>NC_053145.1:2031878-7878056 GCF_016808335.1 Panicum virgatum
GATGTGAACATTTTCATCTATATCTTTCTTCTTCTTATAGATCCATTTGCACTCGATGGTTCTCACACCATCAGGCGGGTCTATCAAGTTCCAAACTTGATTTTCCTTCATGGATTCTATTTCGGATTTCATGGCATCTTGCAATTTCTCAGAGTCAGGGTCTGCCATCGCCTCTGCATATGTTGCAGGCTCATCATTGTCTAACAATAATAATTCCCGCGCTGCGCAGAGCCTTGCTGACCTTCGTGGTTGCGGAGGTGCTTCTGTTGCCATAGGCATCTCAACTTGTTTAGCTACATTAGCGTCACTTTTAGAGTCATGTCCTATTGGCTCATCTCGAACTTCTTCGAGTTGCACCGTTCTTCCACTTTTCTCTCCTTTGAGAAACTCTTTCTCTAGGAAAACTTCGTTCCGAGCGACAAACACTTTACCCTCAGATCGATTGTAGAAGTAATACCCTAAGGTCTCCTTTGGGTATCCCACGAATATGCACTTATCCGATTTGGGTGCAAGCTTGTCAGACTGGAGTCATTTGACAAATGCTTCACAACCCCAAATGTTTAGAAAATACAAACTGGGAGTCTTGCCAGTCCATATCTCATATGGTGTCTTATCTACGAATTTAGATGGCACCCTATTTAATGTGAAAGCTGTTGTTTCTAGAGCGTAACCCCAAAACGATAACGGTAGGTCCGACTGGCTCATCATTGATCGAACCATGTCCAACTGAGTTCGATCAGACACACCGTTTCTCTGAGGTGTTCCAGGCGGCGTAAGTTGTGGAACAATTCCGCAACTCTTTAGATGATTGCTAAACTCGTGGCTCAGATATTCACCTCCACGATCAGATCATAAAGCTTTAATTTTCTTGCCATACTGATTTTCAACTTCACTCTGAAATTCTTTGAACTTTTCAAAAGTTTCAGACTTATGCTTCCTCAAGTAGACAACCATATCTACTCAAGTCATCAGTAAAAGTTATAAAGTATTGGAATCCACCTCTAGCAATCGAGCTCATTGGTCCACATACATCAGTATGTATGAGTTCCAGTAAGTCCGATGCTCTCTCTAGAAAATCTGTGAATGGCGTCTTTGTCATCATGCCTAGCAAACAAGCTTCGCATGTCTCGTATGACTCAAAATCAAACGAAGTTAGAAGTCCATCCGAATGGAGCTTCTTCATGTGTTTCTCGCTTATATGACCGAGACGACAATGCCACATGTAGGTAGGATTCAAATCAGCAAGCCGATGCCTTTTAGCATTAATATTACAGATAGCTGAATCATCAAGATTTAAAACAAATAGCCCATTCACAATGGACGCAAAAGCCACAAACATATTATTCTTAGAGATAGCACAACCATTGTTTCCACTCGCAAAAGAATAACCATCCTTCATCAAACATGAAGGAGACAGAATGTTTCGACTCAAACTAGGAATAAAATAACAATTACTAAGCTCCAAGACAAATCCTGACTGTAGGTGAAGTTGCATCGTCCGGCCACAGCAGCAACTCTTGCATTATTGCCGACGCAAAAGTCAACTTCTCCTCTTCCAATGCTTCTACTCTTTGTTAGTCCCTGCATCGAAATGCATATGTGAGCAACCGATCCGGTATCAAATACCCAAGAATTAACACAAGAATCAGCGAGGAATATTTCTGTAATATGAATAACAAGCGTACTTGAGGTGGAAGAACGGTTCTTCAACGAGGTGAGGTACAACTTGCAATTCCTCTTCCAGTGTCTCTTCTCGTGACAATGAAAGCACTCATTATCTGCAGCTGGTCCAGGTTTAGCCTTGGGTGCAGGGTTTGGCTTAGGATTGGCAACCTTAGCCTTGCACTTCTTCTTCTAAGAAGAACCTTTCTTCTTGAAAGCAGGCTTGTTCTGGACAGCCATCACATGGCTGCCGCTTGTGCTCTTCTTGATGTCACTCTCTGCTGTCTTGAGCATGCCACACAGTTCAGTCAGGCCCTTTTCAGCCCCATGCATATGGTAGTTCGAGATGAAGTTCCCATAACTTGGCGGTAAAGAGGCGAGAATAAAATCAGTGGCCAACTCTTGGCGAAGTGGTAAGCCCAGCTTCTCCAACCTCTGTGTGTAACCAACCATCTTGATTACATGCGGACCCACTGCAGTGCCTTCTGCCAGTTTGCTCTCGACAAAGGCCTTGGACACATTGAACCTTTCAGTCCTGGCCTGAGTTTGAAACATGTCCTGAAGTGCCACGATCATATTGTGTCCCTCATGGTTTGTCTCAAACTGCATCTGTATGTCAGGTTCCATGCAAGCGAGCATAAGGCAGCTTACTTCAAGATTGTTGTCACAAGCCTTTCTGTAAGCAGTCTTTTCCTCAGCAGGTGCATCAGTAGCAGGCTCTTCTGGTAATGGGGTATCCAGAACATCTTCCTTTTTCTCTGCCCTGAGAACAATTCTCAGGTTGCGGATCCAATCTGCATAGTTAGTCCCATTCAGTTTGTCCTTCTCAAGGACCGAACACAATGAAAATGATTGGGTGTTATTGCGGACCATGATCTACAATAAAATAATAATGCAAAATACAAGACAAACATATTCATGATGGAGTAAACGACTTTAAGCAATTAACAGAATTTACTCCCACTAAAATCAATATCCATCTATTGATTCATAGCGATTCAAGACCCACAACTATCAAGTCGACTAGTGAGCTTTAGCATCACCGCTAGAAGACAAGATAGATCGGTAAGCAACTCCTTGCTAATCATATCTCATATGACTCTTGTTGTTGGGTGACATCTCTATGTCTCGGCTCCCAACCTTTAGGCCTCAAGGTCCTTAACCATTAAGATAACCTTGTCAAGCTGACCAACCCTTATGCGCGTAAGTATCCAATACGAACTTGTTTAGTCAAGGAAAATTGATGGTGCCCTAATTTCATAGACCCACTACCAATCGTACATGACTTGGGACATTGCAAGGTTTAGTTGGTAGGGCATGATAACTTAAAATTTGTGAAGGATCGGTCGTTCTACTTCTATCGTATGCTGAAAACTCATTATCGCATATTGAAGTAAAACGATAAGAACGGCAAGCACATAGTTGTGAATCAGTACAACCCATGTTTTTATGGTGATCTCCATTTCCATAGAACCTGTTCACCATGTTGATCTCCATCTCCATGTTTCATGTGCACCATCCTCCATGTGATGAAGCCTCCAAGAACTAGAACTCGCTATTACACCTAATAGCTAGTAAATAAAATTACATTCACGACTTGGATCATCACAGGTTGGCACGCAGGCCATTACATCAAATGCAACAATTCACATGTCTCCAGCCGAATTGTCATAATCACGACACGCAGGTCATGAAACAATTACACACATGCATCACATACACATAGGGTCCATACCGATCACAAAACCTGCAAAACAGAGTTATGCGATTCCGACGTCCGAACTTAAATTGCCGAAAACCCTATCTTCCAGGCCAAATTTCGCAAATCTAAATTTCACAAAAACAGCAAAATTGTTCAAAACCAAGTCTAACTTTTTCTGTAGATACAAATTGATATAAAATTCGCCTCAATCCGAGTTCGTATGCAAAAGTTATGACTGTTTTACAGTAAAACACGATTTTGCAACAAAACGGAATTCGCAGTAGATTCAATCTACTGCCCTATGCATCTCATGCATCTGGCTTATGCCCTAAGTTTCGATTCGATCAATCACACTGATCTCCAACCCCAGTGACCGGGTTTATGTGCATCACTTAACTCCGATGGAGGAAAACCGACCGGTAGGAGTATGTCATTGCACTACCTTCGCAGCAAGTCTACGAAACTAGGTCATAGATTGATCTGCAACTACACATATCTCCATATGCACATATCCGAATCTATAGTGACACAGCACTGGCTCTGATACCACTGTAGGAATATGGGGTAACAAAACAAAATTTTTCTACCGCATAAATCAGGATTACTGCAGTTATAGATCACGGGATTACCACTAGACGCGCGGTTGCGGAACTTCTGTAGAGCGTCGGTGTAGTGCAGATGGAAGCCGGCAGTGCAGTTGTGAGAACCTCCTCATGTGCGGCTCGTCCTTGTGCAGCAGATGGGGCACCTCCAAGGTATCCACACGTACGGGAAGGAGCGCCGCGATCCGGACTGTTAGGTCCGCGAGGGCGACCTAGGGCTTGGCGCACAGGAGGGGCGGCCAGAAAAGGGGGCGGCTACTGTAGTAGGTACTGTTCACGCGCGTGAACAGTAGCTAGGGTTTTTAGGCGCCCCCTCTGTTCATATATCCCCTTAGGTGGGCTGCCTTGGGCGCCCCTTTTGGGTCTAAAAGGCCCATTAGTGTACTTAAGCCCAGTCTAATTCGGATCTCAACCTTATCAGGCTTCTTTCCCTTAAGTGTGTGACCCAATGGGCTCACATGCGAATAGACATGGCCCGAGTACTCTTACTCGGCCCAATAGTAGACAGTTGCCTCTAGCAAGACATGTTAACTCCTATACGCACACAAAGATCATATCAGACGAGCCGCCACAATATCATATACATGTTGTTCCCTTTGCCTCACGATATTTGGTCTAACTTAAAGCCGACCACTCTTTCTCGATCCTGTGATTCGGAATACTTGGTTAAGTCTTCACCCCAGCATGGCCATGCATTTCCTGATCCGAATCACTCGAGGGGCCCAGAGATATCTCTCTCTTATAGAGAGGGGCAAATACCATCTTGACCGACTATGTCTCACGGCATGATTTTTGACAGACCCGAAAGCCACCTTTATGACTACCCTGTTACGGTGCAGCGTTTGATGGCTCCTAAGTAAGTTGGTTCACATCTTGAGTACATACGACGATCTCAGGTCTTAGGACACAGTGTACATATTGTGTAATGAGAAGTCATCATCTCGTGTTGGATCAGTTCAGTCTCATGTCTCACATGAGCCCACATTATTAGTTTGACATCCCCATGTCCATGACTTGTGAAACGTAGTCAATCAACTAATATATGTGCTAGTCTAATATTCATGTGTGTCCTCACATAAACTATAACTAGGAATATTTTAGAATATTCATACAAGTATAGAGTTTCACAAATACTTCACATAAGCATTAATCAATACAAGTTGCCCTCCATGAATATTCAAGATACACTTTATTAACCATGAATATAAAGAAATATGATTGCCTCTAGGGTATATTTCTAACAATTTGCTTAGTTAGCTATCTAGTCTGTGATCCGCGGACTCGATCGATCTAGCTGCTCGCCAGCTCTACTGCTGCTTTCTTAGCTTGCGGGGGCTTCGAGCCTGATGAGCACCGGCCTTTTTATAGCTCTCTTTCTCGACACCAGCGCTGTGGGAGACTCTGGCTGCTTGCTGCTACCAAATGAATAAGAGCGAGACAAATAATTTAGCCTGCTGCTAGCTAAATGCAAGTACCATATCATACACGACTAGCGGACAAAACAGCTAGCTCATATAATAGCTTGGTTATTAGATTAACTTAGAATAAGAGTAAGAATGCATTAAAGAAACAATCTCGTGCTCCTTGCGGACGCTGCCAGATCCACCTACCATCTCCTAATCACTCTCCTGGAAATGTATGTTTCATGAGCAGTATCTTATTTTTTTTAACCTGGTTATTAGTGGGAGAAAGATACTGCTCCTGCACAATTTCATTTGGTCATTGCTTAGCTACATTGTAGTCCATGGTCAGAACTTATTGGGATGCTTCGTCTCAAGGTGTGCAACTTTTATTAATTACTTGTTGATCTATGTATGTCAGTATGTGTGAGTTGTGCTGGCCGGCCATTCAGGAGGTAGCTCTCTCTAGCAGTAGGCATGTATCTGGCGCTGAAGTTACCAACTTTGTTGAATAGTTGCAACCGACCTTTGTAAATTATTAGTACATCTATTCTGTGCGAGTTTCAGATTGTGACTACACCTGAAATTTCTTTACATCGAGCAGGATTGCTTATGGCAGAGTTGGCGTCCATTTGAATGCAACTGATGGTGGCAGTGGCAGCAATGCTGGTTCTTTGAATGCAATTAACAATTACAGTGTGGTGGTGTTGGCCTTGTGAATGCAACTAAAAGTGGTGGTTGCAACTACTCTCCTCAAGATGATGTCTTTCCGCTATATTAAACTCATGCATTCTGTGCATTGTGGTGAACCAAACTTGTTGCCTGATATATGATTATGTTTTTTTTAAATATAAACTGGGACATCAGCTGATTAGCTAACATTTTGGTGGCTGCTATGCCCTATGCATTAGTTGTTTAATTAGACATATGATGGCTGGACCTTTAGACCTGGTGATTGAACTCAGTAATCGTAGATGTTGATGATGGCTTTAACTTCTGGAGCTGATAGCAGCCGAGTTATATATGTAACTATGTTGAAGAATGTTTGTTGAAATCAATTAATATTTTACTTGTTGTCAATATGTTGGTGAATTACTGTTCAAGGTCAAATTTCAAATTTGAACTCGGTATTCTAATGTATGTTCCTGCTTTAACAGATTCCTTAGAAAACCCCAAAGTTGTGCGAAAGAATCTTCACACCTGCTTTAACGGTTTCCTTAGAAAACTCAAAGTTGTAGTGAAAGGACCTTTACATTTAGGATACACTGCCATGTCAACTAGTTTCCCTACAAGATCAGTTTCATAGGGAAACTATTGTTCCCTAGGCTCCGTTTGGATGTCTACATTGGGAGCCTTGGCATTGAATTGAGTTCAATACCAAATCAGACCAAGTATTGAAATGAGCTCAATGCCAAAGCAATCGTTTGGATGCCCATGACATTGGTAGATGGAATTGAACTGGGAGCCAATGCCAATTCATGTTTGGATGTGCTTATGCAAAATTGAGAACTGACCATCCACATCCTCTCTCCACTGCTCCTTCTCGCGCCAGATTCCGCTTCCGCGGCAGCGGAGCTGAGCAAAGTAGGGGGAGTGGAGCAGGACGCGCGGCAGAGGGGCGCGGTGGAGCGGCGTGGGGCGCTGAGGGGCAGAACAGAGCGGCACAGCCGCAGAGGGCGCGCCGGCGAGGAAGGAGGAGGAGGGGGCCGTGCCGGCGAGCAAGAATGAGGAGGAGGGGGCCGCGTCGGAGAGGAAGGAGGAGGAGGGGGCCGCGCCGGCGAGGAAGGAGGAGGAGGGGGGACCGCGCTAGCGAGGAAGGGGTGCCGGCCACGAGACGAGAGGGGAGGGGCGCCGGTCGTGAGGAAGAAGGGGGCGCCGGTCGCGAGAAGGGGCGCCCGGCCGCAAGAAATAAGGGAGCGCCGGCAGCAAGGAAGAAGGGAGCGCCGGCCAGGTGGGAGATTAACCGAGGGGGGAGCTCAACGGCGGCATCCATGGCGGGCGAAGCTCGACGACGGCGTCCATGGCGGGCGAAGCTCGATGGCGCCGTGGGGAGCTCGGGGCGGAGCCGCGACCGTCCTTCTCTGCCGGAGTCGCCGCGCTCTTCCTTCTCCGCTGGAGCCTCCGCGCCCGACCTTCTCCGCCGGAGCCGCCGTGCCCCCTCGGGTTGAGCTCCATGCCGGAGTGAGAGAGAGAGAGCTAGGGGGAGAGAGATGCGGGAGTGGGGAGGGCGATTTCCGCCCAATACGGAGCTGGGAGGCAGGACATTGCGGGAGGAGGTGTTGCGTGGAGCGGAATACCGTTTGGCATTGGAGTGAATGCCCAGCCAGCAATACCTAGGCCATCCAAACAGCGGAATTGAGGTGCCCCAATGCCAATTCCGAATTCCAGGCTCCAATATATACATCCAAACGGTACCCATGGGTTTTCGTCAGGAAACTGTAGGGCTCTACCAGTTCACCGTCAAAGTGGACCCTTGGAACCTTTCCCCACGAAAATTCCTAGGGACAAAGTTTCCCTACAGCTTCGTAGGCTTTCCCTAGTATGCCAAGTTGTAGGGAACTTGTAGTTTCCAACAGTGTACTTTGTAATGCAACTTTCTGTTTGGAAAGGAGACATGAAACAATATGTATCACAATATCATAGATGACCAAGAGCAAAAGGACTTATCTACCACGGCCAATGTGAGGTAAGAAGGGTTGTCAACCACGTGTATATGACCAACCGACCAACCGTCGGGAAACAAGGAGAATCTTGCAGTCTACATTGGTGAATCTGACTTGAAAGAGAAATGACAAATGTGGGCATAACAAAACAAACCCTAACATCAACTTCACACGTCATGGAAAAGAGGAGATCCTCATTATTGATGCCGTATGTATTGGGGGTGGGGGTGGGGCAGGGTATGCAACAATTATTCAGAAATGTGCACACACATGAAAGCTCAGGCGCAATGCAAGTGAACTAAGCATACAGGTCGATGCCCCAGAACTTGGCAGGCTGGTTGGTTCGGTAGTTCCTGTCAATGGCCTTGATCTTCTCCATGTCCTCGCTCGAGATCTCGAAATCAAAGACCTCAAAGTTCTCCTGCAGCCTCTCAACCTTGGAGGTCTTGGGGATCACCACCGTGTTCCTCTGGAGGCCCCAGCGGAGGACAAGCTGCGCAGGTGTCTTGCCGTACTTCTCAGCCAAGCTCTGTAAATTGCAGCAACCAAGTTGGCAGATTGCATTGTCACCAGAAGTGATATTGCAAGGTATCAAAATGCTATGTATTTATTAGAAATGGATGATAATGTAGTGCCATAATGGAGATTTCAAATAACAACCACCTTGATGACAGGGTCGTCAAGGCATGAGACTGACCCGAACCACTCGGTGTTGGCAGTGGAACCACCCAAGGGGGTATGCGCTGTGACACAGATCCCATGCTTCTGGCAGAACTTGACAAGGGAATCACGCTGGAAGTAGGGGTGCGTCTCAATTTGGTTCACTGCAGGCTTTATCTTAGCGTAGGCCAAGCAGTCCCTGGTGAGGAAGATGTCGTAGTTGCTGCACGAATAACTCTAGTCGACAATTAGATTTGTGAATGTGATTTCCTCTCTCACGAAAAGCAGATCATGAAAATCTCCAAGCATAGCAAAAGTGGGAACAACAAAATGGAAGTGCATGATTTATTATATTTCAATGGTTATTCCAAATCTGAAATACTCTTCAGGACTAGTAATAGATAGCTGACACCCATTTTTCAGTTCCTTGAAGAAAGAGCAGCCAGCCAGTCAGCCTTCTACAAGATTCAACACCATAACAGATTCACTCCAAAACAGAAAGCATTGGGGACCAAAGAAAAAACATAAGCAAATGATAACAGAAAATAGGAATTTGTAATTAAGGAAACTAAACTTTAGTTTAACATGATTAATACCTTCATAAATTAAAATTAGAAGGACAAACTAAATAAATGTGAGGCAAAGTTTAAGCACAGATAGAATTTTTTTTCACACAATAATAACTGCGCCCTTTTAACTTCAAAGGGATGATGATAACCTGAGGGCAACATGAAGTAGGAATGAATTTGAACACAAACATATGAAATGCAACAGAAAAATTGGAAAGATTTGGAAGAACCAAACCATGTTAGAGATGCTGCATATAAAAGGCACATGATCAAACAAGTTTTTGAAATGGGTAAACAAAGGGAACATATGAACTACATAATTCCTATGTAGACAAAAGAGTAAAATACACTACCGGTCCTTAAACTTGTTACGATGTGTCATTCAGGTCCACAAACTTTTAAAATGCATTTTTGACTCCTTAAACTTGTCAAGTGATGCACCGGAGGTCCATAACTGTCCACGTAGGATCTAAATGCTGATGTGGCATGCTGATTGGGTTCAACTCAGCATTTCCCTATTGGCGCATTTCGTCGAGCAGGTCATGGGCAGGCCTCGCTCGCAGCACCCCTCTTGTTCGCCATCCTGCAGGCCTGCACCGTCGACCATGGCGTTGATCTTGGGCGTCAGGTCGTGGGCAGGGCCAGCCATGAGGTACCAGGAGAAAACGGCAGAAGGGTGCGACATCGATGAAGGCAGCAAGTTCCTTTTTCACTTCTTGATTCGCCCAGTTCCAGAAAAATTGCGTTTAGCAAGTGCCAAGAGAGTGAAACAAGAACACTGCCGCGGTGCACCGGGTTACCGGCTTACCGCCGTGCTGCACGACGTGTGGCGGCGGGGCGGTTCCGCGGCAACGCCGCTGCCGTGGCTAGCTCGGCCGCGGAGGTACACCGCGATGGGCGAGGAACGCCTGCTCTTCATGCTCGTCAGCATGGTCTTTGCCTTGCCAGTCCTCATCTTCCTCTTCGCAGCGTTGCAAGGAGTCCGCGGCATCCGTCTCGACCACAGCGTGAGCTAGAACGGCGAACAAGAGGGACGCTACTTCTGTCTGGAGTCTGGACCGCATCCCCCACCGCCTGCTCGACGAAATGTGCCAGCAAGGATGTACTGAGTTGAGCCCAGTCCGCATGCCACATCAGCTTTATGAGTCCACCTGGAGTGTTATGGACCTCCGGTGCACCATCTAACAAGTTTAAGGAGCTAAAAATATATTTTGAGAGTTAATGGACCTATATGGCACAACATGACAAGTTCAAGGACCGACAGTGTATTTTACTCTAGACAAAACTACAACTGCAACTAGAAACAGCAAAATATATGTGCCACCTAATTTGCAAAAGTAATTAATAATAACGACCAGGTAGGAAAAGAAAAATGTCATTTCAAGTTACCTGATCCCAATGCTGCGGACCAGTCCCATAGAAACAAGTTCTTCCATTGCATGCCATGTTGTTTCCAATGAGATAGTGGTATCAATGTCAAGCACACCATCATCACCGAGAGCGCTAGAAGTTGTACCAACTCCTGAAGAAAATCAAAATGCTCTATTCAGTGAGACACATATTAAATCTTCCTAAATACTATGCAAAATCAAGAGGTAAAATTTACCAGTATGTCTAGTAGCTACTGGGAAGTGAACAAGATAGAGATCAAGATAATCTAGCTGCAGCTTCTTCAAGCTATCCTTACAGGCTTCAATTACATGACCATGATCTGAATTCCACAGCTACAGGCATAACAAACACAAACGTTTCAGTAGAATGAAAAAAACAGAAACATTGGTTGTGATCATGCGTAACTCTGAAGTGTTGTTTTCCCAGAATACAGAGTAGCACTTTGCAATTCAGATAACCTTGGTTGTGATGAACAGATCCTCCCTTTTGACAAGTCCAGTTTGGAATGCCTCTGCAAGTGCATCACCAACTTCGGCTTCATTCTGATAGTCAGCTGCAGACAGAGGAACCAAGCACAAAGGCAGTAAATCACCAAGTAAAGCAGGAAAGTTCCTGAGCTGGCACTAGAACTTTGAATCATATTCGGATATTCCATCATACCAAAGAAATCTCTGTCACGTACAGTACAGTGTGGTGTCTACGCATGCCTGTATCAATCATACTAACCAGAGAAACATACAAATCTAGCGTTCATCAAGACAAAAACCGAACAATGATAGCCTGATTGACAGAAAAACACTCATATGTCAAGTCGCATTGAAAGAAACATTCAATGATTTGATTAGCACAGTGCAACAGACCAAGATTGTGAAAGAAATCCCACTCGTATCATCAGCAGCACAGCGCCCTATCGAGCACGCCTGTATCATTCAGACAAGCAATACAAACAGTGTTTGTCAAGATGAAAAGGAACAGTAATCGACACGTGTCCACACTCATGAGGCATCGAAAGGGAAGTTTCAAGGATACGATTAGTTTATAGTGGAATGGACCGAGAATCGTGAAAGAAATATCACATACTCACTCATGCACAACACAACGCAGTGTCCGGGCATGCCTGTATCATTGACTTGCCTGTATCATTGACAGTACAAGGTAACTCTAGAATCTAGTAGCAAAGGTCTGGACAGTGGAACCTTTTGGTTCGTATTCGAATATTCCATGCTAGTTAGGCTGATTGCCAAAGTAATCCCAGTCTTGTACATCGTAGCGCATTGTTTAAGCATCCGCACAATCATACGAACCAAGTGGTGTTCAGTACAAAAAACGAGCTGTGGCTGCCTGATCACATGCAAACGCTCAATGTGGCACTGAAAGGAACATTCAATAATTTGATCGGTACAGTGCAACAGCAGACCATGATTTGCCAAGGAAATCTCAGTCATATCTCATCAGCAATGCAGCGCGCTATTAAGCACGACCATACATATCAACTATCATCCATAGCCCCAGACAAGCGTAAAAAATCCGCTAGCATTCATGAGGACAAGAGCGCGCCATGACTGACAGATGCACACTCGTGTGGCCTCCAATGGAATACGGGGGGAATTCGATCCAATTATTACTATTTATTTACTGGATCAGGTATGCAGTATAATGTATACAGACAAGGCCGGTGATCACAGTGGTTGCGCGGTCGGGTTTGCAGGGGCCGGGGGGTGTGGGGGGTTGGAGGCTTACTGGAGCAGTAGAGGTGGCGGTAGAAACTTTTGGTCCGTATTCTTATTCCATGCTAGTTAGCCTGATTGCCAAAGAAGTTCCAGTCATGTACATAATAGGGCTCATAGCGCATTGTTTAAGCATCCGCACAAGAATACGAACCAAGTGGTATTTGGGACAAAAAAAAGGGAGCTGTGTCTGTCTGATTGACACACAAACACTCAATGTGGCGCTGAAAGGAACATTCAATAATTCAATCGGTACAGTGCAACAACCACAGGCGGATCTACCACTAGGACCACCAGGGCCATGGCCCTAGTCTTGGGCACAGTTTCAGGGGAAATCTCTCCTAAGAGCAGCTCCAGCGTATAATCCTCTCAAAACTTACGGAGGTGGACACATCATCCAGGTGCTACATGGAGCAAAATGCTCCAACGTATGGCTGAACAAGCCAACTGCTATCCCCATAAAAAATAATGCTTATCAACTTTTCCCTACCAATAGCATCCTACTCTTGTGAAGATGAATGATGAAAACAATACTACTTTAATTGAAGCACCCATGCAAAGTGAAGCTCCCAAGCTAAGGTGGAGCTTCTTAGCACCCCTTCCTCCAGTGTATAGCTTTGGAGAATCTTTCTCTGACATGTTGTAGCACCCCCTTAGATATGTACGCTGGAGCTGCTCTAAAAATTTCAGCCTATGCAAGTTAATGGCTTAGTTTCCCTTTTCTCCAAAACGGTAAAGCCTAGCATGTTCCAAATTGATCAATCTGACGCATGGCTGCTTCCATCGATCTCTCTCATCTCTCTATCTTCTGTTCCTTCACATTAAACAGAGGTGTCATCGTCGCCTGAGATTGCCAAATTCCAGCCCTAGCAAGGAAACCAAAGAGCACTAGCTGAAGTAAATCGGCAAACCCATTGGGGTCTGACATTCTCGTGACCTCACCCTAACCCTGCTTCCCGCATGGCTGCTCACTTGCTGCCTCCATGGTACATCACTAGCTGCCTCGTGCTATGTTTTTATTTTATTCATTTGACAATCAATTGTGGAGTTCATTTATCATCACAGTTGTTGATTTGTCTTCTTATTTTTTGCGACATCTCAATGTGCATCCGGACATCTGGTACAGGTTGTGTTAGAGTACATTAGGCAACTCCGGATATAGTTAGTTTAGGATTGATTGTAATCCCGGGATAACATTTCTTATCTCTAGGAGAGGCTACTTGTCATCCAAGCCATGTACTCCTATATATTCGTCCTAGAGGCTCAATGTAATAAATTGACCACATTATACGCATCCTACCTTTCCTACATGGCATCAGACGCCTAGGTTACGAGATCCTAACCCTAGCCGCGTCGCCGCTTCCGCTGCACCCGCGTGCCCCCGGGGACATCGAGATTGATCTCCGCCGGGGGCAGCGCCCTCCTAGGATGTGCCGCGGATCCCTCTGATCCGCACCGCCGCCGTCGTCAACAAGCAGCAGAAGGGCTGACCTCTACCGTCGCCATGGCCGCGTCGCTCGTCGACATCGCCATGGCCCCGCCTTGGGCCGCCGCCGCCTCTGCGTCGTCGTCCCCGGCCCCGCTCAGAGCTTCCCCGCCCCTTCCGCGCCTCAGGCCAGCCCCCCCTCCCAGCGCCGCCGCCGCAGCACGGACTGAGCACCGCGCACGTGTGCGAGGGGAGGAGCCAAGACCGCGCCGTCGGGTGGACGGGCCGCAGCATCGCCGATCGACGTCGCTGTCGGGCCGCCGCGTCGTGGGCTCCGCCCCACCGCCCTTCCCTCGCCGGCTCCCTCCTTTGCGCCGTCGGCCACCGCAGCCCTTCCTCCCCCAGCGCCGTCTCTTCTTCTCGAGAAGACGTGGCTGCGGGGGCGGATCTTGGCCTGCCATGCTGCTGCTGAACGGAGGAGAGCCGCTCGGGTTTCCGATCTCCTCTGTTTTCTCTTTCCCGTGTTGACCACGCGGGGAAGCGATAAGGAGAAGAGGGGAATTCGCTATGTGCACCCGAGATTGTACCCGGAGGTCTCCCTGCTGCTGCTGTGTGATTTTTTAGGTTTTTCCCGATTTGTTATCGGGTTTGCGTCGCCCTGCCGTTCGTCGCCGCTTCATCGTCGACACCCTCGAAGGACGAAGGTGTTGCTGCTCCCTTCCAGGCAGCAGCGACGACGTTCGTGATCAAGCCACCCTACCGATGTCGTCGCCTTTTCAGGCGATGGCACCACTCGCCGCCGGTCTTCATCAAGCAGGCGCTCGATCCGCCTCCGCGCCTCGAGCCGTTCTCGTGCAGACATCGCCGCCGATGTTCCTGAAGGAAGACGTCGTCGCCACTCCTGATCTGAGCGCGACACTTGCTGCAACCTGCGCCGTCGCCACCCCTGTCCTGAGCGTGACCTAAGTCGCAAACCGCGCCGTCTACCATCGTCATCCGCCGCACCGTCCTGCTGCTATCTTCGGCAAGATGCTGCTGAGTTTGTGTACTCGAGCAACTTGACGACGCTTCGACCCGCGCCTCCTCCACGGCTTCGACCAAGTCCATCTCGACTTCGGCTATTACGGCACTAAAAGGCTATCATCTGCATGAGTCTCCAGTCAAAGTTATCGCACCGGCATTCCGACTACAGAGGGGATACGTCTCTATTGTTCTCTAGTCTGACCGTTCGTGTTACTACCACTACGACTGCGGGGGGATGTTAGAGTATATTAGGCAACTCCGGATATGGTTAGTTTATGATTGATTGTAATTCCGGGATAACCTTCCTTATCTCTAGGAAAGGCTACTTGCCCTCCAAGCCATGTACTCCTATATATTCGCCCTAGAGGCTCAATGCAATACATTGACCACATTATACGCATACTACCTTTCCTACAGATTGTTTTAGGCCTATAATTTTGGCCATTGTCTTCGCCGAAAGCTGGGTCCGCCACTGGCAACAACAGACCGTGATTTGGCAAGGAAATCTCTCTCGTATCTCATCAGCAACACAGCTTGCTGTTAAGCACGCCCGTATCAATTATCATCCATAGGCCCCCAGGCAAACGTACACAATCATTTAGCATTCGCGAGGACAAAAGCGCGCCATGACTGACAGACGCACACTCGTGTGGCCTACTCCAACGGAACTGGGGGTGAATTCGATCCAATTATTACTATTTATTTATTTACTGGATCGGGTACACAGTATACTGTATACAGACAAGCCGGCGACCACGGTGGTCGGTGGATGTCGGGTTCGCGGGGGGCGGGGGTCAGGTGGGTGGGGGGTTGGAGGCTTACCGGCGCAGTCGAGGTGGCGGTATCCGATGCGGAGCGCGGAGAGGATGAGGGTGCGGATGGCGGGCTTCTCCATCCGCCAGACGCCCAGCCCCACCGCGGGCATCCGGTGGCCGCTGCTCAGCGCCACCGCCGGCGCGGCGCCCTTGGCCGCCATGACTCGGCTGCTGCTGCTGCTCTGCTAGTGGCTTCAGCGCTGCGCTTCGCCTCGCTCTCTCCTCCTTGCTGCGCTGCGACCTGGAAGATGCGGAGATGCCGCATCCTCTCCTTCTCAAAACCAGTAGACTGCGAGTATCGGGCCGAGGCCCGTTCAATAGAGCGGGCCGAGGCCCGTTCAATAGAGCGGGCCGAGCTGAATGGTTTGCTAATTATGGGCCCCAGTTGGGCCGTTCGCGGAATCCGCGACCCGCGTATGGATGGGCCCTCTCCGGACAGCTGCTGTTTCCTACGATCCAGCAGCTATAGATAGTATCGATCGATCATCTGCAACTGCGCCGCCGGCCGGCAGCCGTCGCTAATCCCGCGCCTGATGAGCAACGGACGCCGCGCGGGGCGGCGGGCGATGGCCGGATTCGCCGCGCCGGGATTACAGTGGTGAGTGTATACAGAGCCACAAATGCTTGCGCGTATCTGCAACAAGCAAGCAGAGCAGTTCACAGCAGGGAGAAGGAACAGACGCCCTGGAAGAAGGAACAGCGAGACAAATGACAGTAGACTAGGAGAGGCTGGATTTGTTCTCACTTCCTTTTTTTTCTCGAAATCCTGGATTTATCCATTTATCAGCTTCAGCTACGCCTAGTACTGAACATGCAATTGCCCCGTGTTAATCAGTGTGTGCTGTGCTAGTGCTACCACATCTGAGAATCCACTGAACTGCTGAACAACAATGCCACCTGAATTTCATCAAATGAACGCGGAGTACCTCAAGAGCGATGCGTCAACTCTACTCAGGACGATACATAGCCTGAATGGCAGACCCATCACCTGCACCAAATGCACGCCAAGATCAAACGAAATGGCTGCTCGTGAGCTCTCAGAGCCCTTTTGCATTGGATCGATTCACAAGGCACAGCACGTCCTCGCGTGGTCCATGGCTGCTAGCCTGCTGCTAGCCCGGCGCCGGACTCCCCGTCTCCGCCGCAAGCCCCGCCGCGCAACGATCGGAGCTGCCCCGTGACCCGGCCTGACCCCCGCCTAAAGCTACCCTGCACACAGCATCAGCAGCAGCAGCAGCAGTTTGACCACCACACGACGTCGCGACATCTACGAGTACTTCGCTGCACTCAACTGCCCCGTAACTGACGCCACCTTTTCGGTTGCTTCCAACGAACAACTACCATACCTGTCGTCTCCTCCGATCCACCACCCTGCATCGCCATGCTTGGTCTCATCCTGAATTCCTGATTGACCTCCTCGGTTCCGCTATATAAATTCTCCACCGGGTTGACACTTGACAGCATGCACACTCGTCGTGCACACCAACGTGCCGCTCGTCGGCGCGCTCGCGTTCCTCGCCGGCGGCCGGGGACACTGAAGCTAGCAGCAGATTGCACGTGTAGACAAGCTGGAGATCGATCGGTTTGGCATTTTCAGCAGATTGCCCGCGGCGCCGTCGCCAAGACCCCCCGCGTCGGCTAGCCGCCGGCGTAGTCGACCGCGTCCATCTGTGTCGTCGTTGTGTAACAATAATACAGCAGCAGGCGTGTCGATCTGCTCGCGGTCGGATCGGATTCAATTCGTACGCGTGCAATTGACAGTGTGTGTGCTCCATGTTTCCTTTCACTCCATCACCAGGCTGCTGAATTGGTTGCTGATGGTGACCGTACCCTGATCCCTCTCTCTGCAACAAATGAAGATGTTCTTTGTCACCTCTTTCAAGATCAAAGTTATGTGTCAGCAGCACGATCGACAGATGTATTTCACAGCGTGCTGCTCCAGCTCTGCTACACGAACAGCGTTCCTGCTCGAGCTCAAGCTTTTGACAATGTGAAGCGCTAGCTCCACCTGGTGTTTGTGGCCAAAAAAGGCCACCGATATACACGAACAGATTTGAGATGGCTGTGCTGCTGAGGAAGACCAACCGTACCCTTAGCTCGCCATCCTCTTTCCTAGCTATAAGGTCGATGCTGGCACTTAATACACATCTAATTAATGGAAAAATACCAATACACGCATTACGCCTCAAAAGTAATTGTTTGTGAAATGGATAGCCATGCCTCAAAAGTAGACGTAGTGCAGACTCAATGCGAAGATACTACTAAGGGAAACTTTAACTATAATCCTGAAGAACGAACTATGCCATGACAGATCAGCTGGTGCTAGCTTGGTCTGCTTTGCTCCAGCCTTTAGCAAAGCCTAGCACCATATGTGGGACCAAGACTGCAAAGAAAAAGCATATGTTACCTACCCTTTCCTCGCGCCTTGTGCCACTGGCAGGTTGCGCTGCGAGAAGAGAATATTTGTTTAACCTTAGCTCCGGGTGCTGAGTTTGACTATCGGTGCTATAACTTTCTAGCTTGGCATCGGTGCTCCAATGTTTGGCACCCGTGTATCTACATTCTCTCTTCTCAAAGCACCCCCTTGGAATATACGTTGGAGCTGCCCTAAGGGCCCTTTCGGGACACAGGAATTAATTTCACAAGAATCTTATAGGAAATAATTTCAGGGGGAATTCCCATATTCAATGGTGACGGCGGATCCGCCAATTTCACAAATGAGTAAAGTGCATGGCCGGTTCTCAAACTTGTGGATGTGTGTCATCCCAATCCCCGCACTAAAAAAATTTGTTCAGGTCTCATATTCGTCCAAACGGGTATGGATCTCTACCCACGAACCGAGAATAGACTTGATTGCTTAAATAGAAAATTAGCGGGAGGTAAAATGCAAAATCAGCCAGACACAAAAATTACACAAATACTTATAACTTTATAATGGTTCTTTTGAAAAAAAAGTTATCTTCTTCCTCTCATCTTGTGGCCGCGTCGCCGCCGCAGCCGGCCACGCAGGCGAGCCGCCACCACCGCCACACAAGCACTCGAGCGAGCACTCGCCGCGGGCGTGCGTGTGAGCGGCCGCCGCTTGGGGTGCGCAGGTGAGCCATCGCCACCGCGCACAGGCACGCGCATGCGCACGAGCGAGCAGCCCCCGCGGTAGCGCGGCCGAGCAGCCACTGTCGCCAGCACACGGGCAAGCACCGCCGCCGATGCGCGAGTACGCGCACCAGCGCTTGGTCGCGGAGCTCACCGATCTCCGCGAGCTCGGACTCTTCCACGACGCCAAGTGGGTGCGGTTGCAGCTCGTCAGCCGCGACGCCGAGTTCAAGATGCTGTTCGGCCGCCCCGCGCTCCTCTACGCCGACCGCGCCGTTCTCTGGCCGCAGGGTCCGCTACATCAAGGACTACATCCTCAAGCACGTCCTCCCCTTCTACGGTCAGTGTGCATGCCTCTTCATTCCGCATGCTCCACCATCGATACATGCATCACACGCCTCCTGCTCCAGCACAGCACCGCCGCCGCCCGTAGCCGCACGGGACGAACAGCGGCACGCCGACTAGCTAGCCATGGCCATAAGAGAGGTGGGAGATGAGGATAGAGCTGACATGTGGAACCATATCCATTTGGATTAATATGAGACCCAAATAGAATTTAAGGATCAGAATAACATATT
Source organism: Panicum virgatum (assembly GCF_016808335.1). NCBI lineage: Eukaryota > Viridiplantae > Streptophyta > Magnoliopsida > Poales > Poaceae > Panicum > Panicum virgatum. The sequence goes on from NC_053145.1 coordinate 2,051,191, forward strand.
TTATGAGTTCGAGGACCGGGATGACACACGTCCACAAGTTTGAGGACCGGCCATGAGTTTTACTCTTCACAAATCCTTGCACCAACCAAAAAATGCATGTTTTCTCTCGAGAGCCCTTTTAAGGCCTGATCCATGGCAGTTTTGTACAGCCCAAGGATTTTAACGGCCCTTTACAAGGCCCAGAGAAAAAGCATGGCTCATGTTAGTTCCATATGCTCCTTATTGGTAATTGCTGTTAGGATTTGTTAGGATTTTACATAGAAGAAAAAAATACATGGCTTGTTACCTATTCCATATGCTCCCCATTTGTTAGGATTTTACTCATTGTGTCATGTAATTGCACAAACATACTCATTGCACAATTACATGAGCAAGAGTGTAGCGTTTCGGTGAGATGGACAAACGTAAGACCAGTCTTAGTGGAAAGTATCATTGCACAATTACCTGTTAAACCCTGCCAAATCTGAATCAATCCATGCTCATTTGAGATGAACTTATATTAATGACATCCAACACATCATATAAACTCACTCGAGTAGGGAACACTATAACCAATTCATGTCACAAAAAATAGATGTAGACTTCATATCCAGTGTTGGGTGCACTAACCGCAAAAAATGTGAAAAACACTATGCATTGCAAACGCTGAAATGTAGAATTTTTCAACACTATGCATTGTGTCAAGATGTGAAAAAAGACTGAACTGCACCTCAGCATTCCTCTCCCAAGCTGGTAGGTTGGAAATCACAAATGCAATCTTCTCAGATTTACCAATGTATTATATGAGCACTTTTCAGCTTCACAAGACTGTTATTAAGAAAATTGATAAGTACAGAAAGTATTGTCTCTGGAGGGGTGCTGATATTAATGCTAGATGCCTACCAAAGGCTGCCTGGACTTTGGTTTGTCTACCAAAAAAAGAAGGTGGTTTAGGTGTCCTCAATCTCAGGACCCAAAATGAAGCATTACTGCTGAAGCATCTACATAAATTTTTCAACAGAGTTGATGTGCCATGAGTGCACCTGATTTGGGAACAATATTATGCTAATGGTGTCTTGCTTGGCATCAGGAGAAAAGGTTCATTTTGGTGGAAAGATATTACTAAGCTGCTTACCTCTTTCAAAGGAATGGCCATGATACATTTAAATGATGGTGCTTCTTGTCTGTTTTGGGAAGACCTTTGGCTAAATAGAATTCCAGAACAACAATTCCCTGAACTTTTTTCCTTTGTTAAGAAGAAAGGAATATCATTAAAAGCAGTAAGAGAAGCTATTGGACATGAAGTTCTTTTCCACCTGCCAATTTCAGAGATTGCCCTCCAGCAGCTGCTGATTCTTGCTGAGGATCTTAATAATCTGCCAGAAACTTCTGAGCCAGACTTATGGTCATATATTTGGGGATCTCCAGACTTCTCAATCTCCAAAACCTATGTTCACCTCACTGGTCATCGTGTCATTCATGCTGCATATAAATGGCTTTGGAAATCATCATGTCAAAATAAACACAAGGTATTTTTCTGGCTTCTTTTATCTGAAGCACTAAGGAACTATTAAGGAGAAGAAACATGTTACTCCCAGATTACTCTTGTGTTTTATGCCCCATGACAGGAGATGAATCACTACAGCATCTCTTTATCCGGTGTCCATTTTCAATTGATTGTTGGGCAAATATTGGCCTTATGGTGGGAGATGATACACCTTTTGCCACCTTGGAGCATCTTAAACAGCAACTTGTTGTGCCTTTCTTCATGGAGGTTATTATCTTAATGAGCTGGAGTATTTGGACGCAAAGAAATGACCAGATTTTTAAAGGAATTCAACCCAGCAGCGATTCATGTCTTCAACATTTCAAGAAAGAATTTGCCTTAGTTATCCTAAGAGCAAAAACTAGGCACAAAGAAAATATGTCTCTATGGCTAGACACCCTTGTATAATTTTTCTTTTTTTTGTTTCTTTCTTCGTGTCATGAGTTTCTTGTATTATGAACCTTTTTGTATCTTTCTTTTAATATATAATCAGTAGGGGACTACTCCTCCTGTTTTATCAAAAAACAAGTACAACCTGTTAATGCATTCTGCCTGACGCATTCTGATCTCAGCAGCCTCGTCTCCAACTCCAATTAATGGCAGGGCGCAGAACTACATTTCGCCGTAGATTAGTTCTCAGAATAAATAAATGCAAGTACTTTTAGGACCAAATTAACTTGGTGGGCTCTATCAGCTACGTCCCTACTTGACGTTGAGAATAGAGACGACTGCCACTATCTTCTTTTCACTCGAGAGCTTACGACCCCCACCGCGTCTGCCTCTTGGTCGGTCGTCGGCGACAACCTGACGGTCGTCAGGGTGCCCGTCGTCGGCTAATAGCTTATCAGGGCCGCCGCGCCTGGCCGGCCGGCCGGCGACGTGATGCAGCGCTTTCGTTTTCAGGGATGCACGACGATGGCCGTGTCAGAGTTTGTGCCAGCGGGTAATAATAAGTACCCTGATGCTCGTGTGGAAAATAATGTTGTACCTGATCAATCGGTGTGATCGTTTATATTCCGTTGTAGTGTCGTTGCTGATAGTGTCTAGAGATGATGTGGCTTGCATTGCTGCCATTTTGTGCTCAACACTCTTGCTTGACATCGTACCTGCATGCTCGTTTCTGTTAGGCCTCCAATTCTCACTTGCAATGCTTCCAGGCGAGATCGACATGGACAGTGGAGGAACCGGAGGGAAAAAAAAATCTAAGGAGCACTACTACAGAATAGGTCTTTGGTTCTCCACATTTGTCTCGGTTACCAATGGACCCGGGATCACAAAGGTTTTGGTCCCGGGTCTAAAATATGGAGCCAATGAGAAGTAAAAAAAGAACTTTTATTCCGATTGGAGTGTTCAACCGGGACTAAATGGTACCCTTTAGTCCAGGGTGGGCACTAGAACCAGGACCAAACAGAGACGGCTCCGACACTTCTCATTTTTTTATCTGCAGCTCCCCAACCCCTCTCTCTCTCCCATATCACTTTCTCCTCCCTTCCCTCCGATCCCTTCCTCATCTTCCTCCCTCCTCCGTGCGCAGGTGCAGTCTGGTGAGCTGCCGCCGCCAGGGGTCTGGCGAGCCGCTGCCGCCGCTCGAGCGCAGGCCAGCGAGCCGCGCCCCGGCACCGGCGGGTAGGAATGTAAACGGATCGGATACGGACGGATATTGTCGATATTGTATTTGTTTTCACATTTTCTATCGGATTCGGATTCGAACACGGATAGTCTCGGATACAAATACGGATTCGAATTGCTTTGGTTACGAATACGAATAGATGTGTATCGAATACGGAGGGAACCAGATGCGGATCATGTCGGGCACGAATGTTTATTCGGATATCGAGTAAAGACAACACTTTTTTCATATCGCACATGTTGTAACGCTCGAACATCATATTTCAAATTCTAATTAAATTATACTTAACGAAGCAAATTAATAAACAACTTTTCCAACTATTACATAGATGAGAGAGATTCAATTACATGACATTCTAACTTGCACTCAGATCGATTCATCTATTTTGGAGGCCAGATTTGAATTAAAATCATGCTTGATTATAACAAAAGATGACATACCATTTTAGGCACTCAACTACACGACATTAACATTCTAATTTATTACATGCATAATATATGTAGGAGATATCAATTTATTACTAGAGTTTGACTTATTATACGATATTTGAGTTTTTATTAAAATGGAACGTCGAATCATTGCTAAAGTTTGACTTTAGTTCTTAAAATAGACTAAGAATAAATAAGATTCAACTTCTATAGAGTGGCAATAGGTAGATTATATTTTAGAAAAAAATTGGTGCTAATTTTATGTTTTTCTGATTTCAAATGAATGACTTATAAATTTTTAGAGACAAATTCAATTTATATTAATGTATATATTTTACATTGTAAAACCAGAGTAGTGCAACTAGGTAGATTATATTTTTAGAAAAATTTTGGTACCAATTTTATATTTTTCTGATTTGAAATGAATTAGTTATAATTTTTTATATATTAAATTAGTTTTTTACTAATATATATTATAAACTATCCGAATTTGATATCCGAATCACCTATCTGGATTATCCGACCGGATATCCGATATCCGACGGATATTGCCCATATTGTATCTGAATCCGATATCCGAAGAAACATCTGGATATGTGAAAATAATATCCGAATAACTATCCGACACCTCTCGGTCGGTCGGAAAATATCCGTACCATTTACATCCCTACCGGCGGGGACTGGGTGGACTGGCGAGCCAGCGAGCCACCGCCCGCCGTGGAGTGCGCGAGCCACCGCCGACGTGGAGGTCGCCAGCCGCTTGCAGCCACTGAGCGCGCAGGCCCGCCGCCGCCGCCGCCACCGCCACGGAGCGCGCCGGGCATTGGCAGCCGTGGAGCGTGCAGGGAGGCGGCCGCCGCCGCCGCGGAGCGAGCCGGCCGCTGCCAGCCGCCGCGCAGAGCGTGGAGCGCCCCGGAGCGGGCCGCCGCTGGCCGCTGCTGCGTTGATTTTATTTCCTTACTTTTCTGATTTTCTGAAATAGAGATGGGTTGTATATATCTTTTAATGGATTCTTAGAATGATTTGGGGTATCTATTCATTTTGTATGATTTTGTATCGGTCGATTCAATATTTGGCGATTCATTCTTCAAATGATTTGCCCACACTCCTGGTGGGGATGTGAGGGGAATGGGAAGGGATGCTAGCTTCGTGGATGGCCTGGCCAGACCCTGGTGGGCAGCGCGGCCAGGTCCAGCGAGCGGCGGCGGGGACGGGGCCAGATCCAGCATGCGGCAGCGGGGACAGTGGCGGGCGGAGACTGATTTTTTTTATTAAAAATTACATTGGTTCCGGTTCAATAGCCATCGGGACAAAAGACATGACAAATTTGTCCCGGATTGACTGTCCCGGTTGGAAAATTGGGACAAAAGTCTCTTCCCAACTAGGACTATATGCACTTTCTATAGTAGTGGAGCTCAGATAAATACATGTAATAGTCAATCTCTCCAGATCGTTACAATCTTAACTAATTTATTTTTCCTCTCACATGCAATCGGCAGCTCTCTCGAATCCCAGTGTATCATCGTGTAGGATGAAGGTATCTATGCCAATATATATGCCATGCTCATTGGAATGAACGGGTGCCATGCCATGGAGAGTATCATCAGCAGACAAAAAGATCACCTGACCAAACGAGGCAGCAGGCTCTACGTGTGGCGTCCAAAGGCCTAGGCGCCTAGCTAATCACTCCCGCGTCAGTTTCGAGGCAGCAAAACCTGGCGTCCCTGCCGTCGTCATGCAGCTACTAGTAGCCGCCGGCGAGGAGGCCTGGCCTTTATAAGTCGATGTGGATGCTGCAAGTATCTCACACACAACAGGGCTAGTTTGAGTGAGTGACAGGCTAGTTGATCTCTCTTCAGATCAGCTGGTAGCTAGTAATAAGCTAGCTAGCTAGGGCGGCAAGATGAGCGTTCCGATCCCGGGGAAGTCGTCGTGGCCGGAGCTGGTCGGCGTGCAGGCGACGCTGGCGGCGACGGCCATCGCTCACGACAGGCCCGACGTGGCCGTGGAGGTGCTGCCGCCGGGCGCGCCCATCATCCCGGACTACAACCCAAAGCGCGTCCGCGTCTTCATCGACAACAACTCCATCGTCACCAAGACACCCGTCATCGGCTAGCAATGCAAGCAGCCCAGCAGCTGCCGGCCGGTCTCAAGCTCAAGCTAGCATTCACAGCTGTGTCGTCGTCTGTCGTCTCTCTACCGTGTGATGCCATGCACCATCACCAGCTCATGTAGTGTGTGTGTGGCTTATAATGGAATAAAAATACCTACTGGATACTTCTGTTAAATGCTGTAGTTATTTGTATGTCCTCGCTCTCATCAGCTGGGACATGCATGATGCATGTATGGTCACCGGCAAGTGTACTACTGTATCCCCCAACTTTTGCCTTACGCCTACTACAGAAATGGCCTTTGGTCTTGAACATTAGTCTCGATTATCATTAGACACGGGACCAATAAAGACTTTAGTTCTGGGTCCAACGGCTATGGTACGACAAGGAGTTTTAATCTCGGCTGGAGCCACTAACCGAAACTAAAAGTTACCTTTTAACTTTTAGTCCCGGTTGGTAGCTAAACTAGGACCGAAGGTCCTGGACATTTGGTCTTGGGTGGTAATACCAACTGGGACTAAAAGATAACCCTTTAGTCTCGGTTGGTGGCTACAACTCGGACCAAAAGGGCCTTTAGTTTCGGTTGGTGGCTCCAACCGGGACTAAAGGGTCCTTCACGGGTTAGTTTAAAAATAAGGCATTCCATTCAAAATCACATATGTTGTGTAGATGGGTTGGTAAGAAAGCTACATGCGAAGGAAGACATCTCGAGTTCTCAAGGACCTTTTGTCCCGGGACCGGAACAAAAGGCCCATTCTCCAGTTATGTGTTTTTCTCATTTTTGGTTCAAATTGTGCCAGTTATTTAATTGAGTAAAGTGCATGGCATAAATTTATGTCATTTAGATCCATATACTCCAAAATTGCAGATTTGGCTCCCCAAACTTAACCTTGGTTGTCATTTATGTCCATTTACTCTCAAATACAAATCTAGCTCTTTAAATTTAGTTTTGAGTGTCACCTGGGTCCTGCAATATCAAAGTGCATTGACATCCCAAATAAATTGATAAAAAAAATCTTTTGCAGATATAATTTAATTATAGCAAAATAAATAAATTTTAGCAAAATGCATATAAATTATAAAATAATATTGAAGTGTATGAATCCAGGAAGCTTAACTTGATGATTTTTTTTATATTGGAGACAATATCTTAGCTTGTTAGATGCGTATGGCAACTGTATTCTATTCTTGGAGGAGTATTCAAATTTAAATAACTTGTAGCTGCACATGCTAATTTAGAAAAATAGAATCGGGGCCTTATGAACAGCGTGAATTACCAAATAAAGAGGCAATAAAACCAGTCAGAAAAGAAGGCTGAAATTAATGACATGCTGAAAGCACAATGTTTGATCCTATTATACTTTATTAGTGGGATGTAACTGTATTGTAAGAGTATGTATACAGATCTAAATGGCACCCGAAGCTAAGTTTTGGGGTTTAATTTGCATTTTGAGAGTTTATGGATCTAAATAACACGGGAGGCTAAGTTTAGAGAGGAAGATCTGCAATTTAAGAGTATAAGGACATAATTGACAAAGGCGAACAAGTTTAAGGACTGATCATACACGTTACTCTATTTAATTTGCATCGATGCACTAAAAATAACCTAACAACAAACTGTAAAACTTAATTGACATCTGGCTGGCGAGCGATTCCAGCAATGACCGTGCCCGCAGCTCTTAATAAGCAAGAAATCTAATGTTGAGTTAAGGGAATCCTAGACATGAGCATTTTTGGACCAGCTGGCTTACAGGGGGCTCTTGGAAGTAACACGGGTTACCACAGTTCATCCAGTTGCACAAGATGAATTAGTGAGCTGTGCATGCAGCTCAAAAAAAGGGAAAAATCTATGTACAAACATTAAAAAGGCCATATTTTTCAATAATATGCACTAATTCCCTGTGAAGAGACGGTTGTGAAATTACCATCCCTGTCACTAACCCAAGACACCTTTGCAAACTTGCTAGCTAGCATCATGCGGCTAGCAGCAATCTTGCTCCAGGATATTCTTTAGTCTTACTTCCCAATCTCACCAGTCCCATGTTACAATGGTCAACAAGTCCGCGTGTTGCAAAAAAAAAATCACAAGACCTAGCAACCTGCTGAGAAACCTTAAGAACATCACTTCTCTGATATAGTTGTACTGAGTGTACAGATCCTGCTGAGAAACGTTAATAACGTGCCAATCCAAGAGCTCACTCAAAAGTCCATTATCGACCAAGCAACCTTCACACGCATCTCTGTGACACCAACAGTTATAATTTCTTCTTCTCCGCTGCTGATCTTGGGAGTAAATCTAATGGTTCCTTCAAAAGTACCATCACTAGTCTGGGCAACAATTATCAGCATATATATCCTTCACATAGACAGAAATGGCAGGTTGCATAAGCTTGATAATTCCAATACCATCACATCTACAGTACTAAGCCTGGTAGAAAGAGAGCCATTTTCAAGCTCACATCGCTCCAACTCTCGACGTTCTATGCCCCTGATCGATAAGATACCTTTACTGAGTTCTTTGTCCTGCCCTTGATGATCCTTAATCTTCAGATCAATCTCAACATAATTCTCAATTATCAACGCGAGCCCTCGTTTTGGTCCTGTCAAGATCAAAGATTCATCCTGTGGAAAAAAAAAGGTTTACACAAAGGTTATTTCTCTATCACAGCGCAGATCTATTATATACATATTTGAGTGTTAGAAGAAGCCACCACGTTCGCTGAGAGGACAAAGAAATTCTCACATTAATCTAAAAAAGACAAGGATTTAAACCGTTGGATTTTATGAAGATCTAACGGTCTAAACTATTTCATAGAGTCCATACCGAATACGATTGATCTAGACTTATTTAAAGAGTCCATATCAAATACGACTAGACAATTAGAAATTTTAAAAGAAGTAAATTTGTATCTCATATCGTTTAGTATGAGAAGCTTATTATGGTATGAGATGCTAAATTAGCAATTTAGAAATTACAAAGATACGGACTTCAGGTGGGTTCTAATTTACGTAACTTCATTCTTCTACTAGCAACGTGTAATCTACCTTTTTTTTAGTGTAAACCATATGTAATACATGTCAATAGCATTTGTGTAAATAGATGGATATGGAATTTGGCTACCTATGGTTCTCTTTTACAAGCTATAATTTATTTGATTTTATCCTCCAGCTATAAAAAATAATTTTATAAAACAAAGTAAAAGCACATATGCACACATATACTCACGCTTAATTAATTCTATAAATATGCACTTGACACTACTCTATGTGCACCCTCAGAGAGACTAAGCCGATTGATCTTGAGATTAAGAAAAGTTATCTTAGGAGACTTGCTGGGCACACTTAAGATATTATTGCTAATGCCTAGCATAAATCTAAAGAAAATACAAGCATCCATGCTGAGTCAAAAACTCGAACCGAGTGGACAAATTCACCCAACCAACCTAACAAACTAGCAAAGTTCATAAAAAAACTTAACATCATGTATCTTCCTTTTTTTTATCCTTATATCACTAGCCACCTTCAACGCTTTCCCGTTTGCAAGCACAAGGGAAATAACATGACATTATTGGAAGTAGCTAGCAGATTTGTAGATTAAATATGACAAAAATCCTACTGTATCTATGGTCAACGCAAAGTCAAGACTAATGACTAGGCAAAAGGCGACAACGGATTCAGTGTTAGAAGTCACCATGTCCGCCGAGAGGGTCTAAAATTTCTCGAATTAATCTAAAAAGGAGAAAAATGTATGCTCTTGGATTTTAAGAAGATCTAAAGATCTAAACTAACTTATAGAGTCCATATCAAATCTGATTAATAATTAAGAGTCTTTGGTAACTAGCTAAATTTGGATTTTAAAAAATAACAATTAGGACTTGATCAAAGAGTACATGATGAATATGATTAGAATACCTAAATTCGAAATAAAAGAAAAGAAAAATTAGCCCGTGATAAAATAGTAGATATTGAATATGATTAGCTAACGGTATAGACTAATTTAAGAGTCCATACCAAATATAATTAATAAATAGCTACTTTTGAAATTAAAATTAAAAAAAATAGGATATGTGACCAAAGAGTCCATACCGAGTATGACTAATAAATAGATAAATTTGGAATTAGAAAAATAAAGAAACTCATGGGTGAATATCAAATACAATTAATAAATAGATAATTTCAAAACTAAAATGATTAAGAAAAATAGGATATGACCAAGGAGTCTATGCCAAGTATGATTAGTAAATAGATAAATTTGCAATGAACTATTGATATGCATTTAATAAAAAATTAAACATTAGTCAACACTTCATTGTTGCAAAGTATAATTAGATGATTGGGGAAGCATAACATGTAGACACCAGATGTGTCCAGTCGCAACCTCATCTGACAGTGAAAAAAATTGATGAAGATGAGCATTGACTGTATTATGCTACTTTTTTAAGAAAATAAACCTATAACATATATTATAGAATTCGCGGTCTTATATTAAGGCACCTCAAAGAGGAGCCAATTACATACCCGGTCAAATGGCCAGACACACATGAACACCTCCACACATCACAGAAGCGCAAACCTGGATGAATCCACAAATAAGCTGCAAAACACTGTCATCACTATCGTGAAGCTCGCCATGAAGGCTACCAGAGGAACTGACATCCAAAGGGGCTCATAATGATGCTTGGGCCAGTGTCGTGAAGCTTGCCAGGAGGCTTGAAGAGGAAGAAGATCCCATTGATGAAGACCAACACCTCCGACCCAAGGATGCAGATGAAAACGGCATCAACGAGAAGAAAAGCAGAGTCCTTAAATCTAGGGGAAGGCTTCCAACACAACGGTTGAGATCTATGAGAACCTGGAGAGAAAAAGGCTCAAAGTTGCTTTAATAAAAAAAAGCTGCAGGGAAAGAGATGAAGCAAACCGGAATCATAACAAAAATTAGCAAGCAAAGACTGCGTAAATTCATTCCCGCGAAGAACATAAGCAAATCCACAACACGAGCAAGCAGATCTACAGTGACGACTGACCAAAATAAAAATTAAAACAAGCATATTCAAGTAGAAACCTGGAAGCAAGAGAAAGGAGAGAAGAGGAAAGAGGAGGAACTGGCAGAGCAGAACCATGCGGGACTGAGAAAATAGAGAACGGTGAGGAGATGCGGCCGGGCAGAGTAAAAGGAAGAAGAAGGAGGAGGGAAGGAACTTTTATTTGGTTCCGTCCTGCAGCCATCACAATGGAGAAGACGATGAGGACACCATTGGCACCGGAAATGGCCACAACTGTAGGGGAGCGGTGGCACACGGCAACAGAACGCCTGTCCGAATACAACAGATCAACATATACACTAGGAGAAAGGGACCAGCCCACCTCCCTCTTCTCCACCGGCGAGACGTCGGAAGAGAAGAGGAAGGGGCTTGAAGCGATGGGATCTGGGTGAGCTATAGTAGAAAGGGTAGGAAGAGAATATGGATGGGAGAAGCTTTGCGCATGAGGGTTGCGAGTCTGTATTATGCTATTTAGATAGGCATTGCGTAAGACATTACATTAAATGAATGATGGTTTAGTAATGAGAAAAAATTATAATCCTAATATATTCTTTTTGAAAATGCTTATAAATACTTCGATCTATGTGAACTAATCAATTGATCTATGGAAAAATGTTTAGGTTGATTAGATCTTGGAATTAGAAAGACTATAAATAGTTGATAAAAATAGATGTTCCGATGAGACCTTCGTTGACTACAACAAATAAATACGAATAAGTTTTAAATAATAAGAGAATTTAGGGAAACTATCACTTTAATTGAAAAAATAAAGGAATAAATATCACTGAATTTTATGATGATTTAATGACCTTGATTATTCTATGAGTTATCCTAGCCTTGATTTACCTTGATATAACTTCGATGGTCTAAGAATTTATTTGGTCTCAAACAACAAAACAATTTTTTTTTCAACTTAAAAAAAATATAAAAGGTTAGTAGAAAAGCTAGATACCCGCGCTATTTGCGCGGGCCACCTTGCTAGTGTTTTTCTTAAGGGAGTGTTATGTAAAAAAAACAGAGGTTATTAATATCTTGGCTTCGAACCGCTTATGGAGTTTCACAATTTGGAAAAGAAAATCAACGTAACATGTTGAATAAACATAATCCAAGCACTTCTTGACTATATGTTGGATTGCCGCCGTGCCCCTACATCAGCGGAAACATGCGATATCCATTTAAACATTTTTTTTCCAGTGGGGTAGTTCCTGCAATACAACTTGGGGGCATTATTTGCAACGCATGCAATAAAATGTCTTACAATGCAAACGTTGATTTACACAAGAGATGTCGCTTTTTTGCAATTTTCTATCATATCTTTCGATCAAACCTAATACACAGTCACACTCAAAACACATTTGTACTGGCTGATCATTTGTGTTAGACCGCCATTTACAACCTTTAACGTGGAAACGCATTGCAGTCGATATACGACCGGCTTGGTAAGGACACAAACGCAACTGTGCTGCAGAGAATGTATGAAGGCATGCACACCATGCTGCAGTCGCATCTGAGTAAGTCACAATCGACACGAGTGTAGAAACTGGAAGAAATAAATTAACCTACTAATAACTTACACACGTCTACAGCGAGAAGTGGATGGATGTTCCCGGTGCCTCACAAGCCTAGCTAATAGGTTGGTGGAAGTGGAATTGAGAGAGCAAGGAAAGCATGTTAGCTGCTGCTTCTTTTCTTCAAGGTGGTCCTAGTTTTTTTTTTTAAATGAATGGTGCGCAGGTGCCCAACGTACATACCTCAGAGTTGATGAGTTGGCAATGATCTCTATCACGGCGGAAGAGATGAACACACTTTTGGTCCAAACTGTCTCTGGCAATGACAGTGCCATAAACATAGATTGGGAAGTCAACATCCAAGATGCCAATTTTCACAGAGAAAATGTTTATTCCCTCGCACAGCTCATAGTCATTCGCATTTTTGTAGACAGCATCAGTAAATCTCATCGGACCAAGTGGCGCTGTGGTGTGAAAAATAAGTAAAAGAATCACACTAGGTTCCCAGCGAATTAGGTTCATGCTAAATTAAATGGCAAAGTGCACATGGACTTGTCAATTTAAGAGACGTAAACTAGGATATATAGCGATGATCTCCATATGGTACAAACTAATCCAATCCCTGGAATAGACACAACAAACAATATTTGTACGAAGGCACAAATTGGACACTGCATAAAGCATACTAGTTTGATCGTGAGGCAATAATAAGTTGAATAAACATAAGATTGTTATTTTTCATGGATGGCAAACAAGAAGAATGCAGTAGATATGGCGAAAGGGCAGTGCAGGGTAACTGGTCTGAATCAAAATTGAATAGACAGGAATGGACTTACACTCCTCGTCGAGATCGAACCTTGTCAGATCGATGAAGCGTAATCTGTTGTAGTATTCGCCACCTTGCTTGGGATCGAAGTCGCGGATGCTCTCTTCCGCAGCCCTCTTCCGCTCGCGATGTTCCCTGTACCGCGCATTCTCCCGATGAAACTCCATCAGCTCCGCCTCCCTGGCCAATCGCTCAGCCTCGTCGACGAAAGGTTCCAAGCCTGAGACTTGCTTGAAATCCTTCACCGCGGAGGAGAGCCTGTCGGCGCCTCGGAGGACTACAGAATCCGCTACCATGGAGGTGCGCAGGCTGCAGACTCGGGTGAAGTCGCGGCGCCCGCAGGACACGGTTGCGCTATCATCACCATCCGCCATGGCGATGGAAGTCGAAAACACGCCGCCGCCGCCGAAGTGCCGAACCCAGAAAAGTGTGGAAAGAAGGGACGATCCGCCTGTCTGATATAGGAGGGGTTCGTGATTTGTGCCTTTGTAGGCCTATTTGACTTTGGATTACACTGCCCCTAAAAAAACTGACATTGGATACTGTTTGGATTATTAATTTGATTTGATTCTTTGTGTGTGATATAATTTTAATTCAAAATTAAAATTTGGGCCTTCATACTTTTTTTGGAAGGACTTAGAGCTACAGCACGCCCCCGCGCGGAAACACCACGCCGCCGTGCCGGCCATGGCAAGAGTAACTTTGATTTGGACCTAACATGGCAAAGGGTAACTTTGATTTAGACCTAATATAGTAAGGGTAACTTTGATTTGGACCTTACGTGAACTAATTAGCAAATTTGAGAACTCAAATATGCATTTTAGGGAGTTTAGGGACTGCGCTGACACAGAAAGACAAGTTTAGAAACCCATCGTGATTTTTACTCTTCAGGTGATCTAAATTATAAGTGAGAATACGATGAATTTTCTTGTCATCATGAGCTAAGGTTAGCGGGGGCGAATCCAGAGGTGGGGCGGGAGCGGCTCTAACCTTCCTACCACCACCGGACCTATAGAGCCCCCAAAGCTCCCCTATAATATTTCGTCATGGATGGCCTACGAGAAAAGAGACTGAAGTTGTCTTGAGGTGTAAAGACCAAGAAAGCCCCCTAACAATTATCCTAAGTCCGTCTAGTTTAGGATGACCGGATGGAGGGTTATTGGGCGGTTCTTACATCACGACCTTGTGGACCTCCATACGCACGTCTGCCGGGTCGCCGTGGATTTCCGCGCCGCCAGTAGGAGCGCCCCATGCCCACCACCTCAGGCCACGAAATCTTGAGGCTGTCGCCGCTGCTCATCATCACCATCTATCCTGTTCGTCCAGATTCACTACCGGAAAATGATAGTCGTCTTTACTGTGCGCCAGCCACCAAACACACGGCGAACAGGAGGCACACTGCGAAAGGCGACTTTATTACCGTGTGCCGCGACCAAAGCACACGAAGAAAATGTCTATTTGGTGTGTGCCAAAGGCCAGCACACGACGAACAGGCGCCATGTGCGCCATCAACTCCCGGGAACTAACGGCGGCTCGATGTCATCCAAGTTTGCCGTGTGCTGGGGTTAGGCACACGACAAACCTTCCACTTTGCCGTGAGCCAACCCTGGACACACGGCAAAATAATAAAAAAGTTTCATCTTTCCTGGCATTTGCCGTGCCCGTGGCTGTCGTCGGCGGTTCGTTGTCGGCCACCCTAGGTGAATACTTCGTTGTGTGCCTAGGAGGCTTCGAAGTCTCGAAATCCAATAGTGATTAGAGGGTTACTTTAGTTTTTTTATAATGGCAGAGGTGTATAATTTAGAGATATGTTTAAAGTTACTTTAGTCGATTTTTGTAATGACAGAGGTGGGTAATTTATTAGAAAAGATAACGGATCCGATGATTATTATAGTTAGAGTTGTTGAATTGATGGCCGGATGTTTCTGATTTTTGTGAGGATTTCTGGAATTTCTCTATTTTTTCAGATTGTTGAACTAGGATCCTAGGTGGCTTCACATACATGGAGACTTGAAAGGAGCCTTCAATTAGTAATAGTAAGATAAGATGGAAGTAAACAATTGAGTTGTCACACATATAGGTGGCCAAACGGGCGGCCCGGCCCGTTTAGGCACGACCCGCTTAAGCACGAAAATATTAACGGGCCGTGCCGTGTCTGCCCATGGGCTGAAGTGCCGGTCCAGGCACGGCTCGAAATTGATTTAATCGGGCCGGGCCGGCCCGTTTGGCCCGGCGGCCCGGCGGCCAGAAAATGTTTAAATAGGGTTTGATAATGGATAATATAGTATTTAAACGGGCCTATCATGCTACCCATCGGGCCGATCGGGCCGCTCTTTTTCGGGCCGTGCCTGGACGCGTCCATGGGCCGGGATTGAGACCCAGCCACGGCCCGGCTATCGTGCCCGTGCCGGCCCGAGCCCAATAATATTCGGGCCCGTGCCGTGCTCGGGTCGGGCTAATATGGGCCGGGCTTCAGGCCCCCATGGGTATCGGGCCAAATGGCCATCTATCACACCCATACGACAGCATCCGTACATGACTCAACACAAGCATGCAACAAGCATAAGACTCTAGTTCGTTCTTCCACTAGATTGCTCGAATGCATGCATGGCTACCGATCGATCGATGTTACACCCATTCGACCCCATTATTCATCGGTACAGTACACGATGATGAAAAGAGATAGTAATAATAAATAAAGTAGTGCTCGTAGCTAGCTAAGCCAGCGAGACGGCCGGCCGGCGGGGCCGGGCATGCAAATAATGGCGCGGCTAGCCGACGACCGGCGTGAGGGCGACCTTGAGGTTGAAGTCCTTGTGGACGAAGAGGCGGACGCGCTTGTCGTCGAAGCCCGGCGGCACCTCCGTGCCGACCACCAGCACCGGGATCTGCACGTCCGGCCGGTCCTTGTGGATCATGTCGTGCGCGTAGTGCCCAGGCGACCCCACCAGCTCCGGCCACGACGTCTTCTGGTAACCACCTGATGACATCGATCTCTGCTACCTGCTAGCTCCTAGAAAGAAGAAGAAGATACAGCTAGCTAATAATGAGAAAGAGCTAGCGACGTCGTAGCTATAGCTGGAGCTAAGATACATGGTCTATCTATATACCCACGAACACGTACGTGCGCGCTGACTTGTCCAGCATAGCCTGCTGTGTAGCTAGCCACGCGTCGACGGGATTAACAGCGTTACAGCGCAGCACACGCATCGCGTGAATCGCCGTCGCTGGGGTTAACACCAAGTTACCCTTCGTCTCCGCATTGCTAACTCCCAATGCAAGAGCATAGTGTTCTCAAGAAACTCCCATCTATCCGTGCGTCCATCGTTTAGCCGCAGGTGTTCCCAAGGTCATGAAGACTACTACTAGGTCTCCTCCTGTCCTCCAGTACAGTTTGACGATCTATTATTAATTGGTCCTATAAGAAAGTTATGGAGACGAATACATTAATTTGTTTGGAGCAATAACAATAATGCTCATCTCCATATATATGCCAACAAATATATGCACTACCTCTGATGCAGGTAAGGAGAATATATATCAGATTATTAGTTCAAAAATAAACTGATCTCCTTGTTCTATAAACATTGTGCATTGTTTAAGAACAGGGGGATCGGAGTGCATATTAATCGGAGAAAGCAAGAACAACTTGTGGATTAGATGTTATACGTACACAAGCATAGTGACCGTGTGTTTGCTACTGGTAATATAATAGGCCGTGTAATACCATCAATTTGATGTTCATTCACTTCATGTACAGATCGTGCCATGATTGTACAACACATTGAGGGTGCGTTTAGTTCCCAAAAAAAGTCTGCGCAGTACCCGTCACATCGAATTTTTAGACACATGCATAGAGCATTAAATGCAGTCGAAAAAAATAACTAATTACATAGTCTAACTGATTCATACGAGATGAATCTAAAGATACTAATTAATCTATGATTAGACATTAATTGTCAAATAACAACGAAATGTGCTACAGTATCCAAACTCAAACTTGTTCACCAACTAAACACCCCCTCATTGTTCGTGTTCCGATTGCCTATTAAGATTCGGATTGATTTGTCCGGATTTCAATTAAGATATCTCCGTCCGTTCATCAAACTTCACTTGCCGCTAGGACTCAACTGCATGTTGCACTCTTCTACAGCTATGCAAAAACCCTCCATCCATCGTCGTTTTGCCGATTGAGCAGGGTGGTGCTGATGAATCGCTCACGCACACTACGGGACGTCGCAGACGCCGCACCGACATAGCTACCAGGTGGGCCTAAACTTTTCTTCTTCTTCCTTACGCAGTGATGGCCGGAGTTCGAGAGGGAGGCTGCCGGAGGTTCCGGTGGCTTCCGGGCCGGCTTAGAAAAGGGAAGCGGGGTGGTAAGGACTAGGCAGGCCCCGCAATGGTGGCGGCTTGAGGGGGCGGCACACTACTACACAATAACCCTTTATTTCAGGTCATTTATTCCGGTTATATTTGGACCCGGGATAAAAGGTGGGTTTTGTCTCGGGTCCAACGGTTAGCCGGGCCAACGTGGGGGACATGGGCTTTTTGTCCCGGGTGGAGCCACCAACCCGGATAAAATGTCTCTTTTGTCCCGGTTGGTGGCTCCACCCGAGACAAAAGGCCCAACACTTTTATCCCGGGTGGTAACACCAATCCGGACTAAAGTGTGACCCTTTTGTCCCGGTTGGTGTTACCAACCCGGACAAAAAGCCCCTCCACGTGATAGTTCAAAATGAAGTTATTCTATACTGAGTCACGTGTACTACTTAGGTGAGTTGGTAAGAAAATCATGCGCTAAGCAAGTGGTCTTGGGATCGAATCCCGTGTTGTGCAAAAAAAATTTTAACATCAGACATCTTTTATTCCGGTTCTGTCAGAACCGGGACAAAAGGCTGAATCTGTAGTAGTGGCACGCCGAGGCAGCGGGAGTCGCCAGCCACCGGTGGTTGGGAAGACGTACAACCCGTGGACCAGGCCTTAGGCGGGGACGCAGCAGCTTGATGGCGGTGGCGGGTTGCAGGTCGACATCTCCGACGGTGATGACGAAGGTTGACTGCAGTCACGCGTGTTGGTGTGAACAGCACCCGGATCGTAAGAATCTGTTGCCGAATGTGCGCGACGAGCAACACATGCATGCAGGTGGCAACCCCCTCGTGTCGATCACTATGCTTTGACAAGCACAAGATCTTTGGTTTGTCCAACCCATAATAACGGCAAGGCTTTTCGGGCTTTGAGGTGGGCCTTTCAGGCCATGAATGGCCACAAAGGCACCAAATGGATCCAGCCAACTTGCACAAGATCGTTGTGCAAGTTACCCGACGTCGAGTTTCCTTTGCCGTCGATGCTGCGCTCGACGTGTGAATGCTGCTCCGGTCCTTCCCGCTGAGGGTGAGATGGCTTGGCATGGATGCTCCACTCTCCTTCCTTGCGCGTGTTCTAGTGCTCCTCTCCATGTGTTGCAGCACAGTAGCATGCTTGCGGCCAACAGACCTGCCCCTCTTTCCATCCGCTTTGTGCTTTACGGATAGAAGAAGATGAACAGTAGAAGCTAGCAAGGGATGCTTAGTAATACTAGCGTGTTCATGATTTTCCGAAAATCATAGTAAAATAAATATACGTTAAAATAAGCTCAAACTTGTTTTGTTGGATCTGTCTTATGATGTTTTATATTTAAAAAATATGAATGCTCATGCTACCATCTTGTGTTTTTATCTATAGATTTACTTTCCTCATGGTACAAAATGTTTTATGGTTTTATGTCACATTTTAGATTTAATCTTCGTTTTGTGCTTGCTAGTTGCTATTCAATTAGATAATCCTTCTAATTGTTAGCTATTCAATTATATGAATGCTTATATTTAAGAGTCATACATATTATCTGAATATATTGTGCATATTGTTATGCATGCAATAAAATGGCTACAAATATCAAATTATGTACTAGATCACTATGATATATGTGCCAAAGAATAAATTAACTACCTCGTAGACAGCTAAACAGACGACGCATTGTATAAAATATCTGTTTAGCTGTCTGTGTGTGATAAATAGACAGCAGCTGTCTAAATTGTTGTACATGCCCTTAGTTGTTTACAAATATAGCTAATATACATCTTGACACATTCTAAGCAAGATCGATCCATGTTAGGAGCGGAGCTAAAGGCTTGGTATCCGGGTCTGCGGACGCCCAATGAATTTTGACACAATCAGTGCAAATTACCGTATGTAGCTGTCAATATTTCATTGGGGCATGTACAATGGTTAGACGGCTGCCATCTGTATGTGTCTAGAATAGCGCACACAGACGACAAAATAGACAACATGTACAATGGTGTGTCTATATGACTATCTGCAATCTATTTAATACATGGCTAGGCACATAAAACGTGGTGATCAAACATGTGAAATGGATCTTTGTGTATTGGTTTATGGTATACATGGAAGAATCATTTGTGAATGCAAATAAATCACATGGATATTCCCTTATCTATATGTATCAATCGATACAGCGGCTGAAATATGCTTAATATATTTCCTTATCTAAAAAAATAAATCACATGGATATTTTTAAGAGATGATAATATATATGCAAAATAAAATCGGCACGGGGAGCAGCAGATCAGGGCCTTCGTCGCTGAGTCGCCGCCGCGCTCGTACAGCGGTCGCCGAGGAGTTGCTTCGCGCTCGGGCCACGAGCCGAAGTCGTCATCTCGTGAGACGACGGTAGCTCCCGGTTTAGCAATAACTCTCCATGGGTAGCTCCCGGTTTAGCAATAACTCTCCATGGGTAATCAAAATAAACCGTTCGTAGACGAGGAATTTATTGCCATTGTACATGTCCTTTAGCCTGGCTTCGCCCCTGATCTGTGCATGGTTTCTATCTTAGAGTCAATGCCCGTCCTATACATTGGAGATGCCCTTAATTGGTGCAGCGATGCACCAAGGCAATTAATGTTTGTCGTCGTATGCATCCTTCTCGTTATCGTTCGACCCAATCCAATGGATGTGCTTGATCAAGCAAGGCCGCCGCATCCATGGCTCGCTCCCCTCTGCTGCATCCTCCCTCCCACCCCTCTGCGTCTCTCTCTCTCGCGCCGCTCCGCCGTCTCCCTCCCAGCCGCCCTCTGCCTCGCTCTCTCCGATCCGCCCTATCTTGTGTTCGAGATCTGCCCGCTGCTAGCTTCAGGATCCGTGTCACTTGCAGGGCCCAAGAAGAGTCTGTGCGGTCTAGCGCCGCGGCATACCTTTCCCGGAAGCTCCAGCCACCGACGCCTGTGCTCCAGCCGGCCTCCCTCTCCTGCGCTGATCAAAGCTAGGCACTGAACTACTGAAGCTCCAGTCACCGACGCCCATGCTCCAACTAGCCTACTAGCCTCCCTCTCTTGCACGGGTCAAAGACATGCATTGAAAAGATGTATGACGCTACTAATGGATATGGATTGGTAGTGCATGTTTGATGGATTGGTTACTTTTCTCTTATAGTCGTACACAACCGGAGACCACGAGTTCGCCGTGTGCCCGAGGCACACGGCGAAGACTTCGCCGACGGTGGTCGACGGCTAAGCGCCGACAGCAACCACGGGGACGGTAAAGACTTTGTTTGCCGTGTGCCAAAAGTCGGGCACACGGCACACCTTTTCACTGTGTGTATATATAGGCGCACGGCAAAAAAAGCGGGCAGACGCCGTCACGGCCAGCTGACGGCGTCGGCGGCTGTTCGCTGTGTGCCCAGATGGCGGGCACACGGCAACG
This sequence comes from Panicum virgatum, assembly GCF_016808335.1. Classification (NCBI taxonomy): domain Eukaryota; kingdom Viridiplantae; phylum Streptophyta; class Magnoliopsida; order Poales; family Poaceae; genus Panicum; species Panicum virgatum. Next base: position 2,072,019 of record NC_053145.1, read on the forward strand.
CTCCCAGATTCGCCGTGTGTCTGGACGGCAGGCACACAGCAACGCTGCCAGATTCGCCGTGTGCCCTTACCAAGGGCACACGGCGAACTATGGTCAGTTCGCCGTGTGCACGGCCTAGGCACACGTCGAACTTGGTGTACAGGGCTGGCCATATGGTCATTTTGCCGTGTGGCTAGTCCCTGGCACACGACAAAGTGACCAAACAAATCGTTTTTTTGTTTTTCACGTATAAAGGACCCCGTATCACAACATACATATCACAGGCATTACATATCACATATATATATCACAACAAACATCACATGCACTATATATCACAATATATATATCACAACTAGCCACAAATAACTTCAAACACATCCAGAAGTCCAATGCAAAGCCCTGCAAGTTCACAACATATCCAGAAGTTCACAAATACATATCCAGAAGTTCACAAGTCCATAAATATTGAAATAAACTAGTTTATGGCTGCGGTGGGCCGTCGAACGGTGGTGGGCCGCCGAACTGAGGTGGGAACAACTGCTGTGGGAGCGTCGGTGAGATGCCCGGCGACAAGTCTGGCGTATTCGATGCCGCTAATAGATTCTGCAAAAAATGTAAGACAGTAAATTGCAGGTGAGACAAAAACCAAGTTCTCAAGTTATAATCTAAACAAGTCTAAATATGTAGGTCCCCTAAATCGTTAAGTGAGTAATGTAAGTCACAATCTCTAAGGATAAAGTTCTCTAACTATCTAATACTTCAAAAGAAACTAAAGGGTTTTCAAGGTACTCACCGGAGGAGTAGTAGGAGCAGGAGCCATAGGGAAGGATGGGATGGGATTACCCATTTGGACAAAAAGATTTCAAATGTAGTTGTACATCTGGGCCATCTCGGCCGCCTGCTTCTGCTCGTTCTACCCTCCTCTCTTCGGCCAATGCCGCCTCTTACGCCGACTGTTGCGCTTGCATTTGGTGCTACAATATTTCATGACAATGTTACAATGCAAAGCAAATATATGTACAAAACGAAAGAACTATGAATAAATAAGAAATAACCTGAAGTTCCTGCACTTGGAGCTGCGACGCAGACAGCCGTGGGCGTATGGCCGGGCCATTGGCCGTGCTCCTCGCTCGAATCTGGGAGAGGGTGGGAGTGCTGGCCGTGTCTACAAGGCCATCGCCAATGTAGTAGCGCCCATGTTCCTTGCCTCCTCCCACCCTCATAATGACTTCTCCATCAAGGGGCTGGGTTCTCGGATCCCAGTCTGGCCCATGGACCTGTCTTCCCATCTCTGTATACACCTGGATACGCCTGTGGACGGACGGGGATAACAAACACGGGCCAACAACTATACGGGGCAGCCGTCATTCCATAAGGATTGAATCCATCTGTTGCCAATGCAACACGTACATTTCGAGCCTCCAGAGCTTTCATTGTGTGACTCCTGTCAAAATGTTTCCATGCTTCACCATCGGATGGATGTATCATCTTCTCAGGACGGTAGCATTTGCCGTTTTTGTGCCATCTTATCTGTTGTGCTGAATCCTCGGTCATGAACAGACGTTGGATTCTCGGTATGAATGGAAGGTACCGTACGATTTTCACGGGGATTTTGAGCTGTTTCTTTTGACCATCACCAGAATCTACCTCCAGCCACCGAGATGATTTACATTTTGTACAGTAATTTGCGTCTGCATGTTCTTTCCTAAACAATATGCATCTCTTCGGACAAGCATGTATCTTCTCATATGGCATCTTAAGACTACGAAGAAATTTTTGTGGCTCGTACATGCTCTTTGGAAGAATGTGTCCTTCTGGAAGCAGACTACCAAAAACCGTCAACATTTTGTCGAAACCATCTCGACTAATGCCACACTCAGACTTTAGGGCCAGTACGCGTGCAATAGCATCGAACAAAGAAACATTGGTATGATGGTGAAGTGGTTTCTGTGCTGCAGACAACATGTCATAATACTGCTTTGCCGTAGGCTCTGGTGGTTCCTCTCTAGGTCCTTCTTCGAAGTGTGCTTCATGAAAGTCTGCTAACATGTCTGCGCAACTGGCATCAGCATCATAATCATCGATGCGTTGTCTGACTACCTCTTCTCTCGCACGATGGGCTTCACCATGGCAGATCCACCGGGTATAGTTTTCCACAAACCCATTTTTGATAATATGCTTACCCATAGTGAGTTGTGATTGATGTATCCTATTTTGACACTTGGTGCATGGACACAACATTCTACTCTATTCTCTATCAAATGCCTTTTCCAAAAAGTCATTGACCTTTAGAGCAAACTCAATATACTCTTGTTCGCTCTGCCAGTCCTTCCACTCACGGTCATCCATCCTTTAACATACGAGCGAGAAATTTAAAAATCGATTTCATATACACGATATCTAACAAACTCTAATAGGTGAAGATAGGTCCTAATCCCACCCGATGATGCGTAGATATGGTTGGTTTCCATGACCCACTCCTAGCCGAGACAGAATTTCGGCAGCATCTCCCCGCTGCTCTCCAAATACACGTCCTGTCAAGGAGATTGTGTATCCGGAGAACAACAGGGAGGTGATGCCGAAACTCTGGCACGGATCGGAGTTGACCATGAAAACTAACCATATCTACGCACCCTTGGGCTGTCCAAATGACGTGGATAATTCAAAACACATACGGTTCCATATATGCAAAGAGCTGCATATTTCAAACCGTATCTCTTTCGAACGGGAGACGCCAAGGTTACGTGAAGCACAAACAAGATAAGTAAATGAAATTCTTTGATGACTAACCTAACTGTCCTGCAAAGTGACGAGTCAAGAACGGTGCCACAACCTCTCCTAAAAAAACAACTACATAGTATCAATAATTGAACATTCCAGTTTCAAATTCTGCAAAAATAAAACAGCACAGTGGTCGACAACCAACAAACATGCCTCAGATATCTTCCCATTCATTTGACCTTGAACTTGAAGCATAAGAAACCTAAAATAAATTCATGACCACCATTAAACCATGTGACACATCCAGCCCAATCTTAACATCATCGCATCCGAGTTGTTGCTTGGGCATGGATGTGTCACATGGTTTCATGACAACCATGATAAGCATATCCATAGAACAGAAATAACATACTTCGACTAACACTCATGCTCAAGCTCAAGGTCTATATCACATGCAATACAATTTTCTATCCAAAATTTGTAACTAATTTCTAATTTAAATGAACAAAGAGAGAGGGGTTGAGAATGCACTCACAAAGGGCGCCAACGGCCGGCCGGGACGGGGCAGGGCGGCGGCACGGCCGGGACAGGGCAAGGCAGTAGGGGCCGTGCCAGGACGGGGCTGTGGCAGGGGGGCCGCGCCAGGGAGAGGCGCACCGGGGCGGGGCGGCGCCGGGCCGGGGCTGCGCCGGGGCGGGGCGGCGGCGGGCAGGGTCCGCGCCGGGAGTCCACGCCAGGGCGGGACGGCGGCGGGGCGGGGCCGCGCCGGGGTGGCCGCGCCTGCGGGCCGCGGCGTCGGGGTGGGGCCGCGGCGGAGCGTCGGGGGGGGGGGCGTCGTAGCGGCGACGTCAGGGCGGGGACGGCGCGTCGGGGCGGGGCCGCGGCGGCGCGTCGGGGCGGGCCAGGGCAGTACGGGGCCGGGGTGGGGCGGGGCTGCAGCGGAGCGTCGGGGCAGGGCCGCGGTGGCGCGTCGGGGCGGGGCGACACCGGTGAGAGTGAGGGAGAGTGAGTGAGGGAGGCACGCAGCGGTCTGAAAGCGCCAAGTGTAGGAGACTTCGCCGTGTGCCAGATCCAGGGCACACGGTGAAGTAATGAGTTCGCCGTGTGCCAGATCCCAAGCACACGGCGAACACGGCATTTCTATATTTCATGTGAATGAAACTGGTATTCTTTTAAAATTTTCAATGTCATTTTGGAAATTTGTTTTGAAATTGAAAACAAGACCTTAAAATTCACTGAAGAACATGAATATAATTTTTTCACTCATGTTAAATCATTATTTCATGTACTAATAGTTCAAATTCAATTTATATCAATTAAAGTTGTATAAATGCAGTTAATACATTAAAATTATCAAACAGATCCAAAAAAAGCAAAAAATTAACATGAAGTCATTTATGTTCTTTATTGCATATATAAAAAGTGTAGAAACCAAATTCAAATTTGAACGTGTTTGCCCCTACAAACTTAACCGCGTCTTTCTCCGTTACCCAGATCTTCTTCGGGAAAGTTTGAGTTTATAAGCAGCGTACGTGACAAATACGTGCGGAACTCCCTCAATTTTTTACCATATATTCTATGTATGATAGCATAAGAAATCGACAAATCTCATAATTTTCAGACTTTATTTGAATTTTTTGAAATTTTGCAACTATTCGGTTCTACGTTCATGAGAACTTTTTGTGAACACCATTTTCGAAATGACAATGTCAACTACGACATGAGGTCTTACTGTGCACTCAGAAACACGAATATCATTTTTCCAAAAAAATTCTTCTATTATTTTATGTACTTGCAGTTCAAAATTTGACTCATCCGAAAAATTTGTTTAACAGATACACAATTTTTATATATAGTGAACATTACGACAAAAATACCAAACTTTAATACAGAGTACCAAGCAATGTCTCTGCAGTGTAGAAAAAGTTTCGAGTTTGAAAATTCAAAATTTTCAAACTGTTTGCCGTGTGCCAAGAAAAAGCACGCGGCGAAGTGTCTTGTTTGCCGTGTGCCAAGCTGTAGCACACGGCGAAGTGGCCTGTTTGCCGTGTGCCCCATGCGGCAATCGGCAAAGTTGAGCGCCGTCAACCTCCGTCGCCCCTCCGTCCACCTCCGTTCCCCACCTCCGCACGTGAGTGGCACGTGCACGAGGTTTGCCGTGTGTTTTGAGGACGGCACACGGCAAAGATATTCATATGCCGTGTGTTTGGTTTTTGCTGTGTGTTCCTTGGGCTGGCACACGGCAAAGAGGCAATTTTGCCGTGTGCATGGGGTTTGCCGTGTGTTTTATTTTGGGCACACGGCAAAGTGGTTGTTTGACGTGTGCCCGTCTTTTAGCACATGGCAAACTATTTGGCACACGGCATATTAGCTGTTTTTGGTAGTGGTAGTTGTCAAAAATAATTGCTATTAGTTTCAGGGGATGATGTCATGGATCTTTTAATTAATTTATAACCTCTATATGCATTTGACATTAGTGCAGTATAACTTCTATATAATAAACTCAAAATATATTTACGTACTCGGAATTTAGTTCTATCCAACATTTATGTACTCGGAATTTATGTGTTGGTACATCTTTGGTATTTTTGTGGCATTAATCTATTTGATCTAATTGTAATATAATTATGTAGTCAGGAACTTCAAAAAAATATCAAAATTATTGAATTTTATTTGTATTAATAAAAAAAGATATCATCAGCCTTAGAAGCATTTTAAATATTTTAGTACTCAACTCAGAGAATCGATTCAAAATAATTAGAATTGTCAAATACCAAACTTATATCAGAATTGCCTTAGATAGCAAGTTTATCCCAAAATCTTGATTTTAGAAGATCGAGATCCTGAAAAAAAAAGCGGAAACAAAGAGAACCGTACAAGCACGAATTATTAGCCGGCCGCCGGCTAGCTTAGCCGACGAATGGAGTCGCTCGTCGCCGACGAGGATGACGCGGTTGGGGTCGTAGTCTCTGTACAGCGGGGCGGGGATGGTGTAGAAGAAGATGGACACGCCGGGCCTGTCGATGTTGATCCTGGCCGCCGCGCTCTGCATGTCGAACCCCACCAGCTCCGGCCACGACCTCTTCAGGTCGTCGTTCGCTGCCGCCATGGCTATCTTGCTTCTTCCTTCTCTAGCTGATGACCTGGACTTGGGGCTAGCTAGCTAGTTAGCTGCGCGCGCTGCTGCTTGGGGCTGCTGCTTGACACTGCTGCAGTGCTGCTAGCTGCTTGCTGTGGCTGAGCTAGCATAGCTAGCTTAGCTTTAATATAATTCCTGATCGATCGATCTGATCAGTGGATATTTATACTGCAGGATCAGTGGACGTACGCCAGCGTGCGTGGCAACTAACTAAGCTGAGCTAGTTTACTCGGTCAGACTCGACCAAGCATTAATCGACGAGATGATGATCGAGATGCTGAGCACCGTACGTATAACAAACGTGAGCTGCATCGCGTACACCGCCGGCGCTTGGTCGTATGCATGCATTCAGCTGGACACGATGTTCTTGCCCATTGGCTTCGCCGGCCTGTTGCCTGATGACGATGTTTGTTTGTTTTTTTTGAAAAGAAATTTTATTTATTTTCAGCCAGGTGCTGACCACTTGCTTCTTGTTGTTAGTTGGAGTTCTGGATTGGACGCCGAGTGGCTACTCTCGATCGATCACTAGCCAGCCGGCCGGCCGGCGTTGTGGTGGATGCAATACTAGACGTGTTGAACCTTTTACATTATTGGATTTATGGATCGATTATACATATAGCTCCAGAAGATCATATATATAGAAAAAGTGTGGTATATATAGTATATAACTGGACCGGACCGGGTCAGCACGGTACTAGGGCCATGTTTAGTTCCAAAAAATTTCAAGATTCTCCATCACATTAGATTTTTTGAACACATGCATGAAGCATTAAATATAATTTTAAAAATAATCAATTACACAGTTTAGCTGTAAATGACGAGATCAATCTTTTAAGCCTAATTAATTCATAATTAGACACTAATTATCAAATAAAAACGAAAGTGCTACAGTAGTCGAACACAAAAAATTTCGCGAACTAAACTAAGGCCCTGTTTAGATCTTTACAGGTTTTTGCAAAAAAGCCGTAAACGCATTAAAGTAAAACGGAATCTTGCTAATTTGAAGTACTAAATGAAGTCTATTTACAAAACTTTTTGCATGGATGGGCTGTAAATCGCGAGACGATTCTAATGAGCCTACTTAATCCATGATTTGCAACAGTGATGCTACAGTAACCATCCGCTAATTATTGATTAAACATGGATTAATTAGCATCATTAGATTCGTCTCGCGATTTACAACCCATTTATGCAAAAAATTTTGCAAATAAACTTCATTTAGTACTTCAAATGCACTCTTTACATTTTTACACAATTTTGCAAAATGAACTAAACACACCCTAAGCCTAGCAAACGAGAATGTGCGTGACCAGAATCTGGTGGCGAATGTGGGTGACGAGCAAGGCATGCATGCGGGCGGCAGGGCCCCTACCTCGTGTCGACTATTGGGCTTTGACAAGCACAAGACACCTTTGGTCCGTCCAGCCCATAGTAACGCAAAGGCTTTTCCGGCTTTAATTTGAGGTGGGTGTTTCAGCCCATGAATGGCCACACAGGCACCCAACAGGCCCAGTTAACTGATCCAAAGCCGATATGCGATAGCCCACCTGTCAGCTATTCAAAAGTCTTTTTTAATTTTGAAAAGAAAACAAACTATTCATCAAAATCTGGTGATATCCACTAAATTTGCCATTTTTTTTTTACTAAAATAGTATTATTTCAAAAGAAAACTGTTCTCGCCTCTTTGTTACTTATAGATATATAGCTACTATATACATCTTGATATTCTGAGCAAGAATTGTCCATGTTACGAGCGGAGGCTTGTTATCGGGCTCCGCGGACCGCGACGAATTTTGACAAAATCAGTGCAAAGGACCGTAACTAGCTGTCAATGCTTCAGTGTAGCCTGGCTGGCTTCGCCCCTGATCTGTGCATGGTTTCTATATTTGATAGTCAATGCTGGTCCTATATGCCCTGGGTGCAGAGTACTCCTGCTAATGGAGTGGGGCTTGACAGGTTTTTTGGGTGGGTTTTAATACGAGTACTATTGGATGGGTGGAAACGAGTGACACTATGAAACGGGTTGGAGTGGGTTGGGTTGACGACACAGACGGGTTAGGGCGCTATGGTAGTAGATCGGCGCGTAAGTCGCATATCATCTTCTGTCGTGACTTCGGGTTGGGGGCGGGTTGAGACATTGGGTCGTCGGGGCGGGTCGGGGCGGGTGGTAGTTAAGGCTCTTGAAATATGGATAGGGGCGGATTTGGAGCGGGTTCAACCTCATTAGCAGGCGTAGTGTAGAGATATACCAACTACCAAGGCAATGCATGCCTGTCCACTACTAAAAAATGATTACACATAATACAAGGATGGATGTGCTTGATCAGCCGGTCCTCACTCATATCAAGTGCAATTAATTCTTAATTATTAACACAAGGATTACACATAATACACTCCATAATCATTTCCGCAGACTGATAAATATATAGCACCATTCTTCTTCTTCCATAACAAGTAGTGCATCGGATCGATGGTTGTATAAAATACAAAAACCGGCGCGTAACAATAAGGATATACTTGTTCTTGGGAAACAAAACATGATGCGTAATTGATAAGAAGCAAAGGCAAAAGTATATGTATAGGTGCAGTAGAGATGATCGTATATATGTAGAAGCAGGAATTATTGGCCGGCCGCCGGCTAGCTTAGCCGATGACTGGAGTCCTGACGACGACGCTGCGGTCGTCGCCGACGAGGACGACGCGTTTGGGGTTGTAGTCGGGGGGCAGCGGGGTGGGGATCATGTAGAAGGCGACGGACACGTCGGGCCTGTCCATGTTGATCCTGAGCGCCGCGTTCAGCATCTCGAACCCCACCAGCTCCGGCCATGACGTCTTCTGGTCGTCGTTCACTGCCGCCGGCGCCGCCCTGCCCATGGCTATCTGCTTGCTTTTTCCTTCTCTAGCTAGCCTACCTGGACGTGGGGCTAGTAGCTGTAGCTTCGCTGATTGTGGCTGCACAAGATCGAGCTAGCTAGCTTAGCTTTAGTTCCTGCGATGGATCGATCTGATCCGTCCTATTTATACTGCAGGATCAGTGGACGGACGTACGCCAGCGTGCGTGGCAATGGCAACTAACTAAGCTGCTAGCTAGTGTTCTCGGTCAGACTCGAGCAAGATGATGAGCATCGTACGTATTACAAACGTGAGCATGAGCATGCAGCATGCATGGTGCATCGCGTACGCCGCTGGCGCTTGGTCGCATGCATGCATTGGACACGATGTTCTTGCCCATTGGCTCCGCCGGCCTTGCTTGATGACGACCATGTTTTATTTATCTTCTCTTTTTTTTTTGCAAGGAAATTTTATTTATTTTCAGCCAGGTCACCAGGTGCCGAACGAAGACCACTTGCTTCTTGTTGTTAGTTAGTAATGTATATAATTAATTAATTAATTAATTAATAATTAATTAAGGAGGGAGATCTAGTTCTGAATTGGACGCCGAGTGGCTACTCGAACACGAGCCGGCTAGCCGGCCGGCGTCGTGGTTGATGCAACTAGACGTTGAACCTTTTACGTTGGATTTATGGGTCGATTGTATACCTCCAGCAGGTGATAAAGAAGTGTGCTATATACATTATATATCAGTATCACTGGACCTAGTCAGCACGGTATACTATAGCTTGCAAACGAGAATAAGCAATGCACATGCTTGCTGCTGGCCGGCGGTTAATTAGGACAGATCATGGCGGCACAACCAATAAACGATCAACAATAGTTGAATTTTCTTTTATAAATACTGGAAAAGTCTTTGTTTTTGTTTCACTCGCTAGTGTGTCATCAGGGGCAGGGGGAGGGGGGGTGGTTACAAGTACAACCGATAAACGATCAACGTCCAGCGCCAGCTAGGATGCAGATGGATGGAAAAGGGGTGGCCTGAGCTATATTTACTATTAGCATGAGCTATAGCAATAAATAGTACTAGTAACGAGATGTTCCCAGTTAAAACATTGAAGAACTAACAAAAAATATTATAGTGCATTTATTATATGATAAGTAAGGTTATTTTATTTGATCATTGTGTCAAGGTGAAATATAATAACTATCAAAAGTGAATGGAAGAAGTACTATCATTGGTGGCACAGTAGGAATTAGCACATCTGCAGAAAAATGCTCGACAGATCAAGGCAGCTTTGATGATCTGTGGCGGTATCTGGAAGGCAAGAAACATGCGTGTGTTTGAGCAGAACATGGTGACACCAGCGGAGGTGCTGCAGGAGATCAAAGCCGAGGTGCAGTGCAGCAAGATAGCATGTGGAAGAGACCGGAGTTATCTTCGATTAGTGTAGTCTAGATTTTCTAGGAACCTTTCTCTTCCTCCATCTTAAATGACAAAACAGAGCTCCCACCAAAATATTACTATTAATTGATTTAAAAAATAAATATTACTATAAATTAAGTACCAACCGAAAAGAACCAGATTTCCGTAAGGACAACCCGACTCCCTATATCGTCGTGATAGTCCCTGGATCAGAGATGGTCGTGAACCTGGCTGTCCTTCGTAGTCTTCCTGAGCTTTCGAGGACTTCTGGTCGTCTGGAACATCCTTCTAGATCTCCTGGGCGTCGGGGAAGTTCTCCTGGGTCTTCTGGTCGTCCAGGGCGTCAGTCAACTCCTTCTCGTAGGGACCTAATTATAATTAGATATAAATATTTGGACCAAAGTGCAAACAGAGGCGGAGCCAATTGAGGTGCATGGGTGTACAGATGTACACCCAATAATTTGGACAAAATTTTTTTAGCATATATATATATATATATATATATATATATATATATATATATATATATATATCTCATTTTCTATAGCCGGCCACAGAATAAGTAATTAACGATAATTAGCTGTCATTATGGTAGCGCGTCCTTTGGGAATATGATCAATCATGAAGAGTCTGTCTCGTACAGAAACATCAAAGAAATTACTATTCATCATGTTGCACATTCATACAGCATATCTATTTAGCTTCTCGTACATAATAGGAGTAGGACTATCAAATCATAATTTTTTAGTAAATGCTAATGCAAATGGCCTGTCCGAACAATTTAGACAAAAAGCTTGGAAATAAAGCCCTACATGCTAAACGTTGAGATTTACATGTTACAAGAAACAATAATGCATGATTGCCACCATCGTCCCCGGCAGAGATGTCAAGTTGTTCCCCACGGCCTTCAGCGTCATCGCGTCACCATCAGTGTTGATGATCAGACGCGTGTGGTCGACGGGGCAACACGGAAGGCCGCCGGAGTTACGACATCCATGTAAGCTGCCGGAGTTACGAACGACGCACCTGAGACAATGGCGACATGGATTGTCAACGCAGTTTCAAGCACAATCAAATTACGATACCTGATGATGATGTTGCAGGGCTTGCAGATGCCGATTGAATTGCAGCTGTCCATTGTCGAGCATCGATTATAGCTGCTCTCCAGACTCTAGGGCCTCATTTTTTTTTTGTTCGTAGAAATTACGGCAATATATGAAAGACGCAAGCGTCCCCATGGAAGGTAGGAATCATTGCCCCGCGCCCATGGAGGCGATGTCTGCGGAAGCTATGCACCTGGACGCCCTACTCCCTCTCGCCCGGCCATAAAGCCGTACAATTAATGACGCTAATGATGGATTGGAAATTTATGGCGTATTACTCTATTCCGCTCGGCTCGGAAAGCACGGCTTGCTCGTAACCCTCTCGCGCTGGCTCAGCTTGCGCAGGGATAGCAGATCAGACCAATGCGGGTCCTTGGATTGCCTGGCCATAGAATAAGGTATTCTGTAGCCGGCCACAGAATATACTCTCCGTGTGTGTATATATATATAACTAACGGAGTTAGATCATGTTTATTTGAGCCCAAATTAGAGAACTAGACCCGTGGGCTGGCCTGCTATCTCAGCCACACTGCCTCACCCTCACACCAATCCCCTTAAGGAGCTCAATGATAGGTTTGATGAGGTAAACACTGATTTGCTTATCTATATGTCATCATTCAATCCCAAGGATTCATTTGCTGCATTTGACAAGGAGAACTTGATGAAACTTGCTAAATTTTATCCCAAAGATTTCTCAGTCACCGAGTTGAGGCGTCTATCCTATCAACTTGGTAAATTCATTATTGATGTGCATGGTGATGAAAGATTTAGGAAGGTGAAGAATATTGCTGAGCTTTCAGTCTTACTTGTTGAAACAGATAAACATGCCATACACTCATATGTGTACAAGCTTTTGAAATTAGTGTTGTTGCTACCAGTTGCAACAGCAAGTGTTGAAAGGGCATTTTCAGCTTTGAATTTTGTGAAGAACAAGCTAAGACATAGCATGGGAGATCGATACTTAAATGATTGCTTGGTTCCATTTATTGAGAAAGAATTTTTCCTACGTGTTGCTGATGAAGACATCATCTCCCGTTTCCAAAAGCCACCTCGTCGAGTTAATTTGTAACTTTTTTATTGTATGGATAATAGATTAAAGAACCATTTGTATTGTATCATGTAACTTTAACCTTATTTTCATGAACCTCTATCTTTTATGTGCGATGATTGTTCGGTTTCGGTAATACGCATGTACACCCAATCTTGAATTCCTGCCTCCGCCACTGAGTGCAAAAGTGAACAAAACTGCCAAATAAGGTCCAAACCACGGCAAAACCTACTCTAACGGTAAATCAAGATTTTAGAAGAATTATAAAAGTGGTTTAGTAATTTTTCAGTTAATTTATCATGAATTTTGTAAGATTAAATTATTTTCTAAAATTGGTAAATGATTATTGCAAAAAGAAAAAACATACAGGGGTGACACGTGGTAGGTGACTTAGATATTGCATTTCCGTAAGTCACCTGTTTGACTGGGCAACACTGGACACAAAAACAACTAAACAAGGAAAGGGGAGTTGACTGGGCTACACTGGATAAAAAACAACTCAATAAGACACCCAACAGCAGATTCATGCAGATAGAGCACAGGCTCAATTGGACAAAAAAATAAGACACACAAAATGATCTCGGTAACAGTGGGCTTCAGGATGGCAACGGGGCCCGTGGGGACGGATCCCCGCGGGACCCGCCCCGTTAGCAGCGGGGCCGGGGCGCATTTTCCCCCGCGGGGAGAACGGGACGGGCCCCGAAATGGAGCAGGGCGTGGACGGGGTTGTTTTTAACCCGCGGGGACTTGAAATAAAAAAAATTGATGATACTCGGCGCACAAAGGCCCATCAGTGGCCCATCAGTCGAAACCCTACGCTGCTCTCATTCTCTCCCTCGGCCTCTCCCTCAGCCGCTCCTCTCCTTTCCCCATCTACCGCCGCCGCCCGCCGCATCGGCCTCTCCCCATCCGCCTCTCCCCATCCGCGCTCACCTCACCGGCGGCCATGGGTTGCTAGTTAACAGCACCACGGGTCCTTGGATTGCCTAGCCATAGAATAAGGTATTCTGTAGCCGGGCCACAGAATATACTCTCCGTGTGTGTTTATATATATATATAGATATATAGATAACTAACTGAGTTAGATCATATTTATTTGAGCTCAAATTAGAGAACTAGGCCCGTGGGCTGGCCTGCTATCTCAGCCACACTGCCTCACCCTCACACCAATCCCCTTAAGGAGCTCAATAATAGGTTTGATGAGGTAAACACTGATTTGCTTATCTATATGTCATCATTCAATCCCAAGGATTCATTTGCTGCATTTGACAAGGAGAACTTGATGAAACTTGCTAAATTTTATCCCAAAGATTTCTCAGTCACCGAGTTGAGGCGTCTATCCTATCAACTTGGTAAATTCATTATTGATGTGCGTGGTGATGAAAGATTTAGGAAGGTGAAGAATATTGCTGAGCTTTCAGTCTTACTTGTTGAAACAGATAAACATGACATACACTCATATGTGTACAAACTTTTGAAATTAGTGTTGTTGCTACCAGTTGCAACAGCAAGTGTTGAAAGGACATTTTCAGCTTTGAATTTTGTGAAGAACAAGCTAAGAAATAGCATGGGGGATCAATACTTAAATGATTGCTTGGTTACATTTATTGAGAAGGAATTTTTCCTACGTGTTGCTGATGAAGACATCATCTCCCGTTTCCAAAAGCCACCTCGTCGAGTTAATTTGTAACTTTTTTATTGTATGGATAATAGATTAATGAACCATTTGTATTGTATCATGTAACTTTAACCTTATTTTCATGAACCTCTATCTTTTATGTGCGATGATTGTTCGGTTTCTGTAATACGCATGTACACCCAATCTTGAATTCCTGCTTCCGCCACTTAGTGCAAAAGTGAACAAAACTGCCAAATAAGGTCCAGACCACGGCAAAACCTACTCTAACGGTAAATCAAGATTTTAGAAGAATTATAAAAGTGGTTTAGTAATTTTCAGTTAATTTATTATGAATTTTGTAAGATTAAATTATTTTCTAAATTTGGTAAATGATTGTTGCAAAAAGAAAAACATACAGGGGTGACACGTGGTAGGTGACTTAGATATTGCATTTCCGTAAGTCACCTGTTTGACTGGGCAACACTGGACACAAAAACAACTAAACAAGGAAAGGGGAGTTGACTGGGCAACACTGGATACAAAAACAACTCAATAAGACACCCAACAGCAGATTCATGCAGATAGAGCACAGGCTCAATTGGACAAAAAATAAGACACACAGAATGATCTCGGTAACAGTGGGCTTCAGGATGGCAACGGGGCCCGTGGGGATGGAGCCCCGCGGGGACCCGCCCCGTTAGCAGCGGGGCCGGGGCGCATTTTCCCCCCACGGGGAGAACGGGACGGGCCCCGAAATGGAGCAGGGCGTGGACGGGGGTTGTTTTTAACCCGCGGGGACCCGAAATAAAAAAATTTGATGATACTCGGCCCACAAAGGCCCATCAGTGGCCCATCAGTCGAAACCCTACGCTGCTCTCATTCTCTCCCTCGGTCTCTCCCTCAGCCGCTCCTCTCCTTTCCCCATCTACCGACGCCGCCCGCCGCATCGGCCTCTCCCCATCCGCGCTCACCTCACCGGCGGCCATGGGTTGCTCGTTAACAGCACCACATCGGCATGTCGCCCGTCGCCGACCTGCCGTCTCCTCCTGTCCGTCTTCTCCGAGGCGCCGCCCCCACCCGTCCGCCATCCCCATCCCCTCCGACACCGGTGCCACAGGAGCTCGAGCCCGACTCCGCTCGTCCGTCGTCTCCTCTAGTCCTCCGACACCGGTGCGCCCGACTCCGCTGTTCTAGCTGCTCCGGTGAGGCCATGGCCGAGGCCCCTGGTCCCCGCTCCACATCCGGTCCTCTGCTCCGGTGAGGCCATGGCGGCAGAGCCCCCTGGTCCCCCGATCCTCTGCTCCCCACAGGCCCCAGTGGGGATCGGGGATCCACGGGGAACGGGGACGGGGATCAATTTCGCCCCGTTAAGCATTTCGGGGCCGGGGCGGGGAATGCCGATCGAGGATCGGGGCGGGGATGGGGATCACTCCCCCGGCCCCGACCTGCCCCGTTGCCACCCCGTGGGCTCGAAGCAAGGCATGACATGGTTGGTGACGGACACCGCGCAGTTCGTGGTGGTGCTGGGGCGGGATGTGGAGCGCCACCTGGCCACCATGCCGCCGCACTTGAACAGGGCCGTGGTGTCGAAGCTCGCCGAGCTCCCGGCGCACCACGGTGCTGTATATCTAGATGAGCCAGCGGCATCGGCGCCTGCTGAGCTCCAGGCGCTCCTAAATGGGATCCAACGGTCAACGTTGGTGTACGCAAATATAAGATCTAAATTAACTTAAAAGGAGTAAATACGATAAATTAATTAGAAGTGCTTCCTAAATAGAAGTAATTAGGAAAACTTGGTTGGCTGCCATCCCCTCTAGCGGTTCTACCTAGCGGATCGACGACGTGGATGCCCCTCTCCGTCTAGCTGTGCCTGCTACTGCGGAGCTCGCCTCGTTCCATTCCACGCGCGGGCGTGGTCCCATCAAGTACGAGTCGGATAATGGGCTTCGGACTGTGGCGGATTACGTGGTCTGGGCTGATGCATTGTTTGGTTGCTTCCTAGAATGATCTAGAATAACTTTGACTGTTAATTAGGGGTCTGAAATAAAGGCAATTTACAAAACTAACTTCAGAAATCCTGCGCTAGGAACTTTGAAGAATCTAATGAGATCTTTAACCACGTGATTAGAGAATGGTTATTGTAGCATCACTGTAGCCAATCATCAATTAATTACCATCATTAGATTCATCGCGAAAAGTTATACTCATCCGTGAAGAGATTTTGCAAATAGACTTCATTTAGCACTTCATGCGGAGCCTAGAATTGGTGTTCTAGGAATTCTAGTAGTAAAACACAAACCAAACGAGACCGATGTTGTTGTCCAGTGCCATGGCATGATATGTACAGATGGCCTCGTTGAAATTATAATTTGAAAGCCCTCAAAGACAAACTAATAATCTGAAGGAAAAAAATGGCAGCAGCGTGCTTTAGACTATTTGTCTGTTGTACATAAAAGAGCGAGAAATTTGAAGACTTCCAATACTTACTTGGCCTGTCATGGATGGCTACACTGAAGTAGTCAGCTGCCATGCCAAGAGCAAGTGAGAAGGCTTTGCGAGGTCAAGGATTGCGACACTACTACTCATCAGAGCACGAAGGACGAACCATTACACTTATACTGGTAGCATACAAAAGATTACCTGACCATACGAGGCATGAATGCATACTCCGTCTGCCCGCCAAAGGATTATTTAATTTCCGACGTTAATTTGTAGCAAAGCCTGACGTCTGTAGTGCTGCTAAAGCCAGTCTCAATGCATAGTTTCGTCGCACGGTTAACTAGAGCAAAAACTACGTAACCGAACTTGATGAGTTTTATGGAGAAGAAACTCCTCATTCTCCCACATCCCATAAAATTTTTCCTTCTCTCTTCTCAGACTCCACTGAGACTAGCCTAATATAGCAGCCAGCTGACGCATGCATGTTTAGCAGCTGCTAGTAGTGCTGAAGTGCCGATGCTCACTAATTCTTCATTCAATGTCTTTTTGGGGAACTTGCATTGTTTTTAACCTCAAGGAAAACATCGATACAGTTGCACTGCTGCAAACGAGAACTAAAAAAACGACTGGAAAAAACAACACATTATTCAAAAACTAGCATACATGCATATGCACATGCAAGTTGTTGCATGCGCTGCATGCATGCATGAGCACGGACGACCATGCACACGACCACAAAGTTACAATAAAGAAGACACACAAAACTACTGGATCCCAGCCCGTAATCATGTTCCTTGTCGAGCACCATTACTACGTTCGTGGGCCGATCGAGAGTTTAGTTTAGCCGATCATGGGGGTGTAGAGGACGGGCCCGGAGGCGTTGCCGGCGTCGAAGAAGACGCGGACGCGGTTGGCTTTGTACCCCGGCGCCACGTTGGTGCCCGCCGGCACCACCTCGATCGCCACGTCGGGCCTGTCGCTGTTGATCTGCGTCACCGCCGCCGACGCCGGCCACCCCACCACCTCCGGCCACGACGTCTTCTCGCTGCTCATTCTCCCTGATCAAGTGATGATCTCTTCGATCTCCTCCTTCAGCCGGCGAGATTTGCAAACCAAATCAGTCTGCAATAGAAAAGAGAGTTCGCAAACACATTCATTATATTAGTACATTATTACCATAACATGTGCAATGATTATTTGGAGTGGGAATAATGATAAGAAGTTTAACCTACTGATGATGAGTCAGATCAGAACAAGCTAAGTGTGACTGAGGAGGAAAGGAATGAAGCTGCCTGCTGGATGCTGGTGCATCTCATGGAATTTATAGGGGTTTGCCCAAGTTAAACATGCATTGATTGGGCACAAACAAGAGCCTCGGTTTTGCCACCCCTTCTATTGGCGTTTGCTTATTTAAAAAAAATTGTCACCACATGGCAAGTAAGATCGCGCGCGCGCGCACACAACGACTGTCCGTTGATTGGCACAACGTAAAGGCAGAGTTTCGATCCAGACATTTCCATGTGGCTCTCCCTCCGTCCTAATATGTAGGTCATTCTAGAATTCAAATTTTGTTCTCAAATCTAAGGCATTCTAGGTTAAAATCTTAACTGTACATTGTTTTCTGATATTTCCCAATAGAAAGACGTGCATGCAACCATATAGAAGGAGATGTATTTGGTGAAGGTGCATGAGAAAAAGCATGGTACTTTAATTAGCATATATTTAATTACTCAAATAGAGTCCCAATGCTTATAATTAGGAGTAGGAGAGTCTTTTCTCCATCTCCAAAATCTGTAGGAAAAATTTTAGAATGACCTACATTTCAAGACGTAGGGAATAAGATTTTTAATAATAAAATTAGGGAAAATTGGTTCTATAACACTGAAAGAAGACCGTTTCCGTGAAATACCATTAAAAGATCTCCGTTCCGTAAAATAGCACTGAAAGAATCCACGTTACCGTAAACTAGCACTCAGTCATGTTTTCCGCTAACTCTCCGTCACGAGCAGCTGGGCAGGAGCTCCTTCTTCTTCCTCGCGCTGCCCCGGAAGCTGACACTGACCCGCGTGCAGCGCGCATGGACAGGAAGCAGGGCAGCCGGGCAGGGGCGTCCCCGTCCAATCCCTGTTTACCTGGTGTTTTTATTTGCCTCCCTCGACTTGAGCCTGGCCAGCGGCCGGAATGCCCGAGCAGAAGCGCTCGCTCCTGCCGCCCACCTCGCTAAGCCACGGACCGGCGCCACGGTACTGCTGCCTGTTGCGCTCTCGATCGCACGCGACGGCCTGCCGACGCTTGCCGTCTCCTCCCTGACGATGCGCATACGCATCGCTCGGCGCTGTTTGCCGAGCCACGGAGCGATAGACGTCGTCGTAGAGCGTCGCTCCCTCCCCTCTCCTCCACGCGCCGCTTCCTCCAGCCCCTACTGCTTGTTACGCAGCGCTGCTACCACAGAAACTCGCTAGAGCTGCCGGGAGCCCGCCGCCATCATTTCCTCTGCCCGATTCGCAGCTATTGTTGGGCGCCGGCTCAATCCACCACCACCACGAGCTTCCCCACGTTGATCTGAACTCATTCCACCGGTCCCCATTGCTCATCAGGCACCAAAGCATCGCCGCCTCGCTTAGAACCGAGAACCGAGCCGCTGGTCTTCGAGGGCGGCAGGGGCGGAACCAGTCCGGTGACAAGGCGGCGCCAGTTGTGTTGGCGGCGGCCGGAGGGTGGGAACTGGGGGAGGCACTGAAGCGGGGCTTGCTGGCTGCTGCCCGAGCCCCCGAGCGCCGCCTTCGTGCCCTGCTGCCGGGAGAGGAGGGAGGGAGGGAGAGAAGGGGGGCAGCGAGGAGGAAGAAGAAGCTAGTAACGGAGGAGTTAGCGGAGAGTTAGCGGAGAAAGTGATGGAATGCTAGTTGAGGGTAACGTGGATTCTTTCAGTGCTATTTTACGGAACGGAGATCTTTTAATGGTATTTCACAAAGATAGTCATCTTTCAGTGCTATAGAACAAATTTTCCCATAAAATTATAATCATCGTCTGAAAACAATGACTAGGTTTGAACTGGTCGTCTTCCTGCTGGCCAGCGTGCAGACAACTGAAAATAGTTAAGGTGCTAATCCGTGGAATATACTCCCTCGTTTGTTGCCTTGGAGGTGTATTTCGCTTGATTATTACGATAAGGTTTTGATCCACAATCGATCAGTTACAATGTCAGTTAAAGTTATGTAATGGGATAGGAAAATTGAAATTAATAATTATATTCATACGGAGTATTAAAAACATACCTATGATGCATGGTTATCATTTTGTTTGATGAGATCACAAGTTAAGCAACATGGAACAATCTCATAAATTCATTATACTCTGCAAATATTCTTTTTGTAAATATTCTTTCTAAACATGTCCACCAGCTTTTATAAACCCTTTAGTTGTTGGTTAGCTTAAAAAAAATCGCAATTTCAGATTTTATGAACAGCACCGAAACAAAAGTTTAGGGAGAGACTGGGTGCATGAATTACACTTAATTATCATATCGTCCAAAATGTTGATGAATAGGTCAAAAAGAAAAATGCAAACAAAAATGTTAAATAGTTTTTCTTTAACAGTACTTTGAATGGGTCTGCCTTCACCAGCCTGCAGGAAACTAATTACACGAGGTGTTTATCCAATAAAATTTAAAGCTTTTATTTTCACCATATCCTACTCTTGATCGATCACACTTTTGATGTTTGTGAGAACACTGGCAGACCACGGGCAGATGTTGGATGTACACTGCGCAGCAGAGGCAGAGCAGGCATGAACCCAGCGACACAGCAGCTGGCAAGGGGCCGGTGACACAACCAAAGAATTCCGGCCAAGGGCGGCATGCCGGCTGATGCCAGCACAGATCGAAGCACACATTGTTCTGAACCGTTGATAACCATATAAATAAACACCGTACAAACGGAATCTGCAGATATTGCATATCCAGTATCGAGTGCATCAGGTCAGGTAGGACATGGCTGGCGCCGGTCCGAAGAGGACGTCGTGGCCGGAGCTGGTGGGCATCCCGGCGACGCCGGCGGTGATGAGGATCAACCACGACCGGCCGGAGCTGGCGGTGGAGGTGCTCCCGCTCGGCATCAAGCTGGCCAAGGGGTTCAACCCCAAGCGCGTCCGCGTCTTCTACAACCCGCGCGACTCCGCCGGCCTCGTCGCCAAGGTCCCCGCCGTCGGCTAGATAGTAGCCAGGGCTGCGCACATAGCTTGAGCCTAGACCCTAGAGGACCCTGCGCTCTGCGGTCGTCATCCTCAGATCATCAAGTCATCATTTGTTGATGCTTGCCTTGCGTTTTGTTAACGTGTCTTGATAGCACTGTTTTTATCATATCTCGTCGTTGCTAGTGATACAATAAAACGGGCCATGTTTTTCGTCCTCGGATTTATGATGAGTACTCATCTCCGGCCACGAGCCCACGACCTCTTGTGGAGTTGTGGTGGCCTTCCATTTCTCTGAATACGTCGTCCTCTCCTAGCGTCCTCATCTTCATCTACTGCAAGCAAAGCGAGCGAGCTTGCTCATCAGCTTAGGGCCTGATTGGTTCTCTGCTCCTGGCAGCCTGGCTCGTGCTAGCCATCCAGGCCCGTGCTGTCCAGGCTCGCAAGGTACAACATCAAGTTGTTTGGTTCACGTTTCCCCTCAGCTAGGCCAGCTAGAGCAACTGATTGATTACACGTTTGACTAGTTTGACCAGTCACTTTTGTTTGCCTGGAAGCTGGCCCTCACGCTCGCTCCTGCATCATGGCATCCAGGCTCACCATGTGCGACCGATTTCCACGTTCCTCCGGAGCCAGGCTCGTTGAAGCCTTTTGCAGCGCCGGAGCCATGCTCGCTAGCTCATGCAGGTATCCAAACAGCCTTAAACTATATCCTGTGAGCCTGGATAAAAGGTTGATACAGAAAACCAATCAACCCTTTAGTATCTCGCCAGCAGAGCGAGGCAGCCGCCCCCCATTTATAGGATGAAGTAGTGAACATTCGTAGACGTTGAAGACAATAATGCAGGGTCTCGAATAATACTGCCCGGCGATAGTTTAATGAAAACTTTGTGCATTGGTATATACTTGATATTTACCTAATTATAATCGCCCATCGCCGCCGGACAATGTATAGGTAATTAATTAGCTCATCTTTAGCATATACTCCCTCCAGTCCGAATTATTAGTCGTTTTAGTTTTTCTAGATGCATAGTTTTTGCTATGCATCAATATATATTATGTCTAGGTGCATAGTAAAAATTAATGCATCTGAAAAAACTAAAATAAGTAATAATTTAGGATAGAGGAGTAATTACCTTTTGGTCAAGCATGCAAATCAGTATATACGGCAGCATAGCCCACGGAACTATTCGTTGTGACTCTTTGTTGAGACGAGTTGGGCTGTAGATTAGGTGACACCAAAAAAAAAAAGGTGGGGCTGCGGTCCGAAAGAGATAATGGGCCTCCTACTCTGACGTAGTATGTTTCTGTAACCGCCGGGGTTATGCACCACATGTGCGCTGAAAAAATCCGATTCATCGTCTGAAGAATTTGTCGTCTCTTTTTTGGGCTATCTGTTTCCTTATTCAGTCGAACAGCTATTGTTCGTGTGAACGGCATGTCTCTATTTTTTTTAATATTGTTACTTTCTATTCTATTGGTATGCGTTTGCACCTGCATGCTGCATGGAGAATCCAATACCACGCGCGAGCTTCAGCGAGCGTGCTGGCGCTCGATTCCCAACCGCCCAACTAGTACCGTTTTTATTTCTCATCCAATTCCATCCTCACATGTTAATTGATTTGCATTAACTAACTCCACAGTATGGGACGTGACGGCGACATAAGCTGTGTATATGCTTGTCGTGCAGATATAAGAGCCTAGTTGTCTAATTTAGAGTCGATATGTTCTACGTAATGGGCCTCAGCCACATACTCTATGTATGTGACCTACCTGGTATTCTCTTTTCTTTTTTTTTTCAATCTTTTTTGTTTATCGTCTTTATGTTCTGCTTTCAAGATGTTCTTTTAATAAATATTTCGTATAAAGTAAGCTAAAAAGTTAACTCGATAAGTTGTATTTCTACAAGTTGTATCACGAACTTATGCATCAAAGTTGTGTGGGAAGTTTTGGAAAAAGTTATGTTCAAAGTTATCATTTGGTAAGGAGGCTGGAATAAGTTATGCGTAAAATTTATACGTATCATGTTAAAAAATTGTCCTACAAAAAGTTGGTTGAAAAAAGTTATGCATAAAGTTACAAGTATAGTAAAAGTTGTGCTGAAAAATTATCATCTAGGAGTAATAGTTATGCGTAAAAATTTATACGTGTCAGCTAAGAAGTTGACCTACAAAAAGTTGGTTGAAAAAAGTTATGCATAAAACTTACAAGTATAGTAAAAGTTGCGTTGAAAAATTATCATCTAGAAGTAATAGTTATGCTGAAAAATATCATCCAATAGTTGTCTAAAAAAAGTTATACATACAACTTTCTAAAAGTAGAAAATTGTGGAGAATAAAAATTTTCCAAAAAAGAAACTCAGCCACTGGCATCTCTCCTAGCGCGTGCTCATTAGCCGAGCCCCTGTATACTACTCCAATGGTCCTGAATGATTTCGTAAAGAGAAAGGTTATGTGAGCTGAATGAGAATTTTTTTCCTATGTGAAATCGCGGAAATAAAAAAACAAGGCGAAGGAGCCGGATATTTTATCCAGGTTAGGACGCCAAGAGGGGGATGGAGCGCGGAAGCCGAAAATGGAAAGGGAAAAATGTGGAAACCAAAGATGAAAAATCGTTTGTTATTCCTTCCTGGCGCGCGCGGACTAGCATGCCCCATGCTGCATGCGTGCACATGCATGAAAACGGATGCATATTTCTTTCTTTTTATTTATTTCTCTCTTTGATTTTTTCTTTTGAACTAATTGCCTTCCTATTCTTTTTTGACTAGTTATTTGCAATGCTCTGGTAGATATTTATTTTTTATATTATTTTCTATGTTTCTTATTTTTTATGTCTTCTAATATTTTCATCAATTATTCTCTATTTTCTTTTTTCTATAGACTAAATATATGAATACTGTAAATATAGTGATAACTTAATATTTTTTTCTTATAATTACTTATGGTTTGCCCTTTATTCCCTATCTCATATTTTCTTTTTATTTAGTTTTCTTTAACTCATTTTATTTTCATATATGTTTATAATTCTTCATGTAAAAGTATCTATCCGCGTGTAACTAATTTGTTCGTAGTGCCAAATTATTTGTTCCCATTGTAGACTAAATTATTCGAGAATGCTAACTCATTTGTTCGTGATATCCATTTTTCATTATTTATCCAATACAACCAAATATTTGCGATGTTTAATATTTCTTTGTAGTACATTATTATCTGTTCGACATGTTTATTTTTCTAGAAAACAACTATTTGTTCTTTTTGTTAAAATATTTGTTTCCAATAGCCGAAAATAATTATTGAAAAAATATTTTAAAAATACCGAGCAAACATAGGCAAATGTAGCCTTATTTTGAAGATCTTGTAATAAGAAAGATATGGTGTAATCGAAATTTAATTTGAATGCATAGTTTAAACTTTATAGATTTGTTTTTAGTATGAACTCCCCTTTGTGGGTGATGTCATCACTTTGTCTCCACTATATTCATGCATCTATTATTTGGTCTAATAACCTGCAATATAGCCCAAAATACTGAGATACGGCCCAAAACACCATTCCATCTGAAGGAAAGCTTTTATGCTGTTGGCTCCAGCATTTCATTTCTTCCCCCCTTTTATGCTGTGATCTCACTGGAATGTGGCTATTCATGTTTTGGAAGTCACGAGATGTGGTGGATGCTCAAGAGCGAAGAGCTGTAGTTGGGAATTCGACCTTTTAAATTGAGCACACATTTGTTCTTCTTGATAGCGAAGAGGAGAGGAGAAGAAACAAAAAGTATAAAGCGAGGGTCGTGGCCATGGTGGATCTTGGATTGTCCTCCGGCCTCGGTCTCCCCGCGCGAGGGCGCGCAGGGGCAGGGCAGACCGCAGACGGGGTCAGTGATGGAGTGCGGCGGCACGCCGAGGGGCGGGAACGGGAAGCACTCCGCGCGGCGCCCGAGGGCGATCGAGTGCGGCAGCTGGCTGCCGGCCGGCGTCGGGCTCCGGGTCCGTCGGGGAGGGAGGCGGAGACCGACGGCATGATGCCACTCCGCCGCCTGACAGCACGTGGAGGTGGAGTACAATCCGGGCGAAGCAATCCCGCATGTCCGGTGGTCCACCGCCAGCCAGCCTTCCTAGCCCCGTAGCCCGGTTCGGTTCCGCTCCCGCAGCCGGCATCGATGGCCCCCCCGGGGGCACGCGCCACCGCGGGCCGCCCCCCCACCCCGGCAGCACGGCCACAGACGCCGCCGCGCGCCGCCACCCCGACGCGGATATGATACGACGCAGCCCGCCCGCCCGCGCGCGCTAGGGGAGGGATCGCCCAGTCGCCCTTCACCCAATCCTCACCCCCCCCCCCCCCCCCCGCGCCTCATAATGGGATGGCCTCGCCCCTCGCGTGCCTGGGGATGGATTGCTCTGCCACGATGCCCACCTCCACTGAGAGAAGCGGACGCAGCCACGGGCACGGGCACGGGCACGGTGGGAGGCGGCACGCGCACCCATCGAGTGCGCACGCCACCTCATTCATTCGGCTCCCGCCCCCCATCCATCCACTCCCATCACTGCCGCTGCACGCCGCTCCACCACCACCACCACTCTCTCTCTGCATCACTCAACTCAAAAGGAGTGCCTCGCTCGCGCAACAGGACCGGCAATCCGAGGGGAGGGAGCATCCGTCCAATCCGGCACCGGCCTCTGTTCGTCCGTCCGCTGTATAAAACCGGACCCTGTGCCCCCTCCTCTCATCCTCTGCCTGGAGGCTCAGGCTCAGCCCATCCAGTCCGTTCCATCGCTCTCTTCGCAGCCCAGGCTCCATCGGAGCTGTCGCTTCGATTCAGGATTGCCCAGCCTTGATTTGATTGCCTAGGTATGTCTGTCTGTCTGGGATGCCCTGATCACCAACCAACCACTCGCTGCTGCTCTTTCTTCTGTTCCATGCTGATCGAGCGTTTCATTGGTTTCAGAATTACAGGCGGACGCCAAGGAAGCAGGCCAGCATGGTCCTGCGGCTGCTGCTGGTGACGTTGTTCTTCCCAGTGATGTGATCCGGCGCCTGCAAGTTTGACGCAAACTTTGCCAGGTCAGTTAGCATGTCGGTTGAAAACAGAATCGGATCGTCGCCTGTTCATTTGCACTAGGAGATGATAACTTGTGTTCTTGGTGCTGTCTGTTACGACTAGCATGTTCAGGGCCAGTAGGATCGTAGGAAAGGAAAGCGGTCGCGGGTCCACTATGTGGACAGCGTGTTGACAATGCTTTGGGCAGTCAAAGAGACGGCGTTCCCAACTTTTCAAGAAACTCCTCAACTTTTTGTCAAAAGTTGCAACAGTAATAAGCCAGTAATATAGTAAACAAATCTGTAGTAGCTTTGCCTCTGCCTCGGTCTGGGAAGCAGAGTCTCGATTGTTGCTAGTACCAATTTGAAAATGATCAAAAAATTTGCTTCATTCTGAAAATGTAGTGGCAGGGCTGCACACCATTCCTACCTCATTACTGAATGCGTCACCGTAGCTGCTCTGTTTCCTTGCACAGACTCTGCTCTTCCATCATCTAAAGAAAGAACTCTGTTCTGCTACTTTCTCGCACTTCTGATGGTCTGCCTAGGATATGCTAATTTATATACAAGTTCTGAATCATACATTATCACTACCCTTAAATCTTAATAGGTATGTCCTGTTGTTCTTAGGAAATTGCTAGATACTTACGTGCTACAGTAATTACTAATACTACTGCACTCATGGTGGCTTTAGCTTTGGCTCTCTTGCCTTCTCGCACTAGTCTTTGCAACTTGCCAAATTGCTCTAGCACTCTTCTCACCTTTGTAAGGTGATCCTATTAGTAAGTCTGTAACACGCTTTATTAGAACGAGAAAGATTGTAAGCAATGTTCAGTTCGAAAAGTATCATTTGCGTTTTTCATGCAAATATCACTCTAATTTGTTTTCCTATGATAACTTTGTTACAGGCCAAACTTTCTGAACCAGTGAAGCCCGTGACATCGATTCAGCAATCCAGTCCCCACCTCACTCTCCTTCAAACAAAACCTCAAACCCAAACCACTGAAACAAAATTTTGAATTCAAGCACTAGAAAGAGCCAGCTCCCAACTGCAGCCAACAAAATTCCCTCGAATTCTTGTTCGATCCCATTCCAGTCAGAAGCTCTTCCTAGCACAAGCAGAAGCAGCACTTCACCGACCGATGCAGGGAGACCCCGGGTACGGGTACGGGTACGGTGGCTACGGCCACGGTGGGTACGGCTACGGTGGCTACGGCGCCGGCGCCGGCGGCTACGGCAACGACACGGCCGGGTACGGCGCGTACTACGCGGCGAGCGACCGGTACCCCGGCGCGCCGGCCGCCTACGAGGACCCGCTCGCCGGGCGGAGGCAGCACGACTTCCCGGCGCCGCTGACAGGGCTGGAGTTCCAGCCGTCGGACACCTGCCCCAGGAACTACGTCATCTTCGACCAGACGTACGACCGGAGCCGCGTCATGTTCCACCCCTCCCTGGCCAGCAATTTCGGCGGGTACGGCTACGACCAGGCCTGCGACAGCGGCGGCGCCTCGGTCCGGCAGAAGGAGGACACGGACGAGATCGACGCGCTGATGAGCACGGAGGACGGCGAGGACGAGGACGACGTGGTGAGCACGGGGCGCACCCCGGGGTGCCGCGGCGGGGGGTCCTCCCCGGACTCGACGTGCTCGTCCGGGTGCGGCGGCGCGCGGAAGCAGGAGGCCGGCGGCGGCGGCGGTGGCGAGAAGAAGAAGGAGCGGATGAAGAAGATGGTGCGGACGCTCAAGGGGATCATCCCCGGCGGCGAGCGGATGGACACGCCGGCCGTGCTGGACGAGGCCGTCCGGTACCTCAAGTCCCTCAAGGTGGAGGTCAAGAAGCTCGGCGCGCGCGGGTCAAGCAGTTAGCTTTAGCTACCCAGCTGCACAAGGCATCCTCGGCGAATCAGCCAGCAGACAGGGTTCTTTTGTTGTTGTTCCGATGGCGGCTTTCTGTTCTGTACGGCTACTCTGCATGCTTCAGACTGCATTACGCGAGAACTAGAATTCAGATAGAACAAGGAAGGCTCGGTTTAGTATGGAGTAGTGTCAAGACTCAAGAATGTTCTGATAAGAAAA
This sequence comes from Panicum virgatum, assembly GCF_016808335.1. Taxonomy (NCBI): domain Eukaryota; kingdom Viridiplantae; phylum Streptophyta; class Magnoliopsida; order Poales; family Poaceae; genus Panicum; species Panicum virgatum. The sequence continues at coordinate 2,099,621 of NC_053145.1, forward strand.
GGAAATGGGTTAATGCAGTCTGAAGCAACACATTGTAACAGCACCTTGTTTGTGCAGTCAGATCGTTCACTAACAACAAAACTCAAATCGTTGCTACCTACCAATCTCCATCTCCAAATACTTATCACTTTTAACTTCTTTTCTTATCTAAAATACTTGACACTTCGCGTTTTTCGATGTCACTTTTAACTCTCTTTTTTTCAAAATAGAACTAGACATTTCACGTTTTTCGAAATACATCTTTCAGTTTTGCCCTTGTGTAAATATTGTAATGTTCTAAAATCACATAAAGAACTAAAGGGTGTTTTGGTCATCTTATCTTAAAAAGGTGGATTGCTTTGATAACCGTGTATTGGTCAAAATTGATAAGTATTCAGAAAAAGGAGGTTTGTAGTTCAGATTGACGAGGATGGTGTTGACGCAGAATTGACCAACACACAAGCGCTAGAACGCACAGAATCGCAACGATCGCAACCGGACGAAGTGCCCCGGCGATCGGTCAGACCGGTCGCGCCAACCGGTCAGACCGGTCGCGCCAACCGGTCAGACCGGTTGGGCGCAGAGAGCTTCGCGAAAACCTAGAACCTCAAATTCGGGAGGGACCCCGTCGGAGCTCGAAGATCTAGGGTTGTCTTGAGGTCGGCAGGCCACTCAAGACGCCCTTGAACACCGTAGAGACGAGCAAAGAACAGCACGATGTTCGAAAAGCTAGGGTTTGGAGGAAAATAAGAAAAGTGTAAATTGATTGATTCGATTGGATAGCAGGACCTCAATCGGCCGTGGCCTTTATATTTATAGGACGGGGAAGACGTACCCCTTCCAAATTGAGTTACAAACGGATTCCATAATACAAACCCTAACTCTACTCGGACTGCACAGGCCTTGATCGGTCTGACCGGTCGGCCCAACCGGTCAGACTGGTCGGCCTCGGTGTTGCCAATTTTGATCTCCAACATATGCCCTCTGCCTTTTTGGTGAGCTTTGCGAGCCAAAAAGTAAGTACTAGAAACTAGCCTATTTACATGAATTTGAATAGAAAGTACGAAGCTAAAAATAATGCTAAGGACGATATTCTATACTGGCCATCTTCGTCTTCAAGCGTCTTACCATACGCTAGGGTAGTATTTATTCAAGTATCTTCCATTAAGTGCTCGTGGAAGACGCTCCCCTTGCATCGTCTCCACCATATAAGAATTCCCGAAAGATAACCTTGACAATTTTATACGGTCCCTCTCCCACTTGGCGGACCACTTGCCGAAACTTATTGCCACTTTGTCCAAGAGAGAATATGTCTTCCAAAACCAGCCTCACTCAACCTGAATTTTTTTTGCCTTTACCTTTTTGTTGTAAAGCTCTAGCCATCCAAATTTGTCCCTTCTCAATTTCCTTTAAGCTTGCATCCGCTTGTCGCTTAACTTCATCAATATTGTCCATCATCAGTCATAGTAATCAACAGCGAAAGGTCATTTTGTTTAGCCAATCTATAAGCGTCCAGATTCACCTCAACGGGCAAAACGGTCTCTTGACCATAAACAACCTCAAAAGGAGTAACTTTAGTAGCACCATATCTAGATATACGATGAGCCCACAATGCCTTAGATAGAACCTCATGCCACCTCCTGGGATTCTCCTCTATCTTCTTCTTGATAAGCTTTATCAAGATTTTATTACTAGACTCGGCCCTGACCATTGTCCTGAGCATAATATGGAGATGAATTGAGTATCTTAATCTTATACAATTCGGCAAAATCACGTACCTCCTTTGAAATAAAAGATGACCTTGATCCGTTATCAAGTTTGAGAAATACCGAATCTATGGATAATATGTTCTGTAATAAACTCAATTACCTCCCGATGTGTCATATTCTTCAAAAAACCTGCTTCGGTCCACTTAGTAAAGTAATCCGTAGCAACCAACACGAAGCGATGTCCCTTTGAAAAAGGGGGATTAATCTGACCAATGAAATTCAACCCCCAACCTCTTAACGGCCATGGCTTGATAATAGGATGTAATAACGCAGCAGGCACTAACTGAACATTACCAAATCGCTGACATTTTTCACACCCTTTATAATATCTGAAACAATCCGCCATCATGTTTGGCCAATAAAAACCGGCTCTCCTAAGTAACCACTTCATTTTAGGAGCCGATTGATGTGTACCACAGATGCCTTCATGAACTTCCCCCATAGCAACACGAGCCTGATCAGAATCTAAGCATTTGAGAAGAACATCTTCGGCGGTCCGACGATAAAGCTCATCGTCGATCAAAATGTATTTAAATGCCAAACGCCAAATATTCCTCTCCGCACCATGACCAGGGTCCTTTAAATGTGTCACAATAGGCAACCTCCAATCAGCAACCTCGGCCTTCCCTTTGCAATCGGAAGTGGCGGCCGACTCGCTGTTTTCAGAATCTGACCGGTCAGACCGGTTTCTGGACTGGTCAGACCGGTCTGGGCGGTCAGACCGGTCAGAGCGTCCAGTCTGACCGGTTCGTCCAGAACTAGCAACTCGGCTGTTGCTCGCATCGGCTTTCTCATGTTAAAATATTTCTTTGTAACATTGTAACCAGATGCTTGCTGAGCCAGAGTATTTGCCTTCTGATTACTATCTCTTGGAATATGTCGGATTATAAATTCATCAAAGCAAGAGATAATATCAAGGCATCTATCAAGATATGCATTTAAAAAACCGTTGTAACATAGGTATACTTTGGATACTTGTTGCACCACTAGAAGTGAATCACCATAAGCTTCCACATATTTAACGCCCATTGATTCCAAGAATTTCAAGACAAATAGAAGTGCTTCATATTCAACTTGGTTATTCATGCGCTCTTCTTCCAATCGATTTGAGAACTCAAAAATAGTACCATTCGGAGAAATTAGAATGGCACCAATCTCTTGTCCGTCATCACAAGCTGATCCATCAAAGAACAGCTTTCATGGTGTGCAAGTAATATAACAGATTTTCAAATCATGCTCATCATTGACCCGATGTTCAACAATAAAATCCTCTATAATTTGGCCTTTAATAGCTCTCAAAGATTCATAGACCAAATCATATTCAACAAGCGTATAAGCCCACTTTCCGATTCTACCACTCAAAATCGACTTTTGTAATATATGCTTAATAACATCGGCTTGACAAGTAACTATGCAAGTACTTGATAAAAGATAATGCCTCAACTTGGTACAAGCATAATATAATGATAAGCATAACTTCTCAATAAATGTATACCTTATCTCCGCATCAATAAGTCATCGGCCAACATATGTGATAACATACTCCTTTCCTTCGGTTTCTTGAGTCAAAACAGCACCAATAACTTTGTCTTTCGCAGCCATATAAAGCCTAAAAGGAATACCTCTCTTAGATGCCTTGAGAACCGGTGGTGAAGACAAATAATTTTTTATCTTTTCAAAAGCCTCTTGCTGTTCTATTCCCCCCAAGTAAATTCAGCCTCGTTCTTCAACCGAAGAATAGGAGTAAAAGCATCTATCTTTATGGACAAATTAGATATAAACCTTCTCAAATAATTCACCTTGCCCAGAAATTTTTGCAAGTCTTTCTTGCAAGCAGGAGCCTCTACTTTTTTCATGGCTTCAATTCTTTTTGGATCAATCTCTATGCCCTTCTCATGAATAATGAAGCCCAAGAACTTCCCAACCGATACACCAAAAGCACACTTGAGCGGGTTCATCTTCAATCCATACTAACGCATTCTCTCAAAAGCAAGCCTCAAATAAGCCAAATGATGACTCAAGCCGGCCGATTTGATCACAATATCATCAATATAAACTTACAATATAATACCAATTAAATCATGGAAGATCAAATTCATAGCCCTTTGATTAGTAGCACCAGCATTCTTCAACCCAAAAGTCATGATAACCCACTCAAAGAAACAACCAAAACCAGGACATCTAAAGGCCGTTTTAGACGTATCCTCCTCGGCCATGAATATTTGATAGTAACCCGCATTACCATCAAGAAAATTGATAACACGATGTCCAGAAGCCTCATTGATCAACATATCGGCTATAGGCACAGGATATTCATCTTTAGGAGTAGCATTATTAAGATCTCTAAAATCAATGCAAACTCTAATCTTGCCCGAATCCTTCTTTTCAACGGGCACAATATTAGAGATCCACTCCGCATAATGACAAGACCGAATAAATCCAGCGTCTAGTAAACGATTAATTTCTTCTTTTATTTAGTCATACATAATAGGATTAAAATGCCTAGATGGTTGTTTATAAGGTCTAAAATCGGCCTTGATCAGCAGCCGATGCTCAACCAAATCGCGACTCAAACCAGACATTTCAGAATATTCCCATGCAAAACAATCGACATACTCTTTCAATAATCTTATTAAATCGGCTTTACAATCATCCGATAAATTTGCATTTACAAAAGTCGGCCTAGGAATAGAACCATCCCCAATATCTACCTTTTCTAAAGGATCAGCCGACGTAAAACCCTGGCCTAACTTGTCTAAGTCGCCCAGGTCTTCAATAGCCTCGCACATATCATTCGCCTTGTCCCGATAGTGCTCGATGCGCTGCTGCAGCCACTCTGCGTTGGACCGGTCTGACCGGTCTGGTGCACCGGTCTGACCGGTCGGCTCTGTGTCGTTGCCCTGCTGCATCATAAAAGTAAGTGTAGCCCATTCTCCATCGGCTTTAGGACTGAAGAGACGAACCCCTCCTTGGTGCAACTGATCAAGTCATGATCGGTCAAGTTTAGGCCCGATAAACACTTGATGTTATCATGCGCACCAACGAACTCGGAATTGACGGTACCAATGAAGGAAGAGGCATCACCATGCACAACCTCAACTTCATCGCCGATCCACTGAATAAGAAACTGGTGCAAGGAAGATGGTACACATTGATTGGTATGAATCCAATCACGTCCAAGTATGAGGTTGAAGTTACCTTGCACCTCGGAGACGAAGAATGCCGTAGCAACCATCTTGCTCCCAATGGTCAACTCCATCGAAGCAACCCCCTTGGCACCAATGGGATCACCTCCTCCAACGCCGCTGACCGTCATGTTCGTCTTGATAAGTTCTTCGTCCTTCCCGCCGAGCTTCTTGTAGAGTGAATAGGGCATTAAGTTGACAATTGCCCCACTATCCACAAGCATACGAGAAACTGGCTTCCCATTGATGTGCCCCCTCACGTAGAGAGCCTTCAAGTGGTTATCCGAATCTTTGGGCTTCTGAAATATAGCTTCGCGGGGCCCAAAGTCTAGATGTGCCGTCTCCTTCTCCGGAATCGCCCAATAGTCATCAGAAAAGCGCACAACATTGATCTCCATATTTGTGCGTTCGGGAGAAGCCTTGTAATCCACCAACTCCTCGTCCTCTGCTGCTGGAGAAGCTGGTGGAACCTCTGATGCGCCAGTAGCCGAAGCGGAGACAACCTCTTCGGCCTTCTGCTCAGGCTCAAGGTCGACCGGTCTGACCGGTTGCTCTGAGCGGTCAAACCGGTCCGAAATACCGGTCTGACCGGTCGACTGGAGCGGTCCAACCGGTCCTGTGGGCTGATCAACTGTCTTGACTCGCCACATCTTGCCTTGAGGGAACCTTGGTCTGCACTCATTAAATATTTCATTCCTCAACTTCTCCGCCTCTTTCTCCTTCTGTTCTTGGCTACGAAGACGCTGCAACCTCCTCTTCTGAGTGTGAGTCAACCCCGGTGGGCACCATCTAGGCTGGAATTACTTCTCCTTGTCTTGGTCCTTGAGGTTGCTGCTGCTGGCCTCATGATCATTGGCCAACACAAGCTTTCTGAGAAACATTGACCGGTTTCTCAACGATCACCGGTCCTTCTTGAGCACTTTGAGCTTTTCCTTTCCCGTCTTCAACTTGCACAACCTTAGTGGCTGGAGCTTTCTCGAAATCAACTTGCATTGGCACTGGTTCGTCCTTCTTCTCTTTGATGCGATATTCTTGGGGCACTGGACGAACTTGTGCCGGCCTCTGCTGAGACTGGTCTGACCGGTCAGGATAGACCGGTCTGACCGGTCCGGGGGTCTGCCCCTGACCAGATTGGTGCTGACCCAATCGGTTGTAAACCGGCTGCCTCAACCTGTCAAATACAGGTCCTCTGGAGCTTCCCTCCCCCTGGAAGTGTGGTGGATATGGCATCGTATAGCATTGCATCCAAAATCCCCCATTCTCCCACGCGGGAAACTGAGGAAACTGAGAATCCGACGCCGGTGGAGCCCATGGCATTGTAGCGTACATCGGCTGCATTTGCTGAAAAGATAACAAGGTAACCACATCACCCCTGCGCTTGCTCGATTCTCCCTTAGGAGAGGAAGGTGTGCCTTGACACGGAGGTGACCTCGGTCTCTTTTTTAGGGGCCGATCGTTTCGAGCGGCCTTTGAGTAGTTGTTCAACAGTTGACCAAATGTAGGCTTCTGACTTGCAATCTTGCCCTGCACCTTTGGCTGGTTGGTCTTCCATGTACCCACTTCCGGACGCTTTGGCTTGAATGTCCGGGGCTGACCACCAGGGCGGTCTGACCGGCCGTCAGGACCGGTCTGACTGGTCTGACCGGTTGGAGCAACCGGTCTGACCGGTCTCTGCTGAGCAGCAGAACGGTCACCTGAAGAAGAATCCTCTTGCCCCCCGAGCGTGCGAGGCTTCAGTATGATTCTCAAATTCTTCTTTCCATCAGGAGTCTTCTCCTGAATTACCTCCCTGGCCAGAATCTTGTTATCAACAGTCAACAGCCTATCATCCCCAATGATCACATTCTTGCCCTTTGCTCCTTCGTCTTGATCCGGCCGAATCAGCACTTTTGCATTGTAGAGATCAATGGTATGAACGGGAAATGGAGCTTTATCTATCTTCATCTCCGAAAAGGTCAATCGTCCTTCATTTATGGCCGATTGTACCTGTCGACGAAACACATTACAATCATTAGTTGCATGAGATGAAGAATTATGAAATTTACAATAAGCGCGCCACTTTAGCTCCTCAAACGGCGGTATAACATGAGTAATTTTCAAATGCCCAAGTTGTAATAACTCATCAAAAATGCGATCGCACTTGGATACATGGAAAGTAAACTTCATCTCTTCTTGCCGATTCTTTTGAGTCGGCTTAAGAGATGTACAAGTAGATGGTTTGGCCGAGGCGGGCCAAACAAACTCAGCGGCGTATACATCTTTATCCTCATCTTCCGATGAATCAGAATCATATTCAACAATATGAGTGTTTGAGCGATGGGACTTGTAGGTATCCTTTTATTTCTAAAATTTGGTCTCTTGATTCAAAGCTTTAGCTTGAAGCTGATTAATAGAATAAAAACTCGAACCATCAAGCTTTTCTCTATAATTAGAACGTAAACCAGCAAGAGCCAAATCAACCAAATCCTTTTCGGAAAGTGACAAATTAAAGCATCGGTTCTTAATATCTTTAAATTTCTCAAAGTACTCTTGGATAGACTTGTCTCTACCCTATCTAACCGATGTCAAATCTGTCAACTTAGTTTCGTTATCCTTATTATAAAAGTGATCATGAAACTTTTGCTCTAATTCATCCCAAGAACGAATCGAGTTAGGAGTTAACGAAGAAAACCAAGAAAAAGCCGTTCCAGTCAAAGATAAAGAAAACATGCGAATGCGCAACGACTTGCTAGAACCGACTTCTCCAAGTTGAGCAATATATTGGCTAATGTGCTCCCAAGTGGATCGGTTATCATCACCGCTAAACTTGACAAAATCGGGAACACGCCAACCAGCGGGGTAAGGAATCAAATCAAAAGCATCAATATACGGCCTACGATATAGCCGACTCCTACCCGCGATAAAGCCCAGTTTTTCCTTAAACATATCGGCCACATCCTCTTTCATCCTAGCAAGATCGGCCTCATAGTTACCCATGGATGTTTGGCCGAAATGATGTGTCGCAGAATCAATAGTGGAGATCGTTTGTGCGGCATACTGTGGATTGCCCTAAGCCAATCATCCCAAACATCCTTGGGCAACGGTGGAGGGAAAGGCGGTTCACCGTATGACTTCATCGTATACGGCGGCACAAAATCCGCCAATTCTCGCTCTAGGCTATAATCAACCGAAGCGGGAGGAGGCGTGCCTTGTGGCTGTGACGCAGAACCGAGCACCATGGCACCGGTCTGACCGGTCTGATTGACTGGTCTGACCGGTCCGTCCGCCGGGGCACCGGTCTGACCGGTCGGTGCTACCGATCTGACCGGTTCGGCCTTGGACGGCCGAACTGTGCCCGGCGGGGGTGTCTGTCCCACGAAGTAACTCGGCGGCATACCATAGTGATAATCTGATGGTGCGGCCGAAAGACAAGGGTTAGGGATAAAATTAGAATATTCATTGACATGTTTCTTCCTCTTGTTTTGCATAGTTAAGTCGATAAGCATATCTTGTGTAAACTTTTGTGACTGCTCGAATCAACTCAAAAAGGCATCGGCAAACTGCTTGATAGAATCGAAGGTAAAACTTACCTCGCTTGGAGTGGAAGCAGACGAAGCAGCAGCTGTAGCCGTAGTAGATGGGTTCGGCGGCGGTGGTGTGAATGTAGGCATCTTGAACTGCTCCTTCTTGAACTCCTCCTTGAATACTTCCCGAAGTATGTTGACGCAGAATTGATCAACACACAAGCGCTAGAACACGCAGGATCGCAACGATCGCAACTGGACGAAGTGCCCCGGCGACCGGTCAGACCGGTTGCGCCAACCGGTCAGACCGGTTGGGCGCAGAGAGCTTCGCGAAAACCTAGAACCTCAAGCTCGGGAGGGACCCTGTCGGAGCTCGAAGATCTAGGGTTGTCTTGAGGTCGGCAGGCCACTCAAGACGCCCTTGAACGCCATAGAGACGAGTAAAGAACAGCACGAGGTTGGAAAAGCTAGGGTTTGGAGAAAAATAGGAAAAGTGTAAATCGATTGATTCGATTGGGTAGCAGGACCTCAATCGGCCGTGGCCTTTAAATTTATAGGCCGGGGAAGACGTACCCCTTCCAAATTGAGTTACAAACGGATTCCATAATACAAACTCTAACTCTACTAGGACTGCACTGGTCTTGACCGGTTTAACCGGTCGGCCCAACCGGTCAGACCGGTCGGCCTCGGTGTTGCCAATTTTGGCCTCCAATAGATGGTTAGGCATATGGGTGGGTAGAATACCCGAAATCCGTACCGAAAAACCCGATCCCGAACCCAAAAAACCTAAGCCCGAAAAAATCCAAACTCTAATTTGGGTTCCAACTCATGGTACCTGAAATTATTATGGGTAATTCGAGTATCAGGCCATGGTACCCGAACTACCCGAAAAACCCGAATAGCAGGCCAACCAAAAAACATCATTCAATTCAGTCCACTCATATTTCTAGCCCAGCCCACCAAACCTCTTTCTAACCCTAACCACTAACCCTAGCTAGCTCCCATGGCCCCCAAGCCCCCCACGCCGCCAGCCCCCACTCGATTCGCAGCCACTACACCCACCCGGCCACCCCCGGCCGCGGCCGGACGCCCTCCTCGATCCTCGACCCTGGCGGCCGCCGGTTCAGTCGCCCCCTCCGCCTGCCAACGCCCCACCCCCATCGGTCTGCGTGGGCTATGGCACCTCCTTGCCCCCTGACAGCTCCACCCCGCCCCCACCCTCGCCGGCCGCCGGTGCAAGATGCCACGACGCTGCTCCACTTCAGACCGCCGGTACAGGTCGGGGAGAGGAGGTACAGGGACCGCCGCGCGCGGCTCTGGTCGAAGGAATGGTGTACCGAGAGGGCAGAGCTGCAGCGCAGATCCACTCCGGACCCCCGACCCTGCCGGTGGTGCAGTCGGCGCCGTCGCGCCGCCCCCTGCCGTTTTACGTGTTGCTGGTCGAGCCGCCACCGCGGGGCACCCTCGCCGAGCCGTCGTCGCCGTTCCTGCTGTAGGCTGCTGGGCTGCCACTTCGGGTAGTTCAGGGTTACCCGAACTCGAACTCGAATTTTCGGGTACCCAAAATGTCGGGTTTTTATTTTTTTGGGTAAATTTCGGGTATTAAATCTCAAAACCCGAAATTTCAAAAACCCGAAAAATCCGACCCGAAATTTTCAGGCTACCCGAATGCCCACCCATAGTACTAGCGCAATGTATCAAGTGATGCACAAGTAAGGGCCTGTTTGGCAGGGCTCCGGCTCCTCCAAAAACAGCTCCGGCTCCTCTGGTGGAGCGGCTTCTCTGATGGAGCTGGAGCCGTTTTCTAAAACGTTTGGCAAAACAACTTCACTTGTTGGATTGGGGTTGTAAAATGTCTAAATTGCCCTTCTCTATATTTTTCTTTTACCCTTTTCTTTTTTTCTTTTCTTTTTTTCTCCTCTCATTTTCTTTTTCTTTCTCTATTCTTTTTTTCCTCCTCTCTTCTTATCCATTCGCCCACCGTCCCAGGCTCCCAGCACTTTCCTCGCGTCGCCTCCTCCTCCATCGTGCCGCCCGCGCCTCCTCCTCCATCGCGCCGCCCGTGCCTCCTCCTGCACCCCAGGCTCCCGCCGCCACCCAGCTGCGCTGGGACCCGTCCCGCCGCGGTGGCCTCCCGCCCGCCGTGCCTCGGGGCCCGCCGCTGCCCGGCCTTCCGCTCGCGCCGCCTTGGCCCGCCGCCGCCGCGCTCCGCCGTGGCCCGTCACCGCCCGGCCTCCCGCTCCGCCGCTCCATGGGCCACGGGTTCGCCGCTAGGCTCGCCGCCGGCCACCTCGTTCCCGCACGCCATGCCCCAGCGAGCCCCCACCTACGGGCAGGGACGGCAAAGGGAGGGCGGAGCCGCGTGGAGCCACACTTCCCTGGCTCCTCCTCGCGTGTGGAAGCCAGCAGGTCGTGCTGGACCGGGCCAGCAGGCCCGTTGCTGCGGGGGGGGGGGGGGGGGGGGGCTGCCTAGATGGATTGGACGGGCCCAACAATGGCCCGAGGCACCTTGGTGACCGGCGCTGCTGTCAGCTCACGTCTCCAGGAGGATGATCATCGATTCATCGGAGACGGCAGCCTTGAGCGCGCAGAGAAGAATCCAAGGTGTACTCATTCGTACATGCCGGCAGCTCGTCGACGGCCCCGGGTCAACAGCGGCCATGATGGGCCGCCCGTGCACGCCATCCATGGTTTCCAAGGTCGTATCATGATCTCGGCGAGACCCAAGGTGCAGCAACCGGCCGGGTGAACAATGTGCTCGTCCTTTTCAAAATTTTAAACGAAACAGTAGTGCTACGCGCGCAGTGAACGACGTGCCGAATCCAACGCAACCGGGTGCGTGCCTAGATGGACACAGGCTGTGTGTGATCATGGTAGCATCATGGGCGGCATCCGTTTGGTGGCACCCGAAGAAGATCGATCCCGCTGGTCTGCCCCGGAACTGTGCCGCGCCGGGTGGATCACTCAGATGCCAGATCCGGCCATCATCACCGCCCTACCTACCCCTACACGCACGCGCGCCACTCAGAAGACGTCGGGGTGCATGCATTGCGCGGCGCCGGGCGGGCAAGCATTGGCACGGCGGCACCACGCCGCCGGCCGGGGCGCGGCGCGCTGCAATCGAACCGGCGGTCGACCGCCTAGCCTAGTGCTCCGTCGAGCAGAGCTGGTAGAGTAGCAATAGCAATAGCAACAGCCAGCGCAATGCACACCCAGAAGAGCAGAGCAGGGCAGGGCAGAGCATGCGCGCTCCCGATGCTAGTGCTACTCGCCGCGATGTGTGCCGGGCCGGCATTGGAACGGCGTTGCCTCGGCGCGAGGTCGCCATGATGGCGGCGATCATGGGCGCGGCCGGCGTGCCCCTGCCGCGACGGGGTGCCGTGCCCTCCGCGGCGGCCAGCCTAGCGCTGTGCACGCGCGCAATCTCCCTCGCTCGCCGTCGCCGGTCGCCCCCCAAGATGATGGCCTGCACCGCGCCGCGTTCATCTAATTAATCAGATGGTGGATCAATCTATCGGGGTCGTAATTAAAAGATTACTAGTTTCGATTCTCCAGGTGCATGTGACTGATGACGCATCATGGCCCGCGGACTGTCATGCGCCCCACTAAGCTGAGATGGGCGCCATCATGTCCCCAAGGACCCGGCATGCGGGCCCGACGTGCCCCCATGTTCTTGCTACTACTACTAATCCAGTTCATTATCACTCAAAAAGTTAGTACTACCATCCTCGGGAAAAAAAAACATACTACCATCTTTTGTCTTTGATCAACAAAGCCATAGCATCTCGAAGTAGTACATTCAAAATTGGATACGGAATCAATCAAACATTCCGTTTGGATACTACGTAGAATACGTCGAGTGAAAAGGGACTAAGGCCTGTTTAGATCTTTACCCGTAAACCCCGTAAACGCAAAAAAAAAACGTCACATCGAATGTTTTGATATATGTATAGAGTACTAAATGAAGTCTATTTACAAAATATTTTGCATGGATGGGCTGTAAATCGCGAGACGAATCTAATGAAACTACTTAATCCATGATTTGCAACAGTGATGCTACAATAACCATATGCTAATTATGGATTAATCATGGATTAATTAGCATCATTAGATTCGTCTCGCGATTTACAACCCATCTGTGCAAAAAGTTTTGTAAATAGATTTCATTTAGTACTTCAAATTAGCAAAATTCATTTGCAAAATTTTTACATGTAAACAACTAAACAAACCCTAAGACTACCACCCTCACGCCCTAAGGCCCATCTCAGTGAAAATATATAGGAGCGTTATGAGCATTAAATTTGTTGACATGATATAAGAAAGAGAATGTTGAGTGTCATGGGATGTGAGAGAAGTTTCATCACCAAGACACTCCTCTGACTCGATTATCTCGTTTACAGTTTTTTTTAAATAAAAGGTAGAAGCACTGCCACACAATATATAAGAAGAAGAAGCATTCGTACATAACACGCCGAAATGAACACCACCACATAAACAACGCACGCAACAAAACACTACATCGCCACAACCTAGGAGAGGAGCCAAAGGAAACCACCCGCAAACTGTGCCGTCGTCATCAACGCTGTGCCACGCCAAAAGTCGCGAGCCGCTGCAGGCCTGAGCGGCAGCTCGAACTCCTCCACCATGGGACTATCACCCTCAAGGCGCGTGCACACGATCCTCGATCCCCCTGCTCCAGTGATGCTTTAGCAGAACACTCCCGTCGTGGAACCGATGGAAAAACACTGAACCTTGCCACACTACGTGGGGACCTCGCCTCACCCACCACCTCACACTCCTCTGCCAAGGACTTAGATATCTGAAACCGCTCTAAAAGCATCAACCTCCGCCCAGCCGTCATCGGGATCACAACTGCACCATGTGTGCCATCTCAAGACCTCCAGCACCCATGAGTCATCTGCACCTCCCTGCCAGCACGGACCATGCGTACCTCCTCTACTGCTGCGCGCGGACAACTCCACCAACCAACCACCACCACAGCCTAGCCAAGACGGGACTCCAGATGCGGCGCCTCCAACAAGGGCACGACGCCAATGGCGTCGCCGTCGCACATCCATAGATGGACAAGATTTTTATCCTAAAAAGTCACGTGCAGTAGGAACATGGTGCCACACAATGGTGCCCCGACAGGGAGAACGACACCACAAGGGCGCCGCCACCATCGCCACCGACAAAAGCGTCAGTGAAGGCTTTCGCCCGACTCAGCACCATGCCTACTGTACGTTCAAGGCCAAGCCTGTAGCCCGCTCCAACTCTCCTCCGCATCGCCTCCACCGGAAGATGCTCGGCACAGCCCGAAGCACCACCTCGGCGCCACCTGGATGCACCAACTATCCCCAGCCCCACCACCATGGCAGCGCCGGACCAGCATCGCCGTCAAGGAGAAGGAGAACACCAGCCACCACATCTCAGATCCCGTCGCCCGCGCGCAGAAAATGCCCCCGGCCCCACCAACAGGCAGAGCCGGCGACATCCGGTCGTAGTCGCCGCCGATGCCACCGCGCCAGCCGCAGCCGCCCCTGCGCCATCACACACCAGCCGCCGCCGACCAGCGCCAGCCGCTGCCGCAGCCCAGTGCCCCCCTGCACAATCGTGCGCCCCTGTCGCGCAGCCACCAGATCTGGCTGGGGCCACGCCGGTTTTGGGGCCCCAACCACCGCCGCCGAGAAGACGCCCGCCGCCGACAATGGAGCAGGGATCCACCCCTGCCGCGCCCGCCCTGTCGCCGCCGACGCCGCGTCCCCAGGCATCTGCGGGAGCCGCCACCGCGAGCCAGCCGCGGAACGCACTGCCGCGACGACGACCCGCCCCGCCCAGGCCGCCGCCAGCGCCTCAAGCCCCGCCACGCCGTGATCGGGTGACCGCAAGCGCGGATCCGGCCGCCGCCACGGAAGGTCGCCTCTGATGCGGGAGCACTGGGGGAAACCGGCCGGTGAAGAAGGGGGAGGGCCCCGCCACCGCCTTCACCGCTGGCCGCGCGAGCTTCCGGCGGCCCGCTCTAGCAGCGGGAGGTGGCGGCGGAGGGGCTGCGGCGGCTAGGTTTAGGGCCCGCTCGGTCACCCGCGCGAGGGGCGACGTAAGCGGCTGCGGCTCACTTCCGATATTAACAGCACCTCCTCGTTTACAGTTTTTGCAATCGTGTGATGATACTCTCCATTGAGACCGGCCTACTAGTAGTAGTATGTGCTTGCTAGGCAGTAGGAATACTACTACCGAGTAAAGTAGGTTGGTCTCGCTGACGGCCATGATCAGGGCTGCTGGCTAGGACCGTATTAGGAGAGATGATGATCGAGATGGAAGTACACCTCCTAGAGCAGCCTAGTGGGGACCCCACCGGCAGCGGCATCACGCGGTCATACCATATTTTTTGCTGGCCTAGCGCCTAGGGGGCGGCCGGCGGCAGCGGCTGTGGGCTGTTCCGGCGAGGCGCTCACGGCCAAGGGTTGGCTGGCGGGGCGCATCGCAGGGAATTGTGCGGCGGCGACGAGGCTGATGCCGATCCGATCCGACGACGGCCGCGGCGGCACACACACGGCACGGCACAGCCTTTGAGCTGAGCTTGCCGAGGCCTCTGGCTCTTTTGCCGGATGGGTGGGTGGAGCCCTTTGGCCTTTTGGGCTCTCCACTCCACCACCGGCGCGGCGTCTGCCGGATTTGGCTCTTGTGCAGCCGCCGCATCGTCGCCCAGTGACATGTCAGGCGGCACTGCGCTGGCAGGCTGTGTGGTGCGCAGCCAGCACCAGAAGGCTGGACGAACGGGACAGGCTGACTCGAGTATATGAGCCTCGCGTGCCCTGCCACACCAGAATCTCCGCCGGACAGCCGCACCAGCCTAGTCGTGGCTGCTGCTGCTGCCGATTTGCTAGCTAGGGCCCGGGAGCTTTTGATGCCTGGAGCAACACAAGACAAGGATGGTGGAGGGAGGGGGGATCGTGCGCCGCCGGCCAGTCCACTGAGCTCGCGGTGGTCTGCCTGCCCCAGGTCAGAAGGTAAAGTCTAGTCAGCCATCAGAGGATGAGGATCGGATTCCCCACTTGTCCTATTCGCCCCGTTGGTAGCAGTGCTGCCTGGCTCAGCCGCTCAGCGCCGGTGGTGCTGTGGCGGGCCGTTGGTGCACGGCGGCAGACGGCACGCACGCACGCTCGCCAGCCAGAAGGCCACCCATGACCCACCTCCACCTCCACCTCCAGGACGGGCGGCACGCCGACACGTGCAGGCACCACCGATCCGAGCGGGTGATCGAGCTGGGCTGCCGAGCCTTTGCGCAGCAGCGGGCGGGGACCAGGGTTAACCATTTCGTTTTCCGGTCAAATCCCGGTGTTTAGCGGAAACGGAATTCCGTTCCGAAATTTCGGTAAATTTCGGCGAATTTCGTTGAATTTCGGTCGAAATTTGTTGAATTTTGAATTTAAAAACGAAAAATACCGAAATTTCAGATCCCGGTAACTAGCGGAAACGAAAAATTTTCCGAAATTTCGCCGAAATTGTTAACCCTGGCGAGACACAACGACTGCCCGGGGCACGCGCGCCCACTACCCCAATCGAGTGCCCACGCACAGGCACGGCTCTCCCCGCTCCCTCATCGATCACCTTCGATTCCCGCGCCTGTGAATCTACTCGAGAGCAGCGAAAGCCGCCGGCCCGGCCGGGGAGGTAAAAAAATAATCCAAGGGCGCGTTTAGTTTAAAAACTTTTACAACACTAATTATTAGTATTAAATATAAATTAATTATAAAACTAATTATACGGATAGGTGAAAAATCGCAAGACGAATCTATCATGTCTAATTAATCTGTTATAAGAGGTTGTTTATTTTAACATGACATTATCTAATCATTAGATTCGTCTTGAGATTTACTCTTAGATTATAGAATGAATTTTGTCAATTATCTATATTTAATAATTCTAATTAATGGTCAAACGTTAGCCCGCCACAAATTCTGAGAACCACCCATGTCGCGGTGAAGTCGGCGAAAAAAAGGGCACGTGGGGAAAAAAAACTACCACCGCGGCCCACTTTATAAACGGGGTGCTCCTCCTCACTCAGCTCGCCATTTGCCCTCCCGCCGCTGCTGAAGCTCAGCACCGGCCTTCTTCCAGTCCAGCCCCTTCTCTGTGCGCGCCGGCACGGTGAGGAGAGGGGAGGGGCTTGCCGGGGGCTCGAGCATCGCATGTAACGCCTCCTCCTTCTTCCTGTTCCTCTTCCTCCTCCCTCTGTTCTGTGGTTTGTAGGCCAGCCAGATATCCTTGGCTTCGCATCGTGCGCACCAAGCTCTTGGCTTGCACAAGAATGGCGCGGCGCTGAATTCGCACTTGTGTTTGCTTGCATTGCATCGCCATTGCCTGCTCTGATTTG
The DNA here is from genome assembly GCF_016808335.1 of Panicum virgatum. Taxonomy (NCBI): domain Eukaryota; kingdom Viridiplantae; phylum Streptophyta; class Magnoliopsida; order Poales; family Poaceae; genus Panicum; species Panicum virgatum. The sequence goes on from NC_053145.1 coordinate 2,116,434, forward strand.
TGTTTTTTTTTGTGTGTTCGTGTGTGAGGCTGCTCTGATTACTGATCAGTGCTTTTTCGAAAGACATTACTGATCGGAGTGTCGTTGAGTCCATAGACCCTTGCCATGCAAAATTTCCATTAGTTAAACAGTACACTGTTCATTGATTTAGCATTTCAATTGACAAAGGCTGCCCCCTCATTGTTTGGTCAGGCTCCGCCACTGCTGATCATTGTTTTGATGCATTTTTCATTTGGTTCAGACGGCTTCAGAACTGAAACGGAGGCGTCAGCGTGATGCAGGGAGGCCACGGCTACGGCGGCTACGGCGCCGTGGGCGGGTACGTCTACGACGCCGGCGCGTACGCCTCCGCGGGCGGGTACTACTCCGACGGCGTCTACCCGTCGGCGCCGGCCTTCGACGACGCGCTCGTCGCGGCCGGCCGGCGGGCGCACGACATCCCGGCGCCGCCCGGCGGGCTCGAGCTGGAGCCGTCGGAGGCGTGCCCCAAGAACTACGTCGTCTTCGACCAGACGTGCACCCGCAGCCGGGTCACGTTCCACCCCTCCCTGGCGCGCAAGCTCGGGGGCCCGCCGGAGTCGTCGCGGCACGGCGCCGGCGCGGCGTGCGTCGCGGACGCCGACGACGGCTGCTCGTGGGTGCGGCAGGAGGAGGAGGACCCGGAGGAGATCGACGCGCTGCTGAGCCTGAGTTCGGAGGACGACGCGGCGAGCACGGGGCGCGCCCCGGGCAGCGGCCGGGACGACGACGGGAGCTCCCCGGACTCCGCGTGCTCGTCCGGCGCCGCCGGCAGGAAGAAGTCGCGGATAAAGAAGATGATGCGGGCGCTCAAGGGCATCGTCCCCGGCGCAAAGCAGATGGACGCGCCGGCCGCGCTGGACGAGGCTGTCTGGTACCTCAGGTCGCTCAAGGTGGAGGCGGCCAAGAAGCTGGGCGCGCGCGGCTCCGACAGCTAGCCGGGCCGGTGCGTCGATCGGCGACAGCTCGAGTCGATGGCGATGGCATGCATGATCGGCATGGGCACCAGGCGGCGGCCGGCGGCAGCCATGATCTGGCCCTGCTGCTTTTGCTCGATCGCCGCGGCGGCAGCGGAGGTGTTGATGATTGCGCCATGTGCCGCTCATGATGGCGGCGAGGATGGTGGCGCTCCTCGCTGTGATCATCGTGTTCGTTCGTGTCCGGTGGTGTCGGGGTCGGCACGGCACAAGCTACCGGGCTGCCTGCCTTTCGCCTCCGCCGTGCCGATCGAGTATCCTGCGCCCTTTTGTCCTAAATCCTGACTGCAGCCTTGATTAGGGCGTCGATGATTGTTTATCTAGACGAGCTTTATTTTGACAGAATTACTGACCAATGATTGGCTTCAGCTGCTGTGTATAGTATTAGTGTAATGGTTCTCCTTTGTGCTCTGATGGGTAGTGTCACAATCCTTGACCTCGCAAAGCCTTGTCACTTGCTCCCTCCAGGATCACACCCAGGCCGCTGTTCAGTGTCCGTCTAGGCTCGCTGCCAACTGTAGAGAGCATGGCCACCAGTTGGGCCTGGTTCTCGCCAGGGTTTTCAGGTCTGCCCGGCCTGCTGCCTTCACGACAGGCCCATCTCATATTTTGAGCAGTAAGTGTGGTCAATTCATTTTCCATCCGAAGACGCACCACAGTCAACCAAAATGCTCCAGGTTATTACATAACACAATTTAGGTATTATTAGCAGGTGGCGTTAGCTTGGGAAAAGTTACATATAATCGACATTGGCAGCCTACAAGTACAACAACCGTCATTCTCGGCAGTGTGCTGCTCTCACATGAGAAAAAAAAAACCCGAGAATGGGCAATTGAAGGGTGGCCCTAATAAATAGCCAAATTTATATCTATATCTATATATCTATTTCTAAAGTAAGGTTTCCAACTCAAATTTTGATTTGATCCGTATTGTGTTATTGACAGGTGGTGCTATTTCCCGACACGTTGTTCCTCCTCTATCTCTATGCGACTATGCCACTTTGAATCCGAGTGTGATTCAACCATAGATTCCCTATTTTTTTCGATTTAAGTATACCCTTCCGAGAGAAAGAAGAATAGGACAAGAGATATGAAAAATGCAATAAAAAGAATCTTTATTTATTTTTTCCTTTCTTTATCTCTATTCATACAGAATTCCTCGTGAACTAATAATGCCCAATTCTTAGCTCTCTGTTTAGCTGGCTGCGTACGTGTACGTTAGGTCCAAAATCAGAGAAAACCGGCTGGAATCGCTGGCGCAAAACAGGTTGCAAGAGCGACCGTTTCTCCCACCAGACTCCTACGCCTAGCTTTGCTCGCCAGACTACTACGCCCAGGTTAGGTGCGCACGCTGCACGCAACCGTGCGGCCCCTGATGATGCTATCTCACAATCACAATGCCTCCCTCTTTTCTCTCTCCACCGAAGCAAGCAGCCAAGCACCAGAGTCCAGAGCAGAGTCGCTACCGCTCCAATTCTAACCAGAGTTTTTTTACTGACCGGTGGGACAAAACCGCCGTCCACGGTAGCGGTAAACCGGACCGGTTTGATCGGATATCGGAAAAAACCGGCCAAGTTAAAAATACAAACCAAAAACTCATGTTCAACCGGTTTCTATCGGCTAGCCGACCAGTTGGACCGGTTTACCGATCCGATTTGACCGGTTACCGGTCGGTTTGACCGGTAACCGGTCGGTTTGAGTGGTAACTAGCCAAATTCAATTTTTTTTTGGTTTAAATTCAAATGCCCGCAAAGTATACTAAATGAATGTTTGTATAATATGTTTTAGCCTAAATGAACTCTCCAACCCTCTTTTGTATTACTTTTACATTGTATTTGTATACTTTTGTATGCACGCTTTTTTTGTTTAACTTCAAATGCTCGCAAAGTATACTAAATGAACGAATATTTGAAAAAATTTGACACCATTAGATTCGTCGCAACTTGAAGTATTTTTAGGATTTTTTTGAGAATTTTTCATTTTTTTAAATTTAAATTTGAATTTGGGCCGGTTTGAAACCGGCCGGAACCGGAACCGATCCGGACCGGTTTGACCGGTAACCACAGTTTCCAGACCGATTCCGGTCGGTAAATTGAGACCTGATTCTAACCGAGCACTAGCACATTCTCCACAAATTTGATCCATGCCCATATATAGGTACCCAGCAACCAGACAACCACCATCTTCTGACCCCATAGGGCAGACCAGCAGTAGATCAAGCCGCATGGAGGAAAGATGGATCTGTTGGATGGATATGGTTATGAAAGAACGGAGCAGGGAGTGTCTCCCTGCTTTGTTTATTTGTTTACGGGAGGGTGGAACGCAACAGCCCTGAATAGATTCCATTTTAGCATTGCTGCACAAAACAAACACTCGAGCAGAACATGGAACAAAGATGGGCAGGGACATAATGCATCACAAGGATAGTTGCAAAGTTGCCTGAAAACTTGACCATTCCTAGAATACAATTGTACAGCTTGTACAAAATTTGCCTATAGTCACCTGCATCAGTAACAACTAAAAACACAGAATAGATAACCCATGTATGCCACTCCTGTGAATTTGAATAGTTGTATTAGTTATAGTAGGAACGCTCACACAACATACATGGCAGTAGCGCAAATGACCACTCACCTAAGGCATGAAATTGCAGGCTTGCAATTAATCTAACTCCTGTCACTTTTTGTTCTTCTTTCTTTTGTGTTTTGGTTTAATAGCATCTTTTAGGCTCTTTGGCGACCCAATTTCCTGGGCCTCTTCAGACTCTCCAACAGCCCCAGAGCTTGATGTGATTTTCACCTCAGCATTAGATGATTCAGTTAACATTGGTTGTGCATCCTCATGGCTTCTGGCCTTACCTGTAGTTGCTGGATCTGCATGTTAAGCAGGAAACAATCATAAGAAACTGCATCTGAACTCATAAGAGAGAATCAATCTTTTTTTTTTTTGAAAAGCTTGCGGGAGCACCGCACTGTCATTTAAGAAGGAGAGAATCAATCTTGGCCAGACAATAAAAACGATGCCTCAAGGAAGGCTACAGCAGATTAAGTATGTCAAATCAAAATGACTGTAAACTGAAGGATGTCTTTGGACTGGCAGAAGCTGATTTGTGCATATCATAATTTAAAGGACCCGGCACACTGAAAGCATGGATATATAATATCTATCAGCCATAGAATAAATGGTACCAAAACATGTCTAGAAAGCTAACAGTGGAGAGGTACTTGCCACAAATATGATATTTTGATCATCAATGTGCACTAAAATGCCAACCAAAGAATGATTGCAAGCACATCACAGAGAGATGGTATTGGCAGATAGCAAGCAAGAAGAAAACTCATAACATGCAAACAAAATTAACAGTACCCGGCAACTGTGAAATTCTGAGGGAGCTTAATGAAACTCCTTTAGAATATGGGTCCCTACATGGCAAAAATCAGGACCAGTTGGCAAAACTTGTGTCAAGCAAATATTTGATGCTTGAACTTGGGAAACAAAACATCAGGCTAATTGCTACCAATTTGATGGACCACCACTGAATGTTGATGTTTGTTTGTGTTTAGCAATTCTGTCCCCAGTCAAGAGTGGATTCCCTTTTATATTTCGATGGTCCTCATCACCTTTGCTTATCTCCTGAACATCACTGGGTGTCTTCACAGTTTGAGTCTCCAATTCATCATCAACTTTGTCCTCCATAGTTACATCAGTTACATTAATTTTCTGAGGCAACGTGGCTGGTAAACGCTTTACTTTCTTTAAAGCTTTCTCAGTGGTGTATGAGTCTACCTGAAACCAAAGAATACAAATGTTTGATGCTTGGTGAAATGCAAAGCCAACTGTTGAATGAGAATCATAATCTGTATAGTTTTGCATTCCATAGAACTTCAAAGACATGTAAACTGCAATATTTTCACTTTTTTGCTACTTTAAAAAACACAATGGCAGTGGTCCACAATTCTACTCACCTCAAAACCCTCTTCCCTCTCACAAAATAATCAGCTGCAACATGTGGGCCCACCAGTACCACCTCACCTAGCGCTACCTCCCACCCATTTGTGCTCGCTGTCCTCTCACACAACATGTGAGCCCACCAGTACCACCTCACCTAGCACTTACCTAAATTTTCCATGTTTCTAGTGGAAAGATTGCTACTATAAGTGAACCTATTTCTGTTGAGTACAATGGGGAATGTAGTCTGCTGCAAATGGTAATGTAGTGCAAGTGAACATTTTTTCAACTAAGTAAATATGCAACTTAATCTCTATGTAGGTAGAGACGGAATTTTTAATACAAAAGTAAAGTACCATAGAATTTCACTATAATGCAATATCCATCATTTGCATGATTTGATTTTAACTTGTTCATTTTAGAACGTATCAAAACATGGACACCTTGGCTAATCTTTGAGGGCCCACTTACTGCTTTCTTTATTTTGCTTGTTATATCAGCAGCCTTAACAGAAGCAATTCTTAAACACTGCATGACAACACTTGACATGACACCCTCCCCACCAGCTTTCTGGATGGCACAAATATCACCATTTGAGTTAATCGTAGCAGTCATCCTCCCTCCCATTACTGCTTCTTCCTTGTATGTGGGATCAACAACCTACACAAAAAGATTTAAGTTGCACAACTGAGGATGATAATGACAGAAAATGACCGATGTTAGTCAAAAAATCAATTCAATCTTCTGAATTATTGGTACATACCACAATGTTACCTTCACCAAAATATGCAAAGGTTACAGCAATGGGCATATGATGAATTGTAAGAGGGAGTGGATCCCTGACCTGTAAAATACATAAGAAACAGAACACAGGATAGGTCAGTGTTGTCAACAATCTGGTCAGAATATGACAACTAGGAATGGTTCTATGTTGAACTTGTGTGTACTGAAATTTATGGGAGTCATACACATTAAACCATAACAACCTAGTAAATTATTAAACCATAAAAAACCTATTAATTAGTGAACCTAATGCGTTACAAGGGTGCTTGACCTTTGGGGGATATATTAGCAAGATGATATAAAGTAGAACACACTGCAAGTGGATGCCTACCTCAGGATCATGCACTATAACTTGTTGACCATCATCCCCACCAACTGTGCATTCCGGCCTCCGGAAAGTAGACAAAGCGGCCAATGCAGCAATGTTAGCTGCATCAATGAGATTCCTGAGGGGAAAGCATGGCAATAGAAAGCTTAGAACCATAACTTGGAAGTATTTGTTCGCAAATTAATTATATCATCGGATAATGCATAACCCAATAACACGTACCCTCCGTTGTCCAAGATGTGAAGGTCAACACGCACGGACCAGACATGCTTCCCAGCAACAACACACAGGGACTCCATGTCCACAGCCCGGCTCTCCCTGAAACAACATGATAAGTAGTGAAAGAAGTCATCATTAGGCTCAACGCTCAAAACCCTTTGACGAAATAGAAGAGAAACAAGAATTTGGTGACCTGAGGCCACGGTCAATGACTCGGCCAAGCTCAATTGCTGATTCCCCTGGACGCCCAGGCTCAAAGGCTGGGTCGGCCATGGGCGAGAACTCGGTGAATATGGCCAGAGTCCCCTCATTCGGCCTGTCCCTGTAGGGCTGGACTAGCTGCGCGGTCACATAGCCCAGCACGTGCGTCTCCCCGAGCTGCACCTCCGACGAGCCATCCTCCCTGGAGTTCACAACAGCAACAACAATCAAGGATGCAAGCCCAAATTCGCCACGCGCCGGAGCAAAGCAAAGCCAAGCCGCCACGGCGACGAGATCAAATTGCAGGCGGCTAGCTACGGCCGAGGAGGAATCTTGACACCCAGAGGAGCGGAGCGGAAGTGTGCTGGGAATGGGTAGGAGGGTGGGTGAGGTGTGGAGGTGGATGTACCTGCCGAAGCTAATCCTGAGTTTGCGGAAGTCGAAGGAGTGGCGGCCGTCGACGCGGAGGTCGGACTGGAGGGCGGTCTCAATGAATTCGCGCTCGTTCACCGAGGTGCGCCACCGGAGGTGCTCCATGGCTGCGGACTCTCGCCGGCGGCGGGAGAGAGCTAGGGTTTTAGCCGCCGAGGTTGATTGGTTTGGTTCGATAGCTGTTTTCCCCCATTCGTTTTGTGAGAGGGCCGCGACACAAGTGGTAATGGGCTGGGCCAGGAGCCCAGGATTGTGGGCTGGGCCGTAGCCACGTGCGGATAAACCAATCAAAGCACATTCTTTTTGGTAAAAGCTAACTTGCTCGGGTCACGCTCGTGTGATTTTTTAATTATTCTCTATTCATTTTTTTCACAAATAAATGCCTCACATTTTTTTTTGCAAAACTGGCCTCCAGACGCCCGTTCATCTGTGGATAACCTCCCAAATTAAACCGGTTAAGTGCACTAACTATCATTTTAATAGTTAATTAATTTTCTACGTACTTAAAACAGTGTAATCTGGTAGTCTGTAGGATAAATCTCAATAAACCACGGTGATCATGGATTAAGAAATACAGGAAGTCTCGCGTGAAGATGAGCACAAATGATACAAGCATACATAGATTTTCAAATTTAATTTACAATTCAGAATTTTACGAATTACGTTTAGAACAAAAATATCAGAGTTTAATATGCAGCGGAATGATGTGAGGAGCAGTAGGCGCCGCCACAATGCCTAAACCTGCATCGCCATGCCACAGCCGGGGACCTGCAGGGAAGGGAGGAAGAGATGGGGAGAAAGAGATAAGAGATAGAGGAGATACTATGTGGGGGGGAGGGGGATAAAGAGAGAGGGGAGAAAAAGATAAGGAAGAGAGAGAGAGAGGGGGGTTGTGGTGGGAGATGAAACAACGGCGGATAGGTCGTCGCCTCCATTTGTAGGAACGGATATGTCGCGCCTCCATTTGTAGGGACGGGCCATGCCATCACCCGCTCCTAAAAAATGCATTTTTAGAAGCGGGTGATGCCGCCATCCACCCCTATAAATAATTTTTTATTCTAAAATTTTGTTTAAGTAAAAACCTACAACAAAACACATCAAAGAAAAGTGAAATTTATGTCATAAGCCTATTATAACATGTAGAATTTAACAAAAATATTAAAACTTTATTTCAGGGTATACAATGGTTAAAAGTGAGAAACCATAATATATGACTCACTCACTCCACCCTCTCATATAACTCAAGATTTACTTTATGGTTTCTACACTCATAATCACTATGTACAACAAAATATACTTTTAATATTTTTTATAGTTCTATACATCACAATAGGCTTATTTTCTTGATGTGTTTTGCTATTTTTTATGAATTAAATAGATTTTTGAAAAAATATTGAAATTTATTTTTAGGGGCGAGCCACCCTCTCACCCGACCCTACAAATAATTTTTAGTTTTATTCCAAAAATTTACTTAATTCTAAAAAATAGCACCGCGGCAGTCCGACCATATCAGGCGGAATGTCCGCGGGTTCGGACGTTTGAACGTTACTGCCTTCTACAGTGTAAAGACGTTCGGACGTCTGAACCTTTTGCAGTGAGATTCGAACGTCTGAACCAGCGGATGGTCCACTGTGACATCCCGGAAAATTTACTAAATAAATCACTCGCTAAATTATTTTCAAAATTATTTCATCGTTGAGCTCAATTAACCCTAAACCCTAATCCCCTCCCAGAATTTCCGCTGTCCTGACATCCGGTTTCAAGCGTCGTTCCACCTTTTCTCGTTTTCCTCGTCGCCGTCCCATCCCGCGCCGCTCGGCGGCCTGTCGCCACGCTCGACCACCCGCCGCGATCGGCGCCGGCGCGATCTCCCTCCCACTTTTTCTTTTTCTCTCTCCCCTTTCCCTTTTTCTTTTTTCCTTTTCCCCTTTTCTTTTCTTTTTCTTTCTCCTCCCTTCCCCCTTCTCCTTCTCCCTCCTCTGCCCCGCTCCCGCACGCGTCCGAGCGCACTCGGCCCGCGCTCACGCCCGACTCGGCTCCCCAGCCTTGCCCCGGTACGCGTGCCCCGCTCCGACCTGCCCGCGCCCACGCGTGCGCGCTCCCGAGCCGCAGCGCCGCGCCCGGTCTGCCCGCGCTCGCGCTCACCTCACTCGGCACGCCGCGCCGCGACACGCTGCGCACCCCGACGCGCCGAGCCGCGCCCACCGCACCCACTCGCCCGCGCGCACACCCCCGAGCCTGCCCCCCGCGCGCGCACGCCCGTGCCCACGCGCTCCACGCGCACACCACAGGGCCGCCATCACTGCCGCGCCGCTCGCCGCTCCGCGACCAGAGCCATGGCGCCGCCCCTGTGCATGCCCACGCGCGGCACTGCTCACCGCGCTGCCCGCCGTCAACCACAGTGTCGCTGGCCTGCTCGCCACTGCTGCCGCTCACGTCCCGTCACCCCTGCGCCGCCTCGCCGCCCGTGCGCCGCTCCGCGACACGCGAACGCGGCCGAACGCCATTAAGGCTCGCCGCGCCGCTCGCCGACCGCCACCACCTGCCCCACACCGCTCCACCGCCTTCCCTCGGCTATAAAGGGACCCCTGCCTCGCCCCCGAGCACCACAAGCCACGTCGCCACAGCAGCTCCCGCTCCTCGGATTGCAGCGCCGCCTCCACACTCGCCACCTCCGCCCTCCACTGTTCCTAGCCGCGCCACCTCCCTCTTTTTCTTTTTCTCTCTCCCCTTTCCCTTTTTTTTCCTTTTCCCCTTTTCTTTTCTTTTTCTTTCTCCTCCCTTCCCCTTTCTCCTTTTCCCTCCTCTGCCCCGCTCCCGCACGCGTCCGAGCGCGCTCACGCCCGGCTCGGCTCCCCAGCCTTGTCCCGGTACGCGTGCCCCGCTCCGACCTGCCCGCGCCCACGCGTGCGCGCTCCCGAGCCGCAGCGCCGTGCCCGGTCTGCCCGCGCTCGCGCTCACCGCGCTCGGCACGCCGCGCCGCGACACGCCGCGCACCCCGACGCGCCGAGCCGCGCCCACCGCACCCGCTCGCCCGCGCGCACACCCCCGAGCATGCCCCCCGCGCGCGCACGCCCGTGCCCACGCGCTCCCCGCGCACACCACAGGGCCGCCATCACCGCCGCGCCGCTCGCCGCTCCGCGACCAGAGCCACGTGCGCCGCCCCTGTGCACGCCTACGCGCGGCACTGCTCGCCGCGCCGCCCACCGTCTACCATAGTGTCGCTGGCCTGCTCGCCACTGCTGCCGCTCACGTCCCGTCACCCCTGCGCTGCCTCGCCGCCCGTGCACCGCTCCGCGACACGCGATCGCGGCCGAACGCCATTAAGGCTCGCCGCGCCGCTCGCCGGCCGCCACCACCTGCCCCACACCGCTCCACCGCCTTCCCTCGGCTATAAAGGGACCCCTGCCTCGCCCCCGAGCACCACAAGCCACGTCGCCACAGCAGCTCCCGCTCCCTGGACTGCAGCGCCGCCTCCACACTCGCCACCGCCGCCCTCCACTGTTCCTAGCCGCGCCACCTCCTCGAGCCGCTTCCGCCCAAGGTGAGCGGGGGGATGGAGTCCTCACTCCTCCCTCTCCCTCTTCCCCACAAGCTCCCGCTCCGAGCTGCCCCCATCGGCGCTGCCCGCGGCCGCCGCCCGCCCGCCACATCTCTCCCTGCAGGGCCCCTGCTCTGAAATTGGGGAGAGGGATCGACTCCTAGCGCCGCCCGGCCCCTTTTCCCCCTCCTCCCGTCCGCCATCGCGGCCCAGGGCCGCCGGCGCCCCAGACCCCCCCTCCTCTGTTTCACGGGAGAGGAACGGGAGGGAGGTTGAAGGAGGGCTATTTTGCCCAAAATCCCCTTCCCCTTCCTCTATTCTATAAAGATCCCTTCCACTCTTTTACCTTTTCGCAAATGAATCCCTGCCCTTTATTATATTCGCAAATAAACCCTTCCACCATATATAATTAATTGTAAACAAACCCCTACATCTTTTTAGTATATCTCGGATATTTTTAGAAATTACGATCAGGCCCTTCCACTCTCAGAAATAATTACAAATAGGACCCTAGCTCCTTATTTAACCCCTAAACTTTTATATAACCTATCATTTCATGCGCCAAACGATCTCAGATCGACCTGAAACTTTACCACGCCTCTCATAACATAGTTTTGGCCATGTCATTAGGAAATCGCCCAAAAACTTACTTCTATCTCCATATCTTAATTGTTTCCGATTCGAGCTCAACGATAAAGCTTTCATTTCTTTTTCTTGATTGTGTGCTTGTTTGAGCGCGTCGTAGATCACGGTGTGAACGAAGGAGAGCCCCTCGACGAGCAGTACTGCGAGCAAGCGAACGAGGACCAGTTCTACAACCCCGAGCCCGAAGGACAACACTTCGATCAGGAACCCCCGGAAGGCCTTGAAGACGGCAAGTTCAATCCCATCCTTTGATGTATGCTTTTGTCCTAGTTTTTATAAACACAACCTATTGGCCTGTTTTACAAAATTGTATATGTTTTGCCTGCTGAAAACACGGTTGGATAGCTTCCCCTTGATTTGCTATGACCATTCCTTGACCACCTAGATTAATGTCTGAATGCGTTTGGACGTTAATCGCTGCTAGAACGCTTAGGACCTTAAACACAATACAACTTGTTTTATAAATAAAATGTGTGCATGTGTGGGAAGGGAGAAATGTGGAATTTTGAAAGATGAGTTTAGACGGGATGGATGACATTTCTGTGTGATTTGCCGATTGGTGTGCTCGTGCCTGTGTGGCAGGGCAAGGAAGGGAGATATCCATCTCGTCACAACTAAGGACCGAGTTGGTGTGTCATCTCACCTAACTCCACTATCGTGCAAACCACTCGACCGTTGAATGGGCAACGGCTTAGCATAAACCCCACTAGTTAGTCTGATAGCCATCAGGAGAGCTGAGATCAACAGGTGATCAAGGAGAAGGGATTAGCTATGTGTGACTTATGCCCCGGTTAAAACCTCTGTGATAGGTCAATGACCCCTTGGTGCATCCCGTGATGGCTAGTCAGGTCTAGCTAAGGTGGGTAATGGCTTTGTTGGGATCTGCACCGGCACTAAGGTGATCGAGTTGCGGTACCCCACTTGTGGGTAAAGTTGCACACCTCTGCAGAGTTAAAATCTATTCGAATAGCCGTGCCCACGGTACTGGGCGAGTTACGGTGTGGTCACGCAACTAGTGTTTATTCTGGGATGGGTTGGCGTGAGTTGTTTTGGAAAAGTGTCCGGCAGTTGTGCCGTGTGCTACGGCGGATGAGGAGTCCGGTAGCAGCTTAAAACTTGGATCCTGTGTGGGTCAACACTACGTGTTACTCGGTACAAGAAAACTGGTTTTGGAACTGCTTTCTTCAAACGAACCCTACATAAAATATTGCTTTCCGCAAATTAAACCCTAGCCTTATCCTTGATTTACCATGTGCATTATATTCTGTTTATACCCCTCTCCGTGGGTGTGGTTGGACTTGCTGAGTACGTTTGTACTCACCCCACTCTTTATTTTTACAGAGGAAGATCCAGACTTCGTTCCTGACGACGCTGAGTAGGGGTACCGTCCTGCACCCAGCCTTGCCTGTGGATTAGGGTCACCCGCAGGAGGTTTCGCATGTTGCAAGACTCTGATGACCCCCTTTTCGTAGTGAATGTAGTTGTGTGGGTTTTAGTTGTAATCCTCGTGATAGTGGCGCTTCACTGCCCATTACCGCGTAGAGTTGTACGGTGATGAACCATCTGATGTAATAAATGTGTCATCAGCCTCCTGGGACTGATGTTGGTATCACATTTAAGTCTTCTCTTATGAGGGGACGCTTCATCCACCCACTAACGCTGGGCCGTCTGTCATGCATTTTTTTGAAATAAGTAAATTTCTAGAATAAAGTTGAAAATTATTTGCAGGGGTGGGTGAGGGGCTGACCCGTACACACACTTGGTCACCTATTTCCCCTTTTCCTAACCTCTCTTCCCCTACCTTTCCCCGCATTCAGGTTCCATGTGGATTTGCCACCAACACGAGACCTCCTCGAGGCACAAATAGAAGCTCCATCAATCCTTGTAGGACGGGCTACAGTGGGAGCTTGACGGATCTCCTACGTGGCAGCACTTGCAGGATGAGATCGCGACGCACGAGCGTGCGCTACTGAGGTTGCCGCCATGAAAGAGACACAAGTTTCTAGCCGAGATCAATGAGTGTTGGGTGCAGTGCAGAATGTTAGAAGTGGCGGCGAATAAACGATGAAGAATAATAAAATCAACCACAAGAGACACGAGGATTTAACGTGGAAAATCCCTTCAATGTGGAAGGGATGAAACCACGGACGCCAGCCAGCAAATCTTCACTATATCAGGGTGAGTGTTTACAAAGCCAACGGCGGCTTACAAGAGGAATGACATAGCGATGAGCAAACTCTAAAGGGTATATGAACTGGACCGGCCCAAGCCTCCCGGCGACGGGCATCCGCTTCGCTCCGTCGGAAGTCGGCCTTTTCTTGTGCAATAAATTTGGATCACAATATAACACATGATCCAGTGAGGCTGCCTCAACGTTCTACCAGCACCCCACAGGAAGTGCTCGAGACTGAGAACAAAGAGCCGAGAGCGAGCGACGTGCCCTATAGTTGGCCATTTGGCCCGATGCCCATGGGGACCCGAGGCCCAGCCCAATTTAGCCCGTCCCGAGCACGACCCGGGCCCGGTGATTATTGGGCTCCGGGCGGCACAGGCCCGATAGGCGGGCCGTGCCTGGGCCTCAATGCCGGCCCGCTGGACGCGTCTAGGCACAGCCCGAAATAGGCGGCCCGATCGGCCCGATGGGTAGCACGATAGGCCCATTTAAATATCAGCTCACTCTATTATCAAACCCTATTAAAACACTTTTGGGCCGCTGAGTTGTCGGGCCAAATGGGCCGGCCCAACACGATTAAAGCACTTTTGGGCTGTGCCTGGGCCGGCAGTTTAGCCCATGGACAATCACGGCACGACCCGTTAATTAATTCATGTCTAAACGGGCCGTGGCTAAACGGGCCATGCCTAAACATGCTTGTGCCGAGCCGGGCTGGGCCGGGCCGTCCGTTTGCCCATCTATACGTGCCCTCGCTGGAGAGGACTCCTGGGCCGGTTCTCCTGCTCCCCGTGCCCCAGACCGAGCTGCACGACGTGATAACATATACATGGGTGGTTGCAGCCGTTGCCTATCTCACAAGAGCCATGCATGATTCCCTCAAAAAAAACAAGAACCATTTGGTTTGGTTTAGTTCATCCCGTATGTGAGTCGGACCAACCCCTCCGTCCACGGCTCAATCACATAGATCCCTACAAATTAACACACAGGCGTCAATACGTATCTGATACCTATACCAACTTTGTCTGTAGCAACGCACGAACAGGCCCGGCCCTGAGGGGGTGGGTGTGGGGTTGGGGGGGGGGGGGGAGGGGCGACTGCCCCGGGCCCCCGAAATCCAGAGGCCCCCAAATCCAAGTATAGTTATGTATATAGATATAACTAGAGCACTAGACAAATAAGTAAGAGCAGGACTAATAATTTAGATAGCTGCGAACTATTTGTTACCATATCGTCTTAAGCCAATTTAATAGCCAGCATATATAACAGTTGACTGTATAGATAGATTGTACCATTAATAATTGATTCATGTTTCTTCTCTTATTCTCTCACCAAGTTTACTGTAGTCTGTATTATAGCCAGCTGAGAGTAGACTGTAAACTTGTAGCTCACTTCTCCTCTCTCTCCCCACTAACTCAGTATAAATATGATGCATGTCAGCATGTGACATTCCAGTTAGCCCACCTAAATCACCTTATAATACTTGCACGAAATGAAATGACCCATCGCACAAAATTCCTCTCGACTAGTGACTCCCCACGACTCCAGGTGCGTCACGCTATGCCATCTCCTTGTTCCTTATGATTCAATTACCTAACATTGATTAACAGCCGCATTGGACGAGATTACACAACATGCACATCCACAGAGCCACACTAGAGGCTCCACACCTCTATTGCTCTGCACAAGAACGATGCTGCCGCCACCGCTGCGACTTCACGACTGTGTTATGCTTGGCCTGTGCGTGTCTCCTAGTGTCTCCGTGCTGACGTCCCGCGAGTCGTGCTTTGCTTGACAGCGTCCCGAGACTCTCGAGCACTCTCGCATGCACTAGATTTCATATTTCAATTGCTATTTGTTTTTGAATTTCAAGCTTCAAGAAATATATGGGTGATATTGATTTACATCTTAGTTGATGATTTTACCTATAGAGTTGCGATAATATATTTTTACGATAATATCATATAATACTAATATGTATAATTTTCTTACACGAATCTATTTTCGACGCATCTAGTCTATTGATAAAATTTATATGTAGAATTATTATCATTATTATTTTTTATCACTATTCTTTGGAGGGCTCCAACTATGATTCCTCGCCCTGGGCCCCCAAATCCTCGGGACCGGCCCTTCGCACAGGCATAACTGACTGCTAATAAAACATCACACTGCTAATAATAAAACAATAAACCGTGCATTCTCAGATTATTATATATTATATGCCTCAGGATATATTTCTCAAATTTGCACTAAATCGATATATTTAGTCACCAGAGGTTTTATATGTAGTTTTTTTTCTTTCCTGCAATAATCATTGATTCAGCTTCGTTCTTAAAAAGAGTCGTCATCAAACATCACACTGAGTGCTCCGTTTCTCCAACGCATGCTCATACGAGCGAGATGGACCGACGGACAACATGCTGATCAACAATGCCGCCGACGAGAGCAAGGTGCTGAGCACCAATGCCGAGACGAACCTGACGACGTACATCATGGCCAGAGGCCGTGGGCTTATCGATCTGTGCAGGAGAAAGCATCCATCAGGGAAACCAAGCACGTGTGTACAATCAACTCTAGCTTTATATGTACAAGTTCAAAACTGACGCAAAAAGTTACACAATTAAGTTTAAAACTGACGCAAAAAGTTGCACAATTAACTTCAACATGTAAGGAACTGTATGGATCTATATAATTCTTTTTTTTTTTGAAACAAACCAGTCAGAAGAGCTGCCGATTATATATATTAAAAAGAAGATGTATTTGAATTTATAGGTGGTGCTTTACATGTTGAAGCTAATTTATAGCAGGGAAACCAACATGTAAGGGACTGAATTTAAACTGAACAACGAACAGACTCTCCTTGCATCATTTTTTTTCCTACTAAAAAGAACTGCACTTAGCTACAAATTATATATTCGTGCAAAGCAGCTCGATCTTGTAGACATGGCGAAACCTAAGTCGTCGGAGCAAGAAATTTCGTAGGACTTGCACGATGGTAGTGTACTGCATTGGGGCCGTTTTACTTTAATTTATCGGCAAACAAGACGCAGAATAATCGACAAGGCAGAGACGGACGAGGTCCGTTAATACCAGTGAAGGCGATTTGCACAATGCATGGCCATTATTACCATCGATACAAGACAAAAGATACATACATGATGCATCATGTGTGCACTGTATATATAGATCGCATGCACGATCGATCGACATGCATGATTATTACCTGCAACTGACAGTTTATTTGAGCAGGATCGTCGGATCTAGTACGTACCGGAGAAGAGCGAGACCGATAGACGACGATCGAATCGAGACATGGCCATGCCGACGAGCAGGATGGCGATGTTGAGCGGCGGCGGCGACAGCCTCAAGACGTCGTGGCCGGAGGTGGTGGGCTTGGGGCTCCTGCTGGCGGCGCGCAAGATCCGCGGCGACCAGTCCGCCGTGCGGCTGGAGGTCCACAAGGTCGGCGACGCCGTGGAGCCCGGCCACGACGACACGCGCGTCCGCATCTTAAAAAAAACTCTACCCAGGGGAGTAAACGGCCCCACCGTTTTTTCATTAAGAGGAAGCCACACCGGCTTACCCGGGTAGAGAAAACCTCCAAACCCTGGCCCATGTTCGAGAGGACCAAGTCTCGCGGCGAGCACAACGAGAGGGTTTTTTTACCCCAACAATCGAAAATTCGCTTCTGATGAGAATTGAACTCAGAATCTGTTGGGGCGCGACGCTACCCGGACCGGGGTAGCCAACTGGCCGCCCGGCCTTTCGCGCCCGTCCGCATCTTCGTCAACATCGACGCCACCTACACCGTCGCACTCACGCCCTTCGTCGGCTACCGAATAATGCATGCGAGTGAGTGTGTGTGTGGTCGATCGCCATGCATGCATGTCCTCATGCGTGGCATCGAGCATGTATGCAAGTTACCACCTTGGCTGCTCTACCATAGGCATGCATGCTTGACGTACGTACTCTTATATTTGCACGTGTGTGTGATCAATAAACAAACCATATATGCATGGTGACTTTCCTTGCGAATGATATACTAGTACTCTAATTAAGGCATGCATGATGCCGTACTGATCATGTGTTCTTCCCCACCCTAGCTAATTACGTGTGCAATCATGAAACTGCTATAGCTAGTACGTGCATGAGTCTCCGCAAGCCATATTCTGTTGGCTATGAGGTGTTTGGATCCAAGTGCTAAAGTTTAGCACTACCCTATTCAAACAGGAATGCTGATGGACTGGACTAAACTTTAGTTAAAATTTAAAAAATCGAATAAAGATATAAGTGCTAATATATTCTAAAGTTTATATTAGCTTCCAACTTTAAAACATCCAAATAGGTTTTATATATATAGTCAGCTTCCACCATAAATTGACTGACGAAAATAGCTTAACGCTTCCATGCATGCGCGCCTTGGACAGTCAAGACGATATATGTCCTGTAAGAGCAGCTCCAGCATGCGGTTTTGGGGGGCTTCAAAGGGCTGTCAGAGAAAGCCACACACTGGAGGAGGGGGTGATCGCTCTGTTTTGCACCCGGTGCTAAGGGCTGTCAGAGAGAGATGGGGATGACTTTTTTTATTGGATAGAGCTCCACCGCTTGGACTAAACGCCGGACTGCGTGAAGTGTCCAAGCGCTTAGATTTTTTCCTCACCATACACTGACCTTACTCTAAGAAAACAACAACTGCATGCATCTTAGCTGTGGCTGATGACGCTATCGTACGTCGTCATGCCGCCCCTCTCCCTTCAATCCCTGCCCACCTATGCTCCCACGTAGGGTTGAAAATGGACGGAAATATTCCCGTTCCGACCCGTTCCGTTTTCTATTTTTGTCCGTCCGTTTCCGTATTTGTGGGATCCCGTTTTCGTATTTACGGAAGTAGAAATGAGGTTCTCCGTCCGTTTCCGAGGAATCCCGTTTTTACATGGAATTGACCCGTATTTATTCCGTTTTTCATCCCATTTTTAATCTACATAAGATATGTCTAAAAATTGATATGTTAAAAAACATACCAATCACTTAGTATGCATGTTAACATGTTAACACATGGCATACTAGTGAATATTGGACTAATAACTTCGTACGTGTATATTATTTTGTGACTTTGTTAATGTATACTCGAGAATATTTGATCGCGTTATTCTTTCTGGCTCAACATCCGTATTTGTTCATTTCCGTACTTTCGCGTAACCCGATCCCGTTTTCGTACCTGTATTTTCCGAACCTGATCCCGTTTCCGCCAAAAAATATAGAAACAGAAGTAGAAATGAGGTTTTTCCGTCCATTTCCGTCCGTTTTCATCGCTACTCCCACGCAAGGATGAAAGTGGGACAGGAAATTTCGGTACCGACCGACACCGTTTTCCATTTGAATTAATTATGATATATATCATTTCCGATTTGTTCCCATTTCAAAAAATATAAAAGTATCATCTTCAATTAATTTTATAGTCATTTTGACCGTATTTGATTTTGTTAGTTTCATAAATACGGGAAAATCCCGTACCGACCGCCATCGTTTTCAGTATTATGATTCCGATTCCGACCGTTTCCAACTGTTTTCATCCCACGGAAATCCGGCCATCCCTAACCTTGGTTGATGATGACATGAAAATTCATTTCGTTCGCACTTTGTAATTTAAATCACCTGAAATTTCACCAATTTCAAGCTAATAAGCGTCCCAACTATATATATAGGAGACGTGTGGAAACTTAAAGGCTAAGCTTTTCTCTTCTTTTTTTTTCAGATCCCTGTTTTGTTGTGGCCGTACTACTGATTGTATCGTATTTGGTCCATGAGAGCATGCATTATTAGCTATATCTATATATATGCAGATGCAGACTACGTGTATGCGGCCCATCAGAATTGAACACAGCTGCATGCTTGGAGTGCTTCATTCCGCCGGTGGACAAGGAAATGGAGTATAGTATCACAAGGAGTTACGACCAAAGCTTACTTGATTATTATTGAGTTTATTTCGATCCGGCAATGGCGTCACGACCAATGAACATGCACACCTAGTTGCTCACGGCGATCCCTATATATCAGCCACATGCATCCAGTTGAGAACAAACAAGCTGCATCCATCACTCTCTATCCAATCCAGGCCAGCAGCAGCAGGGCAGCACTACTGGGAAGATCTCGATCGATCGCTTGATCGAAGAAGAATGAGCACGCCAAAGACGTCGTGGCCGGAGGTGGTGGGGTGGCCGGCGACGGCGGCGGTGACGCAGATCAACGCCGACAGGCCCGACGTGGCCATCGAGGTGATCCCGGCGGGCGCCTCCGTGTCGCCGGGCTACAACGCGAAGCGCGTGCGCGTCTTCTTCAACGCCGGCAACTCGCTCGGCCCCGTCGTGTCCACCCCCGAGGTCGGCTAGCAATATATCTAGCTAAGCGCGCCGTACCTCACTCTGAGTCCTTAAAAATTAAAAACAGAGAGTACGTCTCTAAGTGGTGTGGAGTCAATGCAAGGATGCCGCTATTTAAGTATGAAGTAATGAAACACATATAGATAGTACAAAACATGCTATATGTTTGCGTGATTAATACGTACGTACTCGCTATTGTAATATCTGTACTGTAGTATCAGTACAAAATAATAATGTACATGTCTTCCTGCATGGCTTCCATATATATTAATGAACTAGTATTTTGTTCAGGAGTAAATATGCGTATCGTAATTTTTCTAGCGCTCCAAGGATTTTAACATGGATTCATGAACAACTACAACTATAATGCTCCAATAATAATCGCGCGCTAGAGTGATTTGACAGTAAATTATTATTTCAATTTTTCATTTATTTTCCTTTATTTTCCATGAGCATAGATGTAATACTTTGCTCGCTTTGGCCATCTGAGAGTCGCCGGTATAATTCCTCTTGCAATCAAGTCTTCTTCCATCCTTTCCCATTTCAGAATCGCCGACACATAACCTCCTAGCCTATGTCTATGGAACTGCTTCTTTTTGGCCACACTGATTTTGTCTTTTTGAGATGCGGCAACTTGTACAACACGAATTTATCCCAAAACTGTCATTTGGTTTTGGAACTTTTGATCAAAATCTAGTGTGAGACCCTTCTTGACATAGTCGTTGTTCAATTTTTTATTGAACGTCTGGAACTATAGCCATCTTGCTAAAGGTCCATTTCCTCAGGTCACCTCGGCCTTCTGGTAGTGAGAAGTGTGGCTGCACCTCTCTCCATCTTATCTTACTATTACTAATTGGAGGCTCCTTTGAAGTCTCCACATGAAGCCATCTAAGATCCTAGGTGGACATTCTAAAAAATAAAGAAATCCTATAAATTCTCACAAAAATCAGAAACATCTAGCCATCAATCTAACAACTCTAATTATAATAGCCATTGGATCTGTTATTTTTTCTTATAAATTACCCACCTCTTCCATTATAAAAATAGACTAAAATAACCCCTAAACATATATCTAAATTACCCACGTATGCCATTATAAAAAAAATCTAAAGTAACCCACTAATCTTAGTGTAAATTACCCACCTATGTTATTGTAATACAAATAGCCCCCTAAATTTGCATATAAATAATTCAATTATATCATTATTAGAAATTAAATTACTCATAAATCTGAATTTAAATTATATAATTACAGTAAAATATTAAAGTATCAATATAAAAATCTAAATTACAATTTCTATCATTACTAATATTATTGTTTATATCAAATTCTACCCACGATGTGTCACCATGTATTTATGCATGATGGAAGAGATAAGATTACCAATTCACAAATAGGTCAACTAAATATGTATATCGAATACATGTGGAGGTGGGATGCAAAATGAAATCTATTGTAACTAAATAATGATAAATATATATTTTAGAGTATGTGTTAGAATATTTAATTGATGAAAAAGACCGTGAGATACATAATTACAATTATTGACATTATTTTTATATTAATTTTAATTAGTCCGTGCGAGAGCACGGGTTGATAGGCTAGTAGTCCATAACAATAATATCCCTTCTCAGGGACAATATCTACGGGATTATCATTGTTTTTTTTTAATTTTTCTTCCATAGCTTGTACTTGATGGGGATGCTTTCCCTGACAAGATATCCACATTGATTGACAAATTTCATCTTAGTCCCAATGTGAGCCTTGGGTTCGCCGTCTGGCCTGGGGCCACTTCTGTGATGATGGTATGCCCCTCCATCTTTTTCTTCGAGCCTCATTTCCATTTTGGCTTCCTTGATTCGGATGGTTGAAAATATATCTATTGATAAACACTGTCGGTACGTAAAGATTAGATTCATGTATGTATGCACAAATTTCTTATACTTCGGCATTAGTGCCTTGTTCAGGAATTTCTTCTTGCTGGTCATCATTACTACCATCCTCACCATTAAAACTCAAGTTGAGATACTGGCTGCCATCATCCTCGGGTGCATCACCTCCTCCTGCTCGTCCCAGCTAGAGAAGTACCTTAGCAGCAGCATGGTCCCAAATTCATCATCCCGTGGTTCATGCAGCCCCATCGCGACAGATTAAACGAGCATCTCACCTCAGCAAGAAGCAGAAATAAATATGTACCGAATATCGGTACACCTTTGTGCTCTGGCACCAGAAATGGTTTATCTAATGTTTGCGCGCACAGGCTGCCACTTGCCAACTGCCAAGCCCCAGAGACTACGGGACACGGTTCAGGCGCGACAAAAGCAAGAAGAGTATGGGCACAAGAACAAGGTGCAGGGAAGTAGTCAAGTAGACAGGCGTAATAACTCGCTCCTTTCACGAGCACTTCAGTTCACCCCATCCCGGCCCGCGCACACCTAACAGCAGCAGAATCACTCCTCCAACGGACCCACACACGTCGGTGAAATATATAAAGAAATAGCTAAGATGAGAAGTTTTATAAAATAATGAAGTTTTATAGAGGTGGATTCTAAGAAAAGAACAAAGCTTTATAGGGCTTGAAATTTTAAACGGTTGCATCACACATGTAGGATTTTATGCAAGTCGTGAAATAATTTCCAACTTATTATATGCTAAAAGAAATAAATTAGCTTGTTCTCCAAACAGCTCACATTTTTATAGTGTTCTTAAAATGCTCTAAAAAATAGGATGTTACCATGCAAAAGTTATGAATTTTAAAATAAAATCTGAAATCCAAGTTACAAGGGCAGTAATCCAAGCTGAAATTACATTATTTGTAAACGACTTGAAATAAGTGGTCAAAGTTGTAGAGCTGGTCAAAACCTGCGCAATATCATAATATAGTCTGAAATATATACAAAGTATAAGGGCCGGAATATAGGCTGAAAGGACATTATTCAATTTGGGAATCTAGTTAAACCAGCTTAAATTAAAAACTGTTCAACTATAAAGTTGTAGTTATGGTCGATTTTTTGCATACAAGTTTAGCCAAACAATGCATTACATTTCATTCAATTATATATGTGATCATTTGATAAGTATTACTTTAACATAACTAGCAAAAAAGTTGAGTACATGTTAATTTGCTCGAGAAATGCGCCAGAGTAAATTTTCCCAAAATAGTGCCGTACCGGATGGTAGTTTTACGGCCGGCTATAAGATAACCGCGTCCATCTATTGATGAATCACCCACAATCAAATCTAGCAATACAACTTTTTATTCTCTGCCTTAGCTTTTCCAACCTCATCATGTTGTTCATCTTTCGATCTTCAAGACTCGAAGCGGCATATTCTAGGTTTGCAAGGAAACCAGCGACGCTCACACCCCGATGCGGTCCCTTCCGAACGAGGGTTTTAACGGACTTTACTAGTTTGCTTGGAAACTAGTCGCTCGTTACACGTCCATATATTCCTCGCTAGTTCGCTTGGAAGGCTAGCCATCGATCGCCGCAAGAAAAGGCTATTTTTACCGCCGTCGTTGTTTGTCGTGCACGTGTTGCGTGCGAGTGCAGGTAACGTGCTCAGTGTTTGGCGCATGGCAGATCTTCATCTTCTCGCGTGAGCACTTGGGCCAAAGAACAACTATAATATATTTTGTCTTTGATGTATACTAGCATAGTCTCTGTACATTGTTATGGGTAATATAATAAATTTATATAATATTACCAACAAAATAATATCATCAACTTTGTGTTCGTTCTCCGTGCAAGCCATGTTGTGATTATGCGAGACATTGATTGTCTGGAATCCGATTACGATTCCGATTGATTTATTCGGATTCTGATTGATTTATCCGGTTCCAATTAAGATTATGATCGAAGAAAGGCTAGTCCGACTCGCATAAATATGAAATGGACTAAGACCAACATATCAATGACACAAGACAGACCAAACCAAAAATTTAGGTGAAAACCTTACTCGCTGTAGCAATAGTTATAGATTTAGTAATAATAGGTATAGATAAGTCCACAATAATTTTATTTATCACAACATAATTAAATAAACTATTTGTACGACAGATACCACCGGACCGGGGCCACAATATTATATATTGTTATTGTATGAGGTCCGGAAGGATGGGATCATTGTTCTTTTCAGGAATACCGCCAGGCAGGGAGGGATCAAGGTATCATAGCTGGATTGGAGCGTTAGGTGCAACTGCACTCGCCGTCGTTAAATAATGGCCAGCACGCCCCTTGATAACTGCCGCTCGGGTGCTCGTTGTGACAAACAACAGCATAAACCCCTATAGACGCCGTCTCAGCACGGATCCAACTTAAGATGAATTAATCTTTGATAAAACTAAAAGTAAATTCTTTTTGGACAGAGAGACGAGTATGTAAGAACGTCGTCAAAGGTGCACCAAATTAAACGACTTTTAGCTAAAATATATTAATCAAACGGCATGATGGCCACTTGCAATGCAACATGCATGTAGTCCATGCACCTGCACACAGGCACATACGTACGTACCGCTGGCAGCCATGATGACGAGTAGGAGGAGGGCAGAAAGATTCTTTTGTGAAGGCGCCATCGCTAGCTTGTTTTCGGGTGGAAGAGTTTGAGAGTCTGAATAAGTCTGGCAATCAGTTGTACTCCACGAGCGAGCATTATATATATGCTCTCTTAACCAAAGAAAACTATAAGTATCCGATCACGGATCCATCGGAATTGCCAAGAATAATATCTGCTGGGAGAAAGCAAGGTATTCTCACGCTTCTATTTTTACTCGAAATTTAAAGCACGGAGAAAGCAAAGGAATTCTCACGTTTCTGTTTTTACCTGGAAATTACTTGGAAATTTAAAGCACGGGATCCTCTCTAGTTTTTTCCACCGCAGAAGCTAGCTAACATGATTTGTAGCAACGCTCCGATTTTTTTCATAGGCGGGTTAAAATATGTAACCATTTGCTACAAATGGAGTGGGGTTACTATAGCAACCGATTCGCCCTGAAAATGCATTTTAGGGACGGGTGACACCATTTGTAAGGGCGGGTGACCACATCATCCGCCCCTAAAAATCCCATTTTCAGGGGCAGGTAGCACCATCACCCGCCACTACAAATTAATGGGGCACATTTTCAGGGGCGGTGATGGCGTCACCGACCCCTAAGAAATGGTATTTGTAGGGGCCGGTAACGCCATCACCTGCATCTAAAAATACTCATAAAACTGTAGGCACCTTCTTCCTCCTCCCGGGAGCACATTGCTTGCTGGGGTGGGTGGGGGGATGCTGCCCAAAATCCAAGAAAAGAAAAAAAGGGGAGAGAAGATCTTAAACTTGATTTTCTTCGAGTTCAGGGTTCTAGGAGGTAAGTTGATGCTAATCCTATGTCATTTCTAAGCTTTTTTATTAATGTCAAGGCTCAAATGGACCTCTCTTTGCCTCTAGCTAGATCTAGATCTCCATGGTATGCTTTTGCAATTTGGGGCTCCATTTGGCTCAAACTTTTGGATGAAGTTATTTTTGCAGGAGAACAAGATTATGGTGTCATTTGGAGCCAATCTATAAGTTTTAGCCTCATTCCTAAGTAAATAATTTCCTAGATCTATATATGGAGGAGAGAGAAGAAGATTTGTTTTTTTATACCACTGCACATATGCATGATAGATTTTTTTTAAAAAAATTTAGTGGTACAATAATAGATTTGGTTTTGATTTCTTTCTTTAGTTAGTACTAGTTAAATTGAATTTTTAAATATCTACGCCAAGCCCATTTAGGGATCCATTTCCTTCTAGAAAAGATTTGATTGATTTTTTACTAGCTTTATACACATGCATGACAGATGTTTTCCCGAGATTTAATGGTACAATAAATGGTTATGTTTCCATTTTTATTTAGTACATTTTAAATTCACTTTTTAAACATCTGCATATGTAGCCATTTAGGGCTCCATTTCCACCGAGAAAATGATTTGATTTATTTAATTTTCTTTATTTATATAAATGTCTAATATATTTTTCAACATCTACGCATATATATGTATATATATTTAATTATCACTTATTTACCAACTTACTGAAGATTGTTTTAATTCATTTAAATTATTTATTGCTATTTAGAGATTGATAGATATGGATGTACAAAGCATGAATGACAGACGCCTATTTTCATGAAGAACTTAATAAATTCATTCAGGCTGTGAAGAACCACGCAAGAAATGAGAAGACACGGTGGATATGTTGCCCATGCAACTGCAGGAATCTGAGAGTATTCAACGACACAACTTCAATCAGATTGCATGTGTTGGTGAATGGTCTTGATGAGAACTACATGATCTGGACGTATAAAAACGAGAATGCTCATGGTGTCCACTCAAGGAAATCATGCAAGACGTCCAGTTTGACATAATGGTTGATGCGTATAATGATTTTTGATGATGGTGGCAGCGATGATGATGATGTTGGTGGATTCCATGGTGATGGTGTCGATGAGGGGCCCATTGATGGTGATACTACGTAGTGGCGACGAACTTTGGTTATTTTTGGATAGTAGCCTATTTTCTAGATATACAGCTTTGTGTACAAATTTCAGGACCAAAACGCACATCTAGCTATAGTTACTATTAAATCTTGATTCATGCTTTAGTTTAGTGGATCTATTTGTTTGCCCTATTCTATAGTGATGCTAGGGATGGAACTTTTACAGTACTGTTACCTTGATGAATAGATGCTACAGGAAAAGCTTTGAACATTCTACTTTTGTCTAGCATGCTCAATTGAATTTAGCCATGAATAAATGCATTAAATCAGAGTGAATAGTTCCTTTGCTTAGAAAATTATGATATTTTTACCAGAGAACATAATTTGGTAGTAGACCACGCTAGAAAAATATGAAGTACAGAGGCTCAGTATCACTTCCAATAAAACTGTAAGTAGCTTAATAAAATCATGTACTTTCATATTTTGATATGCACTATCCATAGATGAAATTGTTCCAAAAAGCATGTGTCCTCGATTCAATCTTTATCTAATGTATAAAGCATATTTCTAATATTGTTTATTCAAAATAATTTTAATTTAAATATGAAATTAAATGTGAAGTTTGTTTGTTCCCGATCTTTTTCATTGTGAATTCAAATATTTATTCAAATACATCTTCGATGGCTCTGTATTTAAAAGTCCTAACTGGACATAATTTATTTTTTAAAAAATATTGTACGTACTGACCTTATTAGCTAGCTAGCTACAAATACCACTACTACAAAAAAGCCTATCAGTACCGGGTCATATTGGCCTTTAGTATGGTTCCCAACCGGTACAACAAGACCTAGACTAAATGTCTTTGATCTTTGTCACCGGGCAAAACACCCGGTACTAAAGGGATCTTTTAGTACGGGTGAAGGGTACACCTGGTACCAAATCATTTTGCGTAATTTTTTTTAAAGAAAATCTGGGAGGAGGCCTACGTTTAAGGTGAGGATTCGAACTCATGATCTCTTGCCTCGCATGTTACCTCCTTACCATTCCACCTCCATATTAGGAAGAGATATGTTTTTCTTTTGAAGTGATCCGTGGATGACTCTTTTAGTAAATGGTGGTAACACCAACCAGTACTAAAAGCTAGACATTGGTACTAGATGGTGCTACCAAGTACCACCCGATACTAATGTGGGTGGAACCTTTAGTACCGGATGGTAACACTGCCTGGTACCAATATCTAGCCTTTAATACCGGTTGGTGGGTCCCTGGATCTTTCCATTCACCGCAAAAGTACCCATAGGAAAATGACTCGGTACTATTGCTAGAATTAGTACCAGATTTTCTTCGTGCCGGTATTTTCAAGGTGGATCGATAGTATATTTTTCTAGTAGTGTACTCTAATACAAAAACCAATTTGTAGGAACTTCCCTTTTTTAGGAGGGATCCAAACAGTAATTCGCTCCTACAAAAGAAGTGAGGGTAACTGGAGCATCCAATCCGGCTCTAAAAATGCATTTCAGGGGCAGATGACGCTGCCACCTGCTCCAGCAAACAGCTATTTGTAGCTGCAAAAAATAGTAGTGAATACCACAACTGCCCCTACAAATGATGTTTTACCTGCCTCTAAATATTATTTTTGTAGTAGTGTTATTCGTGCAAAGCTCTTGTGAAGTCGGAGCAAGAAATTTGGTTGGGCTTGCACGATGGTAGGTATGCGTACGCAGATACATGGTAGAGACCTCCGGCTTTGCAAGCACTGGGCTCGTTTTGTCGGCGAACAAGAAGCTAAATAATCGACAAGGCAGAGACGATGAGGTCCGTTAATACCAGTGAGGGCGATTTGCACAATGAACGGGCATATTACCGTGAAATTTACGTGACTTGTAACTTGTGATTTGAGATGATGCGCGTGTGCGGGGACCTTCCGTCTGTTCCTCAACTTTTTTTCTTTATTTTTTGGGTGCAAATTAAAGATAAGAGCACTCATCAATTAATTCAGCACACCCTAGCGAACCAATAATTGAATGGTAGCTGAATTTATAGCAGGTACCTTACAATATGTTTTTTTGCGAGAAAGGTACCTTACAATATGTTGAAGCTAATTAAAGTGAACAACGAACAGAGCTCTCCTTGCATCATCATTTTTTTTCCAAAAAACACTGCACTCTCAGCTTATATCAGCTAGCTAGCTACAAATTATTATTTGTGCAAAGCTCCATCTTGTGGTCTGTGGACATGGCAAAACCGAAGCCGTCGGAGCAAGAAATTTCGTTGGACTTGCACGATGGTAGGTATACGCACGCAGGGTACACGTAGACCTCCGGCGCTGCTGCATTGGGCTCGTTTTGTCGGCGAACAAGAAGCAGAAGGCAGAGACGACGAGGTCCGTTAATACCAGTGAGGGCGATTTGCACAATGCATGATCATTATTACCATCGACACAAGACAAAAGATACATGATGCATGTGTGCACAAAACTCTAGGTAACATGCACACCTAATTGCTCATGTCACGCGAGTTACCTAGAGTTTTAAAATAAGATGTGCTTGCAGTCAAAAACCAATACACGTGCTAATTAACGATGAGAATGCACCCACTTAAAATGTTCCTGGCCACCGGCCCTAGAGGAGGAGGTCGGCGACGTCCCGGCAGTAGTGGCGGTTTGGCAGACGGCAGAGACGAGGCAGTGTGGGAGAGCCACTGGACGGACAGGGCCAAACATCCGGTGGGTGGTGGCCGGTGGCGGGATAGGGACGAGGAGAAGGTGGGAAGGGGGGAGTGTAACGAACATGGCCCCATTTAGGCCATTTCGAGTGATTTTGGTGATCGTGTGACAACGCAATCAATGGGACTAACGAGTTTGCGAGATCATATTTTTAGGATTTCTTAGGTCCCTTGGATGATGTCTAAACCATATCCGAGACGTCCAATTCACTATCAAGGCGTCCAATCCATAGTGATGTCCAATTGACCTGCGAGGCGTCCAAACCACCGTCGAGATATCAAGTCGCAGTGAAAAAGCAGAGATAGAATATATTTGAAGTGTCCAAATGACCGCTGCGACGAGTTGGACAAGTGCAACAAGGAAACAGGAAAAACACAGTGTGACCGGATAATCCGACACCCCAATCGTCGGACTATCCGATGTAAGCATTCGGATGATCCGATGCTATAAAAGGAGGGTCGGACTATTGCTCGGAGCATTCTTCAGAGAGGATGTTTTTCACAGGGTTGAAAGTCCCTTCAGGATCGGATAGTCCGACGCTATCAAGGTGACCCGTCGGATTAATCTATAGGAGCAATGATCAGAGCCGTTGCTTGGATTTCAAATCCATCCTTTAGCACCGGATGATACGACGTAGGTTTCATGCACCGTCAGAGTAATGCGTCGGACCATCCGATGCCTACTACATCAGTAGCTAGAAGACCAACGGCTACCCAAGGACACAGAGTGGTCGGATGATCCGACGCCCTTGGCCAGAGCACCGTCGGATTATCCGACGCCCTACGCAGAAAAAGGATTAACGACACTAAACGGCTAGTTCAACTTGGAGGGCTATATATATGGGTTCCCCCCGGTCATTTGAAGTTTGCTGGAGTTCAGAGTAGTCCCACACACATCCAAGAACTTCTCCAAGCCAACCAAAGAGCAAATTGATCACATCTTTAGGTTTAACACATGCTTTGTGAGTGTTAGTGCTAGATTAGCTCTTGAGTGAGTGAGTGAGCAAGGTTGTGTGCCTTGTGCCTTGGATCTACGAGAGAGAACCACCTCTCATACTTGGTGTGCCGGCCCCTTGAAGTCTTGGTGGCTCGCCGTGTCGGTGTCCAGACCCGGCAGTCTAGCACCAACTAGTACTCGAGCTGCGTGGTCCCTCTTCCTGGATGGTTGATGCAGAAGCTAACAAAAGAATGCACGATATATCCTGGTTCCGGCCATGGGGCCGTACGTCTAGCAAGAGTGTGTGAGTGCACTGTACTATTCCGCACCAGGGGTGCCTGTAGTAGGGGGTACAAGCTAGGCGAGAGAGGGAGAGAATCTCCCAAGTCTCTGCTAGGGGTAGAGTTGATTGAGGCGAGTGCCAATATCAGGGCTCAAGAGCGTGTGCGCTCTGTGAGTTGCTAAGTGTGAAGAGCGGGTGAGTTCGAGGTGAGAAAGACAGAGCCTGCCTCCTCCTTTTATAGGAACAAGGAGGGGCGCTGTACATGTACGGGAAGGAGAAGAAGTCGTCGTTCTCCCCCGAATCGGGGGAGTGCAGTGGCTAACTACTGTGGAAAGTACACTGTTGAGCACTGGAGGTTATGGCACCGGGCGTGCGGGCATCCTGGGTGTCGTCCTTGGTCCTATGAAGATCACACCGGTGTCCTGGCAGCTCCAGTGGGCGGCGTGGTGGTTGCTGTAGAGGGTACTGTCCTCTAGGCGTAGTGTGGCGGGGCTCCGAGGGTCCGGCAGGCGGAGGTCTTGCCCTGGTCAAGGCACGGGCCGCGCTCGAGGGTCGCGCCCATACCCGTCGAGGGTTCGGCGGAGAGGAAAGTATGAAGGAAGTACAAGGAGTTGGTAGCACAGTGGTCTGCGGCAGTGCTGGGCACGTCCCACACAGTGTAGCAGATTCTCACAGTGGTGTTACAGTGGCGGGTATGGTGGAGCAGTGACCGGAGTTGGCGGACGGGACTCCGATCATGACCGCTGCGTGGCGTGGTAGCCTGACGCCGTCTGACCCGGTTTCCGCGGCGGAGTCGTGGGCATTTAATGCCTCCGTACGGCGGGCGGGTGAGTGGGTGGTCGTTCGTCCTTTCTATCGAGGGATGGCCTTGAGCGAGGCGGAGACGCGGGGTGCGGTCGAGGGTCTTGGCGGGGAGCCCTGGAGAGAGGCGGAGATTGTTCCGCGGGTTCGAGGGTGCTTGGATGGGCCGCGCTGTGTTGTTGGGCCGTTGATTGGGCTTCTTTGAGTCCTTTCCTTTCCTTTGGATTGGAGGCTGTAGGCCTTCGTGGGCCAGATTGCTTGATACATGTTTTGCATTTTGAGAGTGTTTTAGTCCCCTGGTTAAGGTGCCCCTAATCATGGTACCCGACAGTAGCCCCCGAGCCTTTGTTGGGATGAGCATCAGCCTTGCAGAGGCTTGACTCCTCGAGGGCGTGACTCGGGTGTTGTCTGTGGAGTCCACAGTCTGTCCGGCGTAGGAACGGCGATGCTCCGGAGAGCGTTGTCGGGGGAGTCCAATCCGAGGTCGAGGTTCGTTGTTGGAGAAGCAGTGAGGTGGCCACTCCGAGTTGTCTATGCAGATCACAGTCGCCTCGAGCACCATGGCGTAGCCGCTAGGGGTGTCGCCGTTGTGCCGATGAGGGCATTTGAGCTAGTTTGCAGAGGGATTTGCTCATCGAACGTGTGAAGTTTCCTCCGTGAGGGCGTGTCAGCGCACCCGCGGGTGTAGCCCCCGAGGCCTTGGAGGAGTGCTTGCACTCGTCCAAGGGATAAATGTGTTATCTTGCACGTTTGTTTGACCGGGGCGATTGTCCAGCGTCCTTTCCAGCCGGCATTGGCGTTCCTTTTAGCCGGCCTCGGCATCTCGCACTGGGGCAGGGACCCGTGATCTATTTGAGCAATTTGTCATGCGCGCATTGAGTGTGGGTTTGGTTAAACACGTGGAATTTCACAATCGACGGTTGCCGATTTATTCGTGGGTACGGCCTAAGCCGTGGTGCGTGAGGAGCCCCTGAGCTCTGGCCTCTGTGAAGGCCTTCAGGGGACCCTCGACTTCTTGTTACGACCCTCGTCGCCCTTCCACAGGGAGGAGGGGTGAAGTGCGCCATGCTACCCATGCTCGGGCCGCGAGTCATGGCTGCTTCAGTGAGCTATTATCAGGTGGTTCAAGTGGACATCCGTGCCCCGTTCGATGAGGGTCGGCTTGTGGTCCGGAGACACGTCACATAAAGCACTCGCAAAGGTTCGCTAGGCGGGGCTCGGACCCGTTCGATAGGGTCCGAGGGCTCGATGCTCTCCCTCGATGGGATCCCCCTACTAGGCACCCTCGACTGGCCTTGAACACTACGCAGGGCGTCTCGAACTCTGCGTTCGAGGGTAGCTTGTACAGCACATCCATGCAGTCCCTGACTTTGGCGATCTGAGGCACCTGTCGAATCCTCGACGGGCCAAGCTTCGAAACCCTGATCAGTAAGGCCTCGAATTCGTGTTCCTTCGACAATAAGGAATCCTCAAAGGGAATATTCCGTGACGGTTCGCAAACGGCGTGGAGTCGCTGGTTGTGCGCGCGGGTCTTCCGCGAGTCATGGGGGACATGGCCCAGTACGCGCGGGCTGAGCGGGCGTGCCTTTTCAGGCGGCTGCCTCGGGTAGGCGGAGAGGCGTGGGCGGCGGCTGGCGGATGGGACGTGCTACAGTCCCGCCACACCCCGCCGGATACCGCGCCGTAATTATTGCGGTGTCTGCACGTGCGGAGCTCCGCGGCCGTGGGGCCCAGTTATCGGTGAAAGCGGTATCTACTGCATTTAATGCGGTGGATTCGGGCGACGGCGGCGAATCCACCCATCTAATAGATAAAAACGGAGAAGGGGGGATCGGTTGGTCTCACCTTGCCATCTAGCCTTTGCCTCCCTTGCCTTCTTCGCCTCCCCTGCATCCAGAGCGCGGGGCCGAAAACAAGAGGAGGAAGAAGAAAGAGAGAGAGACAGAGCGCTCCGCAGCCATCGTCGAGCTAGCCCTTCGTGTTCTTCAGTGATTCAAGGCGATATCGGGGTCCAGGAGCGACGCCGGGGCCCTGGAGCCGTTGCCGTGGGGGAGGTCCAGCGCCACCGCGGCGGTTCTGCAGCAGCTGGTCAACGAGAGGTTGCTGCCACTGAACACCAACGAGGAGTGGCCGGTGTGGATTCCCCCGCGGCCGGAGGAGACCGAGCTGAATCCCCCTCCCGGCTACGTCGTGAGCCTCGTGCGGCTCCACGAGAGGGGGTTCGGCCTTCCCGTCGGGTGATTCATGCGGGCGTTGTGCGACTACTACGGAGTGGAGTTGCACAACTTTGGCCCCAACTCCATCTCGCAGGCGGCGGTCTTCGTCGACCTCTGCGAGGGCTACTTGGGGATTGAAGCGCACTGGGATCTGTGGATCCACCTGTTCCGCGGCAAGCTCTTCGTCAAGAACCCGCGGGGCCAGCCGAAGAGGTTCGCCCGCGACGGCGGCCTCATGCTTCACGTGCGTGGGAACAGGTCAGATTTGTACATCCCCAGCAGGATGACTACAAACAACACCGGGTGGACCAGGGGGTGTGTTGACACCGGATTTTGACAAATCCGATGTAATCTTAATTATGAAGATCATCGGCTATTGGCATACGTGCGCAGAAGTCACAGGAAACAAGAAGGTGTTATCGCCATAAATTAACAGGGTTAATTTATGGGCCGAAATCAAGATGAGCTTAAAGCAAAAGATGAGGAAGGCTTGTAAATCGGCTCCTGCGTGAGCGTCTGGGCCACATTGGCCGTGTATCCTTAGATTTAGTTTATAGTTAGAGATAGAGTCCAATCGGGACAAGATTAGTTTAGATTGTTTCCCAAGTCTCCGGACTATAAATATGTATCCTTTGTTATTCATGAAAGAGAGCGTCATCACGACTCGCAAACAACAACTCTCGGCGCATCGCCACCCCTAACTCTAGGGTTTCATCCAAGTAAGTGCCATGCTGCCCTGATCGCCTCTTGCGATCAGGGCAGTATTGTTCTTGCTTTTACCTTGGTATTACTCGCACTGAAGCGTTTTTGATGGCGAGTAGTACTAGTTATCATGATGTTCGTAGTATGGCTTTTAGTAGATCCATTGTGCTTTGTTGCTTATCATCTACGAACATCATGTTGTCTCTGTGCAATCATGTTTCAATCTATTGCTAGTTCTTATCGCATAGAATTAGTCGCACAGGGGCAACGCCCTGCTTGTTTCATGTCTAGTAGATCCGATCTGTTATGGTTTGCTCTTGTCTTAAGAGTTGGCATAATATCTGCTAGGTTAGGCCTTGCAAACGGGTTAGATGATCCAGTGGCATAGTAGATGCTTTATCCTAGCCTTGATAGGGATTGTTCCGGGAATCGGCTCTCGCTAATTCTTAGGCCTCTGTTTTAGGTTGTGGTTTAGTTGTCTGTTACGTTCGCTAGGCCTAGTCACGTGTAGGATGTTCCGATCTAGCAGTGAAGCTGTTACCATCGTGGGTTAGATCAATTAGATTTGACTGAAGCAGTTTTATAATAATTTGCTCTATTTATCATATCCGGATACAACCAGATCCTGTCTGACACCGGGACTCGATCGGTTCTTCAAAGCCGATGCAAGAGTCGTCCCGGGGAGCCGACCATGGCTCGGACTTACGTTTACACGTGTCTTTGTATGCAGGAAACTGTTCGGAGCACGTCTGCACCCTCCTGATCGGGTATAGGTCAGGTGGCACGCCCGGTTTTTACACCTTCTCCGGGCGCGTGACGGAAATTGCGGGCCGTCGACGAGGGAGCAGTGCCTCTAGCGCCCTAGCAACCTCCCGGCTCTTTGTGTTGCCCGTCGTTGCTCGCCGGTGGGTTTCGGTCGACAACACATTCTGGCACGCCCGGTGGGACACTCGGCAACAACATCCATCGCAATGATGACCGGAGCTCAAGATCAAGAACCCGCTCCCAAGCCCGTCACATATGAAGAGCTTCCTCCTGAACACAAGAAGAAGTATGACGAGATCAAAGCTCTGCTGGAAGCCGATCTCATCGGCTCTTTTGAGAGGACTCGCAACCATGGCATCAAGTGGAAGGGGTTCTCACCAAAAGGTTCTCTGGACAATGTGGATCTGTCTGTACCATCTGAAGAACGCACCAGAGCCCTGCGTCAGGAGATGAACTACATGGTGGCCCATGCGCTTCATCGGCACTCTCAGAGCCTGATGAACGAGCTTGAGCGCATGGCGCACCGCGTCATCCAGGAGATAATCAAGAATCAGTACTCTCCATCGGGCTCAATCGGTCGCAGAAGCGCAGAATACAGCGCTTGCGCAACCTCGAAGACGCAGAAGCAAAGTATCTTGACGTGCTGAGGAAAGCGCGTCCGGATCTCGCGGAGCAAGTTAGGCGACCGCAGAGGGAAGGAAGGCGCCCCCCGAGGATGGAGTGGCGCCCCAAGCAGTCAAAAGTCGATGAGAAGCCATCGGCTGATGTGAACATGGTGTTCGTGCTCCCGTCGGAGTTTCGAGCACCCCAACCGGAGGAATCGACTATCGCGCAGCTGGACCTTGGCCCACGGCCAATCATTTTCGAGAAGCCCAAGGAGAAGAGCTACAAACACCTGAAGGGGTTATATCTCAAGGGCTTCATTGACGGCAAACCTATGAATAGGATGTTGGTCGACACTGGTGCTGCAGTTAACCTGATGCCATATTCTGTGCTGCGCCGATTGGGTCGTTCTTCTGCCGATTTGATCAAGATCAATGTGATGCTCAACGACTTTAATGGACAGCCATCAGAGGCGATGGGGGTTCTTAATGTGGAACTGACAGTGGGCCGCAAGACTGTGCCGACATCATTCTTCATCGTTAACAGCAAGAGCACATACACGGTGCTGCTTGGAAGAGACTGGATTCATGCCAACTGTTGTATCCCTTCTACAATGCACCTGTACCTCGTCCAATGGGATGGCGATGAAGTAGAGGTGGTCCCTGCGGATGATTCAAGCGAGGTCTCGGTCGCGGATATGAACGCCTGGGATGCGGAAGGACAAGAGCCGATTTCCGGGCTCGCCCTGGAAGACTGTGATCGGATTGAGGCGACAAAAAACGGATTGAGGCTGGTCTTATCCACTGGCCTCACAGAATAGATGCACCCTGGCTAGCCACGGGGTGTAAGGGAAATAGAGAGGCCGGTCCCGGCGATCGGCCCCGAAAAATAGAAAAATGCTGTTTTTGGTCGGAATTGTTACATCGTGTATATGTGATGGCCTCCTCTAGCAGCTGGCTATCTGTTGACTATTTGGCTCTGAGAAATAATAGAAGTATAGAAGCGGCCAGCCCGTGCGGTTGGCCAAATAATTTTTCTTGTCATCTCCCTGTGTTTGCTGCTGACATTGTGGATAGCGAAGATTCGCTCGCATTCGCGGTCGATTTTTTAGATGACGGCAAACTCGGATACGGATTCACATCAGCTGATGATTTGGAAGAGGTTGACATCGGTCCTGGGGATAAGCCACGACCGACATTTATCAGCAGTAAGTTGGACCCAGTTTTGCGAGAGGAGATGATCACATTGCTAAAAGAATACCGGGATTGCTTTGCATGGGACTACACGGAGATGCCTGGATTGGATAGAAGCATAGTCGAGCATCGGCTCCCGCTCAAGAAAGGGTTTCGGCCGTTTCAGCAACGAGCACGTCAGATGAAGGCCGAAGTCCTAGAAGAAGTTAAGAAAGAGGTGGAGAAGATGCTGGATGCTGGGTTCATCAGGCCGTGCCGGTATGCAGAATGGATCTCCAGTGTGGTGCCGGTACAAAAGAAAGATGGCCGATGGCGTGTCTGCGTTGATTTTAGAGATCTCAACAGGGCAACTCCGAAGGATGAATACCCAATGCTTGTTGCAGAGACGTTGATCAACGCCGCTGCTGGCCACAAAATGATGAGTTTCATGGATGGCAACGCCGGTTACAACCAGATCTTCATGGCCCCAGAGGACGTGAACAAGACTGCGTTTAGAGTACCAGGTGCAGTTGGCTTGTTCGAGTACTTGGTTATGACTTTCGGACTGAAAAATGCCGGTGCAACGTACCAACGTGCTATGAATTACATTTTTCATGATCTCATCGGCAAGCTGGTAGAGATTTATATTGATGACGTTGTGGTCAAGTCCAAGTCAGCTGCAGGGCATTTAGAGGATTTGCATCAAGTTTTAGAGCGGACTCGAAGGTTTGGGCTCAAAATGAACCCAAAGAAGTGTGCCTTCGGTGTATCGGTCGGTCAATTTCTGGTATTCCTAGTGCATGAAAGGGGAATCGAGATCGGCCTAAAAAGTCAAGAAGCCGTAAAGATGATGAAGCCACCTACTACAAAGGAGTTACAGAAACTCATCGGTAAAATTAACTTTGTCAGGCGATTTATTTCTAATCTGTCCGGACGTATTGAGCCGTTTATGGGTTTAGTAAAGATCAAATCCGATGATGAGTTTCGCTGGGGGGCAGAACAACAACAGGCTTTCGATGAAATCAAAGAATATTTGTGAAAGCCTCCAGTATTGGTTCCTCCTCAGCAAGATAGACCGTTCTATGTGTACCTATCCGTTGGTGACACTTCCATTGCTTCGGTGCTAGTCCGGAAGCATGATGGCCAAGAGAGGGTGGTTTTCTACCTCAGCAGACGCATGTTAGACGCCGAGACCAGGTATCCTGAAATCGAGAAGCTTTGCCTTTGCTTATACTTTACATGTACAAAGCTTCACCATATTTTGCTCTCGGCGGAAACAGTTGTCATATGCAAATCAGATGTCATAAAACATATGCTGTCGGCCCCTGTCCTTAAGGGCCGGCTCGGAAAATGGATGTTTGCATTGTCAGAGTTCGATATCCGATACCAGCCTGTGAAAGCAGTCAAGGGACAAGCACTGGCGGATCTTGTTGCGGATAGGAACAGCGTTGATATTGCTGCGTTGTTTATTCGTGCTTGGGCTATGTTCTTTGACGGATCGGCTTGTGATGATGGGTGCGGTGTGGGAATTCTGCTGGTGTCACCTCGAGGGGCGACTTATTCCTTCTCCATCAGAATGATTGCCCCGTGCACCAATAATCTGGTGGAGTATGAAGCCGTTCGCAAAGGGATGGAATTGCTTCTCGAAGCCGGTGCAGAAGCAGTGGAAATTTTTGGAGATTCGAAGCTGGTGATCTCTCAGCTCACGGAGGAATATAGGTGTGAGAGCGAGGCTCTTTTCCCGATATGGATGCAATGCCGTGAGTTGATGTCACGATTCAGGTACATCAATTTCCACTGGATACGCAGGACTCTGAACAATGAAGCCAATGATTTAGCACAGATGGCTTCTGGCTACAAGGAGACAGCCGATGGAGTCGAGGTGGAGGTCCAGTTTCTAGAACCCGGAGACTGGAGAGCCGATATCTTCAATTACTTGAAGGATTCGGCTCGGGGGGCACCCAGAAGGATAAGACTCAAGGCCATGAAGTATGTTCTGATAGGGGACGATATGTTCTACAGGACCTTGGAAGGACTATTACTTAAATGTCTGGGACCGTCAGAGTCAAATCGGCTATTGCATGAGGTTCATGAAGGAGCCTGCGGTACGCACCAATCGGCTCATAAGATGAAATGGCTGATTAGGCGATCGGGTTATTACTGGCCCACTATGCTTGAAGATTGTTTCAAATATTACAAGGGATGTCAAGCATGTCAGAGGTTTGGCAAAATTCAGATAGTGCCAGCATCAGTGATGAATCATATCATTAAACCCTGGCCATTCAGAGGATGGGGCATGGACATGATTGGACAGATCAACCCGTCGTCTAGCAAGGGTCACCAATGGGTCTTGGCTGCCACGAATTATTTTACAAAGTGGGTAGAAGCAGTGCCTATGAGGTCAGTAGCATCGAGAGATGTGATCAGCTTTGTCAAGGAACACATCATTTATAGATTTGGGATCCCTCAGACCATTATGACCGATGGAGGATCGGTCTTTATATCAGAGGAGTTCAGAAAGTTTGCCGATGACATGGGGATTAAGCTGATCAGATCATCTCCGTATTATGCCCAAGCTAATGGACAAGCTGAAGCATCCAACCAGAGCCTTATCAAGCTCATAAAGAGAAAGATTGATGAATACCCTAGGCGTTGGCATGAGGTGTTATCAGAAGCTTTGTGGGCATATCGTATTTCGTGTCATGGGTCGACCAAGACGTCGCCGTACCATCTAGTCTATGGCCAGGATGCTGTGCTACCATGGGAAATCACGGCCGGATCGAGGCGTGTTGAGTTTCAGAATGATCTATCTGTTGAACAATATGCAGCCTTGATGAACGATAATGTGGAGGACCTGACAGAGCTAAGGCTTTGGTCACTGGAAAAAATCAAAGAGAACAAAGCTAAAGTTGCCCGTGCATACAACAAGAAGGTCAAGCCTAAAGATTTCCGAGTTGGAGATTTGGTTTGGGAGGCGGTATTGCCATTGGGAACTAAAGACAAAAAGTTTGGTAAGTGGTCTCCAACTTGGCATGGGCCGTACAAGGTCGATCAGGTTTTGCCTGGGAACGCATACATGCTCGAGGAATTGGACGGTGTCAAGTTTCCTGTTGCTGTCAATGGTCAGCATCTTAAGAAGTATTTCCCGAGCATGTGGGAAGGCGAGTAACGAAAAGCCGATGAGATCCATCTGGCTGCAGTGTAATAGGCCAACACGTTGAGTTGGCCACGCAAAAAAAAATCATGAAAGGCCAACACGTTGAGTTGGCCAGTAAAAAAAAGAATCATGAAAGGCCAACACGTTGAGTTGGCCAGTAAAAAAAATCATCATGACAGGCCAACACTTTGAGTTGGCTAGTGAAATATATGAAAAGCGAACAGCCGATGTACGACCATCGACTTAAGATGTTCCTAAAAGAACTGTTGCAAGTCTCAAAGTTAACAGGCAGTACTAATTCTATCTTGAGCCTATTTACTGG
This sequence comes from Panicum virgatum, assembly GCF_016808335.1. Classification (NCBI taxonomy): domain Eukaryota; kingdom Viridiplantae; phylum Streptophyta; class Magnoliopsida; order Poales; family Poaceae; genus Panicum; species Panicum virgatum. The sequence continues at coordinate 2,156,222 of NC_053145.1, forward strand.
TTCAGGAATTCTTCTATGGCATGGATGGCTTCAGTACGGACGGCATCTGCTCGTGCTATAATTGCTTCGTCATCCTTGTCATCGCCTGTGACTATCTGCCGACTCAAGGTGCTGATTTCTGCAAACTCTGCTTGTATCTGCTTGGTTATTTCCTGGGTTTCTTGCTTGGAGTTTGCAATGGAGGTTTCCTCGGCCTGGATGAGTTCTTTGGTGGTGCGGACCTTTGCTTCGAGTTCCGCCAGTTCTTTCTTCAGGAGGTCGAGTCGGTTCATGTTGGCAAACACGTCAGCTTTGATATCTAGAGTTGCTTTCTTCTGGTTGAGGGCCTTGCATTTTTGGGTAATGTCAGCTTTCAGAGAAGTTTGAGAGCGATGTGCCTCCATCCTTCGTTGTACTTTACTGACTTCTATCCGAAAGAATGGGAGGTTGCTGGCTGACCAGAGCTTGATTTGCAATGGTTCCGGGAGTTGGGGGTCTATTTGCTCAAAGATGTTCTTTATGTTGCTGGAATCATCGACCAGAGTGGTAATTGGAGCAGATAGAAAATCCTTGATGAGTCGAAGCTGATGTGACAAGTTAGCCGATTGCTGCAGAGGTAATGCTTTTGCTCCAGGGACAATCAGACCCATGGATGCTGGGTCGAAGGAAAGTAAACCTGAAATGTCAAAGCTCTATGGACATCTCTGGAGTTAGAATAATATACATTTATGAAGTTATCGGCTGGTTCAGGATTGGTTTTATGATGTTACCTGTTCTGAAGAAGAAGTGTTGGTCGGTTCGGGAACGATCGTCTTATCAGAGCTGGTGTTAGCGTCAAGAGCTTCGACCGTATCAGCTTGTTCCTCGCTTGCATCCGTCAGTGCATCAGGAGTTACAGCCGTCTCATGTTGATTCAGGCCTTCTACATTGGAGGTTTCTTCGGCTGCATCCTGGAAACAGAATTACAGTCAACCAAGTACATGTGTATGAAATAAAGGAGAGTTCTTGGGTGATGAGTTACCTGGTTGGTGTTGGACTCTGATGGACTTGGAGGGGATGGTACTGGTTTCTTGATCACTCGCCTTGTGATCATCTTCCTTTTCTTGGTCAAGACTCAGGGGGCAGCTACTGCAGAGGTTTGTCTTCGCTTGGAAGCCGACTGAAGTGAGTCTGGCTGAACAGACATTATCACTTTCTTCATTGGTGGTGATCCTTTGCAGAAAAGCACATCAGGAGCAGTTGGAAGAAAGTGAAATGGTTCCCCAGTGCTAGTCATGGGTTCTGGGCCATCTTGTTGCTGCTGACAGGATGAGCAGGATAAGCCGAGAGAAAGGAGTAGAGGACTTAGGAGGAGTAAAATGCATAAGTTCAGTACCTCTTCTTCGAGGATTACATATTCAGGATCGATTTGCTGCAGTCGAGGACCTAGAGCTTTTCTGAAAACATGAGTTTTCCACATGTTCCACCAAGTATCGAAGCCGATTGATGGGGGTGAAACACAAATCGGCTGGTATTGAAATGTGGAGATTGTCAAACATGCTGTAGCATCTCGAACTAGTAAGACCGTCAGGCAGATCGGCTCTGCTCTCCACCAAGTGGTGAATATGGAAGTGGGGAGGGACCTGTCCTAGGCCGAATTGCCGGGCTACTATGACTGGCTGGTAAGATTCATAGCCTGGCTTGATAATTCTGTTAGAAGTGCTGATGCCAACAGGAAGGAAGCTAGGTCGAATCATTAGAGAGTACAGATGCCGAGTGCTGTCGTCATCGGCAAAGTTGTCTAGTCTGAAGGCAGTTGGGTTCTCAAAGGATTCAGATTCAGTAAATGGGAAGTAGAGAGGGTTGTCCAGTCCTTTATAGAAAACTCTGAACCAGTTTGCTGCATCTGTTGAATTCAGTTTGCTGCCAGGGAGACTGAACAAAGCTTGGCCGTAGCTAGTACATCTAATTGGTTTGCCGCTTTCATCAGGGAAAGAGTTCTTGGTCAGGCCTTGGAAGTTTGGGATATGGTGTTGAAAATACAGTTGTGTCCACAACTGAATAAACCACCAAGGGCCTCCAGTTCTCAGTTTCTTGTGGTTGAGCAAGTTAGATGTCATTAAATGGAGATATCTGTATGTTTCTCTGAGAAAGAGTTTGCCTAGGCCGGTGTGATTACCATGGGCCAGGTGGTAGGCCAAAGGGAGATAGTTCTTGGTTGGAGCTAAGTAAGGGCCACAGAAGATGAAGTGCTCTAGCCAAAGATTTAAGAAGGCTGTGTGTTCCTTCTCAGTCACTGGACCTTTTGTTTTCATGTGCTGATTCATGTAAGTACCCCAATTTGTGCAGTTGACTTTGGAAGAAAGCTTGAAGGGAACTTCTGCCATTTTGTGAGCAGCAGGATTGGGGGAGTTAATGTCTAGTCCGGTGATCATGACAACGTCTAGCAGAGTGGGAGTCATGGGTCCTTGACCAAAAAGGAAACAATTCAGAGCATTAGACCAGAAATAGCCGATGGTTTTCAGAAGATTTTCATCTTTGTCAAGGGGTGACAGTGATAAGCTAAGTGCATCGGGTATATTTAAATCTTGCCACAAGGGCATATGAGCTTTTGCTACTCTGGTGTACCATGTTATCCAGCTTTCAGGTGGATTAGGCCAGGCTCTTAAGCAGTCGGCCCAGAGGTTCAAATCGATGTTTTGACTCACAAAAGGAATCCTATTTGCTTCACAAGAGATCAAATCTGTGGGGGTTTCATGGGTTTGTGGGCCAAGACAGAAAGATTTTGGATTAGAAGGATGCGGCAAAAGGATGTCTGATACCTGAAGTTCAGAAGTTCAGAAATATGCGTATGGTGTCATGTTTCAGAGTTTCAGTTTCAGAAACTTGGTAAGCTGAAGAAAACTGAAAGATTAGGCCGTATATTACATTCAGGCCGAGGATTGCCGCATCGTGGACTGCAGAGCTTGTCGTTTGAGCTGTAGAATCTGCCATGGTCAGATCTGTTGACTTAGGGTTTGATTGCTGGAGATTCTGGTTCGAATTCCGGCTGTCTGGATAATTCTTGCTCGGATTTGTAGATCTTGGTTTTCGAATTACACTCGAGTTTGAGGGTTCGTCGAGTTCGGTTCGGACTGGAAGTGTTATTCTTCTGCGGGTTGTTTCTAGTTTGAATTTCGTCGGCTCTTGGATATTTATGGAAGCCCGAAGCGTTGCCATCGGCTTTTTGGAAAATAAACGAAGACACGAAATTGGGGAAACTTGATTTCATTAAAAGGAAATTCATTACAGAGAAAGCCGATTTTACAAAAGGAATTAATCCTTCGGCTTTATGATTCTATTCCTAAAATGCTGCCTACATCTACCAGTCGTAGGTGTCTGAACACCTATGGCGTTTTGGGCTTCGCGACGGTGCGTCTCCACCATCGTCGTCGTCGTCATCGCCGCTGCTGCTGTCGTCGTCCTTGGTGCTGCTGCTGCCTCCCTCTTCGCTCCCCTCCATGGGGGCCTTGAGGAACTGATGGGGGTTTCCCCCTGCCGCCGTATCGTCGCTGGAAGAAGAGCCGATCTCTTCGGAGGAGTCGGCTCCTTCCTAGGAGAAGGCGTCATCTTCACTGTTCTCCAGTTCCTCTTGGAAGAGGAACTGGAGGTCTTCCTCTCCTTCAGTCATGGGCTCGTCCTCCTCGGAGGTGACCCCGAAATCGAACTCCTCTGCATCCCAGTGCAGAGGAGCCAGCGCCTCATAGGCTGCTGTCGGGTCCCACTCGGGGGTCGGCTCTCGGCTCTCTGGGATAGAGTCGATGGAGGAGGCCGAGAGGGAAGAGGAAGAAGAAGGGGAAGAGGAGGAAGAAGAAGAGTCTCCAAAAGAGTTGGAGCCGGAAGAAGAAGAAATCGCCATTGCTGGTGGTGAAGGATTGGGGTTTCTGCGCTACTGGTTTTGGGAAGAAGAAGGAGTTTTGCTGTGGAGAAAGAGCCGATTCGGGTGAGATTAAATAGTGAAAAGGTGGAAGATGGATCGGCAGTTTTCGCGTTCTACGAGGAGCCAGTTGCAGAGACGTTGCGTCTTCCTTGGTGGTTGCAATGTGGTTAATGAACATTAACGGGAAGATGAAGCGACGGATTGGTTTTGGAACTATCATTGCCAAAACCAGGGGGGCATGTGTTATCGCCATAAATTAACAGGGTTAATTTATGGGCCGAAATCAAGATGGGCTTAAAGCAAAAGATGAGGAAGGCTTGTAAATCGGCTCCTGCGTGAGCGTCTGGGCCACATTGGCCGTGTATCCTTAGATTTAGTTTAAAGTTAGAGATAGAGTCCAATCGGGACAAGATTAGTTTAGATTGTTTCCCAAGTCTCCGGACTATAAATATGTATCCTTTGTTATTCATGAAAGAGAGCATCATCACGACTCGCAAACAACAACTCTCGGCGCATCGCCACCCCTAACTCTAGGGTTTCATCCAAGTAAGTGCCATGCTGCCCTGATCGCCTCTTGCGATCAGGGCAGTATTGTTCTTGCTTTTACCTTGGTATTACTCGTACTGAAGCGTTTTTGATGGCGAGTAGTACTAGTTATCATGATGTTCGTAGTATGGCTTTTAGTAGATCCATTGTGCTTTGTTGCTTATCATCTACGAACATCATGTTGTCTCTGTGCAATCATGTTTCAATCTATTGCTAGTTCTTATCGCATAGAATTAGTCGCACAGGGGCAACGCCCTGCTTCTTTCATGTCTAGTAGATCCGATCTGTTATGGTTTGCTCTTGTCTTAAGAGTTGGCATAATATCTGCTAGGTTAGGCCTTGCAAACGGGTTAGATGATCCGGTGGCATAGTAGATGCTTTATCCTAGCCTTGATAGGGATTGTTCCGGGAATCGGCTCTCGCTAATTCTTAGGCCTCTGTTTTAGGTTGTGGTTTAGTTGTCTGTTACGTTCGCTAGGCCTAGTCACGTGTAGGATGTTCCAATCTAGCAGTGAAGCTGTTACCATCGTGGTTTAGGTTTTGCAGTAACACTTTTGTTATCTCAAGAGCCGGTTTAGATTGTTTTTAGTTTACATCATCTGAGTTACACATTCGTAGCTTAGATTCTGTTACACACGCATAATCGGCTACTCAAAGCCGGTTTTGTCGTCTAGTGCATCGGCTGATCCTGCCGACACACTCGTTTATTACAGGCTTGCTTTTAAATATTCTTTTGTTGTGTATTGTATCGGCAAAGCTTGCTGATACGCCTATCTGAGGAATAATCGGAACTCTAGCCGATACACCCTCAAATTTAACGTTTACTCTGTCTCCTTGTCAATCAACAGGTCAGATTGACTGGCACGCTTGGTTCACTTTCCGTGCTTGGCGAACACTTGCCCTCGGATTCCAATGTGTTGATTTTTGCGTCAACACATCTTTTGGCACGCCTGGTGGGACACGACATTATCATCATGAATTTTCCAATGGAGATGTTTGAGCAAGTTATGAAACAAGCGATGATCAATTAGACTAACAGCCTGGCGAGCACGGCGAATAATATGATCAAAGGTGTGAATGCTGATAAAATTGTTCATCAATTTGATTATCACACCTCACAGCCGATGGTTTATCAGCATCAAACATCGGCTCAGACAGGCGGTTATCAATATTATGCATTGGCTCCGCAGCCGATGACTTGTCAGCAACCATAGTCTATGGTTTATCAGCATCAAACATCGGCTCAGACAGGCGGTTATCAATATTATGCATCGGCTCTGCAGCCGATGACTTGTCAGCAACCATGGCCGATGGTTTATCAGCATCAAACATCGGCTCAGACAGGCGGCTATCAATATTATGCATCGGCTCCACAGCCGATAGCTTATCAGCAACCATGGTTGACAGTCCAGCAGCTACATCCAATGACTCATCAACAACAGCAGTTAGGTAGCTGGTGGCCGCAAGCATCAGTTCTTCGGCCCATGGGATGTCAGTTGCATGAGGTAGTTCAGCCACCCATGACCTGGCAGATAGCCGTTCAGCCAGTAATTCGTCATCAGATTCAGTTGGCTATTAGGCAAGAAAAAACTCAATGGGAGGAGTTTGTACAGACAATGGGGTCAACGAAGATTTGTTTCCGTCATGTATGGCCAAAGTGGATAACGAAAATAAATGTGTCGAGTCTGAAAAGTTGAATTCCCGAATGACTGATAAATCAGGAGACACAGATCATAAAGTACAAAATTCGGTTAGAAATCCAAAGACGGAGACCAATGTAGAGAAAAATATAGCTTTGAAAAGCCGTACGAAGAAGAAGCTCCAGCAATTAAGAAGGAAGAGGCTAAAATCAGCTTGACTGAATGGGTAAAGAATATAAAGCTGACTTCATGCCCATATGTCAAAGAAAAACCTGAGAGATCTGGATCAATGGAAATTGTTATGCTTGATGGCCGTCTGCCAAGGATGGCCAATATTTTATTCTTCCAGCCTGAAGTGGTCGATAGATGGATGGAGGTTACAGAAGCACGGAAGAAGATGGTTTCTTGGAATAATTATTGCCCACCTCCCAAAAATATTATTTAGGAATATCAGCTGCTTGGAATTTGTTTCCCGTGAAAGCCAGGTGATCAAGAGCAAAAAATTATTGCTCAGAATTATCGTCTACTTGGAGATTATTTTCCTTGGGATCCAGGCGGACAGGGTTGCAAGTGCATTAAATACCATAGCTGATGAAGATTGATCGGCTGGTTAGATGAAGTGCATATGGGATTGCCGATCTGGAGATTAGATATAATATTGAATGAATATTGATCCAATGGCAAGAAAAGACTAAAATATTGTTGCATGGGCAGATAGACATTGAGAGGTGTGTCGATAACTATAGAGTAGTTGGTGTATCTATCGGCTACTACGTGTTACTCAGATGAGTTCGATACCAGATTAATCGTGGAAAAGGCAGACACGCAATGATGAGTTGCATGCAAACTTGTTTGTTGAACCAGATTAGTGGAATCAATGTTCGACCTGACATGTACATGCGTGTATTGGAATATGGTCTATGATACGATAGATAATGAAGGGATTTATTTGAGATGATCTGGTGGTAGAGCGTCAACTCAGTTCGGTGCATCGGCTGTCTTTGGTTCAGAGATTATTGCCTTTAAGTTCGAATGTGTCCCTCGGAATTGCCGATGTGGCTGTGTTTGCTGGAGTGTTGGCCGATGCATTCAAAATAATAGTTGGATATTCAGGTCAGTGTGAAGTGTGGAAGATTAGTTAATAATTGGAGACCATACGACCGGAATAATTAATGAAAATAATGAAGCCGATAGCTTAAACTGCTGTGTACATCGGCTGGGAGAATCATTGATGTATTTATGGTGGCTTTTCCTTCCATATATTGGCCGATGCATCCAGTTATTCAGTTTTGATTGTGTATCTTGGAGGGTATCGGAAAATCAATTTTGAAGCAATTGATTGATGAGATATTTAGCCTCCAGACCACAACACCGCGCGTCAGCTCGTCGACACAGTTACGCTGGATCGGCACGGTGCATAAATGCGTGGTGTAGATCGGCATCGGCGAGACCACGCATCGGCGAGGCGACATATCGGCACGTCGCTCGTGTTGGAGGCCAGCACATGCGACTCTGACTACTTCTTGACCGATGCGTTTAGGTACTCAGTTTCAAATATGAAGGTACTTCCTCCAATATGAATTACAGCTGCGACCAGTCGGCAAACACAAGGCCGATATTTTAGAGAGCCGATGCTAATGTCAATCGGCTACATGGCGTAAAGAGCCGATGCCAATATCCGATGATGTAAACAGCATTATTCCTGACTGACAATAGGGGCTTGATTTCTTTGTGATGCCTTGAGGTCAAGGATGGACACATCGGCTGTTTATGAGCTTGTCTCGAGTGTGCTAGTCGACCGGATGATTATTTAATTCAGCTAGTTAAATAGATCAAAACATTGAAGTCCGGCTGTTCTCATCGGCTAGCTGTTCTCATCTCCATCGGCTCCAAGACGTTCCATCGGCCAATAGAAAATAAACAGGAGAGAAAGAAGTCAGAAGATGGTAAGCATTGTCATTACGAATTTGTGGTTGATGGCCGATTTCAGTATAGAATATTTCAAATGAAAGAAGCAAGCTAGCAGCGGCAAAAGTGTGGGCATGCGTCTTGCACATGTACATGCATGCATATCCGCGAGCCCAAATTGGACATGACGATGCTGTGATGCTCAAGGAGCCGGCACACCGCCGATGAAGATGATACCGCCGCTGGGATATCAGACCAGATCACAGGATGGAGCTACCGAAGGTGGGCTATCGATGGCACAAGCGGCAGGCATGACACAGCTTAGTATTGACGGCACAGTTGGTGTCAAATGCATCAGTGGCTCTGATTGTATCGGCCTTGATGATTGAACAAGTCATGTATTGGCTGGATTTCGATGCTGATGAGTTGGTTACTGAGTCTACCCCAGCAGAGCACAATTACAATATTGAAAGCTGGTGAGCTGTTTCAATTGGCCAAGGATTAATCTGTTGAGTCTGAGGGTGTCGGCTCATTGGTGCTGGTATTATCATCAAAAGCCAATAAAGTTACTAGTGAAGCCGATGGTTTCGGAGTGATCGTACTGTTGTCAGCTCGCCTGATTGTCAATGGGGTATTAATTCTTTAATGGTAATTGAAAATCACGGCTGTTATATATGCGAGCTTGAATATCATCGGCTTGGTGTTTCATAACGTAAGATGGAATATTTTAAATGGCCGATGGACTCACTAGCCGGCATTTAAGGAGTATCGGCTCATGCAAAATATTAAGCCGATGAAGATGAAGCTAGCAAGGAGATATCAGATATATGGAGTCTTCGTTGCTGCGAAGAGCCAGCGGCCGATAGATATTTTATATTGCATCGATGGCAGTAGCTACAGCGATTGGAAGATTGCCAATGGCTTCCTGATCGATGGGTCCAGAATCTTTCACCAAATCACCAATGATGATCGGCAAAGAGACGATGGCCCAAATAACAGAAGCCGATCGTGCGAGAGTCGGCTAGCAGGAATTATCTCGCGCATGACGAAGCCGTCAGGGGTGTGTACGTGGCCGATATCCAGGCTATGCTACATAGGAGGAGGTATATATATATATATATATATATATATATATATATATATATATATATATATATATATATATATATATATATATATATATATATATATATATATATATATATATATATATATATATATATATATATATATTGTCACACCCGGTTTTAAGGACAAAACCGAATGCATAGCTATATGTATGCCAGGATCAAGTTTCATACATATAGAGACATCATAAGTGAATAATCAGTAACAGTATCACGTAAAAGAGAATTAAAACAAATAAAATACTATCAGAGTTATACAGCTTATCCTGGAAACGAAGGCTCCAAACTTCACAGGCAATCGACTGGGGGTTGCGTACGCCTAGAACTCAGCAACATCTTCAAATTACTCCACAGCAACTTTCCCTTCTGAGCAGCAGTAAGCAAGGGTGAGTACACTTATGGTTGGTACTCAGCAAGGCCACAAGAAATAACCAGAATGTGATTTATATCCATCTTTAAGTTTATTAATCATGTGAGGGTCCAAGCCGCTCTTGACCGTGAGCACTGCTAACCGGTTAGTTTTAACTCTGCAGAGGTTGTACACTTTCACCACAATTCGCGTAAAAGTTCCGAAGAACTTTGAACCCAACCACGCAATGTGCTAGCTAGGCACAATACCACACTTCCGAGGTGTGATTGCATAGGGACGCTACGAGGCCTTTACAAAGAATTCCTATATGTATGTGTTGGTCCCTGCCGTGCGGTCCCTCAGAAGACGCAGCTTCCTTCACCCGCTCCACAACACAAACTCATAACCACCAAGCGGAACAACCCCAACACAACATATAGTTCATCTAATTACTTAGCCAAGACCAGAGCCCATTAGTATTGTGGTTGTACTGTTTTCTTGGGTGGTTCTCCATGTTCCAATTAAATCATAGTACTCTTGTAAATAAAGCATAGACAGAAAGATGATTAGGGTCACTTGCCTTTCTCCAACGAAAAAGGTACTCTTACTGCTCTTCAGCTTTTGCTCACTCGGAACTCTTGATTCTTCAATCTTCGAACAATGATCCTTCTACTCGAAGTAATCATGGAGCAAACATACAAAGCAAACAACAAGTACAACTAAGAACAATACACCAAAATAGAAGAAAGACTTTAAAAGAGTGTACTAAAGGATAAGGCTCGCTGCTACGATGATGAGGGCGCAAGAAACGCGGAAAACGGAACTAAAACAACGATTCTATGGGATAAACGATGCTTCAAGGATCTAGTCGCGATTAACTATAGAGTTAAGAGCTAGCGGAAAAGATTTGCAAGACACAGAAAACTGTGCTCATAGAGGATAACAAGGTCATAAAGCTATCGCACACGTTGCAAGGATCACGTGAGCGCGAGAATCGATGAAAACGGAGTTGAAACGAAGAAGTTATGATCAAAACAGGGTTCTAGGGACTTATCTGCGATAGATTTGAAAGAAAAGGGGCTAGCTATAAAGAAACCAAGGACTAAAATGAGATTAAACCTAAACTATAGGGGCTAGCTTGCAAAACTATGCACTAAGGATGGCGGGTTCTATTTTGGAAAAGCTCAGGGTGTTTTCCGTAAAGATTTGGACTAAAACAAAAATAGTTTTGAACTGCGATGGACGGAGGGTTGATTTTGGAAAAACGGAGGGGTTTATTTGCAAAAATGACCACGGTTGACCGGTATTTGGTTTAGTTGACTCGGGTCATATTAGATCTGGGCCGCTGGATCTAAATCGAACGGCGGGAGTGGATTGGGGTGGGCTAGCGGCGGCGCACGGCAGAGAGTCTCCGAACTTCGCCGAAAACGGCCGTCCGGGGCCCGAAATCGAGCGTGACTAGGCCGGGGAGCAAACGCGCGGGGCGGGAAAGTGATCTAGGGCAGCGGCGTGGGCTCTCATGGCCGGAGTGGAGCTTGCGGCGGCTCATGGGGGGGGGCGGCGGCGATGGTGAGCAGGACCGAGCGGAAACAAGCGCGAGGGAGGGGGAAACAGGCCGGCGAGTTCCTCTACCTCGACGCGAAGCTCCGAGATGGTTCGAAGACGGCGGGGGCGCGACAGAACGGCCATGCAACGGCGGCTCCGAGCTCCAATCGGCGCGGCGGCGGAGGATAGGGTTTTGCACGCGGTAGGAGGCGACTCTATGGCGAGCGGCAGCGGAGCAGAGCCGGCGAGCGCGGGCGCGCGCAGGAGCGAGAAGGGGAGGGGAAAAAAAGGGTCGGAGAGCTCCCTTGCTACCTTGCGAAACTCTGGGGCGGTGAACTTGTCGAGGAGAAGACACGGGGTCGACGGCGAAATGGCGACGACTCGCGAGAAGGAAGACACCACGACGAAGAGGACGACGAGTTGAGCACTAGGGTGGTGTCGGATTTCACCGGAGATGCACGGATGCGGAGGATAGTGGGATTCTAGGGAAAAGATTATTTTAGGGATTCCCAAACAAGGAGCCTCCCTATGGGTAGTCTATATTTTTGTGTGGAGTTGCCATGAGAGGTTGGTTTAATATATAGGGAGAAAAGTCTCACCATCCCACATCAACTAGCAATGTGGTACTAAACCTCCCTCTCATGCTAATGGGCTTTACGTGCCTTTAGCCCATTAGGGAACACACGAATGGGCCCTTGAGGTCCATTAGAGATTTATGTACTTTTGATAGACTTAGCCCATTTAAAATTCGGAATTAATTATTTTCGAAATTAAAATAATTCTAGAAAAATCTAAAATTCATATTTAAAGTCCGAAAAATATTCCAAATGGCCCGAAAATTCTAGGAAAAATCCTAGAAATATATTGGGACCTAATGAACTCAAATAATATATTTGGAGCTCATGAGAAGATTTGGAAGAGCCTCTAAAAATTAGAGTTTTCTCTAGGGAAAATGGGAAAAGAATCTAGAAAAAATCTGGAAAATTCCCGGGAAGAACTTTTGATGATAGAACACGTTTTGAAAGGTTTTCACACTCAACAACACTATGCATGAGACATGAATGCATCACCAGAAGAACAACATCATTTAATTTGAAAAACAACCAATATTTATTTTCTTTTACACTAAATTCTCTGCGAAGAAAAATAAATGTTGGGAGAATTTTAAAATTATAAGAAAATTGTTGTTTTATTTTTAATTTCAATCACATCCTAAAATTCAAAAATTTCAGGGTGTGATATATATATATATATATCACGTATACAGAGGCGCCGGCCAGTGGAAGTCTCTTTTATTATCGGCTAATGAGGCAAGGTCAGGAAGCTACAGACACTGTAGGTTTTGTTAGGTCCGGATTCTGCAAAAATAACACGCATATCGTGAGAAAAGATGAAAATCTTATTTCTGATCGGATCAACATTCGGAGAATAACCTGATGGCAGCCTGTTGAAGATGACTTCGTCCTCATCAAATGAGGGTTTCATGATGAAACGGAAAGAAAAGCCGATGATGCAGTAAGTGAGGCAATCGGCTAATTAGCTTTTGAAGTTTCTATTCATCGGCTCATCCTGAATGATCCATGTAGCCAATGAAACTGTGATTTGAGACGGCTGCAAGATTGGAGTCCAATACGAGCAAGTCAATACTTGTGTGGTGGCATGTACATACACTCCACGAAGCGAAAAGCATTGTGGCTGGTAGCTTACTCTAACCCAGCTCAGATAAGCCGATGGGATCGCCTGATGAACCGACGCTCGTCACTCGGCTGATCGACCACAATATTGTGCGAGATCGGGGTCGATGATTACAACTAAGGAAGGGGTCTAGGGTTCAGACATCAGCCAACGGGGATACAAGAAGCCGATGATCAGCCGGTGCTCTAGTGATGCTGCAGCCGATAATTGTTGAGCATCAGAGACTGATTATGATGATGCCGCCCCACTGCCGATGTTGGTAAGATCAAATAAACCTTACTTCTTGCTGCAAAGATACTTGGGGGTTTTATCTTGCGAAAATAAAAATAGCTTAGCTCCTCAATGATATGAAATTCCTACCAGAGCCATATATTGATATGAAAGCCTTATACGTATGCTACTTGTTTTGCATTGAGCTTTGTCAAATTATTTGTGACCCTTGTGAGATTCGTTTCATACTTTTAAGATTGAGATCACGTACAATCCATATATACATGCTAACTTCTACATCGGAAGTTACACAAAAATATGCCTCCCATCCACAAAAAAATGCTCCATCTCTTTGACACGACTCTTCATATTCATTATGGTAAAAATATGGGCTATGCAAAAGAAAAGAAAATAAAAAGTGTGTCCGTGCCCAGAAGCATGGGAAAAAGAAAAAAAAGGAGAGATAGCCCATATTTCAAAATAAAAGATAGAGTCATGCGGAAAGGGGTGCGAGCTCCATCTTGAAAGATTCCACACACACATGCACATCTTAATCTGATTGTATGACCTGTTTTCTCTATTGGGTCCGGTTTTGGACTTTGCAATATATGCAAGATATGTATGCTTCTTTTCATTCCCTACCCTGAGCTCCGCAAAAAGCCTTATTAGAAATAGGAAGGAGAAAGGTGATCCAGTGCCTTGGCGAGGAATCATACACATTGAGTGATCTGAGAGAGTCATTTGAGGAGAAAAGTTTTATTCTGATTTGAAAATCTTTCGAAAGACCCAAGTTATTTAGCAGAAGAAGTAAAGTTGGTTTGACTCTTCACGTTGGCTTAAATTGTTATACACATCATGGAGAGTATTATTGGCTATGAAAAAGGATTACCAGAAAAGTTCATCACAGTCTCCCGTTCGCTATGATCTTCATCTGTCAGGGGCATCAGCTAAATTTTGGTAAGGAACTTGAAGTAAGATATCGGCTATAAAAGAGCAACATCAAAAAAGCCGAGGTCTCCTATCCATGAAATGATTGAGCAGATTGAGGCACATGATTTATAGAGTTTCGAAGCATGAGCCTTTCGTACTCCGAAACTGGGGGCCTGTGTTGACACCGGATTTTGACAAATCCGATGTAATCTGAATTATGAAGATAATCGGCTATTGGCATACGTGCGCAGAAGTCACAGGAAACAAGAAGGTCAATGTGTACATATGAAGCTGATCAGGAATAAGAAGAAACAATCGGCTATCAAGTCCACGTGGAGTACACTATCGGATTACATGCACGAAGAAGGAGGCAAAGGGAATAAAAAAGGGGATTATTTAGCCGATTAAGATAAATGGAAGGAGCAAGGCCGTACGTGTTGATAAGATTCTCGTGCAAAAATGGGCTTCATCTAATTGGCCGGCAAGAAAGGAATATTTAAAAGATAAGTTAATAGCTGGTCACGTGAAGGCAAGATTGATTAAATAAAGGAGCGTGGAAGCTGGCATGTATACAGCGTACGTGGGGGTCTGGGACGAACGGATCGGCAAGAGGTTTCATTAGCAAGGATTCTAGAGAAAATAAAAATAGAGTCCGTTTATTTTGGTATTTCTTTTTAAGTTAGATTTTGCTTGTCAGTCAAGTTAGCCTAGGCTATAAATATGTGTCCTCGTCCATTGTAAAAGTTTTATCACACGATCAATAAACAAACTCTATTTTTTACCTGCAATTTACTTTTCGGCGACTTCGCCAGTTTTCTTTTCTTTTCGGCGAGTTCTTTCGAGTTGATCAAGGACGCATGACATTCGAGCGACTTGATCTGCTGGTAAGTTTTTGTTTACCGAGTAAATCTGAGCTTTAGCTTTCGGGCACATCGCTGTGGCTTCATTCAGATCTATTCAAAAGTTATCGAGTTTATCTAGGCTTTGACTTCCGGGCGTGTCGCTGTCGTCTCGTCTATATTTATTCACCAATTATCGATATCGACTAGATTTGTAGGTTTTCCTACGCTTTTTGGCCATTATCACACCTAAAAACATATTAGATCAGCTTTAGGTTTTGCAGTAACACTTTTGTTATCTCAAGAGCTGGTTTATATCTGTTTTTAGTTTACATCATATGAGTTACACATTCGTAGCTTAGATTCTGTTACACACGCATAATCGGCTACTCAAAGCCGGTTTTGTCGTCTAGTGCATCGGCTGATCCTGCCGATGCACTCATTTATTACACGCTTGCATTTAAATATTCTTTTGTCGTGTATTGTATCGGCAAAGCTTGCCGATACGCCTATCTGAGGGATAATCAGAACTCTAGCCGATACACCCTCGAATTTAACGTTTACTCTGTCTCCTTGTCAATCAATAGGTCAGATTGACTGGCACGCTTGGTTCACTTTCCGTGCTTGGCGAACACTTGCCCTCGAATTCCAGGGTGTTGATTTTTGCATCAACAGGGTGGTTCTACTTGCGCAACGTTGGCGGGCGGCTCCCGACGTTCACCAACAAGGTGCTCCGGGAGAGGCCGGAGAAGTGGGGTATGGACTGTCGCCCCAGAGCAAGCAGACCAAGCTCGAGCCGCTCCTCAAGGCGCTGCATCGCTTGGTGAAGAAGGGACTGACGGCGGCCGACGTCGTCGCGAACTTCCACCACCAGAGGGTGATCCCTCTTATGGAGAGGAAGGTGCCGATCTTCGGCCTCAGCCTCGAGGTCCCGTACGAGGGTTTGAGGACGTCGGACGAGCTGCTCGCCCACCATATTGCTGCCCGGAGGGCAAAGAGCGCGGTGGCGGAGTTCCCCGCCAACTCAAATGACCTCTGGGTGATCAAGATGCGCCCCGAGGAGGGGTTCGTAAGCCTGGAACATGCGGTTTTTAATTGTTGCTGCTGCGGCATTGCTCCTCCCCCACTCCCTGATCCTGACTTGGCCATTTTCACAGGGTGTGAGCCGCAAGGGCTTCGTCTCGAAACCCCCGGTTCCGGAGGAACGCGAGGCCAACCGCCTGCGAGACGAGGCGAAGAAGAAGAAGAAGGATGCGGAAAAGGATGCCGCCGATAGGAAGAGGAGGAGGAAGGAGAAGCACGATAGGGATTGCAAGATCGCACTCGTGGAGGGGAGGCCGCATCCCACCACGCCTGAGTCCACTGAGGAGGAAGATTCCTCTGACGTGGAGCTCAATTTCTCAGATGACGACGAGGAGGCGACGGGCGCGGACTCCCTGACGTCCTACCTGAGGACCGGCAGCGAAGGCTTGTCGGTGGCGCTGGGCGGGACGACGCCCGCGCCGGGATTATTGGTGGAGCCGCCCCCCGCAGGGATGGAACGGAGGTCGCCCACACCGGCGGCGGGCAGGGGGACACCCGCGCCCGCGACGGGGCGGAGGTCACCCACACCCATGACGGGGCAGAGGTCGCCCTCTCCGGCAACGGGTAGGAGGACACCCGCGCCCGCGGCGTCGGCGGGCGGCGGAGGGTCCGCGGTGAGCGCGGGAATGCCCGCACGGACAGCCTCGAGGCCTCAGGCCAACCCGAGGGTAGCACCCTCTGGTCAGTCGTCGGGAGGTGTCGGTGTGCCGCGGGCTCGGAGGAGCGGTACGGGCAAGCGCAGCATGAGCGCTCGGGTAGGGTAAGTGATCCTAACTTTGCCATTCGTATTCGTCTTGCTCGACCCTTGAATCCTATTGATTCCAACGTTTCCTCTTCAATTGCCCAGCTCCGGGGCTGCCGCTCGAGACGCGGCCCCACTTGCGCCGATGAAGGCCCTCAAGACTGGGGCGCACGCGACACCGCACACGGCGCCACAGCCTCTGCCCGTGGTGGACATCATGGCGGAGGCTGCAAGGCTCCAGGAGGCAATGGCTCGGGGGAGCCTGGAGTCTCAACGGGCCCGAGCGAAGGAGGGCGGTGGCGACGCCGGCCAGAGCGGGACCACGGTGGCCGCCCGGGTCGACGCCGAGGAGGAAGCCGGCCGGGGCGGCACGGACGCTGCCGCCCAGCTGGGGGTCATGACTGGCGAGAGCGAAGCAGGCAATGCAGCCCAGCCGGAGGCAGGAGAAGGAGGAGCTGGCGGGAGGGCGCAGGAGCAGCCCGCCGGCCAGAGAGAAGAGGAGACCCCTGCCCTTGAGCCTCCGAGGGTTGGGGTCGAGGGGAACATGGAGGAGGAGCCGTAGAAGAAGGCAACGTCCCGGAGCCCGCGAGGGTCAGGGACGAGGATGTTGCGGCGGCAGCGGCACAGATGGCACCGGGGAACGCGGAGGCAGTGGTGGACCTGTCGTCGAGCAGCAGCGTGTACGGGAACTTGGAGGACATCAACCCCACTGCTACGGCCAGCACCTTCGATAAGGCCGTCGAGTTCATCTCGGCCTCTGCAGAAGTCCTCGGCGCAGGGATGTATGAGGAGCTTGCTAGCGACGAGGGACACGGTGACGAGGGTGACTGGGCGATCATTCGGTCTGCGGCGCCCTCGGAGCCTGCTCCTGCCGGATTAAAAGAAGGTGGCGACTGGCGGTCACAGGTCATTCCCTCGGAGTCTGATGACGCCGAGCGGGAGGAGGAGGAGGTCTGGGAGAACCACATGACCATGGGGGACCAAGTCGAGAAGGGCCTCTTCAAGGTTATTGATATCGTTTCGAAGGCGCTCCACACCTCCAGCGAGGTGAGCATTTTCGTTTGCCCATTCTCAGAATTACGAGCATGTTCTCGTCTTATGTTTCTTCACACACCTCCCCATTCGTAGCAACTATTGTCAATCTCGAGGGAGAAGAATGAGAAGTTGACGCGGCTGCAGTCTAGGGTGCACTAGCTTGGCCTGTGCAACAACACCGTGACCGCGCACCTGGAGGAGGCCAACGCGCGAGCTGACTAGGTGGAACCCCTGGAGGCGCGTTTCCGCGAACTGGAGCAGGAGCTGGCCCGAGCCACCGGTGAGCGCAACGCCCAGCGAGCCACAGCTGACCAGAAGCCCAGGAGGCCAAGGCGCGCGAGGTCGACCTGCGGCAAGCTAGAGCAGTGGTCGAGCGGAAGGAGCAGGCCCTCGAGGCGAAGGAGACCGAGCTCCAACGCGAGGAGGGCTGCTATCGCCACACTTACCGGGACTCTCCAGAAGAAGGACGCGGCCCTCGAGGAGAAGAGTGCAGTCCTCCAGAATGCGGAGGCTGCCCTCAAGGAGAAGGAGGACACCTTGTCCTCCATCCAGGAAGCCGTACGGGTCTAGGGGGAGGAGGTGCAGAAGAAGATCACAGGTAAGTGTTCGAAATTTCATTGTTGTTTGATTCGGGCTTGTCACGACTTATCTCGATCCCCCTGTCCAGAACTGAGGCAGAAGGTGGCGGACGAATCCGCGGCAAAGAAGGCTGCCAACATGGCGTTCACGGCTGTACAAGATGAATATGCCGAACTGAAGCAGACCGTCGTGGACGTGTGTCAGGAGCTCGAGGGGGCCAACGCTCAATCTGGTAGCTCGGTGGTCAGCCGCCTGCAAGCAATAGGTGGCCGGATCGCCGAGCTTGCCAAGAGCCCGTTCCGCCTTGGTGTCCTACGGGCCCTCGCCGTGGCCTCGACCCACTACCTCATGGACCTCGGGCAGGTGTCAAAGGGGTACGTCATCCCGAACGACGCCAGTCCGGAGGCTGCGTCGGCCATCATGGACGAAGCCGGCGCCACCGTCGAGGAGTTCGCCTCCGTGCTGACCGGGAGGCTCGAAACTGACATCCCCCCCATAGCCGAATTTGATGCCGTTGAAGACCCGCAAGGGGGGATCGTGACCTGTAGAAAGTCTGGGCCTTGGAGCCCATGTAAAATACTAGTCAGTACTTGTCATAATCATGCTTTCGGATTAGGAAAACTTGTTAATATAAATCGTCAGTGTGGCCCATCGAGGCCTTGTGCATTCGAGCCCTTGTTTTTTCTATTTTATTTCTGTGTTCTCGCATATGCTTTAGATAGGTTTTTGCGAGGGAGTTGCCATTCATAAACGACTTAGGCGTGGGGAGGTGAATGGAGATGCCGTATCCCGGAGGCGTATGCGGTCCCACGGCTCGGCCGATCCCGTTTCTTAGCCATTTACGCCTTGCGTCTTCCTTTCTAAGTGTGCGAGGGGCTTAGGCACAAAAAATTTCGAAAAAACATTGGCAATTTTGGGGACGTTCGGGGGTTCCCCCCGTAATAGCCCCCGAGGGAGGCTTGGCTTTGCCGAGGATAAAGCCAAGCGTACCTCAGTGTTCGTGCGCGTTCGAGCCCCCGAGGGTTCGGAGAGTTTCCCAAAGAATAAATAAGCGAAGCGTACTCTTTATTGCCTCGGGAATTTTAGAAGTACAAGTACAAACTTATATACAGAGAACTTGGAATTCTAAGGATAGAAGCGACGTAGCTGTTGTATGTTCCAAGCGTTAGTAAGGACTTCGCCGTCCTCGTTCGCCAACTTGTACGTGCCGGGCTTGAGCATCTCTGCGATGATGTACGGGCCTTCCCATGGCGGTGAAAGCTTGTGGTGTCCTTTGTTGTCCTGTCGAAGCCTCAGCACCAAGTCCCCTTTGTTGAGGTCTCAGCGTCGAACCTTCTGCGCTTGATACCTTCGTAGAGATTGCTGGTAACGCACGGACTATAGGAGTGCCACATCTCGAGCCTCATCCACTTGATCCAGCGAGTCCTCGCGGGCTTGCTGGTTCTGCTGCTCTTGATAAGCCTTGAGCCTCGGGGATCCGTATTCCAAGTCCGTGGGGAGGATGGCCTCGACGCCATAGACGAGGAAGAAGGGGGTAAAGCCCGTGGCTCTGCTTGGCGTTGTCCTCAGGCTCCAGATAACCGAGGGTAGATCTGTGAGCCACCTTCAGTCAAACTTGTTCAACTTATTGAAGATCCTCGGCTTGAGGCCCTGCAGGATCATGCCGTTGGCACGCTCTACTTGGCCATTCGTTTGTGGGTGTGCCACAGCCGACCAGTCCACTCGTATGTGGTAGTTGTCGCAGAATGCCAAGAACTTCTTGCCCGTGAACTGGGTGCTATTATCCGTGATGATCGAATTCGGGACCCCGAACCTGAAGACAATGTCAGTGAAAAACAGGACAGCTTGCTCAGACTTGATCTTGCCGATGGGTCGAGCCTCGATCAACTTGGAGAACTTGTCGATTGCCACCAGTAAGTGGGTGAAGCCCCCGGGCGCCTTCTGCAGCGGGCCGACGAGGTCCAATCCTCACACGGCAAACGACCACGTGATGGGGATGGTCTGCAGAGTGTGGGCTGGGAGGTGTGTCTTTCGGGCGTAGAATTGGCAGCCGTCGCAGGTCTGCACGACGTTAGTGGCGTCAGCGACAGCGGTGGGCCAGTAGAAGCCCTGTCGAAATGCGTTGCCCACGAGGGTGCGCGGCGCGGAGTGGTGACCGCAGATGCCAGCGTGGATGTCACAAATCAGCTCCTTGCCCTCGGGGATGGGGATGCATCGTTGCAGAATGCCCGAGGGACTGCGCTTGTACAGCTCATCGTCGATCAAGATGAAAGACTTGGCCCGCCTAGCGATGCGCCGTGCCTGAGCGCGATCGGAGAGTAGGACCCCTCGAATCATCCAGTCGAGGTACTGGGTGCGCCAGTCTCGCGGAGGCGGGGCCTCATCGATCTCCATTGCTTCAGCCTCGTCCATCGAGGAGGTTTCGAAGTCGGTGTCCATGGCCTCGGACTCCTCTGTCGAGGGGTCCTTGGCCGATGGCTCGATGGCTGCAGCCCCCGAGGGTCCGAGTGCTGCTCCGACGGCTTCCGCAGGGTTCTTGAAGTCGACGGATGGTTTGGCGATGTCGCGGGCGCAGATGTTCGGGGGAACGGTGGTCCGCCCGGACGCGATCTTGGCCAGCTGGTCCGCTTCCTCGTTGCACTTGCGCGCAACATGGTTGAGCTCGAGCCCATCGAACATATCTTTGAGGCGGCGCACTGCATTGCAGTACACCTCCATCTTCTCGTCATGGCAGCTTGCCTCCTTCATCACCTAGTCGATGATGAGTTGGGAGTCTTCCCGGACGTCAAGATGCTTGATGCCGAGTTCGATGGTGATGCGGAGGCCACTGAGAAGGGCCTCGTACTCCGCCATGTTGTTTGACGCTGGGAAATGCAAACGTACCATGTACCTCATGTGCTCCCCGAGGGGTGAGACGAAAAGCAGGCCCGCGCCTGCGCCGGTCTTCATTACCGACCTGTCGAAGTACATGAGCCAGCATTCCGCTTGAATCTGGGGTGGGGGTAGCTGAGTGTCGGTCCACTCAGCTATGAAGTCTGCCAAGATCTGGGACTTGACCGCCTTGCGAGCTGCATAGGTGAGGGTCTCGCCCATCAACTCCACTGACCATTTGGCCATCCTACCCGTGACCTCCCGGTTGTGGACTATCTCCTCGAGAGGGAAGGATGAGACCATGGTGACGGGGTGAGCCTCGAAGTAGTGGCGCAGCTTGCGCCGAGCTAGGATCACTGCGTAGAGCAGCTTCTGGATATGTGGATACCGTGTCTTGGTCTCAGACAACACCTCGCTGATGAAGTACACCGGCCTTTGGACGGGCAGAGCGTGTCCCTCCTCTTGTCATTCCACAACGATGGCTGCGCTGATGACCTGAGTCGTGGCTGCCACGTATAGGTAGAGGGGCTCGCCTTCCACTAGCCGTGTTAAGATTGGAGCGCTTGTGAGCGACGCCTTCAGTTTATCGAGGGCCTCCTGGGCCTCGGGGGTCCATGTGAAGCGTTCGGACTTCTGCAGGAGTCGATACAGAGGCAAGCCTTTCTCGCCGAGGTGCGAGATGAACCGGCTGAGAGACGCTAGGCATCCCATAACCTTCTGTACCCCCTTTAGGTCTCGAATCGGTCCCATCCGAGTGATGGCCGAGACTTTCTCAGGGTTGGGTTCAATGGCCCGCTGGGAGATGATGAAACCCAAGAGCATACCTCAAGGGACTCCGAACACGCACTTCTCGGGGTTGAGCTTAACCCCCTTAGCCCTAAGGCAATCGAACGCGATCCGGAGATTGGCTACCAGGTTGTCCGCCTTCCTGGATTTTACCACGATGTCGTCGACATATTCCTCTACGGTCCGCCCTATATGATCCCTAAACACGTGGAGCATGCATCGCTGGTACGTAGCTCCAGCGTTTCTAAGGCCAAAGGGCATCGTGACGTAGCAATACATATCGAAAGAAGTGATAAAAGAAGTAGTTTCATCTTGATTTGGTGGTAACCGGAATACGCATCAAGGAAAGATAAAAGTTCGCATCCCATAGTTGAATCAACAATTTGATCAATACGTGGCAAAGGTAAGGGAACTTTAGGACATGCTTTATTTAAACTAGTATTGTCTACACACATCCTCCATTTCCCACTTTTTTTCTTTACTAGTACAAGATTGGCTAGCCACTCGGGATGGAATACCTCCTTGATGAATCCGGCCTCCAAAAGCTTGTGCACCTCCTCACCAATCACGCGCCGCTTGAGCTCGTCGAAGCGCCGCAGGCGTTGCTTGACTGGCTTGGAGTTAGGCAGGATATCAAGGGAGTGCTCGGCGACCTCCCTCGGGATGCCAGGCATGTCCGAGGGGCTCCACGCAAAGATGTCAGCATTGGCGCGGAGAAAGTCGACGAGCACCACTTCATATTTGCTGTCGAGGGTGGCGCTGATCTTCAGCGTCTTGTCGTTGGAGGTCTTTGGGTCGAGGGGGACGTCCTTGGTTCCCTCGGCAGGCTCGAAGGTGCCCGCGTTCCACTGCTTGGAGTCCATGGCCTCCTCGGCCATCCCTTAAAGCTGCGCGGTGAGGGCCTCGTCGAGCGCCAGAGCCTCGGCGTGCTCGATGCACTCGACGTCGCACTCGTAGGCATGCTCGAACGAGGAACCGACAGTGATGACACCTATCGGGCCCGGCATCTTCAGCTTGAGGTAGGTGTAGTTGGGGATGGCCATGAACTTGGCGTAGCATGGACGGCCAAGGATGGCATGGTAGGCTCCCCGGAACCCCACCACCTCGAAGGTGAGCACTTCCTTGCGGAAGTTGGCCGCCGTGCCGAAGCAGACGGGCAGATTGATCTGGCCGAGAGGTTGGACTCGCCTCCCCGGCGCAACATCGTGGAATGGCGACTTGCTGGTACGGAGCTTGTCTAGTACGATCCCCATGAGCTCCAAGGTGTGGGCGTACATGATGTTGAGGCTGCTGCCTCCGTCCATGAGCACCTTGGAGAAGCGGGTGTTGCCGATGATAGGGTCGACAACAAGTGGGTACTGTCCCGGTTGCGGGACGTAGTCGGGGTGGTCCTCGCGGCCGAAGGAAATGGTGTCCTCCGACCAGTCGAGGTAGGATGGTGTGGCCTTGGTGATGGAAAAAACCTATCGGCGCTTGCGCTTGCGCTGCCGGGAGGTCATGTTTGTCATCGGCCCTCCAAAGACGAAGAAGGCGTTCTCCACTGGGGGGGACCCGTGGTCTTCACCCTTGTCGCCAGTGTCCTTCTTCTTGTCTGCATTGTGATTCGCGATGCGGTTGTAGTACATCTTGAGCATCTTGCACTGCTCGAGAGTGTGGTTAACCGAGCCCTTGTGGTCGGGGCACGGCTTCTTGAACATGTCAGCGAACAGGCCACCACCGCCTCGAGGGTTGCATCGTGGACCTTTGCAGTCTGGGGAGGCGACGCGGGCCTCGTCGGAGTCCTCCGCCTGCTCCTGCCCGTGCTGGTTCGGTGGGGCCGGCTTCTTTCCTTTCTTCCCCCGCCTTTGCCTTTTAGCGGGGGCCTTGGTCTTGTTGCTGCCCTCTGCGGGCGCATCCTCCTTACGCTTGTTCGCCTTGCCGTCAAAGATGGCACCAATTGCCTCCTCGCCGGCGGCGTAGTTGGTGGCGGCATCAAACAACTCGTTGGTGGTGGCGGGGCGGCTTCGCGCAAGCTTGTGCACCAGGCTTCTGCACGTCGTGCCTTCAAGGAAGGTGTTGATGACCTCGACGTGGGTGACACTGGGAGCTCGGTGCATTGCTTGGAGAAGCGCCGCACGTAGTCGCGCAGGGACTCGTTGGGCTTCTGCCGATAGTTCTTGAGGTCTTAGGAGTTTCCAGGGCGCACGTAAGTGCCCTGGAAGTTGCCCACGAAGATCTTGACTAGGTCGGCCCAGTCGTAGATCTGATCCGCGGGCAGGTGATCGAGCCACGTTCGGGTGGCGTCGGCAAGGTGAAGGGGAAGGATACGGATGATGATGGCGTCATCCGTCGCGCCGCCCAGCTGGCATGCCAGGCAGTAGTCGTTGAGCCAGACCACGGGGTCCGTCTCTCCAGAGTACTTGACGAGGGTGGTTGGTTGTTGAAACCGTGGGGGGAGGGAGCGGTACGAATCTCCCGGCTGAACACACGGATGTCCGGAGGCTCCGGCGACTGGCGTCACTCCCCTGTCGTGTTCGGGGTCGAAACGGCCACCCGTCGAGGGTACTGCCTCCCATTGATGATGTTGCGGGCATCACCGTCATCGGCGTGCCCGCGCGTGTCGCAGAGGCGCTCCTTCGCACGAGTCCTCTTGACGTGTTCGTGCACCGTGGGTGCCCTTGCTTCGTTGACCGCGGCTGCCATGCCTTTTTCACCCGGGGGAGTGTGTACCGAGGCCTCACGGCCTTGGTGCGCCGCTCCCCCGGCCTTCGAAGCCGCCAATCGCATGCGAAATGCAGAGCTCTCAGCTTGCTGCACCGCAGCCTGCTCGACGAGCATCTTTTCCTCGTTGCGCAGGTTGCGTCCCTTAGTCGTAGAGGGCTCCAGCATGGCCTGGAGTAGGTAGGCTGCGGCGACGAGCTTGTCGCTGGCCTTCTTCAGCTTCAGCAATTTGTCACCATCGGCCAGGATCCGCTCCCGGGCGACTCGTCCCGCTGCCTGAGCTCGCGCACCACGCATGGTGCGCTCCTACTCAAGCACGGTTCGTAGTAGTCGTGTCTGCTGACGTTCCTCCTCGAGCTTCTTCTCAAGCTCCGCGAGTTGATCCAGGTATGCCTGTCGTGACGCCGAGCTTGCGGAAGCAGCAGGGTTTGTAGGGGGCATTGCCCCCTGGTTTGCTGGCGGGGGTACCACCACCTGGTTCACAGGTGGAGTGCCCCCACGACACCCGTTGTCACCCGACGCTTCCTCGTCGGCTCCGTCCGCCAGCTCCACCATGAAGCATTCCCGAGTGGGACCGTAATCCCCCTCCTGGAGTCCTCGAAGCAGGTGAGGCAGTAAGCCGCCGCAAGCTGGAACGAGAGGAAGGCGGCGGGGTTACGGACCCCGGAGTAGTTGTTGACGCTCACTAACAACCATTTCCAAGCATCAACTTAATCAGAAAATCATGAGAGTTTGCATTTCTTACACGCACTTATATTTAATAAAGTCCCTAAACCACACTTTACATTTTAGAATATGCAATTTGTGTTTTTGAGCTAATATGCAGGTTGCAAGCACACTTTGGCCCAGCAGAAAAACACAGAAAATATCAGAGCGTTGATTCAGGCTCAAATAGACCAAGTGTAGCCCATGAACCGAAGCAAAATGAGTCAAGACAGGCCAACCCCAGCGTGGATCAGACAAGGAGGCCCAGACAAGCCCAACCCCCTGCAGTTGGGGGCGGTTGGCGGCCAGGGCAGGCCGGCCGACCTATAGGTCGGCCGGCCAAGCCCGTGGGCCCCACCACCTCAACTTTGCCACGTGTCGCCTCCCTGCTGCTCCTCTAGGTCGGTTTGGGGTGCTGCGGCCGGTGGCTCCCTCCTATAAATACAAGGGGGGTAGAGATTGAGAACACACAAACACACACACACACACCCCACACTTCACTCACCTCTCTTGCATTCCTTGCATAGTCTTTAGGCTTAGTGGAGTTTAGGAGAAGTCTAGGAGTCATCGAGTCACCGGAGTTGCTCGAGAGTCTGGTATGGGTTCATCTCTAGCTCTCTCTTGTAATATTTGGTCGTATGTAATAGAATTAGAATATCTGCTTGAAGTATATTCTGAGTTATCGGGTATATGCTTCTTGTCATGGTTGCATTATTATTCAATGCTTGCATTGCATAATTGCCCTGTGCTGGAGATAGTTAGTCTTTTGTTCTTAGAACTCTATCAACTGTTCCAGTATTCGTATGATTGCTCTAGTGTGATATCTGTCCATCCGGAGGGTGGGGGCTCCGCACGGGACATTAGAGTATCCCTTACTAGTGTAGACATGGTGTCTAGATTAGCTAAGAGTTGCTGGATGTCAACTATACCCATGGTTTGTAGAGGTAGCCGGCAGGTGGTGACAACCCTGTCCGAGCCTTTTAGTAATCCTCCACGTTCGGTATGGGGGGTAGGAGGTACATAAAGTCGCCGGAGTGTACGGGCTCCTCCCGTTACTTTGATAGCGATCTCCCTGTTGTGTAGTTTAATATCTGACAAGCTAACTAATGAGAAAGTGTAGATATAGCTAGCCTAGCACAGCTGACTCGAGCTCTGACTTTTACCTTGCTCCCGGCCTTAAGCAATCTTTATTCTTTTATCCAAGAGAGTAGTCGTGTGTGTGTCACACTACCTCCTACCATGTTATTATCTTACCCCTGTTTATGCATGAGAATATCCAATCTAGATAGAGCACATCAACTAATCTATATACTCTCTCTCTCATCGCCTTGCCTGCGGAAATTTAAATAACACCCCGGTATACTCCCGAGTAAAATGCTACAGCGGTATTCTGTGCGCTTGCGGATTTATTCGTGGTTCATGAAATACTGCTACCCCAAACTTGGCGTCTGTGGGCCTCATCGCCAGGTGACGTTGGTAGGCGCCAACAAGCATTTTTGGCGTCGTTGCTGGGGAAGGCACAGAGTGGAATATATAGACAAAGTTGTGAACAAAATCGAAATTGGTATTCGCATGCTAAACAGGCTAACTTGGCTTTGTTTTCTTGTCTTTGTTGATATGAAAACAGGGTAGTGTATGATCGGTTTCGACTTGCCGCAAAACTTTCATTCCGATCTAGAGTCACTTTTGAGGAGGACGCGAGCTCGTCTCGTATCACCTCGGAGATCACTCCCGGCAGTTGATCCAGTCATCACATCGTCATCAGCTCCTAGAGCTATGGCCCAGAAAACACTCCGTGATTCCTCTGCTCCGTTTGCTAGCCAGGTCCCAACCGGACCCGAGGTTAACACCGGAGGAGAAAATTTCGAGATCAAGATGGGTCTCATTACGATGGTGCAGGCCAGCCCATTCTGTGGCAAGGCCAATGAGGATGCCAGCGCTCATCTCCAGCAGTTCCTGGAGCTCTGCAGTACTTTTGTTATCAAGGGTGTATCACAAGATGCAGTTCGGCTCCGTCTATTTTTGTTCTCCCTCTTGGGGAGAGCGAAACAATGGTTTTATGCTAACAAGGCTGTTGTGGATGCTTGGGACAAATGTGCCAAGGCGTTAGTCTTGAAGTTCTTCTCGACGGGCAAAACCAATGCTCTTCGTGGTCGGATTTCGAACTTCCAGCAGGCATCAACTGAGTCAATTCCGGAAGCTTGGGAGAGGCTTCAGAGTACATTCTGGCATGTCCGCACCATGGAATGGATAATTGGCTCATTCTACAGAACTTCTACAACGGGTTGACACAGTCATCCCGTGATCATATAGATGCCGCTGCGGGTTGAGCTTTCTTCTCGCTGACCACTGAAAGAGCTACATCATTGATCGAGAAGATGGTTTCCAACCAAGGTTGGAGTGATGATAGTCTCCAACCACGCCAGCGAGGTATGCACTCCGTCAAGGAGGCTGACATTCTCGCTATGAAGATTGATCTCCTCCTCAAGAAATTTGAGGATTATTCCCAAGATAAGGCTCAGATGCAAACACTTCAAGCCTTGGAAGCTCGCATGACGTGCGAGGTCTGCGGGGATGTTGGACATTCAGGCGACAATTGCCTAGAAACCCAAGAAGAAGCTCTATTCCTCAATGGCATCAATGGGTTTCGTCCACAAGGAGGTCAGGAGTGGAATCAACCACGCCCATATTACCAAGGAGGTAATGGGAATTCGAATTCTTTCGGTCCTAACCAGCCTACCTTGAGAGATCTTGTCTACGGCCAAGTGAAGATCAATGAGTCCCTTCAGAAGAAGTTGGCCGCTATGGACAAATCTATGGAGACTATCCATGCCAAGATGGACGGATTCTCCACAATTATGAAGAACCAGCTGAGTTTCAACAAGGCACTAGAAACTCAATTGGCTCAATTAGCTGCTACTACACCTGCTGCTGAACTAGGGAAGATCCTGGGGCAACCCGAGTCTACTCTAGAAAGTGTGAATGTCATCAATGCTATGTGGAAAGAGCCCCTTAGCAGGACACCCCTCAGCTATGCGGAGAATCTCACACACCCAAGAAGAGGTGTGTGGGGTAAGTTAGCAGCCACAATAAGAGAAGATCCCGGAACCCCAGTGATCAGCTGCTCAATCTTTGATTACGAATTTGATCACGCCCTTTGTGACCTTGGAGCTAGTGTCAACATCATGCCCAAGGTAACTTTCAAGAAGTTAGGCTATCCATCAGTTTTCCCTACCACTATGTGTGTTCAGCTGGCAGACTCCACAATAAGATATCCAGAAGGAGTTGTGGAAAGGTTAATGGTAAAAGTCAAGAATACCTACATATTGGTGGATTTCGTAGTCCTTGATATGGAAGGAGATCTTGGAATCCCGCTCATACTTGGGCGACCATTCCTCAAGGATACAAATGTCAGGATTGATGTGGGGAGAGGAAGAATCAGCCTCTGAATCATGGGAAAGACCATGAAATTTAAGTTCCAAAATAAGAGAGAGGTATTTCTGATTCATGAGGATAGTGGGAAACAAGGGCTATGGGCAGAGCCCGGTTGGGATGATCAAGACTATCGCCCCTCTTCCAAGCCAGCTTGGGAGGATTGGGAAATTCATACTCCACCAACCGAGCTAGTGGAAGATGATCAGAAGATCCCTGATTTCATCACTGATACAGTATGGGAAGATCTGAAGATTGTCTATCCAGCATCCAAGGATCCTGTTCCTGCGCCGCCTACGCCACCAAAGAAGACCAAGAAGGTGTGGCGCAAGAAGAACAAGACGTCATCGACCGCTACTACTTCTCCAGGTACGGACAAAATGACATCAACCTAATCAGGTATGGAGAAAGGTCCTGCTTTTCGACCCTAACCAAGAGCTAGCTTGGGGGAGGTCCCCTCCCCTAAGTCAATTGTATCCCTTTTATTTGCTTTCAATAAAATTTGATAAAAACTTCTAAAAACAAAACAAAAATTTACTGCTTTATTTTCCTTTTCTATGATGCGTGGTAAGAATATTTTAACTCCCTTTTTATAAGTTGAAAGGATGAGTTTTGCTTTGCTTTATCATGTCTGTTGTGCCTAGTTTGAAAATAAAAGTTCTCTTAAGTTTATGTTCGTTGGTTACACAAATATCTTGCCAATAAACCTGAAAGTTCCGTGGGATGCATATGCTTGATCCGAGTCTAAGTTGTTGTGAGTTTAGATATGGTAAATAAGGTTTTGCAAGCTTGTTCTAGTAATGCTTGAAGTCTAGAGTTGCTTTTCAAAAATAAAATTAAAAAGGCAAGTTCCCCAGCGATATGCAATGTCCTACCAGAGCCGTATGTCATACTCCATAAAAAAATCCTTATACATATGCTGCTTGATGTTCTGTTGAGTTTTGTCAAATTGGGTGACCCTAGTGAGATACTCTTCATGCTTTCTCGATCATAAGCACGTACACGTCCCATCCATTTGCTATATTCCTGCACTGGGAATTAGTACTACCATCCATTCCACATTAATAAATGCTAAATGTCTCGGTGATTTCTCTCATAGAATATCCCTAAAATAAAATTTAGATTATGGTTGCCCCAAAAAGAAGAAAAAAGATGGCATGCCAAAGAAGCATGACCCAAAAAAGAGAGAGAAAAAGAGATAATCATGTCTCAAAAAAAAGAAGAGAGAGAGACAGGGATGATTCGAGAGAGAAAAGCCATTACCTCAAGGAGTAAGCCATATTCATCCATCCATCCATCCACTCGTACACTTGCACCTTTTGATCGAGACTGTATGACTTGTTTCTCCATGGATCCTCTCTTTGGCTTTACAATAAATAGAATACAAGTGTACCCTGTTCTTATCCTACCTTGAGCACCACAAAGGCTTGTAGTAGTAGGAAAGATCAAAGGTAAACACTGCCCTGGTAAGGAAATACAAGATGAGTGCCTCGAGAGAGTTATCCTAGGAGATTTTCCATGTTTCTAAAAAAAATCTTTCAAAAACGTCTCTCCAGATGGATTGCGGATCTATGAACAAGTAAGTATTACTTTATGCACCGTTCTAAATCTCAGCAGCCCAAGACAAGTAGACAGCTGAAAAGCCCCATGAGGGAGTAAGGTAATTGAGCAAAGATATGCTAACCAACTTATTTGAGCTTAAAGATGAATCTCTTTGCTTCAGACTATGACATGACAGGTAAGGTACGAGTCAAAGTGATTTTTCTGATTAACAACCTGATTTGTCCTACTTTGCTCGGGACGAGCAAAGGATAGCTTGGGGGATCTTGTTGACGCTCACTAACGACCATTTCCAGGCGTCAACTTGATCAGAAAATCATGAGAGTTTGCATTTCTTACACGCACTTATATTCAATAAAGTCCCTAAACCACACTTTACCTTTTAGAATATGCAAGTTATGTTTTTGAGCTAATATGCAAGTTGCAAGCACACTTTGGCCCAGCAAAAAAACACAGAAAATATCAGAGCATCGATTCAGGCTCAAATGGACCAAGTGTAGCCTAAGAACCGAAGCAAAACGAGTCAAGACAGGCCAACCCCAGCGTGGATTAGACAAGGAGGCCCAGACAAGCCCAACCCCCAGCAGTTGGGGGCGGTTGGCGGCCAGAGCAGGCCGGCCGACCTATAGGTCGGCCGACCAGGCCTGTGGGCCCCACCGCCTCAACTTTGCCATGTGTCACTCCCTGCTGCTCCTCTAGGTCGGTTTGGGGTGCTGCGGCCGGTGGCTCCCTCCTATAAATACAAGGGGGGGGGGGTAGAGAATGAGAACACACACACACACCACACTTCACTCACCTCTCTTGCATTCCTTGCATAGTCTTTAGGCTTAGTGGAGTTTGGGAGAAGTCTAGGAGTCATCGAGTCGCCGGAGTTGCTCGAGAGTCTGGTATGGGTTCATCTCTAGCTCTCTTTTGTAATATTCGGTCGTATGTAATAGAATTAGACTATGGTTACCGATATCTGCTTAAAGTATATTCTGAGTTATCGGGTATATGCTTCTTGTCATGGTTGCATTATTATTCAATGCTTGCATTGCATAATTGCCCTATGCTGGAGATAGTTAGTCTTTTGTTCTTAGAACTCTATCAACTGTTCCAGTATTCGTATGATTGCTCTAGAGTGATGTCTGTCCATCCGGAGGGTGGGGGCTCCGCGCGGGACATTAGAGTATCCCTTACTAGTGTAGACATGGTGTCTAGATTAGCTAAGAGTTGCTGGATGTCAACTATACCCACGGTTTGTATAGGTAGCCGGCAGGTGGTGACAGCCCTGTCCGAGCCTTTTAGTAATCCTCCACGTTCGGTATGGGGGGTAGGAGGTACATAAAGTCGCCGGGGTGTATGGGCTCCTCCCGTTACTTCGATAGCGATCTCCCTGTTGTGTAGTTTAATCTCTGACAAGCTAACTAATGAAAAAGTGTAGATATAGCTAGCCTAGCACATCTGACTCGAGCTCTGACTTTTACCTTGCTCCCGGCCTTAAGCAATCTTTATTCTTTTATCCAAGAGAGTAGTCGTGTGTGTGTGTCACACTACCTCCTACCATGTTATTATCTTACCCCTGTTTATGCATGAGAATATCCAATCTAGATAGAGCTCACCA
Organism: Panicum virgatum; assembly: GCF_016808335.1. Lineage (NCBI taxonomy): Eukaryota > Viridiplantae > Streptophyta > Magnoliopsida > Poales > Poaceae > Panicum > Panicum virgatum. Next base: position 2,187,984 of record NC_053145.1, read on the forward strand.
ACAAATCTATATACTCTCTCACTCATCGCCTTCCCTGCGGAAATATAAATGACACCCCGGTATACTCCCGGGTAAAATGCTGCAGCGGTATTCCGTGCGTTTGTGGATTTATTCGTGGTTCATGAAATACTGCTACCCCAAACTTGGCGTCTGCGGGTGTCATCGCCAGGTGAAGTTGGTAGACGCCAACACTCTGCGGCCTCCTCGGTCGTGAAGTTGTCTATGAAGAAGTTGATCTCGTCGGCGATCGAGACCGCCGTCTCGGGGTAGGAGTCGTCAGGGGATGACGCGATGAGGTTGCGGATCGCGAGGAGGTGGTGACCCGACAGATCCTCGTACTCGGTGAAGTTGGTGCTGGCTGAAGAGGCGTAGGCGGCGGCGTTGTCAGACCCGGGGGCAGCGGGACTGCTTATAGGCATAGAATGTTCTAGAGTAAGGGATAGCTCATGGATGTACCTTACCTCTTTTTGTAACTACCCGAATAGGCATAGAACTAGCTGCAGTACAAGGAAACTACCCGATCGTGTTGTAGTAGGACTCCAACTGTACTCGGCTAGGACTTTCCATGTAATCCTGTCCCCCCGGATATATAAGGGCGGGCAGGGACCCCCTCAAAACAACATCTACACCTAAGGAAATACAAACCACCACACAGGACGTAGGGTATTACGCAACTCGCGGCCCGAACCTGTCTAAATCTTCGTGTTTCTTGCACCATCGAGTTCCAGAGCCGTCGATCCCTACCTACAAACCCTACTGCTAAGGGTATCCCTGAGTAGGCTTAGGGGTAAACACCGACAAGCGTTGCGCATCCTGAACGGAAGAGACGACGGCGCAGTCGCACCCTCCCTGGGAGGCACCAGGGCTACAGTCGGTGGCGGTGACAGCACAGACGGCGCCGGAACAATCTGTGTCGGCGCAGACGGCGCCAGAGCAGGTGTTGACGAAGTGGTGACATCGTCGGCCACGACGCTGAGCTGGGACATGCCGACCTCGACCCACGTGGAGGAGCTGAGGTGTGCCAGCCTGCGCCGCTCCATGCGCGCTCGCCGCGTGCGCTGGACCGGGCGCCTGTTGCGCCGGGCTAGTGGAGCCGAGGTGTCGGGGTTGGCCGCGGCCGGGAGAAGCTCCATGTCATAACCGTTGCCGGTCGCGACGAAGTCGAGGCTCCCGAACCGAAGCACCGTGCCCGCCGGAAGTGGGCGTGGCTCGTCTGCCATCCAAGAAAACAAGAGAGAACGAGAGACAAAAGTCACGCAGCGCTCCCCCTACCTGTCGCGCCAACTGTCGGTATCCAAACCCGGCGATCTAGCACCAACTAGTACTCGAGCTGCGTGGTCCCTCTTCCTGGATGGTTGATGCAGAAGCTAACACAGGAACACACGATTTATCCTGGTTCCGGCCATGGGGCCATAAGTCCAGCAAGAGTGTGCGAGTGCACTGTACTATTTCACACCGGGGGTGCCTATAGTAGGGGGTACAAGCTAGGTGAGAGAGGTAGAGAACCTCCCAAGTCTCTGCTAGGGGTGGAGTTGATTGAGGCGAGTGCCAATATTAGGGCTCAAGAGCGTGTGCGCTCAGTGAGTTGATAAGTGTGAAGAGCGGGTGAGTTCGGGGTGAGAAAGACAGAGCCCGCCTCCTCCTTTTATAGGCACAAGGAGGGGCGGTGTACATGTATGGGAAGGAGAAGAAGTTGTCGTTCTCCCCGAATCGGGGGAGTGCAGTGGCTAACTACTGTGGAAAGTACACTGTTGTGCACTGGGGGTTATGGCACCGGGCGTGCGGGCGTCCTGGGCGTCGTCCTTGGTCCTGCGGAGATCGCGCCGGCGTCCTGGCAGCTCCAGTGGGCGGCGTGGTGGTTGTTGTAGAGGGTACCATCCTCTAGGCGAAGCGTGGCGGGGCTCTGAGGGTCCGGCAGGCGGAGGTCTTGCACTGGTCAAGGCACGGGCCGTGCTCGAGGGTCGCGCCCATACCTGTCGAGGGTTCGGCGGAGAGGAAAGTACGAAGGAAGTACAAGGAGTTGGCAACACAGTGGTCTGCGGCAGTGCTGGGCACGTCCCGCATAGTGTAGCAGATTCTCACAGTGGTGTTACAGTGACGGGTATGGCGGAGCAGTGACCGGAGTTGGCGGACAGGACTCCGGGCACGGCCACTGCGCGGCGTGGTAGCCTGACGCCGTCTGACCCGGGTTCTGCGGCGGAGTCGTGGGCATTTAATGCCTCCATACGGCGGGCGGGTGAGCGGGTGGTCGTTCGTCTTTTCTATCGAGGGATGGCCTCGAGCGAGGCGAAGTCGATCCGTTCACTCGAGGGTGGGCTCGCTACCCTCGAGCGAGGCGGAGACGCGGGGTGCGGTCGAGGGTCTCGGCGGGGAGCCCTCGAGCGAAACGGAGATTGTTCAGCGCGGTTCGAGGGTGCTTGGATGGGCCGCGCTGTGTTGTTGGGCCGTGGATTGGGCTTCTTTAAGTCATTTCCTTTTCTTTGGATTGGAGGTTGTAGGCCTTCGTGGGCCAGGTTGCTTGATACATATTTTGCGTTTTGAGAGCGTTTTAGTCCCCTGGTTAGGGTGCCCCTAATCATGGTACCCGACACGCCGGCAATGGCATCGACCCTCCGGCTAGGTGTGGAGCGGCGACGGCATCTTTGTGCGGGGGACGTGGAGACCCCACCCTTCTTGGTGAAGCTCCTTAGCAGAACCCGGGGCCAATGTGACTGTAATTGTGTTCACGGAAGAGACTTGGTTGTCGAAAAACAATATTATTTGTGAATACTTCAACAACGTGGATGTAGGTGTACGCCTTTGTGGCTAATCGAACCACGGGATAATTCCTCGTGTCAAAGAGTTTGCTACCTCCGCATTTCATATTACAACTTGTGTGTCTCTACTTTTCTAGAGTAGTTTCTTGATAGGATTGGCTATAGGTTACATAACTCTTTTGGGATGAGAGTTTTCACACTAGATGAACCGTAGTTGCATATCTAAATAGCATGATATAGTTTACGTTTTGTGCAAATTAGTTAGAGTTTGAGGTTAAGATTTTTAGTTTGCCCAATTTACCCTCTCCCTCTCTTAGGCTACGAGCACCCAATTTCTTTAAAGTTGGAAGAGGCGGTGGGTGGGCAGCGCGGTGGCCAGAGCCACCGGCTGGGGTGGAGGATGAGGGGGCGTTGCGGATGGTCGGATGGAAAATGGTCAGAGGAAGAAGAAGCTTCTACGATGGGTTCACCTTTTCTCGCACAAGGCAATGAATAATAGACAACTCCAATAGTTGCGGGTGGGCGACCAGGACGACACCGCAACCGAGAGGTGGTGGTGGGGAAGCCGCAGGGGATGATCTGGACAACTTTGGCCGTTCTATTTGGGTTAAAAAGGAATCTGAATGGTTGATTTTAGGTAGTATAGGTTTGCTGATACAAAATTTTGTGTGGATGGAGAGAAAATTATCTTACTTGGAACACTGGACTGTGTGGACTTTGGAAAGGAAGCAACTCGTGTGTTATTAGGAGTAAAATAAAAATAGAAATAGAAATAGATGAAGAAGCGACTACTATATAAGAAACCAACAAAGGACACAACCCGTATTTTCTATGTACCACGTAGTAGACGTGAATAGATAAGCCACGTCTCTATAGTGTCTATCCCTCACTTGAGTGATTTGGAGGCTCTCCTCACTCAATTTTTTGGACCATTGGATTAAAATCCAAGGGCTCTCCTTTATCTTCTACCTCCACCTTCTCCCTTCATCTTCTACCTCCAGCCCCGCCGCCCAGCCCCGCCGCCACCCCCGGCGCGGGCGCGCTAGGGCTGCGCTGGAGCTCCGGCGTGCGGCTGCGCACGGCGGAGCCACCCCCGGCACGGGCGTGCTAGGGCTGCGCCGGAGCTCCGGCGCAGCCCTAGCGCGCCGGTGCCGCCGCTGCCTCCCGCACCCGTCGCCCCCGCCCAAACGCCGTCCTCCGCCGCCCGGGCCGGCGGCGCCGCCGGCGGCGGCCTCGCCGCCCCCATGCCACCACCACCGCCGGGCCTGCCTGCCGCCGCCGGCCCTCCTTCTAAGGCCGGTGGTGAGCAGCGGCGCCCAGCAACCCAAAACCCTAATCCGAACCCTAACCTCGCCGGAGTTGGAGAAGAAGGTGTAGATGGGGGAAAAATTCGAGTGAGGAAAACCTCCAAATCACTCGAGTGATATTTAGCTTTCCCCTAAAGGGGACACGTTTTACGAATATGCATCTCCTATTGGTTCCCTGGTTCTGTCGCAGCCAGGCCCTCCGGATGTCGTTTCCTTGTGATTGGTTGCTAGCACATGCAAACGAGTTAGCTAGCTTGGCTCATGCTGTACAAATGGCACCCCCGGCCGGCCAAGTTCACGAGATACGCAGATTTTCTCCGTTTCTCCGGGAGCCTGGCTGGCATCGTGCGTGGATGAGCCCTCAGACGAGCTCGCAGGCAGTAGAAAAGGGAATAGACGTTGGTGAACCAGGCAACCGAACAGAATCTCTCGCTGGCCGCATGATGCTAGCTAGCAAGTTTGAAAGGTGTTGGCTTTCTTTGAATCCAATCTCTTTGTTCTATATTATGTTTTCTACAATTAATAAATCTTCCATGCACACTTAACCATCAACACTCTGCTAAATTTGCCGCGTCAGCAGCCTCAGCCGGCCGTGCCTCGCTAGTCGCTAGTCGTCGTCGTCGTCGTCGTCACGCCGGCACACCCTGGCGGCCAGGCCTCCTTGAACACCGTCCCCAGCCGGCTCAAATACCCCTTGCTGGGCGCGCAGTGCGAGTCCGGGGCGCACACGCACGGTCCCTCCAGCGCGCACCGTCCCTCACCACGCTCACGCCGTCGCCGCCGCCGCCGATCCCGAGCACCGCGTCGCTCCACTCACTGGAGAAGAGCCCGTCGGGGTCGAACGCCGCCACCCGCGCCGCGCCGTACCTCCCGGCGGCGCCGCGCCGCCCTCGAACGCCAGTGCGTGAGCCCGCCGTGCCTGCGCAGCGCCATCTGCTCCACCTCCTCCACGGCGCGGGATTGGAAATAGAAGGTGCCGTGGGACACGCGCGGGTCCCAGGGGCACGCCGTGACCAGGGCGTTGTCGGGGCCCACGAGGCAGCGGCCCGACGACTGGTCGACTGGATCTGGATGCGGTTCTGGATTCTGGAACCCACCACCGGCCGCCCCGGCAGCGGCGGCAGCAGGCCGTTCTTCATCAGGCCGTAATTGCCGGTAGCGAGGACGGCTCTCGTCGCCAGCACGGTGACGCACCGGCCGCCGGAGTTCTTCGTGGCTTCAACGCCCTCCTCTGCATTCGAAGCAAAATCATCACCTGCTGTCAGTACGTTGTACGTATATAGGCCATAGAATGCAGGCGAGAGAGATCATTGATGAGTTGCATGAATATTAATGGCGGCGTACCGGCGCCGGCGTGACGATCCTCATCCCGACCACGTACTCGTGCACGGCGGAGCCCTTCCCCCACAAGGAGCTCCCATGCGCGCCCGTGGATAGCAGCCCGCCGACGGTGAGCCCCAGCCAGTAGGGCTTGTGCGGCACCGCGAGCCCGGCCCCCGCCGTGGCGCCGATGAGCTGGCCCAGCGTGACGCCGCTCTCCACGGTGACCTCCCCCCGGGCGGCGTCGACGGCGGCCACGCAGGTCAGCGCGTTGGTGCAGATGGTGAGGCCCAGGTCCCCCGCGGGGCAGGCCAGCTTGGGCACGCTGTGGGAGTAGCGCGTGGCCACCTGCTTCATCTTGGTCCTAGCCGCCGTGGCGTTGGCCACCAGGGCGAGCAGCTCCTGCTCCGACGCTGGAACGCGGCCTCCGCGGCGCGGCCCGTCGTGCGGTATGCAAACACGCCGTATGCATTGGTCCCGGTGCAGCCCGGCCGCCGTGCCGCCCCGGACCACCAGCAGTAGAGATGGGCACGGCGACATAGACGACACATTGCGTAGGCACATGTAGAGATGGCAACGGGAGACAACCCGGGGGATCTATTCCCCGCATATGCGAGGGGGGAGCATCGCGTCGCAGAAGGCAGGGACGGCCGCTGCCCCGCCCTTGCTCCCCCGCCTCCCGGGCTCCGGCGCCGCCCCCCGGCGCCTCCGCCGCCAACACTAACCGAGCTCGCCGTCGCGCCGTCCAGCCGCCGTCGCACCGTCTTCTTCTCGCCCCCGCCGCCAGCACCGCCCACCGGGGGTCCGGCCCCGCCCAGCCGGCTGCGCTCCCGCGCCGCAGGGCCGCCGCCGCCGCCGAGCCCTCCTCTAAGTCCGGTGGCCATGGAGCCCCCCACCCCCAGCAACCCGGATCCATAAGCTCCGCTGCCTCCCGCCAGCACCCTATTTAGAAAAACTTTCATTTGAAAAACCTGTGCTGATGTGGGTACAGAATTTTGCCCAAATCCATATCTATCATCATAGGGTTTTTTGGATTCATGCCATTATAATTTTCCAACTTCTGAGATATGCTATTATAATTCACCTATTTTGAAACTTGCCATTACAATTCTTCGCTCCTTTGAATCGTGCCATTTTATACGTCTTTGATGCCCTTGGACCCACTTGCAGACCCTCGTATTTTCATATGGCCCAAAATACCCCTGCTGTTTTTATCCCTACACTCACTGACGTGTGGAGCCCACACATCAGCTTCTTCTTCAACCTCCTTCCTTGTTCAACCTTCTCTCCATGTGCTGCTCACGCAGCTCACCTCCACACCCGGACACGCTGCACACGCCGCCGGCCTGCCCCCCGGCCGAGCACCTCCCCCGCCGGGAGAGCCCCTCCCCCGCCTGGCCTTGCGCCCCCGGGCCGCCGAGCGAGCTCGCCGACGCCCAAGGCTATCGACCTTATCACCACCGACGATGTTCCCCCCTCTCTCACGCTCCTCTCTCTATCTCAAATCAGAAAATGGGAGGAGGCTGAGGAGGTGCGCTCCGTCGAGGGATCTTCTGGCGCCGGTGCATGACGTGCCCCAGGCGAGGGAGCGGCGCAGTGTCCCCCGACGAGCGGCGGTGCCACATCCCCCAGCAAGCGACGGCGCCCCATGGGGGAGCAACGGCCCCGGGCGAGGGTGCCCGCTGCAGCGGCCTCCAGCGAGGGCGCGTGTGGAGGTAGCCACTGACGGCGCACGCGGTGCCCCCCCTCCCAGGTCCCACGCCACGCACCCGGCAAGGAAGCACCTCGGCAAATGGTTCCCCCGCAGCACAAGTGCCTCAACATGCTAAGGATGGAGGTGAGCCAAGCGTCTTTCGTGCGTCTCCTTGGATGCGAGCCGCACACGGCACACGGGCCAAGGCGCCGCGCCTGGGCGTCGGCGAGCTCGCCCGGCGGCGCAAGGCCAGGCGGGGGAGGGGCTCTCCCGGCGGGGGAGGTGCTCGGCCGGGGGGGGCGCTCACTCGGCGGGGGAGAAGGCCGGCGGCGCGCGCGGCGTGTCCGGGTGCGGAGGTGAGCTGCGTGAGCAGCGCATGGAGAGAAGGTTGAAGGAGGAAGGAGGTTTAAGAAGAAGCTGACGTGTGGGCCCACACGTCAGTGAGTGTAGGGAGAAAAGCAGCAGGGGTATTTTGGGCCATACGAAAATACGAGGGTCTGCAAGTGGATCCAAGGGCATCAAAGACGTATAAAATGGCACGATTCAAAGGAACGAAAAATTGTAATGGCAAGTTTCAAAATAGGCGAATTGTAATGGCATATTTCAGAAGTTGGAAAATTGTAATGGCATAAACCCAAAAAACCCATCATATTAACGGGTATCTACAAGTAGTCCATACCCAACAGCATTCCTTCATAGCGCGCTTGCCGGTGAACAATACATATATCTCCTCATTACCAACAATGCTTGAATTTAAATAACTAAGAGAGAAAAATAAATTTAACATAATAAAAAATCATAGTTTATTAATTAATTAATATAGAATGAGCAACAACTTCACAGTTTCTCGCAGCTGCAGCCAGCACCAGCAGCCGCTGCAACCAGACAATACTGTAAAAACAGGCTCGACCAATCAGGCTGCTGCTTGGGGTTTCCGAATGGGTTAGGCCTTGTTTAATTAGATCCAAAATTGAAACTTTAAAAGTGACACATAGAATGTTGCAGTACTTGCATGGAGAATTAAATATAAACAAAATAAAAAACTAATTGCATAATTTGTTTACAAATTACAGGACAAATCTAATGAGTCTAATTAGATCGTGATTAGACACTACTGCTACAGTAACACGTGCTTTAATGATAGATTAATTAAGCTTAATAAATTTATCTCGTAGTTTACAGATAGATTATATAATTTATTTTATAATTAGTCAATGTTTAATACTTTAAATGTGTGTCAGAATATCCGATGTGACATTTTACACCAAAACTTTACACCATGTAAACAAGATGTTGTACTCGTTACCCCTTTGTTCGCTTGGCTTGTCAGCCAAATAGCCAGCAGTACTGTTCTTTCATAATAAATCAGCATCAAATATCAACTACTAGCAAATCAACAGTACTGTTCTCTTGTAAAAAATCAGAAAAAAAACCATAAGGCAGGCACAGGCAAGCGAACACCTGCCTCACCTGCTCCCACTCATCGCTCGCTGAGGGGTGGGCACTGGGCAGTACACAAGCAGCGCCGCATCAGACCAACACGAGAGAGGGTTTTTGCGCTTCCTCTCGTCCGCTCCGCCGCCGCCCATCTCCGATCGCGGTCCCTCTCAACCTGCGGCGCCGTCACCATCATGGCGGACCAGAACCAGGAGCAGGCCCCGCCACCGCCAGCACCGCCCGCGCCGCCAGCCAATCTCATGTTCGCAGGAGTAAGTAACACTGATGCCCATGCCCCTTCTGTCTGACTGTCTCTCTCCGTGCGTTGCGGCATCTGCCGTTGCATTAAATTAGAGAATAAGACAATCCCCTTGTCTCTCTCCGTGCGTTGCATGAGGCGTTCCATTTAATTAGGAAATAGGACAGGATTGTCGGATTTGGTAGGATAGATTATTACAGCGGCGGCTGGTCAAGGAAATCCCGATCTGCTGTTTCTGTTCCGAACCGCCGCATATGTCGCTGTAGGCTGCTTGATACTATTTTATCTGTGACTCTCGTGCCGCGCTTAATTCCGATCTGCTGTTTCTGTTCCGAATAGAATTCACGCGCCGCCGCATATGTCGCTGTAGGCTGATGTGCCAATATACTATTTTTTCTTTTAATTTTTGTTCATTTGGGATTCTGGTGCCGCGCTTAATTCGTTGCTGTATACTATGCAAGAAACCATTTTATGTGGGTAATCATCGTGCGAAACTAAACCACCTGAGCTTAACGGACTGTGCGTCCCGAACCAGCATGCACCGAACCCTAGCCGAACGGCTCGGGCATGGCCCAGTCTCCGAAAACGGCCCACGGCTCACTTAGAGCTCCGCCTCGCCCGACCCCCACGGGGGCCGACCCTCGCGGGAGAGTTTAACCTCGCCCGACACCTGCGGAAGGGCTCCGCCTCGTCCGACCCTCGCGAGAAGGCTCTGCCTCGCCCAACCCTCGCGGGAGAGAACCCACACCGCCACATGACGGCCCACCAACTCTGGGGGTAGGGGGACTGTTTTCGGTCAAGAAAGGCCCCATGCGTGCAGTCACGTCGATCAAGTAGGAGGCCTGTGCATCCTGCGTCTCGGTACGGATCGGGATGCGCATCGACACGACAAGTCCGACCCGGGGTGGACACCGCCCAACTACTCTCCCGGAACTCAGCGTCGGGGGACGCACTGACCGTCCGGACAGAGGACGCGACCGGGTGGCCATTCCCTACCAACAGCGACGTCATTAACAGTGCACCTTCCCCATCTCCATCCGCCACGATCAGCACAGGGCCGGGGATGGGGGCACGGACACCCCCCGTCACCATCAGCGGGGCCCACATGGCTCGCCGGGATAAGTGGACGGAGGACAGGGGTCGGATAGCATCGTTGCTTCGAAGTCGTCGGTCATGCCAGGCATTCCAAGAGACGCCGAGCACTAGCTTAACGTCAGGTCGGGTTCACGCCCGGTCAAGCAACGACTCCGCCGCTTCGACGAGAAGAAGCGAAGGGCCATCGATGAGGAGATCGCAAGGCTTTTGGACACAGGCATCATCAATGAAGTGTACCACCCTGAGTGGCTTGCTAATACCGTTCTTGTACGAAAAAAGAGTGGGAAATGGAGAATGTGTGTTGATTACATGAGTCTCAACAAGGCCTGTCCAAAGGATCCCTTTCCTTTGCTGCGCATAGATCAGGTGGTCGACTCCACCTCTGGGTGCGAAACCCTTTGTTTCCTCGTCGCGTACTCAGGGTACCATTAGATTGCAATGAAGGAATCCGACCAGCTCGTGACTTCCTTCATCAACCCTTTCAGCTCGTACTGTTACGTTACGATGTCTTTTGGGCTGAAGAACGCTGGTGCGACCTACCAGCGTTGCATGATCAAATGTTTCAGCAACCTCATTGGGCGAATCGTAGAGGTGTACGTCGACGACATCGTAGTGAAAACCAAACAAGCCGACCAACTCGTGGTCGACCTCGAGCAAATGTTTGCCTGACTCCGCGTGAATGGAGTCAGGCTCAATCCCGAGAAATGCATTTTCGGGGTTCCGCGTGGCATGCTTCTCGGGTTCATCGTATCCCATTGAGGGATCGAGGCCAACCCCGAGAAAATCGATGCCATAGCGAAATGGGGTCGATTAAGAACTTGAAAGGCGTCCAGCGGATCACTGGTGCCTTGCCGCGCTCAGCCGTTTCATCTCTTGCCTTGGAGAATGGGGGCTCCCTATACTGACTCCTGAGAAAGAGTGAGCGGTTCACCTAGACTCCCGAGGCCCAGGTTGCGCTGGACAGACTCAAAGCACTTCTGACCAAGGCACCAGTCTTAGTTCCGCCTGCCGACAGGGAGCCCCTCCTTCTCTACATAGCTACCACTACTCAGGTGGTCAGCGCCACCCTGGTGATAGAGAGAGAGGTGGCGGGACACTCCCTCAAAGTACAATGTCCTGTGTACTTGGTAAGCGAGATTTTGGGTGATACCAAAACACGGTATCCCCAAATCCAAAAGCTTGTCTATGTAGTGCTGATGGCTAAGCGCAAACTAAGGCACTACTTCGAGTTGCACCCGATCACGGTGGTCACATCTCCCCCCCCCCCCCTAGGCAAGGTTGTCCACAACCCTGATGCCACCGGAGGGATTGCCAAGTGGTTACTCGAGCTCATGGGTCAAGGCATCCCCTACGCTCCAAGCACAGCGATCAAATCCCAAGCGCTCGTGGATTTCGTGGTGCAGTGGATAGAGATGCAGTTGCCTCTGGCCATGGTGGACGAGGAGTACTGGACAATGTTCTTCGATGGCTCGCTGATGAAAAAGGGAGCGGGCCTCAGCCTCGTTTTTTGTCTCCCCTCTCGGTGTCCGTATGAAGTACACAATTCATATCCATTTCCCGGCGTCGAATGACGTAGCAGAATAAAAGCCCTGATCAACAGCCTATGCATCGCCATTGAGCTAGGCATCCAATTACTGGAAATCCGGGGAGATTCGCGACTCATTGTGGACCAGGTGATGAAGGAGTCGGGATGCGTCAGCCATAAGATGGACGTGTACTACCAGGTAGTGCGCGAGCTGGCAGACAAGTTTGATGGCCTGGAACTCGTTCACATCCCTCGACGGCTAAATGAATCGCCAACACCCTGGCCAAGATGAGATAAAAATGACAACTCGTTCCCATGGGTATCTCCGTCAGCAACTAACATAACCCCCATTCACTATGTTGAGGAGCCACCAGCGGAGGCTGGCGCGTCAGGAGAGGGGTCGGGAGCTCCACAGCCGACCCCCATCACTCCTGACCCCAACGTGCCACCGGGGGTGTAAGGATCGATGGACCAAGAGGGGGGGGTGAATTGGGCCTTTTTCAATTTCTAAAACAAAGTAAAGCAACCTTAACCTATGCAAAGCTAGTAGGGCACCAATTCACCAACCGGATAACTAAGCTACCTACACAAGCTAAGAGAGATAAAAACAAAGTAAAGCCTAGCAAGGTAGAGCTAAGTTATGATCTCTAAGTCAAGCACATGAGTAAATTGCAAGAAAGAAAATGCTTGAATAAAGAGAGTGGACAAGAGACGACCGGATTTTTTCCCGTGGTATCGATGTGTTGGCACACACCCCTAATCCACGTTGTGACACTCTCAAAGAGTCTTGTCACCTCCTAAGTCACCGAGACGAGGGCGCTCACTAAGAGTCTCCGTTCACCATCCCGGCGTGGTGGAGATCAAGCCACGTACAATCTTCTTCTCCGGGCTCCCACAATCCTTGGCAAGCTCCGCGAGAAACACCCCGATCACCAAGATCGCCTAGGTGATGCCAATCACCAAGAGTAACAAGCTAAGGCCTTCACTTGAGCAAGAACCGATCACCAAGAACGGATGCACACTAACTTCTCTCTACTCAAGTCCTTAATCTTGCTTCTTGATTGATTGAAAACACAAGTATGTGAATGATGAAGCTCAATGTGGCTCTTGACTATAGTATGAGTGTATGGATGTTGCCTGGTGTCAAGAGTGGGCGAAATGACCCATTGGAGGGGTATATATAGGCAGCTCACACAAATAGAGCCGTTGGAGAAAAGCTGCCAGAAAACTGCGTAGCGCCGGTTAATCCGACGTCCCTCCATTTGTCATCGTCGGTTTAACCGGTGAATGTAAACTGCCTCTTCTGAAAACTAGCCGTTACAACTTGGGCAGATTGACCGACGTATCATCGGTTTAACCGGTGAGTGTAGTTGTCCACTGATCAACTGAAAAACCAAGTCTCTGGACAACTGCACCGACGTTAACTCAAACCTATCGTCGGTTTAACCGGTGAGTACAACTTTTGAAATCCACTAAAAAACCATCTCACTGGTCAATTGCACCGACGTCTTGATTCAAACAGCGTCGGTTAATCCGGTGAATAGAACTTGAATTGCCCTGGAAAAACCAACTCTGGACTAATGCACCGACGTTAAATTCAAACACGTCGGTTTAACCGGTGTATTGAATTTGTCCAGATTCTGCTGACTTCGTTTAACCGACGTATAGAAAATTGAGAGCGTCGGTTAAACCGGTGTATAGACTTTTTCTGATTTTGTCTTTTCTGATTTGAGTCTTGAATGAAATCCAAATATTCTTGAGATATAGTTTGAGAACCACTTATTTGAACTTCTAGAAACCTGAGTGACCATAGTGTGCATCCATTTTCAAATGACCATGTCCATGCTCAAGTTACTAAGCCTTAACCCCTCTTAATAGTGCGATCACTACAAAACTATAAAACCTATACTAACCTAAGTGTCCTTCTCAACCTTGTGACACTTAGGACTAGAAAGATCCTTAGCTTTGACATATATAAATTGAAAACCGAGATCGCCTTTTAGAATGACCGAAATTGAGGGGCCTCTTTTGACATATGACCAAATGAGCGATAATGATCTATTAAGCTGCACAAACTCATTAGTCACAATAATGGTTGTCATTAATCACCGAAACATACCTTGAGGGCCTAGATGCTTACAATCTCCCCCTTTTTGGTGATTGATGACAACACAAACATAAATAACGAGAGAGCGAGAAAGATAAAGCAGGATAAACACAAGCAAACTCGAAAGCAGGACCAAAGAGCTCAACGGCTCAAACGAAATCCATAGATATGTCTCAAAGAACGGCATACTCAAACGACAAATGTACATATCCATTAATTAACACCAAATGTGATACAAAGAATCAAAGTCCTGATAACTACGAGCTCTCTCTAGCTCTACCCTCCCCCTAACTCTGACTCCCCCTGACTCTCTCCCCCTTTGGCGTCAAAGCACCAAAAAGGCGAGCTACTGGTCCGGCTGTCGTGGTACTGCAAGGAAGCGGTCCGGGTCATCATCGTCGTCGTCGTCGGACGGTGTACCCTCGGTGACAGACGGGAGCTGCTGGTCAGAACTGCCTGCTGGATCTGAAGTGACTGGGGGTGTAGCTGTGGTAGAGGCTCGCGTGCTGGCACTGCCTGGAAGAGGGTCCGTAGAAGTAGTAACCGGCTCAGCAGAAGATGTGTCAACATCTGAAGTAGTGAGTGCTGAAGCTGCCGGCTGTGATGGCTGCTGAAGCAAGGAACCCTCTCCTCCTCCCCCTGAAGGTAGTGTCTGTGGTACGACGGGGAGGGCGACTGACTGGACTGCTGAAGGAGACTCCTGGAAGAGTGAAGTCGCTGGCAGTGGAGAGAACAGTGGACGACCGGCAGACCCAAGTAATGCGGACATCGAGAACGTGGTCTCCGGTGTCGCTGAGGTAGCTGGAGCTGCAGTAGGGGCTGGAGCTGGTGTAACGGCAAGCTGAGGTGCTCCAACACCCTGAAGGCCTGGCTGTCCTGGCTGCTGCGGGGCGAGTCCGGTGTGAGAGTAAAGCTGTGAGATCATCCCGAACATCGCCATCATCCCCTGCTGCATCTGCTGAAACTGAGCGTCTGTCCTCTGTGAGACTCTGTCGATAAGCCCGACAAAACGCTCCTCGGTCGCAGCCCGCTCTCGGGCGGCCTCTCTCTATATAGCAGCAAGCTGAGCCTCATGGGCTCTCCTGGCCTCCTCCTGTGCAAGCCTGTCCTCTCTCTGCTGAGTCACGAGCTGCTGTAGAAGTGCGGTGAGCTCGGACGGCTGAGACACCTGGGACTCAGAGCTGTAGCAGGTGCTGGTGACTCTGGAGCTGGCTCTCTAGACCCCCCTGCCTCGTGGTCGTGACTAGCTGGGGCTGCTGCAGGGAAGTACTCTACGTCCTCGGAGGAGTCTGACTCAAGCTCAGACCAGTGTATCTCATCGTCTCCTCCGGGAAGCAGTGCCTCGGCGGCAAGCAGTGCCTCGTCCTCCTGTGCCACATGGGCCTGTGCCTCTGGTGACAACTGCGCCATGGCAGCTCTCTCTGCCTGTCTGCCCCTCCTCCGGTCCTGTGGAGCTGTCGGTCGGTAAACTGGGAACCGGGGAGCCTCGTCGTGACGGTAGGGAGCGCTGATGGGTGACTCTGCTGACACAATCATAGAACATATATAGCTGATCCAGTGTGCAAAGGGAAACTGTCGCACCACACCCATCCCGTCTGTGATCACATCCTCTATCTCAGCCAGAATAAAGTCAACTATGTCAAACGGCTCGTGAGTGAGGATGTGTAGAAGCAGGAGCTGCTGCAGTCCTGTAAACCCCTCTGGGTAGCCACTCCTCGGTAGCAAAGTCCTCCGGAGTGCCATGTGTACTGCGTATGCCTCTGGGGTCAGCAGGCTGGGAACTCTGGCGTAGGAGGCAGGGAACGGCTGGCGGAAACACTGAGAGATCGCCTCATGAGAAGGTGCAATCCCGCCAATCATCGCTCTGCGCGGTGGATCTGCATCTCCGTAAACCATCTCGTGCAGGGAGACGTCAACTAAGTCAACTCCGAGAATCCCTGCTATCGTCGCTCTCGACAAACCAAAGACCTGGCCTCCATAAACAAAGTGTACTGCTCGACGCTCGGGAGCAATCCAGGCCGTGGCATAGAAGACTCTGACCCAGTCCTCAATATACCTGTTCTGCTCAATCTGGAGTAACCTGGGCAGGCCCCTGAAGTGAGCGAAGTGCTCTCTGACATCTGCTCCCCCTGCGGCTGTCCTCAGAGACACCCAGTCAAGCACTCTGTGCGGGAAGATCCTGTGACCCCGCCTCTGGTAGGTCTCGTAGAAACTGGCCTGAAGAAGCGTCCAGAACCTACGGTCGACTCGGCTGTCATGGGTCACGGGGAACCAGTCCTCCTCCTGAACACTCCACCTGAGCCTCTTGACCTTCGCCGCATTGGCCTTGGTCAAGTTCTGGAGCAGCACACCTGGCTCCAGACGCACAACAGTGTCCATACAGAACACTGCACGCTCGGCCTCTAGGGCCTCGGCTCTACGAGCTGCTACTGCAGCTGCGGACCTGCGAGGCTCCTGTGGCTGGTGACCTCCTCGCGTCCTCGGTCCAGTGCGACGCTCGTTCGCTGGTGAAGTCTCTGCTGCTGGGGATGTCTGCCGAGTGCGGCCAGACCGTCGTAGAGTCAGTGACTCCTGTGTGCTCTGCCCCTGAGACTGCTCAGACTGCTCTGCCTCTGAATCTGAATCTGCTGCTGTATCTGACTGATCTGACTCTGCTGCTGCTGCCGTCGTGGCTCTGGTGGCCCTGGCACCTCTCACTCTGCTCATACCCCTGCCTCTGCCTCTGCCTCTGCCTCTGGGGTCCTCCCTGATCTGGAACGGACGAGCACGGCCTGATGCCTGCTCCTCGGCGGCCTTGGCCACCTTCTCGGCCCTCTCGGCCTCCTTCTCTGCACGAGTCTGCTTGTGAGCGGGCTTCTCGACCACAACTTCCTTACCCTTTCTCTTCTCGCGACCCATCTCGAACAGGTAATATGTCGAGCACTTGGCGAGCACTAATGGGCTGCGGCTGTGGCGTGAACGGCGTGGATGCTTGGAGACGTGGAGGCTGCGGCTGCGGCGTGGATGGCGTGAAGGCGTGGAGTACAGTGGCGCTTGGCGATGGAGGCACGTGCGGCGGTGAGGGCGTGGTGCGGCGGCGGCGGCGGCTACGCGCGCAGGCGGCGGCGCAGAGCGGTTGCGCGGGCGGCGCAGGCGCGCACGGGCGGCGCTGGGCGAGCGCGAGGGCGCGGCGGCGGCGGCTCGACGTGCAGGCGAGCGGCGGCGAGTGGTGGCGGCGCGGAGGCGAGAGGCGGCGCGAGAACGAGGTCAAGCGGCGGCGGCTGGAGTCGGGCGAAACAGAGAGGAAGAAAACCAGGCGTCCGCGGGCAAGACACATATATGATAGGTGGGCCCGCGATTTTCTTTAACACCGGTTGATCCGACGCGTAGGGTTTGAACGCCGGTTGATTGCGTCGGTGTAGTTCACCCGAGACTTCTGCAGATCTGTTTTTTGAACGCCGGTTGAACCGATGATGCCAAAAGTGAACTCGTCGGTTGATTGATCAAAACGCCGGTTGAATGCTTGGTCTGATCTACAATTATGATCACCGGTTGATCCGATGCTCTGACTTTTGAATACGTCGGTTGAACGCCTGAAACTGCCTGAGCTGAGCCCCAACTTTAGTAACGCCGGTTAAACCGATGGGTATAGATCCTTTGAACGTCGGTTTAACCGGTGAAGGCAAAAACCCCACACTCAGCTCACTCTTCTATGCTAAGTCCAATAAACTTATAAGATTCAAATAAACTCAAGTTAATGGACTTGCATAGGCGACTTTACCCCTCAAAATAAATAGGGTAGCACACTTGCTTAAATAATTTTCTTTTTAAACAAAAAGGAAAAGCCGCAAGAGAGACAAAGCGCCAAATAAAATGTATGAGCCTTGTCATAGGAATATTGAAGATAGAGAGCTTCAAACTCATTATGACATGACTCACTAGGCAAGAACGCACCTAACACTTTGCTCTTTTCACTTTTCATGAATTAAGATCTTGTATATGAAACAAGTCTCATTTTCATCAAGTGATCTCCTTTGTGACCCTTACGCATGCAATGATGATGCAAACTACAACCACATGCGAAAGTAAAATAAACATGAAGTGCACATCTATATGACAAGAAATGCATAACAAGAAATTAAGATCTACTTGTCAAGTTTGAACCCACGGGAAGCTTCTTCATGATGAGCCTTTCTACAAGCCTAGAGGAAAACAAGTGGACCACCACCTCTAGCTAAACCCTTGCTTATCACTATCTTACCATGGTTAGACAAGTGTCCTATATGTATGCATTTTTCTATATGACATGGCAACTTACATGACGTTTGCCGCATCTAACACATTAAGCTCATTCCTTAGCCTAACAAAGGTACTCTCGTCTAATGGTTTTGTGAAGATATCCGCCAATTGCTCCTCGGATCTCACACCTTGAAGAGATATGTCTCCTTTGGCTTCGTGATCACGCAAGAAGTGATGGCGAATATCAATGTGCTTTGTGCGAGAGTGTTGAACCGGATTCTTGGCAATTTTTACAGCACTTTCATTGTCACAAAGGAGTGGGATCCTATCTAGTTTCACACCAAAGTCCAAAAGGGTTTGCTTCATATATAGGATTTGGGCACAACATGCACCGGCCGCTATATATTCCGCTTCCGCGGTGGACAAAGCCACGGAATTTTGCTTCTTACTTGACCAAGAAACTAGAGAACGCCCAAGCAAATGGCAACCTCCGGAGGTACTCTTGCGATCCACACGGCTTCCGGCAAAATCCGAGTCCGAGTATCCCAAGAGATCTAAACTAGCGCCTTTGGGGTACCACAAGCCTATGCTAGGGGTGTGCTTGAGATACCGAAGGATCCTATTCACAGCCGAAAGGTGTGACTCCTTTGGGTTAGCTTGAAAGCGGGCACACAAGCACACACTAAACATTATATCGGGCCTAGATGCGGTAAGGTAAAGCAAAGACCCTATCATAGAACGATAGAGGGATTGATCAATCGGTTTACCATCCACATCCAAGTCGAGATGCCCATTGGTTGCCATGGGTGTCTTGATTGGCTTGCACTCATCCATCTTGAACTTCTTCAAGATATCTTTAGTATATTTTTCTTGATGGATGAATGTCCCTTCCTTCATTTGTTTGACTTGAAAACCAAGGAAGAAGGTCAATTCGCCAATCATGGACATCTCGAATTCTCTAGACATCATGGTAGCAAACTCATGGCTTAGTAAATCATTAGTTGAGCCAAAGATAATATCGTCAACATAAATTTGACAAATGAAAAGATCCCCGTTGACGTCTTTTGTGAACAAAGTGGTGTCCACCCTCCCGATCTTGAAGCCTTGCATGATTAGGAAGTCACGAAGCCTCTCATACCAAGCCCTTGGAGCTTGTTTGAGCCCATAGAGTGCCTTGTGCAACCTATAAACATGGTTAGGTTTCCTCGGATCTTCAAACCCGGGAGGTTGCTCAACATAAACAAGTTCGTTAATAACGCCATTTAAGAATGCACTTTTCACATCCATTTGATATAATTTAATGTTATGATGTGAAGAGTAAGCAAGAAGGATGCGGATAGCTTCAAGTCTTGCGACCGGAGCAAAAGTTTCACCAAAATCCAAACCTTCGACTTGAGAGAACCCTTTTGCCACAAGTCTTGCTTTGTTGCGTATCACCACCCCATGTTCATCTTGCTTGTTTCGAAAGACCCACTTGGTGCCGATGATGTTCTTGTCTTTCGGAGGAGCTTCGAGGACCCAAACTTCATTGCGGGTGAAGTTGTTCAACTCATCTTGCATGGCCATCACCCAATCCGAGTCCTCAAGCGCTTCCTCTATGCTAGTGGGTTCAATACAAGAAACAAACGAGTGATATTCGCAAAATGAAGCATGTTTAGAGCGAGTTCTTACTCCCTTTGATGGACTACCAATGATTTGACCAATTGGATGATCCTTGGAGATGCGACCATGCTTCACTAGCGGTACTTGCGTGGATGCTTGTTGGGGTGGATCATGGGTGACTTGTGCTTGTGGTGGAACACTTTGCTCTTCTTGTTCTTGAACTTGGGGTGTTGGCATTGGCACATCTTCTTGTGGTTGTGTATCATCTTTTTCTTGATCTTCATCCATTTGGGGCGCTGTGGAGGTGCTTGGTGTAGATGAGGAAGGTCCTCCCCCTTGATTATCGCCTTCATGCACCTCTTCCGGCTTGATATCCCCAATGGACATCTTCTTCAAAGCTTCATCAATCTCCTCATCACCTACATTTTCATAGCCAACAACCTCCTCTTGGGAGCCATTAGATTCATCAAACTCCACATCACATGTTTCTTCAACTAACCCGGAGGTTTGATTGAATACTCTATATGCTTTGGAGTTTGATGCATAACCAAGAAAGAAACCTTCATCACATCTACTTTCAAACTTACCGAGCCTTTTCTTCTTGTAGATGAAGCATTTGCAACCAAAGACTCGAAAGTATGATATATTTGGTTTCTTCCCGGTGATGAGCTCATATGGAGTTTTCTTGAGGAGTCGGTGAGGATATACTCGGTTGGATGCATGACACGCCGTGTTGATTGCTTCCGCCCAAAACTTCTCGGACGTGCCATAATCATCCAACATTGCTCTAGCTAGGGTGATGAGAGTCTTGTTCTTTCTTTCCACCACTCCATTTTGTTGAGGCGTGTAGGTGGCGGAAAATTCATGCTTGATGCCCTCTTCATCGCACCATTCTTCAATCTTCATGTTCTTGAACTCGGTGCCGTTGTCACTCCGGATCTTCACAATTGGGGAGTTGTACTCCCTTTGAGCTCTTCTTGCAAAGGTCTTGAAGATTTCCGGAGTTTCACCCTTATCGCCTAGAAACATAACCCAAGTGTAACGTGAAAAATCATCAACAATTACTAGGCAATAGAGGTTACCACCAATGCTCTTGTATGTAGTTGGACCAAAGAGATCCATGTGAAGTAGCTCGAGCGGCTTGGAGGTAGACAACATCGTCTTGATGGGATGATGTGTTGCAACTTGCTTCCCGGCTTGACATGCTTTACATAGCTTGTTCTTGTCAAACGTGACATCCTTCAAGCCGGTGATCATCCCTCTCTTGTGGGCTTTCTTGAGGTTGCTCATGCCAATATGAGCAATTCTTCTATGCCAAAGCCACCCAAGAGAAGACTTGGTGAAGAGGCATGTCATGGTACTTGTTTGCTTTGAAGAGAAGTCCACTAAATAGATGTTGCCATGCCTAAACCCCGTGAATACCATTGACTCGTCTTCTTCAAGAGTTACTACAACACCATTCTTGTCAAAGGTACACGTTAGTCCAAGATCACACAATTGAGCAATAGAAATAAGATTAAAACTAAGTGCTTCTACAAACAAGACATTAGAAATGGATAAATCTTTAGAGATAGCTATTCTACCCAAACCTAAAACTTTTCCCCTTGAGTTATCACCATAGGTGACATGTTCATGATCGCAGGGGTCTTCAAGGGAGGTGAACATGCTATCATTGCCGGTCATATGTTGAGAGCAACCGCTATCTAGTACCCAATGTTTTCCACCGGTTTTGTAGTTCACCTACACACATGAGAATTCACTTTTGAGTTTTAGGAACCCAAACAAGCTTTGGGCCTTGCACATGTGTGACAAGAGCTTTTGGGACCCAAAGTTGCTTAGGGAGCTTTTTCTTTGACTCCTTAGTGAGTTTGCCAATGAATTTGGCCTTCACCTTGCCCTTCACTTTACTCAAGAGAAAATGGTTATTTTGAAACATTGAAGAGTAATTCTTGGGTAATTTAGGAAGAGGACGTGATGGTAAAGTGCACTCCCTAGTGTGGTGCCCGGTGACTTGGCAATGTTGGCAATATGATCCAACTTCCTTGATGAAGCTAATCTTTATCTCCGGAGAAGGAGTAGTGGCTATGTTTGGCTCCGGAAATGAACCAAGACCTCTTTTGCCATAGTCACGGGCATTGTTGAAGAGAATCTCTTTGTGGATGTATTCTCCTCTTGAGAGCTTCTCCACACTACTCTTGAGGCTTGCAACTTGATCAATCAATTCCTTTTCCCTAGAAGGTGCAAGCTCGGGCAAAACATTAGTAGCATTTGCATTAATGAGTAGGTCATCACATGAAGTAGAAGCATTGACCTTCTCAATAGTTTCATGAGCAAAGTTCTCAAGACTTGGGTCAATTGCTTCATAGGCAAATTCAAGTTCTTGATACTTGTGAGCCAACTCCCTATGCTCTTGTTTAAGCTTTTTGTGGCTCTCTTCAACTTGCTTAGCAAGTACAAGTGACTCATTGTGCTTTTTAAGCAAGTCATTGTACTTGCCAAGCAAATCGGAGTGGGCAAGCTCTAACTTGGCACGAGTGCTCTCAAGAACCTTGACTTTGCCCTTTTCCCTCTTGATAACGGATGTATACTCATTAATGAGGTTAGCAAACTCATTAGGGTCAAGCTCATCATCACTATCATCTTCACTCTCACATACCTTAGAGTTACATTTGGCCATGAGGCACATTGGAGGTGGAGGTAGTGATGGTTCTTCATTTGTGAGGGCGATGGTGACTATGTCTTCTTCATCACTTGACTCTTCGCTTGATGAGACATCGGTCACCCACTCTTGTTTTTCCACCAAGAAGCTTCTCTTGGTGTGCCCTTTCTTCTTTGGGAAGAGCTTGGTCTTCTTGTCATGGCTCTTTTTCTTCCCAAGTCTCTTGTTCTTGTTTTTCCTTTCTTCTTCTTCATCATCGCTTGAATCATGGCGATGCTTGCTCTTGTTGTCCTTGTTTCTTTTGTCCGGCTTGGGGCAATTTGGACGGATGTGACCTTTTTCTCCACAATTGTAGCAAATTTTGTTCTTGACATCCATTGGCCGGAACATTCCCCTTTTTGAGTCAAAGTTGAAACCCTTCTTGTTGATCTTGTCATTCAAGCGGGTGAACTTCCTCATCATGAGAGCAAGCTCTCCATCATCTTCAACATCGGATGAGCTTTCATGATGATCATCTTCTTCATTGCTTGAGCTTGAATCTTGCTTGATCATCTTGAGCTTGCGGGCTTTGTTTGCCTTGGTCTTTAGAGCAATTGATTTGCTTGAAGTTGGCTCTTCGGACATACCAAGGATACTCATCTCATGAGCGCGAATTTCGCCCACAAGTTCTCCTACTTCCATTGTATCAAGATTCTCCTTTTGAAGCATAGCATTGATGATGTTATACTTGGGCTTCGGGAGGAGCATGAGAATCTTGCGATTGATGGAGGCACTGTCAATTTTGGATATTTCAAGTGCATTAATGTCCTTGACAATGACATTCAAGCGAGAGTACATATCATTGCAATTTTTATGAGCTAGCATTTTAAAAGAATCATACTTAGCTCTAAACAAGTGATATTTTTGCTCACGAACTTTAGTGGAGCCTTCATGAATTTCAATGAGCTCCTTCCAAATGTCACTTGCTAAGTCCATACCATTAACTCTAGCAAAGACTTCCTCACTAATGGCTTCGAAAATTGCATTTCTAGTCTTGGCATTCCATTTTAATTGTTCGGTGGTGGGAGTTCCAGTGAATCCGGTCTTAGTGGCCAACCACACTTCGGGGGCAATCGCATCAAGATATGCGGCCATGCGAACTTTCCAATAAGCAAAGTTCTTGCCCTCGAAGTGGGGCGGCGAACCACCCATCTTGGCCATAGCTCTAGGCGGTGAAGCCTAATGATCCAAATGAGCAACGAGGCTCTGATACCAATTGTAAGGATCGATGGACCAAGAGGGGGGGTGAATTGGGCCTTTTTCAATTTCTAAAACAAAGTAAAGCAACCTTAACCTATGCAAAGCTAGTAGGGCACCAATTCACCAACCGGATAACTAAGCTACCTACACAAGCTAAGAGAGATAAAAACAAAGTAAAGCCTAGCAAGGTAGAGCTAAGTTATGATCTCTAAGTCAAGCACATGAGTAAATTGCAAGAAAGAAAATGCTTGAATAAAGAGAGTGGACAAGAGACGACCGGATTTTTTCCCGTGGTATCGATGTGTTGGCACACACCCCTAATCCACGTTGTGACACTCTCAAAGAGTCTTGTCACCTCCCAAGTCACCGAGACGAGGGCGCTCACTAAGAGTCTCCGTTCACCATCCCGGCGTGGTGGAGATCAAGCCACGTACAATCTTCTTCTCCGGGCTCCCACAATCCTTGGCAAGCTCCGCGAGAAACACCCCGATCACCAAGATCGCCTAGGTGATGCCAATCACCAAGAGTAACAAGCTAAGGCCTTCACTTGAGCAAGAACCGATCACCAAGAACGGATGCACACTAACTTCTCTCTACTCAAGTCCTTAATCTTGCTTCTTGATTGATTGAAAACACAAGTATGTGAATGATGAAGCTCAATGTGGCTCTTGACTATAGTATGAGTGTATGGATGTTGCCTGGTGTCAAGAGTGGGCGAAATGACCCATTGGAGGGGTATATATAGGCAGCTCACACAAATAGAGCCGTTGGAGAAAAGCTGCCAGAAAACTGCGTAGCGCCGGTTAATCCGACGTCCCTCCATTTGTCATCGTCGGTTTAACCGGTGAATGTAAACTGCCTCTTCTGAAAACTAGCCGTTACAACTTGGGCAGATTGACCGACGTATCATCGGTTTAACCGGTGAGTGTAGTTGTCCACTGATCAACTGAAAAACCAAGTCTCTGGACAACTGCACCGATGTTAACTCAAATCTATCGTCGGTTTAACCGGTGAGTACAACTTTTGAAATCCACTAAAAAACCATCTCACTGGTCAATTGCACCGACGTCTTGATTCAAACAGCGTCGGTTAATCCGGTGAATAGAACTTGAATTGCCCTGGAAAAACCAACTCTGGACTAATGCACCGACGTTAAATTCAAACACGTCGGTTTAACCGGTGTATTGAATTTGTCCAGATTCTGCTGACTTCGTTTAACCGACGTATAGAAAATTGAGAGCGTCGGTTAAACCGGTGTATAGACTTTTTCTGATTTTGTCTTTTCTGATTTGAGTCTTGAATGAAATCCAAATATTCTTGAGATATAGTTTGAGAACCACTTATTTGAACTTCTAGAAACCTGAGTGACCATAGTGTGCATCCATTTTCAAATGACCATGTCCATGCTCAAGTTACTAAGCCTTAACCCCTCTTAATAGTGCGATCACTACAAAACTATAAAACCTATACTAACCTAAGTGTCCTTCTCAACCTTGTGACACTTAGGACTAGAAAGATCCTTAGCTTTGACATATATAAATTGAAAACCGAGATCGCCTTTTAGAATGACCGAAATTGAGGGGCCTCTTTTGACATATGACCAAATGAGCGATAATGATCTATTAAGCTGCACAAACTCATTAGTCACAATAATGGTTGTCATTAATCACCGAAACATACCTTGAGGGCCTAGATGCTTACAGGGGGAAGCGGGGGCTCGGCAGCCGACTCCACCCCCGACCAACTCCGATCCCTCTGGCGATGCCTCGGGGGCTCAGGAGTCGGCACAGCCGCTGCCCGACCCTGAGGTTATGGAGTTGGACGTGGGATTGGCACCGGAAGCTGACTCCACAAGCGACTGGAGAGAGCCTTACATTAAGTATCTACTCCACGGAGCTCTTCATGTCGATAGGATGGAGGTTCGGTGTCTCGCATGACAGGCTAAGTCCTACGTTCTGGTCGATGGAGAACTCTACAAGCGGAGTCATAAGAGGATTCTAAAGCGGTGCATCCCCATCGAGCAGGGCCGGCAGTTGCTGATTGACATCCATGGCGGAGTCTACGGGCATCACGCCGCTCCAAGGACCCTTGTCGGGAACGCGTTCCAACAAGGTTTTTACTGGCTGATGATGCGCACCTGTGAGGGGTGTCTGTTCTATGCTAGGCAGACCCACATGCCGGCGCAGGCCCTCCAGACGATCCTGATCACCTGGCCGTTCGTGGTCTGGGGTCACCCCTGTACGAATGGTCAGGTCGAGCGCGCGAATGGCATGGTCCTACAAGGGTTCAAGCACATGATCTACAATTGACTCAAAAAACTCACAGGACGTTGGGTCGCCAAGCTCCCAGCCATCTTGTGGAGTTTGAGAACGCCCCCCAACCGATCTGGACTTCACGCCATTTTTCATGGTGTATGGCTCGGAGGCAATCCTCCCGACCGTTCTGGACTACGGCTCCCCGAGGGTGAAGGCCTACAACGAGCAGGGGGCAGATGCCGCCCTCGAGGATGCAATGGACCAACTCAACGAAGCACGCGATGTCACACTCCTATGGTCGGCCAAGCACCAGCAAGCGCTATGCAGATATCGCCACTGTCGCGTACGGGGTCGCTCCTTCTTTGTGGGTGACTTGGTGCTGCTTCGGGTGCAGAGCAACAAGGACCGCCACAAGCTCTCTCCACCATGGGAGGGCATGTTCATCATGGCGGAAGAACTCCGACCTGGCACATACAAGTTGCAGACCGCCGACGGCGAAATCTTCACTAACGTGTGGAATATCGAACAACTATAGAACAAAATAGTTGTACAAACTTTTCATGGCAATAAAATGAATTTGTCCTTTTTTCCTCGCTTACCGCTGTTTCTCTAATTGACCCGGACCCCCACCTTGGCTTGGGTCGGGACTCACTCGGGGGCTGCTAAGGCTATACCCTCAGGCCTTGCTTCTTTCAAACAAAAATACACAGCAACACCTCGCCCTCGTCGCAAGTGGGTCTGACGAGCCGAGCCACAAACTCAGGCACGCCCTCGGCGCCCTAGGTCGGAATGCGAATCAGCCAACACCTCGACAGTCGTGGCACTCGCTCACCCATATCCTAGGATGTTGCTTTGGTTTGCAACTCGCGTTCACCACCCCAAGTGATCGGTAAGGGTCAGGCCAACATTTTTGCCGCTAAAATGAAGTTAAATGAAAACAATTCTAAAAGTGTTCAAACCAAATGTTTCACTAACAAAAGTTTTTGACAGCTGACCCTAAGTAGAGTTCCTACTTGCTTATTACAATCTCCTCCTCCATCTTCTCTGCCAAGGTGCGGGCAAAAAGGAGCGACCTCTTCTTCGATCCCATCCAGCTTGGCATCGGTGTAGCTGGACGGGAACCTTTGACTCAACTCGTCCAGGGCGATGTTGGGGTAATGGCTGCGTGCAATGGCGAATGAGCGCCGCACCCCTTGGTGCAATGACCCCCTAACCACCTTGCGCGCCCCATCCATGCCCCTGACAATCTGGGCCCCGAGCGGACCCACAACATCGGCGGGAGGCATGCCGACATCTTCCACAACTAGTCGCGTCGCGATCCGCAGGTTGTCAAAGCCGGTGAGCTCGCACTCCAGAGCCTCCTTCACCTTGCTTAGCTCCGACTCCAGTCCCAAGCGCTGGGCATTGGCAGCTACGAAATAGGAAGGGCGATGCCAGACAGGGACTCTTCGAGGTCCCGAATAGAATTTGCAAGATGGAATACTTATCGATCGCCTCACCCCTGTAACGCCATCACGGTGGCATTCAGATTGGCAATGGCGGCGTGTTGCTCCCGACCTCCAAGTTTAGAGTGGTCGCCGATGCCTCGGCCTCCCATTTTAGGCCCTCGACGCGGGCCAACTCCTGACGGAGTTCGGCAGCCTAACTCTTAGCGCCTGCGAAAGGAAAGAGGGAGGAGGCAAACTAAGGTCAGGACCACTGCAACTTGACTTTCAGCTCAGAAAGAAACTAGGCGAAGCTAATACCTTGAGGTCGGCAAGCCCGGCCCGCTCCCGCACCGCCGCGTCCTCCGAGGCCTTTACCATGGCATCGCGCTCCTGTGCAGCATCCTCTGAGGCCCTCACACGTAGTCATGCTCCTGGGTGGCTGTTTGGAGACCCCCGTGTAGCTCGTTCTGCTCCTTCCAAGGCTGTTCAAGCTCTGCGGCGTCGGAGACCGCCCGAGCGCGAGCCTCCTTCCTGCACCCGGTGCGTCATGGTGAGCTCCTCGCCAATCGCCAGGCGCTGCTCCTCCTCGGCTTGACGCCCCTAGTCCCAGCTCTTTAGGGTCTTTTTAAACATAAAAATGGCATAGGAGAAAGGGCGGTCAGATGCGCCCGATGAAAGAAACAACAAAATCCTATCCATGCATCGAAGGCTTACCTCAACTGATGGGGCAATGATGCCGCGCAATGCCCCAAACGCGGAGGCCACGACACCCTCAAGCTGCCCCCACTCGACACCTCCCTGCATAGTGGGTGGCACTAGTGCCAGCTCGAGCCGGCTCCTGCTGTCGCCTCATGGGGACAGATCCCCGCCGTGCTGGGTGAGGGTCGGGGACGATGCGTGTGTGCGGGTGGGACTCAATATGAGCGTGGCGCCCAGGGTGGACGGAACTGTTTGCACCATCACCATCCTCCTCGGAGGACAGGGGTCGCGTCGCCCGCCTCTATCGCCGCCGCTTGGATGGTCGGCGGCAACTCAATGTTTGCCTTCCCTTCGTTGGTTGGCGGCGGCCACTCATCCTCGGCGCTGACATCCTCGCTCGCCCCGGGGGCTTCGGGGGTGTCGGGCAGCGTGATGTTTGGACCCTCTGTCTGAGTGGCAGCCCCGGTGCTCCCAAGGGACATCATCGAGGCGGTCGGCAGCGTAGCCGCCCCGACGAGGACGTCGCCACCCTGGTCTCCCAACCCCGCCATGGACCAATTCGGACATGCCTCCACCAAGGAAGTGGTCCTCGGAGGCTCCCGCTGCTTGGCGAGGGTCTTTTTGGGGGTGACCAGCAATGGGTGCGAGGCGTCAGCCACGCTGCGCTAAAGAAAGTACAGTTGATGGTTAGCGAAGGAGAACTTGGGACATCAACGTGTCCCCGAAAGAATGGCATGCATGAGTCACTTACCGGGTTGTTCACGACCGCAGCCACTTTGGATCGCCCCTTGTGATGCCGACTCGGACCTCTCCTGGTGCTTACCAAGAGCGCTAGCCCCTGGATGCGAACTGGCCGATGAGCTCGTCCGGCGGGAACCCCTCGAAGGCACCGAGGAGAGGGAGGGACTTTGTGTCCTCGTCACGGCCGGTCGCGAGCTGGCCGCCACATCCACCCAACTTGAACCCCTCTTTGACCACTAGGAGGGGTGGGGCACTGTGCCCTCGCCATGGCCTGCCGCGTGCTGGGCGCCGCACCTCCCCGGGCCAGGCTCCCTTGAGACGGGGGAGGGTCGAATGTCTCTACCGCAGACGGGAGTGGGCGCCCATACCCGACGTCATCCTCCCCCATCAGGGCCTCCCACGTCTCATCCCCGAGGGTGTCCTCCGTGTCGTCGTCGTCATCACCGCCATCATCATCGCTGACGATCTCGTCCTCGCTGGGCACATTCTCGCCGGCTCTCCGGCATCTCGCGCGCTCTTGCTTTCCAGCCTCCATCTTAGGTTCTTCTCCTTTGGTGCATCCTTCTTCCTCTTCTGTGCCTCGGCGGCAAGGCAGTTCACATCCCTTTTGGCTGCGTCCTCAGGAAACACGGCCCGGGAGACGCGGAACACAAACCGGGATGCTGAGTTTACAGTTGATCGTAAACTCAGCAACTCACGGTCGATTTCCATTCCCTTCCTGTCCCCCGCAGCCTTCCCCTTCCCCATTCCCCCTCACCATTTCCTTCCCTTTCCTCTCGACAGATCCGACTGGCGGCGCCCTTTTCCTCTCGATGGATCCAGGCGGGATCAGGATCGGCGCGCTACCGCCGCCTCCCCTTCCTCCCTCAAGCCGCAATTCCCTTTCCCTCGCTGAGCCGGCTCCTTCCCCTCCCTGAAGCCGCCGCGCCTCCCCCGCCGCCATCGATGGACCGCCCCCCTGGGCCGCCGCGGGCTCCCCCGCCGCCCCTGGGTCGCTGCGCGCTCCCCCGCCGGCGCCGCCGCGAGATCCGTCTCGCTGGGCCACCGCGCGCTCGCCCGCCGCCGCCTCCCTGGGTTGTGCAGCGGGGATGAGCGACGCGGCGGGCCGCCGACGGGAGGCGGTGCCGCGGGCCGGCGGCGTCGGCGGGGGAGGTAGGTTATTTTTTATTTTTTTTTATTTTTTTGATATATCAAATTTTTTTACCGACCAAAATTTTTACCCAAATTTTTTTTTCTTTTGATTTTGATGCAATTTTTTATTCTATAAGCATATTTTGTTTTCGGATGCAAATTTTTTTTTTCTGAATGTAAAATTTTTCTTTTCAAAATTTCTCAATTTTTGCCTCTCAAATTTTTGTTTCTAACTTTTTCTCGTCAAAAAATTTTCTCTATCCAAAATTTCTCTTAGAAAAAATTTCTAAAATCGGAAAACGACAAAAAAATTACTAAAAATGGAAAAGAGTTGCTGTCGGAAAATCGATCGTACGGACTCTTTCCGTACGGTTGACCGTAAAATAGCCACACCCAACACAAACCGGGCCTGCAATACGACGCTCGGGAGACTGTTACCATGATGAAAAGAGGAGAAGAAAGGGGGAAAGAGGTGACAGGGTCGGGTAGTGATGGACATTCACCATGCTTACGTACCCATCCCCTAAGCGCATCACCGGATGGCTGAGGATGGGGTACACCACATTGCCGCCCTCGAATGCTTCCCGAAGCCACTACTGGATCTCGGAGTCGTGGATTTCCTCCTTCGACAGCATGGTCCCATCGAGTGTAGCCTCAGGGCCCATCTAATGCAAGGAGAGGGTCCGCGCCATTATGGGCGCAACCCTCCTCGCGTGGTAGGCCCCGATGACTCCGGGCACCAGTTACCCGCTCCTTCAAGTGTCGGATGGCGTCCAGCAGGCCGTCAAGCTTTGTCTTCTCTCGCTGTACCGGGCCGTCGTTCCACACTTGATCACTCGAGCTCAGCTCAATGATGAGAAGACTGTTGACCTTCGTCGATGGGACGGACAAACGCAGAAGTGTATGCGTTACATAAAATGGCAACTAGCATTTTGTCTTGAAGGAAAGGAAAGGAAACGAAAAGGAAGGCCCAAGAATCCGAGATAGGCGAAGGAAGGTCAACTCCTTGGCTAGTGAATGTCAGAAGGGAGGCGCCGGGGTAGTTCTTTACTAGAACCAGGTGGCATGCCACCCCTTGTGCGACTTCTTGAGATAGATGTTCGTGTACTCACCGGGCCATTTGCCGTGGCGGAGGTGGATGCCGGCGCAGCCCACCGGAGGGGTCACTGCCATGCCGTCCACGCGCGTCGTCTGGAGCGCCACGGCGAAGAAGTACTTCCACAGCTTGAACACCAGCGGGACTCCCAGGAAGCCCTCGCATAGCGTAATGAAGGCTGATATGCGCTGAATCCCACTGGGATTCAAGTGCTGAACCTCAATCTTGTGGTGGTGCAACAGCCCTCGAAAAATTCATGGGTGGGCGTCGTGAAGCCCCGCTCCTGAAAATGCACGAACGAGATGACGTAGCCGTCCGACGGCTGTGGCACCCTCTCGCTCCCAGGCTGGATCCACTCCACCGCATTGGTGAGGGGGGCATAGGAGCCCCTTGGCCACCAGACCTTCTATGCATGACCTGGTCACGTCGGGGCGCTGCCACAGCGACATGGCTGGAGTAGATCGGAGAAAAAGCTCGAGGCCTCGGGAGCTCTACAGCGACGAAGATGGCGAATAAGGCAAGGTGAGGCTTTTTTCTTGGCTTTGCTAATGTGAGCAGGACGAGACAGAAGCCGCGGCTCCGATCCGATGTAAAGGGGAGAGGGGGGAGGAAGACAAACCGCTGCCTCGATCCCCGCGACAGCCACGGCACGCCACATCCCGTCAATGCCGAGGCCCACAAGGCCAACAGTCGCGGCCCATCGAGAAACATGCCACACGGAGAAAAGACTGCGCTACCCCTAGGTAAGGAGGGATACAGGCCGAAATTTGCCCGAACGGTCACTAGGGGCCCTAGGGTTCGAAAGCTGGTTCGAAGCTGCCCGGGGGGCACAACTGAGCAAGGGGTGATGACGGACGGACCCCTAGCGGCCAAGACCCTAACGCGGCCACGTGTCCCGGGCGTCCCGACCCTCAGCTCCCGACTCGTGTTTTTCCCTCGAAGGAAGGCCGCAAGCCGTCGGGGTCGGCCGACCGACCCTGATAACTGTGACGGTCGGGACATCAAGAAACTGGGCCTAGTCGCTAGCCGACTCATTCTGGATCCCCCAGAGTGGGAGCTGGGGGTCCACTCGAACTCAACCGTTATCAGCTCCCCGAGCGCCGTGTTTTGACATCCGATGAAAAATGTGGCACGGCTCGGCCCTACCACTTCAAGCGAAATAAGTGCATGGAAGGGTGATGCGAGACAAGATGAGACGTTTCCTGATCGGGGACCCAAGAACGAACAGGGAACTCGGGGTCGGATTCGCAAAAGAGACCCAAATAAGGTCGCAGCAGAAGGGGATCGTCCCGCCTACCCTTTCCCAGTTGGCATGGGGGTTCGGGCTCGGTGTCCCGCAACCTCCACCACCGCGGGAGGAGGAGGTTCAGGCGGACCAAAAGCCGAGTCCTCCCGGTCGTTGGCTCTCGGAACAAACGAACAACCAAACAAAAATTGTTCAAATAACACAACCCAAAAGAAGGAAGCTTTATTCTCAACAAATAAACCTTACAAAGGGTGTTTGGCCCATGGCTGTTACAGGATACAGAAAACCTTGCCATCACGTGGATGCCAATTTTACCTGTCTTGGGGGAGTTAACAGCTGGAATAGGAAAGTCCGGAGGATGCCCTCCTTGCAAACCTTCTTCTAGCATCTCCCCTCCAAAGGCATCGCAGCAGGGGAAGCTGGCGAACAGCCTAGCCACCGCCGTCGTCGGCAAAGCTTCCCCATCGTCCCAAAGGACGACGGGGAATGCATCCTCGGCGCCGACCCTCGTCGGAATACTCGGTCTCCGACGAGGAGCCCTGAAGCCGGAGAACGTGGGGGTACCGGGCACGTTCATCACCCTGGATGCCTCGGCAATTTGCTCCAGCTGCAAAGCGACTCAGAGGCCTCCTCCAGCCATCCCTGGATGTGGGGGTACCGGGCACGTTCATCACCCTGGACGCCTCGGCAATTTGCTCCAGCTACAAAGCGACTCAGAGACCTCCTCCTACCGCTCGCAAGCATTCTTCTAGCACCAAGATCTAAAGCGCCCCCTCAGGAGAGCGGACAAGGGAGCCATTACAAGTAAAAAGTGAGGACGGAGACCAGGAAGAGCTTGATGAAAGCAAAGGCCCGAGAATGCCATATTTATAGCCGGAACAAGGAGGTGAGCTGGCCCAACTCAAAAGATCTAGCATCACCGCTAAGGGGTATGACACCTCATAATGGAAACAAAAGCAGTCCTCGATTGGGGTACCATGACGCGACAGCACGGGACAGGCTCTAGTAGGCGAGCGCAGTTCGACATAGCATTCTGCCCAGATCTGAGCCCACCTGGCTAGGGGCCCGTCCGACAGACGTCTGCCTTGACAAACCTTGTCGAGAAGGGGGGGCACGCTCAACCGACCGCTAGTCAAAAGGGGGCGTGCTCGCTGAACCGTCTGAGCGAATTCCTGATTCACTCGGAGGCTCGGGGGCTACACCCACCAATATGAGAGGCAACAGCGTCACATCCCATCGGAACAATAGGGTCGTGACCACCTATACGCTCAGGGACCGTCTGAGTGAATCTCTAATTCACTCCGAGGCTCAGGGGCTACACCCACCGAAACGAGGGGCGACAACATCGCATCCCTTCCAAGTAGTAGGCCCGCGCCTGCCGATACACTATCTGGGCCCTCTGATCAAGTCTCTGGCTCGCGCAGAGGCTCGGGGGCTACACCCACGTGGTGCGCTTGAGCGCACCCACCAAAACGAGGGGCGATAGCGCCATGTCCCGTCAGGGCTGCAGGTTCACGTCTCCCAAAGCGCCTGCCAATCCCTCTGAGCGAATCTCTGATAAAATCAGAGGCTTGGGGGCTACACCCAGTGGGTGTGCTCACGCGCACCCACCAGAAAACTATGGGAGAATGGTGGGATGGTCCGCCGGACCATCGAAACATCACCCACGAAATGTGACCCCCAACACGGTTCCATCGTAACCACGAGGGGGGTCGGGGGCTACTGATGTGGGTAAAAGTGATAGGTACCCCTAATCATCGCGTGAAACTAAACCACCTGAGTTTAACGGACTGTGCATCCCGAACCAGCAAGCACCAAACTCCAGCCAAACGGCTCGGACACGGCCCAGCCTCTGGAAACGGCCCAAGGCCCACTTAGAGCTCCGCCTCGCCCGACCCTCGCGGGAGGGCTCCGCATCGGCCGACCCTCGCGGGAGAGTTCCGCCTTGGCCGACCCTCGTGGGAGAGTTCTAGCTCGCTCGACCCTCGCGGGAGGGCTCCACATCGCCCGACCCTCGCGGGAAGGCTTTGCCTCGCCCGACCCTCGCGGGAGAGAACCACGCCACATGGCAGCCCACCAACTTCGGGGTAGGGGGTGTTTCCGGTCAAGAAAGGCCCCACGCATGCAGTCACGTTAGTCAAGTAGGAGGCATGTGCATCCCGCGCCTCGGTACGGATCGGGATGGGCATCGACAAGACAAGTCCGACCCGTGTGGACAGCGCCCATCTACTCCCCTCCTGGAAGTCAGCGTCGGGGGACGTACTAACCGTCCGGATAGAGGACTCAACCAGGTGGCTATCCCCTGCAAACAGCGACGTCATCAACAGTGCGCCGTCCCCATCCCCATCCGCCACGATCATCACAGGGCTGGGGATGGGGCCAAGGACACCCCACTGTCACCATCACCGGGACCCACATGGCTCCCCCAGATCAGTGGATGGAGGACAGGGGTCGGATAGCATCCGACCCCCTCGACTTTTCCCTTTTTACCTTTTGTATCAGACACTCTCTCCCTTGAACTACAAAAGGGAGGAGGCATGCCCCTGAGAGGGGGATCGGTCGATCGACCTCTGACAATCACACGCACGTTCCCTCTCTCGCCCGTTTGTAACCCCTACTGCAAACCAGTGCAAGAACACGAGAGCTTGGACTGGACATAGAGACATTCGGTACGAACCAGTATAAACCTTGTGCCGTTTCCTTACATTATCATCCGGGCCAATGACGCGCTGCACAAATTTACTCGTCGGTTATACGGAACACTAACACCATTTTTTCTCTTTTGTTTTTGTGTGCGTTTTTTCTTACGATTTGGATTTTTTTGAGGGCTATGATTTGGATTGTTCTCTCTTTTGATCTAACCGACCAATGTGTTTCGTCCACGTGCAGGCCCCCGCCTACGAGTGGCGCATGTATATGGATCCGCAGCAGATGGCTGCTTCCTACATGGCCCTGATGCAATGGATCGTCACTGTTGCGGTGTTTCAGCAGGCGGCGGACGACAACAATGGCGTTCCTCAAGAGGTTACTCAGGAGGTTGACGGCAACCAGTACACCTTCGGCCTCACTGCCGAGTCTGGCTTCTTCAGGGTCGTGGTGATCCCACCTCCAGAGTTGACTGATCAGCAGCAGACCTTGCACCTGATCTTCAGCTGCCGTGATCTCTACCTGGTTGGTTTCGTTCACAATGATCAGTGGGTCGTGTTTGAGGACGCCAGACTCGTCGGCAGCGGCCACCTCCAGCATCCGCAGGCCTACCGACGCCTGCCGTTTGGGGGCTCCTACATCGACGCCCACTTCAACTCAGTGCGCATCGGAGCGTGGGAACTCTACCTGTCGTACGACTCTCTCGTCAACTACCCCAATCGGCCCCGCCAAGAGCTTCTGGCAGCCGTCCACCGCTTCATCGTTGCCATATCTGAGGCGTGCAGGTTCCCGGAGTGGAGGAGCCACGTGCAGCTCCTGCTCAACAACGGGATGGCCGAGCCCGCCGACGGGACGCGCGAGTTCTCCCAGCTGTTCAAGAAATGGAGCATCACAAGCAAGAGAGCTCGCCAAGGCGCCGCCAGGTTCGAGGTGCGGGCAGGGGATGAGTTCCCAACATTTGAGAGGCTTGTGCAGAATCTGCACACTGGTGTGGCGTTGAGCCGGCCGCCGGCCAACGAGCTTTGATCGATGTGTTCCCCCGTGACACTGCGGATCTATTAACCATCTTGGTCTTGTCTGTGCACTGCGGATGACTTGCCTAGCTTGTGGTGGCTACAACTGAGTGGGGAGTTTTATCCTGCATTTTAGATTTTGGTTCTTCAAGTCGTTTATTTGACTTTGCGTGGACTGGTACCGGAAAAGGGATGGATGGATACAGTTAATCGGGTAAATGATATGATCCGTGTATTGTTAATTCGAGTTCTCTCCATTATCTATGTAGTACTATGTCTGCCTACAATAGCACGCATTATATATGGCAAATCATCTCTAGTCTGCAACTTCACTGCAGGGTTCATATATTAGTTCAGCCTAATAATAACTACATGGTTCATATTTGCATTGTAAAAGTCAAGTGTTCACTGCCCAACGCACATGTAACAATCCAGTTCAACACCCTTAGCGGCAACGCCAGCCGCACAGAAACATCAGGCGACTGCCAGAAAACATTCCAAGAACTATCACACAGACATGCATCTCTCTTTTTTTAAAAAAAAAAAGCACAAAGGGAAAGAAGAAATTGAACCCAAATGCAGGAAAGCCTGTTCAGTCGATCGGCAAATGCAGCGGTTTCAACGTCTCCGATCCCCAGCGATGTATGGCATAATTAAGCTAATGCTACCTTCTTCTGGCAACAACCTTTCAAGCTAGGACGTAAATGATACTTATATACATACAGCGAAGCCTTCTGCTGCCTATGCAGTTTGTTACCAACACTATCTGCGGTTGCTACTCCACCTACCTCGGATCACACGCCTCCAAATCCAATCATCCCCAGAAAACAGCACCATCCGCTTTGAAAATACCGACTTATCCTCCCGGCGCTGCTGGCACGATGTCCAATGGGAAAAAATTTATCGAACGCTCTAACAAAATATTAAAAATTAATTAGTAAAACATCAGCAGTCATATTAATTTGCAACATGAAAAATAACGGGTAAAAAATGACTAGGTGGTTCAACTCCGGGATAGAAAGTTCCAACTGCAACGGGAACAACATTTACTGTGAAATATATAGAAAATAATAGTTGCAACATATATCGGAGCATGCGATTTTTTAATGATTTCGTACGTTATTTCTGTAGCATTACCGTATCCTCCCAGCCTAGTGCACTATGGTGCCGCAAGTACCAAATTCATCCGTCGGCTGACCGGACGCATCGCACCCCGAAGACCAACCTAGTCGATCTGTGTACACCTCGGCCGAATTACTCGGCTCTCACCAGTGGACAAACTGCGCACATTCCCCGTTGACCACCAGAAAAATCCCCGAATCATGATGCCCCTTGCTTTGTTCGCTACCAGGTGCACCGCTTCGTCGTCGCCGCTGATCCCCTTTCGCACCCTGTGCTTTTCTTCCAGCTAGCATGGCCGGTGGAGATGCAGATCTTGGTGGTGGGGAGGCAGTGGCGGAGGGAGCCGCGGTGATCCTGGCGGCGGCGCGGCGGGGCATGTCCGAACGGCACAGCTGCTCTACGGTGCCTCTGTGACTACTTCCCTCGTCGGCGGGAGCTGCGGTGATCCTGGCGGCGACGCGGCGGAATGCCCCGGCAGCACAACTGCTCTACGGTGCATCGGCGACTATATACCTCCCCCGTCATGACGGTCGCCGTGGTGCGGAGTCAGAGTTCGTGGTGCAGGTTGAGCGGTTGTTCCCAGCGAGCAGCAGGGGCGGTCATCGGCTTACTGCTGGCCGTCTGGCCCCCTACCGTTACCATGCCGCTACTACCTATCGATCTCGGCGTGCGAGGATTTGATGCCAGACTGCATCCATCGCGCTGCTCATCCACGGGCTGTGCCGACGGGAAGATATACGACTAGGACGGCGGCCTCACCGCGGCTGCTCGTCGTCCAGGCACAGGGAGCCGCTAGCTGCCGCGCCCTGTGCTTGCTCGTCCGTAGCTGCTTGTAATCTCACAGTTATTTCATGCTCGTCCGTCCAGGGATGAATGATGATGATGCACGTTTTGTGTTTGCGTAAACATCCTAGCGAAGAATAGCATATGCCAAGCATCGCCCGTTCGTTTCTCCCTGCAAATCAGCACATGGTTCAAATGGAACTAGGGACAAGGTTGAGATGCTGCGTCATGCAGATGCAGGTCTTTGCTCATACTCTCATAAATCTAATTTTTGACAGCCCTCAATGAAATTCCCTTTTTTTTTGTCAAAAATCTGACCAGCGACATGTATTATTGGATGTCAGTGGAGGTGGTTTACAGTGGTGGTGTTTTTTTTCATTTTGTGTGTGTCAAAGGTGCTGCCAGCCAGGTGTCAGCTCTGGTTTTCTCTGTTTTTGTTATGGAGCCTTACATTCATTTGATTTTTCAGATTTGTTGGACAAATAAGCTGATATGGTCAATAGGAGCAAACAGTTATTTGCAAGAGCCAGTTAGATAGTGATAGGTTTGCTTTGCATAGAGAGTTACAGAATTTCGAAGTATAAAGAAAGCTCTGTAAATTTCTCATATTATTTACTGTTATTCCTTTAATGATCATGATATTTTACCGGTAAAGGATGAAGACCACTATAGTTATGTGATTCTCATTAAAAAAGTATGTATATGATTCTCATTCTATATTTTGTGTTCAAGCAGTGCCAGATAGAATGGGCAAGCAAAGCAAATAATATTCTACTAGTATCATATTTTTTTCCTCGTATTGCTTCAACTTCTTTTTAGGATGGCAAATTGTAGTTTTACAGTGTGCACTAGTGGCATCTTATATTGATGTACTGTCATTGTAATCTGGCCAATTTAGCAAAGTGAGATAAATTGTTTTTGTTTCACTTTGAACTGTGTAAGAGATAAATTCTGAAGTAATCTTTTCCTGTAATATGGCCCCTGATTCTGAACCAAAGAAGTTCAAAATGATTGGTACCTTGATGACGTTATTCTGGTAAATATCTTTGTCGTAAATCAATGATTGCTAACTACCATTTGTGGTAAATTGATGAAACTATTCTCGTAAATAATTTTGTGGTAAATTGATGAAGCTATTCTGGTAACTACCATTGTGGTAAGTTGATGAAGCTATTCTCGCAACTACCATTGTGGTAAATTGATGAAGCTATTCTCGTAAATAATTTTGTGGTAATAAATTGATGAAAATATTCTGGTAAATAGCATGTGGTAAATCGATGACTCCATCCTTGAAAAATATTACCATCTCATGGCATTCAGCTTCTCGTAACTATTTAATGGTAAATTTGTTCCATCTTATATAGACATATAGTACTTGGTTCATCGTAATCTTTTGATGCTAACTTGTGGTTATCCTCATCCTAATTATTGTCTTAGGCCATTGGAATTCTCCATTTTCATGGTACATCCCTCACGTCAATATAGTAAATGGTTCCTTGAAACAACGTGACGTCTAATTGTGGTAGCTCCCTATCCTACCTTCCTAATGTAGTAATGTAATTTGCACAAAACTATACTGGCATGCACATGTGTAGATAATAGTACAGTAGGATCGTGCCCGTGCGTTGTTACGGGTAAAAATAAAATAATATAGTAAGAACATATAGTATAGAATTCTACATAATGCACACAATAAAAATTATTTTAGAATAGTACATAATGTCACACAAGTCTACAATTGAATTTTTCGAATGGAGTTTGCATGCTACACATAATTCAATAACTACAATTATATTTTCAACAAGTTCACAGTTCTCGGGTATCTTAATTGTTCCGTCTTCCAGGCAGGATCTTGTTCCCCACTAAAGTAACCTGAAATTCAATTAAAGTCCTGACTTTGTCGGTTCCCATGTCATACAGAGCTGCAAACAAAGCATCATCTTAAAATTAGAAATATGTATATTTCCTTCAGATCTCATCTTTTTAGTGTAATAGATTCGTGCCCGTGCGTTGCTACGGGCAATACAGATCATATATAAATGTCACTATAATTTTAATGGCGAGAAATCAATTTGGTAGACACAAAGAAAATTGCTCGTAGCAACGAGTTG
Organism: Panicum virgatum; assembly: GCF_016808335.1. Taxonomy (NCBI): domain Eukaryota; kingdom Viridiplantae; phylum Streptophyta; class Magnoliopsida; order Poales; family Poaceae; genus Panicum; species Panicum virgatum. The sequence goes on from NC_053145.1 coordinate 2,227,471, forward strand.
ATACTATAAATCCTGTTGTAAAATGATACAAACAGGCTGCCTCTTAAGTCTATGTGAAAGCCTAGAGTGAAACTCATGTTAGTGGTTGCTAAGATTTGTACTATGTATTGTAGTAAAAGAGGACATGTTATAGACAACCCATATTTTTCTATCATAGAGTTCAGGGAATTATAAACAAAAAACAAATCACAATCTGGGAGACTAAGCACTCTATAATTGCCCAAATCTTATCAGCACCATTTTTCTGGGAGATAAAGCACTCCATATTGCCAAAGGTTCTTGCGGTAGATTGTACAACAAACACTTCAATGCCACACTTGGGGAAAAAAACTAAAAAGAGTACATACCAATCAGTAGGAGACAAATTGTGTACTGTTTGATGGAGTGTTCTCCTGAAATATGAGCAAAGGTAAACATATGTGACTCAAGCATATTGATTGCAGGAGCAATGTCTTGCGACATTCTTGAATATGGGAGATGCTGCTTTCTTTGCAGATAAGGACAGCTACATAGCATTATTTTGCTGCAAATAAACAAGAACAATAGAACATTCAAATTCATTTTATTTTTTGGATCAACACTGATTATCCAACTCGAAGCACAATGACTTTCCCATGGTAATCCAATTCCATTTCTCTTGTACACAGTCAAAAAGAAAAATTACAGTTGTTAGTAATCCAATTCCATTTCTCTTGTACACGGTCAAAAAGAAAAATTACAGTTGTTAGTGCTGGCAAACATATAGCAGTAATTTCCATCAAAATCATTGCATCATGGTGCTTCCTAATTCAGAAGAACAAGAATTTTGCAATTTTCTATTTGATATCATTAATATGGTTGGGCTCCTTTAGAACAGTAACTTGTGCAAACATTACTATAACAATATGTTCAGGGTTTCCTAATTCAGAAGAACAAGTTACCCTCTGTCACAATATTTAAGGCATATCATGGCATTAGAGCATGATTGCATCATCTCTTTGTAAAAACACTACTACTGATAGAGGGAGCTAACAGACCTTTGCACAGGTTAGACCTTTTGGTATATTCTGAAACTATTACCCCCCCCCCCCCCCCACCCACTCGGCAAGTGTTTGATGAGCCAGCTTCAGAAATCCCACATATATTTCTGCACACAACAAATGATGACAAAATTAGGAGCAGCATAAGTATTCAATTTGGTGCACATACATGATACATCCATTACATGCTAGTACCATTAAAATGCGTGGAACACTTGGTCAGTTGCCGTCAGATTTAGCCATGAATGTGATTATTGAAATCACATAGATCATGAACCCCAAGCCTAGAAAAATCTTGTCAAGTAGGTATCATTATTTTATAGGCAGATAATGTACTGTATCAGTAACTACTGTATTGTTTCTGAACATTAGATATATGTTGGTGATTGCATAGTAAAGCTTGATAAAGCTCTAGGCAAAATTATTAATAAGCCTAAGACTAATGTTAATTCATAGTATAATTTGGACAGCGTGATCTTGCTCAAGTATCCAAGCCCATCTTTCAGCACCCAATTCACCGCGGCTGCAGCCTGCAGTGGGAATCGCTCCTATTTCCCTAACCCAACCGCATAGAGAAGCGCCTGAACAACACAATTCAGGGAATACAAACGCTACACATTACCTATCAGCTTGAGAGAATTGTCACAAATACTCCGATGTCCACCGATACCTGAGTGGAAAGCACCCCGCTGATCTGGCTCGCCATGCTCTGCACGGCGCGCCAGAGCGAGTACTTGAGGTAGTCGCTGCTGACGCTGTGCGGGTACCCGTCGGGGAGCAGCAGCTGGACAGCAACATCGGTGCACCGGCGCCACGAGCGCTCCAGCTGCCTCCGCAATGCGGCCACCTCCACACTGGAACCTGCGCCCTTGGCATCCCCTTCCTCCCGCTTCGACCCGTCGTCCCCCGTGATGAGATAGGAGGTCCAGGTCGGGTACGGCACGAGCCGCGTGCGCGCGCCGCCTCTCACCTCCCAGACTCCCCCCGCGTCATCTCCTGTGGCGCCGAGAGCTTCGGCGAGCACGGACGCGGCGCCGGACTGGAGGAGTAGGAACAGGAGGAGGAACTCCGGGTGGAGGGCCTGGAGCCACCAACGCCACCACCCGTCGCCGGGGTCGGGAGGGTCCGTTCCTCCGCCGCCTTCACCTCCTCCTCCTCCATCGTTGCCGCCTGTGTCTCCACAGCCGCCGAAGCCGCCTGGTGGAGGGGGCGATGCCGCGAGGGGCGGCGGCAAAAGCTTAGCGGCGAGGCGGAGGAATCACAGACGCGGCCGACGCGGCTTCGGGAGGTGGATCTGCGGCGTCGGGGGCGGGGGAGGTGCGGCGACGAGGTCGTGATGGGCAGGTGCGGCGGCGGGGTCGTGAGGGGCAGGCAGCGCATGGAAGCCGAGCGGCCGGGACGCCGCAACGCGAGGGGAAGGCTGCGTCGATGGCAGGCGGTGTCATGACTACTCCCTCCTTCCCTGTTTACAAGGCATACACGTATATTAAGATTCAAATCTTGCCATCTTTGACCAATAATTTGACTATTAAATTTTTATTTTTATAATGCAAATTTCATATGATTGGATTCATAATCAAATATATTTTACAATGATTATAAGTTTATAATCAAAAGTGATATAATATATGATAAATAAATGGTCAAAGTGTTGTTTAGAAGACCGTGTCATGTTCCACCATGCCTTATAAACGGGGAAGGAGGGAGTAATACTGATGCTGCTGATAGTCTCGAACACACTGCTGCTGATTCAGAACTGAAGGAGGCTCGCAAGCCCAACATGAAGTTATTCGGCCCGGCTTGGAGGCCCAAGTAAACGCAGGGCCACTCGTTGATTTGGCGACGCCGTCTACAAGAGAGCTTTCGTGAGAAAGAGGAAAATGAAGATAGGAAGTAGGAACCGGAAGGCCGGCTGCGTCCGGAAGGCGGCGGCGATCTACGGATCCCGTCTGTATCTCGCTTATCTCCGGCGAGCGACCTTGTTCCTGTGTAACGTTGTTCGACTACTTCCAGTAATCAAGTTCCCCAAACCATCCAGATACTTGTTCGTGACAAATTGGTAATCAGAGCTAGTGATCGCGGCGGCTTCCATTTCTTCCCCGACGACGAGATCCCGTGACCCTGGCGGAGGTTCCCGACTACCTCCTGCGGCCGCAGTACCAGACTCGCGAGCAGAAGAAGATCGCGGCCATGGAGCAGAACTTGGCCGATCTAACGGCGGTGCTAAAGGACATGCAGAAGGATCGAGTGGAGGATCGCAAGACTTTCGATTCGATTCGTCGTGCTCTTGAGGCGAACACCGAGGCGGTGAAGGACTTCACATCCTGGAAGCCCCAAGTCGATGCCAAGGTGGACGATCTGAAGACCCACTTGCAAAGTCTGCGAGATCAGGTGGATCGTTTGTGCCTCAAGACAGAGGAGTTCATCAACCCCTCTTACAAGTGTTTCGATGAAGAGCACCTCGACCTCACGAAGCCGGCGGCTGCCCACCTGGTCGCGCCCTCTACTGAGGCGGCTTCAGGGCCTGATGGCCACCGCGATGCACACGATCACCGGGGAACTGGCCGAGGTGTGGTCACCACCTTTGTGCCTTCCCCGGTCACAGGTGCGAAGCAGATCGCCCCTATCCCCTTTTCTCTTATTGATGCCCCTGAATCGCCTAGCAGTAATCAGAGTTGGAGTGCCCTGCTTCCTCAGCTTAGTTTCCCTTCCTTTGATGGTAGTAATCCCAAAATTTGGAAGAAAAAGTGTGAGAACTTTTTTGACATCTATGCTGTCCCTGCTTACATGTGGGTTAAACTCTCTACCATGTATTTCACTGGTTCGGCAGCCTTTTGGTTGCAAGCCATGGAGACAAAATTTACTTCTACTAGTTGGGACGATCTCTGTCAGGCTGTTTGCAGTCATTTTGAACGAGAACAACACAATCAACTTATCAGACAATTTTTCCATGTGAGACAGTCTGGTAGTGTAGCTGAGTATGTTGAGCAGTTTGATTGCCAAGTGCACCAACTGTTGGCTCATGATCCTACTATGAAACCTGCTATGATAACCAATAGATTTATTGATGGGTTAAGAGAAGATGTCAGATCTGTAGTGCTTTTACATAGGCCTGTCGATTTGGATACTGCTTGTTCTCTCGCCTTGTTGCAGGAGGAGGTTACTGGGGATTTCTCAAAGAAAGAAGTTAAGAGAGTTGAATTCTTGTCTCCAGTCAAGCAAGTTGGGAAGTTTAATTCGGTTACATCTCCTAAGAACCCAAGTCCTCCTGTTTCATCTGAAGATAGAAGGGCAGGTGACTATACCAGAACCCCCAACAACCAGTCTTCAGAGAACAAGCTGTCTGCCCTGATGGCTTTCAGAAAGGCTAAAGGCTTGTGTTATAAATGTGGTTTGAAATGGAATCCTAGTCACAGATGTGCTAATTCCGTGCCTTTGCATGTTGTTGAGGAACTTTGGCAATTAGTGCAAGAATCTAAAAAAGAAAACCAATTGCTGCCCAAGAGCACTGTGTCTGATTCAGAGGAGGACCTTTGTGCTATTTCCATTGCTGCAATTGATGGTTCTGAAGCCCCCAAAACCATGAGGTTTCTGGGCAAGATCTCTGACCACAAGGTTATTATCCTAATTGGCAAGGTTACCATGAGGTTTCTGGTAATTATATCAGTGAATCTGTAGCTGCTCAACTTCCTAATTGGCAAAGTCTTCCCATGCCCATTCAAGTGAAAGTTGCTAATGGTAATATTCTTACCTGCACTCATGAGCTCTGTGATTGTGCTGTGCTGATCAATGGGCATCAATTTTTTATCACCTTGAAAATCCTTCCTCTAAGTTGCTATGATATCATTCTTGGAATGGACTGGCTCGAAATGCACAGTCCTATGGAGGTTCACTGGAAGCTCAAGTGGATGTCATATCTTCATCAGAACACCAAGATCACCTTACAAGGGGTTCAACCAGATCTGACTACTTGTCCTCCTATTTCCTCTTTTGATGTGAAAATATTGTAGAAGAATGATGATCTATGGTGTGTTCTCTAGCTTTACTCTCTTAATCAAGAGGACAATATTCAGAACTTGCCATCTGAAATTGCTGCATTAGTCAACAAGTTCTCTGACCTGTTTGAGAAGCCTACAAACCTGCCACCAAAAAGGCCTTATTGTGGCAGTCCCGCCTAAATTAATCCGACTTAAGTGCGCTAACCATCATCAAAACGACAATCAGGGTTAACACGCACTTAAAACGGAGTAATCCGGCAGTGCTATCAGGTAAAATCCTGATTAAACCACTTGAAACAGGATCGACAAAGCAGTTCAGAGCGTGCAACATTCCACAAATTTTACAGCACAGAATATGAAATTGAATTATTATTACAAACCAAGTTTGAATTTATAAAAAGACAACAGAGTTCAAGTGCAGCAGAAAAATACACGATAGTCTAGCGACGATAGAAGACGTCATGATGAAGCCCGTACATGACATCAATCGCATCCTCAGATGTACCACCTGAAAAACAAAGCCACAAGCAAGGCTGAGTATACTAATACTCAGCAAGGCTTACCCGACTAAGGGTATACTTAGCCCTTCATCTAGACATGCAAGGCTTTTGGCTTGAGGGGTTTGTTTTGCCGAAAAGCAGTAAAGAGTATATCCTTAATTTCAGATTTTAGCTTCCAAATTCTAGTTCAAGTAACCATTCTAGGTGAGCATCTATCCAATAGCATACATGGTGGGAAACAATTATCTTTCATCAACCAACCAACCATATTCATCATCATCATCTTTCACTTCTTACTCTATGTGGCAAAAGGGTTAAGCAGTCCCAAACTGTGAGAAGCGGACGATTCGAATCGAATTTGTTAACCTGGCCAGGCAGACCTAACACACACGCATGGGGATCGACATCTCGCTTCGCCCACGCGACTTTTTCCTTCAATTCCCGCTGCACGGAACAGGCCCACCGCCCTCGACTACAAGAATCCACGCCACGGTACGGCGCCGGGTCGTGAGCCTCCTTGCTCCCGCATGTGGCCGCATGAGAACAACGTTCAAAGACGGTGGGAAGGTATGTTCCGGCCTCAGTGCAATCCAGTACTTAAGCTTACCGATTACCATATTTCTCGGCATGTGGTTAGTATGTTCAAAAGGTTAACCACCACTACCACACACTGCAGCCTTATCCATTTTCACTAAACAGACGGGGTATCACAAGTACCACAACCCCGCCCGTGAGCCTTATAGTTGCAGTATGTAGTAGACATTCAACTCCTATAGTTCTCGCGAGTGATAGGAAATCACTCGACTTCTACCGAACCATTAGCCTAGCCATCTAGCGACCTACACATACTAGTGTTCAAGCATAGGTGCCTAGGATTATGCAGCTAAGGTTCCAAGCAACTCCTGTAAACTTAAATGCGCAAGTAGATAGAAACAATAATAAGTTGCATAAATTTAAAATAGAAGGACATGCTCCGGGGCTTGCCTGGAATTATACACTAGGTCATTGTTAGTTAGAGGCTTCTGGAGTCGGGTTCGGATTCTCAACGGTGTCGGCGAAGTTCACTTGAGCTTCTCCGGGACCTGCTTCGGCTTCAGACACCAACTTGTACGTTCCGTCTGGTAGGTTTGTCGGCGCTATATGAATGCATATGTATGAGATGAATATAATGCATTTATTTCTTGACATAGATGGAGATCAACCAAACTCAAGTTGGAGGGTGCTACTACTTCTTTTTCATCCTGTTGGGCAGTCATTTATAGAGTAGGAATTTTATCTATACTAACTCATAAAAGAGCTGGGTGTGCTGTTCTTCTTTTATGGAGGTGCAGAGAAACATTTCTACCCACAAATAATTCCCCGGGCTAGGGAACGTAAGTGCTGGTAATGATCTTTTAACTGAAGATTATAATCCTTAAGATGAGTTTGTTGTAAATTTTCAAGACTCGGAACATAATTGCATGAAAAAAAATACAACAATGTATAGTTGTATGGAACAAGATTAATTTTTTTATAGATAGTTCTACAAAGTTACCAAGGCGCCTAATTTACCAGAATAATTCTATCATTCAAGACAATCTATAATAACAGTACTAGATTTTTCCGGGCAAAGGAACTATTTTTCTTCATTTAATGTTTTTCTTCTTAACAAAAATCATTTTGTCTAGTTAGGCATAACTAAAAATTCTCAAACTTCTTCTACAGTAATTAGGAACCAAATTAAAGGTACTGTAAAAGTTTCAACTCATGAAACATAGTAGACAAATTGAAGAAATAAAACTATTTAAACTAGGCATAAATCTAGATTTAATTAAAACTATAGCTAAACATGATAAATGACCATGAAATTTTTATAGTAACACTAGAATCACATGTCTATTCTACCATAAAAATTTCATAGCATGACTTGGCTTCAAACATCAGTTATTAAAAAGATAAGAACAACTAGTCTTTTATGCACTATTAAACATAAATCTATTTTTGCAGAAAAAACTTCTAACTAAAACTTGTCATATTATGGTTCCATTATGTAGATATTTTCTTAAGGATTCCAAAAAGAATTTATTTGCTATTTTAGGATTTTTCTACGAATTTCTATTGATTTTACAATTTCACTGCAAAAATTTAAAAACAAATCTAATATTATGTTTAGGCCCCTGGATTTGCAGAAAAGACCTTAGAACTAATTGGGCTTGCAAACTTGTCCCTGGCCGGAAAAACAGAGGAGGGCGGGATGGGCCGGCCGTTTCCCGGCGGCGAAGGCCCGGTGGGGGAGAAGGGAGAGGAGACCGAGGTGGACCTCTGGGTGCTTGCGGTTGGGGCTAGGGTGGACGGAGGCGGGCTAGCCATGGAGCTCTGCTCTAGGCGGCGGCGGCGGGCGGCGGCGGCGCCACTCCGGCGAGGGAACAAGGGCGCGGAGGGGTCGGCGTGCACCATTAGAGGGCGTGGAAGCTGTTGGGCCGGTCGGTTCGTGAGGATGGAGGCCGGAAGAGGGGTCTCCCCAGTACCGCAGGGGCGGCGGCGGCGCTAGGCCATGGCGGCGGCTCACCGGTGAGGCAGGGAGAGGATGGCCGGGCTCGGGAGCTTCTCTAGGGCGAGGGAGTTTGGTTCCCGGGGTCAATTGGAGCTGGGGAAAGGAGGACGGGTGTGCTCCACGGCGAGGTGAGCTTGGCGGGGTCGATGGCCATGGCGGACGGCAGGGGAGGGCTCAGCCCTTGGCTCTGCAGTAGGGAGCGGAGGGTGAGGGGGTTGAGGCTCGGCACGAGGTTTGTGGCGTGGCCTAAGGGAGGATGGGAAAGTAGGAAGGCGTGGCGGGGCGGTGGAGGGCCGGCGAGCTCAGCGTGCGAGCAGAGCTCGGCTCGGGGTGAGGTGAGAGTGGAGAGGCGAAAACGAAATCGGCCTCGACGGATGGCTTAAGCGGTGGTGAATGGAACGACGACGCGTGGAATTGCCAATGAAAATATCGGCGGCGGCGGCCTCTGCTCGACGGGCAGGAACAGGGGAAAGGGAGAGGGCAGCGAGAGTAGAGAGAGATTAGAGAGTCAGCGAGTTTGACTGATTTTTCTCCAAATTTTTAAATTGAAAAGCGAAAAACTTTGAATACAAAGGTTGTCCAAATTTTTAAATCCTACAACTTTCCTTTCAGGCACAAATTCATTTGAAGCTTAATTTGAAAGATAAAATTTGAAACTTGAGTACATTTGAAAATGTCCTATACACTTCGAAATTCAAATTTTTCTTCCATTTTTGTGTGGCAACTCGAAAAACTTTGAACATGAAAATTGTTCCACATTTAAAATTCTACAACTTTGGTTTTAGGCAAAAGTTCATTTGTGCAATGTTTTAGAAATTATTTTCAGAGAATATTTGTAATAACTCAAGAAAAATTAGTTTAAATCTTTAAAAACCAAGATTCAAATGACTCGTCATTTCATGTACAAAATTTCACTTTCTCACTTTGACTTCAACTAGACTTTGGTTTATCATGCCGTCAGTGACATGCCAAGTCAATTTCATACGCACATAGACACACATACACATAGACATTCATGCATGCACATGCATTCATTCAGATGCTTCTTGGTTGATTATGCATGATGATAGGTCTAATTTCTCTTGCTTAACATTTTAAAAACCTGGGCTGTCACACTTATGATCATTCTGTTCAATTAATTCCTGGTGCTCAACCCTTTAGGCTCAGACCTTATAGATATAATCCTACTCAAAAGGATGAGATTGAGAAGCAAGTAAATGAGTTACTCCAAAATGGTATGATCCAAGCCAATGTCTCTCCATTTGCCTCTCCTGTTTTACTTGTCAAAAAGAAAACTGGTGATTGGAGACTCTGTGTTGATTATAGATGACTTTATGCATTGACTGTTAAGGACAAGTTTCCACTGCCGGTCATTGATGAATTTATGGATGAATTAGCTAGGTCAAAGTGGTTCACATCCTTAGATATGAGGTCTGGATTTCATCATATCAGAATGAAGGAGGCTGATCAGTACAAGACAGCATTTCAGACTCATCATGGGCACTTTGAATACAAAGTCATGCCTTATGGAGTCACTGGTGATCCTGCTACTTTCCAAAGAGTGATGAATTGGGTGTTAGCTCCTCTTCTTAGAGTTTGTGTGATTGTTTTCATTGATGACATTCTGATATATAGTAAAAGTTGGGAACAACACTTGGAACATGTAGCTGCAGTGTTTCAATTATTACAAGAACATCAGTTCAGAATCAAGCTGTCTAAGTGTTCCTTTGCCAAGCAAGAGTTGCCTTACTTGGGACATATCATCAGTGCTCACGGTGTGGCTACTGATCCTGGCAAGATAAAGATTGTTCAGAATTGGCATGTCCCTTCTTCTGTAAAAGAACTACGCAGCTTCCTGGGTATGGCTGGCTATTATCGAAAGTTTGTCCAGCACTTTCGCATAATTGCTAAGCCTCTGACCAATCTCCTGAAAAAGAATGAATTATTTGTGTGGACCTCAGTACATCAAGATGCATTTACCACACTCAAACATGCTTTGATCTCAGCTCCTGTCTTGGCCATGCCCGACTTTTCTCAGAAATTTGTCACTGAAACTGATGCCTCAGCAACAGGAATTGGTGCTGTGTTACAACAAAATGGACATCCTATTGCCTTTGTAAGCAAAGCTTTGGGACCTCGGAATCAGGCATTGTCTATTTATGAGAAGGAATACCTAGCAATACTGATGGCCATTGATCACTGGAGGCAATACTTGATCACCAATGAATTTATTATTCTCACTGATCAACAGAGTTTAGTTCACTTGGATGACCAGAAACTTTCCACTCCTTGGCAGCATAAAGCATTGACTAAAATGCTTGGCCTTCAGTACAAAATTTGTTATAAGAAAGGTTATGAAAACAAAGTGGCTGATGCTCTTTCTAGAGTCCAGGAGCCTACAACCCAAGAAGTTTTGGCAGTCTCCCAATTGCAGCCTGCATGGCTTTAAACAGTCATTGATGGCTATCAAACAAATACTGAGCTTAAAGAGTTGCTACAAGCACTATCTATCAAGGGTACTATTGGTCACTTTTCTCTGAAGAATGGAGTTATCACATACAAGAACAGGATCTGGTTGGCCCACAACACTTCAGCACAACATAGTGTTATCCAGGCTCTTCATGCCAGTCCCTTGGGAGGTCATTCAGGTATTCATGCTACCTACATTAGAGTCAAGAATCTCTTTGCCTAGCCTGGATTAAAGAAACTGGTCCATTCTTTTGTCTCCAAGTGCTCTGTCCGTCAACAAGCAAAACCTTAACATGTCAAATACCCTGGTCTTCTCCAACCTTTACCAGTCCCTGATTACACTTGGCAAGTGGTTTCACTGGATTTTATTGAGGGTCTCCCTACTTCACAAAACTGCAACTGCATTCTGGTTGTGGTAGATAAATTCTCCGAGTATGCTCATTTTGTTCCACTCTCTCATCCATTTACTGCCATGAAAGTTGCCATGTTATATATGGATCATATATTCAAATTACATGGACTGCCTCAAGCAATCATTTCTAATAGAGATAGAATCTTCACAAGTCATCTTTGGCAAGAACTCTTTAAACTTTCAGGCACTGACCTCAAACTTAGCACAGTCTATCACCCTCAAACAGACGGTCAAATAGAACGTGTTAATCAGTGCTTAGAGGCATATCTTAGGTGTTTTGTTCATGGATGTCCAACTAAATGGAAACAGTGGCTTCCCCTTGCTGAATTCTGGTATAACACATCCTATCATTCATCTCTTGGCAAGACTCCTTTTGAAGTGTTATATGGCCATGAGCCTAGACACTTGGGTATTGACAGAATTGAATCTTGTGCTGTGGATGATCTGAAAGAGTGGCTGTCTAATAGAAAAGTGATGATTCAACTCCTACAGCAACATCTTTGCAGAGCTCAGCAACGGCAAAAATCTTATGCTGACAAAAATAGAACTGAACGTCAGTTTCAGCTGGGTGATTTTGTTTACCTCAAACTTCAACCATATATCCAACAGTCTGTGATGCCCAGAGCTAATTATAAGTTGTCTTTTCGTTACTTTGGACCCTTCAAAATTCTGGAGAAGATTGGTACAGTGGCATATCATCTGCAATTACCACCATCATCTTCTATCCATCCGGTTTTTCATGTTTCCCAACTCAAACATGCTATTGGTATGGATACACAGGTCAGCTCGACTATGCCTCCCACCTGTACTCAATTCCAAATTCCCCAGCAAATCCTACAATGTCGTATGGTTTGCCACAACAACCAAACCATCCCTCAAGTACTGGTCAAATGGTCTTCTTGGCCTTCATCCATGTCAACATGGGAGAATGAAACATTACTCCGTCAAAACTTTCCTGCTGCACCGGCTTGGGGACAAGCCGGTTCTGATGGAGGGGGAAATGTCATGACTAATACTGATGTTGCTGATAGTCTTGAACACACTGCTGCTGATTCAGAACTGAAGAAGGAGGCTGGAGTTGGCAGGCCGCATCGCAATCGTAAGCCCAACATGAAGTTCTTCGGCCCGGCTTGGAGGCCCAAGTAAACGCAGGCCCACTCGTTGATTTGGCGACGCCGTCTACAAGAGAGCTTTCGTGAGAAGGAGGAAAAGGAGGATAGGAAGTAGGAACCGGAAGGCCGGCTGCGTCCGGAAGGCAGCGGCGATCTGTGGATCCCGTCTGTATCTCGCTTATCTCCGGCGACCGACCTTGTTCCTGTGTAACGTTGTTCGACTACTTCCAGTAATCGAGTTCCCCAAACCATCCAGATACTTGTTGGTGATAGGCGGCGGGTCGCGAGGGGAAGGGCGATGGGAGGCGAGCGGCCGACGCGCAGGCGGCATGATTTGCGGGCGGGCGAGTGGGGAAGGATGAGAAGGGTGTTGCGGAGCGGGATGTGAGGTGGGATGGGAGGCGGGACGATGGACGTGTGGAAGCACTGATCACGGATGCGATGGGAGGGTTTTGAATTTGAATGGATGATCCTACAGTGTGTGTGCATTTGTTCGTCTGGTCGCGTGATCGGACGTTCGATATCGAGCCTTGCCTGAACCAAAGTGCAGGTCGCACCAAGCCGACGTCCCTCTTACACAATTTTTAGGAGTAGAGATAGTTTATCATCCTCGTAACACTGTAGTGTGTTGTGCACCCGCATGCACGTGTATATAAAAATCTGTAGCGGATAGGCAGATAAATGCAGCGGTAATCACAAACATGGATTACGCAAGCGCAGCTAGCGCATCTCCAACGCTCGTCAGTTTGCCGTCGGTTTGACGATAATTTTGCAGATGAGCCCTTGGTCGCCCGAGCAGATGGCTGCATCGTCGTCTCGCTAGGCGACGGAATGGGCGCATTCTCTCACGTGAGCAGACGACTTCGGAGCCCCGTTGGAGGATGGCTCAGTGACAGCAGCGATCCGGTGCTCCACCCTGCGGTTTCTAGGAGAGCGCAGGAGGAAAACGGTCGATGGTGAGTGCCTGCCGACGAGCGCGTGCGCCGCTCATCCGCCGGCCTTCCTCCATCCGACCGTCGAGCCTTTGCATGGGCGGATCTGGCCATCGGCCGCGTAGCTACCGTCGCGCCCGCAATGGGTCACCTCGCCCGTGCCGGCTGCCTGCCTCCCGCGCTGAGCTGCCTCCCTGCCTCGGCCGTCCTTGCGCCCGTCAAGCTACCTCCCCCCGGCTGCGTGCTGCCTCCCCGCGTCGGCCTCCATGAGATGGAGAGAGAGAGAGAGAGAGAGAGAGCGGCGCCATGAGATAGAGAGAGGATGGATGAGACAGCAAGAGGCGTGAGACGGAGTGGTGAATGGAAGCCTGAAGAGGTAAGGTTGAGGGTGTTTTGTTTTTTATTTTTTGAGAATTTTTAATCATACCCTAGTACGTATAGAATACAAAGATGTAGAGTATGAGATGAAGCATGTAGCAACACAAGGTATATAGAGATGGTGTTCACAATTGATCATGCGTAGAATGTAAAACATTAAACAGCTAAATAGACAGCTACTGTCTGTGGTTTGGAGGAGTTGTCTATTTAACTTTTTGTATTGCAGATTTCCTAAACTTGCAGACGGCGGCCATTTGTGGGTTAGAGATGCTCTAAGGGCAAATACAACCGTGCAGATAATTGTTGTCTTTTTGCCACAAACAGACTGCTGAACAGACAAATAGGTTGTCTGTTTGGATGTCTGCATGGTGATTAATTCATCCTTTGACACACAAACTCATGGTGATCTAGTGCATAATTGATCATTGTAGCCACTTTGTTGCATACATGAGAGAATGCATAATACATTCAAATATTTTTTATGACTCTTATAATAACCATGTATACTATACACACACATTCAAATATTCATCATGGCCGAGTTTCTCTAACGCCTCTAGTGTTAAACAAATAGAATTAGGCTAAGAGTAAATTCCTTCCTTGGCCCTTCTAAAGTTGGATCTTCCTTTTTTGACCTCTTTTTTTTAAGTCTTCCCTATATGGCCGCTTAACTTCAGATTCTTCCTTTTGTGGCCCTTCTGTCAGCTCTGTTAGTGTTTCCCGTCAAAATTGTGGGTCCCTCTGTCAGATTTGACATGAATGGACTAAACTGCCCCTGGCCTAAAGATGATGAGGAGCAGACAGCTCCTCTCGACTGCTCCAATCGGCCCATCCCGTGGCCTCCTCCTGAAACCCTAGATCGGGCCATGGAAGGCAGTGCGCGCGGCGGCGGCCGGCCACGCTCCGGCCGGCGGTGCGGCGGGGGACGGCCCGGGCGGGGGCGAGGCGACGGCCAGCCCGGGCGGGGGCGCGGCGGCCGGCCCTGGCAAGCGCGCGCCAGGTGGCGCGCCGGACGGTGCCGTCGGCGGGGACGCCGCCGCGCACGAGCTTCGCAGGGGCGCCGCGGCGAGTGCGTCAAGGGGCACGGCGGCCCCCGGCCATGGCAGGGGCGCTGCTGCGGGCGGCCACTGCGCGGGCATGCCCCTTGGCGCGGCTGCGTCGGGCGGCCGTGCCGGGGGGGTCTCGACGGGTGCAGGCACAGGTCCCAGTGACATCCCCGGTGCGGCTGCTCCCTCCCTTGCTGCAGAGCCTGAATGGCTAACAGCAGAGTAAGTTGTGCCTCATTCTTTTTTTCTTTAGCACGATATTTTTGGTTACCACTGAATTAGAAATGCATTACGTTGGTTTTATTTTCAGAATGGATCCAAATTCATGTTTCTTGCTAGACATAAAACTGGTTAGGAATCAGAAAAAGGCAAGAAAGGATTGCAATGTTTTAGTTTTGAACAGATTATCGATTCAGACCTGACAAAATATAAGGATTTAGTTGAATCAATTGTGGACAAGTATCCGCCGGGTTATTTAGAAGTTGCTCATGTTCAATACTATGACAGTGATCTACAAACCTATCCAGAGGTGAAATCTGACCAAGGATTGATGGATATGTTTGCAAAGCACTCTATGTCCAAGGTTGTGCAGATGTTCATTGTGTATTGTGATCCCTCCGAACCTTATGAACCAATAAGTAAATGGCCTGGTCAAATGCAAAGGCAAGCTAACAGCAACGCAGAACAAGATAAAGATAACTACTTTTTCAACCCATTTGCAGAGAATGAGCATGTTGGTATTGATGAGGAGGCCATCTACCAAGAGATTGCACCTGTCCATGTGGTTGATTGCTGCAATGAAGAGAAAGATGAGGAGTACTGTTCTGATGATGACAGTGAGGATGAAAGTGAGATGGAGATGGACATGGAGTCTGAAATTGAAGTAGAGGCTGATGAGGTTATATTAGAGTATGACAAGGAAGACCCACCGATGTCAGTAGGTACCTCATATCCTAGCATGAAAGAGTTCAAGTTGGCACTTTCTCATCATGCTATAAAACATGAATTTGCATACAATACGGCGAAGAGTGCACCACACAGATTCAGGGCATATTGTTCAAGGAGGGATGAAGATAAGTGCCCATGGAAGATATATGCTTCAAAAGCAAATGATAGTGGCACTGTGATGGTAAGAAAGAACCCTAGTGGCCATGAGTGCTCTAGTACAAGAAGGAATAAGAAGGTCAAGAATGCCACCAAACATTGGGTATGTGATAAGGTCAAAGATTGGATCATTGCTGATGCAACTATTGGAGCTGCAGAATTGAAAAAGAAACTAAAAGAGCATCACAAGGTGAGCGTCCCCTACAAGAGGGTGTATATGGGCAAAGAGCTAGCATTAAAGCAACTTTATGGTGATTGGGAAAGTAGCTTTGACAATTTATACAGGTTTAAGGAGAAAGTTGAGAGCACATGCCCTGGAAGTATAGTGGTGATTGACCATCATACAATAAATGAAAAGATTAGATTTAGAAGGTTCTTTCTTGCCTTTAAACCTTGCATTGAGAGTTTCCTTAATGGTTGCAGGCCATACTTAGCTATAGACAGCACTTTTCTGACCGGCAAGTTCAAGGGGCAGCTAGCTAGTGCTTCAGCTGTAGATGGTCACAATTGGTTGTTTCCTATTTGCTTAGGAGTTTTCGATTCAGAGACAAATGAGAATTGGATCTGGTTCATGCAGCAGCTTAGACATGCTATAGGATCACCTAGGGGTCTAGCTATATGCACTGATTGTGGGTAGGCAGTGATGACAGGGGTAGGTGAAGTGTTCCCAGAGGCAGAACATAGAGAATGCATGTATCACCTAGTGTCTAATTTCAAGAAAAGATATAGTGGAGAGGTCTTTGATGAAAATCTTTGGGCAGCAGCATACTCATGGAATCCTTATTTGTTTGGGAAACATTAGACTAAAATGGAGTCAACAAACCCAAATGCAACAGATTATCTAAGAAAGTGCCACACAAGGTTGTGGACCAGGAGTCAGTTCTCCACCATTTGCAAGGTGGATTATGTAACCAACAACTTGGCATAGTGCTTTAACAATTGGATTAAGCACCACAAGTCCATGAACTTGGATGACCTAATGGATAAGATTAGGCAAATGCTTATGATCAAGTGGAATCAAAGGAGAAAAATATCCAGGAAGCTAGATGGATAAGTTTTGCCCCACATAATTAAGAACTTGAATGAAAAGAGCAGAGAATTAAACTTAGAGGTGGTAGAATGCTCAGAGGAGGTTGCAGAAGTTACTGCCTTGGGAGGTAGTGGCTTTAGGTTTGTTGTTAATTTGAATGAGAGGACATGTTCTTGTAGACAATGGCAGGTTTCTGGGATTCCTTGCAAACATGCACTTGCATTTATCACCTCACTTAGCAATACCCCTCTAGAGAATCATGTCGACCATTATTACTCCATTGAAAAATTTAAATCTACTTATGCCCAACTAATCCCTGCAATGGACGACAAAAGGCAATGGCCTCCATCTAGCCATGGATTTTTCATGCATCCACCATTGTTGAAAGCCACAGCTGGTAGGCCTAAAACTGAGAGGCATAAAGGTTGCACTGAGAAGAAAAGAAAAGGTCGAAGCCACAAGTGTCCAATTTGTCAAGATTTTGGCCATCATTGGCATAGCAGCAAGAGGGGTAACCCGGAGGACATTGCTGCTATAATGGAAGTGAGGTAACAAAATGTTGTCGTTTTTTTACTCATTACTACTACTTGTAATATTTGTTACAAACACTCTCTTATGTTACTATCATTGTTGTTGCCTCTAACAGATCACAATCTGGCTCAAATCAACCTGAACATCTTTCACTTGAGTTTCCTGGAGCTGAAGGTCAGTCAATCAATTGTCAAAGCAAAGGCCAAACCAAAAGCCAAAGAAAAGGCAAAACAAAATGCCAAAAAGAAAACAACTATTCCTATGCAGCCACTTGATAGTCCTGCAATGGGCACTAGAAGCAAGAAGAGCAAGAAGATGGATCCAGCAAGCCCTGCAATGAGTACAAGAAGCAAAAGAAGACTTAGTTTATGAATAATCTTTTTCTTTCTGTTATGTATGTGTGAACGCATGTATGGTTGTGGAGCCTTATCTCTTGCAATGTGTGAACAACCTTAATGTGGATGTTTCTGCGAACTCAGATGCATATGAACCTTATCTATTTGGGTCTAATGTATATGTCATCATGTATCTCTCAATGTATGCGTGTGTCATATTACTGTGCTGCTGTCCTTTGGTCTTAATAAATTGCTCATCGATGACTCTGTTATGCACAATTTTTAATGCAGTGCATGCAACATGTAGCAGCAACTGTACTGCCACATGTAGCAACATGTACATGTACTTCATTTTTCTCAAAAAATTTAGAGAAAACGCGAAGGGAGGAAGAGCAAATTTTAAATGGGCTAAATAGGGAATTTTGTCATCAGGGGTAAAATGGTCTTTTCCATGCTTCCTCGAACACCGTTAGCACTCAACCTAATGAAAAGGACACAAAAGGAAGATTCTGAAGTTAAGTGGCCATATAGGGAAGACTTGAAAAAAAGAGGCCGAGGAAGGAAGAGCCAACTTTAGAAGGGCCAAGGAAGGAATTTACTCTTAGGCTAATTAACTTCTGATCTTGAGAATTAGAATTTCAAGATGGCAACCTTCTCTTTTTGATTTTATTCCCAACCAAAACATACACTAACTATGTGAACAAATGACATGAATGTGTAAAGCTATTCTCATAGAGTCCCGAACAATTGGATTTGTCATTTTAGCAGTTTTCTATGATCTGATATGATTTTTCAAAGTTCATAGCAATTAATTCTAAAGCAATAACAAAAAAGAAAAAACACTTTCACAACTGGAACCCTGAAACTTTTCAACCTTCATGAGCAGAACCTTATCTCACGAATTGTTCTGATCCTCGGATCTATCGATGAAAACCCCCAGGAATTTTTCCACCAATTCAGACTTAAACCCAAATCTTTTATCAAATACCCCCTACACTTCTTTCTCCTTCACCAACCAACTCCTCTTCTTCTTCCTCCGGTCGCAACCACGCCAGCGCCAGGCCGGGCCTGGAGCGGCGCCGATGTCAGACCCGGGGCAGCGGGACTGCTTATAGGCATAGAATGTTCTAGAGTAAGGGATAGCTCATGGATTTACCTTACCTCTCTTTTAACTACCCGAATAGGCGTAGGACTAACTGAAGTACTAAGGAAACTACCCGATTATGTTGTAGTAGGACTCCAACTGTACTCAGCTAGGACTTTCCCTGTAACCCTGTTCCCCTGGATATATAAGGGTGGGCAGGGACCCCCTCAAAACATCAACACCTAAGGCAATACAAGCAACCACACAGGACGTAGGGTATTATGCACCTCGCGGCCCGAATCTATCTAAATCCTTGTGTTCCTTGCACCATCGAGTTGACGAGTTCCAGGACAGTTGATCCCTACCTACAAACCTTACTGCTAAGGGTATCCCTGAGCATGCTTGGCAGTAAACACCGACAGCTGGCGAGCTGTTGGCGCTCCTTAAGTATCCATTTTATCCCCTGTTTAACTTTGATAATGGCATGAATTTAATTTCAGAATCACTAACCATCCTAACCTCGGCCCAATTATTGGTCGTTTTCGTGTTTGCACATATATTTTGGAGGTATTTCGTTTTTGCAGGTTTTGACCAATTTTGGAGCATGAAATGACGAGGCCCACAATCACGCGATGACACGAAGAAAGACGAAGGCCAAAGCCCGAACAAAGGATCGAAGGCCATGATGATTAGAGGCCCGTTCATGCACATCCACCCTCCAATGAAGCCCGAAGGACAAAGCCCACAAGATAAGATCAAGATACTTCGGGGCTAAGCAAAGCAAAGAGATATTTAAGGAATGATTTTCCATCCTATCCTTTTCCTCGAAGAAATCTCGAAGATAACGACGTCTAATGAGGTGCAATCGTGAAAGGCATAAACTCTAGAAGATTCCAGGAGACTTGGGGAGAAAAAAGGACACGAGACGGCGAAGGAATGAGCCAGGCCGGCCAGCCTAGGCCCATTGGGCCGGCCGGCCCAGCCCTTTTTTAGGTCGGTTCGGCCTCCAGATTCCTATCCATCTTCCGAAAGAAATCAGTTGCCCGAACGAGACAGGCTGAGCCTGAGCGGCTGGCCCATCAACAGGAGCACGTGGGAGCACGCTGGAGGCTAGTCTGGATAGGGTGGCAGGCTATTGCTAGTGGATGGATCGTTTGATTTTCTAAAGTTCAAACGTGATTTCCTCTCAAATGGTGCATCCAATTTTAATTTTATTTGAACCACTGCATTCTTCAGAATTATTCTAATAAAATGAGGTCCACTATGGTCATATTTTTTCTATTTTTATTGTTTTAAAATGTCAACATTTTTAAATATATTGGTTCAACATTTTAGTGATACTACTTCAATATTTTATATATACTATTGCAACATTGCCATATAAATGTTGAACTAGTTGATTCAAAAAGTTGAATCAGATTTGAAGAAATGTTGAATACAGTGTCTCAAAATGTTGAACATAATAGATCAACATAACTCATTTTTTTGCGGGTAGTCCAACATAACTCATGTTAAGTAAATTATAAGGACATATAATGAGAAGGAAAAAATTACCATAAGTTCATGACATGTGTTGATGGGTCATGGTCGCACTGTACAAATTTATTAGCTCCAGTAGGACCATCTGCTGTCTCTGCTAGTGCGTTCTCCATTGGCCATTAGGGCCTTAGCACTCCGCTAGTAAGCAGCAACAAATAACAAATCAGGGACGCCTGTTTTTGTTCCGTGGAGGTTCGTGGGCTGCTATGGGCCTATCAGATATATTAGCTGGACTGCTACTAGATCTAAGATGGATAGCCTATCTATCTACCAGAAGATAGATAGGAGTTCCCGGTTCGGCCTCCCCTTTGACCTAGGGTTCCTTGAGGCTATTTAAAGACCCCTTCCCAAGGTTCACGCAGAGATCAATTCGGGAGACGATGCCAAGGAGCAGAGAAGATAGAGGGACACCTCTCGGAGAGCCGAGGGTCGTGCTAGTTGTCTAGGGTTTGCCCTAGCCGATGTGGGAACCTTGCAAGGAAGACCACGTCGGAGTTCTGGAGCTAGGATCATCAAGATCAAGGTAGGGCCCCTGTTGTGATCTTGTGATGTATAATCATTCATGGTGAAGTTATTTGTGATTCCGAATGTTTAGCGACCATGTTCTCTCTTTCGATTTCGTTCTTTTCTTTGGGTTTGCTTCATCCTATATCTATTATCGAGATAGATCGCTTAGCATGATCTTGTAGTCATGGTGGCTAGAGGTTCATGGCGGAACTACCAAAGGGGGTTCGACTTGCTTCAGGGTACTTTTGTCGAAAGGGGTGGCGTCGTGACAGGGCGTTGCCACTAAGTAGGTGGGGTATCGAGGGATCGGATTGGAGATTTTGAGTTTAAAGATGCTTTTCATTGAGATTCACATCTATCTTACTTCACTACATCTAGCTGGAACTACAACAAATGCATGATCTAGATTGGTTATCTCTAACTTTCTCTTGCTACCTTCGGTGTTTGTCGTTTTTAGTAGATTAGATTCGTTTTCACCATCTCAACACAAAGGAATCTCTATGCTAGTAGATTGTTTCTTGTCTCTTTGGTTCCGTGGATTGATAAACCTTGGGGGAATACTCTGAGGGAAAAGCTACACGAAACCGTGCGCTTGCGGTATATAAATCGGGGGCGCTAAGGAGCGTCAACACGAGCCAAGTAGGGGATTCAGGGAGTTCAGCAGTGAATTCGATGTCCAGATCAAGTGACGCTAACAACGTGCCTGAGGGCACAACTCTCGTTTTCGGCTCCTAGGCTTGCACGGCTGATGGATCGGGCGGTTTCTCCAGCCACCTCGTCACGCCCAATTCACCTAAGCTGAAAATCAACCAATCCATCGAAATCTGCAAGACTGCAGAACTCGACGGAAAGCAAGCTCCAATCAAGCTTAGTTCGGATATTCCAGAAAACGTGTCGACTCCAACTCGAATTCGCGAGTTAGCCGAGTCCGATACAAACTCTTATCCCAAAAATCTTCACTTCTCCGAAACCCTCGGAAATTATGTGACTTATCTCAAGTCAATTAAACGCCCCAAGGTCGTCATCAGAACTACTCGATGGAGTAGATCGAGTTTCACGATCAATTGATGGGTGTATTAAACTTGCAGAATCCGCTCTTGGCCCATATAAAACACAGCAGAACCCAGAAGCATTGAACCCACCACAGGAACGGTCGGGCGATATACTCTCAGGGATCGATCGAGTAGATTCTAAGCTCATCGACTACATCAAAATGGCCGAAAGCACTCTGCAAAAACAAGAAGCAGAAGTTGGGAGGAGAAATCTGCGGGAAATCTGAAGAGGCAAACCCCCGGCTTACTCGGATGGGACCGTCTCCTTTTAGGAAACTCCAGAATCTTTCACCAAAACCTGCTCGCAAGAGGACTCCTGAACCAACCGGTATTTCTGATCCCTTATTCGACCAAGATTTCGACCAGTTCGTGGACAGTCTCGACAACTTTTAACCATGAGACGATCTCGAAGATTGGTCAGACAACGTCGGCTTGTTCATGGATGTTATGGATCATCCACCCCAGAATGCAGATGCCCTCTGGGAATTGGTCAAGCTCAAAAAGGGGAAATCCAAAGCT
Organism: Panicum virgatum; assembly: GCF_016808335.1. Taxonomy (NCBI): domain Eukaryota; kingdom Viridiplantae; phylum Streptophyta; class Magnoliopsida; order Poales; family Poaceae; genus Panicum; species Panicum virgatum. Next base: position 2,249,571 of record NC_053145.1, read on the forward strand.
CCTGAACAATCCAGTAAGTCGATTTTCGACAAACCCTGAATTATAGAGCCAGAAGGATTGACTCCTACACAATCGTGGCTACATTGGATGAACGAGAACGCCCTCCGCGTAGAGATGGGCATTCCGCTTCTCGCTCATCCAAAACACACATATTCCAAAATCGGTGGCCTAACTGATTCCGACTCCGAATACTCTTATGACTCGGAGGATAAACTGGATGACCTAATCCAGTACAGCAAGGAAGTCGAATCCAATTCGACTAATACTTCCAAGTCCGATCAGGACTCCCTCCCAAACTTGGTCATATATGCAACACCGCAAGGACGGACAGTGCGCTTGAAGGAGAAACAAGATCCTAAGGCTTTCAGCTCTCAGCCAACAAATCTCCCCTTCCAGCAGAGTACCCCACTAGACCCGTCAGCAAGCAAATAAGACCAAAAAGTTCAGGATCTTTGCCGTGAAATCGTCATGGTTCGCATCTCTGAAGTCCACGAGTCAGAGGCTGATTCGATGGAACATCTCAACCTCGACGACTACAATTCTGATGACTATGACGAGTACCTTTTCGACAACATGGAAACTACTCCTCCTGCAGTCACAGAAGCCCAAGCTGCCACCAAGCAAGATCCGACTGCACCTCCTCCAGCAGTCACAGTAACTATCCAATTGGAAGAGCAACCCGCTGCAGAGGATCTCTACGAACGCCGTCGCCTGCTTAACCAGAAAAGGGCGTTCAGGCGCCAGCGTGTCGCCAACCGCCAACAAGAACAGCAAGGCGACAATTATGACTACTCCAACAGCGACCTCCGCAACATGATCAACATTGGTCGTGATGCATGCAACGTCATCATCTCAAGGAGAAAGGAGCGCAAGGAAATAGAGGGTTACAACCCTTCTTCCAACTATCGCATCCCAGCACACGCTTCTGCATCCTTCAAGAAGCGCAAACCGGCAAGTTCCCTTCCTCAGGGGAAGCCCCGCACCCAACACCATGGAGAAACATCTCTTGGCGGAGACAAGATCAATAAAACGCTCCTGCGCAAGTGCTTCACGCACCCAAAGAGCTCCCACACGATCTTTGAGTGCAACTCACTCCGCAAGGCCCTTGGGGCACCATTGGTAAAGGAAACTTTACCCAAAATCTAGTCGACCACTATACCGATTAGTATTACCCTCGAATATTTTTATTCAGTCATGCAAACCATTGCTGACATATGCGAGCAAAGGGTAGGTCTTAAGAGTTAGAGCCTGTCATTTTACGTTCTAATCACGACAAGTCTTCAATAAAAAGTTGATTTCCTTATAAATCGACTACTTCGCTCTCGCTCATCTGACCTACACCCCATTATTAACACTACTCCAACAAAGCTTTGCTCAGCATAGAGCAACTATCGAGTTTTGACAAGAACAGAATGTCTAGTTCTTCCGTCTTTTGAAGGTTCAGAAGGCCACAAACTGCTGAGCGGCCAACTCTCGATAGTTCCATGCTGCAATCTTCATTGGTTTCTGCGGGGCTAGTCCGCCAGCCCCACTTTCTTTGCTTTCTTGTTTGGTTCACCATTTTCCTCCTCCTGCCTAACATCCTCAATCCTCTCTTTTTTTTTGCATCAATCTCCATTGCTGTTGCCTCTAGACTTCTCTTCCTCCCGCCCCTCCCCCTCCTATGCTACCTTACTCTCCTTTCCTGAACGGTTTACCCGCTTGTAAGTACCTCTCTTTTTATCAGAGGACAGTCGGTCATCCCTCCCCTCCTTCTGTTCTCCTTGCGGTGCTATCACGATCAGGCTCTTCTCCCTACGACCACCGTCTCCCCTTTTTGCGATCACCCCAGTACCTCCCACGACCACCTGATCCCCGCCACCGGCCACCACCGCTAAACCAGCGGCCTCCGCCACACATTTTACTCCCTTCTGCCCACCACCACCTATCTCCTTTTCTATTGCCATACCAATGTCCATTACCATCCCATCAGAAGACACTTTTTCACTGCTCTACACCAAAGTTTTTTCAGTAGCGAACTGGAGTTGTTTTGCCCTCCCCCCATCCTTGTGCTACTCGGTTCCTTCAGTGGGCTTGTGACTTCATCTTGCTCAACTGTTTCTTTTTCTTTTGGCCCTTTCCCACCTTATCTTGATCAGATTTTTGCCACGATGGAGCGTTACTCCAATCTCTACCTAAATAGCTTCTTCCCGAGCCGCCAAAACTGTTCTGGCTCCTACTTCCCCCGTCCTCCATGGCAGGAAATTCCACCTCCGCCAGTCCTCTCCCTAATCAGATCGGATCCCCTCTTCCTGTTTGGGAAACATCTTAAACTCTTACTAAATTGTGGTTTTTCACCGTTCTCCAGCTGCACCCCACAAGATTTGTCCACATGACCGATCAGTCCACAAATAGAGAAAAAATCTGGTAAGAACTTGTACTCCACTAGTCACCATAAGGTTTTATCCTCCTCCCCTACAAACACCGTGATGCCTCTCATGAGAGGTTTTGTGATATTCAGTTTCACCTTGATCCTAAGGTACCACCCTACCGCCGTTTCATCATCATCATCCTTCGTGGTCATGATTACTGCCCCAGCTCTCCACCAATTGCCTCCCCTACCACCCTATTCATCATTCCAAGAGGGAGCTTCATGACTCGCATCCAAATTGGGATCACCTTGAACTCCATCTCCTCAATATATTTTGTTTCATCAAAGTCCACCATGAGCAGTAGGTCCTTCCCGAACATGCATGGACCGTCTTCTAGTGCCCTCCACTTCCCCGTCGCCTGGAGGAAGGTGAACAAAAATTGGTTCTCACAGAGGTCCTTACAAAGCATGCCCTTAATTGGGCACCAGATCCTCCCTAGGGCTTGGGCATGCCCATCTGCATTCACCAATTTTTCCGCTAGCACCTTTCCAATCGCCTGCGGATCTGCCGAGCGTGCCCTTGACGATGCAGACGCTATGATCTTAATCCGCTTCTTCGCCATTGCCGTCAACTTCAACCTCTCCATTAGCCCCTCCATTGAATCCATCTTACCAAAACCGCCCCACAACCAGGGAACGGTATCGGCTAGTAGTTTTAGGCTGGGCTCCTTAACGGAGAGATTTAATCGTGTACGCAGAGGAAGGATTAGGATGTGGACTTGCGATCTGATCTCCGAGAAGAGAAGTGATCAGGAACATGGATGGGAATGGAGCGAGAGTGTCCAAAACCCTAGTAGCAAGAAACCAACCCCGAGTCGCCTAGGAACCCTAGGCATCAAGGACACTGTACCGCCTGCTAGGTTTTCTGTCAGTACTAAACAACGCCAAAAAAATCAACTTTTGTGCAATACAAAATTAGATAGCCGCACCTTTTTGACTGTTGTGAGCTGCGGGAGTGAGCGGGACGGGCCGGTTCAGATGTGGTAGCTTTGGATTAGTAGGGTAGTAGTTAGCAGGCTTCGGGTTTGTTAGAGCCCAGTTGAGTTTCTTTACCGCAAAAGCCTAGTTACAGTTTAGCCAACCCAAAATTGATTCAAAATTATATCACACACGGAGAATCAAGAAAAAAGTATTATTTACCTCCTTGAACAATAGATCGAGTTTACATTTCCACCTAAAACTTGAAAACCAGGTATTCTGGTTCCTTGAACTCACGAAACCGGATATATGATCTCCCTGGGTGGTTTTTCTTAGTGGTTGTCCTCTCTTTCTTTTATGTTTATTTTGGATAAATTTTTGAAAAATTATAGTAAATTACAAAAAAAATCATAAAATAGAAAATCAAAATTTGTTGGACTCCACATTAGTAGGTCTCTACAGTAAACATATGATATGATATGATATGGTATGATATAATTTAGTAAAAATTACATTTTTAGATGTATATTTTTTATAATAAATTCATATCTACATTTTCTATGATTTAATCATGATAAAATTTTATAGTGATCTAAATTTTAAATAATCGAGCTGTAGTAAAAATTTGATGTTTATTAGCCCAAAGTCAGATAGGCCCAACCCAAAGAAGAGCGGAGACCCAAGTCCACAAATACCGGAAGTTTCTCGTCTCGTCCTCGGGGTAACGGAACTCACGAACCCTAGATCCGACAGGCGGATCGGTTCCCTTCTTTCTCCACTTTTCTTGGTTCGGCGGCGGTGGCGGCGGCGGCGTGTTTTCATCGCCATGGCGGATGGTGATGATAGCGCAACCGTGTCCTGTGGGCGCCGCGACTTCACCCGAGGCTGCAGCCTGCGCACCTCCATGGTAGCGGATTCTGTAGTCCTCCGAGGCGCCGACAGGCTCTCCTCCGCGATGAAGGATTTCAAGCAAGGCTCAGGCTTGGAACCTTTCGTCGACGAGGCTGAGCGATTGGCCAGGGAGGCGGAGCTGATGGAGTTTCATCGGGAGGCTGCGCGGTACAGAGAACATCGCGAGCGGAAGAGGGCTGCGGAAGAGAGCATCCGCGACTTCGATCCCAAGCAAGGTGGCGAATACTACAACAGATTTCGCTTCATCGATCTGACAAGATTCGATCTCGACGAGGAGTGTAAGTACATTCATGTCGATTCAATTTTGATCAGACCGGTTCCCCTGCACTGCCCTTTCGTCATATCTACTGCATTATTCTTGTTTGCCATCGATGAAAAATAACAATCTTATGTTTATTCAACTGATTATTGCCTCACGATCAAACTAGTATACTTTATGCGGTGTCCAATTTGTGCCTTCGTTCAAATATTGTTTGTTGTGTCTATTCCAGGGATTGGATTAGTTTGTACCATATGGAGATCATCGCTATCCTAGTTTACGTCTCTTAAATTGACAAGTCCATGTGTGCTTTGCCATTTAATTTATACTATCTTGAATTTTAGCATGAACCTAATTCGCTGGGAACCTAGTCTGATTCTTTTACTTATTTTTCACACCACAGCGCCCCTTGGTCCGATGAGATTTACTAATGCTGTCTACAAAAATGCGAATGACTATGAGCTGTGCGAGGGAATAAACATCTTCTCTGTGAAAATTGGCACCTTGGATGTTGATTTCCCAATCTATGTTTATGGCACTGTCATCGCCAGAGACAGTCTGGACGAGAAGTGTGTTTATCTCTTCCGCCGTGATAGAGATCATTGCCAATTCATCAATTCTGAGGTATGTACATTGGGCACCTGCGCACCATTCATTTAAACAAAAAGAAATCTGCTTGTATGAATTACATTTGAGTTAGTCAACGGCTGCAATTATACTGACCAGCAATTTTTGTCTTCTATTGATCGACAATATAACTTCTAGTGGTTGCCAATTACTCAATCCCATGGTTGATATATCCATCCCTGTTTCTTGTTCTGAGTTGATATGGGGCTGAAGGTTGGAAATTTGCATGCTACTGATAAATAATCATCAGAATGTTAGTATCCTAATGTTATGTTACTATAACTTGCAGATATTTAGAATTTAGCGTAATCTTGTGATGTTTTAGTTTTTAGTATTAGTACTTGTTTGGAACAATTAGCATCCCAAGGTAATGGGCAACTGCCCGGTAGAGAGAACTATTTGATGCAGCATCCTTTGTTATATCAGGTTCCTTGAGATATTTACACACAGACCCGATTGTTGTCCAGTAAAATTATATTGCTGCTTTTTACAGTGTGGTTTGGATATAGGATGGAACATAATTAAATCTTAACTGAACATTTTTTTTGCAACAGTTTATGTGAACCTAAGCAGGTATAGTATATTGTTGAAGCAACACCGTTGAGAGTTGAGAGCATGTTGACTGAGAAAATCCTGAATCTAAATCCTGTAATAAGTAGCACTAGCTTTAGCAGTGTTGTTAGAGTGATTCTTGCTATACCTGAGCTTTAGCAGCACGCTTTGAATACATCTGAACCAGAACCATGCATGAACTATATATGCTTTGTTTCACAGAAATAAAGTGGGGTAACCTTTTCTCCAAAAAATAGTATATTGATGAACTATATTTGGATTCTTTCTTATAATAACTCTTTATGATATTGGGGAAATTGCTGGCCACATTTCATTATATTTTTATCATCTGCAAATGTCAACAACATCAAGCTTAATTATACTATCATTTGAAGCTACAGCATAATGGTATCACACGTAAACCAACCATTACCTGTCTCATCTATGCTAGCAGTTTCCATTCGCTGTTTGGCTGTACTCTCTCTACTTTGATTACAGCAATGTTGTAAATTCAGAGTGATATAGCAGTAACCTATGTGTAAACCTTTTTTTCTACAGGATGAATCTTTGATCTTGACAGGACCAAAACGAGGACTCGCGTTGATAAGTGAGAATTATGTTGAGATTGATCTGAAGATTAAGGATCATCAAGGGCAGGACAAAGAACTCAGTAAAGGTATCTTATCGATCAGGGGCATAGAACGTCGAGAGTTGGAGCGATGTGAGCTTGAAAGTGGCTCTCTTTCTACCAGGCTTAGTACTGTAGATGTGATGTATGGAGTTGTGAAAGATGCAGTGGAGGGTACAATTGCAATTGAAGTTCTACAAGGAGGCTTTAATGGAAAAATTACTGCCCATACCACCAGCATCCTGCACAGCCTTGTGCTTTATGATAGTCAAGTGGTTGGTGATGGTATTGGAATTATCAAGCTTATGCAACCCGTCATTTCTGTCTACGTGAAGGATATGCTGGTAATTGTTGCCCAAACTAGTGATGGTACTTTGGAACGAACCATTAGATTCACTCCCAAGATCAACGGCGGAGAAGAAGAAGTTATTACTGTTGGTGTCACAAAGATGCGCGTGAAGGTTGCTTGGTCGATAATGGACTTTTGAGTGAGCTCGTGGATTGGCTCACTGTTAAGGTTTGTCAGCAGGATCTGTACACAGTGTTAACTATATCAGAGTAGTGATGTTGGGGTTATCATTAGACACTAAATAAGTAATAGGGTGCCGTAACTAGTAACGTGTTGGGCCTGTTATGTTGAACTATTGTCTAGTGTGTTGGTCTTGTTATCTGTTATCATGAACGGGAAGGCAAACCCCTGAACCCTTGACACCAGTTGAACCTAAGAAGTCTGGAAGGCTGAGCTTTCTTCCTCATTCAAGCAGGCGGAGACGGATACCGTTATATGTCCTTGAAAGCGACAGATTTGTTAGCCATCGCCTGAAGCGTGCGGTCAAGCCTGATCAATCGTTAGGGTGAGCGCTTAGAGAAGCGTGGCACGCTGATATCATCTGCATGCGTGTGTCCAGCAATCATCAATTCGGAATCTTCTATGTTCATGTAAACTCTTGAAAAAACTTCCACCCAAAATTTTTTCTCGTACCTCTGACGTTGGATCCACCTCTACTAATTAGTTTCTCTTTCTTTCATATTTACCTAGAGTTTTAAAATAAGATGTGCTTGCAGTTAAAAACCAATACACGTGCTAACGATGTGGATGCACCCACTTCAAATGTTCCTGGCCACCGGTAGTAGTGGCAGTTCGGCCGACGGCGGAGGCGAGGCCGCGTGGGAGCATTGTCTTGTTGGTCGTTGATATATACTACTATGCACGATCGAGCACATAATCGATTATGCACTGCTAGAGGTGATAACAACCATTGAGATGGTTGTAGAATTAAACCAACCCAACTCTCCTTACCAAGCCGAGCACATGATCAATTATGCACTGCTAGAGGTGATGACCAACCATTGAGATGGTTGTAGAATTAAACCAACCCAACTCTCCTTAGAGCAAGTATTATAGTAGGCTACAAACAGACTGAATCCTACGTGGAGGAGAGGAGAGAGAAGAGAAGAAAGAGAAACAAACGGGCGTTTCGCAAACAGCCGGCTCAAGCGAGCGTTTTGTTCTCTGCTCGTGGGCCAGCACTACTGTACCCGCCGGCTTGCTGCCTGCAGCAGTCGCGAAGCGAGCGCATCACCACGCATCCCAGCCGGCTGGCAGGCGCTATTATTAAACCTGCTCTTACCAAGCCTAGCTCGATCATGGGCCCCAGTAAATATAGAGTAATAATATACTCTACTAGTACGTGCTATAGTAGTGAGCAACAGGAGTGCCCAACGCTCGCGGCTCGAATCTTGAGCAGTGAGTGTTGCAAGCCTGCTTCCATGTTCCATTTACCACCCACTCGTTCGCTCGCTCTTCTCTTACCTCGCCCTCCCTTCTTCCGTTCTCCCTTACTCTCGCGCGTGGCAGCGGCTAACCAGGCAAGGGTTTTGGGTCCCGGCCGGATCGATCCATCCCGTCATGGCCGCCCAACGACCCGTCGACCCCTTGTGTCCAGGGGCACGTACCCCATGTCCCAACCCTGCTCTCTCTCTCTCCCTCTCCCTGCGCAATAAATGGTATTGGGAATGTAATGAAATAATCAGTTGCAGCCGGGGCTTTCCTTAGGAACCTGTGCATTCTTGTTTTTTTTTTCAAAAAAGGAGAAATACGTGTGTTGTAGTATTTCCTTAGTGAGATACATAGTGGAGGGACGATTTTTTCCTTTTGTGGGCTGGGGGTTTGTAATAATTGCTGAAAATCTGTGTTTTTTTTTCTTCATTCGTGCTACTTTATTGGGGTCCTTGTGATTCTATCGCTGTGTCAGTCCAGATTTTGCGCAAATTGTCGTTGTACCTCACCAGATTTGGCCCTCTCTAGCTCGATCAATAGATGAGTCGACCATCTTGCTTTCAACAGCTCGGTCTACAGCCGTGCCACGAGAAGCAGTCATCATGCCATCAACTCCGACGATCTGATCACTGAATTAGATCGCATCAAGCGGACCATTGCCGAGTGCATTGGCACTTGCCGAGTCGGTCCTCCTACGATCAACTGTGATCAAGTGCCTCTATAGAATATATAAATGTATTTTTCCTATTATGAGAAGCGACTAGTTTCATGACTACTCCAGGTGGTCGTCAACTCTACTACTCAATGCTCCGACAGTAGAAGACATGTACAAAGAAAAAATTTCACCTTTGTTTTTGTTTCTGTGATTCGAAGAGCTAGCTTTATTAGTAAAGTAATAGACGTGTGCAAAGGAAAAATATTTGCCTCTATTTTGTATTGGCTTTTGTGATAGGAGGAGATCAAGACCAGGAGCTAGCTTTATTAGTATGGTAACAGACATAAATTTCTACTTTATTTGGTATTGGAATAGGATCTGAACAAAAATGGCCATGCTGTTTATTTTGGAGTTTAATTTGGAGCTAGTTCCTATAACTAACTTTTTTAGCTCGATTATTTTGTATGTGTAGGCTCCTCGGTTTGTCTTTCAATTGAGCTATAACAACATGAGTATGGTCAGAGATATCAGCCGCCTATGGTGCGAGATAGAGAGGGTCACATGCCAATCGGCGATGGAGAACATTGATGGTATGTGAAGGTATGGAACCATGGACACCACCGACTATTGCTGACTCCTGAGGATGAATTCTTCGTCGTGCTACTTAGACCTATACTCGAAGTTGTAGGACGCGATGTGTCATTACTGTTTTCATTCAAGGATCTCTACCTATGTGGCTTCTTGCATGAAGTTGGTTTTGGGTATGTGTTGGAAATTAGGGATGCTCCTAATACCCATTCAGCTAAGAGCTATGACACATCAGCTAAGAGCTATGACACATCAACTCACTCTAGAGTCGGTCGGATTCTTTAATTTCTAGTTACTTACTATATTGGATCCTTTTGACAGCAGACACCTCCGGGTGGCATAGCCTACCAATAGATAAATTTGGCTTCCAGTTGGCAGGGCCAACCTACAATAAATCCTAGAACCTTTTGTGATCCCAGGTGACAGAGCCAATCTTCAATGGATCATAATTTATACGCTAAGTAACTATGTAGCTTAACCGGGAGACCAACACTTACAAGAACAAGACTTTATTGCAACACAACAATACTACACAAGAACATACAACACTCTCTTCTTTGGTGACTAGCTTAGCACTCACTCTTCTCTCTTTCTCTCTAGTAGCACTACCACCTCACTTCTTCCATGCTCATGGATGGATGCCATGGCAAGGGAGGGAGGTCTCTATTTATAGGCCAAAGGGGAATATGATATTTAGACAAGTGTACACTTATAGAGAATTTTTAAATATTCTAACATTTTCTAAATTCATTTATTACTGATTCTAGAGTTCTCCAGAAAATATCTCATTCTTGCATTATGAAGAATACACTAGAAGTTTGCCTTGCACTCTTTCTCAACACTCCCGCTCAAGGCAAACTTCTCTCTAGAGTAACTTCCCTCTAGAGTTGTATTGCAGACTATGCCGGGTTAAGACCCAGAGATGGGTTCGCATGCCAATTGGCGATGGAAAACATTGATGGCATCGTGAAGGTATGGAACCATGGACACCACAACCTACTGCTGACTCCTGAGGGTGGATTCTTCATTGTGCTACTTAGGCCAATGCCCGACGTGCCATTGTTGTTTTCATTCAAAGATCACTACCTATGTGACTTCTTGCATGAAGATGGTTTTTGGCATGTGTTGGAAATTAGAGATGACTTTAATAACCACTAAGCTAAGGACCTACACCTATGACACACTAATTCACTCTAGAATCAGTCAGTCTCTTTAATTTGTAGTTACTTAGTGTGTTGGGTTCTTCTGATGGCAGAGCCGCTTTTTCACTTCCAGGTGGCATAGCCTACCAATAGATAAAATTGGCTTCCAGGTGACAAAGTCAACCTACGATAAAGACCATACTCTTTTATGATCCCGGGTGACAGAGCGACTTACAAGAATAAGACTTTATTGCAACACAATAATACTACACAAGAACATACAACACTCCCTTCTTTAGTGGCTAGCCTAGCACTCACCCTTATCTCTTGCTCTCTACTAGCACTAACACCTCACTTCTTCCATGCTTATGGATGGATGCCATGTCAAGGGAGGGGAGGTCTCTATTTATAGGCCAAAGTGGGTCATGATATTTATACAAGTGTCCACTTCTAGATAATTACTAAACATTATAACATTTTCTAAATTTATTTATTACTGATTCTAGAGTTCTCCATAGAAAATATCTCATTTTTGCATTATGAAGAATACTCTATAATATTGCCTTGCACTCTTTCTCAACACTCCCCCTCAAGGCAAACTTCCCTCTAGAGTTGTCTTGCAGACCATGCCGAGCGCCTTTCAAAACTTCTCAAACTTTGCCTTGTGAAGGCCCTTGGTGAGGATATCAGCAATCTATTCTTCTATCTCGGTAGACACATCTCAATCTCTCCCTCAAGTACATTTTCTCTTATATAGTGATAGTGAACTTTTATATGCTTGGTCCTTGCGTGGAATACTAGATTTTCCGTCAAACAAATAGAAGATAGATTATCACAGAAAATCCTTACTTGGTATTCTGCCGGCTGGTGGAGGTCCAACATTAACTGCTTGAGCTAGCTACTTTCTTGTGTTGCCATTGCTGCTGAACGATACTCTGCTTCAGTACAAGATAATGTCATAGTTGGTTGTCTCTTGATGCACCATGATATGACTCATGATCCTAAGCTGAAGAAGTATCCAGTGGTTGATCGCCCGTGTGCCACTATCCCCAGCATAGTCAGCGTCATAGTATCCCATAATTTTACAGTCTTTTGTCTTCTTATACATAATGCCAACATTGATGGTTCCTTTGACATACCTAAGGATACGTCTGACTACATCAAACGAGGCTTCTTTGGATTGCTCATGTATCTACTAACTACTCCAACTGGATAAACAATATCTGCATGAGTCAGCATAAGATAGATAAGACTCCCGAGCAGTTGTCGATACATAGTCATGTCCTCCAAGTCATAGCCTTCATCTTCTTGTAGCCTTATATTGGAATCCATAGGAGTAGAGATAGGCTTGCATTCGAGCATTTCATATCTTCATAGAAGATCCTTGGTATATTTATGTTGACCCAAAAATAGCCCTTACTTTGTGCGCTCCACCTAAAGTCTAAGGAAATGTTTCAACTCTCCAAGCTCCTTCATTTGAAAGCGAACTGAGAGATTTTCTCTCGTCATTTATATTTCCTCGTAATAGTTTCTCGTGATAATTAAATCATCAACATAGACTAGGACTATTGTTAGTCTTCCTTCCTTTGCTTTCACAAATAAGAGTCCTATGGAGCGACTTTGAAACCACTCTGTACGAGAAACTCACCGATCTTCCCGTACCATGCTCGTAGAGCTTGCTTCAAGTCATAGAGTGCCTTCTTCAGTTTGCAAACATACTCGGGGTGGATCTTACTCTCGAAGTCTCTTGGTTGCTCCATGTAAATATCTTTACCAAGTTCACCATGTAGGAATGCATTCTTGACATCCATCTGCCATAACTTCAAGAATTGCAAGCAACTAGTGCTAGCAAAACTCGAACAGTTGTGATTTTTGCCACCAGGCTAAATATTTCTTAATAGTCTAGCCTTATACCTTTCGATTGAGCCATCTGGGCGGGTCTTTACCTTGTAGACCCATTTGCATGATACGGGGATGATTATTTTCTTGATGACCTCCACATCGTGCTGGTAAAAGACGCGCCCTAAGACCTCCTCCTTCCATCTTCTGTTCTCCTCATCGATCAAATCACTAACCCTTTTCAGCCTGCACAAATGTTTCAATCCTGACAATTTCACGGTCATCCCGCACGGGATTCATATGCATGCCTCGATATCTTAATACTTGCGCCATTCCTGACCCGCCAAATGGCTCCTCTCTTCAGCAGCTCTAGGCCATGCATTATTGCCTTCCAGGTAGAGGAAACTTGGGGGGGAAAGGCAGTGTCAAGGACATCTCCATTTGGGAAATAATTGGCCCCCAGGACTTTAGCACACAGGCTATCCGAGAACTCAATAAGTCTCCATGCTTGCCTTGCCAACAGGGCATGATTGAACACCCTAAAATCCCTGAAGCCCAGTCCTCCTTGGCCCTTTGCTACTTGTGAACTTCTCCCATGCAATCCAGTGTGCCTTCCTCTGATCATCCGACTCCCCCCACCAGTACTTGCGCACCACTTGGGTCAGCTCACCATAAAGTGTCCTCAAGAGACGGAACACACTCATCACGTACGTGGGGGATGGCCTGGGCAATAGATTTGATGAGTACCTCCTTGCCGCCTGAGGATAGACACTTCTCTGACCAGGCCGCCACCCTCTTGATGAGTCTCTCCTTGATCGGCAGGAAGCGGTCTTTTTTCAGTGTACCCTCCAGTGTGGGTAGCCCAAAGATACTTGTCTTCAAAAAGCTGAAGCGTTCGACGTCAAGAACCCAGCGAATCTGTTCTTGCACCCCCGGGTCATGGGTGTCCCGTATGAGCAGTGGGCACTTGGAAGGGCTTAGTAATTGGCCCAACCCCAACTTGGAATATTTGCAGCACTTGCTTGATGCGTTCAGCTTGGAGTATGTTCGCTTCAAAGAACACGAGACCATCATCAGCAAATAAGAGGTGAGGAATCCCTGGCGCATTCCTACTAGCTTGCAGTTCCTTCAGCCCCCCCCCCCCCCCCCCCCCACGCAATCTTCTGTTGCAGGACCATAGACAAGGCATCAGTGACAAACAAAAATAAGTACGGAGACAGAGGATCATGCCCTGGCGAAGACCGCGGGTTGGCTGGAAGAGCTTCGAAGGAACCCCGTTGAAGCGAATAGTGTAACGTACGGAGTATATGCAAGCCATAATCCACTGCACCCATGGACTTGAAAAGCCTAGCTTCACCAAAGCTGTTTCCAACCTGATCATACGCCTTGGATAAATCCAATTTGTGCAGAAAAATTTGTCCTCGCCGAAGTAGTATTCTGGATGGCTAACAAACATTCAAAGACATATTAGCTGCTCGGGCACCAACACACACTGGTGAGGGGAAATAAGATCCTGCAGGAAGGGTCTTAGACAATTCACCAGGCATTTGGATACAATTTTATATAGGGCGTTTCATCAGGCCGTAGTTGCCGGCGGAGAGGACGGCTCTCGTCGCCAGCGCGGCGACGCACCGGCCGCCGGAGTTCTTCGTGGCTTCAACGCCCTCCTCTGCATTCGAAGCAAAATCGTCACCTGCTGTCAGTACGTATAGGCCATAGATAGAATGCAGGCGAGAGAGATCATTGATGAGTTGCATGAATAATAATATAATGGCGGCCGGCGTACCGGCGAGCCTTTCGGCCTTGATGGCGAGCGTGGGCGTCGGCCGGAAGCCGATGAAGTCGTAGACGCCGTCGACGGAGGTGTTGAGGGGCACGTGGTCGTCGACGCGGTAGACGGCCTTGCCGTGGCCGGGGTACCAGAGGATGTCGGCGAACTCGTGCTCGCGGGCGAAGGCCACGACGCGGTCCGCCAGGTCGTCGTCGTCGCACCTCTCGAACCGCACCGACCGCTTGAACATGGGCTGCAGCGCCAGGGTGACCTGCGAGATGACCCCCAGCACCCCGAGCGACACCTTGGCCGCGTCCAGCTCCGGGTCGCCGGTCCGAAGCACCCGCACCCTGGCGTACCCCTCGGCCGCCGACGCCGGCGTGACGATCCTCATCCCGACGACGTACTCGTGCACGGCGGAGCCCTTCCCCCACAAGGAGCTCCCGTGCGCGCCCGTGGAGAGCAGCCCGCCGACGGTGAGCCCCAGCCAGTAGGGCGTGTGCGGCACCGCCAGCCCGGCCCCCGCCGCGGCGCCGATGAGCTGGCCCAGCGTGACGCCGCTCTCCACGGTGAGCTACCCCCGGGCGGCGTCGACGGCGACGACGCGGGTCAGCGCGTTGGTGCTGATGATGAGGCCCCGGTCCCCCGCGGGGCAGGCGAGCTTGGGCACGCTGTGGGAGTAGCGCGTGGCCACCTTCATCCTGGTCCCGGCCGCCGTGGCGTTGGCCACCACGGCGAGCAGCTCCCGCTCCGACGCCGGGAACGCCGCCGCCGCGGCGCGGCACGCCAAGCGGTCCGGGAACACGCCGTACGCGTTGGTCACGGTGCAGCCCGCGGCGCCGCACCGGACCACCGGCGGCGGCGCGCTGGCCCCGGCGAGGCGCGCGCATTGCGTCGCCGCCGCCGCCATGATGACGGCCCGGAGGAGGCCGTGGAGCATGGCCGTCGGCACCTGCGCCTCTCTGGCTGCGCGGCGTGTGCTTGACTACTTGCACTTGTGTGCACTTCGGCGTGTGTTACTGGCACTGGCACTGGCAGGCCGCTGGCGGATACTGCCGTACATGCAGGCACCGCGTCCGTTGACCGTTGAAGCGCGCCGTTGGTCGGAATAATCGAGTAAGCCTTGGTTAAAAAAATTTGTCTCGCAAATTATAGATAAATTATGTAATTAGTTATTTTATTTAGCTACATTTAATACTTTATACATACGTTTAAAGATCCGGCCTTTATTTAGATGCATAAAGTTTTGGATATAAATTACTCTAGCACTTTTGTTTGTATTTAGTAATTATTATCTGATCATAAATTAATTAGGCTCAAAAGATTCGTCTCGCAAATTATAGACAAACTGTGTAATTAGTTATTTTATTTAGCTATATTTAATATTTTATGCATGTGTTTAAAAATTCGATGTGATGAGAAATCTTGTAAAGTTTTGAAATTTTGAAGAGAACTAAACAAGGAGTCGATGTGATTGGGAATCTTATAAAGTTTTGAAAATTTAAAGACATCTAAACAAAACAAAGGGTAAAATAGTAAATTTCCCCGTTGATTTCATGGCTATGCATGCATGTGGTGATGTGATGGCGCGCCACGAGCAGTCAGTGAGTCGGTGACCATAGTACGATCAGCTGCCGCTGCGGTGTGGAAAGGCCTCGTACCTTTGGTTGATAGGGCTTGGACGGCCCGCATCGTCGTAGGTAGAGGGGAACGTGCCGAGGGAGAAGGTGGGAAAAGGTTGTCGCCGCTGGATTATTAGGCAACAGGCACACATGATATATGAACCTCCTCTCTACTAGTTGCAAATTTGTTTTCCATTTAGCAGTGCGTTTCCCCCATCCAAATGAACTCGCGGAAGTTGAACATCCGCTTATTTTTCTAGTTGGTTTACTAGCTGAATGCCCGTACGTTGCGGCGGGATGAAAAAGGAAATCGACAGCGTTCGGTCGTGGTTCCACGCAGCTACATTCGGTCGATCTGAGATCGACCCGAATCGCGCTAATCTAAATGAGTTTGCACTACTACTACAATAACCCAATGATGACGTGATTTGTTAGGTCCTCATGTCTAGCGCCGCGCGCCTTGCACTGGCCCGTGCATGTACTTTTATGCGACTGTCAATGTGCATCCACTACATGGGCTGTTCACTAGTCCATCTTTCTGATGGAATATGGGAGGGAAATGATGCTGTGTGTCCTTGCCGCCTTTTTGATAGATCGATAGGTATACGATAAACGTTTGGTGCGTGTGAATGATATGATTAGCCGATAAGACGATGATCACGGGCGCAGCGTCTAGTTTTGTCGGTGTCCGTGCTGGTAGGCCGGCCTAGCTCGCTATTTCTGAAACGTTGCTTGTGTCAGGAAATGTGCCTGTACACTTGCATACATACGCCATGAAATACATAAAATTAGCTATATATATAGTAGGTTTATTAGATACTCTGGGTACGGAATAAGCTATTCCATACCCGAGCTAGCCACCGCCCCCAGGGCCGCGCAGGCGCCCGGTTTCGGTTCCCCGCCGCACCGGTTCCTTTTCCGCGTACCCCCACCGCCCCGAAGCGGTTTCTTCTCCTCCCAGCTCGCGATCCCTTCCCCTAGCCAGCCCTGGCCCAGATACGTTTTCCGACGCCGCTCCTCTCATCGTCGGGGACTGGCGCCGCCCAACCCCAGCTGATGCTCCTCCCGTCGCCGATCTGGAGTCTGGCGCCTCCCGTCACTGCTGATCCGTTCCCGACGCCGCATCTCATCCCGACGCAGCACCTCCTCCCGTCGCCGCTCCCCTCCTCCGACGGTGATCCCTCCTCCCAACGCCATTCCACGAGACCGTCCTCCCATCGTCGTCACCCCCGGGAGATCCTACTATGGCCCACCGACGAGATCCTCCCCTGGCCTACCTTCAGGTCATGGAGGAATTGATGGCACGGCGTGGATGAATCGCCTGCGTATCCCCGCATTCAAGGTGACGCCCTCCCGTTCCCGATGCCGCTCACTCCTCCCATAGCTGTCGATCCTCCTCCAGCCTACTCTCTGATCAGGTGATTCCCCCTCATCTTTTGTTGTTCCTACAGTTAATTCCGTGCAAGCTCTAGATTTGTCTGTCGGTGCTCATTCTTTGATGAATCGTCGCTGGTGGTTCCCCCGCCAGTGCAAGGTGCTCCTCTATCCTCACTCCATTCGATTCCCCTTAATTTTGGTCACATTTTTTTCTTTCGTACTAATGATTCATCCAGATTTAGTTCGAATTAGGTTATAATTTGTTGCAATCGGTAGCTGCATCATCATTTTCCTTGTTTCATTATTCTTTAGTTTTCCTGCCGTATTCATTTCAGTGGGTATTGCACCTGACAATGTCGATTTGCTGAATGGATTCTCAGCACAGATTGGTCCACAGATGCATATCAACCCGAGCAGGGTGGTGTTCGAGCAGCTTCCGATTTGGTTGTCAATCGGATTGGCGACGACGGTCACCAGGGATCCAATCTCCTCCGCTATAGCTTGGGGTCCCTTCCCTGGAGTGGCAGGTTTGTTTGGATGAGTATTCATTAATACCTACGTTGAGTCTGATGCCCCCTCTTTTCTCACATTAATTTGATTCTCCTGCTGTTGCCTGATTACCCCTATTGGTGGCGACAATTATTTGTGATAATGATGATTAGGTTGAAGAATTAAATTGAGTACCCACTGCTATTTTC
The DNA here is from genome assembly GCF_016808335.1 of Panicum virgatum. Taxonomy (NCBI): domain Eukaryota; kingdom Viridiplantae; phylum Streptophyta; class Magnoliopsida; order Poales; family Poaceae; genus Panicum; species Panicum virgatum. The sequence goes on from NC_053145.1 coordinate 2,267,349, forward strand.
AGTCAATTAACGTTCAATCCTCCCTGCTGGTGATTGATTGTCTATATTGCTGGTGATGAGTTGTGATTGGATCCCTGGTGTTATTTAGAGTAGTAAGCGTACGTATTAGCAATCCCAATTTTTTAGTGACAGCTGGTGCAGGAGCAACCAGTTCAGCTTTTTCTATTTTCGTGACCTGAGTTGTTTGAAATATTTCTAGCATATTCTGTTGTGCCTCGTCGCCTCCTGTCCTGGTCACATACATCATCGTAGGTTGTGGTGATGAGTTGCTGTTTGCGATCTGACCAAATCTCCTTTAAATGCTCATTCAGTCAAGGCTCCGTAGCTTCTTCTCCACATAGTGAACTTTGGGTGCCTCGTATAATTTTGTTGTTAAATGTTGATGTTTGAACTGTTCATCACTTGAGTTTCTTCATGAGATATCCTGCTGCCTACAAATGTCCCTGACTGGCGAGTTACGGGCAATGAGCACCCCCAGCCTCAACCAGCTTCGATCTGAATACAGCCTGTAGAACAACCTCTGTTGAGAAGCTGAGTGCCAGCACAATCCTTTGAACCCTGCTATGTTGTGGGAATTATAACAATTAACTTGCCATGTCCGTAACAATTACCTTGCCATGTCCGTTCTAGTTCAGTTAAACAATTACCCTGCTCTATAGTGAGCTTGGCAATGACTTGTGAATTAATTGTTTCTTGGGATTAATATTTTTTATTTATTACTAGTTGTTCATTGTATTAGTTTTTCAAAATACCATAAATGATTTCCCTGTTCTCAGTTTATCTCCGTCCCTTGTGGATAGTCTGAGGACACAAGGAGCATATTCCGTTGGGTCTCCTCTCCAAGACTTCAGATGCTCCTGGTGCTCCTTGAAAAGCTCGGCTTAAGGCATGAGAGGTGAGCTCTTACCTATTGCTCCTTGATCACTTTATGAGTTCTTGTGTTTCCTTAGACAGAGGCATGCTTAACCTGTTTAACTGATTTACACTTTTGGTAGTAGTTTTATATTAAGTAATTCTTTTCTCTGTTTAAAAATTGAATAATAACTGGATTTTTTGTTCTTTTGTGTGGCTAGTGAAGGAGTTTTTTAGCTTAGGTCTGTCACTGTATTCTAAATCTACTTCATAGGGGCATATCCAGTGTTCAAATCGAGCTCAACTGAAAAGGTAGTGCCACGGAGGATTTGTTCGATTTCTACTGAATCAAACATAATCACAGCAACGCGTTAGGGATCCATCATATAATAAAATACACCATTTCTATCTCACCATCCTCAAGCTGTAGTCTTGATGAGCACATTGTACTAGCGCACTACTTTTTGCCCATTATTTAACTACCTCGGTTCGACTTGCCTTTAGCATTTGATGCAAGTAATCTTTTGATTCCGTTTGACCACTGCAGTGTCTAAATCGAATCAAAGTTCTGCTCTGTCCTATCACGGTTCGATTTCCATGCACACTGGAGGTGCCCTAATTCATGCTTTGTATGTCTTATATGGAGAAAGAATATGCAGAAATGAAGCTCTTCCTTTGTGCTGATCATAGCTTTTTACTTAGTGTATTCAGTCCTTTTCTTTGCCATTAAATTATGAAATCTCTGGTGCATGTATACCTTTGGACCTTGTTTGACCTAAATATTTACATGTTCATTGCAGCTGATTAATACTCGATTGTTCATGGATACTATTTATGGGATGATGTTAAAGTTTTAAGGTTGCTCACTGTTACTTTGCTTATGACACCTTGTAGGTTAGATGGCATCTAGTAATCTCTGTTGCTTTATTTTAGTTTTGATGGCACTACTGTTAATATTGAGCCCCTCTATACAGTGTCAGCATGATTGCATAAATGGAATAATCATGGCTAAACTGAAATGGCTCACCGAATCTAAGAATAAAGTAAACAAAAGATATGGAAAACTTAAACCATTAGACTGGATTGGAGAAATTTTTTTCTTAAAAATACACAGGTGCATTGCTGCTGCGATACGGATGAAGGATATGGTTGGACAATCATGGAAAAGCAGGTTGAACTTAGAAATGGCTGGAAGCACACCAGACTAAGATCCAGCAGCACAATCTGAACTGCAGCGCTTTTTAGGTGCCAAGTATATTAAAACGGCAATGAGGCCAGTATATTAAAATGTTTTTTTGCAGATGTGGTGGACACCACGATCTCTATTGACAGTGCCATCTTTCAGCAGTACACATCATCACCATCAGGTGTTTAGGGATAGTTCCCCTTGTTCATCACTTGATGGATTTTGTGCAGAAAGCATCAGTTGTACAGTAGATAGATTCTGAGTTTCATGTATGGATGGTATGTTTCGAGCCTATGTGTATAGATTCTTATAAAAATATAGTTCGGAGTGGCAGGTGATGCCATTTCGACTCCACAAGTGTTTATGGTATTTATGAACCGGCTTAGAAAAATGTGTGGTGTTTGTAAGATAATGAGATTTTAGCATCAACATGTTTTGGTATATGAGATTAGGAAACCAAAATATTACTGTCTGTCTGTATATCGCGCAACTACAAAACATTTTGTTTCTTTGGAGCACAAAACCTTTTGTTTTCTGCTGCTCTGGGCATACGAATCAATTTTCTATCCTAGCACTTGTTTGGTCTCATCAACCTCTATTTCCCTTCTCTAGAGATTTGTTTTGTGGTTTCTTGTATGGATAATGTTGCCATGCATGCAGATCGGAGAGAACAAATATCCGATTCCCTGGCTTGTACCTTTTCCCGTAGGCAGGAGAGGACGCTTGGTCAAACTGGCACACCAACGCGCGCCTGAAAAAAAAAGGCGGGAGAAGCGAGCGCAAGGTGATGGGCGGCAGCACGTCAACCAGCGCGCGTTGTTGGTGCGCTTGAAAAAATGGGCGGGAGCGAGCGAGGTGGTGGGCATCGCCCTGTACGAGGTTGGTTGCGTCGGGGGTGGCGCGCGGATGGGTGGGACGCGCGCTCGAGGTTGGCTCGGGTACGGAATAACTATTCCATACCCAGAGTAGAGATTAGCCCTGACTTATATATATATGTATATATATATATGGTTGCGCGTGACTATAAATATATGCCTCTGGCCTCTGTTTGTGTTCTGTAATCGATCGGATTGCAACAATTCGAGGTGAGAAGTTACTTGTTTGTATTTGCTTAAGAGAGAAGCTACTGTAGTGCAGCTGGCTAGTGTCTATGCATTGGGAAAAAGATAGCGGACCAGTCTTCGAATCCTGATTTCTCACATAAGCTGCAATATACTATGATCCCAAGTTAAAGAAACATGGTCTACATGCCAATGCAACCGAATAAAAATATCAGTTCTCAATGAACATAATCTGTTTAGAAAAATTAATTTTTTTTCGAACAATATCGAGGGGGAGGGTGTGGGGGGAGATCCCCACCTACTTTGATTGATCGAGAACTTGAGCATTACAAGTTACAGATTAAAATCCTTGGTATGCTTATGACGCTAGGAGCTGCAATATACCATGATCCCAAGTTAAAAGAAACATGGTCTACATGCCAATGCAACCGAATAAAAATATCGACTCTGTAAGAAAAAATAATTTTTTTCGAACAATATCGGGGAAGATCACCACCTACTTTGATTGATCGAAGACTTGAGCATTACAAGTTACATATTAAAATCCTTGGCATACCAAGGTGAGAGTACAGAGCCCCACCAAAGGAAAAGCGGGGTGATATGGAAAGAAATTAAATGAGATTTGAGAGCCAGGGTTTCCAAGGTAGCTTGGAGTGTGTCCTGAGAGGAGCTGCATCTGCAGCTCCATTTGTTGATGTCTGTTATCACTCGAGAAATGATGTCAGTCGGATCAGAATCGCGTTGGTCGAAGATTTTAGCATCGCGCGCTTTCCAAATGTGCCAGAGGAGAGGATTACAACGTCCGTGTGGACGTCGTCTGGCAAGTGCGGGGCGAGAAAGATCGCCCAGGGCTGGTGCAAGTCAAGCGTGCTCGAGCTGTGACCAAGAAGTGCCCACATAGCATGGGCGCGTGGGCATGTAGCAAGAATGTGTTCGTCAGTCTCAAGGGTTTGGTGGCAGTGTTCGCAGTAGGATTCTGAGAGAGGACGGATGTGCTGGCGATAGAGCATGGCCTTGGTGTTGAGGTGGCCATGATGCAGTAACTGTTGAAAAAATATACAACTGTAAGTTTAAATTCCGAATTAGATTTATCATGACGAGAATTAAACCGAGCATGCATTACTCTAACATACTAGACAGTACGTATATCATAAACATGATCTCAGAAAATATGATTATGAAACAGATCTGATCATAAAATATGTACTGTGCGGGAGCCGCCGGAAAGACGAAAGGCGCAAACGAGACGAAGACGGTCCTTCGAACGGAGCGCAGCAACCGGCGTTGCAGACGACGGTACGCCGCAGCTCCTGACTTGGACGGAGGACGAGCCGTGGCGAAGAAGATGAGCAGTCGCGCTTAGCGCTTCCCAAAAACCTTATTCGCGCTCTCCCGTTGCAGGATCACAAGAGCGAGCGGTTCCGGAGACCTGCTCTCCCGTTCGCCATTGCACGCCGGCGCTCGGGATGGAGAAGACTACGGTGGCGGCGCAGCAACGAGAGGAGGTAAAACCCTAACTCAGATTCGATCTTCTTATGAATTCCCAAACCTTGGGGACTCCACGTATAGCGATCTATGGTTCACTTTTTCCATGAGGGAGGTGGTCCGTATTTAAAGGGAGAAAAACCCCTTACACCCTCGTCCATTAGCAATACGGGACTAATAGATGGTGTACCTCCTCTTAGCGCTAATGGGCCTTTGAGATTTATTAGGATTATTTATATGGGCCAAGCCCATAAATCTAACAATCCCTACCAGATCTCAAATACCCATTTATAGATTTTGCATGTTTTTCACTACTGTTTGATATACCAGTATTTTAGTGAGGACTGTTAAGTTGAACTCTCACCTAGAGCTCCAAGCTACACTTATCCACAACTGGAACAATAGACTACGCCTTGAATTGCAAGTTTGGTGCGAACAAGTTTCACTCAAAGTCATAACCAGTACATGGCTGCCAGTAGCCTTCTCCGCGGGTGGAGCATATACGTCGTACTCCCTAGTCTCTTCATGAGTTTACTAGAGATCACCCAAATCTCACAGACTGCGACGTTAGACAGTCAGACTCATATATGTGTGTTCTTTCAAGAATGCTCTATAGGATAGCACCTTTGCTCATTAGAGCCAACAGAAACACATTAAGGCAAATAGCCAACCTGCCTTACCGCAACTGAGAGTATTGCATCTTTTCTTAGAGAGGGTTTAACCATTACTCTTCTCAGTTCACCATCAGCTTGTTCTCCCCAAGTCCTAATTCACGGGATCTCCGATCACATAGGTTGGGTTACCACTGTGGCAACTTATACGGGTCTCATACCCATCTCCCTTGATGCACTATCTATCACATTCCGTGATAATCCTTTTGTAAAGGGATCTGCCAGGTTTTTGTCTATTTGAATATAAGTCACACTTATCACTCCGGAGTTTCTCAACTTCCTGACAGACTTTAGTCGTCTTTTAATATGTCTTGATGACTTTGTATTATCCTTAGCACTGTTCACTTTGATTATCACCGTTTGATTGTCACAGTTCATAAGGATGGCCGGCACTGGTTTCTCAACCACAGGCAAGTCCATCAAGAGCTCACGCAGCCACTCTGCCTCAACAGTGGCTGTGTCCAAAGCAGTAAGTTCTGCTTCCATGGTTGATCGCGTCAAAATGATCTGTTTGCAAGACCTCCATGATATCGCACCACCTCCAAGGGTAAACACATACCCACTCGTGGCATATAGTTCATCAGCGTCAGATATCCAGTTTGAATCACTATATCCCTCAAGCACAGCAGGTTGCCCAGAATAGTGAATCTCATAACTCATAGTACCTGCTAGATAGCGCATAACCCTTTCAAGTGCATGCCAATGATCAGTACCCGGGTTTGACATGAACCTGCTCAATTTGCTCACAGCAAAAGATATGTCGGGTCTCGTTGCGCTAGCTAAGTACATGAGTGAACCAATAATCTGCGAATATCTCAGTTGATCTTTGGCAATTTTCCTGTTCTTTCTCAACATCACACTAGGGTCATAAGGTGTTGGAGAAGGCTTGCTGTCGATATAGTCAAAACGGCTCAAGACCTTTTCCACATAATGGGATTGTGAAAGAGTAATCCCATTCTCAACCTTAATAAGTTTGATGTTAAGGATAACATCAGCTTCTCCTAGATCCTTCATATCAAAGCTTTTTGAAAGAAAGGACTTGACCTCATTGATCACATCAATGTTTGTGCCAAAGATCAGTATGTCGTCCACATACAAGCATAATATCACTCCTCCACCCCCACCATAGCGATAGTACACACATCTATCAGCCTCATTAATGACAAAGCCCGCAGAAGTTAAAGTTCTGTCGAACTTCTCATGCCATTTCTTAGGTGCTTGTTTCAACCCATACAAAGACTTCAAAAGCTTACACACCTTGTTTTCTTGACCTTTCATTACAAATCCATCAGGCTGGTCCATGTAGATCTCCTCATCCAACTCTCCATTTAGGAAAGCTGTCTTAACATCCATCTGATGAATGATAAGACAATATGAGGCAGCCAAGGAAATTAATGCTCGAATAGTGGTCAATCTAGCGACAGGTGAATAAGTATCAAAGAAGTCTTCGCCTTCCTTTTGTGTGTACCCTTTAGCAACAAGCCGAGCCTTGTACTTGTCAATAGTACCGTCAGGCTTAAGCTTCTTCTTGAATATCCACTTACATCCTACTGGCTTGCAACCATAGGGTCGTTCAGTGAGCTCCCATGTTCCATTAGAAAGAATTGAGTCCATCTCACTTTGGACTGCTTCTTTCCAATCATCAGCATCTGAAGATGCATATGTCTCTGCAATGGACGTGGGAGTATTGTCCACAAGGTACACAGTGAAATCGTCACCAAAGGATTTTACAATCCTTTGTCTCTTGCTCCTTGTAGGAGCTTCACCGTCATCCTTCTCTAGGACATGCTCATGTTCATCGGATTGTTCAGAAGACTCGATAGGTACTGCAGGTTGAGGAGTTATCTCTGTCGAAAATCTAGAATTGCTATGCATATCTTTCATAGGAAAAATATTCTCAAAAAATGTTGCATCACGAGATTCCATAATAGTATCAACATGCACATCTGGTATCTCAGATTTAACCATTAAGAATCTATAAGCAATGCTCCTCTGAGCATATCCTAGAAAGACACAATCCACTGTCTTAGATCCCAACTTGCGCTTCTTTGGAATAGGCACATTAACTTTCGCTAAGCACCCCCACGTGCGCAGATAAGAAAGTGATGGTTTTCTCCCATTCCACATCTCATATGGAGTTTGATCTTGATTCTTGTTTGGAACTTTATTCAAGACATACACGAAGTCAATACAGCCTCCCCCCACCATGACTTAGAAAGACTAGCTGTGTCTAACATGGAGTTAACCAAGTCAGTCACTGTGCGGTTTTTCCTCTCGGCAATCCCGTTTGATTCGGGAGAATAGGGAGGCGTCCTCTCATGAATAATTCCATGCTCCTCACAGAATTCATCAAATATTTTGGGAAAATACTCGCCACCACGATCTGACCTTAGACGCTTGATCTTTCTCTTTAGTTGATTCTCAACTTCAGCTTTATAGATTTTAAAGTAGTCTAACGCTTCGTCCTTAGTTCGCAACAAATAAACATAGCAAAATCTAGTCGCATCGTCAATTAACGTCATGAAGTATCTTTTCCCACCTTTTGTCAACACACCATTCATCTCACATAGATCAGAATGTATGAGTTCTAGAGGTGCCAAATGTCTCTCCTCAGCAGCCTTGTGAGGCTTCCGAGGTTGCTTTGATTGCACACAACTATGGCACTTAGAACCTTTAGCAATGGTGTATTTCGGAATTAAACACATGCTGGAAAGCTGAGACATCAAACCAAAATTAACATGACATAAACATGAATGCCAAACACTCGCATCATCGCTAACGTTGCCACAAATATGGTTCACCGACTTATTACAAAATTCAGCAAGAGAAAAGCGGAACAAGCCTCCGCAATCATAGCCTTTACCAACGAATTGTCCATGTTTCGACACGACAAATTTATTGGACTCTAACACTACCTTAAACCCGTCCTTGCATAGGACTGACCCGCTGACCAGATTCTTGTTGATAGTGGGCACATGCTGCACGTTCCTCAGCTGCACGATCTTTCCCGAAGTAAACTTCAGATCTACCGTGCCAACACCATGAACAGAAGCATGTGAACCGTTCCCCATCAGCACGGAGAAGTCCTGGACGGTCTGGTAAGAAGAAAACATAGAGATGTCAGCACACACATGAACATTAGCACCCGTATCAAGCCACCAACTTGTGGATTGAAACACTGAAAGAACTGTAGGTAAATTACCGTACCCATCTCCAGTGTTGCTTATGGTCACCATGTTGACATCCTTGGACTCATTTGCTTTCTTGGCCCAGCGGTCTGCCCGATCTGGGCACTCCTTGGAGAAGTGTCCAAGCTTACCACATGCATAGCACTTTTCCAAAGTCTTGTTCTTCTTCTTCTTAAAGGTAGTGGTCTTGTTAGGCTTGTTGTTCCCTTTGTTCTTGCCATGTGGGAACTTTTGGATCAGGTTGGCGCTGGACTGGCCTTGATCTCCTTTCTTAGGCACGTCCTTCTTCCAAGCCTTCTCCTCAACATCAAGAGTTGCTATTAGATTTTCAACTGATATCTCCTGTCTCTTGTGTTTCAAAGTTGTGGTGAAGTTCCTCCACTGGAAAGGCAACTTTGCAATAATGCATCCAGCCACAAACTTGTTGGGAATAGGACACTTAAGGAGATCAAGATCCTTGACAATGCACTACACCTCATGCGTCTGTTCCACCACAGAACGGTTATTCACCATCCTATAGTCATGGAAACTCTCCATGAGATACAGTTCATTGCCCGCATCTGTTGCATCATACTTAGCAACCAGAGCATCCAACAGCGTCTTCGCCTCTGTCTCATCAATGTACACACGGACTAATCCGTCTGACAGATTGCTAATGATACATCCGACAAAGAGATTATTGGCCTTATCGTACTTCTTCTGCTCTTCAGCAGTAAGTACGCCCTCAGGCTTGCCAAGTCTCATATCCCAGATGTGCATAGCAGTAAACCAGAGGCGAACCTTGGACTTCCAGATCTTAAAGTTCACGCCAGTAAACTTTTCTGGCCTCAGTGACTCAGCGAAATCAGCCATTGTTAAATCAACAGATTGCCTATAATAAGGTTTTTGGAATGTTGGAAAAATAGACAACTGTAAGTTTAAATTCCGAACTAGATTTATCATGACGAGAATTAAACCTAGCATGCATGACTCTAACATACTAGACAGTACATATATTATAAACATGATCTCAGAAAACATGATTATGAAACAGATCTGATCACAAAATACGTACTGTGCGGGAGCCGCCGGAAAGACGAAAGGCGCAGACGAGACGAAGACGGTCCTTCGAACGGAGCGCAGCAACCGGCGTTGCAGACGACGGTACACCGCAGCTCCTGACTTGGACGGAGGACGAGCCGTGGCGAAGAAGATGAGCAGTCGCGCTTAGCGCTTCCCAAAAACCTTATTCGCGCTCTCCCGTTGCAGGATCACAAGAGCGAGCGGTTCCGGAGACCTGCTCTCCCGTTCGGCGGTGCACGCCGGCGCTCGGGATGGAGAAGACTACAGTGGCGGCACAGCAACGAGAGGAGGCAAAACCCTAACTCAGATTAGATCTTCTTATGAATTCCCAAACCTTGGGGACTCCACGTATAGCGATCTATGGTTCACTTTTTCCATGAGGGAGGTGGTCCGTATTTAAAGGGAGAAAAACCCCTTACACCCTCGTCCATTAGCAATATGGGACTAATAGATGGTGTACCTCCTCTTAGCGCTAATGGGCCTTTGAGATTTATTAGGATTATTTATATAGGCCAAGCCCATAAATCTAACAGTAACCAGGCAAAGAATTTCACTTTAATTTGAAGGGGAGATGAGTTGACCAAATGCTCACGATGTCAGTGGCCGACCCATTTTCAGATTGAAGTAGCTGGTAGGCACCCTAGAGCTGAACGGAACCAATCGTGTGCCGCCGAGGAGCGTTTGTCCTGGCAGTCTAGAAGATGGATGTTAGCGATGCAGTCATTGAGGATCTGTCACTCAATCGAGGTGAGGCGCGGTCGGAGTTGGTTGTCTAATGGAAGGGTGATTTCATGTTGGACCGTGAGGTCAGGTTTGATGCAGTGGGTAAATAGGATGGGGAAGGCTTCAGCGAGCGGCATGTTGAAGAGCCAGTTGTCATGCTAGAAAGAGGTGAGCTTCCGTCACCAACCTGCACATTAGTCAGCTTCTGGTATCTGGGTATCTCATCGGTGATGAGGTGGCATAGGTCGGTGTCGTTACGCCTGCTAACGGGGCGGGGTGAAACGGGTTTTTTGGGGCGGGTTCCATAGTGGAGTGTGTATAACTAGGTGAAAACGGGTCCTCAGAACTCACGGGTCGGGGCGGGTTGGGTTCACAAAGAGAGCGGGTTGGGGCGGGTTGGGAATTGGTGTGTCCTCCCCGTGCTCCCATCTCACGATTAGAATCACCGCCGCCGCCAGCTTGCTGCCGTCGTCGTCATCGTCGCTGCGACGCCTCCGCTCCAGCGTCTTCTCCTCCAACGCCGGTAGCAGATCCAGGTGCTCTTCCTCCAGATCTGATCCCCCATCTTCTCCTTGGCGTCATCTCCTTCTCCTTCCCCTTCTCTTTCTGCTTCTTGATACGATGATAGTGGTGGAGCAGTAGATCGACAAGGAGCCGGCCATCGCCCGGCTGCCGGCTGCCCGGAGGCGGCGGAGGGGTTCCCGCTCCGGCAAAGGTGAAGGGAGGTTTGCCGAGGGAGAGCACACTTGTAGTGGTTTCAATCTCCTCCCTGATTCTGATGCTTCTTGTACTCCTGTTGAAGCTCGGGCCTCATCTGGATCAGGGTTCTCTTATAGATTCTTTTCCCTTTGAATGAGATTATTACACTTGTAGTAGATCTGTGGGTATTTGTTGATTCTGATGTAGTTTCCAGCCCATGATTTCTTCTCATCTTTAGCTTTGTGTGCATCAATTTATTTTGCGCTTTTGACTAGATTTTCTAGACAGTTGTATCTTTGCACTTGAAGGATAACTGAACCTTTTTTTCCTGTCAGATAATACAGCACCTCACAGATGGTACCTTGCTATCTGGTACAATAAGATCTTGAAGCACGCACCTGTGTGGGTAGCAAATAGTGCCAGGCCAAACAATATCCAGATGTGGGTAGCACGCACCTCACAGGTGGTCAACTCCAACCATTTTAAAACTCATGGAAAGGCTGGTTATTGTAGGGATTTGCTATTCAAACAAAGATGAATAATTCTCAGCCCTTTAGGAAAATTTGTGCTTTTTAATTTTGTGAACTACGAATCATATTTCCTATAATTTCCCAACTCTTTTGCCAAACAAAGTTTGAGATTAGAATTTGTATCCCATGGCTACTTCCACCAGGAACTCCTGCTTTGAACTTCTATTCCCTATATCAATTCAGGTTATGTGTTTATCTTCCATGGAAAAGCAATGCCCAATGCCACTCTTAGATGTACATGTCATAGTTAGCTTCTTGTTTATCCCTTCTTTTCATATGCACACACTTGTATACCTGCCCATTTGGGCCTTGGAATGGAATCGGGCCTGCATGTTGACGATGACAGCATCATTACATAGCTTTGATTCTTACTGACTGCCCATTACAGCATCATTATCTGCATTTTCAATCATAGCCCGAAGTTGAAAGATGTTTCTGTTTCTTTTGTACGTATGGTGACATACACTTTTTCTATGATTATATCCCTTGATTTTCCATACCTGCTTAGATAACTAGCTTAGAATGAGTAGACATTTCCTATATTGCAGTCCTAATGTATCTATATTTGAACTCATACAGAGTGGATTTTTTTCTTGCAAGTGGCCCTAAAGTAACATATGCATTGGATGTGCAGGTTTTGCTGCCTTCTCAGTGGCGATTGAGAAGTTCTTTGATCGGCATACTTGAAATGTGTGATGCCAATTTGAAATGCTCTTTTTGTAGCAGAGTATGAGCAGCCATAGCAGAAGAACCTGGTTATTTGCATGTTCTGTGTTACATCATTTCTAGATATGCGTCCATGATGATTTGTTCATATTATGTGTTCCTTTTCATTACTAGACATGAACTGTTCTTGTATGCCAGATTTGACTCATACTGATTGTAGAGAATTGGGAAACACCACACACCCAAAGGAGGGGGGTGACCTCTATTATATATTGCTGTATGGCTTGGAGTACAAGTAAACTCAATACAAGGAAATACAACAATATATCTCTAATACCCGCCCGTAGTCGTAGGCGGAGCTAAACGAAGACCAAGACTAGTCCTAAAATCAGTGTACAACTGGACAGGAAGTCCTTTAGTCATGATGTCAGCATACTGATGAGAAGACGGGACATGCAAGACCCGAATCTCTCCCAAAGCCACCTTCTCGCGAACAAAATGAATATCAATCTCTATGTGCTTTGTGCGACGATGATGGACGGGATTAGAAGTCATATATACAGCACTAACATTGTCGCAATAAACAACGGTAGCCTTGGCGAGGGGAACATGAAGCTCCTGAAGCAACTGTCGGAGCCAACAACACTCAGCAACAACGTGCGCCACTGCCCGGTACTCAGCCTCATCACTGGAATGAGAAACTGTAGTCTGGCATTTAGAGGACCAAGACACCAGATTATCTCCAAGATATACACTGTAGCCTGAGGTGGATCGTTGGGAATCAGGACATCCAGCCCAATCAGCATCAGAATATGCGGTGAGTGTGTCGATAGAGCCAACTCCCAAAGAAAGGCCAGCGCCCAGAGTGCCCTTGACATAACACAAAATCCGCTTGACGAGTGCAAGATGTGGTTCCCTCGGATCATGCATAAATAAGCAGACTTGCCGAACAGCATAGGCCAAATCAGGACGAGTCAAAGTGAGATACTGCAGTGCACCAACAATACTCCTGTACTCTGAAGGATTCGCAACCGGAGGACCATCTGTAGCAGACAGCTTGGACTTGCTATCAACTGGCGTCAAGGTAGAGTGACACTCGCTCATACCGGCGCGCTGTAGCAAATCCGAGGCATACTGTCGCTGGGACAAGAATAAACCCTCTGAAGTACGGGTGACAGAAATCCCCAGAAAGTGATGTAGATCACCCAGATCAGTCATAGCAAACTCTGCATGAAGGCGACCAATAATGGAGAGAAGCAAATCTGTCGACGAAGCAGTGAGAACAATGTCATCGACATAGAAAAGCAGGTAAGCAGTGCTGGCGCCATCCTTGTAAACAAACAAGGAAGTGTCGGAGACTGACGGAACAAACCCCAACTGATGAATATATGTAGCGAATCGCTGGTACCATGCCCGAGGAGCCTGCTTCAACCCATAAAGCGACTTCTGCAGAAGACAAACATAATCTGGATGTGAAGGATCAGCAAAACCAGGAGGCTGCTGGCAGTACACTGTCTCATCTAGATGTCCATGCAAAAAGGCATTCTTCACATCGAGCTGACGAATATGCCAATGACGAGATACAGCAAGGCTAATTACAGTACGAATGGTGGCAGGCTTGACCACAGGACTGAAAGTCTCATCATAATCTATGCCATGTTGCTGATAAAATCCACGGACAACCCATCTAGCTTTATGACGTGCAAGTGAACCATCTAAATGAAATTTATGCTTGAAAATCCACTTGCCAGTAACCACATTAGCTCCAGGAGGCCGAGGAATAAGGCGCCAAGTACCATTATCAACCAGAGCCTGAAACTCATCTGCCATAGCTGCTCGCCAATTAGGATCCGCAAGTGCACTGCGATAATTGGCCGAAACGGGAGAAGCAACAACATGATCAGCAGACAAATTCTTGTAACTAATTGGCTGAATTGTACCAGACTGGAGTCGAGTAATGCAGCGAAGGACCGGCGGTGGAGGAGAACCACTCATCGGACGTCGGGGAGGCTCAAGTGGGGGAAGCTCTCTAGGAGGAGCTTTTGAAGACCGCGCCGAAAGAGGGCCTAGGTAGTGGCCCTGCAGCTGCGGTAGAGGGAGCTCGCGAAGAGGGCGACCAGGCTGCGAAGAGGGCACCGTAGCAGCAGCTGGTCGGCGGCTGTACACTTGACCGAAGCGTCCAGGAACGGATGTAGTAGTAGGAGCAGCAGCTGGTCGGTGAGTGTAGACTTGACCGAAGCGCCCGCTAGGTACAGCACCACCAGGAGGCGCTCCAGGAGCAGGAAAAGCAGCACCAGGTGCTCCAGGCATCCCAGAAGAAGCACCAGCAGGTGCACCAGAAGCAGCACCAGGTGCTCCAGGAGGCGCAGGTGGATCAGCTGCTGTTGCTAGCGCAGGAAGTGGGCTGGAATCTGTCCCGCCCGTAGAAGAAGACGCCGAAGGACCGGACAGGGGCACAAAACCACACCCACTCGGAGAAGAAGACGCTGAGGGCCCTAGTGGGGGTTGAACACCGCTCCCACCAGGTGCCGAGCACGGTTGCTCAACGTCTATGGAAGACGGAGCAGCCGTAGGAGAGCCACCAGCTGCATGATTAGTAAACAAAGGTGCAATATCCAAGTCGCGACCGAGTAAGAAATCAAAGGAGCTGGTGGTGGATGGATGAGTCTCACGAGCGAAAGGAAAGGTGGACTCATCAAACACAACGTGTCTAGATATAATGATGCGACGCGTTGTAAGATCAAAACAGCGATAACCCTTATGATCAGGGGGATATCCCAAAAAAACCACATGCGGTCGAGCGTGGAGCGAGCTTGTGTGAAGAGGTGGCCTGTAGGTTAGGATAACACAAGCAACCAAAGACACGCAAGTGATCATAAGAGGGATAAGCATTATATAGGCGAAAATAGGGAATCACGTTACTAATGGAGGAAGAGGGGCACCGGTTAAGCAGATAGGTGGCTGCTGCTAGCGCCTCAGCCCAATACTTGGGCGGCATAGAGGCATGGATGAGGAGGGTTCGCACTGAATTGTTAAGAGTTCGAAGGATGCATTCGGCCTTGCCATTCTGTGGAGAGGTGTAAGGGCATGAGAGGTGAAAGATAACACCATTTGCGCGCAGGGTGGTGTGCATGGCATGGTTAACAAACTCAGTCCCATTATCGGCTTGAAAGCACTTAACGGGAAGGCCGAACTGAGTGCGAGCATAAGCAATAAAATCAATGATATGCTGATGTACATCGGATTTGTGCTTAAGCGGGAACGTCCAACAATAGTGCGAAAAATCATCCAACAAAACCAAGTAGTAGGAACAACCAGAAATACTAGCAACCGGCGAGGTCCAGACATCATAGTGAACTATCTCAAAAGGTGAAGTAGTTTGAGAAGTAGAAGTAGCAAACGGAAGACGCGCGTGCTTGCCAAGCTGACATGCATGACAAAGCGAACGATCTACTTTATTACATGAAACTAAATTGTTCTGTTTTAAAGTAGCTAAGACTGCTGGACCAGGATGACCAAGGCAACGATGCCACAAGGATGAAGAGGCGGCAAGCATGGCTTTTGCGGCTGCGGGGGCGACTGATGGGATGGTGTAGAGGTCGCCTGTACTATCACAGCGAAGGATCACTCATCCCATCCGGATGTCCTTAACAGAAAAACCAGAGGCGTCAAATTCAATGGAACAACGATTATCGCGAGTGAATTGGCGAACAGAAAGTAAGTTGCGAATAATGGATGGAACGATAAGCACGTTGTTCAGAATGAATCTAGACGTATCTGTGGCTAGAACGGAAGAACCTCAGGACGTGACAGGGATATGTGCACCATTGCCTACGGTAATCGAAGAGGAAGCAGCTGGGAGGCGAGAGAGAAGTATACCTTCCGAGGAGTGCATGTGAGTAGAAGCTCCAGTATCCATCACCCATGCATTGCCTTCGAGCGCCATCTGCTGGAGGGCAGCTATCAGGCCAGCCTGATCCCACGAAGGGGACTGAGTTGGCGCCTGAGGGGAGGTGATCGCCGCGTGAGCCTGAGGAGGGGTGCCCAGAATGCCTTGACCGCCGCGCTAGAATTGTGCGCCATTGCTGCTACCTTGCGCACCCTGGAAAGCAGCCCGTGGGTTGATGCAGACCCAAGGATCGCTAGGGTTAGGTGTGCGAGGCGACTGCTGCTACTGCTGCTGGCCGCCGTTGGAGCGTCTGCCCCTCCTGCGACGCTGCTACTGCTGACCGCCCTGCTGAGGTGGGCGCTGCTGCTGCTGCTGAGGAGGGCGCTGCTGCTGCTGCGTGACAAAGGTTGAAGATGATGCAGATTCGCAGGAGGAGTCGCATCCAGCCGAGGAGGAGGCGATCATGGCGGAGGAGGCAGCCACCTTTGACTGATTTGCTAGGCGGAGCTCCTAGAGGGCAAGCCGATCTACAGCCCTGGAGAATGTCATGGTCGTGTCTCCTGCGATGATCTCTCCAGTGGTGCTGTAGCAAGAATCAGTCCCAGCGAGAAGGGCGAGAACCATCTCAGAATCGGCAACAGGCTTGTCGACGTCGCGAAGAGCATCAGCGGCCTTCTTGAGGGCTTGGGCATACTCGTGGACAGACATATCCCCTTGAGTTATTGCGTGGAACACATGACTCAAGAAGATGGCACGAGGAGCTTTGTTCGTCTGGAAGTGGTTGGAGATTGCGACCCAAAGGTCTCGTGCTGTCTGGTTGGCGGCCATGGTGAAGTCGAGGACGTCCTCGGTGACGGAGCCATAGAGCCAGCTGCGGACGGCACAGTCGGCCTCGTTCCATGCATCAGTCCACCAGACAGCAATATATACAACAATATATAAACGAGGGGGGTGACCTCTATTATATATTGTTGTATGGCTTGGAGTACAAGTAAACTCAATACAAGGAAATACAACAATATATCTCTAATACTGATGTAATGGATTCTTGCATCATGTGTCAACAATATTGTTTTTATGAAAGTTTGGCTACAGTAGCTTGTTGGCTGTGCGTGCAACAGCTGCATGTCTTCTGCTGTCGCTTACTGCAGGAGCTCCTGTGTCGGAGGCTGCAACAACAGCTGCTGCTCCACAGGTAGGGGCGGGTTTAACCCACAACCATGGGTCGGGTTG
Source organism: Panicum virgatum (assembly GCF_016808335.1). Lineage (NCBI taxonomy): Eukaryota > Viridiplantae > Streptophyta > Magnoliopsida > Poales > Poaceae > Panicum > Panicum virgatum. The sequence continues at coordinate 2,284,594 of NC_053145.1, forward strand.
GGGCGGGTTTTAGTAATTAATATTTGGGCAGGGGTGGGGCGGGTGAAAACCTGCTGTGACAATGGGTAGGGGCGGGAGTGGGGTGGGTTTGTCCCCGTTAGCAGGCGTAGGTGTCGTCTACTGGAACTGAGCTATGTTCAGAGGGGGCCACTATCACAGAACAGTCCAAATAATACTGATCAAGTGCACTAATTAACCATTTAACTTAATCCTCCGCTACTGCACTTCACCAGTACACTCAGACTGCATGCTTTAACCAGGATCGATTGCACAGGAACTCTCGCCAGAATACGAGCACAGGTGATTACAAGCAACAAAAGTTTTCAAACAAACTTACAACCAGAGTTAAACAAAAATCCCCAAATTAATTTACAATAAAGTTTTATAAGCCAGAGTTACATTTCGAATACAGAGTTCAAACGCAGCGGAAAATAGAAACAGGTTTGAAACAAGCTTCCAAATACAGTACGATAAATAACGTTGATGACCGAAAGACAAACTTCACATCTTGCCCACTGATGTGAGGCTCACCTGCCTTCACTTCACGGAGAAGACGGAACCCACTCGACCGTCCAACTTGGAGGAAGAGGCTGACCACTCCAGGACGCATTGATTTCCTCGAAGTCTTCCGGAATACAACCTGCTCGGAAGGGTTACAACCAAACCCTGAGTATTCTAATACTCAGCAAGGCTTACCCGTCTATGGGTATACTTAGCCCATTACCTAGACATGCACAGCTCTTTGGCTCTGGGTTATTTTGCTGAAAAGCTACTAAAACTGGATCCTTACTTTCAATATTTTAGCTCCAATTGTGTTGATATCTAGAAACTAGGTTTGCCTAATTCTTTAGAGCACACATGGTTAATCATATTATCTTTTCAAGAATATCAACAAAAGTCCAACTTCTCTTTCTGTCCTTTCAATCCTTACTACGATGTGACGCATTGACCAAGGCTCTCCTATCCGTGAGTCACGGCGAATCGATCCGATTTAACCTTGCAAGGTGGACCTAACTCACACGACACATGTAAGCCCCGTCGGGCCATGCGTCAACTGTTTCCACATTACCACGGCATTTGAACTACGCCTGCTAAAACCCAGGTGATGGGCCCCTCGCAGTGAACTCCCGGAGAACCCGGAGGCGGCATCCTATCCAACACCCGCCAACTCCCATGCCCAGCGTAGCATGACGGAATTCAAATCACCGCTGTAAAGTGGTACACAGCTCACCGGTTTCGACTACCTCCTACTTCCGGTATGTGGTTAGTACTGTTCAATCCTCAGTCAAAGGGCCAACAACGGAACGGTCCTCAATCGACACAGGCGGAGACTCAACTTTCTTTATGCAAATATCATGTCCAACTTTCCCTCCGCCCGGTCTCCAATTTCCTTCTCATTGCCTTATTTTTGACAACACTGCCTGAAGTAACAACCCTATATCTCGCGGGTGATAGGAAATCACCCGTCTTCTACCGAGTTTACTTAAGCCTAGCAGTGCTAGCGATACCTACCCTAGTAAGGACACTGGGTATTCAAGATTATGCATCTATGGTTCCAATCAATTCCTTGAACGTAATTGCACCATACTTTAAATATAACATGGAGTAATTAAAATAAGGGATATGCTCCGGGGCTTGCCTTGCAGGTCAGTGGGGTTAGTGGCTTCTTCGGGAGCGTGCTTGACTGCGTCCTCCTGCTGTTCTCCCGCTTGCGGCTCCTGGACCGGCTCAGCAACCAGCTCGTAAGCCGCTTCGTTCGTGACGTCTACACGTATGAAAAGATGCCATGCAGGAGTTACAATGGTGCAAGGTACTCAGGAGGCAATGCAATACGAGTAAAAGAAGATATGACTGGCAATCCTTTAACGAATAATCATGAAGAACTAGCGATAAAGGGAACGACTTGGTGTTGCTTGGCAGGTTTAATTTCCGACTGAGCTTAGCCTGAAGTGTTTCCTTTCAACAACACTACTTAAACTTGCATTAAGAAGGCTAGGTACACCACAAACAAAGAGAAGCATTAAGGCATTGCTTAGCCATGGTGAAAATAAAGAAAGACTAAAACTAGGAACTAGCTAAACACAAAGACTTAATAAACCGCAACGAGCTAGTATCACAACTTTTCTATCATGAAACACTACTGATAAGGAGTGCATAAATAACTTACCAACATTTATTGACATATAAAAGTATTTACTTTAACTCTAGAAAAGGAAATCAAACAACAATAGATCCACAAAGATACACATAGGCCCTGCACCTGGAAATTTTTCAGTGTACTACACATACAAATAATAATCTACTGAATAAATTTCATAATTTTTAGAGCAACGGAACAACCGGTATTAAATAAACTAGATTAAATACAACCCGAATTTTAGCAGGGGCAAAAGTGACATTTCCCATGCACAAGTATTTTTCTTTTGAAGATCTCGATTTTAGAAACCTAACAAAATTTGGTTTGCATTTTTCTGATTTTTCTATGATTTTTAATTGAATTTAGAAGTTCACAGCAACAATTGAAAACAAAACTAGATATTGCAGATGGGTCCCTGAAACTTTTGCAATCAAGCAATCGGGTCCCTGGCCGGCCAAAACAGAGGAGGCGGCGCTGGAAGGGCGGCGCCGGCCGGTTCCGGCGACGGCGGTCGCCGCCGACGAGGGGGAAGGAGGGGAATAGCTCGGGGAGGTCGAGAGCGACGTTGTGGTGGGTCGAATCGGCTTGGGGACGGCCGGACGCGGCTTGCCCGCGGCGAGCAGGGGCGGGCGGCGGCGGTTTACGCTGGCGGCGGCGCTCCGGTGACCGTGGGTGGCCGGCGTCGGGTCGAGGAGCTTCCTTGGCTCGAGGGGGGGCTCGGGGCGGTTTAGTTCGGGCCGAGAGTGGGCGGAGCAGGGGGCTCCGCGGGAGCAGGGGCGGCGGCGCCCATGGCGCGGCGGCTTGCGGCGGCGTTCTGGTCGGCGCAGAAGGCGGCGGCCGCGGGGTGAGGCGGCACGGCGGCTAGAGCAGCTGAGCGGGGCCAGGGCGCGCGACAGCACTGCGGGGGCCCACGCAGAGGCGTCCTGCGGCGTGCACGCGGCGACAGCGGGCGGGCACGGCGGCGCGACGGCTCACCGGCGGCGGTGGCGCGAGATTCGGCCAGGGAAGTGGTCGGGAAGGAATAGGGGCGCGCAGAGAAGCTCACCGTAGACTCGGTTGGAGCGGAGGGAGGCCGGAAGGGGGTCGTCGACGGCGAGGGCGAGACTTCTACGGAGACGGCGATGGTGGACGGCGGCGCAGGGGTCGATTCGGCCCAGCAGAGGGTCGATCGAGCTCGGAAAAGGGGCGGAGGAGACGCGGGGTGATGTGGGGCGGCTCTAGGTGGCTTGTTGCGCGAAGAACGGCGGCGGAGGACGGCCGGAGGACGCCGGCGACGGCCTGCTCGTGCTCGGCTCGGCTGCGTGCTCCACAGGGGTGAGGAAAGGGGAACGGGGAGGCGAAAACGGGCACGACTCCGTGCGGATAAGGACGGTGCGTGAGCACGACGGGCGAGGTTCGTCGGCGCGACGCGTGGACACGGACGTCGAAGAGCGGCGACGGCTCCGGCGGCGTGTCGAGCGACGAGCAGAGGAGGATATGTAGCAATGGCATTTCTGTAAATAGCTCAAAGTTTCATATTCCAGTTTGTAAATTTAGTTTTTCTCCTTGTTCTTGGCCTCAAATGAAAAACTTTTGAACACGAAAGTTGTTCAAAATTTTGGGATCTCCAACTTTTGTTTCAGGCACTTTTTCATTTGAACTAAGGTTTGAAAGATAAAATTTCAAAACTTGGGTGCATTTGAAAATGTCCTAATCAAAGCAAAATTAAAGATTTTCTTTAAATTTCGTGCTGAAACTTGAATTTTGGCCAAAATAAAAGTTGTAGAGAAAAAGAAGGTCTACAGCTTTCGTTTTGGGCGAAAATTGATTTGAAGCCCGGATCAGTGACAAAAACGAGATCGAACATCGCTAAGCAGATGTTTACTCTGCGAACGCGATTAGCGCTGACGACGCGGTTAGAACACGATTAACGATTAAACACGATATTACTGCCAAAACTAACACCGGGGTGTTACAGCCACTAGCTAGCGCTACGGGTAGCGGCGACCGAAGAGGCACACCTCTATTTTTTTCTTCTTCCTTTAGCTTTCTCAATCTTTTCTCTTCCTCTTTCTTCTTTCTTTTTCACACAACAGCCACCCCGCCGCCGACCCCCACCGCCACCCGCCCCCGCCGGCCTCCCAACCGCCCACGGTCGTCGGATCCCGCCGCCCCGCCGCCGGCACAAGTCCACCGGCTGTCCTTCCCCGCCCCCGCCGGTGGAGCTCCCGCGCCGCCGCGCCCTCTGCCGGCTGAACCGCCGCCACTGTCCGCCCCGACCTTCCCTCTATGGCCGGTGGCCATGAAGCCGCCTCCCACCCCTGGCCAGGGGCGGATTTACAGGGGGCTAGGGGGGCTCTGCCCAAACTTCCATTGAAATCAAAGGAGAAATATGAGAGAAAAAGAGAAAAAAAGGTGAAGAAATGAGTGGAGATAGGGAGGAGGAAGAACCAAGCCCCCCCTAAGTTGAAAATCTGCTTCCGCCACTGCCCCTGGCAACCCGAAACCTAAAGGCCCCACCTCCCTCCACCACCCCGGCCGCCGACGATCTTACCGGCGGCCGCTCCGCTCGCCTCCCTCCCTGCCCCCCCCCCCAAGACCACAGCTCGCCGCCGCTGGGGGAGCCGTGCGCTGCTACCCGCGGTAGCAGCGCACGCGCCCCGTATAAAAAACTGATGTTCAAAGAGGAACAAACATTTTCAAGAAAGTGGGGTTGGGTCGTGCAGCTTGTGGATGAAATTTAGGAGGAGACAATGATTCATGTCGGTAAGGTTTCGCACACCAAGCCCGCCGTGTTCCTTATTCAGACACGCACTCTCCCAAGCCAGCAAACATTGCGAGCCGCAGAAAAATTAATTTTAAGGTCGAGTTTCAAGGTATCTGAACACACTATCATTATTTCACTTCTTTAGCTCCACACAAGGAATGTTTTCTGCGGGTTCTACACAAGGAATTATGAACTCAGACTCCTCGAAAAAAGAGAGGGAAATGGACATGAAGACTAGAGACCGATAAGGCCCATCAGTCCGACGTCAACTATAAGGCCCATCAGACCGGTTTGCCACGGATAGATAGAATGGGCCTCAGCCCAATTTGTACTTACTGGGACACAGTTAGCAAAACTGGTAGAGTTCGCAAATTTTGCAGCGCAGAAAAACCTTCGACGAGAAGGCGGTCTCCCCCATGCCGTCGGCGTCGTTGTCGGCGATGGCGTCGCAGCATCCGCCGCCGCGGCAGGAGCTCGACCTCGACGCGTTCCTCCCCTCCTCTCCAACCTCCTCCGCGGCCTCCGATGCCGACGCCGACCACCGCCGCGCCGTCGACGACCTCCTGCTGCTCCTCTCCTCGTCGGACTCCGACTCCGAGGAGTCCACCCCCATCGCCAGCACCAGAATCCGAGCCCCAGCCCGCGTACAAGCCCCGGCGCCGCCCGCTGAGCCCTCGCCGCTGCGTTCCCCGTCCGCGTCCTCGTCCCCGTCCCCGAGGAGATCCACATCCGCCTCGCCGTCGGAGACCCTCTCCTCCCTCGTCGCGAGAACCTTCTCCAGCAACAGCGCCTCCTCTTCCTCGTCGAAGCCACTGCCCTCGCTCTTCCGCGGCGTCCGCCCCAGCCCCAAGCCCGGCGCCGCGCTGGCCGCCGCTGCCGCGGCATCCCGCGCGGTCCTTACCCCGCACGCGGCTGCAATCAAGTCCCGCCGATCAGCCTCGGCGTCCATCGGGAAGCTCCTGGAGGAGGGCAGTGGCTCCGAGGCTTCCGAGGAGCTCCCTTCCACTGGAAGCTTGGAAGCAGAGGTAGAAGAAAAGGGGAACTCGGAAGTGGTTCCTGAACCAACAGAGCAGACTGTCAGCGGGAATGTGACTGATGAATTTGAAGACGAGAAACATGGAAAAGTGGAAATTGAAGAGAGCTCTGAGTCTATGAAGCTGGTGGAGGCGAGTACCCTTGATTCTGTAGTCCCTGACGATTTCAGCGAGTATGAGCAAACGGCTGAAAATGGCAATTTGGTGGAAACCGACAAAATTGAGAATAAAAATGTGGTTGTCTATGAGGGAAATGCAAATGACCAAACTGGAGATGATGATTATATGCAATCAGCTCAAGGTATGGATCCAGCTGGATCTGTTTCCGAGGAAAGTTTTGATGATGACCAGGAAGCTGACAGGTCCGTCGAAGAGCAAGTGGAATCTGAGAGTTTAATTGATAAGGTGATTGAGGAGAGGATGGAGCAGCTGGAGATCGGCAGGAAGGCTGAGAAGAATACAGAGAAGAAGCAGAAGGTGTCAATGAAACCGTTGGAGTGGGCAGAGGAGCTTGAGAAGAGGCAGGCCTCGTTTGGTCAACACTGGGAAGAAGGAGCAGCTGCGCAACCCATGCAATTAGAGGGGATTGGAAAGGGCCCACCAGCTATTGGTTATATGCAAATTGAGATGGACAACCCAGTAACTCGTGCCATGTCCTCCCCGTCATTTAGGCCGGACCATGGTTCTCCCCAGGTGCTGGCAGTTCATAGGAGCTATATAGCGATGGGTACGTCTAAAGGTGCTGTCATTGTCATTCCAAGCAAATACTCCATTCATCAAGCTGATGATACAGACGCAAAGGTTAGTCACCGGTGTTGATGCGAATAAGGCATGTTTCATTAGTACTATGGTATAGTTGCATATTTTGACTTAAAGATGATGTAATATTATGTGGTATTTGTAATGAACTTCGAGGTGATCATTTCAAAACATTGTGCACTATATATCACTATATTAGTCCATGTTAATTTATCGGTAATTTTAGCTTTCTTGTCTTAAGGAGATAACAGGAAGGCACAGAGAAGTATGGTATATTTTTGTTTCTATAACTACTCTATGTTGTATTTGTGCATCATCATTCTACAAATGAGTTCTTGTGATCATAATAGCACTTGAAATCTCGCTGAATCTGAATTTAGTTTGCTGGCAAACATATGGAGTCAGTCACTACACCAGAATCTAGTACAAAGACAACGTTTAGGTAGATTTTGCAGAAATACCTCAGATTCTAGATCTGGAGCAGAAAATGCAGGAAGTCCTTGTGAGGAAGCTGATTAAGAAACTCCCTTGTTTTTTTTTTGAGTAAAGGAAACTCCCTTGTTTGATGTACCCTTTTTAACATCAAAGGATTGCTACTTCATGCCATGCATCAGTGAATCATTGGAACATTGATCATTGTTTTCTCTTTCTTTCTACCTGATTGAAATGCTATTACCCCCCCCCCCCCCCCCCCCCCCCAAAAAAAGTTGACTTGATTAGCTGCTATATATTTGCACATGTTGCTCCTGCCATGTTTTTAGCCATAATATGTTCGCTTGCAATACTTCAATTGCTATTTCATAATTGGGCCAATGGCTGCACATATATATATCTTAGGAACCAATATGCAAAATGTTTTTGGATACTTGGATGAACCTGGATAACAATAGCTGTTCTAGTTTGGTCGTGTTGAAGTTCTATTAATTATGTGTATTGGCCTTTGTGGCTCTAACCATTGTTTTTAAAAAAAAAAAATCAGATGCTGTTCTTTTGGAACCAAGGTGAGAAGACTCAATCACCAGTGACTGCCATGTGCTTTAACCAGCAAGGGGATCTTCTACTAGTAGGATATGCCGATGGTCATATGACAATTTGGGACGTACAGAAAGGTACAGCAGCAAAAGTCATATATGGTGAGCATATGGCACCAGTAGTGCATGTTTGTTTTATCCGCCAATCTAAGGCCATCACTGGGGATTCAAAAGGGGTAGTTCTATTGCACACATTTTCCATTATCCCAGTAATTAACCGTTTGACTGTAAAGGGCACCCAGGTATGGAGAAACACCATTTCCCCCTCTATGCTGCATGTATTATATCACTAGCTTTCGTGTTGAACATGTGGTCTGACAAAAGGTATCTACTATTTGCCAGCGACTTTTTGATGGAAATACTGGAATTGTGCTCTCAGCCTGTCCTCTTCTAGTGGATGAATCCTTTGGTTTTAGCAACTCATCTGCCCAGGCAAACCAAACAACTTCCTCCAGTGGTAGTGGTCTTGGAAGCATGATGGGTGGTGTTGTTGGAGGTGTAGTTGGAGTAGATTCTGGATGGAAGTTTTTCAACGAAAGCTCCTCTACAGTGGAGGATGGTGTTGTGGTCATGTTTATTATGTATCAGCATGCTCTTGTGGTACGTACCAGTTATATTCTGGAAACATTTTCTTCGATTTTGGTAGCAATCAGATATGCCATGAATTCTTGGACTGAGCATAGTGTTCTACTGTTTGCCTGTTAGGTTAGACTCCGTACCAATATTGACCATGTTGACCATATTGAGACCTTCTCTAGACCAGATGGAGCACGAGAGGGCTCCATCGCTTATGCTGCATGGAAGTACACATCATCCTTCAGTGATTCATCATCATTAGGTAAAAGTAGGCCTCTTTTGCGAGCTCTTATTGGTGCTTTCTTTTTCGTGTCTTTTGAATTATCATGGACTAAACGGATGATACTATAGATGAAGAACGAGTATCATGGCTTGCACTTGCATGGGACCGTCAAGTGCAAGTGGCAAAATTTGTTAAATCAAAGATAGTTAAACACAAGGAATGGAAGCTTGATAGTGCAGCTATTGGTGTTGCCTGGTTAGATGACCAGGTATGCACTAGGTTTCATTTCTGTAATTCATTTAATATCTGTTCTCTACTTGACACTTGGTTATAAAATTAAATTACTGTTTTTTCCCTCTTCAGATGTTAGTTGTCCTTAATGTGAGAGGACAGCTCTGTTTGTTCTCTAAAGATGGCAGTGAGCTTCGCAGAACTACCTTTGTTCCGGATGGCCTTCTGTTTGATGACACTATATTGCACCATGCACATTTTTCTAACAAGTTTGGTAACCCAGAGAGGCATTTTAACAGTTCAGTAGCAGTAAGAGGTGCTACAGTGTATATCCTTGGGCCAACCTTTCTCACAGTTTCACGGCTTCTTCCATGGAAAGAACGAATTGAAGCACTAAAGAGAGCTGGCGATTGGATGGGTGCACTGGACATGGCAATGAGGCTTTATGATGGTCAGACACAGGGTGTTGTTGATCTCCCGAGAACAGTTGATTCAATTAGAGAAGCCATAATGCCTTACTTAGTAGAGTTGCTTCTATCATATATAAGCTATGTCTTCGAATATATCTCGATTTCATTGTCAAGTCATACTGGAAAGGGGGGAGAGACAGATGCTCTAATTGAGGCTGATAGATCCCTGCTGACACAAAGAGAGGAACAATATGCTCGTGTAGGAGGGGTTGCAGTTGAGTATTGTGTCCACATTGGGCGCAACGACATCCTTTTTGATACAGTATTCTCTAAGTTTGTTGCTGCACAAAGTGGAGGTAGGCTTATAATTCTTTCATAACAAACAGCAACCTTTTTTTTGGTTGATGCAAGCCCCCATTCTGCATTGGTTAGATCCTACTAGATCATTCTTTAGTGTATCATATTATTTTCCTTGAATTTTACCAATAAAACTAGAGAACCATGCAAAGATATTTCATGCTTCTGATCTAAGCTATCCACTTCCGTTGGATCCCTTTATGTTTTCGTGATCCATTAATCTTCCTTTTTTCCGGACTTTGTAATATTTTGGCTTGTGTGTTGAACTTTCATAGACTTATGTGTAACTGTGGTTGTAGAATCTATTTTAGATACATATTGAATATGCCATGCTGGCTTATGGGATGTTGCATGTACGCATATCATATCATTGTATCTTTTGCTAACTTGAAAAGTTTTAAATGACATGATAATAGGCATGTTTCTGGAGGTACTAGAGCCCTATATATTGAAGGATATGCTTGGTTCTCTCCCCCCTGAGGTGAGCAGCATCAGGATCTACCAGTGTTAGCACACCAATCTATACATGAATATGCATATATTTTATTTGCAGATTATGCAAGCACTAGTGGAGCACTATAGCGGCAAAGGATGGTTGCAGCGAGTTGAACAATGCATTCTTCACATGGATATTTCTTCATTGGATTTTAATCAGGTATAGGCAATATTTGTTCCGGTAATCTTCTGTATCGTCTTGTCAGTTATATTCTGTTGACTAGATTGACCGAGACTGTAACTTTTTAATTTGTTATTGGATTTCTTGCGGTCCCATTTTTGTAGCTTGAACTACAGTATTGTTTGAGGTTGCCAACACAATTTGTTATTCTTGTTTTGTGTGCAGGTAGTCAGACTGTGTCGTGAACACGGGCTATATGGTGCACTAATTTATTTATTTAACCAAGGTCTGAATGATTTCCGTACACCTCTAGAGGAACTTTTATCAGTCATTCAGAATAGCAACAGAAAAGATGCTGCTTCTACTGGGTATGATTCTGGCTCATAACAGTTCAATGTAACTTTTCCAGATAAGCTAAAGACCCCCAAAGCTGTTTATATATAACCAAATCATGGTTTCAGTATTCTAAAGTTCTTTCTTCTGGAAAACGAACTAATGTGAATCCTCTGATTTAGCAAACACCACCCCCACATATAAGATGATACAATATTTTGTCCATAAGTCGTGGGCTGTGATTTGGTTATGATTTCATTGTTTTGAAATTCTGGATCGAAGTATGTGTTTTAGTCTATTTTCATTAAACAGACTTCAATTCTAAGCAAACACCATTGTTATTCCTTACGTGGCTCTCATTTTTATTTGAAAAATAGACCAAATGAATCTTGGTTTCCCCCTCATTCTTGAGTGTCCGCATATGGACGATGCTTAATATTTTTGCTAGGTTTTAGTCTAATATTAGCATCGTACAGACATCTTACCCTCTAACGCTTTGTGTGAAACAGATACAGGATGCTTGTTTATCTGAAATATTGCTTTCAGGGTCTGGCATTTCCCCCAGGTTAGTGCCTTCGCCATTTGTGGCATACTTTGTTTACCATTTTCCATTAAATCAATGGCAGTTTAGTATGTAGTTGGACCCCAAACCTTGTTTTTCATGTGGTATGGCTTTGTTAGAAAATACTGTAGTGGAAGCATACTTGATTTCATAAAACTGGAGACATTGAATTTACCACATGATTGATGTGTTGCCAGTCAATATGACTATCGGCAGGTTCTTTTTTATAACCAGAAATAGTACATATTAGAACTCAGAGATGTGCTGACATGATTTCTTTTTCAGGGCATGGGATAATTCCCCGATCCCGCCTTCATTCAGTGAGGGAAGAACTTCTGCAATTTCTGCTTGAAGAATCCAAGTCACTTACTTCTGAAGTATTTAAGGGTTTTAGTGCTTCTTGTGGGAAGTGCCCAAACATATGCTATCTTCTTTGGATGGATACAGAAGCTACCTTGGAAGTTCTCAAATGTGCTTTTGCACAAGACAGCATTGAACCTAGAGATGAACTTTCTGGTACTGCCAACGCACCTGCCTCAGAGGATGAAGATGGCATTGTCGCTGGAAACCCAGGGAGTCAAAATAATATGGTACAAAATGTAATGGATGCTATCGTTGACATTGTTGGTTTGGAAAATGAGGTGATTCGGTCTGTTGTTATGGGTACAGCTGACTCAGAATTTTGGCCTTCAGAGAAGGAATTTGGTTATTTAATCGAGTTTGTGTCCTTTTTTGTTTCCCACAAAAGGGCTATTGCATCTAAAAGAGTTGTTATGCATATTCTCACTTATCTCACTTCGTCTTATGATGACACAAGAACAAGGACTCAGAAAGAAAAAGAAGTTATTCAACTCTTCAATGCAGTTCCCCAAAATGACTGGAATTCTGATTTTGTCTTGGACCTCTGTTCAGATGCTCATTTTCATCAGGTTTGTTACCACTGTTCTGTTTGAGTCATTCCTATGAAATTTATGTAGCACTGCTGCTCGAAAATACCACTTGAAAATTTGTGTAGTAACATTCTTGTTACTGTGTAGGCCTGTGGCTTGATATTTACGACCAGGAATCAGAATTTAGCTGCTCTAGATAGTTACATGAAGGATAAAGAGGAACCATTCCATGCTTTTATCTTCATTGATAAAAGGTTATTCAAATTGGCTGATGATGAAGCTTTGTCATTTCGTACCACAGTAATATCTCGTTTTCCTGAGTTAGTCAAGCTAAGCAGGTAAAGTTCTTTTATCTTGTACCTTAGTAATTATTTATTAACCAGATCATATTCTTCTCTTCCATTCTTCCTATCATGTTTATCTTTCAACTGAATCAGTATCACTCACGCCTGAATGCTGATAATCTTCATGTTTATCTTTCAACTTTATCAGGGAATGTGCATTTGTCTTAGTCACTGATCATTTCTGTGATAAGGTCCAGCAAATATTAGCAGAGCTTCAGTCTGATCGACACAGCCTCTTTCTTTTCTTGAAAACTGCTATTGAAGTGCACTTGTCAGGAAAACTTGACTTCAGTAAGCTTAGTGTAAGAAACAATCAAACTGTTGAACTTCAGTACTCTTCCACTGACCTTGAAGATTATCACCAGAGGTTATCAAATATCAAGTTAGACCACAATCCTGTTTCTATTGACGATGAGTTAGTTGAACTATATCTGGAGGTATGTGTGGTGACAGATTATTGAACTCTGATTCCTTTTAAATGGTATGGAGCATTTGATGATGACTGTATGTTTAAGTGCTAGCCGCTATACTGTACATGAATGTTATAAGAAAATCAGGCAGCTTATATAGTTAATTGCCAGAAATAGTAGGTTATCACAAAGCAATATCCTTTTGCATAGCGTAAAATTATGGGTTGTCATCTACAATTTTTTTTTGTAACTGTTGCAAATTGGTCTTTTTGAAAAATACATAAATAGGAAATAAAAATTATCACAGCATATTTCTCATGGTCTTCTTCTTCCCCCTCTTTGTTAATCTAACACATCTTCTTTCACAGCTTTTGTGTCAGTATGAGAGAAGGTCGGTTCTGAAGTTTCTGGAGACTTTTGACAGTTACAGATTAGAACGGTGCTTGCATCTTTGCCTAGATTACGGAGTTACAGATGCTGCTGCATTTTTGCAAGAGAGGGTTGGTGATGTTGGGAGTGCCCTTGCACTTATCCTGGCTGGACTTGATGAGAAAATCAGCGTATTCATCTCTTCTGTGGAAAATACTTTATCTGATGTTGCAGCAAAAGGTACCTCTGAGACTGAAATTGTTCTAGAAATGAATGAGGTATATTTCCCATACCCATTTGAATTCTCTTGGTTTTTAAGCTCTGCTGTATGGGTATTAACATTTCCCAAAAAAAATTTAAGGCTCATCCAGTTCTTGATGCATTACATGCCTCCATTGGGTTGTGCCAAAGAAATTCACAACGCTTGGACCCAGAGGAATCTCAGTCTCTTTGGTTCCAACTGCTTGACTCGTAAGTTATGCTAATACATAACACTTGACTCTTAAGTTAGCATTATAGTGTTACAAAAGTATTTTGTACGATGAATCTATTGACATTGTTTCCATCTGGTTAGTCACAGGCAGTCTTGCTACTTATGATCATAGTTAGAAAACATCAATGGCCCTGTTCTCTAAAATGACAGTATTTATGAGCAGAGTGCTCACGCATAATACCTATTGTTAATCCTTAGTTATTGAAACTTGTGATTAAGAAGTAAGAAATGACAGAAATATTTTCCAGGAAATTATCTGTTAGATTCAATAGTATATTTGGAAAGACAATATGAACCTATTGCTCTATGATAATTTGTGGAAGTTTTTTCCAAGCAGTTCTCAACTTTGTCATGCTCTTGGCTTGCTGAAGTCATATTTTTTAATTAGTCCTGTGGGATAGATACCATTTACTGCTTCCAACATTGTTGTGTTATTGATTCAGCTTTTCAGAGCCACTGAAAAAATTGTATGGAAGCAACGATGTAAATGAAAAAAGTGCCAGGTCCAAGGGGAGCGAAGCACCAATTGAACATCTGAAGGGAAAAGCACTATCACAGCGAATAAAGATTTCAGCTAAACAAAGGTGCCTAAATGTTCTGCGGAAAATATTTTCACAATTTGTTGGAGAAATAATAGAGGCAATGGCTGGGTATATACCCCTACCAGCAATCATGGCAAAACTTTTATCCGATAATGGGAATCAAGAGTTTGGTGATTTCAAACTTGTGATACACAGAATGTTATCTATGTATCTTTACGAAAAAAGAATACTGGTATGACTCTCATTTGTCTTTTACTTGTAGGCTGCAATTACTGGCTTCATTTAATGCTTTGTGGAACATTGTAGATGATCATTGGCATTTTTTGAATGGCACGATTACATATTGCAATAGAGAAAGGTTTGAAAAAATGCACTATATGCTGGTGCCTGGTTGTGTTGACTTGTATTCTCATCCTAAATGGTATATTTGTTACTCTGTTACTAACTGGCCTTGATGAATTGTCATTTCTTAATGCTACTGCCTCATGATGACTTAAATTAGATATATTCGTTCATGATCTGATTAATGTTCCCACACTGGCATCTTGAACCAATTTTGGAGGGAACATCTTGAACCAATTGTTTTCTTTCGCTTCAGTAAATCTAAAGTTGTTCCTTAAGTGTTGAGCTATCTACAACAACAACAACATAGCCTTTTTTCCCAAGCAAGTTGGGGTAGGCTAGAGATGAAACCCGAAAGAAATAAGTTCAAGGTTCAGGCACATTGATAGCTAGAACCTTGAACTTATTTCTTTTGGGTTTCATATTTCTTATTACATGCGAAATATCAAACAACTTGAAGGCCTAGTGCAACACATCACTGCTTTTATTTGGTGATCTTCCATAATTTGTCTTGATAAGAAAGAAGGCTTAGCTCGCTCTGATATCTTACGTACCTGTCTGCAGGAAACAGCGAAGTCAGTAATTGAGGACGACTCGTTTTATACCTTGAGCTTATTGAAGAGAGGAGTTTGTCATGGATTTGCTCCACAGACTTTTGTATGCTGCATATGCAACTGCTCACTTTCTAAAGAAGGTGCTATTTCAGCCATACGGTTGTTCAGTTGTGGGCATGCAACACATCTTCAGTGTGAGTCTGAGCAGAGCAGGTCATCCAGTCAGGAATCTAAAGATGGATGCCCTGTCTGTCTCTCAACGAGTAATACACAAGCCCGAAACAGATCGCATATGGTTGATAATGGACTAGTCAAGTTTTCTGGGACTGAACAGGAATTGTCACATGGCATCCATCAGACTCATGAAGTCGATCATGCTGAGAGATCTCGCGGGCTTCAACATATGTCACGGGTATAACTATCTCAGATAATCTCATTTTTTAGGCTGCATCCAATCCATAAATCTCTTCCCTTAAAACTGAATGCCTTTCTGACAATCGAGAAGTGAAATTGTACCTAGTTATAACCTTCTATTGTGTCTCTTCTCATCAATATGTAATCTGTGGATAATATTGCTTTTTGCAGTATGAAATACTGAGTAATCTTCAGAAAGAGCAGAAGTCCTTCCATATAGAAACTGTACCTCCATTGAAACTTGCACCACCAGCTATATATCATGAAAAGATACAGAAGAGGACCACTTCGGTGGGGGAACCTAGCAAACATTTAGTTAGAGGACAAAACCCCCGGAAAATATGGCAAATGAAGGAGCAAAAGTCAAGCGTATTCCGTGAGTTACTCCCATCACTGACATCATAGGCATCAATTTCATTGTGCTGATTTAATTATGGAATTTTGTTTGCCTGCTTACTTTCATTGATCCTCTGCAGGTTAATATAAGAATCAAGTGCTCTACTGTTTGTATGGTATGTAGTTCAAGATATACACCTTCAGTAATCCTGCCTGTATAGTGTTTCCCTTGTTTTAACATCTGTTACATCTACTGAGAATGTTCTCTAAGTTCAGTACTACATGTTTTGAAAAATGTTGAATCTACTCTTTCAAAATGTTGTTATAGATTTTGATTAACAATGAATTTAGTTCTCCCTCCGTTTTTATTTACATGTCGTATTAGGTTTGTCTTAAGTCAAATATGACTAACTTTGATTTAGTCTATAGAAAAATATAGCAACAACTATACTATCCAACATATGCAGTATCAACATATACTTCATGGTGGATTCAATGAAACAAATTTGGTATTGTAAATGTTACTATTTCTTTCTATAAGTTTGGTCAAAGTTTGCTAAGTTTGACTTAAGACAAACCTAATACTAATGTAAATAAAAATAGCGGGAGTACTTGTCAAAATGTTGAAAATCTATTTAGATGTTAAATCTAGTTTTTCCAAAATGTTGAATACAAAAACTCAGATCCATAGCATAAGATCGTTTATTTAGTGCACGGAACAGGTGTATGGCAGGGACAGAGATACTAAACATAAACAATATCCAATGCGCATTGGAATTTTGTCTATTAATCCTCTAGCCTAAATATGATTGAATGCACGATGAGACTGAACTTATCATCCAATAGCTGTTCAAAAGTGGCACCAAACCTCTGCCATTTGAATCTTAGGCTCTTAGCAAAACACCTGACGCCACTACACAGTTACATTTTCCTTGTCTCCTGACTTGGCACTGTATCTATTTTCCAAAACTATCTGTTGACTTATTATTTCTTTTATGCTACAGTATTTGTAGCAACAAAATTATACCTGTAGGGAGTACTTTTTAAATCTTTTTCCAATGAGATGAAAAGGGAAGCATGTATACTCTGAATAAACTTTAGAACTTTTACCGAACTTCACTTTCTATGATTGATTGGTGGATAGTGCTTCAAATTTAGCATCTAGTTTTGTTTGCATTCTCAATTGATAATGAACCTACTTGAATGATGTTTCTCCTTTGCTGGCTCATTAATAGTAAGGCTACCAACATTTCTTCTTGTTTGGCGCAGGAACCAATTCAAACTGATTGTTAATTTGCTTCATGACATCACCGCAATAGGATCTTCAAAGACTATTAATTTGCGAGCTGCTCATCAGTACATAATTTTCGTCTTTGGGATGCGTCTTGTCCTTTCGGAATCATGCAATTCTCCCACTTTATACCTTGATCAAAGGTAGCAACTTCGATTCTTTCAGTTTGGGACTCTTATCTTTGTTGCCTAAAAGTGTGTCATCTTTCTGTTATTTCAGGTTTTGTGGAGTTAGGTTGCTTTGAGCTAGGGAGGGATTCTCAACACCGATGAGAGCATAGAAATTAGATCCTAAAGTGAGGCTGTTACTTGGAGGTAGAGTTCCTATTTTTTTCAAAGACGAAGTTGAGTAGTTCGTGATAAGCCATGCAGCTCATCATGCTTACTTCCTGTACAGAAGCATACGCGTGGTGACAGGAGCCTTGTATAGTCTGTAAAATAGTCTAAACTCTGAAGTAACACAGGAGCGCTGGCATGTGTATACAGCACTAGAATAATGCTTGTACGCCCACATGAACTCCAACCAGCTGAGCCGCTATACTATCGGTTCTGATGTAAAGTCACATAATTTTTTTTTAAAAAAAATATCAATGCACGCAATAGCCTTTTTCTCTGTTGCAAGGGGATACAGAACTGAATCTCTGTTGCATCTTGTGATTATACATCTGCGAGTCTAGCAATCTGAAACCAGAAGTGTCTGAAGTCTGAACCGACTATGGGATCTGCTAGACTCAAGATCCTGAAAACAAGCTTCGAATTTGGTAGTAATCCAAAGCCTTTGGTGTTTAGGGTTTGCATTACATCGTTCTGTTCAGCCAGCAACATGCTGCTGCTCTGCTAATCACGATCAGTAGCCCTAAGCCGTAGATGATGACACCAAGATCGGCGAGCAATGGGCGATCTCGTCGAGCTGTGTCGGCCCTCAGAACACGTCGGGGCCGCGGAAAACCAGAACACGTCGGGGCCGCGGAAAACCTGGAAGCGGCAGCTGTCGGCGGCGCGCGCCTGGACACCGAGCGCGTAGTTGGCCGCCTCCAGCTCCGCCGCCTTCTTGAGCTCCTCCGCCGCGCGCTCCGTCTCCTCCTGGCACCGGTGCAGCGTCGCCACGCCGCGCTTGAGCACCCCGTTGTCGCGCTCCAGCTCTTCCTGGCGGCGGTGCTGCGCCGCCACGCCGCGGCGCAGCACGCTGTTGTCGCGCTCCAGCTCCTCCGCCCGCGCCCTGAGCGCCGCGTTCTCCTCCCGCAGCGCCTCCTCCGCCGCCGCGGCGCGGTTGGCGACGGCGCCCTTGACCAGCTTCAGGACCAGCGACGCGAGGCCCCTGGCGTCGGCCGCGTCGGCCGCCGCGGACATCTGCTCCACCAGGACGGCCGCGCACTCCTCCATGCCGCCGCCGCCGGGCCGCGCCGCGGCGCTCGCGACCCGGGCCGCCGCCGGGCGCGGCACGCCTCCACGGCCGCGTGCACATCGCGGCCGGACGCGGCGAGGCAGGCCTCGAGCTCTCCCGGGCCGGCGTCCGGGAAGACGCGGCGGAGGGCGTCGAGCGGGTCGAAGGCCAGCGGCGGCCGCTGCGCCGGGGCGGCGCACGCGGGGCACGGCGAGAAGCGGCCGCGCTTGGCGAGGTGCGGCGGCGCCGGGAACACCTCGTCGAGGAACGGGGTCGCGGCGCGCTTCCGGCAAGCTACGGCGGCGGCCATCGCGTCGGGATCGCCGCCCCGCGATGGGGGAGCTGCTCGTGTTTGGTGCTTGCCGCGGTATAGGGTCGCCAATATTTATGGTGGGGCGCGGTGAGCGTCCTAGTTCGAACCAAGATCGAGTTCGTGTCCGACCTGAATTCGAACTAGAATGGCCTCCGAATCAAACAGATTCATGCCCGGAATATCCGACGACGCCCCGGCTGGTCCCGACGATCCGTCTTGTTACGGACAGGATCGGCTTTCAAGGTAGCGATCCTCTCCTCTGGCTCGCGCCAGGGTTCCCTGTCACGTACGATTTGCTGGGCCGGAGCTCTGGCGGGCCGCCGGCTGCCGGCAGAGTGAGGCGTGTTGGGGCAGCGACTGACATGGAGACTCGAGAACATGGTCTTGCTTG
The DNA here is from genome assembly GCF_016808335.1 of Panicum virgatum. Taxonomy (NCBI): domain Eukaryota; kingdom Viridiplantae; phylum Streptophyta; class Magnoliopsida; order Poales; family Poaceae; genus Panicum; species Panicum virgatum. The sequence continues at coordinate 2,303,681 of NC_053145.1, forward strand.
CATGCTAGTGCCATCTGAAGGGAAGATGCAGAGGCAGGATGCGCTCTCGTACTCATGCTTGGCTTGCGCCACGGTGGCCATCTGAAGTGGCGGCCTGTCGAGCAGAGGAACGCTTCGGCGGACAGTGGCCTGGCGAGCAGCCGGACGGCGTAGTCGAAGCTCTGTCGTCGAGGCAAGTGTCGAGACCAGTGTCCACGGGAAATCAAAGTTCGACCAGAGCGCAATTTGTTTCACAATTTACCAGCATAGAAACAATTTACCAGTATCTATGCTCAACTGAATAAGGCAAAAAAAAACACTTATAATTCCATCTGCGTAGTCCTCTCTAGTTTGACCTTGAGATAGAAGGTTACATGAAACGAATTTATACATATATAGTTGGAATTCCTTCCCCAAATGTAAAGTACAATGATTTTTACCCTACTCCCTCTCATATTCGTTGACGGCCGGCAGCATATATACACATCAAAATGCTTTGCATCCGCTCTCTTCAGTCTCGATGGCATTTGCCCCAATTAACCAGGCATTGAATCACCTCTCCCTCCAATCTACGACAGTGAATCAGGGCGAGTCCAATAACCATATTGGCCAAGGCGGAGGACGCCCAGAAAAAACAGCAACTCTACAATGTCTTCCTCTGCCCCACGAATTTCCGCGCAACGCCAAAGATGACAGCCTTCGTCATGAGCCCTTGATCAAGGGTGCACGCCAGAGCGACTGCCCCGCCAAGCACGAGGAACCTCGCCACATTGCTTCTCACAGGTTTCTCTTCTGCTTCCACAATTTCTGATTCATCGCTGTTGGTCTCCAGTGACCGAACAAAGTTGTCGCCAACCTTAGTATTGATCCGGGCCATCAAGGCACTCTTCGATGCTGGCTCCCCAGCAGCCCTGGCCTCCTGATAGGCCCGGAGTCCAGGCTCAATTTTCTTTACACATCCCCACATTCCCTGCCGAATCCCAAGCTTTGCAATCTCGTACGGGATACCCATGTCCTCATGGTGAAACAGGAGAATCTCACAGGCTGTCAACCCTCCATTCCCTCTCTTTGATTCCACTGTTCCAATACCAGCCAAAAGAAAATTCTGAATTGGAGAAGAGCCCACAGAAACGGAAAGAAAAGGAATTTCCTTGCATTCAGTTCTAATTTTTCTGTTATGCAACTTCTATTGTTTCCCAGTCTCAACAATAATAAGCAAGGAAAATGATTACCTGCACGGATGCACCAGCTTGAATAATATAAGTCAACTCGTCTAGGTTTGTTGCGGCGTGGGATGGATGAGCATGGTATACCCTGCATCAAGTTACAAATACATCAATGGCTAGGCATGAACACATGGTAGTGATCTGAGCAATGCCAGCAGAACTAGCCTCAAGACTACCCCTCACTAACAAGAATATAAACAAATTCTTTCACCTGGCATCGGTGTAGAAAACATCTCTGTGTAGAGAACCATCCTATATTAACCACTGTATATAAATGCTCATACTCACGAAGCTTCGGGGTTCTTGTTAGATGCCCAAGGGAGAATAATTTAGGTCTAAATTGTAGTGGAAGCTTCGTGAGTAGCCTCAAATTATTTTCTCCCTTGGGCATCTAACAAGAACCCCGAGGGGCAACCATCACCCATAATTGAATGATGGAAGAAAAATAATAGTGACTTGTTCATATCAACTAACAGAAATTTGATGAAGAAAAATAGCGAAAGCATTTATATCAATTCAGTGAAGAATGATACAAGGAGTAAAATAAGGAAGCAGAGAAGTATACAGGCAGTCAAGAAAAATAGGAATGAGATAACATTTATTAATGGGTAGCTACTACTAAATGAAGGTTCCTTCAATAGTTTGTTTTCAGAGGAATAATGATGAAAAGGAAGAGTTGGAGACCTCCCTGTCAACAACTTAATATTAACATCAAAACTTCAATGATGTTAAAAGCCTGTCTAAGTAAGTGTACTCCAATGGTGGCCAAGTGGCCTCTGGTCGGTATCATTACATGTAGCCATCATGAAATATCAGGACTGGAAAACAGCCGCTGAACTTCCTATCAGTTACCACCAGGCAGCATGCAAAACTATGATTGCCTAGCCAAGCAATAAATCCATATAACCTTATGTCTGTGCCTGTTCCCAACTGAGTTAGTTGAAGGGCAACAGCATAAATTCTGTCAACATTACAGTGTGTATGTGGCAAAAGCTATATAGACCAAATTCACTCGAGAAAAAGGATATATTAGGGATCAAGCATAAGTCCCATACATCCTGGGATCAACCCCCAAAATAAGGAAGAATCATCAAAGAACAACATGTATTAGTTTTTCAAGTTTGCTTTACCTTTGTGACACAATAGTAGGCGCCCCCCAAGTTCCATATCCGACGAGCAATTATGTACTCTCTGTCACTGCAGAAGAAGGGGAACTGCAACAGCACGAGATCAAAGCATAAGCTGATAACTATAAAATCAGGAAAAATTATAGCAAATATACCATCTGAAGACCCCACTTACCTTCCGGACCCAATGCACTTTCATTGTCCCGGTTGTGTGGCACTCCTCCAGCGTCTTATGATAGATAAGCATATCATCCCACTTGTTGGACATCCGGAACTCATCGTCCCCGAAGAAGTCCCTCACTTCCTCTGGAGTTGCATTCTCAAAGATAGTACTACTCTGATATTGTGGAGGTCCAGTCTAATTTCATCCAAACAAAATTCAATCATTACACAAACATGAAATTAAGTAAGCAACTAAGCACATAAACACTTCAAATTTTGCAACAGAAAAGCTCGTGAAGATTCGTTCACCTGGGCATCCCTCCTCCACGCCTGGTAGGTCATGGTGGGCAGCGACTTCTCCATCATCTTGATCCAGGACGGGCCGCCGTCCCTGCCCTCCACCAGCCTCCATAGGTTCACCAGGTCGTCCTTCCCCACAGCCATCTCCTCGTTTGCCATCTCCGGCGACCTGCCAAGCACCACCATTCCGTCAAAGGCGGGCTCCCTTTCACACGCCAAATCCACCAAAGAAAACGGCTTAGACCACAACCCAGACCAAGAACCACAACGCATTTCTCCAAACAGTTTTCGCGAGCCTGCATACCCATGCGCGGTTGCCTCGTCCTCCTGCTGCTGCACGGCGGTCTCGGAGTAGCCAAGCGGCGCCCGGAGGCGGGCGGGGAGCTGGGCCTTCCAGAAGTCGAGCGTGGCAAAGGGCGGTTGCGCCGGCGCCGGTGCAGCGGCGTTGCCGTCAGCGGTGGCGACCAGGCCGGCGGCCCAGCGCGGGCGCCAGGCCCAACCGAGCAGGAGACCGAGGAGGGCCGCCGCCCAGAGGGGCACCGCGAGGAGGGACATCTCCCAGACCGCCCCCCACGCGGTGGGCTGCTCCAGCACCCTCGCCACCGCCGACAGCACGTACCCCATCGGAGCCGACCCGGCGGGCGGCGAGGCGTGGGGGGGCGGACGCGGCGGTGCGGGTGGGGTGGGGGGCGGAGAACAAAGGGAAGGGAGGAATGGGGGCTTTGCGCCAATGGAGAGGATTAAAGACTCGATTTTTTTGGATTTTTTTCTCTCTTTGGGGAGGGAAAAGGTGTGGTGCACGAGTAGAGACGGGGTCACTGGGGTGTGGTGTGGACATGGTGCATGGACCATCTCACTCTCTGCATATTTTATTTGTTTTCAAACATTGTTTTTAGACTTTGGAGGCTTTGGGATCCGAGTAGCTTCTTTTTTTTGAACATTGAGAGTTTTGAAAGTTGAGCAATCCTCTCTCTTTTTTATTTGGACTTTGAGAGTTTTGGGGATGCGTTTTTGCTCTTCTTTATAAGAAAAATGAATTGATGTGGTGGCAAAAGCAAGGAGTTGGGTGAGCGATTTGTTTGTTGGCTAGGAATGGTAGCATTTATGTAAAGGTGTTGGTTGCTGCTTTGATGTTCTAACTTAGGTTTCTTTTAGTAGTGTTCTTGTGTGCTTTATCACATCATCTGATTAGTTGTTGGTTGGGAAGTTGTTTTCTCAAGAGTTTCATGTCATCATGGTGTTCCTTAAAAATACAAATTACAAAAGGTGCTCTAAAGGAATCTAAACATGAATGAATAGAACTAAAGGATTGCACTCTAGGCTTGCCTAAAACTACGATCCATGTGTAGATGATCAAAAAAGGGGGTGCAAATGAATGTAAGCCCGTTTCTTTGTAGAGTAAGAAAATTACCATACAAGGTTTACATCAATTCCTACCAAGTCCGCACATTGAAGCAATTAATGCATGAAACTCGTTGCACTTGGAGTGTGTTACACCAGCAGGCTAGAACTGTTGACCGGTCAACTTGGTAAAACATATGTGCGTGCATACCATTGCTAGTTGACTAAACACATATGAGTGAACTTTGGCTTTCTTCTTTTCCTTCTCTCTACCAATAGTTTTTCTTTTAATCACCTCTCCCAATAGTAGTCAGTTTATGGGGCTGTTCGGCTGATCCAATTTCGACTTGTCTCGGCTTAAAAAAAATCAGTCAAAGAAAAACAAAGTTTGGCCATGGCCCATGTGAGGGCAGCTGTGTCCTGTGTGCGCGCCTGTGGACCGGGCGCAGTGACGTGGGTGGCCGCGCCCCAAGCGATAAGGGGATTTGGGGGCTGAGGCTACTGGTGGCGCGTATCGATTCCGGTGGGGGCCCAAATCTCCTCTCCGGCCAACCGCCGCGCGCCACGTCGGCCCGCGCCCCGGCCGAAACCCACCGGCGGCGACGGCTTGCCCCTATTGGCTCGCCGTTCGTGGGCTCGGCTGGCTCCTCTCCGGCGGCGCCACATCACCACCACGAACCAGAACCACTAGCTGCCGGTCAGGTCGGCATCGTGGTCAGGTCAGCTCGCCGGAACGGCAGGCAGGCCGGCGGCCGTGTTTTTTTTTTTTTTTTGCGTCCTTGTGGGGCTCTTTTCGAGTTTCTCTGATTTTTTTTTAATTTTGAGAAACGAGTTTCTCTGATCTCCTTTTTGTGCGTTTTCCCCTTTTGCTATGATACTCCTCCTAACATGCAATTTTTTTTGTTTTGGGATAAGCTAGCTGCTGCACGAGTTGACACTTGGCCGGGACTAATCCTAACATGATCTTGCTTGGCCAATGGCCATGGGTCACTTGTAATTGCAACCAATGAGGGAGTTTGACCCCATTTCTGCGCAGCTAGTTGCTAGGACTAATCATAATCTCTTTCTCTTTTTTTTTTACATTTTGCCAATGTGTTTTTTGACATAGATACTATAATAAATATGTGCACAAAAAGCAAGAAAAACACGTCTGTTAGACAAAATTACGTTTAACGTTGTCATCGAAAGAACTTTTATTTTTTAGGCATTGAAAGGAAAAGGTCTATAGAACAAAATTGTTGTCATCAAAGTTTGTCGCATGCTTAAAGAAAAAGAAACAAAATTGTTGTAATAATAAAAGTTAGTTGGTGAGGCGCATCTGGATGGATGCATGTCTGAGGTCAAAGGGACAGCTGCTGAGCTTCGCTGGCTGGCCGTGAGCTTCGTCCTCGTGTACTTGCTCCATCCTTAGGCCTCAGCCCGTGTGTTAAACGTTTGGGTCAGTTGGATCCATGCCACTCCAATTTCTTGAAATTGGATCTCATGTTGAAATCCATGTCATTGAGTGGCATGATTTTCAACATGACATCCAATTTCACGGAGTTGTGGTGGCATGAATCGAATTTTCCCTAAACGTTTGCCTTGACACACGAAACCGACGGCCACTGATGCTAAGCTAGCAGGACCACCATCCACTAATGTAATGATAATGCTTGCTGCCTTTTCACCGAAAGCATATGATATGAATATGATTTGACGATTTGCATCTCGGATGACATGATCTACTAGAAGCTCGCAGTCAACCAAAGCGACCATGTGCTTCTCTCCGTCTCCTCCGCTCAATAAATAAATAAATAAATCAAACCACATGTGCTAGATAGCTGCTCTCACACTCATAACGTTAACATCATTTTCGTGTCGTTTTTATTTGCCTTCTCCTCCTTTTTACCTAGTGCTACCGTACCCAAGTTTAACTACACACCATAGCTACTTTTTTTTTATCAAAACAATGTCGATCATGCATGCATGTATATATACCTCTTACCATCTTCCTCAGAGAACCAGTACCTCGTGACATACTCCCTCAACTTAATGTTATAAAGCTTAGTCGTTTCTTCATTATGACAAGTTTTTAAGTAACAATTACCCCTATGTGTCATTTATGCTATATAACATAATAACCTTTTTTAATAATAATATTAATTTTGTATGTCATAAAATTTATGTAACAATTGTAAAGGTCTTATCCTAATAAAACAATATACTCCCTCTAGCATGGTAAAATAAGTCGTTTAGGACATCGACACAGTCTCCAAGAACAACTTTGACCACTATATTTTTTCTACAAAAAATATAAAATATAGTTAATATATACTTTTACGAAACTACATTTCAAGATGAATCTATTTACATCACTTTCATATTTTCAAACTCAACCCGAAAAAAATTATTTATAGTCAAAGTTTAAAATGTTTGACTTCAAACAAACTCAAAACGACTTCCTTTACCAACACGGAGGGAGTACTTATTTCTATTTTAGAAAGAAATTTGTTGCGAGTATACACAACTAACATCTCTTCATATAGTTCCCCTTTTCCCTTTCTCTGAGGGGAACAACATGATTTGTTGGGAGACAGGCCTTTAAACAAACAAGTGAAGCTAATAATCTCTATGCATAAGTTCAGTGGTGACAACTAATACATGTACTTTCTTTCTCGAAAGAAAATCATACACGGATATCTTATACCGTACCTATAAAGCACACGTACCTTTCAATCATAACCACTTGTGATTAACTATACAAATGCGTGTGTCGTCTTCTATCTGCTTTCCCACAAAAACACAACGAAATAAAAGATCAACCAGTAGCCCGTCCTGCCGATCGATCTGAAAGCATATGCATACATCGGTCGATCTTATCCTCTACGGCCACCTATCATTAGAGCAAAGAATTCATATTTTCAAGCTTAACTTATACTATTCCATGATACAATAACGCAAAACTGTTTAATTCAAACAACTTTATTTATAACCATTTTCATCAACAATAACATCAATGGCAGTTCGAGTCCCACTATTTGCCCTAAGAAAATGTTGAAATCTAGGACATGCCCATTATTATTTTGGCGGGGAATAGGAAAACATTTTTTCACACTTGTGATGATGTTTTAATCGCCTAACATGAATCTAAAGCATTATTTACCATTACTCATAGATACTCCCTCCGTCCTGAAATAATTTACCCTTATTCATAGAGAATAAGTTATTCAGACAGACCTTTATGCATGGCCTTTTAAAGTTTCGGCACGAGATTATGCATGCTTCAGGAAAGCAGTGGAGCTAAGCTAATGGAACATGAAGCAAGTGGGCTCAATTTTGCCGGCGCCGGCCCAGCCCGATTCTTCTCTCCGGCCCAGCCCCCGAAGTTGTCGGATAAGCCGCGCGCGGCCGCGCCGTCGCCGCAGAAGCAGAACGCCGTCGCCATGGCGTCTCCCTCCACCGCGTTCGTCCCCCGCGCCGGCTTTCCCCTTCTCCGCGCAACGCCGCTATTCCGCGTCATCGCCTCTACCTCGGGCGCCGGGAGCAAGAAGAAGGGCAAGAAGCCCAAGAGCGGGGGTAGCAAGAGAGCCAGCCAGGACAAGGATAGCGAGGCGCTGGAGCCTCCGGCCCCCGTGGTACGCCGCGCCCCGGCGGGCAGCGCGTCGATCTTCCAGCAGCAGCAGCAGGCGGCGTCCAAGGCCGGGGGCGCCGGCGGGAAGGGGCCCACGGAGGAGGAGCTGCGGCAGCGACAGGCCAACGAGAACGCCTTCCTCCTCGCATGGCTGGGGCTCGGCATCATCATCCTCGTCGAGGGCATTGCGCTCGCCGCCTCCGGTAATATATTATATATACAGAAGCAATTTGGTCTCAAACTTACAATGCTGCATTCGCTTTGCTTATTGGTGCTGGTGGATGGTGATGGTAATTGGTAATTATAATTCAGTTTAGCACTCTGCTTGCACCTGCTGCCAGGGCGCATTACCTGAATGTAGTATTGAACATCCCCAAATGAGGAACTGTAGTTTTGAGCTCTGTGAGTACATAACTACATTAATAGACGATTAAAGATTTCATTGTGGCAATTGTTGATGAATTGAAGAAAAACTTTCATGATGCATTTTGGTTGCTTTCCACTCCACACCATCATTCTGTGCGCTGTCACGTGGCCAAACTTTATAACCCATCCTAGAGTAGATACTCGTTCAAATGGGGAACACCTAAATGAAATCACAATCTAATACTCCTGTCTCGAGAATTTTTCAAGTGGAAGATGTTGGTGCAGGAATGATCTGAGGAAGTGTAGTATGAAGCACAATAGTACCAAAGAAACCATTTAGCTTGCTCATCTAAATGAGAGAGAATGTCCAGCAACAGAAGCAATAATTTAGTTATGTTCGTGTCACCTAACTAGTAACTACTAGTTGAGTTGTGAGTTTGACTTAGCCAGTAATTATATGAAAAGGATTTTGATACTGCAGAACTGTTGAGCCAAGTTAGTCATCTCTTAAACTTGTACATGTTATATGCAGGCTTTCTGCCGGAGGAGTATGACAACTTTTTTGTCAAGTACCTTTATCCATCGTTCACTCCAACAGTTGTTCTATTTTTGGCGGGTACAGTTGGATATGGTGTCCTCAAATACTTTGAAAGTGAGAAAAGCAAAAGCTAGGTGACAACACAAAGGTGGGACTAGATATAATCATCTTGTGAATTTCTGTGATTTACTTATCCTAATTTTCTTCACGCTTTAATCTACATTTTGTGATATGCTATGTACTTCCTTGCCGCAAAAATGCTATTTTTTCCCTATAACTTGTTTCATGCGTGGAATACATAAATTTCCTAAATTAGATGGGATGTATGTTGAGGTATCAAGCAATTATAAATCCAGCACTTGATGAAGACTGAAATAAAGAAGCGATAAATGAGTACCATTGCACAGTAAAGTCCTTTAGAGTTAGATTCTGGATGCTACACTAGGAGCCAACTTTTTTAAGCAAAAGGAGGTTCTGAGGTTTATTATCATTACTATGCCTTTTTGTATTCATAGGTAAGATTACAATTACCTAAACTAGAGTTGTGACAATGTACTTCTTTATGGTTTCCTGACTTCCCTGATATAGTAATGCATCCTTGCAGTTTTCATTTGTCCAAAAAATCCATGTTCCATACTAAGTTTTTCATGTTTTGTCCATAGACCACGGCATATCTCTTTTGAGTCATTTCTTGCCTCTGTTGGACCTGCTAATTTTATCTGATCAGATGCAGCATAGCATGATAAGCTTTTCATGTTTTTGTTTTCTAGACCATTATATATGTAATCCTGCTAATTTTATCTGATATAATGCAGCATATATTTTGAACAAAGTTGAGATGCACGCTATGTATGAAGTATTACGGCAGAAGATGGGTGGCAGAGAAGTAGACTGGTGTTGTAATTTGTATGAAGTTCAGTTGTATATCGGTGTTTGGGATTAATCAGCTTGTAGAGGTTTTGTTGTGGTTGTGGATAGCATTGCTGTCAGAGAGTTTAACTTGATTAAATCGATCTATCGATGACATTGAAGGAGCATTTTCGTGATTATGCTCCCTATATATAACATGTATGGGTTTTTTTTGTACATTGTTACTGAATAAATGTGGCATATATAGTGTTTCAGGTCAGTTTTCTTTTGCACCAAATAAACATGAAAGCAGGCTTGCCATTTCCCCGTCACACTCTATCTCATATCAAATTTTGAACCATTCTAGCTTCATGAAAAAAAATTGGATATAAAGGCATCATACAGGAACCAATCTGAATATAATACACTGTCCATCATTGCCAAAACCCTTATAAAGAGTGTGTTGTAATGCGCCTCAGTCTTGCAACAATTTATGCATTAATTATCATATATCACAACACCAGAAGTGCCTGCAGTAACATTGAAGAGAGGTCATCTCCATCAATGTGTAAAATATTTTGATAGCACATAGGACGCTACTTCTCCGAATTTAGTTTGATCTTTGCATAAGAGGATGAACACAAAACCCCAACCATAAATATTTAAGTAGCTTACAATGAAATCGTTTTTTTTAATAATGAAATCCATGCATGGGATATCACATGTCGTCAGGGAAATGTAGATATATATATTTACAATAATTCAACATCGACGAATCTTTAGAATCCAAACCAAGAACTGATAATTAATAGCCTACAATTAATTATATTGTTTTTGGATGTCATTGACCTGTGGATATATATGTACAGACATCCATGAAATTAGCATAGTCTGGCGCCGGCAGCATATTGGAAATCTTCTCTTTTAGTACCTTCGTCTCCCTCAGCTTGACCACCTTCCTGTGGCGGTTCGAGTGCTTGTCACTCCGGAAGCTCGGGCTCGTCGACGGCCGGTACTCGGGCAGCAGCTTGTTCATCGTGTAGCGGAGGCCGCAGGCGTTGCATAGGGTGCCCGGCCCGTCCGGTCCCGCACGCCATTGCGGCGTCTCCGTGCTGTCGCAGTGCGTGCACGCTCTCTGGGTCCGCCTGTTCCTCGGCCGCGCCCCGAGCAGGCGCTGGCGGACACCGCCGTCAACGCTGCGGCCGCCGTCGTGGTCCCCGTCGCCGCCGCTAGCGGTAGCGCGAGACGCGGGGACGCTTGGCATATCCAGCGACCACAACCGCTTGCGGCGCTTGACGGACATGTCCCGTTTCTTCCTCGGCACAACGAGCCGCGAGACAGGCGGCGGCGGCGGCGACTCGGTCTCCAAACTGGACGTAGTCGTCGTCCATGAGCTGTCATCGTCCGACAGCGCGGCGCGCACCGGCGGCGGCAACCGTGGCGCGCCGTCGGAGCAAGCGCCCCCGTCCCGGTCACCAACGTCGTCGTCGGCAGCGTCCACGTCGAAGACCTCTTTGCCGCCCCCGGTGGGCAGCACTCCCCATCCCCGGTGCGGCGGCGGTAGCGCGGCGGCTGTGAAAAGGTCCTCAAGCAGGTCGGCGTTGAATAAGTCGGGGTTGGTCATGATGGTGTCCAGCGGGTCGTTGGGGCAGCAGAGCCCGGCGTGGAAAAGGCACGGGCCGCCGCCGCCGCCGCCGCCGCCGTACTCCGCGGCATCGGGAAAGTCGTGACGGGAGAGAGAGGGAATCCCGAGTTCACTCATGTTACGGATAGCCGGCCGGTCCAGTTATTAGGGTTTATGGACGGAGATCGGAGGAGGAGATAGCAACCGACCGCGTGAAGTCAGAGTTCAACATGGAACGGATAGAGTTCAGATATGTGCACAGTATAAAGCACGTTACATTGCTAGGGAGAGGCCGTCTCGAGCCAATCAGGACTCTTTGTACATATATCCATTGTATATATAGTAAGTTTGTAAGCTGCTAACAAACAAGTTCTGCGAAAACTCTACTTGAGTGCTGATGTGCACAATAACAACCATGCATACTGATTTGAGACTAACAGTTGCTGATGTGGACAGTAAGAACCATGCACAGTGCATACTAATTTTTGAACTAAACAACCGAGAGAAATCTCGTGACGGTGATCGTTCTCCCTGTCCACTTGAACGCATAAGTAGTGTTTTAGAACTAGAGGTAGCACTACACATAGGGGAGAAAAGCTGCTGCTGCTGGTATGTAGATGAATGCATTTTCCTTCTGTAACAATCATGTTTGTTCTTGGTAGTACACTGTAATAATGCAAAACCATGTGCATCCCGATTTGCAGTCGCTAGCAAGAAAAAATGCTTATTTCTCATCCAGAGACACGTCTAAATTAAGGTTCAACATAAAAAAAAACAGTACTAATACAGGCATTCTGTTACATCATGAACTCTGTGGTTTCAAGGTCGTTACATGAGGAAGTCCCTGGGATCTGTGACATACCCCGTCAGGGCCGAGGCAGCAGCGGTGTACGGGGACGCCAAGTAGATCTGCCCCTCCTTGTGTCCCATCCTGCCCGGGAAGTTCCTGTTCGTCGTGGACACACAGACCTGCATCCAGATCATAATAAGTTGTTAAAATATAATTCATCATAATTGTCATTGTTGACAAAATAGAATTTTGAGCTTGATGTTTGCCTTCACAGACTGACTTCAATCAATGATAAAAGGTTCCAATGCACATGTAGTTTCAACTGACGCAAACAAAATCTGTAGGGGGGGGGGGGGGGGGGGATGCAACCCCCCCGCCCGCCAGCCAAAGGAAGGGTCTAGTACCGAACTACTAATGTATTCTAGGGAGGAGCTCAGGCCTACCAAGGGAGCTTTTTTGTTTAGTGTTTCCAGCCACAATTATTGGGTTAACAACATTAGAACAGTGACTTAGCACGTAACTCAGACTATGGTAGCAATTCTGTACCCAAGTAAGCATAAGTGGGACATCAGGTAGCCAGTCAATGGTGTGAGATTTGTATGGGCAGAAGATAAATTATTTTATATTTAAATATTTAAGTTATCATACTAATTTATGGACATAAAACCATAGTAGCCTTGCCCCAGGTATACATTAAGTACCAAGCCTATTTTACACAAATTCTTCAAGATGTGCATAAGATTCTTACCATCGGTTCATTCATGCGTGCATATGTATCGCGAGGGCCACCTAAACAAGCACCACAACTAGGGCTAGCTGGTGTGTCGCATCCAGCCTCCTCAAATATCTGGGAGCAAGTTTTGCCACCAGATCCTGGTACAGGGAGGCTATATACGTCCATCCACACCTGTAAAGATTTCAAATTTTTTGTCAGTAAATATGAACAAGTCTATAGGATGTTACAGTGTTACTTCTGGATATTTTTACTCTAGATACGTAAATTTACCTTTTGTGTCGCAGGGACAAGGAACGTGGGGACTTTAACCTTCTTCCCCTAGATTAAGACAAAAATTTGCAGTTAGTCAAGTCATCATGGGATAAAATGATTTTAAAGGTAGTAAGTACATGCATTAAGTACAAGTTTCAAGTACACAACGGGTATCATCAGAGTATCATCCAACATGCATGCACACCATGGTAGGGTTCAAGATTCTTACCGAAGCTAAGAACACCTTTGCAGCAGCAAGGAAGTCCTCCGTCTTACCACCAGTGCAAGAACCAATATAGACTCGGTCAATCTTGACATCTTTGCATTCTCTTGCTAGAGCACGGTTGTCAGGTGAATGTGGCTGCAGTTCATGAAGATTATCACTTTTTTAAAGGAAAACTAACAAATCCAAGACAAAGATTTCCAATAGACTACATTACAAACCTTGGCAACTACTGGCTCCAGTTTGGATACATCAAATCGATAGTCACTAAAAAATCTGAGGAAGAACCAAAAAAATAAGTCGATCAAATTAGAGAACCAAGGGATCAATAGCTTATGCACATGCCATATCAAAAAAATCACACAGAGATAGAAGCTCAAAAGTTGCAACAGGAAAACTGTCTAGCTGAATGTTTGGTGCTGCTACTGTTAGGCAGTGGTTTAGCTGAATGTTTGAGATAGGAAAATCAATGTTTTTTGAAGTTAGGCAATGGCTTGGCTGAATGTTTGGTGGTGCAATCCTCAGCTGGTGTCCCCAGCAAAAAGTTGTGAAGGAAAACACTCGGCAACAATCTATTTCTTGTATATATATGCATAACATAATCAACTTTTCACTTTTCAGAACACCACCTGAACACAAGGACAAACTTGTTGAATAAGTATCATTCATCCATTTAATCTTGAATTTCAATGCTGTCTAACAAGGAGTCAAGTTTATACAACAACAACAACAACATAGCCTTTTGTCCCAAGCGAGTTGGGGTAGGCTAAATTTTAAAACTCTAATATGCAAATTAATGCATAGCATGAGCTAAAGGACAAGAAAAAGCAAGGGCGGTCTATAATCACCTGGCCTGAGCATCACTGTAGACAGGTTCATAATCAACGGATGTCTTGCCCTGAAATATACCAGTATGATAGATATGATGTCAGAACTATCATGAAAAATCATTTGCAACTTGTTTTGAGCACTCTCTATCTCATAGACTCATATGTTATTGGAATGTTATGAAAGAAAAGCACATCGCCTCAGTTTTATCAATAGTATTTCGGAGGTTAGTTCTGTACCTCAAGGTACTTAAATGTAGTTTCATCAGCAGGCACAACACCATTCTTTCCACCAGCTTCAATAACCATGTTGCACAATGTCATTCGCTCTTCCATCTAGCAAGTGTGTGAAAAGAATTAGTTCAATGTTACATAGTGTATTAGTGTGGGTAGGTATTAAGCTAATCTTGAGCTAGCAACGCACATTTAGACTTTCCACAGTTGATCCAACAAACTCCATGGACTTGTACGTTGCACCAGATACAGATATCTCACCAATAATCTGTAAGTAGCAATTAACAAGAATAAGAAATCCCAGCTACATGTAGATCCGACGAGATGAACAAAATTAACATAGCTTGTAGCCTTACTTGCAAAATCAGATCTTTTGCGAGTAAATAAGGTGGCATTTCTCCATCTAGTACAAACCTTATAGTTGGTGGCACCTGAAAAATAAGATTAACATATCAAAACACTGTGTTTATTATCCTGGAAGTGGCTGAAGTGCATCGACAATGTATGAGAAAGCAATAAGAGGGTGTACAATACAAAAATGGAACACATAACTGATACAACAATAGGGCTAACTGGATACTACACTCTGACTTTTCTATGACTGTTGTGTTTTGAGGAAATGCAAGTCAGTGCAAACGATAATAACATTTTACTGATTCAAGGAACCTATCTTTAATTTTGATTTATGTGAAACCAAGTTTTTTGGCTGATAAAGTCTCATTTCCTGAAGATAAATTTATGCAAGTATCCTGACACATCAATGAACTATAGAATAGAACGACACTTCAGCAAGCAACTGGACCTATACCCCACAAATAAATGTCTTTATTTTTTTATTTTATTTGTTCTGTAAGAGTGGTTCTCAAATTTATCTTGAGGTAATGAAAACATTGGGCATACCTTGAGAAGAGCCTTTCCAGTGCCCAGTACAAAACCTGCATCGGTGTTTCCAATTCCTGTTGCAAATTGGCCAAAGGCTCCAGCGTTGCACGTATGAGAATCAGTACCAAGGAGAACCTAGACAGCAATTGGAGTCAGTCATTCCTATATGACAAATCACAGATTAGCTGAACTTGGTACAGCCAGTAACAGCAAGGTACCTCGCCTGGTCGGCAGTGACCTTCTTGAGCAAGTGCAACGTGGCAGACGCCTTTGTAGTCTGGATTAGCCTGCAAAAAACTCGAAAATGTAACTTCTGCAGGAAGAAAAACTTCAACAGGAACTTTAATTTGATACAAGGCAGGCAAGCTAAGCTATCAATTGAATGAAACGACAAGCAAATGGGCTTCCATACCTTGAAATTGCTGAGATCCTTGATGTCATAGAAGTACTTGATGTTCTGCTCCATACAGAAGTCCCTGAGGATATCAACATTGCGGTTGGCCCGCTCGTCGCTGGTGAAGATGTAGTGGTCCGGGATGATGACGACCTTCTCGCGGTCCCAGACCTTGGCGTCCTCCCCGAACTCCTTCTTGAAGATGCCGATGGTGCCGGGGCCGCAGACGTCGTGCGTCATTAGCACGTCGACGTCCACCCACACGTTCTCCCCGGGTTCCAGGCCCGCGCGCTCCGACGCCCGCGCCATGATCTTCTCCGTCATCGTCATCGCGGTCTTCACCTGAGGCGAGATTCGGGAGAGGCGGCGCGTAGGTACAGTACATCAAGCGCGACATCGGGAGCAGCAACATTCAGAAGAGGCGCGTTAACAGTCGCGGGGATGGGATTCAGCGGGGCGTACCGAGCCGGTGGACGCCGGGGCGCGGGGCGCGCGCGCGGGTGAGGCGACGGCGCGCACGCGGCATGACTTGCTCCGGCGGCCCGAGCCCGCGCGGTGCTGCGCCGGCGACGGCGCCGCGGCGGCGAGCTCCTTCTGCGACAGGGGAGGGAGCCGGTCAGTGACGGGACGCGAGCTGGGAGGTAGGGAGGGGGCGGAAGAGGGGACAGACCTTGTGGGCGAAGGCGGCGGATGCCTTGGCGGCGGCGGAGACGGAGGAGGCCATGGCGTGGCGGCGCGCGGGTGGGGCGAAGCGTCGAACAGCCTGCGGGGGCCGGGGGCAGTCAGGTCAAGGAGGAGGGGTCGGGGGATTGGGGGTGGTGCGGCGCGTGTGTTTGGGGAGTGTCGTGTGCGTGTTGGCCGCCGTGGGGCCCCCGGGTGAGAGGAAGGGAGGAGGTGATCGAGCACACGAAGGCGAGGCGGCGGTAGCGGCGTAGTGGGACCCATTTATACTGGGAGACAGAGAGGTGAGGAGTGTGACGTGGAGCCTTGGATTGAGATCGGCGATGGATGGGTCTGCAAAACGAGCACGGCTTTGTTGTCGGTATGATCTATCTCATCTCAAGTGCTTAGGCCTTTGGTTCCTTTTCTCTCGGGACTAATTTCCTTGAGCTAAAAATTTTACTCTCTTTCTGTTTAAAATTAGGGACTAAAAGAGCTAAAAGTTATTAAATTAATTGTACAAAAGACCATGTTACCCCTACAGGGGAAGGTACAAGTGGAGCCAGCAGGGTAGCAACCGGAAAAAATAGGCCTTTAGTACCAATAAGTACCTCCAAGAGGATCTAATGGATTTTAGTCCAACATGCACTTTTAGACCCTTTTAATTACTTCTATTTAAATTCTTAGGGACTAAAGTGCAGAGACTAATGCATTAGTCCCATGAATCAAATATGGCCTTAAGCTTTCTTGCAGAAAAAACTGTTTAAGCTTTGTTTTGACTGAGGGGGAAAATGACACATTTACTAAGGATTTTCTAGCATCTAAAAGTGCATTTTTATAAGAAAGTCTTTATAAGTGTAATTTGATCTTTGTTTTTTTTGTCCATTGCTAGAGGAGCTCTACATGCAAATCTATTAATTTTATTCACTAAATTTGTGTATAACTTGATAATTGTTGGTAAAACATGGCAACATTTCTATTTCATCATTCTAATCAGCAATACTTTTTACAACGCCACTACACAAGTAGTAGCATGCATGCTATCTAAATTCTTAGAATTAGACGTCTGAATCAATGCCGGGGTTATGGTGAGCCACAAGTTGTTTTAGATGGCTTTAATTCCAAATTTCACTAAGAACTATACTAACAAACTTTACTCAGCTATTGGTAATATAAGAATGACACTCCTTGGTAACTGCCTGATTCATTTTTTGAGCGCATGGTTGCTTGGGCGCTACTCTCGAGGAGTCGAGTCTCTGATTGTTTATGTGCCCAAGCAAAGAAACCAGCCACACATGTTGATATTTCTTGGGTTTTCCTATATTATGTTTGGAAGAACGAGACAGGCATGAATGACATTTTTTTCAGCTGTGTGACAGTCTGGCCAAGCTCTAGAGCCATTTTCCAACACAAACACCACCAGATATGGACTACTCCTGGACAGCTTTTTCAAACTTGGCCCCTACGTTTGCTCATTTGTCAGCCCGTGAATACGCGACCAACTTGGCAGCCCACGGACGACCGGCCCAAATAAAGTGGCAATGACGGTTTCGATGGCCCGCTTTAGAACAGAAGCCCAGAATAAAACTAGGACTTGTTGCTTCTGAGGGCCTCCTCCTTGTACCGAAAGCAAGAATTCCGCTGGAATTCCACGAGAATAGAACAAGAAAACGATGCGATTTCATCTCGAAGTTGTGGAACTTCCGTGTTCTACCAAAAAAAAGAAGATTGTAAACCATATTATTATATATTATATTATTATATACTATGAACTTTGGATTTTTCACCACCACCGGCGATTATCCTATCCTAAGTATCACATTTGTGAGCTCTAGAGACAAAACAATCAAAACAAAAACAAAAAAAAAATCAATATTTGAAATTGCATGATTCCATAGGGATAGTCAAATGAAATAAAATATCACAACTCTCAATTTATTATTAAAAAAACAGCTATTTTGTATGGAGAAAAAAATTATAAAAGATAAGGACGTTGGGTAGGACTTATCTGATACATGCATCGGGGTGTAAACTAATGGGCAAACAGGAACACGTCATGTGGTCATGATTTTAAAAACCCTTTTGGCAGTGAGAGGGGTAACCATAACACGCCAATCAACATCATTTCCTTTGGAAATAATGTGATATACTATTACCACGTCACCCTGACTACTAAAGTTATATGAAAAAAAACAATATAATTTGCACCACCTAGATCATCCAAATCCATAATTCGCGTAAAATAATATACTGCAATATTGTCCTATTGATCATATCAAATTGGTCAAAATTTGTCCCCCACTATAATATAATTCAGTCAAATTAAGCCTCCATAGCTTAGCATTTTTTATGATGTGCTGGTTAGCTGGTATATATAATTTGGTTGCGAGAAATTGGGCCCAGATGCATGTGAATACTTTGGAAATCGTAATTAACTAAGCGCTTCTACACCCTTCCCGAATATACATAAAGAACTAAAAATATATAATAAACATATGCATTCTAATATTTTTTTTCAAAAATATTAAAAATCATAACATGATATGGAAGATGATACATATGGTGTGGTTTCAAATAAAATGCTTACTTTTGCCCTGATTGTTCGTCACTGTTCTTGCCGCATTACTACTTTTTCTTAGCTGGGAGTTGAGATGCACTCTGGCATGTACAGATGTACGTACTATGATTTGCCACTGCAATGGATTTTGCCTGGATCTAACTATGCACTATTGACTAGTTTGCACTGGTCAAAAATAATTTTGTCTAGGAAAGCACTTAACATACCTGTGGAAATAACTAGCTAGTTAGTGTGAAGTTTTGATTAAAAGAGTAGAACACTTAAATGGTCTCTCCTTTAAGTTTCTTTAACCAAAAGATTCAACTTTTCTTTGTGGGAATGAACCAAACTAGTTAACTATTGTAAAACACTTGAAATCGATGTGCTATTGAAATATGGCCATCGAATAGGATAATCTAATCATTGCCACTTGCGCTAAAGCTAGTTTGGCATGTACTGACTTTTTCGTGTGCAAAGATGATTTCTATATTTATCGGAAGGTGTTATCATCGATCCAAGCTTAAGATACAATAATATCATCATTTCCAACTGCCTCAATGATATATCTTGTAGTCATAACCAAGTAATTATATATTAACTCCATTTGGTCAATAATATGTCGATATTGGATAGGGAAATGAGATGATATTTTACCATATGATTATTGTCATGCAAAGCAATAATGATTTGTGACCAGGAATCATCTTATATCGATTTTTTTTTTGCAAATTACATCAATGTTATCTTTTACATAGATCATCTAGAGTGTGAAACTCTCAAGAATTTAAAAAGGGTAAGCGAGCACGGTAAGCCAAGATGACATGAGAGTCTATGATAATTAAATAGGATAATTAATTACTTCTAGCCTTCTTGATTGCCATCATTTTACACAATAAGCATCTGTGGTGCCAGCAAAAAGTTACCTATTACCAGTATTATTTTTTGTTTAGATAATTAATTTAATAGCTATCAAGTCAGATAAGAAGTAGTTAAGTGGTGGGCAAGAGCCTCTTTTCCACCAAAGAAACTTCACATAAATTATTCGTATAAATTTGTTTGGTTAATAAAAGTCATCCTTTTGCTTTCCACATATATGCCCTTTACATACATATATCTTAATGTTTCCGTCGCTAGCTAGGCTATAAATTAGAGCTTTAACAAAAGAAACATCAATATAAAGGGCTATTTTGCGGAAACGCACTTGTCTTTGTGCAATTTTAGGGAAACGTCAATATAAAAGGCTGTTTTGCTGTTTTGCAGAAACTGACTTGTCTTTGTGCAAGTTTAGGCCATGAAAGCAGTAGCCTAATTTTTGAACACCGGAATTAATTGCAACGGATTTGCGAATCATTTTAACTGTGAGCCATGTATCTGTTACGGTCAATATGGTTGAAAGACATATTGTGCACTTCAGTGCCTAATACATATAAATTAACACTCTTCAAAACACCATGGAGTGCACAAATTTGCTGTGAAATTTGAACTTGAAGCCTATGTGAAATCCGGAAGGGTTCAAACACCACCAACTCCTTCTCCGATCTGCAATTTATTAAATCATTAAGGACCCAGCCAGAAAGACACCAAAAACATAAATTAATTCAGCGTCACACCGCATATTTCGAAATTGGCACCACGGGGATTAAAAATTCGCCCTCTAGACGATACAAAACAAGGAAACGATTAAACAATAAACCCCACCAATATTTTTCCCAATAAAAAACCCCACTAATTTAACCCCAATCACCAAACCGAACAAACTTAAATTTTTTAAAAACTCCGTCCATTTGCAAAATATTTTTAAATACTTTCTGTCCTTGTTTAAATTAAAACCAATCGATCCCTTTTATTTCCTCGCTGCATTTCCCATCTCTTCGTCTCCAACCGAACCTCTCTCCCCTTGTCGCCTCTGTTCTTGAATTTCTCGCCGGAACACGGCCGGCCAGACGAAGCTCGCCGGAGAACCGCACCGGTTGTGTATCGGCGGCTAGCTTGCAGAGTCCGTCCTCCGAGTCTTCTGGGCTCTGAATTCAGGGTCGGGAGTCTGAATTCCAGGTGAGTTCAGGCCCTCAGCTTCGTGATCGCGCTCGTGAGAAGAAGAGGACTCTGATGGTCACGGCCCGACCAGGCGCGAGGTAGTCTTCATTAGAAGAGCCCACGATGGCGACAACGGAGGCTTCGCCGGCCGCGGCTGATGCCGAGCAGCCGGCGCCGGAGACGACGACGACGACGATGACACCGACACCGGCGAGCTCTCAGCCTGCGCCGGCTGCTCCTACGGCCGCGTCAGCGGTGCCGGCGGCTGTTGCTGGGAGAGGAGAGGGGAAGCGGAAGCGGGGGAGGCCACGGAAATACGGGCCGGACGGGAGCCTGCTGCGGCCGCTGAATGCGACGCCGATCTCGGCGTCGGTGCCGGACGACGCGGGCGGGGCGCAGTACACGCCGGCTTCTGCCGTCGGGTCCGTCATGAAGAGGGGCAGGGGCCGCCCGGTGGGGTTCGTCAGCCGCGCGACGCCAATATCCGTGGCAGTGACGGCCGCCGCGCCCACGGCTGCGGTGGTCGTGTCAGCGCCGGCGCCGCAGCCACAGCTCGGGCCACTCGGTACGTCCTGCTCCTGCCCTCCTCGGCTTCCTCGCATCTCCAGGACGCCTTATTACTCGTTTAATTTTGAGAAATTTTCCCCATAGTTTCGTTCAATTTCGATCTGAGATTGGAATTTGGGGTCAAATCTGAAAGGTCGCAACTTATTTTAGTCAAAGAAACTCTCTCCTTTGTCGGAGCATAGTTGGTGAGAGCTCTGCTATTCTAGGTAGGTGAACTGAAACTCTGAAAGAGACATGCAGCCAAGTTTCAGTTCAGGTACCAGTACTAGATATTTCGGTAGTGCTCATGTTCTCTGAAGACGTGGTGCTAGTTGGGTACCCATGTCATCTTTTATTTGTGGTTTGAGAGCAACTCCAACAGACCCTCAATCAAACCCTCTACCCCAAATTTAAAGGGTGAAATCAAGAAAAACAACTCCAGCAGACCCTATACTTGAGTCCCTAAACTAGAGAGGCCTCCAAATCTCCTCCTCCACCCCCTAGGCCTGGGTCTCTAGGGAGCCCTCCATCCGTGGGTCCCACTCACCAGCCCCTCTAGACTTGGATGAGGGCTCAAATATGAGGGCTTCTGCTGGAGTTGGATGTATTATTTGGAGGGTATGAGATGGGGATCAGCCCCCAAAACTTATATGAGGGCTGTGATTTGGGGGCTATTGCTGGAGATGCTCTTAGTGGTTTCGGGCTTGCACCCTTTCATCCTTCATTCTGTGACACGCTAGCAACCTACTTATGCAACATCCATCGAATTGATCAAGGGATGGTTGCAATTTTCAAGCCTTAGTTCTTGTGCAGTTGTACTAACACCTTATTCCAGAAAAATAGAAATACAGTGAAAGTGGAACTGCCATGCCTGATGCAGTTGGAAGTTTGTAGCCTCACTAGCGTCAACACTCATATTATATATGTGATTGATGTGTTGTCATAGATGATGCAATCGAGTGGCTTGGAAGCCTATTTATCTACTTGTAGTTGGACAGAAAATATGGCTGGTGGTGATGTTAAATAAGTTGATGTCTCTTGGAAGCATATTCCTTTGGAGGAAAACAGATATATCGTTTGGTTGCTTGGGTGGATAAGCATGTGTTACGTGTAAAATATATACCGCGTTTTGGAAATTATTTGCAATGTTGTCTTTTTGCATGAAACTCTTAGGTCGTTAACTGTTTGGAATGGGCAGACAGATAATTGATAGGATAACTCAATATATTTCTCTACAAAGGCCAGGGAGATTACTATAACATATTCTGGTACGTTACATAGTCGGTTCTGCTACAGTAACTGTTTGTTGCTGTTCCTCCTTGTTTTTCCTTTGGTGTTAGAACACTACGCATACAGATTGACCTGACCATCTGGGCATGAGGAAAAACAGCAGTTGTGAACTTATGATGCATTAGTTGAATAGAATTATTGCTTCTATAATAGGGCAGCCAGGTGTACTTCTTGTACCCCCTCCATGATTGATAAAATGAAGGCATGGAATAATTCAAAGTGAACATTTTCCTGATAATTTTGTCTCCCTCTATTTCAGAAACATGATATTCTTTTGTTGGTTGGCAGGTGAATTGGTAGCTTGTGCTTCTGGTGCAAATTTTACGCCTCATATTATTAATGTTGCTGCTGGTGAGGTAAGTATCATGTATTTCATCTACTTGATAAGTATTCCTATTTAATAGCTTGATGAACTATACTGTATATTTGCTTCTATATTGGTACCCATTGGTCTTGAATCCGTGGAATTCAGACTCTTTTTTTTTTCTGGAGAGAGTTCATAACCTTGTTTATTTATTAACTAGGATGTCAATATGAAGGTCATATCTTTCTCCCAACAAGGTCCAAGGGCAATTTGCATTCTATCTGCCAATGGTGTCATTGCAAATGTTACACTGCGTCAACAAGATTCCTTAGGTGGTACAGTTACTTATGAGGTCTGTTCATATTACCTTCTGAAGTTATATACATGTCAGCAGCTGAAGCTAATAGATGAAGTTTAGTTCTTACTTGCTAATGTTACTTCCATGTTATTAGCTATCATATTGGTGGGTCATTCTTTTATTTTAATTTTGCATTTGTTCCTTGAAGAGAATTTTTGTAGTTTATTTCATTTAAAGGGGAGGGAGCTATGGCCATCAATGGCCTCCAGAACTAAATCAATATTCTTCACAGCCTTATATGGTGATTGTGTTGTTTGCCTGTGCCTCCATGAAAATGGTTAGAAAAAACACTGATAGGTATTCAAGCATTCAACAGATAAAGTGCTGCATGTAAATTGTGCATGGCCTGTGTAAATGAGTAAGCAAACTTTTGTGGCTTTCCCTTTTAAAATTAATATCATATAGTCCTCTGCAGTTAATATGTACTGAAGCATCTTTGCAGATTTTGATTATTTAATTGCTCATCTGTAGTATCAGTTCAAAAGTTTAATAATAGCTTTGCTAGTAGGAGAAATGCTGATTGCAGAAGAATTCTACAAGGTACTGGTTTGCAATGTGTTGTATCCCACTAAATCTCAAATTGCATATTATCATAAAACTAAATTTAGTGGGAAATTAGTCCTCTGCATACGTGCATTCAATATCAGTGGCTATAGCAGCCCAGTAGGAATGCAGAATGCTACTGCAAATTGGGAGCAAGTACAAATTGAAAGTCACACCATGTATGTGTTGTTGTAGAATATTCGTGTGGTTTGACTTTGAGTGAATAGGGCTAAATCATGATCAGGACCTTTCCACTCTTTGTGATGAAAGGTAAATGCATGGAAATAAAGTGGATGGAAACTAGTAGCACATCCAGCACAAAGAAACTGCAGAGAAACTATACCCGTATTGAGTTATACATATGCTTTAGTCATGTGTCGTTACTTGTTAGAGTATTAAATAGTCGCGGGAAAATAATATGCCCAGCTGGCCCATTGTTTGATAGTGCTTATATGTATTCTTTAATGATTTTTTAGCTGACACTGCACCATGTTAAATCAGGGCCGGTTTGAGCTACTCTCCTTGTCTGGATCTTTCACTCCGACTGATAGCGGTGGCACCAGAAGCCGCTCCGGTGGGATGAGCGTCTCCTTAGCGGCCGCCGACGGCCGTGTCATCGGAGGTGGAGTTGCCGGCCTCCTCGTGGCCGCTAGCCCTGTCCAGGTACGTGAACGAATCGAATTGAACTATAAATGCACGTGAAATGAATTATATTATGGTTAATCACATGATTAAAGATATAGTCACTGGTCCATGATGACTAATCGATGCATGTTTGTTAATTTGCAACCTGATGGCGTTGTGCTTGCCAGGTCGTGGTAGGAAGCTTCCTCCCGAGTTACCAGCTGGATCAGAACGCCAACAAAAAGCAGCCGATCATCGAGATCACGACAGTGCCTCCGGCGCCGGCGACCGTTGGGTTCACGATCTCCAGCGGCGACATGATGGAGGACTCGTACGGCGGCCGCCAGCATCCGCGGTCCGGGACGGCGAAAGGGGGCTCGACGGCGGCGGTGTTCAAGGTGGAGAATTGGACGGCGCCTGCGCAGCAGCAGCCGGCGCCCGATCAGGCGAGGAAGACGCCGCCGCCACCACCAGCGTCCGAGGCCAAAGTCCCCGTCCCCGGTGGGTGAGGCTTGCAGATCGATCCCGCGGCTCGTCGATCGGCTTGGCTGCTCGCTGCTCGTCAGTCTCCATCACATGAATGCCGGCCGGTTGGATCGGATCACTTGCACCATGCAGCAGCCCGTCAGTCCCTGCAGTTTATAAGGAATACAGTATAATTCAGCAATTTAGCAACCCTTGATGATGCCATTTCAGTACAAAATGGATTGATTTACTTGCACATTGTCAGGCGCGTGAAGATATTATATATATAGCCCTTAGTACTACTCTAATTAGATGTTGGCATTTTCGGCTCATTTGTGTGCATGATGCTTCATTAATCATTTTTTTGAATGAACCGCACAAGATGTTAAATACAAAACTACAGTTCTGGGAGACCCGACAGAAAAAAGAAAAGAAACGAAAAAAAAGATACACCCGGTTGGATTGGGATGTCAACACGGGGAACTCCGCAACTCGACTCTCCCGAGAAACACCACACCTCAACTCTTACATGGTTGGATTGGGGAATCAACACGGGTAAACACTCAAAACTGCAGAGCCATGGCGGCCGAGCAAGCCAATTTGCCACGACAGTCAACCTTCTCCTCCTCTTGCCTAGGAAGTCACTATCGAAACATGATCCCGTGTTGATAAAAAAGTCGAGGAAAACAGACCGCATCATGCCGAGAAGGCCACCGCTATGCGGGACCTGTCGCCATAGTACCGTTGTCCCACCAAACACCATCTGACAGAGTGAAACCACCGAATCCGGACCTCTCGCAGGCTGTCTCGCCATCACCGCGATGACACAACACGCGGGGCCTCGCCACACCCCCCGCTGGACCTCCTCGCTCTCGTCGCCATGCAGAAGACACCGCATGCGGGGGCCTCTCCACGTCCGCCACAGTACTCGTGTCGCGGATCCGTTCCTAAAGTCGCCATCAGGGTGATGAATGGTGTTGCCCCGTGTTTGAAGATCCCCATCAAACAGTCGAACCGCGCCCGCCGAACGACTGCATCACGTTGCGCCACCCACGCAACAGCTTCGGCCGCCATACTAGCAAGCCAAGTTGTCGCTTGCGCCATCTTTCGATGATGTACCACACCGGAGTTGTCGAGCAAAGCTGAGCAACCCGCCGCATTCCGTTGCAAGCCAAGCCGTTCCACGAGCAAAGATAGAGGCCTGTTCTGTAAAGCATGCCTTGCTTGTTTGATAACATCTATTTTATCTCATGACAGATGACTGATTAAAGGATCCAGATTGTTGCTAGGTTCAAGCCCTGTGCTCATATATGTGTTGTTTTGATTAAGAAGCTTTTGTTGAAACAAATCAACATTCCTGGAAGGTTCGTTCCACTGCAAGTTTACCTCATCTTCTTGAGGATGCTAATCCAGCATTATCTCATCCATCTTTATCTAAATCAAGCTTTGTTTCCTTGCTTGCAGCGGACGGACGTGCCCAGTTTTCTTGAACCAATACTCTCTATCTAGGTAACATAATAATAATTGATCCTTACTTAAACCGCATAACTTTGAGTGGCATGAAGTACGTTTCCCTATACGTGCATTTTTAAGGTGTGCATCATTGCTAATTTTTACAATATTTTGCTGATCCAGATCAAATAAAAGCCGTGGAGATAATACAACGATCTGAGATATTGGTGTCAAGCCTGATGTTTCCTGCCTGATGTTTCGTGGAGGGTTAAGGGGAGAGCTGTGCTGAAGGATCAAAACACAGTGACAGATGGCACTCTGTTGGCCACATATACACACATATCAGCAGACAAACCCTACACATGGAAAACAAAAACTAACTGCATCAATCTGATATGCAGTATTCATGACTCACATTAACATTGGAGATGAAGGCTATAATTTAGAGCCAGAGAGAAATGATTATCTTATAGCTTAATGTCCATGATTTTGATTCTTCACATGCCATAGTTTTGCGAGACTCAGAATCTCAGATGATGATGTTGTCAGGTACTCCTACTCAGGTGTTGTGTCTTGGTGCTGCTGAGTTTCAGCAGTAGCACAATGTAACACATCGACAAGAGCAATAGCACAGCAACAGACAGACACACATACAGAGATTTATGAATGCTTTCTATTTAGCAAAAAAATAGCAATACATGCAGGCAGCAGTAGCAGACAGAAGCCAAGGAGGCAGTTATCTAGTACGAGTTTTCATGCGGCACTCGTAGTTTACACTCCTTGGAGGCGATGGGGCATCCGTCAAAAGGGGCAACTGCAGCCCCCATGGCACTGTGTTGTGCGGGTGAAGTTTCACCTGGGCGAGCCTAGTGCCGGTGGCGAGCACTAAACGGGCTGTTGTCCATCAAATTATTACTACTATATTGGATATTGGAGATGGTATATTAATATTTGATTCTTCCCAAAATAAGGAAACTAGGTGAGCTAACCACCGGTTGACACATGTCCTGACGAGTCACGACTCTTTGACTTCTTGCGGGTGCGGCTCAACCAAACCAGCCGGAAAACCCCACTCCCCCACTCACACTCGCCTCGCCTCGCACTCGGCGGATGAGAGCGATCTCCCCGGCTCCTCCCCGATAGCATTTGACGGTCAAGAGCTCCAGAAACTGGGTGATGTAGGGCGGTAGGAACTGGATCTGAGCAAACTTTGGCTTCATCATCACCAAGGTCGCAGAGGTCGTCCACGCGCTGGAAGCACACCAATGGGACAGATAAAATTTTTGTCTGGTTCAGATCGATGGATCAATGGATAAAATCAGAAAGGGAATCAAAGAGGGTACCAAGACTAGACTAGATCTACCCCTCAAGCTATCCTTCATCTCTATACTCCTTGCTTTATGTTGGGAATCGAGGTGGTCCTAATACCCACTATGCAAAGATCTACACCTCCTTTCGATGGCAGAGCCGCTTTCTCGCTTCTGGGAGGTAGAGCCTACCAACAGATGAAGCTAGCTTCCGAGAGATAAAGCCTTCCTACGATGAAGCCTAGATACTTTGTGATCCCGGATAACAGAGCCAGCCTACGATAGATTACAATTTATACACTAATTACTTAGAGACCGGGAGATTAACACTTACAAGAGAATTCAAACCTTTATTCACAACTCAACTTAATACAATATGAGATGACACTTGCACTCTTTATGTGACTATCCTACCATGACATCACTACACTACATAGCAACCCTGCCATTTCCTACTTGAAACCTCTTATGCCATGGTATAGTAATGGGGGACACCCTATTTATAGGACTCCATGGTTCATATGGTGTTGTCATGTGTCCACCTTGTACACTCTTCTACATTTTTAGAGTTTTCTTCATCTTTATCCGATCATACAAATATCTTTCCTCTAGAGAATTCTATACTTCACCATGAAGCATGATAACTATTATTCATACTTGCTCTCCACTCTTCTAGAACCTTCTAACTTTGGCATGATCTTATCCTTATGCATTGCAAAGTTAGTTTCTTGTGATTTCCACAGTCTTATAGAATGTTCCCAGTATGCATTGCATATTTCAATACTCCCCCTCAATGCATACTTGTCTCTGGTGATCAAACCACTACGCGCTGCCCCTTACATCTTCTGTGCTCTGCCATTCTGAACCTTCTTCTTATCTTGTCTTGGTGACACAATTCGATCTTCCTTCGACTCGTACTTCTCAACCTTTAGTTGGAGATTCCCTATAGACTTCGTGCAAATATGCATCTCCTTTTTCTTCTGTACTCTTCTAGTTGTTTGCCCTCCGAATGTTTTCTTGTATGAAGGCAAAATTACCTGAGTTCGTGACGTATTGGCATACATGAGATCTTTGCAACTATATCCTTCTGGAAGCTTCTTTCACCTCATCTCGTGTTTTCAAATTTTCATGGATCACCAATGCTCCCTCTGTGTCTGCCCTATACCCTTGTGGCTCATCTTCATGAAGACTAGACTCTATCTTCATATCTCTAGTATCTTCCCCCTTGTCGCTTAGAGTCTCCCAATCTTCATCATCACGTTCAAATACTATAAATCTAGTAGAAGTATATGAATCTCTTACCTTCATCACAAAACCAGCTTTTGCGTCCCATTCTTCTTCTTCTTCTTCTTCTTCATATTCTTTGGTAGAAATGTTGTGTAAGCATCTAGGCCCTCAAGGTATGTTTCGGTGATTAATGACAACCATTATTGTGACTAATGAGTTTGTGTAGCTTAATAGATCATTATCGCTCATTTGGTCATATGTCAAAAGAGGCCCCTCAATTTCGGTTATTCTAAAAGGCGATCTCGGTTTTCAACTTATATATATGTCAAGGCTAAGGATCTTTCTAGTCCTAAGTGTCACAAGGTTGAGAAGGACACTTAGGTTAGTATAGGTTTTATAGTTTTGTAGTGATCGCACTATTAAGAGGGGTTAAGGCTTAGTAACTTGAGCATGGACATGGTCATTTGAAAATGGATGCACACTATGGTCACTCAGGTTTCTAGAAGTTCAAATAAGTGGTTCTCAAACTATATCTCAAGAATATTTGGATTTCACTCAAGACTCAAATCAGAAAAGACAAAATCAGAAAAAGTCTATACACCGGTTTAACCGACGCTCTCAATTTTCTATACGTCGGTTAAACGAAGTCAGCAGAGTCTGGACAAATTCAATACACCGGTTAAACCGACGTGTTTGAATTTAACGTCGGTGCATTGGTCCAGAGTTGGTTTTTCCAGGGAAATTCAAGTT
Source organism: Panicum virgatum (assembly GCF_016808335.1). Taxonomy (NCBI): domain Eukaryota; kingdom Viridiplantae; phylum Streptophyta; class Magnoliopsida; order Poales; family Poaceae; genus Panicum; species Panicum virgatum. The sequence goes on from NC_053145.1 coordinate 2,333,258, forward strand.
CTATTCACCGGATTAACCGACGCTGTTTGAATCAAGACGTCGGTGCAATTGACCAGTGAGATGGTTTTTCAGAGGAATTTAAAAGTTGTACTCACCGGTTAAACCGACGATAGGTTTGAGTTAACGTCGGTGCAGTTGTCCAGAGACTTGGTTTTTCAATGGTTCAGTGGACAACTACACTCACCGGTTAAACCGATGGAACGTCGGTTAATCTGCCCCAGTTGTAACGGCTAGTTTTCAGAAGAGGCAGTTTACATTCACCGGTTAAACCGACGATGACAATGGGGGGAACGTCGGATTAACCGGCGATACGCAGTTTTCTGGCAGCTTTTCTCCAACGGCTCTATTTGTGTGAGCTGCCTATATATACCCCTCCAATGGGTCATTTCGCCAACTCTTGACACCAGGCAACATCCAAACACTCATACCATAGTCAAGAGCCACCTTGAGCTTCATCATTCACATACTTGTGCATTCAATCAATCAAGAAGCAAGATTAAGGACTTGAGTAGAGAGAAGCTAGTGTGCATCCATTCTTGGTGATCGGTTCTTGCTCAAGTGAAGGCCTTAGCTTGTTACTCTTGGTGATTGGCATCACCTAGGCGATCTTGGTGATCGAGGTGTTTTCTCGCGGAGCTTGCCAAGGATTGTGGGAGCCCGGAGAAGAAGATTGTACGTGGCTTGATCTCCACCACGCCGGGATGGTGAACGGAGACTCTTAGTGAGCGCCCTCGTCTCGGTGACTTGGGAGGTGACAAGACTCTTTGAGAGTGTCACAACGTGGATTAGGGGTGTGTGCCAACACATCGATACCACGGAAAAAATCCGGTTGTCTCTTGTCCACTCTTTATATTCAAGCATTTTTTTTCATGCAATTTATTCATGAGCTTGACTTAGAGATCATAACTTAGCTCTACCTTGCTAGGCTTTACTTTGTTTTTATCTCTCTTAGCTTGTGTAGGTAGCTTAGTTATCCGGTTGGTGAATTGGTGCCCTACTAGCTTTGCATAGGTTAAGGTTGCCTTACTTTGTTTTAGAAATTGAAAAAGGCCCAATTCACCCCCCCTCTTGGTCCATCGATCCTTACAATTGGTATCAGAGCCTCGTTGCTCATTTGGATCATTAGGCTTCACCGCCTAGAGCTATGGCCAAGATGGGTGGTTCGCCGCCCCACTTCGAGGGCAAGAACTTTGCTTATTGGAAAGTTCGCATGGCCGCATATCTTGATGCGATTGCCCCCGAAGTGTGGTTGGCCACTAAGACCGGATTCACCGGAACTCCCACCGCCGAACAATTAAAATGGAATGCCAAGGCTAGAAATGCAATTTTCGAAGCCATTAGTGAGGAAGTCTTTGCTAGAGTTAATGGCATGGACTTAGCAAGTGATATTTGGAAGGAGCTCATTGAAATTCATGAAGGCTCCACTAAAGTTCGTGAGCAAAAATATCACTTGTTTAGAGCTAAGTATGATTCTTTTAAAATGCTAGCTCATGAAAATTGCAATGATATGTACTCTCGCTTGAATGTCATTGTCAAGGACATTAATGCACTTGAAATATCCAAAATTGACAGTGCCTCCATCAATCGCAAGATTCTCATGCTCCTCCCGAAGCCCAAGTATAACATTATCAATGCTATGCTTCAAAAGGAGAATCTTGACACAATGGAAGTAGGAGAACTTGTGGGCGAAATTCGTGCTCATGAGATGAGTATCCTTGGTATGTCCGAAGAGCCAACTTCAAGCAAATCAATTACTCTAAAGACCAAGGCAAACAAAGCCCGCAAGCTCAAGATGATCAAGCAAGATTCAAGCTCAAGCAATGAAGAAGATGATCATCATGAAAGCTCATCCGATGTTGAAGATGATGGAGAGCTCGCTCTTATGATGAGAAAGTTCACCCGCTTGAATGACAAGATCAACAAGAAGGGGTTCAACTTTGACTCTAAAAAGGGAATGTTCCGGCCAATGGATGTCAAGAACAAAATTTGCTACAATTGTGGAGAAAAAGGTCACATCCGTCCAAATTGCCCCAAGCCGGACAAAAGAAACAAGGATCACAAGAGCAAGCATCGCCATGATTCAAGCGATGATGAAGAAGAAGAAAGGAAGAACAAAAACAAGAGACTTGGGAAGAAAAAGAGCCATGACAAGAAGACCAAGCTCTTCCCAAAGAAGAAAGGGCACACCAAGAGAAGCTTCTTGGTGGAAAAACAAGAGTGGGTGACGGATGTCTCATCAAGCGAAGATTCAAGTGATGAAGAAGACATAGTCACCATCGCCCTCACAAATGAAGAACCATCACTACCTCCACCTCCAATGTGCCTCATGGCCAAAGGTAACTCTAAGGTATGTGAGAGTGAAGATGATAGTGATGATGAGCTTGACCCTAATGAGTTTGCTAATCTTATTAATGAGTATACATCCGTCATCAAGAGGGAAAAGGGCAAAGTCAAGGTTCTTGAGAGCACTCGTGCCAAGTTAGAGCTTGCCCACTCCGATTTGCTTGGCAAGTACAATGACTTGCTCAAAAAGCACAATGAGTCACTTGTACTTGCTAAGCAAGTTGAAGAGAGCCACAAAAAGCTTAAACAAGAGCATAGGGAGTTGGCTCACAAGTATCAAGAACTTGAATTTGCCTATGAAGCAATTGACCCAAGTCTTGAGAACTTTGCTCATGAAACTATTGAGAAGGTCAATGCTTCTACTTCATGTGATGACCTACTCATTAATGCAAATGCTACTAATGCTTTGTCCGAGCTTGCACCTTCTAGGGAAAAGGAATTGATGGATCAAGTTGCAAGCCTCAAGAGTAGTGTGGAGAAGCTCTCAAGAGGAGAATACATCCACAAGGAGATTCTCTTCAACAATGCCCGTGACTATGGCAAGAGAGGTCTTGGTTCATTTCCGGAGCCAAACATAGCTACTACTCCTTCTCCGGAGATCAAGATTAGCTTCATCAAGGAAGTTGGATCATATTGCCAACATTGCCAAGTCACCGGGCACCACACTAGGGAGTGCACTTTACCATCACGTCCTCTTCCTAAATTACCCAAGAATTACTCTTCAATGTTTGAAAATAACCATTTTCTCTTGAGTAAAGTGAAGGGCAAGGTGAAGGCCAAATTCATTGGCAAACTCACTAAGGAGTCAAAGAAGAAGCTCCCCAAGCAACTTTGGGTCCCAAAAGCTCTTGTCACACATGTGCAAGGCCCAAAGCTTGTTTGGGTTCCTAAAACTCAAAAGTGAATTCTCATGTGTGTAGGTGAACTACAAAGCCGGTGGAAAACATTGGGTACTTGATAGCGGTTGCTCTCAACATATGACCGGCAATGATAGCATGTTCACCTCCCTTGAAGACCCCGGCGATCATGAACATGTCACCTATGGTGATAACTCAAGGGGAAAGGTTTTAGGTTTGGGTAGAATAGCTATCTCTAAAGATTTATCTATTTCTAATGTTTTGTTTGTAGAAGCACTTAGTTTTAATCTCATTTCTATTGCTCAATTGTGTGATCTTAGACTAACGTGTACCTTTGACAAGAATGGTGTTGTAGTAACTCATGAAAAAGACAAGTCTTTGGTATTCACGGGGTTTAGGCATGGCAACATCTATTTAGTGGACTTCTCTTCAAAGCAAACAAGCACCATGACATGCCTCTTCACCAAGTCTTCTCTTGGGTGGCTTTGGCATAGAAGAATTGCTCATATTGGCATGAGCAACCTCAAGAAAGCCCACAAGAGAGGGATGATCACCGGCTTGAAGGACGTCACCTTTGACAAGAACAAGCTATGTAAAGCATGTCAAGCCGGGAAGCAAGTTGCAACACATCATCCCATCAAGACGATGTTGTCTACCTCCAAGCCGCTCGAGCTACTACACATGGATCTCTTTGGTCCAACTACATACAAAAGCATTGGTGGTAACCTCTATTGCCTAGTAATCGTTGATGATTTTTCACGTTACACTTGGGTTATGTTTCTAGGCGATAAGGGAGAAACTCCGGAACTCTTCAAGACATTTGCAAGAAGAGCTCAAAGGGAGTACAACTCCCCAATTGTGAAGATCCGGAGTGACAACGGCACCGAGTTCAAGAACATGAAAATTGAAGAATGGTGCGATGAAGAGGGCATCAAGCATGAGTTTTCCGCCACCTACACGCCTCAACAAAATGGAGTGGTGGAAAGAAAGAACAAGACACTCATCACCCTAGCTAGAGCAATGTTGGATGATTATGGCACGTCCGAGAAGTTTTGGGCGGAAGCAATCAACACGGCGTGTCATGCATCCAACCGAGTGTATCCCCACCGACTCCTCAAGAAAACTCCATATGAGCTCATCACCGGGAAGAAACCAAATATATCCTACTTTCGAGTCTTTGGTTGCAAATGCTTCATCTATAAGAAGAAAAGGCTCGGTAAGTTTGAAAGTAGATGTGATGAAGGTTTCTTTCTTGGTTATGCATCAAACTCCAAAGCATATAGAGTATTCAATCAAACCTCCGGGTTAGTTGAAGAAACATGTGATGTGGAGTTTGATGAATCTAATGGCTCCCAAGAGGAGGTTGTTGGCTATGAAAATGTAGGTGATGAAGAGATTGATGAAGCCTTGAAGAATATGTCCATTGGGGATATCAAGCCGGAAGAGGTGCATGAAGACAATGATCAAGGGGGAGGACCTTCCTCATCTACTCCAAGCACCTCCACGGCGCCCCAAGTGGATGAAGATCAAGAGAAAGATGATACACAACCTCAAGAAGGTGTGCCAACGCCAACACCCCAAGTTCAAGAACAAGAAGAGCAAAGTGTACCACCACAAGCACAAGTCACCCATGATCCACCCCAACAAGCATCCACGCAAGTACCGCTAGTGAAGCATGGTCGCATCTCCAAGGATCATCCAATTGGTCAAATCATTGGTAGTCCATCAAAGGGAGTAAGAACTCGCTCTAAACATGCTTCATTTTGCGAATATCACTCGTTTGTTTCTTGTATTGAACCCACTAGCGTAGAGGAAGCGCTTGAGGACTCGGATTGGGTGATGGCCATGCAAGATGAGTTGAACAACTTCACCCGCAATGAAGTTTGGGTCCTCGAAGCTCCTCCGAAAGACAAGAACATCATCGGCACCAAGTGGGTCTTTCGAAACAAGCAAGATGAACATGGGGTGGTGATACGCAACAAAGCAAGACTTGTGGCAAAAGGGTTCTATCAAGTCGAAGGTTTGGATTTTGGTGAAACTTTTGCTCCGGTCGCAAGACTTGAAGCTATCCGTATCCTTCTTGCTTACTCTTCACATCATAACATTAAATTGTATCAAATGGATGTGAAAAGTGCATTCTTAAATGGCGTTATTAACGAACTTGTTTATGTTGAGCAACCTCCCGGGTTTGAAGATCCGAGGAATCCTAACCATGTTTATAGGTTGCACAAGGCACTCTATGGGCTCAAACAAGCTCCAAGGGCTTGGTATGAGAGGCTTCGTGACTTCCTAATCATGCAAGGCTTCAAGATCGGGAGGGTGGACACCACGTTGTTCACAAAAGACGTCAACGGGGATCTTTTCATTTGTCAAATTTATGTTGACGATATTATCTTTGGCTCAACTAATGATTTACTAAGCCATGAGTTTGCTACCATGATGTCTAGGGAATTCGAGATGTCCATGATTGGCGAATTGACCTTCTTCCTTGGTTTTCAAGTCAAACAAATGAAGGAAGGGACATTCATCCATCAAGAAAAATATACTAAAGATATCTTGAAGAAGTTCAAGATGGATGAGTGCAAGCCAATCAAGACACCCATGGCAACCAATGGGCATCTCGACTTGGATGTGGACGGTAAACCGATTGATCAATCCCTCTATCGTTCTATGATAGGGTCTTTGCTTTACCTTACCGCATCTAGGCCCGATATAATGTTTAGTGTGTGCTTGTGTGCCCGCTTTCAAGCTAACCCAAAGGAGTCACACCTTTCGGCTGTGAATAGGATCCTTCGGTATCTCAAGCACACTCCTAGCATAGGCTTGTGGTACCCCAAAGGCGCTAGTTTAGATCTCTTGGGATACTCGGATTCGGATTTTGCCGGAAGCCGTGTGGATCGCAAGAGTACCTCCGGGGGTTGCCACTTGCTTGGGCGTTCTCTAGTTTCTTGGTCAAGTAAGAAGCAAAATTCCGTGGCTTTGTCCACCGCGGAAGCGGAATATATAGCGGCCGGTGCATGTTGTGCCCAAATCCTATATATGAAGCAAACCCTTTTGGACTTTGGTGTGAAACTAGATAGGATCCCACTCCTTTGTGACAATGAAAGTGCCGTAAAAATTGCCAAGAATCCGGTTCAACACTCTCGCACTAAGCACATTGATATTCGCCATCACTTCTTACGTGATCACGAAGCCAAGGGGGACATTTCCCTTCAAGGTGTGAGATCCGAGGAGCAATTGGCGGACATATTCACAAAACCATTAGACGAGAGTACCTTTGTTAGGCTAAGGAATGAGCTTAATGTGTTAGATGCGGCAAATGTCATGTAAATTGCCATGTCATATAGAAAAATGCATACATATAGGACACTTGTCTAACCATGGTAAGATAGTGATGAGCAAGGGTTTAGCTAGAGGTGGTGGTCCACTTGTTTTCCTCTAGGCTTGTAGAAAGGCTCATCATGAAGAAGCTTCCCGTGGGTTCAAACTTGATAAGTAGATCTTAATTTCTTGTTATGCATTTCTTGTCATATAGATGTGCACTTCATGTTTACTTTACTTTCGCATGTGGTTGTAGTTTGCATCATCATTGCATGCGTAAGGGTCACAAAGGAGATCACTTGATGAAAATGAGACTTGTTTCATATACAAGATCTTAATTCATGAAAAGTGAAAAGAGCAAAGTGTTAGGTGCGTTATTGCCTAGTGAGCAATGTCATGATGAGTTTGAAGCTTTCTATCTTCAATATTCCTATGACATGGCTCATACATTTTATTTGACGCTTTGTCTCTCTTGCGGCCTTTCCTTTTTGTTTGAAAAGAAAATTATTTAAGCAAGTGTGCTATCCTATTTATTTTGAGGGGTAAAGTCGCCTATGCAAGTCCATTAACTTGAGTTTATTTGAATCTTATAAGTTTATTGGACTTAGCATAGAAGAGTGAGCTGAGTGAGGGGTTTTTGGCTTCACCGGTTAAACCGACGTTCAAAGGATTTATACCCATCGGATTAACCGGCGTTACTAAAGTTTGTCTCAGCTCAGTCAAGTTTCAGGCGTTCAACCGGCGTATACAAAAGTCAAAGCATCGGATCAACCGGTGATCATAAATGCAAATCAGACCTAGCAATCAACCGGTGTTTTGATCAATCAACCGACGAGTTCATTTTTGACAGCATCGGTTCAACCGGCGTTCAAAAACGGATCTGGTAGAGTCTCGGGTGAACTACACCGACGCAATCAACCGGCGTTCAAACCCTACGCGTCGGATCAACCGGTGTTGAAGAAAATCGCGGGCCCACCTGTCATATATGTGTCTTGCCCGCTCAGCCGGTCTCTGCTTCTTTTTCTCCCTTCACGCCGCCGCCGCCCGACTCAAGCCTCCACGCGCCGCCGCTCGCGCCGCCGCCGCCGTCCCACTGCGCCGCCACCTGCTCACCGCCTCAACCGCCACATCTCGCCACCGCGCAGCAGCCCTTCTCCTCTGCGCCGCCCACGCAACAGCTCTGCGCCGCCCGCACAACAGCTCTGCGCCGCCGCCTGCACGCGTAGCCGCCGCCGCCGCCGCACCACGCCCTCACCGCCGCACGAGTCTCCCTCGCCAAGCGCCGCCGTACTCCACGCCATCCTCGTGCTCAGAGCCGCAGCCCCGTGCCGCAGCCACATCCGCAGCACCTTTTCACCCAGTGCTCGCCAGGTGCTCGACGTTTTGCCTGAGCCGTTGCTTTCGCGCCGCGTTCGTGTTCCGCACACCGTCAGTCAAGATGGGTCGCGAAAAGAGAAAGGGGAAGGAAGTCGTGGTCGAGAAGCCCGCTCGCAAGCGGACTCGCGCAGAAAAGGAGGCCGAGAGGGCCGAGATGGTGGCCAAGGCCGCCGAGGAGCAGGCATCAGGCCGTGCTCGTCCGTTCCAGATCAGGGAGGACCCCAGAGGCAGAAGCAGAGGCAGGGGTATGGGTAGAGTGAGAGGTGCCAGGGCCACCAGAGCCGCGACAGCAGCAGCAGCAGAGTCAGATCAGTCAGATACAGCTGCAGATTCAGATTCAGAGGCAGAGCAGTCTGAGCAGTCTCAGGGGCAGAGCACACAGGAGTCACCGACTCTACGACGGTCTGGCCGCACTCGGCAGACATCCCCAGCAGCAGAGACTTCACCAGCGACCGAGCGTCGCACTGGACCGAGGACGCGAGGAGGTCACCAGCCACAGGAGCCTCGCAGGTCCACAGCTGCAGCAGCAGCAGCTCGTAGAGCCAAGGCCCTAGAGGCCGAGCGCGCAGTGTTCCGTATGGACACTGTTGTGCGTCTGGAGCCAGGTGTGCTGCTCCAGAACTTGACCAAGGCCAATGCGGCGAAGGTCAAGAGGCTCAGGTGGAGTGTTCAGGAGGAGGACTGGTTCCCCGTGACCCGTGACAGCCGAGTTGACCGTAGGTTCTGGACGCTTCTTCAGGCCAGTTTCTACGAGACCTACCAGAGGCGGGGTCACAGGATCTTCCCGCACAGAGTGCTTGACTGGGTGTCTCTGAGGACAGCCGCAGGGGGAGCAGATGTCAGAGAGCACTTCGCTCACTTCAGGGGCCTGCCCAGGTTACTCCAGATTGAGCAGAACAGATATATTGAGGACTGGGTCAGAGTCTTCTATGCCACGGCCTGGATTGCTCCCGAGCGTCGAGCAGTACACTTTGTTTATGGAGGTCAGGTCTTTGGTTTGTCGAGAGCGACGATAGCAGGGATTCTCGGAGTTGACTTAGTTGACGTCTCCCTGCACGAGATGGTTTACGGAGATGCAGATCCACCGCGCAGAGCGATGATTGGCGGGATTGCACCCTCTCATGAGGCGATCTCTCAGTGTTTCCGCCAGCCGTTCCCTGCCTCCTACGCCAGAGTTCCCAGCCTGCTGACCCCAGAGGCATACGCAGTACACATGGCACTCCGGAGGACTATGCTACCGAGGAGTGGCTACCCAGAGGGGTTTACAGGACTGCAGCAGCTCCTGCTTCTACACATCCTCACTCACGAGCCGTTTGACATAGTTGACTTTATTCTGGCTGAGATAGAGGATGTGATCACAGACGGGATGGGTGTGGTGCGACAGTTTCCCTTTGCACACTGGATCAGCTATATATGTTCTATGATTGTGCCAGCAGAGTCACCCATCAGCGCTCCCTACCGTCACGACGAGGCTCCCCGGTTCCCAGTTTACCGACCGACAGCTCCACAGGACCGGAGGAGGGGCAGACAGGCAGAGAGAGCTGCCATGGCACAGTTGTCACCAGAGGCACAGGCCCGTGTAGCACAGGAGGACGAGGCACTGCTTGCCGCCGAGGCACAGCTTCCCGGGGGAGAGGATGAGATACACTGGTCTGAGCTTGAGTCAGACTCCTCCGAGGACGTAGAGTACTTCCCTGCAGCAGCCCCAGCTAGTCACGACCACGAGGCAGGGGGGTCTAGAGAGCTAGCTCCAGAGTCACCAGCAGCTGCTACAGTCTCTGAGTCTCAGGTGACTCAGCCGTCCGAGCTCACTTCACTTCTACAGCAGCTCGTGACCCAGCAGAGGGAGGACAGACTTGCTCAGGAGGAGGCCAGGAGAGCCCATGAGGCTCAGATTGCTGCTATTCAGAGAGAGGCAGCCCGAGAGCGTGCAGCGACAGAGGAGCGTTTTGTCGGCCTCATTGACAGAGTTTCACAGAGGACAGACGCTCAGTTCCAGCAGATGCAGCAGGGCATGATGGCGATGTTCGGGATGATCTCACAGCTTTACTCTCACACCGGACTCGCCCCGCAGCAGCCAGGACAGCCAGGCCTTCAGGGTGTTGGAGCACCTCAGCTTGCCGTTACACCAGCTCCAGCCCCTACTGCAGCTCCAGCTACCTCAGCGACACCGGAGACCACGTTCTCGATGTCCGCATTACTTGGGTCTGCTGGTCGTCCACTGTTCTCTCCACTGCCAGCGACCACACTCTTTCAGGACTCACCGTCAGCGGTTCAGTCGGTCGCCCTCCCTTCCTCACTTCAGGCAGCACCTTCAGGGGGATGAGCAGTAGAGGAGTCCCTGCTTCCACAGTCGACGCAGCCGGCAGCTTCAGCAGTCACTTCTTCGGATATTGATACTTCTTCCGCTGGCCCGGTTACGACTTCAACGGACCCTCTACCAGGCAGTGCCAGCACGAGAGCCTCCACGACAGTCACCCCCCCAGTGAGCTCAGACCCAGACCAGCAGCTTCCGTCTGTCACCGAGGGTGAGAGTTCTCCGTCCGACGACGACGACCCGGACCGCTTCGTCGCCGTACCACGACAGCACGACCCGTAGCTCGCCTTTTGGTGCTTTGATGCCAAAGGGGGAGAGGTGTTAGGGGGAGCACCAGAGTTAGGGGGAGGGCAGAGCTAGAGAGAGCTCGTAGTTATCAGGACTTTGATTCTTTGTATCTCATTTGGTGTTAATTCATGGATATGTACATTTGTCGCTTGAGTATGCCGTTCTTTGAGACATATCTATGGATTTCGTTTGAGCCGTTGAGCTCTTTGGTCCTGCTTTCGAGTTTGCTTGTGTTTATCCTTCTTTATCTTTCTCGCTCTCTCGTTATTTATGTTTGTGTTGTCATCAATCACCAAAAAGGGGGAGATTGTAAGCATCTAGGCCCTCAAGGTATGTTTCGGTGATTAATGACAACCATTATTGTGACTAATGAGTTTGTGTAGCTTAATAGATCATTATCGCTCATTTGGTCATATGTCAAAAGAGGCCCCTCAATTTCGGTTATTCTAAAAGGCGATCTCGGTTTTCAACTTATATATATGTCAAGGCTAAGGATCTTTCTAGTCCTAAGTGTCACAAGGTTGAGAAGGACACTTAGGTTAGTATAGGTTTTATAGTTTTGTAGTGATCGCACTATTAAGAGGGGTTAAGGCTTAGTAACTTGAGCATGGACATGGTCATTTGAAAATGGATGCACACTATGGTCACTCAGGTTTCTAGAAGTTCAAATAAGTGGTTCTCAAACTATATCTCAAGAATATTTGGATTTCACTCAAGACTCAAATCAGAAAAGACAAAATCAGAAAAAGTCTATACACCGGTTTAACCGACGCTCTCAATTTTCTATACGTCGGTTAAACGAAGTCAGCAGAGTCTGGACAAATTCAATACACCGGTTAAACCGACGTGTTTGAATTTAACGTCGGTGCATTGGTCCAGAGTTGGTTTTTCCAGGGAAATTCAAGTTCTATTCACCGGATTAACCGACGCTGTTTGAATCAAGACGTCGGTGCAATTGACCAGTGAGATGGTTTTTCAGAGGAATTTAAAAGTTGTACTCACCGGTTAAACCGACGATAGGTTTGAGTTAACGTCGGTGCAGTTGTCCAGAGACTTGGTTTTTCAATGGTTCAGTGGACAACTACACTCACCGGTTAAACCGATGGAACGTCGGTTAATCTGCCCCAGTTGTAACGGCTAGTTTTCAGAAGAGGCAGTTTACATTCACCGGTTAAACCGACGATGACAATGGGGGGAACGTCGGATTAACCGGCGATACGCAGTTTTCTGGCAGCTTTTCTCCAACGGCTCTATTTGTGTGAGCTGCCTATATATACCCCTCCAATGGGTCATTTCGCCAACTCTTGACACCAGGCAACATCCAAACACTCATACCATAGTCAAGAGCCACCTTGAGCTTCATCATTCACATACTTGTGCATTCAATCAATCAAGAAGCAAGATTAAGGACTTGAGTAGAGAGAAGCTAGTGTGCATCCGTTCTTGGTGATCGGTTCTTGCTCAAGTGAAGGCCTTAGCTTGTTACTCTTGGTGATTGGCATCACCTAGGCGATCTTGGTGATCGAGGTGTTTTCTCGCGGAGCTTGCCAAGGATTGTGGGAGCCCGGAGAAGAAGATTGTACGTGGCTTGATCTCCACCACGCCGGGATGGTGAACGGAGACTCTTAGTGAGCGCCCTTGTCTCGGTGACTTGGGAGGTGACAAGACTCTTTGAGAGTGTCACAACGTGGATTAGGGGTGTGTGCCAACACATCGATACCACGGAAAAAATCCGGTTGTCTCTTGTCCACTCTTTATATTCAAGCATTTTTTTTCATGCAATTTATTCATGAGCTTGACTTAGAGATCATAACTTAGCTCTACCTTGCTAGGCTTTACTTTGTTTTTATCTCTCTTAGCTTGTGTAGGTAGCTTAGTTATCCGGTTGGTGAATTGGTGCCCTACTAGCTTTGCATAGGTTAAGGTTGCCTTACTTTGTTTTAGAAATTGAAAAAGGCCCAATTCACCCCCCCTCTTGGTCCATCGATCCTTACATGTTGTTTGATAGAGCTTCACTTAAGTCTTCCACGAAATAGGCTCCATCATCTTCAGCAGCGATGCATGCCTCTGCATCCCACTCTTCTTCACTAAGCCGGCCACTATTGATGATGTCATTCATAGTAGCCATATTTCCTTATGCGTGCCTTCTTGGAGTCGGACAGTTCCTAGCAAAATGCCACTTCTGGCCACAGTTGAAGCACTCACCTTTTCTTCTCCTCTCATTCTTGACCAACTCCTGGTCATCTTCGTGATTGCTCTCTTATTGAGCTCCCCCTAAATAGCTGTCTTCTTTATGCAACGCTTATCACCTCTTGTCCACTCTTTCGGCTCCTTCGCCTCTCCTCGGCTTCTTAGTGGACCCTTCTTTCTGATGAAGAGCGCCTCCTCCTCATCCTTCTGGTGATACTGCCCATCTACTTGGCTAATGCATCTAGATTAGCCAATAGATTCTCTAACTCCACCAAAAATGGTTGTGTTGGCCATCCGCTCACTGCAGCCATAAACCCACTGTACTCGGGTCTTAGGCCATTATCGATGAGCCTTCTCATCCGAGCTTCGCCGACCTTCTCCTTCGGATCAAGCTGGAATATCTCTCGGCAGATATTCTTCACCTTAGCAAAGTCTCACGCCGTGGGCGACTGACAGGCGGTCCCAGCCTATCAGTCTCATGCCCAGGGAAAACTATTCCCTATTCTCCTTCCTTCACCACGCCGCTCTCCCGCTCACGTTCCCGCTCCGCCTTTTCCGCCGGCCACCTGACACAGCCTACCGCGCTGATGCCTGCTTGTGCCCCCGGTCGGCCACAACCCCTGCGCGAACTCGAACCCGGCTTGGAGATGCCCTAGATGCGCGCCACGTACCCCTCCCCGCGCTCCTGTTCCATCCGTGCGGTTGCTATGAAACCCTAGAGCGAGCCCAATTAGGGTTTCCCCTCGCACCACCACCGGAATTGGGAGAAGAGAGGAGGGGAGAAGAAGAAGAGGGAGTCGTCGTCACCGGAGATCCTCTGCCGAGCCTGCGCCCGTACGTTGATGTAGTTGCGCGGCACGGCACAGCTCTGACACACCTGCACCACCTCAACGCTGCAGCAAGCCCCGACGTCCCCGAGCCCTCCGGTGAGCACCCGCCGCCACACCTTGCCTCCGCCTCCCCTCTGCTCCGGTGAGCATGAGCCAGAAAGGCCGAGCCCTAGCTACATCCCCTACCCTTTGTGTGTCGCTTATAGGAGCCCAATGCTGATCTGCCGCCCTAACCCCGCCGGTGTCGTGCTTGGCCTCCGCCATGGCCGACGACCGAGCACAGCCGCTCTGTCGCGGTCACGACCTGTGTGTGCTGTGCACAGATGCGCCCAGGGGCACCCAAGGCTGGCCCTTTTGGCCGCCTTGGCGCCCAAGCCGTCGCCGCTGCCCTACAGTGAAGGGCTGCGCCGCCGCCGGCTCAGCCATGGCCTCGCCGTGGCCACGCCGGCGCGCGCACCGGAACCGCAGATAGCCGCCGCACCCTGGGCCTTCCCTGAGCACGCGCGAGCCCAAGACGGGGCCTTTGCCCCGTCTCGCCGCCGGGAATGTCCGCCGCCAACGACGAGCCTCGTCGCCAGGCTCGCATGCGCGCGGAGCATGCCGCGCGGCCAAAGCCCGGGCTTTTCTGGCCTAGGCACATGCGCGTGCCTTATTGCCGAAGCGCTGTGGCCGCGCCACCGTTGCGCCACAACATCGCATGCACAACACGTCCCAGGCCCCCACACACACAGACACACACAAGAGGAGGCCGCTCGGGATCTGGAAGCCGCCGCACGGTATCCCGAAGCCACTGACAGTGAGAGGAAGGGGAGCAAAAAGAAAAGAAGAAGAAGAAGAAGGGAAGATGGGCCGCGGCCCACCAGCCGCCGCCGGACTAGGCCGGCTTTCGAGCCAGGAAAGCGTGAAGAGAAGAACGGGCGGCCTCGCCGAATTCAGCCTATGCGCACAGTCACCTTTTTCAATTTCTTTTCTTTTTTTAGCACTGACACGTGGGGCCCGCCGGTGAGCGACACGCAGAGGCTGACATGTGGGCCCGTTGGACCCACAGACTGTTGATCCATTAAGCACTCAACGCTGACGTCAGCAGAGCCGAGCCCTGGTGTGACATCATGCTGACATCATCATGCCACATGGCATGCCCAGAGGCTGCCACATGTCCCCCATTTTCTTTTTAAATTTTCGAAAATCATTTATTAATTCCAAAAATCCTTTTTAACTTCAAAAATTCATAATAAATCAACCAAAGCTCCAAAAATTATGAAACCATTTTCATAATTTGTCTAAAAACATGATCTACACGTTAGAATAGGTTCATGTGCTATTTGGTTCTTATTTGAGAGTTTTGTGCATATTTGCACTTTGGTCCCTATACTTTTACGTAATTACGAATAGGACCCGCCACCGAGGAGCTGATCGAGGACTAGGAGTACTTGGAGTTCCTCGAAGAAACACTAGGTTCACGCCCATCTCTGATCTTATCTCTTATAGACATCGCATGCTAGATCTGCTATCGCTTTATATACTGTTGAGTGAACCTACATGCCCCGTTTATATACCTACTCCTTGACCACCTACTCCACCATTATATGGTTAGGAGAACATGAGTGTATTGTGGGATACTGGGATATGAATTTAGTCTTGGCGTGAGTGGAGTGCTTTATACAAGGAGAAGGTGGATAGAGTTAGACCGCGGGAGCGAGCAGTTTAACTCGATCGTCGATCGAGGGCCGGGGGCATGTATTGGGCATACCCTGCGAGTACCTATGCCAGGTACAAGTGTTCCTGTTGGGGGAACTAATCCTTCGGGGTCCGAGGTAGTATAGGAAAGGCGTATGAGGGGCAATACCTGTAATGGGTGCCATTCGCGGACCGTTGCAGCGGAGATGCACTTGTGACGAAGATGCTCATTTCGGCAAGTAAGGACCGAGTTAGCTGGACCTAGTGACGAAACTTTGTCTGCGTGCACACCACTTATCCTTTATGAGGAAGGATCCGGTCCGAGCTAGCTACGCGCGGCACCAAGCCGCTGGAGGATAGAGATCAGTGCAGGGTAGGGCCAGTACTGGTGTGAAGGGGTATTGGTCCTCACAAGCCCTGATACAGCAGGGAGAGGCTTCACAGTCCCGGAACGGTCTCTCGTGGGAGATCGTACTCAGACTCGGGAAGGCAGGATGGTGGCCGTAGCCGTTAGTTTCGTGACAGTAGACTGGTGTCTCGTTATCTGGGAGGGTCATTCCCGACTGGCTACAATTCGAGTGGGTCTAGGTGTACAACCTCTGCATAGTGTAAATTTATATGTATAGCCGCGTACTCGGTGATGTACAACTCTTGATCCGGCTTCACTAACTAGAGTAGTGTTACTGAACTTCTATCTCCCCCTAGTAGCGTTTTTTTTGCCGATGTGCAGCTGAGGTGCGAGGAGAGGGAGTTCTCGTACCGACTGGGTGAGTGGGAAGGTCTGGAGGTGTGAATAATCTGGGAGTCCGGGATGCCGGAACGACCTGTGATGGGATGTTGGATGAGTTGAGTATCTATTTGAGATACTTTTGTGCATAAGAAGCCCCTTACATTTTCTTGACTATAATTTTATACTGATACATCCACAAAGCTTGTATATGGGTGGTGACGAGAGCATATCCCGTCCTCGGGGATAATTTGGCAAGATGCTGGATCCGAGAAGAAGTTCGACACCAACGATGATGGTTGGCATGACTGAGGCTCGGGCTACGCTCAAGTCTGCTTGTGGAAGAGGAGACCCAAAGATGGAGGTCCTGAAGACTTAGTTCCTCAGTCGCTTTCTATTTGCTCTAAGAACTTAGCTCAACAGGCTTGTAATGTGAGGACTAGGTTGAATCCCCATGATTTATGTAATAATTAAACCCATGTTTGTTCTATTCAAGAGGTATGACTGTGATATTGCTTGAAATGATGAATCTATATATGATAGCGTTTGATCCATAGACTATCACGATGATACAGGCAGTCGGGATCGCCCTACGGGATCCCGGTTCGTTTCATATAACCTCATGACCCTTGTTCAGTTCAAACTGTTGTACTATCGACACTATAGTGATCTGCAATTTGCAGTGACAGTCTGACAGAAAGTTCTGAACACCAGAGCGTTTAGGAACAAAAACATATGCCTTTTCTTTCTCTCTCAATCAGAAAGGAGCTCACTCAGGTTTCCAATGCCGTCCAAAAAGTTGCAACTTGCAACTGCCTCCAGGTGCTAGCTGCAGCACAAGAATTAGGAGTAGCTTGCATTACCAGAGGACCAAAGAAAGGCTTACAACAGTAGTTGAGCGTCGGAGTTGAAATGTAACACTCGTTCAGAAAGCACAAGCACCCTCTTGCATTGGTGACAGACCGACATTTCATTACAGACGGAAGACTTCACAAGTTTTACCTGACAGAAACCAAATCGATCGACAGCAGCCCTTCTCTGACTACACTCGGAGCCCTGCAACCCGTGCGTTTAGACTGGTGCATCTTGATGATCTGCACTAAGTGAATCGATCTCATGCCTGGGCCCTGGCTGTGTCTGACTGATGACTTCGCATAGGTTTAGCCTCCAACTTTGTTTAAAAATAAGGGACGTGGTTGAAATTGGGCCTATATATGCGGATGGGCCTTTGGCCCAGGGAAATGCTGTTTCTGCGGCTCAGTCCAATACTTTATTGCACCGTCCTTGCTCCACTCTCTGTTACACGGTACATACATAGACGCTCATAAATCCGTACATGTATATCGTCACATCTACATAAACATCTCGATCGATAAACTACAGATGATGTTCGGAGGAGTTCACAGCAGCTAGCTGATACCAATTAAAAGAGATCGAGTGCTCTAGCCTAAGAGAGAGGGGTGAATTAGGCACTATTAAAATCTTAATCTATGGCTCCAACTAGTTTGCACAAAACTTAAACTAGATCAAGCTATCTAGATGTGCACCTACGGTTCACCTTAGTTCGAAACCCTTATCCCAAAAGAGTTTTGCAACTTATAGCCAATCCTAACAAGATACTACACTAAGAAAATAAAGGCACACAAGTTGCAATATGAAATGCGAAAGCTTAAAGGTAGGGATGAGAGGAATCGAACTCTCGACACGAGGATTTATCCCGTGGTTCGGATTGCCACAAAGACACCCCTACGTCCACGTTGTTGAAGCACTCACGAAGAGTATCGCTTCCCGGCAATCAAGTCTCTTCCGTGAACACAATCACGGTCACCTTGATCCCGATCTTCACTAAGGGAGATTGCCCACGAAGGAGGGGTCTCCGTCCCCCGCACAATGTCGTCGACGTCGCTCCACACCAAGCCGGAGGGTCGTTGACTTTGCCGGCGAGCCACCAATTGCTCCAAGGGGCCGGCGCACCGTAATACAAGTGTGGTTCACTCTAGAACCAGTCACAAGGATCTCAATCTTGCTTGTTCACTCACTCAAGAGCTAATCTAGCACTCACACTTTACAAAGTAGTGCTAAAATCTCAGGATAGGATCAATGCGCTCTTGTATGGCTTGAAGGTATTCTTGGGTGTGTATGAGATGTCTTGGGACTCCAGCAAGCTTCAAATGGCCGGGGGAACACATATATATAGGCCACCATGTCAAGAGAGCCGTTACTAGTCGTTGGCCAGTTTTCTGCGTAGGCATCGGAACTTCCGGTGCATAGAGCATCGGTTCTTCCGGTCACTCTGCGCTCTGAAGTAACCGTCGGCCTCTCTGACACGCTGCAGCAACTTCAGGGACCATCGGATGAACCGATGCTAGGGCGTCGGAACTTCCGGTGACACTTGTCCTTCATATAGCCGTTACACCTTGTTGACGTCATTGCACCGACGCATTACTCCGGTAGCCGTCGGATCTTCCGGTGCTGAAGGCTTGGCTGCTGCATACTTGGCATCGTCTCTGGAACATAGTACGTTGAATGCACCGATGCTTAACTTGGCCTCGTCGGTTCAACCGGTGCTTCACTTTTTCTTCACTTGATCTCCAGAGGTGCTCAGACTTGCACGGATGCCAGGGCGTCGGATCCAGAGGTGCTCAGACTTGCACGGATGCCAGGGCGTCGGATCTTCCAACAACCATCGGATGCACCGATGCTTAGGCATTGGTTAAACCGGTGCCCCTGTTTTCTGCCAAACTCGTCCAATGTATCGCAGCGATCAATTGGATCCTTCAAATTTATTCTATCTCTGGATTTCCACTATGTTTTGACATCTCTACGGCGGATTAATTGCTGACGATCGACTGTTGCATGCATCGACCATTGGTAGTATATGCAGAGATTTTCCTCACTCAAGCCGTCAAGCGACTTGTTATGCATGTAAATTTCGTTCGAGGGTACCTATATATAGCTGCTGCTAGCTGTTTAGGGCTTAACAAGTCGAGGAGCTAGTAGCTGGCTCCATCAGGCTTGTGGAAAAAGAGGAGAAACTGAACTGCCGGTAGCTAGCATTGCTAGCTTGTGTCGATCGTGATCCTTTCCTTTTAAGAAAAGGCATGGTAGATGACAGTCTCTCTCTAGGTATCATATATATGAGTTCCAATTGCAATGACGATCGAGCCAGCGTGAAAGCAGTAAAATTTAAAGTAGAAGAACATGACATGCGTATACGACAAAAAGACAAAGCGACAGATAATAAGATCAAGAAAGAAGAAAGTATTAACTAACAGTGATGTGGATAAGCTGCATATTCGATCGCCAGATAGCTACATGCGCCCATGCACGCATGCTGATTTCTGGTCTGGAAGTCGACGAGTAAAAAATAATAGAGCTCTAGA
Source organism: Panicum virgatum (assembly GCF_016808335.1). NCBI lineage: Eukaryota > Viridiplantae > Streptophyta > Magnoliopsida > Poales > Poaceae > Panicum > Panicum virgatum. Next base: position 2,352,568 of record NC_053145.1, read on the forward strand.
ACAGCTTGCTCAAGACTAGGCTAGGACTATGTATGGGCTGAAATGACCATCACTCCATCAGTACCTAAGCTAGACAGTAACATGCACAGCAGATGAGACCGCCGATGACGATGCAGCATGATTCAACAGATCAATCACTATTATATTCATGCTAATTTGTGATATTATAGTGACAAGTTCATCTATGAGGCTATCTCAACATTACTTCAGAATTTGAGAGCTGAATTTGCATGAAAGGATTTGGGTGATTTGAACTACTTCCTTGGCATTGAAGTTAGTAGTTGGACTCAGGGAGGCCTTCTACTGTCACAAGAGAAGTATGCATCTGATATTTTGACAAGAGTTGGGATGAATTGAAAAGAAACACCCACTCCATTACCAGCTTCCGAAAGGTTGTCATGGAAGGATGGAGGACTATTATCACCAGAAGATGGGGTACTCGGACAAAAGCATTGTAGGGCCTTTGCAATACTTGACTCTCACACGACCTGACCTAGCTTTTGCTGTGAATAAGGTGTGCTAATTTATGCATAGTCCCACGCCTGTGCACTGGTCAGTTGTGAAGAGGATCCTGAGGTATATCAAGGGAACTATTGGCATTGGGCAGGTATTGTAGATGATAGAAGGTCAACCGAAGGGTTTCATCTACTATGGACCAAATTTGATCTCCTGTATGCAAGAAAATTAAACAACCAACGGTATCTTGTTCAAGCACAGAAGCAAAATACTAGTCGTTAGCAAAAATATATACCACTGCTGAGACTATATGGATTGAAGCTCTACTAAGTGAGTGAAAGGATCGGGTGCTCTAGCCTAAGAGGGGAAGGGGGTGAATTAGGTGTTAATAAAAAACTTGACCTATGGCTCCAACTAGTTTGCTCAAAACATAAACTAAAACAAACTATCTAGATGTGCAACTAGATTGCTCTAGTGTGAAACCCCTATCCCAAAAGAGTTTAGCAACCTATAGCCTTTCCTATCAAGAAACTATTATATGAAAGTAAAGGCACACAAATTGCTAGTATGAAATGCGGAAGCTTAATGAGCGGGATAGGAGATAGCAAACTCTTGACGCGGGTGTTTATCCCGTGGTTCGGTTAGCCACAAACGCACACCTACATCCACGTTGTTGTAGCACTCACTAAGAGTATTGCTACTCGGCCACCAAGTCTCTTCCGTGAACACAATCATGGTCACCTTGGCCCCGGGGTTCCACTAAGGAGCTTCTCCACAAAGGATGGGGGTCTCCACGTCCCCCGCACAAAGATGTCGTCGCCGCTCCACACCAAGTCGGAGGGTCGATGACATTGCCGGCGAGCTTCACGCTCCAAGGTGCCGGCGCACCACGCTCTTGTTTTGGTTCGCTAATGAACCACAGCACAAAGGCTCGAAGCCTTGCAATCTCACTCACTAAGAGCTAATCCTTTACACAACACTCTCAAAGTGTGCTGAGGGCTAAGGATATGATCTTGATGCTTTTGTATGGCTTGGAGATGTTCTTGGGTGTGTGTGGGATGTCCAGCAACTCCAGCAAGCTTCAAATGGCCGGGGTGAGGCATATATATAGGCCACCAAGTCTTGTAGCCGTTGCTCCAACGGTCAGCAGAAAATCTGCGTATCATCGGATGAACCGATGCCTCTGGCATGGGTAGCGTCGGTTCATCCAGTCACTCTAAGCAACTGAAGTAGCCGTTAGCTTCTCTGACACAGTTGCAGTGACTCTTCTGCTGACGTCAATGCACCGACGCAATACTCTGATGCACCATCGGTTGAACCGGTGCTGAAGAAACTTCTCCTGGGCACTTGACATTGTCTCTGGTACATAGTACGCCCAATGCACCGATGCCCTTTCTTGGACCGTCGGTTCAACCGGTGCCTATAGGCTGACTTGGCTTCGATTCCCTTCTGCACCAAACATCATAGCGTCGGTTCTTCCGACAAGCGTTGGATGCACCGATGCTTAGGCATCGGTTCTTCCGGTGCTCCTGATCCGAAGAGCTTTCAGGGCGCTGCCCTGAGACCCGCGAGGGGCGGCTCCCCCTCGACCCCCGTCCGCTAACAATCATATTAACAATCATATTAGTCCAAGTGTTGTGTTGTCATTCGATCACTAAAATCACTCGAAATGGCATAAATGGTGCCATGTTCGTTTCAGTGAGTTAGGCATAAAATTACAAGAGCCTCCATATTTATGGTGTGACAATATTGATGCTAATCAGCTAATCCAGTGTTCCATATGCTTTGCTCGAGCATGGAACACTGGATTAGCTGATAGGCAGCCACGTTAACCAAATTGCCGTGAATTCTTTCAACCTCTGCTGCATCGACCATTGGTATAGATATATACTATATGCAGTGATTTTCCTCACTCAATCCGTCAAGCGACTTGTTGCGACTATGCTTTAGCTTTTCCCTGTAAATTTCGTTTGAGGGTACGTATAGCTGCAGCTAGCTACTTAGGGCTTAATTAACAAGTCGAGGGGCTAGTAGCTGGCTCCATCAGCTTGTGGAAAAAGAGGAGAAACTGAACTGCCGGTATGGTAGCTAGCATCGAATGAACTGAAGAATTGAATAGACCAGAGATGCAGGTATAGCACGGATGAGACATCCACGAACGACACTCTATCGCATTCAACTGCATCTCTGCTGATGAGCGAGCAACCCTGCAACCCGTGGAAAACTTACGCACGAGCGAGCAAGTCTGCTGCTAGCTGCTAGGGGCATCTCCAAGCACGCAAGTTCCTGAAAATTTCATGTGCAGAGACCAGAGAATGAAAGTGGCGAGCGTGTTGCTTTTAAGAAAAGGCCGGGCAATGGTAGATGAGAGTCTCTCTCTAGGTACCTTATACAGTTCCAATAATTGCAAAGACGAGCCAGCCAGCGTAAAAGCAGTAAAAAAAGTAGAAGAACATGACATGCGTATACGACAAAAAACAAAGGGACAGATAGTAATAAGATCAAGAAAGAAGAAAGCAATAACTAAAAGTGTTGTGGATAAGCTACATATTCGATCGCCAGATACGTAGCTACATGTGTTGGGTTGATCTCCACCAGTTGGCCCAACGGTCAACTGGGCCTTTGACTCGTGCTCTGATCGGGAGCGCCCAGCCCAAGATAAGGCTGGTGGGCCCCCATCGTGCAGCCCCATAAAGACAGGATGGGGACTGGCGGCTCAAGGCACGAGGTTTGCCGCCGACCAGTTTTCCCCACCGAAACCCTAGTCACAAACCGATCAGCGAGGGGCTGAAGCGACGGGAAGCGCCACCGGCACCAGCTACTGCACTGCGCGTCGCTGCCCTAGCGCAGAACTTCACCGACGAACCTATGGTGGCTCTGGATCAAGAAAGTAACCTCTCGATCTACACCCTAGTCTATCCAATAGTTCTAACAATGGCATCAAGAGCCAATCTAGTGTGCAGATTGAGATAGGGAAGGATTCGTTTCACGAATCGAAAGAACCAGAAAGAAATCGATCTCGAATCGACAAAGTTAAAGAAAAAAATGAAACCCTAACCCTAAGGGATCGAAGCTGGCGGGCTCACCTCCACCGTCGGCCAGAGCCGCGTAGTAAGCCCCATGAGCCGCCGGCTCACCGGTGCTCCACCGCCGCAGAAAAGCCTCGGCCGAGCCACAAGCTCGCCTGGTAGAGAGAACCGCCGCGGGTTTTCGCCTACGCGCGGCAAAGCACCGACAAGGAGCCCCTTGACGGCGGCGCGCCCACACTGTGGTGGACGCATGCGCCGGCGAGAGGGCCCATGCGGGAGCCGCCATCTCCTCAGGCCGCCATGGGCGGCCGCCGACACTGCCGCCCTGCTCGGTGCGGCGCAAAGAAAGAAAGAAGAAAGGCGGCGCTGGCTGCCTCCTCTGCCGTGCCTCCGTTGGAGAGAGAACAGGGGAAAGGGGCCCTGCGGCGAGCCGCATCGGTGCACAGAGAGAAAAGGGAGGAGAGCGCCAGAGAGGAAAAGAAAGGGCTCGGGGTCGCGCGACTGTGGTCCACGTCGCCGGCCATAAAGCCAGTGGTCGGGCCCAGTGGCGCACCGGCGGGAGAGACCCGGCGGCGCCGCCGCCACCAAGGGCTAGCCGCCGCTCGGTGGCTACAGAGTGAGGAGAGGGAAAGAATGATCTAGGGTTTTGGGAGGAGCCGGTCGGAGTGGGCGGTTTTGATCCAGCGACAAACGTGGAGGACTATCCGATCAGATTCAACGATCCCGATCGGCCGGCCGCGGCTCGGGCTGGATTCGGCCCAGGTGGGCGCCATGCGCAGGCCGAAATCCCGGCCCAGGCCCAGGTTGCGGCCTAGGCACGGGGGTGCCGAGCGCCGGGACAGGCCCCGTGCTTGCTGGGCCGCCATGGAGGGCTGACTCCGGCCCAAGAGCACGCGCCATGGAGCGGGCCGAGCTGAACGCAAAGAGTTTTGGGCCATGGGCTATTCCCTCAGTCGGGCCACAAACATAATAAAGAAAGGAACTCAGATTTATCCTTTTCAGAAGCATTTCTTTATAGAATTTTGTTTGGTTTGACTCTCTATACAAATTTGAACCAACGAGATAATTTGTTTTAGAGAATTTTTTTCCACTGCAAAGTTTAAAGGTGTTACTCTTAATTTCAATTCAAACCAAAGGGAGAATTAATTTTAAAAGCATGATTAAAGAACTTACTTCGAGTGAGTTTGTATAGTTTTATCTCTATTCAATTTTGAACCAACGAAATAAATTGTTTTGAGAGAAAATGAGTACAAAGTACTGTTTCTGAAAAGGAAGAAAAGCGTTCCGCTGCCATAAAGAAAGGAAAAGATTTCCGTTGTTATACAGTTGCTATCTTTCAATTAAGTCGGAACCAACGAGAAGATTTAATTGGAAAAATAGTCTATAAGTCTTAAATGAGTTTTTCTCCTATGGGTAAAAGATAGAAAAGCTTCCGCTGTTTAAAGTCAAAGTTAAGTTTTGGTATTTTTATGCCATTTGAAGTCTCAAAGTTGAGCATCACTGGAATCACAAAGATAATTCTCAAGGAAGAGAATAAAGTTAATTATGGTATTGTTATTTTCTGACCAACGTTGATGATAACAATACTATAATTTTTAATGAGTCATCATAGCTCAAAGTTTAAAGTCTCTGGTAAATGTTGCATCAAATTGATCATTTTTAGAGAATAGATAAAGAACTGCTCTCAAACTAGAGAAATGTTTTTTTTTCCAGTTTGCACTGCAAAAAAGTTGATTATCCTCTAATTAAATTCAAACCAACGGGAGAATTTAATTTTGAGGAGCATATATATGGTTTTAAATTTTATTGAGTTTTTCATACGTTAATTCCGTTTCTGCCCAATGGTGATATGGAATTAATGTAAAAGATTATTCTATTTCTGCCCAACGGTGACATAGAATAGAACTTAAAGTTTTAATTGTTGTCTTTTTAGACAAAGATTTGCATGTAGTCCTTCTTCAAGGGACAAAAGAAAATGAACTGAGTACTTGCGACTCAGAAAGAAAGAAGGACATTTCATGAGAAAGTGTCTTCTCTATAAAGAATGGCTTGAAAAGAAAGGACTCATGGATATTGATACACGAAAGGCAGATAGAGCAATAAGTGTTCATTTTGAGAGATGTCTCTTATGTACTCTCTATCAAGTAGAATTCATTTTGAGTTCATTCAAATTTGTGATGAGTCATATATGTTTAATTTGACCAACGTCGGACTAAGCATGTGTGTCATGGAATATTCAAATTTATTTATGAACTTGATGTGAGCCAATCCTGACATTTATGTCTGGAAAAAGTATGAAATAATATCCGCATGATGGGGTAAAATTGGTATAGTGCTAATCATGCATGGCGGGAGAAAGTTGTGATGACTCATGCGCTGGTTTATCCCACAATGGGAGAAAAGTTTGGAGTAGCTTTGCTATTCTAGAATTGATCGCGCACTTCTATTGTGTCACAATGATTAAGCACTCAATGAGTTTAAGAATGATATGCGAGCGTGACTTGCAAAAGGTCTTAAATAAAGGATTATGTTGAGTCCTTAAAGTGAAATGAGGAAAAAAAGCTGTCATATAAAATAAAGGACTCTGTTGAGTTCTTAAAGTGAAATGAGTAAAAGGTACTCCCATACGAATTAAGAATTATTTTGTTCTGCATGAAGTAATCATGTGGATGAAGTAAGTAATTAAAGTTTCCTCATTCACAAAAGTTATGAATAGTTTTCGAAATTGTGGCAGAAAAGTTCAAGCCACATTTCGAGGGGGAGAAATATGAGACAGTTAGAAAGATACTCTCCTGTAATGTGCATTGAAAAGCAAGAGATGATCTATTAAAGATTGAATGTCACAGTCAGGAGGAGTACAACGGTCACTATTTTGATACCCCTATGTAAACAAATAGCTAGATTTCAGTATTTATACTGGACGACCCACAAAGATAGTAAGATGGTGCTTACACAGCACATAAAGCTTTTAACAGATGGAACCCAAATAAAGATTACTGATACACCATATTTACAAAAGATGGCAAATTCTGGGGGAGTATGGTATTTAGAGACCTAAGACTTGAAGAGAAGTAGGAATGCGTGTCCACTTCAATGATTCAAGAATAAAAGTTTCTCATGCCTACTGATGTTGCAAACAACACCTGTTGTTAGCTGTCAAAGAAAATAAATAATATAAAGAAGGATCCTGTTATGCAGGACCTTGTTAATCCATTGCCATTTGGCAAAAGGAGCAACAACAACCCTATACAAAGTAAAGAAAATCAAATGGAGGTTGTTTACCTCATTTGAGGAAGTCACAGGAATTCCATGGGTTAAGACCATGGAAGAAAGAAATGATTCCTAAAAGAGCCATCACAGTAGGTTATAATGGATCTACAAAATGCAATGTGACTCCAGAGGGAATGTTGAAAGATATAAAGCAAAATTTGTGACAAAAGCTTTAGTCAAAGAGAAGAAAGAACATACGGGATACCACAATAGTAAATTCATTTATGGATTGAAGAAAGCCACGAGATGGTGGTATCTAAAGTTTATATGAAACAGTTTGAAATTTTGGGTTTAAAGAGATTGAGGAGGACAATAATTTTAAGCAAAGTAAAAAGAATGGGAAATGTGATTTCCACATCTTAAATGAAGATAACATCCTACTTTCTAGTGGTGGTGTTAATATATTGTTATAGATAAAGAATTCTTGTCCTCAAATTTTGATCTCGGTGATGAGTTTTTCATTATATGAATTGAGACTAATCGAGATAAAAGAAAGGGGTATTATGGTTACTGCAAAGGCATACTCAGAAAAGCTTCTAAAAAAATGAAGCATGCGAATGAGTAAACCTACGCCTATTCTTATCGTCAAGGGTAATAGTTTTGGGAACCTTAGTGTTCTGGGAATCAATGTGAAATAGAAATAATCCCATATGCTTCAGCTGTTGGAAGTCTTATAAGCGCGCAAGTAAAGAACTTACCCTGACATAGTTTGTGTATCCGGGTTATTTTGGCAAAAGTACAATCCAGAGATAGATCACTGGAATTGAAATTGAGAATGTTGGCCTCATGCTGATTTGGAAAGATCAAGTACTCTCAAAAGGTTGTGAGTACAAAAGTAGAACTTGTGAAATGTGTAGCGAAATGTGTAGCGAAATCCACAATTGTCGCTGACTTTCACATTTGGAGGTTTTGTGTGGAAAAGCTCCAAAACAAAGCAATTATGATCAATGTGATGCAAAGATATAATATAGCATGATACGAGGCCGAGGGACAGGCAAAATAGTTAAGGAACCTTTACCCGGAGTTGATAATGGTTGACATCAGCAATAACCATTAAAGTAGTTTGCTCCTGTGACAACAAGTCAACTGTGGTGCCAAACACGTTGACACAAAGTTATACGTTGTAAAGGAGAAAGTCTGGAATCATGATTGAAATGGATTGTGAGTTTAAATGACAGAAAGTTGTTGCGGATCCACTTACTAAAGGTTTGCCGCCCAGTGTGTACAGAGAACACACAGTCGACATGGGTTTACGGTATAACCTATGTTTTCCGGACAATAAAGGGCTCAAAGTTAAATAATCTATTTCAGTACAGAGACGTGTATTGTAGCTGTTGAATCTATCGGCAACTGACCGTGACGATGAAACTGCTCTATGCATTAATCTGTGATGAAATATGAAAAGAAGTAAAAGGTATGAAGCTAAAAGTAAAAGATGAGATCAAAGGGGAGAATGTTGGGTTGATCTCCACCAGTTGATCCAACGGTCAACTGGGCCTTTGACTCGCGCTCTGATCAGGAGCGCCTAGCCCAAGATAAGGCTGGTGGATCCCCATCGCGCAGTCCCATAAAGACAGGATGGGGACTGGCGGCTCAAGGCACGAGGTTCGCCGCCGACCAGTTTTCCCCACCGAAACCCTAGTCACGAACCGATCAGCGAGGGGCTGAAGCGACGGGAAGCGCCATCGGCACCAGCTACTGCACTGCGCGTCGCTGCCCTAGCGCAGAACTTCACCGACGAACCTACGGTGGCTCTGGATTAAGAAAGTAACCTCTCGATCTACACCCTAGTCGATCCAATAGTTCTAACAACATGCCCATGCACGCATGGTGATTTCTGGTCTAGAAGTCGACGTGTAAACAAAAAACAGTAGAGCTGCTCTAGAAGACTAGAACAGCGCTAGCTCAAGATCGAGTTAGCCGTGGTGCATGCCTGCCTGAGATTAGCTAGCAGGCTGGGACTAAATGTATGGGCTGACATGACGACCATCACTCCATCAGTACGTAAGCTATAGACAGTAACATGCACAGCGCAGAGACGACCGCCGATGACGATGCAGCATGATACCTTGCGTCCTCGGTGAAAGTAGAGAATGCATCCATGGAGGCTTCCTGGAATTCACCAGCAGCGGCTAGTAGCCCTAGCCTGAAAATGAAATCCATATACACGTACGCATCCCCCGGCCGGCATCCATGACTTGTCCTGCATTTTTCTACCATTCTATCGACGTCGTCTGTTTAATTAATTTATTTTGTTTCTCCATCCATCTCGTGGGGACATCGATCGATCAGTCACTTGGCACGCAGCAGTAACAATATTGCATAGTAATTTCTGCCGGGTTTACCAGGCTCTAGCTAGCTAGCTAGTTACTGGCCTGTACCTGGTGACTGGTTATAAACGAAACTTCCTGCATGCAATAAGGTAGAATCGTCGAGCAAGGACAAATCCGAGCTGGAGGAATGCCAAATCTCCGACGGCGTCGCCTGCCGGATTATTCCCTCCAGTTTTATATACTTCCTAGGTCCACAAAAGAATGTAATTATGGAGTCCGTGCTAGTCAAACTAATTCAAGTTTAACCAAATTTATATTAAATGGTATTAGTGCTTATCTCTCCAAAAAAATATATTATTAAAATATAATCTATAACTTAATCTAATGGTACTTATTTTGTCTCATGAATGTTATTTTTTTCTATAAATTTAGTTAAAGTTCAAATTGTTTTGATTTCTCAGAAAACAAGAATTGCATTATTCTTTTAGAGCAAGGCTAATGATTTAGTCTGCTGCTAGCTGCAAGAACCTTTACAGCTCATCTATCAGCACACTTGTATAATAGTTTAGCTCTCCATCATAAATATAAGGCCCACTTGTCTATCTTACAAAATTCTTGGTTCTTGTGTCGAAGCTGGCTGTAAGCTAATAGCCCACTTCCCCTCTCTCTCTGCTTCTCCCTCCTCCACCTCACTATTTAGCCTGCTTTTAGTCCACCATAATACTTGCTCTTGTGGACAGAGGGCTACGAGTCTATAAAGGCTGCCGTCAGCTGGCCGGCTGCGACGATATAAAGCTGGTTGGACTAACCGTAGACGATCCCGGAGGATACGATAGCTACAAGAATGCACTGCATGGTCAACGTACTTCATTGGCGCCAGATGCATAAAGATATGTGCAGCAGATGCCTCGCTAGCTTGGTAGCTTTTTTCCTACTGGCCATGAACGGGGATATAAAGAAAGAGATCGATAACGTTCCGAGAAGTTACTAGCTAGCTAGGGTTATGCGAAGATTTTCTCCTTCAGCTACTATACTATGCAGGTGCCTTTCGTCTGACATCGACGTTGCAGTCAATCAACGGGTTGTACAAAAGGAGAAGAAACTGATCGAACATTTGAAACTTTGAAGAAATTAAACCATCTCGTTTTGGACTACTAGCACACACTCATATATGTCATGGAGTTCATTCACTGGTCCAGAGACGACACAAGACAGGGACAGGGCACCACTTCTACTCACCCATGCAGATTAACTATAGCTACAGCTTGGCATCGGCATACTTTCTTTGTTGCCGGAATATTTCCACTTGGAAAAAAGCCAAGTCGTTGCATGCATCATTTAATTTCCTGCGCACAATTCTGGAAAACTTTCGCGCCCATCTCGATCCGCTAGTAGGTTCCCAGGACGCAAGCTCCTGATAGTTTCTGGCGGCGCAGATCCAGATATATAAGCATATTTGCATGCATCACGATTTGGACATGTCGTACCAGAGGCAGACGGCTACATATATATGTCCTAGTAATAAACAAAGTCCAAATTCTATTGTTTTTCAATGAAAATGGAAGATTTAGATATATCTTAATAAAGATGAAAGAATTTAAATTTGGTTTTTTTGGTGTTCTTACCCAGCTTTGAAGTGCCATTGTGGTTTTGCTCTTATTTTTTTTTAACTTTGTGATTTTGCTGGTATTTTTTTCGCAAGTCATTGCGATTTTGCCCTTGATCTTTGCGTATTTGCCCCTATTTTGATTGTTGACTAGAGGTAAAATCGCACCGAATTATAAATAGTAAAGGGCAAAAATCACAAGTTAAAAAAATAAGGACAAAATCCCAGTCGCACTTCAAAGTAGGGGTAAGAACATAAATGCTCCTTTTAATTTACATGTGTTGAATACATTAAGGGCCTGTTTAGTTCCCAATTTTTTTTGCACAAGTACCCGTCACATCGAATCTTCGGACGCATGCATGGAGCATTAAATGTAGTTGAAAAAATAACTAATTACACAGTCTAACTGATTAGCACAAGCTGAATCTGTTAAGCCTAATTAGTCCATAATTGGACATTCTATCAGACCCGAGGCAGCGGGACTGCTTATAGGTATAGAATGTTCTAGAGTAAGGGATAGCTTATGGATGTACCTTACTTTTTTTTATAAATACCCGAATAGGCGTAGAACTAGTTGCAATACAAAGGAAACTACCCGATTGTGTTGTAGTAGAATTTCAACTATACTCAGCTAGGACTTTCCATGTAACCCAGTCCCCCGGATATATAAGGGCGGGCAGGAACCCCCTCCAAATCATCAACACCTAAGGCAATACAAATCACCACACAGAACGTAGGGTATTATGCAAGTCGCGGCCCGAACTTGTCTAAATCTTTGTGTTCCTTGTACCATCGAGTTCCAGAGCAGTCGGTCCCTACCTACAAACCTATTTGCTAAGGGTATCCCTGAGCAGGCTTGGCGGTAAACACCGACAGCTGGCGCGCCAGGTAGGGGATTCGGCGAGTTCATCGGCGAATTCGATGGCCGGATCAAGCGACGCCAACAACGTGCCTAAGGGCACAACTCTTGTTTTCGGTTCCTGGACATGCAGGGCTGATGGATCGGGCGGCTTCTCCAGCCACCTTGTCGCGCCTGACTCGCCTAAACCAAAAACCACCCCCCAACTCGCCGACATCCGCGAGTCTGCGGATCTCGACGAAAAAAGAGTTCTACACAAGTTCGACTCGGACAACTCAAAAAACGTGTCAACTCCAACTCGAACTCTTGGTTCAGTCGAGTTCGACACAAACTCTAGTTCCGAAAAACTCTACTTTTCCGAAACCCTCGGAAAATACTTGAGTCATCTCAAAACGATCAAACGCCCCAAGATCAATAACTTAGAACTACTCGGTGGAGTAGGACAAGTTTCACGATCAATCGAGGGCTGCATCAAACTTGCAGAAGCTGCTCTGGGCTCATCTACATCACAGCAGAACCCAGAAGTGTTGAACCCGCCACAGAAAAGGTCGGGTGATATACTCTCTGGGATCAATCGAGTGGATTCCAAGCTCACCGACTGTATTAAGATAGCTGAAAGCACCCTGCAATACAAGGAGCTGAAATTGGGAGGAGGAATCTGCGGGGGATCTGGTGAGACAAACCCCCGGTTTGTTCGGATGGGACCATCTATCTCCAGGATACCTCAGAGCCCTTCACCGAAACCTGCTCACATTCGGACTCCTGAACCAGTCGAGTCCTCGTTCGATCAAGACTTTGATCAATTCATGAACGGTCTTGACAACTTCGAACCATTCGACGATCTCGAAGATTGGTCTGACAACATCGACTTGTTCATGGATGCTATGGCCAATCCACCCGAACACGCTGACGCTCTTTGGGAACTGGCCAAACTTAAAAAGGGAAAAGCCAAAGCACCAGAACAATCCAGTGAGTCTATTTTTGACAAACCCTGGATCAAGGAGCCTGAAGGGCTTACTCCCACTCAATCATGGCTACATTGGATGAACGAGAACGCCCTCCGTGTAGAGATGGGCATCCCGCCTCTCGCTCACCTAAAGAACACATACTCTAAAATCGGTGGACTAACCGATTTCGAATCCGAGTACTCTTCCAACTCGGAGGATGAGCTGGATGACCTAATCCAGTACAGCAAGCAAGTCGAGTCCAACTCGGCTAAAAACTCCAAGTCCGATTAGGACTCCCTCCCTAACTTGGTCATATATGCAACGCCGCAAGGACGGACAGTGCACCTAAGGAAGACACAAGATCCCAATACCTCCGGCTCACAGCCAACGGATCTGCCTTACCAATAGAGCACCCCTCTAGACCCGTCCTCAAGCAAACAAGACAAAGAAGTTCAAGATCTTTGCCGTGAAATCCTCATGGTTCTCATCTCCGAAGTTCTGGAACCTGAGGGTGATTCCACGGAGCGCCTCAACCTCGACGACTACAACTCTGATGATTTCGATGAGTACATTTCCGACAACATGGAAACTACTCTTCCCACAATCACAGAAGCCCAGGCAGAAGATCCGCCTCAGAAGCCTCAAGCAAGATCCGCCTGCACCTTCTTCAGCAGTGACGGTCACCGTGCAACTAGAAGAGCAGCTTCCAGCAGAAGATCTCTACGAGCGTCGTCGCCTGCTTAACTAAAAATGGGGGTTCAGGCACCAGCGTCTAGCCAACGTACAGTCAGCAGGAACAGCAGGGCGACAACTACGACTACTCCAACTGCGACCTCCAAAACGTAATCAACATTGGTCGTGACGCGCGCAACATCATCATCTCAAGGAGAAAGGAACGCGAGGAAGTTGAGGCTCAGCCCTTCTTCCAACTACCGCATCCCACCAAAGGCTCCCGCATCCTTCGGCAAACACCCGTCCTCAGGGTAAACTGCGCACCTCACATCATGGAGAAACATCCCTTGGCAGAGCCAGGGTCAACAAGACTCTACAGCACAAGTGCTTCATCCACCCAAAGAGCTCTCACACGATCTTCGAGTGCGACTCACTCCGCAAGGCCCTCGGGGCACCCCTCCTAAAGGAAACTCTACCTACAATCTAGTCAAACCACCGTATCGACTAGTTTTATCCTCAAATAAGTTTTTTATGTAAACCATTGCTCACGTCTAACGAGCAAGGGGTAGGTCTTAAGAGTCAGAGTCTATCATTTTACAACTATTGTAATCTCGACAAATCCAAAATAAAAGTTGATTCCCTCCGTAAATCGACCACTTGGCTCTCGCTCACAAGACAGAATACCCCATCTCAAGCACTACCCCGAAAAGCTGCATCAGGGCAGCTATCGAGTAGTTGTCATGGTTTACCCTTGGATATCTTTTCAATATTTACGTCTTGGGCAACCGACGGGGTTCGTACCTAACAATTCTGTCTTAAGGATTACTCCAGTCCTTGATTAAAAGGACACCTTACTTGCCTCGCTCGAGTAAGTTTTGGATATCCCTTCGACATTTACGTCTTGGGCAACCCGACGAGGTTCGTACCTAGCAGTTCTGTCTTAAGGATTACTCCAGTCCTTGGTTAAAAGGACACCTTACTCGCCTCGCTCGAGTAAGTTTTGGATATCCCTTCGACATTTACGTCTTGGGCAACCCGACGGGGTTCGTACCTAACAGTCCTGTCTTAAGGATTACTCCAGTCCTTGGTTAAAAGGGCACCTTACTCGCATCGCTCGAGTAAGTTTTGGATATCCCTTCGACATTTACGTCTTGGGCAACCCGACAGGGTTCGTACCTAACAGTTCTGTCTTAAGGATTACTCTAGTCCTTGGTTAAAAGGACACCTTACTCGCCTCGCTCGAGTAAGTTTTGGATATCCCTTCGACATTTACATCTTGGCAACCCGACGGGGTTCGTACCTAACAGTTCTATCTTAAGGATTACTCCAGTCCTTGGTTAAAGGGACACCCTACTCGCTTGCTCGAGTAGGTCTTGGATACTCTTTTGGCATTTTCGTCTTGGGCAACTCGACGGGGTTCGCACCTAACAGACTTGCCCTGGAGTTACTCCAGTCCTCGGGTAGGACACCTTACTCGCCTTGCTCGAGTAAGTTCGGGATATTTCTAGAATATTTACGTCTTGGTTAACTCGACGGAGTTCAATTCTAACAGTCCTATTCTAGAAATCAATCTAGTCCATGCACAGGACATACTACTCGATAAGATCGAGTAGTCTGGGATATTTTCACAAATAGTTGCATGCTATCTGGGTGACCAAGCAAGGTCTATCCTAACTGGTCAACTATGAAAATCCCTCAAGGAACACGAATAAGTTCTTGATACTCTAAAATAGGTTAACAAGAATCTCTTGTTCACCTATCTATCAAGGAACATCTCCAACTCCAAATCCTCAGACAAAGTTTTCCTTACAAAAGGAAATCTACACTAAGCTATGGTTTTTTACACTTTTTCAGAGCTTTTCCCACTTGGTTAATCCTGCGGGATTCATTCCTAATCGGTCAGCACTAGAGTTCTGATTCAGAATCATATAAACTCGATCCTATTCGAGAATACTTTGCTTTCTAAAGGCACCGACGGGTACAAGTCCTTGTATCTACTATTATAACTGAGTGGGCGCGATGCTTCCTACACTCAGGACCTTCGAGTACAACTACTCGACACACCAAAGGATTCCACAATCCTAAAAACACAGAACAAGTACTTGATATTACACAAATATTTAACATTTGTCTCAAGGTACTTCTAGCCGACACGCCAACTCAATTACAACAAAAAGTTCAAGGAGTCTCAGACTTGCTCAAGGACTCTACAATCTGGTCGGCCACAGTGGAAGTTTCTGCCAGATATTTATGGACCTGATCGTCCGTACAATCAGCCTTGGCTCCCTTCCCTAGTGCGTCTAGACAAGTGGTCGGCCAGTAAGATTTTACCAACCCGAGCATGTGACCCACGTACTGACGGGTGGTTGTGGAGACATACCTTTCAAAGGCCTTAGGTACTTTACGAAGTTTCCCCACCAATGAGAGCGGTTCGCCCTCATTCCCCTCCGAAATCTCCATAACCTCGGCTATTTCTTGGGCAGCATCCCTGACTTCTCTCAGATCTACAAGTTCTCGTTGCATCGAGTCTCGGGACTCTGACAAGGTCTTGAGCTGTTGAAGAACCGTCAAGGCCTCCCGGTCCGAGTCCTCCTTGATCTTTTTGAGCTTTTCAATCTCATCTGTGTTTCGGTACATAAGAATCTTTAGATCCAGTACCAAGCTTTCCTGAATCTTTAAAGATTTTGCACAAGCTGTGTACTCGATTGAAAGAAAATCTTATAAACACCAAGCAGATCAACTAGTCGAACGCATAATATATGCTAAAGACTAACCTTTTTTGGATTGGGAGAGCTTCTTAAGCTTTCCCTCGAGAGCAGTCTTCTCGGACGAGAGCGTTTTCACCCTCTCTCTCAGAGCATTCAACTCTGTATCATCCCGAGCTTGGCCAGCCTCTCGCCCCAGCGCCTCCTACAAAAATAAAAAATCAGTATACTACTCGATCTATACTAAAGTATTCGAAGTGTTCGACTACTTACCTCCAGTAGCTTGAAAGCAAGCTCCACCTTCTCTCGCGACAAGCCAGTTCCCGATGTGACCTGGAAAGTACTCGACATCACCTCAAAAACAGCCCTTTTGGGCACATCTTCAATCCTCCCCATAGTATTCCATGTATCTTGGGAATCTACAGGAACAATATGCTACTTAATCAAATTAAGAGCAGAAAAAGATACCTTTCCTACAAGGAGACACAAGCTTACCTGCAGGGGTCTCCTCGGGCTGATCCTTGCCGCCTCCCTCAGGAAGCTTCACGCCTTCTCCCTCCTCCGGAAGCTTGTCACTTCCGCCATCATCTAGGACCTCCTCATTGCCCCTTTCGAAATTTGGCAAGGGAGAATCCAGAAGCATGGCGTTGGCCATGGCCTCCGCATCATGAGCACTCATATCAAGAGTGTTCGGAGGTTTTTCCACCCCCGATTTGGAGGCTGAGTTGTCCTCAGTCTCCACACTCGCCTCCAAAACTGTGTCGCTGAAAAGACAAAGTAGTTAAAAACTACTAGATATAAAAGGAAAATCCTATAGCTACAAGTTTTGAGAAACTTACGTAGGAGCTCTTTTCAAAGCAAGATCCTTGATGCCAAATTTGCGAGCAGGCTTCACAACAAGGGCTCGCTTACTTGCATCTCCGGCCTTATTTACATCGGAACTACTCGCCGAAAAAGTAGTCCCGGTCCCCTTTGACGAGTCCACTGTGATGGAAGGGACAGACTGTCCCACCACAGTATCATCCCCAGATACTGACGTCCATGGCATTTTAGCCACCGGACTTGGAAAAAGCAAATGCCAATCAAAAACTTGCAATTCGACAATGAGAAGTACTCGATTGCAAAACAACTAGCTACTTACCTGTCGCTAGTAGTCTGTGAGGAGCTGCTTCGCTTCCTCACAGTCGAACGAGTACTTGTCGGATGACCCGCATGAGTATCTTCGCTTCGACTGAGACTATGTGCCATGTCATCATCCCTAGCTGATTCTGCAGCTTCTGAATTAGCAGTTTCATCATCAGAACAAAAGCCTTCAATCTCTGAAGAATCTTCAGAATCAGGCACAAGTTTGTTATAAGCACTCGGAACGAGATGGGATGGGCGAAATATGCCTGGCAAAGGAGGATTACTCCTATAATCATTCACATCATCCTACAAAAAGAAAGGGAAAAATTATCAGGGGCAAAAATAAAGTACTCGATATTACAAATTGACTACTTATCACTTACCTCCTTGGAAGGATTCAGCACTGAAAATGTGTTGAGGAGGTTCGGAATATGTTCCACCTTCTCGAACAGTCGTTGTACTCGACGAAGAGCTTCTTCATTGGAGATCTCTTCCTCTGAACACCGCGACGGATCATTTTTCCCTCGATATTCGAAACCAAAAGTAACTCGAGCTTGGAGAGGTTGGATTCTACGCTTCATCCAGTCAAAGGCCACAGACTCTCCACTTATTCCTCTTTGCTTCAGACTTGCAATCATTTCCAGCAGCTCTGGAATCTGGCTCATATCAATAGGCTTCTTCAGCCATTCAGCCCACTGAATGGGAGGGCCAGCTAGGATGGGTGGAAGGCTGTTTCCATGATTTTCGACATAAAACCATCTTGCCTTCCAGTCGATCACTTTCTGCGACAACTTATAGGGGATGTAAACCCTATCCATCCTCTGTCGCAATTGAATACCTGCCCCACCAACTACATCTAAACTAGCTGTAGATCCGGGACAGCGGGACTGCTTATAGACATAGAATGTTCTAGAGTAAGGGAAAAGCCATGACTGCTACACTTCGGTGCTTCTGCTAAAGACCTCTCCCCTGCCTTTTATAGCCACAAGAAGACTTGCTGAAGGAGAACCCGTGAATCAACAGTGCACGTTTCACGGACGCATTCATGGCAGCATTCACGGACGCAGTTAAAGTTGCAATAATGCAGATTCTCCAAACAGTAATGTCTCATGTGAGCACTGAATAAAGAGCCGTACATCCCGGGTTTTATTCCTGGAATTATTTCGGGTGCAATCAGTGTGGTAGATCCAATTGTATTATTTTTCTGGGATTTTACCTGAAAAAGAGGTCTTTTCGGATTCTGGATCTGATGAATCCTGCAAATAATCTGAAGGATAAAGTCTGATGCCACGACTTAAATCCTTAATTCCAAATTTACGCTCGGGGGCTACTCGCAGCAAAAGGGATTTTGATTTAAGGCTCGGGGGCTGCTGGATATAGGCATTAGAGATTTATTTTTCAATTTTTTTGGAAAATAATCTGAAGTGATCCTCAGCCTGATTCTACGATTCAACCTAAGGCTCGGGGGCTACTCCATATGGAGTGTTGACGCTCACTAACGATCATTTCCAGGCGTCAACTTGATCAGAAAATCATGAGAGTTTGCATTTCTTACACGCATCCTTATCCAATAAAGTCCCTAAACCACACTTTACCTTTTAGAATATGCAAGTTGTGCTTTTGAGCTAATATGCAGGTTGCAAGCACACTTTGGCCCAACAGAAAAACACAAAAAATATCAGAGTATCGATTCAGGCTCAAATGGACCAAGTGTAGCCCAAGAACCGAAGCAAGATCACTCAAGACAAGCTCTACCTCGGTGTTCAAACCAGGCCAGGCCCAGACAAGCCCAACCCTCAGCAGTTGGGGGCGGTTGGCGCCACTGGCAGGCCGGCCGACCCCTTGGTCGGCCGACTAGCCCGTGGGCTCCACTGCCTTAAGATTGCTACGTGGCAGCATGGCATTGGTCCCCTACGTCGATTTGCGGAGGATTAGCTTTAGAAACCCCGTGGCTCCCTGCTATAAATTCAAGGGGGGGTAGAGAATGAGAACGACACACACACACACACACACACAAACACAAACACACACACATGCACACACCACACACCACTCACCCCTCCTCTCTTGCATTCCTTGCATAGTCTTTAGGCTTAGTGGAGTTTACGAGAAGTCTAGGAGTCATCGAGTCGCCGGTGTTGCTCGAGAGTCTGGTATGGGTTCATCTCTAGTTCTCTCTTGTAATATTCGGTTGTTTGTAATAGAATTAGACTATGGTTACCGATATCTGCTTGAAGTATATTCTGAGTTATCGAGTATATGCTTCTTGTCATGGTTGCATTATTATTCAATGATCTCATTGCATAATTGCCCTGTGCTGGAGATGGTTAGTCTTTTGTTCTTAGAACTCTATCAACTGCTCCAGTATTCGTACGATTGCTCTAGTGTGATGTCTGTCCATCCGGAGGGTGGGGGCTCCTCGCGGGACACTAGAGTATCCCTTACTAGTGTAGACATGGTGTCTAGATTAGCTAAGTGTTGCTGGATGTCAACTATACCCACGGTTTGTAGAGGTAGCCGGCAGGTGGTGACAGCCCTGTTCGAGCCTTTTAGTAATCCTCCACATTCGGTATGGGGGGTAGGAGGTACATAAAATCGCCGGGGTGTACGGGCTCCTCCCGTCGCTTCGATAGCGATCTCCCTGTTTTGTAGTGTAATCTCTGACGAGCTAATCAATGAGAAAGTGTAGATATAGCTAGCCTAGCATAGCTGACTCGAGCTCTGACTTTTACCTTGCTCCCGGCCTAAAGCATCTTTTATCTTTCTTTTATTTATTTATCCGAGAGTGTAGTTTGTGTGTGTGTCACACTACCTCCTACCATGTTATTATCTTGCCCCTGTTTATGCATGAGAATATCCAATCTAGATAGAGTTCACCCACTAATCTATATATTCTCTCACTCACCGCCTTCCCTGCGGAAATATAAATGACACCCCGGTATACTCTCGGGTAAAATGCTACAGCGGTATTCCGTGCGCTTGCGGATTCATTCGTGGTTCATGAAATACTGCCACCCCAAATTGGCATCTGCGAGCGTCATCGCTGGTGACGTTGGTAGGCGCCAACAAGCATTTTTGGCGCCGTTGCCGGGGAAGGCACAGAGTGAAATATATAGATAAAAGTTGTGAACAAAATCAAAATTGGTATTCGCTTGCTAAACAGGCTAACTTGGCTTTGTTTTCTTGTCTTTGATGATATGAAAACAGGGTAGTGTATGACCGGTTTCGATCTGCCGCAAAACTTTCATTCCGATCCAGAGTCACTTTTGAGGAGGGCGCGAGCTCGTCTCGTATCACCTCGGAGAACACTCTCGGCAGTCGATCCAGTCATCGCATCATCGTCAGCTCCTAGAGCTATGGCCCAGAAGACACTCCGTGATTACTCTGCTTCGTCTGCTAACCAGGTCCCTACCGGGCCCGAGGTTAACACCGGAGGAGAAAATTTCGAGATCAAGACGGGTCTCATTACGATGGTGCAGGCCAGCCCATTCTGTGGCAAGGCCAATGAGGATGCCAGCGCTCATCTCTAGCAGTTCCTGGAGCTCTGCAGTACTTTTGTTATCAAGGGTGTATCGCAGGATGCTATCCGGCTCCGTCTGTTTCCGTTCTCTCTCTTGGGGAGAGCGAAGCAATGGTTTTATGCTAACAAGGCTGCTGTGGATACTTGGGACAAATGTGCCAAGGCATTCCTCTCGAAGTTCTTCCCGACGGGCAAAACCAACGCTCTTCGTGGTCGGATTTCGAACTTCCAGCAGGCGTCAAATGAGTCAATTCCGGAGGCTTGGGAGAGGCTTCAGGAGTACATTCTAGCTTGTCCGCACCATGGGATAGATAATTGGCTCATTCTAAAGAACTTCTACAATGGGTTGACACAGTCATCCCGTGATCATGTGGATGCCACTGCGGGTGGAGCTTTCTTCTCGCTAACCATTGAAAGAGCTACATCATTGATCGACAAGATGGTTTCCAACCAAGGTTGGAGCAATGATCACCTCCAACCGCGCCAGCGAGGTATGCACTCCGTTAAGGAGGCCGACATGCTCGCTATGAAGATTGATCTCCTCCTCAAGAAATTTGAGGATTATTCCCAAGATAAGGCTCAATTGCAAACACTTCAAGCCTTGGAGACTCGCATGACGTGCGAGGTCTGCGGGAATGTTGGACATTCGGGCGATAATTACCCAGAAACCCAAGAAGAAGCTCTATTCCTTAATGACAGCAATGGGTTTCATCCACAAGGAGGTCAGGGGTGGAATCAACCACGCCCATACTACCAAGGAGGTAATGGGAATTCGAATTCTTTCTGTCCTAACCAGCCTACCTTGAGAGATCTTGTCTACGGCCAAGCAAAGATCAATGAATCCCTTCAGAAGAAGTTGGCCGTTATAGACAAATCTATGGAGACTATCCATGCCAAAATGGACGGATTGTCCACGGCTATGAAGAACCAGCTGAGTCTCAATAAGGCGCTAGAAACTCAATTGGCTCAATTAGCTGCTGCTACACCTGCTGCTGAACTAGGGAAGATTCCAGGGCAACCCGAGTCTACTCTAGAAAGTGTGAATGTCGTCAACGCTATGTGGAAAGAGTCACTTAGCAGGACACCCCTCAGCTATGCAGAAAAGCTCACACGCCCAAGAAGAGGTGCGTGGGGCGAGTTAGCAGCCACAATAAGAGATGATCCCGGAACCCCAGTGATCAGTTGCTCAATCTTTGACTATGAATTTGGTCACGCCCTTTGTGACCTTGGAGCCAGCGTCAACATCATTCCCAAGGTGACTTTCGAGAAGCTAGGCTATCCATCAATTTCCCCTACCACTATGTGTGTTCAACTGGCAGATTCCACAATAAGATATCCAGAAGGAGTTGTTGAAAGGTTTATGGTAAAAGTCAAGAATACCTACATATTGGTGGACTTTGTAGTCCTTGATATGGAAGGAGATCTTGGAATTCCGCTCATACTTGGGCGACCATTCCTCAAGGATACAAACGCCAGAATTGATGTGGGGACATGAAGAATTAGCCTTCGTATCATGGGAAAGACCATGAAATTCAAGTTCCAGAACAAAAAGGAGGTATTCCTGATTTATGAGGATAGTGAGAAACAAGGGCTATGGGCAGAGCCAGGTTGGGATGGTCAAGATTATCATCCCCCTTCCAAGACAGCTTGTGAGGATTGGGATATTCATACTCCACCAACCGAGCCAGTGGAAAACGACCAGAAGATCCCTGACTTTATCACCAACACAGTATGGGAAGATCTGGAAATTGTCTATCCTGCATCCGAGGATCCTGTTCCAGCGCCACCTACGCCACCAAAGAAGACCAAGAAGGTGTGGCGCAAGAAAAACAAGACGTCATCGACCGCTACTACTTCTCCAGGTACGGACGAAATGACATCAACCTAATCAGGTATGGAGAAAGGTCCTACTTTTCGACCCTAACCAAGAGCTAGCTTGGGGGAGGTCCCCTCCCCTAAGTCAACGGTATCCCTTTATTTGCTTTCAATAAAATTTAATAAAAAACTTTCAAAAACAAAATAAAAATTTACTGCTTTATTTCTCTTTTTCATGATTCGCGTAAGAATGTTTTAACTCCTTTTGATAAGTTGAAAGGATGAGTTTTGCTTTGCTCTATCATGTCTGTTGTGCCTAGTTTGAAGATAAGAGTTCTCTCGAGTTTAAATCTGCTAGTTATGCAAATATCTTGTCAATGAACCTGAAAGTTCCGTGGGTTGCATATGCTTGATTCAAGTCTAAGTTGTTGCGAGTTCAGATATGGTAAATAAGGTTGTGCAAGCTTGTTCTAGTGATGCTTGAAGTCTGGAGTTGTTTTCAAAAATTCTAAAAGAGGCAAGTTCCCTAGCGATATGCGAAGTCCTACCAGAGCCATATATCATATTCCATGAAAAACCCTTTACACATATGCTGCTTGATATTCTGTTGAGTTTTATCAAATTGTGTGACCCTAGTGAGATGCTTTTCATGCTTTCTCGATCATAAGCACGTACACGTCCCATCCAATTGCTACATTCCTACACTGGGAATTGGTACCACCACCCATTCATTCCACATAATAAATGCTCTATGTCTTGGTGATCTCTCTCGTAGAACATCCTTGAAATAAAATAAAGTCAGATTATGGTTGCTCCAAAAAGAGAAAAGATGGCATGCCAAAGAAGCATGACCCAAAAAGAGAGAGAGAGAGAGAGAGAGAAAGGGGTAGCCATGTCTCAAAAAAAAAGAGAAATAGGGATGATTTGAGAGAGAAAAGCCATTACCTCAAGGAGTATGTCATATCCATCCATCCATCCATCCACTCATACACTTGCATCTTTTGATCGAGATTGCATGACTTGTTTCTCCATGGATCCTCCCTTTGACTTTACAATAAATAGAATACAAGTGTGCCCTGTTCTTATCCTACCTTGAGCTCCATAAAGGCTTGTAGTAGTAGAGAAGATCAAATGCAGATACTGCACTGGTAAGGAAATACAAGATGAGTGCCTCGAGAGAGTTATCTTGGGAGCTTTGCCATGTTTTCAAAATTCTTTCAAAAAAAAGGTATCTCCAGATGGATTGCGGATCTATGAACAAGTAAGTATCACTCTATGCACCGTTCTGACTTTCAACAGCCCAAGACAAGGAGATAGCTAAAAAGCCCCATGAAGGAGTAAGGTAATTGAGCAAAGGTATGCTAACCGACTTATTTAAGCTTATAGATGAATCTCTTTGCTTTAGACTATGACATGACAGGTAAGGTACGAGTCAAAGTGATTTTCTAATCAATAACCTGATTTGTCCTACTTTGCTCGGGACGAGCAAAGGACAGCTTGGGGGGTCTTGTTGACGCTCAATAACGATCATTTCCAGGCGTCAACTTGATCAGAAAATCATGAGAGTTTGCATTTCTTACACGCATCCTTATCCAATAAAGTCCCTAAACCACACTTTACCTTCTAGAATATGCAAGTTGTGCTTTTGAGCTAATATGTAGGTTGCAAGCACACTTTGACCCAACAGAAAAACACAAAAAATATCAGAGTATCGATTCAGGCTCAAATGGACCAAGTGTAGCCCAAGAACCGAAGCAAGATCACTCAAGACAAGCTCTACCTCGGTGTTCAGACCAGGCTAGGCCCAGACAAGCCCAACCCCCAGTAGTTGGGGGCGGTTGGCGCCACTGGCAGGCCGGCCGACCCCTTGGTTGGCCGACCAGCCCGTGGGCCCCACCGCCTTAAGCTTGCTACTTGGCAGCATGGCATTGGTCCCCTACGTCGGTTTGCGGAGGATTAGCTGCAGAAACCCCATGGCTCCCTGCTATAAATACAAGGGAGGGTAGAGAATGAGAACCACACACACACACACACCACTCACCCCTCCTCTCTTGCATTCCTTGCATAGTCTTTAGGCTTAGTGGAGTTTAGGAGAAGTCTAGGAGTCATCGAGTCGCCGGTGTTGCTCGAGAGTCTGGTATGGGTTCATCTCTAGTTCTCTCTTGTAATATTCGTTTGTTTGTAATAGAATTAGACTATGGTTACCGATATCTGCTTGAAGTATATTCTGAGTTATCGAGTATATGCTTCTTGTCATGGTTGCATTATTATTCAATGATCTCATTGCATAATTGCCCTGTGCTGGAGATGGTTTGTCTTTTGTTCTTAGAACTCTATCAACAGCTCCAGTATTCGTATGATTGCTCTAGTGTGATGTCTGTCCATCCGGAGGGTGGGGGCTCCGCGCGGGACACTAGAGTATTCCTTACTAGTGTAGACATGGTGTCTAGATTAGCTAAGTGTTGCTGGATGTCAACTATACCCACAGTTTGTAGAGGTAGCCGACAGGTGGTGACAGCCCTGTCCGAGCCTTTTAGTAATCCTCCACATTCGGTATGGGGGGTAGGAGGTACATAAAGTCGCCGGGGTGTACAGGCTCCTCCCGTCGCTTCGATAGCAATCTCCCTGTTGTGTAGTGTAATCTCTGACGAGCTAACCAATGAGAAAGTGTAGATATAGCTTGCCTAGCATAGCTGACTCGATCTCTGACTTTTATCTTGCTCCCGGCCTAAAGCATCTTTTATCTTTCTTTTATTTATTTATTTATCCGAGAGGGTAGTTTGTGTGTGTGTCACACTACCTCCTACCATGTTATTATCTTACCCCTGTTTATGCATGAGAATATCCAATCTAGATAGAGTTCACTCACTAATCTATATATTCTCTCACTCACCGCCTTCCCTGCAGAAATATAAATGACACCCCGGTATACTCCCGGGTAAAATGCTACAGCGGTATTCCGTGCGCTTGCGGATTCATTCGTGGTTCATGAAATACTGCCACCCCAAATTGGCGTCTGCGGGCGTCATCACTGGTGACGTTGGTAGGCGCCAACATGGAGCACGAGTACTTCGCACACCATATATGATCAAGATTTCAGGGCTTGAGCACCTCACAGCCTCGAAGCAAACGGAAGTACTTGAAGGACTACTCGACGTATTTGAAGGAAGGACCAGAAGCAATCAGAAGGATGTTCTGACTACTTGAAGTACTCGAAGACGCCCAGCCAAGTACTCGACGCCTGCAGGACTCGGCTACGAAGAGCTCGGGGGCTTGTCAGACCCGGGACAGCGGGACTGCTTATAGACATAGAATGTTCTAGAGTAAGGGATAGCTCATGGATATAACTTACCTCTTTTGTAACTACCCGAATAGGCATAGAACTAGCTACAGTACAAAAAAAACTACCCTATTGTGTTGTAGTAGGACTCCAACTATACTCGGCTAGGACGTTCCATGTAACCCTGTCCCCCCGGATATATAAAGGCGGGCAGGGACCCCCTCCAAACAATCATCAACACCTAAGGCAATACAAACCACCACACAGGACGTAGGATATTACGCAACTCGCGGCCCGAACCTGTCTAAATCATTGTGTTCCTTGCACCATCGAGTTCCAGAGCCGTCGATCCCTACCTACAAACCCTACTGCTAAGGGTATCCCTGAGTAGGCTTGGCGATAAACACCGACAGTTGGCGCGCCAGGTAGGGGATTCGGCGAGTTCACCAACGAATTCGATGGCCGGATCAAGCAACGCCAACAGCGTGCCAGAAGGCACGACTTTCGTTTTCGGTTCCTAGACTTGCACGGCTGATGGAACGGGAGGCTTTTCCAGCTACCTTGTCACGCCTAACTCGCCTAAGTCGAAAACCCGCTCCCAAATCGCCGGCATCCACGAGTCCGCGGATCTCGACGAGAAAAGAGCTCCACCTGAACTCGACTCGGACAACCCAGGAAACGTGGCAACTCAAAACCGAACTCTTGGTTCGGTCGAGTTCGACACAAATTCTGATTCCGAAAAGCCTTACTTTTCCAAAAGTCTTGGAAACTACCTAGCTCATCTAAAGACAATAAAATGCCCTAAGATCAAAAACTCAGAACTATTCGTCGGAGTGGATCAAGTTTCACGATTGAGAGAGGGCTGCATCAAACTTGCAGAAACCGATCTCAGCCCATCTGCGCTACAGCAGAACCCTAAAGCACTAAACCCGCCATAGAAGAGGTCGGGTGACATGCTCTCAGGGATTGATCGGTTAAATTCAAAGCTTGCTAATTGCATTAAGGTGGCTGAAAGCACTCTACAAAACAAAGAGCAGAAATCGGGAGGAGGAATCTGCGGGGGAGCTGGTGAGACAAACCCCCGGCTTGTTCGGATGGGACCGTCTATCTCCAGGATACCTCAGAGCCCTTCACCGAAACCTGCTCACACTCGGACTCCGAAACCAATCGAGTCCAAGTTCGATCAGGACTTTGATCGCTTCATGAACGGTCTCGAGAACTTTGAACCATTTGACGATCTTGAAGCGTGGTCAGACAATGCCGAGCTGTTCATGGATGCCATGGCCAAACCAACCGAGCATGCCGACGCTCTTTGGGAACTGGCCAAGCTTAAAAAAGGAAAAGCCAAGGCCCCAGAACAATCCAACGACTCAATCTATGACAAACCCTGGATTAAGGAGCCTGAGGGGCTAACTCCTACTCAATCATGGCTACACTGGATGAATGAGAACGCCCTCCGTGTAGAGATGGGCATACCGCTTCTCGCTCACCCAAAGCATACATACTCAAAAATCGGTGGGCGGTTTGACTCCGAATCCGAGTACTCCTCCGACCTGGAGGAACAACTGGACGACCTAATCCAGTATAGTAAACAAGTCGAGTCTAACCCGGCTAAGAACCTCAAGTACGATTAGGACTCCCTCCCTAACCTGATTATATATGCAATGCCGCAAGGACGGACAGTGCACCTCAGAAAGGCACAAAATCCCAACACTTCTGCCTCACAGCTAGAGGATCTGCCCTACCAATAGAGCACTCCTTTAGACCTGTCCTCAAGCAAACAAGACCAAGAAGTTCAAGACCTTTGCCGTGAAATCCTTATGGTTCGTATCGCCGAAGAACCTGAGGGCGATCCCACGGAGCGTCTCAACCTCGACGACTACAATTCTGATGATTTCAACGAGTACCTTTCCGACAACATGGAAACTACTCCTCCTACAATCACAGAAGCCCAAGTCGCTACCAAGGAGAATCTACCTGCTCCTCCTCCTCCTCCAGCGGTGACCGTCACCGTCCAACTGGACGAGCAGCATCCAACAGAAGATCTCTATGAACGTCGTCGCTAGCTCAACCAGAAGAGGGCGTTCAGGCGTCAGCGCCTCGCTAACACCCTACAAGAACAACAAGGCGACAACTACGACTACTCCAACTGCGACCTCCGTAGTGTGATCAATGTTGGGCACGATGCGCGCAACGTCATCATCTCAAGAAGAAAGAAACGGGAGGAAGTCGAGGCATATAGCCCTTCTTCCAACTACCGGATCCCGCCAAAGGCTTCCCCATCTTTCAAGAAGTACAAGCCGGTAACCACCAGTACCCGTCCTCAGAGTAAACCACGCACCTAGCATCAAGCTGAATCGTCTCAGAGCGGAAACAGTATCAACAAAGTACTGCTACGCAAGTGCTTTATCCACCCAAAGAGCTCTCACATGATCTTCCAGTGTGACTCACTCCGCAAGGCCCTTGGGGCATCTCTCCTAAAGGAGACACCACCAATAAATCTAGTCGACCTCTACATCGACTAGTGGTACTAGTCGACCATCATATCGACTAAGTTCCTTTTTCGAATAAGTCTTATTCAGTCATATAAACCATTGCTCATGTCCAACGAGCAAGGGGTAGGTCTTAAGAGTCAGAGTCTGTCACTTTACAGTTATTGTAACTTCGACAAATCCAAATAAAGTTGATTTCTCCTTTATCGACTACTTGGCTCTCGCTCACACGACCAATACCCCATCTCGAAAGTCTTGCTCAACATTAGAGCAGCTATCGAGTAGTTTTTATGATTCATACTTGGGTGTTTTTTGGGCATTTACGTCTTGGGCAACCCGATGGTGTTCGTACCTAACAGTTTTGTATTAAAAGACACTCTAGTCCTCTGGTAGGACACCTTACTCGCCCTGCCCGAGTAAGTCTTGGATATTCTTTCGGCACCTTCATCTTGGGCAACCCGACGGGGTTAGTACCTAACAGACTTGCCCTAAGAGTTACTCCAGTCCTTGGTTAAAGGACACCTTACTCGTCTTGCTCGAGTATGTTTTGGATATCTTTCTGACATTTACGTCTTGGGCAACCCGACGGGGTTCGTACCTAACAGTTCTGTCTTAAGGATTACTCCAGTCCTTGGTTAAAGGACACCTTACTCGTCTTGCTCGAGTAAGTTTTGGACATCTTTCTGACATTTACGTCTTGGGCAACCCGACGGGGTTCGTACCTAACAGTTCTGTCTTAAGGATTACTCCAGTCCTTGGTTAAAGGACACCTTACTCGCCTTGCTCGAGTAAGTTTTGGATATCCCTTCGACATTTATGTCTTGGGCAACCTGACGGGGTTCGTACCTAATAGTTCTGTCTTACGGATTACTCCAGTCCTTGGTTAAAGGACACCCTACTCGCTGGCTCGAGTAGGTCTTGGATACTCTTTCGGCACCTTCATTTTGGACAACCCGGCGGGGTTAGTACCTAACAGACTTGGCTTAGAGTTACTCCAGTCCTCAGGTAGGACACCTTACTCGCTCTGCTCGAGTAAGTTTGGGATGTTTCTAGAATATTCACATCTTGATTAACTCAACGAAGTTCAATCCTAACAGTCCTATTCTAGAAATCGATCCAGTCCATTAATAAGACATACTACTCGATACGATCGAGTAGTTTGGGTCATTTTCGTAAATAGCTGCATACTATCTGGGTAACCAAACAAGGTCTATCCTAAATGGTCAACTACGAAAACCCCTCAAGGAGTACAAATAAGTTTTTGATACTCTAAAATAAGTTGACACAAGTTTCCCGCTTGCTTGGTTTACTATGGGAATCTCCGTTACAGAATCTTTTTGCCTCGAGTACTTGACGTGTACTATTCGCTTGCTTGAGATACAAAAAGAACTCATGTTTTTCCTCAGTACTCTGAGTAGTTGTCGAGAGCTCCCTGTCTTCTTATCTATCATGAAACATATTATACCTCCTAAAATACTCAATAAGAGTCCCCCCCCCGATTGGACAACAAAGTTCATATTAGTCACATGCTAATTGAAATTTCTTCCTCCAAAAAGGAAATTCACACTAAGCTACGGCTTCTCACACCTTTAAGTGCTATTCCCACTTGGTTAATCCCGCGGGATTCAATCCTAACCGGTCAACACTATGGTTATGATTCAGAACCATATAAACTCGATTTGATTCGAGAATATATTGCCTCCTAAGGCACCCGCGGATACAATACATCGTATCTACTATTAGGACTGAGTGGGCCCGATGCTGCCTACACTCAGGACCCACGAGTATAATTACTCGACACAACAAGGGATTCTACAATCCTACCACCAAGTACTTAACATTACACAAATATACAACATTTGTTCAAAGTACTTCTGGCCCACACGCCAACTCAATTACAAGAAAATCTTAAGGAGACTCTGCCCTGCTCAAGGCTTCTACAATCTGATCAGCCACCCCGGAAGTTTCCACCAAATACTGACGGAACTGATCATCAGTACAATCAGCCTTGGCTCCTCGTCCAAGAGCATCCAGACGAGTGGTTGGCCAATAAGATTTCACCAGCCCAAGTACGTGACCTACGTACTGGCGGGTAATGTGGGAGACAAACCTCTCAAAGGCTCCAGGAACTTTGCGAAGCCTCCCGGCTAGTGTGAGCGGTTCATCTTCATCTATAACTGGGATATCCATGGCCTTGGCTACCTCCAGGGCGGCATCTCTAATTTCTTTCAGCTCCACGAGCTCACGCTACATCGAGTCTCCAGACTCCGACAAAGTCTTGAGCTATTGCAGCACCGTTGCTGCCTCACGGTCAGAGTCCTCCTTGATCTTCTTAAGTTTTTCTATTTCATCTGCATTTTGGTACATAAGAATCTTTAAATCCAGTACCAAGCTTTCCAGAATCTCTAAAGATTTGGCACAAGCTGTGTACTCGATAGAAAGAAAATCTTATAAACACTAAGCAGATCTAATAGTCGAGTGCATATCAAATGCTAAAGACTAACCTTTCTTAGATTGGGAAAGCTTTTTCAGCTTCCCTTCAAGAGCAGTCTTCTCAGATGAGAGCGTCCTAACCCTCTCCTTGAGAGCATTCAGCTCTGTCTCATCTGGCGACTGGACACCTTTTCGTCCCAGTGCCTCCTGCAAAACAAAAAGATCAGTAGACTACTCGATCTACTCTAAAAAGTACTCGAAGCATTCGACTACTTACCTCCAGCATCTTGAAAGCTAGCTCCACCTTCTCTCTTGGCAAGTCACTTCCCGATATGACTTGGGAAGTACTCGCCACAACAATAGCCTTCTTGGGCACTTCTTTGATTCTTCCTACAGTATTCTCCGTGACTTGGGAATCTAAAGGAAGAACATGCTACTTAATTACATCAAGAGCAAACAGAAGGAAACCTTTCTACAAGGCACTACAAGCTTACCTGCAGGGGTCTCTGCAGGCTGTCTATCATTGCCTCCCTCAGGAAGCTTCTCGCCTTCTCCTTCTCCTGGAAGTTTGCTGCTTCCACCATCCTCCAGGATCTCCTCATTTGCCCTCACAAGATTGGGCAATGGAGAATCCTGTGGCAGAACCACCTGAATTATTCCGGCTCAAGTGCGCAGGCCATCACCATAAAGGCAACACCAGCTCAAACGCACTTCAAACGGAACAATTCTTGGTCTGTCGGGTAACGTCCCGATACAACCACCGGTTCTCGGATCGAACAAGCATACCCCGCACGAAGGCGAGTCCAAAGATATTACAACCACAAGTTTACAAAAAAAAAAGGCAAAGCAGTGATTACAACATGTTTCAAAGTACTTATTACAACCATCGGTTCTCGGATCGAACTGATGTCTGTTTTATAATAAGTACTTTGAAACATGTTGTTTTATAATAAGTACTTTGAAACATGTTGTAATCACCGCTTTGCCTTTTTTTTGTAAACTTGTGGTTGTAATATCTCTGGACTCGCCTTCGTGCGGGGTATGCTTGTTCGATCCGAAAACCGGTGGTTGTATCGGGACGTTACCCGACAGACCAAGAATTGTTCCGTTTGAAGTGCGTTTGAGCTGGTGTTGCCTTTATGGTGATGGCCTGCGCACTTGAGCCGGGATAATTCAGGTGGTTCTGCCACAAATCCAGAAGCATACTATTGGCCATCACCTCTGCATCATGAGTACTCATCTCAGGAGTACTCGGCGGCTTTTCCAGCCCCGACTGAGAATCCGAGTGGCTCTCAGTCCCCACGTCCTCTCCCAGGACTGCATCTCTGCAAAGACAAAGTAGTTACAAACTACTAGATTCAAAACAGATCCTACACATATAAGTTCTAAAGAACTTACGCAGGAGCTCTTATTAGGGCAAACCCCTTGATGCCAAATTTGCGGGCAGGCTTTGTGATCATGGCCATCTTACCCGCATCAACAGTCTTATTTACATCGGAACTACTCGCTGAATGAGTAGCCCCGATCCCACTTGATGGGTCCACTGTGGTGGAGGGGACAGTTTGTCCCACCGCAGTATCATCCCCAATTACTGAGGTCCGTGGCATCTTGGCCACCGGACTGGGAAAAACAAAAACACAAATCAAAACTTGCAAATCGACAACTAGAAAGTACTCGATTGCAAAATAACTAGCTACTTACCTGTCGCTAGTGGTATGGGAGGAGCTGCTACGCTTCCTCACCGCTGACCGAGTACTCCTTGGGCGCTCGATCTGGGCATCAGCACTTGGAGTGGGGCTGTGCTCCCCATCACTCCTTTCCCCAGACGCTGCCTCATCTGCACAACCAAGTCCGGATGTCAATACTGTTCATATGAAACCTCATATGAGCATGCTAAGATTTGATTAACAAATCAAGAAAATTAGAAGAACAAAAGGGAGAATAAATGCCTGGTAGCGAAGGACTACTCTTAAAGCGATCCACGTCCTCCTACAGAAAGCAAATCCTATCAGTTTTACACTATGGTAAAGTACTCGATTTCCATGAATCGACTGCTCTTATCAAGTACCTGCATCGGTGGATTCGCAGCAGAAAATGTACCAGGAACAACTGGGATATAATTTACATTCTTCAGAAGTCGTTGTATTCGACAAAAAACTACATCATCCGAGATCTCTTCCTTCGAGTATCTCGACGGATCAGTTGTTCCCTGATACTGGAATCCAAACGATTCCCGAGCCTGCAATGGCTGGATTCTTCGCTTCATCCAGTCAAACATGATTGTTTCCCCAGTCAACATATTTTGCCTTAAAATGACAATCCGCGCGTGTAGTTCAGAGACTTGACTCTCGTCGGCTGGTTTTATATTCCACTTGGGCCATTGGATTGGAGGGCCGGGAGTAATGGATGGAAAACTTCTCGATTGGTTCTCGACATAGAACCACTTGGGTTTTCATTCGATTACTTTATTACTAAGGTCATAAGGGATATACACTCTTTCCTTCCTTTGCCTAAGTTGGAGATCCGCGCCCCCTACTACATCTAAGACGAATCTGTTGGGCTGCGGTTTCAAATGAAAAAGAAAGCAAAAGAGCTCAAAATGGGGCTCGATGGCCAGAAAAGCTTCGCATAAATGCACGAAGATGGAAATATGGACAAAGGAATTTGGGGTCAGATGATGCAACTGGATCCTGTAGTAACGCAGGAGTCCAGAAAATAAAGAAGAGCAAGGAAACCCCAATCCTCATTCCAAGTATGAGGAGAAAGCAACGATTTCCCCCGTATTTTCATATGGATGATCTGAACCCAAGGCAGGACGCCATTGGATAACAGATCTGGGAAATAAAAGACCCTGCGACACAAAAGAATCTAAGTCAGATTGAGAACACTTACTCGTGTTCCAACCCTCATCACGGGTTGGCTCTGCAGCCACACCCTTCCCCTTGGTCGCTTTCTTGGGGGCCATCCGGAAATCTACGGATCGCTTCACGCGCATACACTGGTGGAAACCCTAGGGCGAAAGTGGGGAGGAAAATGAAGCAAGAACTTTGGATCTGGGAGCTCGAGAGCAGAAAGATAGATCTAAAGCAGTAAAAACAAGTGGCGGCCGGTGGGGTAAAACCTAAGTTACTGCTTCATTTTATAATTGCAGTGGCAACATGGTAAAAACACCCAATAGGCCAAAAGTCCATTGCAAATCGCGGAGAAAATGGGATTTTTAAAGAGACATTCCTTTTTCTGAGATTACATTCTGGAAAAGAAAATAATCACATCCCTAGTTGACTACTCGACACCCTTTTCCTTAACTGGGATTACATTCCAAAACAAGGATAAGTACTCGACACAATACAACTACTCGACATTACAACTCAAGTACCTTTTTCCTAACTAAACTCTACAATGACTCGGACTTGCATGCCCATCGTCTGGATCTCTTGGAGCTTCTAGTTGACGCCTACTGCAGACTAGATTGGTCCGAGGCCATGACAAAGTACAAACTTGTTATTCCCATTTCGGGAATAAAGATATTTGTATTCAGGAAGATAAGCTACAAGAGTATGGAGGCAGATTACAGTAATCACCTCGCAAGTCCTCTTGTAGCATCTTGCAGAGAAATTTCTCCTTCTCTCTGAACACTTTGTGGCAAGATCAACCTTTCTCGCCAGAGATGTCAGTTCTTGGGTACCCAGAAATAGGCAACCCCAAGGATGTGACACAACAAGATCCAACCCAACGACCCCAAATCTGCCTCATTGGAAGATGCAAGGACATGATGTCCAGCATGGATCCGATGAGAGCTCTAGGGATGCAGGAGGAGGCAGCAGAGACTTCTCTTGTCACTTGCAAGTTCTCTTCTAGCATCTTTTGTTGGAAGGAACTACGTAAAATTCAGGAGGGCGAGAACAAGAACACCAAGGAAAAGCCATGACTGCTACACTTCGGTGCTTCTGCTTAAGACCTCTCCCCTGCCTTTTATAGCCACAAGAAGACTTGCTGAAGGAGAACCCGTGAATCAACAGTGCACGTTTCACGGACGCATTCATGGCAGCATTCACGGACGCAGTCAAAGTTGTAATAATGCAGATTCTCCAAATAGTAACGTCTCATGTGAGCACTGAATAAAGCGCCGTACATCTCGAGTTTTATTCCTGGAATTATTTCGGGTGCAATCAGTGTGGCGGATCCAATTGTATTATTTTTCTGGGATTTTACCTGAAAAAGAGGTCTTTTCGGATTCTGGATCTGATGAATCCTGCAAATAATCTAAAGGATAAAATCTAATGCCACGACTTAAATCCTTAATTCCAAATCTACGCTCGGGGGCTACTCGCAGCAAAAGGGATTTTGATTTAAGGCTCGGGGGGCTGCTGGATATAGGCATTAGAGATTTATTTTTCAAATTTTTTGGAAAATAATCAGAAGTGATCCTCAGCCTGATTCTGCGATTCAACCTAAGGCACGGGGTCTACTCCATATGGTGCGTGAGTACTTCGCGCACCATATATGATCAAGATTTCAGGGCTTGAGCACCTCACAGCCTCGAAGCAAATGGAAGTACTCGAAAGACTACTCGACGTATTTGAAGGAAGGACCAGAAGCAATCAGAAGGATGTTCTGACTATTTGAAGTACTCGAAGACGCCCAGCCAAGTACTCGACGCCTGCAGGACTCGGCTACGAAGAGCTCGGGGGCTTGTCAGACCCGGGACAGCGGGACTGCTTATAGACATAGAATGTTCTAGAGTAAGGGATAGGTCATGGATGTACCTTACCTTTTTGTAACTACCTAAATAGGCATAGAACTAGCTGCAGTACAAAAGAAACTACCTGATTGTGTTGTAGTAGGACTCCAACTGTACTCGTCTAGGACTTTCCATGTAACCCTGTCCCCTCGGATATATAAGCGCGGGCAGGGACCCCCTCCAAACAATCATCAACACCTAAGGCAATACAAACCACCACACAGGACGTAGGGTATTACGCAACTCGCGGCCCGAACCTGTCTAAATCTTTGTGTTCCTTGCACCATTGAGTTCCAGAGCCGTCGATCCCTAACTACAAACCCTACTGCTAAGGGTATCCCTGAGCAGGCTTGGCGGTAAACACTGACACTAGCCGAACTTGGTTGTGGCTTAAGATGAAAAAGGTGGCGGAAAAGATTGAAATGGGGCTCGATGCCCAGAAACGCTTCGCACAAATGTACGAAGATAGACATATGCACAAAAGAATTGGGGGTAAGATGGTGAAGCTGGATCCCATAATAATACAGGAGTACAGAAAAGAAATTAGAGCGGGGAAGACCCAACCCTCGCTCAAAATATGGAACAAATCCAATAATCTCGCCCGTATTTTCATACGGACGGACGTCACCAAATGCGGGACGCCATTGGATTACTGATTCTGATGCAAAAAACCCTTCTTGACTACGAATTCCAAGTCAGATCTGGAACACTTACTTGGTTCCCAGCCTTCCTCACGGGTTGGCTCTGAAGCCGCACCCTTCCCCTTATTCGCTTTGTTGGGACCAATCCGGAAATCAACGGATCGCTTCACGCGCATACACTGGCAGAAACTCTAAGGCGAAAATGGAGAGCAAAGGGAAGCAAGAACTTTAGATCTGGGGGCTTGAGGGCTAGAATAGATCTAAAGTAGTAAAAGCGAATGGCGGCCGGTGGGGTTAAACCTAGTTACCATTTCATTTTATAATGACAGTGGCAGCAT
Organism: Panicum virgatum; assembly: GCF_016808335.1. Lineage (NCBI taxonomy): Eukaryota > Viridiplantae > Streptophyta > Magnoliopsida > Poales > Poaceae > Panicum > Panicum virgatum. The sequence continues at coordinate 2,388,770 of NC_053145.1, forward strand.
GGTAAAAACACCCAACAGGCCAACAGTCCACAAAGAACCTGCCTCATTGAAAGATGCAAGGACATGATGTCCAAAATGGATCCAATGAGAGCATGGGAGTGGCAGGATGAGGTAGTAGGGACTTCTCTTGTCACTCGCAAGTTCTCTTCTAGCATCTTTTGCTGGAAAGGACTACACAAACTTCAGGAGGACGAGAGCAAGAACACCAAGGATAAACTATGGCTACTAATATGTTGGTGTTTCTGGCAAATGCCTCTCTTCCACCTTTTATAGCCACAAGGGATGTTACTGGAGGACAACTCGTGACGCTACAGTTGCAGCATTCACGGACGCATTCAAGGATGCAATAATGCAAATCCCTCTCCATACAGTAACATCCCATGGGAGCACACAGTAAAGAGCCGTACATCTTGGGTTTTATTCCTGAAGTTATTTCGGGTGCAATCAGTGTGGCGTATCCAATTGTATCATTTTTCTGGGATTCTACCCGGAAAAGAGGTCTTTTCGGGTACCGGATCTGATGAATCCTACAAATAATCTGAAGGATAAAATTTGATGCCACGTCTTAAATCCTTAATTCCAAATCTATGCTCGGGGGATACTCGCGGCAAAAGGGATTTTGATTTAAGGCTTGAGGGCTGCGGGATATGTGCATCAGAGATTTATTTTTCAATTTTTTTAGAAAATAAAAAAGGAAAAAGACTGAAGTGGCCCTCAACCTGATTCTGCGATTCAACCTAAGGCTCGGGGGCTACTCCATATGGAGCGCGAGTACTTCGCGCACCATATATGATCAGGATTTCGGGGCTTGAGCACCTCACAGCCTCGGAGCAACCAGAAGTACTTGAAGGACTACTCAACGTATCTGAAGGAAGGCCCAAAAGTAACCAGGAAGAATGTTCTGGCTACTTGAAGTACTCGAAGACGCCCAGCCAAGTACTCGACGACTGCAGGACTCGGCTACGAAGAGCTCGGGGGCTTGTCAGACCCGGAGCAGCGGGACTGCTTATAGGCATAGAATATTCTAGAGTAAGGGATAGTTTATGGATGTACCTTAGCTCTTTTGTAAATACCCAAATAGACGTAGAACTAGCTGCAGTACAAAAGAAACTACCCGATTGTGTTGTAGTAGAATTCCAACTGTACTCGGCTAGAACTTTCTATGTAACCCTGTCCCCCCGGATATATAAGGGCGGGCAGAGACCCCCTCCAAATTATCAACATTTAAGGCAATACAAACCACCACACAGAACGTAGGGTATTACGCAACTCGCGGCCCGAACCTGTCTGAATCTTTATGTTTCTTGTACCATCGAGTTCCAGAGCAGTCGATCCCTACCTACAAACCTTACTGCTAAGGGTATCCCTGAGCAGGATTGGCGTTAAACACCGACACATTCTTTGTCAAGTAATAACGAAATGTGCTACAGTACCAAAACTCAAACTTTTTCACCAACTATACACACCATAAAGTTGAATACATTAAAGTACTCTCTCTATTTCAAATTGGCAAATTTAGATATATATACGCCCTGTTCGGTTGGGCAACCAGCACTGGCTGGGAGAACTGTTATGTACTATCGCTACAGTACTTATGTGTCATAACATTCACCAGCCCTAGCCGAACCAGCCGGCAAACCGAATGGGCTGATAGCTTTGCTAGGCATCTAGAGAAGCAATATATATTATATCTAGATGCACAGCAAAAAATAACTTACAATTTCGAACGGAGAGAGTATATCGCTGTCGCCAATCGGTATATACATACATGCATACGTACGTACGTGAATTCCATATATGTGCAAGCCATTCAGATATCCATAGCAAATGACGAGAAACTAAAGCCTTGCTCGCTGCACACCATAAATCGGTAGCTTCGGTAATTTTCTCAGCACAAGTTAAGCAAGGTTTCTCAGCACAAATTAAGCAAGACGAGAAGCATCGTACTCTCTCTATTCTAAATCGTAGATTATTTTAGCAAATTTAAATACATAGTGAAAACTATGTATCTTGACATTACGTTTATCTAGATACACTGCGTGTTTAAACATTTCTCAAACATGTGTTCAAGCGTAATACTAGCATACTGCGTGTCCACGTAACTAAAAGGAAAATTCAAAGCTTGACAATGTCTCCTCTCATGCTAAAAAACATTATAAAGAGATTACTAGTAAAGCTTCTGCTACTCCAAATGATAGCTCTGCTCCTTCGTTCCAAGTTCCAATCTGGCCCGATCAATGCATGCTACTCGATCTCCTGAATTCTTTTTTGCTTGAAGAAAAGATCAAACTTAATTCACACGCACATACGTTTTCCTTAGCTTACTACGCGTACTACTATTCTTTAGGGTTGGAAAAAAAATCAGCGGGTCCAAACTCCAAATAAATTCGCGTCGGGGCCCGGCTGATACGGGAAAATTCCAAACGGGTCGAGGCGACTCCGACGGCGACACTGGTGGAAACGTCGTGGACCGTCGTCACGAAAAGCGCATGGAATTGGAAATGGATAAACCCCGGCACGGCCCACGGTCTGCCGGTGGGACCGGCCGGTTCGTTTTAGAGCACGAAATTTTTTTCACAAAAAGATAAATATATGCATTGAGTACTAAACGAAGTTTATCTGCGAAATTTTTTCATAGATGGGTATATTTTTTCTTGACGAATCTAATGATGGTAATTGATCTATAATTTGCTACAGCGATACTATAGTAATCATCTTCTAACCATATAATTAAAAGTCTCATTAGATTGGTCTCGCAAATTTATCAAATAAACTGCAGGTGATTTTATAATTAAATTTTATTTAATACTTACACAGACCACAGGCAGCGGGCGAAAGTTCCCGGGGCCCGTCTGCCAGCAGCAGCAGCCACCGAGAGAGAGAGGAGGGCTGTCGCTCGGGCTCGCGAAGCTTCCCCCGCTCTGCTCCACCACCCCGTGCCGGCCGCTGCGGCTCCGCCACGTGGAGGGGCGGCATTGGTCCCGGCCCGACAGTTTGCGTCACCGTCTCATCACGAAAATTGCTCGCGGGATGCCAGGCCAGGGCAGGCCGGCCGGAGGCAGAGCCGCAGAGGCACGTTTGAGATGAGGCGTGCGACGCGCAAGCGCAAGCGTCAGGTCTCCTTTCTTTCTTTCTTTTTTTGCGAGGAAAAAGTCTCCTTTCTTAACGCCAAAGAAATTAAGGATCCTTTGCCTGTACTACGTGTGTATAACTGGGTCAAACCAATACTAGCGTTTGAGGGCTTACGTGCATGCATGCCATAAACACGGAAAGGAACTATGCAAAAAGTGCAAGCAATGATTCCATTTATATACTTTTCGAAGATGCTCGGACGTGTGTTTATAGAGAGTGAGTATATATGCATTGTGAATATTTGAGTTGTCTAATCACAAAAAAAACTATTTACTTTATTTCATAACTAATTTTGTATGAATATTGTCTTTTAATGTAAATACGAATAACTGTGTAGAATTGAGGGCTCGAAATGGTACGGATATCAATAAGTCATTCTTAACGTGGGCGGTGGATCATTGTAGTCCTTGAGCCTCTTTGATAAACTAGCCATGCGAAAATAATGTTCTCAAACGACCAACCAGAAACCAAAAATGTTACCGTACTAGACGATCTTTTTATCATACCTTAATTAAAACGGCTGTGCTGCACGTAACTGCATTTGAAAAATAATGCGAGCCCTACCCCGCACAACTAGTTAGCAAAAGGATCCACGCGAGATAAGCATGACTGGAATTGGAATTTGGAAACACGTTGGCGCCGACTGGTGGTAGGGTAGGGTGCCGTGAACGCCAGCGTGGCGGCTGTACGTGACGGAAGCTTCTGGGACGGTCGCGGAGCACGAGAGGCGCCCGTGCCGTGCGCCTTCCCGAAAACTACCCGCGCGGTGCCGCGGCATTTCCTTCGTCACGACTCACGAACCCGTCGCCCCCACCGCAACCGACGCGACGCCTCCCTATATATAAACACGCCCCCGGCCCTGCCCTTCCGCATTCCGGAACCCACGAACACCTCATCGGGACCCGACACGACGCGACTCGAACCGAACAAAAAAAAAAGGCAGCGGCGGGAGAGAGATCGAGCACAAGTCAGGCAAGGCTTTGCGTGCGAGGCGAGGCCCCGATCCGATTCGTTCCGCGTGAAGAGAGGGAGGAGGCATCGGCAGAGCAGGGGATCGAGATGGACGCCTTCTACTCGACCTCGTCGGCGGCGTACGGCGCGGCGCCCGGCGCCGGCTGGGGCTACGACTCGCTCAAGAACTTCCGCCAGATCACCCCCGCCGTCCAGACCCACCTCAAGCTCGTACGTCTCCCGGCCTCCGCCCTCCCTCTCCTCCTCTCCCGATCCTCTGAAAATTTTCCCTCCCCGGATTTCCGCTCGTGTTTCTCTTCGTGCCGCGGGCTGCGTGCTGGGTTTGTAGTTTGTACCACCGGGTGATGTCTAGGGCTTTTCGTGGTGGAATGCGGCTACGGATTCGGGTGCTCTCGTGGTTTTGGGGCGTTAATCTGACGGTTATTTTGGGAAATTTTGGGGGCAATTTGGTTCTGATTGGGCTCTCGCTTCTTCGTAAGCGCCAAGTTTGCTCTTCTGTTCCAGGCTGGCTTGCGCCCCCTGGATCGTTTTCTGCGCCCGATCGTTTAGACGATCCGGTCTACCGCTGCCGGTTCGATTTGTCCAGATGAATAAAATTTGTCGGGTTCAATTATTTTAACGCCGCAGTTGCAGGGACTCACCCACTGAATGCAAATGCGATGCGCACTGATTTTCGCTTTTATTCGTTGGATTGAGAACCGCGAATCCCACCGCTTGATTTGTCATTAATTTAAGAATATAATAATTCGATTAGAATATTTTAGCGAGTTGGTTCCATTCGCCTCAGGTTTTGTGCGATCGTGCCACCACTGCGTGATGTCAGCTAGCGCTTGAGTAATTTCAATTTAATTAATTCTCACGGTTGGCTGTTTGGTCGCCCACAGGTTTACCTCACCCTCTGCGTGGCGCTGGCCTCGTCGGCGTTGGGCGCTTACCTGCACGTCGTCTGGAACATCGGCGGGATGCTGACCATGCTCGGCTGCGTCGGCAGCATCGCCTGGCTCTTCTCGGTCCCCGTCTACGAGGAGGTTCGTCTCTCCTTCGTCAGTTGACCTTGATATCCGGATTGCTTGATCGCGCTGTAGAAGTTCGCGAGAAATTTGACATCGGAAAATGTCAATCGCGCTGACTATTGTGGTGTTGTGCCCTGTGTGTGCGTGTGTGCAGAGGAAGAGGTATGGACTGCTGATGGCGGCTGCCCTACTGGAAGGGGCGTCGGTTGGACCTCTGATAAAGCTCGCTGTAGACTTTGACCCGAGGTAATAAGGAACTTACCGAGCAGTTGTCTCGGAAATTGCTTGATGCTGTGGGTTACCGCTTAATCAATACAAGTCCACTTTGTTTGATCATGCATGAGTGGATTAGTAGGAGCTACTAGTCGGCATAGTTGTAGTAGTAAATGTGATATTCTTGAACAGTTAGGTGATGGTGATTGCCAATTATTTGTCAGTGCTGACTAGGACATATTGGATGCCTATGGTTTACGTCTCTCTTTGTCAATCACTGTCTAGTTATGTTCTGCCTTCGTGCGGGTATTTATTCATTTAACCCATGTCGACGTCACAGTAGCAGAATTTTGCATGGCAAGCATTTCCTAATGATAATCTTTTTTCTTGCTGGAGTAAGAATTTTAAATTCATTTAACCCATGTCGACGTCACAGTAGCAGAATTTTGCATGGCAAGCATTTCCTAATGATAATCTTTTTTCTTGCGGGAGTAAGAATTTTAAATTGCTTGCTGACAGTTGCAGTTTTGAGTGCGTCATGCATGATGTTATCACTAGTTAATGGCCGTGTTTGGTTTAAAAACATGAAAAAACTGTAGCACCTTTGACCACTAATTTAGAGTAGTAAACGAAGTCTAATTACAAAATCATCTCCACAACCCCCGTGTAAATCGCGAGACGAATCTAACGAGGCCTTTGACCGCGTGATTAGAGGATGGGTACTGTAGCATCACTGTAGCAAATCATCGATTAATTACCGTCATTAGATTCGTCTCGAAAAGTTACACTCATCCCAGAAAAAATTTTGCAAATAGACTTCATTTAGTACTCCATGCATGCGAGATTCTCTTCTTGGGAAAAGTGCCGGTAAAAAACCAAACACGGCCAATAACAGTTTACATTCCCTTGCTATGAGGGTGCAAGATTTTTTCACCTTGGTGCAGAATTGATTTTGCCCTTGATGTGCCTTTTCTCATGCACCGTGTTTGTCAAAAGTGCTCAAGAAAAAGCAACTGAATTATTCGTTCGGGACTTGGCATATAGATTGAACAATAAGCACCAAGCAATTTTCTGAAGACAATTTTGGTTCTGGTTGTTTAGAAAAATGCTACTGCATAGGCTGGCATTCCATTAGCGTGTGTGCATCTCTCCTTAAACACCTATGATATTGCTAGCCACCTGTAACATGCTGAAATGGCTTAGACCTCTGATTAGCCACTTGGGCTTGGGCCTTTCTGTTTATGCTGTTGTGCAGTGCTCCTACTTTATTTCAGCTATGTTAGCATGATGAACTGAACTTTCTTGTGCTGTATTTTTTTACTAAATTTGTGCATACTCAAAGCCATGAATTTGTTCTCTGGAACCTTAATGTTAGTTCTATTGCTGCTCACCATCATAAACGAAGTAGATCTTAAATTACTCACGTTTGCTTCTGTCGTGTTTGCCAGCATCCTGGTGACAGCATTTGTTGGGACTGCTATTGCCTTCGCGTGCTTCTCCTGCGCTGCCATCGTGGCCAAGCGCCGGGAGTACCTCTACCTTGGTGGGCTGCTCTCTTCTGGCCTCTCCATCCTGCTCTGGCTGCAGTTCGCCGCCTCCATCTTTGGCCACTCCACTGGCAGCTTCATGTTTGAGGTCAGTGAGACATGCACGCAAGCTTGTGCTGTTCGAGCGAACCCATCTGGCAGGTGTTTTGATGGCTGGAAGAGTATAGTAATTAACCTTTGATGATGTGGCTTTGTCAACCTGCAGGTTTACTTTGGGCTGCTGATCTTCCTGGGGTACATGGTGTACGACACGCAGGAGATCATCGAGAGGGCGCACCGTGGCGACATGGACTACATCAAGCACGCCCTGACCCTCTTCACCGACTTCGTGGCTGTCCTCGTCCGCATCCTCGTCATCATGGTGAGACTTTGGGGTTGCCTGATTATTACCACCTCGATTTGTTCGTGGCCGGATTGCTTGCAGTGTGTGAAAACTGTATGTGCTGACGACGAGCGCTTCGATCTGTTTGTGCAGCTCAAGAACGCAGCTGACAAGTCGGAGGACAAGAAGAGGAAGAAGAGGTCGTGAGCGCTAGCTGGCTCCCCGTGTGCTAGCTGATGACAAGCCACTGCTACCTGCTACTAGTATCACTTCTACTACTACTAGTAGTCTACTACATGTGCGTTGAGGATGGAACGGAGTTGCCACCACACAACAGGGTGCTGTGGTGGTGGGAACACACTGTTCATTGGTTGCTCTCTTAGTTTGTTAGTTCTTTTTGTGAATCTCGTGGGAAGTTTGCTGAATCTTTGCATATATGGGTGCGCTGCAAACGGCTTGGATGCTTTTGCCCGTTTTTACTGAATGTCGGCATTATTGTCTGAACCTGAAAACAAATGTTAACGTCGTATTCTGTGTTTTGTTCAGTCATTTTGTATGCTTAGAATCGAGTCGTAATAATGTGCTTAGCGTCGATCCATTTCTGGTGGGTGGTGGTTGAAACGACGCCTCCACCTGTCTATAGATGGCCATTCGGAGCCGCTTGGTCCGGCCCGGCACAGGCACGAGCTGCCTCGGGTATGAACATATCGGGCGAGGCTCGGCACGATCAGCCTAACGGGCCATGCCGTGCCGACCGTCGTGCCGTGACCTCGGTCTAAGAACGAGCCCATGGGTCCATTTTTTGTGCCGGGCTGGTCTGAAAAGCACAGGTGTTTCGTTGTGCCCGTGCCGCCCATCCAACAGAGGCCGTTGCCGTGCCGTCCACCACCGTCGCGTCAATTCCCCGCAGCGGCTCCGGCGGCCTCCGCACACCAGCTGCTGCCCCGCCGCCGTCCACCGTACATCGGAGATCCTGCCCAGTCTGGCCGGCGCCGCTCTCGTGCCGCTCGCCCTCCACCAGTCAAACCGCTGCCCCCGGGCCTCTCTAGATCCGGCGTCCATGGAGCCCGCCTCAACCCCCAGCAATCCGAAACCCTAAAGCTCCGCCGCCTCCCGCCACTCGCCGCCCCCCCACCAACCACTCTCGGACCCCTGCATCCCCCCTCCACTAACCCGGTGGCCATCACCATCGCGAGGAGAAAGAAGCACAGTGCGTGGGCCCACTTGCAGCGACCGCTGGATCTCTTCTGCAACGCGTCCGCGACATTTCGCGCGCGCGATGAATAGAAATCCCGACGCCGACCACCACACTTGTGGATACCGCGCCTGGTGGGGTTTAGGCTGTCGGGGGCGGGATTTGTCTTGGTACATGACCCTAGCTATCGGGCGGGCAGTGGTTTTGCAAGTTGTGCCGCGCCACCCGACGTGCCGGGGTTACAGCCCATGTCCGACACGGCTACACGGGGTACTAGGCTATGCCGGCCCAGGCCCGAAGGATTTCGGGCCATGCTAAAAATCTGGGCTTCGTGGCTTTCGGGCTGCAGGCCTTCCTTCGGGCCATGCTAAAAATCCGGGCTTCGTGGCTTTCGGGCTGCAGGACAAATGACAATCTATACACCTGTCACGTACAAAAGCGTGCTGCTGCCGTAACGATGGCCGGAGCCCGGAGCAGGGGAGCCGGGAACTCCGCTCGTCTGGTATCACGGCCTCACGAGGGGTTGGCTGGCTCATCACACCGCACGCTGATGTTGACGGCAACGCAAACTTGCCCCCGGATAATTACAGGTTGGTTGTCTCTCTCTGTTCTTAATCCGGACGACGCACGCCGAAGCTGTACCACTCCGAATCGGACCGGCGGTTTCCACACAACAAAGGCCCAGGGAGGCGGGCCAAGAAATAAGACGGCGTGTCCCCGCCCCGTGCGTGTCTCACACGTAGTTCGGCTTCTCTTTCTCATGTGCCGAGTTGGACCGACACAGACTCGCATGGCGTCTTTTGCTCGCTCGGATCGCTTCTGTACATAAAGCTCCACCGATGCGTGGTCCACCACCACACCAGCCTTTCTTTCACCTCGTCGGTGGCGGTCGGTCCTTGTCCTTCCTCACCGAACCAAAGGCGCCCTGCCCTCCCCAAGTTTACGTCTCCGCGAGTACGCAAGCGGCACACCAAGAGCAGCGGGTCGCTCTGCCAGCGCGCCACCAGCCTCCCTTTTATTTGCCGGCCGTCGCGGCCTCTCCTCCCTGCCTCCCCTGGCCAGCGGCTGAGCCCACCACCACCACCACGTTCCGCGCCACGCCACGCCAGCGGCATGGAGCCGAGGAAGGGCGGCGCGCGCGTGCCCCGGGCGGTGTCCGTCCTGGCGGGGCTGCTGGAGCGCGCCGCCGAGCGCGGCGACGCCGGGGGAGACGGGGGCGCCGCTCCCGCGTCGTCGTCGGCGGCGGCGTTCCGGGGCAAGGCCCTGCCGGCGATCCCCGTGCGACGGTACGCGGAGCGGATATACCGGTACGCGGGGTGTAGCCCCGCGTGCTTCGTCGTCGCCTACGTCTACCTCGACCGCCTGGCTGGGCAGCGCCCGCTGGACGGGGATGCGGCGGAGGCACCCGCCGTGGTCGGCGTCGACTCCTACAGCGTGCACCGCCTGCTCATCACCGCCGTCATGGTCGCCGCCAAGTTCATGGACGACATGTGAGTAGCCCATTCTTCACCAGCCGGGCTCCCGATCCCACTCCGGCCATTTGGTCACGCTCCATTGATGAGTCCTGCTCTCTTCTTCGCTGCTAATCACCTCGCATTTCGCGGCGGCAAACCACTGATTTCCCGTTCCTGGTTGGCACGGAGGGGGAAAAAAAGAAGAATTACTAAGCCATCAGCAGCAATTGGGCTGTGGTCTATAGTAATATTAGTAACTTGACATGCAGAGTAATCAAGCAAATAATTCCAGCTAGGCACACGGGAGGAGTTGACACTACACGGCCGCACATGCGAGAGTTGACTGAATAACCCCGCTCATCAGTGTCAGTTGCCTGCATTAACCGTAGGATACAGAGCAGCAGAGAGCCGTGTCCCTTCACCATGTGTGTGTGTGCCGGCCGGGAAAGGCAGGTCAAATCTGTAGTGCTGGCGGCTTAGCTGTTCCCGATCAGAGTCGTGTCACGGCAACGCGAGCCATGGGACAGGACGTGGCACCACTGCCTTCCACTACCTACCTGATCCAGCTCCTCAGCTCAGCTTACTCATGTTTGGTTATCCTATCCTCTGAGCTGGAGCACACAACCAACAATCATCAATCAGCCTCTCCCTCTTCATTCGTTCAGGCCATCAGCTGTTGGGTGCATGCTGATGCTGCTCCAACTGCTCAAGATCCAGCCGTGTTTATCTGAGATGTACTAGTGCTATGGGCAATGGCCTAGAATCACATGCAGATCAGCAGATGTATGGTGCCACCTGCTGCATGATGCCTACAAGACAATCAGAAAGAGGCATGTGCAATGCAGCAGCCGGTAGCTAGCGGTAGGTGCATTGGTCTGTTGGCACGTCCAGCTCGTCGCTCGCTAGGCTGTTCCTCTCCCACCTCTAAACTCTGAACCCGATTGCTCACCTACCAGGAAAAACAAACGCCGCTCCTACTTACTTCGCATGCAACCTAAATCATCCCGTGACCACCAGTTGCTCATCGATCGTGTTGCAAAACACCAAAACCTTCAACATTTCCAGGAATGCGAATGACTAGTTCACAATCGCAACCATTTATGAATTCCCCCCCTTAATAAAGATGTATGCTCCTACATTGCTACGGGAAACAAATTATTTTATATTAACGTCAATCTTTATTATATGAAATGCTTAAGTGTTCTTTTTTTTTTGCAGGCACAACAACAACGCCTACTTTGCGCGGGTAGGGGGCGTGGAGGTGGCGGAGATGAACGGGCTGGAGCTGGAGCTCCTCTTCGCGCTGCGCTTCCGCCTCAACGTCACGCCGGACACCTTCGCGCGCTACTGCGCCGCGCTCGAGGGCCAGATGCTCGTGCCGATGCCGTCGGCGGTGCCTCCCGCCTCCGAGGCGGAGGAGGCCGAGCGCCGCCGCCGCGGCGACCACCAGGCCGCGCTGCTGCTGATTAGGAAGGCCAAGGATGGTGCAGCCACCGCCGTTCGTGATCAGGCCGGGGCCGGGAGCAGGGCCGCCGGCGGCGCGGTGCCCGTCGTCCCGAGAGTGGCCGTGGAGATGTTCGCCCGATGACGACACGATTCTTTTCAGTTAATTTAATTTAATTTGTTGGTTCCTGTCCTAGGAGGGCTTCGTTTCCGATTGATTAGTTCTTGTTCTTGGTGAGCTGCCACGACATGCCTTTGTTGTGTTCGCTGTTGATTGGATTGAGTTGGTGAGTGAAAAAGTGACGGCACGAGAACGGGGGCTTGATGTGTTAGACTCTAGATGGACACAGTGCACAGATTGAGTGAGGATTCTTTCTTCTTTCTTTGTTCCAAGTACAAGAGTCCTAGATCTACAACATATATACAGAGAGATAGGGTAGAGGGGACCTTCGCCGCCTGCAGGGGAGCTTGAAGTGGATCCGGCCATCTCTGGTTCGGCGATGGAGATCCGCTCAAAGGCGGCGACGAGTGATGCAGCGGCCTCACGGTCGTGACGGTGTAGTCGTGGACGATGGCGTCGACACCAGGAAGTCGGCGTAGACTGTGGAGGCGGAGACGTCAGTGTGGCGGCGGGCTTCCCGTCACTGCCTGCGCTCCCTAGGGATCGGATTAGAGTCTGTAGGTGGGGTGTACGGCTGCGGCGAACCTCGTGACCAGAGCCGCCGGCCCCCACCATCTTTATATAGCGCAGGGTGACATCCCCCCCCCCCAACCATAGTTGGGTTGGGCACCCCGATTAGGGTGCGAGGAGGAGTCCGAGCTGGGCTTTGACGTTGGGCAAAAGCCCAGTCCGAGATCAATTCTAACATTCTCCCCCTTGATCTCTACTTTTCCTTTTAACTTTGTACTTTGTCCATAACACTTTTAACTTTACTTGTTCCATCACAGATTAGCGCATAGAGCATGCTTCATCGTCACAGCCAGCCGCCGATAGATTCAACAGCTACCATACTCATTACTGTTTTGAACAAATTCTTTTAACTTTCGGGCCCTATATTGTCCAGGAATCATAGGCTTTCCCTTAAACCCATGCCGGCTATGTGTTCACTAAACACGCTGGGTGGTAAGCCTTTTGTGAGCGGATCCGCAAGCATTTTCTTTGTGCTTATATGCTCAAGAGTAATAGAGTGATCCTGGATTTTCTCATTCACAATATAAAACTTTATGTCAATGTGTTTGGCAGCACCACTTGACTTATTGTTGTGAGCATAGAACACTGCGGGTTCATTGTCGCAGTACATTCTGAGTGGTTTTTGAATGCTGTCTACCACTCTTAAATCGGGTATGAATTTCTTTAACTATTCTACCTGCCCCGAGGCCTCATAACATACTACAAATTCTGCATACATCATTAATGATGTAGTGACACTTTGTTTGGAGCTTTTCCACGATATAACTCCTCCTGCGAGAGTAAAAACATAACCGGACGTGAACTTCCGTTCATCTATGTCTCCCGCAAAATCTGCATTTGAGTACCCTTCTATCTCTAGGGTGTCAGATCTTCTATACATTAACATGAGGCCTTTTGTGGCTTGCACATAGCGCAAAGCTTTCTTTACCATTATCCAGTGTGTCTGTCCTGCATTACTTTGATATCTGCCAAGTATCCCGGTAACAAATGCCAAGTCAGGGCGTGTACACACTTGAGTATATTGTAGGCTTCCGACAGTTGAAGCATATGGAACCGATTTTATTTGATCGATCTCATATTGGCTTCTGGGACATTGAAATTTCCCAAATCTTTCGCCCTTGAATATAGGAGCAGGTGAAGACTTACAGGCATGCATACTGTATTTCTTTAGAACTTTTTTCAAGTAAGTCTTCTGTGACAATTCTAATACCCCATTTCTTCTATCTCGGTGAATTTCTATTCCTAAAATGAATGAAGGTTCACCAAGATCTTTCATATCAAAATTTGAGGACAAAAATTTCTTTATCTCCAGCAGCAGACTGACATCACTACTTGCAAGTAAAATGTCGTCCACATACAGGATAAGGAAAATAAATTTCCCACTTTTAAACTTTGCATAAATGCAATTGTCCTCATCATTCTCTTTAAACCCAAATTTTCTTATGGTTTCATCAAACTTTAAATACCACTGCCTAGAAGCTTGCTTTAATCCATAAATGGATTTCTTTAGGCGGCATCCCATGCGTTCTTTTTCTTCTACGACAAAACCTTTCGGTTGTGCCATGTAAACATTTTCATTCAGATCCTCATTAAGAAATGAGGTCTTTACATCCATCTGATGTAACTCTAAAACATAATGTGCCACCAGTGCCATTATAATTCTGAAGGAATCTTTACATGAGACTAGAGAGAATGTCTCGTTGTAATCAATCTCTTCTCTTTGCGTAAAGCCCTTTGCCGCGAGTCGTGCTTTAAACCTTTCCGCGTTCCCTCTGGAGTCACGTTTGATCTTGTAGACCCATTTGCAGCCTACTGTTTTGGCTCCTTTAGGAATTTCCTCAAAGTCCCAAACACCATTGGAACTCATCGATTTCATCTCATCTTTCATAGCCTCAAGCCATTATGATGAGTGAACATTTCTCATGGCTTCTTCATATGAAGCGGGATCACCCTCCATATGAGACTCTTCTGTATTATAAACTTTATAGTCGCTAGAAATAGCTGCCCTTCTGACTCTTTGAGACCTTCTAGGGGCCTCGACTTCTGGTACATTTTGTACCTCGACTTATGACACATTATCCTCTTGGGGTTGTTGTGGCTCCCCCTCATCTGTGGCAATTGGTTCTGTCGAATCCTGAAGGACAGGTTCTCTATCACCATTTATTTCCACAGTTGGAGAACTCACAATAGGTGTTGGCATCACAATATCAGGTATTGACGGTGCAGCAGCAGGTGCTGGCATCACAATATCAGGTATTGTCGGTGCAGCAGCAACATGTAGTGAGAAAAACGGCTCTTCAATCATCGGATTGGGCATACAAACCCGCTTCACCTCAAGATCAATTTCTCGAGCTACCATACTCCCCCTTACCATTTCTTCCTCCAGAAAAACAGAGTATCTCGTTTCTACAAACTTTGTATGTCTGTCTGGACAATAGAAACGAAAACCTTTTGACTTTTCTGGATAGCCAATGAAATGGCAGCTCACTATTTTGGGATCCAGTTTCCCAATATTTTTGTTAAATACTTTAGCCTCAGCCAGGCTCCCCCACACACGCAGGTAGTTTAGTGAGGGTACTCTTCCTGTCCACAGCTCGTACGGTGTTTTGGGCACCGACTTACTTGGCACTCTGTTGAGAATATGGATGTCGGTTTTTAACGCCTCCATCCATAAACTCAATGGCAAGGCGGAGTAACTCATCATATTGTGCACCATATCCATCAGTGTACGGTTATGTCTTTCAGCCACTCCATTCTGCTGAGGCTCGCCCGGTGTGGAATACTGGGCGACTATTCCATTTTCCTGTAGAAACCTCACAAAAGGTCCAGGAACTTGTCCATTCAGGGTATGCCGACAGTAGTACTCCCTCCCACGATCGGATCTTACTATTTTAATTCTTTTATCATGCTGATTTTCAACTTCAGTTTTGAATATCTTAAATTTATCCAATGCCTCTCATCTTTCTTTAATTGGATAAATGTATCCAAAACGGGAGTAATCATCTGTGAATGTTATGAACAAGTCACAACCATCCACACTTCGCACAGGAAAAGAACCACAAATGTCTGTGTGGATTATCTCTAAAGTTCATGCGCTTTGTTTGGCACCCCTTTTTAATTTGCTTCACAAACTTTCCTTTAATGCATTTTATGCATTGTTCAAAATCAGAGAACTCTAGTGGAGGAAGAATTTCATTCTTTACTAATCTTTCAATTCTCCCCCTCGAAATATGGCCTAAACGACAGTGCCATAATTTTGACGATTCAACTTGAGTTCTCTTTCTTTTCCTGTTCGCATTCACTGACAAGGACGCTATCACATTTACATTCGCATCATGCACAAAATGTACTTTATCATGCATAGATAATAAATAAAGCTCATTGTGAAGGAAAGCATCACCAACACAATTATTATCAAATCATAGTTCACATTTGCCATTCTCAAAATGGCAACCATAACCATCTTTGTCTAGACGTGACACACTAATCAAGTTTCTATGAAGCGAAGGAACAAATAAAACATCTCTTAATACAAGCATAAATCCATTAACTAGCTCGAGCGAGACATCGCCAACAGCTTCAACTTCTGCTTGTACTCCGTTCGCAACTTTAATGTGTCTTTCGCTTTTTAGCGTAGTCCTTGTCGAACGGAATCCCGGTAAAGAATTTGCAACATGCACAGTTGCACCAGAGTCAATCCACCAAGTAGATTTAGAAAACTGTATATACAGAGATTCATTTACAAATGAAATAATATTCTCATCTTTCTTTGCCATGATTGACTTTAAGAAGATAGGACAATCCCCCTTGTAGTGCCCGTTCTCATGACAGTGAAAGCACTCATCACCTTCCTTTGGAGGATACTTCTTTTACTGATGCTGATACTGCATAGGTCCTTTGTCTTTTGACTTTGAGGGAGAGGCAGCATGGAAGGTTTTTTTTTCTTTTTGTTCTGATGAACATAGTTCACTGAACTTCCATGCTGACTTTTGATTCCGTCTTCCTCTTGCACACACATAGCAATTGTATTTTCCAGATCCCAGTTTTCAGGCTGCATGTCGTAATTAACGACAAAAGTCTCAAACTGGTCTGGTAGAGAAGCAAAAACCAGATGGACAAGGAACTTCTCTGGAAGATCCAACTCCATAGGTTTGAGCTTAGCATTCATGTTGCTCATCCTTAATATGTGCTCTCTTATGCCTATGTTTCCACCATGGTACCTTTATGTGACCAGCTGTTTTATTAGCATGGTTGCATAAGTCTTTGAAGAACCAGTGAACTGGCTCTGTATTCTCTCAAGGTACCCTTTGGCGGAGTCACACTCTGCGATTGAGCCCACTATTGCAGGCTCAATCGTGTTCTTTAGGATTGCCATACATTTCTTGTTGGCATTTTCCCACTTTTTGCTTTCTAAGTCATAAGACATCTTTAAGGGAGCATAGTTCCTTTCCTTTTTCTGCCATTCGGCATCACTATCCTCTGTCGCCCTGACTGGCGCAGGTGGCTCTTTGGGCTTAGGTTCAGAGAGAACCCAGTCCACCTCTGCGCAAATGAAGGCTAGATCAACCTTCTTGCGCCATTCTCCATAGTTGTCACCTTTGAGAGTTGGGACATCCTTGATGCAGGTCATCAAGTACATCCCTCCTGAAATGACAAAGAAAGTGAGAATACAACAATAACAATTGCATGAATTACTTCCAATATTGGTCAAAAATTAACACATACAACTGTTTATGCAATTAAATCTATATCACCATTGGGCAGAAATAGAAATAAAAGCAAATAACCATATAAAATTATAATATTGTTATAACAACGTTGGTCAGAAAATAACAATACCATAATCCTCAAAAAATACTTTAAACATGCTCTTAAATTTAATTGTCTTGTTGCTTCGAATTAAATTAGAGAGCAATAACTTTAAACTTTACAGCGGAAACATGTTAAATTTCTATTTTCAGAAGCAATACTATGGACTTTTATCTCTAAATAATGTACACATTGGTGCAAAAATAAATAGAGATCAAACTATAAACAAAACCATTCGAAATACTATTGAAAAAACTTTTGAAAAATAGAAAAGACAATTGAATCTGTCACTGTTTAAGCGGCTCGGACGAAAATTTGGTCCGGCCCACTCGGCGCGCGCGGCGCTCAGGCCTTCGGCCCGACAGCGGCCGGGCCGCCAAACCAGCCCAGCGCGGCGCCCCTCCCTTTCTCTCTTGGGCTGCATTCGGCCCGACAAACGGTCGGCCGCTGCCGGCCGTCGGATCACATCTGAAGCCTGTCTGGCAATCCCGGCCGAACAAAATGGCGCCGGCCTTCTCTCCCGTCCAAAACCCTAGTCCATTTCCCTCTCCTCCCCCTTCTGTCTCGCGCACGGCGGCGGCCATGGGTGACCGGGGAAGAAAGCGGCGGCGGCGCCGCCGGCCCACTCGCCGGCGCGTGCGCTCACCCGTGTGGTAGCGCGCCGCCGTCGAGCGGCCTGGCGGTGGTGCTCTTTCGCATCCGCACGGTGCGCGCGCGGCGTCCCGGCGGCGAGCGGTGGAGCGTCCTGTGCCGCGCCCCGACAAAGCGGGCTGCGCGGGTCTGTCCTGCACGAGGGCGGCCGGCTGTGGTGGCGGTGCAGGTGAGTACCCGCCGCCCTTTGCTCTAGGGTTAGGGTTTGCTGTACGATTTGATTCGAAATTGACCTTTTCTTTTGATTTGCTTTCGATTCGTGGTCGAATCCTTCTGTCCCCATCTCGATCTACACTCTAGTGTAGGCGACTGATACCAATGTTAGACTCTAGATCGACACAGTGCACAGATCGAGTGAGGATTCTTTCTTCTTTCTTTGTTCCAAGTACAAGAGTCCTAGATCTACAACATATACACAGAGAGATAGGGTAGAGGGGTCCTTCGCCGCCTGCAGAGGAGCTTGAAGTGGATCCGGCCATCTCTGGTTCGGCGATGGAGATCTGCTCAAAGGCGGCGACGAGTGATGCAACGGCCTAACGGTCGTGACGGTGTAGTCGTGGACGACGGCGTCGACACCAGGAAGTCGGCGTAGACGGCGGAGGCGGAGACGTTAGTGTGGCGGCGGGCTTTCCCGTCACTGCCTGCGCTCCCTAGGGATCGGATTAGAGTTTGTAGGTGGGGTGTACGACTGCGACGAACCTCGTGACCAGAGCCGCCGGCCCCCACCATCTTTATATAGCGCAGGGTGACAGGGGCCCACCAACCATAGTTGGGTTGGGCGCCCCCGATCAGGGCGCGAGGAGGAGTCCGAGCTGGGCTTTGCCGTTGGGTAAAAGCCCAGTCCGAGATCAATTCTAACATGATGAGCTCGGAGTACAGCAATTTTTTTTCCTTTTAGTTTTGGACTCGGAGTCCAGCGAACAACAATGCGTCCTCCGGGCCTGTTTAGTCCCATTATATTCTTATAAAAGTACGGCAGTTAGAACAAACCAATTACTACTAGTTTAGAAACAAATGTAAGATTAAAAGATAATTCAGAGGTAGCTGACTGAAAATAGCAGGATGTTTGTAGAACAGAATCAGTTGATGCATCTGACGCTCGATCACGGTTCGATATAATTTCGAGTTCAGGTTTGATAAATTCAGAGTTGGCCTCTAACCTTGAACCTCCTTACCCGCAACAACGATCATGTGTCGTTTCTTTTAATCTTACAAAATGTGTTATATGACATCATATAACACAATGTCACACTATCAAAATGTGCTATATGATGTCACCATTCCAATCCACCTAACCCATTGGATAGTAGTCGACCTGTGCTGCTTAAAGCTAGCAGTATTCTTACCGTCTTGTTGCTCTAATACTCTCATGTTTAGTCATGTGTCACCTCCATTATTGGATCTATTCGAGCTCCTGTAACCCACTATGGTGAATTCCCACGTTGACTTGAAAGTTACACGTTTCAATCAAGGTCTATAACAAAATTGAGCTCAATATATTAATTGAAACATGTTAAAACCGATGCCAATAAATGACTATAAATAGAGAGCAATCAAATCTGCACCTCATGACATTCACCGAGACTTGACTAATAAATAATACCTGTACAATACAATGTAGAAAATATATTTTTCATATAATAAGCGTCTTATTTTTCTCTATATGATCGGTGTCTAGAAAATGAGGGTCTTCGAAAGAAAATCTGTGTCTAGAAGATGGAGGAACCTGGAAGATGGACAAAATGCTGATTTGGGTTAGGGGTGTCAATTGGTGATTTTTAGGTGCATCTCTAATCATCTTTATTTCAAAATTTTGTACTATTTTTTTTAAAATTAGATTTTATTTTGAAAAATTAGTATAAAATTTTGAAAGGGTTGGTGGTGCACCTAAGGATCATCAATTTGCACCTCTAATTTGAGTAGCCAGTAGCAGCGGGAAGATTCCGAAATTATGATAATCCAAAACTTTTGCTACTGAAATCCAATATAGAAATTGCTCCTAAATTATGGATTCTAAAATCCTACTGCATCCAAAGGGGGCATAATATATGTAGTCAGGTGTTGTCCATCAAATTATTACTACTATATTGGATATTGGAGATGACATGGTCTTGTTTGGTTTTCCGCGCTAGGAAATGCTAGAGAACTTTGACTGCTAATTACGGTGTTAAATAAAGCCAGTTTACAAAACCAACCCCTAAACCCCTGCGCTAGGAACCCTGAAGAATCTAATAAGTGCTTTGACCGCGTGATTAGAGAATAGTTACGGTAGCATCACTGTAGCCAATCATCGATTAATTACCGTTATTAGATTCTTTGTGAAAAGTTATACTCATCCCTGAAAAGGTTTTGCAAATAGACTTCATTTAGCACTCCATGCTGTAAGTATTATAGTGGGCTGTAAGTTGGCTGAATGTTGAGGTGGATAAGAGAGGAGAGGAAAGAGAAGAAATGTGGATTTCAAGCTTACAGCCCGCTTATACACAAGAACAAAAAAAAGTTTGTGAGAGGAATATGTGGGACATGCATTAATAGTGAAGAGCTCAACTACTATATGAATGAACGGAAAGAAAACTAAAAAAAATTCTTACAGCTATAAGCTGCCTATATTATTAATCTTGCTCTTAACATTTGATTCTTCCCATAATAAAATAAGGAAACCAAGTGAGCTAACCACGGGTTGACACGTGTCCTAATGGGTCACGACTCTTCGGCTTCTCGTTGTGTGGGTGCGGCTCAACCAAACCATCCTGAAAACCCCACTCCCCCACAAGCGGTCGCTCACACTCGCCTCGCTCCGCCGCGTCACGAAAACCCTCCGCTATGGCGCCGCCGCCGGAGGACGAGGAGGCTGCGATCGATGCCATTCTGGAAGCTGGCGTTGATGATGAGGAGGAGGAGGATCCGGAGGAGGTGGAGCCGTGGATCCCATCCTCCGACTCGGAGCCGGACGAGGACCGCCCGGCGCTCGAGCCGCCGGACCCTTCCCCCGCCGCGGCCGAGGCAGCGCTACAGCCGGCGCGGATGGCGGTGAAGGAGGAGAAGGGCGAGGGGGAGGAGGCGAGGCCGCGGTGGCCCGGGTGGCCCGGCGCGAGCGTGTTCCGGCTGCTGGTGCCCGCGGACAAGGTCGGCGGCCTCATCGGTCGCTGCGGTAGCACTATCAAGCGCCTCTGCGACGAGACCCGCGCCCGCGTCCGCGTCATCGACGCCGCGCACGCCGCCGCCGACCGGATTGTAAGGCTCCGGTTCCTGTCCCCGCAAAATTTGGTTCGTTGTCGAGCTATGTTTTTATGGGCGGTTGGAACTTGCCAGTGGTGTCGATCTTGTTGTGTCCTAGTCCGTATGCTGTGCGAAGCAAGCAAGCGAAGTGTTGTTCGATCGGCTTGTTCCATTGTTTCATATGGAATTGGATCTCTCTCGCTCTGGGAATCGTGCTTGTTGATTGTAAACACTAGAAATATAAGCCATACCTTTGTGTAGTGTGTTCAGCCATCCGTGTAGCTCTGGTTGTGGTTGGACGAATTTCAAAGTTATTCCTGAACTTCAGAACATGACCCTTCAATTTTGCATTACACTACTTCCTCAAAAAAAAAATCTTTTGTTACGCTGCAATGTTTTTACTACATTTTGTAGACGATCATATTGTGTCTTATCAGCAGCAGTGTCAAGTTTTGAACCTTGGCTCAGTTAGGAAATGGATTTTTAAATTGTATCAAACTGCGTACACATGTTTGCTTGGAATCTTCATTTATTTACCAGTTATTATGTGGTTTGATCCACTGTGGAAACATTCTGAGTTGTCTTGATCTAGTTCCTCTGAAAATCTATGATTTGTTAATAGAAATGTCGGATCATTCTAGGAATCTTGGTACACAATTCTTGTTTCATTCTCATACTATGTTGCAACCATTGGAGTAAATAACTTATTAAATTGCAGAAAACTAATGTAACATGTACAGGTGGTATGATACATATCAGGATTTGAAAATGACATCACTAGACCTGTTATTTGTGCGGTTGTGCCCCCAGTTGTAGTGATACCCTTCTATTTGTTTTCTTCCCTTTCTTTAGGCTTTAGTATCTGCAACAGAAGAAGTTGAAGCAGAGCTATCACCTGCGATGAATGCTGCGATTAAGATCTTCAAGCATATAAACGGCATAGAAGAGATCAATTCTGATGGAACTTTATCTGCTTCTGCACCAGAAATTTGTTCTGTTAGATTATTGGTTCCAGCTGCACAAGCTGTCCACTTAATTGGCACGCAAGGAGTTACAATTAAGTCAATCCAAGAAAGTACTGGTGCTACTATAAGGATTATAGATGAAGGTATGTTGCTAAGTATCTTCATCAAAGTTGTCCAGTTAAAGGTTACGTGCATTAGTGGTAGTTTAAATGGGGATATGTGCAGTCCAGTAAGTATTAATTTTCTGTTTTCTTTTTGTCACCTTCATTATTGGAATATAGCCACTGAATGTAACTTGCAGCTCAACGTATTTCCTTAATTTTTTTTTTCTAAAATATACATGCTTCACCATTTGCCTTTTCAGCTTCTGATTCAAGACATCCAGGGTGCATTTGTTTCTTGGTCTCACCTTTTCTAAATTACACGCACCCACAATTTGAAGTTTTGTTATGCGCTGTTAAGGCTTCATACAATTTGCTGTCCTTTTTTAAGTAGCTTCTTATAGCACCTGACTTCTTATTAGGAAAAGTAGTACTAACCTTGTCTCAAAGTTTGCACTAGCTCTATTTACTTGAATATCTCCTGTTCCAGGAATGAAAATTGGAAAGAAAAAGGATTCTTACTTGCCTCTTGTTTGATTTGGTTGTGTACGACAATTTTGTTAGTAGATACTAATCAGTAAACCAAAAAATTTCAAACTCTAGTTTTAGATGCTGGTTTATTATCCGGTTAAGACTCGTGATAGAGGGCCGAGTTTGAATTCCATGCCCGAGAACATCTTCTGCAGTTCTGCTTTCATTTGCAATCAAGTTCTATGTTATATAGATTTCCAGAATTCAGATGTAACGTTTCTTGCTCCATCTGTTATTCTAGATGAGCTATTGAGTGAGGTACTGGATGAAAGAATTGTGAAGATATATGGTGCTTCTCTCAAGGTTCACAATGCCCTAAAATCAGTGCTTGGACTTCTCCGTAAGTTCCTAGTTGATCATGGTGTGCTTCATCTATTTGAAAGGAAGGTAATCATCGTATAATTCTACCTGGTCTCTTTTGCATAAATATTTTAGCATCTTGTAATATTTAATGCAATCGATGTTTGTTTTGCTCATTGCAGAACCAAGAAGTTGCTCAGGCACAGCATACTTTGAAAGAAAATCAATTTATTGATACTTATCATGTTGCAGTGAACCAGGATTTTTGGCTATCTGATCAGCGAGGTTTTGGTCCCCCAATAGGCAGTAGACCATTGTGTGGACATGATCCATCTTTCTGTGACCCTTACTCATCAGATGTCATCCATGCAACTGATTCCTTGATGACACAGGTTTTATGCTAAACTAGCATACTCTACCTAGTAGCTACTAGCTACAGCATAAATGTTTTGGCAGCTTGCTCGCCTGATTTCATTCAAATTTCTACTGTTAAACCAAGACTTCTTTTTGATTTTTCATGTTTTTTTGTTCTATGATCAGCTGGGTCATGCTAATCCAAAAGGCAGTAGATTCTTATATGGATGCGATCCATCCTTTTGTGATCAGTACTCACCATATCTCAGCCAACCAATCCATAAGTTAATAACACAGGTCATATGATGTACTCTTTATCTATAGCTGAAATATTTTGTCATCTTATTTTCCTATTTAGGTCAAAATTTCAGCTATTATGCCCAGTTTCTTTTGAGTTTAATCTTAACAGTCGCACTTTTTCAGACCTTGCTTTTACATAACATTTTGGCTTTCACATTACACAGACAATGAAGATCCCGCTGCCCTATGCTGAAGAGATAATTGGCGAGAGGGGAGAAAACATTGAATTTGTCCGATCTGTTAGTGGAGCAGTTGTGATTCTTGAGGAAATTGGAGATTATCCAGAAGAGGTTCTAATTGTGATCAAAGGCAGTCCTTCACAAGTTCAAACTGCGCATCAACTTTTACAGGTTACCTCCATTCGATATCTCCCTCTTGCATTCTAGTCTTGTACTCTGTTGTTTAGTTAATTTAGGATGCTATATGGATATTGTAGCACTGTTGGATTCCAAGAACTACGCTTATATAGTCAGTTGCTGGGTTAAGCTTAGTTCGTAATGACAAGTTTTGAGATAGCATGCGCTTGTTGCATCCTGTTCAAAATAGTGTCTTACATATAGTTCTATTGGAATGAACACAAAGTGCCTAAGCTAGTTGATTTCCTCCTGAAAGGCATGGAAGGGATTGGAGAAATCTATCTTATTCCTGTCAAAAGTCTTATTTAACTGCTTGGCGTGGTGACTTCAACCTGTTCCCAACTAACGAAATGTCAGAATTCCTGCCTCCTAGCTGGTATCTGACGCACAGTGCCTTATAGATTACCATGAAACTGGAAAATACTCGCTAATTAAGCACAATGGAACTTTTTCTAAAGTTCAATGCGACGAAGATGATAAATGCATGTGAATATAGGACTACTATATATGTACATACAAACTTAAGATTATCTCTATACAGATGAATCGCCCAGTCACGTGTCCGAATGATGTTGTAACCGTGCTCTGATGAATGCACTGCTCATTGTACTTCTTGCAGGAGGTTCTTTCAGGCAACAGGGAGCCTCCACCGCTGCCACCGAGGATTTGTTTCCGCGGCGCTGAAGCTGGCCCACGGGTGCCGAGCTCCCCTCATGCTGGCGCGATGCTGCTGAACTCCCCCCCTACCACATGCCATTGCAACAAGCCGGGGGCACTACGAAGATGAACCGCCCCGTGGCCACAGGAGATACCCTACCCACCATCCACAGAGGCTACTACGGGCCGTAGAAAGGCGAGATCAGGGCTTGGCTCCCTGACGCCTAGAGTCTAGATTATGCTCAGCTCACCTGACCAAGAAGCTAGCTCTCACTGTATGCCCAGTATAGAGAAGTATTAGCCCTTATATACTTGCTACACCTACACTAACTTAATATCAACAATGTGACAGTATGACTAGCTCAGGAAAGAACCTAGCCTCCGTATGGTTTCATGCATGCTTCATATATATAGACGATCAGGCACTGGTTCGACGGCCGCCGCGCGGACCACTTGCGTGCGACCTCGCCGGCGAACCGAGAGTACGCACATGCATCGACCACTGCCCTTCTTCAGTTCTTCCTCATGATCAGTTCAGGAACAAAAGCCGAATGGTATCGATCGATCTGCATCTCCATGCTCGAATTGAAACATGTGCAGTCTGTGCAGTAGATGTTTGTAACACTTGTTATCTGAACCTCTAGCATTTCTACTGGTCTAAATTGAAAAGATGGTGCTGTTATGTATGATTTGGAGTGATGCCGTTTGGCTGACAATGGCCATGGTTTCCATTACCTATAAATATACGATGTCGATTCAAGGTTGCTAGACCAATCTCTTCTTGCTACATATAGCATGGCCGGACACAGCACACCCCTCGGCTCAAAGTCGACCAATGCAAATGATGGTCACCGACATCAATGCGAAATCCGTCTTCATCTCCTGAGTAGCACGCCCATGCCTTCGTTGCCTAAAGAACTACGCAGGGAGTGTGTTTCACGATATTGTTGGGAATCTTAGCTTTATTTTTGTACAGAAATGCGAGCAATCTGACCAAGTGCAAGGAGAGCAGCAGAGAATTCTTGATGAACTACGCAGCCTGAAGGAAATTACAAGGATACAAAATAGTGCCAAAAATGCAAGATGGCCACATGAGGCAACGAGATGCATGGCAGGAACTATCAATGCTACCATCGGGGTGACAAGCAAAGTTTGGACACTCCATTTGGGGATGCGAGATGCATATGGTGTTTCAAATTCTAAAATATAAAAATGATTGTATGCTATACCTTGGTGCGGAACTTGCCCTCATGAAGGTGTGTTTACTGTAAATCAGTTTAAATTTCTACTTTAGCTGGTCATGTGAATTTTTATAAGTATTTTATTGTTTGTATCGACACACAGGCACAGATCTAGTGTACTTAGAATTGTAGAAAGTTCAAACTTTTACTTATTACACTAGTCGATTACAATCCAAAGTTGCTAGTAGACATCACACTAGACAGACGAAATATAGTTAGTGAAGTGTTTGAGTGCTGCCCAAGCCCACAACTCCAAACTGGCACATTCAAGAATCAAGACAGACCCCCACTTCTTTTTTTGTTGACAAAGTTCAATTTAAGGTTCTTAGGCCAATTTTCTTGCCACAAGTATGGCCAGACAACCCTTAAATGGAAACTTCATAAGCCAATATCCCATCAGCACAAAGTCGACCAAGACACCTTCACTGCGATTAACGCGAAATCAGTCTTTATCTCTTGAATAGAATGCCCATGCTTGGTCGCTTCAAAGGAACAACAATGTTCAGCTGGGATGCACGAGTCTGAGGCTACCTTGAACTTCAGATCCATATGAGCACCCTTCACTACAGCAATCACTGACCTCTTTAAGCCACAGGACTCAGCAATAGCACCATCGAAGAGCAGGATTTCTTCATTTATACCGCTGGTAAAACAACCGAGGCGCACGCTGAAACCACTTTGCACTTGTGAATTGTGATATGGCGACTTCCACAGTCGCCTCAACCGCAAAGTCAAGACATGAGGCGGTTATGTCGATCGCACCACAGCCGCCGTGCAGGCGGCACGTGAATGGGCTGCAATTCGGTTCTTTGTTGTCTACGAGTGATACGCCGTCGATCAGCTGTAGATCTTCGTTTTCATGTCTGCCTGTCTTGATCTTCATGTCAAATTCAATTAGAGTAGGGCCAATCAATTGGATCCCTCGCTTTGGGCCAGCCATGTTGATGAGAGAACCCTACAGAATCAAATAAAATTAAGAAATACCGAAAGCTCACTACTTTTCTTATGATGTTTCACTGGTAACAATACATAAACTTTAATTATAGGCATCTATTGACCGTAAGCAATGAAAAGAGAAGATTGAAGTGATGGAATCATTCATGCTATGCATATATGTGCCTATAAACAAATGAAATCAATTTTGTGAGGTTTAATTGGTAGCAACCAAGAGTTCAGAACTGTTATATTTGATTTTGTTTGGACTATATGATACTTAGATACATAATTTAGATCCATTTTCATAGTAAGACTTGACATAGTAGTTGTGTGTTGTCATGTCTAGATTTTGTTCATTGTCTAATAAGAGCCCAAAGGCCCAAATGTGGCCAGCCTTGTACTATGCACAGT
Organism: Panicum virgatum; assembly: GCF_016808335.1. Lineage (NCBI taxonomy): Eukaryota > Viridiplantae > Streptophyta > Magnoliopsida > Poales > Poaceae > Panicum > Panicum virgatum. The sequence continues at coordinate 2,415,583 of NC_053145.1, forward strand.
ACTGTTTACCCCGCCTGCACAGTGACAGCAGTAGATTAGGTCAAGCGGTCACCTGCTCTGATGATGGGATCGGATATTATTAGACTTATCCATTGAATAAGAGAAGTATAGATGTGAACCTGCTCGATGATGATGGGATCATCCCTGCTAAAATTGATGACATAATTAAGTAAACAATCCAGAGGATCTCGCGTTGCTATGTATCCATACAACTCTACTGGGCCATGCTCCACAGGAATGCTAGCCAACTTCAATGAGAAAATTTGCAACATGTGACAAGTTGAATGGAACAAGCAGGTTCCATTGATGTTATTACAATCCGTGGGATTTGAAAACATCATTGCCTCCAGACGAGCTTCATAAAAAATACAAATCTTATTAGAATTGAAAATAATAAAACAAACAAACACTCTGCCATACAAAAAAAAAGTAAATATGCTGGTCCTATTAGAAATCCCCCCTCTCGTCCAAATGAACTATGTTCCTTTTAGTAGAAAACTTGCTCTCTTGAAAAGTTTTTCTTCTAGGAAAACCCAAAGGACAAGGGAGTAATATCAGGAGTCCATGGTTGATCATGTTTGTTCTGTACAGACAAGGAATCCATACAACATCTGTTCTTCCGGATTCCAGTGTGGGGTCTCCAGTAGAATGTCGATAGATCTAGCTGAAATCACAGGAGTCCATGTAGGCAGTAGTTTTGAATCAGTTGTCGGTTCTGGATTAGTGATAAAAACCTGTGGGTCTTGATATGTGTACAGCAGCGATGTGTCCGTGTATAAAATAGTTACGAATCAGTAGTTCTGCTTTGGATTAGTAATGACTAACTAACAGAAAACATGCAGTGCTTAATATGTCCAGCACAATAGCAGCATTGGAATTGTTCTATTCATGTTTGATGGAGTGCACTCCTTGCCTGCCGCGCGTAGCACAATAGCAGCATGGGCACTGTGGAAACTAAGAAACCATTTGTGCTTTCAGAATGCAACTAGATAACTTGCTGATGATTTGGTAATGCATGATACCCATGGTCATGAACTAGGCACTGCTTTGTCCAACATAGCATTTGGAATGCTACAACCAGGGTGAGCGTCAGGGCTGGTGGCATCATCAGTCACATCTGAAACGCTCTGGGGGATGGAGAGTGGTGCATCTTGCTTGTTAGCCAGCACTGACTTGTAAATAGCCTAATCTGTTCTCTCGGTATTGCCGGGTCTTCAGGAGGCTTAGTCATAGTTGGTTTCAGGCTCAACGCCTGCTGTGTGTATGTAAAAAACATTGTACACCTTTCAGGAGATCAGAGATATAATGCCTATACCCAAGGTGAGGTGGCCTAGGGAGAAGAGGCAGGGGGAAACGAATACAACAGCCAATGGTGCAAGCTCCGATTTGCTGAAGGCACGATGGCTAGATGCCTCCTACTTTGGCAGACACCTAGAAATGCAATCCATGAGTAAAATTTGACAGGAATTCCTTTTATCTGCCTCGATGCAATGGCATCATCAACTAGTAAAAGTAAACAAATCAAGGCAAAATTAACCTCAAGGTTTCAGGAGAGAATATATCAGTTGACCTTATAGGTTGAAAAAATGGTCCTAATAACAAATAAAAAAGTAGGAACAGAGATACTGATCACTTACTCTCATTACGGTCAGCAATACGAAATTCTCTTTTCCAGCTATGCGTGTCACCGTATATAGAACCATCACGGTGGCTGCTATTTGGAAGTATTTCCATAGGGTATATATCATCGATGAGATAACCAGGTATCTCTGCAGCCCAGCTCTCTTTGTCATCATTGCTCAGCTCACAACCAGCTGGATGTACAGTTCCCTCTGTTGTATCAGGTTTGCTATCCATGACCTCCAAGGTTGTCCTATATGCATCTTCATCGCCAGAAATGATATCTACCCTTGCTCTCCTCTCAACTTCTGCACAATTGGCAGGAGAACCATAGTTATAACGAATCATGAACTTTTTGGCTGTGTGCATATTCTCTACGTTTCATGCCTTGGGACATGGCAGAGTGCATACCCAGGGAAATAATAAAATCCTTGGCAGACGCGTTGAATGGTCGCCTGTGTGGACTACCCAACTCCTCGCCTTTTACTCCACTGCTGCTGGCCATGTTCCGAGATCCCTGATGAAATCTATCACGAAGAGCATAAAAAGCCAGTTTCAGCATCCAACGAAAATAAGCTGATATCATCTGTCAGGATTGAAATCTTTTCATGTAACATATATTTAATCCTGGAATAGATTTCTCTTTTTTGGCCTCTTTTCTGTGCTTCGTTATCATATGGGATTAACACAAAGGCACAAACTTTAGCATGGGAACAAGAAATCTCACCGGAAAACATGACGCATATGTTGATTGGCTGTAGCAAAGCGTGGAGAAACTCTTCGCGCAAGCTCTGATGGCCACCAGCGAGGCGTACCAGATGCCATGGAGGAGAGGAGATGTCGGGTAGAGACGAGGCGGTGAATTGAGGCAGGGGAGGTGGCGACATTGGAGCGTTGGAGGGGAACAAGGAGCCAACACACAGATCGCTACTAGCCTGCCACACCTCTGTACGGGTGCGTGCTAGCCCAAGCATGCCCGAGCGCCACCACGCAGCCACCGGTGAGAGCCCGACCGCCGGAATCGCGTATCCTAGTGTGTTGAGGAAAGAAATATCTATAACTTTTTTTTGACTTACACTAATATTTATATAATTTCATAATATTGATTATAATATTTTTAAGAGTAAAATGCACTGTAAGTACATGAACTTGTAGTGATGTATCAAATAGGTCCATAAACTTAGAAACCGGACATCTAGCCCCTCGAACTTGCGAACCCGTTCACCCCAGGTCCAGTCCGGTTTTGCATGGCTTGCATGGCACTGTGCGCCCGCGATTTGCTACAGTTAACCCGGATTTGCTACAGTTACCGCGGTTTTGTTTTTTCTTTTCTAATTTATTTCGGCTAAATCTTTGAAAAATCATAACTCTTCGATACAACATCAAATGAAGATGATTTTTATATGAAAATTGTAGCCCTCAACGAGATCTACAACTTTCTAGTTTTGAGTTTTTTCATTTGATAAAGTTAAGTTGCCCAAAAAAATTATACAAAAGTACAGCACCATAATAATCACGTACTTCTGCTTGTCGCACTAGAAAATTAATATATTTTTCTGTTTGTTGTCAAATGAAGACACTTGTATACTAAAATTTTATTACTCTAAAAGATCTAGATTCTTAGAGTTTTAAGTTTTTATATTTGAAGTTGTTAAAATGTCGATAAAACAGTATAAAGCAGCATATTAAGTACGCAAAAGACGTTGAGCCTTTATACTATTTTATCAACATCTTAGCAACTTTAAATGTAAAAACTCAAAACTACAAGAATCTAGATCGTTAAAAGTGTTAAAATTTTGGTATACAAAGTGTCTTCATTTGACAACAAACAGAAAAATATATTAATTTTCTAGTGCGACAAGCAGAAGTACGTGATTATTATGGTGTTGTACTTTTGTATAATTTTTTTGGGCAACTTAACTTCATCAAATGAAAAAACTCAAAACTAGAAAGTTGTAGATCTCGTCGAGGGGCTACAATTTTCATATAAAAATCATCTTCATCCGATGTTGTATCGAAGAGTTATGATTTTTCAAAGATTTAGCCGAAATAAATTAGAAAAGGAAAAACAAAACCGTGGTAACTGTAGCAAATCCGGGTTTACTGTAGCAAATCGCGGGTGCACAGTGCCATGCAAGCCATGCAAAACCGGACTGGACCTGGGGTGAACGGGTTCGCAAGTTCGAGGGGCTAGATGTCCGGTTTCTAAGTTTATGGACCTATTTGACACAGCACTACAAGTTCATGTACCCACAGTGCATTTTACTCTATTTTTAATATACATTTATATTCTAGAAAAGTATTTAGATTTTTATAAATAATATTTTCACAACTTTTTATGAAGCCTAATAGACCTTCCTAAACTATCATGAAAGTTCAATTTAACTCCCACGTGGCTGACATGGTGCCACGTAGGACAGCTGGCGCGGCACCACGTCAAACAAAATCGCTTTGAACACCGCCTAAGGAGGTAAATCGGCCAGTTTCAATAGTTCGAAGAGGATAAACATCCGATTTTCTAGTTGAAAGAGGTAAATCAAATAATGGAAATAGTTGAGGGAGGTTGGAAGGATTTTTTCCTTTCTTTCCCAACTTCCGAAGATTCGTGGAAGCAATTTCATTTGTGGGATCTTTTACCTATCACTTTCTCAACCTTAACTCCTGCTGCTTTTTCCTTCCTATTTTCATTCGTGGAACGCCGCGTGATGAATGAATGGATATTAATAGTTAATTCCAGTTCAAGCATTGATAGTGTAGTCTATTTTGAAGATTTCGCTATCTTTTGTATCACGCTGTACACTATTATATTCTGTTACCAAAATCTGCATCTCCTTCGTGGTTATGATCTCTTGCTGCTGATTTTGCATCCAGCATTATCGAAAATGGTTGTCCCAAAATTCCCTAATGGAGAGTATATTTATGTGGACAACTATTGTCTTCCTTCAAGAAAGTGTCATTGATAACTCTCATGCATGAATTAATCCATCTCTTTGTACCTAGCCATACAATACGATCAGCAATAATTTATAAATTTTATCATACCCTGCGACAGGTTTTCATGAGGGATTTCATTCCTAGTGCCTTGGCTTTTCGGATGAAAGGAGAACACTTGATAGTAAAAAATTTTCTGGTAGAAACTGCCCGCCTTCAGGGTGTGACCTCTTTAAGCTTGGCAGGGTGTGATGCCTGCGAACTTTAAGGTGCACTATCGCAAACCTACCCTGAAGACGGAAAGTTAACTGGCCGATTTTGGCGAAACTGCCATCGGGAGGGTTGCTCCAGTAGATTCTGGCTTATGGTGGATTATTCTTCTTCGTGCTTACACCAGATGGACAGGGCTGAAAGCCCAAACTGCCAAAGGGCCATGCACCTTGTTCTCAGGCTGTGTCTCCAGAGGGGTGTGATACTTCTCCAGCCTTGCTTTGTGCCGATGGCTGCTCGATCCATGACAGACCGAAGAATGGTAGGAGCTCATCTCCAACTACTTCTGTTTTTCATTGTTATTGTTGACAATACACCTCGTGCCAGTTTTCTCAGGTTTTCTAGAATATTACTGTTCTACTGCATCATTTCAAGTCCAATATCAATCAGAATTGAAACTAGTTTGCCCGTCCAATAATGTATTGATACTTCAGAGGTTTTAATATGAGTTCTATATAAGGAGTTACTTGTAGGATGGTTTTCTAACTGCTAAGATCAGGACCAAAAACCTGAAACGCAAGAGTGTTGTGGACATTAATAATGCTACAAAATAGTGCATAGGTTTTGGAATGCTATGTAGTTGTGAACAACAACAGTGTACTTTGTGTATAGTCAACATGTCATCAAGTTCTTAGGCTTCTCGATTTAGGTGCTAATTTCCTTTCAGTTTCAACCCATGCTTTGTTCTTATTGAACATACTTAGTAGGCTGCAAGTAGTTTATCTTAATTCCCTGTGGTTTGTTACCTAATTACTACATTTTCATCCTGTAGGGAATCAGTTTGATGCCCTTGATCTTTGGATGGCAAGCTATTAGTTCTTACATTGAAAGTTTGTCAATGTTTCATCATGTATCTTGTTTACTGAACTATTGACTGAATCCTTGCAGGGTATATATGGCTATCCTATTGAAATCCAGGCTCTCTTTTTCATGGCTATGAGATGTGCCCTAAGTATGTGGAAACAAGATTCTGATGCTGACTTTGTGAACCACATCACCAAAAGAATCCAAGCTTTGAGCTACCATCTGCATAGCTACTATTGGCTTGATTTGCAAAGACTCAATGACATATACCGCTACAAGACTGAAGAGTACTCACAGACAGCTTTGAACAAGTTCAATGTGATTCCTGAATCAATACCTGATTGGGTATTTGACTTCATGCCTAGCTGTGGTGGATACTTTATTGGCAATGTTAGTCCCGTGAGGATGGATTTCCGCTGGTTTTGCCTGGGCTACTTCATTGCTATTCTGTCATCATTAGCATCTGGGGAACAGGCTGAAGCTATATTGGATCTTGTGGAGGAGTGCTGGGAAGAACTCATCGGAGAGATGCCACACAAGATCTGTTACCCTGCAATGGAAAATCAGGAATGGCAGATAGTCACTGGATGCGACCCAAAGAACACTTTGGAAACTCGATATATAGCACTCAATTGTGTTACTGAACATCTTAATAGTCATATTAGTTTGTTAAGCATTCTATGATTTAAGCTGAGGAATGCATGAGAGGCCCCGTTTGGTTCATTCCTAGAATAGTCTAAAATGGACTTTGACCGTTAATTAGTAGTGTCAAATAAAAGCAATTTACAAAACCAACTCCACAACCCCTGCGCTAGAAATCCTGAAGAATTTAATGAGGTCTTTGACCGCGTGATTAGAAGGTTATTGTAGTATCACTGTAGCCAATCATCAATTAATTACTGTCATTATATTCATTGCGAAAAATTACATCCATCCATGAGAAGATTTTGCAAATAAATTTCATTTAGTACTTCATGCGGAGCCTAGAAAACACGTTCTAGAGATTCTAGAATGGAACCAAGTAAGTCTTTTAGGATTTTTGTTCAACCGTCACCCATTCTGGCCCAAGTGGGTGATCGGTGATGTAAATTGGCCACTCTCTTCTTCTTAATACAAAGATGCGCAGCTCTCCTGCGTGTTCGAGAAAAAAAGAATGGAACCAAATGATGTCAGATTTGTTATTTGTTGATCTTTTGGTTGGAAAATTGATAGCACTATGAACTTTATCTATCTATGTGAACTTCATCTTTGGGTTTAGCAAATCTGTACTTGTATAATAGAAAACATCGAAAGATGGTGTATATCTATAGAGACAGCAAGTTGCACATCCTTGATTGGAACAAAGCAAGCTAGAGTTTGCGAATATAAACAGTTTTTGTTTTTGGCAAATTGATATCTGTACATCCTTGACCTCGCATCAACATCCTTTTTGCATGGCACGCACATCTTCTGTTTGTTGCCCTCGGGGGCTTACATCCTTTTTGCATGGCACGGTTACATCTCCTGAGATTTTTTTAAAATTCTGTCATTTAGGTACCAAGAGGACAGAAGTCCACTAGTTGGCTTGTGTAAGATCATTTCACTTTGGAGGAACTGGATCAGGGGCAAGTCTATGGCTAGCAAACCAATATTCAAGTGGGCGGGATATGGCTTGTTGTTCCTAGTTATGAAGATCTGCCTTTTTGGGGATTGTTATACCACTTCAGCCTTACTTTGTGCTGATGGTTTATCTGATTTTGTCGAGCTACATTCACTTGAACAATGCATTGTACTTCATGTTTGGTTTTGTCCTGAGAAACTATCAACAATCAACCCAAAACTGGTAGGCTGGTTATCTCAGTTGCAACCTAATACTTCGGTTGTTTCTTTATGATTGTTGATGGTAATAGTAATATCGGTACAAGTAGTGAACTTTTGAGTCCAAATAGTGCATAGGTTTTTGAAAGTTGGACTAGCAGTATGTTGCTTTGAACATAGTTTATATGTGGTCAGTCAATGTACCATCACATCTTAGGCTCCTTTGTAGATGTGCTAGTTTTTTTTATTGAACTTTTCATTCTTTTTATACAGGAAGAGGGCTACAGTAAAAAAACAAGCTTTGGTAATTCAGCAGTAATCAAGTTGGATGAATTGCATGATTTCATTCCAAGTTATTTGACAGCAATTGGATGCCTCAGATGGTGGTGTGAGGAATATCGACTACATGCTGCTTGTCCAACATCTTCAAGAAAAAGATGGTGGTCTTCACCACACCCTCAGGATGTACTTCTAAGTTCACCATTGGGGGCGTATCATTTCCATATCACTTTATGGCAGAGACCTTTACACAATGGGATTCCGTTGTCCTAAAAGGTACTTTTGAGATGAAGTCACAATCCTGTCCGAGAAAGAAGAACTATATGTCGGGAGAAAATGTCAAAATACTACCTTTCAAGAAGAACTACAACATCATTGCCCCTCAAGGTGATGTTCGTAAAGTTAGACTTGGTCTATATTCTTTCCAAGAAGCTTTTGAAGTCATCTACAAATGTCGTGGCGAAACTATAGAGCTGAGGAATAACTCAACACACTTCAGTTTCATATACCATGCATACATTTTAGTTAATAATATTAATTTCAATATTCTATGTGAACATTATGTGCTTTATTGTTACTGTACATTTTGTTATCTGTAGTCATGCACTTCTGACTTCCCTTGCAAAATAGTCATCTAGTGGATTCAAAATAGTTATCTAGTGGATTTTGCTGCTCTTCATGGTTTCTTATTGAGTTTTGTCTTCTGTGCTATTTAAAGAATAGCTTGGATTGATATATTACATGTTTCACAAAATGATATAAAACTGCAACGGACAATCAAGCTTCTTATGTTGGATTTGGTATGTTGAAAAGATGCACCTACCATAATACTACTACACTACATGGCAACCTTGTCATCTCCTACTTGAGACCTCTTATGCCATGGTATGGCAAGGGGGAGGGGGACACCCCTATTTATAGGACACCCCTATTCATGTGTCCACCTTCTACACTCTTCTACATTTCTAGAAATTTCTTCATCTTTATCCTATCATACAAATATCTTTTCTCTAGAGAATTCTACACTTCACCATGAAGCATGATAACTATTACTCATACTTGCTCTCCACTCTTCTAGAATCTTCTTACCTTGGCATGATCTTATCCTCATGCATTTAGTTTCTTGTGATTTCCACAATCTTCTAAAATGTTCCAAGTATGCATTTCATATTTCAACATACCCATCTTGATAAACATGTAGTAGATGCCATTTTATTTTCTTCGTTTTAGATTACAGTTGTTTTTTTTACTATACAATATTCCCATTCCATGCATATGTTAAATAGATTAGCATTTTTAAAGCACTGGTAACCTAAAAGTTTCCTTGCCTAGTTACTTTTTCCTCTGCAAATTTGTTTGAAAATGGTTGTTGTTACTACTTTATTTACGCTTTAAGGCATTTGTGTGTTCATACGACCTTTTGTAATAAGAGGATAAGTCAGCATCAATTTTGTATAATAGAGGAGGCCTATATTAAATATTCACTTCTGTGCTTATTTATGCTTTCTTAATTTTAGGGTATATGCTATTTTATTTTTATAACTACTAAGTTTATATTACTTGAAGAACCTAGAAATGAGGCATTTGCAGTTTGAGTTTCCTTCCTGGCATTGTTTGTACTTGTATAACATCACATTTCATTTACCGAATCACATGTTTGATGTGATTTAGAAGTTAGCTCATGAGCTTTAACAATAGTTATGGCGCTATCAAGAATAGTCAAAATTTTCTTACTGCCAAGTGCCAACACAGTTAGCAACAACTTTTTAATCATGCGCCTCAATTTATCTTAACACCTGTTATTTCTAGGAGGAAACTTCTCACTGCAGTGAAATCCTTGTCTTGGTTGTTGATGGTTGCAGCATAGCGCTGTTAGGTGAATGTTTTATGATCAAACCTCACCTTCCAATTTCCATGCACAGCACATTTGTATTTTTTTAGTTTAGTTTAAATATTTTCTGACCGTTTTGCTTGTGGATTGTTTGTGACGACTAGGGGTGCATTGGTTCGCAGGAAATTTGTCTATGGCTTCTGTTTGTTTGCTTTCAGTTAGTGTTTCTATGGTAGGTTTAGAGTCACTTGTTTGGGGGACTGGTATAAGCTAGCAATTCATGACAATGCTTTCAGATGGATTATTTATTTATTTACGAGTTGATTTTAATGTTTGACTAAGGATCAAGGATGTGATTATATTATTCATTATTGCACATTACAACATAAGTCTTAGTAGCAAAGAATGTTAAATGGATGATATAGCTTGAAAATTTACATATTTAAGCTTTATAGGCTAGGACAAGCTGCAACTGTCTTATACTTGATTTTTTCAGTTGCAGGAGGTTCTTTTCCAAACCTTCCTATGTTTTTTGGGCATCATTTCATGCTTATTCAAATTGGAGGGCTCTGCAGGTTTGTAAAATTATCCGATTAGCCTTATGAGATTTTGGCTCCACCATTGAACTATTCGTTATTATCATTGTTGTGGTATTCAGATGTGAAAATTCCTAAATTTCTTTAAATTTCTGCTTGTGTTGTGAGTTTATACCTTCTCAGAGCTAAATAAAGCGTCCCTGAAAATCCTATTGGTGGCTATTACTCTATTAGCACCTTTAGGGTATATTAGAGTATATTTGGGATATCTCTATAATAGGTAGGTTAGGATTGTATCCAGACTCTACCATAAGTCATGTACCCTAATATATACCGGTCTAGGTCTCAATGTAATACAATCATCATCCCACACATTATATAGATCCTATTATTCTACATGGTATAATGAGTTTAGGGTTTTAGATCCTAGGCACCTTACTTTTTTTTCATTGCATAAAACCTATCAAGGCACGCCTATGTAAAATCAGTTACTGCAACATCTGAATTTCTTCAGTTTACCAGTTTACTCTTCTATATGTCCTGATGATAACACGGTTGATGGTTGCTACTTGGTTCAGATAGTCTGTAAAAGCTAAAATCAAATAAGAAAAAAAAGACTAAACAGTCTCTCTCTCTCTCTCTCTCTCTCTCTCTCTCAGTTCCATTGTACGTGCATGGCCTTCTTTGTGGTACTGCACTATTTTGGGTTGTGTAGAAAATTAGAATGCCATCTTCTGGATTATTATACTGTTCTAAATTTATCAGGCTTTCTGATATTTATTTTGATATAGGGATGTGAAGGCTCCAGGGCTGCACATTTCTGACTCCTCAGAGAAGAGATTAGTTCTTGAAAAGACTGTAGACCATCTATGAAAATGTACAGCACTAATGATGTTCCTGTTTGATTTTGTTTCTCTTACCATCTTTTCTTAAAATAGTGTTAGGTCAGTTATTATGATGATGCATTTCTAGAAATGTTGGTAATGCGATTTTAGTTGTGTCTTCTGCTATAAATTGTAATGACTTTGTGCCAAAATGTGCTATTGTGTTCGGTAAACTGGCAAGTTTTTGTAGGTGACCATCATTATTTGCATGCTGGCTAACTTGAATACTGCTGGTAAATACTTAGCTTAGCTGGGTGATTGTCTTATGGTACCATTTTCCCTGATGCATGGTTGCATTTGCTTGAGTTGGTCGTAGTTACCATCATTAAATTCATTGGTTTTGCTTTTGCCGGTGATGGGTGCATTTCCGATAGCAGTTTATATAGCTTCCTCTATTATATGTGGTTTGGTGATTGTAGTGATGGCTGACCGTGATGAAGTTCCATTCTTTGTGGTTCTGTTGATTTGATTGAGGTGCGCTGGGGATTTGATCTGATCTTTCTTGTTTCCTTTTATTTCTATATCTGTGGTAGTATTAGGTTGTGGGGATGGGGGCTGCCTAACACTGCCAATGCCGGTCCCAACTCCCGAGCCCAGATAAAAGTGGAGGGGGCACGGCTGAATAGCCTGAGTTTGCAGTAGTATGTATCGTAGCAGTGTTTTGTTTGGAACTTTGACTACAAGCTCATTTCAGTTTGCAATCAGGCTTTGGCAATAACTCAACGTATCAAGAGAATAAATTGGCTCATTATCATGTAAGTTTTGACTGCCAGGGCAGCCAAGGAAGAGGGAACTATAATGTGTGACTACTAGAGTCTGTGAGGAAGAAATGTTAGAGCATAGGTAAAGGGAAACTTTTAGAGCATAGGTAAAGAGGATATTATATCGCAGAAAAGTAAAATGAGGTGCATACATATAGATACTAGAGTCTGGGGCGTATTCGGTGTACAGATATGAGTTGATATTTTTTTTAAGTAATATTTGAAAATGTAAACGTTGTTTTTGCAAATAAATTAGTAAGTGTTTGGAAAGGAAGTAGTTTTTTTTTAAAGAAAGATTACCTGCTTTTCCAGAAAGCGAATACAGTTTAGGTTACAAAACACTAGCGTGGGGGTTGCCAACTTACGCAAACAAGCACGAACTAAAGAAAGAAAACAGGCTCCAAACAAATAGAGCAGAACCCTCTCACAGGACGCAGCCTGGGGACAAGGAAAACACAAGGAAACTAACACCAAGCTTTGTCTTGTGCACGATCTCTTGTCTCTTCAAAATTCTTCACCCAAGCCCCCATCTACTCTTGAAGATCCTTCACCATTCTGCACAAAGAAGTTGATCTTGTATAGAATTACAACTGGAGAGCGAGGGAAGTTTTTCTGAATTCTAATCTTGTTTCTGGTCACCCACAAAGTCCAAGCTACTATAATGTGACAACCCACCTTATTATGAGAATGGATTAACCCTAAGTAACTAGGGTTAAGAAGATACAAAGGAAAAAGAAAGGAAAAGAGTTTAAATTTAAAGGGTCAAATGAAATAATAGGGATGTCTGATTAGCCATGTTTGGCAGCTCTTGGTTTGAATTTATGCTGAACAAGTCAACTTTTGGATAACATGAGAACTGCAATACAAAGTATGTACAAGTTTGAAAAGTTGGGAGAACGTTTCGGATAGACTTTTTTTTTTTTGATAACAATTTCGGATAGACTTGAAGCCCCCAAAAATTTCAAAGAAAAGATGTTTAAATCACAGGCTTAGTAGATGTTGCCAGGGAATACAGTGATGAAGCCTTGACTTGGGGCTTAAATAAAGTGAGCCTTCCTGTATAAATGTTGGACAAAAAGGGTATCATTGTAAAGGTAGATGTTTGTTCTTCACAAATGTGCCATTCTATCTTCAGAAAAAGGTCAGCAAGGTATTTAAAAAGAGATCTATAGATGGCTGGTTTGAGTAAACAGACTGAAAGTCTGACAACATCTGAATTTGGTTAAACAGTAATATTCAGAGGCTTATAAATAAGAATTTATGTGTGAGTGTTGGATGACAAGTAACCAAATGGATAGGAGATAAATAAATACCATTTGCCATACTGAATACGGTTGGTAAGTAACTGATTCTGAATTCCAAAGTTAGCTAGTTGGAAAAGAGGCACGGAAATATGAATTTCAGCTGAGCTGACTGGTTCAGAGTTATTTTTGAAAGGGTTAGAAGCTAAATCAAAAGATCTGCCTATGATGAATGTTGTATATAAGTGGTTTTCCTAAAACTTTGGTTTTGGACGAAATTAATGTTCAATAATAAATTTTGGAGAAAATTTGGATTCAAAGACAAGCAGATTAAAGGACAGAAAAAAACCCTGAAAAACAGCCTGAACCTGCTATGTTCAGATGGATTTTTAACCCTGTTAGATGAAGAATTAGAAGATGTGCATGAAAGCAAAAATTTAGCCAAGTGTCAGATATACAACTTTAATGTTCGGTGATTTTGGAGTTTACAAACATAATTATGAGATAATTGAATACAAACCGGCAGGTTTGGGGGCAGCTCGACTGAAAAAATAGCCTGCATCCAATATGTTCAGAGCGAATTTTGATCAAGTTAGATGCAGAATTTGAATGTGAGACTGCAACAAAAGTTGTAGGTAAATATCAAATCTGCAACTTTTATTTATGGATATTTTTGAAGTTCAGTAGAAGAATTTGGAGAGAAATGCACTGCAAGTTTTAGGTTCAGAAATATTCAGTTTAACCAAAATGCAAATAGCAATGTTCAGAGCTCTTTTTGGACAAGTTAGAGCTCGACTCAAGGAAAGTGCATAACATGAAAAAGGTATCTGGATTTATTATCTACAACTTTGTTTTTTTTGGAGATTTTGAGGTGCAGCATAAGTTTTGGGAGATAATTAGATTTGAAGCCAGCAGGTTTGGGGAAGCTTATCTGAAAACTCTGAATATTTGCATTAATCTGATCTGTTTGAGGTGGATTTTGAAGAGGTTAAAGATAGAATCAGAGAAAATTTACAGAATTAAAGTTGTAGAGAATTTTCAAATCTAAAACTTTTATTTTTGGAGATTTTGAAGTTCAGTGGAGATTTTTTGGAGAAATATGTGCCGCAAGTTTTAGCTTCACAAATATTCAGATTTAGAGTCGTATAAACAACAGATTTCAGAGCTTCTTTTGAATAAGATAAGAGTTCGAATCAAGAAAAGTGAACCACATGAAAAAGTGAGCTGTATGAACCCTCTACAACTTTTATTTTGGTCGATTTCAATGTCTAGTAGCAGAAGTTGGAGAATCAATGGCTCAAAGATCAGGGTTGAGGGCTCAAAAGAGCTCGACTCAGTAACTTCAGACTTCGAGCGCCGGTGGAGGAAATTGGCGGCAAAATTCAAGGGATCTACGTGTCATGCATGAGTGTGGGCAACGTGGAAGCTAGCAGAGAGAAGGTGTCAAATGGATCACTGTGAATATTCAAATAAACTAGGTGATACCCCGCGCGTTGCTGCAGGATTTCTTAAATTTTAACGTGAAATTTGAAAGCAAAAAAATTAAGATGATTGCATGGCAACATTCACAAAAAAAATCGATGGAAAACATAAATAGATGGCCCTAGTGGACGTTAATGTGGCATTTGATATAATGAATTCCTATATGATGCGGATAACTTGCATGTTAAGAGAAACAGAGTTAATAATTTTAGTAGGTGTCGTCTATATAGGCTATATAGTTGATATGAATTTTACTTGTTATTTTTTATCAAGATCTGGTAGAAATCGATAAACTAACCTCAATAGAATATTTGATCACATTATAAAATAATATGTGCTCAAAGAAATAGAGTAGGTATATGAGTCTTTACGTTAATAGATTAAAGATTAAAAATATTGCAAAAATAGAATATGTATATGACTTTACATTAATAGATTAAAGATTAAAAGTATTGCACATAGTAGAGATTATATGGACATTTTCTTATTTATTGAATCTCGTAAAAATCAATAAGCTAAAAGAAAAAATACCAATAGAATATTTAATCACATTATAGAAGAATAGTTGGAGCACCGATCAAATAAGCTCTCTCTCGGCCTTATCCTATCCGTCTACAGTGGAGTGAAGGGGAAAAGGCGACAAAGAGGTGGAGCAGCTCTTCCGGCGCGATTCCGCCGGCCTGCTTCGTCTCCGGCGGCCGGGAAGGCGCTGGAGAGGGAGGAGGCCGCGGAATCGGCGCTCGGACGTGTATAGGGTAGCTTCTTTGTATCTACGCCTAGGTTGTGCTCGCCGTCTTTTGATGGCGGAGCTAGGGTTGCCGGAGTCGACGACGGCGTCGGCTCGCCAGCGAATAAGGTTCCCCACCATCGATGTGGTAGGCTTTTGTTCCCTCCTTTCCCGTTGATGCGATGGCGATGGTGACGGCGTCGACGGGCCGAGGGGAAGGTTAGTGTTCTTCCTCTGTGCGATGGGGAAGGGACTTTTGTGCTCCCCTTGGGGCTTCTTCTTCCGCGTCGGTGCGTTCGTCACTGGCGGCGAATTTCTTGCTGGGCCATCGTTTCGTTCTGCGAGTGCTGGAGCCAGCTTCTTCTCCGGCTGCTCAGTTCTGCGGCGGCTCGGTGTGGTGGTGCCTCTCCTTCTTCCGTCTTGGGGATTGCCGCATGTGTTGGTGTCTGCTGATGGAAGGAACGGTGGGCAAGGTGATGCGGGTGCTCCGCTCGTAGGTTTGGTCCTTCTTCTTGCGAAGGGGTGGGATCATCTGTGCTCCTGTGTGAGCTTGCTTTTCCGGGACAATGCCTTTGGCCATGATCCCTTTGGAATGTGAGAAGCATGAGATGTTCCGTTGGACCTTCCTGTAGAGCAAATGTCCATACAAGGTGGCACCTCTATTGAGGATGTTGTGGTGGTGGAAGATGCATCTGATGATGAGGAAACAACCTCGGATGTGGGTACGGCGATTGAGGACCCTATTGTCCTCCTCCTTGATGCGGATGATTGCACCCAGCCTACAGTTGAGATCAAGGTGGAAGTGCCCGTACAGGTGCATAACATTTCAATGGACACAACGTCCATGACAGATGTTACTGCTATGAAGTTTGAGGAGCTTGCTTGCACTCGTACAGAACCCCCATCAATAGTGACACCGTTGGCGACATCAACAGCAAGACGTAGGTGCAAGCACTATGACAAATCGTCAGTTCGTCGAAGTGTTCGCCTCGCCCAGCGCAAGGCGTTAAAAGACTTGGGGATCATTGCGAATGATGGGAAACTTAACGAGGATGCCATTCAAGATTGTGCAGACATACTCAAGGAGTTGCCACCAGACCTTCTCAAGTCTTTAGCGAATCTAAAAAGTAAAGACTTCTGGGATGTTGTTGCGGGGCTTACTTTGCCTCCTGGTTAGTCTTGGGTGCTACTTTTCGGTCTTTGTTGTTTTTGGTTGTTTCTAGTCTCGTCAAGTGGAGTGGTGCGGCCGCGTTGATGTCCCAATCCAATCGGTTGTTTGTTGAGTAGAGTTCGAGTGGAGTTGGAGTGGCCGTGTACAAATCCAACTGGTCGGTTTCTTTGTCGTTGTTGTTTTGTCCAGTCTGGCTGTTGTTTCTTCTTTTTAATATAATCGGCAGCTCTCCTGGCTGGTTCGTTTCAAAAAAAAAAGCTTGCTTTTCCGGGTCGGTGACGAGGGCGCCGGCGGTGGATTTCTTTTCCGGTCACTGGATTTGTTTCTGGTGACGTCGGATCGATGGATTTCTTCGATTGTTTCGCTGCTGCTGTGTCCGTGTCATCTTGTGCTGCGCTCTGGATCTTGGGGGGTGGATGGTTCTCATCCATTGAGGAAGAGGGTGGAAGAGGGGTCAAATTGATGTGGCCGACGGCTGATGTTCTTTCAACGAGTATCTCTTGCAGTTTAACCATACTTGGTGTCCGCCAGTCGATTTGGATAGGTCAGATGGGTGGTTGCAAGATCCGGAGAGTTGACAGGCGATCTCAAAGACAGCGTCGACGATCTGATCGGAGAAGATTCCATTTCCAACACTGTGACGATGACGGCCGATGTGCGCCTTATGTTGGATGTCTTGCGGCTGAAATAGCTGGAGGGTGTTGGTGCTGTTCTGTGCGTCAAGATCCAAGGACCGTAGATTCAAATTTGCTCTTTTCTAGGGTCTTTATGCTTTTTCTTATCTCTGGAGGAGTGTTGTGGACTTTCTTGTAATTCCTTCTTCCTCCAGGGTTCCTGATGTAAGAGTCTCAGTGTTTTAATAAATGGGTTCCAGCCCCTTCGAAAAAAAAATTAATGGGTTCCAGCCCCTTCGAAAAAAAAAGAATAGCTGATGAAAAAATAGCATATGTATATGATTTTACTTTAGTTAATTAAAGATTAAAAGTATTGTATACTGTAGAGATGACATGAACATTTTTTTAATTAATAAGATAGTTGAAAGTTAATGGGACACTTAATGGAGAATGATATGAACACCTTGCATGAAGAGAGAAATAGTTAGCGTGTAGTATATATAGATAACCCTCCCAGTGGCAGATTCACCTCACCCTCGCTCAGTTCATCCTCATCAGCCCGAGCTCCAGTTCCTCGCCAAATTCGACATCACCAGTCCGCCTCTGTCCAATTCCTTGCACACACACTACTAGAAATCCTCCCTCAACCGATTTGATGAGGTTATAGCCCCTGCCGTCGACCACCGTGGTTGCAGCACCGTCGCCGTCCCCTTTCTGCCCGCCGCCGCCGTGCAGAACACAAGGCTCTCCTGTGAGCGCCGTGTTAGAGCTTCTGGCCTTCTGTTCTTCAAGGATAGGGTGTGTTCTGAGCTATGTGTAGGCAAGTGTTGCTTGTGCCGCTTTCGGTTTGCCGGTCGCGGGAATTAACACAAATGCACAAACTTTAGCATGTGAACAAGAAATCTCACCGGGAAACATGACGCATATCTTGAAAGAGAGGAGAAACTCGTCGCGCAAGCCCTGATGGTGATGACCACCAGCGAGGTGTACCAGATGCCATGGAAGAGAGGAGATGCCGGGTCGAGACGAGGCGGTGAATTGAGGCAGGGGAGGTGGCGACATTGGAGCGTTGGAGGGGAACAAGGATCGAGCACGAGAGGATTCCCATCTGCACCATCCCGTATCTTGATCGGCGGCCTCTCTCGGCAGCTGAGTGCGCGGCGGGCCTTCCAGCGCCACCTCGCGTGGGGAGCAGCTGACATCCAATCCGCCGCCGCCTCCTCTGCGTTTTTTTTATTTTTGTATTTTTCAAAAAAAAATTTATAGAAATATATTTTTGGTTTCAGGTTTTACAGTTCTGTACCCTACCGCCCGGCAGGGGGCGGTAGGGACCTATATGTAAATAAAAATAAATTTATTTTGTGCAGAGGTCCTTGGAGGGAGCCTGCCGCCCCCTGCCGGGCGGCAGGCCCCCTGCCGCCCCACCAGTTGGCGGCAGGGGGCCTGCCGCCCGGCAGGGGGGTGGCAGGCTCCCTCCTCAAATATAAAACTCCGTCCCTTCCCTCTGCGCCCTCATTTTCTGCCCACGAGATCCAGAGAGGGGTGAGGGAGGTAAAAAAACCGGCGAAGCCCTACAGGATTTTGGATCCGAACCGCAGGTAAACAATATTTCTCAACTATTATAGACCTATTTCTAAAATAATTATGAATTAGAATAGATTTAGTTTTTAGATAGTGAAATATAGAATAGTAAACTTAGAATGACAGTACCTTATTGTTATTGCAGCATAAGGCAATGGCTGCCTCCAATTCTGTTGGATTTTCATGGACCGAAGAAAAATCTAGTATATTTCTTGACATCATGACACATCTTGTAATCAGTAAGAAGTTGGATCCATTAGCGGATGATACGATAGAGATGGTGTTATCCAAATTAGTTGAGTTTAAAGATTTGACATTGTTTCGAGGTATTACAATGCAAGATTTAAAAGAACACCGGCTAGAACGTCGGAAGATATACATGAGGGTATGTGAACTAGCGAATCATCCTTATGTTATTGGATTCTTACAAACTAATTGTAAGATATGGATGCGGCCAGAAGTGTATGAGATGCACATTAAGATAACTCTTATTTAGTTCTAATCACGTCCGTTATTTGTAATCCATATTTACGAAATAGTAAAATTATTGTGTAATTATATGCTAGGATTACTCCGAGAACACGGAGTTGATTAACAAATCGATACCAAATTTCTGTAAATTGGTATGTATCTTTGGTGGACTTATGCCGCAAACTAGACGAAGGAGGTGGATAAGATCTTCGGGTGATAGTACTTGGCCTGTGCAAGAATAAATGCACTCCTGGATCATTAAGGGAGCGGCTGATGCGTATCGCTCCCGAAAATACATTATACATCCATACATGTTGAACTCAACAATGCCAACAAGAGAAAATCCACGAACACGACGCATTACCATATTGTAACATTCAGCATGGTTGGTCGTCTCGATCCCATAACGTCTCCCATCTGTGTCATACAGAAGTGACCACTTCTCTTTAGGCGCACCATCAATCCACTGTGAAAATGGCTTAGCATGTCCAACTAATGAATCTGTAGAACGTCTCCTGCTGGATGATGAGGCCTGGCTCTTAAGCAATTCAGCGCTCATGTCATCAATTATACCCCACAAAGTATCAAACTTCCTCTGCTGATTCTGAGTGCACAATCGCTTGAACAAATTCATCAGATCCTTATTCTTTAACCGCTCATAAAAGTTAGCAGCCATATGCCTCACACACCATCTATTGACAACATCTGGCCATATAGAAGGTGAAGAATGACTACCTTCTTGGAGCTGCCTTATAGCTGCAAGTAGACCTGCATGCCTATCACTGATAAGGCAAACATTAGGCCTTCCAGCAACAATGTGAATCGTCAGACGTTCAAGAAACCAGTACCAGCTTTCTGTATTCTCATTCTCAACAAAGGCAAAGGCGATGGGAACTATCGGCTTGTTGCAATCAATTCCGATTGCCGTCAATATTGTTCTCTTATATTTCCCTGTCAGAAAAGTGCCGTCAATACACAGAACAGGAAGACAGTAAATGAATGCCCTCACACATGCTCCAATGCAGAAGAAAGCTCGTAGCAGAATGCTTGGCCCCCCTGACAAGCTCGGTACACTGTATGTATCAAAAACACTTCCAGAATTTCTGTGCACAATAGCTTCAAGCATACGAGGTAGGTTGTCATATGATGCTTCATAAGTGCCAAACCTCATCTCAAATACTTTTTATTTAGCCTGCCTTTGCCTTTGCCTCATCTCAAATACATACTGAAAATTCTGTTCAATGTCCCTAATTATCAATGCAGACTCATAATCCATTTTGTCAAGAATCACCCCATACATTTTCTTAGCCACGAAAGTTAATGTGATATTACGATGATGTGGTGTAACAATTGAACATTCCCAGTTTGTTTTAAACTTTCCCTTGTATGCATGCACTCGCCATGTACAGTCTCTATCTGCACACCTCACCTCGTATTCTTTGCTGCTAGACTTCAGTACTCTGAATTCGTTCCTCAGAGATACAGCCCAGAGCTTCACAGCATCCTTCACATCCTCAATGGTACGATACTTTGCTCATTGTACGACCTCATTTACTCTGTATTCAAACTCCGGACATCTAATATCTTGTACCACTGGATTACCAAAACCATCTTTACGCCATTCACCTAACACTGGGAAGCACTCATCGTCCTCATCGTCCGATGAGTCCCCACATTGCTCTATTATTTGTGCATCCTGGTCTTCTTTCTCCATGCCCTCCCCAATTCCAGGTATCCGCTCGCCTTCATCTGCTAAACCTTGTGGTTCTGGTTCTGGTTCTGGAGCTTGCATGTTCTCTTCTTCTTTATCCTCTTCCATCTCTTCATTGCAGTCAGATGTTGTGTGTGTTGACCCTTCACCTAAATCAGCGGTCTTCTGGTGAATCTGAATTACCATTGCGAGAGACCACCCACTTTCAAGAGCTGCGTGCATGTAATGTTGCCATTCTTCCGTACTACTTATATGCGTCAACTCCCAGAAATCCTCATTAGCTTCCCAGGAAGTCAAGGTATGAACCATAAGCAAATGGTTCTTTGGATTCACATTGAACATCTTGGGAAGACATTTCCGTATGGACTCAAAACTCCTCTCTAGGGGTTTATCTAGACTGCACTGTCTTCTTTCCAATGCTGATAGATTTACTCCATAGGAATCATGAGTAATTCTATAGAAGTCACCTTAATGAACTTGAAATGCCACTTTACTCGACATATCTGGCCATGCAAAGACTTCATTTTAATTAATCTAATATATACAAATATATTATGCCTTCAATTATAACCACTAATCCGAACCCTAAGTGCTTACAATAATAAAAAATACTAATCATAAAATTAAACATACAAAAAAATCTGAAATGACAAAGTTGAGAAATATTGGTTACCTGCGGTTCGGATCCAAAATCCTGCAGGGCTTCGCCGGTTTTTTTACCTCCCTCACCCCTCCTCTCTCCCTCTCTCCTCTCTGGATCTCGTGGGCAGAAAATGAGGGCGCAGAGGGAAGGGGCGGAGTTTTATATTTGAGGAGGGAGCCTGCCGCCCCCCTGCCGGGCGGCAGGCCCCCTGCCGCCAACTGGTGGGGCGGCAGTTTTTATTTACATATAGGTCCCTACCGCCTCCCTGTTGGGCGGTAGGCCCCCTGCCTCCCTCCTGCCGGGCGGTAGGGGTATAGAACTGTAGAACCTGAAACCAAAAATATATTTCTGTAATTTTTTTAAAAAAATACAAAAAAACGCCCTCTGCTATCATGAGATCTGCATGTACGAGAGAGAAGAGAGAGATCTGCTGCTGCTAATTGATTGTTCTGCCGTGCTTGGCGTGGAAAAAGTAGAGCAGGTGCTGATTTGCTTGGTGGAGAGAGAGAGCAGTGAGCCTGTCACGATCAGACCAGCATGCACATGAAACACGAGCTATTTCCGTCCTCTGAAAATATTGAAGAACCAGCTAGCCTGGACCGGCCGCCCGGCTGCCGGGCGGCCGGTCCTTCAGGGACCGGAACACAATTTTTTTACGAAAATTTTTACAGATAAGCCCTTGCCGCCCGACAACATGGCGACCAGGTGCCGGCCGCCCGGCAGCTGGGCGGTCGGAGTATATTATTGTAAATTTCGAAAACGAAAATATATTTTTGTAAAAAATGAAAATAAAAAATAAAAAAACCGCACGGACCGAGGGCGATTCACCGGACAGGGTGGTGCGAGTGCTACCGTGCGAGGCTTCCGTCCACCCTCCTGCCTACCAAATATAAATACACGCGACCCCGCCGCACCGCCTTTTCCAGCTCGCTCCGCCTGTCCTCCGCCTCCCCCTCCCCCTCCCTCCTCCCTCCCTCAAGGCGGGGCAGGTCTCTGGAGGAAGAAGCAAAAGGTGAGAGGCTCCGTCTCTCCGCCCGTTCTCCCTGCTCGCTCGCCCCTAATCGTCATGCCTCTCTCCGCCTCCGAATCGGAGCCGTGCCGTGCCGTTCCATTCCACTTCCGACCTGCTCGTTTGGGGTATTTTGGATGGGGTTTTGCGGTGAGGTTTTGTGGTGGTTTCCTTGAATGCGGGTGGGAAATCGCAGGGGATGCTCTCTAGAAGCTCGATCGAGCCTCCTTCTCGAAGCCAAATGGGCTCTAGGAGTGCCTCTCTGCTCCAAAATCTGTGGCGACTAGCGATTCGTTGGGAGACCCTTTTTCCAGGATTTTTCCGGTATTTGTTTTGTTACTTTTTTTTGTTTGCGGTGAGTTTCCGGAAATGTTGGTGGGAATTGGCGTGGGAAGCTTCTGGAAGCTCGATCGAGCTTCCTTCCCGAAACGGAGCGGGCTGTAGGAGGTGCGGCTCTCGTCCTTACCGAGCCGCACCTGCGGTTGTCTGCTCCCAAATTAACCAGCGGCTTCTGGCGATTCGTCGGGAAACCTTTTCTGAGGATTTGCCCCCCTCTATTTTGAAGGAACGTTTTGAATTCCCTTCAAACGTGTGGGCGTTTTTTTTTTGGGTTCGAGCAGCATCCCAATTTAGCGGGTGTTTAGTTGTGATTTTCGAATGCTGCTTTGATCAGATTCCAGGGGAAGCTATCCTGTTGTTTTATGGGTTGGGTTTTGTGGGTAGGGTTCTCAGTCGCGGTACGGAGATTCGATCGCTCGATTGTTGCGTGCTAGTACAGCGCTTGGTTTCGATCGAAATTCAGTTGCCTACCCGCTCGGGTTTTCCCCAAATATTGTTGGTGTGGTGTCTGCTGGTTTGAAATCCGACGCGTAAATTTGTGGTTAGTTTTTTATTATTATCTGCTGAGATTACAGGGAGGTCTAGTGGTTGTTCTGCTGCCATTTTTGGTTCGCCATTTCCCAGTTTAGGACTTAATGTCAAAGTTCGGCCGTCACGGTTTGGATGGGTGAAGGTGAATTGATTCAATGACTGTTTACTTTTATGCAGCTGTACATGTTTCATCTGATTGAATTTGCTTGTAGTATTATTGTAAATTTGATCAAACTGGTTAACTATGGTGTCCTTTGGTGTTTGCCTGAGGTTTGCATAATGATATTCCATTACTTAATTAGATCCAAATGCAACTTCTTGTTCTTATTTATTTGCCCTAGGGCCATGTGACCAAGATATACTCTTGTAGCAACAGCTTAAGAGCATTGTCTAATGTTTAGTAACTGATCAGTCTTTATGGGATGTAGGAGAGTAAGCTGCATTTGCCATTTAAATTTGTCTGATTGAATTTGCATGTAGTACTATTCCAAATTTGGTCAAATGGAG
This sequence comes from Panicum virgatum, assembly GCF_016808335.1. Lineage (NCBI taxonomy): Eukaryota > Viridiplantae > Streptophyta > Magnoliopsida > Poales > Poaceae > Panicum > Panicum virgatum. Next base: position 2,439,323 of record NC_053145.1, read on the forward strand.
TTCATCAGTGTACTGTCCTTCCATGTTTGCCTGAGGTTTGCATACTGATAATTAGATATAAATGCAACATTGTGTTCTTCTGTATTGGCCCTAGAGTGCACGACCAAGATATACTGGTTCATGTAGCAACAGCTTGGAGGTCCTTTTTTTTTAACCCATGTGAGGACCTAGGTGTAACAATTTTGGGCATGGAAGTTGTATACTGTTTCATTAACTTATCAGTGAGGAATCGGAGAGTAGGCTGCATTTGCCATCGAAATCGTGTGAGCACGACTTGATTTTTGTTTATATGTAGGTGTGAATGTTTGATTCGAGTGTAATGTTATTTTAAATTTGGTTCTAATTTGTTAGGGGGGCCGTTTTCCCGTGTTTTCAAGGTTTGCATGATGGTAATTAGATCCAAATATAATGTCGTGTTCTTCTATCTTGGCCCTTGATTTGTATTACCAAGATATACTGGTTTTTGTAGTATTAGCATGGAGGACGTGATTTTCCCAGTGGAGGATCTAGGTACAACAAGTTTGGGCATGGAAGTTTTATCATGTTTTCAGTAGCTGATCATTCTTTATGGAATAGGAATAATCTGTAGTCAGTGGTCTGCATTTGCCATTGAAATTTGTGAATGTCAGAATGTATTAACAAGAGTTAATGGTACTGCAGTAGCATACTAGCATGCTGCATCGGCTTCAGCATTAAGTAAAAAAATAAGTTGTATTGGCTTCAATGTTCTACATGAGAATTGTACTATGAGAATATACACAATTTCCTTGCAGTACATAGATTATATTAGCATGAACTTCCTTTCTTTCAGGCATACATGGCCAGATACCTTCTCATTGTTATCAAAAAGTTATCGGTAGGTCCTATTTTCTTTTGCCTAAATCTTGTGTGCATGCTATGCTTTCTAATTGTTTTCAGTAGAATAGTAGAAATGTTCTCCATGTATAGTTATATCCATTTCAAGTGTCAAGAGCTAGCGACATAACAGACTCCTCTTTTTTCTATGTTTTGGGACAACATTAGAATATCACTTGGTATGTGGCGCTTTAATTTTTGAGATTTTGAAACTAGTTATCATATGCTAACTCCTATGTTTGCCATTTCTAGCAACTAGAGCTTTCTCTTTCGGAAACTAGTGAACAAGAAAGATGGTACTTTGTGCTGAACCTCCTCCCAAGTTGAAGATACCAGAGAGTAAGATCACAGACCTGGCAGATGATGCTAACCATGATTCGCCAAAACTGGAGAGAAGGACAAGGATGCACCACATTGAGCGACACAGATCATGTGTTGTGACCTTATCTGACATGGAACTCAATGATTTGCAACCTCGTCGTCTGCTCCAGACCCTTGAGGTCTCCAAAAGCCCAGGAGCAGGATCACAGTCCTCACTCCATGAAGAAACACCTACAGATACTAATGCATCACACAGGCGTGCTATTGCAGATGCTGCTTGGGAAGCCCTTAAAAGGTCAATAGTTTACTTCAGAGGCCAGCCAATTGGGACTGTTGCTGCAATAGACAAGTCTCAAGGAGCGGCACTCAACTATGACCAGGTAACCTTTTCTGTTTCCAGTTCAAGCATTGATAGTGTAGTCTATTTTGAAGATTTCGCTATCTTTTGTATCACGCTGTACACTATTATATTCTGTTACCAAAATCTGCATCTCCTTCGTAGTTATGATCTCTTGCTGCTGATTTTGCATCCAGCATTATCGAAAATGGTTGTCCCAAAATTCTCTAATGGAGAGTATATTTATGTGGACAACTATTGGCTTCCTTCAAGAAAGTGTCATTGATAACTCTCATGCATGAATTAATCCATCTCTTTGTACCTAGCCATACAATACGATCAGCAATAATTTATAAATTTTATCATACCCTGCGACAGGTTTTCATGAGGGATTTCATTCCTAGTGCCTTGGCTTTTCTGATGAAAGGAGAACACTTGATAGTAAAGAATTTTCTGGTAGAAACTGCCCGCCTTCAGTCAAGAGAGAAGATGGTTGACCTCTTTAAGCTTGGTCAGGGTGTCATGCCTGCAAGCTTTAAGGTGCACCATCGCAACCCTACCCTGAAGACGGAAAGTTTACTGGCTGATTTTGGCGAAACTGCCATCGGGAGGGTTGCTCCAGTAGATTCTGGCTTATGGTGGATTATTCTTCTTCGTGCTTACACCAGATGGACAGGGGACAATTCTCTGGCTGAAAGCCCTAACTGCCAAAGGGCCATGCACCTTATTCTCAGGCTGTCTCTCAGAGGGGTGTGATACTTCTCCAGCCTTGCTTTGTGCCGATGGCTGCTCCATGATAGACCGAAGAATGGTAGGAGCTCATCTCCAACTACTACTGTTTTTCATTGTTATTGGTGACAATACACCTCGTGCCTGTTTTCTCAGGTTTTCTAGAATATTACTGTTCTACTGCATCATTTCAAGTCGAATATCAATCAGAATTGAAACTGGTTTGCCCGTCCGATAATGTATTGATACTTCGGAGGTTTCCATATGAGTTCTATAGAAGGAATCACTTGTAGGATGGTTTTCTGACTGCATAGATTTTTTATGCTATGTAGTTGCGAACAACAACACTTTACTTTGTGTATAGTCAACATGTCATCAAATTCTCAGGCTTCTCGATTTAGGTGCTAATTTCCTTTCAGTTTGAACCCATGCTTGGTTCTTATTGAACATACTTAGTAGGCTGCAAGTCGTTTATCTTAATTCCCTGTGGTTTGTTACCTAATTACTACATTTTCATCCTGTAGGGAATCAGTTTGATGCCCTTGATCTTTTGATGGCAAGTTATTAGTGCTTTTCTTGAAAGTTTGTCCATGTTTTATCCTGTATCTTGTTTACTGAACTATTGATTGAATCCTTGCAGGGTATATATGGCTATCCAATTGAAATCCAGGCTCTCTTTTTCATGGCTATGAGATGTGCCCTAAGTATGTTGAAACAAGATTCTGATGCTGACTTTGTGAACCACATCACCAAAAGAATCCAAGCTTTGAGCTACCATCTGCACAGCTACTATTGGCTTGATTTCCAAAGACTCAATGACATATACCGCTACAAGACTGAAGAGTACTCGCAGACAGCTTTGAACAAGTTCAATGTGATACCTGAATCAATACCTGATTGGATATTTGACTTCATGCCTAGCCGTGGTGGATACTTCATTGGCAATGTTAGTCCTGCAAGGATGGATTTCCGCTGGTTTTGCCTGGGCAACTTCATTGCAATTCTGTCATCATTAGCAACTGGGGAACAGGCTGAAGCTATACTGGATCTTGTGGAGGAGCGCTGGGAAGAACTCATTGGAGAGATGCCACTCAAGATCTGTTACCCTGCAATGGAAAATCAGGAATGGCAGATAGTCACTGGATGCGACCCGAAGAACACCAGGTGGAGCTACCACAATGGAGGCTCATGGCCAGGTTAGGACGCTTTGGTAACTCGATATATATCAGTGGACTGTGTTATTGAACATCTTAACAGTCATATTATTAGTTTGTTAAGCATTATATGGTTTAGGGAGTAATAAGTAGTTACATTTCAAATCTTATGAACGTACGAGATTTGTTATTTGTCAATCTTTTGGGTTTGGAAACTTGGTAGCAATATTAGCTTGATCTGTCTATATGAACTTCATCTTTGGGTTTAGCAAATCTTTACTTGCATAATCTATTGACGTACTTCTGGTAGAGAAGATCAAAAGATAGTGGATAGATACAGATACAGCAAGCTGTACATCCTTGATTGGAACAAAACAAGCTAGAGTTTGTGAATATAAACATTTTTTTTCAAATTGATATCTGTACATTCTTGACCTTGCATCAACATCCTTTTTACGTGGCATGCTTACATCTTCTCTTTGTCCTGCTTATTAATCTGCTACTCTGGCTGGTGGTGGTCCTGAGTCATTTTTAATTCTGTGGTTTAGGGACTTGGCAATTCAATTTCAAATTGGTTATTTGACGATCTGATCTTTGTTTTAACAATATGAGCTTGATTTGTCTATAGGAATTCCATCTTTAGGTTAGCATATGTGTCCATGTGTAATCTGCTCTGGCAAAACAGGTAGTATGTAGAAACTGAAGGCTATCATTGATCAGAACAGTTTGCATATATGACCAGACATTTTTGTTTGTCCAATTGATATCATTAGTGTACATTATTCACCCTGCATCAGCTTCCTTTTTATGTGGCGTGCTTTTTCATCTGTTTGTGTTAATCCTATACGTGTGCTTGTGCAGTGTTGCTGTGGCTGCTGGTGGCTGTGAGCGTGAAGCTGGGGCGCCCGCACCTGGCGAGGAGGGCGATGGAGCTGATGGAACGGCGGCTGGCGAAGGACGAGTTCCCCGAGTACTACGACGGCAAGGCAGGGCGGTACGTGGGGAAGCAGGCGCGCAAGTACCAGACGTGGTCCGTGGCCGGCTACCTGGTGGCCAAGATGCTCCTGGACGACCCCTCCCACCTGCGAATCATCGCACTGGAGGACGACGGCCACTCCCGCTCCCGGGCGCCCTGCCTCAAGCGCTCCAACTCCTGCCCGTGACTGCCGCCGCGGCATACGCTTTCTTGCCCACGCCGAGACTACGAGTACAGTAACAGTCTCAGGTTTCGTTCCTTCTGATGATTCTGACCGAGGATACTGAAGGAGAGGATACATACGCTGTTCATGTGCAGTGCATTGGCATAGTTATGTTACGTAGAGATGTTGGTGGCAGGATGAGAGGATATACGAGTATGTAGATGTAGGTGCTCCTGGTTCTGCTGCGATCGATGCAGGCATTCATTCGCCAGACGTGTGAACTGGTGGGGGATTTTGGTAGCTGAGGCTTGCAATCCGGATGCAGAACTCTAGCTGGTGGAAACAAATTTTGCAGTGGTTGGTTGAATTTCCGTTGCTGCTTAATGCTCGCCACGCTTGCCTCGTGCCCGTGAGGATGGGTTTTCATTTGACAGAGATGCCTGGGCAGGGAGATTGGTTTTACTTGCTGGATTTTTTTTTTCCTTTTTGCAATTTGCTAGCTGAGTCATTCATTATTGTCCCAGATTGATTTTTTTTTGAAAAAAAAAGCTGAGCTATTTTTTAGGGGAAAAACATCTCCGTTTGGATGTCAGTGATACTCTGCTCCGAGACGGATACCGCTTCCGTGTTTGTTTCGAATTGGAACATCATATAGGTATCCGTGTTTGTTTCGAATCGGAGCATCATATCTGAAAGTGTAGTATATATCGATCTATAGTGCCGACTCGTCACCAATCATCAATCTCAATCTTTATTTGTCCTCTGCATGTGCGCCATGAACCTAAAGACAAGCAGGAAGAGGAAGAGGGAGACGAGCACACCACCGGAACCTGTTCCCGAGCTTTCGGACGAGATTGTCCAGGATATCCTGGTCCGGCTGCCTGTCAAGTCCCTCCTTGGCGGTCGTGGGACCCTGACACGGGCGGGGGGACAGGCATGGGCATGGAGGTGCTCACCGTCTCCGGCAATGGCGGCGCCGCCGCCGTTTGGAGGGACATCGCAGCTCGTCTTTCGTACCATGCTTGCAACTGGCGTACCGCGGTGGCTGTCAATGGGTTCCTGTTCTGGCGCGTCGCCAAGCACCTCCCCGAGCCTCCATGGGGTCTCATCCACCTCAGCCTGGCCGACGAGACGTTCGGCATCACCAGGCTGCCTGATTCCGTCGACCCGGTGCTCCCCGAAGCCTTCACACTGGACGAGCTGCACGGGCAGCTATGCATGACCGATTTTAGCCATGCCCAGACCGTGACCATTTGGACGCTGGCTGTGCAAGAAGATGGGGGTCCAAGGCCAATGTTGGGAGAAGCGTTGCGTCGTCCAGCTCGGCGGTTTCTTCCATCCGTTGGCATTTCTTCCCGGTGGACGAATATAATGGTGTCGTTGGCTTTCCAGATCAGCATCTACGACATGGCTACCGCGAAGCTGACAACTGAGTGTCAGATGGATCGCTTGAAATACGAGGGCCGCAGGGCACGAACGTGGAAGAATCTCTTCTACTTCAACGTCCGTCCGTACACGGAAAGTCTTGTTCGGATCACCGTGCCAACGCGTGAGCATAGCGCCGCTGCCATGTACATGTGCCACGCCACACATTGATGCCATAAACACACCCAACTACGCAAGCAAGAAGGGCGGTGTTGTCATCAGGCATGGAGGAAATCTTGTCAGCGAGCAAGAAAAGGATACATCGTGTCGACACAGTAGTTATGTAGAGGAGGTAATGCAATAGAGAAGTTCACTTGGAGCTCTGAATATACCTTGATAATCCAGATTATGGTGAAGCTCCGACCCCGGCGTCGCTCGGCGACTCGGGGGGCCTCCACGCCGCAGTCCACCCCTTCACCTCACGTCGCCTCCGGTGGCCGCCGCCACCGCCGGTGACTATTCGGGCAGCTTTCGACACTTCGATGCTCCTCCGCCAGCCGCCAGGGCCAGATCCGACCTCCTCGCTGGATCAGCGGTTCCCCGTGTCGAATCTGTCGCCGGCCCTACCCGTGGTTCGGGTTACGGTGTGCTCGATTGGGTGGTGCCGTGCAGCCGCCACTCACCCTAGGGCTCGTCCGGGTTCTCGCCAGCTTCCCACCCCTGGCAGGCCCCACTCCCGATCCTCGGGTGGTTGGGTGGCCGCCGCCGCTCGAGCCGGGGCGTGGGCTGCGCCCTCGGCGGCTCTGTTTGCCAGAGACCTGTGGGACTAGTGGCCACACCACCGCCGCTAGCCCTAGGGCGAGCTATTGTCTCGCTCTGTCGGTGCTGCCTCGCCCCTGGTCTTCGGGGGCCGGCAGTCCATCAGCTCTGGTGCTGGCATGGGTGGTAGGCTTCTGCCTTCCGCTGGCCGTCCCTTTCTGTGGTCATCTGCGGTAGGGTGCTAGCCGGCGTGCTCTTCTACGATGCCGCTTTCTTCGGCCTTCGGCTCTGGGGAGGGAACAGGGTGGAGGCGAAAGCCTTGGTCTGTTTGCGGGCCATTGACGACGACGCTCTCTGATGCCGTATACCTTGTTGAAGGCGTCATTCTTTGCCCTCTTTCCTCCTCTCCGATGAACTTTCCGGGTAAAAGCCTTTACCTTATTGGTCGGACAACGATGGCGCATGTGGTGTCGCTCCCTTTCTGAAGGCATCGTCTTGGAAGCTCTGCTGATGGTGGTCGTCTACTTTTCTCGGAGAGTTCCCGCTTCTGCACCTGCCTTTTCGCTCGTTTTATCTGCATTGTCCGGGTTGCTTTGGTCGTCATCCGGCGAATGCTTTGCCGCCTCTCTATTCGCCGGCGGATACTTTGCCGCTGTTCTACTCTGGTGGATGCTTTGCCAGCTTTGTTGTGTTGTCGGCCGTTGAATCCTTGGTGTTGTAGTATCTTTTACAGGTTTAGTTGTGTGGTCGCCTAGGTTTGTGAGTTTGCTTGTCTCTCTGTTGTTCTTGCTGTTCTTGCTTGTTGTACGGGTCGCCCGCTACTTGCTTTGTGGTGCTCTGTTTCCTCCTTAATAGCCCTATCTATTAAAGTTTATAATGATCGTATTACTTTCCTCTTAATGAAATACGTGTTCAGTCAGGTTCGTGAAAAAAAAATGTAGAGGTAGAGTGGTTGAGGTTGCTGACGAGACGAGCACGTGAATGTAGCGTGTAGATGCTCCTGGTTCTGGTTCCTCGTGATGCTCGGATGGATGCTCATGCCTCATGGTGGTTTACTGGTTTATTCGTGAGATTACACTAACACTAGCTAACAGGTGGCTGATCCATTTTATTGCTCAAAGAAATGCACTCTATTTGCATTCCTTATTGCAAATGAAGGTAAAGTAGTAGGATAGAATTATCATACCCTTAATGAATTATTTACCATTTTAGTTTATTTTATCGACTTTTGGATCGACTCCATAACCCTAAGCGCTCTCAACACCCACGAGTTATCCAACTCCATTTGTGATTGAATATTTTAATACCACTCCCTCCATTAGTTTTAGTTCATTCATTCGAAGGGCAGCCAACCTTTTTTCACGCGCCGCCTCAACCACAGGCCAATGGCAGCCCAGCCAGGACGGCACCCCATCCACACCCCCGGCCACGTCAGCGCCGCTCCCGCCACGTCACCGGAAAAAAGAGGAGGCCCCGCACCCGGAGCCCGAGTGCCCAACTGCCCCCTCGCCTCGCCGCACACTATCCTCTCCTCTCTATCTCCTTCACGGGCCACTGCTCGGCTGCTCCCTCGCTCGCTTCGCTCCCCTCCCATTCGCCCCCCAGCTGCTCCATGGCCATGGCGACCTCCACCTTCTCCCCGCGCCCCGCCTCCCTCAGGCCCCTGCGGGCCGGCGCCAAGCCTCGCCTCCACCTCCTCCCCTTCCCCCGCCTCCGCGCCGGCCGCCGGGGGAGCCGCCTCGAGCGCGCCGCCGCGGGGGAGGCGCCCGTCGAGGTCGCGCCGCCCAAGGAGCCCGAGGCGGAGCCGGCACCCGCCGCGGCTTCCAACGGGTCCGCCGTCAAGGCCGTCGAGGCGCCCGCGGAGGCCGCGCCGGCGCCGGCTTTCCGGGACGCGAGGTGGGTGAACGGGACCTGGGACCTCAGCAAGTTCGAGAAGGGCGGCGCCGTCGACTGGGACGCCGTCATCGACGCCGGTGAGGCTCAGATTCCTGTCTCGTATCTACTATGCTGCTGCTGGATGCTGATGGCCTGCTGCTGGGCTTGATGCTAGTGTGGCTGGCTGCTAAGCGAGCTGTGGATTCACATGCTAGAATCTGGGTGTCTCCTACCTGCTATGGGATATGATTTCCCTTTTAGTTTTGAAGTTGCAACAGCCGATGGTTGAAGATGAATTTCCAGTCTACAGAGGGGTGGATTGTGGGAGGGAGATGTAAGAGCCCCAGTAGAGTTTCAGCCGATCCTAATTTGGTTTAGCCCACAGTTTCTGAACTGGTCTGCATTTTCATGCATAAAAAATTGTGTGGTTTTGTTAGCTCACGTGAAGTGTCTAGGGGAAAAAAAACCTTGATGCATACACAGCACATGCTTGCCAAATATGCATAAACTCAGACATTTGTTCCTTTGCTAGAGTGGAAGAAACATTGCTATGTTACAAGTGTCATGTGTCTTACAGACATTGTAGCTCCTAGGGAATGACACAGTCAACTGATGTCACCATTGTATGATTCCAGAGGCAAGGAGAAGGAAATGGCTTGAAGATTATCCAGAGGCCACAAATACAGATGAGGCTGTTGTCTTTGATACTTCAGTTATTCCATGGTGGGCATGGATGAAGAGGTTCCACCTTCCTGAAGCTGAGAAGCTGAATGGTAATATTCTCAACTCCCGCCATGGTGGTACCATTTACAGCTAAAACTAATGTTCAAACTGCTCCCTCAGACCCAATTTTCTCATCCAATGATATGGCCTATGTCTATGCAGGTCGTGCTGCCATGATCGGCTTCTTCATGGCTTACTTTGTCGATAGCTTGACGGGTGTGGGGCTTGTCGACCAAATGGGCAACTTCTTCTGCAAAACCCTGCTGTTTGTTGCTGTGGCTGGCATTCTGCTTATCAGGAAGAATGAGGACCTTGACTCACTGAAGAAGATAATCGATGAGACAACGTTCTACGACAAGCAATGGCAGGCAACCTGGCAAGATGAGACCACTGGGGGGCCGAAGAACTAGATCAGCGTTGGGGTCTGAATGCAGAATCCTTTTCTTGTGTTGTGTTTTGTTTTACGGCCCTTTTTGTTTCCCCATCTAGTGAGACTTGCAGGAACATTTTGACAATATAATAATCTACGTATCTTGTAAAAAGTATGAACTCACTTTCTGTGCTAGAGATAAATTACGCTGCAGTTTCATTTGTTATGGTTTGCCATGTATGGGCTCAAACAATCAGGGAAGAAAGGGCAAACATGTCATGCCATTTTCATTTGTATTTCTTTTCGTTCTTTGACAACAATTCGTCGCACAGACATGTTCTGCTCCCTGAGAACTCTAGGTCCAAAATCACAGAGCGTGCACCAAAAACCATCTCGACCACAAAATTGCCACATCCATTAGTGCAAGCAGCATCATTTACCACATTTCACCAACTCGCCATCTACATGGGAAAACCAGGAGCATGATCCATTCTAGGCAAATCACAAAAAAGGGTAGTCTGATATCAGGCACAGGAATCCTTTACATATTGATCAAAGCATTCTGTATGTGCGAGTTGGATGTATCTGTTCATCGAATTGTTGGATAATGCAGAACTTGTCAAGATGCCCATCCAAGAGGATATTTTCGAAACAAACCTGTGGAGACATTTGAGCAAAGCACGTTGGTTGATGGCTAACTGTTTACAGACTACTACTTGCTTTGATCTGGCATGGAATTCAAATCAGGCATGACACGACTGAATTCTGACCTGCAATCAAAGCAAACAAATTAAACTCCATCCCACCATCTTTGTAGACATCCAGATTTATGACACCAGAGGGAATCAGTGATTCAGTAGTAACTTCTGTAGTAGGTTAATATGTTTCCTAAAAGTACAAACTGATGGGCCAAACATACTTCTGTAGTAGGTTTATTGAATTTTGGCATGCTTTCAATTCTGCATAAGGTTGGTACTCCGTCTCTTTTAATATCGCGTACTAGAATTTCAAAAGGCCAAACTTCATAAAATTTGACTAATTTTACTGTACCAAAATGGTATAACTAGATTCATATTTGATATATCTTGTAATAAATACTGAATCTGTAGCAATTCATAATCTATTGCAAAAGAAATTTTTGTCAAAGTATGCTTCTAGAAACCATTCCAAATCCTAATATGCCCTATAAAAAGAAACACAGGGAGTAAGAGCGTAAAATTGACTGCACATGTAGGAAAGCAAAATTTGTTGTCAACTTGGTAAGCATCTGATTGCTTATTTCCTCTAAGAAGAAAACTCAGCACATTTGATGCTGATCAAAGTTCAGGAAGTCAAATGGAGAGGAAGGAGAAGAGAGCAAGATCATGCATGACCATAGCAAATAAACCATATATTTTCAAACAGAAGCAGTGGGACTTATGGCAAGAAACAAGAACAATAGACAGGCTTACTATCATCAAAAGGTTAAAAAGAAAGAGCTCCTGAGAGGGGAAAACGCTTGAATGAAAGACCTACCCACAGGTTGAACACTTCTTCTGATTCTTGCAGAATATTGACAAACAAACTGAACAAACATATCCCATGTCAATAGTCTTCTTATGGCAGAAACATCTGCAAATCAGTAAACAATGTTGGTTGCATTGAACTCCCAGCAGTATTAAACAAAATGGACATTTTTTAGAAAGAATGAAATGAAACCCTGAGTTGCTAATGTAAATCAGCCTTTTGATTCGTTTGTAAAGTTGCACAAAAGGAAGCTATGGCTATCCTATTGATGCTTAACGGATGAAATTTAGAAGCACATACGAAGCACGAAAGTCCACTCCAAGGGTCTTAGGAAGGCGCAAAAACGTTCTTGAGTGTAAATCAGTTGCAAATACAGCCTGCATCCTTGTCGAAATGTGTCAATGACCTTGAGAAAACTAATTAATTTCTAAAACAGAAAAAAGCTTTACACAAAAACCATGTATACAAACAAAGAACCCTATTTCAAAATGATATGAAATTAAAATGAAAAGGTATTGTCAATCTTAAGTGACGAAAGAGATTTGTGCAACAAGTAGAGCTCAGTTCAGTATCTCGGACATGTGTGGATCTATTGCATAGATTCATACAAGTAACTTCCAAGATTCTGTACAAACATAAAGTTTCATTTAGTAAATGTTTGGAACTCCTAATGTAGAACAATGACTAATCAACAAATATTTTATCACAAGGCATACATAAATGCATGATAAATTTCTAAACCTCTAAAGGACAATTCACAGTTAAATAACATGCAAATGGCTAAAGATCCCTGATTTACTATTTTCCATTGCAAAACTACATCAGAAAAAAAAAGAATCTATAAGAAAAACATCAACTGATAATTTAATATAACGGTAAGTATGCCATTTCCCTTTTACAGGGTGGCTTCAGCATTGTGTGCTAAAACTTCCAAAGCGCAGCCTTTTGCTATTATGTGAAAGACACACAAATTATGACCATAACAAGATTATTCTGATGTAAGGACCATAACAAGATTATGAATCCATCATCAAGCTATCCTAGAAGTAAAAGATTGGGCAATATAAGAAGTATGCGAGTACAAGCAAAGGGAGAGTGGATAACTTACAGCAAGATACTGAAACAGCCCATTTAGCTCTTGGGGCTTCAAATAAACTCCTCCCGTTATGTATGAAGCCTGCAAAGTGAAGCACCAATTCAGGAAGAGAATGTTGTGGCAGCACATATTGATAAATACTCAGTCAATAAAATTCAATAAGGGACAAAGAGTTACCTGTTGCAAGAAAGCAGAATCCTGGGTTCCCACAATACATGAATCAATTGGAACCTAAGATGTTTGTAAAATCTTTCAGTCATTATTCCATACTAGCTAATTTAAGGCCATAAAGAGTTCTCCCATTGATGCATATATTTATAAGCACATTTCAATGTCCTCCAATTTCTGAACCCACTAAATGCACCGCACTTGAAAAGTAATACATAGTGATCGGCCAGTGAAATTAAAGCACCAATAAATCTCAATGAGACTAAAATTGGGTAAGAGGACTGATGTGATACCATGGAACGTTGAGCAGAAAATATTGAATTCATCACTGCCACATATCTGCACATATGTTTGATTAAGTGAAAATCAAGTTCTAGAAAAAAAAACTGTCTTGATGATGGTGGACACATACTGTTCAGGACCATCTGGAGAACCCTGCAGACACAAAATCTGTATTTCATGTTAGTATCAACTATCATGGCACTATAGTATTGTATGTGTAAGAGCTCTGACTACAACAATTTAAGGGAAATGCAGAGCAATATTGTCGATCAAAAGATGAGTGTCTTTCCTGTTTTATCAAATGCAATATTCTACCTATTTTATATATGTTTCTTCTAAAGCACTCAATCAGTAGCAACGATGAAGATCCAAATATTACCTAAAACCCTACATGAGAACAGGTAGGTACTCACCCGAGGTTGCGGATGTCGAGTCCCGGACCTGAAAATCCTCTGTATATCTAGACACCCTCCATGTTAAGCAACACAAATGCAAAATATGATAGGCAAACATGCAAGAATCAAGGAATTCAGACCATAGGATACAGCACAAAGCAAGGGACAGCGCCCCAGACAGCAGCGACGCGGCATTGGCAGAGGCAACGGAACCGTTGCCTGCAGTGGCACGGGCATCTTGTGCAATGAACTCCTCCACCTTGCGGCTTGCCTTGTCAAAGGTGGCCGTGACACCTACACCACCAGCGGGGCTGGCATCGCTGGAATCAAAGATGTAGGCACAGGAGCTGACTCCCGCAGCGATGACGACCACACGGTTGAGGTGGTTCAGCAGTAGGAGCGAGTTCACGAAGTGGACCAGCTGTGCAGACATAGACATTACATCAAGCTCAAGACACACCGAGCAACAAACCATCTATGCTCAAAAAAAAATCATCATCGAAAATCGAGCGAGGAAGCTGGCTGAGGGGAGGAAGCGGAGGAGAGTTAGGGTTGCGTACATTCGCGAAGAAGTCGGCGAATGGGAGCGCAGCGGCGGCCCAGAAGAAGGGGTTCGTGTCGACGACCACCACCACGAGGCTGACGTCATCTGCACGCGCCGGCAGTGACACGAGAGAGCACGAGGGCTTGTGTTAGTCAGAGCGATGCGGTGCCCGCGGAGCAGCGGAACGCGAGAGTTGGGCCTGGCTCACTGGAGTAGAGCTTGGAGTGAGCGGAGGTCATGACCGCGGCGGCGGCGTTTCTCCCGGACCGGCGCCGGCGGGTCGCGAGGAGAGCACCGGCGGCGGGGCGTAGGTGCGGGGGCGGCGGCGCTGGCGGTCCGGTGGCAGTTGCCGCGGTTTGGGGGGGGAGGGGACGAACGGTGGAGGACTGGAGGCCGTGGAGCTCGTGCGCGTGTGCTCGGGATGTTGAGCTTCTAAGCCCGGGACTATACGTGGGCCTGGCCCAACTTTGTGTGCTTAGGCGGGATCTTTTTTCATTTTTATATTTAAAAAAATTAAAATTTCAAAAATATATTGTGGTTTAGAAAAATTTCAAAACTATACCCCTGTCGCCCCCTGCCTGGGCGACAGGGGGCCTGTCGCCCCCTAGCTGGGCGACAGGACCTAAATGTAAAAAAAAATTACATTTAAGTCCTGGCACCTGGGACGCATTAAACAGCGAACTTGTAAAATCGATATAAAATCGTAGAACAATCGGAAAAATACAAACTCAACTGTTCTAGATTCTATGAAACAAGATCTACAACTTTTGTTATATAAAGTTTTTCATTTGATCAATGTATCTTGCTCTATTTTAAATACTAGTTTAATGCACTTTTATTTAAATCTCAAGATCCATCCTTTGGATGCATGTCATCTTTGGCCAGAGTGTTGCATATGGTGAGCATAGGCTTGCACAAAATTGGTAGATCCAGAAAACATTTCTAAAATAAGTTTTGAATTAAATCTTGCAATATGTCTAGTTTAAATGGGTTATTTATCCATGTTGCTATACTGAGTTTTAGAAGCCATAACTTTTACAGTACCATTATTTTATTTCCTAAGAGCTATAAAAAAAGTTTGGTAAATTTTAGATAAGCACAACTAGACCAAATGAATTATGACTAAGGTAAATGCACTAAATCAAGAAAAATAGTTCTTGTACCTAGAAAAATTTGAAATAATTCATTTGGTCTAGTTGTGCTTATCTAAAATTTACCAAACTTTTTTTTGTAGCTCTTAGGAAATAAAATAATGGTACTGTAAAAGTTATGGCTTTTAAAACTCAGTATAGCAGCATGGATAAATAACTCATTTAAACTAGACATATTGCAAGATTTAATTTAAAAACTTATTCTAGAAATGTTTTCTTGGCCTACCAATTTTGTACAAGCCTATGCTTATCATATGCAACACTCTGGCCAAAGATGACATGCATCCAAAGGATGGATCTTGAGATTTAAATAAAAGTGCATTAAACTAGTATTTAAAATAGAGCAAGATACATTGATTAAATGAAAAACTTTATATAACAAAAGTTGTAGATCTTGTTTCATAGAATCCAGAACAGTTGAGTTTGTATTTTTCCGATTTTTCTACGATTTTATATCTATTTTACAAGTTCGCTGTTTAATGCGTCCCGGGCGCCAGGACCTAAATGTAATTTTTTTTACATTTAGATCCTATCGCCCAGCCAGAGGGCGACAGGCCCCCTGTCGCCCAGGCAAAGGGCGACAGGGGTATAGTTTTGAAATTTTTCGAAACCGCCATATATTTTTGAAATTTTAATTTTTTTTAAATACAAAAATGAAAAAAAATCCCTTAGGCGGTTAGGCCTAAAATTTCTGGGCCTGAATTTAGGCTCACATCCTTTCACTTTTGCATTTTTTGCATCAGCTGGACTTTTTATACATTTCATAATATTGTTTTGCCCTTCACAATCACAAACTCACCACTTTTTTGTCTTCTCATATTTACAGTACAAGCTAGGCTCACATGTTCAAGTTGACAGACCCTCTCTAATGTGCGGGATCTATTAGTCATAAAAAGCTTGTTCAAGATAAAGATGTAGGTTTATGAAAAGACAACACCTAATTAGTCATGGTTTGTGACCACTACTAGCCCGAGATATTGACAGGTTTGTGGCATCACTCTTTTTTCAATTTGCATTTGTTTCTCCGAAGGTTTTGTTTGAAATTTGAACATGGGGGCTATGCAAAACCTTGAGATGAATTATTCTTAAAAAATGAAAGCAATACCCTATTTCAAACTTGCACGTATTCTTTTAAATCTATTAAAAATACTACTATAGTGAAATGTACTTGACGTTTTGCTAAGTTTTACTATCTTCCTGGTGTAACTTCAATCTCTATTTTATATTATAAAATATTTATAATAAATCTAGGAGATTGTGGAAATGCTTTTCAATACAATCCGTATATATGACTTAATATTTCTAGCCTTAAAGTTTTGACAAGTTCTTAATACGGACATTTAAATAAATTTTTATACTGAGTTGTCCATTTGAAGGTTTGGAATTCGTTTTTTTTGGACAAACGACAGGCGAATATTTTGTGATTCGTACTCTGTGTTGTTCATTCGGTTTTTTGTTGCAGAAATAACATCGCAGTGATTCTGTACATCCTAGTAACAAAAGAACATGCTGCTCTACATAATCTCTAAGAAGCCGTGTAGAAAACACTTAGAATCTACTCTACTAAGGATTCAGGAGGAAGATGTCGATCGAGATGCAGCTGAATTCAGCTCACGGCCATGGCCAGAGCTGAGCTCTTCTCTCCTAATGACCCTCGGGCAGACAGATCAGAGACCGCTAGAGCCAACCACTCACTCGAAGGAGTCGGACGCCATCATCTGGCCCTCGTCGCTGCCGCCCCGCCGCGCGGACATGGGCAACTTGAGGAAGCTCGGCGTGCCCGGCCTCGACGACGACGCCGCCTTCCTTGCGCTGCCGCCCATGGACAGCGTCCTCGTCACGTTCTTGATGTTCTTGGGCGGCGGCCGGGCGGCCACCGGCGACGCGTCCCGCTCCGGCGCCGCGCCCTGCAGCCGCCTCTGGTCCCGCTGCCTCTTCCGCTCCTGCTCCTTCTCCTTCCTCGCGTTGCTGTACTCCTCCAGCATGTCCAGCAGCGCCTCCTGCAGTTCGCCGGCGAGGACAGGATAAATTTTCATTCGAGAGCGGATTTTTGTTTCGACATGAACAGCCATAGGTTCTAGCAAGGCGTACACCATCGTACTCGAACTTGACGCCTCTCTCCTTCTCCCAAGCAACAACCTTCGCCGTCAGAGCTTCCGCCATTGCTGACGAACACTCGAAACACATCAGTTTCTTGGAACCATCACATTCAGAGACGCTGAAGAACAGAGGGTGAATTAGATCGTTGATTACCCGGCATCTTGCTGACCAACGCGCGCGCTTTCTCGGCGCGCTTCAGCACTAGATGCGTCCCTTTTCCCACATTGTACCTGTTCTCGTTCTGCAATCAAGAACAGAAATGTTCAGTGATTCTCTTAAAGCCAGAGGCATGTCTGTTTCTTCTGGAGATCAGGAATCCGAGAGTTCAGAAGCCTGATGGCACGCACTCTGTTGTACTCCTCGAGCCAGGACTCCTCCTCCAGCGCCGCCTGCCACTTGTCCATCCTCTCGAGGACGTCCTTCCTGCTGAACTCCAGATCCTTGGCCTCCGAGATCTGCACCTCCAGCCGCTCCAGGATCAGGGCTCGCTCAGCATCTGCAGGCACAGAATTCAGATTCTTCAGGCTCGAGAAGCAATTAGTTTCTACTGCAATGCAAACTGCTAGCGGATCTCCTTGCCGGCATACCGCTGTCGATGGCGTCGAACATCGCCACGGCGTCGCCGTCGTCCTCCTCCGGCAGGCGCGCGCGCCGGCGGATCTCCTTGAGCTCATCGTACTTCTTGACGACGAGGTCCTTCATCCGGCACTCCTTGAGGGCCTCGAGCCTCACCACCTCCGCCTCCACCTGCACCGCGCGCACCCCGGTCAGAACGGCGGCGAAGCCCCGGCGGAGAAGCGAAGCTAGCCGCGCGCCACCGACGTTGCGTATGAAGTCCATGGAGAGCGCGTTGGGCTCCGTGATCTCGTCCTCGGAGGCGGCGATGTTGCAGGCCACGCCCTGGAACCGCCGCTGCTCCTCCGCCGGCGTGTCCATCAGGTTCCACAGCTCCAGCATGCTGGCCAGCAGGTCTTGCAGCTGCCGAAATGGCCAGCAGGTTACATTGTTATGCATCACAAATAAATCTGAGAGCCACGCCATCCGCTTGGTTTCACCTTCTCCATTCGGCTCCGTTTGATCTCTCTCAGCCCCTCGATCTCCGACGCCAGCCTCTCGATCGCGGCGTCGCTGAAGTGGCCGGCTTGATCGCCGCCATGAATGATCTCTCTGGGATTCGTGCCGAGAACCAAGGACGAAGAATGCAGCGAGGCCATGAGCTCTGCCCCCTTCCTGGTGCGACTTTCCTGTCCAGATTTAGAAGAAAGTTTCAAAGAATGTATGAAGATTTTTCATGTAAGGATCAATAAGGAATGAACTCCTCCTTCAGATTTGTCACAGTTGATCTGTAGCCCCCAAATTGTGATTTGTGAATTGATCTGAAGTTCTGAACCTTCTCCGATTGCAGGTGCTGCAGGTACGCCCTGAGCTCTTCGAGCTTGGTCAGCGTCAGGTCGGAGCTGTCGGCGACGACACGAGGCTGGCCGCCGCCCGGGTTCATCTCCTGGTGGATCCTGTTCACCCGCTCCGTCACGTCCGAGAACTGCCGCCGCCTCTCCTCCCGCCGGCGCCTCATCTCCGCCAGCTCCGGCGCGATCGAGCCCAGCTCCTCCTTGAGGCTCCCCGTGCCCTGGTCTCTCAGATTAATCCGCCGTCAGACATCGGCATGCATCACGATCGACACGTCAGCGACGATGGTTAGTTGGGACTTGGGGCAGTTTGTTAATTAATTATTTACCTGCAGCGAGGAGCAGGCCGTCTGCACGGTGGCCGGCGGCTCGCCGATGGTGGCGCAGATGGCGGCGACCTCGGCGACGGAGTCGGCGATCTCCCGCTTGAGCTGCGCCCTGTGCTGCCGCACCTGCTCGACCTTGGCGCGGTAGACGTTGAGGCACTCCTCCTCCAGCGCTTGCAGCATCCCCCGGCGGTCCTCCTCCCTTTCCCCGATCTCGTCCCACATCTCCTGCGACCGCGCAAGAAACTCAACCAACAATTGAACATGGCAAGCAGATCGCCGGGCGTTGATCGGCGTGCATGATGCGTGAGGAGATCGTCGAACCGAACGACAGAGACGACGCAATGGACACCGACCCCGAGCTCATGCAGCAGCTCCTCGCGCCGGGGCTCCATCTGGAAGGGGAAAAGGATGGCCCTCGGCTTCAGGGAGAGCATTGGGCTCCGCCGCGCTGGCCTCTCCTCATGCTTTCCTCCTCCTCCTCCTCCTGATCAGCTCAAGAACGCAGCAATGGCGGCGAATCTGAACGGAACGATGCGACGTGCAACCGCAATCTGCCCCCGGCCATGCTTCTTCACGCCTGCACCCTCGCCGCTAGCTGCTCAGGGAGTCGCTGCTCTTGTTGCCATTGCCGTTGTTGCACGAGGAATTCAGCGGGCAGAGTGCAGAAAGGGGAAAAATTGGGAGACGAGGATTGCGGCTAAAAGAGGCATGCAGATGCAGGGGAGAGGCCGCGTGCATGTGATGCGTGAAGTTTGGGTGGCGACAAGCAATGGTGCCCCAAAAATAGGATTAGGAACAAGAGTCTAAGATCGAGGTGGATGAACAGTAGCGATCTATACTGATCTCTTTTAGATGGACGTTTATCCCTTTTCCAGCACTGGTTTAAGAAATCATAACTTTTTTCACTTGAGCTTGGATGGAAATAATATTAATATAAAAATTTAAACCTCGACTAGATGAGTGTGAATCAGCTCATTCAACTCGTCCACCTGAAGCCGGCGGCGGAGTTCGTCGGCGACGACTCGGCGGTGGCCGGCCGGCACGCCGAGCGCTGGTGCCGGCGCGCGCCCGCGGCAGCTAAATAAATTTGAACGAGCTGAGGGAGACGGTGGAGGCTTCGGAACACACAATCTCAGCCGCACAATTCCGATCGAACGGCTCTGGCATAGCCAAGGGGTGGACGGTATTTCATTTACCGTCCACCCCCTGGACGGTATTTGGGTTGCCGACCCCTGGCCGTCGTCCTGCGCGCCTCAGGCCGCCGCCTGCCGGAGCGCCGCCGCATCTCAGCTGACTGCCGCATGAAACAGGGCCGTCCTGGAGAGTCCTCTTGGCACGGATGTGGCCACCCGCGCCTGATGCCCACAGGGACGGTCGGCGGCGTGTTCCGTGGCGGGCAGCAAGGCTGTCCGATCCTGGCGGCGCCGGCGAGCATGATGATGGTGGCGGAGCCACAGCTCTAGCTGCTATTTTCTACTTTGATCCTGATTAATTCATCATCGTCTCATTGATGTGTCATGGCAGTGAGGGATCCTGCACTTTTCTAAGAAATTTTGACTCATGCAGGGCGGCGGCGTTGTTGGAGGCGTACAGGACGGCGGTGAGGGCGGTGGCGCTGCGCCTGCTGAGGCTCACCGCGGCGGAGCTGGGGCTCCACGAGGACCACTTCGATGGGGAGCTGACCGCCGGCCGGTGATCCTGAACGTGAACCACTACACGTGCCGTGCCCGGAGCCGAGCCTGGCGCCGCACTGCGACCCCAAAGTCGTCACCGTCCTCGGCGGCTGGGTCTACGTCGAGCCGCTGCCGGCCGCGCTCGTCGTCCGTCAATTTGGTGCACCAGATGGAGGTGGTCAGCAACGGCGCCCTTCGCAGCGGCGAGCACCGCGTGGTGACGAACGCGCGGACATCGCTGGCCGCGTTCGTCATGCCCGCGCTCTGCTGCGCTGTCGCGGCGGCGCCGGCGATGGTCCCCGTTGGCGAGCATCGCGTTGCTGTGTGTGTCCTCCGTGGAATTCCGATATGATCCCTAGAGCTTGTATTGGCAGGTCTGATCGAGTTGTAAGCTTCCACTAATTAATTAAGTAGTATAATCAATGTGTCCCGTTACGTTGACGCGATGCAACACCCATCTCAGCGGTTTGTGGATGCTCTCACGGGTGGGTGGACATATATCAGTGCTGAAATATGCCGATGCCCTGAGCGAGGTTCATGTTCATCAAAGACTTCAGAGTTTGCCTAGCTAATATGGCACATCCAGCAACACCTCTGTTGGGGAAATTATTATTTAATCTTTTCAAAAAAAAAGAAATCTATGATTTTAAGTACCAAGTAACTTCAGAAATTCCACCAGAGAGGTTGCATATTCACCACAAAGTTTATGTCAGGATATCATTTATAAAAGCACATAAAAACCATACTATCATGAACTACTTTTGCCAAAAAAAATATTTTTACACACATGTACGTGACTATATGTGAGTGCTTGCATTCGTGAAAAAGAAACGGAGTTAATTATAATCTCGTAGAGTCAAACCAACAGTGGTCACTGATCATTTCCGTGGCACTGGGGACGGCGTCAAAGGTGCCCCTCGGTCGTCGCCTGTCTCCCGGCCGGCGGGCCACGCCTCGCTCGGGCGGTGGGCGCGTCGTCCGTGCCTCGATTTCTCCACGCGGTGTTGGGGTTGGACTCGAGTCGCCGTCACGGCGAATTGATCAAGAAGCTGCTGAAAGCGACGGCGCCAGGCAGGCAGGCAGGCAGCAGACTCGGCGACGACGTCGACGGCGATGACGGGGAGAAGCTTCGCCGCAGGTTGCGCTGCGCCGGCCGGCGTGCGTGGTCAGTCAGATCAGCGGAGAGCGAGCTAGATTGAGCGAGGTTGAATTCAACGTGTATTACGACGACGACGATGCTGCCGCCGCTGCGACGCTGCGTGTACACGTACGTACAGACGCGGTCGTATATATAGCTCCACCCACATATATAGTGTATACACACATGTACACTTGAGAGGTAGTATGGCTACTAATATTAAAAAATAACAACACTGCTAGCATCTGGACATCCGATTTGATAAACAACAATTGGAACATCAAAAAAATGTACAAATATTTTATGCAGCATTCACTGCGCAATATAAAAGAAATAATAATTGTAATATCGGTAGTTGACTCTTGCAACCTGGGTCGGAGCACCAATAAAAAAATAACACCCCACACACACACCGGGTCGTCATATATCGCCAAAACTATGCCCGTGATCCGAGTATAATAAACTTACTGAACGACTAGACTTGGAGATATAATTATTATTATTTGGCATTCTATTTCCCCATTTTCGTTTTTAGGTGTATTAGGATTTTGAAAGGTCAATGTTTATTATAAGATTTGATGAATAATCAATAAAATTATATGTTGTCTAAAACTTGCATCGATAGGATAAACTAATGACCAAATTTTCTGTTGAATCGAAGTTTTTCCTAACCCTATAATTCACCCTACATGAATAAAAGAGTATTTTATAAAATAATTAAATAAGCAGTTAATTTCCTAACCTTTTGCTATATGACAGAATGAAATAGTTTTAACTAAAGCTTTACTAGCAAATTAAGCTCTACAACAACTTGTGATCTAACAAAAAATGTCCACAATGAATCCTAGCTGCCATTTGAACATGGCCGATCGATTTAGGGACGCAAAGCAAAACCACCAAAAAATAACATATTTGCAGGTTGCGAACAAACTTGCTTGCATCCTCGGTTGGACAGATGCCTGGAACAACTAATTACCACTGAACCAGCCGGGCATTAGTGTGTTTTTTTTTAATCTTTTTGAAACGTGGCCACTAGTTGAGAAGCATTAGTATTTAACCACGCAAGGGTATTAGGCTGGAAGAATGTGTGAATAGGATAATGTTATGTGAAGATGCTTTCCAGGGAGAAAGCCAGTGGGAGGCATTGAAAAAGGGTTCATGAGCAAGAAAGCAAGCCGTACTCACACACACACACATGTTTGTTGACTTGATCTGGTCATGAAAAATACTTTTCAAGGTCTTGAGAGGTAGGTCACTTTGGCCATCATGGCCAACACTGTTGGCTTGGTGTGCCTCCTAGCAGCTACATGCCTACCTTCCCAGTGGCCAGTGCCCCACTGCTCGGGAGTAGGATCAGCGGAACCCCCCCCCCCCCCCTTCTTCTCTTAGATTATGTCTTTCCAATACAAAAAAGTTATACATCCGTGACAAAATATAACAATCTTTTCACTTTTCAAAGTCAAATATTTTCATCTTTAACCAATAATATTTTCAAAAATAACTTCTTTTAATAAAAATATTACATAGTTTGTTTCATTACGAATAACTAATATCACTCTTACATTATCAATCTTTATATTTTCTTTATCATCTACAGTCAATGTTTAAGAGATTTGACTTAAAAAATCTAAAAATAGTTATATTCTGGGATGGAGGTAGTAATTGACGTTTTGAAATCTAACTTGTAAATAAGGTGACATCCTTGTTAGAGTTTGGATTGGTATAGATAAGCTGATAATAATACAATTCTAAGCCTAGGTGATAATCATGAGGTTCGCCGGTAATAATGATAAGACAGAGACAAGTACATGTATAGGAAGTTGAAAAGGGAGACAATATTCATAGCGGGTGACTGCTTTGACCAAGACTGCTTCCCAGGAGGAATCCAAGGTGCAAGGAAGGAAGCCTGGGGAAGTCAATACAAGCGATAATGACCTATTGGAAACTACTGAACTAGAACCTCCAAGGGATAGTCCTAACCTAGAAAGTCATTGACTAAATCGAGCACTAAATGGCTAAATTCTCCAAATTCCTTGAGTTGACATTTTTTCACTATTTTTTTCTAATCGTAGATCTGATTGATATGTTTTGAGATGAGACTTGAAATGCATCCAATCTCTTTTTTATTATCGACTTCTTTACAAGAATCCAAGCAACAAAATGTCTTTGTGAGCATATCCTCCTAGGTTTCCTATCAAAGTTTTACTGGTATCGAAAAATGACCGACTCTTATAAACCATCCGTGCCCAAAACTTATAGGACTCAATAAGAACGTTGATTGATGCAATAGCAAAATTTCAATCGATTGACGTCTAGTAAATCTGAAGCTTATAACAATGAACAAACTTTATACACCACTAAGCGATGCTCGAATATACTACTAAACACCAAAACCTGCGAGGAAATATGGTATATTCCTCAAAAAAGTGTAAACAAGATTGAAGAGAGAGAAGGGGTGGAGGAGTGAGAGGGGTTTGACTTGACAATTGGCAGTTTGACCGCTTGACCAACAGCAGCGTCGTCTCGTCTCTGCTGCTTGGTTGGGTTGGGGGGGGGGGCTTCCCCCTCCCCCCACCTTCCTCTCCACCTTCCTCCCTGCTCCCTCCTCCCCTCCCTCGCCTCGCCCCGCCCCGCCCCACCGCGCCAACCAACCCAGCCTGCCTATATACCTCGCCCCCGCGCGCCCCCTCCACGCGCACATCCATATGCTTAGCTCCCAGCCCCGCACCCATGGGCGCCTGCTTCTCCTCGCCTCCGCTGCCCCCGCCGGCGCCGCCGAGCGCCGCCCTCCAAGGAGGGCGAGAAGAGGCGCCGCGGCGGCGCGTCTCCCGAAGGCGCGGCAAAGGCGGCGGCCCCCGTGCGGGCAGAGTTCGGCTACGAGAGGACTTCGAGGCGCGCTACGAGGTCGGCCGCCTGCTCGGCCAGGCCAGTTCGGCTACACCTTCGCCGCCACCGACCGCCGTCCCGTCGTCGCTGTGCCGCCTCGTCACCAGCGCTCGCCACGCCGTGCCGCCCACTGCCGAGCCCCACCTCGCTGCAGCCTTCACGCCGGCCAAACCTGCCTCGTTGCTGCCGCTTCAACGCCGCCGTCTCCTCAGCTACAAGCTTGCCGCTGTTGTTGTTGACGCCGAGCCGCAGCCGCAGTCGCCGAGATTGAAGGCGCCACCGGCCGAGCTCGACCTCTCCGCCTATAAAAGGCACCCCAGACCGCCCTCCATCACCATCCCAAGCTCGTCTTCCTCCTCGCTCTAATTCCGCCTCCTCTGTTTTTTCCCCGAGAGCAGCCCTCCCCGTCGATCT
The DNA here is from genome assembly GCF_016808335.1 of Panicum virgatum. NCBI lineage: Eukaryota > Viridiplantae > Streptophyta > Magnoliopsida > Poales > Poaceae > Panicum > Panicum virgatum. The sequence goes on from NC_053145.1 coordinate 2,464,038, forward strand.
CCTCGCCCGGACCATCTCGGTTCAATTCCCTCGACGGTGAGCATCTCCACACCTTCCTCCACCTCTCCCAAGCTGTGACCCTCCCTACTCCTTCCTGTACAGGGCTCTCCACGAGCTCCCGGTCACCATGACCATGGCCGCCATGGCCACCGTAGCCCACCTCCATCTCCCATGCCCAGAGCTACCAAAGTTGAACCCCCTTGCCCTCCTCTCTCTCACCATACCCTTGGCTTCGAGAATGGAGGCCGGTAGCGCCGTACCCGTGGAGCTCAGAGAGCTTGGGCATGCTGCCATGGCGGCACTGGGAAAAACGGGGACGACGTCCCTGTTCTGGTCCCCGTGACCCCTCCCTGCTGTGTCTTTTGTTTTAGCCAGCACACAAGTAAACGAGCCACCAGCCCAGCCCGTAAATAAACAAGCAGCCCACTAGCTAACCACGTGCAACCCCTTTTATTTGTGTTAATCTATTTTCGGAATTAATCAAAGGCCTATATTGTACCCACAATATCTCATACATATAAACCCCCATTCCATTGATTCTTTTTCCTATATTCCTATAAAATCATATACTAACCATTGTACCTATTTTTTATATACAGTTCAGATATTTCCATAAATTATAATCAAGTCCTTTCCCTCCCACAAATAATTACAAACACATCCCTGAATCCCGGTTTAGCCCCTAACCGCATCTTTAACCTATCATTTCATGCGCCAAACGACCTCGGATCAACCTAAAACTTTACCACGCCTCTCTTAACTTGGTTCCGGCCATGCCATTCAGAAACCACTCGAAAATATTACTCTGTGCTCCATATTTTATGTGTCTCCGATTCGAGCTCAACGACAAATCTTTATTTTCTGTGTTTTGATTGTGTGCTTGTTTGTGTACGCTGTAGACCACGGAGTGAACGAAGGCGAACCCGTCAACGAGCCGTACTGTGAGCAGGAGAACGAGGACCAGTTCCGCGACCCCGAGCCCGAAGGACAGGACCTCCCCGAAGGCTACGAAGACGGCAAGTTCAATCCCATCCTTTGATGCATGTTTCTGTCCTAGTTTTTATAAACACAACCCAATGGCCTGTTTTGTAAAATTGCATATATTTTGCTTGCATGAAAACACGGTTGGATAGCCACCCCTTGATTTGTAATGACCATTCCTTGACCACCTAGATTAATGTCTGATTTTGCTTGGACATTAATCGATATTAGAACCCTTAGGACTTTACTCATAATACTATTTATTTTATAAAGAAAATGTGTGCGTGTGGGATGGGATAAATGTGGTGTTTTTGTAAAGAAAGTTTAGACGGGATGGATGGCATTTCGGTATGATTTGCCGTTTGGTGCGCTCGTGCCGGTGTGGCAGGGCAAGGAAGGGAGATATCCATCTTGTCACCCCTAAGGACCGAGTTGGTGTTACATCTCACCTAACTCCACTTTCGTGCAAACCACTCGACCGTTGAATGGGCAACGGCTTAACATAAATCCCACTAGTTAGTCTGATAGCCATCAGGAGAGCTGAGAGCAACGGGTGACTAAGGAAAAAGGGATAAGCCCAGAGTGACTTATGCCCGGTTATACCTAAGTGAACGGTCGATGACCCCTTGGTGCATCCCGTGATGGCTAGTCAGGTTTAGCTAAGGTGGGTAATGGCTATGATGGGATCTACACCGACACGACGGTGTTCGAGTTGTGGTATCCTACTTGTGGGTAAAGTTGCACACCTCTGCAGAGTTGAAACCTATTCGAATAGTCCGTGCCCACGGAACTGGGCGAGTTATGGTGTGGTCTCACCACTAGTGTTTACTTTGGGATGGGTTAGCGTGAGTTGTTTTGGAAATGTGTCCGGTAGTTGTGCCGTGTGCTACGACGGACGGGGAGTCCGGTAGCAGTTTAAAACTTGAACTCCGGGTTACTACAAAAATCTGATTTTCAAAAAGGTTTTCTGTTAAAATAAAACCTTGCATAAAATATCGATTTTCTGCAAATTAAACCGTAACCTTATCCTTGATTTACCTATGCATATTGTTCTGTTATAACCCCCCTCCGTGGGTGTGGTTGGACTTGCTGAGTACGTTTGTACTCACCTCACTCTTACTTTTTACAGAAGAAGACCCAGACTTCATACCAGACGACGCCGAGTAGGGTTATCATTCTACACCCAACCTTGCCTGTGGAACCGGCCCTGTCGAGATGCCTCCGCTGTCGCAGTACTCTGAGCCCGTGCTAGACCCCATGTGGTTTGCGGTCTGGTGTTATGTCGTAGCTTGGTTAATTATTATCATTATCTGTATCGAGTGTCCTCCAAGGTTTGTACGGTTTTGAACCATCTGATGTAATAAATGTGGCATCAGCCTCCTGGGACTGGTGCTTTGTATCACATTTAAGTCTTCTCTTATGAGGGGACGCCTCAGGTGGTATCAGAGCCATAGGTTGGCCGTAGGACGTGACCCTAGGAGCGAAACCCGTTTTCAGGACCCTTCACTTTAGGACTTTTCTATCCTTAACCCTTTCCTCACACAAATACTTACCTTTGGTTCTTGCCCTGTTCCAGATGGCTGACGATGGATGGATCGGCGGAATCTGTTTCGCAGAGCCCGGCCTTCCTAAGTTGTTAATACTCAGCCTGGAACGCATTGGAGTTGTGGATCCGCCAGAGTTTCTTTACCGGGAGTACGACTCCAAGGGCACTCTTCGGTGTGACCTGATGATTTTCATAGCAAGGAGCACCCGCTACCCTGATGTGGACCCTTGGTTCATCTCCACCACTGGATTCCGCTTCCCGGATACCTATCGGAAAGCCGCCCGCAAAGCCCTGCGGCGTCTGCATGTGATCTACAGGCATCACCTCCAGCGGACTCCTATGAGATTTTTCCCGCCGACTGAAGGAAGAGGACGCACATGGATTGCTAGGATGAGAGGGCTTGGAAGAGAAGAAGAAGACCTAGAAGACACGGTCTCTCACCTATCCATCTATCTCACCGGCCTGGATGAGCTCTACCGCGAGCAAGCAGCACAACTGAAGCATCAAGTCCATAGAGCAGAAAAGGCAACCCAGGAGCTGGATGAACAACGGTCGAGGACCGTACATGCCGAGTATTCCCTAGCCGCCCTCCAAGTCCAAATGGATGAAAAAGAAGAAGAACTGGAAGAACAGCGGGCAAGAGCCACACGCGCCGAGGACTCGCTAGCCGCTCTCCAAGCTCGGATGCGGAGGTACGAGGCCCGCTGGGGAATAGGTGGATGGATAGAGGAAGACGAAGAAGAAGAACCCGAAGAGGCTCAATGGGATGTAGGCATTCAGACCGAAGAGGAAGAGCCCATGGAAACCCATTGGGATGTTGGAACTCAAACTGAAGAAGAAGAACCCGAAGAAACCCACTGGGACAAAGGAACTCAGACCGAGGATGATATGATGGATCAGTATCTCCCACCGAAGAAGCGCTCCCTTAGGATCGAAGAAAAATCCCCATGATAGGAGTAGCACCCAAGCTAGAACTTCTGCCCTAATAATCGTGTACCCATGAAGTTGTACCCCACCATGTTGTAATAAATGTCATCCACCCCTTTTGTGTACCTCAAATATTTGTGCAAGTTTTCACCCTATCTTTGTTTTCAGATGGCTGAGGAAGGATGGACCCAGGGCGATTGCCAAGCTGCACTTGGTTTCCCCAGCCTCTTGATCAACGCCCTAGAAAGCCTTGGAGTCACGGAACGCCCAAGATACTACAGCAGAGAGTACGAGCATCATGGCACTCTCCGCTGCCGGGTGATCCTAGTCGTCGCCAGAAGTGACCGCTACCCCGACATCCAGTCATGGCGAGTGACTGCTACAGGGTTTAGGCACCAGGACACCTATCCCCTAGCCGTCAGGAAAGCACTTCGTTACCTGTGCCGGATTTTCGAAGGACACCTTACCCCCACACCAATGAGGTTCTTCCCACCAGCCATCAGGACTCCAGTTTGGGAAGCTCGAATGAGAAGCCTAGAACGGCGCCGCCATGAAGAAGTCCTCCTGTACCAAGTAGCTACCTACCTAGCCTCCTTGGATCAGCTCTTTGACGAGCAAGCCAACTTGCTGAGGGAACAGACCCATCGAGCCGAGCAAGCAGAGCTCGCACTAAGACTGCAGCAGATCCGAGCAGTCCAAGCCGAGGCAAGAGCCGCAGCAGCGGTCAACAGTGAAGCAGTTGCTCAGGAGAGCCTCAGGCAAGCCCGAGACCGGCGTATGCAAGAATGGGCTAGTAGTGGAACCCCAGTCCCGGCAATAGGAGAAGACCATGTTCTGCTCGGGACGCCCGTCGTAGGATGGGGACCACTCGTTGGAAACCCACTAGCCCCACCCGAGAACCCTGGAAGGTCTACGGCCGCAGCCGCAAGAGAAGCCACGACACAACCCCGGGAAAATGGAGATCTAGAGGACGGCGAGCCAGGACCACTCATTTCCCCGGAGGACGTGAGTTCCCTTCCGAGGGAGGAACCCACTCAAACCGATGAGCCTGCCTAAAGTGCTAGCGACCGTCAAGGGATGAAGCCGTGTGGTCCGAAGAAGATCTGTGCCCCTTTTCTTTTGAAGTTGTGTACCCGGACGTGTAGTACGCGTTTGGCCTTACCCGTGTTGTACCCTCCCTTGTAGTAATAAAGTTGCTGTGCTTGTTGTTTGGTTTTGTGTGCTTGTTAGTTGTGTGCTTTTCGGCAGTAGTTATATGCTGCCTTTCAAAAATACGATTTAAACAACTTAAACATCACCTAATCCCAATCTCACAAAGACCCTACCCCATATGCAGATGGCCTCCCGAAGCATTGCGAGGGCTTCCCGCAATCGGAACCCTGCAGTCGCTGGTACGGGAGCCCCAGTCCTATTTGTCAAGAAGAAGGATGGGAGTATGAGGCTGCGTATAGACTACCGTGCCCTGAATGAGGTTACCATCAAGAATAAGTACAATCTCCCCAGAATTAACGACCTTTTTGACCAGCTAAAAGGAGCCAGGCACTTCTCCAAGATCGATCTGAGGTACGGATTTGCAGAAGTTCAATGGAGCAGACACGAAGTAGAAGAAGCTATGTGGGAACGCGAAGACGCTCTGGAAGAGTTTCCCCATCTGTTTAGGAGCCAGCCGAATCTCGAGGACGAGATTCATTTTAAGGGGGGTAGGTTTGTAACGTCCTGAAAAATTCACCAAATAAATCACACGCTAAAATTTTTCAAAACTCTTTTCTGTCGTTGAGCTCGATAACCTCCTAAAAAACCTGAACCCTAAATCCCGAAAATCTTTTCTCTATCCCGGACACCCGATTTCCAACATCTGATTCCATTTGTCGTGTCCGTCTTTTTTTTTCACCGACCGCTCTCTTTCTCTTTTTCCTCACCGCCTGTCGCAACCGTCGCCGCGAATCTCTCTTTCCTTTTTTCTCTCTCTTTCCTTCCTCTCATCCCTGCCGCATGCACCCGAGCGCCGCCTGGCCGCTAGCGCCGCATGTGCCCACCTCCCCTGGCCCGCGCACGCGCGACCGGCACCGCGCGTGGCCGACCGCGGCCGCAGTCGCCGCCGGGCGCACTCACTCTCCCTCTTCCCTTTTCTTTTCCTCCATTTTTACTTTTCTTTTTCCCTTCTCTATTTTTCCTCTTCTTTTCTTTTTCTCCATTTTCTTTTCCTCTTTTCCCTTTTTCTTTTCTCCCTCTCTCTCCTTCCTTTCTTCTCTGCCGCGCGCTTGACCCGGCCCCTTCTGCCCCTGCTCCACCCGGCCACGCCCTCCACCCGGACGCGCCACCCTTGGACCCCGTCACCGGCCGCCTGCCCCGTGCGCACGCCGCCCGCGCACCCCTGCCCAGCTCGCGCCCCGCCGCTGCCCGCGCCACGCAAACCGCTACGTGCGCACGCACGCGCGCACAGCACGCCACGCCGCGACACGCTCGCCCGGCTCGGCGCCGCCGCGCACGCGCGCGCGCCCTTGCAGCCCGGCCCCGCGCGCAGCAACCCCGTCCTCGCCGCACGCACAGCAGCACGTCGCCAGCACTCGCCTCGCCTCAGCCCGCCGTTGACGCCCGCACAGCACTGCTCTGCACCGCCGCCTGCCCGACGCGTCCCGTCGTCGCTGTGCCGCCTCGTCACCAGCGCTCGCCACGCCGTGCCGCCCACTGCCGAGCCCCACCTCGCTGCAGCCTTCACGCCGGCCAAACCTGCCTCGTTGCTGCCGCTTCAACGCCGCCGTCTCCTCAGCTACAAGCTTGCCGCTGTTGTTGTTGACGCCGAGCCGCAGCCGCAGTCGCCGAGATTGAAGGCGCCACCGGCCGAGCTCGACCTCTCCGCCTATAAAAGGCACCCCAGACCGCCCTCCATCACCATCCCAAGCTCGTCTTCCTCCTCGCTCTAATTCCGCCTCCTCTGTTTTTTCCCCGAGAGCAGCCCTCCCCGTCGATCTCCTCGCCCGGACCATCTCGGTTCAATTCCCTCGACGGTGAGCATCTCCACACCTTCCTCCACCTCTCCCAAGCTGTGACCCTCCCTACTCCTTCCTGTACAGGGCTCTCCACGAGCTCCCGGTCACCATGACCATGGCCGCCATGGCCACCGTAGCCCACCTCCATCTCCCATGCCCAGAGCTACCAAAGTTGAACCCCCTTGCCCTCCTCTCTCTCACCATACCCTTGGCTTCGAGAATGGAGGCCGGTAGCGCCGTACCCGTGGAGCTCAGAGAGCTTGGGCATGCTGCCATGGCGGCACTGGGAAAAACGGGGACGACGTCCCTGTTCTGGTCCCCGTGACCCCTCCCTGCTGTGTCTTTTGTTTTAGCCAGCACACAAGTAAACGAGCCACCAGCCCAGCCCGTAAATAAACAAGCAGCCCACTAGCTAACCACGTGCAACCCCTTTTATTTGTGTTAATCTATTTTCGGAATTAATCAAAGGCCTATATTGTACCCACAATATCTCATACATATAAACCCCCATTCCATTGATTCTTTTTCCTATATTCCTATAAAATCATATACTAACCATTGTACCTATTTTTTATATACAGTTCAGATATTTCCATAAATCATAATCAAGTCCTTTCCCTCCCACAAATAATTACAAACACATCCCTGAATCCCGGTTTAGCCCCTAACCGCATCTTTAACCTATCATTTCATGCGCCAAACGACCTCGGATCAACCTAAAACTTTACCACGCCTCTCTTAACTTGGTTCCGGCCATGCCATTCAGAAACCACTCGAAAATATTACTCTGTGCTCCATATTTTATGTGTCTCCGATTCGAGCTCAACGACAAATCTTTATTTTCTGTGTTTTGATTGTGTGCTTGTTTGTGTACGCTGTAGACCACGGAGTGAACGAAGGCGAACCCGTCAACGAGCCGTACTGTGAGCAGGAGAACGAGGACCAGTTCCGCGACCCCGAGCCCGAAGGACAGGACCTCCCCGAAGGCTACGAAGACGGCAAGTTCAATCTCATCCTTTGATGCATGTTTCTGTCCTAGTTTTTATAAACACAACCCAATGGCCTGTTTTGTAAAATTGCATATATTTTGCTTGCATGAAAACACGGTTGGATAGCCACCCCTTGATTTGTAATGACCATTCCTTGACCACCTAGATTAATGTCTGATTTTGCTTGGACATTAATCGATATTAGAACCCTTAGGACTTTACTCATAATACTATTTATTTTATAAAGAAAATGTGTGCGTGTGGGATGGGATAAATGTGGTGTTTTTGTAAAGAAAGTTTAGACGGGATGGATGGCATTTCGGTATGATTTGCCGTTTGGTGCGCTCGTGCCGGTGTGGCAGGGCAAGGAAGGGAGATATCCATCTTGTCACCCCTAAGGACCGAGTTGGTGTTACATCTCACCTAACTCCACTTTCGTGCAAACCACTCGACCGTTGAATGGGCAACGGCTTAACATAAATCCCACTAGTTAGTCTGATAGCCATCAGGAGAGCTGAGAGCAACGGGTGACTAAGGAAAAAGGGATAAGCCCAGAGTGACTTATGCCCGGTTATACCTAAGTGAACGGTCGATGACCCCTTGGTGCATCCCGTGATGGCTAGTCAGGTTTAGCTAAGGTGGGTAATGGCTATGATGGGATCTACACCGACACGACGGTGTTCGAGTTGTGGTATCCTACTTGTGGGTAAAGTTGCACACCTCTGCAGAGTTGAAACCTATTCGAATAGTCCGTGCCCACGGAACTGGGCGAGTTACGGTGTGGTCTCACCACTAGTGTTTACTTTGGGATGGGTTAGCGTGAGTTGTTTTGGAAATGTGTCCGGTAGTTGTGCCGTGTGCTACGACGGACGGGGAGTCCGGTAGCAGTTTAAAACTTGAACTCCGGGTTACTACAAAAATCTGATTTTCAAAAAGGTTTTCTGTTAAAATAAAACCTTGCATAAAATATCGATTTTCTGCAAATTAAACCGTAACCTTATCCTTGATTTACCTATGCATATTGTTCTGTTATAACCCCCCTCCGTGGGTGTGGTTGGACTTGCTGAGTACGTTTGTACTCACCTCACTCTTACTTTTTACAGAAGAAGACCCAGACTTCATACCAGACGACGCCGAGTAGGGTTATCATTCTACACCCAACCTTGCCTGTGGAACCGGCCCTGTCGAGATGCCTCCGCTGTCGCAGTACTCTGAGCCCGTGCTAGACCCCATGTGGTTTGCGGTCTGGCGTTATGTCGTAGCTTGGTTAATTATTATCATTATCTGTATCGAGTGTCCTCCAAGGTTTGTACGGTTTTGAACCATCTGATGTAATAAATGTGGCATCAGCCTCCTGGGACTGGTGCTTTGTATCACATTTAAGTCTTCTCGGTTAGCTAGTTCACAATTTAGGTAACCGTGTGATGACGCTTCCACTGAGACTAGCCTAAGAGGAAGTGGATAATTAACTAAGAAAGAGACAATGCTACCATGCAGACAAATTATACCAATTGTCTTTATACACCACTAAGCGATGCTCGAATATACTACTAAACACCAAAACCTGCGAGAAAATATGGTATATTCCTCAAAAAAGTGTAAACAAGATTGAAGAGAGAGAAGGGGTGGAGGAGTGAGAGGGGTTTGACTTGACAATTGGCAGTTTGACCGCTTGACCAACAGCAGCGTCGTCTCGTCTCTGCTGCTTGGTTGGGTTGGGGTTGGGGGGCTTCCCCCTCCTCCCCTCACCTTCCTCTCCACCTTCCTCCCTGCTCCCTCCTCCCCTCCCTCGCCTCGCCCCGCCCCACCGCGCCAACCAACCCAGCCTGCCTATATACCTCGCCCCCGCGCGCCCCCTCCACGCGCACATCCATATGCTTAGCTCCCAGCCCCGCACCCATGGGCGCCTGCTTCTCCTCCGCCTCCGCTGCCCCCGCCGGCGCCGCCGAGCGCCGCCCCTCCAAGGAGGGCGAGAAGAGGCGCCGCGGCGGCGCGTCTCCCGAAGGCGCGGCAAAGGCGGCGGCCCCCGTGCGGGCAGAGTTCGGCTACGAGAGGGACTTCGAGGCGCGCTACGAGGTCGGCCGCCTGCTCGGCCACGGCCAGTTCGGCTACACCTTCGCCGCCACCGACCGCCAGTCCGGGGACCGCGTCGCCGTCAAGCGCATCGACAAGGCCAAGGTGAGCTCTCCCGGCAGCCGCTCCACGTCTTTGGGCGGGCGGTCTCCTCTAGCCTCTAGGTGATTCCGGGTGCCTAAGGCCATCGGATTCACTGGCCTTTGCTCTCTTCTCGGGTATATTTCGAGGGGATTCCGTGCAATTCCGAGGGAATTTGTCACTGTTTTGCCCGCTCTTAGCTTTAGATGTTTCGTTGGGAATGGAATTACTGCCTGTCATTTTGGACGATTACTGTAGCTCACCGAGGCGTGTAGCTCAACGAGTAGGTTAGTCACATTTCCAGTTCATTTCTGGCTGTTTGGCCGCTTCATTTCTTCCAAGCTGTTGTCGTTTTTTTTGGTGGTTCTGAGCTGCGGGATTCAGGCGTGATACCTGGGACGATGTTTGGAGGTGGTTTTGACATTCAGGCACCTTAGTTTGGCACTACAGCAGTACAACTGTGCTATTATGGGAAGTGATGGAAAGTTGCTCTCCAGCCCAGTGCCTCATTCCTGGAAATGGCTTAAGCAAGTGGTAGTTCTCTATGGAACGGTAAAGGTGTTTCTCATTTGGCTGTTTATGGAAACGCTTTGTCCTGCTAATTTCAAGAAGACAGTGCTGAGTTTGCTACGATACTCCTTCGTGATGCCTCTTATTATTTGCAAGTTGCAACTACGAGTGATTTGTGCGGAACACATTTCATATGGAGCTACATCTTGGCTTCATTTCTTGAATCTTTGATTTTATTCCTTTTGGATCACTAAGATTCATTCCTCCTATGCTTGGAACTTGGAAAGTTCCTGTCGAAGAAAAAGTCAGGAAAGAGAACCATTGCCCACTTGCAGTGGACAATGCTTCCTTGGCTTCCATATTATAAGTGCGGATGGCATTTACCTAGGTATAAATAATTTGACCTTGAAACACATGTAGCCATATACTAATCAACACGGTCTTGATTTCTTCAAACATTTTGGGCCTTCTGTCAAAGGGTCAATGTTCCTGTATTAATCTGTTGAAAGTTTGTACCACTGGAAGAAAATGTCAATTTCCACGAACCTTCGATGGTATCTTTTCAAACGTAGTGTTATAGTGACATTGGAAATACGGGTCCTTTGTCTGACACATTGTGTTACTCGAGAGCTGATTAGGTGACGTCCTTGTCAAAAAGGCGCTGAACATGCCTGTGTGAAAATTAGGCCTGCCTCTTATTCGTAACAGAAGGAATCTGATAAGTGATAAGAATATAGACTTGGATGATACTATTGACTATTTTTATTTATAAGATTTGAATTTAAGAGAGAAATAGGATACCCCTTTTGATCATGTTTTATACAGATTCTTAAAAACTTGTATTGCCAGGTTAATCTAGTATCCCTCTTGGAGGTCATGAGCCTCATGGTTGCGCACAGATGGTCATCAATGAATTTGCATAACTAACAATTATGGTCTGTTTAGATTAGTTTAGATCAGGACACATTAAGATGGTAATGTAAGGAATAAAAAAATAGAATATAAACATGTGCAATTTGATAATTCATAATCCTGTCTGGATGTTTTGTCATTCAATGTTTATTCATCCGAGTAGGCAATTGAAGCATTAGTTGATTGCATTGTACTGTCATGCCGTATTGCCTTCAATATTGTCTATTCGACATCATCTTAGAAGTTAGAGCACATTTTTTCTGGCAATTATGGTTATGATTTTCTGTAACAGATGACCCGTCCTGTTGCTGTGGAGGATGTGAAAAGAGAAGTGAAGATTCTTAAAGCACTTAAAGGACATGAGAATATTGTTCACTTCTATAATGCATTTGAAGATGATTCATACGTGTATATTGTCATGGAGTAAGTAGTCCCATACTAGCTCCTGCTATCTGTGTCAGCTAACTATAGAACATAACTGAGCACTTAACTAAGATCTTGTTTTATTTAGATTTGATATTTGATGCTGTGCAGGTTTACAATGACCTTTTGCTAAAGTTTTAACATCAGCCGTATTTATCTTGTTTCCAGACTCCTAGACACTAAGCATGCTATTCCTAAATAATATGTCTATAAGTTTACCAGTTCGTTCTCTATTAGTTTTTTTTTAATGTATGGGCATATGGGACTGTTGTTCCAAATATGCATTTTGAATTTGAATGCAGTGTGTTATAATACTTCAATCATTAAATGCATAACTCTTTATCACGTTTTGCACTAACCTTGTTGTATGTTTGTCAACTGATGCAGTTTTTATAGAATATAGAATCTTCTACAAAACTCTCCAATAGTCAGGACCTAGGGGCTTATTGTTTGGCAATGTAGCTAATGATAGCTTACATGACTGGAACCAAATCTTAACCTCTTCTATTTTTGCAGACTATGTGAGGGTGGTGAGCTATTGGACCGGATTTTGGCAAAGTAAGAAGCACAGATTCTCCATCTTTTTGTTTCTTATATCTCAGCCTCTGTGTTTCATTTAACTTCTAGACTTTTGTGCTGTACAATCAGATTGCTTTGTTTGGTTTCTGGTTGCTGGTACAAGGTCATTACTTAAGGGCATTTTCTTTGGACAGAAAAAATAGCCGTTACAGTGAGAAAGATGCTGCAGTGATAGTGCGCCAAATGCTTAAAGTAGCTGCTGAGTGTCATCTGCGTGGGCTAGTTCACCGAGATATGAAGCCTGAGGTAGAAATTGAACACTTTCAATCTCGTTACACACAATAAGCATTTTGTGATATTTCACTACTTCTCAGGTCATGTAAGACTACCTATTTTCCTTCCCAGAACTTCCTTCTCAAATCAAATAAGGAGGACTCACCGCTAAAGGCAACAGATTTTGGTTTGTCAGACTTCATAAAACCAGGTACTATCTTGGCATCCTTCGCATCTATCTGGGATGTGATACGACAGATCTGCGGTCTAGCTGACCAGTACGTTATTTAAAATGCATGGTTGTAGGGAGGAAGTTCCATGATATTGTTGGCAGTGCCTATTATGTTGCACCAGAAGTATTAAAACGACGATCTGGTCCTGAGTCTGATGTTTGGAGCATAGGAGTTATAACCTACATTTTGCTCTGTGGGAGGCGACCATTTTGGGATAAGACAGAAGATGGTATATTCAAGGAGGTAAGTTGAGAACTTTTGCATACCATGTGCTTCCATGTAAAATATGCTTAGTGGGAGTGCCATACCAGGTATTTTCAGCGCGCTGACAATGTTTTCTGCAATTTGTTTTGACATCATACCTGTTAACTATTTGTCAGTGTCTGCAATATAATTATACAACTTTAAACATGTAAGGCAATTATCTATTTGGTGAGGCTGTCCTTCAGTGATTTTTGTACTAGGTGCCAGAATACGACTGTAACAAAGTAAGAATACCCACCATCTTTCATATGTGTGATGTGCAGTGTTGCACAGATTTCATTATGATGCACCTAAGATGAGTTAGTAGCTGAATTGCCTTTCAGTCCTCCGCTTGTAGTTAACTTGAAGTCTGGAGACAACCTGTGGCCTCAGGCAAAAAATGCATGGACATTGGTATAGCTACTTCAAAATTCAAAACTTTGAATTAACTTCAGATGCGTCAAGTTGTATATTAGCTTCAGACATATAAGTTGCTTGTATAGGATACTAGGAACCTTTTGAGATCATTGTCTCAGCTAAAATATGTTACATTTCCATTCGTATTCTGTCTTAACGTTTTAATACGCAATCTGTAAAGGCTATTAAGCAATATGGTTGCCTTTTCTATTCTGCCACCAGCCATCAGCTTTCTTACAATTTAAATGTTTTTATGCATTTTAAATCTATATATGTGATCTACATTCTTTTCACTTCTTATAATTAGGTTCTGAGGAACAAGCCTGATTTCCGTAAGAGGCCTTGGTCAAGCATCAGTCCTGGTGCTAAAGATTTTGTTAAAAGGTTACTAGTCAAGAACCCAAGGGCAAGACTAACAGCTGCTCAAGCTCTCTGTAAGTTTCAATAATCTACTAGCCTAGGCTTGAAGCTTAGAATTGCATTATTTTCTATATCCGAACTGAGAACACAGATACAGCTTGCGACCAAAACTGATTACACATATAGTACGCCTTCAATTAACTATATAATGTGAATATATGAATGTGAAAAATGTGACTGTTATATCTTGCATTGCAATTTATTCATGTATCTGAAAATATCAATGACAATTATAATCTTTTAGACAAGATGTTGCAATCTAAATTCAGAAGTTCAATTAAATAAACATACGCTCATGAGGTCTTTAGTTCACTCTGGTCTTTCAAATAAGCTTGTAAGGCATTGGTGGTCTGCTGTACCTTTTTCCCTGTTTTCATAGATAATTATAGGATAGTACTGTCTTCTTTACATTATATGAACTGTCATTTTTACTGATTCTGATTATTCTTGATATGTTATCTTGGCATTTCAGCATCCTTTTGTTTTATATTATGATGAACTGTCATCTTTACTGATTCTGATTATTCTCGATATGTTAAGCGCATCCATGGGTTAGAGAAGGAGGAGAAGCATCTGAGATCCCTGTCGACATATCTGTCTTATCCAACATGCGCCAGTTTGTCAAGTACAGCCGCTTTAAGCAGTTTGCACTTAGGGTAATTATTTTTATCACAAAATTAATTTTATCATTTCCTCATTTTTTCCCCTTACAGTATTGCTTTGTGGCATGTACAGGCTTTAGCAAGTACGCTCAATGAGGAAGAGCTAGCTGATCTGAAGGATCAGTTTGATGCAATTGATATTGATAAAAATGGATCCATTAGTATTGAGGAAATGCGAAATGTAAGTTTTATTAAGATTTGTTGATAAACATGTTCCTGAGTTCCCCTGAGGTGCTGATGATCTGTGCACGCTTCAATAGGCCCTTGCAAAGGATCTTCCTTGGAGATTGAAGGGTCCCCGTGTGCTTGAGATTATTCAAGCAGTAAGTTTTAACCTTTTTGTTCCATTTTCTGTGGTTCCCCCTTTGTTTCCATGCAAATAGCCCACCTTGATTCTAGGACAGAACTAAAACTGTTGATCCGATTCTGTGGTAGATCGACAGCAACACCGATGGTCTTGTGGACTTCAAAGAGTTCGTTGCAGCAACTCTCCATATACATCAGATGGCCGAGCTAGACTCTGAAAGGTGGGGCATTCGATGCCAAGCTGCTTTCAGCAAATTTGATCTGGATGGTGATGGATACATCACGCCAGAGGAGCTTAGAATGGTAATTTTCTATTCCTATTTCGTTTTTCATGTTATTTCCAATCTGTGCGTGGTTCATCATTGACTATGCACTTGCTAGTTTTTTTTATGGAGTTAGCTAGTTTTTCGTATTCAATGAATGGAACAATTTGGCTATGGAAGTATCATAATATCATTGAGAAAAATGTCCATATCCTCCATATCAATCTATCTGCATGTACCAGGGATTGACACCATCGTCCCCAGCATTTAGATTGATAATTGCACTGTAGATACCAAATCCGACAGTATTCTCATTGAGTTTTTATTTCAAGATGCAGCACACTGGCTTAAAGGGATCTATTGAGCCGCTGCTGGAGGAGGCCGACATCGATAAAGATGGGAGAATAAGCCTGTCTGAATTCCGCAAGCTCCTGCGAACTGCGAGCATGAGCAATGTTCCCAGCCCAAGGGGGCCTCCACCAAATCCTCAAGCTCTGTGAACTGCGGCGAGGCCATTAGAGGAGCAAATTTAGGAAGATACCGTACAGTAGTCAATGTGTTTTTTTAGCGTGCCATGTGATGTTTCTGAATTTAGCATCCAGGTTATGTGTGCAGCAGTGAGATAAATTTCAAAGTAAATATTTAGTTTTTTTCTTTCTGCAGCAGTGAGATAAATTTCAAAGTAAATATTTAGTTTTTTTCTTTCTTTCATGGAGAAGTATGAGAGGTCGAGATCGAAATGGCAAATGAGACTCAGCATCCTCTTTCTGTACAGTACTAAATATGTATGATTTGATTATACTATTGGTCTCAATAAACTCTCCGAAGGTGTGAGGATATGCCGGTCCTTTGGCGTTATCTCAAATGGTTTGGTTCCAAACTGTTGAATGGAATTGAATTTAGATGGATGCTGTCTGCATTTGCAATATTGAAGCTTCTCAAGATTCTTGCCGGAACTAATCTTTTTGCTATGAAATTAATGAACTCAAAATCCGTGCGCTCTAAATTGTGGCTTAAATTCATCTTTTTTACCGGGTTAAAATAAATTTAATAACACATCTGCAGTTGTTTTTACAACAAAAAATCCTGGTGAATTTCTGCGGTTTTAAATAGATCGCTGCACCAAGTTTCAGCTCAAAACTCGTGACAGTTTCCATCTGCAAGGTCACCGCAGGCGCGGGCTTCTCCTTGCCACGCAGGCTTTGAATGCCGCCGCCGTGGATGGCGCTAAACCCCGCCGCCGTCCTCCACGCGGCGCTCCTCAGAGCTTCCTCCTCCGCTTCCTGCCTGCCCCCCAGCATCACCTTCAACTCCCTCCTCGCGGCCTCCGCGTCCTCCCCGCTCCCGCGCCTCCGCGCCCTCGCCCTCTCGGCACTCGCGCTCGCCCACGCCGCCGGCAGCGTGCCGCTCGACTCCTACGCACTCTGCCCCGTGATCCGCGCTGCCCCCTCCGCCGCCGAGATGCTCCACGCGCTCGCGGCCAAGTCCGGCTGGCTCGGCAGCGTCTTCGTCTCTTGCGCGCTCGCCGCGTCCCACGGCGGGTCCGGCAGGTTCCTGGACGCCCGCAGGCTGTTCGAAGAAAGTCCGGCTAAGAACGGCGTCTTCGGGAACGCCGTCCTCGCCGCTTACGTGGGCGCGGCGGAGTGGAGGCAGGCGCTGGGGTTCGTGAGGAGGTTCCTGGAGCTACGGCTGCAGATTAACGGGTTCATGATGACGGCCGTCGTGCGGGCATGCGGCGAGGTGGCAAACGCTGATCTTGGCGTCCAGGCGCATGGGCATGCAATCAGGAAGTTGGGAGGTGTAGAGGCGGATGTGTTCTTGGTCAGTGCGCTCGTGGACATGTACGCCAAGTGTGGGCTTGTCCACCAAGCTGAGCGGGTGTTCGGCCTGGCGCAGCAAGAGAATGGTGGCAGAGGTGATGTTGTGCTGTGGACGGCTATGTTAAATGCATATGGGCGGCACGGGCAATGCAAGGAGGTTATCCGGATGTATGACCTGATGGTGGCTTCTGGTATCTATCCTGATGAACTGGCAATGCTAGCGGTCCTCTCAGCGTGCCAGCATGCTGGGGAGGTGGCCAAGGGGCTCAAGTACTTTGAGTTCATGCACGAAGATTACGGGTTGGTGCCCACACCAGAGCACTATGGTTCTGTGGTCAACATGCTGTGTCGAGCAGGGGAAGTGGCCAAGGCATGGGAAATTGCCACCAAGAATGGCTGTGATAGTGCAATCGGCGTGTCTACATGGGGTGCACTGCTCAGTGCTTGCCAAGATTGCGGAAATGTTGAGGTTGGGAAAATGGCAGCTCAGAAGGCAATCGAATTGGAGCCTGCCAACGTCGGCATTTACATTCAACTGTCAAATTTGTATGCAAGGGCTTGTTTGTGGGAGGAGATTGACCAGCTGCGGGAGTTGTTGAAGGAGAAAACGCTGGAAAAGGATGTTGGATCTACTTGGGTTGAGCATGGTTCCTGAAAGAACTTTGAAAATGCTTTGTGTTGCTATATGATCCAACCATTATGATTGGAGCAGAGGGAGGCAATTCTTGTTAGCGATAACCTACCACATCCCACAGAACTGACTGTTTCCAGGACAAGATTGGAATTGTGTTCTTTCTTCGCTGTCAAACTTGAGATAGTATGGAGGAATAAGTGAGATCAACAGCGGCTGCATTTTTTTGCATGCCTGGGGTAACTTGAGATGTATCCCTGTGTGACAATGCGCAAATTGTTACTTACCGTTGTTTCATGTATATACGATACCATCATTATGCTGCGACAACTAGACATATGCAATGCATTTTGACACATTGCCATGAACTTTTGACTGCAATATGATGCTCTGGTAGCTGTATATTTGTATTGAAGTGAACGTACGGTTAGCATGGTTGCTGCTATGTGACTACACTGGGTCCTGAAGGTACAAAACTCAGAATGTGTTTACTTTTATAACTCAGCCAGGGTATCAATGCTTTCTTAGATTTCTCCAGATTGTTATTTCTTCCTAATATTTGTGATCATACCTGCAACTTTTATGTTTGAAGTGGCTCTTACAATCAAGATTAGGCCCACTACACAAAACTGAGAATTGCTATGCCAACTAAAACTTTTTAGAAAAATTGCATTATAAATATGATGAGTTTACCTAGACAAAGCTAGTACCAAAAAGATCATCCTGCTCGCCCAAATGATTAAACAGAATCACTGTTCCTTTTAAGAGAAATGAGGAGATACACAAGGAACTGAGTATATTCTTTTTAATAAGGGGAACTTTTAAGGAGAATGGAGGCTTGAATCCATGACCTTTAGAAGCTCTATCTCTTGCTCTACCCCTAGGCTGCATGTGTTCCTGAAAAGGTTATTCTTTTTTGATAATTTGTTATAATCCAAATATTTGCGGTAGAAGAATCTGAAGAGACCACCATAATTCTGGCATATATCTCAAACACAATTCTGGTGTATGTCAGAACTGAATTTACGTGAAATACTGTGTTCGCCTCCCAGTGCTATATTTAGCAACTCATGCTGTATATTGGGTATGAAAATACTAATACCCGAAAGACATAAAAACCAGGAGTAGGTATCTCTCTTTTAGCAGCTGAAGCATGATTATTCAATTTGTCTTGCGCAAGCAAGAAAGCATACTCATGTGCCAAAAAGCATGTCTGTTATGATCCTAAAGTGAGGTTCAGATTACTGTAAAAAGTTCAGATAAAGATAAAGAGTGCCATAACTTCTAGCTTTCTATCTATTTTACTCCTCACTGCTCTCTTGACAGATAGAATCCAGTTCTATTTGGAAACTTCAAAATTTTACAGAAATCAGTATTCACCTTCCTAGATCTGAGAGACTTTCAGCGGGACCATATGCTGAAAATTGTGTCCATAACATCTCACTGTTAGTGGAAACCCAGAAAAGAAAATGGCCAGGATGGCAAGCTTCCCTGAAGTGATTCCTGCAGCTTCACAACCAGGCCAACTCTAACTTCACTTCCAGGGCAGGAATCAAATGGAGGGGCAGAAACAACCTTGGTATGATAACAATGAAGGAAAAGAATGCATTCCAAGCTTGCGTGCCTTTTGTTCTGTGGAACTATATAAACACTGGCCCCCTTGCATCTTGTAAGCACACACGGACACACTCTGGTTGCCCTTTTCTTGGACCAAAGATGGGTGCCTCCTTCAGTGCCTTCAACAAATTTGGTAATTTTCTCTCAAGCATTCTTTTGTTTTCATCACTTAAGGCAGATGAGTACCATGCGATATTTGTGAGACTTGCTTTATTTGAATGTTTAACAATGATCACAGTGTGGTTTCGTTCTGTTTTTTCATCTCATTGTTGTGGGGGTTGACAGTTTATGCTCTCCTTCCTCAGGACTCCCAGGGCTGAGCACGGCAACTACCAAGCAAGTTTATGAACGACATTTCAAGAACAAGAAGACTGGCAAGTTTGAGGAGTTCCATATTGCTTATATCGAGTTCTGCAAGTGGGCGTCCTTCCTGTTCTGCGGTTCAATCTTATGCCCTCAATTTATCTGTTTTTCAGTTCCCATCTCATCAAGATTTCCCCAATCACTGCAGGTATTTCAACACTGTAATGCCCGGTCAAGATTTCGACACTCCATCACTCGAAAAGATTCAGGTAATTAATCCATAGATCATGTGAGGAACATGTATAATTCTAATGTAAACGTTTTCCAACATGGGATATACAGCAGATTACATGGCATGTGCTGCAATGCAGGAATTTTATGCGAAGGAGTGGGAGCCGGAGAAGAACGAGGATACAAGGAAGGAATTGTTTTTCAAGTTCATGAAGGAGAATGTCAAGGAAGCGACGGTGGACGACAGCTTCTTCATCGCGGCAGGAATCGCCGCACCTGTGGCGGCCGTCATCGGCAAGAGGGCCAGCGGGCACATCCCCTACGTCAAGAGCCTGAGGCTGGACATGGTCCCCAACGTCGTCTTCGTGCCGGTGGTCACGCTCTTCGGCATTATGGGAGCCACCGCGTGGCAGATGAGCAGCAAGAGCGCCGCGGCCAAGGAAGAGGAGGCCAAGGAAGACGAGAAGCGCGCAGCGGAGCAGCGCAAGGATAAGGCGTCTTAGACAGTTGCCTTGTTTATCTCTTGTACATGCGTTGAAAAGCGATATGGATGACTCAATCAATGACCAAGATTTTTATTTGGAACATTTTATGGTGCATAAATAATCTCGTCGGTACAAAGTGTAAACTTGGGCGTGAAAATATATATTTTTATTTCCTGCTGCTGTGAACACGAATACTTTGATCAACATGTTTCTTGCTAAAGTTGAAGCGTGATGGCTTGAAGCAATAGAACGCTCGATACCTTGCAGACTAGCAACGCCACCCAAAACCCGATGCAAAGATCAATCAATGTCTTGGACAACACTACACTTCTCAAAATCTATCATTCCTGGCTGAGAAGATATATATATATATTTTTGAAGTAAATGGCAAGAGCTCTGTCTTTCAATTAAGAGGGAATATAGATTTAATGTACAAGAAAGGTTAGTCACACCACCGAATAACTAACCTACCCAAGTGCCTCGGTACAACACAACGCTACAACGAGTCATCGTTGCCGAGCTGGTTAGAAACCAACAGCTCCAACTTCCCGAAGCAAACCCTTGATGACCACCACTGAGCAGGCAAAGGGCCGAGGTCACCCATAGGTCATCGTTGCCGAGCTCGAACACAGCGCGAAGAGCAGCTCCGACTTCCTGCAGCGGAACCAAGGCCCCATCCCCAATGACCGCCAACCACTCCCGCAGCAACCTCCCATAGACTAAGGACAGTCCGCTCCGCGTTATCGTTGCCGAGCTACATCCCTGACGTAGCAGCTCCGACTTCACGTCACCGGATTTGGCCCTACCCGTCGGGCGGCCACCCAGAGGTGGAGGGCAACCATCGAAGACAACTATCAAGGCCACAATGACTTCCAAGTGCGATGCCTTCAAGAAGGGTACGACGTCGGAGACGCCGTCGTCGCACGTCCAAAAAGGACAGGGTTTTCACCCCTGGAGGATGACGTGAGAGGGGGAGGAAGCACGACGCCCCCAATAGGGAAGAACGGCGCCCACGGGCGTCGTCGTCGTCAAGGCTTTCGCCCAAAGGTACCTCCCCTCCAAACGAAACGCCAGGCCTTGATAACCCTGCTGCCAGCCACCATCGTCGTCGAAGACGCGTCACTCCATGGCTGCGCCTCCAGAGGAGCAACGACGCGCCAGCTGCACACGGCAGCCGCACAGCTGCGTCGGCAGCCACCTCCTCTGGACGAGCAGCGCGCGGCACCATTGACGCAGCCCCACCGCAGGCACCCACCTCCCTGGCACTACCCTGGCAATGCAGCACGCCGGCGACAGGCAAGGTGCTGCAAGCAGGCACGACGCCTGCCCACAGGAGGCCTAGCGAAGCCCGCCGTGCCACCGAGGCGCCGCAGGCCGCCAGTGCCTAGTCGTCGACGGCCGCCGCCACCACGGCACAGCCGACCACACCAGGCTGGCCGCCGCCGACCGCGACACCATGGCGCCGCCCGCACACCTACCGCGCCGGCTCCCACGCTCCTCCGCCGCCGCAGAGGAAGGAGCTAGGCTGCACCTCCGCACAAGAAGCCAACCGACGTCATCACCGTCGCCGGCCAAGCCTCCTCGACGGAACCACCACCGCAGCCACCGGAGCCTCCAACGCCCGCCCCCCGGGGCACCCCAGCGGCCGCGCCACCTCGTCACGCCCCTGCACGCCGCCAAGGCCGGCCAGCCGCGCCCTTGGCGCCGGCGGATGCCCGGCCAACAGATCCGGCGACGCGAGGGCCGGATCAGCCTGTTGGGGGTGCGCCTTGGCTGCCACCTAAGGCTAGGACCCCCTTTGTGTAAAATAGTCTAAGTTAGAGGGTCTAAGGGTTAGTTTATGAGCTCTAGAGACTTATTTGCAGCATCTAGGGACCTGTTTGTAAATATCAAGGATCTTCTTGTAATATTTGACCCCACCAATGAAATAAGTATAAACAACCACCTCCTCCTCCCTATAAATAGCCCCCATGGGGAGGAGGTCGGGGACTCTTGGCTCCTTGCTTATTTGCTCTCTTACTTGTTTGACTTGCTGGTCCTCTCATTCTATCTCATCTCTCGACTGTTCGGGGGTAAAACCCCAACAGCTGGCGCCCACCGTGCTCGGCACGTCTTATTTTTCTTTAGAGAGATGATGATATTGAGCTAGAGCTAAGCAGTGCGCCTGAGTAATTATTTGCACATCGGTAGCCGAGCACCTTGGACTAAAAGAAATCATCAACCGAAGGTGCCGGGTCTCGAGAACCATCGGCCCAACCCAATGTAGCCTCAACCTTTGGAGATAAGTATTCCACTTGCACTTTAACTCTGCAAAAAAAAAAAAGGTTTTTGGACCTTCGAACCCAGCTACTTGCAGTCCTCACTGTATTGTACTAATCAGTAAACTGGAGCAAGATATTTGCTTTTTACTAGAACTGGCGAAGGTAGCTAGTAGGTGCAACCGAAGGTGACGTGCGGCCCCTTCGAAGCTAATGGCTCAACCCAAAGCTGGCAGCGGCGCAGCGCATTCGAAGCTGACAGGCCCAAACCAAGGTGTATCAGAAGCTGACAACCACCCTGCATGAGGATTCTCACCGGTTTCCCACCTCCGGGCAAACAATAAATGATCGAAAGATCATGAGTGGCGGAGCTTCGGGGTCCTCGTGATGACCGCGAACCTCCGCGAGAAGCTCGGCAGCAAGGCTCGGCCTCGTCTGTGGCGAGTACGCACTCGCGGCACGAGGCAAAACAACATCATCGACCACCTGCGCGGACCTCCGCAGCAGGCCAAACTCTCGTGACCGTCGGCAACCTTCGCATCTCGCACATGATCCAATCCAGATAATTCCTTTTTTTTTTCTTTGGACAAGGCCATGGTGAAGCTCCGAAGCTGCCAGAGTTGATGACGCAGACATCTCGATCACAACTATTACCTTCGACCGGCATCAAAGCCTCGTGGAGACGCCGACCTCCGCGGACAGCTGCGAACGCAGACCTGCGTGGAGCGAGAACCCCTCCGGCAAGCTTCGTCCCTATGATGAGCATCGACCCCAGCGCAACCTCTGCGACAAACACATCCACGGTACTGTAATGCTCCTAGAGCGGCCAATAATGATATGCCACCACTGTTCAACGTGACATCATGCATGCAACTAGCGAAGGTCATGTTTCCTTCCTCCATATGCATTACCTTCGATTGTTCACGCGCCTCAGGTTTTCAAAATGGATCGGAACAAGCTCCTTTCACCTTGTTAACTAACTTGATTTTCTCAAGAACGAAGCTGCTAGGCAATAATGCAGGCACCTGTGAATTCACTGTCTGCCACCTCCGCACACCAAGTTGTGGAACCCCCGCTCAAGCTCCGCAGATAGCAGAACACTCGCGGCAAGCCCGGAACCTCCCGGCGAGCTGAAGCTTCGTGGTCATCGGCGGCGAACTGAACCTTCGCGGCCGTCCGCAACTATCTGCGGCAAGCCCGGAACCTCCCCGGCGAGCCGAAGCTTCGTGATCATCGGCGGCGAGCTGAAGCTTCGCGGCCGTCCGCAACTATCCGCGGCAAGCCCGGAGCCTCTTCGGCCAGCCGAAGCTTCGTGGACTTCCACGGCGAACATGTACCTCCTCGACAAGCTAAAGCTCCGCGGCGAGCTGGACCTTCGCGGCAAGCTCGGAACTTCCGCATGAACCTCCGCTCGGAACCGTCACAGGCTCTGACAATTTTGTTCATTTTTCACATCGAAGCTCATGCTCTTATTCTTAGAGATAAAACAAAATCATCGCCCACCTTCGATGTTTCTTACAAAAATGCAAAGCAGTACTAATCATCTCATTTGAATTGCTCCTGCACAGCACTTAGCAAAGCTGAAAATCAAGCAGGCGGTCACAACACCACACGAAGCTGCTGTCCACTGCACGAAAACCGTGGTGAGGGCCAACCTCGCGACAGCTGCCGACGCCCACTTAACCTCCGCGGCGAGCTCGGAAGTTCATATTCAAGCTGAACCTCCGCGGCAAGCATCGATCCTTGCAGCAAGTTCAACCCTTCCAGGAAGAAGCTTCGCGGCTGTTAGCGCCAGCCGAACCTTCACACGATCATTTGCGGCCTACACGTACGGTAAGACTGAAGTTTCCCACGTGGTCCGAAGCCAATGACGGAGGCAAGAACAAAATCCACATTTCGTAAAAAAAAAAAGGAACGAAGGTTGTGTT
The DNA here is from genome assembly GCF_016808335.1 of Panicum virgatum. Lineage (NCBI taxonomy): Eukaryota > Viridiplantae > Streptophyta > Magnoliopsida > Poales > Poaceae > Panicum > Panicum virgatum. The sequence continues at coordinate 2,488,079 of NC_053145.1, forward strand.
CTTCCATGGCATAAGTTATTTGGTCATGTTACCTTCGTTAGTTTCCATTCTGCCTCTAAAAAATATATAAAACCCATACTATTTCTGGCGTGGCGCAATACCTTCGAGCGTCACTACTCACTTTCATAAACAGACTCAGCTGCAGCCTATGACGAAAGTTCTGGAAGCAAGAATGCAGAGGCACCCTGGCCTTATCTTTGCACGTGCTGCATGCAGCAGCCTGCAGCACAACTCCATCGTGAGCTGTCCAAGGCATCGTGCGCGGCCGCCGGCGAACCTTCGCGGGAAGCACACGCCAACCAACGCGGCCACCGGCGAACACGAACCTCCATGGCGAACACGAACCTCCTTGGCAAGCCAAAGCTCCATGGCGAGCGGGACCTTCGCGGCCGCCGGCAACCTCCGCGGGAAGCACACGCCAACCTTCGCGGCCACCGGCGAACCTCCACGGCGAACACGAACCTCCTCGGCAAGCCGAAGCTCCACGGGGAGCTGGACCTTCGTGGCCACCGGCGAACCTCCGCGGGAAGCACACGCCAAGCTTCGCGGCCACCGGCGAATTACCTCCACGGTGAACACGAACCTCCTCGGCAAGCCGAAGTTCTGCGGCGAGCTAGACCTTCGCGGCCGCCGGCGAACCTCCGCGGGAAGCACACGCCAACCTCTGGCCGACCAGTCCGGACCTCCGCGGCGAACACGAACCTTCTCGGTTGCAAAATTGTTCTCCGGCAAGACCTGCGTCGAGAGAGAACCACTCCCGGCAAGCTTGTTCTCCGGGCGCCGGAACCTTCGCATGCAAAATTGTGCTCGTCATTAATGCACGCCAAGCTGCGTAACCTTCGCTCGGGAACTCCGCACCAAGTTGCGTTCGTCACCTCCACCTGCTTTAAAAGCAACAACAAAGCAGAAAAAGGTTGAGTTCAAGCAATTGTGAACTCGTTAATTGGACAGTAATATTTAACCCTGCAACCTTCGATGGTGCCCTTTTACTAACGCCTTTGAGTTACCGGATGTATCCTTTAATTAAGCTTTCTTTCTTTTACTAATTGCTCGTTTTCAGCTTTATTTGCATGTCATCATCTCTTCTGTACATGCATGTACTGCCCCTGCACACATCTCCTTCTGGCTTCTGCCGTTTGCATGCATCATCATCATCGCACCACGCATCGAAGCTGCCCACCACCTCCGCATGAGGTGGTGCTCTGTGCAGGCGCCTCAGGCCGGGCGACGCTAGTCAATCGTGACCGCCGAGCCGCGCACCAAGGTGTTGTGTCCATCATAGCAAGCTGAACCTTTGCCACCCCGGCATGTGTCCACCAAGGTTGAGTGGCGAATGCTAAATGAAGCTGCCAGATAACATCTGTCCGTCCGCCGTGTCGCCACCCAGGCATGTGACCAACTATTTTAATTATGTAACTCTTATTAGCTAACAGTTTCTCATGCGAAGGTTCCAGACATCATAGATGACAGCAACCTCCACGCACTGCAATCTTCGCAGCAACCACAGGCCAAACCATCGCGCGGCTACCGCAACCTCCGTGGTGAGCCGAATCCTCGCGGCCGTCGGCAAACTCCGCGGCGAGCTCATGAAGCCCCGCGTAGAGCACAACATCCTCGGCAAGCTCGGAACCTCCTCGGCGAATTGAAGCTTCCCGGTTATCAGCGGCGAGCTGAATCCTCGTGGCCGTCTGCAACCTTCGCAGCGAGCCAGCGAACACAACCCTCACAACCTTCGCAGATTGCGCTGAACTCCGTGGCAAGCACAACAAGCCAGCGTTGAACCTCCGCGCCGGGTTCAAGAACCTCTGCGTCGAGCTGAACCTGCGTGGCTACCACGGCCAACACGAACCTCCGCGGCAAGCCACGACCTCCGCTGAGAGCTCAACCTCCGGGACGAGCGGCAACCTCGCGGCATGTGCATACCTTCGTCCTTCAAGCACAACCTCCGCAAGCATGTTCTGCATCAAGCAAAGTACGCATATACATGCGTCAAATCCTCAATCAACCATCAAGCGAAGGTTATTACTGGATTGCAAAGTCCAAAATCCTTACCTTTGACCTCACATCAAATATGTGTTTCATCCTTTACATCAAACCTGGCAACAATCATGTGCACGTGATCGAAGTTTATAGGATGGCTTAATATAATTTTTCAAGTGTTGCAGAACCTTCGAGCAGTGATTCTCTTTGCCTGTGCACAGTGGGATTTGAACACTACCTCATGCACCGAAGGTATTACCTGACCCATTATGAAAGCTACCTTCGTTCCAAGGAATACAGAGCTGCGGCACTCAACAAAAAATATATTTAACATCTTAAGCTGCCCCAAAAGGGTTATTGGGTTCTCAATACTCCATCTCTATAGGCGAAGAAAGTCTGGATTTTTCTACTAAGTACCCGATGAAATACTCTCATGGAGAAAGTTCCAACAAGTTATCATACTTGGCTTTTTGGAGAAGGTTATCACCTTATGGGCTTTCTACCCTTATTGACCTCAGAGAAGGTTATCACTCATATTGACCGCAGAGAAGGTTATCATTCTTATTGATGTTAGAGAAGGTCATTCACAATCTTATCATGGGTCGAAGCAACAAAGTGTTGCAAACATCGACCATCGCATCTTGCATGCTCAATTGAGTAAGTCAGCAAAGCTCACATTCTTCGCGAACTTTGCATACTTATCTGAAATTGCAATAAGCACTTGAATGCCGAGTGGCTTTTGGACCTAAGGGTCCCAAAGCTAAAACATCTTGTGACTTCCAACCCAATTTTCACTCAAAACACTTGGTCCCAAGGGACTATTTATGAGAAGTTGCATCTTGAATATCAAAAGTTTTCTCTAACATGCAGGTTATCATCAATGTGAGTATTTTTCCTACTTGAGCTAACTCTTGTATACTAGATCTTTGTTCTTGAAGTGCAGGTATATATGTTGGTTTTCACCATATAACCAAGCCAAAGAATCTATGCATTATAGATTGGCATCATTGGATAATATACATTGCTGACCTTGGGTTTTCAGCATCTATTGGACTTAGCTCTGTTGGTAATTTGGCATTCATCAATCATTGGTCCTTCAATATAATGGCTTTTCCTCAAGTGCAAACTATCACCTTTGTGAATAATGGTTATGCAAACTCACGTTTATGGGTCCCAGCCTCGGTTTCTGAAGCATAGCTCTGTGCCGTACACCCGAAGCTGCAATCAGTCAAAGCACCGAAGATACCAGGCATATCCTCAGTGGTGAATCAAATGGCTCTCATTACCTTCGCCATCACAAAGCCGCCATGCTCAGGCCATGATGCATCGAAGCAGTCACACCTGGCCAACTGTAAACTATCAGCAATCTCTTTTGAAACCGAAGCAACAACAGCATGTGACCTCGCAATCACCGTCGAGTGACAAGCTGGCCGCCCGGCCATCTCGTCACCTTCGCAAATAAGAAGAAAGCCACATCTTTTGAAGCAGCTCAGGACGAAGGACCTGCATTTATTGATTTTGCATCTCAAGCAATAAAAAACAGATGACAAGTAGGCTTCTCCAGCAACAGCTGCAAGACTTACATTGCAGCTCAATATTCCCGATCGATGCTATGGCCCTTGCAGATGAGGCGGTTTTCACCACCGCCAATGGGCTCTCTTGGTTCTTATAAAACCAGAGATGAAAATCTTCGGCATCTAAATGCTATGTGTTTCAGCCAAGGGGCTCTCATGGTTTGGAAGTAACCACAGAGGCCAAAAAACCTTCGGCTATATTTATATGCATTCATTCACATGCATCAAAGCACACATTAAATCATCTCATTGCATGAACACATAATCAAGCATGGCAAAAGAAAAAAAAAGCTCTGAGGAGCTAAGAGGCTTAGGACCTCAAGAATGAAGTCGAGTATCGCTTCCTGCACGTAAGGACGAATACCTCGCAAAAGAAAAGCCAAGGGGCTATCTATCCCAAGGGATATGAAGCCAAAACACCTTCGGCCTAAAAAAAAGAAGTCGGGTGACGACCCGCAAATTTACTTTTCTGCAATATTACTTTTGCAACTCATGTCCAAGGACACTTTCAAAAAGAAAAAGCTATGAGCGAAGGTTATATTCTCTATTCCAAAAAGAGAAGCCAATATCGAAGGTCTCATCGAAGCTCACTTATCATCTCAAAGCAAAGAAAAAGCTGATAACTTCGTCTTCGGTTGTTGCCAGCAACCATTATCAACTCAGTAAATTAGCAGCTACCCATGCATGCGAAGCTGCCTAAAATCACGACACCACCTGTCTATCACTCGAAGCTGAAGCAAATGGTGAGGGCCCATTGTGGCCTCAGCTTTCAAGAAGCGAGGGTCACATGCAAGTTTATTGGCAAGAAGCTAATAAGCAAAGATCAAGTAACAAGCTATCGAAGGTGCCACTCAAGTTGCATGCATCACCACTATCATGACGCCACCTCCGAAGGTCCAAATCCAAAGCGAACACGCGAAGGTTACGTGTAGAGAGAGAGAGAGAGAGAGAGAGAGAGAGAGAGAGAGAGAGAGAGAGAGAGAGAGAGAGAGAGAGAGAGAGAGAGAGAGAGAGAGAGAGAGAGAGAGATACAAAGCCAAGATCGAAGGTTATGTCCCTCGTTTCCATACAAAATACTTTAATCATGCTATTTCTGTCATTCTCCCTTTTTGCTTTGCAGAAATAAAAAACCGCAGGTCAACTGCACAAAAGCAACGTTGGAAGCCTCTGTTGGCAAATGGCCGAAGCTGCTGATGACCGTGCAGGCCATAGCAACAAAACTGCTGTCACGTTCGTTCATAGGCGACGCTGAACGATGTCGTCGAGCAAGCAAAAAGGCGTCAACTGCTCGACATCACCCTCGCAGCTATACTTCAGCTAGAGAAACTCGACACTTCGGCTCGAGGGGCTCGCCGTGACCTTCGGCATCGTCAACAACTTCGTCTCCACCACTGCGACGGCTCGAGGGGCTCGCCCGGACCTTCGGCTTTGCCTCCGACATCGCTCTCGCAGCTACTTCGGCTAGAGGGGCTCGACGGCACCTTCAGCTTCGTCTCCGACATCGCTCTCGCCATTAGTTCGGCTTGAGGGACTCGCCGTCACCTTCGACCGCTACTTCAACCTCTACGTCATCTACGTCGACTACTTCCACTACATGCGAAGCTTATTTCATGAGCACCAGCCAAGAGGGGCTGGGGGTGTACTAGAGGACCAGTTCATCCTAGATGATGAGGTCTTGTCCGGCGCTCGTGTGAGAAGACTTGAAGACGTTGCGGCACCCTTCGGCCACGGCAACGCTGACTGCATTGGCTCTCGGAGCCGAGTCTATCACCGGGGTGTACTGGAGGACTAGTTCACCTTAGAAGATGGAGCTCCGCCCGAAGCTCAAAGAAGAAGCCACTCGCCAGTTGAAGCTCAGAAGCGAAGCTACTTGCGAAATCAAATCCTTGAAGATCTAAGGCTGGCACTTGTGTAAATCCAAGCATGTGCGTGCTCTTTTCTCCATACCCTTTTTTCCCACTGGGTTTTTGGGATGGAGTTTTTGGCGAGGCGCACATGTGTGGATTGTAAAGGACTTTCCTTGCAACCCGAGTCCGGCCTGCAAATATGCCTCTTCTAACATGGTCAGCTACTCGATCTCGTTGTGCCGGCCAAGACCGAATAGCTGAGGGGCTACTGTTGGGGGTGCGCCTTGGCTGCCACCTAAGGCTAGGGACCCCCCCTTTGTGTAAAAGAGTCTAAGTTAGAGGGTCTAAGGGCTAGTTTATGAGCTCTAGAGACTTATTTGCAGCATCTAGGGACTTGTTTGTAAACATCAATGATCTTCTTGTAATATTTGACCCCATCAATGGAATAAGTATAAACAACCACTTCCTCCTCCCTATAAATAGCCCCCATGGGGAGGAGGTGGGGGACTCTTGGCTCCTTGCTTATTTGCTCTCTTGCTTGTTTGACTTGTTGGTCCTCTCATTCTATCTCATCTCTCGACTGTTCGGGGGTAAAACCCCAACACCGCCCGCGGCCAGGCCGGATCCGCGCCGACGAAGCACCGGCGTGCCGCCATGCCGAGGTCCCCAAGTGCCGTCCCGCCCCGGCACCCGAGTTCCCTACTGGCCGAGTCGCCCCGCCGGCCGCCGGGCTTCCGGAGACCTGCTCGGACGACAGCGAGGGAGGGAGGGAAGGAGGCGGCGGGGGTTAGGGACGGCGGCGCGAGGGAGACCCCGGTCGCCTTGCGGGAGCGACACGGGGGGTTGGGGGGGGGGGCAATAGAGTTAAGTTTTACTGAACCACCCTGGAGATATATTGCAATCAGGTTTAGATGAGCACAAAGAAGGATGATAAATCCACAACAGCCTCAAATTCACATTCCAAGATAACTAACTACCGGTTCTTGCAATCAGATGTGCTGTGGACCGACGTTACTTCCCCCCTGGAGAGCAAAGTATGACAGATTGATAAATACATGCCAAACGTTGCCAACTAACGGAACAAACTGGGAGAAGATTCAGCTTACTGTTCACTTACGTGTTCATCATTAGCGTGATATTGTCTCCTTTTAAGAGGATGCGGCCTGGAAAGAATTCAGGGCATAAATTATAGAGTACTCAACACAGGCGGAGGGCAAAGAATTATAGAAGAATGTGACATTCCGTACCTAGAGATTTCCTGGTGCTTTTCTTGACGTTGATCTCCTCAGCATCATCCAGTACCAAATTCATGTATTCATCAAATCCCTACAAACAGTAACTGGAGAATGAAATGCTAACACAAAAAATCTACATAATCTATACACCAACAGTACAAGAGAAGGGTGCCTTGATATGCAATGTGACACAACATCACAGATGCGACACTTACAGTTATGAGACAGATATGAACTACATCATGGGCTGGGTTGGACCCTCAGGCCTCAGCCTATCCCAATTGTTTTCTCTAAATGCTCAGTATGGATTTAACAGGCTTTTGATCCTAGGCTCTGGGCAAATCCCTGTCAGCTCTGGGCCGGGATCTGCCTGAGAGCCCGGATCCATTTTCTCTTGTATGAACTATAGTATGTGCTAGATCATGGGGCATTCTTTGGGTAAATACGGAGGATATTACAAAGCTCACATACATGAAAATAGAAATTGCAATAAAAAAGGAACATAGCCAGAATCCCATTACAAGTTACCACAGTTTCAAACAGACGATTGGCCATTCAAGCAATAGTGAAATTGACCTCATTAGATGTGTGATCAAGCACTCAACACTGATATTTGAGAATCCCATATAAACAACAGACTGGAAGGCAGGTGCAACACAGAAACAGCAGTAGCAAGCTACACCATCCATCTTAGGTATGGCAGGCCCAATTCCACAAACTCTCTCTTAAGCAGTACATATCATGCACCCATCTCAACCACCCCCAAACAGCAAGTCAGCAAACAGGCAGACTAATAAGCCTGGAATCTTGGCAGCAACAGTTTTAAAGAGAACTGGTGAGATCAGTGTGATCATCAAGCTCTGCCCTACCACCCTGCTGGTGATATCAACCAAAATCATAAACTTAAGACTCTAACAAAGGATGACAACAACACACAGCGATATTAAGTCTCTGGTTTACAGAATTAGCCCGTCTAAGATATTGTTCAGGCATGTCAGTCTGGAATCAAAGCTCACCCATGCCACAAAACTTGTCTCTAGTGCCACATTACTGGATATGCTTACACAGAATATTCAGCAACGCAGGATTAAATTTCAGCAAAGAAGAGAGAACATTCTCCCCCACATTGTGCTTAGGTGGTTAAGGGACTTGCGATGATCCTGCCTTCAATCCGCAGGTCCTTCTGCTCGAAGAGCCAGATCTGGATGCGCGCCTTCTGCTCCAAGGAACACAGAACAAGACGGGGACAAGTGATCAATACAGGGCCCGGCAGCGAGAGCACGAGAGAGGAAACCGAAGAGGGCGGGGGTGCGTACGCTCTGGAGGAAGCGGAAGATGAGGTTGATGGGCTGGGTCATAATCCGCTGCACCTTAGTCGACGCCATGGCGGGCGCGCTCCTCCTCCTTGCGCCGCGCGCTGCTTGGTCGACACGAGATGGCGAGTGGAAAACCCTAGCGGAGGGAGGCTCAGGCAGGGAGGGGTTTACGGTTCGGAGGCCAAGCTCGTCGCGAGTCGTGACGGCAGAAGGGAAGAGTGCTTCGTTGAGTTTGCAGTTTAGCCCCCGTATTAGAATTTTTAAGTTCTAGTCCTTAACATTGTTATCCTCATGGATGGATCAATTTGTTGTCACAAACAGATGTGTGAAGAACACTACCAAACTTGCAACGCTGGTGTTCTCAGATAGTGTAACAAACACATGAACATATGTTAGTTTTAAAAAAAACACATGAACATATGTTAATAATTTTTATCTTTAGTCAAATGCAAATGCAGTCAACTAATAATTATTGAAAAGAGTAATAAAAATTACATTCTAGTCTCATTTCATTCCGATACTTTAAATCATCAACATTTCCATAATTAAATAACATTATCTAGTTTAAAAATAATCTTTATTGATTCCTAGTTATATTGGACAAGTTACGTCGTGTGGAATGAAATCATATTTATATAAACCAAAATAATTTACATTTCTCGGAGCGAAACTTAGTGACATGTGTGATTGTGCATGCCGTTGAGTGCTGACCAGCTAGCCCCTATGTTAGAAATCAACATCATATGGGTTGGGTCTCATATCTCTACTATCTTGCAAAATGTTTCTTTTTGTTGAAGGGTCCTGCAAATTGCTAAACTGCCGGGGTGTCTTGTTCAAGAAAAAGAAAAAGAAAAAAACGGGATGCCAGACCGTTTTGAAATACCGCTATTCGTATTGGGTTCTTAGGCATAATTTCCTCTAGAAAAAAGTCTACTTAACCCCCTGAACTATCAGTGGTAGTCTACTTCACCCCCAACTTTAAAATCGTCTACTTTACCCCCAAATTATCTAAAACTGGTCAAATAACCCCCTCAGGCGGTTTCGGACGGCGATTTTGCTACAGTAACACGATTTTATCTTTTATTTTTTTATTTATTTTCACTAAATCTTTGAAAAATCATAGTAAATCACAGAAAAATCATAAAATGAAAAATCTAATTTTGTTGGACTCCACATGATTAAATCTACACAGTGAAAGGATCGATGGACCAAGAGGGGGGGTGAATTGAGTCTTTTTCAATTTCTAAAACACAATTAAGCAACCTTAACCTATGCAATGCTAGTAAGGCACCAATTCACCAACCGGATAACTAAGCTACCTACACAAGCTATGAGAGATATAACGAGAAGTAAAGCCTAGCAAGGTAGAGATAAATTATGATCTCTAAGTCAAGCACATGAATAAATTGCATGAAAGAAAATACTTGAATAAAAAGAGTGGACAAGAGACGACTGGATTTTTTCCCGTGGTATCGATGTGTTGGCACACACTCCTAATCCACGTTGTGACACTCACAAAGAGTCTTGTCACCTCCCAAGTCACCGAGATGAGGGCGCTCACTAAGAGTCTCCGTTCACCATCCCGGCGTGGTGGAGATCAAGCCATGTACAATCTTCTTCTCCGGGCTCCCACAATCCTTGGCAAGCTCCGCGAGAAACACCTCGATCACCAAGATCGCCTAGGTGATGCCAATCACCAAGAGTAACAAGCTAAGGCCTTCACTTGAGCAAGAACCGATCACCAAGAACGGATGCACACAAGCTTCTCTCTACTCAAGTCCTTAACCTTACTTCTTGATTGATTGAATGAACAAGTATGTGAAAGATGAAGCTCAAGGTGGCTCTTGTAACATCCCAGTTTTCATCACGATTAAGGGGGAGTGTTGAAAATTTATAATGCAAACTTCTAGAAGGTTCTATAAAAATAAGGATAAACAATGGCATAATTTTGTTCACCATGACAAGGTTCTAGAATATTCCACAAGAATCATAAGAAGACAAGAAGCTTGGATATTTTCTTGCCATGGTAAAATTTAGAATTTTCTAAAATTAGATATTTGTAGGGAACTTAGATATTTGTAGGGAGGTTCCTAGATTGTGACAAGTGTCACTCATCCAAGAGGGTATGGGTGCCTATATAAGGAGGGTGCCACCCCTTGCCATGCCGTACTACTCCACTCCATCCCACACACATCCAAGGGCATGGTAGAAGTGAGCATAGGTAGAGAGTGCTAGGTGTGTGTTCCTTTGTTGCTCCAATAAGATAAGTGTCTTTATAAGTGTTAGTCTCCCGGTTAAGTTTAAGTACTTAGTATATAAGTTGTGATCCATTGAAGGTTGGCTCTGCCACCCGGGATCACAAAAGGGTCTGGGCTTCATCGAAGGTTGGCTCTGCCACCCGGAAGCCAGCTTCATCTGTTGGTAGGCTCTGCCTCCCGGAAGCAAAAGGCGGCTCTGCCGTCAAAAGGACCCGGTACACTAAGTAACTAGAAGCTGACCGACTCTGAAGTGAGTTGGTGTAGATCCTCAACTTAGTAGGGCCATCCCAATTTCTAACAATCACTAAAATAAAACTTATGTTGCAATTAAACTAGTAACGTAAAACAATACTAATGTTATATGAGGTATTACATAACTACTAGGTAAACTATTTTATACTCTTGCCTTGCGTTAGTACATTCATTCCCTCCAGTAACCAGCATACGCATGCTTGCACCTACGACAAAAATCATCTCGTCTCTTTCCATAAAAGCCTCTCAAGTCACCGTACCATGCCATAATTCCCAGACAATCATGACAACGCCTACCTCCTTTGCCATAACTTCATCATTCCTTGGAAGCCACAGAGTACCCACACCATTGACCTTGAAAAGACCCGTCATGGCAGCACCCACCTCGCTAAAAATCGGGGGCGCCACGCACAGTGCCGGCCGAGATTTTTTCCGCCGAACTGCCTCACCCGCTCGCTCTCGCTCGCGCACGCGCGACACGCCGGCCCCACGACGGGACCGTGCACTGCCGCCGGCATCACGCCGTGTCGCCCACTCCCGCGTCCCTACCTCGCCGGCTTTGCCGCCTCGGCGCTCACGCCTTCAGTGCTGCCACTGTTCGCGTTGACAACGAGCTGCCGCAGCCCACGCCGTCGCCCATCCTTGCGCAACGCCGCTGCTGCTCTCCTCGCCTATAAAAGGAGCAAGGCCGTGACGAGCCCCATCACCAGCCCAAGCACACCGAGCCGCTTCGCTCCACCAGCTGAACCACTCCTTCCGAGCCCAGCTCACTCACGAAACGAGGCTCCAACAATTGATCCTCTTCCTCGAGCTGTTCCGCGCCAAGGTGAGATGGCAGGCAGCTCCCCCGACCATTAACTCCACTAATAAAGGCCAGAACACCCCCAAGCCATGAGCACTTAATCCAAGTCAATCTACCAATCAATACTGTAAACTCAATATCTCCTTCATATCAACTCCTTTTCACGTAACTCTTTTCCTAAACTCTCCTCAAATCATATACTATCTATTCCTCCTATTTTCATCTCCATTTAAGCTTATTTTATTGCTTGCTTGTGTTTGTTTGCCGGTTGTGATGTTCTCGCCCGTAGATCACGGAGTGACCGAGGAGGAGCCTGCCAAGGAGCCAGAAGACCCGTACCACGAGCAGAAAGCCGCCGCCGCCGACGCGTACGCAAGCGAATGCAAGTTTCATCGACCCCTACGTGAGCGGTTGCATCCATGTGAGGACGTTTAGCTGTAGCCTGGGTCTAGGATCGATTACATATACCAGTACTTGAGTGATTGAGTGTGCTCATGCATGCATCTGAGTAGTCATGCATATCCAGAACTAAGAATAGGATATGAAGGGATCTGGCTGAGACCAGGGCAGTTGGGTATGTTGGAGCCGGCGCTACCGTGGTGGTAGACTGGCGGGTGAGTGCTACCGTGGTGGTAGGCTCGAGTTGGTATGTTGAGAGATGGTTGCTGCCCTGGTGAACCATAAGGACCGAGTTGTTTTGACATCTCACCTAGCTTACTTTAGTACGACCACAGGTTCCGGTATGGGCCGGACTTAGCCTAATCCCACTGGTTAGCCTGACGGTCGTAGGGATGGTTTACGGGCATAGACCATTGGGGTCAGGGCCCGAGGGTTGTGCGGCCGGGCTGGGGCGTGACCACGGCTGGGTGTCGGCTATGTCGGTTGTCCGTTCGGGCAGTCGAGCTTGTGGGTACAGTGTACGACCTCTGCAGAGTGTATAATCCATTCGAATGGTACGTGCCCACGGTATGGGCAGGCTATGGTGTGGTCCTGACAACTAGTGAGCTACCTATTGTGGGTTGTGTTGGGAAGGTGTTGCATACCATTAGTTGCATTGCTAATGCATTGTGCTCAATGTGCGTCGTGCATGTCATTCCCCTCCCGTAGGGTGAGGTGGAGCTTGCTGAGTACTTTTGTACTCACCCATGTTGATTTTCCTCCAGAGGATCCACACTTTGTGCCGGAAGACTACGAGTATGTAACATCCCGAAAACTCACCAAAATAAATCATGCGCTAAAGTTGTTTTTGTCGTTGAGCTCGACTCAAACCCTGAACCCTAATCCCCAGAGCCTCTCCCGAACAACCCGACACCCGAATTCAATCCACGTCCCATCTCTTTCCCATCCAACGCGACGCGTCGTGACCGGCCGCCGCGAATCCCGCCCCCTTTTCTTTTTCCCCCGACCGCGTGCCCCACCTCCCGCGGCCCGCACGCCACGCGTGGCCGACCGCAGCCGCGGTCGCCGCTGGCGCGCACCGCTCTCCCCCTCCCTCCTTTTTCCTTTCCCTCCCTCCCATTTTCTTTTCCTCTATTTCTTTTTCCTTTTTCCCCATTTCTTTTTCCCCTTTTCTCTTTTTCCCTCCTTCATTTCTCCCTCCTTTGCCTCGCTCCCGCTCGCCCCGAGCCCCGCCGTGCCCGGACCTCCTCCCCGCGCGCGCCCAGCTCGGCCTGCCCCGCCCGGCCGCGCCTCCTCCACTCCCGTGCCGCCTGTCCCGAGCGCCGCCCAGCCGCGCCCTGCCATTTTCCCGCACGCGCGAGCCTCCACGCTGCCCGGCCGCACCCGCACCAGCGCTGCGTCGCCTGGCCGCGCACGCCCGCTGCACCGAGGCCGCCGCTGCCCGCTGCCCCGCTCGGCGCCGCTCGCGCGCACGCGCCGCACCGCCTTGCCCCTGCGCGCCACGACGCGGCCACCTGACCGGCGCCCCGCCATCACCGTCCCGCCGCACGCCGCGACGCCCGCCGCTGGCACCTCGCCCCGGTCCCGCTCGCCCTGTGCCCGCGTGCAGCCGCCGCGCCGCGCGTCGCTTAGCAGCAGTGCCGCCGCAGAACCGCCGCCTCGCCGCCCGCGCCAAGGCCGGCGTCCAGCCTTCTCCTCCACGTGCCACAGTGGGCGGCCTCGACGCCCTCGCCGCTGCACGCCGCTCCGCGACAACCTAACGCGGCCGCCCGCCATTAATCCCGCCCGCAAGCCTCGCCGAGCCGGCCACCCACCTCCACCGCCTTAGCTCGGCTATAAAAGTGCCCCCGAGCTCCCCGGCCATCCCCGCAACCGCACTCCCCGGCCCTAGCCCTTCCTCCTAAGCCGCAGCGCCGCCGCCGCAGCCACTCCCGCCCGCCGCCGCCTGCTCCCGTCGCCCCACCTCTGTGCGCCACCCTAACTCGAGGTGAGGCCGGGGATCGGTTCACCGTACCCCCTCTCCCCTTTCCCCCGGTCCACGGCCACCCCCCGGAGCCCGGAGCGGCCGGATTGGCCGCCGCCGGTGAGCCGGCGCCCCTCCCCTGTTTTGCGATGGGAGGAAGGGGATGAATGGCTGTTTTGCGTTTAGGCCCTCCCTCTCCTCCCATTCTATTAAAGCCCCTTTTCCATTATAACCATTTTTCCAAAAACACCCTCCCTGTTCTCGTATTTTGCAAACAAACCCTCCGTTATTTAAACTTAATAATAACCAGACCCCTGCCTACTCAAGATAATTTACAACCAGGTCCCTGGCCTCTTAACCAACTCACGAACCTTTATTAAACCTATCATTTCATGTACCAAACAACCCCGAATCAAACCAAAACTTTACCCTGCCTAATGTAACCCAGTCTGGATCATGTCACTCAGAAACCACTCGAAATTATCACTCTATACTCTATATTTTATGTGTCTCTGATCCGAGCTCAACAATAAACCTTTTATTTCCTGTGTCTTGATTGTGTGCGTGTTTGTTTGCGTCGTAGATCACGGAGTGAACGAAGGAGATCCCGTCATCGAGCAGTACTGCGAGCAAGGGAACGAGGATCAGTTCCACGACCCCGAGCCCGAAGGACAGGACTTCCCCAAAGGCTACGAAGACGGCAAGTTCAATCCCATCCTTTGATGCATGTTTCTGTCCTAGTTTTTATAAACACCACCCAATGGCCTGTTTTATAAAATTGCATATGTTTTGCTTGCATGAAAACACGGTTGGATAGCCACCCCTTGATTTGTTATAACCATTCCTTGACTACCTAGATTAATGACTACTTTCGCTTAGACGTTAACCGATATTAAAACGCTTAGGACTTTACTCATGATATGATTTGTTTTATAAAGAAAATGTGTGCGTGAGGGATGGGATAAATGTGGTGTTTTTGTAAAGAAAGCTTAGACGGGATGGATGGCATTTCTACGGATTTGCTATTTGGTGTGCTCGTGCCATTATGGTAGAGCAAAGGAGGGAGATATCCATCTTGTCGTGTCTAAGGACCGAGTTGGTGTGTCATCTCACCTAACTCCACTGTCGTGCAAACCACTCGACCGTTGTATGGGCAACGGCGTAGCATAAATCCCACTAGTTGGTGTGATAGCCATCAGGAGAGCTGGGAGCCACGGGTGACCAAGGAAAAGGGAGAAGCCCCGAGTGACTTATGCCCGGTTATACCTAAGTGAATGGTCAATGACCCCTTGGTACATCCCGTGATGGCTAGTCAGGCTTAGCTATGGTGGGTAATGGTTATGTTGGGATCTACACCGACACGACGGTGTTCGAGTTGTGGTATCCTACTTGTGGGTAAAGTTGCACACCTCTGCAGAGTTAAGAATCTATTCGAATAGTCCGTGCCCACGGTATTGGGCGAGTTACGGTGTGGTCACATAACTAGTGTTTCTTTGGGATGGGCTGGTGTGTGTTGTTTTGGAATTGTATCCGGCAGTTGTGCCGTGTGCTACGACGGACGGGGAGTCCGGTAGCAGTTTTAAAACCTGAATTCTGTGTTACTGCAAGAGCTGATTTCTAAAAGGTTTTCCGTAAAATAAACCCCTGCATAACATGTCGTTTTTCCGCAAATTAAACCATAACCTTATCCTTGATTTACCTATGCATATTATTCTGTTATAACCCCCTCCGTGGGTGTGGTTGGACTTGCTGAGTACGTTTGTACTCACCCCACTCTTACTTTTTACAGAAGAAGACCCAGACTTCATACCAGACGACACCGAGTAGGGTTATCGTTCTACACCCAACCTTGCTTGTGGAGTCGGCCCTGTCGAGATGCCTCCGCTGTCGCAGTACTCTGAGCCCGTGGTAGACCCTATATGGTTTGCGGTCTGGTGTTATGTCGTAGCTTGGTTAGTTATTATCATCATCTGTATCGAGTGTCCTCCAAGGTTTGTACGGTTTTGAACCATCTGATGTAATAAATATGGCATCAGCCTCCTGGGACTGATGTTCTGTTTCACATTTAAGTCTTCTTTTATGAGGGGACGCTTCAGGTGGTATCAGAGCCGTAGGTTGGCCGTAGGACGTGACCCTAGGAGCGAAACCAGTTTTCAGGACCTTTCACATTAGGACTTTTCTATCTTTAATCCCTTCCTCTCACAAACACTTACCTTTGGTTCTTGCCCTGTTCCAGATGGCTGACGATGGATGGATCGGCGGAATCTGTTTCGCAGAGCCCGGCCTTCCTAAGTTGTTGATACTCAGCCTGGAACGCATTGGAGTTGTGGATCCGCCAGAGTTTCTTTACCGGGAGTACGACTCCAAGGGCACTCTTCGGTGTGATCTGATGATCTTCATAGCAAGGAGCACCCGCTACCCTGATGTGGATCCTTGGTTCATCTCCACCACTGGATTCCGTTTCCCGGATACCTATCGAAAAGCCGCCCGTAAGGCCCTGCGACGACTCCGAATGATCTACAAGCATCACCTTCAGCGGACTCCTATGGGGTTCTTCCCGCCAACTGAAGGAAGAGGGCGCACCTGGATCGCCCGGATGAGAGGACTCGGAAGGGAAGAGGAAGATCTGGAAGACACGGTATCCCACCTATCCATGTATCTCACCGGCCTAGATGAGCTCTACCGCGAGCAAGCAGCACAACTAAAGCAACAAGTCCACAGAGCAGAAAAGGCAACCAAGGAGCTGGAAGAACAGCGGACGAGAACCGTACACGCCGAATATTCCCTGGCTGCCCTCCAAGTCCAAATGGATGAAAAAGAGGCAGAACTGGAAGAGCAAAAGGCAAGAGCCACGCGCGCCGAGGACTCACTAGCCGCTCTCCAAGCTCGGATGCGGAGGTACGAGGCTCGCTGGGGAATAGGTGGATGGATAGAGGAAGACGAAGAAGAAGAACCCGAAGAGGCTCAATGGGATGTAGGCATTCAGATTGAGGAAGAAGAACCCATGGAAACCCATTGGGATGTTGGTACCCAGACCGAGGAAGAAGAACCCGAAGAGACTCACTGGGATAAAGGAACTCAGACCGAGGATGACATGACGGATCAGTATCTCCCACTAAAGAAGCGCTCCCTTAGGATTGAGGAAGAATCCCCATGATAGGAGTAGTCTCTAAGCTAGAACCTTTGCTCTAATAATCATGTACCCATGAAGTTTGTACCCCACCATGTTGCCAATAATAAATGTCATCCACTCCCTAAGTGTACCCCAAATATTTGTGCAAGAACCTTACTCTATCTCTGTTTTCAGATGGCTGAGGAAGGTTGGACCCAGGGCAACTGCCAAGCTGCGCCTGGCTTCCCCAGCCTGTTGATCAACGCCCTGGAGAGCCTTGGCATCACGGAACGCCCAAGGTACTACAGCAGAGAGTATGAACATCATGGCACTCTCCGCTGCAGGGTGATCCTAGTCATCGCCAGAAGTGATCGCTACCCCCAACATCCAGTCATGGCGAGTGACCGCTACGGGATTTAGGCACCAAGACACCTATCCCTTGGCCATCAGAAAGACACTCCGCTATCTGTGCCGGATTTTCGAAGAACACCTAGCACCCACACCAATGAGGTTCTTTCCGCCGGCCATCAGAACCCCTGTTTGGGAAGCTCGCATGAGAAGTCTGGAACGACGCCGCCATGAAGAGGACCCTCTGTACCAAGTGGCTAACTACCTAGCCGCTTTGGATCAGCTCTTCGATGAACAAGCCCACCTGCTGAGGGAGCAGACCCATCGTGCTGAGCAAGCTGAACTCGCGGTGAGGCTCCAACAGGTCCGAGCAGCCCAAGCCGAGGCAAGAGCCACCGCCGCGATCAGCAGTGAAGCAGTTGCACAGGAGAGTCTCAGACAAGCCCGAGACCGGCGCATGCAAGATTGGACCAGAAGTGGGACACCAGTTCCGGCCATCGGAGAAGACCATGTTTTACTCGGGACGCCCGTCATAGGATGGGGAACGCTTTTTGGAAGCCCTCGAGCCCCACCCGAGAACCCCGAAGGGTCTACTGCTATCGGAGAAGGAGAAGCTGCTGCGCAACCCCAAGAGAATGAGAACTTAGAGGACGGCGAGCAAGGACTACTCACACGATCTACCCCAGAAGAAGGCTCGCCCCGCGAGTAGATTGTCCGACCCTATCCCAGTGTTGTACTCTTCTAGCCCTTTCGGTTCAAGTTGTATCCCTAGATTGAACTTGTACCTGGACGTGTAGTACGCGTTCTAGTCGTGTCCCCGTGTTGTACCCTGCCTCGCTTTAGTGAAGGTTGCTTGTTTGCCTTGTTGTGTGCTTGTTGTGTGTGTGCCTTTCGGCAGAAGGTTATTTCTGCCTTTTCTAAAATACGAATTAAATAACTTAAACACCACTTAACCCCAATCTCACAAAAACCCTACCCAATCTGCAGATGGTTTCCCGAAGCGTTACGAGGGCCTCCCGTGTCAGGGACCCTGCAGCTGTTGATGCAGGAATGCGTCCTAACGGGCAAAACCATCCTCAGGAAGATCAAGAAGTGAGTCAAGGCAGAGGAGAAAATCATGATGCACAACTGCCACCACCACCACCACCACCACCCTTCGTGGACCTGGCACAAATAATCCATAACCAGACTCTCATACTGGAGACATTGGCCAATGCTCTAGTGAACAGGCAGCCACGAGAGCAGACCTTCAATGACAAGCTGACAGCTTTTCTGAGGGCTAAGCCACCTACTTTTGCCGGATCCAGCAACCCCTTGGATGCAGATGATTGGCTCCGCGTGATCTAGAGGAAGCTCGAGCCGTTTGGGTGCCAGGATCGAGATAAAGTCCTCCTGGCAGCACATCAACTCACCGGGACTGCCTTAGCCTGGTGGGAAAATTACTGCGCTGCTGCCAGAGATGCCTCCACTATCACCTAGAATGAATTCGTGAGGGAATTCCGCCGTTATCACATCCCCTCGGCCACCATGAAGCGCAAGGCAGATGAATTCCGCGCGCTTCAGTAGGGGAGTATGTCGGTGGAGGAGTACACCCACCAGTTTATGGAGTTGGCTCGCTATGCACCAGAAGAAGTGAACGACGATGAGAAGAAGCAGGATATGTTCAAGAAGGGACTAAACCCAGAACTCAGGACCCTGCTCACCCCTCAGATCTATCCTGACTTCAACACCTTGATGAACAAGGCAATCCTCACAGAGAGGGCCAAGATCGAGGAAAGAAAGGATAACAAGCGCAAGTTCATGGAGAGCAAGGCGCGATAGCAAGATCGTTTCCAGAAGCCCAGAAGCTTCAGCTATAATGCACCAAGGTCCCAAGCCCAAATGCAGTACAGAACTCAGTCTCAAGTGACAGGACCACGGGCCCATAACACCCAGCTCAGAAGCCAGAACACCATGAGGGCCCCTCAGAGTAATGCAAGCCAGGTCACCAACAACAACAGCAATGTGAGGGCCTGCTTCAACTGTCGAGAGACGGGTCATTTCATCGCCGACTGCCCCTATGTTAAGAACAAACCGGCTACGTCAGCTTTCTCCAACATAGTGAACGGACCCAAGCCAGTTCTGACCGGTGCCAACCGAGTGCCCCTCCGTGGCAACGCCACCAACAACAACAATCAGCAGAGGCAATCCCAGCAGTCTTTCGGACGAGCTCGCGTCAACCACATCGACGCGCAGGAAGCTCAAGGAGCTCAGGGCGTAGTACTCGGTGAGTACCTAGTCAGCTCAACTCTTGCAACAGTACTGTTTGATTCTGGAGCATCACACTCATTCATATCCTCGAGTTTTGTGGAGAAACATAAAATACCTACAGTACTACTAAAAACACCCCTATTAACCCGGAAGCCCGGAGGAGACATCAGGTGTCAACTGGGTTGTCTACGGGTAAGGATCAATTTAAGTGGGGTAGAATTTTTAGCAGATCTAGTAGTACTTAAGTCAGAGGGGATAGATGTGATCCTCGGAATGGACTGGCTAAGCAAACACAATGGCCTCATAGGTTGTTCGGACAAGGTAGTGCATCTAACAAACCCAGAGGGAGTCCAAGTGACCTGTCACACTCGGGAAAGTGGAGCAAACCCGATGGTGTTTAGCATGGAAACCAAGACCTTGGAAGAAGTCCCAGTAGTGAATGAGTACCCCGATGTCTTTCCCGAAGAACTTCCCGGTATGCCACCAGATAGGGATATAGAATTTGTCATTGATCTTGTTCCTGGAACCGCCCCCATAGCCAAGAGACCTTATAGGATGGCAGCCTCCGAGTTGGCGGAGTTAAAGAAACAACTAGAGGAGTTGCAACAGATTGGCTTCATCAGGCCAAGTTCGTTGCCTTGGGGAGCCCCGGTTCTATTCGTCAAGAAGAAGGATGGAAGTATGAGGTTGTGCGTTGATTACCGAGCACTGAACGAAGTCACCATCAAGAACAAGTATCCTCTCCCCAGGATCGATGACCTTTTTGACCAGTTAAAAGGAGCCAGATACTTTTCCAAGATCGACCTGAGGTCCGGTTATTTTCAGCTCAAGATCAGGGAAAGCGACATCCCGAAAATAGCTTTTGTCACCCGGTATGGGCAGTTTGAGTTTACGGTGATGTCTTTTGGACTGACAAATGCACCTGCTTATTTCATGAATCTCATGAACAAGGTGTTTATGGATGAGTTAGATAAGTTTGTCGTAGTCTTCATCGACGACATACTTATTTACTCGAAGAGTATTCAGGAGCACGAGCAGCACCTGAGGGTAGTTTTGGAAAAGCTGAGGGTGCATAGGCTATACGCCAAATTCAGCAAGTGTTAGTTCTGGCGGGAGAAAGTAGCTTTCCTTGGTCATATTCTGACCGCGGAAGGAGTAGCAGTGGATCCCGAGAAGGTCGAAGCAGTCTCCAACTGGCAGAAACCAACCAATGTTAGTGAGATCAGGAGTTTCCTCGGATTAGCTGGGTACTATCGGAGATTCATTGAGGGATTTTCTAAGATAGCCCGGCCCATGACAGAGCTGCTCAAGAAAGAGAAGAAGTTCACCTGGACGGAGTCGTGTGAAAGGAGCTTCCAGGAGTTGAAGCGAAGATTGACGACAGCCCCAGTGCTAACCCTGCCGGATATTCATCGGGATTTTGTCATCTATTGTGATGCGTCCCGACAAGGATTGGGTTGTGTACTAATGCAGGATGGGAAAGTTGTTGCATATGCTTCCCGTCAGCTCAGGACTCATGAGCAAAACTATCTGACCCATGATTTGGAACTTGCAGCCGTAGTGCACGCACTTAAAATTTGGAGGCATTATTTGATTGGAAATAAGTGCGAAATCTTTACCGATCATAAAAGTCTGAAGTATATCTTCACCCAACCAGACCTAAACCTGAGGCAGAGAAGATGGCTGGAATTAGTCAAAGATTATAATTTGGAAATTCATTATCACCCAGGTAAAGCCAATGTAGTAGCCGATGCCCTAAGTCGGAAATCCTACGGGCCCAAGAATGACCCTTTACGAGGGGAAATGACACGATTAAATGTGCACATTGTCCCTCGAGGCTTCAGCCAAGTGCTGAACGTTCAATCCACTCTAGAAGAAATAATCAGGAAAGCCCAAAGATCAGACAAGGGACTGATGGAAATCCGGAGACAGACCGGAGAAAATAAGGCACCAGACTTTAGAGTGGATAATAGAGGAACGCTATGGTATAAAGATAGGATTTGTGTGCCCCAGAAAGGAGATTTCAGGCAAATAATCATGGATGAAGCCCACAATTCGGCCTACTCCATTCACCCGGGATCCACCAAAATGTATATGGACTTAAAACAGAAATATTGGTGGAATGGGATGAAGGCAGATATTGCACGATTCGTCGCCCATTGCGATACTTGCCAGAGAATCAAAGCTGAACACCAGAAGCCGGCAGGATTGTTGCAGCCCCTACCCATTCCGGTTTGGAAATGGGATGAAATAGGGATGGATTTTGTAGTGGGCTTGCCCAGAACCCAGAAAGGACACGATTCCATATGGGTAATAGTGGACCGACTCACTAAAGCGGCTCACTTCATACCCGTACGGACCAACTACGGTGGAGAAAAGCTAGCCAAACTTTATGTGGAAAATATAGTGAAATTGCATGGTGTACCCAGTCGAATTGTTTCAGATAGAGGGACCCAGTTCACCTCTAGATTTTGGAAGAGTTTGCATAAAGCCATGGGTACCAAGCTAGACTTTAGCTCCGCTTATCACCCCCAGACAGATGGTCAGACAGAAAGGGTGAATCAAATTATGGAAGATATGTTGAGAGCATGTGTTCTCACTTACGGTAAAGATTGGGAACAGAGTTTACCCTATGCCGAGTTCTCATACAACAACGGGTACCAAGCGAGCCTGGGCATGTCGCCATTCGAGGCTCTTTACGGAAGGAAATGCAGAACCCCTCTGATGTGGTCAGAAGTTGGAGAACGTGCTCTAGTCGGGCCCGCCCTCATAAAGGAAGCAGAAGAAAGGGTTGCCGAGATTAGAGAAAAGCTGAAAGCAGCCCAGTCCCGACAGAAGAGTTACGCTGACAAGAAAAGACGGGAAATAAGTTTCAATCCAGGGGATTTTGTGTATCTCAAGGTATCACCCATTCGAGGAACCCGAAGATTTCAGGTACAAGGAAAATTAGCCCCTAGGTACATTGGACCATACCGAGTTCTGAAGAAAGTTGGAGCAGTTGCATACCGTTTGGAATTACCTGAAGGAATGTCAGATATACATCCAGTGTTCCACGTCTCACAGCTAAGAAGATGTTTGAGAGTACCCGAGGCAGAGCATGTGCCAGCAGAAATGATAGATCTACAGCCAGACCTACGATATCAAGAAATACCGGTCAAGATCCTCGATACTGTCACTAGAAGAACCAGAAACTCCGAAGTACGGATTTGCAGAGTTCAGTGGAGCAGGCATGGTGTGGAAGAAGCTACCTGGGAACGCGAAGACGCTCTAAAGGAGGAGTTTCCCCACCTGTTTAGGAACCAGCCGAATCTCGAGGACGAGATTCATTTTAAGTGGGGTAGGTTTGTAACATCCCGAAAACTCACCAAAATAAATCATGCGCTAAAGTTGTTTTTGTCGTTGAGCTCGACTCAAACCCTGAACCCTAATCCCCAGAGCCTCTCCCGAACAACCCGACACCTGAATTCAATCCACGTCCCATCTCTTTCCCATCCAATGCGACGCGTCGTGACCGGCCGCCGCGAATCCCGCCCCCTTTTCTTTTTCCCCCGACCGCGTGCCCCACCTCCCGCGGCCCGCACGCCACGCGTGGCCGACCGCAGCCGCGGTCGCCGCTGGCGCGCACCGCTCTCCCCCTCCCTCCTTTTTCCTTTCCCTCCCTCCCATTTTCTTTTCCTCTATTTCTTTTTCCTTTTTCCCCATTTCTTTTTCCCCTTTTCTCTTTTTCCCTCCTTCATTTCTCCCTCCTTTGCCTCGCTCCCGCTCGCCCCGAGCCCCGCCGTGCCCGGACCTCCTCCCCGCGCGCGCCCAGCTCGGCCTGCCCCGCCCGACCGCGCCTCCTCCACTCCCGTGCCGCCTGTCCCGAGCGCCGCCCAGCCGCGCCCTGCCATTTTCCCGCACGCGCGAGCCTCCACGCTGCCCGGCCGCACGCGCACCAGCGCTGCGTCGCCTGGCCGCGCGCGCCCGCTGCACCTGCACCGAGGCCGCCGCTGGCGCCGCCCCGGCCCCGCGCACACCGTCGCCACCGCCCGTGCCGCGCGCATCGATGCGGTACACGCGCACGCGTGCGCTGCTCGCACCGTGGTGCCCGTGCACACGCCGCTGCCCGCTGCCCCGCTCGGCGCCGCTCGCGCGCACCCGCCGCACCGCCTTGCCCCTGCGCACCACGACGCGGCCACATGACCGGCGCCCCGCCATCACCGCCCCACCGCACGCCGCGACGCCCGCCGCTGGCACCTCGCCCCGGTCCCGCTCGCCCTGTGCCCGCGTGCAGCCGTCGCGCCGCGCGTCGCTTAGCAGTAGTGCCGCCGCAGAACCGCCGCCTCGCCGCCCGCGCCAAGGCCGGCGTCCAGCCTTCTCCTCCACGTGCCACAGTGGGCGGCCTCGACGCCCTCGCCGCTGCACGCCGCTCCGCGACAACCTAACGCGGCCGCCCGCCATTAATCACGCCCGCAAGCCTCGCCAAGCCGGCCACCCACCTCCACCGCCTTAGCTCGGCTATAAAAGAGCCCCCGAGCTCCCCGGCCATCCCCGCAACCGCACTCACAGGCCCTAGCCCTTACTCCTAAGCCGCAGCGCCGCCGCCGCAGCCACTCCCGCCTGCCGCCGCCTGCTCCCGTCGCCCCACCTCTGCGCGCCACCCTAGCTCGAGGTGAGGCCGGGGATCGGTTCACCGTACCCCCTCTCCCCTTTCCCCCGGTCCACGGCCACCCCCCGGAGCCCGGAGCGGCCGGATTGGCCGCCGCCGGTGAGCCGGCGCCCCTCCCCTGTTTTGCGATGGGAGGAAGGGGATGAATGGCCGTTTTGCGTTTAGGCCCTCCCTCTCCTCCCATTCTATTAAAGCCCCTTTTCCATTATAACCCTTTTTCCAAAAACACCCTCCCTGTTCTCGTATTTTGCAAACAAACCCTCCGTTATTTAAACTTAATGATAACCAGACCCCTGGCTACTCAAGATAATTTACAACCAGGTCCCTGGCCCCTTAACCAACTCACGAACCTTTATTAAACCTATCATTTCATGTACCAAACAACCCCGAATCAAACCAAAACTTTACCCTGCCTAATGTAACCCAGTCTGGATCATGTCACTCAGAAACCACTCGAAATTATCACTCTATACTCTATATTTTATGTGTCTCTGATCCGAGCTCAACAATAAACCTTTTATTTCCTGTGTCTTGATTGTGTGCGTGTTTGTTTGCGTCGTAGATCACGGAGTGAACGAAGGAGATCCCGTCATCGAGCAGTACTGCGAGCAAGGGAACGAGGATCAGTTCCACGACCCCGAGCCCGAAGGACAGGACTTCCCCGAAGGCTACGAAGACGGCAAGTTCAATCCCATCCTTTGATGCATGTTTCTGTCCTAGTTTTTATAAACACCACCCAATGGCCTGTTTTATAAAATTGCATATGTTTTGCTTGCATGAAAACACAGTTGGATAGCCACCCCTTGATTTGTTATAACCATTCCTTGACTACCTAGATTAATGACTGCTTTCGCTTAGACGTTAACCGATATTAAAACGCTTAGGACTTTACTCATGATATGATTTGTTTTATAAAGAAAATGTGTGCGTGAGGGATGGGATAAATGTGGTGTTTTTGTAAAGAAAGCTTAGACGGGATGGATGGCATTTCTACGGATTTGCTATTTGGTGTGCTCGTGCCATTATGGTAGAGCAAAGGAGGGAGATATCCATCTTGTCGTGTCTAAGGACCGAGTTGGTGTGTCATCTCACCTAACTCCACTGTCGTGCAAACCACTCGACCGTTGTATGGGCAACGGCGTAGCATAAATCCCACTAGTTGGTGTGATAGCCATCAGGAGAGCTGGGAGCCACGGGTGACCAAGGAAAAGGGAGAAGCCCCGAGTGACTTATGCCCGGTTATACCTAAGTGAATGGTCAATGACTCCTTGGTACATCCCGTGATGGCTAGTCAGGCTTAGCTATGGTGGGTAATGGCTATGTTGGGATCTACACCGACACGACGGTGTTCGAGTTGTGGTAACCTACTTGTGGGTAAAGTTGCACACCTCTGCAGAGTTAAGAATCTATTCGAATAGTCCGTGCCCACGGTATTGGGCGAGTTACGGTGTGGTCACATAACTAGTGTTTCTTTGGGATGGGCTGGTGTGTGTTGTTTTGGAATTGTGTCCGGCAGTTGTGCCGTGTGCTATGACGGACGGGGAGTCCGGTAGCAGTTTTAAAACCTGAATTCTGTGTTATTGCAAGAGCTGATTTCTAAAAGGTTTTCCGTAAAATAAACCCCTGCATAACATGTCATTTTTCCGCAAATTAAACCATAACCTTATCCTTGATTTACCTATGCATATTATTCTGTTATAACCCCCTCCGTGGGTGTGGTTGGACTTGCTGAGTACGTTTGTACTCACCCCACTCTTACTTTTTACAGAAGAAGACCCAGACTTCATACCAGACGACGCCGAGTAGGGTTATCGTTCTACACCCAACCTTGCTTGTGGAGTCGGCCCTGTCGAGATACCTCCGCTGTCGCAGTACTCTGAGCCCGTGGTAGACCCTATGTGGTTTGCGGTCTGGTGTTATGTCGTAGCTTGGTTAGTTATTATCATCATCTGTATCGAGTGTCCTCCAAGGTTTGTACGGTTTTGAACCATCTGATGTAATAAATGTGGCATCAGCCTCCTGGGACTGATGTTCTGTTTCACATTTAAGTCTTCTTTTATGAGGGGACGCTTCAGAGTAGATTGTGTCCGCACCCAAGCTGATCGAGTGGAGCCGTGATGGATGAAGAGCAAGTCCTGCATGTTGCTATGCTAGTTGTTATCCTATGGTTGTTCTGTGTAGCTTTGTGTTGTCACTTTACTCCTCATGTACGTGTTAAATAAAGCTCTGTATGACTCTGGACTCCACTTGATGTAACATGTATTATGCCGGAGACCTATTCGGTAATTAATACATGGTTTAGCCTTGATCTTCGGGTCGGGGCGCTTCAGGTGGTATCAGAGTCATGCTTGGCTGTAGGACGCGAACCGGTAGTAAACGATGACCGTAGGAGCCCTAGGATGGTCAATCCTTGAAAATATATTACTCCTTAAACTTTATCCTTGTTATGCTAACCCTACCCTTGAAAATCAGACGGCGGATGACTGGACCACCACCTACTGCATCAACGAAGATGGATTCCCCAGAGTGCTTTATGCTGCCACGGTGCGACTTGGTATTCTGGAACGTCCGGAGTACGTGGGTCGCGAGTTCATGGAGCATGGCACCGAAAGCTGTGAGGTCACCATCCATGTTGGCGCCAGTGATAAGTACTTGGAGATGCAACCCTGGAGCGTCACCGCCACTGGAGCCCGTATGCCTGACACCATTCAACTTGCAGCTCGCAAGGCGCTGCGGTACCTGTGCCAGATGTTTGAATGGCACTTGGGTTCCACTCCCATGAAGTACTTTCCCCCGCTGGATCGAAACCGTCCTGCTTGGGCGGCGAGGATCCGTAACCTGGAGAGCCCCGCAGGGACAGAGAAGAACCCCACAGTTGTCACTATATCTGGCTATTTGCTTAGCCTCGACGATTTGTGCGACCAACTGCATCAGCGTGTAAGAGATTTAATCCAGCGTGCTGAGGGAGCTGAGTCCCGTTGGCGTAGGGCTAAACTGGCCGTAGCCCAGGCAGAAGCCCGAGCAGCCGAATCTGAAAGCCGCCTTGCTGTGGCCGAAGAGAACCTTAGGGAGCAGGCAGATCACCACAGTCAGCTCCTTAGGGGTGTCTACCTAGTGGACCGTGCCAAGCGCAAGGAACGCCATCCCAGGACTGCCGCGGAGCTGCCAATCCTAGAGGGAATTCGGCTATGTTCCTCGTCCCAACCACGTAGGAGGATTTGTGAATCAGTGCCGCCCACGCCTCCCGCATCTCCCCGAGATCCTGGAAATAGTGACCCCGAAGACCATGTTGTAGGGTTCAGTAGTCGAGTCGTCCCGGCCGACCCTTAAAAGTCGAGCCACGTTATTGTAATCCGTCGTGTCATGTATCCCTGCTTGTTTGAATGAATGCTTGTGTGGTGCTTGAATGATTTGTTTGTGTGCATTGCGCGGTACAAAATTTTTTTTATATACAAATATACCCCAGCATTATACAAGGGGAGTCACCTAATCTTGCTCTCCTTGACCATAGATGTCTCGTCGCTCGAGCTGAGTCCAGGGACTCCATGCTCAGGAAGACGGTGACGAGGTCAACCCGAGAAACCAAGCCCCTCTGAATGTAGCCCTAGAAGCACCAGAAAATGGACAACTACCGCCGCTACCTCCCCATGCCCCAGCACCCATTGACTTGGCAGCCATACTGCAGCAGCAGAACCAACTCCTTCAAGTTCTTGTGACCACTCTCACAGCTCAAGCTCAAGGCAATCTTGGCAACAATAGACCTGCAATGCATCATAATGGCAATGGCAGTAGAATTGCAGATTTCAACCGCCTGCAGCCACCTAAGTTTGAAGGATCTGATAACCCTATTGAGGCAGATGATTGGCTGCGAGAAATTGAAATGAAGCTTGAAGTGGTTCATGCAGATGATAGAGACAAGGTTTTGCTTGCAGTACAGCAGTTAAAGGGACCAGCCCTTGCTTGGTGGCAGAGTTACCGAGAAATAAATGAAAACACTAATGAGATGGTATGGGCTGACTTTGTCAAGATCTTCAGAGAACATCACATTCCCAGCAGTGTTATGAAGCTCAAGAGGGATGAGTTCAGAAAGCTTCGTCAAGGTGGTATGACTGTGACAGAGTATCTTCATAAGTTCACAGAGTTGTCTCGTTATGCACCAGAAGATATCAATGATGACGAGAAGAAACAAGAAGCTTTTCTTGGTGGGCTTAACCCTGAAATCAGGACCTTGGTTGAAGTCACCACCCACAGTGATTTTAATGCTATGGTCAACAGGGCTATCACCACTGAGAGAAACAGGAAGGCGGAACTCAGTGAGCGCAAACGTCGGTTTGAAAGCAAGAAACCACAGCAGTTGGAGAAGTTTCAGAGGACCCAGTATCCGGCTCACTCAGGCCTGAGGAGCCAGGGTGCCTTTTCATTCAAAGCGCACCCCGGTTCTTTCCAGAAGCCAGCCCAATCAGCTCCTGTTATGAAGACTCAGAACACCTTACGCACCCAACCGTCGGGTGGAAGTCAAGTGACCAATGTGAAGACCTGTTTCCACTGCCGCTAAGCCGGACACTACAAGGCCAACTGTCCGTATCTCAATCAGCCTGCCCCTTCTATTTTCTCCAACTCTGTTCAAGGACCAAAGCAGCCGACTGGAGCCAACCGTGCAACACCAGCTAAGAGTCAGCAACAGTCCTTCGGCAAGGCAAAGGTGAATCATGTGAATGCTGAAGAAGCAGAGGATGCACCAGGAGTGATTCTCGGTGAGTTTCTGGTCCAATCAGCTCTAGCCTCAGTGCTTTTTGATTCTGGAGCATCGCATTCCTTTATATCCTCCCACTTTGTGGAAAATCATGATATACCTACTATAGCCCTTAAGAGGCCACTAATAACCCGTTCCCCTGGAGGTCATATACCATGCCACTTAGGTGTCTTAGATATCCCTATAAACCTAAGTGGGGTAGTATTCCTTGCCGACCTAGTAGTCCTTACTTCCAAAGGGATAGATGTCATACTTGGTATGGACTGGCTCACCAAGCACCGCGGAAACATAGCCTGTGCTGAGAGAGCAGTGACAGTCACCAACCGCCAAGGGTTAACAGTCGCATGCCAAATCCAGCCTAGCCTGTCAGACTCCATGGTGAACCACATCCAAGCAGAATCCCCAGAAGAGGTGCCAGTAGTTCGGGAGTTCGCAGATGTGTTCCCAGATGAATTACCTGGTATGCCTCCAGAAAGAGATGTAGAGTTCAATATTGACTTAGTCCCTGGAACCAAGCCTATAGCAAAGAATGCCTATCGATTAGCAGCCCCAGAGCTTGCCGAGTTGAAGAAGCAGCTTGAGGAGCTTCAACAAAAGGGATTTATTAGACCCGCTGCTTCTCCATGGGGAGCCCCAGTGCTCTTTGTGAAGAAGAAAGATGGAAGCATGAGACTTTGTGTGGACTACCGTGATCTGAATGCAGTCACCATCAAGAACAAGTACCCTCTGCCTCGGATTGATGACCTGTTTGATCAGCTGAAGGGAGCTAAGTTCTTCTCCAAGATAGATCTGAGGTCAGGTTATCATCAGCTCAGAGTGCGACAAGAGGACATATCTAAGACAGCCTTCAGGACCCGTTATGGCCAGTATGAGTTCACAGTGATGCCTTTTGGTCTGACTAATGCCCCTGCCTTTTTCATGACCCTCATGAATAAGGTGTTTATGGAAGAGTTAGATCGGTTTGTCGTGGTATTCATAGATGACATACTGGTCTACTCTAAGAGTGCTGAGGAGCATGGACAACATCTCAGAGTTGTGTTGGAAAAGCTTAGAAAACACCAGTTGTACGCCAAGTTCAGCAAGTGTGAATTCTGGTTGCAGAGAGTCAGTTTTCTGGGTCATGTCTTAACAGCTGAAGGAGTTGAAGTGAACCCAGAAAAGGTCAAGGCTGTATCAGGATGGAAGCAACCAACCTCAGCCTCGGAGATCAGGAGTTTCTTGGGATTAGCCGGCTATTACCAGAGATTCATCGAAGGTTTCTCTAAGATAGCCCGGCCTATGACCGAGTTGCTCCGGAAGGACACGAAGTTTGTCTGGTCTGAAGCTTGCGAGAGAAGTTTTCAAGAGTTGAAGAGGCGACTAACTTCTGCCCCAGTGCTGGTCTTGCCAGATAATCAGAAGAGCTTTGTCGTTTATTGTGACGCATCCCGACAAGGATTGGGTTGTGTGCTTATGCAAGAAGGAAGAGTTGTAGCTTATGCCTCAAGACAGTTGAGAGCACATGAGCAGAACTACCCCACCCATGACTTGGAGTTAGCTGCAGTGGTGCATGCCCTCAAGATTTGGAGACATTATCTGATTGGGAATAAGTGTGAAATCTACACGGATCACAAGAGCCTAAAGTACATTTTCACCCAGTCGGATCTCAACCTTAGACAAAGAAGATGGTTGGAGTTGATCAAAGACTATGATTTGGAAATTCATTACCACCCTGGAAAGGCTAATGTGGTGGCTGATGCGCTCAGTCGTAAAGCATATTGTCATCACTTAGTCACACAAGCCCCAAAGCTGTGTGAAGAAATGAGGAAGTTGAACCTAAGGGTTGTACGCCGCTCTTGCAACTATAATCTTAGTGTCCGTCCCATCCTGGATGACCAGATAAAGGAAGCTCAGATGGAGGATAAAAGATTGGTATGGATTAAAGGTCGCAACAGTGAAGGCAAAGCCCCAGATTTCAGAGTAGATAAAGATGGAGTCTTGTGGTTCAAGAAGAGATTATGTGTGCCTAAGCAGGGTCATTTCCGCAGGACCATCTTGGATGAAGCCCATAACTCATCCTATTCCATTCACCCCGGCACTACGAAAATGTACCTGGACCTTAAGGAGAAGTATTGGTGGAATGGTATGAAGGGGGATATCGCTCGATTCGTCGTTCATTGTGATGTGTGCAAAAGGGTTAAGGCAGAGCATCAGAAGCCCAGTGGATTACTCCAGCCGTTGCCGATCCCAGTATGGAAGTGGGATGAAGTTAGTATGGATTTTATCACCGGTCTACCAAGAACCCAGAGCGGTCATGACTCAGTTTGGGTGATTGTTGACCGACTCACTAAAGTGGCACACTTCATCCCAGTGCGTACCACTTATGGAGGTGATAGATTAGCCAAATTATATATTGAGCGTATTGTGAAGTTGCATGGAGTACCTAAGAGGATTGTGTCAGATAGAGGCACCCAGTTCACTTCGAGATTCTGGAGCAGGTTACATGAAGCACTTGGTACAAAGTTGGACTTCACTTCAGCCTATCATCCTCAGACTGATGGCCAGACCGAAAGAGTTAATCAGATCCTTGAAGACATGCTAAGAGCCTGTGTTCTTACTTATGGCAAAAATTGGGAAGACAGTTTGCCATATGCAGAGTTCTCTTACAACAACAGCTACCAGTCAAGCTTAAAGATGTCGCCATTTGAAGCCCTCTACGGGAGGAAGTGTCGCACACCTCTCATGTGGACCGAAGTCGGTGACCGCATTATTGAGGGCCCAGCTTTTATTAAAGAAGCAGAAGACAAGATAGCAGAAATCAGAGAGAATCTAAAGGCAGCTCAATCTCGCCAGAAAAGTTATGCCGATAAAAGAAGACGTACTCTCAGCTTCGAAGTTGGAGACTATGTGTACCTTAAAGTTTCCCCAATTCGCGGCACACGCAGATTCCAGGTACGAGGAAAGTTGGCTCCACGTTACATTGGACCTTTCCCAATTATTAAGAAAGTGGGAGCGGTAGCCTATAAACTACAGTTGCCAGCAGAGATGTCAGATGTACACGATGTATTCCATGTGTCCCAACTTAGAAAGTGCCTGCGAGTACCAGAAGAACAAGTGGCCCCAGAGACAATCGACCTGCAGGATGATCTCAGATATCAAGAGGTACCAGTAAAAATTCTGGACACTGTGACGTGAAGAACCCGCAACTCAGAAGTCAGGATTTGCCGAGTTCAGTGGAGCAGGCATTTGGAAGCAGAAGCAACTTGGGAGAGAGAAGACGCGCTCCGAGCCGAGTTTCCCAGTCTCTTTAGTGGTGAAGCTGAATCTCGGGGACGAGATTCAACCTAAGTGGGGTAGGTTTGTAACATCCCAGTTTTCATCATGATTAAGGGGGAGTGTTGAAAATTTATAATGCAAACTTCTAGAAGGTTCTATAAAAATAAGGATAAACAATGGCATAATTTTGTTCACCATGACAAGGTTCTAGAATATTCCACAAGAATCATAAGAAGACAAGAAGCTTGGATATTTTCTTGCCATGGTAAAATTTAGAATTTTCTAGAATTAGATATTTGTAGGGAACTTAGATATTTGTAGGGAGCTTCCTAGATTGTGACAAGTGTCACTCATCCAAGAGGGTATGGGTGCCTATATAAGGAGGGTGCCACCCCTTGCCATGCCATACTACTCCACTCCATCCCACACACATCCAAGGGCATGGTAGAAGTGAGTATAGGTAGGGAGTGCTAGGTGTGTGTTCCTTTGTTGCTCCAATAAGGTAAGTGTCTTTATAAGTGTTAGTCTCCCGGTTAAGTTTAAGTACTTAGTATATAAGTTGTGATCCATCGAAGGTTGGCTCTGCCACCCGGGATCACAAAAGGGTCTGGGCTTCATCGACGGTTGGCTCTGCCACCCGGAAGCCAGCTTCATCTGTTGGTAGGCTCTGCCTCCCGGAAGCAAAAGGCGGCTCTGCCGTCAAAAGGACCCGGTACACTAAGTAACTAGAAGCTGACCGACTCTGAAGTGAGTTGGTGTAGATCCTCAACTTAGTAGGGCCATCCCAATTTCCAACAATCACTAAAATAAAACTTATGTTGCAATTAAACTAGTAACGTAAAATAATACTAATGTTATATGAGGTATTACATAACTACTAGGTAAACTATTTTATACTCTTGCCTTGTGTTAGTACATTCATTCCCTCCAGTAACCAGCATACGCATGCTTGCACCTACGACAAAAATCATCTCGTCTCTTTCCATAAAAGCCTCTCAAGTCACCGTACCATGCCATAATTCCCAGACAATCATGACAGCGCCTACCTCCTTTGCCATAACTTCATCATTCCTTGGAAGCCACAGAGTACCCACACCATTGACCTTGAAAAGACCCGTCATGGCAGCACCCACCTCGTTAAAAATCGGGGTCGCCACGCACAGTGCCGGCCGAGATTTTTTTCCGCCGAACCGCCTCACCCGCTCGCTCTCGCTCGCGCACGCGCGACACGCCGGCCCCACGACGGGACCGTGCACTGCCGCCGGCATCACGCCGTGTCGCCCACTCCCGCGTCCCTACCTCGCCCACGCCGCTGCAGCGCCCTCGCCGGCTTTGCCGCCTCGGCGCTCACGCCTTCAGTGCTGCCACTGTTCGCGTTGACGACGAGCTGCCGCAGCCCACGTCGTCGCCCATCCTTGCGCAACGCCGCTGCTGCTCTCCTCGCCTATAAAAGGGGCAAGGCCGTGACGAGCCCCATCACCAGCCCAAGCACACCGAGCCGCTTCGCTCCACCAGCTAAACCACTCCTTCCGAGCCCAGCTCACTCACGAAACGAGGCTCCAACAATTGATCCTCTTCCTCGAGCTGTTCCGCGCCAAGGTGAGATGGCAGGCAGCTCCCCCGACCATTAACTCCACTAATAATTCCAGAACACCCCCAAGCCATGAGCACTTAATCCAAGTCAATCTACCAATCAATACTGTAAACTCAATATCTCCTTCATATCAACTCCTTTTCACGTAACTCTTTTCCTAAACTCTCCTCAAATCATATACTATCTATTCCTCCTATTTTTATCTCCATTTAAGCTTATTTTATTGCTTGCTTGTGTTTGTTTGCCGGTTGTGATGTTCTCGCCCGTAGATCACGAAGTGACCGAGGAGGAGCCTGCCAAGGAGCCAGAAGACCCGTACCACGAGCAGGAATCCGCCGCCGCCGACGCGTACGCAAGCGAAGGCAAGTTTCATCGACCCCTACGTGAGCGGTTGCATCCATGTGAGGACGTTTAGCTGTAGCCTGGGTCTAGGATCGATTACATATACCAGTACTTGAGTGATTGAGTGTGCTCATGTATGCATCTGAGTAGTCATGCATATCCAGAACTAAGAATAGGATATGAAGGGATCTGGCTGAGACCAGGGCAGCTGGGTATGTTGGAGCCGGCGCTACCGTGGTGGTAGACTGGCGGGTGAGTGCTACCGTGGTGGTAGGCTCGAGTTGGTATGTTGAGAGATGGTTGCTGCCCTGGTGAACCATAAGGACCGAGTTGTTTTGACATCTCACCTAGCTTACTTTAGTACGACCACAGGTTCCGGTATGGGCCGGACTTAGCCTAATCCCACTGGTTAGCCTGACGGTCGCAGGGATGGTTTACGGGCATAGACCATTGGGGTCAGGGCCCGAGGGTTGTGCGGCCGGGCTGGGGCGTGACCACGGCTGGGTGTCGGCTATGTCGGTTGTCCGTTCGGGCAGTCGAGCTTGTGGGTACAGTGTACGACCTCTGTAGAGTGTATAATCCATTCGAATGGTCCGTGCCCACGGTATGGGCAGGCTATGGTGTGGTCCTGACAACTAGTGAGCTACCTATTGTGGGTTGTGTTGGGAAGGTGTTGCATACCATTAGTTGCATTGCTAATGCATTGTGCTCAATGTGCGTCGTGCATGTCATTCCCCTCCCGTAGGGTGAGGTGGAGCTTGCTGAGTACTTTTGTACTCACCCCTGTTGATTTTCCTCCAGAGGATCCAGACTTTGTGCCGGAAGACTACGAGTAGATCGTGTCCGCACCCAAGCTGATCGAGTGGAGCCGTGATGGATGAAGAGCAAGTCCTGCATGTCGCTATGCTAGTTGTTATCCTATGGTTGTTCTGTGTAGCTTTGTGTTGTCACTTTACTCCTCATGTACGTGTTAAATAAAGCTCTGTATGACTCTGGACTCCACTTGATGTAACATGTATTATGCCGGAGATCTTATTCGGTAATTAATACATGGTTTAGCCTTGATCTTCGGGTCGGGGCGCTTCAGCTCTTGACTATAGTATGAGTGTTTGGATGTTGCCTGGTGTCAAGAGTTGCGAAATGACCCATTGGAGGGGTATATATAGGCAGCTCTCATGAATAGAGCCGTTGGAGAAAAGCTGCCCGAAAACTGCGTAGCGCCGGTTAATCCGACGATCCTCCAATAGCCAGCGTCGGTTTAACCGATGAATGTAAACTGCCCCTTCTGAAAACTAGCCGTTACAACTTAGGCAGATTAACCGACGTATCATCGGTTTAACCGGTGAGTGTAGTTGTCCACTGATTAACTGAAAAACCAAGTCTCTGGACAACTGCACCGACGTTAACTCAAACCTATCATCGGTTTAACCGGTGAGTACAACTTCTGAAATCCTTGGAAAAACCATCTCACTGGTCATTTGCACCGATGTCCCATTTCAAACAGCGTCGGTTTAACCGGTGTATAGAACTTGAAATCCCCTGGAAAAACCAACTCTGGACTAATACACCGATGTTAAATTCAAACACGTCGGTTTAACCGATGTATTGACTTGTCCAGACTCTGCTGACTTTGTTTAACCGACGTATAGAAAATTGGAAGCGTCGGTTAAACCGGTGTTAAAGACTTTTTCTGATTTTGTCTTTTCTGATTTGAGTCTTGAATGAAATCCAAATATTCTTGAGATATAAGTTAAAAGCCACTTATTTGAACTTCTAGGAACCTGAGTGATCATAGTGTGCATCCATTTTTGATTGACCATGTCCATGCTCAAGTTACTTGGCCTTAACCCCTCTTAATAGTGCGATCACTACAAAACTATAAAACCTATACTAACATAAGTGTCCTTCTCAACCTTATGACACTTAGGACTAGAAAGATCCTTAGTCTTGACATATATTTGAGTTGAATACCGAGATCGCCTTTTTGGATAACGAAATTGAGGGGCCTCTTTTGACATATGACCAAATGAGCGATAATGATCTATTAAGCTGCACAAACTCATTAGTCACAATAATGGTTATCATTAATCACCGAAACATACCTTGAGGGCCTAGATGCTTACACACAGTGAGTATATAATATGGTATAGTTTTGTACAAAATTTTTGATGTAGCTTTAGATCTATATTTTTCTATAATTAATTGGAATAATTCATATGTGCAGCTTCTATGGTCCAATTGGGGTAAAAATTTTATGGTAGAAAAATTATTGTATGCTTGAACTATAATAAAAATTTCATACTCATTGGATCAATTATAAATTAGTTATAGATTTAATAGATTTGGAGCATAGATTTAACGAGTATAAAACTAAATAAATCTATAGCTAGATTATACATGGTCCAATGAGTATGAAAATTTTATTACAGTTCAAGCATACAATAATTTTCTTACCATAAAAATTTCACCCCAATTGGACCATAGAAGCTGCACATATGAATTATTCCAATTAATTATAGAAAAATATATATATAAAGCTACATTAAAAATTTTGTACAAAACTATACCATATTATATGCTCACTGTGTAGATCTGTACTCATGTAGAGTCCAACAAAATTAGATTTTTTATTTTATAATTTTTTTTATGATTTACTATGATTTTTCAAAGATTTAGTGGAAATAAATAAAAAAGATAAAAATAAAATCGTGTTACTGTAGCAAACCGCCGTCTGAAACCGTCTGAGAGGGTTATTTGACCGGTTTTGGATAGTTTGGGGGGTAAAATAGATGGTTTTAAAGTTTGGTGGTGAAGTAGAGTTATAGTTAGGGGTTAAGTAGACTTTTTCCATTTCCTCTGTCTCATTCTGCTGTGCATCTCAGTATTCAGTCCAGGATCGATTGCGCTCAATCCCCCAACTCCACCACGATCGACGCCACACCCAAATCGGAAGCTACTCCTAGCTCCCCATTTCTTCTTCAGATCACAGCGGATTGGATCCGATCCGATCCCAGTCGGCGCCGGCGTCGGAGACGATGATGTCTTCGTCGGACGATGCGGCGGCAGCGGCGCTGGAGCTGCAGGAGTCCGGGTGGGAGGAGCTGCGGCGGGAGGCGCGCAAGCTGGAGGGTGACCTCGACGTAAAGCTCTCCTCCTACGCGCGCCTCGCCGCGCGCTCCTCCTCCTCCTCCGCCTCGGGCGCCGCCTCCCCCACCGCCGACCGCTCCTCCTGGAAGTCCATGGAGTTCGAGATCCAGTCGCTGCTCGGCAAGCTGCAGGACGTCAACGACGCCATGAGCCGCTGCGCCGCCTCCACCGCCCCCACCACGTCCGTCTCCCAGAAGCTCGCGCGCCACCGCGACATCCTCCACGAGTTCACGCAGGTCTCCCCCTGCTCGGCTCTCTGATTACTCTTGTTCTGTCGAACGGCGCGGCGAATCAGTTCAAGTGGTGGTTCATTCATGGAGGCAGGAGTTCAGGAGGACGAGGGGGAACCTGAGCTCCATGAGGGAGCACGCCGATCTCCTCAGCTCCGTGCGTGAAGACATTACCGAGTCCAAGGTTCACTTGTCACAATCTCTTCGGATTCTTTTATGTACTATTGCCGTAGTATGTGTTGTGCCAATCTTAACACTGGAATGTGGAATCCTTGTCAGGGCACCGGTGGCATGTCGCCAAGAGTGCATTTACTCAGGGAGAGGGCTTCCATTCATGGCAGCATCAACCAGGTATTATTCCTTGAGTTAGACAAGGCTGCGTTGCTTAACATTTTGCTTAGTTATGCTAGCCTGGTTTACTAAACTTACTTAGCATTGCCCTGGAAGAATTTTGTATAGAGCATGTGTTCTGTCTTTGCCTGATGCCAATGATCTCATGTACAAACCTACGTCCTTTAGTTACAAGTTACAACTGATGTATCGCTCCTGGACGAGCGACGGCGGCGCCTGCGGGCGTCGTGACCTCCTTGGAGGCGTCGTCTCTAGAGACACTGTTCGTTCGGCGGCATGGTTGGCCTGCTGCTCGCGGCTACCTCGACCGGCGGTGACAATTTTGTCGCTGGACATGCGAAATGGGGGTTGTCTACCTCACGCCAAGATGTCTGCTCCCCTGTTGGTGGCCGAATGTCATCTCTGGCAGTTGTTCGGCTGCTTGCAGCGTTCCGCGGCGCCTAGTGTTGCGTGGCAACCTCAGTGCGGTGTGGGACAGCGTTGAAGGACGGCGCTTGCGGCGACTACAGCCGGTGATGGCTTGGCCCGCAGCGGATCGCGGCGGTTTGTTCAGCGCAGCTGAGCCTACCGGTGCGGTACAACGTCGGAAGACGGCGCGGGTGACTTTTTCGGTCTTCTGGCTTGCGGGCGGCGTCTTCGTGCGAGGGGGAAAGAAACGAGATGATTTCGAACCACGGCGGTGGTCTGGCGGCTTGGTCCAGGTCCCGGGGGGCGGGGCACTTCTTCTTGCTGCCTCGACGGCAATTCCTAAGACGAGTCCGGTGCGTGGTGCCGTGTGGCGGGTTGGAGGTCCCCGCACATGGGAGAGGCGTGCTGAGTGGCGGGTCGGGTCCCCGCGCACGCGAGAGAGGCGTCCAACGGCGGAAGTGGCGAGGCCCCCGCGCGTTGAGTTGCTCCGGACTTGGTGTTTTTCTTGTCGTCGGGCGGCTGAGTTGGGTGCAGCAGCACTGCGGCGTTGGGTCCTGCACGGCAGTGGCCTCTTGGTGCGATGGTGTCTGCCCCTTCTGCTCCTCTATCAATGCCGGAACACTTCAGTGGTTCGATAACCACATGTTTGTGATGATGGGTGGAAACTGCGGTTGAGCCTTGTCTCTCTGTCGTCTTGTGGGTAGAGTTGGGCTGTGTTGATGTCCCAATCCAACCGGCCAGTGAGTATAGTTGAGCGGTTACCCGTGTTGACGTACCAATCCAACCGGACGAGTTTTTGTTGTTTTTCTTTTCTTTTTTGGTTTCCTGCCTATGGCCTCCCAGGGCCGTAGTCTTGTATTTGCTGCTATATCAATAGAAACGCACTCGTCGAGTGCCGTTCGTTAAAAAAAAAAACAACTGATGTATCTTTGACTAGCCGCTGCAGTAGCATTATGCCGTTTCATGAATTCTGAATTTACGAATGGAAAATAATAGGTTGCCGGGAACATTTGCAACTCAAGCACGTTAGCATCGTTAATATACATTTCTGCAGAACTCTATCTCTGGCACAAGGTACTAATTACCAAGTCACATATTTTTGTTCAATTCTAGATTGATGAGGTAATCGGCCAAGCTCAAAGCACAAGGGTGGCCCTTTCAAATCAGAGGGCCTTGTTTGGAGATGTTCAAGGAAAAGTCAAGCAGTTGGGTGAAAAGTTCCCGATAATCAGAGGTCTTCTTGGTAATATATTAATCCCTTCTTTACACTTTGCTGCAAATAACTTTTGGCATGATATGATGCAACTGTACTACTCGTTGCAATGTGCAATACCTGTTACCTTGGATAGACTTTGCATCCATTGTGCTAATACATCCATTATAATTCTGCCATCCTTGCTTGCAGGTGCCATTAAGAGGAAGAAATCAAAGGATACTATAATTCTTTCAGCAGTGATCGCGGCTTGCACCATGTTTTTGATTATTTACTGGCTTTCAAAATGATGCCATCTCACCCAGAGGAAATTTCCCAACATGAAGGCAGAAGACCATGCCTTTGGCACAGATTAGCTGGTATCTTATGGTGTGTCATTTGTCATGCTGAGAAAGAGGGAAAGAGAGATCAGTTTCTTCAGCTTTCATTGATTTGCCTTTGACTTCTATACTACCTTGTATCTGAAATTCCTCATCAAGCGTATGTAGAGAATTTTTGCTGGTTGAGTAAATATACATGGTAACATCGAGCTCATGCTGTAGCTGTTGTTGCTGCGTGTGTTTTTTTTATATATTTCCTGTCTTCTGGAGGGACCTTGGCCCTCTTGGCCTTTGTCTAGCTATTTTCTATTTTTTTTCATATATCTATTTACTTGCCGCAGCAGGGGATTCCCCCTATTATTTTTGCTCAAAAAGAAACATCGAGCTCATGCTTTTCGTGAGACGTGCCATTTGCATGTTTAGCTTTATTATTTGGTAAATGAAAATTAGCGAGTTTTTTCTGATCAGACTGGATATTTCAAATCCATTAGTTCAAATGTTGATACGAAATCCATCCGACTAGAGAAATTGTACTCCACGCTCCACAGCTATTCGCACGTTTGCATTTGATATGAATGAAGAATTTAGTTGACAACCAGATGCTTGCATTTAAATGTCAATCAGATAACAAATTGAAATCGGATAACGTAGCAGATAACCATGAAAACAACAGAAATCGACTGATATGGTTTGGTACTTTGGTCCTTAAGAGCCATTGACAAAACCCACCTTAATACACTTTAACAACTTTTGAGATGAAAAATTATACACTTTTCTCTGACGAAAAATTAGCCTTTACCCTTTACTCTATAAAAACAAACTATGTACAACCAAACTGAAAAGTTCGCAACAAACAGATTACAGCTGGGAAGAACAGCACAAACCCAATGTAAGAAACTGTCTGAGTTAGAAGCCTTCTCTGGTTGAATCATTTAACAGTCAAGACACTTGATACTTAATTCGCTTGGGCAGTACTGCATTGTACAGTGATGAAGATTGATCTGGGGCATCTAGGCGACACTTCGCAACCACATTGCTGATGGAGTGATATGGTAGAAGAAAAACATGTTGGCAACGAACGGCCAGCTGCTGTAATCAGATCCCATACAAGGGTAGATGTAGAAGAAAGACATGTTGACAATGAACGGGAAGCTGCTGTAATCAGACCCCATACAAGGGTAGAGCTACTCTGACAAAAGAGTAACAAAGTGCCCCTGTGAAAACATAGCTGTCAACTCGGTCAAGTATTCCACCTACATTGTAGAATTGTGTTATATTCAAGCAGGATTGTTTCAAAGCAGTACATCCAATGAACAGGAGGAACACAGGGATTAGCAGTGCTTACCATGACCAGGAATGAGCGATCCAGAGTCCTTCACACCAGCATCACGCTTAATCAGAGATTCAACAAGATCCCCAAATAATGAACCCAGAAAGATCAGGATTCCATAAGCTGTAGCACTGATATCAAGGAAATAAGATATTAGGCACTCAAACAAAATGCAGCGCAAATGCTTTTCCATTCGCAAATAGTGAGAATGCAGTATGCACGATCTATATGTTGAATAATTTGAACAAAAATAGAGAATCATAACAGGCACGTAACTTTTGCTTTAGGATAATCAAGTCCAAGGTCTAATAAGCACATCATGTAGTTTGTTTCCTTGGTGTTGCTCTGATGTGCTATAACCGGTTAACTAGAGAATGCAGTATGCACAATCCATACATTAAAACTAATTTGACAAAAAGATAGAATTATAACAATCACATAACTTTTTTTTTGGATAATCATGTCCAATGTCTAATAAGCACATCATGTAGTTTGCTTCCTTGGTTTTGCTCTGATGTGCTATACAGCTGTTTAGTAGAGGAAAGTAATGTTCTCTTGCCAACACAATAATAGTACAAATTCCATAAGTCACACCTCAACAGAGATCTTGGCCAGCGTAAGACAGTTGACAGCAGCACAGTGGTCAGTACACAGCCAGCGAGACCAGCTAAAGCACCCTCCAAGGTCTTCTTAGGGCTTATGTTAGTCAAAGGCGTACGGCCAAATGCCTGAAACAGAGAATAAATATCATGGTCACATGTTTTACTCCTTTCAACAACCAAACTGTAAACTTTACTGACCACACTATGTCAAATAAATAACTAGACCACTCCATTAAGTAGGAATCAGGTGAGTTTCAACTAATTTTATGATAAAGATTCAAGGTTTCATCATAAACCATCACCATGAACCACATGGCTCCTTGGCCTCATGTCCTTATAAACAGGTCTCCTTTGGAAAATTTTCTTCAGGTACACAGATAACAAATGTTTGCTATAATTTAAGTAATGAGCTACAAGAACCAAAACAGCTATATATGTTTCTTACTCCACTATTACACTGGTGCACTTTTAAAGTAAATGCACTTTATTATGGCAAGATACACATAACACCAACAACATAGCCTATAGTCCCCACAAGTTGGGTAGGTTAGATATGAAACTCAGGATTAAAAGAAAAGAAAAGGATATAATTAAAGAGCATACCCTTCCACAAAGAAAAGCTGATGTGTCTGCAGCAATGATGCTACTAATAGCCATCAAGGTTGCTACAAGTCCAACCGTCCAGTGAGCTGGTCCACCGAGAAGAATTGGCCAATTGTATGCTATTCCTGGCAAAACACATTGTGTATTAGGACAGTGATCCTACAGTTAGCAAAGAAATAGAAACACTAGAACCACTTGAAAGAACTTTAGCAATAGAATATCCTTGTAACACAGTTTTCAAAAAGAATATCCTTGTAACTATTTTTTTATCAGTCCTTATTAACTATTAGGACAACAGAAAGACAAAATACATGGACACAGGCCAATATATTTGATACATATGCTGTTACTATCAACAGTAGCAAACTAAATGTCACAACAACTGACAGCAAATGGATGCCTCGAAAGGAAGGAAAAAGGGCAACCTAACAGAGAAACTTACTCGTATTCAAGGCAGGGGCAGCTAGTCCCGAGCGAAGCTTAACCCAGAAAGAAGGAAGATAGCCACAGTAAAATAATCCAAAAACTGAACTAGTTAGCTGAGCAAAACGAGGATTTCCTCTTTGTAATAGCAACGATATTGCAATAACGAATGCAGAAAACGTCACGGTAACATCCATGTGTCCATAGTACCTAAGCAAATAGGCAGTTGAAATATCAAAAGTCAAGGCAGTAGTCATATTTACATGAAACGATAGCTAAATGTTCAGAATAAAAGTATGTAGCACATTTTCCTCTCAGATTGTGAATAATTAGCAAGAATCACTAGGATATATCTACAGCCCCCTGCGCTATGTAAAAAACTAACCAGTGAAAACAGAGGTGCTATCATATTTCCAGTCGAAAAGAACAAAGCATAACAGGGATTTTTATTACACTATTAATGCTAGAAAGCTCAAGTGATTGAGCAGCAATTTGTAAGCTCCAAAGTCACCTAAACTCCAGAATACTGCAGGAACGCTAGAACAAGCACTGTTGCTTGAAGTTACATCAACAATACAGCATTCAGGAGTGGGAAAATAGTAATGAGGCACTCAGGCAGTCAGGCCGATATATCCCACAATCTGACAGTAATAATCACAAAAGCCTATACTCAAATTTGCAGGCTGAAAAGTTTGCAAATCCTAGATTTCTTCAATGGTTATGCTGAGGAACTAGCTTCACTTCATTTTCATTTTCTATGGGTCAGAAAGCTTCCACTATACCCCAGTACATCAAATCATCATCATCATCATCAAAATCACATAGGATGAAGCAATTTTATGCACAGATCGGAATATCACCGTAAGCTGCTTAAAGGCAGCTCAAAATTGCGCTAAAAGATGGAAACTTTATTCAAAACAAGCTAAATTTCACCACAGTTACACACAAATGGAAGCAAACTTTAGAGCTAAAGATAACCAACGCAAGAAGAAATGCGATGCGTCCTTACAGCGTCAGGATAGGCATGAGAGCGCAGATGGCGGAGCACACGCGGGACACGTAGCGCGGCGGCGGGGTCCCGCCTCCACCGGCAGTGCTGCGGACGAGCTCGAAGTACTCGCGGGAGCCGGCAAGGACGGCAGCTGACACCGCGGCGGCGAAGACCCAGCCGCCGGCGACCACGATGCCGCCTGCGCCCACCCCGATGGCAACTCCCACAAGGACCCGCTTCTGTAGTTGCCGGGCCTTTTCGGCCTTCCTGGCGGCTTCCTCCCCGCCCCCGCCGCCGGCGGAGACAGCAGCGGCCGCGAGGAGCGGGAAGCGGCGGCGCAGGCGGAGGGGCGGCGGGGACGGCAGGAGGAAGCGGAGCCGGAGAGGAGGGTGGGGCCGCGGCGGGGATGGAAGCAGGAGGAGCGGAGGCTGGAGGTGTGTGGCCGCCGGC
The DNA here is from genome assembly GCF_016808335.1 of Panicum virgatum. Classification (NCBI taxonomy): domain Eukaryota; kingdom Viridiplantae; phylum Streptophyta; class Magnoliopsida; order Poales; family Poaceae; genus Panicum; species Panicum virgatum. The sequence continues at coordinate 2,532,075 of NC_053145.1, forward strand.
GCCGGCGCCGGGGCCGCCATGGGAGGTGGGAACGGGGTGGGATTGGGGGGCAGGGGAGTGAGGAGGCGGAGACTTCGATGTGAACAAAGATCTTTTTTTTTTCGCCCTCCCCACGGCGTTGTTTTGGGAAGAATGTGCACATGGAAAGCACATGGAAGCATCAGAGTGTTGATATGTGCATGATAAATAAAACAAGGACACAAAGATAAATGAAAATAATTGTTATAATAAGAATCGTGTGTTATATACACATGTAAATCATCTTTTTTATCATCAAATGTACATACACTCTAGATTTTAGTCAAGGCTGCCTTTAGTCAAACAACCGAGGAACCAGAATCAGTGGTTTAGTAAGATCAGAATTTACTCCATCTATTTACTAGTTCGTGGTCTCGGATAGATAGATATTAGTAAAATTTCCTTCCAACAAGGTTGAAAACAAATTGTATCCAACTCTAACAATACTATTGTTCGAAGATGTTGAACTATTAAAGTTCATCTTAAAAACTTGAACAAAATTCTTTTAAGCTATTGTCCTTATGAGCGATTTGACAAATTTTTCTCCCAATTAAATTTATTGGTTAATAAATGATACGTTAGAACAACAGCTACATGTAGCACCTATACTTCACTTGAAATTGTACCGTCTTGACGAGACTTAAACTATCTGAAGCCACAACTACTAAACAAAACTGTTAATGCCTCCCGCCGCGGATTCTCTGGAATACTGTAGCGGCGACTTTCGGTGCTCTCCTAGCTGTCCGTTCGCAGATGGACGAATGAGGTCAATAGCTACAGTGGATCTATGAACAATAGAACCGCTACAGTACCTCTGCTTCAGTAAAGTTTTACTGTTTACGCAGACACAAAATTACTGTTCTTTTTGGTGACTTGCTTTCAGCACGTTAGACAAGTTGGACCGAATTCCTCCACGGTTTCAACGTAAACAAGTCACGGTGAACCGTTGGAGTAATTCATTAGTGGAGTGGGGACATATATGCTTACATCTACCTTTATCATTAGCCTCCTAACGGAACAACTTTTCATCAGTAGTTTTTGTTACTAATCTTATACAATATTAGATATTATATCTGTATTGTCGTGGTTAAATATGCATCTTGAAGATTTCCATCCCTTGTAGCAACAAAACTCGATCACTAGAAAGTGTATGTAAATACATATCTAGTATAGGTGTTTTTAGGCCAAGCTTATCAAATTATTAGACTATTTTATTATTGGTCAAATTTACACAGTTTGAATCATAAAAATATGGATGTGCCTTATGTTCAGGATAGACATACTAATTGGCTTTTTCTGGTGGTTGCGCTTCGGGTGGTCTTTGATGGTGAATTAGGATTGCTTGGACGTTTATGGTGGATGCCTGTTTGTTTAGTAGAGGAGCGTAGCCTGTCTTCTTTAATTGAATGTGAATAATTTGCTGGTTGCATGCTATACGTCTCAAAACAAGTTAGCTAATAAAAATGGATCTGTCTCCTCGTCGAGTGATTTAAATATTGTATTCCCCTAAGTCACTTGTAACACTAGGCACAAAAACAAGACACAAAAATAAAATAAAACAAACCCAAAAACAAAACAAGACACACATATCTATTTTGGATGGGATTCAACTGTTCACGTTGGGTACTTACACAAATACAAAATGTAAGTCACTTGAAAAGGAGTAAATCTCAATAAAAAAGCGCCAAGAAAATTAAACATGCAAACAAAATGTGAAATGATCTCTTCCAATCAGCTAGGAAATGCAAAATGGATTTAAAATTTTCGTACAATGCTACCTTGGTCTGTTAAGCCGCCCAAGTTCCATCCAAATCTTAGCCACGCACATCACTGATCAGCACGTGTACCCAGGACCCGGCGCAAAAAAAAAGTAAATAAAACAAAAAAAGGAAAAAAAAAAGTAGAAGAAGAAGAAGAAAGGGCTGGAGACCGAGCCTAACAAGCACTCGGCCCACATCACGCCACCATGACCCAACCCACAAAACTCACACATTGCGGCGCGTTTTATTTATTTTTGTATTTTTCAAAAAAAATTACAGAAATATATTTTTAGTTTCAGGTTTTACAGTTCTGTACCCCTACCGTCCGGCGGGAAGGCGGTAGGGACCTATATATAAATATAAATAAATTTATTTTGCGCAGAGGTCCTTGGAGGGAGCCTGCCGCCCCCCTGCCGGGCGGCAGGTAAAAAAACCGGCGAAGCCCTGCAGAATTTTGGATCCGAACCGCAGGTAACCAATATTTCTCAACTTTGTCATTCCAGATTTTTTTGTATGTTTAATTTTATGATTAATATTTTTTATTATTGTAAGCACTTAGGGTTCGGATTAGTGGTTATAATTGAAGGCATAATATATTTGTAGATATTAGATTAATTAAAATGAAGTCTTTGCATGGCCAGATATGTCGAGCAAAGTGGCATTTCAAGTTCATTACGGTGACTTCTATAGAATTACTCATGATTCCTATGGAGTAAATCTATCAGCATTGGAAAGAAGACAGTGCAGTCTAGATAAACCCCTAGAGAGGAGTTTTGAGTCCATACAGAAATGTCTTCACAAGATGTTCAATGTGAATCCAAAGACCCATTTGCTTACGGTTCATACCTTGACTTCCTGGGAAGCTAATGGGGATTTCTGGGAGTTGACGCATATAAGTAGTACGGAAGAATGGCAACATTATATGCACGCAGCTCTTGAAAGTGGGTGGCCTCTCGCAATGGTAATTCAGATTCACCAGAAGACCGCTGATTTAGGTGAAGGGTCAACACACACAACATCTGACTGCAATGAAGAGATGGAAGAGGATAAAGAAGAAGACAACATGCAAGCTCCAGAACCAGAACTAGAACCAGAACCACAAGGTTTAGCAGATGAAGGCGAGCGGATACCTGGAATTGTGGAGGACATGGAGAAAGAAGACCAGGATGCACAAATAATAGAGCAATGTGGGGACTCATCGGACGATGAGGACGATGAGCGCTTCCCAGTGTTAGGTGAATGGCGTAAAGAGGGTTTTGGTAATCCAGTGGTACAAGATATTAGATGTCCGGAGTTTGAATACAGAGTGAATGAGGGCATACAAGGGGCAAAGTATCGTACCATTGAGGATGTGAAGGATGCTGTGAAGCTCTGGGCTGTATCTCTGAGGAAGGAATTCATAGTACTGAAGTCTAGCAGCAAAGAATACGAGGTGAGGTGTGCAGATAGAGACTGTACATGTCGAGTGCATGCATACAAGGGAAAGTTCAAGACACACTGGGAATGTTCAATTGTTACACCACATACTTGTAGATTGACAGGTGTTGTGGGACATCATCGTAATATCACATCAACTTTCGTGGCTAAGAAGATGTATGGGGTGATTCTTGACAAAAAGGATTATGAGCCTGTATTGATAATTAGGGACATTGAACAGAATTTCCAGTATGTGATCAGCTATGCAAAGGCTTGGCGGGCTAAACAAAAAGTATTTGAGATGAGGTTTGGCACTTATGAAGCATCATATGACAACCTACCTCGTATGCTTGAAGCTATTGTGCACAGAAATCCTGGAAGTGCTTTTGATACATACAGTGTACCGAGCTTGTCAGGGGAGCCAAGCATTCTGCTACGAGCTTTCTTCTGCATTGGAGCATGTGTGAGGGCATTCATTTACTGCCTTCATGTTCTGTGTATTGACGGCACTTTCCTGACAGGGAAATATAAGGGAACAATATTGACGGCAATCGGAATTGATTGCAACAAGCAGATAGTTCTCATCGCCTTTGCCTTTGTTGAGAATGAGAACACAGAAAGCTGGTACTGGTTTCTTGAACGTCTGAAGATTCACGTTGTTGCTGGAAGGCCTAATGTTTGCCTTATCAGTGATAGGCATGCAGGTCTACTTGCAGCTATAAGGCAGCTCCAAGAAGGTAGTCAATCTTCACCTCCTATATGGCCAGATGTTGTCAATAGGTGGTGTGTGAGGCATATGGCTGCTAACTTTTATGAGCGGTTCAAGAATAAGGATCTGATGAATTTGTTCAAGCGATTGTGCACTCAGAATCAGCAGAGGAAGTTTGATGCTTTGTGGGGGTATAATTGATGACATGAGCGCTGAATTGCTTAAGAGCCAGGCCTCATCATCCAGCAGGAGACGTTCTACAGATTCATTAGTTGGACATGCTAAGCCATTTTCACAGTGGATTGATGGTGCGCTTAAAGAGAAGTGGTCACTTCTGTATGACACAGATGAGAGACGTTATGGGATCGAGACGACAAACCATGCTGAATGTTACAATATGATAATGCGTCGTGTTCGTGGATTTCCTCTTGTTGGCATTGTTGAGTTCATCATGTATGGATGTATAAGGTATTTTCGGGAGCGATACGCATCAGCCGCTCCCTTACTTAACGATCCAGGAGTGCATTTTTGCAGAAGGGTCAATGAGTACATGGAGAAAAAAAATTGAAAAGGCTCGATTTCACTCAGTCATATCGATGGGCACAAATGAGCAAAGATTTGAGGTATCATGCAGGGACAGGACCGGACAGGGTGTCCGCAGACAAAGTGTAATTCAAGAAGTTTTGATAACCATTGACGGGAGGGTATTCTGCCGATGTCAGAAGCCAAAGGTGCATCACTTACCATGCTCCCATGTCATCGCGGCTTGTTCTGTATCTGGGTTAGATGTTGCGTCCTATGTTTCTCAATATTTCACAAAAGAAGTCGCAGCACAGACTTGGTGTCATGAGATATACGGCATCGGTATTCTAGGCCCATTCACTCAAAAAAAATCCCCATCCAATGCTCATCCCTGATGCAGCTACGAAGCGGGGCATAGGCCGACGGCAGACACGTCGGATCCGGAACGGAATGGACGAGTCCGAGGCTGGAAAGAAGAAAAAACGTTGCAACTTGTGTGGAGCGGACGGTCACACTTACAAGAAGTGCCCACAGCTTTCAGTACCCACTGCTGCTGCCAAGGCTGGACCTTCCGGGAATCCGATGAATGGATCGGCTCCACCTACAAGAAATCGCCGCATCTAGTTGTGCACGTAACAGCTTGCAATGTATTTGTGTGTACGAAACTAAGTATATTATGTATTTGTCTCGAATTTGGTTGCAACGAATGAAACCTTCAATGTAATATGTTATGTGGTTTAATGAAGGACAAGTTAGGTGCGGTAGGAGTTAGCGGCCGAGATCCTGCCGACGATGATGATGACTATACGCTCGAATAGCTCAAAATAGGAACCATAGTGTATCTAGCTGTGAGTACGAGATCACAGGTTGCCACTGGTCAGCACAGCGATCACGGGTTTCCCAAATGTCGCATTCTTTGCCCAAACATACATGACAAAAGACGACAACCCAATAGCAGTGCCCTTCCACCATTTCAAAAAGATGTGACAACACGGCAACCACACCGGCTCACCTTCAAAGCAGTCTCTCTGGTGAGGACGACGGACCTGTCATTCTACAGCGAAGGTCTGTGGCGTGTAGTGGGGAAGGCGGCATCTAGGCGCGATCGACCGAGCGGCAGCAATGCAGTGCTGTGAGTCAGCATGCACAAAGATGCATCGAGTAGTCATTTCGAGAATCGAATCTAGCCTTTTCAGTGTTAAGTCATCTAGCCTCTTCACTGTGTTGTCATGTAGGCTTTTTAGGTGCATTTACACTCCACACTCCGGGTATCAGACCATTGTGCGCCTATAAATACTCCGAAGTTTGTGAACTCCCAGCAGCACTCAAACACCAAAGCTCATTGTATACCCAATGTCTGGAGGTGGGTCTAGCGGGAAGAATTACTATGGTTTTGGGAAAGGAAAAGGGGGAAGAAAGGGAGACCCCATAATATGGTAGGGGCCTCTTGGACCTGATTCCTTTCCGGAACCAGTGTTTGAGTTTCCGCCACAGCAAAAGAGTGAATTTACCAATGAAACTCCTCTTCGACAATACGATAACCGTAGAGAACCGTGGCCAAAATGCAGACATGGTGAGGACTGCTTAGTGCAGATGTGCACCGATGGAATGGATGGCGGTCGGCGTTTCTTTAAATGTCCACACGCATGGGTAATACTCGGTTGTTTCATTTCTTTTTCTTCAATGAGACACCTTACATGAAATTTGTTTTGCAGTCTTCCGATGCTCCAGAAAACTGTGGTTTTACTAGGTGGGTCGATCATGCACCAATTGATTCTGTTCAGGAGTTCATCGAGTATCTCCAGATAAAGATCTTTGATCTGGAATGCAAGGTGAACCATTATGAGGAAGTGAGCGAGGGTAACAAAGACGACGAAGTTGATGATACCAGCAATGCTTCCGGCTCACAGGAGGAACCATGCACTATTTCTTACTGCAACTGCCCTTGTCATAAGAAGAAGGGCCCTGCGCCTCCGGCACCACCGCCTGCACCGCCTGCAATGGGTGGATACTGCGGAGAAGGCTCAACGCAGTTTGCTACGTGGGGGTACGGCTACTAGGACTACCCTAGTGCTAGTGACATGATGTATCGTTGTGTTTGTTCTGTTTTTTTAAATTACCTAAGGCATGTTAGGTTAGTCCGGAATCTGTTTACCGTAGTTTGCAACGGGTTCTGCCATGCCACTGCATGTGTGATGTGTGTTTCATTATCGTTGTATTATGATGTTTGTATCTGATGTTTGTATCTCTGATGTTTATTTGTAATGAGATAGCTGTGGACCGCTTATTTATACACTTCAACGTTCGCCTCTTATCACTCTCGTATTTTCCATTACATACAATAGATGGTATGTTTATACTTCGATGCTCCATTACGACTAAGTACGATTCAAACTCGACATTATGTACATGTCCAGTGAATGCAAAGTTAGGTACGAGACATACATACAAGCATAATACAACATTAACAATACTAAATGCGAATACATCTTAAACCGATGAACATCATATGTTATAGATCATGACATGAAATCATCTAGGTCGTCATCCCAGTTGACATATGGTGGTGCTGCAGGTGGTGTAGTATGGCTCGACGAACCTCTTGCCTTTCCATTTCTCTCTTTTCTGGATTTACGTTCATGTACAGGGGAGGAGCATCATGTGTTGAAGGCCATGGTTTGGGGGGCATGAAGTCATCCATGTTGTCATCCCAGTTAACACAAGTTTGTGCTGGAGGTGGTGCAACATGACTTGATGAACCTCTTGTCTTTCCCTTTGTCTCTTTTCTGATTCTAGGTTCATGTAAAGGGGGAGGAACATCATGTGTTGGAGGCCATGGTTTCGGGGGTATGAAGTCATCCATGTCGTCATCCCAGTTAACACAAGTTGGTGCTCGAGGTGGTGCTGCATGACTTGACGAACATCCGGTCATCTGTTCTTGCGGAGGCCGAGAACTATCACCCGAAGATCTTTTACATCTCCTTCGTTTAGTTTGCGGCATAACTCCACTGAAGATACATACCAATTTACGGAAATTTGGTATCGATTTGTTAATCAACTCCGTGTCCTCGGGGTAATCCTAGCATATAATTACATAATAATTTTACTATTTCGTAAATATGGATTACAAATAACGGACGTGATTAGAACTAAATAAGAGTTACCTTAATGTGCATCTCATACACTTCTGGCCGCATCCATATCTTACAATTAGTTTGTAAGAATCCAATAACATAAGGATGATTCGCTAGTTCACATACCCTCATGTATATCTTCCGACGTTCTAGCAGGTGTTCCTTTAAATCTTGCATTGTAATACCTCGAAACAATGTCAAATCTTTAAACTCAACTAATTTGGACAACACCATCTCTATCGTACCATCCGCTAATGGATCCAACTTCTTACTGATTACAAGATGTGTCATGATGTCAAGAAATATACTAAATTTTTCTTTGGTCCATGAAAATCCAATAGAATTGGATGCAGCCATTGTCTTATGCTGCAATAATAATAAGGTACTGTCATTCTAAGTTTACTATTCTATATTTCACTATCCAAAAACTAAATCTATTCTAATTCATAATTATTTTAGAAACAAGTCTATAATAGTTGAGAAATATTGGTTACCTGCGGTTCGGATCCTAAATCTTGCAGGGCTTCGCCGGTTTTTTTACCTCCCTCACCCCTCTTCCCTCCCTCTCCCCTCTCTGGATCTCGTGGGCAGAAAATGTGGGCGCAAAGGGAAGGGGCAGAGCTTTTATATCCTTGGCGGGAGCCTGCCGCCCCCCTGTCGCCAACTGGTGGGGCGGCAGGGGGCCTGCCGCCCGGCAGGGGGGCGGCAGGCTCCCTCCAAGAACCTCTGAGCAAAATAAATTTATTTTTATTTACATATAGGTCCCTACCGCCTCTCTGCCGGGCGGTAGGGGTATAAAACTGTAAAATCTGAAACCAAAAATATATTTCTGTAAATTTTTTTTTGAAAAATACAAAAATAAAAAAACGCCATTGCGGCTGTTCGGAAGAAGAGAAGAAATTCCTAGCTGAGCCGACCCGCCCGTCCGCCACGCTTTTTTTCTATTTTTATATTTTAAAAAAATGTTTTTTACAGAAATATATTTTTGGTTTTACAATTTACAGTTTTATACTCCTACCACCTGACAGAGGGGCGGCCGGGGGCCGGCCGTCTGTCTGCGGTAGGGACCTATATGTAATTAAAATTTGAGTTCTATCACATGGAGGCCCCTACCGCCCGGTGGAGGGGCGGCAGGCTCCCCCCAATATAAAAACTGAGGTCCCCCCTCCACACCTGCATTTGCAGCAAACAACATCCATAGAGGGAAAAAGAAGAGACGTGGGGTGAGAGAGGGAGTTGCAACAGCGAAGCTCTGCCGGATTTTAGATCCGAACCGCAGGTAACTAATATTTCTAAACTTTGTCATTCTAAATTTTTTGTATTTTTAATTCTGTGATTAGTGTTTTTTATAATTGTAACCGCTTAGGGTTCGGATTAGTGGTTATAATTGAAGCCGTACCATGATTTTAGAAACTGGTTTAATTAAAATTAAGTCTTTGAATGGCCAGATATGTCGAGCAAGGTGGCGTTTCAAGTTCATTACGGTGATTTCTATAGAATTACTCGTGATTCCTATGGAGTAAATGTATCAGCATTGGAACGAAAGCAGTGCAGTCTAGATAAACCCCTAGAGAGGAGTTTTGGTTCCATACGCAAATGGCTTCACGGGAAGTTCAATGTGAATCCAAAGACCTATTTGCTTACGGTTCATACCGTGACTTCCTGGGAAACAAATGTGGATTTCTGGGAGTTGACGCTTATAAGTAGTACGGAAGAATGGAAACATTACATGCACGCAGCTCTTCAAAGAGGGTGGCCTCTTGCAATGGTAATTCAAATTCACCAGAAGGTCGGTGATTTAGGTGAAGGATCAACACACATAACATATGACTGGAATGAAGAGTTGGAAGAGAATAAAGAAGAAGAGAACGTACAAGCTCCAAAACCAGAACCAGAACCAGAACCACAAGGTTTAGCAGATGAAGGCGAGCGAATACCTAGAATTGTGGAGGACATGGAGAAATAAAGACCAGGATGCACAAATAATAGAGCAATGTGGGGACTCATTGGACGATGAGGACGATGAGCGCTTCCCAGTGCTATGTGAATGGCGTGAAGAGGGTTTTGGGAATCCTGTGGTACAAGATATTAGATGTCCGGAGTTTGAATACAGAGTGAATGAGGTCATACAAGGAGCAAAGTATCGTACCATTGAAGATGTGAAGGATGTTGTGAATGTCTGGGCTATATCTCTGCGGAAGGAATTCAGAGTGTTGAAGTCTAGCAGAAAAGAATACAAGGTGAGGTGTGCAGATAGAGACTGTACATGACGAGTGCATGCCTACAAGGGGAAGTTCAAAACACACTGGGAATGTTCAATTGTTACACCACATACTTGTAGATTGACAGGTGTTGTGGGACATCACCGTAATTTCACATCTACTTTCTGTTATATTGTGATCCAAATTCTGGTGGGATATTGTTGGAATTTGGGCTTGACCCATTAAGTATTTCAGTTATTCCAAATAAATCCCAAAGGCCCATGTGGTGCAAACTTTTAATCCAACATTGCTAGTAGAAGTTGAGGAGACCATATGACTCTCCTATATATCTAACCCATAGGCTTCACCGGAGAACATCAATTCGATTATTCCTCTTGTAAGCTGCCGTTAGGCGTTGTAAACACACACCCGATATAGTGAAATTCTTGCTGGCTGGTGCCCGTGGTTTTTTACCATTCGCATTGGAGGGGTTTTCCACGTTAAATCCTTGTATATCTTGAAGTTTGATCTTTACTGTTTTCATCGTTTTGTTCACCGTCGCTTCTAACAAGTGGTATCAGAGCTGTGGTTTCAAGTTAGGGTTTCATGATGGCATCGATGAAGTATGATCTACCGATGTTGGACTACAAGACGAGGTTCTCGTTGTGGCAAGTCAAGATGAGAGCTATTCTGGCGCAAACCAATGATCTTGATGAGGCGCTGGAAAAATTCGAGAAGAAGAAGAAGGATGAGTGGACCGATGAGGAGAAGCGCAAGGACCGTAAGGCTCTTTCTCTTTTTTAGCTTCATCTATCTAATGATATTCTGCAAGAAGTGCTGCAGGAAAAGACTGCTGCAGAACTGTGGCTAAAACTGTAATCAATCTGCATGTCGAAGGATCTTACAAGTAAATTGCATATGAAGTTGAAGCTGTATACGCTTAAGATGCAGGAGGGTGATTCGGTGATGGGTCACATATCTGTCTTCAAGGAGATCGTTACTGACCTAGGGTCGATGGAGGTTAAGTATGAAGATGAGGACTTATGTCTTCTCTTATTATGCTCTTTGCCAAGTTATTATGCAAGTTTTCGTGACACCATACTATTAAGCCGTGATGAACTAACCCTTGCGAAAGTTTGTGAGGCACTCCAGTCTAAGGAGAAGATGAAAGGCATGGTACAGACAGATGGATCGTCCTCAAGGGGCGACGCCTTGCATGTTAGAGGCAGATCAGAGCAAAGATCATCCAGCAACAACAACGATCGTAGCAAGAGCAATGACGGTAGATGCCGCTCCCAATCCAAAGGTCCCAAGAAGAAATTATTTTGTAAGTACTGCAAGAAGAAATCTCATATGATTGAGGATTGCTGGAAATTGCAGAATAAGGAGAAGAGGAAAAATAAATCTGATGGTAAGACTAGTGTTGCTTCCACTGGTGAAAACTCTGAGTCAGATTTTTGGTTGTCTTTGCTAGTTGTGTTGCTGGTCATGATGAGTGGATTCTTGATTCTGCATGTTCCTTTCATATCTGCACTAACAGAGATTGGTTCAGTTCCTATGAGTCTTTGCAGAACGGTAATTTTGTGCGCATGGGCGATGATAACCCGTGTGAGATTGTTGGCATTGGCTCTGTTCAGATCAAGACCCATAATTGCATGATTCGCACACTGAAAAATGTGAGGTACATATCAGGGATGAAAAGAAATCTGATCTCGTTGAGGATACTTGATAAATAAGGACTCAAATACACCGGTTCTGGTGGAGTTGTGAAGGTATCTAAAGGTTCTCTCGTATGTTTGCTGGGTGATCTAAATCCTTCAAATTTATATGTTCTCAGAGGTTGTACTTTGCATGGTTCTGTTTCTGCTGCTAATATTGCTAATGCTGAACCTAGTAAGACTGAACTTTGGCATATGCGTCTTGGACACATGAGTGAACTCGATATGACAGAATTGATGAAGAGAAACCTGCTGGATAGCTGCATTCTGAGTGGCAAGAAGTTCTGTGAGCATTGTGTATTTGGTAAGCACAAGATGGTCAAATTCAATACCTCTGTTCATACCACAAAAGGTACACTTGATTATGTTCATGCTGATTTGTGGGGTCTTTCCCGTAAGCCTTCATATGGTGGTGCTCGTTATATACTTACCATTATTGATGATTACTCTAGAAGAGTCTAACCTTATTTTCTGAAAAACAAAGATGATACTTTTGCTGCTTTTACAGAGTGGAAAGTTATGATAGAAAGGCAAACTGAGAAGAAGGTTAAGGTGCTTCGCACTGATAATGGTGAAGAATTTTGTTCGGATGTTTTTTATGATTATTGCAGAAAAGAAGGCATTGTTAGGCATCACACCATCACATACACTCCGCAACAGAATGGTGTGGCCGAGCGCATGAACAGGACCATTATCTCGAAGGCTCGTTGCATGCTGTCCAACGCACGCATGAACAAGCGTTTTTGGGCTGAGGCTGCTAATACTGCATGCTATTTGATCAACAGGTCGCCTTCTATTCCATTCAACAAGAAGACTCCTATTGAGGTATGGTCTGGTACACCTGCAGATTATTCACACTTGAAAGTTTTTGGCTGCACTGCTTATGCTCGTGTTGATAATGGAAAATTAGAGCCAAGAGCTATTAAATGTCTGTTTCTTGGTTATGGTTCGGGAGTCAAAGGATATAAATTATGGAATCCTGAAACTAAAAAGACTTTCATGAGCAGAAGTGTTGTTTTCAATGAGTCTGTGATGTTTATTGACAGTCTGTCCACAGATGATACTTTAGTTGAAAAATTACAGCCATAAGTTAGTGTGCAGGTGGAGCTTATGGATGACCAGGAAAATGAAGTTGTTGGTAATGATATTTCAGATAGTGTTCCTGATACTGTTCAGCACTCACCTCCAGTTTCACAGTCTGATTTGCAGCATGAGAAGGATATAGATTTACCTATTGCTCTTCGCAGATCAAAGAGGAGTTGTGGACCTCCAAACCATTTAATTGAGGAGTGTAATCTAACTTATTATGCTTTGAGTTGTGCTGAACAGGTGGAGGATGCGTGTGAGCCAGCAACATATTCTGAAGCCGTTGATTCTGTTGATAAGGAGAAGTGGATCTCAGCTATGCAGGAGGAGATACAGTCTATTGAGAAAAATGGCACATGGGAGATTGTGAGATTACCTGAGAAAAAGAAGTATGTTCGCTGCAAATGGGTCTTCAAGAGAAAGGAGGGTTTGTCTCCTAGTGAGCCTCTAAACTTTAAGGCAATGTTAGTTGCAAAGGGCTTCAGTCAGATTCCTGGTGTTGATTATAATGATGTGTTCTCTCCAGTTGTGAAGCATAGTTCAATTCGGACTTTCTTTAGTATTGTTGCTATGCATGATCTTGAGCTTGAGCAGTTAGATGTGAAGACTGCATTTTTGCATGGAGAGCTTGAGGAGGAAATTTACATGGATCAGCCAGAAGGATTCATAGTGCCAGGCAAGGAGAATTATGTTTGCAAATCGAAGAAGTCCTTATATGGTTTGAAACAGTCTCCTCGTCAGTGGTATAAGAGGTTTGATTCATTTATGTTGTTACATGGTTTTAAAAGATCTGAATATGATAGCTGTGTTTACATTAAGATTGTTGATGGATCACCTATATACTTGCTGTTATATGTTGATGACATGCTTATTGCTGCCAAGAGCAGAAAAAAATCACTACAATAAAGAAATTATTGAGTAGTGAATTTGATATGAAGGATCTTGGTGTTGCTAAGAAAATTCTAGGTATGGAGATTACTAGAGATAGAAAATCTGGTTTATTATTTCTTAGTCAGCATAATTACATTAACAAGGTTCTTCAGCGTTTCAATATGCATGATTCAAAGCCAGTTAGTACTCCTATTGCACCTCACTTTAAATTGTCAGCCGCTCAGTATCCTAGTTCTGATGAAGATGTTGAATACATGCCAAAAGTCCCATATTCTAGTGCTGTTGGTTCTTTGATGTATGTCATGGTTTGCTCTCGTCCAGATTTATCATATGCTATGAGTTTGGTTAGCAGATACATGTCTAATCCTGGTAAAGAACACTGGAAGGCAGTTCAGTGGATTTTCAGGTACCTCAGAGGAACAGCAGATTCTTGTTTGAAGTTTGAGAGAACTGATCAGGAACTCATTGGCTATGTGGATTTAGATTATGCTGCTGATTTGGATAGGCGCAGGTCACTCACAAGTTATGTGTTCACTGTTATCAGTTGTGCTGTGAGTTGGAAGGCTACTTTGCAGCCTGTTGTTGCTATGTCTACCACAGAGGTAGAATATATGGCTATTGCTGAAGCGTGCAAGGAGTCAGTTTGGCTAAAAGGTTTGTTTATTGAGCTGTGTGGAGTTGATTCTTGCATTGATCTATTCTGTAACAGTCAAAGTGTTATTTGCCTCACCAAAGATTAGATGTTTCATGAAAGGACAAAGCATGCTGATGTCAAGTACTATTATGTTCGTGATGTTATTTCACAAGGTAAATTGAAGGTATGCAAAATCAGTACTCATGATAATCCAGCTGATATGATGACTAAACCAGTTCCTGTAGCTAAGTTTGAGCTTTGCTGAAGCTTAGTTGGTTTGACAGCTTAGCCCAAGAGGCTATTTGGCGCCAGAACTTCTATTCTTTGTTGTGTTCAGGTGATGATTTTGATATGCTACAAGAAGGAATTTGTCTCAAGGTGGAATTTGTTATATTATGATCCAAATTCTGGTGGGAGATTGTTGGAATTTTGGCTTGACCCATTAAGTATTTCAGTTATTCCAAATAAATCCCAAAGACCCATGTGGTGCAAACTTTTAATCCCGCATTGCTAGTAGAAGTTGAGGAGACCATATGACTCTCCTATATATCTAACCCATAGGCTTCACCAGAGAACATCAATTCGATTATTCCGTTAGGCGTTGTAAACACACACCCGATATAGTGAAGTTCTTGCTGGCTGGCGCCCGTGGTTTTTTACCCTTCGCATTGGAGGGGTTTTCCACGTTAAATCCTTGTGTCTCTTGAAGTTTGATCTTTACTGTTTTCATCGTTTTGTTCGCCGTCGCTTCTAACACTTTCGTGGCCAAGAAGATGTATGAGGTGATTCTTGACAAAATGGATTACGAGCCTGTATTGATAATTAGGGGTATTGAACAGAATTTCCAGTATGTGATCAGCTATGCAAAGGCTTGGCGGGCTAAACAAAAAGTGTTTGAGATGCGGTTTGGCACTTATGAGGCTTCGTATGACAACCTACCTCGTATGTTTGAAGCAATTGTGCACAGAAATCCTGGAAGTGCTTCTGATACATACAGTGTACCGAGCTTGTAGGGGGGCCAAGCATTTTGCTGCGAGTTTTCTTCTACATTGGTGCATGTGTGAGGGCTTTCATTTACTCCCTTCCTGTTCTGTGTATTGACGGCACTTTCCTGACAGGGAAATATAAGGGAACAATATTGACGGCGATCGGAATTGATTGCAACAAGCAGATAATTCCCACCGCCTTTGTCTTTGTTGAGAATGAGAACACAGAAAGCTGGTACTGGTTTCTTGAACGTTTGAAGAATCACGCTGTTGCTGGAAGGCTTAATGTTTGCCTTATCAGTGGTAGGCATGCAGGTCTCCTTGCAGCTATAAGGCAGCTCCAAGAAGATAGTCCATTTTCACCTCCTATATGGCCAGATGTTGTCTGTAGGTGGTGTGTGAGGCATATGGCTGTTGATTTTTATGAGCGGTTCAAAAATAAGGATCTGATGAATTTATTTAAGCGATTGTGCACTCAGAATCAGCAGAGGAAGTTCGATGCTTTGTGGGGTATAATTGATGACATGAGCGTCGAATTGCTTAAGAGCCAGACCTCATCATCCAGCAGGAGACGTTCTACAGATTCATTAGTTCGAGCTACTAAACCATTTACAAAGTGGATTGATGGTGCACCTAAAGAGAAGTGGTCACTTCTGTATGACACAGATGGGAGGCGTTACGGGATCGAGACGACCAACCATACTGAGTGTTACAATATGGTAATGCGTCGTGTTCGTGGATTTCCTCTTGTTGACATTGTTGAGTTCATCAATATGGATGTGTAAAGTATTTTAGGGAGCGGTACGCGTCAGCCGCTTCCTTACTTCATGATCCAGGAGTGTGTTTTTGCGGAAGGGTCAATGAGTATATGGAAAAAAAGATGAAAAAGGATCGATTTCACTCAGTTATATTGATGGGCACAAAAGAGCAAAGGTTTGAGGTATCATGTTGGGACAGGACCGGACAGGTGTCCGCAGACAAAGGGTAGTTCAAGAAGTTTTGATAACCATTGACGGGAGGGTGTTCTGCAGATGCCAGAAGCCAAAGGTGCATCACTTACCATGCTCCCATGTCATTACGGCTTTCTGTATCTGGGTTAGATGCTGCGTCATATGTTTCTCACTATTTCACAAAGGAAGCCGCTGCACAGACTTGGTGTCATGAGATATACGGCATCGGTATTCTATGGCCATTCACTCAATAAAATTCCAATCCAATGCTCATCCCAGATCCAGCTATGAAGAGGGGCATAGGCCGACGGCAGATGCGTCGTATCCAGAACGGAATGGACGAGTCTGAGGTTGGAAGAAGAAAAAACGTTGCAACTTGTGTGGAACAGACGGTCACACTCAAAAGAAGTGCCCACAGGTTTCAGTACCCACTACTGCTGCCGAGGCTGGACCTTCCGGGAATCCGACGGATGGATCGGCTCCACCTACAAGAATTCGCCGCATCTAGTTGTGCACGTAACAGCTTGCAATGTATTTGTGTGTACGAAACTAAGTATATTATGTATATACTATGTCTAGATGTCTTGTTTAATTAGTTGGCAGTGCGTATTTCTCTCGAATTTGGTTGTAACGAATGAAACTTTCAATGTAATATGTTATGTGGTATTTTGTTTAACGTTCTATTTATATTTTGTTCATTGTATCTTATGTGGTATTGTATCATAGAGCCACACGAGGTTCAAGATTCACAAATAAATATAATCATTGCAATCAAACATAGCAAATATATAAGTATTGCAATTAAAGGTACAGGAGGTCTGCCGTCCCGTCACAATTTATATCACAATCTAAAACCGATGAACATCATATGTTATAGATCATGTCATGAAATCATCTAGGTCGTCATCCCAGTTGACAGATGGTGCTGCTGCAGGTGGTGTAGCGTGACTTGAGGAACCTCTCGACTTTCCCTTTTCTCTCTTTTCTGGTTCTAGGTTCATGTACAGGGGGACAGACATCATGTGTTGGAGGCCATGGTTTTGGGGCATGAAGTCATCCATATCGTCATCCCAATTAACACAAGTTGGTGTTTAGGTGGTGCAGCATTACTTGACGAACCTCCGGTCATCTGTTCTTGCGGAGGCCAAGAACTATCACCCGAAGATCTTCTCCACCTCCTTCGTCTAGTTTGCGGCATAAGTCCACCGAAGATACATACCAATTTACGGAAATTTGGTATCGATTTGTTAATCAACTCCGTGTCCTCGGGATAATCCTAGCATATAATTACACAATAATTTTACTATTTTGTAAATATGGATTACAAATGACGGACGAGATTAGAACTGAATAAGAGTTACCTTAATGTGCATCTCATACACCTCTGACCGCATCCATATCTTACAAGTATTTTGTAAGAATCCAATAATATTAGGATGATTCGCTAGTTCACATACCCTCATATATATCTTCCGACGTTCTAGCAGGTGTTCCTTTACATCTTGCGTTGTAATATCTCGAAATAATGTGAGATCTTTAAACTCAACTAATTACGACAACATCATTTCTATCGTACCATCCGCCAATACATCCAACTTCTTACTGATTACAAGATGTGTCATGATCTCAAGTATTATACTAGATTTTTCTTCGATCCATGAAAATCCTCCAAAATTGGAGGCAGTCATTGCCTTATGCTGCAATATTTAGAAACAAGTTTAATACTATATTTCACTATACAAAACTTAATTCTATTTTAATTTATAATTAATTTAGAAATAAATCAGTAATAAACTGAAATTTTAATACTAAAATGAAATTTTAATACTATAGTATTAATTAAATTGTTTTACAATATTAATGGATTCATACGTAACTTACCAGCATGTCGGTACCCCAGGACTGGGGTACCCCCTCTTGCTGTGTCTAGGCAATAGTCTCGTAGTAATTGAAGCGTCCCCTCATCAGAGAGAACTTAAATGTGATACAAAACACCAGTCCCAGGAGGCTGATGCCACATTTATTACATCAGATGGTTCATAACCGTACAAACCTTGGAGGACACTCGATACAGATAATGATAATAAGTAACCAGGCTACAACATAACACCAGACCGCAACCCACATGGGGTCTAACTCGGGCTCAGAGTACTGCAACAGCGAAGGCATCTCGACAGGGCCAGTCTCACAGGCAAGGTTGGGTGTAGAACAATAACCCTACTCAGCGTCGTCTGGTACGAAGTCTGGATCTTCCTCTGTAAAAAGTAAGAATGGGGTGAGTACAAACGTACTCAGCAAGTCCAACCACACCCACGAAGGGGGTTATATTAGAATAATATGCATAGGTATATCAAGGATAAGGTTACGGTTTAGTTTGCGGAAAGCTAAATTTTATGCAGGGGTTTATTTAGCAGAAAACATTTCAGAAACCAGTTTTTGTTTTGAGTAACACGGAGTTTAAGTTTTAAACTGCTACCGGACTCCCCGTCCGTCGTAGCACACGGCACAACTGCCGGACACCATTCCAAAACAACTTACGCCATCCCATCCCAAGAAACACTAGTTATGTGACCACACCGTAACTCGCCCAATACCGTGGGCACGGACTATTCGAATAGATTCTTAACTCTGCAGAAGTGTGCAACTTTACCCACAAGTAGGATACCACATCTCGAACACCGTCGTGTCGGTGTAGATCCCAACATAACCATTACCCACCTTAGCTAAGCCTGTCTAGCGATCACGGGATTCACCAAGGGGTCATCGACCTAACTCTGAGGTATAACCGGGGTATAAGTCACACTGAGCATATCCCTTCTCCTTGGTCACCCGTTGCTCTCAGCCCTCCTGATGGCTATCACACCAACTAGTGGGATTCATGCTACGCCGTTGCCCATTCAACGGTCGAGTGGTTTGCACGATAGTGAAGTTAGGTGAGATGACACACCAACTCGGTCCTTAGACACGACAAGATGGATATCTCCCTTCTTTGCCCTGCCACATTGGCACGAGCACACCAAATGGCAAATCCGCAGAAATGCCATCCATCCCGTCTAAACTTTCTTTACAAAAACACCACATTTGTCCCATCCCACACGCACACATTTTCTTTATAAAGTAAATCGTATTATGAGTAAAGTCCTAAGCATTCTAATATCGATTAACGTCCAAGCAAAATCAGACATTAATCTAGGTGGTCAAGGAATGGTCATCACAATCAAGGGGTGGCTATCCAACCGTGTTTTCATGCAAGCAAAACATATGCAATTTTATAAAGTAGGCCATTGGGTTGTGTTTATAAAAACTAGGACAAAAGCATGCATCAAAGGATGGGATTGAACCTGCCGTCTTCAAAGCCTTCTGGGATGTCCTGTCCTTCAGACTCGGGGTCGCGGAACGGGCCCTCATTCTCCTGCTCACAGTACTGCTCGTTGACGGGCTCTCCTTCGTTCACTCCGTGGTCTACAGCGCACACAAACAAGCACCCAATCAAGACACAGAACTTAAAGATTTATCGTTGAGCTCGAAACGGAAACACATAAAATATGGAGTACGGAGTAATATTTTCGAGTGGTTTTCTAATGGCATGGCCGAAACTAAGTTATAAGAGGCGTGGTAAAGTTTCGGGTTGATCAGAATTCGTTTGGTACATAAAATGATAGGGCAACGAGGTGGTTAGGGTTCAAACAGGGGTTCAGGGACTTGTTCGTAAGTTTTTCTGGAATAGAAAGGACTTGGTTATAAATTCTAAGAATACTTGGACCTATTAGAAAAAGTGTAAGAGTTTATTTGTAATTAGTTTTATATAGTGGGAGGGTCTTCCTCTAAATAGGGGGAATCGGGGGTTTCTTTTGCAAAAGGTAAAAAAGGGTGGAAGGGCTCTTAGATAAAAGAAAGGAAGGACAGGGGCCTTTGGGCAAAACCGCCCTGTCTTCCCCTTCCTCCCGACCGAAACAGGGGAGGGGAGCAGGGGCGCCGGTGGCGTCAATCCCCGGCGGCCAGGAGCTCGGCGCCGGCCCGGGGTAGAGGGAAAAGGAAAAGGGGAAGATGGCGGCTCGATTCCCCCACCTGGCTCGGCTCGAGATGGAGCGAGGCGGCGGGTCGTCGAGAGCGGGCGGCGGCGGTCACTGGAGTCCGGCGTGGCGGCGTTGTAAGACTGGAGGGGGCTAGGGCGGAGATGGCTTGAGGTGCAGGGCGGAGGGGCGGCGCTGGGGGGTCTTTTATAGGCACTCTAGGTCGGTGGAGCGGCGCGGGTAGGTGTGGCCGGTGAGGTGGTCCGGCGAGCGGCGCGGGGCGGAGTAATGGCGTGCGGCCGTCCGCGTGCGTCGTGACGCGGCGTGCGGCGAGGGCGGCGAGGCCGTCGTCGAGCACGTGGGGGAGGCGCTGTTCGGCATAGCGACGACGCAAGCGGCGAGGCAGGGCACGGCGAGCAGTGCTGCGGGCGCATGTGGGTGCGTGCGGATCGGGCAGGGCGCCAGCGGCGGATGGTGCGGTGTGTGTATGTGCGTCACGGGGCCGGGAGCAGGGGCGCGTGCGTACGGGCAGAGCGCGTCGCGAGGTGGCGTGCCGAGTGTGGCTGGCCGTGCTCGCGATGCCGTGGCTCGCGTGGCGCGGGCGGCGGCGGCTCGCGCGGCGACGGCGTGAGCACTCGGTGGTGGCAGCGACGAGTGGTGCGGACGCGTGGGGCACGCGCGGGTGTGCGCGCACACAGTGCAGGCCCGGGGCGTGTGCGGCTCGGGTGCGAACCGGGAGGCCGCGACGTCGTGGCGTGCGCGTGAGCGGGGAGCGGCCGGGCCGGGGCGTGGCACGGCTCGGCGCGGCGAGCTCGCGTGCGCGTCGCGCCGTGCGCGCGCGTGCGGGAACCGGGGCGTGCGCACGGGAGCAGAGCGGCGCGACTGAGCAGCGCTTGGAGGGGGTGCGCGGTCGAGCTGCGCGGCCGGGGAAGAAGAAAGGGAGAAAAGAAAAGAAAAAAAGGGGGAGAAGAAAAAAAAGAAAAGGAAAAGGAATGAAGAAAATGGGGAAAAGGGAAAGAGGGAAAAGAAAAGGAGGGGGGCGGTGCGCGCCAGCGGCGACCGCGGCCGCGGTCGGCCACGCGTGGCGGGTCACGGGAGATGGGGCACGCGGCCAGGAGGGGAGGGAGGAAAAAGGAGAGAGGGAAAAGGAGGGGGCGAGATTCGCGGCGGCCGGTCGCGACGTGTCGCGTTGGATGGGAAAAGATGGGACGCGAATTGAATTCGGGTGTCGGGTTGTTCAGGAGAAATTCTGGGACTAGGGTTCAGGGTTTAAGGGGGAGTCGAGCTCAATGACGAAAAACAATTTTAGCGCACGATTTAATTTAGTGAATTTTCGGGATGTTACAGTAATCCTTAACTACGCCCTGACGGCCGAGCAGCCGGACCCCTGTGGTCCGGAGCCCTACTCTCCCGGCAAATGGCCCCGGACCCGCTCCCCGCTCGGGGAGGGTCCGGTGACGCCACGTGTGCAGGAAGGAGGTAGCCCTCAGCCAAAACAGCTGGGGCCCCGGACCCCCATATACTATCCGGACCCCTCAGCAATGTGGAACCGACACACCGTCAAGGGCTGGTCCGGAGCCGCCACGTGTCCGCAGGTGCGGGCACGCGCGGGGTACTGCGTGGCTTCCACTGGAAGACTCGCCTACCTACCGCATTCAATGCGGTAGGCGGAAGTGTGCCCTGCCACAGCAGAGCCCGAGGCGGCTTTCGCCAGGTTGCACTGTTGGTCGCGTGTTACCAAGGCGCACATTACAGTCGCTGACACCGTCCACGCCGCGTATGTCAGTCTACTATGCCAGTTTGACACAATGGCTCGGCTTCGCCCATTATGATGCCTACATGGTAGACCCAGTAGTCTACGCCGCAAGCTACACCGCCTCAACGGGCGCCTCGCCGATAGGACAGATGAAGCCTCCCTCGGAGAGAGAGCCTACAGGGCGATGAAGCGTATCCGAGAAGAGATTCTCAACCGCGGTAGCCCCATTAAAGCTTCCTACACATTATACTATATATCCACGTTAGACACACATGTGGGGTTTAACGCCTGTGTACGCGTCCCCTTGGTCTATAAAAGGGATATGCTCGCTAGAGAAAGGACAAGTCCAAAAGGGGACTGGAAGGCAGAGAATAGTCTCATCCACAGAAATAAGAGCAATACTACTCTCAAGTGGACGTAGGGTATTACGTTCCGGCGACCCGAACACATGTGCAAGCTATTCGACCGATCTACCCCTCCTGCCATAACACATGAACACTCGAGAATTTTAGAGTGGTTCGGGCCGCCGTAGCGTAATACCCTACGTCCACTTGAGAGTAGTATTGCTCTTGTGTTCTTGCTTGATAAGTAGATCTGAGATATCGCTTGCACTCCCCAAGTAACCACCCTCAGGGATTAGGTGGGTGCTCTACGCCACCCGGCTGTGGCCCTCCTTCTAGAGCCACGACATCTGGCGCCGTAAGTGGGGATCGCGCAAGCGTAGGCCAGATCTTTGCTCTCCTCCTGGTTTTTGAGGTTGAGCTTATCCACTGCAACGTCGGCGAGAAGATGAAGAGAGGCACGGCGTCACCTACGCCGCATGCCTCGACACCGAGGCGGCAGTGCCCTCGGTGCGGTGGCGCACGGCAGCGACGCTTGCTGTGCGTCGCCAATACAACACCTCAGAGCCGGCACGGCGGCACGCAAGGGCGACGCCTGCTGCGCATCGCCCTGCGGCACCCCCGTGTCGGCCCAAGATTTTCTCTCAAGCAACCACCAGGGATCCCCTGCGGCGGCACGGTGTCGGCTCAAGGTTTCCTTTCAAGATGGAGCCTGGAGCCGATGGCCATGGCTCGGGGGAAGATGACGATCGCCTTCTCCCTCGTCTGGCTCAGGCCTCTCTCGGAGCTGCTGCATACAGGCCTCGACCTCAGCCGCAAGGCGCGGGGGCCCAGTGCCAGCACCAAGGAGGAGCTGGCGAACGACCGCCCTTCTCCACGCTCCATGCTCGTCCAAACGAGCACCCGTCCTTCCGCTGCGCCAGGGTGGCAAGCTGGCTTCGGCTCACTATGAGCGGCCATCGGGCTGGCTTCCGTCAGCAGCTGGCAACGGCAGGACCACTCCCATTCAAAGCCAAAGAATTTGTCCCCATACTATTCGAGCGTGGGACGGTTCTTGTGCAGGGAAGAGCCATGCAAGCTTCCAAGGTGATGCTGGATGATGCTGTATAGGCACGTCCAGGGCGTCTTCGCCCCCAACGACTGAGAAGAACCACCAAGGCGGTAGTCCCACTCCGGCCAGGAATGTGCATGCCTTACGAGGCGACTGTAGAAGGTTACCACTAGATAGGATTGAGTGTGTTTATCATTTGTAATGATGTGGTGCCTACGTGTGGTCCAGTGCGGTAAAGGTCCGCCCTTGTAAACCCGACCTCTGGCTTCATCGCACAAACAGGCGACACCAGCAAGTGGTCCAGAGCGGTAGAGGTCCGCCCTCGTAATCCTGTCAGGTGCCACAATTAGGGACACCCTAATTGAGGCACTAAAACCACTTTCAAAAACACAAACATATGTTAAGGCAACTGGGCCCACGAAGGCCCACGGCCTATTTCTCCCTCAGAGGAAAGGAAAGGACTCAAAGAAGTCCAGCATGTGGCCCAGCCACAACCCCCTCGGGTAGGTGGCCAATCTCCGCCTCGCTCGAGGGCCCCTCTCAGGCCTACCGAACAATCTCCGCCTCGCTCGAGGGTAGCGGATCTACCCTCGAGCGGGTGGCCAATCTCCGCCTCGCTCGAGGACAGCGGACCTGCCCTCGAGCGGGTGGCCAATCTCCGCCTCGCTCGAGGACAGCGGACCTGCCCTCGAGCGGGTGGCCAATCTCCGCCTCACTCGAGGCCATCTCTCGGCACAAGAGACAAATGGCCCCGCCGCCCAACCGACCGCCGTACGAAGGCATTAAAGGCCAGCTACTCCGCCACGGCTCAAAGGACGGGCGACGTCAGACTGCCACTCCCGCAGTGGATGTGACCGGCGTCCCGTCCACCGACCCCAGTCACCGCTCTGCCACCCCAGTCGCTGTAGCAGTACTGTGGGCATTCAATGCGGCACGAGGCAAGTTGGCGCCGCCCCCGTTACTGTTCCGCCGACATCAACCATCCGAACTCACCTCCCGCAGGGGAAGGGGTCTGGCGATGGCACGTGTCCTCCCGAGAGGGGCACTCTGCATGCGTGGGCAGGGCCCCGGACCTCTCTCTTGTGGGGTCCGGGACTTCCACGCACCCCCGGACCTTCTAGTGCGCACGCTCGCACCCCGACCAGGGTGTCCGGGACCGTCCCACACCATTACTACCGCTGGGACACTACGGGACGATCGGCACAATCTTCGTAGGGCCAGGGACGGAGCCCAGGACGACAGCGACGCGCGCCGCCTTCCCACAGTACACTTTCTATAGTGCTCGACCACTGTACCCGCGATTCAGGGGAAAACGACGACTTTCGCGCCCCTACACTCATGTACGCCGCCCCTCCTTACAACTATAAAAGGAGAGGGTGGGCTTCCTTTTGGGGAGGCTGATCGACTCTCTCCGATCAAAGGTTGGAAGTAAGTTCTCTGAACTCCCCCTCAGAGAACTCTCAGCACGACTGAGCACTCCTCTCCACCAACTCCACCTCTAGCAGAGACTTGGGAGCTTCTCTCCCTCTCTCGCCTCGCTTGTATCCCCTACTACGAGCACTTCGGGTGCAAGATAATACAGTGCCCTCGCACACCCCCTTTGCTGGACGTACGGCCCCGCGGCCGGAACCAGGATAAAACCGTGCGTTACTGTGATTGCCTCTTGCATCATCATCTGGGACGAGGAAACACGCAGCATTTACTAGTTGGGATCCAGGCCCCACGGGTCGGGACACCGACAGTTGGCGCGCCAGGTAGGGGGGCTGCGTGACATTTTCTCTCTTTCTCCCATTTGATCTCCCGGAATGGCGAGCAGATCCAACCCATACCCTATGGGCGTTTCGGATCCGTTTCCAGCGGGACGCGCGGTCTCGTTCGGGAGTCTTGAGTTCAGAGCAACCGGCAACGGTTACCTCATGCAGCTCCTCTCCTCCGAACGCAACCTCATCGCTCCGACTCCGCCAGCCCGACGCAACAGGCGCTCGGGTCAGCGTTCATGACAAGCACGCACGGAGCGGCGTCGTGCGGCCCGCCACAGCTCCCCCACGTGGGTCGAGGCTGGCGTGTCGCAACTCAACATCGCGGCCAGTGGGGCAACCGTCTCATCATCGCGTGCCTCGGCGTCATCCGCGCCGGCACCATCGCCTGTGGCAGCGCTAGTGCCTCCCAGGGGGGACCCGACTTCGGTGTCTTCTTTCCCCTTCGGGATGCGCAACGCCGCCACCCGCGCCTTGTCAACCATCGCTGACCTCATCGAGCATGAGGATATGCCGGGTCATCATCTTCTGCCGATCCACAGCCTCAGCGCGTCGTCCCCTGATGAACCCGACCCCGAGACGGCGAGTTCGATCGCCGACGACGTCGACTTCTTCATGAACAACTTCACGGCCGAGGAGGCCGAGGACTACTCCGGGGTCCGCGACCCCGACGCTCTCCGCGCGTTCCAGCTGGCGATGGCCTACTGCCTCACCTGCTCCGAAGACTCCAGCGAGGGGGATTTCGATCCTTCCAGGGAATGCTTCATGGCGGACCTCGCGAACGAGCTAGACGACAATACTCCAGCCAACGACGAGGACGGCGGGGCGGACGTACGGGCAAAGCAACCGGTGGTCCCGCCTGCAGCCCCTTCCTCGTCAAGTTCAGCGGCGCGTCAAGCCCAGCTGGCGCAGCTCAACGAGCTTCAAGCCAAGCTCGACGAGCAGCGTCGGCAAACCCAGGAGCTACGCGCCGCACTCGAGCAGCAGCGTACCGTGCCTGGTGCGCACGCCCGGACGGCGGGACGTGTGGTCCGGGAGCGCATCCTGGCTGACGACAACGTCGACAAATCTCCGGAACTGCAAACGGCCGGCGAGAAACTCGTCGCTGCGGCTTATCTACTTCAAGCTATGCCTGAGCCATCGACACCTTCGGGCCGCAACCTGCGCCGCGAGGCACAGGAACTCATCGAGCAAGCTGCCGTGCAGCAGGCCGAGAGTTCTGCGTCTCGCATGCGCTCGAAGGCCCCGGAGCAGTGCGCGGGGACTGCGCACCAGGACCGTGAGGTTTCTGTGCACACACCCCCAGCAGGGAAGGGCAAGGCAGCCGTAGCACCCGGTGCGAGGGCACCCCCGGTACACGAGCGCATCGGAAGAGTTCCCGTAAGGGAGCGAATCCGCGACACTCGCGGGCACGCTGGCGATGGCGACGCCCGCAACGTCATCAATGGCAGGAGGTACACCCCTCGACGGGGTGGACGCTTCGACCCTGAGCACGACAGGGGTGAGTCACCGGAGCCTCCGGGCACCCGGGTGTTCAGTCGGGAGATCCGGACCGCGCCTTTTCCCCCGCGCTTCCGACAACCCAACACCCTCGTCAAATACTCGGGCGAGACTGATCCTGCAGTCTGGCTCAGCGACTACCGCCTAGCGTGCCAGCTAGGCGGCGCGACGGAAGACGCGGTCATCATCCGCAACCTCCCCCTTCATCTTGCTGACGCCACACGAACGTGGCTCGAGCACTTGCCTGCGGATCAGATCTACAGCTGGGCCGACTTGGTCCATGTCTTCGTAGGCAATTTCCAGGGCACGTACGTGCGCCCTGAGAACTCCTGGGACCTCAAAGGGTGTCGCCAGAAGCCCCGCGAATCCCTGCGTGACTACGTGCGGCGCTTCTCCAAGCAGTGCACCGAGCTCCCCAGCGTCACCCACGTCGAGGTCATTAACGCTTTCCTCGAGGGTACGATGTGCAGGAATCTGGTGCATGAGCTCGCGAGAAGCCGACCCGTTAATACCAACGAGTTGTTCGACGCTGCCACCAACTTCGCCGCCGGCGAGGAGGCTGTTGGTGCCATCTTCGACGACAAATCAAGCAAGCGCAAGGACGATGCGCCCGCGGAGGGCAGCAACGTCAAGCCCAACGCCCCCGCCAAGAAACAAAAGCGGGGGAGGAAGGGAAGGAAGCCGGTCCCGCCGGACCAACGCGGGACGGGGCAGGCAGAAGACTCTGAGGAGGCCTTCGCAGCCGCCCCGGACCGCAAAGGGCCTCGAGGCCCCCCTCGAGGCGGTGGTGGCCAGTTCGACGACATGCTTAAGAAACCGTGCCCTTACCACAAGGGCCCGGTCAACCATACTCTCGAGCAGTGCGAGATGCTCAAGAAATACTACAACCGCGTCGCGCATCGCGATGAGGACAAGAAGAAGGATGCTGGCGACAAAGGTGGAGATGACGAGTTCCCCCCAGTGGAGAACGCCTTCTTCATCTTTGGAGGAACGACGACGAATATGACTTCTCGGCAGCGCAAGCGTGAGCGCCGCGAGGTCTTTTCCGTCACCAAGGCCACGCCATCTTACCTCGACTGGTCGAAGGACACCATTGCCTTTGGCCGCGAGGACCACCCCGACTACGTCCCGCATCCGGGACGTTACCCGCTCGTTGTCGACCCCATCATCGGCAACACTCGCTTCTCCAAGGTGCTCATGGACGGAGTCAGCAGCCTCAACATCATGTACGCCCACACCTTGGAGCTCATGGGGATCGGATTGGACAAGCTACGCCCCAGCAAGTCGCCATTCCACGGCGTCGCGCCGGGGAAGCAGGTCCAACCCCTCGGCCAGATCGATCTGCCGGTCTGCTTCGGCACGGCAGCCAACTTCCGCAAGGAGGTACTCACCTTTGAGGTGGTGGGGTTTCGAGGATCCTACCATGCCATCCTCGGTCGTCCTTGCTACGCCAAGTTCATGGCCGTCCCCAACTACACCTACCTCACGCTCAAAATGCCGGGACCAAAGGGCGTCATCACCATCGGCTCTTCGTTCGAGCACGCCTACGAGTGCGACGTCGAGTGCGTTGAGCGCGCGGAAGCTCAAGCAGAAGACGAGGCCCTCGCAGCCACCCTCGACAAAATGGCAAGCGAGGCCTTGGATTCCACACACCGACATGCCGGGAGCTTCGAACCCACCGAGGGTATCAAGAAGGTGCCCCTCGACCCGAGCCACTCCGACAACAAGGCGTTGCAGATCAGCGCCACCCTCGACGACAAATAGGAAGTGGTGCTCGTCGATTTCCTCCGCGCCAACGCTGATATCTTTGCGTGGAGCCCCTCGGACATGCCTGGCATACCGAGGGAGGTCCCCGAGCACTCTCTTGATGTCCGACCCAACTCCAAGCCGGTGAAGCAACGCCTGCGACGCTTCGACGAGCTCAAGCGCCGGGCGATCGGCGAGGAGTTGCAGAAACTTCTGGCGGCCGGGTTCATCAAAGAGGTATTCCATCCCGAGTGGCTCGCTAATCCAGTATTAGTAAAGAAAAAGAGTGGAAATTGGAGGATGTGCGTAGATTACACTAGTCTAAATAAGGCATGTCCGAAGGTTCCCTTTCCTTTGCCACGAATCGATCAGATTGTAGATACTACTGCGGGATGTGAGCTCTTATCCTTTCTTGATGCTTACTCCGGTTACCATCAAATCAAGATGAAAGAGTCCGACCAGCTCGCGACTTCTTTTATCACACCTTTCGACATGTACTGCTACGTTACGATGCCCTTTGGCCTCAGAAACGCCGGAGCCACCTATCAACGGTGTATGCTCCACGTTTTCGGAGACCAGCTCGGGCGGAGCGTAGAGGCATATGTTGACGACATCGTTGTCAAAACCAGGAAGGCGGTCGACCTGGTTGCTGATCTCAGGATCGCATTCGATTGCCTACGAGCCAAAGGGGTAAAACTTAACCCCGAGAAGTGCGTTTTCGGGGTCCCTCGAGGCATGCTCTTGGGCTTCATTGTCTCCCAACGGGGCATCGAACCCAACCCTGACAAAGTCTCGGCCATCACTCGGATGGGACCGATCCGAGACCTAAAGGGGGTACAGAGGGTCATGGGATGCCTAGCGTCCCTTAGCCGTTTTATCTCTCGTCTCGGCGAGAAAGGCTTGCCCCTGTATCGACTCTTGAGGAAAACCGAGCGCTTCACGTGGACCCCCGAAGCTCAAGAGGCCCACGAAAGGCTGAAGGCATCGCTCACCCGTGCTCCCATTCTTACACCACCTACGGACGGCGAGCCCCTCTATCTATACGTGGCCGCGACGACCCAAGTGGTCAGCGCGGTGATCGTTGTGGAAAGACAAGAGGAGGGTCAAGCTCTGCCCGTCCAGCGGCCGGTGTACTATATCAGCGAGGTGTTGTCTGAGACCAAGACGCGCTATCCTCAGATTC
Source organism: Panicum virgatum (assembly GCF_016808335.1). NCBI lineage: Eukaryota > Viridiplantae > Streptophyta > Magnoliopsida > Poales > Poaceae > Panicum > Panicum virgatum. The sequence continues at coordinate 2,561,447 of NC_053145.1, forward strand.
AGAAGCTGCTCTACGCAGTAGTGCTAGCTCGACGCAAGCTGCGCCACTACTTCGAGGCTCACCCCGTCACCGTGGTCTCGTCTTTCCCCTTGGGAGAGATAGCCCGCAACCGGGAAGCCGAGGGCAGAATCGCCAAATGGTCTGTGGAGCTAATGGGAGAGACACTCACTTACGCCCCCCGCAAGGCAATTAAGTCCCAAATCTTGGCTGACTTCGTGGCTGAATGGACGGACATTCAGCTACCCCCATCACAAATCCGGGGCGAATGCTGGACTATGTACTTCGACGGGTCGGTGATGAAAACTGGAGCCGGAGCCGGCCTCCTCTTCATCTCACCTCTCGGAGAACACATACGGTATGTAATCCGCTTGCATTTCCCTGCTTCGAACAATATGGCGGAGTATGAGGCCCTCCTCGGTGGCCTCTGCATCGCCATCGAGCTCGGCGTCAAACGCCTCGATGCGCGCGGTGACTCTCAGCTCGTCGTCGACCAAGTAATGAAGGAGTCCAGCTGTCACGACCCGAAGATGGAGGCGTATTGCAACGCAGTACGCCGCCTCGAGGACAAATTCGACGGCCTCGAGCTCAATCACGTCCCACGCAAGTACAATGAGGACGCGGACGAACTGGCCAAGATAGCTTCGGGGCGGACCACCGTCCCCCCGAACATCTTCGCTCACGACATCTCCAGGCCCACCGTCGAGTTCAAGCAACCGACGGAGGCAGGCCCCTCGTCCGCCGGACCCTCCGACGGGAACCCCCCGGCGGACGGGATCGGGCCCATGGATACTAACTTCGGGACAACCTCCGCGGACGAGGCCGAAGCAATGGAAGTTGACGAGGCCCCCGCTTCGCGAGACTAGCGCGTTCAGTACCTCGAATGGATGGTTCGAGGGCTCCTACCCTCGGACCGCGCTCAGGCGCGACGCCTTGCCAGGCGGGCCAAGTCCTTCGTTCTAATCGACAACGGGCTATACAAGCGTAGCCCCTCGGGTGTCCTGCAACGCTGCATCCCCATCCCCGAGGGCAAGGTGCTGATCCGCGACATCCATGCTGGCGTCTGCGGCCACCACGCCGCGCCACGCACCCTCGTGGGTAACGCGTTTCGGCAAGGCTTTTACTGGCCCACCGCGGTCGCCGACGCCGCTGACGTCGTGCGGACTTGCGAGGGATGCCAGTTCTATGCCCGAAAAACACACCTCCCGGCCCATGCCCTGCAGACCATCCCCGTCACGTGGCCGTTCGCCGTGTGGGGACTGGACCTCGTCGGTCCGTTGAAGAGGGCGCCCGGGGGCTTCACCCACTTGCTGGTGGCGGTCGACAAGTTCTTCAAATGGATCGAGGCTCGACCCATCGGCAAGATCAAATCCGAGCAAGCAGTCCAATTCTTCACTGATATCGTCTTCAGGTTCGGGGTCCCGAACTCTATTATCACCGACAACGGCACCCAGTTCACAGGCAAGAAGTTCTTGGCGTTCTGCGACAGCTTCCACATACGTGTGGACTGGTCAGCTGTGGCTCACCCACAGACGAGCATCTGGAGTCTGAGGACGACCCCGAACAGAGCTACGGGTTTCTCTCCGTTCTTCCTCGTCTATGGCGCCGAGGCCATCCTCCCCACCGACTTGGAATACGGATCGCCAAGCCTCATGGCATATCAAGAGCAACGAAACCAGCGAGCTCGCGAAGACTCGCTGGACCAAGTGGACGAGGCTCGAGACATGGCACTCCTGCATTCCGCGCGCTACCAACAGTCCCTACGAAGGTACCAAGCGCAGAAGGTCCGGCGCCGAGACCTCAACAAAGGGGACTTGGTGCTAAGGCTTCGGCAGGACAACAAGGGCCGCCACAAGCTCTCACCTCCATGGGAAGGACCGTACATAATCGCCGAGGTACTCAAGCCCGGCACGTACAAGCTGGCCAACGAAAAAGGCGAAGTCCTCACCAACGCTTGGAATATACAACAGCTACGTCGTTTCTATCCTTAAGCATTTCAAGCAATTTCTATATTGTTCGTAATTGCATTTTCGATTTCCCGAAATAATAAGGAAGCACCCTTCACTTATCGCTTTTTGGGAACCTTCCCGACCCTCGAGGGCTCGGGCGCACATGAACATAGAGGTACGCTCGGCTTTACCCTCGGCAAAGCCGAGCCTCCCTCGGGGGCTACTACGGGGGGAACCCCCGAACGTCCCCAAAAAGTCGCCAGTGTTTTTTTCGAAATATTTCCGTCTCGATCCTGAGCTTCTCGTATCCTTGGAAAAAATGGACGTGAGGCGTAAGCAACCACGGTACGGGGCTGGCCGAGTCGCGGGGCCGCCTACGCCTCCGGGATACGGCACCCCCCTCACCACCCTACGCCTACGTTGCTTATGAACGCGAACTTCCTCGCAGATGTTTATCTAAGTCGCGTACGAAGAACACGGAAATAAAGTAAAGGAACACAGGCTCGATCACACAAGGCCTCGACAGGCCACACATTCAAATTACGAAACAAAATCCTTTATATTCATAAAGTGCGATTACAAGGCATGACCATGATAAACACTAATCTATTTACATGGGCATCGAGGCCCAATTGTCCTACAGGCTACCATCCCCCCCTTGCGGGTCTTCAGGAGTGTCGAATTCGGCGATGGGAGGGATGTCCGCCTCGAGCTTCTCGGCGAGGACGGTGGCGAACTCCTCTGCGGCTGCGTCGGCTTCATCCATGATGGCCGATGCGGCGTCCGCGTCAGCATCATCCGGGACGACGTACCCCGACGACACCCTCTGGAGATCCATGAGGTAATGCGTCGAGGCCACGGCGAGAGCCCGCAGGACACCGAGGCGGAAGGTGCTCTTGGCATGCTCGGCAATCCGGCCGCCTAGCGCGCGTAGGCGGCTGATCACCGAACTGCCCGAGACGGCACCCTCCCCCTCGAGCTCTTGACACACGCTCACGGCAGTCTGCTCCAGCTCAGCAAACTCCATTTGTGCCGCCGTGAGCGCGGTATGGACCGCTTCCTTCGCCGTGGTCTCGTCCGCCACCTTCTGCCTCAGCTCTGAGCAAAGGAAATCAACATTAGCCACGAAAGAAAGCAAAACGACGGAAAATCGAAGGTACTCACCCGCCATGTTCTTTTGCGCCTCCTCCCTCTGGGTACGGGCGGCCTCCTCGAAGGAGGAAATGGAGGCTTCCTTTTCCTTAAGGCTAGCCCCCATGTTCTGGAGGGCCACCTCCCTCTCTTCGAGGGCCACACCCTGTTCCTGGAGGGTCCCGGCGAGTGCAACCACGGCCACCTCTTTGTGGAGAAGCTCGGCTTTCTGCTGCTCAAGAGTGGCGCCGAGGCGTTGCAGCTCGGCGCTCTGCGCCTCCGCCTCCCGAGCTTTCTCCTCGAGCGCCGTCCGAAGGCGCTGCAGCTCAGCAGCTTGTGCCTCGGCCTCCTGGGCCTTCTCCTCCGCTGCCGCCCTCTGGACGTCCCGCTCACCAGCAACCCGCGCCAGCTCCTCCTCCAGCGCCCGCTGACGCGCTCCCAGATCGGCCATTTTGGTGTTGGCGTCGATGTTTTTGAGCACCAGCTCGGCGTTGTGTTGCCCGAGCTGGCTCATCTGGGAGTACAGCCGGTTCATCTCGACGCTCTTTTGGCGCGAGATTTCCCTCAGCTGCTGCAAAGGGGGAGGGTGTGGGTGAGGACGCGTAAAAGCTAAAACCGAATCCGAGCAATTTTCGGGGGGAAATATTTACCTGGCGGACCTGGTAATCCGCGTTCTGATGAAGCTGATAAGCGCAGTCGAGGGCCTGCAAGATCTCACGCCCAACGCCCATCTGCTTGTTCCAGGCCTCCTCCTCCTCCTGCTCCTTGCGAAGGAACTCTGAGGGGACACCGGACGGGATGATAACCCCGAGGTGGCTCCCCTCCGACGCCCCCGCTTCGAGCACGCCCGCGCTGGCCGACGCGAACTCGGCAATATGTGCGGCGGCGCTTGCCGCAGCAGCGGGGTCGATATCCATCGAATCCCCGTACTCCTCGCTGCTGTCTGGCAGCTCCACCACCGCCGTTGCGCCCCCCTGCGCCGTGGGCACGGGCACTATCGCGGCGGTACCCTCGTCTCGGGCCTCGGTGGGCTCCGAGATGGGGGCTCCTTCTACCGCTGGCGCCTCTTGCGCCATTTCTTCTGCGAGACCCTCGCCCTCGGCCCTCGAAGGCTCGAAGACGGGGGTCTGCTCCGCAATTTGGCCGGCAGGGTGCTCCTGTGCGCCCCCGCCAGTTTCTCCTCCTATGTCCGGCCGGGCGGCGCCACCGGCACCGCCCTGGCCGGTCTCCTCGGCGTCGGCCGCTTGAGCAGCCGCCTCGGCGCCACAGTGGCCGGCGTCCCTCTGACCAGCGTCACCCTCCTTCTCCCGGGCTTGCTGCGCCGCCTGGGCCCCTCGGGCCACTGCCTCCCGTAGCCTAGCGGCCGCCGCCTCGAGATCCAAGGCGGGCGAGGGCTGCGGCGCCGTGTGCGGAGTGCTGCGAGCCCCGGTCTTGAGAGCCTTGGCCGGGGCAAGCCGCACTGCATCCTTGGGAACGGCCCCGGGGCTGGAAGTCAAGAACCACGAGTTGAGCGGGATCGAGAAATTTACCAAGTACATAACAAAAACGAATTCCAAAATGCTTACCCAGATCGAGCGCTCATGCTCCTCTTCCTCGTGGCGCTCTTTCGAGCCTGGGGCATCGGGCTGTCCCTCGAAGACTGCCCCGAGGGCGCCCCCCTCGTGTCAGCCCTATGGCTCGAGGCCGCCAGCACGGACGACTCCTCTCCCGCACGGCCGCGGATCAGCACCTGGGGCGCAGGCGACCCCTCGCCGGTCGCCGGCGAGGATGACCCCCGCGCCACACCCTCGAGGGAGAGGTTCGCCAACGACCCCCCTGCGGCCCTCGGCTCCTCTGGCGCCACGGTCGCTTCCTCTTCTTCGTCCCACAGGTAGAACGGTGGGGGGCTCGCGCCCTCCCCGTCCCCCCTCGGAACGTGGTCCTCGGCGTCCGAGGCTTCCTTCTCATCCTCCTCCGAGGACTCGGGTGTGGCGGGCTGTGCCTTCCCCTCCGCGCGAGCAAGCTTGCACGCCTTGTCGTGCCCCGCCTTTCTCTTCCTTTTCCTTTCGACCTTCGCCTCCGCCGCGTCCTTCCGCCTCTTCATCTTCTCCGCGTGGAGGCGATTGATCAGGCGCTGCTCTGGGACCGGGGGCCTCGAGGCGCCGCACCTCAAGCCCTGTAAAACACACCCGAAGAGGGGGTTAGGAAAAAGGGAACTACACGACGCACGACGAGTTCGAAGCCAAAACTTACCAAGGAAATATACCCCGGCTCGGGGCGCATCTTGATCCTCCAAAGATCCGCGGGATCTTGGGGAAACTCCGCCACCGCATACTTCGCCCTTCGGGCGGCGATGGTGAGGGAGAGAAGCTTGCTCGACGTCCTCGAGCCCTCGACCTTGCTCCCGGGGGTGAGCTCGTAAATCGGCAGGGCCCTCTCCACGAGGGGGATCACCCTCTGCCGGTGAAAATTCGCGATGACGGCCGCCGCTGTCAGCCCCTTCCTCGCCAAGCGCGCCAGCGCGTCGGTAAGGACCTCGAGCCTGGCTTGTTGCGCTGGAGGCGACACCCCCCAGTCCCACTTCGGCGGTCGCTCCCGAAGAACTTTGTTGGTGAACTCCGGAAGCGCGCCCTTGTGGTTCCGGAGGTAGAACCAACCTCGGCTCCACCCGGAGTTGTTCGTCGTCATCTTGCTTGTGATATAAAAGTTCCTCCGGGTCGGGCGGATGTGGAACGTCAGGCCGCCGGCGCGCGCGTACCGCCTCGGCTGGTTCCGCGCGTTCTCGACGAAGAGCTCGCCGCGGAACAGATGAATCCAGAGGTCCCAGTGGACCTCGATGCCGAGGTACCCCTCGCAGACGGCGACGAAGACCGCCGCCTGCGAGATGGCATTCGGGCTGAAATTATGCAGCTCCACCTCGTAGTAGTCGCATAAGGCCCGCATGAACCTGCTGGCGGGAACGCCGAAGCCTCGCTCGTGGAGGCGCACAAAGCTCACGACATAGCCTTGTGGGGGCTTCGGCTCGGTCTCGTCCGGGCGCGGGGAAATCCACGCCGGCGCCCCCAAGTCCTGGTTCCGTGGCAACAGCCTGTCGGCGACCAGCTGCTCCAACACGGCCACGGTGGCGGAGGACTTCCCCCATGGCAAGGGCTCCTGGATGTCCGACATCTCCGAAAGTCAAGGGGGGATGGGAAAAGGAAGGCTCCGAAGTGGCTAAGTCTCTCTCTCCCTCTTTCTCCTTTCTCCTTCTCGCTCTTGGCTACGGGTTCAGGAAGCAACGGAGGCGGAAAAGGCGAAGGCGAAGGCGAAGCTGGATGGAGGCAAATGGACAGGTGAACCCAAAACGCCCCCTTTCTCTTCTTATTTATTTACCACGGGGGGCGCACCCACCGCCACGGCCTAAATCTACCGCATTCAGTGCGGTAGATTTTGCTATCACTGACGGGTGGGCCCCACGGCCGCGGAGTCTCCCACGCGCGCGCGCAGCAATAAATGCGGCACGGTAACCGGCGGGCGCGGCGTGACTGTTGCGCTATCCCATCCGTCAGCCGCCGCCCACGCCGCTTCGTCTGCCCGAGGCTGTCGCCTGAAAGGGCGCGCCCACACCGTGCCGCACAAATCGGGCCACGCCGCCCGCTACCGGCGGAAAACCCGCGCACACGCGTGGCTCAGGACTCTGCGACGTTTTCAGATCACGATGGAATATTCCTCCATGAGGTCTCTTTACCCTCGAAGGAATCGCATTTCGAGGCCTTACTGATCAGGGGGTCGAAGCCTGGCCCTTCAGGGGGTTCGACAGGCGCCCCAGATCACCAGAGTCAGGGACTGCTGGGATGTGCCGTACAAGCTACCCTCGAACGCGGAGTTCGAGACATCCTACATAGTGTTCAAGGCTAGTCGAGGGTGCCTAGAAGGGGGATCCCATCGAGGGAGAGCATCGAGCCCTCGAACCCTACCGAATGGGTTCGAGCCCCGCCTAGCGAACCCTCGCGAGCGCTTTATGAGACGTGTCTACGGACCACGAGCCGACCCCTATCGAACGGGGCACGGACGTCCACTTGAACAACCCGCTAATAGCTCACTGAAGCAGCCATAGCTCGCGGCCCGGGCATGGGTAGCATGGTGCGCTTCACCCCTCCTCCCTGCGGAAGGGCGACGAGGGTCGTAATTAAAGTCGAGGGTTTCCCCTGGACGCCTTCACACGGGCCTAGGCTCGGGGGCTCCTCGCACACCACGGTTCGAAACCACACCCTCGAATAAATCGACAACCATCACTTATGAAGCTCCACGCGTAAACCGAACCCACCGCTATTAGCGTACGTCCCCCTAACGGCTAAAGCTGAACGCTAGATCGCCGTACCAGCACTAAGAGTGCCGAGGCCGGCTGAAAAAGTACCGATGCCGGCTGAAAAAGACGCTGGACGGCCATCCCAGTAGAGCTACCCAGTGGGACGACGTTTGGAGCCCTTGGACGAGCACAAACGCTCCTCCAAGGCCTCGGGGGCTACACCCGCGGGTGCGCTGACGCGCCCCCGCGAAGGAGACTTCACATATATTCGAGGGTCGTAACTCTATGTACACCCCTATACCCTCGGTAATCCTCCCCGCAGAGGAGAAAGGGGACTTTATTGCTCAATGCAAGTAAAGATTACAAAGGGTCACTGGCGCGAAGCCATCGAAAGATACAAACACCTTGCCACCTATGTGGCAATTTTCCCTGTCTTGGGGAGGAGCGAGCGACGAAGAAAGGCACCAAGCCCCTAGTTGATGCAGCGGCGAGGCTGCTAGGGATGCGAGAAGCGGCCCCCAGACCTCACGGGTCCAGCGGGACGCTCTCCTCGCAAGCCTTCTTCTAGCGTCTCCTCCACCGAAGACCACGCGGGGGGTCAAGCTGGCGGACAGCGCCCTCCGCACCGTCTCCCCGAGAGCAACCTTGTCGCCGGGGGGGACGATGCGAAAAACAGCCGCCGGACCTGGCGCCAGCGCCCCGGTCAGGCGTCTCCATCCCCCTTCAGGCTAGGGGACATCGCAGGAGCAGGACCCCACGGGCCCAATGCTCTTCCGCTGATCCCACTGAAGCTGAGGGATGGTGCGCACGCCCACTCCGGTCTTCCCCAACCGCTCGCAAGCATTCTTCTAGCACCAAAAGCCTAAAAAAGCCAGGCCACCCCATCTGGGGGCCGGTCACAAAAAGGCAAAGGAAACATTACAAGAATTGGGCAATGCTGGAAGAAAGAGCTGGGAGGTTGGAGAGGAAAGGGAACCCCACGATCCCTATTTATAGCTGCGCCGGGCGTAAAGCTTCAAGCCTGTCGAAGAGCGGTGGCTTGTATCGCCCGTGACGACACAGCGCACCACGAGCAAAAGATATCCTCGGTCCCTGCACCGAGACACGACCGAACAAAATAAAGCGGAGCTGAGCCCCCGGATGCTAAGCGGTGCAGCATTAGCCCTGGCCGGATGCCCTCGAACGGCGCGCCGTAAAGCAACCAGGAACGCTGGGGCCAAGGCCCTACGTACGGGACAGCATGATGGAAGCACCAGCTGCCAAGCAGCGGATGCCACCGTCGCCCTGGCCCCCCTCAGTGCGTGGACACGTTTCGTCCTTCAAACAAACAAACAAAAGGGCACGCGCCTCGAGCACCCTGCCCGCAGGCGCACTACCCCGTCTGACGAGTTGTCACATCCGCGGGGCCGGCGCCCAGGCGCGCCTGGCGGGGGCACGGCAGTCTCCGATCACATCGAAGGAGAAATCGCCGAAATACCCTTTGGCCGAATCCCTTGACTCGACCAAAGCCTCGGGGGCTACTGTCGGGTGCCACAATTAGGGACACCCTAATTGAGGCACTAAAACCACTTTCAAAAACACAAACATATGTTAAGGCAACTGGGCCCACGAAGGCCCACGGCCTATTTCTCCCTCAGAGGAAAGGAAAGGACTCAAAGAAGTCCAGCATGTGGCCCAGCCACATCCCCCTCGGGCAGGTGGCCAATCTCCGCCTCGCTCGAGGGCCCCTCTCAGGCCTACCGAACAATCTTCGCCTCGCTCGAGGGTAGCGGACCTGCCCTCGAGCGGGTGGCCAATCTCCGCCTCGCTCGAGGACAGCGGACCTGCCCTCGAGCGGGTGGCCAATCTCCGCCTCACTCGAGGCCATCTCTCGGCACAAGAGACAAATGGCCCCGCCGCCCAACCGACCGCCGTACGAAGGCATTAAAGGCCAGCTACTCCGCCACGGCTCAAAGGACGGGCGGCGTCAGACTGCCACTCCCGCAGTGGATGTGACCGGCGTCCCGTCCACCGACCCCGGTCACCGCTCTGCCACCCCAGTCGCTGTAGCAGTACTGTGGGCATTCAATGCGGCACGAGGCAAGTTGGCGCCGCCCCCGTTACTGTTCCGCCGACATCAACCATCCGAACTCACCTCCCACAGGGGAAGGGGTCTGGCGATGGCACGTGTCCTCCCGAGAGGGGCACTCTGCATGCGTGGGCAGGGCCCCGGACCTCTCTCTTGTGGGGTCCGGGACTTCCACGCACCCCCGGACCTTCTAGTGCGCACGCTCGCACCCCGACCAGGGTGTCCGGGACCGTCCCACACCATTACTACCGCTGGGACACTACGGGACGACCGGCACAATCTTCGCAGGGCCAGGGACGGAGCCCAGGACGATAGCGACGCGCGCCGCCTTCCCACAGTACACTTTCTACAGTGCTCGACCACTGTACCCGCGATTCAGGGGAAAACGACGACTTTCGCGCCCCTACACTCATGTACGCCGCCCCTCCTTACAACTATAAAAGGAGAGGGTGGGCTTCCTTTTGGGGAGGCTGATCGACTCTCTCCGATCAAAGGTTGGAAGTAAGTTCTCTGAACTCCCCCTCAGAGAACTCTCAGCACGACTGAGCACTCCTCTCAACCAACTCCACCTCTAGCAGAGACTTGGGAGCTTCTCTCCCTCTCTCGCCTCGCTTGTATCCTCTACTACGAGCACTTCGGGTGCAAGATAATACAGTGCCCTCGCACACCCCCTTTGCTGGACGTACGGCCCCGCGGCCGGAACCAGGATAAAACCGTGCGTTACTGTGATTGCCTCTTGCATCATCATCTGGGACGAGGAAACACGCAGCATTTACTAGTTGGGATCCAGGCCCCACGGGTCGGGACACCGACAAATCCCGACCTCTGATGTACACCACGCATCAAGCAATAAAGGAGATTTACTTTCTCAGTCCTATCTTTACATTAACTCAATAGCGCATGTCCGTACAACTTGCATGTTTTACTTACGGAGTCTTTTATTTAGTTACTAACGATCCAAGTTGAGTTGCTGGCTTGTGGTCAAGTGGGGACACCCCTTCTAGCTGGAAGGCAGTTCGGACCCCTAGGGACCTGCTCAGGAGAAGAGGTGCTCGTATCCTGGGGTAGAGAAGCTCCGCGTAGCTTAGCCTGGTAATGTACCATAAGCCTACGTACTTCACTGCCCCGTACGAGTCCCCTAGTATCCGAGACTGCTGTCCCTAGAGGTCCCGGGCTCCTTTCTAGTATAAGGCCTGGTTTCCTACACCTTGCTGCAAGGTCCGGTGGCGTAATTCATGAGATCGTTAGCAAAAGCTCAAGACCGCTCGCCACGGTCACCAGGAGCCAGGACCGGGGAAGTGATTCTCGCTCCCTGAGCGGTCCGAGGTCCGTGTAGCCACTTGGCTTGGTTCTGTACCCCAAGACTACACCTTCGCCGCCCTATGGAGAGCGCTCTAGTATCTGAACCTGGCAACCGGTGATCCGGCCTCCATGGGGTCCGGAGCACCCGCTCTCGACATGAGCACGCTGACACAGCCAAGTTGCGTGGAAACACGTCATGATGCTGGCCCCACCCGCAGGTACGTGCCTCTCCCGAGGTGGGCCCGAGGGCCACTGTCGGTACCCCAGGACTGGGGTACCCCTCTTGCTGTGTCTAGGCAAGAGTCTCGTAGTAATCCTTAACTACGCCCTGACGGCCGAGCAGCCGGACCCCTGTGGTCCGGAGCCCTACTCTCCAGACAAATGGCCCCGGACCCGCTCCCCGCTCGGGGAGGGTCCGGTGACGCCACGTGTCCAGGAAGGAGATAGCCCTCAGCCAAAATAGCTGGGGCCCCGGACCCCCGCCGGGTCCCGGACCCCATATACTATCCGGATTCCTCAGCGAGGTGGAACCGACACCCCGCCAGGGGCTAGTCCGGAGCCGCCACATGTCCGCAGGTGCGGGCACGCGCGGGGTACCGCGTGGCTTCCACTGGAAGACTCGCCTACCTACCGCATTCAATGCGGTAGGCGGAAGTGCGCCCTGCCACAGCAGAGCCCGAGGCGGTTTTTGCCAGGTTGCACTGTTGGTCTCGTGTTACCAAGGCGCACAGTACTGTCGCTGACACCGTCCACGCCGCGTATGTCAGTCTACTATGCCAGTTGGATACGACGGCTCGGCTTCGCCCATTATGACGCCTATATGGTAGACCCAGCAGTCTACGCCGCAAGCTACACCGCCTCAACGGGCGCCTCGCCGATAGGACAGATGAAGCCTCCCTCGGAGAGAGAGCCTACAGGGCGATGAAGCGTATCCGAGAAGAGATTCTCAACCGCGGTAGCCCCATTAAAGCTTCCTACACAGTATACTATATATCCACGTTAGACACACCTGTCGGAGTTTAACGCCTGTGTACGCGTCCCCTTGGTCTATAAAAAGGAGACGCTCGCTAGAGAAAGGACAAGTCCAAAAGGGGACTGGAAGGCAGAGGATAGACTCATCCACAGACACAAAGAGCAATACTACTCTCAAGTGGACGTAGGGTATTACGCTCCAGCGGCCCGAACCACTCTAAAATCCTTGAGTGTTCATGTGTTCTGGCAGGAGGGGTAGATCGGTCGAATATCTTGCACTTTCCCGAGTATCCACCCTCAGGGATTAGGCTGGTGCACTACGCCACTCGGTTGTGGCCCTCCTCTTAGAGCCACGACACTGCAGATCACAAGTTCGTAATCCAGCAGAACTTCGTTGTTGCAACTCCCTCTCTCACACCACGTCTCACTTTTTTTCCCTCTATGGATGTTGTTTGCTGCAAATGTAGGTGTGGGGGGACCTCAGCTTTTATATTGGGGGGAGTCTGCCGCCCCCCTGCCGGGCGGTTGGCCTGCTTGCCGCCCCTCCACCGCGCGGTAGGGGCCTCCATGCAATAGAACTCAAATTTTAATTATATTTAGGTCCCTACCGCCCGGCAGAGGGGACAGGGGTATCGTTCGTCTGTATAAAACTGTAAATTGTGAAAGCAAAAATATATATCTATAAAAAATATTTTTTTAAAAAAATAAAAATAGAAAAAACGCGTCCGCCGCCACCCCCCCCCCCCCCCCCCCCCCCCCCCACACCCCACAGATGCCACCAGCCGCCGCCGGCGGCCACGCCCACGCCACTGACCGCCGCCCACCGCTAGGCCCGGCTCACCATGCGCCGTGTCCTCCTCGCCCCGCTCTGCTGCCGCTCCCGCCGCCGCCGCCTCCTCTCCTGCCCCCTCATCGACATTCCCTCGAACACCTTCTCGGCGTACGCCTCCGCGCCTCGTCCCCGCGCGCCGCCGCCGCCGCTCCCGCCGCTCTCTCCGCTGCTTCCGCCGCGCCCTGAGGACGCCGTCTCCATAGCCGCGGCCTCGTCCGCAATCGCCGCCTCCTTCCGCGACTGGTTCCTTGAGGCCACCAGCCCCGTGGCCGCGCCGCTCAAGGCGCTCGACGCGATCTACGAGGCGCTCGCGTCCGATGAGACGGCCGCGCTCGAGGCTCTCCCGCTCTCGGAGCAGCTCGTCCTCGCCGTGCTGCGCCACCGCCCGCGGAGGCTCGCCGACGACGACGCGCTGCTGCTGCTCCGCCTCAAGTTCTTCGACTGGTCGGGGCGCCGCCCGCGCTACCGCCACACGCGAGCGGTCTACCACGCCGTCTTCCGCCTCCTCTCCCGCGCGCGTCGCAACGCCGTCGTCGTCAACTGGCTCCGTCTCTTCTCCGACACCAGCGCAGCCGCCGGGCACCCGCGCTTCAACGACACTCTCGTCATCGGCTACGCCGTCGCGGGCGACCCTCAGCGAGGGCTCAGCATCCTCGGCCACATGCGCTTCCGCGGCCTCGACCTTGATGCTGTCTCATCGCGGATCCTCCTCAACTCCCTCGTCGATGCGTCGCACCACGACCTTGCCGACTCCTTCGCCCGCAACCTTCCCGCCAGCCCTGTGGCTACATGCATCCTCATCAAGAGCCTCTGCCGCCGTGGCCGCCTTGACGATGCCGTGGCTCTCCTTGACACCCTGCCGTTTGCTGAAGCATCCCGTGGCCCCGCTGCCGGTTTCATCATAATTGAGTCCTGTCGCCGTGGACGGTTTTCTAAGGCAGCCAAGATCGTTGATAAGTTTGCATCCTGTGATGTGTATGGTGCGTGGATCCATGGCCTCATTGAAGCTGGGAGGCTTGATACTACATTGAAGTTCATCTCTGATAAGAAGGAAACTGAAGGCTATATCCCTGATGGGCAGCGGTATGACAAGCTTGTTTACCGCTTTCTTCGCGGGAACAGACTTGGCGAAGTGTATGACATGCTTGTGGAAATGATGGAGGAGGGCATTGCTCCTGGCCGATCCACCATGAATGCTGCGCTTTGCTTCTTTTGCAAGGCTGGTCTTGTCGAAGTAGCCATGCATTTGTATAGGTCAAGAATGGAGCTTGGGATCAACCCAAACAAGAATGTCTACAATAATTTGATCAGGGCACTATGCCGGGGTGGGGAGACCGAAGAAGCCCGTCAGGTATTGGAGCAAGCAATGGAAGGAGGGTACTTTCCAGGGCGTCAGACATTTTCCATGTTTGCAAATATGCTTTGTCAGGAGGGAAAGCTGGATAAGGTGCGGGAGCTGCTAGACAGAGCACTCAAGCAGGAAGTCTGGCCAATGGACTCTGTCTTAGCCAAATACCTCGTGGCACTATGCAAGAGTGGAAATGTTGAGGAGGCATGCAAAGTGCCTCATATAGCAAGCAGCAAGAGCCATGTAGGCTTATATCACTATGAGTCAACCTACAGGAGCTTGATTCGGGCATTAATATTGATTAAGAGGGTCGATATGCTGCCAAGGCTCATGCTGGAAATGCAAGATATGGGGCACATCCCAACCCGAAACCTCTATCAGTCAGTTGTCTGTGCTTTGTGTGAGTTGAATAGGTATGATGAGGTTCTTGAGCTGTTAGACAGCCAGCTGCAGCGGAGTGAACTCCAACCCCTTGTGTGCTACAACTACTTTATATCTGGAGCTGGTCATGCTAAGAGGGCTGACATGGCCAGGGAGGTGTATAACCGAATGGTGATTTCAGGGATTGAACCATCAGTGGAAAGCAACATCCTTCTTCTCATGAGTTATCTAAGGAGCAAATGTATTGGTGATGCACTTAACTTTTTTAACCTCATTCGTGGAAAGAAACCACCTGGCACCAAGATGTATAATGTATTTATATCTGGTCTATGTGAAGCTCAAAAGCATGAGCAGGCAATGGTGTTCTGGAGGGAGGCAAGGGATAATGGTGTAATCCCAAGCATCAGTTGCTATGAGCAGCTCGTTCTCTTGCTGTGCTCTGTCAGAGATTATGACAGTGTTATAAAGGTTATTGATGATTTCAGAGAAACAGGTCGCCCTGTTTCAGCCTTCTTGTGCAATGTGCTTCTCTTGCACACATTGATGGGCCGCGACCTTCTGAAGGCTTTGTTACGTTCAAGAGATAAGTCAAAACCTCTGGAAGTGAAAGATGAAGAGATCCATGGTCGGGAGGCAGGAAGGCTCTTGATCGGTGATCTAGTTGCCTCATTTGCAAGCGGTATTAAAAACATGAATGACTTAGAGCATTTGGAAGAGGAGATGGAAAAGTATTTTCCTGTTGATAGTTATACTTACAACATGTTTTTACGAGGGCTTTCTATGGCAGGGAGGATGGATTCTGCCTGTAATTTGTATGAAAAGATGTGCAGAAAGGGGTATCAACCAAATCGATGGACTTTTGATATAATGGTACACGGTTTTTGCAAGAATGGTGACCGAAATGAAGCTGAGAGATGGATGGATGCAATGTATCGAAATGGGTTCTATCCCACGTGGTACACTATGAGGTTATACAACAATGCATCATTGCGAGCACATGATCAGAAGATCATTTCTTTTGTATGAGTAATTATATCTATTTATCTCCCGTGCTACTCACATTCAACTGCTGGTCTGCTCTCTGCATTGATTCTATGACAGCTGAAAGAGGTAATCTTCTATTAAACCTTGCTATCTTCTTAGTTACTACCGTATAGAATTTGGAATTTGAGAGGCCCTCATGCTTCATATATCTTCTGTAATATGAGAAACTGTGATAGCCAACTATCATTTCCTGCTACATTTTCTTAGAATACAGTCTCTAGCTTTAGGACCTTGTACTTTGTTTTGGGGATATCACATTAGACCAGTGAAAATACAATTTGTCAGACATTTTAATGTCGCCAGGTGACCATTTTCATGGGGTCTGCAAATGGCTGCCCTGCATAATGTTGTTTACGGTGAATTTTTATTGTCAGTTTGTGAGTTCGACCATGTGTTATTCATGCTGCGCCCATTGCATTCACCATGTAACATTTAATGTTTTACAAGCTGTCTTGTATAAGCTTCTTGTAGTTTTGTTATCCTTTACTAGAAGAGTGTTTGATGTCATTTCTCAAGATACTGACTATTACATCAAATCGTTCTATCTACTGGTGTTTTACAAGCTGCAATGACCCTCATTTGGTAGCTGAATGTCTGACATTGTTTTTCTTAAAATTTCAGCTTTTTGCAGGCATTCTTTTGGAAGATCAAATATATATTTTTTAGAGATGTATTCCGAGATTTAACATTATTTTATCCTTGAATCACATGTCACCTATCATGACATAGTATGCAGAATGCTTCTAGGATATCAGTTTATATGTACCATAGTTTTTCTTTGACTTTGTATTCTAGTTTTACACAATTTTGCAGTAAAATTATACCATGTGACCAAAATTTTCAAGTTTTTTGGCCATTCAATCTTCTGCCACAGTTTATATAAGAACGATCATTATCTACATTAGGGTCAAGGATCCATTGGATGTTCCAATTTCAAACTTATAACCAGCAAGCTTCTTGTTCTTCAACAGTTCAGACTTTACTTTTAATGATATATTTTCATGGATAGATATTGGTTCATAAATTTTTAGTGTTTAATCATTGCTTATTTAACATTTCATTCTTGATACTAGAAGTCCCCGCAGTCAGAACAAATCTCAGACAAGAGAATTGAGTAATACTTCATTAGTAGATTCAGAAAGCATTACTTCACTAATAGATGCATTTTCTTCCTATTTGATGTTGAAAGAAACAGCGTGTATTGGAATGACCCTATAAATATGGTTGAAGTTATCTGAGCCGATAACAATCTGTTCATAATATTGCTTCAGTTTAGTTAGGGAACAGCCTAATGGCAACAAACTATTTCCTTCCACAAAAGAGGTGACATGGCGCCTCATATCTGGTGAAGGGTCTTTGGAGTTCATTTTTATTATTCTGCCAAGATGCGTGTAATTTTTATCTTGAAATGTCAGGCACCTGGAAGATATAGTCAGAATTCTGCATTGATATTATCTTGAAATGTCAGGCACCTGGAAGATCTAGTCAGAATTCTGCATTGGTAGTTTGCTTATGATTTTATTACCTAGAAATCTAGCACATGGAGGAACATTCATCTGAGCAGATTGCCGGACACAAAAATAGACCGGCCATTTTGGATGCCAAACCAAAAAGGCCCTGACAATAATGGTTTAGCTTGCAAAACAGACGGTAGATCTTAACCCATACTTTTAGGGTCGGTATATTGGACGAGTAGAAACAGGCTAAGCGTTTGAAGATGTGTATTGCCTATACAAGGCGGACATCACCAAAAACCTCAAGTGCGGTATGCATCTGTCGTTGGTTTAATTATGCTTCACTGCCAAGATCCTATCGTATATTTTCACTAGCTAAACCGAGCTAGAACAGTATACTAATGCAGTCAAACACGCTTCCTCGTGTGCTTCCATGCATCAACCGGGCCATGCAACCAAATAGACCTCTTCATGTGCTTCTATGCATCATATTGGGCCAGGATGGAGTATATCGCCAACATAGCAAAGAAACAAACAAACAAATAAGAAACACACAGCAAGGGGCCATTTTGTGAGAACAAGGTCTCAAACCTTGATTGGTACACATCATAAGTGGAGGACTTACCAGAATGCTACTACTCTCTACAAGCATGTTCTCATAAGCGGTGGCTTCAGGAGATGCATGATGCATCGTCATAAAAACCAAATTGTGACCAAATAGAGCAACGCATATCAGGCGAAACCAAAAGCAACTGAAAACTGACATGGTATGTGCGTGCATCAAGTCTGAAAAACTGCACTACAAATCTACAACCCAAAATTCCAAATTATGTACTGTACTGTCATTCAAATACATGTTTGAGGTTCTTTGCTTCTTTGCTAAAGGAACCACACATAACATAGGGCCGCTTATTACAGAGGACACACACAAGAAAATACATGTTTGAGGTTCTTAGGTTCTTTGCTTCTTTGCTGAAGGAATCAGACATAACATAGGGCCGCTTATTACAGAGTACACACACAAGAAAATAAAAACTAAGGCCCACCCAAAATAAGATGAAAAACTATTCCTGCACAGGAAAAACAATTGTTGAGCATTGGCGTACAAGGTACATATCCCAGATGATAATTGTACAACTGATGAAATAATGTTGGCTCACAATGGAATCAAATATGTACAGCTTGTAGAGAAAAAGCTGTTTGCTTCCATTCTCACCTAGGCATGAAGGGCGCGGCATGAGTAATACACCTTAAGCGTTAGTCAATATCCAAGCTGGAGTATGGCTCATGACCAACCTGGATAGATTTAGCAATTTATATGAACAAGTTACACCAAGAAAAGAAAATTTGAAGTTGCTTCTGAGGAATGGTATCATGAGGTTGCAAAATGATGCGAGACCGATTAGGGCATATAGAAGAGTGGTAACTTTTTATAAGTTCAAAGTTAGAACTTACTGAGCAATCATCGTGAACACGCCAGATTGTTTCACCTAAGAGGTTAGCAACTGAAAGAATGGTCAGCTGCGGAAAAGTCTTCTCCTCCTTAAGAGGGATAGTGTTTGTGATGATTACTTCTTGAAACAAACCACTTGATAACCTTTCAATGGCAGGTGGGCTGAAAAGGTAACGAATAAATACAGTTGCAGGAAAATCCAGTAAACTACATCGTACGACACAAGAGAGAACACAGAATATGACTTCAGTTAGCTTCAAGAATTAAAGCATACCTGAAAACAGCATGTGTACAGCAAGCATATACTTCTCGAGCTCCTTCCTGATGCAGTAGCTCAGCTCCTTTGGCAATAGTTCCTATTTATGTTTGATAATTCCATCAGAATAATGATATCCCGAAGCAAAGTATCTCAGAGAGGGAAACTAGTTTAGTACGCAATGTGATGTATAATTTTCTTGGCTAGTGACAGGAATGTTGCACAACTCACAAAGCCCTCAACCTAGCTCGGTTGTTATGAAGAAGGCGTAAACGCATGGCCTAACTGCCTTTTATGAGGGGCAGGGAAATGTCCAATCTAAAAAGTGTGTCCCAGGGAGAACTTACCTGCTGTGTCAATCATATCGTCCATCATAACAGCCACTTTTCCTCTAACATCTCCAATAAGATTCATTACCTGTAACAAATGCACATGATATGATGTACTTGCTCATTTTAACAGAACTGAGATAAAAGAAATTGTAGTGAGATAGGTACATCTGCAAATGCCAAATGCATTATAAGTCTTTGGATGCAATAGGAAGTAATATATTCAGAGTACCATGTTACTAGGGAAAAGGCCAAGTGAAGATTTTCTTCTGTACATCCTAATCAGCTGCTCATAATATTACAGTTAATGAGAACCTAATCCTTGAGTTAAGAAGTTGACATTTTCTTCTATATACATCATTAAGCCTGCTACACTGTTTAAACAAATATTATAGTACAATAATACTTGCCTCAGCGACATTGTGTCCATGCCTTCTTTTATCTACAATAGCTAGAGGTGCATCTGAAAGCTTTTTGGCAAAAGCACGTGCCCTGGCAACACCTCCAACATCAGGAGATACAACCACCAAGTCATTTGAACAGATTGTCTTGCTGGCGAGATAATCAAGGATAACAGGCTAGACAATTCAAAGTGGCAAAATAGAGAACAATTGTAAGAAGAATGAATGCCATCACACATAAGTTTTAAAGGCATTGATAGATATAAGCAGCATGCTTCAGTACATACCTGGCCATAAACATGATCTACTGGGATGTCGAAGTATCCCATTGCTTGACTGGAATGAAGATCACAAACAAGGACACGGTTTGCACCAGCTTCTGTAATCATATTAGCTACAAGCTTTGCAGCTATAGATTCCCGGCCTTGAGACTGAGAAAAAGGAAAAGTGCTTCAGTTAGCATGAAAAATGGCCAGGAGATAAATGCTTTTGTTAGGTCCTGTGACGGCTTTTGATTTTATAGATGCTAGGATGTTAGAATCAAAGGGAATAATAGAATCTGTAATGTCATTGAGCATTGACTTCAATTACCCTTTATTAAAAAACATCCACAGGTGAAAATGTCTAAATATTAGATTTCGAAAAGTTTGCTTATGCCCCTTTCATGGTTAAAGACTGGTAATACGACATTGTACAAGCATGTGATAAGGGATCCTTTCCCATTCAAAAAGAAGAACAAACTCAAAACCATTAAACAAATTGAGAAACTATAATAAATCTACATTACCTTCCTGTCAGCCCTTGCATAACCAAAATAAGGGATGACTGCAGTAATATTCTTAGCGGATGCTCTCCTACAGGCATCGATCATGATCAGAAGTTCCATGAGATTCTCATTTGCTGGAGGGCACGTTGGTTGCACAAGGAAAACATCACAGCCCCGCACACTTTCTTGTAATTGGACATATATTTCACCATCCGCGAACCTTTTTATGTTAATCTTCCCGAGTTCTAGACCCAAGTAGCTTGCTATCTCCTGTTAATAGGACATCATAAAGAAATTAGGCATAAATGAGACAACTCATTTGGTAAGAGATGGACATGTTGATAACGAACCACTATTTGTTACTCTCCATTAAGTGGGCCAGCGGCTATGCCGACAGGTACAGTTACCCTTCATTTCAATTTGCCTTCTATATTAGAGTCCATTTTCCAAACTCAAAATGAGCACAGTTTATTTGGACGCTCTACGGTGGTTAGTACAGTTTAATTGGTTGTTTGCGACAAATCCAAAGCAGGACTAGAATAAGTACAAGAGAAAATTTCTTCATCCTAGATTCAACTGACCTGGGAAAGGGAAGGATTGGCTGTGCCTGAGAAGATGCGCAACCTTGTGTCGTTCCTCATGCTTGGATCCCGGAAAACCGGCAAGGTTACAGGAGTCAATAGTGACATGTCGGACACTGGAATGCATGGCGGTGATCCATTGATTGCCCTCAGAGAATCAACCTTTTTACATCTCTGCACGTATGGAGACTGGTTTTAGCTGAAGCAAGCATAAATGTGCAGATTCGACCTGATTACTAGCAGCAACTTCCTCTTGCGCGCGGATGCAAGATGGATACTCTATGATGTGAACAGAATCGAAAGCACAGCTAAGCAGTAGCTCTCAAAAATCGAAAGCTAAAACACGGAGATGATGCGAGCAAGTGCGATTCCTGAGCGCCCAACGCCGACTATGGTTCCAAGGTCCCCAAAATCGAAAGCTAAGCACTGCGATGATGCAAGCAAGTGCGATTCCTGAGCTCCCAACGCCGACTATAATTCCAAAATCGAAAGTTAAAACACTAGGATGATGCGAGCAAGTGCGATTCCTGAGCTCCCAAAGCCGACTAGCACCGTCAGATCACGGGTAGCCATATGGGGGCGAGTGCGTAGTACCACAGTACGAGAGCACGAAACAAAACAAAAAGGGAAGGGAACCAGGGGACGAGCGGCGGAAGAGGTGGGTGGTGGGGAAACCGGAGCTCACCACGACGGCGGGGGCTGGGCGCGAGCGGCGAAGGAGTCCCCCGCTGCGGGCGGCGATGGGAGACGCCGCCGCCGCGACGGCGGCGGAGGTGGGGGAGTGGCAGAGCGGCATGGGGGGAGGCGCGGAGACGGAGCCGCCGGTGGCTAGGGTTTAATCCGGTGGATTGAAGCGGGGTTTAGCATTAGTTGCGCTGTTGGAACCCCGGGATTGCAGAGGTCAGAGCCTCCTGCAGTGCCAGTGAATGAAGAGTGGCAAGGAGGCAGCCCGTTTTGTTTTTTGGGCGACTTTGGTTGGACTTGGAAATATAAATGGACGATGATTATAGGAAAATATGAAAATTATGGGTTTTATTAGAATCGCTAAAATGGATGAAAAATCGTACAAGGAGCTGTCCCATAGCTTCTCTCCTCTTCAGAAGAGTAACTGTAGCATACTATGATTATCTTGTCTTAAGATCATCTCACCATTGTTGTAGCCTTGTAGGCAAGATAAAATGAAGATACCATACATCATAATTGAACACAGAACACACCGATTAAGAGAGGCAATAACTGCGATTTGAAGAAGAAACATTACCAAAGAGCCTACAACTAGGGAGAAATTTGTACAGATAAAGGAGTATATGTTTTCAGGATATAGTTAATATATGGACTGCAAATTTGTCCCCAGAACTGATGTTCCTTTGGCAACCCTCCAAAACAAACTATATGAAACTATTAGAAATATGTTATATAAAAGACACATTTTCTTCATATAATCAAATTTCATTGATTTGTCCAAACATCCTAGGGTCAAATGGCACGTAACAATGCCCCGTTTAGTTTGTGCTGTGCTAGTGAATAGTGACATTTTGACCGCTAATTACGGTGTCAAACAAAGTCAGTTTACAAAATCAACTTCAGAACCCCCGCGCTAGTGACCTGATGAATCTAATGAGGCATTTGACCGCGCGATTAGAGAATGATTATTGTAGCATCACTATATCAAATCATCAATTAATTACCATCATTAAATTCGTCGCGAAAAGTTACACCCATCTCTGAAAAAGTTTTGCAAATAGACTTTATTTAGTATACCATGCATACGAGATTCTTTTGTAGAATGAAATGTAATGGAAGGAAAAAAACAATGCCAAAATAATTGAAAAGAAAATCCTTCAACAAGGAAGCTCATGATGTATCGATCCAGTCTCTCAAAAGTTTTCATAGTGGTTAGTGTATGAGTATGTTCACGTCCATCCATGGATGCACATAAGGCGTTTACATTTTATAAAAAAAAATTGTTTCGGTTAAAAAAAAGCTGCATGATTAGCTTCCCTTTTATCCATGGCATTAAATTTAGCCCAGTGTTCAAAATTTCGGCAAAATTTCGACGAAATTTTGCGAAATTCGCTGATTTCGGCCCCGGAAATAATAATTTAAATATATTTAAAAGTATTTTTAAAAATAGTCTAAAAATAAATTTCGATCGAAATTTCACGAAATTCGCAGATTTCGGCTATGTCCGAATTTTTTTATCAAACGAAATTGAAAACCCTGATTTAGCCACGGTTTTGAGCTGTTTATGGATAACACGCCCCAGCCTACGTGGCGCGCGGTCGTTTCCATTTTCTTTGCACGGTCATGGCGGGGTCTCCTTCCCTCCCATATATAGCTCGCACGCGCACGCGACGCGGCGACCATTTCCAGTCTCTATCTCGAGCTCTCAATCACCACCTCAAAATAAGGCAAGCGATCGGCGGTCGATCGTCCCGAATAATTTAATTTATTTATTTCCCGACGAGGCGAAGGCGGCGAGGCGTCGCTCGCGCCTCGGATTTCAATTTGGATCAAAATTATTGCCCTTCCCCTCCCGGCGGCATCGATTGCTACTCCCCGGCTCTGAATCGGAGGCGGCCGGCCGGCTGGCGGCGAGCTATATAGCAGCATGGCCGCCGGAGCCGTGGCGGCGGCGACGGCGCTGCTCGTCCTCGCGGCGGCGGCCGCGGCCGTGTCCGGGCTCCCGGCGATCAACGTGACGGCGATGGTGTTCGAGGAGGGGTACGCGCCGCTGTTCGGGCAGGACAACATCCTCCGCTCCGCCGACGGCCGCACCGTCAGCCTCCTGCTCGACCGCTCCACCGGTGAGTTTTTTTTTTGAACACGCTCCACCGGTGAGTTGATTTGATTTGTCGATTAATTCCTGCCTTAATTCTAATTATTTCGGCAACATGGGGATTGCTTTAATTTGGTCGATTCATCTACCAATCGATTGAGAGGTGGCTGCATGGCTTGGCGCAGGGTCTGGGTTCATCTCGTCGTCCATGTACCAGCACGGCTTCTTCAGCGCGTCCATCAAGCTCCCCTCCGACTACACCGCCGGCGTCGTCGTCGCCTTCTACGTGCGTCCTCCTCCGATCCTCTGCTCTGCTCCTATATTATCTACATATATCTATATGTTATACATATACTATCTATATACATATAATCTATCTATAATATCTATGTGCAGACGTCCAACGGCGACGTGTTCGAGAAGCGGCACGACGAGCTGGACTTCAAGTTCCTGGGCAACATCCGGGGCAAGCCATGGCGGGTGCAGACCAACGTGTACGGCAACGGCAGCGTGAGCCGCGGGCGCGAGGAGCGCTACGTGCTCCCCTTCGACCCCACCACCGAGTTCCACCGCTACTCCATCCTGTGGACCGCCGCCGCGGTGGCCTTCTACGTCGACGACGTGCCCGTGCGCGAGGTCCGGCGCTCGCCCGCCATGAGCGGCGACTTCCCCTCCAAGCCCATGTCGCTCTACGCCACCGTCTGGGACGCCTCCACCTGGGCCACCTCGGGCGGCCGCCACCGCGTCAACTACCGCTACGGGCCCTTCGTCGCCTCCTTCACGGACCTCGCGCTCCTCGGCTGCCGCGCCGACCCCATCCGCATGGTGGCCGGCGGCGCCTCCTGCGCCGCCGACGAGGAGGCCCTGCGCGCGTCCGACGTGGCCGTCATGACGGTGGAGAAGCAGCAGGCCATGCGCCGGTTCCGGGAGCAGAACATGGTCTACTCCTACTGCTACGACACGCTGCGCTACCCCGCCGCGCTCCCGGAGTGCGACGTCGTCGAGTCGGAGCGGAGGCGGTTCAGGGACAGCGGCCACCTCCGGTTCGCGCTGCGCCGCCGGGGCCCGCGCCGCTCCAGCAGGGGCGCCGCCGCCAGGCGCGCGGTGGCCGCGGCCAGAGCAGCGGCTTACAGGGCCAAGAAGCAAGCGGCGGATCGGACATCATGGTAGGGAGTAAGTAGTCAGCGATGGTGATGGGTGGATGTAGGCATGGCGTCGATCAGGTCTAATGGGGAATTGGAAATCCGGTCCTGTTGGTGTTCATCGATGACGATCACGCGGAACTCTCGTGTCGAGCGGACAAAGAAACCAACACAAAGAACACGATCACGGGACAGGGCTTCCGAGCGAAATCGTACGAGAGGGCAGCGCGGCGCGGGAGGTCGGCCTGTTGGGCCGGGAAACAGTAGCTAGCAAGAATCCGGCCCAACAAGGCACAAAGGACTGGGCCTCTTGTGGTCAACGAATCCGCCTACCTATTAATTAATTCAGCGTCTGATAATTAAACTACCCTCCCGTTCGAAAATAACTTCAAAATTTATTTACCTGCTTCAAATTTTTTACAGCAATGTTTACCTTGGCTCCACCACAAACCTGTGCTGACGTAGCAGGTGATGCGATGTGCGTCGGTGAGAGAGAGCATCGGCGATCGGATATCTCCCTTTGTCCAACTCCAACACAACAGCAAACCCCTCTTGCAAGAAAGACACGAGCACGGAGGCGGACTGGGAGACGCGCGCCCACACGCCACGGCATCTTCCCTTGTCTCGCCAAGGAGATCCTAGAAGTAGACTAGAAATTTGG
The DNA here is from genome assembly GCF_016808335.1 of Panicum virgatum. Classification (NCBI taxonomy): domain Eukaryota; kingdom Viridiplantae; phylum Streptophyta; class Magnoliopsida; order Poales; family Poaceae; genus Panicum; species Panicum virgatum. The sequence continues at coordinate 2,586,560 of NC_053145.1, forward strand.
CGCGGCTTTGTCGCGCCCTTTGTTTATTGAATATAATTAAAATTTAAACATATATGAGAATTATGAATTTATTATTTTATCTATGGCTGGAGCGGCCTTGCCGCGCTCTTTGTTTATTGAATAGAATTTGAATTAAACATGTATGAGGACTACAAATTTATTGTTTTATCTATAGCCGTAGAGCATATTGTGTGAGCATAGAGAAAACCTTTGCACTAAAGGTCAAATATATATGGCCATGTGTTGAAACTCTATTGTTATAAAGATATCAGGAGTTCATCTAAATTTCAAGACATATATACGCGTGGTACATGTATCAGAATTTAAATATGCTATGGACTCACCTGAACCTACCAAGAATGAAAGTGGAAACAACATCATAGTAACTCTTATCCTAACTATAAATGGATTGAGAAGCATGTGTGTTTATCAACAATGAAATTAACGTTGATTCTTCATTGGACAGAAAAATTAAGAGTATATGTGAATAAACGGTAATCCCACTTAAAAGTATATCTGGTATTAAATTACTCACTCCTTCCACTTTTATAAGGCATAATCTAACATAGCATGATCTTCTAAATAACACTTTGACCATTGATATATTATATATTATGTCATTTATGGTTATAAATTTATAATCATGGTAAAGTATATTTAATTACGAATCCAATCATATGAAGTTTACATTATAAAAATAAAAAAAATAATAGTTAAATTGTTGGTCAAAGATAGCAAAGTTAATTTGAATCTTGATATACATGTGTGCCTTATAAAAATGGAAGGAAGGAGTAGCATTAAGTCGGGCATGTACAACAGTTTAGACAGCTGCTATCTGTTTGAGACATACAGATAACTTTACAATGAGTTGTCTATTTTGTTGTCTGTGTGATATTTAATGCCTTCTCTAATTGGTGTTATTTTGCCTAAGAGTACGAGCCAGAGCAGTAGACGAAAGAGTAGACAATAACACACTCTTTTCTCACGTAATGATAGCCATGTCAGCTTATTTTGCCAATGTATTCTCCCACATACTGCTGCTATCTAACTCTTGTACGTCCTCTTCGATGTTGGTTGCGGACTGTGACCTTGCTCCGACGACGCTCAGATTAATGGTGCCGCATGATAGTTTGGGTGTGTCGCATGATAGTTTGGGTGTGTGTTCAGGAAGGATCTGGAACGTGGGAAACCAATCCTTGCGCTAGTTTGTGTCCGGCCTCCGGCTCATACTGCGGCCGCCCGATCAAGCAATACGGTAACCCAACGGTTAATATTGGCAGAATAGCAGGGTTAGATTTCGTCTTTTAAAATAAAGATGCGCCCCCGCCCCCTCCCTCTCAGCTGTCAAGTCGCAGCCCGCCCCCTCCCGTTACCCGAAATTCCACCGCCGCCTTAAACCCCTCTCCCCCCGCCGCCCCCTCCGCCGCCGCAGTCCTCGGCGCTGAGCCTGCTCCGCCGCGCCGCGCCGCCCAGCGAGGAGGAGGGTCAGAAGAGCAGCCGCCGGGGAGGGTCCGGGATGGTGCTGTGGGAGCTCACGGCGATCACCGCCTACTTCCTCGGCCTCAGACGCACCTACCGCCTCGCGCTCCGCATCCAGCGCCGCCTCATCCCGCCCAACCGCCCCAGGATCAGGAACTTCGTCTACAGGTGAGGGTATTTCGCTTCCCCCCTTCTCCACCCCGTTCGCCCACGCCGTGCCGTGCCGTGCGCCTCGGGAAATCGGTTCCGGCTGCGTTGCGTTCGATTGGATTCTCGGATATGCCCTCGATTCCGGGCAAAATAGGATAACCGAGGCGTGGATGGATCGATTCCTTGCTCTGCAATTTAGCTCCCTCGCATCAATCAATTGGTTCAGTAGTCTTACCACTAGCATTCTAGCTCCGGGGAGGCGTGGAGGGGTGGATTGGGCCGACCCGCGGCTTGCTGATTGATTGTTGGCGCTGTACGCCTCGGTAGGCGGCGCCATTGCGGGGTATTGCGAGGGTAGGGACAGTTGCTCAAGCTGCATCCTGTACTTTTACATACCTTCATTGGTGACATCATTTGTCGCGTTACATTTTGATCCCGTCCAACTCATTACCAGCTATGTCTAGCAAACGGTACTTACTTCTTGTTTCAGCAAGGAATTGCTGAAAGCATCCCTGTACCATGTCATATTCAGCTCCCCTTGTGTTTCAAATATAAAGATAAGATGCATTTGTCTCCTGTTGTATCTTTGCATTTTCATTCATCCATGCTATGGTACTGTATTTGATTACTGAGATATATTCATATAAACACATAGAGTAGCTGTATGCCTTAGACATGCGAATAGGCACGCTTCATCTTTACTTGATCCAGCAATTCTAAGAGTTAGTTGTGTGCACACAATCACATTTTAACAGCTACTTGTTCCTTAATCAGCTGAGACTGTACTATAGATGCTTAATATTGAAGCTTGTGCATTTTGTTGATGATTGCAGTGCTGATTAGCTGATACTCTCATTTGATAAACTGTACCTCAGCTTGGTCTTCAGTCATCTTCTGGATTTTTTTAACACATGTGCAATGTCTGAAACTGCTGGATTGTAGATAACAGTATGAACCTTGCATTTGAATCAGGAGTCCTATCTTTTGTGTGAAAACTGTAAACCTATCAAGATTAACATTTCAATGCATTTTATATGACCAATTGGAGCTTACATCACTTTTTACATCCTATCAAGATTGATTCCCTTCTCCCCGCTGTGTTCTGCAGGCGTACACGAGATGTGTTCAATGTTGCAGTGTCAGTGCACAAGAACATTCAAGAGAGGGACATAGAGGTTGGTCGGAACCTTGGAAACGCAATCCTTCGCTGGCTCGATCGCATGAAGCCATCAGCAGAGATTCGCCCCCGTCTTCCAGACCCACCAAATGGCAGCTCAGAGCAGTTCAAGCATTTTTCAAGCACAAGCAGGAGCGCGGGATCTCAGAAGACTGCATCTAAAACTTCACCCCACGACTCAAGCGGAAAGATGCTGTTCTCGTGCCTGAACATTCGACCCAAATCCTTCCCTATCCTTCCCACAATGACGCAGCCCAACAAAATCAACGCGAGCAGCCAGTGCAGGCGCATCTCCTACTCCCCGTTCCCATCAGTCACCGCGAAGAGGAAGGGCCTGATGGAGGGCGTCTTCCGCAGGGACATTGCGCAGCTGATGGTGTAAGGATCTCTGCTTCTTCCTTTTTTTTTTCCTACTAGGCAACGGTCTATACTGTGTTTTTTTTTGGAATATGAAGATTATTACTCGGACTACAGAATGTGCCTCGTTATATAGTAATGAAGGGCATAGGGGAAATTGTCGCAGCTCTGCCAAGTTAGGCCATTAGATCTCTAACCCATGCTCAGATTCTCAACTGCATTTCCTGTTTGGTAACGGACGTGTGTACTCCATTTATCTGTGCTCGGATTATTAGACCTGAAAAATCTGATGCCTCTCAGTTTTACCCTGCTGTTTCAGTGTTACCAATGCTGTATTTCACTCAGCTCTTCCGAGTTGCTGATTGGACCATGAGAGTGGTCCGACTCTGACACATGCCCGTCCTATGAGTTATTCTCCTTCCCCAACGATCCTGGTTAGCCCCAGTTGGCTGAAAGTTTCTAGAGCGTGGATCAAAAGATGTATGCACGACTGCATTGCGTGATCCCATCTTCGTTTGTGATATGGTCTGGTCTGGTACGCGATTTTATTCGCTTCTGGGAGGACTACGCTACGATTATGTCCTCGCACAGGGGGGAAAAGAAAAGGAAGTGATTAGTGATGCATGTGGCATCTTCGGAAATTGGCATCTTAGTGCGTGTAGCAATCGAATAACGAATCCCTGCCCGTATTCCCACAGGCAAACACATATCTTCTTGGGGAAATCAAATGTGCATATAGACATATAGTGTCCTACGCTTGAGTATTCAATTGGGCAAAATTTTAAAAATGGAAATTGCATGTATGATTTAGGGGGTGTTTAGTTCGCGAAATTTTTTGGATTCGGGTACTGTAGCACTTTCGTTGTTATTTGGCAATTAATGTCCAATCATGAATTAATTAGGCTTAAAATATTCGTCTCGTCATTTACAGTTGAACCTGTTTAATTAATTTTTTTCAACTTCATTTAATACTTCATGCAAGTGTGCGAAGATTCCATGTGATTGGTACTGTAGGAAATTTTTTTAGAACTAAACAAGGCCTTATGCATATACATTTGTTGGGTGGTAAACCCAGCCGGGTGTCAAAATGCACCCGCCTAAGCCCTGAGGGATAATGAACTCGGGGGTAGCTAGGATTAGTCCGATCTAGATGCAAGAACACGATGAACACAGAAGGTTTAGAGTGGTTCGGGCCGCCGGAGCGTAATACCCTACATCCACTGTGTGTTGTATTGCCTGTCCTCATAAGAGATTGCTTGAGAGTGGTTCTAGCTGGTAAGCTGAAAGTGTGAGGGAGAGAGTCTGCGTCAACTTGTCCTGAGACTAGCGTGTGCTCCCCTTTCATAGTCAAAGGGAGGCACGTACATAGCTGTTGGGACCCCGACAGGTGGGCCCAACGTGGATGTATTTAAATAACATAGCGCCTAGCGCTATTATGGTGCTACGCCTGAGGAAGATCTTATTCCAGGATTTCGCTGCCTCGTCCGCATGGATGTACTGACCGGCGCAGATCCTCTGACCGGCGTGGTCTTGCCCTGTCATGTTGGTGCGGCGCTTGCAGCTAGCCGGGTAGGCTGCGCCACGCATGCTATTCATGCTGCGTAGCTTGCAGCGTAGGCGGCATGATGGAAAGGGTCGTGCCGTCGTATCCATTTAATGCGGCAGACTAACGTACACCGCGTGCGCGGCGCCTGCGGCTGCACTGTACACCTTGGTAATATGCGACCAATAGTGGAGTCTGGCAAAGGCTGCCCCGTGCTCTGTGGTGGCAGAGCACGCTTCAGCCTCCCGCATTAAATGCAGAGGGTGGGCGAGTCTTCCGGCGGAAGACTCGCGCCTGCGCCCGCGCTAGCGGTAGTGGGGCACGTGGCAGCTCGGACCCCTCCTGGGCGGAGTGCTAGCGCGTGCGCTTAGGGGATCCGGGAGACACGTGGAGGTCCCGGAGCCACCAGGGGAGGTCCGTGCCTCCGGCCGCTGGTGCTGAGCATCCCTCCTCGGGGGACAGGTGGCGACACCGGACCCTTCCCCGAGCAGGGGCGGGTCCGGGGCCGTTGGTCTGGTGAGGTGGAGCCCGGACAGCAGGAGTCCGGCTGCTCAGCTCCTTGGCGCGCAGTTGCGGATAACTACACGAGTCCTGCATTCCTGCAGTAGGAGTAGGTATCCCTGCTACAGAGTACCGACAACATTAGTGGGGCCAGCAAGTATGCATATGACCATAAGTTTGTAGATAAATGGATAAAAATTGATTTGGCAAGTAAACCTTCTTGGATATTTAATTTGAAACAACCAAGCAACTCACTCAAAAACCTAAGGATGGTGCTTAAAAAAGGGATCGCAAGGTAGGCTTTCGCGAGAATCTTTCATCGTCATCACACAAGAGGCATACAAGCTCCTAGAAGATCATGTATGCATATGTGCACGATGGCATATACACAAGTCAAGTCACCAACCAACCAAGTATTCCTTCGCTCGCCTATAAATAGGACAAGGGGTATGGCAGCTAGCTAAGCGTCATCAAGAAGTAATTAAGTGAACACACAAAAGATCTAAGCCATAAGCAGTCAGTAGTAGCCGGGCGGCATGTCGATGATCACCAGCATGCTGCAGGGACGCAAGCAGCAGGGCCAGAAGCAGGGCGGCGGGTGTGAGAAACGCGCAATTTACACTCGGTTTAAGTGAAAATTATTAATTAATCTATTAAGATGAGAGTTAACACGTGTCTGTCTCTCGACATGCCACGTGTTAATCCACATCTTAGAGGCACTTAATCAACACAATTCACCTAAAACGACCACAAATCCGGTAGTCCCGGTATGTGCTCTAACATACGTCCAGGATCAGCATATACACATACCGTTTACAATCGAATACATCGCCAAAAATCCACAAAGAGCAGTTTTACATTACCAGAGTTCACAACTTAATATTACAAGTTCAATATAGGAAGGTTCAAACTAATCTCCATTACAAGCCTTGGGCTCACGGAAGCCATATTATAAAGAAACTTAAAGATTATTATATTTACATGTTCTCACGGAGTTCGATTACGATAAAAACATACTACGATGATGATGCCTTGCTCAAGGACATCACCATAGCCGCAACGACCTACTCTTCCCCCACATTTGGATCAGCGGGGTAGAAGTGGCCGAACACCACTTCCGGCTCACCTGCAATTAGGTTTAGAAGCAACCTGAGTACAAAGGTACTCCGCAAGACTTACGCGATTAAATAAACAAGGATCATGCAAGGCTCAAGTAAAAGCTTTTAAAGGTAAGTAATTATTACATAAGCATGAGCTTCCTAGAATATCTCCTAGCAAAATTAGTTAGTGTTGCCCGAAACCCCCAAATAATTTTAGTTGATTAAAAGAATAACATAACATTCAATAGATCATTAACAAGACATGAGTCCAAAACCAACAATACCGAACTCTCTAAGAGGAATTTGGCGAACCAAGAGCTTGCTCATATCCGAGAGCGCGGCAATTCGAATTGTTTATAATCTTGCAAGGGTGTACTACTTTACCCACACGACGCGAGGACCATGCGGCTCACCCAACCGATCACATCGGGCAAGGGGTACTCCTGTCAACCGTTCCCAACAAGGCTCAAACATTGAGGGTACGCCCAGCTTGCGCGTGGAGACTTAGTTTCTCCGGGGACATCTCTAAACTTTCCTACACATAGGTCCACCCGGGGACACCTTTAAGCCTCCCTGCATAGCCCTTAGCCACGAATCTGGGACCGGGCCTCAATGATCAAGTCAAAGAAGGTAGTAGGCTCATCCGTACCATTATATTAGATATGTGGTAGCACGAAAAAGTGCTCAAGGTCGATGTCATCCACAGACGGTACTTAATCGATCCAAGCGGACTATTCCCATGTGATTTCATTATCTAGGCCCTACCATTCCGCTCAAATCTCGATACTATCAAACCCTTACCACCCAACCGAACCAGCGCCATCATGGGTAACCGATAAGTGTAATACTCCAAACTATTCTTCCTAATAATCAATATGAGTACTCTAATCAGGGCTAAGCATCTAGTCAGATTAAGCCTTTAACTAGCTAACATATGGCAAGGGCAGGGTTAAACAATTCAAGGATGGACAATGCATCAAAGTAGGTGAGAGAATGCAATACATACATAATATATAAATAACCCACTATACCCAAGTGAGATAACTAAACTAAATTAGATTAGATAGGTGCAAGGAATATGCTTAGCTGCTTACCTTGATTAGCTTCAGGCTCGACCACGAACTGGACTCCCGGCTCGGGCTCAACGGACTCGGTGGGCTCCACGGGTTCGACCTCCGACGGTTCGGTCACTATAATGCATGAATGCGATGCAAGAATTAAGAAATAAACTAATCAACAAGCATAAATGACAAATTAAATTGAGCAAGCAAAGAACATTACAAGTAACTCATGAAAATTGAATTTGCGGCAAAAGCATTTTCCTATAATTAATCATAAATATATTAGTTTTTAGCTATTCAAAACAAGATAAATTGGAAAAGGCATGCAAACTTAGCTAAACAAATCTAAGAAAATTATCTTAGATACTAGGCATGAAAAAAAAAGCTAACAAAACTAGTTTTACTATTTTCTCACTTTCCATCAAAAAGTTCTATATTAAATCATTTTCAGACAAAGCATAAGAAAACAAGCTAAAACTGTGATAAACAGCAAGGAAGCATGTGAAAAAGTTGCACCACTGAAAACTACACCTCACTAGGAGTCTAACAAAATTTAGTTTGAAATTTTTAGAGCAATACTCAAATAACTAAGTATTAAGCTCACTTTTGCAAAATAAAACTATAGATAAATTTACAGCAAAGTAACATACGAAACATTATTTTTCCTAAGTGTACCTCAGAGATACGAACCCAACGAAACAAGTTTCGTATTTTTCCGAGGTTTGTAAAATTTTCTACGTATTTTTCAACATTGCAGCACAAATCAAGAAACCCTAAACGCTAGATCCACCCCACGGCCAGCCAGCCCTGAGGCTGACAGGCGGGGCATACGGGCCAGCGGCCCACCAGCCCGAGTCAAGGCCAACCAGGGGCCTTGACCCGCGGCGGGGCGCGGCCACGGCGTCGCGCGTCGCGCGTGCGCGCGCGGCGACTGCGAGTGGCGGCGGCGCAGCGAGGCGAAGCCGGAGTGGGGCAAAGGGTGCGCGCACGGGTGGAGGCGACAGTGGCGAGGCTCACCAGCGGTGGCGCGGGCAGGGAACGGCGACGAGGGGGCGGCGCGACGGCGACGAGCGGTGGCGGGCGAAGGAGCTCGCCGGCGGCCCTGCACGGCGAATGAAAAGGCCGGATGAGGAGGGGAACGGGTCGAGGAGAGGGAGGAGATGCTCCCTGCGCGAGGAATTGGAGGGAGGCCCACTAAGGGCGGGGAATCGGCGGCGGCAAGGAGCTCGGGCCGACGTCAAAGGTGGAGGGGGACGGGAGCTAGGGTTTGGGGCCGGTCGAAATGGAGACGGAGAGGGCGAGTGAGTGGACTCGGCGCGGATAAGGATGCGAGGAACGAGGTTCGTCGGCGGCGACGCTTGACACGCGGCACGGGGAACGAGGATGGCCGACGCGTGGACTCGCGCGACGCGTGCATCGCCCGCCGAAGCAGAGGAGCGGCGGACCGTCCGGGCCTTCATCCTTCATCCGGACTGTCCGGCAGGGGTCGTGACAGCGGGCGCACCGGCGTCGGCGCGGAGGTCGTCGAGCCGGTGAGCATCGACGTCATGGAGCCGTTCGTGGAGGCCGTCGAGCCGGTGAGCATCGACGTCATGGAGCCGTTCGTGGAGGCCATCTCGCTGACGGCGTTCGCAGCGCCGGCGCTGGGGCTGCCGCCGTTCGCGACGGCGAGCATGGATTGGAAGGAGGCGCCGACGGCGCACGTGGTCATGGCGGACCTCCCCGGGGAGCGGCGCGACGAGGTGAAGGTGGAGGTGGAGGAGGAGAAGGTGCTCAAGATCAGCGGGCAGCGGCAGCGCGCCGCCGAGGACAAGGGCGACCGGTGGCACCGCGTCGAGCGGAGCTCCGAGCGCTTCGTGCGCACCGTGCGGCTGCCGCCCAACGCCAACACCGACACCGTCCAGGCCACGCTCGAGAACGGCGTGCTCACCGTCACCGTGCCCAAGGACAGCGAACGCAAGGCCTACGGCCGCCTCATCCCCATCGCCAACTAGCTAGCTCCACGACTGATAAGTGATGACTCTGTTAGAAATCTAGGCAATTTTCGGTATATTTTAATTCCAAAATTAGATGTATAAACTAGCAATATTTCTATGACTTTAAGGAGTAAAATAAAACATGTGAATATGTTTATACTTATCACACATATAAGCATAAACAATATAAATAACCAAAGTTTTAGGGAGTACCCTAAAGCGGGGCCGTTGCCGGAGGCATTGGCTGCGCTGTTACCAACTGGAGTAGACATCTACTCGGTTGGCCTCAGTCGAAGTAGTCGAACTAAATCGGTGCAGGAAGATGTTCGCAGTGCAGTCCCACGAACGGTCACCAAGATGTAGTCGACGTAGTCGTTCGGCCACCAGAATGTAGTCGACGTAGTTGTTCGGCTCGTCCACCAGGAAGTAGTCGTACAATCGGGCAAAGCCTTAGTATTTTTGAGCAGTCACGCTAAAGCGTTACCCAAAAACCTGATTGCCCGCCTATCCCGTGCAGGATCTCAAGGCGAGCAAGGTTTCGGAGGCCTGCTCACGCTAATTCTGTGCGCGCAGAGATTAGCGTTGGGGAACTCAGTTGTTGCAACTGGAGAGGGAGAAGAGAGGAGCCGAGTTGCCTCAGTGCTCTGGTGTAGGATGGATGAGGGGCATGGCACTCCTTATATAGTGACTCAGGTGCTCAGGTTCGTTGAACCTGGACACCATCAGAGTCATTTAGGTGATGCGGTTATGGCCATTAATTACAGATTTAATTGCATGTTTAATCGCACGATTAATTGCTGTCAATGGCAAAATAGCCATCACATCACACCGCGCCACGCCGCGCCGCGCCGCGCCGCGCCGCCCCGCCCGTCCGGCCGGCCGCGCCGCGCCGCGCCGCGCCTCGCCTCGCCTCGGCCTCGGCCTCGGCCTCGGCCACGGCCACGGCCCGGCCCGGCCCGGCTCAGCGAGGCGAGCGAGCGCGCGCGCGCGTGTGGTTCACCGTCCTCCTCTTACCGGCTTCACAAGTGGTGTACAAGAAGTCCACCTTTTAAGTCGGTTGAGATCCTCCTCAATTCCCGGTACGGAATTAAACATTGATTCCCTAGCATTAATAGTGGGCTTTAAATTCTTTTATTGCTTTAGAATAAATGGGCCAAGCCCATTACTCCAACAATCCCCACCAAGAAATTCAAGCCACACTAGAAATACCCTCATTCTCTCTTTGATATACCAGTATTCGACAGAGACTGTTAAGTTGAACTTCCATCTAGGACAAAGGCTACACTTATTCACAACTGTGCAATGGACTATGCCTTGAATTGCCAGTTTTGTGCAAACAAGTTTGACCAGAGCCCTACACTGGTACTAGGCTGCAAAAGCATCCCCGCGGTTTGGAGCTTATAAGTCATACTCCAGGCCCTTCATGAGTTTCTAGAGAATACCCAATTCTCATAGACCATGACCAGTGGTCAAACTCATATAGGTGTGTTCCTTTCAGATGTTCTGTAGGACAACATCTTTTGTTTCAAGAAAACAACTCATTTGTTTAAAAGAAACCACCTGGCACACATTAAGGTATAGACCAACCTGCCATACAGATTAGAAGAGAAATGCACCTTATACACGGAATGAGCCCTTTTCACAAAGGTTCTCTTCTCACAGTCAGACTTTAGTTTTGTTTCACCATCCTAATTCACGGGATCTCCGATCACATAGGACAGGTTTCCACTATAGAATGACTCACGTGGGTCTCAAGCCCAATTCCATAGATGCATTGTCTATCACATTTCGTGAAAGACCCTTTGTAAACTGATCTGCCAGATTTTTAGCCGTCTGAACATAGTCTAGGGCTATAACTCCGGAGTTTCTCAATTTTCTGACAGATTTCAACCGCCTTTTCACATGTCTAGATGACTTCATGTTATCCTTTGAACTATTCACCTTGACAATTACCGTTTGATTGTCACAGTTCATTAGGATTGCCGGTAACGGTTTTTCAACTATCGGCAAGTCCATAAGGAGCTCACGAAGCCACTCAGCCTCAACAGTGGCGGTATCTAATGCTGTGAGTTCTGCTTCCATAGTTGACCTCGTTAAGATGGTCTGCTTGCAAGACTTCCAGGAAACAGCTCCACCACCAAGTGTAAACACATAACCACTTGTGGCCTTTATCTCATCAGCATCAGAAATCCAATTTGAATCACTATACCCTTCTAGTACCCTTGGGTACCCGGTGTAGTGAATTCCATAGTTCATTGTCCCCTTCAGATAGCGCATTACTCTTTCAAGACCCTTCCAATGATCATCTCCCGGGTTTGAAACAAACCGGCTCAGTTTGCTTACAGCAAACGAGATATCAGGTCTTGTAGCGCTCGCTAAATACATTAATGAACCAATGATCTGAGAATATCTCAGCTGATCTCGCATTATCCTTTTGTTCTTTCTAAGAATTAAACTGGCATCATATGGTGTTGAGACAAGTTTATAGTCGCTATAACCAAAGCGACTTAACACATTCTCCACATAGTGAGACTGTGTAAGAATCACCCCACCATTGATCTCTTTTACCAGCTTTATATTAAGGATAACATCAGCTTCTCCCAGATCCTTCATCTCAAAATTTTGAGATAAAAACTCTTTGACTTCCTTAATCACATTAAGGCTAGTGCCAAAGATCAGTATGTCATCCACATACAAGCACAAAATCACTCCTTCAGCCCCACCATAGCGATAGTACACACATCTGTCAGCTTCGTTCACAACAAAGCCGGCAGAGGTCAAAGTTCTATCAAACTTTTCATGCCACTGCTTAGGCGCTTGCTTGAGACCATATAAAGATTTTAACAACTTACAAACCATTCCTTCTTGACCCTTTGATACAAACCCATCCGGCTGATCCATATAGATCTCCTCTTCTAACTCTCCATTGAGGAAAGCCGTCTTAACGTCCATCTGATGAACGAGAAGACCATAAGAGGCTGCCAAGGAAAGTAACACTCGAATTGTGGTCAATCGGGCAACTGGTGAATAAGTGTCAAAGAAATCTTCTCCTTCTTTTTGTGTATAACCCTTGGCCACAAGCCTAGCCTTGTCCTTTTCAATAGTACCATCTGGCCTAAGCTTTTTCTTGAACACCCACTTGCATCCAACCGGTTTACATCCATAAGGACGTTCAACGACCTCCCAGGTTCCATTAGACATAATAGAATCCATCTCACTCCTTACTGCTTCCTTCCAATAGTCAGCATCAGGAGATGAATATGCCTCTTCAATGGTTCTGGGTGTATCATCTATGAGGTATACAATGAAATCATCACCAAAAGACTTTACAGTCCTTTGTCTCTTGCTCTTTCTCGGAGCATCATTGTTATCCTCCTCAGGATTTTCTACAAGTGTATGTTCATTGTGTTCTATCGGCTCAGCAGAGCCATCATCCTTGATGAACTCTTGCCTAGATGAACTTGTTTCATCTCTCATGGGAAAAATATTTTCAAAAAATGTAGCATCTCTGGACTCCATTATAGTACCAACATGCATGTCAGGTACTCCAGATTTCACTATTAAAAATCTATATCCAACGCTGTGAATAGCATAACCTAGAAAGATACAATCCACAGTTTTAGGTCCAAGCTTACGTTTCTTGGTTATTGGCACACTCACTTTTGCCAAACAACCCCATGTACGTAAGTATGACAGTGTTGGCCTTTTCTTCTCCCATTCCTCGAAAGGAGTTATCTCTTTATTCTTTGTAGGAACACGGTTTAGGACATGACATGCAGTCAATATAGCCTCACCCCACCATTCCTTGGAAAGTCCCGCTGTATCTAACATGGCGTTAACCAAATCCGTTAGAGTGCGGTTCTTTCTTTCGGCAACCCCATTTGACTGAGGTGAATAGGGAGGCGTCCTCTCATGAATAATACCATGTTCCTCGCAGAATAAAGTGAATAAATTTGAGAAATACTCACCACCACGATCTGACCTAACTCTTTTGATCTTTCTCTCAAGTTGGTTTTCTACTTCAGCTTTATAGATTTTAAAGTAGTGTAAAGCTTCATCTTTTGACTTCAACAAATAGATGTAACAAAATCTAGTACTATCATCAATCAAAGTCATGAAATATTTTTTACCACCTTTTGTCAACACTCCATTCATTTCGCACAAATCGGAATGAATTAATTCTAAGGGTGCCAAGCTCCTTGCCTCCGCGGTCTTATGAGGCTTACGAGTTTGTTTTGATTCAACACATACATGACACTTAGAATTTTTGACAAAAGTGAACTTTGGAATTAAGCTCAAATTAGCTAAGCGCATCATACAACCAAAATTAACGTGACAAAGCCTCGAATGCCAAACATTTGTTTCATCAACGTTAATAACATTGTATGCAATTTTATTACAAACATCTGACAAAGAAAGACGGAACAAACCTCCGCTTTCATAACCTTTTCCAACAAAAGTACCAAACTTAGACAAGATACATTTATTGGACTCAAAGACTAATTTGAAACCATCTCTACACAGTAGAGAGCCGCTGACTAAATTCTTCTTGATGGTGGGGACATGCTGCACGTTCTTCAGCTGCACGGTCTTCCCCGAAGTAAACTTCAGATTTACCGTACCAACACCAAGAACACGCGCATGTGATCCGTTCCCCATCAGCAAGGAGGAAGTCCCGCCGGTCTGGTAAGAAGAGAACAAAGAAGCATCAGCACAAACATGAATATTAGCACCAGTATCAACCCACCACTCGGGTGAACCAAAGACTGAAAGAACAGTAGGTAATAAATTACCGTACCCCGAAGTTCCTCCAGGCTCGCTAATAACCATGTTGGCGGAGTTGTTGCCTTTGCGGTTCGGACACTTTGCAGCAAAGTGATCCGTACTAGCGCACACATAGCAAGCTCCCGTCTTCTTCTTCTTCTTAAAAGTGGTTGTCTTCTTAGTCTTTGGTTGGTTCTGCGGTGGCTTTTTCTTGTTCTTGTTGGAGTTGTTCTTCTGAACAAGATTGGCACTTGAAGCACCAACAACTCCTTTCCCACGTATGTCCTTTGCTCTCGCCTTCTCCTCAACATCAAGAGTCCCTATGAGTCCATCTATTGTGAACTCCTGTCTCTTATGTTTTAGAGAAGTAGCAAAGTCCCTCCAAGAAGGTGGCAGCTTAGAGATTATACCTCCAGCCACAAACTTATTGGGTAACACACATGGGGACTCTTTGCTGCAATTTTTGAGATCTTTTGCCAGAGTATGTATTTCATGAGCCTGTTCCACTACAGAACGGTCTTCGACCATCCTGTACTCAAGGAACTGCTCCATGATATACAACTCACTCCCGGCGTCAGATACTCCATATTGAGCCTCAAGAGCATCCCACAAAGCTTTGCCAGTTGGCAGCCGGATATAAGAATCCACCAGGTTATCACCGAGAACACTAATGATCAAGCCTCGAAAGAGGATATCAGCCTCATCGAACGCACTCCCTTCCTCTGGAGAGAATTGTTCAGGCTTACCCTCTTTCACATGGATCACTCTCGATAGTGTTAACCACAGTATAAGCCGCTCTTGCCAACGTTTGTAATTTGAACCATCAAAAGGTGATGGTTTGATTGATGCAGCAAAGCTAGATACCGAAAGCCTATTAACATCATCAGGTTTTTGGATTGTTAGAAATCTAGGCAATTTTCGGTATATTTTAATTCCAAAATTAGATGTATAAACTAGCAATATTTCTATGACTTTAAGGAGTAAAATAAAACATGTGAATATGTTTATACTTATCACACATATAAGCATAAACAATATAAATAACCAAAGTTTTAGGGAGTACCCTAAAGCGGGGCCGTTGCCGGAGGCATTGGCTGCGCTGTTACCAACTGGAGTAGACATCTACTCGGTTGGCCTCAGTCGAAGTAGTCGAACTAAATCGGTGCAGGAAGATGTTCGCAGTGCAGTCCCACGAACGGTCACCAAGATGTAGTCGACGTAGTCGTTCGGCCACCAGAATGTAGTCGACGTAGTTGTTCGGCTCGTCCACCAGGAAGTAGTCGTACAATCGGGCAAAGCCTTAGTATTTTTGAGCAGTCACGCTAAAGCGTTACCCAAAAACCTGATTGCCCGCCTATCCCGTGCAGGATCTCAAGGCGAGCAAGGTTTCGGAGGCCTGCTCACGCTAATTCTGTGCGCGCAGAGATTAGCGTTGGGGAACTCAGTTGTTGCAACTGGAGAGGGAGAAGAGAGGAGCCGAGTTGCCTCAGTGCTCTGGTGTAGGATGGATGAGGGGCATGGCACTCCTTATATAGTGACTCAGGTGCTCAGGTTCGTTGAACCTGGACACCATCAGAGTCATTTAGGTGATGCGGTTATGGCCATTAATTACAGATTTAATTGCACGTTTAATCGCACGATTAATTGCTGTCAACGGCAAAATAGCCATCACGCCGCGCCCCGGCCCGGCCCGGCCCGGCCCGGCCCGGCTCAGCGAGGCGAGCGAGCGCGCGCGCGCGTGTGGTTCACCGTCCTCCTCTTACCGGCTTCACAAGTGGTGTACAAGAAGTCCACCTTTTAAGTCGGTTGAGATCCTCCTCAATTCCCGGTACGGAATTAAACATTGATTCCCTAGCATTAATAGTGGGCTTTAAATTCTTTTATTGCTTTAGAATAAATGGGCCAAGCCCATTACTCCAACAGACTCGACCATCTACTGTTGAAATCGTCCCTGCTACTTCATCACTTACCATAATACTACATGATAGCGTGTGATCATGTATCGAGATCGTGTGTGTGTGTGTGTGTCGAGAAGCTTGCCTATGTTCTTGTTGACCAAGCAGTTGTAAAGCACATCTAGATATGTGCGTGTGGGATGCATATATGCATGTAGAGAGGACGAACAATAATAAGCGACTTGCATGGTGAAAGTCCTTTGTGGCATAATTCGGGGAATAAATTCGAGTTTTCTATGTGTTCTTATTTTAATTTGTTCTTGATTCCTTGCTCTCTTTTTTTTATTATTATTCTCGGAGGGGAAGTGGTCCTTATCCTCACATGTCTATACTATGTTTTAGAGAGAAAAACCCTCTTGCCACAACAATGGCAATGAAAATTGAAAAATAAATGAATTTCTCATATACTTAATGATATCAAATTCCTGTAATATATCTCATATAGTGATATGCATGGGTCAACTTGTCTTCGACACAATTTGACCACTACAACATAAAAATAGTTGTAAACTCAACCAGAAGACCAAGAGTACCAAAACTCCCAAAAACTCGCTTCACTTACGTTGAACCACTAAAAGGGTGAACAATATTAATCCGATCTATAGTTTTATGAAGGCCGCTGATTTTCGAAGTAACGGTTCACGCTCAAGAAAAACAATTCCAAACTTAAACCTAACCACTACTTACTTACCCCTAGCCCACTCAACCACTAATCAACCATCAAGAGCCACAATGATCTAGCTCATCATATTCTCGATGCACTTGCAAGTCTGCTCATTCCCTTGAGCAATAATTACCATCCGTTTTTGAAAGCTTGGTACTTTGCTCATCCATAACATCATAGTTTCAATCTCAAAGCTCTCAACCCCTCCACTCCCAAACACTGAAATATCCTCTCATATCATTCCTAACTCCTTTCCAACTTTTCATGTAAAAAAATTAACCAAATAAAAATTATTTTTTTTGAAGAAAAGGATTCAGTAGAAGAAGACGAGGTAGTAATAAAATAAAATAAAAATTGTTACAGTTTCGCTTCTCTTCTTTTCCCACCACGCAAACCCAAAACTAGAAGACGAAACCACACACCCCTATCTCGTCGCGTCGGCGGCCTTTGACATTCCCACCCTCACCGCCGTCGGATCAACCGCTGCCTCGCCGCCGATGGGCTTGCTCCGCCGGATCTCCGGCTTCTTCGGCATCTCCCGTGACGATGACCACCCCGACTCCTCATCCTCCAACGCCGCCGCCGCGGCGGAACTCCCGCAGGACAGGGCGGCCGCGGCTGCGGCTGCAGCGGCGGCCCACGGCGCGAGGCGGGGGTTCAGCGTCCAGGTTCCCGTCCCCGTCGAGCGGCAGGGCCCCGGGCCCGTGCTGGTGCCCTGCCCCCAGGGGGACGGCGGCGTGCAGGTAGCCTTCGAGATTGCTTTCCCATGGCTGATGATGGCGTCCGTTGTAGTTGTGGAGTCAGCGGGATCTGGTTCACGGAAAGAGCTTTTCGCAGACGCTTCTGCTAGTGTCTGATTGCTCAATTGTTTGGCCTTGCTGGGATGCGTCCCTGAATTGCGATGGGAGTTTTTGGAGTAGTCGCGAAATTGTTGATATTTTCCTCAGTCCAATTCAGTGCAAATGTAGAACTTGGCAGGTGCGGGTAGCGCTATTAGCTTCGTGATGTTTTTTTCCCCTTGGATTGTCTTGCAACCTAAATTACTTGACTAGGAGCTGAAATCAAAGAATGTTTCTTTCTTGTTACATCTTTTAGTTATGCGAGAACCATTTTATTTCCTAGGCAATTAGTTTAGCATATTGGTGCATTTTTACAACAGTCCCTTGTATGCCAAGGGAAGACTACACTTTGTTTTAATAGTCAGTGCATTCGAGGTGTGGAGTTTCATTTGTGAACTTTGTTCATAGCATTTGTGGACGATGGGATAAGAGGGAGGGACTCTAATGCAAGCAATGACCAATGTAGATCACCTTCGTTAGATCTTAAGATCTATAGTCAGTGTTATCCCTTGCATTCAAAGTTGATGCAGCAGTTTGAGGCCATGCTTCTGTCACTGTAAGGTAACACATACTGCTATATGTGGGTTGGATGAGAAGGTATATAGGCCATATTGCTTGCTTAAAATATAAGTATGTTAAATACCAGTAGTTCAGAACATATGAGGGCCTAAGAGGTTATGTTTTTGTTCTAGAAATTCATTTGATTGACAAAGTGTATCTTGATGCTATGTACTCTCAGTAATTTCCCTTGTTTCATCTGATTACCCCTGGCCAGACTGCAGCTATCTCTAAACTGAGGCTACCTAGCAATGGACATATCTTGTTAAAGTATAAATATACAATGAGTTTAGCTGCTTTATTTTTTGGGTATTTGATGTTACTTACTTTTGCTATTATGCGTGTTTATAGTTGAGGTCCAGTTACTTTTACTACTGTGCATGTTTATAGTTGAGGTGCTGTTATGCTCTGTTGGGTTCAGTTAGTCATTAATTTGGTTTGGTCAGTATACCTTGGTTCTTCTTTCCCTGAATTAATTCTTTTGATTTGGTTAGGTCAGTTATGGTTATCTACATTACCTTTTCATGTAACAGCTTGTCATACATTTGTTGCTATCAATGATTTATTGGCTAAGGTATAGTTTTGTTAACTTGTAGTGTGTTTACATGAAGGATGGTTTGAGATGGTTGTTTTTTTGTGGGCTTTGACATTATGATTTTTAAATTTGCATTAACTAATGATTCAAAGCTTACAATTGTGAATCCCACGAGAGGTGTTTGGTGGAGCCAGACCCTTTGATTTGGCATAATGACACATTGTGTCTTCTGCCAGTTGTTCTGTAAACAGTTCTTGGTGGCATTTTTAAATTATAGAACTATCCCTTGTACAAACTTCACAATGGATTTCCTTAATATGTTTTGATAAAGTAATGTTACATCAATTAGTATTTCTCAACTGCCAGCCTTTTGCAATTGCAAAGCATGGTTCTATTCTTGTAGGACATAAAGCTGGCAAATTGCCATCTTTACCTACAACACTTGCATTTGTCATTCAGTAGACCTTGTGGTTCCTGTTTTTGGACATGAAAATGAAACTATCAAAATTTATATTCGACATCACACTTTAATTATACTTGTTCCTCTTTCTGTATATGTTACAAACTGAGTGAAAATTTTTGGTGGTACTGATGTGCTTTCAAGAGAAGGGGATATCTTAAGTTAAAGGAGTTGGCTGTAGCACAATGATATGTATGTCAAAGAGCATCCAAATATCTGTTCACCTAACAATTTTTTTTGTCATGTCTACTCTCTTTTAAGCAAGCGATCATCATAGTACTCTTTTTTTTTCTAGGTCATAGTACCTATGGAAAAGTGTGCCTTTGTTTCTACTTTATTATATGTGCATAGATTGCATCAAGCTAAAATGATCTTACCAAACAAGTGCCCTTTTTCATGGACATTTGTGTTTTTATTGTGCATGTTGAATCCCGTCAGTGTTCTCAGTTGTCTCATATTGCATTGCTTGTGTTTCGAACTTTGAAGAAACAGGCACTGTAACATGCTATCTGTCCTGCATTTATTCAACCAGGGCTTTCGGTGGTATACAAGGAAGCTGAGGATTGATGAAGACTGGGACGTGGCTGATGAGTTCTTGGATGAGGTTATCCCGGAAAGCTCGATCAACAACGACACTAGCCCAGTTGGAAGGTTCCAACCGAAATTCAACACGAAACCAGCCAGTCTTGCGATGAGAAAGCAGATTATTGCCGTTGACGGCGACATCCGCCACAGCTTGGAACACCAAGGGCAACTGCAGTGGGTGTGAGTGGATATGTAATCTTCCTCCTGTTCGCGTTGGCCAGAAGAGCGCGCAGGAGCTAATGCCTCCGTGATTCTTCATTCAGTGTGTTTGGGATGGTTCATCTCATGGTGATCACTAGATCCCTTGTACCACTAGTAGTTGTACATTATCGTATTGCGAACAATGACAGGTAAACAAGCTGCTGCTGGAAATTTAATGGGTAGTGTGCTTGCTTGCTAATTGGTTAAAATTGGAATGGGTAATGTGCTTGCTTCCATTGGTTCCTTGCATTTCATGTACAGAGTATGCAGCAACTGACAGAGACTGATGAAGACTCTGAATGTGTCCCTTCGTTTCCCCATTTATCCTTGAATCTTTGACATGATTTAGCATCTCAACACAACCCCAGTCACAGCACACTATTACCATTTCTCAGGAAGCTTTACGTGAAAGCTACTCTGACAACTAGATGAACGCAGAGTACGCCTTGCCACTTTGCCAGGTCGCCAATCGTATAATGCTACTTGTTTATTCGTTTAAAAAACCAAACACAGTTTTTTTTAAAAAAAAAACACTACACACCAATATGACGCTGCAACAAGCCAATCAAAAAGTCCACACGCCATCTTAAAAAATTGGTGCATGTATGTGTGCACGTAAATCTGCAGTTGTATCCATGTTTTCTTTTTCATTCCCAGCCTGTAATAATTTCCTAATACAGGAAATGATGGCATACCAACCAAAAACAACAATTTATGGAATTCGCTAGTAATTATTCGATGGAGAGGATATCATCTGATATATTCGCATGAATAACAAATTCCCGAACCGAGGCTCATTTCAGTCATTTGGCTTATTTTTGAGTAAAAAAAAAGAAGCAAGGGGTTCTAGAAGATACGGCCAGCCGGCGAAGTTGCCTGCTGCCGCAGGTGGGCCAGCCAGGCCTATCCATCCATCCACCTACCAATCGCGCGCGCAGCTTCTGGCTCACGATATATCCACGGAGGCCCATGCCCCAATCATCATCGCCCTTCGTGGGCCCCACGGTTGGAGGCGGCCCATACGCCCACGCCTCCTCCGGCCTACGGTCCACCGAGAACCGGGTCCACGGCGGCACGCCATCTCTTCTTCCTCCTCTCATCGTCGTCGCGGGGGCTGCTCCTCTTCCTCCCGGCCTTCCAAACCCACCGCCCCGCCGGAGCCCGCCCGCTAGCTCGGCGCCGCTTCGAGGCTCCCCCGCGGCCGCTGCATTTGCGGGTGACGTCTGCTACGAGAGCCGCGGGCGGCTGCGAGACGGGAGGTGCGCGGTCCTTGGTTCGCTGCGGCTGCGGCGAGCTGCTCCGCGCGGCCGGGCCTGGGACTGGTGAGAGGAGTGGCATGTTTTTTTTAAGAGAGAGTAGTGATACGGCTCGCTACGTTTGACACTGTGCTTGCATTTAATCTACGTGGTTTTGCTACGACAATAGCTAGCCATTGCGAATTTGCTAGCGCGGTTTTCTGCTATTTATCGATTTTTTTTTTCTGTCGTGGAGTTAAGTGGGTAAAGGAAACACCGTAAAATTAATTGTGTTTCCAACTCTACCAGGGATTGGGCTCGACAAGAAATCGTTTGTGTCTCATGTTCGATTGGTTTCTTTTTTTCTTTGTTTGAGCAGAATGTTCGATTGGTATCTGATGAGTAAAATGCGTGTGGAATGCTCGGAATTTAGTGCGAACTTCTTTGGTTCCCTTTGTGTATCTTCCTTACCGTACAATCAGACACGAACGAGAAAATTGTACTTGGAAAATTTGAGACCTTTCGCTTTCCTCTATGTCTTCCTTCGTGCCTCTCAGTGTTTGTTTCTTTTGGTTTCAACAGGAAATTCTTGCATATATTCAGCCCGTTATTGGTACTCCGGTTGCTGTTGAGTGATTGGGAAAGCTGATTGGCCAGAAGCATTCTTGGTCATGGGAAGCAATGACCCTAGCACACAGGCTCCAAAGGCATCAGAACAAGTACTCGAACAGTGATATCACACCTGTACCTTTTGAAATGACATTTCCTTTGTTTAATTTTGTTCTCTATTTGCCTAAAGTTTTTTTTCCTAGTGCAATAACCTTAGAAAACCTACTGGCTCTGATGATTTTCTAGAATCGTTGTGATTGTGCTGCAGCCAAAATAGTGAAAAATGCCAAATAAGTAGTATTAATTGGTGCTTTTATGGACTAACAGATAGAAGTACACATTCTATTTTTCTCAGATTATGTAGCTGAAGAACTATTTTAAGTCAATTTGGTGCCTTTGATGCTACTACATTACAGGTTCGATATTACATAAATAAAGTTACACTCAAACTCAACCAACAAGTACTTTAACATTGAAACTAGATAGCTCTGGCCTCCCACAGGCCAACTTCCTGCAGTTCACTTCCAACTTGATTTCCTGCATGACCTCTGCCAGCGTCATAACTTTTTGATCAAAGACACGCCGATTCCTCTCCCCGAACTGCACTAACTGCAATATGTTCTGCATATTTTGTTCTATTTGCATAGGTTAGTCTCTTTCAGTGACAAAACGAAATACCCATCTAGGTCAAAACACAACTCTCCTGTTTCTACTGTGACTGAACACATAGTATGCTTGTTTACCCTTTCTTGTGTGTTTCTTACCTGTCCTCAGGATCAACCTTCAGCCACTACATCCGGGGCAACAGCTTCAGTTTACCCTGAGTGGCCCAGCTTTCAGGTTATTCCATACAAAATGTTCTCTTTACTAATAATAAAGGAAGGCTAATCTTTTCCTTTTATGTACCTTTTATTTTTTATCAAATAATTTTCCTTTCCTTTATCTCCTGATTGTTAAAAATCTTGGTAGGCCTACTCAGCAATTCCACCACATGGATTCTTTCCCCCTACCGTCGCTGCAAATCCACAGGCTCATCCATACATGTGGGGAGCTCAGGTGGCCTCTACATCTGTAACTTTGTGTTTCCCCCCACATTCAACATCTCTCTTCTTTGCCAATCTCTATTGTTATTGTTAATCTGTATTTATATGTTTATGGAGTATAATGCAAGGACATGCGATTTTAGTATGTGCATCAATGTTCCTTAATTGCAGCCCATGGTGCCACCGTACGGGACGCCGCCATCACCTTATGTGATGTATCCACCTGGAACAGTATATGCCCATCCCTCTACACCACCTGTATGCACTTTAAACCTAACAAAATCTCATCTATATGTTAGCTTTGTACATGCACCTTTTTATCCTGTTTTGATGACGTATTTTGTGCTAATGAATAACTAATTTGTTAGGGTATGCATCCATTTAGTCATTATCCTATGCCAACAAATGGACATGCTGAAACTCCTGTAAGTAACCAACTGTGTCTGTCCCCTTTTGCTCATCACTGTTTCATGCAATCCTGAAATATATCTTTCAGGGAGCTGCGCCAAGTGCTTCAGAAATGAACGGTGAGTCTTGCACTCTTGTCCAAGGTTAATAGTTGAATATCAAGGCCACTTAGAGCATGGAAATTAAAACTAGGCTTCTGGTAATAATTACAGGAAAAAATGAGCCTGGCAGAATGTCTGCTCCATCTGCCAATGGGATTACCTCCCACAGGTTTTTATTAGTTAGTCATGTATAAGTCACAAATTTATATAATTCACAAACCATCTAATAACCAAAGTTTTTACCTGCAGTGAGAGTGGAAGTGAGAGTGAGAGTGAAGGAAGTGACGCCAATTCCCAAAATGTGAGATTGATCAGTGGTTCTTTTTTATTTCTTGTCATAACACTTCTTTCAGACTTCTGAGTAATTTTTCTGTTGCAGGATTCACACTCAAAGGACAATGATGGAAAGGAAGACGGTAGGCATCTGAGGAATTGTTTCTTTTTCATGATAATTACTAATAGAATTACATATCTATTTACAAAAGATGATAGGTCTATTCTGTCGTGCAGGCAGTTCTCAGAACAGCATATCTTATTCAGCATCACAGGGAATGTTAAATCAAACCATGCCGATGATTCCAATACAACCGGGTGCGATGGTTGGAGTTCCAGGTTCCACAGCTAACTTGAATATTGGAATGGACTACTGGGCCGCTCCTGGTTCTGCAACTGTCCCTGCAACACAGGGCAAAGCAACTTCTGGTTCAGCACGAGGAGATCAATGGGTACTGTCCTTGGGCATGTGCTTATCTTTATGAATTATATTTATACTAACATCTTGATCTTTGAGGATTTGCATCTCTTGTTAATGTTGGTATAGTATTTCTTGCTTTGTAGAACCAAGTACTGTTTTTTAATTTATCCATTCACTTTGTTGATAGTGCTGTTGTAGAAATAAATCTGTATTAAAAACTCCAGGGACACACACTATTTGATGCCCTATTGTTCAGCTAAAAATTACATGGGTTTGTTTGGAACACCATCCCTTAAACTTAAAGCAATAAGAGAAATTAAGTCAGCAGCAAGCCATAGGCTCTCCACACTGATTTTTAAATCTGTATTTGGCGGTTGGGTCATGGGGATCCGCAAGATCTTTTGAAATGCCCAATTGTGCTTTGCATGTGGTAATGGTAAACATAAGAAACCAACAAGGGTGCCATGCTTCGCGCTGCTTTATTTGGTTAGTGTTTTTTGTGTGTAGATTAATTATGAAAAGTTAACGACTGCAAACTGTGATTGCACTATGGCAATTTTCAGGACGAAAGGGAACTCAAGAAGCAGAAACGAAAGCAATCTAATCGAGAATCAGCACGCAGGTCCCGGCTGCGCAAGCAGGTACTGTGCAACGTGGACATGCTGACATCCTGCTACCTAAGTATTAATCTTATAAGTTTGAAAGAGAACTTTGTCCAATGCTTCCGCGATCGCATTCCAGGCTGAGTGCGAGGAGCTTGGGCAACGTGCTGAATCTTTAAGGTCAGAAAACTCCTCTCTTAGAGCTGAGCTTGAACGGATTAGAAAGGAGTACGAACAGTTACTTTCGCAGAATGCTTCCCTCAAGGTATATTCAGGACTGGGCATATGCTCCAGTGATTGTGATTCTTTCAGATAGGTATATATTTTCTGCAATAGATGTTGGCCTCAACGTTGGTCCGATTTTTGCAGGAAAAGCTGGGGGCAACCAGTGATTCTATTCCTGACATGAATGAGCAGAACGACGGCGGTGGCAGCGGCTACAAGAAGCAGCCTGATTCCGATGCCCAGCCTGGGAACGAGTCTTGACCTGTTTAGCTCAGGATTGTTGACACGGCATTGCTATTTATTTCCTTGAACAATACCGAACAGAAAATAGGGAAGATGGGAGAAAATTATGTACACAGTTCTACGTCAAATGACTAATATTTCTAACGGCATTTGCACATATGCCCATCACCGCTGTCCTAGTTTGTACTCCCTCCTATTTTTAAAAATAGACGATGTTTGGGACAAAATTTAGCAAGGAAGTCCAAAACAAAAACGCTGCTTGGTACTGTTCGATCAACTACACCGATTGGCAAAAAAGAAAATGTAAAATCAACTGCAGCGATTGGCAAAAGAATAATGTAAATCAACTCTGTGCGCAAGGCTACGTCTTAAACACTCCATACAAGGTAATCGGCGACGGCGAGAAGGTCAGCCGCCGGCAACGAGCACCGGTTGACGCCGGCCACCTTACCTGAAACGGCCCTTGGACAAATTTTTGTCGATGCTGCAATGGCCAATGCCGTATGATGTCCAGATTCCAGAATGAATCTGGTATACATTTCCGCAGGCATTTGCCGTGCTGTAGTACTGTTACATTTTCTCTCCCCAAAATGGCGAGGAAGCTGCCTCCTCTGTACACCACCAGCCAAAAGCTATCCACTCGCCCCAGCCAAGCCAATCCAACTCAACCCAACCCAGAAATACTTAGATCCTAGGGTTAGTAACAAAAATAAAAATGAAATAAACTTCTCGACCAGCTAGCAATAAACCCCAAACACCTTACTTTCCGTGTTACTATCACCCAGCTAATTGGGGGTGGAGCAGTCAACTGATGAATTTCGTTCCTCCTGGATTGGGACAATCAATTGCCAAGGGTTTCTCTTCCAGGAAAGCATACACTCGCGACCTGAACTTCTGGGCCAGCTCAGCAAGGTCATTTGCCATCCGGGTCTGGGGTAAGCGGTTCGCGACATCAATTGTCAAGGTTGCACAAAGCTTACTGCTCGTCAGCACCTCCAAAGTTGGTTTTGAAAAGTTTGCATGGGATGCCAGACGGTTCAGAAGGATAAGAGCCTCTCTCATCAGCAGACATCTGCAGAAACCATTCGATGGTTAATTGTAAAATTTGATCAAGGGCTCAAGTGGCTGTTTAACTTCTTTCTTTTTCAATTTTTTACTGTCACAAACTCCATGCAGGTTCTTTATGGGCACCTAGAAGCGACTTAGAATGCAGGTTAAGATAGATAGTTGCCAACAGGAAGCGGAAGATTGCACTGAGCTTAGACATTGTTAGCATTCACTCATTGCTATATCCACATGCTACTTGCTATTTCCATATTCAAAGTATGATCCAGCAAGCTCGGAATGCACAAGATTGGGACACAGAAGTTTGAGGGTACCTTTCTCTCTGCAACTCCTGTGTTTCATATTGCATTTGCGATGCAAGGACTTGCATTACCAGCTCCAAGAAACTGGCACCACGGGCACTCACAGGACCTAAAAGCACTTCATATCCCAATTTGCCGCTGGAAGCTATATACGCTAACAGAACGATAACAAGCCGGCAAAGCTCAATTTCCTGAAAAATACAATCTTAGTTGTTTGGCTATGGAAGTGAAGTGAAGTGGCACAAGTTATGAAACTATGCTGAATCTGAATCATCTCTAGATAGACCCTTAGGTGCACTATGCAATGCTTCTTTATTAATGGCAGGTGAAAAACAATCACTGGTTTAGTAAGGGTTTCAATATCACAGAATAGAATCTAGCTAAATATTTCTAAATGCAGATTTACGGCCTCAAAAACTTGAGTTAAGTAGCATACCAGAGAACAAGTTGCCTCACATGACAAACACTCAGACAAATCCACTAGAACTGAGCTTATGACTTGTGATCTATCATTTTCACACCCTTCTGACTCCATCTGTTTAGAACCATCTTTGCCTCCACTACACAGCAATTTCAACCCATCATTTCCACATCCTTCTGATTCCATCTGTTCAGAGCCATCTTTGCCTCCACTACACAGCAACTTCAACATCACTGGGCCTACCAGAAACAGGAATTAGGTTGTCATTGCAAGGTTAAAAGGCATGCACAGTTCAACAAGCCTAATATATTTAAGATATATTCGAAGTAGAAAACAAATTGTTTAACCAGAAACCTCCATTAAACTGATTCCACCACAACGGAATAAAACTGCTACATAAGCATTTCAAAGAATGCTGTGGGACAGAAACGCCTTGGGTAACAATAGTTTACACTTGAAACACCAATAGATATGCCTTTTCCATCTAGACATTCAAAATAAGAGCTTAAAATAGAGACACAGAACCAATTTCCCTTATACTTATGTGGTATGGGGGAGTTCCCAAAGCGAAGATGAACTTCTGGTTCACAATTAAATAAGTGTGGGAATGTTTGGAGCATTTTAATTTCCCAGGCATGGCTAAAGACTAGGGATGGAAAGATGTTCCATCTGCTCTCTTCTATTAGATGTCCGAAAGCACATGCCGTAGAGCTTTTTCTAAAGTTTGTCCATCAAAATCTAAAACTATATAAATTGGTTAGGCGAAACCCACATTAGCGGTGCATTTAAAATACTTTGATAATGTTGCAGTTATAAAAGATAGGTATCACATTCTCGTTGCTTGGACATCATCAAAGGATAAAAGCATCAAATTTAAAAGGGAGGGTATCAAGTAACTAGTCCACAGAATGCAATACACTATGCTGTTCACCTTGCATGAACAGCTTTTGCAAGCTAGCATCTTCTATTATAAAGGTAGTGTGAAGAAATTAAACACAGGAGCACAAAAGCTTACAATTCAAAAGCAAGAAAAGTAGACGCACAGAATGCTTCTTTACAAGCAATCCGTTTTCTTTCTGCAATAGCAGATGCAATCTTGTCATTATAGAAGTAAATCCAAATCTGAAAATAGCAAGATTATATCATTAGCATCCGACCTTATGGCCAACTAAAGAAAGGAAACACTACTCAGATGCTTGTTTACCTGTGGCGTTCCTCTTTGGGATCTGTTGTTCTTAAAATGAGAATCATTACGGACAATGCATCAGTTCGAATTGTTTCTTCTGAGTACTTGACCACAATTTGAAGCATTACAGTGAAGACTGAACTCCAGAAAGCAAAAGGAAGAGACATATTATGCTGTCTCAATAGATTTTCTGCATCCAGAGGGCTCAGCAAAGCAGAACTGTCTTTGTGATTGTCCTCCATGTGTATGTTAACATATGGTTCAACAGAAACATTGGTCCTGAGGGTACACTGAGAAAAATCAAATTAAAGTTCATAATCATGGGAACCTACAATTGTAAACAACAAAAAAGTATTGCACAATTATGCAAGCAACGCTTGAGTAGCAACATTCTGAATATAGAAAAGAAATGCCTTAGCCAGTTCATTTCATCTAGAAACCACGTCACCATTTCAATCCCTAAAAAGTTGAAAGGCCGCAGCTGAACGAGAAGCATGGTTTACAGATCGACAAAGCATAGTAGCAGACAAACACCTACCATTTGAAGCACTACGCAGCTCAGACTGAGGTAGAATCCAAGTTGAAATCAAATTTGAAAAAAGAAACCCTTAAATCTTAGTTTACAGGAACAAAACAGTTCGTCTTCATCTGATATATGGACAATTGATTACTGTTTCAGTCCTAAACTTAAGCAGCATATTTACTTCAATTGTGAAATGCAGCTATTCTGTCAACAGGAAAAATATTCCATTAATGCGTCTACCTTTCACTAGTCTTGGTTCCATAATTCAGCAAGTGTTGCAATATACTGAGCAATATCCTCAAAGTTCTACTGACTATAGCAGCCTGAAAAACAGAGGAGGTGGAAATAAATAGCATATACAAAAAAGCACTTGTGTGATTTTTTTTTTACATCAGTTCAGAATCCACAAACCATTGGAAAGGTGAAAGATAAACCAATTCATATAGCTAAACCATTACAGCGTTGTACAGGGCAACTTGAGTGTATTCTTTCATCGTTATTGTTCCAACTTGCTGGTAATAGTACATATGAAGGGTTGATAGTTTGCTATTACTACTAGCATTTACCCAAGTCTAAATAAATTAAGTGCTGAATCTTTTATTATTCACAAATAAATCAACAAGCTAAAAGGCACAGTTGCTCCAATACTTGCTGCAGGTAGGGTTATAAATAGCATTGTGCAGATTTGTTCCTTCCTTGTTAGTTAACTTAGTTCCTACTGATCTATGCTGGCTAGGGTCATTACTCTTCACAATAAGGTACATGTTTAAAATGGTAGTAGAAATAAATTTTTGCCCATCAGTATTCACATCAGAAAAACATCATTTTCCTTCTGCTCAATCACTAAGGTTAACATCAAAAAGCTTAATACCACATTAGGATCACTGCTAGTTTATATTGTTAGTTAAAAAAAACACACGTGAACATAATTAGTACTACATCATACCTAAGTACTGCTATTTCTCTATAACAGGTTGGAGGCAAATCACATATCCATAAGAGGCACTCAGGCAGTTAAGCAATAATAGTAATGACAACACAGAAATATTACTATGGAAAAAAGGAGAAGAAACTCGGAGTCTCGGATCTTACATTATCAAAAGCACAGAGATTTAGCAATGCTTCAAGGAAAGCCTGTATTGGTATATTCTCATTATTCATCTGCCAATAAATTGACCATATTAGTCAACTTAAATGACTTAATTAAAAAGCACAATTGAAGGCCAAGAAAAAAAATGACATCCTGAAATTTCAGAAGACATATGAGGCAATCACCATATACTGAAATGTTTAGGCAATCTAGGACATATTGTGGCTGAAAACAAGTTTTATACCAGCCCCGGCATAGAAAAGAGGAGGGGGCGCAAAAAAAATGAGATTAAGACTCAAGTTAAGTGAGAAATTCACATTCCCCCTGTTGAAATGTATATCAGTGCAAACTGCAACAGGGAAGGTGCTTTTTATCTTTTCTCTCTCGAAAGCACAGGAGAGCTGTGCATCAATATATTAAGAAGAAGAAAGGGGGTAAGAACCCCAAGTGGTACAGTTTAGGTCCTGTACCAAAGGTGCTTTTTACATAATACTCACCTTAACAAACATGTCATATACTTGGGAAATAGCTTCATTCATGGAGGAGCTTGCTTCAGAAGAAGTTTGACAGTTGTCCGTCAATCTGGTACATTGGAGAAGTGACAAAATTTCTTCGGAACAAGAAACAATGATCTTTGATATCAGATTCCTCCTTGATAAACTGTTAGTTGCCATGCCCCAGATTGCACGTAGATTGCTAGAGATACGCTCAGCCGATATTTTCTTGCACTCAAGATGTCCACTTTCAGATGTACTATCTGTCTGGACTCCTATCTCCTTAATTTCCTTGCACATAATGCTTCTTGGTTCAAAATGGGTATTTTCCTACCAAACAGAAGATATCATTTATGGATATTTCCGGTATCATATGACACAACAGGATGAAAAACTAAGGGTCTTACCTCCAGTGACAATACTCCAGATGTACTTATCCCTGTTCATCAAGTTGAATTGCCAATAAGATTCAAAGAGGGAGGATAAGAAAAAAAGTATCAGCCACAAAATAGCTCAAAATCTCACCCTTATCGATCATGGTGCGTCGCCTCAGTTCCATGGCCTCAGTTAAATAAGTTTGATCCCCGCGCTTCAAATACAGATCAACTTGCAAGGAATTGGCATCATTATCTTTGCCATTTGTCTTGTCTGTTCGCCTGGAGGATGCCCAAGAAGGACCATCAGCATGCAAAGCCCCATTTGCAGGGGCATGAAAGGACTGATCAATATCCATCCCCGCACCGCAAACATCTTGATTGGCAAAGCTGCTGATTAAAAAGAAAGAGAGAGGTGTGAAGTTCCAACAGTCTAGGAACTAATACAGAAAACAATACATGTAAATCACATAATATTTCAAACCAGTCATTTTTAAATTCTTCAGATACAGATAATATACATGACTTGTTACCTCACCGTGAACACATGGTGACTAAAATAATGTGTAGCTAAACCAGCAGTACTTACACATTTGCTTTTTTCAGATTTTGAATCTCCACTTCTTTAGCCTTGATTTGAATATCTTTCTTTGTTCTGTCCTTTCTCAGCTCGGTGCATTCATTTTTCTGCATACACGATTGCAAGGAATCACCTCATGCTGATCATTCAACTTAACTAAAACAACACTGGTCAAATGATAAAATGAGATTGATCAAAGCCCCAGTTTATTGGATCAGTCCTTATCTCAAATTCAAGGATGAGCAAATGCACAGCTCATAAAAATTACAGGAATTTAGAATACAGCTAGCGACGAGAAGAAAGGGTACGCACCAAATTGTTAACTTGCTTGTTGACACGGCTCAGCTCCCTCTGCAGTGGTTAAGATCAAAAGCGTCAGGAATAGAACATAAATGCGCTGGGTGAGCTCCCGCGGAGGGGTGAAGCGGAGCGAGGCGGAGGCGGAGGCGGAAGCGGCGGGGAGGTGCGAGATGGAGATGGAAGTGGGAGCGGTAGTGGGGTTAGGGTTGCGGGAGGCGACGGCGTTGTCCGTGGCGCGAAAGAGCTCGTCGAGGAAGTCCTCGTCATTAAAGTCTTCGTCGTTGACGACGACGTCGCCCATCCCCGCGCTCCCCCTCCCCCTCTTCTCCCCATCGCCGGAGTTGGAGCAGGGTTAACGAAAGGTGGTTTGAGCTGTTACCGGTCAAACCGGTCCGGCCCGGTCAGGGTTCGAGCCGATATCAAACCGGTACCAATTCAAAATTTAAATTTAAATTTAAAAAAATAAAAATTCCCAAATCGGTCATACCGACCGGTAAACCGGTCAAACCGGCCGGTAAACCGGTCTAGGGCCCCAATTCAAAATTCAAATTTGAATTCAAAAAAATAAAAAATTCTCAAACCAGTCATACCGGCCGGTAAGTATACCGGTCGGAACCGGTTACACATGCGATTTTGAATTTGGATTTGAATTCAACCGGTTTCTACCAGTTTCCGGTCAAACCGGTCCGGTAAACCGCTGCCGGAGGGTGACGGTTTGACCGGATCGGTCGGATTTGTAAACCCTGAGTTGGAGGCAGCGGCGGCAGTGCGCGGAGCCGTAGTACGAGGAAAGGCAAGTGGGGTTTGGGGGTTTTGGGCTCTGCCGTATTTAATTGCAAACAAGTCCCTCCCTTTGATTGAATATTTGGATAAACCCTTTTCCTTTTTTTCAAAAAGACCTTTTTCCGTTTTTTGCAAAATCAAATCAGAAATAACGGCCAATATTCCCGGGAGATCAGAAGATGTACTACATGTCTACATGCATGGTAACACGAGTCAATATGGGATTTTCACAGTTCAGAGCGCCATTGGAACGCACGTACTTTTGCAGAAATTTCATTGTGAGACAGCATGAATATGAAAAATTTATTTCCCTAAAACATTAATCCTACATAATTGGCATTGGCATTATAGTAACGGCCAGACGAGGAAGTAAAATTGCTCAAATGGTTCATCTTCGTTTCCTTTTCTTTCCTTTCGTTCCATTTCCTTACCGATGATTTTCATCAGTATTCCAATGAACAAAACCATCCCATAAAAAAAATGACTGCCAGACAACAATTCAGAGGAAAGGGGGGGGGGGGGGGGGGGGTTCAGGTTATCCTCAACATTTTTCACTGATCCACAAGAGACAAAAAGACTCGGGTCATATTCAATTAACCAGAGCAAATAGAGAGAATTAGCGACGGTGCATTGTAACCATGGAAATGCCTATCTGTCTAATTTCCAAATTCCAACTAAGCAACTATCTATCTAGATTATAGGGCCAATATAGCCACTATTTCATGTTCCTATAAGAATGCAATGACCCTTTCTGGTTAGCAGCCCATGATTTGCCTAATAGCTGCCCGCTGGGACGACGACAACCTTGTTGGAAAGGCCACGTCGAACTTGATTACCAGATTCCCCTTCTTCCCCGGCTCCTTTCTGATCGGCCACCCTTCATTCTCCAGCACCACCTCGTACCCAGGGCGCACCACTTCCTCCACTCTCACAGGAAGATTCCGGCCATCTAGGGTTCTGAGGTTTATTGCCGCCCCCGCGAGTGCATCCACCAGAGGGATCTCCTTCTTTACAAGAAGGTTGTTCCCATCAAGAATGTACACGTCATGGGGCTTCAAGTCAAGGATGAAGGTCAGGTCCTGTGCCAACTGGCCATGCAGCTTGTCGCCTTTATTTGGGAATGTAATCTTGGTTCCTTTCTTCCAGCCAGGCAACACTTCCACTGCCAAGACCTCTGTTTCAACTTCTACTCTTCTGCACAAGATGAGATTCAGATGAATGAGTCTGAGAAACAGTATAATCTCTATTTTCTTAGTAAATGTAACATCAAATAGATTTAGATATCTCAAGCTAATCATGTAATTAACAAAACGAAGAGGAATAAACTTTGTGGTTGGTATTCAAAAAAGCAAGAATAATAGTTAGGACCATTAGCAAATTATTATGTATCCTTCCCATTGCTTATGATCTACCTCTCAAGAAGGAAAGTGCGCACACAGGTTTTAATTATGAAGCAAGAAGTATACGACTGGTATACCAAGTATGATGTCAAAATGGCATGATTTTCCTCCAAAAACTGTTTCCATGTCAAGCAATCAAGCTACACAGTGCATTTACCAACCAGCGGGCTCATCAGATTCAGACAGACATTAGCATGCCCTTGCAGACAAATGTTCCAATTAACTTTTCTAGGATTTCATTTTGGAGTGGTCAGAGAATTTGACTACAACAACAACAACAACAACAACATAGCCTTTTTTCCCAAGCAAGTTGGGGTAGGCTAGAGATGAAACCCGAAAGAAAAAAAGTTCAAGGTTCAGGCACATTGATAGCTAGTCTCCAAGCGCTCCTATCCAAAGCTATCTCTTTAGAGATATTCCAATCCTTAAGGTCTCTCTTAACCGACTCATCCCATGTCAGTTTAGGTCTACCTCTACCCCTCTTTACATTATCGACCCGCTCAAGAACCCCATTACGCACCGGCGCCTCAGGAGGTCTTCGTTGGACATGTCCAAACCATCTCAGCCGATGCTGGGTAAGTTTCTCCTCAATTGGTGCCACTCCGACCCTATCACGAATAACTTCGTTCCGGACTCTATCCCTCCTTGTGTGCCCGCAAAACCACCGCAACATCCGCATCTCTGCTACACTCAGTTGCTGGACATGTCGCCTTTTTGTAGGCCAACATTCAGCACCGTATAGCATCGCCGGACGAATTGCTGTCCTATAGAATTTGCCTTTTAGCTTTTGTGGCACCCTCTTGTCACAAAGGATGCCAGAAGCTTGCCGCCATTTCAACCAGCCAGCTGAAATTCTATGCCTAACATCTTCATCAATGTCGCCATCCTTTTGTAGCACCGATCCTAAATACCGAAAAGTATCCTTCTGAACCACCACTTGTCCATCTAGACTAACGTCTCCCCCCTCATGCCTAGTCGCGCTGAAATCGACTGGAGTAATGAATTTGACTGGAGTAATGAATATTAGTTGGAGTATGACTGCACATTTCAGGCAATGTGCAGTTGAAAAGAGCCAAATGTGACAAAAATGTTCCGTATCTGCAAGCTCCCATAAACATACTTCGATATGCAAACAAAAAATAAGTGATGGTGACACATTTTCAACTCAAGCACCATGTATATGCATTCAATGATTCAAATAACAGCATTCATGACTCATTCAAATCTACACGTAATAGAGTTAGAGCGCCCCACCTAGCCAACCCGACCATAAAACCCAGGTGTTATAGTGGGAGGGGTGGGGGTTTTTATCCTCAGTCCAACATTCCCCCTACTGCATGCGAGCCGGGCGAGCCGCGGGGCTGTGCCACCTGTCCGGTCTCAGCACTTCGGTCTCAGCGAACGCAGCCAGGGAAATCGCGCAGCGGAAATGCGTGGCCGGGAGGGATCGAACCCAGGACCTCGGCTCTGATACCAAGTTAGAGCGCACCACCTAGCCAACCCGACCATAAAACCCAGGTGTTATAGTGGGAGGGGTGGGGGTTTTTATCCTCAGTCCAACAAATAGCATTCAACTTGCAGAAAAAAAAAAAGGAAAGAAAAAAACACACTGGACTCAGTATCATGAAATGCAAACAGAAGATAACAAAATTAAGAGCATCTCTCAACTATGGCAGAAAAATCATGTCTATGCAGGTTCAAATATCTAAGTTTTGCAAATGTGTTCACACATTGGTCCAAAATCTTATGCAGAAAAAAGGAGAAAAGCATCACATTGAGGAACAACATATCATGACAACAAAATTATAGGGATATGAGGAAAGAAATACAACATACCCATCTGGATTTGCAACGTTCCTAGTGATCTTCATTTTCCTTTTTGTTCCATTGTACAACTCTTCAAGTGTGCAAGGTAATGTTTTTTCCACAGGCAGTGGCTTTTCTGGCTGGCTTGTACTAGCACCACTCTCCTTCCGTGAACCAGAAGGAGCTTCGCTCCTAGTGTTTGTTGCTGAAGTCCAATGTGGTCTTTGCTGAAATTGCGTCCGGTCTTGGTCGAAGGAGTAAGTCTTGTTGCCTGCCATGAACTCGGCAAAGAAATCATCTGGGTCACTAGGATTGTACCGGAAATTACTTGGACCGCTTGGGCCAGCAGCTGTGGAGGACCGGCTCTGTGAACCAGGCGGAGGCATCCCCTTTAAGCCTTCCTCACCATATTGGTCATAAATTGCACGCTTCTCTGGATCACTTAGTACCTGCACTAATCATCTAGAGTTGGTCAGCAAAGAGCAAATAAGCAACGAAGCTCTTGAACTGAACTTTACATTATAGACGCAGTTGAAAGAGGAAAATATGAAACAAATAGTATGTTCTGATTTTTCTACATAAGTTTGAAAGTAAAATAAGTATTATGAGTACAAGTCAAATGCAAGTGATGATTACAAGAGAGATAAAACAGTTGTGCTTTTTGCTCTTTCTTGCTATTGCATGCAAACTTTTAAAAAAGTGTGCACCCAAATAATATTTCATCACCATACTATATGCTGAAGGTATGTGAAGACTATGATAGAACATTTTTTAACTAGCAGTAATTGTACTTTACTGTAACAAATACTAAGTTTTAACCTCACCATTTCAAACCAATGTTACTCAAAATATTTACAAGTTAGGAATTAGGCTTCCAATAGGCCATGACAGAATAATTACTTTTGAAACTTAAGAAAAAGTGCAGGATCATAATATGTTTGTTTTGGCATAAGATTCACAATCAGCTTGTATTATTGAATTTGAATTTTTTCCCTAATATTTCAATGTAACTGATTCAAATGGACAATGCATACTCTCATTTTGTGAAAACCATTAATATTACTTAATGCGTGAAGAAAAAACATCTATGTTTTGTTTCAAAAATGAAACAGAGTGGAGGGAAACTCTTCTTAGGAAAAAAATACTCTAGCTTCACAAATTAATTAAAAGCATGAACTATGTGTTTCACTTTGTAGATCCAAGGTGCAAATTTAAAATGCTGAACACAACTCCATTTACAGAAAACTAAAAGATTCCTACATGCCCAGTGGATCACACCCAAATAAACCAAACAGTCAACAACTAAAATACTTTAAAAACTGGGAACATATGCTTCCTACATCACATTGGAAGGGAAGTTGATGGGCGAAATTCACTTGCCTCATAGGCCTCAGTTATCTGCTTGAACTTTGCCTCAGCCTCGGCGCCTCCAGTTGGGTTCTTGTCCGGATGCCATGTCCTCGCAAGCCGCCGATACGACTTCTTGAGGTCATCCAAGGTTGCATTGCGATTCACCTTGAGGATGTTGTAGTAGTCCATTCCCATCTGCTTTTGCAGTCAGGAAACCACGAATGTTGCAGTAAACCATTAACCCTAGATCATTGTATCTCCAGACCCCGAATTTTCAGAAGCCCAAATTCACAAAACATTTGGGAGCTCCAGTCATGGGCGGACCCCCAGCATTGGACACGGGTGTACACATGTATCCGATAGTTTTTGCAAAGAAATCGGTATATATAAATACATGTACATAGCGTAACTGAGCGAGATCCGAAACAAATAGCTCAGGAAAGGAATGGATCAATAGTAACTTCGCAGCAGGAAGGGTAAGGCGCTCCGCGGTATTAGGGTTTGGGTGCTCCGTTTCGCACAGCAGGAAGGGAATAAAGGGCTGGGCATACCTGGTGGGTGCTCGTCGACGGGCACCGGCGAAAGCCCCGGCGAAGACGTCGCGGAGGGCGCCGCCGCTAGCCAAGTCGTCGCCGGAACCCCCAGCAGGCAGCGGGGGTGGTGTAATCGGTTAAGTCGTCCTTCTCATGCTCTTATCTTGTTAAGGTAACATTTGGATAATGAAATTGGTTTATGTACATTCTGTTAGTTTAAACAACTGTGCAAATTCTGGATTTTTCAATATTTTAAATGATATTAATTTTAGAAAAGGAATTAGTTCTTTGTTTCATATTTTTATTTTGGCAATGTATGCTATGCAAACCACCTTCATATGCAGACTATGGAAACTCCAATCTGAGCCATCGGATCAACATCTAAGGGGAGGGACGCAGGGGGTGGGAGGGGGGATTTGCAAAAGTGTGATTACCCAATCCAAGGGCGGGTCTAGATTGTAAAATTATCTCATCCCTCATGTTTTTTGGATGTTGATCCGATGGTTCAGATTAGAGTTTCTATAGTTTACATACGCAGATGGTTTGCATAGCATATGTTGCCTTTTATTTGATAAGTTCTACGAGAAGATATAACAAAAATTGGAAACAACTTATTTTCTCTTTTCTTTCTAATAGAAAACATTTGACTACATCCATCCAACTGAGAATGATACCTATCTTATTCACTCTGTTCGCTTGACTCGTCAGTCAATCAGTCAGCAGTACTTTTCTCTCACACAAATCAGCACCAGCAACCAGCTAGTCAACACTACTTTTTCCTCAACAAATCAGTACCAACTATCAGCCACAGCCAAAGCGAATAGAGTCTGTTGCATGCATCTACCTACATAAACTATGGAGTTAAATGTACAATTAATTTTATTTCAGATAGGGGACAATTTAATATACAAATTTGGTAGGTTAATTTAGATGAACTTAGCTATATTATCTATCTGATAACAGATAAACATAAGAAACATGTGGAAAATAAAATACCACACTAACATCTTATCTACTCATCAAATTGAGTTAGTGCTTTTTTTATGTAAATCCATTGCTCGTTTTGCATTTTAGTAGGTTGATGATATTTCTTTTTCTATCCCGATTCTCCTTGTGCTACCAGCCACCTTGTCCTGAAATCCGAAATCAAAAGAAATTGAGATTTTACGTCTAGGCTTCTAGGCGTCCCGTATCCGTCTTCATTTTGAGAATTAGTAAGGCACACCCATCTATTAATCATACAATATGTTGGTGAGAGCAAATATTGTAGAAGATGAGAAGCGGGTGCAGTCCAATCTGGTGGAGAGAGAAACGAAGAGAGAGAAAGAGGCTGTCGTCTCGCCAGACGCCCGCTCAAGCCGGCTGAGACACGCTGTGCCTTTCTTCTACTGGCTGAGTTTGCTGCGGCAGCATTCAATGCCAGCAGTGTCCGCACCCTCGTGCGCAGGGAGGCATGCACGTGCAACCTGGTAGCCGGCGATATTATAAAACTTGCTCTGAATGTATTGGTGGTAAACTAAGATGACTTCGAGATTTGGTCCTTTTCCAATCTCGGTGCGAGTATAGCCAACCATGAGAGCTAGGGTTACAGTAGCACTTAGGCCTCCTCCCACGATCGGTGATGTCGTCAGTAAACCATTTCTTTAATCGGTAAAAAGTGCATAAACCTGGCACTAGGCGCTACAGTTCTCGCTAGTGAGAACATCCTCCTCACACGCACGGGACGCGAGGAACTGCTGCTGTGCAGCCTAGCGACGTCGCCCTTGGTAGCTGTAACCACTAAAGGAGGCCTTAGAGTATTATCTCATTGAGTTGAGAAAGATTTTATTTCAAATTTTATTTCTCTATTTCCTTAAATGCAAAATATTTTTTTAAATGATAACTTTTGGAGGTGGAATAAAATAAGATAAAAGATCAAAACATATGTTTCTTTCCACTGTATAAGCAGCTAAAAAGGGTATTTTCTATTGCATGTCTTTCCGCTAGACTTATCCGCACCGACTTGTTAAGTTTTCTATAAGAAATTAGGAAGATAATGTAACTTAGCATACCCGCTTTCTGATCTCAAATAAGTAATTGGAGAATTATTTATATAAGTGCATCCAACTATTATGTTTATGTATTAATTATGCATTTAATTGTAAAAATTGAGTTGAGCTCTTGTGGAACTATTATTGTTTTAGGCCAATCATTTTAATATTTGCTATTGATCCAATCTTATATCTGATTACTAATGTATGGAGTTTATGCCATGACATCTTAGTGAATTAAGGCTGAGAAAAAAAACATTTCAGGGCATTCCAATCTCATTTCTATATTATAATGTATATGTTGTATTGTAACTTTACTAGATTATAATTACTGTAGGATCATGTAAATTTAAAAGGAATTCATACCAGTTACAATAAATTTAGTCCGTGTCATTGTTATTTTGAAAAATCCTCTTAAACATGAAACACTGTGCAGTAGTCTCAATTTAGGCGTGAGGCTTGAGAAATCCAAATCCGCAAGTGGAAACACCAAGCAAAGCAAATATTCTAACCGCGTGTGTTGTCTTTCCGTGTGGGAGTCTCACGGCAAAGGCGGACAAACCCAACCCAGCAGCCAAGCCAACAACAAGGGGTACTACAAGGCAAACACCACACCACTTGCTGATCTCTTCCTCTCCTCGTCTCTCTCTCTCTCTCTCTCTCTCTCTCTCTCTCTCCAGCTCTCGCCAAACCAGACCAGACCAACCCACCCACTGGAACGGACCGTGCCTGCTGCGTCCAGCCCTGGCTCCCGCGATCCACTCCTCTCGAGCTCGACGGAATCCCGGGGGGAGAGAGGGAGAACAGCAGCCGGCCGGCCGCAGAGGGCAACAGCTGCAACCCGCGGGCCGCCACCCGCAGGCAGGCAGGAAGCGGCGGGGGGATGGGGCAGGCTATTCGCAAGCTCTTCGATTCCTTCTTCTCCACCAGGGAGATGAGGGTAATGATGATATCAACCTCCCTGTCCTCCCTTCCACCTTTTCTTGGTTTGATTGCTTGCTTATGTTTATGTAGATGTAGGTAGGTTCTTGGAACCTCTAGGCGCATGCCTGGTGCAGTCTGATTCTTGAACGAAGTAACGAACCTTCGTAATCTTAGGTCACCGCTTTGGATTGCTTGAGGAAATAAATACTGGTTGGGCTGGTGCTGCCCAAGAATCTGGGCGTATGGGTTGGTGGTTGGTGCCTTGGTGGGTTACAAGCTGATATGCCGTTCCATGCCGAAGGTCCGAGTCGAGTTCTTGGTTAAGTATTGGAGAGTGGCGTGTGACAGGCTAGACAGGGGTCCGTTCTGTAGGATTTTTTTTTCACTGATTCGACGTCTCTTTAAATCTAGTTATCAACTGTGATATGCAGAACTCGATTGAATTCAGTGTTTGGTAAAAAAAAAAGAATTCAGTGCTTGGTCACTGCTAGTTCATTCTTGCGTTCCTCTTTAATAAAATATAAACTATACCATCCTTACAGTGCGCTGTGAAGTGGGAATTATGAGACGTGGATTGATGCAGCACTTAAGTAATGTACGTTAGCAGTAGATGATGTGTCTAGTGGGTACTAGATTCCAACCCAGCTGTTTTTCTCATGGCCTAAATAGAAGATAGAACTGAAAAGTGATCTTTGTGATTCTAGTTAAATATACTTTTTCAGGTATCCTCCTTGATCCAACGAATCATTCCATAAATTCTTACTCATTGAGTCATCCTCAATCAAGTTCTGTTTTTTTAATCAATGGTTATATGACTGTCACTAATAGTGTGATTACCTTCTTCAAGGTTGTGATGCTTGGTTTGGATGCAGCTGGTAAAACAACAATATTGTATAGGCTGCACATGGGAGAGGTTCTTTCAACAGTCCCTACAGTGGGTAGGTGACCTGTATCATTATTTGTTACTTATTTACCTACAACGCTGAATCATTGAGGTGTGTCATGAAGATTGTATCCAGCAAGCTGACTAGTCATTTTTTCTGGGTGCATGTTTGCAAATAAAACATCGAACCCAAAAGACTGTACAGACTGAAAGAAAGGCAACAATAGTAAATCATGACCAATGTTTGGTTGAAATAGTAGGTTGCTTGGAAGGAGTTATCTGATCTTAATTGGTGTTGATTTGGAAACATTTGTCTATATTACATCTTAGTTCATACGTAAGTTTCCTCAAAACTGGCATTCTTCTTCCATTCAATCGATACGTTAATTTATCGCATAATATAATTTTGGAAGAAAAAAAATCAATGGAAGCTGGTAATTTTAACGGAGAGCACTGCAACTTTACTTTATATTTAGCAAGAGGCTATGTCATGCTTTTGGACAAACCAAGCTTGATACATTCTTCAGTGTATGCCATTACTTGTGTTAGAAACTTTTGCTCTACAATATTTGAATGATGGGGGTGAAAAAACCATCTCCAGTCAGTTCTTCACATGATCTAATTTGCCTCTGGTAACATAAATTCTCCCCTGCAGGTTTTAATGTGGAGAAAGTTCAGTACAAGAATGTAGTATTCACTGTGTGGGATGTTGGGGGCCAAGAAAAACTCAGGTCGCTGTGGAAGATGTACCTCAGTAATTCTGATGCACTGGTAATAACTATTACATGGAAGTCTATATATACATGCCTAGCTTCTCATTATTCTATCTGGTTTTTTTGTAGTTCTAATCTTTCTCAGTTCTTGCTTTGGACTTTGCACATTGTTTATCTTCAATTGTAGCTAATATCCAAATCACGGCATATATGTACATATGGTCTTAAATCTAAGAACATTTTTGAAAAAAAACTGCATCGGTGAACTTATTAAGCTGGTGTACAGAACAGAAGTGAAGAGCATATAGTTGTCTTGCACATTGTTTATTCTTCAATTGTAGCTAATATCCATATCAAGGCATATATGTACATATGGTCTTAAATCTAAGAAGATTTTTGAAAAAAGAATTGCATAGGTGAACTTATTAAACTGGTGTACAGAACAGAAGTGAAGAGCATATAGTCGTCTTGCTAAGTTTGTGTTTCAGCTTTCGACTTGTTGCAGATATATGTCGTTGATTCTTTGGACAGAGAAAGGATTGGAGATGCGAGACAGGAATTTCAGGTTACTATTTCATACTACATCCTTCACTACATAACTTCCTGGCTCCTTAAATCATGTTTATTGATGATATGTGGTCCTATGTGGTCCTACTAACATGCATTCTATTTCTCCTTCCAGACAATTATCAAGG
The DNA here is from genome assembly GCF_016808335.1 of Panicum virgatum. Classification (NCBI taxonomy): domain Eukaryota; kingdom Viridiplantae; phylum Streptophyta; class Magnoliopsida; order Poales; family Poaceae; genus Panicum; species Panicum virgatum. The sequence goes on from NC_053145.1 coordinate 2,629,077, forward strand.
ACCCTTTGATGGCAAACAGCATAATCTTAGTATTCGCAAACAAGCAAGACCTGGTAAGTTAGACCACGAATGTTGGAGTGCTAACTGCTGCTTGTGTAGTTTTTTTTTATTACTGTACTGGCGTGCTCACATCTATGTTGTGAAATTCCCCTTTGATCAATGATTGTATTACATATTCTTTTAGAGTGCCGAGAAAACATTTCTTTGAAATTGTTTATGACTAATTGTAAAATGGTAAGTTTAGAACTGCTGTGAAGGATCAAATGAGCAGTGATGGAGTTAAACTTCCAGACTGATGCTTTTTCTTCTTCACGCAGAGAGGTGCGATGAGCACAGATGAGGTTAGCGAAGGACTGGGATTACATGATCTCAGGAACAGAATATGGCACATACAGGGGACCTGTGCACTCCGTGGTGAGGGCCTATATGATGGCCTTGACTGGCTTGCATCCACCCTGAAGCAGCTGCAAGAATCAGGCCATGCAACTTCAGTTGCTGGCCCTTCCATCTAATTCAACAAAAGGTTCTATTACATTCTGAGCTCCTTTTTTTTTCTTTGGTAACAAAGACATGAGCATTGACCATTTTCTTTGCTGTCACCTGGCAACAACTTATTGCAAGTCCAAGATATGTTATCACTATTAATTTTCCCAGTTCACTAAACTCACGAATGCATGCTGTCAGAGCTTTGATCGATTCTGAAATTACTGTTCTGTTTGTGCAGTGAACTCGGTGCCTCAACCAATTGACACCTCATGCCGTGGCTGCCTGTTGATCTGCTATAAGTGCTAAAAGCCCACAGGAGCTCCAGGGCATGGTGGGGGCTGCCAAGTGCCCGCAGATGGAATTCGTTTGCTGCATATGAGCCAATCCACGCTGCAGTCGCATACCTTTCTTCCTAGTCTCCTAGATGTTTGTAAAGCCTTAGATGAGAGGACGTTTGTGTGTATCGACATTGATCTTGTCTTGTGTGTATACTTGGAGGGCAGGTGCACGTGGTTTGTTTCGGTTATTGATTGTTTGTCAATAAAGATTTGCTCTGTGATTCAGCATATTACAAGCTTTTGGCGACGAGCTGTAACTCCAGAATGTATTGCGGTTCTTTTTTTTATGAAAAAAATGGTTGAATGTTACACTTGGAAAGCAAAAAAAAAAGAATGAAGCCAGAAAGATACACTTTCTATTTTCTATATTCAATAAAAATATTTCTCTTTTTGCAAGGAAACAATAAATTAGTGTGTTAATCTGTTTAATGCTAAGAAATTACTAAAGAACCGCTACAGCAATCATGAGAATGTTTCTGATGCAGTTTGATGACAGAGGGAAAATAAAAGAGTAGAGGGAAATGGTCCAAAAAGAGAGACGATGCATGCTTCTGATGCAGTTTGACCACATGGAGGGAAAATAAAAGGCTGAAGCGAAAAGGAACCAGAGAAAAAGGAACGACGCCTGAGAGATTCGAACTCTCGCGGGGAAACCCCATGTACTTAGCAGGCACACGCCTTAACCACTCGGCCAAAGCGTCGTTGTTGGATGAATGGTCACAAAAAAATATTTATCAAAACTCAAACTTCCTTTCGCACGCCATCCTTCGATAAAATTCTTGCAGGATGATCAAGGTGGCATACCCTGCGTTCACGTGCACTTTCAGACAACAAATTACATCTTGCACCGCACACATCTACTAGTAGTCTAGTACTCATGAACGAGAAAAGATCTGGGCCTCCAGGGCCACGACCAGATCTCAGCCAAGCCTGGCCCAGGATCTACACTTGAGGCATGGGAAATTCAGAATCACACGTGAGAGTCAGTCAGGTTTTCCCCGAGGCTTTCCCCACGTGTTAATCAGGGTTGAACACGGTGGCAACACCGTGCCAAAAGTTTTTTTGTACAGAAAATGCACAGGGTCAACATGGAATGGAATTCCAACCACGGCAAGGGGCAGAAGCTGCCTTTCTCTACTGCATGTCTGCATGAAGGATAAACGAAAGAGAATAGGCTCATTGCCCTTGCTCCCTCCAGATGCGGCCGGTGACCCGCAGCTTGTGCTCCTGCCTGCTGCCACCAGAGAAGAAAAGCGCCATGTTCCAGTGGATGATCAGCCTATCAGAGCTGTCCTGCACCTTCCGGTGGCTGTCCCTGATGCTCCGCGGCGTGCCCTGCCATGTCAGCTTCCGCCTGCCCCAGCCCACCTCCAGGCTGTACCCAAAGCACTGCGCCTCGCTCTCCTCGCCCATGAACCGCAGGAACGCCATGTACACCGGCGCCATCCCAAGCAGGAATGCCTCAAAGTGCAGGCAGAAGTGCTGCCCGAAACACTTGAAGACCTGCACATATCCAAATACCAACCAGATTGTGAAATGCAGCATTTGATCGATCTCAGACTCATTCAGTGCTTATGGTACCAGTAAGAAAAGAATGGACGTGGCTAAGGCAAATGACAAAGATATTATCATCCAAAATGTAAGATGTAACCAAATACTATCCAAGTAATTCATCAATGTCTACTGAACAAGTAAACATGCATTCCAGAATGGATGATAGGAGATCCAAACTTTTAGGTATTTAACATGAACAAAGATGCTGATTGTTACTTACTGTGAGCATCCATGTAGCATTTTCCACTTTGTAAGGATTGGGCTTCACATACCGGTGGTTAAACGTGCATCCCTCATGCAGGTCCACCTTATGGTCATTGATGAGATGAGACACCAGAAACGGAACATCACCTGTGATCAGACACTCTGAACCTGCGTACGGACAGTTGTATGGCCTGACCCTGCAGAGCTCCTCATGCTTGAGTTTGTTCTTGTACGGGTGAATTTCAGTGCATCCCATGCTTTGGTATTTGCATGGAAGCTGAAGTTGTTCTGCCACCTTCTCAAGAACCAAACATCTGATGTTTCCCAGTTCTTGGCGGCAAGTTGGGCAATGGTTCTCTACCCTATGCTTGCAGCTGGAGCAAATTGTGTGGCCATTTGGGCACTGCAAGAGCCAATAAGAATAAGGAATCAGTATATTATTACTTATTTACTTTTCTCCGCAACCATCAAAATTTAAACTGTTGTCTAATTGCATGATCTAAACCCCAAAGTAATCCAAATTTTATCACTATTCAAGTAACACAGATTTTATTGCAATTCCTTTTTTTAATTTTAATGATAAAAGAAGGATGGAAGATACTTACATTGAAGAATTATGATCATAGTAAAGTAAATATTTTATAGAACTATAAAGTTAATCCATCGAGGCCAACGAAATGCAGAAGAAAGTTCAAATAAAAAAAAGCATGAACAACATAATGTGCATGTGTGCCTACACAGAAAGCAAACTAGAAACCTGGAAGTGTTCTATTGCAAGTAATATAAAAGCTAAAAACTTGTTGATGGTCAGAACCATGCCTAATTCTAAGAAAGCGAAGACTAAAGACATGGACTCAATACTGTGCTTGCACTGACATAAAATATATGGAGGAAACCAAAGAATAATATTTTCATTCCTGCTCTTCACCATTGACATATGGAAGTTCTGGATTACTTTGATGCGAGGGAGTCCATAATTGTAATGAGCAACATGATAACCAGAAAGATGCAACCAACTTGTGTTAGCATGTTGAGCAGAAAACTTGTTGATTAGAATGTGACAGTAAAAAAACTACGTTATGCTATAAGAGAACATGAAGGCTTCAAAACTTGAGATCAATGGACAAGACCCACATAAGTTAAGCTGGTGTAAATGCAGCATTCATAGAACGATGGCCTCTTTCTATACCAACTCAATCAATATATCTAACAGGAAATAGAAACTAACAGCATCTTCTTTGCAGTCTAACTGAAACATGCAAACATGTATGTTGCAATCATCAAAACATCTGCTTCTGCCAAAAGAGTAAAAGGAGATAAGACAAGCCATGAGCGCACACACCTGTAGTATAGGTGGACGCATTGAGTTTGTACATACTGGGCATTCGAGCAAATCATTCAAGCCAGCCAGTGATGATAATGCAACACTGGCTAGTGACGTAGACCATGGTTTACTTGTAGAGTCTACATCAAGCCTAATACCCCCAAGTGCCTCAGAAAGGCCATCATCTCCACAGTCTGACTCGGGAACCACAGTCACAATGCTGCTTCCCGGTGCCATTGTAAAGGCTCCTTTCATGTTCGGTAGTACAAAACATGAGCACCCCACCACTCCATTGCTTCCTCGCGATCAGCTGCATATTTGAATCTTGTCAGGAGATTGTGGAAAGATCATCACACAAAATTTTGATACCACAAGAGACATGACATCTGAAACATGACACAATTAACATCCCGCACAAGTTGATACTGATATTCAGCTTACCAAGGTGACATACAAAAAGGGGTAATTCAGAGTCATGAGTGAGAAAAACGTGTTTGCCATCTGGCACAGTATCAATCAGTTGGCACCAACTGAAGCAGAGAAATCCAGCTTGAGACAAGTTAATGAACAGTGGCGGAGCTGAGCTTTGCCACCGGTGTCGCCGAACCCGACAGATTTCAAAGAAATCAGAGGCAAATTACTGTATCTAGTTGTTAATAGTTCGTTACGACCTCTTCTGCATAAGACCCTGGTGCTTTCGTAGTCTGGCTTCGCCACTGTTACTGAATACATTCAGATCCCAGAACTGAAAAAACATCTATTTCAGCGGCTCTCCTCCATGAACCCAGGCAGTTTTCTAACTCGAAATTGTCTTAAAGGGTAGGTTACCTAGTCCACATTTTATCCGAAAGTGCCGTTGCTCCCTCCTAGTCTAGTTTGGTTTCACAATCGCCTGTTACAATCCAAGATCCGCGGAATTAAGCTACAAAAGGTCACTGGATTCGTCTAAAAAAAGAGAACTAACCTAACCCCCAGTCCCGCACTCAACCGACATTGCTCTCCCACAACAAGAACTGGAAAAGAGCCTCCCATCTGCTGCTCCTGCTCATACCAACCATAAGTCCATAACTGGCACCGGGGGGGCCCTTCGTTGCCCCTCCCAGTGAAAAAAAAAAAAGAAAAAAAAAAGTCCATAACTTGCAGCAGCTATGTTCCAGTTCCTGAGTGGCGACCTAAACGCGCGAAACCCCCGGGGCTCTCCTTCCTACCCCCAAATTGCGCCCCCCCTGAAACCCCATTCCCCACCAAAGCCTGTGCAAAATGAATCGAACAAGACCCCCTCTAGTTCCACCTCAATTCGCACCCAAAATCAGAACCCAGAGACGCCTCGGAATCCTGTCTCGGCGAGGGAGCAAAACCGTACCACCAGCGCTACAAGAAACGGACCCGAGGAATCCCAAACAAACCACAAAACTGCAGAGCCGGGAAAAAAAAAGAGTGAGAGCGCACGCACACATCCACCAGTGCCAGCAGAACCACTTGGAAACCAGCAGCAGCAAGGAAGATTCCGCCAGGCCGCGCGGCTGCAGCGTGCACTGGAGACGCCGCAAATCGGGTGGGAGAAGCTAGACTAGACCAGCAGGAGGAGGGGGATGTTGGATTCAATTCTTGTTTGCGCTTCTAGGCTCGGGTTCATCGCGCTGCGTGCGCTTGTTCCGTAACGGAGGCGGGCATCTGGAGTTTTCCGCCTCCCCCGGCACGGCGCGGGGCCCACGCGGTGGCCGTTGCGCGCCCGGTCCACGGCGCGCAGCGTGGTACTGGCAGGTGGGGTCGGCGGCCGACGAGCTGGCACGGTGCATGGGCGCGGTGTAGGGGAGCGGGAGGGAGTTGGAGTTCAACTGCCCTGGGGCCACGGGGCCCGCGTGGCAGGCTCTGCCTCGCGGCTGCGTCGTTTCGAAATCAACGGCCCCGTTTCGTTTTACGTTTGCTAGTGAATAGTAACAGTTTGACGGTTAATTATGGTGTTAAACAAAACTAGTTTAAAAAAATCAACTTCAGAATCTCGCGTTAGTGACTTGAAGAATCTAATGAGACTTTTGACCGCATGATTAGAGGATGGTTACAGTAGCATCGCTGTAACAAATTATCAATTAATTACTGTCATTAAATTCGTCACGAAAAATTACACCATCTCTGAATAAGTTTTACAAATAGACTTCATTTAGTACACCATGCATATAAGATTTTTTTAGAATGGAATAGCATGGAAAAAACAAACAAGGTCACGCAACCCGAGGTCACAAGTCATCTGGGTGGGCCACGCACGATCGGATGGATGGGCCAGCCAAATCGAGAACGGAGGCCCAAATGGCCGAATGCCAGTGGGGAAGAAACAAGAAGGCCATGTGTGCCATGTCTGGCGAGGATTTAGGGAGGTTAGCTTACCACTTTCTTGAGGAATCGGGGGAGTGGTTTCTTTGCAACTGCTTGAGCGGTCTTTCCCTTTCGATTACTCGGATGTTCGGTGTTTTGGGGTGGCCGGCGGTGCTTGTGGCGTCAGAACCCAAGTTCCTCGGCGATGTGGTGGCCGGTGGTCGCCTTCTTCTGCTCGGGCGTTCAACGTTTCTACGGCATGTCGATGTGTTCGATGTGCTACTCGGTGAGCCAATCAAAAACTTCGTTTTTTCGTCGAGAAGGGCTTCGGCTTCAAGCTGCATCCTGGATGCGTTCCTCTTCCAACCTTTGGTGCGGCGGAGACTCATCGGGAGGCTGCTCTGGGCGCCGGCGACGAAGACCATCGGGAGACCCTTGCTTGAATTGCATTGTAATATTCTTATTTTCCGAGGGTGTCTTTGCAAAAGTTACAATGTAAACCTTATCTCGTATGTGAAATGCAATCCCGGTTTCTCGAAGAAAAAAAAAGGCCATGTGCTTCTGCATCGCGAGCGAGGATGGCATGGACTGCTGATTGTGTCAGTGAGCCGGTCAGTGTGTTACATATTTATTGTGAGTAGGTTACAGTGATTTATCTTCGAATGCCCCTCCAAAATTAAAGGAGATCCGGTAGCATGCTAAAAGAAAGGAGATCCGGTAGCATGCTAAAAGAAAGGAGATCCGGTACCATGAGCAAGGGAGAGATCGGCATTTACTTGTTGAGACCCACATAAATATTTAAATATATAGAGCGATAGAATAGGTCGTAGTGTTTCTTCCAAAAAAAGAATAAGTTGTAGTGTTTGTGTATATACACACACACACAATGGAGGAATATATTAGCGCACACAAAGTTTTGCAATCCATGTTTGTTTGTTATGCTCAGCGTTGTTTTGGGAGCTTTTTGGGCTTTGGAGGCATCTGGAGTACAGGCAGCAGCCATCAGCGGGCGCTAAGTTGGGTCTAGCGGTAAAACCTGCCTTTTCGTTCATTTGTCTGGATCTTAAGGACGTCTAGGTTCCGGCGCCTGCGTCGTACAGGTTGTGTTTGATCTATACTCAACCTCCGACTCTACTTAAAGATAAGCGTGGTGGAATCGTAAAGCGAACCGGATGGGATCCATGGATCAGTACAACTTGTAAAGGGGCACCGTTCAAACCATGCGGCTCTAGCTGCTTGCCCCTGGAGCACCAGTGGACATGGTGGGTCGATCCATTCATTGCAGCACGTCTGATTCTGAAGTCCCTGTTCCTGCTTGCATGTTGCTTGCCTAAATAAGAGCGAGGCCTCAGGCCTGCATGCTACTAGTTTACAGCCTGTTGCTATCTAGCTAGTCTGTATGTATGTTGGTTGCAAACCATTCGCAAGGTCGAGCAGTTCATTAGTTCTCTCTGCTCATGTATATTAATTAGTATTCGTAAGGTATGATCAAACACAGAAGAAGGTACTACTTCGTCATCTAGTCCGAGAAGGACGGCGGGTGATGGATTCTACTGCTTCGACATCAAAAGTTGGTGCGTTAAATGGGGCAGAGCCACCGGTCACGATACTAGGTGGATCAATCCACTCGATCCTCCGGAGAACCTTGGTTTGAACCGCTAATCCTTGGTTGCTTTTGACGCGAACCATTGAACCATTGGACTCGTTTTCATGGAGCGGTTCTACAATCCATTGGATCGGCCCTCTTGTTGTGTCAGAGATTGCAACGGATGGCACGGGCTGATTGTGTCAGTGAGCAGGTCGTGTGTTCCAAATTTATTGTGAGTACGTGACAGCGATTTAACCTCGAAATTCAAGGTGTTAATGGTTCGAAGTCCAAACCAAAACTGCACCGAACTAATTCCAGTTGTCCTTAGCAATTAAACCCCACCAAACCAATCCGCTTGCATCAAAAACCAGACCAAACTAAACTGCCCGACAGCAAAAACCAAAACAGATCCAAATCGTGATGTGCACTGTGACTCTCCTACCTCTTCTAGCCTTCTAGGCTTGATCAACGCACTAAGGACGAGGCACTATCAATGCTGCCGGAGCTCAGGAAGATTGCTGGTGCCAAGCACGCAATAGCCAGGCACGACCCTCGTTGGCGGCGCCTCGACAGCTTGGTGAGGGGCCTTCCTATCTATCTATCGGAAGATAAAAACTCATAGTATTGCACAGCCCAGGTACGGCCCACAAAGCCAGCCAAGGCCAGGCCCATCAGACTGGAGGACACCTACGCGCCCACATGGAGAGTCTGCAGGTAGTTTCGTTTCTGGTGACTAAAAAAAGTATTCCTTTCTAATTTTATTTCCTCCTTTCCCCCTTAACCATTGAGGTTCATTTGTTATCTTTATTCTGCACTCAAAACTTTAAAACACTTTCAACATTTTCAGAAATCTACTACAACATTTTATAGATATTAATTCAACATTTTACTAAAAAATGTTGAAATGGATTATTAAGAATGTTGAAATGGTATATTTGAATTATTGAATTTTAAAAATTAAATAAAAATATTCATATTGGATCTTATTTCATTGCATTGACAGGCCAAGTGGGGAGGAAATATATCGCAACTGATCTTATCAGTGGCCATGACAGTTCTTATTAGTCGTCAAACTCTTATTGTAATGATCAGTGTTCTAATCAGTGGCCATAACACTACCTAATAGTATCTATTTATGTAATATATGTAAGTACATGAGCAAACCTTTTATGCAATTAATATATAGACAATATGCTATGCACGATGTCGAACCTATGTAATACATAACGAACTATTCAGTATCTTCAGACACAAAGGTGGTTAGTATCTTCAGACACAAAGATAAACTTTACGTGCGCGCGCAGAGATAGTACTAGTGTGTAAAAATATATGCTCAACAAAAAACATAATAGTAATAATGGAAACTGATTAGAGTCTGACAATCAATGAAAATTCATTACACTCTCCCTCGGACACATATTAACAGCTACTTCACTACTCGATTACAGAATGTAATATCTTAAGCAGGAATGCTGCACCTAATAAGGAAGAAGATAATAAGCTTGAAAATGCTATGCCTGGTTGGCAAATTTTCTTCATTTGCTCATCTTGCATTGGTGAGCTGGTGGTACATGATCTTCAGCAATACTGCATGCCTGCTCCTTCAATAATTCTGCCTTCATAGTGCATGCAGGCGAGCTTCCGATTTTTCACATACAGTAACTCCTGACACTCCTGAATCTCCTCTTTCAGAGATTGAATCGTAGTGGATTGGCAATAAAACAACATGTTCAAGATCCAAAATGGTATGTGTGCGTGCGCCGGAGACATGGAGGAAATCACTACCTCGCCAGAAAAGATCGTCGATGCACGGCGACAAGGAGTGCGGCGCCGGAGACGAAGTTGGATGCGCTCGCTCGCCGGAATGAAGGAGAGACTGCAGACCGCAGACATGGAGGGGCAGATGCAATGCAAAAGTCAGCGGAAGCAAGATTGGTTCGAGATGCAAAATGATACATATCCAAAGCGTCCTACGCAAAAGTCTGGCAACGGCGCTCCCTCGCCGGAGGTAAAGAATACAGGACACAATATCGTCGGGAGCCCGGCGCCAGTGACGAGGACACACCTTAGCCGGAGGCGAAGACGACGGCGCTCCCTCGCCTTAGGGCAGCACACGACGTTGTCGGGAGCCGGCACCGGCCGGTGGGGGATGAGGCCGCGTCCTCGCCGGAGACGAAGACCGCTCAGATTTTCCTGGGAGAGAGAGAAAGACCCTGAAGCACGCCGTCTGACCAAATGCACGTGATGTTGTGGGCCGCCTCGGAAATACAATACATCCCGGTACAAAAAGAAGAATACACACGAATACGCGGGGGAGAGAGAGGCTGGCGCCCATCCCCAGACGAATCTGGGCGGTATAGATAAGCCCCGCCCAGCATGCACATGCTGCGTTGTATCTTTGAATCAAATACCGTCCGTCCCCTTGGTCAGGCGGGAACACCGACGGCACACGCGGCCGGCACGGCACGGCACGGCACGACGGGGGCGCCGGTGCTGGCTTGCTCATCCTCCGCGGACAGCGTGTATCTGCACTGCCGCATGCACGCGCTTCGTCGAGACAGGGATCAGACGATGGGACCTAAGCTAGCTGCGCGGCTCCGGTTGCGTGCGCGCTGCTTCGCCGCGGCGCGGCGAGGCAAGGCGAGACGATGAGGTGTGAGCGCCGCCACCGACCACCGGCATCCACCTGGCACGCAGCCTCTGCTGAACGGCCAGCTCCGTGATGCCTCTGTATGCGCTACGTAGCCACGTGCATGCGCTCCTCCGCGACTGCTGGGGACGCGCGGCGGCTCTCCGGCGAGCCGCGGAGGAGGCGTTGTTCTCGAGCGGGGCTTCCTCGTCCTTGTCAGCATTTCATACTGGCCCATACATAAGTCGTCTGAACTCTGAAGCGATTAGGATTTTAGCTAAGGTGCTACTGAGGCTCTTATAAACCACTTTGCTACATGCCCTTTCAATTCGCACACATCTAGCTATACTTGAACTTCTAATTTTTAGTATTATTTTACATGAAATGATCAACGTAATTCTAAGCCTTAAAAGCGAACACTAATTTGCGGCTCCTTTTTATGGCTGAACACTAAGAATTTCAGACTGTGCAGCGTTTTAGCGCGCTGCAAGTTCTGAATAACTGAGAGAACACATGATTATTCCTTGCCAAAAGAAAAGATCGAAAAGGACAACGAAATGATGTACATATGTGTCTATATAGTTTCGACCTACCCAAAGCCGGCCTTGCCTAGCTATAAATTAATAGGAGAGGTTTGATTGTTCAAAAGGTAGACGATATAGAACATTTCTTTCCATGCGCTTGAGCTTATTAGGCTTGAGAGTCATCAGGAATCGAATCTGTAGCGTCAGTCTCCAATTCAGCAATGTAAGTTACTGGTCATGCCAAACACGCGCAAGGGCGCACTTCCAAGTAGCTGATTTGTTGTACCATATCCAGACGAGTGGTCTGTATACGCTTAATTAGGCGGAGTGGATCGTCACAAACCTTTACCAACTTCAGGCAACACACACAGGTACGCAGGAAGTTCCCGAGCAAAAGCAAGAACATGGTAGTTGCCAGCCTAGCTTAAGGTTGACTTGCGTGGTAGTTTTGTTTTTCATATTTCCAGGTGCGCCTGTAACAAAAAAAAAAACCCAAGCAGTGGATTCAGCATGTACCCAAGCCTTTTTTTTCCTTCCTATAATATAATGACGTGCAGCTGTTTAGCTATTTACTAGTAGTACTGTTTATTAGCTGTTATCTTTGCAATGTTTCCATGACCACATGAAGATTATAGTTTATACAATATGTGTTAAGCTGCTTCGAGAATCATCAGGTTCTTTTGATTTCTGTTGGTACCATGATCATATCCGAAGGCAGGACCTCCTTTTCTGGTCAATAACGGGAAGTTGCCAGCCTAAATTTGAAAGCGATGAGGTATTGAGCTCATGCTTGGGATCATGATCGCCTTCCGACCCTTGAGCTTCGATCCCCCATACCATGTGTAACCTTGAAGCTGATCAAATATGAATCGAATAGCCTCCTTTCCAAATCATCGTCGTGTCAATTTTTATACGAATGGGAATAAAAATTGCATAGTTTGATTATAGTCCTGCATTCTGATATCTAGTTGATATGCTTGACTGCAAGTATCCATCCGTGTTATCGATGATTCTGGAAAAATGAAATCATATAGTTTAGATATAGATAATCTGCATTCGTGTAATGAAAATATTACATCATTAGTCACATTATTTATAAATTATACATCAACAATCATACTAATTGTAAATGTATCATACGATGAGGGCTGCTATATATCATTACTAATGATTATAACTAAAATAAATAGCTTAAATTGTGATAGTACTCATTAGTCATAGATACATATTTAAAGTATTTCCAAAATTATTGGTCATTAGCAATCCATACACCTTTAAAATTGTGGGTTATTTAAATATAAATGATATATCATCAGTCATATATTAACTACAATCAATATAATCATTCATATTTAAATGAATTAAATTAAAAAATTATATATCATTTTCAGAGTTGAATGTGTGCTATTTTAGAATAGTTTCAATAATAATAATAGTAGTAGTAGCAGCAGCAGCAGTAGCGGCGGCGGCGGCGGCGGCGGCGGCGGCGGCGGCGGCGGCGGCGGCGGCGGCGGCGGCGGCAGCGGCGGCAGCAGCAGCCGCAGTAGCCGCAGTAGCGGCAGCAGCAGTAGCGGCAGTAGCAGCAGCAGTAGCAGCAGTAGCAGTAGCAGTAGTAGTAGAGCAGTAGCAGCAGTAGCAGTAGCAGCAGCAGCAGCAGCAGCAGCAGCTGCCGCCCAAAGAGTGTGCATGAGTGACGAGTAGTAGGTCTGCTACATAGATCAACATTCTAGGAGCTAAAGTCAAGCAGGTCAGATGCTGGAACATAAGCTCAACATGTACTCTTTTTACAGTACATTAATGTCAGATATTCATGTATCCAAATTTTATTGAATATGAATACTGAAAAACAATTTCAGGTACATGCATTATTTTAGAAATGGAGATATGGTATGGACATTGAGTTTCCTGCTATCCATTTTCCAACTTAAACTATGCTTCAACATGATCATAAGAGCTTGCGTTCAGATAAAAGATAACAAATAAGCCTTTATATTTCCCCCCCTTTCATCTAGGTTAGTCGATGTTTTCTCTCCAACATGATCCTACAACCATTTTCAAGATCAGACCATCCAGGTTGGTCGATGTTTTATTTTTCCCTTTTTAGTTGCAGCAATTAATATGCTTCTGACGTGCCCAGATCAGGTTCAGTCATATATATATATATATATATATATATATATATATATATATATATATATATATATATATATATATATATATATATATATATATATATATATATATATATATAGGAGATGCTTGATGCTTCAGAGGCCACATGCATGCACAGCTTCAGGTTTCATGTGCTGGATATAACTACGCACAGGAACTAGGTTCAATTCCCTCCATTTCTAAGAGAAGAGAGGAAAATAAAGCAAATTAAATTTGAGCAGTTTAATTTGGAACTGCCCAGAGGCAAGGTGTAGCTATAAAATAGGAGACGCCAATGCTGTAGAACAGAGCTGCAAACCACGCCTTACTGCACGTACGGGAATGCCAAACCATCTTTTCCTTGGTTCCCGTCTTGCCTTGCTTCCGTTTTCGGTGCTGAGCTGATGCTCCATTCCTCTGCGTCTGGGCATGGGGATGTGAGTCACCGGGAAGCTGTGCAGGACGAGCCGGTGGTTCTGCTCTCTACCACACTTCGACACAGCCAGACGAGATCCATGCCGCTGATGCTTAGCTTGGTTGTTTCCGCACAAGTGGCACGTGCAACAGCCACAAGAAAACAGTGACGGTTAGATCATGCCATGGCGATCGACCTTGAAAAGCTGGTGGACGGTGGACCTATTTGGGTAGCCAGGTGACTGCACAGGCAGCCGGTTTGCCACCGAGCTGCGCTGATGCGAAGGACCCAGCAGTTGCAGCTTGCAAATTGCCCATGCAACAAGGAAGACCAAGGTGTAAAATCCCATCACAGCTCGGGAACTCGCTTGGATGCCTGTTGCGCCACCACTCCTGGAAGACATCCTGATCGATCTCCCTCTGGCATCAAGTCCTATAGGTCAACTAGCGAACCAGGTTTTGCTAGCAAGCAGCATGCACGAGGTGAGGCAGTGCTGGCCCGTCTCATCCTCCTTGCTCAGATGCAAAACGGTCGGTCCTTGTCACGAAACGGTCGGGCCGTCCAGCACCCGTTGTACTTGTACATCGCCAACCACAGGAAGAGTTTGCGACGCAGCGGTGCCCAGGATGACAAGATCTCCACAACCGTTGCCAGGCCGGGCTCGAACTCGATGCCTCCCTGGAAGAACAGCTTAGCTTGTAAGCAGATTTGGTGGAGTAGGTGCCATTCGTTCCAAAACTTCATAATGTTGTAGTGTGTTCTTTCCTTTGATTTTCTCCTGTGTAATCGAAGCTAAGAAAGTCTTTCAACTAGTTATTTCAGCGCGTACATTCAACAAACTCAAAACAAATTGTAGTACTCCTTCCTTCCACAAATGTGGCACAGTAGCAGGACTATGCACATGTTCATCTAAGCCGTGGTGCCCCTGTATGCGGCAGAGATGTATGCATTTATTGTGCTCACGAGTCACGACTCAAGTCCATTTCAGTTCTGAACATTCAGGACCCAATGCAAGTATACAAATAGACAAGCCATATCATGATCTCACATACTGAGTGTATGTGGTACATGCACATATACATGTAGGTGTAGTGTCGCAAACAGTAATGGTACCCCACTGAAGGGCACCTCTGGCCTAGGAGGTATCAGGACTCAGCAGGCAGTAAAATCGGAGTCAGTTTCACCGATGCTTCTTCCATTGGCCCGTCTTTCCTCATACGCTAGGGGCTGTAAACTCTGCCCCCACAGTTTTGCAAATGGTGTCTGCTCATGTAAGCTCGTCATACTTCGGTTCTACATCGGCGAGAAGATAGCAGCTCAGAGCTTGATAGGCTGACCTCATTCTTCCCACACTGCCCGCTTCAATCAGTTTGAGACTTTTAGTATTCATGATCAGCTCATTCTCTCGGCCTCTGAGTTTAGGGTTGCGAGCCGCCTGGAATTTGGAGGGGTCTATGCTATAAAGAAATCTGGTACGTTACTGATTCTGTTTTGCTTGTTGTTTATCATATAAACACATCCAGGACAGTTGCAAGTACCTGCTTTTATGTTATGACGTGGTCAGAAGAAGGTGCCACGTTTAAGCTCAGTGTTTCAGCAAATCATTTCATTTTCTGCATGTGTTGATCCTTGACAATTGGGGAGCTCAGAGATAATCAGCGATTCAGCGCAAGGGATTACTCGAAACAAATCGGCAGGTGTTGATCCTTGACAAGAAAATGACTAAACAAAAAGGACATAGAACACCTCAAAAGTAAATCCCAAGTAGTATCTAGAAATGTACAAATGTGAAATATGATCGATCGCCAGATTATGAGTTTTTAACGGTGCCATCAAATTAGACCGAAATTTCATTTTTCTTAATACAAACATACGCAGCTCTAATGCATATCTGTAAAAAGTAATCAGATTATGCGTACCCAACTCATCATAGTTAAATTTTGTCGCGCACTGCAGCAGCAACAGTGGGAATCCGTTCCAATAATTTTGGAACACTTGTTGATTTCAAGAATCAAATCGTCAGAACTCAATGAAAGAATAAAGAGTAATTTCTTAAAATAAGATGGATGAATTATAAACAACTCTTCTTGATATAGGAGTACCTACTAATTCAAGCACTAAAAACTTTAATAGCAATGGAAAATGATACTTAAGATTTCCTAGTGATATTGGCATACCGGTAGCTCATGGTAGGTCGCGTCGATGCTGCTGATACCTCAGCTGAGATTCTGAGCCACTGGCTGCTTCAGGTTTCATGTGCTGAACAATTGCAAGAACTTATTTGTAATAAAGACAAAAAGGGACCATCAAGTAAAAAAGTTGAGCTGTTCTGGAGCTAGCTGCTGATGGCAAGACCTAGCTATAAATAGGAGAAGCCCAATGCCTTAGAATATGCTACACGGGAATGATAGAATTCAGCTTCAGCTCAGGTCGGGTCATTCTCGACCCATTTCTGCGTCTGAGCTTGGGCATGGGAGTTGCCAGGAATCGGTGCAGAACCAAAAGTGCCATTCAGTTTCGTCAGGCAAATAGCACCAAGGATTGGCGATGGAAGTCGGCAGGGAAGGCAACGGGTCATCGACTTCAGTAGGAAACGTCCATCTTGAATCCGACGGCGGTCGTCAAATAAAGGAATTGATTAGTTTCTTTTCTTAACCTCCGCTGTGACAAGGTACGAGGGGTATGGTTTGTGATATTCATTCGGTGATGAACTCGTAAACCCTAGGTAGGAAGTAGAGCTAGCGGTAGAAGGTCCGTCTCTTTGGCGGCGAACTCGATCTGCTATCTATCTGTAACCGAGATTTAGTAGTACGGCTACCAGTTCCTCCCATACGTGTTCATTCCGACATCATTTCCCTCTTCTCTACTAATTATTGTACTGTGCAATTGTGCATGCGTCTCGATCTCCTTGCAGCACTCTACTGCTTCTTTCAGAATTGAGATGACTCTATCAACAAAGCAAACAACCCTCTTTCCCCTCTCTAAAATTCATGAGGAAGACTTGCACTAAAAAAGGAGACATATGGGGTGAACACTGACGAAAGGAAGTAATAAATCTAAATCTACTTGCTACTGCAGGAAACATTTCAGAATAGTTAGGTGTTGTTTTATTTGTTGATTTCGTTATATCTAGGTGCATAGCAAAATATGTATCTAGAAAAGACAAAACAACTAATAGTTTGGGAAGGTGGGATATCATGCATTAGCTAACATACTGTATGATGGACGTGATCAACGATAATTAACATTACAACTATATTGTCAACGTTCTTGGTTCCAGTGGGACATCGACGTCCTGGAAGCTACGCTACGCAAGTCCTGTAACATACTGCTACAGGGCATGAATGCTCGCCCGTTCACCCAAATAAAAAATAATAATAGTGCTCCTTCCAATCCATAAACATAGCAGTCTTGTGCACATGTTGAGCTCTGCCCATATATTCATGGACGAAAGGAGAGTATTATTAATAGGAGAAGTTTGATGCTTCAAGAGGTAGTAGACGATAGAGCATTTCTTTCCATCACACTTGAATATGTCTCGTCAGTCATTCTCAGTTCATCTCCGTCTCTGTGCACTTGAGCGCTTAGCTAGGCTCGGGAGGCCTCAGGAATCTGTAGCGCTAGAATGAGGAGGTTCAATGTAAGTTACTACGACTCCTGCTGCTTAGCTTCTTGTTTGATCATGCCAACAAGCGTAAGGGCACTTGAAAGTAGCTGATCTGTGCATATCTTGAAAGTAGCTGATCTGTGCATATCCACACCCACACGAATGGTGGGTAGGCTCTGCATGTTTCATGAGATGTTCTCTGCTTGATTCATGCAGGTGCAATGCGTAGCTTAATCTGGACTTCCAGGGATATTTGGCGGAATGGATGAATACAACACTGTACCAACTTGAGGCAACAGACAAAGGTGAACATGAGTCCAAGATGGCTACGGTGGAGGTGAAAGGGAGTAGAAGGTTGTAGGTGATACAATCAACCTCGAGATGACTTGTGTAGCAGCGCGCATTCCTAACAGCAACCTTCCAATCCCAAGCAACAAAAGACATCGTATAAAAAGGCAATGCGTAAAATGGCCTCTGTTTCCCCGGCGGCGATTCCGAATCGCAAGCAGTTGTCCCGATTCTGCCTGCGTGGGCAGGTAACAACACATAAGGTGATACAATCTGCGGTGACACACGCCACACAGCAACAACAGTACAACACCACTGTTATACATTCAACACCACTGCAACAGGTACGTTTGTAGATATACTACAATCCGAGGAACTGTACGGAGATGTTCAGGAACTTAAATTTCATGACCTCCATCCAAAACCAAGAATTCACGTCTTCACTATAAGGCGAGCATACAAATCAAATGTTACGACCAAATTTGCAGGCCTCATAACCATGTACATTCAGAATGAGATCCTTACACTGATCATTTGATATTCTTATTAGTGAAGTTTGCAAGCATAACAAAGATATTATTACAACCACACCCACAGTCGAGTTTGAAGATAACCCAGACAATGAAACAGTCGCAGAAACAGGAAACAACGTTTCTCGCCAATGCAGCAGTTCACTCTCACACACCACACATCAGGCTGAACTTGGTGGCAAGAGGGACGGATATGATGGCAACTCCCAATGCAACACCGAAAATACGGTGCGAGATTGAGAATGTAGCGCTAAACTGTGGCTTCTTCAGCGGGAGGTGGGGCGACAATGGGCGGTTCGCAACAGGAGAAGACAGGGGGCGGCTTGTGTGCAGGGTTCGGCTTCCAGTTGGAGACATATTTGGTCGCAACACTGCTAGAGGCGAAGATGTGTAGCCCCTGGCTTGCTCCAGATTTGAGCTTGAGCTACCAAGAGCACCTGAAAAGATTAATGCAATAAATTTAGAATGGCTAGTTGTGTAGAATAAACTGCATAATTCTACTAAGCATAAGCATAACCAAATAAAAGGAGGGAAATCTGACTGCATTCTACTAAAAGCACATGTAAAGATGCACAGAATTACAAAAAAAAAAGATACACTATATCCAAATAAATAGAAGAGACGTAACTGAAACAGTTAAGCCACGGGGTATGGATCTTTTGCTTCTAGGTCCCACAAAAATTCATGACGAACCATGAGCAACTTTTACCTACCAGATATAATGACACAAGATGACTCATGACCTATGTACATTACTGACCTTCCCTTGAATTAAGCTCTAGCTGGCAGACTATAAGCACTCTGTATGTCATTTTCAACTCATATTAGTAGATACTAAATATCCTAAAGGACAATATACTTGGAAAAGTCCTAGTGTGCTTTCAACCTGCCACTATCTCCTAACAAGTATGTGGTGTTGTCGATAACTTCAAACTAAGCCAGAAGCAAATAACAAAATAAGTGCAGATCTCTGGGACTGCTTACCACGGAGAGCAAATGGCGTGGCTCTCAAGGGTGCAAATCGAGTGTTGCTGTTATACTTCTCCATTGCTGCACATCAACTAATAACCATGCATTAACACAACACAGAATCACAGTTTGGTAAAAAAATATCTGAATATAAAATTTTGCAAAGCTCAATGTAGAAAGATTAGCTAATGATTCAATTAAATTGGAGAACATCAAAACCAATTGATCCTAATAAACTTGATTGTCTAGATAAAAAAACAAACAAACCAAGTAACATATTTCAGCAAATTACTAGAACCTAGTCAATCTCGATACTAACCACAACCTGAAATATCGAAACGCAGGATCGGGATAAAATCGAAGGATGCAACTTCTAAGTATATTTACAGCAGTCAACTTTGGAGACATGATACTGAAACCCATTATCATTGCAGAGATTTGCACAAAATCAACTATTGATAAGAACATGCGACATACTTGCAAATTTCAATCCTAATACATAACTCGTATCAGGGTAAGACTTCATATGAGGGGCGGAACATTCATTTGAACCCAACATAAACTTTGTGAGAGAAAAATAAAACTATTGACCCAACACGAGATGGATCAGAGCATTCAACCGAGGAAGGAACATTAGGACTTGACGTTAGAGGGCTCACAGCAAAGGAGAGCTTCTGGACAACAAACCAAGCTATCCTGTGAAAAAAGTAGTGCTTCCTTACTGAAAGTAGAATCAACACTGCATCACTCTGGCAGCCAGGCACAATTACTACACTTTTGCTTGGGCCAAAAAATTAAATACCAAAATAGTATTCATAAAACCACAATTTTTACCCACAAATATACTGTAGTAGTTTCCATTCATTTGGTGTTACTTTAAATACAAGTTTGCAAATTTATCACTGACATGTTATTAATGCAATGATTGCCACAATTTTTTCTCAGTGTGTCTAAGCTCATTATCAATGTAGGATTATAAGTACTTCAATGACACCATCTGCAGTTTCAATACACTAGTAACACTACTAAGTTTATGTCTATAGTTCTCAGTAGCAGCATATTAGAGTGCTTAAATTTCCATAAGCACTAGATCTTAATCCTAAGCACATCACATAGCTACCTTGTCTCGCTGTGGAAAACAAAGATCCTTCTTCAGTTTTCTTGTCCGCTAAAGCTGAGATCCTAAGGTGCATACATATATGAATGAAAAAAAATATTCATGCAGTGCTGTATTCACATTTGACAAACAAGTCAAAAGCTGGGTGCTACATTTCCCACCCCTCTATGATCAGCTGCAGTAGTAGGTAGGCATTTGTAGAGCGTAGACGGTTCATAGTGGTACAGTATCTATAATAAACTCACCATCATGCGTGGCGCAAATCAAACCGATTGCCATTGCAGCACTAACCATTGAGACATTTGACAGAAAATACACACAGTTAGGCGGCCCTGCCCCAATACCCTAAGATCAGGGGTGGACCCAGCATAGGACATGCGTGTACACATGTACACCCGATAGTTTTTGCAAACGAAATCGAAGTTAGTAGGTAATCTACTGTGACTGGATCGGATCCGAATACAAATAGTTTTGTTAGGGTTTGGGGTGCTCCGTCTCGCAAAGCAGAAGGAAAGCGAAGGGGCGGGCATACCTGGTGGATGCTCGTCGCCGGCAAAGGGCTGGGTGAAGACGTGATGAATGGCGCCGCCGCTCGCCCAATCGTCGCCGCCGGGGGAGGAACAACGAGGAAGGAGAGAGTCAGAGAGAAGGGAAAGGAGGAACGGAACAGAGATGAGCCTGAGGCCCTGAGCCGGTGAGCCCTGACTGAAGCCGTGAGGCGGAGGGCTGTGAATGAGCCGAGCTCGAGCGAGCCTGCCACCTGGAGCTGGAGCTCGATAGCATTCCGAGCCGAGCTCGATAGGAGCCTTAGATCCCGCCGAGCCTACAGGCAAAGCTCGAGCCGTGAGTCGTGACACTGACACGGTTCAAAGCTCGCCTCGAATAGGCTCGTCTAATGCAGATATATTTTTAGAAGAGAGAAAAACTTTATTGTTTTTAGAGGTCATAACAGAACAACTTGACAATAGACAGAGGTACCAACTGGTTCCGATCTTATTAGTCCATTGCGTCGACCACGGGTATTGATGTTTGCAGCAGTAACACTTTCACAAATAAAGTAGAGTTTTGCATACTGCAAGTTCATGGAGCTGAATAATTGAAAGAACATGGCATTTTATTGCTTTTGACCTACCCAAAAGCCAGCCTGGCTATAACTTGCTAGGATAGAAAGCTACATTGGCCGATAGAACATTTCTTTCCACCGTAACCTACTTGAATATGTTTCAGCTCTCAGCTCAGTCTTCATCTCTCTGCCTCTGAGCTTAAGATTGGGAGTCATCAGGAGTTTGTAGGCAGTATGATGCAGATATCAAGTAAATGTTATCACACCTGCCAGCTTTAGAATGTTACTAGAAAGATGCCGCACCCTTGGCAGGGCGCGCTATATGAACCCATCACCGGCACACATGTCTTTGCGATTATGGAGAGATTGCTATGGTATTGTCGCAATTAAAATGATCATTAGGAAGCTGTGCCGTAAATGTCTGCTACCATATAATTGTATAATATAAAACATGCTAAGATTGTTTCATCTTCCATTGTTTCATCTGGTCAGGCTAAATAGAGTGTAGCATAGTTAACTTTTGCATATTACAATCCTGATGGTACTAACATTCAAAGGGCACTTTGTGCATAAAAATGCTGAGTTCGCAAAAGTATCGAAAAGAGTCCATTGGTCATGTTGCTCGCTGATCACTTGCATATTTGTGAGGAAATTTTTGTTTACTTAAAAAAGTAAAATTTGAAAATAGAAGTGAAAAATAAATTGAATTAAAAGGAAACTTAAAATCGAAAGTCAAAAAAATGAGGAGGTAGATAGGAGATTGGTCTTACTGTTTAGATTTTCTTTTTGAGTTTTGAACTAATGTCTTTCTTCTGAGGTTGGTCAGATTCCAAGGTTACTCCTCTTTTATTGTTTCCTTTTTGTTCTTCTCTAGAGTAAAAAATGCATTAAAATGTATAGTTAGTATGTGTAACTTAAGGTATGTATTGTTTTGTTTTTAAGTTTTGTTTTGTAATGAGTGCAAATGATACTTTTTTGGAGCTTCAGTTTTCTTTGAATTAGCATCATATTTTTCATTGTACGATTCTTGCAAGAGATAGTCAATGTATATGCAAGTATACAGGAATGTGTATATATGAACAGATAAAAATGTTGTTGTGTGCCTATTGACTATAGCTTGTACTATCACAGCCTTGTTGTGGTGGTAGGCTTTTTAGAGTAGTGGATGTTGCTAAATTGGGACCTCTCATTTTGTTGATAGTACTTTTTTCATCTGGGGTTTGATTTGCAATAGAAAAGACTTAATATTAATTGTTGGGGCTTCCAGCACTCTTCAGGGGTGAAATTTTTATTATAAATGTGGATTTTTGCCCAACTAATGCTTGTATCTCGTGCGGGATATTGCCTTTGTTGCAAGAATCAATTTACTTGTCAACTGGCTTTCGAATAAGATGTTCCGCTTTTTTATCAAAAAGTATGAATTCCAGCTGGTCCGTTCCATCACTTGCCATTATACAAAACTTGTACGTGAGTAATTCACATTTGGTGTTTTGAAATATATTTAGATGAATATTCATGGACTGGTGACATTGTGGGTGGTAACATTGTGAGTGGTACCTGTTCATTGACTGAGTGCAATTGCAATAAGATTTTGTGCATTTGTATTGGCCATCTTGAAATCGAGTTCTTGAATGGCATGACTTGCAGGCAAGGTACCACCATCCTTGGTTTGGAGCCAGCTTTGTTACTGCCGTTGTGCATTCAAATCTTAGATTGTGGAAGAGAAGAATCTAAGTTATTTTTTGTTAAGGATATGTGTCATGATTAAAATGTAGTCATAGGGATAGATAACATAATTTTATTTTAATTATAAAGGGTTCATGTAATCTAATATGTTGAAGTAATACAAAATAATATACAATGGTGTATGACTAGAAGATTTTAGAAGGTCGACTCAAATAGACTTGTCTACTACAGATATATTTTAGAAGAGAAAGAAAAACTTCACTATTTTTTTAGAGGTCATAACAGAACAGCTCGACAACAGACAGAGGTACCAACTGGTTCCTATCTTATTGGTCCATTGTAGGACGACCACATATATTGATGTTTGCAGCAATAATGCTTTCATAAATAAAGCAGAGTTTGGCATACTGCAACAAGTTCTTGGAGCTGAATGATTGAAAGTACATGGCATTTATATTGTTTTTGTCCTACCCAAAAGCCAGACCGTCTATATAACTTGCTAGGAGATGTTTGGTGGTTCAGAAAGCTACATTTGGCCGGTAGAACATTTCTTTCCACCGTATCCTACTTGATGAATATAGTTCAGTTCTCAGCTCAATCTTCACCTTTCTTCGTTTGAGCTTAAGATTGGGAGTCATCACGAATTTGTAGCGTTGGATGATGCAGATATCAAGTATAAGTTACAACTCCTGCCAGCTTACAATGCTATTCCACCATGCAAGCAAAACAAGGGCAGTGCTAAATTGTAGCTTATCCTCTTGTCACAGGACCAAGTCGAGTTTCCTTCATGTTCTGAGGTGCGCAACCATCTCAGAATCCGTCCACGGGAGACAAAGACAGTTCCGATCGCATTAGCACATTGTAGGTGAACCACATGTATGGATATTTGCAGCAATAACGCTTTCACAAATACAGCAGAGTTTGGCATACTGCAAGTTCTTTGGAGCTGAATAATTGAAAGATAATGGCATCATATTATTTTGGGAAAAATTCAGTTTACACTCATGAACTATCATGAATGTCCGATTTTCAACCTTCAACTATAAAGCCGGATAATGGAGGTCCAACTGTCGAAACCCGGCAAGTTTGGCCCTTAGAGTGGTTTCAAATATGGTTTTCATTTTTAAAAAATTTCAAATTTTAAATTTAAATTAAAAAATTCATAAGTAATTCATTTAAAAGCATAGAAATATGAAACTAGTCAAAATTTAACCTATCTATTAACACTCTACTTCTCAGTTATTCAAATTCATTTTTTCCATATTCCTAGTATTTGTTTTCTTGTAGTTATACCTATTATTTTTGAATAAATAAGGTTCAAATATATCAATAATAGTTAGCTTACATTTTAGAAAAAAAATTGATACATGTTTCATATTTTTTCTAATTTAAAATAAACTAGTATAGTGCTCGTGCTATTGGTAAATATCACCAACTTTATGCCTGTTCACTCCGTATATATGTCATTTTGTGATTATGTGAGGCATTGATTGTCTGGGATCCGATTCGGATTCCGATTGATGGGTTCCGATTATGATTCCGACTAATTTGTTCGGATTCCAATTAAGATTTTGATTGATGAAAGGCTAGTCGGACTCGCATATGGGATGAACTAAGACCCACCTGTCAATGACACTAGACGAACCAAACCAAAATTTGAGGTGGAAACTTTATTCACCTTAGTAATAGGTATATATTACTTTTTTTAGGTCTAATTATATTTTTTTTCAATTTTTTAAAATGCAAAACCACTTTTGAAACCACCCCAAGGGTCAACCTTGTCCAGTTTCAATAGTTGGATGACCCTCGTTGTCCGATTTTATAGTTAAAGGTTAAAAATCGAACTTTTATGATAGTTTAAGAGTATAAAATGGACTTTTCCTCTTGTTTTTTACCTACCTAAAAGCCAGCCCGTCTATATAACTTGCCAGGAGATGTTTGGTGGTTCAGAAAGCTACATGGGCCAACAGAACATTTCTTTCCACCGTATCCTACTTGAATATACTTCAGTTCTCAGTTCAATCTTCGTCTCTCTGCATCTGAGCTTAAGATTGGGAGTCGTCAGGAGTTTGTAGAGCTATATGATCCAGATATGAAGTATAAGTTACAACTCCTGCCTGCTTAGAATGATACTAGGTAGAATCACGCGCTCCACCGCGTGAAGAAAAAAAGCACAAAGATAAAAAAGAAGAAGAGGAGAAAAGCAAAAATAGAGAAAAAAAAAGGAGAAAAGCAAAAAAAAAACAGGCTGGCGCTCCCCCGTCAACCTCGGAAGCGCCGGTCGCCACCTCCTTCCCCGGCGCCCCGCCTCCGCCTCTGTACCCGGCGCCGCCTCCCTCCCTCCCTCCTCGAGCGCATGCGCGCCATGGCAGGCCTCCTCGAGCTCCGCGACGCGCCATGGCAGGCCTCCTCGAGCTCCGCGACGCGCCATGGCGGGCCGCGTCGAGCTCCGCGATGCGCCATGGCGGGGCGCGTCGAGGTCCGCCGCGCGCCATGGCGGGCCGCGTCGAGGTCCGCCGCGCACCATGGCGATCGTCGTCGCCCTCAACGGAGGCTACAGCAAGCGAGCTCCCCGGATCTGCGCGCCTACATCTCGAGCCGACGAGCGGCGGACCTGGCGGCGGAGCTCCGCGCCAAGCTCTCGTCCCTCCCCGCATTCCGGCTAAGGTTGAGCTTGCGGAGCGTGGGAGCGCGCCGGCGAGGCCCGCGCCGTGGATGCGCAGGCACTGCAGGGCCCATGCGCGGCGGAGGTAGAAGGGGAGGGGTGGCGCCTCCGCCATGGCACCGCGCGGGCCGCGCCTCCGCCATGGCCCCGCGCAGGCCTAGCGCTTGCGAGCGGGTGGGAGGGGCGGCGCTGGAGCGGGAGAGCGGGCGAGCGGCGCTGGCCCATGCCCCCGCCGGCCGACGCACGCGGCGGCGAGGCCGGCAGGGAGGAGCCGAGCTGCGCTGGCCGCGGGGACGGTCCTCGTCCTCCCCGCCGGCGGCCCTCGTCCTCCCCGCCAGTGGCCCTCCCCGGTGGCCGAGCTCCCCGCACCCTCCCTCTCCTCGGTGGCTCCGAGCTCGGCGGCGGGCCTCCCTCCCCGGCCTTGGCGACGGCGAGCTCCCTCCGCGGTCATGGCGGGTCCACGCCGGCGTCCCCCTCCCTCCTCTCCCTCGCGGCCATGGCGGGCCGCCGGATCCGCCCGGGGCCATGTTGACGGCGGTCGAGGCCCGCGCGGGGCTTGCGACGGCGGCGGCGGCGGCGGTCGAGGCCCGCGCGGGCCATGAAGGCTGACAGCCGTCCTCCCCGGCAGCCCTCCCGAGCCAGCCTTCCTCCTCCCCGGCGGCGACATGGCGGGAGGGAAGGGTGGTGGACTGGCCGGTCTCTTGCTTTGCTTTGCTAGACAGAGGTGGTGCGCAGCGGCTCCCTGCGGCGAAACTGAGACGGAGGCGAGGCGTTGCGGCAGGCTCCGGTGGGCCCCGAAGCGGCGCGTCCGCGGGAGCTCGCTGCACCAAATCCACTTGGCGGGCCCACCATGCAGCCGAGGCGGTGCAGACACGGCCTGTGGGCGCGACGATTCCACGCCCCGCGTCGAGCTTTTCTCCCTTGGACGCGTGTCGCTCTGTGAACAGCCGGACGCTCCCAGGCTTCCCACCCCACGGCGTATATGATATAGAGTAAGTATGCCACCATCCAAGCAACGCAAGGGCAGTGCCAAATTGTAGCTTATCCTCTTCTCATGGTGATAGTACCACATCTGAGTTTCATTCATGTTGTGAAGGTGCAGTAGTCATCTCAGAATCTGTTTCCTAAACGGCCAGAAGTGGCCATGCTTAGACTGGAAGCGCAGACAATGCTGGTTTTGCAACAGACCCACAATGCAGTGGGAAGCTGATATAAAGAGCTTCGGAGGAATGCAGAACTCATCTTCGTTAACCTGTTGCTCATCACTACCATGTAACATCAACCTGGAGTCCAAATTGTGACCGAATCCTAATTCCTACCAGTCCAGTGGAAACGTTCTCTGCAGCTCATATTGTGACCAAGACATACAATAGTAAGTATTGTAGAGAACTTGGATATGCATGCTATACAGCCTACAACGTAGGCATTACTCGTTTTTTCTCTCAATAAATTTTTCATAATTAGTTTTACTGACGTCCACCGATTCAAGTACCAAAAGAAATGTGGCAAACCAGAAAAAAAATTCCAAAAACAAAAAGGATCACTTGGGGATGTTGGTATGGTAGGAACACACTCTCAATGCAGAGGTTTGGCATGCAGCTGAGCGCACATGCTGGCCCTATTGTCAGGCACTCAGGCTTCAAGCTCACGGTCTGCAGGACAGCGACTTGAATTGCCATGGATCGACCTGCCCTAAGGTCATGTACATGTTGATGTAAGTTCACGGTCCGCCGCAGCTCCTACATACATATACAACCCCTCATAAGTTTTGCTCGATCGATTTGCGTTAAAAGTTGCAACCTTGCTAGCTTGCTGCCCTAAGTTTTCCTACCCACCTTGGTGTGCTGTGTCATGCTTAGAGATGCATGGGCTTAGGAGCCATCAGGATCTCAGCAGGAGCAAAACTGCTTTGTCGATCGTCGCACTCAGCTCCTTCCTGTAAAAGATTCATCAAGGCTACCAGCACGAGATGACGAGGAGGATTCGATCAAGTGCCGCAAGAAATGCCATCTCAAAAGAAAAACAAAAGCACAAGCACAAGAAAAGGATCAGGATGGTTTGAGCTGCTAGGTGAGGTCCCATATGCATGTGGCCTTGGTGTTTTTGCAGCGATGCTACATTAATGCAGACGTGCTGATCTATAACCTGCAAGAATGAACATGGTTTTCCCTATTTCTACGGATGAAAAGGACAGCAAAATAAGTTAGATTATTGCTTTGATAAATAGGAGATGGCTGGTGCTTCAAGACCTGCACATACGCTGCAGTACATTTAGTTTCTTCCCAACCTTCTTGCTTGGATCCGCCTCAGTGATCATCTCACTCTCCATCTCTCGAGCTTGGGCATGGGAGTCGTCAGGAATCTACAAGGCTATGACCTGAAGAAAGATGGCCTGTTGCTACTCCGGCATCGCTTCTTGTTATAGAGTAGTAGTTTAATTTGTTTTCTGCATGGAAACATCTCCCTAAATAAGCCCGAGTGTTCTACAAACAGCAGCTAAATCAAACCATTCAGCCCCCCTGTCGAACCAAAGAAAACATCTGTCCACGCAAAGTCGCAACACAAATGAAAATATGATGTGTTCAGTAGTTCTCGATCTCCCTACATAAAACACAATGCTCAATGGGCATGATTCGATAGCGGCAATGTTCAACTTAGAAGTAAGCACCTTCCACTCTCTTAGTGCAGAAGTCTAAACCAAAGCCGTTGAAAAATATAGATTTGAGCGTTCTGGGTTTCTTTTCTACCTTCCTATGTCGAACCAAAGAAAAAGCAGCCACGAAGCATTGTCCAGATAGGTACATGACTTCTTTTTGTAAACATTATTGTTGACACGTAACTATGTGACAGATCCTAGCTATACGGAAGGAAGGATGTCGAGGGCCACTTCCTTCAACGAAGGCATTTCCTCTTGTTGATGCAAGCAGATGTAGCTGCCAGACGTTGCTTTTCTCAGGACCTTCCAAGGTCCAGGGTAGCACCTGCCAAGATAATATTGTTTGGCACAATGATGAGATAATATTGTTTGGCACAATGATGAGATGTCAAATCTTGGTTTACAGAAGGACATGTAGTCTTTGTGTCATCACCAAATCATATAGCAAGGCCAGTGTTTTGCTTAAGTCTCAATTACAGTTAGCAATAAAGTTAGGATCCTATGTAAAGTGTGACAGGTGAGACCTTTCATAGTGAAGTTTTGAGGATACAATAGTTAGCATTCCATTTTTAGCAATTTTGACTAATCCGGAAATGATATCTGCAAAATTCTGGGTAGCAATCTATGCTAACCTTGCTCATGTAAATAAATGCATGTGATGCTAGATTTGAGGTGAACTAATTGTACCAGGCATATGATTAGAATGCAAACCTGAAAAGCGTTCCCCCTTTGACTCCCTTGAAATTGTGAATATAGTAAACTGTGTCCAGTTTTGGGAGAAATGTTTTGGAAAGCTCTGCAAGTTTCGGGTAGAAGAATGACGGGTAGTCTTTGGTAGTCAAGGAATTAGAGTTCACAGGCATATATTTGTAAGTGTAGTCAGCCCAAGATGTCCTCTGTTGAGAAAGGTGCTTCTCAATGCAAGATGTTCCCATAATGGGCAATGTAGAACAACGTGGTAACATAGACAGAAACCATTAACTAATGCATAAGACAATCTTCATATATACAGAAGAAGGATACATCCACTTCTTATTCGGTCTAGTTCTCCATTGAATATTATCAATTTCCGGTTGGTCCCAACAACTGCTTCCTTGTAAAGCTCTTCAACCACAAGCATTTCTGTAAGCCACCATATTACTAAAGAGGTAAGCCCAAGTTTGATAGATCACTAATGGAGGGGATACCCCAAACTTAAGCAAAAGAGAGAAGGCAAACCATTGACATTGAAGTAAGGATAAGCCACAAGGAATGACTCGTCTTCTGGTTTGACACGGTCTGCCATTTTCACTTTTGTTGTAAAACCAAAATCTTCAAATAAGGATGGTTTTATTAGATAATCTAGCTTCAGTGAACATCCTTCAAAGGCTGATTGTCTTGCAAAAGTAACCTCATTTGCCTCAGGAAAGAACTGAAACACGTGAAATAGGAACAATGAGTCAACCAGGAGTTTTCAGTTGATAAAGGCAGGGCGTAACTAGTACATCTACTTGTGCTATCTCTCATAAAATTTTGCCAAAGGCAAATCATCATAACTCTGCCTTTTTGCTATTTCAGCATTCCTAAATGATGCATCAATCATCCACAAATATACACATTGATGACTAGAAAATCCAGAAAAGGACATACTACTCTGGTTCTAGTAGCTTTCTCTGCAGGTACAAAGCGGTCACAAAATTCTCTAATTAGAAGCATGCTTCCAGTCATCTCATTTCCTCCTTCGCCATCACCTAAAAGCAAGAATAGAAACAAGCTAGAGCATTTCCACCTGAAGTAAACCAAGGTACTCCCTCAAATCAAAATATGTCGTTTTTGAGTTTGGTAATTTTTAAATGTAAACCATCATAGAGCTTCTAGGCACCTTGTAGGAGAGAATAATGGCTTGTATTCCTCCAAACCCTAAAAGGATAGAAAATATAGTTCCTATACATGGGCCTCTATACATGAGCTCACATATACACCAACACCCCCCCCGCAGTCTGAACTATCGGCGCAGCGGTGTTCAAGACTGGACAACGAGAAAGTACACACGGGGCAAATACCCCTCCGCAGCCACAACTAGCCACCTGCTACGTTGAGGCTGGAGCGAAACTCCGAGAAGGTCGAGGAGGGTAGTCCCTTGGTGAAGATGTCGGCAAACTGGGAGGTGGTCGGGACATGGAGTACCCGAACATCGCCGATGGCGACCCTGTCGTGCACGAAGTGCAAGTCGATCTCCACATGCTTCGTCCGCTGATGCTGAACGGAGTTGGTGGAGAGATACACGGCACTGACGTTGCCGCAGTAGACGAGCGTGCTCTTGGCAAGCGGGCTGTGGAACTCCGCCAAGAGCTGTCGTAGCCAGGACGCCTCCGCCACGCCGTTAGCGACAGCCCGGTACTCCGCCTCGGCACTGGAGCGGGAGACAACCGGCTGCCGCTTGGACGACCAGGAGACCAGGTTGCTGCCCAGGAAGACGGCATAGCCGGAAGTGGAGCGGCGAGTGTCCGGACAGACAGCCCAGTCAGCGTCGGTGTAGACAACCAGCTCAGCAGAGGACGAGCGGTGAAGGACCAGGCCGAGGTTCACAGTGCCACAGACGTAGCGGAGGAGACGCTTCAACGCAGCAAGGTGTGACTCCCGGGGATCATGCATATGGAGACAGACCTGCTGAACAGCGTAGGTGAGGTCCGGCCTGGTGAAGGTGAGGTACTACAAGGCACCGGCCAGACTCCGGTAGGTAGTAGGATCAATCACAGGATCACCCAGATCAGCAGACAGCTTCGCCTGAGTGTCGACAGGAGTGGAGCAGGGCTTGCAATCAGTCATCCCAGCCCGCTCCAGAATATCAAGTGCGTACTGCCGCTGGTGAAGGAGGAGGCTAGACGGGCGAGGCTCAACAGTGACGCCCAAGAAGTGGTGGAGCTGACCAAGATCCTTCATAGCAAACTCCTGCTGCAGAGAGGAGATGACGCGCTGAAGCAACTGCTGACTGGAGGCTGTGAGCACAATGTCATCAACATAGAGCAGCAAGTAGACAGTCTCATCCCCACGGCGGTAGATGAAGAGAGACGTGTCAGACTTGGCCTCGGTGAACCCCAATGTCAGCAAGAATATGGCGAACCGAGAATACCATGCCCGAAGAGCCTACTTCAGACCATAGAGAGACTTGTTGAGCCGGAAGACCATGTCCGGACGACTGGAGTCCACAAATCCCACTGGCTGAGAGCGGTAGACAGTCTCTGACAGAGTGCCATGAAGAAATGCATTCTTCACATCCAGCTGGTGCACAGGCCAAGAGCGATAGAGCGCAAGCGAGAGGACCATACGCACCATAGCGGGCTTCACCACTGGACTGAAGGTCTCATCATAGTCCACACCAGGCCGCTGGGTGAAACCCCGGAGAACCCAACGAGCCTTGTAGCGCTCCAGTGTGCCGTCAGCCTGACGCTTGTGCGTCCAGATCCACTTGCCTGTGACCACATTGCAACCAGACGGACGCGGCACGAGGTCACACGTCTGGTTGGAAAGAAGAGCCGCGCACTCCTCTTCCATCGCGCGACGCCAGTGAGGATCCGCCAAAGCGTCGCGGACAGAGGAGGGTACCGGAGAGACCCGCGGCTCCCCCTCGGTGGCTGAGAGAGTCGCGGCCTGAGACGCCATCCGCCGAGTCACCATGGGATGGATATGTCGAGGATCCCGATGGACGACTGGCGGATGGTACACCGCCGGCTCGACATGAGAGCGAACCGGCAGAGGCAGAGGCGGCGGCGGCGACGGCTCCGGTGTAGGCGTCGCAGGAGCCTCCGGAGCCGGAGGCGGCGCCGGTGTCGGCACCGACCGACGCCGGTACACCTGCACCGGCTGAGCGTACCGCGGCGGAGCCGGTGCCGGCGCCAAACGCCGCTGGTACACCTGCACCGGCTGAGCGTATCGCGCAGGTGCCGGAGGAGGCACCGGGGCCGCGCGTGGCACAGCAGGAGACCCCGGGGCTGCGCACGGCACGACAAGAGGTCCTAGGGCCGCGCGTGGCGCAACAGGGATCACCGGAAACAGTGCCGGTGTGCCGGGAAAACCTGTAGGGAAAGGACAGATAGGTAAAGGTGGCTGAAGCACCGGGTCAGTCGGAAACAGGGACTCCAACTCGGGGTCAGAAGAAGGTGTGGAGGAGGTAGAGTAGGAGAAATCCGACTTGTCAAACACGACGTGTCGGGAGATCAGGACGCGGCGAGAGGTGAGGTCAAAACATCGGTACCCCTTGTGGTCAGGGGAGTAATCAAGGAAGACACAACGAGTCGAGCGGGACGCCAGCTTGTGAGGAGCAGTGGCGGAGATGTTATGGTAACATGCACACCCGAAGACCCGAAGGTGGTCGTAGCGAGGAGGGGTACCGAAGAGAGCGTGGTGTGGAGTGGGAGCAGGAGAAGCAGTGGACGGAATGCGGTTAAGCAAGTAGGTGGCGGTGTGGAGGCTCTCGGCCCAGAAGCACGGGGGCAGAGAGGCCTGAATCAGAAGGGTGCGCATGACGTCGTTCGTCGTGCGAATCATCCGCTCAGTCTAGCCGTTCTGGGGAGAGGTATACGGACAAGACATCCGCAGCTGAACACCCCGAGAGAGGAAGAAAGAACGGGAGGTGGAGTTGTCGAACTCACGCCCGTTGTCACACTGGACGGCCTTAATGGTGAGGCCGAACTGAATGGACACCCAGGCAAAGAAGTGGAGGAGGGTGGGGAAGGTACTTGGCGCGCAAAGGAAAAGTCCAAGAGTAGTGTGAGAAATCATCGACCACCAACAGATAGTATTTATAGCCAGAAAGGCTGAGAACAAGAGAGGTCCACAGGTCACAGTGAACAACATCAAAGGCATGCGTTGCATGCGAAGAAGAAGAAAAAGGAAGCCAAACATGGCGACCAAACTGGCACACATGGCAGAGGTGGTCAGCAGGAGCTCTAGTACCAGGAAGATCGGTACTACGGCTGAGCTGAGCCAGAACGTCGCGGCCGGGGTGACCAAGACGGCGATGCCAGGTGGTAGAAGACGGCATCGCGGCAAAAGCGACAGACGAAGAAGGCGAGAGTGGCGCTGCGGAAGACGGAAGACGAAGGGTGCAAAGGGACCCCGTGCTGTCACACCGGAGGAGCGGACGCCGGAAAGCCGAATCCTTTACAGTAAGACCAGTAGAGTCAAACTCGATGGAACAAGAGTTGTCAGCTGTAAACTAACGAATGGAAAGAAGGTTATGAACCATCCGAGGAGCAACAAAGACATTGGGAAGAAGAAAAGAACCAGGAGCAGAACCCACGGCGGTGACAGGAAGGCAAGACACATCACCAACCATGATAGAAGAAGGACAAGAGGGGTGTGGGGGTTGGACAGAAGAGAGGATATTGGCATCTGGGGTGGTGTGGAAAGAGGCACCCGAATCGACGACCCACTCGGTGCTGACCGGCGGCGTCAGCCCCATGGCGCTGAAAGACTACGCCAGTGCGGCCTGGTCCCACCCCCCAGGCCAGGTCGGATGCTGGCTGGGCTGAGCGGACGGGGTCCAGAACGGCGCGCCCACGGCCTGCACAGGCGGGGCGGCGGCGAACAGGGGAGCAGCACCGGTGAACATGGCCGTCGGCTGGGGCTGAGGACGAGGGCCCCCCTTGACCCTGAAATGGCCACATCGGGATGCGCCCTGATCATGGGGCGCTGAAGGATGGGTAGGGCGTACCTCCAGGGGCAGGAGCAGGAGTCGGAGTCGGGGTCGGAGTGCCCCGACGGCCTCCACCAGTACCACCAGAAGTAGCGCCGCCAGCACCACCACCACGTCCGCCGCGACGACGACGCCCGCGGCCTTCCCCGCCCCTGGTCTGACCGGTGAGAGGAGCACCAAGGAGGGGGGTCGGTCCGGGATCCAGATCCAGAGGTCGGAGCCTGGTGGGAGGGCAGAGCGTCGTGTTCGGTGAAGGGGACGACGGCCTGAACATGCTCCCAAGCGAGGGCAGTCGCACGGACGCGCTCCTGAGCTGCCGAAGCCTCGGCGGCGAGAGCAGCTTCGGCCGTAGCAGCGTCGGCGGCGATCCGCTGCCCGCGGAAGGCGGCGGCGGCGAACGGCGCATCTGCGGGGGGCATACCGAACGCAGGCCACGCGGGTGCAGGCGCGGCCGACGCGGGCGCGGGCACGCACGCCATAGCCAACGCGGCCGTCGCGGGCGCAGGCAGGGGCGGCACCGCAGGCGCGTGCAGGGGCGCGGGCACCGCGGGCGCGGGCGTGTGCACGAGCGCCGTGGGCACCGCAGGCGTGTGCAGGGGCGCGGGACCGCGGCCGGCGCGGGCGCGGGCGTGTGCACAGGCGCCACAATCGGCGCGGGCGCGTGCAGGGGCAGCCACGCGCGTCCGGCAGCAGGGGTGGTGCCAGGGGCGCCGGGGAAGGCCGCCGTCGATCCGGGTGCCAGGGGCGTGCAGGGCAGCCACGCGCCCGCGGATCCGGCTGCAGGGGCAGGGAGGCCGGCCTGGGAGCCCGGGGCGGCAGCAGCGGCTGCAGAGGGGCGCCGTCGGGGGCAGGGGCCACGCCCGTGCCCTGCCCGCCCTAGGCGGCGGCAAGGGCGGCGGCGGCGCCCCCCGCCCAGGCGCCGGATCGGGCGGCGGCGGGGACCCCTGCGGCGGTGGATCCCGTGGCGTCCAGGGTCCCCGCGGCGGCGGATCGGGGCGGCCAGCCCTGGGGCCGCGCGGCCGGCGCGCCAGGGGCAGGGAGAGGGGAGGGGCCGCGCGACGGCGGCGTAGGGCGGCCGGGGGACTCCCAAAGCAGAGGAGGAGGCGGTAGCCGGGATCCACGCAGCAGAGGGGTTGGTGGCGGCCGGAATCCCACGCAGCAGAGGGGTGGCCGTCGGGAAAGGAAGAGAGGGAAGGGAAGGAGGAGAGGGAAGGGAGGGGTGGCGCCGGCAGCCGGCCGGCCATGGTGCCGGCGGAGGCGGCGGGCTGCAGCTAGAGGAAGAGAAGGCTAGCTGATACCATGTAGGAGAGAATAATGGCTTGTATTCCTCCAAACCCTAGAAGGGTGGGAAATATAGTTCCTATACATGGGCCTCTAGATGGGCCTCTATGCATGGGCTTACATATACACCAACACACCTGTCCATAATTTATTTTTACCATTATACCTTTCTAACTGAATGATATCACCTCTCATGAATGAGGTATCTTTTGCAATGTGTAATAAGCGAAGGACCTCCCACTTCAATATTTTCTTAGTTCATGTGCACATGTCTAAAACAACTTATGTTCAGAATCTGGCGGAGCAGGTATGTAAAAGGTCATCGATCTCGAACCTGGCACACTTTGTAATCCAGCTGTAGGGAACTCGATTTCCTGTAACATGTCATGTCAGAGTATCTTGATAGTTGATACACAAAAAAGAAATAATCCAATTCAACGATCAGATGGAAGCTGACCAGTAGCTGCTTTCCATCCTTAACAGCTGATTCAGCAGCTTCTTTAGCCTGAAATCACTACAGGTATATCCCGTTAGTCATCCAATTATCTAGTTTCTTCTCAAAATAAGCACGTCCTAAAGTACAAATGATTCCTGTCATCTAAAAGGCACAGCTAAATGCAAAGGATACAGGCGAAACAGTGGCGTTGGAAAGTTGTGGCGAGCAGCAGCAGACAGCAGCAGGAACAGTGACTATGTGATACCAAATAATAATGTACTTGCTATGAGACCAGCATAACTGGATAAGGGCAGTATTGCTCTCATCAACACTGGATTTCTCCCAATCGCCAGGAGACTCTGATCACGGGTCCCTTTATATACAGGGAGGACTGACTTGACACCTATGAAACTAACCTTGACTACTATGGAATCCAAGTTCCAACTTTATCTCTATCTCTAATTTCCTAAAAACACCTCATCGCTTTCTTAACTAGATGAGGCCTACCTTCATTTGACTTATTCCTACCTTAACCTACTGCATGTACCTGGCCCATGGACAAAACGCATACCATAAAAGTTTGTCAATTGATAGTTAAATGGCATCAGTAGTTTAATTAAAAGAAATAGCTATCCAATAACTTGCCTTGTTTGAAAAGTGAAGCTCACATACTTGAGATACAAATTAGAAATGAAAAGTTATTGGGAACCCTGTCCCCTGTTGAGTTCTCCAAACTTGCAAAGCAACTAAGATTGACATGCAAAACTGGTAGCGTGTCCCAGGATCAATCACACCCCATAAAGCTAGCAACTTTCAGGAATTGAGTTCTCCCACCAATTACCTGCATCAGGAGTTCTGGGTAACCACTTGGGAACTTTACATCAGACACATTGCGAGAGCCCTGGTCTCCAGTGACAGCATGAACTTGGAACCCGATTCTTGAATTTCTTCTTGCCATGCTGAACATACAACCAGTGCCATCGCTATTGCTGATTGTAGTAGGCATCCAATTAGAGGCCTTTGAGAAACAAAGAAAAATAATAAGAAAGGCTAAAAACAGAGAGGAAGCAAAGAACAAAAGATATATATATATATATATATATATATATATATATATTGTTTGGGAGAGTGTACTTGTCTATTGGGAAAGGGAGTTTTGGAGGTAAATGGAGGGTTAGCCATGGAGCTATAGCTGGTTGCCATGGCCAATGAAGCCTTGGGTGGATGAATATGTGCGTGGGGACTGGGGTGGGGAGAGGGAGAGAAGGTGAGAGAAAGAGAAGTTGAGCAAAAATTGAAGAGAAAATGGATAGCAATCTGTTTGTGAGGTCTTATTATGTGGTCTCCAGTTGCTGTGGTGGGGACCATCTTGTCTGTTTGTGTGAACATACTGCTCTAGGTTCATAAGCAGACTTTTCCCCTACCCTGCATATTTTAAAATCTTAATTACATTAGGATATAATTATAGTATTTATGCACATAGCAGGTTCTCAGAAAAAAAATACTAGTTGAATAGAAAATTGAATTGTGATATCCTTTTTAAAAGATGGAAAATCAATTCCATTAATCACCGGCATGCAAATTTCATCCATACTCACATTCTTTCTCTGGAGTTCATTCTATTTCTTGCCTTGGCAACCACATCAACATGATAATCAATCGGTAAACTGGCTTTTCTGCTTCCTGTCCCATTAAATCGGCACAGCTTCCTTGCTGATATGAACTACATTACCTGGCACCTCAGCTCTTCTAACTGCAGAAGTCGCGAGCAAGCTCTTATTGCTTTGCATTTGAAGAAGGAATAAGCCCCATCTTCATCCATCATCCAGCAGGTCAGGCAAATTGTGTCTAGCTTAACACCACTCCTTTTGACAATGCACCTCAAAAGTAAACTGTTTGGGTTAACCTCCACAAGAACACTTTGAATTTATTTAGCGCCTGCATGTTCCAACTACAAGACCACTGAACAGTGAACACTAGCATAATCCGAGTGATTTGAGGACGAAGCATTTCTCGTTGCTCTAAGGTATGCCCAATTTTACTGGAAAAAACACCTTTCAGATCAGGGACATATTCAGAGAAAATATCAATTACAAATTCTGAGTTCCACCTGCACGTAGGATCGATTTTAATGAAAGGATCTGGTTTGAGGGTCCAGTAACTCACCTTGGCTAACTCTCTCAACCATGGACAGCCATCAGGTTCCAAAGGAAGTTACCATGATGCTGTTTTGAATTCTGTGATTGTGATCTTGAACGAATCTCCACAGAAGAATTGAGCGAGATCCACCCCAGCAGGACCATGTAATCTTCCCAAAGACTTTCAGTTAGGACATTCATGGCTTCTACCATATATCAGTGTTTGAAGGCATGTGGTTGTGAATGATCTCGAAGAAACCATCTGAATTCCTTTTGATAAACATATCAAAGGATGTTGCCATTTAACTTGCCTCTTCTATCAAAACAGAAAGATTATCAACTTCGTGGCATATCCGCTCAATCAAAGGATGTGCATTATCATTTGATGAAAAGGAAACAACATCCCCCTTCAGCTCAATCCAACTACACCCAGTCTCCTTCTTCAACCCCCGCTCTTT
Organism: Panicum virgatum; assembly: GCF_016808335.1. Lineage (NCBI taxonomy): Eukaryota > Viridiplantae > Streptophyta > Magnoliopsida > Poales > Poaceae > Panicum > Panicum virgatum. The sequence goes on from NC_053145.1 coordinate 2,667,174, forward strand.
CATGAGACTTCTAACACTTGCAGCACTGCTCCACATCTCTTTAGCAGCATATATGTTTGACAAGAGGGTATACATTCCTCCATCAGTAGGTCTAGACTGAAGAACATTTTTTGCTATGAGTTCCCCAAGCTGGATATTCCCATGAGCATTGCATGCACTAAACAGAGTCTCCCATGCATTTATTTGAAGGTTGGAAGGGACTTTTCTTGTAAAATCATAAGCCTGGTGTACAAAACCTGATCTTCCTAAGAGATCGACCATGCATGAATAGTGATCAGATCTTGGAATCAAGTTCCAATCCTGTTGCATACTTCTAAAATAGTGGCAACCTTCATATAGATACCCTTTGTGTGCACAAGCAGACAACACACTCAGAAAAGTTGAATGATCTGGGTTAAATCCATCTTTGGTCATCCTGTCAAAGAGTTTCAGAGCTTCGGCAGCTAGACCGTGATAAGCATATGTTGCAATCATGGCATTCCATGTCACAGTATCCCGTTGCATAATCATCTCAAAAACTTGGGAAGCTTCAATAATTAGCCCACACTTGGAGTACATAGATATTAATGAGCTCATCACCAAAGCATCATGCTCAAAGCCGGTTTTGATTGTGCAAACATGCACCATTCTTCCATATCCAAGAGCAACAAGAGACGCACAGATAGAAATAACCACGCTCCAAGTGGATTGGTCCGGTCTGTATCCTCCTCGGGTCATTTCCAACAGCAGACTTAGTGCTCCTTCATCTTTGTACCCAGAGATCAAAGTGTTCCATGATGTCTCGTCTTTCTCTGGCATTCTTCTAAACCAGGTATTTGCACTATCCATGTCTCCTTGTTGGACATATCCTTGCAAGATTGTATTCCATGATACCAGATCTCTATCAGGCATGTCAGCGAACAATCTCAATGCATCATCCAACCTCTCACTCATCACGAAGCCCCCCATCATTGTGTTCCAAGCAAGGATATCACGGTTAGGCATGTCCTGGAACAGCTTCCATGCGGCATCAACATCACCATTCTTTAAGTACCCACGCACAATGGCTGTCCAAGATACAGTGTCCTTTTCAGGCATCTCATCAAAGAGACTCTGCGCAACCTCCATCATCCTAGCCTGCGTATAGCCTGTGATCATGACATTCCAAGAAACAAGGTTCCGTCTCTGCATACGACCAAACAGCTCCTCTGCATCTTTCAGGTAACCATGTTCAGCATAACCCGACAGCAATGCATTGCACACTGAAGTCGATGGTGAAGGCACACAGTCAAAGAGCTCCCTTGCTTCACGGACACGCTTCCTCTTCATATACCCAGAGATCATCGTCAGCCACGACACGTCATTCCTCACTGGCATCATGTCGAACAGCTCCCGCGCCCTGTCAACCATCCCGTTCCGCACGTAGCCCGAAATCATCGCGTTCCATGAGACCACGTTCCGTTCCGGCATCCGATCGAACAGCTCCCTGGCCTCCGCAACCCTCCCACACCGCGCGTAGCCGGTCAGCAGCGCGGCCCACGAGACGGAGTTCCTGAACGGCATCGCGTCGAACACCCCGCGAGCGTCGGCGAGCATCCGGTTCCTGACGAGGCCCGAGATCATGCAGTTCCACGTGAACACGTTCCGCTCGGGCATTTCGTCGAACACGCGGCGCGCCGCGCCCACCCTGCCGGCGCGTAGGTGCGCGGTGATGGCGGAGTTCCACCGGACGATGTCGCCGTCATGACGCAGCCGCGGCGGCGCGCTAGAGTGGAAACGGCGGAGGTATAGTGAACCGCGGCGCAGATACGGAAGTTTCTGGAAGGTTCTTAGCATGTTCAGAAGCACCAGGCCGGAAGAGGCAGGGTCGTAGACTAGTAGTAGAGGGGCCAGCCATAACTGCCCAGAGAGGAAGGGCCGAGGGGTGGTCAGTTTTCTGACAGCTACGACGCGCACCGTCTGATTTTATTAACGGCCAGGATCGAGTGGACACGTGGCAAATGGGTCCAGTCCAGTCGTGGTCAAACCGCAGAGGAAACCCCCACTCCCGCACCAGCAGCTGCGGGCATGCGGCGCCACTAGCTTGCGGCCGCAGATCGGCGCCGGCGCCGGCGGGGTGGCAGCGATCCATGAGCATGAAGCTCCCGCACCCGCCGCTGGGGGAGGAGGAGCCGTCCCCGCCGCCGCAGCGCCGGCCGCGCGGCTTCGCCTCGGGTCCCGCGCCGTCGGCCGGGGCGGCGGGGCCGCCGCGGAGGCGGGGCGAGCGGGAGCGGGAGCGGGAGAAGGAGCGGACGAAGCTGCGGGAGCGGCACCGGCGCGCCATCACGAGCCGCATGCTGGCCGGGCTGCGGCAGCACGGCAACTTCCCGCTCCCCGCCCGCGCCGACATGAACGACGTCCTCGCCGCCCTCGCCCGCGCCGCCGGATGGACCGTGCACCCCGATGGCACCACCTTCCGCTCCTCGAACCAACCACCACCCCTGCCTCCTCCTCCCCAGTTGGTCCGAGCACCCTCTACCTCTCTGCTTTTGCATATGTTGCTTACTGCTTAGAAGGCTTGCAATTTAGTTTCCTTTGTTCTTCTTAATTTCTAGATACTGCAGACTCTGCATGCTAATTTTAGCACTGTAGTACCTGCTTCGCAGGAAAGCTTTAGTAGTGCTGTCCTAACAGATTGTTGTTGGTGTTATTTGTGTATCAGGGAATGTTTCAAGTAGCTTCTGGGGATACGCCAGCTTTCATCAACGCTCTGAACAGTTACGCCATCGGAACACCATTAGATTCTCAGGCTTCGGCCCTACAAACAGATGATAGTCTGTCACCATCATCACTAGACTCAGTTGTGGCAGAGCGAAGCATTAAAACCGAGAACTTTGGGAATTCCAGTTCGGTCAATTCTCTCAATTGTATGGACAATAACCAGGTGAGCTTCATCTTGTATTGGAATAGTAAGCCCATTATGCTGATATGTTGCGACAAAATACTTGTTATTACTGCAATATGCCCATCATGCTCTACCTCTCTTTTGTGTTGCTCAAGCAATTGAGCAAGAGATTTTTACTAATGTACATCTCGCATTTCTGTATCTCACAAGGAAACAATATTTGATTTGGCATAAATTGATAACATAATTCTGCACTTCATCCTGCTGATAGGAACTCAGGGCCTATTGTATTGTTCTTTGTAATGACTTGCGGTCTGTGTTCCTTTCATTTACGAGTATCAACTACTGTCACGGCCATATTATAGCTCACAATGTTCTAAGTTCCATTTTGCAATAGCGTTCTAGTCACATCATATGACGATTTCAGTAGTACATTACCATTTTTAGAGACTATGCTAAACTAACAATGTTTCTCTGACTGTTGAATCTCTTGCAGTTACTGAGATCATCGGCAATGTTGGCAGGTGATTACACAAAAACTCCATATATACCAGTTTATGCTTCTCTGCCTGTAAGTTCCCAGCAAACTTCTTGATTTGATGTCTGATATATAACTTGGTGGTGTCAATTTGTTCATTTATTATCTATCATTAAGCAATATTGCCTTTATTTGACATGTTATACGCAATTCCATCCTTGTTAAGCTTATATGCTTTTAAAATAAATCATGAGAACTGAGAAGGCCAGCACCAGGATTATTTCTGTCAGAATATTCACAGTACTTCCAGAGTTGTGACCCAGCACCAAGTTCATGCTTTTACTGTTTCCTGCAGATGGGCATTATCAATAGCCACTGTCAATTGGTAGACCCAGAGGGTGTACGTGCTGAACTAAGGCATCTGAAGTCTTTGAACGTGGATGGGGTCGTTGTTGACTGTTGGTGGGGTATCGTGGAAGCCTGGATTCCTCGCAAATATGAGTGGTCTGGGTACAGGGACCTTTTTGGTATAATTAAAGAGTTCAAGCTGAAAGTTCAGGTTAGGAATACCTGTCTAAATTTACTGTGCATTATTAGTACTGATTTGTAGGGCATTGATATTGAGTTCTGGACACAGTATGTTAAAAGATGATTAGTTGTATTATTTCAGTCTATGCTTGATGTCTACTCCTATAGGAGGACAAATTCTAAACAAATTATAGAAACTTAAGGGACTTTGATTCATAGAATTCTAAGTTCTAATGTCTATGACATAAAAGAAATGGATCTCTAGTTTATATGATGTATTTTCTATCAACTATCGAATGCAGCAAAATACTTTACATCCTTGCAAAAGGAAGTTCTGTAAACTTTCCCACTTCTCCTTTTTTGGAGACTTGTTTACATTGGCTAATGAGTGTTCTTTGACAAATGTCTTAAGGTTGTGTTGTCATTCCATGGATCTGGAGAGACTGGATCTGGTGATGTGTTAATCTCTCTCCCAAAGTGGATCATGGAAATTGCAAAAGAGAACCAGGATATATTTTTCACGGATCGCGAAGGGAGAAGAAATACAGAATGCCTTTCCTGGGGGATTGACAAAGAACGAGTCCTTCGAGGGAGAACTGGCATTGAGGTATTGGGTCATCCTTGGTAAATTTTCTTCTCTCTTCACCGTTTTTTCTCTTTACCATTTTACAAGAACTAGGACAGACATTCTCCTTACATTATGTTGGTTAGTTCATCATTTTCCCATCTTTATGCCTTGTGGTACCTACCTTCTACCCATCTTTCTTGTTTATGCCCTACTCTAAGTCAAGGAAAAACTAGTACACTGAGGCTTCATGAGATAATCTATCTGCAGGTGTATTTTGATTTCATGAGGAGCTTCCATACGGAATTCAGAAACCTATCCGAAGAGGGTCTTATTTCTGCTATTGAAATTGGATTGGGTGCTTCAGGGGAGCTAAGATATCCTTCATTCCCAGCAAGAATGGGCTGGAAATATCCTGGTATTGGTGAGTTTCAGGTATTTACGTGCACTTAAATACCAAATTCAAATTCGCAAGGGTGTTCTTTCAGGACTAATCTTCCCATTCCATCTTTTCCCCTTTCTAACTGGTTCATTCTATTAAGTGGACATGAGAGGTATGAACCTCATATTTTTCTTGAATAAATCATATATAAGTCACTATGTGTGTCATAGTAATTATTAAATACCAGCAAGGTTTGTAGTGCATCACCATGGTGAGTATGGGGCACTTAAGCTGTGTTACAATACTTTTTTTGATCTCATCAAAACATCAGTTACAATTGAGGCCATGAAACTCATGGTTAAGGCAATAGTAACAGCCATTGTTAAGGCTGCTGTAACAGCCATGTTTATTGAGCTATTAGAGGAAGAATTGAAACATTACATTTATGTTAGATGTAACATCTACCGTGTGTAATCCCTATATATGTGTAATCTTGAGATCAGTGGAATTAGCTTTTTCACCATTCATTTGTCTCCACAAATTCTACCATAACAAGCTGCTGAGATTCTACAAGGGATTTGCAGTTCTTGCATTAGCATAAAGAGGCATACCTCCCAAGAAATATGTTATAAAGAACATTTTGCACTTGGTAACAAGTTCCCAAAAGGCTGCAATAGATTTGGTCACTATGAACACCCTGTCTCTGGGTTCTCAAAAGGCTGCAATAAATTTGGTCACTATGCAACACCCTGTCTCTCTCTGTCTGATCTATTAATTAGATTCTACTGCCCAGTGTATGACTTGAATTTAACTCTTGGATTACTACTACAATCTAGTGTTAAGTGCATCTCTGATGTATAATGGTGCAATGCATATAACTTTATATTTTCTTTGGGATACATTGGCTGCATTTCCTTTATTGATTTCCATTGTTGACAGTGTTATGACAGGTACATGCAAAAGAATTTACGCCAATCAGCGCTGTCACGGGGTCATCTATTTTGGGCACGTGGACCTGATAATGCTGGCTATTATAACTCAAGACCACATGAAACTGGCTTCTTTTGTGATGGAGGTGATTATGACAGCTACTATGGACGTTTTTTCCTTAACTGGTATTCTGGAATCCTCATCGATCATGTGGATCAGGTTCTCTCGCTTGCTGCTCTTGCATTTGATGGAGCGGAAATAGTTGTGAAGGTATGTAACGCTGGTTTGTAGAGTTATTGTTTTGATTCTGAAGTACCATTCTTCTCTTGCTGATTTCCCAAGAGAGCATGTACCCTTTGGTTTATTTCCTGTATGAGATGTTTGTTGGTGTCATGACCCCAACAAACTGCAGAAATGTAGCATAAATTTTCTAGTTTTTTCTATATTGAACCACACTGCTCGAGTGTCTAAAGCAGCCGAGTGTCTAGAATATGGTCGATAGGTTACTCAGTTCAAGTCAAACTTGAATGATCGATATCCGCCTAAACCCTGGATATTGAGTTAATCAGAATGCCAATCATTAGATTGAAGGAGGCTGTCACACAAAGTTGGTTCGTAGGCTGAAAAGAAACTGAATCCATTAGTCTTGGACAAACTTGTGAAAATCATGTTAGCGTGCATTTGCCTGATGCTTTTTCTGTTATGCAATAATACAATAGATACTTACACTGTATAATTTACTGCACTGATAAGTCCAACAGCTGTTGCACACATTTTGCGACATTTGTTTTACTGTTTGGCTGTTCCATAACAAGGTTAACCTCTTTCATCAGATTCCATCTATCTATTGGTGGTACAGAACTGCAAGCCATGCTGCAGAGCTTACAGCAGGATTCTACAATCCAACAAACAGAGATGGATATTCTCCGGTTCTCAAAATGCTCAAGAAGCATTCTATAATTCTTAAGCTTGTTTGTTATGGGGCAGAGTTTACAGTTCAGGAGAATGATGAAGCATTTGCGGATCCAGAAGGTTTAACCTGGCAGGTAAGATGCTCTAAATTCTTCTGTAGGCAAGTTTCGTAAGTTTGGTGGGCTAATTTCAGTACACACAAAATTTGTGCAGGTGATGAATGCAGCATGGGATCATGGACTGCCTCTATGTATAGAGAGTGCTCTTCCGTGTCTTGATGGTGACATGTACTCTCAAATCCTTGACACAGCAAAGCCTAGGAATGATCCAGATCGCCACCATGCATCGTTCTTTGCATACCGTCAACAGCCTCCGTTCCTTTTGCAGAGAGACGCTTGCTATCCAGAACTTCGTACATTTGTCAAGTGTATGCACGGTTAGTATCAGTTTTGTCACTTCACAACTTATCGTTGTCATGGTAGTGTCTTTAACATAGTTCTTACCTATTATTATTAATGACCATTCATGACTTGTGCAAGCTGCGGCTAAGATGTAATATATATGTTGAAGACATAGAAGGTTGTGAATCCATAACTGTGTAGATGATTTTATCCACAGGCGAGGCTCCCCAGAACGGAGAAGATTGAATTTCCCTGCTGGCCCAACAGTGAAACAGAGGAGGTGGTTTCGGATTTCAGCCAGCCACTTTTCAAGTGAATGGTGGATATTCAGATTCACTGCCTTACTATTAACACCTAGTTTATATTCCAGTTGATGCCTGCACGTCAGCCATTTAGGCTTTGTTTACTGGTCAAACTGGGCAGGTGCCGTCGCAGACCTTTTATAGAGGCACCTCCACGAGAGATAGCATAACGCATGCTGTAATAGTTATGGAGAACATGGAGCTTGGCAACATTGCAATGGAAATGCCATGCTTGTGCCAGAAAACAGCATGGCAGATTATTACATGTGTCACCATCGTCTCACTCAGTGAGCCTGATATCAAAGGCAAAAGTAATCAAGAAGCCGAACCAGTGACCGAGCAGATTTGCTTGTTGAAGCTAGCTGAACCACTTAGTATATTGAAGACCTATGACTTGTCTGATGCCAGAGGAAAGTCACGATGGCCCCTGCCACTTATGACTTTATCCTATTCATCCAGCCCAATCTTTGTGCCCCATGGAGCTGACTGCTGGACGCCTGGACCCATAAACATTGCATCGGATGGTCGTGGGCGGCAGATATGCGCCCTGCAAATTCAGAGCACGGTGCCGCTCCTTTGTGCTTTTCAATGCTCATGAACGCTGGGGCAGCTTTTCAGCATTTGCTCGAGTAGTTGGACACTTTCTTTTCCAACACTTTATGGTAAACATCTACAACTCCAGTACCGTGGCAGTATCTTGCTCGTATATGCAATGCGACCGTATAATTTATTTTTTTTTGAACTTAACGACCATATAAATTTGTACACGCACGTTGATGTCTCACTGACATGTGGCATGATGAGGAGTTGTTGAACTGGTTCAGCTCGACGTCCGGGAGAGAACAGCCAAGCCTGAGCCCAGATGCTTTATGCATTTGTCGTCTCACTCACAACAAGTACCCATCAAGTGAAGCGAGCTACGCTTAGCGGATGCAGAACGTGAATCAGGTCTGCGAACCTGAGGATATTTTACTTGGGCACCAGCTGCTCCATCAGAGCCCCAAATTTTCTACCAAAGATAACGACAACACATCAATTCAATCTTTCTTTAAAAAAATCCATCAAATTTTGAAGCCGGCAAAGTAAACCATTTGTATACAAACCAACGAGTTTTTTTTTCATTCCATTTCACTGAGACTATCTAGACAACTGCACAGGCTATGACAGGGGCAACACCTGCACAGGATGAAACAGAAGGGGGCACAGTAATCTTGAGGGGAACAGCAACATCTCCGGAAGATAATTTCCCATGGAGTTCACAGATCCGAATGAAAGGGGAGCGGCTGAGTTGAAAGCTTTTGCATGGGAGGCAGGGGACCAGGCCTGATGAGCACGAGCAGCAGCCTAGGCTTTTCACGCGCTGGAGGCCAAAGGACACCAGCTCGATCAACTGAGCAGCAGAGCCCACCATGTTTGATCGCAGTCGCAGCTGCGTACAGATTTCCCATCAAGTACCGCGTCCTTGTCAAGTTTGTCATGTATTCCTTCCCTTCCCCCTGGCTGAGCTGCGGCTTTGTACAGTGCCCAGCAGGATCATGGTTCAGCTGTAACCACAGCTTATCAAAACGATTCCAGAATTCCACTGACCCAACCATTGATTCTAAAACTACGAGGAACAGAGAACTGCATTTGAATTTGAATTCATTAGCATGAAGGAAAAGACAAATCCATGTTGAAGAGACTCAGAATCTGTGTGTGCTGAGTGCTGACCCATTTGCTCAAGTTGTGCCATGCATGTCCCAGCGCCACATGAAAAATAACAACTTTATGTTGATCTAGCTCCTACTGGAGAAAGTAAATCCATTAGCAATGTGTTCATCATGAACTGAAAATTACAGCAGGATGGAGCAAGGTTTCTACAGCCACCATGCTTATCATAACTAAATTACGACAGGATGAAACAAAATATTGACCATCATGGTCTGCGTCTGAGAACATATGAAGACTGTAAAACAGTGAAATTTTTTACCGCCACCAATCTGGACCACGGTACCAATGTACAATCTACCCGGAGCTGGAATTCCACCATGCTCTGCTTCTGCTCATTCATTCAAGTCAATCCAGGCGGTATCAGGCTCGGATATTAATATTCCTCGACAGCTTTTCAGAACATGTTCTCCTGGGCGGCTGTCGTGGCTTTAGCGGAAATATTCCAACCACTAAAAATTACTCCACCTCGCTCATCAGCTCCAGCTCAAAGATGGAGGGAATCCCCTTTTCCTGGAACAAGTTCAAATGCCAGCCATGGACGACCAGTCGGCCACCTAGTGCCAATCGGCTACTTTGTCTCTTCCCCCCTCTTCCTGACGGAAAAAGAATCTTGATCGCCGAGCATATATTCCTGGACACCTAATCACTGACTCCCTCTTTTCAAAGGTAAAAAAAAAAGAACCCAATGCCCACTTGGGCACTACAACATCAACAACTATATATAGTAGTATGCTCAAAATCATGATGAAAGTTGAGTTTGCTAAGTTCATGGACAAGATGTTTCGATGCATTTCTTAAAAAAAAAAAGATGTTTGAACACCTATAGCAGTTAAAAATATTTGTCCTCTGATGAAAAAAAAGAGCTCTAACAAGCTCCCACTACATGGATCTGTTTCAGTAGAAATAGCACATCATTATTTCCGTAATGATATGGATCCGACAACTGGAATCACAATTATACGAGTCTTAGCTTAAATCCTAAGCATGATGCTGCCAGGTTAAAAGAATGTAGTAACTGACTGGTCAGCCCTGCTTTTTCAGCCAAACCATGAGAATAATGGTACCCCTAATACCCTAACCTAGTGCCCCAAAACACCTCAAAGTTATTTCTAATGTCTGCATCAAACTTTAAATCTTGGTAGAGAAAAATATGTGATATTTCAGATCCCAAACCAGACTAGTTTGGGGCTGGCAATTAGGAGCAGTTCACAGGCACAAACTGAAACGAGTCAGATTGCCAACCGGACTGAAACGAGTATAACTTTAAATCAAAGAGGAAATCAGATTTGGAAAATCCACATATCAAAACTGACTGGTTCAGGAGGCTGGAAATTGGGTGGAGTTTCCAGCTAATAATAGAAACAAACCATATTTCCCGTTTGCCCCAGAAACAGTTTTTCCACTGCAAATCCTAGCTTTCATGGTGCTAAGTAGTACTGATGCATGCAACAATTTCACCATGATTCTAGGCTCTAGGTTTCATCCAAAAACGATCCTCTAGACATCACCTCATAGGAAGTCGTATGTAACAAGGAAAGTTGGTTGGTACCGATGTAGTTTATAGAAAAAGGTCCATCTAGGAAGCTACCTACACAACTAGACCAATCAGTGGCACTACAGTTGAACCAAATCCTGAAACTTATCCATTTATCAGAAATTATTTTAGATATAGGAGTACCATTTAAACAAAGCAGATCACAACATCCATCCAGAAAAATCAACTCATATATTTCCCATATATAGAAATTGATACAGAATTACATATGCATAACCATCAAGAATCAAATGACCCCAAAAGGATTGAACCTCAAACTATCCCATCGTAGCTGCTTTCAATTGTTCATTGTCATCACAGGTAAAGTTGAAACTTTCTTGAAGAATGGAATGTTCTGCAATGTCCGCCAGAATGAAGTTGCAACGTCAAATGAAACCATGAATAATCTACAAAAAAAAAGTAACCTTCCAACTGAATGTAGAATAATAGGGCAAGGTACAATTATGCGGCATGCCGCCATATGCATTCATTACGTTAGCAGACTACTTAGACACATATAGGGCTAATATTTCAATCATAACTGATACAATAAATAAAGTTATAAACCGTGAAAGTAGTTTGTCATCAAGCTGTTAAGCATATATAGCTAATAATAACCCTAGTTTAGGAATTGGAATTAATTTCAAACTAGCCTTTGCCAGGCTCAGCTTGTTTGGCGCACCAGGCTTTACTCTTTAGGTCTCTATTTCAATGGGTTGAACAATTGGCTGTCTCAGAATTGTAATTTGTAACTAACTCCAATAATAGGTTACAGCAAATCAAGCAAAGTAAGCCAGCCAAACAAGTAAATGAGATAATTACTATGTAATCAGATATCCACAAAGTAACAATAAAAAAAACCCGTTAAGCTTCCGTTACTTGCTCCACTTCCTTTACTCATACAGTTGGGACTAGTTTCCTTTTTTTCATATCAAACTAAAAGGAACTGTTTTTTTTTCTTTCTGATTGCATTTGAGCTTCACTCTCCGTATTTATCCCGCCAAATTAAACCATGTTGGCCAAGTCTGGTCTTGTGGGTTAGGTTCTAAACATTCGGGCAGAGCAAACCCAAAACTAGTAGCCCATTTGACCTGGATTAGGCTTATTTGGGCTATATGCATTTACTCACGTTAACTCCTATACAAGCCTCATGGATCTGGCGTAAACCACTAACAACGGCAATACATATGAGAATCATTCAATCAACTCAACTGAATTTGGCATGAATAAAGCTAGTCAGAAACATATTGTCAGGTATCATAATTTCCAGAATTAGCATGTGCCACAAAGGCCACTCTGCAGACTACAGCGAATGAGCTCAATAAAGCATACGCGAGCACTTAAATGCTTGCTGCGCCATAATTTCAACCTTGCAGGGCTCACAGTGCATCCCTAGCAGTAAAAGGGATCAGATAACAACTAGATCAATTAATCTCTATATATGCAGCCCAATCTAGCCGAGACCATCTAGACATGGCATCTCGGCGACCCAATTTTACCGCTCACGCAAGAAATCCAAGCCTCCCCTGTGCCATGAGAAATTGCAGTAAGCGTTATGGACAGAAAATTGCCGTGATAAAAAGATAAGTAATCTACTAAACGGATGGGTCCTGCCTATTAGAACGGATCATCCAATCAATTGGATGATACTACCGAAATTAAGCGCCAGATCCAGATCCGGATTGATGCTGAACCTGGGCAGAGATCCGCAAGGCACCCTGCCATCAACCTCCACGGCCTCCACGGCGACAGAGAGAATCACAGCAACCAACAACCATCGCCGATCCTAGAAACGCAGGCAACAAGCGGGCTAAACCAACAACTCGGTAATCAAGTAGCGCGGGCGGCGGCGGCGCGGCCCGGGGGGGCCGGGGCGGGCGGGCGAGCTGCAGTTATCGCTGTGCCGGCTCCGATTCACTTGGTGCAAGGCGGGATCCGTCCCGGCGGCGCGGGCGTCGGGTCCCGATCTGCACCAAGCGAGTCCGAGGCGGCGCGGCGGCGGGGAGACGCGAGGCGAGGAGCTTCCCGAATTGCTCGCTCGCTCAGTGGCTCGCGCGGGCAGTGGGAGGAAGAGGAGGCGTGGCAGGCACGGCGACTGCTCGGCGAGTGGTGGGTGGTGGTGGAGACCGGGGAGAGGAGCGGGCGGGGATTTTATAGTTGGGGAGCGGGCCGGGGCTCGCGGCGAGAATATTAGGGTGCGGGGGGAGGTGGGCCCGGGCGCGCAGCGAGAGCATGTGCCGCTCCTCCCCGCCGGCTTTAGGGAAAGGGGGCGCCTTGCTTTTTTAGGGCTTTGGTAGTTTTGCTTCCCCAGCTTTTCTGATTCCTTCTTTTTATGGTGGGTGGATCCATCCTTTCTCTTCTCTGCTGTGTGTTTTCCCTCTGTTCTCGGTGTCAAAAAGAAATACAAGTTTCGTTTTCCATAAATCAAACAATTTAAGTTTAGCTAAATTTAGACAAAATAGTATTAACATTTATGTTACAAAATAATTATCATTGGATTAATTATGTAATATATTGCATAATAAATCTATTTGAAGAAATAAATGTTGGTAATTTATTGTATAAATTTGATCAAGCTTGAGAGTGTATGATCTCTTGGGAAGCAATAATTTCATCCTTTTCCAAAGGAATGGAGACATGGAGTATATATATGATGGTTGGTGAGAAATGAACTTGATGTTTACTTGTGTGCTGGCAGTGAGATTTTTTAGCCTTGCCGACAATAAGGTTGAATGTGATTGTACACAACGATCGATTATCATATACCCCTCGAGAGAGGGAGACTTTCTATAGAGTAGAACAAGCAAATGGTAATGCAAAGTAGATATATCGATAAGTGTAGGCAGGGGCGGAGCCTAGTGGAGGTCAAACTGGGCTCCGGCCCCCCTTGCTTGGTGAAATTTTGCATGTCTGTCTCCTCCTGAACTCTATCTACACATATGCATGACCGCATACAGCATAGCAACAGCTGCACGCCACTCCTGATTAAATTGATTCTCTCTGGCTAGATGCTAGTTGCACTTGTTTATACTGTCAAAAATTTTCTACATGAACTTTTGTATAGGTGTCTGTGTTGGCGCTATGAATTGGCCCCCCTAGTTTTTCTTCACGCTCCACCACTGAGTGTAGGGCACAACTATCAGTATATGCACAACCTTGGTCACTCCATTCCTTACAAGGGAAAACAAAGGATACAATGACCAAATCACCTTGCCAATGACAAGATGTATGTGTTTTCTTCATCAACTTTTGCTCTGGATCTAGGTAATATGGTCATCATCAGCAACTGTGAAGGCAGGTAATGGCATCTGGTAACCTTCAAAAAAAAAAGTAATGGCATCTGGCAGAGCCAAGGCTATTGTCCTAGTTGTAGCCCTGGTTCGTGCTATAGAATTTATATATGGTAATTGTAAGAAGATATGTCAAGCGTTGCCTGGGGAGCAATCTTTTTTTCTAAAAAAAATGGAGAGTATCCATTCTGCAGTATATCTAACGAATAACGGTGTTAACCATGAGTAGTACAACAAAGATCATGGTAGCCACTTGAAAATAGGGATGCAATCGTTTGCACAAGTAATCCTTGCCTTCCAATAATATATTTAAATGAAAAGGAACATCAAGAACAAATCAAAAGGTCAACAAAAAATTATATTTACATTGTGTTTAGTTTGCGGAAAAAATTGTCTCGTATGAAACAGTTAAATATGCAATTAGTTATTTTTTTAACTGCATTTAATGTTCCATGCATGTGTCCGAAGATTCGATGTGATGGGTACTGTAGGAAATTTTCTTCATCAACTTACTTGCATTGGCTCTTGACACACATAAGGGGTCATCAATAACAATTAATGGTGAAGGTAGCTATATGGAGGCCGGTTATATACGATGTTGGTAAGTCTAGCTAGTGGATAAGATTTAGGACATAACAACAAGCCAGGTTATGTTGGTAGGGAACGAGTAATTGGTGATCCAAACCGGGATGGGGGATGGGCCTATTGAATAAGGAGTTGTAAGGATTGGCAATCTGTTCGTGAGCAAGCATTATGTGAATCATACATATTTTCTAGATTTCTTAAGAGATTCTTGAAATTGATCATAAACAGTTAACAAAAGTAGATATCATTTCTAGGGAGAGCAAAATAACATTTTCATATAGATAAAAAAACAGATACTTAGTATTGAACATATATGATTTTCCCCTTTCAGCAGCTCTCCCAATTTTCTTACAAATGAATTTACAAATGCGTTGCCAGAATTTATTTTTCGTGCTCTGTACAGTGGTTTTCTAACAAAAGAATGTACAAGTTTTACTACACTGACCTGTAGGGCCTAACTTTTTTGCCTTGAGAGTTCCTACTGCTAGGCCGCCTAATAACTTGAAAGGGAATTCTTTAACCAATGAAGAAATTAAACATGCGCCCAAGAAGGTCTTCTAGAAGCCCTACATCAGTTCCTCCACTATCCATCATTTCACCGTCCCCTATTCCCCCTTAACTATCATCACATTTAAAAGTTTTAACCTCTCGTCCAGCACATGCCATTAGTGACAAAGACCTGAAATTGTCGATAACTCTGAAGTGTGCAAGCATCAATAGAACAGTCAACAAGATGCTGCTCGTATCATATCTTTCAGCAAAAGTTGCCCAGATCTTTTTTTCTCCGGACCCATGGAGCAAAAAAAAAAACTGTGATGTGTTTGGAGAGCCGTGGTGAGAATCTTTGCTCACATGGGCAAGCACAGGAATCCCTTGTGGGCACACGCAACACGATCACACGATCGATGGGCCAAGAATAAAGACGGGGTGTGCGAAGTGAATGTGATGCCCTCTGCCATTTGCGGACTCGTGTGCTGGCCCGGCCCTCACATGAACGAAGCGAAAAAAAAGGAGGAAAAAGGAAATGGCTTCAACTGAATGGCTTGAACACATCCAGCAGGCCAAAAAAAAAACGAAAATGTTTTATGTCTTTATTTTTCTTAGAAAAAAGGGAGAGGGCGGCAAAAAGTGTGTGCCTTTGCGTGATTCGCGACAGCATCTAGTAGTACATACATACGTGTTCGCCGGCAAGGCCAGATTAGTATTCTTTTATGCAAAGTATTAACCAAAAATATAATCAGGCACTTAAAGGCTCTGCTTTTGTGTGTGTGTGTGTGTGTGTGTGTGTGTGTGTGTGTGTGTGTGTGTGTGTGTGTGTGTGTGTGTGTGTGTGCAGCAACCAGAGGAAAGGTGGCGTCGACTTGCTTTATATTTGTGCTACTGCAATGCGTCGATCGGAAAGGCAGTGATGAGATGATGTGTCAGCGTTCGTGAGGGATCGGGCACGTGAAAAAAAAAAAAGAAAGGGCGCCCGATTTTTAATCGTGTGCAGCAGTGCAAGCAAGCACGTATTCATTTTCGTCTCCAACTGTATTTCCCCTTTGAAATTTTGTGTAGGTGGAGACGTGAAACTCGTCAGCCGAGTGCTTTCTGGTATTATGGTTGACACGTTTAAAGTGCATCCTCCAAACGTGTAAAGCTGACCCTTTCTCGCATGCGTTTTAACCAAGATCAACCCACTAATAATAAAATAAATCCATTTCTCGTGATTTATCTATTGTTCATTTCACATTTTCACCTTGTTGCCCTTTTTC
The DNA here is from genome assembly GCF_016808335.1 of Panicum virgatum. NCBI lineage: Eukaryota > Viridiplantae > Streptophyta > Magnoliopsida > Poales > Poaceae > Panicum > Panicum virgatum. Next base: position 2,683,408 of record NC_053145.1, read on the forward strand.
TTTTTTGGAAGAGCTTTCTCCTGCTATTTGTTGACAAAAAGAAGTTTGGCCGCTGACAAAAGAAAGATTCGGCAGAGACGAGGGTGATTGGCCGTGCAAATGAGAGGAGAAGAGAAACACTTGTCGACAGGGCACTTGGCTGGGCTGAAATCTTGGCATTTGAAAATGGGATGAGGAGTTCGAACATCTTCGGCCTGGCCCGGAAATGGGGGCACGACCAACAACTGGCCCAAAGAAAATCATGGGCCAGGCCCCCATTTCCAAATCGACGCGACGAGCTTGACATGAATTCCATTCCATTATTCGCAGCTCAAAGGAATTTAGACCGTGTTTGGTACGGCTACAAGCAGCTCCAGATCCTAAAAAACAGCTCCACTCCAAATTTTTTTAGCCAAACACCTCAGCTCCAGAAACTCCAGATCCTCAAAAACATGGATCTGGCTCCCAACTCCACCAATTTCATGGAGCATGTCAAGGGGTACTCTGAAAACTCTAGTTTTGTGGAGTTGGTGGAAATTACCCACCTTTGCCATCCGTTACACATACCCCTTCGTTTTTTCCCCGTCGCTCCCACGGCGCCTTTTCTTCTCCCCGACGCGGCACCTGTTCTCCTCCTCTTCCGATCGCGGCACTGGTCGCCGGCGCTGCAAGCCACCACGGCGTCCGGGTCGCCGGCGATCTGCCGTGCTGGCAGGATCGATTCCTCCACCTCCGCCTCCTCTGTTTTCCTCCTCGAATCAACACAAAAGAAACCCTAGGGTTGGCCTCCGTCCTCCGGCGTCTGCAGGCGGCGGCGCGGCCGGCCATGAAGGCGTTGGGGGCGGCCGGAGGTATGCAGGGTCTCGGCGCGGCGGGGCCTCAAGGCCTAGGCGCGGACGCCGGTCAGCGGCAAGGCCTCGGTGCGGCTGGCCTTTATGGCCTGGGCGTGGACGCCGGCCAGCACGTCCTGGGAATGGCTGACAGCCAGCACGTCCCGGGAGACATGGCCGGAACTCCGTTCGGTGCGGCATCGGCATCCGGTGGTAGCAGACGTGGCAACAAAAAATCAAGGGATGATGAGGTATATTTTTCTTCTATCTAGAATTTCATACATGTGTTGTCTTAGCAAATTTCAACAATGTTATGGAGAATCATGGATAGGGTGGTCAAATGGCTTGGAATGATGAGCATACCGCACTTGTTTGCAAGTTGTTCGCTGAACAAGTTAGAAAAGGAAATAGGCCAAACACTCATTTGAATAATGTGGGCTATACCGAGGTGAATGAAAGGTTTTTTCAGTGTACCGATATTATGTTGAAAAAATCTCAACTTAAGAACAAATGGGACAAGTTGAAGGCTGATTTAGGTGCTTGGAGAAAATTGATGAGGAAACAAACCGGAACCGGTTGGAATTGGGACAAGGGAACTATCAACATGGATGCCGAGTGGTGGAAAAAAACAAAAAATGTGAGCACTTCTCATGCATCTAATATTTTTCTTTATTTCTATAATTTGAATATAATACAATTGCTTACTATAGTTTGATTATTTAGGACATACCTGGCATCGGGAAATTTAAGAATAGGCCTCTCCAAAATGAAGATGAGATGAATGTAATGTTTGGGAGCATCATAAATGAAGAGATAGATCATTGGAATCCTATGTCTTCCAACCCGATCATACCCCCTAGTGGAGATGCCCCCCTCATATTGGCTTGGACGACAATGATGAAGAAAATGATATGAGTGCTGATATTGACTCCGACAATGGTGATGAGGTTTTGGAAGTCTCTCCTACACCTGGCAATGCTAAGAGAAAGGCTCATATTATTCTTGAAAAACCTAACAAGAAACCCAAGTCTACCACTGCACTTGTTATACAAGAACATATTTCCAAGATATCAGAGAGTGCTCAATCTTTTGTGTCTTCTAGGCAAGCAGGGATAACCATTGAACAAGTCATGGAACATGTCATTGCATGTGGGGCTGACCTTGGGAGTGATGAGCATTTTGTGGCAAGTGAGCTGTTTGTGAAGAAAGAACAGAGGGAAATGTTCATGACTATTCCAACCAATGAGGCTAGGTTCAATTGGCTTAAGAGGAAGTATGACATGATATTTGGGAAGTGATGACTTCAGTCTAGTGCCAGGGGTTTATCTGTGTAGTCATTTTATTTATGCCATATGGATGTTATTTTCTATTTACTTATGGCATGTGGACAAATTAGCTTGGTGTCAACTTATGTGGACCGTTTATTTATTTATGTCGTGAGGACAAATGATCTATCTGTGTCATGTGGAGAAATTATCTAGTTGTGTCATGTGGTCATGTGGAGAAATTATTTATCTGTGTCATGTGGCATTAATTATATGTCATGTATAATTTTTTGCTGGACATCCTCTCATTTTATTAATTATTGCAGATGTCTAGTGATGATTCTAGTGACGAGAATGAGGAATTTTTGAAAATGATCTTAGGAGGTGCTATGCTGGGTCAAATATATGTTGACATGTTTCTTACTAAAAACCCTACAAGGACATCTACGACAAGTGGAATGGGGTTTATGTTGGAGCTTTTCAACACTCCTGGAGAATGCCATAGCCAACTGCGCATGAGTACAGAAATTTTCTTCGACCTCCATGGGCTATTGGTTCAGAGGTATGGGTTGAAAGCATCGCTGCACATGTCAACTATAGAGAGTTTAGGCATTTTATTATTCATTTGTGCGGGAAATGAGTCCAACAGAAAATGTCAAAATCGATTCAAGCACTCCGGTGAAACTATTAGTAGAAAATTTGAAGATGTTCTTTACTGTTTGATGGACATGGCAAAGGATTTCATTAGGCCAAAAGGCCCAAATTTTCATAGGATCCATAGGAGGATAAGGTATGATAAGCGGGCATATCCATATTCCAAATATTGCATTGGAGCACTTGATGGCACACATACTCGGGTTTCACTTCCACCGGATGAGCAAGTGAGGTATATTGGGAAAACAGGGATACCCACCCAAAATGTTTTAGCATTTGTGATTTCGATATGCGATTCACATATGTGTCAACGGGACAACCGGGATCTATGCATGACACAAGTGTGCTATACAATGCATTGAGTGTGGACGAGAAATTCTTTCTGCATCCTCCAAAAGGTAAAAATAATGTCAATAATTAATTTACTTCCATTAACCATGAAACTATGTTATTAATTTTTTCTATCATTTGTAGGTAAATATTACGTGGTTGACGAGGGGTATCCTAATCGCCCCGGTTATCTAGCACCATATAAGGGTGAGAGGTATCATATGCCTGAGTGGCATAGAGGTACGGAACCTAGAGCCCCGAAGGAAAAATTCAATCGCAAACATTCATCAATTCGCAATGTGATTGAGAGATCTTTTGGCTTATTGAAAATGAAGTGGCAAATTCTTTACAGGATGGGGAACTACCCCATGTGGAAGCAAAAAATGGTAGTGGTTGCTTGTATGGTCCTCCACAATTTCATTCGTGAGCATAACAGTGAGGATGCAGACTTCGCTCGGTTTGATCGTGATCCTAATTTTATGCCTACCATACCGAATAGGTACAAACGATTTGCTGTTCCAGTAGACGCATCAGATACATCTACTGCGGAAGCCAGTGCCACTTGTATGGATACTTTTCGGGATGAAATTGCCACAACACTCGCTCTTGGGTGGAACTAGATTGTAATGGATTAGTGAAATATTTCTTAGCATTTGAACAATTGATGTGTGTTAAAAGATTGTGATGATCAAAGTTGTTATATAATCAAATGTATGGCATGTCAATTTGTTATTCGAAAAAAAAATCCACCTTGCGCCATGCACCAGTATAGGCGCAGCAAGGGAGAAAAGGACAGCAAACAAAAAAAACAAGGGCAAAGAAGGGAAATCCAATCAAAACCTCTGTTTCCGGAGGTGGAGTTGTTACTTTTGCCAAACACATTTCTGCAGCTCCAAAATGTTTCCGGAGGTGGAGTTGTTACTTTTGCCAAACACATTTCTGCAGCTCCAAAATAAGAGCCCAGCTCCATGGTAGAGCTGCTCTGTGGTGGAGCAGCAGCTCCAGAGCTGATTTGGCAGAGTTGGAGCTCTGCTAAACACACCCTTAATGCAACATTCAGATCAGCATCACCGGAGTCAGAGCTTCACTGATAGTAGATGGCTCGAGTTGATGAAGCATGCGTCGTCTTCGCGAGAACATCAGATCCATCGAGCGCCATTGGTATTGATGCTCATCACTCGGAAGAACCAGAATCGAATCCCGTTTGATTTCCATAAATTTTACTCATCTTTACGTTTGATTTCGCTCTACTTCTATGGCACATGCGACATGCCCTCTGCTGTCTGCTCTGCTCGTGTGCTAAGGAATCCAAGAGAAGCCAATCAATGGCGTCGCGAGGACGCGCTTGGTGGGCAGCTGGGCCGCCCCGCTGCGGCGGCGGCGGCTGCTGCTGCTAGCTAGGATGAGCTGGCCGCGGCGGCCCGGCGAGCGGCGGCGAGCTCCCTGGCGAGCTCCTCGACGCGGCCCTGGTACGCGCGCGCGATCTCGACGGCCTCCACCTCGGCCTCGCCCAGCTGCACGCACAGCCGCTCCTCGGCCTCCTCGGCCGTCTCCGCGCGCCGCCACCTCCCGCTCCAGCTCCGCGTTCCGCCGCCGCAGGAGCTCCGCCTCCTCCGCGGCCGCCGCGCCCTTCCCCCGGGACGGCGTCGCAGCGCCGGTGGGGACGGAAGGCGCCATTGCCGAGATGGAAACCTCGAATCCGGGTAGACTGCGCTGATGGCTTGAATGCTTGATCGATGACGATGAGCAACGGAGGCGAAGGGGACGCGTATTTATCGGGGAGGCCGCGGGCCGGGAAGGCGTCTAGGTTCGATGAACCCGGGAGCGCGAGCGCCGACGCGGGTGACTCCAACCCATCGGCTGCTGGCGACTTGTGAGGTGAGCAGCTTTGGAACTGTTCAGCTCGGGCCATGCCAAATCGCCAGTCGCCATGGATGGTGGACGGACGGGATGGGGTCGACCGGGCCGGAAAGCTGTGGAGGAGATGGGATCTCGTCGCGGCTCAGCTTTGTGGCGGGAGCCGATGGTCGAGCGGTGAATCCGGCGACACGCCGGCGCGGCGTTGGATCGCCGCTTCGGCGCGTGTGGTCCAGGCTGCGGTTCTCAGGATGCTCCGTCGGCACGGCAAGTTGCCAGGCGCAGCAGCTCTGGCCCAAAGGCCTGGATTAGGTCACTTTGCATTTTGGATTTTTGGAAGGGAATTTTTAACATTTAAAATATTAAATATAAATTAATCACAAAACTAATTATAGATCTCGACTGTAAATTACGAGACGAATCTAATAAACCTAATTAATTTATCATTAGAGCATGTTTACTGTAGCATTATTGTAGCAATTTAGTGTCTAATCAAGTCCTAATTAGGCTCATTAGATTCGTCTCGCGATTTACAGTTCATTTGTGTAGTGCGATTTATTTTTCGACTATATTTAGTACACCATGCAAGCGATTTACAAAAATTTTGAATGTGCACTGATGTAGGAAGAGTGACGTGTTGACTATGAATGTGCACCAAATTTTTTTTTGAACAAACCGCACAAGATACTGCGAGTTTCATTGATATAGAAGAGAAAATACAAGTCTACGGCCCTGGGAGGCCATAGCTAGGAAACAAAAAGAAATTGAAAAAACAAAGATTCGCCTGGTTGGATTGGGACGTCAACACGGGGAACACAACAACTCAACTCACTTTGTTGAATTGGGTCATCAATACGAGGAGAACTCGAAACTACCTCGAGAGGCCCAGTGGTAACCACTCCACACAAAATGGCAACAAAGTCGAAACAGTATAGCAGCACCCATCCGCACTTCACACTCTTGCAATCGTCGAAAAACTTCGGTGTGACCCGACGTTGAAAAAGAACGAAGAGGCGGACACCACCGCACCAAGAGGGTCGCCGCCATGCAGGATCCTTCGCCGTGATGCCGCTGCAACCAAATGCACCACCCGACGAAGTGAACAACACCGGATCCGAGCCACTCGTAGACTGCCACGCAGTCGCCGCCACGATAATACAACGCGCGGGGGCCTCGCCGCTTCCGCCGTTGGACTCCACCTCTCACGTCTACGCACGGGGGCCTCGCCACACCCGTCACATAACTCTACACCCAGGATCTGTTTCAGAAGTCATCGTCGGAGTGGTGAGCAAAGATGCCCCACTCCCCCAGGTCTCTAACAAACCGCCATGCCAACGCCTCAGTTTCGACTTCGCCTCGTTGCTTTACCCTCGCATCTAGCCACCGCCGTCATAACGGCAAGCCAGGGAAGTCGCTTGCGCCATCTTTGGACGTTGTACCGCACCAGGAGGCCACAGCCAGGCTGCGCAACCCGCCACAGTCCGCTGCAAGCCAACTTGTCCCATGATGCCGGTGCCGCGAGCGCCATCATCCGACGTCGTCCCACACCGCACTGTCCGTTGCCAAGCAACACCAGCCGCTGCGGTCCGCTTCAAGCAGTCAACCGACAATCAAGCAACAACCCCTGGCCGCCACCAAGACAGCGATCGCCTCCGCGTGGGCTTAGCAACACCCTTCCATCTTGCCAAGCAGCGGAAATATCGACCCCTAGCAGAAGCCGTTAATGACCAAGGACCGGCGAAGCCACACACCGAGCTGGGTCTCTAAAGAGGACGCCTTCAAGAAGGGCACGACGCCAAGAGCGCCGCCGTCGCTCATCAGAGGACAGGGTTTTCACCCAGAGAACCCAGTGCAGCAGAGTTATAGCTCAAAAATGACACCCCAACGAGGAAAGCGACGTCAAGGACGCCGCTGTCATCCCACTAGCAACGCCGGCGAGGGCTTTCGCCCAGAGCATTCCAACCCCAAACTGCACGCGCACGGCGTGACAAAACCGACACCAAGGCCACGACAGCCCGTCCGGGACGACACCGCCGCCGTGCCTCCACACGCCATGCCGCCGAACTGCACCTCCACTTTGACCGCTGCAAGTAGTGTCGCGCAACCATGCCGCACGCCCGCCATCGAGGCCGCCTCCGCGCGAGGGAAGCACTCCCACGCCGAGGCAGCCGCTGTGCGCGGGCACCTTGCCCCACGCCAACGCCGACACCGCGCGCAAGCCCCGCGCCGACACCGCCGCCGCGCGCGGCCCTGCGCCCCGCATTGTCGCTGCCACTGCCAGGAACGACAAACGCACCGGGCACCACGCCCTGCATCGAGGCCGCCGGCACCGCTTCCGTGGCACGCGGACACCCGACACGACGGGGGTCCCCGGACACCGGACCGCCGCCCGCATCCCCGTCCACGCGTGGCCGTCCCCCACGGCCGCAGAACCGGCCATGGGGATGATCGATCCGGCCACCAAGTCGCCGGAGGAGCCCCGCCGACCAGCCTCGCCATCTGCCGACCGCACCGGCGAGCACCCCGGCCGTGCAGTTCCTCTGGACACCAAGCTCGCAGTCGCCGCCTTCAGCCTCCACCACGCCGATGCTGCCGCGAGCCCCCCGCCGCGGCTGCTCGCCGGCCGCACGGACGCCGCACGCCCCGCGTCGAGGCCGCTGCCGCGCGAGGGCAGCTCGCTCCACGCCGACGCGCGCAGCCCCGCGCTCCGCACCGTCACCGCTGAGGATGCCAAGAAGCGAGGACGCCACCTCCGCTTCCTCGGGGCGTCGATGCGGCCAGCCCATGCGAAGTCCGTGCGAAGTCCTCGCCACCGTCTTCCTCGGGGCTGCGCGGGCTTCCGGGCGGACACCTCCGACGGCGGCGAGGAGAGAGGTGGAGATGGGCGCTACGCGGCGGCGGAGGCTGGGGGCGCCGCCGAGTCGCCCCGTGCGGAGGGCGACGCGGAGGCCCAACTCGTTTCAGACTCGCTAGCTTGCTTCAGACTCTTAGTGTAATGTGCACCAAATTGATGTAGGAAAAACTTGACCTAGTTCCGCCAGACCTATTTGGTACGGTTTGTTCTAGTTTCTCGCTAGAAACTGGAAGAAATCCCACCAAACACGAACAATTTTTGGAGAGAAATTGTGAATCCATGCTAAAAACCGTTTCTCGTTTTTTTTCCTTATCAAAAACTAGAAATCAGAATAAAAAATGGTTTGAACCAGAGCACCTTGGTTTAGTGGAAGCCATAGATCTCAGGATCCAACGGCTACTAACGCATGCATTCCTCAAGCACCCATGGTGAATGGTGGGAAGGGAGACGTGCAGCCACCGTGCTGCGAGTGAGTGAGTTCGAGAGGCACACGCCGCGCCGCGGCGAGCCTCTCCCCACTCGGCATCACACAGGGACGGCGGCGACATGTTCCCGCTCATCTCGCCTCCGGGGCTTCGTGCCGCCGCCGCCTCCAACGCCGGCGGCACTGCCACGCTCCCGAGGCCGGCCGTCATCCTCCCTGTTGCGCCCCCTCCTCCTCCTCCCCTTTCCTCACCTCGCGTTGCCCGTGTGCGTGACGCGCGGCGTGTGTCGTCGTAGTGGCGCAGGGGCTCGGGAACAACACGGGCGACTACGCGCGGCACGCAACATCGTATCTAATGATCAACTAGTTCGTTCTAACCGGTTCAACTATACTATATATATATATATATCTTCATCATGCATGCTGCTCAAATGCTGTGTGTGTGCTCGCTCGCCTCTCCATGCATCTCTTTGTGTGGTTGCTAGGACTGGGCATAATTAACCGAGGACCGAAGACCGAACCGAAAAGATTGGGACCAAGACCGAAATGTTCGGTCAGCAATTCGGTCCTAGGTAACCGAACTTTCTACGGTTAGTTTGGTCTTTGAGCTCGGTTAACCGAACTGACCGAACTATGTATAAGACCCATTACGTAGCCCAAAAACAGGCCAGGCCAATAAGTGTTAACCCTAGATATATAAACAACTGTAATTCTGTAATGGTCTTTTCATCTACTATGTGCTGCTTGTGATTTGTGCTTTGAAAGAGGCAAAATGTTGTCAAAATTTCTAATTCATTCTGCTATCACATGTCTTTTTTACTGGTTCCTGCAGTGGTCGGTTAGTTCGGTTATGACCGCGACCGAACCGAACTAAACAAGACCGAAATGTCTTGGTTCTGTGTTTTAGAAAAGACCGATCGAGCTCAAGTTTCTGAAGACCAAACTTTGGAAAAGATTGATGAGCCGAACCGATCGGTTCGGTCTGACCGATTGCCCACCCCTACTAGTTGCGGTGAAAAGGCGCTATTACCGGACGTACGTTCCCAATAACCTTGGCTAGCCTCTGCAAGGATTCAAGGCCCAAATTTGTCGCTGAACCTCCTTCGCATCTCTTCATTTCTTTCAGCATTAGCTTATCATGATAATGACACCAACCACACACTGAACAACCAGAAACCGCGAAATAAATAAAGCAGCTCTGACTGCCCCAACTCAGCTCGTTTGATTTCTTCTCTTTATTTCCCACTGGGTGCATCGCATATTCTTCACATTATCTCAACCTCTTTTGATTGTTGCGCAGCTTCGCGCGCACTGGACAGGTCGTAAAGTTATTTACAGCCACTACTCTTTTTAACGCGTTGATCCATGGGTCTTCCTCTTCCACCAGCCCGTCAAATATAATCACAAAGACATTGCATCATTGTCGCCTAAGCTAGTCGCCCAGCCTGACGTCGTCTCCTCTCTACTTCACCTGGTAATTTGGAAGGCCTTATTTTGGTTGCCCACCATGCATGTAGCAGGAAGTTACGAGCGGTCGTAACACGACCCGGGACTATAGGTGTACTGATATCCTGAGCTCACAGACCCGGGTCTAAAGGTACCCCTTTAGTCGCGCGGGAACTAAGTCCTGAGTGACTCTTCACGACTAAGGGCAGCTCCAACATTGATACTAAGGTAGTGCTAAGAAGAGAGAGAAAAAGAAAGTGAAAGTGCGATACATTAAAGTGGCAGTGCTCTACTAGCACCTCATAGCAGGGATTGCACTATCGATCGATAATCAATGATTATCGACTCATAATCGAAGCCGATTTTAGCGATAATCGTGATTATCATGATAATCGAAGCCAATATCAACGATAATCTGTATTGATTATCGCTACCGGGCTCCACTGATAAATACCTTACCGTTGGTAAGGTATTCCATGCCTCATAGTACCGGAGGCAACATGCAGCACCCGATGCAAAGAATAATTTATTCGGAACATCAAATGTTAGTGGTTGGGTGGAAGGAAGGTCGTTGGCCTACGTGGTGGGCCAGCCCAGAGAAATAGCCGTTTGCTATTCCGTGTGGGACCCATCTTAGCATTAGCTATGGTGGAACAACGTTGGAGCAATATGCATCACAACTTTACTAGCTGACGTGGTCTTTCTTAGTAATTTCTAGTTGCCTATACACTAAAGTTGCCCTAAGACCCTGTTTGGTTACAGGGACTTTTTCATAAATCCCTAGGACTTTTGGGACTAAAAACCCAAATAGGGGAGATTTTTTGGAACTAAAAACCTGGTAGGGGCTAAAACTTGAGAAGTCCCTCAAGAGGTGCTTTTTGGGACTTTTAGATCTAGATTCCACTCTACCCTTGCCCCTGGGTCCACCCACCGCGAGCCTAGGCCACCCGTGACCCCCACCCGCTCCCCCTCCCGATCCACGCCGCTGCGCCACCCGCGCAAGGCCGCCGCCTGCACCGCCCGCCTGCAGCGCCACTTGCGCCCCCGCTCCACCCGCCTGCATCTCCACGCCGCCAACAACGCTGTCGCCGCCACCTGCAGATCCCAGCGCCTCCACCATGGACGACTTCGCCCATGGCGCCCGTGCGCGCCCCGCGGAGCTCCCTTCCTCTCCTTCGCCGGCAGGGCGCGGGGTCATGGCGGCGGCGCTCCGAGCTCGGCCTGCTCACTCCCCTCCCTCGTTCCGGCGTTGCTCCGGCCGGCCTCGAGTGGATCTGCGGCGGCGGAGCTCGGCCAGCCTCCTGCTTGAGCTCGGAGGCCATGGCGGCGGCGGCCATGGCGAGCCTCGAGCTCGGGCCGTGGAGGGAGGTGCAGACCAGGGGCATGGCGGCAACTCCTCACGGCGGCCGCGAGAGGAAGGAGCACGACGTGGCATGGCTCTGCAGGGAGGGGTATTTGGAGACCCGCGCGACCTCCCGGGCCGCGGCCATGGCGAGCCCGATGCGCTGGACCCGCCCGGGATGAGGATGTGGCGGCCTTTGAGCGGGATGCGCGGGGGCGCGCCAGGATGGCGAGCGCTGCGAGGAGGCCGACGGGCAGGAGGAGGAGCGCCGCGGCTATGGCGACGGGAGGTGGAGTGCGGGGATGGATCGGGGCAGCGGGGTTGAAGAAGTGGGGACTGGGCAAGGGTATTTGTGTCCTTTCACAACTTCATTTAATGTTCTCTAATCCCTTTAGCACCTCAAACCAAACAGGTTGGGACTTTTTGTTTTAATCCAGAGACTAAAATTAGCTCATGGACTTTTAGGAACCAAACAGGGCCTAAGGGGGTTATGAACCGTGATAGATGCGAGTTTTTCTACTACTGTATGGGCATTGCATCTTAATTAGTCTTCTATTACGCATTAATTATTCGTGGTGACTATAACTTGTCTTTCTACCTGGGACCTACCTTTTGCGATGCCCCTTACATTTCTTTTCAAAACAAACACGCGTGCTTATGTGGATAGCACAGACTGACAATTACCAAGAAAATCGTAAATGTAAGATATAGGCATGCAATCTAGGAGTGCATTGGGTTTTTTTTTATTCCATGATTTTGACGACTTCGTCTCTTAGGACATGACTTTGGCCTCTCTCTCTCTCTTTTTCAAAACATAGAATCACCTACACACTTATCATTATGAATAAATACACACAACTCTATCCCTGTGAACTTCCGATAGACTAGGTCGGTACGTAGATCTTAAGATTGACGAGGTGACTAACTGACTATAGACGCTTCGCATCGGTGGGTACGTCACCAATGAGCGAATATCGTTAATATTTATAATAAATCCAAAAAACAAGTACCCATGCCAAATCAAGGATTCCAGTGAATAGATTGCATCATAAGAAACCTAGCCGGCTAGCCACATGTTCAATTCGTGAATTTGGCGACATAAGGAATTATTATCTGGAGTTTGCCTAAGCAGATATGCTAGTGGGTTTCAAATTTAAATGAGGAAAAAAACTTATGAAAAGCCTTAGAAAGTTTGTGAATTTTTAAATATATTTTTTGCAAAACTTTTAAAGATATTTTGAAATGCAAGAAATCCCAAAAAAAAGTATCTAAACCGCATCACACAAATTTAGAAGCTTTAAATAAAGATCCAATAAATCTAGAAAAGATTGAGATTTATGGTGGTGCACGCACGCTTCACCTAACGCAAGTTTTTTTTATGGCCACAAGCCCATAACCATCGTAGACAATGACGAAGAGATTGCTCGTCATATGATTACAGCAGGCTCCATATGTTGAAACTTTATAAAGCTTTCTTTTTCCCATCTTTTTTAGATTTAAGATAAGAAATTTCTTATGAACTTCATCTTGTTGGGTGCCTTTAGCCAATTGCCCCTTTAATTACCTTTTTAGAGACGCGGCCATGCCTTCAAACGTTCGTGGTGAGTGGTAGTTTAGTTTAAGACCTTGGTCTGACACTGGAACCCCTTCCCCCTCGTTGATTGCCGCCCAGCCAAGGTATCCCCCCTCGCCCCTAGCTAGCCTCTAGCTTGGTACTCCGGCTGGTATGCTCCTGTACTTGCCCCTCCGTTCCGGATCAGATGGCTGTAACAGGTCCTGCCCGGTCATCGTGCTTGCATAATCCTCATGACGTTTTGCATTAGTGTTGCCCAAAGAAACATGTGGTTGGTTGCGTCTCTCTGGCCACCTTTTGACAGACGCGTTAGATACACTGTTTATTGGTAGTGCTGGTCTCTCCGAACCCAAAGTCTTAACAAAGAGTTTCTCTGGGGCCCCTTGACCCCATGAGCCCCCCTCCTCTTTAAGGTCGCCATGGTCATGTTGCTGAGCACCACAGCAGTCTGGCATGCACACAGCTCTCCAGCCTTAGCTATTGAGGAAGCTGAGTCGTTCTTCCACTGGAACCAATGTAAGTACTACATGTTCTAATAATCCTGCAAAATTAATTAGTTTTAAAATTCTATACTACTATATTACTCTCCATCAACTAAATGCGTGTTTAGAGATTCTTTTTCTTTTGGTGGTGGTGGTATGGGGTTTTATTAGCAAATTAACCATGCAATGAGTCATATATCTGTATTTAGAGGGGTGGGGGTGGGGGGGGGGGGGAACGTGCAGACTTTTTAGAATCACAATAACACTGTTCACAAATAGGCATGCGGTGTAGCTAATAGTTTTCTATGCAGCAATTAGTGGGATAAACTGTGGCAAGGAATTGGAGGGATGATTATTAGGTATACATATACGTATGGCACAACCACAGTAGTATATTATATTATACTTTTCTGCTCACACACTGTCTTATTTGTCCGCGTTCTGAATCTCCGTATCTAACCGGAAGCATTCATGCTCAGCATCACAGTCATCTCCACTTGCTAAGCCCTCGAGATCCATATATACATTATTCAATCACGCCAACGATCAAAGGTAGGTAGCGATGGGAGGACCGCGTTTGGAGGAGAGTCCCGTTGACGATTATCATTGGGCCAATAAACTCCTTATCTGGTACTTGACGAGCGAGCCTGGGAAGGTACGTAATATGCTTCAAGTATGGACGAGAAAAACTTCGGCCTGCCGGTGGGTTCGGTATGTTGGGGGGAAAAGATTTCACCAGTATTTCCGAACTTGGTGCCATGGACGCTGATGTGATGAAGTGCTATGAACTGTGAGTTCCCTTAATTAATTATCATGGTAGCTAGTTAATTATTCACATGTTTTTCTTGACCCGGTCGTTGCTGCGCACTCTTCAAAACAATACTACATAAACAACATAACGGAGACTCTGAAAGAATTCGATCGCGGCCAATGACGTCTACATCGTGGTACCCTATTTAGATAATAAAGAGGGGCGCGGGAGTCATCACTGGATCTTAGCTGTTATACCGCCCAACTCGAACGAGATCTGGTACTTCAATTCGAAGAAAAAAGATTGGCCTAGCAACAAGAAGATAAAAGACTTGTTCGAAAGGTACAATCATTTTAAGACTTGTTTGTATCCAAGTTTCATGGTCCTTCGCAATAGCTTAGTTAGACTATGATTTTGCAGTGCATATCGTAAGTACACGACGTACGAATACAAAAAAAATGGAATAACCGTGAATCTGTCGCGCAAGGAAAGATTATTAGATCACGACGAGTTTCGGGTATCCCCTGGCGCCTTGACAGTATTGTTTCTCTCTCAATATATGGATTGCCTACCAAACAAATTTTTTATTTAAATGTATTGTCTCAGTGCCACCAACAGATAGGTGAACAGTGTGGTTTCAACGTTTGCCATTATATGCGATGTCTAGTGGAATATAGAGGCGACCCTGAGGTTTGTCTATCTTCTCACACACGACGATTCCTCCAAAGAAAATGGAACATATTTGTATGTGGTCCTGACTGTTATATATACCTTCTTCACTGAGGCAGGATTTCCATAAGACTATGAACAAGAAACGGCTGGGAGATCGCAAGGTCAATAGAGTTCGAGAAGACCTCTGCAAGTTCATCTATAACAATGTGGTGGTTTCCGAAAATAATGAATCGCCTAAATTCTACTGTGATGACAAGGAATATTGGGAAAAGGTTGCTCAACAAAAGCAACAGTGACCGCTGTGTTCTATTATTTGGCTCCTACCGTGTGGTCTGCGTTGGAGCCGTGTAGTATGTACCTATTCTTCTTCAGATGTGTTTGAAACATTTTCCTTGTGTGTGTTAGTGTGACATTCTCGTTCCCTTGTGTTTCATAGCTAGGCCGCTGTACTCTTTTTCCCTTCGTTAGGAAGGTTTTTAATGAGGCAGCCAAACAATATATTTATAAACATAACTCATCATTTACTTCCAGTTTTGTGTGTGAGAACTTATTTTAGATCACAGGCATTGCCCAGCTTTCATTAAAGCCTAACAGCGACAATAATGATTACAACGCAACGCGTGTAACCCTCGTTCAAAGGAATCATAATCCCAGCACAGACCGAAACGAAATCTACCAACGAACGTTAATTAACATCCACTATCTCTACTAACGAAACGACCCTTACCAAAACACATCACAGAACAACACTTGAGAACACAGCCAGCATTGGCCACCCATCTCACAGCATCTGCTACTACGCCGGCACCGCCACATTGCCGTCCCAGGTGTTCTTTAGCTTTGCCCAGCACCTCCTCTAAATGTTGCAGATTCTTCGTCTTCACCAAGGGCTTCCAGTAATTCAGCAACGCGAGCATGTTATGCACCATCACTGCCGGGAAGCCCACTAGCTTGTCATTAAAGACCATATCATTTCTTGACTTCCAAATGGTCCACATCATACCAGCACATACAAAGAATAAAAGTTGTGTTGCTTTAACACATCATACAGGCGACGTGGCAGCCAATCATCGGAGCTTGTCCATGAACAGCCTGCCACGTCGTCGGCTGCCGGGATCATCGCCGTATCGCTGCCACGGCTGCGTGCTTCTCTGTTGGCAACGGCCAAATGACGGCGTTTTGGATGGACCTTTGATTCGGTTCGCAAACTTTGGCTGAGATGGTCCCTGCTCTTTTCTCGCACACTCTCAGGCCTAATGCATCTGTTGCCCGAGTCCTCGCGGTGCCTTCCCTACAGCTCTCGCTCCGGCCTCGGTTAACCTATGCTGCTTCTAGTGAATTATCTGAATTAATCCCTCTGATGTCCTCGGTTAATTTAAACCTCTCCAGTGATACGCGTGTTCTCAGAAGTAACAACAAAGCTCCAACCTCCAAAGATCATTACCTTGCCTCCTTCCAAGAATACCCCGATGACCCGTTCGCCCCTGCCATTTGGCGCAGTTATGCTCCACAGAAGTGCAAGTTCTTTCTTTGGCTGCTGCATAGAGATAGATTAAGAACTAAAGCTAGGCTCTTACACTGTCACATGCACAACAATGGAGAGTGCCCGTTCTGTACCGCCGAAGAAAATTGTTTCCACCTCTTCATCGGCTGCACCCGTAGCAGAAATTTCTGGACATTCATTGGCCTTGATCTTGCCTCCCTCCCGGAAGCACTTGGTGTTGATCAACTTTGGATAGTCAACCCTTTCCAGGAAAATGACCGCAGAATTGCTAGCACGATCCTCATCTGTGTCCTTTGGAACATTTGGAAATGCAGAAACGCGAAAGTTTTCAGAAACGAAGATGAGAGTAACCTCCTACTGTCGAGAAGATGTCATGAAGATCTTGTTCTTTGGTCAAACCGATGCTCTTCCTCTGCCGGAAGATTAAAATTAGTTGAGTGGAGTAATTTTTTCCCTGTGTAACTAGTCGTAATGAGGAGTCTGTTGCTTTCTCCTGCTCCTTTCTCTTTCTTTCCCTTTCTCCCACTTGAGCCGCTGGGCTTTGTACATCTTTGTAATTTCTTTTGTAATATCTTTTGTAACAATGCCTATATAATGCAATAAAAGTTCAGGCAACCCTTGAGTTGCCGTAGTTTCCCTCAAAAAAAAATTTACTCATCTCTACATTTGGCTCGTGTTTAGATGCAAAATTCCAAATTCCAAATTTTTTTCCAGCACCAGCATGGAGGCTTAAATCTAGACGAAATAAAAAAACGCATTGCGACTGCTGCCTGTAAATCGCGAGACGAATCTAATGAACATAATTAGACTGTAATTAGATGCTAAATTGCTACAGTAATGCTACAGTAAACAACATCTAATGACAGATTAATTAAGCTCATTAGATTCGTCTCGCGATTTATAGACGAGTTATGTAATTATTTTTTTGATTAATCTATATTTAGTACTTCAAATATAAAAAAATGTCTTTTTAAAATTTTTACACCGCTCAACCAAAGGGGACCTTGATTTCGCTCTACTTCTACGGCACATGCGACATGCCCTGTGCTGTCTGCTCTGCTCGTGCGCTAAAGAATCCAAGAGAAGCCAATCAATGGCGTCGCGAGACGCGCTTGGTGGACAGCTGGGTCGTCCCGCTGCGGCGCCGGCGGCTGCTGCTAGCTAGGAACTAGGATGACCTGGCCGCGGCGGCCCGACGCGCGGCGGCGAGCTCCTCGACGCGGCCCTGGTACGCGCGCGCGATCTCGACGGCCTCCACCTCGGCCTCGCCCAGCTGCACGCACAGCCGCTCCTCGGCCTCCTCGGCCGTCTACGCGCGCCGCCGCGCCGCGCCCAGCTCCGCGCGCAGCGCCGCCACCTCCCGCTCCAGCTCCGCGTTCCGCCGCCGCAGGAGCTCCGCCTCCTCCACGGCCGCCGCGCCCTTCCCCCGGGACGGCGTCGCAGCGCCCGTGGGGACGGAAGGCGCCTTTGCCGAGATGGAAACCTCGAATCCGGGTAGACTGCGCTGATGGCTTGAATGCTTGATCGATGACGATGAGCAACGGAGGCGAAGGGGACGCGTATTTATCGGCGCGGCCGCGGCCCGGGACCGGGAAGGCTTCCAGGTTCGATGAACCCGGGAGCGTGAGGACGGGAGCGCCGACGCGGGTGACTGACACTGACCCAATCGGCTGCTGGCGACTTGTGAGGTGAGCAGCTTTGGAACTGTTCAGCTCGAGCCATGCCAAATCGCCAATCGCCAATCGCCATGGATGGGGTCGACCGCCCGGAAAGCTGTGGAGGAGATGGGATCTCGTCGCGGCTCAGTTCTGTGGCGGGCGCCGATGGTCGAGCGGTGAATCCGGCGACACGCCGCCGGCGTTCGATCGCCGCTTCGGCGAGGGTGGTCCAGGAGGCTGGGGTTCTCAGGATGCTCCGTCGGCACCGCAAGTTGCCAGGCGCGGCAGCTCGGGCCCAAAGTTTGGTGTTTTGTATTCGGCCGCGACGTGCCAACTAGCTAGCCAGATTGTGGTGGTAGGGAGAGTGTGACGTGTTGACTATGAATGTGCACCAAATAACCAATGGTGGTTGCAATTGTAATGTTGCAAAAACTTATTAAAGGGGTGACTATAACTATAATCATTGAAAAAATACATAGTGTTTTTTCAGCCTGTTCGCTGTGCTGGTGCTGGAGACTGCTGCTGGAGTGGTGTGAGAGAAAAACACTGCTTGCTAGTTGGTGGCTGGAGGCTGCTGCTGGAGTGGTGTGTGAGAAAAATACTGTTCGCTGGTGCTGGAGTAGAACAGCAGAACATGGTGAATAAAAGATAGAAGCCACAGCTCGCACCACCACACGAAAGAACCAGGCCCGGCTCTGGGCCTAGGCGGGAGGGGCGACCGCCGGGGGCCCCGGCCGGAGGGGGGCCCAACCGCCGTGCATTCTGACAGCCACGACGTTTGGGCGGCGCACGTCTCCTCTCGTTCTTGATTCATCCTCCTATGCCACATCTGACATTTTACTTGCACTTTTGTTGGGAGTGAGCGCCTCTATATTTGGACCAAAGTGCTAAAGCTGTCGGAGCTCAGTGTACGTCTGCATTCTCATCCTCTAGTAACCTGCTAGAGTTTTGGTGTGATTTGGGGTTGAGCCCCTGTTTAGTTTTCAAAATATTTTCTACAGTATTTGTCACATCGAATGTTCGGACACATGTATGAAGCATTAAATATAGTTAAAAAAATAACTAATTACACAGTCTAACTGATTAGCACGAGATGAATCTTTTAAGCCTAATTAGTCCATGATTGAACATTATTTGTCAAGTAACAATAAAATATGCTGCAGTACCAAAACCAACAACTTTTCACCAACTAAATAGGGCCCCTAGTGTTTGAGATCTTTTTCGTGCCTTGCATCTGGTTGTACAGAATAGGAATAACAAGTGTAACTAGGAGCTCATATTCTCTGCTAAAATAATTGATCTTCAACGTTAGATGATCTTGAGCTCCGGATAATTATAATATTTAACCTTCTACATACATCTCTATCTGTATCTCTACTTACTACTAAAGCAAGCAATGATTCGTCGAAGTTCTAATCGAAATCCGAGTGACCATATGTTGAGCTAAGGGTCTGGAGCCATATTTACATTTAGGGTTTGACAAATAAAATAAAAAAGATGGAAGTCCTCAGCCATATTTGCAAATGTGAAAAAAATTAGCTTAAGGGCCCACCGTATCCCGTTCGCTCTAGGGCCCTTAAAACACTAGAGCCGGCCCTGGAAAGAACTCTGCGCATCACCATTTTTGAACCAGCCATAGAAAAGAAGAGCAACATTCAAGCTTCGGAATTTGAACAAATATACATGAGTGTAAATGTGTAATTCAGTTCATTACTTTTCTTTAAAAAACACAAGAACTTGTCCTTGTTCCGCCAGATCTATTTGGTACGGTTTGTTCTAGTTTCTCGCTAGAAACCGGAAGAAATCCCACCAAATTTTTGGCGAGAAATTGTGAATCCATGCTAAAACCGTTCCTCGCTTTTTTCCTTGTCAGAAACTAGAAATCAGAAGAAAAAAATGGTTTGAACCAGAGCTTCTTAGTTTATTGGGAGCCATCGATGATCGATCACAAGATCCAACGGCTACTAACGCATGCGTTCCACAGCTCTCACTGGGATTGAGCGGGTCCGACTGTCCGACCGCGGCTTTGCTTCGGGAGGCGCACGCCGCGCCACGGCGAGCCACTCCCTACTCGGCAGGCATCTCACGGGGACGGTGGCGACATGCTCCCGCTCATCTCGCCTCCGGGGCTTCGTGCCGCCGCCAACGCCGGCGGCACTGCCACGTTCCCGAGACCGGCCGTCATCCTCCCAGTTGCGCCCCCTCCTCCTCCTCCTCCCCTTTCCTCACCTCGCGTTGCCAGTGTGCGTGACGCGCGGCGTGTGTCGTCGTAGTGGCGCAGGGGCTCGGGAACAACACGGGCGACTACGCGCGGCTCGCCGCGGCGCTGCGGGACGACCACGGCCTGCCGGCGGCCGTCGTGGCGCGGGTGACGCGCCCCGACTGGCTCCGCAACGCCGCGGGGCTCGTCGACGCCAACTACTGGCGGGGAACGCTCCGCCCGCGCCCCGTCCTCGACTGGTAAGCGGTGACTGGCGCGTTCCGTCGAGCACAAGCGCGATGCTTGCTCGGAATCATCGAGCCATCGTTGAGGCGTTTCACCGAACACCGTGCTTGCATCGCGTTGCATCGCAGGTACCTGAAGAGAGTGGACGAAGCGGTGTCTGAGGCGAGGGAACTATGTTCTCCAGGTTTGTCTTCCCAGTGCAAGAAGGAATCTATAAATGCTGATGATCCCTTAGTGGTTAGTAATTATTTGCGAAAAAATAAATTAGGATGTGATGAGCTTTGCTGCTTATGTCTATATGAATGAAAGTTTTGGTATTTAGTGTATGCTATGAAGCATGCGAAATGTTTCGAAATTACATGTTAAATTTTAGTTGTTGATGCAAGTGTCAAGCTGCTGAGCAACATAAATATCCTGTGAATGTAACAAGGCTTGTCTTAATTCTGAACTGTTTGATACTTGCAGGTGGAAAGATATCATTGATAGGGCATTCAGCTGGGGGCTGGCTCGCACGCGTGTACATGGAAGAGTTTGATGCTTCTGACATAAGTTTACTGCTCACGCTTGGCACCCCTCACTTGTATGGTTTCGTTTTATGATGCTGTTTGGGTGCTTGTTCTAGCAGTCTGATGGTGGACATCTTTTCTTTTTTCTATTCATGCTAGACATGAAGTAGTCTAAGATTAATGGTTTAGTTTTTATTGTTACATTTAGAAAAAAGAAGTGGTTCTTAATGTGGGTATGAAATTGATGAAAGTCAGCTTAGTACTTCATGATGTAATGCTAGTTAGACGGTATGCGTATATTGCATATATCCAAATTGTGTTTTATCCGTTTGTACCCGTTCAGCCTTACCGAGAATCTAACTCTACATGAATATGTAACCATTAGTATTAGAACTCCCAATTGGTGCAATGACCAAAATGCACAAAAAGGTAATAGTGCCGAAATGAAATGAAGAACATACTCGTTTGATCCGATCCCCTTGTGCCTTGTTTTCTCTGTGCATCAGGCCTCCTCCGAAAGGTGTACCTGGGGTAATTGACCAGACTAGAGGATTATTGAACTACGTCGAGAAGAATTGTGCTCCAGCAGTTTATACGCCAGAATTGAGATATGTGTGCATTGCTGGAAGGTACTTTCCTTTCATGCTAGGATTTCAGGATCTTCTTTACAGCTTCCACATTGATCTTGTTATTGAACTTCTGTCAAGTTCATCCTGAAGTAGTGAAGTATAGTCCGACAGAACATAGTTTCTCCTTTTGATATGTCAATTGATTCAGCACTCCAGCATGACACCCATGTCTTATAGCCAAATGCTTTCATATATCATGCCATCTCAGACTCTATCGACAGGTACATCCAAGGTGCTCCTCTTCTGGGGGACTCTACAGTTACTTCAGATGAGGTCCTAGCAGTGGACACTACTTCAGAAGGAGGTGAGGCTGTTATTATCAGTACCAATGACAAATCTACTCCATCAAGTACCACATGGAGAGCCCGGTTTGTTGGACAAGGGTACAAACAGGTACGGGAGGATTTTACTGAACAACTGAGATACAAGTACAATCTTGTGAAACAAATGCATCTGACATCAAATTCTCTATTAGGTTTGTGGCCGTGCGGATGTGTGGGGCGATGGTGTTGTTCCTGAAATGGCTGCGCATCTGGAGGGTGCACTGAACATAAGCTTTGACGGCGTGTACCACTCGCCTGTAGGTGCTGATGATGAACAGAGGCCCTGGTATGGCTCCCCAGCAATCCTGAACCAGTGGGTGCATCACCTTCTCAGCTGAGCTGACTTATGAGCTAGCTACCCGTCAAGAAACTGGAAATGTTATCAACGATCAACGTTGACATACCATCAGGCACCCAGGGGGCGCTTTTTCTCAGCCTGAAATTGGAGTGTCAAGGCATCTTGTGTAGTGTCGTTCATTGGCAGTTTGGCATGATAGTAACACAATCCTGGGCAATAGTATTTTTTTGTCCCGTTACACAATTTTCGTCCAAATACAACGGAAAACAGGAATTTCTTACTGTAAATCATATTTCTACGTATTATGTATGAGGCTCCCTCAATCCTTGAAACTTTCACCATTTTTGCAAACAAAAAGCTATCCAAACGGAAACCTTTAGTTTTTCTAACACGACAAAGCTGGAAACATCAGCCATCAGCAGCTGGTCTGTTAACGCGGTGATGACAACAAAGATATGTCAGCACAGGCCTCTGTTTTATGATGACATGAGCATTAACATGGTTAATAACATCAGGGTTAACATGCATGTAAAAGGAGCAGCAAACTGTGGCCACAATGTTTGATCACAAATCATTTCACATTTTCACTGCAATAAGAGAGGCATAAACATTCGACTACGATGTGTCATTAGCAGACAAACATTTCCCACATCACAAGAGTAGCGATAACACTGGGAATCCTTTTTACATGCATCACGCCCCAAACCCAACAGATGAACACAAGTATGAATTCTTGACGTCATCACACAACTTTGGCTTAACTACCTACTGGGAGCCATCCAATAAAGACTTAAGACGAAAGCTCCATCGTTGGTGCCATCTGCTGCTTCTGTTAGTTCTTCATGAAGTGAGGGTTCAGTAGCTTCGGGATCTCCAGCATCCCAACCTTGTCCCTCCCACCAAACAAGCTTTTCAGTGCGGCATCACAGTTGATCTCTTTTTTCTTCGCCGGGTTCTGCAAATCATTGAAAAACAATCTCAGTACAAGACACAAACTGTTTGAAGCAAACATCTATAGCACATTGGTATAATGAGGCAGACAGTGTAATCAAGCTACAGAGTACTCTGCAAACTAATATTAATATAGCAGCAATAAAGACTAACAGACCATACTCTAAATAGACTTATTCTGCAGCAATACAAGTGCAGAGCAAAATCATCATGCTTCAATACAGGAAAGCAGGTGTGTCACCACGGCTAAATATTCAGTAAAACAAATATCTCTGGTGCACACTATAACGCTACCATCAGAACATACAAAATGCACGGGACCTGCTACACAATAATACAGCAGCGGTAAGAACATTATGGCCTTGCAACACAGCTCAAAAATTATCGTGTATGTGCCCAGCTGCTAATTTTACAACAACACTACAAATTTGTCGAAGAATATGTGCTTCATTGCCTAACTTTTCATGTATAGATGAAATGAAGAATCGAAACTGAACTAGAAAAAAACGAACAGCAA
Organism: Panicum virgatum; assembly: GCF_016808335.1. Classification (NCBI taxonomy): domain Eukaryota; kingdom Viridiplantae; phylum Streptophyta; class Magnoliopsida; order Poales; family Poaceae; genus Panicum; species Panicum virgatum. The sequence continues at coordinate 2,706,699 of NC_053145.1, forward strand.
TGCACCCTGATCTGTTCTTTGTTAAAGGCTCAAAACACATAAAAATACAACCCCAATAACATTGGTAAAGTAGGCGACAGAGTAACAATATTAAGTTATGGGTGATTCTACAAAAGAATCATGAATTAGAGGACTGACTAGATCAGTACAAACACGAACTGGAGACTTGCTTATTGATAACGTAAGGAGGGCACAATGCCCACCCCAACTAGGTACCGCTGAGATCACCAAAGCTTCTGAAATAGAAAGGTTGACCTGAAACTTTTGGCATTCTCACGCACATTTGGATCCAAAAGCAAAAAAGGGTAAAAAAATGACAACCTTTACCAAGTACCTACCTATACCAAATGCGACATCACCATTATGTCCAATGGATTTCCCCTCTCCGAAACACTAACTTTGCCAATGGAATCGTTAGCCCAACCAAACCCTAACTTAGGGCCTGATTGGTTCAGTGCCAAAACTTGCCCTACCAAAATTTAGGCAGGCCAAATTGTGGGCATGCCAAAATTTTTTGGCCAAAACATGGGCAAGAATATTTGGTTAGCACTTGGTTGAGTGCCAAAATATGAAAGCCAAAATTTTGGCCACCAATTGGTTTGATGCCAAAATACCAATGCCAATATCCATGAATCAAGCTATGCTATAACTGATTAGAACATGCCATTTGCATTACTGCTGATATATTTACAAACTACACAAATGAGTTCATAATGTCCAGGCAGCTTCATCTAAGATCAACACAAAATAATATCCCTTGTGCTAAAGGATCGAGTACATTTTTCATTGATTACCTACAATAGTTCTCCGTAGCAAAAGTTACAGCAACATGCTCCTCCTGTCAACTGACAACACTTCCAAAATAATGCCATTTAATTGCATCTGGCCACCTAGAGCACGTCCAAAATACCACCAGCTTCAGCATCCGGGCCATATTCACTCAGAGGTACCATATTCACCTGCATACCCACCACTAGCACCATACTTGGCACCTAAGTAATCAGTGACCCAAGTTCCAAATGACTGACTGATCAGATGCAGCGTTCAAGTAGTTGCGCAAGTAAACCTGCTCCGGCTTGGAAAGGAAGGATGCAACAACAACCTTATCTCGTGCTGGGAAAGGTATATCCTCAATACGCTTCCAAAGATTAGCATAAGGATCTGCAGGTGCATGGCCATTTGATGCAACAGAATTGGCAAGCATGACAATACTTGCTGCAATTTTATCATTCTCTAATGCTTTGGCACATTTTGCTTCCTGCTTTCGAAGCCTTTTCATAGGCGATTTCATATTTTTGCGCTTCATACCATAACTGAAGCCAAGTCCAGGTGAAATGCTACGAGCAAAAGGGCCTTCAACTGGTGGACTGCACCGAGCGATAGTGTCAGAATCATTCTCACCATGTTCAGCAGTAAATGAATTGTCACTCCCTGATTCGGATGTATCATCTTCCGTGCCCAAAGTGTATTGGTCAAAACTGTAAGCCGCCAAGCTGACCAGGTGGCCAGGCAACAAAATCCCCCATCCGGCAGTCCCTCAAAATATACCAAATTCCCAGGTCTAGAAACGTAGCAGCTTACTACAGCTATGCGCCAAGAGATCAAAGGAGGAGAATTTCAGAGAAAATTACCTTAATCTTTGGACCAGCGGATCTAGCAGGAGTCGATTCAGTTTATGGATATTTTCGTCAGCACTTTGGTGCATCAGATCTGTAAACAGAGACTCATAGAAAGTTAGATCTACAAAATTGATGCCTGTCGTGGAGGAACACATGCTAGTTGGAGTAGATGGATCGATTGGGGAGGAGAGAGCACCAGATCAGCACAGATTCCCCCGGGTCCTCAGCTCATGAAAAGATTTTCCTATCCCATCTGTACTCGAGGTATGCCTTTTAATCTGCAACAGGAATGTGTGGGGGAAGTCTGGGGCTTTGTTGCTGAAGGCTGAGAACTGGGAAGTGGGAACTCGAGGAGAGGAGATGGCGGGCTCGTTGCGGCTGTGAGAGGAGGAGATGGTGGCGGGCTCGCTGTGGGTGTGAGAGGAGAGCGCCATCTTCTTTCAAAAAAGAGAGGAGAGCGCCAGTGACGGGAAGAGGGAGTCCAGCCGGGATAGCCAAAACGTTGGCGACTTGAACACCGCAGATTTGCCCAGAAAGTTCGGCGCGCCTACTTTTTGGTTTCAAACCAAGCGAGCGCCAATTTTATCGGTCCGCCCTTATTTTGGCGGGGCAAGTTTTGGCACTGATCCAATCAGGCCCTTAGAGCATCTCCAAGAGCTTTTCCAAAATCTACTCTCTAAATTATCATTTAGAGAGTCATTTGAGTGAAAATCGTTTTCCATATCTTTGTCTTTTCCAACAGCTCTTCTATATCTTATTTGTAGTCTAGAGAGTCATCCTTACTCTCCATCTTTGGCTAACATAAAATCCGGAATAGAGGATATCTATCTTTGGATATTCATTTGAAGAGCCTATTGGTCTATTGGAGGCTAATTTTTCATCAAAATCTCTATTCCTATAAATTAGAAAAGATATAAAGAGTCTCTTGGAGATGCTCTTAACCACACCAAAATGGATTTCTTCACCCTGAAATCCCAATCCCGGCCAATACAACCCAACAACATCCAGTATATCAGGAAACTAGAAGCAAAGACAACCCGATTAGCGGCCATCACAACGCCGTTTAAGGCGAAAAGCATACCTGGAGGCCGTTGGCCTTGATGTGGGCCCAGATGAGCTTGACAACCTGGGAGCGGGCGAGCTCGGGCGCGCCGCCGGCGAACCTGCTCAGCTCCTCGGAGACCGGCACCGGCTTCATGATCCCGCGCTTCTCCTTCGCCGCCGTCGCGTCGGCCTTGGTGACCTTTGGCGCCGCCGCTTTCTTCGCCCCCGCTGCCGCCGCCGCGCCCGGCGCCGGGGACATGAGGAACCTGGACCCGCGGAAAACCCTAGCTACCGCCGCCATCGCCGTGGGAATCCCTCTCTCTCCGCGCGCGCTCGCCCCGAGGATTTGGATGGATGGACTGAGGAGGCGAGGAGGGTTTGGGCCGGGGGGTTTTGTATTTGGGGCCCGGAGTGGACTGGGTGTTGCCGTGTGGGAGGGAGGAAAGCCGAGCACCTTTTGCATCTAAGACCTTGTGTTTCTTTTGATCCGCACTGGTTTATTTTGCAAACGGGTCTACCTGTTTGAATTGCTTGCACGATCATTTCACCCCCTCACTTATTTGTTCTGATATCAGTTTCTTTTGGCAAAAACATTTGCATTCAATTTGCCAGCCGTTTAGTGAGAGTGAGGCCAGGGAAAAAAAGGAAGAGACGCCAATGAATGTGGCACAAAATGGAGGCGAATACCACATATTCAACTGAGCAGCTTCTTTGCACAGCAAGGTTACAATTTTAACAACATTTGCTTTATCTGAAGAATTGCGTGCAACACACACTGTCATTATTTTGGTCGTTACAATTGGTACCAGAGATTACACATTTCCACTTAGCATAACAGATGCCCAGGTGTTTCTTCTTTTATAGCCAGCTAAGGTTGTTTCCAGCAAAGCCCCAATCAGGATGCGCAACTGCAAAATACGCACTCGTGAGCAACTATAGCGGCTTCCAGCGGGGTGCGGACACGGCCACGCAAAAAGGGGTCTGGCCCCGCAAGCACCGCATATTCATTCATTCTCTCTCCTTCGCGCAACCACGAGAAACCAACTACCGCTCTCTTCTCCAGCCCCGGACTCCTCTGCCCGTCGCGCCGAGGTTGTCTCCCCCGGCCAAGACTCGCCCCGAGCCCCCGATCTGGAGTCCAAGTCCAAATCCAAGAGGACACAGTGGGGGGGGGGGCGCAGGAGCATGTCAAGGAAGCCTGAAGCGGGGACGGCGCTCTGAATCCCAAGGCTCCTCTTCACCGGGGAGCGTCCGTTCTTCGCCGGTTCCGGCAACAACTATTGCAAGGTGAGTCATTTGATCTCGCTGGTCTGGATTAGTGGTATAGAGCTTGATCTGGAGGCGGATGAAGTGCATAGGGCAGTTTATATTTCCACCAGTGTGGGAAATTCGTCGATCCAGGGATTTGGGGGCACGGGGGGAGAACAACGATGTCCAGGGGCGGATACAGGCCTCTGGCCGCCCAACCATGGCCCGGGCTATGGCTTGGGTAGCTCCATGGTATGGCTTGCTGTGCTGGCTGCCTCCTTCCCATCCCAGTATCGAACGAGGTAGAATTTTATCAACCCTACCATGGGCCTGCATTCTGCAACTGGCTTGCGTGGGTCGTGGACAAAGAGTAAGAATGAATTATTTAGAGATGTCTGCACATGATATAATACCCGCGCTGATTGTTGTCTGTACCAACAATGGCAAGGCATAAGCCATTGCATATCCTCTGTATGAATATATTTCACGGTCCTGTATTTTCCTCCATATCAAGTTTTGACAGAGGATATGCATATGTGCGGGGGTTCAATGGAGAACTTGTGGCAAGGAATGGATAATGCTTCTCAGCCAATTGGTGAGGTGAATTACACCCATGGCATTGACATAGGTGAACCCTACATGTCAACCGAGCAGCAGCTTAACAACTTCCCTCCAGATGTATGGCATTGAAATTATGGTGAAGTGTCATTTAGAAAATCATTGTTGAATGTGTTAGCACTGACTATATTTTTTTGTCCCCATTTTTTAGGGGTCCCAAAACATGAACACTGCCGTGCCAGCACAACCTAGAGCCCCTGAAGGACGCAGGAAGGGTACTGCCAAACGTACAAAGAACTTCGCAACAAAGGAGGATGAATTTTTATGCTCGGCGTGGATTAATGTGAGCAAGGATCCTATTGTGGGAATCAACCAGCCAATCCGATCTTACTGGGCAAGGATAAAAGCTTACTACGATGAACACAGTAAAATTGATAGGTCCAACTCTGCCCTGCAACATAGATGGGCTGATATCCAGAAGGATACTTCAAGATTTTGTGGGTTCTACTCTGAGATTGAAAGGAAAAACCAGAGTGGCAAGAGCGAAAATGACAAGGTAAGGAACAACACTCTTTACATAAAATGAAACTATTCTTTGGAGTGTATAGAAGTGCTTAATCTGTTGGACTACATTACCACAAAATAAAAAAAAGTAAGGAGCACTAAATCATATTCCTTTCAGATTATAGTTGGGCTACATTTAATTTCTATCTGTACAACATGTCTTATTGTTTTAGCTTACCAGATGAATTGACAAAAATAGATCAAACCAAAAAGGATGATGTGTTCTTCCAGCAGATGCATTATTTGCCTTAAATTTTTATGCAATGTCCATGGTTGTTTGTGCAGGTCAAAGACGCCATCCAGATGTATGAGGGTATTATCGAAACCACTTTCAAGTTCATTCATTGTTGGTATATCTTACGCAATGAGATGAAATGGAACGAGTGGCTCGCTTCCATGTCTGCAAGCAACGGGATCCGCATGTACAACATGCTGAGGAAAACTTAGATCCCACGCTCCCTCCTCGAATTGCTAGGCCAGTTGGCAGGGACAAGGGCAAGAAGGCACGCAGCAGCACCGCTTCCTCATCTTCAGCTTGCCTTGAAGTGCTGCAAAAGATGTCCATGGACCGGAGCGCTTATGAAGAACGGGTTGAGGCCGCAAGCAACAAGGAGGCCAAGGACATAGCTTCTCGGTCTGATCGCAAACTAGCTCTACAGGAAGAGCAGCTGCAAATTCAGAAAGCGCAGGTGCAAATACAACAAGAGATGCTCCAACTCCAGAAGGAAGATCGGGAAGAACGGGTCATGAGCATGGATGTCGACAAGATGACACCGTGGGTTCGTGAATACTACATCAACAAACAGAAGAAGATCTCTGCGATGAGCTTCAGAGATCATGGTTCCAGTGGCCCTAGTAGGCAGTAGATGTAATTTTACCAGTTTCCGTATCAAACTATGTATTGAACTATGCATGGCTGGGATGGCTGGTAGATGTAATGGTATCAGTTTCTGTATCGGACTATGTGTTCAACTATGCATGGCTGGGATGACCAGTAGATGTAATTTTATCAGTTTCCGTATCGAACTGTGTTGAACTATGCATGGCTATATGTCAACCGAGTAATTTTGAAGGCCTGGCCACTCGTCTTGCTCCTGGAGCACGTTCGCACCCCCTCTGCTAGCTGCACGCGCTAGCACCGTCACCAAGGACGCCTCCTGCGATCTCAGGGACGAGGGTGAAGTCATTGTCGCGTCTAGCGGTCCTACTTCCTGTCCGCTCACGCCGGATCCATCAGATCAAAATGCAAGTACGTCTAGCGCCTGACTCGGAGCAAAATTGGACGTGCAGAGTCTAGTTCAACCTGATTTTCTTGTTAATTTCTCACAGCAATGGCCCAAGACCAAAACACAAAAATTAAAGAAGGATAGTAGAGCTACAAATTTTAGTGGGAGACCCAACCCAAAATCACAATGGTTTGGGAGATACAAAGCTCTAAAGTTTGATCGATTCAGTCAAATTCAGACCTTCAGAAAATTGTACGAATCTGGCACTCGATTTTTGTCCACATTTTTCACCCATGCTTGCGCCGAACAAGCTTGAAATGTTTGTACAAAAGCTACATATAGATAATAGGGCTGTAAATTATATTAGAAGACCTAGCCCAAAATCGAATTAGTTTGGGAGATACAGGACGATGAAAACAGATTGGTTCAGAGGTTCTTACCTAAGCGTCAGCTCACGCCGGAGGATGGCGTCCACGATCGGGAGGAGTCCGGAACAGCGTCGACGATCCCCGCCGCTCGCCTCCACTGCCCAGGACCGGGACCGCGCCTTCCAAGCGAAGCGACGGCAGGAAGACAAACCGTCTCGCGCCAAGGGATTGTTTCCACGCCTCCAGTGCCCAGGACCGGGACCGCGCCTTCCAAGCGAAGCGACGGCGGGAAGACAAACCGTCTCGCGCCAAGGGATTGTTTCCGCGCCCGCATGCGCTTTCTGCTGGAACGGACTCCGTATTCCCGCGACGTGGTGGTGGGCCCGGATGCGTATCGGTGCTGGTTTCCGCATCCGCAGCGGAAGAGCTGCTGGAAACAGACTAAGTGGTAAAAATATGGTCAGTTTCTTCCTCTTCCTATCTTCAATCCTTTGACCTTATTTCTTTCTAGTGTTACTCAAAAATGGGCAGATCAAGCGGCTTATTCTTTGGCATGTCTTCTGTGTCTCTTGAAGATGATGATAATGATAGCGCGGCCAAGGCCTTTGTCTGGGATTCTTTATCCATGTCCAAGAAGAAGCGATGCCTATCAACAGGGAGAATACACATGGGTTCAGAGTCAGCATCTAAGAGCGCTAAACCCCTGGCAAATGGATGATACATTATGGAAGGAAGGTGTTTACCATCGGGAATCTGATGTCAATTCTGGGTGAAAGGCAGTTGCTAGAATGTTCCCTTGCCGTACTGCAACAATCACCCGATCTTTCGAATACACTTCTTCCTGCCAAGCATATTGCTGGTCAGTTGAGAGAGGACAAGCAGACCTCATTAAGAATACAGAATTAAGAACTGCAACATTGCCAACACAAGTAACTTTGTTTCAATAAGAGGGAAAAAGGACTTAGCCAGAGCCAAAAATGTACAAACAGATGAAAGACATCTTATGCAGGCATGCAAGAAAATGCCACTGTAGCTGGAAAGTCCATTTATTGGATGCTTAACAGACCAGTAATGTCCTATAGACCTAAACTGACAAACAAAGACAAGTGAAAACAGTACTCATTAGTCCAACTTTCTGAATATTTGGGTTGCAATGAGTGAGAATAATAATCATCTCAGGCCTCGAAACCAACTCGTATGTCTAGAACTTAGGAGGACTACACAAGAAGGCAGAGTCTGCATGTAGAATCAGCAAGCTACACGTAAGTATCCCCACATCTGATTGGATCACAATCTTGTAATTGTTTTCCCAAATATGGCCATTGTCACTGCTCATTCAAGGACTAAAGGCAACTATGAACATGAGGAGAAATAATGAACATTCATCCTAAAAAGCCAGTCTACTTGAAAGACACCAGAACTCAAAATTTGCAGACCATTGCAGTATTATAGTCAAGAAAGCAATATGCAAACCTCAGCACCCTCCCCAGATGATATTATAATGCTTGGTCTGTTAGCAGGAACAGGGCAATCAGCCAATATTTCAACATCTGAACCTACTTCCAATATAGCAGGTGCCCGTATAAATACACCACGGCATGTATCATTCCCTCCTTCCTTCTCAGCGAGCTTTGGCACAGAAAGCTCTGTCTCAAAGCTTTGGAGCTGCAAGAGAAATAGTCTGCAATCAAACATGATGTTCACATTTGTATTTATTTAAGAACCTTTCAGCATGCACAACTCAATAAATCTGTCCATCAAACAGACAACTTGCCCTCCCAAAAAAGTTACGGTGGACAGTACAATCTAGTCCTCCGACAAGTTCCTGGCCCCCTGTTTTTTGCCCTGCAAGTAACGGTATTAAATTGCCATGACAATCTATTAACTGGTTTCTAAAAACAGAGCAATTATAAATTGGTGACCCACGAACCTACTGCTTTGTTTGCAAGAAAGATAAGCCCAGCACAGGTTCCCCAGACAGGCTTTCCACCACTGACAAACTCTCGAAGTGCAGGAAACTGCAAAGCAGATGGAAGTGAGTTTTGCAAACTACAAGCAAATATGCAGGTATTCAATATACAATCTCAGGCTTGAAGTAGTTAAGGAAGTGCAAATGCAATAAAGGAAGTGGCACTCTCCAGTAAAACTATTAACTGGGAAATTATCTCACGGGAACATGAAGTGGCCACCAGCACATGAAACTATCTGCTGACTGAGAAGCCAAAAGCAGAAAAAATTTCCATAATGGGAGGCAACCAGTATTGGACCATAAAATTCCTCACACAGAAAGGAGGGGCAAAAGGATACCCACACTTTCTATTTAGGAAACTTTAAAGTAAATCGGAAAAATAATGGAAAAAGGAAAAATCGCACTAGTCTCTCTTTCTTTTGTTTTTCTTTTCTTGTTGTTTCTTTTGTGACCAATACAAGGAACCACTATTTCCCTGACAAATTGAGAAAAACCTGCATGCATTGTGAGATAATAACAGTATTTAACCTAGCCAGACCAAAAAACGAATTGCTCAGCATTGTGTCAATCAATTTCAAAAAAGTGCAGCCTATAACTCGTACTAAAAGAAATTGCACCCAGAACATCGTCCTTTCAACAATCATGTTCTGAAATTGTGCTTTTCCATCCAATCTCAATCATCCACCAACACTGCAGAAGCATGATTCATTTCCAACTCCATCATCAGCTTACTAACAAAGGCAGAAGCACATCAGCAGAGCACACACCCAACTCATCAACCAATCCTGGGATTTCGCCAATCAACCAAGTCACGAGCGATGTTATCGACGAAGCAATCAACCACAAAGAAGAAAGAGGCAAAGGAGGAGAGCAGAAGCAAACCGACCCACCCACCAGGTTGTGGCAGTTGGCGAGCTTGGCCATGGTGGTGCTCTCGCCGCCGGGGATAATGAGGGAGTCGAGGCCGAGGAGCTGCTCCGGCTTTCGCACCTCCACGCCCCTCACCGCGATCCTCCGCAGCGCTGCACACCCACACAGAGACCAGCGGAATCAACGACACGAACCATCCACAAGCAGCACGACGAACAGAGGAAGTCGGATTCCGTACCGGCCAGGTGCTCGTTGTAGGAGCCCTGCAGCGCGAGGACGCCCACCACCGCCATTGCCCTCCCCTCTCCTCCTCCGCCTCGGGACGCGCGGTCTGGTGGGGCCAGACAGAGGCGGCTGGTGGTGGAGTGGTGGTGGGCTGGTGGCTGGTGACGTCACGGGGCGCGGAATGGGAGGGGTGGGAAGGGAGGAAGAAGCCGCACGTCGCCGAGGCGGCGGCGGCCACGCGGGGATAGGCGGACGAGTAAATTCTTCGAATGCCATCAAAATTTTAGACAATTATTTGAATGCCATCAAAATTTAGGTGATTCCTTCATTGTCACTAAAATTTTACTCTCATCCCCTCAGTGTCATTCCGTGAGTGAGGTGTTAGATTGACCGTTAGATGGGAGGAAAAAGACATTACTACCCTTGTAAGATATGAGATGAAATATTTATAGTACCCTTGTATGGGGAACCCTTGTAAGATATATATATATCCCTACTGATGACAAAAAAATTTTATAGGAAGCATCATACACAGTATATATATAAACAATTAGTCAAAGCAACGATTAGTCAAAGCGTTGAGGTCCTCGAGGTAGGAGCTGAGGTCCTCGAGCGAGTTGTACTCGGAGCTCTTGATGCTCTCGATGCCGCGGGCGATGGCCAGCAGGCTCTCGATCTGCTGGAAGTTCTCCAGCTCGGCGAGCGCCCCCCCTGTGCTTCTGCTTATTGGTTGGCTGCGACGAGGAGGAGGACTCGGCGGCGTGGCTCGACCGCGGCGTCAGCAGCGGCGACGGCGGCAGGCTCCCCGACGCCGGCATCAGCGCGTCCTCCGGGAAGAGCTCGGCGGAGGGCACACTCAGCAGGTGGGAGAGGCCGGCGTCGTGGTCGGCGGCGGCGTTGGGGAAGGAGGACCCGTCGGACTCAGACGACGAGCTCGCCCGCTCGCCGGAGAAGCCGCGCGACTCGAAGGAGGCGAGCACGCGGTCGAGCACCTCGGCGACGCGGAGCAGGCGCTGGTCGGCGGTGTGGCCCTTGGCGTCGCAGCGGTCGGCTAGCGTGCACACGACGAAGTGGCCCTCGGCGTGTGCCATGGGGATCTCGAAGTCGCAGATGCGGCAGATCATCCGCGGCTTGCCGTCGACGATGATCTGCTGCGCCTCCGGGTACTGGGACGGGACGGCCTCGAGGTTCGCCGCGGCGGCGCCGCCCGCCAGGCATGCCAGCCCATCGGGGTGGATGCTCGCCGCGTCCACGCGCTCCACGATCTCGTCCACGCTCGCCTTGCCCTGCTGCCGGATGATGATGGGCTGCTGCTTCTTCTCGTCGGCGGCGGTGGCCTTGGTGGTGTCGGCGCCGCCGGCGTTCTTCTTCTCGGCCGGGGAAGGCAGCTTCTTCCAGGACGCCATCTTGCCGGACGACGGGGAGTGCTGGTCAGCAGCCGCCGGCGAGGAGAAGAGGGTGAGGTGCTTGTGCTCCAGCATCCGGCGCCTGATGAGGCGCTCCTTGAGCTCGGTGAGGCTGGAGGTGCTCTTGCGGCCGAGGGGGTCCCCGCCGGGGAAGAGGCCGAGGTCGCTGAGCTGGTGCAGGCCGAGCACGTGGTGCCCGCCCTCGTCGGCGGCGAGCTCCTTGCGGAACTGGAGCAGGCGCGTGCAGCGCGTGAGGATGAAGAGGATGCGGGTGTGGGCCTGCTTGGGGAAGCCGGCGGGGAGCTCCTGGCGGCGGTCGTCGAGGCCCTGCACGATGCCCTCGCAGCGCGCCCACAGCTCCTCGGGGCTCATCTCCGCGCACCGCTGCGCCGCCACCAGCAGGTCCTCCAGCGCGAGGCGGCGCTCCTCGTCCGGCTCGTCGCCCCGCTCCAGCGAGCCGATGAGGTCCCCCGCGAACACGCCCAGCTCGCTGTCCACCTCCTCCTTGAGCCGGACAAACTTGGTGCGGATGGCGCCGATCAGCTCCTCAGGGCCGCCGCCGCCGCCGCCGCGCACCATCTTGCTGCGCATGGCCCCCGGGGCGGCGTCGCTTAGCTCGTGCAAGAAGATGGGGGGGGGGGGGGCGGGGCGGGGGCGGGTGCCCAGTCAGTTCGACTAGGGTTCGTGGAGGTAGAAAGGGAAGAAAAATATCGCGCGGATCAGAGTTTAACGATCATGTGCAGTATTTTGATGGTTGTTGCTCAAAATCTAACGGGAATGGTATTGAGGGGATGAGACTAAAATTTTAGTGGCAATGAAAGGATCATCTAAATTTTAAAGGCATTCAAGAAATTGGTTAAAATTTTGATGGCATTCAAAGAATTTACTCTAGGCGGACACCCCCCGGAAACGTTTCGGAGCACGTGCCACTGTCACAGAAAAAAAAAGCTATTTGAGGCAGGCCACGGCCGCTCGTGGCCGTCCGATCGGCGGAGAGCCGTGCGCCGACGTCGGCGGGGAGATCGACGCCGTCCGTTCAGGCCGGGGCCCACGGCTGCGGGCACGGTGTCGAACCAGCGGGCCGGAGTGACTTGCAGGCCAGATCCTATTCTGGGCCGAGCGGGGTCACCTGGGCCGGGCCACCAAACCGTTCCCCTCCTGGTCTGCCTGGCGCCGATCCTGGCCGGAGGAAAGGGATCCGACGGCCAGAAACACACAGGGGCGGACGGTATTTCATTTACCGTCCACCCCCTGGTGGGTGTTTGGTTTACCGTCCCGTGCCGGCGTGGCTGCGAATGTGCTGGCGCGGTAAAAATTAAGCATCCGAGAGTGTGTGGCTAGCTCCAAATTTTGTACAGCACGCGGTAAAACAAGAAATGAAAATTACGGCATGCATTGTTACTGCCACTAATTAGTAGTAATAATTAACAAACTGCAGTGTCAAAAGGGGGCCTGCTTAGTAGGTTGATCGATCTCAGCAAGCATTAGCAGCGATCTCATGAGCCATGTTCGATGAGCATGTTCGAGCTAGCTGCTCGTCACAGCTCGGTGTGCAGGATGGGCGCCGGCATCGTCCCGGCCACGGCCTTCCCCTTGCCGTCGTCGTCGTCGGGGCGGTGGTCGGGCGCGCCGCCGCAGGTGCTGCTGCGGAGGCAGTCGGCGGCGGGGCTGACGCGGCCGTAGTCGAAGCCGATGGCGCAGTTGCAGACGGTCTGCACCTCGCCGCCCCCGCCGTCGCCGCCGCTGCGGCGCAGGTTGATGTCGCGGAGCACGATGTCGGTGCAGGGCGCGGCGTCGCTGCAGGCGAACCGGATCGCCTCGGCGCGCCGGGAGGTGCCGCTGATGTTGAGGTACGCCACGTTGGCGACCTGCACGCCGGAGGAGGTGCTGCTCCGGCAGGGACCCGCCCGGGCGTCGCAGTAGAACTGGTCGATGACGATGGGGTGGTCCACGTCGTCGACGGCCACGTTGGAGAAGCGCACGTTCCGGACGTAGCCGGCGCCGCCCTGCCACGTCTTGATCCGCACCCCGTTCTGCGCCCGGCTGATCCGCGCCGTGTCCAGCGCCACGTTCTCCACCGCCGCGAACGTCCCGTCCTTCCCCAGGCTCCCGATGCTGCCGCCGCCGCCATGGCCAGGCATCAGTAAGCCGTCGCAGCTCAAGACAGACAGCCATGGACATGAAAAATCGATGAGCACCTGATGCCGTGGCCCGGGCCGCAGTCGATGTTCTTCATGCGGATGTTGAAGCTGGCGTTGACGATGGAGATGCAGTCGTCGCCGGTGCCGATGCGGCAGTTCTGGATGGTGACGGCGGTGGACTCGGCGACGTGGATGCCGTCGGTGTTGGGGCTGTCCTCCGGCGCCTCGATGCGGACCCCGGCGAGGCGCACGTTCCGGGACCGGTACACCGTCAGGTGCATCTGCTGCGCGTTCTGCACGCGCAGGCCCTTCACCCGCACGCCCCGGGACGAGTCGATCGTCACGGCCGTGGGGGCAGCCTTGCACGGCTGCAGGAGAACGAGCAAAGAAATGGCGGCGGATCAGTCAGACGAAGTCAGTGACATGATCGAAGCAGCAATGGAGATTGCTCTGAACGATTTGCCACGGTCGGATCAGCGAGGCGCTGCACGCACGTTGGACTTGTTGATCTTGCAGGAGTTGGCCCACCACTTGGAGCCGGAGCCGTCGATGACGCCGCCGCCCTGGATGCGGGCGCCGGCGAGCCCCGAGAAGAGCAGCCACAGCCGCGGGCTCCGGGGGTCCCACTCCGACGGCTCCTCCGGCGCCACGATCGTCCCCTGGATCTGCAAGCCAACGAATCACTGCGACTACTTGTTCTCTAGTTAAAACACATGAGTATTGGTCATCGCCTCATCACCTGGATGATCATCTTGGCCTTGCACGGCCCCATGAAGGTGATGGCGCCGACCTTGTAGCGGCGGCCGGCGGGCACCAAGAACACCGCGTTGTCCAGCGAGCACGCCGTCTTCCACGCGCTCGAGAAGGCCTGACAACACCAAAGCCGCCGTCGCCATGAGCATCAGCTAACCAACCGACGACGCTCAATCGAACCCGTTCGCGGACGACGCATGTTCACTCGCTCGTAAATTGTTCAGAAAAACTTTGAAAAACAGAAACCGAGGAAGAAATGGATGCAGGTCATATCCCCATTTCTTGACAACACGGGCGAAGGATGGGGATCATCGAGGGATGAAGCTAAGCAACCGCCGGAGAGGGGCCGCCGGGGGGAGCATCTGGAGGCGTCGCCATCAGACGATCACCCCGTTCTTGATTGGCAAAGGTCATCATCTCACGTACAAAGTGTGCGCCTCCTGAAATCGTAACGTCTGGGATGCTATCTATCCTCCATGCCACTGTCACTGACAGTAACATGTCATAGCTAGTATAGTATAACCCTACGTTTCCAAGTAAAGCAACTGATCGATCTACCACGCGTCTAGTCTTCTTTTGTTTGACTGGTCGGTTTGCGAGAGGTGATTTAAAATCATTCAGACAAATATGAAGCTAAAACAATGCACATGTAAACCAATTCGGGCAGAAGAAGAAAGCAACATTTTACTGATCCTAAAAGCAACTGATCTAGCGTCGCAAATTTTGTTTGACTCGTAATATCATTGAGACAGATTAAGAAAGCTATGAGGCTACAGATTTGGGCTTGTTATTTACAAAAGAAGAAAGGGTTGCGTGTTTGTTCAACCTTGGCCTCAGCTTTCAGTTATAGGTGATGACACATGTCTTGGACGCACTAGCTAGCATCATCGTACAAGTAGGGGTGGTAAAGGGCCCAACATTTTGAACTAGAAAATCTAAGGATCGGGCCCTAAAAGGGCCGGGCTCTAAACATATGTATTTTTGAACTAAAAATTTTAAGGGCTTTATTGGGCTGTGAAGAGGTCATTAGGGCCATGACCCATTACCACCCCTACGTACAAGACATACTTATGTACCCATCTAGGCCTCATCATTGGAATACACATCACGAAATGGATACACTTCATGATCTCCTTTCTCGAAGAAATGTATGAGACTTGTAAGCAAATGTACATGGATTATTGCAGATAATCCAATCTCTTTTTTTCTCTGTATTATTATGACTCATGATCAATTCCAACTTGTATGCAAGTTGGTGGCATTCTCAATGGAGAAAGGTACGCGCGTTGAACTTTTGGGGTAAAAAAAAAAAGATGGAAGCAAAGGTGAAATCTACTCGAAACGCTTCTGAAAAGTTTTGTTACTGTGGAGTGTCACCGAGCTCCGAGCTTCACCACTCCCACGCAAGCAAGCGTGATGGAATCGCGCCGGACGCTACGATTCGTTAGCGAGCGGTGCTTAGATCGATGCAGAGATGATTAGCGGCTGCAGCGGAGACGGCGAGCTCACCTCGGTGTCGTCGGCGTCGCCGTCCCCCGCCGCGCCGAAGGTGTCGACGTTCACCACGTTCCTGCAGGTCGCCGGCCGCTCCGTCCCCTTCCCCCACGCCATGACGTGGCCCTCCTCCGCCTCATCGTCGTCGTCCTCCTCCTCATCCCACTTGAAGAAATCCTCCTCCTGGCCATCAGCTTCTCCACCTCCGTCTGTCGTCCACAGCCTAAGGAACCTCTCCCCGTCCTCACCTCCTGCGCCGCCGCCGCCGCTCGCCGCCGCCCTCGCCACGGCGACGAACGACAAAGCCACCAGCACCAAGAGCAGCGTCGCCCGCATGCCGCCTCTCCTCCCTGCCCCCATTGCACGCCCCGTGGTTGATCGTCCTATAGCTTCTGCAGCTGCGGCCCGCGTAGGAGGCGGCCCGGTTTATAGCAGAGAGCCGGGGAGGCAGCTGTCGAGCTGATGAGCTGTGCGCAGCGGAGAGAGAGGCGATCGATCGAGTGGGAGGAAGAAAGAGGACGAGGAGGACTTGAAGTGCAAGTGAATGATAAAATGCGCGTGCGACAGAGGAAGGTGTGGTTTATGCTTTACTCATCCTCTGGAAAAGAAAAGAAAAGAAAAGGAAAAAAACAAAAGGAAGACGGTCCCTCCTTTTCCCTTGGCATTTTCTCATCATTTTTGCGTTGTCCATTTCTACCAATCTACTTATTCGCAAAACGTAATTCCTTGTAAGGCAATGCTAATAGTTTGTATGTATGCTACGAGTATTTGGCGACCTCCATGGCAGTGGCAGACCTAGCGCCCAGCCACCCAGGGCACTGGTCCGGGCTCACCTAGGAGCAGCACCTGCACAAGCTCTATGGCAACGAATACCATGGATATAAGTTTAGGATAAATAGCTGGGGACAACTATTGTGGTCCGGCTCCAAAAAAAATTCTGGGTCCGCCAGGGAACCAAGCATGTGGGAATGGCCGTTTGGCGCAAGGTCGTCCGGGGCAGTTTCGGTTGGCTTTCTACGAATGGTGATGGCCTACGGCATGCGTATTGTTCCAGGGATCCCGCGAACCGAAAATGCTGGCGAAAGCCTGCTAGTTACTACCGAGCGGACGACATGTTTGGTAAAATCCGCGCACGTTTCCCGAAAAAAAATATCATATGCATGGAGTACTAAATGAAGTCTATTTGTAAAACCTTTTTATGGATAAGTGTAACTTTTCGAGACGAATCTAATGACGGTAATTAGTTGATGATTTGCTACATTGATGCCACAGTAACCATCCTCTAATCGCGTGATCAAAGATCTCATTAGATTCGTCTCGCGATTTACACAGGGTTGTGGAGGTGGTTTTATAATTAGACTTCGTTTACTACTCTAAATTAGATGTCAAAGTAGGGTGAAAAAATTTTCACCCTACAACCAAACACGGCCGTTCTGTTCATTGATTGCGGATCCACCATGGGACTGCACTGCCGCGGGCCACGGCTCCAGGTGGATCCTCGCCATGGATCGCCGCGGCTCTTCGTTGGTCCCCATACTCAATAACCGCAAAGGATAAAAACATGAGGTGTTGTAAAAGACAACCGATGATTTTCGTGCAAGATCAAAATACATACTAAATTCTCTTCAAAAACGAGAGACCGAGATCAAATTAAATTCCCACAAAATTTCGCCCGTTCGAGCTGAATTCAAACCACCGTTCGATAGAGCATCCAGCCACACAAGCCACGGTTCAGGATGCTGGCTCTCTGGTGTGGCAGCAGGGCATGGATGGTTCAGATACGGCGAGGCTACGCATCGCCGTCCAGGTGCCGGTACAGGCCAGGCGCTACCTTGAGATGCACTCTACCTTTCCGCTCGCACAGGGAGCCATGGCTGGGTCTGCCTGCCCCCGCCAGCGGCCACATTGCATTGCTTGTGGTGCTGAGCTTGCTCATGCTCCACACATTGTTCCTTCCTGCTGCAACTGCAATCCAACATAGCACGATTCTTCTCAACAGTCGCCGCCATGATTTTTCTTTTCTTTTTGAGGGAAACAACGGTGCTATATGCAAAATCCTTTTTATATACCTCCCACATGCTCATAAGTAAAACCAGATAGTAGAAGGGGATGCAGTGTAGAATGCACATGGATTGCAAGATGCAAACCTGAACCCTTTTTACCTTCTGAAAACCCAAGCAGGTGAGGTGACCTTACACCCGGACCGAGTCCAGAACTTCTCAAGAAAAAAAAAACATGCTAACATGTGCACCACTGTTGGAACAGGCTTACCATCTAGTTACTGTATATGCTTGTCCAGTGCCCTTCGACGTACATAGGATTCTTGTCAGGACATGTTGATCTCAACACTGCCGCTCTTAGGGAACCGGCAGACAGGGCACACATCGGAGACCCTCTCACAATCTACGCACAGGCAGAGGTGGCGGCACGGCATCACCAGCACTGACGCTTCCTTCCCGCCGCACCACCTGCAGGCCCCCAGCCCGACGGTTGCCGTCGTGCTCCGGCCTCCAAGGAGGCTGGACTGGAAGAAGCCCCTGGATGCTCCAGCATTGGGGTTCTGGCTGGAGGCTGCATTGTCCTCCTCACTGTCGCCAGAGCCTTCCCTTGTCAGATTGGTGTTTTGCGCCACCACTTCCATCAGCCTGCTCTTGAGGCTGTTGGCGACCGACTGGTTGTACAGAGCAGCTGACTGCCACGACTGGACTTCCAGGGCAACTTGCCTTATCTGCTCATTCAGTTCCTTGCTCTTCCTGTTCATGGCCTCCGCCTCCAGTTCCTTCTCCCTCAGCTTCTTTCCTACCGCTCGTTCAAGGTTTGCTAGGAAAGATATCATCCGCCGCTGGTTCACCTCTTTCATCTGCCTGCCGATTTGCTCAGCCTGTGGGGAAAAGGAGACACAAAGTGAGAGTGTGTTACCAGCAGAGATCAGTTGAATCCAAACACAATCAGAAACTTTAATGGTTCAAAGGCATATAACTTAACATAGAAGCAAGTGATATATCACATTAGACCTTAACATAGAGAGGCAAGCATATAACTTAACAGAAGGCCAATCAACGCATCTAACAATGTATCTATCAATGCTCTACCTACAAGCCTTCGCTGAAACTACAACAGGATATCTGGATAAATCAACCATTCGAACATGGAACTGCACGTGTTTCCATGATGGAATTACCAGGGAAAAAATTGTTAAACAAGTACTACTAGGTTCATTTTATCCTTACTGCCCCATAAACGCCACATCTAGGATTCGAATATGAATGAAAATGCATTGAATATTACCTGAAGTCTTAAGTAATAGCTAATCTCTTTGTTTTCTTTGTCAATTTCAGCCATAAGATCGTCAACAAGAGATGTCGTGGTAGGCAACGAGGACATGCTACCACTACCAGATGTGATAGACGAATTGTGCTCATCATCCTCATAGGACAGCCTTAAACCGGTTGATACAGCACTTGCACGTGCCAATTGATCAGCATCCTGTTGATGATAGTTGTTCAAGGACATCTGAAGCTTCAGCTGCTTCTCATTCCCTGTATCAATGTTTGGGTTCCTTGCTTGGTTCAGAACACAAAGGTGGTTGTTTCCAGTGTAATCAATATAACCAGAAGGACCAACCGCAGTAACTGCATTGAGATTAAACAAAGATCAATCAGGAGAAAAAATGGATGGAAGTTAAGTGATGTGGCAAGAAGAGATAGTTAAGTTATCCAGTTTTTTCATTGGAGCTATAGATGGTAATGTGTAGGCCTATGGTAAAGCAGTACAGCACCACGAAAAGATAGCGCCATGATAATAAATGATGACTACTAGCATGCAGGGTGTTTTGTTGTTAAAATTGTCAAAATGGCTCTGATCGACACTTCTATGAGATGAAATTGTACTTGCATTACAGACATTACTAGATGGTACTGGCATAACTGAATGAAAACGCAGGAGTGATGGAAAATAGTGGTTACAAATGTCGATGGCCCAAGTATGCTGCCCTATCGTTCTTGTAACAAATTTTTTAAGGAACTGTAGAACTAGTGCACCAATAGTGGCTCCATCTAGGCAAATACAAGTTACCCACAAATTTGTTCAGGCCCTGGCCAGAACCCAATTAAATCGGCATAACCTCCGCTAACAAATCTGCTAGTAAATAAATGGTTCATAGCCTCCGCTATCAAATCTGCTAGTAAATAAATATGGTTTGACTCGGGAAAAATCACTCAACGATGAGTAAGCAGACGCGTTATCCATCTTACCCGCGGGGCTTCCAAACAGCTGCAGCTGCAGGGGCGCGGACTTGGCATTAAACAGGAACTGGCTCTGGTTCTGGGTCTGAATCGGATCCTCCATGGCGGCAGAGGGGTGCGAGGAGCCCAGGTGGGCGCCCAACCGGAACGCCTCCCCGTCCATTACGCTCGTCTCCTGCGACGAACGCACGCGCTGCGGATGTAAGTCGCAGAAATCCCAGACCTCCAATCGCCACGCACGCGGGTAGCAAGGCAAGCAACAACGGATTTATTGCCGCAACAAAAAACAAAATCACCCCGTACCAGGAGGAGCCCGCAGCAGATTATTCCCGAGACGCCGCCGCCGACCTCCGATTGGGCGCAAATCCGCGCCGCTCAAGTGGAACCGAACCCTCGCCGATCCGATCGCGACGATCCCCTGATCGAAGAACGCGCACAAAAAAAAAAACAGGAGCCGAGAATCCGCAATGCGATTTGGGGCCGCCGCGGGCGGAGGCGGCGGGATTGGGTCCGGGAAGACGGGAAGGAGACGACGCACCGGAGCCGATTCGCCGCCGATGTGCCCGGTGTCGGCGCGGGCGGATGGGTTGGGGGATTTGGATTGGGGACTCCGCCGCCGCGGCGCGAGCGCGGTAGAGAGAGCGTTGGGAATTCCGCGATTTATTGCCGTTTTTTAATTCCGGCGTCGCGTGGCCGAGCGATTTTAAAGCGCACAAGTAATGGGAGGAGGAAGGAAAGGAAATGGGTGCAGGGCGAGGAGAGGGGAGGAGAGCCCCCCTCCAAGTCTCCAACCGGTTGCCACGCACGCCCCCGAGCCACGTCACCAGGCCCACCACAACGAATTTCTGTTTGCCAAAATACTCCCTTAACTTTGATCAATAGGTTAAATTCATCTTTTAACTTAATTTTGTTCAGAGGATCAAGTTCATACTTCACTTTTTAGATAGACCAATATAGTCTCTCAATTTTTATTTTCTGGATCAAATTTGTTCTTATGCTGATATTATACTCCATAATAACATGAGATTCATACAAAAAAAATTCTTTCCCCTTAACTCCATCCTCTTCTAAATCCGGCAACATTTAATTGCCGATGGAATTTTGTGGGACATTGCAAGTGTTTAATTTGGAATATAGAATTTTATCTACCAATGCTTTGTATTGTGTTGTGGACGCATAAAGAATAAAATTAAAGCAACTTGTTGCATAACTACGTATCATCATATCAAATATTGATGAAATTTGAGCGAAACGGTGAACAATAGTGGAAATTGAGGGAAAAAATAAGGGTCAAATGATTTTTTTTACATTTATCTCATGTTAATATCTTCATAAGGACTAGTTTGACCCAAAATGAAAATCAAATAACTGTAATAGCCTATTTAAAAGTTGAGAGACGAACTTGTAAGAGTAAAGTTAAGGAATTGAAATGTCTATTTTGTCTTTCTCTTCAGCCGGTAGCTGGGCCGGCCCACTACTAAAGAACCGGACCGGAGTGATAGGCCGGTAACGTGTATCTGGATCCAAATTGCAGAAGCAACAACTTCTCTACGCGGCCCGTTTGGCCCGGTGGGACCGTTCACACGGGGCGGTGCTTGATCTCCGTATTTGGACCCAACTTGTGCAAGAAACAACTTCTCTCCCTCGACGGAAGGAAGAGGGAGCGACGATGGATGCATGATGCATGGACGCGAGATCCATGTGAGCAGGAACTGGAAGACGCGCGACTTCCCTGAACTAGAGGTGAACAGTAAGCAAGGAACGCGTTCTTTTTTTTTTTCACGCGGCCTCCGGCCATTGCAACAGAAGCAGCTAGGCAGCCGCCGGATGCAGGGCCAGCGGTTTCACCGTACCGCGAGGCTTGCTTCCTTGATCCAAGCTGCAACCGCCTGGTCCGTCTCTTCAGGCTAGCCGGATTTCAGCAGAGGAACCGGGATGAGAAAGAGCAATGCATGTACAGCAGCTAGCACAGCACAGTGCCACTACAACACAAACCACCCTCTGGCAACGGATAGCTCGGAACGGAACACTATAGCGTTGCAAGCCCTTTGCCGTAGCAACGCTAAACCACGATGCCCCTTGACCACGTCAGAGAAAAAAAAAATCGGGGCTAAATTCTGGCCCACACATCGTCCTTTGTATTTTTTATTTATTTTCTAAATCTGTTCAGTAGGTTCCTATCTCTATATGTACCATATGCGGCAACCACCACTGCTCCAAAATAGATCGAAGGGGCGGACTGCCTAGGGTTGCGCTGTAGTAGATCAACACTGCGATTGCGCCGCCGTCCATGTTGAGGCCGCTCCCCTAGCGTGAGTTTTCCGTCCAGTCTGATATGTGGTGCTCCATTATGGTATGGTTGCTCATCTACGTCATGGCCTGTTGATTTCCCCTGATCTCCCATGTCTCTCTCACCGCTTGGTTCCTGGTGATTAAAGGATTGCATCAACACAACAGCATTGATTCACGGAAATTAACCATGTGCGATGGCTTTAGATGGTAAAATTTTGTGTTCTTTTCCTTAATTTATTTTGATCGCACCACAACTCCGGTCTGATCTACACTGCTTTGATTAGATCCAATAGAGCAGTCGTGCAACTGTGGTGCCAAGGTGGAGTTGTTGATTTTGACGAGGATGATGCCTGCTGCTTTAATCATCCCATATTTGTCTTTCTCCCCTTGCCCTCTCGGATCATCCCAATATGTTGACGGCAACCTCTTAATGTTGCAGCTTCTGCTATCATTTCTTCTTTTAAAATTTTGACCTTAACTTGGATAGGAGTGGATAGTTGGAGTCGCTT
Organism: Panicum virgatum; assembly: GCF_016808335.1. Taxonomy (NCBI): domain Eukaryota; kingdom Viridiplantae; phylum Streptophyta; class Magnoliopsida; order Poales; family Poaceae; genus Panicum; species Panicum virgatum. The sequence goes on from NC_053145.1 coordinate 2,729,229, forward strand.
TATCTCCTGTGCAAGATATCCACCGTGGTGGTGTCCCTGACAGATTCTCAGCCTTTGCTTTTTTTTTTCTCAGGTAATTACGTACACACATCCTGGTATGATTGTTTAGAATATTCAATCCCTCAAGCACTGAAGAATATTTTTTACAAAAAAATTGCTTGATTCGTCTTGGCAAATATCAGTATTTTTCTAAGAGTCCTCTAATTATGATTTCTTTGTTATGTAAATCTGGAATTCAGACTCTTGCAAGATCAATATGACTATCAGAAACAAGAATGATCGATATGTCTGACAAACAACATCAGATATCTATAACCATCTTACTTCTTTGCAAATATTTATTTTTCAGAAATCTCGTGAGTCGTTGGTATCAGTTATTCTTGAAAGGCAGATCAAGCAAGGTAAATTAATTTTGATCAAGTAGTTAGAAGATTGATCTATCCCTAGTCTTGTCCCAAAAATACTAGAACATAATTACCCTGTACAGTACAGTACAATTTAAATAACCTGATACAAATTTGTTGGCATATTTTCAGAACTAGTTTTTACCCAATTGCTTATATTCGCGTACTATTTTTTCCATACAGGATTGATCAAGTGGATATATCTTCTATTCTTGCTGAGTTCCTGGTTTATATTGAAGGTCAAGATGGTTTCACTTGAAGTTTTGAAGGTGCTGGAGCGTAGGAAATTCAATCATGCTTGTAGGAAAAAAGCACATTGCAAGGGATATTAGATATTACGCATGTGTTTGTCATGCTATTGAGATTAGGAAAATAGTGGACGATCCAAGCGAGCGCATTCCATGATAAATTAGTCATATACATTTGATTTTTGTTTTTTCTGTTTGATAAATTAGTCATAGATGATCCTTGTAACTGAAATTATATGTATCTAATAAGATTATTTCAATTTCAGTGGACATGTTCAATGTTTTATAATTTTGGAATGAATACACTATTTAGGATTGTCTTGTTCCTGTGGAAAAAGCTATGGTGTATATGAAAACTCTGGTTTTTTAGTCACCAACGCATAAGATGTGTTGCAAATATGTGTTGTAAAGCTTGCAACACTTTTTAGCACTAGTTACCAACACATGTGTATATGTTGCCATAGACCCTTGCAACGCCACCTATTGCAACGCATATATAATGCGTTGGTACAGACCTTTGCAACATTTATTTTTAGTTCTAGCAACACATATATGCGTTGCTAAAGGGGTGTTTCTCTTGTAGTGTGCGTAGCTGTAGATTGGGAAATGAAAACCAGAGCCGGAAAAGCACCGCGACGTGAGAGAACGTGGTTCCCGTGTGCCTAGCTTGCTGGAGCACACGGAACTCATCGATCTGCATGCGCTGCGGCCTGCGGCCCGGGGGGGGGGGGGGGGGGGGGGTTCACGCGAAGCGCGCTGCGGGCTGCGGCACGCGGCGACTAGCAGCGGCAGAAGGAGGAGTGGAGCTGCTGGTACTACTAGTGTGACGATGCCTATATTGCTACGGGCAGCTTGCGGCGGACGCTAGCTAGCTCACAAGATTGTGGTGTGGCCGTGTGGCCGGCCGGCTCCCCTTAGCTTGCTGCCCCCACTAGCTCGGCCCTCATCCTCAACCACCAGCAGCCTGCAGATGATATAGCTGCATGCTGCTACGAGGTCGTCGTCGTCGTCGTCGTCGTCCCTAGCTCTCGACCGCCGTCGTGAAGGTTGGGCACTTGTCGATCAACTGACTGGACCACCGTACCACCGGTAATCATCAGTTGATCATCATCGGATTCGGTTTCATTCATGAGTGGATCCTCGTCGATCATCATCAGACGAACTCCTCAGGTTGATCATCAAGCTGTTTCCCTCCTCCACCGGGTCTTCTTCTCCATCGACGACCGGCAGCTGGTGGATCAGATCGTCGCTCGGGCGGCGATCAGTATGAAGTCCGAGATACTGCCTGCAGGTACGTCTGCGCACTGCTCCTCCTCCGATCCGTCATCTGTCCCCTTTGCAGTTTAAACTATTTGACTGAAAAAAGATGCGTGTGCTGTCTGTTCTCGATCAGTTTGGTTGGATCTTTCAAAATCTCTTGCGCTAGTACTATGTACATACGTGCTTGTCATCTTTGATCGATCCTTTTCGAGTTTCGGTGATTTGTGATTTGATTCCCGAGGCTCGATTGCATGCGGAGTATTGTTAGTTTCGTTTCTTTTTTTTTTCCTGAATTTTTGAAGTAATGGTAGTCAAAAACGTCTTGCTTGTCATGGCCATCTCAGAGCCAAGTCGGTCAGGCAGGCCGTGTCAAGTAAAGGTCGTCATGACTAGACCGGGCCGGTTCGTTTCATTGACTGATGAGTGCTCAGTGGTCAAGTAATGCTGTGGCCTATTTTTAGGAAAAAAATAACTGCTTATATGCTGTGGCTGGGCTCAATCTCCCATCAGTGTTTTCTTCATTCTCTTGAGGGCTTTGAAAGTAACCCAGCCCACACGACGAGCCTAGCTAGCTAGTAGGAGGCCTGCCACCCAGGCAATAAGGTAAGAGTAAGCCCGCTAAGTTGACAGACCCCCACAGGTGAGATGGTCTTGCGTGAGAGCCCAAGTTATTACTGCAATTGGGCCTTATCACAGATGGGCCTTTTTAAGTTACTGCAATTGGTCCCTTACCAAAACCATTATTAATTAATTAAACCCTCATCATCCTCTCAAAAAAAAACCCTCATCAAGAAAAAGGACGTCCAAAGCAGGCAGTACCACGCGATAAAATACAGATAGCAATACAAGTGTATGGCTACTAACCTCCTCTGCAATGGTGTGAAGCACATGGTATCTACTTTAAGGTGAGGGTAAAAAAAAAAAGCTGCCCCTGAGCCAGTAGCATCATGCATCTCGGCCGGATATGACTTTCCTCGAGGAAAAACATCCCTGCGCGCAGTGGGTGGCATGGCAGGCAGCGTCGACGCTGCTGGCCGTGCCCGCGGCTGCTGCGGGCAAGCATGGCGTACGTTGGACGGTGGGAGTAGTGCATGCATCGTGCATGACAGACACGTCGGATGGCACGTTGTTAACGTGGATGACACGTCGAGTGAGACGTCGAGTGAGAGAGTGTGTGTGAGTGTGAGTGCGCGAGCTTTGTATCCATCAGGGCAGTCCCAATGTAGACAACACTCGTAGAGTCTAAGTCTTAAAGACTCAATCACAAGAAACTATACTTCTCAATGCAAAGTGTGTTACTTTGGTTTATATGGCCTACTTGTATCTCTCACATTTATTCTTGATTTGTGTGAAGACTTGGAGTCTAAATAAGATTTAGAGTCTTGGTTTTTCTCCATCTATCTTCAATAAATATACTACCACATCAGCAAAACACAATAAATAGGAGGCTTAGACTCTACGAGTGGAGTCTGCATTGGGACTGACCTGCAGCTGATGATGCTACCTTTTCCGGTACGTCTTGCTGCTCGAAACTTGGTTTGGAGTAATTTAAGCCGCCAGGTCACCAAAAGCACTACTGGTCATTCGGATGTGCTCTGATTCCGAGAGATTCATACCGTGGACTGGACTGAAACGACGAACCCCGTCGTCGAACGGAATCTACGTACGACCCTGCTCGGCAACGGGTGCTACCTTACAAACGAGTTGAAACCCCAATGCACTCACTCAACAAAGAATCAAAGATAGAGAGAATATATACATACTTTTTTGAAGTAAAAAAGAGAATATATCCATACTTATACTATACCCCATTCGGTCCCGTCACCCAACTTGTCTGTGTACGCTTTATCAAGCTAGCTAGCTCGCGCCCGGATGCGAAAGCAGCTCCGAAGAGCCGCCCGATTTAGCCGGCCGGATCGTGGCCTCATCCTCGGCCGCGAGCTCCAGGCTCCGGCCCGGCGGCGACCCAGCATCGGGCCGGGAGCAATCCGCCCTGGCGGTCTGGCGGATGATGAGCAGAGCACAAGGCTCCGTTGTTCGCCTGGGCGGTGGCCGGCTGGCGAGTGCCCAACGCGAGCACCCACAGCAGTGCAGCACAGCACGCGGCGGCGTCTTTCTTTGCGAGACTTGCATTGGTCCAGTCCTCCTCCTTTGCTCCCTCTCCATGCGCTTGGGCGGGCACGCACGCACGGCAGTGGCGTGGATAGCCGCGTTTGTCTCTTCCGCGCGCGGAGAATCTCTGGGGCGACGCCATGGGCCATGGCAGCCCCAGTTGCCAGGCATCCTCTCTACCCTCCTCCCTCGTGCCCGTGCTCCCTCCTTTTTCAACATCGGGGGAAGAGAAGGCTTCCAAGTACAGCGCTCTCACTTTCTCGGGCTTCGTCAACCCCCCTCGCGCTCCTCTGCTCTTCTCCAGGCCAGGTCGCTGCGACCCACCATCCTCCATCCTTGATCCTTGGCAGGTTGGCATCGATCACGCATCCATGCCCGGGTTGCCGGTAGATCGCGACCCCGTATCATGCAACTTTTGCTCTGTATTCACCGACGAACGAACGATGAGCATGTACAGTAGTCTAATCAAGCTAGCAGCAGTCTCTTCTTTTGTGACCGAGGTAAACTAAAAGCTAGCATACATTTTGACCCATGATACCACTGTTATCAAGTCGATCTGTGCTCGGCATGGGGATCTCGGATCAACATCAAGGATAACCGATGCGCATTTCGTTGGTCTGAAACGGAGGGCCGTGATTATAGTGATCGAAAGCAGCCAGAATCCATCTAGAAAGACGGTAACAAGGGGGATTATACTACTCGCTTGTATTAGTAAGTAATAATATTCTCAGCTTTCCTTGACCATCAGGACAGTGTGGCCTTGTCTGAAGGGAAGGGTAGGGTGGTGGCTTTCTCGTGACTCCCCGTCAGACAAAATGAAAGGATGGTCGCGTTTCACGACGCTAGATCCTCGCTCCTCTCTTTTTTACAGTGTGTGCACTAGTAAGTGCGTGGTCGGGATGGGGGATCGTGTGTACAGTACAAGAGAGAGGCGATCAAGGGTGGTGATTATAGCGATCAAAAGCAGGATATAGATCCTCCTAGAGAGGCGGGAAACGGTACTACGTCCTGCGCTCCGTAGTTAATCCTAACTTTCCCAGCTTTGCTTGGCCATTAGGACAGAGCGAGGCATGTCTGAACGGAATGGGATGGTGACCTTTTTTTTTCGTGTGTGTGTGTGTCTGCCGTGGGTAGCTCCTCATCAGACAAATGAAAGGATAATCGCATGATACAGGGCTAAGCTAGAGGGATCATTTTTTTTTCTCGAATACGCAGGAGAGCTGCGTATCTTTGTATTAATAGGTAAAAAAAGAGTTTTTACAACGTGCAATGCTGGAGCACGCGTAGATTTAGTTGTGCAGCTAATATTACAAAGAAGAGTTCTGCTACTATTACAAAGAGAGAGAAAAAACTGATTACTCGGATCATCATCATAGACCAAATAATAAAAACACTCAATCACTGTATCAGTTACCGCCACATGTGTTTTTTTTAAGAAAAAAATCAATAACTCGCTCATCACCAAAACACACACAGTTGCATGCATGCTTCCATTCATCATGCTGGTCGTCGATCGTCGGCAGAGGCCACTACTACAAAACAGGCCTTTATTCCTGGCCATTTGTCCCGGCAGCCTTTGGGCCCGGGACAATAGGTGGCTTTTGTCCCGGGTCCAACGGCTAGCCGGGCCAGCGGGGGGGACGGGGGCCTTTTGTCCCGGTTGGAGACACCAACCGGGACAAAATGGGAGCCTTTTGTCCCGGTTGGTGGTTCCAACCGGGACAAAAGGCCCGCGTAGCCTTTTGTCCCGGTTGGAACCACCAACCGGGACAAAAGTCCCCCCTTTTGTCCCGGTTCGTGCCTCCAACCGGGACAAAAGGCCTTGCGCCCCTTATCCCCTTCCCTCTCCCCCCGCCCGAGCCATTCAGCTCACTTGTTTTCTCTGTTCTTGGCTCGGGATAGAGGAGTTTTGCTCATTTCTTCACCACATTTGTGAAGATCTTTGATTCCCCGTCCATCCATCTGCTCTAAAGGTTTGGGGCTTGTTTTTCTCTTCTTCCTTGGCTTGTATAGCTCATTTCATACTTTAGAAATAGAGAAAATGTGTAGCTAGCTCATTTCTTGGACATTATTTTGCTAGCTAGATTGCATATGTAGGCGTAATTTTCTTTTAGATTTAGATGAGTATATGGATAGTAGAAATTTTTAGAATGAGTGTAGATACTTCATGTGATGTACTTGTATATATGACCATATTGTGGATAGTTGATTTTTTTATTCGTGAATGAATTAATGAAATGAGTATATTATAGAATTTTTTGTATTATGAATGGATTATTTTGACACTCTAGTGATGTATTTAATCAGGCTCACATTGAAACCATCTAGAAGCTAAAAAAATCTTTATTTCGAAACAAGTATACGTCGTTAATCTCCATCCAACGGTGATGGCACTACCTTTCAGGGATACACGATGCGCTATAAGGACGTCGCAAATCGGTTGGTCGCATCACCAGCACTTCCGATTGATAAGAAGACAGCATTTGACGCAGTCAGCATGCCGTTGTTGTACTGAGAGCATATGAACGAGCATGCTGCCTGTGCCAAGTGCTGTGCCTATTAATCGTAAATGTTGGTGCTGCGACTAGCCGATTGGTGACATCCTTGTACCGCACCGTGTCCCCCCGAAAGGCAGTGTCATCACCGCAGGGTTGAGGTTACTGACATATACATTTTCAGAAATAAAGGTTTATTTTTCTTCTAGAGGGTTTCTGGATATTGAAAAGAGTGTACTCCTGGAACTGAAGGGTGTCAAAGTAATTAGAAGTTATAGAGATTTCTTTCAATTAATTAGAGATTTCTTGAGGATTAATGATACATTTCGTCTTTTTTTATATAATTTCATTGTTATTTGCAAGAGTTATTAATCTGATCATTGTAATTGTAATAGTAAATAATTTTTGCTTTGTAATGGTAAGAATTTATAATTTTGTGGAAAATAAAGGTATTTTTCAGTAAAATATGGCTTCAACAGCTGGAGGGAGTGGCGCCGGTGGGGGTGATCGTTGTCCTTCTGGAGAGAAGGGCACAACTCGAGTAGGTCGTCGGTCCAAAAAACCTAGTGCTTTTCATAGGGCAGCGCTCCGTTATTTGGAAAAAAGAATATAGAGAATGCATGGCAAGGGGCGAGGAACCTCCGTTTGATCTTGAGGATTTATTGCGGCGTTACGGTTCGTCACCACCAAACTCGGAGGTTTCAGCTCCGCCATCTTATTCTGCGCCAGCAAGAAATCCGTTAGAACATTCTGCGTTCCAACGCAAGGACGGTTGAAAACCTATGTGTTGTTGACCGAATTTTTAAATTTCATGTATAGTACTCCTTTGTTAAGTTCTGTAATGGATTAAGTACCCCTTTTAATTAATCAAGATGTATGATAGATATTGCATATCTTTTAATTATTCATGTTATGTTACATTTTAGTTTAATTTAGCAAGAAATCGATTTATTTAAAATGCAGATGGACCGGCAATGGATGTACAATGCTGACCGACGTTCGAAAGAATTCATTGATGGCCTGCATTATTTTTTGTCTGTGGCTGAGGCAAACAAGCAGAATGGTTTTATGTGCTGCCCGTGTGTTCATTGCAACAATAACAAGGATTACTCATCTTCAAGAATCCTACACAGCCACATTTTCGCAAATGGTTTCATGAAAAAGTATGTTTGTTGGACGAAGCACGGAGAACAGGGGGTTACCATGGAAGACAATGAAGAAGAAGATTTTGACGACCACTTTCCCGGGAATGCTGGAATCGGTGCATTCGATGACGATATTCCCATGGAAGAGCCCGAAGTAGATGTAGCAGAAAATGATCCCAGCGACGATCTGGGGCAAGCATTGCACAATGTGCAGGCAGACTGTGAGAGTGAAACGGAGAGGTTGAAGTTCCAGAAGTTGTTAGAGGACCACCATAAGTTGTTGTACCCAGATTGTCAAAATGGATTTAAGAAACTTGGCACCACCTTGGAGTTGCTGCAATGGAAGGCGACAAATGGTGTATCCGACAAGGGATTTGGTGAATTACTCAAACTTGTTAAAAAAATGCTTCCTAAGGACAATGAATTGCCTGCCACAACGTATGAAGCCAAACAACTTGTTTGCCCTTTGGGACTGGAAGTGCAAAAGATACATGCATGCCCCAACGACTGCATCCTCTACCGAGGCGAGTACGAGAATTTGGATGCATGTCCCGTATGCAGTGCATTGCGTTACAAGATTAGAAAAGATGATCCTGGAGATGTCGAGGGAGAGCCTCCCCGGAAGAGAGTTCCTGCGAAGGTCATGTGGTATTTGCCTATAATACCACGTTTGAAGCGTCTGTTTAGAAATAAAGATAATGCTAAGTTGATGCGATGGCACAAAGAGGAACGCAAGAAAGACTCGATGTTGAGACACCCCGCTGATGGGTCGCAGTGGAGAAAAATAGATAGAACGTACCCTAAATTTGATTTGGATGCGAGAAACATAAGGTTCGGTTTGAGTACGGATGGCATGAATCCTTTTGGTGAGATGAGCAGTGGTCATAGCACTTGGCCTGTGACTCTTTGTCTGTACAATCTTCCACCATGGCTCTGCATGAAACGAAAGTTCATCATGATGCCAGTGCTTATCCCGGGTCCAAAGCAGCCCGGAAATGACATTGATGTGTACCTAAGACCATTGGTCGAAGAACTCTTATTGCTCTGGGGCGATGAAGGTGTACGGATGTGGGATGAATACAAACAGGAAAACTTCAACCTACGAGCATTGCTGTTCGTAACGATCAATGACTGGCCTGCTCTTAGTAACTTGTCAGGACATTCGAACAAGGGATACAAAGCATGCACACACTGTTTAGATGATACCGATAATATATGGTTGACTCACTGTAAGAAGGTTGTATACATGGGTCATCGTCGGTTTCTTCCCATCAGGCATGCGGTACGAAAGAAGGGCAAGCATTTCAAAGGCCAAGCGGACCACCGAACAAAACCGATGCACCGTAGTGGTAAAGACGTCTTCAACATGGTAAAAGATCTAGAAGTTGTTTTTGGAAAGGGATCTGGTAGCCAACCTGTTCCGAACGAAAATGGAATGGCGCCCATGTGGAAGAAGAAATCTATATTTTGGGAGCTACCATATTGGGAAGTCTTAGATGTTCGTCATGCAATTGATGTGATGCACCTCACGAAGAATTTTTGCGTCAACCTGATAGCATTCTTGGGAGTGTACGGAAAGACAAAAGATACAGTAGAAGCACGTCAAGAATTGCAACGTATGGAAGAACGAGATGCCTTACATCCACAACAGCGAGATAATGGACGACAATACTTAAGTCCTGCCAGCTATACTCTTAGCAAGGAAGAGAAAGAAACCATGTTTGACTGCTTGAGCAGTATAAAGGTTCCATCTGGATACTCATCCAATATAAAAGGAATCTTAAATTTGGCAGAGAAGAAATTTACAAATCTCAAGTCCCATGACTGCCATGTGCTTATGACTGAACTTCTTCCGGTTGTGCTGCGGGGGATTCTGCCTGATAACGTCCGGTTAACCATCGTGAAGATATGTGCCTTCCTCAACGCAGTTTCTCAGAAGATAATTGACCCGGAGAATTTGATAAAGCTGCAAAACGATGTGGTGCAATGTCTTGTTGGCTTTGAGCTGATATTTCTACCATCTTTCTTCAACATCATGACACATCTTCTAGTGCACCTTGTCAAAGAGATTGATATTCTCGGACCAGTATTTCTACACAACATGTTCCCATTCGAAAGGTTCATGGGGGTACTCAAGAAATGTGTTCGTAATAGAGCTCGTCCAGAAGGAAGCATCGCCAGTGCCTACGGAACTGAGGAGGTCATTGACTTTTGTGTTGACTTTATTGATGACCTTAAACTGATTGGAGTCCCTGAATCGCGATATGAGAGGAGACTAACTGGAAAGGGTACATTAGGAAAGAAATCTTATGTCTGCACAAATGATTTCTCATTCAAGAAAGCGCATTATACGGTTCTTCAACAATCATCTTTGGTTGACCCATATATCGAGGAACACAAGAAAATTCTTCTCTCCAATTTCCCGGAAAAGTCTGAGGCATGGATTACACGTGAGCACATGAACACTTTCTATAGCTGGTTGCGGAAGCATCTAATGCATAACATGGATATAAGTGAACAACTGTTCTTATTGGCTAGGGGACCATCTTGGAATATCTTAACATACCAAGGGTACGAGATAAATGGAAACACATTTTATACGATAGCCCAAGATAAAAAGAGTACCAACCAAAACAGCGGTGTTCGTATGGATGCCACGGACAATAATGGAAAAAAAGACACATATTACGGCTACATTGAAGAGATATGGGAGCTGGATTACGGTCCCAATTTCAAGGTGCCTCTATTTCGTTGCCAATGGGTTAAGCTATCTGGAGGAGGGGTAACAAAAGATGAGTATGGGATGACAATAGTTGATCTCAACAATCTTGGGTATAGAGACGAGCCATTTGTCCTAGCCCAGGATGTCGCTCAGGTTTTCTACATTAAGGACATGTCCAGCAAGCCAAAGAAGGGGATCAACAAGCAAAAGGATGAGCCTAAGCGACACATAGTTCTATCAGGAAAGAGAAACATCGTTGGAGTGGAGGACAAGACAGACTTTTCAGAAGAATATAATAATTTTGTTGCCATTCCACCTTTCGAAGTAAATGCTGATCCATGCATCCTGCTAGCCAATGATGATGCTCCATACTTGCGCCGTGATCATAATCAAGGGACATTTGTGAAGAGAAAGTCTGTTACCGCTAATCCTTCATGTACTTGAATCATTTTATATTATTGTATAAAAACATAATCGCAATTATATTTTATGTGTTATTTATATTATTTTATATATTTTTCACTTAATTACTAGACTCAATTATAATTTTCATTCAATAATGGATTACTCAACTAATTTTATTTATTTCATGAAATTACATTCACATTAACACACTATACTCTTTCACTAACACACACAATTTCACTAACACACACTATCTCTCAAACTCACACACTACTCATTAATATCATGAAATTGCTTAATTTTATCTAAAATTCACTTTTTAAACGTTAATATCGTGATAGAATCCACTTTCTATCGAAAAGCAACAGTTTGAAACAAAATTTCACCTAATATATTTTTGCATGGTCAAAATAACAAATATGATTTCAAAAAAGTTAGATATTTCATTGACCCAATCACTTGAATGAAAATTAATTATTTTTGTTGCGTGTATCAAGTTTATATAGAGATAAGAAATTTTGTTCCATAATTTTTGGAATCATAATTTTATTAACTGAAATAACAAATGAAAGCCAATTTTAAAAGAGAAGTTAAAAGAAACAAAAACAAACATAACATTAGGCGGGAACGAGGGAAAACGGGCCCCTTTTGTCCCGGGTGGTAGATCCACCCGGGACTAAAGGTGGGCCGCGGGCTGGGAATTTTCCCGGCCCGCCCAAAAACCCCTTTTGTCCCGGGTGAAGCCACCACCCGGGACAAAAGGTCCTTTTGTCCCGGGTGGTGGTTTCACCCGGGACAAAAGGGGGGTCCTTTTGTCCCGGGTGAAGCCACCACCCGGGACAAAAGGTCATTTTGTCCCGGGTGGTGGCTTCACCCGGGACAAAAGGCCCCCCCCCATATATTTCCTAGCTTCCTCCCTCCTTCGCCCTTCCTCCCTCCCGCGCCGTCCGTTCCCCTGCTCCCCCCACCGCTCGAGCTCCCCGAGCACCGCCGCCGTCGACGTTGCCGCCCAGAGCCCCGCCGCGCGAGCCCACGTCACCGAGCGCCGTCGTCCCTGCGAGCGCCGCCCCCGGCCTCCACTCCGCGCGCACGCCCTCGTCGGCGGCCTCCACTGCACGCCGCCGCGCCGCCGCCCTGTTGTGTGGGTATTCTTCGATCTGTTCTTTTACAGATCGGGAGTTCGTGATGTCCTCATCTAGTGGATACTTCTGTCTTACTACACATGCCGATCTGTGATGTCCTCATCTAGAATTTGTCTCATACTCTTATGGTGTCACTTGACAGTGTTACCTACTCTAGCACTTCGCCTGCTCTATCAATGTCGGCTGTATTTTGTTATAGGAGAAAGTCTCGGTAGATTTTGACCCTTAATTCATCATTATATATTCTTAGTTGCTAGTTACAGAATCTTCATCATTAAATTCCTTTGATTTGAGTATGAATATAGTGATGTAACTTTTGTGCACTAAATATATATGTATATAATTTGACTAATTATTGGTCAAAAAATTGGTAAAGTTTGGTAATCGAAATACGTTTTACAACCGAGCCCTAACCTTTAATTGATGATAATTTCCTTTTTGACAACAGATATTATAATTTCTACTCAACAAATGATTCAAATTAAAATTGAGAATCTTTTGGCTTGGACTTAACAAAAAAGTGATAAAAAACCACATGTCAATAAGAACATAAGACCCCGATGACTCTCTTGCGCTGCACGTAGATTGAAAGATCTTAGAATTTTGTGGCAAACTAAATGGACCACCTAAAATATCATGTGGACAGGGCCAAACTTGATGGAAGCACCCCATCCATCACAATTACCTGCAGCCAAGTAGTCATTAGATAGTGACACTTATATCTAGATGTGATCTTCCAGAAAGAAAATCAAACAAAAAAATCATATAGGAAAAAAACTATACTTATTTTGACATGGAGAGAGTATAATTAGTATTGCTTTAATTAGATGAATCTCATTACAAGCTAAAACTACATTCTTTGTGGGACAAAATTTGGATGCAAAAAACTATACTTATTTTGACATGGAGAGAGTATCATATATGGACCCAATTCAATAAAGCCTAGCAAGGAAGCCCCCAATGCAAAAGAATCATTCTCTCCGTCTCTGCTCATAGCTCGCCCTGAGCCCACGTCCCCCCCGGCTCCGCGTTCGCCCCAATGCGCCTCCGGCCCTCGGCTTTGAGCCCTTCGCCTTCGGCCCTCGGCCCTCCGCCTATCCCTAGCCGCAAATTTCTGGAGTGGATTATTTAGATAATTTTAAGGGTTTTATTTGTATTCATATTTTAGTTACGATGGACCCGCGACACACAGACGCGGAAGACGAACAGTTCCTGTTGAATATGATTGGCGAAGGTCAAGGAGATGTCGCTGAACAAGCTGATGATGGCAGCAATACCGACATATATTTGAATATGTCCGGTGATGGAATTGAGGCACCATCTATTCAGGATGACGCTGCTGCTGAACAAAGTGCTAATGTACATATCAAAACTATACTTATTTGTAGTGACAATCATATTTTCATCTGAATCTATATGAATACTATGAATGTTTTTTTATAGCCGTCTGGATCATCGTCGCAGCAGAAAAAGACGAAGCGAGGCCCAACAAAAAAACTGGAAGGGCGGTTCATTATAACGGAAGTTGGTCCAGATGGCGAACCGATCGCTCCAGAAGCTGCCGCCAAAAAATTCATAAGACAATCCGGATGTATTGTCAGGGACCACATCCCGATCAGCTTTAGGCTCTGGAAAGCTTCCAATCCAAGCGAGGAACGGGATGCGGTACCCGAAAGAGAAAAAGAATGGTGCTGGCGGGAGCTTAAGAAAAACTTCACGGTTCCAGCTGAATCCGAAGAGATATGCAAGCGCTGGACCCTGAGTAAGATGGCCGAACAACTGCGATCATTCAAGAAAATTTTGACGAAGAAATATATCAAGACCGGGACCACACCCGTATTTACCGGCGAGCTCGAAAAGCTCAGGGGTCACTGGGATGCATTTGTGGAATACAAGTCTTCAGAGCTTGGGCTTCAGAAGGTGCAGAAGGCCAAAGACAACGCCTCGAAGAAAGTGTACCATCACACTCTAGGCCAAGGAGGCTACAAGCTTGCAGTACCCAAATGGGAGAAGATGGAGCAGGATCTGCTTGACAGAGGCATCCGACCTGCGACCATGAACTGGCCTGAAAGGTCAAGGACCTGGTTTTATGGTCACGGGGGAAGCTTGGACCCATTGACTGGTGACTGCATCTATGGGCCAAACATCCAGCGAGCAGCCCAGAGACTACAGGAGGCCATACAAGCAGCGGCCGAGGGAACATTCCAGCCGGATAGAGAGAGGGACGAGCTGACTTACGCCCTTGGGAATCCAGAGCATCCGGGCCGCACAAGAGGCAAAGGCGTGGTTCCGTGGAAGTATGGGTTCAGGGAATACATTGATTCATATAGAAGCCGGCAAAGAAGAAAGAATGATGAGCGGGAGCACCTGCGAAGGCTAGAGGAACGGCTCATGTCACACGATCAAAGACTGGAGGAAGAGGTTCAACGCCAAGTGGCCGTAGCAATGAGCCAGCAACAGCAAGCGCAAACGTTGCCTCCAGAGCCTAGTGTCGCAGCCGATCACCTGTCTCAGCGGAAAAGCAGCTGCGCTTCCACAGACGTCGCCGCTGCCGAGCCCACGGGGATCCAGGCCGCAGTTGAAGCGTCGGCCCCGCAGCGATTTCCAGTGGATGAGATCACCCACCGGACACCTTGTGACCTGCAGACTGCCGTTAAGAACTTAATGTTCACTGTTGCGTACGGTACCGCCATGCCAACCGAACCAGGCGACGTGTACCACGGGCAGCAAATTCCGCCTAGATACACAAGAGTTGGCATGGAGCAGGTGTGCCAGGGTTGGGAGACGCTCGAGCTTGATATTCCTGGAGGCGATGGGGAGAGGACACTAGCAGAAGCCATTCATGGCTACATCCTATGGGATAAGCGCTACATTGTCCTAAAGTCGGATGATCAAACACCAAGACCGGCATCTCAGCATGCCTCTCCAAGACCGGCATCTCCGCAAAACTCCCCAAGGGCAGCACTGTCTCGGCAAGGTTCACCGGCACATTCTCCATCACCATCATCTCATGCGCCGATGAACACTCAAGCGTCACCGTCGCCTCCATGGTCACCCCCTCCGCCGCCGGCAAAGAAACAGAAACGGCCGCCGGCAAAGAAGGTAGCTGCACCGGCTAGGGAGCCTCCAAAGAAGAAGGAAAAGAAGAAGAAAACCAAGGAGGCTCCTATTAAACCCTGGGACATGAGCCTTGAAGAATGCGATCGGATAACTCAAGAAAGAGTTAAAGAGCACTTCAAGCCGAAGCCGAAGCCGGAGCCCGAGAAAGTGATAAATCCGATAGATTTGAAATTTTTTAAGGGAATGTGCGAAGCAAATAAGAGAAAATTCATTCCGAGAGACCCCCCTTCAGACTACGAACGCACAATTATCAAAACTACTGAGAAAAAGAAGAGACAATCAAAGTCGTCGTCGTCCGACGTTCCACAGCTCGGAGCCCAAAAGAAACAATCAATAGAGCCTCTCGTAGTGGGACAGACGACGCAAGAACAAGACTTTGTTACATTTCTGAAAGAATCAAACCTGACGGCCGCTCAGATTGCAGGGGGAGAAGATATTCCAAAGGCCGATGTGGTCGTCAAATGGACGTTTGAGATCGGCAAAACTCTTGTACCCCCCGAAGTAGTGTCTGTGCTTCCAACGCAAATGTATAAGCTGCACCAGCACTACATGCGTGCGATGGCCGATTGCATCTTCATGCAGGGCGCAAAGATTAAAGATGACGATTTCTTACGGGGGGAGGCCATTATATGGATAAACTGGGAAGAAATTTACCAACTATTCCATCAGGAGGCCCTCGACATCTCTATGGTCGGCTTGTGGGTTCTGTAAGTATTTTACTGTCCTTACGTATTGTTTTGCATCATCTCAACATACTGATCTCTTGATTTATTCGGTATCATGTAGAATGGAGATACATACTTGCAGAAGAAAGGGATACTCTCACCTCGGCTTCATCGACCCAATTACTTGTAATTGGAGGCTTCTACGGGACAATCCCGATGAAATATTCCAAAACTTGTTCAAGTACATAAGCGTTCATCACAACAAGCAAATGATATTGTTTCCTTACAACTTTGCGTGAGTGATTCCTTCCGTCTAACTCTTTCTATTCTATAATCGAATTGTTTAAACCTTAACTACCAAGAACTGCCTCCGTATAATCTTGCAGTGAACACTTTGTCCTAATTGTCATAATTCCCGAGAAGAGCCTACTCGTGGTTATGGACTCATTGAGGAGACCTCCAGAACAATACGAAAATCTTCTTAACATGATGAAAAAGTAATTCTACCACTACTCCGTCCATGACCGATAATTTGAATCACTTTGTTACTTGACTATAATTGTTCTAATCATGCACAGGGTTTGGAAAGAATTCGCTAAAAATCATCCAGGCAAATTTGACAAGGAATTGAAGATCAAGACAGATTTTCCGGTACGCGCTTGGATGATTCGTTGCACGATTCATTAGTTTTATTATATATTCATGTAAATACCTGATAATTTCTTCTCTCTTAAAGTGTATGAGGCAGAAACCAGGCACTGTATTGTGCGCATACTATGTATGCGAGAACATCCATGGTCTGGTAGGTCCTCCAAAGGGCTGGACAGATTGGGAGGAGGAAGTAAGTAAAAAAACTTGTTAATATTTGAACTCGTATTTTAATTAGTCGAAATTAATTATCCCCTTTTTCCATAGGTCGGGGAGATGCGCGATAAACTCATACCGGAGGAAAAGGTTATGGCGATTCAAGAACAATTCTCCGGATTTATTGTTGAGCAAGTCCTCGATCCAAAAGGCGAATTCTACTATGATGGAATATTTAATATTGACAATCACAGTAAATATGACAATATACGCGTATATATGTAATTAAGAACGAATATAACTATGTAAATATATATGTGTGTCTATGTATTAAATTTCTATTTATGAGTATGTATGTATGTATTAAATTTCCAAAAGGCAAATTCTACTATGTAATTAAGAACGAATATACCTATGCAAATATGATGGAGTATGTATGTATTATATATATAAGCACTCCAATAATATATATGTGTATATATATATATTTATATAATATTGGTCCTAGACATTTTCATATGTAAAGGAATTCACATGTATAGATATGTGTATACATATATATATAAGTGAATTAATTTATATATGAAAACTATCTAGGACAAATATTATATAAGTAACTATATATATATGTATATATTAGTGGAGATCATACACACTGAATTCCAATACATAAGTTTAATTGAAATGCAAAAGTATAATTGAAATAGAAAAAGAATTGAGAAAAGAAAAACATGAAAAAAAAAGAGACCTTTTGTCCCGGTTGGTAACACCAACCGGGACAAAAGGGTGCGCCAGCCACGTGGGCGCTGGCTGCACCTTTTGTCCTCTTTTGTCCCGGTTGCCACAACCGGGACAAAAGGGCACCCCCTTTTGTCCCGGACAGGCGTTCCCGGTTGGGAAACCGGGACAACAGCGGTTTCCCAACCGGGACAAATCAACGTTTTTGTAGTAGTGGGCACACCTCACACCAAACTAGCACACCTCCATGATTTCATCATCAGGATTATTAGCTGCGATGCTATGGCTCTCAACGTGCCCGGCTGGCCTGTTCCGTCAGACCGTGCCATCACGTGCTCACTTATCACAACCCGTGTAGTGTAATCAATCTGGCCGGCCGCTGGGGTACGTGAACCAATACACAATGCAAACAAGCATCATCTTTTGGTTGGATCGTCCAATGAACAAGCAACCGCCGTCCTGCACACACGCATGCATGCATGCAGCGCGATGCATGGGCCCAGGCCAGGCCTGGGCCAGCCCTGAGCTAGGACGATAACGTACACTCTGTTCGCTGGTGGCTGGAGTGGTGTGAGAGAAAAATATTATTAGCTGACTGGTAACTGGAAGCTGGTGCTGGAGTGGTGTGAGAGAAAAACACTGTCGAACTGGAGGCTGCCCAACAGAGTGGTAGTTACTAGGCCCATGTTTAGATGCATAAAGCTTTGGCGGTAAAATAATGTAGTATTTTCGTTTATATTTGGTAATTATTATCCTGTTATGGGTTAACTAAACTCAAAAGAATTGTCTCGCAAATAATTGACAAACTGTGTAATTAATTATTTTATTTAGCTACATTTAATATTTTATACATGTATTTAAAAATTCATTCTGATTATAAATTTTATAAAGTTTTGAAATTTTAAAGTCAAGTAAACCAGGGCTAGTACTAGTTGCTTTCCTGTTGGGTCTGGCACGGCGGACGGATGGGATAGATGGATGCCATGGCCGGCAGCATCCATCCGCACATCTAGCTATCATATCACCTGCTTGTTCGTTTCCTGTCCAGGCGTCCAGCTGCTCTCCCGGCCCGTGACGGCGGCGACGTGCGCGCGGTAGACGCGGCCAGAACGGACCTGGCTGTGTTTAGTTTCAAAATTTATCTATCCAAACTTCACTATTCAATTATCACATCAAATCTTTTATTTCATGCATAGAGCATTAAATATAGGTAAATAAAAAAAATTAATTGCATAGTTTGATGTACACGACGAGACGAATCTTTTGAGCATAGTTAGGTCATGGTAGGACAACAATTACCACAAATAAACAAAAAGTGCTATATTATGCTACAGTATCTGATGTGACTCTTTTTACTACTATTTTACGGATCTAAAAACACAGCCCTGTTAACTCTCCCATATGGATAGTTACTACTCCCTCCGTTTCAAATTATAAGTCATTTCAAGAATTTTGGAGAGTCAATTTTTTTTAAGTTTGATCAAATTTATATAACATGATAATAACATTTATAATACCAATTAAGTACCGTTAGATTTTTTGTTAGCTATATTTTCATAGTTTACCTATTTGATGTAAAACAAATTATGTTTCTCTCTATAATTTTGGTCAAATTTTGAAATTTAACTTTCCAAAATTCTTGAAATAATTTATAATTTGGAACGGAGTGAGTACTTAATTAAAGTTAGCCACCAAATAAATCATGCGGCAGACCGGCCGGCCCATACATACCAATACCATGCTCATTGCATCGGGGGTGCACGGGGACAAGTGGATAGCCGCGGCTCGATGGATCGCTGCTGCCTGCTGGTACGTACTACGTACGTAGTGGTGGCATGTCCATCAATCAATTAATCCGTGGATGGATGGATTGTTATCGTTGTCATCGGACAGTCACATGCACGCACTGTTCTACTACAGTCATCACGTTCCGTTCGGTCCCTAGCAGGGACGGCAGGCAGCCAACTATTGCGCGATGATGCAGCAGCACTGCAGCGTCCAGATCGATCGGTCGGAGTAGGCTACCTAGCTAGTAGCTTGGACCTCTTCGGTCCCTTTGCTGCTGCTGACCTGCTGCTGCTGTAGGGTAGGGGGCCGTCCTTGGGTTGCGTCCACCTACAGCGGCATGTTTGTCCCCCAACTCTGATTGTTGTATCGTCGGCGGCTCAGACCGACGCTACGCTGTTGTGGCGTGTCGGGCTCTGCTAGCTTAGCTCAGCGGTTTGAGTTGAAATTGGTTTAATGGATTGGGTTTTGATATGGATCGTATTTGGTGGATTCAAATAGGTTATACTCACTCCGTTCTAAAATATAAGTCATTCCAAGAATCTTGGAGAGTCAAAGTTTTTCAAGTTTGATCAAATTTATATAACAAGATAATAATATTTATGATACCAATTAAGTATCATTAGATTCTTTGTTAGCTATATTTTCATAGTATATATCTATTTGATATTGTAAATCTTTGGGTTTCTCTCTATAATTTTGGTCAAACTTTGATATAGTTTGACCCTCCAAAATTCTTGAAATGACTTATAATTTGAAACGGAGGGAGTATTATTTAATGGGTGGGGTGGAGTGGAGTGGGTTCTATGTAAATATGGATTGAAGTGGATTGGGGTGGGTTGAAATAGATTCTTTATGCAAAATAGTATGATTATATATAAATATCAGTCCCGTAAGAGCCGGACCTTAAAATAAAACCTCGCGTTCATATTATAAACTTTTATTGAAATTGACTGAAATTTGTTGGAGATGGCTCAGTATGACTAGGAGCTACTCTGTGCAAAGCAGCGCGGCTTGAATTACACGTGGGTCCCACATCAAAAAAGCCGGACGCTAAAAATAAAACATCGCGTTCACACTATAAAATTTATCGAAATTGACTGAAATTTGTTGGAGATGGCTCGGTATGACTAGGAGCTAATCTGTGCAAAGCAGCGTGGCTAGAATTACACGTGGGTCCCACATCAAAAGCCGGACCCTAGAAATAAAATTTTGTGTTCACACTATAAAATTTTATCAAAATTGACTGAAATTTGTTGGAGATATCTCGGTATGACTAGCAGCGTGGCTAGAATTACACATAGGTCCCACGTTAAGAGTCGGACCCTAGAAATAAAACCTCACGTTCACACTATAAAATTTTATCGAAATTGACTGAAATTTGTTGGAGATGACTTGGTATGACTAGCAGCTACTCTGTGCAAAACGGTGTGGCAAAATCTACACTATAATTTGTTTTTTTGGGAAATGAGTTTTTATTGGGTTGTAATCATAGTTTGGCTAATAGTTTATTACATCATGAGCTGAAATGTTTGGGTTGGATTGGTTTGTGGTGATGGTGGTTTAGAGTGGTGTGGGTAATATTAATTTCCCAAATGAGAATGAATTGATGTAGGTATAATTTGGTTTTCAACCCATTGCAGGGTGTGCCGCGACCGTATCTTTCAAAAAAAAAAAGAGCCTAGCTGCGACCGTGACCACGCGGCCACGCCCATCTCATATCTGGCTGAGCGTCTGGAGGGGAGTGATAGACGAAAGACGAGCTAGCCAGGAAGCAGGGTTGGTTATTAGTATCAAGGCTGATCCGATCCTCCCGTGCTCGGCCATGCATCTAGTTTACAGTAGTTATTAAAGGCTAATAATCCAACACATGCAACTAACTAGCACGACCGTACTACGCTAAAGTGGGGTGGGGTGGGGTCGGGTCCCTGGTCCCTGGATGATGGATGGACCATGACCATCCATTCCAAGGAGATGGAGAAGCAGCGATGGATCCCCACTCCGCACGTCGCCCCATGCAACGCAGCGCGCGCACAGGCACAGGCACCCCTCTCTCCAGTTGTCGCTCCCGTCCTCCCCCGCGACGCGTCCGGACAGCGACTCGTGCTGCCGCGAAAGCGACGCCGCTGCCGCCTGCTGTGGGCTGTCTGCGGTCTGCGTGCCGCGGCCCCGCCTGCTCCACCTCGCAGCCGCGCGCGGGAGCAGCAGCGCACTGGCACGGGCACGGCGAGGGGGCACGCGTTCTCCGTGACACACTGCGCCGCGATTGTTCCCCGGCTACGCACTGCACTGCGCCGCCGACCGCGCCGCGCCGGCGGCGAGCAGCGCGCCGAACATTCAATTCGATCGGCCCCGGCCGCCGGCCTGCCTGCCGGACGGATCCCTCTCCATTGATGCGCCCGCCCCGTTCCCGTGCCATGCAGGCACGGGCACGGGCGACGACGCTGCCGTTTAATTGCATGCGTGGCAGACCTCACCGTTCCTCTGCTCGCCGGCCGGCTCGGCCCCGTCCCTTTGCTAGCAACTGTACTAGGTTTGTTTGATTTTTCGGACAGTGTCAAAATCATATCCCCACCATCGAAATGAATACAGGTTATCCGTAATTTGAAAAGCAAGGTCAAGAAGTAAGATTGCGTCGTCACGTAATTCAGGCCACGAATAAAAAAACTGGCCTTGGAATTTAGTGGTAGTGGTACGATGTTTGGGTGACAGTGACACGCTTTCTCACGCAAGGCCAACCTTTCACTCAGGCTTTCACCACCTTGTGCTGCAAGCTTATTCCTTGGCTTCCCTGTGTTCCATTTCCCTGAAAACATTTTTCAGACGACACCAGGTAGCTCATGGTTTGATGCTTCAGCTCATACTAAGTACCAGGTAGCTAGTACTTTAGTTTGCATACACTATTTACTAGTATATTTATAAGTGTACGCAATGTGGACTTGGGCCGCTGATCATCAGCTGAGCTATAACTATAAGTTCCTATAACTATAAGTTCTCTGGGAGACTGGGATCGATGCTGCTGACGGAGCAGCAGGGGAGCTGCGGCTTTTAATTTGCATTCCTTTTGCCTTTCTCTTTTGCGTGCATCCCTTTAATTTGTTTTCCTCAGATGAGATTTTTGCCGCTTTGCTCTTTATTTGCCGAGTGTGATGTCTGACCTTCTGCCTGCTGCCTGCTGACGATGGTGTGAAACATTTCTTCCTTTATGATTAGTGTATGCCCCTGCGAAAATTAGTTAGGATTTGCAAGCAGACACGCGCCTTTCCGACCTCATGGCATGTGACCAGGGAAGGATTCTCTGTGTGCGCCAATTGATTGCCTGCCTACTCTAAGCTCACGAGGTCTTGATGAATGTTCAGCCGCGCGCTGAAATATTCTAGACCCTGTTTGTTTCCGAATCGGTTGTATCGGTTGAAATAAATGATAATCCTACCAAATGTTTTGCTTATTTTTGCTTATGTATTAATCCACTTCAGAGATTTAAACTACGAGAAGCGAAAAGAAAGAAGCGATAAAATCTTCGTTTAGCCTATAATCTAAGTGTTTCTGAGAAAAACGGAAACAAACATGACCTAAGGTCACTGTGCTTGCAACTGGGAGCTTATACTGGCTGAATGCAGCCACTAATTAATGAAACTTGAGGATTTTCCCTTTTTTTTGCGTTAGCTTATAACTCCCAGATTATTTTGTTTGGGTCAAGAAAACACACGGACATGGAACCGTGACGTGTTCGTTGCTCTCTTTTCCACTTTTCCACTAGTCGCTAGCCTGTGTGCGTTAGTTAATATTGTATCCCAACCTTATATTGGACTAGCATCATGAGACACACATTGGGATCCATCATAAAGCAATCGATCTTAATCAAACACGTTGCCCTACAAAGATCATCTCGTGTCACTCATCATGACCATCATACACTACCCCTTCCTAATCAACCCCACCAATTATTAATTAAATAACACTCCTTTTAACTACTCAACCCCTTGGTCAATTACCTAATTACCCTAGACAGCCAGCCATCTAGTACAACCCATGCAGCTGCTTGGCAATCTTGTCACGCCCAATTCAAAGGTCCATGATCCGGGTCACCTGCCAGCTGCCGGATGGAGAACGGAGAACCATCATGCAGATGCAGCAGCGACCGGCCGGCCGGCGACGAGGCTGCTTCTCCTCCTCCTGTTCTCGCATGCGATCTGCTTGCCTGCAGCAGCAGCAGCTGCTTGTGGTGAGATGAGCATGGATGGATGAGAGCTGGACATGTCAGCTAAGATCTGTATGCCTGCATCAGCAGCGTGCCTGCAAGTAAAGCAGTGCAGGGAAGAGGACAAGGACAAGCCAGTCATTGGGCACTTGATCACACACACGGCCGTCGCCGTGGCAACTGCCCTCTCCGCTCCGATCTCCATGTCTGCATGCATCTACCCATATATGCTCAAGTCTCAGGGTGTGTTTAAATGGTGAAAAAGTTTAGGTTTTGTTACTGTAGCACATTTCATTGTTACTTGACAAATAATATTTAATTATAGATTAATTATGTTTAAAAGATTCAGCTTGTGCTAACCAGTTAGACTTTATAATTAGTTATTTTTTTCAACTGAATTTAATACTTTATGCATGTGTCCGAAGATTTAATGTGACGGGTACTGTGCAAAAATTTTTGGAACTAAATAGGGCCTTAGTCACTAGATTATGGATTATATATATAAAAAAACACCTCGTCAAAACGGCATGATTAAGCCTAGGCTGATAATGCTCGCTGGTTTGTACTCATGTAGAGATTTGTCAAACGGCAGTATCACGCTTGCATGGCCCTTTTATGTATCTTTATATATATGGCCCCGTTTAGATCACAATCCGTAAACCCCGTAAATATAAAAAAAAGTCACATCGAATGTTTTGACACGTACATAGAGTACTAAATGAAGTCTATTTACAAAACTTTTTGCATGGATGGGCTGTAAATCGCGAGACGAATCTAATGAGCCTACTCAATCCATGATTTGCAACAGTGATGCTACAGTAACTATCTGCTAATTATGTATTAATCATAGATTAATTAGCATCATTAGATTAGTCTCGCGATTTACAACCCATCCGTGCAAAAAGTTTTGTAAATAGACTTCATTTAGTACTTCAAATTAGCAAGATTCCATCGCAATTTTTTTTTGCGTTTCATCTAAACACGTCCTATATGTATATATATAGCATGTTCTGTTCTCTTTGCTGCTAGAGGAGTAGTAGAGTGTAGGTTGTGAACCTATAGCAGATAGGAGAGGGGACGGTGATACTTAGCAGATAGGAGAGGTTTCGTGATCTGCTACAATGTTGGAGGAAATCACCTTTTCCCTAAGATTCCTCACAAAACTGTTAAAAGCGGGTCCCTGTTGCATCTGTTACAAGAAACTAGTAATAGCTTCAGTAAAAAAGAGGGAGATGCATTTTTTGAAAAGGGAGTTGTTGAATTGTTGAACTCATCATACAACCTACAAATACATGCTTCTCTGAAGTTTTTATTAAAAAAAAATCATAGCAAGAAATCTAGGTTAGTCCTAGAGCAGTCGATGAGTCAAGGCTGGTTCACATTTCAGTCAAGCAAAGTAAAAGAAAAGTTTTCTTTTCCCCCTGGCAGCCCGATGCAGTACTAAGGGGGTGTTTTGGAACCAAATTTTTTTCAGAAGTCCCTATCACATCAAAAGGAATCTTACTATTTTATAGTATTAAATAAAATTTGTTTATAAATGTTTTTT
Source organism: Panicum virgatum (assembly GCF_016808335.1). Lineage (NCBI taxonomy): Eukaryota > Viridiplantae > Streptophyta > Magnoliopsida > Poales > Poaceae > Panicum > Panicum virgatum. Next base: position 2,754,021 of record NC_053145.1, read on the forward strand.
GACAGCTGAGTGCTTTTTCGCGAGACAAATCCAATGAGCCTAATTAATGCATAATTTGCTACAGTGATGCTACAGTAATCATTTGTCAATCATAGATTAATATTCGTCTCGTAGTTTAGCCCCAGGGTTCTGGAGTTAGTTTTATAATTAATATTTATTTAATACTTCTAAATACTAAAAAATCTCAGGGACTTTTTTAAGTCCCTGGAACCAAACAGGGCCTAACTTCTGTCCCCTTCCTATTGCTTGGTTCCTTGAATTTCGCTGAACAGTTGTGGAGTCGCCCCATTACCAGTGCGAAAGGTTTGAAAAACCGCTCCCCTATTCTTTTGCGTGTGCGTCAAAACTGAGGTTGCGTTTAGTTCTAAAAAAGTTTGCGCAGTACCTGTAACATCGAATTTTCAGACACATGCATGGAGCATTAAATGAAGTTGAAAAAAATAACTAATTATATAGTCTAACTAATTCCTACAAGACGAATCTAATGATACTAATTAATTTATGATTGGACATTAATTCTCAAATAACAACGAAATATGCTACAGTAACCAAATTCAAACTTTTTCACCAAGGCTGTGTTTAGTTGCGAAAAGTGTTTGCGAAAAGCACTGTAGGTGCGTGGAAGTTTGGCAAATTTCGATGTGATGAAAAATTTGAAAAGTTTGGAAGAGTTGAGGGAACTAAACACAGCCCAACTAAACACCCCCTGAAATCTCAGAGACTCTGTCGGTGCGTGGCCTTGCCTCGGATGGTGTTGGTGTGGCCGATCCAGGACTCGTCGGTAGCATAGCAAAAGCAGCCTCGGTTCCATGCAAAGGAAGGAGACCCAGGCAGAGGCAGGCAGGACCCAGCCAGCCAGTCCAGCCCGGCTGACCCTGGTCAATCCAAAAGCTACCTTGCTCTGTACACTGTACTGCCGCGTAGCTGTACTGCCTGTCCCACGATGGCAATTGCAAAGTCTCCATTGGCCCCTGTCACAAGCCACTCTCCTTGTTTTACCCCTCCCCAAACCAACACCCATGCAAATCAGAGAGAGAGAGAGAGAGCAAATCAGAGAGAGAGAGAGATGAATAAGATGGTTTGATTGTGGCAATGGAGATTCTAATTCCACAGTAGATAACACAAGTGAGGATGACATGGTGTGTGTGTCCCCATCCCCCATGTGTGTGTGTGGCATGTATATAAACCAAGGTTTTAAATCTCCGGCTATAGCTTCCGCTATCTCCGGCTATAGCTGTTTGAGAGAAATTTAGATAAGTTTTTTCATGTACAATTTAGCTCTTAGCTACCGCTATAGCCTGCTATAGCTGGCTATAGCCCGTTTTTGGACATCGATAGCTAAATGGCTTAGCCCGCTATTTAAAACATTGATATAAACCAGCAGAGATTGGGAAGAGAGAACAACGAGAGAGATTTTCCCTCCAAAGGTGGAAGAAGCAAAGCATCCAATTCCCCACCCCCCTAGCTTTTGTAGCTTTCCATTCCCCACTGCTGCGTGCAAGCATCTTCCCTCCCCCCGTCCTCTTTAATCCCCTTCTCGCCGTCCTATTGCCGCCCTTCCAGCCTAGCCGCCCCTCTTCCTCAACCCTCATCCCCCCCGCCGTAACACCATCCTACCTCTCCGAGCTCTGAATGGTGAACAGCCTCCTGGTAGAGTACAGACAGGCAGGCCGGCAGGCGTGCTCGCCTTGTTTGTTCGTTTCTGTCGCCGTTGGGTTGCTTGCCTTGTGACGCGAGAGATTGAGAGGCCCGCGGGTAGCGGCGGGAGGGAGGGAGGCCAACGCGCTGAATCTTGTGACGCGGGGCTTGGCATCTTGCGGGCTGCCCCGCTTGTTCGTTGCCCATCAATGCACTCCTCCTCCTCCCCTTGCCTTCGCTGCATGCAATCAGTGTGTGCCTCTGGTCGCCGCCGTTGCTTGGCTGTCAGCTTCGCGCTCGCAATCGCATTGCCTTCTTCTTCTCTTTAGCTACAAGAATCTGACGGACACAGCTCCACTGTTCCCTGCTTCGTTGGAGTGTCTCTCCGTCTCCGTGCGCGCGCGCATTGCTCCGACGAGCGATTGGTCTGGTTGCGGCGGCGCCGGGAGCGCCGGAGCTTGTCCGTTCGTGGCACGGTTCATGACCCAGTTGGTTGTTGCCGTTGCTGCTGCTGCTGCTGGTCTGAAAGGGAATCAGAGCGGAGCAGAGTGGGGGCAGGGCGATCCGAGGCTAGCGAAGCTAGGCTAACGCTCCGGGCATGCGTTTCTTCACCACAGGCGGGGGCGGCTCGTCGTCGGCGCGGTCGTACGAGCCCATGGCCACGGCGGACACCACGGACCTGCGCTACTGGCTGCACTGGCGGGTGGGGCTGTGCACGCTCTGGGTGCTCGGCTGCATGTCCGTCACCGCCTACCTCATCTGGCGCCACGAGGGCACCGGCGCCGACCGGCGCTCGGGCGGCGCGTCCCCGCCTTCCTCGGCCGCGGGCGGCGAGGCGGGCGGCAGGAAGGGGAGGCGGCCCGGGGTGCTGTACGACGAGGAGGCGTGGCGGCCCTGCCTCCGGGATATCCACCCGGCGTGGCTGCTGTCGTACAGGCTCATCTCCTTCTTCGTCCTCCTCAGCCTGCTCGTCGTCATTGTCATCTCCGATGGCGGCAACATCTTCTACTACTACACTCAGTAAGTCAATCGCTTGTTACCACGTCTTGTTACTTTCACTCCCCATTGCCTTTTTCTGATTGGATTTTTTTTTGTTGTGGATTAGATGCAAAGTTGGATAAAGCTTTTTCTTTAATATAAACTTCTTTGGTTAAAATAAAAACAAGGAGTGTATTGCCAGTTGCCATGGCACTGATCAGGTCTTTTTCTTTGGTGTTTGAATTGGCAATTGGGTCGGCAAGTTTTGGCATTTGTTCTCTCCTCTTGCAATACTTTGTGTTTTCAGGGAATAAATGGTGCTTTGTCTCAGAGCAAAGTGCCTGTTCGGCTTAGAATGAATAGTGCTCGGCTGGTAGAACAATAGTATTGTGTGAGAGGAAATAAGCCGAAATAAGTCAAGTCGCACTGTAGATCAGATCAGCCGAACAGCCTCAAACTTGTTTTGAACATGTTTCTTGAAAACAATAGTGGAACCATTAATCAGTTTAACTTCTCTGTGATACTACTGTACGCAATTGATGGCTAGCAACAATTGGCTTGTTGGCTTACACAGGAAGCGACCTACTATCTGTTTTCTGTTGGTGATTCTCCCCTTCACCAGCACATTTTTTTGACCCTATGTCCCTGTGGACTGTGGTACATTTTAAGAGTTTTTTTTTCTGGGTGATGTACTGTTTTGCTTTACTTTATTAATTGGAAAAGAGCCTCATTGTAGATATCGTGTGAAGCACATTTAAGAAGAAGAAATCTTTTTCAGTTTAACATTAGCAACTAACCATACATAAGCACTGCAGAGGGTGGGTTTTGCGAACTGTTTGTGTGGTCAAGCTGGAAGCTTCTCCATGCTTCATAAATGAATAAGTGGATAGTGCTGTAAGAATACCAACTCCAAGTCTCCAACTAAATGGCCTTCAGACACTCTGTTCCACTGGACCTGAACATTTCTGATATGGATTTTTTATTTTAAATAAATACCTTCCTTTTGGATACTGTCTTCTTTTACAAATCACTAGTGTAACCTTTGTTCCTTTTTAAAAGAAAAAATCTGAGATGTGACTGGTTGGTAGCACCAAATTTTTCTGAAAGGCCCAGTAGCTGTTTCAGTGTTTCTGCTTTGTAACTCTGCTCTTAGAAGTAGCACTTGTACCCCAGCTCCTTCTAATGGTTGTTGAACTGTCTGTCCTGCAGGTGGACCTTCATTCTGGTGACGATTTACTTCGGGGTAGGCCCTTTCTCTTTCACAATCACAGCCAAATAATTTATCTCCACCGAACTGCTCAAGCTAATGATGCATTCCAATGACTTCTAAACAACCTTTTGTCTGAAAAATAATTGGTCTGTGAATTGTTTCAGCTTGGCACAGCCCTGTCCATCTACGGGTGCAGCAAGTTCATCGATGAGAATGTCGCCGCGGTGACAGCAGACATGGAGCTTGGCACCCCTTACATTGCCCGGGGTGCGGCTGCTAAACCGAGTTTCGAAGAACACGATGGTTCTAGAGAGATTGCTGGGTTCTGGGGTTACCTGCTCCAGATCATCTATCAGGTAAGAGAGGCCTCCACACCACCAAATTGTTTGAAATATTATCCACTTGAGAACCTTTTCACGTTTCTTATTGGAGAGGGACATCTGCATTGTGCACTGACATTTGCTGATTTGGTGTTGCATACATAGAGGGGGTCTAGTTTTGCTTTTCAGGTGCAATTATTAGTGCCGGGTAGTTACCATGATGCACTAACGACAAAAGCATTACTAGTGTATATGCTCATGGATTGGATTCTGTTTCTGAATCTTTGTCTGGTCACACCTCCATGGCCTGTAGCTGCTCCTACATGAGCCAACTTACAAATAGTCCAAGCCCAAGAGTTCAAAATACATCTCTGCACGTTGAACACCTCATATTTCCTTGCTTGCTTGAAGGGCTGAGTCACATTTGCCCAACTTTCTGAAGTGTAGGGCTGACTCTTTTGATTGTGGCATCAGGAATAAAGGAAGCCTGTTTCCTTTGGATTGATTTGCTAGGCCTAACTGTATCAAGAATCGTGACTGAATGTCTACCTAGGCTGGCATATGACAGTGTGAGAAATCTCACCTTTTGCTTTGTGAGAAGAATTAATAGATAACTCCAAAGATGATGACCTAGGAGCAGTAGCTTCAGAACAGGTCCCATTAGTACAGGACTATACTATTGGCTGCACTTTACAGCACTACCGTAACTTTTTTACTATTTATCGACAGACAAATGCAGGTGCTGTGATGCTGACAGACTGTGTGTTTTGGTTCATCATTTTCCCATTCCTCACCGTCAAAGACTACAATCTGAACTTCGTAAGTACTCGTGTTTCCTTTCTTCCCTAACATGGCTTCTCACATTCTCACAAAAAGGGTGCTAATTGTTGGCTGGTTTCTCTTGTTGCAGTTGTTGATAGGAATGCATTCAGTTAACGCTGTTTTCCTGCTCGGTGAGGCAGCCCTGAATAGCTTGGTAAGCACACTGAGTGACTACTTAACTACATAATCACTCAAGCACACTGCCTCATTGAACTGCTCTTCAAGTAATTTTACTGACCAACTTTCAAATTTACGTGGTTTGACAGAGCTTCCCTTGGTTCCGGATCGCATACTTCTTCCTTTATACGGCGCTTTACGTCATTTTTCAATGGATTGTTCATGCAGCAACTCCGATTTGGTAAACATTGTAGCTTCCAATTCATGAGCAAAGTACTACTACTTGCATTGCTGTTTCACATCACTATACTAACTCAACACTATGTGACCTTTGGCAGGTGGCCTTACCCATTCCTTGACCTGTCATCTAATCTGGCACCTTTGTGGTAATGCTACCTACAGTACCTCATAACAAAAGACCAAATTCCACACAAACTTTTGCAAGTCAGCAAATTGTAACCACAAATTTAACTGATTTCCTACCAATTTGTCTACGCAGGTACCTGGCGGTCGCGGTGATGCAGCTGCCGTGCTACGTGGTGTTCAGGCTGGTGATCAAGCTGAAGCACCACCTGCTCGCCAAGTGGTTCCCGGGCTCGTTCGTAAGAGGCTGCTAGGGCACAAGCCAGCATCTTCTTCGCTCCATTGCGACTAGTCCATTCAGAAAAAGGCAAAGCCGCTAGGGAATAATGGCGGATCGATCGTTTGTGCGATTTTTATGCGGATGCCCTCTCCAAGGAAAGAATAGAGGGGAGTGGCGCCGTGCAAGCGTTTTACTTTATTTACAGAGTATAGGTTGGTGATGTACATGGGGGGTGGAAGCAGCATACAGTAGTTTTTAAGAGTTTTTGCTGTGGTGGTGGGGAGTGATGAACAGGGGACCGGGAGGTAAAGAGTGGCTGTGCATAGGTTGGCTGATTGGTGAAATGGGGATGATGATATTCGACTATTCGTTGACATCTTTTGTACTTGTCCTAGCTGACTAACTTCTGGAGTGAAACTATGGTTCTGAAGCAACCAATTGAGTTCAGACTTTCAGGATGTTGGAGCATTCTCATGTAACCGTGACAGTTCAAGTTGTATCCATGTCGATTAGGTGCATTAGCTAGGTGCATTAGCTAGTTGTTTATCTGAACATGTTTTGTAACACGCGTAGAATCGCGGGCAACAACGGAGACTGCACGTTGTTGCGTCGTGACCGCGTCCTGGGGAGGGCAGACTCCGCCACGGCGTACATGCCATGCATGTCGCACGGGCGCTCGCAAATGACGGTGCACCGTGCAGCAGCAAGTCGTGGCGGGGATGTAGGATCGAGCCCGTGATAAACTCAAGTTGAATGCATCGGAGAAGCTGTGCCATACACAGTGAAACCAACTCGCCACGCTCGCGTCAACTCTCTCGCTGTGTGCATCGTGTCTGTGGTGACCGCGCTCCGGGCATCGCCGGAGTCTGGTGAACTCATAGGATGACGATCCGCCTATCCTAACAACTGGCATCATAGCCACCGTGGATCAATTCCACTCCGGATCCGTGAGTCCACCGCACTCGCCGGTGTTGAAGAAGCACAAGGCGTGGGATCGACGACTGGTGAGGAAGAACAAGATGGGCGACACCGGTCCGAGCTCCGGCGTCGGTGGCGTGAAGGAGGGTTCGCTGATGTGGCCCATGTTGTCGCGCTCCAACTACACAGAGTGGGCGATGCTAATGCAGTGCAACTATGAAGCCATGGAGATCTGGGACGCTATCGAGCCCGGCGGTGCTGGCGTGAAGCGCGCGCAGGACCGTCAAGCCATGAGTGCGCTGCTGCATTCCGTGCCCAAGGAGATGTGACATACGTTGGGCGGCAAGAAGTCCGTTAAGGAGGCGTGGGAGGCGGTGAAGACGATGCGGGTCGGCTCAGAACGCGTGAAGGACGTCAACGCCCAGAAGCTCTCGCAAGAATTCGAGAACCTCCAGTTCAAGGAGGGGGAGATGATCGACGACTTCGGCATGCGCATCACCAACCTCGTCGCCGACCTGAAGACTCTCGGCGAGACAATTGCCGACGAGAAGGTCATCAATAAGTTCCTGCATGTCGTCCCTCCGCGCTTCACCAGCGTGGTTGTATCGATCGAGATGTTTTGTGATCTCAAGAAGCTCACCATGGAAGAGTTGATTGGCCGTCTGCGGGCGGCGGAGGAACGTCTTGACGAGAAGGTTGAGCAGATCACCGACAAGGCTGGTCGTCTCCTCCTCGCGGAGGACGATTGGCTCGAGAAGCACAAGCATCGGTTCCACTATGGGAACAAGCCTGGAGGGAACGGTGCCGGTGGCGGATCCTCGAAGGGCAAGACGGCGGCGCGCTCTGATGGCGGCGCCTCGGGGCAGGTAAAACTGACCTCCGAGGGCACGCTAAGAAGGAAGGGCCGATGTCGCAACTGCGGCATCTACGGTCATTGGGTGGAGGACTGCAAGCGCCCAAAGAAGGAAAAGAAGATGGACGCCGGCCAGCCCGAAGCGAATGTGGCGATCGGCGGCGTCGATCAGCAAGGTGCGCTGATGCTGGCCACGTGCGACGTCGTGCACGGGTCATCACAGTTCGTCCGCCTGACTGAAAAGGTAATCCCTATTGATGTCCCAGATGGTGTGTGGGTGCTCGATACAGGAGCTAGTAATCACATGACAGGAACCAGATCAGTGTTGACTCAACTTGATACATCAGTTCGTGGTTCAGTCAAGTTTGGAGATGGCTCACGTGTAGAGATTCATGGCATGGGATCAGTGGTGATGCAAGATCGCCAGCAGGGTCACAAGGTACTAACTGACGTTTACTATATTCCTGAGCTGAAAAGTAACATTGTTAGTTTGGGTCAGTTAGAAGAAAAAGGATTTATGGTTGTTTTGGGAAATGGAAGGCTTCGTTGTTTGATCAATAACAAACATTGTTAATCTCTGCACCTAGAACAGGCAATAGGCTCTACTTGGCAACTTTTGGGTTAGTTCCACCAGTATGTTTGCTTGCTCAATCTGATAATGAGTCTTGGAAGTGGCATGCTAGGTTTGGGCATTTAAATTTCAGAGCTCTGAATGATTTGAGTTCTAAGCAAATGGTTGATGGCCTGCCTAGGGTCACAAGGGTAGAGAAAGTATGTGATGGTTGTGCTCTTGGGAAACAACACAGAACACCTTTTCCACAAATGTCAAGCTACAGGGCTGAAAAGGGTTTACAGCTTGTGCATACTGATTTGTGTGGGCATATCACTCCTAAAACAATGGGGGGTGCATCATATTTCCTGTTGGTGGTAGATGATCACAGCAGGTACATGTGGGTTGAAATGCTGAAGCACAAGAATCAAGCACTTGAGTGTTCCAAGAAGATTAAACTCAGAGCAGAACTTGAGTGTAGAAACCAGCTGAAAGCCCTGAGAACAGATCGTGGAGGAGAATTCCTGTCAAATATGTTCTCAGTTTTCTGCACTGAAGGTGGGATCAAGCATTACACAACTACTCCTTATTCCCCTCAGCAGAATAGAGTAGTAGAGAGGAGAAACCAAACTGTAGTTGAGATGGCTCGGTGTATGCTGAAAACAATGAGGGTGCCACCTGAATTTTGGGGTGAGGCAGTGTGTACTGCAGTGTATATTCTTAACAGGTGTCCAACAAAGAGCCTGAATAAGAAGACACCTTTTGAGGCTTGGCATGGCAAGAAACCAAATGTAAGTCATCTGAGAATGTTTGGGTGTGTTGCTCATGTAAAAACAGTTGGTCTAGGTCTGAAGAAAATGTCTGACAGATCCAAGAAAATGGTCTTTATAGGCTATGAGTCAGGCACAAAAGGCTATAGGTTTTTTGATCCATCTACTAAGAAGTTGGTGATTAGTAGAGATGTTATTTTTGCTGAAAAACAGCCATGGGACTGGACCAGTGCAGTTGAGAGCACAGAGCAACCAACAGACAGTTTCATTGTTCACTATGAGATGACTGACAGAAATCCGACAACAGAAGGAATTGAAGAAGTTCCAGTAGCAGGAGAAGAAGGGGGTGCTCCTGTCGATCAAGATGGTGTAGTGGATCATGATGATGCTATACCAACTCCTCAGAACAGCCCAGGAACACCTGGTGCTCAACATGGAATTTTTGCAACACCACCGAGCCAACACTCTGAAGAAACTTTCAGAGGGCCATTAAGATTCAGGACGATCAGTGATCTTCTAAACTCTACTGATGAGATCCAAAATTTTGAGTACAGTGGTGTGTGTTTGCTAGTTGCAGATGAACCATCTGGAGTAGATGAGGCACTAGAAGAGGAATGCTGGATCAAGGCTATGAAAAGTGAACTTCAGTCAATTGAGGAGAACAAAACTTGGTAGCTTGTCAGTCTGCCAAAGGGTCAAAAGGCAATCGGTTTGAAGTGGGTTTATAAAGTCAAAAGGGATCATGAGGGAAACATTGTCAAACAAAAGGCACGTCTTGTTGCAAAGGGGTATGCTCAAAAATTTGGAGTGGATTACGAGGAGGTATTTGCTCCTATTGCCAGGCTTGAAACAGTGAGACTCATGCTAGCATTGGCTGCCAATTGGAAGTGGGAGGTACATCACATGGATGTAAAATCTGCTTTTCTGAATGGTGTGTTACAGGAGGAAGTATATGTGACTCAGCCACCAGGCTTCCAAGATCCAAAGTCTCCAGGCAAGGTGCTGAAATTGTCAAAGGCTCTCTATGGGCTCAAACAAGCACATCGAGCTTGGAATGCCAAGTTAGACCAAGAACTTGTGAAGTTGGGGTTCTGTAGAAGTGAAGAAGAGCATGCAGTTTACAAGAGGGGCAGTGGTGACTCACTGTTACTGTTGGGAGTGTATGTAGATGATCTCATCATCTGTGGGCCAGACAGCAACAAGATTGCTGAATTCAAACAGCAGATGAGCAGAACTTTTAGCATGAGTGACTTGGGCCTACTTAGTTACTACTTGGGAATGGAAGTCAAGCAGAAACCAGGTGAGATACTCTTATGTCAGAAAGCATATGCAACAAAGATAATAGAACAGTGTGGCATGACTGGATGTAATGCTGTTGATACTCCAATGGAGCAAAACAGCAAGCTATTACCTGGGAGACCTGACATGGCTAGAGACACTACAAAATTCAAAAGCATAGTTGGGAGTTTGAGATATTTAGTGAACACTAGACTAGACATAGCATATTCTGTTGGTATGGTTAGTAGGTTCATGGAGTCTCCTACCACTGAGCATTGGGCTGCTATAAAACGTATTATCAGATACATAGCAGGCACCACTGAATATGGGTGCAGATATACATGTGGATCTCACTCAAACCTGAAACTGTTGGGATACTCTGACAGTGATCATGCTGGTGATCTAGAGAAGAGAAAGAGTACTTCAGGGGTTGTATTCTTTCTGAATGGCAACCTAGTTACATGGTCTTCACAGAAGCAAAGGGTTGTATCACTCTCGAGCTGTGAAGCTGAGTACATTGCTGGTGCTTCAGTAGTTTGTCAAGGGGTGTGGTTGACAAGGCTGATAGCAGACTTGACTGGAGAAAAGTTGAAGAATTTCAAGCTATTGATGGACAGCAAATCAGCTATTGAGCTGAGTAAAAATCCAGTGTATCATGAAAGGAGCAAGCACATTGACACACGATATCATTTCATCAGAGAGTGTGTAAGTGATGGCATAGCAGAAGTGGAGCATGTTGGGACTGACAAGCTACTTGCAGACATCATGACAAAGCCTTTGGGCAGAGTCAAATACGTGGAAATGCGTCAAGAGCTGGGAGTCAGTCAGGTGAGTCACGGTTAAGGGGGTGATTGTTGGAGCATTCTCATGTAACCGTGACAGTTCAAGTTGTATCCATGTCGATTAGGTGCATTAACTAGTTTATCTGAACATGTTTTGTAACACGTGTAGAATCGCGGGCAACAACGGAGACTGCACGTTGTTGCGTCGTGACCGCGTCCTGGGGAGGGCAGACTCCGCCATGGCGTGCATGCCGTGCATGTCGCACGGGCGTCCGCAAATGACGGCGCACCGTGCAGCAACAAGTCGTGGCGGGGATGTAGGATCGAGCCCGTGATAAACTCAAGTTGAATGCATCGGAGAAGCTGTGCCATACTGCCATATGCTCTCTCGTTGTGTGCATCGTGTCCGTGGTGACCGCGCTCCGGGCATCGCCGGAGTCTGGTGAACTCATAGGACGGCGATCCGCCTATCCTAACACAGGACATCGGTAGATGGCTGCGCGGCAGCAAGATTCAGATTGAGAGAGAATGAGCTACCAAAGGCGGCTTGAAGAATCAGTGGATGCTGTTTGTGACCCAGGGGTGAGGATGGCTCCTTCCACCTCACGCTCCCTCTCCGCCACCCCCCGCACCCCCACCACCCCACCGCCGACAGCCACCCCGGCGCCGGCGTCCAACCTCCAGCCTAGGACCGACATCCCCTCCGGTAAGCTCTCCCTTTCCCCCTCTCCGTTGTCCCCGCTGGCAACGCCGTTCTTCCCCGACCGCTCAGTGGGCCGGTCGAAGTCGCTGCGCTGGGCAGAAACGTCCGCCCACTCCGACGACGACCTCCACTCTGCTGGCCGCCCGTCGTCCTACCTCGACGCTGCTCGTCGGCCCCCCGCGGCCGTTGTGCACTCTCCCTGTCCGCCCGCCTCCTTGGAGCGCACGCCCTCTCCTCGGCGGACCTCTGGCCGGGATCCCAGATCCGCGGCGGCATCAACCATGGCGCACGCAGGTCCTGCTGCTCCTCGCAGATCTGCTCACGTCGGCCACTCCGGCGCGCCGGCGGGTCATCGCGCTGGCGCGCAGGCGCAGCGTGCTGCCCCTCGTCCCCGCCCGCAGCTGGTCGTCGGGCTGCCCCCACGACGGCGTGATGACCGGCCTCCCCCGCGCCGTCTCCCGGTTCATCAGCGCCTCGGGCCTCGTCTCCCTCGGGGCCGGCGTGCTTCCCCACCTGACGCTGAGGGTTGGCAGACGATGCTTCCCAGACCCTCATCGTCCGTCGCCCGCCCCTCTGCGACCGCGTCCATCGACAACAAGCCCCGTCGACGGCTCCTTGTGGAGATGACCGACCGCTGCCTCAACTGCCTCTCCTACAACCACAGGGTGGCGGACTGTAAGCTACCCACCCGGTGCCTGCGTTGCCATGGCTTCTGGCATCTGGCCAGGAACTGCAAGCGCCCTGGCAGGCCAGGGCGGGCCGCGGCGACGGCCTCCAGCCGCGCGCTTCGTCAAGGCGCGCGTGGACTCTGACAGCCCTCCTACGCCGCGCGGCTCTCGCGCCTCCACGCCGGAGTTCCTTGCCGCATCGGATGGTCCTGCCCCGCGCCGCATCCTGCGCGTTCGTCGTGACAACAGCCCCGGCAGGCTGCGTGGTTCGAGGGATAGCACCCCGCCTCCCCCTCCGCGGCATCGGCCACCTCCGGACGGTGGCGACCACCACGGCGGCGACAGTAACAACTCCTCTGACTCCTTCATGGATGTCGACCTTCCGCCCGGCCACCCCGCCCTGCGGCCTCGCGGCGCCCCCTGCTACCTCGATCGGGACGCCGAGATCAATGCTGATGAAGCAGCCCTCAGTCTCGCGTTGGTAGCGCAAATCGGCAACCCCGATGAGGCCTTCTCCATTGCGGTCGCGCAGCAGGCCATCGCCCGCATCCCCGGTGTTCTTGCGGACGACGTCCGCGTTGTCTACCTCGAGGACTTCCTGGTGACCTGTGCCACGCAGGTCTCGCGGGATGCCATCCTCCGCGCCAGCGCCGTTCGGCATCTGAAAGTGATCGGGAGCTCTAGCCTAACAGGGGAGGGGGTGAATTAGGCACTAATAAAAACTTAGATATATTGCTCCAACTAGTTTGCACAAAACTTAAACTAAAACATGCTATCTAGATGTGCAACTAGGTAGTTCTAGTGTGAAACCCCTATCCCAAAAGAGTTTAGCAACCTATAATCTTTCCTATCAAGAAACTATTCTATGAAAGTAAAGGCACACAAATTGCTAGTATGAAATGCGGAAGCTTAATGAGCGGGATAGGAGATAGCAAACTCTTGACGCGGGTGTTTATCCCGTGGTTCGGTTAGCCACAAAGGCACACCTACATCCACGTTGTTGTAGCACTCAATAAGAGTATTGCTACTCGGCCACCAAGTCTCTTCCGTGAACACAATCACGGTCACCTTGGCCCCGGGTTCCACTAAGGAACTTCTCTACAAAGGATGGGGGTCTCCACGTCCCCCGCACAAAGATGTCGTCGCTGCTCCACACCAAGTCGGAGGGTCGATGACGTTACCGGCGAGCTTCACGCTCCAAGGTGCCGGCGCACCAAGCTCTTGTTTTGGTTTGCTAAAGAACCACAGCACAAAGGCTCAAGGCCTTGCAATCTCACTCACTAAGAGCTAATTCTTTACACAACACTCTCAAAGTGTGCTAAGGGCTAAGGATATGATCTTGATGCTTTTGTATGGCTTGGAGATGTTTTTGGGTGTGTGTGGGATGTCCAGCAACTCCAGCAATCTTCAAAAGGCCGGGGTGAGGCGTATATATAGGCCACCAAGTCTTGTAGCCGTTGCTCCAACGGTCAGCAGAAAATCTGCGTATCACCGGAAGAACCGATGCCTCTGGAAGGGGTAGTGTCAGTTCATCCGGTCACTCATAACCCGAAATAGCCGTCGAACTCCTGACTGCTGACACAGTGACCACTGGTTGAATCGATGCTTGCCCGTCGGTTAAACCGGTCACTCACAGCCTTCTTCTCTTCTGCTGACGTCAATGCACCGACGCAATACTCCGATGCACCGTCGGTTGAACCGGTGCTGAAGAAACTTCTCGTGGACACTTGACATCGTCTCTGATACACAGTACGCCCAATGCACCGATGCCCTTTCTTGGACCGTCGGTTCAACCGGTGCTTATAGGCTGACTTGGCTTCGATTCCCTCCTGCACCAAACATCATAGCGTCGGTTCTTCCGACAAGCGTCGGATGCACCGATGCTTAGGCATCGATTTTTCCGGTGCTCCTGATCCTTCGGGCCTTCCTGCGCCTATCTTCTCTTTTTTTTTTTGTCATCACTTGAACCTAAAAGTCTGAGAATGGTCATCTTAACAATCATATTAGTCCAAGTGTTGTGTTGTCATTCGATCACCAAAATCACTTGAAATAGCATAAATGGTGCCATGATCGTTTCGGCATCACCTCCCTGGTCTTTCGCCCCTGGACGCGCGGCTGGCGCACGCGGAGGTAAAGACGATGATGTACAAGGTCATCGTCGAGCTTGAAGGCGTTCCTCCCCATGCTTGGAGCCTGAAGACGGCCAGAAAGATTCTGTCGCCCTCCTGTTGGATCCACTGCGCGGACAACCGCGCCCTCGACAAGTCCTCCATGGATTTCGGATCACCGCCTGGACACTAAATCCTAGTGCCATCCCCACGGATGTGCCGTTGTTCATCACCGAGGATGAGGTCCCGTTCGTCCACACCGATCCGATCAACCAGAGAATCTTTGGCAACCTGCCTCCTCATATACGTCAGAAGAAACTCCTGTCCTATGAGGTGCTCGTTCATTTGCGCAGTTTGGCAGATTTCTCCCCGCGTACCTCTTCTTCCTCGCCGTCACCACCCTCCTCCGATGGCGACAGCGGCCACGACGGGAACCCTGACCGTGACTGCGTTCCTCGCGGCCAGGGGCCGCGGATCGAAGGTTTTCACTGCTACCGTGGCGTCAGCGACGGCGCTGCGTTCGCCCCCTCCGGCACCTCCTCCGGCGGCGGCGTTGGCGGGCGCCGCCAGGTTCACGCCTGCCGCCCCGCCGCTGCCTCACGTGACCACCAAGGGTTCCGGCATGGGCAAATGCACCAGTGCCCCGCCGATGCCGCTGCCACGCGGGCCCCACCACGCATGGTCCTGCTCACGGGGGGCGATCTGCACCTACCGTTGGTCGACACGCGTCCAGCGCGGTCTGGCGCGTCCGCCAGGCGTCAAACCCCCAGCCGGTTCCTCCGCCGGGCAAAGCTGATACTGCCTGCGTCCCTGAGCCGGACGCCTTTTCTCACTTGGCGATCCGTGCGGTCGACGAGCGGCTTCAGCAACTCGATCCGATGATCATGGAATTTGAATCTTGCCGGTTGCGTGGCCCTTGCTTCGACACGCCTGCCTGCATCGCCCGTACTGCCTCGCCACCTCCCTCTCTGGAGGAACGCCACGTTGGGGCCTCGGCAGGGATGGAAAACACGTCACCCCCCGCGCCTGTCTGCACCAACTCGCCCCCGGTCGCAATCTGCGAGGACCCTCCAGCCCTTCCTGCCGTTGGCGTCGACTCGCCGGTGTTCCCGTGGCTAAGCCCGCCCCTGCCAACCACCAGCTCGGGCGACGCGGCCACTCATGCCAACCTTGACGTCGGCCCATCCCCCGCGCGCGTCTCGCCGCCGCCGAATGCCGCCCTAGATGCGTTCACCGCGGCGGTGCAGAGGAATATCCCGGAACCCATAGTTCCGCTAGCTCCGTTGGCCCCACGTCTCCCGCGCCCCCCTCGACAACATCCAGCCGCCGAGCAAACTCAAGCAGTCCGGCCGCTGCGTAGTCGTCGCATCGCCAGCCAAGCCCTCTCCCATGTCCCGGCCTCCAAGCGTGGTGAGGTCCTGCTCATGAAGCGCCTTGGCCTGGCACAGGACGATCATCATTCCGTCGCGGCCGCTCATGCCTCCTACGATCGGCTGTACAAGGGCAACTTCCCCATTAAGGATATTGTTGATGTAAAAATCAACACACTGGAATCCGAGGACAAGTGTTCGCCAAGCACAAAAAAGTCAACCAAGCGTGCTAGTTAATTTGATCTGAAATTGACAGTGGAGAAAACAAAGTCAAATTCGAGAGCGTATCGGCTGGGATTCCGAATATCTCTCAGATGAGCGTATCAGCAATCTTTGCCGATACTATAGACGACAAAAAAATATTAAATACAAGCGCGCAGTAAACGAGCGTATCGGCAGAATCAGCCGATACACTAAACGACAAAACCGGCTTTGAGCAGCAGATCGTGTATGTATGACAAGATCTAAGTTACGAATGTGTAACTCAGATGATGTGAAGCTAAAAACAGATCTAAACCGACTCTTGAGATAACAAAGGTGTTACTCCAAAACCTAAATCCGATCTAGTATGTTTTTAGATGTGATAATGGCCAAAAAACGTAGGAAAACCTACAAATCTAGCCGATATCGATAATTGGTGAATAAATCTAGACGAGACGATAGCGATACGCCCGGAAGTCAAAGCCTAGATAAACTCGATAACTTTTGAATAGATTTGAACAAAGCCACAACGATGCGCCCGGTAGCTAAACCTCAAATATACTCGGTAAAACGAAAACTCACCAGCAAATCAAGTCGCTCGAATGTGAGGCGTCCTTGATCAACTTGAAAGAACTCGTCGAAAAAGAAGAGAAAAGGCGAAGTCGCCGAAAAAGTGCAAAAGAATTGTAAAGTTTGTTGTATTGGATGTGTATCAAGTTTTTCCGATCCCTTACAACGGGTATATATAGCCTAGCGCTATCAAGTCCTAGCCGATTACGGCAAACATTACTTGACTAAAAAGAAAAGATTTTCTAAAAGATAAACTACTTTAAATATTACAATCGAATCATCAAGATTCTCGCAGAGTCCGGATCCTCTCCTCCTTCCTTGACTTCATCGGCAACTATCCATCGGCCGAACACCAGAACGGACAAATCAGCATCTTCGCGACATATTCCTCTGGTCCATCGGACAGACACCATCGGCCGATTCCAACACTGTACATCTTTTGGTTTCTTTCAAATCGGCCACCTTCTCATCATAAAAATTACCTTTCTGGACACATGTCAAAAAACGGTGTCTAACAAGATATCAGATATGTCAGCCGTTCGTGAGCTTTTCCCGTCACCGGTCGCTCGCCGTCTAGGCTTCGGCGACAAGCAGCTGCGGCCTGAAACCTCGTTCCAGGCCAACGTCCGTTGTGATTGTAACTCAGTTGTCTCTTATTTTGTAATAGCTTCGAACTAACTCCCGCTGGCGCACTTGCGCGTTGTACAACTCCTTTCTACCTTAATACAAAGATACACAACTCTCTTGCGTATTCGATAAAAAGAATCTGCGGATGGATTGGATGGCGGTGAGGATCATGCTCGTGACGCCGTTGCTACTGTGCAGACCGCGTAGCCGGATGAGTATCATCGAGTTCCTCCCTGACAAAAACCCTGTGGGCCGGTGGAATTACGGGGCAGGCCCGTTTTCTCTGACCTGTTTTAGCGAGCGGAGAGATATGCCCGGCCCATGCTACCATCCGAGAGGCACCCATGAACCACGTGTGACGGCGCCAAGAACGAGCCAGCTGCCAACAGCCGCCGCGCTTCAGGATTCGCAGTCACATCTCACATGTGACTAGAATACGATCCATTACAGAAGGCCGGCCAGCCCAGGGGCTCCCTCCCCCCCCCCATCTTCTTCGCCCTGATGGCACCCATTCCTCCCCCATCTTCTTCCTTCCGTTGTCACCCCCTCCTCCACAGGCTCAGCTGACGGTGGCGCCCACCCACCCCACCATCCACCGCCGCGCCACCACAGCGCCAGCCTTCTCTTGCCCAGCCGTCGACCACCGCCCGCCGAGGACTTGCCCCGGCTGGCCGGCGGTGATCCCGCACCGTCGGGCCACCACCACCCACAACCTCTCCTCTAGTCGCCGACCATGGAGCCACCCTCACCCCTCACCCCCAAATCTAAAACCCTAAAGTCACCATCTCGACCACCACCCTAGCTGGCGACGATCTCGTTGCTGACCGCTCCCCCCACCTCTCACTCCTCATTGGCGGCCGCTCCCCTGGAACCCCAACACCGGTGCGGCGAGCGGTGGCAGCTGCTGCCGTGGGCTGTAATTGGGCCTTGTGCGATGGGTAGCATCACACCCACGCGCGTGACTCTGAATATGAGCGGCGCTTCCACCCTTCTCGCTCGATTTGAACACCCCCACCCCCACCGGGAAGGCGTAACGAATCAGCACAAGCCACCACTACAAAAAAAGGCGAGCGACATGGCAGAGGTGGTGTCGTTGACATCCTTGGCAGTATTAGTGCTTGCATTCGGCTCCTCCGCAGATCTTCCCTTCCTGGCTGTGGGCTCGGCGCTCGGGTTCCGCAACCCTTTCCTCACCGTCTTCCGCACCGCTCCGTGCAGCATCGGCGTCGTGCTGCTTGAGTCGGTCGGCAGGGTCCCATCGTCGGCTCCAGTTTGTCACCCATCCTAGTCCCGACCTATAGAGGCCACGTGTTCCTCCTCGTCGTTCTGTGTCGGGCTTGTTGTCGGCGGCCTGGAGAGCAGCGCCGTAGTTGTTTGGAACCTGCGACACCAACTGCTAGAGTAAGTTGTGACACCCTTGAATCCCCCTCCTCTCGATCCCCCCTCCCTCTCTCATCATCGCCATTTTCCATTCCTACAACAACTAGGATCCCACCTCGACCTCTAGCCTCAACATCATCGTGGATTACTTCAACAAGAAGGATATGCTTCTATCCCATATCATCACCGTCAATCTGGTCATCGGTGGCATGAAGAGCGAGTAAGCTTGTGACACTTCACATCTTCCTTCTCCTATTGCATACATTTCCCCCATTCTCACCACTGCTGCATGCAGTAACAAGCTGAACAGTAGATTGAAGGATGGTCTTCACCGCCTGGCTGTTGCATATGAAATAAATCTCCTCGGCCCTTGAGGAATATCAAATAATGATGTACCAAGGACCTCAACACGAAGCCTCATACATTTTCAGAATCTTCTCATGGGCAAAACAACATAACTCAAATGACGCTTGCTCCACCACACCAACACAAGATGGAGTACCTCCTCAGTGATGGGATAGTAGGGCCAGCGAATGGTGACTTCCAGAACACGGCTAGGACCTCGAATCGCTTGCAGCCATTTCACCTGATAAGGACTCGGCTACGATGTCCGAGAATTTGCCCAATCTTTCACGCTACAAATATCAAGAACACAACTTCTCTGAATTATTTGACTGCAACTAGTCTGTAGCCGAGAATAACAAACTGAAAAAAATACTCAAGGGCTGATGTCTGTATATTCCCTTGGCAATATTCAGAGTACAATAGTAGTCTGACCAACAGTACCATGCATAAGACTATGCCTTTGGTGTACAATGGAATCAGCACAACAATTTGGGAAAATGATCCTCACGGTCAGCACTATCAGCAAGGCAATTGAATATTAATTGTGACAGCGGTAGCACTAGTACGTCTCCAAATTCAAGAAAGTAGCTCACAACAGTAATAGGGAATAAAGAATTCAATTGGGACCTCTCGTGCAACAGGGACACCAATAACTTAGTAGACGAGATCACGAATAAACCAAATAAAATTCTTGATTATCAAATACGAACAGCACACAGACTTGATAGATGGGATCAGCTTACGGAGTAGATGCAAACCAAACCCTCGATAGTTCTTCCACCCGCAGTCACAACGAACCATGGTCAGAAGATGGGGATCCACTGATGAATCCGGAGCAACGCACCCAGAAAATAATCCTGATTACGCTCCCAATCACGATCCAGAAGAATCGGCAAGGTAGATGAGATCAGACGAGAGGGCCTCTTCGCAGAAGAAACCCTAGACAAAATAAACTCAAATCCAATCTAATCTCCTATTACAGAAGATGACTTCTAATATAGGCACGCAGGCCTCAACTCTGACTTGGACTCAACGCACACACACCACCTGGTTGGACTCGACCAACACATGGAAACCACCACGTATGTGACCAACTAGCTATCCCAAAACCATTACGACCAATTACCTAGGACTCAAATGACGTGCTATAAAATAATTAAGTAATAAAATATTGCGGCTACTATATATGTGAAACAGAATAAATGATGCATCTTCACGTGAGCTCAGTAACCGGCATGGAACCAAACTGAATAATACTTGGTTTCCACTTCATCTTATCTTCTAGTTTCTTGAGTAGATTATTTCCCATAAAGGTCAGTCCGACTTTGCTGTTCTTGACCTCCTTGACACGATTCAGGTCAATATAAAAATCACCAAGCTTCATATAATAATGATCTTCCAAATTATTTTTTAGTAATTCAATTGGAATAGAAATATTTGACACATTGGAATTCTTCCTAAATATAATAGCTGAAGCTTGAGGAGCCATGGGCTCATCATCCTCTCCCCCTTGAAACAAAGCCGTCCTCGGCTTTGGCGTAATCTCAACTGGCTTCTTTATTACAGTGATCTTCGAAACCTTCTTTGCAGCAAGAGTGTCTTTTGTCATCGCCACATTTTTCCCAAGAATATTAGAGATAGAACCCAATTGGATCGGCTCCTTGCAGCTGACTACAGACTCACTAGGAGCAGCATTTAGAGTAGGAATTTCCACACCATTCTCTCCCTCTTGAACCAAAGTCGTCCTCGACTTTGAGGTACTGTGTACACCAGATTTCTTCCTTGTTGCACCAGCAAAAACATGGGCCTTAATATCACTTTCCTTCATTGGCTTTAGAATATGATGCACACCTTTATGCACAAATGAATAACAGTTGGAACGGCCTTTATGTTTCGCATCAAGATCAAACTGCCATGGTCTGCCAAGCAATAAATGGCATGCACTCATTGGTGCCACATCACAGTCCACGGAGTCAACATAATTTCCCACTGAAAATTTTATTCGAGCCTTGTGAGTAATTTTCAGTGTACCACTTTGGTTCATCCACTGCACATAACGCGGTTTTGGAAGCCTCCGCGTAGATAGGGACAATGCATGTACTAAATCTGAACTAACAACATTTGTAAAGCTACCACCATCGATAATGAGCTTGCATACCTTATCTTGAATTTTGCATTCAGACTGAAATATATTGGAACACTGCCCCTTCACCATAATTGCAGTACCATCAATATGTGCTTCCTGCACCATCGTAGAGAGCCCATCGGAGACATCATTAGTATCATCAATTTCAATGTCAGACTGAGTATCACAAGAAGAAGCACTAGAATGCAGTCCGGATGCCAAAGAAAAATCATCACTCTCATATACAACTTGTGCTTCGACCATAGGCACTTCAATCTTCTGCAACAACTGAGAATCTTCATTTTGTATTGCTTTCGAGCTAATAAGTGACATGGTAGCACAAGTTTTTTGGGTAACAGCTGCAGCAACCTTTTTAATGGCATCAGATGAATAAACAAATCGTTGTCGGAGTAAAAACTTCATATCTTCCCATGTCCGAAAGGGTCATCCACATCAAGCCACCATTGCAAAACATCTTTATTAAATGTCTCTTCGGCATAATACATCTTGACAACTGAGCTAAATCCATGGCCCGCAAATAAATTCTCCATGGCATCTTGCCAAGCAAAGTATTCACTAGGACTTGTTGTGAGAGACAGTTGTGGCATAAATTTCATCTCATCGAGCAAATAAAGTTGATCCATCATAGATCAATAGCAATAATGTCAAAAGTACCGTGAACAACCTGTCTTTGAATACCAACTGATAAGAATCTCAGGCCCAAATCTGGCATCACCGAACAAGTGGCAGGTACCCTTATCCTTAGCTATTCCCAGGCCCAAATCTGGCATCAAGTTGCGAAAAGCGCTACCTCTGATCTCCCAATCCATCTCAATCATGAAATACCCATGGATTGAACAGCCATGAATACCAGTTGTTAGCAACTCCCTTCGTTAATCCAACAAAACAAAACATGGGGTTGTCTGACACATAAGTAACTGAGTTTTGGATACAAATGTGAGATAAATGAAGTCTAGGATAGGTAGCAAAGCAATTTAGATGGAGGAATAAATAATTAGAGTTAAGGAAGGAAGGTAGATCTAGACCTAGGGAGTGGCTAGAGGGATAGGAACCCGAGGAGGAAGAAGAACATGAAGTCCATGTTGTTTTTCAATTCACCGATGCCTTTTGTGTTGATCCAGCTCTTATGTCTTTATAGTCCATAGCGAGCAAGTGTCCAACAATTGCTGCCCATAGCCTCCATAGCAGCCGACCCAGTCATCATAAGCCCCCAACATTCCCCCCTTCTTAAGCATTGTCTTGCCCCAAGCTGATGTAGAAGCTCTAAACCATTTGGATCCCAAGGCAACTTCAGTCCAAAGCTCTATTAGCTGTTTGAAGGAGCTCATGTGTTCTAGTCACATCATCATACAGATAATTTCGCTCACCATGACTGTGGTCCAATGCAATCTTGAAGAGAAGAATAATTGAACAAAGCATCAAGTGCAAGTTAACATATTTGTTTTTTTATGTAAGTACATGGATTGTCTTTCAACTCTACAACACCACACACCACACCTTGCTTCTAGTGCTGCTCGGGGAAGAATAATGATATGGGATCTTGTAAAATCCTTATAGAAAAGTCATTCCCAGTTTTCAGGTACTAAGATTATGATAATATTCAATACCTTATTTGTGATAAAAAATAACCATATAATATCTAACTTTTGCAGAGATATCATATGCATTGAACTCTTTTATTCCTAACATTGTTACTCCAGCTTTTACTATTGTAGTTGCAATGTGGAACATATCCAAGCAATCACCTTTGATTAGGTGAATCTTTCTTATTTATAATGCAACATAGTTGAGAAAATGTTGGTTGTATGTCTACTAATAAAGTTTATCTTGATTAGGAATTTTTCATTGAAGCAAGGATGCTTAGTTGTTGAGTGGAGCCCAACTGAAAAAAATATAAATATTATGGTTGCTTCTATTGGAAATGATTGTGACTTACTAGCATGACTGGCAATTGTCCCATCTCTTTGAAGTCTTGTCTGATCACTATTGCACAAGATGTAATATAGTTTACATCAGTGAGCAATGACAACAAATTCGTCTAATGCAATTGTGAATTTGTGAAGAAAGTGAGTTAAATAGAAATATGATTAGAATAGTTAAGCAACATGATCAAGTTTTGTATCAGATGCTTTTATTATAATAGTGAAGAGATATCATATTTCAAATATGTCTATAATGTTTAAAGTTGTTAGCCTTTTTATTTTAAGGAATCAATGAAATTAGGCCATAGTTTAGCTTGTTCAAATTGAGCTCTTCTCTGCATTTTATTGAACATCTCTATCCCTATTGATTTGATCCTGAAATTCTTTATATAACCCTATTGAAAACCCAACTGGCCCAGGCGCAGAACTTGTATCCCGATTTTCTAAGAGTTATCAACCCATTTCTTATTATTATCAAGCAAACAAGACCCATTTCCTTATTAAACTGTTGTTCTCATGTGTGGGGTGTCTGTAACATGGATGTAACATGGACAAGCTCATGGAACAAATATGTGAAGATACCAAAGGGATTGTTGCACTTTCATGGTCTCCGTTTGATGAAAATGTTGTGCTAGCATGCACAAGGAACACGAAGATGCTGTGAATGTCAAGAAAGGAGAGGTCAGCATTCTTAATCTATTCTATGCTTTGCTATATGTCAAGAAAATTTTGCTAGCATGCACTAAGAACAAGTTTGGATTTTTTTTTTGTGTTTTCTAGGCTCATATGATCTAGGTTGTGTTTGAGGTGAACATGCCCAACACATGTTTGGATATCCAGTGGAGTAAACATGCTAGTTGCACCTTTGCTTCAGCATCCCCGGAGAAGATAATGATGTGCCATGTTGAAAAGAGCAAAGCAATCTTATAGAATATTCTCCACCATGCAATATAGAGATATTTTCCATGGAGCACTCTAGAATTAGTAATAAATAAAATTAAAAAAAGATTAGAATATTTTAGAATTCTCTAGAAAAGCAACACTTGTCTTAATACCATGACCCCCCTTATCAATAAAAGAGAGACCCCCTCCCTTTCTGAATGAGTTTAATTCGGAATTAAACTCATGCGGCTGATTGGTATAAGCTAACATGAAAATGAATTTCTATCTGATGCATGTAGAAAAACTTATTGGCATAAGCTAACATGAAGAATAATTCTATGCCCCTGATTTAACACTTAGTGCAAATTAAAGTGCCATTCATTCGGCTTGATAAATTACAAAATCTTGACTCTTATCCCCCTGTAGCAGATGGAATGTATAAGAAATGAGTGCAATGGTGCATAGCACTGCAGTTCTATTCTTTCACCAAATTTCACTCGAATGAGACTAACTGAATGAAGAGTAATCTACATGTCCTAGCTTTATCCTCTAGCTGGTCTTAAACTCTCATTTAGATACGTAGTAGATTCAGTACACATTTCTAAGTAGTCCATACAGTTATGTAGCTATTCATACAAGGAAACAAATAGAACAATTATTGAAGACTGCTATTCAATTGTGTTTGGAGAGAAAATTCACGCGCAATGGGAATTTTCTGCGCTGCGGTAAATACGTGCGGGTGTGCCAAGTACACAAACAAAACAACAAAAGAAAGGAAGGGAACACGGGCTCTATTCATATTTCATAAATACATGTTTCCAAATACAAGTGCGCTCCATAGCGTGCCGCCGTTGGGCGAACCTGACTTTGGCGACGTGGTCTTCTGGTTCTCAGGGCCTCGGAAAGCACTCGGTTAATTATTTCCGCAAGTTAGCTTGCTGGAGTACCTTCAATTAAGCTGATGTGGTCATCATCATCAATCTTCACTCGCGTTCTCCATGCATGTTTGATGGTGTGGATGGTGTCGGCGTCATCCATGACCTCGTCTCGGTCCATGAGCCGGTGCTATGTTGCTGGGACATTAGCGGCGCCCTCCTGAGTCGCCCGGCCTCGTCGGTCTTGGACGGCATCGTAGTCGTAGTGGTCGTAGTAGAGGTGGATGGTTGATGCAGAGTCGGCGAACTGAACGGAGTTGATGAAGTGTCGTGGCAGCAGATCATAGGCGAAGTGATTCTGCGGGAAAATTCCCATCCGCAGAACACTTCAATCTTGTAATGGTGATGCACGTACGTAGATGCAGCTTGTTCTTTGGTGGAGCACGTACTCGTGCCCTATAGCTTTCTTGCTTCACTACAGCACATGTGCACTTGCACGGCGACAGCGCACGCCTGGGCTTGCATGTGAGCGTGTACTCAAGTGCAAGTTGCAGATCGGCTTCTCGGCTCCGCGCGCGGTTCCTCGACCATCGACACGACAACATCTTGTGGCAACCTGACGTCAGCATCGTCGGCGCCGTCATCGCCACGCCTTGCCATGGCGTCCATGCAGCGACGTCGGCAGAGGCGGCTCCGTGCCGGCCTCGTCGCGCAGCACTGACCTCGTCGCTCCGCACTTCAGTGTCTTCACGGTGCCATCAGTGGCGGCGGCTCGGCGCTGTCGTCGGCTGGCGGCCGAGCTCGGTGTCGTACCGGGGTGTCGTCGCCGGCCGGACCTTCATCATCTGCTTGGCGAGCACCAACGTGCTCGCACGCACTTCGGCGACATGGATGGATGACGACCCGGCGAACACCAATGGACGTGTGTGCATGCAATCTGTAAAAGAATTGGGAGAAAATAGAAGGTTAACCTGCCGCGTTTCCGAAGACGAATAAGGGTGCCAAGGCTTCTAACCCATGGCTTATTCGCCCGCTCCCTTGATTTGCTTCTCGGCCTCTGTCCGGCGTCGGCGAGGTTGCCGACTCCGACTCCTCACAGATGACATACGGGCGAGGGCGACGTTGAGGTTGTTGCCGGCGTGGTGCAGAGACGAAGGCGACGGTGGCGAGGAAGACGAAGACGCAGGCGAACGTGACCTCTTCGGCTTCCCTTGCGCCTGCCTTCTTGACTCCCCCGAGAATGGAACCCCGAGCACGAGGGGTAGGTGGCTTTATATAGACCGGGTTTGGGAGATGCGCTTGCTAGGTTTTCCGCCCAGCGTCGTCCTTCTATTGAGAGAAATCTGCTGGCCTGCTTATTGTTAGAATTGCCAAAACTAAATATCAGAGGCACACTACTTTAGGATCTTAACATAACCTAGTTCATGACAAATCAATCTAATGCGGAATAAATGGCAAATCATTATACCAGCGTTAGCAGTAGCAGCAGCCATTTACGCCTGATCCGTAGAGGAAGTAGGCGTGCTTATCGGTGTAGAAGATGCAGCAGCAAACGGCGTCATTCCAGGCGCCAACAGGAGTGCTTGGCCTTCCAAACCCCTTCAGTGCCCTTAGCGATCAGACTAGCGGTGGCTAGGGTTTTAGATTGAGATGAATGGGTAATTAAGGTGCTAACCACAACTTTATATTTATAGGCACTGTGGGGCTGGGGCCCAGCCTCTGGAAATAGGCCTAATGGGCCTGCTGATCACAGCCCATTAGGGTTTTGTCATTAGGTTTCCTTAATCATGTTTAGGTGGTTTAAACGCTTTCCTTAATAGTGAAGATCACAAATATCTTAACTGAAATTTATTTCCAACATTCTCCCACTTGATCGAACAGTTAAGGTTAATGTTCGTATCATACTAATGTTCACCCTCAGTAGTAACAGAAAGTACCGGACCAATGCGTCGTCAGTAGCTTGATGCACTACCGGAACCCCATTACCCACAGTCTCACTGAAACACCTCGGTAGAATGCTTATTCGTTAGTTGGGAGTTCATAATAGCCCTAAACAAGGACCTAAAGACTATCCACCAAACCCATATTAGTAACGTGCTGCTTAAACACGTTCGGTGGTAAGTCTTTAGTGAGTGGATCCGCTAACATAGAATTAGTTCTTATGTGCTCAATCTTAATGGTTCAATCCTGGCATCTTTCTTTCACAACACGATACTTAAGGTCAATGTGTTTGGAAGCACCACTTGACTTGTTGTTACTCGAAAAGAATACTGCAGACTGATTATCGCAGTATAACGTTATAGGTTCCGTAATGTTGTCAATTACATTGAGGCCCGGAATAAAATTCTTAAGCCAAACAGCCTGTCCAGTTGCTTCATAGCATGCCACAAGCTCAGCTTGCATCGTCGACGCTGCAACTAAACATTGCTTAGAGCTTTTCCATGATATAGCTCCACTAGCTAACGTGTAGATATATCCTGATGTTGATTTCCTACTATCCACACACCCAGCAAAGTCAGCATCAGTATAACCCGCAACTTCAAAGTTATCTGATCTTCTGTATGTGAGCATGAACTCTTTAGTGTCTTGGCAGTAACGTAATGCCTTCTTGACACCAACCCTGTGGACCTTTCCGAGATTTTTCTGATATCTTCCAAACATTCCGGTAGCAAATGCCAAGTCAGGACGCGTACAGACTTGTACATACATCAGGCTTCCGATAGCTGAAGCATAAGGTATGTCCTTCATCTCATCTGATTCCAATTGGTTCTTAGGACATTGGGCTTCACTGAACTTATCGCCCTTCGCTAATGGAACAGGTGTGGCCTTACTCTTATCCATATTAAATCTCTTAAGCATTTTCTCAATATATGCCTTTTGAGACAATCCTAGTACTCTTTTGGTCCTATCTCGGTGTATCTCAATGCCCAGAACATAAGAGGCCTCACCAAGATCTTTCATATCAAAATTGGATGAAAGAAATCCCTTTGTCTCATGCAACATACGCTTATCGCTGCTCGCTAATAGGATATCATCCACATAAAGCACTAGAATTATAAATTTACCACCCTTTATCTTAGTGTAGGTACAATTATCCACATCATTCTCCTTAAATCCAAATTTCTTAATCACTTGATCGAATTTAAGGTTCCACTATCTTGATGCTTGCTTAAGCCCGTAAATGGATTTCTTAAGTCTGCATCCCAAATGTTCCTTGCCCTTCACAACAAAACCTTCCGGTTGTGTCATGAAGATTGTCTCATCCAAGTCACCATTAAGGAACACAATTTTCACATCCATCTGATGCAGCTCTAAATCATAATGAGCCACTAGCGCCATGACGATTCTGAATGAATCTTTCTTAGACACAGGGGAGAAAGTTTCATTATAATCAACCCCTTCTTTTTGTGTAAAGCCTTTGGCTACAAGCCTTGCTTTGAATCGTTCGACATTCTCTTTAGAATCATGTTTAGTCTTGTAGACCCATTTACAGCCTACTGGTTTGACTCCATCAGGAATATCTACCAGATCCCATACATCATTAGAACTCATGGACTTAAGCTCTTCTTCCATGGCCTCAACCCATTTGGTAGAGTTCTCACATGATACTGCCTCTCTGAACGAGTTAGGATCATCAGCTTTCCCAATATCATACATGTCTTCACTCAAGTATGTCTCATAATCAGGGAAAACTGTTTGTTTCCTAGCCCGCTGTGATCTTCTTAAGAGTTCAACAGGCTGAGGTGTTGGTTGAGGTGCAACCTGAGGCATCTCGACAGGGTTCTCAACTTCAGCATTAGGCGCCACTTGCTCAGCTTGTGGTTCGCTCGCAGGCTCATGAGCTACTTCGACTTGCGGAGTAGCGCTAGTACTCTGAACAGGAGGCGTAATCTGAATAGATGGTGTACTCTGAACGGAAGGAACGAACAACGGCACTAACTGAGGTGTCACTGTTTCCTGAATCACCGAGATGGGAAGTTTAGCCTGTATTTCTTCAAGATTAATTTCCCTCCTCGGAAAGCTCCCACTGATTCCTGCATCCTCTAGGAACACAATCTGTCTGGTCTCGACGAACTTTGTGAAACGATCAGGACAGTAGAATCGGTATCCCTTAGACTTATCAGGGTATCCGATGAAATAGCAGCTCACCGTCTTATCATCTAATTTCTTTTGCTGTGGATTAAATAACTTAGCTTTGGCTGGACAGCCCCACACACGCAAATAATTAAGCGATGGTTTCTTCCCAAACCACAACTCATAAGGTATTTTTGGCACGGATTTGGAAGGAACACGATTAAGTATGTGCGCAGCTATTTTTAATGCTTCCATCCACAGCTCCACATACATAGTAGAATAACTAAGCATGCTACGTACCAAGTCCATTAGTGTACGATTACGACGCTCAGCTACTCCGTTTTGCTGTGGTTCGCCCGGCATACTGTACTGGACCTTTATATCATTCTCTTCAAGATACTTAGCGAACGGTCCAGTTACTTGCCCGAATGGAGCATGTCTCCCATAATATTCACCACCTCGATCCGATCTCACTAATTTAATATTGACATTATGCTGATTTTCCACATCAGCCTTGAATATTTTGAATTTATCTAATGACTCGGATCGATCACGAATGGGGGTAAATATAACCATAACTAGAGAAGTCATCTGTGAAAGTAATGAACGAGTCAAAACCATCAACAGACTTTACTGGAAACGGGCCACAAATATCAGTATGAATTATTTCTAATAGGCCCAAACTCCGAGTAGCTCCTTTCTTAATTGTCTTAGTGAATTTCCCCTTAATACAATCAACGCATTGTTAATTGTTAAAACAATAAAGGAAAATACTTTAAATCTTAAATTGGGCTAAAACTCATGAAACAGCCTCAAAATATCCCTATGTGCGCGGCCCAAACTGCGCAGTCGGCCCATTTAGCCCAATTCGGCCCACTAACCAGCAAACCCTAATGCCGGCTAGATCTGAGCCGTTCACCATGATCTAAGGGCCACGAACTGATGTGGCACAGTATAAAAGAGTGAGGTGCTGTCAGAAAACCCTAATTTCCTCACTCTCTTTCCCTTCTCTTCTCTTAGATCGAGCGGCCGCCACACCCGCAACTCACGCGGCCTCCTCCTGCTCATGCGCCTGGGCACCGCCGCCAGGGCACAGCCGCCCGCCTCTTGCTGCAGCTCAAGCCGCGCTCGGGCCGGCCACCGCCTTGGGGCGCTGCACGTCGCCGCCTTGCGCGCGCCGCGCGTCTGCGTGGGTGTGGGACCGGCGTGCAGCAGTAGCGCCTGCTGGGGCCGCCGCCTGATGTGGCTTGCAGGCCGCCGACCGGCCGCCTCCTCATGCGAGCCTTGCAAGGTGCCGCCTTGGTCCACGCGCACGTGCGTGGGGAGGACCAGCGTGCGCGGCGCCTACTTTGGCCCGGCCGCCACCTCGTGCGCCGGAGCTGCACGGTGCCGTGGCCCAGCCAGCCGCCAGCTCACCTTGGCTCACCCCGCCACCTCACCTTGGCTCACCCGCACCGCCACTTACGCTCCTCTGTGGGCCCTCCTGCCGGCGCCGCATGTGAGCGAGTCGCGCGCGGTTCCGTCGGGGGGCTCCACTTAGGTGCTGCTCATGGCGTCCGGGTGCAATTGCACCATAGACGGGCCAACCTCATGCCCGCTGCGTCGCCCAGGTAAGATGTTCCTCAATCTTAGGGTTAGGGTTAGGGGATTTCATGATGAGATCTGAAAATTGCTTTTTCCCTTTTTCTACATGCTGACTCATGCATCTAATCTCATAGATTTAACTTTAATTTGCCAAATTAAAACAGGAACAGGGATCTAATTTGGGGAACAGATTAAGTAGCAGTAAACCCTAACCTTAATTGCATAGCTAATCATTAGTTTGCCTCGGTTTAAACATTAATTAGCATTGACATAAAAGCATTTGCATCTAATTCGAGACACTTAGCATTAACAGATCAAGATTTAACTTAAACTTGATCTAAACCGAATTAGATTAGATCTAATCTCGTGATCAGAAACCTAATTAACCATGATTTAGATCTAATCAAGCATGATTAACACATAAAAGCCTTTCTGCAGGAACTAATAGCATCTAAAACATGAATCAAACTTAACAGTTCATATGCATCTTAAACCGACGAAAATCAAAGGCATATTATGGCTTAAAATGGACCGTGCATGACTAGGTTAAGATGGCTCTGATACCAATTGTTAGAATTGCTAAAACTAAATATTAGAGGCACATTACTTTAGGATCTTAACATAACCCAGTTCATGACAAATCAATCTAATACGGAATAAATGGCAAATCAATATACCAGCGTTAGCTGTAGCAGCAGTCATTTACGCCTGATCCGTAGAGGAAGTAGGCGTGCTTGTCGGTGTAGAAGATGCAGCAGCAAACGGCGTCCTTCCGGGCGCCAACGGGAGTGCTTGGCCTTCCAAACCCCTCCAGTGCCCTTAGCGATCAGACTAGCGGTGGCTAGGGTTTTAGATTGAGATGAATAGGTGATTAAGGTGCTAACCACGACCTTATATTTATAGACACTGTGGGCTGGGGTCAGCCTCTGGAAACAGGACTAATGGGCCTGCTGATCACAGCCCATTAGGGTTTTGTCATTAGGTTTCCTTAATCACGTTTAGCTAGTTTAAACGCTTTCCTTAATAGTAAAGATCACAAATATCTTAACTGAAATTTATTTCCAACACTTATCCGTTGGTTCCTTGCGTGCAAAACGGAACGACGAGTAGATAAGCATCGTGGCCCTCCAACCTCGCTGCACTGTGGGCCTGATCAAGGATGTCCTCTAACACACGTGCGTGACTACGTGAGGACGAGGGTGGGGATGACGCACACGGGCTCCGCCGAGTTCGTTGCCGCGGCGAGGGAGTTGAGTTCATAGATCCCGATGCTTCTAGAATCTTCTAGACTGTGCCGGCTGCCGCGCGGGTCCGGGTGTACAGCAATACGTCGACATGTATCATAATAGTATTCGCACGTTGATGTCGTACGCATGCATGGGCGCCATGCACTTTGGCAGCCGCGCACGTACGTGCATACACACATATGGGCCTACACGCTAGCCCTTTTGTTGGCTTCTCTACCAATTTTATTAGGAGCCAATATGCCAAGTTGTTGCCGCGATAAGAGATCCTGATGTTTCTAGAATGTTCTAGACTGCGCCGGCTGCGGCGCGGGCCCGGCCATACGTGGCAATATCTCAACCCATACGTAGTGCTGTATATGTGCATGTGCGCCGAGTACTTTGGCCGCCGCACGTACATGCATGTGCACGCACAGAACTGCACACGCTCGTCCATCTTATTCCTTGCTTCTCATATTGGCCACTAATGCATAGTAGTATTTTAGATTATCTGTACAAAATCTCATCAAACAAATTGCATTCAAAATGTCAATTGATTGGAGGCATAAACATCACAGTTACCGGGGTGTCACGGCCGACTAGGCCGCGCGGGTTACTGTAGCACACGGCTACTGTAGCGCCGCGGCACAGCCTCCTTAGACTCAAACTGGAAACGGTGAAGGAGCCGAACCAGATTAAATAGGCGGTCTCTGGGAAGCTAGTAACTCCGGTTCGAACCTTTTGCGCGAAGCGAGAACGAAAGCGTAAGAGAGTTATTTAGCAGGTGTGGTTTACTCAAAGCGTAGAGTAGATCTTAGCCGTTATCCCGGGCCGGGTCGTTACATAGGGAGTAACATTTTCAGCAAATTGCTTAGAAATATATGATTTGTATAGGTTAATACAAACAAAGCTAGCAGATTTATCATATCCCAGTTTTCGGTTGAGAAACAATTTATATCGTTCCATTTATTGAAATTGGAGAGCTAATCACACAATAATGTTCCAATAGAACAGAATAAGTGTGATGCATTCGGTAAGAGAATGAGAGTGGCGCTGCCTTCATGTACCTCTCGGCTACCTCAGGAGCTAGACGTGCAGCAATGTTGGAGGACATGGTATGCTCGATTGAGACACATGAGGTGAATATGCCGATGTCTAGGAGCCGATGGAGTCGGCCGCCGGAAGGCTGGCTCAAGATCAACTTGTACAGATGCTTCTTACTCTGCTGGTACATCATCCGGAGCTAGTGGCGTGGTGATTAGAAACTCCCAGGGTGAAGTTTTGGCTGCCGCAGCTCGCGCCAATACTAACGTTGCAGATGTGACGATGGCTGAAGCTTTGGCAGCAAGGGATGGTGTGCTGCTTGCTACTGAACGGGAAGCAACCGAAGTGATATTGGAGGTGGACAATCTGTCTGTGGCGAACCTCATTCGATCGGAAGAAGGGATTCGCAGTGGTATCTCGGGAATTTGGCACGAAATCGGAGAGCTTAGAATTGGGTTTGTAGCTTTTGATGTTTCTTTTGTTCATAGGGAAGGTAATGAGAGGCTGCTCACAAGTGTGCGAGTATGCCATCGGAGTCTAGCCCTTCGTTTTCTTGGTCCGGCATTCTCCCAGATTGGCTTGTAGAGATTGCTGGTAGAGATTGTAATGATGCTGCAAATGAATAAAAGCTCTCGAGATGTGCCCTAAAAAAAAAGAGCTAGACGTGCAGCCTCATGAATTTCCTCTCACTCGATTTTGCTCACAAGCAATATTTCCTCCACGTGTCTGGCCTCTAGGGCCTCACCAAAGTTGCTCACCTTGTTCTTCCTGGGAGCAAAAGACTACAGGTGGCAGAGGTGTGGGAGCCGGGCGAGGGGCGTGTGGGGAGATCTCCAGCGTCGTCGTCCCGTGCCGTGGCGAAACTGTGGCCATCTCCATCGTTGCATTCCATTGGGCTGTGAATCGTCGAGGAGACGCAAACATGCACATGCTTAGACCACCGATGAGCTTATGGTTCAGATCTTGGATAGGAGTGAGAGGAGAAGGGAAGGGAAAGGAAAATAGAAGCTGCTCGGCCATACCATCGCCTCGAATCGCCGGAAAATAGATCCTTTGCCTAATGTGCGTCGCCAAATGTCGCGCGGCGAGTGAGGCGAGCGACAACTGCACTTCACCCATGTCAGTATGAAGCGGCATGATGAGTGTTCAGGTGCGGTGCTCGTGCTGGTGTGGGCTCGACAAGCCGCCGGATCCCGCGCGGCTGCACGTGGTCCACATACTTCCGAGGCTGCACGAGCTCCCGACGGCTCCCCGAGCTCAAGCGACGGTAGTGCTCGTGCTGGCGGGTAGGAGAGCGAAGGGAGCGAGCGCAGCTCTGCAACTCCAGCCACCGCTGCTCCCTCTAGGCGCACGCCACTCCCGCAGCCGCCCGTCGTGCCACCACAGCTCCTGCCCCCGCCCGCGCGAGATCTGGTGGGTCGAGTCTGCCGAGGCCTCCGGTGCCGTGCCTGAGCCCGGCCAGGGCCTCCACATTGGGGGGTCGCCAGCCGCCGCGCTGAGCATGCCCCCGCCAGATCTAGTGTGGGCCGGGTGCCGGGGAGGTGGAGGTTGGGTGGCCAAGCTGGGCGAGGCGGCAGCGGTGGAGCGGCAGGCGTAGAGCGAGACGGGGAGGGGGAGGCGGAGGCGCGGGCGTGGACGAGCAGGGAGAGCGTCAGCGGCATCAGGGAGAGGAGAGGGAAGAAGATAGAGGGGGGGTTGGGAGTGAAGAGCATTTGGATTGGGGTAGTGGGTTTCTGTAAAAATGTCATGCGGGCGGTTTTTTTTGTAAAAATGGAAAGAGTTCTCGATTTTCTCTTCTTCATATTGAAATAAAATTTACAATGGGGATCTATACGTAAAATAATATAACATTTTTACTATTCTGGTCAGATGAGTTGAACTTCTAGCTAATTTCAAGAAAGTGGAAGGGTCTTTTTGCAAAATAGTTAGGCCGAGCGCTGATCGACACGCGTCCTTTCTTTCTCGTGAAGCGCGGAGGGAGCAGCAAAAGAAGGTAGGTTTTAATCAACCTGGTGAGCAGCAACCGGATGCGGATCCAGCCATGGGGGCTCCCCCATGGAGCCCATGGTAACACTCAGCAAAGAAACTGTTTGCCAAGTACTCAATGGAATGCACTCGGCAAATAGCTGGTTTCCGGTACTGACTTACCATTCTAGGAAACCGCGACCTAGTATCTCGTGTGAATGTGTCGTGTGTGTATAGCTATGCAATATTTTGTGTATAACTTTAGTCAAATATCTCTGGACATCTAAATCATCAAGAATAAAAAAACAAATGAACTAGAAAATTGCAGTTCTATCCTAAACCTACAATTTCATTAAGACTTCATCACCATCTAAAAACAATCTAAGTTTTTTTGAAATTTTTTTACGAGTCTCCGAGACAAAGTGAAATTCAAATTAGGAACAAAAGAAACTATATGTGCTAGTTGATCGAGCGCTGATCGACACACGTCCATTCTTTCGCGTGAAGCGCGGAGGGAGCAGCAAAGGGAGGTAGGTTTTAATCAACCTGTTGAGTAGTAGTGATGTATATAAGATGTTTTAATTATTTGTACAAATAAAATTATTGTGATAAAATCACAATAATTTTATTTGTACAAATAATAAAAATCTTATCTGTAACCACATACATGCTGATTCTGTTGCACAGGCGCATTATGGAATGACAGTGGTACTATTTGTGAGTCTTTCCCTGGGAGTATACTGGGTATCCAGCCCTACCGGTCAGTAGCAACAATAACGTACGTGCAAAAATTTACCTTTTTTTTTTCCCGTGCAAGGTCACCCACAAGGACAAGGTCGCACGCCACTGTGGTTAGCAATCAACAGTCATCGCAAGGACAAGGTCACACGGTTTTTTTGCATGGTTACATAAGGTTTTTTACACACTAAGGAAAAGACCAGATTTGCTGAGTGCCACCGGCCTTTACCATGTGTTTTTTGTTTGCCCAGTATGCCAGCTTTGTTTGCCGAGTGTTGTGTTGCTTGCACTCGGCAAATTCGAGTTTTTGCCGAGTTTTTTTATTTTGCCTAGTGTTTCTCTAGTAACACTCAGCAAAGATATTGTTGGTTGAGTGCCCGATGGAATGCATTAGGCAAATAACTAGTTTCTGGTAGTGACTTACCATTCTAGGAAATCCCAATGTAATGTCTCGTGTGTATAGCTATGCAATATTTTGTCTAAAACTTCAGTCAAATGTCTCTGCACATGTAAATCATCAAGAATAAAATCAAGAATAAAAAACAAATGAACTGGAAAATTGCAGTTCTATCCTAAACCTACAATTTCATTAAGACTTCATCGCCATCTAAAAAAAATCTAAGTTTGTGTGAAATTCTTTTACGAGTCTCCGAGACAAAGTGAAATTCAAATTAGGAACAAAAGAAACTATCTGTGCTAGCTGATAGCACTTGGGACAGGGGCTTATCGCTGTTGTCCGTGGCGGTTCCAAGAGCATCCCAAGTGTCGTTATTGCTTGTGACCTAACATTCTAATGTTCATTCAAAGAAACTTCATGTCATATATATTTTTTCTAAAAGTACATCTTTTATCTCCAATTCTTTTAACGTGCCTGCCAGCTGATTGTGTCCATGACAATGTGTTCTGGCAGATTGCAAGGTTAAGTCAAAAAGGATTGCAAGGATAAATCTCACATGTACATACCAAAACAAATAATGATTCCTATATATATCTATTTTTTGCGATTAATTCCCATATATGGCTATATGCACCATCATTTTGCCTATCCACCTTATATAGCAACCAATTAATGAATTAATGTCCATAACTTCTGTAATCTTCTTGATATATAATCAGTAACTCGTTTCCAAATTATGAATCAAATCAATGGCAGCATCTTGGGATAAGACTAGTTAATTAGTTTATTCTCTTTATATATATTGAGCTGCTGGGTAGCCAGGCCATTGCTCACCTCCAATCTATCCTCTCTCAAACAGAGAGCTAGGCTAGCAAGAAAGGATAACGATACAACCAGCTCTAGCAGTATGAAGGGCAGCAATGGCGGCTGCAGCTTGCCATATGTGATTGTCATATGGGTAGCTATTCTCTTCGGATGCCTAGCATTGTCTGCACAATGTAAGTACACATCATGCACCTTTTTCTTTCGTTAATTTTTACATGTATTTTACTATTATGTCATACAGAGTGGCTGTGTGCGGTCGCAGAGGCCGGGCACAATTTCTTTTTTTTTTGTAAAAAAAGAAAAATACAGTGACGAACACAAAATATATATTTACAGGCCGTTCTCAGCTGCTCAAGAATGCCGGGCGCACAAGAGGTGTCTATCTAACTGGCAGTGCGAGCAACAAAAGCGCTTACCACACCCAGATATACTGCCCACCTCCTGCTGCTGCTGCAGATGGCGATGAGAGCAAGCTGAAACTCATCTTCTGCACTGAGAAATGCTTCTGTGGCGCCGATGAGGAGGCCATCTGCTATTGCTGCCAGAATAAGGCTCCTGCGCCAGTATGTTACGACCAGTTATCCCAGTGCCAGGCCAACTGCCCCGTCTGCGACCCGGTTTGCCCACCCGGAACGGCGGCGGAAGGCCATCGCCTCCATGCAACGAAGAAGAACAACGCCACCTAGCTTGTACTTGTAAGGGGTTGTTGTTCCATCTCCATGATCTGGAAACTGTGAGGATCAGATCAAGCAGAATAATACTATATATGCTGATGTAAATGATACATATGTGATCATTGAGTATATATATGCCGTCGTCACATCGTGTAGTTTTCGAGCCATTAATTCGCTTTGTTCGGCTGGCTCTGGTAGAGAAAAACATTGTGGTCATTGTTTAGGCTGTCGTACGCAGGGTTAACCGAACCGTCGGTAACCGGTCCGGTTTGACCGGTTACCGGTCAAACCGGTCCGGACCGGTACCGGTTCGGTCCGGTATGAAACCGGTCCAAATTCAAAATTTAAATTTGAATTCAAAAAAATGAAAAATTCCCAAAAAATTCCTAAAAATACTTCAAGGTGCAATGAATCTAATGGTGTCAAATTTTCTCCAAAATTCGTTCATTTAGTATGGTTTTCGGAATTTATAAGTTAAATAAAAAAAGAAAAAGAAAAAAACCGCGGCCCATTAAGGCCCATCGCGTGGCAGAGGTCATTTAACGTCGCGTGTCCCTCAGCCGAAGCCTCACCAGCGCCTCCCTCACCCGCTCCCCCCTCACTGACTCCTGTCCGCCGCCAGAAGTCGCCGCCCGCCGCTCGAGGCCGGTTAGCCGCTCTCAGATCCCGGCTAACCGGTCTCCCTCACCGGTAAGCCGGACCGGTAGCAGATCTACCGGTCCCGTCCGGTTTTCCGCCCGGGGAGGCCGGTTTACCGGTATGGGGAGGCGGTAAACCGCCGATTAGCGTCGGTAAGCCGCGGTCAGGTTAGTTTTTTTTTCCCTAGGATTTAGGTGTATTTAGATGTTTTGTTTTAGGATTTAGGTGTATGACTTAGGTATATTTAGAATTTAGGGAAGATTTATTTATATTACATGATTTTTTGCACTATGTAGTAGGTTTTAGCTAGATTTAATTTAGGTGTATTAGATGATTTTTGACACTATAACTTAGGTAAGAGTAAGAATATTAGATGATATATTTTTGTTGTGCATGTATGCAGATAGACAATGGCAAGCAGAGATGTTGTGTGGGAACACGGTGAAAATCTTTATCCCGGATGGCGATGTAACTATTGTCGTACGCAGAAAGGAGGAGGTGGTGCGACTAGATTGAAACAACATTTGGCTAGGCGCGGGGCAGAGGTGATCCATTGCAGGAATGTGCCACCTGATGTGCGGGACTTCTTTCAGCGTGAGTTGGATAGGGCAAAGAAGGCAACTGCTGACCGGGCCCGAGAGAGGTTGAGACGGGAGAAGGCTGCAGCAGAGGGAAACTATCCCGGTGATGAAGAAGATGAGGAGGCTCAGGTGCAGCGTGCCATGGATCTATCGAGAGCGGAAGCAGAGTTCCGACGGGGGGTGGAACAGAGAGGAGGTGCATATGAGCGTGGAGGGGGTAGTGGTTCGACGAGGGGGAATGTTATGCAGAGAATGTTTCGAAAGTCCACTTCGCAGAGGGAGAGTCCTGTGGTGGAGGACTATAACTTGGCAGCTGGTGGGAGAAGAGGAATGACACAAACAAGGATTGATACAGGCTCCTGGACGCAGAAGGGTAAGAACGCAAAGGAAGCTATTGGTAAAGCTTGGTCAAAGTTTTTCCATATTGCAGGAGTACCTGGAAGACAGGCTGACAGTCCATACTTTATCAGCGCGGTTAGGGAGACACAGAAGTGGGGTAAGTTTTCTTTCATTGCAATGATACCTATAAACTTACATTTTTGTATCTTATGATTTTCATATGGTTGCAGGTGAAGGTATCGCATCACCCACTGGACGGGATATTGATGGCAAGTACCTTGATCAGAATGAGCAAGACTTGAAGACGAGGTACGTAAAGTTTCAGAAAGACTGGCCCTTATTTGGCATCACGTTAATGTGTGATTCATGGACTGGTCCGACGAGGATGAGTGTCATCAACTTTTTGATATATTGCAATGGGGTCATGTGGTTCCATAAGTCTATTGATGCGACTGGAAGAATTCAAAATGCTGCATATTTGTTCAAGGTAGTCCCTCAACCTGTTCCATTCACATTGTGTATGTTTTGTCATGTTACTAAAAAATCCGTCTTCCATTGCAGGAGATTCGAAAGGTGGTGGAAGAGATTGGACCGGAGAATGTCGTGCACGTAGTCACCGACAACGGCTCGAATTACAAAAAAGCATGCAATGAACTACTAAGTGATGTGTATGACCACATAGCTTGGACACCTTGTCTAGCACACACCGTCAATTTGATGTTGAAGGATATAGCTCGAAGGCCTGAACATGGTGTTATCATCAAGCAGTGCAAGCGAATTTCAAATTGGTTACACAATCATGGTCAGTTGAATACAATGATGAGGAACGCAATCGGTGGTGAGTTGGTCAAGTGGAATGCCACTCGATTTGGAACCAACTACATGTTCCTAGAGAGCATCTATCGGAAACGTGATCGTTTCATGCAGTGGATGGCATCTACTGAGTTCCAACACAGCAAATGGGCGAATACCGAAGATGGTAGATTTACTCATGCAAGTTTTTCAAGTATGGAGTGGTGGGATGCATTGAAATATATCATCGACACAAGTTCAACCAATATACAATGTTGTTCATCCAGTGGATGCGAGCGGAACTGGAGTACTTTTGCCTTGCTGCATACAAAGGTTCGCAATCGGTTGTCGCACAAGAAACTTAATAAGCTTGTCTATGTCAACTACAATCTTCGTCTCCGACTCGAGGAGGTCTCCGGCCCACTGATGCGTGAAGAAGGTGATTTCATTGACCAGCTAGCCCATCTTTCATTCTATGATGAGAAAAATCCGGTGCGGGAATGGATGGAATATGGTAGATCTAACCGGGCTCCAGTTCTGGACGAGGATGATGATGACGGCGACATCCCTCTCCCGTCCCATATTGTCAGAGATCAAATAAACGTGTCAGATCTACGTGAGGCTACGGGGAATGATTCCATCAGCGATTGGGCACGTCAAAATATAGGTGACACTCACCTAGGGAAGAGAAAGTTGCACAAGGGGCCTAAGAAGGGTGACTCGAAGCGTCGAAAAGGCAAAGGAACAGCAAAACCAGTGAGCAGCGACACCGAGACTGATGATGGCGAAGGTGAGCGTAGTCCTCCGTATCAGGAGTCCGAGGATAGCAGCTCGGCCGATGATGGTGATGATGGTGACGGTGCTCAGCCTAATGCTGGTGGTGGAGGTAGTGGTGCTGATGATGCTGCTGGTGGTAGTGGTCATGCTCGTGGTGTTCGTTTCACAGGTATATATTGCACATATAAATACACACATATTTCTGACTATTGACTACTAATTATGAAATATGGTTGATTGCAGGGGAAACTCAGTTCACACATGCTACTCAGGACACCGACCATGGAGCACCGCAATCGCAGAGGAGAACAGGTGGACCGACGGACTATGACAGTCCACAGAACTCTTCTTCCTCCTACAGCGATTCGAGGCACTCTTTTCACTATCCCATTCCTGACATCAGCATGCAGCCACCGACGAGATGGGTGTACGAATGGGAAGACCCCCATTTTTACACTATGTTAGTTCAGGAATGGCAGACAACATCGGCGTGGACGGGCCAAACTTGGCAACACTACAAGGCTGAGCTGCTTAGAGTGCGAGGTATCGCTTTGATGTCCACCGCCGAATACCAAACCGCATCTCAAATGGGGGTCTTCCCATTCCTACGTTGAACTTTTCATTTCATGTGTATAAGTGTATGACTCCGTATTTGTATGCACCCTATTACTATTGTATTTGTATGCATAATTATAACTCATTGCTTTGGTAGGGTCATTTACATTAAAATGTGCATACCTCATGTCGAAATTTCCTTTTATTTCACACCGGGAATCAATTTTTCAAGCGGCGAAAAAATACTCTAAACAACCGGTATACCGGCCAAACCGGCCGGTATACCGGTGTAACCGGTCGGTATACCACAGTGAGCCGCAACACAAAACCGGCCGGTATACCGGCCAAACCGGCCGGTATACCGGTATACCCGGCCGGTATACCGGTCGGAACCGCCACCACGGTAAAATTTGAATTCAAATTCACATTTGACCGGTTCCGACCGGTAACCGGCCTAACCGGACCGGTAAACCGGTACCGGAGCCCGGCGGTTAGGCCGGTCCGGTCGGGAAATTGAACCCTGGTCGTACGTACGTCCTGTTTGCTAGAAATGTTGGTGCCTGCAGCTCCGTCCGTTGCTGATTTTCTTGCTCCACCAGTGTATGAATAATCTGCCGGAGATTCAGGCGAGTTTCGTGGAGAGATTGCCGGCGATCGAGCGCTGATTTGTCTCAGCGATGAGGCCAGATCACTCGCCTCGATTTTTTTTTATTTTTAACCTTTTTTTAATAATATTTTAAGTTTAACCCGGTTGTCATTTTATTTCCGCGTCATAGCCTGTTTGGTCGCGCCATCCCTACTGGCGCGACAATTAGCCTCTGTCGTGCCAGTCCGCGTGGTGCGACAGAGCCGCCACGCTGGCAGCGGGCCGCTGCGCGCGCCATGCAGGTAAACGACATGGACATACCTGTCGCGCCAGTGCATGTGGCGCGACAGGGCCTCTTTGTCGCGCCACCGCCATTGGTGCGACAAGTGCGTTCTGCCGCGCCGTTGTCTCGCTCAGCCCAGAATGGCCTGCATTTGTGTCGCGGTGGCGTGGGTGCACAGCTTTGTCGCGCCACCGTGGCTGGCGCGACAAATGCCTTCCAGAAATGGCACAAGGTACTGCTGTTGCTTTGCAAGTCCTTTTTTTTCTCTTTTTTTCATTTTCCTTTTCTCTTCCATCCTCCCCTGCTGTTGCTTTGCTGCTTGTAGGCTAGTATATGGTGCCGCCTCACCTCTCCTCTCCTCACAAGCACCTAGACGCTGTCTATTTTTGTATTTAGAGGAAAAGGGGTTGGTCCAATTTACAAAATCCAGCTCCTCTCCTTGGACCAGAGTGAGGGCTGCAGAAATGCCCATTAGTTTGAAAGCAACCTTGCAAAGCAATGCCCGATTAGGGCCCCTTCGGTTAGCTCGTTCCGGACATGGAACGAGGGCTGGAACTAATCCAGCTGATTGAGGGCATGGAAATAAACCTGCTCTTCCAGCTGGAATCATTCCACACATCCATTCCTAGCTAAACGAACGGACCCTTACTGTATTGTCCACATTGATTTGAAAAGTATGCAGAACTATATCAATATACCATACTGTTATATAGCATAAACTCTGATTAGATTTTTAGTTCAAAAGAAACCATTGCATAATTTTGGGTCACAAGATATCCATGCCTTAATAATGCTAAAAAGCCCGGTTTTCAACAATAGAAAGCAAAAACTATAGCTGTGAAGTCACAAATAGTGAAGCCATTAACAAAACTAGTAGGAAAAGCACTAGTAGTGCATTACAAGCATCAGGAGTCCATCACAAGCTCAAATAGTCCATTACAAGCACCAGTAGTCCATCACAAGTTCTAGTTGACATATTTAGAATAACTCGAGGCACATAGTGCAGCTATTGCTTCATCTACGGCGACGGCGCTGGTCAGGAGGGCTGAAAGGATCTTTGCGGCATCGTTGCCTTCCAGGGGCTGTTGGGAGCACGTTCCCGCTACCAACGTCGGTGTGGTCACGAGAGCGCCGTTGTCGGCGAGGCGGAGGAGCATCTTGTGGTGCCTGCAACAATAATTTAAAGTTTCGAGGCATCTTTAAGAGCAATGTTTTGTACATCATGGAGTTATATGATTTGAATTACTCATGCTGACCTGGCTCGATTCACCCTGGGTCTGCGTTGCTGGGGGAGCGTCAAACATCTGTGACATCCTGAGCACCTGGTAGCTTGGGTCATCAGCTTCTGAGGTCTCTTCCTGGTCAGACTCTTCACTGGATTGGGGTGATTGGATAGTTTTTCCCCTTGATCCTACACGTGATGCCATCCTCGAAGTGGACCACGACTGACTTCTGGAAGCGGAAGGCAAAGGAGTAGTAGTGGCCACGTTACCGTAGTGAATCGGTGTCCATGTGCTAGAACTAGGGCCACATGCACTCGAAGCTCCTGCATCAGGTGCCTGTGGACCGAACTCATCGTCAGGGCGAGCCATGCAATTAAGCTTCGCGGCCATCCGCCTGCAACTCCGGCGAACCCTCTGTGTTCAACCGAAAAATGTAAGACAATACACATAGGAAAGTATTACAAAGATGGTGACAATATGACTAAACAAAAAGACGGTTACCTCGACAAATGCCCTAAAGTGTCCCCCTCCATTGTCTCCTTCGCTTGCATGAGCCATTGCCATGCCTGCCTCATTAGCGAGACGCGCCTGATACGATTGAGTTAGTCCTAACATAATTGAAACTGTGAATACGTTTGTAAGAACCATAAACATTGAAATAGCATTATGTACCATGTAGTTCTGCAAAGAGCCCCTTTTGGGCTGCACTCCACCGCGAGTGATGTCATCGTACTCGTCGATGATGTCATCATCATCGTCGGTGTCTGCATGGTCTTCTATAGGCTCAGTTGATCGTGGTGGCTTGATTGAAACTCTGGTGACTGAATGGAACCAACGAAGGTATTCCTTGTAATGGTTGCGCCTATGTGCTGGCCCACTTTCCGGATCCATCATTTGCCTCTGTTCCCACTGCCCCAGAGGCACTGCGTGTTTGACACGCCAATCATTCTCAGTGTAGCGTTTCTTCCTGTCAATTCTGACATATGTGCAGTATATTAGTGACATCATATTTGGTAGGACAAATAAAATTCGAATTAAATACAACGTACCGATGCAATGCCTGGGATGTCAAAATGGCCTCCGGAGAGAAGTCTTGCAATCTTGAGAACTGCCTCTTAACACGGTGCGGTAAGTGGAGCTCGACTACGAAGTAGAAAATCAAAGGCACACACGTCCTCCACAGTTCTGCATCTCTTCTGCAAATGTCACTAAGTCCCAACTCCTCTAGCTCGTCTCGACTATACGGTGTCCAGAATATCTATGTAACACGCAAGC
Source organism: Panicum virgatum (assembly GCF_016808335.1). Lineage (NCBI taxonomy): Eukaryota > Viridiplantae > Streptophyta > Magnoliopsida > Poales > Poaceae > Panicum > Panicum virgatum. The sequence continues at coordinate 2,798,211 of NC_053145.1, forward strand.
ATTAGATATTGTGAGGACAGAAGCATTTATTTAAACCCCGGATGCAGATTAGTACCTGATTTTGTGTGAGGCAGTCTAGGTCGTCCATCTAACACATGTAGCGGCGCAAAGGATCTCCTCTGACAGCTCCAATATTCTTCCAGCAGTAAGCAATGGTGGGCCTCGACTCAGGATCATGGTGCGGCCACGGCTGCAAACGGAGGAAAATTAGGGTTAAGAACAACAAATAATGTGCACTAAACTCAAAATTTAATTGTATGCCAAGAATTACTTCTATTTGTCCACGGTATGGCCGGCCGAGTGGGAACCGCTCCCAAATCCAGATTTGTAGGAGGTATGCACAACCTCCTAGGTTCGAGTCGTTGCCAGCACGCCGACATGCGTCACAAAGCTGCCGATAAAGCCAAGCTAGTGCTGCCGACCCCTAGCTGTACTGAGCGATGTTCTCCCACTACTGTCCCAGAATTGGAAGGACCATCCATGAGATGGTGTTCCCGAAACCATCAGGAAACAAGAAGCCCCCTAACAGGTGCCAAAACCACACGCGAGCATACCGCTCTATAGCCTCCTGAGGTGCTCCCTGAGGACAATGGTTGAAATTCTGCTTCAATCAAGCCAAGCTAACCCCTGAGGTCTTCATGTCCTTGACTCCCTCAGGTGGTTCTGGTGGTTGAATCCCAATGTGTGCCTCCAACATATCCCTCCAACCATCAGTCTGAATCATGCCGATCACTGCATTGCCCTATAAAGGTAGCCCGAGAATCATCGCCACATCTTGCAAAGTGATGCTGACCTCCCCGCAAGGTAAATGGAATGAATGTTTCTCTGGCCTCCATCGGTCCACAAAAGCAGTCAGAAGAGGTGCATCCATAACTGGGAGTCCCGCACAGACAACACGCGTCAGAGGAAGCATCCCGGCCCGGCGAAGGTACGGCACGTACCACTCATCCCACCGAAGTGGGGAGTGGGTACGTGCGCGGAGGGGCTGCAGCGCCTGATATCATAGCAAATGAGTCGTTAGAGGGCAGGAAAAAAAATATATAAATTAAAGTACTTGGTAAAACAAATACTAACCTCGCCACGGTCAACTAGGACGTGTGCTCGGTGGTTGGAGTCGTAGAACGTCTCCAGAAGGCGGAAGCTGGGGTGCGCCATCTTGCAGTGACAAATCAAAACTTGATCAGTTAGAACCAACCGAAAAAGTATTTAAAATGATCATGGTAATTAAAACAATAAATATAGACGATCAATAAAAATTATTGCAACAACGATTGTAGAGTAACAATGATCTCTATTTAAGCACCACAAATCTATGCAAGCACCACAAAATTTTCAAGCTTCTTAGTTTGTACTACAAGTTGTAGGAGCATGCACATGATTAAATGTGGTGCAGTGTGCGAACACAACGAAGAACTAGTACTTACATAACAAGTAGTTTTGATGAACATGTCATTTATATGGGCATCACAAGAATATTATTTCTCCCTCTACTCAATCCTAGAATAGATATTAATCGGTGCATGCACGTGCTACCTCACGTCCAAATCGCGAGCAGAATATCATCTACGTGTCATCCAAACCGCTAATCATGAGTACGCTATGAACTATAAGACTTTTCCTTAACTCAAAAACCAAACCCTAATCACCATGAAACACTCATATCTACTAATGCACATGGTTAAACGATGAAAAAATCGGGGCAATACCTTAAAGGATGGTTGGGGAACAATTCCCCCCACTTCCCCCCCTCCAAAACGCCAGATTTAGTGGGGATCTGGGGGGCGGCGGACGGCGCCGGCGACTTTGCGTTCGGCAACGGTTGGGAGGAGGGAGGGAAGAAAGGGGGGTGAGGGAGAAGGGGCTGGCGCGGGCCCATGTCATTGGCGTTGTCGCACCAGCCCGCGCGGCAAGCCTTGTCGCGCCAACGCATGTGGCGCGACAAGGCTAACCACGTCAGTGCCCATGTGGCGCCGGGCCAGGTCGCCCCGCCAGCGTGGCGGCTCTGTCGCGCCACCCGGATTGGCGCTACATAGGCTAATTGTCGCGCCAGTAGGGATGGCGCGACCAAACGGGCTATGGCGCAGAAATAAATTGACAACCGGGTTAAATTTAAAATATTATTAAAAAGGTTAAAAATTAAAAAAAGATTAAACTTAATCCACTCGCCTCAGCCTCAAAGTGGAATAATCCCCAAAGGTTGGATATGGTTCATGACTCTATCGATTCTGACCGATCCCTTTCCATGGTTCATCATCAGTTCTGAAACATTTTTTTTTATGTATCCACAAACTCCATTGCGAGTCAGCAACGTGCTCGGCTCTCTATCTTGCCTAGATACATGAACAGTGTTTGTCTTTCAGTATGTACGTATGCACCCCCCTCCCCCCCCTCGAAAGGACGGTGAAATCTTTTTTTTTATGGTCTTCAGTCTCTGCCTGTCCGTAGATTCAGTGTACACCAAGCGCGCAAGAAATCAGGTTTAATAAAAAAAAAGTTCTTTTATATAAGGAGTTCACTTTGACCTGAAGAAACTGAACTCACCATCTTGGCAGGGACCTGCGCAACAAATGCTAGAGTAACGTTGAAGAGATCTGCCTTGACCGTTTTATATTTGTTTATATTTCAGTACTTCTGGGATCTGGGAAGGGAATCAATCTCTTGCTTGCTGCCTCAGATTAATGTTCATTTCAAATCTCTGAATTTCTTGACACCAACGTGCCGAGATCGAGCTTGTCTAATTCTTGTACTTCGTAGGGACGCTTTTTCCTGTCACTAACTGTACGCAACACAAAGCTGGAGTGCACTCAACAGATAGGCGACACTTCCACACTAGCTTGTAGCCACAAGCCCACAAGAAAGATAAGCTGATCATCAGCAGCCAGCCAAGGGGGTCGTCCCTGCTGCAGCCGCTGATGGTGGTGGCCGTAGCTGCACCAGGGCGGCCTTCGTCACTGCCGCAGCGGCCGCCGTGGTCCTGCTGCGGCTGTGCACCTGCGGCGTGGCGGCGGCGGCCGCCGGAGCCGGAGGGGATAGCGCCAGGTACAAGGACCCCACGCAGCCGCTGAACGCGCGGATCGACGACCTGCTGCAGCGGATGACGCTCGCCGAGAAGGTCGGGCAGATGTCGCAGATCGAGCGCGAGAAGGCCACGCCCGACGTCATCAGCAACTGTTAGAATTGCCAAAACTAAATATTAAAGGCACATTACTTTAGGATCTTAACCTAACTCAGTTCATGACAAATCAATCTAATGCGGAATAAATGGCAAATCATTATACCAGCGTTAGCAGTAGCAGCAGCCATTTACGCCTGATCCGTAGAGGAAGTAAGCAATCTTGTCAGTGTAGAAGATGCAGCAGCCTAGTGGCGTCCTCTGGGCGCCAACGGAAGTGCTTGATTGGCCTTATAAACCCCTCCAGTGCCCTTAGTGATCAGACTAGCGGTTGCTAGGGTTTTAGAATGAGATGAATGGTTGATTAAGATGCTAACCACGACCTTATATTTATAGGCACTGTGGGGCTGGGGGCCAGCCTCTGAAAATAATTAGGCCTGCTGATCACAGCCCATTAGGGTTTTGTCATTAGGTTTCCTTAATCGCGTTTAGGTAGTTTAAACACTTTCTTTAATAGTGAAGATCACAAATATCTTAACTAAAATTTATTTTCAACATTCTCCCACTTGATCGACCAGTTAAGGTTAATATTCGTATCATACTAATGTTCACCCTCAGTAGTAACAGAAAGTACCGGACCAATGCGTCGTCAGTACTTGATGCACTACTGGGACCCCATTACCCACAGTCTCACTGAAACACCTCGGTAGAACGCTTATTCGTTAATTGGGAGTTCATAATGGCCATAAACCAGGACCTAAAGACTATCCACCAAACCCATATTAGTAACGTGCTGCTTAAACACGTTCGGTGGTAAGCTTTTAGTGAGCGGATCCGCTAACATAGAATTAGTTCTTATGTGCTCAGTCTTAATGGTTCGATCCTGGCATCTTTTTTTCACAATACGATACTTAAGGTCAATGTGTTTGGAAGCACCACTTGACTTGTTGTTACTCGAAAAGAATACTGCAGACTGATTATCGCAGTATAATGTTATAGGTTCCGTAATGCTGTCAATTACCTTGAGGCCCGGAATAAAATTCTTAAGCCAAACAGTCTGTCCAGTTGCTTCATAGCATGCCACAAACTCAGCTTGCATCGTCGACGCTGCAACTAAACTTTGCTTAGAGCTTTTCCATGATATAACTCCACTAGCTAACGTGTAGATATATCTTGATGTTGATTTCCTACTATCCACACACCCAGCAAAGTCAGCATCAGTATAACCCGCAACTTCAAGGTTATCTGATCTTCTGTATGGGAGCATGAAGTCTTTAGTGTCTTGGCAGTAACGTAATACCTTCTTGACACCAACCCAGTGGATCTTTCCGGGATTTTTCTGATATCTTCCAAACATTCCGGTAGCAAATGCCAAGTTAGGACGCTTACAGACTTGTGCATACATCAGGCTTCCGACAGCTGAAGCATAAGGTATGTTCTTCGTCTCATCTGATTCCAATTTGTTCTTAGGACATTGGGCTTCACTGAACTTATCGTTCTTCGCTAATGGAACAGGTGTGGCCTTACTCTTATCCATATTAAATCTCTTAAGCATTTTCTCAATATATGCCTTTTGAGACAATCCTAGTACTCTTTTGGTCCTATCTCAGTGCATCTCAATGCCCAGAACATAAGAGGCTTCACCAAGATCTTTCATATCAAAATTGGATGAAAGAAATCCCTTTGTCTCTTGCAGCATACGCTTATCGCTGCTCGCTAATAGGATATCATCCACATAAAGCTCTAGAATTATAAACTTACCACCCTTTATCTTAGTGTAGATACAATTATCCACATGATTCTCCTTAAATCCGAATTTCTTAATCACTTGATCAAATTTAAGGTTTCACTGACTTGACGCTTGCTTAAGTTCGTAAATGGATTTCTTTAGTCTGCATCCCTAATGTTCCTTGCCCTTCACAACAAAACATTCTGGTTGTGCCATGAAGATGGTCTCATCCAAGTCACCATTTAGGAACACAGTTTTGACATCCATCTATTGCAGCTCTAAATCATAATGAGCCACTAGCGCCATAACGATTCTGAATGAATCTTTCTTAGACACAGGGGAGAAAGTTTCATTATAATCAACCCCTTCCTTTTGTGTAAAGCCTTTAGCTACAAGCCTTGCTTTAAATCGTTCGCCATTCTCTTTAGAATCACGTTTAGTCTTGTAGACCCATTTACAGCTTATTGGTTTGACTCCATCAGTAATATCTACCAGATCCCAAACATCATTGGAACTCATGGACTTAAGCTCTTCTTCCGTAGCCTCAACCCATTTGGCAGAGTTCTCACATGATACTGCCTCTCTAAATGAGTTAGGATCATCAGCTTTCCCAATATCATACATGTCTTCACTCAAGTATGTCTCATAATCAGGGAAAACTGTTTGTTTCCTAGCCCGTTGTGATCTTCTTAAGGGTTCAACAGGCTGAGGTGCTGGTTGAGGTGCAGTCTGAGGCGCCTCGACAGGGTTATGAATTTCAGCATTAGACGCCACTTGCTCGGCTTGTAGTTCGCTCGCAGGCTCAGGAGCTAATTCAACTTGCGGAGCAGCGCTAGTACTCTGAACAGGAGGCGTAATCTGAATAGATGGTGTACTCTGAACGGAAGGAATGAACATCGGCACTAACTGAGGTGTTACTGTTTCCTGAATCACCGGGATGGGAAGCTCTGCCCGTATTTCTTCAAGATTAATTTCCCTCCTCGGAAAGCTCCAACTGGTTCCTGCATCCTGTCGGAACACAACCTACCTGGTCTCAACGAACTTAGTGAAACGATCAGGACAGTAGAAATGGTATCCCTTAGACTTATCAGGGTATCCGATGAAATAGCAGCTCACCGTCTTATCATCTAATTTCTTTTGCTGTTGATTAAATAACTTAGCTTCGGCTGGACAGCCCCACACACGCAAATAATTAAGCGATGGTTTCTTCCCAAACCACAAATCATAAGGTATTTTTGGCACGGATTTGGAAGGAACACGATTAAGTATGTGCGCAGCTGTTTTTAATGCTTCCATCCACAGCTCCACAGACAAAGTAGAATAACTAAGCATGCTACGTACCATGTCCATTAGTGTACGATTATGATGCTCAGCTACTCCGTTTTGCTATGGTTCGCTCGGCATACTGTACTGGGCCTTTATACCATTCTCTTCAAGATACTTAGCGAATATTCCAGGTACTTGGCCGAATGGAGCATGTCTCCCATAATATTCACCACCTCGATCTGATCTCACTAATTTAATAGTGACATTATGCTGATTTTTCACTTCAGCCTTGAATATTTTGAATTTATCTAATGACTCGGATCGATCACGAATGGGGTAAATATAACTATAACGAGAGAAGTCATCTGTGAAAGTAATGAACGAGTCAAAACCATCAATAGACTTTACTGGAAACGGGCCACAAATATCAGTATGAATTATTTCTAATAGGCCCGAACTCCGAGTAGCTCCTTTCTTAATTGTCTTAGTGAATTTCCCCTTAATACAATCAACGCATTGTTGATCTAAGTCTGAGAGATCTAATGAATGGAGTATCTCTTCTCTTATGAGACACTCAATTCTCCCCCTCGAAATGTGGCCCAAACGACAATGCCACAATTTTAAAGAAGTCTCATCATCACGCTTACGCTTATGCGATACATCATCCACATTCATTGCAGAATAAACATTATAAAAAGAGAGTAAATAAAGATCGTCTTGCAAATGACCAAGGCCCATACTTAAATTATGAAACTTAATGTTGCACACAGAGTTGCCAAACTCACAAATATATCCCGATTTATCTAAACGCGAAACAGAAATAAGGTTTCTCTTCAAACTGGGAACATAAAGAACATCATGCAAACTAAGGTTGAAGCTACCTGGTAACTCCAAGTCGAAGCTCCCAATGCCTTCAACCTTCACTTCATTGCCATCAGCCACTCTTAGGCTTCGCTCCCCCTCTCTTATAGTTCGGATCGAACTGAATACCTGTAGTGAATTAGAAATATGCACAGTGGCACCTGAGTCAATCTACCAAGTATTAGGAGAAAAATTAATCTACCAAGTATTAGGAGAAAAATTCACTAAGAATGATTCATCAATAAAAGATACATAATCAGTAATTGTACCTTTGTTCTTAAGCCACTCCTTAAATCCATGGTATTCCTTCTGCTCATGCTTAGGTCACTTGCAGAACTTGCACAGCCTCTCATTAGAGGACTTCTTATGTGACACGGCCTTGCTCTTATGGCCCTTAAACTTGTTCTTATGCTGCCTACTGCTGCCTGACTCAGCCTGATGCTTAGGAGTGTTGCTCATGCTAACTAGCCCAAAGCGCTCGCTCACCATGTTGACAGCATCCTTTATCCTCTCAACTTTCTGCCTTTCTTTTTCCTCAACACAGTAGCTAATGAGCTCAGCCATGCTCCAAGTCGCCTTCTGAGTGTTCTAGCTTATTTTGAAGGGACTGTACTGTACTGGAAGAGAAGTCATGATGAAGTGCACTATAAAACCATCAGAGATAGCCATATCCAGTGTTTTCAGCTTATTTGCCATGTCACACATGCTCATACTGTGTTCCCTGATTTCCACTTTGCCCATCATACTGTGAAGTCAGCATCTTCATGATCAAGGTGCTAGCATAAATCTTGGAAGAACTCTTAAAGTTCTCTTCCACCTTGGCAAGGTATGCCTTGGCGCTCAGCTCATTACCATCCTGGTCCTTATCAGGAATAGCACCATAGATGGCCGGAGAGATCATGTTCTTAATGATCACGTTGGCCATCCTGTCAGATCTCTCCCACTTCTCAATGGCAGTACGATCACCATTGGGATCAGTGGGCTCTGCTGGCTTGTCTTGACGTAAGGCGAGATCATACTTGCACACAGCAATGGCAACCTTAACATCTTTATACCAGCTTGGGTAGTTGGTGCCATTAAGGGGCTCAATGGACTTCTGGTAGCCCGACACAGTGTTCACTGAAAATCATGAGAACAATAACTTCATTAAACTCACAATTAAGATGCGCATAAGAAGTATAAAATTAACCCTACGATGGTCTGATTAAAATCATACATAAATTTCAATTTGCATCACCGATGGGGAAAACAAACAAAATTTATCATTAAAACTTGTAATTAAATCAACGATGGTCAGAATTAATTACAAGTGCTCTAAATAAACTTCTCGATGGTTCCATTTAAATAGAGTGCATCTTAATTGCTTATGGTGGATGAACATAATTTTCAGCGAATAAGTGCAATTAAAATATGATTAAAAACAATTATATAACTCATGGAAAATTAAATAACATAATGCTGGTAATAATAGGTGCAATAGAAATTAAATTAAAGCCTTAAACATAACAGCAATTAAATTTAAGCTTAAAACAGTAAAACAGTAAAGGAAAATGCTTTAAATCTTAAATTGGGCTAAAACTCATGAAACAGCATCAAAATATCCCCATGTGCGCAGCCCAAACTGCGCAGTTGGCCCATTTAGCCCAATTCGGCCCACTAACCAGCAAACCCTAACACCGGCTAGATCTGAGCCGTTCATCATGATCTAAGGCCCACGAACTGATGTGGCACAGTATAAAAGAGTGAGGTGCTGTCTGAAAACCCCAATTTCCTCACTCCCTTTCTCTTCTCTTCTCTCAGATCGAGTGGCCGCCGCACCCGCAACTCACGCGGCCTCCTCCTGCTCATGTGCCTGGGCACCGCCGCCAGGGCACAGCCGCCCGCCTCTTGCTGCAGCTCAAGCCGCGCTCGGGCCAGCCACCGCCTTGGGGCGCTTCACGCCGCCACCTTACGCGCGCCGCGCGTCTGTGTGGGTGTGGGACCGACGTGCTGCAGCGCCTGCTGGGGCTGCCGCTTGATGCGGCTTGCAGGCCGCCGACCGGCCGCCTTGGTCCACGCATGCGTGCGTGGGGAGGACCAGCGTGCGCGGCGCCTGCTTTGGCCCGGCCGCCGCCTCGTGCGCCGGAGCTGCGCGGTGTCGCGGCCCGGCCGGCCGCCCGCTCACCTTGGCTCACCCCGCCACCTCACCTTGGCTCACCCGCGCCGCCGCTTACGCTCCTCTGTGGGCCCTCCCGCCGGCGCCGCGTGCGAGCGAGTCGCGCGCGGTTCCGTCGGGGGGCTCCACTTAGGTACAGCTCATGGTGTCCGGGTGCAATTGCACCGCAGACGGGCCAACCTCATACCCACTGCGTCGCCCAGGTAAGATGTTCCTCAATCTTAGGGTTAGGGTTAGGGAATTTCATGAAGAGATCTGAAAATTGCTTTTCCCCTTCTTCTACATGCTGACTCATGCATCTAATCTCATAGATCTAACTTTAATTTGCCGAATTAAAACAGGAACAGGGATCTAATTTGGGGAATAGATTAAGTAGCAGTAAAGCCTAACCTTAATTGCATAGCTAATCATTAGTTTGCCTCGGTTTAAACATTAATTAGCATTAACATAAAACATTTGCATCTAATCCGAGACACTTAGCATTAATAGATCAAGATTTAATTTAAACTTGACCTAAACCGAATTAGATTAGATCTAATCTCGTGATCAGAAACCTAATTAACCATGATTTAGATCTAATCAAGCATGATTAACACATAAAAGCCTTTCTGCAGGAACTAATAGCATCTAAAACATGAATCAAACTTAACTGTGCAATAGGATCTAATTTGCACAGTTCATATGCATCTTAAACCGACGAAAATCAGAGGCATATTATGGCTTAAAATTGACCGTGCATGACTAGGTTAATATGGCTCATGATACCGATTGTTAGAATTGCCAAAACTAAATATTAGAGGCACATTACTTTAGGATCTTAACATAACCCAGTTCATGACAAATCAATCTAATGCGGAATAAATGGCAAATCATTATACCAGCGTTAGCAGTAGCAGCAACCATTTACGCCTGATCCGTAGGGAAAGTAGGCGTTCTTGTCGGTGTAGAAGATGCAGCAGCCTAGCGGCGTCCTCTAGGCGCCAACGGGAGTGCTTGGCCTTCCAAACCCCTCCAGTGCCCTTAGCGATCAGACTAGCGGTGGCTAGAATTTTAGAATGAGATGAATGGTTTTTTAAGGTGCTAACCACGACCTTATATTTATAGGCACTGTGGGGCTGGGGGCCAGCCTCTGGAAACAGGCCTAATGGGCCTGCTGATCACAGCCCATTAGAGTTTTGTCATTAGGTTTCCTTAATTGTGTTTAGGTGGTTTAAACGCTTTCCTTAATAGTGAAGATCACAAATATCGTGGTACGCCGAGAACCCCGACGCCGGTTTCACCTGGGACAACGAGGCCCGCTTCGACTACGCCGTCGTGGTCGTCGGCGAGCCGCCGTACGCCGAGACCGCAGGCGGCAACACGAACCTGACCATCCCGGCGCCCGGGCCCGGCGTCATCCGGAACGTCTGCGGCGGCATCAGGTGCGTCGTGGTGCTCGTGTCCGGGCGGCCGCTGGTGGTGGAGCCGTACATCGACGCCATCGACGCGCTGGTGGCGGCGTGGCTGCCGGGGACAGAGGGGCAGGGCGTCGCCGACGTGCTGTTCGGCGACTACGGGTTCACCGCTCACCGGGAAGCTGTCGAGGACGTGGTTCCGGTCGGTGGAGCAGCTGCCAATGAACGTCGGCGACGCGCACGACAACCCCCTGTTCCCGTTCGGGTTCGGGCTCGAGACACAGCCGTCGACGCGGGGCGGGTGGCCCAAAAATACTCACGGCAGCACGCGGGCTGCCGCATAAGTCCGCATCTGCTATTGCGGCTGGTGCGGACGCGGGGCGGGCAGCCCCCGTCCGCCCCACTTGCATCCATAGTTCGGATTCACGATATCTCATTGGAAGTTTTGGGAAGTTATTAGTTCAATTCTGAGCTGAATTCTTAAACTTTTCGGTGAAAAATCGTCAATCCAAACAGACCCCTAATTAATGACGACAGATGAGAGAGGAATGTCCGCTGGTCGATTGATTCCGAATTATAAGGGCAAGTACAATAGTGGAGACAACTGTCGTCTGTTTAGTACAAACAGACATTTTAAACAGACAGTTTGTACAATAAGTTATCTGTTTAGCTATCTGCAACGTGTTTAATTCATCCTTTGATATAGAAATTATGGAGATCTAGTGCATACTTAATCCTTGTTGGATATACGAGAGAATGCACAATATATTTAAATAATTCGCATGACTCTTGCCGATTGAAAAACTCTCTCCTCCATGGCTGACGGATAGAAGCTCACTATGAGTCAAAATGCCGATGATTTAGGGCATGAGAGGGTTTGGAATTAGGGGGAAAAGAAAGATGACGATGAGGGGGTTCCGTTTTATCTCTTACTTCCCTCGGAGATGCATCATGGTGATCGGACGCACTAACACTAGGAATTATGCTAGAAAACATAGCAGAAAAGATTTCAACCTAAACGAGTTAAGAGCAAACCAAAGTTGCAAGCCTCAGAAAAAATCGGAACTGCAGAGCTATCCAGAAGGTAGCCTAGCTTGCTTCTAGAAGATTCTATAGTGATCCACAGGAATCGGCCTTGGGTGACGCCTTCCTAGTCGTCGAAAGATTTCATCCCTCGGTCATTAAGGAGCAAGAAAACGGATGTGCGTTCGCGCAACGGCTTTTGCTGTAGTTGCCTTATGTTATAGACATGTTCCAGTTCACTGCGCCCAACCCTGTTTGCTACGACCTGCCTCCCTGTGCTGAGTCATGCGGTCGATTGGTAGAACACCACGTGCTACCATTTCATGTCTCGAGCGAGCTATAAAATGAAGGGAAAACTAAGCCAGGACAGTCGCATAGTACCAGCTCTTCAGAGAATATTAGGGTTTGGAAGTATTAGGATCGAAAACCGGAACTTCCATAAATACCAAACCGGAACTTCCGGTTTGCAAACCCGCCTGTTTTGGCTCGGGAGCACCAATAAAAATTCGGAAACTATAGCAAATGATCTCCAAAAATCATGAAACTTGAACCAGAGAATGGCCATCATGAGTCTACTACGATGAGATCTCCACAAAATTCTCACTTTGCAAAAACACAAATTTCTGGGTCTCAAAATCCGGAACTTTTGGTTTTCCTTGGGTGCAGGAAAATCCGAAGAAAAGAGCAAACTCAATTAAACGACGTTCAATCTTCTTGACATTTTGACCAGAGCTTTGTATGTTCATGGTGAGTCTTTTCCAAAAAGATCAAGACTTCACGACGAATTTCACTAATTCAGTTAAAAACACTAGAGAAGAAGGGTTTCAGAAAACTCAAATTTCGAGGTGCTCGTGCATGGATTCAAGAAGGGATCACCCAAGATGTTGTTGCATATGTCCCAGCACCAAATAGCACTAAGAAATTCTATCCAAATCGCAGCCAATGTGAAGAACTAAAAATCATCTAAAAGTAGCTCCGAAAATAGGGAAAATGATAAATTTCAAATTCGCAAGAGATAGGACAAGTGAGCACAAATTTGAGCTTTGGATTGCATCACTCTATCCGAATACAGGCTAATTCTAGCAACAATCAAAACTAGAATGACAAAAAACTCAAACAAAGAGCCACACTCTACCTCTCCCAAACCCTAACAAATCTCTCTCATAACAAAATTTGAGGACCTCCACCAAAATAGCTGCAAGAGGTGGCTGCCCCACATATATATAGGCGCCTAGCAAATGGCCAAAATGCGCCCTTCCATCAAGCATACAACCTAAATACCCCTTAGGGTAAAACCATCCAAGTTTTTCTTGAAGCATCGGGCGGACCCGAAGCCTTCACAATTTCGCTTCGCCTCGACACAAGTTTTGTGAAGGTACCACACATCCTCTGACCTGATGCCACCCAGCGCACCGGACTCGCCCTCCGGTTTTTTGTGACCCAAACCGGAAATCCTCCGCCCATGGTTGAGGTCCAAACTGTCGCAACCCCCGCTTACACAGGAGTCACATGTGGTACAATTCCAGTCCCAGGAGACTGGTACACACATTTCGGCAGAATGGATCATTGCCGATTGTATGGCAGCGGTTTATGGATTTCAATTCAAAATAAAAGAAGAACAAAAAGAAAGTAAGCTAGTGCTAAAGCTGAAACAACATTGATGAGCCAGTCAACATCGCAACTCAGCATCGTGAAGGCCCACGCCACAGGCAAGTCGGGTGCGGACGCGACGACTACGGGTAGACTTCTCCGGCATAGAACCGTCTTTGTAAACGCAGGCAAGGGTGAGTACAAAAGTACTCAGCAAGACCAACCCCGCCCTACGGAGGGGGATAAAAATTCATGCATAATGGAGTACTAGAAAGTGGCTGGGGTTTATTTTGCGAAAAACAGGTTTTTACCCATGCAAGGTTAATTTTGTAGAGGTATTTTAGCAAAAGAGTAATATAGTCATATTTATAAGTATTTTTAAAAAGAAGTGAGTTCAACTTTTAATGCTACCGGACACTCTGTCCTCAGTAGCCCACGGCACTCTTGCCGGACATTTCCAAAATCAGACCCAAATCCTATTTTATCAAAATGGTTTTAAAAGCTCTAAAACCAGCTGTCTAGTTCAAGCGCTCTTGACCGTGAGCACGGCTAATCAAATAGTTTTACACTCTGCAGAGGTTGTACACTTTACCCATACGACATGTTTCGCTTTGACGCCAGCGCGTAGCTAGCGCGCATATACACAATTCCTTAGATGTGTCGGCAAGCTAACATGACAGAGCCGTTACATCAACCGGACCCAAAATATACTACACGACAGACTGCCGGAGTATCGCGGCTCCGTACATCTAACCGGGTTAGCTACCCCGACACCGACGAGCTCCTCGAGCACTCCGGCGGTAGCATCCTCTTGGGCCGACTGACTTAATAAGCTAAGGCCAGTGCACATTTAGCCGTATGGTTGCACTGTAATACTTGACTAGAATCCTGCCAATTACCAGTCCTTAATCGAGACAAGGCGGATAACTACAAGACCGTACCACACAGGCTCGAGTCCAATCTCCAATGGTCCCACACATGGACCCTATTCCGCCCCATATCTGGGTAATCACTATCATCGTCCTCATGTTCATTATACTTTTTTTAAAAATTTAACTCACACCTTTTAAAAACAACCATCCCATTTTTCTCATTTGTAAATGATTGCATTTGGTAAATAACAGTGAGTAAAGTTGCATAAATAAATCCTAAGCATGCTAGTATCATTTATCAAGGCATTCATCTAAACAGAGCTAATCATGTTTAGAGATAAATCTTAGGTTGTCAATGGATAATCAGGATATAAACAATAGCAAGGTATGGCCTTTCAAATGAGTATTTAACTACATCAAGCAGTAAAATAGTTCAAGGTTTCATATACAAATTGAATGCACTTTTAAATAGGCTTCTACAGGTTGTGTTTAAAAACTGGGATAAGCATGATCAAAAGGGAAAAGGTTGGACTTGCCTTCGCTCAACAAACGGGTAGTTCGACTCGCTGTACGCGTTTCGATTTCCGGCTCGCGGTACTAGTCCTCGTGCTTGCGGTACGTACTCCGGGCTTCTGCTTGCGGTAAGAACTTCCTAACTCGCGGCACCGGACTCCAGGCTTCTTCTCGTCGTCGTTCGCGAACTCTCGGCGACTATTACGCGGCACAAATCAAACAAACAAAGCATACATAAATGTAAACTGAACTCTATAAATTATAAAAGTAACAAAGACAGTTAGAGCTAGATTTTTAGATAAATTTAGGAAGATGAATCCGGCCAGATAGCATGCTGTGCTTACCAAGAGCACGATGAGCAGCTCGTCAGAATGAGAGAGCGAAGAGCAAATCCTTGCTCTGGCGGAAAAGATAGGGCGAGTGAGCTCAGGTTGGGAAGGTAGCCGGGTTGGTCGGAAATGAGTTTGGAGTGATGGAGGAGCTACGCGAATGCGCCTTTTATCGACCAAGAGGAGGCAGTAGCCGACAATGGCGTGACGGGGTACTAGTGCGAGAACAGAAATAACGCTGTGGCGAAGAGCGGTGTTGTCATCACACGCGCGACGAGATGGCAAAGCCGGCGTGGGTGGCAAAGCATCATGATGCCACAGTGCGGAGCGGCGCCGAAAGCTGCCGGACAGTGTTGTGCGGTCTCATCGTGGGGCCATAGTGTCGCGCCATGCGTGAGTGCGGTTCGCGCGTGTCGTGGTTTCAGCGAAAGGGGATGGCCCCGTGAGGGGCATCTTAAGTAGGAGGTTGGCGCGTGGCAACGAGTCGGCAATATTTCGTCCGGCGAACGGCTCGGCATCCGTTCTCCCGAACAAAAGCATGCCATGTGTAAGGTTGGATAGATTGTAACTTCACATTATTTAGTTGTGCAGGCTTGCGCTCGTGGCATCCAGCGACGACTGGTCCACGGCGACGTGGCTTGTGCCGGGCTTGCGAGGATGGTGGCAAGCACGACGGCCTCTGGCGGCATGCATGAGCACGGTGCCCGGCATGGCCGGTTCATGACGTGACCGCCCGCGGCAAGAGCGCGGGGCAGAGCGGCCGTGGTACCGCAGGTAGGCTTGGCAAGGCCAATCGTACGTTCGCGTTCGTGGTGAGTAGCTACAGCTAGCTCGCGACGCGACATCGGCGATGATGGAACGGGTGTGCCGTGAAAGAGTGAGAGCCAAGACAATCTTCTGTATTGATCTCAAGTCACAATATATAGATTACAACAGGCAGCGCCTGTGCATGCGGTTGTGCAGCGAGCGCACCGGGCGAGCGAGTTACGTGGAGCAAGACCCGTGCGGGAGCTGCGCGTCGTGCGTGCCGTGCGCGAGATGCGCGCGTGCATGCGTGGCGAGGCCGTTTGGCAAAGCCGCCGGCCAAGCGCAAACGAAGGAGGAGGCGAGAACATGAGGAACTCGGTCAACACCCCCCAGTCTCATGTGTAGTCGCCGTGACACATAGACTGGATCGAAAGTCTTCGAATGTTGCCGAAGGAACTGTAGGAAGTTCCTTCGTCATCATGTCCGCGAACTGCTGCGTGGTCGGAACATGAAGGACACGGAGCTCACCGAGCGCGACCTTCTCTCGAACAAAATGAATGTCGAGCTCGATGCGCTTCGTGCGCTTGTGATGGACCGGGTTCGCGGACATGTACACTGCCAAGATGTTGTCGCAGTAGGCCACGGACGCCTTGTCGACGGTGCAGTGAAGCTCGCCGAGCAGCTGCCGCAGCCAGATGCACTCGGCCGTCGCATTCGCCACGGCACGGTACTCCGCTTCCGCGCTGGAGCGCGAGACCGTCGGCTGCCTCTTCGACGACCACGACAGCAAGGAGTCGCCGAGGTAGACGCAGTAGCCGGAGGTAGACCGTCTCATGTCCGGGCACCCGGCCCAGTCGGCGTCGGAGTAGGCAGAGATGTCGAGATGCGGCGAGGCACGGAGATGGAGGCCGAGGCCGGTGGTGCCGCGGACGTACCGAAGAACACACTTCAGGAACGCCAAGTGACCCGCGCATGGATCATGCATGTGTAAGCATATCTGTTGTACGGCGTAGGCGAGGTCCGGCCGCGTAACAGTTAAGTACTGCAACACGCCGGTGAGACTCCGGTAGGAGGATGGATCGCTGACCGGTTCACCCTCCGCAGCGGGGAGCTTGCCTTTGACATCCACCGGCGTCGAGATCGGCTTGCAGTTGGCCATCCCAGCACGCTCGAGGATGTCCTCGGTGTACTGCTGCTGCGAGAGGGCGAATCCATGGGCGGTGCGCGTGACACTGATGCCGAGGAAGTAGCGGAGAGGTCCCATGTCGCGGACGGCGAATTCGGCACGAAACCGGCCGATGATGCACTCCAGTAGCATCGTGGAGGAGCCGGTGAGCACCATGTCGTCGACGTAGAGGAGGAGATATGCGAGCTCGTTGCCTTGCCGTAAAACGAACTTGGAGGCATCGGAGCGGGCAGAGATGAAGCCGAGCTTGGCGATGAACATCGCGAACCGCTAAAACCACGCGCGTGGGGCTTGTTTGAGCCCGTAGAGCGAGCGGTCCAGGAGGCACACGGCGTCGGGTTGCTCTGGGTCGACGAAGCCCACCGGTTGCTGGGAGTAGACGTGTTCCTGCAAGTGACCGTGGAGGAAAGCGTTGGACACATCCAGTTGGCGAGTCGGCCAGCCGCGCGATGCCGCCAGAGTCAGCACGGTGCGGATGGTGGCCGGCTTGAGGTGCCCGCGACCGGCACGAAGACAGAGTTGTCGATCACAGGGCTGGGAACTGGTGCGGACGACGGAGACGGTGGCGCACGGTACGGGAAGGCGGTCTCGTCGAAGACCACGTGCCACGACACGATGACGCGCCGAGAAGCCAAGTCGAAGCAGCGGTAGCCCTTGTGGTCCAGCGGGTACCCGAGGAAGGCGCACGCCGAAGACTGAGCGCTCAGCTTGTGCGGCGTGGTGGCGGCGAGGTTGGGGTATCAGAGGGACCCGAACACCCGGAGGTGCGCATAGTCCGGTGGCACGCCGAAGAGATACTCGAATGGGGTCGCCGTCCCAGTAGCTCGACATGGCCGCCTGTTAAGGAGATAGGTGGCAGTAGACAGCGCCTCGGCCCAGAAGGACACGGGCATGTTAGAGTGGAAAAGCATGCTGCGAACGCTGTCGTTTAGGGTGCGGATGATGCGCTCCGCTTTGCCGTTTTGTGGCGACATGCAGGGGCACGAAAGCCTTAGCGCGATGCCGTGATCGGCGAAGAACGTGCGGAGGGCGAAGTTGTCGAACTCTTTCCCATTGTCGGTTTGCAAGGCCAATAATGGAAGCTGAAACTGAGTAAGGATGTAGGCGTGGAAGTGCTGAATAAGGGGGAAGACCTCAGACTTTGCACGCAAAGGGAAAGACCATGTATAATGAGTAAAGTCATCGATGATTACATGATAATATCGGTAACCAGAGTTGCTAACAATAGGTGATGTCCAAACATCGGCATGAACAAGTTGAAAAGGGAAATAGCCAACGGACTCAGAAGCTGAAAAGGGAAGCCGGACATGCTTTCCAAGCTGGCAGGCGTGGCAAGTGTGGCCGGCAGTTTTATTGGTGTCGAACTGAAGATCTTGATGAGACGGCAGGGCGGAGTGGAGACCCGGATGTCCAAGGCGCTGGTGCCAAAGTTCGGTGGAGGCGAGCAAGGCTTGTGGCGCCGGAACATGCAGCGGGTACAGGTCGCCGGAGCTGTTACATCGGAGCATCTCCGTTCGAGTGGGTAGATCCTTGATGGAAAAGCCAAAGGGGTCAAACTCGACGCTAACATTGTTATCACGAGTAAGGGAACAAACGGAAACTAAATTCTTAATCAGAACGGGCGAGACAAAAATGTTGCGGAGGTGGAGAGGAGCAGCGAAAGTGGGAAAGGAAGTCGCCGCCTGGTGGGTGACAGGAAGAGTGGCCCCGTTGCCCACGGTGATGGGAGCAGCTCGTGGGAGGGGACGGAGAGAGTGGAGGTTACCAGAGGAGCCGGCCATGTGCGACGTAGCACCGGTGTCGAGGAACCACTCGGAGGAGTTGGAGCCGGCGGGTGGAACACCGGCATTGGCGAGGGCGGCGAGGAGGGCGCTCTGGTCCCAGACGCCGTGCGCGGGAACGCCCTGAGTTGGATCAGGTGCAGTCGAAGCTGGGCCGTTGGCTGGCACGGGGACGGCGTAGTGGGCCTGATGCGGGTTGGAGCCGGGACGTGGGCCGAGGACGCCGGCGCCGGGGTGACGGAACGGCATGGGCCATGCCTGGACCATGCCGGTCCACGGGTTGTAGCCCGAGGCTCACGGGGCGTTGGGGAAGGGGCGCCTGGACGCGGTGCCACCGCCGGAGCCCTGGCCGGCAGCGGTGGTGGAGGCGGAGGTCTGACCCCTGGAGGGAGCCGTCTTCTTCTTCTTCGTGGAGGATGACGATGCCTTGCCAGGAGCGCCGGACTGGCCAGTCGGGGCAGAGGCCCGACCGGAGCCATTGGCGGTGGCGACAAGGACGTGGTGGGACGCCATCTTGGATTGCTCCTTGTCGTAGAGCTCCTCGAGGAGCAGGTAGGAGCGTGCAGAGAGGAAGGTGTGGGGCGGGTGCTTGGCGGTGAGGGCGGAGACGGTGTGGCTGTACTTGGGGGAGAGACCGCGGATCAGGTTCAGAACCTGGCTTGGTTCCGAGACGGGCTGGCCGATGTCGCGGAGGGCGTCAGCCAGCTGCTTGAGCCGGGCGGTGTACTGGCCGATCGTCATGTCTCCTTGGTAGAGGCCGCGGAACTCCGCCTCAAGGTAGACCGCGCGGTGGAGCTGGTTGTCGCGGAACATGTCGTCGATGCGCTCCCAGACCTCGTACGCGGTGGCGTTGGGGGCGCGAGCGAAGTCGAGGACATCCCGGGACACGGAGTTGTACAGCCAGCTGACGATGCACTGGTCGACCATCATCCACTCCTGATCACGGCGTTGGCGGCGGGTCGGGGGCACGGCGACGTGTGCGGCGAGGCCGAACTTGCCGATGATGGAGTCGAAGAAGCACCGCCATTCCACGTGGTTGGGCTCGGCGACGTCGAGGACCACCAGAACATGGGAGCGGATGTTCACCGTTTGCAGCGTGCTGGCAGAGAGCGGAGGAGGTGGCACCGGAGTAGCGCCGCTGTCGGCAGCGGAAGACGAGGAGGAGGAGGAATCATCGTTGTGGACGGAGCCGTCGATCCCGTAGAGAGGGTTGATGGCGGAGGCCATGGCGGGGAAGGACGAGGAGGAGGAGGATCAGAGTTGAGCAACTGATACCATGAAAGAGTGAGAGCCAAAACAATCTTCTGTATTGATCTCAAGTCACAATATATAGATTACAACAGGCAGCGCCTGTGCATGCGGTTGTGCAGCGAGCGCACCGGGCGAGCGAGCTACGTGGAGCGAGACCCGTGCGGGAGCTGCGCGTCGTGCGTGCCGTGCGCGACATGCGCGCGTGCATGCGTGGCGAGGCCGTTTGGCGGAGCCGCCGGCCAAGCGCAAACAAAGGAGGAGGCGAGAACGTGAGGAACTCGGTCAACATGCCGGTTTGGCCCGGGTCAGAGCATGTTCCGTGCTCGGACCTGCGTCTGCGATGGTGGGCACGGGCGATGATGAGGCAAAGGCAGGGCCTTTTGGTCCTCGACTCAGGTGGTGTTCGGCGCGTACGCGCGTGGGCGCTCGGCAACCCGAGGTCACATCGGCCGTGTGTGCTCACTGGTGGTCAAGAAGGAATAAAGGGGCCGGCACTGCTGCACCGAGCATGTGTGTGCATGGGCATTCAGCATAGCCGAGGCCGCAGCATCGCCGCGACGCTCGCGGAGCTCCGGCGGCGTAGCCGGGCCGCGATGGCGTCTGGCGGCAACGGGGAAACGGATGGCGACGGCGTTCGGCTCTGCACGAGAACACTGGACAGAAGTCCTAGGCTCTACGGAGGGGTCATCTGCGGTCGCAGCTCACGCCGGCAGCACATGGTGGCTGGGCAAGGATGAGACTCGGCCGGCGCTCACCGTGGGTGGAAGGTGTAGGCGTGGCCGGCGTGGTGGAGGCTTGCGGTACGACGACACACGGCTTGGCGGCGGTAGCTTGGCTTGGTCGTCGGCGAGGTCGGAGCTACGGCTCGCGGTACTGCTCGTCGTGGCCGTCGGTGATTTGGCGTCGGCGTCGTCGACATGCTTCTACTTGTCCGGCCCGTGGCAGCCGGCGTCACGTTGCTCTGCTCGAGCGAGAGAAGCAGGGGTGGAACGGATGGTGGACTGCACTGCTGCAGCTTGCTTGCCTGTTTTCTCGTGGAAGAAATCAGAGAGGGGAGAGGGCCACTGGCTTGCTGGCTTGCGGTAGGAGTAGAAGAACAGAGGGAGATGGAGAAGTCAGAAGTGGCGCATGGTGCTGGGATTGGAGCTCTTGCTTGCTGTGCTTGGCATGGGAGAGGGAAGAGGAACTGCTGGTTTGCATCTCAGTGGAGAACAAGGAGCAGGGGAAGGGGAGCAGCTGCTGCGTGTGCATGAATATGCAGTGAATGAAAGGGACGTGTGAGAGAGAGAGCTGCATGTGTGTGCTGCGTGCGCTGCCTGCTGCCACCGACGGAGGGAGTTAATTACATGCATGTGTGCATGCTGTGCTGCTGCTGCTGCCTTGTGTGTGCATGAGTATTCAGGGAGGGAGAGAGAAGAGTGTTAAGTGTGTGCATGCATGCATGTGTGCTGTGCAGTACGTGCTGTGTGTGCATGAGTGTGCATGCAAGGAGTGGTGGCGTGCAGCACTTGAGAGCAGAGGAGTGAGAGAGAAGTGCATGCACATGTGCAGGAATCAGAGACCGAAAGAGACGTGAGAGATAGAGACGTGTGAGAGAGGGAGAGTGAGAAGTTTATTGCTGCTGCTGCTGGCGCCTCTCAGTGGAGGATTAGGCCGTGCGGAAGGGAGAGAGGCACCGGGATGAGCACGGCAGAGGGATCAGCAGCGTGGCGATGCTTCGAGCGAGGGGACGAGCTGGCCAGGTATGAGAAGGTTTCTGGAGGGGGACAGTGAGGAGGATGACAGGCGGAGCCCGGTGGTTAGGAGAGAAGAAAAATGATTTGATGATGGTTGTTAGAAAGAAATTAGATAACTTAAGCTTAGAAGGGATTTTTCATGCAAAGAAAAATGAGCTCAACAGTCTTAAAATTATATTTTTGAAAATAATTTTTGAAAATGAATTTTGAATTTATATTGTTTTTATTTGTGTGAGATTTTGGGCTGTTAGACAAACCATAAAACCAGCATGTCAGTGTTTTACCGTTGGGTCTACCTAGGGATACCTTTAGGTAGAGGGATGATTGTGGGGGATCACCGAGATCAAGAACACGATGGTACAAGCAACATAAGGGTTAGACGGGTTCGGGCCGCATATGTTGCGTAATACCCTATGTCCTGTGTGGTTTGTATTGCCTTGAGGGGAATTGATCTGAATGAAGGAATTCCTGCCCGCCCTTATATAGGCCGGGGGAGCAGGATTACAAGGAAGGTTCTAGATCGGTCTATCTCCTAGAGTATATCCCAAGTAGTTTCCGGGTGGATTCTATCTAATCTGACTAGTGCAAGATACACAACGGATAGTTACATGCTGTTCATGATATCTCCTACCCTATATCTCGCATAGGACCGTGCCACGTGAGGTATCCCGTGGCCCCAGATCTGACATGGCCACCGATGGTTTTGAGACCCAAACCATCAAACCCTCTTGCACACCCCGCGAGGCGTGACCGCCCCCAGTTTTGAGACCAAACCAGTCAAACCCTCCGATGTCGACTCGTATCCGACCTTCAGCTGAGTGCCACGATGGCTTCAAGATCTTCCGCGCTCCCACCGTACAGGCAACCTATTCAAACTCTCCATCGCATTTCTCCTTAACTTGGCCGACGCCATCTTCATCACCATGTGAAAGGAATTGGGTGCTCGTAGCCTAAGAGGGGGAGGAGGTGAATTAGGCAAACTAAAACTTTAACCTCAAGTTCCAACTAACTTGCACATAAATTAATCTAAGACATACTATCTAGATGTGCAACTAGTGTTCTTCTAGTGTGAAAACCCTCATCCCAAAAGAGTTATGCAACCTATAGCCAATCCTATCAAGATTCTATTCTAAAAAGTAAAGGCACACAAAGATTGCAATAAGTAAATGTGGAAGCTTAAAGGAGAGATGAGAGAATGCAAACTCTTTGACACGAGGATTTATCCCGTGGTTTGGTTAGCCACAAAGGCACACCTACATCCACATTGTTGAAACATTCACAAAGAGTATTGCTTCTCGACAACCAAGTCTCTTTTGTGAACACAATCACGGTCACCATGGCCCCGAGTTCCACTAAGGAGCTTCACCAAGAAGAGTGGGGGTCTTCACGTCCCCGCACAAAGATGTCGTCGCCGCTCAACACCAAGCCGGAGGATCGATGACGTTGCCGGCAAGCCACCAAGACTCCAAGGATGGCCAGCACACCGAGTACAAGCTTGAGCAGCTCTCAAGCACAGCACACAAGGCACACAACCTTGCTTTCACACTCAAACTTGAGCTATCCTAGCACTCTCACTTAAAAAACTTGTGCTAAACCTAAGGATTTGATCACTAAGCACTTGGATTGGCTTGGAGGTGTTCTTCAATGTGTATAGGATCTCTCTGAATTCCAGCAACGCCAAAATGGCCGGGGAGAGGCGCTTATGTAGGCCACCAACTCAGATTAGCCGTTGAGTAGCCATTATGCCTTTTTCTGCGTAGGCGTCGGATAATCCGACGGCACTATGAACATGGCGTCAGATCATCCGACCCCACTATGTCCAACACAATAGCCGTTACACTTTGAAACCTTTGCTGATGTCATTTATCCGACACATTAGTCCGACGGCCTTCAATCCTTGCGTCGGATCATCCGGTGCTGAAGGTTAAATTTGAATTCCAAGACAACGTCTCTGATCATTGATCCAACAATTAGTCCGACGGTCAGAATACCACGCGTTGGATCATCCGGTCTTGAAGCAATTCATCCAACTTGTAAAATAGCCTCTCTGGTGAATGCTCTGACCATTAGTCCGACCCTTCTTTTCTGCTAGCGTCGGATCATCCGGTCGCACTGAGATTTTCAATAGTGTTCTGAATCTTGTCAGAATTGATTCAACGTGACACGTCGGATATTCCGGTGTCTTCTGAAAATCTTCGTTTCTTCCTTGCACTTTGTCCAACTTGTCGCAACGGTCATTTGGACAAAGTGTCTCTACGGTGGTTTGGACGTCTCATCGGTGAATTGGACGCCTTGACAGTAAATTGGACATCTCGGATATGGTTTGGACATCATCCAAGGGACCTAAGAAATCCTACGAATATGATCTCGCAAACTCGTTAGTCCCTTTGATTGCGTTGTCACTCAATCACCAAAATCACTCGAAATAGTCTAAATGGGGCCATGTTTGTTACACCATGCACTCTCGCTTTTCAGTGCATCATGTGGACCATTTATGACTCCCCCAGACTCCTTGGGTCCCTTGGTCCAAATCTACTCATGTTCACCCTGGACTTTTTGCTTGACCTTCACCTCGTGCCATGGACCACCATGTCACATCCTACAAATGCACATCAGGAGCCAAGAGATACAATCACACATCTTTTATTTTACACTAACACAACGCACACAACACAACACACACTACTAGAAAAAGTGGCATTCGTCCTTATTCAATTAATACCAGTTGCTTTTGAGCCGGTACTAATGTCAATTTAATACCGGTTATATAGCATAGTGCCCCCTGAGATCATTTAGTACCGGTTTGTAACACCATCCGGTACTAAATGCCACCATTTAGTATCGGGTGGTGTTAAAATTCGGTACTAAATGGTCCCCAGGGTACCCGGAGGCTGTCGGACATTTAGTACCGAGTGGTGTTATGACCCGGTACTAAATGGTTCTCCTGGGGTTACTTCAAAAGAATAACATATCCTATCCAATCACAAGTGATGCGTATGTGGGATGGTAGGGAAGATACACATGAAGTTAAAGGTCGCAAATTCGAACCCCACAGAGGGGTTGATTTTTTTCTGGCCGCATGCCCATTTAGTACCGGTTGGGTTTAGAGGCGGTACTAAAACCCATAATTCTGTAGTGACATCTGGTTAGCTGTTAGCATAATCATGCACATATGAAATATTGACTCAACCAGTAACACCTCAAATCACCTAGTCAATCACTCATCATAAAATGGGTCAAGGGCTCAAGGCACATCTCAAACTTGATCTCTCAGATTGACCAGTCACCACCTCATCGCTAGTGAGCTAATCGGGCCGGTTCCTCGCGGACGCTCGAGAGGATTTCACGCCTACTGCGAGTCATGCGCAGCTCGTCACGTGGCTCGGACGACAGACTCTCCCCTTAAGGTCACAGCCCGCGCGGTTCCCCCTCCCCTGGTCGTGCAGTTGTTCAGTCGAGACACAACAATGCTGCATGACCGGTGGACCAGAGATTTGGTTGCCGTGCTGTCAGTCGCTGTGGGTGAAAGAGCATGGAACATGTGCTTGACAGCTTGAGAAAAAAAAAGAAAAGGAGAGGCCTGTGGTGGATAGGGTGATGAGGTTGACATGTCTTGGTTTCCGTGTAATGGATATTCAAACTGTAATTACTATAGTTTGCAAACAATTATCCAAATCAAGTTTTGATTACACCGTAATAATCCTTGCGTTGAGATCTTCAAAACTAGATCACACTTACCTACATTTAAAAATATTTAAATATTTTCTCGAACACTTTTCTTTATTCTTATAACATTTCGTTTTTTTTGCAATACTTTGTTTTATATTCAGAACCATTTCTCTATGATGAACA
This sequence comes from Panicum virgatum, assembly GCF_016808335.1. Taxonomy (NCBI): domain Eukaryota; kingdom Viridiplantae; phylum Streptophyta; class Magnoliopsida; order Poales; family Poaceae; genus Panicum; species Panicum virgatum. The sequence continues at coordinate 2,823,608 of NC_053145.1, forward strand.
TTTCTTCTTAGAAATAATATTTTTGGAATAATACTTTATGCTCTCAAATAGTTTTATCATAAATTTAGATAACATTACTTTTTGGCGGCCCACGCACACATCTGAGTAGTGGGCTGATCTTCTGCGACGATGATGGCTGCAGATGCATGCGCTGCATGTAGACGTTCCCGGTGGATAGGCCATAGGCAGGGTCATGGAGTCTCACGGTAGGCAGTGCCCGTCGTTGGATTCTCTCTTTGCTGCACCAGAGCGTTCAATATCGTAGAACAAAGCGCTGGCGGTGCGGCACAGCGCAACTCCCGTATGTGCGTGCCTTCCATGCCGCCCTTGTTGTTTATAGCATACTGATCAGGTAGGCAGCTTAGTGAAAGTGCATCCGTAAAGCTTTGCCCATGTATGAGGCATTCATTCTAAATAAGTTGACTATACATATGGAAATGAAAGATAAGTAGGCAACTTCAGGACACACATAACTAGATTGATGTAGCTCAACCAGATAATTATGAGTAAGAGTGTTTGGGAATCTTATAATAATTGCAGCAAAGTATTTGCTCTCTATTTTATGAAATATAGATCGGAATTGTTTTGTTTCTTATGAAAAGGAACTTAACATTAAGTTGTCTGACACATGTTCTTAGAATTTGGCATGTCTAAAATAAACTTTTTGCTTTAACTTGACATGCTTCTTTGCTGTGTCTGAAGCGCACTTATATATTTTCTTTTCTCTAGCTCATTTTGTGTTTACACACACACACCTCGACCTACATGTGAAGACTTGTTGCTTTATGCTACCCTATTCGACCCTTTTGTAACCTAATGTTCTCAGCGTCAATTATCTCTGTTTTCAATACCTCGTGACTGCAATTTGTGTTATTTTCTAGTTCCTCTTTAGTATCTTGGTACTCCACTCTTATTTGAGCCGGTATTCTAAACTATCTACCAAAATATTTAGTAGCTACCGGTACTGATAATTAAATGGAAAATATGACTTGACAAAATCTAAAGTCCGCATATGTCATTCAGTCAGCAGTGCAAATGTTGTTCAGATATTTGCATAAGATGTTGTTATAAGTTTATCATTTATAATATTTATTTTAGTATTAATTCAATTGCACCGTACTTACTTTTCATAGATAACAAGAGAACAGAAACATGTGGATAGAGCGCGCGAAGGCGCGCGTTATGTTCTTGTGTTTATCAGAAGCATGAGGGATATAGTCGCGCGTTATGTTGTTGTGTTTATCAGAAGCATGAGGGATATAGTCATCTGATCCAACCAAAATTAATATTAATGGGTGCATGTGATTCCTCAAACCAAACTCCCTTTGTATGGATATATACTTGGTTAGTCACTCAGTCAGCATGGCCCCAAATACAAAACAAGAGGAAGAGGAAGCTAGGAACTCCAGTCTCCAGTCCACATGTACTGAGCCGTAGTAGGTGTCAACTGAATGCTTCTTGTTGCTTTATTTGCAGCTCAAGAAAGAAGAAACCACACCGCCAACATCAGAGCTGAGCCATGGGGGTCCCTGGAGGCGGCACTGGCAGCAGCCGCGGCAGGGTGGTCGCCGCTGCTGCCTCGCTCGTGTTGCTTATTCAGCTCAGCTCTTGCTGCGCTTCTCCGGCGGCGGCCGCGGCGACCGGAGGCGGAGGGGAGCAGCAGGGTGCCAAGTACAAGGACCCGAGGCAGCCGCTGAACGCGCGGGTCGAGGACCTGCTGCGGCGGATGACGCTTGCCGAGAAGATCGGGCAGATGTCGCAGATCGACCAGGAGAACGCCACCGCCGGCGTCATCAGCAACTACTTCATAGGTGCGTCGCTAGAAATCCTCGAAATGCATGCTTTTAATCTTTGCTGGTGTTCTTCCCCGGTAACCTGCGTAACCATCACTGAATCACGGCTCTGATGCAGGGAGCGTGCTGAGGGGCGGCGGCAGCGTGCCGGCGGCGGACGCCCCGCCGGAGGCGTGGGTGGAGATGGTGGAGACGATACAGAGCGCGGCGGTGTCGACGCGCCTGGGGATCCCCGCCATGTTCGGCATCGACGCCATCCACGGCCACGGCTACGTCTACAAGGCCACCGTCTTTCCGCACAACGTCGGCCTCGGTTACACCAGGTAGCTCTCTCTAGCAAGCTAGTAAGCTTGCATTGGCATCCGAGTCTTTGTATACCCCGGGCCGGCCCTGCTATTATTTGAGAGATCCAAGATCTGAAGTGCCCACATGCTGATGCTTGGCAGCTAGCAGCTAGCATCAATATACAGACTAGCTACGTACGTACTGGTCTAAGTCCAACTACCACGTGAAGATTCTTGTGCAACGGGTCTTGTTATTCTTTGTATATGGGTCGAGGTAGTGCGCCGCACCTTGACCGATCGATCATACATATAGGGCTAGGGCTGTCTGTCAATCTTAGCTCCATCTTGCCATCTCGGTTCATGAATGTGAATCATTAGAGGTGCAAATGGGTGCCTCTTATTAGGGTATTCATTCTCTCTTTAGTTTTAAAAATTGTACTGATTTCTCAAAATGATCTTCCACTTTAAAAAACTAGTACAAATTTTTGAACTAAAGGGGAACGGTGCCCTTAGGGTCACCTATTTGCACCTCTATGAATCATTGTAGTCATGCTAGCTACATGGATAAACAGCTTGACCACATCTTGTCTCGACCCTTTTTTTTATATATCTTGCACTTGCACGCAACTCATGTACTGCCCCCATGTAAGGGATTCAGATTATGGCTCTGTTCTGCTGGCTGGTCAGCTAACCTATGACATGCATCCTGGACAAATATTTCAGTATGATAGAACAACATAGAATCATTTCTAAATGTAATTTTTCCTAAATACTCTATGGACTTTGAGAATGCTAGCTAGCTGTCGGGTTACGCTTTCCATTACACAATGCTGATAGTTAAAATACTCCACGGTTGTTCACAATGCTTTCCATGGCTGTTCTACCATGAAATAAAAGAAATTTAAGGGTAATGTGGCAGAAGAACGTTCATCAAGCGTAGCTTACTCTCTGGTTCAGAGACCCCGAGCTGGCAAAGAAGATTGGAGCAGCAGTTGCACTTGAGGTCAGGGCCACCGGAATCCCCTTCATATTCGCTCCATGCCTGGCGGTACGTAACAATGCTAAAATTAAAGCCTTGCAATTTCACCAATCTAATAACCTAAATTTGCAGCAAAAACCAATGGCCATTTTTTTACTTTATCCTTGATTGTTTTTTTTTTGTAGGTGTGCAGAGATCCGAGGTGGGGACGGTGCTATGAGAGTTTCAGCGAGGACTCCAAGCTGGTGCAGCAGATGACCTCCATCATCTCAGGCTTCCAAGGAGAAATCCCAGCGAGCAGCCGGCTAGGCGCCCCGTTCATCGCCGGCCAGCGCAACGTGGCTGCGTGCGCGAAGCACTACGTCGGCGACGGTGGCACCACCAGGGGGATCAACGAGAACAACACGGTGGCCACCTTCCACCAGCTGCTTGGCATCCACATGCCGCCCTACTACAGCGCCGTCATCCAGGGCGTCTCCACCATCATGGTCTCGTACTCGAGCTGGAACGGGGTCAAGATGCACGCCAACCGCTTCCTTGTCACCGACTTCCTCAAGAACAAGCTCCGATTTAGGGTACGGTACCTTTTTGTGAAAGATCATCTTCTTTTTCCTTCAGACCATTCATTATGAGCTTGCACTCTGTTCGCTTGGCTGTGGTTGGTAGCTGGTGCTAATTTGTTATGAGAGAAAAATACTACTGGTTAGCTGGTGGCTGGTGCTGATTTGGTCAGAGAGAAAAGCACTGCTGACTGATTAACTGACAAGCCAATCGAACAACATATACGGGGAATGTATAGGTTTGTCTACTAGTATACATACCTAGAGTAAATTCTCAATTTCCCATGTGCATATTTCAGGGTTTTGTGATCTCCGATTGGCTAGGACTTGATAGGATCACAAGCCCAGAGCATGCTGACTACCCTCTGTCCGTGAAGCTGGGCATTCTTGCTGGCATTGACATGGTAAGCCATTACCCATAACGGCCTTCTGATTGGAGCTGATTAAGCAAGATACATATAGTAGTTTGGCTAATCATGCGTCACTAATGAGTGTCCTCGCAGGTCATGATTCCATACCAGTACAAGGAGTTCAGGGACGACCTCACCTTGCTGGTGCAGAACGGGACCATCCCGATGAGCCGGATCGACGACGCCGTCCGCCGGATCCTCCGCGTCAAGTTCACCTTGGGCCTCTTCGAGAATCCCTACGCCGACACCAGCCTCGCCGGCGAGCTCGGGAAGCAGGAGCACCACGACCTGGCGCGGGAGGCCGTGCGCAAGTCCCTCGTCCTGCTCAAGAACGGCAAGCCCGGCGACGAGCCGCTCCTGCCGTTGCCCAAGAAGACCCACGGCAGCATCCTCGTCGCCGGCAGCCACGCCGACGACCTCGGCCGCCAGTGCGGCGGCTGGACCATCAAGTGGCAGGGCCTCACGGGGAACAACCTCACCGCCGGGACCACCATCCTCGACGGCATCAAGCGCGCCGTAGGGCCCGCGGGCACCGACGTCGTCTACTCCGAGAGCCCCGACGCCGGCTTCATCCAGCGGAACAAGGCTCGGTTCGACTACGCCGTCGTCGTCGTGGGCGAGCATCCCTACGCCGAGACGGCAGGCGACAACCTGAACCTGACTATCCCGGCGCCCGGGCCCGGCGTCATCCGGAACGTGTGCGGCGGCATCAGGTGCGTCGTGGTGCTCGTGTCCGGGCGGCCGCTGGTGGTGGAGCCGTACATCGACGCCATCGACGCGCTGGTGGCGGCGTGGCTGCCGGGGACGGAGGGGCAGGGCGTCGCCGACGTGCTGTTCGGCGACTACGGGTTCACCGGGAAGCTGTCGAGGACGTGGTTCCGGACGGTGGAGCAGCTGCCGATGAACGTCGGCGACGCGCACTACGACCCCCTGTTCCCGTTCGGGTTCGGGCTCGAGACGCAGCCGCTGAAAGCGTAACTAGTTTCGGAATATGCACGCCTTCATTTTCATCTTGGTTAGGTAGTTTCCGCCCATTTTTAATTGATCATCACTTTTTTTTGCGGGTATTTTAATTGATCCTCACTGTAGTATCTATCTATCTATCTGAGGACACTGAACGAATATGGGACACGACCTGGTGATGCGAAGCTTTTCACCTTACTCGTTTCAGTGGAGCAAGTAGTTTTGAAGTTCGTAAGATTAAAATAAAATTGTCAGGCCTTATGTTGTTTTAGCAAATTAAAGTGGATTCTTGAAACTTTTTTCGGATTCTTATACAATCATATAAACAATAGGGTATGTGAGAATTTTCTGGCTCAGTCTTTTGGAGGTGCTCATAAATGTAAGATTGTGTGTAAGCGTCTACGTCTGTAATTGTTTCGAAAAAAATATCGTATACAAGAATCTAAGAAAGTCCAAAAGAATCTAGTTGCATTTAGTTGTAAGGTAACATTTTGACAATAGCTAGCCCTGTTTGGATCCATGTGTTATTTAGTAACCATAAAACTCTAACCCCTCCAAGAGCATTGATTCTTTAAGTTTCATTAAATGCTAAATAACACTAGGACCCAAACTAGTAAGTGCTATTTCTTTGAAGAGTTATTTGGAGGGGTTAAAACTAACACTAACACTAACACTAACACTAACAATAGCATCCAAACACCGCCAACAACTGCTTTAGGATCAAACTTAGAGCCGCCGGATTTTTGACGTGCCACGGAGTGCGGCGAGAACATAGCTGGTTTTGCTTCGGTTTTTATGTGACTCAATTCAACTTAGGTTTGTGGGCCGGCAGCTGGTGTAATCCTGAGCCCAATAGCGCATTTTGGAATAGTTGGTGTAACGGCCCAAACGAAAAAAAAAAGACTTCGGAGCATCGCGTGCGGTTGCCGGTTGGACGAAGACGGCAATTCGCACGCGGTCATCTCATCTCTCCTGTGCCACTACTACTTGCAGCCTGCGAGCCAGGAAACTGAAGAAATCGGCGCCGCGTTCATCGACCGAGGAGGCGCCGGCGGCCCGGGATGGCGGGAGGGGCCGCTGGCCGCGGGGGGGGGGGGGGGGGTCAAGGTGTCCGTGGATTCCAGCGCTGGATAACGGCTCGGCCACCAGCTGCGCACCAATCGTTCGACGGAATGCGCGATCGGTTGGCCCTGCCACGCCCGTGGCCCATGCACAGGGCGGCGGCATCGATCACGCGTCCGCGATCACTGATCGGTATGGAGCTCACCAATCCCCATTCTGACAGTGTTATTACCTGGGGGCTTGCCGCTTTACCTACCAACAGTCCACCACCACTGATGTTTCCAACTCTGCTGCAGCAGGCGCGTTGTACCTGTAGTGGTTGGCTACCATACAAAAGATCTCCATTAGGTTTCTTTGGTATATCTGCCCCCTCACCGTGATTCCTGGCCTCCATCACTGGACAATGCCATCTCACCCCATATTTCTTGGTGTCATAGGAGAAATTGGCACTCAATTCGCAAGCCTTTCAGGATTTGACACCCTTATCACAATGACATGTGGGGTCATCCTGGGTCATTGACATGTGGGTCAGGGTGTCAAATTCTGAAAGGCTTGCGAATTGAGACCCAAATTCTGAAATTTCTCCTATGACACGAGAGTTTTCATTAGTGTCATAGTGTGCAACCGAATAGCTTAGCGTTTTGTAGTAATACATCCAATGCTCCGTCCATTTTGATAAGGTGAGCTGACGCCTGACGGAAGACACTGATAGGCACAACACTCAGCCCCCGTTTGGGAGGGCTTCTGGAGCGGCTTCACGAGCGGCTCCAGGTGAAGCCCTCCCAAACGTTTGTTTTGTAACTGGCTTCACGTGTGAAGCCGGTTCTGAAGCCATCGGCGGCTTACACAGGCAAGGTGAAGCCATGAAATCGTGGCTTCACGTGGCTTACACATCAATCTAACAAGTGAAGCTGTTTTGCCAAATATTTTCTAAAACGGCTCCAACTCCACCAGAGAAGCCGCTCCATCTGAGGAGCCGGAGCCGGAGCTGTTTTTGGAAGAGCCGGAGCCCTGCCAAACAGGCCCTCAGTTCCACTCTGCTTTTCTTCGAAATATCAGTGACAGTCAATGAGGCATGGTCTATGGAAAGGAATATGGCTAACCTCTGCGGAGCCGATATCATATCACACTCTCCACTTCCTAGTTCCAGGTTGATGAGTAGAGTGCAGATCTCAATAAAGAGGAGTTCAACGGCCTTAATCATAGAGTTTTTAATATAATGTGACAGTTCGCTTCTTGTCCTTTCAACTGTTGCCATTCGTATTCTAAAGGATATCACCTGCATGGATACAATATATAATGGACAGGTATGGGCTGCACCAGGTTTGAGCTCCTTCTTCTGCCTTCACCAAAAGATGGCTGCCCGCAAGGCTCCAAATGTTAGGCAGGAAATAGCCACTAAAAGCCACATTTGTAGCATTTAGGTGTTTACTGCTTTTCCTGAGAACATCTAGTTTTTTAGTTGTAAAGGAACACAGTACACTTCCTACATGAGCCAAAGCATTGAAGGACTTGAGACTCGGTACCATTATGGACATACATATAATTGTGTTTAATTTTTTCTAGTTGGTAGATTACCGCATTCAACAGTTGACCAGATTCATGTTCTTCATGGATCTTTACGCTGCGATTTGTTATCCTTAAATATTTTTAGAGTTACAGGGATGGACATGGCCTCCTCTATTGTTATGCTTTATTGCAGAGGACCAACAGGTTTTCAGTGTCATACCGCACAAGTTCCGTAGCAAGAGCCTTGCTCCTGCTCCCATCCCATTTGATCTTTTTTTTTTGTATCCATCCCCCCCCCCCCCCCCCCCCGCATTGTGGTGGTGGAGTTCACAAGCCACCGTTAGCATTGTCCCACCTTCCATTGACATCCATTCTTTTCATTTTTTTTAAAAGGAAAGAAAAATACCCTGTTCTTTTCACCAAAACTGTGGTGCGCAAATTTTCCCTACATCTAGTGTAGCAACTGACACATCAAGCCAATCACTGTGTCATTGGGATGATTGAAGTATTACTGAATTGCTGCCTTCTAGCAGCTTAAGCACGTTCGATTGTTTTGGTGAGTGAAAACTGCAGTGCACCTTTTACAAGCTACAACATGCTGCCTGCTATGTTAATCCCATCAATGCAGTTACTATCGCAGCCATACATTTTCTTCAGGCAAGAGTTCCGATCTCAAAAGCATCTAATAAGTGAGGAATCAGGACAAGAACCATCATGGCAGCTAGTCACCCGACTCTTGTACTGTACTAGAAATTTCAGTGTCTGTATGGGGCAGTCTTCAACGGGTCTTTGGCCTATAAAATACAGAAGAAGCATGTGGCTGTGTTGAAAAGAGCGAGACTCTTGTGAACTTCCAGGAGTAGGGTTGTTACCAATATAGAATATGGAGCGGGCGGGTGAGATGGGAGATATTGGACGAGAAGCTCTCCATGAAGGTGTGCTTCAGAGTGGCAGTGACATTGGAGAACACAAAGACAAAACTGTTGATTGCGAAAAAGATGAGCAATTCCAGGTGCAGTACATAAATCACTTGTGTCCACGTTTGCAGTTCTAATTCAGTCCCTTTTTTTCTTCCCAGCTAACTTTTGCTGCTGGTAACAGCCAAAATGGAGGAAGTTCTTGGCTCATGTTGGACCTGGAGCTCTTGTGGCCATTGGCTTCCTGGATCCTAGCAACTGTAAGCTCTCATCTTTTTCTAAGAGCTTCATACTGTTTATTATTTAGTGCTGTTTCTTAAGAAGAAATAGAAAGTAATTTTAGTAGTAATGTTTGGTTCGGAACAATGATTTGACAGTGGAAACTGATATGCAAGCTGGGGCTGACTTCAAATATGAGGTACTCTACTTAGTTCTTGGCTTCTTGCACTGACTGACCATTAAGTTTTTGTAGCAAATTATTGTCAAGTTTTTGAAGACCCATCCCATAAACAAATATCTTAATGGCAATTGTTAGTTGCAAAATCGATGCAAAAAGAGAAATTTCTAGCAAAGTTGAAAAATAAAATACAAAAGGAAAAGAAAAAGAAAAAGAAACATATTATTGTCTGAAAAATCCTAGTTGAGATTCCAATCAGTCCGTATTAGAATTTAAAATTTAAGTTTGATAGATTACTCATAACTGCCCTGTCAACATTCAGAATTATGGCAGACTTAGTAGCTAAATTAGTGTACTTTTAGTTCTCGGTAAAAATACATGGTTTGCATATAATATTTCGCCTCAACTAAAAACATCTCCGCATCAATGAGAATCTGCCTGTTTTAGTGCTTATTACTGAACTTCATTTCCAATGCTGCATCCCAGACCTTAGCTAACCAACATGGCTCAGAGTAGCAAACTAACTGGTCATTCCTTTTTTATCTTGAATACTTTGTAATGTAATTTTATGATAAACAGCTCCTTTGGGTGGTCTTAGTTGGAATGATCTTTGCACTTTTCATCCAAACACTAGCTGCCAACCTTGGAGTGAAGACAGGTACCTTTCACTTGACATCCGTTTTAGTCTCTTTATATAAAATCCTGCATAACCTCGTCAGATTCATCCTATTGGCCAATTTTGTATAGGGAAGCATCTTGCTGAACTCTGCAGGGAAGAGTACCCACGTTTCGTCAACATTTGCTTGTGGATCATCGCCGAGCTTGCAGTGATATCTGATGATATCCCTGAAGGTTGATCAATAGACTATTAGTTTTGTTTCTTCTTCTTGGATGTGCTCTGTTTGCATTTCAGTAACGTATTGTTTCGCTAGTGCAGTGTTGGGCACAGCCTTTGCATTCAATATACTGCTCAAGATTCCAGTGTGGGCTGGAGTTATCCTCACAGTATTCAGCACCCTCTTGCTCCTTGGGGTGCAGAGATTTGGGGTACAAAGCACCCTACTGTGTACTGGACATCTGCATAGTTAACACAAATACTAGTAATAACTTGTTGATAGTTTGGCCTAATTACCTAATATATGTGCACCACACAGGCCCGCAAACTGGAGTTCATTATAGCTGCTTTCATGTTTACCATGGCGGCTTGCTTCTTCGGAGAATTGAGCTACCTGAGGCCATCAGCAAAAGAGGTCGTCAAGGGCATGTTTGTTCCCTCGCTCCAGGGAAAGGAAGCTGCTGCTAACGCAATTGCGCTCTTTGGCGCTATCATCACACCGTAAGCAATCTGCTACCCATTGAGCTGTGTGGTCACTAAGATTGTTTTCCATTCAATCCATGTTTAAAACCTCAAACATGATAACCTTGTGACAACCTTCCAGGTACAACTTGTTCTTGCACTCTGCCCTCGTCCTCTCAAGAAAGACCCCACGTTCAGTTAAAAGCATCAGAGTAGGTTACAACTGATCAAAGAATGATGTCACGATTCCATGGCTGTTGTCCTGCTGAATGCCTAATGGCTTTGTTTTGGATAGGCTGCTTGCAGATACTTCCTTATCGAGTGTAGCCTCGCGTTCATAGTGGCATTCCTCATCAATGTTTCGGTGGTGGTTGTCGCGGGAAGCATCTGCAATGCAAACAATCTTTCACCAGTGGATGCAAATACGTGCAGTGACCTTACTCTGCAGTCCACACCTATGTTGCTCAGGGTATGTTGGCTCATTTAGGGTCACCAGCAAATACAGACGAACTGAGTGCTCTTTACTTCCTTTCAGAATATTTTGGGGAGATCAAGCTCAGTGGTGTATGCTGTTGCACTGCTAGCTTCTGGGCAGAGCACAACGATTAGCTGCACATTCGCAGGGCAGGTTATCATGCAGGTAATCAATTTCTACTGATCCAGGTGTCCTCAAGTTCATAAAAGTGTTTCTAAGGCCTGCCAATGATTGTCTATTTTTGAGCTTTATTCGGTGAAGTCTAACTGACTTCCTTAACATTGATGATGCATCTTCAGGGGTTTCTGGACATGAAGATGAAGAACTGGGTACGGAACCTCATCACACGAGTCATCGCCATTGGTCCGAGCCTCATTGTATCCATTGTCAGCGGTCCAAAAGGTGCTGGAAAGCTGATCATCATCTCATCGGTAAGACGATCCCTTGACCGTTGAACAGTTCCGACACTGCATCGCTATTGGAAATCAGAGCAATAATGCATGATGCTTGCTGGTACAAAATTTCTGGGCAGATGGTGCTGTCGTTTGAGATGCCGTTCGCACTCATCCCTCTCCTCAAATTCTGCAACAGCAGCAAGAAAGTCGGGCCTCTCAAGGAATCCATCTACGTAAGCTCCCGTATCCGTGAAACCATTCACCAAAAAAAAAAAAGATAAACTAGGCTACGATCATGGACTGACGATGGATTTATGAATGCAGACGGTGGTGATTGCGTGGATCCTGAGCTTCGCGCTCATCGTGGTCAACACCTACTTCCTGGTGTGGACCTACGTGGATTGGCTGGTGCACAACCACCTCCCCAAGTACGCCAACGCGCTCATCTCCATCGTCGTCTCCGCGTTCACGGCCGCCTACCTGGTCTTCGTCGTCTACCTGACGGTCAGGAGGGACAGGGTGTCCACGTACGTGCCGGTGTCGGAGCGGGCGCAGGGGCAGGTGGAGTCTGGCGGGGCGCAGGCCGTGGCGTCCGCCGCCGACGCCGACCAGCCGGCGCCGTTCAGGAAGGACCTGGCTGATGCTTCCACGTAGATGCCTCATTCATGTGTGATTGTCAGATTGATGATAACCAGCTCCATGTAGGGGGTTCCATGCTGATGCTGCGTACTCATTGTACTGGATGTTATGGCTGATATGTGATATGTCGATTGCTGTCTAGCTACAGAGCTGGTTGTCTAGCTTGTGCTCGTGTGATTTTGATTTGTTTACCGACTGGATTCTTAACTCGAATGGTAGCTTATCGCCTTTGCCATCAGAGTGGTAACAGATCATGGTCCTAGTGCTATCTCGCACATACAATGTGGAATTACGAAATAGTTGCTCACTCTCTCTCTCTCCCTCTCTCTTAAGAGCTATAATCCTCCAGTTGTAAATGTTTTTTTAAATAAACAAGTTGTAAATGTTTGACACCATTGACTTGTCGTCACGACATTTGACTATTCTTATTTAAAAGTTTTTAGCAAATATGCAAAAATAAAAGTAACTTTAATGATAACATCGCAACAAAAGAAATAAAAATACTTGCATAGTTTTAATAAGACGAATGGTAAACATTGCGTCCAAAAGTTACCAGTATGAAACAAATAGCAACTGGAGCCGGAGCTAGTAAAAACAAATAGCGAATAGAGATGGTGTTCAAACTTAAAACCAGGTCAGGCCCGACGGGCGTTCAGGCCAAACTACTAACTGGGCCTAATCAAGATGGGCCCTCTGTGAACCCCAAACATGGTTATTACAGACCCTGCCTATTTCAGTCACATGTGGTAACAAAAGACGACTCCTGCATCATTCCCCCAGACAAAACACAGGCTGCTTATCTCGCAAGCCAAGGCCAAATGGTTTCGTTACAACATGCTGAAGAAATAATAACTGAACAAAACCAAAATGGATCTTTACTCTCAACAACAAAGACAACCAATCTCTAAAGAGATATTAAACAGATCAAAATAATGGTTAAACAACAGGTATCATTGCCTAAATGCCTCTATCACAATCAGTTCATGTACTATCACACAAGGACATCTCATTGTAGATGTAGCCACTAGAGCGGCGGAGAGGCAAGAAGCAATACAACGGTTGATGTCTTTGTACCACGGTGCAGTTTTTATTACAAAAAAGGGAGCAGCAGCATTCAGAGGTGTAGCTTACAGCACCGGTCAACTTGGAACCAAAACCAAAGAAAATCATGGGTGGGCCGGGCAATTCAAAATGCCACTAGAATTATCATCGATCAGGCCTACAGGAAGTTTCTGATGTCCAACGTCTTGACATCAGGCATCTCCTCATCTTTAAACTCCTCCCTGGTCAAGAGAGAGTGACAGCATGAGTATTAATCAATCATGCAATATAAGAGATGCACACACAACAAATAGTATACCTTTAGTGTCTAGTAAGATTAACCACACTATGGAAAGAGTTGCCTCTTTAGGTTTCTATGCAAGTAATGTGCTATTACTTAAGGGGCACACCTCTTTAGTTGAGTCTCCATCGCTTCAATGCAATCCTTCTTAAGTTCTGTCAGCTCACTTTTGGCAATCTCCAATTCAAGCTCTTCCTCAATCTTGGGAAGGTCCTCCTTCCGAATGCCAAGCCTATTTCAAGTTTCACCAAGGAAAAGGAACACATGAGATTGACATTAACTATAATAAGGCAGGACATGTAAAGGAAGCACAGTTAAATGCAAACAAAATGGTTTCTTGAACAGGTTTGTTTTGCACTGGTGGGGGACCAGATTTAATCACTACATATTGGCAGGGATATTAGTCATTCTCTCTTCCAATCTGACAGGATTAGGCTTAATCTCTGCCTATCCAAAAGAAGCACTAGATCAGAAATCCCTACAGTTGATCTGGATATGCCAATAAGTGGGCCATGTATGCCATCATCAGTGTTATCTTTTTGATACAAAAACAGACAGTCCTGACAGATCAAACCTGCAATCTATGCATTCTTTGCAAGAGATTAAAATATCATGCAATGTCTCAGTAACTGTCAAAGGAAAGCTATTCAGGTAATAAAAAGCCTTGTGGTCAAGTATTTGATCGAGACTATACAGATCCTTCTCTCAAAAAGAAAACAATACAGAACCTCCGATAACCATTAATAATCACAGAAGCATCCCTTGGGAGAGCAAGCCATGAAAATCTCAACAACTCATTTAACAAAGTTGCAAACTGAAAATATGCTAGAGATGAAATACGGATTGAGGCATACTTTTTGTTAATCTTGTCAAACTCTGCCATGAGGGTGGCCATGTTCTTCTTGTCATTCCTCAAAAGTGGCTTCTTAATGTCCTTCTCGATCTTCTCAACAGCTTCCATCATCAAAGGCTCAATACCAAGATGATCTATAAGGCCACTCCTGTATCACAGAACACAATGAGACACTAGCATCTCTATCTTCAAAGATGTATGAGGCCTGTATAGATTTCAAAATATACATACAGGTGAAAAAGAAAATAACAAGAAAATACACTGTAAGATTTTACATGAGAACATGCAAGAATTTACGCAAAGAAATCAAGCAGCTATATTCAACCTTTAGGAAATAAAGGAAGATTATTTGATAATGGCAATGGACGTACTTTACTCTGATCTCCTGAAGAGTGTTCAGGTAAGTCCGTGCATCAGGGATGCCGTTGGTAAATGTCTCAATAGTATATTTAATTCTTTGAGAATCAGAAAAAAGACCCGCCCTGCATTTACATAATGGTAGCATAATTAGTGAAATTTAATGAGCTTATACAAAACTATAGAGGATCAAAAAATGATTGCTCAGTGGAGGATACAATTCCATTCACAAATGTGATTTCAAACTGATTTGACACAGATTGACAAAACAACATCAACAGAAGTCACAGAACATGCATGGCAAAATCTATTACAGCCCGTAAAAGTGAAGTGTTACGTTTTATTGATACTCATGGTTATGCGCTATACTGCTTAATAAATCAAATTAACAGGAATTCTAGCATTACCAACTCCCATCATATTCAGAAAATTTTGGAAAAAGCAAAGATAAAATCTAAGGAAGTACAGTGAAAAGTAATGGCCACAAGTTGTCTTACTTTTCCCTTACAGTCTTCATAACTTCAGCATAACGAGCAGCTGCTGCTGGGTCATCTGGATCAATAGTGATCTTTTCCTTTTTAAGGACACCAAGAGCTGTCTCGAACTTCTTCTTTACCTCAAAGAATATGCCCTTCAGCAGATCTTGATAGCATCAAAGAGTCAAGTTAGTACTAAAAAAATTAGACAACTCTCAAAAACGTGCAACACATAAAAAAACAGTCTCGTTTTCTACATAATTAATAAAGAAAAACGTCCAAGATAAATTTAGTTTAACAAAATCCAACACAAAGTCAAAATGACAATGTGCAGCATCTTCATGCCAAGGCACAGATTGAACAATTGATCACTAAAAGACACAGCTTAGACAAGTCAGAATACTTTAATAACATGGCAAACACCATAGGTATATAGTTTAAAATTTCAAATTCTCATGATACTCTATTCGAAATCATAACACCATGTGTAAACACTGCTTCTGATACTGGAACAGGACACATTACAGTACCAACAAGACATGGTATGAAAATCTAGTATCTTGCAACATGAGATCAAGATGAAGAGTTAAGTGTTAGTGTTCAAGCGCATATACATTACTTCAAAACAGTATGACCAAAGCTGTTTTCCAAACAAACTTCAAAACGCATAAAATAAAAATATCAGAAGCTTACCATCCCCATTGACAGGAGGACGATCAGAAGCTGTGACCTTGGCGAAGGAACGAGCTTGAGTGGCACCTCCATTCACAAAAGCCGCTTGAGCTGAATATAACTGCAAGAGCATCACCAAATAAACTTTGTATCGCAAAACATAGCAAGCAGTATAGAAGGTCAAGCACCGTAGCAGAATATGCTGATACTAAACAACCCCACACTGAAATCACATTAACCATGGGCGCATTCACATAACAAAATAATGGTTCCTGTAGTCTCATACTTGGTATGTCCGTTGTCTCCATGTCAATAACAACATACACCTGCATACTAGATACAGAGCTCAAAGGCAATAGAAATGAAAACACAATTTGCATGGAGCCATGGACAAGGAACATTTATGTCCGGGGTTCCGCAATGCCCAGAGCTAGCACCTCTATTGATACAGAAATGGTTTCCCTGTGAAGTTCGATCTGCCAAAATGTCCATAAGGAAATTTGTATTCGGACTGAATGGATCTGGAGCTGTTGTAAACATGATACTGCATCGTCCCGACTCTGCCCCTCCAATTCCCAATCTAGAGAACAGCCTCAAACATTTCCCCCTCATAATCTAGAAGATCCTGCCACACTTCGTATAGTCAATGCGACAAACTATGAAGCCGTAAAGATAAGTCGGGCTCGAACACCAAACACCATTTGCGATCGATGGCCCGGATAAATTCTACACGAGACCAACACATACCACGCAAACCGCGCAAGCACACCGATGCAGACGGCGCCAGATCAGATCTACCGAGAAAATACTAGGGTCCCCCCCCCCGACGCGACACAGAGGGGCGGCGAGCAAGCGAACGAACCTGACGGGAGCGCGAGACGAGGCGAGCGGCCATCGCCATGGCTGGTGAGGCGGCGAGCGCTAGGGCAGGAGCCTCCGCTTCTCTTCGATCTCCGAGCGAGAGCGAAAGGGGGAGAGATGGCGATGGGAAGAGAGGAGAAATGGGGGCGGCGCCAGCGCTGCGCTTTGTGGCTGCTCCCCCGCTGCTCTCCGCCGTCCGTTCCGACAGGGCCCCGCGCGACCCTTGCACGAATCTGAAAGCGCGCGTTGATCCGCAGCAGGTCCTGGCCCGGCCTCCCGGGGTGCGCTGGGAGCATGGGCCCTAATCTAAGGGCGCTGTGGGCCCAGCCCATCCAGTGGGCCCGTCCAGCCCGCCTCGGTTCTTCCTTCCCGTCGCTTGGCTGCCGTGGCCAGGGTTTTTTTTCCCAACTGGACACCCCAAACCGGAGCAAATCGGACCGGTTTGACCGGTTACGGTAGAAATCGGTCAAATTCAAATTTGAATTCAAAAAACTCAGTTCAATCGGTTCGTACCGGTTAGACCGGTTTACCGGCCGGTTTGAATTCAAATCCAAATTTAAAATCGCATGGGTAACCGATTTAGACCGGTATACCGGCCAGTTAGATCGGTTTACCGGCCGATTTGACCGGTTTACCAAGTGGGTCTTAATGGGCCGTCTCATTTTTTTCTTTTCTTTTTTGTTTTAACTTTAAATACTCGAAAAGTATGTTAAACAAATAATTTTTTGAGAAAATTTGACACCATTAAATTCGTCGCACCTTGGAGTATTTTAGAAATTTTTTAAATTTTTTTATTTTTAAATTCAAATTTGAATTTTGAATTTGAACTGATTTGGAATCGGCCCAAATCAGAACCGGACCGGACCGGTTTGACCGCCGGTTCCCACCGGTAAGGTGACCTGGCTTGGGTCGTCGTCTCCGTCTCTCTCCTCTGCTGTGACTTCAGCTCGCCCCCACCATGAACTCGCTCCTGAGGCCGCCGCTGCCGGGCCCGAGCCTGTGCGCGAGGAGCCGGGTCTCGCCGTCGCCGGCGGCGGGGCGGCTTAGCTCGGCGGCGTTGGTCGGCGGCGGGCGGAGATGCCGCCGCGGGCTGGCGGTGGCGGCGTCGGCGGCTCCGTCGTGGATGGAGGAGGCGGGCGTGGCGGTGCTGGAGGAGGGCGGGCGTTGGAACCCGTCAGTGTCCGACTCGTACCGGCCGGCGGGGCTGCCGCGGCCGAACGCGACGGTGCTGGAGGCGCAGGGACGGGTGTGCACGGGGCCCGAGCAGACGCGCCCGCTAGGGGAGGAGCAGGCCATGCGCGTCCTCGATACCATCCTCCGCTCCGGTGAGTTCAGTCAGCTCTTCCTCCTTGGAAATGGCGCGGGCCGCTTGAGAACGAGCTGATTTTGCTGATGAATTAGCCGCTTAATTTTGGTGGAGGTCTGACTGTGTATGGTTAGAATTTTGAAGCTTGATGCAAGCCTGGTGCTCATTGTTTGTCTTGAAAACCCTAAAATCTGCATAAAAGACAGGACTTTCTGTGACTGGCTAGTGGCTAGTTTTTATTTAACTGGCGTGCTTGCAGACAATAGGGCTGCTGTGAATTTCTTTATTTTCCTTGCCTTAAATAAGAAGCTTACTTGGCATTTTCTTTGTAAATTTTGTAGCAATGGGAGAACTCAAAGAGGAGCCAGTCTCCAGTGCACAGCTGGGTGCATTCTTTGCTGGCATGACAATAAGAGCTAATTCTTTTCCGGAGGCCACTCAATGGAGTGAGGGTGAATGGCGAGCCATGAGCATATTTTGGCCACGCCTTGTGCAAGTTCTTCCTCCTGAGGTGAAGTTTATAGCAGACCCTGAAGGAACGATCATGGGTGCAAATGGTTTAACAGGACCTCGGTATGTCGGTCAAGGAACTGGAGAGATGAGACTTGTTGGTGCATTGAGGGAAGTGCTTGCTGGTGGCCATTTAGGTTATGAGGAGGTTCAGTGTGTACTAAAGGATATTTTGCCAATTGGATCAAATTCAAGTCCAACAGTGGTTAGTGAAGCGCTTCTAGCAGCATTTTTGATTGGACAGCGGATGAATAGAGAAACTGATCGTGAACTCAAAGCATATTGTCTAGCCTTTGATGATGAACTAGGTAACTTCAGAGAAATTAGGTAACACCAAGTGGGTTTTTAAACTCAATAGAGAAATCAATGGTGTCATTGACATTGGTTGTTATCAGGTCCTCCTCCAGTTGCTGATGTTAAGTCCTTGACACACTACGGTGAACCATATGATGGGAATACACGCTTTTTTAGGAGTACTCTATTTGTTGCAGCAGTTAGAGCCTGCTATGGTGAATCTTGCCTCCTTCATGGTGTTGAATGGATGCTGATAGAATGTATAGCTGTGTGCGTATACTTGAGGCCCATATTGGGCGTGTAGCCCATATTGGGCGGCCCATGTTGGGCATGTACACCTTCTTGTATTGCAAGCCACATTGGCTATATAATGAGAGGTCACCCCCCCGGATAGGGTGTGCGGTGTTTCCCTATTCCCTCTACCTTTTTACAGATGCCACCCAAGGTCAGCAATCTACTATACATATCCTGAAGCAATAGTCATCTGCAAGAGTTTTTAGTTGTTTTTTAACTTATCTGTTGGTTATTTTTCGAGAACCATTTGTATTGCTTAATGATCAAGGTTTTCAGGGTGGAATAACAGAAGGACAGATGCTTAAATTCATGGGTGCAAACATACACTTATCTCCAACACAGGCCAAGACACTGTTGGAGGTGTGGTAGCAGCTCTATGCCTTCTGCCACTTTTTGTGCAACCCGGTATATTTCCTTTATTTCACAGCTAACTGCTCTAATTATATCGACTTTTTGGTTGCTTTCTAGGATGAGAATGCTGGTTTTGCATACTTGAATCTTCAAGAAGCTTGCCCACCACTGTAAGTTGGCATTGCCTTAGTAACTCTATAATCCTGATACCAAAGGCATTTCTTCAAATTCCTGTAGAGATGGAATCACCAGCTTTTCTTATTAAAAGTGCAAGAAACATTTATGTTCATCAAAATAAAATTGTCAATTTGCATTTGGATGCGTGCTCAAATGAAGTCATATACTCATACAGCATGAAGGGACACTTTTTAACTCAGCATTCTTGCAGATATTCAATAATTGGTCTCAGGGAGCATATTAAGAAACGACCACCGTTGGCTACCTCCGAGAAAGTCCAACAATTTGTGAGAGTGGGTTACTCTTTCTCATCCACCTGTGATGTTTTATTGAAATAACAGAGCGCAAGAGCATGCCTGTAATTAAATTGTTCAATTGTTTGTAGGATACTATGCTTATTTTGTATTACCGTTTTGGATAATGAATACCATGTATTGACTGAAACCTGGTCTTAATTCTTAAAAGAGTTGATCGGAAGCTTATAGCTTACAAAAATTCAATGAACTACTGACGTAAAGGTTTAGTAAAATATACTGTTACCCTTTCACAATAAGTTGCCTGGCGGTTTAGTAGCTTTGGTTTTCAAAATATTTATTCAATAGGTTATTTTAGATAAAAATCTCATGAGAATTTCAACTTTTACTGGCAATCAAGATGAGTTATTTCTTGTAATAGTACACTTTAGTGTCAGAAGAATTTCGAGGCAAATAATCTGTACTGCCTACTATTTTTCTGGGAGTGCTCATTCATTCTTTGTCAGTTGAATGAGTAATGTCATAGCATTACTTGACATTTTTCATGTTTATTCTGTTGCAAAAAGAATTGTAAAAGCCGCTTGGCCTTGTATTGATCCATGATTTTTTTTCTTGGACGTGCTGGAGAGCGAGATATTGGTCCATGATTCAATTATTTCATTTGAAAATGGCTTATTGGTCTTATTTTTGTTGCCAGGCACGGGGAAGAGAATCAATGATTGCAGGATTTTATCACGAAGGCTATGAAGATCCATTGCTTATGCTTATGAGAAGGAGAACTGTTCATGCTGGACTAGTTGTGAAGGTAAGTGTGATCTATTGTGGTGCCTTTATTGTAGGACTCATTAATTTTTCTTTTTTTGAATAAATTAAATCATTTTGAGTGTGATTTCTCATGGATAAGAGCTTCACCTTTTTTTCAGCTAATACAGTTTCAGTCCCTTTGTCTTTTTGTCATAAAAGAAATCGTTTGTCATCTCAAATTTATTGACTATTACCCCAGCAAGAATCTAAGACAAATATATATTTCTCATGTAGGGGGAGGAAGGTGCACTATCAATGACAACAAAGGAAAGATCAGCTCATGCGTCGAAAGGGCTTCCAGTTAACCACTGTTCAGGGTTCCGGACACCAAACAGCATAAATTCATCAGAGACTGATGGTATAGAAATGAATACCTTTCCCACTTTATACTGACTGTAGTGATCACTGAGCATATCTTGGAAATTATAGGGCATTTGCTTACACTTTCCTGATACAGATCACCACTCATATGCTAAAAGGAATTATGCTACTGATATGTATGTTAGGGATATGTGAATTGTTCTCAGAATTCTCCTTTACCTTGCCATCATTCATATGAAACAGTATGCTTTGTTAATGGCATCAATAACTAAGCACAGACAATTCTACTCCAGGTAGCTTCTAGTGAAATGCACAAGAGAATTGGTTATTATGAAGTGCTTTCAGTCTGATGAGCTTATATCTCTTATCTTTCAGGTATTGCTCGAGAGAGTTTCAGGGTCATTGTGAATGCACAGGAGCTTGGTTTTGAATCCACGGAAACTCCAAGAACTGATAGATCAGTAAGCCTTTTTGCCCATTGCCCCAGGCCATTATACATTATATTTGCCAATACTATGTGGCCCACCCAGAAATTGCCAGCATGGTTTATGCTTCTGACTGAATCCCCTAACTGAATCAGATCCTGAAGAACTTGGAGCTGGGTCTTGCCGCACTTGGCGGTGAGAAAGGAGCAGCCTATGACCGAATAGTTCTTAATGCAGCTATGGCTGACCACTTACTGGGCTGCAGCGGAGCTGAGGACATCAACACCGCGCTTGACCGGGCGAGAGAAGCCATTGATAGTGGTAAAGCTCTGAGAAGGCTCATGAGTTACATAAAGATCTCGCACAAAGTGACCCAATCTTGAGTCTTGACTTAGTGCTGGCTGTACAATTTTGGTTTCCAAGTCACGACCGAATACCTTCTTCCCTGAGTGCCTTTGCCACTCAATATCACGAGCCAGTGCATGAATATTCCCTTGGAAGGGTCTGTCAATAAGTCGGTCAAAATGAAACAGTAGCTTGTTGAGAAGGGTAGCCACAAGGATGCTTTGCTGTATTGCCCCGAGTGAAGTTGATGTTGTGTAAGTGTGACATGTGCAAATTTTCTTCAAAATCAAATACCAGATTATACTGCCATAGACCCATAGTGAAGTAAATACTCTACGTTAAGCCTCGTTGAGTTCTTTTTTTCAAGAGTCAACGGGGGTAGGGAAAGCCTACATCAACAAATTTCATTTCTTCAAACCTGAGATTACAAGATCATGCAACCGTCCTCATTCCTGGAGACGGTGACTAGGGTACATTTGTAACATGAATGGAAAGGGAAACTTTTACTTAAAAGGATTGCAACTAGGGGAAGATAATGGAAACAATGCAGGAGCCTGTAAGCCGAACAATTATCAATTCACCACGGTCGTTGAAGGAGAATACGGAGCAACATCCAAGCACAATATGACATGTCGAATCTAGCCTCTACTATATTTCACTGAACTGAAATTGAAACACGAGAGGCGTGTAAATATTTTGAAACAATACGATGGACCACCGCCGCCGGTTGATGAATTTGATTCGGTCTTCTTCGCGCGCATTCAATGCGTCGTCTCCATCATCCGCCATTCCTGCCGCCGCCAAGCTCGAGAAGGGAGCGGAAGGGACGGCCGTGCGGGTGGTGTCGGCGGAGGGCGGGGGAGCCGTGTCGCCGAGAAACTCGAAATCGCCGCCTCTGCTTGACGCTCGTGCACCTCAGCGGTGGGCCCATGCCCGGTCCGCCGCCGTCTCATCTCGAGCGGGGGACGGAGCATAGCGTTACGCGCGCGCGGACGGCGAGGCGGCCCTGGATGCTGCGGAGTGCGCGACGGGTGGTTTCGTCCGCAACGCTGTGCGGATGCAGCGACATAGAAAAGCCGCCCCGTGTTCGGTCTTCACATCAAGGTATCCACATCTCATCTCCCCACTCCATGGATTGAATTTCGCCCATCAATATTTGGGAATCCGTTGAACAGCATGAGCCAATGCCGCTTGGTCTGCTTTGAGGAGCCTGTTATCATGCTTCCATAGTGTTTCTCCACATTTTAACCGGCTTATAGTACTGCTAGATGTAATACTCGATTGTCATTTCTTGATTGCTTAGTTCTAGTTTCCACTAGCATGATCTGATTGGAGTTGTGATACCGCATTTTACTTCCGAAGAGGGTCAAAACAGGAGTAAGACACAGAGTGACAGAACATGTTTTAATTTTTTTTTGTGAGGAAAATGAAGAGTATGCTGTATCATGGCCACAAAATGCATGTGCATATCAATAAAGAATACAAGCAATCCACCAGGTCCATGTCCTTGACTCTACCTCAAAGATTTACACACACTGGCATATTTACAAGTGTATTTAAGTAACATCACACGAGTTTCAACGCAATAGGTGTGAAGAGGATCTTCTCCTATCCCATAGCGAATATTCTACCACTCAAATAAATAGCTCACAAAGTACAAACATTACAATAGTATAGTTGTTCTAAGGTGAATGCAGCTCTATGACTTTGGTGAGTCTGGTTTTGTGTTCCCAGGCTTACGTACAATGGCTTTCTTCACCTTTGCTAGTTGGTGCTTTACCTTTGAACCAACGCCAGACCATAGGCTGAGTTTTTTATGTGCCTTCTGTGTTGCTCCTGGTGCTTCAGTTTTCACTTCTGCTTCATCAGTGAAATTCTTAGTTCCCTCTATGTTCTTTATCTTCTCGTTATAAGCCTTCTCTTCTGCATCAGCCTTTGGACTTTGGTCTTCATCTGTGTTGAATTCTGGCTTGGTTACGTCCACAAAGTTTTCTTCAGGCTCAGAAGCTTCTCTGGGTGAAACCACATTGAGATCACGTTCCTGGATCTTTGAGGCAACCAGTTCTTGCTCTTCATTGGATTTTATGCTCACTGTTTGCTCATGGCTTTCAACTGTTCCGGGCACCAACTGTTCTTTGTTCATGTCCTCTTTTTCGACCAAAAATTGGTGATGCCCTTCATCACTTGCTTTAGGAGACTTTTGCTCAGTACCAGTTTCCCGGTGCTCCTGAAATTCAGATTCCTCTAGTTTTTCTGGCCCCATTGCAGTTTCGTTGTCAGCAACTTCATCTTTCTTATCTTGGTTGATCTGCATGTTTGGACCGTCAGCCTGAATTTCAAATGATGTTTGAAAGTTTTCTACTTCTTTTATTGAGAAGTTAGAGTTTTCTTTCTCATCCATGCATGTTGAGCCTTCATAAATTTCCTTTTCATGAGCCAAAATCTTCTCAGTGTCGCTAACTGGTTCTGCTATTTGAGGTGCCTGCTCATCAGGTGTTACTTCAGACCTTGTGCTTTTCTGAGGACTGTCATTTGAAGTTTCTACAGCTTCTTCAGAAACTTTGTCTGTGTCCGTGCTTGCATGCTGCTCCTCTTCTTTCTTCTCTACTTCTTCACAGTCCATTTGAATATGAGGAATACTTGTGGCCTCCATGGTGGAAGATTCAGTGGTCTCATCTTCTTTTTCACAGGCAAGGTTCTGGACAGCCTCAGCGTCACATGAAAGATCTTTTGCATCAATCATACCTGATTCTGTCAACAAGGGTGTTTGCTCGGACACTGCATCAGCATTTTTATCTTCAGGTAAAGAGTCATGCAAGAGTCCTGTTTGTCCTTCCCCTAGAGTATCCTCTTCAGAAGCCTCTGTATTTGTTAAATCATTTATGTTGCTATTCAAGCTTCCATTTTCAATTTCTTTTGAAACCTCTGTGTTTTCCTGACAGACATTATCAACTACTTTGTCATCGAGCTCAAGGTTCAAAATCTCAATATCTCTAGTTTCCATTTTTGTAGAAAGGTTAGCTGCTTCTTCTGATAACAGTTCACCGGAAATTTTGTCTTGGGTAGTACCTTGGTATGCTGGTATTTCCAAATCACGAGTGTTCTTATTGAACTCATCAGTCTGTGTTGATATTTCCATGTCCAGCTTAGGATTGTTAATCTGTTCTTTGACCATTTCCTGTGTTTCTTCGGAGCATTTGACATCATGTTTTTCTTGTTCAAAGGTGAGATCGTCTTCCACCTTATTTTCTGTGGAAAGTGACCCCATGTTTTCTTCTTGTTTAGAAATGACCTCGCACTTGTCGCCTTCTGTGGTTTCTCCTTCCTTCCTTTCAGCCTCAGATTCTGAATTTTCATCTGCGTCAGCATTATTTTTTCCCAATATTAGATTCATCAGAAAATGAGAAAAAGGTAAATCTTGTTCAACATCTTTCTGGGCATCTCCAATTTCTGTGTCTTGCATGTCCTCTTCATTCTTTTCATTGGGAATTTGATTCTTATCCTGTAACTCCTCTTCATTGCTTTCATTGGGAATTTGATTGCCTTCTGGTTCAGTGGGAAGGAGCTTCTCTGATGAAGGCATCTCTCTTTCTGCGTTCTCTAACCAGAGCACCTGTTCAGGGGTCTTTTCATCCTGTGCGGTATGTGCAGGAAGAGCAAGCTTATGGTCTTCCATGTTCTCATTCATGCTTTCTTCCTTTGATGCTGTAATTACAGATGAAACATCAAGATCCCTTCCAGTGTCATTAAAGGTTTCGAGACTTTCATCAGATGGTCCACCATCGCCTCCACTAGCCTACATGAGAAATGGAAAATTAGCTTAGTAATGCTGAATGTAAACTACAATATTCATTGACACTTCTCACTTACTGACCTTATCAGTGATATTGTCACCAAGTTTTACTTCAGTAATTCTTGTCTCTGTTTTCTCATGTGAAAGAGTTTCATCAATCTTATCAAATGAATTTTCTTCTATTTCAAGTTGCTGAACATCATCTGTATTAATTCCTTCCTGACATTGCTTCGTTTGATTTATATCTGAGGCAGATTCATCAGCTTTTTCTTGCATGGCTTCATTATCTACATCATTCTGCTCTGCCATTGAAAGCTTTTCATCTTCAACCTGATTGTGGGAAGAAAAATGACATAAAATTTTACTAAGAGAAGATTTGACAATAAAAATGAATTTCGAGGTGTATAAGAGCAGTACATGTTAAGGGTATAAGTACTGACCTTGTGATGTAAGTCATGCTCAACATTGTTCTGTATGGATGATTCTACAAAAGGATTGGAAGTAGATTCGAGTCCCTTGTTTTCTCCTGTCTCTTCAATTTCTCTGGGCTTTATACTTGCGTTACCATCGATTATTTTAGCGTTGTCTTCAGGTTTTGACGCCTCTTCCTCTTCAGGTTTTATCTGGGATTCATCATGATGGATAGCATTGTCTTCATTTCGAATTTCTTTGTTATCATGTATTTCATCTGCAATCTCTTTCTCTGATTCTCGAATAGTGTGGACATCATCATTAACCTTGCCCGTACATTCTTTATCCTCTCTATGCTCTCCTGATTCAATATTCTGAGTAACAGCTGCAGCATCCTGCACAACAAAAAATAATAGCTCCTCAGATTATTATGATGTCATTTGAACGAAAAATTACTTCTATGGATGTTTCTGGAACTGCTGCAGATGCATAATGACCTAATTTAAGAGCCATCTGACCATTGGAAGCTACAAAAAGCTGTGTAGTGATGAACACCCACTGAAGTTGCAGAGAATTTTTTTTTCTATGGACTGCAAAACTAAAACCCACTCTTTGTTTTCTTGTCATTTTGTTTTTACATGTATGCCACTTATTGTTCCTATCACTTAACAATTTTCTTATGGGAGTCTCTTAATATTTCTTAAAAAAGAAACTAAGAAAGAAAGGAAAAGTGACTCCATAATAATGCACCTTTGGAGTTTAGAACAGCTACCATTTATTGTCTTTCAAAACATCATTGGCATTGTCTGATCAATTTTTTTTGGGGAATATTCAGTCCATTAGATCTTACATTCTCTAGTATATCATCGTTTGAAGGGGCCGGGTCAGATGCTTCTTGAGCAGAGGATGCCAAACCAGGTCCAAGCTGCACAATGAGTAAAACGCAGCAGTGTTTTTAATATGGGTAATGAGAAGCTTTAGCCAAATAACCACTACATTGTTCTTTGGTCTCTGTATATGCTGTTCTTTTATATTTACTCCTTAGTTAGTTTTACTTCTACTTGACAGCAAGCTCACATAATAACTTGATGCACTAAGAGTAGTCTCTGGCTGTTTTCTCAAGATGGTGACGCGATGGTGTAGGAGAGAATAATGGCCTTGTATTCCTCCAAACCCTAGAAGGGTGGGATATATAGTTCCTATACATGGGCCTCTATACATGGGCTCAATATACACCAACAGATGGCTAATGGACCAATAATAAGGAAGGTTCTTACTCATTTTTTTATCAAGCTTTCATTATATTTTGTCTACATTTCTAATCTAGAAAGTCAATTTGAACTTTGGGAATCCAACTCCAATATATTAAAAAAAGGAATGTGGATCTAAATTTCTCACACTTCATAGATGGAAACTCTGAACTGACCTCTCCATTTGTAATTTCAGCAGTCATTTCATCCTGTTCGTCAGTAGAATTTTTTGCTAATATATCATCCTTCTCTTCACTCTCCTCATCTTTGTTATCATTTTTAGCATCAACATCTTCTGTTCCCTTAACGCAATCAACCTTCATATCCATACTGCTTGGGGTGGATTCCTCGTATACATGTGGGGCTTCTTCATGCTTGAGAATTTCAGTAATAATTGCCTCTGTTTCTTCAGCCTGCAAGATTGCATTGATTAGGAATTTACTCTTTATGAGTTTTTAATTAAAAAAAATCCTGCAAGGGTAACACATCCAATGAGTCCTAGAGAGAAATTTACCTCACATGCATCAGTGTCTTCTGTTCTGTTTGTGGTGCCATTTTTTATATCCTCGGGCTCCGCAAATGGTTCTGTGGTGAAATCACCCGCCTTGTCATCATGTTTCTGTTCATCTACCTGGAGTTCTTCCTTCTGACTTTGAATGTGCTCATCTTCGTTCTGTTCTTGATCCAAGTTAACCTTTCGCACAACCTCATCTTGTCTCCCAATGGATAAAGCATCTGGCTCACATGATTGCAGTTGAAGTGCTACATCATCTGGTTGCCTGTTAAGATCACTAATTTGCTCACCATCTTCTGTGGTATCACTTTCAAATAAAGCATGTGATGCTTCTTCATCAGTGCCTCTTTTTGTGAGAAGTTCGACACTGATGTCTCTATCTTGAACATGAATTATGTTCTCTTCATTCTGCGCACCTGACATTTCGCTTGAATTATGTTCACATTCATCCTTTTGCTCTTCTTTGACTTGATCAATACTGTTTGAAGTCTCTAGTATATCATCACCAGCACTTTGAACAGCATCTTCATCGGTCACATTCTCACTTCCCTGAGTTGTTAAAACAGTTTCACCCAAGTCACATGCACCATCCTGAATAAAATATACACTTGTCAGTTGTCTTGCAAGGTATGCCCAAATTCGAACTAGTAGTGTAATATTCAGGCTGCAATACTTAGTTCTGTTCATATATTTTTAAGTTTGGTTTTTGGCACAGTTTTTCCTCAGTGTGACTACTGATAGGTATACTTTTGCTATTCAATCACTTTACAATTTACTTTTTAGCTCACAGATTTTGGCATAGAGCATGCTGATTCTCAAACTTTTTGTTTTGCTTTAACTAAACAGTTTGACTGCAACTGGTTAACAGTTGATCTATTTTTGACAGGTGCCTTCATGTAAGATAAAAACCTGTAATCAATGTATGATCTGATAGTATTTATGTACTTTTTAAAAAAAAACTGTACAGCAGGGGAAGCTCCTGCTGAAGTATTTACGTACTTACGAAATTGTGGGCTACATTTTTTATGTGCCTCTTATTGTTTATGCTGTGGTGATGTTAGGTTTATCATGGTATTTCAAATCAGTGCATATATTTATATAAGGAAACCTTGTGTGATGCTTCATGAGAAACCAAATCTCATGTTTCCAAGTAAATCGAACTCCGAAACAAGTTAAGCACTTCCTACACCTAAGGGGGTTAATGTATAAAATACAGATACCTTTAGTTCCAATGACGTCTGTATTTCATCTTTGAGTCCAGGCACCAACATTACATTATCAGTTTCATTCCCAATAGTTTCTTCATTCAACTTTGCAGGATGTCCTTCTGGTGTTGTTTCATTATCTGTTGGAGATGGGTCCTCCAAAGTAGCATTCTCTGCTGGCTCTTCATCATGGATGGCTTCAATGCCGTCAATTTCTTTTGTTACTTCCAATTCATTCTCTTGCTCAATATTTGAAGTTGGCTCTATTGATGCTATATTACCTTCTAAAGCTGGTTTTTCTAATGCATCAACTTGGCTTGTAATAAATTCTTCTTCAGCTTCATTGGCATCAATGCCCTTGATTTCTTCCACCAGTTCTTGTTCAATATCAACGGGTGGTTCAATTTCACTCACAACACTATCTTCTGTAGGTGTTTCTTCAATGGTGACAGCGTTGACTTGCCCAGAGGTTTCTTCTGCCTTTACAAGATGACTGATCTCACCGTCTCTGGATGATTCCACCTGCTGTGCTGGTTGGACATAAGAATCTGGGTCACTTCTCTGCTCACTCCTTTCTTTAGTTGCATCAACATGACTGCCAATATTATTTTGCCGGATAACTTCTTCAGTTTCCGTTGCTTCTTTTTCTTTGACTCCTGCGTGCAGCTGCTGATCATCAACATTGGGCTCACCGTCTACTGGCTCAAGGGTAGAAACTTTTTGGTGATCTTCAATTCCCACAGATCTAATATCTCTGGTTTCTTCCATTGAACCCAGTTCTTGCACTTGTTGGACATCTGTAGGTGATTCAGTCCTTGATAAATTACTTTCTTGATCTGCCATTTCAGGAGTAGGAAAGCTACTGAGATCTGAGAATTCATCTGTTTTCGCATCTTCACTGTTCTTGATTTCTTGAGATGTCATATTCTGCACTTGCTTTGTGTCAAAATCTGGCTTTGTTACTGTTGTATTTTCTTCTATTGGAGTAGGCTCATCAGAAGTAGAACCATTGGGCTCTCCTGGATATTCCATTGTGTCAGTGCACTTCGTGTCTTCAACTGATTCTAGCTCCAGAACAGGCTCAGCATCATCTTCAGTGAGTTCTTTTGCACTTTCAACATGACTCTCATGAGGGACAGCTTCAGTCCCTATGGTTTCCATATTTTCTGATGGCAAGTCCCTTGATGTCATAATATCCTCTGTTTCAGCCGGTTCAGCATCCTTGGTCTCTTCTATCTCTGGCTCCTGCACTGGTGACGTATCAGCAGTTGCATCTGTTTCTACATGTTCTTCTGGAGCTGCTGCCTCAGCAAGAGCAGTGCTGTTTTTTGCATTTTCAGCGCCCTCAGTGACTTCTGCTGGCTCTGAATTCTCTTCTTGAGTGTCAGATCTTGGTTCTATTGCTGTTCCATTGTCTTCTGAAGTGGACTGCTCAGAAGTAGAAAGAGTGCAAGATGAAGCAATTCCTTCAGGTTTATCAGCTTCAGTTTCCTTGATATCGGTTGATTCTTGAACCTGGAGTTGTTGATGATCAACATCTGGTTCAGTGGTGGTATCTTCTGTTGCAATTTCTTCTGGGACAAACTCCCCAGAGGTAGAGATTTGGTTACCCTGGGAAACATTTGGAGGCTCGGTGGCTTCAGTTTCACTCATTTCTTCGACCGATTCTGGTTCCAGTACTTGTGGCTCACTTGCTATTTCTTCTGGTGCTGGCTCCTCTGATTGAGCAGCGTCGCTTTGGTGCTGGGTTTCCGCTTCTGTGGCTTCAATGTTGCTCAGTCCTCTTTCTGATTCATGCAGATCGATTATGTCTGGATTATATTCTTCAGCTGGCGTCTGAGAGATAGTACTATTCATTTCATGGGATGTTTCCTTCAATTCCACATGTTCGGTATTCTTTACGTCTTCTGGTTCCAGCTCCTGCACAGGTTGAATATCAGCAGTTGGCTCACTTTCAGGGACATCGTTTTCTTGAGCCGGCTCCCCAGCAGAAACCATGCTGCTTTGGCCAGAGATTCCTTCAGTTATGATGTCTTTGTCACCACTTACTTCCTGAGTGTCACAATCTGTTTCACTTTCTATCTTTTGTTCTTCTGGAGAAGGCTCCTCTGAAACACAGTCATTGCTTTCCTGGGGAGCTGCTTCAGTTTCAGTGGTTTCTATTGCTGACCCTGTCTGCTGCATCTCACTTTCCAGTGTATCTTCTTGAGTTAAATCATTGAATAAAACAGCATTCCTCTGATCAGAAGCTTCCTTCGAATCAATAGGTTCTGTGTCCTTTGTTTCTTCTGGTTCTACCTCCCGCATATGCATTTCAGCAATATCCTCAGTCTGTGCCTCATCAACAATCACCACCTCAGAGACTTCAGCAATATTCTTAGGCGTGTTTCCCTTAGTTTCTTGTGTTGATTCTGCATTATCTACCTCTTGACTATCACATGTTGGCTCTTCTACTGTTACATTATCTTCCACAGTTGCCTCCTCTGAAGTAAAAACAGTTTCCTTAACTTCAACCGAATCTTGTCCAAGGGTAGGCTGGATATCATCATTATATGGCTCATCTGCTGTCGAAACATCTTCTGCTGAAAGTTCATTAGAAGCATTGACATGGTCGTGTTCCGTAATTTCTTGAGCTTCAGTGGCTTCACTGTCCTTAGGTTCTTCTATTTCAGTTACTTTTAGTTCACTTGTTGCCGTAGCACCTTCTGGTTTTGCTGATTCATCTATTTCTGTGTTTCCATCTGTAGCATCTGGAACGGCGTCAGAGTTGTCCAGATTGATCGCCGCAGGAGTTTGGACTCCAGAACGTGCTTCAGCTACAACCTCAACATCAGGAATGCCTGAGGGTTGTGTGTTCTCAGTCGCTTTTTCTGGTTCATGGTCTTGCTGATCATCTTCTGTTTGTTCAATAGCTTCCAGTGTGTCTTCCTGCACTGTGTCACCATCCATCATAATGCCTAAATTACATTGATCTTTTGGAATTGCCTCCTCAAAAGCAACACTGCTTTGTTGCATTTCTGCTTCAGTATCTTCTATTTCTTCTACTGATTCCTGGTTCTGCACTTGAATATTTACAGGTGGCTCCCCTGCTGTTGTGTCATTTTCAGGAGCCGCCATGTTGCTTTGGTGTGCTGTTTCTTCAGTCTTTTCATTAAGCGAGCCATCAGTTTCTTCATTAGATTCTTCATTCAGCACTTCATGTGCATCAGTTGAAGGCTCATCTGCGTGTTCAGATTTAGGCACCTCTTCCTTCACCACATCTGCATCCATTGCATCAGCTTGCTGGCTCTGTTGATCTTCTACTTTGACCACCTCTTCTGTAGATTCTGCAATAGGTGCATCTTCTGGAAAGCCCTCTTTGTGGTCAGGATGAACGACATCTGCTTTAGCTGGTTCATCAGTTTCTTTGATTCCATCTATAGAATCTGGAACAGCATCAGAGTTGTCCAGATTGGGCTCCACTGGAGTTTGGACTCCAGAAGGTGCTTCAGCTGCAACCCCAACATCAGGAGTGTTTGCCATGCTTGCAGGTTGTGTATCATCGGTTGCCTTTTCTGGTTCTAGATCCTGGTCTTGCTGACCATCATCTGTTTGCTCAACAGCTTTCACTATGTCCTCTGGCACTGTGTCATTGTCCATTGCAACACCTAAATTTGGTTGATCTTCTAGAATTGCATCCTCAAAAGCAACACTGCTTTGTTGATTCTCTGTTTCAGTATCAACTGGTTCAGCATCTTCTATTTGTTCTGATGGTTCATGGTTCTGCACTTGAACATTTGCTGGTGGCACCCTCGTTGTAGTTTCAAGCTCTGGCTTTGTCTCCTTTGGAGCTTCCATGTTGCTCTGGTGTACAGTTTCTTCATTTTTTTCATTCATTGGGTCACAAATTTCTTCAGCGGATTCTTTATTCAGCATTTCTTGAGCATTGGTTGTTGGCTCATGAGCACCTGATTTAGGCACCTCTTCCTGCACATGGGTTTCCTCACATTTAAGCATCTCTTCCTGGACTACATCTGCATCCATCGTATCAGATTGCTGAATCTGTTGGTCTACATTGACCACCTCTTCTGTGGGTCCTGCAATAGATGTATCTTCTGAAAAGCTCTCTTTGTCGTCAGGATGAATAACACCATCTGCCTTAGCTGGTTCCTCTGTTTCCATCTTTTCATCAATAGTTCCTGGAACAGAACCAGAACCATCCAGATGTGGCTCCACAAGAGTTTGGAAACCAGTAGGTGCCTCAGCTTCCTCAACATCAGCATTGTTTGCAATGCTTGATGGTTGTGTGTCCTCATTTGTCTTTTCTGATTCCTGATTCTGATCATGTTGATCATCATCTGTTTGCTCAATAGAACTGTCAGTTTTCAATGTGTCTTCCTGCAACAAGTCATCATCCACTGTAACACCTTCTGAATCTTGCTGCTCATCCCTAGGTTCTTCATCTTTCTCATGCTTCCGAAGGCTGCTATCTTCTGTTATGCTTTCTACATGGCTTAAACCATCAGTCATCTCTTCTTTATTGATTCCATTGCTCTGATGGGCACTTGTCCCATCTAGTTCTGCTTCTTCCTGATTGTTTTCATGCGTCTGCACATTTGAAATCTTCTCTTCTTTGTCCACATGACCATTCAGAGAAGATGCTTTGCCATTTAGGTTATGTTCTGGAGGAAGTTCGACTTCAGAGGGTGCTTCTACTAAAACTTGATCCTCTGGAATCTTCAACGTTCCTTCAGTTAAATTGATGATTTCTCCCACGTTCTTGCTCTCCATGATAGTCGGAAGCTTGACTTCCGGGTGTGCTTGAAAATGGGCTGATCCTAAATCCACAGCTTCCACTTGGACTTCCTGAGCAAGGTATTGACAAATCCAGCATTTAAGCAGTGCATTTCGTGCAGCATCAGATAGTCATTATATTAATAGATATTTTTGGCTAACATAAATAATGAATGTTAGTGTATTTTAGGTTTTATATTTTCCATAATAGTCATGAAGCAGAAGTAGGAAGAGAAAAGGAAATGTTAACATACATAAGTTGTATTCACCATCCATTAACTTTTTCAGTTGCAGCCATAATTTACTCAAAAGGAAATCCAGCCATGAGTGTACTACAGCACTGCAAAAGTGCAAGCACACTGTCCTGCATGACAGTTGCCATTTCTCGTTGGCCAACTGTTTTACTAGTAAATGGCACATGTAGGTTAGTGCACGCATGATTTTCCATTTCATGGTTCTAGTACTGCAACAAGTGGTCAACAACCAAACCTGACTGCTTGTCAAATGGTACTCTGCCACGGCAATATTGCACATGGGCATCCCAACTGATTGAGTTGTTCCTCAGCCTTGCATGGAGGAGTCAGAAATACTGAATGTTTCTATCAAGTGTTTTAGTGCTGCGATTATCTGTTTTGGCATGCTTTAAGTAGACTTTTTCTCACTTCATGCCTCTCTATCTTTTATCAACACACTGGTTGGTTGACGGTTGACGCTCAGTGTAAATTAGTGTTTTTGCTTATGCATGTTAACCTAACCTCGTCGTTCTATCATTCATGTCACAACAGTTGATCAAACTGTTAAACTGCCTATCCTCATTGTTAATATTGTCCCATCTGGATATGTTGAACTGTAGGAGCCGAAAATGTGAATATTTCTTCAAGAAAGAAAAATTTATATAATCTATTGATTAACATTATTTTCTCAATATTGGGCGAATTCACATGCCATCTATCAATTCAGGAGAGCAGTACCAGGTTGATACTGAGGTAATTCCATTATATTTACTACTATATAAGTAATGAAAAGAGAAGAAAAGAGCATATCACAGTGATACTTACCACAGGTAATAGCCTATGAAACTGTAACTTATATTTACTTCTCCACCGAGTTATTTTTCTGATCCATTGATCCTTCAACCATATAATACAATACTAACCTATTTCACATGTACCTTTTTCTTAATCAAATCAAGAACATGAACAAAATTTGAAGGTAGACATCTAACCAAGTTTGTTATAAACAAGGAGAACATGATGATTCTTCTTATTGGCATTCACTTCTTCCATTCTTTAAGGAAACTTCTTTGCTTTTGAAGATCTTTGTTTAACAACTGAAAGGAATGAGTGCAGTGCCATTTCTACAGAGTTTACTACATGAAGAAGAATCCTTCGTGACACTGAAATGAGATTAACATGTAGCAACTGTGGAACGAGAAATAAGGTACCACTGTACCATAGCGGTTTCTTTGCAAACTGGCCGAATTCTACTGAATTGATAGAAGCATGCTCCTCAACACACAGCTGATACACAGCTGCGCTGATGAAGCTCTTTACATAGCTCTACAACTACACAAAGTATGTGTGCGTGCAGGAAAACAGAAGCAAGGAAAGTGATGCAGAGGTTAAGAGGAGCAATTTCTTACCGTCCCATCTGCTGTTTCTCGTGCTTCGTCTTCGGTCGCCATTGCTCCAGATCAGAATGAGGAGAAGAAGAAGAAGAAGAATAAGAAGAAGAAGAAGAAAGGAAAAAAGGAAAAAAGAAAGATGGAGTGGCTTCTCCCTGAAAAAGGCTTGTGGGCGCTCGAAAAGCTGGTGGTCTTTATACCAACCTTTCCTTTGCCCCCCTGTCAATATGTTTTCTATTGCTGAGCAGCGGTTAGGAAGCAGTGACAGACTGACACTGCTCTTGACAGGGAGTTAGCACTTGCTTAAGTGTAATCTTGATTAAGCGACAGTAGTTATTCCTGAAACCGCTGTTCAATGAACATGGATAGTCAGCATTAGGTTCCAAAATGCCAACTGGTACGTGCGGCACATGGTTGTGGTGGCTGGACCAGTGTGTATGTGTTCTTGCATTGATGGACCCACAGAACCTTTTCTGTGTGACATTATTGGATCGATAATTGATCAGGGAGTATCATCCTTGGATCCTTGATATCGTTGTCTTTTTTCTTTCTTTCCTGAGTGCAGCTCGAAAGAAAAGTTTAAGTTTTGGTGTGAAAATACTGTTATCTGCTCTTTTTGTTGCTTGGCTTCGGTATTGGGTAAAATGATTGGTTTTACACGTTCCTTATGGTGCAAATTTTCTCCTACTGGTTAGGCTGCCCTTGTATGTTTTAGTCACTTTCAACTATTTGTTCAATTGCTGCGTTCATCTTACCTCAGATTGCACTTGGAGCACAAGGGAACAATGGATTAAAGTCGATGTTTCTGCAACCCATAGAAAGTTTATTGAGATCAAATCAAGTGAAAAGCAGAACAGCATGAAAGTAACTTTGCCTTTGGTGTCCTTACTGTGTTATGTCCTGTTCTTCCATTTTTTTCAAAAAAAAAAAGAAAAAGATTCCTTTCAAGTTAATGTGCCAGACTGCCAGCACATTATGTTATTAATATGTCAATCTTTATACACCTTGAGTCCTGAATCTTAAATGAAGTGATTGTTGTGGCTTATGATCAATAGCTCTTAACCCATTCCAGCATTCAGAATTATGGTTCTGAAGTTGCTAACTGTGGACTGATATCTGAATATTACTGAAGCATAATGACAGAGAAAAGTGGTGCATTAGAAGCCCCGGGATATTGAATTCAGTCAAGTGGCTGCTGCTGACAGTGATCTGCAGCAAAAGAATTCCACATGTTCAACCGCTCTGGACAAGAAAATACCAAGTTGGCCAGCCCCAAGCGCCACGCTGGATCCATCTCACGTGGTCCAAATTCTTCCAGCAGAAAAAAGAAGCCTCGCCGCCAGGTACAAGCATCACCTGCTACGAATTATGAAAACCTGAGGCAGGTAATGCTAAGCGCTTGTGCTATTATCCTAGTATATCGCTGCGCCGAAAGAAGGAAGCTCATGGCGCCATTGGAGGATGACATGTTTCTCGTCTAGGCAAATCCTTATCGGCAAAGCTTCCAGCCGCCCTAGTGCCGCTATCAGGTCTGACTCGGCACCGTACGTAGATTCTATCACTGCTTGGAAAACCTTCAGAGGCTGGTGTTTTTTTTTTCCCTGGAACTGTTAGCTTTTGCCCCTTGGAATATATCATCAATCAGGGTCCTTTCAGAGTTCAGACCAATAAGCATATGGCAATGAGTTAATCAACACAGGTTTTTTTCCCAATGCCATACATAATCGTTCTGTAATTCTGGTTTACCACGAAGTCTAGAGCAACTCCAACAGATTTATTTTCCTCTTTTCCCTTTTCACTTTTTAGCCATAAAGGGGATTTAGGGGGAAAATTTAGCTCCAACAGATTGATTTTCCCTTTTCCCCTATTCCCTTTCCCCTGTATTTTCCTCCTCTCTCCCTTTTTAAAGGGGAATTCCACCTTCTCCCTTTCTATCCATTCTTTTCTAGCCACAAGATTCACATGCATGAGAAGATCCTGGCCACTCATGAATTAAAGAGGAAACATAAAAATCAATCTGTTGGAACACATCTCCCCAATAAGATAAAATTGTGATGAGAGATTCTCCTATAAGATGAGAAAGGGGAAAGAGGAAAATCAATCTGTTGGAGTTGTTCTAACCCAGAGACAGACGAAAACGACGTTTATTGTGCATACCATACAGTTTCCATTTTGTTTTCTCAAAAAAAATATATTGCATTTTTGTATATGACATATATCCAAAATCTCGGAATTTTTCACACATGACATGATCTGGCATTGCAGAAAAGGGAAAAGATGGATCAGGAAAAAGAGATGATGGATCTCTCTTCTCTCTTCGAAAAGCAGAGGAGTGGTGCCAAATTTTCGCTGAATGAAGACAACAACTACGAATATGAGGTGGTATTGGAAACGAACACCAGCCAATCACTCTGTCCGTTTGGTTTGTCAGTCAATCAGACAGCAGTGTTTTTCTCTCACACCAAATCAGTACCAGCGACTATCCACCATCTAGTTAGCTGTACTTTTCTCTCATAACAAATCAGCACCAACTACCAGCCACAGCCAAGCGAACAGAGTAAATACAGTGTCCATTTTGTTTTTAAAAAACATAGTATATTCCATTTTTGTATATGATATTATTGTTGGAGTAATGGGCTTTACCCATTACTTCTAAAACATTAAAAGAATTTAAAGCCCACTATTAATGCTAGGGAATCAATGCTTAATTCCGTACCGGGAATTGAGGAGGATCTCAACCGACTTAAAAGGTGGACTTCGTGTACACCACTTGTGAAGCCGGTAAGAGGAGGACGGTGAACCACACGCGCGGCGTGCTCGCTCGCCTCGCCTCGCCTCGCCGGGCCGGGCCGGGCCGTGGCCGAGGCGAGGCGCGGCGCGGCGCGGCCGGACAGGCGGTACGGTGCGGTGCGGTGCGCGGCCGGACGTGACGTGCAGGTGCCGGTGCGGTGCGGTGCGGTGCGACGTGATGTGCTGAGATGAGAAGGATGTTTTGCAGTAAAGAGTATTAAAACAGAGGGTTAATGTCGTCACTAATGACCGGACATTGAAGGCTCTTTACGACGTCCAGGTTCGTTGAACCTGAGGCACATTAACTGCCGCTCATCAAAGCCATTCATGACGTCCAGGTTCGTTGAACCTGAGGCATATCGTGCCTATATAAACCAGCACCCTCTCCTCTCATCCTCACTCATCTCAAGCACTCATCCAGGTACTCCTCTTCAGGAGACCTCTCCCTTCTCCCTCAGCTGCTTTCTGCCTTCCCCACCGCTAGCACTGCGCGCACAGGTCTAGCGAGAGCAGGGCCTCCGGAACCTCTGCTCGCTGAAGGTCCTGCACGGGACGCGGGCAATTAGGTTTTTGGGGAGCGTCTTGACGCGACTGCTCGCTCCCTGAACGACTCCTTCGTCTACTTCCCGGCGTAACCGCTCGTGCGAACGACTACTTCGTCTACTTCCCGGCGTAACCGCTCGTGCGAACGACTACTTCGTCTACTTCCCGGCGTAACCGTTCGTGGGACTGCACTGCGAACATCTTCCTGCATCGACATAGTTCGGCTACTTCGAGTAAAACCAGTCGAATAGCATGTCTATTCCAGCTGGTAACGGCGCAACCGGTGCCTCCGGCACTGGTCCCGCCTTGGGGTACTTACTAAACTTACTCTGGTTTAATTCTTTGTTCATGCTTATTAGTGAGAATAACATGAACACATGCACATATCTTGTACACACATTATCACTCATCTATATCATAAAATTGATATTAATATTTGGAATTAAAATATACCGAAGATTGCCTAGATATCTAACAAATATATCCAAAATCTCCGAATTTTTCACACATGACATGATCTGGCGTTGCAGAAAAGGGAATGGATCTCTCTTCTCTCTTGGAAAAGCAAAGGAGTGGTGCCCAATTTTCGCTGGATGAAGGCAACAGCAGCTGGGAATATGAGGTGGTGATTGGGAATGAACACCAGGCCACACCAAGTCACCAACACCGGCACCGGCCA
Source organism: Panicum virgatum (assembly GCF_016808335.1). Classification (NCBI taxonomy): domain Eukaryota; kingdom Viridiplantae; phylum Streptophyta; class Magnoliopsida; order Poales; family Poaceae; genus Panicum; species Panicum virgatum. Next base: position 2,862,512 of record NC_053145.1, read on the forward strand.
TGCTAAAGCCTTATTGTCTTTTTATGCCGCCAAAGTCATAACCACGTCATCCAGCATAGGACACGTCAATTCAAGCAGTTTGAGGCAGCCCCGGAAAATTTGAGAACGATGTGCAGGACAAAAGCCACGTCACATAAAGTACTCTACTATATTTTTTTATAAAAAAGTGCTCATGTATTTGAGAGCATCTTCCATTGCCAGCTCCTTCGATCGTGGGTGCAAGGGACATTTTTGTATCCAGTGAGTCACCAGGACCCACCTGGAATACGGCCTCCTTTGGAAGGTAGGAATTTTATTTACGGCCAGGAATTTTATGAGAATCCATCCAAAAATTGTAAAATTCTTGCAAAATCTCACCACTGCTTATTCTGCCTCCTCATCAGGTGACTTAGATATTGCATTCCCGTAAGTCACTTGTAACACTAGACACAAAAACAAGATACAAAAACAAAACAAAACAAAACAAAAATAAACAAAACCAAAAACAAAACAAGACACACAGATCAATCTTGGACGGGATCCAACAGTTCATGTTGGGTGACCTACACAAATACAAGATCTAAATCATCTTAAAAGGAGTAAATCTCTATTATATTGGTCAATGAACTTTTTTCTGGTTCTACAAAGGTTGCTTTGCTTTCTTGTGAAATTCTTGCGAATTAAAATATATATGATCTCCTGTGTTGCAAATGGTCTCCAAGTCTTGACAATGGCTGCCACAGCTTTCGCAGGGTGTCAGTTTGCTCCGTGGAGCAATCAGCCAATCACCAATGCCGGTATCGTGTACGAGTCTAACTCGTAGCTCACGCTAGCTTCCGAGCGAGTGATCCATCCAGCTCAAGCACCATGGATAGGCTGGCAGCATGATGATGATGGTATTGCTAATCTTTTTTTATATATATACTCAGCGATGCTAATCTTTGGCCCCTCCAGTGCAGTGAAAAGAAGCCGGCATGCTACTACCAGTTAATAGTTCATTGACGTGTAAACTTGTCCTGCGTTCTCGTCTAGATCCACGAGACCTCAAATTGCATATATTACAGCTTTTAAACTTTACCCGCCAAAAAGCAGCTCTTAAACTTGCTACATATTTTGCTATGTTTTCTTTTTTTTAAAAAAAATAGAACCTGTGTTTGTTCCTTGACTGCCTTGTTGGTTTAGAGAAGGTTACAGTACTATCTTACCCCTTTTGGTCGTCTTCCTTTCTTTTCTTTGAGTGCATTGTGTGACTTGGGGCTTGTGATGATCACCACAGAAAAGGCCTAAGCTGGTTTGTAGCAGTAAGCAGTGCTTGAAGACGATACTGTATTTTTCCCCCGCTTGCCAGATCAGACATGCTAGCTGATCCCGGCTGCAGATCAGGCATGCATGCTAACAACTGGGTCCCCCAAACAGGCATCTAGGTTCTAGGGAGGAGAAAGGGGGCAAAGAGGGAAGCTTTCTGATGAAATCTTGTGCACTTGCAGGCAAGTGGTCAAGTTGGCCGAGGGAACAGCCACCTTTTACCAGGATGATGAAATGGAAATCACAAAGCAAATGAAAGAGGCTGGTTTCCAGAGTGGATCTAGTGGGCCAACACTCTCCAGTGTGGGTCCCTGAAAATGGCATGGCGGCTTGAGCTTACTACCTGCTTAACAACATAGCACATGCAAATGCAAGGATATTCAGAGGACACACTGGACTGAACATAGTCTTTCTACTTGACTGCATTTGCAGAGGAATAAACAAAAGCAGTTGGAATGCGCTGTTTGCTCTACTTGTTTGTTTATTTTCCATTTTCATAGTCCTGGAGTACTCTCTTTTCTGACAGAATGATTGATAGATCATATGTTGGATTAGCAGGCACAGACAGATCAGGCAGAAACGATCTTCTTCTCCTTCTGAAAGAACGGTGGTGGCCTCTCGTGGTTGAGCTGTCCCTGCGCATGGCGATAACGTCATCTGGGCCCCACCACGCCAATTAGGTACACAAGATCTTCCCTAATTTTCCTCTGTCTCACCGTCTGACACCAAATTAGGTGCCCGAGATTAAGAGATGGCAGCTATATTATAATGCCGGTCGCCAAAACCAAAAGGTAGGTTGCCATGGTGACCCTGTGCCATATGCTGGGCAGCAGAATCGAGCTGGCTCCCATGTCACTAGCTCCCAACAACAGCAGCAGAAGCAGCAACAAAGGAAGGGGTATTGTTGCTTTGGCTTGAAATGTCAGGAAGGAATCAGATCTTAAGCAGCACTCACCATCATGGTTGACAGGCTGAGTGAGATCAAATGCTAGAGCTAGATGGCAACAGGTTCAGCAACTTCAGTGCACTTGTTAGTGAAGTGATCATGAGTTAAGTGTGCAGGTCTGCTAATTAAGCTAAGCTAGGGGCTTACTAACAACCTTTGATGGCAGCTAGCCTCTCCTTCTGTGATGGACTAATAGACATGGACAGGACGGTGGTCATCATACATCACGCATTCATGCATCTAGGCCGGTCAGCAACCACAGTCACATCTCTTCTCATGTTGAAGCTGGTACAGTGTACAGTATGTGACTATGTGAGTGCTACTGATCTGACTGTGCCGAACAGCCAAAGCAAGAAGGAAAGTTAGTGTTGTCAGCTAGTGAGATTTACATTGGGCCGTGTTATTAGCAACATGTCCCCGGTTTCCTCCATGGGCCTGGCACTGGCAGCCCATGGATAATGGGCCATTTGTCACTAATGGCTGAGAAAGGGCTATTGATGATTGATTGCCTCTTTGCCACTGTGCCCCAGTCTCTCTCTTCCTTCCTTGGCTTCATCATGCATGCCTACATTATATATAGAAGACTAGAGTAACCCCTTAAGCTTTGACAAAAGAAGCAAGCAGAGAAAGCCTAAAGCCTCACTTATTTAGCATCCAGCAGTACCTTCTTTCTTCAGTGCTCAAAGCTCTCCCACTCTACTCTCCATTGTATTGCATTTCTTCCCTTGGTTGCATTCTTCTCAGCTAGCTGGCTGCTCAGAACACAACTACACAAAGGCTACCCTTCTCATTCATCAGCTGCATAGTACTAGCAGTATACACATGGGGTTCCAAGAGGTGAAGAAGCTGCTGCATAATCAGCATCGCCGCCATGGCACGCGTGTGGAAGTGGCGGAAGACCGCAGCCAGGACGGCACCAAGGTCTGGGTCCTGGGTCTGTCCGGGATCGGCGGGATCGCCCTGCCGCTGCAGCAGCTCAAGCCCGTCAAGACCGGCCGCCGGCGGCACGACGCCAGCGAGGAGGAGCGCGACGCCGGCGGGGAAGACGAAGAGGGAGAGGAAGAGCCCGTGACTCCGAGGGGGGAAGGGTGGAGGATACCGGCGGAGGCGACGACGTGCCCGCCGGCGCCCAAGAAGCCCAGGACGGCGGTGTCGATCATCAGGAGCGGCGCCGGCCGCCGGTGCAACTGCGACGACGGGGAGGTGCTCGACGAGTTCTTCCGCGTGCCCGCGGATTTGGAGGCCGTCTTTGTCAGCCGAGCTGCCAAGGCGAATTAGCAACCTGCGCCGGCCTCGCGCGCGCGTCAGTGTAATGCTTGAGTTCAAGCAGTGATCGAGGGCTCCAGCAAGAGTGATGCAACGCATCTGCTGGTGACTTATTGGTGCATGGGTGCCTGAGTGAGAGTGATAGAGTGAGTGCAGCTGTACAAAGTCTCTTGTGGCACATGTTAATGTGAGTCTTCATTTTGTGAAATTTTGTTGCATGGAATGGCATTCCTTCTGAAATTTGCTATCTTTTTTGTGCGAAATTTTGTTGGATGGAATGGTATCTTTTTTGTGAAACTCTTCTCTTCCACTTCCATTTTCTCGAAAAAGGGAAATTTTATTAATATCAACTAGTCTCTTCCACTCCCATTTTTTTCGAAAAGGGAAATTTTATTAATATCAAGTAGTGTTACATCGAGGTGGTACAACAATGCTTGAATGAATTCCCAGCCTCTGCTAAAAAAGCACACAGCCTATCAATGAAGAGAAGAAACATGCACTCTAATGACTATCAATCAGTAGACTAGATTGTCACCCATGTGCCTGGATAAAAAAAATCCTTGACCATTTGTGCCAATCGCTGAGAGACCACTTCCATTTAGAGGGAATAAGGGAGTGTAATTTCCTTATGTTCAGTGGAAAATAGTGAAGAACACAATGCATGATTTATTAGAGAGTAATAGGCCGCTTCAAAGAGTACTTGAACTAGCTAAATTTCTACGAATATTCTAACAGAGATAGACTCAGGTATTTTCTGATGACATTTTCTACAAAAAAAATGCAACATTTTTTGAACAATGTATGTGGGCGTGCGATATAATTGTATAGTACTTCCATAGTTTAATTGTCAATGGCAAGCTCTGTCCCGCCAAAATTTGAATTCCTAACAAAAAAATCTGGTTGAATCCCCGGAAACATGCGAATCACTTTAGAGTTTGATATACTCATACTCAGTAGTTGCTCTACTAAAGCTGTTTGCTTTCTCGAGCTTCGAGCTATGAGAAGAAAAAAAAGGACTGTTAAGTGAGGATCCCAATCTGAAGTACTCAATAGTCTAAACAAGACCTTTGGCAAGTTGCTACTCTTTGTGCTGTGCATTTCACACAGAGTTATCCACTCGTACGTGCACTAAAACATTTAACAACTAATGTCATAATAACTCTTTGTGCCTTCATTATTCCTACTCCCAAAATGAACTAAAGGAGCAAAAACTTTTCTTTATACCCAATAAATGAAATCTTTATAGACTCCAGGCAGACTAAGACAGCAATCCAATATAGTGTCGATGATTACTTATGTATTCTTCCCACAAAATGCAATTTTTATGACGGTTTTCCTTGCTGCTACCACGAGTCATCATATGTAAAGCATCACCCAAAACTTGATCATTCTCTTGTGGTGAACATGTTTCTTTTTAATTTGTCACCACCCTTGAAGAAGAAGAAGAAGATCAGCACACCCTCATGTAACCTAATGTCAGTAGGCCGGCCGGTATATAATCGAATGTTCTAGCCCTTTAAATATTCAAGTTCAGATACTGCAGCTGGCTGTATGCATCACAGTTTGATCTGACGAACTAGGCAGATAAGTTGGCGATATAGAATTCGGATACTAGTGTAACGGCTCCACTAGGGCTGGGTAGTCTACTTTTCCTCCCTTGGATCCCTCCATGTCTGGGCCCCTACATTGCCCAGCAAAGCCACCGGCCTAGTAAAGAAGGCATCCCGCTAAGCCTGGTTTGACCTGCACGGTCAAGTATTTTTTCCAGTGAAAAAGGCACTGTCAACTTTACAACCCTATATATCTTTACTACCTAGGCACTGTGTGAGTGTAAAGATCATTTGCTAATTGAATGGGTATTTTTTTTCTCTGTATACTGTATTAGTCAAAGGCTTGCATGCATTTCTGCGGAGCGAAAATGATTTCACAGGCCCTGTTCGCTGTGCTGGTGCTGGAGGTTGCTGCTAGAGTGGTGTGAGAGAAAAACATTGCTGGCTGGCTGGTGGCTAGATGCTGCTGCTGGAGTGGTGTGAGAGAAAAACACTATTGGCTGGTGCTGGAGCAGAACAGCAGAACAAGGTCACAGAAAATAAAATCATCCTGATCTGTGAGCTGACAGTAAATTGTAGGATCTTGGATCTACCTAAACCAAGTATTGTCGTCGTTGCAAACCGAATAGAAATAGAAAATAGATGAGTTGTGATGAGTCCAGATGAAAAGTGGTGCTTAAAATGGCTGAAGTAGCATAAAACAGTTAGGGATTTTAATGCTAGGTTGATATCTTAACCATGAAATAAAGCTAAGGTTATTAATTAGTTGATCCATTTGCGTTATTATTATGGCCTTCGGTTGGGTACAGTCCAAATGATGAAAGCTCCAGTTAAGGGTACGTGATGAACATGATTAGAGGGACTAGTTCCACTCAACTATGTCTGCCATTATAGGGCCGTCGTACATGCATGTATGCATATAATCAATTGACTCATGGTGTCTACTTTTTCTCCCCCTTTAACTACTAGGAACACCAGGAGAAGTACAATTATTCAGTGTGGTGCATGTACCTCGATGTAGTAACAGGAAATCTTGTCGTGATCCTTCTACTAAGATATATGGTGATCCAATTATTGCATTGGATTGGATGCGATAAATGAAAGAGAGCGAGACAAGGACAAGGAGCTAGAGATGTGTGTTAGGGCTCAACTCCAAGACCAACACCACCGGACCAAAATGTTATCATGTATCGGTAGCCGTGCTAATCTTCAGTTAGACTGGTGTTAGTAAGTGATAAGGACGAAAACTAAATCCAAGCTCTTTGTTGAAATACATGCACGAGGGCGGACTTGGCCCAAATGCGGCGCGCATTAGAAAATTCAAGCTCAACCCCCATTATATGCATGAATGAAAAATATGTACTAATAATTAACAATTAATCACTGCACCGCAAGCTGTTGTCTACTTCTTTCTGTACCATCCATAAATTAATTAACTTTGATTATATATAATCCTTTTAGCTTTTATAATGATTGAACACAAAAAAAGGAAATTATAATGCTTAACTAAGTTCATTTGCAATGTAATCAGTAATCATCCAGTCACCTACCTTTCCCTCCACATTATGTCTAGCTAGGAGCTAGAGACGAGAGCAATCATCACAAAACCAATTCAAAAGCCTACAGTAGTCGACCTATTCTTTCCAGCTGTGCAGTGCAATGCAAGAGAATGTGACACGTCTTGGGATCAGTAGGTAGGTCAATGTTCACCACTCACCCATGCCTTACCATTTGTGCAACAACACCTGATATATCACGCAGGAGCCCTGTCCGTGACACTTTCATGGTTTTGGCAAAGGGTCTAGGCAATGATTCTGCCAATGCCATGACATGGGCATGTGCCGAAACACACGGCAGCAACGTGTGGACGACACATGAACAGTGCCATGACAGACAAGTCGGTGGACGGGCACGTACATGTGAAGCACACATGATGCACCTCATTAATCTGTCACATTCTAGCTTTGAATGGATCCTTTTCATCTATGCAAAATGTATGCAAAGATGATAGCCTGATAGGTATGGTAAAGTGCTGCTCTGTTCATGCAGAATCATGTGACTGGTGACATCATGCAGAGTCATGTATGCAGTTAGATGCAAAGATTATAAAGTGAAAAGGTTCCTGTAGGAATGAACAAGTTCTGAAGTTCACCCGTCATGTTTGAGCATCATATGTATGTTCCAGGGGTGCTGATGTTATGTTACACAAGCACAGCTAGTTCTTCAGTTCTTCTATCCCATAAAAGGGCACAGTGGTTTTACACCAGTAAGGTTGTGCCGCAGGCATGACAGATCAGAGTACTGTTTCCTTTAGTTGTGCCAGTTAATCATATGTCCTGGATCCCATAAAAAAAATCATATATCCTGAGCTCCTAAATGGACCAAGAATGTTGTGGTTTATATCACAATAGTCACAAATGTCATCCAGGAGCTCTGGGTTTGCAGACATCAGTAGGAACTTAGGTAAACTGCGCATTGCAAACTTAGCTCCAAGAACAAAGTCACCCCACAAGTTCACGTTGAAAGAACCCGAATAGCTCCACATGATAAAATAAAGACACAACAGATGATATGGGGAATAAGAGTTGGTTAGTATGTTGGTCATTTAAACATTCATAGCTACAACATGATGCCAAACATTCACCAGAGGCTAGCTGGACAAAAGGAAAAAAAAGTCATGCATAGCTTGATTAGCCATTACTCCATTTCAGGGTCACCATGTTTTCTGAGAGCAGAGGACAAGCCACAGCATTTTGCAGTCTAAATAAGAGATGATCAGGGGACCTGCTGCAAGGTCAGAAGAAACAGAGGATGATCTCGTATGCCTATCAGGATTCTATGTTGTAGATCCCTCTTGATACAAAAAATAAAATTTCTCTATCATATACTCAAGTCAGCGCCTTAGAGATGAAAGGTGCATCCCTTCAAGGGAAGAACAAGAAACTGGAAAGTTGTTCATTGCTGAGCTTAGGCATTCAGTAAGTCCATCTATTTGACGCTTCATCATGTACAACTCTTCAGCCCGATACTTGGACGACCACTCTTCTACTATCCTGAAACAGCAGAACATAAATAACAGTGACATCAAAAGAAAAGTACATAAACATGGCACACCACCTTAACAGACTTAATGGTGGGATCGCAGAGACAGTTTTCAATACAGCTAAAGGAAATAATAATGAGGTATAATTGTCAGAATCTGGCAAACTGAGCTTTACATGCAACAGATGTTATAGATCTGCAATAATTTCTGATTTAAGAATCTGACAAAAGAATGGAACCCCTCAGATATCAGTTTTAAATACAATTGACCAAATATAGCCTTCAAACATCATTAGACGATGTGAACATAAACGTCAGACAAAATGCTAGTCTCCATTTTTAAATATGTGACGTTTAGGACATGCTAATTAGTTCATTTTTAAGTAAATAGTCTGTCATAAATGTCATATATTTAAAAAGGGAGGGAGTATTAATTATGAATGAAAACCAAATGCCTGGTCCCCACAAAATGATAGTGGTAAATGATTAAACAGTGCAAACAGAACTAATGCACCCAACAAAATCTGACAGGTTTAAGCCGAAGTGCGCAAATTATTACGTATGTTTTTTTTCAACTACAAGAATTAGACATCTATGTAAAAACAGTATGGAACTAAAGAATTTGAGCAAGGCTGCTTTTCACTGCAACACTAGAATAAGATTAAATCTTCCAGTAACTATGGCATAACATGCACATTACATTCTTCTAATAATGGAAAAACAAGGTGTTCAAAAGTATTGTAAACAATTACATAGTTAGATAGCAAACATCCTATCAAGTGTGCTACATCATACCTTATGTCCGCTTCTGAAGCATTGCTATAATCCGAATACAAGAGTTTAACACTAGGCTGCAGATCTGCTGTTCCATGTGAACCATAGATATCATTTTCGTAGCAGCAACCAGAAGCTAACCATGCTTTTGAACTAAGAAGAACTAGTTGCAGGATGGGCCTTTTGGTTTTCAAATCTCTGACTAATGTGCGAAAAGATATTTCATCTTCTGCAACTTCAAGCAACAGATTGACAAAAACTCTTTCCAATGTATGTCCCCTGCACATAAATAATGTATGTCCCTGTATCAGCGGTGAAATTAACGTACTGGCAATAAGCAAGTCGCGAGAGTGGAATATCTCAACAGTGCAAGGAGCATCATAGTTTAACTATTATCCTTCTTACAGTATAATCAGTATTCTGTATGAAGGTTTAACATGTATCTCAAAATTAAGAAACAGTGCAGAAAGTTACCTGAACACATCATGAGGCCCCATAACAGGAAGTTGTGTAGATGTGTAGCACTTGAAGAGTCGTACACGGCCATCGGCCGGGACAAGCGTAGGCTGAGAAGGGTATGACCCAAGAGGTGATGAACATTGACCACAGAGAAGTTCAACCCACTCAAAATCATTCAAAAGGTTAGATGCTTTAACGATGAAGCTACTACCCAGAGAAATAGTTTTTGTTAATTTGTAATCCCTTTTAGTCTCCAACACAGTCTGCTTTTTCTGGTTCACTGAGGATATTTGTGAAGGGTTGCCTTCAACTTTCCCACTGTATTCATTGGCACAACAGCAATTGCATGGATCTACCATCGACAAATCGACCTCTTTGTTAGATTCATCCATGTTCTCAACGCAACAGTCATTTTTAGACTTCATAAAGTTCAGATCAATATCAATTTCCATCTGACAAGTGCCAGATTGATCAGTCTGAAGAGTGTCTCCATTTGTATCACTACTACTAACACTAGGTCCCTCGTCGAAAATTAATGGAGGTTGTGCATGAGCAGCAGTGATATTTGCTTGCTCTTCTGAATTCTTCAATTTTATCTTCCCAGTGGTATGATCTTTTCCTGCACTAATATCAGATGTAGCTTCTTTTACATCAACAAAATCACTACTAAGCGCCGAACAAGCTACCTGAGCCACTAAATCTGCCTCAAGAGAGTCTGTTTCTATAGTAATGGCAGTTGTATCCAGTAGACTTGTTCCCTCTAAACGACCATATGCGTTAATAAACTGAGCTACAAGCTTCTCGCCTGCACCACCAAACGAGGTGCAACATCCACCGAACCAATTGTCAGCCACCTCTTCCCAGTTCACAGATGGCATTTCCATGATTTTCCTGGGAGGAATAGGGTATCTAGATTGTTAAAACTAACCACCAAGACAATTTCAAATCAGACTTCTGCACAATAAGAAATTATTTTACCTAAGTCCTCAAGCATAGTTATTAAAAAATATTAATAGGAAATCATGAGCAAAAGATAACCAATATACAGTAGCTCCTAAGTAGCCAAAAATTATAAAAACAAAAAATTACTACTTGCAGTAAGAATTTATCGATATGGCTTTGTCAAGTTGTCAACACTTCTTTGAACATTTTGATTCATTGCAACTTTGAGAACCTCTGCACTCAAGCTGGATTCCATCATCTCATAAACAGTAGGATCTCTCCAACTTAAAATCCAGGAAAAAATACTATAGCACAGGCAATCTTAAGAGTAAACATGTGAACAACATAGGTTTCACAGAAGCTGTGAAGAAGTGAGAAGTTGTTTAATGTCACAATAAACAAAAAACAGCTAGTCCACTTTAAGCAAGATACACTTAGGTGAAAAACGACCAAACAGTACCATTCAGTTTTTTTTTTTTGAAACTGTACACAGTGAGGGAGGCCCTCGCTGTGAAAAAACTCTATTAAACTAAAAACACAGAGAAGGAATACTTACAGACATAGTTCATAGCCCATCTAAGCTAAAAAGCGAGAAGAGAAAAAATTGTACAGCAGAGGAACTATCATTCAGCTTTTGCTAATGACTGATGCAATAGACGTGCAGATTAATTTTACATAGCACATTAAAAATGCCATGGTCTACTGGGGCGAAGTGTGAACCCCCATCTGAGCCGGCAATATGATTAAACCAGGTCAAGTTTCTACAGATCTTTCACTGGATATACATGCTAGGCATAAACTGACTAGAGGTCACAAGTTGCAGATGTTCCATACCTCAGTGGCTGTTTTGTCAACCTTGCTGAGCAATTCTTGCAATACAAATGAACGTCTCCAGTAGAAAGAGTCTTCATATCTATTTATCCATGAAAATGAGTAATAAAAACGGATTTCCAGTATCTGAAAATCAGAGATAAAAACGAGCATGGTTTCTGAACAGTGAACATCCGGCCAAGCCTAATCTGACAAGCGGGGACAGCCGAGTGTATGACTCACCATCGCGCACCGCGAGCGGCGCGGGAGGCTCCGCGCCGTGCGGCGGCGGGAACGCGGCGGCGACGACGGGGTGGTCGACGGGGAGGACGAGCGCGAGGCGGACCTCGACGTGGTCCCCCGCGGTGCGGCACTCGACGGGGGCGGCGGGGTCGACGAGCACCCTGGGGACGGGGACCCTGAGGGCGACGAGGTGGTCCTCCCCGGCGAGCGAGAAGGAGAGGATAAGGAGGGAGTCCTCGAGGCGGAGGTCGGTGCAGAGGCCACCGAAGGGGATGGCGGCCGGGAGCGCGGGGCGGGGGAAGACGTAGAGGCGGAGGACCGGGAGGTGGGCCAGCGCCTCCCACGTGTACCGCCACTGCCGCCGGCGCGCGTGGTTGCCGCCGGGAGCGGAGGCGGCGGCGGCGGCCATGGCGTTGCCGTTGGCTCTTGCGAGTTGCGGGCCCAAGAGCCTCCGAGGTTTATGTGGGGCCCAGCCCAACCCAAGTAGATCTTGGACGGTATATTCAGATGTGTGATTAGTTAGTTCTAGAGTTAATTGGAACAATACTATTACAACTAAGAGTTGAAAAAACACTACTACAACTTTTAATATTGGAGATATGCCACGCTACTACAACTCTTGGTTCTACTTTTTTCTCTAAAAAAACTAGTTTTACTCTTTCTACCGGGCATCCCCAAATGCAACCCCAACATTATGAAAAAAAATGCAACGGTTCATGTCAGCTATCAAAGCGTGGCACGACCGTCATTTTTACCGTCATTTTTTCCGCGACCGTGCCTTAGCAACTTTTCAGCGGAAGGCATTTTAAAAACTATCTGCATGTCAGTAACCAACACTTGGATTTCTGAAGTTCATGGTCACCAGGATCTCAAATCTTTCCTTTTTTTTCTTTATCCTTCACTTTCTTACAGTGAAGCAGTGGATCATTGATGATCTGATAAAAATTAAAGAAACTTATCTCGCAATTGCAGCATTTTGCATTTCTGAAGTTTGAACCGTATGTGTTCATGGGCTGAATTTTGGAGTTTGTTGCACTTGGATATCATCAGACAGTAGGATTCATCAACGTGTCAGGCAATTCCTGAAGATATCCACTGATGCGGTCGACTGAACCAAATTGGTCCAACCAAGCAGCACCTAATGGTCTGAACGGCAAGCAGTTTTGGGGTCTGTTAGACTTGGAAATCATCAGACAGTATACTTGGACAACCTTTTTTAATCTTTCTTTTGCCTTATCATCATTTCAGTCACATACAACAGCAGTGCTGCTTTTGGGTTTTAGAGGTTTGAACCGTTTCTGATGCGTTGCAGGCAGGCACGGAAGGAATGGAATGAATTAAGTGAAGCCTGAAGATGATGATTTAGAGTCTTCACCGGCAGCAACTTTGGTGTCTGTCAGTGTTGGACACCATCAGACAACTCCTGAAGATTTCCAACATATGTCGTCAAACACCATTGCAGCGCCAAATCAGGAGAAGAAACACATTGTGCACAATATTTGTTGAAATATAAGTGAATTGACCACCTCTCCACATCAACTTAAGCTTTTGGGTTGAACTGGTCGGTGCATGCAACTCAATATGGTATCAAAGCCAGAGGTCTCGAGTTCGAATCCTAATTAGCACAATTAAATAAAAATAATTGTTGCTCGCTCCTATTCCACGTCTGAGGTCTGAGGAAGCCTCCACGTGAGGGGGAGTGTTGGAATATAAGTGAATTGTCTATTTCTCCACATCAGCTTAAGCTTTTGAATTTGGGTTGGAATATGGGCGGATCTCGAAATTATTCTTCTATCTCACTACCTACATAGCGGAGTGTTGGAATATAAGTGAATTGCCCACCTCTCCACATCAGCTTAAGTTTTTGAATTTGGGTTGGAATATGGGCGGATCCCGAAATTATTCTTCTATCTCACTACCTACATAGCGAATGATTCAAGCAAAAGTAAGTACTGGATCATTCTTGAAAGGCAAAATAGGCATCCTGGTCCCTCAACTTTCCACCAAGGGTCAAGTTGGTCCCTGTAACACCCTGAAAAATTCGCCAAGTTAAATCACAACGCTAAAAATAATTTGCATCGTTGAGCTCAGATTTTTTGAAACCGTTTTCCGCCCGATCTCCCGAAAAACCGGTCCCGACACCCGAATCCAACAGCTGTCCCGTCTCCCTGTTCGCCCTCGTCCCGCGCGTCACGCCCGGCCGGCGCGTGCGCGTCCGGCCGCGGTCGCTGCCGCGAATCTCTCCCTCTTTTTCTCTCTCTCTCTTTCTCTTTTTCTTTTTCTCCATTTCCTTTTTCCTTTTCTTTTTCTTTTTCTTTTTTCCCTCCTTCCTTCTCTATCCCTCCTCCCTCTCCTCCCTGCCGCGCGCACCCGAGTGCCGCTCGGCCCACGCACGCCCAGCTCCCGGCTCCCGGCCCTCACCCCTGCCTGCGCCACTACCGCTGGCCTCCTCGACGCGCGCGGGCACCCCCGCTCCCGGCCGTCCCCACGCGCGGCTGCTGCCCACGCGCGCGTCCCTGGCCGCGCGTGCACCACGCGGCCGCACCGCCCGGCCACTGCCTTCCCCACTCGCGCGGCCGCCAACTGCTCACCCCGTCCCCACCTCTGCGCGCACCCGTGCACCCTCGCTCGCCTCGACGCTCGCGCTCGCCGCGAACAGGGCCGCGCACAGCGCCCCGTCATCGCCGCCGGCCGCATGCGCGCGCACTGCTCCCACGTGGACCACGCGCCCCCGCTCGCCGCACCTTCCGCCGTCAGCACAGTGCCGCCTGCCCCGCTCACGCCTGCCCGAGCCATCCCATCACCCTGAGCCGGCCTCGCCGCTCGCGCGCCGTTCCACGACGCGCGCAACGGGCCAGGCACCATTAAAGGCGCCCCGCCGAGCTCACCGGCCGGCCGCCGCCGCGTTCCACCCCTCCACCGCCTTCAGCGCCTATAAAAGGGCCCCAACGCCGCCCACTACCACCACAACTCGCACCGCCGCCACACAGCTCTCTTCGAACTGTCCAGCGCCACCGCCGCCACCATGGCCGCCGAAGCTCCGCCCGCCGCCGTGGGGAGCTGTCCACAGGCCGCCATCGCCCAAGGTGAGCGAAGGAATCGGATCCCTAGGGCTCCCTCGTGCTTTTCCCCCCAGCTCCGGGCTACCGTCGAGCCTTGCAGCGCCGCCTCCACAGTCGCCACCGCCCGCCGCCCGCCGCCGTGGCCAAGGTTCCACGGACCACCCCCGCTCGAGCTGCGGCCGGGAATCGACTTCCCGTGGCGCCCTCTCCCTTTTCCCCCACTCCCCGGACCGCCACCGAACCCCAGGGCCGCCGGCCCAGGCCGCCGGCCCCGCCCTCTCCCCCTCCCCTGTTTTGGTCGCGAGATAGAGGAAGGAGAAGGGCAATTTTGCCCGGACCCCCCCTGCACTTTTCCATTTTTAATTAAGAGTCCCTCCACCCTTTGGCCTTTTTGCAAAAGAAGCCCTCCTTTATTATTATATTCACAAATAAACCCTTCCACCATATAAACTTAATACTAAATAAGCCCCTACACCTTTTAGTATGCCCCAGATATTTCTAGAAATTACAACTAAGTCATTTTCTATTTCAAAACTATTTACAAATGAGCCCCTGGATCCTTATTTAACCTTAAACCCCTCTCTGACCTATCATTTTATGCACCAAACAATCTTCGATCGACCTGAAACTTTACCACGCCAATCCTAAAATAGTTTTGGCCATGTCATTAGGGAACCGCCCAAAAATATTACTCCTATCTCCATATCTTAAATGTTTCCGATTCGAGCTCAACGATAAAACCTTTATTTCTTTTTTTGAATTGTGTGCTTGTTCGTATACGTCGTAGATCACGGTGTGAACGAGGGAGAACCCGTCGACGAGCAGTACTGCGAGCAAGTGAACGAGGACCAGTTCCACGATCCCGAACCCGAAGGACAGCACATCGATCAGGATTTCCCAGAAGGCTTTGAAGACGGCAAGTTCAATCCCATCCTTTGATGCATATTTTGTCCCAATTTTATAAACACAACCTATTGGCCTGTTTTCAAAACTGCATGTTGTTTTGCTGCTAAAACCCGGTTGGATAACCACCCCTTGATTTGTTATAACCATTCTTTGACCACCTAGATTAATGTCGAGCCAATTCCCTCAATGCCATTAAAATTTTAGCCAATCTCTTGATTGCCATTGACCCCACATGTCATAGACACAAAAAAATCCCTTCAATGCCATTTAGTGGCATTCAAGGGATTGGCGAAAATTTCAATGGCATTGAGGGAATTAACTCATAAAAATACCATCAGCTAAGGAGGATGTGTTGACTTGACACTCGAGACTACTACCTCATCCTCATGTCACCTCGGCAGTGAAGTGAAAGCAGCGGCATCGCTGCAAGGCCAGAGCACGTGTTGATGTGCTCGTCTCCCCTGTTGCCTGTGTTGCACCACCCGACTGCCCCGTCGACGCCCTGCCGCTGTTTCGGACGTGTTGGGGACACCACCTTCGGATCGGACGTAGAAGGTCCGCGAAGACCAGACGGCGTATGCGTTGAAGCCAACGCCAGAAGCGAACATAGATGACATCCATCTTCGCTTATCTTCGATGAGATGGACGAAGATACGCGAAGACCCGGCGACGCAACCGTCAGGGCGAGGAGTCATCAAGTGGGTCCCATGACCTTCGACGAGATGGACAAAGAGGACCGTCTGAAAGTACGGGCCCGTCTGAGCAGTAGCGCACTCACGTTGCCCTAGCAAAATTACATGTACATTTAGGAATATTCTGAGAATATGACCATTGTAAGGGTGCAAAAGCATAATTTTATCTGGGAGGTGTAACGCCACCTATAAATACTCCTTGTCATGCCCATTGATGGGACAGATGGAATAGAGAGAGAACCTTTCCTCCTTGTTTTGCGTGTTCATTTATTACTGTTGTAGTGTCCGTCCGTTTCGGAGACACTCTCCACCAACAGTTTGGCGCCCACCCGTCGGTTCGATACACCACATGGCGGCGACGAAGAAGAGAGGAACCACCGGAGCCACTTCGGAGGACACTGAGGACGACGACGACGACAACCCCCTCGCAGGGCAAAGCGGCAGCAACACAGGCGAACGGGACTAGCAGCGACGGCGTCTCCGTCGACGCCCTTGCAGATGGCCAGATTGAAGTGAACCTTCTGGACCTCGGCGTTTCAACCGATGACATCGTGGCGATGCGTCGTATCGACGCTCGCATCGAAGAGGTGCGAAGGGCTCAGCAGTATGCTTTGGAAGCAGAACCTTCGGAGCCACAGATGACGACAAGAGCGAAGGGGAAGCAGACCATGCTCACCGAAGCAGAGCGTCAAGAGCAGTACAATAAGTTGAGGGAGGAGGAGCTTCGCTGCAAGGTGATGCAAGAGAAGCTCCATGCCCAGCGGCTGCAGCTCGAGAAATTGCAGGCACCACCAATACCACCACCGCAGAAGGAGATGATCGGAGTCAACCCGCGGCAACAAGAACCACCAAGGTTCCGCCCAAAGTTCGTGCCGGTCGAGGAGATCTCTGACCATTCTGAGTCAGACGGCGAAGAGCATTACCGAAGAAGGCATCAAAGAATATCACCATTGTCCGAAGAGCTGGAGGAGGTGCAGTGGCCTCATCGCCTCAACCCAGCAATATTGCCGCAGTTCGATGGGGAGTCAGACCCCGAAGAGTTCCTCCTCAAATACGAAGCCACCATAGAAGCATCAGGAGGAGGCACCGTGTGTAAAGCGAAGGCGCTCGTCCTCGCATTGAAGGCCTTGGCGCAGCGTTGGTATGCAAACATCCCGCCAGGAACCATTCTGTCTTGGAAGCAGTTTCACCTCGAGTTATGTGCAAGTTTCCGCGCCGTGAGGCCCGACGAAGTCACATCTTGCGATTTTCACGATCTAAGGCAAGGAAGCATGACCTTGAAAGAATATCTTCAGAGTGTCATGAAGCTTCGTGCAAGAGCACCAAATGTTGCCGACCAGAGCATCATCGATTCGGTGGTGAAGGCGATCAACCTGGGACCATGCAGAGAGTACATATCCCGGCGCAAGCCGAAGACAGTCACGAAGCTGTTCGAGATAATGCAAGAATATTGCATATCCGACCGTGCGAAGAGGAGAAGGCTCGAGGAGAAGAACGAGCAGAAGAAGTCGCGAAGCAGCGAGAGGCCCCATTCAAAACCATGGCATGCTGATGAGTCGAAGCAGAAAAGAACAGTGAACAACGTGCCCGAAGAAGTACCCCCCCCCCCCGAGAGCACAGACACCATCACAGGGGCAAAGGCGAGAGGGACCGCCACGAAGAAAGATCCAACCGCGATGATTGTCACCATCGTGAAGAACGACACAACAAAGGACGAAGAGACAGCGGTGGTCGAAGAGAGAAAATTCCATTCTGTTTCTTCCACGGGAAGGACAAAGGCCATTGGACAAATGAATGCCCCTTCGCCATTGAAAGAAAAGAAAAGTTTGACAGGCAGAATTCCCAGCCAGCGAAGCCAGTCAATCATACCTCGCAGTTGCCACCTCAGTCTTCGGCGACGGCAACCACTTGGGCTCCTACGCTAAATTGGCCAGTGTCATACCCGGTCTTCAACTACAATCCGCTACCGTATGCGCCACCTTCGCAACAATCAGTACCGATGCTACCACCTCCGCACTATAGTCAGACATGGTCGAGGAGCTCCACGCCACAGTCTTACGACCCGACAACTTTACCCCCACCTCCGAAGCTCGAACCGGGGCACATACCAGAAAGAGCAAGTGAGGGACCCTCCGGCAGCAGGGTCAACATCATCAGTGCCATCTCCGGAGGATCCAACGAACCAGTACATGAGACGAAGAAGCAACGCAAAGAATACTTTAGAACCGTTTCCCACATCAGCGAGGGAAGATGCTTCCGAACAACTTGGTCGCATGTCCCAATATCTTTTACGCAGGCAGACCTTCGGCTGCAGCACTACCCACATAATGACCCCCTCATCATAAGGGCAAACATCGGTAAGAATTCAGTGCACTTCGCAGGGAATGATGTAGGGAGAATCTTGGTGGACAATGGGAGCTCTGCAGATATCCTCGTGTGGCAGTGCTTCGTCAAAATGGGGTTCACAGAAACAGCGCTGAAGAAGTCACAGTATCCGCTCATTAGCTTCGGAGGCAAGAGAATCGAAGCCCTTGGAAAGATAGAGCTCAATGTCATGTTCGGCGAAGGTGCAGCGCAGAGAACCGAAGCAATAACCTTCGATGTGGTCGACATTAACTACCCCTACAATGCCATCTTCGGCCACAACACCTTGGTCAAATTCGCAGCAGTAATCCATCAGTCGTACCTATGAATGAAGCTGCCTACGGCCGGAGGAATTGTCACAGTCTTCGGCAACCAGGAAGAAGCAAGAAGATGCGAAGACAACGCATCAACCGCAAACAAGAATGTCCATGTCATTGAAACCCCAAATGAGGACAATGAGGCAGCAAACAGCGAAGAGCCAGAGAAGTCTGGGGGGTATCCCCAGCGGAACACACAAAGAAGGTGTCATTGTGCGAAGATGTGCCCGACCGAATGTTGATTATCGGAAAAGGGCTCGAAGAGGCCGAAGAAGCCAAGCTTATACAGTTTCTCCGCAACAATCAAGATGTGTTTGCTTGGTCCTCTTCGGATCTGTGAGGGGTCAGTCGAGAAGTCATCGAGCATGAGCTCAGGGTGAACCCGAAGGCAAAACCAGTAAAGCAGGGCCAAAGGTCAATGTCCGAAGAAAGGCAGAAAGCGGCTCAGGCCGAGGTACAAAAATTGCTGGACGCGGGCGTCATCCGCGAGGTCCAGTACCCGGAGTGGCTAGCAAATGTTGTCATGGTACCGAAGAAGAACGGGAAGTGGCGAATGTGCATTGACTTCACAATCTTGAACAAGGCGTGCCCGAAGGACGAATACCCACTGCCGCGAAATGACACCCTGGTCGATGCAGCAGCTTGCTCGGAGATGCTCAGTATGTTGGATTGTTTCTCAGGTTATCACCAGATATTCATGAACAAGGCAGACGAAGAGAAGACCAGTTTCACCACCCCCTTCGGGACATATTGCTACGTGAGAATGTCGGAGGGCCTCCGCAATGCCGGATGCACTTTTAACAGAATGATCAAGAAGGTACTGAGAGATCAACTGGGGAGGAACATCTCCGCATATGTCGACGATGTCGTTGTCCGAAGCAAGAGGAAGGAGGATCATATCCAAGACCTTCGCGAACCTTCGCCGTCATGGTTTGAAGCTGAACCCGGAGAAATGCGTCTTCAGAGTCTGAAGAGGCAAATTATTGGGATGCATGATAACCAAAAGGGGAATTGAGGCAAATCCAGAGAAGATAGAAGCCATCAGGCGGATGAAGCCGCCAACTACAAGAAAGGGGGTGCAAAAGTTAACAGGCAGGTTGGCTTCGCTTAACTGATTTATATCAAAATCTACGGAGAAGTGCCTTCCATTTTTCAAGGCGCTGAAAGGCTCAGGCAACTTCGAATGGGGCGAAGAGCAGGCGAAGGCCTTCGAAGACCTCAAGCAGTACATTGAGAAATTGGTAGTCATGTCCAGCCCTTCGGAGGAGTTGCTGTTATACATCTCCACATCAGGTGCAGCCGTAACTGCTGCTCTCGTCGAAGAGCGCACGATCGAAGGGGCATTGACACAGGTGCCTATATACTTCGTTTCCGAAGCCCTAAATGGGTCAAAATTGCTATACTCAGAAATGGAGAAAATGGCATATGTGGTGGTCATGGCAGCACGCAAGCTTCGTTACTACTTCCAGAGCCACAAAATCAAGGTTCCAACCTCTTTCCCACTTCGGGACATGTTTGAAAACAGAGAAGCCTCCGGCAGGATAGGCAAATGGGCTGCGCAATTAGCCGAGCACACCATTGACTTCATCTCCAGATCAGCAATCAAGTCACAGGTCTTGGCAGACTTCATCGCAGACTGGACCCCAGTCGCACCTTCGCAAGAGCAGCCGAAGATAGAAGCAATATGGTAACTTGAGTGTGATGGGGCTTACCAGAGAGACAGAGCAGGAGCTTCAGCAGTCCTGACAGCACCATCGAGTACGCAACTGAAGTACGCAGTCAGACTTGACTTCAATGGGTGCACCAACAATGTCGCAGAATACGAAGGCCTTCTCTTGGGTCTTCGCAAAGCAAGAGCGCTGGGCGCATGAAGATTAACGATCAGGTCTGATTTAGAGTTGATCACAGGCCAAATAAACAAGTCAAACAGGGCTCTCAAGCTAGAATTGGCGAAGTACCTGGCAGCAATGCGAAGCATGGAGAAATACTTCCTCGGGTTTAGTATCCGCAGTTTCTCTAGAACAAAGAATAAGCAAGCTGATCAACTGGCGAAGGCAGCAGCGCAGTTCGATCCATTACCGCCAGATGTCTTCTTCGAAACATTAAAGCAGGCCTCCGTCAATTGTGCCGAAGAACCAGCCAAATTCGTCAACGCCATAACCAGCGAAGACTGGAGGGCCGCCATAATGGCCTATCTTCGCAGACACTTCGTCCCGGAGGATGAAAAGGAAGAGAAGAAAATGGCACTTCGGGCCAGGAATTACAGAATCATAGGCAAAGAGTTATACCGAGGGGGAGTTTGCGCACCACTCCTAAAGTGCATCTCACGCGAAGAGGGCAAACAGCTGTTTGAAGAGATACAAGTAGGGATGTGTTCTTCGCACATCGCAACGAGGGCCCTGGTCGGCAAAGCTTTCCGCAAAGGATTTTATTGGCCATCGACTGTGGCGGATGCTCACGATGTGGTTCGCACATGTCCAAATTGCCAAAGGCACGCCCCATACAGCAAATTCACAGGTGCAGCTACTGCCTCCGGTATGGCCCCTTGCACGATGTGGCAATGATATTGTTGGACCACTACCTACAGCTCCAGGAAACTACAAGTACACTGCTGTGGCGGTAGAGTACTTCTCCAAATGGGTCGAGGCCAAGGCACTCAGGGATATCATAGCAGGAGCCCTACAAAAATTCTTTTGGCAGAACATCGTCTGTCGCTTCGGGGTCCCGAAGGAGGTTAAAGTGGACAATGGCAAGCAGTTTGACTGCGCAACTTTCCGGGAGTTCACCACTCAACTTGGCACCAACTTATGCTTCGCTTCGGTCTACCACCCGCAGTCCAACGGCACGGTGGAAAGGGCCAACGACATCATCTTCGCAGGCATTAAGAAAAACATCACTGAGTTGCCGATGGGGAAATGGGCGGATGAGCTGCCGAGTGTCATATGGTCTCATAACACAACAGAGTCCAGGACCACGAAGTTCACCCCTTTCAAGCTTCTATATGGTGAAGAAGCAGTAACACCCGAGTAAATCAAACTCAAATCCTGGAGAACAGCCGAAGGGCAGAAAACATCGAAGAAGACATCAAGCCCTCAATTGACACAATCGAAGCTGGCAAGATACAAGCAGCAATCAACTTGGAAAAATATCAAGAGGAAACACGAAGGTGGAAGAATAAGAAAATGAAGCCCAGAAACATCAAAGAGGGCGACTTGGTGCTTCGAAGAATACCGAAGGCCAAGCAAAAGGGCAAGATGCACAGCAAGTGGGAAAGCCCATTCATCATCGCATCTATGGCAAGGCCAGAGGCCTGCAGGCTCCGCACGCTAGAAGGCACCGAAGACCCTTATTCATGGAACAAGTACATGCTACAGAAGTACTACGTGTAGGAAATGTGTAAAAGCCACCGGAGGAAAATAACCGAAGGGGCTTGTAGGGCAAATTCTTATTTTTTTGCATTTTTCCTTTTTCTCATGTGTAGATCCGCACAATGTACCGAAGGGCCCGTACTCTTTTCCTCACGGGGGAAGCTTTCGAGTGTCCACTCGGGCGCTGAAGGTGTGAGGTTTTTAACGAGGCGGAACCCTATGTAACCCCTTGTGAAATATAAACAAGGCCCCCACAAAAGAGTCGAAGGAACAGGCACGCTGCAAAGGCGCCGAAGCGTCTATCCCTTTTCGTCAAAGCGAAGAGGGGAGTCATCGGTGCGAAGCACAAGCCATAAGGCTTGAAAGAAGTAAGCATGAGGCGCAACCCCGATTAAGGGCTTCGCTCCTCTTAGCTTCACTTCCGAAGAAATTAACAAAATCCCGTCGCATGAAAGCGAAGGGTGGAAAGCCCTGTCGCGCGAAAGCCGAAGGCTAGGCGCGAACCTCTCCGGCTAAAGAGCCGAAGGTCCCCTAACAAAATCCCGTCGCATGAAAGCGAAGGGTGGAAAGCCCTGTCGCGCGAAAGCCGAAGGCTAGGCGCGAACCTCTCCGGCTAAAGAGCCAAAGGTCCCCTAACAAAATCCCGTCGCATGAAAGCGAAGGGTGGAAAGTCCTGTCGCGCGAAAGCCGAAGGCTAGGTGCGAACCTCTCCGGCTAAAGAGCCGGAGGTCCCCTAATAAAATTCCGTCGCATGAAAGCGAAGGGTGGAAAGTCCTGTCACACGAAAGCCGAAGGCTAGGCGCGAACCTCTCCGGTTAAAGAGCCGAAGGTCCCCTAACAAAATCCCATCGCATGAAAGCGAAGGGTGGAAAGTCCTGTCGTGCGAAAGCCGAAGGCTAGGCGCGAACCTCTCCGGCAAAAGAGCCGAAGAACCCTGTGCAAGCCCTCACGAGCAAAGCCGAAGGCAAAGGCGTGCATAATTAAAACAAGAGGCCGGAGGGGCTAAAACATGTTTCACAGTCATCATCTCCGCCAGTCGAGCGAAGGGGGGTGGTGCTTCGCAAAACAAGAAACACGCACGACGCCGGTGAAGATGAACGAACAAAAAGGCGTTTGTAACCTCGCCCGCGCAAAAGGGGGGGTGGCGCTTCGCAGAATATATTTGTGCACAGTCGAAGGATAAACGCCAAAAAATTTCATAATTTATTACGCACAAAGTACAGATTTATTACACCGCGAAGATACACTTCGCGCGAAGGCACGAAGAAATAAATTACATAGTTACATCCGAGGCCTCTTCCTCAAAGACTAGGCGGTCCACCTCAGATATGATTCCCCGGACCGCCACATCTATTATTTCTTCGGCTGTCCGTCGAAGAAATGCTTCGAAGTCGTCCCCTGAAACCGAGGGCAACACAAATTAACTAGAGCTCTCGTCGAAGATGCCTTTGAGTCGGTACATAAATTCATGAGGCGACAGGGGCTCCTCGTCCACCGGCTCCGGCTTCGGCTCACGGAGACCGGCGGAAGCACTATACGGCCTATCGGTATCAAGAATCCATTTTATTTCGTGACGAAGCACGCGGTCAGTAAGGATCTTCGCGTGTTTCTCGGGATCACGCTGAAATTCGGCAAAAAAACACTTCGTATCGGCGTTTCGAAGATCGTAAACGCGCTCCCTATCTGCCCAAAATTCTTCAAATTGAACCAAAGGGTAACGAATATGGAACTTCGCCCAGGACGCACCAGCAACATAGAAATTCCCACGCTTCATCTGGCGAGGTAGCACGCCTTCGGTCACCTGCGCAGGGGCCAACACAGGGTCCTGCGCAGGCACCGAAGGTGTTAGTTTCCAAAAAATCATAATTACAACAGAAAAGTGGACTGTCACAAGACCACGGCCCACACACCTCGCCAGCTGCAGGGTGAGAAGAGCCCCCCGTGGCTTGGTCTTCGGCCGCCGGGGCTCGGTCGGTGGCCCCACGACCGCCGCCGGCATTTCCTCCCTCGCCGACCGCTCCCTCGCCGCCATCATCGCCAGAAGGCGACGTAGCGCCTCCGCTGGCGTGGTCGCCACCACCTTCGGCATCAACAGTTGGAGCTTCGGCAAGGATGGACTCCGCAACAGCGTCGGCTTTGTCTTGAAGCTAAAAAACACGAATTCCCACAGATGTTAAGATGCATTTCAGGGCGAAGAAAACGCGCATCAAAAAGAAGACGAGATTACCTGGGCCTTCATTCGTTCAACTTCGCGATGCATGATCGCGCGGCTTTCGCCCTTGAAGAAGTGGTCCATGAAATTTTTGGCAATGTTCTTCGCAAGAGCGGGCAGCGCCTCCGAGCGAACTGCATCTTCTCCGTGCCAGGAAAAACCTTCATCACTGAGGCAACGGAGCTGGGATTTCGTCACAGTGCTGGCGCTGACAGCTTTGGAAGGGAACAAGCTGTACACCACAGCACTTAGCATGCGAACGGCGACAACAGCGCTAATATCCTCATTGAAATGAGCCCAGCGTCCAGCATAGCAATACATGCTCGGAGCCACTTGAAGAAGTCGTCCACCCCAACGGTGTCCCCCGAAGATACATCAGGAGCATCAAGCCCGTACTTCTTCAGGATGTCCGGAAGCTCTTTCTGAAGCTTGGTCGCCCCCGCTCTCACCGACTCCTTGAAGGAATGGAAACGTTTATGCATAAGAGTCTGCCGCTTTTCGGCGTCGTCTTCGAGCAACTCCGCGGCCTTCGCTGCATCCTTCACCGCCCAATCAGCTGCCGCCAGCAACTCCGTGGTGAGGGTCGTCTTTTCTTCGGAAGATTTGTCGAGGCGCCATTGTAGTGCTTCTTTTTCTTTCTCCAGTGTAGCCACCTTCGCCTCCAGATCCGCGACGGCAGCCCTTGAGCTCTCTTCGGCCGCCAACTATCGAGCGGCACAGCGCGCAGCCACGAAGGCCTTCAGCGACAAATCTTGCGCACTCTCCAGCATGTTCGTCAGTCCACTTGCCATCAGGTCTTTTTCCATTAGAGGGAAGCAAAACGAGCCACCCGCCTCCGCTAGTAATTCACGCTCACGGTCCCGGCACTCAAAACGAAGGGACTTGATGATCTTGCCGCCAAGACGCACGGCCGTGGGCTTCGCTCCGAGCTCCGTGGCAACAGCGTCGGGGTCAGCATTGCACACGAAGAAGCTGCTGCTGTCCGACGTGCTGCTTGACTCTTCGCCAGCACTCCTTTTTGTCCCAGAGCTGGACGCAGTGTTCTGCTCAGGCAATTTCTCGGCATCTTTGCCGGAGGCAGAGACTTGGGGTGGCGCAGACAAGCGACGGGGGGAGTCGATGACGATGTTCACCTCCTTGTCACCTTCCTCGTCATCGCTCTCCGGAGCGGTGCTGAACTCAAGGTCCAGGTTCAGAGGAACCGCCCTCAAGGGTGGCGCCTCTTTAGGAACAGAGAAGGGTGGCGCCTCGGCAGCCGCGCGGTTGCTGTCTTCGCTCCCGTCGTCTTCGGAGTCCTCCTTGCTTTGCAGGGGAGACTATTGCAAGATGGCGTCAATGAGCCGGCCTCTCTTCTTCGGCTCCGCGGACGAAGACGCCCGTTTCTGTTTTGCCATTTCCAAAGCCTTCGCCTTCTCCGGGCCGCCTTGGCCCTCAGCAAGCTTCAACTCGGCCGCTCGCTGAGGAGCGGCGAGGCCCAAGACGTGGAACACCCGGTTCCGTCGAGCCCCGCTAAGATGCCCGACAAGGGTTTTGTACTCGTCCCTTGAGACCGACCCGACCATCTCCTCGGCCCGGCTCTCGATAACAACAGGGTCCACCCCTGCATCGCCGAAGAGGCACAAAGTGTAAGCGAAAGAGCGAAGCATAGACATCCATAACAAGAGCTTAAGCACGAAAACTCACGGTCGGTCCGAAGGCTGAAGACGGTCACGAAATCAGGTACCGGAATGCCTTCGATCCAGCGGTCCTCGGCCATCCAGCTGGAGATGTCCCAGCTGTGGCAGAACCACCTGAATTTTCCCGACTCAAGTGCGCAGGCCATCATCATAAAGGCAACACTGGCACAAACGCACTTCAAACGGAACAATTCTTGGTCTGTCGGGTAACGTCCCGATACAACCACCGGTTCTCGGATCGAACAAGCATACCCCGCACGAAGGCGAGTCCAGAGATATTACAACCACAAGTTTTGCATCACAGGCATAAAAGTTATTACAAACTAGTTCTAAAGCATTATTACAAGACCAACCTTAGTAAAATAGTTATCCAAGCCATAACCATAAGTTCAGAGTTTAAATACAGCGGAAGATAAAACACGACGGCTACAACACGTCGCAAAAAAAATGATACCAAGCTAGCCCAAGCAAGGTATCACTCGCCAGGGTCATTGCCGGCCGAAGACGTATCCCACTCTACAGACCAGCCAGGAGGCAAAGAGCATGGATAGATCAAACTAGCGATCTGCTCTTCGAACTCAAACCTGAAAAAGGGGTTCAACAGCAAGGCTGAGTATTCTAGTACTCAGCAAGACTTAACCGTCAACGGGTATAAGTAGCCCACTATAGCTAGACTATGCAAGGTTTGTGAGGCTCTAGTTTTCCTTTTTGCTGAAAAGCAATAAAGAGTAGATCCTTACTTTCAAGTTTTAGCTTTCAAGATTCTAGTTGATTAACCATTCTATGTAAGCAACTACTAACCAATCATGGTAGAAAACTAAGCAAACATCAATATTGATAAATAATATTATTGCTCTTATTACTCTGTGTGGCAAAGGGATCAAGCAGTCTCATTTCATCGTGAGAGGCGGACGATTCTGAATCGAAATTCAATCTGGCCAGACAAACCTAACACACACGTTTGGAACACCGTCGGGTCGTTTCCAAACAACCGTTGACCTTTCTTTCCGGCTTGTGGATAGTGCCACTCTCCCCGACTACAGGGCTCCAAGGTCCACCCGTGCCCGGTCCACCCTTGTCCCTTGAAGTCGTAGTGTTGCGCAACATAAAAATAAAACATATCCCTAAGAGAGAGTGGGAGGTATATCCACTCTCCGGTCCAATCGGCTACTAGGCTTGCCGCGTACCATATTGACGGCATGTGGCTAGTACTTTCAAAAACTTAACCACCGCTACCACACACCGCGACCTTAGCAAGTTCATCAACACAGACGAGGTCTCACATAAAGTCATGATATCGATCACAACCCCGTCCGTCGTCCTTATATTGATAACAGAAGTAAACAAGTAATTCCTATAAAGCTCGCGAGTGACAGGCAATCACTCGACTTTTACCGGTCCTATAAGCTTAGCAGTAGTCGAACTCAAGTCTAGTGTTCAGTACATAGGTTCCTAGGATCATGCACCTAGGGTTTCAATTCAAATCCTAAGAACTGTAAATGCACAAGTAAGTAATAACAGTAAATGGTAATAATTTGAAATATAGGTTATGTCCGGGGCTTGCCTTCTCGGTAGTCGCTAACTATTTCAGCTCTAGGCTCTTCCGAACTTTGGTCCGGGGCTTCAGTTAGTACGGAGGTGTTTGCTTGAGCTTCGAGATCACCTCCGTCAGACTCCGGGATCAGCTCGTACGTCCCGTCCGATAAGGCAGTCGTGTCTATATGTAATGCAAGAACAACATTAAAAACACACATGGGCAATCGTTTATAGAGTAGTTAAATAACAAATTTAACTACACAAGGCATCATGATCAACAGCACAAATGAAGTCTGCTAACTTTACAAACAAGTGGGGGTGATTTCCTATAACAAATAAATCATGGTTTGCAAATAAACAACTCAGAGCACATTCAGCAATAAAATCAGAAAATATTATCCTAAACAGAACATGAACAGAGTAGGTTACCCTGTAAAAATCATGCCACGACATGTAACCATTAAATCACAACAATTTATTCATTCAGACTACACCTAGAACAAGCTTGAATTATACAGGTCAAACTAGAGCAAAGTAGAAGCTCAAAATTTAACAAGAGATTGATACAGAAATGAAATAACTACAGTGAATTTTTCATGATTTTATCTACACAGAAATAAATAAGAGAAAATAAACAATACAGAACAACATATTAGCAAGATATATTTTTAGCTCCTGATCTAGCCATGAACTGAAGCTCAAACATCTAGGACAAGCTAAGATACTCTAGATTAATACTCAGGAATATTTTCAGGATTTAACAAGAACAGAAACTAATTACCATAATTAAAGTCTACTAAACAAGGATTAAATCAAATAAATAGCTACAACATAGAACTGATCATGAAATTTTTATAGCAAAGCTAGTGTCACATGAGTAAACTACCATAAAAGTTTCACTGCAAGTCATGGCTTTATACAGTAGTTAAGAAAAAGATGAAAACAACTAATATTTATGCACTAGAAACACAAATCAATTTCTACAGCAAAAACTTGCAACTAAAGCCTAACATATTATGGTTCTACTGCATAGAGCTCTTCAAGAGGATTCCAAAACATCAAGATTTGCTATTTTACGAATTTTCTATGAATTGATATTGAATTTCAAAAATCACTGAAAATCATTACAAAGCAGCCCCTAAGGCACTATTCATCTGAGTCTAGGCCTATTCAAATAACCCCCTGGGTTTTCTTTCCTTTCAACCCGAGGTCCCTTGGCCGGGTCAGAGAGGGGAGGCGGCGGTTGACAGGCTGTTTCCCGGCGAGGGTGGAGGGGTGTGGGAGCTCCACGGGTTCAAGGCGCACCACAGGGTGGTCTTGGGGTGCGGGGAGGGGCTCGGAAGCGGCGGCTCGACGGAGCAGGGCGGCTCGGCGGCGGAGGCGACTGACGGCGAGGGTGCTCCGGTGAGGGTTGGGCGAGGGGAAGCGGCCTGGGAGTTGCGCGAGGACGAGGCGCGGCTAATGGTGGGGGCTATTGGGGTGGAGCTCCGGGGCAACGCGTGGGTGACAGCGCGTGGCGAATTAATGGCCGGGAAGGCGCTCCACGGCGCCGGCGGGCGGCGCTGTCGGTGGACGGCGACGAGAAGCAGAGCAGGGAGGTGGGAGATGGGGATAAGGGTCGTTTTGCAATTTCTGAAAAATCCAGGGACTAAACTGTAAAACAGCGATAACTTTTAATCCAAAGCTCAAATGGAAAAGTGCCCAACATGAAAGTTGTTCAACTTTTCAAGATCTACAACTTTGATGTTGTGCAAAAATTTATTTGACCAAAGATTCAAGAGCTAAAATTAAAATCATTGAATGGATTTTGAATTCTAGGAATTTTGTCTTTTTCAAAGCAAATTCACTTCAAACATAGACTTAAAAGTAAATTTTTGCTGCCATGCATTAAATGCACTGAAATTTTGCAAAAACACCCTCCACAAAAGCTATAAACAGAAATAACTAAAGAAAGGACCTTGCATAAAATCATAATTACACATACAGCCTTTTATAATTACAAAAAGATCCTTTTTAAGCAAATCAAGCACATGATGCATAGCAAACATACACAATTACTGTGCAGACACCTATTTAATTACTGTGCAGACACCCGGGGTGTTACAGCAGCCGACCCTGACGGGAAAGCAGCCGTATGCGACGAACTCTTCGATGATGTCGCGCGTGCTGAAGGTCTTCGATAGTTTCCGCAGCAGGGCGAGAAGAGACTCATCTTCGGCTCGGACATGACAGACGGCTTTCGGCACATCGCCAAGAGTAGCAATGCGGTCGACGACGAGGGGATGGGTCCTCGTGACGGGGTCCAATGTCACCTTGTGATAGAACCAGTAGGATGACCAATCGTTGGCCCACCTATTCTTGCTTGCGGGGACTAGACTCAGAAGGTTCTTGTGAAAGGCGATGGTGTAACAGACATATTGGGGAATGGCTGATATCTCCGCACCTCCGGTTGATTGCACAGAAATTTTCTTCGGTTGATAATGCACCATGAAGGCACGAGCGAAGCCTTCGGCGCTTGGAGAAAGACGGCAGGTCTTCGCCAGCCACATGTACAGGTTCAGCCGCACGATCGAGGTAGGTGTCATCTGATGCAAGTACACCTTGAGCAGACGAATGATGTCCACCACCACGGGGTCCAAGGGCATCCGAAGGCCGGCAGTGAACAAGTCACGGAAGACAATCACTTCGTCGGCGCTGGGATGAGCAACAGTCTCACCCGTCGGAGGAGCGCGGACATCGTCCGCAGAGACGAAGCCTCGACGAACCAAATCATCGAGGAGGGACGGAGTCATCTTCGACAAACCGAGTACGGTGGTCGTCGGACCTCCCGAGTTATTCTTCTTCGGAGCCATCTCCGAAGATCCAGATTGTTCCGCGGTCGCCACTCTTGAAGTGTATTACCAAAAGAGTTCGAACAAAAATGAGCTCCGATAGAACCTCCGCGAGATGACAAACGAGGAGTCTGGAAAGCAAAGGCAACGTGAAGTAGCTTTGCGCTGTCGCGACGCCGCTATTTAAAGAGAGGGCGAGCGCGAGACCCAGCACGCGCGGCGCCGCGAAGTGGAAAGACGACAGTACCCCGCGCTACGCGTCTAAGATTAGAGACCCGAGGGGCCATTTTTGTCTTTTCAAAGCCACGAGTCAAAGAGAAAATTCCCCGCCAAGCATTTTTTAATTCGATAATTTGAGCACAAACTAACGGCTCAATTCTAAAATCTTTGCTCCTTCGGTGAAAGCATAACATTTTTTGCAGGGTAACACGGACTGTGCTTCGCCGGACACCATCACGTCGTCCAGCCTGAAGGGTGGCGCTTCGGGGCACTGATGGTGCCCACGGGGTCGAAGCCGCGCCCCTCCCGAAGGTCGGGCCGAGGCTCCGAGGGGCTACTGTTGGGGACACCACCTTCCGATCAGACGCCGAAGGTCCGTGAAGACCAGACGGCGTATGCGTTGAAGCCAACGCCAGGAGCAAACGTAGAGGACATCCATCTTCTCTTATCTTCGACGAGATTGACGAAGATACGCGAAGACCCGGCGACGCAACCGTCAGGGCGAGGAGTCATCAAGTGGGTCCCATGACCTTCGACGAGATGGACGAAGAGGACCGTCTGGAAGTACGGGCCCGTCTGATTTGTAGCGCACTCACGTTGCCCTAGCAAAATTACATGTACATTTAGGAATATTCCGAGAATATGACCGTTGTAAGAGTGCAAAAGCGTAATTGTATCTAGGAGGTGTAACGCCACCTATAAATACTCCTTGTCATGCCCATTGATGGGACAAATGGAATAGAGAGAGAACTTTTCCTCCTTATTTTGCATGTTCATTCATTATTATTCTCCTTATTTTGCATGTTCATTCATTATTATTGTAGTGTCCATCCGTTTCGGAGACACCCTCCACCAACAGGACGCAACGGCGCGTCCAGCTTGCTCTGAGGCGGGCGGTGGTGCACGGCGGCTGCCGAGGTTCCTCTCCCCCTCCCCGGGGCCCGGCCTCGGTACTCCTACTCCAAAAAAAACCTCGTTGCCGGCTGTCCTCTCCTCGTCGGGAGGCTCGCCGCGTCTCACGACGCCCGATCCGCCTCCGCCAGCTGAGAGTGACAGGTGGGTGACACACAAGCAAAAAAAGAAACAAGAGCAGTGCCAAAGCCGGTTTATTCCTGCTGTCCACACGATAATCTTGTTTTTTCCCCCCTTAGCACCAGCAGGAGTAGCTCACAAGCTTGCTTGATTCCTGGAGCTCTCGTCCTGCCGGCGAGCTAGCTAGTGAGCTGCTCCCAGCCCTAATCATGCCCTTTGGAGGCAAAAAATAAAAATAAAAATAAAAGGTCGAGTAGAGTACTATAGCTACGAAGAGTGGTTCGAGGCTTGAAGCCATTTTTTCCGAACTGAACTTTATCCTACCCAAAAAGAATCGAAAACGCCTCACCTACTCTACGGTCTACGACACTGCCCCCAGCACGCCGTACCGTATTTTTATCGACGCACCACGTCCGGACCACATGGCGCAAACGGGAAACCGCGCTCCATCACCATCGCGGCGAACCCCCCCCCCCCCCCCCCCCCCCCCCCCCGCGCTCCCCGTTTCTCCAACTCCACGGCTCAGCTCTCTATAAATCACACGGCCGGTCACGCCACCCGTACACCACCACCCCATTCTCCCCCATTCCGTTCCACCAAGACCACCGCTCTATAGTCATTCCTCAGCCAACCAACCCGCCGCTTGATCGGAGCCACCGTACGTTTCCAAGATTCATTCAGCGCGCGCCGCGCGGGAGGAAGAGGATCGGGATGGCGGAGGCCGGCAGCGCCGCCGGTTCGGCCACGAGGGGCGGCCCGTCGTCGTCGGCCGCGGCGGGCGCGGGTGCGGGCTGGCGCTGAAGCTGCGGCGGCAGAGCCGGATGCTGGTGTGCACGGCCACAGGCACTCCGCGTCGTCGTCGTCCGCGCGGTGCCACCCGTACGACCCGCTCAGCTACTCTTGCAACTTCGACTTTGGCACCGCGCTGGACGGCAGCGACGGCGGCTACTCCTTCGCCTCCCGGTTCGTGCTCGCCGCGCCGGCACCGCGCTGGACGGCAGCGACGGCGGCTACTCCTTCGCCTCCCGGTTCGTGCTCGCCGCGCCGGCGCGGCGGCCGCAGTAGAGGAAGAAGAATCCGAGGCCACAGGCGGCAACACGCCAACACGGGTGGTTTGGTAGCTGGTGTTACAACTTACAAGTACTACTGTCTACTGGCTCATTTATAGCCTGCCATGCATTGGCGTTAGCAGCTGGTAGCTACACTGCTAGAGTCAGTTCGTTAGGTGCAGTGGTTTTGTACTGTCTCTGTAGATGGTGAATGTGTTTAGGAGCATAGTATGAGATCATGTGGTGGTGGCTGTACGAGTTTCCCCGGCAGGCATCCTTTGGCTCCTATCACTTTGGTTAGGGGGTGGGAGTCAGAGGAGTATCGGCCAAGAGGAAATGTTCTAAAGATTAACAGTGAACAAGATGCCTTAAGATTCATCTACTATCTCTAAGCCATATTTCTTGAGATTTTATATCCATTACCAGGCGGCGTGCTCTGCTTTGCGGCAAATCCGTGGCCCTTTTCCAGATTAGCTGCCTGGTCAGAGAGCTACTACTACTACTAGACTACTTGTCAGTGACCCGTTAGTCTTGTACTACGGAGTACAGGGACAAGATAAAGAGCTCATCAGATCAGCTAGCTAATTGCTCCATTCGAGTGACGGGCGGCAGGCATTGACTGCACGAGGACTTGAGAGGAGGGAAGCTGCGAGATGGGGCGAGGCTGGCAAGGTTTGATTGCATCCAGCCAAGTAGTTGGCGCCAGTACAATGTGCAGAGGGCTGACTGACTGCAGTCACGGACACCACCGCTGCGCCACGGTGATTATTCGCATCCAAGCAGACTGCCCCACGAGGTGATCGATGGGGGTGCATGCACCGATCAGCAGCGGCCACTCGCCGCATTGAACATTCGAGGAGCCAACAGCTCTGCCAAGCTAGTAATTTTCTTCTTCTTCTTCTTCAGTAAAAGAGTTTATTTCTTGCTGAGTGCAAACTAGTTAGTTTTTCTAGTACTCTCGAGGCATGTGTGTCGATCAAAGTATGCCGACGATTCGCTTTTCACTCACTCATGGTCCGAGAATATCAATTTTTCACAATTAGTGCGCATCATCATTGAGATGCGGAGCCATAGCAAGATTTCCATTTTAGACATCCCACGCTATTTTCTTCGGTTACATTGGACAAAATTGTGCTACTAGATGTCCTGAAAAAAAATTAATTGCCCAAATTTACGATGCAAACTTTTTATTTTTCTCTCATTTGCCGTTTCTTTTTCTGGAAGATGTTTATTGATGTTGTTTGTCTCTTCTTCCCCCAACTTATATGTGACTTCCACGAGAAAGGTTATTAAGAGATATATAGCTTCAAAGTCCAACGGCCCATGGAACTCAACCATTGCAGCCCACCAACTCCTACCCGCGGACATATTTAAACATTTCTTTATACCTCATTCAACAATCTGCGAATATTATGTCAATATTTTAGATAAATTGATTCAACATTTTACGTGAAATTGGTATTCGAGGATCATCGCTTATCCAGGTTGTTCCCCACTTGACACATGTTTTAACATTTTCCTAAAACTGATTCAACAATCCATGAACACTGATTCAACATTTCAATATATTGATTTAACATTCATGGGGCTATAAAATTGCAGGATCATCATCCACCAACATTGTCTCCCCCACTCATTACCTGATCCGATCCATGCTGGATGGTTTGCTCCTCACCTCATTTTAATCACCATCTCATATAGCACAGGTCTCAAACACTGCAATGCCAAGTGGTTAACAATTTTGTGGAAGCTAGATTGGGGTCTTCAGCTCGAGGGCCCTACATATGTCGATTGTGGAAGCTAGTAAAATAACTTGGGTTTAAAGCCCACTAGATCCAATTAGAAATATATACAAAAATTTCACATACTAAATTCAACATTTTATATTAGTTGAACAAATAACTAAATATAGTAGATTCAACATTTTGGAAAATATACATCAACATTTTGCAAAAACGAACTACATTCAACTTTTTTTGTGGTCTATTTCAACATCTTACAGGATTAGCTTCAACATCTTTCAAAATAAGAATCAACATTTTCTTTTTGAATTTTTCTTCCCTTCTTCAACCTTGTTTCGGCCACGGCACAAAGTCCGGCTGCAAAACCACCTCTCGTCATCGCCTTCTCCGTCCCAGGCCTCCGCTGTCTTCGTCTCCACCTTGCCGCACCACGGATTCGAGCAGGGTGTTGGAGGCTCGGTCATCCTCCACCGACGCATCGTCAGCCTTCGCATGACAGACACGGCCTCTCTGCGGACGGAGGCCATCCTGCGCCTTGTCCTGCTGGGGCCAGCGGATGCATGCCCGGAGGAGAAGCAGTCCAAGCGTTCCAGCGCCTGCTCGGCGCCGCCCGGCGAGCGCAGCGAGTCGTGCAGCGAGTCGTGCAACGTGATCATCCCGATCATGTAGGCTGCGGCGGTGTGTCCGTGCTCCATGGCGTGGAGGAGGCGCCGGAGCCCCCTTGCTTTT
Source organism: Panicum virgatum (assembly GCF_016808335.1). Classification (NCBI taxonomy): domain Eukaryota; kingdom Viridiplantae; phylum Streptophyta; class Magnoliopsida; order Poales; family Poaceae; genus Panicum; species Panicum virgatum. The sequence goes on from NC_053145.1 coordinate 2,897,563, forward strand.
CTCCTCCGGTTGCAGAGCTCCTCCTGCAAGAAGAGACGGAGGAATTGTGACTGACGAACTAAAATTCAGTAGACGCCGATGCGATTTAGCTTGAATCTGTGTTCCAGACGTTACCAATCCAAGGATGTAGGATGCCTCGGGGTTGCCACTTGCAGCGCACCGCCGGAGCACGGACAGAAACCTCGCCTTGTCCCACCAGTGCAGCCTCCACTCCCTGTGCACGGCCATGCACTGCCCGACCTTCCTTGCCGCCGTCGCATCGCGGAACACCTTGCACCTACGCAAGCAGGTCCACCAAATCATGTCAAGGTAGGCAGGCAGCAAGCAGGCAGATGAAACGAGAATCCAGAAGCAATATGGACTTACGATCGCCGGAGGTTGACAATGTCGTTGAGGGGCGTCGCGGACCTCGTCGCGACGCTCGCAGTCACCTCCACGAGGATATCAGAAGGGAGCCCGGCGATGTCCATGTCCGAATCTGCCGAGCTCGTTCTCCCCTGTCGTCCCTTGCCTTCTTGAGGCCCTTCCTACGGCCAAATAAGCACGTGTAAGCATATCTAATTGTAGAAAAAGTTGCATGAGAGGCAGAAAAGAAGGCGGTTTGTGGTCTGTAGATGATCCTGGAATCTGAGATCGGCAATAAGCGGTAGGACAGCATTCATTGCGATAACACTAGAGGATCAGGAGAAGTTGAGTAGTTTATTTGCGCGGACCTCAAAGATCAAGGTTGAGGAGTACACAACTGCCAGGAAATATGCCTAGCTTCGAAGAATAAGAATGGCAGGGAACAAAGTACCCTATAGTTTTAGACGGGGATTGGGTAGATGACACGTGGGAGATCTAGTTATAAAGGGTCCAAATAGTGGCACTTGAAATATCCCTGTGATTACCCTGCTTCTTTCAGGTGTAAAATGTCGTGAGCTGTACTTGCATCACGGTGAAATGTGCATTTACTCATCAACAGAGCATGTACTAGATATGAAAATCTAGCAAAGTGAAATATACGCACAAGAAACATGACTGGTAGCTCAAATTAGGTCAGTAATACTCACTGAGTTGCTAATCTGGCACAACATCAATGGGGATGAGAGTGTGCAGCTGTATACAACATTAATCCTTTCCTTCAATTCAACAGCAAATCTCTGTACAGCAAGCAGCAGGAAACGGACTGTTCATATGCAATAAATTTAGGCTGTACAAATGGAAGTTACCATAAATCGTGAAATGACAACAATTTACATGTCAGGATAACTCAGAGATTTTACGTCTAACCAATAGCAATCAGACCTAAACCAGTAAAAACTAATTTACATATAGCCTACCACCAAATCAAAGGAAATCTGAAAGCTTGGAACACCACGCAACACTGAAAGAAGTGAAACATCAAAGCTTCAGCAAGAAAAAGAAAGAAAAAGAGAGAAAAAAAAATTCATCATAAGAGTTACACTCCGTAGTGTTATGTCTGAATATGAAACTTATAGTACAATCTAATTACTATCTTTTCAAATGCATAAGCCAACATGCTAAAAAGTTAAGTAGACCTTTAGAAATATAGTTTTCCCTTCTAAAGTGGTGCTGAGCCAGTACTCAGTAGTAAATACCTACAATAAGTGTATAGTTTTGCTGAAACATGAAGTCCAGAAAATAACCCATAAACTGAGCTTCCAACAGTGCTAAAATTGGTCAAGCCATTAATTGCATAACCGACCAGACATAGGATAAGATCCTCCTCGTGGCCTTTTTTTGACAGAATAACTTAAGATCTATACAAAAGGGTAGTAAATAAAAATATAATGTTGCAGTTCTTAAAAGTTTGATAAGATCCCATAACAAACCTGCACAGCAAAATAATGCATGACATATAATTATTTAGTTCTATGCAGCTAGTGTCAACATTGTTACCATATAAGCAAACATCCCAAGTCGATCACAAAATATCATATCTATGGCATGCCAATTTGGGAAAATTTAGCACTCAATTAAACCTGAGCATATCATTAAATCAGTGAATATCCAAATGATTATAGAATGCATTCACAAAACAAAAAGTGATTCCATAGAAGGCCCCTCTGCCTAGATGGTATGCCATCCCAGTCAGAAACAATACCAGACTACCAGTTGATGTCGTGTGCAGTCAAATAACACTAAATTTGACTATAAACATCATGACTAGAAAAGTACTCCCTCTGTCCACCAATGGAAGGCATATTTTGGCAGAGGAAAGGTCTTCGAAAGTATATTTGGCTCTTTTATACACCAAACATGTATATAATTTGACTAATTGTTGATCAAACTTTAAACTTTTTCCTTGTCAAATACTTCTTACATTGACAGATGGGGAGAGTACTTCCATAGGAATGTAATTATGTTTCCAGGACTGTGTTCACTGTCCAAGATTATGATTTTTTGTAACTGAAGGGTGTAAAAAGATATAACCTACACTAAACACCCTGGTCTCACCTGTGCCGAGATCTACTTCATATGATTAACCACACTGAATCTTCAAAACCCCATGTTAATTTAGCTAGTTACAAGTAAGTTCCTAGATTTTTCCATGCATGTCTGTTGTGAAGGGTAAAGAGAGACTTACTTAACCAGTGTTCTCTAGTACATAAAACTCATCATTCTGTTGCTGTTTGTGCTCATATACATTGCCCCATTGACCCCATCCTGTCCGCACTCTCTTTGTAATTTTCATAATTGTGCGGGCACTGTCATCTCTGCACATCAACAATACAGTCAGTCACTGCAGTACAATTCCAAGATATATATATAGATTAAACGAGGAGAACCAATTCTCTTCCTAGAATAGTTTGTCTTCTTAGGTTCTCAGTGCATATGCTGTGAATATATTTTATTCATTTTGAAACAGCAAGTTATCCTAAGAATTGCAAAAGAAAAAAAACATGCAATGAAATAGAAAGAGAAATCTCAAAAAGACAGAACAGGAAAATTGCTAATTTGCTACTGATCATACCTGTGCAAAAGAGCATGCCAATCACTTTGACCATTCTTGGCATGCTCATGTCTCCAGCTTCCAGGGATAATCTTACCAGAATGATTTGGAAGATCATCATTAAATTCTGCCATTTCCATCATTTTCTCTGACAGCATATCAGCATCCTGCTTCTTTCCTTTATTACTTAGTACATCTATCACTGGCATGAATGCCGCTGGATCAAATGTATATCCTTTAGCTATTAACATCTTGAGAAGGCTATGTGCATGATCCACCTCCCCAGCTTCACAGAGCCCAGCAATTATCTGTTTATACGGGAAACTCTGGATAGAGATCCTCATTTCAAGTGCTGTTTCTAGGATATTCTTGGCTTCTATCCATCTACCATAAGTTGAGACTTCAGTGCACATTAAGCAAAAGAGCCTTTCCTTCTGCCCACATGTTCTCAAAGCAGCATCAAAAACCATCTGAGCTGAAGGGAAATCTGCCATCTTGCAGAAGCCCTTAATCAACAAGTCAAAAGAAGTTATATTTGGAACTATTTCATTCTGTAGCATCTCATCCAAAAGAGGCATGGCCTTACTAACCATTCCTCGTTCACAAAAGGACTTAATCAAGCTATTGTAGGTCATCACATTAGGAGAAATCCCCTTATCCTTCATTTCACTCATCAGTTTAATGATTTCATCTGATTTGTGTTTTTCTTCAAATCCCCAAATCAATAAATTGTATGTCCTTGTGCTTGGGATACAACCTTTCTTTTCCATGTCCCTAAGGACCTTAATAGCCAAGGAGGTTTTTCCATGCTTACAATACCCATGAATAAAGGTGTCGTATGTAACTGAATCAGGGGAAATATCTTTCACCATCATCTCAAGTAATTTCTTCTTTGCTTCATCAAACCGCCCTTCTTTACACAATGCACTAATCAGAATAGAATAAGTGATTCGATCAGGAAGACATCTTTGTCTGCTGGAAGAATCACTAACTACACTAAGGAATGAACTCCCCAGTCGGCCAAGAGCCGTGCTTCCTTCTTGCCACATCCCATCAACAATGTCCATTGCCACATTTAATCTACTGTTCCTGCATAGTCCATCAATAATGATATTGCAGCTTGCTGTATCCAAACTGTAGCCTTTCTCACTCATCCTCTCTAACAAGCTTTCTGCCTCTGTGATCCTACCGGCCCTCCATAGACTCTGCAGCAGAACATTATACGTAAATGAATTTGGCGCACATCCCTTCTGTGCCATCTCATCAAGAACCCTGTTGGCCGCAGCAGTTTCCCCCTTTGAGCAATAAGCATGGAGCAAACTAGTGTAAGTCACAACATCAGGGGTCATCACACCACTCCTAGTGAAATCCTCTACTCTCCTCACATCAAACGCCTTGCCCTCCTTGCACAATCCAGAGACAATAATATTGTACGTGTAGCTATTAGGCTGGATTCCCTCATGTGCCATCTCCCTCAGCAACTCCTGTGCCTCGCCAATCCTCCCATTTCTTACCAACCCTGCCAACCAGCGGTTGTAACTCTCGACCCTTCTCAGGAACCCACCGCACCTCATAATATCCACCAGCATCCTCGCCTCATCAACAAACCCAGCGTCACAGAACCCGCTCAGCATCACGTCAAATGTCACCTGGTTAGGCCTCGGCAGCCCCTGTTGCCACTCCTCCTGCATGTCCTTGAAAATCCTGTAGGCATCCAGCACCCTACCAGCTTTGCAGAGCGCAGAGATCCTTGCATTGAACGTGACAACATTCGGTGCGAGGCCCTGGGCGCGCATCCGCTCCACCAGCTTCTCAGCCTCCTCCACCTGGCCCTCCCGGCAGAACCCTGCGACCACTGTGTTGCAGACCACAAGGTTGAAGCTCGGCATCCCGTCAAGTACCTTAAGGGCATCAAAGCTCCTCCCCGCACGGCAATACCCGCGCGCAAGGATCCCAAAACTGAACTCGTTCCTGGCGGGCATTGCGTCGAACACCCTCTGGGCAAGCTCCATGCGGCCAGCGTCACAGAGCACCTGGAGCAGGAGGTTGCGAGTGAAGACGTCCGGCTCGGCGCCGGCGAGGAGGAGGTCCTTGTAGAGCGCCTCGACGAGGTCGAGGCGGGACTCGCGGAGCGCGGAGAGGATGAGGCGGTTGTAGACAGGGGTGGGCGGCGGCGGCGCGGACGCGAGCGCGCGGAGGGAGCGGAAGGCAGGGAGGGCGAGGCGCAGCGGGAGGACGTCGGAGCAGGAGAGGAGTGCGAGGAGGTGGGGTGAGGGATCGGGGAAGGAGATGATGTGGCGGTGGAGGCGCGGGAGGAGTGCGTCGGCGGCGGGCTGCTCGGCGAGGAGGCGGGCAAGGAATGAGGTAGAGCGCGGCGGCGGAGGGGAGGCCGCGGATGAGAGGTGGAGGAAGAGGCGGAGCGCGACGGCCGGGGAGGCAGCGTTGCGGCGGAGTAGCGCGAGCAGGTTGGCGGCGGAGGGGGAGGAGGACATGGGAGGGTGGCGCCCGGCGGGGTGGGAGCGGACGAGATGGGTTTAAACCGGCCCGGGCTGGCTGGCCGGTGGGGCGCGCGGTCGGTCAGCGGCCCGGTCCGCTGACACTGCTAGGTGATTTGCTTCAAGTCATGTGCTTCCTCAAGTAGTTTGTAGCTTAAGGCCGTGTTTAGATAGAGCGCAAAAAAATTTTTTTGCAATAGAATCTTACTAATTTAAAGTATTAAATGAAGTCTATTTATAAAACTTTTTGCACAGATAGGTTGTAAATCGCAAGACGAATCTAATGGTACTAACTAATCCATAATTAGCGGATGGTTACTGTAGCATCACTATTGCGAATCATGGATTAAGTAGGCTCATTAGATTCGTCTCGCGATTTACAGCCCATTCATGTAAAAAGTTTTATAAATAGACTTCATTTAGTACTCCATGCATGTGTCAAAACATTCGATGTGACGTTTTTTTTTATGTTTACGGGGTTTACGGGTAAAAATCTAAACAGGGCCTAAGCTAAGTTTTCAAATCTTCATGCCCTGTTTAGTTCCCAAAAATTTTCAAAATTCCCCATCACATCGAATTTTTGGACACATGCATGGAACATTAAATGTAGTTTTAAAAAATAACCAATTGCACAGTTTAGCTGTAAATAATGAGATGAATCTTTTTAGCCTAATTAGTCTAAGATTAGACACTAATTACCAAATAAAAACGAAAAAACTACAATAGCCAAACCCAAAAATTTTCACCAACTAAACACACCCTCCAGTTTCCTCACAAGCTCACAAGCATAACCACTCTCTAGCTCGCTCTAAAAATGCCTAACACTTGTGAAGGTTGCCATAAAATAGCAGGGAAGATCCAAAAGTGATCAGGATCGATATACCATGCCCTATAAAACATTGCCGCAATTTAGATGTTTTAAATTGAACAAATTTGAAACTTGACTCGTCACCCAAAACGATGAGAAAAATAGTAAAATACTCGCGTAACCAGGCAATCAAAAAAATCAACCGTGGATTTCAACACTTGACAAGTTGGCAATCTCCATGTCAACCTACTAACCAAACAAGAACGCTAACATCTGCTGATTCTGCTCCATTTATATAAAAAAAATCTGTTATTTTCACGGGGCCTGTGAAATTGTAAGTTGGGAACAACATACATCACAAGCTTTCTCACGTTACATCATGCTGCACTCAACACAATGAACAAGGGATCACAAGGCTAAAGGTAAGAAAGGGAACGGAATCTTGAGGTAATGATCAGCAAAGAAAGAAACTAAATTACAAATGGGAGATCAGAAGCAAGGCACGTTTTCAGTTCTCATGACCATGTTACACGTCGAGTAGATTGACGCAGCAGCAGCTTGCACAGCCCATTCGCTCTGAGAAATGTCCGGGTTCTTCTGCTTCCTGAGCAGACAGATTAATGTATTTCAGTTAGATTAGACACTTAAGCATGAAGTGAAATGATTCAGTGATTTAACTGAGTTTTCATGTATATCAAAACATGAATAAAAACAGAAGGTAAATCAGTTTTGATTGAATGTCATGATGAACTAACCATAATTCAGCCAAAGGTCCAAGCGGTGGAGCATCACAGGTCATGTGTTTGAGGCCCTTATCACAATTCAATTGCATTTCTTGAACTTGCTTCAATCGGTTCTCCTGCAGAAGTATTAGGCAGTCAGGCACTCAGGTGTCTATACATACCCTATGCACATGTATGCAAAAGGAGTGCATCTAATACTAGCATTATGAATGTAGCTTATATATCAAGATCAGTTAATATGACTCCAGTGAATTAAACATCAAAAAACAATGAAGCCACGAAGAATGGTAAATTGTGATTTGAAATAATCCTTTCCTACATAGAAAACTACTCCAATCAGTAAACTCACCAAGTGTTTCCCCTCCTCCTGAAGTGCTCTGTCCATCTGAACAAAGAGAGACTTCCATCGTGTCACATGTGCTTCTGAAACTGCTTTGTCAGTACACCCAGCCTCAGAAGTATTCGCAATACATGATTCATTCTCTTGATTAGATGGAAATTCTGTTGAAATCAGGTAAGGTAGTTCTGTGCGAATAGCATTTCTGACTCTCTTCCTGCTGCGCTTCAAAGCTTCAAGAGAAGACAAAAAAAAATACATTAAGTAACCATGCATGACTACAACTTTCAGCATTTACTTCAGACTTCACAACTATACCAGCAAGGCGCCCCCTTATGTCCTGATGCAGTAGTTCCAACCACTGAGAAGCAACACCGGCCGCTGATCATTGAAAGAGGAAAAGAGCTATCAGACATTATATTCCATAGCAGTACCCACTGCAAATCCATAGACGAAAATATTTGTTAAATAGCCAAGGAAGCATACCTTTTACTGACAATAAAGTCATGTAATCATGATTAGATGCAAGATCATCAGCTGATGTACTACAGGTCCTATCTGACGACATAGTGACTGCTGATGAGAGCTGCAGTTTAAGATTATCATCATCCTGTGGAAGGAACTGTGATGAGGTAGGCAGTGCTTGGTGAAACATCACATTGTTATCTTTCATCATGAAATGGCAATTCATGAAACCACCCCCATATTTCTGATCCTGAATTCTCTCACTGACTTCTTTCCCTCTTTCACCTGTTCGACTAGTACAAGCAGGTTGATTATCATTCTCAAGCCTCTCAGAGTGTACCATAGCCTTTATTATGGAGTAAACTTGCTTGCTATTTCTCACATGGTTAATGATTCCAGGGTTTAGCCCAGATAATAGGCCACTAGGAGCAGCAACCTTCACAAATTTGTTAGCCTGGCTATGCTGTGTGGAGGTGTTCTTCTTGAATTCATCATCCCTTTTCCTTTTGGGGGGTCGACCACGTGGCCTAGGCACCACTGCCTTTCCATGAGATGAAGAAAGAAAACCATTCTGTTTCATTTCTCTCCACTTTCTGTGCGACTCGCTCTCTTCTATAGCACCAGTAGTACTGCCGCATTCCGATGGATCGCTGACTTTCGTCTGACCCAGCTTCTTGTACGGGAAGAAGGGATTGAGCTCTGCTGCATCAGAACTATCTACTGTGTTAAGATCCAATCCAAGGCGTGCAGCGCTCATCCTATTCTCACCATGTTCTGCATCAGGCTTAGGCTGGAGATCTGTTCCAATGTTCACCTTACCACATGACAGAGAATCACCGCCGTGCAGCTTCTCCACTGACACTGCATTGGGATCACAACCCAAGGTCAGACAAGGAGCTTCTGCCTGAAGTGACCCTGCATGGGGCAATATAGACACTGTATCTCCATGTTGTGTGGCACCTTCAGCAGTCAATTGAGGAATATCCTTCTTGCTTAAGCATGCTTCGCCTTGACCCAAAGGTTCCGTAATTCCTGCCCTCAGATCTAAAAGATGAAATTATAAGACCAATAAGCAAGAGCATATAGGGCCACAGAATAAAAACAAGTGATCCGTAAGACAAAGACACAAGCATTCTTTCCATTTTCAAAACTGATTCCCAGAGAAACTATGACAGTGCACAACAGTGTTGAAATGATGCGAGTGTAGACTGAGTCCTTACTAGTCAAAGCTTGAACAGAATTGCAATATATATGAGTTACTAGTTGGACCACTAAAGAGTGTGTTGCAACCAGGTTTCAATTTATTGGGTTGCTGGATTAAAAATGGGTAGAGTATCAATAGAGGCACCAACAACTCCCACAAAACCTCTTGTTCATGGACCGCAAAGCAACTGGTAAAAAAAAAGAGATAGAAAGCAATTCTCTGGAGCATGGATATTAAGCACATTTTATGCATCTAACTACCCAAGATAAGTACATAAGCTTGTCCTGCCATTGCAAGGCTGTGAGAATATGCTGCTCATTTATAACTGTGCCCAATAGAAGTTGCAGCTCGACGAAAATTCCAGTGGAAAACGTGGATGTACTGGCATGCTTAGATCCGCTCCACATGTACCTGAGGCACCGTACTGTGACGTTCTCGAATTCGTGTGCTACTAACCAACGCGCGACAACGACATCCCAAGAAAGACGCGAGGTTCTTTTTTCAGTTCGTCACCCGTTCAAGGCATGGATGGAGCACGGATCGGAACGAAAGCGCGAGAAGATCAAGAAAACACCGAACCCACCTCCCAGTCCAGCCACCACCGGCTGCGGCGCGCTCCCCTCCGCAGCCCCGCCGCCGGGCGGTCCCTTCCCGTCGAATTCCTGCACGAACACGCACCAAAAACCGCGTCAGCGCATCGCCGGCCGTCCCCAGACGAAGAACCAAAGCACAAGGCGCGGGCCCACCGACCTGGAGCGGCGGCGCGCCCGATCCGGCGGGATCCGCGGCGGCGCCCGGCCCCGCGGGGTCCATCGGGGAGCCGGCCGCGAGGCGCGGCGGGCGCGGGCGGGATCTGGGCGGCGGGGGCCGGCTAGGGTTTGGGAGCGGAGGAGGAGGAGGACTGGAGGAGAGGGGGGAGCGGGGGAAGGGAGAGGGAGGACGCGACGCGACGCGAAGCTCCGCGCGGTTTTGAAATGGAGAGGAGGTGGGGTGGTGGGGCTGGCATCGCGTGGGGATTTATGGAGGCTTTGCGGGGGTTAATTTTTTTTTTTGAATTCGAGCGGAGGTGGGGGTTGTTTCGGAGGGCGCACGCGCCGCGGGGGTGGCGTGTGGTGGGGCTGGCTGCGGCTGGGCTCTCGTGGGCCTTTTAAACTCGGGAGCGGGCTGGCTGGCTCTAGTGGATGAGTAGAGTGGATTGGGTGGAAGTCCCGGGAAGTGGGGATTTGAATTTGCGGGTAGACTAGAGACCAGATACTATAGACTAGAGATGCGCAGGTTCCAATTTTGAATGCTGAGATCTGTAACCACCCGGTGGCGTGTTTCGAATGAGTTTGAATCGCGCGTGTTGTTGGCTGTCCTTTTTTTTTTGCGAGGAAAAGAGTTTTCCATTAATTTAAAGGCACAGCTATATCGCTGTCTTTGGCTCCTCCCAGTGATTTGCTAGATGGAAAATCATAGGGTAAGCGTCAATTCAGTTCTAGGTGCAGATCAACTCTATGCAATGACTTGTTCTAGAGATCTGGGAACTTTAGCAAATGTACAATTTTTCGGATATGCATGAGCTCCTAGGTTTACAATGATAAATCTTACTCCACCATATGGATTCCTTGGAAACAAATCGGTATCTTTTTTACCAATTTTGGCTCTGGGCAAAAGCTTTCTTACCAAATCACCAATACTTTCACATGGAAGTCAAGGAACACAGTTTTGTTTTTGATAAAAAAAAAAGAGTCAATTCTCCAACTAAGTTAGTTTGTTCGGCTTTTGCTTTTATCTTCTATTGGACAGGTTTAGATAAGGTTGACAACTGCGAGCAGCTGGAGACTGGAGTTGTGGTGCTCAAGGATGCAGCCTTACACTTCCTCCATGAAGGCGCGTCGCCAGGTGATGCAGGTGTGGTTCTGTTGTAGTGATCCGCCCAGTTTTTTCCAGTTTTGTCATTCGGTTTAGGATAATCTCGGTTTAGACCTTAGAGGGGAACAAGGTCTCGGATGTGTGCTGCGAGGATATTCTTGTGTTTACTTGTGGGTGTATGGAGCGTTTCTTTGGTGACTCCTTTTAGTTGCACCTTTCTCCTAGCTTTTGGTGTTTGTTACCCGTACTCGGATCAGAAAACTTTGTAATTTCATTGCCTTGGTAATGAAATTCGATGCCATTGCCTCATGGAAAAAATGTGCATAATTGTTTTATGCGACTTTTGATTGTTGGGTTCATTTTTAATATTTACCTAGGAACGTGTATTTCAAGCACAATAAACAAGATAATAGCAATAATACACGTTCTCTTGCACCGAATGGAAGGTTTAAATAAATCATGTGAGCTGATTGAACCTATATCATTTTATTTGTAGTGCCTCATATTTATTCGTATCATTAATATGGCGCAGGCATATTTTAATTATACTAATTCCCTGCAAATATGCATGAGGACAGTTCTAACCTTCCAACTCAGTTGGTTCCCACAGCATTAAATAAGTTATCATGTAAATAAAAAGCTGAGGTTGCAAGAGAGTTAATAAGAAGAAAAAAATAAGGTCAATCTCAACTAATTAGCCAGTAGTACTTTTCTCTCACACCAAATCAACACCAGTCACAAGTCAACCAGCAATACTTTTCTCTCATAACAAATCAGCCACAGCTACCGGCCATAACCAAGCGAACAAAGTGCATGTCTCATGCAAAAAAACATGTCACACGAATCCAAGATGAAAAAAGAGAGGATTGGGGAGAGAAAGAAGAGAAGAGATATAAGTAGACATCAGTTTATTTTGATGAAATCATGTATGGGAGTATAATTTTTATGTGTAGTGTTTATATGGTATGACAAGTATAAAACAACTAGTAGTGTTATGGGTTGGGATGATCCTGACAAAATATTCGCAAAATATACTTCTAAGGACATTTAGATATACTTCTTTTATATTCACAAAATATTTTTATCGATTATATGGATAGCTTATGTTCAAAATAAGAAAATGGAGCTCGAGAGAACTAACCAGCGCTCGTTTTGTTGTTTTAGGTAATGTATGTACTCCGTATATTTTAAAGGCCGTGTTTAGTTTCGTTGTAAAATTTTTTGCAAAGGAATCTTAATAATTTGAAGTGCTAAATGGAGTCTATTTATAAATTTTTTTGCACAAATGGATTGTAAATCGCGAGACGGATTTAATGATGCTAATTAATCCATGATTAATTAATAATTAGCGGATGGGTACTGTATCATCACTATTGCAAATCATGGATTAAATAGGCTCATTAGATTCGTCTCGCGATTTACAGCTCATCCATGCAAAAAGTTTTGTAAATAGATTTCATTTAGTACTCCATGCATATGTCGAAATATTTGATGTGACTTTTTTTTACGTTTACGGGGTTTTGGGTGGAAACTAAACATGCCCTTACTTCAATGGGAACGTATCTAGTGCAAACCATGGCATTTGTGAAAACTCATGCAAACCACAGCAAAAAAGTTGTTTAAATTCACTAAAAAAATCACACATGTAGATGATATGATGATACACAATTTTGTAAAATATCTTGTCCAAACTCGAATTTGTTTGTGAGATATAAAAATAACAAATTTCAAGCCAGAAAGTTGTCCAGATAATTTGTTAGAAATTTGTTATTTTTATATCTCACAAACAAAGTGGAGTTTGGACAAGATATTTTATAAAATTGTGTATCATCATATCATATACATGTGTGATTTTTTTGTGAATTTAGACGACCTTTTTGCCGTAGTTTGCATAGATTTTCATGAAGTTGTGGTTTGCACCAGATATGTTCATGATTTAATGACATTAGTTACACAATCTTACGATGACATTACTAACGTGTGGGGTCCACCTGTCATCCTCCTGTCTTTCCTTCTCCCCTCCGTCCTTCTTCATCCGCTCACCCGGAGGCCGGAGCGCCTCCAACCCCGCCGGCCCGCGCCTCCGCATGTGCCTCCCTTTAGCCGCCGCCGCCGCTTCGCGTCTTGCCTCCACCGCCGCTCCGCATTTTGCCTCCGCCGCCGCTCCGCATCTCGCCTTCGCCCTCACGGGTAGCTGCTCGCCGGCGTCCGCCGCCTCTCCGCGGCGCCGGCATCGCCCCTCCTCGCTCCGCGGAGCCCGCGTCGCCCCTCCTCGCTCTGCGGCGCCCGCGTCGCCACCTCGCGAGCTCGCCCTCGCCCGCGCCGTCCCAAGTGCGACGAACCCGTCCGCCCGATTTGAGGGGTCCCACCCACACATGCTGATTAGTCAAGGTCAGTGAGGGAACACGACGAGCCACCAAACAAAGCCCAACCAACCCTCCTCCATTCCTGATTTTCCAAGTCTCCGGTCTCGATCCTTCGAGAAACCCGCTGACGCTGACGCTGACGCCGCCGCCCCCCGCCGGCCGCACCCGTCCATATACGGCCAAGGCAAAAACCGCGGCCAATCTCATCTCTCCCACTACATATCATCGCCCTCGTCACGTCGCTCAGATCTCCGGCCTGCGTGGGCGCACGAGGTACGCGCACTTCATTCCTTCGATCGTCGCACCCACTTGGGGTGTTTAGGATTCCGATTTGCGATTCGGTCTCGTCAATGATCCTGGAGGGCACTTAGAAGTGTTGCTAATCCATCAGTTGAAGACCCGGGATCCGCGCTGCATCATAGGTAGCGTCATAGCGTGGCAATTTGTTCGGGGGAATCGGGGCTGTAACTGTGATGGGGATGGGTATCTGGAACCGGGGTTTTAGTGGGCTTTAGGATAAGATGACATATTAGATGTACTTGGTTCAAACAGAGATACTGTTGGAATTTGATTCCCACCTTTTTCAGGTTCTGCTGATGCTGGGTCAAGGTAAGGCTTGCCTTTGTCATCAGTCCCCGTGTAGTTACTTTGCAGCATTTGTGGTTATCGACTGACAAAAGTTTAGCGTGCAGAATCCGGCGGAATTGCTTAAGCCTGGTCAGATCAGTAGACAATAGTTATAGGCCCCCAACATAGGACCATAGCTTTAGTTGTCGACTCTAAGGCTTCCAGTGAAGTAGAGGAAACAATTAGGCATCAAATCTGAAGGATTTGCTTTGAAATATGTTGGTTTTATCCAAAAAATTGTTGAGAATCAAGCTAAACAAAGCATGACAAATAATGCATGCTCTGATTAACATAGCTTATATAGGTATACTGTAGTAACTTATAAACTCTATATCTGATATGCCTGTTTCCCAACTAAACTTTCGGATTCAGTTAGACATACTTTAAATCATCATGATAAATTCTATGCAACATTCTCTAATTGACTTGATTTTATGTGGTGTCATGTTGTTATAGCTAGGAGTTAATCTGTTTTACTTTTAGCCTTTCAATTACATGTTACTTATTGACAGGTGTCTTGACCTTCCATTTATAATCTTGCAGGACTGTTTTTATCAAATGGCTGGGGAAATGCTTTCTTGGTGATGTCTGGGCATGATTTGGGTGTTGTTTATAATGCACTTGGCTTCTCATGGCACTCATGCAGAAGAAACAATGCAGTTTGTACCCCATTGTGATCACACAGAAGTGTCAGATTCACAGCCAATAAGTTCACAACTAAACACTGTAGAGAGATCCACAGAATGTCTAGCCTCATGTGAAATCAAGCCAGTTAGTGTTGACGGTGACAATGAAAATATTGATGCCAATGAAGAAACTCACCTTGTTATTCAAGATGTTCCTCAATGCCGGATTTGCCTTGATAACGAAGGTTCACACCATGACTTGTACTATTTTTCTTGGACAGTTTTTAACGATTTTGACATGCCTTTTTATTTTTTAATATTTATTTATTTTGTTTTGCACTTGGAGCAGGTGATGACTTGATTGCGCCCTGCCGTTGCAAGGGAACACAGAAGTATGTCCATAGGTCCTGTCTTGATAACTGGAGATCAACAAAGGTATGGATTCTGAGCATCTTTTCTCTACACTGCATAGACTTGTAGATACTCAACTGTCATTGGTTGCACTGCATCAAATCTCACACTTTTTAATCATTAGTCTAGTTGGCTCTAACCAGTATATCTATTACACATCACCCAGGAAGGTTTTGCATTTTCACATTGCACAGAGTGTCGAGCTGCATTCTTGCTTCGTGCAAATGTTCCTCCAGATAGATGGTGGTTAAGGTTGAAGTTTCAACTTCTGGTTGTTAGGGATCACACCCTGATCTTCTTTATTGTGCAGCTGGTAAGATGCTCACACCTTTTATAGTTCAATGCAACAGATTACTTTTCGTCAGTGATCTCACATTAGGATTAATTGTCACTAAATCACTGTTTCTCTTTTTTCCCCCTGGATTTTATCTATTTATCTTAAGCTAGAGGCAGCCAATTTTATCTATTTATCTTAAGCTAGAGGCAGCCATACGAGTTTTCCTGTTTTCTGCATTAGGGGAAAATTATGCATCATGCATGCTCCAAACCATATGTAGCATGGTTTCCTAAATTAAGTTCACTTCTTTTTCCTTTTTCCTTTGGTTGAGTACCTAGACCAAGAACATGGTATGGTATTCCTTATCATTACATCGTGGGAAATCAGCACACAATATTTTACATAATAAAAAAGAGGCCTGGTTGATCATAATGCACCATGGACTAATATAAATCTCTGTTTTCTCTTACAATCGTTGGTTTTCCTTATTGTCTGATAGGTAGTTGCTTTCTTGGGTATGGTGGTATACAGATTTTATGGAGATGAACTGCGAGAAATGTTTGGTTATGAAGAGCACCCATATGCTTTCTACGCCATGGCAAGTAAGCCTAATAGTTTTTCAAAGTGACATCTACAATTATATTTTATGCATGTCGGAGTTCTGTTTCAGCTGTGATTTGGAAAACTTTCACGAATAGCCGCTTATCTTCAAAGCTCAATGAGTACCATACTAATGGATTTTGTTTCACTGGAATTGCCCAGTAATTTATTTATATTTAAATTGTCAATGCTGACAATATGTTCTGGCATTTAATTTTATAAAGAAACCCTTTATTTGCGAAATATGTTTCATATAGATACTTGAATACGGTGTGTTATTAATATCTCTTTATGTATCTCTTTTCCGTTGTGAGGACATTCGTCATCTTTGTGTAGCTTATGTTGTGAGGACTTATCATCCTGGTGTAGTCTATGATATATCAGACTGTCAGTAACAGCTTTGGGCCTTAAAGATAAAGAAAGAATTCGTTTTGTTTTATGTTAGTGGGTCTTGGTTGCTCAGTGTTACTTGTGTCATAGTGGAAACTATCTTGTAGGACTCCACTAATCACACACTGTTATAGTTATGACCCTATGAATGTTTTTGTAGTTAATAACTTAGAAGATATCCCACAGATTATAGTTGGACATAATTAACACAAAATTTTATGTGCTTGGAACTCGAGAATAGATAAAATCATTTTAAAGCACATAAAGCCTATAACTGGAACTCTGACAGACTGGATGAGAATGCAATGACACACATCCCTTCCCTGTTGTCATTTAACTGAACAAATTTGATTGTATAAGTACTCCATATGCATATGTACTGTGTTGACTGCTGTGTGTGTACATGAATTAGAATTTTTTCTGTACTTCACATGAAACATTTGTTGAGTAAAAAGATTAATGCTTGAAAAATTGCTCAAATTGCAGTATTGGCTATTGTTTTGGTTGGTTTGCTGTATGGGTTCTTCATTGCTATAATATGTGGGCAGAGGATAACAGAGCGTCATTACCATGTTCTTGCAAAGCAAGAGCTAACCAAGGTCCGTGACGGAAAGATGAAAATTCAGCAAGTTGGATTGATTTCTTTCTCTTTCTAGCTCATTGTCTTCTTCTTTGACCCATTGAACTTCTATTAAATAGCATTTGATATTCCAATGGTGACAGGAGTATATTGTAGAGGATCTTGAAGGAGCTGATCAATTGCCAGACCTTGATCCTAGCCATGTTACAGAGCTGAAGGTATTGGGACTCTATTGAATATAGCTGCATATAACCTCAGGTATGCAATGTTGCTCTTGTTGCTTTACAATATTTACCTAGCTGTTCTGTTTTAAAAGTTCTTTACTTCTCTAGAAAAGTATCTCCTTTTAGCATGTACGTGCAACTGTAAAAAAGCTCTCAAACATAAATTAATCGCATGAAATGTGTCTTCAAATGTTTAACATTTCCGATTTTTCTTCAGACCTCCACAATCAATCAACTTCTACAGATTTTGTTTGAGACTGTTGCCTAAATTATTGTTTTTCTCCATGATTCATAAATGTCTTCGTGATTCCAAAATCTGAAGCACTTCTCCAGCCCTTTTGTTTGCATATCCAGGACTATTGATGCATGCCAAAAAAAAAAGAGAGAAGAAAACAAACAAAAACAAAGAGTGTCAGCTTTTTCTCCCTTGTTCTCTTACTTTAGCACTAGCAAGCACCAGTCTTTTCTTGTTTTTTTCCTGTAGCACTAGCGAACCTTGACACTTGTTGTGATGGATCGGCAAACCTATTTCATCTATATTGGCCTTGGACATAGAATTTGTTTGCATGGACATAGAATTTGTTTGCAGGGATTATCCTCCATTGGACAATGCATGCAGCATCTGGGAAGTAACTGACACTACACTTGTTTGGGTTCTACTAAGAACATTATGTATGGTTTACCAAGTTGCTCCTACTGAACATTACAATTTTGAATGCCATAAGTAGCTGTTCTGAGGAATTGAGCCTAGCTCAGTTGGTTGGAGGTGTTGGTGTAGAGTCTGGGTCCTCTTCGACTTGAATTTGAGTGCCTTCTTCTTCTTATTTACAAAATATGTGTCAATACCTTGGGAGTTTATCGATAAAATTTCATGTGAATACTCTTTGGTTTCCTCAAAGATGGATAGGGATGTTGCAGTTGCAGATATGAGATAAGATGGGCTACTGGTTCCAAGAATTAAATTTAGAAATATAGAATATCAAGGGCAAAATTTTCAGACTCAAAAGGAATGCATGCAGTTACTAAATTTGGGTTTCATCCACATATACTGAAAACCAATTTGATCCAGTTCCTTGGGCATGTTTGCTGCGGTTTCTGATGCCCAGATTCAGACATACTCTACCTTATTTCCTTGTGTCTTGGAAAGAGTACCTGGTTAATTCAAATTCCCAACCCCGATCTGCAAAGCTTGCATATGATGGTCATGCATAATGTTTTGATTCATATTTCGTAGTCATTTTGTACAGATTTTAATTACTTAAATTGTTTATTCTGTATAAAGAAAATGACCTAAAAATACTGCAATAGCAACAATTTAAATGTTGAATGAGGAGTTGCCTTCATCAATAGACATGGCATCAATTCTTTGGTCCCCTCCTAGGACCATGATTTAGGATACCTAAATGTCCCTCACTCATTCTTTTTGGCAAAAAAGGCAATGGATGTAAATTGATAGTCTGAAGTATCAGCAGTAATGATGTCTGATAAGTCATAAGTGTGAATACACCAATTTGGGAGCTCAATAACAATTAGAACAGAAGAACATGTGAAAGGTGTATGGTGCTGAGCTGCTTATCATTTGCCAGTTTGCCACTATTTTCAGTTGTTCCATGTCATGGTCGGTGCAATGATTAAGTATAGGCATGTCATGTAATGTTCTTGAGATACAGTATTGATTTCATGATGAGATACCGTTTCCTCTGTTATCCAGTACAAGCTGCTGGATCGATACTGCCTAGAAAGCTGCGTAAGGATGGCCATAGTTATTGAAGTTACCAGAAATGGGTTGGTATACTTGTTTAAGAATTAACAGTCACATGCTCGATTGTCATCCATCTATAGAAGTCATGAATAGTTATGATACTCTCTTGTAGGGAAGTCACTTACATTTGTCGTACTTGCCTCGTGTTAACCGGTGATCTCTTCTATATGTTTATTGGCACTCTGCCTCGTGTTAACTTTCCTTTATATAATTTTTCAGGTAAACATCGATGGTGAATCAGGGAAAAAGCATACCAGAACCAAATCCTAGGTTGATGTTGCAAGAAATACATATTTCATTACCCACTTCACTGGAGACATGAAAAATGGGCCTTTGTGTGGCCCATAAACTCTCAAAAAGCAAAAGTCTTGCTTGTTTGAAGCAGTTTGAAGATTCTTTGTTCTCATTGTAGGCTTGATTGATAGCTCTGAACCAAGATAATAGCATTAATTATCACACATCTCAACATATGAGAAAGATTATGATAGAAGTGCTAGGATGCCGGTCTGAATGGACATTTTTGTAAAGTAGTAGCATATTTCTATTATTTCTTTATTCAGTTTCACAATAAATACATAACAGCTAAGATGCAAATGCGCTGTTCGTTGTACATGCCTTGCAAAAATTAAATTGCCAAACTCGCAATCTTTGGCAGTTGATCATTTTCATCGAAACGATCAACTAAATAATGTACCCTAGAGCTGGATGTGCTCAAAAGTCTGTATACGTTGCACCACTTCACAGAAAATGGGTATTGATGCGGACTTAGGGCACCCACAGTGTGTGCAAAAATCGAACAGTGGGATGGATATGATCGATCGTTACAGTACCTGCTACAGTGAACGACGGTAAGGAGCACTGTTCATCCATGCTCAGAACACTGTTCCTCTTTGTAACTTCGCTTCATGAAGTCAGAGAAGTTGGATCGTGCATGCACATAGTGAGAGCCGAACTTTGGTTGTCAGATTTGAAATCGACCACCAAACTCTGTTGGACGCAAGGAGCTTTAAAAAATCATTGATGCGTGCGACGGATGCAGCCGGAGCAGCACAGGCGTAGCAGATATAGATGAGCGTACAGCCCGAGGCCCGTTAGCCCGGCCCGAGCACGGACGACCCGGCACGGTCCAAGCACGGCACGGGCCCGAAGTCACCGGGCCCGAGCCAGGCACGGCCCGTGCACCAGGCCGTGCTTGGGCCGCCAGTTCGGCCTGCCGGGCGGCACGGCCCAGCCAAAAGACCTCGGCCCGGTGCCGGCCGGGCCACTCCCAACGGTCGGCCTGCTGCGGTGCTGCCCCCGCCAACGGTCGGGAGCGGCCGCGGCCCAGCCTCCCCGCGCCGGTCCAAACGGCGCCCCCAGGCTATTATATAACCCCGCGCGGCGCCCCTTCCCCTTGCAACCCTAACCGTAATCCCCATCCACACCCGCCCTCGCCCCCGCCTGCCATACCCTTCGCCGTCGCAGCGACTCAGCGGTCACCCGTCAGGCGTCGCTGCGTTGGACTTCGCCTCGCCGCCTCGTCCTTCACCGCCGCGTCACCACCTCGTCCTCCCCCCCTCTATCCTTCTCCCTCACCTCGTCCTCGCCCGTTTGCTCATCTCTGTCCACCGCGTCGTCGTCATCCTCGCCGCCGTCCTCCGTCGAGCTTGTCTTCTTCCATCTCTCCGGCGCCGGGCTCCGGCTTTGCAGGCAAGTACATCCTCCTCAAGACCTCAACCCCTCTCTCTAACCCTAGCTGTTTAACTCTAACCCTAGCTACCTCTTCTTCACAGTAAGTCGGCGATGAGCTGATGCCGCATTCGCCGTGAGGAACGGGGCCGAGAGCGGGGATCTGACGAGCCGCGGGGGTCGGTGGCCATGGACGACATCGACGAGGCCGTGATACTGATCCTGATAATCCATCTAAGAAAACCTACTATGTTGTGCATCAGAGGTGTGCTTGCCATGTTATTAATCTCATTGTGAAGTCTGGTTTGAAAAGACTGAAACCTTATATAGAGATCTTTAGAACTGCAATTAATTATTTGAATGCATTTAATAAAAGAATTGCTGAGTTTAAAGACTACTGTTTACTTAAGGGTGTTAGACCTCGTAAATTTGGTTTGGATATGGATGTTAGATGGAATTCAACCTATCTCATGCTTAAGCACCTGATTCCATATAAGAATGTATTTTCTGTGTTCATCAATGGTAATATTGGCTATGCTGCTTTGAATGGTGAGCACTGGTATGTTGCTGAAAAGGTTTGTGAATTCCTTGAGTTGTTTTATGAATCAACTTCTCTATCTGGAGTGTATTATCCCACAAGTCCTTTGGTTCTGCATCATATAATTGAAATTGCTACTCATTTCCATGAATGTCGGGGTGATTCAAAACTTGAAACTGTTATAGGGCCTATGAGAATGAAGTTTGAGAAGTACTGGAAAAAAATTCCCATGTTATATTCATTTGCATTTATTCTTGACTCTAGAGCTAAATTGAGAGATTTGCATATGGCTCTTGATTTGGTTGCTAAGTCTATTTCCTACAATTACAATCTGTATGCTAATGAAGTTAAGCATGAGTTGTTCAACTTGTATAACAAGTATGAAAACAAGTTTGCTGCAGCAAGGCCAGCAAGGACAGCCCATCCATCAGGTTTGACAGGTAAAAGGAAGCAGGCTTGGGGTAAGATCTTTGGAGGGCCAGGAGGATCCGGTACCTCTGGTCCTTCTAGTAACATTCCTATTGCTGGTACATGTGAGCTCACTGTCTATCTTGACAGTGACAATGTTGTGGCATATGATGATTCATTTGATATCCTTAATTGGTGGCATGATCATAAACTAACCTATCCAGTTCTCTCTATCATGGCTAAGGATATTATGTCGGTTCCTATCTCAACTATTTCTTCAGAGTCTTGTTTCAGTCAGTCTGGCAGGATTCTAGAGGATCGGCGCAGAAGGTTGAACCCGGAGACTGTGGAGCAGCTGATCATCATCAAGGACTGGGAGCTGGCTGCGAGGAGAGCACAACATTCTGTAGAGGACTTGGAGCTGGAGGAGAAGTTCAAGAACCTATGGTTTGATGAGGACAATGCTGGTGCTGCTGCTGGGGATGAGAGTTAGAGTGAGATGTGAGTGACATTTAGCCTGACGGCTGTTGTAAGACACTAAAACTATTTGGCCTGGTGGCTTTTGAACTTGAACTTGGGCTGGCTACACTCTTTTTTTTCCTTTCTAGGGTTTCTCACAAGGGTGAGTTTTACCTAGAAAGGTTTTTAATGAGGCAGCATTGCACAAACAACTCTTCCATTAATAATTTCAACTTATCTCTGTTTGTCTTGGTGGTTTTGGCCTTTTGGATTTGGGGGTGTTTGCCTTTGTGCTTTGAATACATGTGAAATGTGAATAATTCATGTCTAGATTTGAGATCTGGAATTTTTTTTGAAATCTGTTGAGATGTTTTTTGTGTCGGGCTTTTGGGCCGCCCGGCACGGCGTCTGGTCCCGTGCTTGACGGGCCAGCCCGGCACGAAAATCGGCCCACGGGACATGCCTTGGGCCGATCCCCGGGCATGAAGCCTGCTTAGGCCCGGCACGACGGCCCGTCGTGCCGGGCCCTTTCGTGCCGGGCCGATGCCGGGCCCGGGCTGTGTCGGGCCGGGCCGCCCGTCTATAGTAGCAGATTGAGAGAAGGCAGATGCGAGAGATTGAATATTTTTTATTTTATATATGGGTCCAACAAACCGACGCTCACACAGTAGCTATTGAACATGAGCTCTGTTCGATTTTCCTCGGCTGCACAAATCGAACAAGCACTGGAGCTGCTCTTATGCTGGATTGCTTGACTTTGCTGCCTTCGTAATTTGGTCTGCACATGCTACACTTGTACCAATGCATCCTTTTCATTGTTCCTTACATTTTCTATTTTTTCTATGGTTGCTAGTACCTTGGGACTTGGGATGTGCTGCTGAAATCAGGAGCACGCTTGCAGGAGGTACTCCTGCCTCGATGCTTGCATTGTTAATAATACAGCAGGCACCTGAAGGTGGTGATCATTAACAGCCCTGTGGAACCATCTCATGTGCAAAAGTTATCAAGATTCTAAATTTCCAATCTACTATATGTATAGACCCTGTTTTGAATTAGTGCAATCAAACTTTTTGGCTTGTAGATTTAATAGTATATTGTGAAGTGAGGGAGAAAGTGAAGCTGACCCTTGGTGACTTGTTAAAAGAGAATTCCAGGCAGTGCTACCTCAGTGCCTGTCAAGTGGGTGAATAGCCATCATGGATCTGCATGAACTTGCTCCAGAAAATGCCATGATGTCACCACGGAGACTGTAAGTTGTGTTCTTCTAACTCCTGCTTATAGAGCTGTTAATTAGCCATGACCCATGAATCCTTGAACTGAATCTCCTCTGGTTTCCGCTTGGTTGGACTGCCGAAGAAGCAACATGTTTTTTTTTGGGTCTTGGTTCCTACCAAACAATTATAAAGACCAATCCAATCATCCAGTTCTTGTATTAGGACAACTGCACGCAACTCGGCCAAAGATCAAGTTGCTTAACTTCCTAGCTCTTGACGAAAGTACCATGTTCTAGCATCACCACGTGCACCGTGCTTAAAATAGGAGGAGTCTTTCTCATTTTTCACATCACCAAGGAACTTTATTACTTCGGTTCCAAGTTAATTGACCTAGCTAAGACAAGATTCAAGCCTTCGCTGGGAGTTAAAGACCCACTAATGGGGATCCTAAAGCTGATTGTGGCAAGAGCCTGGGAGGAAGCAACCGTGTGTGGCAAGGGGGAAAAAAAGATGCCACCCACCTACAACTTTCCATGATATGCGAGCATGTAGTAGCTAAATGGCACTGTGATGGTGACGCATGAGCATGGCGATGGATGTGAGCTAGAGACAGTGACTTGTTCACTTGTTCCGTGCCAGAGAGTCCCAGTGGGACTCGAACTCTTTGATTAGGTGGGACATTATGATTATGATTAAATTTGGGCATTGATTAGCTCACTAATAAATTCATGCATGAATGCAAATGCCAGTTTGTTGCGTAACTAAGACTCGGAAGCAATGAGATTGCATGTATGTAGTATGTTATTAAATGACACAAGTAAGCATCAGCACTTCAGCAGTTATAGGCTAGTTCAATGAGAGCATTGGCCCATGAGAGGGTACCTCAGCAGAGTTAGTAGCTCTGGTCTTGTCCAATTGAATTTGATAGCCTTTTGTTAGGTCAATACCTTCCTGATTTGGCTATAGGGCCCTCTGGCCCTGGGTGAGCAGTATTGTGGCATTGCCTCTTCTCCGTTACCTAATCACATAATCAAGGGCCAAGATCCACTGATTTGCTGCAACAGTATTCTACCACGGCAACCAATGAATTTCAAGCAAGTTTAAGATGCATAATATTAATAACGTGGCTTGAATTTTCTTCCATAATATATACGTATGCATATATGCTTGAGTATACTCTGGTTGACAAACAGACAAAAACATGATTATTTCATAGCCGGGAATGAAAAGGTTGCACCAAAGTCAAGGAGGAAGTTGCTAGAGGCATGATTGTGATATGGAATGGCAAATTTCACATCAGTGAATACGTATGTCCTATTTGGTTTGAAGTAGCACAAGTAGCGCAAAACTAACTCCACAACCCTGCGCTACTTCGCGAGACGAACCTAATGAGGTCTTTGACCGCACGATTAGAGGATGGTTATTGTAGCATCACTGTAGTCAATCATCGATTAATTACTGTCATTAGATTCGTCGTGAAAAGTTACACCCATACGTAAAAAAATTTTGCAAATAAACTTCGTTTAGTACTCCATGCATGTGAAATTCTTTTCTGTGCGCGCTACTCGTCCTGCGCAAACCAAACAGGACCACATATGTCGCATTGCAATCTGTTTCTCTTTTTGACCTGTACACCTCCTCAATCACTGAATTGAGTTGTTTGATGGCTTCTCTCAGTGAGGGATCGAGCATGTGTAGCTTTCAAGCACAGTAGTTCAACAGTGGGTTTGGTATCCTAGTTTCTGCGATCTCTTGGACTCTCTTGCATGCATCTTGATGGGGAGAGAGACAGAGATGGCACATGGAATCAAATGAACCATCTTGACACTAGTGTTCATACTCCAAAACAGTAACTCTTTGCAAGCAGTTAAACTGTTCAATTATATTCATTAGAAAGAACTAGTTGACCGAGAAAATACTAGTGATTGTTTCACTAGTGTAAGAGTAACTGAACGTGCCAGACACAGAGTTCCTTTGTTTTTTTTTCTTGCTAGACCGAAAATGTGAGAGGGAAAGGGAATCGTAAAAGTTCTGGAGCAGAATGGCGATTAAGGATGGAACAAAGCATTTACAATATGATAGTGTTGCTTTATTTATTTTTTTTCGAGAATACGCAGGAGAGCTGCGTATCATTTCATTAAGAAGAAAGAATGTTTAAAGCTTACAACGCGGGCCAAAAGGGGTACACACAATATGATAGTGTTGCTTTAATCCTTCCAGGGTAAGGTAACAGCTGCTTTACCACACTGCATAGCACTACTGCACTACACTGTCAACTGTCACAATGGAGTCAAATTTGTGAGTTCATACCGATGCCTCTAGCCAGTTGGTGTGGATGAATCAGGCCATAGTAGTCACATCCAACAGATACCCAGAAGCTTCAAATACCCCCAAAGAAAAGTTTGGGTTCTTGTGCTAAACGCAGCTAAAGTTATACTCAATCATGTCCGCCCAACAAACCCTGAAATACGAGATTCCTGCTTTTCTAGAATGCAAAGAGCGACTGTTGTCGGAATAGGTTAACTTTATTACTGAAAATACCATGAACAGCCTTTCAAGAACGTAAAAGTATTCTTGTAGCAAGGACTTAATCCTTGTACCTTTTGTCCTTCAGTTTGTGCATCCAGTCACAGGCCATGATCTTCATTGGCTGTTCTCCAAATGTCTGTGGAGAGCACTGGGGGTCACTCTCTGCATACTCTTCCAGGTAAACTCCTATCCCATCCTTCACCTCCCATGAATGCACGCTGCCACCATGCTTTTGGCATTGCAACAGCATGCTTTTGCACACTCCATTTCCCCCCTTGAACACTAGAAACAAAACCCTAACCTTCACACAATGACCATGACAAGCCCCATTCACAATACATAGGCCGCAATAATGCCCGCATTTTCACCTAACATTTTGCTCATTTAGCGTGTAGGCAGAACCGTACACTAAGGTGAAACAATGAGGGTAGCAAACCAGCATGGTTAGTTTTATAAGTGGAGAGGAGCATGGCTGCTTTACAGAGCAGTGTGTATGCAGGATCAGCTACATCTGGTACAAAGGCAAGGGGCAATGTGCATGTGAGTGTGTACATCATTTGGTTTTATCTTTTCCATTTGCAGAAAAGTTGCTCCAAAAACAATGATAAAGCCGGCCGACCAAGCATATTTCTCTGTTGCCGATGGGCGATAGTTACCTGCAACATGGAATGCAAGGGAATCAGACAAATGCAATCAGGTTCTGCCAATTGTCTATGCAATTCTTAGGTAGAATCAAATGGTTCGTGTCTGAGAATTTTTAATCCGTGCACTTTATGCTCTTGGGGAAAAGCTTAAGAAATTCGCCAGAATTCAGCACCAGGTGCAGTTATACATCCAGTATTAACAGAGGATCTTCTTTATAAAGCATGGTTCTAATAGGCTCAGGAAGTTGTTCCTTGCCTCTTTCAGTTTCAAAACCTAACAAAAATGTTACTTTCAACCATTCAGAAATTCCATGCATCCTTTCTAAAAAAAAAAGAAACTTCACTAACCTATCCACGATATTATTTTTCTTCAAAAGGAAAAGAGAGCACCCCAAACGCTATGTAGTTTCAGGCATAAAGCCTTTTAAGGAAAGACATGCATATTGGATTTTATGCACAAACAAATTTAAATTAACAAATTACTAATCATTTACAATTAACAATGACTGAATCTAACCTAGGGGCCTGTTCAATTACTAATGGAGCAATGTGACTGAACATGAACACAGCAGCCTTTGTCTGCAGCCTTCCCCATACCATATGAGTGCGAAGCATCAGGCCTCACCGGCCACATGGGTATAGGAGACACAAAGCCAGACTAATGCATGCATAACCCATGGTCATAACTCATAACCAAGTGTTCAAGTGGGCACAAGTACAATTCTGCCTTGGTTTCTGCAAGAAGGAATCCAGAGATCATATTTTATTTTTTCAGGCCATATCTGCGCGTGAGGGATCGTGTCTGCACTAATCACCGTCCGACTAGTAAGATCTGAGCTACTAATCTACTGTTAATAAATTCCTATCATTGACAAGAAATAGTCTTATACCGCATTTTGTGCACTTTGTGCTATATACTTTTGATCTCTATTCTATGGAGAACTGTTAAGGCGTCCTTTATTCTAATTCCTTATTCGGTTACTTGATTTACTCTTAACTTTGAAAAGCTTTTATTCTGCATAACCTTTGCATCTCCAGATTAAGATATTTCTAGGCTTTTTAGTCATATTTGTGGTGCAAATCCTTTTTTTAAAAAAAACATGATGCCACTCTTTTTCTCATATTTTTCGACAGTATTTATCTGCAAATATATAAGATGCAAATGTGCCAATCCCAAAAGAAATTGAAATACCCCGGTCTCCTGACCACTGATTGTAGCTTTTGGAACAGTGTCTTGTCAGGTTTCCCTAGTCTCATCTCAATTCTCATGTATATGGCATGAACCTGCCCTTGGACTCAAGTGAACTATGATCCAAAAACAACAATCAACGGCATTGATATTCTTTTCCTCTTATGCTTTCATATTTTGTAAATTGCAAGTGCCAGATGTGTAATCGCAGGTACAAAGCACAAGGAGTAAATATCTTCTCTCACATCTCCAATCTCCACACATTTTATATGTAAAAAACAGTAGTTTGAAACACCAAGTGGCCTGGTGCCACAAGAGTAGCTGAAGAATCTTGAGAGATACTACCACCAAGAAAACCAAACTCCACTGTTCTTGCTCTCCAGGGGCCATTTCCTAATATATCTACAGACACCCCAGTTTTCCTGCTGCAAGCAACATGCACTCCATTAAAGAAAAACAAAATGCAGAAAAATATACACACCAGCTAGCCTGATCAAGCAGAAATATGGGAAGGTAATTCACTTGGCCATGCAGAAAAAATTTGAGAAATGTACCGTTTATTTATAATGCACTACTTTTCAAATTAATCATGCCCATACACCCGAAGAGATCTCTGCATTCACATAGAGAACAATCAGGCTAGCACCGATGCTGATGAATCTGAAATCTCAAACTGTCTGTAAGGTATTTTTCTTATCCACCGACTTCCGGATGATCGTCGGCGCATCTGCCACCGACCACCCCGACCTCTACACCGGAAGGACCGGAGATGGAAGAATATTCCGGCGGTTCTTCACATATCTTCCTCTGTGGGTGGAGATGAGGAAAGGCTGAGGCTTGGGCTGCAAGAGGGTGAGGTGAGATGAGGGTGACCACCTCCTCCTTGCCCTTGATTCCTTCCCCTTTGCAAAATGGCTTCTGCAGCAATCCCCTCTGTGAGAGCTGGCTCTACTCCATCAATGTAGCTACCTCCCAGCCCCAGGCATTGCAGGTCCATTGCACCAATTGCAATTGCAGTGCAGTGGTCCATTCCACTAGGGGTGGGCATTCGGTTCTTCGGTTCGGTTCGGTTCCTCGGTTTTCGAAGAAATTCGGTTCCTAGATAATAGGAACCGATCGGTTCCAAGAAATTTCAGGAACCGAGTATTTCGGTTCTCGGTTATTTCGGTTCGGTTTCGGTTCTAACCGAACTAACCGAATTTTTTTACCGAAAGCTAAGATAACAAGAAAAATATACATGTTCTATAGCAAATTTAGACAATAATTCCTCTACTTTAGCGAATAATAATTGAGAAGAGAATAATAACAATATAGTAAGAGAAATACATGGTAATTGAAGTATGATACATCACATGTAAACTAAATATACTCTTACAAAATGCAAAGTTTATGTAATTCGGTTCTTTCGGTTAATTCGGTTACCCGAGGGTAGGAACCGAATTTTTTTCGGTTATTTCGGTTCTTCAATATCTGGAACCGAACAAGGAACCGAATTTTTCGGTTCCGGTTATTTCGGTTTCGGTTCCGGTTCTTTCGGTTCGGTTCTTCGGTTTCGGTTAAATTTGCCCACCCCGGATAGTGACCATACAAGAGCATCATGCATTACACTTGCCAGTGGCCATTCGGGGATTGGGAGTAGTTGGTGATCTGCGTCTCCAGTTATAGCCACTGCAAGATCAGATTCATGTGTGTGTTGGCTGTGGGTGTGTGTGAGTGACAGCAGAATCATCAGAGTGCAGCATGTGGCTTGGTGGGTACCAAGAGAGAGATCATGTGAGCAGTGGTCTGATGAATGCGATGCAATGAAATATCTGTGTGCTGTGGGACTGAGAGACAGAGAGGTGAGCTGAGGGCTACATAGATGGCACCGGGGGCTAGGCCAAGGCTACCACTAGTGCTACTGCCATTTGCTTGCAGGGATCACTGTACTGGTACCAGTGTACAACAGTGCTGGTCCATGACAACTAGAAAGTGGTATTAGCTGTGTTTAGTTCCAAAATTTCTCAATCCAAACTTTACTATTCATCTATCACATCAAATCTTTTGCCTTATGCATGGAGCATTAAATGTAGGTAAATAAAAAACTAATTGCATAGTTTTGATGTACACGACGAGACAAATCTTTTGAGCATAGTTAGGTCATAGTAGGATAACAATTACCACAAACAAACGAAAAGTACTACAGTGTCCGATGTGACCCTTTTACCACCATTTTACGGATCTAAACACAGCCATTCTGGTACTGGTACGGTGACTTCCCAAAAAAATTTCAACCGTACCCGTCACATCGAATTTTCGGACACATGCATGGAGCATTAAATGCAGTTGAAAAAATAACTAATTACATAGTCTAACTGATTAACATGAGATGAATATTTTAAGCATAATTAGTTCATGATTGGATATTATTTGTCAAATAACAACGAAATATACTACAATAATTTTTCATCACCTTTTTGCGAACTGAACGGGGCCTCAAGCAATATTTCAAAAAAAACGGGGCCTCAAGCTCTCAAGAACAAACAAACATAATACACAGTGCTCAAAGTGGGGGAGAACAAAGAGGGTAATTTGGAGAATCTCTTTCTCCCTGCACAATGGCCATCGGTACTGTACTCAGCCAAATCCACAGAAAGAAAAGTGAAATATAAACGAGCCAGTTATTCTATTCTATTCCAACCATAAAGACTGGCTGTTATCCCTCTGATTATTCCCACTACCTTAAGGAATACTGAGAGGAATTTTCTGCAGTGAATAGCAGATAATATGCTTCTGCACCACTTGCCCATGGGCATCACAAAAATGTACCAGCTATTATAATCTGAAGCTGACAGCCAGACAGCATCACAGCACAGCATAATTCAGAGGCACAGGAAAAAATAAATCTTGCTCGAAACAAAGCAGTGAAAAAAATTGATAGTACTGAACCGAACATTAAAAATGATGCAAGGAAGGAACAGTAAAGTAAACTGTAAAATATATATTGCACTTCCTTTGTTTGAAGGAGAAATACTAGTAGAGTTGCTGCTCTGATTCTTACATAGTGGAGTGGCACAGTACATGAAAACAGTGACCAGAGCAGAACTCAAGAGTTACATATGGCAATTAGTAGTGGTTCATTAACCTTAATCTCAGCAGCTAGCTTAGTTAATTAGGTGCAGTGCTCACTGCTCAGTTGCCTACCCGCAGCACAATACAGTAACAGTAAATTCCATGGCTCACCACCTTGTGATCTGATTTCAGTTCCATCTCACTAGCAAATTACTAACCTGAAACATCACAAGCAAAAAAGAAAGAATCTTTTTTTTTACTTCTTGATGCTTTGAGCTGCCATGGTGACTCCAGTCTTGAGCTAGCAGAGCGGGAACATCTCCGGGCAGGATCTAAGGAGGTCGTCGAGGGCGGTGGCGCCATCGAAGGCGAGGTAGGGATCCGAGGACGCGGAAACAGCGGCGGCGGCTGCGGTGAGGGAGACGGCGACGGCCCCGGCGGCCGCGGCGGCGTTGGTGTTCATGCAGGCGAGGATGTCGTTGAGGGAGGCGAGCCGCGCGGCGAGCTCGGCGGCCTGGGTGCGGAGGACGGCGTTCTCGGCGTCGACGGCGAGGAGGCCCTGCGTGGTGAGGCCGAGCGCGGTGGCGACGTGCGCGTTCTCGCGGCGCAGGTGCGCGGCCTGCGCGGTGAGGTCGTCGAGGTGGCGCTGCTTGCGCATCCGCGAGCGGCGCGCGGACTCGCGGTTGGAGAGCATCCGCTTGGCGCGGCGCTGCTCCATGAGCGCGCGCAGCTCCTCCTCTGTGCCCGCGGCGGCGGCGAGGGCCGCGGTCGCCGCGGAGAGGGAGCCCGAGCTGCCGCTCCCGCTCGAGGAAGCCATCGCTGGCGCTGCTGCTTGCTTCCTTCCGAGAACCGCCGTTTCTTGCAAGAACAGAGCAGAGCAGCTCCCTGCTCCTTGATTCCTTCTTCTTCCTTATTACACACTACTAGCAGAGAAATCGAAGCTCTTCTTATTGCTGGTCTCGATTTCCTGTTGTTGGTAAATTAGGGGACAGGACACTACTGAAGATCTTCGGTAGCAGCAGAAGTAGGGAAGTGCATGTAAAGCTAAAGCTTGATAAAGCTACTAGTTGTTGAACTGAAGCAGGGACGACGACAGACACGACAGAGGAGGAGGAGGACGATGCTACTAGAGAGGAAGAGAGGACGACGAGGGGAGGACGAAGACGAAGACGACGGCGGCGAAGGAGAAGGAGAAGGGAGGGAGGGGCGCGGTGATGGGGGCGAGTTGTTTATGAGAAGACATAGAACCAGTAGAGGAAGACGACAGAGAAGGACTGGACGAGGTGGGTGCGTCGCCGGAGTGTGGAATTGATCATAAACCCCGAGAGGAGGATCTCACTGATCACAGGCGACATCAATGAGGAACTCTAGGACGAACGGCAGCATGTGCTTCCCCTGCTGTTGGCTCCGATTGGCACTCCCAATCGGAGCAACCAGCCCGCGGCTTGGGCGGCGGCGGCGAGGTCGAAGGCGGTGTGTGGGGGACGGTCGAGCAGGGCGTGCAGGCCTTATAAAGCGGCCGGAGCTGCAGCAGCACCCGATTCGATCGGTGGTGGTGGTGGTGGTGGACGGGGGCTGGCTACCTAGGCTAGGTGCTGGGCTCCCGGCTGCTCCTGCCGGTGGGAGAGATGCCCGCGCATCTGCCGGGAGGAAGAGGAGAGGAAGGAGAGGGAGGGGGGGTTGGCGCAGCGACGACGCGGGGATTTATAGCCGCGGGGAATGGGGGAGCTGGGAATCAGTTTCCGAGGGTGGAGTCGAGATAGTAGAGCACAGAGCAGAGAAGGGAATGGGAATCGGAATGGGTGGAGACTGCATGGAAAGCAAAAGGCGATTCCGATTCCGGTTCCCGGATAGACAGGGCGGCGGGCGGCCGGCTGGTGAGATCGACGGCGGCGAGAGGCTCCGCTGGTTTCACCATTACCGCTAGCTGATCAAGCGAAACCACGGCGGCGAATCTCGCTCGACCGTGACCGACCCGAATCCGCATCGGGTTCTGCGAGCAGCAAGAGCAGCCGTGGTGAACGTGTCAAACTGCCACGGCTTACCCGCGTCTGTGTCGCCCCCGCACGAGCGACTCGGGAACCCTCGCCGCCGCCCCCACCGACGCCTCCGCCCGCCGCGCCGCCGTCCGAGCATACCGCCGGAAGCCTGTGCGGCTCGCGAGGAGGGCGGCGGCGGGGCCCTTTTCCTCTCCTTCCGGCGGATTATGGCGGGCGCGGCCATCGTCTCCGTCCGAAGCAGCTCGCCGGCGCGGGCAGCGCTCCACGGCGGCGGAGCTCGAGGGGCCACGGATCCGGCACGGCGCGGGCCGGATCTGATGGTGGTGCTGCCTGGGCATGCGCGTGGTGGTGGGGGCATCGGCCGACGACGCTGGTGGATGTGGTGGCGGTCCGGTCCGGTGCGGCGTCGGCGCGGCAGCGGCGTGGGGTGCGGAGACGGCGGCGCGCCGGACCGGCGCTGCGGATCTCCCCCCCCCCTCCCCTGAGGTTGTGGCCGGTGCTGCCCTTGATCCGGCCGGGATCCGTCCACCGGCGGGTGGCAGTGACAGAGTCGGCGTCCTGACGCCGGCGGCCAGGGGCCGTTGCCCTGGCGGCCGGGACAGGCGCCCTCATGGCGGGCGGCGGTGCCCGCCCGTGGCTGCTGGCATGTGGGCAGCCACGGCGGCAGGTGCTTGTGGCGACGGCGGTGGTCGGCGACGGCCTCGACGTGCGGCAGTGTCACGCGAACGGTGGAGGCAGGTCCGGCTCCATGTGCTACCTGATCGGAGCGGGTGGTGGTCGACGCAGCTGTGTGGCTGCCGCGTGTAGCCGGTGCGTCGTTGCCCTTTGGCGAGGCTTCCATGGGGCGGCGGGACAGCGGCGTTGGAAGGTGTTGGACGGCGAGGGGTCCGACTTCTTGTCCCGACTGTGGCGCTAGTGGGGTCTTCGGGGCAAAAGCCTTAGTGACGGTGACGCCATTGGCGCCGCTTTCCCTGCTGGGGGCGTTACATATCTCCCTAGTGTCGACGTCCATGGGTGAAAATCCGGTCCTTTGTGGACGTGCGACGGCGGCAGCCCTGCTGTCGCTCCCTTGTTGAAGGCGTCGTATTTAGACTTCGTCGTGGCCTCGAAGTCTCCTGGGTGGATGCTCTCGCTTCTCAGCGCCCCTCGACGCATGGAGACGAGTTTTGCAACATGAAGTCGGAGTTGCTGCGTAGGGGACGCGGCTCGGCAACGATGATGCGCAGCGACCTCGCCCCTCCGCCGTTGTGTGGGGTCTCTGCTGGGGGTCTTCATCCGCTCGGGTGAGGCATGGGTCATGACCGGAAGTCAGAGCTGCTCTTCACGGTTTGAGTTTGGCAACGATAACCGGTTGTGATCGCTTGCTTCGGAACCATCGGTGCGTGGTTCATGGGTGGCCTGCCACGGAAAGTCGGAGCTGCTGGCGGCTTTATTTCCATGCTCGGCAACGATAACCTATGGCAGTGTGTCGTGTTTGTGCTCAGCCGCGTCGCGTGGGTGGGTTGGCCTTCGGAAGTCTTTTGGCTTTCTGTTGTGCTAATTTTTTTGTAAATATATTTTTATCGTTTTAATTGAGCAGCAGAGCTCCTGCTTTTTATTTCAGAGCTCCTGCTTTTTATTTCAAAAAAAAGCAGCCGTGGTTGCAGGCAGAGCAGAGCACGGTAAATAAAAATTCACCTCCACTTTTTTTTTCACTGCCCGATAGATCCGCGCGCGTGCGTGCGCGGCGGACGCTGGTTGGCCGCCCGTGCGAGCGTGCGCGCGCCGTGGCCGCACGTGCGGGCCCGATCCATGGACCTGGACGCAGCGGCGGCGAGGCATCCATGGAACAGCAGGACATGGTGGCCCTCGTGCTCCTCCCGCTCTGCTGCCGCCAGGTGGCGAGGCCGGCTCCCTCCGCCCGAGCTTTTCCGCCATGGATGGAGGCAGGCATGAACAGAGTAGAAAACTAGCGTGGAATCAAGTTATGCCTCAACGGACGGGACGGACCAATCCCGGCGGCCCGCCATGGCGCCATCGTCTTCTCCACATGCGAGCTAAGGCCCGACCCTCCTCCTCGTGGGTCGGCGTGTCCTCCTCTTACATTCTCGCCATGGGCGTCATCCACATGAGTGAATTGAGATGCGCTCAGGGATCGAGATCGGCCAGGACGAAGACGAAGAACATTATTGAGCGGATATGATAGGACGGGCAAGGGTATCGCATGGCGTCGCTCAGCCGACCAGCCTCCGCCGCTTCGGAGAATCTAGAGCAGCACACGGCAGCCGTGCGTGCAGAATCTGCCGCCATTGCAAGTGGTGAAAGCCCAAGGGGCCCTGTTTGCACGAATTCAACGGTTGGACCCGGACGGATCGAGACGAACAGAGCAAAAAAGAAAAAAAAAACAAGAGTTTTATATAAATTTTTTTTAACCTTAGGCTCTGTTTAGTTCCCAACAAATTTTGCACAGTACTCGTCACATCGAATCTTCGGACACATGCATGAAACATTAAATGAAGTTGAAAAAATAACTAATTACACAGTCTAACTGATTAGTACGAGCTGAATCTTTTTAAATCTAATTAGTCCATAATTGGACATTATTTGTCAAGTAACAACAAAATATGCTACAATACCAAAACCTAAACTTTTTCACCAACTAAACACACCCTTAACCTCAGCTAGACTTGTCTTCATCGAGTTTTTTTTCTTTCTAAAACAAGTGTCAGATAAAAAAGATGCACTGCTGTGGACTCTGAAGCTGACCAAGAGAAATGTGAACAGGAACAAAAGAAAATATTCCTGCTGGATGCAGGGGCGGGCCTGGTATTGATTCAAGGGTATTCAGTTGAATACCCAAAAAAATTTGCAACAAAATTTATATACATAGTATATATAACATGTATATGTATTAAAATAAAAAATAAGGGTATCTCTAAAAGAATTCTTAAATTCTAGTCTCCAACTCTCTATATCCTTTAAGAAGAGGATCATCCAAAATATTATTTCTCTTTGTATTCTTGTGTCGCCATGGTACTTCCCTTGTACCGGATATTTTATTATTTGAACCTTGACATATTAGGTAAATATGACCCATAAATTTGAAGGTTGAGGGTCTAAGATCCGGTTCTAAAATAGCAAGCATTTGGATAGGGTGTGGAGAGAGATGATTTAGGGTGTCTCTTGGAGATGATCTAACGTCACAATACAGGCTTCCTGATCTCATATTGCCTCTTGTGCTCAAATGGCTCACTTCACCTCTTCTAGGCCCAATAGCAACCCCCAACCGGCACCAATCCATCCCAATCCCACTTCCCCTTTCCCTTGTGGCCGCATCCTTTCCACTTCTGGCCGATGAGACCTAAGCAACATGCGTCGCTGGGGGACAACGTAGCGCAGCGGGCAGCGGCGGTCAAAAACATTTCATCCTTAAAAAATGTTGAATACCCAAACCCCAAATCCTAGGCCCGCCCCTGGCTGGATGTGGATCGGACGTTGAGATCACCGGTCGTCACTCAGCACCATCCATTCTGATTTCTGAATATCAGAAGAGACTAAAACGGAGGCCTTTTAGATGCACTCAAAATTTCAAAATTTTATAAGATGTCCCATCACATAGAATCTTTAAACACATACATAAAATATTAAATATAGCTAAATAAAATAATTAATTACACAATTTAACTATAATTTGCAAAACGAATCTTTTAAACCTAGTTAACCCATGGCGGGACAAGAATTACCAAATATAAACAAAAAAGCTACAGTACTCTACACCTAAAACTTTTCACATCTTGCAAAGCCTGAACGAGGGGAAACAGATACTACCCAGACGCAAAAGTTGCAGACGGCGAAAGGATCCAGCTGCGCTACCAGGATTGCACACACAGTCAGTGGATCCTGGACTCCTGGTGGCTAAGCAAGCTAGCTGGGAGTTGGGACTGGGTCGAAAGCACGGCCGGTTCCTTCACCGTCGAGCCCACTCCAGGCAACCAACCACACACCAGATGCGCGACACGAGCACGAGCGCCTTTGCTTGCTCTTTGCCTCTTTCGTTCTCGTCGTGCGCTGGAACTGGAAAGAGAGAGCCGGCCGGCCGGGATCGGACGCGCGCGGCAGAAAGCGGCGGGGGAGACGGCCGGAGCTCGCGCCCGCCCATGCGGCGCTGCCGCTGCTTTCCCCGAACCGGCCGGCGGGCACGGCCGGCCGGCATGCCGCGCAGCAGCGCGCGTCGATGGTCTCGGTCGCGACGCCGAAGCGTGCATGCCATGGATCGTGGATGGATGGGCGGCATCAGATCAGGTCGCTAGCCTAGCCCCTCCTGCGACTGCGAGCGAGATTCAGGCTGTGTTTAGATACGAGAAGTTTGCGAAAAGTTGCGAAAAGTGAAGTTGAAAAACACGGCAGAATTTTTCGTTTGTATGTAATAAATATTATTCTATCATGGGCTAACTAGGCTAAAAAAATTCATCTCGCACGTACATCTAAATTGTGCTATAAGTTGTTTTATTTACTCACATTTATCACATTTAGTATTCTATGTATGCGTCATTTGCTATATTTTATATTTTAATGTGATTTTGATGTGACGGAAAATTTGGACAACTAAACACAGCCTCAAAGATGCGCGCGGCTCCATCTCCATGCCGCCGTGTCCGTCCTTTTTCCATGTCGCCAAAAAGGAGTAGCTAGCGCGCGTCATCTTCTCTTGGGGGTCGTAGCTGCGCTGGTAGTGGTAGCCACTAGCCACCATGCCGGCCCGTACGTGGAGGCCGCGGCTGGAAGCCATGCGTGCCGACCTCCATCGACTAGGGGCCCTGTTTGGATGGGTAGATTCAAAATTTTGAATCAAAGAATCTTGCATGATATATTAAATAAAGTCTATTTGTAAAAAAATTTCAAAAATGAATGTAATTTGGCGCGGTGAATCTAATGAATTTAATTTAGCCATGATTTGCTACAGTGATTCTACAGTGATTTTTCACTAATCGTGAATTAACCTACCTCGTTAGATTCGTCTCGAAAAATAATCCTAGAATTTTGCAATTAATTTTGTAATTATACTTTATTTAGTACTAGATTCTCTGATCCAAAATTTTGGATCTGCCCATCCAAACAGGGTCTAGCTCTACGTAGCCAAGGCCCTCTGCTCTGACTCTGGTCTTGCCCTCCCTGCGTATGTGGCACAGCGGCGGGCGACGCGTGTCTAGCTGTCTCTTTCCCTGCAAGGATGCGAAGGCTCGGGGCTCGACCTATGCAATACAGGTCTTAGAGCATCTCCAACAATTTGGCAAATAGAGTTGGTATCCATGAATTTTGATAAAAAACATTTAAAACACCACTCCAACAGTTTGAAAAACGACTTGGCAAAATATGGCAACTTGGCAAAAACCATCCCTCACCGTGTATATATGGCAAATTGGGAAAGGGCTTGGCAAATCCTTTTCCTACTTGCATGCTGCGTACTGACCACGAAAATAAAGACTTCTCCCTTCTTGTATACTGTCTATTGCCTTTTTTTCATTTTGTCAAGTCCGAAATAGCAAACTATTGGAGAAAGAACTGTTTTTTACT
Organism: Panicum virgatum; assembly: GCF_016808335.1. Taxonomy (NCBI): domain Eukaryota; kingdom Viridiplantae; phylum Streptophyta; class Magnoliopsida; order Poales; family Poaceae; genus Panicum; species Panicum virgatum. Next base: position 2,935,541 of record NC_053145.1, read on the forward strand.
TGATAAATAATTTTGAGAGTTGATTTGCCAAATAGAATATGGCAAACTTTTGGAGATGCTCTTACTAGTCCTTCTCTCTGTTCCCAAAAAATTATAATACGGAGTTAAACAATTTTAAATTTAACTAAATTTATATTTTTTTTACCGAAAAAAAATCATTTTGAATATCGACACAATCTTCAAAAATAATTTTTACTACTTTTCACCTATAAAAAATTGAACAATATAATCAAAATATACTTATGAACCTATATTTCAAAAACTTCTTAAAATTAAAATACTTATGTGGTATCTAAAAAGAGATGTTACTAAAATAATTTAATAAAAAGAAATTGGAATGGTACCAAATAGTGCTGCTTTTGCTCTAGTGATGAAACTATTCAACACCGCTTTATTGATTGTCATGTAGCTAAATTTTTTTGGCGAGTTGTACAATATACCTTTGATTTAAGTCAACCTCAAAGAATTACTAAGTTTATTGAAAAAATAAAAACATTTGTGATACAAAATAAGTACCATTAGACTATATATATATTCATAATAAATTTTTTAGAGATATAAGCACTAATACTATTTAATATAAATTTGATCAAATTTGAACTAGTTTGATTAGTACGGATCTCATAATTATGTTCTTTTGAAGACGGAAAAAGTATTTTTTTTTGGGATGGTGAGAGTAATCATTTTCAACCATTGTTTAGATGCACCTAAAATTTCAAAACTTTTTGAAATTAGATCACTTTTTAGAAATTTGGAACTAAACAGACCTTTGTAAAGTTTTGGATGAAAAGTTTTGGTTACACGGGTGTAAAGTTTTTAAAGTATACGGATACACATTTGAAGTATTAAATATAGAATAATAACAAAATAAATTACAGATTCCGTCTGTAAACTGCGAGACAAATTTATTAAACCGAATTAATTCATCATTAGCAAATATTTATATGTGTTCAAATATTTGATGTAAAATTTATAGCCATTTGGATTGTGAAGTTTTGGAATGTAAGTTTACAGTTATTGGAAATGTAAATTTTTTGCATCTAAATAAGATCATAATATAATAAGAGAAAGCGCGCAATAGAACAATCCAACACATGCGTGCTTGTGCGGTAGCTCGATCGTTTGGCTTGTTCCGCGCCGACGTGCCTACGATTCAGGTCACTAGTAGGAGTATATCTCTGCTCGACCTGCGCTGCACATGCGTAGATCTCTGCTCCACCTGCGTTGCACATGCACATGCAGGAGCGATGCGATGTGCTGCAGGAGGGTGTGGGCCGTGGGGCGGCGCCAGTTCCGATGAGGGACAGGCGAGCCCCGATAGGTCCGCCCTCGCGCGCGCGCGCGTGGCGGCCGTCTAGTTTTTACTGCCTGCGGTTGTGCTGCCGCACGTCACGCTCCACCTGAGGCCGGCCGGCCCCTGCAGCAGCTAGGTAGCTTGGTAGCGAAGGCACATCTGTCTACCACCGCCGGCGGCGTGTCGGGATCGGATGCCTCCAGATGGATGGATCGGCGACGGATCGTCACCTCCATGCATGCCGCCGCGCGACGCCGGCCGGCACACATGGCGGCCATGCGCCTCCACCCCGCGGCAATGGCGGCTCGCGGCTCAGGGTTACTGCCTGCTTACGTCTGCGTATACGTGCTGCTCCGGCACCGGGGAAAAGTGGCGGCGACGTATCGTGCGTGATCTGACATTCTCACGATCGAGACCGGCCGGCCCCTACCACCGTCCACCGCCTCCGTTCCGGGCGTAGGCGTAACGCCGTCCAACGCGGGCCCACATGCATATCCAGCCGCGAACGAAGCTTGGCGCGCGCGATCCTGGCGCCTCGCGCAGCGAGTCCTTCCTCGATCGGGAGCGAGCTACCAATGGTGGCCTGGCAGAGGCTGGCAGCTACGCTAGCTTAGCCGAAGCTAGCCGATGAAGAGATGCTAGATAGCTTGCTGCCGCTACGATTCCAGAAGGTTTCTGGTGGTCCATGCACTACTTCTTTGCCGTGATCGAAATACAAAAAGCAAAAGGTTTGGCAAATGCCGCATGGCATAGATCGATATGTAAAGATCAGTTTATCGTGTGTTTTCTTCGGAGTGCATAGAAAATATTTTACCGTGTATTTTTTTTCTTCGCACAGCAAAAAGAAGTGACGATTGGTACCTGCAGCTACTCAGCCTTGCATGGTTGTTCATGGTTAGTTGGCCGGCCGGATGAGCTGAGAGCCACCAGCTGGGTTGCGACCTCTGGATATAACTGACTGACGATGACGACCAGTGGAACAGCACAGCCCTGCACGTGTGATCTATCTATCTGATCGCCATCACTCCTTTCGGATATTCTCTTAATTAATTTTCTTTCCCAGCAATAGTTGTCTACGTCCTGCGTCCACAAAGAGTACTCCGTACTGACCAAATTAGTTCAAACTTGACCAATATTATTAGCGCTTAGGTCTCCAAATAAATTTATTATAAAAATATATTTCATAATTGATTTAATTATGCTTATTTTGTATCATGAATATTATTAATTTTTATATAAGTCTAATCAAAGTTTTTGTATGTTTCAAGCATATGCTTCACGTGTATCAAATGTTGTAGAACAATGTTGTGAGTGTTTCATACGGATATTACAAAAGTAATCTGGATGTTTTGATGTTGCACGCATTTTACATGCATGTTGCAACTGTTTTATCTAGATGTTGCATTTTTCATCGAGAGATTTAGTATGTTCCATGCTACGTGAAACTCATGTTGTGGTGGATTTTTCTCGTCATTAATGGATGGATGATAAAATTGTTGGAATATTCGGTGGTCAAAAACGCCGATAAGAAAGAAAAACATGAAAGGATAAGAAGTCCAAAAGAAACCCATTAAGCGCCCTGATCGGGGGCCCAACCAGCCATGGTTGTGACCCCAGGTCACTCAGCGCCATATAAAATAGGGGGTGGGGGCGGCTCCTTTGACAGCAGTAAAAAAACCTAGCCAGAGGCCTAACCCTAAACCCTACAGCCGCCCGATCTACGGCGGCGCTGGAGTCACCTAAAGGTCACCGCCGCGACGCCTTCGTCCTCCCCTCGCAGAGAGGACAGTGTTGCTGGAGGCCGGAAGGACGTCGGTACCCGCCGCGGACTTCCACGACTCCGGCGAGTACTACTGCACCGACGACTACGCCAACCGAGATGGCCAACGCGTCTACGACGAACCCGATGGCGCTTCTCGCTGGTCTAGATCTAACTCTCTCATGTATTTTTTAAGGGTTGTGCTTACTTGAGTAGATGTAGATCCCGTATGAGTTTAAGTTTTAAGTTCTAAGCATGTTTAGATCCTACAAAAAAAATTCAATATGTTTTTCTAATGTTGCAAACACTGATTTTCGATGTTGCATATGTTGAGTTTCTTTGTTGCAGGTGCTGTTTTTGGATGTTGCATGGACTGTTCGATGAGAGATATTTTCCATGGGCCGAGCGTGCTAGCGGCGCCCATTTTTTTATGGCGTGGCACGCTTATTAGCCATTGGATCAACGTTCTTGCATCATCACATACGTGGCCCCAGGAGGCCACACGGCACGGGAGTCTGTCTATTCAGTATACAAGATCACCTACTACAAGATCGATCCATCAGCCCCAGTACTGCAACGCATGCATCTCTGTCGTCGACAATGAGCCAGCTGCATGCGCTAGCTAGCTACACCGTACCGCCTCATATCCTCTTCTCTTCTGGAACAACGAACAAGGGCAGAGAAACTAAAGAGGGGCGTTATCCTGATGGCATGGATGGATAGATGTGGTGACCACAGGAGCAACGATCGATCTGCGTACCCGCCGTGCCGACCGGTGATGAGATGAGGTGACACCACTAGCTCAGGGAGATCAGGTAGCTTAGCTTAGTACCCAAGGCATACATAACTACAGGGGCACAGGACAACGCAAAGGATCCAGCACCTGACCTACCTCACCGGCCGCCTTCTTTGCCCGCCGGCCTGCTGCTGTGCGCCTCCCTGTAATCCTGTTGTTGCTGGAGGTGCTCCAGCTGACGGGCGAGACATGACAACTCCATGCATGCATGGTGTTGGTGCGTGCGTGCGTGCTGCGCTTGAGTAAGCAGCACTTGCATATGAACTGTGCTCATCAGTATACTGGTGTTGGTGCCAAGGGCCTTGTTTGGTTCAAGCCACTGTTCCTAGCGCACGCAAGCCGGAAAAAAAAATCTTCCATACATGAAGTTCAAAATGAAGTCTATTTGCAAAACCTTTTCAGGGATGGGTAATTTTTTGCGACGAATCTAATGACGGTAATTAATCGATGATTGGCTACAGTGATGCTACAGTGCCCATCCTCTAATTACGCGATTAAAGGCATCGTTAGATTCTTCAGAGTTCCTAGCGCAGGGGTTCTGGAGTTGGTTTTGTAAACTGACTTAGTTTGACACTGTAATTAGCGGTCAAAGTTAGCTATAGTTCCTAGCGCTACTTAGCGCTGGGAACCAAGCAGGGCCAATGCATGCCTGGTGTCTGCTCTATGAACAGTGCAGACGACTCGACATGCTGCCCTTTCAAATGTAATGGCAATTTCTCAAAGAGAACGGCAAAGAAAGAACACATTGGGAAAAATATCAATTCGTTTGGAGGCTTCAACAAGATGAGCACAGGTCAAAAGGAGATCAGTGAGAATGTGTGCCGAGATCGAGCGAGCTGGTCCTTTTGATCCAGACCCCCACATCTTGGCCACTAACTTGCATTGGCCGGCTAGCTGAATGCTCATGGCCATGGAGAATACATGCATCTCTCTCTCTCTCTCTCTCTCTCCCCCCCCCTCTCCTACATGCATGGCTTGTGGGGGTACCCAACCACATGGCAAAAGTGGAATCTCCTCCCAGAGATTCAAGAGGTGGGAGAAAGGTGTGTGCTATAGCTTGTGTGCTTGTGCACCTTTAGGGCGTGTTTGGTTCGTGGCCTACGGCGCCACACCGCGCCACACATCCCGCGCCGCAGGTGTGGCGGCCGAATCGGCCGCCGCAGGTTAGGCGCGGTGTGGCGCCATAGGCGCCAAACCAAACATGCCCTTAGTTTGGCAGGGAGTGGAGTGCCTTGGCACTATCGACCTGCAAGCTAAGCATGTCAACCGGTTAGTGGCCAAGCTGCTGCATTCTGCTGCTCATCAACTGCATGCCCGGCCTGGCGTGCCTGGTGGTGTGCATGGCATCCATGCATATGCTGCTTGCTTCAAAACCTGGGTGCTGGCTGGTTTCGCACCTAACACATACCAGACCACCTGTACCATGCATGTAAGCGGTTTTCTCTCTGTGTGTGCAATCCTTGGCATCCTTACAACTACAACAGTAGATAGCGGTATGGGAGACAAACTACAAAATAACCATTCTAGGTTATTTTGTTTAATCATCTCGGGTGCATATGTAAAACTCAGACATGCCACAGTTGCATATAAAATGTTTTGTGATGCTTCTGTTTCAGAACACAAGGCGTTTTAGTTTCGTCCTAAGTTAAATTTCTCTAAATTTGACCGAATGCTGGTGTGTTGAATAATACATCAGCATTTGAGCATCAAATTAAATTTATTAAGTTCATTATGAAACATGCCTTGGCAGTGCATTTATTTGCCACATTGTTTCTACAAACTTAGTCGAGAATATAAAAGTTTTGATTTGGGACAACTAAAATGCATGTCTTGCATTGCTGAGTGTCGTTAAAGGGCACAAAAAGATGTAAAAAAGAGATGCAATTCTGTTGCGATGCTAAAGTTTTGGATGTATTGAGCATCAGAGAAGGATTGACACGACGGCCTAACTGGTTCCAACCTGCTCTGTTCCATGGATACCTTACATGATACATCCAATCCACTCCACCACTGGTCCTAAACCTTTCAAAGTGCAAACATTTCTGTAAAGGAAAAGGGGTGCAAAGCAAGCAAATAAAATAAATCTTTTGCGATGAAGACCAGGAGTGTGCATGTCTAGGGTATATGCCAAACCGTCGTGCATCTTAAGCTTGCTGGTTCCTGATTTTCATCTGGGGACACGAACGGGCCGCGCGTTTTCGGCAAATCTCTAAAACTCCATGACCATGTTTTCGTATCTTCAAGTACACACATTGTATGCGCGCACCGTTCATAGAAAAGCAGATCATCAGAGACCCTGAATTTGTATGGACCATTCATCTTATCTAGCTAGGGTGCAAGTGTGGGTGTTGCTTTTCTTGCTGTCTCCAGGGCCAGTGCACAATTTTCTTGAACACTGCTACCGTGAGGTTTCTATCAGAATCATACAAGGTACCAGCTGGGTTTCAAAGGAAACGGCGAAAAAGGAGATCGCAAAATGCAATGTTGTTTTCTTCCCCTTTTGTGTTTGCTCTGTCTAGACATGTATGCACGTTTTAAGGTAATGCTAGTGTCTGGTCCATTAGTCACAGACAGGGACTTGACATGAGGAAGCCATGATGCAATGCATATGCAACACAATTGCAGCCACAAGTTCTCTTGCAGTTGCATGTAATGAAATGAACAAATCATGGTTTCCACGGCAAATTTGCCACTCCGGAACACAGTACTAATCAACAGATCTTTTTCCTGGTTGTTGAGGCACTGAGACCTTGTGGGGCAGTGTTGCTAGCTTGTTTCACAGTGTCCAAACTCTTGTGGTCACATGGATTGCACTATGGGAAGGGAGGCTGGCAGGAATGGTGGCCTGTGGTCACACCAAAGGGGGGCCTCAAATATGGCTAGTGGTCTCATGATCTTTTGGCAATGCCTTGGATGTATGATTGCATGTTTCAAGCTAGAAACAGTAATGCATGTAGCAACTTCAAACAGTAACGCTACAATTTGAAATTACTATTGTCTTTCAGCCTGCCTGAAGGCTTCATATTGGCCTTGATATGCATACAAGATATATTCAGAAATTTTCCACCAATTCCTTAAAAATATATGGTTTAACGCCAGCAATTATCCGATCCAAGCCGATTGGAGCAAGCAAGAAAGAACGGATTTGCCTAAGCAAAAGAATCGATTTAATTTCATTTCAGTATTTCATGGAACTGGAGGGGTAAAAATAAATAGATCTCTTAACCCTCCGTCCCCTCATTTGCAGCTATTTGTTTTGAACTAGCTCTGTTTTTTACACCAAACCTAATGGTAGCAGAAGGCTTCAAATCCTTACTGCAGTATGTTCTATGACAAGCTTCTATTATGTAGCGCACATGTTCGTCCTTCTCTGATATCTTTTTCAGAACCTTCTTAGCTGCCTTCCGTCCCCCGGATGAAAGAATAGCCTGATACATCCTGCAGGCACAAATGTAACAAAAATCACATCCAGAGAAATCTACATGGCTCCACGAGAAAAATCAACCTATAAATATATTATTATGATCCAACCTCAAGGAAGTCAGCACGTTGTGTGAAAGACCAGCAGATTTATATTCTGACCAGATCTGCTGGGCACGCTGTGAATTATTTGACTTTACACATGCACTGAGAAGAAAATCAAGGCTTGTCCGAGAAACATTAAGTCCGAGCTCTTTGACGGCATGGAGAAGCACCATTCCAAGATCCAAATTTGTGATCTCCATTTCCCATATTTGGCAAAAAACCTTCGAAAAACCATTCAAGCACGTAAGTTAAGTTACAACGGAAGCCAAAAGGAAGGGAAACATGTAGCTCACGGGGAAATGTGTTTTGGAACGTTTAATGCATCCTTAAGGAAAACAATTCAGAGGGATCTACATTACCAATAAATACAGTAGAACAATTATATTGTTCATTAAAATCAAAAACTGCCACCACAATTCAAATGGAATGACTTCTTCGAACTAACAGAAAACAAGAGAGATCGCATCAAGAAGACATGAAATGCTCACCAAAGCCAAAAAAAGGGGGGAAAAGAAAAAAAAACGTTTGTTCCATGGAAAACAAACAGAGACCAAATGGAACAGGCAGCACAGAAGGGGAAAGTGCTCTCAACACACTGGAAAAAGAAGGGTGTGCAATTCGGAAAGTAAAGAACAGCATTAACACGAGATCTTCTGTTGATTTCCATTTCTAGTATTTAGGCAAAAGAAAGAAGGGAACAATTGCAAAGAACTGAATTATTGCAATTGTAAGCGTGATTATAGATATACCTGGTCATTTTATACCATGCAATAACTCTTCAACAAACTAAAGGTAAAAATTGCACGTTTTCACAAGAGACAGGTGTGAAGTTGCACGTTTCACAAGAGAGGTGTACTCCCTCCGTCCCAAAATGAGTATTGTTTTAGCATTCAAATTTTGTCACACAAAGACTGTTGTTTTAGCTTGTAATGAGATCTATCTAATTAAAGCAATACCAAGTACCAATAAGATATTGATCAAACTGTGGAAATCAGAGGCCATCAGTATGTTATACAAGGGTGATTTTGATCAAACTGTGGAAATCGGAGGTCATCAGGGATCCCAAAGCCCAAAAGGACCAATAAAAGAATACCTGATCGACAACCATATAAGTACTCATTTCATCTTTCTCCTTGAGCTGCTTAAGTAAATCAATCGCAGCACTGGCAACAAAAGACATAGCATATATGATGGATAAGTCCTTGTGCTGGATGGATAAGGCATAGGGTCCTTGCAAGGACCAGAGTATCTATTCCTTTAGCATATTTCAGTTTGCTAGGACAGTCAGTTTGCTTTCAGTTTGCTAGGACAGTCAGTTTGCTAGGACAGCATCTAGCTTTAGTTCTTTTGACTAGCATCTTAGCATCTTTTGGCTGCCTGCCCTGGTTGCCTATAAGTATGTATCCCCAGCCTCTTGGGTTGGCATGGCTTTGAGTTTGTGAATATGAGAAAACCAGAAAATTGCCCCAAGTTCATTGTCATCCTCTCAGCTCAATGAGAGTTAGAATTGAGCTCCTAACATCTGGTATCAGAGCCGTACTTTCCTGTAGGTTAGACATCTCCTGCTCTTCTCCCTCCCAAGCAGCAGTTCAGCCACCAGCAGCAGCTAGCGCAGCAGCAGCAGCTAGCACAGCAGCACCTGCTGCACCCTCCGCTCCACCTTCCTCACCCGAGCAGACGAGCAGCAGCTCGTCTGAGGTTGCGTCTTCTCCACGCAGCAGCCCCTTGGAGGTGCGCCATGTCCGACGCACCGTCTCAGCGCTCGGTCGCCTCGAGCGCACGGCGTCAGCGAGATGCCGAGCTCGCCGCGGCAGAGGAGCGCAGGCAAGCGACGGCACAAGCCGCTGCAGCAGCGGCGAGGGCGGCCAGGCTGGCTGCAGCGGAGCTGGCGGCGGCCTGGGCGGAGGTGGAAGCAGAGGCGGCGGAGGATGCAGCGCGTGCGGCGGATGGTCGAGGTTGAGACCTTGCGCGGCAGCCTCAGCGGCCTCCATCGCCGGCGACGCCACCGCCGACGCGGACCTTGAGGAGTTGGAGAGGAAGAGAGCGCGGGAACGGACCGCGCGGTGGCAGCAGCCACCCCTGGCGGCGGCGGAAGGGAAGGAGGAGAGAAGGAGGAGGGTCCAGGGGAACGAGGCGACGGCTGCGGTACAGGGGCCAGCGAGAAAGGAGGAGGGCCGGGACGGCTGCGCGCCCGCGCGACGGTCCAGGGGGACGCGCACCCGGCGGCGGCGCGCAGGGCGGAGGCGGCGCCACTGGCGGCGGCCCGCGCCTTGGCGGCGTCGCGCAGGGCGTGGCGGAGCTCCTGGCTGGGGTGCGCGCCTGCGGCGCCCCCGGCTACCACGGCCTCCAGGCGGTGGTCAGGGACGTCGGTCCTGGCGGTGGGTGGCCCACCCTCACCAAGACCAACTACGTCGAGTGGGCCGCAGTCATGGAGGTGAAGCTCCAGGTGCGGCACATGTGGAGGCAGTCCGGTACGGCGACGTCGGCTACGATGAGGATCGACGGGCGCTGGATGCTCTCATCGCAGCAGCCCCGCCGGAGATGTAGTTCACGCTTTCCAAGAAGCGAGCTGCCAAGGAGGCCTGGGACTCCATCGCTGCGGCACGTATCGGCAGCGACCGCGCCCGCAAGACCACTCTCCAGGCACTTCGCAAGGAGTGGGAGAACCTGGCCTTCAAGCCAGGTGAGGATGTTGATGACTTCGCCCTCCGTCTCAACACTCTGCTGCGGAAGGTGGTGCAGTTCGGCGATGACACCTACGACGAGGAGAGAGCCGTCGAGAAGCTCTTCCGCTGCGTCCCCGAGAGGTACAGGCAGACCGCTCGCTCGATCGAGTCTCTGCTGGACCTCTCCACCATGACGATCGAGGAGGCGATAGGTCGCCTCAAGGTCGTCGACAGCGACGAGCCACAGCCTCCCTCGGGAGGCATCTCCATCGGTGGGAAGCTCCACCTCACTCAGGAGCAGTGGGAGGCTCGGCGCGGTGACAGGAGGAGGGGGGAGCCCTCTTCCTCGACTGACGGCCGCAAGCGCGGCAAGCCGCGAAAGGGGCGCGGAGGTGCCCAAGCCGGGGCACGAGGGCGCGCCGAGGGTGGCGCCCGCGGAGATGCTCAGGGCGGCGCCGCTGACAGGCCCAAGGCGGCACGAGACGACGCCTGCCACTGGGCCAGGGACTGCCCGCAGCGAAGGCGTGGGGGCCAAGCCCACGTCGCGGAGGCCCAGCCGGATGACGAGCCGGCTCTGTTCCTACTCCACGGGGACATGGAGCCGCATCCGGCGGCACCACCTGTCACCGCTCTACTCCACCTCGACGAGCCGCGTGCCCGAGTTCTCCTCGGCAACGGCTCCGACGACGATAGGGTCGATGGCTGGTACCTCGACTCCGGCGCCACGCACCACATGACCGGGCGGCGGGAGTTCTTCTCCGACCTGGACGTCAACGTAGGTGGCTCCGTCAGGTTCGGGGACTCCTCCGCCGTGGAGATCAAGAGCGTGGGCTCCGTGATCTTCACCGCCAAGTCCGGAGAGCACCGGATGCTCACCGGAGTCTACTACATCCCGGCGCTGCGGAACTCCATCATCAGCCTTGGGCAGCTCGATGAGAGCGGCTCCCGCGTGGTGATCGACAGCGGGGTCCTCCGCATCTGGGACCACCGTCGCCAGCTTCTCGCCAGGGTGGTTCGAGGGAAGAACCGTCTCTACATCCTCCATGTCGGGGTGGCCCAGCCTCTTTGTCTTGCAGCTCGCAGGGACGACGAGGCATGGCAGTGGCACGAGCGCTTTGGGCACCTCCACTTTGAGGCCCTGAAGCGGCTCGGCGCCAAGGAGATGGTGCGAGGCCTCCCGTGCCTCGACCACGTGGAGCAGCTCTGCGACGTCTGCGTGCTGACGAAGCAGAGGCGGCACTCCTTCCCCCAGCAGGCGAGCTTCCGAGCCAAGGAGCGGCTCGAGCTCGTACACGGAGACTTGTGTGGCCCGGTGACACCGGTCACACCAGGAGGACGGCGCTACTTCCTGCTGCTCGTCGACGACCTCTCCCGCTTCATGTGGGTGATGATCCTTGGTAGCAAGGGAGAGACTGCGGACGCCATCAGGCGTGCTCAGGCTGCTGCGGAGGCGGAGAGCGGCCGCAAGTTGCGCGTGCTGCGCACCGACAACGGCGGCGAGTTCACGGCGGCCGAGTTCACGGCGTACTGCGCGGATGAGGGCATCCAGCGCCACTACTCTGCGCCGTACAGCCCGCAGCAGAATGGCGTCGTCGAGCGGCGCAACCAGACGGTGGTGGGGATGGCCCGGGCCCTCCTCAAGCAGAGGGGCATGCCGGCCGTCTTCTGGGGAGAGGCGGTGGTGACGGCCGTCTACATCCTCAACCGCTCGCCCACCAAAGCACTCGACGGCATGACGCCGTATGAGGCTTGGCATGGGCGTAAGCCGGCGGTCTCCCACCTGCGGGTCTTCGGCTGCCTCGCGTTCGCCAAGGAGATTGGCCACATCGGCAAGCTCGACGACAGGAGCACTCCGGGAGTGTTCATCGGCTACGCGGAGGGTTCGAAGGCCTACCGCATTCTCGACCCAGAGACACAGCGTGTGCGCACGGCGCGCGACGTTGTGTTCGACGAAGGGCGAGAATGGGCGTGGGGCAAGGCGGTGGACGACAGCTCAGCTCCGACGTACGACGACTTCACCGTCGAGTACGTCCACTTCGAGGGAGCCGGGGGAGTAGGCAGCTCTTCTTCGCTGAGCGTGCCTACCCCGGTCCCCGAGCCTCCATCGACTCCGGCGCCCGCCACACTGGCGGCACCACGCTCTTCAGCTACGACTCCGGCTGCGCCGAGTTCCTCGGCTGCACCACCACAGCCGGCGACGCCGCGCACTCCAGCACCGACAGCCACTCCTCCGGGCATGCCTACTACAGCACCTGCTCATGCTGAGCACAGCCCGGTGGAGTTCGCTACTCCGCTCTCTCACGACGAGGAGCGCATCGACGCGTACCACGACGGTGAGCCACTGCGGTACCGTACGATGGATGACCTTCTCGGCGATCAGCCGGTGCCGGGACTGGTGCCTCATGACCTGGAGGCGCAGTTGCACCTCGCGTGCGACGACGGCGAGCCTCGGTCTTTCGCAGAGGCCGAGGGACACGCGGCATGGCATGCCGCGATGTAGTCGGAGATGGACGCGGTTGAGAAGAACCGCACTTGGGAGTTTGCTGATCTCCCTCGTGGTCACCGCGCGATCACCCTTAAGTGGGTGTTCAAGCTGAAGAGGGATGAGGCCGGCACCGTCGTCAAGCACAAGGCTCGCCTGGTGGCACGAGGTTTCGTGCAGCAGGAGGGAGTCGACTTCGACGATGCCTTCGCTCCCGTGGCACGGATGGAGTCCGTGCGACTTCTCCTTGCGCTGGCTGCCCAGGAGGGCTGGCGCGTCCATCACATGGACGTCAAGTCGGCGTTTCTCAACGGCGACTTGAAGGAGGAGGTCTACGTGCACCAGCCGCCGGGGTTTGCGATCCCCGGCAAGGAGGGTAAGGTGCTACGTCTGCGCAAGGCCCTCTATGGCTTGCGGCAGGCCCCGAGGGCGTGGAACGCCAAGCTGGACTCCACGCTCAAGGGGATGGGCTTCGAGCAAAGCCCGCACGAGGCGGCCATCTACCGGCGGGGCAATGGAGGCAATGCCCTGCTAGTGGGTGTCTACGTCGACGACTTGTTGATCACCGGCACCAAGGATGAGGAGGTGGTGGCGTTCAAGGAGGAGATGAAGGCCACCTTTCAGATGAGCGACCTGGGGCCTCTCTCCTTCTACCTGGGGATCGAGGTGCACCAGGACGACTCCGGGATCACACTTCGACAGACCGCCTACGCCAAGCGCGTCGTCGAGCTCGCCGGGCTCACCGACTGCAACCCAGCTCTCACTCCAATGGAGGAGAGGCTGAAGCTGAGCCGTGACAGCACGACAGAGGAGGTGGACGCTACTCAGTACCGGCGCCTTGTGGGGAGCCTCCGCTACCTCGCCCACACGCGGCCGGACTTGGCGTTCTCCGTCGGCTACGTTAGTCGGTTCATGCAGCGACCGACGACGGAGCACCAGCAGGCCGTGAAGAGGATCATCTGCTATGTTGCGGGGACTCTCGACCACGGTCTCCACTACCCGAGGTGCCCTGGAGCGGCACACTTCGTCGGTTACAGCGACAGCGACCACGCCGGCGACATCGACACCAGCAAGAGCACGAGCGGGATCCTTTTCTTCCTCGGCGAGTGCCTTGTTAGCTGGCAGTCGGTCAAGCAGCAGGTGGTGGCCTTGTCCAGTTGCGAGGCCGAGTACATAGCGGCCTCCACCGCGTCGACTCAGGCGCTCTGGCTCGCTCGACTGCTTGGTGATCTACTCGGCAGAGACATTGGAGCGGTGGAGCTCAGGGTGGACAGCAAGTCCGCCCTGGCCTTGGCGAAGAACCCCGTTTTCCATGAACGGAGCAAGCACATCCGGGTGAGGTACCACTTCATCCGAGGCTGCTTGGAGGACGGGAGCATCAAGGCAAGCTACATCAACACCAAGGACCAGCTTGCAGACCTGCTCACCAAGCCCCTTGGGAGGATCAAGTTCCTTGAGCTCTGCTCCAGGACCGGGATGGTCCAATCCTCCCACAAGACGACGCACAAGACTTAGGGGGAGAATGATGGATAAGTCATTGTGCTGGATGGATAAGGCATAGGGTCCTTGCAAGGACCAGAGCATCTATTCCTTTAGCATATTTCAGTTTGCTAGGACAGTCAGTTTGCTTTCAGTTTGCTAGGACAGTCAGTTTGCTAGGACAACATCTAGCTTTAGTTCTTTTGACTAGCATCTTAGCATCTTTTGGCTGCCTGCCCTGGCTGCCTATAAGTATGTATCCCCAGCCCCTTGGGTTGGCATGGCTTTGAGTTTGTGAATATGAGAAAACCAGAAAATTGCCCCAAGTTCATTGTCATCCTCTCAGCTCAATGAGAGTTAGAATTGAGCTCCTAACAATATAAGCATATTGTGATAAGTTTGACTTAATGATGTAGAAAGGCAACACATCAGCTATCATACTCAGGGTAGTTGTGCTGAACACAGTATAGAACAGCTCTGCCACACCCGTCAAACCAGCTGCTTAAGTCATTCAGCTCATCCAGAAGTTGATGCATTCTATCCACTTCACCTTCTGTTTGAATATGATCCTGCAGAAGCAAATTGAAATGCTATAAGAAATGGAGACAACAATTAATTCTAAACTACACAGATTTGCTTATTTCAACAGGAAAGATGGTTCACAGATCTACTCACAAAGTCACAATCAGGGCAATGGCAGCCTTTGGCTCTAGCGAGCCTCCAGATTGCTTTATATTGGTATACATGCGGAGTGCATCCAATACCTGGCCATTTGATGCCAGTGCTCCTACAAGTGCACTCTTGATTTCACTGAGTAGCTTACTTGGTATTTCCTTATCCAGTAGAACCTAAGGAGGCAACAACAGTTTAACATAGCCAATGTAACAAAAAACACCATAGCCCTCGTTCCGCGATACTGAGAAATATACGGGAGCTGGTTCTTCATGGAAGTTTTCATAATAGCCACCTGGCACATATGGAAGCAAAGGAACAATCTAATCTTTGAAGGGAAAAGACCAACAGTCCGAGGTTGGTTTACAAACTTTATAGATGAGGCAAGACTACAAGCTCATAGAATCAAGGAAGACAAACGACATGCCTTTCTTAGCAGGGTTGATAATGTCCAACTTTAGTTGAAGTTTCTCTTCTCCTTTCTCAGAGTTTTCTATGAGGTTTACCCCTCCTTTTTAGGTCCCCAGGGCCCTTTGTGGTTGGCGGCCTTTTGTACAGTTCTACTCTTTTTTCTTCTTATTTATATATATACCATACCACAGCGGGGGGCTTCCCCCGCTGTACAGTTTTCAAAAAAAAAATATATACGGGAGAATTGAAGCACGAAAGCAGCTAAATGAAAGAACTTTCTGATCAGCAAAAAATCATCTACCTGCTTGGCCATATCAAAATTCCCAAGTCTTGTGTATGCATTAATGAGTGCCACATATATATGTTTAGTCATTTGAATTCCATCTTGCCGTAATTGGTCATGATACTGTCAAAGCAGTTAAAACATTAGAAAAAATACATAGAAATAAATTTATAAAATATATGTTCCACACAATCATTTGCAATGGAACTACAGTGGGAAACTATAGGTAATGATAGTGCAGGATGTGTTGTGCTGGATGGAAGCTTATCCAAGGTCAAACAGACTTCACCAATTAAAAGAAATTTTGATTGACTAGAGATATGCTTAGGTGAGCGGAAGGAATTGATCTGGTACTACTTAGCTTAGACTAGGTCGTTTTTGCTAAGACAAAGTTCTCCAGAACCAAGACTTGTGCCTTTCCACGAACCACAACATAAAAGGAGACAGTGGCAATAACAAATGATCTGGGACGTGGCAAACCTTAGCAATGCTCTCTTCAGACTCACAGTTCAGTATCAAATAACTGAATGTTTCAGAATCTGGTTTTACTCCAGCAATCTGCATTTGAGACATGACCATTTGTGCTCCATTGTAGTTTTTCTGCGTAACATACAATCTCAAAGTTACAGAGAAGTGCCAAAAGAGGTAAAATAAAGGGAGATTTTTCAGAATGTCATTCTCAGCAGTATTTGCAACTTAGTCAGATTTTTTAGAAGGATCCGCAAAATGCATGTATGACTATTGGAGTTGTTATACATGTTAAAGATTCGAGTAACACTGAGCAAACAAGCGAAGTATGTGTCATTTCGTAGGTGTAAACACATCATACTGACTGAACAAATATACTGGTCAATAATAGGGCCACTGTGCATTCAGGAATATCAATGAATACAGTAATGTATGCAATGTTAAGATAAACAAACGAAAGAAACGGTGATCCAAGAATTTACCTCCCTATAATATCCGAGCATTATAACATTATACAGGCTTACAGTTGATATCTCCCCAGATTCTTCAGCATCTGTGAGTATATTGTAAGCACCTTCAAACTGCAAACAAGGATCGATAAGAAACAGCTTCACATAAGGCCAAAAACATAGTAGGTTTCCAGCATCATGACTTACATCTTTCATTTTTACAAATAAACTTATCATGCTTCTGAATGTTTCGCTTTTCAATTTCAAATTGTGGTGACGGATCAAATCATACATGGGGCGGGCCTGCAAAATTAGGGCAAACATTGATTATAGCTCATAGTAAGATGTCACTTGATCACATAAAAGATTGTTTTTGAAAAAAAAATTTGCTATGTGCCAGACTACCAATAGTTTTTAATCATGAATCTTGTGGAAGGGGTGCTTTCCATACCCATTACATGTGGGCTAGGCCTTTTGGGCTTTGAAATACAAATTGGGTTTTCGCTAACACATATATCATGGAGTTTGCTATAAACTTGTGATAGGTGGCATAATGTCACCAACAATCAAATTTATGCTGAAATACAACAACAACAACAACAACAACAACATAGCCTTTTTTCCCAAGCAAGTTGGGGTAGGCTAGAGATGAAACCCGAAAGAAATAAGTTCAAGGTTCAGGCACATTGATAGCTAGTCTCCAAGCGCTCCTATCCAAAGCTATCTCTTTAGAGATGTTCCAATCCAAATTTATGCTGAAATAGCTTGAGAAAATGTGGCAGTACTTGTGTTTTAACTTAAAATAGGTTAGGCTGAGTTCATACTGGAAAAGCTTGTGGTCAAATAAGTGCTTATGCTTGTTGCCTCATTTATATACAATCATTTACAACAGGGAAGTGCACCTCGAAATGACAGATTCCTCTGACCTACCAGAGATGTCCTCTTAACAAGTAACAGATACCTGCTTGATGCACTTACAAGCTCTTGTACTTACCATGTGAAGTTCGCCTCCTTGTTCACAAGCATGTATGATTGAGTGAAACAATTCAATTGTCACATTGGAACCGGATTTACACATGCTGTCAGCTACATCAAGAGCTAAGCTGATCTGCAACGAGTCTTAAATTAGTTACAACATTGCTTTGAGAAATAAAGATGAACTCAACTCAAACACTCAGAACTGAAGCTAAGCTTATTCCAGATTTAGCATAGCACATGTATATATGTGATATCAGTTTGAAGTGGGATAAATAAGTTCTAGTGTTAATATCATTGTTTAGCAATCAACTGATGCAAACCTTTGTGTGTCAACTGCAAGAAATGTTTTAGAGTCAACAAAAGGAAAATTTAGATTTAAAAGGGTATTTTAACTTGATATCAAGCATTTTCTTGAATACGCAAGAGAACTGCGTATAATTGCATTAACAAGTATCACATATTCACCACTTTTCTCACCTCACCCAATATCCAGAACCAGATCAGTCAGGGGTCCAAGCAACCAAGGATTTTCAATGAATCCAGATTCATTTAAGCACGAAGAAAAATTACCTTCGGTGTGGTGGTGGTAGAAGTTCTGACACCCAACCCAATTTAAATAAATTACAAAAAGAAAATATTGGGAAGATGGCCAAATGAAATAATAGGTGAAACATGTATTAACCATGCACTCCAAGCTACACATTTTGGAAACGTAAAGTTGGTTCAGTAATACCCAAGCCAGCAAAGGTAAAATAACACTTATGAACATGACCAATATGGCAACATTGAAGCAATGTTTGTATGCCTGGGAGGCAAATGACAGGAGTTTAGCAACTTCCGCTATTTTAAAAAAGATTGATAAAGCTTCGGCATATCACATCATCCATTCAACTAGGATTACAATAAGGCTGTGAATGCATGTGTCATTACCTTTGATGAATTGCAACAGATAGAGATGATTGTGTTGTATGCAGCAATAGAGGGTGCTACCTCAAATTTCTCATGCCATTTATGAAATGCCACTAACATTTCTTCAACCTTCAAGAAAAAAACATCATTAAAAGGTGGTCTAGAAACAAAGTTTATTAGGTATAAGGGCCTTCATTAACTTCATAACCTCCTACACTTTTTCAAACATGGAGAAATTCTTCTTTGCAAGGAGGCAACAGGGGAAGCAAAATATATTTTGCAAGGAAGTCCTAACGTAGTAACCATGAAAGGAAAACAATTAACATAGTATAACGATAATTCAATAAGTGTATCACTTCACAAATATCAAACATAAGGATACCTCAAGGACCCAAGGTGTATCGACAGTTGGCAAGATACTGACACAAGGTTCCTAGTAGCGATCTATGATGAAAAATGCCATCCTTCTAAATGGTTTGACTAATATTTTGGATAATTTCTACTACCCTCAGCAATTACTCCCAATGCAATGTATTTTGACAGGTAAGTGGCTTCAATTTCGAAGTTTAGCATGATCCTTTTACTGTATGAAGAAAATGTAAAACAATACAACTTTTACATTGTAAAGTTATTACTAAATTGATGATACAGGAAACTAGTGGTTCGTTCAGATGCAATAAATTGCACTTATAGTTCATTTTATATTAGAAGCTATGAATGTTACCAGTAGTCAGTGGCGGAGCTAGCATTGAATCTAAGGGGGGGCCAGTGCTACAGTGGCCGAGCACGGAAGACAAGGAGCTGAAGAACCGCCTCTTGAACAAGTACAGCGGCTACCTGAGCAGCCTCTAGAAGGAGCTCTCGAGAAAGAAGAAGAAATGAAAGCTGCCGAGAGACGCGCGCCAGAAGCTCATGCCGGCCGGCTCCTCATTGTTTTTCCTGGGCCAAGGGGGGCCAAGGCCCAGTTTCGCCTCCACGGCGCTCCGCCACTGCCAGTAGTCATCATAAAAGATTCCTCACCAATATGTTCGGTATATTTGCGACATAGCCCAAAATTGAGGATGAAATGGTTCCATCAGAACATCCTGAAATCACAAATCAAAAAATTAGCAGATAGATTTTGAAACAAAAAAAACAAAACAAAACAGTCTTAAGGCAAACCACAAAACAGAAGAAAGAAAAGGCTCGGCACTATTTAGTGGTAAATGCAACTTCAGTGAAAAGATTTTCTGCTAATATTACTTCAGCACTTGTGTCCATCTCCATTTTATTGACATGAGAAGAAATTTGAGCTAAATATAGAAAACCTGCACTTCATTTATTACCTTTTGACCTCATTCCCTGAAGAAGTTTATCAGCATAGTTCTCTAGTTCCAGCCTACCCAATGATTTGAATATATTGGATATGTATTTTGAGCCTGAAACTTTCGTTAGATCAAGCAAATCCAACAAGCCGATCAGATCTTCCTTTCTGCCGCTTTCAGCAAAGGCTAACATGTAACTTTCTGCAAAATAGACGAGTCCGATAGGGCACTTGTGAGAATCATCTGTCAGTATGCAAGCTTGAACACATTATGCATCTGAATTAGCACTTCCAAATTATCATGAACGAGTAAGAGAAAAGAAGAATCTGATTACGATATTTGGATGGTTACCTGCTATATCATAGTGAGCTTTCTCATTGTAATCTTCAACAGAGTGGCAAAGTTCTTGAATTTTTTTCTTCATCTTGAACTCTAATACAAAGCAACATCTCATAATAAGCTATTCTAGAGAAGGATTGTGGATTCACATCCTTAAAGAATGCAGTGAACATCTCAAATTCCTCCAACAACCCCATGTCGACAAGATACAAGAGGAATGGGCCATAAACATCTTGCTCAATACTAAGGCCCTTATCTCTCATGGTCTCAAAAAGGTGGTAAGCCCTGTAAATGTACTCCACGGCGGAGTCAACATCCTTGCAAGCCCTCGCCTTGTCTAGACAAAGCTTAATCAATGAATTGAACTCCTTGACCCCAGTTTCCCTCCCCAGCTTTCCGAAAAATTCAATCGTCGACTCTGTGCCAAGCTTATTAGCGCACAACCACATCAGCTTCGTGTAGCGGCGGCTCTCGACGTTCTTGAATATGTACTGTTTCTTCTTCTCCCTCGCCACCTCCCTCCTCCAATGCATCAGTGGGTCCCTCGATGGCGGTGACTTGAACCACTCAAAGTCCAGTATCTTGTTGCTCGTAGCAACCTCCCCAGCATCTTCCAAGTCCACTGGTGATTCGGAGAGCATCGCCTCTTCCACATCATCAGGCCCTGAGCATTGAACTAATGATAACTCACAGTCACAGCCACAGTTGGAACAGAAATTGTTGCAGGGTTATATGGAAGTGCAATGGTACCATCTAGGACGGACATGAGCGCCTTGGTGAGAGCCTCAGGGGGATCATCCTCGTCTGCCCAGGAGAAGGAACAAGGCTGAGAGTGGAGCCAGAAGCTAGTGCATATGGAATAGAGGTAGAGGACGGAGGTGGTAGTTCCCCCATTGCTTGTTACCTAGGGCGTGGGCGTGAGCTTGGATGAGGGAGGACGGCAAGGTGGTCTTCTTCGAGGCCGCAGCCTGCTTGAGCCGCAGGAGCGAGGCCTGCGTGACGGTGGTGGCTGGGGTGACGGCGTCGCGGCGGCCGGAGAAGGGCCTCTTTCGGGTGCAGAGTTTCGGGGCAGCGACCGCAGTGTCGCCCTTGGACGCGGAGGCGGCGGAGGAGGTCGAGGGCTTGGGAGCAACGGCAGCGGTGGGGATGGCCGGCTTGGAGGCGGAGGAGGCGGCCTGCTTGGTCGCCTCCAGGAGGCGCTTCCACATGGGTGCCGGTCCGGCAGTCGGAGAAGACGCCGCCGCCGCCGGTGCGTGATGCGGCGGCGGATTCCGGCGGCCGCGAACGTGGGAGCGGCTCGGTGATGTGGAGATGGGCCGTTGGGGTTGGCTGGACCCAAATGGGTCCGAATTCATGCGGAGCATGTGAAAGAAAAGAAATGTGCCTAATTTTCCAATGAATTTAGATTTTACAATTCCATGTTTTGTGAATTTGTATGATCATCCCAATTCATTTATATATGTTCCGAATTTCAAATTAATTAATTAGCACCAGCATCCAAACATTCCAGGACCAGGAGATAGTCATGCAGATGCTTGTAAAAGGGTTAACAACGAGAAATTTGGGATTTAACCATTGTCAAAAGTAGGCTTCGCCACTTTGTCATTCTTCTTGTAGGCTTCGCTCTTTTGCCATTATGAAACGAGTGCACCCCGCTACAATGCCTTTTCTTCATTTTCCAATTCATTTTGTAGTTTTTCACACTTTCTTTGACCGGAACTTCCATTACTGCCGCTGCCCCATCGATCCCATCTCCAGAACGAGCACCGTTCATCTCGCCCCTATTCTTTTCGTGGCTGACGGCGGGCGGCGCTCTCCCTGCGCACGGCGCCGGCGGCGGGCTGGCGGCGTTCCCTCCCCAAACTCGACGTGGCTCCTCTGGTCCTTCCAGGCAAGTTCCGCGGCGGAGCTGGCGGGCCTATCGACGACGGAGAAGTCGGAGTGGAGGACGGAGGGGAGGGGCAGCGCGTGCAGGAGGCGGCTCGTCTGCACCTCGCTGTACATGGAGGCCGGCCACCCGGGCGACAGCCTGTTCGCCGCCGCCGCACCGCCGTTGGATGTCACCGCCGCCGTCGCCGCCGCCATTTGTCCCGGCTCGAAGAGAGAGAGGGAGCAGAGTGTGTCGCACTGATTGTTGTTGCAAAGGAGTAGCTAGCTCACAAATACTGAGTTCACAAGTAGCTCACAAATACTTAGTTGACATGTACATTTAGATCACAAACACTAAGTTCACAGGTACATAAATTGCTAAGACTTGGAGTTGACAGCTCAATTAATCTTCAGTCTCTTAGGTGCCGCCGTGCCAGCTTCCTTGCAGGACTTTTGTTGGCTGCAGTCTTTTGCTTGGTGAGTGAGGCTGCCACTGTGGGCTGGGTACTAGTGCCTTCTCCTGCAGCATAGCAAGTCGGCTGCAGAAAAAAAAAGAGATGAGCAAAAAACTGAGATGAGAAGAAAAAAAAATGTGATGAGAATAACAATTCCCAGCAGCATACCTTCTAGTAACTCTACCAGGACTGTTTTGTATTATTTGTTTCCAGGGTTGGTAAAGAACTGGTGGAAGCTTCTTCATTTGTCTTGGTTGCTTTCTTGGCTTTGTTCTTGGCAGAACTTTCGGAAGAACTTAAGTTAGATGGACTAACTAATCGATCTCGGAAGCATGACGAGTAAGACATTGAAGAAAGGACTTACCCAGCAACAAGATCTGCCCAATCGCAGTTCATGGCGTTGTCTTCTCCTCACCACACATCCACTGCAGATCCACAATGCAAACTCCCTCTATCACGCCCAGATCTAGCTGCTGTGGAGAGCGGAGGGAAGGAGGCACAAGCAGCAGAGAATAGGAGGGGGCGCCAGCCCTAGGGCCATGCCGTGCAGGGGGTGGCGGCGGCGGCCATGGGGCACGAGCAGCAGAGAAAGAAAGAGATGAGAGGTTCTGGTGCTCGTGAGGACTCACGAGAGGGTAAGGGTTTGCTCAAGGGCAAAATTGTCAGGTCATATTGCTCAAATAAAACAAAAATACAAAATGAATAGGAAAATGAAGAAAATGCATTGTAGCGGGGTGCACTCGTTTCATGATGGCAAAAGAGCGAAGCCCACGAGAACGATGGTAAAGTGGTGAAGTCCACTTTTGACAATGGCCAAATCCCAAATTTCTCGGTTAACAACTGGTGTTGTGAGCGCGCCTAGAAAAGATCTCCTCTATCAAGAACAGAGCAGGAATCGAACAATCTTTTCACAGGTCGCAGCAAACGTCGCCGTGAAGCGTAAGTTGAAACTCCATCTGCATACCGAGTAGTACTCGATCCATTCGGAGCGTGGGTATAAGTTGAAACTCCATCTGCATACCGAGTAGTACTCGATCCATTCGGAGCGTGGGTCGTTTTAGTTTTGTAAAGCCAAAACAATCGTCTAAAGTTAAGACAAAACCAAAACAATCAACGTTACGAAGCTTACAAAAAAAGACATTGAAAAGATGTAAAGCAATTCCACAGTATATATTTCAATATGTTGAAACTAATTGAAAAGGTGATGATAAGCTGTGTAGGATAGATTGTGTCGATGGAAAAAAAGAATGTCAATCTCCCCGTTGACAAAAGAAATGCATTAGCTGCTTCAAAACTTTCCAAGGCACAGAACAGATACAATGGCGACGAAACTGAGATGATCTCACAAAGTATGCAGTATTGGGACACCGACCTCAAACTACGAGGTGACTGCAATCTAACATACATACATAAGAACATTGCTACAAAAATTTATATACAGGTCGAAGCATCGGTCTACAAAATTTGTTTTAGCCATACAGCTCGGTTACACACAAAAAAAAAAAGAATGACATTAGAGTCCAGAATCTGCTATTTTCATCTATGTACATTCGCACCAACAAGAAGCCTTAGACAGCGTCAAAAATATTTGTTGGCATTTCAGTGCAAGCTGGGTGCATTTGATGTGCACGAGTAACTTAATTTACAGACCGTCCACATCTTATGTTTGAAGACACCTTTGTCTCACTTAGCAGTCTAGCAGACAACCCAGTCTTTTATTATCGAATAAAAGGAAATTATATAATATATCTTCTCACTACCTTCTGTTTCTCCCAAGATGAATTTGTTTCAAATAGCTATCTTGCCTCTCAAACCTCCATGCATTTGAATCATATGTATGAATAGTTTGCAGCCCTGTGCCCTCTTGAACTCTTCTTTTCTTCAAGTCCCTGATTCCTGCTTCATTAACACAGTCAGCCTTCAGAGTCCCCCAGCAAGATCGTTCATCTAACTTCTGATCCGTATCAACAGCATCAAAGTTATGATTTATGTGTGTTCGCTGATATGAAATCTCTTCATATGTTCGCCTTGCTGGCCTGCTGGTATACTCAAATGACTTGATTCCTGCTTCATTAACACAAGCAGTCTTCAGAATGCCCTGGTAAGACTGTTCCCCTAACCTCTGATCCAAGTTATGATTTATGTATTTTCGCTGATACCTTCGCCGACACTGATTCTCTTCATACCTTGTTGACCTGCCAGTGGACTTGTCATCAAATGAACTGCCCAAAAGCATGTGTCCATAAGCTTCTGTATTGCTATTGCTAGAACTTCTCCTTGAACATTGTGTATGCCTCACAGGAGGATCTAGAGTGCTTATTATCTGCTGTTTATCTGTTGGAGTTGGAGTTGGAGCTGGAATCGTCTTGATCTTCTGTTTATACATTGGAGTTGGAATTGGAGTCAGCTTGATGTGTTGTTTATCTATTGGAGTTGGAACTGGAGATGGCTTGATCTGATGTTTATCTGTCAGAGTCGGAGTTGGAGTCTGCTTGATCTGCTGTTTATTCGTCGGAGTCACAGCCAGGTTGATCTGTTGTTTATTTGTTCGAGTCGTAGTTAAATTTGGAGTCGGCCTGACCTGATGTTTATCTGTCGGAGTAGAAGTTGGCACTGGCTTGATAACAGCACCCATTGAGCGTGGGTCCCTTTTCTTAAATAACTCAGTCATTTGCTGTATAACATCTGCAAGTGTAATTGATAGTCAGACATGTCAGAAAACTGATGGAACTGAGAAATAAACTAATAAAGTTAAAATGAATGCCAAGAAAAAATCACTACCTTGCAACTGCTTTGGTGCAACATCAAACTCATTCCACCATACTCTACCATTTTGGGAAGGAAGTATAAAGTTATGAAATTTAGCAGCAAGGAAGAGCGATCCAGCAGCAATGAAGTGTGGTTTGAACTGCACAACTAATGTAGTCGGAAGCCTGCATGTACAGGTGTAAAACCAGCTCAGGAAAAAAAATTGCCAGTTAAAAGAAGAAATAAGTTAACAGAATAGCTCAAGCAACTTACGTATCATTAACGATACTCATGGCATCTTGCCTCACTTCCTTCTGGGAGATCCCCAGATTCTTCAGAGCAAGCTTTAGTGGTTCGTAAGGATGACGTATATTGAAATCAAACCTAATGGTTGAAAGCAATAGTGTCTCCCCGACCAAAATTAGGGATTTCTGCTTAGCAAGAACTTCCTGCTTTTCAATTAAAAAAGTTATACAACACCGCAATCAAACATTACAAAAGCAACAGTCAAGTGTCAGGAGTAATAATTGTGGCAAGTTTGAAATACCTCCTGGTGGATTCTCTTAGCAGCATCAGTGTTTTTCCGATACATTGTTTCATATGCCACAATGATGACACTTTTTAATGAGCAAGGTGTGTCTTCAATCTTTGAAGCAAGAAATATGCAAACAGTTGCAACAGTCTGAAAAAATAAATAATTGAAAAATAACCTGAAGTGTTAGCAAATCAACAGAACTGATTGAACAGTAAAAAATGGTATTGCTATAATTAGGGCACTCAACTTTGTGCAAGATTAAAGGAAGATATATTCATGACCGAAGGAAGAATTTAAACATAATTTCAAAAATATTACTACATAGAAATTAGATAGCAGTGCAGCAAATTGCTAATACTTACTGGCAAGAGTATTATATTAGTAAGTGCTGCTTCAAGTTTGATAAAGTTGCTCCAAAAGAATCACACCTTCGTCCACGATTGCAATTTTACATGCTCCAGGTAAGTTGCTAAAAGCTAAAACTCACATCCAGACCCATTGTTTAAGATGGAAAAATTGTTCAATTCCTCGGGAACAATTACAACACATCTTTCACTAAAAAACAAAAAACCACCATGCTTTATGCCACTCGAGCGACCGATACAACACAATGCATACCCAAGTGTGCACACGTAGACATATTTCACCTGGAGCCATCTTGAGTGCATCTGTAGACCCACACACTTGTGTAATTTTCTTATGACACAATACCCTCGACTAAACCCCGCAAAGGTACATAGTCAGGTAATGTTAGGGTCTGATGGCCATAAAGAAAAATATTTATACTTCTAAAGCATCTACACAAGAAAAGGAAGTTAGTTAATCTCTCAAGAAAACAATGGAAAAATGGTTAGTTAGGGACTCTGTAGGAACAGATAGGTAAGTACGGCATCCCTCTTATCCCAATACATGTGAAAGCCAGGCCAAGCATCTGGTTTCTACAGTCATGTAATGAGGCATTAATAAATTATTACTATGCCAAAAAATCATAATCAGTGATAAATCATGGTCTGACCCCCTGAATTTGTTAATTAGAGATAGAGAAGGCTAGCACCATACCCTTCACCAATCCTACCTAAATACACAAAATCAGGTCAAGTACAGAGCAACAACCCCCCACATATGCTAGGTTCAACAGTAAGCTCTAGCACCATCCTCATCCGGAGACCGATTTGTATCAGGCAGGTATGTACGCATGCATTGCGCGTATCTTTACCTGCCACTCGTTCTTAGCATGGGATTGACGGAGGTAGAAGCGGTGGCAGAGCAGGATCGCCGTGGCGATTGTAATCTGCGGCCTGCGACAACAGAGGAGGAAAAGAAACAGCTTTCATCAGTAAAATTAAACTCCAGCGAACGCGCATTTACGAACCGCAATGCGGCCCGTCGACATCTACCCTAGCAGCGCAAAACGATTTTTTTTTTTTGACAGGAACGCAAAACGAAATTGGGGGAAAGGGGACAGGGAAGGAGGGCCGAGAGAGAGAAACGAAAAACAGAGAGGAAACCACTCACAATTGGAGCCTGATGCAGACATCGCGGATGAAGGAGCAGTAGGTGGCCCGGAGCTCCGCCTCCTTGGCCGCGCTGACGCCGTCCCGCCGCGACGGCGAGTCGCGCTCGATCTCCTCCCGGCTCAGGTACCACGACCGGTACGCCTCGCCGCCCTCCTCCCTCGCGGCGCCCATCGCGATCCCCGCCGCCGCCGCCGCCAACTCCCCCGAGAGAGAAAAGAAAAGACCAGGATTTTCCCCTTTCGAGGTAAGAAAAATTCGAAATCCCGGCGGTGAGGTGGGTCGGTGGGGGGCTAAGCTTAAGGGCCAAGGCTTTCGATGGCGGTTCCTGCGCCGATGTTGGATTGGGGCCGGAACCCGGAAGGGGGTAAAGGTGGAAAGGACCCGTTCGTCCTGAGGGGTGTGTTTAGTTTCCACAAAATTTCCAAATTTTCCAAATTTTTCATCACATTTCCTATCACATCGAAACATTAAATATATCAAATGACCCATGTATGAAGTACTAAATGTAGTTAAATAAAAAACTAATTGCATAGTTTTGATGTACGTTGCGAGACGAATCTTTTGAGCCTAATTAGGTCATGGTAGGACAATATTTAACACAAAAAACAAAAAGTGCTATATGTGCTACAGTGATCGATGTGACTTTTTCTCCCAACTTTTCACACCATCTAAACACAGCCGCGGTGGACTTGGAGCGGACGGAACAGGAGGCGGCGCGGCGGAGGAGACTTAGGGGCTGTTTTGGAATAGGGACTTAAAAAAGTCCCAAGAACTTTTTAGTATTTAGAAGTATTAAATAAATATTAATTATAAAACTAACTGCAGAACCTTTGGGTTAAATTGCGAGACGAATTTAATGAGGTATCTTAATCCATGATTAGCGAATGGTTACTGTAGCATCACTATAGCAAATTATGAATTAATTAGGCTCATTAGATTCGTCTCGCGAAAAGGCACTCAGCTGTCAAAAAACATTTATAAACAGATTTTATTTAATACTATAAAATAGTAAGATTTCCTTTAGGGGCCGTTTAGTTCCAAAAATTTTCACCTCCCATTTAAACACATGTATGAAGCACTAAATATAATTAAATAACAAAACTAATTACACAGTTTGGATGTACATGACGAGACGAATCTTTTAAGTCTAATTAGTACATGATTAGCTATAAGTGCTACAGTAACCCACATATGCTAATGACGCGGTCAAAGGCCTCAAAAGATTCGTCTCGTGGTTTCCAAGTGAGTTCTGAAATTAGTTTTTTAATTAATGTCCGAAAAAACCTCCCGACATCTGGTCAAACTATCGACGTGACATTCAAAATTTTTTCCGTTTGCAACTAAACGGCACCTTAATGTGATAGGAACTTCTGAACAAAGTTTGGAAGACTTGCTGCCGCGCCACGTCCACGCGTGCGGTTGGAGCTTGCGCCACGCAGGGCGGCACGCCGCACGCGGGATCGGAACGGTGGCCGTTGGTTCGCTTTCCGTTTGTCTCCAAAGCGGCACGTGCCCGTATTGCGTGTCTCTGGCGCGCGGGGCCCGCGGGAGCTGCTCGGGTTAGGTGCCGCGCTGGAAGTCGGATATTTTTCGCGGGCACCACGCGCTCGGCCTTTTTGTTGTTGCAAATTGGAAAAAAGAAATTGTTCTTTTTCCAAACCGTGACGCTTTTCGCGATGTCACTACTTCGGTGCTTCCCCTCTCCTCCGTTCAACCGCGAACAAAAACACTAGGAAAAAGTTGTGAGGAAAACGAATTACTCCGAGTTTTTTTCCGTAACAGGGAAGGCTCCACACCGAAGATTTGAAAGTTTCAAATCGAATTTTGAACTAAGTTAACAAAATTCCTCTAAAAGGGTTTGAAATTGCTATTAAAAAAAGGAAAAAAAAAATCTAAGAATAAGATATATCGACAACGAGTAACTCCTTATTTTCCATCCTTAAAGCACCTCCAAGAGCTTTTGTATCTATGGATAGCTAGCTATTATGTAAAACCAAATAGCTAGCGAAAAGGAGATAAAATCCAAAAGCTTCTCCAAAATCTAAAAAGGAATGTCTAGCGCTCAGCGCTAGGCAAAGATGCCCAGGGGAATGATAAAAGACGAGGTAGATGAAGTTTCTATTGGATATGAATTTTTTTATCTTTTTTTAGCTAATTCACTCAAAATACACGAGCTCTCTCAGCGGCGATGGTTGATAAGTGCTGGTGCGATCACCTCTGTTGTGAGATGCCCAGCAAGCGACTCCTCTTCTCTTCCTCGCGACGATCGACAAGCCACTCCCTTATCTCCTTCCATCACGATGACAAGGGTGAACTGAGATGATATACTTTTACCATGTTAAAGTGCTGACGAGGCGGAAGCACGAGGGAGCCATCCACTCTACGGAGTACTTTTATAGGCTTGGATTGGACGAGATTGGCAGCGAGACGCGGATGCGCGTGCAGGATTATATTAAAAAAAAGCGTTCATACGGAGAGGGGTCTTTCTGTGGTGATGGTTTTTGTGTCGTGACTGCCTCTCTGCCTTGAACAACTTTTGTGGCTCGTCTCCGACGTCAACCAAGATCTGGGAGAAAATCTTTTTCAGGCGGCGAGAAAATCTGTACTGGGCCGTGAAAAGGAAACGGAAAGGGAATATCTCTCGATCTAGACGGGTTGGGAATGATTTGGCCCAACAGATTTGGCCACTAGAGAGAAAGAGAGAGATGCTGGGTTGGGCCTAGATTTAGACGGGTCGGGAATGATTTGGCCCAACAGATTTCCACATCTTTCCTTTACTGTCTCAAAGGAAGCCACCCAACGGCTTCTTTGTTAGTCCGAACTTCACTGCGTGCGACACAGGAACAGGCCAAGGCAAACAAACAGAAAGGTACAATAACATGTGCAGTACCATTAACTATCATCCTGCACGCGCATTCCATTCCATCAAAGAAGAAAACAAGCTGCGTTAGCGAGAAGACTCTGAACCTTCGTGGGTGGGGCCGCATTCAGCAATGTAACTTGACGCGACATGCACTCGTTTTCTTCTCCAAGTAGAAAAGGCACGTTAGGCAGTATCATTATCATTGCAATCCATGCATGTGTTAATCCTACCAGCAACTACGCTCCAACACCTACTAATCATTGGCAGCCGTGTCTGGTTATATTTTACCACCAAACCGAGGACGACGGCCGTGTGAACGAACCGTGGAGCAGCAGCTGGATCCGTGGATGGTGGATCGCGCCAACCAAATAAGCTGCCGTGATCAACGCTAGCAGCAGCTTGCATTGCTAATTAATGCTAGCTAGCTTGATCGGGAGGGATCGGAATCATCATCCGTGATTGGGATGGATATGGAGGGGTATGCATGGATGAACCCGTGGAGCGAGACAATTGGCAGGGATTGGGTGGTCTCCGGCCAGCTGGGACACGGAGAAATAAACGCCCCGCGCCGCCGCCGCCGCCGCGCCAGCCCGGCGGCCGGCCGGAGCTGCGGCAAGCTGCTAAGCTAGCTAGCTAGGGCAGATTAAGCAATTGCGCGCGATGTTTGGGTGTTTGACCAATACCACCCAGCAAGCATCATACCCAAGTGGCTCCATGATGATGGCTGATGATGGAGCTGCCTTGTAGCTAATAATCCTGGGCCCTGCACACCACTCGCGACAATTAGTTATTAGTTATAGTTATAGCCTTGTAGCTATTAATCCTTGGAACCGCTGGTCAGGTCTAGGTAGATGGTAGAGCTAGTTTATTTGTTCGTCAGAGCGGAGCGTACGTTGACCGAAGCCGGAGCCAGCAGAGGAATCAGCAAAAGTCTGCGCAGCGCTGCGGTAAAATGGCGTGCCCCTTTGCAGTACCCGGGGCAGCGTTTTTTACGCTACACCGGTACTGCATGGTGGCGTACCAGGTGCTAATGGGTTGGGGGGAAACGGATTTTTTGGGGCGGGTTCTGATACGGGTGTGTGTGGATGGGTAGAAACGGATTCTATATGTCAAAGGGTTGGGGCGGGTTGGGGTTAAGGATAAGATGGGCTGGGGTGGGTGGGGGAAAGAAGACTCCGAGGAGGTGCGCCGGCTCGGCGTGCGCAGCAGAGAGCGCAGGCCGGAAGAGGCGTCGCGCGGCACGAGCAGCCACGCAGGCGGAGCAATGGCAGGAGGCTCGCGGCCGGGCGAGACACGGCGCCAGCCCCGGCGCGCGCTCCTTGTCGCGCTGGTGGCGCTCTGCTCCCTCCTTGTCGCTCTGCTCATTGTCCGGGCGAGCAATGGAGGAGAAGGTGCCCATGACCGTGGTCGTCCCTGACCTCTCGCCGCGCCCGACGCCGCTGGGCCCCTCGCCCGCGCCGGCGCCGGAGCCCGGCTCGGACGGCACGCCGAGGCTGCCGTCCGAGCGGCGGAGCCCGCGGGGCGCGCCCTCGTCGGGCGGCCGCAGGCCAGGGCGGCGAGCGCTGACTTCATCAGCAGCAGCCCCGCCGTGCCACTCCCCGCCGGCGTCACCGACTCCGCCACCGTCTTGCCCATGCCCACCCCTGGGCAGCAACACCGGGTAGCTGACTGCTTGCCATTTCCCTGCTCTTTGTTGCATCGCGTCCATCGTTCTTGCTATGCTCTGTTCTCTAGCAGGATAATAATTTCTGAAACATTTACGGCTTCCGGTTACTTTAGTTTCTACCTTTTCTTGATCTTTTCTCACATCTTTGCAAGCTTTGATTTCCCATTGTTTAGCATCTACGGTCTATCGAGCCTTTTGCTTTCCTGCTGCGCCTTGCTCTGACTTCTTCTTTTCCTCCATTACAGGACGACGTGGGGATGGGACGCCGGCGCCGCGGCGGGCGACGCGGACCTCACCCTGCTGGTCTCCAGGGAGTAGGCCGGGCTCCGCAACGCGACCGCGAGCGTCTGCGTCGTCGTGGTGGCACGCTCCCGGAGGAAGCCGCGACATCGATGGCTTCGAGGCAGGGGCCGACGCGGAGGAGGAGATGGAGGTTGGTTTGGGGGAGGGCGTCAGGTAGCGGGAGGCGACTGTCCTGCCCTTGGGCTTGTTGGGCGCCGACGCAAGCGTTGGCGTTGGCGTTGGAGAGCGCCGCGAGGCGGGCGCGGCGGCGGCACCATGCTGCTCCCGGCGTCAGACCATGAGGATGAGGATAAAGGATAGAGGAGACCCAGACCGTGTTGGGTTGAACACATTTGAGATGGGGCGGGTTGGGTCGGGTCAGGAGACTAATTGAATGGGTGGGGTTGGGTCGGGATAATCCCCTACTTATGTTTGGGTGGGGTTGGGTTTGGGGCGGGTTATAACCCATTAGCAGGCGTAAGCGCACCCGGTGCAGACAATCTCAGCTAAGAGCTTGGAACGAGAAGAGTCGGCGCGATTGACTTCCAACGTCCTCGCTCAGTCACTCCTGACTCCTGTACGCACACGCCACCATGGCACGTACAGTATATAGTATTAGTAGTAGTATGGAGTACTGACTGCCGTATTGACCCGAGAACTGGAGCAGAACAGTGGTCTTGTTTGGTTTCTCCCCCGTGCTAGGAATAGTGTCATTTTGACCACTAATTACGGTGTCAAATAAAGTCAGTTTACAAAACCAACTTCAGAACCCCGTGCTAGTGACCCTGAATAGTCTAATGAGGATTTTGACCGCGCGATTAGAGGATGGTTACTGTAGTATCGCTATAGCAAATCATCAATTAATTACCGTCATTAGATTCGTCGCGAAAAGTTACATCCATCCATGAAAAAGTTTTGCAAATAGACTTCATTTAGTACACCATGCATATGAGATTTTTTTTCGGGAAACATATGCGCTAGAATTCTAGCGTGATCCAAATAACAAACAAGACCAGTTCACCGTGTAACCTTCTTCTTGACGCGCCCGTTTCCCGACGTGAACTAGCTTGTGCATGGTCAAGAAAGGGAGGCAGTCCGTTGCACCAGAGAAATAAAAATAGGATGGGAAATTTCGAAACGGCCAGTGAATTGTTTTCCGCCGCCTCCCCTGCAACTGCAACTCCGGAGCTGAAATGCTGGCGCCGTCCTGCACCTCACCGGAAAGCGATTTGACTTGGCTGCACGCCGTCTCAGGAATCCCAAGGCCCCGCCAGCCGCGCACGGGAGGCTCCGGCGGCCTGCGGCGGCGCAGGGTTTGGAAGCCGCCGGCCGCCGGCCGGTCGCCGACTCCTGCGCCGCTGCACGCCAGCGGCCAGCCCGCCCCCGTGCCGCGCCTCCCCGTTTGTCCCTCCGAGACCATCCGTTCGGTCAACCGCCCATGCGGCCGTGCACGCGGGGCCTCACGCCGCCCCCATGCGCTGCCGCTGCCACTGCTGCCCCGTCCCATCACCACCGGGCCTCTGCCACCATCACCCTAGGGCCCGGCCTGGCGGCCGGCGCAGAGAATCCCAGGCGCGCATCGCCACGCCTCGGCCAGCTGCGCTCTGACCCCGACCCCGGCGGCCGTTCCCGTCGCTTCCATTTGCGTAACGGCCGCGTACGGGCCCGCCCCCCTGCCCCCCTGGCCCCTGCAGCCCTGCGGCGTCTCCCGGTCACACAGACGTGCGGGCCCTGGCGCGACCGGGGCCCGCGTGGCATCGACCCAGGAGGCGCCGTCCGGACAGGCGGGCACCTGCCCCGACAGAATGGTGGTGCGCCCGCGTGCCTAGCGCCGTAGCACTGCTAGTAGCTGACTGTAGAGTAGAGTAGGGCGTTGCGGGCTTGCCTGCCGGTCTGCGCGGGCCTGCATGCCTTCCCGCGCCGATGCCCTGGCAGGGCATGATGCCGCCATCATGGCGCGGGGTGGCCTGCGCTGCGTTTACGCGCGCCGCCAGGGGCCTACTCGTGAAAGCGCCACCCATCGCCACAATGTCTAGAAGCCGACTGCCGGTGGGGCCTGGGGCTCCCGCTCCCCGCGGGCGCGCCACGTGCAGCGGCGGTCAGGGGCGCAGCTAGGCTGAAGGATTAGGGGGTGGCTGAGCCAACATGAGATTGTGTTTAGGGGGACTAAACACTGTTATTTGAATGCTAGACAAGATGATGAAACCTGGAGGCACCATGGGCAGCCGGCCAGTAGGGGGACTGGGGCCCCCAGCCCCCCGCTGGCTCCGCCGCTGGCGGCGGTCAAAGCTGGGGGATCCGAATGGAAGAAACGCTTGGCGTCGTTTTCACGCGTGACACCGGTGGACCTCTACTTTCCTCCTCTAAACAGAATATTCCGTCCTAGTCAGCATGATTCTCTTCTCTATATTCAGTTTTACTGCAACCATTGATTCTCTATATTTCTACTCTATCCCAACTACCAGTCACGAGACCCACTTGTCAGTTTCCCTTCTTCCTTATCCGCCCCCCAACCCACTCCCCTCTCCCGTCACTCTCTCTCTACCCCCGCCGGACCTCTCCGCCCCTCTCCTCCGGCCATCCCTGGGCCTCATCCGGCGAGCTCTGCGCCGCCGCAGCCCGTGGGCGGGCGAGCTCCGCGCCGCCTTGGAGCTTCGCGCCGCCGCGGCTCGTGGGCGGGCGAGATCCGCGCCGTCTTGGGCGGCCGAGCTCCCTCCTCGACTCCTCCGCCGCGTGCGGGCGGCAGCGCGGGGCGACGCTCCTCCCTGGCCCTCCTCCCCGGCCCTCCTCCCCGACGCTCCTCCCCGACACTCCTCCTCGGCCCTCCTCCCCGGCGTCGGAGCGGTGGTGGCGCGAAGGCGGAGCGCGCGAGGGCGGTGGCGTCCTCCCTCCTTCCGAGCATCGTCCCTCACTGGCCGGCGCGGGGCGGCGGGACCAGGCCGGCCGCGGCGGCTCTGCTCGGCTCGGCCACGGCCCCTACTCC
The DNA here is from genome assembly GCF_016808335.1 of Panicum virgatum. Classification (NCBI taxonomy): domain Eukaryota; kingdom Viridiplantae; phylum Streptophyta; class Magnoliopsida; order Poales; family Poaceae; genus Panicum; species Panicum virgatum. The sequence continues at coordinate 2,970,273 of NC_053145.1, forward strand.
CTCCTGCCGCCGCCGGCACCGAGGAGCAGCAGCGCATGGAGGAGGAGGGTGGATCTGGGCGCCTCCACGCCGCGCCCCCCCCCTCCTTCCTCCCTCCTCCTCCCTCATCCCTCCCTCCCTCTCGAGCTCCCCACGGCGGCGGCGGCCTCAAGCTCGGCGGCGCGGCAGAGGCCCGCCTCGAGCTCGGCCTGACCTCGCGCCGTCCTTCCTGCTCCCAACTCAGTTGGCCTCGGGCTCGCCGGCCACGAGTTCGCGGGCGGTCATCCCCGGCGTCGCGCTCCGCCCCTCTCTCCTTCCCCTGTGGCGGCAGCGGCGGCCGTCCCCGGCGGCCGGGCGGTTGGGACGCGCGCGGGCTGGCGGGCCCCGTGCCACCGTGGCGTGTAGCGAGCCTCCGGGATTCCGCTCAGAATAGCAGGTGCGCTCGGCGTCCGCTGCTTTCCGGACGCGGTAGCATGCCCCGCTGCAACGTGTTGGTCCTGTAAATCCTCCTCAAGGAATCTATTCAGGATACGGCTGCAGACAGCCTCAAGGCGATCTGGCTCCCACGCTGCTCACTCAAATCCAACGTTCCACGCCTGCGTCCGGGGCGTGGTTTGTCACCGGGAACAGGGGGGAAGAATCCCCGTCTCAAAGATGGAGGCAAATTGATCTCGTTCATTGGGTGCATGTCTCGCTCACTTTTGTTGTTCCAAGAAAGCTCCTGGTGCGCGTTCGAACCAAGCGAAAGCGGGTGGCATCCTTGCCAAAGAGGAAAAAGAAGAATGAAAGAAAGATCGGTGCACGCGCGTTGTTTTCTTTCGGCACACAGGCAAGCCTTTTTTTTTTTGAAAATAGACCCTTTTTTTTTCAACTTCTGGTTCCGAAAGACTGCCCTTTGCACCGCCATTCCTTCACCCAATTTGAATCTCTCAAGTCCACTCCTAGTGCTCACCGTCAGCGTCAGCCGTCAGGAACCTTTTTGATGCGGGTTTATGCTTGGCAAGGGGACAGAGCTCGATGGCACATAGCATATTTAAGTGCAACTGCTAGTGCACTGCTATATTGGCGTTTGAGTCATTTCGCAAGAAGGGCGCAGGAAGCATCATTTCGTCCCCAAAATTCAAAATTCCTATCACCTTTTTTTCTTTCACGGCTCGGATTTCTTCGAGAATCCATCCTAGCACCACCCGGAAACTTTATGGGGTGTGATACACTAGAGTCGCATCATGCATAGAGCACTACTTAAATGGATTAGCACTACTCAATCTCCTTCGCTTTGGTTGGAAGCAAGGTGTTGTAGGACGTGTGTTGTCATTTATGAAACTAACGAGTACGAAGACGTCATTGACAGAAATTACATTTTACGTGTAAAATCATACACATATATTTACTAAAATATCTTCAAACTAAAAATTAATCTAAATAAGCTAGCGATCAAAATCGACAAATCGTACCATTGGTTAAACTTTTTTGTTCTGTCCTAGTAATCCTGTCCGGCAGGCGGCAGCAGCTGGGAAAGAACTCCAATTGCGTCAAAACCCAGGGGCTTGAACGTAAACGAATCGGAAGCAATAAAAGATACTCCACCCGCACCGAATTTCCGGAGGACACTTAGCCACCTCGCCCCCCACCTTCCCCCTTTTTTTCTCTCCCTCCCATCAGCTCCTCCTCCCTCCCTCCTCCATTACTTTAAAGTTACTCCCACTTACCAGCCACTCTTCCTCCTCCGCCTCGCCCCCGCCCCCGCCCCGTCCCATCCCACCCCGTACCCCCGCGACGCCGCTCCCCAAAAAATTCCCCTCGCCTCGGATTCCCTCGCGCCCCCCGCGTCGCCGGTGCCCGCCCGCCGACGAGGTACGGAGCGCGGCGCGCGTGGAGATCTCCTGCGGAAGCCGTGGCTCCCCTTGTTTCGCGGGATATTTGTTTTTGGATTTTCTCGGAGGGGGAGTTCTAGGGTTCCTGACGCGAATGCAGGTTACGTTTCAGGCTTCGGAGGCGGCGGGGGAAGGAGGAGGAGGAGCCCCAGCCGGAGCCCCGGAGGAGAGGAGGATCCGGTGCCCCCGTCGCTGCCCATGTCGGGCCATCTCGATCGCTTCGCGCGGCCATGTGAGTTCGAGATTTCTCTGCTGTCGGCGTGCCCTTCTTCCCCAAATCCACCCCTCTCCGAGATTCGCGGATGGTTGATTGGTGGGGTTAGGAATCGGCCGCCCGCATGGGGCTAGCGTAATCTGCAGCGTTGATACGGTTTACGTTTCGATTTTTTTCTCTCCATCCAGTTAGCTGCAATGAGGCGTCGGCGAGCTCGCCGGGTTTCTACCAGCTGGTCCGTTTTTGCGGCTTTCACGCGGCGTGTTTGTCTGTCTGGCGATTGGGAGTATCGGGTAGTTCGGCAACCGGCGTGTTCTATTTGACCGGTTCAATACTAGCGTTGTTTTGGTCTCATCGAACGCTCTATGGTCTGTGGATGGGCGCGTAGCTTCCTATGAAGGAGCCACTAGGCTGTCTGATTTGAGAAAAATAAACTTCTCTGATTTGTGTGTCCGAGATTTATCCCTGGGGAAGAACCGCCGCTAGGTCTCAAACCAATTTCCACATGAGACAACGCCTTGTTTTGACCTTTTCAATACCGGCAAGCCCATGCTCCTTCTAGCATTGTGTACCTTAGATGGCCTGCCGCTGCTCCTGCTAGCATTGTGTACCTTTAGGTGAACCAGAAGCTATGTTTTATTTTCTTGAGCTGTAGTTTTTTTTGTTGAAGTAACTTGGTGTTGTAATTTTGGACGAGAGTTGACTTGGATTTCCAGCAAAATAATGTGCAATTTGCAATTCAGTTCCACCAGCAATGGCTTATTCATTTATTTTCATTGCAATGTTTCAGGTTTTGAAGGGTGCTCAAGCCATGATGAACGTAGAGACCATAAGTCGGACTTCGAAATCTCTGAAGATGAAAAGAAGACCAGAATAGGCTCTTTGAAAAAGAAAGCAATAGATGCATCGACAAAGATTAGGCATTCCTTAAAGAAGACCAGGAGGAAAAGTGGCAGTCGGGTTCTCTCTGTATCTATTGAAGATGTGCGCGATCTAGAGGAGCTGCGAGCTGTTGAGGCATTTAGGCAGGCACTGGTTTTAGATGAACTGTTGCCTGCAAGGCATGATGACTATCATATGATGCTGAGGTATATCCTATAGATTATGATGTGCCTTTTATGATAGCTTGTCATGCATTTTCTCATTTTTATAGCACAAATCCACAGCTCAAACGTAACTAAATTTGTTTGTAGATTTCTGAAAGCAAGGAAAATGGATATCGAGAAAGCAAAGCAAATGTGGACAGATATGCTTCAGTGGCGGAAGGAGTATGGCACTGATACAATTGTTGAGGTTAGTTAGCTGAGCACAAGTCATAAAACATTTTAAATTTTGTTTGGCTATATAACATCTGTATGACTGTCTTCAAAACAATAACCTTGAATTATACTTGTTCCATAGGATTTCGAGTACAGTGAGTTGGACGCTGTTCTGCAATATTATCCTCATGGTTATCACGGAGTTGACAAAGAGGGGAGGCCAGTTTATATTGAAAGGCTTGGTAAAGTTGACCCTAGCAAGCTTATGAATGTCACAACGATGGACCGATATGTAAAATACCATGTGAAGGAGTTTGAGAGGAGCTTCTCAATCAAATTCCCAGCTTGCTCTATTGCTGCAAAAAGGCACATTGATTCCAGCACAACAATTCTGGATGTTCAGGGCGTGGTATGTCACTGAAGATTTAGTCTTCCATGGTGCTTCTCTTTCTGTAACTTGATGGTTTATGAGAGCTAATTTGACACTTATGCTTTGTAGGGGTTGAAAAATTTCAGCAAAACTGCACGTGAATTAATTCAGCGACTGCAGAAAATTGACAATGATAACTACCCAGAGGTACGAGCTTCAATTCCTTCTACACTCTTTGTTGCCCAATTTTCTTGCTTGGAATATATTGGGTTAATCTGTTGCATCTCCAGACTCTATACCAAATGTTTATCGTCAATGCTGGTCCGGGCTTTCGGCTGCTATGGAGCACGGTGAAGTCCTTCCTAGATCCCAAAACTACAGCCAAGATACATGTGAGTTTCCACTGAAGTGTAGACTACAATACTATTTTTTTTTGCTTGATAATGTTATTAAATTTTAAGATATGCTTATGTTTCTCTAGGTTCTTGGAAACAAATACCAAAGTAAGCTGCTTGAAATAATTGATGCTAGGTAAGTGATGTTCAATGTACTCATTTCAGGGCTTGTTTTCTTAATTGGTTGCTTGTGATAATTCTGTTACATTTGTAAAAATTGCTCAGTGAATTGCCGGAATTTCTTGGGGGCACTTGTACATGTCCTGAATATGGAGGCTGCCTTAAGGGAGAAAAAGGACCATGGAAGGACCCGAACATACTCAAGGCAAGCATTGTTTGAGCCTGTTATTGATCCTCCTGCAATCAGTTCTTTGCAAACAACCTTCTCACAAGTTCATTTTTGTTTTAACCTCACCAGATAGTCCAAAGTGGTGAGGTCCAGTGTGCTCGACAAATTGTAACTATTTCCAATGGCGAGGAAAAAATTATTTCGTATGCCAAGTCGAAGCTCCACAACGTATGTCTCAGAATCATTCTTTATTGCTTTTGTTTCCAAGGTTATTATCTGTATGAGAAATTCATCACTTTGCTGTCATTAGAATTAATATTTGCTTTAATATGGAATTACAGATGCGAGGGAGTGACACATCAACTGCCGAATCTGGCTCAGAGGCTGACGATTCTACCTCCCCCAAAGCTCTCAGAAGTTACATATCACATCCTAAGTTGACCCCAGTTCGTGAAGAGGTTAGCATTTGATCTTTTCTTGTATTGTGTGTGGTGTATGCCACCAGAGCTGCAGCCTAAAACCCATTACCCTTCGCACAACTATGGATTATCCCAGATGGAATTAAAGTTGTCTTTCTCTCTCTTTAGGTCAAAATGGTCAGGGCTACTAGCTTTTCTACTCGTCTCCCTGAATATGATGTGCCTGTTGTTGACAAGGCCGTGGATGCTACATGGAAGAGAGAGCAACCTCGAAAGACACCTTTACCACCCAAAGGTTAGTTCTTGTTAATATATTTTTTAATCTAAACTTCCCTGGATTCTTGCTAGTACCTGACATTCGCTGTTTTATTTGAAGCAGACTCTTCTCTGAGAACTGAAACCATGCCATCTGACAGCTCTTGGGATATGATCATTGCAACTCTTATGGCTTCTCTTATGGCTGTTGTAGTCTTGGTTCGATCAGTCAAAGATCTGGCTACAAAGAGATTGCCATATAAAACCGATTCAGAAGAAAGCTACTCTACACTGTATCCAGACTCCACTGCGAAAGAGGAATTCCGACCTCCTTCGCCAACTCCTGGGTTTGCTGAAGCTGACTTATTTTCCGCAGTCTTGCAAAGGCTGGGAGAGCTTGAAGAGAAGGTTCAGATGCTTCAAGAGAAGCCTTCTGAAATGCCTTGTGAGAAAGAAGAGTTACTGAATGCTGCTGTCCGCCGTGTGGATGCATTGGAAGCCGAACTAATTGTAACAAAGAAGGTAATTTTCGGGCTGCACTATTCTACATTTTTACAAGTTGTTGCTTGTGATTCTATTCAGCAGATTAGGCTAAAGTTCACTAATCACTCATCATATGTATATGTGAATTTTCTGTAGGCTTTGCATGAGGCTCTTATCAGGCAAGAGGAGTTGCTTGCCTACATCGACAGTAAGGAGATCGCCAAGGCTCAGGTTTGTAAATTGTCTTGTGACGTTATAATGTTTAGGACATTATGCCATGCATCTCTATCAGCCTCTAATGTGTAGCTTCCTCCAATGTAGAAAAAGAAGAAAACAATGTTTTGCTACTAGGACCTGGAGAGAGACCCTTTGTTGGGTTTCTGCCTTCTGAGATGAGATGCCAAAGATGGCATTGAGATGTAACAGGCGGTGCGTCCGTTTTCTTGACATGTGAATCAACAGGTTTCCGTTGTAAATCGAGAAAATTCTGACAGAAATAAAATGACTTTTCCCCCATCTTGACTTCTGCCCTTTCAGTTCATGGTTGTCTCCGGATCCACTTGAGACTTGGCAAATTGATTAGTTGTGTTTCGAGTTTTGATTTGTTTCGTTATAGCAATAATTGGTTGGTTGGTTGGTTGGTCGGTCGCCGATGACAAGGTGGGTGGACCGTTAGCTGACAGAGTAGTACGCCTAAGACATCCTCCAGCATTGACTTTGCTACCCCGGTCATTGATTGATCCGACTCATACGATCTTTGTTGAATCCCTTTTCAGATCTCGTGAGGTTTTTGCCAGTCCAATGGGCAGATAGCTTAAACTAGAATGCTCAACGATTTACGTATCCTTTTCTACGCTACCGGCAGTGTTTAGGGATTCAGAGACACCTCTTCTTTTTTCCCTTGTACTTTTTCACTGAATATATTCATTCTATTTTCGTATTAGTAGGAGGGAACACAGACAGACACAGGTAACAAAGTCACAGAGGCACAAAGCACAAGGAGGCACGGGTGTTGCTCGCGGCGATCCACCACTCCCCAGGGTCACTGCTGATGGATGATCATCCCCCTTCACCAGCGGAACGGGTTTTGCTGTTGGAGGCAAAACTTTAATGGTATCAGTATATAGACAACATGAATGAGAACTGATGAGTAGTAAGAGAGAATGTAAGATGATCACATACCATTCCTCGCTTCTTCTTCTTCTTCTCGATGTAAGCCAGGACCTCCTCCTGCTGGCCAACCGACGTCTCCAGAAGCTGCAGCCAGCCATTGTTGCACAAAACAAATATGCTCAGTCACACACCACACCATGGTGTCGATGGTCATAAGCAAGCCGGCAGAAAGGTGGAGATCGACCGTTACCTTCTTGGTGTTCTCGAGCTCGGTCTCGAGGGCCTCGACGCGGGAGACGGCGGCCTTGAGCATCTCCTCCTGGTCGGGGGGCATCTCCGGCGGGCGCGCCGCCAGCGCGGCCACCTTCCCCTCCAGGTCGTCCAGCCGCTTGACCAGCGCCTGGTACTGCGCCGCCGACACCACCACCGCGTCCGGCCCCGCCAGCTGCTGCTGCATCTGCCGCGTCTTCTTGGCCATCGCCTCCATGGTCGCGATGCCCATCGCCGCGTCCATGGCCCGCTTCGGCGCGATCTTGCCCACCCGGAACATGGCCACCACCCCCATCACCAGCGCCATGAACCCCGACACCACCTGCCGGTCGCCCGGGTCGCCCTGCTTGTACGCGTCCGGCAGCTGCGCGTACATGTCTGCGCCACCGATACAAGATCACTCGCCACGGTGAGCCCGGTGTCGGTAGTAAGCTTTGGGGCCGGGGAGGAGGAAGACGCGAGCTGAGTCTGACTAACCTCGCGCGATCTGAAGCTTCTCCTCGCTGACCTCGCCGCTCCAGTCGACGCCATGGAAGAGGTTGTTGTCTTGAGGAGCCTGCAAATGCAGCCAGCGTCAGTGCACGCTGGTAGGGTCCCTTCTTAGTGACAGAGAGCATGGCAGCAGGTGAGAGCTGTGTGGGAAACTACTAGCAATCAGATACCGGGTGCTCCGCAGTTTTCATCTCGTGGAGGGGGGACATCTGCGGGTGCTCGATCTTGTCGCGCGCGATCTTGGGGGAGTCGGCGGCGCGGCGCATGGATTCCTGCTTCTGCAAGTGGAAGAAGCTGCGCCGGTGAGCAATCGACATCGTTTTCTACATTGCTGAAGCCAATTGTTCAGAGCTTGCAAGAAGCTTGCACACCTTGGGAACGGGCACTATTTCGTCCTCGGTGATCATCTTCTCGTCGGCCTCGCGAGGGTCCGCGCTGTTCATCCCGCACCGCCCCATGCCGCATTGAACCATCTGAAGAACCAAAAAACAGCACAGTACCAACACAAGAAATGTTCAGACTGCTACTACTGTTCTTTCAAGGCATTTTCAGAATCTTCTTTTTTTTTTGAGTGGGCATTTTCAGAACTTGGTAGTACATGAATCATGAACACGCTGTAATTTGTGATTGCTAATCTGTCTTAGTCAAAGGGGGAGTAAATGAGAACCTTGAGGATTTCAGGGTCCTTCCACGGCCCTTTGTCAGAGCGCATGCAGCCTCCTTCGCAGTTGCAAGTGCCGCCGAAAAACTCGGGCAATTCGCTGTGCAGAAGGATTGAGCGAGCAGGTGAGCCTACCTCTGTTCATTACTACAATGGGTAGACTACAAGCTCCAATGGTATAAATGATGCTGACCTGGCATCAATCACTTCCAGCAGCTTGCTCTGGTACTTGTTGCCGAGGACCTGCATCAGAGCAGGGCGCAAAAATGTAACGGCTTTCGTGGCTCCACCTCTGATCAAATGCAAACAAGAGGTGATCAGAGGTGTTAGGTTACATGGATCTTGGCTGTGGTCTTGGGGTCAAGGAAGGACTTGACAGTGTTCCAGAGCAGCCTGAACCCCTGCCCGGCATTGATGATGAACATCCGGCACAGCGTCTGCGCATCGATTCGAAATCACTGGCAGTTAGTTTCAGTAATTCCTTCAAGCTTTGTGATCACTAGGAGTGTAATTGTGGTAACAACTAACAATACCTCTGGGTAGTTGTCTCCGTCGATCTTCTGGAGGCGGCCGATGAGGTCCCTCGCTGCCTTGTTGAAGTTCTTGTACCCCTGCACGTATGCACACATCGCGGTGATGGAAATGAAACTGACGAGAGAGACAGACACCATGGCACAGGCAGGAAGCGATCAGCAGCGGCGCCGGAGACGGAGACGCACCACTCCGGAGACGTCGAGGATGGTGGTGCTCTGGTCGATGTGCTTCTTGGCGGCGATGGAGCAGGCGGGGAACTTGACGGCGAAGGCGCGCTCGAACTCCCTGACGTGGTACTGGACGTAGCGGTCCATGCTGGTGACCTGCAGGAGCTTGGTCGTGTCGATCTGCCCCAGCTTCTCCATGTACACCGGCCGGCCGTCCTTGTCCACGCCGTGGTGCCCCTGCGGGTAGTGCTCCAGCACCTGGTCCAGCTCCTCGAACACGAAGTCCTGCGCGCAGGTCCCTGCTGCTGGTTAGGTTTGGTTCATCGATCGCGAGAGCTAGGTGGTGGTGGCCGGAGGAGAGAGAGAGAGAGAGAGAGAGAGAGAGAGAGAGAGAGAGAGAGAGAGAGAGAGAGGAGCACGGACGTCCATGATGGTGTCGGAGCCGAACTCCTTGCGCCATTGGAGCATGTCGGACCACATCTGCTTGGACTTGTCGATGTCGAACTTGCGGGCGCGGAGGAAGCGGAGCATCATGTGGTAGTCGTCGTGGCGGGCGGGGAGGAGCTCCTCCAGCACCAGCGTCTGCCGGAACGCGTCCACCTGCTTCATCTCCTCCGCGTCGCGCACGTCCTCGATGGACACCGACATCACCTTGCTGCTGCGCCGGCCCATCGACTTGCGGCTCATCGAGCTCCGCAGCAGCTTCGACGACGCGCTCATCGCGCGGTGCCGCAGCGACGGCGTGCGCGCCGCCGCGCCCTCGCCGCCGTCCATCGCGCCGCCCGCCGTGGGCGTCACGGCTGCCGAGGACATGCAGGATCCTCGCGCGGTGCTGCCTTGCAGCAGCGGCGGCTGCTACGGACGGGCCGGGCGCCCCTGCAGCTAGCACCGACCTGGCGATCCATCAACACATCGATCAATGCCGAGATCAATAATCAACCAAGAAAATATTTCCTTTTTTTCCCACACGGCCGGGGATCCTCCAGATTTATTAAAAAGAACATTTAGCAGATTAACCAATCGGTTTTAACAGGTGTTAATGATCAATCCCTTTTACACAGAAACGAAACAAGAAGAGGCGAGAAGCTCCTTGAATAATTGCAGAATCCAATGGCCAAGAACAGCGGATTTTGATCAAGAACAATGCATTATGCATACATACGGAAGGATCAAGAAATTACCAAAGAAACTATTGCAACCGCAGCGCATGGGTTGCCGATCTGATAGAAGCTTACCACGGAGACGGCGGCCTTGGGAGATTGCGGAGGGAGGGGAGGAGGCGGGGGAGGAGGGAGGAAGAAGAAAGGTGGTGATCGCAAGCTCTGCTTGGTTCACGCATGCATGGCGGGCCTGCCTGTCTCTGTCTCTCCCTCCCCCGTCGTCCTCACTATTTCTGGCAAAATGGTAGCTGCGCCGTTGCAACTCCGTTCTAACATACCACTGCAACTACATGCCTCTATACTTTTTTTCTTTTTGCGAAGAACTATATCCCTATATACAACATCTCATAACTTTGCGTTGGATTTATCTGATGTAAACTTGTACTACTGCACCGATTCTGTCATGGATCCACGAAATCTATCTACACATACACTTGAATTTGAATGTATTTTGACTCGAATACAAATGCTAGAGATTGTAGGTTCTTCCAAACTGCGATTGAATTCCATCCCAAATACAAAAAGGCAAAGATTGACCCGAGACCGGATTGAATTTTCATCACCCGAGGCCTAAAGCCCAGTCTAGTTCCATCTCAGACGGTCCAGTAAACAGTTTTCCTTTCCGAAAAGGAGCCCATCTCCTAGACGCAGCAGCCCTTCCCTCCTTCCACTGGGGGTATTTACATTTTTACCATTATAATGGATGGCACTCATCAGATTATCACTCTTAAAATGGCACCTACAACTATACCAGCAGAGAGAGGTTTGAGTTACAATTTTACCACATTTGCTGATGTGGCACGCCACACTAGTCTCACACGCAGGCGCCCTGTCAGCAGGCTCAGGTGAAATGTCCTCTTTGTCCCTGATCTGATCATCTCTCCCCCTCTGACGGATGGGTCCCGCAGCTCATCTCACTTCCATGTGGACCGCACATGTAAGTTCTGTCTCCTACCTTTGGCGCATGAAGACCGAGGGCCAATGGCCGCCTGAAGCCCGGGCCGGCGAGCTTCATCAGGTGGTGCAGGTGGCCGTGCGATGTCCGAGATGGCCTTGTCCTCTACTGCAAGCGCTTTGTCACTATTAGGGAGCAGGGGCGCTTGTCCTCGGACCTCGCGGTGTGCGACCCCTTGTCCTGGGGGTATTTGTTGCCGCCACACATGACCGACGACTTGCTTGCCTCCGTAGGCTGCGGTCCGTGCCGGGCGCGGTCGCGAGCGGGGCCTCGACGCGGGACGCCGCGGCGGCGATGGCGCGCGACACCGGCAGCGGCGGGACGTGCTAGAGGCGTGCGGGATCCTGTACGGGGTGGCGTTGGTGCACGGGTACGCGGCGGCACAGACAGGTCGGGATCGGGGGCGACGCCGCGCTTGCGGGCGCGGGATCCGCGACGGCCGCAGCCGGGATGGCCGGAGCCAATCGCGATTTGCGAGTTCGACGAGCTCTCCACCATGCCGGTGTTGGGACTCGCTCTCCGAAGTTCGCTGGCCCAAGCTTCAAGCGGCCATTGGTCGTCGGTCTTCAGGTGCTGGAGGTAGGAGACGGAACTTCCATGTGGGGCCCACATGGAAGTGAGTTGAGCTACGGTACCCAGCTGTCAGAGAAGGGAGAGAGAGGAGCAGATCAGGGGGCAACGAGGACATTTCACCCGAGTTTGCTGACAAGGCGCCAGTGCGTGGGGCTGGCGTGGCGTGCCACGTCAGCAAATGTGGTAAAAATGTAACTCAAACTTTCCTCCACTGGTATAGTTGTAGGTGCCATTATAAGAGTGATAATTTGATGAGTGTCATCCGTTATAATAGTAAAAATGTAAAAACCCCTTCCACTGCCACGCGGGCCCCACCGAACCCGCCCCCTTCTCTACTACGCCCACTCCCATCTTGGAGAAGAAGAAGAAGCCGCACTCGCCGCCCCCCATCAAAATCGCCACGCGAACCCGAAGAGATCCGCAAACCCTACCTCACGCAAGCACGCCCGCGCGCGCACTCGGGATCCTCGAGCCGAGGAGGAGGAGGAGCGGGAGGAGGAGGAAGGAGGAGCGTCGAGGATGTTCCGCAACCAATACGACACCGACGTGACGACATGGAGCCCCCAGGGGCGGCTCTTCCAGGTGGAGTACGCCATGGAGGCCGTCAAGCAGGGCTCCGCCTGCGTGGGGCTCCGATCCCGCACCCACGCCGTCCTCGCCGCCGCCAACAAGCCCGCCTCCGAGCTTTCGTCCTACCAGCGCAAGGTCTTCCGCGTCGCCGACCACGCCGGGGTCGCGCTGGCGGGGCTCACCGCCGACGGCCGCGTCCTCTCGCGTTTCCTCCGGAACGAGTGCATCAACCACTCCTTCGTCTACGAGTCGCCGCTCCCCGTTTCCAGGCTCGCGCTCAGGCTCGCCGACAAGGCGCAGGTCCGTTCCTCCCGATGCGCATCTCGTCATTCCTTTTTCCTTATGCGAACCCGCATCGATAGTGAAAAATTAGGATTGCCATGGTTTTTTTCGCCGTGCAAGTCAGGATCTGAGGTCCAGTTTGATAAGGTCTTCTCCTGATGCGCTTCATGTTGGGATTTATTAGAATTTTCCAGATATAGATTTTTTTCCCAGTAGTATATCAAGGTTGTACTGAAAAGTCACAGTCCCCATGTCTGAAGTCTGAACTCCTCCCTCCCCATCTTCACCTGGTGACATTCTGATTGTAGTTGAGGACTTTGCTAAGTATGGTCCTGTCTGTGTGTGTTCACGACTCCAGGTCGAGAGGTGCTTAACTGCTTCAATCCAACTGTATACATCAGCTTGATGTGGTATTAGGCTTTGCTAATGTTGTGGAATTTGGTGTTACAGCCACTTCTGAAAAGCTGACACTATGTCGAATGTTGTTGAATTTGCTCTATGGTTTTACCGCAGCTTGTGAGACACTGACACTAAGTTGAACTAAGGACACACATGGTAGGATTTAACTTAAGAGCAACTGAAAATGATTCACATAAATTCACTAATCTGTATATCTTGCAACAGACTGAGGGAGATATAGATCACAAATAAAATCACAAAATGAATTCTTGTTCTAGTTAGGAAAGATGTTTCAAGCATTAATAATTATTGTTTTGACTGTGGCCCATCAAATATGAGAGTGTATTGTGGTTCACTGCGAACAAGCAGGAGCTGTTCTTTCTCTTGTCATCATTTTATTCTCCATTGTTACTTTGTTGCTGTTTATAAAGAATTTTAGGATATGATAAGTTATTTTTTTCTGCTGCTTGTTCAAAACGGTGTGTATTTGGCAAACCTATGGTCTTACCGTACTGCATATACACATAATGATGGCATAGATGCAGTTGCCTTGCAATGGCCTTTATAGTGGCAAATCCCAATTGAGCACCACATAATCAGCAATCTGATATCTATACTCCCTGTTATGTACTTATGTTTCATATGCTCATTTTTTTTCTTAATCATTCTTTTGCACTTATTCACAATGAACTACCTGAACTTGCTTGCACTTGTCTGATTAGTGGCATATCATGGCACTTCTAGTTATTTTCATTTTCTATTATGCAATAATAATTTCCATGATGTGCTATATTTTAATTACATAACATTGATCATTGTAACTTATAAATAGCCATTCTGACAGTTTCTCTCAATTATGCTACTGTCTCCTTAGGATCTATATTTTTCACCCTTAAGCAACTTACTACATCAAAGAGATTTGGAGTCTGGTACTCATGTACTGGTGCATTGGGATCTTAGGCTAAAGATGTTTCTAGCGTTGCTTAGTTGGGCAAGGGGTTTGGATAGTCTAACAAAACTAGCGTTTGAAGGATAGCTAGATTGTACCGGCAAGGATACCGGCAAGGAAATCCTTTTCTCAAAGGAGACCTGAGTTTGGCTTTGTCTTAGTGGAAACAGTCTCTTGTGGAAGCTAAAGTCTGCTCTGTCTGGTGCACATCCTCCACTTGATTTTGAATGTACTCATGTAAACGTATTTGTATTTTCTTGATTATGGTGCTTTATTTTGGGGTACAGGCTAGTTCTGTTCTTCCCGCAGTTATCAGCTTAGTTCTGGTCATTTTATAGTCAAACACCATGCTGAATCAGATAATCTCTTCAATAAACATCTATTACTTGTAAGGAAGAATATTCTTTAGGAGAACCAAGAATCAATATTTGTTATATACATGCATTGTTTTACATTTTAAGTGGATGTGTAGTCACCTTCTCTTAAATGCGGTTGCAGGTTTGCACACAGCGGTCATGGAAGAGGCCTTATGGTGTTGGCCTCCTTGTTGCCGGACTGGATGAGTCTGGAGCTCATCTGTATTACAACTGCCCCAGCGGGAACTATTTTGAGTACCAGGCTTTTGCCATCGGTTCTCGCTCCCAAGCTGCCAAGACTTTCCTCGAGCGCAGGTTCGAGGGCTACAACGACTACACCCCAGAGCAACTCATCAAGGATGCCCTCTCTGCCATTAAGGAGACTCTGCAAGGCGAGAAGCTGACCAGCTCCAACTGCACCGTGGCCATCGTCGGCAGGAAGGACGACGGCACCCTCGAGCCATTCGAGACGATTGATGCAAAGAGGATCCAGGAGATAATCGACTCCATGGAGGCTGTTGAGGAGGCGCCTGCAGAGCCCAGCTCCATGCAGGAGGAGGAAAGGGGCTCGGACGCCGCTCCCATGGACATCTAGACCGGAATACACCCCATATGAACCCTCTACACCGCATTCCGAGTTTCCAAAGACTAGACTGTTTTAGAAAGTTGTATTGTGACCCTTGTGTACGATTTGCTTCCATGCTTCGGCTTTGCGACGGTCCCTTTGACGAACAGTTGGGTTTGGACTGATTATTTTATCATGTGACGTGAACAAATCATTTCGTTTCGGAGGCCGTCCTGACTTCGCATATCAGTTGTGCCTGAGATGATCATGCTTTGTTTACCGGTTGATATAAGGGCAGTCTTAGTGGAAAGTGTTATCGCACAATTGCCATTGCCAAGACTCTAAATTAGGTAAATTGAGTTGGAGGAGTGCTATGGTGATGACACTTCTCTCACATCTCATAATATCCAACATTTTCTCTTTTGTGCCATGTCAGCAAATTTAATGCTCATGATACTTTCATGACACTCTCACTGAAATTGACCTAAGTTTTCCAGCATGATTTTTGTGCTGGAAGTGGCAGTCCTAGTGTCCCAGTTTATAGTTTGGTACTCTCCAATATACACATTAATTGCTCTGTTCGGCTGGCTGGGGCTGGTAGATAGTGCTGATTTGTTATAAGAGAAAAATACTGCTGGCTTGTAACTAATTCTGATTTTTAGTGAGAGAAAAACACTGCTGGCTGGCTGACAAACCAGCTGAACAGAATAACACCACAACCTTCACGACATGCTAACCCACACGTAGCATATTTATATAACTATACTTAGGATCTGCATGGATATTACTTAGAGTCTGTTCGGATATTTTTAAGTTTTTGAAAGTTTAGCCAGTTAGTAGTACTTTTACCTTGCACCAAATCCACACCAGCTACAGACAGTTGAATAGAGTGATTAGCATTACTGTTTGGATGGAACTAGTGCATCCAAACTAGTGTTAAATTTTAGCACTTTTGGTTATTAAACATAAGAGCATCTCCAAGAGCCTCTTTAAAATGAATTGGTTAGCAAAAAATAGCACAAGTATAGTAAAAATGGGATCCAACAGACTCTCTAAAGTCTAGAGCTCGCTACCCAACTCGCTAACCCACCACCTCCGCTCGCATTGTTTCCCGAGCGGCGCGGTTCGCCATCCCCTCCGGGTTCCCCGTGCGTGGCTTCCCGGAGCTCCTCCGCCCACCTCCTGCTCGCCCTCCGCCGGCTCGCCGCCATGGCCCTCTGCGTTGGCCTCCTCCGGCCGCCGCCCTCTGCTAGCGGCGGAACTCGCACGGCGGCGGAGCGGCGGAACTCGCACGGCGGCGTCGCTCCTCTCGATGCGGCCCCCGCCGCCGCCCCTACCCTGGGGCTTCTTCTTCTTGCAGCGGCCCGCTTGGGCCATGGTGGAGGGGAGCTCCGGTGGACCTGATGGCCGCGCGTATGGAGCACGGCGGCGCGTAGAGAGGGCGGCAGCGCCGCTCTAGTCGGGGGAAGGTAGGGGCGGCGGCGCTGCTCATTTGCCGGAGGGGATGGTTGAAGCGTCCCCTCATAAGAGAAGACTTAAATGTGATACAAAGCACCAGTCCCAGGAGGCTGATGCCACATTTATTACATCAGATGGTTCAAAACCGTACAAACCTTGGAGGACACTCGATACAGATAATGATAATAATTAACCAAACTACGACATAACACCAGACCGCAAACCACATGGGGTCTAGCACGGGCTCAGAGTACTGCGACAGTGGAGGCATCTCGACAGGGCCGGTTCCACAGGCAAAGTTGGGTGCAGAACGATAACCCTACTCGGCGTCGTCTGGAACGAAGTCTGGGTCTTCTTCTGTAAAAATTAAGAGTGGGGTGAGTACAAACGTACTCAGCAAGTCCAACCACACCCACGGAGGGGTTACATCAGAGTAATATGCATAGGTAAATCAAGGATAAGGTTACGGTTTAATTTGCAGCAAAAACGATATTTTATGCAGGGGTTTATTTTAAAGAAAACCTTTTAGAAATCAGTTTTTTTTGGCAGTAACACAGAGTTCAGGTTTTAAAACTGCTACCGGACTCCCCGTCCGTCGTAACACACGGCACAACTGCCGGACACAATTCCAAAACAACTCACACCAGCCCATCCCAATAAAACACTAGTTATGTGACCACACCGTAACTCGCCCAATACCGTGGGCACGGACTATTCGAATAGATTCTTAACTCTGCAGAGGTGTGCAACTTTACCCACAAGTAGGATACCACAACTCGAACACCGTCGTATCGGTGTAGATCCCAACATAGCCATTACCCACCATAGCTAAGCCTGACTAGCCATCACGGGATGTACCAAGGGGTCATTGACCGTTCACTTAGGTATAACCGGGCATAAGTCTCTCGGGGCTTATCCCTTTTCCTTAGCCACCCGTTGCTCTCAGCTCTCCTGATGGCTACCACACCAACTAGTGGGATTTATGCTACGCCGTTGCCCATTCAACGGTCGAGTGGTTTGCACGATAGTGGAGTTAGGTGAGATGACACACCAACTCGGTCCTTAGACACGACAAGATGGATATCTCCCTTCTTTGCCCTGCCACACAGGCATAAGCACACCAATCGGCAATTCACACAGAAATGCCGTCCATCCCGTCCAAACTCATCTTTCGAAAATCCACATTTTATCCCTTCCCACACACACACACATTTTCTTTATCAAATAAATCATATTATGAGTAAAGTCCTAAGCGTTCTAGTGTCGATTAACGTCCAAGCAAAATCAGACATTAATCTAGGTGGTCAAGGAATGGTTATCACAAATCAAGGGGTGGCTATCCAACCGTGTTTTCATGCAAGCAAAACATATGTAATTTTATAAAGCAGGCCATGGGGTTGTGTTTATAAAAGCTAGGACTGAAACATGCATCAAAGGATGGGATTGAACTTGCCGTCTTCAAAGCCTTCTGGGATGTCCTGTCCTTCGGGCTCGGGGTCGCGGAACTGATCCTCGTTCACCTGCTCATAGTACTGCTCGTCGACGGGCTCTCCTTCGTTCACTCCGTGGTCTACAACGCATACAAAACACTCAATCAAAACAAAGAAATAACGATTTATCGTTGAGCTCGAAACGGGGACACATAAAATATAGGGCATGGAGTGATATTTTTGGGTGTGCTTCTAATGGCATGGTCAAAACTATATTAAGAGAGACGTGGTAAAGTTTTGGGTAGATCCGAGGTCTTTAGGCGCATATAATGATAGGTCAAAAGGGTGTTTAGGGCCTAACAGGGGTTCATGGACCTGTTTGTGATTATATTCGAGAAGGCAGGGGTTTGGTTTGAATTTTAAAAACTTCTTGGGTCATACTAAAAGGGTCCGGGGCTTATTTATAAATGTTTTCATGAGGTGGGGGTCTGATTTTAAAATAAGATAAAGGACAGGGTTTCTTTTGCAAAAATAGCAAGGAGTGGGGGGTTTCTTTTCTGAATCAAGGGAAAGGGAGGGGGTTTTGGGCTAAATGGCCCCTTTCTTCCTCCTCTCTCCACGGGAAAACAGGGGAGGCGGTCAGGGGGGCGTCGGCGGCGCTCAGCCGGCGGCCCTGGGCCTCGGGAACGGCCGGAGTAGGGGCGAAAGGGGGAGGGCGACGTGGGAGGTCGAATCCCCTCCTTAATTTGAGCGGGGGAGGTCCGTGGAGGTGGCGCCACGGTGGCGGGCGGCGGCGGGCGACGGCGAGCTTGGGGGCGGCGCCACGGAGCTCGTCGGCGGACCGGTCCCTGGGGAAAAGGAGGAGGGGATCTCGAGGATCCCAGAGCCTACCTTGGCTCGAGCCGAGGTGCTGCGGAGAGGGGTGCCCCGCGATGGCCGGCGTTCGGGAGCGGCGGCTATGGTGAATGGCGGTGCTAGGGAACCAAGGGGACTGCGGGCGGTGGTGGCTTGGGATGTGAAGCTCGAGGGTGACGCGAGGGTCCCCTTTATAGGGCAAGTGAGGCGGTGGAGGTGGGAGCAGGGCAGCGGCGGCGTCAACGGCGGCGCTGTGCTAGGGTCGCCGGCGTCGTACGTGCATAGGGCGACGGCGTGCGCTGCGAGGCGGGATGTGACGCGTCGAGGAGGCGGCGACCGGCGTAGGCGGCGCTGTTCGGGCGTCAACGGCAGGCTGCAAGCGGCGTGGGGCACGGTGTGCAGGCGTGGCGTGGCCGGTACGGGCGCGCGTGAGCGCGGCCAGACGGCCGTGGCGTGTGCGCGTGGTCGGGCCGATGCGCGCGCACAGGAGCTGGGACGGGCGGCGCAGTTCGGCGCGCCGTGTGCGCGTGTGCTCGCGGAGGGGAGCGCGGAGTGCGGGGCAGGGAGCAAGGCGGTGGCGAGCGGCGCGGCGCTCGGGCTGGTGCGCCGAACAGCTGCTGCGGCCGAGTGTGCGCGTGCGCGCGAGGGGGAGCGGGGCAGGGCAGGCCGGGGAACGGCGCGCGCGGCTGTGGGGCGAGGTCGGGGACCGTGCGGCGTGCGCGCAGCCGAGCAAGAGGGGCAGCGCGGCCGGGCGGCGCACGGGAGCGGCAAAGCAGAGAGGGAGGGGGGGGGCCGAGCGCGCGGGGGTAGGAGAAAGGAGAGAGAGGGAGAGGGAAGGAGAGAGAAAAGAAAGGAGAAAAAGAAAATGGGAAAAAGAAAAGAAAGGGGAAAAAGAAAAAGGAGGGAAGAGGGTAATGGAGAGAGAGGAAGGGCGGGATTCGTGCCGACGCGATGCGGCCCCGGCCGGCCACGCGCGACGGTCGCGTGCGCTCGGCGGGATTCGCGACGTGGTCTACGGCTGGTCGGCCACGCGCGTGTCGCGCGGAGAGGGGGATGGGACAACGGGTGTTCGGGACAGAGAAATGATCTCGGGATTTGGGGTTCAGGGTTTTAGAAGAATCTCGAGCTCAACGATGAAAATGCTTTTGGAGAGAAAAAGTATTTTAGTGCGTGATTTAGCCTTGCTTGATTTTTGGGATGTTACAAACCTACCCCACTTAAAATGAATCTCGTCCTCGAGATTCGGCTGATTCCTAAACAGGTGGGGAAATTCCTTCTTCAGAGCGTCTTCGCGTTCCCACGTAGCTTCTTTTACTCCGTGTCTGCTCCACTGAACTCTGCAAATTCGTACTTCGGAGTTTCTGGTCCTCCTGGTTACAGTATCCAGAATCTTGACTGGTATTTTCTGATATCGCAAGTCTGGCTGGAGATCTATCGTTTCTATTGGCACATGCTCTGCCTCGGGTACCCTCAAACACCTTCTCAATTGCGAGACATGGAATACTGGGTGTATATTCGACATTTCTTCTGGTAGCTCCAGACGGTACGCTACTGCTCCGACTTTCTTCAGAACTCGGTATGGTCCAATGTATCGGGGAGCCAACTTTCCATGTACCTGAAATCTTCGGGTTCCTCGAATGGGTGACACCTTGAGATACACGAAATCTCCTAGGTTGAAGCTTATTTCGCGTCTTTTCTTGTCAGCGTAGCTCTTTTGTCTTGACTGGGCTGCTTTCAGCTTTCCTCTAATCTCGGCGACTCTTTCTTCTGCTTCCTTGATGAGTGCGGGGCCGACTAGGGCACGTTCTCCAACTTCTGACCACATCAGCGGTGTTCTGCACTTTCTTCCGTAGAGAGCTTCAAACGGTGACATGCCCAAGCTTGCTTGGTACCCATTGTTGTATGAGAACTCGGCATAGGGTAAGCTTTGTTCCCAATCTTTGCCATAAGTGAGGACACACGCTCTCAGCATATCTTCCATAATCTGATTCACTCTTTCTGTCTGACCATCTGTCTGTGGGTGATAAGCGGAGCTAAAGTCTAGCTTGGTGCCCATAGCTTTATGCAAACTTTTCCAAAATCTAGAGGTGAACTGGGTCCCTCTATCTGAAACAATTCGGCTGGGCACACCATGCAATTTCACTATGTTTTCCACATAGAGCCTGGCCAGCTTTTCTCCGCCGTAGTTGGTCCTTACGGGTATGAAGTGGGCCGCTTTAGTGAGTCGGTCCACTATTACCCATATGGAATCATGTCCTTTCTGTGTTCTGGGTAGTCCTACCACAAAATCCATCCCTATTTCATCCCATTTCCAAACCGGGATAGGTAGGGGTTGCAACAATCCTGCCGGCTTCTGGTGCTCAGCTTTGATTCTTTGGCAAGTATCACAACGGGCGACAAATCGTGCAATATCTGCCTTCATCCCATTCCACCAATATTTCTGTCTTAAGTCCATATACATCTTGGTGGAGCCTGGGTGAATGGAGTAGGCCGAATTGTGGGCTTCATCCATTATTATTTGCCTGAAATCTCCTTTCTGGGGCACACAAATTCTATATTTATACCATAGCATTCCTCTTTTATCCACTCTAAAGTCTGGTGCCTTATTTTCTCCGGTCTGCCTCCGGATTTCCATCAGTCCTTTGTCCGATCTTTGGGCTTTTCTGATTCTTTCTTCCAGAGTGGATTGGACGTTCAGCACTTGACTGGAGCCCCGAGGGACAATGTGCACATTTAATCGTGCCATTTCCTCTCGTAAATGGTCATTCTTGGGCCCGTAGGATTTCCGACTTAGGGCATCGGCTACCACATTTGCTTTACCAGGGTGATAATGGATTTCCAGATTATAATCTTTGACTAATTCCAGCCATCTCCTTTGTCTCAAGTTCAAGTCTGGCTGGGTGAAGATATACTTCAGACTTTTATGGTCGGTAAAGATTTTGCACTTATTTCCAATCAAATAATGCCTCCAAATCTTAAGTGCGTGCACTACGGCTGCAAGTTCCAAGTCATGGGTCGGGTAGTTTTGCTCATGGGTCCTGAGCTGACGGGAAGCATATGCAATGACTTTCCCGTTTTGCATTAGCACACAACCCAATCCTTGTCGGGACGCGTCACAATAGATGACAAAATCCCGATGAATATCCGGCAGGGTTAGCACTGGGGCTGTCGTCAATTTTCGCTTCAACTCCTGGAAGCTCCTTTCACACGACTCCGTCCAGGTGAACTTCTTTTCTTTCTTGAGCAGCTCTGTCATGGGTCGGGCTATCTTAGAAAATCCCTCAATGAATCTCCGATAATACCCAGCTAATCCGAGAAAACTTCTGATCTCACTGACATTGGTTGGTTGCTGCCAGTTGGAGACTGCTTCGACCTTCTCGGGATCCACTGCTACTCCTTCCGCGGTCAAGATATGACCAAGGAAAGCTACTTTCTCTAGCCAGAACTCACACTTGCTAAATTTGGCGTATAGCCTATGCATTCTCAGTTTCTCCAGAACTACCCTCAGGTGTTGCTCGTGCTCCTGAATACTCTTCGAGTAAATAAGTATGTCGTCAATGAAGACTACGACAAACTTATCTAACTCGTCCATAAACACTTTGTTCATGAGGTTCATGAAATAGGCAGGTGCATTTGTCAGTCCAAAAGACATCACCGTAAACTCAAACTGACCATACCGGGTGACAAAAGCTGTTTTCGGGATGTCGCTCTCCCTGATCTTGAGCTGAAAATAGCCGGACCTCAGGTCAATCTTGGAAAAGTACCTGGCTCCTTTTAACTGGTCAAAAAGATCATCGATCCTGGGGAGGGGGGTACTTGTTTTTGATAGTGACTTCGTTTAGTGCCCGGTAGTCTACACATAACCTCATACTTCCATCCTTCTTCTTGACAAATAAAACCGGGGCTCCCCAAGGTGACGAACTTGGCCTGATGAAGCCAATCCGTTGCAACTCCTCTAGTTGTTTCTTTAACTCCGCCAACTCGGAGGCTGCCATCCTATAAGGTCTCTTGGCTATGGGGGCAGTTCCAGGGACAAGGTCAATAACAAACTCTACATCCCTATCTGGCGGCATACCAGGAAGTTCTTCCGGGAAGACATCTGGATACTCGTTCACTACTGGGACTTCTTCCAAGGACTTGCCTTCCATACTGAATATTATCGGGTTTGCTCCGCTTTCCCGGGTGTGACAGGTCACTCGGACTCCCTCTGGGTTTGTTAGATGCACTACCTTGTCCGTACAACCTATGAGGCCATTGTGTTCGCTTAGCCAGTCCATTCCAAGGATCACATCTATCCCTTCTGACTTAAGTACTACTAGGTCTGCTAGAAACTCTACCCCACTTAAATTGATCCTTACCTGTAGACAACCCAGTTGACACCTGATGTCTCCTCCGGGCGTCCGGGTTAATAAGGGTGTTTTTAGTAGTACTGTAGGTATTTTATGTTTCTCCACAAAACTTGAGGATATGAATGAGTGTGATGCTCCAGAATCGAACAGTACTATTGCAAGAGTTGAGCTGACTAGGTACTCACCGAGTACTACGCCCTAGGCTCCTTGAGCCTCCTGTGCGTCGATGTGGTTGACGCGGGCTCGTCCAAAAGACTGCTGGGGTTGCCTCTGCTGGTTGTTGTTGTTGTTGTTGCTGTTGCCGCGGAGGGGCACTCGGTTGGCACCGGTCAGAACTGGCTTAGGTCCGTTCACTGTGTTGGAGAAAGCTGATGTAGCCGGCTTGTTCTTGGCATAAGGACAGTCGACGATGAAATGACCCGTCTCCCGATAGTTGAAGCAGGCCCTCACATTGCTGTTGTTGTTGGTGACCTGGCTTGCATTACTCTGAGGGGCCCTCAAGGTGTTCTGGCTTCTGAGCTGGGTGTTAGGGACCCGTGGTCCCGTCACTTGAGACTGAGTTCTGTACTGCATTGGGGCTTGGGACCTTGGTGCGTTGTAGCTGAAGCTTCTGGGCTTCTGGAAACGATCCTGCTGGTGTACCTTGCTCTCCAAAAACTTGCGCTTGTTATCCTTTCTTTCATCGATCTTGGCCCTCTCTGTGAGGATTGCCTTGTTCATCAGGGTGTTGAAATCAGGGTAGATCTGAGGAGTGAGCAGGGTCCTGAGTTCTGGGTTCAGTCCCTTTTTGAATATATCCTGCTTCTTTTCGTCTTCGTTCACTTCTTCTGGTGCATAGCGAGCCAGTTCCATAAACTGGTGTGTATACTCTTCCACCGTCATATTCCCCTGCTGAAGTGCGCGAAATTCATCCGCCTTGCGCTTCATGGTGGCCGAGGGGATGTGGTAACGGCAGAATTCCCTCACGAATTCATTCCAGGTGATGGTGGAGGCATCTCGGGCAGCAGCGCAGTAATTCTCCCACCAGGCTAAGGCAGTCCCGGTGAGTTGATGTGCAGCCAAAAGAACTTTATCTCGATCCTGGCACCCAAATGGCTCGAGCTTCCTCTGGATCACGCGGAGCCAGTCATCTGCATCCAAGGGGTTGCTGGATCCGGCAAAAGTGGGTGGCTTTGCCCTCAGAAAAGCTGTCAGCTTGTCATTAAAGGTTTGCTCTCGTGGCTGCCTGTTCACTAGAGCATTGGCCAGTGTCTCCAGTATGAGAGTCTGGTTATGGATTATTTGTGCCAGATCCGTGAAGGGTGGTGGTGGCAGCTGTGCACCAAGATTTTCTCCTCTGCCCTGACTCACTTCTTGTTCTTCCTGAGGATGGTTTTGCCCGTCAGGGTGTACTCCTGCATCAGCGGCTGCAGGGTCCCTGACGCGGGAGGCCCTCGTGATGCTCCGGGAAACCATCTGCAGATCAAGTGGATTGGGACTAAGATTAGGTGATGTTTAAGTTGTTTAATTCGTATTTTTGAAAAGGCAGTATCTTTCTACTGCCGAAAATCACACAAGCACACAACATACCAAACAACAAGCACAACAACATCATTACTGCAAGGGGGGGTACAACACGGGGCAAGGCCAAACGCGTACTACACGTCCGGGTACAGAACTTCAAAAGAAAAGGGGGTACAGAACTTCTTCGGACCACACGGCTTCATTCCTTGACGGTTGCTAGCACATTAGGCAGACTCGACGGCTTGAGTGGGTTCCTCCCTCGGAAGGGAACTCACGTCCTCCGGGGAAATGAGTGGTCCTGGCTCGCCGTCCTCTAGGTCTCCGTTTTCCCGGGGTTGTGTCATGGCTTCTCTTGCGGCGGCGGCCGTAGACCTTCCAAGATTCTCGGGTGGGGCTCGTGGGTTTCCAACGAGTGATCCCCATCCCATGACGGGCGTTCCGAGCAGAACATGGTCTTCTCCTATTGCCGGGACTGGGGTTCCACTTCTAGTCCATTCCAACATGCGCTGGTCCCGGGCTTGTCTGAGACTTTCCTGAGCAACTGCTTCACTGCTGACCGTGGCTGCGGCTCTTGCCTCAGCTTGGACTACTCGGATCTGCTGCAGTCTTACCGCGAGCTCTGCTTGCTCGGCTCGACGGGTCTGTTCCCTCAGCAAGTTGGCTTGCTCGTCAAAGAGCTGATCCAAGGAGGCTAGATAGGTAGCTACTTGGTACAGGAGGACTTCTTCATGGCGGCGCCGTTCCAGGCTTCTCATTCGAGCTTCCCAAACTGGAGTTCTGATGGCTGGTGGAAAGAACCTTATTGGTGTGGGGGTGAGGTGTCTTTCGAAAATCCGGCACAGGTAACGAAGTGCTTTCCTGACGGCTAGGGGATAGGTGTCCTGGTGCCTAAACCCTGTAGCGGTCACTCACCATGACAGGATGTCGGGGTAGCGGTCACTTCTGGCGACGACTAGGATCACCCTGCAGCGGAGAGTGCCATGATGCTCATACTCTCTGCTGTAGTACCTTGGGCGTTCCGTGACTCCAAGGCTTTCCAGGGCATTGATCAAGAGGCTGGGGAAACCAGGTGCAGCTTGGCAATCGCCCTGGGTCCATCCTTCCTCAGCCATCTGAAAACAAAGATAGGGTGAAAAACTTGCACAATTATTTGAGGTACACAAAAGGGGTAGATGACATTTATTATTGCAACATGGTGGGGTACAACTTCATGGGTACACGATTATTAGGGCAAAAGTTCTAACTTGGGTGCTACTCCTATCAAGGGGATTTCTTCTCGATCTTGAGAGGGCGCTTCTTCAGTGGGAGATACTGATCCATCATATCATCCTCGGTCTGAGTTCCTTTATCCCAGTGGGTTTCTTCAGGTTCTTCTTCTTCAGTTTGAGTTCCAACATCCCAATGGGTTTCCATGGGCTCTTCCTCTTCGGTCTGGATGTCTACATCCCATTGAGCCTCTTCGGGTTCCTCTTCTTCGTCTTCCTCTATCCATCCACCTATTCCCCAGTGAGCCTTGTACCTCCGCATTCGGGCTTGGAGAGCGGCTAGAGAATTCTCGGCGCGTGTGACTCTTGCCTGTTGTTCTTCCAGTTCTGCCTCTTTTTCTTCCATTTGGACTTGGAGGGCGGCTAGGGAATACTCGGCATGTACGGTCCTCGACCGTTGTTCATCCAGCTCCTGGGTTGCCTTTTCTGCTCTGTGGACTTGCTGCTTCAGTTGTGCTGCTTGCTCGCGGTAGAGCTCATCCAGGCCGGTGAGATAGATGGATAGGTGGGATACTGTGTCTTCCAGGTCTTCTTCTTCTCTCCCAAGCCCTCTCATCCGGGCAATCCATGTGCGTCCTCTTCCTTCAGTCGGCGGGAAAAATCCCATAGGAGTCCGCTGGAGGTGATGCCTGTAGATTACCCGTAGACGTCGTAGGGCTTTGCGGGCGGCTTTTCGATAGGTATCTGGGAAACGGAATCCAGTGGTGGAGATGAACCAAGGGTCCACATCAGGGTAGCGGGTGCTCCTTGCTATGAAGATCATCAGGTCACACCGAAGAGTGCCCTTGGAGTCGTACTCCCGATAGAGAAACTCTGGTGGGTCCACAACTCCAATGCGTTCCAGGCTGAGTATCAACAACTTAGGAAGGCCGGGCTCTGCGAAACAGATTCCGCCGATCCATCCATTGTCAGCCATCTGGAACAGGGCAAGAACCAAAGGTAAGTGTTTGTGTGAGGAAAGGATTAAAGATAGAAAAGTCCTAAGGTGAAAGGTCCTGAAAACGGGTTTCGCTCCAAGGGTCACGTCCTACGGCCAACCTATGGCTCTGATACCACCTGAAGTGTCCCCTCATAAGAGAAGACTTAAATGTGATACAAAGCACCAGTCCCAGGAGGCTGATGCCACATTTATTACATCAAATGGTTCAAAACTGTACAAACCTTGGAGGACACTCGATACAGATAATGATAATAATTAACCAAGCTACGACATAACACCAGACCGCAAACCACATGGGGTCTAGCACGGGCTCAGAGTACTGCGACAGTGGAGGCATCTCGACAGGGCCGGTTCCACAGGCAAAGTTGGGTGCAGAACGATAACCCTACTCGGCGTCGTCTGGAACGAAGTCTGGGTCTTCTTCTGTAAAAAGTAAGAGTGGGGTGAGTACAAACGTACTCAGGAAGTGCAACCACACCCACGGAGGGGTTACATCAGAGTAATATGCATAGGTAAATCAAGGATAAGGTTACGGTTTAATTTGCAGCAAAAACGATATTTTATGCAGGGGTTTATTTTAAAGAAAACCTTTTAGAAATCAGTTTTTTTTGGCAGTAACACAGAGTTCAGGTTTTAAAACTGCTACCGGACTCCCCGTCCGTCGTAGCACACGGCACAACTGCCGGACACAATTCCAAAACAACTCACACCAGCCCATCCAAATGAAACACTAGTTATGTGACCACACCGTAACTCGCCCAATACCGTGGGCACAGACTATTCGAATAGATTCTTAACTCTGCAGAGGTGTGCAACTTTACCCACAAGTAGGATACCACAACTCGAACACCGTCGTGTCGGTGTAGATCCCAACATAGCCATTACCCACCATAGCTAAGCCTGACTAGCCATCACGGGATGTACCAAGGGGTCATTGTCCGTTCACTTAGGTATAACCGGGCATACGTCTCTTGGGGCTTATCCCTTTTCCTTAGCCACCCGTTGCTCTCAGCTCTCCTGATGGCTACCACACCAACTAGTGGGATTTATGCTACGCCGTTGCCCATTCAACGGTCGAGTGGTTTGCACGATAGTGGAGTTAGGTGAGATGACACACCAACTCGGTCCTTAGACACGACAAGATGGATATCTCCCTTCTTTGCCCTGCCACACAGGCATAAGCACACCAATCGGCAATTCACATAGAAATGCCGTCCATCCCGTCCAAACTCATCTTTCGAAAATCCACATTTTATCCCTTCCCACACACACACATTTTCTTTATCAAATAAATCATATTATGAGTAAAGTCCTAAGCGTTCTAGTGTCGATTAACGTTCAAGCAAAATCAGACATTAATCTAGGTGGTCAAGGAATGGTTATCACAAATCAAGGGGTGGCTATCCAACCGTGTTTTCATGCAAGCAAAACATATGTAATTTTATAAAGCAGGCCATGGGGTTGTGTTTATAAAAGCTAGGACTGAAACATGCATCAAAGGATGGGATTGAACTTGCCGTCTTCAAAGCCTTCTGGGATGTCCTGTCCTTCGGGCTCGGGGTCGCGGAACTGATCCTCGTTCACCTGCTCACAGTACTGCTCGTCGACGGGCTCTCCTTCGTTCACTCCGTGGTCTACAACGCATACAAAACACTCAATCAAAACAAAGAAATAACGATTTATCGTTGAGCTCGAAACGGGGACACATAAAATATAGGGCATGGAGTGATATTTTTGGGTGTGCTTCTAATGGCATGGTCAAAACTATATTAAGAGAGACGTGGTAAAGTTTTGGGTAGATCCGAGGTCTTTAGGCGCATGAAATGATAGGTCAAAAGGGTGTTTAGGGCCTAACAGGGGTTCAGGGACCTATTTGTGATTATATTCGAGAAGGCAGGGGTTTGGTTTGAATTTTAAAAACTTCTTGGGTCATACTAAAAGGGTCCGGGGCTTATTTATAAATGTTTTCATGAGGTGGGGGTCTGATTTTAAAATAAGATAAAGGACAGGGTTTCTTTTGCAAAAATAGCAAGGAGTGGGGGGTTTCTTTTCTGAATCAAGGGAAAGGGAGGGGGTTTTGGGCTAAATGGCCCCTTTCTTCCTCCTCTCTCCACGGGAAAACAGGGGAGGCGGTCAGGGGGGCGTCGGCGGCGCTCAGCCGGCGGCCCTGGGCCTCGGGAACGGCCGGAGTAGGGGGGAAAGGGGGAGGGCGACGTGGGAGGTCGAATCCCCTCCTTAATTCGAGCGGGGGAGGTCCGTGGAGGTGGCGCCACGGTGGCGGGCGGCGGCGAGCGACGGCGAGCTTGGGGGCGGCGCCACGGAGCTCGTCGGCGGACCGGTCCCCGGGGAAAAGGAGGAGGGGATCTCGAGGATCCCAGAGCCTACCTTGGCTCGAGCCGAGGTGCTGCGGAGAGGGGTGCCCCGCGATGGCCGGCGTTCGGGAGCGGCGGCTATGGTGAATGGCGGTGCTAGGGAACCAGGGGGACTGCGGGCGGTGGTGGCTTGGGATGTGAAGCTCGAGGGCGACGGGATGGTCCCGTTTATAGGGCAAGTGAGGCGGTGGAGGTGGGAGCAGGGCAGCGGCGGTGGAGGTGGGAGCAGGGCAGCGGCGGCGTCAACGGCGGCGCTGTGCTAGGGTCGCCGGCGTCGTACGTGCACAGGGCGACGGCGTGCACTGCGAGGCGGGATGTGACACGTTGAGGAGGCGGCGACCGGCGCAGGCGGCGCTGTTCGGGCGTCAACGGCGGGCTGCAAGCGGCGTGGGGCACGGTGTGCAGGGCGTGGCGTGGCCGGTACGGGCGCGCGTGAGCGCGGCCAGACGGCCGTGGCGTGTGCGCGTGGTCGGGCCGATGCGCGCGCACAGGAGCTGGGACGGGCGGCGCGGTTCGGCGCGCTGTGTGCGCGTGTGCTCGCGGAGGGGAGCGTAGAGTGCGGGGCAGGGAGCAAGGCGGTGGCGAGCGGCGCGGCGCTCGGGCTGGTGCGCCGAGCAGCTGCTGCGGCCGAGCGTGCGCGTGCGGGGCAGGGCAGGCCGGGGAACGGCACGTGCGGCTGTGGGGCGAGGTCGGGGACCGTGCGGCGTGCGCGCGGCCGAGCAAGAGGGGCAGCGCGGCCGGGCGGCGCACGGGAGCGGCAGAGCAGAGAGGGAGGGGGGCCGAGCGTGCGGGGGTAGGAGAAAGGAGAGAGAGGGAGAGGGAAGGAGAGAGAAAAGAAAAGAGAAAAAGAAAATGGGAAAAAGAAAAGAAAGGGGAAAAAGAAAAAGGAGGGGAGAGGGTAATGGAGAGAGAGGAAGGGCGGGTTTCGCGCCGACGCGATGCGGCCCCGGCCGGCCACGCGCGACGGTCGCGTGCGCTCGGCGGGATTCGCGGCGTGGTCTACGGCTGGTCGGCCACGCGCGCGTCGTGCGGAGAGGGGGATGGGATAACGGGTGTTCGGGACAGAGAAATGATCTCGGGATTTGGGGTTCAGGGTTTTAGAAGAATCTCGAGCTCAACGATGAAAATGCTTTTGGAGAGAAAAAGTATTTTAGCGCGTGATTTAGCCTTGCTAGATTTTTGGGATGTTACAATGGTAGGCGGCGTTGGAGGAGTTGGGAAGAGAAAGAAGAAAAGAGGATGATATGTGCGGTCCACGAGCCTATGCTGGTTTAGAGAGTCTGATTTTGGAGAGTTTGTTGGTTTGCCCTATATAGTTTATAAAGTTTTTTATTTTTTGGCTAGTCTCTTTTTCTCTAAATTTAACTAGTATTATTGCTACTCTCTTGAAGATGCTCTCACTTGGATCCAAATCTGAAACCACCCATTACAGTAACACTTAGTGCAGAACCGTCTTCATGGAGAGATCACTGGAAGTCTGAAGCCATTTATAACTTCCCCTTTGATAAAGGGCGCGTCACATTTTTTTGTGAGTTCACACGAGAGAGGCTGCAAACTTTATGTTCTGCTTGATGCCCATGGGTACCAGACTGTTACAGCAGCACGGGCATTTCCAAAAGAAAAAAAAAGTGCGAGCATTGCCAAAAGTGGCGTCAGCACTACTACTACAGAAATCGTTTTGATCAGACAGGCTGCAAGACAGAAACGGCGCAAAGATTTCGAATGGATCACGGTCGTCCGCCGCCATGATCGTACGGCCAGGAAAAATCACGAACCCTCACATTCCAAGGAAACTTGCGGCAGGAGACCGCCTTTATTCCCCAAAGCCGCGGGCGGTCTAGACAAAGCCCGAGATAAAAGGAAGGCATGGAACGCCTCCGACCACGACACGAGCGCTCGTCTCGTCGCACCCGAAATCCGGCGCCGCCGCCGCCGCCGCCGCCCAGAGCCCCATCCCGCCTCCCCGGCGGCACTCCTCGGCTAGGCGGGTTCCGAGCGCCGCGCCGCGGCCCCTCGTGGTTCTGCGGGCGCGGGGTGCGATTCCAGCGAAGGGATCGGGCTGTTGCCTGGTCGGCGGGGACGGGGAGGAGTCATTCGCCCTGCCTCCTGCAATAATTATTTGCTGCGCGCAGGCGCAGGTCGGTTTCGAATTCGCCATTCGCCCTGCCGGCGACCAATAACCGATGGCCCCGCGCGCCGCGCTCCCCCTCTTCCTCCACGCCGCGCTCGCGCTGCTGCTGCTGGTGGCGGCCTGCTCCGCGGCCCCCGGCGTCTTCCAGGTGCGCCGCAGGTTCCCGGCCGGGGGAGGCGCCGCCGCGCTCCGCGCCCACGACGGGCGCCGGCACGGCCGGCTCCTCGCGGCTGCCGACCTCCCGCTCGGCGGCCTCGGCCTCCCCACCGACACCGGGTACGTGCGAGCACCGGACGGCCGCTCCTCCTGCTCGGCGGCGCTCGCTAGCTAGTGTATTTTTCGTGGATTTCTCCGCGGTGGGTGGCTGATTCGGTGGTTGTGGGGATTGCTGGGTCGGCCGGGCCGCCGCGCGCAGGCTCTACTTCACGGAGATCAAGCTCGGGACGCCGCCCGAGCGTTACTACGTGCAGGTCGACACCGGCAGCGACATCCTCTGGGTGAATTGCATCACCTGCGACCGATGCCCCCGCAAGAGCGGCCTCGGGGTACTGACCATTCCCCACTCCCTCCTGGGGTCCCAATTGCAGATGTATCGGCTCGATTCAATGTGACATTGCGGTGTGGGCGTTGCTGTGCAGCTAGACCTGACGCTCTACGATCCCAAGGCGTCCTCGAGCGGGAGCCCGGTCTCGTGCGACCAGGGGTTCTGCGAGGCCACCTACAGGGGCAAGCTGCCGGGGTGCAGCGCCAATGTGCCCTGCGAGTACAGCGTCGTGTATGGTGACGGCAGCTCGACGACGGGGTTCTTCGTCACCGATGTGCTGCAGTTCGACCAGGTGACCGGGAATGGGCAGACACAGCCTGGGAACGCCAGCGTCACATTTGGGTGAGTCGTCGTTTCGGTTTGTCGAATTACAATCATTTTCATATGATCTAATGTTGGACCAACGGACAGCCCATATTGGATCGGTTATTATTAGCTCTACATGTGTCATCATAGATGTTGGATACATGATCAACTTTGGATGTTTATGCTGAAAAGCTTTATCAATTACATGACGAATATGTGAGGAAACAATGCGCACTTACTCTATATATCTACTTCGCGTTAGCCTACGACTTGTTGATAGCGAATACCGTGTTTAAGAAGAGGGAATCCCATCTTGTGACGTTTCGTAGTGGACAACACTCGAGCCAGATCGACTTTATCCTTACTAGGAGGGAGGATATACGTGATTGCTTATATTGTAAGGTGATACCTGGGGAGTGTGTTGTCCCTCAACACAAGCTTGTGGTGGCGGACTTTCGTCTTCGGGTACGTGTCCACCGGGACAAACGTGCCAAAATTGCGAGAACAAAGTGGTGGAAGCTTAGAGGGGAAGCGGCACAAGCGTTTAAGGAAAGGATGCTAGGTGAGGGGCCTTGGGAAGAAGGAGAAGACACAGATGACATGTGGCTAAAGATGGCAACATGTGTTCGGAAGGTGGCCTCAGAGGTGTTTGGCGTGAGTAGGGGAGGCAAACAGGAGGAGAAAGACACCTGGTGGTGGAATGACGAGGTGCAAAGGGCTATTAAGGAGAAGAAGGAGTGTTTCAAGCGCCTCCACCTTGACAAGAGTGCAGCCAACATCGAGGGCTATAAATTAGCGAAGAGGGTTGCAAAGCGAGCTATGAGTGTAGCAAAGGGTAAGGCGTATGATGACCTGTATCAGCGGCTAGGCACGAAAGAAGGGGAGAATGACATTTATAGGATGGCTAGGATCCGCGAGCGGAAGACAAGTGATATCAACCAAATCAAATGCATTAAAGATGGGACAGATCGACTGCTAGTGAAGGATGAGGACATCATGGATAGATGGAGAGAGTACTTCGACAAGTTGTTTAATGGGGAGAGTGAGGGCCCTACCCTTGAGTTAGATGACTCTTTTGACGATACCAACAGACGTTTTGTGAGGAGAATTCAGGAGGTAGAGATCGGGGAGGCTTTGAAGAGGATGAAGGGAGGTAAAGCGATGGGTCCTGATGGTATCCCCATTGAGGTGTGGAGATGCCTCGGAGATAGAGCAATAGTATGGTTAACTAAGTTTTTTAATCTCATTTTTCGGTCAAACAAGATGCCGGAAGAATGGAGGAGAAGTATATTAGTACCTATCTTCAAAAACAAGGGCGATGTTCAAAATTGTACTAACTACCGTGGGATTAAGCTGATGAGCCATACGATGAAGTTTTGGGAGAGGGTTATCGAGCATCGCCTAAGAAGAGTGACAAGTGTGACCCAAAACCAATTTGGGTTCATGCCTGGAAGGTCAACCATGGAGGCGATTTTCTTAATACGACAATTGATGGAGAGATATAGGGAGCAGAAGAAGGACTTGCACATGGTCTTCATTGACCTTGAGAAGGCATATGACAAAGTACCGAGAAATGTCATGTGGTGGGCCTTGGAGAAGCACAAAGTCCCAACTAAGTACATTACCCTCATTAAGGACATGTACAAGATGCGACGACGTTTGTCCGGACATGTGATGGTAACACCACTGACTTTCCTATTAATATAGGCCTACACCAGGGGTCAGCATTGAGCCCTTATTTATTTGCTTTAGTGATGGATGAGGTCACAAGGGATATACAAGGTGAGATCCCTTGGTGTATGCTCTTTGCTGATGATGTGGTGCTAGTTGACGAGAGTAGGGCAGGGGTTAATAGGAAGTTAGAGCTGTGGAGACGCACGTTAGAGTCGAAAGGGTTCAGACTTAGTAGGACCAAGACCGAGTACATGATGTGCGATTTCAGCGCGATTAGGCATGAGGGGGGAGACGTTAGTCTAGATGGACAAGTGGTGGTCCAGAAGGATACTTTTCGGTATTTAGGATCGGTGCTACAAAAGGATGGCGACATTGATGAAGATGTTAGGCATAGAATTTCAGCTGGCTGGTTGAAATGGCGACAAGCTTCTGGCATCCTTTGTGACAAGAGGGTGCCATAAAAGCTAAAAGGCAAATTCTATAGGACAGCAATTCGTCCGGCGATGCTATACGGTGCTGAATGTTGGCCTACAAAAAGGCGACATATCCAGCAACTGAGTGTAGCAGAGATGCGGATGTTGCGGTGGTTTTGCGGGCACATAAGGAGGGATAGAGTCCGGAACGAAGTTATTCGGGATAGGGTCGGAGTGGCACCAATTGAGGAGAAACTTACCCAGTATCGGCTGAGATGGTTTGGACATGTCCAACGAAGGCCTCCTGAGGCGCCGGTGCGTAATGAGGTTCTTGAGCGGGTCGATAATGTAAAGAGGGGTAGAGGTAGACCTAAACTGACGTGTGATGAATCGGTTAAGAGAGACCTTAAGAATTGGAATATTTCTAAAGAGATAGCTTTGGATAGGAGCGCTTGGAGACTAGCTATCAATGTGCCTGAACCTTGAACTTATTTCTTTCGGGTTTCATCTCTAGCCTACCCCAACTTGCTTGGGAAAAAAGGCTATGTTGTTGTTGTTGTTGTTGTTGTAGGATTTAAACTTGTTTTGATGTCTCAAAAGATTCTTGACCGTTGCCACAAAGATAGCTAATATGATTGTGTCACCATGAGCTTGAATTTTTAATGCTTAGTGTGGAGTAATGAGTAATCAAGTTGTATTCTTTGCCCTTTATCTTGGTTGTGTGCTTGTGCTATTACTTCATTAAAAAGTTGGTATCAGGGAAGGTACCTAACTCTGCTGTTGGGTTTACTATATTCATCACATGCTTTTTCTCAATAAGGTTATAGTATAGGAACTAAGTAGGAGGCAAGGTTCAACCAAAGCATCAATTTGTGTTGATAATGCTGAAAACATCAGTGGGGATAACTGATTCTCCTTTACTTTGTAGGTGCGGTGCTCAGCAAGGTGGAGATTTGGGAAGTTCAAATCAAGCCCTCGATGGAATTCTTGGTTTTGGCCAAGCAAATACATCAATGCTATCACAGCTAGCTGCTGCTGGTAAAGTTAAGAAGATATTTGCTCATTGCTTGGATACCATAAATGGAGGTGGAATTTTTGCTATTGGAAATGTGGTGCAGCCAAATGTAAAAACAACACCATTGATAGCTGACATGTATGTATGTTAACCTTGTCATACTAATTGTTACTTTGGTTGTGTTACACTCATGGTGAACCTGAACTGAGTTCTATGTTGATATTCTCTATTGGTTAGTGTTCAATTCCTAAAACTTGCTTCAGAACTCAGGATGTTTATCACACTTCTGTATAGGGAGACAGAAAAGTGACTTAACACAGTTCTCTGTTAAAGGCCAAAAAGATGTGGTAGTATAATATTTGCACCATGTTGTGTTTTTATTGGTAGGAAAGCATCTTCGCTCCTGCATATGATATAATACAAAATGAACAATCACTGTTATTTTGCCAAACTAGAAGCTCCAGCGGGACTTAAAGAGAAGGTCCATGCCACTTTGCTTAGTGTCCAACTAACAAGGAAAAAATGATATGAGAACTGGAATAAATTTGATAGTATAGCATGTACGAAGAAAAGAAAGATAGATGTATAATAGATCTGCTTGTTAGACAAATGTTCTGTCTGCTGTCACTGGCATTCATGTCATGTTACAAACAGATGTTTCACCAATGCCGCTGTGCTAGTAACGCTTCCTGTTCCTTTTTGTTTTTGCCCGTGGCCTCTTTTGAACACACCATTGTGTTTTGTGGGTTTAAATTGGTAGATGTCATCGATGGCAGCATTGTAGTAAACTTTTTATGAATGCACAATTCTTGGCACATAGTGCTTAGTTCTACTTGATGTGCAATGCAGTGCCGCGGGCTTTTTTCACTTAATCTATACCGTCCTCACAGCCTGTCATAATTTTACCTTCCAGGCCGCACTACAATGTGAACCTTGAATCAATTGATGTTGGTGGTACTACATTACAGCTACCAGCTCGTGTTTTCGAAACACGAGAGAAAAAAGGTACCATAATTGACAGTGGTACAACCTTGACATACCTTCCAGAATTGGTTTTCCAAGAAGTAATATTTGCGGTACGACAAAGATCCCATGCTCTTTCTTCCCTTGTAATGGAGGATGATATGTATACTTACATATTATATTTCTCAACTGATTGTAGGTATTTAAGAAGCATCAAGATATAAAATTCCACAATGTTCAAGATTTTATGTGTTTCCAATACTCTGGAAGGTACACTTTACACACAATATAATTACAGTTGGACGAATGCCAATTATTACCTACAATTTCTTCTAGGCTGCATTCCTTATATGCTTAAATAGTCATTATATTAAAATTCTGATAGCGATAATGCCCTCTCGTACTTTGTTCATGAATGGACAACTTCTTTTCATCATACTTGCTCTTTTTTCATTTAAATTGACACAAAGAGGAATCACCAGCCCACGGATAATTTTCTCCCGCAATGATTACGATGCTAACTGACATATTCTTTTCTCTTGCAGTGTTGATGATGGTTTCCCAACTATCACCTTCCATTTTGAGGACGATCTCGCACTGCATGTCTATCCACATGAGTACTTTTTCCCAAATGGGGTAACATGACATTTCTCTCCTGGTGGTTCTGTTTCTGTTAGTTGCACTGTATTTTTGTTAGTGTTTCTGTTCTCCGAAAATTCCTTAAGCATTCCATATCAAACCTCCAGGCTGGTTCTTTTTGACTGGTTTCTAATATCGTCTGTTTGTCCTTGATGAGAAAGAATTTTGTTTAATTCCAGAGCTATATTCTTTTGTATAAAGGTGCTATATCAAACTACGGAAAATTTGTTGAAATACCTCTAGTAAAACCTACTTTGCCTAAATGCCATTGAGTTCTGTCACTGACAGATGGGAGCCTGGTCCCACATGTCATTGAGACATTAGATGGAATGTTGGCAAAGTGCAACTTGAGTAATGGTAGTGCCAGATTCTTGAACTCTGGAATTAATCAATTAACCATGGTTATCACCCATGTTTTTCTTCAAAATTAGTAAAGTTGTCTCAAAGAGTACAAGAAGTAAACCCAAGTACATATGTAGCACATCTAGCTTATCGTGCATTAGTTTGTATCTGTATGCATTTTCTTTATTATATGTTTGTTGCTGGAAGCTCTTCTCTTTCAGGAAGATCAAGCCATTATTTGAATAGATACATGACATTTGAAGGGCGGGCCTGGTGCAGCGGTAGAGCCTACCGTCTGTAACCGGAAGGTCCCGGGTTCGAGCCCCAGCCTCTGCACATTTGTGTGGGTAAGGCTTGGGGCTTAAAAACAACCCTTCCCCAGACCCCGCACAGTGCAGGAAGCCTATGGCACTGGGTATGCCCTTTTTTTATACATGACATTTGAACTCTTATTCAGTTAAAGCCCCTGGGCTGCATACATACTCTACAATTTACGATATATAGTCAAGAGTTGTTTCCAGTAGATTGTTAATCAAAGTCTGTTTTTGATTTTTTTTTTTGGATTCTAGCCACAACAATGGTTTGAAATAACAGTGATTATGAGTGCTTCATGAAAAATATGTGGCCATGACTCTTATGATCCCATGTTTTCTTTCACTGGAGCAGAATGACATATACTGCGTGGGATTTCAAAATGGTGCATTACAATCAAAGGATGGAAAGGACATTGTGCTTTTGGGAGGTCAGGGTTAGACTGCATTAGCAAACCTCTTTTGTTTGAAACGCTATGTTTTTGACGCCCCTGTCTGTTTTGTCCCAGATCTTGTTCTTTCAAACAAGTTAGTTGTCTATGACTTGGAAAATCAAGTCATCGGGTGGACCGTCTACAACTGTAAGTGCTAGCATGTTCAAACCTGCTCATTCTAAGTTCATTTCATAGTAACTTACAGCTGTAGTATCCTTTTGGAAATACCGACTATTGTTCCAACTATATTCCATGAAACTGGGAACCAGGAGCTCACACGGAATAATTTATATTCTCTACCCATCAATTGCCATTGCCTGTGGTTTGGGACAAAACATCATCTAAATTATTTTCTTTTTTTCCTTTTTCTGGTTAAAAATAATTTCATCCTTTTTGAAATAAAGAGAGGGGAAAATGAAAAATGCCAGGGTTGGTCAGTACAAGCATTGCTTGCTCTGAATTGTGAAAAAGCACTGCTCATGGGTTGCCTTTTATTTCTTATTATCTGCTTGTAATTTCAGGTTCATCGAGCATTAACATTAAGGATGACAAGACAGGCGCAACATATACCGTCAATTCACACAATATCTCCTCCGGATGGAGATTCCACTGGCACAAGTCCGTGGTTCTGTTGTTGGTAACAGTTTTATGCAGCTATTTAATATGCTAACTCTGTTGTACAACACGAACACGGACCCACTGATGGAAATTCATTTGATTCATATTCTTTTCACGAAAGAAAAGGAAATGTAGGCCCTTAGACTGTTGTTGTCTGACCACGGAAAACATTGAAAACAGAAACATTGTACACTACAATGTTAGCCTTTGTATGATTAGTGTAATGCTGAAGTGGTTTCCCATAAGAAAAGTTGTGTGTGTGTGTGGAATATGTCCTCTCTTTTGTTTGCAGTACAGGAATGTTTAGGTATGAACTCTATTTCTGCTGTTTTTGATACAGTATTGTTTTTTCCAACCCCGGAGACTGGGTTGGAAAAGCTGGGTCCCGGATTTTGCCCATTGAACTCATTCTGGGTCTGGTATATTTGTCTCATAATTCTCATCTGTTGGCCAGTAGTGTATTTATGTAAGTCTTGAGGGACCTATTTGCATATGGAATAATAAAAGAGGAGGAAGGGGGACTGGGCATCGATCCCAGAAAATCCCCAAATTGCAATATGGTATACAGAGCTAGGGTATCGAGCTCCGGCGTCGCGGCCGGTGGGCGCGAGTCGCGGCCGCCGGGCATGCGGGCGAGGACACCATGCATAGCAGCGCGGAGGGGCTTGAGCGACGCGCGGCCGGCGCAGGTGCACGGGCGGCGTGCGGCGTCGGACGCCGCCCGCGGGCCCGCGGGCGGGGGCGCCGGCGCGTGCCTGCGGGCGGCGCGCGTGGACCCAGGCGTGGCTGCGCCCCTGCGTGAGGCGACTTGCTGCTATGCGTCGCTTCCCGGCTGCTGCTCTGCTTCACGAGTCGTGAGGACTCTGGATGAGGAGATGAAGCGTAAGGTGGAGGCTGGCTGTGCAGGAAGGAGGTCGAAGCATGGTGCAGAGCTGCTTGTAGGAGAACTAAGAAAGAGAAAGGTGAAGCTGTACTACTCTATTGGCTTGTTCGGTTGACACTGCTCTGCTGGGAATGATGAGCCCCGAAGAAATTGAGGCTATGGAGAAGCCTAAGGCAGAAAAGGAGAAGGGAACTGCTGGTGGCAGTGGTGGAGATTTACCAATCACTAAGAGAGATGATGAGTGAGATGAGGTGTATGATTCAGGGGCTCATGGAAATGGGTTTGCTTACTCCTAAGGTTATGTCAGGACTGCCTGAGGTGAAGCTGGAGCTTGTGCCAAATGAAGTGAAGTTGGAAGGGAGTAGAAACTATTTAAGCTGGTCAAGAAGAGTGCAAGTCCTTGGTGCAAAAGGGCTAGAATATTATTTGGAAGAAAGCTGTGTAGAGCCAATTGATAAAGCTAGTACTGAGTGGAAAGTGTGGAATGCAACTAACTCTACTATAGTTGCATGGCTGATGGCATCTATGTCTCCATCTATTGCTAAGATGGTTGAAGCAATGAGGAAAGCTGCAAAAATCTGGAAGACCCTGAGTAACATGTACTCTGGGAAAGGGAATGTGATGATGATGATGGAAATTCAGGGCAAGGCCGATGTAGTGAAGCAAGAAGGAAAGACAGTTGAGCAGTATGCAAGTGAATTACAGTACCTATGGGGTGAGCTGGATCATTATGCTCCACTCCGGATGGAAACTCCAAATGATGCTATAGCTGTGAAGAAGTGGGTGGAGGACAGAAGGGTAACCCAATTTTTGAAAGGGTTGAATCCTGAATTTGAGAATAGGAGAGCTGCTATCTGCCACTAGGACAATCTTCCTAGCTTGGAAGAGGCTATTTCAGCCATGGTCCAAGAAGAAATTAGACAGCGGGTGATGGGTGACCGCAATCATGTGACATCAGCCTACACCATAGCTGATGATAGGATTTGTTTCAATTATGGTGAGAAAGATCATTTGAGCTACAACTGCCCTCAGCCAAAGAATTACAATAGCTATGAGGACTATGGTGGCTATGATGGTGGCCGTGGAGGTCGCGGACGCGGTCGTAGTGGCCGCGGGGGCTGTGGTGGCTTTGATGGTGGCCGTGGAGGCCGTGGTGGCTTTGATGGTGGCCGTGGAGGCCATGGTGGCTATGATTCTAGTCGTGGAGGTCGTGGTCGAGGTAGAGGTCGTGGTGGCACTAGGGCTAATGCAGCCATGACAGAAGAGACCTCACATGTCACTCTAACTGGTGATCAAGCTGTAGAATGGGAAGCTTGGCAGAAGAGCAAAACCTCAAAAAACTCCACAAGCATATCCACACAAGGACCTGTGACAGCACCCGCCACCAACTTTGGTAACTTTGCCAACTACGCCTGTGCAGGCGAAGGTACTCAGGCACAGGTACTTGCATCATCATATCATCCTCATTTAGATTGGATTATTGATTCTGGTGCATCTAAACATGCGACAGGCACATTTGACACTTTTGCATCTTACACACCATACACACACCTAGAAACTATTCAAACGGCTGATGGAACTTCATAACCCATTAAAGGTGTAGGGTCGGTAGGATGCACTCCACATATCACTTTAAGATCTGTTCTTCATGTCCCATCCTTTCCAGTTAACCTCCTTTCAGTCAGTTCCATTATCAACCAGTTTAAATGCACTGTCCTTTTTGATGAGGATTCTTGTGTCTTTCAGGAGAAGAGGACTGGGAAGAGGATCGGGACTGGAGTCAGGCATAATGGACTGTGGTACATTGGCAAGGAAGATGTGGCTTTGGCGCTAGAAGGAGGGCTGAAAGGAGTGGAGGAAGGTATTTTGCTGCACCACCATAGGCTAGGACATCCATCCTTTCAAAATATGAGTAAGATGTATGGTGAACTTTTCAATAAAGTAGACAAAAGAAAGTTGGTGTGTGATGCTTGTGAGTTGGGCAAACATACAAGATCCTCATATCGTCCTAGTGGTGTTCGAAGTTGTGAACCATTCATATTAATACATTCAGATGTTGGGGGTCCATGTCCTGTTACTTCTCTAAGTGGAGTTAAATGGTTTGTGACATTTATTGATTGCTTCACTCGTATGACTTGGATTTATATGATGAAAAACAAAAATGAAGTGATCAGATGCTTTCAAGATTTTCACAAGATGGTGTCCACCCAATTTGGTAAGAAGGTCCATATTCTTCGGTCTGACAATGGAACTGAATATATTAACAAGGAGTTTGCTGTGTACCTTTCAGAACAGGGAATGCTTCACCAAACCACATGTCCAGGAACACCCTCTCAGAATGGAGTTGCTGAAAGAAAGAACCGTCACTTACTAGAGGTAGCACGCTCTCTTATGTTTCAGATGAATGTACCAAAATTTTTATGGAGTGAGGCCGTCATGACTGCAGCATACTTGATCAACCGTATGCCATCAAGGGTACTTGGTATGAAATCTCCAGCTGAACTTCTATTTGGTAAAGGAGAATTTGTGGTTCCCCCAAAGGTGTTTGGATGCGTGTGCTTTGTGCAGGATCTTCAGCCAAAGGTTGGCAAACTAGATCCACATGCAATAAAATGTGTGTTTGTTGGATATGGAACTCACCAGAAAGGATACAAATGTTGGGACCCCATTGGAAAGAAGTTGTATATAAGTATGGATGTCACTTTCCGTGAGTGGGAGCCATATTATAAGAATCAAGAAGATCTTGTTCAGTTTTGGGAGGAAATCTCTCCTAATGATGAGGATCTCAGGAGAGAAAGGGAGAATGTAATCATGGGTGATGGTGGAGTTGTGGGGAAAATTCCAAATTATGGTGAACAGGAGAAAGCAGAAAGTGAGGGGGAAGAATTGAATGAAGATGGCAACATCCAGGAGGAAGTTGTTGTAGGAACCATTCCATGTTCCGTGCAAATTGAAGGGCACGTGACTGGAACACAAAGTAATGGAGAGGTAGACAAGGGAGTAAGGGTATATGAGAGGCGGAAGGTCAGTGAACAGGGGGAGAAAGCATGGGTGGATAAGGAATTGAAGGTATATAGGAGGCGGAGAGTTGGTGGACAGGGGGAGAAAACGACAGAGGAAGTAGTAGAGGAGGATATACAATCACAGTCAGATGTACCAAGTGCACCAAGTACTCCAATCCCAAGTCTCTCCCCGGAAATCTCTCCTGCCTTTGTTGGCGCTCCTTAAGTACCCATTTTATCCCTTGTTTATCCTTGATAATGTCATGAATTTAATATCAAAATCACTAACCGTCCTAACCCCGGCCTAATTATTGGTCATTTTCACATTTGCACATATATTTTGGAGGAACTTCGTTTTTGCAGATTTTTGGCCTATTTTGGAGCATGAAATGACGAGGCCCGTGATTGAGCGCTAACACGGAGAAAGACGAAGGCCAAAGCCCAAAGGAAGGACCAAAGACCATGTTGATTCGAAGCCAATTCATGCACATCCATCTTCCAAGAGAGCCTAAAGGACCAAGCCCACGAAGATGAGATTAAGATACTTCGGGATTAAGCAAAGCAAATGAAGATTTAAGGAAGGATTCCCTATCCTATCCTTTCCTCGAAAATATCTCCAAGATAACGACATCAAAAGGGGTGCAATCGTGAAGGACATAAACTCTAGAAGATGCGAGGAGTCTACACGCGAAAGATGAGGCCGAGGCGGGCCCGAAAGAGGGTAGACCGGCCGGCCTAGGCCCATGAGCCGGCTGGCCTAGCCCGTTTCCGAGGCGGTTCGGCCCCCCTTCGACCGGTGGCTTCCTCGGCTCATAAATAGCTCGCACCTTATTCAACTCGCGG
This sequence comes from Panicum virgatum, assembly GCF_016808335.1. NCBI lineage: Eukaryota > Viridiplantae > Streptophyta > Magnoliopsida > Poales > Poaceae > Panicum > Panicum virgatum. The sequence continues at coordinate 3,013,146 of NC_053145.1, forward strand.
CATCCATCCACCCAGAACTCGACGAAAATCTAGGGCCAAGACCGGAGGGAGACGACGGCCGCCGCAAGTCTTCGAAGTTGTCTAGGAGATGTCTTAGGCCGCCCCTAGCCACCATGGCCTCCCTGCGTGGTTGTGCCATGGCGGAGTTCATGAGCTAGTTGGATTCATTGATGGTGTGCACACAGCGGTGATGATCCAAACACATCTATTATGTGAGTAATGATAATCTTGTCTTCCGAATCTATTAGCGATCATGTCTCTCCTTTTTGATTTTGTTCTTGCCTTAGGTGCGCTTATTCCTAGATCTATTCTCGAGATAAGATTGCATGGGGTGTTCTTGTAGCTATGGTGGCTAGAAGTTCATACCGGATCTACCCATGGGGGTTCGACACGTCTAGCGTGCTTCGGGGTGCTTTTGTCCAAAGGGAGCGTCGTGAAAGGGCGTGGCCTGAGTAGAGGGGTTCCCGAGGGGTTGGATTGGAGGTTTTGATTTAAGGATGCTATTGTTTGAGATGCATGATTTATTTGCTCGTTAGCTTGAACTACAACTAGACGACGATAGGCCTAGTCATGTCTTTGGTTTTGCTATGGTTACGCCTATGTTCATGGATGAGATCAACCTTTACACAACACTCATATCTATTAAAGGTTTACTCTATATGTGCAATTCGTGCTTCATGTTAGGATAGATCCATTAGATTAGATGGAAAACCTTAGGTAGTTCTTTGTCGATCCACGGATTGATAAACCTTGGGGGAGTACTCTAAGGGAACAGCTACCACGATCCGTGCGCTTGCAGTACATAAATTGGGGCGCTAAGGAGCGTCAACAGTCTTCATACCAAGAAACAAGAGGTAATAATTCCACCCCACTTGAGCATGTCGACCTACTTCTTGCATTGCAGTGTGGCCGTAGGATTTGTAGGTCACCTGTCCGCTCGGGGTAGGAGTCGTTAGGAGATGATGCGATGAGGCTGCGGATCGACAGGAGGTGATGACCAGGCAGGTCCTCGTATTCGGCGAAGTTGGTGCTGGATGAAGAAGCGTAGGACGCAGTGTTGCGCATCCCAATGGGGAAGGGCGACGCCGCAGTCGCACCCCCCTGGGAGGCACTAGAGCTGCAGTCGGTGATGGTGTCGGCGCTGCCGACGCCGAAGCACGTGATGACGAAGCGGTGGCCCCGTCAGCCGCGACGCTGAGCCGCGACACGGCAACCTCAACCTACGTAGGGGAGGTGAGGCGGCCCGGCGCCGCTCTGCGCGCGCTTGTCGCGAATGCTGGCCCGAGCGCCTGTTGCGCCGGGCTGGTGAAGCCGGAATGTCCGGGTTGCGTCTGGGCGAGAGGAGCTCCATGAGGTAACCGTTGCCGGTTGCTCTGAACTTGAGGCTCCCGAACCAGATCACGTATCCTGCTGGGAGCGGATCCGAGATGCCCATGGGGAATGGGTTGGATCTGCTCGCCATCCCTAGAGATCAAATGGGAACAAAGGAGAAAATGTCACGCAGCGAGCCCCTACCTGGCGCGCCAACTGTCGGTGTCCTGACCTGGGGGTCCGGATCTCAACTAGTAAATACTGTGTGTTTCCTCGTCCCAGATGTTGATGCAAGAGGCAACACAGTAACGCACGAGTTTATCCTGGTTCCGGCCGCGGGGCCGTACGTCCAGCAAAGGGGTGTGCGAGGGCACTGTATTATCTTGCACCGGAGGTGCCTGTAGTAGGGGGGTACAGGCGTGGCGAGAGAGGGAGGGAAGCTCCCAGGTCTCTGCTAGAGGAGAAGTCGATTGAGGCGAGTGCCAATATCGAGTGCTGAGCGTTGTGCTCGTGTGAGGATGATTGCGAACGTCAAAGGTGACAATCCCCTTTAAAGGAAGCATGCCTCCTCCTTTTATAGTCACAAGGAGGGACGGTGTACATGCACAGGGGATCGCGGAAGTCGTCGTTCTCCCCCAAATCGCGGGGGTGCAGTGATCGAACACTGTGGGAAGTACACTGTGGGACATGGCGTCGGGCGTGGCAGTCGTCCTGGGTATCGTCCTTGGTCTTGCGGAGATCGCGCCGGCGTCCTGCCAGCCCCAGCGAACGGCGTGGTCGTCGCTGTAGGGTGTACAGTCCTCCAGATGTGGCGTGATGGCGCTCCATGGACCCTGCAGGTCAGGGTCTTGTACATATACACATGCACTAGCGGTAGCGGGGCACGCGGCGGTCCCGGACCCCCTAGACAGAGTGCTGGCGTGTGCACTAAGGAGGTCCGGGAGTCTCACGGAGATCCCGAACCCCTCGAGGGGGGAGGTCCAGGCCTCCGGCTGCTAATGCTGGGCATCCCTCTTCGGGGGGGGGGGGGGCGTGGCGACACCGGACCTCTTCCCGAGCAGGAGGCGGGTCTGGGGTTATACGTGTGATGAGGTGGAGTCCGGACGGCCGGAGTTGGCAGAATAGTAACGGGAGCAGTGTCGAGCCCGTCTCGTCCCGCGTTGCGGGTTTCACAGTGCTGCCACAGCGTCCGGGATGGCGGAGCAGTGACCGGAGTTGGTGGACGGGACTCCGGTCACAGCCACTGTGGAGAATGGCGGCCTGACGCCGTCTGTCCCGGGTGCTGTGGAGGAGTGGTTGGCATTTAATGCCCCCGTACGACGGGTGGGTGAGCGGAAGGGTCGTTTGTCCTTTACGTCGACGGGTGGCCTCGAGCGAGGCGGAGATGATTCGACCTGCTCGAGGGTAGGTTCGCTACCCTCGAGCGAGGCGGAGATGTTTTGCCCGCTCGAGGGTAGATTCGCTACCCTCGAGCGAGGCGGAGATGCGGGGCGCAGTCGAGGGTCTCGATGGGAGCCCTCGAGCTAGGCGGAGATCGCTCCGCGGGTTCGAGGAGGGTGCGGATGGGCCGCATGCTGGGCTTCTTTGAGTCCTTTCCTTTCTTCCAGATTGGAAGGAGGCCATGGGCCTTCATGGGCGCAGTTGCTTAATATGTGTTTTGCGTTTTTAGGGTGATCTTAGTATCCCGATTAGGGTGTCCCTAATCGTGGTACCCGACAGTAGCCCCCGAGGCTTTGGTCGAGTCAAGGGATTCAGCCAAAGGGTATTTCGGCGATTTTACCCCTTGACGTGATCGATCGGTGCTGTGCTTCCGCCAGGCGCACCTGGGTGCCGGCCCAGCGGATGCGACAACTCGTCGGTCGGGGTAGTGTGCTTGCAGAGAAAGTACTTCGAGGCGCGCGCCCCTTCTTGTTTTGTTCCGGGGACAAGACGCGTCAGCGCGCCGAGCGGGCCAGGGCCACGATGGCGCCTGCTGCTCTGTAGCTGCTGCGTTTGCCATGCTGTCCCGCACTCAGGGTCTCGGCCCTGCTCTCCCTGGTCGCCTTGCGGCGCGCCGTTCGAGGGCAGTCGGCCAGTGCCGATGCTGCGCCGCTCAGCGTCCAAGGGCTCAGCTTTACTTTGTTGTGTCGTATCTCAGCACGGTGTCCGAGGGCATCTCTCGTTCGTGGAGTGCCGCGCCATCACAGGCGGTCCAAGCCTTCGCCCTTCGACAGTCTTGAAGCTTGGCGCCCACCGCAGCTATAAATAGAGGTCGTGGGACTCCCCTTCCTCTCCAACTTCCCTGCTTTTCTTCTAGCATTGCCTAAGTCTCGTAATGTTTTCCTTTGCCTTTCACGACCGGCCCCCAGATGGGGTGGCCTGGCTTTTTTAGGCTTTGGTGCTAGAAGAATGCTTGCGAGCGGCGGGGGAAAGCCGGAGAGGGCGTGCGCACCATCCCTTAGCTTCAGTGGGATCAGCAGAAGAGCATTGGGCCCGTGGGGTCCTGCTTCTGTGATGTCCCCTAGCTTGAAGGGGGATGGAGACGCCTGGCCATGGCGTTGGTACTAGGTTTGGTGACTGTTCTTCGCATCGTCCCCCCCGGCGACAAGGTTGCTCTCGGGGAGACGGTGTGGAGAGTGCTGTCCGCCAGCTCGACCCCCCGCATGGTCTTCGGTGGAGGAGACGCTAGAAGAAAGCTTGCGAGGAGGGCATCCCGCTGGACCCGTACGGTCTGGGGGCTGTTCTTCGCAATCCCCAGCAGCCTGGCCGTCGCGCCAGCCAGGGGCTTGGTGCTCTTCTTTGTCGCTCGCTCCTCCCCAAGACAGGGAAAATTGCCACGCAAGTGGCAATGTGTTTGTACTTTTCGACCGCTTTAAGCCGGTAGCCCTTTGTAATCTTCGTTTGTAAAGAGCAATGAAGTCTCCTTCTCCTTCGCGGCCTTGTCTACTTCTGTGCAGTTGAGGATACTGAACTTGTCCTCAATGGTACGAATCCAGGCATCGGCTTCAAGGGGATCATCTGCCTTGTGGAACAGAGGTGGTTGGGTGCCTAGAAAACTGACGTAGTCAGTTTCTGCTAGTGGTGCTTGTCGGCCTCTGTCAGCATTGCTTTGCACTAGTCGCCTCAACAATTCGGTCTGCTCATTGCGGTCGGTGATAAGGGCCGCAATAGCCTGAGCCAAGTAGGGAGGTGACGGTGGCTGTGCTCCTTGACCCCCATTTCCATGGTTAGCAGTGTTGTTATTGCCCATCTGCAAAAGCACCATCCCTTGGTTAGCCATTCCGCTATCGGGACTAATCCATGCAATAAAGAATGTGCATAATTAATATGAACACACAGCATGAATCGTTCCCTTCGCGATATGGTTCACCAAGAGAACAAAATGGCTTGCTTCAATTGGAAACCATATCTATTCGAATTTGAACAGCCGGTTAGCAACTCGGCTAGCCTCAAAGTTGTAGTCCTAAGGTTGCACAACTATTAACTACGAAGCGACCAACCAACTCAAAAATGCAAGATGCATGCACATTCTATCGTTCTCACCCAAACAAGTACCAAAATATGGTATACGAAGACGACTAGTGGCACAAATACGTACTCTCCCTATATATACTAGTCGTTCCTACGATCAAGGATTCATAACGTGCTTACGTAGTTAGTGTCCCTGCAGACAAACCAAGACAACAAGAGAGAGATAAATATCCATTTCTGGACCCTTCGTGCCAGCACACACGAATGACCCCCATGTGTCCTACGCCACATGGGTAACGCATATGCAGTTTCCCACATATTCACACATACATTACCATCCACTATAGAGATGGCACCCAAACGTTCGACACTGAATGGGCAGCGCTTCATACGTCATAACAACGTATTCACTTCCCGTACACTCGCCTTACGGGACATCCAAGGGTAGACGTGTCCCAAGGGTCACGGTCATGGCCAACCGCATGACAGGTTTACATCTCGTAACATTGCCTTACGAGATGGCCGTGATCACAATCACACGGTAGGAAATCCACACTCCATATCAGACGGCAGATAGCGACATGCTCGTTTGAATTGAGCCTTATCACCTCCTCGTATGCTCATCATACGGGACCCGCGCACGTATGAAACACGTGGGCTATTCTAAGGACTACCAGAATGCTTACCTCAGCGTAGGTGCGTTGTTACAAAATAGTAGTTGTGCACAAAAATAAGGTTTAACGGAAAGTAAATGCTGGAAGTGCTGGAATAAAATAGATACTTAGATGCCACCTAACTTGTAACACATAATTAGGGCATACGAACTATCTATCCTATTCCTTAGCGCATCTAGCGTCAACTTTGCAAAAAACCCAAAAGTTTTGCAAGCAAGAGTTGCTTAACTTAATTAAGCACGCAAGTAATCACCCCCAATGCAATTTAGCTCTGATGCCAGCTGTAGCAGCACCGCCCAAATTAAACCGGCTTAAATGCACTAAGCATCATCTTAATACTTAATCAAGTTACAGTGCACTTAAAACGGTGTAATCTGACAGGCTTTCGGGTAAATCCCGATTAAACTACTGTACTCCAGGATCACAATTGCACTAGTAGACCCGTACGAAGACGAGCACAGGTGATACAAGCATACAGAAAACCTCAAATTAATTTACAACACAAATTTTACATAAAAGGTTTGAAAACAAACGACAGAGTTTAAATACATAGTGGAAGTTTAAAAACCGAGTTCGGAATACAATAATGCAACCACGACGACGATACAAGGTGAGCTCCACATCCTGCCCACTGATGTGATGCCAACCTGCCCGACCTTCACGGAGAAGACGGGACCCACTCGACAGTCCACCTAGGAGGAAGTGGTTGTCCAATCCAAGACGCACAGACCTCCTCGAAGTCAGCGGAGACACAACCTGCTCAAAGGGGTTACAACAACAACCCTGAGTATACTAATACTCAGCAAGTCTTACCCGACTATGGTATATACTTAGCCGACTCCTAGACATGCAAAGCTGTTTGGCTCTGGAGTTGTTTTGCTGAAAAGCTACTAATAGTGGATCCTTACTTTCAGTATTTTAGCTCAAGTTTATTATACAAATACTGACTAGATTTGCCTGAACATCTAGAGCACGCATGGTTGATCACATTATCTTTTCAGAGTACCACAGCCATATCTCATATTCTCAACTGTCCATTCCCAATTCCATCATTTACTATGATGTGACAGAGAGATCCAGGTTCTCATATCCGCGAGTCACGGCGAATCGATTCGATTTGACCTTGCAAGGTAGACCTAACCAACACGACACATGTAAACCCCGTCGGGCCACACGCATCAACTGTTTCCATCGTTACCACGACATCTGAATCACGCCTGCTAAAACCCAAGTGTTGGGCTCCTCACGGCGAACTCCCAAAGAACCCGAAGGTGGCATCCATCCAACACCCGCCAACTCCCACGCCCAGCGTAGCAGGTAGGGATTCAAAGTATCGTTGTAAAGCGGTACACAGCTTACCGTTTCGACTACCTCCTACTTCCGGCATGTGGTTAGTACTGTTCAATCCTCGATTAGTAGTGCCACAACGGTACGGTCCTCAATCGACACATGCGGAGACTCACTTTCCATACCTTCCATATCCATAACCAAATTTATCTCCGCCCGGTCTCCATTTTTCCTTTCTTTCCCAAAGATTCATTCTCTAGCAACCCTTTCATAAGTAACAAGGACCTATATCTCGCGAGTGACAGGAATCACTCGACTTCTACCGAATCCTGATTAAGCATTGCAGTACTAACGACCTGTACACTAGTAGAGACTCTGTTGACGCTCCTTAGCGCCTCGATTTGTATACCGCAAGCGCACAGTTCGTGTAGCTTTTCCCTTAGAGTATTCCCCCCCAAGGTTTATCAATCCGTGGATCGACAAAGAACTACCTAAGGTTTTCCATCTAATCTAATGGATCTATCCTAACATGAAGCACTGATTGCATATAAAGGGTAAACCTTTAATAGATATGAGTGATATGTGAAGGTTGATCTCATCCATGAACATAGGCTTAATCATAGCAAAACCAAAGATATGACTAGGCCTATCGTCATCTAGTTGTAGTTCAAGCTAACGAGCGGATAAATCATGCATCTCAATCAAAAGCATCTTTAAACTCAAAATCTCCAATCCGATCCCTCGATACCCCACCTACTAAGTGGCAACAGCCTGTCACGACGCCACCCCTTTCAACAAGATACCCTGAAGCAAGTCGAACCCCCTTTGGTAGTTCCGCCATGAACCTCTAGCCACCATGACTACAAGATCATGCTAAGCGATCTATCTTGATAATAGATCTAAGATGAAGCAAACCCAAAGAGAAGAACGAAATCGAAAGAGAGAACATGATCGCTAATAGATTCCGAAGACATGATTATCATTACTCACATAATAGATTCGTTTGGATCATCACCAACATGTGCACACCATCGATGAATCCAACTAGCTCTTGAACTCCGCCATGCCACAACCACGCAGGGAGGCCACGACGGCTAGGGTCGGCCTAAGCCATCTCCTAAACAACTTCGAAGACTTGCGGCGGCCGTCGTCTCCCTCCGGTCTTGACCCTAGGTTTTCGTCGAGTTCTGGGTGGATGGATGACTCGAGTTGAATAAGGTGCGAGCTATTTATAAGCCGAGGAAGCCACCGGTCGAAGGGGAGGTCGAACAGACCTAAAAAAGGGCTGGGCCGGCCGGCCCAATGGGCCTAGGCCGGCCGGCCTGGCTCATTCCTTCGCCGTCTCGTGTCTTCCTTTTGCGTCCAGACTCCTCGCATCTTCTAGAGTTTATGCCCTTCATGATTGCACCCCTTTTGACATCGTTATGTTGGAGATATCTTCGAGGAAAGGATAGGATAGGGAATCCTTACTTAAATCTTCATTTGCTTTGCTTAATTCCGAAGTATCTTGATCTCATCTTCGTAGGCTTGGTCCTTTGGGCTCTCTTGGAGGATGGATGTGCATGAATGGGCTTCGAATCAACATGGGCTTTGACCTTCGTCTTTCTCTGTGTTAGCGCTCGATCACGGGCCTCGTCATTTCATGCTCCAAAATAGGCCAAAAATCTGCAAAAACGAAGTTCCTCCAAAATATATGTGCAAGTGTGAAAATGACCAATAATTAGGCCGGGGTTAGGATGGTTAGTGATTTTGATATTAAATTCATGCCATTATCAAGGATAAACAAGGGATAAAAGGGGTACTTAAGGAGCGCCAACATTCCCCCTATGCTTAAACCTTGCTCGTCCTCGAGTAAGTCCAAGAGCTTTGCTTATAAAGAAATCAGCGTTGCCCCTCAATGTCCTCTCTGCACTTAGTCATACATAACAAGACATGTTGCTCTCTCAAGTATTTAGCATTTAAGTTCATGTTGTGACCGGCTACTTTTTCATTATGGAAGATAGACTAGCAATTAAAGAACAAGCCACAATAATAAATAAATACAATGCTCTCAAACTTAAGCGAACTTCAAACCTTTACCTTGTTTCATCGTGAAGAGTTTTCAAAAGAATGCATATCAAACATAAGTGAGGTTCTCTTGCAAAAGATCATGGAAATACTCATCTCATCAAGTCGCTCAAGCCTACATTAGATTGTTTTCAACCTATTCTACTCATATATAAAAGTGGAAGGCTTATATGGAGCTTGGTAGGTAAAAACAATCCTAGCAGAACATTATATCTGAAATATTGTTAAACTAAGAGAGAGATCTATTGGATTTACTGAGACTAGTCAAAAAGGCCATTGGAAAATAATGTTGGAGAGGGAGAAAGATGAAACACACACATTTATATAGGTGGACATGTGCAAGTGGCAAATGGATGATCCCGAGACACAAATGAAGTTCTCGTTATCGGATTGCACATGGTTGGAAGATTTGAGTATGGAATAATTCTTCAAAGTAACTTGGAAAATTAATGAAGCCAAAAAGAACTAAGGAGCATTTTATTCTTCTTTTTTTTCATTTTTCTTTTCTTTTCTCCTTTTTTTCATTTTTCTCTTTCTTTTTGCTCCTTAGAACTTTTGATAGCATAGAATACTTACACAGCCATCCCCCCATGTTTGAACGAATGCTCCTCCTCGAGTATGAATAGTGGGAGAACCAACTAGCTAGGGTAAGTATCTCAAATTCACCTTCTTCTTCGTAGAACCTCTTTTAATCTCCGGAGAGCCTTGTCTCCCAAAATTTTTCTTTATATGGTGCCCTTGATTCTTTTGATTCTGTCGAAATGATAATCCATACTCAAATTGGGTTGTGGTCAAGGAGGTAATCACAAAAAGATATTTTTGGTTTAGGGTGTATATCCAGCGAGGTTTGCAAAATTCCCAAAGTAGAAACTCACAATGTATGGATAAATAGGCTAGCAAAAAGAAGGTTACACAAAAAAATGGAATGACCAGCTTCTTAGTCTCATACCAAAGAAATCAATCTTAATCCAACTCATCAAAATATAAGTTTGCAATCTAAAGGTTTCATCATGAAAGAATATGTATGTATAGGCTTTGGTAGGTAGAACTTTGCAAGAGATTCATAAATGTAGATAGCATAGGAATTAAGTTTTCAAATTAAACAACACAAGATGTAAGGTCATCGGTAGACTTAAATCAAAGAGCAACATAGAATATGTGGGTTTAGAATTTAGTCATTTAACCTCCACAAATAAAAGAGCCGGTATTTAATCATTTTAATTCCATTTAATTGAGAGCAAATGGTCAAGTCATATACAACATAGCGTAGGTAAGACAAAGCAGCAACTTTCATCATTTTTCCATAAGCATAAGGCATTGCCAAAATGTATCAATGTGGTGAGCGCAAAGTGATGGTGATCCTACACTTATTGAAAATAAAAACTAGGTTGTCCTCCTAGAAGCCATGTGATAGGTTGAGAGATATATACAAAGGTTGCATCTATGGTTGAAGGCATATATGTACAAGCATTTTGAAAAAGAGAGAGTTGAGGAAGAATTACCGTCCTTCTCGATGCTCGTAATGAAGTGTAGCGCGGCCTCCCCCATACTTAAGCATTGTGCTAAGCATGGAAGAAGAATCATGAGCATCTTGTGGCAACTGTGATTGTCTTACTCCATGAGATCTTTCTTCCTTGTCCATGAAATCCTCCCACATGCTTAGCATGATGCTAGGCGTGGAAGGAAAAGATGGACCATCTTTCAATTCTTGAAGTCCTTCCCTTATGTGTATGAATATCATCTTCAATGTGTCTTCACCTTTGTTACCTCAATTTTCCTTCAACTTCTTCTTGTACTAAGTCATGGTCCCAATCATTGCTTCACATCGTCGTCGCCTCCTTCAATTCCTCGTTGTCTCATTGCTGCCTCATCTTCATGAATTTTTTTCTTTCAATTTCCAGAACAGAACCTGTACTGAAACATTGCTCCATTGCGAATTGCACGAATTTTCCTTTCCAACGAGTCCTTATTCGCCCAAAATTGATTCCGAACAAGAGAGTTGTGTCCATTTTATCCCAGCGCTGCAATCTGTTCCGAATTTCAGAACGCGCAGCGTCCAAAGTTTTTGCCATATCTCCTTGTACGGGTCTTCAAATTCATTGATCTTGGATGCGTTAGAACGGGAATTTCATGGAGCTTCTGAATATCAACTTTTTCTTCCTTGTACATCTCTATCCATGTGCAAAATTTGATGAAAACAGCGGGGCTTGCTCTCGAACTTTGGAGATGTTGACGAATTTGATTTCTTCTTTGATCACGAATTCATGGGAACGCTTTGTCATGCCTGCAAAATAATTCAAGTGCACAATCTACCCCCAAGGTGACAGTCGGGAATAGAGACAATTGCCAACAAACCTACCATTCCTAAGATCTCAAATTGTGGCATAGCTAGCTTAGCGAAAAAAATAAAAACCTAGTGAGTGTACGTGTGTGCTAGTGTAAATGCAAATGAGAGGAAGGTATATAAACAAAGACAATGTTTACACCTAGTTCTAAACACCATGTTTACAACTAGGTTGCCGAACTTCTCCATAGCCAAAAAGACTTATTTAACCAAGGTCAAAACACCATGTCTATCCCAAGATCAAAAAGCCTTCATAGCACAAGAAAAAAAATAAAGCGCATTGCAAAGCTTATAAACCAACCGAATGCACCGTGAGAACAAAATGGATTGTTATCTTGGTCAAAAGAGCTTAAAGATGGAAGTCCGCAAACAAGTTTAAACACCACGTTTACACAAGATTGCAAAAGGTAAATGCTGTCATGACAAGCATTACATGGATAGGAAAGCATACATCAATAAGATTGAGACCAAGCTAGCAAAATAAGGGCATGAACAATGGAATGGATGCAAAGTGCAAATGCAAAGTTAGCAAAAACAAGTGTTAGCAAGGTTGAAAGGACCTTTCGATGTTGTTCCGCAACTAGTTTATTCAAAAACAATTGCTAAGAGTGACAAAAAGCCTTCGCGACACTTCATAAGAAGTGAGGCTTTTGTCAATGAAAAGGTTATTTATCGAAAAAGGATCAAGCAACCGAGCTAACAAGGTTTTAGAAGTAGGTTTATGGGTTTCCTATATTTTGGTCTTAAAACAAAAATTTTGAAGAGAGAGTGTTAGGTATAGAAATTCTATCTAAGGTGGTTTCAAAAAAACTAGAGAGAAACAAAAGTTAGATTTTTTTTTGAATAAAAAACATACCCTATGGTTTTGGGATTGTTCTGAGTGGTTTTCCTAAGGGTTTTAGGATCTCAAAAGCGAGGCTAGTCAATGTTTTTAGAAAAGGTTTTTTTTTTAAATGCAACATGCAATGCAATGCAAGGGTGAGACGGACAACATGGTATGCAATGCAACACGGGGTGGGTGAACAAAATGATATGACATGATGAGGTGGTCTAAAACAAAACAAAAAGTTAGCCTAAGTTAACTAGCCACAAGTTTAGAATCAAAGGGTGGTACAATGCTTCATAAATCTCTCTAAAAGGGACACAAAGAAAAAGACTCTAAACACTAATAGGCACACAAAAAGGTCTACAAGTTTCCCAAGATCAAATAACAAAGTGCTCCCTCAATAACATTTAGAATGAACAATATGAAGTTGTGGTTTTTATTAGAGCAATGGTACAATGTTACTTGATATTCCGATTAAAGAGTGCAATGTAGACGGTCATATTAATATATATAAAATAAAAGATCGGTTTGCCTCCCGCAAAGCGCTTCATTTAGAGTCATAGAGCTCGACTTTCTTACATACCTTCTCATTGATGCGAAGCCATGGTCCTTCATGCAAGAGGTGAAGGTGTTCCATGCAGCTCTTATTCCACTTCCCATGTTGGACATGATCAATCACGCTTAATGGAAAACTTGCCCAATCGTCTCTCACATCATGGTCACCTCCTTCTTTGTTGTCCTTTGTCGCTACCTTTCTTTTCACGGATTTTCCTCTCTGTCCAGATAGGGAATTGCTCCAAACAACTGATCCAATGCAAGGTGCACGAAATCTTCTTTCCAACAAGTCTTCATTTGCCCAAAACACATTCCAATTGAGAGAGTTATGCCCCTTTTTTCCGTCACTGCAATCTGCTCCATGCTGATTTCAGCACGTGCATCTCCGATGTTTGAGACATAGCTCCTCCAGTGGGTCTTCAATTGTATCAATCATGGATGCGTTGAACCGAGGACTTGATGGAGATCCTGAATATTCAACTTTCTTGCATTGTAAATCTCTGGACTTGCGCACAAAATTGATGAGGCTTAGCGACGTCCATTCTTGAAAGTTGAAGATGTTGATGATGGTGTTCAAAATTTTGGGTACAGTTTCCCTCCTCATCATTTGAGTTTCATGTCCTGCATGGTTAGTGAAATTCGGGGCTTCTCCCGACATGTGCTCTTTTAGGGTCATGAGCTTGACCAAACGCAAAGCAAGATCGAGATTTGCAATTATTTGTAAACATATGCAACATAATCACATCCTCAATTAAATTTCATCAACAAGACATGGTGTAATTAAATGCAGCATGTGTTTCTTGCATAGCGCGGAACTCATTATTAGTCAGAGGTTCTTTAAGCATGAAATCAACCTTCTCAAGAAACTCTAGCCTATCATCATGAAAAGAATAAGGCATAGAATTTAAACTTTCATTCCGACTATCAGTTCGAGCATGAGATTTTTAAATATTATCAACAAAACCAATAGAAGCTTGAGAATTCACTATATACCTTAGCTTCGGAGCTTTTTCATACTCATCGGAGTCGTGGTGCTTTGTGCGAGATGTCATCTTGAAGCACTCCTCGTGGTCCGTCGTGATTTGCTTCTCACGTCTCCATGTGTTGAGGGTTGCGCTCTTGTAATCCGTCGTGGTTTGTTTGCAACATCCTCATTTGTCGAAGGTCGACCGCTTGTGCCTTCATTTGCCAATATCATTGGGGTTCTTCGTCTACTCCAAGCTTCTGAATTTTATCATGTACGCTTGATGAAAACATCGCCCAAGCTCCTCTTCATTGTTGTCATCGTCATCTTTTCTATCTTGTTCTCATCGCGTTGCTCCTACCTCTTCTTCATGGAATCTCTCCTGTATACTCAACAGAACATATACCAAAATATAGCTCTATTGAAAATTTTATGAAATTACCTTTCCAACGAGTGGTCATTCGCTTTAAACGGAGTCCAAACGAGAGAGTTATGATTGTTTTACTTTAGTGCTGCGTGCTGTCCAGAAAAGTTTAGAGTGCACAACCTTCAATGTTTTGGCCATACCCGCTTGTAGGAATCTCCGATTGACTTGGTTCTTGATTCGTTGGGACGGGAACTTCGTGGAGCTTTTGAATATCTAAAAATATGCTGCTATTTGCTTCTGAGGTTGAGCATAATATTGATGATAACAATGACTTCTTACGAATCGATCCGAAGATATCGATGATCTTGATCTTGTGGTCTTCAGAGCGTCTTGTTGTGCATCCTTGGCTTCAAGGTCATCACCATTGATTCACCAGCGAGTAGCATGGCTCCAATGGTCTGTCTCCATGGTTGTTGCTTTGCCTAAGGTGTCGGGATCGAAGGAGGCTCCCATGCTTTGTGTCGATGATCAGAGCGGTCTCTTTCTTTGATTGCACACGACTAGAAGCTTCTTGAGCATCCCATGGAGAAGATGGGTGGCATCATGGTTCCTCTAATCTTGTTGCCTCTAGCGTTGGTCAACTTCAAATCATCAACTTTTGTGCATAAGGTTCTCCAAACATCTTGCGACATCGTCATCACTTTCTCCATTGTTTGTTGCTGCCTCTTCTTCGTTGAATTCCTTGATCATCCTGCACAGAACATGTACTAAAATTCTACTCCATGGAAAGCCTTATGAAATTACCTTTTCAACGATTGGTCATTGATCCCAAACGGACTCCGGATGAAGAAGTTATGGTCGTTTTACTCCGGCACTACGCTTTGTCCCGAGGCATTTCAGAACGCGCAGCGATGAAAAATTTTACCATAACTCTTCACACCGATCTCCAAAATTCATGATTCTTGATGCGTTAGAAAGTAGACTTGATGGAGCTTCAAAATAATCTATTATTTGCTCATGGTACTTCTCTGATCTTGGATGAAAAACTCATTACAACAGTAACACTTTGGAGATGATGATGATCCGATCGCACGATTTTCTTCGCAGGCATGCTTCATACCAATTGCTTGAACAAACAATTTTTCCCAAAAACATTAGTCTTTAAAATCAATTGACACAGCGGCGTACCTTATTTATCATCGTTTGCTTTGGGGAGTGTGGACTCGATAGCGGATGCTGGGCCACTAACAAAAGTTAGCACCTACCACTAAAGAGCGGGTCTTCACGTAGCCATCAACTTGCTTGAGTGAGATTGGACTTGTCAAAGTACAGACATTGAGAACTTCTCAATCACTTTGTGTCTAGGGTTTTACCTGCATTCATGGACACAAACAAGAAACATAGGATATATGCAATAATAAAATTAGGGTTAGTCCAAAAACTAGATAGATCGCCCTAGGGTTCGTGTTGCCGATCCGCGGCAACGGCGCCAGAAAAGCTTGTTGACGCTCATTAGCGCCCCGATTTGTATACTGCAAGCGCACGGTTCGTGTAGCTTTTCCCTTAGAGTATTCCCCCCAAGGTTTATTAATCCGTGGATCGACAAAGAACTACCTAAGGTTTTCCATCTAATCTAATGGATCTATCCTAACATGAAGCACTGATTGCATATAAAGGGTAAACCTTTAATAGATATGAGTGATATGTGAAGGTTGATCTCATCCATGAACATAGGCTTAATCATAGCAAAACCAAAGATATGACTAGGCCTATTGTCATCTAGTTGTAGTTCAAGCTAACGAGCGTATAAATCATGCATCTCAATCAAAAGCATTTTTAAACTCAAAATCTCCAATCCGATCCCTCGATACCCCACCTACTAAGTGGCAACGGCCTGTCACGACGCCACCCCTTTCAACAAGATACCCTGAAGCAAGTCGAACCCCCTTTGGTAGTTCCGCCATGAACCTCTAGCCACCATGACTACAAGATCATGCTAAGCGATCTATCTTGATAATAGATCTAAGATGAAGCAAACCCAAAGAGAAGAACGAAATCGAAAGAGAGAACATGATCGCTAATAGATTCCGAAGACATGATTATCATTACTCACATAATAGATTCGTTTGGATCATCACCAACATGTGCACACCATCGATGAATCCAACTAGCTCTTGAACTCCGCCATGCCACAACCACGCAGGGAGGCCACGACGGCTAGGGTCGGCCTAAGCCATCTCCTAAACAACTTCGAAGACTTGCGGCGGCCGTCGTCTCCCTCCGGTCTTGACCCTAGGTTTTCGTCGAGTTCTGGGTGGATGGATGACTCGAGTTGAATAAGGTGCGAGCTATTTATAAGCCGAGGAAGCCACCGGTCGAAGGGGAGGTCGAACAGACCTAAAAAAGGGCTGGGCCGGCCGGCCCAATGGGCCTAGGCCGGCCGGCCTGGCTCATTCCTTCGCCGTCTCGTGTCCTCCTTTTGCGTCCAGACTCCTCGCATCTTCTAGAGTTTATGTCCTTCATGATTGCACCCCTTTTGACATCGTTATGTTGGAGATATCTTCGAGGAAAGGATAGGATAGGGAATCCTTCCTTAAATCTTCATTTGCTTTGCTTAATTCCGAAGTATCTTGATCTCATCTTCGTAGGCTTGGTCATTTGGGCTCTCTTGGAGGATGGATGTGCATGAATGGGCTTCGAATCAACATGGGCTTTGGTCCTTTCTTTGGGCTTTGACCTTCGTCTTTCTCTGTGTTAGCGCTCGATCACGGGCCTCGTCATTTCATGCTCCAAAATAGGCCAAAAATCTGCAAAAACAAAGTTCCTCCAAAATATATGTGCAAGTGTGAAAATGACCCATAATTAGGCCGGGGTTAGGACGGTTAGTGATTTTGATATTAAATTCATGCCATTATCAAGGATAAACAAGGGATAAAAGGGGTACTTAAGGAGCGCCAACATTCCCCCCATGCTTAAACCTTGCTCGTCCTCGAGTAAGTCCAAGAGCTTTGCTTATAAAGAAATCAGCGTTGCCCCTCAATGTCCTCTCTGCACTTAGTCATACATAACAAGACATGTTGCTCTCTCAAGTATTTAGCATTTAAGTTCATGTTGTGACCGGCTACTTTTTCATTATGGAAGATAGACTAGCAATTAAAGAACAAGCCACAATAATAAATAAATACAATGCTCTCAAACTTAAGCGAACTTCAAACCTTTACCTTGTTTCATCGTGAAGAGTTTTCAAAAGAATGCATATCAAACATAAGTGAGGTTCTCTTGCAAAAGATCATGGAAATACTCATCTCATCAAGTCGCTCAAGCCTACATTAGATTGTTTTCAACCTATTCTACTCATATATAAAAGTGGAAGGCTTATATGGAGCTTGGTAGGTAAAAACAATCCTAGCAGAACATTATATCTGAAATATTGTTAAACTAAGAGAGAGATCTATTGGATTTACTGAGACTAGTCAAAAAGGCCATTGGAAAATAATGTTGGAGAGGGAGAAAGATGAAACACACACATTTATATAGGTGGACATGTGCAAGTGGCAAATGGATGATCCCGAGACACAAATGAAGTTCTCGTTATCGGATTGCACATGGTTGGAAGATTTGAGTATGGAATAATTCTTCAAAGTAACTTGGAAAATTAATGAAGCCAAAAAGAACTAAGGAGCATTTTATTCTTCTCTTTTTTTTCATTTTTCTTTTCTTTTCGCCTTTTTTTCATTTTTCTATTTCTTTTTGCTCCTTAGAACTTTTGATAGCATAGAATACTTACACAGCCATCCCCCCATGTTTGAACGAATGCTCCTCCTCGAGTATGAATAGTGGGAGAACCAACTAGCTAGGGTAAGTATCTCAAATTCACCTTCTTCTTCGTAGAACCTCTTTTAATCTCCGGAGAGCCTTGTCTCCCAAAATTTTTCTTTATATGGTGCCCTTGATTCTTTTGATTCTGTCGAAATGATAATCCATACTCAAATTGGGTTGTGGTCAAGGAGGTAATCACAAAAAGATAATTTTGGTTTAGGGTGTATATCCAGCGAGGTTTGCAAAATTCCCAAAGTAGAAACTCACAATGCATGGATAAATAGGCTAGCAAAAAGAAGGTTACACAAAAAAATGGAATGACCAGCTTCTTAGTCTCATACCAAAGAAATCAATCTTAATCCAACTCATCAAAATATAAGTTTGCAATCTAAAGGTTTCATCATGAAAGAATATGTATGTATAGGCTTTGGTAGGTAGAACTTTGCAAGAGATTCATAAATGTAGATAGCATAGGAATTAAGTTTTCAAATTAAACAACACAAGATGTAAGGTCATCGGTAGACTTAAATCAAAGAGCAACATAGAATATGTGGGTTTAGAATTTAGTCATTTAACCTCCACAAATAAAAGAGCCGGTATTTAATCATTTTAATTCCATTTAATTGAGAGCAAATGGTCAAGTCATATACAACATAGCGTAGGTAAGACAAAGCAGCAACTTTCATCATTTTTCCATAAGCATAAGGCATTGCCAAAATGTATCAATGTGGTGAGCGCAAAGTGATGGTGATCCTACACTTATTGAAAATAAAAACTAGGTTGTCCTCCTAGAAGCCATGTGATAGGTTGAGAGATATATACAAAGGTTGCATCTATGGTTGAAGGCATATATGTACAAGCATTTTGAAAAAGAGAGAGTTGAGGAAGAATTACCGTCCTTCTCGATGCTCGTAATGAAGTGTAGCGCGGCCTCCCCCATACTTAAGCATTGTGCTAAGCATGGAAGAAGAATCATGAGCATCTTGTGGCAACTGTGATTGTCTTACTCCATGAGATCTTTCTTCCTTGTCCATGAAATCCTCCCACATGCTTAGCATGATGCTAGGCGTGGAAGGAAAAGATGGACCATCTTTCAATTCTTGAAGTCCTTCCCTTATGTGTATGAATATCATCTTCAATGTGTCTTCACCTTTGTTACCTCAATTTTCCTTCAACTTCTTCTTGTACTAAGTCATGGTCCCAATCATTGCTTCACATCGTCGTCGCCTCCTTCAATTCCTCGTTGTCTCATTGCTGCCTCATCTTCATGAATTTTTTTCTTTCAATTTCCAGAACAGAACCTGTACTGAAACATTGCTCCAATGCGAATTGCACGAATTTTCCTTTCCAACGAGTCCTTATTCGCCCAAAATTGATTCCGAACAAGAGAGTTGTGTCCATTTTATCCCAGCGCTGCAATCTGTTCCGAATTTCAGAACGCGCAGCGTCCAAAGTTTTTGCCATATCTCCTTGTACGGGTCTTCAAATTCATTGATCTTGGATGCGTTAGAACGGGAATTTCATGGAGCTTATGAATATCAACTTTTTCTTCCTTGTACATCTCTATCCATGTGCAAAATTTGATGAAAACAGCGGGGCTTGCTCTCGAACTTTGGAGATGTTGACGAATTTGATTTCTTCTTTGATCACGAATTCATGGGAACGCTTTGTCATGCCTGCAAAATAATTCAAGTGCACAATCTACCCCCAAGGTGACAGTCGGGAATAGAGACAATTGCCAACAAACCTACCATTCCTAAGATCTCAAATTGTGGCATAGCTAGCTTAGCGAAAAAAATAAAAACCTAGTGAGTGTACGTGTGTGCTAGTGTAAATGCAAATGAGAGGAAGGTATATAAACAAAGACAATGTTTACACCTAGTTCTAAACACCATGTTTACAACTAGGTTGCCGAACTTCTCCATAGCCAAAAAGACTTATTTAACCAAGGTCAAAACACCATGTCTATCCCAAGATCAAAAAGCCTTCATAGCACAAGAAAAAAAAATAAAGCGCATTGCAAAGCTTATAAACCAACCGAATGCACCGTGAGAACAAAATGGATTGTTATCTTGGTCAAAAGAGCTTAAAGATGGAAGTCCGCAAACAAGTTTAAACACCACGTTTACACAAGATTGCAAAAGGTAAATGCTGTCATGACAAGCATTACATGGATAGGAAAGCATACATCAATAAGATTGAGACCAAGCTAGCAAAATAAGGGCATGAACAATGGAATGGATGCAAAGTGCAAATGCAAAGTTAGCAAAAACAAGTGTTAGCAAGGTTGAAAGGACCTTTCGATGTTGTTCCGCAACTAGTTTA
This sequence comes from Panicum virgatum, assembly GCF_016808335.1. Lineage (NCBI taxonomy): Eukaryota > Viridiplantae > Streptophyta > Magnoliopsida > Poales > Poaceae > Panicum > Panicum virgatum. The sequence goes on from NC_053145.1 coordinate 3,033,135, forward strand.
TTCAAAAACAATTGCTAAGAGTGACAAAAAGCCTTCGCGACACTTCATAAGAAGTGAGGCTTTTGTCAATGAAAAGGTTATTTATCGAAAAAGGATCAAGCAACCGAGCTAACAAGGTTTTAGAAGTAGGTTTATGGGTTTCCTATATTTTGGTCTTAAAACAAAAATTTTGAAGAGAGAGTGTTAGGTATAGAAATTCTATCTAAGGTGGTTTCAAAAAAACTAGAGAGAAACAAAAGTTAGATTTTTTTTTGAATAAAAAACATACCCTATGGTTTTGGGATTGTTCTGAGTGGTTTTCCTAAGGGTTTTAGGATCTCAAAAGCGAGGCTAGTCAATGTTTTTAGAAAAGGTTTTTTTTAAATGCAACATGCAATGCAATGCAAGGGTGAGACGGACAACATGGTATGCAATGCAACACGGGGTGGGTGAACAAAATGATATGACATGATGAGGTGGTCTAAAACAAAACAAAAAGTTAGCCTAAGTTAACTAGCCACAAGTTTAGAATCAAAGGGTGGTACAATGCTTCATAAATCTCTCTAAAAGGGACACAAAGAAAAAGACTCTAAACACTAATAGGCACACAAAAAGGTCTACAAGTTTCCCAAGATCAAATAACAAAGTGCTCCCTCAATAACATTTAGAATGAACAATATGAAGTTGTGGTTTTTATTAGAGCAATGGTACAATGTTACTTGATATTCCGATTAAAGAGTGCAATGTAGACGGTCATATTAATATATATAAAATAAAAGATCGGTTTGCCTCCCGCAAAGCGCTTCATTTAGAGTCATAGAGCTCGACTTTCTTACATACCTTCTCATTGATGCGAAGCCATGGTCCTTCATGCAAGAGGTGAAGGTGTTCCATGCAGCTCTTATTCCACTTCCCATGTTGGACATGATCAATCACGCTTAATGGAAAACTTGCCCAATCGTCTCTCACATCATGGTCACCTCCTTCTTTGTTGTCCTTTGTCGCTACCTTTCTTTTCACGGATTTTCCTCTCTGTCCAGATAGGGAATTGCTCCAAACAACTGATCCAATGCAAGGTGCACGAAATCTTCTTTCCAACAAGTCTTCATTTGCCCAAAACACATTCCAATTGAGAGAGTTATGCCCCTTTTTTCCGTCACTGCAATCTGCTCCGTGCTGATTTCAGCACGTGCATCTCCGATGTTTGAGACATAGCTCCTCCAGTGGGTCTTCAATTGTATCAATCATGGATGCGTTGAACCGAGGACTTGATGGAGATCCTGAATATTCAACTTTCTTGCATTGTAAATCTCTGGACTTGCGCACAAAATTGATGAGGCTTAGCGACGTCCATTCTTGAAAGTTGAAGATGTTGATGATGGTGTTCAAAATTTTGGGTACAGTTTCCCTCCTCATCATTTGAGTTTCATGTCCTGCATGGTTAGTGAAATTCGGGGCTTCTCCCGACATGTGCTCTTTTAGGGTCATGAGCTTGACCAAACGCAAAGCAAGATCGAGATTTGCAATTATTTGTAAACATATGCAACATAATCACATCCTCAATTAAATTTCATCAACAAGACATGGTGTAATTAAATGCAGCATGTGTTTCTTGCATAGCGCGGAACTCATTATTAGTCAGAGGTTCTTTAAGCATGAAATCAACCTTCTCAAGAAACTCTAGCCTATCATCATGAAAAGAATAAGGCATAGAATTTAAACTTTCATTCCGACTATCAGTTCGAGCATGAGATTTTTAAATATTATCAACAAAACCAATAGAAGCTTGAGAATTCACTATATACCTTAGCTTCGGAGCTTTTTCATACTCATCGGAGTCGTGGTGCTTTGTGCGAGATGTCATCTTGAAGCACTCCTCGTGGTCCGTCGTGATTTGCTTCTCACGTCTCCATGTGTTGAGGGTTGCGCTCTTGTAATCCGTCGTGGTTTATTTGCAACATCCTCATTTGTCGAAGGTCGACCGCTTGTGCCTTCATTTGCCAATATCATTGGGGTTCTTCGTCTGCTCCAAGCTTCTGAATTTTATCATGTACGCTTGATGAAAACATCGCCCAAGCTCCTCTTCATTGTTGTCATCGTCATCTTTTCTATCTTGTTCTCATCGCGTTGCTCCTACCTCTTCTGCATGGAATCTCTCCTGTATACTCAACAGAACATATACCAAAATATAGCTCTATTGAAAATTTTGTGAAATTACCTTTCCAACGAGTGGTCATTCGCTTTAAACGGAGTCCAAACGAGAGAGTTATGATTGTTTTACTTTAGTGCTGCGTGCTGTCCAGAAAAGTTTAGAGTGCACAACCTTCAATGTTTTGGCCATACCCGCTTGTAGGAATCTCCGATTGACTTGGTTCTTGATTCGTTGGGACGGGAACTTCGTGGAGCTTTTGAATATCTAAAAATATGCTGCTATTTGCTTCTGAGGTTGAGCATAATATTGATGATAACAATGACTTCTTACGAATCGATCCGAAGATATCGATGATCTTGATCTTGTGGTCTTCAGAGCGTCTTGTTGTGCATCCTTGGCTTCAAGGTCATCACCATTGATTCACCAGCGAGTAGCATGGCTCCAATGGTCTGTCTCCATGGTTCTTGCTTTTCCTAAGGTGTCGGGATCGAAGGAGGCTCCCATGCTTTGTGTCGATGATCAGAGCGGTCTCTTTCTTTGATTGCACACGACTAGAAGCTTCTTGAGCATCCCATGGAGAAGATGGGTGGCATCATGGTTCCTCTAATCTTGTTGCCTCTAGCATTGGTCAACTTCAAATCATCAACTTTTGTGCATAAGGTTCTCCAAACATCTTGCGACATCGTCATCACTTTCTCCATTGTTTGTTGCTGCCTCTTCTTCGTTGAATTCCTTGATCATCCTGCACAGAACATGTACTAAAATTCTACTCCATGGAAAGCCTTATGAAATTATCTTTTCAACGATTGGTCATTGATCCCAAACGGACTCCGGATGAAGAAGTTATGGTCGTTTTACTCCGGCACTACGCTTTGTCCCGAGGCATTTCAGAACGCGCAGCGATGAAAAATTTTACCATAACTCTTCACACCGATCTCCAAAATTCATGATTCTTGATGCGTTAGAAAGTAGACTTTATGGAGCTTCAAAATAATCTATTATTTGCTCATGGTACTTCTCTGATCTTGGATGAAAAACTCATTACAACAGTAACACTTTGGAGATGATGATGATCCGATCGCACGATTTTCTTCGCAGGCATGCTTCATACCAATTGCTTGAACAAACAATTTTTCCCAAAAACATTAGTCTTTAAAATCAATTGACACAGCGGCGTACCTTATTTATCATCGTTTGCTTTGGGGAGTGTGGACTCGATAGCGGATGCTGGGCCACTAACAAAAGTTAGCACCTACCACTAAAGAGCGGGTCTTCACGTAGCCATCAACTTGCTTGAGTGAGATTGGACTTGTCAAAGTACAGACATTGAGAACTTCTCAATCACTTTGTGTCTAGGGTTTTACCTGCATTCATGGACACAAACAAGAAACACAGGATATATGCAATAATAAAATTAGGGTTAGTCCAAAAACTAGATAGATCGCCCTAGGGTTCGTGTTGCCGATCCGCGGCAACGGCGCCAGAAAAGCTTGTTGACGCTCATTAGCGCCCCGATTTGTATACTGCAAGCGCACGGTTCGTGTAGCTTTTCCCTTAGAGTATTCCCCCCAAGGTTTATTAATCCGTGGATCGACAAAGAACTACCTAAGGTTTTCCATCTAATCTAATGGATCTATCCTAACATGAAGCACTGATTGCATATAAAGGGTAAACCTTTAATAGATATGAGTGATATGTGAAGGTTGATCTCATCCATGAACATAGGCTTAATCATAGCAAAACCAAAGATATGACTAGGCCTATCGTCATCTAGTTGTAGTTCAAGCTAACGAGCGGATAAATCATGCATCTCAATCAAAAGCATTTTTAAACTCAAAATCTCCAATCCGATCCCTCGATACCCCACCTACTAAGTGGCAACGGCCTGTCACGACGCCACCCCTTTCAACAAGATACCCTGAAGCAAGTCGAACCCCCTTTGGTAGTTCCGCCATGAACCTCTAGCCACCATGACTACAAGATCATGCTAAGCGATCTATCTCGATAATAGATCTAAGATGAAGCAAACCCAAAGAGAAGAATGAAATCGAAAGAGAGAACATGATCGCTAATAGATCCGGAAGACATGATTATCATTACTCACATAATATATTCGTTTGGATTATCACCACCATGTGCACACCATCGATGAATCCAACTAGCTCTTGAACTCCGCCATGGCACAACCACGCAGGGAGGCCACGGCGGCTAGGGTCGGCCTAAGCCATCTCCTAGACAACTTCGAAGACTTGCGGCGGCTGTCGTCTCCCTCCGGTCTTGACCCTAGGTTTTCGTCGAGTTCTGGGTGGATGGATGCCTCGAGTTGAATAAGGTGCGAGCTATTTATAAGCCGAGGAAGCCACCGGTCGAAGGGGAGGTCGAACCGACCTAAAAAAGGGCTGGGCCGGCCGGCCCAATGGGCCTAGGCCAGCCGGCCTGGCTCATTCTTTCGCCATCTCGTGTCCTCCTTTCGCGTGCAGACTCCTCGCATCTTTTAGAGTTTATGTCCTTCACTTTTGCACCCCTTTTGACGTCGTTATCTTGGAGATATCTTCGAGGAAAGGATAGGATAGGGAATCCTTCCTTAAATCTTCATTTGCTTTGCTTAATCCCAAAGTATCTTGATCTCATCTTCGTAGGCTTGGTCCTTTGGGCTCTCTTGGAGGATGGATGTGCATGAATGGGCTTCGAATCAACAAGGGCTTTGGTCCTTTTTTTGGGCTTTGGCCTTCGTCTTTCTCCGTGTTAGTGCTCGATCACGGGCCTCATCATTTCAAGCTCCAAAATAGGCCAAAAACCTGCAAAAACGAAGTTCCTCCAAAATATATGTGCAAGTGTGAAAATGACCAATAATTAGGCTGGGGTTAGGATAGTTAGTGATTTTGATATTAAATTCATGCCATTATCAAGGATAAACAAGGGATAAAAGGGGTACTTAAGGAGCGCCAACAGACTCATAGGTACCTGGGGAGAGACATGCATACTAGGATTTCATTCAACTCCTAGAAAACTTAATGCACAATACTTAAATAATAACATTGAATACTGAAAGTAGGGGTTATGCTCCGGGGCTTGCCTTGCAGGTCAGCAGGGTTAGTGACTTCTTCGGGAGCTTGATCAACGACTTCTCCTGGCTGCGGTTCTCCTGCGGAAGGCTCCTGGACCGGCTCGGCAATCAGCTTGTAGGCGACTTCGGTTTCGGCGTCTATACGAATAAAATATGCCATGCATGAGACTCATGAAATGATGCAATGTACCACACACAAATAAAAGCATAGGCATGACCGATAAACAACACTCTCAAAACTACGGTCCAAGGAATGGTGTAGTGCTGAGATGGGGTTTCAGTTGCTAATTCCTTTTAGCCTGAAGTGTTTCCTTTCAAGCAAGGCTATTGAATTTACCTAGGACGACTAATCGCACCTCTAGAGCACAAGGAGAACATAAACTACGGGCTTAAATTTTAACTAATCACGAGAATCGGGGATAAAAACCGAAGCTAGGAACTAATTAAAGATCAAAACTTAACACGCCACAAGGATCTAGTAGCACAACCTTTCTATCATGAAAAACTAATGATAAGGAGTGCATAAATAAAAATACCAACAATTATTGCAATAGAAAAGCATTTCTTTTAGCCCTAGGAAAGGAAATCAAACACTAACAGATCCACAAAGATGCACATAGGCTATGCACCTGAAATTTTTTTAGTGGACTACACATACAAAGAGTAAGCTACCACAAAATTTTCAGGATTTTTAGACAAACAGAACAACAGCTACAAATAAACTAGCTTAAACGCAAACCAAAATTTTAGCAGGGGCAAAAGTGACATTTCACATGCTTCAGTATTTTTCCTCTGAAGATCTTGATTTTAGAAACCTAACAAAATTTATTTTATATTTTTCACATTTTTCTATCTTTTTCTACACATTTTAAAAGTATGCAGCCGAAATAACCATAAAGGAAAACATAAAAAGGGGGGTTGACAGCCGGCCGCACGCCACGGCACACCCCCCTCCTCTATTTTGCGCCCGCACGCCACGGCCGTGGCCGGCGCGGCGGCCAGCAGGGCGGCAGTGGCGGCATCCTCGCCGGCGGGGCTTAGGGCGGCAGCAAGGAAGGGCGGGGGTGGTGCCAGCGGAGGCAAGCGGCCCCCGTGCGCTCGGCCATGGCGCAAGAGCCCATCACAGGGAGGCGGGCCACGAGCGGGCGGCGGCAACGCGGCAGCTATGGCGGCGCGATGTGTTCTCGGCTGGCGTGGCGCAGGGCGATGGAGGAGCGGGGCGCGGTCGCGGCCAGGGTGGCTGGGCGGCGGTGGGGCGCACGGCAGCGCTCCGCCAGCGCGCGCAGGGCGGCTCCGCGTCGTGCGCACGGCGGGCACAGCGGCGGCGCTCGGGCGGTCGCGGCGGGGCGGCACGTTCCCGGCATCAGCAGCCGCGGAATCAAGGGGGAAAGAGGTCTGGGAGGAGGAGGAGAGCGCGAGGAAGCTCACCACGCATTCGATTTGGGCGGAGGGAGACCGGAGAGGGAAGTTCGACGTGCGGGGCGGAGCTCGATGGGAATGGCAATGGCGGCCAACGGTCTGGAGGCCGATTCGGCTGGGGAGCGGCTCAATCGAGCTCAAGGAGGGGTGGTGGATCTTCGGGGTGAGGCTAGGGAGGTCGGGGCGCGAGGAAATCGATCGGGGGCGGCGAGGGGTGGCCGGAGCAACGCCGGCGGCGGCTCTGCTCACTCTGCTCGGCTCGACGTGCACGCGAGCTCGAAGGAATAAGAAAGGGGATGGGCGAGAAGCGTCAAGGCGCGTGGAGTCGCCGGCGGTCGTCGCAGTATGGGCGCCGAGCACAGTGGAGCACAGCGAAGCACAGGGTTTGAGTTTGACCGTTTTTGACTCGCGTTTGACCATCGGAAACTCAAAATTTGATATTGGCACCCGAAATTTGGCCAAAACAGAAGTTGTAGAGCAAAAGGAGAGCTACAACTTTCATTTTGGGCGAAAGTTGATTTGAGGCTCGGATCAAGGAGAAAAATGTAGTCGAACACGGCTAAAACGATGTTTAACACGCAAACTCGGTTAACGCTAATGACGCGCTTAAGCCATGATTAGCGATTAAACACGTGATTAGCGAGCACGATTAACACAGGGGTGTTACAACTTCGGTCCTCGAATGTGTGAAGTTTCCTCTGTGGGGGCGCGTCAGCGCACCCGCGGGTGTTGCCCCCGAGGCCTTGGAGGAGTGTTTGTACTCTTCCAAGGGCTATAAACGTCGCCCCACTTGGTTGCTTCACTGGGGTGGCCGTCCAGCGTCTTTTTCAGCTGGCATCGGCACTCTTTCAGCCGCCTTCGGCTTTCTCAGTGCTGGCACAGTGACCCAGTATCCAGCTTAACCATCAGGCAGTCGTGCGTCAATAGTAGGGGTTTTGGTTAGACACTCGGAACTTCACAATCGACGGTTGTCGACCTATTCGAGGGTGAGGCCTGAGCCGCGGTGTGCGAGGAGCCCCCGAGCCCAGGCCTACGTAAAGGCGTTCAGGGAACCCTCGACTTTGGTTACGGCCCTCGTCGCCCTTCCGCAGGGAGGAGGGGTGAAGCGCACCATGCTACCCATGCCCGGGCCGCGAGCTATGGCTGCTTCGGTGAGCTGTTATCGGATAGTTCAAGTGGACGTCCATGCCCCGTTCGATAAGGGTCGGCTCGTGGTCTGTGGACACATCACATAAAGCGCTCGTGAAGGTTCGCTAGGCGGGGCCCGGACCCGTTCGATAGGGTCCGAGGGCTCGATGCTCTCCCTCGATGGGATCCCCCTGCTAGGCACCCTCGACTGGTCTTGAACACTATGTAGGACATCTCGAACTCCGCATTCGAGGGTAGCTTGTACGGCACATCCATGCAGTCCCTGACTCTGGTGATCTGGGGCACCTGTCAAACCCTCGATGGGCTAGGCTTCGAACCCCTGATCAGTAAGGCCTCGAAATAAGGTTCCCTCGAGGGTGAAGCCCCCGAAGGGAATATTCCGTCACGGTTCGCAAACAGCGCGGAGTCGCTAGTCATGTGCGCGGGTCTTCCGCTGGTCGTGGGCAATGTGGCCTGATTCGTGCGGTGCAGTGCAGGCGCGCCTTTTCAGGCGGCTGCCTCGGGTAGACGAAGCAGCGTGGGTGGCGGCTGACGGATGGAACAACGCAACAGTCGCGCTGCGCCAATCGGTTTCCGCGCCGTAATTATTGCCGAGTGTGCGCATGGGAGACTCCGCGGTCATGGGACCCATCCGTCAGCGATGATAAGATCTACCGCATTGAATGCAGTGGATTCGGGCCGTGGCGGCATATCCGCGCGCCGTAGTGGAATAAAAGCGAGAGAGGGAGGACTGTTTGGGCTCACCTGGCCATTTGCCTTCATCTCCCTTGCCTTCTTCACCTCCCCTGCATCCTGAGCCCACAGCCAAGAGCGAGAGGAAGAAGAAGAAGAGAGTGAGAGCGTACCTTTGCCGCCACAAAGCTCGTCTTCCCACACCTCCCCGTAGTTCAAAGCCATGTCGGATATCCGGGAGCCGGTGCCGTGGGGGAAGTCCACCACCACGGAGGCGGTTCTGGAGCAGCTGGCGGCCGACCGGCTGCTACCAATGAACATCCGCCCGGAGCGGCCGGCGTGGATTGCCCCGCGGCCGGAGGAGACCAAACCAACCCCCCCCCCCCCGAGGGCTTCGTCGTGAGCCTCGTGCGTCTGCACGAGCGGGGATTCGGCGTCCCCGTCAGTAGGTTCATGCGGGCCTTGTGCGAGCACTACGGAGCAGAGCTGCACAACTTCGGCCCCAATTCCATCTCGTAGGTAGCAGTCTTCGTTGTCGTCTGCGAGGGGTACCTGGGGATCGAAGCCCACTGGGATATGTGGATCCACCTCTTCCGTGGCGAGCTCTTCGTCGAGAACGTGCGGGGAAACCGCGGCCCGCCACGCCCGAGTCCACGGACGAGGAGGAGGACGCCTCGGATGCCGAGGCCAACCTCCCCGGTGATGTCGAGGCGGCAGCAGGCGCGGATTCCCCGCTGGTGTATCAAGAGGCTGGCGACGAGGACGCGCCAGCGACACCGCATGAGGCGAGGCCCGCACCAGGGTCGTTGGCGGACCCGCCCCTCGCGGGGACGGAGCAAAGGTCGCCCACGTCGGCGGCGGGTCGAGGGTCACCCATGCCGGCAGTGGGTGGAGGATCGTCTGCGCCCGAGGCGGAGCGGGGGTTGTCCCTGCCAGCGACGGGTGAGGGGATTCCCGCACCCGCGATATCGATGGGCGGCGACGGGTCCGCGGCGAGCGCAGAGACGTCCACGCAGACGGCCTCGAGGCCTCAGCCTGCTCCGAGGGTGACACCCTCGGATCAGGCGTCGAGGGGCGTCGGCGTGCCGCGGGCCCGAAGGAGAGGCACGGGCAAACGTAGCATGAGTGCCCGGTCCGGGTAAGTATTTTTGGTTTTGTTCATTGTGTTCATTTGATCGATCCCCTAGTCCTACTAACCTTAGCTTTCCATCCCCAATTTCTAGCTCCGGGGCCGTTGCCAAGGACGCAGCCCCGCTCGCGCCGACCAAAGCCCTCAAGACCGGGGCGCGAGCTACACTGCACTCAGCGCCACAGCCCCCGCTCGTTGTGGATATCGTGGCGGAGGCCGCGAAGCTGCGGGAGGCGATGGCTCGCGAGGCCCAGGTGGCCCAACAGGCTCGAGCGCCGAGGAACGGGGGTGACGCCGGCCAGAGCGGTGCTGAAGCAGCCGCTTCGGCCGACGCCGTGGGGGAGGCCGGCCGGGGCGGCGCAGATGATGCCGCCCGGCCGGACGTCGAAGTTGAGGTCGGTCGGAGCGGCGCGGATTGCGCCGCCCGGCCGGTCGTAGAGGAGGGAGCTGGTGGGGATGCGCAGAAGCACCCTGCCAGCCAAGTGGAGGTGGAGACCCTCGTCCCCGAGCCCCCGAGGGTTGGGGTCGAGGGAGTCGTAGAGGAGGAGTTGGCGCTGAGGGCGCCGACGGTGGAGGAAGCCCACGTCCCGGTGCCCGCAGAGGGCCAGGGCGAGGGTGTCGTTGCGGCGATGACGGCGCAGACGGTGACGGCGCAAGCGGCGACGGACAGCGTGATCCTGGTGGTGCAGCTGCCAGACAGCAGCGAGGATTTTGGGGATTCGGGGGACATTGACCCCGCTGCTGCAGCAAGTGCCGCCGACAAGATCGCCGAGTTCACGTCGGCCTGCGCGGAGGTGGTCGACGAGGGGACATCCGAGGGGTCCCAACACGGGGCAATCATCCAGTCCGTGGTCCCCCCCGGAGTTTCTCCACGATGAGCGACAGGAGGAGGCCGTATGGCAGGCGCAGATCGAGGCAGGTTCTCAGATTCAAAACCACCTCGATCATGCCCTGGAGCTCCATCGGATGACGGATTACCAGATCAGCCAGGTAAGCGGCTCCTCCCCGAGAATTGTTTGTATTTTGGCCATGATTATATTTGTTTTACCCACGCCTTTCCTCTTGCAGCGGCTGAGGGACATCTCGCGCAAGAAAAGCGTCGAGATGACCCGGCTGTACTCCCAGGTACGCTGGCTTGGGTAGCACAACGCTGGCCTAGTGCTCCAGATTGTCGACGCCAACACGAAGATGACGGATCTGGAGGCGTGTCGGCAGGCGCTGGTGGAGGAGTTGGCGCGGACCGTCGGTGAGCGCGACATCCAGAGAGCTACAGCGGAGCAGAAGGCTCAGGAAGCCGAGGCGTAAGCCGCCGAGCTGCAGCGCATTAGGACGAAGTTCGAGCTGAAGGAAGCCGAACTCCAGCGCAAGGAGGCCGAGCTCCAGCGCGAGAAGGCAACCGTCGCCACGCTCACCGGGACCCTCGAGGAGAAGGGCAAAGCCCTCGAGGAAAGGGAGGAGGCCCTCCGGAATGCGGAGGCTGCCCTCAAGGAGAAGGAGAACTCCTTGTCTTCCCTCGAGGAGGCCGCCCGGGTCCAACGAGAAGAGGCACGGAAGAACATCGCAGGTAAGTGTTTGAAATTTCGACGTTGTTGGATTCTAGTTTTTCGTAGCTTATCTTCGTTTCTTTGATCAGAGCTGGGGCAGCAAGTGGCAGACGAGACTGCGGCGAAGGAGGCGGTCAACACCGCGCTCATGGCGGCGCAGGCGGAGTACGCTGACTTGGAGCGAACCGCCGTGAGCGTGTGCCAGGAGCTCGAGGGGGGCGTCTCTGGTAGCTCGGTGATCAGCCGCCTGCGAGCGCTATGTGGCCGGATCGCCGAGCATGCCAAGAGCACCTTCCGTCTCGGTGTCCTGCGGGCCCTCGCCGTGGCCTCGACGCACTACATCATGGATCTCCAGAGGGTGTCGTCGGGGTACGTCATTCCCAATGACACTGATGCGAACGCCGCGTCAGCTATCATGGACGACGCCAACGCAGCCGCCGAGGAGTTCGCCACTGCCTTAGCCGAGAAGCTCGAAGCTGACATCCCCCCGATAGCCTAGTTCGATGCTGTTGCAGATCCACAGAGGGGGGATGATAACCTATAGATAGACTGGGCCTCGAAGCCCATGTAATGAATTAGTATTCGTTGTAATCGCACTTTGTATTTATGAATATAAGAAATTCGTTATCATTGAAATCGACAGTGTGGCCCGTCGAGGCCTTGTGCGTTCGAGCCCGCGTTTTCTTTACTCTACTTCCGTGTTCTCGTACGCGACTTAGGTAAACTTCTGTGAGGAATTTCGCGTTCATAAGCAACGTAGGCGTGGGGTGGTGAGGGGGGTGCCGTATCCCGGAGGCGTAGGCGGCCCCACGACTCGGCCGGCCTCGTACCGTAGTTGCTTATGTCTCACGTCCGTTTTTTCCAAGTGTACGAGAAACTTAGAGACGGAAATTTTTCGAAAAAACGTTGGCAATTTTTTGGGACGTTCGGGGGTTCCCCCCATAGTAGCCCCCGAGGGAGGATTGGCTTTGCCGAGGGTAAAGCCAAACATACCTCAGTGTTCGTGCGCATCCGAGCCCTCGAGGGTCCGGAAGGTTCCCAAAAATAAACAAGTAAAGCGTACTTCTTTATTATTTCGGGAAATCGAAAATGCGAGTACAAACGATGTACAAATAGCTCGGAACTCTAAGGATAAAAGCGACGTAGCTGCTGTATGTTCCAAGCGTTGGTGAGAGCTTGTGGTGGCCCCTGTTGTACGTTTTCGTTCGCCAGCTTGTACGTGCCGGGCTTGAGCACCTCGGCAACGATGTATGGGCCTTCCTACAGTGGTGAGAGCTTGTGGTTGCCCCTGTTGTCTTGTCGAAGCCTCAGCACCAAGTCCCCTTTGTTGAGGTCTCGGCGCCGGACTCTCTGTGCTTGATATCTTCGCAAAGACTGCTGATAGTGCGCAGAGTGCAGGAGTGTCACGTCTCGAGCCTCATCCACTTGATCCAGCGAGTCCTCACGGGCTCGCTGGTTCTGTTGCTCTTAATAGGCCTTGATGAGGGGTGTACTTCCTGCTGTTGATGATGTAGCGGGCGTCGCTGTCAAGCCCGCGCGTGTCATGGAGTCGCTCCCTTGCGGGAGCCTTTCTGATGCGGTCGTGCACCGAGGGTGCCTTCGCGTCATGTGCTACGGCTGCCTTTCCTTTCCCCCCTGGCGGAGTGTGCACCGAGGCCTCGTGGTCCTGACGTGCAGTCCCACCGGGCGGCTTCGGGGCTATTGAGCGCATGCGAGACGCAGAGCTCTCGGCCTGCTGCATGGCAGCTTGCTCGATGAGCGCCTATGCCTCGCGGCGCAGGTTGCGACCAGAAGTCGTCGACGGCTCGGGCATCGCTTGGAGTAGGTAGGCCGCAGCAATAAGTTTTTCGCCGGCTGTTTTCAATTTCGGAGGTTTGTCGACATTGTCGTCGGCTAGGATCCGCACCCGGGCAACGCGTCCCGCCGCCAGGGTGTGTGCACCACGCGCAGTACGCTGCTGCTCGAGTGCGGTGCGCAGCTCCTGAGTCTGCCGACGCTGCTCGTCGAGCTTGGCTTGAAGCTCCTTGAGCTGCGCCAGCTGTGCTTGCCGCGCCGCCGAGCTTGACAAAGAAGAAGGGGGCGCAGGCGGCACCACCGGTTGGTTCGCCTGCGCGTCTGCCCCGCCGTTCCCGTCATCAACCGGGGTGTTGTCGTCTTGCCCGTCCGCGAGCTGGACCATGAAGCACTCCCGGGCGGGATAGTAATCCCCTCGCTGGAGTCCTCAGAGCAGGTGAGGCAGTAAGCCGTCGCCAGCTGGAACGAGCGGAAAGCGCCGGGGTCACAGACCCTGGAGTAGTCCTCGGCCTCCTCGGCCGTGAAGTTGTCCATGAAGAAGTTGACGTCATCGGCGATCGAGCTCGCCGTCTCGAGGTAGGAGTCGTTAGGAGATGATGCGATGAGGCTGCGGATCGGCAGGAGGTGATGACCCGGCAGGTCCTCGTATTCGGCGAAGTTGGTGCTGGATGAAGAAGCGTAGGATGCAGTGTTGCGCATCCCAATGGGGAAGGGAGACGCCGCAGACGCGCCCCCCTGGGAGGCACTAAAGCTGCAGTCGGTGATGGTGTCGGCGCTGCCGACGCCGAAGCCCGTGATGACGAAGCGGTGGCCCCGTCAGCCGCGACGCTGAGCCGCGACACGGCAACCTCAACCCACGTAGGGGAGGTGAGGCTTGCCGCCCGGCGCCGCTCTGCGCGCGCTTGTCGCGAATGCTGGCCCGAGCGCCTGTTGCGCCAGGCTGGTGAAGCCGGAATGTCCGGGTTGCGTCTGGGCGAGAGGAGCTCCATGAGGTAACCGTTGCCGGTTGCTCTGAACTCAAGGCTCCCGAACTAGATCACGTATCGTGCTGGGAACGGATCCGAGACGCCCATGGGGAATGGGTTGGATCTGCTCGCCATCCCTGGAGATCAAATGGGAACAAAGAAGAAAATGTCACGCAGCGAGCCCCTACCTGGCACGCCAACTGTCGGTGTCCTGACACGGGGGTCCGGATCACAACTAGTAAATGCTGCGTGTTTCCTCGTCCCAGATGTTGATGCAAGAGGCAACACAGTAACGCACGAGTTTATCCTGATTCCGGCCGCGGGGCCGTACGTCCAGCAAAGGGGTGTGCGAGGGCACTGTATTATCTTGCACCGGAGGTGCCTGTAGTAGGGGGTACAGGCGTGGCGAGAGAGGGAGGGAAGCTCCCAGGTCTCTGCTAGAGGAGAAGTCGATTGAGGCGAGTGCCAATATCGAGTGCTGAGCGTTGTGGTCGTCAAAGGTGACGATCCCCTTTAAAGGAAGCCCGCCTCCTCCTTTTATAGTCACAAGGAGGGACGGTGTACATGCGCAGGGGATCGCGGAAGTCGTCGTTCTCCCCCAAATCACGGGGGTGCAGTGATCGAACACTGTGGGAAGTATACTGTGGGACATGGCGTCGGGCGTGGCAGTTGTCCTGGGTACCATCCTTGGTCTTGCGGAGATCGCGCCGGCGTCCTGCCAGCCCCAAAGGACGGCGTGGTCATCACTGTAGGCTGTACAGTCCTCCAGATGTGGCGTGATGGCGCTCCGTGGGCCCTGCAGGTCAGGGTCTTGTACATATACACATGCACCAGTGGTAGCGGGGCACGCGGCGGTCCCGGACCCCCTAAACGGAGTGCTGGCGTGTGCACTAAGGAGCTCTGGGAGTCTCACGGAGATCCCGAACCCCTTGAGGGGGGAGGTCCAGGCCTCCGGCTGCTAATGCTGGGCATCCCTCTTCGGGGGGGCGTGGCGACACCGGACCTCTTCCCGAGCAGGAGGCGGGTCCGGGGTTATACGTGTGATGAGGTGGAGTCCGGACGGCCAGAGTTGGCAGAATAGTAACGAGAGCAGTGCCGAGCCCGTCTCGTCCCACGTTGCGAGTTCCACAGTGCTGCCACAGCGTCCGGGATGGCGGAGCAGTGACTAGAGTTGGCGGACGGGACTCCGGTCACAGCCACTGTGGGGAATGGCGGCCTGACGCCGTCTGTCCCGGGTGCTGTGGAGGAGTGGTTGGCATTTAATGCCCCCGTACGACGGGCGGGTGAGCGGAAGGGCCGTTTGTCCTTTACGTCGACGGGTGGCCTCGAGCGAGGCGGAGATGATTCGACCTGCTCGAGGGTAGGTTTGCTACCGTCGAGCGAGGCGGAGATGCGGGGCGCAGTCGAGGGTCTCGATTGGAGCCCTCGAGTGAGGCGGAGATCGCTCCGCGGGTTCGAGGAGTGTGCGGATAGGCCGTATGCTGGGCTTCTTTGAGTCCTTTCCTTTCTTCCAGATTGGAAGGAGGTCGTGAGCCTTCGTGGGCCCAGTTGCTTAATATGTGTTTTGCGTTTTTAGGGTGATCTTAGTACCCCGATTAGGGTGTCCCTAATTGTGGTACCCGACACTATGGTTTTGAGAAACATGATTTAGCAAATTTCATGTCATATTCACATATCTCACCTGCATATAGAGTATTCATTGCATCCCTACAGACAGTGCCTATTCCAAGTGATTGGCGGTGTGCCAAGCAAGATCCAAGGTGGAAGAGAGCAATGATGGAGGAACTCCATGCTCTCCAAAAGAACCAAACATGGGAATTTGTCCCTCTCCCGGCTGGTAAACGAGCAGTTGGATGTAAATGGGTGTTCACTGTGAAGCAAACCCCTGAGGGAAAGGTGGACAGGTAACTCGTCCGTGAATTGTTCTCTCTCCCAGGCTGCCGCCCCTGTGTCTCTCTCCCCTCGTTCTTCTCTTTAGAATAGGATTAGTCCATGGATTGTTGAGACCTTGTGTTGGATTTGATTGGGAAAGGAGGCCCCATCCTCCTTGTGCCCTCTGGGCTTTTTGAATCAATCCAATCCCCTCGTTTTGTGCCCTTGTGTGATGGATTTTGATTTCATTTTTTGTGCACATGATTGCGAGGATTCTACGAGCTTTTTGTTGTGATTCCCGTGCTTCTAGTCCTATCCCAAACCCTCTGGAATCACGAGCTCTTTTGAATTGGATTTCTTGAGTTCTTGAGAAAACCCCATCCCTTTTGATCTCATCCCGAAATTCTCGTGCTATGAAGATCTTTTGGGCGAGATCCCTTGGGGATATGTTCACGGGGTAGATACGAAGCTTTCCTCCAAGTTTCATCTGATTTGGACTTTGTTTGCTCAAGATTCGTGGTTTAAAGTCTTGTTCACGGGGTTTTCTGGGTGTCGACCGGTAGGCAAGACTGGTCAGACCGGTCTTCTCGCCTTGGGACAGACTCGACCGGTCAGACCGGTCCAGGCAGACAGGACTATTGTTTTCCCGATTCGCTTCCGATTTGCTTTGTGGTTTTTGCTTGCTCGTTCGAGGCCTTTTGTGTTGGTTTAGCTTTTTCATAGCTATTCCAAACTTTGGTCAGAATGCTTGAGGGCTTGGGTGATTTTAGGGATATAAGCCGACGGTTTGAATTTCGGAAGAAATTTTGATCGGCTCCCATTCACCCCCCCTCTGGTCGCCGGCTTCGGTCCCTCAACCTAGCTTACTTTAGTACGATCACAGGTTCCGGTATGGGCCGGACTTAGCCTAATCCCACTGGTTAGCCTGACGGTCGCAGGGATGGTTTACGGGTTTGGACCATTGGGGTCAAGGCCCGAGGGTTTGTGCGGCCGGGCTGGGGCGTGACCACGACTGGGTGTCGGCTATGTCGGTTGTCCGTTCGGGCAGTCGAGCGTGTGGGTACAGTGTACGACCTCTGCAGAGTGTATAATCCATTCGAATGGTCTGTGTCCACGGTATGGACAGGCTACAGTGTGGTCCTAACAACTAGTGAGCTACCTATTGTGGGTTGTGTCGGGAAGGGTTGCATACCATTAGTTGCATTGCTAATGCATTGTGCTTAATGTGCGTCGTGCATATCATTCCCCTCCCGTAGGGCAAGGTGGAGCTTGCTGAGTACTTTTGTACTCACCCCTGTTGATTTTCTCCAGAGGATCCTGACTTTGTGCCGGAAGACCGCGACTAGATCGTGTCCGCACCCAAGCTTTTCGAGTGGAGCCGTGATGGATGAAGAGCTAGTCCTACATGTCGTTATGCTACTTGTTATCCTATGGTTGTTCTGTGTGGCTTTGTGTTGTCACTTTACTCCTCATGTACGTGTTAAATAAAGCTCTGTATGACTCTGGACTCTACTTGATGTAACATGTATTGTGCCGGAGACTTAATTCGGTAAATAATACATGGTTTAGCCTTGATTTTTGGGTCGGGGCGCTTCACAACACCTGGATGTGGAGGGATATTGTGATGCTGATTGGGCAAGCAGCACTGATGACAGGAGGTCTACCTCAGGTTACTGTGTGTTTGTAGGAGGTAACATTATATCATGGAGAAGCAAGAAGCAGGAGGTTGTGGTAAGATCAACTGCAGAAGCTGAATATAGAGCAATGGCCTTAGCCCTGAGTGAGATGATCTGGATGAAAAACTTGATGGCCGAACTAAAACTACTAAGAAATAACACTATGGTGCTGAATTGTGACAACATATCTGCAATGAATATTGCAAACAATCCAGTGCAGCATGACCGTACAAAGCACATTGAGATTTCTTCATCAAAGAGAAGCTGGATAGTAACACGTTGAAATTGAAATATGTAAAGTCTAGCGAATAGCTAGCTGATTGCCTCACAAAAGGGTTAGGTCCTAGTGAAAATGTAATCATGTGTAACAAGATGGGCATGATTGATATTTTTAGCCCATCTTGAGAGGGAGTGTTGGCTAGTAGTGTATTTATGTAAGTCTTGAGGGACCTATTTGCATATGGAATAATAAAAGAGGAGAAGGAAGTGGGGCTGGGCATCGATCCCAGAAAATCCCCAAATTGCAATATCATCAACTCAGAATCATGCACATCCATACATAATAGTAGACAAAGAAATGAGAAGCATGGAAGTGCACGTACCGTGCGAGTGCTGTGGTGATTCATTTCGCTCGGCTGACGGCATGCCCATGGGGTGCCAGCTGAGGTGCTGTGATTCATTTCGCTCGGCTGATGGCATGCCCATGGGGTGCCAGCTGAGGTGCTGCGGCAGCACGGGCATTGGCTTCCGGGAGATGCGAGTCACATTCCTTTGTGCTACTCACCATGTTTCTTGTTTGGCGCATGACAAATTCTACTTCTAACCATTACTGTATATCATGTCCTTGTATAGGATTGGACCAGCTGTGCAGTATGGCTGCATCTCCCGGAAATGGATGTGGCAGCGTGTTAGGAATGCAAATTTAAATTTGAACATTCTAGGATTTTAGCGCGGGAGCATAGATACGCTCTGTTCGGCTGGCTATTACTGATGACCGGTGCTGATTTGTTGTGAGAAAAAAATACTGCTCAATGGCTGGTGTTGATTTGTTGTGAGAGAAAAATACTGTTGACTGGCTAATGCGTATAGAGCGATAGTGTTAGACTTGGGAGTAGGGACCATGTGGGAATGTTTGAGTTCGAGAGGAAGGATGGTTCCATTGGTACGAAGATCTGAAAAATTAGACTTCGGAAATGTCGTCTAGATCGTCCTAGGGAAACAAAACTCCGGACAGTGGCAAGCACCACTTGCTTTAAACACGCACGTGCGCCCACCAAGGGCTTTAACCCAGCATCGCATGTTCCCTATCGTCTGCTGATGCAGTCCGGTGATACAGGCATACAGCCAGCCTGTAGGCCTGCTAATGGGTTGGATAATATTTGGAGTTTTTGGGTTGGGTTGTTACGTGGATTTGTTTGGATGGGAGTTAATGGGTTTACATGACAACTGGGTTGGGATGGAATGGGTTTGCTAGCAAATGGGTTGGGTTGGGTTGGAACGGGTTCATTTTCCCCGGGTTCTCACCCACTCCCTCAGTCTCACCCAACCCCAGTCTGCCCCCAGATCGCGCCGCCGCTCCTCCAGCCCCCAACCGCAGTACTTGTGGCGGCTCTTAATTGTGGTGTCTTCTAATCCAATTATAGATTCAGTACATGTATGACCATTGATATGCTAGTTGAACTTTTTGCTTTTCTGATGGATGCAGGGCAAGGGCGTGTACCAGTTCGTGGACAAGTACGGCGCCAACGTCGACGGATACAGGTGAGCTATCGAGACACACACCAGTCAATTCATCATGTAGATAGCAGCAGGCACATGAGGGTCTATCCATGTGTTTCTATTGCTGTTTGGGAGCTAGGATCATAGACCTGCATGTGTGCGTGAATGTCCAGCTAGATGTGCACTTCTTTTGATTACTCTGCTTAGCTTCTTTTGATTCACATTGATGAATATCCAGCTAGTAATCAATATCAAATATCAAATAACAACTACTTCTTTGGATTACCTGCATGTGTGCGTGAATATCCAGCTAGATGTGCACTTCTTTTGATGAATATCGTAGTGCAGTAGATGTGCGTGAATCGCAGCGCAGTAGATGTGCACTTCTTTTGATTACTCTGCTTAGCTGGATTTAGCTAAACTATCTTCTGATTATCTTAGTGTGTAAACTTTTTGCTCAGAATTTTGCATGTGGAGGCAAGTATAGCTGACTGAATTTAACTCGACCTGATTGCATGCTAACTTAGACCAACTGATTGATAAAATAAGGATAGCATTGGGATGCAGTTCAAATTGGCTTGCCAAGCAGAGTGTTTGATTCTTTATGCTAAACTAATTTCATTTACATTCTCCCAGACTACTTCAATGCGTCTTTGACTGATCTCTTGAGCTCACTATCTGGTTAGCTACCTTGGCACATACGGTGGTTACCTATCAGCAGTAGTTGATTTGATGGAAACGGTAATTCCCTCAAGCAAATATTTTTATTATTATTGAAAGTTCAATGGATTATTGGTTGACATATACGATGATTATTATGCTCAGATGTCAACTTCTCATCCGGCTGAGGCCTCAGACACCAATACAAGCAGCAATGATGACCATTCATCAGGAACACCAAATAGGAGGTCTAAAGTGTGGCAACACTTTGAGCCAGAGTTGGTCGAGGTGGATGGTGCTCTGAAGGCTGTTTGCAGATACTGCGGCATGAAGATGGCTAGCGGAAAATCAGGTACAAATAGTTTGAGAAATCACATAAAAGATTCTTGTCGAAAAATTAGTGCAGATGATAGACAGAGGTTTATTGCCACAATTCAGAAACAACCAGCGGGTCCATTTACCTTCAATCCTCAAATAAGTCGTGAGTTAATGATAACTTGGTGCATTCGGGCAGAGGTTGCATTTAATAAATTTGAGGACCCAAGTTTTTCACCATGGATGGCATCCTTGCAGCCCACATTTGATTGCATTGGGCGCCAAACAATCCACAATGATTGTGTTCGTATGTATGGGAGAGTGAAGCAAACATTAGCAAGTGAACTGCAAGGTCTTGATTCTCGCATATGCTTTACTTCTGATCTGTGGACATCTAACCAAAAGCTGGGATATATGTGTCTAACAGCCCATTATGTGGATGCTAACTTTGCCTTGCATAAGAAGATAATTTCTTTCAAAGCATTGAAGTATCCACATAGTGGTCTAGCCATTGAGGAGGCAATCACAAGATGTATGACAGAGTATGGAATAAAAGAAAAGATGTTCACTATCACCCTTGACAATGCATCAAACAACAACACAGCTTGTGACCTTTTGCAAGAAAGTGCCAAATCAGACTTGCTGTTTGGTGGTCAACATCTTCGAGTTAGATGCTGCGCTCATATTCTGAATCTTCTTGTCCAAGATGGTATGACTATTGCTGATGCAACACTTGAGATGATCCGGGATCTGATTAGGCACATTAACTCCTCACCGAGAAGAATCCAAAGTTTCAACGAGATAGCTGAAAGAGAGAGTCTTTCACCAAAGGCTGGTTTGGTTCTTGATATTCCGAACCGTTGGAACTCAACTTTTGATATGATTGTTGAGGCTGTGAAGTACAGGAGCGTGCTGAAGAGGTATGCTGCATCAAATCAAGAACCTTTTCCATCAAATGATGACTGGATAAAAGTTGAGGCTATAGGTGATTTTCTTGAGGCTTTCGAAGAAGCTACCAGGGCGTTCTCAGCTGATAGATATCCTACAGCACACACTTTTTTGGATAATGTTCTTTGCATTCATGAAGCTTTAAAAAATTCAGAAATGCAAGCTAATGAAGCCATACAAAATTTGGGTAGAGCAATGGAAAGCAAATTCAGCAAGTATTGGGATGGGAACTATAATATGACCCTTGTTATTGCAACGGTACTTGATCCAAGAAAGAAGATGGACTTCTTGGAATTCTTTTATCAGAGGGTGTGCAACTACTTTGTTGATATTGAGACAAGCATGACTTCAGCTAGAGAATGGATGACTAAGTATTTTAGGAAATATGAAGAGATTGTTAGGACAAATGGTGTAGATCTAGTATATACTACTGTATCTAGAGGCATTATGGGTTCACCTGTGCTAGCTAAAAGAAGAATGCACCAAGAGTTTGCCCACTTTAGAAATCAAAAGAGAGCTAGCAATACTCAAAAATCGGAACTTGATGCATATCTGGAAGATGAACATGTGAGAGATGATGAAAACTTTGAGATCTTGAGTTGGTGGAAGACAAATAAAGACTAGTATCCTGTCCTATCAACCATGGCACGAGACTTCCTTGCAATTCCATTGAGCACTGTGTCTTCTGGGTCCGCATTTAGTTTGAGTGGTCGGATTCTTAGTGATAATCGGAGTTCAATGACACCTGAAACCCTTGAAGCCCTTGTTTGTGTTAAGGATTGGTTGTATAAGCTCCCAGGCAATGAAGACTGCTCTCAGATTGTGGTTGACTAGCACAGGTCAGTACAATCGTTTACCAGCTTATTCTAAGTTTCTACTTGTGTTTTGTAAACAAAGCCATCAAAGACTGGAGCCAAATTTAGTTGTTGTAAGGAAATTTCTTGGCATATGGATGGCTATGATTATTCTTTGTTGGGAATTAGGACATCTGTAGGAGAGGTTTTTCCTGTTTTGTAAAATTATATTACCTCTTGAACGAATTCTTGGCTAGGAGGAGAATGCCGTCTTTTAACAGCTATAATTGTGTCATCCTGGAGCAAACCCTTGTATACCTGGTAGAGCTTGACCTGATGAACTACTTTCAGAAGAGTCTGAAGTTCTTCTGTGATGCCACAGGCAAAGTACAATTGCAACTATGACAATACCTAGTACTATCAAGCCTCCTACAGCACCTCCTAGAGCTGCTGCAAGAAGTCTTGACATCTAGTATGGGATATCCTCTCTCAGGATATTGAATGCATCCATGCATGCTTTCTCTCTATTTATTTTATTTTGATTCTTCTCCTTGCTCTGCCTGATCTTAGTAGTTTGGCTCTGTTGTCCTGGGTAACTTCTTTTTCACATGTTCATAGCCTGGCTATTTGTTGCTTAATTACCACTTTCTATACATTTTCGCCAGGATATGGAGTACACCCCTTACGCAGCAAGTTCCTCTGTATCCCACATCTCGCTGCTCAAGGAAGTTCTTGGCTGGAGGTTTTGTCTTAATCATGTTTTGCCGTGTCGATAGCAGTATGTTGGAAGGTTATTGCGGATTAGGATGTAATGTTCAGCTCCAAGTCCGTTTGATTGACGATGCTCTGAATTCAGTACATCTAGATCCTGAATAATTTGATTCAAGACATGGTGGGACTCATGGACTCATGGTCATGGCACAATCTAAGATGTAAACGATGGCCAACGATGTAAACTGGACGATGACATGGATGGTCAGTATGCTTGCGTGGTAGACTGCCAAGAGAGGCTAGGAACTTTTTTTTTTTTTGCATTACCATTACTCACTACTTTGAAGGATCTACTGACAACGGAAGATGTTTTGCACAGCGTGGCCCCAAACTCTGCCTTCTCGCTTTATATGAACATAAATTTGTAACTGTTTTTTTTTCTAATAAGTAGAACATTGTGGATGCAATCTGTTCCTGGCGACTAACCAAGTGGATCTAGCAAATAAAAAAAACACCATTTTTTTATTTTGATAATTATTTTATAATTATCCATGGCAATTCCACGGGAGTAGCTCCATGGCAACCCAAGACATGGTGGGTTGGGTTGGGTTGGGAATAACTTAATTTGGAATGGGATGGGGTGGAGTAAAAAAAACATATTTATTTTGGATTGGGGTGGGAATGGGTTGAATTCTTGCCCATTAGCAGGGCTACCAGCCTGCAAGGCTGCAAGCAAGGATATGCAACTGGGCCGGGCCCGTACCCGATTGATGGCGAATTAACTGCGGCCATGTGTGCATCCACCGTGCTGGCGCCGGGGGCCCCGCCGCCGCGCGCGTGGACCCCGCGCGTCAGCGCCAGCTCCGTCATAAACCCCCGTCTCGTTCTCCTCGCCTTCCGCCAGTTGGCCGTCGCTCCACGCCACCG
Source organism: Panicum virgatum (assembly GCF_016808335.1). Lineage (NCBI taxonomy): Eukaryota > Viridiplantae > Streptophyta > Magnoliopsida > Poales > Poaceae > Panicum > Panicum virgatum. The sequence goes on from NC_053145.1 coordinate 3,056,627, forward strand.
CAGCAGCAGCCATGGCGGCGGCGGCCACCTCCGCCCGCCTCCTCGCCGCGGCCGCCGTCGCGGCCGCGGGGCACCGGCGCGCCGCGCTCGGGCTCGGGCGCGTCCCGGTGGCCGCCTCCCTCTCGTTCCCCCGCGGCCACCCCCCGCCATTCCGCGGCCGCGCCGGCCTCGCCTGCTCCGCCGCCTCGGCCTCGCTCTCCCTCCCCTCCTCCGGCGGAGGCGGGTTCTCGCCGCCGGGCTCCGTGCCCTTCAACCTCCTCCCGCCGGACTCCGAGCCCTTCATCGAGTGGGACCCGCACCCGGCCGACTCCGCCGCCCCGCCGCTCGGCGGCGGCGGGGCCGGGGAGGGCGCCACGCTGGTCGTGCTCCTCGGGTGGCTCGGCTCGCGCCAGAAGCACCTGCGCCGCTACGCCGACCTCTACCGCGAGCGCGGGGTCGGCGCGGTGCGGTTCGTGGTGCCCGTGCGCGAGCTCATCGGCCTCGACCTGGGCCGCCGCGTCGAGCGCAGGGTCGCCGACCTCTCCGCCGAGATCGCCGCCTGGTGCGACGCCGACCGCCGCCGCACGCTCCTCTTCCACACCTTCAGCAACACTGGGTGGCTCGCGTAAGTGACCCCAGGCCCCAACTCGTCTCCTTCCCCCCTCTTCGCTTCACGCAATGTCGCCAAGCTCTTAATTCTATTCTTCAGTTATCAATTCGAATGCTCAAAAAGCGGGTAGTGACTTCATAGAGCATTTTACCGACGTATGCTGTGCATGGGCTTCTCCTTCAATTCAACAAACTGGCATGGGGGCTCCAGAATGTGGTGTGACACGTTTTTGTTATGAAACTTTAGTTTCCTACATGAGATTGCTGGATAGAATGTGCTTTATTCATGAGGCATATTGGTCACTGAAGACACCATGAGTTGGATAGGAGCATTTAGTACTGTACCGCATCCATTTCTAGTTGTAAAACTAAAAGTGGTTGTGTCAGCCTGCATAGGAGGAAATCTCAGTCGTCTGTTTGGTGTATTGTAGAATGGATCTCTCTGTGATTCTCGAAGGTATGTGTTTCCACTCCCAGTGGTTAATTTAGGAGAAATGGTGAAAGTGAGCTGAGTTCGGGTAAATGCTTCAAGAACATACGGATAAGCATTAGCGGTTACCTACGTTGAATAAACAGAACGAAAAACATCTTGATATTGATGCCACCCTGCTGATTTTGGGTGATGCTCACATTGTTACTTTGTGCACGATTTCCTTATGTCGATCTGTTATGTAACAATTGTGATTTCTTATTAACATTAATGTGCTCATTTACTTGTCGTGCTAAAATACTTTCGTGGCTGGATTTGATCCTTATTTTTGCCGTTGAAACTTGATACTTGTATTTTATTATAGTAGCTTCATTTTGGGATAGTTCAGTTGAATATTCTGCATCTAGTCAAGGAAATGTTCCCATTAATCTTACTTGAAATCCTAGTAGATCACTTACTTGATTATTTAATATCTTTTGTCTGGCGTTCATGCCATTAAAGTTACTGTGCATAAAAACCTTTGCGTTCTATTTTTACTTTCTTTCCAGATATGGCGCCGTACTGGAGAATCTACAATCCAGAGCTGACATATCTGAGAGAATAAGAGGATGTATTATAGACTCTGCACCAGTTCTGGAGATAAGACCAGATGTTTGTGTGCCTGTCCTTTTTTTCTTACTGAATCATATATTGAATTAAAATAATTATTTAACTTTTAGTAGAAAATGTTCTGAAGTACTCCATATATTTTAGCATGTAGACTTTTCTGTCTGGATTATTTTTGTACCCTGAACTATTATTTATGTCTACAATGGTTTCTGCATAGCATTCTGTGCAATAAAGCTTGTTTGCTTGAAAGTTCTCATTTATAAGCTAAACTCAGGTCTGGGCTGCTGGGTTCTCTGCTGCAATGTTGAAGAAAAGTAGTTCCTTGACAGGACCGTCAACTGAATTTCTTGATGGGCCTATTGTCAATGGCACCTTGAGCAGAGCTAGCACTAATGTGACGCGGCCATCATGGAGTGAATGCTTTCTTCTATCAACTCTGCAGAAATTCTTTGAGATTGTTCTTCATGTGCCTGATATAAACACGTAAGTTCATTTATTGTTTTTGGTCACTGCTCTGTTTAAGTATCACGGACAGCTCATATATTTGTGCCAAGCAACGGTCATCAAGGTGTATCCACTAAAATTGACATGGCTGTTCTGTTGATCTGATGTTAAGTGCCTTTTAGTTTTACTTCATTGATAGCAGTATTATACTATTTAAAAATCCATAAAGAATTGCAATAGTATGTTCAGTACAACAGAAGTAAAGCTATATGAGTGCCTCTTAATCTAAAAAAAAAAAACTCGACCTGCGGGGGTTATGACGGCCCCTGGGCATTTGCTAAGAGAAGACCTCTCACGCAAGTCGAGAAAACTCCCGAACACTTTCCCCACCCTTACACAGGGGTGCCGTAACCCGTACCCCTGTGTGAGAGCGGGCCGTGCCTCTTACTAGTATTGCTCCATGCACTTAAAGAATTGATAGTAGTACTATAATATTTAAAATCCATAAAGTAATATTGAACTCAACCCATAGACACCCGATTCTTCTTTCAGTTCTATCTTTTTTTTTCTCTCCATTCAATCAAAGTTGTTCTGAATCTTGTCTCCTTTATAACTACGACTAATATGAGCTTTTAACAAAGAAAACTACAATTGTTCACCATACTGGTTTGTGCGGAGTACATCAACATGGGTGGGAATTACTATAGTGAAATAACATCAGAATAAACTAGCTCTGAATGATGGCTACTGGTTAACCAAGCTAAAAGAAATATACTGATTGTTTATAGCAGATATAGGCTGCTTCATATAGTTAATTTCGTAGTGTCATTGTTGGCTCATCTCTTTTTCATATAGATTCAATATATTCGGTTTTTCTTTCTCCATGCATACCAAATAGATGTGATGTCTTCTCCGTTACCTGATATGTTTCACAACTTGCTGATTCGTTCAGGCGAATGCGCAAGGTTCTGTCAGTTCTTTCAGACAAGCAGCCTCCATGCCCCCAGTTCTATCTGTACAGCTCAGCCGACCGAGTCATACCAGGTGAATGTGTCGAGAGCTTCATGGACTTGCAAAGATCGCTAGGGCGGAGCGTATACTCCCACAATTTTGTGTCCTCACCCCATGTGGACCACTACCGGAGCTTCCCCCACATCTACAATGCCAAGATCGACGAGTTCCTGAAGATCTGCTTCACGGTCAAAGTATCATGACCCCGCCTTCAACTAACAGGCCTGTCGAACGACCTCTTGATTTTTGCTGTATTCTTGAGCTGTAGCCTCTGTTATATCACCCTGAGAGGCACACATAATTCGCTGAATATCTTCGTCCATCTTCTTGAAGCCCTGGAGGATGCGCTCGTTGAAAGGAATAGGTGCGAGTAAAGCTTTTTGGTGCTCCTTTTTTTTTGTATCCTTGTCTTAAGAACATGTATCTGTTATCCCTTCTGATCGTAGGCTCCTGAAGAGGAAGTGTACTGTATCATTATTTGTTGAACGCAAGCTGTACCCTAATTCAAGTTACATTGAAGTTTTAGTGCCTGAATTAGGGGCAACATGTGCTCGTTTCCCATCAGTATGGCTTCATCTTGTGGCACGCCGCACCCATCACGGCGTGTCCTGCTTGTTGTTCGTGCTCAACGTGAGCCTATATTTTATCTCTGATCTCTGCCATGTCCCAACGCAGCTGCAGATGAGATCCCTTGTATTCGATCGCGGCCGCGGCCAAGTTGGTGTCTGTATCCGTAACCCTCACGTTGATGGGCGGCCACCACCTAACACAGCCTACCGCTAGGCTCTTGCCTGTTGGCGTCGCCTTGCAGGTTCCGATCGAGGCCAATGCCACGGTCAAAACCAAGGTGACCGTAGGGCGGCGCGGCAATATAAGCGGCAGCCCACGCCACACGCGCCAGGCACGAGCCAACCACCCGCCCCGTCTCCTCCTCCGGTCTGTTTGTAAGCCATGGCCATGGAGGAAGGATCAAGAGGAGGAGAGGAAGAAGCTGCTGCCGTGGGCACGTTGGCTGATGCCGCTACAGCTGCCGTTGCGGACGCCGTCGTCGTCCCGGGGCCAAACGACGACGACGACGACGGGAAGGAGGCGGTCGAGGGGAGAAGGCCGGCGCCGGCGGCCTCTGCCGCTTACGCGGCCGTGGTGATCGGGGGCACCTTTGACCGGCTGCACCAGGGCCACCATCTCTTCTTGAAGGTATGGCTCGCCTTCCATAGTTCCATCTGTCTTCCTCTGCTTTGGCTTCTGCTCTGCCTGCCTCTCGTGTTACTTTACTTTCATCATCCAATTCATTATTCATGGCTGTAGAAGCTGCATCAGTTCTTGAGCTTTTCGGAACAAAGTCCCGTATCCGTGATCGTACACATGGCGCCGTCTCTTCCCGCATCACATAAACCCTAGTTCATCGTTTGATCCGTGCTTGCTCACTGCTAAAAACTGATCTCGGTGGCATGCTTTGTCAGTTTATGTTCTGTCCCACTGCTTCTTCTTGTTCTTGGTGGTAGTTGAGCGAGCCTCGATGGAAGAAGAAAATTTCGTTTCCTTTTCTTTTCTCGTTTATAAAATTCATCATCAAATAAATAAGAATAACTTTCTTTCGTTCAAAGTCCCATGTTCTCTCATACAAATAAAGAAATAGTATTCATTTACGTGAAAAACGTGACAGGTGGCGGCGGAGCTGGCGAGGGAGAAGATCGTGATCGGCGTCTGCGACGGCCCGATGCTCGCCAAGAAACAGGTTTGCTTATTGCTTTTGAGTCATTGGTCTATATATTCACCATCCATAGTACTAAAATGAGTGATCGCCACACTTGCTTCTACTCTAATGAACCTTGACAAATGGTTCGTTGTTTCAAATTATTGGGCGTGCCATTTTTTTTATTACAATTCGGCGTGCCATTTGAAGATGGGAAATTGGGAATGACAAAGATTGCTACTACTACTCAGCACACTAGCCAATGAGCGCAATGGGGTCCATTGGTGTCTGGTGGGCTGGCCAGTGAGCCAGTGCAACCAGAGACTGAGACATCAGACGGCAGTAATAGGTCGATATCAGTCACTGAACCATGTCATAATCCAATAAAGGCCTAATTCAAACATGTAGGTGGGCGGTTCTACGGATTGCAGTTGTGCAAGTTCATTGAACATGGACAGGTTCCAAACTCAATGGCGAATTTGGTAGGGGTTAAGTGGTGGCATATTCCCTTCAAAGCATGCATGTGAGCCACGCATGGTCATTGCATGTTCATGAAGAATCTAGCCCCCATTTTTTTTATGGGTAATTGGGTGTAGAAATCTGATGGGCATCTTTCGCTTTGGCTGCTTTTTCCTTGCAGTATGCCTACCTGATACAACCAATCGAGAAGCGGATGAAAAATGTCAAGGATTATATTAAGGTACCCATATGATCCAACAGAACTTTTTTGTTATGTTGGTTTGCTGAAAGTGTATTTATGCAATTCCAAGTATATGTAGACCAGTAGGCATATGCCCATCCTCAAGCTGCAAGTATCAAAACCCAAGGACAATCATTCTTGTTATTGTTTAGAAAGTGCAAGTGCATGCAAGAATCAATTAATGTCAAATATTGATAATAAATAGAAGCAAATATGGTTATCTTACCTTCTTGTTAATTTGTTCTAAAATTTCTAAGATAGTTTGGTTTTTTTTAACAGAGGGAATACAAAGGATTCATGTTAACAGATATCATGACGCAGCTGTCTTTAACACTCACTCTTTCCACTTGCAGTCTATCAAGCCTGATCTTGAGGTTCATGTAGAGCCAATAGTGGACCCTTACGGCCCCTCCATTGTTGACGAAGGTCTTGAAGCCATCATTGTCAGGTTAGGATTCTCTTGCCCCACATATTTTCTGACATGGACCATCTTATTTGCCCAACAGTGCCCTATTAGGCCTGACCAAATCTTAAAGCTGATGTTGTTTATATCAGCAAAAAAAATAATTCTGTTTATTTAAAATCTGTTTGTATTCAATTCTTGAGGCAGCAAGGAGACATTGCCGGGAGGCTTCGCTGTCAACAGAAAGAGGGCAGAGAGAGGCCTCACACAACTGCAGGTTTGTTTGCAACTATGAATTGCTATTTCTTCTTTGAAAAAGAAATAGAGTATGTTCAGAGATCTTTCTTTCGACCTTGCAGATTGAAGTAGTAGAACTTGTGCCAGAGGAAACTACAGGGGGCAAGATCAGCTCAACAGCTTTCAGAAAGTTGGAAGCTGAGAAAGAATTACAGCAACAGCAAGAGAGACAGCAGCAAACAGCAGCCCAACTGGAGTGCAGAACGTAGCCGTTCAGTTATTTGGTATTTCAAGCTCACTGAGCAGAATAATAACGCACTACCAATTGTGAATTGTATTTTTCATTTTTTTTTTCAACAGCTGAGTCTGAGCTACACTCATCCGAAGGTAGAGTTACAAATGGGTGCCCCTTAGGTATCCATTGCCCCTCTTTAGTTCAAAAATTTGTACTAATTTTTAATTTTAAAAAATTAGTACAAATTTTTGAACTAAAGAGGAGATGTGGATACCTTTAGGGGAAGCTATTTGAACCCCTATCGGAAGGTATAGCAGAATGCCACCTAGTTAAGGACCGTAACAAGCAAACTTGGGCAAAAACCAATGATGAAATCAATGAGGCTCCGTTTGGATGTAGGTATTGGAAGGTTTGGCATTGAATTGGGTTCAATGCCAAAGCAGAGTAGTATTGATAATGGGTTACAATACCAAACCAACAATGAAATCAATGAGGCTCCATTTGGATGTCGGTATTGGAAGGCTTGGCATTGAATTGAGTTCAATGCCAAAAAAGAGTAGTATTGGTAATGGGTTACAATACCAAATTTATTGTTTGGATATAGATAAAATTGTTAGATGGAATCCAGTGATCTAATATATTCCAATTCATGTTTGGATGTTCATACCTTGGCATTGGGAATTAGATCATCTTCTTCTCTCACCACACAGCCCCGCCTCCTAGGCAGAGTTCACCGCGCGGCCCGTCCTCTGGGCCAAAGCTCACCGTGCCGCCCACCTCTACGGGGCATAGGAAAGAGGAGGGCGCCAAATAGGAGGAAGGAGAGTAGGAGCACCGGCCGCGAGGAAGATGAGTAGGAGGGGTGCCGGTCACAACGAGAGGAGGGTGGGGTGGCCGGTGGAAGGAGGGAGGGTGGCGCGGCCCATTGGCGAGGAGGGAAGGAGTGGGAGCAGCGCAGCCCGCCAACGGAGGGACAGGCCGGCGGAGGCAGCTGATTTGGGGAGGAGAGGGCAAGCGTCGCAACGTGCAGCCCGTCAACAGGGAGGGAAGGAGTGGGAGATAGGCGCAGCCCACCAGCCAGCAGAGGGAGAGGCCGGCGTAGGGGGATGGACGGAGGCACGACCGCTAATTTGGGGAGAGAGCAAGCGGCGCAAGGGAGAGACAACGAATGCATCACGAATGCATCACAATACCAAGGTGCGGGGCTCCAATTTGACCGAGGGTGCAGGACGTTAAGCGATTGCCGCACGGTATTGGCTCACGTTTCCAATCTCCAATTCCAGGGACATCCAAATCTCCAATTCCAGTGACATCCAAACAATGGTATTGGTGCCAGCAAATTCCAATTCCTGATTCAAGCTCCAATGCCAACATCCAAACGGAGCCGGAAATAAGTACACTAAAAAGCTTACGATGAAAAAGACAAGGACGACACAAGTACATTTCATAATACTTGGAGACGTTCATGTTCAGATGCTAATTTTGAACAAATCTAAAATCACACTGTTGCACAAATCAACAAAAGATAAGAAGCCAGATGGGCCCATGCTAACATGAAGTTACAAACAAGACTTCCACAGTAAGGTTCAGCATCTGATTCCAATCAGAGATTTCATTGGGTACATCTTTTCCATTTTCTGCTCCCCTATTCGTTTCAATAAACACAACTAATTGTACATACAGACTTCCAGTTAAAAAAAGAAACAATTAGCAAATTCTGAATGAAAATTGTCAAAGGGTGACGAAAGATGGCACAAAGTAACAAGAGAACCCGCAAGAGAAAGGTCTCATATATTCAAACAGGAGTGTACTATGCCCTCAGACATCCAAGGAAGGATTTTGCAGCATTAGCTCTCAAGCCTGGCGGGGCGAAAGCTCTTAGGCGGCAACTGCGAATGTAGAGAAACAAGCCTTCATTCTATCATCATAGGGCACAAATAACTCCAAATAATCAAAGACACGAGAGACTAATAAAATATCTATAGGCAACCACAAAACGTGACAGTATTGTATTGCATTGCATCAGACATCCAAGGAAGGATTTAGCAGCACTAGCTCTCAAGCCTGGCAGGGCGAAAGCTCTTAGGCGGCAACTGCGAATGTAGAGAAACAAGCCTTTCTTTTATCATCATTTGCAATGCATAACAGCTAATACAAGTTGACAACAGACCATGAACTATATGTACTTCAGAAAGAAAAACTGGATGGAAAACAAATATGGCTCAGACATCCAAGGAAGGATTTAACAGCACAAGCTCTCAAGCCTGGCAGGGCGAAAGCTCTTAGGCGGCTACTGCAAATGTTGAGAAACAAGCCTTAGCTTTATCATCATCGCCATAACAAAATAAAGTAAAAACAAAAGGTGTATTATGTTAAAAGAATAATGTAATAACAGAAACCGGCTCTGTGGACAGATAGAGTAGCAGTCCCCAGGTTCCTATCAACATGTGGAACGTTGAAACAACTCTGTATCGGCCTAATCATAGCATCTCCGATCAATGTCCGTAGCTAACAGAGACGTGGCATCAGGCCCAAACTACTTCAGCAATGGCAGTTAGAACTACAGTCCTACAGACCCAAAGAAATGCAAACCTACACAATATAACCTACTGGCAATTACGTAGAATCCCTCAGAGACCCGATTTAAATCACACACTACAACTGAATCAAACAGCTGCAGATGGGAGCTCCATCCAGGACCAAACCACAAAGGTTATGGTAGAAGGACGGACACCTGCAGCTGATAGAAGCAGCTGCTGGTTAAAGTGTCAAACTGCACTTCCTATCGGTAGGTCTTGAGATCTTCACAGGGACTACATAACAGACTACATCATAACACGGAAAAAGATAAATGCATGACCCCTCTAGAGCTGCATAGCAAAAAGAGGCTATGCTCCGAGTATGAGCTCAGAGAGTTGCTATGCTCTGCTCAACGAAGGGCTTCTCAAACTCATCGCAGCTAATTCTACTATTTGCCAACAGAAACAAGCAGAAATAAGAGAGATTCGCTAAAAGTAACGAGAAGCATCAGGTCAGATTATTTCAGAGAAATAAAATAGGAAAACAGATAGAACAACAACAAAAGGTGCCCTAAGATTGGCGCATACTCATGCCGTTGAAGAGCTCAGAGAGTTGCTAATCTGCTCAAGGAAGGGACTAATCCCTTCTCATACAAGAGGTGTCAGAAATAAGCAAGAACTCATCACAGCACAAGCATTGTCTAAAAACTAAAGAGCTAGTTGCAACGACATCAGAATTTATAGTCAAATGCAACAGAAAAAATACTGATTTCAGGAAAAGACCGCCAGCGAGGAGCTCAGAGGGTTGCTGAATCTGCTCAAGGAAGGGATCAACCGATCCCTTCTCATACAAGAGGTGTCAGAAGGAAGCAAATGCTCATCACAGCTACTCCTACCAGCATATCTCTGCTCTACCTCTGGTGATGCGGCCAATGCACAGATGCGAAAGTGATACAAGATGGGGAGGCGCTTCCATACCAGAGCTGTCAGAAGTAATCAAACAATCATCACGGAACAGCACCCGCAAAAACAATAGGACAATACCCAACGACCGAAACCAGCAGAAGGAGAACGGCGCTAGCGACGGCGGGTGGAGCCGGAGCGTCGCGAAGGGTGGCGAGCCGCAGGCGGGAAGGGTCGAGGCGGAGGCGGCGGCGGCGTTGAAACCCTAGCGGCTAGGTGTGGAGTCTGGCGTGCCCACGATGGAGTTATAAAGGGGAGGTGGGATCGGAACTGGGCCAAAGTCCAATCAGTATGCGGGCCGTAGGCCTTGTAAAAGAGACCGGCCCACTAATTCCGTCAACTACTAGCCCACCTACCTAGTAGGCCGAAACGATTGACCGTATCCCCAGGGTGGGTGACAGTCTAAGATCAGGTTACTTTTAGCACCAAGATCAGGTTACTTCAACCCCAACCCTAAAGAAAAAGTCCACCTTCTATGGCTGGAACAGAAATGGTTCCAAGCTTAGCTTTTCTGACCTCCTCTTCACAATCACAATGACTGGTCCCATATTCTTTGCCAAATCACAAATCATCCAATGTTCACTCTCCTATCGCGTTCTTGGAATATTCGAATCCAAAGAACAATTGGTAAAAATATGGATTACTACGGCAGCTTTGTTTTCAACGAAGAGATTCATACAAAGGAGTATGTTGCAAACGTCTACTCCGTTCTTAAATTAGACGCTGTTGATTGATGAAGTAAAAGGGAATTGTCAACCATCCGAACACGAGTCAACGTTCTAGAAGATGGCTGGATCAGGAATGGTTCTAAGCTTAGCTCGTCCACTTCCTCTTCGCAATGGCTCGTCCAATCTTCTTTCCTAAGTCACCATATCCACACTATTACCTTTGCTCGGAAAATTCGAATCCGAAAGTTATTGTTGAAAAACAAGTGTTTACTGCGCTCTTTTCGACGGAAAAAGTCATATCTTCCCCCCAACATTTCCCAATTCCGAAGTTGATAAGTTGATTTTTTTAAACAACGAATTAGAAGTGAAACATCCTCTAGAGCAAGAAAAGTTTCCACCACCAAACTTCGAAAATCCAAAAGGTTCAAAAGAACACCAAACTTCTGATATTCGTCTAGAACAGTACCGGTCATAACAAAGGGGAAAGAGGACGATGAACACGGAGAACGCGTGTGCACACAGCACATGCCTAAAATAGGCTGGTCCGCAGCAGGTGTGCCGGCACGTCTCCATTGGAGAAGAACTGAAGAAGCTTCTCCCTTCAAGGCCAAATTGCCGATGCAAGCTGCGACAATTCAGCTGCTCCATCACCGGCGTTTGACCCGGATCGTTGAGGTCAGGTCGTCTCGGATCACGCGCCGCCGGTCAGAACGATGAACTGGAGCTTATCCAAAAGCCAAGCCGGTCGCTTTCGTCAACCAGGCGATCACGGATTAATCAAATCGGTCGCTTCCATGAGATGAAATCAGGTCAGCTACTGCCATGGATGGTGCTGGATGCAGGTTGACAAGCAAGTTCAGAGTCAAGAATGGCGCCGGAGTTTTAATTTTTAATTTTTACTTCTTGTATGTACACGAAAAATGGCGATAGAACAATGAGCTATTGCCTAAAATCAAAGGGGGGAAAATGAACGAAATAATCTTTCTTCTTCGAGAGCTTTATTGGTCCCGATCGAAGCGAGTGGAGTGATCGCCGGCGGTAGCTAGCTAGTAGGGGTGGTGCGAGCGGCCGAGGGCGTGCGCGGAGGTGAAGAAGCCGACGATCCCCGGGCGGTAGGGGAGGTAGGACTGCTGCTGCTGCTGCCTCCTGTCGCCGGCGAGCGCGCTGCCGCCCGGCTTGCCGTAGAAGAGCTTGTGCGCGGTGGCCATGTCCATCTCGGTCACGGCAGCGCCGGCGGCCTTGCCGCTCTTCTTCTTGCTCTGCTTCTGCGCTGGCGCTGAAGCCCTGGCGGCCTGCCTGCTGCCGCCGTCCGTTTTGGACGGCGTGGTAGGCTGGAGGAAGACGAACTTCTCCTTGCCGTCGCTGTGGGAGCGGCCGGGGCCGCTGGACACGAGGCTGCGGAGGCGCCAGAAGCGGCGCGCCTCCCCCGTGGAGGCGGACTTGGGGAACAGCGGCGGGCCCGGGTCCCGCGCGGGGGAGCCCGGCGCGGACCGCGGCGCCCACGCGCAGTAGGTGTCCGGCGAGGGCGGCGCCGTGGAGGAGGAGGCCGCCTGCGGCGCGGCCGGTGCCTCGCCGTCGCCGTCGCGGTCGAGGAGGTGGCGGTCGAAGACCGGGTAGGCCGGGAGGATGCGGCCGTGCGCGAAGAGGTCGTCGGCGGGCGCGAGGTCCAGGACGTCCCCGGCGCCGCTCCCGGGCGCCGCGAAGGCGAACTCGAACTCGAACTCGAACTCGTCCTCGTCGCAGTCGCTGCCGGCGTCGGAGGAGGCGGGCTCGTCCGCGGCCGGCGGCAGGGCGTCGCCGAAGCTGGGGACGGAGTCTAGGCGCGGGCGAGGCGCCGCCGCCGCTGCCATCGCGGACAGGAGCTTTGGGGCTAGGCTACCGCAGCTGGGCGGAGGTGGGCAGGCGCGCTGGCTGGGTCTGGGCCGGCGGAGTGGAGCTGGACGCACGCGTCTTCGGCGGTGGCGGGATCGCTGGTGCGTGCACGCTTGGCCGGCGGCGTTTATAAAGGAAGGCGAGGCGAGTTGAGATCACGAGGCGGTGGCAGCGGAACGGAATGCGCGTGATGCGGCGGATGACGCGTGCGGGAGTGGGGCGCAAGCAAAGAGACAGTGGGAGGTCGAGATGGATCCGTCATCCGTGGCGAACGCTGGTCGGGGGAGGAAGATGATTCGGCGGGGACGCCCACACGGTTGCTTGCGCGGGAAGGAGAAGCAACCCGGAACGGACGGACGGTGGGTGGGCGCGAGAGAAAAGGGCGCGAATGTTCGGCCCGTTTCGGGGTGGGACCGAGGTGCCGGGTGGCTGACGAGGTGGGCCGACGGGCGACGGGCTGACGTGGATCTGCTGGTCTTGCTGCTTGGTCTGCAAGGCGCTGCTGCAGCTACGTGGGCCGAAACCGGAGCCCACGCAAACGGAACGTCGTCCGCCGCTGGTGGGCTCGGTCGATAAAACCAGGACGGAGGCCTGTGCCTAGTTGTTTGTTGGGCCAAAACGACGGCCGTGCGTGGAGAACCGAAGCCCACGCACACGCAACGCTTCCGCCCACCCTCGGCGGCGACTCCCACCCACGCCGACGTCGCCCGCGAGTTAGCAGCTGTGGCCTGTGGGCTGTGGCCGACTGGCCGGCGGGTGGGCGGGTAACGCCGTGCGCCGTGCGCCGTGCGCCGTGCGCCGTGCGTGCCTCCCATGCCTCTCGCACCCACCACGCTGCCCACCCTCCCAATGTGGCCACTAGACCACTAGCAAGCAGGTGATTGGTTGCTGACTTGACGGCTCCTCCGGTGCTTGCTAGCCCGGCTGCACATAGGGGTGGTAATAGATTAGATTATGATTCTAATATTTTCTTCACAAACTTACTTGGTCGTTATTTTTTTAGTTCAACATTGAATTAGATTTGAGTCTAGCCCTTTTTAAGCCTGGCCTTTAGATTATCTAGCCTAAAACCTAAAGCACTTTATCACCCCTAGCTGCACAACACACACACAAAAGTACCATCCTTTGGTTTCATCATTTCCACCGCTACTTTGTCGCATATCCCGCCTACTAATAAGGTTATGTTTGGTAGAGCTTAAGTTTAGTGTTTATCTTTATTATATACTATCACTAGGTGATCCCCACACGTTGCTGCAGGATTTGAGAGAGTTTTTCAATAAACTATGGAGAGCATGTAGTAAGACAAATAAACACTTCAATCTAGTTTGCTAAAAACAAAAATAAAGATAGATCTTTTAATAAAGAAAAGCTCGTGTAAATGGTTTGAAAGCCATACGAGAAATCTCTTGGATGAAAAATAATAGGCTTTTGAGTTATTCTTTGCTTAGAGAAGAAAGAAACAAATAAGACACGCATTTCACGGATATAAGACGTGCACTAAGTTGATTGGATGATTACAATAATGAATTTGACATGGCCGATTCAGAGATAAGAGAAATAGTAATAAATTACGGATCCCAATAGTGATGTACATGTTGACATGGCTGAATGAAGTAATTATATATATTCTAATTACTTTTATAAATGAATAAACTATTATAGATAAATAAATGCTAGTGGACTGCATGACATGTTGACGTGGATAATAAAATGCTAGTGTAGTGAATTTAATTGCATATGATAGTGCATTGCTGAGGTGGACAACTTGCATGTTGAGATAAATTTTTAGAGGGGACAAACTATATAGGTTTTATAGATTTGCAGCCATAAAAATGCTAATTTTTTTAAATCTTGTCTAAAGTTTAGCCCACCCTATTACTTTCGTTTGGATGGGTTAGTGCTAAAATTTAGCACTTTCGCATGTTAGCATTTGGATCCTAGTAGAACCTAAAACTCACAGTGAGAAAGGGTGGGATTGGATCAAGGGTTGGTTACAACTCTATTTGGACGAGCTGCTAATATTTAGCTGGCTAAAGTTTAGCTTTAGCACTATCCTGTTTGGAGCCATGTGCTAATCACATGCTAATAGGAACATATTAGCTCCTTCTCCCCTCTAATGTTTGCATATTTTTTAAGTTTGCTAAACTTAAACAGTCTTATTAGCTCTTTCTCCCCTCTAATGTTTTGCTCATATTTTTAAAGTTGGCTAAACTTTAACGCTCTATTCTTGTTTGGAGGTGCAATAATACAAAAGTTTAGCAATTTTATGCATTAGCACTAGTCTTCCAAAGACCCCTAAAGAACAGGGTTAATAGGTACTTTTTGTGCATGTGTATCAAACGACAAACTGTACGGCCGAACAATAGGATGACGTGCGGATTTGGCGATTCCAAAAGGATGATGACCTAGCTGCTTAGGGTAGTTACCTACGAACACCATGCTTGCAATGCAAAATGAAGTTGTCGATGCAAAGACGCATGTGACACGGCGTGCAAACGGTTTGTCTCGCCTAGCTCTCAGCTCAATCTCTGCTTCATAATGTTATGCATTCTTTTTAGCTATATAAAATCGTGTGGTTATTTATGATGGTCGGGTCGCTTGAATAACACATCTCAAATAGATAATGTGTTGTGATCTAAATCTCTTTTCTAAGTACCATAAAAATTTGAAGAAAAAAAATCGCATGTACTCCCTTTATTCACAGATGATAGCTTTATTGAGGATGTGCACAATGACCAAAGTAACAAGTTGCTTATCAATTCTACTTATTCCGTTATTATTTACCTCGTAGAAATAAGCAACCTTTAATCTTAAAACTGGTATCAATGCAGTAACTTTCACGGGCCACCAACAAAAAGGCTCAAATAAAACTAACAATTGTGAAATCTCATATTTTAAAATAGGACTATCATTGAATAAACTAAGGGAGTATATTCTTGCCCTTGCATTATTTGTTGGTCATAAAAGTTGGCGAATTAGGTCGGCATATTTTCTTAAGAGGAGGATGCTTTTTTTTAGAACTGCAGCCTAGGTTTCCCTTCAATTCGAGTGGAATCAGGATTTGTGATTGAAAATCGGGATGGATCGAATAGGTGTGTAATTCGTGTGTAATTCTAAAGGCAATAATAGCGTGGAAATCCTCCATTTTTCTTTTTGAAGTGGTAACGGAAAGTCAGCGTAGCATCAACCACAGGTCCAGGTCGATGGATCCGACGGCTGATGTGCTACTACCGAGGATCTCTTGCAGTCTTTCAATTCGTGTCCGTTTCTAGATCTGGGTGGATGCGGAAGGTGGTTTGCTGCTGTGGTGTGCTGCGCTACGATTGGAGGACCAACAGAGGCTAGTTCTGACGAAGAAGAACAGTAGCTCCAGTTTGGACTTTGTTGTAATTTCGTGTTTCATCAAGGTCCTTCCTGTAAGAAGGGGATGTACTGTGCATGTTTTCTTCTAATATACTAGTAGGGTGGATGTGCGACATCGCACGTGTCTAAAGAATAATATTGCGAAAAAATAACTACACTAAATTTTAGTTGCAGCAAACATTTTTAAGAAACTATATATATTGAAAACAAGCAACGAGGTCTCAATTATGGTGAAAATAGACAAAAATATTCGGAACATGAAAAAAATTATATAATTATAAAAATATGTAAATGGCATGTATAAGAAAGTGTATAATAGAATGTATAAGTATATAATTGTAAAAATATGTTCGAAACATGATACCGCTACGAACACAACTGCTTTTCTAATAATGCATTGCGTTCTATTAACTGTAGTTGTAGGACCAAACATCAGTACCTACCAATGTAGGTAGTGAAATTACCTAAATGCCCCTATGTACAGTCTGGTTTGCAGAACACACGTCATCAGACATGGAAAAAATGAGTATAGTAGTACTCAACACAGCAATGACTGCCTTTCATGCATGTGCAATAGTACGAGCTGACAGTTTTGTTCGAAGTGAGCGTTAATTTTGGGATAAAATTTAAACGCCATGATTGCATGTTTTTTGGGACGGAGGGATGGAAATAGTGGCACATATTTAAAGTTAAATTATTTAAAAATAGTTTGGATGACATCAAATAACTACTGAAAACTATCATAAATAAATTTAGTATGGTTAAAACATGAAATACGCTGGTTAATTTCTCGGATCATGTGTTGCTTTTTATAGAATTGATTGATCAAATATCTACACCTACTTACAATCATAAGTATTTCAATAATTTATCTATAATTGTTACAATGCATATACCTACACGTAGTTAAGTCTGGGGAGCCAAGTATGGGTAGCATATAAATGAAGAGGTAAAAAAGAACTTGATAAGATTGAATTATCAATGCCATATGTTCCCAAGATCTGAAAAAGTATAATTAAACCTATACAAAAACTAACATATGGAAAAAAATCTGAAAACAAACATATAGAAATAAACATGACTTTAAAAGTGCACATCAAGTCAACTCAAGTGAATTTTGCACACCAAAAATACCAACACTAATAGCTTGTCAGTGTACAATCTTATCAATACTTCCAAGCTCTCGGTTCAAATAATCACATATTACATGATTGAGACCATCTTTCCACAGTATATCTCAATGTAGAGTGCCAAACACTCTTTTTAGCCCACCCATTCAATAGGCAAAGAAACGATTTCAATGCATAGAAACAAAAAATTGTAGAAAAAAACATTATTGCAAGTAGAATACCACCCCTCTACGCTTTTCATGATGTCCCGACGCTTCCTTGCAATGCAATGCTGACAGGGAGAAATAAAGAGAGAAATAAATACATTGCCGACACATGTAGACCAATCAAATGATATTTCATCCTCTAAACTAATGTATAGTGAGCAAATTCACCTCACATAAAGCATAATGCTCCTGAAAAGGTACAACATGTGAAATAATAAATAATATTTAGAAAAGACATAGTGGTCAATTGAGCATTAAATCATCAAGTCAAACAAAAAAATGTTGCAAGACGGGGACATTAGAATCAAAGGCATCTAAATTGCAGTCCATCTAAATCTTGGGCTTCACAAGCACATCAAATTTTCATACACTTGAGTTTATTCACTAAAAAGTTTTTTTTTTCAGTTGTATGCTTGAAGCAATCTACCGGATCGATTAACGACAGCATTTTAACAAGGGAGGAGCACGATTCACATGCTAAAAGTTACATATCTCAACACAGGGGAATCGCCAAATTATACTTGACACAGATACTGTTTGGGCACTACAGTTTACTCATCATAAAGGCAGAAAAGACAACTAAACCGTATATACTTAATAATTCATAAACACAGGGTTTCCAAATGATTGACTTGTTAATATAATTGCAGTGTATAGATGAAGATTTACCTGAGTTAAATTTCATAATTAATCCCGATCATCTCCAATTATCCAGTTGAACTATTGCAAACACTATCACCCAGGATGATGATGTTCATAATCTCAGAACATATCTCCAATCATAGCAAATATATTCTATAAAAAAATGTGGTTCCTAAGAACAAAATTTGGTTCTCCAGTGGAGATGCACGTGCCTGGCACGTGTTTAAAAAAATTATTTAAAAATAATTAGATTGTATCAAACGCCTACTAAAAATTAAAAAGTATTAATTAATTTCAAAGGAATCAAATCTAATCTGTGATGTTTGTCCAATCACACTCTTCAAAGCAGTCTGACATGATCCTTGATGAGTTACAAATTGTAATGTATAAAATAACATGAACTGAAAGTAAATGTGATGATTTGATGCACTTGTATCACGATTTACAAGCACTCCAATGACCATCAAAAAGTTGTTTCCAGGTTCAATATCAATAAATTTTGCACCCATGGTTTGGTCCGATCAGCCACGATTTACAAGCTTTTGGCAATGGCACATTAGCCGGCTTCTCACTGGCAAGATAACGACTCTAGTTGTGGATCTAGCAACTCAAAACGAACACATGAAATCAATCAAAGGATCAGGACATGTTTTGCACTGTTCCGATCGCAATAAAAAAGCCAGAACAAGGAATCAGTTTCAGCGTGGTGTTGTGGGCCAGCTACTCTCAAAACCTAAGTGCCACAATTGCTACGAATGTTCTGAGAAAAGATTTGTTTCAGAGAGCAAATTCTTTCAGCATGAGCATTTACCTCCATTTCAGGTCTGGCCGCAGGCTGAACAGCAAGCGCAGAATTACTGCCGAGCAACTGGGTTTCCGACTCCAAGATGGCATTCTTGCTTTCCTGTCTAAACAGATCATTTTTGTTTTAACTTGTGAGACTCTCGTAGGATTTGAATCTCCAGAAAGAAAAAAAAAGGGTGCAAATGAAGGTATGAATATTGAAGAATGTACCTCTCTATCTGTTTTGATTTCTCCTCATCTGCTGATGCAACAACCAAAGATTGTTATCGTATAACCTGGTTTTCAGATTCCATATTGGATAAACCTGTCTCAAGCCTGCAACATGTAGTAGAGATAATGTATGGGTAGAGCTAGTAATTGATACAAGTTAATTTGTCCAAAGCAGAGAAATCATTAATACCTTTCGATCATCTCCTGAAGTTGATTAAATTTTGGATTCTCATTCTTGTGTCTCCTGTGACAATTCATCAAACCATTTTTGCATCTCGAGAAGCTTATTTTCAAGATCTCCAGCCTTTTGTCTAAACTTAGTTCCTCCTGGATCCAACAGTGGATGTGTGAATTTTGGTTTCAGACTGAGAGATGACAGCCCCATAGAACATAATCAAAATTTTATCAGGAAATAAAAATGTGAAACTTTGTCAGAAAATAACTTTTTTCAGTAGATAAAATGACTATCATATTTGCAAAACAAGCTGAGCCTCTCCAAACCAACTAAAAGTCGATTGGCACAAGGTTTGTGAATTTGCTAACCTGAATTCGGCATAAAAGATCAATAGGATCTGAAATAATGGTAATCAGAGGCCACCAGAGGCCTGGTTTTGGAAACTATAGGAACAAAGTTAAAATGGGACTCAAGATTTTGAGACAAAAATGCAGCACGACCAGAAAAAAATAAAGGGAAGAAGAAGATTAATTACAATGGCATTTAACTCATAGTGAGGAGCAGTACCGGATTGCTAATCCTTATGGCATTTAACTCATAGTGAGGAGCAGTACCGGATTGCTAATCCTTATGGCAGTCCACCAGATAAGACAAGATCGCTTGTTACCCTGATAGGAATATGGCAAATAACTAACTGGAATTCTTAAAATGAAAACTGCATAGTGCTCCTTAAAGTAATATATAGCAATTAGACTATTAGCACAAGTATATACTGCAATATCAGT
This sequence comes from Panicum virgatum, assembly GCF_016808335.1. Taxonomy (NCBI): domain Eukaryota; kingdom Viridiplantae; phylum Streptophyta; class Magnoliopsida; order Poales; family Poaceae; genus Panicum; species Panicum virgatum. The sequence goes on from NC_053145.1 coordinate 3,076,317, forward strand.
ACACAAATATTTGTCTAGAAATTAAAATTAGTAGCCAAAATAATTCCAAGTAAATCTGTATATAGTATATACGATGAAGCATCATTGATCAAGTTCACGCTGTATATAGTATATACGGTTGCAAATATACCATGACTCCATGAGTTCATCTTAACAAACATATGTAGAATGATGAAATGATTGGCCAGAAAAGCACAAAAAACATAAAGGTATAATTTTCAAGAATGGAAATGGAAACACAATAAACAATCCCGCCCATTGCAATGGTCGATCTGAAACCATAAAATGAATTTACAGCAAATGCATCTACAGGAGCTCCATGAACATGAACTTACAACCGGAGAACCACAATATGTTTTACTTTGTCTTATACTTAAGACTTATTTGGGTATACCACAAGATTTAAGATACACCAAACAAATGGAAGATATATCACAATGCAATGATAGGTTGATACATTTTTACTGTTCTGGCTTAACTATTACAATAGTAGTGGATATTAGTGATATCAAGGAATAGCACAAATATAGCATGAATATGAATTCCATGGCTCAAGACTTCTGTAAGAAACCCACATCACACAATTGTGCTACGATTTAAATAACAGGATTTGCCACCACACAAATTAGTTCAAACAGAATATTTACTGGTAGACAGCCATATCGACGCAACCAAAGGTTTGAAAGATGTCCATCAATGGAGGCTCAGATCCCGCGCCGGCCGACCACGGCCCGGCCAGAACACATTACCTACATGTGAATGGAGGAAAACAGATAGGAAGTCTGCACATCATGGCCACCGCCACCGCCTGCTGATGCACTTCAATCGGTCCTACTCCATCACTTGCGTGAAGGAAAGGGGCCACTATGCCATGCCAGATCGGTCTGCACTATGAGTTGTTAATTAGCACTTCACTATTATATAGGGAGTATTTGCTAGTTCCATACTATATGGGCACATATAAATAACATTCATGGAGTGATAACTCGTATTTCACTTTGAAGTCACACAAGCAGATATAAATTGAACTATATGGGCACATATAAATAACATATTTTGTAACTCACTGTAATTTTGAAACTGCAAGCCAGCAAACATTTGGAACTGCAGCTGACCCGTCTTTCTGAATTATCACCTGACCCGTAAAGCAAACAAACATATGCCTGGGAATTCAATAATGGAAACCTAGATTATCACCTGCTGTTGTCTGGCTCGATGGAGCTCGTGCTCTAGCTACTCCAACTTCATCCGGTTCATCTCAAGATTCTGGATGTAGGCCTGTCATACCAATCAACCAAAACAAAATTATCTTCATGGGTGATGAGCTAATCTGATCCCTGCATCTTAACTATTATTTGAGGCATATACACCTCTGCCCTCCAAATCAGGAAACAGATATTCATTTATCAATCAATTAGATTAAAAGGAGAGGAGCATTATATAGGATTTCAAAAATAGAGAGAAAGCAAAGTGCATCACTACATTCATCAGGAAACAAAATTGATTTATGGATGAAAAGGGCGTTAGCACTGTGTTAAAACAAATACCAAGTATGATCCCCTATGTATTTGTTAGTATAGTTCCAGAACATGGTATCTTCAGGTAAGTGTAAGTTCTGCATCTGCACAAATGTATAAATTTTGGTTCGGAAAAGCTGCTCATGTTTTTAATATCAATAGCATCATTTTTGGTTAATACATGAGTAGTATGGAACTAGCAAGGTGGCCCGCGCTAATAGCGCGGGTAGCTAGTTTTTTATTTAATTCTTTAAAAATATTTACATTGACAGAAGAGATGTATTTTATAATTTATTTACCTCTCATTTGCTCTTGTTGAATATTATAATACTTGCAGCTTTCTATGCATAGGAGTTCATATCAATCATCACTTTTTATGTTGCTTTATTCTATATTATAGTTGTATATTTTAGTACTTAAACCTGCAAAATCTAAATTTGAGGATTGAATTCAATTTTGGATCACCTTGAATACGGAGCAAATTGTACATAATTGTATTCATATAAAGTTTTTTATAATTATGAAATATATTTATATGTATTTGATAGTTATGTTTGCCAACAATCTGTAACTTAGATGTTGGAGTTCGATTTGTATCTTGCAATATTTTGATTAATATTTAGCGAAAATATATCTAGTGTAGTTGTTAGAGCACTTAAGTAGCATCTAGCAGATCTAGACCTGACTCATCATCGGTGTGAAATAAAAATGATCATGGATTAGACAAAAAAAAAAATATGTTAAAAAATAAGTTGAGGCATCCTGCTGGCTTTGGTAAATAAATGTTATACAAAACTTATATATATATGCGTGCTATGTTAATGCATATATGTTTTAAATTTTTTATTTAATCGAACCTATTATTATTTTCCCCACTTTGGTTACTGCACAATTTATTTGTTTTTAGCCCATATGACTGCATATATTGGTCTACTTTAGAGTTTTGTCATCTCGGTGATAGATAGTTCCATATATCTTTGTTGTTGTTTCTAACTCTTTTCTTTATTTTTCATTTTCTCTAGCAATTTTTATTGATTTCTCTGTCTTCTATTTTGTTCCTCGGTATATTTGAAATCAATTAGTGTGTATCGCATCCGATGCATCTAATGGAGAAGTTTCCTGTTTAGTATTGTGCCTCAGCGTTTTTTTTTCTGAGCGAAGAGGAGCATCGACAACGTACATTTGTTTGAATCATTTGATTTTGTACTGTAGGCAATCGACTTTGAGATAGATTAGTAGGGCTTCAGGCATGTATCTGTGGCTAAAATAATTTCAGTTGTGGCTTCTTTGATGGAGCAGATTTTTTTATGGATATAGAGCTGTTTTGAAAACCGTTCGGTAGAACCGCTTCTTCTATTTTTTCATGAATATATGAAAGATGTCAAATGTCCAACAGGACATGGCTATAATTTAATATTTTTCTCATTCTAATGATATTATTTATAGACTAAACCAATAAATTCACTTTTGTCCTTTTCTTTTGCCCTCATTTTCTCATTTTTCCTGCCTTCTTTTTCTATTCACCTTTTTCTACTTTCCTTACCCGTTCAATCTTGGTGCTTCTTTATCTTTTTCTCTTCTATTTCTCTATACTTCTTTAGAGGTATCGATCACATTTGTGTTCCATGCCTAGTGTGTACTTATAGAAGATTAGATGAGGATAATAATGTTAATAATTATCTATGCTATTTGATTCCTCACATGACTAACTCCCTGATTTTTCCCATGCATCTATTTAGATTGAGCTAATAATAGTCACATTTATTTTCGGTGCTTTACCCTTTATCCCAGTGATTATTACTTGTATGGAACTATTATATGCCCATAGAATCATAATTCTTTGTTGACCACCATTAGATTAGTTTGTATGAGGCTCCCTCTGCCAGCCTGTTGCCTGCGACCACCGTGCTGCTAACTACCAGTAGTTGCTAGGAATTCAAGTCAACATTATCTCTTTGCAAAGAGGTATTAACAATCCAGATTAATTCTAAAACATATGTTTTTCCATCAAGCTCACGTATTACCCATGCCCCCCTCTTCTTCAATCGTCCGGAACGCATAATCCGTTTGCAAAACTTTTAACAGGTACTAACAATATGACATACTAAAAAATTAGTCAACTGACAACAGTTGGACAGTCATAGAATAACGTAGGAATTTCTAGACCCTCTCGACGAACGTGGTGGTTTGTTTTAACACTCACTTAATAATATAATAGAATTTATACTTTTAATTTTAAATTTAGCTATTCAGCTAATATTAATTTTTATCTAGTGGTAATGCTATTTTTTAATTTGATAATTCAGAATTTTCCTATTTAGTAATTGTATTCAACATGGACTCTTTGATTAAGCCCTAATTTCCTTATTTTTTTAATTCTGAATTAAACTATTTACTAATAGTATTCAGCATGGACTCTTTGCCATGTCTTAATTTTCCTTAATTTTTTAAATCCGAAATTAGCTATTTATTAATCGTATTTGATATGAACTCTTGAGTTAGTTTGAGCCGTTAGATCTTCATAAAATCCAACGGTGCAAATTCTTCTCTTTTTTAGATTAATGTGGGAATTTCTAGACCCTCTCGGCGAACATGGTGGCTTCTTTTAACACTCCTTTAATAATATAATAGATATAATTTATACTTTTAATTTTAAATTTAGCTATTCAGCTAATATTAATTTTTATCCAGTGGTAATGTTATTTTTTTAATTTGATAATTCAGAATTTTCCTATTTAGTAATTGTATTCAACATGTACTCTTTGATTAAGCCCTAATTTCCTTATTTTTTTAATCCCAAATTAAACTATTTACTAATAGTATTCAGCATGGACTCTTTGCCATGTCTTAATTTTCCTTAATTTTTTAAATCCGAAATTAGCTATTTATTAATCGTATTTGATATGAACTCTTGAGTTAGTTTGAACCGTTAGATCTTCATAAAATCCAATGGTGCAAATTCTTCTCTTTTTTAGATTAATGTGGGAATTTCTAGACCCTCTCGGCGAACGTGGTGGCTTCTTTTAACACTCTTTTAATAATATAATAGAATCCAATGGTGCAAATTCTTCTCTTTTTTAGATTAATGTGGGAATTTCTAGACCCTCTCGGCGAACGTGGTGGCTTCTTTTAACACTCTTTTAATAATATAATAGATAGATTTGGAAGAACATATGTGTAATCTCTAACCTGACCTGGACCTGGAAGCCACGCCCACGACCTCTAGGATTTGGTGCCTCGGGGCGTGCTGCTGCCTGTCCCGACGGCGCGTGGAGCTCCGGCAGCCGAAGGACGGCGTGGCGTGGGCGACGGCGGCCCCGGCCGGATCCGCAGCAGGGTGGATCTCGGCATCAATCTGCGGTGGCCTCGGTGTGGATCTGCAGCAGGGTGGATCTCGACTGGGTGTGATGTAGCAGGAATCCCCATTAGCATGAACAGTGTGATGTGGCAACGATTCTTGCAATGAAATCATGAATCAGAAGAAATAGAAAACCAACAAAGCAAATCAGAAGAGATACAAAACTAACAAAGGAGAAATCGGAGATTACAGTTGCTGTGTTGGAGGAGCTGTGGGAAGCGGCTTCGATCGGTTCCTGCGATTGGAGGCGGGGCCCGGCCTCGGCTCTTCGCAGCGTGAGGTCACCGGGCACGGCGGTGGCCGGAGGCCGGAGGCTGCACGCGTTCCGGCGGTGGCCGAAGGCCGGAGGCTGCACGTGTTCCGGCGGTGGCCAGAGCCAGCAGGCGGAGCGCGGCCGGAGCCCGAAGGAGGCGCTGGGCCGGAGGCCGCAGGGGGCGCTCGTCCCGACGGCCGTAGGGGGCCGCGGGGCCTCGCCTGCGCGCGGGGAAGGAGAGGACCTTGGAGGCCCTCCTCGCGCACCGGCCCCTCGGTCGCCGCCATGTCGCCTCTCCTTGCACCACACACGCAGCGGCCTCGCCGCTTGCCGCCACCGGCACACCGCCGCCATGGGCGCCCCACCATCCCTCGCGCCGTGACCCCCTGGCCCCCGGCGCCGTGATCCCGCGGCCCCTCGCGTCGCTCCTCCCCGCGCGGCATGCGGCCGCCCGTAATTGGCCTCCGCACGGCCGCGGCGGAGCCGGCGGGGAAGGAGCGCCGGGGAGGGTATGGGCGTCCGAGGGAGGGGAGCAGCTGCAGGGAAGGGGAGGGGACTGGGGAAAACGCCGGGGAGGGAGGGGAGGGGAAAGGTCGGCAAAATCTCCAAACCATTCCTGTTTCTGTATTTTCCAGTCAGGAACGGGAAATGCGGACGCAAAACAAAACCGATATTACGAGATATCGGAACAGAATATATCGGTCGGGAACCTGTCCATTACGATCGGGAATCGGTAACTCGAGACAGGAAAATACATGTAACCATTTCAAACAGGAAGCTCAAAAAAATAGTTACAGATATGCATAAGTTATATTAGACATAACCAAGCATCATACTGGCATGTAGCAACAACCAACAATGCGACACCACAACCACATCCATGATCCAACAGACAACCAGCAACAGACCAACACAAAGCGTAGCCAACGCCCAACAGGCCAACACGGCAACATAGGCACATCCGCACATGCACATCGACATCAACATAAATATAGTCAATCCCAGCCTTTCTTCCTTCGTCGATGCGAGGACCCGCACCTGCGGAGTGGTGGGGGGCGGCCAGGCGGCGGAGTCTCTAGAACCTAGGTGGGCGGTGAGGGGTTGCGGCCTTGCCGGAGCGCTGGGCGGCGCTGCATCCGCTGCGGGCAGTTGCCGACCGGCCGCCGTGCCGTGCGGCGACGGAACAGGTGGTGCGGCCAGGGTCAGGCGGCGGCTGTGGGAGAGCCGGAGAGGGAGAGGGACTAAGGGTGAGGGAGACTGGGAGAGCTGGAGAGTGCCAGGACCAGGCGGACTAGCGGCGGCGGCGGCAATGGCCGAGTGCCCGAGCTAGGGTTTTGATTTTGGCCTTCGGAGCTGCTGAGTGCTTACGGGAGTGGAGGCTGGGTTGGGCTCAATGTTTATTTGGGCTGAATATGAGGTAGAGGCCCGTATAATACGAGAATACCGACGAGAATTCCCGGTTCCAATACGGGAACCGTGGAAACAGTCGGAAAACATCTCTCCCCTTTCCGTTCCCGTTACCGCCGGTTTTTCCCGTTTTTTTCCTTCCCGTTTTTTCCTGCCAAAACAGTATACGATCGGTTTAAACGGAATACGGTGCCTGTCGGAACAGGATTTTCCTGTTCCGTTTTCATCCATAGGAGCAGCGCGTGATTGACGGGGCGTTCCGCGCGTGATTCACGTTAATTTGCTAGGCGACTAATGAGGAGGCGGGTGCGAGGAGGCGCGGTGAAAAAAACAACGCGAGGGGGCAAGGGCGCCCGCCGATTGAACTGGCGGCGGCGACGATTTCGGCCTGCCATCCTCCTGTCAAATATTTGGTACTTCCAGGTGGGTCTAAAAGTAGGATTCGTAAGGTGGATATGAGGAATAATTTTTGGTGAAAAATGTTTGAATTATCATGAATCCGTATATATATAGATAGATGAATGCATTCTTTTCCCGCAAAAAAAAAACCACAGGTCCCCAGACGACCCCAGCCACCACGCCGGCACCCACCGCCGCCGGCGACCCCACCCCTCGATTCTCCGGGCCCCGCAGGTGCGCCGTCCCAGCCCCGGAAGGCAAAAAGCGGGCAGGGCGGGGGCCCCACGGCGCCAACGCCAAGATCCGGTGAACCTTCCGCTTGCGGTCCAGGCGAAAAGAGAGGGCACCGCACGAGGCGGCGGCGGCGTCGTCGGTCGTCGTCGGCGACGATGTGGCGCCTCGGGATGCCAAGAATTCTCCTCGCCTAGCCTTCTTTTCAGCAGGCCGAGAGCCATCTCTTCCTCGCTCCCCTTGTTTGGCTTTTCTTCTCCCAACTTGTCTCTTTCTCCATCCACCCCTTTTCTCCCGTTGCTTCTCCTCCCTCCCGCGGCCTCGCCTCCGCAATAAAAACAGCCGCCTGCGGAGCCGGGCACGCACGCCTCCGTCCGCTCCTTCGCCCCGCTCTTCGGAGGCCCAAAGGCCGTGCGCCTTTGAGCGCTGCTCCTCCCGCAGCGCCCTTCTGGAATTCGCGACCCCTTTTCTCCTCGCCATCCCCTTGCCATTGGAGACAAGAGCTAGCCTTTCTTGCGCAGGAGCAGGTGAGGGTGCTATCCTCCCGGCGGCTTTGTTTGTTCTTGGATTGCCTGATCCGATCTTTCGAAAGCTACTGATTTTGTCGCCGGGGATGATTGGATCTCCTCTTCTTGCCGCGTGGAGCGATCCCTCAACCAGAGAGAGACCTGCTCTGTTTCGTTGCCTTGTTGTTCCTCGGAATTCTTGCTTCTGCTGCTTGTTGATCCTCGAGATTACTCTTGGTTTTGGTGCTTCCACTCTGGGAAATCCAAGGATCTTGATTGGTTTCCGTGCTTTGGTTTCGTTTTTGCAGGCCCAAGGCCGGGATGGCGAACCTGACCAGCGGCTTTGCAAGCCTCCGATGCTCAGGGGCGATGCATGCCGACAAAGGTCACATGCAGGCTTCTGGACTACCATTTCTCTCTTTCAGAAGATGCGCCCAGCTCGATATCTCCAGGTGAAGTTGCTACTGTCAAACGTCCTTCAGGCTGACTCTTTCTGTTGAATTGTTTATAGTTTTTTAGAGGATCTCAAGTGTTTAGTGTAGTTTAATAGCATTCCTTGATTTGTCGAATATCATTCTTAATCAAGTTGTTAAGCTCCCGAGCATTTGATTTTCATTGCTTCTCGTTGTTCTCCACAATTTATTTTCTACTACCTTTAGAAGAAGCAGTATATAAATTCCAAATTGACAGAAGTAGGATTCAGTTATAAAAAACAATGTCCAAACATATAAAGTGTTTCGATTAACTGAGTTTCTTATTGCAGTTTGCAAGCTTTGATCTGACACTTGACACTTCCTATGGTGTCATTGTTGCATTGTTTAATCTGATACGGCATGTTAATTCTGTTTACAGACTAGGTAGCATGCCTCGTTTCATATGTGCAAGATCTGCTACTGTCTCCCAACAACATGTGAGGCACAGGGTCAGCGCCATCAGAGCCTCTGCTCTCTCGTGCTTTCAAGACGACACCACAAAATTCTTTGATTTCGTGGTTATTGGCAGTGGTGTTGCTGGCTTAAGGTATGCTTTGGAAGTTTCAAAGTACGGGTCTGTTGCTATTATCACCAAAGCCGAGCCTCATGAGAGCAACACAAACTATGCACAAGGCGGTGTTAGTGCTGTTCTGTGTCCCTCGGATTCTGTAGAAAGTCACATGAAAGACACAATTGTTGCAGGCGCTTATCTGTGCGATGAAGAGACTGTGAGGGTAAGTTTTAGCATCCATCATCTTTACAATAGCTTTTTTATTGCCTCACCATTGTATCAGAATGCATGTTCCAGTGAATCATTTTGCTTGTGAACATTTCCCCCCTGCATTTGTACAGTTGTTAATCTTTATTTATTTGTTTGCTAATGCCCTTCATGCTATCTTTCAGATAGTTTGCACAGAAGGCCCAGAGCGCGTCAAGGAACTAATTGCCATGGGTGCCTCATTTGACCATGGTGAAGATGGTAGGCTGCACCTTGCAAGGGAAGGTGGACATTCTCACAACAGAATTGTCCATTCTGCTGATATGACTGGAAGAGAGATTGAAAGAGCACTGCTGCAAGCAGTTGACAACGATGATAACATATCTTTGTTTGGTCACCACTTCGCCATTGATCTACTGACATGTCAGGTTGGTATATGTTATTCCTATGCCAATCATTAATCTCTAGTTTATTTGTTGGATATTACTTTCAGTAGACCCTGTCGTTCTGTTTTCTGACATGAAGTAGTTATTTGCGTGTGGTTTCCTTCTGTTAGTTTTGAAAGCTGTCTGCTATATAGTTGCGTGCGTGCTGTTTTCCTCCATAAACATATAAATTGATACACATCAAATAGCATTGGACTACATGAAAACAATTGTGCGAACTGTTGATTGGCCGGATTAATTTTTCCTTTTTATCTTCAAATCATACAAAGAACAAAATAGTGGAACTTTTCCAAAATAGATAAAGTAATGGAACTTGCGTATTATTAGTGAAGAGTATAGAAAAAGGTTTGAGAGCATAGCTGTTGAAGTGCTCACTTTTCAGGAAACAGCGTAGGAAGCGACAATATGAAGATATTGATTATGAATGACCTGTTATTGTCAGCTTCCAAATGTTTGTCGATAGCGACCTATTAAATGCAACCTGAAATTGCCATACTTGGCGGTCCCATTTGACCACTTCCCACTTATGTTCTCCAATTTGCACTCAAATTTGACATATTGTCCTTGTTTTTACCCATTTCCCAACTTTCAATGTCTTGCTCATATAAATCTAGTTTGAGTCACTGAACCTTTTTACTTGTGTTATTTCTGGAAGCACAACCATCAACAATTTTACGTTCCAGAAGTGGAAACATGTGTTGCACTATATATGGCATGCCTAATTATCTCCTTCAGTTGCAAAAGGTTTGCACTTAAAGTGTAAAACACCCATGGCTAATATGAATGGTTCTCTTCTTTCTCAGAAAAATGGCGAAATCCATTGCTATGGAGTGGATTCGATAGATATCGAAACTCAGAAGGTATATTATCTGGAATGTTTTATATTAACTAGTTTCTGCCTCATTTCCTCTAGTGATACTTGTCATTTCAGTTTCAGCCTTTTGGCACCACTCTTGTAAAAAATCGTTCAAGTTAAATAACTTGTTTCTGTGTCATCCAGGTAGTCCGTTTCATCTCGAAAGTAACGTTGCTTGCTTCTGGAGGAGTTGGTCATATATATCCCACAACAACCAATCCACCGGTACTTTTCAGCAGACACCACACTCCTTTATATCTTTTTCAATATAGTGGTTTTTTTTAGATGCATCTGTCGTTATCTTTTTTTTTTAATATTATGCTAAGATGACATGCTTTTTGAATGTTGCACACTATTAGTAGGTGACCTGATGGATATTATACTACAACATCCATTTGCTTGGATGGAAAATCAAGTTAATATATTACTCACAATATTCCTAAGACTCCTCGAAATTCAATGTTTCAGGTAGCTACTGGGGACGGAATTGCTATGTCTCACCGTGCTCAGGCTGTAATTTCCAATATGGAGTGAGTTTCTCCTCTTGGCTTGAGTTTCTAGAGAAAACATGTAACCTTTTTTTTTTTGGATAGAATTGTACTCGTAATAGTAGGCACCCGAATTCTATTTGTAGCAGTAGGTACCTTACGAACCCGTACCCCTTCAATTATCCTTAATTCTGTCTTCTACTTTGCACTGTCAGGTTTGTTCAGTTCCATCCAACTGCACTTTCAGATGAGGGCCTCCCAATAAAGCCAACCACAAAACGAGAGAATGCATTTCTCATAACAGAAGCCGTCAGAGGAGACGGAGGAATCCTCTACAACCAGTCCATGGAGAGATTTATGCCACTGTACGATGATCGCGCGGAGTTAGCACCAAGGGATGTGGTTGCCAGGAGCATAGATGATCAGCTGAAGAAGCGCGGCGAGAACTACGTTCTCTTGGACATCAGCCACAAACCGAGAGACGAGATTCTTGCTCACTTCCCCAACATCGCCGCCGAGTGCCTGCGGTACGGCCTGGACATCACCCGGCAGCCCATCCCCGTCGTGCCCGCGGCGCACTACATGTGCGGCGGCGTCCGGGCGGGGCTACAGGGGGAGACGAACGTGAAGGGCCTGTACGTCGCCGGCGAGGTCGCCTGCACGGGGCTGCACGGCGCCAACCGGCTCGCGAGCAACTCGCTGCTGGAGGCCTTGGTCTTCGCCAGGCGGGCGGTGCAGCCATCCATCGACCACATGGTGGACGCCGACGCCGGCGCGTCCCTCGCCGCGCGGTGGGCGCTCCCGACGCTGCCGTCGCCGTCGGCGCTCAGGAGCGGCGCGCTGTCGGACATCGTGGCGCGGACGCGGCAGACCAGGACGGAGCTGCAGTCCGTGATGTGGGAGTGCGTCGGCATCGTGCGGTCGACGGGGCGGCTGAAGCAGGCCGAGTGGAAGATCGGCGACCTGGAGTCGGAGTGGGAGGAGTTCCTGTTCCGGCGGGGGTGGACGCCGACCATGGTGGGGATCGAGGCCTGCGAGATGCGCAACCTCTTCTGCTGCGCCAAGCTCGTCGTCAAGAGCGCGCTGGCCAGGCGCGAAAGCCGCGGCCTCCACTTCACCGAGGACTTCCCGTACCTGGAGGAGAGCAGGAGGAAGCCCACGGTGATCTTCCCGGCCGCCGTCCAGGAGCTGACATGGAGCTCCAAGCCGCTGCAGAGGCAGCTGCAGTGCAAATAGATGGCATTGGCATGCTGCAGATGCAGTTCATGCATGGACCTGGGACATGGGGATTCATTAGTTTATCAGAAATTCAGAACTGGGCTGAAGTAGCCCGCTTTCATTCGACAGAAAACTCATATTCATCCGGTGAAACTGGAATGTGAGTGATATTCATCGGTTACAGAGTTCGGCTGAAGTAGCCTGTGTACTTGTGCCAATCTTAGCATTCTTGGCAGTTCCAGCTGTTGTAACTTGTAAAAGTGTTGGAGCTGCACTCTGAAGTCTGAACCTTTGATGGGTGACTGTACACCAATTGGTTACCTTTGAGGTTCTGATGGCCATGCCATGCAGTAAAATTACTTTGATTCAGAGTTACTGGAATTAATTTGAGTTACTGCGAGAAAGCAGAGGCGTCTGATTAGAGACCTCGAATGCAAAAGGCTTCCTCACACCACATCAACAGTCTCAAAGGAGAAGGAATCCGAAGTTCTGAACACCCAGAGGAACAGCAAACCAGGGCTTGTTCAAAACTTCCATTCAGTAGCTGTCTTGGACAGCAGAAAATCCCAACTCTGCAAAAAGCTCCCAAGTTACAAACATATCTGTAGAGCTTAGCAGACAATTGGAATCAGAGCAATGTCAAGGGGATTCCACTGCATGGAACAGTTAAATCCCTTCAGAAATCCTCCGCCAAGCGTCACTACAGAAAGATTAGAGACAAGTTCAGAGAAACACGGCTTTTTTGCTTTTGGCTCCTTTCAGCTTATTCTCTCTCACAGAATACTATTGAATTACTTTGGTTCAGAGTTACTAGAATTACTTTGATGTCCATCTCATATTTCCTCCCACCTATTATTCCAACCAAAACGATCCGTGAGTGCACTTTGAAACTGGCAATTTTGCAGATTATTCGAAGTCCCCCGTCAACTCCATCAAGTTGTCCAAGCTCAATCTCTCATTTTGCAGCAACGGGGCGGCACCTGCTTGCGACGGGCACGTGCGGTGAGAGCTACTGGACCTATCAACATTTCCGGGGGCACGTGAAGTATCAAAAAGAAAAGATTCTATTGTCTCGTTTATTCTAGACCTATACTACTCGGGTCTGTCAGAACTCAGAAGTTAGAAGGAGAAAAGTAGTAGAAGATATTTTCATCTATTATCTTATTATTTGGCTAACAAATGGAGTCTCCACGTTTGCTCTCAAAGTCTAGAAATTCCTACGTTAATCGGAGAAAAAAAATTAAAATTATTCACCACTGCCATTATAAAAAAATTAGACTAAAGTACCCCTATATATGTTTATTAATTACTCATCAGTGCCATTAATGTATATTTCTATTTATAAATATAAATCTATCCATCGTTTTGCACATCAAACTACATATCGTGCATACCTATAGGATACTAACTACACAAATAATTAACATATTTTATCACACATATATATTATTGTATTGCCAAAATCTCAAATGTACCTTCACGATTATATTATTATTAGTCAAAATAAACAAGATAATTCTAGACTTTGTCCTCCAAAGATTTGTTGCCGACATTACTACAAGACACTACCGCACCTCACAATTAACACCACAAGCTCAAGAAAATTAACATCACAAGCAGATCAGAAACCAGGACAATATCGATCAAGCCATGATTGGTATAGTAAGTTCATCAAGCTTGAGATTTGTTGGCTTCCAAAAAGCAAAAAACTTGGATTTGATTGTTTCCGAACATAAATTAGGCCATGAAAGCATGGCTTCATAAACATAGTAGCAACAGACGACCAAGAGGATTATAAAGTAGGGAAGCTAGCAAAAGAACAATTGAGTCAGTTGAACTGAGCAGTGGGCAGCATTACTGCAACCGCTGGCAAATAAGAAACATGTTACTACTACTACAACGAATGGTAGGCAGTCGTGAAAAAATTAGGGTTGTGCGCTTGCCATGCGGCCACATCATTGAGAAAGAAAAATGCATGCAAAAGGAGACACCACTGCACTAGCAGCAGAGAAGCACTCTTGATTACTGAAATATGTAGCATGTGATGAGAAAAAAATTAAATTTATGAATAATAATTATATAAAAATACAAGATATATTTAGAATATCAATACTAGCCGTGCAAATGTGCGGATCCCTAAAATTCAGGCCACAACCATTCCATAGGTAAATTCGGCTAGTCAGGCTTCCCATTGTTTCAAGGCAACGTATGAAGTGCAAACCAACATCTCCATGCAAATTATGAAAACTCCAATCTAAGTCATTGGATCAACATCCAAGGGGTATGGGAAATTGGGTAATTTTACAATCTGAACCTGCTCTTGGATTAGGTAATCACACTTTTGCAAATCCCCCCTCCCACCTCTCTGCGCTCCTCCTCTTGGATGATGATCTGATGGTCCAGATTGAAGTTTTTATAGTTTGTACGGAGAAGTTGGTTTGCACCTGATATGTTCCCTTGTTTTAATGAAACATAATTGAAATAATTATCTACCCCAGTTCAAAAAATTTCGGGTCTGTATAGATCGGTGTCAAGTAGGCCTAACAAAAAGGCTGATTTTTTTTTCAGATCTAAATTAGTGCCCAAACCAGCCTAATAATTGTCACGTTAGATTCGGGGCTCGAGCTCACACCGGGCTGCCGACTAATTTATAAATTCAAATATTTGTGCTAGGCCCGGACCGACCCACTTCTTTTGGGCCATCGATGCTCGATCCTAAACGAGCACTGGGTTACCCCTCAAAAAGAAAAAGAAAAAGAAAAAGAGCACGGGGCTCAGTCTCTTCGCATTCGGTCATATGTCCATGCATGTGATGCATGCTCACAAGACAGTACAAATCGATTCACTGGTCGATCATCGCCGTTCTCCGATCATCCTCGCTCACCAGATTAATAATAATAAAAATCTCTGGATCGAGGTTCTGGCCTGGCCGGTCATCATTGGCAATTGCGTCAGCGTGTGTGCGTGCGCGTATGACGATTGGGGTCTTGGGGATAAAGCAAGAAGGCTTCTTCCGTGGACGCAACAATGCAAATCGAGCTACCGCGTGTGCAGGTCCTCCCCGTCTTAGCTTTTTCCTTTTTCAAAGACCATGCATGACTGCTTCGATCGGTCAAGGTAAAAAAAGAAAAAGATTTGCATGTTCATTCGCAGGGTCCGACCTACTCCCACTCGCTGGGCGCACAACCAGAAACTAAAGGGCCAAACCGTGTCCACAGAAACTGCATGCCAAACATGTTCATCAAATGCTTGGCTGCTTCCTCCACTCCACAAACCAACCTCAGCTAGCTAGCTTCTTCACGACCAAGGTATTATATATATATACCGGCGCCCGCGCTGCCCGTTCCTCCATCACCATTCCTCCTCCTCGGCCGACTCATCGTTCTTTCTACTCCGCGCCAAGGCATGGGAGTAGTACTACTAGCTCCCAGTCTACCACCACCTCGCGACCTAGCTCTAGCTCCCGGCCGGCCAGAAGCTCCGCCGCGCCGGCGATGTCGTCGATGGGTTATGTGATCAAGTCGCGGAGCGACCATCATAATCGTCCCGCCCTTCTGTCGACCTTCAAGGTACTACCTGCATCGATCCTTCTCTGTCATCATAAATATATGTGTCACAACACTTTTGTAAGATTTTAGAGGATGTCTGGAAGAGCTACGCTCCACCAAATTTAACTTAACTCCATTTTTTTATTCAAACACATCACTCAACACCACTTCACTCCATCAAATATCAGCTCCATTCCACCAAAAATCTAGAGCTCCTCAAGAGGTGCTCCATCAAAATGTGGAGCTGGTAAAGTTGGAGAATGTTACCCACCTACCATTGATTACACCGTCTGGCAAAATGCGCACGTGCGGTCGGAGAGGAATCGATAGGGGGGCCGAACCGCCGGAATCTGCCTCGGCGACGGTGGCGGGGTGGCGGCCTCGAGCTGCGGTGGCGGGGGAGGCACAGGCTACGGCGGCAGGGGAGGAACAGGTGGCGGGGGAGGCATGGGCAGCAAGGGGAGGCGCCACGGGTTGAAAAGGAATCAGAGGTAGGAGAATGACCTGACGAGCGGAGCCCGCATGGAAGTGAGAAGGGCAGTTGGGCAAGGTGGAGTGGAACTTTCCCAAACAAAATAATATAAAAATGATGGAGTGGAGCTGAAAGGTGGAGTGGAGTTGATGGAGTAGAGCTGATTTTTTATTTAAACTGGAGTGCCTGTCAAACTAATATGCATAGAATGTTTTAGGATAAGAAATAGTTCATGGATGTACCTTATTTATATTATAACTATCCGAATAGACATAGAACTAGTAGTAGTACAAGGAAACTACTCGACCTGAGTAGGATTCCAAGTTTCCAACAGTACTCAGTAGGACTTTTTCATGTAACTCTGTCCCCAGAGTATATAAGGGCGGGCAGGGACCCCCTCAAAACAGAGACAACCTCATACAACATCTAAGACAATACAAGCAACCACTTAGGACGTAGGATATTACGTATTTTGCAGCCCAAACCTGTCTAATTCTTGTGTTCCTTGCAACCATCGGGTTCCAGAGCTAGTCGATCTCTTGCCTAAAGCTCTAAACACCGACAGTGCTTCCAAAATCTCTGTCGGAACATATCACGCGTGCATATATGCATATATGTATATGTATATATGTATATATATATATGTATATATATATATATAGATAGGTACGGGTTTGCCGGCCTCTCCGTTCTTCCTACCTATAACCTATGTAGGGTTAATTAGGTATCGGTGCCAACAGCTTTCTAATCAACTTGTGTACAAATTAAATCACTAGCGATGTCAATTCCATATATATATATGCATGGTATGTATACGAGTTGCAATCCATCATAGTTATATATTACCACGGAGGTTAAAGAATATAAGCTAGCTAGAGATTAACGGGGACAAGGTAAAGAAACAAATCACGTTATTAGCCGCGAGTCGTCACCGATATCAGAACGTGAAATTAGAGAGGCTAAACTATGACATATATAGAAAATATTTAGGGGTGTTAATTAATAACCCTTAGGTGCACCTCCAACCCTTTTTAGTTTATTAGTACAAAATTTTGAACTAAAGAGGGTTGGAGGTGCACCTAAGAGTCACCAATTTGCACCTCTAGAAAATATAGTGTGAAAGGACCTAATTAAAAATTCTAATACTCATATGAAAATTTGTAAAAGGTGATCTACATTATGAAATAGGGTATTCCTAATCGCAGTACTATCTTCCAATCCTGTGCGAATTCACATCAATCTACTACTATGATGAACAGGGGACCCTTCGAGGTTTGGTGGCCAAAATGGACTTGTTTCCAGATGCAGTGGTACTAGTCAATGACAGGGTTGATGATCTTGGTCTCAGCAATAAGGTTAGCTCACGCGTACCATGCACCATGATCTTGTGTAAATTTTCTCCATTTCAAATTTAGTGGAAGCTGAACTTATGTAGAATATTTGAATGACGATGGTGGATTCCAAGTATAAAGTTGCTAGTCCGTGTAATAGCTGCTACACCATGTTGAGGACTACTAGCCGCATGTTAACTAATGGAGGTTCATTATATTGATGGTTAATTCCTTGGCAGGAGGAGCCGATAGGGAGATCATTGTCTGATTCCGTACAGAGCAAAGACAAGCAGGTGTGAATCGTACATAGTGCATTATTTATTCTTCTCTCTAAGATCGATCACTAATAGATATATGAGGTGTTGTATGTGAAGTCATCATTCTAATACTATTACATAAATCGTTTTGAGGGATAGATAAAAATATATTTTTAGGGGGGGCTGGTATAGTACCCGCTCCTAGTTTTCGTAGTATAAAAATATTCTTTCTATAGGCGGGTGATGGCGTCACCCGCTCCTAAAAATGCATTTTGGAGGTGGGTCAAATACTACAGTAACTCCGCTCCATTTGATAGCAACGAGTTATATTTTGATCCGCTCTTGAAAAATAAATCGAGACGTTGCTACAAATCAAATAGTGTAAATTGGCTTTGTTGCTTTTGATGATAACTGTATTGCGAATTAGTAAAAGGTAAATTTATTATGCAAAACAAATGGAGATTTTTTGACGACTGATGATTGATTCCTAGAGAAAACAAAAGGAGGTAACTGAGTTTATCGGGATGTCTGATTATTATCCTCTCCAGAGCATAGCAGGCAATAGGCTGCAGGTACTACATGTGTCACAAACCATTCTATTTTAAAATAAATTAAAGATGTCCCGTACACAAACTGCTTCAATCATATGTTCATTTGATACATGATTAATCAGACTACTAGGAGTATTTCGGAGGAGTTGTTCGTCTGGAATATTACCCGGCCCATGAAGCAAACTACACCAAGTGAGTAGTAGTATATACTTGCTACGTATTCCCTCTATTTCACATTATAATTCATTTAACCTTTTATCCCAAATTTAACGACTCATCATATTTAAATATTTATATACAATACCGTTTCTTTTATTGTAGTTTGCTTTATTAATAAAAGTTATGTAAAAATAACTTAAATTTGACTATATTTACACAAATTTTTTAAATAAGACGAGTATTTAAATTTAGAATAAAAAAATCAAATGAATTATAATTTAAAACTCAAGGAGTACTTGCTACTGTGTAGCTAGCCAACTGAATTTAACTAGTTGACGAATGAATGCAACAGATACATGCGTGTTGGTGGCAGCAACGATGTGCGTGGTCTGCACCGTCGCGCGTGCGAGGCCCGACACGGGCCGGGTACGTTCCCCTTGAAGGCTGCGTGGCCCAGGGAGCTCATGCGGGAATGCTTCTATGGTAATGTGTAGCGAAAATAGTCTTTCATGTCATATTTCAATATATTGTTTTAGTGATTGATGACACACACAACACTTGGACTAATATGATTGTTAAGATGATCATTCTCAGGTTTTTAGGTTCAAGTGATGACAAAGAGAAGATAGGCAAAGTTAGACCCGAAGGGCCGCCCCTAGCGGGTCTCAGAGCAGCGCCCTGAAAGCTCTTCGGTCGGTAGCACCGGAAGACGTAAAAAAAAAGTACCGATATATGCAGAAGAAGACCGACCTCTGAACGAAGAAGAGGCCTGTATCTTTGGTTTGGTTTGCGCACCTCTTTTCCCCCCATTTTCGAGCTTGGTTTGGTGTCCTCGTCCTTGATTTGCATGTTCCAAGTATTGAATGAACTATCCTTATTAACTTGCATGGTCTGTTGACGTGTGGTGTGAACAACACAATACTAAATTACCAATGCCGGGATATAATATATAGGCTGCTTGCATGGAGTTTTTTATATAAGAGGAAAGTCCATTTTTCAACTTTGAACTATCACGATCGTCCAATTTTGGCCCTTAAACTACAAAACCGGACATCCTACACCTTCAACTGTTGAAACCGCTCGAAAAACAACCCTGGATTTTACACCTCTTTCAATTAAATAATATAGAAAGTATAGTTTATACTATCTAAAAATCGTGATATCTTGCTAGGAGGTACCAAAAGAGACAAGGGACCTACTTTGGCTAGACGTGCGACATTATATGTAAAGAAATTTAAATTATAAAATTTTAAAATTGGTAGAATTCAAAATTCCTTGAATTTTTAGGCTAGTTAAACCTTTGCTAAAAATGCATTAAAAATAAAATAATTTAAAATTTATATTTAGTTTAATGAAGTATTTTTTATTGACCCAAGTTCTATAGAAAATTATCAAATTAGAACTTTAAATAATCAAATTTGAATGTGAAGGAATTCAAATAATTTCAACAAAAAATGGAGCAATAAAAATACATTATTAAACTAAATAAAAAAGTGTGAATTATCATGTTTTTAGTGCATTTTTAGCAAATGTTTAGCCAGCCTAAAAATTCAAGGAATTTTTAATTCTACCAATTTTTAAAATTTTATAATTTAAATTCATTAGCAGATCTAGTTGAAATTGATTCTTTGTCTCTTGTGCTACCTCCTAGCAAAATATCACGATTTTTAGACAATATTAACTATACTTTCTCCATTATTTAATTGTGACATGTATACAATCCTAGAAATTTGGAAATTATATTGTAGCAAAACCATCTTAGGTTGAGTCCAGGGTTGTTTTTCAAACGGTTTCGACAGTTGAAAGTATAGGATGTTCGGTTTCGTAGCTAAAGGACCAAAATCAGACGATCGTGATAATTTAGGGTTGAAAAATAGACTTTTCCCTTTATATAATTAGTTCAATTCTTTTGTCCTTCGTATTCATCGAGGGTTTTGATTCCATGAACGAAGTGAGATGGTTCCATTATATTTGATCAGCCATCAAGCCAGTGTGCGTGTTTTGGGAGGGTTTTCCCCATCCTTCTGGTCGAGCCTTCTTTATTAGGGCACGGGTGGAAGGTCCTGCGCAAGGCTTGGGTTGCATCTCTCCCACAAGTTCCCTACACTATTTTTCTGCTGTCTTGTTTAGTCTCAAAGTAGTTACTTTCAGTTGTTTATCCCTGCCGTGGAACAATTATATTTCTGTCTCGGTTTACTACTGCTTCCTGAATATACTACTGTTTTTTTTTTTTGTAACTGTGGTTGCCCTAGACCTGCGCTTTGAGATCTCTGATATTGTTTTGTCTGTGAGAAATTGCATTTTATTGCTTCTGATTCTGAATATTCGTTGGGTTTTCCGCTCTAATTTTGTCGAGAGATCACATTGAGCATTGTTGCTGTTTTCCAATACTATCCTTCATACTCAATATAATGTTTGAAAAAGCGCTAGGTAGGCAGTTGAGCTTTGCCTAGCTCTTGGCTCTTGCTAGTAGACGTTTGTACATGTTTGCAGTTAGAGTAAAGCCATGCTAAACAGAGGAAAATATTTAGCATCTTACAACAGCAAAAGAAAATCACCGTGCAAGTGTGTTTTCGGATATATGTCTTTGAACTGTAATACATTGATGCCTCGTAGCTTTTCAGCAAGGAGAGGCTCGTGTGCAGTGTAATAAGGCTTCTGGATTTGAACGCCTTAAAATTATTTTGTCCTAATGGCAATGCAATAGAACTACCATGCAAGTTCCTCGCAGATTTGATGATAAACTATGAATCGTACCATGTAAATTAAAGCATATATGGGTAGTGTACGTCTATGGGTGATTGTACACCAAATGGTTAACTTGATGTCCACCTCATGCAGTAAAATACTTTGATTCAGAGTTTCTAGAATTACTTTGATTCCGAGTCACTGGAACTTCTAGATTTTGTTCAACACAGAAGTGAGCTGCTCTTCAACATGTAGATATATTATAGCTAGAAGTTTACAGATACCATAATATATATATACATTGACAATACAATGAAGTCTGTGCCGAAAACTTGGTCCAGGGGTAACAAGAAGTTGACAAGAGCAGCTACATATCTCGGCGAAACAGATTGTATGCAGAGATGAGGGAGCAGATGGCAAAAACTATGAAAGCCATGAAAGATATAGCGATGGAGCCATTCGCCATGCTCGGGAAGGGGTCGCTTCCCCAGTTGTCAATCAGGTCGCCTACTCGGGCAGTAGCTGATGATGAAGACGATATCAAAAGGTATGCCATCACCTGGAATAACAAAAGAAGAAATCAGCATTAGCCTCAACTTGCAGAGATTCAATTCAAGAGCTCAAAAGCAAGAGCACACACTGAAAGCAAGCTTATCTTTGGAAGTATATATTTGCCTACTATCCCAGAGTTCTCTACCCATATAGTTGAGAAAAGAAAAGGCGAAACGACACAACACCAATGCACAGTTTGGTCAATGGTGATTGTAAGTACAGAGTCTACCTTGGAACTAAGGTGATTGTAGGATAATTAATTAAGTTGACTGTCTAAATCATGTGCTCGACCATCCACAGAAGTCAATTCTGGCACTACCTATCATGTGCCCAGAAACTTAGGTGTCAAGGAGATTGTTCGAAATATGTGTAGGAAGTATAACTGAGAATGGTACACTGGTACAGTGACATCACAATGAAGATGCTACACATGAATTTTGTGGTCATGTAACTCTTCATCAGTTCAGATAACAAATCAGGAAGGGCCCAGCTAATGATCCTCCAATTCTAGTGTTTGCACTTCAGCGCATAACCGTTTTATACTGGTAAGTGAAATAATTTCACTTTACTTGAAGAAAGTAAATAACTATTCCATTGTAGCTCATCGATTGTTGACTCACTGGGAATAAAACAAACATTTCAACACAAACTTGAAGAGGAAATATGTCAAGGCAGCAATGATCTGCTGAACATCATGCAGCACCCAGTCAGATATTTTATAATTCCACACTGGGGTTGCAGTTAGACTCTCTTCAAATAAGTAACAATTAACAGCCATAAGATCCATTGCAATCACAAAATTGGATGATATAAAGTTTCCTATTTTAGAAAAAGGATAAAACAATTTGAATGTAATGCAATTGGATGCATCACAAGACGATGACTTTTTTCAGAATTCAGGGTAAAACACCAAACAGAAGGCATCTCAAGACAATGACAACTTGATCCCATTTACGGCTATGGCCTTACGGCACCAAACAACAACAACAACAACATAGCCTTTTTTCCCAAGCAAGTTGGGGTAGGCTAGAGATGAAACCCGAAAGAAATAAGTTCAAGGTTCAGGCACATTGATAGCTAGTCTCCAAGCGCTCCTATCCAAAGCTATCTCTTTAGAGATATTCCAATTCTTAAGGTCTCTCTTAACCGATTCATCCCACGTCAGTTTAGGTCTACCTCTACCCCTTTTTACATTATCGACCCGCTCAAGAACCCCATTACGCACCGGCGCCTCAGGAGGCCTTCGTTGGACATGTCCAAACCATCTCAGCCGATACTGGGTAAGTTTCTCCTCAATTGGTGCCACTCCGACCCTATCCTGAATAACTTCGTTCCGGACTCTATCCCTCCTTGTGTGCCCGCAAAACCACCGTAATATCCGCATCTCTGCTACACTCAGTTGCTGGACATGTCGTCTTTTTGTAGGCCAACATTCAGCACCGTATAGCATCGCCGGACGAATTGTTGTCCTATAGAATTTGCATTTTAGCTTTTGTGGCACCCTCTTGTCACAAAGGATGCCAGAAGCTTGTCGCCATTTCAACCAGCCAGCTGAAATTCTATGCCTAACATCTTCATCAATGTCGCCATCCTTTTGTAGCACCGATCCTAAATACCGAAAAGTATCCTTCTGGACCACCACTTGTCCATCTAGACTAACGTCTCCCCCCTCATGCCTAATCGCGCTGAAATCGCACATCATGTACTCAGTCTTGGTCCTACTAAGTCTGAACCCTTTCGACTCTAACGTGCGTCTCCACAGCTCTAACTTCCTATTAACCCCTGCCCTACTCTCGTCAACTAGCACCACATCATCAGCAAAGAACATACACCAAGGGATCTCACCTTGTATATCCCTTGTGACCTCATCCATCACTAAAGCAAATAAATAAGGGCTCAATGCTGAGTACACGATGAATACATCTTCACTAAATGCACCAAATGCAGCATAAAAGACTATATCACTAAACACAAGGAATACATCTTCACGAAGGTTAGAAAGCTTATACTTTGCTTCAACACGATGACTTGATATATATTCCTCTTCTTTTGTAACAACACATTAGAGGAGGACAAAAGCAGTCTAAAGAAACCTAGGAAAAGGAGCAGTAAAAGCGTCACGAGGCACAAACCTGATCCATGGTGAAGTCGAAGAGATCACGCTGGGGATGTGGAATCAAATGCTTGTTCTTCCTCATGAGCCCGACCAGCGCAGCGAACTGCAAAACCGAGTACACGAAGCCGATCACGTTCACCACCTCCGAGTACCTGCGTCAAGCAGCAGAATATTGACGTCAAGACAAAATCGCCAATCCTAGCTAGAACCCTAATGGCCATGTAAAAACAAGGGGGGATTTTTTTTACTGCATACCGGAACTGGCTGTAGTTGCTGTACGAGTCGCGGGCCCAGCCCCTGCTGGTGTCAGCGGCGAGAACCGCGAGCGCGGCCAGGCAGAGCCCCGCGGCCGCGCCCCTCGCCACCAGCGCAGTGCGCTGCATCGCCGCGATCCGCCGCTTGCGCGACAGGATGTTGGGCACCACCCGATCAGCCGACCTAAACTGAGCCGGAGCGGGGGCGGGGGCGGGGGCGGGGCGGGGCGGGGGCAGGGGCAGGGGCAGGGGCCGGAGCCGAGGCCGGGGCCGGGGCTGGGGGTGGAGCCGGAGCGCGGACGGGAGCAGGAGCCGGCGGCTGCGGCGGAACTTCCGCCGGGCGCTGGCGCGGCGGCGGCGGCGGATCGGGGCGAGAGCGACGAGGAGGAGGCGCGCTACGGCGGCCGCTCCACGAGTACCACCCCGCGGCGCGGCCGGGGTCTGGGTGGGCGGTGTGTGACTCGGCGCGCGGCGGCACGTACTTGGCGGCCGCCGCGTGGTGCCGCGAGGCGACGACGATGGCGGTGGAGAGGTCCGCCGCCGGCGGGGAGCGCGGCGGCGTGGCGCCGGCGGGGGGATTCTCCGGGTCCGGCCACTCGTCCCCCGCCGGAGGATCCGCCGCGGCGGCGGCACCATCGGCTGCATCCGGCGCGGGAGGCGGGGAGCGGCGCGGCGAGGGCGACGGGGACGGGGACGGGGAGGCCTGCGCCTCGAGCGCCATGGGGGTGGAGTGGAGGGGAGGGAGATGGGATTGGGGGTTTCTTTGTCCAGGGAAGGGGCGGGCTCCTTTGCTACTCTCTGTTGGATTGCTGTTGCCGGGGAAGCTTTTGATTTTGGTAGTGGCTGCCGCGTGCTGTGTGATTCTCTGAACCTGTAACTGTAAAGCACAAGCCCTAATCTTTCTTCAGAAACATTTGGGAAAAATCTAATCTTTTGGTTTCACTTTGCTAATCTCACAACAGTGTTTCAGAGGGTTCCTACAGAAATTCTACTGTTTATGCAGTGGACTCCAAACGTTCGCTGAACTCTACTGAAAGGGACGTGTCATTGTGATAAGGGTGTTAAATTTTGAAAGGCTTATAAATTGAGACTCAAAATTCTGAAATGTCTCGTTTGTAACCGGCAAACCTTTTGCCGAGATTTCCTGCTGCCCAGGACAGCCACTGAATTGAACTAGCCGGCCTTGCTTTCTCAGTTCCTCTCTGTGTGCTCAGGATTTCAGAATGCTTTTTCTCCGCGTAGGACTGACTCTGCCTGATCACTTTTGGTGCGTGCTGCGTCGTGGTCGTGCCACCGGTGCAGTGCGGTCCATCATCCACCCATGGTCTTGGGTGGTGGGTGTGGATTCCTTTCTCCAGCCGGTGGTGCTTCCCTTCTCATCCACCTTTGCGTCTCATTCCTTCTCCTCTCTGTCAGACTGCTCTGCTCTGGTGTGTTCTGGTGTGACTGTGAGGGAGGCTTTTGCATTTTGGATCCGGCAATGGTGCTTGTAATGCCTTCCAGCTCCCCTCTACTTTCTCTTAGGCAACTCCATCGTGTTCTCCATTTAACTTTACGAGACACCATCAAGTTCTCCAAGTAAAAATCTCCCTGCTGCAATTGCTTAGCTATTTCAGTAGGCCCGAGACTGCGCCAGCCCAAATTTGCAGCCGTATTGGACCGCATCGGATGGGCTGAGACTGAGACACTGCCTCGCCATGTCCCACCAAATCATCAGCTTGGATCGAGAATCATGTTGCAGGTTGCAGCACTGAGCCACTAACAAAATGGATCGAAAATCATGTTGCAATCTCAGGTGTTCGACAGTGTCTCTGCAGAGGCGCTTGGCAGCTCGTTTACTGTGTTTCAGAGTAATTCTGCAGGAATTCCACCGTTCCATGAAGTGGAATCCCCTTGGCACTGCTCTGATTCCATGTCTGCTAATTTCTACAGAGATGTTTGTAACTCGGGAACTTGGTGCAGAGTTGAGATTTTCTACTGTCCAAAACAGCCGCTGAATTGAAGTATAGAACAAGCCCTGATTTGGTGTTCCTCTGGGTGTTCAGAACTTCAGATTTCTTTCTTTGCGTAGAACTCTGCCCTGTCACTTTGTGTGTGTGTGTGTGTGTGTGTGCTTTGTAGCACCAGACCAGCATTGTCGTGCTCGTGTCCACCGGGGCAGCGCGGTCCATGGTGTGTGTGTATGGATTCCTTTCTCCGATCGGTGGTGCTTCCATTCTTCTCATCCAGCAGCTTTGCGTCTCATTCCTTCTCCTTTGGACTGCTTGTGTGGTGTGAGGAAGGCTTTCTCCAATAAGACGCCTCTGCTTTGGAAGGAATTACTACTGACACAGAACGACAGGATTCCAACTCTAAATTCTAAAGTTGAGGCCGCTTTAATTTGGAACTTGTAATTCATTGCATCCCCGCTTAACTTTATTTCTTCAGACATCATCAAGTTCTTCAAATTAATAAGAACCTCTCTGCCGCTAACGCCCTCTTATACTGTGAGACTGCGCAAGCCAAACATGCAGTCAGTTTCTTTCAAGAAACAAACAAACAAACTTTGCAGTCGGGATGGTCCGGATTTGATGGGCTGAGATCCTCCCTCGCCACGGCCCACCAAACCATCAGTTTGGACCGACAGTTAGCGGTTAGCCCTGGGACTGACAGTTTCGACGAAGAACGGTCGCCAAGTTTGCAGCGGCATAGGGTCGGAAATCACCTTCTTCGACGACGGTCGCCAAGTTTGCAGCGGACTGATCTGATTCTGAACTGCAAACACCTGCGTTTCCTGCCGGCACTTGTGGATCATCAACTCGCCATCCCTTCGCCGCTTCCTCGTCGTCGCTTCCAATGTGTCAGTGTCTCCATTCTGAATTTCTGATTGAATTCGTCAACGGCCGCCCGGTTCAACGGCATCTTGATTTCAGCTGAGCTTGTCTGCCGCCGCCTGAACCGGACCACGCGCGCACGAAGTCCACCGCTCTATATATTCGCGCGGTCGCTGCCACGTCCTCGCTCGCTCGTCCGCCTCGCCCGCTCGCTCGCAGCGCCGCCCCGTCCACCCGCCATCTCTCCTTCGCCCTCACGATCGTTGCGCAGTCGATCGAGCTCAGCTCATCGCCGGCCAGCTCCATCCATTTGATCCCGTCCGGCCGGCCATTGCCGCGCGCCATGGCGGCCGCCGCAGCTGCTCGTTCCACTCCGTCCGGTGTCCCGGCGCCGCGAGTGCCCCCCGTCGTCGTCGTCGTCGTCGTCGTGCTCCTCCTCGTGCTTGTGGGCGCGCCGTGCGGCGGCGCCAGGCCAATGCGCGAGGGGGTGGGTAGTGGCACTGCTACAGCTACTGCGCGGGCGCGGGCGTCGCCGGCGCTCGACGACGTCGGTCACTGGCCGCGCGGAGGCGTGGCTACGGCGGCGGGGGCGCACCGGGTGACGACGGTCGGCGGCGGCGCTCCCACCCCGCCGTCCGGCCCGTCGCAGAACCACAACTGACCGGTAGTGCTCGCCGTCGCCCTGGAGACCATCAAGATTTCCGACTGTCCGCTCCGGAGCACCAACAGATATCTGGTTTATCCTTTATTGAAAATGCTGGTCTTTAACTAGTTTCAACTTTCAACGTGTTATTTATTCATTGCAAGTATATATATAGTTTTGTAATTTTATTTTCAACTTGTTATTTACTCACTTTCCTCTTTGCAATGCAATTTTAGTAGAATAAACTCAGTTTTTCGTCGTATTTTGGTAGTTCTCGAATCTTGATGGAGTGGTTGTTCAGTTGAGATGTGCCATGCATGCTACTATAGACAGCAGCTGACTGTGCCTCAGCTCCGCTCAGTCTCTTTCATGCATCGTGCATGCAGTCATGGGGTGCTATACAGATGAACCCTATCCTGCAAACCGTGTTGCCGTGTTGGTGTGCCAGTGGCCAGGCAGTGACGCAGTGTCCGTGACCGATTTCACCTGCTCCCACTCACCGACACCGTGCATGCATTAGCATTGGATGCGTCATCTGAGACCAAGTCCCAAACTGAAAACTGCAGGAATTTCAAAGGCCAATCATCCTCAGTACAGAATCCACATGCAGTGTTTTATTCAGAGACAGATGTAGCACCACAGCTGAGGTCTGTTATTGTTCTTCAGAAACAGTACATCTAATAAACGAAGAAGAGTGTGCACAACAGAGTTGCCAGAATCTAGCAGTTGAACATCAATTCATCAAAAGTTAACAGTACACCACATGATTCGATTTCTCCAAACAGGGTGCTTGGGCAATGTCATATGATCTGGGTAGTTTACTGAAACTAGCAGCGTCGATATAGATGGCGCGCTATTATTTTGCTACCGATCTGGGGGCCTCCTGCGTTGTTTGATACCTGTTACAAATCTTGCATTGCAGTGGCATTGGTATCATGGCTTCTGAGTCTGTCCTAGGAGAGCACCCTGGGTACCTTGTCTAATGGTCCATATACTGCCTCTTTCTCGTCCACGGAGATTCCATTCTCCTTAAGGGGAGGAAAGCGAAGCAGTCAGTATCTCATCAAAACAGAACAAGTGAGAAAAAAACAGCGGCAATGGTATCCTTCTTACAAGATTTGGTTGAAATTTGAGTTTTGGTGTAATACTTGGTGGTAGAAAGTACCTTTGGGCCTTTGTTCCCTTTGATGGCACGTCTGGAAGAACTGATGTTAGCAGCACTCTACAAATAGCTCTTTGCACAGGAGATGGAATCGCCGCTGTGATAGGAAGACTGATTCTTACGCCGCTCTCCTTGTGACCTTGGGGGGCTTATGGTTGTTCGAGCAACATAGGATGCTGTTATTCCCTCTTCATTGCCAGAGTCCTGATTATGGCCATCTTCTGATGAACAAACTCTCTCCCTGTCACATTAACCGAACAACATAAGCTGGGAAAACAAAAAAAACAAAGATGATTATACCCTGCAATTATTAGTCATTTAATTTAACGGTAACGCAGGGGTTGACGTATATGCCTTGGCAAAGATGTAGGCTGCCTTCGCAGTGGAGTACTCGCTACTCCTCTTCTGTAGTTTTCTTCAAGATGAGCAAACTGTCGCTGGAAGCGATCAACACCACTGCAACAGGGTAGCATTAGCAAAAAGTACCAGTGTGTCAGGTATCAAACAAGATCAACACCTTCCAACGGTTTCAGTTGAAACTAAAATGTGAGACGCTTTTGCAGATCATACTGCTTCAGAATTGGGTTGTATGTGTATCCCATAACCATTTCAGCTACTACAGCTGGTGAGCTGGCACAGGTGGCAAAACAATTAATTGAGCCACCACGCAAGCCACCAGCAAAGGCTAAAAATATCAAGTGAGCAAGATGTTTCTGACCATTTTCAGAAGTACAATAAAAGACACGCTAGGTTTCATTTAATGCTTGCAAATAACAGATAATGTTAAGAATTGAAAACATACGAAGTAACTCTATGATGTAGTACACAATCAAATCACCAAATAAATTCGAAGACAGCAAGCAACGAGGTATAAATAGGATAGATGCCTATGGTAGATGTATACTGCAACTGAACAAAATACAAGAAATCAACAATAAAAATCTTCACCTTGGGTATAGGAAGTGAATCTGTTCTTCACCTTCAATGTACTCCTGAAGCATCTGTGGATGATACTCCAATATCTGTTTGCTTTCAGAAAATCATAAGTCCAATCTGTGAGTAATATAGGCACCCAGAACATGAATAGTTACATACCTCCCGATATATCATTTCTCTCACATCTTCCTTTGTTAGTTTTCTTCCCTCAAATTCAAAGTCAAGCTTTGAAATTGGTTGTGCTGAAGGCTCACATTCCAATTTAGCAAGGCCTCTAAAATATGGATCAGCTAAAGCCTGGACAAGATTAAGCAAACATAAAACTTTATTCATGTGCACTCATTGCTTTTGAGATCAGTTGAAAATATACCTCTTCAGCAGTAGGTCGATATTTAGGGTCAAATGCAAGTAAATGCTCAAGCAAACGGAGAGCCGAAGGATCAGCATTATGGAACTTATGAGAAAAGGGAATAGGGGGCTTCCTCGGCATGCCAATTAAATATTTCCTGGCCTTGTCACTGCAAATCTGGGTGTTCCAGAAATTACGAAGGAGATCATTATCTGAATGCCAATGTGCCAATACAAAACGGCTGTACAAATCATAAATCACAAAGATATAATGATACATGAAATAATTTGTTGATCTGTAAGAGATCGACCCAGATCATATTCACATCTTATTCTTTATGTTGCTCCAGTAGTTTTCAAATAGAGTTCGATGAACAAGTAATTCTGTAACATATATTTATCCCTCTGTCTGCAGTTACATATATTTATGCCACTTCATTGTAAATAAGTAAATATGTTCTAAAAATTATAAAGTAGGTGATTGAAACAGAAAATAGTGAAAGTCATGCATACATGTGTTGGCATACCTGGGATAAGGATTCCATTGATGGTGTTCCAAGGAGGTCTGTTATTAAATCTAGTTGGTGCACAACATTCCTCCCAGGAAATAATGGAGTTCCAGTGAGAACTTCAGCAAATATGCACCCTATACTCCAAATATCAATTGCAGGGGTGTACTGCACATACAAATCCAATAGTGTTGGTTAAGATGATAGAATAGGAAGATGTTCTCATGAGATTTATGAGAAAATAAATTAACAGCGTCCAGTGCAAGGGAGCTTCAACATTTCTCAGAAATATTTTCAGTTTGGTGGACACAACAACCATATCATCAAGCAGTGTAACAAGAAAAATCCAAAAGGTATATCACTGTACCGGAAAAAGCTCAATTGCATGTTTGTCATTCAGCACAAGCTGCTGTGTTTGGAAAATCTAGAAAAAGAAAAATACTATATACACATATCGAGCATTGGCATAGCATGCTCCAGGCATTAGAAATTAGACAAATGTGCCACATGTTTAGCTGAATATAAGCATCACGTTGTTACATACGAGTAAGCTCAGAAGCTAAGGGCCAGCTTACATTGGAGAAAAAGGAGCCACATAATTCTGGAGCTCGGTACCACCTTGTAGCCACATAATCCTTCAAATTGCAAAGCACATTAGGTAATTAAAATAAGGGGAAAATAATGGTAACAAAAATAATGACAAGGATCTTACTGTCCAAAATATAGCTGAATGGGAGTCATTAAATGATGCACGTGCAAGTCCAAAGTCACAAATCTTTAATTTGCTGTCTGAATTGGCCAGTATGTTCCTGGGCTTTAAATCACGATGAAATACATGGGCTGCAATGATGTATATCATATAACATGAAGATAAGGGCAATGAGAGTCCAGTATGTGTTCAACAAAGAATACACTAGTTATGAATCACTGTTGATGATGGGTTAAACATGCTAATGACTTTCTAACAAACCTGCATGGATGTACTTGAGAGCACAAAGGAGTTGGTACAAGAAAAAACGGTGATGCTCTGGAGTCAGGTTGTCATTTGCTTTGATCACTTGATGCAGGTCAGATTCCATGAGCTCAAAAACAACATAGATATCTCTGAACTCCCTTCGGGTAGGGGGCAACATAATGTGTTTGATCTGGACTATGTTTGGGTGGCGAAGCAGCCGAAGAAGCTTGATTTCCCGCAAAATGCGAGCGGCATCTGAGACATTCTCAAAAACATCCTTTATCTTTTTTATCGCAACCCGCTCCCCAGTGTGAGTATCAATTGCAGCAGCAACTACCCCATAGCTCCCTTTGCCAATGACCTCTTCGATCTGAAACTGGCTCGCCTCCCCATACTCGGTGAAGAACTCCATGTCCAGTGTTCTATAAAGATCAGAACTTGCGCTAAGTGTTTACATCCAAAAAAAAAAGAAGAATGTGCACTAAGTTGAAAACATATGAAAACGATCACGCTAGGCTTAAGCAACAATTAAGCAGGAAGAAACCAGAATCTATTGGATTGAACAAATCTTTGTAAAACAGAAAGTATATACAACATATGTTAGGAGACTATTCCAGTGTGATCACTGAAGCACCAAGAAGGGTATTGCAAAGGACCAATTAAACAAACAAGAACAGGAATCTAATAGGATAGAAATAAAAATGTCAGATAAACACATGTAAGATCAAGAGTTGGTACCTAGAAGGGACTACCAAATAACGAATCTAATAAAAAAAAATCAACTCGGGAGAAAAAGGTAAAGGAGTATGGAAGCATTACATGGTATGTCACAATGAAGCAAAACTACAGTTGAATAGCCTGATACAAAAAGATGAAGAATGATATTCACAGAACTTATTTTAGAAAATTATTGGCAAACACGGATAACAAGTGTTTTTTTTAAGGAACAAGAAATAAGCACATAATCCAAGGTGCAAAACTGGATTGAAAAGGGAAAATGTTATTTAAATGTCAATGCCTAAACCCAAGGCCAGTCAGCAACCTCAGCGCCACACAATTAGATTGAGATGAAGCAGTCTAATTGAGAGTCAGAACCAACTAGATCTATCTATAAAAGTATAGGGCATACTAAATTCGAACTATTTACTGAGGAACAACTGAATTACACAATAAGACTACTTCGCATCTATAGTTGCGCAAAAATAAGTTAGGTCACACCAAGTGGCAACGCGATAAGCTGATTGCGATCAAGTGGGAAGTCCGCGCACCGAAGCCAAAAGGGTGTTGCCTCCTGCCAAGAGTGAGCAGGAAGATCTGCTATCGAGGGAGGGGGGTGAGGGTGGAGGGTGTGAAGAGTATCAACGAACAACAAAGCTATGCTAGGGATTGAGAGTGGGTTGAGGCAAGGGAAAGGGAAAGTGGGAGAAAAAGGGAAGAGTCTTTTTTTTTTTGCGATGAAGAGAATAGCTCTAGTGTAGGGTTCCAGCTATGCACACCAAAGCTCATGTCGCACCAGTTAAATGTGACTTTTCCTTCAAAAAAAGTGAAATGTGACCTTTTCTCTTCAATATGGAAAAAAAAGAAGATTATGTACAACAAAGAAAACAGCTATAAGATCCACCAATCCAGAGGAAATTGCATAAAATGCCAAATATATTTTTAGATTGGTGGCAAAAATGAATTCCATATTAAAAAAGAAAACTCTCAAAGCTTTATTGAAGTGCTCCAGTCTGACACCACTGGAAAAGATATTTTTCTTGTTATAGGATTTCTATAATGAGACTGCATTGGCATGGATTCACATCCATAATTTCATTTGTGCAGCACTTATAAACATTAAAAAATGCTAAATGTTAATATGTGTGCATTCTGAATGTATAAGATTTGCCTAGGCACCACAAAGACCACTGAAACAATGTCAATATGTGGATTTAGTATGAGAAAACCATCAAAAATCATCGACTAATTACTAAGTGGAGGGGCATTGCCTGGGTCAAGAAATGGAGGCACATTACAAACTTAGAAAAGGCTCTTAGGTTAAACCCAGATAACTTTTGAAATCTATGTTCTGAAACATACACGAAGTCCAAGGATTTATGTAGTTTTCTCAGCCTAAAACTAATCTATAAAAAAATTCACTATCCCAAATACAGAACTATCCTTTATTTTTCGTAGTGAGTACAGAAAATTTTAATTTGCCAACAATACAATTAAATTAATATTTTTTTGTTTTTCACTTATATACCCTAAAAGTTTGCATGGCTCATTTTAGTCAAGCACAATATTTATTATCTAAT
Organism: Panicum virgatum; assembly: GCF_016808335.1. Taxonomy (NCBI): domain Eukaryota; kingdom Viridiplantae; phylum Streptophyta; class Magnoliopsida; order Poales; family Poaceae; genus Panicum; species Panicum virgatum. The sequence goes on from NC_053145.1 coordinate 3,109,778, forward strand.
TACTTGCACTCAGCACTTCAGCAGGCTTTACACAATTACGCCACCCTAACATCTTCCTACCAAACACATGCTCATCGTTTCCATTTATCTTATATTTCCATAACGAACTAAACACCATGATTCATTCTTGGTCCACTGCAAAGTAGCCGATGACATGTGTTCCTTTCCCATCTTCTTCCCCAACAAAAAGAAACTATGCAACCAATTAACATCCAACTCTGGGACTGAATGCCACTGGCATCAGTCTGTACCTCCCCTATCTCATTACTCCTCACTTTCATCAACATCCTAACCACTTTCACAAGAAGATAATGCAGAAATGTAGTCTCCAGTCATGGCGATAAGAGCAATATAACCCTCGAAACCAACTAAGCAATTGCCACCAGTTCAGGTTGCAACACAGATTCATCACCACTTGTCCTTGTTCTCGTGTAGCATATGACCTGTCTGTGCATGGTGAACCAAGATGCCGTGGTGATGATATAATTCAGTACCCAACTTAATAGGACTATGAGAGCTGCACAATTCACATATTTCCATGAGGTAGAATGCCCTCCAGTAATCACTTGAGCTCTATGGATAAGGCATGCTCAATTGTGAAAAGCATGCACCACCGCTCAATGTGCACCACTCCATGGCACAAAAGAGGAGATTTTGAGCATAAGGCTAGTCAATAAGACATATGAAGAAACAATTCAACAGATGTTGACATAGGGAGAATTTAAGGAAATGAACGTACCAGAATCTAAAGAGAAAACAAATAAACGTATAAAACTAGAAGGAAAGCAAGAACAACGAACAAGTACTGAATGTTAAACTCGCTCGATAACAAAAGAGTCAAAATGAAGGGCTAGTAGTGAAAGAAAACGTACATGTAATAGAGAATTGAACTGCGCCGATCAAGTAATCATAAAGAATGATGAGCAATGCACCGACAAAACTTCATATGTGACCACAAAAAAGCCAAACGGCTGCACAAGATCTTGCAGGAAACTGGCTGAACCATAGCAGGACCTTCTTTAAAAGAAGGCCTCCTGGATGCTCGGATTCACCAGCAAAATGAAGGAGGAAGTGAGTAAAACAGAAGTCCAGTAGCTACCACGTTTTCCTTATAACATCCTGTCCCATCCTAATAAAAAAATGCAATCTCCTTCGAAAGTCAAACTTATCAATTTTAAAAAGGAACTAGCTCCATGGTGCAAAGCGAAATCTTACCAGTGGAATTAGCCAAGAACATCAGAAAGAAAAGGACACCTGCGCTTTCGCTCAGAAAGAAAAGGACACCTGCGCTTTCGCAGGACAATCCAAGCAAAAAGTTAGAAGGAAACTAGTACGGAATGGAGTTATAATAAAGCATCAAATACGTTTGACTTGATAATAAAGTGTAATAAAGAAGATAAACGGGCACGAGTTCCAGAGAAGGATGGGAGAGAAAAAAAAATGCAACCTTCCTGGAGCAAGCAACGGCCAAGAGCAATCCAGATGAGGTCGCATGGTCAGAAATGAACACTTATCAGAACAGACACTCCAATCGAATAATTCCCACGGCACACATGACTATAAAAACTGAAAAGAATATATTCAAGCAAATGGACAGGACGAGCGGAGTGTGGCGGGCAAAAGTCGTATCGTTTCAGAATACCCACACCAGAAGCCACCTAACGAGTAGCACCACCGCTATAGCCAGATTGGAGAGCCTCAGAAATTCCACTCGTGGTGAATTATGAGAGGAAAATAAGAGGCAAGAGGACAGGCGTGCCATCCTGGTGAGAAAGAAAGGAAAGCTCCAATTGGTATTTCTCACTCGTCAGCCATGGACGGCAGAGGCAAAAGGGCAAATACTTTCGCTTTTAACATTGTAGAAATTGGTAACGCGTCGCCTCTTCGCCAGCAGTACTGCAGTAGGTGTGGAACAAAAAGGCCACCGACGGAAAATCGAGCGGAGCCCACCGCAGTCAAAAGAAATCGAGAAGGATTGGAAGAAGAAATCAAGCACTGTTAACCCAAGAAACACGCGAGCTCATTGGGCTTGAGTTGACCACTGACCCCGTCGTGGTGGGACTGACTGACCTTGTTGAGCTGCGCGTTCAGTAGCGGCGGGGGCGCCATCTCGCGCTTGGGCTGGGGCATGCCGGGACGGGGGCGAGGCCCGGAATCCTAGACCCCTTCGCTTTCGGATCGCGCGGTCGTCAGGGACGAATCGGACGATGACGCCGGCGGCTGCGGCGGCGAGCGAACGTCCACCCCGGAGGCGATGGCGGCGGCGGAGACCGCGCTCGTCGTCGTCGCTCTAGTCCCATCGGTTGCGCTCGTGGCCTCGTGGGGGTTTCGATTCCTCAACACGGCTCGCAGTCGCTGCGGTCTTTGCCGCGGAATCGAGGAGCATTAAATAGTTGATGAACGGACGCGATTTTATTGCGAATAATACAGGGAGCATTTCACGAGAGCTTCTAGTAAAACTATTTTCAAAAGAATCAAGGCATTCTGTAAGGTTTGAGAAACAAAATGATATTGAACATGAGCGTCTCATAAGAATTTCAGTGAAAACGGTTTAAAACATAGGGAGGATTGAAGATCATATGCAACGCAGAAGCTGAACCAAACTACCAACAGGGATTACTTCGTAAAAAAATTCTGATGACAAAATGCAATCAAGCTGACTTACTGACAGACACAAGTGTATTAGTGCAGATATTTAATCCGCCAGTCGTCCTAGATTAGACGGCAAAAATAGGATGAGTATGAGTCGGGTATGCATGTAAGAACAGGAGTACTCTAAGAGCATCTCCAAGAGTGTCTAAAAAAAACTAGTTTTGGACCTTGCCAAAAACTATTGGGAGGGAAAAAAGACCCCCTCCTCCAACAGTTCCCAAAAATTAGCTATAAAATAATTTAATTACTGCAACATCATCCACTTAACTGCACAGCAGATATCTGTTCTCTAACTTCCAATTGAAGCAGCTTGAGCTCCTCCCTCTCCCTCTCTTTCTATTCCTCTCTCCACCGAAGCATTCAGCTGCTGAAGGTCCAAGCCGAGTACCATGCGCCACTGCTTGAGCAAAACAGGCAACCAGTGTTGCTAGCAACTCAAGCCGTCCCACTTCTACATCTGCCATTCCTCCACCCACAAGCCTCGATAGCATCAGCAAAGCTACAGCTCCTCAACAATGGAGGGCCTTGCGTCATTGCGCACTGCAGGACATATGGAACAGAGGAAAAATGGCACCCAGGGAGAAACCGCACTGCAAGGAGAAGAAATCGCGCGGAATCCGTTCAACTTCAAGAATTGGGAGTGCGATCGAGCGGCACAAAAATGGCTCGAATTTCAGCCAGTTTTGGGCGTGCAGGAATATTGGGCAGTGGTTTAGGGAACTGTTGGAGCTGCTGTTTTTTTAGTTTATTGCCAAAACTACTTTTTGGAAGTATATATTGAGCACTCTTAGAGATGCTCTAAGAACAGCACATGGTCAATTCTTCCAGCACAAAAGCCAAGCACAGCCATGGCAAAAATAGGATGAGTCAGGTAGCAGCAACCAAAGGATGGTAGCCTGAACAAATGGCGCAGCCATAACTTACAAGCAGTACTCAAATCCAGTCATTAAGATCGGATCACCGCTTGGTTTCAAAAGTACCTATACAACATCAGATCAGGGCAGGCATGTTGGCCATCACTGGGAGAAACCGAGAGTCATCTCAATAGATATACAAAATTTGGGAACAGCTAACAAATGGCAGCTGAGCCCACTTGCTTTCTTGCTGGTGGGATATGATGGGACAGCAGTGTTTCTACTTCTTCGCCAGGACCTTGCCGATCTTCTCAAAAGCAGGGTGTCTCAGGATATCCTTTGCTGAAGGCCGCCTCACTGGATCAGGATCCATCATGGACTGGAAAATAGGTAGAATATAATATTTAGGATCATTTTTCGCTTGCCCCAGCTGTGAAAAATAAAAGTTTCTGCACTATGATATGCATGCAAAGTTAGGATGCCAGAGTGTGTTAAAGTTATAATATAAGCAGCAAACAAAATTCTCCAAAGTTGTAACTCAGCATACAAAATCCAAGATAATAGCTCCAATATTGGGTACCCAGAGTCCCAGATAAGCATGGTAGAAATGCAATTTTACATCAACTGATAGCTGTCTCAGCTATAGAACAAAGTACTAAATTTTGCTCATAAAAACAAGCTAATGAAAAGATATTCGGCACTAAATCCCTCAAGATCCAAAGTAAGACTACATATTCTACTACTATTTCATCAGTTTCGAGTTGGAACTTGAAAGTGTCATATGCTCGGGAAACATTTGCTTGTTGTCATGAATAACAGTAGCATTTCAACAAAATAATCAAAAGTAACAATCCCAACATCAATAATAGAGGACAGAAACATTGTTGGCCTTGTGTGTAAAATGAGGGTTTGAGTATGAAGTAATGCTTAATTTGTTAGGGATAGAATTTTCCATCCACAGAAAATGATCTCATTGGATAGCATCATTTGGTCACCATTCCGCATACATAAAAGGAAACCAAAACAAATAACTGGAAAGGAGAAGACATGATGTTATACCTTAATTAAACTCTGAAACTGCATTGGGCACCCTGGAAGTAATGAGATCTTGCCCTCTCTAAGACTTGTAAAGTGAGGGCCAGACTCTGGAAGCGGGGTGCCTCTTATAAGCTCATAGACGGTTGCCCCAAGAGAAAAGATGTCAACCTTGTCAAGATGCTCATACTTATCATTCAGCATTTCTGGAGGCATATAACGTGAATCTCCATCTTCAATTGCCAAACTCCGGTTAATAAGTGTAGCACAGCCAAAATCTCCAAGCTTATAGATACCATTTCTGAAATATATGTTATCAGGCTTCACGTCAAGGTGTGCTACGCCACGTTCATGAATGAAATCCAAGCCTTCGCAGATCTTCAATTTCACAAAGTTTACTATTAATATTTTAACCAAGATAGACATGAAAAATAGAAGGAAGATGCTTTCTAGTGAAGTAAAGAAGATATGATTAGGATTTTTTTTTAAGCCTGATTAGAATGGTTAGTCTGAAGAACTTCGCAGAGGTTAAAAAATAGAAACAATACTAATTTACGTCTAACAGATCATGATTACAAGCGTTAGTTGCATACTGCTGAATGAACTCCAGAGAGGTTGAAAAAGGAAATGCTACTAATTCATGTCTAACAAGACAGATTTACACATTCCTCATCGATATAAATAATTTTGAAGAGGATCTCTCCCACTCTAAAGCTTGCACAAGTAGAACATACTTTGACTTTATAGCTGTAGATCATACACCACAAAACTGGCATGCACCCTTCTTGGCAGCTTCACAACTCACAAGTTCACATGGATTCAACTTGGTATATGTTCAACGAGCTGGAGTGGTACACTTAACTATAACATCAAACTAGGGAATTTATCGATCCAATGCCTCTTCAATTCAACCTAGGAGCTAGGACAATGAAATATGATTTTCTCCTATTGTAATTTCATTGCAACAATCTTGCAACTAACATGATTAGTTCCAGAAGATTTCCATTCTCTGAACCAAAATGGACAGACTCAAATGAATAAATGCATGTAGAAGCTAACATAAGTGGATTCCAGCTGAGATGGGAAACATGCCAATAAGTAGTTCCATGTTTCTAAAAAGTTGCTCAGGACAGATTACAATAGTAAGACTCAGGCTTGTTATCTTACAAAGACGGGCTAGTTTGCATACTGGCTCAGTGATCAAGGAATAGAATTAGTAAATGGCAACATAGTAATCCAAAGTCTCAAACCTGATACAACAGTTCCAACGCTTCCCCACACTTCAGTGGCTGGTTTCGATTCATAGATAGACAGCGATCACATAGTTCCATCTGAATATAAAGTTGCTCATTCTCAAACCAAGCGGTGAAATATCGAACTATGTTCTCATGAGAACCTGGAAAGACATGCTAAAGATGTTAGACCATCCTAGCAAATGCAGCTGAAAATGAAGAAAAAAAAAGTTTGTCGAGTCACCTAAGGCTGCCATAGCTTGGACTTCCTTCACTGCTTGCCTCCTGCATTGAAGATGCAGTTATGCAATATTAGTTGATGGGCAATCCTGGTCCAGTGAAGCACTAACACTGCTTGAAATTACCTTTCCATGTCATTATGCAATTGTTTGATGCTCCGCTTCACTGCATACAAGCACCCATCTATCCTGTTCAGAACTTTGAACACAACACTGAAGTTCCCATGACCAATTTTCTGGGAATTAAGCATGTCACTACATCAGTGAATAAAACCACCCATCAAAGTGGATGAGTGCAGCTTGAACATGAACATACATGTAATTATATTCATGGTATACCTCAATTTCATGAAAATCAGTCCGGTAACGTGAAAGACCATTGCCACCAATTGATGGAGAGAACCCTTTGTACAATAAACATAAGAAAATATTTAGATCTGTTTGAGCATTCATTATAATTATGGAGATATCAATATTTTTGTTATGTTGAGGCAGAAAAAATATGCAGTAGTTACATATTAGACGTCCAAGGAACTGAAGTAAGCTCATAGAGTGCAGATGTGTGATTAATGTACATACTTTTGAACTGTTTTGATAGCAATAAATTATACCTGCTGAGTTGCATTGCCTCCCACCGTAAACATGATCAGCTATACATGGATCTGTATTCAGATACAGATTCTTGACGCATGGTGGAGGCATCACCCGGCAGCGTAGAGCCACTGCCGACTGTGAAACATAGGGCCTGATTGGTTGCCCGGATGGAGCCTTGGCCAGGCCCGTGGGGTGCAAGGGTCCCCTGATTGGATGCCTGGTTGGGGTCTGCAGCCTGGCTGGCGGCATGCAATCCGAGCGCGCGGGCCAGGCTCCGGAGATACGAAAAATTCGGCCATTTCTCCAGAGCCTGGCTGCCGTGATGCGCGTCGAGTGTGTGGATGGACTTCTATAGTTGTTGGCGTGCATGTGTTCTTCACTCATCAGGGTAACCAATCATCTTCTCTGTGTAGCCTGGCTCTACTGACACATGCATCCAAACACAATGCTGATGCATGCTCCTAGCCAGGCCACGGAGGGCCTGGATCTCTAATGCGAGCCAGGCCGGTGGGAGAAGACAACCAATCAGGCCCATAACCGCCCCTTTTATGCAACGCAGGTTGCATCGGCTTGTCTTCCTCCGAATCATCTCGAATCAAACTATCAAACTGGACTGGAGTAATCTGCTGGTCAAAAGAGAAGTCTGTAGATTCCACGCTGTTGGATGAACAATCTGCAAGTATTACTGATTATAATCAGATTAGGTTTCACACTCCAATCAATCAGTAATCAGTCTGAGGGTTTGAAGTCTCACTCACCGGTTCTGTACCTCTTGCTCCGAGGATTCGCTGACTTCTCTGGAGATTTGGGGCAAGGGATATTCTCCTTCACAAAAACAGTACAGCAGTTAGGGGAAATTGGAGCTCAGCACATCGCACTGTCACTGCATTGCCATACGCACACTGAAAAAGAGAAAAACCTCATCTTCCCCACCTTATCATCATCGAATTCATTGGCCACCTGCGGCATCTCCGGCGTGATGTAGTCTGGGGTGCTGCAAAACAGCGAGAAGTGGAATAGGGTTAATCTGAGACTGAGACCACATTGTCAGAGCGGACCAACACAGAGCTCGAATCGGAACCGACCAGAAGAAATCCTGGCTGAGGATGCAGCAGTCCTTCTCCTCCATGGACTCGTCCGCGTCCATCGGCGAGGCCTGCGGCGGCAGCGGTGGTGGGGGCGGGGGTGGCTGCTGAGGAAGCGAAGGTGGCGGCAGGGACAAGTCAAAGCGGGATCCGTCTTCATACTCCTCCTCTAAGAGCGCCTCGAAGGGCGTGAGCCCAGAGGCTGGGGCGCCGGGGCAGCGGTCGGAGAGGATTGAGATGAGGGAGACGTGCTCCAGCTGCAGCGAGAGCTCCCCGGACGGCGAGCTCCCCGGACGGCGAGCTCCCCTCGGCCGCCGCCGCGCGCTTCGCCTTCACCGCCGAGGCCGCGGGGCCCGCGCGGGGGCGCGCCTTCCCGCCGCGCTGCCGCCGCGGGGTCTTCGTCCTCAGCATCGCACCCCCCGGCGGCGGCCCGCGAGCGAGGGAGAGGACCTCCGATCCCCCGCCGCGGCTCGCAGCGATCTGCGCCTTGTCTCCTTGCGGATCCGACTCCTGGGGGTCGGGGGATTCGAGGCGGCGAGGGCGGAGGGCTCGCTCGTGGGGATGCGGAGATGGGTGGGGGGGAGTGGGAAAGGGGGGGGGAGCAGAGGAGAGGAGGGATAAATAATTGGGGGGAAAATTGAAATGCCTGGAATTGGCGGGAGGAGGCGGGGGAGAGGAAATGGAAAGCCGCCTCGGTTCTGCCCCCGGGTCGGAATGCGTGCGGTCGGCCAGGGAAGCCCATTTCCTTCTGGGGCCGGGAAGCCCGGAACTTGGGCGGCTGCCCACTGGGCCGGCCCAGCAGTCGGGAGCCTTTTTTTTCCTTTGTGCAATGCACGAATGGGTCGGCCCAGCAGTCGGGAGTATTTTTTTCGAAACATAGTACAGACGAGTAGACAGGTAGTTGTATAATACAAGCACCGTCTTCGGGCCGGGCCCACGGTGCAGGGACCCCGCGTGGTCCGAACGGGGCCGACACCGACGCCGCACCCGATTTCCTCCTCTCTTATTTTTTTCCGCCGCGTCAAACGTGTAGGCGTATGTGGTCGTCCGTCCCGCGCCCATCCGGCCGAGCGCGTCAGCCAACGCCGGGTCGCCGGCGACACGAAACAACCCGGTGGTCGCTACCAGCGCAGTACGCGGACAGCGCCACCATATTTGGTTGGTAGAGTTGAGTACATGCGCCCTACGTGCTTCCAAAATAGTAAACACCACGGGACTTTTGCATTTTTTCCAAAAAACAAAATTGACAACACGGACACGGTCCATTCAACAACCACAACAAACAAACAAACAATGAAAGAAAGAAAGAAAGAAAGAAAGAACACGAGAGGCGAGCAAGGGAGTCAGCAGGCGAGTGGTGTGCTTTCGCAGCAGCATAATACTACCATTATACTACTTGCTCTTTTTAATAATAATCATAATTCTTCGCAAAAAAAGGAATAATAATCATAATTATAACAGTATAATAATAATAATAAAAAGCAACTTGCCTCGCCATGTGCATGTATCTCCGTCGTCGTCGTCGTCCAGCCACCGACCGATCGGTGAGCGTGACATGCTCCGGTGCCTGGCTGGCAGCTCGCCACATACCATTGCCTGCCCGGATGAGGGATCGGATTCGGAGCTGCTCGCACCGTGCGGTTGCGGTGGAGTGGCTCGACACGACGTACGGCGGTGGCGACTTGGCGAGGGCCCACGAAGCGGCCGGTAACCGGCGGATCCGTGCCGTGCCCGGGGGTTAAATTTTGGAACGAGGCCGCGCGCGCGAGCCCGGGCGGTAGGTAGCTAGCGTCACACCCTGTACCGGATCGTTGCCGTTGTGTAACGACCGTGTGCGTGCTACCTGACGGAACGCAACGGCCGGCGTCGCGGCAGCGGCAGCTCTCCACGGCCGTCCGTCCGTTGCGGTCAGGGTAAATCCTTCCATCCATGTCACCCACGGTTATTTACCCACACCGACGTCAGCGTCACGGCCTCCCCAGGGCCCCAGGGGAAAGGGACACGGCCTCACCGCAACATCACAGACCAGGGTTAAGGTTAGCGGGCGGGGCCCCACCACCCAGAGCTGAACCACGGCCCGCGTGCCGCGGCTCGCTCCCTCCCTGCTTCCTTGGCCTTGCTGATGCCCCGGCCGTCGGCGGCTGGCCGGGTGGTTGGGCCGGCCGGCCGCCCGCCCGCCTCACATCGCCTCGCCGTCCGCGAGCCGGTCAACCGCGCGCGGCCGTCGTGCGCTCGCGCCTGCCCCCCACCGTCTCGCTGGCTGGCTCCCCTCGTTGCGCTTATATTACCAATGGTTAGGATATATATTTATTATATATACTGTATGATATACACATATACTCCGTATATATTTATATACTGTATGAGATATATATATATAATCTGCGGGATTAACCCCACGCGTAAATGAGAAACGACACGTCGTAACCCGACGGCGTCAGCGAAGGCAGAAAGCGTTTTCTCTCGCCGCCATGGTTAACCGGCTAACCCCCCTGCCCCACCCCCTGAGATCCAGCTCCACACGGCAGCATCAGCCAGCAGCTTAAGACCAGTCTCCTTCCTTCCAGCCTCCCCTTGAGCTAAGCATAGCATCTCGAGCCTTCCCTTCCTCGCTCCCCGCTCCCATTCCCTGCCAGCTCGCCCGGCCATCCTTTCTTCTTCGGAGGGAGCACAGAGCAGCAGGTCAAAGGGAGCTGCGAAAGGCGGCCGCTTTGGGCGCGGCGCGCCAGATCTGGGCCGGGTGGGGGCTCCGGCCGGCAGGCGGCGCGAGGAGGAGGAGGAGGAGGACGGCGAGATGAAGCCGTCGCTGCGGAGCCGGCAGGAGCCGCGGCGGGTCAGCAACAGCGTCATCATCGGCGCGATGCTGCTCTCGCTCTGCGTCCTCAGCATCGTCAAGGCCAGATACTGCGCCACCCCCTTCGGTACGCCCAGCATCCTCTCTCTGCGTCCTCTCGATCCGCTCGCGTGGTGGGGAAGCGGCTCCCTTTGCTGACGTTGCTCCGTGGCCGTGCGCGCAGGCAAGGCGGAGGACCAGCTCCAGGAGCAGATGAACGCCAGCATCCGGATGGAGACGGAGGAGTCGCCGGCCAGGACGCCCGGAGGTGAGTCGCGACCTTCTTCCCGACCACAGGAGGATTCTCTCGATTTCAAAAAAATCCCACAACGGATTTGTTTAATTTGTTCTAAAAATCGCTGCTGCTTCTTGGGTCTTCAGAGGAGGAGGAGGAGGAAGAGGAGGTAGCCACAACGGCGCCCGCGGTGACCACGCCGGCCGTCGTGGCCACCTCCGGCTCCGGCGGCGGGAAAGGCAAAGGCAAGAAGGGGTCCAAGGCGAAGCCGACGTGCTACATGACGAGCAAGCGGTCGGAGCGGTGCGACGCGTCGGGCGACATCCGGGTGGACGGGAACCGCTCCACCATCTACGTCAGCGGGATAGACCGGGAGTGGCGGACCAAGCCGTACGCGCGCTACCACGACCCCGTCGCCATGGCCCACGTCCGCGAGTACACCCTCAAGCCGCTCCCCGCCGGCGACGCCGCGCCGGCGTGCACCAGGAACCACTCGGTCCCGGGGTTCCTCTTCTCCAACGGCGGCTTCTCCGGCAACCTCTACCACGACTACACTGACGTGCTGATGCCGCTCTTCATCAGCACCCACCAGTTCAAGGGCCGGGTGCAGTTCCTGCTCACCGGGATGAAGCCGTGGTGGGTGGCCAAGTTCACCCCCTTCTTCCAGCAGCTCACCCGGTTCGACGTCATCGACGTCGACAACGACCGGGAGGTCCACTGCTTCCCCCGGATCGTGGTCGGCGCCACCTTCCACAAGGACATGGGCGTGGACCCGCGGCGGTCGCCGGGGCACGTCTCGGTGGTGGACTTCAAGCGCGCGCTCCGGCGCGCCTTCGGGCTGGGGCGCGAGGCGGCGTCCCGCGGCGGCGCGACGGGCGCCGGCCGGCCGCGCCTCCTCATCATCTCCCGGCGCGGGTCGCGGCGGTTCCTGAACGAGCGCGAGATGGCGCGCGCGGCGGCGGCGGCCGGGTTCGAGGTGCGCGTGGCGGAGCCCGACCAGCACACGGACATGGCGACCTTCGCGCGGCTGGTGAACTCGGCGGACGTGATGGTCGGCGTGCACGGCGCCGGGCTGACCAACATGGTGTTCCTGCCCCGCGGCGCCGTGCTGATCCAGGTGGTGCCCTTCGGCGGGCTGGAGTGGCTCACCGGCGTGACGTTCAAGGACCCGGCGGCGGACATGGAGGTGAGCTACATGGACTACAACGTGAAGCTGGAGGAGAGCTCGCTGATCGACCAGTACCCGAGGAACCACCAGGTGCTCACCGACCCCGACGCCGTGCACAAGCAGGGCTGGGACGCGCTCAAGACGGCCTACCTGGACAAGCAGAACATCCGGATGGACCTCGACAGGTTCAGGGCCACGCTGCAGGAGGCCATGAGCCGGCTGCCATCGCCATGACGGGTACTCCGGGAGGAGGTAGATAGGTTGGTGTATCTATCGGACAGGAGGACACATCCGTGCCTTGTGGTCGCTCGCTCAACTTCGAGTTCTCTTTTTTTTTTCTCGAGCTTCGATCGATCCTTTTTAGCAAGATTCATTGGATGATACATTGTTTTGTTACATAAAGGAGGATGGGAAAATGGTGGACAGGCAGAAGCAAGAACATGTTGTTTATATACTACTACTGTACTGTAGAGAGGCCAGCTCAATCCAGCCCAGATGATGATTTGTTAATTGCTTAATTTATAGAAACCCTTTTGTGATTATTGGCTACTCATGTCTCTGAATGTCAAGGATTATGGAGCTCGAGTCATGTGGCTGCAGATTCTCCCTCTCCCTGTCCCCAGAGAGCAAAGCTCGTGTTGGCCAGCCAATGGAAGTGGAAGGGAGCACCACGCGCCCACGGCAGCGGACCGCACCCACCGCGACGGCGACGCGCGTCGTTGGCGTCAGCAGACAGGCAGCAGCCGGAGGCGGCCGGGAGACGGATGAGGCGGGAGGCGGCGGAACACGATGGAACGGCCCGCGACCTTACTGTGCGGCGCGGCGCGGCGCGGGGGCTTTCTCCCTCTCGTCGCGTCGGGGTTCGGCAGGAAGACGGTGGCGGCCGCTGCGGCTTCGGCCGCGCCGCCATCCCGCGAAGAGCGGAGCGGACGGGATCACGGCGCGATCCGCGCGCGCCTGCCGCGGGCTCGTTCCCAGAGGAATGAGACGGCCACCGGATTGGAGGAGGAAGCAAGTTTGGCTCGCCCGCCACGGCGGGTCAACGCACGCGACGCGTCCCCGTCGTGGAAGTGCGAGCCGGCTGCCAACCCGCCACCTGCCCCCGCCGTGCCGTCACCTCAGTACCTCACGTCGCCTGTCAACCGGACAGAAGCTTCCACCCATCCCCGCGAACCCCCGGGGAAGAAAGAGTCCACCCCTGACCTCGGCCGTCCATTCGGACCTCGTGTAAGAACAAGAACAAGGAGGGGGCAGACGGGCAGTGACGATGGATCGAACCCGGACTGATTCGCGGATGATTTGGAGTTCGGCCGGGATGGACGAATCGAGCTCGTTGCGATCGCGGACAAGCTTCATGTCGTCCGACGGTGACGCCGCAACCGGAGCGCACCGGCGGCGCCGTACGGGAGCCTCCAGTCCTAGTAGCTTCCTAATCGACGCATCCACGAATGGTTTTCAGGTGATGGGACGATGCTCATCGGAGGGCGATTCGGACAAGCAACCCGGTCGATCACGGGCCGTCGCTGGCGGTGCTGGTTGCAAACTGTAAAACCGATCGACGGGGACGGCGCACCACAAGCACAGCGACTGCCGACTGGAGTGAAGCAATAGTGCTACAGTTGCAAGCTGAACCGTTCGTTGACCTAGCTACAGAACGGTGGTCTTGCAGGCTTGCAGCTGACGCTGCCATGGCCGGCCGGGGCAGTGTGAACGCAGAGGCGCCAGCCGTCCGGGAAACCTCCATGGTTACACGGCGTCAGGGGCGGCGCTGGATGAGCCGCCGGTGGCCATCGTGGAGCTTGAGGACGGCGCCGATCAGGCCGACCGACCCGACCAGAGTGCTGGTGAGCCAGAGCCAGGAGCTCCACGATGATCACCTGGAACGCGGCGGCGGCCGGGTGGCGCCGGCGACCGCCGACAAGATCCAGCTGCCGAGGTTCTGGCCTTGATTTTCCGTGCACTGTATAGGCTACGCTGTGGCCGTCGCGAATGATTGCAGATGGAGATGAAGACGTCTTCCTCCGAGGGGCTGAAACCGCCATGCCAGCGAGGCCATATATGGTCACACATGCATGGTTAAGGCATGATTACTGCTGATGGAATCGACCTCTGATCTGATGAATCATTAGTCATGGGCGATGTGTAGTGCAGGTGAACCACCGATCAGCTCCGCCGCCCTCGCCGCCGCCGTGCGTCCTGTCCCGTCGGTCATGTCGGTGCCGGGCCCTGCGAACGTTCTCGGCTGCCAACCAGCCTGGGCTGCTAGGAGTCGGGAGCAAGACGACGCCCCGTAGATTCCATTCCGAATGCTCAAAAACCAACGCGCGGCATGCCGGCATGTGCTCTGCGAGCGCTTGGTGCTCGTGGATTAGTGGGCCTAACCGCCTAATTAAACAAACGCAGATTGGCCCGCGGCGTGCTGATCATAGCATCGACAGTCCGTCACCGTCACCCCACGGCGATCGCGCTCATGTCCAAGCGGGTGCTATAAAGTTACCTGTCTGATTTCATTGCACGAGTCTGAAATTACAAATTAGTGCCTCGTTGCGCTACAACAAGGATTTGATAAAAAAATCACTCGCTAATAAATCACAAATAATATTCTCAATGTTGTCTTCTATCTTAAATTCTTAATCATAGTATCTTATGGGAGATGTTCCCCCACGAGTCAAGTTTTCTAAAAGTATGTATATTGCTCCTTCCGTTTCAAAATGTAGATTATTTTAGCATTTTTAAATTTTTATATCTTACTATGCAGAAATATATTATGTCTAGAAACATAGTAGTAAGTACTATAAAAAAAGAACCTACATTTTAAAGTGAAAGGGTAAAAAAACTGATCGCATTAATTAGCACGAGCTGCCCATCACGTAGGAAGAGATCGAAGCTTCCTAGGAACTGGCCAGCACAAGGTCGTGGCCGTCGAACCGGTTCCCATATCGGGGACGGGGACCGGACGGACAGCGACCCACGAACCACCACCGGCCCGACCGGCATGCGCACACACCGTAGCCTGTAGCTGAGTTAGAAAGGGGATTAAAAATTTTAAAATTTGTAGTTCAAAACTCACTTCCGGGTCGTGTCAATGTGTCCCATGCGACCTTTTGGTAACAAGATGATCAATCAAAACCAGCTGCTTTATTTTATTTTGTGTGTTTGTGTACTAAGGGGACGTGACGTCATGACAGGCTAACCGTACAACGCCTTCTAGTTACGGAATTTTTTTTAATTCTTTTTCTCGAGGGTGCGTTGCAGGTAACGGCTCGTAAACGAACCCTATTGCGACGTGCAAACTGCTCGTATACACATGGCACGTCACGTTCCTAATCTGACGGCCGTGGATGCGCCATCTTCGCTGCGGGGCCGAAGTTCTCCATGGCACCCAGTTGACGGAACAGGCGCGTCCTGCTCGTTCGTTCTCTACCCTATCTAGGAGTACTACCAAAGCAGCAGTTGAGACTTCAGAATCAGGCGACCATCGTTACCAATGGGCGACGGCAGCAGGTACTCCGGTGCCAAGTCCGGCGACGCAAAGAACCCGGCCGGTCGCCGTCCGGCGCTGGCAACGGGTACTCCGCCGTCGCCAGCCACCGACACGCAGAGGAAGGGGAGCTACGGTGACACGGACACGCATTGCTTTGTTCAGATAAAAAACTTTTTTTTCTTTGGGTTAACAATTTCGGCGAAATTTCGCCGAAATTTCGGAAAATTTTCCGTTTCCGCTAGTTACCGGGATTCGAAATTTCGGTATTTTTCGGAAAATTTCGTTTTCAAATTCAAAATTCAACAAATTTCGACCGAAATTCACCGAAATTCGCCGAAATTTACCGAAATTAATTTCGTTTCCGGTAAACACCGGGATTTGACCGGAAAACGAAATGGTTAACCCTGGTTTCAGCTGTACTCGTGGAAGAAAACGCGACCGTACCTAACGGCGTGGCGACCAGGAGAGACAAAGACAACACGGTTGACCCCGTCGCCGTGACGGAGCCAGCCAACGTGCTCACGGTACTGGTGTCGCGAATGCCGTGGTTGTCGCGATTCGTGAAGTACTCCGTATTGAGGATGGAGATGGGGTGTGTGCCTGTTCAACCGTCAGCTTCGCCGCTCTCGGCCACGGCGGGGCACGCCTAGGGGTGGTAAAAGACCTTGATTTTTGATCTTGATAATTTAAGAATCGGGCTCAAAAAAATCGGGACTAAATCTTATTTAATTTTGAACTAAAAGTATTAAAGACCAACTAGAATTGTGAAGAGAGCGTTAGCCCAGTTCCAACCCATGGTGTCTACTGAAGTGTCTTAGAGGAGAGAGAGTAATAAATTTGCATCTAGACACTACCTCCCCAATGTATGGTGTCTATGGCAGTTTCTGTAGAGAAGAAAATTTAATAGCTCTTTGCACATCATGTAAATGAAGAATGATCAACTGTGGCACGCATCAAACAAGCCAGCAGACGTAGGGAATGCAAGAGAAAAAAAGATTCGATGGCTTCTCGCCCAGACGACTTGATGAATCATGTAATTTGTTGCTGCAGCGACAAGTCTTGAGTCTTGACCTTAGCACTTTGTTGATTATTCACGAACGCACCTAGTAGATACATCCTATTTGTGAGCTACCCGGCCACCATGCGCCGGCGGCATGAGCTCCGCCGGCTGGAACATAAGACTGAATCACCAATGCTAGAGCACGCAGCACGGAGCACTTCGGCGCCGGAGGACCGTGGGTTCCAGGAGCACCGGTAGCGAGAAATGCTACTCCTGGAGCACAACCGGCCGAATCACCGGCAAATCGATTGGATCTCGACCACGCCGCTCCTTTTGATTCCGCCCGATTCATGCATGTGCAAGGCTTGGGGTGTTTTGTTCGGGAGCAAGAAACGGGGGATGAATTTTGCTGATTGCGGCTGCAGATCTGAGGGATTTGAGATGGCAACCAGGACCTTGACGCCAAGCAGATTGGTAGCGCGCCAAAAATTACTAGGAGACGGCGCAAGCAGTGAGCATGGAGATGACGGGATGGAGCAGAGACGGGCACATTGGATTAGGAGGTCAGGGGGAATGGGGGAGGAAGAAACGATGAGGTGCTCCCAACGCGGATTCCGCTCGTTCCGTATGTCTCGGTCCATGCGTCGACTTGGTGTCGTGCATGCGACACCGTTTCCTCAGTTTTTTCTTCTCTTACAGAATTTATTTTCCCTGCGTCTCGAACCGTCTTTCCCCTTCCTACAGTGCGACAAGGCAATTTCGAGGGCGACTCGTTTTTTCCCTCCGTCGATCTGCCGGCCCCCTCTCCTCCGGCGTCCTTTTCGGCGGCGGAGCCGAGAGGGGTGCCCGGCTCCTTGGCGGGGGGCCTTGTATAGCTTTAGACTTAGGTCTAGTAGAGCTCCTCCGTCCCACCGGCTAGGGTTAGATTTTCTCGGTGTTTCTCCGGTGTCGATGGCACCAGTGGTGTCGTCTCCGGCGAGATCTGTGCGAGGTTAGTACTGGTCTTCCTTTTTGCGTTGGGGAAGGACCTTTTGTGCTCCCCCGTGAGCTCCCTCTTCCGGGCTGGTGGCGCTGTCGCCGGCCGCGGACTTCCTGGTGGGCTCCTTCTTCGTTTCGGAGGAGGTGGCGCCATCTTTGTCTCCGGCGGCCTGGCGCGCCATCTGCTGGAGACTGCTTCTCCTTCTTCTCCGTCGGTCAGATCGTCGATGGTCTTTCAACGGCTCAAATTGTGACATCCCAAATTTTTAAATGTTAAGCAAGAAATCTTAAACGCTATTAACATGTAATACCAAGAAAAGATCAAAATAAATGCATTTTTTTTATACAAGCATGTGTATGTGTGGATATAAAATTTGTTCCTTTAATATTTGTAAACTTTCATACTCAACTTGTCATGAAAATTGTAGCATAAAGCACACTTATAGTTTTGTGCCATACAAGTTTACTTAAAAGACCACTTTCAAATTCAAAATTTAATTAACTAAGAGTTCAAATTCTAGTGGTGAGAAATTTCAAATAACTTTCAAACCAATGCAAATATGCATATGAAAATGAATAGACATATTCACCATGAAAAGATTAATGAATGTCTAGTTGAACTCTAGGGGTAAAAGCGACAAAAATCACATGAAATGACAAGTCATTTGAATCATGATTTTCAAAAATTTAAAATAACTTTTAAACCGTTGCTCGAATAAACTTTTTCCTGAAATAAAAGTTGTAGGCTTTTAAATTCTCTACAGCTTTTATATTGAAAGTTTTACAATCCTCCACACAAAATTTTGAGAAAAAAAAATCAAATTTGACTTGGTCAAATCTCTTTCTCTCTCTACTCTCTCTCTCCCTCCTTTCTCCCTCCTTTGCTCTGCTTTCCTGCTTCCCGAGCGCAGGGCCGAGCATGCCATCATGCCGCACGCGCGCCTGCTGCACTACTGCTGGCTCGCTTCCCTGTCGAGGCCGCGCCGCTGCCCCTGCCCGGCGCCTGCCCGAGCTGACCGGCCATGAGTGCTCCTCCGCATGCCACCACGCGACGCCCGCTCGGCGACAACACCGTGGCGACGCCGCTGGCCATCAATGCCACCCGGCCACTACCCTCGCCCCTCCTCTGCCCAGCTCTCCTCGCCCTCATTTCCTTCGCCGCGAATCCTCCTCTCACTCCTACTCCACTCCATCCTTTTTCCCCAGAGCCGAGCCGAGCTCCTCCCTGCGCCCAGGCGCACCCCGCCACGCCATGGCCACCGCCCCTCCCTAGGTCGCCGTGGAGACTCCTCCTCCGGCCTCCCTCGAGCCAAACCAACCCCTCCACTAGCTTCTCCTCGGCTTGGTGAGGCTCCTCGACCCGAACTCGCCGCAAATCCCCCACCGGAGCGCCTCCTCCACTGAGGTCCATCGCCGCCGCCGCTAGCTCGCCGTTCCGCCCTCTCTCCGTCCGAACTGACCCACCCCCGAGCTCCCCTTCGAGCCAAGGAAGCTCCTCAACCCGACATCGGCCACCCACGGTCGCCGGAGCGCCGCTGCCGCCGCTAGCCACCGCCGACCCCTCCACTGTGCCGCCGTCAACTCCCTTCCCGGCCGCCCCCAGCCCAACCGAGCCCACCCCTAGATTCCTCTCGCTCTCCTCTTGCCTCTCCCCCTCTTTCCCCTAGCCGCCGGTGAACAGGAACGCCGGATTTCGGCCAGCCGCCGCCTTCTCTGTTCCAACTCCGGCCAGGGACCCGATTGCAAGAGTTGCAATCTTTCCTGGGGTCTAGCTGCAAGTTTTTGTTTTCTTTTTATTTTCAAAAACAGTGAACTTATAAAATCGATATAAATTCGTAGAAAAATCATAAAAATACAAATCCAACTGTTCTGGGTTCCTATTAACTAGATCTACAACTTTGGTTACATTCACTTTTTCATTTGCTCAATAGTTTTAGCTTTATTTAAAATACAAAGAATAGGTAGCTTTTATTGTATCTCAAGTTACACGCATGATATGTTAGCCATTTTTGGTCAGTATGTTACATGTTAGATGAATAGCCTTGTGTAAAAGTTTCATAAACATTTGACATGCCTAACTACCAGTTTATTTAAATCTTGCTTTATGTCTTGTTTAATTAGTTTTGTTTGTGCATAATGTTTAACTTTGCTTCATGAGCTAAAACTTTTACAGTACCTTTAACTTGATGTCCAGCCACTGTACAAAAAGGTTAGTAAATTTTTTTTATAAGTAGAACCAGTCCAACTAATTAATAGCATGAATAAAGGTGTTAAATAAGGAAAAATAGTTCCTTCTCTATGGAAAAATCTCATATTTTTACCAGAGGTTGTTTTTGAGTATGTAAACATGCTGGAAAAATTTGGATCCCTGAATCTTAGTATAATTATCGGGAAAAATTAATCTTGAGTAATGTAGCTGAAAATTACTATATTTATCATGTTTTTTTGTTGCTTTTTTAATTCTGAAATTTTTACTGTAAGCTCACCCTAGGATAACCAACCCTCGGTTAAATTTTCATTACCAGCACTTTCATAGTTTGACCTGCACAAATTAATTTTATTTCTAGCAGTGGCTGTGTAAAATGTTTTTCATGCTTTTTCTACTTTATGAAACTTGCTGAAATTTCATGGCCATAAGATGTATGCAACTTTGAATTTTTTTATATGCATGTTTAACTAGTGTAAGTAAAGTACTTGAGTTGCAGAAATGAATAAAAGTTTTGAAGCTCAACCCTAGCTTCTTTTTAAAATAAATCATGTTAGATAATACTCTATAAACAATTGCCCAATAAAGAGAACATATGATATTGTACCACTTCACTTGAGTTTTTGTTGGACAACAACTTTATAGTGTTGTAATCATGAATTGCTACCATCACATCAACTCATGCATGTGCATTCATGTAGATACGACTACTCTCGCTGACGGAACGTACGAGCTGGTGCCGGAGTCCGAGAGTGAGCAACGTGAAGCTCAAGTGAATCTAACTGAAGCCACTGAAGACCCGAACCAAGTTTCGGAAGAGCCCAAGGCTAGTTACGTCCAGGAAGGCAAGCCCCGGAGCATGACCTATTATTTTCAATCTTATGCCACTTATTGTTTCTATATACTTGTGCATTTAAGTTTACAGGAGTTGATTGAAACCTTAGTTGCATGATCCTAGGTTCCTGTCGGTACCCTGCAACTGGGGTACCCACTCCTACTGTGCCAAGACTCGCGTAGTTATCCGTAACTACGCCCTAAGGAGCTGAGCAGCCGGACCCCTGGGGTCCGAATCCATCTCACCGGACCAACGGTCACGGACCCGCTTCCCGCTCGGGGACGGGTCCGGTGTCACCACGTGTCCTAAAGGTGGAAATGCTCAGCACCTGTGGCCGCGGACCCGGACCCCCGCAGGTGGGTCCGAGACCTCCATGTGCCTATCCGGACCCCCGTGAGCTCTCGGCTCAGCTAGCTGCTCGGGAGGGGTCCGGAGCCGCCACGTGTCACGCAGACGCGGGCACGGGCGCAAGCCTTTCGCTGGAAGCTCCCTCACCCACCCGCATTAAGTGTGAGTGGTTGAGGCGTGCTCTGCTGCCGCTGGGCACGGGGTAGCTTTTGTCAGTCCACACTATGGATCGCCAGCCCTCCTGCCGCATTAAATGCTGGTGGTTGGGGCGTGCGCTGCCAGAGCAGGGCATCAGATACCCACTCACGGGTTGGACAGGCGTGACATGACAACACGGTAAGCCCGCCTGTTTCCAAGGCGGCTCATCAGTTACCAAGGCAAGCATTAAAGACTCAGCGCCGCGCGGATGGGCAACGAGTCATGATGACCAGCTACTAACTAGAGCAACAGTGCACGCTGCTACAGCGGACTGAGTCAGTAGTTCGGCGCTTCATCATAACCTCGACGCGCGGCTCCAGAGGCTAGACTCTACTCCGACAGGACAGCTCAAGACCATTCCTGGTCAGAAGCTACGCACAAAAGCCGACGACAAAATCTCCGGATCTGAGGCATTGAAGGCCAAAGTGTAGTTTATAATATATCACCGAGCCCACCTGTCGGGGCCCCGCTCAGTGTACGTGCTCCCCTTGGACATATAAAAGGGAGAGCACGCCCGCTAGAACACAGGTTCACAGGGAGGGACACGAGGTTCCACAAGTTTTCACACATGCAGAGATAGGCATAGCTCCTCCCCTAGCTTGCACACAAGCTCAGGCAATACATCACACAGTGGACGTAGGGTATTACTCTCCGGCGGCCCGAACCACTCTAAATCCTTGTGTGCTGCCGTGTTCTTACGCCTCTAGATCGAGCATTCCTTGACTGCCCCAAGCACATCCTACACTTAGGATCAGGCGGGTGCATTCCGCCACCCGGCTGTGGTTTTTCACACCACGACAGTACCTATGTTTGAACACTAGTATGTGTAGGTCGCTAGATAGTTATGCTAATGATTTGGTAGAAGTCGAGTGATTCCCTGTCACTCGCGAGCTTATAGGTGTTGAATGTCTACTACATGCTGCAATCATAAGGCTCACGTGCGGGATCATGGGACCCCGTCGGTTTAGTGACAATGTACTAAGGCCGTAGTGTGTGGTAGTGGTTGTTAAGTGTTTGAATTTACTAACCACATGCCGAGAAATATAGTAATCGGTAAGCTTAAGTACCAGATTGGACCGGGGCGTGGAACATACCACCCCACCGTCAGCGGGTGCAGAGTCGTTGTACTTGTAGTCGAGGACGGTGGGCCTGTCTCGCGAAACGAGAAGAAATGGGAAATGTTGTGTGGGTGACTTCGCTCCCCATGCGTGTGTGTTAGGTTTGCCTTGCAAGGTTAATAAACTCGATTCGAATCGTTCCGCCGCTCACGGACAATGAGACTGCTTAACACTTTTGCCACATAGAGTAAGAAGTGGAACAATGGTGATGGTGAATATGGTTGAATGATAAAAAATAATTATTTTCCACCATGTATGCTATTGGATAGATGCTCACTTAGAAGGGTTAATTGAAATAGAATTTTGAAGCTAAAATCAGATATTAAGGATTTACTCTTAGCTGCTTTTCGGTGAAACAAACCCCTCTAGCCAAAAGCCTTGCATATCTAGGTAGTGGGCTAAGTATACCCATAGTCGGGTAAGCCTTGCTGAGTATTAGTATACTCAGCCTTGCTTGTGGCTCAACTTTATTTTCAGGTGTTACGTTTGAAGATCAGGTAGCTAGCTTGACTTGGCCGTGTACTTTACCTTCTGGTTGATCGGTGGAGTGGGTTTCGACTCCGGCCAACGATGACAATACCGAGTGATGTCATGTACGGGCTTCATTATGACATGTTGTATCGTCGTTTAAAACTCGCTTTATTTCCGCTGTGGTTGAACTCTGAACTACTTTAAATTTGAATTTCACGTACCTTTCTGAGATTTCGAACTTGGTTTGTAATATTTAAGTTAAGACTCGGTAATGTAATATATTTGTGAAATGTGGTACTCTCTGGGCTCACCTTCGTGTGAGTTACATGTAAGTTTTGGGTTTCTATCGACGCGTACGTGGATTATTCGGGATTTTACTCGGCAGCGCTGCCGGATTACTCCATTTGAAGTGCGTGTTAACCCATATTGCCTTTATGGAAAGAGTTAGCGCACGTGAGCCGGATTAATTTGGGCGGTTCTGCCACACAAATCCATCCTGATGGGAGGTCTGGGGTGGTGGTTTTTGTGACTCAACCATTGTGACAGAACCGCCCAAATTAAACCGGCTTAAGTGCGCTAACTATCATCTTAAGCATTAATCAAGTAAACACGCACTTAAAACGGTGTAATTCGGCAGCCTGTTGGGTTAAGAATCGAAAACACTGGAAGTCTCGCACGAAGACGAGCACAGATGATTACAAGTAGATAAAAATTCTCAAATTTAATTTACAAAGCGGAGTTTTACAAGCCAGATTACGCAAAATATCAGAGTTCAAAATGCAGCGGAAATTAAATAGAAGTTTAGTTTAGGAAAACAACGATTGCTACGATGACATGAGGACGTCACATCGAGCCCACCGATGTGAATCCTGGTTAGCTCCAGCCAACAGTAGTTACCTGAAAACCAGGGTGACAACAAACCCTGAGTATACTAATACTCAGCAAGACTTACCCGACACGGGTATACTTAGCCCACTAGCAAGGTGGACCTACCTCACACGACACGTGCAGCCACGCCGGACCACATATGTCAACCGTTCCCATCATTACCCCGACGTCTGAATCACGCCTGCCAAAACCCGGGTGAAGGGTCCCTTACAGCGAACTCCCAGAGAACTAGGAGGCGACATACACTCCAACACCCGCCATCATTCCACTCCCATAGTAGCAGGTCGCGATTCAAAGTATCGTTGCAAATCAGGTAATTAGCTTACCAGTTTCGACTACCTCCTACTTCCGGCATGTGGTTAGTACTGTTCAAACTCAGTCAGCACTGCCAACAACGGTATGGTCCTCAATCGACACAGGCGGAGGTCCACTTTCCAACATTCCATATCCATAATCCAATTCCTCTCCGCCCGGTCTCCATTTTTCTTTTCTCACAGATTCACTCTCAAACCACTTTTCCATAAGTAACAAAAACCTATAGCTCGCGAGTGACAGCAATCACTCGACTTCTACCGGATCCTAGTTAAGCATGGCAATACTAACGACACTTGTATACTAGTATAAACTCATAGGTACCTAGGGAGAAACATGCATACTAGGGTTCCATACAACTCCTAAAACGTAAATGCACAAAATAATTAAATAAACATTGAATACTCAAATTAGGGGTTATGCTCCGGGGCTTGCCTGGGTTTGACACAAAGTCAGTTAGTTAGCTTGTAGTCTTGTACCGGCTTGACATCATCCCAGTCCAAGCATGCACTCCAGTCGGTCCTTCCGTCTTCTGGATTAGTCCACCCGTGCACCATCTTCTGGCTCGGCTTTAACATTGCCCTCCGGTTCCACGTGTCGCACATTTAGCGTACCTAGATGATATGCAACGATGCAAAAACAATGCGATTAAAGGAAAGACATGACTGGGCAACCATTTATCGAGTAAATACGACAAACAAGCTCAAAAGGCAAAATCGGGTTGGTGCTACAATAAGAGAATTCAGGTTCAATTTATTTTAGCCTGAAGTGTTTCATACTAAAAAGCATTACTAGCTTGCTTAGAAAAGGCTAAGCAAGGATATAAAGCAAGAAAGAACAATCAACCTACGAACTGATCATAACTGAGTTGAAATGATCTACAACTGAACAAAATACATTTCTGAAAAGCACACATGCAGCAAAAGGATTTACTTAACCACATAAAAAGAAAACTAGAACTAGGAACTAAACAAAGTATTGACAGCACCTTTAAATTGGCATTAAGCATATTAACACTAATTATGAAAACCAAGGTAAATATATAATTAATTTTTAATTAGAAAAACTAGATGAGAGAATATTAATCAAATTAAATCTACAATTAATTTTAACAATAGGAACTATGATGCAACGACACTACTAAAAGATGGCTTACGCTAAGACGAAGCTAACGCAACAAGAACTAGCTTAAACGGAGCTAAAACGAGGAAACTATGGCTAAAACAAGGTTCTGGGGACTTAATTGCGAGAAACAGAGCTTCTAGGGGCTGTATCTGAAGAAACTAGGGGCTAGAATGTAAATAAAGGTTAGATCCAGGGGATAGATAGCAAAAGGGAGAGTCCTGGATGGCGGGTTCTATTTTCAAAAAGCTCAGGGGCTAAAACAGAAAGAAAAGGACCTCCCTGGAATTACTTTTGAACTAGTGTGGACTGCGGGTTGATTCTAAAGAAACACAGGGTCTCTTTTGCAAAAGTGCTAGAGACGGCTCTGGTTGACTCAGTCTAGATCTGATCTAGACCGTCGGATCAAGATCCGAGGGCTGAGGCGGCTCGACTCGGCTCGGGCGCTGCTGCGGCTCAGCGGGCGGTCAGCTCGACGGCTCTAGACACAAGCGGGCGGCTGGCGGCTCGGCGCGCGGCTCAGGGACGGCTCCGGGCGGGCGAGCGGCGCTGGGCGCCGGCGGTCGGCGGCATGCGGCGGCGTGGTCGCCGGAGTTGCTGTGGACGGCACTCCGGAGGCCGGTTCGGGTGGGGAAAATGCCGGGGAGGGAGAGGATAGCATGGGGGAAGCGATTGAGGGGTCGAGACGACAAGGAGGCGGCCGGAGCATGCCCGTCGGCGGCGGGGTGCGGCATGGTGCTCCGGCGAGCAATTTCCGAGGCACGAGTGTAGGAGAGAGAGAGGGAAAACGAGACCGGGGGCATCCTCACCACGGTGCGGAGCTCCGGTGGTAGTTTGTCGTCGGGAATAGGCGTCGATGAAGGAGATTGACAGCGGAGGAGCTCGAGGCGGCGCTCGGCAGAGCTTTGATGCGGCAGCGATGGTGCTCCGCGGCTCCGAGCGGTGAGGAGGAAATCTGCAAGCTTCACGGCACCATGGAAAAGCTATTTTTGGGGTTGATTGGGGCCGAGGAGGACCGGAGGTGGGCTCTCCACTGCGAGCCGGGTGGAGGAGGAGGCAATGGCGTGCGGCGGCGCCTCGGGGCACGCGCACAGGGCTCGCCCCGGCTCTGGAAGGACTGGAGCAAGTGCGGGGCGAAGCGAGGCGGCCTGGGGCGTGAGGATTCGCAGCGGGGCGGCGAGGGAAGGCCGGCGCGACGCCGGCGGCGGCACTCTGCTCGGCTTGAACCGGAGGAGGAAGAGCAAGGAAGGAAGAAGAAGCGAAGGCGCCCGGGGAGAAGAGGATAAGGTTGTGCGCAAGGGATAAGGCCGAGCGCGGCGTGGACAACGAGGATCGCCGGCGGCTGTCGGTCGCGGTATGGGCAGCACAGGGGAGAACAGGGAGTAATAGTGACTGATTTTGACCGATTTTTGGACTCGATTTGACCAGCCAAAACTCAAAATTTCATATAGAAACTCGAAATTTGGTCAAAATAAAAGTTGTAGAGGAAAAGAATGTCTACAATTTTGATTTTGGGCAGAACTTGATTTGAGGCTCGAATCATGGAGAAAAACGAGATTGAACCCAGGTAAGTTGAGGAACACTATGCGAACTTGATTAGCGTTAACGACGATCTTAAGTCCATGATTAACGGGTTAAGCACACGATTAGCACTGCGATTAACACTGGAGTGTTACAACCATGCTATGGGGTTTGATGATGGAGGATTGGGAGGCTGCTGCTTCGATTTTGGTCTAGGTGATGGCGGATCGAAACTTCTGCTTCTAACCAGTTGGCCTGTGCGATTGAGGAAGATGAACAGGAGTTTTATGGACTCTTTTGTATTTTTCTTTTTGTTCGGGGTTCTGGTTGAAGGGGAGTTGTACTGTTCCATATTTAATATAGCTTCCCTTTCAAAAAAAAGTTTTTCCTTCTCTCCCTTCATTAATTCCTTGCCACATCAGATTTTTGCTTACGTGGCCAGCTAATTAATTCCATAGACATCAGCTGAGTTGGAGGGTTGGGGGTGCCCTTAGGACTATGGTTCATTACCATACGCACGCCATGTCCCGCCGGCTATGATTGTGTTTAGTTCACTTTGTATTTTGTATTTTTGCGTTTTTAGAAGGGAATCTTCAATATTTGAAGTATTAAATATAGATTGATCACAAAACTAATTACAAATCTCGTATGTAAACTACAAGACGAATCTAATTAGCCTAATTAGAGGATCATTAGAGCTTGTTTACTATAGCATTACTTTAGCAATTTAGTATCTAATCACGCCCTAATTAGGCTCATTAGATTCGTCTCGCGATTTACAATCCATTTATGTAATGCGATTTATTTTTTTACTACATTTAATACACTATGCAAGTGATTTAAAAAAAACTACATTTTACGTTTTTGGATTTAAACACGGCCATTGTGGGTGCAGCCGTGCAGGAGCCGGGCCCTGCCGCCGCCGCCTCGTGGCCGGCCGGCAGCATGTGCGGCGGATGCGCCTCGCACCTACCTCGGCGCACGGCATGACCCCCACCCGGCAGGCAGCTGGGACGCAAGACGGCGTTCCATTCCACCCCTGCCTCAAGCTCAAAAGCGCATCAGCATGCGCCGAGGCGTGCGTGCAAGTGACCTGCTGCTGCTCGTGGATTAGTGGGCCTAGCCGCCGGAATCAACAGCAGCAAACTGGCCCCCGGCCATCATCAGTCCATCATCACATGTAATCTGCTGCCCTATCTATTTTGTACAGCTATCCGTGTTCTAACGGACTATAATCGTAATCACCCTTTTTTGGGCGAATCTTGTTGTGCTTAAATTAAATCTGCCATTGCCAAATGCTCATCAACAACCATCAACTACTCCTAAAAGAGTACAGTAAGCAGTGACTGGCCATTTGAATAGTACCACCACTACACTCTAGTAGCGTAAGATAGGGCCTGTTTGGCAGGGCTACGGCTCCTCCAAAAATAGCTCCGGCTCTGGCTCTTCCGGTGGAGCGGCTTCTCTGGTGGAGCTGAAGCCGTTTTAGGAAATGTTTGGCAAAACAGCTTCACTTGTTGGATTGAAGTAGTGAAATGTCTGAAATGCCCTTTCTTTTTTTTTTCCATTTGCTTTCTTTTCCTTTATTTCCCCTCCTTTTTTCCACCCCCGCCTCGCTCTCGCCGCCGGCTCCCTCCCCAGCCTCGCGGAGCTTGCCGCACACCCCGGCCGCGTGCTCGCCGCCCGGCCTTGGCCCGTACCGCCGGCGGACGGCCTCTCGCGCCCCTCCGCGGCACGCGCGGAGCTCGACCGCGGCCCCGGCGGCGCGCGGAGCACGGCCGCGGCCCCTGGCGGCGCGCGTGGAGTTCGGGTGTGGAGCTCGGACGCCGCGCTGCGGGGCGGAGGCGCTCCCCTGCTCACTCTCTCCGCCGCCGCCCCATGGACGCCATCTCCTCCGTTTCCGCCGCCCCATGGACGCCATCTCCAAGCTCTCGGCCGCCGCAACCTCCTCCCAGCGGCCTCCTCGTCTCCTCCCGACGGCGGCGGCGGCTCGCGCCTCCTCCTCCTCCTCCACACGCTGGCGGCGCGCATCTCCTCAGGCCGGTCTCCCGCCGCCGCTCGGCGCCGCCGCCTCCACGCAGCTCCCTCCGGCGGTCCGGCTGCCCTCCCCGCTAGGCCGTGCCCCTGCGGCAGCCACGCACCCGCACCCGGGGGGGGGGGGGGGGGGGCAGAGTTGGGAAGAGGGAGGAGGAGCCGCGCGGAGCCACGTTTTGGTGGCTTCACCTCCCAAGTGAAAGCCCAAAACAGCTTCACGTGCAACTCCGAGGATGGAGCTGCTGCGCTTCCACCCCTTTGGCAGGGCTCCGCCCGGAGCCGGCGTTGAAGCCGCTCTTGGAGCCGTGCCAAAGAGGGCCATAGTACCGGCTCCATCGAGTACACTATAGCAGCACAGCATCTGCCCTCCCCCTCGCTGACTGTAGATTCCTTCAAAGACCCATTTCAAGAACACAGGACCGAAACTTAATGCGCGTTAACACGAGCAACCCCATCCATCAGATGGGCGCCAAGTGGTCGATCAAAGGCAGGCGCAGCTTGCTAGGGACCGGTGGCCGTCGAACTGGTTCCCACATCAGAGACTGGACTGGACCGGGCCGGAGGGAGGACAGGGACGGCTGAACCGCCGGCCCAGGCGTCGCTTCCCCGTGTCCTCTAGTTCAAAAGAAGAATTATGAGATCACGATATAAATATAGTTGAAAAAACCTACTTACAAGCCGTGTCTTTTTTTATATAATTACTTACAAGCCGTGTCAATGTGAATGACAGGCGACTTGTAAATGAGATTTCGTTTCAGTAATCAATCAATTATGAATCAGCAATTACTTTATTTATTTTTTCTGTCGTGGGCAGATGAGGCGAGACGTCATGAACTCGTGGCAGGTTATGAGGTGATCACCACCACCACCACCCATCCTGCAATGTGCATGCGAGCTACTGCTACTTTTTTTTTGAGTAAATTGCAACTGGAATACAACAACTAGGCACATACGTGCAAATTAGTCCATGAATTTGTAATCTGCTTAATCGGATACGCGAACTTGACACTTTGGTGCGTCTGTAGTCCAAATCACACCACCTCACGTATTTGTCCACAGTGGGCTAATAGGTGGCTCAATCAGTCGTTGCAAGCTGGCTCATCGGAAGCACTCGGCTTGGCTCCTCCTGATGGGACGATGTGCTAATCAAGTAAACAAATTGCATGAAGGTTCGATGGATGCATGATCGATCTAGGGCAATAAAACTAAGGTGCGGCCGCTTGACATTGACCGAAGCCGCCATCGTCGCCGCGGCCGCTATCGCCGCCGCCGCCGCTGTCGCGTCGCTGCCGCCATCGCTGGCAAAACAAGAGGTGGAGGAAGAAGAAGGGGGCGAGGTAGAGGAGAGCAGTCTCATGTTGCACATGAAGAATTGAACAATACTTAATCAGCTCCAGGAGAGTACTAATATCGTGACTCAAGAGGTCATATGAATAAAATGACCATCTTTGAGTTTATCATCATTTTGACATGAATATTTTATCATATTTTCTAATGCTCAGATTATTCATTCTAAATTGTTCTAGAACAGAGTTCACCTTCGATATTTGTTTTAGATTCTAATGCATATTGATGCTTATACAAATATTTTACAGTAAATTGTGATCATGTCACAAAAATCATTTATTAGAAACACATTAATATCATTCCGGATTTATAAATAGCCATCCTACGCAGTTCAAGGTGCGAGCTGAGCGTGTGTATAAATTTTCATTTTTTAGATTGATGCGGACTTTGTTGTGAGCCACTCGCAACATCTACTATGAGCTGAGGCAACCCCACGTTGAGTCATTCCCCTTGCAATCTCGAGCCGAGCCGAGCTGAGCCGAGCCGAGTCGAGCCGAGCCCGATGAGCCAGCTTGGAACGACCAACTAAACCACCTAATAGCCCGCCATAGAAAAATACTTGAGGTAGTGGGATTTGGACCGTAGATGCACCAAAGTGTCAAGTTCGCGTATCCGATTAAGCAGTTTACAAATTCATGGACCAATTTGAACGCACGTGCCTAGTTGTTGTATTCCGGATGCAAATTACTCTTTTTTTTTGTGTGCGCCTGGCTCGACCGAGTTGGTTATGGCTTTGATAGCACCAGTAGTCGGTAGAGTACTGTCACTGCACGGCTAGTTGCGTCGCGTGGACCACGCCTTTTTTTTTCAGTTGCTGCTATGGACTCTGATTTTGGGGAGCGTCGCAGGTTCACGAGTCGTAAACTATTGCGACGTCCAAACGACTCGTGTACAAAAACCACCTTCGTGTACAAAAGCTCCATATGAACTCATGTGCAAATCTTTCATTGAAAAACCATTTTTTTATACTATTGGTAAAAGTATTTTCGTTCTTACGTGTTCGGTCTTCAGAATGTCCGGAGTTTAAAAAAGCATGCTGAGCGTTCGGCTTGTTGCTCCAGCTCCAGCCGAACAACACTTTTCTCTCACACTACTCCAGTTCCAGTCTCCAGCTCCAGCCAGTCCAACAGTATTTTTCTCTCACACCACTCCAACTCCAGCCTGCCGAACGCAGTGATTGCTCTTGGTAACTTTGGAAGGGCAAGAACTGACGGCCAGGATGCATTGCTTTACCTGTTAAGCCGTCGCCTGTCGGGGCAGAGTTGCCCGCGCCATCCACTTGGCAGAATCATGGTACAATTACGTAGGCATGAGGACAAATGCACCCTGTTCGTTTCTCCATCAACTACCAAAGCAACAGTTCAGACTTCAGGATCAGACAACGATGGCTAGGCAGCGCATGTTTGGTCTATATGTGTTCAGAAACAGACACGATGAAGTCAGCGATATCATTCCTGATATTTCTGAAGAGCATTTCTACAAGCAAAACCGACAAAATCACTGGTCCGAAATGTGCAATCAAACTGCCGATTGGTGACCCATCCACCAGCACTCAGACTTACTTTTTTTTTAAAAAAAAACAAGGCAGCAATATATTTATTTAGCAAGTCTAAGTCTGCACTAAGACTTGCTCTGTTCGTCTGTAGAATCCAACCTGTTATTTCCTAATGTATAGATGCAGCTGCAGCCCCACACTAATAGCAGGAACATCATCACCAAGTTTAAGGTGGTCCATGCAATGATGGATATTACCTTACAAGTAGGGCACTGAGCTCACAGAAGAAACAGCCATCATGTTAGAAAAGTATATAGATTACATTACATTACATGAGCAGGGAATCATTGCACAAAAATCAGGAACTCTGCCATAAGAACGCCTGGTACCATTTTGCTACAAATTTTCATTGACTGTTTAATAACAATCTTCAACACTTTTCGAATTAGCATCTGTGCAGAGTGCCCCCCTTCATATCCAATTTCACATGTCTGCTTAATTATTCCTTTGTTTCCCTTTGAAAACAAAAACTCATCCAGGGTTTCTTTTATTTATCCATCTCCTTGTCAATGGCGGATATCCTTATGCCCCATATTTAGGTGCCTTCCAGAGCTTAAATGCCACCTCAGGTAGAAAACGCTCAGCAAGCATGGCAAGGTTCCCACCACGCTGTTGATTACAAGACTAAAATTAGTTATAGTCATCCAGGGAAACGAGAGGACGGAATGGAAAAGTTCAAACACAAAGTTATCATAACTCTAGAAAAAAACTTATCATAACATCTACTGTAAGCATAAAATGTCCACACAAATGGGAACACAAAAGAGGATGCATGACAACAGTTCATGAATATTTGGCACAAGCGCACAACTTGAAGTTAAGCTAATCAACATTATGTGTTTAACAAGGCATATCCCAAAATATGAATCACGAAGACAACCACTGATAAAAAACATGTCATGAACAAAAATAAAAATCAAGTACAAAGAAGAAAAGAAGTGTGAAGCGCACATGTGAATCAATCTGACAAAGTTTTTCACGCTACATTCCAAATTTAATCTATGTCTGTCTTTCAGTTTTGACTGTTCATTGCATGTCTGAAATCTGCAAAAATTGTTGCTATAAATGTTATGAACTTCTCATGGTGTCATTTCCATTATGTGCCCTTACGTGTTCCTGTGGAGATAACTTACAAGGAGAAAAGGGTATTCATTCTGGTTTACTGTCAGCTGCACAAGTCAAGATACGCCACCGGATTTTCAATTTCAAATGCAGTAATTAGCAATATGTGAAACCTCACTATATTTAGAGATTTTTTGGCACTATAGCACTGATTGTGTGATATAGAAATGTCAACGAAAGCTAAGTAATTAACCATCAGTCCATCAGAGAATGCTACAAGTCGAGCTTAGATGAACCTTTAAACAGGAAAACCTCAATTCAACAGCTCTTAGCTTGAGCTAGTAGCACAGACAACTCAATTCGAAAGGAAGAACTTATCATAGAATAGTTAAACACCCCGAGCCTTCAATGTAACCCCGCCAGACCATGTTTCTTAATCAGGATTCATGACACATAGTGGTGCACAGCTGAGTATTATGATGGAGACATGTGTATTCCACAAGAAAACAGAGTAAACATGGCCTGATCTGAGTACAATCAGTGTCAACCAGTCTGAGAGTATGAAGGCATCCTACACCAGTAAGCACCACATTCTTTCTATGCTGGCCAGTACTGATATAAGAAGACAGAACTTTGATGTTTAAGTTGAACTGTCAAAAAACTATAATTCATCACAAGAACAATGGAAATGGTACCATCTGCGGAATGGGTACAATATGCACTGCAACAAGTAGAATAGACTGAGCGCACCTTCATAAATTCTTCAAAAGAGAACTCTTTTACCAAATCAACACGTGTTACTCCTTCCTGCCACTGTGCCAGCAGAATTGGATGATGAAGTCTGTAAACAAGCAGTACACAATTCTGTATAAGGATAAAGAATATTATAGCTAGAAGATCTCTATATGTACTTCTATTACTGTTAATAAGTGATAACTACATTGGTTTTCAGGGCTGAGTGATATAAAATCTGATAACCTTACCTATACTTCTATGACTGTACAATGATTGCACATTCACTTTCACAAAGGGAAGATATGAATAGTACATCGATTTATTTATACCTAAAAGAACGTGCTATGTTTTACTTGCACATACTGCAAACGAAATCTAGAAAAACTTTACAATGCCTAACAAGAGAGCAATATATACTGCAACCAGAGTAACTTCCAAAATCTACCTGACATCCTCTAATGCATGTCCTGCTTTCATGGTACAGCTCTGGCGTGGGCGCAGTAGATTCAAGTCTGAGTCAGTTTCGGCTGAAGAGGTTGATATGGAAAACTCATCCTTATTTCCAGAAGCAGATCCATAGCTCAAAATCAGAGATACATGAATACGGGAAGCAATCGCTGAACCAATGGGTGCAGCTTCCATAATTGTGCCCACTAATTTCTCAAGCCGATTTAGATCGGCCTTCATTCCTAATTTTCCCAACTTGCTGCTTGTATTCTCCATGGCAACATGCATAAAAACTAGATCGAATTCAGATGCTTCCTGCACATTCCCATCCGAGAATCCTAGCAGACCAAATGCTCGGTTGATTACTCCAGCCTCCTTAGTAACACTGGATGAGCCAGACTGTGCAGCAAAATCATTGGTTTGGAAAACATGGAAACCAAGATTCGCTGCGAAGGAGCTGATGCGGGGGCAATTGGTGACCATGGCAGCTCTCAGCCCCATAAACCTGAAATTTCACTAGCACTACAACTGGTTAGTACTCTCTCACTGGGCCAATTAACATACAGAAAACACAAACAACACACAAGTACCCACCTCTCAGACAGCTTGGGAACTACTAGCTCCTGTGGATCCACTTGGGCAACTTCCAGACCAGTTTCCGCATTCTAACATTTAACAAGTTCAAGTAAGCATTACGCACTCGAATGCTCGCACAAACACTCCATCTCAACACAAAATGGAAAGCAAGGATCTCACCTTTCCAGGATACAGATGATCGTACACGTCGAGCAGCTGCGCCAGTTCCAGAATCGTGCTGCTATTCTCCTCGGCACCTAGGTGCAGCACAGGACCGAACTATCAATCGGGGGAAGAAATGAGCAGCGAAAGCAGAGATGAGGGGGGCGGGAGGCGCGCTGGATCAGTACCGGTCGTGGGAGGGGAAGCCGGCGGGGAGCGGAGGGTGAGGAAGCCGCAGGAGGCTCGGGAGGCGAACGCGTCGAGGTGGCTCCCCGCGGCAGCGGAGCCCGTCGGAGGAGTGAGCAGCGCGGCGTGGCCGGCGGCGTAGAGAACCAGCGCGCGGCTCGGCTTGTCCGCCATGGCCGCGCCCGCACGCGCTCGCCTGGGCCGCCTCCTTTCCTCTCCCTCCGCCGCGGCGCCGCGCTTTATTCCGCGGGCCCACACGTCGGCCTCTCGCCCGACTTCCACAACACGCGTCGCGGGAGAGGGCCCACGTGTGGGCTTGATCATGGGCCTCGAGAATGGGCTGGGTCCATTTGCAAAATTCTAACCGCTCCTACGTCTCCCAGATAGAAAAATTTTTTTTAAGCGGACAGAAAAAAAGGAGAAAGAAAAACCCTAACCCTAGGCAAGCGCCTCCGATTCCCCTGCCCTCTCGTCTCGGCATAAACCCCAGCCGTCGCCTCCGCCGCTCCGCCCTCCTCCGCCGCCGCCTCGACGCCGTGCTAAGAATCGCGGCGAGTGAGCTCGGATGGCCGGTAAAAAGAGGGCCCAGACTGACCTCGCGGTGCCCGAGGCTGTTCCTGCCTCGGACGCCTCCCGTGATGATGCCGCCGTCGCGGAGGCGCCGGCGAAGAAGAAGAAGCTGGCCATGGAGAGAAAGAAGCAGAGGAAGGAGTTCGACAAGGAGCGCCACCGCCAGTCGGCAGAATCCGACGCCGCCAAGCCGCAGCCGCCAGCCGCGGAGGCCGCAGCGCCAGTGAATCCTCCGCCCGCTCCGGCGGCGGCGGGCCCGGGGCTGCACATGAATGTGTTCAGGGACCTGGCATCGCCGGAGGCCTCTGTGAGGGGGGCTGCGGCGGAGGCGCTGGTTGCCGAGCTTCGGGAAGTGCAGAAGGCGTACGAGAAGGGTGCGCGGAAAGGGGAAAAGGAAGCCGCCGATAGGGACGGGTTCTCGCAGATGGAAGCTGACAAGGACGATGGACTGGAAAACTGTGCCCCGTCAGTGCGTTACGCCATCCGGCGGCTTATTCGCGGTGTCTCTTCTTCTAGAGAGGTAGAAATGCTTTCCTTGAGTCCGGAAGAACTTAGTTTCAGTTCGATGATGTTATGCTCTGTTTGGTTGGTCTTCAGTTACTTCATTAACTTTTGGAATATCTTTGCAGTATGCAAGGCAGGGATTTGCATTGGGTCTTACTGTTGTGCTCGAATCAATTCGGTCAATCAGGATTGAAGCAATTATGAAGCTGATCCCTAATTTATTGGAATATTCATCTTCGATGAAGGGACCGGTAACATGAAAAACCACTGTCATTATGGCTGCCTGCACCTTCTTACCTACTTTGATGGCAGCTTACTTTTTTTTGTGTGTTTTAGGAAGCTAAGGACAATCTTTTGGGGCGCCTATTTGGATTTGGAGCAATTGTGAGGTCTGGACGGGTTTCGCGACAGTGGACACGTGACAAAAGCTCGCCCATTGTCAAGAATTTTGTGAATGAGGTTGTTGAGCTCAGTAGCAAGAAACGATATTTAACAGAGCCTGCAGTTGCAGTGATTTTGGATTTAGTCAAGAAGGTATGTCTCTCAAGCACTATGTAGCACGGATACGGATACGGATACGGATACGTGTATCGGTATCGGAAGGATACGGATACGTGGATACAGCAATTTCCTAAAAAACCCGATACGCGGATACGTTTTACTATTTTTTAAATAAATAAATAACGGCACATATTAAGTTTGTAAAAGCAGTAAATTACCTTGCAATAGCAATTACCAGCCAAAGCAAAGACCGGTTCCAATTGTGATGTCCAATTGTCCATTCTCGAGCTCTCTTTCTCCAAGTCCAGAGTTACCATAAATTCATAACATAGTAGCAGCTCTCAAATATCCGTCCTATCCTTCTCTCACACTCTCATTCCTCTACTCTCTTCCTCTACTTCTCTTCCCCACCGAACTCTCCCCTTCCTATTTCCCCCTCCGCCCCATCCCTTCCCATCTTCCACCATTGGCCCCTCCACCCTCTTCCCCCTCTGCTGCAGGCTGCAGCGTGGGGCAGGCAAGAGCGCGGAGGAAGGGAGCGGCGGCGGGCGCATGGGCAGCCGGCGTGCAGGCAGCGGGCGCGCGTGGCCGGTGCGGGGGCAGCGGCGGCCGGCGCGCAAGGCAGGCGCGGTCGCGGCTGACGGGAGCAGTGTCGGGCGCACGGGCAGCCGGCTCGCAGGGCCGCGGCGGCGCGCAGGCAGTGGGCGCGGCGGTCGGCGGCTTGCGGGGCTGCGGCTGTCGGCGAGTTCGCTGGAGCTTGGATCCGCGTGGCTGGAGCCTGGATCCGCGTCGTTGGCGGCCGGCGAGCAGGGACGGAGGCTCGTCGCGGGCGAGCGGAGGCGGAGGCTCGTCGCTGGCCGGCGAGCAGGGTTGAGGGGTGCCGGCGTCACCAGGCAGAGATGCGGCATGCGTCGGGGCATCGGGGACGGGGCAGATAAGGCTGTGTAGTGGGCTGGGCCGTATCCCTCCACTCAGATATGTATCCGGCCCACGTATCTAATATTTGTAAAAATAATAAAAATCCGGATACTCCTAGGATACGTATCCATGGCGTATCCGATACGTATCCATATCCGATACGTATCGGATACGCGATACGCTGCCAAACTGCCGTGTCCGTGTTACGTAGCTCAAGCATGTGCCAAAACTGCAATGATGTGCTTTTATCATAGCATGATGCATAATAACTGCATATAATATTAGTTTTTCACAAGTTTAGTAGAAACTGCAGCATGCTGATAGTCCGTGCTAATTTGACCTTTACCATTGAAAGCATACTCTTCCTGTTGCTGTGAATTAAATGGAAGCAGTCCTGGTATACAATATCTTGTTTGTGTGACTTGATGATATCTTGGTGCAACAAGTCCATTCGGTTCATTCGATCACTGTCAGGCCTAGTTGCATAACACCTTGATTCGAACCATCGGATTGATTTACAGTGGTTACTGAATCGTCCTTGGTTAATGAGCAAATAAAGTTGATGGGTTGGTTGAAGAATGGAATATGTTCAATGAGTGATTTCAGAAATTTGATTTGTTTGGTTGCCAGTGATACAAACAAACATTTTTTATATACTGATTCTTGTAAATATAAAATTTTGCAATTGGCATTATAATTGTAAGCTTGAAGCAAATCATTTCGATGAACCATATGTTTGCATGCACATTACATTACTGAATAGCATGATAGCCCTGCTAATGGCTGAATAAGACGTTACGATTTAGTTTTACCCTATCCTTCTGATAAGAGTTCTAATTTTGCATTTGAACATAGACTTGTCATTTTGTAGTATTACAGTCAGTGGCATTCATACATATAATATAGCAAAAACAAGAATGACGAGCATAAAATTGAAGATAGATAAAAGGGCTCATGCACAAAAGCAACATAGATAAATAAAATTCTACCAGCATACTACCTCTGTTCTTTTGCACCTGTGTTGACATCGCCACGGTCTCGAATATCCTTGACTATTACATTTCTCTAACTTTACTGTTCAGAATATATTCATTTGAAAGTATTTTTCATGAAAAGTCTACTTAACCTCTTGTTACCAAAATTAACAATTTGTCCTTATTTCAAGTTTTCTTTGTTTTGGCTTTTGCTAATGGTTGTTATGTGCTTGTGACGACTGTTTTGCCTCCTAGATCAGCATATTGATCTATATAACCTGTAGATATGGCTTAGTGATATTTGTGCCGTATTCATTATGTAGAAGTTGCATATTTAATATTTCATCATGGAAAAAAAGAGGATTTAGGAACCCTTCTCTGTGTTGCAGCTTCCTGATGAAGCTATATTATCTGAGGTTCTTGAAGCTCCTGGTGTTCAAGATTGGTTCAACAGAGCTGCTGATATGGGAGATCCAGATGCACTCTTTCTAGCTTTGAAGTTGCAGGAGAGAACTAGTGTTCAGAAGGAGATATTTGGAAAGCTTCTCCCATATCCATTCAGCCCTGACAACTTTTTTGTGGAACATCATCTTAAATCTATTGCTGCCTGTTTCAAGGTATTATTTTTAGTATATAATGATCATGAGGAATTTCACAAAAAAGAATATCATATTTTGCTACTATCTAAACTCATCAATGTGTATTTTGTAACATGTGTTTCTTATACTCCCTCCGTTCCAAATTGTAGTTCACTTTGGCAAATCTGGATACATATATTTTGCTATGTATCTAGACAGCATATTTGTAGGTGCATGGCAAAAGTTATGTATCTAGATTTGGCAAGCCTACGATTTGGAACAGAGGGAGTATTTCTTAAATTTTTGGTTTGCTGATAAAGGTTTTGATTTAACTTGTGCAGGAATCTGCCTTTTGTCTTCCTCGTATTCATAGTTTGTGGCTCGTCATCACCGAGATGCTTGTTCACGAGGCAGCATCTCAGAATGATATTAACACCAGTTGTGGCAAGAAGCACAAAAAGAATAAGAAAGCCAGTTCCTCTGAGGATACCAAAAAGAATCTGCGTAATTTCTGTGAGGTTGTAATTGAAGGATCTTTACTGCTCTCATCTCATGACAGGAAGCATTTGGCATTTAATATACTTCTTAGCATCCTCCCAAAATTGTCCCCTTCAGCTATTCAAGTAGTTCTGTCCAGCAAAGTTGTTCATGGTTTGATGGATATTTTATCAAATGAATCGTCTTGGTTGTACAATGCTGGCAAACATTTTCTGAATGAGCTAGCAAGTGTAGTAAGCCATGACAATGATCGGCGTGCTGCTGTCATTATTAACTTGCAGAAGTATAGTGGTGGAAGATTTGACTCCATGACAAAAACTAAAACTGTTAAAGAGTTGATTGGCAAGTTCCAAAGTGTTGAGGATTGTTTGTGTCTTGTGCAAAATTTGATGGCGCTTTTTGTGGATGAAGAGGCTGTTTCAGATGAACCATCTGATCAAAGTCAGACAACTGATGAGAATTCAGAAATTGGCCCAACTGAAGAGCAGGACCCTTTTGGGCATGGGAATGTTGATGTTCTGAAGAGTTGGGTGGTGAATACAATTTCATGTGTTCTAAAAAATCTAAAGCTTACATCAAAAGGAAATTCGGATTCTGAAATGGTTAAGTGCATTGAAGAAAAATTCCAAGTGCAGACTGAAATATTGAAATTCCTTGCAGTCCAAGGTCTTTTCTCAGCATCTTTAGGAACTGAAGTTACATCATTTGAGTTGCAAGAGAAGTTCAAATGGCCAAAGAATTCTATATCCACATCACTACGTAATGAATGCATAGAGCAGCTTCAATTTTTACTGGAAGATGCACAAAAGGATGAAGCTTTACATGTTGCTAGTGAGGTCAAGTCCAACGACTTAGGCTACTACTTTATGCGTTTCATTAACACCATATGCAATATCCCCTCAGTTTCCCTCTTCAGGACCGTGAGTGGCAATGATGATAATGCATTCAAGAAACTGCTGGCCATAGAATCACTGCTTTTCCAGGAGGTTTGTAATTGCTTGTCATTCTGCTTAGCTCATTAATAAGCTATATGATCTATGTTTTTCTTTTCGAATATTAGTTGGCTATGGTATGACCTTGCTTACACAAATGTTCTGCCTGATTTTTTTATGCACTTCCATTTTGAAATAACCAATCTGCTATCTGGTCTGGAATGAATGATTGACTATAGAATCTAGGATTTGTTCAGTGCTATCAATGATTATACCTTTTGAAACAGTTTTACTAGTGCCATGATGGAATAATCTACATATGTGTATATTTAAGACTTTGTCTTCTGTGCAAACTGGAACATACTAAAACAAAAACATGTGTAATGAAGCTCCTGCATATTTGAACTGATGTGGTACTCCACATGTGTCATTACATCCTATTTGCATCTAATTTTCTGAAACAATCTAATAATAAACATGCAATGGCCTTTTCCAATGCAGTAAGATTGTAAGAACTGAATGCAGCCTTACCAAGTTAGGGTAGTAATCGAATGGTTTCTTTTTTACTCCCTCTGTTTTTATTTACATGTCGTATTAGGTTTGTCCTAAGTCAAACTTGGCAAACTTTGACCAAACTTATAGAAAAGATAATATCATTTACAATACCGTTTCATTGAATCGACCATGGAGTATGTGTTGATGGTACATATGTTGGATAGTACAGTTGTTGCTTTATTTTTCTATAGGTCAAAGTTTAAAAAAATTGACTTAGGACAAACCTAATACGGATGGAGCAGTTGATGTGTGTAATTAAATAGAGACTTTCTTACAGCTTTGATTGTTTCTTCTTTGGAAACTGTATTTTTCCTTTTTCTTCTTAAGTTTTTTTAATTGAAACTAACATTTCCTCATGATTGCACCATATATGCTTCGGTTGCCATCTAATTTCTAATGGTTTCTTTCTGTGTGAATAGGAAAGAAAAGCTGGCCCTGGATTGGATTCTACTAAGATGCATGTGATGCGTTATCTACTTATTCAGTTGCTGCTTCAAGTTCTTCTCCATCCAGATGAGTATTGGGAGGCAGCAGTTGATGTGACTATATGTTGCAAGAAATCCTTTCCTGCTATTGCTCAGGGTGACAGCTCCAGCGTACAGGAATCTGGTGAACGTGGCCCGCAGGAATCCGATGAGGATGGGCCAGAGGAATCCGATGAGGATGGTTCAGAGGATTCCAATGAGGAAGCATCACTAGAGTTTATGGATGTTCTTGTTCAGACTTTCCTCTCTATTTTGCCTCATGCATCTGGACCCGTTTGTTTTAGTATTGAGCAGGCAAGTATACTTAGCTGTAGATATAAACTTTGGATATTCGTGGAATCAATGTTTATAATACTTGGAATAATGAGGCGCATACAATGCTTTACTTTTTGTTGTTTAGCCTTATATGTTCTCATGTAAAAATAGAAACATATTAAAAACAGTGGTTCACTTTTGTGGTAATCGTGCCTTTTATTTGAAACGACAGGTTTTTCGTGTGTTCTGTGATGATATTACAGAAACTGGTCTCCTTGATATGTTGAGAGTTGTGAAGATAGATTTGAAAGGTCGTCAAACTGATAGTGATGACGAAGATGATGGCCGTGTTGATATTGAAGATGATGATGAAACTGTAATGGAAGATGCAGAGGTTGGTGAAATTGATGATGTTGCAGATGATTTGGATGAGAATACGGAAGATGATTCAACTGATGAAGGTGATGTGGATCAAGATGATCTGAAAGATGGAGATAAAGCAGAAGCTACCAAAGATGGGGATGATTCAGATGATTCAGATGGCATGGATGATGATGCTATGTTCCGTATCGATCCTTACATTGCAAGGATATTCAAAGAACGTAATCTTCCTGGTAGCGAGACTAAGCAATCACAGCTTATGCGATTCAAGCTTCGGGTGCTTACATTACTTGATATATACCTTCAGAGGAATCCAGGTATATTCTAATTAGTGATTCGTACTACCTTTTTCAGTCTATGTTGCTAGTGATGTTTTTGCTATTCTGGGATATTTTCTAAAGGATTTCTGACTTTTTGTTATTCTTTCAGAGTCAAGATTTATCTTGTGTCATATTATCTTTTCGAGTTAAAAGAGAGCTATCTGAATGACTATGATAATTTATTTGAATAGTCTAGGGATATTAAAAAAAACTGTATTTGCAGTTGTCGCAGAATTACATCTCACACCTTCTGTTGTATTGTTTCTTACAACTTCTATGTTCACCTCTTCAGGGAAAACCTTGGTGCTGGAGGTGTATTCTTTCTTGATGCAAGCTTTTGTCAAATCACATGGCACTGATGGCAGTGAACCGTTCAGGCAACGAATAGCTGGTATATTGCAGAGAAGGATATTCAAAGGAAGGGAGTATCCAGAAGGCAATGGCATTGATTTCAGTAAACTTGAAAGGTTGTTGGAAAAAGCTCTAAGATTGGCATCACGCTCAAGATACAGCACAGTTGCTTCTGTAGCCCAGAATGCAGCATTTTGGATTCTGAAGATAATCAATTCAATGAATTGTTCCGAAGAGGAACTAGCAAGTGTGGTTGATAAGTTCCGATCTATCTTGAATGATTACAACAGGAAGAAATCACGGCTGAAGCTTGGTTTTGTGAAGGAGGTTGTTCGGAGGAATCCTTGGATAGGTCAGGAGCTTTTTGGATTGGCAGTACAGAAGGTAGAGGGCACGGGAGCTGAATACCGGAGAAATCAGTTGCTGGAGTTGGTGGACTGCATACTGAAATCATGGGTTGGTGATGCATCAGAGGTGTGGACAAACCATTTGGCTCAGCTGTGCGAGTTGATACAAGAAGTTCTTTCAAAGGTCCCCGAGAACAAGTCGCGGCGCAAGGAAGTACGGCGCTTTTGCACTGGGATCCTGCAAACAGTGCTGAAGCTTAATCTCAAAGAACAATTTCAGAACGCGTTGAGTCCTGAAACTTATTCCCTCTGTCAGGCGCAACTAGGAACTGCATTTGCGCCCTTCAAAAAGGATTCAAAGTAAATCCGTTTCTCCATGGGTCAAGGCGTGCTAGAAGTTTTGAGATGAATTTAATTTTGTTTGTAATTTTTTGGGCTCCATGAGAGTAGGCTCAATTAAATTAGTATGCTTAGACTATCAGCATCAAGTAAGTTACAGTTAGCAACATGTACCTCCCATAAAAGAAAGCAACATGTACCAGTTTCTGTATCACTGCTTGTGCAAGGATTGCGTGAATGGATAATGTTTCGAAGCGCCATGACCAAATTTGCCTCCGTTTTCACTTTTTCAGTTGGTAATCCTGAGCAATCGAATGGGGTGCTGGCGCAATGCGTTCTTCAATTCTTGCTCTAACTAAAGTTTAAAATGCCTCCTTCCACATCCTAGCCGTCCGTCTGCGGCCGCACGTATCTACGATTCCCTCCACCTTAGCTTTTGCACGGCGTCCTCACCTCGTCGGCCTCGGCCATCTCCTTCTCCACTGCGCTGCTGCCGTGCCGAGTCGACCAGGCACCGAGGGTTTTGCGCCGCCATTGACCGTCTCCTCCACTTCACGCCGCCTTCCGGCCTGGAACAATGCCCCCCTTGTTCAGGATGCCGCTGGGGACCTCGCGAGCTCGCTCAAGGCATCGAGATACGCAGCAAAGGTATGGTCCAGGGGTAAGCGCGCGCCACCACTTATCATGCATAATTGTAAATTCCTTATTGCTCCCTTTGACTTGCAAGAAGAGTACCGTGCTCTCTCTGCAGGAGAACGATTTCTGAGAAGTGCCTGCACTGAAAGACTGCAGCTGGCCATCAGAGAAAGAGCTGCATACTGGAAGCAGCGAGGGAAGTTCAAAGCCATCAGAGAAGCCGACGCCAACACTGCCTTCCACCATGCGCACGCCACAACCCGCTTCCGCCGTAACCAAATCAAAACAGTGACTGTTAACGATTGTGAGCTCACTGCACATACTGCAAAAGCGGAAGCACTGACTGCATACTTCACCTCCATCCTGGGTACCCCAACCGCAACACATTGGCAGTTCAGTCTGACCGAGATATCTACAGGGATACTCCTACACCTGACTTGTCGGAACTTGCAG
This sequence comes from Panicum virgatum, assembly GCF_016808335.1. Taxonomy (NCBI): domain Eukaryota; kingdom Viridiplantae; phylum Streptophyta; class Magnoliopsida; order Poales; family Poaceae; genus Panicum; species Panicum virgatum. The sequence goes on from NC_053145.1 coordinate 3,153,887, forward strand.
CGCCTATCACTGTGGTTCAAGCAAAAAATGCAGTGCAACACATGAACCGGAATAGTGCCCCCGGACCTGACGGCTTTGGCCCAGGTTTCTTCTCGGCCGCCTGGGACACGGTGTCGGGCAAGGTCATGAACTTTGTGGAAGCTTTTGCAAGTGGTTCTGTGGATCTTGAACGGGTGAACCGGGCGTATGTGGTATTCCTGCCAAAAAAACCTGGTGCAACGGCGCCGAGTGACCATCGCCCCATCTGCTTATAGAACTGTCCCATGAAGATCATTGGAAAAATCCTCACTTCGCGGCTTCAAACTCAGATCCCCAAACTGATTGATCTTGATCAAACTGGTTTCATCAAGGGGCGCGCGGTCTATTTCTTAGAACTTCATCTATGCCATGGAGCTTGTGCAGCACTGCCATAAGCAACGGATGCCTACCCTGCTACTCAAGCTTGATTTCGTTAAGGCCTTCGATTCAGTTAATTGGTACAGCCTGCTGCTTATACTTCAGTGCAGAGGTTTCCCCCCAACTTGGTGTTCTTGGATTCTGAGGGACCGAAGGGACGACCAGGGGGGTGAATGGGAGCCGATTAAAAATTCTTGCAAACGGAAAGATCCGCTTAGTCCCGAAGTACACACCCAACCCTACCTAGGCACAGTGTGAAGTAGCGGAGGAGCTACACCAACACAAGAAAGCTTTAAGAACAAACAAGATCCAATGCGGAAGCAATCACCGAAAAGCAGTGTGAGAAATAGCACGGTATGACTCACCGGTTGATCCGACGCTTGAGTTTGAAAGGCGTCGGTTCAACCGACGAACAGAGCCGGCAGCAGTCAAGAAGTGAGCACCGGTAGATCTGACGGATGGGTTTGAACTGCGTCGGTTCAACCGGTGTTACACACCGGATGATCCGGCAAAATCAAACACTAACGCCGGTGCAGTTGTCCAGAGAGACAACAAACTTGAGATTCCAGGCACCGGTTAAACCGACGTAACGAAAATTCGAACACCGGTGCACTTGTCCAGAGACACTGCAAAACGAATCACACTGAACACCAGTTAAACCGATGCTTAGAAATTTCTAAACGTCGGTGTAACGAGTCAAAACGCCAAAACCCTAACACAGAGCAGCCTACTCACCGGTTGAACCGACGTGGACAACTTCAAAGCGTCGGTTCATCCGGTGCTAGGAAGAACAGAGTCCAGAAACGCTTTTCAGCCCGCGACCTTTGAAATCTTTGATGATTGGAGGGTCAAATCAAGTCCAAAGGAGCTCAAATTTTGCAGGCATGATCACAAAGAACTTGTGAACATGTCCACAGAAGGAATCGATGAATCACTCCATGGTTTGGGAGGAATCGAAGAATTTCGAGCAAAAACGGGGGTTTTCTTTAGAACGCCAAGAACTTCGATTCGAGTGAACTCGTGATTCCAGGGGGATTAGTACTAGGTTAGATGTATTAGAATCACTACAAAGAGTCACTCGATCATCAAAAAACCATTCGTCATCTCGTGCTCAAGATTCGTCGAAGGAAAATCGAATTCATCCAAAATAAAGCACAAAACGTACGAGATTGAATTGAATTCAAAACCCCGGAGGGCACAAGGAGGATTGGGCCTCCTTTTCCGATCAATCTCAGTACAAAAACTCAAAAATCCATACCTTTAATCCCTAGAGAGGAGAGGGAGGAAGAGAGGAAGGAGAAGAAGGAGAAGGGGGCCTGGGAAAGGGAGGAGGTGCGGTTTCTCTGTGGCTGGCGCAAAAGAGAGAGAGAGAGGAGAGGGTGAGGGGTATTTAAGGTGCCCCACGCAGGGGTCCAAAATACCCTCGACTCAAACTAGACACTAAAACGCCCGTAGGGCCAAAACTGGAAATGTGTACACGATCTCATCCGACGGCGGAGTTTCTTTCTTTGACTCGAAGCCTTCTCCGCGATGCCGCCATGTTGATGAAGATCCGGTTCGCGGTTTTAGGGTGTCCGCGAAACCCGGGTAGGTGGCCGGTTTTGAGAAAATCGCCAAAACTCCACGCGCGGGAAGATTCCCGCCTCCATGCCGTGGCCCTAGACGCCGTTCCCGCCTCGGCCTTCTGACGGCCCTAGACGCCGCCCGTCACCTCCTCGCCCGTAGCGAGGCCCTAGACGCCGTCGACGCCCGTCGCCTCCGTCAGTCCCGAGACCGACGCCCGTGCCTCCACGACTTGGCGTCTTCAACCGCCGTCCACCTCCTTGGTTTTGTGGCGCAAACCAAGAAACCCGCCTTCCGTCGCCGCTTGCGCCCTCTATCCAGGAGTGGACGCCACATCTGCCGCCCGACCCGAGCTCCGGTCCCGGCTGCCCTTCACCGCCGTCCACCGCACGGTCCATCGGCCACAGCACCTCCACGGCAGCTCTCCGTCGACACTTGACGCCCGTGTACCTGCAATCCAAAGACCAAGCGCACAATCACACCGCACGGTTGACAATTCACTCATCACAAGCAGAATAGAGTACTCAACATTCCTCAATATCTCCCTTGATGAGTGCATTGTCAACACACCACAAACGAACCAAGATTGAAACAAAAACAGTGAAGAACAAAGAAGCAAGAGAGAACTTGAACAAGTGACAAAAGCTCGAAAGAAGCAAGAACAAGTCACTTGACCAAGCACAAATCGATTCCCTCAGACAAGAGCAACAGCTCGACGTAATCGATCAAACACAAGCATGACTCCTCAAAGACAGAGGCAGGGCTCGACACAGTCATGCCAGAAGCGGAGGGAAAACCAGGAGCTAAACAAAGCAGAAACTCCCACTGAATGCATTTCCCCCTTACCAGTGCAACTCTCACCAAATGTATGCACCCTCAAGGCCCAGTGCTCAACAAGTTTTTGGTTCTCTCAAAAAAATCAAACTTCTCCCCCTTGTTGACACATGCACACATCAAGACTAAACAGACCTAAAGCTCCCCCTGAAACTGAGACTCCCCCTGAACATATGCTATGCAATGAATGCAATGAAGGAGGTGTAAGTGAAAGCATTCAGGGATACAATGACATGAGCAATAACTAGTCACAAGCACGTGTGCATCCATAAACAAGACCTGCATCTAGTTCAACAGGGTATATCAAATCAGTCTAGAGCTAGGCAAGTTACAGTTTAGGGGAAATAAAAGCATCACCATTGATCTAGCACTAGCAAGTAGGGAATAAAAGACAGTGCTAATCAAACTCATACAGGTGAGCCAAAAACATCCAAAGCATGTTATAAACATTGATTTTGCAATCTCATTATATCAAGTAATTTAATGCCAGGGGTTGAAAGCTTGTCATGCTTTACTTAGCAACGAGACCAAGCCTATGCCAAAGGCAATCAGAAGCTTAAGGCACTCGTTTCAGTCATGCACAGTCTTGCCCGGGTTCTCACAAGTGCAAAGTGAGCCGTCCCGAAAGCTCGATCAGTGCGACAAGCAATCCCACCTGGATCTTTCTATTCCATTTCAAGCACAATCCAATCAATTTTATTAATTTTATATCATGTCAAGTAAGAATTGCTGAACGAAAGGCTACACTAGCATGAATGAGATAGCAAAGCATATCAACACGCCCTAACATGCTAGTAGCCAAGACAGGGTGACCATGTTTTCAAATTTTCAAATCAAAATAGCTTAACTCAGATGATGTCATATACACAGTGGAGCAAGCTATACATGATCACGTTTATAAACTCACACTAGCAAATACTAGGAGATCATAGCAATGTATACAAGAATGCTAGTGCAAGTGAAGCAATGCAAAATGCATAAATGTACAATGCATATGCACAATGCAACTACCAAACCTAGAAAACAAAGAGAAAAATAAACAAGACCTACAAAGCTAACCAAGGAAAAGTCAGCGATCAAAAGGGGTAACAAACCCCAAGCTCCCCTCGCAAGCGAGCAAAGGTGTCCTGCTCAAGAGGTTTGGTTATGATATCTGCGGTTTGCCTCTCTGAAGGGACATGGATCAAGTCTATGTGGCCTCTCTCATAATTGTCTCGCAGGAAGTGGAACCGGATATCTATGTGTTTGGTTCTGGAGTGTAGGACAGAGTTCTTTGCAATGCTAATAGCGGACATGTTGTCTACAAAGATGGGAACCCTATCAAAACTCAGTCAATAATCCTGCAAGGTTTATTTTATCCAAAGTATCTGGGAGCAACAGCTAGCAGCGGCAACATACTCAGCTTCTGTGAAAGAAAGCGCTACGCTAGCCTGCTACGAGAGGACCAAGATACCAAAGATGTACTGAGAAATTGACAAGTGCCGGATGTCAACTTGCGATCCAACCGACACCCACCGAAATCAGCATCAGAAAAACCCACCAAAACTAGAGAAGAATCCGCAGAGTACCAGAGACCAAACTCAGGGGTGAATTTCAGATACCTGAAGATGCGTTTCACCACCTGCCTGTGGGAGGTACGCGGCGAAGCCTGATACCGCGCACAGAGGCCGACGCCGAACTGAATGTTCGTTCGCGTCACCGTCAGGTACAGGAGAGTGCCGATCATGCTCCTGTACTCCTTCTGGTCCACCGCCTCACTGTCCAAGTCCTCATCAAGCGCCGTCAGAGTGCTGATCGGAGTCGGCTGAGGTGACAAGTCATTCATGTCGAACTTCCGAAGCAAGTCCCTGGTGTACTTGGCTTGATGGACGAACGTGCCCTGAGGAGTTTGCTTGATCTGCAGCCCGAGGAAGAACTGCAGCTCACCCATCATACTCATCTCGAACTCCCTGGACATCTGCTCAGAAAACTTGGAGACAAGAGCGTGAGAAGAGCTACCAAAGATAATATCATCCACATATATCTGAACTAATAGAAAATCAGTGCCAGACCGCATGAGGAACAAAGTTTTATCCACACATACCATTTTAAAACCCTGAGCCAGCAAAAATGTTTTCAGTCTATCATACCAAGCTCTAGGTGCGTGTTTCAAACCTTAAAGTGCTTTCTGAAGTTTATAAACATGGTTTGGAAACTTGGGATTTTTGAAACCAGGGGGTTGTTTTACATAAACCTCTTCTTCGATAAAACCATTTAAGAAGGTAGATTTAACGTTCATTTGGAAAACTTTAAAACCCTTAGAAGCAGCAAATGCAAGAAAAATCTGAATCGCTTCCAAACGAGCAATAGGGGCAAAAGTTTCCTCAAAATCAATATCTTCTTTTTGGCAAAATCCCTGGACAACAAGACGAGCCTTGTTTCGAACAACCAACTCATCCTCACCCTGCTTGTTTTTGAAAACCCACTTCATTCCGATGGGATTAAAAGCAGGTGGAGGCTCGACCAAAACCCAAACTTGGTTTCTTTCAAATTTTTCGAGTTCCACATGCATGGCATTGTCCCAATTAGAATCAGAAAGAGCGTGTCCAATATCTTTGGGCTCAAAAGAGGCAACAAACGCTGAATGAGCAAAGCCAGCGATACTTGTTACCTTGGACCGTGTGACTATCTCGTTGAGGTCACCTAGCATCTGTTGAGGTGGGTGACGACGCTGAATGTGTCGCGGTGCTTCCCTTGTCGAAGCCGCCTCCTCCTCAACCAAAGCTGGTGTCTCCTCATGTGCAGCAGGGGAAGGCTGAGTCACCTGCTCGATCGGCCCCCGGGAAGTGGATGTAGTCGGATCGGGGCCGTCTTCATCGTCCGAGCTTGTGGCGGAGGCGACTGGGTCCACAGCACGCGTGGTAGCCTCAACATCACCCTCCGCAGCTTCTTCCTCCTCATCTTCAAAGATGGGGGTGCCGAGCTCCTCTTCTCCTGCAACTTCAAAGACAGAAGCATTGCATGGTGCAGTCTCGTCGAAAGTGACTTCACAAGTCTCTTTGACAATGTTAGAATCAATAAGCAACACACCGTATGCTCTGGAATGAGATGCATAACCGAGAAAAATGCCGTCAGACGAGCGAGACTCAAACTTATCAAGATTTCCTTCTTTCAGCACAAAACACCGGCAATTGAAAACTCTGAGATGGTCAACACGGGGCTGGCGTCCGAATCGCAACTCATAAGAAGTCTTGTGCATGAAAGCACGCAAGAAAATGCGGTTGGACACATAACAAGCGGTATTGACTGCCTCAGCCCAGTACTTTCGAGGAGTCCTATGCTCGTCGAGCATCGTCCTCGCCATCTCAACCAGCGTCCGATTCTTCCGTTCTACAACTCCATTCTGCTGTGGAGTGTAGGGAGAAGAATACTGGTGTTCAAGCCCTTGATCACTGCAAAAGGTGTCAAAACGAGCATTTTTGAATTCTGTGCCATTATCACTGCGAATCGCCTGCATGGCCTGGGGTAGCTCGTTTTTCAACCTCAAGGTCAAATCTCGAACAAACTCGAAAGCCTCATCCTTGGTTCTCATGAAAAAGACCCAAGAATAGCGAGAAAAGTCGTCCACGATCACAAGAACGTACCACTTCCCACCAACTGACATCACCCTAGAAGGATCAACTGTGTCCATGTGTAGCAACTCTCCAGGGTGAGTGGTCATCACCTGATTAACAGACGGATGAGAAGCGGCAATCATCTTCCCGTGGCGACATGGATGGCAAACAAGGTCCTTTTCAAACTTCAATTTGGGCAATCCTCGGATTAGACCAAGTGAGCTAAGTCTAGACAACAAGTCAAAGCTCAAATGTCCAAGTCTCCTATGCCACTTCCACAGATCGGAAGGACCAGCCAACAAGCAACGAGAAGGGCCAAGAGAAGTTCCAGAGAAGTCAATCAAGAAAACTCGATCGCGAGATAAAATCTGGCAAACCAAATCTCCTCTGTAATCCAAAACACGAGAACAACCCTCCTTGAAACGAACTTCAAACCCATCCTCAAGAAGTTGCGAAACTGAAAGCAAATTAAAGCCAAGATTCGAAACCAAAGCAACCTCTCTCAGGGTGAAGCGATCAGAAACTCTAACAGCGCCAACACCACGTACCTTGCCCTTACCATTATCCCCAAATATGATGTATTCTTTGTGGCACGTTGGGGTGAGACTGGAGAACCATTTGTCATTCCCGGTCATATGGCGCGAACAACCGGAGTCCATGATCCACCTGTTCTCCAAGCCTCCGACCTGCACATCAGTAGTGAGACAAAAGGGTGAGCAAATGCCTCAACACTGGGGTTAGCAAAGTGTGAAGCAAACCAGTGTCGTGCCATTTGCTCTACAGAAGGGTTAGCAAAATCAGGCAAATCGTATCCCATGTCCCGTCTACCGCGAGGCTAACGACCACCACCGCGTGGAAAGCGTGGTGCATCGTAACCTCCTCTAAAGCCTCGGTCCCGTGGTCCATAGCCGTACTGAGGACGACCAGGAGCACGACCGACAAAGCGACCACCCGCTGGAGCACGGTAACCACCACCGTCTCCCTGTCCTCCACCTACACGGCGCGCCCCAGCATCTTGCCTACCACCACGCCGAGGAGGACCATGCACCCGAGCAGAGTACATGTCCGAGTTGCGTCTCTCCTGCTCACGCCTCATAGCCCACTTCCTCCTGAAGCAAAACTCCTCCAGGTGACCCTCTCTGTCACAGTACTCGCAGTGGTACCTCACCTCTCTCTTGGGAGGTGGAGGCCTTACCTGCGGACGGGGAGGAGCAGCCCCCTTCTTCAGGGCAACCTGAGCTGTGGCAGCAGGAAGCCTATCGAGGGGATTCCTCAGCTCATGGGCTTTGGAACCCAAACCTGCTTCTGTGGAGGTGTTTTTTGTGGTTCTTTCAGCACACCATCCACAGGGTCAACAGGCGAAGGCTGAGTGCTCGTGCTAGCAGTGTTTAGAGCACTTGGAGCTCCAGCAGCCTTGCCGATCTTACCATATAGCTTGTCAAAGTCTGACTTCGTGTATGTGTAACCGACACCAAAACTATCACCACGCTTAAACTGCTTGATCATCATGCCCAATTGCGGCTCACTGCTAGAAACCCAACTCAGAATTTCCCTAAGATAGGTATTCTCATTCTCCAAGTTGGCTTTCTCTACCGCAAGATTATCCAAATATGAAATCAAACCAGGGCAAACATGACAATCAATAGGTGGGCTAGACTCCCCGACCTTAGTCTTCCCTAAACACTTAATCAAGGCGTTCTTCTCATCTAGCTCCGACCTAAGCGTGGGACAAAGCTTATAGGCACCAAACAGAACAGGCCTAGATCTAAGCTCCTCTAGCTCACAAACAACAGTGGCAAACTTAGACTGCAAAGAAGCTAGATCAGACTTAAAAATGGGACACTCATCGCATTCAAGCACATCACTAACGATGGGAGTGTCCTTAGCTAGTTTAAGCTCATGCTTGGCCTTAGCTAGCTCATGAGACACGTCAGCAAGCGAAGTCTTGGCAACATCCAAGTTCGCAACGTTCTCATCATGCTTGGCACGGAGAGCAACACGACCATTCATGTGAGATATGCAGCCAGCGCACTCATCCTCACCAAATTTCTCTCTAGCACAAGCCAGCTCAGCCCTAAGCTTTCTACACTCTCTAGCTGTTTCCTTAAGCAGCCTCTTCTGGTTGTCGAGAGTGGCATACAACTCCCTAACCTCAGTATCAAGCAGGTCAATAGTGGAGTTTACCTCTGAATCACTCTCGGATCCAGGAGAAGAGCCGTCGTGCGTCGGTGTAGCATGTCCACCTGGAGACACACGAGCACCATTGGCCTCACCCGCCATGGTGCAGAAACCCTTGCGCCGACCGGCCGCCAAGCAAAGGCCGATGAAGCCGGTGGCATCCTTGTCCCGCTTCTTCTTCTTCTTGTCGTCGTCGTCAGAGGTCGGTGAAGAAGAGCGGTCGATGTCGGAGCTCTTGTCGAGGTCGCTGAGCTGTGCCAGGAAAGCCTTCTCCCGCTTCTTGGCCCTGTATTAGAAATGCTTCTTGAGCGACTCTTTGTCGAAGCGTCCTCCCCGGTCACGACTGCGGTGCTTGTAGTGCCGACGCTCCTTGTTGGAGCCTCCCTCGTCGCGGTCGCGGTGGCGGTAGTAGTCGAAGTTGTTGTTCTGGCCACCACCGGACTTCTTGGGGCAGTCGGCGATGAAGTGGTTCAGATCGCCGCAGTGGTAGCACCCGAGGTTCTTCTTCCTCTGCCTGTTGTGGTAGACACACTGGAACTTGTTGATGAGGAGGCACAAGTCGTCGTCGCCTAGCGTCTCTAGCTGCTCATCTGTGACAGAAGGCAAAGAGACAAGAGAAAAGCCAAGAGCAGAGTTAGCGTTAGAGCTCGATCCACCTGCGCCAGTCACAAGAGCGATGCTCTTAGAAGGAGGGGCACCATTGACCTTAGCTCGTGTATGGTTATCCACCTCTGTGGCCTTGAGCTTACTGAAAAGCTCATTCACGGTCAGAGTCTCATAGCCTGCAGACTCGATGAACGTGTTCACCTTGAGATCCCACACAGAACAGTCAAGTGTGTAGAGCAACTTGAGGGCCTTCTCATGCTCTGTGTACTCAAGGGCATCAGCAGATCTGTTCGCATTGACTTTGTTCACAATCGATTGAAACCAACTGAATATGTCGCCAATGCTCTCACCCGGCCCCTGTGTGAAATTCTCATATTCACGCCGGCGAGTCTCGAATAGTCTGGCCTTGACCTGAGGTGTGCCCTCGTGGTAGTTCTCAAGACACGTCCAAACCTTGTGGGCTTCCTGAAAACCCTAGACGCGTGAGAACTCCGCACGAGAAACGCCAGCGAACAAGGCATTGACAGCCTTGGCGTTAGCCTCGTGCTCGGACACTTGAAGAGGTGTGGTCTGAACGGCAAGCACCTCGTAAGCTTGGTTCTTGGTGATCTCCCAAACCTCGGCTCCCATGCTTTGCAAGAAGGCTCGCATACGCACCTTCCAATAAACATAGTCATCGTCGTCAAACACCGAGATCTTAACAAGACTCGCCATGGTCGCCAAATGGTTTTCGAACCGGTTAAGGTACTGAAAACCTCAACCAAGCTCTGATACCAATTGAGGGACTGAAGGGGCGATCAGAGGGGGGGTGAATGGGAGCCGATTAAAAATTCTTGCAAACAGAAAGATCGGCTTAGCCCCGAAGTACACACCCAACCCTAGAGTCCTTGGCACAGTGTGAAGTAGCTATGGAGGAGCTACACCAACACAAGAAAGCCTTAGGAACAAACAAGATCCAACGCAGAAGCAATCACCGAAAAGCAGTGTGAGAAATAGCAAGGTATGACTCACTGGTTGATCCGACGCTTGAGTTTGAAAGGCGTCGGTTCAACCGACGAACAGAGCCGGCAGCAATCAAGAAGTGAGCACCGGTAGATCTGACGGATGGGTTAGAACTGCGTCGGTTCAATCGGTGTTACACACCGGATGATCCGGCAAAATCAAACACTAACGCCAGTGCAGTTGTCCACAGAGACCACAAACTTGAGATTCCAGGCACCGGTTAAACCGACATAACAAAAATTCGAACACCGGTGCAGTTGTCCAGAGACACTGCAAAACAAATCACACTGAACACCGGTTAAACCGATGCTCAGAAATTTCTATACGTCGGTGTAACGAGTCAAAATGCCAAAACCCTAACACAGAGCAGCCTACTCAATGGTTGAACTGACGCGGACAACTTCAAAGCGTCGGTTCATCCGGTGCTAGGAAGAACAGAGTCCAGAAACGCTTTTCAGCCCGCGACCTTTGGAATCTTTGATGATTGGAGGGTCAAATCAAGTCCAAAGGAGCTCAAATTTTGCAGGCATGATCACAAAGGACTTGTGAACATGTCCACAGAAGGAATCGACGAATCACTCCATGGTTTGGGAGGAATCGAAGAATTTCGAGCAAAAACGGGGGTTTTCTTTAGAACGCCAAGAACTTCGATTCGAGTGAACTCGTGATTCCAGGGGGATTAGTACTAGGTTAGATGTATTAGAATCACTACAAAGAGTCACTCGATCATCAGAAAACCACTCCTCATCTCGTGCTCAAGATTCGTCGAAGGAAAATCGAATTCATCCAAAACAAAGCACAAAACGTACGAGATTGAATTGAATTCGAAACCCCGGAGGGCACAAGGAGGATTGGGCCTCCTTTCCCGATCAATCTCAGTACAAAAACTCAAAAATCCATACCTCTAATCCCTAGAGAGGAGAGGGAGGAAGAGAGGAAGGAGAAGAAGGAGGAGGGGGCCTGGGAAAGGGAGGAGGTGCGGTTTCTTTGTGGCTGGCGCAAAAGAGAGAGAGAGAGGAGAGGGTGAGGGGTATTTAAGGTGCCCACGCAGGGGTCCAAAATACCCTCGACTCAAACTAGACACTAAAACGCCCGTAGGGGCAAAACTGGAAATGTGTACACGATCTCATCCGACAGCGAAGTTTCCTTCTTCGACTCGAAGCCTTCTCCGCGATGCCGCCATGTTGATGAAAATCCGGTTCACGGTTTTGGGGGGTCCGCGAAACCCGGGTAGGTGGTCGGTTTTGAGAAAATCGCCAAAACTCCACGCGCGGGAAGATTCCCACCTCCATGCCGTGGCCCTAGACTCCGTTCCCGCCTCGGCCTTTTGATGGCCCTAGACACCGCCCGACGCCCGTCACCTCCTCGCCCGCAGCGAGGCCCTAGACGCCGTCGACGCCCGTCGCCTCCGTCAGTCTCGAGACCGACGCCCATGCCTCCACGACTTAGCGTCTTCAACTGCCGTCCGCCTCCTTGATTTTGTGGCGCAAACCAAGAAACCCGCCTTCCATCACCGCTTGCGCCCTCTATCCAGGAGTGGATGCCACAGCTGCCGCCCGCCCCGAGCTCCGGTCCCGGCTGCCCTTCACTGCCGTCCACCGCATGGTGCATCGGCCACAGCACCTCCACGGTAGCTCTCCGCCGACACTTGACGCCAGTGTACCTGCAATCCAAAGACCAAGCGCACGATCACACATTTCAAGCAGGATAGAGTACTCAACATTCCTTAGATTCAGCACATTCTCACCATTTCTAAGTCTGCTATGCTCCTGAATGGCTGCCCATGCAACTGGTTCACCTGCAAAAAAGGACTCCGGCAAGGAGACCCCCTCTCCCCATACCTGTTCCCAGGGGCGGATCCAGGAATAAAGTATAGGGGGCTGAAGCTTCTTCTTCCTCGAGCTCCTGAAGTCCTGAGCACCCCCTTCCTCCATTGATGGCCCCAAAAATATCTGGGGGGGGGGCTCCAGGGGGGCTCCATGGTGTCCCAGGCGGTAGGGGGGCTAGAGCCCCCTAGCCCCCCTTAGATCCGCCACTGCCTGTTCCTGTTGGTGGCAGTCTGGCAGATGTTTTACAGCGACTCATCAAGTTCGATGGGGGGGGTCAGGCACCCTACCTCTGATGAACTCCCCTGCTCAGTGATCCAATACGCCGATGACACACTAATCGCCCTTCGTGCTGAGAAGCAAGATGTGCTGAAACTCCGGCAACTGCTCGACCAATTCGCTGATGCAACCGGATTGAAGATCAATTTTCACAAAAGTACAGTGGTGCCAATGCACGTCCCGGAGCAGGCAATGCCATGCTTCCTGGATGCTCTCGGCTGCAGAAGGGACCAGTTTCCCCAGACCTATCTTGGAATGCTACTGTCCAACATCAAACTGAACCTGAGTGCTTTTGCCCCCCTCATCAACCGACAGATACCTAACTGGCGGGCAAGCTACACTTCTCAACAGCATGGGGCGCGCTGTCCTTGTCAATGCAGTTCTTGACAGTGCATTATCTATGTCCTCTCGGCCATGCAGCTCCCACAGGGCACACTTGACGCAATTGACAAGAGAAGGAGAGCTTTCTTATGGTCTGGTGAATCCACAACCAATGGTGCACACTGCCTTGTTGCGTGGGAGCAAACGTGCTTGCCAAAGAAACAAGGAGGGCTCGGTGTCAAAAAAAAACTTGCAAATTCTCAACCAATGCTTGCTGCCGAAACACCTACACCGGCTTCACCACCCTGGGGAATCCGCTTGGGCACAGTGGGTGAGCAACCAGATCGACATTGCCTCTCTTGAAGGCAACTGTGAGGGAGCGCACTGGAACACCCTCCGGGGACTGCTGCCTGTCTACAGAGCAATCACCACCACCACTGTCGGCAATGGTCTCAACACATCCTTCTGGCACGATAACTGGCTACTGTGTGGTCGACTTGCTGAAACTTTCCCTGCACTGTTCAGCCACGCCAAAGTGCCAAATGCTTCGGTTAGCAATGTCTGCTCAGCACCTCTGCGTGCACACTTCATCTACCGGCTCTTTCAGGTGGCGACTGCAGAATTGGCAATGCTGGAAGAAATAATCGAGGAAGTACTCCTACAAGATGCACGAGATGACAGAACCTGCCCCCTTGCGGCAAGAGATGGAACATTACGTGCTGGTCCTGTATACACTGCCTGGATGAGCCTGCAGGGGGATACCCACTGCTCGTTCTATGAGTTTGTCTGGGGCAACCATGCACCGCCCCGGGTTCGTTTCTTCGCCTGGCTGTTGGTCCAAAGGAAAATACAGTGCAAAACAAACCTGCTAGCAAAACACATTGTGGATGACGCTGAATGTGAGGTGTGCCGGGATGGCACTGAAACCCCGGATCACCTAATCCTTCACTGCCAATTTGCCTCCCAGTTCTGGAGCAGGATTGGCATTACGGTGGAGCAGCTCTGGCTACTTCCAAGACCAGCAGGAGTCCCTGCGCAGCACTACCACACCTTCCTTCTACTATGCGCTTGGCAATTGTGGAAACACAGGCATGATGTCATCTTCAGAAGCCAAGACCCCTCCCTACTGCGTCTACTGCTAAGTTGCAAGGAGGAAGCTCGTCTCTGGAGCTGTAGACTACCGCAACAAGACAAGAGCGTGGCCGAGTCCTGGAGTTCTATCTTTTGTTCCAATATGTAATCTCCTACAAACCAATATTTGTTTTTTCCTTCAATGTAAAAGTTGCTGAACCCTCATGATTTAATGAGCCTCCAAAAGGCTCCAGTAATAGAATTGGTGGGGATCCTCCCCCCGTTACCCCTCAAAAAAAAAAAACTTCACGCCGCCTTCCCCGTCGCGCGGCCGTCTCCTCTATTTTGCACCGCCCTCCACGTTGCGCAGGGGTGAAGCCACTGCCGAATTGACCATGGTGCACCACTCTAGAAACTTTTATAAATTTTTAGGATTCTACAGTAATTGTAAGTTTACTTAATAATAATTTCTTTTTGGGCACCAGGCAAAACTACCATAGCTTCGGCCCTACCGTTGCGGTGCTCTCTCCGGTCACGCTGCTCCATTTGGCAGCACTGCACCCTCCGCTTTGTGTGACCCGACCTCCCCGCTCACCCATCTTCACACAGATCTCGGCATCATCGTGCTGCCCCTCCCCCCTCCGCACCCTATTGTCGTTCTAGGTACAGCTGCTTTCTCGCAAGTCGCCTGCATTCCGGTGTGATTTTTTGGGTGGTTGATCGATTTGTGGCATCGCTCGAGAGCTCGTTGGTTAGCTAGTATTCGTATACGATTCAGGTGTGTGGTCGATTGGGATGCCGGCCGAATTTTAGTTTGAAACTACTTTGTCAAGATTTGAATTTTAATTTGGGTGTGATTTGGGATTTCGTCAAGAATTTTGGAACTGATTGGCCTGGAAATTAAACATGGAAATGTAGCTTAAGCTCTCTACACATGCATTTGCCACTATTCTCATTTAATTATCTTTAATGTGGTTCAAAATTGTGATTTGCGAAATGGATACTAGCTTAATCTTGAGGTCAGAATTTGCCCATACAATATTTATAGAGGATTTGATCGACACACAATCTGCATGAATGCATACTGTATGTAGATCCAAGAATAACCAAGCTCATCTTTTATACAATTTACAAATGCAACTAATTACACTCAACCACTAAATACAATTAATAATGTGTCAAGGTTTAACATAATGATGGATTTTTAAAATTTCACCCGAATTGTTTTCTTTTGTGGTAAATTTGTATACACATACAAATGTTGATTATATCAGATAATTATCTTTAAATATATCTCCACCCACATGTTGGATAATAATACAACTCGCCAATACATTAAAGGCGGTGGTGCGACTTAGGCCTCCTTTTTCAAGTAGAGCAAAAAGGTGAGGTATGTTAACTTATTAACAAAGACACTCATAGAGTAGTGAAAGTCACCTTACCACAATTTCTAAAATTATGTTTTAAGTCTTCTCTCTTGCATCTTTGTGTCCACAAATTTTAAGATCCTATTTATTGGGACCATCACCATTTTGTTGCTCAATTCTCTATAAGGAATAAATTATCTCCACTTTTACGGCACCCCTTAGAAAAAAAAGGCATTGAGAGTGAGAGAATTTCATTTCTCATTTGATTACTCATCCAATCACATGTATTGCAATTAAATACTATTATAATCCTATAAGATAACAAAATGAAACCTAGCTTGAATCGAAGATGGCCACAAGAATGTTTCATTCATCAACTCCAAGCATGAAAGATGATGTGCCACTTTTGGAACAAAATTAGAATCAATGTTGGACTTACCGGATCATTAGCTCCTAATCTTGACACCGACTCCCGAGTAGCGGTATCAAAGTAGTGTGGTATAATTTGTTCTGTGGATCTTATACCCACACTACACTGACTGAACCTTCATCTTGACATCAACACATGAGACAAACTCTATACAAGAGAATTAACTATTTATTCACTATAATTTAGTAGAATACAAGACTCTTCCACTCTTTATGTGGCTATCTTATCATGACACAAAACTCTGTGGTTACCATGACACCTCCTACTTGATACCTGTTATGTCATGGTATGTCAAGAGGGGAGGGAGCACCTGGTGCTTATGGGTGTTGTGGTGTTGCCATGTAGCAACTTCCACGCTCTTCATGGATAATAAGGATAAGGAAAAATTCGAGTTATACATATTTTTTGAATGGTTAGAGTTTGATATTTTGTAAAGAAGAGTGTGGAAGTTGCTACATGGAAACACCACAATACCCATGAGCATCTATTTATAGGTCCTCATGGGTGTTGTGAATGTGAAGTGTTCTTGAACAAGCCGTAATCTTAAAATAACTTGAACATTCAATGATATAACAAACCTTGTAATCCGTCATTCAATAATAGAAAACGAGCTCTCCCACAGTGCATATCTCGAAGTGCTATATAGCACTTTGAATACTAAGGCTAATCCCAATTAATAGTATCATGCATATTAATTAGGTGCTACAAAAGATGCTTTTTTTGTTGATCTAGCAATGAATTAAGAGAGATAAGACAGATGTATCTTGCACAAGACATAGGTTTGTCATGAGATCTATGTCTGGCCTAAAATTTAATGTCATATATACACTTTATAAACACAACATCACATCATTTACTTGTTATGAGAGCTTCTAATAAACAACAACATGATACTGCACTAGAGATATTATCTCCAAACACCATGACAATATTGTACAATACTGCTAAAACAAAAAAATTGAGTTTAGGTGTGAGAAGATTTTTTCATGATGTATTTAACATAGTAGCATGAAGTTACATTATTCTCAGGGTGCTCACTCCTTGCTGTTATAAAGATAAGCCACATCATAAACTCAGGTGTGATTTACCGTTTTGATCCCAATAGGACTTTGGAGAACAATAATGGAGTTCCGGAGACACATGCTATCCATATGGTGTATTTTGCGGTAGATACCAAAGTGCCATGCTTGAAGTGTCAAAACTCTCGTGGCCGATGTTTTGGTAGTAATGAGTTTCAAATGGTAGACATCGCATCTATAAAGGAGCTTTGTAAAGGAGCTTTATAACATTAAGATTAATGTGTCTAATAGCTAGTAGTCTATACTGTTAAGTATTCAAGTGGCTATTTAGTATTTATATGATCTTGCGATCAGGCTCATTTAGATTAGGGAATGTGGTGTTGTGTTTTTGTGTTTGAAGTCCAAATGATTTATTATAGTGTTCACTGTAATACAGACACAACACCATAAATGTACCTCTTGTATTATTCTCGCAATTTGTTGACCGTTGTTCTCAAGTTCCTACAGTGGTACATAATGTTTTCCTCCCTGCTTGCTGAATAAATAATACTCCAGCCATTCCAAATAGGTCATTTAGCACATATTTGATGTATTAAAAAGTTATGTATCTAGAAAAGTTAAAACAACCTATAATTTAATCTGAAGACACTTTGCTTCGGTAGCAATCGGTTGTGGGATACTACAGGAAATAAAAGATTCATTTTCAAATGATAGGGAGAGATAATAATGGTTACTGGACTAAAATGCCCTCGGTCGAGTGGGGTCATTGTGTCAGATCTGAAAGGTCGTTCTTCAGGCTTGGCTCTATTGCTTCTTCCTTCCAGGTTGCTCTGTTCTCGGGTGCCAACGGATCAAAGTCATTCCACGGAATTCAACCATGCAGCCATGCTGCAACCTGAATCCTAATCCAAACTGGAATAAAAAACTTCAGGTTATTGGTGAAGAAGACAAGGTACAATTCTCAGCCAGAAAAAAGAGATAACAGAGATCAAAAGGCAGCAACCCATCCTGTTGCCAGAAAGGCAGAAACCTCAGAGCTTGGCGAAGATGGAGAGCAGCGGCTAGGACCGAGGCCGGCCAGATAGAGCTGATGGACTCGTTGCGCCACAGGCTTGTCAGAGCCAATAGCAGCCGAGGCTAGTGATAGCAATGGGAGGGACGATGGCAATGACGGCGGCCATAATGTTGTTCCCGACTAAAGAAATGGTTCGTTGATGCCTCCATTCATTTTTCATGCAACTACTTCAAAGTATACTTTTAATGTTGAAGAAGCAAATAAGTTTGTTGACGGATACCACAGATATGGAAAGAAACTGTGTGAGAACCGCCCAATTTGATATTATTTTAAACGAACCGTCGGTCATTATCATCTAGATGAGAGTTAACACGTGCTCGTCGGAGAGCGTGCCACGTGTTATCCCACATCTAGAGACATGAACAACTGACACGTCATTCATCCAAAATAATATCAAATCCGGTAGTCCCGGTATGTGCTCCAACATACGCCCAGAATCAGCATATGCACATACCGTTTACAATCGAATACATCGCTAAAAATCCACAAAGAGTAGTTTTATACAATCAGAGTTCACAGCTTAATATTACAAGTTCAGCATAGGTGGGTTTCAAACTTCACTTACAAGCCTTGGGCTCACGAAAGCCATATTAAACAGAAGCATAAAGTTTATTGCATTTACATGCTCTCGCGAAGCTCAATTACGATAAAGACTTACTAAGGTAATGACGCCTTACTCAAGGACATCATTACAGCCACCACGACCTATTCTTCCCCCGCGTTTGGATCAGCGGGGTAGAAATGGCCGAACACCACTTCGGGCTCACCTGTAACTAGGTTTAGAAAGCAACCTGAGTACAAAAGATCCTCGCAAGACTTACGCGATTACGTATACAAGGATCATGCAATGGCTCAAGTAAAAGCTTTAAGGTGAAATAATTATTGCATAAGCACTAGCTCTCTACACTAACACCTATCAAAATTAATTAATCTTGCCCAACCCAAACACTTTTAGTTGATTAAGGGAGTAATAACAAATAGATCATTGACCAGACATGATTCCAAAACCAACAATACCGAAACTCTCTAAGAGGAATTCGGCGAACCAAGAGCTTGCTCATATCCGAGAGCGCGGCAATTCGAATTGATTATAACCTTGCAAGGGTGTACTACTTTACCCACACGACGCGAGGACCATGCGACTCACCCAACCGATCACGCCGGGCAAGGGGGGTACTTACGTCAACCGTTCCCAACAAGGCTCGATCATTGAACCTCACACCTAGCTTACGAGTAGAGACTTAGTTCCACCAGGGACATTTCTAAACTTTCCTACACATAAGTCCACCTGGGGACACACTAAGCCTCTCTGCTTGCCTTGTAAGTGAATAAGGATAACAAATCAAGGAAGGGTAATGCAGGAAATTAGGTACAAGAATGCAATACATAGATAATATATATAACCCAACATTACCCGGTGAGATAGCTAAGCTAAATCAGATTAAATAGGTGCAAGGAATATGCTTAGCTGCTTGCCTTGGTTAGCTTCGGACTTGACCACGAACGGGACTCCGGGTTCAGGCTCCACGGACTCGGCGGGCTCCACGGGTTCGTTCTCCGACTGTTCTGTCACTAAAATGCATGAATGCGATGCACGAATTAAGGAATGAACTAAACAGCAAGCATAAATCATGAAATAATTTGAGAATGCAAAGGACATTGCAAAAAACTCATGAAAATTTGTTTTGCAGCAAAAACATTTTCCTATAAATAACCATAAATAAAACAGTTTTCAGCCACTCTAAAAAAAGCAAAACAGAAAAAGAATGCAAACTAAACTAAACAAATCCAAGAAAATTATTTTAGATACTAGGCATGAAAACAAAGCTAACAAAACTGGTTTTGTCTTTTTATCACTTTCCAGCAAGAAGTTCTATGTTAAACAACATTTTGGACAACAAGCACGAAATCGAAATGAAACCCTAACGAACAGCAAGGAAACAAGTGAACAAGTTGCACCATTGAAAACTACACATCACAAGGAGTCTAAAAAAATTTGGTTTGACATTTTTCGAGCAGTACACAAATAACTAAGCAATAAACTCACTTTTGCAAGATAAATCTATAGATAAATCTACAGCAGAGTAACATGCACAACAATATTTTTCCTAAATAAATCTCAGCTATAGGAATCCAACAAAACAAGTTTCACAATTTTTGGAGTTATACATGAATTTCTAGAGATTTGGCAAGTTTGCAGCACAAATAAACTCGTTTGAAAACACTAGATGTACCCCGCAGGGCCAGCCCAGGCGCCGACAGGCGGGGCCCACTGGCCAGCAGCCCACCAGGCCGGGTCAAGGCGAGGCCAGAGGCCTTGACCCGCCCAGGGGCGCGGCCACGACGCGGCGCGGCGCAGCGTGCGCGCGCACGCGCGCGGCGACGGTGGCGGCGGCGCGAGCCGGTGCGGCGAGGTAGGGCAGGAGCAGGCCGGGGGAGGCGCGCATGGGAAAGAGGAGGCGGCGGCGAGCCTCACCGGCAGTGATGCAGGCGAGGAGCGGCGGCGGAGGGGCGGTACGACGAGCAGAAGCGGCGGCGGACCGGGGCGCTCGCCGGCGGCGCTGCAGGAAGGGAGAGAGGGCCGGGTGAGGGGCGGAATGGGTCGAGGACGACGAGGGGGTGCTTCCCATGCGAGGAATTGAGCCGCGGCTTACCGGAGCGACCGAATTGCGGCGGTGGGCGGCGACGGGAGCTCGGGCCGGCGGCGTTAATGGAGAAGGGGAAGGCTAGGGTTAGGGTTTGAGGCGGAGCGGTCGGGCACGTGATCTTGAGGTGATGAGAGGAGGGACGGTTGGGCATGGCGCACGAGGATGGCTGGCACGTGGCCCGAGGATGGCCGGCGGCGACGACGCGTGCGTCCGCGGCGCAAAACAGAGAGGAGGAGGAGGAGAGTGAGAGGCTGACGGGTGGGGCCCGCGGGGGATTTTCATTTTCTTTTCTCTTTTTTTTTTCCGGGTTGTGACAAACTGGATGTACTAGCACGATTGATAATTTTTGTTGCAACCATGCGTTAGCACCTTTTTCATCAATAGGAAGAGAATTTCAACAATGCAACTACGAGATAATAATCCTAGCAGCGTAGAGTTGGCAAGCGACCTAAAATGAGCTAAAACAACCATTGTTCTAAAACAGGTGAATATCTGTCCTGAAGGTATGGTTTTTCTCCAGCCAGTTGATGCCACCTATAGTTCTAAAACAGGTGAATATCGGTTCAGGTTATTCGCATCAGTTGTGCATTTTGTTAGCACTGAAGATGTTGTTCATTTTGTATCTCAAAATGCATCTGATATGCGATCTCCTTGGAAGGTAAAGGGATTAGAAGAGGAGTTACATTCACTTTAATATATTGGTCCCCTTATCCTGCAGTTCTATGTATTTGTACAACCATTGCTGCCCACTTTATCTTATGATGAGGAAATTCAGCAGTGGAAATGAGATACTTTGTCTGGCACCCGCTCGATTTGCTGCTAACTTTGTTGCACTGCAAACTATGTACAAACAGAAGGATGCCCTCCGTGCCATGGTGGTATCAAAAGATTGGAAAACTGCATCCTGCTCAAAGGAAGCAAAAGGGGAAAAAAAGTTTGATGACCTTGTGATGGATCAATCCTTTCAAAACAATTGTGCTATAGTTTGTCATAGTGATGAGAGGCCTTCTATGGGACACCTGTTTGCATCCTTCATGCTGTAAAAGAGTAAATTGAGAGAAGGTTTTCAGAGAAGGAAGACTGCAACTATCTGACTATTGTATTTTTTTTTGAAGAAATGGATGCAACATTCTTGACAAAATCTTCATGAAGCTGGTTTCTGGTTTCATCCTGTCAACCAATAAAATGAAAGCCTTATATCAAAGTATAATGTCACTACAAGAGTTACGGATGTCACTGAGGGATATGCATGAAAAATTCAAAATTGCAAGCTTCTCTGATATCGGTGCTGAAGCAATTCAAACAAGCAGATGGGGATTTTCAACAGCCATCAATGATTGAGCATAAGACTTGAATCAAGGACATTATATCCCTCCACCAAGAAAAGCCAATTAAACTTCTTGCATCAAGAGGAGTACCATTTTCGTATAGATGCTGCTAGGTGAGATGAACACAAGACAAAATATTTTTTTGAAGTGCAGGAATTTCAGTAGGAGAGTTGTATTTTGAGTTTTGAAATTGATAATTTCTAATCCACCCCCTTCTTTTTATCCGCGAGCATATTTACATTTTTTATCCATGAATATATTTAAATTTTTGTGTTATGTTGGATGAAGAAACATAGTAGTTGGATCCAGTGATTAATTTTATTTTTTAGTCCGGATGACATCGGATATTTGGATGCCAATTAAGGGACTAAACATGAGCTAACTATAAAACTAATTGTATAAATGAAAACATTGCTAAATCACGAACTAATTACGCTTAATGAATTCGTCTCATGAATTAGTCCTTATTTATGTAATTGGTTTTCTAATTAGTCTATATTTAATATTTTTAATTAGTTCAAACATCTGATGTGACGAGACTAAACTTCAATTTGGGAAAACAAACGGAATTTGATATTCTTTTGCATAAAAAAATTATTATTATGATATTGTAGATCTAGTTTGACCAAATAGTCAAGCTCGTCCCTGAACTTTTGCCCGCAGGTCAACTTCGTCCCCCAACTCTTGGAAGGTCCAATTTGGTCCTCCAACTTTAGTTTTCCACTTCAACTCCGTATCTTGTCTAAGCTGGACATCCACGTAGGCGAGGCATTCGACGTCACCTTGGTTCATGGCCCACTGTAGCAAATGACCTATATGCCTTGGTGCCTTTTCTCTCTTGTGTGTTGCTGGCGGTGAGCTCAAAGCCGAACTCTCCTCCCTCTCCTCTCTACTCTCCACTCCTGCATCTCCCTTCCCTTAGAATCCGGGTCAAGGAGTGACGGCAGGAGGTGGAGCGGCAAGGACGCCCAAGGTCCAAACTCTCCTCCCTCCGCTCCATCCTCAACGCTAGGGATGTAAACAGTCAGAAACGGTCAGTGAAAGACTCCATCACTTTTACTTTTATAATTTTTCACCAAAAATGAAAACGATATGATATTTTTTGAAAACAAAAAACAGCATCGGTATTACGATAATTTCAGAAACAAAAATATAGGATCGGGAACACATCGATAATGATCAAAACCTATTGAAACGATATTTTGAAAACCAATAAATATATCAAACCATAGAGCACAACTCTAACCATATGACTTGACACATTTTGTGCACAAATACTGATGGTTAAGATATTAATCTAAGTACCCATCCATCCATCATGACATGTATCTCATTTCGTGGTACTAAATATTTAGACAATAATCCCACCATCCAAGAAACTATTCATAGTCCTATGAATTTATGTTGCTAGGTTGTGATTTAGGGTTAGGACAAATGAGTCATGACTCTCTAAAAATATAGATAGCAGGTGCTGGCGTTGTACGTGAAAATGATATTTCTATGTGTAAAATATGGTAGAATACTCAAAAATACGATAGTTCTGGAAAATGATTGGAGGATGCTCAAATCATTTTCATTTGCACTTTCATATTGTTTTACCATTTTCGTTTTCGTTTTTTCGATAACTATTTTCATTTTTATTTAGACTTAAAAGTTGATAATATCTCAAAAATGATAATTGAAAATCAGAAATTAGCATTTTCATTTTCACCCCTACTCCACGCTGAGGTCAACCGTGCAATTCTCCCGGCCGTGATTACCCATACCGAGCTGATCTACTTGAGGCGGAAGCGAAGGACCAGACTCATGGGGTGGTCGAGGAACTGCAACTCTGGATCGATTTCATTGGTGGATTCGAGTTGGGGAAATGGCACAAGCATGCATGGCGTGCTGCACTTGCTTGCCATCTACAATTTGGTTTAAGGGAAGAACGGCAAAAGAAAATTGGACGTGAAGGAAATACTGGTTGCTATTGGCTTCGGTGGATAAGGCCCTGAAGCCCCAGCCCGAGTCCCGAACGGGTGAGCTCAAGCTCCGCGGCTGGGGGGTCCTTGCCCAAGACAGTGGCAGCGCAGCTCGAGGGTATGGTGGGGTGTGGCCCTGCCTCCCCATCGTCGCTCATTCGGAGTAATCCCGTGGACCTGCCGCCAAGGGTGCGGTAGCCGGTAGGATGCACCGTCAGCGCCTATCAAGGGGCGGTGGAGTAACAGCTTAAGGCAGTCCGCAGTGGGTGCGGTAACCCACCCGCAACGCGACACTACATTATCAATATACCGGAAAAAACTACTGCAACGGGTATGCCACACCGGGACGCTATAGCAGCGGATGGCCTCCGCACCGCCAAATACCGCGCGGTACGGACGAGACGCTATCCGACGCAAGCGGGCCCCCCTGTCCTTCCCGCGCCCGTCCTCAATCGCCGCCGCCTCCGTCGCTGCGCTCCGCCGTCGCGCCCAGGCGAGGGAGGGGAAGGGAGGACAAGGGAGGAGGCCCGCCGCCGTGAGCACGCCGCCGCGCGCACGCCGCCGCACGCATGCTCGCCGCCCACCCGCCGGAGTGGGAGAGGAAGGGGAGCCGAGCTCCCACCAGCCACGCTCGAGCTCCGCCGGCCGGTGCCATGGCCCCGCGCGGGCAGCCGCCATGGCCCGAGAGAGGGGGAGGCGATGCCGCCAGGCCACCGCGTGCCGCCCACCGCGACGCCGCGCGCCGCCCGCTGCCAGGCCACCGCGTGCCGCCCTGCGCGACGCCGCGCCACGCCACGCAGGCAGGCGGGGCAGGCCGTCGCGCAGGTCGCCGCGTGCCGCCGCTTCGCCTCGCCGCGCCTCCGCCGTGGCCGCGGCAGCTCGCGGGCGCCGTGGCCGCTCCGCGCGCCCGCCACCGCGTCGAGCAGGGGGCGTGGATCCGGACCGCCATCGCTGGCAGAGGGAGCAAGGGCGGCGCGGACCGGCCCACCCTCTCAGGCGGAGGGAGCAGGGGCGGCGCGGCTCCGCGGCCCACCTCGCTGCTGCCTGCGCGCGGCGGCCGGAGGCCGGAGGCGGAGGCTCCTCCTCCGCCGGTAGAGATCGAGAGAGAGGGGGTGGGGAGGAGGGGCGCAGAACAAAGGGGGTGGGGCACGCCGCCTCCGCTGTCGGCCTTGCGTGCCGCCGGCCGTCTTCGGGAGGGCGCGCCGCCGGGAGGGCGCAGGGGAGGGAGGGGGAGCACGGGAAGGACGCCGCGGTCGCCGCTCAGAGGGGAAGGGGGCCGCCGGGGAAGAGAAGAGAATGGAGGAGAGAGAGGGGGAGGGGGGCGATGGGTGGGTGTGAATAGTGTATGACATATGGGTCCTGTGTTGTGGTGGTTGAAATAGAGAATGAGATATAGAGTGTGACAAGTGTAAGAAAACTGAATATAGAGTAGAGAATTTTGATGATCAGGATATAATATTCTTTTTAGAAGATGAATTTAGAGTATGACAAGTGCATACAGGGAACGGTACTCGTTCCTCCATTACCGATATATCGGAGCGGAGCGTTGCACCGGGGAACTGTAAAGCATCTGCAACCTTCCCGGACGGCTCCCTGTCCGGTAAATCTAGCGCAATAGCGGATGTACGCCACCGGCCGCCGCTGCCTCTGCTCGCGCCAGCAGCTGCCTCGCAGCGTCTCCCCTCGCGTCGCAGCTTCTCCACCACCGGCTGTCCTGCGCCAGCCGCTCCCTCCTCCGCGCCCCGCCTCGCGTCGCACCGCAGGTGCTCCGCCACCGGCCGTCCCACATGTGGTCCGCCGTCTCACCGCAGTTGCTCCGCCGCCACCTCCCTCTCCTTCCCTCCGCCAAAACGAGACGGCCGTGAGCAGAGCAGCTGAAAAATCACCGCCCCGGCCTTCCCCGACCGCTGCAACTCGATTCCTTCGACAGGTAGCCGCGCCACCCCCACCCGAACCTCCTCCATCACTCCGTCGTGCTAGCTCGAGGTTCCCCAGCCCGCAATCGAACTTTCCCCACCGGCCGCCATTAGAACCTACCAAGACCTCCGCCCCCACTGTCGACGTTTCCCTTCTGGCCGTCCCCCACCCCAACCGAGAGCAAGAATTGGTCCAGGGTGAGCTCCTCCACCTCCGCAGCTCCTTCCCCGGCCCGTTCCCATGCTGCGCCGCCGGTAACGGCCGTGCTGCCATGCGCTGTCGCTGGCTGCCGCCGCGAGCTAGGCCCGTGCTGCCCTGGGACGCACCGCCGCGAGCGCAGGCACTGACTAGGCCTGCTGATCGCCACGCCGCATTGCCCCGCCTCGGCCGGCCCTGTCACCGGCAGGAGCCGTGCCCAGACACGCGCCGTGCACATGCCATGTCATGCGCATGGCATCTGTCGAGGGAGCAGGGGAGGGAGCGAAGGGGCGCTGCGGCTGCCTGCAGAGGATAGAGCGAAGCGCCGCCGTCCCGCGCGCGCCGCATTTCCTCGCGCGCTTCGGCCACCGCTCGCCAGCTGTCGATGTGTGGCATGCAACTTCCTGGTCGCTAGTGTTCTTGGCGTGCTCCAGATGGCTGGATGAGTGCTCGGCAGTCAGCAGGAAGTCAGCAGCAGGGGCGCCCCCCCTCCTCGCCATCTCGTCCTCGGTACCTGGAGGCTGGACTGGAGCAGAGCACGGAGCGGCACAGAGCCTGGCGCGCATGATGTCCACGCGCGGCGAGCTTGCGCCCATGGCCCCACGCTCCACCCGGGCCTCCGCCACCGGAGAGGGAGCGGAAGGGTCCGCCGCGGAGGGTACTCGCCGGCGTGCCGCGGGAGGGAGGAGGAAGAGGGTGCCGCGGGGAAGAAGCAGGGGGGAGGTGGGGAACGTGGGAGAGAGGGGGTGTCGGTGGGAGGTAAAAAAAAATGACACATGGGTCCCGTGAGTGGTAGTTGATATAGAAGACAGATACAGGATGAACGAGTGCAGAGAAATTGGATTTAGAGAAGAGAATTTCAATGACTAAATAGAAATATTTCTTTTAGAGAATGAAAATAAAGTACCACGAGTACGGATAGCCTAATATGACGATGCGAGGAGCGGCGCGGCAGCAGCGGCACAATGTGTCCACGAACAGGAGCTGGCTGTATAGGAGAAAAAAGAACGATGGTAATTTGGACTTTTGATCTGTGTAACACAATTCTATTATAAGGTTGGATGATGTGGCATGTCTACATGGACAGCCAACTTAGTTGGAGGATCAGACTGGATCAAGAATATAAGTAGGAGGATTAAATTAGACTTTTCAAAAGTTGGAGGACGAAGTTGATCCGCAATAAAAAAAATTGAAGGACGAATTGGCTATTTCACCATAGTTTTTGTGCTTTTGACCGACGGAGAGTTTTTCTCGAACTCCATCTTGGTCTTGTCATCCCTCAGAGTTTGTGCACTCTCAGAGCATCTCCAACAACTTACTCATATCTCATATTCAAAATGTATTCTTTCTACATTACTAATAACTACTTTTATATTTTACTCCCTCCATCCTAAAAAATGAGTCACTTTAAGATTCAAAATTTGTCCCAAAAAACAAGTCATTTTACCATAGTTGGAAAATACATGCGCATGCAAGAATCAATTAGTGCCAAATATAAATAAATAGGGTAAACATGGTCATTTTACTTTCTTTTTAATTTGTCCTAGAATTTTTAGGATAATTTATTTTTTGGGACGGATGGAGAAGATAGTTTCTGCAGCATACTACTGTCAGCGTAATGGGAACGGGGATACCCATAACCCCGGACAAGAGTATGATTAAGAGAAGATGGCCCACCAGCCAGGGACGTCTGGAGCGGGTCTGGGGGCGCGAGCCCGGACGATTCGCCCGTTGAGATGGACACCCATGAAGACGGGCCGGGGCTTGGCCCGTCGAGGAGGCCCGGGAAGTCTGTTTCCTTCCCACCAAGACATCGACCCGTAAAAGATTTTTATTGGGCGAGAATCCCTAAAGATTACGACGACGCCCCACTAAGCACGGAACGGAGTCTGAGGAGAGGCGCGGCCTAGAATATCATGATTACGAGGGAGCCATCTTCTCAGAAGATAAGGAAATGGACGACTGGGATAGTTTATCTCTGAGCTACGTCCCATCAAATTGTAAATGGGGGAGGTTGCGTGTTGTTGCGTGTTACACCCCAGACCGAATCTCTAAATGGGGGAGCTACGTCCCATCAAACTGTAAATGGGGGAGCTACGTCCCATCAATCCCTAAATGGGGGAGCTGCGTCCCATCAATCTCTAAATGAGCTCTTGTTGCGTGTTACACCCCAGACCGAATTTCTAAATAAGGGTTCCACAAATCCCTGCTAGCGGTACTCACCCGCCGTCAACTACCAAAATGCATTTAGCAAGAATAGGGTAGAGAAAAAATCTCATACATTTAGAAGAAAGTAATGTGCGTTTTGGTGATTAAAAACCTTATTGGTAATGGAAATTAGATCGACAGTCTTCAGTAACTCTATCATTAAAATATTATTATTTTTTATTACTGGAGAGAGATGAATAATCGAGCATTGGAGATGCTCTCGCTCCCAGAAATAGGGCGCAGGTTTTTTTTTTCCGATCTTGCTCTCGCCGTCTCGCGTGTCGCATCGCTCTCCTCCAACACTAAGCCACCATTCGACACGCGGCCGCCTCCTGCCCTCCTCGAACCACCGATTCCCCCCTCCTCCCTTCACCTTTGATCCTGTCCAACCTGCGCCGCCGCCTCAAGAGAGCAGTTATGCCTTGGTCGCCGTCGCCGCCGCCGCCGCCTTCCCAGGGAGGGCGTGATAGCGACCTCGACGCAACCTCCGGGTCCGAGCCGCCTCCGCCGGTGGCGCCTTCCCGGGGTGGGCGTGATACCGACCTCGACGAAATAAGCATCTCCCTGCGCCGCCTCCGTCCGTATAGCCCGGAACCAGACCCAGACCGGACAGATGCTTTCATGCCCGCCCCGCAGCCATCTATCCAGTAAGTAAAAAAAAGCTATACCTCCTCCTACCCTCCTCCATCCTTCTTGTTCAGTAACTTTACTCTGAACTGTATTATATACTTCAGAGAGTCGATGTCGTATGATAGCGTCGTGCGCCGTGGGCTTCCTCCTACTCCTAGTGCATCCCTGACCCATCACCTAGAGGATTCGGAACTTAGTTGCAGGGGCGGAGCCAGGAATTTGTTTTTTTCATTATTAGAAGGGACCAACCATACTAATTTATATAAAAATGTTCAATGTAAATTTGGGAACCATAGGGGCCAAGCCCCTGCCCGCCCTCTGTCTCCGCCCCTGTTGAGTTGGACAGGTACCACGCAACAAAGTTTCATTGAAGTGTGTCCTTCTATTATTTTTGTTATTACACATATCTAACATTACAATCTCTCAACCAGTCCTCCTCGTCTCACCATCCTCAAATTACCAGAAGAACCTGACACTCCTACATCTCCTCGTGGTGGTCCACCACCATCGATTGACGTGGAGCATGCAGTGTAAGCTGAATTTCTCTCCTCAACACACTAGTTGTATGCAATCATATCAAGCTTCTGTCTTTTCTTAGAGTCGTGCCCTCTGTTCCACCATGACAAGCCCCCTGGCCTGTTTGTTCACCTATCTACCACCATATCCAATTCGCACCTACCCATCTGCATTATGCATGATCATAACTTTGTTGTAGTAGATCATTGTGCATTCAGCGTGCCACATATTTACCTTATCACTCCCTTGGTTACGAATTGCAATCAAGAGGTGGGGTACCATGATTATTTGACTTTACCATATAAGTTGAGGCTGAACCTTATTATACATTTCCAAAAGATTCTAGTTGACCACAAATATTCTATCTTGACAGCCCTTACCAATGGAATCAACATCCGTCAATAACCAAAGAAAATGCGGGAACGGTCAAACTATTGGAATAACTCTACTTTATTCCCTGAACTATTAAGGTCCATCTACTTAACCCCCTCACCTGTGAAACCTTGTATTCTACACCCCGGACAATCCAAAACCATCTAAATAACCCGTATAGTGGTTTTGAAGCTGGTTTTACATATGTGGCATTCATGTGGGCAGTGACGTGGCAAGGATACATTTCGAAATCTACTTCACCTCCTAAACTATTGAGCTTCGTCTACATAACCCCCTCAACTATATAACCATATATTAGGCTCCTCAAATGTATTCAGTACCATCTAAAACTCTAAATTATCTGCTGCACATGGAATAACATGGCTTGGCACGGGCTCATCTCTCTATCATACACATGTCCTACTAGTCATCTCTTCGCCATTTTAGCTTATTGGCAGAGTATGATGAGGACACAAAATGGAGGTCAAGTTGATGTCAAGCCGTCACATAGCTAAGAATAATGTAGAGATGAAGTAGCAGGATATGCTTGTGTGTGAGAGATAAATAAAGAGATGGGCCAGTGCCAAGCCATCTTCCATGTGCAACAAATGATTTGGATCTTATTGAAAACTTTGAGGGGACGGATATATGATTATATAGTTGAAGGGGTTATGCAGACAAATCTCAATAGTTTAGGGGGTGAAGTAGATTTTCAAGATGCGTCCTCGCCACATCACTATGTAATGCCATGTAGGCAAAACCGCCTCCAAAACCACTCTAGGGGGTTATTTAGATGGTTTTCAATAGTTCAGGTGATAGAAAACTTGGTTTTATTAGTGAGGGGTTTATGTAGATGAACTTTGATAGGTCAGGGGGTAAAGTAGACTTGTTCCTATGCTCAGGATAGCTAGGGAAGCTGCCAAACATAACTGCACACAACCACATATTCTCTTGAGGCATTCTTTTGTTTAGCAAGTTATTAGACCAAATCTCAAAAACCCCTCGCTAAGCTAGCCCCTGAACTCCCAACCCAAAAAGAAAGGACGAATTAGCATGACTACTCACTTAGTCACTCATGCTACACAGAGTGCAATCTTTATTGTTAAACTTCTCTGCACAACGTATTTTTCCCTTCCTTTATTAGCCTCTCCTTCACCTTATTTTCTTCTCTGTTTTTTTTATTTTTGTAACATATCAACTAATTGAGCATCTTTCATGCGAGTTCATGCCAAGATAAATTAGTTGTGCCATTGTTCTATACCTTGTCAACTAACTTATTCAAAGGATAAGATGGCTACGCGCTTGAATGAAAAATGTGTATAAATAGTTGGTCTCTTTCACCAATTCTTATATGTAAAATGAAAAGTATGCATATTTTCTATACAGGTTGTCAACATTTGCTGAGGAATGGCATTCCTCAGATGCTGAAGATGATCCATACCTCAAGTCCTTGGTGGACAACTTCATCATTGCAGATAAAGATGTGTGTGAGTCTTCAGAGGATAGTATAGATAAGAAGGCATGCAGTCGGCGACAAACTGATAAATATGCAGAGAGTGCCTTGAAGTATTACAACAATGACAAGAATAATAAGGTAAAATATTTGTTCTTACAAACAAACACTTGTGAACCTGCTACCGTATTACAATTAAAAACAACATATATTTGGCAACAGTTTGCTATTAAGATAATAATACAAGGGTTTAAGTGTTTTTTGTAAATGTTGGTAAGTTTTAGGTAAGGGTAGTGCAAGTAGAAGAGAAAATACTCGTTCAACTTATTAACCAAAGAATACAGTTACTTCTGCAATAGCTTTGGGTAACCAGTATCCATGAGGATGTGAAACGGGTAGGTTGGTGGCAACTACGATGTCAGAAATGGCACAAGCCAAAACATTAAGAGTTGTTTAGTACTTATCGTTGCCAATTGATAGTTATCTTACCAAGAGGGAGGCAGGGAGGTAGGTAAGGGAATGGATTGGGGATAAGGTGTAGGAACAAGAAATGGAGAGAGTACATAAGATACAGTCGTGTTTAGTCATTGCAGTATAAATATATTTTTTAAATAATATTGACAGTAGAATTTTCAAAAGTTGAGATAGTAATATGTTCTTTTACCTTTTTATTTGTTGTTGGCACTGATTATTCCATATTTCTTAACTTTTAACTCTTAGGTTAACTACGACTTAATCAGAGCTACTACAAGTTGTGGAATATTTGATGTGGATAGATGCTATGGTCACGTGAATTTTATAGCAAAAGGGAATCAACACGATTCAAAGGAGGAGCTTTTCTTTGCAGAGATACAATTGGATACTGATGTACCAACTTGTGTGCTTTCTCTGGAGGGGATGAAGAAAGTTGGTTAGTAACCATATAAGTTCTAAAAGCCCCCTCCCTCCAAAACTATAATTTCGTGTTGTGATAGATCAAAATCTTTTTTCAGGTGGACTTCGTGAGAGCAAATATGACACATACCATGGGGTGGGTATTCATATAGATTCTCTACATTGCTATGCGTGCCGCAGCGGATTAAAGCACCCTATATGAAAGTGCACTATATGAAAGTGGTCATGTTGCTTGCGGCGGTTTCTATCATCTTTGATGTGATCACCCATGGATTGAGTGTTAAGAGTTTCATCACCTTGCTATTGAAGCACTCAAAGTATAAATTTTATATTATTATTATTGAGTTCGGTGTCATGACCTGGTAAATAGTTTGGTAACGTTACCACTAGGTAATTTATGAGTCCTATCTAGGCCTGATCATCTATCACGTCGGGTCGGTTCGGGTCGGGTCACTTCGGGTTTTGGGTCAAAAAATGTTGGTCCATACCCGGCCCATGACATGGTCGGGTCAGATCGGATTTGGGTTGGGTCGGGTTGGCCCGTAATTTTTGTGTAATTTTTGGGTTGGATCGGGTTTTTTTGAGTTTTGGGTTAAATATTTTGGCCCGTACCCGACCCGTCATTTGGTCGGGTCGGATCGGGTTTTTTTCGGACGGGTTGGGTCGGGTTAATTGGGTCGGGTGGCCCATGTTCAGGTCTAGATACTATCAGGTAGCTTTTACAAATGTTCTTAGCATGTTATTGTTTTTGGACAAGCAATCAAAGAATTTGTTTACACTGCTCAGTTTTTTAAGAGGAATTTCGATATTTGACATCGAATTCGCAGGCCTCACCTCTTTTAACATTAAATTCGCAGACCTTTCGAAATATGACATTGGACATGTGAATTCTTTCGAAACAGGGGATTTTGACGCATTTTCTCAATTTCGTGAATTTCACTTATCTTTTCCCTTTTCTGAGCACATGAAGTACAGAATCGATCCTCTCTCTGCCGTGCTCTGTTCTTTGAGAGGAGGCCTCCTGTTCTTCCGTTCTTCATCCTGCATCTCGTCGCCGGCCAGTGCAGATGCCGCCGCCATGTCCTCCGCCACGTTCCACTTCCCGGCGCCCGCGGTGCGCGCGCTGCTCTCCTCCCTCGAGCCCAGGACCACCCGTTCGCGGCGGGCGGGCAGGGGGCCGGCGGCGCTCCTGCAGCGGGTCCGAGACCCAGGCTCTCGTCTGCCTCTTGCTCTGTCCCCATCGCCGGATAGCTCACTCGATGCAGGACACCCGCCGCCGGAGAGGTCACGATAGGAGCGCCGCGGCCTGTTCACCCCTGCCCGCCCGGCCCGCCCGGCGCAGGGGCGCCGCGGCCTGCCTGCCCGAGCCCGCCGTGGGAGCGCCACCGCCCGCCCGCTGGAAGTCCGGCCGCGGGCGGCGCTCCTGCGGCGGCCACTCCGGCGGCGAGCGGGCCTCCTAGCTGCGGGCGGCGGCGGCCGGCCTCCGGCCTGTCGCGGGGAGACGGGGCGGATGAACATGCGAGCGAGAGCACGGGAGAGGAACCAGCTACGAGCCGAACAGATTCAATCGATCCTTTTGGATAGGGTGAGGGTAGAATGGGAAGTTCAAGTGCTTAGAAAAGAAGAAGTATCAGTGAAATTCGTGAAATCATGAAAAAGAGAGAAATCCCCCGTTTCGAAAAAATTATATTTCGAAAGGCCTGCGAATAAATTCAAAAGAGATGAGGTCTGCGAATTTGATGTCAAATATCGAAATTTCTCGTTTTTTATTAAGTCCTGTGATAGAATTGGTTATTGTAGCCTGCAGGATTTAATGTGCCGGTTTTCCCAATAGTGAGCGATCCCATCATAAACACGTTTTTCGAGGTCTGACGCAAGTTTATATGGAGCACATTCGTTCTTTGGTTATTTTGACAATGATGTGATATTTGCTTTTAATCTACAGAATCCCATGTCAGCGTTAATCACGATCTAAAACCTCCCTCAGGATACAACAAGCGGTGTAAAACCGATATTGGTGAGAATAATGTGGGATGCACATGCACAATTGCTTATGCTTGCACCAAAACCACTGAAAAAATCCCAGACCGAGGCACTGATTGAACCGGAAAAACAGTGAACTGGTAGGCTTAGTGGTTCGGTTCGCCTAAAAGATCGGCCAAGCAATTGAACTGGTGTGAACCGGTTGAATCGGCCAGTTTTTGTGTGAGCAGGTGAACCGGTACCGGTTTGACTGAACCGGGCGGGTCTGAGTAAGGACACAAATTACCCCACGATGTGCTCCATTTGCTGTTGTGAACTAAGGGGCAGTATGGGAATTAAGCGATGGAAGGGTCCAAATGCAGAAATTAGGCAGGCTCACTGCACAGCCGCCGCTGCCGTTTTCTCTCAGATTATCTGGATCTCGGACCTCGATGGCTCGGCATCGGCTCTAGGTTAAGGTCCAGGCTCCCTGCTCCTATGGCTCCTCCCCCACGATAATTTGTTGATGTGTTTGTTTTCCTTCGATGAGATTTAGATGCATTGCGAATTTAGGATTTGGATTCAGGGGCAGCAAAGGCTAGCAGTCATGGTTTCATTGTTGTGTATGATGACAGGAAGAGAAAGCTTGAACCTTGAAGAGGCATTGGAGGAAGAGAATCCATATGGTCCTGGTGTACAGCAACAAGGAGCTGCAGAACGATCTGCAGATGTTGCTTGCATTCCACCTCCCGGTACTCGTGCAAATACCAAGGCCAAACAATCTGCAACTTCAAGCAAAGATGCCCCGGAAGTAGGGAAGTTCTTCATGCCTAGCACCAATCCAGGATACCAACCTACAAATTTGAATTGTGCTCCAGAATGAAAAGACAAGGAAACAGAGTTGATTTCATACTGAACAAATGGTTCATTGATGCATCTGTTCCATTTCATGCAACGACTTCCAAGTATCATCAGCCTATGATTTATGCAGTTGCTAGTTATGTCCTGGTTACAAAGGGTCAAGTAGCTATCGCCGTCGTGGTCCTTTACTACTACAAAATGTCGAATAAACCAAGAAGTATTTCGAGGGTTACCGCAAGCCAGGGTGGGAACAGATCATGGCCCTAATGGTCTCTTCACGATCCAACTTAGTCTTTATATATTTTTGTCTCACAATTGTATAAGATTAGAGCCCGGTCCTTAGATAATGTAGGCTAAATTTTAAGGTCCTTTACCACCCCTAACCGCAAGATATAGAAAGAGACTGGTTATACTGACTACTAACATGGCTGATGGATAGACTCTGATAAGAAATGAACACTCATCAATTTCTTGGTGTACTGTTCGCAAGGTATGTTTTGCTCAAGTCTGTTGATGCCACTGATAGTTCTAAAACAGGTGAATATCTATTCAGATTGTTCGCATCAGTTGTGCGGTTTGTTGGCCTTGAAAATGTTGTTCATTTTGTAACGAGTAAAATGCACTGGGGGTCCTTAAACTAGTGAGGGTGTGTCAAATAGGTCCACGAACTCCGAAAATGCAGATTCGACCCCCTAATCTATTTAAGTGTGTCACTGGAGGTCCAAAACCCCTTTGACCGGGTCTGACCGCCTACGTGGCTTGCCACGTCAGTCCTACGTGGCCTCTCTCTCCCTCTTGCTCCCACCTCTCCCCCTCCCGGCCACGATGGCGCCAGCGGCCGGATCCGCGCAGGTCCGGCGGCGACGGCGGCGCTCCGAGCTCGGGCCCGTGGCCATGGCGCCCGTGCGCGCCCCGCGGAGCTCCCTCCCCCTCCCTCGCCGGCGGGGCGCGGGGCCATGGCGGCGGCGCTCCGAGCTCGAGCCCGGGGCCATGGCACTCGCGCGCGCCCCGCGGAGCTCCCTCCCTCTCCCTCACACGAGCGCGGCCCCCACCCTCGCCGTCCCGAGCCACCGTCGAGCATCGTCCCCACCCCCGCCACCGCCGTCCCTGGCCGCCCCTGAGCACCGCCCCCGCTGTCTTGGGCCGCTAGCTCTGCGCCCCCACCCCCGCTTGCTCTGCGCCCCGCCGGTGGATCCGCTTCGCTCCTGCTCCAGCTCGCAACTTGCTACTCGAGGAGCGAGGCCGGCGGAGCTCGACGAGGGACGAGGCCGCCGCCGGCAAGGGAGGAGGGGCCCACCTACGGCAGTTCCTCCACGCCTCCTCCCACGCCCGGATGCCGCTGGACGGCCGCCCCGCCGTCCTCATCCGCGCGCGCGAGCTCCGTGCCCGGCGTAGAGCTGCGGCCATGGCGTCCGCGTCCGCCGCCGCCGGGGCCGCCGCCGCCGACGCACACCGCGCGCACGGCGCCGCCACGTGCCCGACGTCGACACCGCTGGAGCAGGGGAAGGCCGAGCCACCGTCGCCTCCGCACCGCCCGCGGCGCTCCGGCCGGCCGCTCGTGCGCGCACCTCTGCGGCTTGCCTCCGCCGTCCTCGTCCGCGCGCGCGAGCTCTGTGCCCGACGAGGCCGCTCCTCTCCGCCACGCCGCACCGCGGTCGGCCAGCCGCGGCCGCTCCTCTCCACTGCGCCGCACCGCGGTCGGCCCGCCGCGGTCGCTCCTCTCAGATCTCGCGCGGCCTCCACCACTGCGGCCATGGTCTCCACCGTCGTGGCCGAGCTTGCCGGCATGGAGAAGAGGGAGGGAGGCGATGGGGAGGGAGGAGGGAAGCCGGCCGCCATGGCGCATTCGCCTCGATCTCGCCGGCCGCCATGGCGCGCGCGCAGGCCGCCGAGCCGCTAGGAGGGTCCGCCGTCCGTGCCGGCCGCCCGCTCGCCCGTCGCTGCGGAGCCTCGCTGCCCGGCGCCGGGAGGGGAGCGGAGCCGCCGGGGGGCAGGGGCGGCGCCCCAGGAGGACGGCCGCAGGCCGGAACAGGGGAGGGGGCGGGTGGGAGAGAGAGGAGGCTGGGAGTGAGGAGAACCGACGTGGCAGGCCAGGTAGGCGGTCAGACCCGGTCAAAGGAGTTTTGGACTTCCAGTGACACACTTAAATAGATTAGGGGGCCGAATCTGCATTTTCGGAGTTCGTGGACTTACTTGACACACCCTCACTAGTTTAAGGACCCCCAATGCATTTTACTCTTTTGTAACTGATAATGTCCCTAATATGTGGTCTGCTGGAAAGAGATTTGAGGAAGAGTTCCCTTCTCTTTATTGGTCCCCTTGTGCTAATTTGATGCTCACTGATATGGGTAAAGCTTGAAATAATAGAAAAATGTGTCCAACATGCATCTCGCATTATTACTGAGGAAATTCACTAATGGAAAAGGAGATACTTGTTTAGCACCAGCTCACTTCGCCACAAATTTTGTTACATTACAAAGTGTCTACAGGCAGAAGGATGCTCTCTATACCATGGTTGTATCTAAAGATTGGAAAACCGCATCCTGCTTAAAGGATGCAAAAGGAGAAGAAATTGTTAGTCTTGTAATGGATCAATCCTTTTGGAAAGAATGTGGTATAGTTTGTAAAAATCAGAACCTCTAATTCGTGTACTTAGAATTGTTGATAGTGACGAGAGGCCTACTTCTGTTTGCATCTTTGCATGCTGCAAAAGAGGAAATCGAGAAAAGGTCTCAAAGAAGGAAGACTGTAGCTGACAAAGTACTAGAAAAGGTTATGCAAAGCATAGATGCTCGGTGGGATAAACACCTTGACAAAAATCTGCATGCAGCTGGTTTCTGGTTTAATCCGGCCAGCCAATGTAATGATAGCCTTATATCGAAGTATCATTTCACTATTTCAGGAGTTATAGATGTCATTGAGAGATATGCTGGAAAAGATTCAAATTTGCAGGCTGCTTTGACATCATAGAGGAAGATATTCAGACAAGCTGATGGGGATTTTGGCAGAGCAACAGCCATAAATGGTCGAGCTACTATGCTTCCTGGTGTGTGTTATTGTTAATCTGCTAGTTAGAATCCCCTTGATCTAGATCTTGATGAATGCTTATTTAATTTTTCAACTAAACCAGCAGGTGAATGCATGGTGGCTGACAGATGGCTGCAGTGCAGTGCTCCACTTGCAAAACTTGCAGTTGGTGTCTTGTCTTGAGCCAGACTTGAAGCTAGGCAGTGTAGCTAGTTGTTGGGGACAAACCAGTGGTACATGGAGCGATTTCTTTCCCATTGCCGCGAGGCCAAAAATGGTGGAGCTTGCTAATTTTCATTTCAGCTAAAAAAGGGCACGCGCACCCCCTGTTCGCCCCTCGAAAAACACTCCCCATTAATAGCCGCAGGCCAGCTTGAGCCGACGCCATCCAGCCGTCCATCCACCCATCTCCGGCCGTCCAGACGGCGCCGCGGCCTCCGTTTCCCCCCTTCGGGCCTTGTTGGACATGCTAGGCCGCGCTAGGAATAGTAACATTTGACCGTTAATTACAGTGTCAAATAAAGCCAGTTTATAAAATCAATTTCAGAACCCCGCGTTAATGACTCTGAAGAATCTAATGAGGCTTTTGACTGTGCGATTAAATGATGGTTACTGTAGCAAATCATCGATTAATTACTGTCATTAGATTCGTCGCGAAAAGTTACACTCATTTTTGAAATTGTTTTGCAAATAGACTTCATTTAGTACACGATGCATGTGAGATTTTTTTTCGAGAAACGTGCGCGCTAAAATTTTAGCGCGATGCAAAGAAGGCCACACCCCCGCTGGGCGGGCCCACCTCCCCATGCTTTATTAGCTCGTCGTCGCCTCGTCGGCCTCGATCTCGACGACCCCTTCCCGACGAAGCAAAGCAATCGAGCCCGCCGCGCCGCCGCCGCCCACGCTCCACGACGCGGCACCTCCGTTATGTCAAGGTGCGTCCGTTTCCCTCTCGCGTACGGCGCTCGTCGGCGGCCGCTTGCATTGCTCGCTTTCTAGCGGCCGGCCGGCGGCGCTCGGCGTGGCGTTCGATTAGCTAGCTAGTCTCCTCGCTTGATTGGCCTGTGGTTTGCGGCGTCGCCCTGAGCTAGGTGCTTGTATTTTTTTCCCCTTCTGATGAATTAAGTTTCTGACACGGGCTCGTATCTCGTCACGATTGGTCTGTGGTTTGTGGCGTCAGGAATTGCACAAGAGAATGCAAAGCTTGATCATGTGTAGCAAATTCACTTTAGGCCTTTAGGGCCTGATGAGACACTCATGACTGCCTGTGTTTCCTTACGAAAACCAATGTGTTTTATTTCAAAAAAGAAAACTAATGTATTAGGAACTCTGTTTGTTTGTTTGAATGAAAATTTTGCAGAGTTCAGTCGGGGTTTTTTTTAACAACCACGACTTCTTGTTCGTGAAAATTAATTTGCACTGATGTTTCCATGCACATGTAACAGGTGTGCTGAGTCACGAAAGATGGATTGGGGCTTTCAGCTGAATCCATACGCTGCTCCGTTCGTGCCTTCCTCCATGACCAGCTCAAGCAGCAGCTTGAATCAGAGGACCTGCTCCGAGAACCAATCAGCTGGTGAAGCTGGCAAGACCGAGACCGCCGACAGATCCGCCGAGTACGACCTCCCGGACTCGCTCTCCTTGGATTTCTACGCCGAGAGCCTAGCGAAGCTCAACATCTCCGGCGAGTCCTCCTTGAATGGAGACGCTGCTGACAGCGCGTTGCTCGATCCGTCAGAATATTTGGGGAGCGATCCGGACATCCACCTCCCGAGCGTGGTGGCGTATCTCTCCCACATGTTCCCCAATGTCTCTGCCGACTTCATCGTCGACGCGCTGAAGCTCCAGGAGTTGGACGTGGATCTCACCATCGACATGCTTTCTCACTTGGTAGGTGATCCGGCCTAATCATGAGTGAAGTTGATGGGTATGGTGCTTCCTGTGATGATCTTCTTTCCCTGATCGAGCTTGTATGGTCATTCTGCTGAACCCGTGTGTCAGGAAAATGGCACCCCGAAGCGTCAGCATTGGGGCGCCGAGAAGTCGCCGAAAGGCGCCTTCGCCGCCAACCTGCAAGATAAATGACTGTGCTCTCAGCTGCATCTTCATCGCCAAGATTGGATGTACCTCCTCTAAAATAGAGGGTGGATGTATACTTGGTACTTGGTAGAGTGAGTGTGAAGTTCTTGCGGCCGTACGGGGTACGATCATCCTGAAGAAGACCTGGAGTGATTCAGTCAGGGGCAGAGGCAACAAAGACCAATGTCTTGCCTTGTTGGGACGGTTGTTTTCGTTTTCGAATTCTTCCGTCCCACCATGCTTTCAGCTCCACCATTTTTATCGTACTCAGCTGAGCTCTTCTATCTGGTGATTTGGAAGTCAGGGATCTTGTACTGCATGCAGTCTCTCTGTTCTTGTACAGCTGCACTGTCAACCTATCCATCGCCTGCCAGCAGGTAACAGCGACCGTTGGTTTCTGCTGCCTTCCACTGCGTTCAGTGTGGTCAGGTGAACCATTCATTTGTGTGTGTCTGAACTCTGATGAGTGCCTGTCTTTACTTACAAGATCGGAATGAGCACGAGGGCAAGCAAGCTAAGCGTCAGCATTGATGTGCAGCTGGAGGGTATGCAGTTTGTGCTGGATGCGACATGAACTTTTCATGTGTGTGAACCAAACGCAACCCAAGAGTGGATTGCACGAGATATGAATTACTTGATTTTTCTTGCGTAGTTTAATAGGCTGAAAAAGTTTTGTGCCCCATGTTTTCTTCTTAAAAAGACAAAAGCAAAAAGGCTTTTCGTGATCAGAACAATTTTCCAAATATTTCCCATATTCTATTTTTATTTTTTTCTAAATAAATAAATTTTTTTTATGTATCTAGATTGAACTATGTCTAGCTACATATTAAAAGTTATATGTCTACAGAAATCAAAACGTCCTATAATTTTGAATAAGGGGAGTGATTGCGCCAGCATGGTAAGGAAATTGCTTCACGCGCGAGGATTCACCATGACTCATGCAATACGACCTATGACATGTCTACGTGCGTGGTTTCCATGTATTTTCGGAACCATGATTGAGCTGCTACCGTGACAGGTCCGCTGGACACGGTTACACTTGCACGCATAATATCGTGTTTCATGGTACAACTAAGTGAGATGTGAGCGATAAAACTATATATGCGTGCTTACCATTACTCGAGTTTGCTTGTGTGGTTTGATTTGATCGATCTTGGGAAAGTCTTTTGCTTTGCATCCCATGAGAGACCCAAGCTTGGCTTTGCTCTTTTTCTTTTCCCTTTTGAGAATCTTTTTTGAGAGCTGCGAAAAAAATCGATTGTGTACACGCCATCACATCAAGGACAAAGAAAAGGGGTAGCGTGAAAGCGCACGTGTACAATCTAGCGTGGGGATAGAGGTTAGGCCCCGTTTGGCACGGCTCTTGGGGCGGCTTCACGAGCGACTTCAGGTGAAGTCCTCCCAAACGTTTGTTTTGTGACCGGCTTCACGGTTCTGAAGCCATCAGCAGCTTACACAGGCAAGGTGAAGCCATGAAATCGTGGCTTCACGCGGCTTACACATCAATCTAACAAGTGAAGCTGTTTTGCCAAACATTTTCTAAAACGGCTCCAACTCCACCAGAAAAGCCGCTCCATCTGAGGAGCCAGAGCCGGAGCTGTTTTTGAAAGAGCCGAAGCCCTCCCAAACGGGGCCTTAGTGTACTATAAAAATGACTTTTAGAAGCGAGTAAAAACCTATTTTTAGGGGCAGACGTGATACCCGCCTCTAGTTTTCGCAGTTAAAAATCGGATTTGTAGGGACGGGTAATATGACCGCCGCTACAAATGATTTGTAGGGACAGGTCATGGGCTCACCCGCCCCTACAAATCATTTTCCAGAACATGAAAAATATAGAAAAAACTCGAAAACGACAAAATAAAAAAGAAAAAATATCCCTACTAATTGGCCACCACCACAAGCCCCTCTCCTAACAAGTTACAATTTTTTTTGACGAGATATGCACACCACTTGCGTAAATCGGGATTCGAACCGCCTACCTCAAGACTCACGCGTACCTTCCTTACCACCGCACTACACAGTCACTTGTGACTCTTCAGGGTATGCTATTGTTTTATATTAATTCTGAAATTAATTTGTAGAGGCGGGTGACGCCATCACCCGTCGGATGATGCCACTATCTGCCCCTAAAAATATTTTTCAATTTTATCTAAAAATTTATTTAATTGTTTACATATAGCAAAACAAATTAAAAAATGTGAAACTTCAGCACTATGATTATTGTGAACAATAGAAACATAAAAAAAATATACCAAGTATATTCAGTGTATATAAAGATTAAGATTGCGGAAACTACAAAGTATGATTTGAGTTATATGAGATAATATATAGTTATAGCTATTAGAGAACTTGAGTTATATGAGATAATATATAGTTATAGTTATGATTAAGATTGTGGAAACTACAAAGTTTGACTTCATCCGAGATCATATGAAAAAGTTATGAATTTTTTTGCGTGGAACCATTTGTAGGGGTGGGTCATACCATCACCCGCCCCTAAAAATGGATTTGTAGGAACGGGTGAAGCCATGACCCGCAACAACAAATGCCATCATTTTTAGGGGCGGTTCATGGCGTCACCCGCCCCTAAAATTAGGGGCGGGTGAAGCCATGAACCGCTCATTTTTAGGAGCGGGCGAGGAGGCGATCTGCCCCTAAAAATACTTTTTTAGGGACGGGTCAGATGCTACAGTAACCCCACTCTATTTGTAGCAATGAGTGGAATTTTGGTCCGCCCCTGAAAAAAATCGGGGCGTTCCTACAAATCGTTTTTGTAGTAGTGGTGGTTGGAGTGGTTAGTCGATACATGAGCAATCCTAAGGAGCCTCACTTTAAGCAGTCAGGCGTATTCTCAGGTATGTTAAAGGCACCATCAATTTTGGTATTCTATACAAGAAGACAAATGATTGCCAGGTGATTGGATACTGTAATGTCGACTATGCTGGAGATTGTGGCACACGACAATCAACTACAGGATACTTCTTCAGTATTGGATCTGGAGCTATATAATGGTGCAGTAAGAGACAACCAACTGTGGCATTATCCTGTACCGAAGCAGAGTATCGATCAGCAGCAATGGCAGCACAAGAAAGCATCTGGCTCAAGCAGTTGATGGAGGATCTTCACTAGCCAACAGAATACCAAAGAAAATGTCCTTGAGGGTGAGATCATAATGGTGCCTACCAAGACAGAGGAGCAGACTGCCGACATACTCACAAAAAGTCTCAACAAAGCAAAGTTCGAGAAGTTTCGAGAGGCACTCGGCATGGTCAGCAGGACAACATTGAAAAGAAGTTTGCCTTGAGGGGGAGTGTTGAAAGAAGGCAAGGCAATCTTCTAGAATGATCCACACTATGCAAGAACAAAATATTTACCATGGAGTAGTCTAGATTTGGTAATAAAATAAATTAAATAATATTGTAATATCTATGAAATTTCTAGAATGAGGGGGCACTTGTCACAACCTCATGGTTCCCCCTTGCCTATAAATAGCCCCCCTCTCTTGCCATGCCATTCATTTCATGAGCATGATAGATGTGTGGTGCTAGGAAGTAGTGGGAAGGGTGAGTGCTAGGTTAGCCACAAAGAGAGGGTGTGTTGTGTACCCTTGTGTAATACTATTGTGGGTGTGTTGTGTACCCTTATGTAATACTATTGTGGGTGTGTTGTGTACCCTTGTGTAATACTATTGTGTTATTTTGTAAGTGTTAGTCTCCCAGTTTCTAAGTACTTAGTGTATAAGTTGTAATCTATCGTAGGTTGACTCTGCCCTCCGGGATCACATAGGATCTAGCCTTCATCGTAGGAAGGCTCTGCCTCCCGGAAGCCAGCTTCATCTGTTGGTAGGCTCTGCCACCCGGAAGCGAGAAAAGCGGCTCTACCGCTAAAAGGACCTTATACACTATAAGTATCTAGAAATTGAAAA
The DNA here is from genome assembly GCF_016808335.1 of Panicum virgatum. Lineage (NCBI taxonomy): Eukaryota > Viridiplantae > Streptophyta > Magnoliopsida > Poales > Poaceae > Panicum > Panicum virgatum. The sequence continues at coordinate 3,197,429 of NC_053145.1, forward strand.
GACTAACCGACTCTAGAGTGAGTTGTTGTGTCATCGGTGTAGGTGCTCAGCTTAGTGGGTATTAGGACCACCTCGGTTCCCAACCACATCTCTCTCCTCCTTGCTCGGATCAGAACTGGTGTATGGCAAGTTCACCATAGCAGGGTGGATCTCCCCTTTTTTGCACAAGAACCCCTTAGGTTAACCTCATCCATGGAGATAGAGTTGAGTCTTATACTCAACAATGCCCTTCCCAGTTGTGGTAACAAAGCGGCATGATACAAATAAAGCCTATCATCAAAGGATCCTCAAGGGTTGACAGGAAGTGGTGAGTAAAAAATAGCTCATATATAGCCATCCCATAGACATTCATCATCCCTCTGTCAAATAACTTCTTTACTACTTCGTATCCCATAAATGGCTTTGACCCATCAAATGAATCAGCTTTTTCGAGATCTATGAGAGCAACAGTCCCATAGATTCTTGATACCTTCTGGTTGTCTTCGGACAATGTCTTCACTATGTCATACCCTCTCAATTTATTGCAATAGACCAACTCAAACAATGATCGCCACATAATTCTACAAGCACCTGAGAGCATAAGCGGCTTCTTTACATGTGTGTGTTGGTATGTAGAAACGGGTTCATGTGGATATCCGAGATGGCTCTTCAAGAAAGGGACAAGCTCGAGCCAACTGGAATGTTTACAGTCTTCAGGAGTGAAGAATCTGGAACAAAACGTTAGACACAACCAGATCCCTATGTTAACAAGAGATAACTGGATTAAAGTAAATAAGGCTACCCACATCTTAGGACATGTTTGGTTGATTACCACACATTACCACACCTCTTGCCAAACCTTAGCTAAAGTGTGGTGCAGAACACAACTTAGGCAAAGTTTGGCAAAGAATTGAGAGAATGAAATGTGGGGACACAGGTTGAAAAACTGTGGCAAGTCAAACTGTGGTAATGAAACAAACATCTGCCGCAGAAATTGTGGCAAAGTGTGTCAATGGTGGCTAAGAACCAAAGAGGCCCTAGTCTTATTAAAACATAATTAGAAAGTTATCTTGATCATATATCCGATTTTTTCATGATCTTTTACAGTTCATGATTTTTAGTTTACTAGACAGTCGAGATGTTAATCTTTGTCAAATTTTAAAGTATTTCACAATGGGAGAAGTCGATGTCCTATTATTGTGTGATCTAAGCTGATTCTAGTCTACATGTATGTATATGCCTGAGCAACACCACTACATCACCCAATATACTATCGGAAATTCCATCAACTCATATTCATCGTTCAGCAAATAAGATAAAAATTCGACATCCTAGATAGAGAGAAGCCTAGCATAAACTAGTACAAGACCAACCTTGCTTGCTCTAGAACAGGTAGGGTCTGGCTTTTGGAGGAATCTCCGGAGCTGAAGCCCCTGGCAAATGACATATTTTGGGTTCCAGGACCACCTTGTCGACGCGACCGGCCATGGGTGAAGCGGCCAGAAGCACGAAACCTGGAACAAAATGGTAGACACAACAGAAATCAGTACCCTAGTTAATAAGAGATAACCGGATTAAAGTAGCTGATGCACAATTTGACATCAATAGACATTCCAATACTATACCAATTAGTACTATATACCCAATATATGCACTGTCAATATATATTTCATAGTGGATTTAATAAAATAAATTTGATATTGTAAATATTATTATTGTTCTCTATAAATTCGGTCAAAGTTGAATAAATTTAACTTAGGACAAACCTAATATGGTCTGCTGAAAGAACATTTGAGAAAGAGCTCCCTTCTCTTCATCGGTCCCCTTGTGCCACTCACTTTATTAATTTGATGCTCACTGATATTCTGATATGGGTGAGCTAAGCTTCAAGTAGGGGCAAAATGTGTCCAACAGGCATCTTGCATTACTACCCACTTTATCTTATGAGGAAATTCGCATACGGAGCCATTTCCTTCCCGTCACCGCGAGGCCAAATTGGGACGGATGTTTCTCGCTTTTGAATTTTTCTGTCCCACCATGCTTCCAGCTGCACCAGTTTTATTTTAAGATGTACAGCTGAGCTCTTCTGGTTAATTTGGAAGTCAGGGATATTGTACTGCCAATCTATCCATCGCCTGTCAGCACCTACTAGCGACCGTTGGTTTGTGCTGGCTTCCAATGCGTTCAGTGTGGCCAGCCGGCATTTCATTTTGTATTCTGATGAGAGCTTGTCTTTAGGCTGTGTTTAGATGCCGGAAAGGCAAAACATAAAAATTTTGTAAATCGTTTGTATGGTGTACTAAATATATTCGAAAAATAAATCATATTATAAAAATGGATTGTAAATCGCGAGACGAATCTAACGAGTCTAATTAGGACGCGATTAGGCACTAAATTACTACAGTAATGCTACATTAACATGCTCCGATGATGGATTAATTATGCTCATTAGATTCGCCTCATAGTTTACAGACAAAATCTGTAATTAATTTTGTAATTAGTCTATATTTAATACTTCAAATATTGAAAATTTTCTAACAAAAACACAGAATGCAAAAGTGATAACCCTTACTTTACTTACAAGATCGGAATGAGCATGAGTGCAAGCAAGCGTCAGCATTGATGCGTAGCTGGAGTATGCAGTTTCCAGTTTGTGCTGGATGCGATGCGACATGTGTGTGAACCAAACGCAACCCACGAGGCCTTGTTTGGTTTTACAGCACGCTGTGTTTAGTTGTAAAATCTCTCTCCAACTTTACTATTTATCTATCATATCAAATCTTTTGCCTCATACATGAAGTACTAAATATAGATAAATAAAAAAAATTAATTGCATAGTTTTGATGTACGTTGTGAGACGAATCTTTTGAGCATAGTTAGCCTATGATAGAACAATATTTACCACAAACAAACAAAAAATGCTACAGTATCCAATGTGACCCTTTTTACCACTTTTTGCGGATTTAAACACAGCCAATGTATCCTAACCCATGCAAGGAGAAAAGAATCTCGCATGCATGGTGTACTAAATGAAGTCTATTTGCAAAAATTTTTCAGGGATGAGTATATTTTTTTGCGACGAATCTAATGACGGTAATTAATCGATGATTTGCTACATTGATGCTACAGTAACCATTCTCTAATCGCGCGGTCAAAGGCCTTATTAGATTCTTCAGGGTCACTAACGCGGGGTTCTGAAGTTGGTTTTTGTAAACTGACTTTGTTTGACACCGTAATTAACGGTCAAAATGTCATTATTCACTAGCACGCTACAAACCAAACAAGATAGGCTGAAAAAGTTTTGTGCCCCAATGTTTGCCGTAAAAGAAAAGACAAAAGCAAAAAAACTTTTCGTGGGTCGGCATAATTTCCCAAATATATTTTCCCTACTCTATTTTTTAATTTTCTAAATACATAGATTTTACCTACACGATTACACTTGCACAATGGCATGCACATATGCAAGAGTGCTCCCTACTTAGTTTTTTTATAAACTTCACACTGCCATTTAAAATTGCCCACTTAATTTAGCTCACGTTCCACCACTGTACTTGCACGTATAACATCGGGTCTGTTTGGCAGGGTTCCGGCTCCTCTAAAAATAGCTCCAGCTCTGGTTCCTCTAGTGGAGCGGCTTCTCTGGTGGAGCTGAAGTCGTTTTGAAAAATATTTAGCAAAACAGTTTCTTATATTGGTGTCTACTCATGGAGCCGTTTGGAGCCACGTTTCGTTGCTCCACCTCTCTAGTTGAAGCCGGAAGGGGCTCCAAGTGCAGCTCCTTGCCTGGAGTTGCTCCAAAATAAATTGTTTGGCAGGGCTCCAGCTGGAGCCCGTTTTAGATCCTGTTTTGGAGTCCTATCAAACAGACCCTCGTGTTTCATGGTACAACAAAAGTGACAAGTGAGCGGCAAAATAATGCGTGCTTGCCATTACTCAAGTTTTCTTGTGTAATTTGATTTGATCGACCTCAACAAAGTGAAAAGTACTCGGCTGGCAGAATAAATAGTATTATATGAGAAGAAATAAACCGAGATTGATCAGCCGAACAGCCTGAAAGTCTTCTGCTTTGCATCCCAATGACCCCATGATTTTCCTTCCAATGGAACGAAAACGAAACCCATGCTTGGCTTTTGAGAATCTTTTTTTAGAGCTACGAAAAAAATCGAAGGCGCACACGCCATCACATCAAGGACAAAGAAAAAGGGTAAGCGCACGTGTACAATCTAGCGTGCCCATTTCAGCCTCCTCTCACCGACACCGCGGGCCCACCAGCCTGAGGCAGTGAAACCAACCAACCCACAGGCCGCTGCTGTCCCGTCGTTCAGGGCTTCAGGCGAAAGCAGCAGCCGAAAATTGTGGCCGCGAACGGCGACGACCGCGCCGACGGCCACGAGCTCCTCGCCTCCCCCGGCCGCGTCCTCTCCCTCCGCCCCAGCTAGGCCCTCCCCTCCCCAGCTCCCCTCACTCCGCGTCCGGCATCCAGGGCTCCAGGCTCCAGGCCGCCCCCCTTGCATCTCGCATTCGCGGCGGTGGTTTCAGGTACGTCTTCGTAGTTCGTTCGAGTCCCATCCGAAGTTGTTCTAGCTGATTGAAGCGGCATGTTGGCTAGTTGTACTGGATTCCAGTTGGGTTTGATTTTTTTTACCCTTTTAGCTAGTTTTCGGTTACGGTTGGGGGCAAGCTGTCACATTTAGTTTGTTTCCCGTTCACTTAATCATTCAGGTTTACAATTCCTTCTGCAATTGCCGCGGAGCTCATGCTAGTCACTGTTTTTTGGAATTTATAATGCTGATGGTCTATTCAATTGGCCTAGTCGTTGAGGTTTATGTATTGGTGTCAAGCATCAGTAGCATTTTCGGCCATCAGAATGGTGCCTCCAGTGCTGTACATGAGGACCCGATGGCAGTGCAAGGACTTAAGTTAGTATTCGCATGATGTTGGATGCTTAGATATTTTCAAGTTTCGTCAGCTCATATTTTCGCATACAAAGTTGCGCATAACCAGAGAATTGTGTTCCTCTTGTGTAATGTCGCGGTGTGTTTTTTTACCGGAAACTATATATCCATCTGACCATCTCTTAAGAAGTTATCTTTCTTGCTCTTTGTCAGGGCAACGTTATGGAATGCTTAACAACAAGTTTTGCAAGGTAAGCTGCTCCTGTGATCCTGTTGTTTGAATGTTTCTTTACCAGATTTTTTATTTTCAGGTCCCCTTTACCTCATCTAAATTTGGCAAAGTAGTACATTCACATCTTTCTGGACTACATGTGCATTGAACCTGATAACATGGTTCCATTTTTTTCTTTCCCGTTAATTTTAACATGCCATAATTTTCTTGCTGAAGAAATGTGGGAAAAGAGCACAACTTCGTATGTTCAAGTAAGTTGGCATCTGAGAACCAATGGGTTCCCAGAAGGATTTGCTGCTATGCCCCCAGTTTGACAAACTTCAGTCAACGGCATAAGTTCACTGCTATCGCATATCCCATGAGCCCAATTATTGGAAGACGTTCACGCTGGAGATCCTTTGCGGCAAGTTTGAACTTAGAAGATGGCCCTGCACCCTCCGACTCAACATCATCTTCATCGGACCAGACTGCTGATGGTGATGCACCTGAAAATCTGCTTTCACAAAAGCTGAGTTCTGATGAGGTATCTGTTGAACTCAAGTGTTATGGTGTTTCACTTATGCAGTCGCAATTGTACAACATGGTATACACAGGAGATCCGCATCATTGCATTCAGAAGAAGAAATGTGCATAGACTACAAACACACGCGCACGAGCGCACACACACACGAACACGCACACCACCACCAGATATACACCATAGTACTGAAAACAGACAAATTTTCATTTCTGATCAATCCAGAATTTTCTTCTACCACCTCAGATGGTTATACTAGATATTTGTTTCTGCTATTAAGATTTTTTTTTTGACTGTCAACGGGGGGGAGAGGATCCCCACCTGATTGTATTGCCAAATTGCCCCAAATGGCTGAATTCAAGAAAGTTTTACAGTTGGCGAACACTTGCCAAAAGTGTCACCCACTCAACTCCAACACCAAACACGTTTTTTAGCTTATCTAGCCATTATGCAGCCTCGCGCACCAGGCCGCCACTACCCAGCGGTCTTCTTGGCGTAGTCTATGTTTCCATAGCTCTACATCTGCTCGGCAGGCCCTCAGCGTCTCTTGAATCGTCGCTCTTTCTCCCCGAAACACCACATTGTTGCGGCGTTTCCACAGCTCCCAACAGCACAGCAAGATGAAGGTACTGAAGTGCTTCTCTGGCATCGCCTGTGGTCGAGAGATCCGCAGAAGCACGCTATCTGTGTCGCTCGATGAGATGTCCATTCCCAGTTCTTCCCAAAAGCGGGCTGCAAACTCGCATTGCAATAGTATATGGGCGGTAGTTTCAGTTGATTCTCCACAGACCTCACATCTATCATCAGGCACAATCTTCCTTCTGGCTAGGTTGGCCCGGCATTGGAGTCGGCTTCTGTTGACAAGCCATCCGAAGAATTGAACACGGGGAGGTGCTCTACTTTCCCAGACAAAAGCCGCGCGGGCGTCCATGTTGTCACTGCGCGCCCTCAATACTTGATACAGAGGCTTACTTAGCAACTTATTATTCTCATCCGCCATAGGGCAGTAGCGTTGGTCTCCTCCTTCCTGCAAGGTAACCTGCGAGAGTGCCGCCTGCAATTCCCTGAGTTCCTCGCCTGTGGCGTGAGCCTAGGCACTAGGCATGGCTCCACGCCTGCTTCCACCACGTCCCGGACGCTTGCTTCTGCATTCTTCACATGGCTGAACAGCACCGGGAACCTAGTGGCAAGATCGTCCTCCCCGAGCCAAGCATCTGACCAAAACGACGTGTCCCTCCCACTGACAACGCTGCAGGTGGTGATGGCTCTATATAGTGGCAGTAGTGCTCTCAACGCAATCCAGTGTTCCCCTTCTATGCTCCCTTCCATTGTGGCCATGCAAACTCGCTCCCTTGCCTAGCGTGCCCAGGAGGAGGTGGTCGCAGTGTGCAATCTATGAAGTAGTTTCAGCATGAGGCAAGTGTTCTGTGTCTGCAGGTCCTTGACCCCGAGACCACCCGCGGCCTTGTCCAGGCACACATCGTCCCATGCGACCAAGCACCGCGCGCCAGACGCCTCTTTCTCCCCGGCCCACAGAAACCCTCTTCTTTTCTTGTTCACTGCCTTGATCACCCCAGGCTGCAGTTGCATCACGCTCAGGCTGCTATTAAGATTAAAGCATAAAATTCTTATATTTATTTCTTGTTGCTTGCATGCACATCTTTTACATTCCACTCTCTATTTGTGGAATTTGGTCAATTGGAGGCTTGATGTGCAGCATTTTAACATGAGAGAAAGTTACATCACTATGATGCCTATGACTATGTGTCTCTTCCCTGTTTGACACATTTAACTTAAAAGTCACTGTGTAAGGGAATAGTTATTAGACCTGGTCAGATCATTGTGCAATTCATGGCTCACCATCTAGATTAAGCTAATATCCTTACAGTTAGATTGGATTAAAATTTGTAACTTCAGATGATAAAGAATAAGGCCAGGATGTTACATTTATTTTTTTTTAGTTTGAAAATCGTGAAACCTAATTTTCCTGCCTCCTTTTTTTTTTGTAATTTTGCAGTTGAAGTCTCTTTTGGCTGATTCAGAACGAAGTAAGCTTTTGAGAAGGCTCAGCGAAGCAAATCAATATAACCGGTTCCTCAAGAGACAGGTTTTTTGGTGTTCTCTTGCAAATAGTTCAGTAGATTGCATTTTCACAGTAAACAGTGTTCTTCCTACATTTTAGTCTCCCAAATACTAAGCTGCTGTAATGGCTGCTCAGTATCTTACTCTTTTGAATAGCATTGAGACATTTAGTGAACAGAGCATCCAGTCACTGTGTTTGCTATCATGAGGTGGTCTGCATGATACAACGGATTTGCTTTGATCATGTATTTAGATATGGTTATTATTGAAAGAATATAGAGTAGTAGCTATGTCAAATTTGCATAATGCTAGCTTGATTTTATGTTCTGCAGCTGCAACTGAAGGATGATGCTGTCATAATGTTCAAAAGTGAACTTGCTGCTTTGGAACTAGAACTGCAGGTTAGCTCTTACAGCCTTTTCTTCTTTTAATGATTGCACTTGATATTTAATTCTGTATGCATCAAGTTGTATACTTTTAGGGGGAAAAATTGTGGGCCCTGCTATTTGTCTGCTGTATGTTTGAATGTTAGCAAAACTACATTGTTCCTGATCATCACAAGAAAATCTACTAATGTTTTTTTTTGGATGATCAGTCAGCTTCCCTCATTTCTTTAGCTTCTGTATGATAATCTGTTTGTGATGTAGAAATATTCTCCATAATTATATCATAATCAAGTAATATTTGCTGTTGTTGCCACTAATTGGGAGGAGAATATTGTAATATCCTATGTTTGTCATTAGGATTGGGCTTAAAGTAATATTTTCTTTAATCAAGGTATAGGGGATGAACATAATTGATTATGTTTTTACTCAAGCAAGTGTTTATTACTTCTTTACATCTACTCTTTCATTGGTGTCAACAGGCTCTGGTTGGCCTAGCTGAAGAGATTGCTAATTTTGATGTTCCGTTAAGGTCTAGGAAGATAAATGGAAAATATATTCAATCTCTTCTTCTCTCCAGATTAGAGGGTAAGTTATAGCAAGGAGCATGCAATGCTTCCAGTTGAATCAACATCTGAAAATTTGGTGACAAATTATATTTGCTCCCTGCAGCTGTTCATGGTAAAATTATGGAACAGGTAAAGGATGTTGACTCTTTAAAGCCCCAGGAAATTTCTGTATACTGGGTTGGCATGGCTGAGGTAAACATTTTGACTCGTTATCCCTTTAGTTCTTACAAGTCTGCTGATGTATGTTTCCACATCAGAATGTGCAAATTATGGGCTCATTCGATGGGTGGTCCCAAGGTGAGACAATGTCCATGGAGTATTCAGGTGACTATGGAAGATTCTCTGCAACTCTGAAGCTAAGACCTGGAAGGTTAGTTTTATCAGTTTTTTTTCCATTCTGAACTGTTCGTCTCTTCACGTAAATATACTCATTGCGTGCCCCGTGAAGGTATGAGATCAAGTTCTTGGTTGATGGGGAGTGGAGATTGTCACCTGAATACCCCATGGCTGGCGAGGGAATGATGCAGAACAATATTCTTGTCGTGGAGTAGCAGAATTTTCTCTTCTAGTAGCATCTTAGTAATTCGGTAGATCAGAAACAATGCCGAAGTGTATCAACTTTCCTTCCTTCCCCTGTAATATGTTGCTACCGTGCGGTTGCGTCACAGAACTCAAATGTTTTGTGAAATGCAAGCCTCCAGAGTCCAGATGCATGCTTTCCTTTTCATATCTAGTGGTTTATATTCAACGTTACCTTGAGCATAACCAAGTAACAAATCTCATAGCACAAAGACAAAACTTTCACCATGTCAAGAAAAGTTCCCTGATTATTAGTACTATAGGAATAGGACCCTATTTTTCATCCTTTTCTTTTTTCAATAACATCCTTTCTGATGCCCTTCATTTAGCACTAGTTTCATACTAGTATATATGGCACAATCCACTCTTCTGATTAAGCTAACAAAAGCTATACCCTTTCAAAGAAAAGGCCCGGAACGTAAGGGCCAAGCTCTGTCAGCATCTTGCTCACAGCAGCCACCAGTTCGTCCTCACCTCCTCTTTGCTTCACCACCTCGATGAGGCTCTCCCGGACCTTGTCGGATCTGGTCAGGTGGTCGCGCCACAAGCGGAGCCCTAGCTCCTGAATGGGCGTCTTGCGATTGGTTCGGACGAATGTCCAGTCCATGTACAGCAACATGTCCCGGGTCATCATGACGGCCTCGAGGTGCTGATTCCACCTGGCCAGCAGCTCCTGCAAGAACGCGGCGCCGCCGTCCGCCGGAGCGGCGTCGTTCAGAGCCCTCCAGAGGTTCTGAACTTCCGAGGCCATGGCGGTCTCCATCGCCGAGTACAGCTCGGCACCCTTCTAATAGAGGACCATGTAGTAACTGTTCCTGTGTCAGCTCAACAGAAATTCATCCTATTATGATCAACTGGGAAGACAGAAGGAAAAGAAGAATGGGGGCAGAGAGGTGAAGATGATCAACCTGTACATCATCTGAAGCAACATGGTTGTGCTTCCTCGAGCGTAGAATTCGCTGATGGCCTGCGTCGCCATCTTGCATACTCCGGCGAAGAATTCCGGGTCTTGCCTGTGCTTGAAACGCTCTGGCTTCAAACCGCGCCGCCAAGTGAGCTTGCCTTTGTTTCCCAACTTCTGTTCTTCCCGTGATCTCTCCATCTTATGCCAGCAAATAAAATCGATATCATGAGTTGTGAATTACGAGTAGGACCATGATCTATGTTAATTGGAAGATCAAACAATGTATGTAAATTTGCAAACTATATGTTTGATGATCGAAACTCGTAAATTGAAACGAAATCCACGATCAAAAAAACATTGGATGACTGGGGAAATCCGAGGCAAATGGGTCTGGGCTCTCGTTCGCAATTCAGGACCACCAGGTCCTGGACCAGTTTAACAAAGAGAAGAAAACTCACAGATAAAGATGAAACTATATATGCTAGTTTAAGATTTTCCCAACAGACCGAAACAATCAATTGAAGAACAGATTAACGCTTTCGCATCTTGCCCTGCCTACCCCCAAAAAGAAGAGGAAGAAGAAACCATTCATCACTGAACGCGATAGGGGTATGGCGAGTAATAACCCGTGAGCTCGTCGCCGGTTCCACGCGCCTCCGCTCGTCGATTGTTCGTTGATCGCCGAATCACTGGGAGAGCCGCCGCCGCCAGACGTCGAGGCTTCAGAGGGGAGAACGAGTATGGGCAGGGTTTTCCTTACCTTTTTTTACCAGCACGCAACAAATTAGTATACAGGCCCCACATGTCAGTTCTTTTTTAAGGGAAAATTCGATTCATGCCACCACAACTCCATGAAATTGAGTTTTATGTTCAAAATCATGTCACTCAATGGCATGGATTTCAACGTGAAATCCAATTTTAAGAAGTCGTAGTAGCATGAATCCAACTCACCCCTTTTTTTAATCACAGGCCTTCTCTCTGCCGGGCACTCATCCCCGAGACACCCCTAGCGCCGGTGGCCGCCGCCATGGGTGCGCCGGCAGCCCTGCTTCACCCCTCCGCCCTACACCCATCCCCTCCTATCGGCGCTTCCCAGTTCCGCCCGTCGATGACGCACCGGAACAGCGCGGGGAAAGAAAGGCGCGCCGTCGCTGTCGACGGCTACAAAACAATCGATGACGCACCGGAACAGTGCGGGGAAAGGAAAGAAAGGCGCGCCGTCGCTGTCGACGGCCGTGCCGAGCGCCAGCAGACAGCCGGCGACGCTACAAAACAACGCGCCAACCAACCGCCCCACTGCTGACCCTTTCCACCCCACAAGGCCCCTGCCTTCCGCCGGCCGGCAGCGGAAGCGGCAGCGGCAGCGGCCACACCCCCACATGGTATGGCCGCCCGCTTCCTCCTCAACGCACTGCTCCTCCTCCTTGCCGCCGCCGCGCCGTCCCATGGCCTCACCCAAGGTACTCTTGTTTGTCGTCCTAGCCGAATCCTTTCTCCAGTTCTTGTCTTCTTTATTATTTTGGTCTGCCGATGCTTTGTTGGTCGATTGAAGCATGAATCGGAATTTTGTGCATAAAGCAGGCTGTTTTTTTTGCGTTGACTGATGTGACTTACTACTGTTTTCTTCCAAATTTGGTGCCTGTGTTGAGCTTTTCTTCTGATGCGATGGGGAACTTTTTTCTGCTTGACTTTGACACAGCTGATGTTGCGAAGCGATTGAAGGAGGAGCTGTCAGAGAGGAACCGAGAGAATGAGATGCTCAAGTCATGGAATGGGGACCCGTGTTCCCTTTCAACCTGGGAAGGATTTTCTTGCGAACCCAAGGATGGCGCCCGTGTCGTCGTCAAGCTGTGAGTGACACAACTACCTGATTATCAGCGTTCACGCACGTGCTTTCAGAACACCAGCTTGTCATGTTTGTATTGCAGTTATGTTCATATTTGGTTGTCCTGTACTGTGAATTGCGATGCTTTTATCTTGTCAATATGGTACTCGCATCAGCAAGTGGTGTTGAATCAGAAAGAATGTGATGAACTGGTACTTGCGCAGGAACTTTTCTTCGAAGAATTTGCAAGGCCAGATTCCAGCAGCGATTGGGAACTTAACAGACCTAACTGAAATGTATGTTTCACTGTCTGATTTCCATAACGAATTCATGCTTTGTTAGGCATTGGCTTTAATGTCTTATTCTTGTTGGTGCAGTGATCTGCAGGTCAATAATTTCACTGGATCTATTCCGGCATCCTTTTCCGCTCTCAAACACCTGCGCAATCTGTAAGCATACATTATCTGTTTCTCTATCTTTCTTCTTATAACACAAAGGCTTCAATAAAACTCATGAGTAATTCTAAAATTTTGCCATCTGATCTCATATGCTTCTCACACAACATGGATATTTTGTGTGAATGGCGACATAAAAGATCTGATCAAACAAATGTCATCTAATCTAGGTCAGTGAAGTGCAACCCCTTCCTAAGCAACCAGCTACCTGATGGTTTGTCAACTGGGGTGGATTTCAGGTAGCATTTGTTTTGTATCCATTTTCACGTTATATTTCTTTTACGTGTGGCAGCAACATAATGTCACTAGCCTTTCTTTATGCTATGAAAACAAAAAGCCATGGAGCCTGTGCTGCTGAAGAGTACGAAAGCCCACCTGGAGTTGCTAGTCAGAGAGTAATTGTTATCGGCGGTGTTGCCTGTGGATCTTTGGCATGCACTTTTGCTCTTGGATTTCTATTTGTTTGTTTTAACAAACGTGAACGACGTTCTCCAGAAAAAGACTGCTCATCTACAACAAGTATGTCTCCTGCTGCTACAATCACATGGTAGATGGTCTTCTGAGTTCTGTGCAGTCTTCATTTGGGGGCATGAAATAGAACTTGCATGCCATGTATAGCCTCTTAGAAGTACATGTACAACTACCAGCAGTTATATGATCGAATGCAAAAAAAAAAAAAAGAACAACACTGGCAATAGGACATGGAAACCATGGAAATAGAATCATTCCATTTTGATTTCAGTGGGAGGCTAATAAGCAGAAAGCAGGGCAAATATTTCACTGTTTCAGTGTATCCAGTGCTTAAATATTTTATAGGTAAAATCATTTCTTGTTTTAAATTGGTTTGTGCAGATCCCATTTTTCAAGAATGTGGCATCCATAACACTGCAAATCCTACAGTGCAACAGTTCTCCCTCAAATCTATCCAGACTGCAACAGGCAACTTCAAAACATTGATAGGAGAGGGTGGGTTTGGAGCAGTTTATCAAGGTACATTACCGCATGGACAAGAAGTTGCAGTAAAAGTCCGATCAAGCTCATCAACACAGGGAACACGTGAGTTTAACAATGAGGTACAGTCGTACAGACCAATTCTACCATATTAGCATTGTTTTCTCCAAAAGAAAATCACACCAGCATAAAGGAATCTTGTGGGGAAAGTTTGTTCTGAGTCATGGACGTGGCATTTGAGTATTTGATTGCGGCACAATCTTGTTTGAGAAGTTTTATTTATTTGTCTGTTGTCATATCTAGCAAAAATTCCATAATAACTCTATTTTATATATAGTCAAATTTTACATCAATGATCAGTTGTTCCAGATAGTTTAATTTCTATTTTTTCTGTATATATCTATTTAATCATTTCATCAAGCAAAGTTCCTCTGATCTCTGGATCAACCAATTGACACAGTTAGGACTTCTTTCTGCTATATGGCATGAGAATTTGGTCCCACTTATTGGCTACTGCTGTGAAAAGGATCAACAGATATTGGTATATCCATTCATGTCCAATGGCTCACTACAGGATCGCCTCTATGGTATCATGTTTCATGAAAACTTTATTTACTTTTCACTTGTTATACCCTTATTTATAATCCTTATTTTTTTTGTTTTGTAGGTGAGGCATCTAAAAGGAAAGTTCTTGATTGGCCTACCAGACTATCTGTTTGTATTGGTGCAGCAAGAGGTAAGAAGCACCTTTGTTCTGTGAATACCCACTCTGCTTGTTTGTCTCTGTCCTATAGAGGAATCAAACTAAATATTCTTTTTTGTGCAATTCCTGGAATGTCCTGTTGCTTTGTGTTGACCTTTGGTCTATAAATATTGAACAGTGTAAATGCTTCCTTTTATTTCTACATCTGCATAACTCATTGCTTGTTTTACTTGTTCAGGGCTGGTATATCTACACAATTTTGCAGGGCGTTGTATCATCCACAGAGATATTAAATCAAGCAACATACTTCTGGATCATAGCATGTGTGGCAAGGTAGCCGATTTCGGGTTTTCTAAGTATGCACCACAGGAAGGTGACAGCAATCCATCAATGGAAGTGAGAGGAACTGCTGGATATTTGGATCCTGAGTAAGTTTTCTCATGGCTTTCATTTTGGCAATGAACATTAGAGGATCAAAGACTAAGTTTGGAGCAGCGGTGATTTACATAGATAGAACAACATATTGTTTGAAAAATAATGTTGAGAAAAATTTAAATGTTTCCATCAACCTGAACATAGCATTTGGGACTAAGTTAATCTGAACAACAATTTTTCAGCCCAGTAGATATCAGTAGATAAGGTTCAGTTGGATATTTCCGCTGTCCCACTGAGAATCTGTGGCCAACACTATTGCAATATAGCAGGTCCTGTAATTTGAATAAATGACTTCATTTTAAATCATCCGAAAATTTAACTGCAACGTGAACTGTAGAAAGGTAAAACTGTAATGTGTAAACGAAGAGTTGTTGCATGTGTTGTTTCCATCAACCTGAACATAGCATTTGGGACTAAGTTAATCTGAACAACAATTTTTCAGCCCAGTAGATATCAGTAGATAATGTTCAGTTGGATATTTCCGCTGTCCCATTGAGAATCTGTGGCCAACACTATTGCAATATAGCAGGTCCTGTAATTTGAATAAATGACTTCATTTTAAATTATCCGAAAATTTATCTGCAACGTGAACTGTAGAAAGGTAAAACCGTAAAAGGCATATAATTGTGTAAACGAAGAGTTGTTGCATGTGTAGTTTCTTGATATACTTTTAGACATTGTTAAATGTGGGCTAACTAAAATTTTTCTCTCTTTAAGAATTCAACACCATAGAAACCACACATCATATGTTAGTTGCTCAATATTATATGTCAGTTGAAATTTCGAATCATCATGCACTGAGTCATCTGGAACATATTCGTCATGATTTACTGATGTTTCCTTTTCTTTTAGATACTATTCCACTCAGGTGTTATCCACCAGAAGTGATGTCTTCAGTTTTGGAGTTGTCCTGTTAGAAATTGTGACAGGAAGAGAACCTCTTGATGTCAAAAGGCCCCGTGATGAATGGAGCTTAGTTGAGTGGGTATGTTCACATTACACTCTGTAGTCATCCATTGTGCATCTCAATCAAATGTACTCAAGTATAACAGCTTCTGTTTGGAGGCTTGCAATCCTTTGTCCGCATCCTCTAGTTTTTGTGATTGCTAAAGACCTAAAGTATTCATCATAGTAGTTCTGACAAAAAAAATGCTATATTTCAGCTACACAACTCCAAAAATAATCTTACATTGATCCGACATCATGCAGGCAAAACCTTACATAAGGGAGTACAAGATCGAAGAGATAGTGGATCCTGGCATAAAAGGGCAATATTGTTCAGAGGCCATGTGGAGAGTGCTTGAGGTCGCATTGGTATGCACCGAGCCCTTCTCAACCTTTCGGCCAAGCATGGAGGATGTTCTCAGGGAGCTGGAAGATGCACTGATCATCGAGAACAATGCATCCGAGTACATGAGGTCCATCGAAAGCACCGGGACTCTGGGGTCCAATCGCTATCTGTCCATTGACAGGAAGAATTTTGCATCAGGTTCAGCGCGAATCGACCCGATAAAGGGACATTTGCAAACGATGCCCTCACTTCCTAGGTAACTGGACTATGGACTGTGCTTATGATCCCACAACGGGTGCCATCAGGGATATACCCTTGTTCAAGGCACATCTGAGCTTGGACGCTGAGTCTTGAGCACCTGAGAAGGGCATGGGGGGGATTGTTAGCCGTGTCTGTAGCGTGTACCCATGTACAGAAACCCACCGTGGTGAGAGCACAGATCAGCTATACCTGCACTGGGAAATGTTTCTGAAGCCCAGAGAATGGGCTAGTTTTGCCTGTAAAATTTCCATTGATTCAATCACCTTAAAGCTTTTTTTTATAACAAGGCTGGGAAATCCTCACAGGTAGTTTTGCACAATGGAATCTGGAGGATCTTTTCTGCATCATCTTTTGTAAAGCACGTTCGAATGAGGCCCTCATTCCAATCACCGGATTCTTCATCTATAAGAAAATGAACTGTTAGATCATCAGGAAGAGGCACAATAGGTTTTAGTTAAGAAGATTTTTTTCAATCCAGCTATCCCTTGTTAACTGGATCCTTCTCCCATCTCCCACTCTCCACAATATACCTTTCTCCAGCAGATTCTTCCCATGCATGAAACTTCGCCATGTAAAAGATGAGCTTCTTGGCTGTGGTGCAAACCAAAAATCACAGTGAGGGAAATAACGGCCTTTTAGCACCCTTGCGCGAAGATAATGCGGTAATGTAACAAGTCTCCAGCATTGCTTTCCCAACATTGCTTGATTAAATAGTTCCATGTCCCGAAAGCCCATGCCGCCCAACGCTTTTGGTGTGGTTAATCATTCCCATGATCGCCAGTGCATTTTCTTCTTCCCATTTTAACCCCTCAAAAATGATTTGAAATTGTCATTCTCATCTTCTCACATATCCAGGCTGGTAATCGAAAGCAACTCATCATATAAATTGGATTTTCCTTACCAGCTCGGGAAAGGGGTCGATCACTCCATGCCCGTGTGGAGATGTAACACAAATAGAAACTATTTTTGCTCCCCATACTTAACTGCGTGTAAGTATATACATTCAAAACTCATATAAACAAGTTATGAAAATATTTATGATTGCAACTAGGGTGGAGATACTTGAAGTTAATGAGTTCCCTAAGAAGCAGCACATACCAATTTTATTTATTATAATTTTAGTAGTTTGTTTGATGTAATCCAATTATTTTTAAGTAATTCTGCTTTTTTAACACGTGCCACAATCTCCACTGGTAGTCTTTAAAAGATGAAAACTAAGAGTATCTCCAAGAGTCTTTCTAAATTTCACTCTCTAAATCATCATTTGGAGAGTCATATACGTAAAAATCGCTCTCTATACATCTTCACTCTCCAACAACTTTTCTATATTTTGTTTACACCCTAAAGAGCCATTTTCGCTATCTATCTTTGGCTAGCGAGAAATCCGGAATAGATGATGACTATATTTAGATAACCACTTAGAGAAGCTCTTGGAGGCTATTTTTCTATCAAAAATATCTATTTCTAATAATTATGATGAATACAGAGAGTCTCTTGGAGTTGCTCTAAACGAGCCAAAATTCAGCGTTCGTTAGGCCATGACATCTCATTTTCTCAACCATTAGATCGTCGCTTATGTCAGATCGGACGGATGTAGCAATAGCAAGGCCAAAGGATTTGTAGCCCACCAGTAGATTCCCGAACACAACTATGCCTTTGCCTCCACGGCTCCGGCCACCACGCGGCGATGCTCGCCTGCCTCGATCGCCGCCTGCACCGGCTCGAGTAGCTAAGATCTGGATATTTGTTTGGCCTTAAGAGATTTATTCCAATCCATTCTGATGTCGTGATCTAGGTCTTCCGGATGGTGCAATGACCGAACGATTTCGTCTCTCCCCTAGATGCTGCATCGTAAAAAAAACAAAAAAAGTTCACATCAAGGTGAAGAGCGCCCATTTCATATCTCATTTCCCCCATGTTCTGTAAAACATTTGTCAGAAAAAAACAAAGATTTATGCTTTGCATTTTGGTTTGCACTCATATATATATGCAGAGATCTGATCTTCCTGCAATGCTAGGCCCACGTTAGTTTACTTTACAATGCTGATAATGGTACATCCTTCAAAAGGATAGATAAGGTTAAGCATGCATCATGAATTCATGATTAGAGCAAACCAAAACTTTTAAGTTCCCCCCCTTGCATTCATGGAGTCATTATTCGTACTTCTCATGCACATTACGAGCACCCATTAATATGAATACATGATCAACATTACTTAAACCTGTTCTGGAAGACACTTTTCAGATACTACAGGCTACTGTTAACCTATTTGCTTGATATGGTTGTCACCATTCGTATTTCTCGTAGTTAGACATTAGAGCTTCCTTCATTACATGGATCAGACAAAAGTTTGTGTCATGAAATTTCTAAATTATCCAGTAGATGACTAACATAAAATAAGTTTCTTAGTTCAATGCATTACTCAGCATTCATGAACTGCCCATCCGCTTTGTTTTGCCTTACTGCTGCTCCAATAGTAAAATAGCTTGCTACAACTGGTGGGCTAGCGATATAATAACACATTGGATCTGCAAATATGGGCTGCATTCCAAGCGCTTGACAAAATACTTTGATCGAATATATTAACTCAAACTTTTCAGTGGTCAGGAGATTCAGAATTACATTACTACAATTGTTTCTTTCCATATAAATAACAGGCCAATATGTCCACTGATAAGTGAAGAAGAGTTTAATCTTTGATTATATTAGCAACTCAAACACTGCAGCTCATCCAAGCAATTAAATTCAGGAATAACCTTATCTCACCCTTGTCAAGCAGTCAATGCTTCGAACGTCTTTTTTTTTTCCTGCTTCAGCAGCCTATTTCAGTTATCAGCATCACCCATGTTACCATGTGGTGTGACATAGACGACCAACCTATTCACTCAAGACATTCTTGCCATACAAAAGCTTTACTGCTGCATGCACATCGAATCCCTATGCCAACCACACGTGGTGAATCCAGATGAAAACGAAAAAATTGGTCCAATCCAAATCCCGCGCCAGCGTTTCTAGTGTTATAATTGGATTTGGTGATTGCAACTGATCGGATCGGAGTTTTTCTTTTTGTGCGAGCAACAAGTTCAAATGTAACTATTGTTGGGTCTAAACAAAATTAAAAAAGTATGGAGCAAATGTTGCAACAAAATTAAACAAAATTTTGCAATTGCTGTGCGCATCAACTAGCACTTATGTCGCATGGGGAGTGCATGCCATTATTTACGCCAAATAAAATGTGTCGATAGAGGACTAGAGTAGTAGTTGGTTCAACCTGCAGGGAGGCCCCACAACACGAGAGAGCAGGCGGCAAGCGGCACGTACCCACCCAGCAATTCGTAACCCTAAATCGTCCGCTCTCCTCCCGCACGCCTCTTGCCGGGCCGCCGCCTCCGGTCTGCTTGCCGTCCGCCGCTTCCTTCATCGGCGGTAAGGCACCTTGTCACCTTCCGAACCGATGGAAGAGGCGGCACCGAGGGCCACAGTGCGGTGAGGAGAGGTGGCGCGCCTGTGGGGCCGACCGATGCAGCTGGCAGCGATAGAGCTTCACCCCCACCTGGCCACCTGGCGTCGATGATGAAGATGGGTCGGCTTCTACGACACCCGGCCCGCCGGCGCGCCACCTCTTCCATCGGTTCGAACTCCCCCTTCCCAACAATTTCATTTAAGATCCGGATATTTGTTTGGCCTTAAGCGATTTATTTTAAGAATCCACCGCCATCTTGAAGGAAATCGAGGCGGCCTCTGAGCGCCTCCGTGCTGCTCAAGAGCGCGCCGCCCGTGAACGCACTGCGGCTCAATCTCCTGACAACAATCGCAGCGGTGGCGACGACGCCGGCTCCGACGCCGGCGACCATCCTCACCCCAACGGTGATCCACTTGCCGCTGCACTACTCCAACAGGAGGCCGCCGTCCTCCTCAACCTTCACGCCCAGGCTGTCTCCGTCCAGAACATTCGTTCTCTAGTCCCGCTCCTCCTCAACGTGAACTCCACCTTCTACGACCGCTGGAAGCAATCGTTCCTCGACGTCCTCGGCAAGTACTCGCTTCAGTCCCACATACTTTCCGACGCCGTCTCACCCCACTCGCCTTCATGGGTGCGGATGAACTGCGTCGTTCGTACCTAGCTCCTCGGCACCATCTCTGACGACCTCGCCGACACGGTCTCCGAGCGCGACGCCTCCGCCCGAGTGATCTGGCTCGCCATCAAGTCCCAGTTCCTTGGGAACCACACCACGCATGCTTTCTACGCCGACCAGGTGTTCCGCGCCTTCACCCAAGGCGATCTGCCTGTCGTCGACTACTGCCGCCGGTTCAAGCGCATGGCCGAGGATCTCCGCGACCTCGGCTAGCCTGTCTCCGATGAGACGCTCGTCCTCAACATCGTCCACGGGCTGAACGAACACTTCAGGGCTCTCGGTCTCCACATCAAGCGCACCACCCCACTGCCTTCGTTCCTGCAGGTTCGGGACAACCTGCGTCTTGAAGAGATCACCATGGCCAAAGCTCCTCCGGCGACCGCCCTCACTGCCCTCTCTAATGGTGGTTCTGGCAGCTCCAGCAGTGGTGGCGGTTCTGGTGGCTCCAAACCGCCGGCCAAACCGCCACAGCAGCAGCAACAATGTCCCCCTCAGTCGCCACAGCAGCAGCAACCCCATCGTCAATGTGGCGGCAAGCGGTGGAACAAGGAAGCCAAGGACGGCGCCTCCCAGGGTGCTTCCACAGGCGGTGGTGGCACCACTACCCCTGGCGGCGCTCTTCCTCCTGGCGGCTACACGTACCGGAACCCGTGGAGCGGTGCCATCTTCATGTGGCCTGGTCCGCAGGTTGGACGCCCCTTCGCGCCCCAGCAGGCGCCTCTCCAGCAGCTGCAGCCACCCCAGACCTACATTGCCGGTCCTCCTAGCCAGTGGGCCAGGCAGTGGGGTGTTCCTCCTCCTGCTGTTGTTCCTCCCTCCTTGGCGCAAGGATGGGATCAGCAATCTCTGGCGAGCAACTTCCAGACCATGATGCTTCAGCAGCCGCCACAACATGAGTGGCACTTCAACACAGGTGCCACCAGTCACATGGCATCTGACTCTGGTATCCTCCTCAGCTCCTTCTTCCTGTCACTTTCACTGTCACCACCGTTCTTCCACATAAGCTTCATCTTAATAATGTTTTGGTTTCTCCTAACCTTATTAAGAATCTTATCTCCGACCGTTTACCACTGACAATAACTGTTCTGTGGAATTTGACCCTTTTGGTTGCTCTGTGAAGGATCTATCAACCAGGAATAAGATTGTCAGATGTGACAGTTCTGGCCCTCTCTACCCACTGCAGCTTTCAGCTTCCGCGCTCCTTGCTAACACTTCGACACTTTGGCACCAACGTCTTGGGCATCCTGGTCATGAAGTTCTGTCCAAACTAGTGCAATCTTCTGCTATCAGCTGTAACAAGAGGGGTAGTGATTATTTGTGCCACGTATGTCAGCTTGGCCGTCATGTTCGTCTTCCGTTTCATGCGTCCTCATCTCGCGCCTCGCGCCCTTTCGAGTTGCTACATTGTGATTTATGGACATCACCAATCACTAGTGTTTCGGGTCATAAATATTATCTTGTGATTCTTGATGATTTTTCACATTATCTTTGGACAATGCTGTTGCAGAAGCCACTTGGTTACGCCAACTTTTGTCTGAGCTGCACACTCCCTTGCGCAAGACAACCTTAGTGTATTGTGATAACATCAGCTATGTCTACATGTCTGCCAATCCTGTTAAGCATCAGCGGATAAAACACATTGAGATCGACCTTCACTTCGTCCGGAAGCGTGTTGCTGTTAGTGATATTCGTGTTCTCCACATGGCGACGACTTCTCAGTTCGCCGACATCTTCACCAAAGGGCTGCCTTCCTCGGTCTTCACTGAATTTCGGTCCAGTCTTAATGTTCGGTGTCCCGACGATCCAAATGCGGGGGGGGGGGGGGGGGGTTAGACAGAGTCCTGATCTTGTACGGCTTAGAGCCAGGATTCCAGCCGGCCAGCCATGTTTAGTATGTTGATTAGAGATACGGGGAGGAGTCCTAGTCCTATACGAGGTTTTCTTTTGCTTCACGGTTCTTCTCCCCGATTTATGTAAATGTATTGTGTCTCAATTAATCAATCTAGGTATGTTTGATATAAAAGAACACGGAAACAATGGTGATGTGCAAAATATGCCGGGGACTAAGAATGCCACTAGGAACATGCACTAGGGCTCATCTGTACTTGCAATGATGGGATGCAAGTCAATGCTTGCTTGCGTGCTTGAGAATATAATCCACAGAGAGGACGGCAGGCGAGATGAGGGAATTGTATATCCTGAAATGTAGTGCATTTTAGGTTTTTGCAGACAGACAGATTACGGAGATAGAAAAAAGACGTATATACCTTTCATTAGTGAATTATTCAGTTAATTAATTGCTTAATTTTCAGTGCCCGTACAAAAACCAAGGAGGCTAGCATACCTTTTTTACTCCCCCAACTCATCCCAATTAATTTTTTTACAAAACTAGCTTACACCAAAACCAAGGAGATTAGCATGACTTTTTGTCCAAAAGACTCTAGGATGCCTTTTTAGATACAAATTTTGAACCATTCAATGTTTTACATTTCAGGACGGAGGGAGTATATCTCTACAGAATTAAGTAGGGGGTGCTGAGTGGACATTTGTGCACAAATACAAATCATTGTGGCTTTGTGCTTGAATGAGGAAGAACAAGTGGCATTGCAATGACATTTTTGGATGCTGATCGTGAGCTGATAGCTTACATGGGTATGATGATGGCAGGTGAAAGTAATTCGAACATCACAGCACGCACAGAAATGGCAACATGAGTTGATAAGCTCAAATATCACCACATGCATAAACAGTACAGATTTCCTATTGGAAGTCTCGCTGTCAAGGTCGTTGTGTCCAAGGGTAGCAGACCCCGACTACACAGTTTGTAGTTGTGATCGGTAATGGCGCCGGGGAGTTTCCCGGATCGCCCAATTATGAAGGGAGTTAGATTGAGGGAAGAAAGGGGTGGAAGATTGGTTTGATATTGCTCAATTGTAACACCTAAATTTATTTTTTTTGAATTATGAATTTATTCAAATGATTTTTGCGTTTCTTCTCCTTTTTTCTCTTTCTCCTTCCAGCTTAGCCCACCTCCTTCTCCCTCCCTCTTTTCTTTCCTGCGCGGCCTAATCAGCCCAACGAAGCCGGGCCAATCCACCCCACCTCCTCCCCTCTTTCTCTCCCATCACCAAGCGGGCCCCGCCCGTCGCGGCGATGCTTGCCTGCCTCGCCGCCTGCACCGGCTCGAGTGGTTTGCCCATCGCCGAGCTCCAGACGGCGGCCCAACACGACACCGAGGGCCACGGTGCGGTGAGAGGTGGCACGGCTGGAGGGCCGACCGATGCAGCTGGCAGCGTTAGAGCTTCACCCACCTACCACCTGCCGTCGATGATGAAGATGGGTCGGCTTCTACGACACTCGCCAGTGCGGCGCCTCTTCCATCCGTTCGAACTCTCCTTTCCCAACAGTTTCATTTAAGATCTGGATATTTGTTTGGCCTTAAGCGATTTATTTTAATCCAATCTGACGGTGCATTGACTGAACGATTTCGTCTCTCCCCTAGATGCTGCATCGTCAAGAAAAAAAAAGTTCATATCAAGATGAAGAGCGCCCATTTCATATCTCATTTTCCCCATGTTCTGTAAAATATTTGTCAGAAAAAAATAAAGATTTATGCTTTGCATTTTGGTTTGCACTCTCATATTTATATATGCATAGATCTGATCTTCCTGCAATGCTGGGCCCACGTCAATTTACTTTACGATGCTGATAACGGAACATCCCTGAAAAGGATAGATAAGGTTAAGGGCAAGTACAACGGGCGACCTTACGCCGTCTGTAAGATGTAGATTTTGTGAAAACCACCCCGGAGCAGTGAGGCGATGGCGCCCTCGTCGCCTCGCGAGGCGACGACGCGGGCTCGTTGCCCAACGCGAGGAGACAACGCCGCTGACCCGTTGTGTGTTGCGTTGTAACTCGTCGACGGCACCCAAGGATCAGGTGCGGATGAGATCGTTGGCGCGAATGGAGATCGTTGCTCGTTGCTATAGCTCCAGTGCTCGGTCATCTTGCTGCCCGCCGATGTTGTCGCCATGGAGGCCGATCGGCCGGAGCACCGCTAGTGTTGGCTGCCTTGCCGCAGCTCGATCTCGATCCGTCCAGCCCGCCCCATGCTCGAGTTGCTCGGATCCGCTGGCAGCAGAGCCGCGCTGAACTTCCATCGGCTGGGTTGGTGGCATCGGCCGGCTGCGCTGAGTGCTGAGAAGCAACGGGGAAGGACAGAGAGAAGAAGAGAGAAAATAGGATAGAGACGGGAGGAGATAGGAGAACCACAAGACTTGAGGATAGAGACAGGAAGAGATAAGGCTACGGGAACAATTGATCTTTTTCTTTTCTTTTCTTTTTTTCTCATCTCATGTACTATTTCGTAAATTTTTAATTTATGTTCCACATGTAAAAGATTGCACAAACAAACCAAGCAGTATACATCATTTCATTCTCTCAATCAAGCAACAATAAATTATTTACTTGCATGTGACTTATTTGCATGTAAATATATTATCCATGTGATTTATTTCTCTTCACAAATTACTATTTCATGTATGCCACACAACAATACACAAAGATCCATTTCACATGTTTGATCACCATGTTTCATGTGTCTAGGCATGTAATAAATAACTAGCAGACAATCACATAGACAGACCATTGTACAGGTTGTCTGTTCTGTCGTCTGCGTGCAGTATTCTAGACACACACAGACGGCAGCCGTCTAACCATTGTAGATGCCCTAAGTATGCATCATTAATTCATGATTAGAGCAAACCATAACTTTTAAGTTCCCCCCCCCCCCCTTGCATTCATTGAGTCAGTATTGGCATTTCTCATGCACACTACGAGCTCCCATTAATATGAATATATGATCAAGATTACTTAAACCTGTTCTGGAAAACACTTTTTAGATCCTAGTAGCTACTGTTAACCTATTTGCTTGATATGGTTGTCATTCGTATTTCTCGTAGTTAGACATTAGAGCTTCCTTCATAACATGGATCAGACAAGTTTGTGTCATGAAATTTCTAAATTTATCCAGTAGATGACTAACATAAAATAAGTTTTTTAGTTCACATTACTCAGCATTCATGAACTACTCATCCGCTTTGTTTTGCCTTACTACTGCTACAATAGTAAAATAGCTTGCTACAACTGGTGGGCCATGGATGCGGCGGCTGCTCCTCCCCTACTCCAGCCTCCAGGCCCTGTTCGCCGGAGAGAATAGATCAGGAGGGGCCGCCTCCTGCCCCCTCCTGCCCCGGCAGCTGCCGGGTCTTCTCACCCGAGCGTGAGGGGCACCGGCGAGCGGGTATAGTAGGGGCGGCAGCCTGCGGTCCTGTCCTCGAGCGTTGCATCGTCGTCGACCAAGGCCTGGAGGGGGATTTGAGGGGCCTGCGGTCCATGGCTGCGGTGCTTATCTCGCAGCCGTCACTGGCCGGTAACCCTACCCGGCTGGCAGATGGAGGGGTGGCTCATCTCGTAGCCGTCACTGGCCGCTCATCTCTCAGATGGAGGGGTGGCTGGCCGCGCTGGCCGGGAGTAACGCGGCGGGGAAGAGGAGGCGGCCCTCGTGGCCACACCGGAGAGGCAGGCTCGCCGCCGGGGACGAGGAGGCATTCGGATGAGCCCCGTCGCCAGCTAGAGCTGCGGGCGATCCAGCGTCACGTTCCCCGCGGCGAGCGCAGCCGGAATAGTAGGCGGTTCGACGCCGCATTCCCCGCGGCGACTAGGTTTCCAGTGAGGCCGGTCAAGACGCAGCGGAAGGGAAGAATGAGGGAAAAAGGAAAAAAACCCTGATATTGTGGACCCCACCACCATGTGTCAGCCACGTCACCAAAACCATCTAGCAAAACCACCGTATAACCAAACGTGAACAATTTTGATAGTTCGATTGTCAAGGATACCCGGTTTTGGAGTTGTATGACCAAATCAAACTCAGACAATAGTTGGATGGTCAAAAATAGACTTTATCCAATAGTAAAATAGATTGCTACAACTGGTGGGCTAGACATATAATAACACATTGGATCTGCAAATATGGGCTACATTCCAAGCGCTTGATAAAGTACTTTGATCGAATATATTAACTCAAACTTTTCAGGGGTCAGAAGATTTAGGGGTTGTTTGGTTGGTAGCCACACTTTGCCACACCTAACTTCAGACAAGTTTGAGCAAGTTAGTAGGTGTTTGATTGGTAACTAAGTATAGGCAAGATTTTTTTAGGCTCCACATGTCATAGACAAGAAAAAGTGTGGCAAGATTCCCTTAGACAATAAAAGTGTGGTGGCCAAATTCTTTGCCATATTTACCTAACCTTAAGTGTGGCAAAGTGTGGTTGGCAACCAAACAACCCCTTAGAATTCCATAACTACATAATCGCTCTGTTCGGCTGGTTGTGGCTGTTAGCTGATACTGATTTGTTGTCAGAGAAAAGTACTACTAGTTAGTTGCTGGGTTGTGATTGATGCTGATTTGGTGGAAGAGAAAAACATTGCTGGCTGGCTAGCTGACAAACTAGCTGAACGGAGCGATTGTTTCTTTCCATATAAATAACATGCCAATATGTCCACTGATAAGTGAAGAAGAGTTTAATCTTCGATTATATTAGCAACTCAAACACTGCAGCTCATCCAAGCAATTAAATTTAGGAATAACCTTTTTTCACCCTTGTCAAGCAGTTTCCTTCTAACGTCTTTTCTTTCCTGCTTCAGCAGCCTATTTCAGTTATCAGCATCACCCATGTAGTGTGACACAGAGGGCCAACCTATTCACACAAGACATTCTTGTCATAAAAATAAAAGCTCTGCTGCATACATGAGCATCGAATCCCTATGCCAACCACACGCAGTGAATCCAGATGGAAACGAAAAAATTGGTCCAATCCAAATCCGCGCCAGGTTTCTAGTGTTATAATTGGAATTGGTGATTGCAACTGATTGTGCGAGCAACAAATTCAAATGTAACTATTGTTGGGTCTTAACAAAATTGGAAAAGTATAGAGCAAATGTTGCAACGGATGCCAATTTAATTTTGCAATTGTTGTGCTCATCAACTCACACTTATGTTGCATGTATAGATGGCCAAATGGGTCGGGTCTGATGGGTCGCATAGGACAAGGCACTAAAAATACGACACGAACACAACCCGACACAATAGATATAGTGTTAGTGCCAGCACGACACGGCCATAGTGTCGTGCGTGGGCCAAAACTTTAGCATGCATTGCAGTACGGACACGACACGACTAATGGGCCGGCACGATTCGGCCCGTCAACAGCCCTCAAGTCATTCATATATATAATGAATAGGTTGGCCGGGCAGACCGTGTCATCGTGCCGACCCGGCACGACTTCCTATGAATCGTGCCATGCCAGGGCTGCGGCGTCGGCATGTCGTGTGGCAGGACATAGACGGAGCATGGCGGACTTCCCGAGGTGAGCTCCGCACACGGCGCAGCAGCACGCTCCCTGGCCTCACCTCCGGCGATGGCGGGGGACCTCCCCTGGCGTTCTCCCTCGGCAGTGGCGACGAGCTCTCCGGGTAGCAGCGTTTTTTTCTTTTTCTTTCTTGTTGTTTTGATTTTTGGATGCAAAAGTTTTTATAAACCATTTTTTCCAAACTTTTTTAGTTTTGGATGCAAAAAAAATTTCTTCAATTTTTTTCTCAAACTTTACTTTTTCTCATCAAGGATTTCCGGTCTCTTCAATTTTTGCTTGAAAAGTTTCTCCAAAATAATTTTATCGAATACAAATACTGTACAACTTAATATTGGTGATTCAGTGCGTGGGAGAGAAAACTCTCTTTCAAACTTTTTCTCATCAAAGATTTGGGGTCTTTTCATTTTTTTCCTTGAAATTTTTTTATGAAATAAAAATATTATTCCGACACTTCCGACAACTGGTCGGAAATCGACAGTACAGCCTTCTTCCGAGCGATTGTGAATTTTTTACACTCTCAACCAAACACGGCCTTACATGTGCCCGTCGGTTCCTCACCAGAGGCAGCAGGAGCCGGTCAGGGCCAGAGGATGTAGCAGCAGTTGCAGAGTCCGAGGCCACAAGGCAATGGCAGTCAGCTATCCTTGCAAGGTCGAAGGCCTGATGGATCTGCACAAGGTCAGCGTATGGTGGTACCATCTCACAGCACAGATCCATCTGAAATAATAAAATGCTGCCATCACATGAAGGAATCAAGTTTTGGAACCAGTGATACTAAACTGTTGTGCTGTAGAAAGAATGTAAGTGTTGACCACGACCAAAATTGGTCATAACCGGTCTAACCGATCTGACCAAATGATCTGACCGGTTTGGTGCTGTAGCCTGTCCGGCAGAAGCCCGACCGGTCTGACTGGTGGGTCCGACCGGTCTGACCAGTCCGAGGGGAGTCTGAGTACAATTAGAGATTTTTGTAGATTTAGATTCTGTAAAAGGGATTCTTTGCGGGGTAAGTTCATCCCACCCTATAAATATAAAGGGTCACGGCCGATTGAGGCATCCAATCGATCAAAAACAAATCAATACATTACTTTTCATTACTTTGCATTGC
Organism: Panicum virgatum; assembly: GCF_016808335.1. NCBI lineage: Eukaryota > Viridiplantae > Streptophyta > Magnoliopsida > Poales > Poaceae > Panicum > Panicum virgatum. Next base: position 3,226,164 of record NC_053145.1, read on the forward strand.
TTTTTGTCTTCCCCAAAATCTAGCTCTTCCAACCTCCATCTGTTGTTCTACTTTTGTCTCTGTGACGTCTGAAAGCGTTCTAGGTGGCTTGCCGACCCTAGAACAACCCTGCGCGCGCTTACCCTAACGGGGTCCCTCCCGGGTGAGCGTTCATCGGTCGTCGTCGATTCTCCCCGGCGATCGGTCTGACCAATCCCTTTGACCAGTCTAACTGCTCCACACAGGAGGCGCTGCATCGAGCCCCTCCGCGCGCCGCGCGTTCGAGCGTAATCGTGTGTTGGCCTAGATTGTGCGCCAGCAGTAAGGCAACATTCTAGAGTATTCTCCACGAAGCAATAGGAAGATATTTTCATATAATACTATAGAATGAGTAATAAATAAATTAGAAAAACCTTGTAATATTTAGGAATTCTCTAGAATGGATGACACGTGTCACTACCCTATGATCCACTTTGGCCTATAAATAGAGGACCTCCTCCTTAACATCATCTATCTAAGAGCGTGATAGATGAGAAGGGTGAGTGATAGGATAGCCACAAAGAGGACGTGTGTTGTGTAATACTATTGTGTTGTAATAAATCAAGTGTTTTGTAAGTGTTAGTTTCCCAGTTTCTTAGTACTTAGTGTATAAGTTGTGATCTATCGTTGGTTGGCTCTGCCACCCGAGATCATAAAGGTCTAGGCTTCATCGTAGGAAGGCTTTGCCTCTCGGAAGCCAATGTCATCAGTTGGTAGGCTCTGCCACCTGGAAGGGAGAAAGTGGTTCTGCCATCAAAAGGACCTTATACACTAAGTAGCTAGAAATTCAAAAAGCTAACCGACTCTAGAGTGAGTTGTGTGTCTTATGTGTAGGTCCTCAGCTTAGTGGGTATTAGAGCCACCTCAGTACACGAGCTATCATGAAAGCCTTCTGGCAAATCCCATTCTCATTTCTGGAACACACTACAGTATGTAGGCAATGAACCTAAACAAGCTGACGGCTAACAATTTGGAGGCTAACAGTTTCCCACGCATGCTTTATATAGTGAGTGGCCAAAAAACCCTAGAGGGTTGAGCAGTGCCTCTTGTAGGATGGAATCGGACCGAGCAGAGCGAGGCGGCCCAAGCGCACCGAGGCCGGGGGAGTGGGTGCAATGGCAGCCCAAGCGCACCGAGGCCGGTGGAGTGGGTGTAGAGGCGGCCCAAGTGCACCGAGACCGGGATGGGTATAGAGGTGGCCCAAGCCGAGGCCGGATGCACCACAGATCCGGTGTTTTTTTTTTGAGGAATTAGATCCGGGTTTTTTATCAGATCGACCGTAGTAACCAATGAAAAATAGTAAGATTAAGATTATATTGAGATGAAAAACTGTCGGCCAGAGGAGACGTCTACTCATCGCATACGAGTGGAAGACACCACATCGCATATTGTTCTTCTTCTTCGGTGAGCTCCGGCGGCCGGACTTCGGAGGAAGGCGGCGGCGGCGGAGGAAGGTAGCGGCGGCGTAAGCGGCAGTGCAGAGGAAGGCAGAGGCATATGCGAGTGATCGATTCCACGGAGAGATGACTCTTCACCTTCAAAATGGACGAAGAGGGGGGCTGGTGGATCCTAATGAGGGGATGTGGAGTAGAGGGGGCCCGGAATGTCTAATCGGGTACCCTATTTATTGTAGTTACGAGGTTAACGCGTGGTCCCGAGGTTGGGAGCATGATTGGCAGTAATTAACGCATGGTCCCCATGTTGGGAGCGTCCCAGGCCGCAAGCCCGTAAGGGGTGTAACTAACGCGTGGTAGCTCCCAGGCCATAACTAACGCATGGTCCCGAGGAGTGGTCCCCCACCCTTGTCGGTGTCCTGACTCGGGGGTTCGGATCCCAACTAGTAAATACTGAGTGTTTCCTCATCCCAAATGTTGATGCAAGAGGCAATACAGTAACGCACGGGTTTATCCTGGTTCCGGCCTCAGGGCCGTACGTCCAGCAAGAGAGTGTGCGAGGGCACTGTATTATCTTGCACCCGGAGTGCTTGTAGTAGGGGGTACAAGCGAGGCGAGAGAGGGAGGGAGGATCCAAGTCTCGGCTAGAGGAGGAGTTGAGCGTGGGGAGTAGCGATGTTGGGGCTAGGAGCGAGTGTGTGCTCTGTGTGTGGTGTAATGCCTAGAAAGCCGACCGACCCCCTTAAGCGAAGCCCGCCTCCTCCTTTTATAGACACAAGGAGGGACGGGTACATGTACAGGGGATCGCAGAAGTCGTTGTTTCTCCCCGAGTTGTGGGGATACAACAGTCGAGTACTGTGGGAAGTACACTGTGGGGTATGGCGTCGGGCGTGGCGGTCGGCCTGGGCATCGCCTTTGACCTCGCGGAGATCGTGCCGGCGTCCTGCCAACCCCAGCAGGCGACGTGGTCGTTGTTGTAAGGTGTACAGTCCTCCAGATGTGGCGTGATGGCGTTCCGTGGGCCCTGCAAGTCAGGGTCTTGCGTGCTCCAGCGGTAACGGGGCACGTGGCGATCCCGGACCCCCATGGACAAAGTGTCGTCGTGTGCACTAAGGAGGTCCGAAGGTCGCGTGGAGGTCCCGGACCCCTCGAGGGGGGGAGGTCCGGGCCTCCGGCCGCTAGCGCTGGGCGCCCCTTTTCGAGGGGCTCGTGGCGACACCGGACCCCCTCCCGAGCAGGAGGCGGGCCCGGGGCCATACGCGCGGGTGAGGTGGAGTCCGGACAGCCGGAGTTGGCATAATAGTGATGGGAACTATGACGAGCGTGCTTCGTCCCGCGTCGCAGGTCCCACAGTATTGCCACAGCGCCCGGGATGGTGGAGCAGTGACCGGAGTTGGCGGATGGGACTCCGGTCACAGCCACTGTGGGGAATGGCGGCCTGACGCCGTCTGTCCTGGGCACTGTGGAGGAGTGGTTGGCACTTAATGCCTCCGTACAACGGGCGGGTGAGCGGCAGGGCCGTTTGTCCCTTACGCCGAGGGGTGGCCTCGAGCGAGGCGGAGATGAGTTGTCCGCTCGAGGGTAGGTCTGCTATCCTCGAGCGAGGCAGAGATGATTTGCCCGCTCGAGGGTAGATTCGCTACCCTCGAGCGAGGCGGAGATGCGGGGCGCAGTCGAGGGTCCCGATGGGAGCCCTCGAGCGAGGCGGAGATCGCCCCGCGGGTCCGAGGGGGGTGCGAATGGGCCGCATGCTGGGCTTTTTTGAGTCCTTTTCTTTCTTCCAGATTGGAAGGAGGCCATGGGACTTCGTGGGCCCTGTTGCCTTAACATGTGCTTTGCTTTTTTAGGGTGATCTTAGTACCTCGATTAGGGTGTCCCTAATCGTGGTACCCGACAACCCTACTCCGAGGGATGCGCGAATCCCGCCTGGCGCCAATGCCGCTAGTTCTCCCCCGGTTCCGGCGCCTCGGAGCGGATGTTGAGACGAGGTCTTCATCGTTTTACGTGAAAGGGTAAAAGAGTCGATTTGATCTCTCAACTTTTTATTTTAAGTCCTTTGATTATAAATTGGACCTGTCTCGGCGTCAACCGATTGATACCGATTGATATTTTACTACCTATCAATCACCGGTGTCAACCGATTGATATTTGACTATCTAAAAATCACCACCCTCGGACGTTAGGTCATCATCTAGCGGCTCAGTTATTGCCCAATTTAATTTCTATCTTCTGTCTGTTAACAGGCCCGCAATTTACTATTGCGCGCCCGTTAAGTGCGCGATGGTAGTTTGCAGACCCGTTAGTATGTTAGCTCTTTTTTTTTCTTTAAATTTAGAGGCCTATTGGAAGGTTGCAGGTGTTGGCAGCTCAGTACATGATATTGAGCCCACTAGTTGCTTATTTTTTTTAGCTTTGTTCTCAACTAGCAAAAATGAGCATCTAGGGGAAATAATAAATAAAAATTACATGTAATTTTTTGGACGCATAATAAAAGTTAGTTTAGAACATTAGGGGAAAATAATAAATAAAAAATACATGTAGTTTTTTTTATCTCATAATAAAAGTTAAAATGACAATTTTCCAGGCTCATTGTTCCATGCTTTGTTTCATGTAGAGGCCGTTGAAGGTAGTTCATTCGCGATGCCATTGAAGAACAAAAAAAAGTTGTCAATATCAAACAATAGTTTATAGATATAACTTTATGCTTAATAAAAAAAGAAAGAAATATAATTTTACTTGACACAGCCAAACCAAACCCATTCGTGCCCCAACACCCACATGTTCCATGGTGGAAAAAATGTAACGAGCATAGTAAGAAAAATACTAACTTTATTGAAATGGGGATGATAGGAAAATACGTAACATAATCATATGTTACAGTACTCATAGATTAAAACTAAACCATACAAAAAAAATATTCTTTAGATTTCATACTGTGATGCTTTTAAAAAAACACACAATATATCAAAAGTCCTACACAGAAATGCATATATCATGCTATTAGTAGAAAAAAAATAGAACCTCGTGCCAAAACACATGTAAAGAGTAAAAAAATGATAGCACATTGAGGGAAGATATCGAAGTGGGTACAGTCCTAAACAAAAATGCATATATCATGCTATTAGTAGAAAAAAATAGAACTCGTGCCAGAACACATGTAAAGATTAGAAAAAATGAATGCACGAAAGAGAAGTGGTACAAGTGTTGTGTAGAGATAAGGGAACACATTTTGACTAGTGAATGGATGACCTATTGGAGTCACATGAGATACATGAAAAAAAACATGATGTTACAGAAAAAATAATGTAGCATCAATAAAAAAAACTATAGAAAATAAAACTTTACTAAATTCATAATAAATACAATTAGCTATCATTCCTAGAAATTATTGTTTGAAAAAATAACTAAAAAACCCAAACTCCTAGTAATAAAATTAATATAGACAAATTTATGAAAGAAGCAACTGTTGATGGTTGTTAAGTGCAAAATATGACCGTCAACTATACTCATTTAAGAAGGAAAACAGTACCTCTTACTCGCATTTTTGTATCACTAACCTAGCTCCACAGTTGTTTTCGGGAATTTATGATTTCAGGAGCATAAGTCCGGAATAAGACGAAAACACGACGAATACGCAGACAGAAGTCGCAGACGATCGTGTCCTGCGTAACATGAGCAAAGGAGGCCCACAAACTAGACCAAACCGACCAACCAAGCCCCGGCACCGACCATCTAACATCAGAACCCACCAGGCAGCGTACCAGAGAAGGTCGGTGGAAAATGGCGCCAAGGGGGGGTCGGCCGACCCCACCTGTAAGCCACCGAGGCTGAGTTTTAGCGGGAAGCTCGATCTTATCCTCCTAAAGGCAGTTGACCATGTTTCCATGTATAGCTTTGGCGGGAACCGACCTCAAGCACTATAAAAGGGGCCTCCCACCACTCTCTCAACACACACCACTTGGAAGCCTCTCTCTACACTCTCTTGTGACTTGTACTCCTTAGGGTAGTGGAGCTAGGCTAGTACTTCATCTCTTAGCGAATCCAGTCATCCTCGGGGTCGGCGAGCAATCCTCGGCCTCTGGTATGGCTTTGTATTCCGACTTTCTTTATGCTATTCATTCAGAGTTCGTTCTTGGTTATCTTGCTATATTCGTAGTTTGCTTAGCCTTGATCAGTGCTTTATCAAGTTATAGTAGTTGCATGCTTGGACCAGATGATCTGGGTAAGGATATCGGTTCGTTGTGCTTTCGGGCTTGGCTTAGCATCTTAACTGTCAAGCCAAAAGGGTGGGGGACCCGGAGGTGCTAGGGTAGTGACCTCATATGCGGGCATGGTGCCCGGGTATGCGGGATCCTTCGGATATGACGGTGCTCCACGGTGTGACTGGGGTAGACCGCAGGTGGTGACAGCCATGTCAGTCCGCCGGGAAGCTGCTTCTCGATTAGTGTACTCCCCGATGTTCGGGTACGGTGTAGGAGTTCATACAAAGATGAAACGGGACTGGATGTTCTCCAGTGCGGGTAATTCTCCCCGATGTCCCTAATTTCTCGGCACCTGCAGCTCTAAGCAATGTGGCTAACGTAACTTATCCGCTAACATGAATAGTATACTAGGAATCTTTGCCTATGCTCCCACTAACCTTAGGATTGCTTGTTTATTCTTTATTCATGAGAGTTGGCTGTTCTGTGTGTGTCACATTACCCCTGATTATCCTTTGTTTATCACTTACCCCTGTATAGTCAGTGGTCTTCATCTTGCTCATACGTGTCATGGTTATGCAACTAAGTAAATACACTTTACACAACCTAGCCATCCCTTGGGAAAATATAAATAATGATACCCTGAATACTTCCGGGTAAAATGCTACAACGGTATATCCATGCGCATATGGATCCTTCTGTAAACGTTAAGACATACCACACAGCATCTTCGAGGCGCCGTTGCTAGGAACTAACCACTCCTAGTGATCACGCTAAGAAATGCCAACAGCAACCCGTGAACAAAAGAAAACATTATAGAAATTACTTTGTCTTAGGGGGTGGTGAAAAGCAGGTCAAGAAAAAATATTTATTTGCGAACAAATGAACACATTTTAGATGATGACAACAACAACAAACTAGGATAAATGAAAAGTGATTTTAAAAAGTTTATTAGTTTCACTTAATTGCACACTGTCATAAAATAACATGGCACTAAAATCCAGGAAGCCCAGACCTTTTCTAGCCCTAAAACCTAGGGGAGGTTGACCCATTTTAGACACAAATCATAAATCCCAAGTACATACACATTCTATGTTCCATTACTTAAAGCTTAATGAATGCATATATTTAATAGAAAATAGAAAAAGTTATAGTGTAAGAAAAAAACTCAAGAAATTGTAGCTAAAAGTTGTAAACAAAAAATTCAGATATCCCACACTATAGGGCACGTTAATAATCATTGCATCCCTATATGCACTTAATTAGCAACAAAATAGGGTCCTCTTTTGAAAAAAAAATTGTCGTTAATCGGTGCCAAACTCATCATGTCTAGTCTGAGGGGTAATGGGGGCGGACTTATTCTTCAAAGCTTGTCCTAGCTGCTTACTTGCCTAACACAGCTTGTCTGAGAGGACAAATGCCTAACATGTTACATGACAAGAACAGCAAGATTTAAGACAAATCAGAAATGTAATCTCCCTACAACCCTCCCTCCCTCACACATACAGGCACACACGTGCACACATTTTACTCCAACTTTTGGAACGAGACTGTGTAACTCACACGTACGAGAAGATCTTAGAGCAACATCAGATTAGACTATTAGATATACCAGGAACTAGAGAAGTAAAAATTATGTAACATCTTTATTAAACTGAAACTGACATTAGTAGTTCAAAGATATTCCTAGAAGGTGAACATGAGCTTCATATACTTGTAAACTACTTTAGTTAATGGGCAATTTTTTGTAGTAAAATGTTAACTCACAAATGATAGTTCAACAGATTCAAGATTTCCAGTTTATGAAACCAATGATTAGACAAATCAAAAATTAGGATCTATAGCACTTTGCAACATGTTCGAAGTTCAAAAAAAATACTAAGAGCTAGCGCAAAGTGGCAGCTGAAATTACAGACATCTGAAATCATATAAATTATTTCATACAAAAGAAAAATAACACAGAAGTGGCAATAAAATGTATAAAAGTTAGCACAAGGGATAAGAAAGAACCTCTCACGACAGGGTGACAAGAAGTCTGCATCTCCTTGCACAACCACATCACAAGTAAAACTACACTGATAGGAAAGAACATCTCATGACAGAACATATCTATATGCAAAATTACAAGAAAGATCCTAAACACATTATTAGATAGCAAACAAATTATTGAGTAGTAAAACCATATGAACAAGAACCACCAATATCTATATGCAAAATGAAGTTACTTCACATCAACAATAACTGTGTAGACAGAATCATAATGCACAACGTAGGAGAAAATGATACGTACCTTGATGCTACGAGCAAATACGAAAAGAAAACATTGAATCAGTTAACCTTCAAGCCTAAGCAAAAAGTAGGCATTCAAAAGAGATAGTTAATGAAAAGTGCACTTACAATCCTATTCTCTAAAGATAATATGGTGATAACACTGTAGATACATCATAGGACTTCTTGTCAGATTACATTTTTGGACTACGTAGTAATAAATCTAAAGATGGAAGAACATTAAATAAAATAAAATAAAATACTTCTGAAAGTTAACATACTGGTAAAGAATTATGAACCTTATTATGCAACATTGATTAGGATGCTATAATAAAACTCAATCTCATTAAGAAGAAAATGGCATTATCACAAACACAAAACGAATCAATAGGTATGTACTGGTTCTTAATACTATGCATTGACTCCTTAGTCCTTACTGCCGATGTGCAGTGTTTGTGTTAGACAAAGTAAGCGCATATGAGAATAGAAAACACTAGCAGAAAAAAAAACACTAACACACGCAGTTTAAGTGGTGATATTTTTGGAGCAATGAAGGCAAAGCATCTGATGATAACTAAACCAAACCAAAAATACTGCTACAGAACAGGTACTACAGAGATGCTTTTCTACTAGATAGTGATTCAAAAAAAGAAAAGAACACGTTCCATGGGAAGAATGCAGAATCGCTAGGAGGATGCGAACTGAGAGGAACACACATATGTAAATCTGACAACATGCAAATTATTAAAAAAATTAGTTAAGTCATTCTTGCTAGTCAGTAAGCTAAGATTAATTGAAGTCTTTAACACACCCAATACTAAGAGCATTTCTACAATTTTCTGAGTTAATATCCTAGTGATGGACATGTTAAGTGTCTCACTCAATCCCTCTTTTCCTCCTGTTTCAGAAAATACCTTTGGTGATGGTATACAAAATTACAAATTGTAGTAGATATGGGTCAAATTAAATAAACTATAGTTCATGTCAAGTGAAATTACAGAAATACCTTGTAAATTTGTGGTAACTTTTGAACAAGGAGCAAGCACTGCGACATGCAAATCACAGGGAACCAACAAAAGATATTCTGGTATTCATCAGTTTACATTAAATAAGCATTAAGACATGCAAAATCAACAAATAACACTACAAACAATTCAGATGAAGTATTTTTGAAATCTAACACTATAAACAATTCAGATGGCATGTTCAATAAAAAAAGAAGCTACTGCTACTGCCAAGCAGACAACTGTGCTGCTGTGTAGTGAAGAAATGGGCAAGAATTATGATAGAATTTTTTTTTAGCAGAGGCTAGCTGATATGTCACACATACATACCACACCAAGTGAACAGTAACTAAAGCAGATCAACAACTGAACAAAAAAACACAAGTTATAATTTTCACATTGTGTAATAAAAGTGACTCAAAAAATGAACAGGAAAGTTACAACATAAATAATTGATGAACAAGAAGAGTACATAATATTCCATTCCTACATTGGTGATAGCAACTACACCGTCAAAAGAATGCAACTAGCAGCGCAGTTTGGTGGGGAATGCTCCTTGGAAAAAAAACACATAGATAAGAATATGAGGGCCTCTTTGGGAGGGCTCCCTCCGGCTCTGGCTCCGTCACTGTTCACCACTGTAGCACGGAGCGGGAGGAGCCAATAAAAACTGGCTTCAGCAGCCCCCCGGTTTCTCAGTTGACTGTAGCAAGGAGCCGGCGCGTTTCAGCTCTGTGCTACAGTGCCGCCACAGTGCTGCGGCACTGTAGCACAGAGCCGGAGCCGTCCGTCGGGAGCCCTCCCAAAGGGGGCCTGAATCCCCCCCCCCACCCCCAAAAAAAAGGATTTCGCTACATCACCAACAGCTCGACCACTATACATATCACACAAATGGAAATACAAAGCTGAAAAGGGAAAACCCATAGTTTTGCCCGAAGGACCGCCAGGATCACAGGGCCAGGCTGGAGGAAATGAATGTGGTTACAAAGCACTGCTGCTGCAGAAATCCTTCTCCAACATGAACAGGTACATACAACAAAAAATGAAAAACAGTGGGTAAGAGATCATCAAACAAAAATGAAAGGAAAAAGTAAGAATAAATATAATATGTCAATCATTACATATGAAAAAGGACAAACCTAAAATAATTTATAAGTCTCATGAATACATATATGATCTTCAATCCAAAAGAAAAAAAAAAGATTAGCTCTGGTTCAAGTGCATGGCTTGCTCTTGTTGTTGCTCGATGTCATCTCAGCGAACCAGGAAGGCAGGAATGGACTTGGGGGGCCGGAGCCTTGCAGGTGTAGAGAAAAAAAAAGACAGGGAGGTGCACGGCCTGCTGCGACCTCGAGAGAAGTGGTAAATCGAAAAAAAAAATGAGTTTTTCCAACTACAAAAGCAATACTTGATTTGAATCGAACAAAAAATCAACTAATCCTAAGACCTGTACAACACAGTAGATCCACCTACTCCTACCCACGTCCCCAGGAGCAAACGGGACAGGGAAAAGAATTGTGGGGGGGGGGGGGGGGGGGGGGGGTTAGTCAGCATGCGTGACACGAAATGGATTTGATAAACAACCTCGATTCTAACCTCCCAAATCGAGACCTCATACTCATCCACACACCCCCAAACCCCTCCACCCACATCAAGCCGTGAATCGAGATCAAACCCCTAACCCTAACAGATTAGAGAGAGCGCGCGAGCTGGCGAGATCAGAAAAACTGTACTGGCAAAGCGTCGCTGCCGCAGCCTCGAACTGGTTGGTTTCGCCGATGGAGACTCCAGTGGAGAAATTACACTGAGAAAACCCAAAATGGGTAGTATGCCATAGCTTCTGTTGCGGGTCCCAACACACAAAACGAGATCATACGTTCACGAACCACAATGTTGATTGATGAATAACGAGATCTCAGATGGCTGATGCCAAGTAAATCTGTTATAAATTTGACCAATCTAATTCTCAAACTTTTTATTTGGGCTTAATTTCATCCCTAGTTCTATATGTCATACTATATTGTCATGCTTAGTCAACAATGTTAAGCCCCAAAGGGCCAAGGCTCTATTTTCTGTGACTAATCTGAGCTCCCACAGGAGCTCCCATGGTTTTCTGGTACCTCCTGAACCATCAGCCTGACCACCGGCTGAGGCGATGCAGAGCCGGACGACGACGACGCTCCTGACACCGCCGGAACGACCTCGAGGCACTCCTGGAAGTCGGCGTCACAGGACAAGAGCACCCACTCGTTGTCATCGTCCAGGTACTTGACGTCGAACTCGCTGGCCTCCAGCCCCAGCCTCTTGGCCACCTCCCCCTTCACCGTCGCCACGCCTGCAGAGCTTGGCACCCTGAACCTGACGATGTCCCCTCTGTAGCTGGCCTTGACCGTCACCACGCCGGCGTCCGCACCGTGCAAGGGCGTGCGCAGGGCGGCGTCCTTGGGATTGGGAGGAGGTGGCGCTTGGCATGAGCCTTGGGAGGAGGTCACTCTCAGAGCACTTGATAGGCACGGCAGGGCATGGCCACCGCGAGCAGTAGCTGCAGCTGGAGCTTGGTGAGAAACAGCAGCAGCCGGAGTTGGAGCGGCCATGGGGTTTGTTGATCCTGGCACCGATTCAAAGACGCGCTTGATCTTGTCGAGGGAACGGTTCGCCTTGGCGATCTTGCGGAACGGCCATCTGGAGATGCCGTGCTGCCTGCAGATGCGCTTCATCGTTGTCGGACAAACTGCACAAGAACAGAGACATGTTTTACCTGAGTACCTGACTCATGATCCAACATTCAGTCACGAACATTGTTCATGTTAAAATTAAAGCGTTCAGGACAATGCAGTGTTTGCGCATAAATAGTCGATGAATTCAGGTTGTTCTTGGAACAAAATTTGTCTTACCGCCAAGGCTCCTCGCTGCATCTTTCAGGCTCCCTGAGAAGTAGCGCTGCAGTACCTCCAAGCTGACAGTTTTTTCACCCTTTCTTTTTGCCTTCTTTTTCTTCTCACCAGCTTGTGATCTTGGATCCTCGCCTCCATTTTCACCACCATCGTTCATCTTGGGTGTTTCAATGTCTGCAGCACCCACAGCTGTTGCCAGATGTAGACCCTCCTCGTCTGAATCCCTCTCATCTCCTCCATGATCGTTCAGCTCAAGCTCTGGGGCATCGACCATGACGACACGATCATGCCGTAGCACGCACTCGCCGTCTGCAACGATCTCAAAAGCCAAATCCTGCAACCAGCTTATAGCGATCGCCTTCAGATGACCATTGCCAAAGCGTTGCGTGAGTGTGGCCGCGATGGCGTCCGCCGCCGCCTTCTGCGCCGCGCCGTCTCTGCAGTCCGGCGGGAGGAAGAACTCCAGCACGCACTGTTCCCGGCTGCCGTCATCCATGGACGCGTCGTCGTCGTGGTCCCGGCGCAGCTGCACGCACACGGCGAGGCAGCCCGCGAGGCCGCAGAAGCGCGCGTGGTGCGCGAGCGGGTACGCGTCCATGGAGTACTTGGTGACGTCGGCACAGAAGAGGGGCCCTCGGGCCGCGGCCGCCTCCTCAACGAGCCCGCCCCGGCCGGCACGCAGGTGGTGCTCGACGCAGGCCTCGCGGAAGCCGATGAGGCTTTGGTCTGCGTCGGAGGCGAGGTAGAACGGCGTGCCGGCGGCGGTCAGGGAGGCGTGCTCCGTGCTGGTGTTGCAGCGCTTGCATCTGACCCAGGCCTGCGCTAGCGGCAGCCTGTGAGCTTCACCCACAGTGGTCAAGACGTCTGAGACCTCGGACATGGCCAGCTGATCCGCCTCGTCGTCGGAAACCTGAGAAATGGCACTGGATTGGATCAGTAGATGAACACGGCATGATCGTGAAATCAAATGTTCCTGATTTTGCATTTCATGTGATCGCACCCATTCGCACCTCGGCTGCGGGGCGGCAGATCTCTGAACCTCTCAACGCCACTGCCTGCATTGCATTTGGTATAAACAGTAAACAAAAGTTTGGAGAGCAGGTCATAATTTTCAGAAACTTCAGAGGAAATTGTGCCATTCGATCGGTTTGATACATGTGAGGCTTGTACTGTTCATGAAATAGTGTCGCATCTTGCCGCAGCAACTAGCAAGATCGATGTGCAGAACAGGAGTCGGAGCAGAGTAGTATGGGTCACCTGGAGGGCCTTGGAGAGCTTGTCGACCTCGGCGGCGAAGCGGAGCCGGGGCGAGGTGGTGACCAGCTCGACGACGGCGACGCAGGAGCCCGTGGCGGGGTCGAGGATGGGCAGCGCGAGGGCGGCCTGGATGTCGTAGATGAGCGCGTAGCTGATGCGCGCGTACTCGCCGGTGCCGTAGTACTGCACGTTGGGCGTCCACTCGGGCGCGCCGGCGTCGAACACCCGGCCCGGCAGGCCGCGCTCCCCGGGCACGCCGGCGCCGCCGACGGGGAAGGCGTGCGTGAGCGAGACGGTCCGGTACTGGAACAGGCGGTGGCACTGCGGCGGCGCCAGCACGAAGGGCTGGCCCCGGGTCGCCAGCACGCGGCGGCCCCCGTCCCGCGCCGGCGCCCACACCTGCACCAGCGCGCCGCCGCCGCCGTCCCCCGCCGCCGCCTCCTTGTAGATCCTCAGCGCCCGCGCGATCCGCTCCTTCACCGCTCCTCCTCCTCCGCCGACCTCATCCGCTCCTCCTCCGCCGCCGCCGCCGCTCCTGCTCCGATCACTCCACCCTGCACGCCCACGCACACAGATCCACGGAAACAGCCACGATCAGGCAGGCGTTCTCCTGCACACCCATCGATCCGCAGCAGCAAGCACCGAAAAAAAAACGCTCACATGCATCGCTCCCCCGGCCTCCGCCGTCGCGGTCGAAGCGCTGGAGCACCCCGTCCATGTCCGCCTCCATCTCCATCACCATGCCCCGGCCCATCCCCCCGCACCGCATGCAGCGATCCGCCGCAGCGATGTCGAGCCGCAGCTTCCCAAATCCTACGCTCGATCGGACCAATCAACTCAACCACCCCTCCATATCGGCGCAGGTCAGCGTCGCCTTCCGCCTTTGTTTACTCGCCAGTGGCGCCAGCTGGCGGGCCGCCATTGGTGAGCCGCGCGGGGATCCAAGGAATATTCACCGTGTTCGGCTGTTGGGCTGCTACAGTATTTCTTTCTCACGTTTCTCCAGCCTCCAGCTCCCGCCTGCCGAACAGTATTTTTCTCTCATAGCACTCCAGCTCCAGCCTGCCGAACACGGTGATTATGGCTGGGTGCCTGGGGGTCATGTGCCGGTGGATGATCGGGGCTGGGGTTAAGCCGCCGATTAAACTAATCCGCGGGCGACTAAACTATCTTATCTTCATGCTCTGGAGCTTTGGACTTTTGCAAATTGCATCGTGTTTCGTCTCACATTATGCCAGTCATGAGAGTGTTGTAGTCATGAGAGTGTTATAGTAGTGTCATGAGCATTAAATTTGCTGACAAAAAAAATTATGAACAGAGATGATGGGAAATATCATGAAATGTAAGAGCATCTCCAAGAGTTTTTTATATTTTCTTCCCTAAACTTGTTGTTTGTCAACTCACTAAATAGGTATGAGGAGGTAAAAATTTTTTATCTCCAATAGTTCCCTAATTTTACTCCAATTTTCATGAGCCCACATTAATTCACCGTGGTTGATCGAATTTGTGTGCCCTTTAATCCGATCAAACTTCGTAAGAAGGCCACTAATGCAGGCAAGCTGTTAGGAGACGGGGAGGTAGAATAGGGTACAAGAGGTTTTTTTTTTATTTTTCCAAAAAAATTAAGATGGGGAAGAGGGATGGAGAACTCTTAAAGATACTCTTAGTAACTGTGTCGATGACATTTCCATTAAAACTAATCTTATATGAAAAATTCATCTCTTTTGATATCTTTCGCTTTTGGAAACAACGATCGCGACAGAGGCCAGAGTTTCTCTTATACTAGGAAAGAAGAACCAATAAGGCAAGAACAGGTTGGCACTCGCTCACCGAGTAATAAAATGTTAATGTTGATCTCCTGGTCACTCGGGTTCGAGTCCTCCTTTTTCAAATTTAGCTATATTTTTATTTTCAAAGGATTTAATCGTAAGCAGGGGCGGGCATATTCATAGTACGGTGGGAAGAATTTGTGATCAGCCATGAACATGTGCGTTTATCACGGCAAGAGGAGTTGCATTTGGTTTTGCCATGCGATTAGATGGATTTTGAGTAAGCGCGCGAGTCGTCGACAGGAACTACACATGGGCATACGCCTGCGTCCACGTCAGAGCTTTGCCTTCCATGTTTCGAACGCAGACAGCAACAGCAGCGGCGCACCTGCCCACCAGCTGCCCTGCCTGGCGAGACCCGTTCCTCACTGGCTCACTCGTGGATAGACTCGAGTTGACGCGATCGACAGGGAGGCACGCATTTCCATTCTGAAATCGGTTAGGCCCTGTTTATTTACTAAAAATTTTCATACAGTACATATCACATCAAATTTTTAAACACATGCATAAAGTATTAAATACAGTTGAAAGAAATAACTGATTACACAGTTTAACTGTAAATAACGAGATGAATTTTTTAACCTTACTCATTGGCTCTTGAACAAAACCAGCAGCCACATATAGGTATGACCCTACTGGTAAGGCACTTGCCGTCTCCCTCTCTCTCTCTCGTTGACATGAGATGGACCGGATGAAACATTATCGGTGCGTATTTAACACTCAAACCTTGTATTATGGAAAGAATCACTAAGTTGGCATCTTTGTAATTTTGCTGGTATAAACATTGTAACATACGTGTCATTAGCATTCAAATGCTAGTTTCAAGAACCATGCATTATGCTTTAGAGACGAAGTACAAGAGTTTCAAAAAGACGTCTATTTGTTTTTTTAATTTTGTCCGTCTGGTCTGGAATGCAGATGCATTGAACTTTCCCCCCGCCCCCGGGCAAGTTGAGTGGTGGATAGATGGGCCACATATGAAACGTGTAAGCCTTTTTCCAGCTCAGCGCAAGCCCTTCAAAATCCGAGCCAACCAACTGGGCTGGGCTTAATTCATCAAGCCCATACTCAAACGGCAAAGGCAACCGGGCCCTCACACACTGGCGGTTTCGTCTGTCGTCTCCAAGGCATCATCCTCCTGCAACGCCGAGCAGTCAACAGGTAGCTCACCGGCCGGAGCTAGCTTCACCCCCTTGATTCTGCATAACTGGATTGCATTACACTTCATCACCATTCTTATCTGGTGATTGTGCATCCACGTACTGTCTCAAAAAGAATCTGATGATTGTGTTGCACTTATTGATCTCTACAAGTAAGGCAGTGTGATCACTGACCAGGGGCATGTTTCCTCCACAAGCTCGGGCAACATGGCCTGAGGCGCCAGCTCACATCTCCGTCTCAGCAGCCATCGCTTGGACACCCTTCCTGCTCATGTTAGGTGAGAAGATTCACACTCACATATACAGTCAGCTCGGCAGCGTGATCATTCGCTACCGCCGCTGCCGCCATTGTGACTGAATTTCTCCGTCCCCTTCATGCAGCTCCGTGCTCTGAATTTCTGAATCCACACACACACACACACACACACACACACACACACACACACACACACACACACACACACAATGCGCGGCGGCAGAGCCAGAGAGCACCTGGGGGTGACGCTGTGGCTCGCCTTCTGCTTGCTGCGGTTGCACGCGTTCCCGTTCCCCATCCCCTTCGTCGAACCCTACACGAGACAGCAAGACGGTGAGAGGAATCTCGGAGCTCGGCTCCATCTTGCTTCGTGCAAAGGCTAATTTCTGTCAGTTTTTTTTTTTGGAATGCAGTTGATGCCATCAACGACCTGTACGTGGCTCTGGGCTTGCCGGACCTCGACGGCTGGACGGCTTTAGGAGGAGACCCCTGCAAAGAAGCATGGCAAGGGGTGCAGTGCGATGGCCCGAACGTGAGCTCAATGTAATGTAGCAACTCTTTTCCACTGATGATGCTATTCAGTGAACGAAAATCTCGCGTGTGTGCTTTTGGTGTGTTCGTGTTCTGTGCTGTTCAGTGTTTGCTGATGAGTGCCGACCTGACAGAGAGCTCCGAGCTGCAGGCCTGGGAGGGAAGCTGAGTCGGACACTAGGAGATTTCACTGCCCTCACACTACTGTGAGCATTCGTGCTCCTTTTTCAATCTCTTCCACTAGTAGCTTATCTTTTGTTCGCTTTGATCATCTTGTGATCGTCGCCGCCATGACAGAGATCTGAGCAACAACAAAATCGGCGGCGCAATACCACAGAGCTTACCACCCGCACTTGCACAACTGTGAGAGAGAACTCTGAATTTGACCTTAAGTGTCGTTGTGCTCACTGATGTCTGAATTATCATCCTGCTTTTGCAGAGATCTTTCTTCAAATAGTCTCAGTGGTGAACTTCCAGATTCGATGGCAACGCTAAGTTCACTGTCAACATTGTAAGTACCATCCTTTTTTTTGCGACTTGGTGATTTCATTCATTGATCAATCGGGATTACAGAGCTTTTCTTTCTGGCTGATTGTGAGAGTGAGTTTTCTGAATTTTCTGCGTGTTTGCACCTTGCAGACATGTACAGAACAATCAGCTATCAGGGACGCTCGATGTGCTAGTAGATCTTCCCCTGAAAGATTTGTAATTTTCTTCAGCATATTTGCACGGGAACATCTTCAATTCCTTTCAGTGAAACAAATACTACACATTAGCACTGACACTGTTTTTTTTGCGAGTGATTAGCACTGACACTGTTGCAACTACCTTAACATTTTTTGCTGCAGTTCTTACCTAATCTTCACTATTAATCATTTGCAGGAACGTAGAGAACAATCAGTTCTCAGGGCCAATCCCAGAAAAGCTTCTCTCCATCCCAAAATTCCTGTAAGACAACCATCATTTACTTGTCTACCACGAGTAGAGTTCACTGTCTGACTGAGAAAACTTGGCTACCTCTACCTGCAGAAGAGATGGCAACAAATTCACCATACCACCGATCCCCGGCTTCTCTCCAACTCCAGGGACACCACCACCTCTTGTACCGTCCACATCACCTCCTTCTCCAAAGCATGTGCCGGCACCAGCAGCACCACAAGAGCCTCCAGTCCTTTCTGGTTCACACCCTCCCATATATGTGATTCCAGCTACTTCACAGGATGCCCCTCCGAGACACAAAAAGAAGGTGTCGCCGGCGAAAGCCACCGGGCTCAGTATCCTCGCCG
The DNA here is from genome assembly GCF_016808335.1 of Panicum virgatum. NCBI lineage: Eukaryota > Viridiplantae > Streptophyta > Magnoliopsida > Poales > Poaceae > Panicum > Panicum virgatum. Next base: position 3,244,260 of record NC_053145.1, read on the forward strand.
CTGGTTCACTGAGCATTACTGTGGTTGCGATCGTGTTCACGGTATCAAAATGGCGCCAGAAGAGAACTCTTCGTGCAGGATACCTGAGTGGAGTTGAGATGAGTACGCCGAGTTGGGTGAGGGAACCTCCTAGAGTGAGTGCAGTTGCCAAACCAGAGAGATGTCATTCAGGTACACAAAATAAAAGAGGGTATAAATGTCATTTCATATGCACTTGTATGTCCCATTTGTTTATTTTATTTTGATATGCTGATTACTGAAGGTGCTGAAGGGAAGATTGATTGGCCTCCAAGAGAAATTGTTAAGGCGGCAGGATCATCGATGTACCACCCGTCATTCAAGAACAGCAGCAAGGACATTATTGTGTCAGATAAGAATGTTCAGGGAGGTTCAGAAGACCAAACTCAGCAATTTCCTTTCACATTCTTTACTGTTGCATCCTTGCAGCAACATACCAACAGTTTCAGCGACCAGAATCTGATCAGGGAGACCTGTTTCGGTAAAATTTACCTAGCAGATCACCCAGGAAGCAAGGTAACTGTACCTGCAAAAGCACCAGTTCTGATGACATGCAGCCAGTTTCTTCAGTGCTGATTGTGACATTCTCGTCTGAACCATCTCTCTGTATCCTCTAGTTTTCAGTACTGAAGCTTGGCGGTGACACTGCTAAAATGCCGGCGGCTGAATTCCTGAAGATTGTTCAGGACATCTCCGAGCTCCGGCACCCCAACGTCGAAGAACTTGTGGGTTGCTGCGTGGATCACGGCCAGAGACTACTCGTCTACAAGCACTTCAGTGACAGCACTCTGAATGACATGATGCAGTTCGAGCACCGGGCGTCTGACCCAGCAGAGACGCTTTCCTGGGATGCCCGGCTAGCTGTAGCCCTTGAAGCTGCAACAGCACTGGAGTATGTCCTGCCAAGATCATCTCATCGTGCGCTTGCAAATTAGTTGTATTTGCACCTGAATTTGTTGTTCTTTGCAAGGTATCTTCATGAGGGGAGCAACAAGCAGATGGTTCACGGGCATTTCAGACCTGAACACATCCTCATCGACGGCGAGCTCCGGGTGTCTGTGTCCGGAGCAGGTCTTGCTCCATTTGCGCCGCAGGTAATCTGATCACGAGAACGGTTCAGAATTTCAGATATGATGTGTTTCTTGAGCTCCATCATGTATCCAAGTGTGTGTTTGTCTGCTCAACTTTCAGCCGTCAGACTACTGCGGCGGCACGCTGAGCTACGAGCCGCCGGAAGCGGCGGGCCCCGGCGCGGCGCGGACGGCCAAGGGCGACGTCTACAGCTTCGGCGTCGTGATGCTGCAGCTCCTCACCGGCCGCAAGCCCTACGACAGGTAGACTCTCCTCGACCTGTGGCCGGCGGCGGCCGGCGCGATGAGCTAGCTGATCACTGACGCGCGCGCATCCGTACGTGCAGCTCGCGGGCGCGGGGCGAGCGGCACCTGGTGCCGTGGGCGAGCCCGCGGCTGCACGACCTCGCCGCGCTGGGGAAGATGGCCGACCCGCGCCTCGGCGCGCCGCCGGTCAGGTCGCTGTCGCGCTTCGCCGACATCGTCGGCCGGTGCATACAGGTGAGCCACATCCATCGTGTCGTGATCTGATCCCCCTCTCTGCGAGCGCGCACGACCTGCGCCCTCGACGCGGCGCGGCCTATCCATGGCTACTGACGTGTGTGAGCTTCGTCTGCTTGGCGTGTCGTGGCGTTGGCAGCAAGAGGCGGAGTTCCGGCCCGCCATGTCGCAGGTGGCGCAGGACCTGCGGCGGGCGCTGGAGGATGCGCGCGGTGGGGCGGGGAGCGGCGGCGCTGCACAAGTTTAGTACCTGTGCTTGCCTATCGAATCCGTCGGCAGCGGCATGGGTGCGGTGGAATGGAAGTTGCACGGTGCATCCTGGAGGGCTGCTCCATCATAGTATGTGTCGTGTGTATGGATGGAAGTTAGCTGGCGGGATGCAAACTTGCAAAGATGCTTGTAACCATGTAGTCCTAACCCCTAGTACATTGATTGTGTATTTGTGTTCTTCGTTTTATTGTAAAAAAGGAATGAAATTATAGATGGGCTAGATATAGTGCAACGATAAGTTATTTACATTGCAACATATTTTATTGCTGCACCTACAAATTTACTGAAAGCTCAAAAAGTTGGACATGAGGAGGTTGTAGTAGAAACACAACCTATTGGGATTACTAGCACAGTCAAATCGGGTTGGTGATCCGCATGACTAAACTTTAATCCCCGTCACATCGGGATACCAATTAGAAATATTAAATTAAATATAGACTATCTATAAAACCAATTGTATGTAGGGAGGCTAATATAATTCGTGAGATTAATCCATTAAGTCTAGTTATTCCACTATTTTAACTATGTTGTGCTATAGCAAACATATGTTAATGATGAATTAGTTAGGCTTAATAGTTTCGTATGCAATTGGTTTTGTAATTAGTCTTCATTTAATATAGTTTTGTAATTAGTCTTCATTTAATACTTCTAATTGCTATTTAATTTAGTTATGGGATGCAAACACCGAAGGGCTGCTAGATTGGTGTGCTAGAGATTATAGATTATGCTTTTAATTTTTTGAATTTAACAGCTACAAAAAGCTTAGAAAACTAAATTTTTTCAAGTTTCCATATAAACTCAACTTTCTGAATTTTTAACTCTTCAAAAACTGCGCGAGAAGTATTTGAGTTTTTTTTTTTTGCATTTCTCACGCTTAAAGCCGCCAGAGCTCAAACAGATAGACCCTAGTCTACGTGTACACAATGAGACAATCGATCGGAGCAACCACAACTTTTGTGCTGCTCGCCACATAGAGTGCGTTTGGTTGCCTGGCTAGACTTGTAGCCAGGTTAGTATAATACAACATTCACATATTTGGTTGCCTGTATAGGGACATAGCCAGGCTAAAGTTATGTAAAAGAAGGCCATAAACCAGCAGGACGGACTAGTACACCGGAATTGAGCGTGCTAGCGGAGCCAAGCTCTGTAAAGCTCCGTGCGTATCGTCCGCTCACCTCCTGTGTTCTCATCGCAGAGCGCCGGGCAACGGGCAAAGTACCCGTAGCAGAGGAGCTTCCCCGCATATGCACATACCGTTTACAATCGAATACATCGCCAATAATCCACAAAGAACAGGTTTACAACACCAGAGTTCGAAACTTAATATTACAAGTCCAAAATAGGAGGGTTCAACTAACTTCCATTATAAGCCTTGGGCTCACGAAAGCCATATTAAATAGAAACTTAAAGATTATTATATTTACATGCTCTCACAGGGTTCAGTTACGATAAAACATATTTAAGATGATGATGCCTTGCTCAAGGACATCACCATAGCCGCAACGACATATTCCTCCCCCGCATTAGGATCAGAGGGGTAGAAGTGGCCGAACACCACTTCTGACTCACCTGCAACTAGGTTTAGAAAGCAACCTGAGTACAAAAGTTACTCGCAAGACTTACGCGATTACATAAACAAGGATCATGCAATGCCTCAAGTAAAAGCTATAAGGTTAAGTAATTATTGCAGAAGCATTAGCTCTGTACACTATCACCTATCAGAATTAATTAATATTGCCCAACCCCAAACAAATTTAGTACATTAAGAGTATACAATATAATGAGTCACAGAGGTGCCATGAACCATTTCCAACATAACCGAAACTTTCTACGAAGAGTTCAACGGACAAAGAGCTTGCCCATAACCGAGAGCGCGGCAATTCGAATTGATTTAACCTTGCAAGGGTGTACTACTTTACCCACACGACGCAAGGACCATACGACTCACCCAACCGGCCAAAGTTGGATAGGGGGTACTCGCGTCAACCGTTCCCAACATGGCTCGATCATTGAAATCTTCACACCTAACTTACGCGTAGAGACTTAGTTTCCACCGGAAACATCTCTAAACTTTCCTATACGTAGGTCCACCCGGGGACACCTCTAAGCCTCTCTGCATAGCCCGTAGCCACGTATCTAGGCATGCACATCAATGATCAAGTTAAGGAAGGTAATTGACTTATCTGTATCATTATATTGGATATGAGGTAGCACGAAAAGGTGCTCAAAGCCGACGTCATCCACGGACGGTCCTTAAACGATCCAAGCGGACTATGCCCATGTGACTCCATTCACTGGGCCCTACCAAACCGCTCGAATCTCGATACTACCAAACTCTTAACAACCCAACCGAACCAGTGCGATCAAGGGTAACCGGTAAAAGTGATCCTCCAAACCATTCCTGTCTAGCGAGCAATATAAGTATTCTAAGCAGGGCTAAGCATCTAGTCAAGTTAAGTAATTAACTAACTAAATAGTGCCAAGAACAAGGATAACAAATCAAGGAAGGACTATGCATAAAGATAGGTATAAAAATGCAATACATACATACTATACATATATAGCCCAACAATACCCAAGTGAAATAGCTAAACTAAATCAGATTAGACAAGTGCAAGGAATATGATTAGCTGCTTGCCTTGGTTAACTTCGGGCTCGACCACGAACGGGACTCCGGGTTCAGGCTCAACGGACTCGGTGGGCTCCACGGGTTCGACCTCTGACGGTTCGGTCACTATAATGCATGAATGCGATGCAAGAATTAAGAAATAAACTAAACAACAAGCATAAATCATGAAATAATTTGAGCATGCCGAGAACATTGCAAGGAACTCAAGAAAATTTATTTTGCAGCAAAACCATTTTGCTATAATTAATCATAAATATATTAATTTTCAGCCACTCTAAACAAGGTAAATCAGAAAAGGAATACAAACTTAACTAAACAAATCCAAGAAAATTATCTTAGATACTAGGCATGAAAAAAAAACTAACAAAACTGGTTTTACTATTTTCTCACTTTCCAGGAAAAAGTTCTATATTAAACCAGCTTAAACATAGCTTAAATTCTAGCAGAGGTAAAAAGGGCTTTTCACAAGTAAGCACATTTTTCCTCTGTAAATATTGATCTAACCAATCTAACAAAACTAGTTTTACATTGTTAGCATTTTTCTTTAATTTGTTATGATTTTTACAAATTTCAGATGAAACAAACTAAAAACATTTGTCAAAAGAACATGGGCGGACAGCAGGACAGCCACGCCATGGCCACCAGGGCCATGGCCGGTGGCGTGGCGCGCTGCTCCCGGCGGCGGCAAGGCCGGCCGGCGATGGGACTTGGAGGTGCGGCGGCCAGGAGACCCGGCCGGTGCCGGCGCACGCGATGGCACGGCGGACGGCGCCGTAGGGGCGGCCCGCGATGGTGCAGGCGGCCCGGAGTGGCGGCACGACGGCGTTCCGGCGAGCGCCCCGGTGAACGCGACGAGGTAAGGGAAGCATGAGCACCATGGGGAGGAGGGAAACCGATTTGTATACCTAGCTCGAGCGGAGAGAAGCCGAGGGTAGGTCGTCGACGTGGAGGTGGAGCTTCGAAGGTGATGACGTCCGACGGCCGGGGAATCTCCGATTCCCGGCGAGATAGGGTTCGGGGCCGCGATTGGAGGGGTTGGGGAGGAAGCTAGGAAGGTGGATGAGCTGCAGGTGCGGTGGATTTGGAATCCATGGATGGAGCTCGCGGATTTGGCCGGAGGCGACGAAATGCTCGCGAAGCTCGTGCCTGAGCAGAGGAAGACGAAGGGATGCCCGAGCAAGCAGAGAGAGGAACCAGGACTGGCTCAAGGATAGGGTCACGGTGTTGTAGCTCTCGAGGATGCTCGGCAAAGGGGAAAACACCGCCCTGGACGGCCGACGCGTGGCGACGACCCGCCGAACTCGGTCTCGGTATGGGCGACGATGCGACGGCGCTCTCCCATTGGCTGCGATGTCCCCTGGCTCGCACGGACACCGAGGATGGTCGACGCGTGGCCACGGCGCCGTCCTCGCCGGCGTTGACGCGCGGCATGCTGCGATGCGTGCGCAGGCGAGCTCAACGCGCTCAGCGTTGGGGTCGTGACACTCGCCGCCAGTTTTCTCTGCCAGAGGTGAGAGTTGCCGACGGCGGCGTGGAGCGCGATGTCGCCGCTCGATCTCAAGTCTGAATTGGTTGGATTTGCGTTAGATTGGATTTGTGCGGCCAGAAATATGGAAGAAGGAAAGGGATTCACGCAGTTCGGGAGAAAAGAAGAAGATAAGGAGGTGACAAACTTCAAACTCACCCTATTGAACACAAGGTGAACATCACCGAAATAATTCATTCAACCAAACACGATTATATACAGACCAGACTTCTTCAATTCAGACAGCCAAATACGAATCCATTAAAATCTGAAGCCAAGTTTGAACTAGCCTGGCTTGAAATTCTAGCCAGGCTTGGTCGAACAACCAAACACGCCCATAGGATCCTATCAGTACGACTCCGGCGCGGTGCGTGAATCTCAGAGCAGGCGCTTGGAGCTTCATTTGCGACGGATCAGATCGGATCTCGTGGTCCGGCAGACTGGCCGTACCGGTCTTCCTTTCGAGGCCCCTTCCATTCCATTCCACGGGGACGAGATCGAGACCCCTGTTCAATTCCCAATCTGAAACGGTGATCCGCGGCGAGATCTGAGAGACGCCACGCGCGCCCCGCCCCGCCCACGCGATGGCGTCCTCCGCCGCGCCGCCCGCCTCCCCGTCGTCGCGATCGCACGGCAATGCGGCCGGCGCCGGCGGCAGCGCCACGGCGATGATGCTCCCGGGCCCGCCCGGCCGGGGCAACGGCGGCTGCATCGACCTCAGCCCCACGGGCCTCCTCGCGCACGGCGCCGGGAGCAGCGTCGTCGTCACCGACCCGCGCTCCATGCAGCTCCTCTGCGTGCTCCCCATGCCCTCCGCCGCCCTCGCCTCCTTCGTCACCGCCGTCCGCTGGGCGCCCCCCGCCGCGCCCTCCTCCCTCGCGGGGGACGACGACGACTGCCGCCCGCTCCGCCTCGCCGCGGGGGACCGCCACGGCCGCATCGCCGTCTGGGACGCCCGCGCGCGGGCCGTGCTCTGCTGGCTCAACCTCGACGAGGTGCGCAGCGTCGCGCCGGGCTCCGGCGGCGGCGTGCAGGACCTCTGCTGGGTCCACCACGCCGCCGGGTGGCTCCTCGCCTCCATCCACGGGCCCTCGCTGCTCTGCGTCTGGGAGGCGTCCAACAACCCGCGCGTGCTGTGGATGTTCGACGCCGCGCCCGAGTACCTCTCCAGCGTCCGCTGCGACCCCTTCGACGCCAGGCACCTCTGCGCGATCGGCCTCCGCGGGTTCCTCCTCTCTGCCATCGTGAGGCACGACTCTGACATCTCGCTGCAGGAGCACCGAATCACCTGCAGCGCGGGGGATGTTACGGAGCTGCAGAGGCTGGAGAAGGAGATGGCGGCGCCTGCGCCCGCCCCGGCGCTTGCTGCGTTTCCGCTATTTGCCGCGAGGCTTTGCTTCTCCCCACTGTGGAGGCAGATCCTATTTGTCACGTTCCCACGGGAGCTCATCGTCTTCGACCTCAGTTACAGCACTGCACTCTCTGTTACTCCATTGCCCAGGGGGTTTGGCAAGTTCTCAGATGTCATGGCCGATCCTGATCTCGACCTGCTCTATTGCACACATACTGACGGCAAGCTGAGCATCTGGAGGCGCAAGGAGTGAGTTTCCAGTTTTACCATTTATGTGGCTAGTGTAGGATCAGAGTTTAGCAAGAAACACATAAATCAGAGCTCCTACTCAATGCCCAAAGTAATGCAAACTTCGTTTGTTAGACAAATGCGATGGTAGGCATTTCCGGTTTGCAATTGCAGCTGTATCAAAATGGTATCAGTGCCCTAGTTGTCTAAATGCAGCGGAAAACAGGGTTCAATGCAACAAATGGTAAACTATGGGATAAACCTTAGGAGTGAACTGAAGAAACTTAGAACACTTCGAAATGAATGGACAGTCAGTTTGTGTCTGCACAGTACTCAGTAAGGAAACATTATTCTTTCCCATCAAACTGAATCCCATTAAATGGAAGGACATACTGTTCTCGAAACCAGACATTTTATGTGTCATGGCCATTACTCTATCTTGAAAATGTGTAATATCCTCAGTAGATTGACATGCGTGCATTAACAAAATTTTACACCAACATGTCTATAGCTTCATTGCATCTGTACATGAATGAATGCTAGCAGTGTTGTTTTCAAATATTTTGATTTTCTCCTTTGCTTTTGGTTTCAGGGGTGAACAAGTGCATTTATTGTGTGCAGTGGAAGAGCTCATGCCTTCAATCGGTACTTTTGTTCCTCCTCCAGCTGTTCTTGCAGCTACAATATGGCAGTCAGAGTCTATTTTCCGAAACATTGACAAACAATGTCAGGATTTGGCACAAACACAGTCTTCATATTCTTTCGTCACTGATACGAATTCAGACCAGAATGTTTGTCAAGGGACTCTGACTTATCTAACGTCGATATCAGAAGATGGCAAGATCTGGTCCTGGCTTTTGACATTTGATAAGCCTGCACATCCTAAGAAAGCTAATCTAGGTGCGAATCTACGCAGTCATTCCAGTATAATTGCAATTATCTATCCATCTGCTAAACCAACTAATGTTTCCATTTCTGTCACTAATATTGGGAAGGAACCAGGTAGACCGAGCCATAGCAATGCTGCAAGTGCCACCACATGCTCCAATAGATCTGATTTTACGATAAAGGTTACATCACTAAATGTTTCCATTTCTCTTTGTTGCCATCATTAGATAATTCCCATGATTAAGTAGTAGGATAAAAACTCACTGGTAAGTCAGCCCCTTGTATCTGTTTAGTTATTTAAATGTTGGCCTTATGTAATTCTAGTGTCTATATGCTCCTGTGCTTCTCTTTCTGGTTTGCTCATATTCATTACGCATTGCAGATTAATTTGATGGGACAGCTTCATCTTTTGTCCTCTACTGTGACTACCCTGGCAGTGCCATCCCCTTCATTACTTGCCACAGTAGCTCGTATGTCCTTCATGGCCATAATACCTCTTGGCTTTTGTTCCGAAATTATTTCTAGCCATTTAATTTTACTCTTTCATAACATCAAACAATATTTCTTATCTGAAGGTGGCGGAAACAATCCTGCTCCAGCAGTACCGCTTGTTGCTCTAGGGACTCAGAATGGAACTATTGAAGTTGTAGATGTTGTGGCCAATGCAGTTTCAGTCAGTTTTTCTGTTCACAGCAGCACTGTGAGGGGATTGAGATGGCTTGGAAACTCACGTCTTGTTTCATTCTCATATAATCAGGTGCTTCATGTTCTGATAGTTTTAACTCCTGTATATTCTGAATTTTGATTGCAACTTAGTGTTTGTAGTTTGCTAGATCACTCCTGGCAATCAAAACCTAGTGCTGATGTTGTAAGTGACGGGTTTATTGGCTTCAGTGTGTGCTTATGTTCTATTTCTGCAACGTCATACACTGTTGCATAACTTGATAATTGGTTTTAAGCGTGTTTTCATGTTACTTCTCTCCTTGGTTTGACACTTTGACTACTGCAGGCTAACGATAAAACTGGAGGATACAATAATAAGCTTGTTATTACATGCTTAAGAAGTGGGCTAAATCGCGCATTCCGTGTGCTACAAAAGCCTGAACGTGCACCAATTAGAGCATTGAGGGCTTCTTCATCTGGAAGGTTTGTTATATATTTCTAACCTATGCATATGTACTGGTACTTCTTGTGTCATGATTTCTCAAGCATAATTTCTTTTCCAGATACCTTCTGATTCTGTTTCGCGATGCTCCTGTCGAAGTCTGGGCTATGACAAAGAACCCCATGATGGTACTACTTCCTTTTCTTATATTTATACAATTATCGACTTGTTCTTCTCAGAAAAAGCAAAGCTTACCACATTGACTGTTGCGAGGAGCAACTAGTTTTGTGCTAAAAGCTATTCTTCAAGATGGTAATGGGAATCAAAACTTTGGCCCAAAGTATTAGTTCAACTACTGTTAGAAAAAAAAAAGGTGCAGTTATAGTTGCTCTTCTTAAAATGGTCTTGCAGTGTTATATTATTTGCAAACCGCTAAATCAGTTCCTTCAGTTGGCAAAAGATCCAGAAGAGCATGATATTCATGATTGTTCTGTACTTGTTGTAGCTTAGGTCCTTGGCGCTTCCTTTTACAGTACTAGAATGGACACTACCAGCTGCACCTCGGCCAGGTCAAAATGCATCATCAAAGCAATCGTCAACCTCCAAGGAGCGATCATCAGGTGCAATTTTCAACTAGGAAAATTATATAAACTGAATAGTTTACCTTCTTAATCATTGTTTATTGAAGAGAAATTTTGAACTCTCTGGGCCAGTTTTGATCAAGCATCCACTGACTATACTGTGAGATGACATGATCTATTCTTGTTTGCAGAGGCTTCTGGTGCAGAAAATTCTGATGAAACATGTGAAAGTTTTGCTTTTGCATTAGTCAATGGTGCTCTTGGTGTGTTTGAAGTTCATGGGCGGCGGATACGAGACTTTAGGTATTTCAATTGCTGACTTTGTAGCATTCAACTATTAAAGTAGAATCAAATGCAGATTTGGTGAAAATACATACAACACCCATTTTTCTCACGCATGTATTATTAGATCAGCACCATCTGATTGATATAGCCATCAACTTGGTTCCACCCAAGCATCAACAGTACATCACTCAATTGATCGACCAAAAATGTAATATGTGTTACCAGGCTCATAATAGTAAACACAATATGTTATTCTTGAATGATACGCTTGCTGCTACCTCTAGTCTAGCTGTCTAATTTAGCAAGCAGCAAATGGTGTTCTTTTTTTCCTTTGTTTTTTGTTATTTCATTTTTCGTATAGGAAACAAATACTTGGCATTTTATTTTTTTGTGCATATTGATTACAAATGATAAATCGTGCAGTTCCTCCAGTTTACTGTATTATGAAGATGTGCTGGTATTTCCTGCAATAATGCCTATTCCCTTGGCTTTATTGAGCCATGTGGGAGATGATTGGCGCATTTAGGAATAATACATAAGGTAGAAAATTCGATTGATTTTTTATTAAGAAATGCTAGTACTTGCAAAGCTAATCATTATGTATCAATTTGTGATTTTGGATTCGATACTGAGCATAGCCGTGAACTTTAACATATCAAGACTAAATAAAGCAAATTTTGACCCTCTGCTTGTATGCATTCTGCAGTTTATTTTAACTCTAAATATTACCATCACCATATGTATGGTCCATGTTATACACATGGTTTTTATTTCTGTTTTGCAGGCCAAAGTGGCCCTCATCATCATTTGCATCTTCAGATGGTTTGGTTACTGCTATGGCTTATCGGCTTCCCCACGTTGTATGTATATTTTTTTTGCATTGTATCTCTTTTATAAAAACCATACTTCCATTACAATATTTTTTAATATCTGTGAGACAGGTTATGTTGGGACACTCTGACCAGATGCTATTATCTTTTAGGTAATGGGGGATCGATCAGGCAACATTAGATGGTGGGATGTTACAACAGGCCTTTCTTCTTCTTTTAGCACTCACAGGGAAGGCATCAGGAGGATAAAGTTTTCTCCTGTTGTTCATGGTGATCGAAGCAGAGGACGCATCGCTGTGCTTTTCTATGATAATACATTCTCAATATTTGACCTGGTAAGTACAAACATATGCTGCCACCATATTATCATGGTACTTCTGGATCGTTTGGACTCATACACGTGCTTACAGTTTTTGTCATTGGATTGCAATGTTTGGTTTTAAATGATGTTTTATCATTCACCTTCTTGTGGTTGTTAGCAACGTGTTTAGTGGGCCAGGCTCTGGGCCACGGCGCCCACAGCCCGGCAGCTAGGGTTGCCCTTTTGGTTTAGTGGTATTTGATTCAGATTAGGCAAGGATCACCGTTGATTAGGTGTTTCCTGTAAACCCTAGATGATCCTTGCCTATATAATGTACTCCTTGTACTCTCTTAGTCTCTTCAATCAATCACCAATTTCAGTGGTTTCATATATTTTGAATATTGATGTTCCATAAGATGATGCTTGGCCTCACTCTTCTTTTATCCTTATTCCTCAATGTTATTCATGCATGATTTATTGTTTGTTTCCAATATTGATGTCCTTCTATGTCTCAGAATGAATGTGCAACTGTCTCATATGATACTGACTTCAGGAACTATGTTTTAGGATAGTCCAGACCCCTTGGCGAATGCCCTTCTTCAACCGCAATCTCCTGGCACCCTTGTGTTGGAGCTTGATTGGTTGTCAACCCGAACAAAGAAGGATGAGCCACTTGTATTATGCATTGCCGGAGCTGATAGTAGCTTCCGACTGATTGAGGTTAACATGTATGTCATTTTAATCATGCATATAATAGTTCTACCCCGGTGTAGAATTACTCTGTTTATTTATGAGATTTAAATATGTTTCTTCACCCTCTGCCATGCTTATGAGCTCAGAAGTAAGATATGAATATGAGCTCTTTAACTTACTGTTTTTTCTTTTATAATATAGCTATGTTACACGGTGAGTTCGTTGAGCTGTATGCTGAATATAATCTTTCCTACATGTTAGAGCATGCTATAGAGATTGCCAGCATGTAACACTAAACAAGAACTTCTACACAAATGTAAGAATAGTAGAAAAAAAACTTTAGCACTAAACTGAAACAACTTAAGAAATTGATTTGAAGAAAATTTTTGTGTCATGATATCTCATTATCTCAAAAAGTATTTCGACATGATAGAGCACTTAGAGAAGTTATTTCTTCTTCACCTAATTCTCCCACCTGTTAATCCTTCCCTTCCTTATTTTTTTCTTTGCTGTTGGTGCCTGATAAAAGTGAGGATGTAGGTGCTGAAAGCTCCTACACATTGTAGTTTCTAGACAGGTAGCCACCAAAAAGTAATTGCATCATGCATATTGCAACAATCAACATTTGTTCTCTGAGATTTTAGTCTAGTCTTCTGCAACTTCAAAATACAGTGTAGCGTCAAATGGTTTCAGACACTTCTTCGATGCTTTAGACCTTATCTACTTTAACATGCCACTTGTTTGTGGCTATGACCTCATGTCTGATGCTCTATTTGCCATTTTCAGAAAATTTACATGTGGAATGTTTTTATTTTCCTTTTTTATTTACCAGTGATGCCAAGGGCAGTTCAGTTGCAAAGCCAGTGGCTATGAAAGAGAGGTTTAGGCCAATGCCATTTTGCTTGCCAGTATTATTCCCGACAGCTCATGCTTTGGTAAGGTGCATATAATATTTAAGTATTCATGTTTTTGATATTATTATGCATAATTCTGCTGCATGGATGTATTACTTATAATTTGCGATCATGTGCCTAGAATTGTTTATATTCTTCTCTTTGCAAGGAAATTGTTTGTAAGTAATTCAACCAGTCTCCAATCACCTTTCTAAAATGTAAAATCAGTAGCTCAGGTTTTGATGAATCATTATTATGACTAGATTCCTCGAGTAACCTCTTATCCATGTGCATCACATTTTGTTCTTTTGAATGATCAAATTCTGAACCACACACACTCAGCCACTTATGCTTTTATGTCCCAGGCTGTGCGTATGATTTTGCAGCTTGGTGTGAAGCCTTCTTGGTTTGAATGCAATAATGGTGATAAATTAGGTAGGGACAGCTTTAAGGTAGCGCCAGCATTTGGAGATCTCCGTAGCTACATGATTGAGACAACACTACCTCCTATTGGTGACACTGTTGTGGCTGAATTGCTCCTCAAAGTGTTGGAACCATACAGAAAGGAGGGTATGTCAGCAACATCTTTATTTGTTTTTCCAGCAGATGATTTGGCATAGTGACACTACTTTTGTTAGGAAGGTTGCATTCTTGATGATGGAAGAGCCAGATTATATTCAGCTATAGTGAACAAGGGAACTTATGCAAGGTTTGCATTTGCTGCTGCGATTTTTGGTGATGTCCAAGAAGCACTTTTCTGGCTACAGCTGCCTCAAGCTCTTCGCCATTTCCTGGATAAATCAACAACTAGATCAAGAGAGAAGATATCACAATCAAACTTACATCCAGATCCCGAACAAGGTTCCACATTGAACCGGATATCTTCAAGAGAGAGATCTGCTTCTGGAAAGCTCATAAAAAATGCTGTGGTAGTAGCTAAATCTGATGCACTGTAATTTTAAGTCTGCATTAATATGCCTATTCTCTTGAATTTAGCAGTTTAACCATTGTGCAGAATTATGGGCAGTTAAGCTCAATGGCATTTAAGCAAGAGCAACTGTGGTTCAATGCAAATGAAAGGATACCATGGCACGATAAGCTTGATGGTGAAGAAGCTTTGCAAAAACGTGTTCATGAGTAAGATTGTTCATCAGTGAGATATATCTTGGTAATTGTTTGTGGCACATGTTTATCATATTCTATGAATGCAGGCTTGTCTCTCTTGGCAACTTAGAAGCTGCAGTGTCATTGTTACTTTCAACGCCCCCCGAAGGATCAAATTTTTACCCAAATGCATTAAGAGCAGTTGTGTTGTCATCTGCAGTCTCACAATCCTTGCATGAACTTGCAGTGAAGGTGAGTAGCCATAAGACAACTATTCTTCAGTACAGTTTTGAGTTTTCTTTTTCAGGAGTACACAATATACTGACTCTGATAACAATTACGGGGCAAACGCTTGAAATGTCTGCATGCTTTTTTTTTTTGAAAAGAATGCTGCTTTGTATTCATGGCAATCAAACCTTTTGAATTTCGACCATTGGTCTGTGTAAAGTTATCGATTTTGGCCACGGGCTAATGGCATTGGAATGATTGATGCCAACTACTTTTAACAGAAATCGTGGTTGTAAGTAAGCTTGCTACAGGAAAACAGTTTAAATTTTATATATTTCTCAAACATGGAGAACTATAAACTGGAATAGCGCTAAAGCTCAGAAGGTGTGTAGCAGAATGCATTATTTATTTCCCAATTGTAGGATGCAAGCATTGCAGTGTTCTCAAACACAGAATGCAAACATTAAGTGTTATTTACATTGTATCCATCAACATGAACTAAATATAACTAGTAGTCGTGTGGTGTCAACACAAGCATCCATGATCCACATTAACTCTTAGTTGGTAATTTTTTTTTTTGGGTGATATATTATGTCTTGTTAGGATCCCTTTGTACTCAGAACCAAAAAAATGAGCTAGAAGGTGTTAGGATCTCCTTTTTGGTAATTTCCATATGTCCATAACTGTTTGTTTTTATAGGATGGTCTTTTCTAAGTTATGATCTTATGTAGGTTGTTGCAGCCAATATGGTTAGAACGGACAAATCGCTATCTGGCACACATCTTCTCTGTGCTGTGGGACGATATCAGGAAGCATGTTCACAGGTACTGTTAACAAATGTAAACTTTACACCTTATAGTACTTATGTTTATCTTTTGTTTGGCTCAGCTTTGCAAAAATCTGGCTTATCTTGCTGTCTTATCTAAGCAATTTACTTATTAGATATGAAATGATCTACTATTCTGTTCTGATAAATAAAGAATGTAAAAAAAAAAGCAATTTACCTTGTGCCTTCAATATTAAGGGCCTGTTTGGCATGGCTCCAGAGCTCAACTCCAACCAATTTTGCAGCCAAACACCCCAACTCCAGAACTCCATGGAGCAGCCCAAACTCTGGAGCTGCAGTGCAAATGGGCCTAGAGTTTTGGAGCACCTCTTTTGCAGCTCCAGATTCATCAAGTATGGACCTAGACATGGAGTTCGGATAAAATTACCCACCTTTGCCACTCGTTACACACGTACCGATTCGTTTTTCTTTTCCCCACCCCCGTCCTCCCCTCCGCTGTGCTCCGCCCCATGCGCTGCCCCCTCCTTGCCCTCCGTTGTGCGCTGCTGCCTCCCCCTCCTTCCCCTCCGCTGTGCGCCACCCCCTCCTTCCCCTCCGCCGCGCGCCGCCCCCCTCCTCCCCCCTTGCCGTGCGCCGCTGCCTCCCCCCTCCTTCCGCTCTGTCGTGCGCCGCTGTCGCCTCCCTGGACGGGCGCGTGCGCAGCTTGAGCAGGGGCATCCTCCTCCATCGCGCGGCCCCGAAGGCTGGGGCTAGACGGCGGCGGCGGAGTAGGGGGCCGCCACGGCCCCAAGGTGCGCTGCCGACCCGGCCGCAGTGGCCCCAAGGCGCGCTGGCGACCCAGCCGCGGTGGCCCCAAGATGCGCCGCCGCCAGCCCCTTCCTCCCCAACCGCGCCACCACGCCGTCCTCACCCCCGGCGGCTACGGCGCCGCCCTCCCCTCCCCGCAGCTTGCAGCCACCGCCGGCCCCTTCCCCGCAGCTCGCCGCCGCCACCAGCGTGGTTAGCCACACCGCCTCCACTGGCCATGAGAGAGAGGAGGAAGACAATTGCATGTGAGAGAATGACATGTGGGGCCCCTAATAGGGGCAACAATTGCAATCCAATCTGAAAATCTCTTTTCTGGAGCTAGAAGCAATAATGTAGCCAAACACCTCATTCCAACAACTCCAACTCCATCTGGAGTCAGCTCCACCTGGAGTTTTGGAGTGGAGCAGCTCCACCTGGAGTTGGTGCCATGCCAAACTGGCCCTAAATATCTTACCTTATATCATGCTGCTCTCCAGTCAATCAATCTCCTAAGTAGTTCTGGCTCCAGTATTTGTTAAAGGAACAATATTAGCACCAAAGTATTTAAAGCTCTTTATGTCCCTATCTGTAGGAAAGGTAGGTTGCGTATAATATGGCCGATGTATTGCATTGAGCCCCTTGGGCGGTATATATATATAGAGTACATGGCTTGGAGGGCAAGTAGCCTCTCCTAGAGATAAGGAAGGTTATCCCGGGATTACAATCAATCCTAAACTAACCATATCCGGAGTTGCCTAATATACTCTAACACTATTTACTTGCACTTTCAATGGATGTATGCAATGGACAACCAACGTGATGTGTGGGTTATAAGCTATTTATTTCTTTATCTTTATTTACAGAATGGTTCCCTTTACTAACCATAATATGCCCTTCGAAGTTGTATGTGCATCAAAAGGTTATTGAACCATAATATGCCCTTCTAAATTATTGTGATATTTGTTTTTCTAAATCTTATTTATGCATATGCTAATTGAACTGAACATGGGCCGAATGACATTATCTTTTGGTTCTGTTTCAGCTTCAAGATGCTGGGTGCTGGAACGATGCTGCTACTTTGGCCGCAAGCCATTTGCATGGGTCTGACTATGCAAGGTATAATTTGATTATGGCAAGTTATTATATGCCAAAATTTGAATAGATTTATGGATGTTTTGTGCTCTCAAAGTCTTACGAAAATCACTTTGTTTCTATCTCGCAACTTATTTAATAACTATGGCTTGAACTATCCGCCCATGGTTGTGAATGTCATGGCCAAAAAGTGATTGGAGTACGAGAGTTAGTCAAACGGCTGGTGATATGAAATTTATGATCTAGTCATAGTGTAGCTTCTATCTGTGCACCTGTGGGACTGCTCTATCTACTATGGTTGATCGATAATTGTTGATGCCAGACTGGAACCAGAGATCAATGGGCACATTTGTTTTCTGCTTCTGCAGCACTGGGTGATGCCCAAGTTTAGCTTTGCTATTTCTTGAAGCTGCCAGTAGTGAAACACACTCCTTTTTTTTTTGTACTAAGGTAACTCTTATCCATGGTGCTTGATTCATGCAGGGTACTGCAGAGGTGGGCTGATTATGTTCTTCGTGGTGAGCAGAACATGTGGAGGTAAGACTGGCCCCTAGCAGCCAACTAGAGTTGATTTTTTGTTCTATTCCTCTTCTTGCTACCAACACATTGTTTGCATCTTCTATAGAGCTCTAATACTATATGTTGCTGCTGGAGCACTGCCGGAGGCTTTAGATACACTCCGCAAGAACCAGCGGCCAGACACCGCCGCCATGTTCTTGCTAGCCTGCCATGAGGTCTACTCACAAATTGCCGTGGAATCCGAGCACACCGAGGACACGTCAGGTTCAGAACTGACGCCGGAGCAGACTGATAAGCTCCGGTTCCCTTCCAAGAATGTGGCCGAGGAGGACCTGATTGCAGTCAGCGAAGTGTTCGGGCAGTACCAGCAGAAACTGGTTCATCTTTGCATGGACACCGAACCGAATGCTGATTGATCCTTGTACGCCATGTCAACATGCTCCGTGGACTGGCTGATCTGCTCTTGTAATTGTAGTTTTCGGCGTCTAGCTTTGGCTTCTCCATTTTGTGAAGCTTCTCGACAGGTTGTAAGTTTCTTCCAAGTTTCAGCGAAGTTTTTTGTTTTGTCTGAGGTACCAAGCAAGGGATTAGGACTGCTGATGTGGCAGGATTCGGTGACAGGTGGCAGGAATAGGCGTGCAGTGTTGTATCCTAGGTGGCAGTGGTTGGCACTGTTTATATATAGACGCATAGCAAGCATATTATATTCAGTACGAACTATATAGTATATAAATTTGTGTAAAAAGAGGGTGCAACGAAGTTTCCGTATCCTCGATACATTACATTACACCTGCATGAAATTTCCTAAAGATAATCGTATTATGCTTATCCGCATATGGATTGCTTCACGGCTTCAGGCCTTGGAGCCGTCGGCCGTCCCTGTCATTGGATCAATCGCCCCCTTTCTAAACGGTGGAGACATTGTTTTGGAATGTTTGAAAGCGACATTCTTGTCCTTGTATATGCGGCCTCCACGACTATGGGTGATGGATAACATCTGCTCCTCAAACGTGAATGCGTATTGCCTAATCTACAGAGGAGTTTTTACCCTAACACAATTTTTTAGTAACATTTTTCATTTCTACCCCCAAACTAGACGATGCCATTATCTCATAAGCCTTTCCAAAACGAGCAAATGTCTTAGCATTCCCATTTTGTCACGGTAGATCGGACAGTTCTCTCTACGGTAAAAACAGTAAAACACTGGCAGGTAACTAAAACGGATTTAAAAAAAAAGAAGATGGAGTGTTCTGAGGCCGGTGTGTGGTCTGAGCTGAGCTGACCTGCACGGAATGGGGGTGTGTCCGTCCCACTCGGCCTCCACTTCCCGTTTTGTTAAACCGGATAACACACACACACACACCTACATAACCCCACCAACGACAACTCGGCCGCTTCCCCCCTTTGGTGCCTCCTGCCTCGGCCTGGCTGCGCCCCCACGGCCCCACCTGATCGCCTGAGCCATCGCCTTCCTCCGCCCCACCTCTCTCCGCCGCCGCCGCCGCCGCCGCCTCCGGGAGACCGGGACCCGATCACGCGCGCAGACACCACGCGCGGCCGGCTGCACCCCGTCCCTCCGTCGTACTACGCCGCTTCTGCTCCGCCCCCTCCGGTTCAAGGTAAGGGAGAGGGCGACACTTGTGCGATCCCACGGCGGGGCCAGCTGGATCAGATTATTCCTGCCCTGCTTCTCC
The DNA here is from genome assembly GCF_016808335.1 of Panicum virgatum. Classification (NCBI taxonomy): domain Eukaryota; kingdom Viridiplantae; phylum Streptophyta; class Magnoliopsida; order Poales; family Poaceae; genus Panicum; species Panicum virgatum. The sequence continues at coordinate 3,263,638 of NC_053145.1, forward strand.
CCTCTCTAGTTTGCTGGAGCTTGGTTCGGTTGATTACGCCGCGTGATTGATCGTCTCTCGCGGCGCTTAGTTTTTTATCTGTTCGTTTACTTATTAGTTCGCTCTGGCTTGGCGTTCGCAGGGAGATTTAGGGCGGAGGGGGACCTGAGGAGTGTCGGCCATGCCGGGAGGGGAGGACGTCCGCAAGGTCTCGCGGCAGGACATACAGCTTGTGAGCACCCTCATCATGATCCCACTCCCTTTCTCCTCGTTCATCCTGCTTCCTAGTTTTTTTTTTCTCTTTTGGTCTCAGAAGTATGGAATGGCCTAGGGTTACAAATGGTTATGTTGTTGCGGCAATTGTATGCTCTCATTAAGGCTTTGCTTGCACACTAGATCTTATAGTACTGCTGGGCTGGTAGTGAATTGATGTAGGGGAAGAGGCGTGCATGGGGAAGAGAGGATCGGCGAATTTAGGTTTGCCACCTGTAAGAATGGTGTGTATTAAAGGAAAAGCTGTGTGTTCCCGTTGTCGCTTTGCGCTTTTGGATGCATGTATTTATTAATTATCCTATCATTACTTGTGCTTGCACTCTCATTTTGCCTCGACTGCTTCGTCTGTTACCAATTTACCTCATGCAGATAACTGCATTTTATGGTTCCTGAAATGTACCTGCATCTGTTTATCTCATCTATGCTCAATCAGCAATGACCACTGCATATGTTTCTGTTTTCCTATAAGAAGTTCTCATTTGCAGAGTCTTTTTTGCAGGTCCAGAATCTCATTGAACGTTGCCTTCAGCTCTATATGAACCAGAAAGAAGTGGTTGATACTCTATCTTTGCAGGCAAAAATAGAACCTAGTTTCACTGAACTTGGTAATACTCGTGTAGTCTTGTATGCACAATAGTCCCTTTCCTTCTTAATTTTCACTTTACATTTCACAAGTTATGCACATGGCAGTTTTTGTAGATACAAAACTAGTAGTTATTTAATTTAACAAGATTTCCAATCTGTAAACGGCAGTGCATCATGATTGCAACATTGTGGGCTCTGCCACTGTAGATTCACTTAGCATAACATTTCCTTGAAATTGGAGGGAAAAAGTTATTATATTTGAGTATTGTATGTTTATTTTGTTGAAGCTATTGTCATGATGACGTCACTCCGGAGTTTGGGAGTCCCCTTTTTTTTCATTGGTTGAGAACAACTATTACCGTCTATTGGGGCAAAGACATCTATTGCTTAGTTGATATCTTTTTCTTTTTGTTGATTTAATTTAATCTAAGAATGTATTATTTTCATTTTAATTGGACCATCATTTTATCATCCCGTTCTTTGGGCAACTTGAATAAACATGCACAACTGTAAACCAGAAACAAAAGAATGTTCTCTGTCATGGACCTAGAAGCTATGACTCAGCCACAAATGATCAGCCTGTCAACCAATTTCTGTCCTATAATCAATTCATCAATGCGCAATTTGCTCTGCAAACTTTCTATGTTTGGATTTTTGGAAGTGGTTTGGGCTATGTGATTTTTTCATTGGTGTGAATACCTGCCTTTCTCAAGGAAATTTCCAAGGATATTGTGCCGTCCCATCATTATAATATTAACAATGGTTTCTTCATTTTGGGCTTACTTACTCATCATTCTTTTCTCCAGTGTGGCAGAAACTTGAGGAAGAGAATCGTGAGTTTTTTAAGGCATACTATGTCAGGCTAATGCTTATGAATCAAATAGTAGCCTTCAATAAGCTCCTTGAGCAGCAGTATCAAATTATGAGTAAAGATCATCCTTCTGGAGTACCTTCTATGCCTCCCACTGCTCCTAATGGCTCAAACTCTAGCGCATGTAAGCTTCTTTTTTTCAGCAGCTATACATCTGCACTAACTGCCAGCGGTTACAATAACTTCTTTTAAACTATTATATCATTATGGCTGTTTATTCTCAAGACATAAATACAATGATACTATGGTCATTTCCATAAACCATTTACTATATTTATCTTCTGATTTACTTAATCGCATTCCTGAAATATGACTTATAAAACCAATGGAAGTGATGAGTTCTAATATAGTCCATGTTGCCTGTCCCAGTGAACCAAAATGTGCCCTTTCTGCCAGACACTATCCCCAGTACTGCAATGCAAGATAGCTTGCTGCGTAATGGAGGTTCTAGTGGTATAGTAAATGGTGCTGCATCCAGTGACCAATTTATCTATGCCAGTAAAGTTGTTCATGGCCTCCCTAGTGGCATGGATGCTTCATCAAGCCTGCTAGCAGCACATAATTCTACTGTTGGGCAGTTTAATGGACACAATGGAACAACAATAAAGACAGAGGCTGGCTACTCGGGCAGCTCAGATTTTGCATTCGGCAATGAGAATGTGTTCCTAGAGCAGTCAATTGGAGATGTATCAGGAGGATCTTTTAGCAGTTCTGAGTTGAATGGACCACAATTAGGAGATCCAATTTTGGATGTGGAACCACCTTCGTTTGGTTTCTTGAGCCAGATCCCTCGTAATTTCAGCTTTTCGGATTTGACAGAGGATTTCAGCCAAAGTGCAGGTACTTTTATACGACATTGCTTTTCTATTGTTTTCTTTCTTCATCATTGCTATTTTATACATTTGTTGTGTAATGCATGCATTAAGGCATCTTATGTCTTTCACGTGCAGAAATACTAGAGAATTATGGCCGATCCCCTTTTATTCCTTCTGAGACAAACAACTTCCCAGAGTCTACCACTGGAGAGCATACAGGTTAACCATTGTCCTTCCCTCAACCACTTGGAACAATACCACAATGCTCCATTTGCTAATGTTTTCCTTAATATTATCAGAAATAGGAAATAGGCGGCTAGATACAATATCTGAGGGTGTTAATTTTGAAGATTTTGGAAGTGATTAATCAGCCTGCGATGGCATTGCATGAGGTAACTTTGTAAACAACTTTGTGATTTTTGCTATTACAAGGCAAATATTTGCAAGTAGATGCTCTTTTGTTTTAGTATGTGTGCATAACTTAGTTGCCTACCCCAACTTGCTTGGGGAAAAAAGGCTATGTTGTTGTTGCTGCTGCTGCATAACTTAGTTCCTGGTGTTGGCTTGGATTTGGTTGGTGGGGTTGATAACATGATTCTTCTTACAGAGTTTGGTCTCTCAAAAGGCAGAACAACACTACTTTTATAAGACCGACCCCCCCCCCCCCCCCACCCAAACACACACAGCATATGTGTTTTAAGAAGTTGAATCTATTGCATTAAGGAATTGATATACAGAGCAGGGATGCAAAAGGAAAAAAGGATGGCGAGTTTGCTGTACAGTGTAGATGCACTCCTGTGCATTTTATCCACCAAAAGCTGGCTTCAGACCCTAGCTAAAGAAGGAATTGTAAGGGATTCAGAGTCTGCTGCATTATTAGGCAGTCAGCTCGGTATCTCACTGCAGAAACTGCTGTTAGATGGGCTTTTGTAACTGGTACTTGCTGCTTGGCCTTAATTCTGAACAGAAAAAATTTAATCCAGCATTTAGACTTGCTGGTATAATACTGTATTGCTTTCTCCTAAATCTCAATTTACTGGTTAAAGAAAAACAATCAGTATCTGTCAGGTAATAGCAGTTTTATACTGTTCCTAACTTGCTTGCTTGGTCATTCTTTCTGTGCAGGTTGAGCAGTGATGCACCATTTGTACATACTATTTTGGGCAGAACAATATCTACAATTGTGGTCAAGGAACTAGCTGATTTGGCAGAAACTGTTTCTTATTCGGTTTTAGGTTCTGTGCTTTTCTAGACTGCAAGCATGGATGACTTGTATGAAACCTTGTCAGACCCAATAATCTGTTATCTAAGGATGCAAAAAGTCTCTGCTCTTATGTTCGCTGATGATTCTGTGGCAGTAACCTGTATTTGTTCAGTTGTTAAGGTACAATTAGCTGTGGTGGAAGCTCTATGTTAACATAAACGTTATCCTTAACTTGTCCCTGTTGCACATATATCTGTCATGTTTCTTGTTTGTTACATTATTACCTGGTTCCTTTTTCATTGCATTTGGCATCCGGTCTGACAGTGCTGGCAACTGGCATCCGGTCTGTGATTCTTTACCAATTCCTCAATCTGCACGCATTACTACAGAATATATCTAGACATAACATATATCTAGATAAGTAGATATATAGTAAAAATTATGTATCTAGAAAAAATCAAAATGACTAATAATTTAGAACAGAGGAAGTAATTGGCAAAGAATCACACCAACTATGCAACAGGCCTAAAAAAAATCAGTTCTTGAGGTTGTTCTTGCCGACGAATTGACGATCTTGGTAGGCGGCAGGCGCACTGCGGAGGAGGTTGCCGGCTTACCCCTCTGTGTTGGTGCCTTCACATCCTCCCGGGCATCTTCCTCTTGTACACGCCGGCGTTCCATGTTAACCCAAGCCGCCTATGGCTCTTGGAACCGCGCGTCAACCCATGCTTGAAGTTATGCCTCGTTGCCTCTTATTATGCCACCTGCGTAACGCCACCAGTAGCCGCGAACCCATCATGTAGGAGAACAAATGGCTCACAAAGAGTGGCATTCCAATTGCAAATGCAAGCGCTTGAAACTAGAACCAAGCCTTGCTAAGAACCGCAGAACACTCAATGTTCAGCTCATTGTCCATATTCTTTGCTGATAATGCTGTCGTAGTAATCTGTATTTTTTTTCGGTTAAGTGCATTAGATATGGTGGAGGCTTGACGTTAACGTCAGAGTTATCCCTGACTTGTCCCTGTTGCATATTTTATATCTGCCATGTTTCTTATTCTTTGCATTTCCTCCTTTTTCATTGCATTTGGCAGCTTCAGATCAGACATTGTTGCATTAGACATTGTGGCATGATCTTACTTATTCTTCAGCAATTCCTGAATCAGCGATCCGCACAGTACAACAGAATCTGCTAGCAGATCTACCACCCAAGCATCTGGTGAGAGATTCAGTCCAAAGAAAGCAAATGGACAGGCGATTAACATAATGGACGATAACACTCCTATCTGGTGATTACTAATCTGAAATCTTGTGTGTACAAAAACTGGTAATTGGTGAAGAAATTACATCCAGTTTGCAGCAGCCAGCAGGGTGGGGAACACTCAAAGTTTAGTGAAAAATTCTAGTTCTTGGGGATGTTCTTGCCGACGATCTTGGCAGGGGCGATGCGGAGGAGATTACCAGGCTTTCCCGGTACGGCGCCCTTGATCATGAGGACCCGGAGGTCATTGTCGATCTTGACAATCTTGAGCTTCCTGATCTTGGTCTTGGTCCCTCCCATCCTCCCAGGCATCTTCTTCCCCTTGTACACCCGCCCAGGCGTTGTTCCAGCACCAATGGAACCCAGTTGCCTATGGCTCTTGGAACCGTGAGTCATCAACCCACGCTTGAAGTTGTGCCTCTTGATGCCACCTGTGCAATTTCACAAGTAACGACGACCGAATCAAGAACACGGTAGGATATTGCATAGCATTGGCACGACCACCATTGCAATTGCAAATGCAAGTGCTTGAAACTACAACCAAGCTCTGCCAAGAACTGGGAAGCATACAATTTTCAGCTCATGATAGTGCTGGTGGCCCGATGGGAATGGGCATACAAAACAATGGCACTGGGGTTGCAAAGCCAATAATTGTAAGAAAACCATTGATGTTGCTAACTAACTTCATGCTTCATGAGATGGAATGATACGACTGCATAACTTGCAGAAATGTGGGCAACTGTTGTTGTCCATGGCATTGCAATCGGAGGTGTGAGATTGCTGTACCTTGGAACCCCTTGCCGATGGAGTTACCGGTGACGTCGACGAGGTCGCCCTCCTTGAAGAGCTCGGCGAAGTCGAGCTCTTGGCCGGGCTCGAACGCGTCGACGGCGGTGAGCCTGAACTCCTGCAGGTGCCTCAGCGGCGGCGCGCCGGCCTTGCCCAGGTGGCCCAGCTCCGGGCGCGTGAGCTTGTCCTCGCGCACGCCGTGGTACCCGACCTGCACGGCGTCGTACCCGTCCGTGGCCGCCGTCTTCACCTGCGTCACCACGTTCCCGCCCTCCCGGAACCCGACGACCGTCACCGGCACCGGCTTCCCCGTGGCCGGGTCGAAGTAGGTCATCATCCCAACCTTGGTCGCCATCACGCCCACCCCGGCCTCGTACGCCGCGCGCACCGCCACCGACGCCGCGCGCCTGAACGAGACCGCGCAGCGGCGGCCGCCGCGCTGCGTGGGGAGGAGGGGCGCCAGTGCGCCGCCGGCAATGCCCACGGCCGCCATGGCCATTCCTGATTCCACTTGTGCTTGTGTTGGGCTCCCTAGCTGAATTCGATTGGGATAGAGGCCATTGCTTGCGGCAACTCCCCTTATCCTCCCGCCTGCTCGGAGGCGCCTTCCAGAAATACGCCTATTACCCACTACCCGTCCGCAGCACCCGCTAGCCTTTTGCAGGCATTTTGCGGCAACCACAAGATGCCGTTTGATGACGCGGGTACATGCAAGAGCCCCCCATGCATGCATGTGAAGTGACGCGGATACACAATTTTCTCAGCTCTACTGCTAAGCGTAACAAAGAGATAGTAAATAATGTAACAAAGAGATAGTGTTTTCCTCAGCTCGTTGTTTCGGCTCCAAAGATTCAATTACAGTCACAGTTTTAGACGCAGCTTCCTCAGTCTGCTGTTGCGGCTCCAAAGATTCAATCACAGTTTTAGACGCAGCCCGTGTATACGAAAGGATACAGCTAAATTAATTAATAAATGCTTATTACAGCAAATTAACTTCTTAGATACTGATAAATGACCAATACTCGTTAGCAAAGCCATCTTGAGCTTCCTTTTGTGACATCAACCAAGCTGAGCACTGTTTTGCGACATTAACCAAGTTTTGATGATGTAATAAATTGATCATGAGGACCTCTACTAGAATACTCTGTTTACTTGAAGCCCATCCCTATTAAGCTGCTTTATAGCAAAAACCTGCAGCAAAAGATCACACTTAAGTCATGTGCCTTTTTTTTAATCTCACCTAGTTACATTACTGTTCTATTTGTATCCACTCCACATCATATTCTTTCAACAAACTCTCATAAGACAAGCACATAAGGTCTGAAGTCTAAAAAATAAGCTCCATTGAACAGCTACTACTTGATTTGTTTTCAGAGTTTTAGGCTGCAAACTGCATAGATACTGACACACTATAACAAATTAACTTGTGTATGGAAGGATCACTGCAAACAGCTCCATTTGAGTCGTTGTAACACCTAAGCCTAATAAAAATCATGGTGTTTGAAATCAAAATTAATAGCAAAGGCCAACAAGGATGTTGCTTGCCAATTTTTCTAAACAGTCAACATCATCTTGTGCATGGAAGCAATTGACTACAGTACCATATATCAGGATTACACTGCAAGTTAACTAGTACATGTTTAAACAAAGATGAACAGAACTGCAAGAATCCCTATCAGTTGATAATACTTACAGTGTAGTAGATGCAGCACAACTAGATGCAATCAGATTCGTCCACTGCAATATTTCCAGCTATGTTATCATGTGTACTATCATGGGCACGGCCTCGGCCACGGCCACGGACACGGACGGCAGCGACGGAGGCAGCGCACGTGGAGGAATCGTCACAATGGAAAGAGGCGACGCCGGTGGGATGGAGTTAGGGTTCTCCATGGCGGCGGCACTGCGGAGCGCGGCCGAGACGACGGCTGCTGTGCTACAGGAGGATTGAGCGATGGGAGATATGCTAGCTATGTGGGCTGTGCGGGCTGTGTAGGCTAACCCGCATATGACCGCTTTGGCGAGTGGGCTGGAATGCTGAAATATGTGGGCTAACGGCGCTGGGTGGCCCAGTGAGTTAGCTAACTGGCCCGCGCCGGTTGCATTTTGAGAGAGAAGCGGAGTCAGAGGCCTAGCCACCACCACAGGCGGTGGCACCAAGCCGCAATGGTTGGGCTGGCTGGGTCGGAGTTCGGCTCCGATCTGACAAGCCGCCACGCATGTTATTTAAATTTTTGCCATATTTTCCACTGGCACTCTTTCAGTTGCCTTCGTTATGAAAGTTTCTATATATTTTGCCACCGTGAATTGCAAAACTCAAAATAATTGTCATTTTTGACGACGTGGCACTCCATGTCGGTGTGCCATCATGTATAAGGAACGGAAAAAGACCACCCTGCCCCTGGTACGTGCTCCTCTCTCTCCCTTGATTCGTTTCGTTGGTTGCCCTCCTCTTTGATGGAATCCTTGTGCCGTGGGATCTAACATCATTACGTTTGTGAATGGTAGGCTGCTAAAAAGTGGATGGTCTAGAAAGCATGGATCCTACAGACTGCCCGCCGTGGTAAGTGAACCATGTACCCACCCTTGTTCTGAAGCATGTGTAGTGTAGGATCGATATTTGGGGGTTAGTTTGTTCTAACTCCAAAGTCTATTTTTTTTGTTGATTCTGCCAGGATCAATCCTGGCAATGTGTTTAGAATAGTTGTTAAATGCGAGAAATATAAGGCGGATCTGGAGTATGGCTTCATGGACATTCCTGAGCGGTGTCATGATATCTGGGTGGATAGCTCTAGTGGATACAATATGGATGATTTTTCTTAGTGATATGACAAGCAAGATCATTTGGGGGCCTAGTCCGACAGTGCGAGTGTGGTCAGTTGATTCAGATAGTGCTGCGTAATGGAGAATCAGAACGAATGACCATTTTGTAAAGATGATTCAGTCCAGGCTTAGTGACAAATTTGCAAATGTTGTGGTTGAAGTAGTTTACAAGGATGGGTACCAGCAGGCAGATTCTCCTTTACAGCAGGCTGCTAGGTCAGTTGCCACTTCTGGTGTGACTAGTGAAGCACATGCGCAGACCTCCTTTCCTACATCTTTTGCCGAAGGGGCAGGTGACACATTTAAATCCCATGATCAGGCAGAGCAAACTTTTGAGGTAGTAGACTGGACTACCTTGACAATTCTCCCTGATCCTGAACAAGATGGTGAAGTTTTTGTTATTGCTAACGAGGATGAAGTATATGAGGCAATGGGATTCAAAGAAGTAGGTGAAATAGCAGATGAAGTTGCTAGAGAAGAAACTGCTATTCCAGGCATTTTGAAGTTGCTAGAGAAGAAACTGCTATTCCAGGCATTTCTGCAGAGCTAGCAAAGGATATGAGTGAGGCAGGTGTTCATGTTGATGATAATGAGGCTACATAGCCAATTATGGATTGGGACAGGGACAATCCAGACATGGCTGTGGGCACAGTTTATCCTTCTATGGTAGAATTTAGGTTAGCAGTTAGATGGCATGCCATAGTTGAGGAGTTTGAGCTTGGAACTGAGAAGTCTGATGAAACAAGATATTAGGGGATATTGCAAGGTTAGTGGCTGTCCATGGGTTATTAGAGTTAGGACACAAGATTGTGGTTGTGTTAGGGTACATTTACTTTTAACTAACTTTTTAAATTATATGCATTTCACAGTAGCATGCTTTGTAGAAATAACTGAAAGGTGTACTATTGTGCAGACTCAAATAAATAATGAGGTTCCCAAGTGTGCTTCAAGAAGCATAGTCAAGGGGAAAATGGCCAATATAGCTTGGGTTGCTGAGAGGGCCATCCCCCTATTGAAGAGGAAGCTTGGGATGGGTGCCATGGATGTTAAGGAAGCACAAGTGCAAGATATAGATAACTTATCGCACTATTTGGTATGGAAGGCAGAGAGCTGCTGACAAGCTATTTGGTAAGTGCTAATTTTTCCGGGGGGGGGATCTCCACCAACTATACTAATGGAAGAGGCAAAGCGTCGCCAATACAAGTACACCCCGGCATACCAGGGGTTGTATAATATGAGAAGAAGAGGATGGGAAAAGGAAGAAAAAATAATACAGAGGAGAGAGGTACAAGGCTAACAATTTGTCCATCCAACACAGAGGCAAGCCACTTACTATTAAATAAAACCACATCCGCACATCTATACCCCCATCTATCTCCATTCCACAAGCGACCGTAAAGCTCAGAGTCGAGACCAACAGACGACGATCGTGATTACACCACCTATGGAGCATATCCAGGATCCAATCGACGAGCCTTCAATGCTATTTAAGGGGAGGAATCCTCAAAGGGGGAGGGTCGTAGAGGAGAAAATGAGGAGATCCAAGAGAGGGGGTCATGGTCTCGCAACCCGGCATTTGGTGAGGCGACGCAACCAAGGATCGTGGAAAAAACAGGGCAAAAGAGACACTCAGTAGCCCACCAGCAGTAAGACGGCTACCGATAGACGATGGGAGCCACCACCGAACAACATACTTGCTAGAGACACTGCAACCATTGCACCTCCACACCACCCCTCGTAGCTACGCCGCTCCGCTGTCACCCTCCAAGGGTCAGGCCAACGAAGTGGGACTAAAGGTGGCGGGAGCGGCGCAAACCAAGGCTCACTGGAAACAACGATATCCTCTTCGATGCAATCAGAGCCACCTTTAAAAGCACATCCGGGCTCCCACGTACCACCATCCAACACTGTGCAAGGGGAGGAAACCTTGCAGGGGGGCGGTGAAAAGTGGAAACAGCCAACAAAAAAATTGATGTCACCACTTGCAAGGAGCGCGCCGACGGAGCAGAGACGCCAAATGGAGTACACCCGCGTGACCCACAATGGAAGACCACAATATGAATCAGCCTTGCACCAGAACCAGCGCCATATTAGCTTGGGGTCACCTTCAAGAGCTAAATCGACGCCTCCAAGGAGGTGAGCGACGTCCTCGGATGCCGCCGTCAAGAGCACCGACAACATGTCAGGCACGCTTTTCACCTTGAGCTCCCTTGTATCCCCATGCTCCACGTCCGTCACCTGCAGACTGCAGTCAGAAGACGACGAAGCGACAACAAGGCTCACCAAAGGCAACCACCGTTCACCGGCAGCACCGAAAAGGGAGCCCTGATGAAGGTGGCCCCGTAGCACCTGATCCCCGTGCCCCCAATTTGGAACTGCGAGCTGCGGAGAGTGGGGGGAGGCAGGGGCGGCGGCCACGACGACGAGGAGGGAAGCCTCCGCCCAGATCTACGGGAGGAGGAAGAAGGGCCCCCCTCGCCGCCGCTGCTAGGCAGCCGTCCAAGCAGCAGCGCGAGGACTACTGTGGGTGACGACCATGGGGCACGGCGGCGTGGAGGCGGCGGTCACAGCGAACCCCGCCCATATCTGGGAGGGGGGGGGGGGGGTCGACGCCGTTGTTTGCCAAGTTGCTTGCAGGGGGCGGGGCGACGCCGCATGTGCCAAGCAGCCGCGCGAGGAGCTCCAAAGAGCCATGGCCGCAGTGGCGCAGCACCGGCGAAGTGGGGGGTCGGCGGCCTAGACGGTGTGGGGAACGGAGACCGCAACGTTGAAACGGGAGAAGGGCCCCCGCCGTCATCTTAGCAGCCGCGCGGACTTTCGGCGGCTGCTCCGGTAGCGGCGAGGGGCAGTGGAGGCCGGGAGTGGGGGGCGGCGGGGGGGGGGGGGGGTGGACGCGACCCGCCCGAGTCGCCCCTGGGGACGGACGGGGGAGGACGACCTCTACTTTGTTGACTCTTGGTAAGTGCTGACTAGTGGCGATGGCAGCTGAGTAGCTGCCACGGGAAAACTCTGGTCAGGTTCACAACACCCTGTGAAATGTGACCGAAAAAACAACCTGTTAAGTGAGATTAATCTCAGTAAATTCAGAGAATATCCTCAAATTGCCCGGCATGTTTGCAAGTCGCAGCACGAGTCAAAAGTCCCGGGTTCGATACGTCCATGCTGCATGCTCCACAGATGGTACGTCCCGGGCCCATATGCAGTGACTTGCGATGACCGGATCGGCGCATACCGGCGGTCGGCCAACGGCGACGGCGCGACGCCTCCCCTGCCTCTTTCCCTTCGCCCTTTCCCCGCGTCGTTGTTTCGTCCGCGACAATTTCCTTACTCCTTCCCCCTAGAAAACCCCCCTCCTCCTCGGCTCCTCCGCGACCCCCGCTCCCGTCGCCGTACGCCAACCCGGCCGCCCCGTCGTCTCCGTCATCGGACTATCGTGTCGCCGGCGCCGACGGGGCTTCCGTAGCCCCAGCAGGTGGAGGACATGGCAGCCCCCTCAGGAGCAGATGCGGACCAGCAGTTCGTGATGCTACGAACCGCTATGCGCGAAAAGATGTGAGTTTTCTTCTGAGCATGTGAAGTGTTGGTCTAACTAAGACTGACCTCACCAGTCCCCCTCATCCGTCGCACGCACGCTGCCACCGCACACGTGGCCCGGCCACGGCCCCGCCACCTCCGCCCGCCCGCCCGCCACGTCGCACGCACGTCGCCCTCTCGACGCTTCCGCGGGACGCTGGTGAGGTCAGCCTAAGTGCACTACTGAGTTGGTGAGGCTCGGCTGGCCGAACGGCAGCATATCTTTGAACTATAAGTGGCAGAGCCAAATTGCTTAGAATCTTAGATCATCTGACTATAAATAGTATAGCCTACAAGTGATTTCTTATCCATAATTACGAATGCTGAAGTGGATGATGTAATACTTAGTCATTGACTTCCCATTAATTTTTGAATCTACAAGCCGCAATGATTTCGGTCTGTGGCTGATTTTGTGAGCCAAATAGAAGGTACATGACTGGAATTTGTTTTTTTAATATTCCTAAATTGGCAGATTTGAGTATATAGGAAGGAAACAATCAGCCTCCGAGTGGCGGAGGCGGTTGCCAGAACTGGCAAAGCGGCTCGAGGAGGTCTTGTATAGAAAATTCCCAAACCAGGTATTGCTATCTTTCCTACTATTTCCTTCTGCAGATCTGGTCTACTTGTGATCAAGTACTCCGTACTTTTCATGGGACAAAAGTAAACTTGGCTCATTCTGTGTTTCACCATTCTGGTTGTTTGATCTTGGTATTGTTTGAGCAGAATGACTACTACAATATGATGAAGGGGCCACTTGAGCCACAATTGCAGTTTGCTATCAGGACACTGAGCGCTCAGAACCAACAAAATCAACAGAACCTACAAACGTCTAGGGAGACAGCATCTTCATCCGGCACAATGACTCCGGTAAAAAAAAACTGACATTACATTCCAAAAATTGTCCAGGACCAAACTATATGCAATTTTGAACCCCTGGGGTGAACACCATTACCAGCATCATGGATGTTGAACTTGTCTGCCTCTCAATGCGTTGGCAAGGTGGCCATGACATGGATGAAAGTGGCACCATGTCCGGTGGCAAGAGGGCAGTATGAGGGGAAGGAGAGGAAGAAGACAAGGGGGCATTACTGGCATTTTCAGTGAAGATTATAGATTAGATGTTTTGAGATGGCTAAGTCTGGGATTGGAAGAATTTGCATTGGAAATAATTAAAAATCTTCCTATAATTAAATAGGGGTGCCCTTGAGTCTTGACCTCTCCCCTTGGAGTTTGGAGTTACAGATCATATTCGTTGCGTGACTATTTAGCAAGACCTGCAAAACCGAAGATTCATAACGTTTGTTTCGTGTCAGAAAATTTATTCGCATTTTTCTTGGATAATGGGAATGCAGTTTAAATATACTGTAACTGATGTACACTGTTGCCTGTTATAGGTTGTGAACCATGATGCTCTCTGTGAGCAGTTTGCATCCCTCCTGGCAGATACACAGAACAATAATGCTGATGAGCATCACAGAACTGGTGAATTTTTTGCACTAATACGTCATTATGCCTGCTCTATCCTTGCTTGCATTCAGGACCCATTCTGACTTTTGCAGCGAAGCAAGCTGAATAATCCTTGTCCTGGAAAAAGACCAAAAATGCGATAATTTGTCATGGGCTTCTTTTTCTCATGCAGAATGACTCATAGCGCTATGATGGAGGAAGTGATTGAAGTACAGCTCAGTGTCAGGATCACTTTCAGTTAAGCACGAGGACTGAATCAGTTGAAGAAGATTGTATATCTGAAGAAGGCGTTTGTTTGCAGGAAGATGTACTGCTTGTAGGAATGCAATGTTTATCTTCGTCGTGTTCGACTTGGCTAAATATGAGAACCTAATTCCTGAATTCGTGTTGCCTGATAATGGCATCTAACTATATAATCTTATGGCACCTGATGTTGACCGTCCACATGTGGCTTATTCATGAGCCAACTCATCTAGGCTACATAGCGATTTGAGAAACCTCCCTCATTGGTTGCTTTGGCACACTTGACAATTAGGTGAAATGTTGTTAAATGCAGGCTTGACACAGTTTGCTATTTGATGTCTTGCCTCTTTGTTTGTTTGTTTGTTTTTTTTTCTGAAAGAGATACCCCAAAAGAGACCCGTGCCGCTATCTTTTTAAAGCTCAACTATACCATACCTCCGTTGTTCCTTAATTTTTCCACCTCCCCTGCGACTCAATATTTTCTTCATCCTTTGAGCCCCTCGATGACAAGCACCTTCAACGTGTGAAGTCTCCGTCCTGCCATCGTTCTTACGTTTCTAGTGGCTCATTGGTACCACCCATTGCGGCCTTCCATTTCCACATTAAGGCGTCCACAATAGTTAGCTATTTGACTAGCTAGATCTGATGTGACAATAAAAAAATAGGAGAAAGAATAGTCATTAGTGATGAGCAAATAGCTGATTTATTTCATGTAGCCTAAGAACATGTGAGAGGAGCATGTGGATCCAATAGTATAAAATAGTCTTTTCTTTTCTCTCCTATTTCTCATGTGGATCCAATAGTATAAAATAGTCTTTTCTTTTCTCTCCTATTTCTACATCAGCTAACCAAATAGCTAGTACTAACTATTACCATTGCGGACACTCTAACCCGACTTTGACAGACGATGTCCCTGTCCGTAACTCCGACTAGCAACGCCCTCATCATGACTTGGCCTCAGAGCCCAGGGACTAGGCCCGTGTTTAGATGCAAAAACCAAAATTCCAAATTTTTTTCCGGCACCTCAATGGAGACTTAAATCTAGACGAAATAAAAAACGCATTGCGACTGCTGTCTGTAAATGGCGAGACGAATCTAATGAACCTAATCGGGTGTAATTAGATGCTAAATTGCTACAGTAATACTACAGTAAATAACATCTAATGACGGATTAATTAGGCTCATTAGATTCGTCTCGCGATTTACAGACGAGTTCTGTAATTATTTTTGTGATTAGTCTATATTTAGTACTTCAAATGTAGAAAGATGCTTTTTCAAAATTTTTACATCGCGCAACCAAACAGGGCCTAGAGTACATTTTGCATTGAGCCTGGAGCCTGGAGCCTCGAGAAGCCCCATCACTGGACAAGATGGTTCTTCCTTAATGGAGCTTCAAAGCACTCGTATTTATTAGAGAAAAAAATGAATAGAAAATTTGAAGTGTGGAGGCCTAGAGGGAATGAGAAACACCCAAATACATTATCACAATCCTATTATTTTATTAAATCAAAAAATTATTATTACTACTAATAACTTTTGAAATATTGAATTCAAAAATAGAAAATGAATTCAAAAATAGAAAATGACTCTTGATCAAGCAAAGTTATCCAAGTCTAGCTAAACCCCTTGGACAATAAACTTGGCAAGTGTTTTCTTGTGGTCAAAGAAAGTACTAAGTTTAGGACAATACCTTAAAAGCAAATAATGCATCAAATATTTACGAACTATTTTTTTTGAGAGAATGAATATTTACAAACTAATGAAGTTAAAAATATTGTGAAGGCAAAGACAAAAATATTCACATCCCAAATAACATTCGTACAAGTTATATTCCCCTTACAACCATTCAAGTAGAACCTAATGCTACACTTTCTAGGATCCAAGTTAGTTTTCACTTGTGTGGAAGCAAAGTCCTTTAAGATCACTCTTTGGTTTAGTTGCATAAAGACCATTTAGTTCACTCCATTTTTTCCGTTCTATTTTGAATTCTCTCCTTTTGTTGAAGAAGTGTTTGCTTCGAGAAACGAGATATTTTATTACCATTCACTCATATTCAAATTTTATTCGAAACACCATCTTATTTTTTTATGTCTACACAATTTATACAAAAACATACAGAAGTAAATTGTACTCTAAAATATCGTAAGACGATCGCCGCTGACTATGTAGATCATACGAGTCATGTGCTCCACGGCGAGGCTACCACTCCCCTAGAACGAAACGAAAACAAAAAAAAAAACAGTTTTCCGTTACCTGACGTTAGATAACTGAAACTGAAGCAAAAAAAAAAGAGACACGTCAATCTTTCAACAGCCTTAACGAGCGGCGAACGCGCACGTGTGAAATGAACCCGCCGCAGCCTCACTCCACCTCTGCTGCCCCTCTGCTTGCTATTTTTGCACCCAATCATTTAGGCCCTGTTTAGTTGCGCTCCGTAAAATTTTTGAAAAAGCATCTTTCAACATTTGAAGTACTAAACATAAATTAATCACAAAATAAATTACAGAACTCGTCTGTAAATCGCGAGACGAATCTAATGAGTCTAATTAATCCGGCATTAGAGGTTGTTTACTGTAGCATTACTGTAGCAATTTAGCTTTTGATTACGGTCTAATTAGGTTCATTAGATTCGTCTCGCGATTTACAGGCAGCAGTCGTAATGCGTTTTTTATTTCATCTAGATTTAAGTCTCCATGCAAGTGCCGGAAAAAAATTTGGAATTTTGATTTTTTAACTAAACACAGCCTTACCCCCGCCCTGCACCGGAGCCTAGAGCCGCCGTTCCCCGGGCCCACCCGCAGCGACCCGCCGCGCCCGAACCCGCGCAGATCCGCGATTGGTCGACGCCTCCTCCTCCCTCCCCTCTCCTTCCCCGCGTCGCTCGCCCCCGACAATTTTTCCCCAAATCCCCCAAAATCCCCGACCTCCTCCGAATCCACGAACCCCGCTGCCCCGGCCCCCGCCGCTCGCCGCCGTACGGCCGTCCCGGCGCCGAATCGTCGCAGTTGCCGGCCGCCTCGTCCGCCCCCCCCCCCCGCGTGGCCACGCCGGGATTCTAGGGTTTCGGGCGGGCCGACCCCAGGGGTCCTCCAATTCGCGGGCCCGGGTCCACGCCCCTGGGCCCCGGACCGCGCGCGTGGGCTCTGATCGCTGCTGCATGGTTGTCGCGAGCTGCCCCAGCGTGGGCGCCGGCGCTCGCTTGCTGCGCTGATACATGACACCGCTGGTACAGTGCTGTTTCTGCTCAATTGGGAGGCATTCTAGCTCGGGTTCAGCGCAAGATAGATCATTTCCTGCTATTGCGGTGTGTGCTGAAAAAAAGTTTGCTCCTTTGAATCCTTTTGTTTTCACACACTTGCTCATCTGGGGTCCGCTGCATCCAGCGGCTCTGCGCGGGATGACCTGAGGCTTGTCTGGCGGCGAAGATGAATGTGGGGCAGGCTGCCCACCTGTCCGGGCAGATGTCTGGGCAAGCAGCGCAGATGAATCAGGTTGCCAACAGCGGTCTCGGCGTTGGTGTTGGTGGTGCCGACGGGCTCCAGCACCAGCAGCACCAGCCGATGCAGGATATGGCGGCGGACCAGCAGTTTGTGATGATTCGGACCGCTATGCGTGAAAAGATGTAAGTGTTTATTGCTGTTGACTTTACTGAAATAGACTATTCTTGTAGCCAGGGTATTAATTGTACTGAACTAGTGAGTCTCGGCTGGCAGAAGGGCGGCATATCCTGAGTCCTGACACTAAGCGGCAAATCCAGATTGTTAAGATGCTCTGGCAATAAATATTACCAATTAATGTTTGTACAGCTAATGTTATATCCTTTCATCAATTACGAAGGAGACAATGGATGCATTACTTACGTTACTGGCTTCCCTTCACATTTTGAGATTGATTGAATCCCCTTCCCAAGTCCCCAAACCTTTTCAACCAGGTATAGCACTGATCTTTTTTACTATTCTTAAATCGGCAGATTCGAGTATATAGGAAGTAAACAATCATCGGCTGAGTGGCGGAAGCGGTTGCCGGAACTTACAAAGCGGCTTGAGGAGATCTTGTATAGGAAATTCCCAAACAGGGTACTGCTATCGCCTTCCCCTTGCTGTTGCAATGCTCTGGTCTAATAGCAATCACTTACTTTTTTAGGGACAAAAAGTAAAATTTTCTGTTTCACGATTTTGATTTTTTTTTATCCTGGTATTGTTTGAACAGAATGACTACTGCAATATGACGAAGGGACCTGTTGAGCCACAATTGCAGTTTGCTATTAAGACCCTGAGTGCTCAGAACCAGCAAAATCAACAAAACCCACAAGTGTCAAGGCAAATAGCATCTTCCTCTGGCTATGGCACGATGATTCCAACACCTGGTATGACGCAAAGCACCAGTGGAAATTCTAGGATTCCTTATGTCACAGACAACAATACTCTTTCATCGTCTGGTTCAACCATGGTTCCTCAGAATGCCAACATGGGTGCCTCGATGCCAGGTACATATAATTTTAATTCCAAATTCTTTGGCCTGTGGTTTCCATTACCTGAAGCTCTCCTCTAGCCATGATCTAGCTCTGCATGCTAAAAAGGGCACACCTCTTTGACGGTCTCGCTTATACGCCTTATACTAAAAATATATCTGTTGGCTACACCTGTAAACCAGGTGCATGCCTTTTTACTCTGTGTTGTCAGGAAATAGATTTGATCATTTTAGCAAGAAGCCAGGAAGTGGAAACTTATGCAGTGCCTAACTGGCCCACCATATATTCTTAGTTTGTTTTCCCAGTCTCTTTATATTCCGCTGCTCAATCTTATTCCTCTGTGCAGGTTCGATGTCTAATGGGTACCAACATTTAAATAACACCATTGCACAAAATTCTACCCCAAATAGCATCCAATCAACAATGGGTTCAGTTGGTGTTCAGCGACAACTACCTCATATGATCCCGACTCCAGGATTCAGTAATCAACAGAGTGTACCTGCCAATCCTGACTATTCAAATGGAACCGGATATTTCAATGGTGAGTCAGCTGTGGCACCACATATGCAGCACCAGAAGCAATTTTCTAGCAACCAAAATAGCAATCAAATTCAGCACATTGGGAGCCACAGTAATTCTGGGATACATTCAAGCATGCTGGACAACTCGTCTGCATATGGTCTATCAGATGGGCACATGAATGGTGGAATAGGATTGCATGGGTCAAACATGCAGTTAACAAACAGGACTTCGGCACCAGAAGCATATATGAATATATCAAACCCTTATGGCAATTCGCCCAAACCTCTGCAGCAACAATTCAATCAGCACCCTCAGCAGAGAATACCGAGTAAGCTTGCTGTCTTTTGGCTTATGCATCCTCTTTTCACTGCCATCTTATGGATGATTGTCCTATAGGTCATAACCTGACGTTCTGTTTGCAAAGAACACCAATCGGAAAGTCGCAGTGATTCTAGTCCAAACTTGAACCTGTATAGTATCATCATTTAAATCTATTGTTGGCAGTAGCCCAAACTAACTAGTTGGATTATTCTTCACCGGTTAGGGAACACAGAAAAATAGCACATGCTGCTTCTTATACTTACTTGCTGCTGGGGTTGCCGGCTTACTAATTAATGTGTTGCCTGACCCAAGGAGTGCGATTATACTTTTACCGATTTAGTATCCGTAGTACCAGTCTGAATATCTTCAGATGGAGCTTGTAGGCGTGTGTGGTTTGCTGTCGATAATTCAGTGATTATCTAAGTCCTCTGTTTAGCTTTGAACCAGTGCTATAGCTTATTGTTATTAATGAAATGATTCTAAATAGTGGCAACATTGCATCTCTCCTCTTTCTGCAGTACATAATAGAAGGTTCTAGAGTTTTCATAAGCAAACAACCTATATGATCTGTACTTAGGGAGGTGGTACAGCTTCCTTTTGTTAAGCTTGGCATTACTGTTTCTAATTGAGTAATTTATCATGCATTTAGTTTAAAAATTGTGGCATTGCAAGTAAATAAACTGCATTTTTTTTTTGTAGCATCAGTTGATATGTCTGGTTCCAGCAGTTTTTATGCTGCTGGCTCTACACCTTTAACCACAGCGAATAGTCAGAGCATGAATGTTGCAAATTTGCAGTCTAGATCAAGAATGAATCCAATGTTGGTTAACAATCAGTTAAACATCCAGTCTATTCAACCACAGTCTCAGATAAAAACTGAGGTTTTGGATCAACCAGAAAAGGTGAACTTTCAGTCGTCCCAGTTGACTCAAGACCAACTACTACGCCAGCACTCAATGCCACATCAGGTGCCGCCCAATTCCCAGTTTGTGCAAAATCACTATCATATAAATCAACAGCAGCTAAATCCACAGCATCAGCAGGCTATGCTGAGGAGCAATTCCTTTAAACAGTCTCAAATGGCTTCCAGCCATTCAATGCAACTGTCAGAACAGGGTACTCTGCCACACACTGAATTGGTATCTTCGCAGGCTAGTGATCCTGTTGATCTTCCAAGCTTCCCGGGTCAATACCAACAAAGAAATGCTCTTGACAATGTTAAAGGAGGGCAGATGTTTGGCAATCTGTCTGGCTCTCAAAATTTTCATGCTTCTGCCTCACATGTTTCTCAGCAATTGTTGCCCTCTAATCCGCAGCTTGATGACGGTTCCAATGATGTGAGCTATGGGCTGAAAGGATCACAGGCAGACCAAATGCTGCGGCCTCAATGGCAGCCACAAACAATGGAAAAGGCTCCTATGACTACTAATTCATCACTTGAAAAACAAATACATGAAGATTTTTGTCAAAGAACCAGGACACAGGATGGAGCGCAACAACCATTTTCATCTGATTGGCGTCTTTCTCATTGCACTGTGACTTCAATTGATCCTGCTGTGCCAAAGCCCACAGGTGGGGGATTCGAACAGGTCACTGGAAATATCCATTACCTCCGTCAGATAAGGTGGTTGCTGTTACTGTTTCATGCAAAATCATGCACATATCCTGTTGGGAGTTGTAAGTTTCATGGCTGTGTTCAGGTGCAAGAGCTTTTGAAGCATTTTCAGAACTGTCAAAGAAAAGATTGTTCATACAGGAGCTGCAGTAGGTCAAAAATGGTCTTTCACCATTATAAAACTTGTGTCGATGAGCAGTGTCCTGTATGCAGCATTGTAAGGAAGTTTTTGCGCCAATCGACTGAACAGGCATCTAAGCAAAAAGCTCTCGAGTCTAGAAAACTTGCTCAACAAAATGTGACTCAAAGAATCATGAATGGGGTAGAAGGTGATAGAATGAATGTTGACCCAGTGTCAGCTGAAGTGTTTGATGATCAACCATCTGTACCAAAACGTTTAAAGATGCAGCCTCCATCACCCAGTGCTCCAGAGAATGATATCTGTGTAACCTCCAATCCTCATGTAAACCCAGGCTTTGTACTGCAGGAAACACAGCCTGAGCAGCTTGAGCACAGTAACAGAGGGACATATTTGAAACGGGAGATAGATGCAAAGGCTGACATGCGAGCTCCGCAAAAGCCTATAAAAAGTGGTTACAGTATTGATGGAAATGTGACTACAAGGCATAACCCAAGTGCTCCGAATGATATGAACATCAAGCAAGAGAACTTGTCCATTGACAAAGTGACAAGTGAAACAGCCATTGAGGTTAAGAATGAAACAAATGACCCAGCAGATGCCACAGTGTCTAAATCAGGAAAACCAAAAATAAAAGGTGTCTCATTGACTGAATTGTTCACTCCAGAACAAATAAAGGAACATATCGACAGCCTAAGGCTGTGGGTTGGTCAGGTATGAATTTTTCTAAAAGTAACCCCTTGTGTTTTATTTCTTTTGAAAAAATTGCAAAGATGATTAGAGAGCTGACAATTGTGATTATAAAAAATGTAGTTTGTGCTTGCCTGTTAACAATTCGGGTAGGCTAGAGATGAAAGTGTGAAACCCAACAGGATCCTTGGTTATGAAAGGTTTTTACCAATCGATAGCTAATTCCTCTCTCCCTTGCATCCTTGCTACTGTAGTAACTAGAACATAATTACTAGGGGTGCAAATAGGTGCCTCTAAGGGTATCCACCGCTCCTCTTTAGTTCAAAAGTTTGTACTAGTTTTTCAAAGTGGGAGCTCATTTTGAGAAACTAGTACAAATTTTTGAACTAAAGAGGGGCAATGGATACCCTAAGGGGCACCCATTTGCACCTCTAATAATTACAAACTGTACTTAACAATATAGCTTTGCCAGGCACTAGTTAGCAAGTCTGGAGAAAATTCTTTACATGCCTGGGACTAGATGGGGCTTGATTTAGTCCCATCCTTGTTTTCCAAGATGGATGGGAGTTGTGGAAAATTATTCTTAGGTTCTAGGGCATTGCAACTTGTGCTATATCTTACAAAATAAGGCATTGCTCCCTCTTTGTCAGAAATTAGGGATGATTTGTTATCCCGTACTTTTCTGCAAATACAACAATTTACTCTTGGCTAAAACTATTGTGCATGCTGCTGTTTCACAT
The DNA here is from genome assembly GCF_016808335.1 of Panicum virgatum. Taxonomy (NCBI): domain Eukaryota; kingdom Viridiplantae; phylum Streptophyta; class Magnoliopsida; order Poales; family Poaceae; genus Panicum; species Panicum virgatum. The sequence goes on from NC_053145.1 coordinate 3,286,018, forward strand.
GCTTCTGGTAAACTTGTGCCTCAACCGTACAGTATATTTATGGGTGGAACTAACTTTTAAATGCTCCATCATTTGACAGAGCAAGGCTAAAGCTGAAAAGAATCAAGCTATTGGTCACTCTGAGAATGAGAACTCTTGCCAGCTCTGTAGAGTGGAGAAGCTTACTTTCGAACCGCCACCAATATATTGTTCTCCTTGTGGAGCTCGGATAAAGCGAAATGCACCATACTACACTGTAGGTACTGGTGATACACGCCATTACTTCTGTATCCCTTGTTACAATGAGTCCCGTGGTGAGACTATCGAGGTTGAAGGGCAAGCATTTTTGAAGGCGAAGTTAGAGAAAAAACGAAATGATGAGGAAACGGAAGAATGGGTAAGTCTCTCATTTACATTGATACGATCGTACCATCAAAGCTCACATTTTCTGATGTCTTTTTTCTGTGCTAAACATTTTCAAATGATGCATTCTGCAGTGGGTTCAGTGTGACAAGTGTGAATGCTGGCAACATCAAATTTGTGCTCTATTTAATGGCAGAAGAAATGATGGAGGACAAGCTGAATATACTTGCCCCAACTGTTATGTTGAGGAGGTGAAATGTGGGCTGCGCAAGCCTTTACCACAGAGTGCAGTTCTTGGGGCGAAAGACCTGCCAAGAACTGTTCTTAGTGATCATATTGAAGATCGGCTCTTTAAACGACTTAAGCAGGAGAAACAGGACCGTGCGGCTGCTGCTGGGAAAAATATTGATGAGGTTAGTCAGTTAGTGAGATTAGATGAAGGTTGATATGCTGAATGGACCCAACTGGGAAGTGAGAGCTTGGTTATACCTTAAGTGACTTGAGGAAAACGTACCAATTAAATCAAAATTTGAACTTATGACTCACATTTACATTTATTCTGCTAATTGTCCAAGACTTTTAATATGAATTAAAATGGGCAATCTACAAGATGGAGAATAAAAGTCAACAAGCTGTTTCTTTGTGGCAATTTGGAGCAAGCAAATATGCTTTGCTTAGTTTACCTGATGTTCCAATCCCATAGCGTGGAAAGGCAGTTTCTTTATTGCAATTTGAAAAGATTCAAGCACAATGAGCTTTGCTTATAAGATGAAGTTTGATTCAGTAAGCACTACATTTTATATTTCTGCTGGCACGGTTCTTTGTTATTTATTAACGAGATAATAGCCTTTGGTGAGAGTTGGGAGTGCCCTGTCTATAAGAATATAAGCTTACTGTGGATAGCAAATAGGCTGGACAAAATTGGTTGCTTTGCTCCGCTACGACCAACATCACCATAGCAACTAGTTGTTGCAGTGGTCTTTTGCTGGGGCTCGAGGAGTTTCATTCCTCCTTTGCCCAAGCAACTACAGCCACTTAGGTGTGTTTGGTCTAGTGCTCCTGGGCGTTTTTTTGCCTAAGAGTAAGTTAGCTTTCTTGTCTGTAAGAAGGGCGGGTCACAGGCCCTGTCATCTGTAATGCTGTGGGGTTCTCTACCCCATTCTTCTTAATATATTGATGCGCAGGTCTCCTGCGTGTCTGAGAAAAAAAAATCATCACCATAGCACGTGAAGTGGGTAACAAATGTCATGCATGACAGGTTTTTATCCCCTCTGTACTGATGCAGCTTCCCATGAAGTACTCAGGTTTTTATTTGGACTATAATAGGATGGTATGCTAGATAGCAGGAAAAATTACCTTGGTATACAATTATTTATTTACTTTCTGCTTGTTTACCATGTGTATGTGCTGTTTAAGTATTCTTTTTTTTTCTTTTCTCGTACACCCAGCAAGTTGGACTCCTGGTATAGTGTCCTTTTCTCCAAAAGTTTACCTCTAACTGTTCCTTACATGTTAGATTCCTGGAGCGGAAGGTCTTGTCGTCAGGGTTGTTTCATCTGTGGATAAGAAGCTGGAGGTTAAACCACGTTTTATGGAAATTTATGGAGAAGACAACTACCCTCAAGAGTTCCCTTACAAGTCCAAGGTATGAAGTTCTTGACATTTGAAGCCTGAATTGTGGTCTCACACATGCAAACTAATTTCTGCAACTGTATCTTTATGAAATGTTGGACAGGCTGTTCTCTTGTTCCAGAAAATAGAAGGTGTGGAAGTATGCCTATTTGGAATGTATGTTCAAGAATTTGGTGCAGAATGCTCTTTCCCAAACCAGCGTCGTGTTTATTTATCATACTTGGATTCTGTTAAGTACTTCAGACCTGAGATTAAAACAGTATCGGGAGAGGCCTTACGCACATTCGTGTATCATGAAATTCTGGTAATTCACCATCTACTATGTTGAGTTTCTTGTGACTAATACGAATCCATTGTTTTACCAGGCTTGTCAGAACTGTATGAAAAACATTTGATAGAAATTGCTTTTTTCCCCCTTTGAGCAAGAGATTGTTTTTGGTCTAATATTTCTTCACTGTGTACAGATAGGGTATCTTGAATACTGTAAACTGCGTGGATTCACAAGCTGTTACATATGGGCTTGCCCACCTTTGAAGGGTGAAGATTACATCTTATATTGCCATCCTGAGATTCAAAAGACTCCAAAATCTGACAAGCTGCGTGAGTGGTAAGACCTTGGATTGCCAATTGATTACTCTTTTTGCCTTTCGTTCCTTCAATTCTAATATATTCGATACTCAGGTACTTATCTATGCTGCGGAAAGCTTCTAAGGAGGAAATTGTTGTTGAGCTGACAAATCTCTATGACCATTTCTTCATTACTATGGGGGAGTGCAAGGCTAAGGTGACTGCTGCTCGCTTGCCGTACTTCGATGGAGATTATTGGCCAGGAGCTGCAGAAGATATGATCAGTCAACTCCGTCAAGAAGAGGATGACCGCAAGCTTCAGAAGAAGAGTAAGACAAAGAAGATTATCACAAAAAGAGCTCTTAAAGCTGCTGGCCAGACAGATCTCAGTGGGAATGCTTCCAAGGATGCAATGCTGATGCAAAAGGTAAAGATTTTACTTGATTTCCTTGATTTCTGTGTGTGTCTTACTAATGCTCTATAATCGTTGGTACTGTACAAAGGTGACCCTTTTGTTCACAAATAGGTAAGCCCACAAGCCCGTCAGATAAGAGAATGAATGGGCCTATTAGTTGGGCCATCAGATAAAGATGTAAAAAATTATTCTGAGCACAAAAATTTTCTGAGGGAAAAATATTTTGGTCAAAATTAGTAATTGTTCTGGAACAATTAAAACATTCCAAGAAAAAAATTATTCTGGATAAGAAATAAAGATGTTCCATCAAAATAATTTTTTTTCTGAGAACAAAACACAATGTTCTGGGGGGAAAAATATTCTGAACAAGAAAAAAAAATCATACAAAAATAGAAATTGTTTTGAGAACAAATGAAATTGTTCCAAGCATATAAAAGAATAGAATTTCTGTGTGTTTCTTACTAATGCTCTTTAATGGGTGGTACTAGACAGAGGTGACCCTTTTGTTCACAAATAGGTAAGCCCATAAGCCCATCAGATAAGAGAACAAATGGGCCTATTAGTTGGGCCATCAGATAAAGATGTAAAAAATTATTCTGAGCACAAAAATATTTCTGAGGGAAAAATATTTCGGTCAAAATTAGTAATTGTTCTGGAACGAATAAAAACATTCCAAGAACAAAATTATTCTGGGTAAGAAATAAAGATGTTCCATCAAAATAGATTTTTTTTCTGAGAAAAAAACAAAATAGTCTGAACAAGAAAAAAATTCATACAAAAAATAGGAATTGTTTTGAGAACAAACGAAAATGTTCCAAGCATATAAAAGAATGCCCCCATGCTCTATTTCTACGTAGAATAATATTTTTCTTTTCAAAAATTCGATATATATATTCATGTATGATCTTGTTCTATTGCATTAGTTTTCTAAATAGCGAAATAGTTCAAACAGATTTAAAAAGTAACTTACAGTTTAAGAGGTAAATGTGTTCAACGATTTGATTATGTACTGTAGCGATCCCTGTGGCCAATACTTTGGCGATATATTTAAAAAGTACTGTAGCAATACTTGCTTCGCTGTGGTCCATGATTCCTCATGTGCCTTCCCTTCCAATCTGTAGCTGCCACATCCTACATGGGTGACTGGGCTAATGATCAGGGTCGGATGCCCATGAAATAGGATTAGCATCATAGAATATGCCTGTCCTTCCCTCCCACCCTAAGTCTCTTTGTTCACATACTTGGATTTTGTGCTACATGGGTAGCATATTTACCACAATTCATTTTTGGTGAATGCAGCTTGGAGAAACCATATATCCTATGAAGGAAGATTTCATTATGGTCCATTTACAGTATTCATGTAGTCACTGTTGTGTCCTTATGGTGTCAGGAAGACGTTGGGTTTGCCATCAATGCAGAAGCTTTTACATCTGTGACAAGTAAGTTGAATTCTTTTGGCAATATTGGACCATGCTGGACTGCACATATATGATTTAAGATTTACCTATTCTTGCTTACGCTCAATGTTTATAAGCATTACCGCCGAGTATGTTTCTTGTAATGGCTGGTAATTATAGTACCCAGCAAGGCAATGTAGCAATCCAATGATGTAATCTCCCATATTATTGCTGTTAGACAATATATATGTGTGTGTTGCGTGATGGCCCTGGCGTGTACTGTGCCTGGGCTATGGCCGGCCATTGTGGCAAGGCCCAGTTGATTAGGTCGGCACGGGTCTGCCGTTAGGGTTTAGGCTTCCAGCCTATATATTTGTAACCCTTGTTTTACCCTAATCAATCAATCAATTCCACGCAATCTCCATTGCTTTCATGGTATCACGAGTCTGGGATCCCCACGATCCCGCTTCCGCACCCTAGCGCGCGCCCCTGCGCCGCTAGTTCGCCGCGACCCCTACGGCGCTACCCATCTCGCACCGATCCCTGCGATCGTCGTTGCCTGATGGCTGGCTCTTCTTCCCTCACCTCCGAGGCCCGCAGGAAGGCCGACACCGACGCCCAGGCGGCGCGCGACGCTGAGGCGCAGAAACAGGCGGACGCCCGCGCCGCCTGTCAGGCCGTGCGCGATGCCGCCCTCGAGCGCGCCCGTCTGGCCGAAGAGGAGGCCGCCGCCGCGTCCAAGGAGCGCGACGATGCCGCCGCCCGCGTGCGCGCGGCTGGCCCTGGACCGCGCCGCTCTTGAGCGCAAGGCGGCCGCCGACCCTGACGACGACGACATCGACTCTGCCTCTGAGGTCTCTGTTCCTGGCGACGCCGGCAGAGACCTGCACGGCGCCCTCCTCATCCACGAGGCCGCCGCCTTGCTGAATCTGCACGCCCAGGCGGTGGCAGTGCAGAACATCAGGAGTCTTGTCCCCGTCGTCCTCGACATCAACTCCTCCAGCTACTCCAGATGGCGCGAACAATTCCTCGTTACTCTCGGGAGGTACCAACGGCAAGACCACGTCCTGCAGGACAGACCTGCGCGCATCTCCCCTGACTGGACCCGGATAGACTGTATCGTTCGGTCGTGGCTCTACGGCACCCTCTCCAACGACCTCGTCGACATCGTCCTCAGCAAGAGCGCGCACGGCTCCACCGCCCGCACCACATGGCTCGCCATCGAGGCCCAGTTCCTTGGTAACAAGGAAGCGCGCGCTCTTCATCTTGATGCCCGGTTTCGGACGTTTGTGCAAGGTGATCTCGCCGATCTTGGCGAGCCTGTCACTGACCGTACGCTCGTCCTCAACGTCCTTCGCGGCCTCAATGAGAAGTTCGCCTCCATCGGCCGCCACCTACGCCGGGGTCGTCCCTTCCCCTCCTTCCTGGAGGTGTGCGACGACCTCATTCTGGAAGAGATCACTATGGCGGAGAAGGCGTCTACTCCATCCTCCGCCCTCCTCGCCGGCACTTCCTCCACCCCCTCTGCGCCACCCCCTCAGCGTCAGTCCAGTCGTGGCTCTGGACGTGGCAAGGGGACCGGGGGGGCTGATGGGTCTGGCGGCCCCTCTTCATCAGGTAAAGGTGGCCGTGGCAAGCGCGGCAAAGCGACCAAGGGCGGCGGCCCTCCTCAGCCTGCCACAGGTGGTGGTGGCTCCAGCAGCCACAACTCCACCGCGCCCACCCAGGCGGCCAATGCGCAGTGGCCATCATTCTACAACCCCTGGACGGGTGCCATCCAGATGTGGCCCATGCAACGTCCGCTCGTCGCTCCACCGCCTCAGCCTGCTGCTGCTCCAGCCCAACACCAGGCGCAGCAGCATGCCCTGGTCGCCCACCAGCAAGCCGCGAAAGCCCAGCAGCAGGCACTGCAGGCGCAGGTGCAGCCTGCCCAGCTGCCCTACTACGGCTTCATGATGCCTCCTCCGGTCTACGGCACCGTTCCGGCACCTGTTCCGCAGGCGCCCCCTGGCTTCTCCAACCCCATGAATGGCGCATCTTGGGATCAGCAGTCGCTTGCTTCGACCTTCAGCACCATGTCCCTCCAGCAGGCCTCCACAGACTGACTGGTACTTCGACTCAGGTGCTACCTCTCACATGACCTCACACCCTTTCACATGTTTTACCTCTGCGGTACCCTTTTCCTTCATCAATTGTTGTCGGTGATGGGTCTTTACTTCCTGTCACTGGCACTGGCGCTACGGTTCTTCTTGGTAGTCTATCTCTTAATAATGTTCTTGTTTCTCCTAGACTTATTAAGAATCTTATTTCCGTTCGCCAGTTTACTTCCGATAACAATTGCTCTGTTGAATTTGACCCCGCTGGTTGCTCTGTGAAGGATCTGGCGTTTCAGAGGGTGCTCATCAGGTGCAATAGCTCCGGTCCGCTGTATCCATTGCAGTTTCCCCAGGCGCTTGCTTTCGCTGCCACATCTTCGCCTGCTCTGTGGCATCGCCGCCTTGGTCACCCCGGTCATGAGGTCTTAGCAAAAGTCGCTTCAGTCGTCCCGTTCTGTAATAAAGAACCTAGCTCCATCTGTCATGCCTGTCAGCTAGGTCGTCATATACGTTTGCCATTTCAGTCATCGAACTCTCGTGCTACTAGTAATTTTGATCTCATTCACTGTGATCTGTGGACGTTACCAGTTCCTAGTGTTTCTGGATTTAAATATTACTTGCTTATTCTCGATGACTGTTCTCATTACCTGTGGACTTTTCCTCTACGTGTTAAATCTGACACTTTTTCCACACTGGCAAACTTTCTTTTTCTCACATGTTCGCACACAGTTCGGTGCTATGGTGAAAGCCGTCCAGTGCGACAATGGACGTGAGTTCGACAACTCCAGCATGCGCACCTTCTTCCTCACCCACGGAGTCCTTCTGCGCATGTCCTGCCCTTACACCTCGCCTCAAAACGGTAAAGCTGAGCGCATGATTCGCACCATTAATAATGTTGCTCGCTCCCTATTGTTTCAGGCTAGCATGCCTCCACCCTATTGGGTTGAGGCCCTCCACACAGCCACACATGTGCTAAACATCCTCCCAACTAAAACCTTGCAATCATCCACCCCTCACTCCGCTTTGTTCGGAGTCGCACCCACCTATGGTCATCTTCGGGTTTTTGGTTGTTTGTGCTATCCTAACCTTTCAGCCACTGCAGCTCACAAGCTTGCTCCTCGATCAGCATTGTGTGTCTTCCTTGGATACTCAGCCAATCACAAAGGGTACCGCTGCCTTGATTTACAATCCAACAGGGTTCTCATCTCCTGCCATGTGGTGTTTGATGAAACCTCGTTCCCGTTTTCTTCATAGCCTACCACTCCTGCTACAGCCGATTTTGAGTTTCTCTCAGATCACACTGACTTTGTACCGGCTCCCATAGGACCCGTACAGTCTTTGCTTGCAGGTACTCCATTGGCGCCAGCTGCACGGCCACGTGCGGTCACGGTCGCGCCGTCCCTTGCGCCCACAGTGCAGCCTACGTCGGGGCCGCCCCTTGTTGTGGGCACTCCGGCTCCTGCCGCATCTCCGACACCGACGTCAGGCACCCCTGATCCAGGCGTCTCCCCGACGGCTACGGCGCCCACAGCTGTGGTGCCAACGGCTGTGGCACCCATGGCGCCTTCGGCTTCTCCAGCGGCGCCTTCGGCTTCTCCAGAGGCCACCGTTGCGCCTTCACCTGCACAACACTCCTCGACTCCGCTTGTCTTCACCAAGCGACCGGTGCCACGCCCACCGGTCATGGCCTCGCCACCGACCGGCTCTCGACCTCTCTGGAGTTTCGTCCACGTCTTCTCTCGACGGCTGGTCAACGGGCCGGTTGCTACGCGACTGCTTCCCCGTGGTGCTGTCCCGCCGCCGCCGGTGTCCAACCAGCACGGGATGACCACTCGTGCAAAGAGTGGGCTTCGCTTCCCGTCCATCTACACCGCCTCGTCGCTCTCTTCGGTTCCCCGCTCATACTGTGGGGGCCTCGCCGACCCCAATTGGCGTGCTGCCATGCAGGAGTACGATGCACTGTTGATGAACCACACTTGGGATTTGGTTCCGCGACCACCGCAGTCCAATGTTGTTAGCGGCAAATGGGTGTTCAAGCACAAGTTCAAGGCAGATGGTACGCTGGAACGGTACAAGGCCCGTTGGGTGCTTCGTGGCTTCACACAGCGCTCAGGTATTGATTTTGATGAGACCTTCAGTCCGGTTGTCAAACCTGCTACTGTCCGCACAGTTCTGTCCTTGGCACTCTCTCGCAGCTGGCCGATTCATCAGTTGGATGTCAAGAATGCCTTTCTCCATGGCAATCTGTCCGAGACAGTATACTGCTCCCAACCTACCGGTTTTGAGGATAGCGCTCATCCATATTATGTGTGCCGGCTTAATCGATCTCTTTATGGTCTTAAGCAAGCCCCGCGCGCATGGTACAGCCGCTTCGCCTCATACATCATTCAGCTTGGTTTTGTAGAGGCCAAGACCGATACCTCATTGTTCGTCTATCACCAGGGCACCGACACTGCTTACCTGCTGCTTCGACGTGTCATCAGTGCTTTACAGCAGGAGTTCTCTATGAAGGACCTTGGTGAGCTCCATCACTTCCTGGGGATGCATGTGCAACGGTCTGGTGCTGGTCTTCTACTCTCTCAGCGGCAGTATATGATGGATATTCTTGAGCGAGCTGGTATGTCTGATTGCAAGCCATGTGCCACTCCAATTGTCGCGAATCCGAAGCTTTCTACCGATGGTGGTGTTCTAGTTGCAGATCCTACGGATTTTCGCAGTCTCGCCGGTGCCTTGCAGTACCTGACTTTCACTCGTCCAGATATTGCATATGCAGTACAGCAGGTTTGCCTTCACATGCATGATCCTCGAGAACCTCATCTTGCTGCTCTCAAGCGGATCTTGCGATACATCCGAGGCACTCTACACCTAGGTCTTCTGTTGCGACCGTCTCGTCAGGCTGATCTTGTGGTCTACTCAGATGCAGATTGGGCTGGCTGTCTTGACACTCGCAAGTCTACCTCAGGTTATGCTGTCTTTCTTGGTGACAATCTCATCTCTTGGTCCTCCAAGCGTCAGACTGCTGTCTCTCGTTCGAGCGCCGAGGCGGAGTATCGAGCTGTTGCCAATGCCGTGGCCGAGGTGTCCTGGTTGCGCCAACTCCTAGTTGAGCTGCACGTTCCTCTCAGTAAGGCTGCATTGGTTTACTGCGATAATATCAGCACTGTCTACATGTTTGCCAACCCCGTTCAGCATCAGCGCACCAAGCACGTCGAGATTGATCTCCACTTTGTTCGGGAGCGTGTTGCTACAGGAGATGTCCACGTTCTTCATGTTCCTACCAGTTCTCAGTACGCCGACATCTTCACCAAAGGCCTGCCATCTTCGGTGTTCACGGAGTTTCGGTCCAGTCTGAACGTCCAGGCTGCCGACGATCAGACTGCAGGGGGGTGTTAGACATTATATATGTGTGTGTTGCGTGATGGGCCCTGGCGTGTACTGCGCCTGGGCTATGGCCGGCCATTGTGGCAAGGCCCAGTTGATTAGGTCGGCAGGGGTCTGCCTTTAGGGTTTAGGCTTCCAGCCTATATATTTGTACCCTTGTTTTACCCTAATCAATCAATCAATTCCATGCAATCTCCATTGCTTTCAATTGCCATTCGTAAACATATTTCATTTAACATTGCGGATGGCCATGTCACCATTTTTTTAAATATTTGTCTCGTAAATAGGTTTTCAAGGTGGATAAACTATAAATTCTTGTTAGGTTCTTTTGTTGAAATTGTTTTTTTTTGTTGTTGCAGGTGTTATGATGCAGAACAACAACTTGAAGACCGGGAGAGGCACCCGAGTAACAGTAGAGACACGCATATGCTCCATCCGGTACCAATCCTTTTCATTCTCTGTGTAGAGCAGGAGCAGATAGTCTCTAAGATATTAGTTGATTGGTACTAACCCTTTTCATTCTCTGTATAGAACTGGAGCAAATAATCTCTAAAATATTTTGTGATTCTTTCTATTTTAGGTTGATATTATCGGGGTGCCCAAAGATACAAAAGATAGAGATGACATCTTAGAAAGTGAGTTTTTTGACACCAGGCAAGCATTTCTCAGTCTTTGTCAAGGGAACCATTATCAGTATGACACACTTCGCCGCGCAAAGCACTCATCAATGATGGTGTTGTACCACCTACACAATCCAACTGCACCAGCATTTGTCACTACATGCAATGTCTGCTGTCATGATATTGAAACTGGTCAAGGCTGGCGATGTGAAGTTTGTCCAGATTTCGATGTGTGCAATGCTTGTTTCCAAAAAGGAGCAGTCAATCATCCTCACAATTTAACAAACCATCCATCAGCTGCAGACCGTGATGCCCAAAATGCAGAAGCTCGGCAAATGCGTGTTCAGCAGGTAAAGCCTTCTTTTAGTTGTTCCCACGAGTTAAATGTTCTTGTTCCACCATTGCTAGAAGATGTGATTTCAGTTAGATCATGTGTCACTTGCACTTGCTGGAATCACTTGCTTAAATTGATTTTCTTTTTCATGATGCTGCAGCTAAGGAAGATGCTTGATCTTCTGGTACATGCATCAACATGCCGCTCTGGTAGTTGCCAGTATCCTAACTGCCGGAAAGTCAAGGGACTATTCCGTCATGGAATGCAGTGCAAAACACGTGCTTCTGGAGGCTGTGTCCTTTGCAAGAAAATGTGGTACATGCTTCAACTCCATGCCCGAGCTTGCAAAGATTCAGAATGCAATGTGCCGCGGTGCAGGTGTGTTAATTCATTCCACTTTTATTCTCTCTCCCTAGCACAATTCAATTGTGCTATTGCATGTAGCATTACCATCTGCAATAAAACCTGATTACTTGTAAACTATACACAGGGATCTCAAGGAGCACCTTAGAAGGTTGCAACAGCAGTCTGATTCCAGGAGGAGGGCTGCTGTAAATGAAATGATGAGGCAAAGAGCAGCAGAAGTCGCCGCAAATGAGTAGTTGCATCTGTACAGGTATACTTTGTGGAAAGAGGATAGGAAGTATGCAGGGTTACCCTCCTCATCCCCACACCAAGGGGAAAGCTTGGGATGGTTGAATTGTAGGATGTAGGTAAAGGACAGCTGCTTCGCATGGATTCTTTCGACGAAGGTCTTGGGCATCCTCCGCCTATGGCTAACAACGTGTAGGGTTGGGGGCCTGCGCACCTTCCTCCAAAGAGCTGAAGCGGAAGGGTGCAGCACCATAGATTGTAATTTGTTCGCACCCCCTCCAGTGCTAACCAGCTCCACCCTGCTTCCTGTGCTGTCGTCGACATCGTCATCATCATCGACGGGGCGCAACACTTGGGTGTGGTGATTCTTTGATTTGACCTGTACTAGCTGAACTGACCCCCCTTGTTGCTGTTTGCTGATGGTGTATAATAGGTGTCTCTGGACAGTGTCAGTCTGTATTGCTGAAAATTTGGTGTAGATGTTGTTTCCCTCTCCAGTTTCTTCTTGTCCCAGTCCAGGAGAGGGATATAGAAAAGGTAAAAGGGGCGGGCGTTATTGGACAAGTATTTGTTTATTTGTGCCCCCCATTTTGTAGAACGCATCTTTGTTTAAAGTATAAAGCAAAGTAAATCCACCATCTCGTCTCTTGCAGGAGCAGCACTGCTCCTTCGATCTCTTGCTCTTTCAGGTGCCGCTGACCAATGGAGGCCAGGAGGGCGTGAGTTTTGTAGTCTTGAGACTAGACTATAGTTCATCTTGGTTTGTGATTGGAACTGGGAACTTTATACCCCGTTCGAATTTGCAGTGCGTACTTTATTTTGGGAAGGTCAAACATTATGTGGTTTGACCAACAATTAGTAAAATTGTAAGTATATTTATAATGATAACCCTGCAACTAGATTATAATATTTCAAAGATTTGCAGGATATTTGGTTTCATAAATTTTGTCAGAAAACACTCGTCAAAGCAAAGTTTTGAGGGATTTGGTTAAACTCAAGCTATTTTGAGTAACAATTAATTAAATTTTATTTTATAAATGGTTAATGCATAAAGATTATATTAATACATCCACATTTGACACATCTACCTGGTTAAATTGAATCGACTTTGTATATAGAGTACTCTTGTATATATATTGACTTCAAAAGAATTGTATGAGTAGATGGTCGGAATATACTTTTGAAGGTTTTTTCTTCTTCTATGTAAAAAAGAAAAGTATGTGTTGGTGGTGTATTATTCGTTTTTATCTCAGAACAAATTTATGCAAATGCTACAGCTAAAATCTGCGATTGGGTGCGAGGGACCCAGTGATGACTAGTGCTTGTCCGGGCCATCCGTTTCTGCATCGGACGGCGCACAGCCACCCCTGGCGCGCCAGCATGTGTTATCCACGACTAGCGCCGTGCCCGGCGTCGGCGATGGCGGCGGCCAGGCGGCTCTTCTCCTTCCACCTCGCCCTCCGCCCCCGCGAGCCCGCGAGCCCTCTCGCAACTGCCGCCACTGCCGTTGCGGTTCCGCACCGCCGCGGCAAGCACGATGCGGTCGCGTGCAAGGCCACCGGGAAGACCAAGCCCAAGGCGAAGGCGAAGGCGAGCAACAAGGGCGGCGAGCGGCTGCAGAGGCGGCCGCTGGAGGAGCACCTCAAGCGGCGCACGCGCTCCGCGGCCGCCTTCGACACCGACCTGTACGGACGCCACGGCCACGCGCACCACGTGCCGGTGCTGCTCGGCGAGGTCCTCGCCGCCTTCCGCCGGCCCCGCCCGCTCCGCTCCTTCGTTGACTGCACCCTCGGCGCCGCCGGGCATTCCCTCGCCGTGCGTATCCACCCCTTCTCGTGCTCCATTGCTTTTGCCGCAGTGACCCTGGTGCTGCTGTCCACCGTGCTCGCTGGAATGTCCGTTCCCGCAACTTGTTTGATGGAATGCCTCTCGGGCTTTGTGTAGTAGATGATGGAGGCGCACCCGGAAATGGAGCTGTACGTTGGCATGGACGTCGACCCCACTGCCCTGGGGATTGGCCGTGGTCACATTGAGGCCTTCCTTGCTGATAGAGAACCGAATGGAGGGGAGCTGCGTGCCTACACTCACGTCAAGAACTTTAAGTACATCAAGCAAGTTCTTGGTAGCGTGGACGAGAGCCTTGTTGTTGGCTTGTGTGGAGTTGATGGCATCCTCATTGATCTTGGCATGTCATCCATGCAGGTTAGTCAGCTGAATTAGAAGTTATGGATGTGATGATAAGGCTTCTGTATGCTATTTGCTGATTTTTTTTTTTTACATTTCGTCTTACTACGTCCATCAGGTAAACAGATCAAATAGGGGATTCAGTGTACTCCAGGATGGTCCTCTTGATATGCGCATGGACCCTATGGTCAGTGTTACATTGCTATTCTTTTTAGGTCTTTTCTTCATTCTAGTTGCTTAAGAAAATTTATCATGTATGAGTGTTTCTTGCTTTAAGGTTGAAGTGTTGATGATGAATATCATTAGGCTACTTCTAACTCACACTACTTTATCTATGGGCAACACTTTTATTGGCAGTTAGCATAAACTGAAAATCTTTAAGGACGCTGATTTATGATATGAGCTCTCACTAAGTGTATCAAGAAATTTTGTAATCCAGTTAATAATACACATATATTTTTGTCAGATTAATCTACTTATATCTTTTAAATCACTCTTACTTTGTCATTGCTTCAATTTTGGAATTATGTTTACCAGAAAGAAGGGTTATGTTAGGTCATGTTTGGAGTCACTAAACAGTATTTATGTCCAAAAAGTTAAAATCAACTTTGATTGTAGTTTTATCTTCAAATTGTTGTAATATTCTTATACATGAGATTAGACAGGCAACTTTAAGAGCAGAGGATATCTTGAATTCTTGGCCGGAGCTTGAAGTTGGACGTATCCTGCGTGATTATGGGGAGGAGAGCAATTGGCAATTCATTCAGAAGCAAATTGTTAAAGCCCGGGAAATGGGTGGTCTTCACTCTACTGGGGATCTTGTCAAACTAATTCAAAGAAAGTGTACCATCTCAAAAGGTATGTACAATCCTAGTATCATTGTATGACGATTTGTTTCTTTTGGTTTTGGAATGGTCAAATTTGGTGAATTTCCAGATAGTAATGATTCATAGATGTACCATGTGTTTGATTTCTGCTTGCAGTTTCTCAACTTTACTTATGTAGCATATAATAGAACTTCTTTCAAAGGAAACATAACCAAGATAATATTGAAAGACATTTGATGTATGGTACGAATCTCATGATAAGTTGATAAACTACAGGACGGCAAGGCTGGATCAAGACTGCAACAAGAGTGTTTCAGGCCCTCAGGATTGCAGTTAATGATGAACTCCGGGTTCTTGAAGATTCACTTCATTCAAGCTTTGACTGCCTAGCGACAGGTGGCCGTCTCGCTGTAATCTCATTCCACAGTCTGGAGGACAGAATTGTGAAGAAGACCTTCTTGGAGCTCATCAATGGGGGTGAAGCAGATGATGAAGAGGACAGCGATGACGACCTGACACTACCTGACATCGATGATGAAGATGAACCATGGTTCAACCAGAGAGTGCAAGGAAGAAACGGAATTGTCCTCACGAAAAGACCAATAACCCCTTCTCAAGAGGAAGAAAAACTAAATCAGAGGTGCAGAAGTGCGAAGCTGAGAGTTATCCAAAAGGCCTGAATAATTTGAGATGGTTTTTGCAGGATTGATGTGGATGCCCGCACAAAAATTGTTGCAGCCAGAGTACTTGGTGAAATGAGACGGTCACTTATGTACGCTGGCAACCATGCTCTGGATCACCAGAAAAATTACCTTGACCGGACATAACAGCAGCATTTTTCCTCCACATGAAACCTAGAGGCTTGGGTTAGTAAAAAAAAATCTCACTGTATCTGCATCACTTACTGAAATTCATCCATATATATCATCAGCTCATGTACTCTATCAGACCATTACCTTGCAAGATACAATAGGCAGTTTAGGGTTTCGTGTGATCCACTTACCCACCTGGCTGTTCATGGTTAACTAATTTTATTTGCATATATTTTTTATTTACAGTTTAACTGTGGATCTCTGTATCAGGATATATTTTCGCGCTTATCTACATAGCCAAATATCGGAGCACTCAAAACTGTACATGAAAATCCCTTGCTCTGACGAAGAAGAGAGCTAGCTAGAGCCGTCAATGAGAAGTGAAGCCGAAGAAGCCACGTCATCCCATCGCGACGCACAGAGGCAGCCACGTCTCCCTCCAGCTCACCACGACTCCCGGTTCATTTCCCTCCAAAATCTCCTCTCGCCTTCGTCTCAAACGAGTTGGTGTCAGTCTCTGCCGCGAGAGCCCCACACGGCCTCGTAGGCTCGTAGCAATGGCAGCCACAACCTGAGCTGCCAGCGCCAGCCGCCGCAGCCGCCACGCGAGCGCCTCTTCCTCCACGTGATTTCAAGCCGGCGGAAATGGTGGTGGCCAGTGGTAAATACCCCACAGGTTCTTCTTCCTGGCATCCAGCCACTCGATAAAAGCCGGCGCCGAGCAGCCAAGAATCTCTTGGGACAGAACCGTACACTCCCTGCTCGCTTCCGTTGATCTCCGGACTCACGAGAGCGAGAGATCGAGGTTGTTGGCGGCCATGGCGGCGGCCCACTGCGCGTCCACTTCCTCAGCCTTCCTCGGCCTCCCGCGCGGCAACGGCAGGCGGCGCAATTCCTGCCGCTTCGTCGCCAACGCCAGGCTGGTGCCGGTGTCCGCCACGCTGGACAAGGAGACCGCGGCGGCGAAGCCGCGGAGGTCCCGGAACCGCCGGTCCAGGAAGGCGACCAAGTCCGAGTCCACGGCGCTGCTCGCCGCCGACGAGCCCGCGGAGGCCAAGGACGGTGGAGCCCCCGAGGAGGCGGCAAACGGTGGCGGCGGCAGGGGGATGGTAGCGCTGGACGACGTGATCGTGAACCCGGTGGGGCTCGGCCGGCGCTCCCGGCAGGTGTTCGATGAGGTGTGGCGCAAGTTCTCGCGGCTCGGCCAGATGTCCAGCGCCTCCTCCGCCGCTGTGGCCGAGCAGGACCCCGCCGTCCTCTTCCGCAGCGGGCCCATGTGCGAGTTCACCGTGCCCGGCGCGCAGGACATCACCGTCCTCGTCGTCGGCGCCACCAGCCGCATCGGCCGCATCGTCGTCCGCAAGCTCATGCTCCGCGGATACAACGTCAAGGTATTTCATTCCCTCCCTCTTTGTTCATGTTCATCTTCAGTCACACAACTCCGGTGTTGTTTCTTGTGGAATCTGCATGTTTTGATCTGTTCATATGCTATTCTACAACAGACATTAGTCAGGAGGAATGATCCGGAAGTGATTGACATGCTTCCGAGGTCTGTGGACATCGTGGTTGGCGATATCGGTGATCCTTCTTCAGTTCAGGCTGCCGTTTCAGGTTGCAACAAGGTAATTTACTGTGCTACCGCACGGTCGACTATCACCGGAGACCTCAACAGGGTTGATAACCAAGGAGTAAGAAATGTTACCAAGGCTTTCCAGGTACTTGACAAAATCTCTTATGATCGATAATTCTAATTACCATGTAAATAGTAGCTTTTCTGCATGTTTCTGCTTAGTTATTCACTGAAATATCAACTGTTTCTGCAGGATTACTACAATCAGCTGGCCCAGTCAAGGGCTGGTAAAAGCAGCAAGAGCAAACTGACGATTGCAAAATTTAAGTCCGCCAAATCTGTGAAAGGATGGGAGGTGCGTCAGGGATCATACTTCCAGGATATCTACCCTTCTAGATTCGATGGAGGCACCGATGCGTCATTTGAATACTCGGAAAGGGGACAGGCTGTTTTCTCAGGTATCTGCTAACTACTATCTGAGAGCATGATATCAGAGATGTAGTTTATTAGAGATTGGCTTTATGAATCACTACAAGTTCATTAGTATGCTCTATGCTTTAATTATTCACTGAAATTTTCTACTACCTTCAGGGTTTGTTTTCACAAGGGGTGGCTACGTTGAAATGTCTAAACGGCTTTCGCTTCCTCTGGGTTCCACACTAGACAGGTTTTGCAAGCTGTTGTATTTTGTTTCAGTTTGGACTTATTTGTCTATTGTTACAAGATCTTTAGATGTGTATACTGCATAATGCTGCATCATTCTACTTCTACCTGAAGGTATGATGGATTGCTTCTTTCGGTGGGCGGAAATGGAAGATCATATGTTATTATTCTCGAGACTGGTCCACTGGCTGACACCTCACAGACCAAGAAATATTTTGCCCGGATGAACACAAAAGTTGGATTTTGCAGAGTAAGTGGCATTTGAAGATACATCGCTTCTGTTAAGGCACCTGGTTGTGCAGTGCTGAATATAGAGATAAATGTTTGCTTTGTGCAGGTGAGAGTGCCGTTTTCAGCTTTCCGGCCAGTAAACCCACAGGATCCTCCATTGGACCCCTTTCTTGTGCACACACTAACCATCAGGTTTGAGCCCAAGAAGCAGGTTAGTGCATGATTTGCCATTGCTACAGAAGCCGGTTCAGCTGAACTGTTGGCTTACCGGTTACTGACAAAACCATTGTGCAGAGACCTGGTGATTCATCTGAAGGAGCTGCTAGTGACCCCAGAAACTTTGAGCTGAAAATGGAGTTTATAAAAGCTTTGCCAGTAAGTTTCCACTTTCTGCCAATGTTGTTATGATCATTGTCCTTTCTCCTTTTTCTTTTCCTTAACATTTTGTGGTTACTTTTGCAGAGTGGTCAAGAAACAGACATTGTGCTGGTCTCATGCACGGGCTCAGGAATTGAAGCTAACAGGCGAGAACAAGTCCTCAAAGCGAAGAAGGTTCTTGATGCACTGACACATATAAACTCTCCTGGATGCACACCTAATGCAGGAAAGCTAATCAGTTCTTCTCATCAATTTTACTAGGCTGGAGAGGACGCATTGAGGAGATCTGGCCTCGGGTATACCATTGTGCGCCCAGGTCCGCTGCAGGTACGATGAAATAGTAGCACACATACAATACAGTGCTAAATAATATGAGTTTACTGAATTGCTTCAATGAAAATCTCATATGCCACGTTGTAACATGGCATCCGTTTCGTCTGTTCCAGGAAGAACCTGGGGGTCAGCGCGCCTTGATCTTCGACCAAGGGAGCAGGATCTCTCAGGTGACATATATATGGGGAACACAGTATACCGCACCATTTGTAAGATTAGTCAGATAGTTGGAACAGCTGCTGTAGATGCTAACCGGTAGCCTTGAACTCACGATGCAGGGCATCAGCTGCGCCGATGTGGCCGACATCTGCGTGAAAGCGCTGCACTATTCGACAGCAAGGAACAAGAGCTTCGATGTAAGATAACCATCTCATGATGCATCCGATGCGGTTTATGATAATTTTTGTGGTGGTGTAACGATGAGCTAACTCGGGAGCCATGTCTTCAGGTGTCCTACGAGCATGTGTCGGAGCAAGGGAATGAGCTGTATGAACTTGTATGCCTCCAGCCGAAAACCACCTAGCAGTGCTATGTTTAAGCTTATTTTGCCTGACTGATCTGGTTTCTACAAGAATTTTGATTTGCTGATTCGGAGGTATTGCTGACGTTTGGTGTTGCTGTTGCATTGCAGGTGGCTCATCTACGTGACAAGGCCAACAACTACCTGTCGCCGGCTCTCTCGGTTCTGGAGAAGAACACCTGATCTGATCACCAGTGAGCGGTGACTATGAGCTAGCACGACGACTCTACGAGTGATGCACACACATGTACAGGTTCTCCACCTGCCTTGTACTGTGCATACGAGCCGCATTCCCGTCTGTCTTGTGAAGCTTTTCTCTTTGGGCCCCCATTTTCGGCTAAGATACCGTGTGGGGTCCGCATTCAGAGGGTAGGAGATTTCTAGTGTGTGCGTGCCTCATGTCACTCGTCTACATGAGGTATTATCCAATGCATAGAAGGAAGAGGACTAGAGGAGCACAAAGGAAGGGACTTTGGAAGGCCATCCTTTTGTAGGCACCGAGTGTAGTGGCAGTTTCGGAGACTGAGACTGGAACCCAGAGGCATGTAGATGTACAATATTATTGAACAATGATATATATAGTCTCTAATCTCAAAAAAAAAAAGAACAATGATATATATAGTCTTTCAGAAGGGGATCATTTGAGATGCCTGAATCAATTTTCATCCTCCAACATAAGTTCTTTGTTAATGTGAGTTTGCGATTGGTTCTCAATATTTTTAGAAAAGAAGTTTTATTGATCTCAAACCATTAGTCCATTACATCAAGTGATACATTTTGTTCAAGATCACTCATGGCCACTGCACACCTAGGATACACGCAACCTATGTCAAGTATGCTGCATCAAATTACATCACACACTGCACCACAGTTGGATTAAATTTGAGCTTTTGGGTTAAATTTGTAATCTTTATATTTGTTGAAAAGTCATCAAAACTTACTTAGCCTTATCTGCTAATGATTAATAGTATAGTACTACCACACTACATCTCTCACAAGTGACGTGCATGTGCAGATAAGAACAACAGATCACGTTTAATACCAGCTATTCACATATGAATTTCAGTGATCTTCTCGGCAAACCATTGTTTCAGTCTGTCCATCAAATAGACAGGCTTCCACTAACAATCTACTATACTGCTAACTATGAACCAGTAACTAGCGCTGTCAGTGAAGATAGTTCAGTATGAGACTTAGTAAAATCTTCTTTGATAGCAGAGAGTTTTGCGCACACATCTCGCATCCCAGGCCTATCTTTTGGAGATTTCATGGAACATGAAAGTCCAAGCGCAACCAGGGGGACAATGTAGCTCTGCATCCATTCCTCTGCACCCGACTGTGATTCCTCAGGCATAATATGAGGATCTATGATCTCTGCAAGTCTATCTGGGAACATGGAGTCAGTAAAATTGTGGAGGCTAAGGTCATCAACAAACAAATCATCGGTGGGCTGCTTTCCCGTTAGCATCTCCATAAGAAGCACTCCAAAACTGTACACATCTCCTCCTGTGTTGATTTCGGAGCCCATGCCGTACTCTGCAAAGGTGAATTAATTTCTTCAAGTTCAAGATGAACTATAGGTACGCAACTCCGCAGATATGCGAGAAAAGTAAACTCACCAGGTGCCATGTATCCTATTGTTCCTCCAACTTCGACCAGGCTTTTTGGATTAATGAGGCCTGGAAATAGAAACTTTGCTGAGCCAAAGTCACTGAGACGAGCAGTCATGTCATTGTCTAAAAGGATGTTGCTCGGCTTCAAATCACAGTGGACCAAAGGAGGAGTAACCTGATTGTGGATATAATCCAGAGCAGAAGCCACATCTGTGGCGATGCATATGCGCTGGCCTAAGCTTAACACTCTCTCCGGCATGCCACTGTAGTACTCACAGTGCAACCATCTTTCAAGGCTGCCATTGACCATGAACTTGAAGATTAGAACTTTGAACTCGGGTGAGTTCGTCAAAGGCAGACCAAGATAGGTGAATGGGATGGCTCCTCGACCCGTTCCCCACCCACCTCCCGGCGCTCCTACACCCTGCTCCACCTACCTCACGCCGTCTCCCATTCCGGGCACGGCGGCCACCCAAATCCCCTCCTCCCCGGCGCCGGAGAACCACTGCCCATGCACCACCCCCGGTGCCACTGCTGGTCGTTCTAAGTTCCGGCGGTGAAGAGACGTTTCTCCTTCTTCGGGCTCGTCTGGCGACGGAGCCTTTCCTTCCTTTAGAGACGTGCTCCTCGCCGGCACTGGCCCTGTCGTTACGCCGGCGGCGACGTGCTTGGCTGCGGCCTCGAAGGTGCCTGGTGCTCCGTGCTCCAGAACCTCGGCCGCGCCATCGCAATTCCCTTCGTGGCCGGCGCCCCGCATCGTTCTCTACCCTCGGACAAGGCGGTCCCATGCGGTGGCGGACACTCCAGATCCTGACGGATGGCTGAAGGCAGAGAGCCGACGCGCACGTCAGGCCCGACGTCGGCTCGAAGCTCCTCCTCGTCGTGTTGTTCCTGCTGATCTCCGGGGGCGTTGTTTCAATTGCTTCTCCACTAGTCACCGGGCGGTGAACTATCGTTCTAAACCCCGGTGCTTCGTCTGTCGGGTGCTTGGCCATCGTTCCTCCCAGTGCCCATCCCGACGCTCGGCGCCCCCTCGTCCGCGTCCGAAGCTTGCCTGGCGTCCTGTGGCCACCTTGGAGTTTGTAAGGATCGGGTGCTCTAGCCTAAGAAGGGGAGGGAGTGAATTAGACACTCTAAAAATTTAGACCTATGTCTCCAACTAGTTTGCACAAAACTTAAACTAAAACAAGCTATCTAGATGTGCAACTATGGTTGTTCTAGTGTGAAACCCATATCCCAAAAGAGTTTAGCAACCTATAGCCTTTCCTATTCAAGAAACTACTCTATGAAAGTAAAGGCATACAAATTGCTAGTATGAAATGCGGAAGCTTAATGAGCGGGATAGGAGATAGCAAACTCTTGACGCGGGTGTTTATCCCGTGGTTCAGTTAGCCACAAAGGCACACCTACATCCACGTTGTTGTAGCACTCACTAAGAGTATTGCTACTCGGCCACCAAATCTCTTCCGTGAACACAATCACGGTCACCTTGGCCCCGGGTTCCACTAAGGAGCTTCTCCACAAAGGATGGGGGTCTCCACGTCCCCCGCACAAAGATGTCGTCGCCGCTCCACACCAAGTCGGAGGGTCGATGACGTTGCCGGCGAGCTTCACACTCCAAGGTGCCGGCGCACCAAGCTCTTGTTTTGGTTCACTAGAGAACCACAGCACAAAGACTCAAGGCCTTGCAATCTCACTCACTAAGAGCTAATCCTTTACACAACACTCTCAAAGTGTGCTAAGGGCTAAGGATATGATCTTTATGCTTTTGTATGGCTTGGAGATGTTCTTGGGTGTGTGTGGGATGTCCACCAACTCCAGCAATCTTCAAATGGCCGGGGGATACTATATATATAGGCCTCCAAGTCGTGGAGCCGTTGCTCCAACGGTCAGCAAAATTCTGCGAAAAAATCGGATGAACCGATGCCTCTGCATGGGTAGCGTCGGTTCATCCGGTCTCTCTAAGCATGAAGTAGCCGTTGAACTTCTGACAACTGACACAGTGACCACCGGTTGAACCGATGCTTTGTTCCGATGCATCACCGATTCATCCGGTGCTTAAGGATCTTCTCCTGACAGCTGACGTCATTACACCGATGGTATGCACCGATGCTTCACCGGTTCAACCGGTGCTGAAGAATCTTCTCCTGGGCTCTTGACATCGTCTCTAGAACATAGGACGCTCAATGCACCGATACCCCTTTTTGACCCGTCGGTTCATCCGGTGCCCATAAGCTGACTTGGCTTTGATTCCCTTCTGCACCATAATTCCATAGCGTCGGTTCTTCCGACTACCATCGGATGCACCGATGCCCTTGGCGTCGGTTCTTCCGGTGCTCCTGATCTGAAGAGACTGAGGGGCGGCCCTTTGGGCCTTGCTATGCCTATCTTTTCTTTCTCTTTGTCATCACTTGAACCTAAAAATCTGAGAATGGTCATCTTAACAGTCATATTAGTCCAAGTGTTGTGTTGTCATTCGATCACCAAAATCACTCGAAATAGCATAAATGGTGCCATGTTCCTTACAGAGTTGCCATCACAGCAACCCATGGCGGCCGCGGCTGATCCCCCACCTTCGGACGCCGCGACGTTTGCTACGGGAGGCAAGCGGCGTCGCCGGGCTCGCCGGCCGAGAGCCCGGGGCTCTGGCTTGGGGTCTGCCCCTGGGGGTGCTGAGGACGGTGACGCCAACCTCGCTCAGCATGAGGATGCTCCTGCTATGACTGACGAAGCTCCCTCAGTGAAGCCCAGACGCATCCTTGATCGCACTGCCAGCATTGCCCGAAGAGAAGAGGAACTTGTCCATGCTTAGGTCGTCAACCTGATTGGAGGACAGGAACAAGGTGCGATGGACCTGGTGCGTTCAACTATTGCCAGTAGGTTTGAGATCGAGGAAGATATGCTGATTCTACGCCCGTTGGGATCGGCCAGCTTCCTCTTGATCTTGCCTACTGGTGCACTGTTTGAACGTGTCTACAATGGCGGAAGACCCATCATCACCACCACGGCCCGGCTCCACATCATGAGGTGGACGCGTCTTCACCGGTCATCGGCGGCGAGCCTCCATGTGGCCGTTGAGGTGGAAATCAGAGGCATACCGCCACATGCCTGGGAGCTGTCGACTGCCGAGCTGCTCCTGGATGAGTGCTGCGGGATTGTTGCGGTGCATCCGCGCACTGAGGATCGACGTGATGTCTTTCAGCTGAGGGCCTGGTGTTCGAATCCTGCGGATTTCCCGGCCAAGATGGACCTTGAGATCGTTGAACCTCCAATGGATGCGGAGGCGGAGCACCAACCCGGGTGGCGCACCCTGAAGTATCCTATCTCGATCGCCGTTTCTCGGCTGGCGTCGTCTAACTCGGAAGATGCCCCCCACCGCCACCCCCGGTGGATGAAGATGGAAGTCGCCGTCGACGGAGACGAAGATCCCGCTCACCGTCGTTCTCCACGAAGCATGCGGCGCCGGCTGGTGCGGCTTCGTCAACTCTGGGAGGCCGTGTGCCGGCGCATGCGCGGCTAGGTCCGCGGGCCCAGGCGCGGGTGGCCCACCACCGCCAGGACCCCTTGGCTTCCGAGCCGGCGCCAACGGTGCCCAGCATCAATGCTGCGCCGGCTGAGCCAACGGTGCTTGAGGCAGTCGAGGAGTCGCCGCGGGTTTCCGAGGCTGCTGTCGTGGATGCCGAGGCGGGCAACGAACGCTCGGTGCCCCAGGCGCCTGATGCGTGCATGCCTGCGATATACCGCGTGGCGGCCGAGGGATCGGCGCCGCCTCTCTTTGAAGTCTGCTTGGAGGCTTTTGGGTCGGGCCCATTGAACATGACCTCGTGTGGGCCTGTTTCATCCCGAATCAGCCCATTTATTTCCAACCTTGGGCCTCGGCTTAGCCCAGCTGCGGATAGTTTTGCTGGGCCCAATCTTCTGTTGGACCGTTCGGCGGAGGGATCCTTTGCGGAAGCTTTGGCTCCAGAGTCAACTCACCCGGCGGCGGATGTGCCGGCCTCACCCGCCGGCAATGTCTCGCCACCTCCGCGTGCTATGGCGCTTGCTTCGTCCGCGCCTACCTCGCCGCCGTCGCCGGCCCTGTCCGCCGCTGCCTCGTCGTCGTCGCCATCGCCAACTCCGCCCGCCCCTGCCTCGTCTCCGCCGCAGGCGGATGCACCGGCTTCGCCCGCCGCTGCTGCCTCGTCGCCGCCGACTCCGCCCGCCCCTACCTCGTCTCCGCAGGCGGATGCACCGGCCTCGGCCGCCGCTGCTCCCTCGTCATTGCCGCGGGCGGACGTGCCCGCCTCGCCTGCCCTTGTCTCTTCACCGCAGCGGGCAATGGCGCCGGTTCCGCCCACCCCGGCCTCGTCGCCATCGCGGGCGGCGGTGTTGGCCTCACCCGCCCCTGCCTCGTCGTCGTCACGGGCTGATGCGCCAACGTCGATTGCCCCTGGCTGCACAACCGTTGACACCCCCCCGCTGCAGTTCTACTCAAGGCGCCGTCTGAAGAAGGCTGGTCAGGAGGAGGATTCGAAGGTGTCCCTGACCTCGGAGCCGGCTAGCCCTGCAACTGAGTTCATTAACAAGCTGTCTAAGAAGCCGGGGGCCCTCTTGCCACTCCCTCACATCAACAAACGGAGGAAGAAGATGCTGCAGCCACCTTCTGAAGCACCTCGCCGAAGCCGACGCATTGCTGGTTTGGACGCCGTAATTCCGGAGGTTTGCCCTGTTCATCTGAAGAAACGGGTCATGAGAGCTCTTGATTTGGAAGTGGATGATGAAAAGGAACAAATTGATCAACGGGTTTTGGATGAATATGTCAAATCCTTCCGGCAGCCCCAGGCGACTCCGCATACCAGAGCTCTTGCTGCCCTATTTGGCTGGACACCGCCAGAAGATGACACCGCCTTTGAGGTGGTAGAGTGTTGCGTCTGATTGCAGGTGCTGGTTTTTTCAACTTGGGTGGTTTAATTCTTTATTGCTTTATGGATCCAGCACATATTCTAGTTTGGAATGTTAGAGGGCTAAACTCTTCTGCAAGAAGAGATGCAGTGCATGTTATGGTGGATTCCTCCAATATTGATATTGTTTGTTTACAAGAAACAAAGATGAGTTTTGTAACCAGGGAACATATCCTTTCTATGCTGGGCAGTGAATTTGATAATAACTATATCTTTCTCCCATCGGCCGGGGCCAGTGGAGGTATTCTTGTTGGTGGCGATCTCGCCTGGGGACCATTGGAGCAAGCCGAATTGACACTCATTGTGCTTCAGTTCAGTTCTGGTCTCCTTCAGGTGTTGCTTGGTGGTTAACGTGTGTATACAGGCCTCAAGACAATCAAGCCAAAGTTCAATTCTTACAGGAGTTGCGTGATCTGCGAGTACAATGTTCAGGTCCCTGGCTGGTGGCAGGCGACTTTAATCTCATTTACAGAGATGAAGACAAGAACAATACAAATCT
Organism: Panicum virgatum; assembly: GCF_016808335.1. Lineage (NCBI taxonomy): Eukaryota > Viridiplantae > Streptophyta > Magnoliopsida > Poales > Poaceae > Panicum > Panicum virgatum. Next base: position 3,311,969 of record NC_053145.1, read on the forward strand.
AAACAGAGCTCTGATGGGAAGGTTTAGGAGATGGATAAATGATATGGCAGTGGCTGAAATTCCACTTCTTGGTCGTAAGTTTACTTGGTCTAGTTTCTCTACTAGTGCTGATCCTACACTTGTGAGGCTGGACCGAGTGTTCTGTTCGCCAGATTGGGACGACATGTTCCCAGGGTGCCTCCTGCATAGTGCAGCTTCTATTGATTCTGATCACTGCCCACTTATTCTCGGCCTAAGTGACAACCAGCCTGGAAAAAGACGTTTTCACTTTGAATCCTTCTGGCCCGGTATGGATGGTTTTGTGGAGGCTGTTGAGACCGCTTGGAACTCAGTCCAACCCCGTCACTGTCCTGTTGAGACTCTGTCCCTGAAACTCAAGGCGACTGCACGTGGGTTGCAAAGTTGGAGCCAGAAGAAAATTGGGCATATCAGCTCCCAACTGCTCATGGCTAAAGAGATCATCCACCAAATTGATATTGCCCAAGAAAGCCGCAACCTGCAACCAAATGAATTGTGGCTGCGCAACAATCTGAAAAAGCACACTCTTGCCCTTGCCTCCCTGTTACGGACAATAGCCCGATTGAGATCCCGCATTGGGTGGCTCAAAGAGGGAGATGCAAATACCAGATTGTTCCACATGCATGCCCGTCACCGAAAGAAGAACTTCATTGCCAATCTGAAGGTAGATGATCATATTATCACAACGCATGAGGAGAAAGCTGCTGAAATTCTGGAGTTCTATTCTAGCCTTTTTGGCTCAGATTGCACGCGGGCTAGGACCATTGACCTCGACGGGCTGAACATTCCTAGTTATAATCTTGAGGACCTGGATGTTCCTTTTACTGAAGCTGAAGTATGGAACACCATCAAGCAACTTCCATCTGATAAAGCTCCTGGGCCTGATGGGTTCACAGGGCGTTTTTACAAGTCTTGTTGGTCAATAATTAAGGAGGATGTGATGGCTGCCCTGCATGCTATTTGGGGAAAAAAATTTAGGAATCTCTGGATGCTCAACTCCGCTTACATCACCCTTCTTCCTAAAAGGTTTGACGCTGAACAGGTGAAGGATTTCAGACCCATAAGTTTGGTGCACAGCTTTGCTAAATTAGTAACCAAAATTCTTGCTAACCGTCTAGCCAGCCGCCTGGACAAAATGGTTTCTCCTAATCAAAGTGCCTTCATCAAGAAGCATTTTATTCAGGACAACTACATGCTGGTTCAGCAAACTGTGAGATTCCTCCACTCCCAAAAGCAGCCGAGACTACTTCTCAAATTGGATATCACAAAAGCCTTCGACTCGGTCTCCTGGAGTTTTCTCATGGAAGTGCTCCGGAAACTTGGCTTTGGGTCTCGGTGGCGTGACTTGTTATGTGGTCTCCTGTCGTCTTCCTCCTCTCAGGTTCTTCTTAATGGTATCCCGGGGGATTTCATTCAGCACCGAAGAGGACTTCGTCAGGGTGACCCACTATCACCTATGCTCTTTATCCTAGTCATGGATGTCTTGAATTGGTTAGTCACCAGGGCTGCTGAGGCTGGGCTCCTAAAGCCGCTGTCCAGAAGGCCGATTCAGCACAGAATATCATTATATGCGGATGATGTTGCCCTTTTTATTCAGCCGGCTGCATCGGACATGTCCTTGACCCTGCGAATGCTCGAGCTCTTTGGAGATGCTTCAGGACTCAAGACAAATGTGCAGAAGAGCAATGTGCTGCCAATTCATTGCGCCGAGGACGATATGTCCCTCATCCAGAGCTTTTGCTGCCTTGTGAAATTCTTGAGTTTCCATGCAAATATCTTGGGCTGCCACTTTCTATCCGAAAACTAACCAAGGAGCAACTCCAACCTGTTATTGACAGAATAGCCGATCAGCTTCCAGGTTGGAAAGCGGACTTGATGACACGTGCAGGTAGAGCGGTGCAGGTTCAGTATGTCTTAACGGCAATGACGGTTTATCTGTCCATGGCGACAGAGCTACCATCCTGGGCAATCAAAGCTATCGACAAGATTAGAAGAGGTTTTCTTTGGAGAGGGAGGAAAGAAGCGAATGGTGGTCACTGCCTTCTTGCATGGCCCAAGGTATGTCGGTCACGGGAACTTGGGGGGCTAGGAATTTCAGACCTGAAATCTCTCGGTTTTGCATTAAGAGTTCGATGGCCATGGCTCAAGAAGTCTGAACCAAACAAACCATGGGCCAGTCTGCCTCTACAAATCAGCAAGGAAATGGAGTGCTTTCTCTCTATGGCTGTGATTACTGAGGTTGGGGATGGCGCCAATACACTTTTTTGGAAGGATAAATGGCTCGCAGGAAAAAATATCCAAGATATTGTGCCTCACGTCTATGCCTTGGTCTCAAGAAGAACAGCTGCTAGACGTTCTGTTCTTGAGGCCCTGATCAATGAAAAATGGATAGAGGATATTCAGGGGTCAATTTCTCCAGAAGCTCTGATGGAGTATCTAGTCTTATGGGATGTGATATCAGAGATAGACTTACATGTGGGGGTTCAGGACAAACATATTTGGAGGCTTTCCACCTCAGGACAATATACAGCACGGTCGGCTTACGATGCTTTATTTCAGGGGGCATTTATTTCAGACCATATGAAAGGATTTGGAAGTCCTGGGCTCCGCCCAAATGCCGTTTTTTCATGTGGTTAGTCGCTCATAATCGGTGCTGGACTGCTGATCGCTTGGCTCGTCGAGGCCTTCAACATCCAGATAAGTGTCTTTTGTGTGATCAGGAGGACGAGAACATACAGCATTTGCTCATTGGGTGTGTGGTCGCCAGGCAGTTTTGGTACTCCCTCCTTCATAGCGTTGGCCTCTCTCAGCTGTCTCCAGCGGTTAACGACTCTCCTTTCGACGCATGGTGGGAAAGGGTGGCAGCAGCAGTTACTGGAGATGTGCAAAGAGGGCTAAACTCGCTTATCATCCTTGGTGCTTGGTGTATATGGAAGCATAGGAATAACTGTGTTTTTAATGGGGCTTCCCCAAGTGTTGCCAGCATGCTAAGCATGGCTAGAGATGAGGCTCATTTGTGGACCCTGGCAGGTGCCAAGGGTCTTGCCTCTCTCTTGGTCAGGGTTGTTGGCTAGGATGTTCTTGTCCAGGGTCTTGGGTCGATCTTACATGTAACAGGCGATTTATTTCCCCTCTAGTTTGGGTGTGTGTGGGGGTCTTTCTGTATGACTCCAACCTCCTTCTATTAATACAATGATACGCAGCTCTCCTGCATGTTCGAAAAAAAAAAGAACTTTGAACTCTTGGTTTCCTGTATCCACTGTCGAGCATAGAGTCACAGGTCGCATCAAGTTACGATGACGCTTGACGCGTACTTCGTAGTACCTCGCACTCAGTGAAGTAACTCTCGTATGCTGCTGCTTCATTCAAGTTGAATACTTTGATGGCCACTAGGCTTCTATCATACATTGAAGTAACTCTCGTACGCTGACTTGTGCCGTGTAGACTGGTTAGGATGACAGAGATGTGTAAAAGAAATATGGTGAGACTGAGTCCAATAAAGAGATGCAAAATGGGAGAGCCATTCCTCCATTTGTCTCGTACACAGTAGATGCATCACCCACGTAAAAATCCTCATCTTCAACAGGCGGAGGCAAAAGCAGATGCATCACCTGCCAGCCGTTCCTCTCGCGCACCGCTTGTGAAGGGAGGGAGGGGAGACACAGCCGGAGGAGGAGGCTGTCGGATCGCCTCACCACGACCTCGAGGTCCTCGACGTCGAGGAAGCCGCGCCTGCCTGCCAGGCCGCCGCGCAGGGGAAAGGGAAGGAGCAGGGGGCCGCCGGCCGCGGCCTGCGAAGGCGAACCGGCGGTGAGGAGGCCTCCAAATCTCCGCGGCGAGGAGGGGGCCACGCTCGCCGAAGGGGAGGAGGGGGCCACGCTTGCCCGCCAGGCCGCCGCGCAAGGGGAAGGGAGGAAGCAGGGGCGTTGTGGCGGCGGCGTGGTGCCCTCCTTCGCCGATTCGAGCTCAGCTCGGCGACTCCTTCGGAGGTGAGCAGGGGGGCGCTCGCCGGAGGTGAAGCAGGGGGCCGCCGGTCCTCCTCCTGGACACTGCCGCCAACACATGCCTGCTGCTGCTTCTGCACGTTGCTTCTGCCCGAGCTCGCCCACCGTCGTGCCCGTGCCCGCGCCCACGACCGTCCCCGAGCTCGCCCGCCGCCGCGGCCAACGCTCGTCGGCCCGCGCTCCGACGAACCAGGCCAGAGATGGGAGCTCATCCCCGGCGCCGCTGCTCACCAGGCGCGCAGCTTCCTCCTCGTCAAATGCATAGCAGGAGAGAGACTTCATTTTTACCTCTCCTCTCTCCTCACAATGCAAAATGCCTACTCTTTTGCCTGTTCTGTTGGAGCTCCATTCGGCAATGAACAGTGCCGCAGCGGAGACATATATGCGTTTGCATATCATTGTTGGAGTCGGTCTGAGATGTGTAAAAGAAACGTGGTCACCGGACATCTCGTCTACGGTAGTGCTGTTTGGCTGAGATTTACGGTGAATTTTGGTGATTTTTAGATAAAGTGTGTGTTTTCAGAGAACTGAATTGCAGACATTTTAACCAGGAATTGTCAGTAGTATTATTCAAAACACAGTCAGATTACGTATGGTTCTGCGTGTCCCATTTTGTTCAAGGCCAATTGGGTGCAGGAAAAAAAAAAGAAAAATAAGGACACGAACCAAATATAATCACTATAACATCGACTATTAAACATTTTCATCTCGAAAACACGGAGCTATAACTGGGCAGCCATAACCGAAGCTGGCAACCCTTTTTGTTCAGCTGTTCAAATTAGTCAAGCAACCAATATGGCACGTCTTAAAAGAGCACTCCCCAGGAATATAGCACAATACCCTTGTGCCATTGCAACACTTGTGCCGTCGATGCATCACGATCTCAACAGGGGCGGAGCTAGAAATTTATTTTTTTTCATTATTAGAGATAGCCAACCATACTAATTTATATAAAAATTTAATTAAAATTCAAATTTTCAATATAAATTTGGGAGCCATAGTGGCCAGGCGCCTGCCCGCCACCCCCGTCTACGCCCCCTGGATCTCAATGTACACAACCACCGGAAAGAGAGAGTTGAAAAATCTTGCAGGTACAAGCCTGAACTCGACTGATCTTCCAGGTAGCCATCCACGTGCATCCACTGCTACAACTAAACAGGCCCCAAGTACCCATCCACGAGGGAATCGACAAGAACTGACGGACCCCGCCGCGGCTCCATCTGCTGCTGCCAGTGGCAGGTGCCGTAACAAATCCATTGACCGTTGACCGGTCAAAGCACCAGCTCCAGCAGCTAGGGTCGGGGCCCCCTTCCTTCCCCGCACCGCACCATTCTTTTACCCGCGTGCCGTGGTACGGGCAGGTTCTTCACCTGGTGGTGGTTGGCGGGCCGCGGGCGCTGCTCCTCCACCCCGCCTTTGACTGCCCCACCCCGCTCGTCGGCCCCCCACCGATTCCTTCGCTTCGCTGCTGCCTGTGCCATTGACCCGCCCACCGGCCGCCGCCGCCGCCGCTCCCCCCTTACCTGGTTGGCTGGTTGCTTGGTTGAGGAGATAGCGGCACCCACCCACTCCCCCGGCCCCCCGCTCCATAGCATATTCCTATCTGGTGGTGGTGAGTGGTGGCCTCCGCGCGCGGGCAGATCCCGCTTCGCTGGCGTCTGCCACCGCGGGGTCCCACCGTAGCGGCGGCGGAGGAGGAGGGGCGAGAGGCGGCGACCAGCAGCAGCAGGTAGCGAGCTGTGTCGGCAGGCCTGGCGGCCTCCGGGATGAGGGGGGAGGCCAACGGCGGGGAGGGCCGCCGCCCGCGGGGCGAGGACCCGGACCACGAGGACGAGGAGGGGGCGCCGCCTCAGAGGCAGCAGCAGCAGCAGCCGCAGAGGCCCGCCGCGCGGCCGCCCTCCGGCCCGCAGCAACCGCCGCCGCCGGCGATGACGAGGAACGTCGGGTACGTCGGCAAGCACCGCCTCTCCGCCGCCATCGCCCGCCTCGACCAGGAGCTCCAGTCCCTCCAGGTCTGCGCTATTCTCCTCGCTGAACCAACCAACCAACCACCGCGGCCCTCCTCCTCGTCTCGAGAGTCAGCAGGCCCCGACCTGCTGCCGGCGTTCCTTCAGCAAGCGTGTGATCCAGATCTTGCCTGGTGCAAGCAAGCAAGCTACCCGATTTTTCGCATCCAATTTATAGCCCAAATTGTGCATTACTCATCTTGGAGTATTGCCCTAGGATTAGTAAGTTATGCTTGCTGCCTCCATATAGAAACTTGTTTCTTACCGTCTCGTGCTGTCTAGTGCTCGAGTAGAAATGGAGGACCCAGACACTATTACCTATAATAACAAGCCAATCATGAACACAGCATGACGAATTGCACTTCACAAACAACAGCACAGCTAGCGGCAGGGTTGTAGTGTTTGTGCTTTAACCATTTATAGCTCGATTTGCATGTACCGTGACAGACAATCTTGAGCTTGGAACAAAATAGGGTCCTGCTCTTGCACGGTAACTCTTAACGGAAAGGAGGAAACACTTCAACAAAATGCTGTCCTTACTCGTCCTTTGCACCTTTTTCCTGTTACTCTGTCTAATCAACCAAGCCTTTTCTTCTAAGTGGAGGATCTTCTGGAACTTGTTGATGCGGCTTCTTTTTTTAGAGGAACGCCTTTTCCCATTCAGTTCTTTGGTCTATCTATTTATGCAAAGGTTAACTCAATCTTTTCAGTACCTGGCATTATTCCAGGAATAGACTGGATTTGTCTGCAAAAGATGAGCAGAATACTAATCTCAAAATTTTGACAGTTCTGTTAATGAACTGTTAGCTTTCGATATTTGCATCATACTTATTTATTATTAAAATCGTACATTTTCTGCCCCATGCATTAACATTAGGGAACTATGTGTGACTTACTTTTGTATCAACTGGTTGTGCTTCTTGTTGGTACAATTGTATAGCTAGAGCTTTGAAATTCAGATCCCACAGAACTGACCGGTGTTGTTGGTACATGGATTTTTTAGAGAAAAGTACATTGAATATTTTTATGACTTGGTACAGATGAGATTACACAGAATAAGTAATTTGAGCTTTGTTCATGTTGCCCTTTCAGTCTTTTACAAGACCAAAAAAAGCTTTATTTCATATTTTAAAAAGGATTCAAGATCGCATAAGCTGCTGCTTCTATTTTGTTTATGTCTAAGCCCCTCTGGTTACTACCAGGTTCATTTGGGAGGTTAGGCTAACCCTTCAGAAACCAGAACTGGTAACTGGTACATATATCCTACTGAGTTTGCCTATAGAATGATTTCTTTTTACGACTACTTTGAAACAGCAATTTATTTGGGGACAAATTTCTACCAATGTTTTTTATGAATCGAGGAAATGTTGTTCTGCTGTGACTTAATACAGCATGGTCTACTCTGACAACACTCAGTGTGCGTATTCATGCAGGACGAATTGAATGAGCTTGAAACCATGGAACCTGCATCCACTGCGTGCCAGGAGTAAGTGAATTTGAGATTAACATTTGTTTTCCATCACATTATGTGCTGTTTTTTTCCCCAACTGTTGACTTGTATCGTCCTTATCAATAAACCAGTGTGATCACAAGTACAGAAGGGAAACCTGACCCGCTTCTTCCTATGTAAGTACTGATCCTATGCTACTCTTCTTCTTTCAACTATAGCTCACCATGCAAAATCCTTGTACAAAATAAGCACGTGAGGAACTATGATTTCGGCATCTTTACAGCACCAGTGGTCCGGAGAACTCTTCTTGGGACAGATGGTTTCAGCGGGTTCGCAGCTCCCGCAGCAACAAATGGTGGGCATCAAGAGGCTCTGAGTTCTTCTAGCTCCTGCAAAGCTGAAAGCATCCACATCAGTTGTGTGCAGATTAATCATCACTGAGTGTGTTGACAAACAGAATTACGCGGCCTTCCATTGCAGACTGGCTCTCAGAGCACCTGATAGTTTTTGGAGAAAATTATTATCAGAGCACCTGATAGTATGTAGTAATCCCTAACGAGACTGAACATCGATGTGTCCACAACCTGATTCTTGTTCGCCAGAGAGCGAAGATCATTTTCCCATGGTTCTGACTCGCTCTGTCAGATTCTGATGGTCATGTAATGTTGCTGTTCTTTTTTCCTTTTTGCAAACATGAAGATCCACAATGTCATAGGAAGTTATCAGAAAGAGCACCAGATTTCACATTGTGTTGTGCTTTAGAGGCAGGAACGGATCTCAATCTAACTTAGAGTATGTCCAAAATGGCTAACAACCTCCTAGCCGAGTTGGTTAGGGGGCTCAGGAGCACCTCCTCAGGTCCTGGGTTCGACTCCCTGTGGGAGCGAAGTTCGGACTGGGGTTAACGCCTCCCAGTGTCAGGTTCGGGGGGTTTTCTCGGTCTATGTGAGGTCTTCTTCTTAAATGTAATGCCGCGGGGGCAGCTTGCCCCCGCACGTTGAGTTTTTTTTAGTATGTCCAAATGAATTAGTAAATAAACATCCACATACAATCCAAAACCAATACAAAGGCCATAATTTCATATTCAAATGTTTTAAATCAAAAGAATAGTCCAATAGTTGTAGAAATTTAGTACTCCAAATTCTAGCACTACATTCATGCCATAATATTTAATATTTAAAAAAATAGAAAAAACAGCCCTACATGATTTAGGCAATAGTCCTCATGTCTTGTTCTATGTTTTCCCCCTCTATTTATAGTAGTGTGCATGCTTGTTCTGCTCCACATTGCAAGGTTTATCTACATTGGTCGTTTTCTCCGTCTCTTATATCTCACCGTCAAGAACATTTGGGCATAAGATTGCCATTACACCGTCAAGAGAAATCTAGCAATTCCTATCCACATTTCTTTTGAAGTTGTTACTCTTTTTATTTTTATTTTCCAAATAATACAACCTCATTGGTCGTTTCATAGTCAGTATGATTTTGTGCATGATGTGTATGTCACCTCATATCATATCAGTATGACGTTTTTTACGATGTGTAAGAGAGAAAGGAGAGAAGTAATCAAGTAATTGTTTCGCGAAGTAACTACCGCACTGCAACTATCGCCATGCTATCCGGAAAGTAAGGTTGTGTTTGGTTGGAGGGTCCAATTGGGTTGGGACGGGTTCGACCCAGTTGGACCCGTGTTTGGTTTAAGGTTCATGCGGGTTGGGTTCAGCCCCAAAGAGGTATATGCCGCGTAGATGCGGGTCGGAGTGGTCCGCCCAAATCGAGCGGACCACCCCGACCCACTTCGACGGCGTCGGGCGTCCGTCTCGCTGGGGGCGAGGCCGCGCGGGGCGAGCCGGCGAGGAGCAGTGGGCGAGCGGCGAGCCGGCGAGGCCGCGCGGGGCGAGGAGCAGGGGCGGGGCCGGGGGCGAGCACCGAGCGGGTGGCACCGGCGAGCTCGGGGCAGAGGGAGGAGCGGCGGCCCGAGCCGAGCAGCGGGACGGCGAGCAAAGCGGGAGGAGCACCGCCGAGCCGAGCAGCGGCGCGGCCGCGGCGGCCCGAGCCGAGCAGCGGGACGGCGAGCAGAGCGGGAGGAGCACCGCCGAGCCGAGCAGCGGCGCGGCCGCGGCGGCCCGAGCCGAGCAGCGGGACGGCGAGCAGAGTGGGAGGAGCACCGGCGAGCCGAGCAGCGGCGCGGCCGCGGCGGCCCGAGCCGAGCGGCGGCCGTCGAGCACGGCGCAGAGGCGGGCGTGGCGGCCGGCCGCGTGGAGGTCGGCGAGCCACGGGCAGCACGCGCGCGTGGGGAAGAAGAAGGGGCGGGGCGGAGGCAGACCCGGGGCGCCGGCAGGGCAGTGCGGACCTCCGGGCGCCACCAAGGGCGGGGCGGGGCGGAGGCAGAGCCGGGAGCCCGCGGTGGCGGTGGCCCGTCTCGCGGAGCTCGTGGAGCGGCGGCAGCGAGTTGGAGGAAGAAGATAAGGTGCAGAGGAAAAAAAGAAAAAACAATAGAGGATGACACGTGGGGTCCATATGTTACTGTTGCTAACGGAGTTAAATGTAGATCCATTCCATCTCTATGAATCCCTCCAACCAAACAAAAAACTGGGTTCGACCCAACCCTCCAACCAAACACCAATTGGGTTCAACCCAACTCTAAAATCTGGGTTGGACCCAACCCGTCTCCAATCCAAACACATGCTAGGAGAACTCCTGATTGTGCTCTCGTACTTCCTTGGACAGTTGGACGCTACACTCTCAGCTGCATTGCTACTGCTATAACTACAGTGAGCTACTAAGCTCCCATGCACCAGACATGAAACCAAGTGCCGAAGTACAAGGCATAGTTCCTGTATACCACTAGTTTACACTCACTGCAGTGGCACATACATTTTTACAGGGCTTCCAATCGATTACAGAAAGCTGTTTATACTACTAGCTTGCTACATGTGCTCGATGAAGCTATGTGGAATTCAGAGATTGCAAATGTGCAAGATCCTAACAAGTGGCCTGGTCGACCATCCTACATTCCTACTGGTACCCTACAATGCTTACTTCACGTATCCAAACTCTTGGAATAAGTTAGAAGGGGGAACGCTGCTGCTCTTGGCTTTGGCCGGCGCCCACTTCGGCAGAACCCTGCCAGAAGCCACAGGTTTCTGGACGCTGTACAGCTCGTCGTCCAAGTCCAACACCTCAACTCCATCCAGATCAGCGTCCATACAGCGGGCGCCATGGACCATGCTCGCGGCGTCGGATACCCCCTGCTTCGTGCTCCGTGTCTTTGCCGGGCGCTTCTTGGACTGAACCGAGCGGTCTTCAAAGTCATCCTCGCCGTTGCTTCCCGCATAGCTGGCGGTGAAGCCTCTTGGCTTCTTGGCTGCCTCGGTGTGCTCGTTGCTACCAATGCCACTGCCACTGCTGTTTCGCCTTGGATTTGGGTGTTTGCTAAGGAAGTCCTCGATGGTTGCCAGCACACGGTCCCCGTACTTCTTGACCTTTGCCCTGAATGGAAGCATGTAAAACATTGATGTAGTTCTTGCTCTACGTTTGACAAGTGCGTAAAAATTGCTTTCAAAACCAAAAGATAGTAGGTTAACATTAGAAAATGGAAGAGTAAATGCATTACTTGCCAATGCCGTTTATCTCCAAAAGCTCTTCTTTTGTCCTTGGTACTCGGATGCTCATTTCCTTCAGGGTGTCCTTTCTAAAAATGGAAAGGTAACCATGTCAGAAATCAGTGACTGCGGACATAGTAGGCTGTAACAAACAACTTACTTGAATATGTGGTACGCATGGTACCCTTCATTACACTCATCCATTATCTGTTCCCTAAGGGTAACTAAAGCATCGAAGAGCATCGATGCAAGATTCTGCAATGAATGAAAATACATATCAGTATAAATAAAAACATATAAAAATTCAACACCATACATCTGCACCGATCCGGACGTTCATGTCTTTACCTCGTCAACTTCGCTTTGTTGATGAGCAGTCTTATTGATTTGTGGAAATGATGACACATCAAGTTTTCCCATCTTGGAGGCCTTATCAGGTGCAGGGAACCTGCAAGATAACATTTGTAGGATACATGATCAATTGTAAGAAAGTTTGAACTTTGGAAATTCGACACCACAGCAAATGGAGTGAGAAAAAATGAAAAAAAAATGCTAGGCAGGACAACCTAAATAGGCTGGTACCAACTCCTAGGAATTTATAGACAGTAAACAGCCGGTCCACAGAACTATAAATCACTGATTTGAGGGCAATTGTAACAGTAACCAAAAAATTGCAAGCTGGTCTCAAAGAATCTAAACCAAGCAGGATTTAAAACTAAAGGCTGATCTTGGATTTCTTCCGGTAGTGAAATGCCGCTACCAGTTTAAAGCAGTATCTCTAAAATATAGCAAAGTCAATTTTTATCACACTTGTAAGACACCCAATGTTAACAGTTGACCTCAAATATATATTTCAAATGTGAAGGTAACATACAGTGACGAACCCTAAACCACTCTTTTACATACACTCACATTAATAAATGTTACGGCCCATATATCATCTAGGCCCATATACTGGCTATATATATGTCCATCTGGACTAATGGAGATTATCCCTTGACAACAGTCATCAAAGGTAACAATAAACGTATATAATCAGAAAAGCATATCCTACTTTTCATTAAAGAAAAGATGGCATATGAGAAACAGATGTATGACCAAATAAAGTCAGAAAAGAACTAAAGGAGATCATTCTCAAGAAAGCAAGATGTGTCCATCAACTCAAAGAGAGAAAAATAAGTTCAGAATATGTGACACCTTCAATTATATTGCAATTAAGTTGGATAGTTGTAAAGGAAGAAAACTAACTTCAGGACAATGCTGTGTTTGCCAGAGCGAAGTTCACTAGCTTTCAGTTGATTAGCCTGCTTAACCAAGATCAGGAAAATGTATGTGTTAGACCCAAGTCTGCTATTAAGGTTGCAAAAGAAATAAACTGTAGCATTTATTATTTAAAAATAAACCAAGGCATGTCAAGTTATTTTCACCTTTAGGACAGATGATATTGATCCGTATATGTTGCCACTCCTTTTCACATCCTCAATAAGTATTCCCTCAGTTACTAAATGTCGCATTATCCTTGCCGCCTCACCTTTGGCTAGATGCTTCCCAGCTCCATGAAGAGGTAAAGCATCATGCCGCAGCTTCTTGACCTATGGGTAGTGGGATTTTTAAAATTTGAGTTGAGTTACCTTTAGCCTAACAAGACTGCACTAAAAAGGCATCGGAACATAATAATCTTGATTAGTTGTCTAAACACATACATTTTGGCTCACAGATCCTCTGTAAACTTCAAGAATGTGAGAAGATGAATTTGACTGTCCTGTCATTGTGACAAGCTCAACCTAAAGAAGCAACAAAAGAAGACTGGAGGTTAATGTACATAGACAGAGGTGCGTGCATAAGTTTGGAAGGAAGGGGCACATGTGTCCACTTACTAATTGCCTAGCAATATTGGTGACATCTTTCTCGACCCATTCCAACTCTTTCAAGCAGTTATCACAGGTTTTTCCACAAAGTGAAGGATCAAACCTCTCTCCAAAATGGATCAGTTGAAGTAGACGCCTGCAGTCCACATCATTTTCGCAGTAACTGACCTGTCGAAAGATATGGTGGCATACTTATCATGGTTTCCATACTTCATAGCAACTAACAAAAGCGTGCATATAGATTTTTAGATACCATGCGTAAGAGATTCTCCTTGTGTGTCTTAAGTGCTTGCTCATGTGAATTCGAATAGCCTCCACGTGGTACTACTGTTTGCTCTGCAACTCCTTGAGTAAGCATGTACCTGACCCGAATCTAAATATTTTTTGCAAGAGATTATATGTTTGTGATACAGTACAAAGATAGTGATAAAGCTACCAACAAGGTATTAAGGTACCAGCAGACTTACATAATCAGAATACTGGTAATATAGCACACAAGAGGAAGGTTGTCCATCTCTACCAGCACGTCCACACTCCTAACAGAATGCTCAACCATCAGACGGGTTAACTTTACAGTTCCATGTTGGGAAACTTAAGTTATGAGATATACCTGATGATATCCTTCGATTGACTTGGGCAGGGAATGATGAATAACAAAGCGAACATCAGGTTTATTGATACCTACAGTTTGTACCATTAGCATGGGACACCCATCAATAGATGTGATACAAAAAGATGTTTGAAAGATCAAGTTACCCATTCCAAATGCAACTGTAGCGCAGATTATGTTGATTCTATCCTTACTCCATTGCTTCTGTACATGTGTTCTATCCACGGGATCCATGCTACCATGGTAGTGTGATACATTGTGCCCATATTCCTGACAAAGGGAAGTTGGGAACGTTTAAAATTTCTAACCGGAAAGGTCAATTATCTACATAACCCATTCAAATTCAGGAGATTAATACTAGAGTAGGCCAAAGTTCCATTAGCTGATTAAATATAATATGCCGTTTAGAATGTGCCGTGCCAACCAGCAACCAATGTTGGACAAAATGGTTACATCAACTTAACCTTGTGAAAAAAAGCAGAAAAAGTAATCAAACTGGCAGCAAATCCAAGACACATCCTGAACCGGATACTTATGAAACCCACTATATACCCGACTGACTTGCTTATCATTTGGTATACAACAACAACAACATAGCCTTTTGTCACAAGCGAGTTGAGGTAGGCTAAAGATGAAACCCAAAAGACACAAAGGTCACGGTTCAGACACGTTGATAGCTAGTCTCCAAGCGCTCCTATCTAAAACTACCTCCTCAGAGATATCACAATCTTTAAGGTCTCTCTTAACCGACTCGTCCCAAGTCAGTTTAGGTCTACCTCTACCCCTCTTTACCTTATCGACACGCTTTAGCACCCCACTACGCACCAGCGCCTCCGGAGGCCTCCGTTGGACATGTCCAAACCATCTCAACCGATGTTGGGTAAGTTTCTCATCAATTGGTGTCATCCCTACCCTTTCCCAAATAACTTCGTTCCAGACTCTATCCCTCCTTGTGTGCCCGCAAAACCACCGCAACATCCGCATCTCTGCTACACTCAGTTGCTGGACATGTCGACTTTTTGTAGGCCAACATTCAGCACCGTATAACATCGCCGGGCGAATCGCTGTCCTATAGAACTTACCTTTTAGCTTTTGTGGCACCCTCCTGTCACAGAGGACACCAGAAGCTTGACGCCATTTCAACCAGCCAGCTGAGATTCTATGCCTAACATCTTCATCAATGTCGCCATCCTTTTGTAGCATCGATCCTAAATACCGAAAAGTGTCCTTCTGGGCCACCACTTGCTTATCATTTGGTACAAATTTCTATTTTTGGCAGCACCAAGCGGAGATGTGAGTATCAACACCAACTCAACGGACAATGGCTGCATCTATACTTTACAATCTTCCCAAATAAATAGCTAATTTTCAATGCATGTGCACTGGTTTATGAACTAGCTACAGATTGCTGATGACATTTGCCCAGCACACTGACATATGTTGCTTATATAGTTATAATACCAGATACCAACTACAGCCAATGAGCAAATCTTCAACAAAGATGGGACACGATTGGAAAAAAAAACTAACATGTGCAACCATGAATAATTCTTTTGTAAATGTCAGAATAGGCATAAACAGTCAAACAGATGACTGCTACTCCAGGGAGCAAAGTTAAGGAATAAAATATTCATATGAAGTAGGAAGCTTAGACAGTTTATAGTTTCAACTTTCAAGAAATAACCCTCAGTTTTTCTGCCACTTTTTCACAATCCATTCTTGAAAGGCAATATATGATGCCGCATTCTTTAAAATGATTTGTGCGGATAAAGTTATCAATGTCCTCGAGGCATTTCTTTGTCTTGGGCCTTAAGAAGTACCTGCAATGCCCAACTTAAAACTAAGATGGTCTGCTACAATAGAACTTGCAACAATACCTTACATGTACTTGCCTTAGATTTGGACGATTAAAACTTTGTCTGAAAACAATGCAGTTTGCAAGGCCTAAAGCTTGCACAACATCTTCCTTAACCCTAGCAGTTGCTGTTGCAGTCAAGGCCAGGACTGGTGTCTTGGGGAAATGTTGTTTTAGAACACCCAAGTTCTGACAGATAGCAAAAGCTACATCAAGAAGTCTTCTTTTTAACATAAACATCTCTCGTAAGATTAAAATACCTTGTAATCAGGTCGGAAATCATGACCCCACTGGCTTACACAATGAGCTTCATCAATAACAATTCTAGAGAGGTGTCCTTGTGAATATAAATTGTTCAATAGTCTCGACAGAGTATCACTCCTGTATCCAAAACAATGCTAACTAATTATATGAATATATTCATAGAACACATGTATATGACACTTCTACATAAGAAGTGATTCATGTAGAAAAATGCCTTCATAAATATACATTTTCCAACAGTCATGACAACACATTGCTACTGTAACTTAAAGAACATGTCTTTTACATAAAAAAAAAGGTGTTACACTGACAAATTGAAGAAAGAAGATATATCCATGGGACTAATGCAGCATGTCAGTAAAAAAGGACCGCAACTAGTTTTGACCTGGAACAAAAGTCACTGCTGGATAACTTAAGCACCCAGAAACAACAAATTTTATGAATCTCGTGTTTGTGAGTATATTGCAATTTTAAAACAGTAATCAAGAAATGATGTAGCTTAATTCAAATATAACTGGTTTCTTCATATGTGCAACTAACTGATGGATAAGTCTTTGCTGGTTAGTCAGCATTGTACCTCTGCAGCATCTCTTTGCTGCAGCACATGGTCCTTGAGGGACAGTCTGTACTGGTGATCT
Organism: Panicum virgatum; assembly: GCF_016808335.1. Taxonomy (NCBI): domain Eukaryota; kingdom Viridiplantae; phylum Streptophyta; class Magnoliopsida; order Poales; family Poaceae; genus Panicum; species Panicum virgatum. The sequence goes on from NC_053145.1 coordinate 3,328,286, forward strand.
GGTGGTCTTTGTGGGGCTGCAGCATCTTTCCTTACTGCAGCACGTAGTGGTCTTGCTGCCCCTAGGACAGCATCTTAGAGGACAGCATATTTGACTGGTTAGTTTTAGCTTTTAGACTAGCATCTTAGACTAGTTTGGCATGTGCCTTGGCTGCCTGCACCTGGCTGCCTATAAATATGTACCCACCTCTCCCGTGGAGAGCATGGCATTGTGAGTGTGAATGAAGAAAAACCCAGAAAACTTCCCCAACTTGAGTGTCATCCTCTCAGCTCAATGAGAGTGAAAATTGAGCTGCTAACACTAACAATGTGCACCATTCCGCTTACTTAGCTATTTTCTCTGGAGTGACGTACAACAACTTGTAGTGGCATAACATTAAGTCCCTTAAGATCTCTTGCTGTTCAGACCATTCGACGCTGGCACTCAGATAGGTTGCAGGAATATTTGCCTGCTCCAGAGTCCAGAGTCCAGACAAAAGATGAACAATCAGAAAAGCATCAAGAAATATATATATATAAGGAGATGGAATGGTTCATTACCTGTGACAAGTGCATGATCTGGTCTTCTATGAGTGAGACTAGAGGGCAAACTACTAAGGTTAAGCCCTCACTAATAAGTGCTGGAAGCTGCATATCAATAGATGAGCGTCAATGCCGGTTGCAGATATACAATGCAGTGATTGTCAAAGGAACAAATGTAACAGATAAACGGATTAAACAATCAAATTAGAATAAACAGCCAAGTCTGCAGGAACATTTATCACTTAACATCTCCCACTGGATAAAAGTATTTTCAAAATTATGTTTTCTTGCACATTAACAAATAAACCTGAAGATCAGTTTGACCAGCCTACCAAGAGATGCTAACAATCTTATCTCTAATCCTAACCATATCTCTTGCTATACATAAGGACGGCTGCTACATAAGGAGGACTGAATGTTCAAGCATGAAACAAGAACAGGAATGGATAAAGAAAATGCTTTCTAGATTACCTGATATGTCAAACTTTTCCCACCACCAGTTGGCATCAAAACAAAAACATCATTCCCGCTCATTGTGGCATTGATTATTTCTCGCTGGTTTGGACGGAAAGAACGGTTTCCAAACTTATTTCTGTTCTTGGCCTGAGTATGCACTAAAAGTTAATCATCTTCATAGATCAGTGAAGGTATAAATAATTAACAGATGATTTTGAAGAAAATAACCTCAAGTTCCTTTGTCCATGGGAAATTTGTACTGCTCCATTTTTTATCATCAGAACCTTCAGTGTAATTAATATCGATAACCTTTGGGGTATATTCTCTCCATACAGAATTCAATGGCGTGCTTAGATTATCTGAACAGGAATATGGGGCAGGAGAATAGCATAAATCACTATTGCCAGGTCCATTTCTGATGTAAACCTGAGATTGGAACCTATTGCTATCCATTGTAAAAGTGCTTCCTGGGGTCATAGGGGGAACATGCCCCTGTATAGCTGTTGTGGATGACATAGAGTGTGATCTCTGTCTCTCTTCATCTTGGCCTGACCTCATCATATACTCCTCAAGTAGCTGAATCTGTTTCTTAAGTTGCAATCTGCAAAGTATAACAGTAGCATGTATCCGCATTACTGTGGCAAAGCAGAGGTGCCTACTTAAAAATAATATTGATTGAGTAGGCTGGAGAACCGAACCGTTTTTTACGAAGCTCTTCGGAACGTGGAAGATTGAGTTCACCATCATCGTCAAGTAGTTCATTGGCTACTGCAGTCAGCTCATCCTTCATCTCCTGCAAATGAACCATTGCCTCTGGGCAAAATGCTAGCTGCAAAAGGTAGTAAATAATGAGATAACATGCTGAAATAGATCCTAAGTACAGAACAAAGATGGTGACTTATGTACTTGGCCAACCTTGCACTGATGGTTACATAGTTCAGAGAGTTCTTGTGGTAAATTAGTTTCGTCCACGCCATTGAAGGTACACTTGTTTCCTGGTGGAGTTGAAATGTTATGGGATGTAGATCCTCTGGGTGTACTTGTTGCTTGATAATGTTCCATAACTATACGGTCCACGTCAATACTCTGAAAGATAAAATCGACAGTTGAAGAAAACACAAAACAATTTTAAAAACATTATCCATTTTTGGCCTTGCAACCTGGTACATTAATATAATTATTGGAACATTGGTTGCAGTTAATGAAATATTAGATTCATGAGATAAAAGAACCAACCGCCATAATATCATCATCATTCATGGCATCTAAGGTATAGTCAGTGCGCATGCTATCAGCAACAGAAGCAGGCTGGTGTAGTTCAGCATGAGTTCTTAGAAAATTGTACTGATTTGTTGCTCTCATTATATCTGCCTGCACCACATGGTTGCTCTGGTAAGTCCTTGTAGAGGAGTCAATGCCAGCAGGTTGATGGCTGCGATTGTTCTCCACGCGACCACTTTCACTGGGTTGGTGTGTGCTTTCCTGAGAGAGCATCCTATTTCCTGGCATTTTGTTAATGTTATATGTGCCTCCTCCATAAGTGGGAGCATGACCCCTATCACAGTCTTTCACTTTTGCAGATAAACCAGGTCTTAAATAGCTCTTGCAGGCAACCTGAGTGTTGCATAGAGAACGCCAGGCCTGTGATGAAAAATAATTGCAGAAGTAAACAAAGTGTGTTGAGCACTGCAAACAGTTCCAGTTAGACTGATGATCTTTGGATAAAAAAAGTAATGACTGTGAGTAAAGAGAAGGTAGACATTGAATTTCCAGTTCGGGTGTAACTAGTACTGGTGATTACGTAACATGTTACATTGCCAATGAACACCAAGTTTATTCCATCAATCCTGTTCTGTTCTTAGGAGTTGTGATAACCCAACCATCAATAGCTTTTACTATCAGGAAGAAAATTCAGCAGATATGTGGTTTTACAGACATCTGACTCCTGATGTAAAGTTACCTAAAATAAAATCTATAAGTTGCAATGGTAAGTGATCATGTGAATGTATGCTATACTTAATCATAACAAATATTAGTAACATCAAACATTCATATCATGTTAGCCAGCATTAGCCATACTTTTTCGATCCACGGAACTTGAAGACGCTCTGGGCCTTGAATTTTACACGCAGAAGACCTGAAAAGTAGGAAAAAAAATGGTTTCTTTCTGATTTGGCAAAGTCTGTAACCAATTTGCTTTGCAAAAATTAGGGCATACCTTAGAGAAAGCATTCCCTCGCGATTTGCATCTGGATTAGGCCTTTGAGTTGGCAAAGAGAACAGAAAACTTGAACTCAGAAAGTCATCTTTGCTAGAGGAGCCCTCGATAGCATTTGCATGCTGTGGCCAGTTGACCCTTGGCAGCTTGTTATTGGCTTGCATTGGCGCTCATAAGAGCACAAGGCCTGATTCGTGCATTCGAGCAGAGATGTCCAAGCATTAAGTGCTAAACATAAGGTACGGTCACAATTAGAGCAGATAACAAAGTGCTAAACATAAGGTGCGGTCAGCATTAGAGCAGATAACACACAAGCTAAGTCAGTTTGACAGTCCAGTCGACCACAGCACACCAAGAGTGGAACGAATCCAGCAGTTGAAGGCGCTAGTTGGTCAATTCACGTTTATCGGATGCCCAAATGAGCCCAAGTAGGATCAGCGTGCTGCCACAGCGTCAGAACACGCAAATTTTGTGCAGCAGCATAATGGCTCGCCGGAGCTGCATCGATGATAGGCACAGAGGCCTCCCTCAGACTTCCCCACTAGGCCGGTAGGAACTAACCCCTGATCAGAATCCGCAGACCCCACACCCAAAACAGTGAGGACCCCAGGCGATTCAGCGAGATTGCCTGAGGCGGCATTCCGCCGAACACCTTGTCCTCACACACCGCCCCGCCCACCAACGCAGGACCTCCTCGAGGTCCCCCCACCCCCTTCCCCAGCGAGACGCTAAACTCGCACCACGCGCACACCCTAGCCAGACGGGATAAAAAAAACACAAAAAAATCCGCGAAGAATCAAAATCACATACACTGATGCGCGAGCGTCACCGGATCGAAGCCTCCGGAATCACCTGCGGGCCGCAGCGGCTGCCAGCGGAAGCGGCGGCGGAGAGAGAAGGTCAGAAGGCGATGGGAAATCTGAGGCGCGTGCCAACGGGCGGCGTGGGCTTTCCGCGGAAATGGTTGCGGCTGAAATGGGGGCAGGGGATGGGCGCCGCGCGGGATACGGCACGCGGGTCGAAATTGAAAACCTCCCCGTGGAGGGAAACAAATCGGGCCGCCGGTTAATCCAAATCACAGCAACCACAATATTTGCCATAAGATAGTCCATAGATTTAAAATATTTACTATCAAATAGCTGGGACATTGTGAGACTAATCTATAAAATAGTCCATAACAAAAAGTACCCATAAATTTATGGACTACAACAACAATATAGCTTTTTTCCCAAGCTTATGGACTGCCCATAAAAATTAAAAATTATTACTTTTTTTTACTCCTTTCTCTCTCTTTCATGAATATGCAGCACAGGCTTGTAAAGAAAACTTTTTTTATCTCATATGGAGCCCACTTTATAGACTAGTTGTTGGTTGAAACATTATGAGAATAGCAATAGTTATAGTCTATTGACGCAAAAGCTGTTTATATAGACTACTTAGTGTATATGGTTGATCAGCCCTGCTGCCGTCCGATGGGCACAAAGATTCGCGGCGTGACGTGGGCGCCAACGGATAGAAATGTCAAATGAGCGTGGCGGCGGGTCCGTTTGTTTGTTTTTTTTAACATTTCCTCCTTTCTATTTGGGCATACGAGCCTGTTTAGTTCCCAAAAATTTTCACATACTATGTTTGATTATTAATTTAGAATATTAAATATGGATAACTGACAAAACTCATTCCATAACACCCGGATGAAATCGGGAGACGAATCTAATGAATCTAATTATGTAATGATTAGACAATGTTGTGCTACAGTAATCAACCTCTAATGACAGATTAATTAGCCTTAATAGATTCGCCTTGTGATTTCCCGTCCATCCGTGTAATTAATTTTATAATTAATCTATATTTACTACTTCTAATTAATGGTCAAACAGCCCAAAAAAATTTTACCCCAAAAATTTTTGGTAACTAAACGGCCCCACAGCTGCCCTGCCTAGGCCCGCCCGGAAACAGACATCACGGTCATATCAGGTTCCTGCTGGGCCGATCTAGGAGATGGGCTCTGATGTTTCCGGGCCTTGACGCCTCTCCTAAAAAGACCTCCCATAAGGATATTTTGTGACCGAGCTTCACTAGTTCATTCTTCTAGTTTATTTTAGCACAGGTTTATAAAACAGCTTTACACTACAATATCTTAATTTGAATAAAAATGATAAAGCTGAAGCTAAAATAATCCATACCAAACAGGCTCTGTGTTTGATGTTCCGCAAAGGTGTCACCAACTGAATACAGTTCTACAATGATACTCCTCGAATGTTTCGCCCTATGGTAGATGGTTTGAACCCTGTCGACGTTTTAGAATTTCTGGAGCTGCTCAAAAGGATAATACTACGTCTAGCATTGTCCAATAACCAGTGTCAGCTTCAGAGGATGGTTCCAGAAATATATGCAGAGCATAGCACTCAACATGAGATCAGTTTTTCCCCCATTTTATTAGGTACAGTACAGTGCCGAAGCACATTATCAGATTCTTATTTTAGTGTTCCAAAACTGAGGCCGCGTTTGGTTTTGGTGTGAAAAGAATTTGGTGAAACTTTTCGCAGCTTTGACCACTAATTAGAGGTATTAAATGAAGTCTAATTATAAAATCATCTCCGTAATCATGATACTGTAGCACTTATTGTATCTAATGAGACATTTGATCGTACGATTATAGAATGATTAGAGCATGATTACTGTAGTAATACTATATGTAATCATGGACTAATTAGGTTCATTATATTCGACTTGCAAATTTACACCCATATGTAAAAAAAATTTGCAAATAGACTTCGTTTAATACGCCATGCATGCAAGATTCCTTTGAAAAAAATTTCACCAAAAGTAACCAAACGCAAATTTACAACCACGAACGCATGAAAACCTGCCCGTGAGTTCCTGAATCCATCCGTCGTCTCTGCGGTCCGCTCCATTGCATTCGCGAGCTCCGGCGCGCCCACTGCGGCACGCTGCTCGTCACAAGTCGTCAGCGTGACGCACATGAAGCGTCACCGGCACGACGACAGTCACTCGCTTCTGCTGTGCTCTGCTTTGCTCCCCATGGTCTGCGCTAGCACCACTGCTCCTCCGCTCCACGCTTCCACCAAACCCATGCCACTTTTTTTTTTACTCTGATCGAATTAATACCGTGGGTGCTTAATGCCAACGGCTAAGGCCCTGTTTAGTTCCCTTCAAAATTCCAAAACTTTACAAGATTCCCCATCACATCGAATATTTTAACGCATGCATGAAGTATTAAATGTAGCTAAATAAAATAACTAATTACACAGTTAGATTGTAATTTGCGAGACGAATCTTTTGAGCCTAGTTAACCCATGACGGGACAATAATTATCAAATACAAACGAAAGTGCTACAGTGTTTTACAACCAAATCTTTACGCAACTAAACAAGGCCTAATTCAGCTGCCGCTCTTCGTCCAAAAGAGGAGAGTGCCGGCGGAGGAGCTGCCAGCCTGCTGTGTCAATTGGGAGAGCTCAGACATGGGCATTGACTAGCAATTGCTCTCAGAAGTAACGGCTACTGAACCTGACATGGGCATTGACTAGCGGCTGCAGAAACATATTGTTACCTTTTTCATAAAATAAAGCCATGTTTAGTTCTTAAAATTTTTCAAAATTCTCCATCGCATCAAATTTTTGGACACATACATGAAGCATTAAATATAATTTTAAAAAATAATCAATTGCATAGTTTAGCTGTAAATGATGAGATGAATCTTTTGAGCCTAATTAGTCTATAATTGGATACTAATTACCAAATAAAAACGAAAGTGCTACAGTAGCAGAATCCAAAAAAATTCGTGAACTAAACACGCCCTAAAAAAGAAACAAATTGTTGTGCTCTGCAGATAGTCAGTCAGCGTGTGCCGTCACCTGCCGGTGCTCTTCTATAGCGTTGCAGTAGAGAGAACTCAATGAGGCCGTGTTTGGTTAGGGCTGAAAAAAATTCGCGAATATTTTTTGTACCTTTAACCACTAATTTAGAGTATTAAATAAAATCTAATTACAAAATCATCCACAGAATCTTTGGTAAATTCGCAGACCAATTTAATGAGGCATTTGACCGCACGATTAATTATCGTCATTATATTCGTCTCGAAAAGTTACACTCATCCGTAAAAAAATTTCGCAAATAAACTTTGTTTAGTACTCCATACATATATTTGTTTTTTTGTGAAAAAATATTTCGTGGTGTCAACCAAACACGGCCGAGAACGAACGGCACAGCCCGGCCAGACGCGATAGATCGATCACTCGTCGCCCGTGTATTTTTTTCCCGTCCTGTTTACCGCGCAGGATGTTCACTGGAACCGGTATCAAAGTTGTCGCTGAATCAGAACGCGATTCTGCCCTGCTTTCCGAAGTGAGGCCTGGCGGCATCAAGACTGGCCGATGAGCATGATACGAGCAAGGTTGTTGAGGCTCAGCTTCGGGGTGCCATCAATTCCTTCGCAGAGTTCCGGATCTGAACCCCCCGCTCCCAAACCAAACCCACATCTTGGCACGGAGGACAGGACACCGTGCGTGTGCCATAGCCCGTGGGGTAATGAATTCCGAATTCCAGGTGTCCTGCAACACACCTTGAGACCAGATGGTCGCAGAACAAAGGGCATGATAGCCTTCCTTAATCCTACTCTCCAGTTCCAGTTCACGGCTGGTAATTTAAACTTTACCAGTGCGATTAAGGCCATGTTTAGTTCATGAAATTTTTTGGATTTGGGTAGTACTTTTGTTGTTATTTTGTAATTAATGTCCAATCATAAACTAATTAGGCTTAAAAGATTCGTCTCGTCATTTACAGTTAAATTGTGTAATTAGTTATTTTTAACCACATTTAATATTTTATGCATATGTTTGAAGATTCGATATGACGGGTACGGTAGGAAAATTTTTGGGAACTAAACAGAGCCTAAGAGCATCTCCAAGAGTTTCCTATTTCTCTTTCCCATTCTTCTTTTTTGGAAAAAGATAAAAAAAACTAGTCTCTAATAGTTCCCTATCATAGTTTCCCATCTTCTAACAATTGGTAAACTGAACTCCTTTGTGCGTAAAAATACGCACACCTCCCGACCGCCCTCCCTCGCGTCGTTTTTTTCGCGCGGGCTTCTTCCTCGTGCCGCCACTCCTTTGCGCCATCTGGTCAACAACAAGCTACGCCGCGGTTTAGGTCTGTTCTTTTAGAGGGTGTTTAGTTAGTGAAAATTTTTGGTTCAAAGGTCACATCGATTGTTTGACCAGATGCCAGAAGAGTTTTTCGGGCACTAATTAAAAAACTAATTTCAGAACTCGCTTGGAAACCGCGAGACGAATCTTTTGAGACCTTTGACCGCCTTATTAGCACGTGCAGGTTACTGTACCACTTATGACTAATCACACACTAATCAGGCTCAAAAGATTCGTCTCATTGTGTACATTCAAATTGTGCAATTAGTTTTGTTGTTTAACTATATTTAATGTTTCCATGTGTTCAAAGGGAGACAAAAAAAATTTAGGGTCAAATCAAGATTTCACAAAAAGACGAACTTCCGCATGGAGTACTAAATGTAGTCTATTTGTAAAACTTTTTCAAGGACGGATGTAACTTTTTGAGATGAATCTAATGACGGTAATTAATTGATAATTTGATATAGTGATGCTACGGTAATCATCCTCTAATTACGCTGTCAAAAGTCTCATTAGATTCGTCTCGCGATTTGCACGGAGGGTTGTAGAGGTGGTTTTGTAATTAGACTTTATTTGATACTCTAAATTAGTGGTCAAAAATGTAAAAAGTTTTTGCGAAATTTTTTCAGCCTTAACCAAACACGGAGGGGCAACGGCAGCAAGTGCTGGCTTCGATTAGGGGCCAAACACGGAGGGGCAACGGCAGCAAGTGCTGGCTTCGATTAGGGGGCAGTGGCAGCAAGCGCTGGTACTTGCCAGGGAGGGGCATCGGCAGGTGGTGGCTCCAGGGAGGGGCGGCGGGCGGCGGCCGGAAGAGCCCGCGTGCAACGATACCGCGGGATTATGGTGTGGGGTCATAATTTTTTATTTTTAGGAAGTAAAAATAGAGAATTATTGAAGATTGATATTTTTTCTATCCATATTTATTTGGGGAGTTGGCAAATAAGAAAATTTGAAAAAAAAAATATATGAAAAACTCTTGGAGATGCTCTAATCCCTAATTTTACCCCCCTCATGAGTCATGCGCTCAGGCTTGCTCTAACGCTTCCCTGGGAACCGCCCCCCACCTTACGTAGGGGAAGCTTTGGGGGGAAATTCCCTCCAACGGTTCCCTCCAAAGCCCCTGTATACGAGGTGAGTTGAAACTCCCCTCAACTCACCATATATTCTAATCACACCGTTTCTTCACGATATTAATCCCGTTTGAGCCCCGTAACATGATGATAATGCGTATTATGACAGTACAAATGCTGTATATTTTTTTTAAATTCAAAAATAATAAATAAATAGTTAGTTAATGAGTGATAGTATATAGAGGGAATAGATATGGGGGGAATGGTTGGAGAGGAGTTATAGGGGGATGAATCTTTTAGAGTGAGGTAGTAAAATATAGTAAATAGTAAGTTTGGGGGGAGTTGAAGAAGGGAAATGGTTGGAAATAGCCTCATGCCCAACTGCACCATGCCCTTCACCCACTGGCCGGCCACCGACCACAAACGCGGGCGCCGACCACCTTTCTTGAGCGACCATCGGCTGTGCCGCTGCCTGCTACTAGCATGCACGTCTCGGATCCCATCCATGCAGGATCCGGCGATGGCGACAGGCCCGGTCGCCGCCTCCTCTTGGGCCGTGTTTAGTTACAAAAATCAAAATTCCAAATTTTTTTTCCGCCACTTGCATGGAGACTTAAATCTAGATGAAATAAAAAACGCATTACGACTGCTGCCTGTAAATCGCGAGACGAATCTAATGAACCTAATTAGACCGTAATCAGAAGCTAAATTGCTACAGTAATGCTACAGTAAACAACCTCTAATGACGAATTAATTAGACTCATTAGATTCGTCTCGCGATTTACAGACGAGTTCTGTAATTTATTTTGTGATTAATTTATGTTTAGTACTTCAAATGTTGAAAGATGATTTTTCAAAAATTTTACGGAGCGCAACTGATTTATTTTGGTGCTTTGCTTTTGGCTGGCAGCACTGCGCCCCCATCCGATCCGGCGCCCCCGCCCGCGGCGTCGAGTCGCCGTCGCCTCGCATGCATGGCATCACCTGACGTCCCATGGGGGCCACGGGCCCCCGACCGACGACGGTGTCTCGTCCCCTTCCCCTTCACCCTCTTCTCCCTTGGCGCGGACGGAGCCATGGTCCCCATGCTCACCGTCGCGGCCCAGCTCCGCCTCCGCGCGCGCACGGCGCACACATGGTGCGTGATGGATGGACGAACAGACAGGGACGGGGACGCCCACGCGGGCGCCACGGGACGCCGGCATACCCGCCTGTCCCTTTCCCCCCGATCTGAACCCGGCAAGTATAGGCAGCACGGTGGTTGCCCTCCAATTGATTGCCACCAACCAACCTGTGAGCTGCTGCTTCGCCTCGCTTCAGGCCTTGTTCTTTTCTTCACGGGCGCCATGGCCACGGCCACGTTCTCGTTCATCATCCGAGCGATGCATCCATCCTTTACCACCGAAAGAGGGAGATCATAGCGTGTGCACCGGCATCGAATGCGAATCCACCACCTGCTTCCTTTCAAAAAAAAAAATCCACCACCGGCTTTGCAATGCAACCAAACATTCCCCTCGATCCGAAGCGGAAGAGGCTGCTGCCGCTTTTCCTTCCCATAGCGGCAGCTGCATCCGGCAGCCATGGCCAACATAGATCGCAGTACAGTATCACAGATCTCGTATCGCGGCGTAAGCATGTGATCGGCCGTGATCCGGACAATGCCCATGGGCGATGGGGAGTACAGGAGCAGGATTATACATCTCCAGATCAATTAAAAAATTAATGAAATTCGATGAGGGGGAATAAGAGGGGGGTGAGAAAGAATCAATACATTGCAACTCTTTGATTCAATTTGATCAAATACTCATCATCAAAGAAGGAAGAAGAAGAAGAAGAAAAGGAGCAAAAAATACTACAGGGATGCAAGGAGAAGTATTATACTGGCGGGGGCGGGTGGATGCTGGTGCCGATGGCCGGAGCTCCGGCGAGGCGGCGGGCGGTCTTCACGGGCTAGTAGTACGGCTTTCCCGGCGGCGGCGGCGACGCGTAGGACATGCCGTGGACAGGCGGGAACGGCAGCTTGCCGCCGTGCCCGTGCCCGTGGTCACCACCGGTGCCGGGGCTCCCTCCCTGGGCCGGCGGCGAGCAGTGCTTCGTCGGCGGCGCTCCTGGAGTCGTCGAGGGGGTGCCCGGGTGCGACGGGGGCGAGGAGTGGGTCCCCGGGGCGTGCGGCGGCAGGACGTAGCCCGGGTGCTCCGTGGGCGGCGACGGCGTCGGGTGGCCGGTGAACGGCGGCTGGTAGCCTGTCGAGGGCGGCGACGCCGAGCCGTGGGACGGGGGCGTCGAGGGCATGGGGCCGTACGAGCGCGGCGGAGGAGCGTAACGCACGTCCGGCTCATCAGCCGAGGGCGGCGGGGGCGGCGCGTGGGTCACTGGAGTTGGGGAGGAGGAGCCCTTTGGTGGCGACGGGTGGGACGGGGTCGGCGCGCCGTGCGGCGGCGAGTGGTAGGATGGGGTGCTGGAGCTTGAGGGTGGCGACGGGTAGGACGGCGTGGAGGGTGAAGCCTGGGGTGGCGAGTGGTGGTAGGACGGGGTGGTGGGTGATCCCTGGGGTGGCGAGTGGTGGTAGGACGGTGTGCTGGCGCTCGACGGCGGCGGAGGGTATGACGGCGTGGTGGAGCCCTTTGGTGGCGAGTGGTACGAGGGAGTGGTGGCGCTCGACGGTGGCGACGGATAAGATGGAGTAGGAGAGCTCGAAGGCGGCGACGGGTACGATGGGGTAGGAGAGCTGGATGGCGGCGGGTTTCCAACCTTGGGGCGTCTCGGAGGCGATCCCACCGGCGCGGGCGGCTGCTTGCCGCCTCCGCGCCGACCATGGCCGCCACGGCCACCAGCACCGGGCGTCGGGGTGTACCCACCACCACCCGGCGTTGGGGTGTAGGACGGGGCCTGGCACTGGTCCTTGCTGCAGTCGAACGGGTGCGCCGCGGCGGCCGCGCACTGGGACGGCGGGCGCTGGGCCGGCGCGCCGGGGATGCAGTTCCACGCGCCGTCGGCGGCGGCCTTGGTGCAGGGCGGGCGCGAGGTGATGAAGTTGTCGGTGTAGGTGAAGTTCTTGAGGCTGGCGAGGCCGCAGACGCCGGCCGGCACGGCGCCCTCGAAGCGGTTCCTGGCGACGTCGAGCTCCTCGACGGCGGCCATCCCGCCAATGGCGGCCGGGAGCTGGCCCTGGAGGTGGTTGTCGCTGACGTCGAACACGGTGACCTTCCTGAGCAGCCCGACCTGGGGCGGGACGCACCCGGTGAGCTCGTCGGCGATGAGGACGATCTCGTTCAGCGTCTCGGCCATCTTGCCGATGCTGGGCGGGATGCATCCCCCGAGCCTGTTGTGCGCGAGCACGACGACGGAGGCCGGCGAGTTGCCGAGGTTGGCCGGGATGGGGTTGCGGAGGCGGTTGGAGTTGAGGAAGATGGCGTCGAGCGGGCGGTCGAAGAGCGCCGGCGGGATGGAGCCCTCGAAGTCGTTGAACCTGAGGTCGAGGTACCGGAGCGACGGCAGCGCGAGCACGACCTCGGGGAAGCCGCCGACGAAGCGGTTGTTGCTGAGGTCGAGCTCGTGGAGCAGGTGCAGGTGGCGGAAGGTCTCCGGGACGACGCCGCAGAAGCGGTTGGAGTTGATGTGGAAGAGCGCCAGGTCGGGGACGCCGAGGGGCAGCGACGCCGGCAGGTACCCGGCGATGTCGGCGTGGTTGAGGTCGATGCCGGCGACGGCGAGGTCGCCATCGCCGCCGTGGCCGTGGCCGTACCCGGCGGCGCCGCCGGGGAGGGGCGCGCAGAAGACGCCGTTGTAGGCGCAGACGTCGGGGCCGGACCAGTTGGCGGTGAAGTTGGAGGGGTCGGAGAAGATGGCGGTGCGCTTCCAGGCCTGGAGCGCGGCGTAGGCGGCGCGGAGGCGCGGGTTCGGGAAGGACCAGGACGGCGGCGCGGCGAAGCGGGACGCGAACGAGGCCGCGTACGCCTCCGGCACGGCGCCCTCCTGCTGCGCCGCCGCCGGGCGCGGGTGCAGCAGGAGCCCGAGCAGCGCCAGAACCAGCAGCGCCGGCGCGCCGCGGGGGGTCATGGCCGGCTGGTCGTCGCCCGTCCCGAGGAGGAGAATGTCTGGTCAGGCAGGCGGCTGCTGCGATCTGGATGGAGGATGGAGGGGGGGGGGGGGGCTTGATCTAGGGAAAGGAGGAGGAGGTATCACGGAGGAGCGGGGAGGAAGGAGACGGGGGGTGGTGGCGCGTGAGCCGCAGTGGCATTCAGAGCAGCGGGCACATGGGGGTGTGAGCGAGTGATTGAAGAAGCAGCGCTGGGGGCGGGGAGGGGGCTCACATGGGGCGCGGCCGGGCCGCCAGCCAGCCAGCTCAGTTGGAGCGCGTCTCGCTGGAGATCTCTACTACTAGCTATGCGTGACTGTGTCTGTGTGTGGCGGTGTCTGGCTTCGTCACGGAGGAGACGACGACGCGGCTGGCAGGGGTGGTAGCTGGGCTTGGTTTGGTTGACGGGCGGCGCGGCGCGTAGCGGGCGGGGGGGGGGGGGGGAGCGGGCGGCGTTCGAACGTGGGGGGGGGGGGGGGGTTGGTCCGGGTGGCGGTGGCGGAGGCGGCTCGGGGGATGCTTGGCTCTGGCTGGCTGCGGTTTCGTCTTGGCCTGGGCCCTGTTTGGTTAGCATCTGGAAAAAATTGCATGCAAACTTTTGCATGTGTTTGGCAAACTTTTTCATGCAAACAGTCGTTGCGCTGGGCCAGACGACCCGGGAGGCCTAACTCAGCCGCCCGTGGGTCCCACCAATGGCCCTATCCCCTGCCCCCAATGTTTCCACTGTCACAACCAAACACATACAATTTAGGCCACCAAATTTTTTCCACTTCAACAACCAAACAAGGCCCTGGACTCTGGACCGGGTTGTCTTGGTTTAGCTTTCGGAACGCCTTTGTTTTTGTTTTTGCTTGTGAGTTGTGGACAATCCGCGTTCGCCGTCGCGTGCCCCCCTCGTGGCTTTGGGTGGCTCTTGTTTACGAATCCCCGTGGAGAAGAGAACCGGGTGATCGAGCTGGCATTCAAAAGTTGATGAGCGATAGGACCGGCGCGCGCGGATCATGCTAGGGCCGCGCGATACCGCGACGGCTCACGTCGCCGGCGGGGACACACACAGGCACAGCCAGCCGCCTGGGAAAGCTTTGCAGACTAGTTTAACACTGACCGGAGGGACTAGCTAGCCGACCTGGCATTGGACTTTCGGTTCTTTTATACGGTTTGCCGCTTGGTAGGCCCCACCTGAGGCCATGCCTGTATAGAATAGTACTCCCTCCGTTCCGTAAATATTATTTCATTTAAATTGTAATAAAGACTAACTAATTAAAACAATATCAAATACCAATAAATAATTGCATTGATAAAGTATGGAGCCAATTAAATGTTTAAATACTCCATCTGTTACATAAAGATTGTTCGTTTAGAAAAATATTAGATATACTTCTAGTAGTGAGACCATATTATCCCTAATTAAATATAGTAGTTGTGATTGAAGACCGCGCTTTTTGTATGGTTCCCTAGATACTCAATAAATATAAATGCATTGGAATTAGAATTAAGTATTTGATTGGCTCCATACCCTTCTCTATGCAATTTTTTTTTAGTAATTGATATTTCTTTAATTAGATGAATTTTATTACCATCTAAATGAACAGTTTTGTGGAACAAAATTTAAAGGCTAAACGAACAGTCTTTACGCGACGGAGGGAGTAGATGTTACTTTTCAAGCTCCAATGCATTTGCATTTGTTATGATCTATAGCCAAATAAACAACACAATCTCTAGGCACAACTATATAGTTAATTAGAGCTAACATAGGCATTTTCACTATTATTGCTATGTCTAATTTTTTAAACAAATAGTCTTTGTGGGACGGAGTAGCAGAGTACAAAGCTCAAACAGTCACCGGCTCATTGCTAACACTAATTAAAAAAAAGGACAGCATGTACTGTGCTCCTACCATTGTAATACAATTTTACAAGTGCCTTTGGAGGCTGGTTACTGTAACACCCCGGGTGTTTACACAGTAATTAAATAGGTGTCTGCACAGTAATTGTGTTTGTTGCTATGCATCTTGTGCTTGAAATGCGTAAAAAGGATCTTTTTGTAATTATGAAAGGTTATATGTGTAATTATGATTCTATGCAAGGTCTTTTTTGCAGTTGTGTTGAATGGGTTGTGTAATTATAGTTTTAGTGGAGGGTGTTTGTGCAAAATTTTAGTGCATTTAATGCATGGTAGTCATTTTGCTTGTAAGTCTACATTTGAAGTGATTTTGCATTGAAAAAGACAAAATTCCTAGAGTTTAAAATCCCTCTTGTGTTTTCAAATTTAGCTCTCTATCCTTTGGTCAAATAAATTTTTGCACAACATAAAAGTTGTAGCTCTTGAAAAATTGAACAACTTTCATGTTGGGCACTTTTTCATTTGAGCTTTGGTTTAAAAGTTATTGCTGTTTTACAGTGGGGTCCCTAGAACTTTTGGTAATTGCAAAACGAACCTTTTCTTCCACCTCAACCCCCTGCTCTGCTTCTCGCCGCCGGCCACCGACAGCGCCGCCGTGGAGCGCCTTCCCGGCTTTCCCGGCCATTACTTCGCCGTGCGCTGGCTCCCACGCGTCGCCGGCGAGCTCCTCCCCCTCCTGTTGCCCCGCGCTGGAGCCCCCACCCCTCGCCACGCACCCCCGCCGCGCCCAGAACCTCCCCGGCGGCCGCCACCGCGACGCCGCCGTGGAGAGCCCAAACCAGAGGCCCAGCTCTCGATCTTTCGCGCGCCTGAGCACTACAAGAACCCCAGGATTCGATTTCACTCGCTCCTTTGCTCTCTCCTCGCTCCCACGCTGCAGAACACCACCGCCGCCTCGCTTGAACCCCGGCGAGCTCCACCCCACCGCGGAGCCGCCAACCCAGACCCGCTCCACCCCTACATCCCCCACCATTAGCACCGCCTCGACCTCGCGCAGCTCCTAGGCCATTTCCCCTCACCCGAACACCACCGGAGCCACCCCGCCGCCGTGCTCCGAGCCCGCAAGCCGCCGCTCGCCGTCGACACCCCCTCTCCGACCGCCCTAGCCTCGATTACAAGTACCCAGAGGTGCGCCTTGAACCCGTGAGGCTCACGCACCCCTCCACCCTCGCCGCCGGTGAGCCCCTCGCCGGGAAACGGCCGGTCAAACCTCGCCTCCCCTCTCTGACCCGACCCAAGGACCGCGTGTTTGAATTTGGAAAAGCCCAGGGGGCTGTCTGCAAACCCAAGACACATATGAATAGTGCCTTCAGGGACTTGTTTGCTAGGATTTGCTGTAAAATTTGAAATTCAGTATAAATTCGTAGAAAATTCGTAAAATAGCAAATCTGGATGTTTTGGAATCCTCTTGAAGAGCTCTATGCAGTAGAACCATAATATGTTAGGCTTTAGTTGCAAACTTTTGCTGTATAATTGGTTTTATGTTAATAGGTATATAAATACTAGTTATTTAATCTTTTTCTTATCTGATGCTTGAAAGCTGATATTGCTCTGAAATTTTGGTGGTAGTTTACTCTTATTACACTAGCTTTGCTATAAAAATTTCATGATCAGTTCTTTGTTGTAGCTATTTATTTGATTTAATCATTGTTTAATAGACTTTAATCATGGTAAATAGTTTCTGTTCTTAATAAATCATGAAAATATTCCTGAGTGTTCTTCTGGAGTATGTTAGCTTGTCCAGGAAGTTTGAGCCTTAGTTCATGGCTAGATCAGGGGCTAAAATATAAATCTTGGTAATCTGTTGTCTGTTTTTTTTTTATTTTCTCAGAATTATTTCGGTGTAGATAAAATCATGAAAAATTCACAGTAGATAGATCTTACCTGTTTAGATCTCCTGTTAAATTTTGAGCTTCTGTTTTGATCTATTTTGATCTGTATAATTCAAGCTTGTACTAGGTGTTGCCGGCATAAATGATTTATTGTGATTAAATGATTACATGTCTTGACATGATTTTTGTAGGGTAGATTACTTTGTTCATGTTCTGTTTAGAGTAATTTTGGTAGATTTTATTACTGTTTGTACTCTAATTTGTTGATTTATTTACAAACCATGACTTAGTGGTATAGTAAATCACCACCACTCATTTTATGAAGTTAGTTAACTTCTTTTGTGCTGTTGATCATGATGCCTTGTGTAGTTAAATTTGTTATTTAACTACTCTATAAATGATTGCCCATGTTTGTTTATAATGTTGTTCTTGCATTACATATAGATACGACTACTTTGTCAGACGGGACGTACGAGTTGATTCCGGAGTCTGACGGAGGTGATCTCGAAGCTCAAGTGAACACTGCGGAACTAACTGAAGCCCCGAACCAAAGTTCGGAAGAGCCTAGCGCTGAAATAGTTAGCAACTACCGAGAAGGCAAGCCCCGGACATAACCTATACTTCAAATTAATTTCTTTTACTGTATTATTTTACTTGTGCATTTACAGTTCATAGGAGTTGAATTGAAACTCTAGATGCATGATCCTAGGAACCCCTGTACTGAACACTAGACTTGAGTTCGAATAATTGCTAAGCTTATAGGACCGGTAAAAGTCGAGTGATTGCCTGTCACTCGCGAGCTTTATAGGAATTGCCTGATTACTTTCTGTTATCAATATAAGGACGACGGACGGGGTTGTGCTCGATATCATGTCCTATGTGAGACCCCGTCTGTGTTGATGAACTTGCTAAGGTCGCGGTGTGTGGTAGTGCTGGTTAAGTTTTTGAAAGTACTAGTCACATGCCGTAAATATGGTACGCGGCAAGCCTAGTAGCCGATTGGACCGGGGAGTGGATATACCTTTCACTCTCTCAGTAGGGATAGCTTTTATTATTATGTTGCGCAACACTACGACTTCAAGGGACAAGGTTCGGCCTTGGAGCCCTGTAGTCGGGGAGAGTGACCCTATCCACAAGCCGGAAAGAAAGGTCAACGGTTGTTTGGGAATGACCCGACGGTATTCCAGACGTGTGTGCTAGGTTACCCTTGCAAGGTTGAATTTCGATTCAGAATCGTCCGCCTCTCACGATGAAATGAGACTGCTTGATCTCTTTGCCACACAGAGTAATAAGAGCAACAATATTCTTATTAATCTTGATGTTTGCTTAGAAGTTCCACCATGATTGGATAGTAGATGCTTACATAGAATGGTTAATCAACTAGAATCTTGAAGCTAAAACTTGAAAGTAAGAACCTACTCTTTATTGCTTTTCAGCAAAGGAAAACCAGAGCCTTACAAAGCCTTGCATAGTCTAGCTAAGGTGGGCTTTTTATACCCGTTGTCGGTTAAGTCTTGCTGAGTATTAGAATACTCAGCCTTGCTGTTGAATTTTTTTTTCAGGTATGAGTTTTGAGGATCAGATCGCTAGCTTAACCTATCCTTGCTCGTTGCCTCCTGGCTGGTCCGTAGAGTGGGATACGTCTTCGGCCGGCAATGACTATGACGAGTGATACCATGCTTGGGCTAGCCTGGTATCCTTTTTGCGACGTGTTGTAGCCGTCGTGTTTTATCTTCCGCTGTTTAAACTCTGAACTTACCCCTATGTTTTGTATAACGGTTTTACTTAAGTTGGTTTTGTAATAATGGTTTGAACTATTTTGTAATCACTACTGAACTTGTCTGTGTTGTAAAATTTGTGGTTGTAATATCTCTGGACTCGCCTTCGTGCGAGGTATGATTGTTCGATCCGAGAATCGGTGGTTGTATCGGGACGTTACCCGACAGACCAAAAATTGTTCCGTTTGAAGTGCGTTTAAGCTAATGTTGCCTTTATGGTGATGGTTTACGCACTTGAGCCGGGATAATTTAGGCGGTTCTGCCACAGTTACCATGCATGCCAGATCCAGCCTAAGGCTATCTGCACCGGCACACTCTAAAGCTTACTGCAGTAAGAAAATAAAGTAAAAACGACTGCAGCGGCACACTCTAAAGCTTACGCTTGCTTTCAGTATCCCTCCGTTTTCTCTATATCTAGAGGGATACCGTATCCTGCCCCTGTCCCATCATCAACAACCCCTCCGGAGCACGCACCTAGCCGTACGCGCTGACCCACGCAGTCCCTGCTCTTCCACCCGGCCGGCCGCGGCGGAGCTCGAGGAGCAGCTCGCGATGGCGCCGCCCTGCCGCGACGGAGCTCGAGGAGCAGCTCGGGTAGACGGATGGTGCGGGGAGAAGGAGGGCCGGCCTCGCGTGCGCCGTCTTGCCGCGGCCGGCCTCGCGCCGCCCCGCCGCGCACCACCGTAGTGCGCGCCCGCGTCGGCGAACCGCATCCCCGGTCTCGCACCCGAGCCTCGACGTGTCGACCTCGCCCGGAACTCCAGCCCGGCTTGCTGGGCGTGCCTCTGGAGCTGCTGGCCGGTGGCCTCGAGCGCCTGCGCCAGGGCCGGCGTGAACGGCGACGTCGGGTCCATCCCACCCTGGCTCCGCCCGCGGCTGCGCTCGCCCGTGCCGCGCCGGCCGCCGCCGAGGCCCCGCCCCGCCCCGCGCGCGCCCGCTGCTCCCTCCAGCTCGCCGTTCGCGACGCCCCGGCCCCACCCGCGACATGACGCTCGACCGCGGCGCATCGCCGAGCTCGCCGAGTCGCCGTTCGCCGCGCGTCGCCGTGCTCGCCGTCCGCCGCGAGCCCCTGAGTTCCGCCCACCCGCGTGCCCGCGGCCGCGCGAGGCGCTCAGCTCCGACGTCTGCTGCGCCGCGCCCTCCCACGTCTGCAGGGGCGCCGCTAGGTGTATGCTGCCTAGGCATACCCAACATTTGGAGAAAAATACTAGTATGTATTCACAGATGTATACTATCATCTATAGCTTATGGGCCTAATTCAAAAATAGCCTAGCAATGGCCAAAACAGGAATCGCGCTCCCCCTCCCTGTCTCTGCGCCCCCCAGGCCCCCCTTCCGCTCCGCCCCCATCCCTCCGCCAGTTCGCCCCTGGCCCTCCGGCCTCCGGCCAGCGCCCCAGCTCCAGCGTCCGGCTCCGGCCTCCGCCCAGCAGGCAGCCGCGCAGGGGAAGCAGCAGGAGCGGGCCATCCAGGGCAGGGGCGGCGCGTGCGGATCGCCCTGGCCCCTGCACCAGGCGCCAGCGTCGCAGGCCCCCAGCGGCCAGCGGCCAGGGCCGCAACGGGTGGCAGGTCGGCAGCTGGCGGCGCGCCGAGTACTGCTCTGTACTCCAGTGCCCAGTGCTCCACCTCGGCCCTTCAATTCAAGCAAGCCAGCAGCCCAGCGAGCAAGGTAAGATGAACACCCTAGATCCAGATCGATTCACTCATCAGTGAACTATACAAGATTTCCTTTTCTAATTCTTTTGATTGTGTTCTTAATTTTTGTAATGTAGATGAAGAAGGATGCTAGCATATTTTCATTGTGGTAGAAAGTTGCAAAGGCCAAACAAACAGCCTCCACATCCACACCAAATGCTGTTGAGATTGAGAGTAATGAGAGCAATATGCAGTTAGCACTTGTGCCACTACTAGCGCAGAATGATGGTGAAGAAAATGGTGAAGCTCCCTAGCCGGACAGAGGCTCCCCAACTCCAATTGTAGAAGAATCTGCAAGTGATGAAGAGGCTGAGATGTCTGAAATTAAATTAGATTTGGAAGCGCTTGAGCATGATCCTGGGAAGCGGATTCCTATCTCAAGGTATGATGTCAATTACCGAGATAGTGTCAGAAGAAGATATATTGAGTTAGGGCCATGTCAACAAAAGAATCATGATTTCAAATACAGAGATATAGATATAAGTGGGCATCCACGTCACTTTTGCCCTGTTTGGTTTAAGGAGAATAAATGGCTCGAGTATAGTGTAGAAAAAGATGCTGCCTTTTGCTTTGTTTGCTATGACCGTTATAACTTAACGTCTATTATATTGCGTATGAGCTATGACTTTATATATATATATTTGGCATATCCATTCGCAAATTCCTGGCTCCGCCACTGCCCTCTAGCGCGGCTCCCCTCCGCCGTCGGCCTCGCAGTCGCGCGCCGCGGCCCGTGCGGCTCGGCCCGACCCTGCAGGCACCGCGCCGGCCGAAGTCGGCTATCGCGACCGCGGACGCCGGGAACCACCACGCGATGTCGAGCGCATCGAAGCCGCTGCCGTGGGTGAGCGCGACGGCCGCGGCGACGAACGCCGCGCCGGATGCCGGGTCAGCGGCCATGGTGGTGAACGCCGGGTCGGTCTGGGACTGGGAGCCCGTCCCCGCGCTGGCACCAACGGAGAGTAGGGGAGAAGGTGGGAGAGAGAAGAATGGGAGGGGAGGGCGACGGATGGTTGGGGTGATGAGATAATAAAAAAATAGTGTATGATATGTGGGCTTTATGTAGTGGTAGTTGGTATAGAGAATGAATATATAATATAAAAGAGTGCGGAAAAATGGTATATAGAGAAGAAAATATTGATGACTGGAATGAAATATTTTTTTAGAGGAAGATTTTAGAGGAATACCAGTATGGATAGGCTAACGTGCTACTCAGCCTACTATAATCGCCGCCGCCTCTAATTCAACTGCTCCGTGGCTTTTTGCGCGATGCGTTCCGTACCAGTCTCCACGTGTGATACAGTGGTAGCCAATCCTACCCGTTCTAGCGAGGATTCCGAGGCAGTTTGAGAGGTTTGAATCGGTCAACTCAACCAAACCAGCCAACGTTGCCTGCACAAATGTACGAATACAATGCACCTTTCCAATTCGGCGCTGCTAGTGCTCGGACGTCTGATGAGAAAAATTTTTATCGAACGCTCCGTCAATGCATCGCAACATTGAAATATAATATTTGAAATATAGAAATAAATATTTGCAACATAGCCCATCACCGTTTGCAATATCAAAAAGTATGTTGAAAAATGTTATTAACCATCAGGTGATAATGAGGAAAAAACCCGCCACAACATATATTTCATGTTGCATAAAATATTGAAATCTCTCATTGAAGATACAACATCTACATAAAACACTTACAATATGCATGTAAAATATATGCATCATCGCAACATCTAGATTTATTTTTGTAACACACCCACATGAAACACTTACAATATTTTTTTTTGAATTTCTGAAACACTCATACGCTTGCAACATACACGCTGTCAAGCTCCTCGATGTCGTCTTCTACCTTTGGACCTCGCTTGCGCCATGGTCGCAGCCTGCACGAGCTCCGCCCGCGCCGGCCATGCGAGCTCCAGTCGCACCCCGCCGCGCCGCTCCCGCATGTGCGCGGCTCCCCACACCCTCCCGCTCGCGCAACGCCGCGCGCCGGCGAGCTGCTGCCGTCGCAGCTTCTCCACCTCCACCTGCGCCCCGCCGTCGCCCTGGGGTAGAGGAGGGATGGAGCAGGGTCGCTGGAGAATGGAAGCAGGGCCGGCAGGGGAGTGGAGTACTGGAGTCGTCATCCTGTGCGTGAGTCAGAGGGGGATCGAGGAAAAAGGAAGGGGTGATGGCAGATTCGCGAAATGATAGGAGGGGTGAGCGCTGGGCGGTGGGCCTGGTGAAGCGTCCGATCGTTCGGACGACCGGAGCGTAGCATTACCGTTACGAATTAGCTGTACGGGATATATACCGCACGCTAGCCCGCCCAGCAGGGACGACGACCTTTGCCGGGCCACCGCTGTATTTTCGGCCCATTTAATACTGTACGGAGTAGTAGCCAGGGCAGCATAGCATGTTGGGTGGGTGTGGAGACGTGCAGTGGGCGGCGGCGGTGGTCCGGCTGGCCGGCCGGCGGACCTGGCTGGCGTAACGCATCAGTCCCAGCTGGGTCGACTCGCACGCGGACGTGGCGGCTGCAGCCTAGCTCGTCGATGGCCGTGCTGCACGTGCGCCGACCGCAGCAAATCAACGCGCCCGCGCACGCAGGAGACGCACGTCGATGCCTACGCCGCCGGACGGTGAACGAGCACGGTGAGCCAGTCGCCACCCGAATCGGCAGCTGTATATTGATGGGGTGGGGCGGGTCAACCCGTCGGGTCGCCGAACCGGCCCACCAAACTAATCCTAATGGGCTCCATTTGGAAACCATCAAACTGGTATGGGTCGCTGGATCGGATTATCTCGCATCGTAGGGTCAACCGGTTCGACCCACCCTGCCGCCGCCACCACCGCAGGGGGCACAGCGCGCCGTCGCGCGAGTCGCGACACTGTTGACGGCAGCCTGCCTCGCACGACGCCGGCGAAAGCCGCTTGCCGCCTGCTAGCTGCAACACCGCCGCTCCCCACCTGCGGCGCCAGGTGGGCCGCCGCCAGGAGCCTCCTTTCAGGACCGCCGCCACTACGACGGGCCGGCGTGGCGCTCGTCTCCAAGATCTGCCGCCGCTCATCTCGTCCTCAGGCTCTCTCGGTCTCTCCCTCCCTTCCGCAGGTAATGCCGTCGTCTTCGGGCTCTCTCTCTCACTCCGCCTCCCTTCCGCATCTAGATAATGCCGTAATGAGCCAATCTTCTTGTGTTAGATCTCTACGTGCGCCTCCAAAGCACACTACCAAGCAGATCTGGCGACCGGCCTTCAAGGCCTTGGTCGAGCGAGCTATCATCCACCTGCTACCACAGCTGCAGCTCGAGCAGAGGCTGCTCCGGGAGCAGCAGCCTGCCGGAGACGCCGGTGTGGCCGTCAAGGTGTTGGATGCCAAGAAGCACAAGGTCAGATCCTTCATTTCTTTGTTTCAATGGAATTCTCGACTTGCTAGTTTTCTCATGGAGTTAGACAGCAAAACCTAGTTGTCTGCCTCATTTTTGAGAGAACTCTATAAGGTATAATGGTATAGGCGTGTAGCTAGCATTCTTGGTTACTAGAGGGGACAAACTTGTATCTCTGTTTACCATTATTGTGCTGTAAAGTTTTTTCTTTTGTTGCACTTATCTGAACTATCAATGCTTTGATTTTATCTGTTCTCAATGCGCCAACCTGATGGCTGTCATTGAACAATTATTTTCAGTGAGCTCAAATGCTATCATTGCTTGCTTCTTGGACATGCTCGCCTGACAGAACCGGCAACTTGCAGTTAATGGTTGCAATTGACCAATTGTGAAGCTCTATTGGTACTGAACTCGTTGTGGTCTATTTGTCTGTCGCCTGATTTTTGTTTGGGCGAATTTGACTTCCCTGCCTGCAGCAGTTCTAGAGAGAGATACTTGAGAATAAATATTATTTGGAGTTACAAAAGTGTACTGATTCTCTGATGCCATCTTTCACCTGCCCTCAGAATATAACCATCAGCCCTATAGCAAACCTCATCTGAACATATTACATAGATGCATTACAGCTTTTATTTTTTTCTACTTGTAGAGATGCATTACAGCTTTGATTTTTTTCCTATTTGTACCTTAGCTGAGTTGATATAGGTCAAATGTATTACAGCTTTGATTTTTTCCCTATTTGTACCAGCAGACATCAATTCCTACTATTAGCCATGATAATTGATTAATCTTTTTAACTTGCTGCAAGAAGGTGGAAGTGGATAGAATGATGGATGTGCCACACCTTCAAGGAGTTGGAGAAGGACACTCAAGTGGTAGAAAGCGAAAGAGAATGCCTCGGGCAACCAGTGCTCCACTAGTTGAAGTAGTTGAAGGAGTAGACCTCAATAACAATGCTCCGGAAGTTGAACAAATTCAGTCAAGCAATGCAGTACAGCCAAATGATGATAATGAGCTTCTTGGTGATGGAGAGAACAAATAGGGCATTGGTGATGGCGAGGATCAGAACATGGGTGACGGTTCGGAGGATCGGGACTTCGGTGATGGTTGGGAGAATGAGGACTTTGGAGATGGTTGGGAGGATGAGATGGATGAAGATAGGGCTGGATGTGTTGATGGTCGAATTGAACCAACAATGGTTAGTAGTTTCTTACATGGTGAGGAAAATAGGCAATTCAGATCCAAAGTTTGGAATGAGTTTAGCAAAATCCGTGTGGGTGGTATTGTTACAAAAGGTCAATGTAAACACTGCAATTCTGAAATCAGCGCCAAGCGAGGTGCAGGAACCAGCGCTATGAGCACTCATTTGAAGAGATGCAAGGTTAGAAAAAGTGTGACAAATATGGCCTGTCAGCTGTCATGTCTCCTGAAGGAGTTTCTTTGGACAACTGGAGGTTCAGTCAAGAAGTGTCTAGGAAAGAGTTAACCCGGATGATCTCACTTCACGGGCTACCACTATCCATTGTTGACTATGAAGGCTTTCGAAGGTTTGTCTCCAGCCTCAACCCTGTCTTCAGAATGATTTCAAGGAGGACCATTTTGGTTGATTGTTTGAAAGCTTTTGAAAAGCAAAAAACAGTACTTCAACAAGATCAGGAGTATACCCATGCACCATCGGTTGAAGAGTGGGAAAATGCACGAATGGTTTGCGTATTCCTGAAAACTTTCTTTGATGCAACCGTGGTCATCTCGGGATCACATTATCCAACAGCAAATCTATATTTTCATGAGATCTGGGAAGTTAAGGTTGCCATGGATAATCCCCAGGTGAATGATGACCTCCTTGGGACAATCCAGTATATGCAGAGAAAGTTTAAAAGATACTGGAAATTGACATGGTTGCAAATTTCATTTCCAGTCATTTTTGATCCAAGGTTTAAGCTTGCATTCATTGACTTCCGTCTGAAACAAGCATTTGGGAGTGCAGTTGAGGCAAAGATTGCTACATTGAAGAAAGTTTTGCTAGAACTGTTCAAGGATTATTCTCAAGTGAGTACTAGCGGTCAAGATTTGATGGAACAACAAATTCCTGGACCTCTAGTTACAAATGCAAGTGGTAGGTATGCTGATTGGGATCAGCACATGAACCAAAGTGTGCCCTCAACAAGTGAAGTACCATCTGAACTTGAAACTTATTTAACAAAGCCTCCAATCCCTCGAAGTGAAACTTTTGACATACTCACTTGGTGGAAGAGTAACTCAGTTGAGTATCCCACTCTTTCTCGTATGGCCCATGATGTCTTAGTTGTTCCTGCATCGACAGTTGCATCTGAGTCAGCTTTCAGTACAGGAAGAAGAATAATATCAGATTTTCGAAGCCGGTTAACTCCAAAAACTGTGGAAGCACTGATATGTTTGCAAGATTGGATGCGGGCCTCATGTACACTCTCTTTCTAGTTATTATCTTTGTATGATTTGGAATAGAAAAATATCTTTCAGATCTGACTTCAATCTAACTTTGATAGGTTCGTCAAAATTTTGCATGGAAGGGATTGAGGATTTTGTCGAGGTACCTGATCCAGAAGAATGACATGCTTAAAGGTACTAATTTCTAAAATATTTTTCTGGTCACCATGGTCCAAATGCATTGGATCGTTCCATGAACCTGTTGCTGTTGATCACTCCTTTATTTATGGTATGTTCATCTGGTAGTTGTATTGTTTATTTATAGTCTTCTTATCAAGACCATTAGGCACACCTTGATTCAGACCGCATTTAGAAGAAAGAGGAAGAGCATGTGTGAATAAATAAGCAGTGTCATACATTCAAGGCCGCAATTTTTGAGTAAAAGTATCTGAACTAATTTACCAGAACATAGCATCTAGTATTTGGGGTAAAAGTATCTGAACTAGAACATAGCATCTATTATTTGGGTCTGCAATTTTTAATCAGTTATTTTCTGTTCATTTTAACTCAATCATGCTATAATCTTTCAGACTTTTGGCTTGGATTTCTGTAGCAGATCTGGTAGTTCTTATAATGAGCGTCCAAAGCAGAAGCTCAAGACTCCAAATGTGGTGAAGCCAGTAGCATGTCTCACCGAGAGGGTTCTGATTGTTGGACGATGATGAATTAGCACTCGTGTGTTCTTTTCTGAATATTAAATGCAATTCCAATCCTTGGATGGTATGAGATTATACAGTTTCTTCTGTACAAGTTATATCACAATTAACATCTTGTAAGAAAGCTCTTTTGTTCCAAGGTAAAAATGTTAGCAAAATATATTTATTGCTGATCTGAAATAGCAGTTTTTAAATGACTGAAATCGTGATGTTGCTGCAACATGCGCACGGTGCTGCCGGCTGCTGACTACATGCACACTCAGGTGCGGCCGGCTGGCGCAGCTAATTAGCATGTGGCTCAAGCCACGTGAACCATCGGAGCACCTAATTGTATTATATATTATGAAAGGAATCAGTCGGTGCTCCACGCTTCCTCAAATGGATCGATGGAGCGAGTATGGTTCGCTCCGTGGAGCAACCATCCCCATCAATACAGCTGTACGGAGTGGAGCGGGTGGTGGCTGTGTTCACTTCCCCAAACTCCTCCAAATTTTCCAAATTTTTCATCACGTCAAAATCACATCCAAACATTAAATATATCAAATGATTCATGCATGGAATATTAAATGTAGTTAAATAAAAAAAATTAATTGCATAGTTTTGATGTACGTTGCGAGACGAATCTTTTGAGCCTAGTTAGCCTATAACAGGACAATATTTACCACAAATAAACAAAAAATGCTACAGTATACTATAGTGTCCGATGTTACTTTTTCTACCCGATTTTCGCTGATCTAAACACACCTTTGGAATGGGGGGCTTTCACTTTCCACTGCAGCTCCTGCGGTCAGTCGCGTCGATCGGGCCGCTCACTTCGCCTGCGCCGTCATCGCCAGAGCGCCCTGCTGCATCGTGCACATTGATACAGTGACACATTTGCCGACGCTTCCGACACTGATCATGCACATTGGCCATTGCACAGGCACAATGGCGGTGCGCCGGTGCGCCTGCGCCAGTACAAAGACGAAAGACGCGGGAGAAAGGAGCAGAGGAAAAAAGAAATCTTTTTTCTTGACACGACAGGTGCGTGCGTGCCTACATCCGCTCCCTCATTCCGCTGTGTACCAGCAACGTGCGCCCATATGCGAATGCTCCACACAGCTGGCGTGCCCACCACATCACACTACGGCGCCCAACCGTACGTACGCGTGCACCCACCAAAGCGCCGCCGCTGCACAAGGCAAGGGAAGGGCTTGTTCCGTGTAGGCGTAGCAGCATCGAGATTCGAGAACCGGTCGGCACGGAATGCATGCACGGGCGCACGCATGCGTTCACCGGCGACGCAGCAGAGGACAGCCGTGCCGTGGAGAGAACACTTGCCAGACCTGATGACCGCGTGCCCCGGCGTCACCGATCACATGCGTGCGCGCACCGTCGAGTACGGGGCGCAGTCGGAACCGACGCTGCCGGACACCTGCATCCTCAAAGCATCTGTGGGTGTGTTTAATCTCACAAAAACTCCAAATTTTCCATCACATCTCCATCACATCGAAACATTAAATATAACAAATGACTCATGCATGGAGTACTAAATATAGGTAAATAAAAAAACTAATTGCATAGTTTTGATGTACGTTGCGAGACGAATCTTTTGAGCCTAGTTAGGTCATAGTAGGACAATATTTACCACAAACGAACGAAAAGTACCACAGTGTGCTACAGTGTCCGATGTGATCTTTTCTACCACCTTTTCCAGGGATGTAAACACAGCCTGTATATTGTTTGTTCAGCAGGATGGCAGATAAGATGGTCAGACTAGTATGTAACTGTCGTATATTTCGTTGCGCCTCGTACATCTGCTGATCTGATCTGGGCCCTGTTTGGATCTTTATTTCTTGAACTAATTTGAGGACTAAAATTTACTCCATGACCATGAATTAGCTCTGTAAGCTTTAGTCCTTAGAGCTGTTTGGATCCATATGCTAATTTGAAGGCTAAAACATGTACCCCAACCATTAGGTGTACGTGTACTGGGTGGGTGAATTAGTCCAATAAACACCACTTGAAGGTGCTAATTTTTTTTTGGGTATGCTAATTTACTTTAGCTCCAAACTAGCACACCTGTTTGGATTCTTAAGAGCTAAAATGGATTAAAAGGAGGGTGCTAATTTTTAGCAACTGGATCCAAACAGGACCTGATCCTTGCAAAATTCCCAGACTGTGTGATCTAGGCCCAGCAGCTGCTTGCGATGCAACAATTTCGTAGAGCCAGTAACCGCAAGTGCCAGCAGATGGAGGCCAAGCAACCAGTTGGCTGCGCAGAGCCCACGTCAGCTCTGCGAATTTGAGGCCCTCCTCTCGCGCCCGCCGGGGGACGCTTGGCGCCATCCGGATTCTGGTGACCTCGCTCTGCTCTGCCTTCTTCCTTCAAACAGCACGGAGCTATGCCTATGCAGGTGCAGGCCACGCATGGCTCTGAAAGACTACTAGAGCTGCGCGATGCGGCCGCCAACGATGCCCCGCGGGGCGCCGGCGGGCCACGCCGGGCGTAGGCTCGGCCCCGGCGTCCTGAGGCTGCTGCAGGCGCCGGCCGTGGTGGCGCTGGCCGCGACGCTCGCGGTCTCGGCGCCCGCGCCTCCGGGTCCGGGGTCGTCGGAGCCGCTGTGCAACCTCCCGCCGACGCTGTCCGGCGACGAGGGCGGGCGGCAGGGGGAGACCAACAGGATCCGGCACCCCAAGTCGGACCGCGCGGCGCGCTGCACCTCAAAGTGCGTCAGCACCTGCGTCCTCGGCGGCTACGGCGCGCCGGGCGTCGCCGGGCCCTTCAACATCCGGAGGTACTCACCGCTGCTGAATCGCCGACGATCATCGTTCGTGCTCGCCGATGGTTGATTGTTGGGTCATCTTGCTCGATCGCGTCGACGACGCTCGTTGCTGGTCCCAACTAACCGATCCCCGTTTCTTGTTGGCATGGGTGATGGACGGCCGGACGCGTGCGCGCAGGCCCCTGGTGGTGTTCAAGGACACTTTCCGCAGCCGGCAGTACTGGTGCAGAATCAGCACGCGACATTCAGATTCTTCATTCTTCTGATTAGTATCCTCGATTGGCATGAACCTTGATCTGCTCTCATGCGTGGGTTGATTGCTTGCAGCCTGGTCGAGTGTTCAGACATCTGCAATCTGCTCCAGGATGGCGAAGATGACCAGTGAGATCGATGGATACAACAAGACAAGCTCTTGCATTCCATGGCGTGCCCTGACTGAGCTAGGCCGGCAACGGAGGCCCTGGCAGGTCGGTCGGTCTGCGCTCCCGATTGCCCGCTCCACACAATTCCAAGGGTGGAAATGCCATGCGAGGCGGAGCTCTTTAGCTAGATGGAACATGGAAGAAGATAGCTTAGATACTAGAACTCGAGTCACCGCTATTCACTTGCTCTCTGTAACAGATAGCTTGTGTGAGCTATCAAGGAAAGTTATGCAGCACAGCAGAAGCAGTCATGGTCTCTCCAAATTCACTGTTACTTGATGCTGCTGGCGTGTAAATCTGATTGTCTGGTGAAATAGAGGGGAGTGACGGATTCACATGATTTTGTTTGCGTTTGATCAAAAAGCATTGAAGCACGTCATTTTTTTTGGGTTGTTTTTTTTCTTTTCTAAAAACACTTTTGGTTGAGTTTGAGTGAAATCGCAAACTCGCACTAATGGTCTTTCAAGCCCATTACTAGTTGGGGTCCAGTAGGTCCAATATTGTCATCTTCCTCAACGGCGGCCCATATGAAGGCCTCGGCCCTCCAACCCGCAGCTCGTTGGTCCCACCTGTCCGAGGCAGACCACGCACGACTCTGCAAGGGGAGGAGCCACCTGGGCCGTCGCTGCTCGCTCCGCACGAATCTTACAGCATCGTGTCGCCCCTGTCCGTCCCCACCCCTCCTCTCCTCCGCCGCCGCCGCCGCCGCTCTCGCTTCTCCAACCACCACCGCAAGCAAGGATACCTTCCTCATGGCGGCGCCGGCGGGCGGGGAGGGAGGAGAAGTAGACGGCAGCAGCACGGGCTCTCTTTTGCGTATATTCGTGGGCGGGCTGGCGGAGAGCGTGGGCGCGGCCGACCTGGAGGCCGTGTTCGCCTCGGCCGGGCGCGTCGCCGGCGTCGAGTTCGTGCGAACCAACGGCCGCAGCTTCGCCTACGTCGACTTCCACTGCCCCTCCGACAAGGCCCTCGCGAAGCTCTTCTCCACTGTACTCATCACCCCCTTCTCGTCTGTAGCTTCTGTCTGTTATCTTACTCTGCTAGTAGGGGAGAACTGGAGATGAGTGCATTTTTTTAGGAAGAAGTCCATTTTTGACCATCCAACTATCGTCTGAGTTTGATTTTGGCCATGAAACTCTAAAATCGGATATTTTTTACCATCCAAATATCAAAATCGTTGACAATTGACCATCAGGCTGTTTTGGATGGTGGTTTCACTGACGTGGCCGACACGTGGCAGTGGGGGCCACCTGTCAGCTCCTTTTCCTCTCTTCCCTCTCGTCTGGCCGGTCAAAACCGCGGCGCGCGGCAGAGCTTGAGCTCGCCGGCCGGCGGCGCATGCCCGTGGCGGAGCTCGAGGTTGCCTGGAGCCAGGCCCGCTGGGGGCCGAGGTCACCCGCGCCGTCTGCTCCGACCAGGGACGGAGCTCACCCGCGTCGCCTACTCCGACCAGTGGCCGAGCTCGCCCGCGCCGCCCCCGCGGAGCTCGACGGCTCCGGCTGGGGGCTGCCGGGGGCCGAGCTCGCTGCACCACCGCAGCGGAGCTCGATGGCTCCGGCTGGGGGCCGCCGGGGACCGAGCTCGCCGCGCCGCCGCCTCGGAGCTCGACGGCGGCGGTCCTGGCCACGTGCCGAGCCTCCTAGCCTTGCTGTTGCTGCTCGACTCTCCTCTGCTCTGCTGCTGCCATGCCCGCGCGCATACCAATGATCGCCAGGCCACCCTCCGCCCTTTCTTCTCTGTTCTTTCTCTCGCCCAACATGAGTGCCAAACAAAGCTCCACCACCGGCTACAAATACTCCCACCAATGGCCGCCTCTCTCCAATTCCTATCACCCACGGCACCCAAACCTTCCCAGCTACAGCCGTGACCGAGACCTAGGCATAGCCGAGCTCCACAGCGCCGGGGATTTCAAATTCCGCGGCCGCTGCAGCCGTGCACCGTCGCCTTCATCCATCTCACCGTGGACAGCCCATCTCTGCCGACCTCACCCCAATCGACCGCCTGGGTGAGTTTCCCATGCCCCACTTGTGCTCACCGACCCTTTTGTTTCTCCGGCGCATCACTCCCTCTCGCCGGCACATGGCCGCGTCGCCGCGGCTCGCCGCCGGGCCGTGCGTCATGGGGCTGGGCGCGCTTGTGCGCTCGCCCGCCCTTGTGCCGTGCGTGCCGCGTTGGCCGTGCCGCCTTGCGGCTGCTGCACCACGCGGCCAGGGCCGCTGCCGTCCGCCGCCGTGGCCGGCATGCCGCCGCCGCTGGTGCGGAAAGGGGCAGCTGGCGGGGGGAAGAGGCAGGGGCGGCCGACGGCGAGGAAGGGGTGGGGGCAGGGGCGGCCGACGCCGAGGCAGGGGTGGCCGGCGCCGTTGAGAGGCCGGCACCGAGGCAGGGGTGGCCAGCGCCGGGACAGAGAGAGAGGAGAGAGTAGAGAGAAAGGAGCCGACAGGTGGGCCCCACTGCCATGTGTCGGTGAAACCACCGTCCAAAACAGCCAGATGGTCAATTGTGAACGGTTTTCATACTTGGATGGTCAAGAATATCGGTTTTGGAGTTTAATGGCCAAAATCAAACTCAGGCGATAGTTGGATGGTCAAAAATGGACTTCTTCCTTTTTTTTAACTCGTGAATCTAATGAATTCGGAAAAGAATAGTTATTCATAATTTTTTGCGTCCTGTTTGCCGTTGTCTGAACTTATGATGTTCTGTGCGCAGTACAATGGGTGTAAATGGAAAGGAGGGAAACTTAGGCTGGAGAAGGCTAAGGAGCACTACCTTACTCGCTTGAAGAGAGAATGGGAGCAGGAAGCTGCGGCGGCAGCGCAGGAAGCTGCGTCGAAAGATAATGTGGAGAAGCAGGACAAGCCGAAGCTGGATAAGGCTGCTTTGGATGGCTTAAAGATTAACATTTACTTCCCAAAACTGAGAAAGGTGAGCAGTTGCTTGTGTTGTAGACTGTAGTACAGGTGTTTGGAGCTTATGTCTGTCAGATTTTCTCACAAGCTCTCAGTACATACTATACGAGTTATGAGGCTTTATGAGCCGTACAGTTCTTTTAGTCAGTTCAGTCCCTAAAATAGGTCCAAGTATTAGAGTATTAGTTCATATACTACTACTCAACATTGATCTTGAATTGCTCATTTAGTCAATTATACTTCCTGGGTTCTTTAGATTGCTCATTCATCCATTTATACTTCCTGGGTTCTTTAGATTGCTCATTTAGCCATTTATACTTCCTGGGTAGATTCTAGATCATCATTCTCAGTAGTGAGTAGTTTTCTTATTAATAAGTCAAGTTCAGAATAATATGTTAATTGTAGGAGCTTCCCAGTACGATCTGGTTAGTGTGTTATGCTAAGCTCTATGTTATGTTTAATTGCCGAGTGGTGCTTCTAGTCCTATGGTCTTCCAAGAAGTGAAAAAACACAGATCTTAGAGGGCGTTAATGGACTTACTTTCAAAGGTCATATATGCGGTATATTATGGCATGCATATAATTTTATATGGTGGAACTGATTCTCCAACAGTGTTGCTTTCCTTTTTCACATGTGCTAATGTATGTTGTCATAACTCATAACTTGTAAGAATGGGTATTCCTCAAAGACTACAAGTTTAATATGTCCTGTAGGTAGGTTAGTATCTTATTGGAACCTTTGGACAAATAGTGTTACACAATTGTGAGAGCATTCAGCTACCTAATAAAACATAAACAAACGTGATGATTACTATTGTAGTATTGTTCTGTGCAATATATTGGGCAATGTCCAATGTGCGAATAAACTGAAAGGCATGTGTTCTCCTAAATCTATTTACAGGTTAAAAGCTTGCCCTTTGAAAGGCACATGAAGCACAGTACATTTCCAGCCATGTTTAAGTTCCCTTCTTATCCATTCTTTCTGTGACTGTGAGGACCTGTGGACCTACTGAAGCAGCTAATAATGAATATGCTTCAGTTCTAATGCTGCTGCATATGAAGAGCGCAACATCATGAATCTGTGATGAACAAGCTTTTTGAGAAGGAAAATGAGGCATTTGATTCATCAGAAATGGAGAAATTTGATGTTAATACTGACAAACACCATTGAACCCCTCAATGCTTGTGAATAACATGCAAAATGAAGAAACTGAAGAGGCTACAAGAAGATTTGCAATGGAAGAACCAGAAGAGTCTTCGAGACGAGGCTTTAGATGATGACCTTGTATTAATATTGCGTCCCCGCAAGTCCAATAATCAGTAGGGCAGGCAAACATGGAAAAGCAGGAAGTGAAAAATGTATGAAACGTCGCAAGTGCTTATTTGAGCAATTTGCATATCCTTTACAAATTTATGTGTAGTTATGTGCATGAACATGATCTGAATAACTTTTATTCATATGCAGGAATCACAGTTAAAAAAGCGCCCAAGTGTTGAAGAGGCTTCTCTTCCAAAGAAGAGGCAGAGAACTGAGGGTTCGTCTGAACCTAGAAAAGGGAAACAAGAACCTGTTTCAATTATGTCAGACATGAGAACCACGGGCAAGACTTTGCCTACTAAATCAGAAGACAGAAAAAGTCAACTGAAGTCTCCGGGTTCGACAGGAGAAGGGACATATGAGTTCTCTTCATTACTCCCCAGAGACAAAGGCTCTGCAGACCCTGAAGTTGTTGAGGCTCAGACAAGTTCTGGAAGTGCACAAAATGTGTTTGCAAATGAACCTAAAAAGGGCTCGATGTGGACTCAGAAATCAGCTTGGAGAGATCTTGTAGGGGGCATGGGAAGCACACCTTTCAGTATATCACAGGTGCTGCCAAACACCTATCCAGTACAATCAGTACATTCAAATGTCACTGAAAACGTGAGATCTTCAGAACTCCTGGAATCTACAATGCAGCTCCCGTCGGACCAGAAGTCTCCGAGTTCTGTGGCAATGCTGTCTGCTGGTGCTATAGATGAGTCAACTAGTGGCGAGTGCAAGGATAGCAATAAGCCACAAAAGGTGCGGGTGGTCCCAAAGATCACCATCAGTGAAGTCTGCCCTTTCACGAGAAATGCAGAGTCGCAAAAGCAATGGTCAAAGGCAAAGAAAGCTATATCTGGGTTCGCGAAGAAGAGCAAGGAGAGCAGTGGATCCAATGCCGGGAAGGGAAAACCATTGAAAAAAAGATAAAGCTGTTGTTTTGTGGGCTGTAACTCGTTGATCAACATTTCAATGACCATAGCTGTTGTGTTGTGATAATTCTGAAATAGCAAGGGCGGATTTTTGTAAGAGCAACTAAAATTTCTGTTTGCATATTGTAAACAATTGTTGCGCTCTTAATCCAGTTTTTTATGATATGGTAAAAAACAAAATATACTTCCGCCAATATTATAAAATCACTATGTCCTGGGCACCATTCTGTATTTTTTCAGTATTTTTTGTGTGTATTGTGAAGGGCCACGTTGCAAAGCCAGTTGTTGCAAATGGACGACAATTTCGCGGGGATCATGCGCTTGCGCGGGGCACCCTTAAAACTACCATCTCTCTCTCTCTCTCTCTCTCTCTCTCTCTCTCTCTCTCTCTCTCTCTCTCTCTCTCTCTCTCTCTCCTGAGTAGATGGAATGCCGTGTACATCTCTAAACTAGCCATGGACCTGGCCTCTCTCGTTCTCCTTCCATCCATTCTTCTCGTGATACCGTGCCTTGATTCCCATTAGATTCCAGACTTGCATTTCAACAAGGTGACCATTCTGTTCTAATGAAGAGATCATGTTATTCATGGCGATTCTCATTCTGATCGGGTTTCAATCTTTGGACACATGGCGACGGACGGTGCCGACTACCGGAGGCTCTTGCATGGGCGTCAGAACTCCCATCAGGTTCTGTTCATGTGTATTCCTGTATAAATTCTGTCGTTGAGTCACCTCATCATTTTGGTGTTGGCACTGTTGCTTGCATCATCACCACTGCGTCCTTGAGAGAAGCAATCCAGAGATTTCCACATCAATCACGGAATTTTTGTGCGGTTGCATTCCTTAAACAATATTGGGGATCATGCATGTTAAAGATGAATTCCGGTGGCGCTTCAATATTTGCGAAAGAATTTGTGTTTTTCTTTGTTGAAAATAATTGGCCTTATGCCATCACCAACAATTGACTCGTATGGAATTTCATCATGTTCTCCAAAGGAATTTGTACTTCAGAATCAATCTGCAAAACTTAGTTATCATACTTTCTTATTGCTACTGATATGCAGATGGACCGGGTTCAAGTAACTAATCAAAGTCGCTATTGGTGCGATCTAGTGCATTCATCATGTTTTCCATTTTCAGAACTCATGATTTTTGCTTGGTATGCCTCCAAATTTATTCGCTGGATTTATCTCCACCGATTTTGCTATAGAACAGGCTCCCGTAGATGGAGCAGATGGGTTCGAGGATGACAATCTTGCTGCTGCGCCACAATCACCGCCCCACAATATTGGAGCAAGTTCCCAAAGGAATCTAGGCTCTGCAGATTGGGGCGTTTTTGGTAGCATGAAGATCGTGCTGTTCAAATCCAAGCTCAATTTGCTTATACCATGTGGATTCTTGGCAATACTGATTGATTATACCAGCCAAAATCAGGTCATTTCCATACACGATTCGTCCATTTGTAGAACTTCCACAACTGCTTTTGCATGCTTGTGGTCTTTTATTGATGTTGTTACTTTGTTTTCTGAAGGGCTGGGTGTTTCCTCTGAGCCTGTTGGGTATAATTCCTTTGGCAGAGCGATTGGGTTTCGCTACCGAGTAATTTTCCTTCTTATAATTTTCCTTCACACTTGGTGTGTTTTTGTGATCTTCTTGCACAAAAATGTTTGACTATTTACTTCTTGATGCAGGCAATTAGGACTCTTCACTGGCCGAACAGGTCTCCACTACTTGCTCTTCTTCTGAAGCATTCTGAATTGAATTTCATTGCATGCAGCTGCAATTTACCTGAACTTTCTCCACATTTCATGCGCAGCTGGAGGCCTTCTGAATGCTACATTTGGTAATGCAACAGAGCTGGTCATATCGATTCATGCGCTACGGAGTGGAAAACTACGGGTGGTTCAGCAATCTCTGCTCGGATCAATCCTGTCGAACACTCTCCTGGTTCTTGGTTGCGCATTCTTCGGTGGGGGACTTGCCTGTGGCAAAACCGAGCAAGCTTTCAGAAAGGTGTCCATCCTTATCAGTCTGCAGGATTGCTTGGTACAGATGGAGTGTTGATCCTGAATTGTCGACAGGAAGATGCAGTGCTGAACTCCGGTCTGCTCTTGATGGCGGTGATGGGGTTGGTCTCTCCTGCTATGCTGTACTATACTCACACTGAAGTTAACTTGGGCCAGTCAGCGCTGGCATTATCAAGATTCAGCAGCTGTATAATGCTTGTTGCTTATGCTGCTTTCATTTATTTCGAGTTGTCGAACAGTCGCCGTCGAGATGAAGCTAGTGAGGCAAGCATGATGAGATCATTCTCTTCAACTCACTACTTATTTATCCCTTTGCAAGTTTATGAGGTCCTTGTTTTCATTTTACTAGGGAGGAGGTGGAGATCAAGGGGATGATGACTACGAATATGCATATCCTGAAATTTCCAAATGGGAAGCCATTGCTTGGCTTACAATTTTCACTGCATGGATCTCAGTTTTCTCTGACTTTTTAGTTGGTGCTATCGAGGTATTACATCTCACTGATCTAATGGATGGTACTTTTTGGCCAATTCTCTTGTTTTTCACAATTTGTAGCAATCACATTTATCTTCTATCATGGAGAGATATGGGTTAGCACTGCAAGTGGTTTGCAGGGGGCTTCCAAGGCTTGGAAAATACCGATTGCATTCATCAGTACTGTTTTGCTTCCAATTGTGGGGAATGCTGCATAACATGCTAGTGCTGTTATGTTTGCAGTGAAAGACAAATTAGCAAGCAGCTTGAGATTGCTAACCATTTTTAGTAAATTTTCTTTAAGTATGGTTTTGCAGATCTCTTATTTGTCTTTTTATAGGATATTTCCCTTGGAGTGGCTATTGGGTCGTCAACGCAGATATCCATGTTTGTGGTGGGTTGTTTAACTATATGCTGCTCATTATCAACTTGTTCAGAATTAGATTGGCTATGCTTCACCAGTCATGTTAATCTAGTTCACAAGACCTGCTCACAAGGGTTTTTTTTTTCTAAAATGACTGGTACCTTTTCTTCTTGTTTTTTAGATACCATTTAGTGTAGTAACAGGATGGATGACGGGCCAGCCAATGGACTTGAATTTCCATCTATTTGAAACTGCAAGCCTCTTGATAACCGTACTGGTCGTAGCATTTTTGTTGCAGGTACTGAAATAATATAAACACCACATTATGTACTATTGCAAGATTCCTTGTTTCATGTTTTTTTGGTCACAATTTTCAGGATGGAACTTCGAATTGTTTCAAAGGGTTGATGCTAATTCTCTGCTATCTCATAGTAGCTGCCAGTTTTTATGTATACGCTGACCCAAATATTGACGGTAAGGTTTCATTCTCTGTGCGACAAAGAAGGTCCTGATTGCTTTTCTTTTTCATAGTTCTCTAATTAAAAAGAAATCTCTGAAGTGAGCAAGATCAACAACGCAATGATTTTGCATAATGTATATTTTGAATTTTGTGTTGCAGGTGTTTAGCCTCCAAAACTAGTTGTTTGATGATCGGATGGATTGTTCACAAGTTTTTGTACTGTGGGACTGCGTGACAGTCAGAAGTCAGAACAGGAGCTATTTTGTGTATCTTTGACCGACTTCTCGGTGTTGCTCACATTCAAAGGTTTTTCAAGGACACCCACCATTGTAGATATGCAGAAAATGAAAAGTTCAACATGAATCTACTGTTCTTGTGTAGGCAACAATGCGCACAGAAATTATAGGAAGTAGAAAGACTTGAATTTTTGTATGAACAATTGTTGTTCCATTTTCATCTGAAAGTTAATCATATACAACGGCTAAACTCATCGCAGTACTAGTTGGTCATGGTCATAAGATACATAGAAGAAAGATCAGCATCTAGGCGCAAGTGCTAAAATTCTACAAGGAAAAAGAAGCAAATATTCAACCAATCACCATGTTCATCAAAGATATGAACATAGTGTGTCCTTCTCAAGATCATCCTGAGCCTTTGCACTGTTGTTATCCACTTGTGACTCACGAATTGCATTCCAGGTCAGTATCTGAAATTTTGCGCCTTGACAGTGGATCTGAAGAGGTGTCCTCTTTCATCTTGGTTTCCTCTTTCTCTGTGGATTCTGGCGCTTCCTCTTTTGTTGAATTTCTCGTGGTGGATAAGGAGTTCCTTGCCTTTTGTTGTTGTTCTAATATCTTCTGCAAATATCTTGCATGTTCTTCTATGCGCAGCTGTAGTTGCCTTTGCACCTGATGCCCAAGAAAAATATTATCAATGTAATTGTTGCCGGTAAACTTAAAATTCGTTTGAATTCACTAAGAGCAGTGATGGTCGAATGACGATTTTCTAATAGTATTTGCCAAAAATGACTGCACAGACGAATCAAAAATCTATACAGAATACAGATCTTCTAAATATTATATTATATATCGCTGATCATAAGTGCCTGGTATTTACCTCTAATTGTTCATGAAGTTGTTTCTGAACCTCCATTTGCATCCGAAGAGCTTCTGCTACTTGTAAGCTCCTAAGGGAGTTAGTAGTTAGAGAGATTGAGTTTAAATGGTTTTGAAATTTAAATTTGTTCATCCACACTGTAATTTGTTCTAATAGTTGCATACTCTTGTGGTCAAGCCAATGGCAAACAGGCAAAGGAAATCCAGGAGGAGGGGATGCTCACTTCTTTTTGTCGGCATCATTTCCTGGTATTACCGATTGAGATTTCTTGCCTTCTGAAGAGGACTTCTTATCTTAATTGAGCATGTAAAAAAACCAATAAATACAAAAGGAGAATTTTTCAACATAAAGCAATTACCAGGACTTAAAATATATATGCTTTGAATTGCTACTTTAAGTACCTTGTTTTGTCTCTGGAAGATACTTGGCGAAACGATATTTCTGCATTTCCCAACAAAAGGAGTGACTTGAAAATCAGAAATGATAACTGTTTAGTGGAGAAAGTGACTATGCACGGGAAGAAATTCCACCCAATTACCTGCAGATGGCTCTTCACATGATAGATGGTCAAGCCTTCTACCTTCATGAGCTTCAGCACACCCTTTGGTGTTGTCTCTACAAGATTTTGTATTATTGATATGTTAACACCAATTTAAATTTCAAATCAGAGAATTTGTTTACAATGAACTAGAAGGACCACGAGTGTGCCCTACTTTCTGGTCCTCCAAGCTTGTTGACAGCCTCTACAAAACGCTCATGGAGCTCCAGTGTCCATCTCAGTCTTGGTTTGTTACATGCTTCAGCTCGGGGTGAACTCAGCGGAACTTTGACAATAGATGCCGCGCTCGGGAGGTTTTCTTGGTCAGAGAAAGATGGCACTGTACAAGAAGAGGCTTGTGGTGGTCTTTCGTAGATGTCCTGATCAAGAAGAAGTTGTAGGGAAGGAACTAGCTAAGAGTTTCAATTAAGGCATAACAAATAGATTAAAGTGGACAATATAAGCTACTGTTAGTGTCGAATACCCACGAAGGTAGAGATCAATTGAAGACTCACATCTAATCGAGGGCTTTCTTCGTTGTTGGTGATGGCCATTCCGAGCTGTTCAGACAAGAACTGAAACTCCATCTGCTCACTGAAAGCCATGACATTGCTTTCTCCATGGAAACTACCTTCTGAAACGTCTCCAGAAAGGTTAAGAAAGTCCTTGAGATCTCCTGAATGTTCAACATCGTCATGACCACCATTGCTGAGGTCAGCACCAAAGAGCAGTGAAGAAGAGCTGGATGACTGCCGAGCCGAAATCTGCGGCTGCTGCTGCTCACATTTAGGAGGATGGGGTAGGAAAGGCAGAGCGCCTTTTTGCTGGCACGATTCGGAGCTTGTCTTGAACGAGGAGAACATACTTGTGCAGAATGTGGAAGAACTAGATGAAATTGGATCCGACAGTTGGGCTTGTGACGCGCGAGAAGCAGAACTTTCAGGATTGGACTCAGGACTCCGTTTATGAAGGTCAGGAGGAAGGATCTTTGTCAGACTCAACGAACCAATCATCTCTGACTTAACGCTCGAGGATTGAGCAGCACATGATGACTGCGGATCATGCGCTGAACCACAGTGATCG
This sequence comes from Panicum virgatum, assembly GCF_016808335.1. Classification (NCBI taxonomy): domain Eukaryota; kingdom Viridiplantae; phylum Streptophyta; class Magnoliopsida; order Poales; family Poaceae; genus Panicum; species Panicum virgatum. The sequence goes on from NC_053145.1 coordinate 3,369,881, forward strand.
GATTTAGCACTGAACAGACTATGACCTGAAGGCTGCGGAGCAGTGCATGTGTGTGCCATTCTGTCAGGGCCAGTTAGTTGCTTCACAGCAATAATGCTCCGTGTGCTCATGGCGCCTTGAGGTTGTCAGTGTCTTTGGCCATTCACCACTGAACAGGAGATATTGAGGACTGCTTGCTCCAAGCCTGCATAGCGAAAAATCTGAATAAGAACACGCAGTTCCAAGACCTATCAAATAGTCTAGGCCAGGTTGTGGCATTTTGTTGCAAGTCCTATCAAATCATTAATGGATCTAAAAGGGAAAATAAAAAAATATAGAAAAAATAGAGATCGGAAATATGGATGCAGAGTGAACTATTGTCTTGTTTATGCCCAAAATAAAATTTGGATAATATGTCGGAAGAGGTAAAAACACATATGCTAACAGTAGCAGCAATACACTGAAATGGATAAAAGAGAAGATCTGCAATATGATTTAGACCCTTCAACAACAGCAGCCTTTTGGAGTTTTAGTTGATGTAACAGTATCCTGCTTTTGAACCGTCAGGTTCAGAGCAGCAATGTCTGAACAGAAGAAAACTCATAGCAGACTTGTGATAAGAAGCCCAAGGCACATCACAAGAAGGAAAGCAAAACTGGGGAAAATACCAATGCAAATCTTGTGATGGTTCCAAATAAAACGGCAAATTAATGAATTATCAAGGCCACTTCGTTTTTTTAAAGAAGAATTATCAAGGTCAGACAGTTCAGATAGTTCCACAGTTTGACTAAATTTTCATGAAACGAGATCTGAAGGGGAAACTCAAACACAACCTGCGGATTATAAGAGCAGAACAAGATTCCTAGAAGAAACCAGAACACGACCAGGAGTGTCGGAGTTCAACTCTTAAGACGGGAATCAAGAAGGGAGCGGTTCTGGAAAGAAATGGTGGTGGAAGATCCAAACCCCCACCTGACAATGAAGCGCAGGATGACGAGTTCTAAAGCGTAAGAGATTCAGAACTCAGAAGCTAGCAGCAGCGTATCCTCTCCCCACAGCACCTCTCTCCCCTCTCCTCTCTATTCCTATCCTATCCATTATCTCTCTGGTTTTAAACTAGTAGTAAGTACTACTAGCATGACAAATGATTGGTGAAACTATACTGGCCTCTCTCTCTCTCTCTCTCTCTCTCTCTCTCTCTCTCTCTCTCTCCTCTCCTCCTCCCTCCCTCTCTCTCTCTCTATCCATCCACTTGCTTTCATTTGTTTATGCCATTTTGTCCCTGCTTGCTTCTGATATTGGGAAGACAGCATGGTATTTCAAAATAACAGGCCAGGCTCACCAATTTTGTTGCCACAAGTTCGAATTTTTCTCTCGTGTTTTGTTGGCACACGTATGACGTATGTATTTCCCTTCCTTTTAAGCTAGCTCATAGGATGAGAGGTAATATTACGTCCCCCCCTCCAATTTAGGACGCATTTTAGTGGAAAGAAAATAGATTTTTCCCTCTAGTTTCTGACAATACTGTCAATTGATGTAGTATAAAATCAGCATAATCCTAAAGGTACTTTGAATACGATTAACTTTCATCAACTAATCACACATACAAGTTGACTACTTATTATAAAATATTTTTAAAAAAAATATGCATCAAACATGTCTACTTGGATCACAATTACTTAAAAAATCTAAGAGCCTGTTTAGTTCTCAAAATTTCTCATGTGCTACAGTAACTTAAACATGTCGACCTGATACAGTGCACATGTGGGGCCATTGATAATTAGGCGAAAAAATTAGGGCTAAAGAAAACGAAGACCCTGTTCTGCTCCAGCACCAGCCAACAGTGTTTCCTCTCACACAATTCCAGCAGCAGCCTCTAGCCAGCCAGCAGTGTTTTTCTCTCACACCACTCTAGCAGCAGCCTCCAGCACCAGCGCAGCGAACAGGTCGAAGCCGTCGCTCGCAACACAAGTTGACCAAGCTGTGCTTGCTTATTCATCAAGCCATCACTCCTGAGTCTGAGTGTACTGCACGGCATGCATTAACTGCATAAGCACGCTGAGTTAGCTCAGGGGTTAGCAGGTGCATTAAACAAGTGATCGAGGCGATGGCCGCTGACCGAATCTGGGCAGCCTCTTGTGCTGTGAGAGGACAATGAATGGCCAGTTGCAAGATCTGTGACCTTGAGATGCAGGTGCTTGATTTTTTTTTCTATTTGGTTTAATGCTCAGTTAAATCATTAAGTTTAGATTAAGGGGTTTGACAGTGGATCGGAATCTTACCTCGTCGTCATCATCTACCAACTGGTTTGTCTTGATGCCTCTGTTAGATTTTATCCAATGAGGTTTTACGACAAACACAAAATCAACACGTTAACTGAATTTTATGGGTTTATTTGGAGCGCACGCAGGAATTTCACATGAGATCATCGCAGGAAAAGAGTGATTTTTTGTTCCTCGTGGTCCCACTGATTTTTTATTACTAGCCATTTCTAATAAGTAGCACATGACTATGCGGCATTTTTTTTAACAAACCAGCTGGAGGGCTGCCAAATCATTTAAGAAGTATAGTTTCACAGCAATATTACCTAAAACAAAATGCACACAAAATCAACAAGAAACAAGTGTGACGTAAGAACCACGTGGCGCTTGGCCCTCTCAAAACCACTTGCCGCAAGCCCACCTCTTCCAAGTGGCGACATTTTCCTATGATAAGTTGGTAAACTTAAACGAAACTTTAGGTTTCAAAATTTTACACCAAAAAACATCACATCAAATGTTTGGATATATGCATGAAGTATTAAAATAAAATTTATTTACAAAACTTTTTGCGCGGATGGGTTGTAAGATCGCGAGATGAATCTAATAAGTCTACTTAATCCATGTTTTGCAACAGTGATGCTATAGTAACTATCCGCTAATTGTGAATTAATTACTATTATTAGATTCGTTTCGCGATTTACAATCCATCCGTGCAAAAAAAATATTAATATATTTTATTTAATAATTCAAATTAGCAAAATTCTCTTTCCAAAATTTTGACCATATGATCTAATCACAGCCAGACTCCCTGTTCCTAGAAGATAACATGGACAACAGAGTGACCGAGGCCCTGTTTGGACGGAGGGGTAAATGGAGTAAAAGGGGTAAAAAGAGGTACTTTTTATTTTTAACATCCAAACATGAGGGTAAAAAGAGTTGAAGCAAATATTTTACCCTCAAATTTTCTTTACCTCTCTTTGGGTGTCAAATAGAGGTAAAACTATCATCCAAACACCTTTACCCAACCATATTTACCCATAATCCAAACACCTTTATAGGGTAAAACTATTAGAGGTAAATGGTAGGCATAAAACATTTACTTTGAGGTAAATTTACCCTGAATCATCCAAACAGGGCCCGAGTGAACTCACCAAACCAGCTTGCACAGCACACCTGGCCCCACTAGAATGGCTGCTTCCCTGGTGGGCCCCAGTGATAGCTCAGGATTGGGTGATGCAGATCAACTAGACGACAGAGCTCCTGAAACAGCCACTTCAGTCCTGCTCCACCCTGGCCCACGCCTTCCTTTGTCTTTGGTAAATAAAGACCGTACCCTCTGCCATACACGTATGCAAATACGGTTTGGAATGCTGAAACCAATTGGCAGATGATTTAGTTGGACAGAGAGGTTTCTGATAAAAAAAAAGACAGAAAGGTTTGTTTTCTTAAAAAAAACAGAGGTTTGTACAATTGTTCGTGTACTCTGATTTCTTTGAACACTTGGAACCCTCGGGCTGTAACAAGGCCTTATGCCCATTTAAGATTAGGGCCAAAAATTTGGTTCTCTGATCAGGAGAAAAAAGTGCCATGTGGTTCTCTAAAATATTCTCTAAAAATAGTGTCGATATCAGTTCTCGAATTGATATAGATTATTAGCACGGGTAGCGACAAATAAGAATTTCTATGCCTAATGATGTCACACCACTATTTTTTTACAAGAATATGTCAATCTGAACTTCTAAACGATTTGGCCATCTACCGAAGGTATCAACATCACTAGATGTCACTACTTTAAAAACCACTTTTGAAAACCATGTAGTAAAAAGAATGAGGGTTAATGATGATGAGGTTGGAGGATAAGGCAAGTAAGCTTGCATTGCCTGTCCAAATTCTCCACTAAACTAGATAGGCACTTCCCTTTCGAAAACTAGTAGTATAATCCAACACTCATGTTGAAAATCCAAAGGTGGATGTGCCCAAATAGACAACTCCCAGGGCAAAGAAACAGGTGTCTGCTCCTCATGAGATCCCCATCCAAGTAAATTTTGCTCGCTTGCTGGTAATGTGAAGCAGGCTGATGAGCAAGTGCACAGAATAATTGCACACTCAACAAAAAAAGGTAGGATGATGAGCAAGTGCGTAGAATAATCCAAACATGTCACTCAAGAGCTATGAATGAATATGGAGAAAAAAAAATCTAGGATTTGGAAGATTCATGCGCATGCATTTATCCTCGTGTCTTTGTGACAAGGATTGATGGAAAGAGCTGTGATAGGAAAAGAGGATGAAATGGTTGATTTGTTTTGAACTTATGATGGAGAGAGGAATGGTGATTACTGGTGTTTGTGGCTGAGGTTGAATGCTCATGCATCAGATATACTCCCTCCGTGCTGGTAAAAGAAGTCGTTTAGGACAACGACACGGTCTCCAAAACATAACTTTGATCCCTTATTATTATAAAAATATTTATAGAAAAATGAGATATGAATACTTTTATGAATGTATTTTTCAAGACAAACCTATTCATATAATTTTTCACATTTGCAAACTCAATAATTTAAAAGTTATTGATGATTTATATTCTCAATGTTTGACCCAAAATATGTCCAAAACGACTTCTTTTACCAATACGGAGGGAGTATGGGGACAAACTAACGTGTACCAGATTTTCTTAAGACAGGGATTCCAATTCCATTTTGGGCTCTACATAATTGCTACCTCTTCCAGGTCATTCAACTGGTGAAAGGACAGCATTTCGGATAGTAACAGCATCTAGATTATAATTTTTGACACTAATTTGTATTGTTGTGTATTCACAAATTTAAAAGGCTCATAACAGTCAGATAATGATTTGGATGTCAGCTTTGGATACGAGACGTAGCGTTTAGGGATGGCAATTAGGGTGCGAGTAGACTAAATTCTATACCCGTGAATTTCTTAATGGAATAAACTTTGTACCCGTCGGGTTTGCAGGTGTGGGTTTGTTCTTCAAGTACCCAAACCCACAAACCCGTGGGTACAATAAACCCGACAATATATAACCTAAAATACTAATGTCACAAGGTCTTATATCAAAATAAGGTCCAATCACATGCTAAGAGTGACTTAGGCTCATGTACTTCCATTCCCATCGATGATTACCTATTCATAGACTCATTTGGCTATAATGCATTGTGTATTTGTTTTTGTTTTCTATTAAATTTTATTGCTTCTTCTATCGGGTACGGGAAACTTGCGGGTAAAAAAAAACCGCACGGGTACGAGTACAGGCATGAAATCATACCCGCGACGGGTATGAGTTTTTTAACGGGTACGATTTTACCCTGGCGGTGCGGATTTGGGTTAGTGATACCCGACGGATTTGTACCCGTTGCCATCCCTAGTAGCGTTCATACATAAATATGGCAATTTTTCTTTGCTATCATATATCGTTCGTGAAGAGGGAAGATCAAGAGATGGGTTCAGAGTTTTAGACAGTTCTTGTTCATCTCAACAGGTGCATAACATCAGTACACATACAGTCTCAGTCGTCCAAGTAAAACTGCAGAAGATGGCGAAACCACAGACGACTTCAGCTTTGACATGCTTACTCATCTATTCTAGCACAGCAGCGCCACTCAGTTACCTAGCACTGCCAGCTCTTGTTGATCTTCGCTATCTACCTTTAAGCTCTTCTTCAAACATGCGCATTTTCTCCTGAATCGGAGCCAGAAATGACTTCAGATCCTTGGAAATCCGTGTTTTATTGTTGGATGTGAGGTCCTTGTCGTCACTGAACCTTACTTGTAACTGACAGACACCAAAAAAGAAAAGGCAAATATGTGATGCCAGCCAGTATTTTGTTAGATACATTGGTACAAAGCTCCCAATATAGAATAGAGACTTTACCTCCAAGTCCTCAAGCTCACCAAATGAAAACTCAGGAATGTCTAAATGACCTTTTACTTTCTTGTTTTCTTCTTTAACTAACCATTCACCTGATAAGCATTACCATGAGTTACACTGTAGTAATACCAAGACCAAAGGGGGTAATCATGAGTGAATGATGTCAATCTTGATATGATGTTGGCGTTTTACCTCTAAATCTCAAGCTCAGCTCATAATTATACCCTACTCTCTTTTTGTTGCGAACCGTAACCTGAAATGCCTGCATAGCAACAATGGGTATACATTGAGTTGTTAAACTATTACCAGTACAGAAATACTTAGTCAAAGAAGTAAATGGCAATCAAAGCAGATTCCATCCAGGAATACACATTGAACAATGCATCTGCCTCACTGAAAGTGCATCTAGGCCCCTAGTGGGTTTTTGTGAATTGAATGACACCATAATTAAAGAACTAATCATTTTGTTGAGTATATGAGCAGAAATTGATCGTCATATCAGTTATCTATTTAGAAGAAAATAGATTGAGAATGAGGATAAAAGGAACATAGGACAAGATTTGTGCTAAGCCATAATTAAAAGTGACAATATTGACAAGCAGTGGTCATTGTATGGATTGAGATATGTGTTGATGACAACTATTTATATTCATATCCAAATGAAGCTTGTTGACAAGGTCACAGCATTGTAAGAAGGAAATTCTTGTGAAGAAATGGACAACCTATCAAGAGAAGATATAAGTTGCAAAGAATTACGAAGAATGAATTTCATTGATGATTTAATTATGTTCATATCCAAATGAAGCTTGTTGACAAGGTCACAGCATTGTAAGAAGGAAATTCTTGTGAAGAAATGGACAACCTATCAAGAGAAGATATAAGTTGCAAAGAATTACGAAGAATGAATTTCATTGATGATTTAATTATGATACAAACTCATATCAAGAGAAGATGTAAGTTGTAAAGAAGTCACATTACGACTAGTTTCTTTAGATCCAGCTATTTATACCCTTTAGCCCCCTCCTTGGTGAGCTACAATTCCAAGCACTATTTCACTGCTTGCTAGTCGTGCTAAGAAGCTTAGTAGCCTTTGTTGAGCTCTCCCCAACCTCTCTTTGTGAGATTGCTTAATCCTTGCTAAATCTTTGTGTTGAGTTTGAGAGAGTAACTGCTTGAGAGTACTAAAGAGCACAACAAATGTTAAGCACTTAACCAAATTTGTGTGATTCGCAATTGTTATTCTTGGAGCTTGGTTCCTAGATGACTAAGTGTGGCCCGGTGAACACCCAAGATTGTGGGTTGTCACGGGAAGTTTCTAAAGGTCTGTTTCCACCTTCGCAAGGGAAGGGAATCAAGATAGTGGAAGGCTAAGGTGTGTGTCGTGGGGTTTCTAGGGGTACCCACAGCCGGGTGGCGGAACGCACCCGCCTATTCCCAGTGAGGGAGTACTCGGGGAAGTACTAGGCGATGGGGCTGAATCTACGCTGAGACAAGGACTCAAGAACACACGATTTAGAGTGGTTCGGGCCGCCGGAGCGTAATACCCTACGTCCACTGGGAGATGTATTGTTCTTGGTGGTGTGTATGAACCTATCCTCTGCTGGCCTTGGCTCTTGCCCAGCCTGAGGTCTTCTAGCGGCGCCCCCTCCTTTTATAGATCAAGGGGGAGCGGATACATAGGACGTTGATGCCCCGACAGGTGGGCCCAACGTGACTGTGGCTACAGTGGTAGCGAATCTTTCCTCCGATATGCGTACTGCTGCTCCTCTGACTCAGGGGGGTCTTCTCTGGTCCCGTCAGCGAGGCGCCCGTTGGAGTAGCGTAGCTTGCGGCGTGGCCTGCTGAGGCTATTATGTAGCGTCATAATGGGCGAAGCCGAGCCGTCGTATCCATCTGTTACGGCAGGCTGGCAGATGCGGTATGGGCGGCGCCAGCGGCTCCACTGCCTTGGTAATACGCGATCAATAGTGTCCCCTGGTCAATGAAACGCCTCAGCTTCTGCCATATCAATGCAGACATCCACCTACCGCAATGAATGCAATGGTGGGTGAACGTTAGTATGGAAACCCAAACGGCCATATCCTGCAGACACGTGGCGTCTCCAGACCACCCCGACGCGGGGTGCCGATTTCTTCCCTTAGTGAGGGGTCCGGTTATTATACAGGGGGTCCGGGACCCCACGAGGGGTCCGGGACCCTGCGGGGGCCCGGTCTCCTTGGGAGGTCCGTAGCCCCGGCTGCTCGCGCATGAGTTCCTGCCTCTTCCGGGACACGTGGTGTCTCCGGACCTTTCCCAACTGTGGAACGGTCCGGGCCGTTGCTGGGAGAACAGGACTCCGGACCGCAGGGGTCCGGCTGTTTGGATGTAGTTAAGGATAACTACAAGATCCTTTCCTAGACACAGCAAGAGGGGGTACCCCAGTCCTGGGGTACCGACAGTGGCCCCCGGGCCCACCTCGGGAGAGGTACGAACCCGCGGGTGGGGCCACTATCAGTATGTGTTTCTACGCAACTTGATCTCGTTGATGTGCTCGTGTAGAGAGCGGGAGTCCCGGACCCCTGAGGCCGGTACACCTGTTGCCAGATTTAGGTACTAGAGTGCTCTCCATAGGGCGACGAAGGTGTAGGCTTAGGGTACGGAACCGAGCTAAGCGGCTACACAGACTTCGGATCACTCCGGGAGCAACCACCACTTCCCGGACCCGGCTTTTGTCGACCGTGGCGAGCGGTCTCCGCCGGAGCGGGCCACCGGAGTGGACTTGGAGCGGCCGTGGCGAGCGGTCTCCGCCGGAGCGGGCCACCGGAGTGGACTTGGAGCGACCGTGGCGAGCGGTCTCCGCCGGAGCGGGCCACCGGAGTGGACTTGGAGCGACCGTGGCGAGCGGTCTCCGCCGGAGCGGGCCACCGGAGTGGACTTGGAGCGACCGTGGCGAGCGGTCTCCGCCGGAGCGGGCCACCGGAGTGGACTTGGAGCGACCGTTGCTGACAATCTGATGGAGCATGCTACCAGACCTCATAGTAAGGTGTAAAGAAACCAAGCCTTATACTAGAAGGGAGCCCGGGACCTCTAAGTACAGCAGTCCTGGATACTAGAGTACTTGTAACAGGGTAGCGAAGTACGTAAACTTAGGGTACATTACCAGGCTAAGCTACGCGGAGCTTCTCTCCCCCAGGATACAAGTACCACTTCTCCAGAGCAGGTCCTTAAGGGTCCGGACTGCCTTTCAGCTAGAAGGGGTGTCTTCACCTGACCATAAGCTAGCAGCTTAACTTGAATTGTTAGCAACAAGGAAAACTCCGTTCAAGAGGAAAGAATAGTTAAACCAAGGCGAATAAATGTAAATCAGGGCGGAGGCCTAGGTAAAACTGAGAAAGAAAATCTCCTTTATTATTGTGGTTGTCACGGTATACATCAGAGGTCGGGATTACGAGGTCGGACCTCCACCGCTCCGGACCGTTTTTTGCCTGTTTGTGTGATAGGGCCAGAGGTCGGGTTTACAAGGTCGGACCTTGACCGCTCTGGACACACACGTAGGCGCCACGTTATTACAAAGGAGGAATTCTCTTAGTCTCTTTTTAGGAGTAACCTACGGCTGTATGCTATACAGCGTGTTCTTCTCCGGTTGGAAGTGGTGCGACCACTCCCGAATTCTTCATAGTCGTCGGAGGCGAAGGCGCCCTGGATGTGCCTGAACCGCATCATCCAGCATCACCTCGGGAGCTCGGGGGATCCCTCCTTGCCTAAGAGCTGTCACATGCTTATATGGCATGAGACAAATTCTATTGGCTTTGAGTGGGAGAGGCCCCCAGCCGTCGTCGTCGTCTGCCGATGGAAACCAGACGCCCTTGCGCAGCAGATGGACCGGACGTGGAGCGCGGAGAGGTGCGGTCGTTCGCCGGCTTGTCCTTGGTGCTAGCGCCAGGGGTCCCCGCGCCTGGCGACGGGGGCTTGTCTGCAGCAGCACCGAGCTACGCTGAGGCGGATCTCCGGTGCTGGCGACGGCCGGACGACACGGCCAACTTCCTCCGGGATGGCCGTCGGCTCTGGGCTCCATGTTGAGAGAAAGCCTTGAGCCGACGTCATGCCGTTGGAGAGGAAGGATGGCCGTTGCTTGAGAGAAAACCTTGAGCCGACACTGGGATGGCGCGGGGCAGCACGCGACAGGCGTCGCTCCCGCGCACCACCGTGCCGGCTCTGAGGCGTCGCAGTGGTGACGCACAGCAGGCGCAGCTGCCGTGCACCGTCGGACCGAGGGCGCTGGCGCCCCAGTGCCACAGCATGCGGCGTGGGTGCCACCATGCCCCTCTTCATCTTCTTGCCCGTCGTTGCCGAGGATGAACACGGCCCCAGAAGCCTGAAGATCCAGCCAGCGCCTATTCTTCCCCACGGACGGCGCCAAAATGTCGTGGGGTTTCTAGGGGTACCCACAGCCGGGTGGCGGAACGCACCCGTCTATTCCCAGTGAGGGAGTACTCGGGGAAGTACTAGGCGATGGGGCTGAATCTACGCTGAGACAAGGACTTAAGAACACACGATTTAGAGTGGTTCGGGCCGCCGGAGCGTAATACCCTACGTCCACTGGGAGATGTATTGTTCTTGGTGGTGTGTATGAACCTATCCTCTGCTGGCCTTGGCTCTTGCCCAGCCTGAGGTCTTCTAGCGGCGCCCCCTCCTTTTATAGATCAAGGGGGAGCGGATACATAGGACGTTGATGCCCCGACAGGTGGGCCCAACGTGACTGTGGCTACAGTGGTAGCGAATCTTTCCTCCGATATGTGTACTGCTGCTCCTCTGACTCAGGGGGGTCTTCTCTTGTCCCGTCAGCGAGGCGCCCATTGGAGTAGCGTAGCTTGCGGCGTGGCCTGCTGAGGCTATTATGTAGCGTCATAATGGGCGAAGCCGAGCCGTCGTATCCATCTGTTACGGCAGGCTGGCAGATGCGGTATGGGCGGCGCCAGCGGCTCCACTGCCTTGGTAATACGCGATCAATAGTGTCCCCTGGTCAATGAAACGCCTCAGCTTCTGCCATATCAATGCAGACGTCCACCTACCGCAATGAATGCAATTGTGGGTGAACGTTAGTATGGAAACCCAAACGGCCATATCCTGCAGACACGTGGCGTCTCCAGACCACCCCGACGCGGGGTGCCGATTTCTTCCCTTAGTGAGGGGTCCGGTTATTATACAGGGGGTCCGGGACCCCACGAGGGGTCCGGGACCCTGCGGGGGCCCGGTCTCCTTGGGAGGTCCGTAGCCCCGGCTACTCGCGCATGAGTTCCTGCCTCTTCCGGGACACGTGGTGTCTCCGGACCTTTCCCAACTGTAGAACGGTCCGGGCCGTTGCTGGGAGAACAGGACTCCGGACCGCAGGGGTCCGGCTGTTTGGATGTAGTTAAGGATAACTACAAGATCCTTTCCTAGACACAGCAAGAGGGGGTACCCCAGTCCTGGGGTACCGACAGTGTGCTTGTGTAGCGCCATGGCGAGAAGGCTTTGTGGAGCGCCTCAAATGGAGAATAGGAATAACTGGGCTTGTGTAGCACATGCAGTGAATTCGAACTTCGGTAAAAAAAACCTTGTGTCAATTGTGTTTGATTTTATCTTGTGGATTTGAGTAGCTCTCCGTTGGACATTCGTTGTCTTGGAGAGATTGTTGTTTTTATGTGTGTAGGAACTATGTGGACCAGCTCAAGAATCTTCACTGAGCCTACTCTACATTTCGGGTTTGAATTTGGGGGTATTTAACTATTTGCCATCCTTACGGATTGCACCTACTCGTTTGCCATCCTTCCAAACGAAACTAATTTTTTGCCACTGCCCACTACTCGAAGCTAATATTTTGCCAATTTTGCCGACGTAGCACACCAGCTCGAGCCAAATCAACTCGCCAACATGTAAGGCGCACACGAAAAGACATTCATGCCCCTGCCCTATCTCAGCATAACGTGCTATCTCTTCCTCTATCTCTATGACTGACGGGACCCGCCCATCCTCTTCGACCTCCCTCTTCTTCCTTTTTCACCTGCCCGACCCCGCGGCCGTCGGCCGTCGGCGCGCCAGCTCTGGCACCCACCACTGAGCGTCGCGAAGCTAGGCATCATCGGCTGCAAGGGCCTCCTGGCGATGCGCGCTGGCAAGGGCTGCACGGACGTGTACGCCGTGGCCAAGTACAGCCCCAAGTAGGGGTGCACGCACACCATTGCCGACAGCTTCGACCCGGCCAAGAACGAGCAGTACACGTGACCGGTGTACGACCCCTGCACCGTGCTCACCGCCGCCGTGTTCGACGACCCCCGCCGATGTCGGCGGAAAGGCTGCCGCCGCTGCCGCGTGCTCGTGGCCGATGGGGAAGGCCGGCGCTGCCGCCGATGCACCACCTGCGGGCCGTCCCGGCGGTGCACAGCGAGGCACTGTGTCTGGTGGTGGCGCGCATCTCGGCGGCGCACTTGGCATGATCGGAGTCGCCACTGTGGCATAAGGTGGCGACGTGGATGCTGGACGCCGTGGAGCCGCGCGGGTTCAGCATGCGCAAGCTACGTGCCAACTAGAACCGCGCCGCCGTTGCGCTCTCCTGGGTCGCCGACGCGATGCGCTGGGTGGACGCCCAGTCGTGGCGCAAACCGGCGACCACCATGATGGCGCACGCGTTGCTAGTCCTCGCGTGGCACCCGAACCTCGTCGTGCCGACGGTCACGCTCCACATAGCTGTCGTGGGCATGTGGAAGTACAGGCGCAGGCTGCACGCGTTGGCGCTGCACCCATGCGTGCGCGCGTCCATGGCGGAGGCGCCGGACAGGAAGGAGCTGGACGAGGAGTTCGACACGATCCCGAGCACGAGGCCGCCGGAGGTGGTGCTTAGCTTTGGCTCAATAAACAAGGTAGACTGTAATTACGCATCCAAGACTACCTCCGTACTTACTTTGACATTCAGGCGCAAGGAGGCGGTGCGGAGGGTGGAGATGGAGCGGTAGGAGCAGAGGTCGGGCAGCAGATGAAAGGAAGAAGAAGAGGGAGGTAGAAGAGGATGGCTGGGGTCCCTTCTGTCATAGAGATAGAGGAAGAGATGACACGTTATGCTGAGATAGGGTAAGGGCATGAAGGTCTTTTCGCATTCGCCTTACACGATGGCGAGCTGATCTGGCTCGAGCTGGTGTGCCACGTAGGCGAAATTGGCAAAATATTAGCTTCGGGTAGAGGAAGGTGGCAAAAAATTAGCTTCGTTTGGAAGGATGGCAAACGAGCAAGAGCAATCCGTAAGGATGGCAAATAGTTAAATACCCCTTGAATTTGTATCCATTTACTCACACTATATTTGTCGTGTTCACTCTACCCTGTGTGAACCCAGAAGTTCCAGTTTTGGTAGGCAATGTATTTTACCCGGTGCATTTGAGTGAAAGTTTTGTAGGTGCGCCTATTCACCCCCCCCCCCCAAAGGCGCCATCAGAGTCCTTTAACCCATTGTTACTGGTACAGGTCAATACAAATAATATCAATTGCATTAGGTGCACAATGTCAATGAATGAACATGAATAATTAGTGTGTTTCCTTCAGTCACAAACTAATAATGGTATCGTGGAATTGAATTGCTTTGTCAAATATTATACTTACATCTCCTGAGCATTTGGACACTTCATCAATGGATGCCTTCCCTGTTGGGAATTCCAATGAACCTAGAGAACCCAACAAATCCTGTAGCACAGATCAGCCAACAAATGTCAAGAGAAATGCAGAAGAGTTAAGACATCATTCTTCTATTTTATACCAAATATTTTTGCAAACAATTGGCTGTTAAACTACCGCACCTTAATCCTACTATTGGCCCATGAGTTGAGGTTTTTCTCCTCCCAGGTTCCAGCCTGCAAAGCTCAAACAACACGTCAGAAAACAGTACTGTAGCCACAGTAAGAGTGCATTGGTAATTTGTTCCTTCTAAAGCTGCACGATCCATATCAAAACAATGCACGGATTGGTTAGAAAACTCACCACTTCCCATATTTCTTCCCGCCATTCTATTTAGTTCTAGGGGTTGTTCTTGCCCCTACTTTGAAGTGTAATTGTAATTTACCCTCTTTTATTTTTAACTTTGTGATTTTGCCCTTTACTATTCACAAGTCAATGCAATTTGCCCCTAGTCAATGGTTAAATCAGAGGCAACTGCGCAGAGACCAAGTGAAAAATTGCATTAACTTGTGAAAAGGGCAAAATCAAAGTTAAAAAAAACAAGGGCAAAACTACAGTTGCACTTCATAGTAGGGTAAGATCACCAAAAAAAACTTATATTTAATGTCATGAGATTACTCATTGTGAAGACAATCCAAACATGGGGTAAATTCAAAATTGTCATAAATCATTTGGAATCAAAATATTAATCCTGACTAACTAGTTTGAATTTATCAGATCCCACTAGTTCAAGCTTTCAAATCTATTCACCCTTCAACTTCATGTATGTTTCCTCGGTGAAGTCACTAGCAGAAGTCTGTTTCCTCGGTGAAGTCACTATCAGTCACGTTTATGCCTGCAATCTAGCACATTATATTGTCCAGGTCATCAGCTCTGTGAACAAAATCAAATGCTCACAAGCAGCAGGAACACTCGTCAACCAATTCTATAAATTCCTTGTGAATTTGAGGGTGAATGTACCCAGCAATCCGCAAAAAAATAATGGATTAGAATCTTGCTGAGGAATCCATGGAACAATTGGAAACAGACGGAGACATGGTCCCGGCGGCAGATCAGCTATACATACATAATGACAAGCGAGTTCGCTTACAGGCGGCAGATCAGCTATACATACATAATGACAAGCAAGTTCGATTACAGATCAGATCTAGCACCCGTAGCTCCGCCATTCGATTGCACAGATGGGGTGAGGGCTGATGAGACAAGAGGCATCGCAAACAAATTTACAATCTTTTTTTTCTGACAAGCTTGCCGCAATGCAACAACAAGGTTTCATTCCCCACGAGATGGAAGGATGGAGATGATGAGATGAGACGGGGTGGGGGGCTGACCTGGTTCCAGACGGAGCCGAGCGGCGGCGGGTTCCCGTTCCCGTTGCCGTTGGCGGCGGCCGCGGCCGCGGCCGGGTCGAGCTTGCGCGGGACCGGGAGCGGCGCGGCGTCGCCGGTCGCCTCCCGCACCCAGTACCTGTACGACGACGCCTTCTCCGCCGGCGCCGGCGCCGCTGCTGTGTCCTCCATCTCTGCTCGTTCTCCCCGCAGCTTCCGGCGCCAACGGCGGGCGGATCGGTGGCCGCCGCAGATCTCTCAGCGAGGCGCGACCGCGCGAGGCGGGAACGGGGAAGGGGTGGTCGGCGCGGTCGCGTGCACTCCAATTCCGACAAGTCCTGCTTTCGCGAGGGCGTCCTTGGCGTGGTCCCACTCGGACACTACTGGCCTGAAGCACCAAATGAAATCTATTTGTAAAACTTTTCTAGAGGGTGTAATTTTTCGTGACGAATTTAATGACATTAATTAATCGTTGATTTACTACAATTATGCTATAGTAATTATTCTCTAATCGCACGGTCAAAAACTTCATTAGATTCTTGAGGGTCACTAACGCAGGGTTCTAAAACTGTCTTTATTTGACACCATAATTAACGACCAAACTATATTATTATTCACTAATACGCTGCAAACCAAACAGGCCAGTGGCATGGGCACGTGCTCCAGATGCTTC
This sequence comes from Panicum virgatum, assembly GCF_016808335.1. Lineage (NCBI taxonomy): Eukaryota > Viridiplantae > Streptophyta > Magnoliopsida > Poales > Poaceae > Panicum > Panicum virgatum. Next base: position 3,385,687 of record NC_053145.1, read on the forward strand.
GTGAACCTTCCCGGCAGTTACACGCCAGGTGGGAGACCTTCCAGTAATCCAGCTCCCGTCAACGATGCCGACTTGTGGGCCCAAAGCAGTTGGCTTGTGCGTCACATTTGGTCAAGGGTCAAAGGGGTGTGTATAGATCCCACAAATTTTCCAAACTTTCCATCACATTCCCTATCACATCGAAATATTAAATATAACAAATAACCCATGTATGGAGTACTAAATATAGTTAAATAAAAAAACTAATTACATAATTTTAATGTACGTTGCGAGACGAATCTTTTGAGCCTAGTTAGGTCATAGTAGGACAATATTCCCAACAAACAAACAAAAAATAATACAGTGTGCTACAGTGATTGATGTGACTTTTTCTCCCACCTTTTCCCCATCTAAACACAGCCAAGCTGGACCTGCGCATCGTACCCACCACTGATGGCAATTTGTCCTTCATTTTCCATGGTGCTTTTGCAAAGTTTAATTTAATTCTGAATGTCATATCGTACGTTTGTTAAAACCTGATCAAGTTCATGTTCCCGCGAAACAACAGTTACAAATCTTAGTCGCCAAGAAAATAAAGATAACAAGCCCTAGTCACAAGCAAATCGGGGGCGGTAGAAAAGCAGCAGAAGCAACAGAGACTTATCAAGGAGAAAATTTCAGAATTGACGAAACAAGAAATATTGCAAAATTGCAAGTCAAATACCTAATAATGCTATCAAAATCGAGCACACAACGTTGGAACTTGGAAGCCGAACGACCCCTTTGAGATACAAGTTCCAATGTTCCTCCAGGCACCAGCTTGAACCGGATGATGTCCTTTGACCTTTGATCAGCACATGCTTGAAACTCTCAAGGATCCTTCCAGGCACCAGCGGAACTCCAGATATTAGTATGCCTAAATCTTTTTTTTTCCCTGTTACAAAATACAAGACCACAATGATCTTGGTGACTTAAAGACCAACCCAATATGACCGGCCATTGCTGTTATGGATGGGTGACGGAGTCGGTGTCGTCACAGCCCACTCGTACCACACCTGCAACAATGGAGGATGCAATGGTAAAATTCAAGCATACCAGAATTAGCAACCAAACAATAAGACATGAAATGTAAGTACTACTACCTTTGTGGGAGCACAGCACCGCCAGAAGTGCACTTCTATAGGAGATCCGTCGGGCACGTAGATGGGCTTTCTCAACGGGAAGAAGATCGGGAACCTGACAAGGTTTGATCATGAATATACAATTACTGATGGCAAGATTTGAGAAATTTATTGTCAGCTTGCAAAGATCAGGTTGCCAGTTACCAGCTAAACATGTTTGGTGTAGCAGTGTTTGGCTCAATTCCAAGATGAACATCCTTATATAGAACAGAGTCAAAATATCCAGCAAATCCTGCCAAAATGATGGGCACAACTGCTGTTACTAAGGGGATAGCTACTGTAGCTGTGGTAAAATCAAACATAGATATATATATGCGTACCGTGCACAAGGCATGATCCCATATCTGGTGGCATTTCAAATTGCAACTTGGTATACCTTTGATTGCTTGCATTTGGTGAGAAATTTGGATGTGTGAAAGTAAAAACCTGGAGATATCATGGTGATCAACAAATTTCATGGCATTAATAATGATTGAAAAATGGCAGTGTCAGAAACTGTGGTCAGATCAGACAGCCATTAAAGCACATACAGCACAAATTCTGATTTCTAACCTGTTGTGGAGGTGCCAGTGTCGCTATGCGGTGTAGTTTGACAACATATGCAGTTTCAAAATGTGCAATATCTTTGTGTGCTTTGATCTGCAGAAACCAGGTCACTTAGATTTCTATAGAAATCGCACAGCTAAAACTGAAATGGGTAGACACCTACATCATTGTGCAACTTTGATGCTGTTATTGGTTGGATAAAACTAGTGTATCTGCAAAGAACCATAAGCAAACAATCATTTTTTTTTGAGAGAACAAACAATCAATGATATCAAATATATATGGACATCAGGAATTAAGGAAAAATATGTATAAGAAAAGGTCCAGTACGAAGAAGGAATAGAAATCCCATCTGGCTTCAAGAATCGCTGAGCACCATCCAGACACTCAGGAGATAGCTCATTGTCACCGAAGGACCCAAGCAATTCACTGACCTGATTCATGTAGGTGTGTAAGATGTTTATCTAATTAACAGATTGGAAAACATGACCATTTCTAATAAAAGAAAATATCACCATACCAAAATATCTGCTTTTTCAGGGGCATCCCAGCACCTCATGTCGCTAGAAATTACAGTAACCATGCTTTCCCACCCCTCCAATTTGATCAAACTCTGTTTCAGTTCCCCAAAATAGATAAAATCAAGTATTAGTCAATCCTTATACAAGACAGCAACATGATTGTATCTTGCATTGACAAGAAATGGTTGGATAAATAAGAGACAGGACAATCACTCAAAAACTCACATGAAGAGTAATGACAGCATTAGGATTTTTTTCCACAGCATATACTTTTAACTTGCGACCAGTTTCTTCAGCAGCCTGCATCGAAAGCCAAAGTTTATAACTTTATATAGCTCCAAGCTCCATTGAAAACAGATGAAATGAAAAATGATGTGTTACAGTTGTACTATGCTTTTCCAAAAGGGTTTTGCAGTTGTATCATTAAGTGCAAGCTAATTCATCAAGGTCCTTTTTTTTTCTTTCAAGCTCATAAGCTCCAAGAGAAGTGACACTGACCTGCAATGATGCTCGTACTAGAGGTCCTCGGCCTGCTCCAACAACCATCAGCACCTTCGTTTGTTGAATAGCGAGGAATTATATGATTGGACTTAGGAGATAATAGAAATATGGAATGAAGCTCAATCAGACAGGGAGTAGATTTGTTAACAGGATGCAAGAAATGAGAAGCCAGAAAAAAGTGTCATTCAACCGGCCAGGGTCTAGAACCATATAGTAGAAACAATATCTGAATTTATGTTACCTCAACAGAAAATAAAGCCTCTAATCTTAGCTCAAAAAGATACACAATACACATACACCATTACATCATCTCTTAAATTTTGGGCCATTGAAAGTCTGCATGAATCAAATCTAGAAGGGGAAACTGTCAAAGTACAAGGCTCGATCTTACCGTCCTAGTTGTGGAGACCGCATCATCTGGGACCCTATCAACCAAAACCTTAGCAACTGCTCTTTGATACTGTGCACACGATGTAAAGAAAGAATTACTGGTGTTAATAAAAGAAAAGGCATGCAGGAAATCCCAGGAAAGAAAAAGACAACCTTCTGGTCATATGATGTTTTTTTTTTGCCAAACTAGGGTCATCAGTTCATGCAAGAAATTAATACTTGAAGGGAGCAAGTACCACCAGAAAGAGCCATATAACGGGGCACTAAATAAAAAGGGAAAAAAGGTGACAACTAAGATGTAGCAAGTTCAATTCAAAATTTCAATTCTGTATTAATATTTTTACAATAAACGTGGAAAAGAAAGTAGCTCCTTCAGAACATATACTATATATATAAAAGGCGTATTCACAGCATATAGCAGAAACCTGAGTATACTTCACAACATCCTTCTCAAATGTCTCATAAGTCTGAGCTTCCAAATTATCCATTAGAGGCTGCACCAAAAAAAGGGGCATGATCCATGAGAAAAACAGAGTGTAGACTCTGCAGAGTAACAGGGGTCAAAGGATTTATATTTTTATTGAGTTGCATGCACCAACCAATTTAACCCAAAAGGCCAAAAGCTTAAGGTGATGGGAAGAGATTGGCAATTCACTTATACTTCAACACTCCCCCTCACGTGCAAACTTCCTCAGGCCTCAAACATGAAAATTAGGAGTCGGCTACAATTATTTTATTTAATCACGCCCACCAGGATTCGAACTCGAGACCTCTGGCCCTGATACCATATTGGTATATTGAGTTGCAAGCACCAACCAATTCAACCCAAAAGCTTAAGCTGATGGGAAGAGGTGGGCAATTCACTTATACTTCAACAATTTTGGCTTGAATTTTTTTTCTCAGATGTCAGGTTGTCACCAGAATAACCTGAATTTCCGAATTATGAAAAATTCCTTCCATATTCCATAAAGATTTTTTGAACAATTTTGAATTTTTAAACATAAAGGTAGGATAAATAGAGCATTATCTGCTATAACGTATGAATGCTTTTAGCCTATTTGCAAGGCTGTACCAATGTGGGTGAGATCGTCAGTTTTCTCTCAAAAGTAGTGACCAGCCTTCCATCGAAAGTAAATTTTGACAAAGCTGGCTGAGCATGGGTTTTGGCCATGGACATCCTCTACACGCAAGAGATACCAGGATAGGGGCTTGGTTTGCTTTTATGGGGGCATTTTATAATTTTTACCCTTCTAAATTAAATAAAATCCCTGCTGATGGTATTTGTAAGTAGTAGTAATAACCCAGCCCATGAGCCAAGAAATATTAGTTTAGGTAATATGAAATCATGAGCAAATAAATCAGGAATTACCTGGAGAGGAGACTGCAAAAAATCCCTGTAATTGATCTGAATCAAGTAAAAAACACAAGGTTAATGAAATATACCAGTGAAACAGCTAAATAATGGGCCGTGGCAAGTCTTGGCAGAACAGATACCTCAAAGCGTTCCTGCTCAGGAAGTGGATCCATCCTCCGGTATAGGTATGCAGTGTAGTCCAGGTATGGACTTAATGCATGTCGAACAGGGGCATCTAAAGCAACAGTTCAGTTCAAAGGTAAGGCAACCATTTAGGCAATATCTTTGCTAAAAAATGAGAGCATATTTGCATTGAAACCTTAGAAATCAGGTGATGAACTCATACATAGGACAGTGGAATCATAGAGATGCACACATTGCTATCATAATAAAGGATGAGAGAGCTTAGTCTTCAACATTTGAAGTTAAGAACTCTGGTGTTTTTTCCCAGAGTTGACTTTAGTACTAAAACTACTTAAAGTGTAGCGTGGCCATTGAAATCTTAGTATAAATGGTTACTTTGTCTATCAACAATCATGTGTGGTTAAAGCACACAACAGATGAATATGTTTTGAAGTATGCATGACTAACCTTCAGTGTGGTTCTCATCACCTAAGAGAACTCCTTCAGATACTGGGGGAACATTGTGATTTGATCTCCCAGAGAGTATTACCTAAATAAAACAAAAGGAACTCAATAATGATGCCTGCCACAGAAACCTCAAAAGACCAAGACGGCATACGTAAGAAAAAAAGACAAGATGGAAAACAGGAGCATATACATAGGACTGTTAACTTGAAAGATATGAAAAATAGAAAGATTGATTCAGTGCAAGCGTAAATGCATAAAAATTAACAAACCTGAACATAATGGTTAAAAAATCCAGTTAGCAGCCTCTGATGCTGCTTTGACAAACAAGGATATCCTCTTCCATTTGTTAGAAAAGCCTGTGTGGTGATCAGAATATGCAATTTTCATTTCAACAGCATACCAACATGAATTTGTTAAATCAATAAAGTGAATGATTACATTGGTTTGTAGAATAGCAGCCCTTACAGGCTCCCCAAACCACCTGCCTAATGAGTTTATTGATGGCAGTGTGCTCCTGATAAAAGAGTAGTGAATTTTTGTAATGAATACCAAATCTATGGTATGATAGATTAGAAAAATTAACTACTTACGAAAATACTGGTACAGGAAAGTATGACACTTACGAAATATCAAGTGCCACACATAGTTGGCTACTATGATCACATAGCAGTCTGAATGAATTCCACAATTCCCATGAGTCTACCATTTCATTCTGCAATTAAAGAAAACAAATAACTAGTGTCATGTGAAATTTTCATATCATTTACACGGTGTTCCAGGTAACTCTAAATGATAAAAAGAAATACCATGTGGTTGTTATTCTTTACTTTATCAAGGTCATCATCCATTGGCTCCGACTTCTCCAGAGGTAACCTAAGCCACAACTAGAGAAAGAAGAAACAGAAAAAAAAAATGTATTATTAAGATATAAGCATATCTAGAACATAGATAAAACTACCGGAAACAAGGTGGAGATGGTGAGCAATACATGCATGTTGGTCAGGCCTTGCAGAATTTGATTCACAACTCTAGCATAATTGCCACAAGAAGATCTCCTGGGGGCAGGAAGAACGCATGCCTGCAAGGAAGTGTGCCGAAATTCAACTTTTCTTCCAAAGGAAAATGTTGCATGAGACAGTAAAGCTTACAATGTAATTGACAACCATCAAAAGTCTAATATTCTGCATTGGAAATATTGGAATGGAATCATCCTTATTTCTAGTGCTTGCAAGATGATTACAAACTGGGAAGATTCATCATTGTAAAAAAATTGGAGGAGACTCATAATGATATATGGCAATCAGGGTTTCAAATCCCAGGGGCGACCCACAGATTACCGCCTGGAACTGGGAGCAAATGATGGCAGTGAGAATATTCCACTTTAGGCTGTTTATAGGTGTTTTGGAATATACTCCCTCCATCCATTTTTTATCAGTACTTAAGCTCTGGCAGCGAGACCAAGACGAGCTAAATATCCCCCCACAATGCATTAATTCCATGCTACATTGTCACTTCGGTCTAATGCCCGCACATTACCAATGGCATGCTTCTGGCCAATGACGGTAGAGACCGAGGGGACGTTACTACATGACAATGGGAGCACTATGGTTGTGGCACAATTAAGTCCGTATGTGCTACAAAGAATCACGCACATCCGTCCCGAGAAAAAATTGGCACCCATTGCTAATAGCCTAATATGACAATCAAATTTGGATTTTTCTTCCTTTTGCTTATGCGCTCATCAAGGTTGAATGAAGGGAGTACTTGCCAATTGAATGCTCTTGGAAGTTGGAACTTGAAAGCTGTTAAAAGTATGAAAGAGGTATCAAATGTGACTAGACCAGCAGCCAGTTACTGGTTCCTGGCAAAGTTTGGAGATTTTTTTCCTTTACAATGGGTTTGACATCTGAAATCCTGAAGCCAATGTATTACCCAATTAATTCTTCAACTTCATAATGATCAATGGCCGGTGTCAGACTAAGAGGTAAATGAATTATGAACAGTGCAATGAGACCACTGGACCTGCAGCGAGAGGTGAGATGCCCACGCGATCTCCTGCTTCAGCGTGAGCTCGGAGTCCAACCGGAGCTGCTCGTCCTCCGCGTCCAAATCAATCCACTCGCTGATCTTCCCGACGACGTGGTTGCTCCACTGGGCCGGGCCGAGGACGAGGTCCGACGCCGACACGGGCAGCACGGCGCCGGGCGTGGGCCGGTAGTTGGGGTCGACCTGCAGCGCGGAGCAGAGCACGTCAGACTGAGCGGGGGAGTCGAGGAGAAGAAGGCGGCGGGCTGCAGTGGCAGCATCTCGGTACCCACCAGCGGGGCGAGGATGAAGTCGAAGGCGGAGGCGAGGGAGTGATTGAGGACGGCGGGGAGGCCCTCGCCGGCGGGGAAGTCGAGCACCTCCACCCCGCAGTAGCGGGAATCGCTCTTGTCCCCAGCGCGCTGCCCCAGAGGCATCTCTACCGAACCTGAGTATGGGCGCTTCTCTGCGTCCGATACTGGTGTGCCGCTCGCCGCCGCAGCCGGGGAAGGAGGGGAGAGGCCCTGGTGCGGCTAGGGTTTAGGGGTTTGAGCGGCGGGGCAGAGAGGAGAGAGCAGGGGATGATGGCGCCTTGCCTCTTGGCGGCTGGCTCTGATTTCACTATTATTTTTCTTTGTTTTTCCCCTTTTGCAGTTGATTTGTGTTTCCTTTTCGCTTAGACCATATTTAGTTCCCAAAAATTTTCAAAATTTTCCGTCACATCGAATTTTTGAACACATGCATGAAGTATTAAATATAGTTTAAAAAATAATTAATTACACAGTTTAGTTGGAAATGGTGAGATAAATCTTTTGAGCCTAATTAGTACATGATTGGACACTAATTACCAAATAAAAACGAAAGTGACACAGTAGCCAAATCCAAAAAAAATTCACGAACTAAACACGCCCTTAGAGTTTGTTCAGATTCCTTACACCCAAAAATATCACATCAAATATATGGACATATTATGGACATATGCATGAAGTATTAAATAAAATCTATTTACAAAACTTTTTACACGGATGTGTTGTAAATCGCGAGATGAATCTAACGAGCCTATTTAATCCATGATTTGCAACAGTTGTGCTACAGTACCATCCATTAATTACGGAATAATTATTAATTAGATTTGTCTCGTGATTTACAACTCATCTGTAAAAAAGTTTTGTAAATATATTTTATTTAATACTTCAAATTAGTAAGATTCATTTTCAAAATTTTTGCCATAACGATCTAAACACACCCTTAGTGACATGTGGGTTACTGGGTTAGACTTTGGCTCCACGCCATACTTATCGTTTCTCAAACGAAATTACATGCTCAAAAATACTTTGTTTATCTAGGATGTAATTTTGCACTTGATGTACTACATAACTTTTGATAACTTTTAATTATATTCATCTAGTCATGGTACCTCCATTTCAAATTTTTAAGTCATTTCACCTTTCTTGGATAGTCAAATTATTTTTATGTTTGACCAAAATTATAAAAAAATACAAAGATTTATAGCGCCAAATAGATATAATATAAAAGTATATTTAGTGAAGAATCTAATGATACTTATTTGGTATTATAAATACTAGTGCTTTATTGTATAAATTTGGTCAACCTTAAAATATTTTGACTCTCCAAAAAAGTTGAAATACTTTGAAAGGGGAGAGTACTTTGTTATTCCTCTATATTTTTACAAGACGTATTCGTTTTGTTGGGACAAAACTTTGACCCATAATTATTGTACCAGTGTGTTATTATATAATATAAAAGTATATAATTTAATATAGTAATTATTAATAAAAATGTTTCTCCTAACTAAATGAAATAAATTTAAAGATGTTGTACCAGATTATAATTAGCTTATACCTTGTAATAAAGCTGATTAGTTTCTTTCTTATGCATTTATAAGCTGTATAGGTAGACATACTGAACCTTTGTCCTTTTATGTCCACTCATCATTAAAAATTAAGTTTAACTTAGTAGATGTATTTAAAGTTGAATTCAATAGGAATTTGGGATCCAAGACTCATCGAATAAAATCTAGTTCAAGCATATCATTGCAAAATTCCGTACTGTGGTTCATCTTGCTAAATGAACAAAATTCTCTTTGGGAGGCAAGTAATTCTTGTTGGTGCTTTTACTGCCTAGTTTCATCTTTCAGTACAATATGAGATCAGCATAATGAACATCCTTCTCCAGAAATTCCTATATTAGCAGTTTAGCACCAAGCTATATCCCCATATGGCCATATCCTCTTTGAAATTTGTAGTTGAGTGTGCTAAGCCACACTAGAGATGCCGCGTCAACATAATTCAGAAATTATTCACAAGAATACAGGATGAAACTAATCTTTGTTATATGCGTGAAAGTAGATTGAAAATTTTGCTTAAAATACATGAAAACTCTACTAACCCCACATCAAGCAACATTTTTTTTTTCAATTTTAGATGATAAGAGAAACAAAGGTTATGGGATGGTCTGCAAGGGCACAAATTTTACGTGCTAGCATTGTCTTTATCAAGTCATCTATAGGCACTCATAAGAGACTTAGGTGGGAAGTATCACACACCGATAATACACTCTTCTTCCTTCACGCTAAGAAACCAGGTGTGGTATCCTATGGGCAACTCACACGTGGTGCAGGGCAAATCCAAATCAAACTAACATCAGGGTGTCCCTCTGAATTACAGTATTTGCTCAAAATACACGAACACTACAAATCCTACATTAACAACTGCAAATATTAAAGTACTAATCTCAAGAGAAGATAAATAAATGTTGTAGATGAAGGCATGGCCCATAATTCTAAGAGTACGCTATCTAACACCTTGCACCAGCGACTTTTTCTTTAGGCACTTTAGATGGGAAAAAAGGATGCGCAGAAACATGTAGATACTTATTAGTAGACTACCACACCCTCGACACCAACAACGCCAGTATCATGTCTTTGTGGGAACTTATGTGAAGTATAGATGAAAACCAAACAAAAGACCCAGTTGGTTGAGCTGGCCACTTATTGTCTAAACAATTATCTTTTATTTTTAAACTGTGAACGCCTTTTTTTGAGTTTAAAGGGGAGAACATATCCTATTTATACAAGGCCTGGCCCCTCCAAAGAGCCCTCGTGTGCCCCAACCAACCGGTAAGTAGGAACCTAACAAATTCTTAGATCTTTCTTTAACAAAACGAATTCTCAGACCTTTTTGACAGGATTTATAGTATTTCAATTTGCAAGTTTCTTTTTTTTTTGAAAGAATTTGCAAGTTTCCAATTACTAGCTCAAATCTAATCAATCATGCGCCTGGTCAGTCCCTCGGTCCATGCTGCTGACGTTGTGCCAACGAGGCGCCCTACCTGACATTTTAACGGTTACTGTAACTGTCGACGCCCTGCTGTCCTCACTAGTTTGTTCCCTTGCCAATTTGTTTGCTGGCAGTTTATGGAGTGTTGGCTTATTTTAATGGTCCCAGAATCAATGTGAGCCATAGCAAACCGACAGGGATAAAGAAAAAAATATAAAAAAACTGACAGCAAGAGCAACATGTGCGAACAAAACATTGTAGCCTTTTTAGGATGCAGTGGGCGGATATCCAATGCATTTCTGGAGGCTTTTCAAAGTGGAGCAGCAGGGGAATATTGCTAGCCTTTTTTTTCTTTGGCACTTTATTTTCTTTTTCTTGGAATTTTAATATAAATCCCATCCTCTCTGCACAAGAAACAGTACAAATATATTTATTTACGTGGTCTTGCCGATCAGTCGCTCTTTGCAGCTGCAGTGTGTGAGTTGAGTGCTCTATGCCATCAGCTAGTGAGGTTCCTGGAGGTGAAGGCGACCATTTCACTGTGCTAGATTAGCTCAAACACTCCTATTCTTTTCAGCAGCTCTCGCCTTTTTGTTCAATCCTGGGCTCAAATTGTATCTACTAGAAACCTGGCGCGGCTTTTGCCGCGCCCTTCGTGGGGTTTAGCCGGTGTTTTTATGTTAGAAAAAAATTTATACTTGTTTATTGTATATAACTGGAATTTAAACATGTGTGAGGACTTTGAATCTATTATTTTATCTATAGTGGTAAAGCATATTGCGAGGGCATCGGTAGAGAAAATGTATGCATTGTCGATCAAATATACGCACATGTTGAAACTCTGTTGTTATTAGGATACGGGGAGTTAATCTAAAGTTCGAAGTATGTGTGTTTATCTAAAAAAACTTAAAATTGATACTTCATTGGACAACTTCACCAAAGGCATATTTGAGTAAACAATAATCCATTGAAAAGAGTATTTGATATTAAATTAGCATGAAGTTGCGAGGAAATGTAACTAATATCAAAGGAAGAAAGGGAGTTGCGTTTGCTGCGGTAGGTATTGGTCGCAGACCATGACCATAGCTCCAGCTTTTGCATGACACCTCAGATCTAAAATGTTGAAGAAAATGAGTTGCCAGTTATTCTGTATGAGATACCTTGGGTTGCTGAGGGATTTTGCCTATCACTATCATCTATAATGATATTCATTTTATGAAATGGAGTGCCTAATTCACGTTGCTCCTAATCGACTCAAATGGGCACCATATGGTAAATTGTAAGTGAACACTAAACAGAAAAATCCTACTATAAGATTGTTGCTGTCAAATTGATCACCATAATTACTGCTCCTAAATACTAATGATATATTGCTACACATCAGCGATTTCATAGATCGTCTGATGCAAGTCTACATAGGATTTTTGATTAGGTGGTAGAGAGAGGGAGGGGGAGAAAGAATAAGGTGGTTGTTTCGCGAGACAATCGTCTCAGAGGTTAAAATATAGGAATGTAAGACCATGTTCTCACCATTATACGGATTGTTATTGTTGCCACGCAACTCATAATTTTTTGTCTATGCTGAAATTATGATATTGTGTATTTATTATAAGACAGCTTATAAGATAACTTATTTTATGTATTATCTTTTACATCATCTCAAGATGATGTAGAAATGTATGAGACCGCTTTAAGGCCTAAGTATTTTAGGAGAAAGAAATCACTACAGCTGCCGAAGTTGAAGAATCACTACAACTGCCGAAGTCGAAGAGTTCCTGAGATTTTTGGAGCCGAGTGACTCGAGTAACGTGCTGTGGGAATGGAAAATTTTCCTAAGACTAATGATGCCACGTGACAGTTTGAGATTGGAGTAACTCAGCCGAAGGATCTGGAACTGAAAACAATCCTTGCGGTAGCTATCTGGCCGTCCGATTAAATAAGTTGGTGATCCAATGGATAATATTTTATTGTAGACGTGGACTAACGTGCGCTCGAGTTCAGCCTGGTAGCAGGGTCAGGTTTGCTTTCCTTTTCACCCTTGCAAATCAACTTGGGTCGTGTTTAGATCTGTAAAATAGTGGTAAAAAAAATCACAGCGGACACTGTAGTATTTTTATTTGTTTGTGATAATTATTGTTCTATCATGACCTAACTAGACTCAAAATATTCGTCTCATCGTGTATATCAAAATTATGTAATTAATTTTTTTACATATTTATATTTAATGTTTCATATATGAGACAAAAGATTTAATATAATAGGTGAATAGTAAATTTTGGAATGAAAAATTTTAGAACTGAACACAACCCTAGAATTCCAGGCCATCTTGCTTATCGCCTCTGCTTGTTTTGAGCAATCTTTAGCAGTGTTCTTTATTGCTATCTACCTGCCTTTTGCTGTCCTTCTCAGCCAATTTATACTCACACCTGGGGCCTCGGGCTGGGGGCTTGCATGCCATCAATGCTCCCCTGAGGTGTTTATCATGTGAACATCTGCATTTTGCTATCACGGGAAATCCCCTCTCATGGTCCACTGTACGTATTCTCTAGGTGGAGTTTGGCTGGACTTCATTTATTCCCGAAGATTTGAGCTTTTGGAGCTTTATAGGTCACAAAATTCTCGTGGCGCTGGGGGAAACTCTGGCCGCCCCTCGGGAGGAGCTCTTGCCCCTTCCATTTCTTTCCAGCGAAGATTTCAACTTTTTTTAAGGCTTTGAGAGCTCAAGAGTTGGATTTCTGAAACCATTGTCAGAGGCTTGCCCTCGCCGATTTCCAAGATTTCCTCTTTATCTCTTCGTTTCCAAGATCTGAGCTTGGGATTCTTGGTGCAAAGCAGAGCAATCCACCAAAACCGCCCTAAGATTTGGAGCCGGAATAATCCATCGATGGGTTCCGGGTCCGGCCATGGAGCGGCGGCGGTGGCCGTGGCGCTGGTTTCTTGGCTGTGCTTCGCATCGGCAGGCGTCGGCGCGATAGGAGCGAACTGGGGCACGCAGACGAGCCACCCGCTGCCGCCGGACACGGTGGTGCGGATGCTCAAGGACAACCGGTTCCAGAAGGTGAAGCTGTTCGACGCCGAGGAGGGCACCATGAACGCCCTCAAGAAGAGCGGGCTGGAAGTGATGGTCGGCATCCCCAACGACATGCTGCTGACGATGGCCACCAACATGAAGTCTGCCGAGAAGTGGGTCGACACGAACGTCTCCAGCTACCTCAATGACGGCGTCAACATCAGGTATTTGCTTCTGTGTCTCTGCATCTTCTGATTACGGTTGCTGCTCTTCAAATCGCTCTGAAATTTCAGTCCTAATGATCTAGCGGGAACACTGTGACTCTAAGGAGATAGGATGATTTTCATGCTTCCGTTGCTTTGTGTTGATTGGTGGCAAGTGATTTATGATTGAAGCTCATAGCTGGTTAAATGTTTGACATGGAAAGTAGTAACTCTTCATCTCCGCACACGACAAACGCTTGCCATTTTTGTGCTAATGATCTAGGGTGGCAATTGATTTAAGCTCATAGCTGGTTAAATGTTTGACTTGGAAACTAGTAACTCATCATCTCCGTACACGACAACGGTTGCCATTTTTCATCGCACTTTTAGTAAAATTGTCTGCATGCTGTAGTTTGGACATGAAACGGCTGACATTTTAAGCTGCCCATCTATTACTTTGCATGCTTGCCTGGGTGCATCGGAGCATGTCATTGTTTGTATGTGAGAAATGGTCAGCGTGTTTGTTTCATTCGCAAATTGGGAGCTTTATGTTTCACATCACTAGGTCAATGCCTGTGCCGTTTTGAAGAATATACTTTACTGATAATTTTGTTAAGTTTGCAAGGTATGCTTAGTTGTTAACTTGTTATATGGAAATCTGAAATGTCTAAAGTTTTCACGAGCATTGCAGCAAGGTGTTGCTTGGCTGCACTAAAAATCATGTACATCTGTACTCACTCTACAAAAAAACTATCCATACCTCAACTGTAGCGATTCTCTCTGTTTTGGGAGTATTAACATTGTTCACATGTGATCCATTATTCCACGTATCAAAATTTCAAGTTTTTTTAAAAAAAATACAAAACTGCTAAATGGCATGTGCCTGGAAAAGTACCAGTAAAACATCAGAACTAATGTTAATACTGCATTGCAAAGCACTATCACATTATATACTGCATTGTGAAGCATTATTTCTTATTTATTATTACTTCAAAATCCGACTGATTATAATCTACGCGGTGCCCTACATTCGTCTTTCCGCAAGTTTTGAATAATCAGCATATTTTGTACATGCACCATGTCTTATTAAATTGGCCACTTGACCACTTCTCCCTGCCTTGATCCTTAATGGCACCACTGCTTGCAAGCAAAGCTCTTTAAAAGCAAAAGTACGCCATGGAAGTATCACATGTAACAGGCACAATGGGCACTTCCTTTTTTGCCTTCCAACAATAGCTGATAGCTTAGATAGAATAATACCAATGGCATTCACAAACTCAGATTCATGAATCGACTAACAGAATCCATAAGCTATTTAATTGATACTCTCTTTTCCAGTTTTTACGGAAAACATACAACTATCAATCTTTTCATATCTTCTGTATAAAATTTTCATGTACACATCTTGTTCGTGTAAGCTATTTCAACCTCTTTGTTGCATGAGGGAAGAGTCTACCTTGATTGTTAAGCACTCCCTTGCAATTTACAAAAATGCTGTACCAGTAACATATTTTTCTGAACTAGCTATCTGAGCTACTTGCGTGCATGTGATGACACTTCTGCTTGCACCGCATGTTGCAAATGAAAGATAGTCTATGCAAGATAGTACTTTGCTTCATGTTCTGAATCCCGCAACCAATTCCATTGACCATTCTGGAATGATGTGTTCTTGCTGTTAACTCAGTCAACCATCTGCATGATGTGGTCTCACCTTTTTATTTGTCCTATTTCACTGTTAGGTACGTTGCAGTTGGGAATGAGCCGTTTTTGGAGACATACAATGGAAGCTTTCTGCAAACCACTTATCCTGCCATCAGAAACATACAAAGTGCACTTATAAAGGCTGGTTTGGGCAATCAAGTTAAAGTCACATGCCCTCTGAATGCCGATGTCTATGCATCACCAACCACCAAGCCTTCTGATGGGGACTTCCGCACGGATATTCATGATCTGATGATCGCTATTGTAAAATTGCTCAGCGACAATGGTGGAGCTTTTACTGTCAACATATACCCTTTCATAAGCCTCTACATTGATCCAAACTTCCCTATGGATTATGCCTTCTTTGAGGGGGCCTCGTCACCCATTGTTGATGGTTCCATTACTTACACAAACATGTTCGATGCGAACCATGACACACTTATATGGGCTCTGAAAAAGAATGGCTATGGAAACCTCCCAGTCATTGTTGGGGAGATCGGATGGCCTACTGATGGGGACAGGAATGCTAATCCTCAGATGGCTCAGCGCTTCAACCAAGGCTTCATGACTCATATTGCCTCTGGTCGAGGAACGCCGATGCGGCCTGGACCTGTTGATGCTTACTTGTTCAGTCTAATTGATGAGGACGAGAAGAGCATCCAACCAGGAAATTTTGAGCGGCACTGGGGTATCTTTACTTATGACGGCCTGCCAAAATACCAACTGAATTTCGGGACAGCAAATTCAGGCGGCCTTGTGAAAGCAAAGGGCATGAAGTACCTCGAAAGAAAGTGGTGTGTACTGAAGCCTTCGGTGAGCCTCAACAATCCGAATCTCGCAGACAATGTGGGCTATGCGTGTTCCATGGCAGACTGCACCAGCCTTGGTTACAAGACTTCGTGCGGGATGCTGAACTTAGGTGGCAACGTCTCATATGCATTCAACAACTACTACCAGAAGAATGACCAAGATGATGTCGCCTGTGGGTTTCAAGGCCTTGCGACAACAACTGGCCAAGACCCCAGCACTGGGACATGCAGATTTGGTATCATGATTGAGGTCGACTCCGCCTTCTCATTGCGTCTGCAGCGGCTTGGAAGCAACTTCCTCTTGATGCTCCTGCTTGTGCTTCTCCAGCTATGCCTGTCATTCTCATAAATGCTTATTTTGCTGGAGATGAGCATAAAAGCATAAACAATCTGACAGCTTGAGGGTATTTGATGTCTGTTGTCAGTATCATTCATGTAGGAACCTTTTTTGTTTAACCTTTTTCCTTCTCTTCTGAAGGAAAAAAATTGCAGACAGCGGTTCCATCCATGCTTGGATTATTGTTAGGTTAGATTTGATCCATCAGCACCATTTGTGATGGGAATGAGGCATTGACCCAGCCATTTGCTCCCAGAAATGTGATGGCGCTGCCAACCTTTGCAAGCGTGACAGGTTCAGACTTTCCTGTTGCACCTGCGATCCATCTTCCATCATGCGTCACCTTGAGGGACCATGCTTTGCGCTCATGGCCTGAAAGGTTTGGTTCTGCTTCAGCATCAAACCAAATGCTTCGCGGAGGGCATTCTCTTCTAATCTTCACAGTTTACACATGTTTTTTTCTGCATTCTTGCTCAGTGAAGTGTGATCCACATGTTTTCTTCTGCATTCTTGTTCAGTGAAGTGTGATCTGATCACTCAAATGGGCAACGGGACCGCCAAGGACTACCAGGTCAGAGTCAGGTTTGGATCTGAGTTAGTGTGGCCCTCTGATTGACCAGATGATGCAAACAACTAGGATTTATGCTATCCTATTGAAAAAAAAAGATTTATACTGTCCAAGGTTACAACTTGCTGCAGTTGCTGATTGTGGAATCATACTCATATAAGATAGTAAAATAAAAATAAATGCAGGACCACATGAGCATCTGAGACGCCAATAGATCAACTTGCAGTACATGCTCAAGTGGACTCATGACACTATTTTGCCCAGATTCCAAGTACACACAGTAGATCCTAAGAGCCAGCAATTTTTCCTGTTCAGTCCAGACTCGAGACCTAACGAGCTGCTCAAGTGTGTGTGTGTGTGTGTGTGGGGGGGGGGGGGGGGGGTTCAAATCTCATTTCTAAAACTTGGTACAAATTTACCCCAAATATACCATACATGCATATTTACATATACAGAAAGTACCTGAAGAAATCCCCCTTATCCAACACGGCTAAAATCGAATGCTGATGATAGCTTGGATTGCTGTATATTTTGGAGGATAAAACGTTGATCAGCTCTGTTGATGGAGACGAGGGGGGTGGTCTGGTGGTCTGAATCCGGTTGGCGTTGGTTGCTGTCCTTTCAGATTCTGGATTCATTGCGAGAGAGAGACAATTATCAGCAATCTGTCCCTGTGGTTATATGTTTTGTTTCCGGTCGTTTTCGATGTCGACGTCCTTACCCCGTTTGTGATTGTGCTTGGATGGCGACGCCACGAGTTCGAGCCAAATTTGTACTGACATGACACATCAGAGGTCAGTTTGATCCAAACCTGTGCTGAAATCGCACAGCACCTAGCAAGAGCTGCAACATCCCCAGAATTACCACGAGATCATTGAGCAAGTGCGACGGCGATCAGGAGCACGCTGACGAACTGGCACCGGCACACCACCATTTCCAGTCCAGGTCACTGTCGCCGCATCCAGAGTGTATACCAAACCAAGCAAGCACCACCACGTAAAAAGCGCCACTACTTTTGTTGATCCTTTTCATGCTCACCGCTCTTTCCCTTGAGGCTGGAGCCGTGTGCCACTGCGGTTCAGAGAGGCCGGCCAGCCATTGTCGATTGTCCAGTCGTTCCAAATGTAGCAACAAGAGCTTTGCCATCAGAATCCTGGCAATCCGCCACAAAAGGCCTCTCCCTTCGTGTGGCTTGCTGTAGTACTGGGCACTGGGCAGCGCCGGCGTGGTGGACGCCCGCCGTAGGAGCAACTGGAACTGGAAGATCATTGGGCGGTGGCAGTTGGGGTTGGTGCAGCCCGCAGGGCCGCAGCAGTAGCAGTCACCGTTGGTGAGCCCTGCTGTGCTGGGGGTGTCAGAGGCAGACATGTGCATTGGTTGTTGCGGAGGAGGCAGCCATCCACTCACTGCCACTCCCTCTCCCGGACCAGCCACGCAGGTGGGGTGGAGACTGGAGAGAGAGATGGATGTTGATAAAGAGTTAATTCTCTGAATGCTATTTAAAATTTCGTCAATTTTTTGAATGTCATTAAATGGTATTGAAAGAATTTTTTTGTCTATGACATGTGGAATCAATGTCAATCAAGAAATTAGCTAAAATTTTAATGGCATTGAGGGAATTGGCACCGAAATAAAAGGCTGGTCACATCTCGGGTGCACCTGGGTCGATCGATTATTGGGAAAACCAACCCATGAACAGGGCGAGAGTTGGGTCTGTTCGCTTTCCTTCCTCGTCTTTTTGGTTTTTTTAGGCCCTGGTTCAGTGGTTCCCCTTCCCCACTGCCCTTGCACAGTTGATGCGCAAGAATTTTCAGCAAGACACAGATTCTTCATTCTCCATCATCGGAAAAGGAGGTGAGATTCTTGCTCCTTCACCCCCTAGCCTAGGAGCAGGTCGGGACCCGGAAGATGGGAGGGGGTGAAACTGGGGAGGTGGTTGTCATGGTGTGTAGGGTCCAGCACTGGAGTGGTTGACGACTTGACGGCACTGTGGTGTCCAGGCTGAGGGGAGAAGAAGACGAATAGGATATAGATCTCAGCAAGCCAGGGATGAGGGTGAGCCAGCTGAGGCCAAGCTTGTGCTCTCGTGGGCGACGCTGAGCTTCTTGCTCCTCCAGTTCATTGGAGCTCCATGGCTGCCGTCCAGCGCGGTGCTGCGGATTGAGTGGGAGGAATCTCTCGCCCGCTCCTTTTTCTGGGAGCGAGGAAGTGGTGAGTACTTGGTCTTTCTGATGCACCTTGATTGGCGTACTTGTGTTTTTGCCTTTCTTGGCGCTAGAATGATGGCGCTGCTGTTCTTGCCATGATTGACGATCCCTCTAGTAAAAGTTCTAACTGCTCTCTGGTACATGGCATCTGCATCTGCTGATAGCACCTTGCGTACTTGTTTGTAAATTTAATGATGCATAGTTGAGTGCTCAAATATATTACTGCAAATCTGTCGAATTTCTGCAACTCTCTATGCGAATCCTTTCTGTTTTTAACCTGGTTTGCCCTTCCATTTTGTTGCTTCAGAGGTAGGTGCTTTGGGATACAGATAGGAGGAGCAGCACTGGGATTTACGATTCTGGAATGAGTTCATTTGGGATGGACTGGAACCAGAAGGGTTCTGTGTTGTGGGACTGGGAGAATTTGCCGCTGATAGGCACAAGTGGAAGCGAGAGCGCTAAGGCGATCGCGACTCAGGCTGAGGCCAAGTTTTCAGCCACTGAGGTCACAAGGCATGGATCAGTGCATTCTTCCTGTGGTACTTTCTCTTCCAACTCGGAGATGGGGTATGGCTCATCTAAGAGCTCCATATCCGCGTCGATTGATTCTTCACCCAAGACGGGGAAGAACATGGAGCTCAATTTTGCACCTGCCAGAGTGTCTGACAAGAACACTGTTTTGGGAAAGGTTTATGATGCCAGAACCTCCCCATCATCAGTGATAGCCGTAAGTAGTGGAGAGCCAGTGCTTAGCCTGAAACTTGGCAAGAGAACCTATTTTGAAGACGTCTGTGGAGGGCAGAGTGTCAAGAGTTC
Source organism: Panicum virgatum (assembly GCF_016808335.1). Classification (NCBI taxonomy): domain Eukaryota; kingdom Viridiplantae; phylum Streptophyta; class Magnoliopsida; order Poales; family Poaceae; genus Panicum; species Panicum virgatum. The sequence goes on from NC_053145.1 coordinate 3,405,725, forward strand.
TCCGTCGGATACAAGTGCAGTGACTCCTGCTTTGGTGAAGAAGGCAAAGGCAGCACAAAACGCACAGAACACCTACTGTCAGGTTGAAGGTTGCAAGATTGATCTCTCTTCTGCTAAAGATTACCATCGAAAGCACAAAGTCTGTGAAGCTCACTCTAAGGCTCCCAAGGTGGTTGTTGCTGGTGTGGAGCGGCGGTTTTGCCAACAGTGTAGCCGGTGAGTCGCATTAGCTTGTAAACTGAGCATCCATTTGTGTTGAAAAAATGCATGCTTTCTGTTTGTTTGCTTGAATCCCTTGCCTTGGCATCCTTTACTAAGGAAACATGTTGTACTATGTTGGCTCTCCAATGCCTGCAGGTTCCATGGTTTAGATCTCTTCGACCAGAAAAAACGAAGCTGCCGCAGGCGTCTCAATGATCACAATGCCCGCAGACGGAAGCCACAGCCTGAAGCAATTTCTTTTGGTTCATCAAGGCTCTCTGCAATGTTCTATGGTACTGATAAGTGTTTGGTTGCCTTGTGGTTTTGTGAAACCAGTGCATTAATCACTGTTTTTCTTTAACCAATTATTATGTTTAAGAATCTTTCCTTTCACGCACAGTCACAATTAAATGGCGTAAAAACTAAGGAATACAAACAACAACAACAACATGGCCTTTTGTCCCAAGCAAGTTGGGGTAGGCGTAAAAACTCGGTGTCATGATTTTTGACTTTTGAGATGTCAAATATACTTTGTGTCTGAAGTTTGCCTTGTTTATTAAGAACTCGGTGTCATGATTTTTCTTACTATGATATTAGATGGCATGATGACCCTGGCACTACCGGTAATGTATGAACTCCATCTTAAGAAGTGCTGTTTGTGATGATTTCGATAGATGGAACAAAGGAGGTATCAATAAAGTTGCATTTGTTTTATTGAGGATATGCTCTGTTCTTTTCAATTTAGATATCCAAGAAATGATTGAACTTATCTGTCCCGATGCCATCTCGCTATACAGTTATGTTTCCACATCATACTTCACTAGGAAAAGTTATATTGCATAATTTTACAAATAAATTGATCTTTTCTAGTTTGGAGACACTAGGAAGCCTTTAAGTATCTGAGTGGAGTATGGAATCAAATCTAACAGTGCTTGATGAGTCCACTATATTTTCGCCACTACATCCGTTCTAAAATGTAATTCGTTTTACTTTTGTCCTAAGTCAAACTTATTTAACTTGACCAAGTTTATAGCAAAACGCACCCAACATCCACATCAAATCAATTTCATTAAATCCACCATGAAATATATCTACTTAGTGCATTTATTTGGTACTTAGTGCATTTATTTGGTATCGTAGATGTTAATATATTTTACTATAAACTTGGTCAAAGTTGAAAAAGTTTGACTTAGGACAAAAGTAAACCAGCTTTAACGTTAATAATAATCAAATATTTGTTCTCTTGCTGAATCTGTTTTAGTGCTGAGATTGTTGTTACCTTCTTAACAGATGCAAGGCAACAGACAACTCTTCATTTTGGTCAAGCCCCTTATGGTCAAATGAGAAGCTGTGCAAGTTCTTCATGGGATAACCCAGGAGGAGCCTTCAAATTTGCAGAAACTAAAGCCCCTTGGTTAAAGCCAGCAAGAGCTGCTGGTATTGATGCCTTGCATTTATCAAGTCAGCAGGTATGGAACAACATTATGCCACATGGTGGCCATCAAGATTTTGATGGGTTCATGGGTTTCAAAGGAACCAGTGCAAAGGTCCTCAATCAAGGTAGTTTTTCCACCATTGTGAACTGATACAATATTAATAAGAATTGGTCTTTCACATGCATTAAAAGTATTTTCCTTAAAATTCCTAAACATGAAAATTCATAGATAGGCGCATGCGCATCCATGATTATTATAGGAACCTTTCATATAATTTATCTTTTGAATGATTGTTCTATCTGTGCGTTAGTGCATTACTGCTTTGAAGCTACAAAGTTGTTAGCTAACATAATTTACGACAGCCTGACATGAAGTTTTATGAGTTCTGACATTACCTGTGTCATTTCATATTGTTCATAAGTTTGCGCACACTAGTATATGGCAGGTTTCTAAATTTGCAATATGAGAACCTTTCTTTGCAAGGGGTGGTATCAGAACTTGATTGCTAGGCCACATTTGTTTCCCCATGATTTTTTCGTAGTCATGAAATGACCGTCACCTACCATTTTTAGCAACATCCTAAGTAATCTTATATTCTTATTCTTGTCTTTTTACTTGCTTCTTGCAATATGATTGCACCTTTTGCTCTAGGCTTGAATGCACTAGTGTATCATTTGTGTTTTGCAAGTGTTGAATCAGCAAGGATCTGCAGTCTCATATAAAATTAATCCAGTTTACATAATTTTCGCCATCAGTGGTTGCCACCTAAACCAGCACGCCAAGCCAACGTTTTCAGACCACTAAATAATGTGCAACCTGGGGCAGTTGTAGTGTTCTGTGTGTAAGGTAGGTCAGTATGTGGTCTATAGCATGGTTGGTTCCAAAATTTGGCATGTTGTGAAATAGATTGCACTCATGGTTGGTTCCAAAATTAGGTATGTTCCAACATAGACTGCAACCACCAAAATGTTTTCCCTTTTCTCGTACGTTGGGGAAATCAGTAAGTAGCCAACTAATGTCATCCACATAGCCAATATGCTTTGTGTCTTTCCAGGGAAGACTTAACTGATTGATTGATTTTATCATGTTGAATGGTCTAATCATCATTGATTTTGGTAGGAATATATCGTCTATATGAAAAACCCTGGCCCAACTATGCCATTTGCTATTAATGAGAGGACTAATGCACTCTTATCTTTCATATAGTTGCACTTACATACGTTGCAATTATTTTATCCTAAATAAGCCAGTTCAAAAAGTCGAGAATTTCGAATATTGATGAGCATAACAATATCCTACCTTTTACCTCTTTTTAGGCGTTGAAGCTTCTGCGGCCATCTCCGATTCAAATGGAAACCCGGATCTTCAGCGTGCTCTCTCTCTTCTGTCAAACAATTCAGCTGGTGCTGGCAACAACCACCCGACCACTCAGCCGCACCCTGGCCTGAGCACCCTCGCCAGCACCTCCAACGCAGTGATGCAAGCTTCATCACAAGGGCTCTGGCAAGACGGCACAGCGCTTGATCTTCATGCGCGGTTTCAGGCTCTCGATCCCCTGGGCAGTGGCAGCGCCATCCCAACAACTCATGAGGTCCAGCTCCCGAAACCGTCCTTGTTCGACGACTCCTCTTCCCACTATGACCTGATGCACTGACGCTTCCTTCGGTTGGTGCCTCCATTGTCCGGTTGCGAGGAAGCGGACTTGGTTTCTGATGTCTGAAACTCTGAATTTTGGATTGTTATGGTGTTCTGATTCTGAAAAAAAAAATAAAGGCCGCACAAAACTGAGGCTCGAGCTGATCCAGATTTGAGCCTCGTTGCCATGAGAATTCCTGGGATTATTGCCAGTAGCTATGTGCTTGAATAATCCGTACTTGTGATTCTGTTTATGCAACTTGATTGCTTCAGCAAAGTGACCATGGACGATTTTGTTCTGATGCCAAATTCTCAATGCCATGAATGGAACCCTTGTATTCGATGTTGATCACCGATTCACCTAGCCAACAGCACACGGGCGACGCGCCGGCTGCCCGTCATCCTTGCTGCCCGTGCCGCCACCTCCCGCGTAGCCCGCGAGCCTCGCCTCCTGTGAATGTCCTCCTGATCGCCACCTTCCCCTGCGACACAACCTATCAACCTCCACCCTCCAGGAGCCCCCGCCGCCCATCCATGATCCATCCTCCCATTCCTCCGCCGCGGCCCCCGGCTTCGCCTGGGGCCAGAGGGTGACAAACTGCCCAGGGATGTTTTAAAAAAATCTTCCTGCTCCAGATCTTTATTTACAAAAACACATCCAATCCGATCGCGATGGTTAATCGCGATCCAACTGGGCCCCGTCTTTGAACGTCTGATCATTTGTCGCTCAGATTGGCGAAACGAAAACCGACGCAGGTACTTCTGCAAAGTACACCATACTAGTGAAGTTCCCGTCAAAACAGCCCCAAATTTGGATTGGGATCCAATTTCTAGGTTGTTTTTAGGCGTCCGATCAGTCCCGTGTGGCTCGGATCGAGCAAGTGAAATCCCGGTAGGGTATTCTTATAAAATACACCCTACAAGTGAATTGCCATCAAAACACACCAAATTGTATCGCCATTCTTAATCGTGATCCAACTTTTTTTTCCTCTAATATGCAGAAGAGCTGCGCATCATTGTATTAAGTAGGAGAGAAATTTTTTTTACAGACCTAACGCCAAGTTTAGGCCCGGCAGGAACAAAGGCGTGCCGTTGAACAGAGAAGAAACAACGGACTAAAACTAGTAGAGCCTGCTCTTATCTAAGACAACTTGCCGGGCTGGGAGCGAGGCGGGGGAAAGAAGCAGCGGCAGTTTTGCGAAAAGGTCAAGGACCATGGGAAAAAGACAACAGCGGCGGCGCCACTACAACTACCAGCGAGCGCAGCCTCCCCCAGCTCACTGCTGCCAGCCGCCGGGCCCCGGCGTGGGCAGGCAACAACTCGCACTATAACTAACACCCGCAAGCGCAGGCGCGCAGCAGCTTCCACCAAGCTTCCAGAACAAAAGACTCCGCCGCCGGGGCGCAGCCCACGATCCATGGCTTCCGGTGACGAGCACCGCGGGGAGGGGGACGACTACGGCGACGCGGCCACCATGGGGGCGCTGCGGCAGCTGTACGCGGGGTACGCCTGGGCGGACGTGGCGTCGCTCGAGCCGGCTGCCGCGGCCGGCCGCGCCGTGCGCGTGCGCGGCGCGTGGTGTTCCTGGTGCTGCGGCAGGGGGCGGCCACCGTGCAGTGCGTGGTGGCCGGCGGCGGGACGGCGCGGTTCGCGGCCGGGCTGCGCCGGGAGTCCGTGGTGGACGTGGCCGGCGTCGTGTCGCTGCCCCGGGAGCCCGTCCGCGGCACCACCCACCAGGTGCTCGACGTTTTGACCCATCTCGATTGGCGTCTCTGTTTCTTGCGCCGCCGATCTCACGTCTGCCCGTCGCCCGTGTTGAACAACAGCTCGTGGAGATCCAAGTGGAGAAGCTCCACTGCATCAGCAGGGCCGTCTCCAACCTCCCGATCAGCGTCGAGGACGCCGCGCGGAGCGAGGAAGACGTCGCAAGAGCCAAAGCCGTAAGCTCCTGGTTTTGCAGCTCACACGCATCGACATTGCACAATCCTTGGTAACCTTTCAAATTCTCTACTATGTGCACAATGGATTCACTGCAAAAGCATGCATGCCACATGTATTCACGCAGGCAGGGGAGCAGCTCGTTCATGTCGGGCAGGACAGGCGGCTGGACTACCGGGTGATCGACCTCCGCACCGCCGCCAACCAGGCCATCTTCCGCGTCCAGTGCCAAGTCGAAAACGTAAGTTCTTGCCATTTCATGGGTCAAAAACATGGAGTCCAATCCTAATCTTTCGTCACAAAATCTGAAGAACACATAAAAAAGAGGTGTAATTCTGACACCACTGGTGAGTGTTTGCAAACGGCGTGCAATCTTCAGGCAGATGCCGCTGTCGGAAGGGTTCGTGGGCATCCACACGCCGAAGCTGATCGGCGGGTCGAGCGAGGGCGGCGCGGCGGTGTTCAAGCTGGACTACAACGGGCAGCCGGCGTGCCTGGCGCAGTCGCCGCAGCTGCACAAGCAGATGGCTGTGTGCGGCGGGTTCGAGCGCGTGTTCGAGGTCGGCCCCGTGTTCAGGGCCGAGGGCTCCGACACCCACCGCCACCTCTGCGAGTTCGTCGGCCTCGACGTCGAGATGGTGCTCCGGGACCACTACTCCGAGGTGAGGGCTCGTCGTCTCCACAGTCGAATGGTTTGGCTCCATAGACACATGAGCACATTGTTCTTCTCTTTCTTGTGGCAGGTGTGCGAGGTCGTTGACAGGCTGTTCGTCGCCATGTTTGATCACCTGAACAAGAACTGCGCCAGGGAGCTGGAGGCCATCCAGAGGCAGTACCCCTTCAAACCGTTGAAGGCAAGCTTCGCATCATGCTGTCGGATCCAGTCTGAGACGGGATCGATTTCGGATTCTAATCGATCGTCGTGCTGATGCTTGCAGTACTTGGAGACGACGCTGCGCCTCGACTACGACCAAGGCATCCGAATGCTGCAGGAAGCCGGGGTCCACGTGGACCCCATGGGAGACCTCAACACGTAAGCCGAGAAGAAGCTGGGTGAGCTTGTTCGAGACAAGTGAGCCTCCCTGGAGCCCTGCCAGAGATTCAGCGTTGCGTGCTTGATCTGGGATTCTGGGTAGAATGAGAGACTGATTTGGGCGTGTGTTTTCAACAGGTACGACACGGAGTTCTACATGCTCTGCCGGTACCCGTCGGCGGCGAGGCCGTTCTACACCATGCCCTGCTCCGACGACCCGCGCTACAGCTGCTCCTTCGACGTCTTCGTCCGCGGCGAGGAGATCATCTCCGGGGCGCAGAGGGTGCACGCCCCCGAGCTCCTGGTGGCGCAGGCGGAGGCGCGGGGCATCGACGTCCGCACCATCGCCGCCTACATCGACTCGTTCCGGTCCGGCGCGCCGCCGCACGGAGGGTTCGTCGTCGGGCTGGAGCGGGTGGTGATGCTCTTCTGCGGCCTCGGCAACATCAGGAAGACGTCGCTCTTCCCGCGCGACCCCAGGAGGCTAGCGCCATGACGAGGACGGGACGGCGCTGACGGCTCGCCCTGTGCTCTGACAGAGATCCCCCGTGCATGATGGGACTTGGGACGCACATAAATAAGCTTTCATGTATGTTTTTAGGGATTGGACTGCTTCTGCTTCTCCCAACATTGCTCAGGATATTGCAAGAACTGTGTCCAGACTTGCCTAAAAAGTGTCCACCGTGCAACTCCAGGTACGGAGCAACAGAACCTATCAACTGACCTGAATCTAGCTACATTATTAACCACATTGAATATACATTATTAGGATTAGGAAGGCAGCCCCTAAACGTAACGTAGCTAATTATTCGAACTACTAAACTCACCGAAGCTGATTCACGAGACAGACCTCCCATTCAAGCAAGTAGCTAGCCAGCAAGACAGTCCTCCGCGTGGCAAGGTAGAGCGACAACACAGAACCATTCAGTGGGGCACTACTGCTTGCCAGCGCCCAGGACTCGGCACCGGTACTCTCCCAGAGCCCAAATTGGGAAGATGTTCCTGTACTGGGAGTAACTGATCATGCAGTTCTTGTTGAAGACTCCAATGATCTCCTGCATTATTTTCAGCAAAAAGTTATTCAGCGTCTAAGAAAGGAAGTAATCAATAGTGGGTTGAAAGGAATAACTGAGATCCATGCAAACAGCGTTTTATCCTGGTCAGTAAACAAAATTTAAGATACCTCGAACAATCTGATGTTCACGTATCCAAAAAAAAGAGAGGAGATTATAAGCTGCCAATCAGGACACCAGCAACATATATATCTAGAATATTCCAACCATTTTGCACCTTGAGCAAAGTTTCATATTGATGGCATATGAGATGGAACGATGCATCAGTGTTAGTATTTCTGTAGATCGATTGTAACTTACTTGCTGAGGAAATTCTCCGTCTTCTGATTGCAAGTTGATCAAAACCCTCGCTGCTCGGTGTAGAGGTGTTGGATCTCTCTCAGCCTGTATGGATGAGATTTAAGATTTACGTACCATTCGGAATGTGCAAATTGTATCAGAGTATCAAAAGCCACAAGCTAAACAAAACAATGCAGACCTGTCCTGCACCAATCAGTGACAGCATGGCCCAACCAGTGTTCACTGCATGAGCTCGCTTGCCTTTGAGATTGGTGTAAACCTGAACGAGTGCAAGTTAAAAGATGTTTAGTGCAAAGGTCTTTCCAATTTCCAAGAAGGCAAGAATTATCACTGCACCCCATTGTTTTTTACTCACTAGCAGGTTAAGCATTCCAAGAAGGCAAGGGCAAGAATTATCAACTGCTACTTGTGCCGAACAATTCAGATAAATAATGTGCAAATATTAAACAGGTTTTATCTGGGCTTAGTGTCCAATGATGATTAATTACGTAATTATGGTACATTAAATATTCAAATCCAAGACCAGGTCGCACTAAAATCTTTAGTATAGTACACAGATGACGAAATTTGGAATTGACATACATAATGCAGCAAGCAGAATTGCAAGTATATCCAGGATACTGGTAATGGTCAAGTGCTGTTAAATTCTAAAGAAACTGCTAGAAGTGAATTTACTTGGTCTTGAGACGACAAATAGCTTTCTCCCCAACCACCGGAAGGAAGCTCTTTTGATAACAGAAATTCACACGCCTTTCTGATTGCAGGACTGTTCTCAAATGTCCTACCAGCAGCAACTAATCCCTTCACACCGAACCAAGTGCCGTAGGTGAAACAAACAGCCCAAGAGCCATACCTGTTGGGAAACATTGGATCAAGTAGAGAACAATGTAGAGCTATTTGGAGGCACCTTATAGAATAATATACAATTTCTGTTAAATACTGACCATGAGCCGTCGCTTTTCTGAATACTCTCGATGAAACTAGCAGCTTTGCTGATACAGTAGTCAACCTCTTTCCTGCGGTGCCCAGGGTAGAGCTTTCTGAATGATGTCAGGGCCTGAATCGCTGCTGATGTACATTCAACATACCTGCCAAACGAGTATTATATTTTTTCCAGTTTGTTTTAAACATAAAAATAAGCACAAGAAAAGTTATTGCATCTTACGGGTAATCAATCACAATGTCCCCAAAGGTCTCAGCAGGATTAATAAGCTGAATAATTTAAGAAAGAATGTCAATATAGATGAAACGTGAAGATTCGATGAACGATGAATATTCTACTTTCCAAATGAAATGTCTTATTAACCTGTATTTTATTCAATGGCAAACTGAAATAACTAAGAAATTTACTAGTGTTCTGATTAAATTGGCAATTGGAACTATATGATTCCAGTTACTAGGTTAACTTTCCATTTCAGATGAGAGTACGGTGACCCAAAATGGTTAGCACCTACCTCCAGCCAGGCATAAGACCTTGTGAGCTCATATGTCGCAAAACCACCATTATCATTCTGTAAAGGTTAACACAAACTTATGATACATGGTCCCTCCAACAGAAAAATGCATGTGACTAATTCAAATCACAGATACATAAAACAATGGAATCAAAGAGAAACTGCTAAAACCATAGTTTGATTTTAGTGTTCGATATGATATTTAAACAAGATACAAGGCGCTGCTTCCCTTTCAAGGAGTCTTGTTTTCCATAAAATAAACATTTTTTACAAGTTCACATTGACTATTTCATAAAAAACTCATTCAACAGCAACAATTAAGAGTAAAAAAAATCAAAGGTACTTACCATGTAAGACATCAGACAGCTGACAGCATCATAAAATCTATTATCTTCCAGCGATTCACCAACAATTTCAGGAGATATCTTTGATAACAATAATGAGGCCTGGAGTAAAGGAAAACAAAACATTAGATACTTAAGTCAAATAATTATGACAAGATACTGGAACATATATGATAAGGAACAAAACTAAGCCTCATCACAAGTGAGAGCTAAAAATACCCATATAGTTTGGCAACAGTGAAAAACTTGAGATGCTGAAAGAATAAAGAAAAATGTAGATCTCAAAAGGGAAAAAATTCAAACTTATAAAGTATTTTCTTATTGGTATTTCTGATGATCTAACTGACCTTCAGTCCCTCTGCAGTGCAGTCTGATATAGGCCAACCATGATCAGCAGTAGAGAATGGCCATGCACCTTTAGATGTGTGGCGGTACCAGTCATCCAGATTTCCAGGGCAGTCGTCACGAACCTTTCATAATAAATAGCCTTATCAGTACTGTAAATGGATCTGATGTTGAACCATATGGATGAAAATGCATGTTGAGTGTACCTGTGAATTCTTAATGTAGTCGTGTGCTAGTTTAAGGGTGGGACCAAACTCTTCAATAAGGTTGGTAGCCACAATGGCTTGAACTGTGAAAGCTGTATCCCAAAGCTGGCTGCCATTATAACCCTACAGTGGAAAGATTCGACCGGATTGAAGATACCAAAACAATTTGTCAATCCCATTAAGAGACAGTTAAGTATTTTATGTTGACAAGTTTGCTGCTGCGGTAGCTACCTAATGGAAAGTTAATGAGGTAAAAGGAAATGGGGCACAAAACAAGCAATAATCACCTGCATCTTCATGCCATCTTCAGCAAGCCACAAGTAATCATAGACTCGCGGAATGTGGAGCTTGAATGCCTCTGAGTTTGGATCTTCAATCCAGCAAGCAAGCATATTTAATACCTGCATACGATTTCTTGCAGTGATCAGTTGAACAACATCAAGAAATAATCAAGAAATGTTATACTAATCCAATATTGAAGGTATACACTGCTGAAACATTTCATAAACTATGAGCACATCATCAAATTTGCAGAAGTCAATTAAGTCAATAGAAGTGGCAGACAGAGTCAGAAATACACTATGCTCATGGCTGAGGAATCCAACTCATACATCAAGGCACTAACAGAAGGATTCTGATTTTGTTAACATTACAAAAATGTTGGAAATGAAAGAGAAAGAAAAGAAGTTCCACAATATGAAATTTAATGCTTATTCAAGTAGTATCTTGTTTGGCATAATCCTATGCTGTTCCAAAGGACTGTAGATTGCACGTACTGGATACTATTAGCAACATCACAAGTACTTGGCAGAATACATGTTTCACCAAATACATCACAAGTACTTTGCAGAATACTAAAAGCTGAAAGTTAAAGGAAGCACTGAAATCGCAAGTGCCTCAGCTTTTCTTCTAATTGGAGAGCAAAAATAAAAAAATTATACTAAAGTTGCCAGCACATTGCCTTGTGATGCAACAAAGTTCCTCTGATGCTCGCAGTAAGAATAGGACAAAAGAAGACTCCACTTTCTTTTGTAAAGGTTCAACGATCAAATTTTTCTCGAACACGCAGGAGAGCTGCGTATCATTGTATTGATTCAACGATCAATCATAGTCCTCAATTTACCTTGTTTACAGGACCAATGCAAATGTACCGAGTGTTCTCATCTTCATAGTGAACATGCTCCATGACAGTTTCCAAAGCTTTTTCTCTCAATTTGCTCCCAGGCCAATGCAACATAACTGGTTCAACAAATTTATGGAGTGTAGCCCATAAGACATCTTGAACAAATGGGTGTGGATAGTATAGATCTTCCTGCAGCACAAGGATATAAAAACTCTTTCAGACAGAACAATCATACGGACTTCTCACAGACAAAGGAAGACAAACATAAAAGTCCATATAAGCTTCCGTAAGTAAGCAACTTTTCAAATAGCACATCACTTGCCAATTAATGATTGCTATGGACAAAAGGGACTTCAACACAAATTTGTGTGAAACTGTGAAAGATGGATCCTAAACTTACTACAGATCTAGATCACTTGGCCCATTGGTGGTGATAAGTCGTTCTCCCTCCATTTGAAATTATAAGACTTATTTTGTTTTGTTAAGCCTTCGAAAAAAATATTCTAGTAATAAATAATTTTTTGTGACACAAAATTGATATCACTAAATTTTGTATTAAAAAACTTATGATTATGCTGTTGTACCATAGAAATTAAATATTAGTATAGTAATATTGGTCAAAGCCTTGTCCGAATGAAATCAAATACGCATTGTAAAAGAATGGAGTAAGTAATACATGCTCACAGTTTACAAATAACTGTGAAGTTTGATTTTACTACTCAAAGTAAACAGAGGGACTAAGGAGTATTTACTCCAGCAAGAATTGCAGAAGAGTCTTCCAGTTATGAGAATACATGGAAAGAAATCTCTTCCGAGAGAAAAAATAAACTTTTTTAAGCTTCTTGACAGCTTATATATTTAATACTGAGTTATGAGTACGAATCAAAGCCACAGTCTGCCAGAGAGATTGCTGATAAAGTATTATTTAGCACTTGCATGGTTACCACGAGGTTTTGTCAGCAGCAAAACATACTCTTTTGGCAGTGGGATTTCTGAACAAGTAAGGACAACCTTGGCCTCACAAGATCAACTTGGGGACTAGTAGACAACTTCATGGCACCTCATGCAATGAACTTGTGCCACAAATTGGCCCATATGTATCAATTCCTATAAGAAGGGTTAAGCATAAAGTTAACAAACCTTAGCACATTGATTGCGGGCCTTGTCCCAATCAATCTCGCTGTAAGGGTCTTTGTAGAGTTCCTTTCTTAATTCCAACACAAGTGGCGTGATTCGGCCGACAAACCTCTTCCCGTAAATGTAACACATTGGCAAATACACCATTCGGCAATGACACCACATCCTCCCTGCAAGACATTGTAACCCGTAATAGAGAATCAGCAAGAGACAACATAACAACCAAAAATAGACTACTGTTCAGAATGCGGCAATGCAAAGTAATTCAACCTATTAAAAATGAAAAATGGCCGATTTACAAATGAAAAGAATTATGATATAAGATCTATGGTCATTGTACTATTCAATTCTGGTCAAATAATTTTTTGTGAAATCTTTTGGATTGACTGTTTGCAGTGTATACAACCTTTTGGATTGAAGTACCCCTGGACTCTAGCAAACAGTATCAACTACCTCTTAGTGATAGAATGTATACATATACACCTATAAAACACTGGAGTTACATACATGTATAAAAAGAAAGCAGACCTGGATGAAATGGCAGGATATATGGTAGCAGCCATACTTCTGGTGGCACTGGGTTGTTACCAGACCATTCAAACACACCAATTACCTTAAATAAGCCAGGGAATTAGAAGGAATTATACGGATCCAAGAAGATGGAGGCAGCTCATAAATAAATAAATAAATAAGAGTAAATACACTACCGAGAGCCAAAACTTTCCCCATGATGTTATAAATGTTGCTCCACCATGGTCTAAAATCCAGTTTCGACCTTTCTCCATGGCTCCATCTCCACTATCCGGTCCCTCTCCAAGCAATCTCAAAATAACATATGTCAGTGCTGAGCCAAACATGGTGCTTGGACCCTCTATATGCAAGCCCCAGCCGCCATCTTCATTCTACACTTGCATTGGTAAAAATTAGCAGATTACATTTAGCCGCCACAGGGTTAACAGATTTAGAAATGAATCCTTGCCTGATGATTATAAAGATATCGGCGGATCTCTTTCTGGTGTTCTGATGACAAGACAGTGTTTAGTGCTCCAGTCACATACAATGCAATGATCTGGGTGAAGGATAATACGCAATTATTAGCTTTCATATAGACCAAAAAACATGAAACATATTTTTCCTCATAATCTAAAATGAGATGTTTGCCTGTTCCTATTTTAGGAGGTAACCAAATTGGCAATCGCATTCAGTCTTAAAAGAAATTGGTGCTCACATAGAAATAGAGACTCAGCAAGTGAGAAAGAAGAATAGATGCTCCTAACCATATGGCAAGATTAAATGCATTTTATTTGTAGAAATGCATATCCGAGTGTGTAAGAAAGTTCAACATATCGTGGCAGAGTTCAAGGAAGTACCAAGCCTGGCATAAGGAACATAGGGCCACCATAGTCCCCAGGCCAGTGTCCATCATGTGCCTGGAGAGTAGAACAACGGCTGATTGCCCTTTTCAAAGTAGTTGCTACGGCTTCCTCCGTAACATCTTCATGCTCATCCAGCTTGATTGCTGGAAGGTCCAGGTTAAGAGGATTTTCTTTAGCGAACTGCAGTATGTAAAAGAGAAGATATGTTTCAAATTTACAGGGAAGTGGATCACTGAAAAGGGACTGCAGAAGAGAACATTTCTTAAGATTACAGAAAACCTGAGTGCAGACTGAATTAATTGACAAAGCAATGCTCCATGTTAACCCTTTCACATAGTACTAATATTTTCATGGAGACACTGAAAAAGGTAGCTGCAGTAAAGAGACCAAGCAAAGCTGATACTGTAGAACATTTAACTGCAGTGAGTCAAATAGAACAAATGTTATATGTCTACACTCTACAGGGAAGTGGAACAAAAGAGAAACATCAGAAGAAAGCATGTCTTCTATGTTTACAGGGAACACTGAACGCAGACTCAATTACATAATTCAAAACCCTCAGCGCTCCTTTTTTAGTCATTTTGCATGGTACAGGAATATTACCAAGGGTGGTGAAAGGTTTCTGTAAGTAAAAGAAACAAATCCGAGCAAGCGCCCTCCATACAACCATGTGATGTGTGACGTTACATATGGTTGCAAATTGCAAACTGAACAACGCCACACATTTAAAAGGTACCCAATGTAAAGTTAGCTAAAAGGAGCACTCCCCCGACTGAGACATGAAGGCAATGATACTTGTCTGCAACCTGCAAGCTGCAAGAACCCGTCCTGGCACACATACCGCATTAAAATCATCGATAATCCCAAGAACACAAGTCTACGCACCGCATTGAAAGCTAGCGGAAGTTAAGGGATACGTACTGTCCCGTCAGCCCCAAGAGAATCTGCCAACGCAATCTCCGCAGCCTTTTCTAGTCAAGGCCGTGTTTGATTTTCTATAGCATAGCACAATTCCCGAGAAAGAGATCTCAGGAGTACTAAACGAAATTTATTTGCAAAACCTTTTCACGACGAATCTAATGACAGTAATTAATCGATAATTGACCACAGTGATGCTACAGTAACCATCCTCTAATCGTGCGGTCGAATCATTAGGTTCGTCTCGCGAAGTAGAGCAATGTTGTGGAGTTAGTTTTGTAAATTGACTTTATTTAGTACCCCTAATTGTTGGTCAAAATTTTTATGCTACTTGTGCTAGACGCAACCAAACAGCGCCCAGCGCCCAAACGCACGGCGGAGCCCCACCACACCACGACACCGCTCGCCCGATTGGCCGCCGGTCGACGGGTGACACGGGTCGAGACGGCGACATGCACGCGGCCGCGGCAGCCAGCCGCAGCCGCGCGAGCGCGGAGGCGGCCCCAACGACGGCCGGCGCGGATCGCAGCCATTGCTAGTGGTAGCGGGCCATCGGTTACGCACCTGCAGGCGCATGAGGAGGTCGGCGCTGTGCTTGAGGTCGTGCCTCCGCTCGACGAAGGCCCGGCGCGCGGCGTCGACGGCGGGGTCGGGCTCGGCGGCGGCGTCGAACTCCCAGACCTGGCGGCCGACGTAGCCGTTCTTCGTGCGCAGCCAGGGGTCCCGGCCCCCGTCCGCGATCTTCAGCCGCCACATCTCCTCCTCCTCCTCCCCCGCGCAATGCAGCAGTGCCGGCGGCGAAGGGGCGGCGCGAGATCCCGATCCGCGGCCCTCCTTCCTCGCGCGTGGCTCCCCGCTCCGGCTGCCCGGCTCGTGACGGCGAGGGGACAGGCTGGCCGGAGCAGCGCAGTGGAGGGGGGTTTGGGTGGGGTTTACGGACGCCAGGCCAGGGAGCGAGCAGAGCTGGGTGGGTGGGGGGCTGCCGTTTTCTTGTTTGGATCCGCCGGCCCGAGCGGCGTGGCGGATCGTGGTGGGTGGGCCTGCCGGCCGTGGGGCCAGGGGGTGCTCGTGGAGGGGCCCACGTATCGCCGTGCGACTAGTTCGCGACCGTTGTCGCCGCATGGCACCCACCCGCGCGTCTGGGCATCCCAACTGGAACTCTCCCGTCCACTCGGGCGAGCGAGAGGTTGATGCCGCCACGCTCAAAATATTAGGAGATCTGTTCCGCGACGTCATGCCAAAGCACTCAATTGTCAAGTAGTGTGGACAGGCTTCCCACTACGAGTATATTTTTATTTATTATAACTCAAACTGTTTTATATTTGATCGAATTTACAAGAAAAGTCATAATATTTTCAATATCAAACAAAGAATAATTAGAATATTATAAATATATAGTTTTATAATTTACTTATTTAATTTTTTAAATGCGGATATTTTTCTCTATAAATTTGATTAAACTTACAATACTTTAACTTAGGATAAAGTAAAATATCTTCAGAGCCAGAGGGATATATTTAATACTCATCAATTTTTCATTATAATTATAACACTACTTCAGGCAAGACTATTTGATAAGTAAAGCATCTTTAGTATGAAACTAAAATATATTAATAGAGTAATTGTTCAAAGATTTGCCATTGTGAAATAAAAGACGCAATGGATAGAGGGGAACCCGCTCCCGTGTCATGAAGTAAGGGTACTGTTGCCATCTAATAATGATGATTGAGAAATAATATAATGCACATCAATTATTTTTGTCGACATATTTCTTGTTATAGCTAGATGGACGATAATACAACCATGCATGCAATTGCTGTCTTTTGTTCTAGCTTGACATGTGGTTCAAAATTTATACAGATTACATTAACTGACAGAACACTATTTTCAGTGTATCAACATGCTCTACAGCACTTCAACTCGGATATTCCATAGGTTTTCAGAAGAGTAATCAAATCTCAAATCTTGGCACTGCGGCAATCTTGATAGAAGCTTATGATCTGAAATCTTTCGAGAATAACAATAACAACAAAGTAAAACTACGAATCTTCATCCTCCAATTTCCTTCATTCTTTCTTCGAATCTGGTAAGTTAAAAAGAAAAGGAAAAATTTTATAAGAACTGCATTGTTATATTCAGAATCAAAACATGTGCTGAATTATAGTTTAAGTTCATCTAACTAACTAATCTGTTATATTCAGTATGCAGTCAACTATGCTATATGATCCAACTAACTAATTTGTCAGAACAATAGGAATGTTCATATCGAGTTTTCATCAGCGGAGATTTCAATCAACAGAAAAAGATATTGTTGCAAGGAAAATTAAACGGGAAATCAAACACGGAACGAAGATCCTGAGAGCATGGGCCACCCTTTTGCTACTGCTTTTGGCAGATGCAGCTCCTCTGCGCCTTGCCACTAGATCCAGGGATTAAGATAATTGCTTGCGCTAGTTGTTCATCTGAGCCGGAGACAACACATGTCAACCATTCCGTGCAGAATTTGTTCAGCGAAGATAGTTTAGGAAAAAAAACAGTAGAGCCGAGGGGAAGGAGGTGCTGGCGTACCTGGTGCTCGCTTCATGGCAGTCCTCGGCGCCGCCGGCCTCGGCAAGGGTGGAGTCGAGGGCGGAAGGGCTACTGGTCCTGCTGGGATAGGTTCCCTCCTTCTCGGATGCAGATGGCGAGGCCATCGACTGCACCATCGATGCCTTCGAGGAGCGCCAAGGAGGAGAGGGAGAGTAGCACGGCGTCGGCGGGCGGGCCTGAGCCACTTGAGCCACGGAGGCGGCGGTGGCGCCGCGAAGGATTTGGGAGTGAGAGAGACGTGAGATGAGGCTGCGGGTTCTTGCGGGTCCTTGCGGACCTCCACTCTCGTCCGCGGGTTTGGCTGGCGAGTTAACATAGATCCGCAAACAGATAGCAGCTGGATCGCATCGGTCGCAAACTGCAATTTTGCGGGGCGGCTATGCGGGTTCATTTAAAAACCCGCCCCGGCTGCAACCAGATTATTGGTAGTCGGTACAGCGAACTGTAAAAAAAGATCTCACGTCATTCATATGTACTTAGTATATTGCAGTATTTGGGATACGCGAAAAAGCGAATCCCAGGATGCGTGTCACAAAAATTACTCGAGGCCTCGTTTAGTTGCTGTGTAAAATTGTAAAAATAGATTTTTTGCACATTTAAAATATTAAATATAGACTAATCACAAAACTAATTACAAAACTCGTCTGTAAACTACGATACGAATCTAATGAGTCTAATTAATTCATCATTAGAGCATGTGTACTGTAGTAATTATTGTAGCAATTTAGTATCTAATCGTAGCATAATTAGACTCATTCGATTCGTCTCGTAATTTACAAGCAAACTATACAATTTATTTTTTATTTTATTTTGATTTAATACTCCATGCATATAAAATTCTATTTCGATGTGATAGATATGAGATTTTGAATTTCGAAACTAAACAAGGCCTCGGAATATGAGTTTGACTAAGGGTCGTGACCCACTTTAATTTGGCTCGAATACTGGCTTTGTTTAGATCCCAAAATTTTACACCAAAAAACATCACATCGAATATTTGGACAAATGCATAGAGTACTAAATAAAATCTATTTGTAAAATTTTTTACACGGATGGGTTGTAAATCGTGAGATGAATCTAATAAATCTACTTAATCCATAATTTGCAACAATAATGCTACAGTAACCAACCGCTAATTATGAATTAATCATGAATTAATTAGACTCATTAGATTCGTCTCGCGATTTACAATCCATCTGTGCAAAAAAATTTATAAATAAACTTTATTTAGTGCTCCAAAATAGTAAAATTCTCTTACAAAAATTTACGCCAAAAAATCTAAACACATTCACTACTGTATAAACAACGCCACGGACAGCTAGATGTCTATATCGTTATAAGACCTACGGCTACTGATTTGTCCTCTCATCATTAATTATAAGATTAGACCCCACAACAGCTGAGGCAACTTTTAAACCAATGCAGGGAAACTACTGTGAAAACAAATCTTGTAGTTTCATATTTTGAGAAATGTCAAAATGGTTTCTGATAAATTCACTTGTATATACTTCTTGTGGTGCATAAAACGTAATTATTTCTCCATGAGAAACTAATAAAGCTTTTACATTTTTTGAAATAAAATCCCAGGAACTTTAAATTCGACCCACACACCACAACTTCTCTTTGAAGAAAAGAAAACACTAGTTTTTCAAAAAAAAAATAAAAGAAAAAACTAAAACCTGGAAATTCAGTGGCCCTCAACTTGGGGTCGAATGGAATGCTGTGGAGAAACATGGACATCAGCAACAGCAGAAATCTCGCTGTCGAGAGCTCCTCGTGGAAAATGCGCGGATTAATTGAAGAGAAGCTCCAACCATCCAGAGATCGATCGATGTGTGGTCCATAATTACTGGTACAGAGAGAAAGGTTGCTTTCTCGTGCTCCCCTGTCGAACCCACGCGCTGATGTCTGATGCCCCCGCCTCCGCCATGCCGGCGTCGTCGATCGCAAGCAGAGAGAATTGTTTGGTGACGAGAGCGTCGAGAAATTTCTACACGCTTTAAGCGAATCAAATCATTTTATTGCTTTCATGTATGAGGGTAGGGCTGGAAACGAGCCGAGCCGAGCCGAGCCCGGCTCGGCTCGGCTCGGCTCGGCACGGCAAGTGAACGAGTCGAGCTCGGCTCGGCTCGCTATTTTTGCGAGCCAAAAAATCAGGATCGGCTCGGCTCGGTGGAGGCTCGTGAGCCACACTAAACAATGTGAACTAAACTCAAAATAAATTAATTTACTTTTTTTGAATGATAACAATAATTATGTGGCATATATTTCTTATGTACATACAAATTGCTATGTTATGTGTATAAATATTAATTTATACCACTAATGATGAAGAATTAATTCATCAATCATCGTGAAATTATTCTTAAACTATATTGGGTCAAGCTCGCGAGCCGGCTCGCGAGCCTGAACGAGCCGGCTCGGCTCGGCTCGCTATTTTTGCGAGCCAAAAAATCTGGCTCGGCTCGGCTCGTTTGAGGCTCGCGAGCTGCTCCGAGCCGAGCCGAGCCGTTCCGAGCCCGAGCCGAGCTACGAGCCACGAGCTAATTTTCCAGCCCTATATGAGGGTGTGTTTAGATTATATTGGCAAAAAAAAATTGAAAGATAATCTTGCTAATTTGGAGTATTAAATAAAATCTATTTATAAATTTTTTTGTACAGATGGGTTGTAAATCGCGAGATGAATTTAATGAGCCTAATTAATTCATGATTAATCTATGATTAATGGATGGTTACTGTAGCATCACTGTTGCAAATTATGGATTAAGTAGGCTCATTAGATCGTCTCGCGATTTACAACCCATTCATGCAAAAGGTTTATAAATAGACTTTATTTAGTACCGCATGTATGTGTCCAAATATTTGATGTGATGTTTTTTGGGAAAAAAATTTGGGATCTAAACTGACCCTGAATGAGGGAGAAAAGTTGGTTTCCCATTGGGGGCAGCTGTAAAGGTCAGACCTTTGCTGACCCTGAAGTTCAGAATTCAGATAGGCATAGCGAGCTTATATATGGATCGGAGAGGATCAGAGGTTATGGACACGTCTGTCCTATCCTCTTGGAATGTGATGGGATCTTGCCCATAATCCGAACATCAAGGAGATAAAGCAAATAAAAAAAAGAGTGTATCCAGTGCGAGTGCTCCCACGTTATGTGGGGTCTGGGGAAGGGCCACGGGTGTTATCTAGCAGTCTTACCCTTGCAGTGCAAGGAGGCTGGTTCGAACCCAGGCTGCCAGGCCACAAGTGGAAAGCTCTACCACTGCGCCAGGCACGCCCTTCAGATAAAGCAAATATCGTAGTAAATTTTTCTTTTAACTATAGTCAAAGTCTGAATAACTCATAAACTATCATTTGATTCATTTTACCCCAAACTATTCTTTTTGGTTCAAATCACTACTACAATAATCTTTTGAGGCGGTTGAAAAACTTTTTAGAGGTGAGCAGACGGTTGAAAAATATTTTCAGAGGTAGGCAAGCGCAACCGGCTCTAAACAAACGCCTCTGTAAATGAAGCATTTTCAGAGACTATTGCATGTCCGCCTCTGTTAATCGTACAACAAAACCAACAAAAAGGGATGAGCTCGTCGAGCCCATCACGAGCCCGTCGAGCCCATCTGTGCTGTCGCCGTCGCCTGTCGCGGCTGCCCCTGCCCCCCTGCCGCCGCCGCCGTCACCGTGTGTGCCGCTTGCCGCGCGGAGCCGCTTCCTCCTCCTCCCTCCAGACCCGCAAATCTGGCGACCCCAGGGCGGGCGGGCTGTGCTGCCGACGGGCCTCGAGCTCCGCCGCGGACAGGCAGCCTGTGCGCGGCAGCAGAGGCCCCTCCTCTCCGCTCCTCCCCTGCCGGCGAGTCATGGCCGGATCCGCGTGCGGCGGCCATGGCGTGGAGCGGTGCAGGAGGGGATCGAGGGAGGGGGAAAGAAGGAGTGCAGGGAGTTAGGATTTGGCTCTCTGCCAGCAACCAGGCTCATATGAATTTTTATTGGGCTCGGTATATTAACCGAGACGGGGCTCATATAAGTGAACCACCTCAAAAAATAGGAGTAATAACAGAGGCGGTCATTTTAATGGTGATCGCCTCGGTTAATAAATTTTGAGAGACGGTTTTTTAACCGCCTCAGTAAGAAATGACTGTCTCGGTTGATGCTGTGCATTAACAGATGCTGCTATTTTTTTGGCCGCCTTGGAGGGGTTTTCAAAAGGCCTTTGTTAATGTTTTTTTGTAGTAGTGGATTACCCCCCTAATATAATTTTTCTTTTTCATTTCTTAATGCATAGGTGAAGTTTTAAGTTGAAACTTTACAAGATGGTAGTACACATCATAACACATGTTAGAAAAAATATATCATAATTGTTTATCATTATTTTGATAGATTCGGATATTTGATAATACATTGATCATTGGAGTTCAAAACTATATGAAAAATTATAACAATTTTTTTAATATGCATTACAAAATTTAAAATTAAATTCAACTTGTGTATGGAGAAACAAAAAAGATAAATTGTATTATAGGGTAAAATAAACTAAATGGCATAGTTTAAGGTGTAAATTAAATCAAGTTATAATTTAGGAGGGTATTCAGACTTTGGCTATTCTTGAAATGGATCAACCTGAAAAAGAACAACGACGACTCAAATATTCAGATAGCGAACACAGTGATGGCAGCAAACATGTATGGACACTGCTGTTTAATTCTTGCATAGTAAGGGTACATACACATATACTTCAGACTGATAAAACTGAGCCTCCTTTTACATCAACATCCATGTCATGGAAGACATGGCTGACTGCCCTAGAAAGACATAGCAATAATCAATCTGAATTTTTTTTTCTTTGACTACACCAATAAAAGCTCTGCAAGTATAAATTTCTATGCAATGGCATCTAGATCGTGGTGTCTACTCAAAAGTTTGAGAAGTTTGGTGGTTTATATAGATTATATTGTGGCAATGATATTTGCTCAGTTTGCAGTTTAGTTTAGTTGTATTGAGCTCCAGTTATAATCATGGTGGCATGCTTTGAAGTTGGAGGTTTAGGTGGTCCTCCTAGACATTACTAGCAGCTCTCCTTGCCATCCTCTTCTCTGCTGCAGCCATGTATTCCTACATGGACAATCGTCCT
The DNA here is from genome assembly GCF_016808335.1 of Panicum virgatum. Taxonomy (NCBI): domain Eukaryota; kingdom Viridiplantae; phylum Streptophyta; class Magnoliopsida; order Poales; family Poaceae; genus Panicum; species Panicum virgatum. Next base: position 3,427,959 of record NC_053145.1, read on the forward strand.
GCAAGCTTCCATCCACGTGCCAGAGAATTTTCTGGTTCTAGGTATCAAACCTTTATTGTGCTCCTTTGGCCGCCATCGGATGCCGACGCCATGGACAAAGATGTGCATCGCCGTTGGCACGAGTCTTTCCTGCCGAGCACCCGCACCGACTCCGGCGAGCCACGCCTTCTCCGCTTCTACATGGGCGAGTTCAATGGCTTCGCCGCCGAGCTCGAGGCGGTAGCCAAGAAGCCGGGGTTCCTGCTCGCGTTCCCGGAACACGCGCCTTATTATCAAGTGGAACATTTACACCGGCACCAGGGAGGGAGGCGCCTCAGGTGCTAGAGGAGAGCTGTTGGAGGTGCAAAGATTTCGCTCGCATGGATGATGATTATTGTAAGTTGATCAGCTTCTTTGCAATAAAATAAAATAAAAATTAGTCAATCTTCATTGAATTATTATTTGTAGTGGCCAGTTCAATAGTTGCGGTCATGTGTGCAACCCAGTTTTTAGTTGCGGGAAATAGTGATAGTAGTAGTTGTTGTTTTAACGAGGTATAATAGGTGTTCAATCCATACGATCCGGTAGTACTGTGGTTTTTAGACACTGTAACTCGGTACTTGTGAGAATCGAGATGAACTTAGATCCCGTTTGCTAGGTTCGGCTGGCTTGTCAGCTAACCAGCAAGTACTGTTTTTCTCTCACACCAAATCAGCACCAGCCACCAGCCACATGCCAATCAGTAGTATTTTTTTTTCTCATAACAAATCAGCACCAACCATCAGTCACAAGTTATAGAAAAGCCTGCCATGCATACATTTGTGTTAGAGAACATTGTAATATCTGATAATCTTCTCATGCATACATTTGTGTTAGAGAACATTGTAATATCTGATAATCTTCTCTGTTTGCTTCTTTTTCTGTACCAGTTAATCAACTTTCCTTTTGATTATCAGATTTTAATTCTGAATATACAGATCACTATCAGATTTCTGTATCTGGTTTCTTCAACCATGGCGGATGAGGGCAAGTAAAAGAGCGGCGGGCGATGCGATGCTCCGATGTTGGTTTTAAACAATGACGAAGTGCACGACGACTTGGGTGCACCGAACCCCGGTTGCCCGGTGCCATGGCTCTCCCTCTCCGACTGTCTTGGAATGGATCACCGGTAAATGTCAGCGAGAGTACCTCCTCGTCCAAGCAAGGGATATGGACCATGTAGACATACGCGGAAGGGCTGCCGGCGCCGGGAATGTGCGCGGCGGGGCTGGCGGTGTCGCCCCGCATGGCGCTGGCCAGTAGGATGAAAGCAGGAGCAGAAAGATCTCGTACCGACCGACACCGTATCCCATATATACCGGCCATATACCATATTTTGGGTATATTTTCAGGAAGAAACGAGAATAGGAAAAAAAAATAAAATTCAGGAAAACAGTTGGGAGCAGGAACCGAATCAGTTGAGGCATTCTCCCATTCTCCCGACCGATTTAACTGATCCCGTATTAATACGGGAAGTTCCTGTCGGGAATCCTGTTTTTCTTTTTTGTTTGTAGACATGCGCAACACAAAAGCACCAAAACATTAATGGTGCGGCCCATCATCTAAGGTGCCTGCAGTTTGGCGAGGTGGTACTAAAATGCACTGATGCTGCTCAACTGCTCCGTGGCAGCGTTGCTGGCTGCCTGGCTTGTTGCCACCCACCACGCAAGGGCTAAGGACGCGGCCCACAATGGCTCAAGCATTCACGAAGGAGCACAGAGCTGAGAGTAGCAGGTTTGATAATTTTTCTTCCCTTTATTTTCCTTTTATTATCTTTTTACAATTCATTCCTTTCATTTTTCATGTATAAGTTATGCATAGTTGTAACTATTTTGTTGAGATAAATGTTTGAAGCGGTAACACGCGGCGGTGTCCCCGTTTTGAGTTTTCGATTCCCAATCGTAATCGGCTTGTTCCCAATCGAATTATTCTGTTTCCGATATCCCGTAATATCAGTTTCGTATTCCCGTCCGCCCTTCCCGTTCCCGCACCCGTTTCCCGCCAAAATATATGGTTGCGGTAATGGTTAAGATATTTTTTTGACCATTCCCGGCAGTTTTCATCCTTACTGGCCGGTGGCCGCGGGCACGGATGACGGCCGGAAGATGTTGGCTGCCGCCATGGAGCACAACGTGACAAGAGGAGGTGCGCGTTCCAGGGTGGAGGAGGCCGTGGGTGTGGCATTAGCGGAGTGTGCTGCAACGTCGCCACCGCCGGTCGTCGGCGATGGGCACGAGAGCGAACGCTAGAGGTGGACGCTATTTCATTTACCGTCCACCTGAGGTATTGTGAACCGTTGGATTGGAATTCCGCGGACACGATTCGATGTGTTGAAGCCAGGCAATAGCGTTACTGGGCCAAGCCGAGGCCCAGCTAGTTTGAGCCCATCATTCTTTCGTTGAGGCCGCGTCCAGAAATTTGGTCCGCACGGCGCTCGCGCTCGTCGTTGACTCCACGCGAGGTGCTTCGCGTCCGTAGCGGCGTGGCAGCGGCTGGCAAGTCGGCCGTGGAGGAGAGACCGGCATGGCAGGCCGTCGACCGGGGCGTTGCCGACGCGCTCGTCGCCGCCACTTACGTATACGCGCTTCACTAGATACGTGTGTATCTTCGCCCAGGCGGCACAGCTCCGATTTGCTAGCTAAAAAAAATGTCGGTTTTTCCGATCCGATGCACGATGCAATCGCGTCCGAATCCGAACCGTGCAGCAACGGGTTAACTTTCCTTTTCCGAAACGAACTCGACATCCATACGGTCAGCCCAATATAAGTTACCTGCAGCACACCACGATCCATCCTTCCACACGCCATCACGCACCATCTCTGGGTAGTAACGCCGGTCGCGTGCATCACAAACAACCACGTACGCCGTCTGGCTCCTTCAACCATGGCCGACGGCCTGATCTCGAACAGCGCGGCGGCGGGCGGCGGCGCTCAACAACGCCTGTTCGAGGGTCCCGATCAGCAGGAGCAGTTCGACGAAGCGATCCGGGTGTTAGACCCACAAGGGCACCACGACCTGGTAGATCGGGTATTCCTGGTCCTCGAGCAGGGCGAGTTCGTTGATGCGATGCCGGTTTTCACATACGACGGCGAGCACGACCCGGTGCTCGTCGAGTTTCGTAGTCTGCTCACTGGAGCTGCCAGTCGGATGCTGGACGCCGGCTACAGCGCGCACGACACTTTCCAGGTCCTCCATCTGCTGGTGCTCATGGCCGCACGGGAGGCGGCGGGCTTTCTCGACCACGAGTCGCCGGCGGGGTCGCAGCCCGGCAGCGGCGGCGGCTTCGGAGCGGTCCGCCCGGCGCCCGCCGCCGCGGTGGCTCGCCTGGAGAAGCGAACGTTCCACGCCGGAGGAAACGGCGGCGGCATCACAGAGTGTAGCATCTGTTTGCGGGGTTTCGTGGACGGCGAGGAGGTCAGCGTGATGCCGTGTCCTCTGCGCGGGCACGAGTTCCATCCCGAGTGCATCACCAAGTGGCTGGGGATCAGCAGTACGTGCCCTCTCTGCCGCCATGGACTTGCCCCTCCTGCTGCTGCATCGATGGTCTGATCAAGTTATTCAAGAATCTACGACGCTTGCTGTTGGGCCAACGGTGGAGCGAATGTGAGGCCCACAGAATGGGCCCCGGCGCCCGGTCCTGAAGGTAGCGTAGCGTGTGAGTCTCGTGGAGTTGTGGTCGCCTGCGCGCGATGTCTGATCCTGCTTCCAGTTTTCCAATCTCTCTCCCCGGTCAAATGTAAGTACATTCGGCGCGCCGAATGTGGAGTTGTGGTCGCCTGCGCGCGATGTCTTTCGTGCCCCGGTTTTGAGCAGGTGCCGCTGTAGAACGCAGCAGCCGCGTCGCCGCCGCGAGCCCGGACTACCGGAACCTCACGCGTGACTCGGCCGTGCCGCGACCATGGAGCGCCATGGACTGTGCACGCGCATAACACAGCGCCAGCTACCAAAAAGCCGAGCCTTGAAATCACAGCCGCTACCTCACCGTAGCGAGCTATGTTTTGCTCCGTGCATGATCATCAAGCCATCTTGGCCTCGCCACTCGCACCTCTGCGCCGTCCATTCTTTTGGGCGATGACGTCGACGGCCACGAGCATGAGGATGCCAAGCTGGAGATCGACCGACAGCCACGAGCAAAGATAGCCTCACTATTTAAGTTAGTTATCCTCCCCTTCCACTAGTAATGTGGAACTAAAGGTTTGCACCACTCCGCTTCCTCATGCCCATATGAGCCTTTGAGATTTTATTTGAAATAGCTGAAATATTATTAGACCAAGCCCACAAATTCCAACACAGCATAGAGCCATGGAGTGGAACACTACTGCTTGCCAGCGCCCAGGACTTGGCACCGGTACTCTCCCAGAGCCCAAATTGAGATGTTCCTCCACTGGGAGTAACTGATCATGCAGTTCTTGTTGAAGACTCCAATGATTTCCTGTGTTATGTGGAGCAAAAAGTTATACAACGTCTAAGAAGTGAAGTAATCAGTTATGGGTTTAAAAGAAAAACTGAGATCCACGCAAACATGGGTTTATCCTGGTCCGTAAACAAAATTTGAGATACCTAAAACAATCTGATGTTTACATATCCAAAAAAAGAGGAGATTATTACGAGCCTCCAATCAGTACACCAGCAACATATATATATATATATATATATATATATATATATATATATATATATATATATATATATATATATATATATAATATTCCGACCATTTTGCTTCTCGAGCAAAGTTTCATAGTGATGACATATGAGATGGAACAATGCATCAGTGTTAGTATTTTGTAGATCGGTTGTTACTTACTTGCTGAGGAAATTCTCCATCCTCTGATTGCAAGTTGATCAAAACCTTTGCTGCTCGGTGTAGAGGTGTTGGATCTCTCTCAGCCTGTATATATATATGGACGAGATTTGAGTACCATTCGGAATGTGCAAATTGTATCAGAGTATCAAAAGCCACAAGCTAAACAAAACAATGCAGACCTGTCCTGCACCAATCAGTGACAGCATGGCCCAACCAGTGTTCACTGCATGAGCTCGCTTGCCTTTGAGATTGGTGTAAACCTGAATGAGTGCAAGTTAAAACATGTTTAGTGCAAAGGTCTTTCCAATTTCTAAGAAGGCAAGAAGTATCACTGTACCCCATTGTTTTTTACTCACTACCGAGTTAAGCATTCCAAGAAGGCAAGAATTACCAAGTGCCACTTGTGCCGCAATCTTCAGATAAATAATGTGCAAATATTAGACAGGTTTTTCCTGGGTTAGTGTCCAATGATGATTAATTACATAATTTTGGTACATTGAATCCAAGACCAGGTCACACCAAAATCTTTAGTATAGCACACAGATGATGAAATTTGGAATAGATATACATAATGCGGCAAGCAGAATTGCAAGTATATCCAGGATACTGGTAATGGCTAACAGGTTAAGTGCTGTTATATTCTAAAGAAACTGATAGAATTGAATTTACCTGGTCTTGAGACGACAAATAGATTTCTCCCCAACCACCAGAAGGAAGTTCTTTTGATAACAGAAATTCGCATGCCTTTCTGATTACAGGACAGTTCTCGAATGTCCTACCAGCAGCAACTAATCCCTTCACACCAAACCAAGTGCCGTAGGTGAAACAGACAGCCCAAGAGCCATACCTGTTGGGAAACGTTGAATCAAATAGAGAACAATGTAGAGCTATTCGGAGGCACCTTATAGAATAACATACAGTTTCTGATAAATACTGACCATGAGCCGTCGCTTTTCTGAATTCTCTCAATGAAACTAGCAGCTTTGCTGATACAGTTGTCAACCTCTTTCCTGCGGTGCCCAGGGTAGAGCTTTCTGAACGATGTCAGGGCCTGAATCGCTGCTGATGTACATTCAACATACCTGCCAAAGGAGTATTATTTTTTCCAGTTTGTTTTAAACATAAAAATCAGCACAAGAAAGGTTATTGCATATTACGGGTAATCAATCACAATGTCGCCAAAGGTCTCAGCAGGATTAATAAGCTGAATAATTTAAGAAAGAATGTCAAGTTTCGAAACGAAATATCTATTAACCTGTATTTTATTCATTTCCAAACGAAAATAACTAAGAAATTTACTAGTGTCCTGATTAACTTGGCATTTGGCATTATATGGTTCCAGTTACTTGGTTAGCTTCCCATTTCAGATGAGAGCACGGCAACCCAAAATGGTTAGGCACCTACCTCCAGCCAGGCATAAGACCTTGTGAGTTCATATGACGCAAAACCACCATTATCATTCTGTCAAGGTTAATACAAACTTATGAGACATGGTCCCTCCAACAGAAACATGCATGTGATTAATGCAAATCACAGATACATAAAAAAAATGGAATCAAAGAGAAACTGCTGAAAACAAATGTTTGATTTCAGTGTTCAATATAATATAATATTTAAACAAGATACAAGGGGGTTGCTTCCCTTTCAAGGAGTCTTGTTTTCCATAAAATAAACAATTTTATCAATTTAACATTGACTATTTCATCAAAAACTGATTCAACAGCAACAATTGAGAGTAATGAGAGTAAAAAAAACAAAGGTACTTACCATATAAGACATCAGACAGCTGACAGCATCATAAAATCTTTTAGCTTCCAGCGACTCGCCAACAATTGCAGGAGATATCTTTGATAACAATAATGAGGCCTGGAGTAAGGAAAACAAAACGTTAGATACTTGAGTCATATAATTATGACAAGATGCTTAGCACTATACTCTCAACAATGCTGGAACATAAATGACAAGGAACAAAACCAAGCCTCATCACAGGTGAGAGCTAAAAGTATTTCCTTATTGGGGTTGCTGATGATCTAACTCACCTTCAGTGCCTCTGCAGTGCAATCTGATATAGGCCAACCATGATCAGCAGTAGAGAATGGCCATGCACCTTTAGATGTGTGGCGGTACCAGTCATCCAGATTTCCAGGGCAGTCATCATGAACCTTTCATAGTAAATAGCCTTAACAGTACTGTAAATGGATCTAATTTTGAACCATATGAATGAAAAAGCATGTAGAATGTACCTGTGAATTCTTAATGTAGTCGTGTGCTAGTTTAAGGGTGGGACCAAACTCTTCAATAAGGTTGGTAGCCACAATAGCTTGAACTGTGAAAGCTGTATCCCAAAGCTGGCTGCCATTATAACCCTACAGTGCAAAGTATTGACTGGATTGAAGATGCCAATCCCATTAAGAGACGGTAACGTGTTTATGCTGACAAGTTTTCTGTTGCGGTAGCAGCCTAATGGAAAGTTAATTAGGTAAAAGGAAATGGGCCACAAAACAAACAATAATCACCTGCAGTTTCATGCCATCTTCAGCAAGCCACAAGTAATCATAGACTCGCGGAATGTGGTGCTTGAATGCCTCTGAGTTTGGATCTTCAATCCAGCAAGCAAGCATATTTAATACCTGCATAGGATTTCTTGCAACGATCAGTTGAACAACATCAAGAAATAATCAAGAAATGTTATACTAATCCAACAATCAAGGTATACACTTCTGATAAACATTTCATAACCTACGAGCACATCATCAAATTTGCAGAAGTGAATTAAGTCAACAGAAGTGGCACGCAGAGTTAGAAATACACTATGCTCATGGCTGAGGAATCCAACTCATACATCAAGGCACTAACAGAAGGATTCTGAGTTTGTTAACATTACAAAAATGTTGGAGATGAAAGAGAAAGAAAAGAAAATCCACAATATGAAATTAATAATCATTCAAGTAGTATCTTGTTTGGCATAATCCTATGCTGTTGCTAAGGACTTTTGATTGCATGTACTGGATACTGTTAGCAACATCACAAGTACTTGGCATAGAATACATGTTTCACCAAATATACATGCTATAGCTCACAAGATTTAATCATAGTGCGCTCTATGGCAAAACTTAACAGAAAGCTGCAGTCGGAATAATTTTAGTTCTCATAGACGGTTCAGGTGAAAGTAATGTGGGGAACATGGTATGGGAAGGCTTCATCACTGCAATGCAAGTAAAAGCTGAAAGTTAAAGGAAGAACTGAATGTTAGCAGCTCAATTTTCACTCTCATTGAGCTGAGAGGATGACACTCAAGTTGGGAAAGTTTTCTGGGTTTTTCTTCATTCACACTCACAATGCCATGCCATCCCAAGGGGGGGGGGCTGGGGATACATTTATACAAGGGGCTGCAGGGCAGCCAAGCTAGATGCTAAGGACACTAGTCCAAGATGCTAACTGCTAGTCCTAACTGTTGTCCTAGATGCTGTCCTAGATGCCAACTGAAAGGTAGTCAAGATGCTGTCCTTGCTGTCCTCTAGGGGCAGCAAAGCACAACGTGCTGCAGCAAGAGCATCTCCTCTTGTGCAGCCCCACAAAGACCAAGTACACAGACTTATCCATCATTCTCCCCCTAAGTCTTGTGCGTCGTCTTGTGGGAAGATTGAACCATCCCGGTCCTGGAGCAGAGCTCAAGGAACTTGATCCTCCCAAGGGGCTTGGTGAGCAGGTCCGCAAGCTGATCCTTGGTGTTGATGTAGCTCGCCTTGATGCTTCCTTCCTCCAAGCAGCCTCGGATGAAGTGATACCTCACCCGTATGTGCTTGCTCCGTTCGTGGAAAACGGGGTTCTTCGCCAAGGCCAGAGCGGACTTGCTGTCCACCCTGAGCTCCACTGCTCCAGTGTCTCTGCCGAGTAGATCACCAAGCAGTCGAGCGAGCCAGAGCGCCTGAGTCGACGCGGTGGAGGCCGCTATGTACTCGGCCTCGCAGCTGGACAAGGCCACCACCTGCTGCTTGACCGACTGCCAGCTAACGAGGCACTTGCCGAGGAAGAAGAGGATCCCGCTCGTGCTCTTGCTGGTGTCGATGTCGCCGGCGTGGTCGCTGTCACTGTACCCGACGAAGTGTGCCGCTCCAGGGCACCTCGGGTAGTGGAGACCGTGGTCGAGAGTCCCCGCAACATAGCGGATGATCCTCTTCACGGCCTGCTGGTGCTCCGTCGTCGGTCGCTGCATGAACCGACTGACGTAGCCGACGGAGAACGCCAAGTCCGGCCGTGTGTGGGCGAGGTAGCGGAGGCTCCCCACAAGACGCCGGTACTGAGTAGCGTCTACCTCCTCCGCCGTGCTGTCACGGCTCAGCTTCAGCCTCTCCTCCATCGGAGTGAGAGCTGGGTTGCAGTCGGTGAGCCCAGCGAGCTCGACGACGCGCTTGGCGTAGGCGGTCTGTCGAAGTGTGATCCCGGAGTCGTCCTGGTGCACCTCGATCCCCAGGTACAAGGAGAGAGGCCCCAGGTCGCTCATCTGGAAGGTGGCCTTCATCTCCTCCTTGAACGCCGCCACCTCCGCATCCTTGGTGCCGGTGATCACCAAGTCGTCGACGTAGACACCCACCAGCAGGGCATTGCCTCCTTTGCCCCGCCGGTAGATGGCCGCCTCGTGCGGGCTTTGCTCGAAGCCCATCCCCTTGAGCGTGGAGTCCAGCTTGGCGTTCCATGCCCTCGGGGCCTGCCGCAAGCCATAGAGGGCCTTGCGCAGACGTAGCACCTTACCCTCCTTGCCGGGGATCGCAAACCCCGGCGGCTGGTGCACGTAGACCTCCTCCTTCAAGTCGCCATTGAGAAACGCCGACTTGACGTCCATGTGATGGACACGCCAGCCCTCCTGGGCAGCTAGCGCAAGGAGGAGTCGCACGGACTCCATCCGTGCCACGGGAGCGAAGGCATCGTCGAAGTCGACTCCCTCCTGCTGCACGAAACCTCGTGCCACCAGGCGAGCCTTGTGCTTGACGACGGTGCTGGCCTCATCCCTCTTCAGCTTGAACACCCACTTAAGGGTGATCGCGCGGTGACCGCGAGGGAGGTCAGCAAACTCCCAAGTGCGGTTCTTCTCAACCGCATCCATCTCCGACTGCATCGCGGCACGCCATGCCGCGTGTCCCTCGGCCTCTGCAAAAGACCGAGGCTCGCCGTCGTCGCACGCGAGGTGCAACTGCGCCTCCAGGTCGTGAGGCACCAGTCCCGGCACCGGCTGATCACCGAGAAGGTCCTCCATCGTACGGTACCGCAGTGGCTCACCGTCGTGGTACGCGTCGATGCGCTCCTCGTCGTGAGAGAGCGGAGTAGCGAACTCCACCGGGCTGTGAGACGGTACAACAAGAACTGAATGTTAGCAGCTCAATTTTCACTCTCATTGAGCTGAGAGGATGACACTCAAGTTGGGAAAGTTTTCTGGGTTTTTCTTCATTCACACTCACAATGCCATGCCATCCCAAGGGGGGCTGGGGATACATTTATACAAGGGGCTGCAGGGCAGCCAAGCTAGATGCTAAGGACACTAGTCCAAGATGCTAACTGCTAGTCCTAACTGCTGTCCTAGATGCTGTCCTAGATGCCAACTGAAAGGTAGTCAAGATGCTGTCCTTGCTGTCCTCTAGGGGCAGCAAAGCACAACGTGCTGCAGCAAGAGCATCTCCTCTTGTGCAGCCCCACAAAGACCAAGTACACAGACTTATCCATCACTGAAATCACAAGTGCCTCAGTTTTTTTTTCTAATTGGAGAGCAAAAAAATCTATACTAAAGTTGCCAGCACATGCCTTGTGATGCAACAAAGTTCTTTTGATGCTTCCAGTAGAATAGGACAAAAGAAGACTCCACTTTGTTAGAGTATATTAGTCAACTCCGGATATGGTTAGTTTAGAATTGATTGTAATCCCAGAATAACCTTATTTCTAGGAGAGGCTACTTACCCTCCAAGCCATGTACTTCTATATATACCGCCCAAGGGGCTCAATGCAATATATCGACCACATTATACGCATCCTACCTTTTCTACATGGTATCACGAGACTAGATTCTAACCATAGGCCTCCGGCTTCCGCTGCCCTCGCGCCGCCCCCGGGGAGATCAATCAGATCGATCTCCGCCGGCGGCTGCGCCCTCGTAGGATCAGCGCGCGGATCCCTCTGATCCGCCGCTCCGTCGCGTCGTCAAGCACAACAGAAGGACCTACCTCCCGTGGTGATGCGATCTCGTCGGCTCCCTCATCGCCCCTTCCTCGCCGACTCCCCCTGTGCGCGCGGCCCCGTGCTAGCCCTCTCTCCTCCTGCGCCGTCGCTGCCCTTTGCACGACCGCGCGGCTGCGGAGGAGGCACGAGGTGCGCCAGACCGCTGCGCCATCGGAGCCGCGAGATCGGGCCGGGTTACCGCGCTGCCGGTCGATTCCGGCGCCGCCCGTCGAGATCCGCCGTCGCCGGCGGGCCGCGCCATCGTGGGGGCTCATCTCGGCATCCCGAGCACCTCGCCGCCGGGCACCTCCCGACCCCCGCGCGGGCCCCGACCGCTCCCCACATCGGCGGAGGCCGCGCCGGAATCAAAGGAGGCAGCGCCGGCGGCCCACTCCCTCGTTTGCCCGATCTCCTTTTCTTTTCTGCCCACGGTGACCAGGTGACCACGGGGGAAGGGATAAGGGAGGGGAAGGGGCACCGCTAGGGGTACCCCGAGAATGTACCCAAGGTTCATCTGTTGCTGCTGTTTTTTCCCAATCAAAGATTGGGTTTGCGTCGCCCCACCGGTCTTCGTCGACATCCCCGAAGGACGAGGTTGTTGTTGCGCCCTTCCAGGCTGCAGCAATGACGTTCGTGATCAAGCCATCCTACCGGTGTCGTCGCCTTTTTAGGCGGTGGCGCCACTCGCCGCCGGTTTTCGTCAAGCAGGCACTCGATCCGCCTCCGCGCCTCCAGCTCTTGCGCGGACATCGCCACCGATGTTCCTGAAGGAAGACGACGTCGCCACCCCTGATCTGAGCGCGACACTTGCTGCAACCTGCGCCGTCGCCACCCTTGTCCTGAGCGTGACCCAAGTCGCAAACCGCGCCGTCTACCATCGTCATCTGCCGCACCGTCCTGCTGCTGTCTTCGGCAAGAAGCTGCTGAGTTTGTGTACTCGAGCACCTCGACGACGCTTCGACCCGCGCCCTCCACGGCTTCGACCACGGCCACCTCGACTTCGACTACTACGGCACTAAAGAGCTATCATCTGCATGAGTCTCCAGTCAAAGCTTTCGCACCGGCGTTCCAACTGCAGGGGGGATACGTCTCCATTGTTCTCCAGTCTGACCGTTCGTGTTGCTACCGCTACGACTGCGGGGGGGGGGGGGGGGGGGGGGGGGTTGTTAGAGTATATTAGGCAACTCCGAATATGGTTAGTTTAGGATTGATTGTAATCCCAAGATAACATTCTTTACCTCTGGGAGAGGCTACTTGTCCTCCAAGCCATGTACAGGCCCGTCGATGAGGGTGTGCGAGGTGGGCACTTGCACAGGGCCCCCAAATAGGTGGGCCCCCCAAGTCTAGGTATAAGCATAGGTCTGTTCATTAGGTATAAGCATAGGTATTTTAAAGATCGGCTGTCCAACTGATTGGTGCTTTGTGTTAGAGTATATTTGGTAGTTGTAGATATACGTATCGTAGACTGTCATATATATCCCGGAGAGCCTTACCCCCCAAGTCATGTATTCTTATATATACCGGCCGAGGCCTCAAAGCAATATAATCCATCCATTACACCAATTCTATTATTTTACATGGTACCACGAGTTTGGGCTCTAACCCTAGGCCTCAAACCCTAGTTTTCCGCTGCTCCGGCCGCCGGCGCCCCTTCTTTCCCCACCGCCGGCGCTCCTGACCATCACGACGCGCATCCAGCGCGCCCCCGCAACGATCTGCTAGCATCCCCCTGGGAGATGTCGATCTCCGCCGGGGGGCGCTCCCTCGATCTGTTGTTGTTCTAGGTGTCGCGGCAGATCGATCTGATCCGCCGCCTCGTCGTCAAGCAGCAACAAATCATGAGGAACTCACCGAGTGTCGCCGTCCCTCCTCCGTCCACCATCGCCGCCAGCAGGCCGACTCTGCCGCTCCTGCCTCCTACGACGGGATCCACCCCGGCGGATCTAGATCCGCATCGGGGCCTCCACCACCGGCGCACCCACTCCACGCCAGACATCTACCTCGCCGCCCCTGCTTCATCCTCGCCAGGTCTTTACCCGCCAGTGGTCGTGGCGTCGGCCGGCCGCGTTGTACGTCCCTCTGCGCGTCTCCTCCCTGGAGGGGATTTGCCACCAGCGGACCAGCTTCTTCCCAGGCGGGATTCGTTGCCGGCGGACTAGCTCCGCCGCTCGGGATCTCGACGGGTCCCCTTCGTCCGCGAGCTTCATCGCCACCCCTCCGCCTCCCACACCAGGGCGCCCCCCCTATTTTTTTCTCCCCCTCTGTCTCGCTTCCTCTGTCTCTGCGGCTGTTGACCATGGTGAGCAGAGAAGGAAGAGACAAGAGGGTGAGCCCTGCTACGTGCACCCAAGGATTTCCCCATGAGATGATGCTGTTGTATCTATTTTTTAGTTTTCTCCCGATTCGCCTATCGGGTTTGAGTCGCCCACTGCCCGTCGACCTCGTGCCTCTACTTCGACATTGGCGTCGACTTCACCGGCTTCTTCCTCGTCTACGACAGTGTGGCATGGCAAGATGGACGGCGCCCTAGGGGACGCCCGTCTGCACCGCCCACCTCGCCGCTTCTTCCGCACGTCGACCCTCGCCGGCTCGTCTTCGTCTTCACCGATCGGGACGCCTTCAGCGACTTCGTTCACCGTCGTCTCGCCTCGCGCATACTCGGCCTGATCAACCGACGTGCGTGATCCACTTCGCTCCCGTGACGTTCGTCCCCGTACTGCGCGCCTCTTCCCCAAGTATGGAGGGCTGCCGCTGCTTCGCCTCTTCGGGCAGTTGTGGCACCACTCGTGGTCTCCTTCGCCGTTGCATCCTCACCGCCGCCGACTACGTCCACGACCTCATCGTCAACTTGTCGCTGCGCGTCCTTCACATGGTCTTCGTCAGGCTGTTCGGGTTCTTCGCCATCCTCTTCGAGCTCCGTCGCCGTGTCATTTGGTTCATCAGGCCTTGTGCCAGATTTTCCGGGATCACCTCTTCGCTTCGTCTAGCACAACCACATCGCCAGCGTCACCATCTCGTCCCTGCCTACTTCGTCTACTCCAGCAACAGGCAACAGCAGGCGTTGGCATCTTCTACCTTGCCTTCTTCTGCGCCTGCGACCGCCATGGAGGCCTTCTCTGCTGGTCCCCCCAGCGACGGCGTCTGGTTGTGCATCCTCCCTTGCACGTCCGGTATTGGCGACACCGGTGCGTGCCCATCGTCCCCGACGCATTCCCGAGCCTGGCAAACCTGGGCATGTGTCGCCCGATGGCCTGACTGCATCGACTTCGGCGTCGCTCCCTCTACGACTGCCTCGACGCATCGCCATCTTCGTCTCCGGCATCTTCTCCATTACGCCACCAACATGGCGCCTCATCGTGCGCCCGCGGCTTCATGTGCGGCTACCTCGTCTTCGACAACCTCAACAGCTCTACGTCGACCTCGTCTACTCTACGCACGGCATCTTCGACCATGGCTCCTCGCCCTCCAGCTTGGCTACCTCGATATCAGCACAAAGGGCTACCATCCGCATGAGTTACTCGCCGGTTTTCTCTCCAGTCGCAGCATCCGCACCACACCGACGTTATGACTGCGATGGGATGTTAATTCGTTGGCTCCTGCTTTCGGCTTCTTCTCCAGTCTCACCGTCTGCGGTGCTCCCGCTGTGACTGCGGCAGAGTATATTTGGTAGTTGTAGATATACGTATCGAAGACTACCATATGTATCCCGAGGAGCCCTTGCCCCCCAAGTCATGTATTCTTATATATACCGGCCGAGGCCTCAATGCAATATAATCCATCCATTACACAAATTCTATTATTCTACACTTTGGTTAAAATTGATTCATAATAGGTCAATAATAAAATACTCGAACCAAGGTTTAAGTAGTCACTTGTCGTTGCTCTTTTCAAAGATTAAAACTGAAAACATCTAAGATGTAGATTTAATTAGAGGTTGGATTAATTAATAATGGCTTAAATGTTTTATTTGTTTTATAATCCGATAATTATATCTGCCCCTAGTGGCTTAACTAGTGGTTAGATTAATCTGAAAGTTTTTAGGGGTGGGTGGAGGGGTCACCTGGGCGGGTAACACCATTAGTCACCCCTAAAAATGAGCCCTATTTTCAGAAGCAGGTGATGGCGTCACCCACCCTATTAAAAATACTTTTCTAAAGGTAGCTACAGTAGCCCCGCTCCCTTTATAGGAGCGGGTTACATTTTGACCGCCCTAGAAAAAAATATGACGTTCCTAATGTTTTTGCAGTAGTGAAAGTTTTTCTAAAATGTGTAAGAAGAGACAAAACACAAGCACCTGCTCAATCTTAATTAATAATATTAGACCAAATATCTTTTTTTAAAAAAAATTAGGGCCCCAATTTGCATTTTGCACTGGGCCCCAAATTTCTGGAGACGGCCCTGGCCATGTACTTCTATATATACCGCCCAAGGTGTTCAATGCAATACATCGACCACATTATACGCATCCTACCTTTTCTACACACTTTTTTTTTGTAAAGGCTCAACAAGCAATCATAGTCCTCAATTTACCTTGTTTACAGAAGCAATGCAAATGTACTGAGTGTTCTCATCTTCATAGTGAACGTGCTGCATGACAGTTTCCAGAGCTTTCTCTCTTAATTTGCTCCCAGGCCAATGCAACATAACTGGTTCGACAAATTTATGGAGTGTAGCCCATAAGACATCTTGAACGAATGGGTGTGGATAGTACAGATCTTCCTGCAGCACAAGGATATAAGAACTCTTCCAGACAGAACAATCAAGATCCTAAATGGACTTCTCAAAGGCAAAAGAAGATAAACATGAAAGTCCATATAAGCTCCCGTAAGTAAGCAACTTTTCAAATAGCACGTCACTTGCCAATTAATGATTGCTATGGACAAAAGGGACTTCAACACACATTTGTGTGAAACTGTGAAAGATAGATCCTAAACTTACTACAGATCTAGATCACTTAGCCCAACGGCGGTGATAAGTCGTTCTCCCTCGATTTGAAATTATAAGGCTTATTTTGTTTTGTTAAGCCTTTGACCAAAAATTACTCTAGTAATACATAACCTTTTGTGACAAAAAATTGATATCAGTAGATTTGTATTAAAAAAATTATGATTACGCTGTTGTACCAAAGAGATTAAATATTAGTAGAATAATATTGGCCAAAGCCTTGTCCGAATGAAATCGAATATGCCTTGTAAAAGAATGGAGGGAGTAATACATGCTCTCACCATTTACAAAAAACTGTCGAGATAGATTTTATTACTGAAAGTAAACAGAGGAACTAGGGAGTATTTACTCCAGCAAGCATTGCAGAAGAGTCTTCTAACTATGAGAATACATGGAAAGAAATTTCTTTTGAGAAAAAAAATCTATTTAAGCTTCTTGACAGCTTATATATTTAATACTGAGTTATGAGTATGAATCAGAGCCAGTCTGCCAGAGAGATTCCTGTTAGTATTATTTAGCACTAGCGTGGTTACCACGAGGTTTTGTCAGGGGCAAAACATACTCTCTTTTGGCAGTGGGATTTCTGAACAAGGAGTAAGGACAACCTTGGCCTCACAAGATCAACTTGGGGACTAGTAGATAACTTCACGGCACCTCATGCAATGAACTTGTGCCACAATGTGGCCCATATGTATCAATTTCTATAAGAAAGGTTAAGCATAAAGTTAACCAACCTTAGCACATTGATTGCGGGCCTTGTCCCAATCAATCTTGCTGTAAGGGTCTTTGAAGAGTTCCTTTCTTAATTCCAACACAAGTGGCGTGATTCTGCCGACAAACCTCTTCCCGTAAATGTAACACATTGGCAAATACACCATTCGGCAATGACACCACATCCTCCCTGCAAGACATTGTAACCCGTAGTAGAGAATCAGCAAGAGACAACATAACAACCAAAAATAGACTACTGTTCAGAATGCGGCACTGCAAAGTAATTCGATTGTTGACCTATTAAAAATGAAAAAAAGATCGATATAGAAAATGAAAAGAATTATGATATAAGATTGTTGGTGATTGTAATATTCAATTCGGGTCAAATATTTTTTGTGAAATCTTTCAACGCATACTGTGTAGTGTATTTTGGATCGAAATACCCCAGGACTACAGCAAGTAGTATCAACTACCTCTGAGTGATAAAACACTGGAGTTATGTACATCTATAAAAAGAAAGCAGACCTGGATGAAATGGCAGGATATATGGTAGGAGCCATACTTCTGGTGGCATTGGGTTGTTACCAGACCACTAGCAAGGTGGCCCGCGCAAATAGCGCGGGTATCTAGCTTTTCTACTAACCTTTTATTTTTTTTTAAAGTTGAAAAAAAATAAATTTTGTTTTGTTGTTTGAGACCAAATAAATTCTTAGACCATCGAAGTTATATCAAGGTAAATCAAGGCTAGGATAACTCATAGAATAATCAAGGTCATTAAATCATCATAAAATTCAGTGATATTTATTCCTTTATTTTTTCAATTAAAGTGATAGTTTCCCTAAATTCTCTTATTATTTAAAACTTATTCGTATTTATTTGTTGTAGTCAACGAAGGTCTCATCGGAACATCTATTTTTATCAACTATTTATAGTCTTTCTAATTCCAAGATCTAATCAACCTAAACATTTTTCCATAGATCAATTGATTAGTTCACATAGATCGAAGTATTTATAAGCATTTTCAAAAAGAATATATTAGGATTATAATTTTTTCTCATTACTAAACCATCATTCATTTAATGTAATGTCTTACGCAATGCCTATCTAAATAGCATAATACAGACTCGCAACCCTCATGCGCAAAGCTTCTCCCATCCATATTCTCTTCCTACCCTTTCTACTATAGCTCACCCAGATCCCATCGCTTCAAGCCCCTTCCTCTTCTCTTCCGACGTCTCGCCGGTGGAGAAGAGGGAGGTGGGCTGGTCCCTTTCTCCTAGTGTATATGTTGATCTGTTGTATTCGGACAGGCGTTCTGTTGCCGTGTGCCACCGCTCCCCTATAGTTGTGGTCATTTCCGGTGCCAATGGTGTCCTCATCGTCTTCTCCATTGTGATGGCTGCAGGACAGAACCAAATAAAAGTTCCTTCCCTCCTTCTTCCTTTTACTCTGCCCGGCCGCATCTCCTCACCGTTCTCTATTTTCTCAGTCCCGTATGGTTCTGCTCCGCCAGTACCTCCTCCTTCCTCTTCTCTCCTTTCTCTTGCTTCCAGGTTTCTACTTGAATATGCTTGTTTTAATTTTTATTTTGGTCAGTCGTCACTGTAGATCTGCTTGCTCGTGTTATGGATTTGCTTATGTTCTTCGCGGGAATGAATTTATGCAGTCTTTGCTTGCTAATTTTTGTTATGATTCCGGTTTGCTTCATCTCTTTCCCTGCAGCTTTTTTTTTTATTGAAGCAACTTTGAGCCTTTTTCTCTCCAGGTTCTCTTAGATCTCAACCGTTGTGTTGGAAGCCTTCCCCTAGATTTAAGGACTCTGCTTTTCTTCTAGCTGACGCCGTTTTCATCTGCATCCTTGGGTCGGAGGTGTTGGTCTTCATCAATGGGATCTTCTTCCTCTTCAAGCCTCCTGGCAAGCTTCACGACACTGGCCCAAGCATCATTATGAGCCCCTTTGGATGTCGGTTCCTCTGGTAGCCTTCAATGCGAGCTTCACGATAGTGATGACAGTGTTTTGTAGCTTATTTGTGGATTCATCCAGGTTTGCGATTCTGTGATGTGTGGAGGTGTTCATGTGTGTCTGGCCATTTGACCGGGTATGTAATTGGCTCCTCTTTGAGGTGCCTTAATATAAGACCGCGAATTCTATAATATATGTTATAGGTTTATTTTCTTAAAAAAGTAGCATAATACAGTCAATGCTCATCTTCATCAATTTTTTTCACTGTCAGATGAGGTTGCGACTGGACACATCTGGTGTCTACATGTTATGCTTCCCCAATAATCTAATTATACTTTGCAACAATGAAGTGTTGACTAATGTTTAATTTTTTATTAAATGCATATCAATACTTCATTGCAAATTTATCTATTTACTAATCATACTTGGCATAGACTCCTTGGTCATATCCTATTTTTCTTAATCATTTTAGTTTTGAAATTATCTATTTATTAATTGTATTTGATATTCACCCTTGAGTTTCCTTATTTTTCTAATTCCAAATTTATCTATTTATTAATCATACTCGGTATGGACTCTTTGGCCACATATCCTATTTTTTTTAATTTTAATTTCAAAAGTAGCTATTTATTAATTATATTTGGTATGGACTCTTAAATTAGTCTATACCGTTAGCTAATCATATTCAATATCTACTATTTTATCACGGGCTAATTTTTCTTTTCTTTTATTTCGAATTTAGGTATTCTAATCATATTCATCATGTACTCTTTGATCAAGTCCTAATTGTTATTTTTTAAAATCCAAATTTAGCTAGTTACCAAAGACTCTTAATTATTAATCAGATTTGATATGGACTCTATAAGTTAGTTTAGATCGTTAGATCTTCGTAAAATCCAAGAGCATACATTTTTCTCCTTTTTAGATTAATTCGAGAAATTTTAGACCCTCTCGGCGGACATGGTGACTTCTAACACTGAATCCGTTGTAGCCTTTTGCCTAGTCATTAGTCTTGACTTTGCGTTGACATGTATTAGCTTGTAAAAGAGAACCATAGGTAGCCAAATTCCATATCCATCTATTTACACAAATGCTATTGACATGTATTACATATGGTTTACACTAAAAAAAAGGTAGATTACACGTTGCTAGTAGAAGAATGAAGTTACGTAAATTAGAACCCACCTGAAGTCCGTATCTTTGCAATTTCTAAATTTCTAAATTGCTAATTTAGCATCTCATACCATAATAAGCTTCTCATACTAAACAATATGAGATACAAATTTACTTCTTTTAAAATTTCTAATTGTCTAGTCGTATTTGATATGGACTCTTTAAATAAGTCTAGATCAATCGTATTCGGTATGGACTCTATGAAATAGTTTAGACTTCTAACACTCAAATATGTATATAATAGATAGATGCCAAGGATTGTTGAGTGCACACAAACCCAACAGTTGGCTGGAGTGTTAAATGCATAAGTGCGTATACCCAGAATCATGCTGTCACTTGGTAAATTCTCACTGTCCCATCCCATTTATGTGTTTCGAGTAGTGCTTGAGTTCGGCCATCATCCATGAGTCCTCGACAAAGAAATGCAGATGCAATTTACAAGGAAAGAAAGAGACAAGCAAAGGACCTTTGGTGCTGAAGCCCCTCAGTTTACAAGTGGATGCCTGCTCCCGCCTCCAGGATGATAGCATTCGCGGCCCTCAGCCCTCGGCCCTCACCATGTTGTGCATGCTCAAACCATCAACTGGATCGGCCATGGATTTTGACAAGGAGCTCAATGGATTGAATCGGTAGAAAACAGCATTGGCCTTGATCGATCAGAAAACAGCATCAGCCATCATCTGTAGTGTCATGGAAATAGCTCAACGGGGGATCGATACTCACCGACGAAGGCATAGAAGACCAAGGATGTCGATGATGGCAGCGCACAGATCGACCTGGGAGACGCTTCATGGCCTTCTCCACCGAACCCGCACACGCGACGCATGTCAGCTCGATCACCGCCAAACACCGTCACATTCTCCCTCACCTCCGCCGCCTCCAGGTTGCACACGCTTCTTCCTCCTTCTCCTGTTTTGCCGGCGACCACAGCCGTCCTAGGGTACCGCAGCATGGATGGGTACCACGGCCCCCGCCTCCAAAGACAACAGCAGCGCTGGCGCCCAGATCCGCGCGCGGAGGAGGACGGGCGCCGGAGGATGGAGGAGGACGCACGCGCCGGCGGCCGGTCGGAGGTGAGAGAGGAGGACCTCGCCGGCCATGGATGCCATGGACCCGAGCCGGCCAGGGAGGAGGCGGATCCACGCCGCCGGCCACTGCGGGGAGGGCGAGATCCGGAGCGCGGGGGCGCCGGCGAGGGGGCGCCGCGAGGACGCGCGGCAGGGGCGCCCACCACTTGGTCCCGCCGGCGAGGGACCATGCCGCGGGCCGCGCCTGCTGGAGCACTGCCGCGCCGCCGCCCGGTCGCCACGCCTCCGAGCTCCGAGCCAGGCCGCCGCCTATTGCTCGCAGCTGTTGTCCACGGCGCAGGGGAGGGCCCGCGCCGCCGGAGCTCGGAGCTCGATCCGCCGTCGTCCGGCCCCGATCCGCTCGAGGGAAGAGCGGATTCGCGCCGGCGGAGCACCCGAGGCGAGGACGGCGGCGGCACTCGGATGTCGGGGTTTAGGGCCCCCGCGGTGGCGAAACAATCCCGGCAGGGCTGCGCGTCCCTCTGGCACGTGGAGCTTGGGCGACGGACGGAGGCGTGGCGGTGGCGGCCGGATCTGTGGCGGCGGTCGGCTCCGCGGCGCGATCTTCATTCTGCACTTGCATTGGCAAAAATTAGATTACTTTTAGCCACCACAGGATCGATAGATTTAGAAATGAATCCTTGCCTGATGATTATAGAGATACCGGTGGATCTCTTTCTGGTGTTCTGATGACAAGACAGTGTTTAGTGCTCCAGTCACATACAATGTTATGATCTGGGCGAAGGATAAAACACAATTAGTATATTTCATATAGACCAAGAAACAAGAACATATTTTTTCCTTACAATAATCTAAAATGAGATGTTTGCCTGTTTTCCTATTTTAGGAGGTAACTAAATTGGCAATCGCATTCAGTCTGAAATGAAATTGGTGCTCACATAGAAATAGAGGCACAGCAAGTGAGAAAGAAGAATAGATCAACTTGCTCCTAACCATTGGCAAGATTAAATGCATTTTATTTGTAGAAATGCATATCTGAGTGAAGTAAGAAAGTTCAAGGAAGTACCAAGCCTGGCATAAGGAACATAGGGCCACCATAGTCCCCAGGCCAGTGTCCATCATGTGCCTGGAGAGTAGAAAAACGGCTAATTGCCCTTTTCAAAGTAGTTGCTACGGCTTCCTCCGTAACATCTTCATTCTCATCCAGCTTGATTGCTGGAAGGTCCAGGTTAAGAGGATTTTCTTTAGCGAACTGCAGTATGTAAAAGAGAAGATATGTTTCAAATTTACAGGGAAGTGGAGCACTGAAACAGGGATTGCAGAAGAGAACATCTTTTTAAGCCTACAGAAAAACTGAGCACAGGCTGGATTAATTGACAAAGCAATGCTCCATGTTAACCCTTTCACACAGTACTAATATTTTCACGGAGACACTGAAAAAGGTTACTGCAGTAAAGAGACCAAGCAAAGCTGATACTGTAGTAGGTAACGTTTAACTGCAGTGTGTAAAAGAGAACAAATGTTACAAGTCTACAGTGAAGTGGAACAAAACAGACATTAGAAGAAAACATGTTTTCTATGTTTACAGGGAACACTGAACGCAGACTGAATTGCATAACTCAAAACCCTCGGCGCTCCATTTTTAGCCATTTTGCATGGTACAGGAATATTACCAAGGGTAGCGAAAGGCTACTGTAAGTAAAAGAAACAAATCCAAGCAAGGCGTAGCTGATAGAAGCGCCCTCATCAATACAACCATGTGATGCATGACAGTTTCCGACCACACCACGACACCGATCGCCCGCTCGACTGATTGGCCGATCGACCGGTGGAGACGACGACATGCACGCGGCCGCGGCATCCACAGACCACAGCCGGGGCGAGCGCAGAGGCGGCCGCATCGTCGCATCAGCGGGGGGAGGCGAGGCGCGTATCGCGGGCATTGCTGGCGGTTACGCACCTGGAGGCGCATGAGGAGGTCGGCGCTGTGCTTGAGGTCGTGCCTCCGCTCGACGAAGGCCCGGCGCGCGGCGTCGACGGCGGTGTCGGGCTCGGCGGCGGCGTCGAACTCCCAGACCTGGCGGCCGACGTGGCCGTTGTTCGTGCGCAGCCACTCAGCCAGGGGTCCCCGCGCCCCTCCGCGATCTTCAGCCGCCACATCTCCTCCTCCGCCTCCTCCCGCCGCAATGCAGCAGTGCCGGCGGCGAAAGGGGCGGCGCGAGATCCCGATCCGCGGCCCTCCTTCCTCGGCGTGGGCGTGTCGCGTACCGACGACGGCAAACCGTTCCGGCGATCACCGAAGATAGTAGAGAGACGGAGGAGGTGCAGGGGAGAGACAGGGACGAGGGTTTAGGGAGAAAACTTCTATTTGCTTAGTTCTTCTCAGTTAGACCGTTACAGGTTGGGCATTTATGCCAGTTCACTCGGCTGATCACGCACGCAGCACTTACACGGCCCACGGCCGATCACACACGCGACGCTTACACGGAGGCCCAACGAGTTCCCAGCCTCTAAGGCTATTTGCACTCGTTTCTAAATCCATCCTCTGAACAGAATATTTTATTCTGCTCATCCATACTCTCTACTCTGCATCCAGTTTTCGTGCACTCGTTCATACTCTATCTTATCCTCTATCTCAACTACCCATCAGGAGAACCCACGCGTCATAGACTCAATCTACCCCTCCCTCTCTCCCTTCTTCCCGTCGCTCCCTCCCCCATTCTCTCTCCCACCCCGACCGCCGCCTCCGCCTCCCAGAGCACCCCGGCCGCCCAGCACGCCGCCCCCGCCTCCAGCACGCGGCTTTCCCTCCCCACGCCGGCGCGCCGTCCTCCCTCCTCGCCCCTCCTCGTTCCACCTCCTCCTCCCTCGTGCTCCCGCGGAAGCCATGGCGCGGCGGGCGAGCTCCGCCGGCGCGTTCTCCTCCCTCCTCGCCCCTCCTCCCTCCTTCTGCCTCGCGGCCGGCGAGCGCCGCATCCTCTTCTCCCCTCCCTGCGCGGCCCCTGCTCCCTTCCCCTCCCCCAGATCCCGGCGGACGCGAGGTTCGCGGCGACGACAGCGGGCCGGAGCGCCCTTCCTCCCGGCCGCAGCGGGCCGAAGCGTGGCCGTCTGCGGCGGCGCGCGGTGGCGGCGCGCGTTTTCGGCTAGCGCGGGCCTCCCCTGCGCCGCGGCGGAGCTCCGAGCGGGCGCGCAGGCCGCGGTGGAGCTCCGTAGCGCACGCGCCGGCCGCGCCGGCATCTCCCTCTCAGCTCCGCCGCCGCCGTCGCCGCCGCCGCGGAGGCCGCGCCGCGCATGGGGCTAGGGGCCGCGCTCGTCACCGTCGGCGAGGGCCGTTTCTTCTCCAACCGGGGCCACGGCGGCCTACGTGCGGCACGACGGCGGATCTGGCGAGGACGGCGGCCGGCCACCCTCCACGGCGCTCGAGCTCGGATGGCCTCGTGACGGCGTCCCCACCCTCCTCCCTCATCCCTCCTTCCTCCCTCCGGCCGAGTGCGGGAGCTCCGGCGGTGCGGCTCGGGTCCATGGCGCCGGCGGTGCGCGCGCGGAGCACACGGCGGCGCATTTGCCTCGCTGCGGAGCACGCGCGGCCACCAGCACGCGTGGCCTCCTCTCGCCTGGGCGCGGCGGCGGAGCCAAGCGGCGGTGGCGATTGGGGACGGAAGCGGGATGAACAAATGGGACCCGCGCGGTGCTGGTAGCGGCTCGTCCGTACCGCGCTGTATTTGCCGGTTCGGAGTCCGTTCGCTACTATAGCGCAGCACGATAGAGTACCCGCTGCAGCTCGTTTTCTACTATAGCGCAGCACGATAGAGTACCCGCTGCAGCTCATTTTCCTGGAAAACGGTACTGCAGGACGCGGTGCAGGATGGGGTGGCGTACCCACGGCGGGCAGCCTCAAAGCAGAGCTTATAACCCAGCCCGTTGCCGGCGGAGAGAATAGCCAGCGTGGTGAGCATTTATGGCGGGCGGTGGCAGCGGGAGCAAGCAGGCAGCGCTGTGGCCAATGGGAGCAGCACGCCCACGAGCGCAGCAAATGAGGGCAGCTCGCGCGTGCAGCAGCCGACTAGAAGCCGGCGTGTAACAAGACGCCCGCTTCACCTTCTCTCTCCATTTCTCTCTCCGCCAGCGATGATTTTTCCGACGTGGTTGTGCTCCCAGCCCGCCTCGCTGACCTTATAATACCTGCTCTCAGCGCCACCTTGGCGGATAGCTGACGCCGGCTCCACGTCATCTTCGCAGGTAGCTTGATGAGCGGGCAGTGCCGGCTGCGAAGGGGCGGCGCCATGGAATACAAAACCGCTTGATAATCGCGATTATCGGTGAAATTTATCATTACCGATGTTAGCTGAAAACGTAAACCGACTGGAATTTTGCTGGATTTCAATGGAAAATTCAAAATTTTAAAAAAATTCATAAAAAGTAGAGAACTTATTTTTATAAAAAAACTAGACATTCCCTTGATTCCAGAATGTTGTCACATGTTGAAAGCAACAATTGTTTGTTTAGGGAAAAAATATTTTTATCGATGATGCTGCAGCTGGGAGGGAGCGAGGGAGCTGTGCTCGTGGCGTCGATAATCGAGGTAAATCGTTGATTATCGATTTGTATCGGACGATTTTCAGTTCAGCTTAGCTTCTTTTTTATTTTTCTACTCACCGATTTGGCCAAATATACTATATTGGTATACAATATTTCTTGGATGGTTGGTTGTATCACAGATATAAAATCTAGGCTACAGTATTAGATATTAGTCCTGGAGAAAAGTTTATTGTTGTACAAAATGCTATGTTAAATAGGATAATAAGGTGCATGCCTTTACTTTATATTACATGCCTAAATGGTACAAATTAAGAGTGAGTACCATTTATTCATAGCATAATTTTAACACAGATATGGTTTGATTTCTCTTCTTGTAGGTGAATGTCCAATAATTAGGACTTACTTTGGGAACATGGAGCGAAGATTAGCATTGGCTTCAAGTGCAAGTATTATCGTGTTGAAAAGGTGGAGGAGGGGCAACCCATGCCACATAACATCATGGTCAACCCATGTCACAACGGAGGACGACAAGCAACCGACGTCGATCTGATCCTCGGGAAGGTGATAGCTCCAGCTCAGTAAGTTCAACCTTCAGCTATCCACGTCCACCCTACTACCCATATCCATACCCACAACCATACCCATATCCGTACCCACAACCATATTCACACCCACCACCATATCCAAGCCATTTCATTCAACTACCGGTACATCTTGACATGAGCACTAGTGGTCAGATTGGTGAATTACAGGTATGTATGTATCTATATTACAATTTCATCATTATGTGTTCCCCTCTTATTTAAGTTCATTTCAATATTTAGGAATATTATTATGGATATCACAATTACCAACAAGAAGAGACCGAAGAATGATTAAATTGATATGCCGAATGCCTTCATGTATGGACTATATGCTTGCTAGTTTGTATGTAGTTTCTATAGACTATGTACTCTTGTTTCTATACATTATGAGGTTTGTATGAACTATGCACTCTTTTGTTTCTTTGAACTATGAAGTTTGTATGGAATATGTACTCATTTGTTTATATGGACTATACACTTCGTGGTTTGTATACATGTGCAAATTCATGTGTTTTATGCAATTCATGGGCAAAATATGTAAACATGTTTATTTCTTAGGCAATCCCATATGTAAAATTGTGCATGTATGTGTAATTTATTTAATATAATATAATACATAACCTAAAAAATTAAATGCTATCAAACCTTTATATTTTTTCCACTGCCAAAACACATTTTCAGTAGGCGAAGCGATAAATCGTTCGGTTTGCATCGATTATTGACGATAAATCGTCAATTTTCATTTTTTTTTTTGAATTTGGGTCCATTTACCTATCGGTTTTGGCGATTTTTTACCGATTTTCAATCAATTATTGTTACCGGAGCTCACTGATAAATGCTGTATGGCCGGTAATGTATCAGCTGATCCGCGGCCCTCCTTCCTCGCGCGTGGCTCCCCGCTCCCCCGCTGGGCAGGCTCGTAACGGCGAGGGGACGGGCTGGCCGTGTTGGAGCTCCGGCGAGCTCCTGACGTCCAGGAACACGAAGAACACACGCACACAGGGAACTTCACAAGAACACAAAACGCTCACGCGAGAACACGATCTTGGTGGTGGTGCTGCTAAACTTGGCAGCGTTTTCTCATGTATTAGTGAGAATATAAAGGACTCTCTACTCCTAATCGTGGACAGTGAACTGCTCGCTAAGCGCGGCATGCCGCTCCGTTGGGCATGCCATCCCGCATCCGGCGAACAAGCCGCGCACAACCCTGAAGACGCGCTCTGCATGGTCTGGCATGCAACGAGCTCCTACAGACTCGGTCAGCCATAACATGGGCTGGCTTATTCGACTGCTAACTAACCTAAGGGCATGTACAACAGCAATTACTAAGTCGTCTATATACGGTTTATCTCGTTTATCAAGGTGATTAAACGTGGAAACGGCTTGTGCCGTCGTGTCGCGAGACGACGGCGTTGGCTCGTGCTCCGAGAGCAAATCGACGCCGAGGAAGCCGTTGTACACGCAGCTTCGACTCAACTACGGTGGCGAGAGATCCGGTGTGCAGTGTGCGCACGAGCATTTTGCTTGCCGGAGGTGGCTTGCGCAGCCGCTCGCGCCTGCTCGCCGGAGGTGGCCTGCGCCGCCGCTCGCGCCTGCGCGCCGGAGATGGCCTGCGCCGCCACTCGCGCCTTCCCGACGGAGGTGGCCGCTGCGCCGCGCCAGCTCGCCGGAGGTGGCCTGCACCGCCTCTCGCGACTGCCCGCCGGAGGTGGCCGCTACGCCGCGCTTGCTCGCTGGAGGTGGCCTGCACCGCGCTCGTGCCTGCCCGTCAGAGGTGGCCGCTGCGCTGCGCCCTCTGGCTCACGCGCTCGCCACCACGCCGCAGCCTGCTCTGCTGCTCTCCCCGGCGGACTCAACAGAGCCAGAGGACGAGAGGACGAAAGAGCTCACAGGAAGATAAGGTTGGGCCAAGAGATAAGGTTGGGGGCCTCGCGAGTGTAGGCGTGCAGTGTTTTTTTTTTAATTTTTTGTTAGGTTTTAATTTTTTTTCTGTTCATCTTCTTTTGATTGATCTCAATTGTTCCAAAGAAGCAACAAAAATGCATACAAAGATCTTATTTAGATTAGATTATGTACACATACATTAATTAAATAATTTATAGACGACCAAATAGAAAATCCGTTGTACAAATTATCCATTTACTGTCTGTGTACGCTGTTCAATGTATTTACAGACGGCAGCTGTGTGTACCATTGTACATGCCCTAACGAGTCTTGAGCCTGAAGATGTGTGTGCATTTTTTTTATATCTACTCCCTCCGTCCTGAAATGTAGGTCATTCTGAAGTTTTTAAGACAGATTATAGTTGTGTAGAAAAGACTCTACTACCCCTAATTATTATGCATTGGAACTCTATTTGGGTCATTAAATATATGCTAATTAAGATAGCATGCCATTTCCCCATGCATCTCCCCCATATGCACCTTCCATACATGATTGCATGCACATCTTTCTATTGAGAAAGACCCGAAAATGTTGCACAATTAAGATGGTTGGGTCTACTTTCAACCTAGAATGTCTTATATTTGAGGACAAATTTTGAGTCCTAAAATGACCTACATTTCAGAACGGAGGGAGTATCTATAGACCCAAAAACGTTGCACAATTAAGATGGTTGGGTCTAAGTTCCCTAGAATGTCTTATATTTGAGGACAAATTTTGAGTCCTAGAATGACCTACATTTCAGGACGGAGAGAGTATCTATTTCAGGCTGAAGATATTTAATCTAACACTTTAACGTTTCACGTTTGGCCCATCCTTAGGAATGGGTTGAGAGTTTCTTTTTTTTATTTATGTATCAGAATTGGGTCTGAATGTTCACATGGCACAAAATTTAACACTCGAGAAAAAAAAAAGTGTGTAGTACTAGAATCTAATGGTGCAACAATGGACACATATTTTTTAACGAAAAGTATGGACACGTATAATTCTTGCAAATTGCAAGGGTAGGCAGTACAAATTAGACATGGATGACAGGCCAAAGACATGAAGTGAACTGTAACTAAACTTCTTACATAAGCCTCCACGTCACGAAAAGACACGGAATAAAATTAAAGCTGATGACACGGATATGCTACTTGATTCCTTCCATCTCATGTTCTTCTGTAATGCGTCACTACAGTACTACACTGCTGAATGCTGATGCAACAGTCCAACACTCCAACTAGCTAGCATCAGTCTCGTATTATGCATGTGATACGCTGATACATGGAAACAGCTTTACACCTTCACATCTTTTGTAGTTCGTATGTTCACACTCACATGGACCCATTAATCTTGTGTGCACGAAGACAGCGACGATATTCCCCAAGAGCCCAAATGGGGAATATGTTACGGTAGTTTGGGTAATTGAAGAAAAGGGAGCAGTTGAAGCATCCCACATGTTCCTGCCATCAAAATGCAAGCACAGTAAAAAAAACAGATGGACCTTGGATAATCAAAGACCAACACACCACATTAATATACAGAATCATGATAGTTCACGCTTTCCGTACTACAGGATACCTGTGAAATTATGCATCGATTACAAAGCCAAACAGATTATTTCAAAATTCACCGCCGGCATACCAAAAGAAGCATGTCAAATTTATAAGGTTACTAGAATTAGACACAATAATAATATCTGGAACATCACCTCAATACCGTTTTGAGCACGCTAACTGAATTGCAGTTGTGTGATTACGGCCCAATATATAGGCCGAGATGATTTTTTTTTTGGGGGGAGCATGTGCAGTTGTGTGATTACTGCAAGATGTATAGGTGGGTTTTTTTTTTAGCATGTAAACTGAAAATATATTGTTACACATTCTAGTCTGTAGTCACCCATTTGGGCATTTATATGATCACAGATTCATATGTGAGAAAAATGGATGTTTCATTCCTGTAATAATTAATATGCAATATGAATGGTGTTGCAATAGTCGTCCTCAACACTATATTTCATTAAAATTCTGTTCAATCTAAGAGGAGCATAACAAACTTGCTTGCTCATAGAAGCCACCATTATGAACACAAGCAGAAAGCCAGAAACATACTTGTTGGGGAAACTCTCCTGTCTCCAACTTCATATTGATCAATTCTTTTGCAGCATGATGCAGTGGTGTTGGATCTCGTTCAAACTGGTATTCAAACAAAGGTATGTGACTAGATTGATGAAATGCATATTATTGTCAAAATTTAAATCAAGTACTAGCAAATTGTACCTGTTTAGCATAAATTAAAGCCAGCATAGCCCAAGCTGTATTGACTGCATGAGCGCGGCTACCTTCAATGTTCACATAAACCTATTTAGTATTACAAGGAAAAAGAAAAAGAAGTTAAAAGACAAAATGCAAACTCTTTGATAGTCTAATATAAGTTTGCCAATGCATTAAATAGTGTGCCCTACCCAGATTAGCTTGAGGCTCTGTTCTTGTTGCATTAAATACTGGAACAGGAGCAGTTCTTATTGCGAAAGAAACTGAGTAAGATCGGCTTCTAAGAATATTTAGATTCAATGATTCAGTAAATCCAATGAATGACTAATGATTGAAATCCATTTGGATTATTCAGATTCACCATGGAGTATCATATGAGTCGATTTGTTAGTATAAAAACTCGACCTGCGAGGGGCAAGCCCCCCCTCCCCCCCCCCCCCCGGCATTGCATGTAAGAAGAGGCCTTCTCACGCAGGCCGAGACAATCCCCGAACCCCCGCCCCCGCCCATACACCGGCCGCCAGACACTCGGGCCGTCACCCACGTGAGAACGGGTCGTCCAATCGGGCCGCTTGCCGTGTGTAGGTTTCGGGGGCAGGCGAGGGGATTTTTTTACCCCCAGCCTGAAATTCGCTCCCACCGGGAATCGAACTCAGGACCTAGGGGGGGTGCCGCCGGAGTGACTAGACTAGCTGACCTAGCACTCTTTGGCTCGATTTGTTAGTATCATGTTAAATAAGAATTAATATTTAACATTATTGGATCATGTTAAATAAGAATCCAATGAAAAAAATTGTATCCTTATCAGTATTCACCAGCAAGAAAAACCAGAGCTAGAGAGATCTAGAGAACACGAATGAGAAGTACCTTTGTTTCATTTGATACATGGCTTTCTCCCCATCCACCAGTACTGAGCTGCTTTGACAATAAAAATTGGCAAGCTTTCCTGATGGAAGAGCTGTTCTCATATGTTCTTCCAGAAGCAACTAAACCTTTAATCGAAAAGAAGGCCCCATAGGTAAAACATACACCCCAAGTGCCTAACCTGCCAAAAAGCTATGTGTGTTATCAACTCTTGAACTAAAATTCATATGAGTAAGGTAAGTCAGCAAATGATGACAAACCAGGAACCATCTTCCTTTTGTCTGCTCTCAATAAATATTGCTGCCTTTCTGATAGATTCATTGATCTCTTCTGTATGATAACTAGGGTATAACTCTTTGAACAGTATCAGAGCTTGAAGCACGGAGGAAGTGCATTCTGGGTAACTGCCAATGTAGTGAGTAAATTTCTTTAGCTAAACTGGAAAGTTCGTTACGAGGCTTTTTGCTAACAATACGTCATTTGCATCACTTACGGATAATCAACGACCATATTGGGAAAACTCTCACAAGGATTTAGAATCTAGTTGATTAACAGAAATATGTCAATACAGTGGACTGGAAACAGTAAATGAAAAAAAGGCAAGATAAAAAGTACCGATGCATCTTCCTAAGGGAAAATTACAAGAATATATATGAGCAGAAGCTTGTAAAAACTTACCTCTATCCAAGAAGAAGTTCTTTTGCACTCGTATGTAGAAAAGGTACCATCTTTGTTCTGCAGCATAATGATTAGACATTAAAATATGATCTTCACAGCTTAGAACAACAACTCTGACAAAACATATAGTTAATAAACTTAAAATTTATTTGACTGACTGCTAAAAGGTGAAAAAAAATTCATAAAAGCACAGGGAGCCAAGAAAAATTATGCAGATTCTAATGAAAGATGTAATGTTCACTTTAGTTCCTTAACAGAATTATTCAGGGGCATGAACGAATGCATTGAATTGGAACATCGTTTCAGATGATTCCGTTTAAGAGAACTCATACCATAAAAGATAAAAGGCAATCGGCAGCATCATACAGCCTTTCTCTTTCTATCGGATCACCAATATGGTTGCTTGCAATGTTTGACAGCAAAAGTACAGCCTGCAAGTAAAGTTAAATAAGTTCCTTTGTATAGTGAAGTTTAGAAAGTGTGGAAAAATTAATAGAAGAAGGTATGGAAATTAACAACTGAGAATGCTGAGTGTTTTATAAGATTGCTGTTTACACACTTTACATTCACTAATTAAGATTAGGTTATGTCGTAACCTAGTAACCTGTCGGATCACTAGTTTTACTTGTCCAAATTAAGGCAAAATAAAAGGTGAACAAGAATCGAACAACCTTAAGAGCTTCTCCTGTAGTGTCAGATACAGCCCATCCGTTGTCTGCAGATGAAAGAGTCCATGATCCCTTCGATCTATGGCGATGCCAGTAACTTTGGTCACCAGGATGATTCCTCAGAACCTGTGAGTACACAAATACATGTCATGTCACATAATACAGTTGTTTATTTAGTACATGGATGATTTGATGATAAAGAAAGAAACCTGTGAATGTTTCATGAACTCATAGGCTCTCTGGATAGTTGGAATATACTCGTTGACAAGATCCGTTGCACAAAATGCTTGAATTATGAATGCTGTCTCCCAGCTCTGACAGCCATCATATACCTATCGCGATAATACAGCAGATTCCTCAAAATATAGTTATATGTTCAATAAATACAACATACTTATCATCGTACCAAGACATTTCTACTCTAATTTTAATTCACAACATATCATATCTCTACTGTCTACTAAATGATGGTTAGGCGATGCACATCCCCTGCAATTTAAAGGAAACATTAACCAGTGAGCTCAGACATACTTGCAACATGTGCAACAACCATTGTTGAAAGTAAATTTAACGTTACTTATTACTTGTAAAGTTGGAGTAGTGACATCATTAACTAGCCAATGGAAAATAACTATGACAGCAATTGTGCACTTACTAATCATATAGGTATAACGATTCTAGCAAGTACTAGAAGTGCATGAAACAGGGAAAACTTATACCTGTGCCTTCATGCCATCTTCTGAAAGCCACAAGAAATCAGGAATCCTTGCAAGGTGGTGCTTGAATGCATTTGAATTTGGATTTTCTACCCAGCAGCAGACCATGTTTAGAGCCTAAATTGCAAAGTAACAAAATGGGCACCAAGCACCAGTCCAAAGATGCACATGATAGTTAAAAAGAACCATTACAACAGAATATATACTAGATCATAAAGCAAAAGGATCACTAATAAGAACACCACAACAGAATGGTAGTACAACTTAGGTAAATTTTGAGGAGTCAACTTTTCCTGTTGTTTACCTTGTTCACAGCGCATATGCAAACATACTGAGTGTTCTCATCTTCATAATGTATATGCTCCATGAGGTTGTCCAGGGCTTTGTCTCTCAGCTTGTTGACAGGCCAACTGCTAAACACTGGTTCCACACACCTGTAGAGTGAGGTCCAAACATCATTCTGCAAGTCTGTACGTGGACAGAGGAGATCCTCCTAAATTTACAGGAAAAGAGAAGCTTAAGAAAAAAGACCCTTCATATCAGTTAGAACATTCTTGTGAGTAGAGCAACCTAAGGTTCTCTTACAGTTTTACATTGTGACAGTTTACATGAAAATAAACAAATTATATTGCTAGTTTTATTGTTAAGATAGAAGCTTGGAACTATTAATTATTTTTATTTTGCACACGTGTGGAGGGAGAGGAGGGGACGGGTGTATGCATGTTAGGGCTGCTAGTCATCCACACTCTAGTAGTCTTGTATGCTGCAGCCCAGAGCCCACATCTGTCCGGGAATGAGTCCTTTTAAACGACAGGCTATCCAAGAACCATAGGCTAGTCATAAATCAGAATCAGCCCATCAAATAGATCCTGCCCCACATTACACCAACTATCCAGACGATTTGCCCAGACCAATTAATCTTTACTTTGTTTACCACAGAAAGTGACATATCAAAGGGAATTTCAAGGATTTATCAATCTGTAACTAGGTGCTTGAGAATTTTGTGGCAAATCTATCAGCTGAGTGGAAAATTGGCATTTTTCCAATCATTGAAGGCATGTATGCAGATGGTGAACTGATGGAACTGTAAAACTGGAAGAAATTTGACAAACCTTTGCACAGGCGTTATGGGCCTTGCTCCAATCGATCTTGCCATAACAAGTGCCATAAATCTCCTCTCTTAGTGCCAGTATAGTTGGTGTAATCGGCCCAACAAATTTCTTGCCGTAAAGATAAGCCATTGGCAGATACACCATACGGGTTAAACACCAGAACTTCCCTAAAAGAACAGAGCTTAAAATATGTGTCCAATGTATTGTACCCTGGAGGTTGGAATTGTATCATTACAAGGAATACCTGGATGAAATGGCAGAAACCTGGGAACCAACCATAGTTCAGGGAAAATTGGATTATTTCCAGACCAATCATACACTCCAAGTATCTTCACTCAATCCATAAAATAGCTTGGGTCAGTTATAGTGATACTAGGGAATTAACAATACAAGTAACATGGTACTCCCCCCGGGTTCTAAAATGTAACACAACATAATCACAGATATACTCTGGTGCATACCGAAAGCCATATCTTTCCCCATTGGGGCACTAAAGTTGCACCACCATGGGATAAAATCCAAGCACGCCCTTTAGCCAATGCACTGTCCTCGTCGTTTGGTTCCTCACCAAGAAGCCTCAAGGTGATGTAGTTTGAGCATGTTCCAAACATGCTGCTTGAGCCCAAGATAAGTGTGCCCCATCCACCATCTTCATTCTACATATTATTCGTTTTGGAGAACAAAAGAAGTTAACTTAGTTGGGACCTTATCCAAACTGTGCATAAGCGCACATGTCTCGGTCTAAACTTGTATGAGGCCTAAAAGCATTGGCAAATAATACAAGGTTGATTGGAAAATATTTTAATCAATTTAGCTAAAGTCAGAACAAAATGCTACTAGTCTACCAGAGAAGTAAGTCTAAGAGAACAATGACATACCTGATGATTGTAGATGTAGCGGCATATCTCACGGCGATGTTCCGGTGATACAACAACGTTCAGTGAATTAGTGACGTGCAAAGCAAATATCTGCAAGTGAATGCTTACATATGTTTTATCCTTGTCACTTGTAACTAACAGCACTCAATTACACAAAGGGAAAGTAAAGAAAAATACACATAGGTGTGTTGTGTGTAGAAAAGTAGGAAAGGCGCACCAAGCCGGGCATTATGAACATGACCCCGCTGAAGTCACCGGGCCAGTGCCCATCACTCGCTTGCAGTGAAGAGAACTGATCCAGAGCTTGCCTCAAGGAGTTCAGTGCAATTTCTTCAGTGACTGGCTCATCCTTCTGAAGCTTGATGCGTGGCAGATCCCGTCGTTGGTGGCTGCTTTGCTTTGCACACTGCAAGAATCAAGGTTGCGAATTGCCTGACATAGGTTTGCTACCAGATATATGACTAACAACATCAAACAATGGGAGAGCGGAAATCGACGAGAACGAGCTTGCCCGCCACGGAGAGACACCTTGCGACTTGCGTTCTAACGGCTTCCCTGGCGACCGCTCTCGCCGCAATGGCAGCCCCCCACCCGCGCTGCCTCACACGCGGCCTCCACGAGGGTCTCCTCCCCGCCCCGCAGCGGGCCCTCTAGCCGGCGATACATTCCTCTTCCTCCGCCGCCGCGAGACTCACCGCTCGACCACTGACAGTGACAGTGACAGCGCGCTGCTGTATCCTGACCGGCTGGCCCATGGACCCGGCCCAAAATGCCGGCTAAGAATGGCAACGGGTCGGGTTCGGATCGGGTTGAGTCTCCGTGCACCCAAAATCGAAATCCGAAATTGAAACCCGAATCCGAACCCGAAACCGATTCGGGTGGAAATCCATCACCAAAACCAAACCCGCGGATACCCGAAATCCGAATGGATACCCGAAACCCGCGGATAAATATACACATATTCACATGTATAAGCAAGAGGCAACAAATAATAAATATTTTCATGACTCAACTTTCAATAAATTTAATAGTCTAAGTAAACAAATTATCATTAACATATTATAAAACATGAGTTTTAATTCTAAATAATTTATTTCGGATATCCATTGGATATCCACGAGTGGAAACCAAAACCCGAAACCGAACCCAAACCCGAACCTGAAAACCGTGGGCGAAAAACCAACACCAAACCCGAAACCCGAAAAACCGAAACCCGCGGATATCCGCACCGAACCCGATCCGCTGCCATCTCTAATGCCGGCCTCCTTGTTGGGTGGAGAGAGACACCCACAACAAGAGAACGAGCCGTAGGCCCCTAGCTCGGTTGGCTGGGTTCGTCGGTGGAGCGCCCGCCGTCCGCGTTCGAGCGCCGCTCAATGCGGATTTCGCACTCGGGAACAGTAGATTCCCTAAATAATCTCATATGAGTCTCTCAACGCGTGGAGTCACAAAGGGACTGCGATGCGCCCATCGCCGGAGCCTCGATGACTCTAGTAATCTCTCTAAGGACACGTCTTGGTATCTGTGTATAGTTATGGGGCTGGTTGTATATTTGTGGTGTGTGTGAGGTGTGCGTGTGTGTGGTGTAGGTGTGTGTCTGTATACGAACAGATGCTACAGCTGTATCCAGATGAGAGGTGTTAAAAAAATAAAGACACCCACAACGGATGGAAAAACTTTTACTAAAATATCGGCCATGGACCCAATTAGACCTGATCATTCATCGGGTCGGGTTCGGGTCGGGTTATTTTGGGTTTCGGGTCAAAAAATATTGGCCCATGACATAGTCGGGTCGGGTTCGGGTTGGATCGGGTTGGTCCGCAATTTTGTGTGTAGTTTTCGGGTTGAATCAGTTTTTTTGAGTTTCGGATCAAATATTTCGGCCCGTACCCGACCCGTCACCTAGGCGAGTCGGATCGGGTTTATCGGGTCGGGTGGCCCGTGATAAGCCTAGACCCAATTGATGAGGTTCCGGCCTTATTGCCCACAAATTTCATTTGGGCGGGCCAATGGTGGGCCCCCTCCCCATTCCCACGTACATGCCAGATTAGATTTTTTTTACTCGAGTCATAGGTCTTTCGGGAGTGTTGATCGGGGCCATCTTACTCTATTTTTAATTTTTTTAAAAATAATTTTTTTCTAATTATTAATTTTTCTCGCACTCATCATATTCTATACTGACTACCAGTTTGCCCACGCGCCATATTTTTAGTCCTTTTTTACCTTCCTGAGCCCTCCTCTTTCTCCCGGACTCCCCCCCCCCCCCCCCAAAGAGCTCTCGTTCCCTCCCCATCTGCCCCTCCTCCCTTACCGGACCCGAGCGCCGCCAACCCTCCGCCCCCACCCTCTCTCGCCGGTCCTCAGCACTCCTTCGTCGCCGGCCCTCCGCCCTCCTCCCTTTCTGGAGCGGTGCACGGTGGACAGATCCAGCGCGAGGAGGCCGAGGTCAGGAGCGGTGCGGCGGCCGGATCTAGGGCCCGTAACGGCACGCGGTGGCCGGGGCAAGGAGCGGCGTGCGGCGGCCAAGTTCGGCGTGAGGAACGGCGGCCGGCCAGCAGCTCGAGCTCCTTCGTCTTTCCTCCGGTTTAGGCCCACGGCAAGGCCCCCTCGGGCGCGGGCGACCAAGCCGCGTCGGGCGTCGGTGGCCGGGGTGGGGGTGGGTGGGTGGCGGCGGAGAGGGGCGCGGTGGCGGCTTCTGGCGAGGGTGATCGAGGCGGGCTCCGCGCCATGCAGGCCTATCTCGGAGCAACGCTAATATGGATGATCGTGATGCTTCCTCTATTTTACCATAGGACATACAATACCTCGGTGCAGTGTTTTTTTCCTTTGTATTGGTACTGGAGGGAGCTTTAAAGTATCCTGATGCGGAAAGTCTGACCCTGAGCGTGACCCCGAGTGACATGTCGCAAGCAGCCTACCTCTACAGGATTTCGTGTTTTGGGTGTAAAACCGTTCCTCATGTGTGATACAGTCGAATTTATTACTGAAATAATTATTTTGTTCAGAATAAATTTTTAATTGTTCTAGCAATAAAAAATATTTCATTTTACATAGTGATTTGACTATAAGTCACACACGTGTGATTCCTAACATTTGCCGGTCTTTTGGCGAATCTTTATTTATAACAGAAAAAGATCAAAGTTTCAACTCATGAATCCAAATGTTCTTGACCCAGAAACTGACATTTTTCTCATGATTTTGGAATTTTTTTCTGTGCTATATATTTTTTGCGTGTATTTTCACTCAGAAATCCAGTGTTGATGAGTTCATACGTACGCGCGCGTGTGATGACTGACGAGTGACGAGACAGATATACCTGCATGCGCATGAGGAGGTCGGCGGACTCCTTCCTCTGGATGCGGTGGTCGGCGAACTCCAGGCGCAGCCTCTCCACCTCGGCGCGCTCCTCCGGCGTGCCGGCGTCGGGGTCGAACTCCCACACCGCGCGCCCCAGGAAGCCATTGGTCGACCGCAGCTACGGGCCGCCGCCCTCTGCCACCTCCAGCCTCCACATGCTTCTTGGAATACATACATCGAACAGACTAATTATTATTAACGTGTTTTTTGAAAAAAAACAGCTTTATTTTACTCTTCAAATGCGAGACCACCGGCCATGGTGTCAAAGGGTTCTAAAATTTGAGTTCGATAATCTAAGAGCCGGATCTTAATTAAAAGCCGGGCTCAAATTTTATACAATTTTGAGTTAAAAATATAGAAAAGTTAAGTTGGATTGTGAAGAAATTACTATAACTATAATCTGTTATGCATGCGGTATAAAATAGAAAACAGAAAGGAGTGAATAAAATGCAAATGCGAGCACCTCGATCTTGAACGAACAATGCTAGAACGAAGAGGATCGACGACGCTAGCAAGAAGTAGCAGCGTCGGTGTAGGCCTGTAGCTAAGCTAGGCTAGCTAGCGAGGAGGGATTATTTAAAGGCTCCGAGCGAGGCGTGTGTACGTCGTCGCTGGTGCCTGATGATCTGATGTCGCGATCATCGTCAGCCGCGCCTACAGCCCTAAATCCACGACCCTAAACTCTAAATAGAATGATTAGTTGGTTGTTGGCACGCAGCTATACTATCTCGCTGCTCTTTTTTTTTCCATATACGCACACGATTCTGCTCAGTTAAGAAGATGTTGATCGATTTGATTTTATTAAGGCAAGAATCCGCAAGAAGAAGAAGAAAAATGCAGCCTCTTTATTTCCTGAAGCGAGCAGCAATCATACGAGCAAATTTATTGGCCATGCACGAGATGGGACTTGTGCCGTTGTGCCACTACTGTCATGCATGCCCTTGCTGCCATGTGTGGTTTTGATTGATCCGTCGCTCTGGCAGTTCAATTTATTTTACTCATTTCTTAGAAATGGGTAGCTTATCTATCTTCCCTAAAATAACCTTAAATGTTTATCTTTCATAAACAACTGGTAATTCAATTTTATCATCCATGGAGGGATCAGGATTAAGCCTAGATCGTACATTTATGGAGTTGATCGGTGACCACAGTTAGGTTAGTGCCTTATACGACTGCATGGCTGATTAATGAGTCGATGTCACGTTCAACACCGACTTTATTTCTTGACAGGGACAAACAGAAAATACTTTGTGTCGGTACCCTGTAGCAGGGATATCCACTTTTACTGTGGCAAGGCAGGACCCGCGTAGTTATCCGTAACTGCGCGCAAAGGACGGAGTAGTCAGGCCCCACGGGTCAAGCTCTTTCCTCACCAGGCCAATGGCCCCGGACCCGTTCCCCGCCTGGGGATGGGTCCGGAGACGCCACGTGTCTCTAAGGAAGGGAAGCTCCGAGCTGACAGCCAAGGCCGCGGACCCCCGTAGGGGTCCGGGGCCTCCTGCGTCCATCCGGACCCCTTACCGCGTGGGGGTCCGGAGCCGCCACGTGTCCCGGAGGTACGGGCGCGGGCTCGTGCGCGAGTCTTCCGCTAGGAGACTCGCCCACCCACCGCATTTAATGCGGATGGTTGAGGCGTGCTCTGTCGCCGCGGCACGCGGGACAGCTTTTGTCAGGCCTCACTGTGCATCGCGTATTACCAAGGTACACAGTGCAGCCGCCTGTGCTGCACCCGCGCAGAGCCCGTCTGCAGCATTAAATGGACACGACGGCACGGCACTTTTCCATCACGCCGCCTTCACGTCGTCAGGCAAAAACCCGGAGAAACGCTCCGGGCCTTCATCTCGCGCTTCACCAAGGTACGGGGTATCATTCCTCGTATCTCAGATGCATCTATTATCACTGCTTTCCGTCAGGGGGTACGTGACGAGAAGATGCTCGAGAAGCTGGCGACGCACGAGGTGGAAAGCGTCACTACGCTTTTCTCCCTGGCAGACAAGTGTGCCAGGGCCGCTGAGGGCTGTGCATGGCACTCAGCCCCCCCAAGACGAAGACACCAAGGCTGGTGGCTCCGGAGCTATCGCTCAGGGCGGTGGCAAGAAGAAGAAGAACAAGAACCGGAGCCGTGGGGAACCGCATTCTGGCGGACCAGTCGTTGCAGCAGCAGCGCCAGCAGCGGCGCCGGCTGCGGCAGCAGGGCTGGGGGCCAGAATGCACATGGCAAACACCC
This sequence comes from Panicum virgatum, assembly GCF_016808335.1. Taxonomy (NCBI): domain Eukaryota; kingdom Viridiplantae; phylum Streptophyta; class Magnoliopsida; order Poales; family Poaceae; genus Panicum; species Panicum virgatum. Next base: position 3,468,629 of record NC_053145.1, read on the forward strand.
TCGCCCGCAAGGTGGAAGCGGAGGTTCATGCCCAGTGCATCCCACCGCTCGCCACAGCGCCGCTGACTGCCGTGAGATCCAGAAGCTCGCGAAGCGGGTCAGTGGGCGGCGTGAGCAGTCCTCCAAGGACGGTTCACCCCCTCCTCGCCAACGGCCTGGCAAGGAGAAGGCCTCCGACAGCGGAGCCGCTGCTGGGGAGAAGGAGCTGGGGTACCAGTCCCCCGCTCGGGAGCTGAAGGGCGTCTACCACGACGATGACTCCGATTCCGACAACGGCGACCACCGCAAGAAGCTGTACGTAATGTACGGCGGAAGCCGGGAGCTTGTCTCCCGGCGGGACGTGAAGACCCTTCGCCGAGAGGTCCTTTCAGTGAAGCCGGGGGTCCCGAAGGCGGCGCCTCACCAGAGGTGGATGAACACCACCATCTCTTTCGGGCCATCCGACTGCCCGGAGAATATGGCCGGAGCTGGTGTACTACCCCTAGTCACCGTTCCTGTCACATCCAACGTGAGGCTCTACCACATGCTGATCGACGGTGGGGCTGGCCTCAACGTCATCAGCTATGCAGTGTTCAAGCAGTCGCAGATCCCGGAGTCCAAGCTGACTCCCCCTCGCCCATTCTCCGGAGTGGGCCCACATCCGGTGTTCCCTCTGGGAGCATCACATTGCCGGTCACGTTCGGGACCGAGGAGAACTTCCGCACGGAGAGCGTTCTGTTCGATGTTGCGGAGGTGAACCTCCCGTTCAATGCCATCACTGGCCGACCGGCACTCTACCGCTTCATGGCCATTGCTCATTATGGGTATTTGGTCTTGAAGATGCCTTCCCCTGCCGGAGTCCTCACCGTGCAGGGTGACCGCACCGCTGCCGTCGCTGCAGTTGAAAGACTGCATGCTCTGGCGGCAGAGGCAGCACGTTCCGAGGAGGATCCATCCACCTCGCAACCCAGGGCACCTGCAAAGGCTCCCAAGGTCCAACCGTCCGATCCGGACCATGTTCCCGTGAAGACGGTGCAGATTGGAGCGGACTCCGCCAAGACCACTCGCATTGCGGGGAACCTGGAGGATAAATAGGAAGACGTGCTCATCGCTTTCCTCCGGGCAAATGTCGACGTGTTCGCCTGGGAACCGTCGCAGATGCCCGGGATTCCCAGGGAAGTGATCGAGCACAATCTGAGGATCTACCCTGACGCCACGCCGGTGCGCCAGAAGCCTCGGAAGCAGTCCGTGGAGCGGCAGAACTTCTTCCGCGAAGAAGTCCGCAAGCTCCTACATGCTGGCTTCATCGAGGAGGTCCACCACCCCGAGTGGTTGGCCAACCTGGTCGTCGTCCCAAAGGCCAACGGGAAGCTTTGGATGTGCATCGACTACACCAGCCTCAACAAGGCATGTCCTACAGACCCCTATCCTCTTCCGCGTATCGATCAGATCATGGACTCCACCTCCGGGTGTGACCTTTTGTCTTTCCTAGATGCATACTCTGATTTCCACCAGATTCAGATGTCTAGAGAGGATAGGAAGCATACTGCCTTTGTAACAGTAGATGGGTTTTATTGCTACATTGTCATGCCGTATGGTCTAAGGAATGCCTTATCCACGTTTGTACGAGCTATGAACAAAACCTTCTGTAATCTAATTAGAGACATTATTGAGGTTTATGTCGATGACATTGTGGTCAAGACTAAGGTAGGGTCAACACTAGTGGAGGACCTGTCCCTTGTCTTCGACCGGCTCCGCGCCACGCGCACGAAGCTGAACCCCGAGAAGTGCATCTTCGGCGTCTCAGCAGGGAAGCTGCTGGGTTTCCTGGTCTCACATCGAGGCATCGAGGCAAACCTAGCCAAGATCAAGGCGATCGAAGCGATGAGGCCTCCTGGCCGCATCAAGGACGTCCAGAAGCTTACTGGATCTCTCGCTGCTCTTAGCCGCTTCATATCGAGGCTGGCTGAGAGGGCCCTTCCCTTCTTCAAGCTATTGAGGAGGTCCGGTCCATTTTCTTGGACCGAAGAGGCTGAACAGGCCTTCCAAGAACTGAAGCAGCACCTCACCTCACTGCCAGTATTGGTGGCTCCAGAGCCCGGTGAGCCGTTGTTTATGTATCTTGCTACGTCTGCGGAGGCAGTCAGCATGGTGCTGGTCGCCGAAAGGACGGAGCAAGCTCGCCAGGGGGACACCAGGGTCTCCCCGGCCAAGGATGGTGAGCCGGACCCCGGACACGGGGGCCTGTCAGCCTCACCCCAGCTTAAAGGTCCAGACCCCGCACAAGCGGATCCGGAGGAGCCTCGTCCCAGTGCGAACCCAGAACCGCTGGGGGCCCAAGGACCTGATGTGGTGGATAAGGGCGAGCCGGACCCGGTAATTAAGGTCCGGACCATCCAGAAGCCAGTTTACTACGTCAGCAAAGTCCTCCACGAGGCGAAGGCCAGGTATCTTGAGACGCATAAGCTTATCTATGCGATACTTATCGCATCCAGGAAACTGCGCCACTACTTTCAGGCACACCGAGTTGTCGTAGTGACCTCTTACCCGCTAAGAGCGATCCTGCACAACTCCAACGCCACAGGCAATATCGCCAAGTGGGCGGCAGAGCTGGCTGAGTTCCAACTGGACTTCCATCCCCGCCATGCAGTCAAGAGCCAGATCCTGGCTGATTTCATAGCGGAGTGGACTCCTTCCCCAAGCAATTCTGGGGGTCCGGACGTCAATGCCGGACCCCCGGACCCGAAAATCAGGACACCAGTCTTCACCGAGCCCCACTAGACACTCTTCTTCGACGGGTCCGCTCGCGTGAAGTGGGCTGGAGCTGGTGTGGTCCTCATCGACCCAACCGGAGATCAGCTGAAGTACATGGTGCACCTTGAGTTCATGGCCACCAACAACATGGCGGAGTATGAAGCTCTGATCTTTGGCCTGACGCAAGCCCTCTCATTGGGGGTCCGGCAGCTTCTGGTGAAGGGGGATTCCCAGCTAATCATCAAGCAGGTCCGAGGGGATTGCAGCTGCAACAATCCCCAGCTCGCGGCATACCTCATGCACGTGAGGAAGCTTGAGAAGGACTTCGACTCCCTGGAACTGCAACATGTTCCCCGCGAACTCAACTCAGCAGCAGATGATCTCTCCGCAAGAGCATCTACCTGGGCATCCGTGCCTGAGGGCGTCTTCGAAAGATGGCTGCTGAGACCTATCGCCCAGCCTGCCGAACTGGGTGAAGGGGATCAAGATAGCACCTCGAAGCTAGCAATCCCGGCGGCATCCCACCTATGGTGCCAAACCTAAGCTGTGTGCTCTGTTGAGGATCTTGGTGACCTCGTGGAGCCACTCCCACCTGCTCAGGAAGCTCCCGATGCATGGATCTCTGAGATCCGGGGCTACCTGAAAGATAACATCCTCCCTGATGACGATGTGTCCGCTGAACGCATAGTCCGATTGGCTAAACGCTACGCGGTGGTAGAAGGGGATCTCTACCACCGTGGCGCCAATGGTGTCCTTATGCGGTGCATTTCCCAGGGAGAGGGCCGCGAGTTGCTCGCGGAGATCCATGGAGGTGAGTGTGGAAGTCATTCCTCATCTCGCACGCTTGTTGGCAAGGCCTTTCGGCATGGCTTCTACTGGCCAACAGCACTCCAGGATGCGGCTGAGCTGGTAAAGTCCTGCAAAGCATGCCAATTCCATGCAAAGCAAATACACACACCGGCTCAAGCTCTGCAGATGATTCCTTCCTTATGGTCATTCGCTGTGTGGGGTGTGGATATCCTGGGGCCATTCCCCCGGGCCGTCGGCGGGTACCGGTTCCTCTACGTCGCCATCGACAAGTTCACAAAGTGGACGGAGGTTACCCCTGTGGTGAATATCACAAAGAAATCGGCAGTCGCATTCCTCAAGTCCATTGTGTGCAGATTTGGCGTCCCAAACCGCATCATCGCGGACAACGGGACCCAATTCAAAAGCAGACTCTTCCAAGAGTACTGCGAGGACATCGGCATCCAGATATGCTTTGCGTCCGTGGCACATCCCCGCAGCAATGGGCAAGTTGAGAGAGCGAATGCAGAGATCCTCAGGAGACTCAAGACCCGCACCTACAACTGTTTGAAAAAGCATGGTGCCAAAATGGGTTGATGAGCTTCAATGTGTACTATGGGGCAACCGGACCACACCCAGCCGAGCCACCGGGGAGAATCCGTTCTTCCTGGTCTACGGGACTGAAGCATGCCTTCCACCAGAAATTCACCTGGGCTCACCACGGGTCCAGGCTTTTGACGAATCCATGCAGGAGCAGCTGCGGCGGGACGACGTGGACTTCGTTGACGAACGAAGGTGGCGAGCAGCAATCCGAAATGCACGCTACAACCAGGCGCTCAGGCGCTATCATCAGCGGTTCGTGCACAGTAGGGAGCTCCGGGCTGGCGACCTCGTCCTCAGACGGATCCTGAGCCGAGCAGGGCTCCACAAACTTTCCCCCAGCTGGGAGGGGCCCTTCAAGGTTACAGAGGTATGCCGGCCCGGATGCGTTCGCCTCGCCACAGAAGATGGAGTGCCGCTGCCCAACCCATGGAACATAGAACATCTGCGTAAGTTTTACACCTAGGCAGAGCAGGGAAATAAACTTTTCCTTTGTAATAAGTTAGAGTTAGCGTATGGCCCAGAGCGGTTGGGGGACACCCTCATAAACCCGACCTCTGGCATCCATCGCACCGCCGGCTAACGCGCGGCTCAGAGCGGTAGAGGTCCGACCTCGTAAACCCGGCCTCTGGCATCCATCGCGCAAGGCCATGTACATCAAGATTGCAAAGGAAATAATTTCTCCCAAATCTGTCTCTGTGTCAAAATTTAATTTCGCATTCTGATTCTCGAGATTTTACTTTTCTAACCCCCGCGGGGACCTCTACTCTTTGTTGCTACAATTAAGATCTGCATTGAGCTGCTGGACTGCCGTACAGATCTGGACCCTCTTGCTGCTGGAGAGGGATCCGGACCCCTAGGGACCTACTCTGGAGAGCGGGTGCTTGTTTCCTGGGGTGGTCCGGAGCCCTGTGTAGCCGCTTAGCTGGTTCCGTACCCAAAGCCTACACACTCCACCACACTGTAACGAGTGCTCTAGTACCTGGAGCCGGGTAATTAGGGGCCCGGACCTTGTTCCAGCTCAAGAGTTGGCTTCCTAAGCCCTACACAGCATGTCCAGCCCTATATCTCAAAGGATCGAGTACAACAAAATGACCTCACCCACTGCTGCGAAGGGTCTGGGACGATGAAGCCGGGTCCGGAAAGATCGTGTTGTTTCCTGGAATGGTCCGGAGCCCTGTGTAGCGCCTTAGCCTGGTTCCGTACCCTAAGCCTACGCACTCCACCACTCTGTAACAAACACTGAGCTACCTGGACCTGTGCATCTAGAGCCCCGGACCTGGTACCAGCCTGAGATCGGTCCAGGATGAGTCCCGCGGGCCTGCTACTAAGCTGTAACTTTGATATGGTACACAGATTAAGCCCTGACTGGTGGTAGCCAGTCTCAAACCATTGAGCCTACCTACCAGGGGGGCCTGGCATCCGCTTCAAAGGCTTCATGCAGATCATGGTCCAGTCTCAATGGTAGACAGGCTCAAAACAACTGAGTCTATCTCCCAGGGGGGCCGGAGCATCCGCTTTGACCCAAGACATCATGAATGGATTCTGCATGTGTCAAACAGCTAAGTTGCAATATCATTACTACCATATAAGCGAATTTGATTCTTCTCTCTGTAGTTCTGTATGCTACACAGGGAACAAGACGCTTTCTTGCCTTGCGAACTATGCGGCACCTATGCCCAAGGGGGTATGGAGTATCTTCTATGGCTCAGATGGCAGACAGGTCCAATCAACTGAACCTATCCGCCAGGGGGCCAGGGTGCCGGGGTGCTGCATACCGCAAATCAGCAACTGACAAACAGCTAAGTTGAAGTTTTCTTCTATTTCAAAAATTTCAACTAATACAACATTTGTTACATAATGCAAAAGATACAATCCCCAGCTCAAGGGTCTGCAGGCTCCCGCTTGAAGTAGGCGGCAACAAAGTCGACGACCTCTCGCACGCTGTCCCGAGCGGCGGCCTCCGTCTCCGCGACAGGACCATTGACCACGGGCGTCAGCGAGATGGCCGGGTCGTGGCTCCGGAGGCAGGTCAGGATGTGCTCCGCCACCATCCGGATCAGCTCGCGACCCTCGGCTTCGAGCTGACCAGCAAGGACCGGCTCTAGACACCGGAGCCTATCCGAAGCAGAACTCAGCACTGGGAGGGCGTCAGCTATCAAAGCTGGCGGCTCCGCCACCTGGATCGGGCTCATTCCAAATGGCACCAGAGCTAGGCTCGCTTCGGCCGCCTAGTCGGCAATCTGTTGGGTCCCCACGCGCTGGTCCTCCTGGTGCCTCCGGACCGCCTCCTGTACCGCCTCTTGCACCCGGGTGTCCAGAGCCGCCTTGGCCACCTCCACCTCGCGGGACCTCTCCTCGAGCTCGCGGGACCTCTCCTCGAGCTCGGCCTTCCTCTTCTCCGACCACTCTTTCAGCTTCTTGAGGGAGTCCCGCTGACGCCCGAGTTCCTTCTCTATGCCGGTGGCGTGGGCCTCCCGCTTATAGATGGACTTCCGGTCCTCCTCCAGCTCTGCCTCGGCAACAGTCAGCTTGCCTGCTCTCTCCTGCAGTTGCTCACGCAATCCCTGCAGAGTCACAGAGAAGACGTCGAGCTCCTGCCTGCGGATTTCGAGACCCTGGCTGCGAGTCTTCAGCTCAGACTGCTGGGCCGCGAGGCGAGTCTCGAGGTCGGACCGCTGAGCCGCGAAGCCAACAACCTCCAAGGCAAAAGTCTCCTCCCGCTGGGCCAGGGTCTTCTCCCGGCTCGATACTGCAAGCTCCCGGTTGAATACCTTTAGAAGGTTGGCACGATAGGCCTCCTGGTCGGCTTTGAGCTTCGACCGGGTTTCCGCAGGACGGGAGGCTTCCGCCTTCGTGTGTGCCTCCAGGCGGGTGTGCCAGTCAGCACCACATCGGGCATCACCGAGCTGGCAGAGGTCGCTGTACCTGAGGATCCCGCGCCCGCCATTGCCGCTGCTGTCGCCACCGAGGCCGCGGTCGCCTGGCCACCAGCCGACGAGCCGGCGATGGTAGAAGAACTGCTTGGGCGAGGAGCCCTGGCAACAAGCGGAGAAACCTTCAGCAAAAAGCAGAGCGCCTGGCATAGGGGAAGAGAGAAGAATAACACTAACCCAGAGGTGCCGGGTACCCAGCGTCCTCGGAGGCCCGGCCTCCGCTCCTGCTGCTCCTGCTGCTGCTCCCGCAGCTGCGATGCAGGCGCAACCCGGGCTTGCTCTTGATGCTGCTGCTGTTCCCGTGGCTGCAGCACGGGCGCAACCCGGGGTGGCTCCTGTTGCTGCTGTTGCCGCTCTCGCGCCCGCTGCAGCTGCTCTTGCGCCCGCTGCAGCTGCTCTTGCGGCTGCTGCTGCTGCTGTTGCTGCCGGCGGGAGGAATCTCTCGGCGGCGATGGTGGCGGCGCAGTCGCCACGGAGGACCCGCGAGGGCTGGCGGCCCGGGAGCTACTCTGGCCCCGCGCCCTCAGAGGTCCTCTGACGCTTCGTGGCGGGCTCCGAGACCAGGGTCCCGTCGCCCCTGAGTAGCCTGCACCGACCTGCATCCCCCGACGATGCACCGGAGCTGCTCTGTATCCGGCTGGAACCGGCTATAGCGGCGCTACTGGCCTCTGCCTGCTTTCCCTTCGTGGTGGCGCCGGACCCCGCGGTGCTCTGTGTAGCTTGATCCCCTGATGCACCAGGGATCGGAGCCCACGGTTCGGATCACCCTCGGTCTAGCGTGGGGCCAGCCCCCCGTCGTCAAGAGTTGGCAGGGTAGCCAGCACCGCCACCCTCGCGAAGTCCTCGCAGAGGGGGACAATACCCTGAGGGAGGATCAGGTTCTCCGGGATGAAGGCATCTCCCATCACGGCCCGCACCAGGACCTCCAAGGCTTCCTGGGTCAGGTCGCTCCCCTCCCCACGGTGGGTCCTGCTGCAGTCGTTGAGGCCGGTGAAGCTCCAAGCGGGGCGCGGGCGCTGCTTCAGGGGGGCGATCCGGCGCTTCAGAAAGTCTTCGAGCACGTGCCACGAGGTGAGGCCGCTCTCCGCCAGCGACTGATCTTGCCCAGCACGAAGTCGAATTCCGGCTGAAGGGACGGCTTGGCCCTCCAGGATCCGCGGTCGGTGGCGGGCCCCTCGGTCGGCAGGGCGAGACGCTCGTTGGCTTCGGTGGTGGCGATCACCCAATCCCTGCGCCACTCCTCCCACTTCCTGCCAGTAAGGCCGGGAATGTAAGGAGTCGGCAGGTCACTCCTTATCTGGAAGTAGTACCCCCACTTCGTCCTTGCTCCTTCCGGACCTCACCAAGATGAAGAAGTAGCGGAAGAGGATGACGCAGGGCCGCACTCCCACGAACATCTTGCACAAATGCACGAAGATGGACGTCAGGAGGAGGGAGTGGGGCGTCAGGTGCTGAAGTTGGAGGCCGAAGTCTTCAAGCAGCAACAACAGGAACGAAGAAATCGGCAGTCCCACGCCGGTGGAGATGTGCGAGGTGAATAGCACAAACTCCCCGGCGCGGAGGTTGCCAAGGGGAACCGAGCCTGCTCGGACCCCCCCAGCCGGTCTCCTGTGCACTCCACCCAAGCAGGCGGCGCACCGTGTTCAACTCTTCCTCAGTCTGGAAGCGGCGGGGATGAACAATGGATGCCATCTCTCTGTGGAGGTGAGGAGCAGCCTGCGTGGGGGAGAAAGGGGCAAGAAAAGCTCGGAGGCAAAGGGGCGCAAAGGTTGGAAAGAAGAAGGCGAATGCGGGAAAGTAACCGCGGTATGCGGTTCGCCCCATTATGAAGCCTGACTCAACCGGCGCGCCCCGGAACCGTCGCCGGAACCCAAGCGACGCCCGCACCTGGTGTTAACCGCCCAGTCCATGACATGGGGGCCCAGGCCCACCTGTCAGGGAGAGCGGGTAACCAACAAAGGTGTGAAAAGACGGGATCTGAACCGTCGCCCACGCGCGAAGCGAGGCGGAAGCTGAGCTGACGTGCGCGTATTAAGTGCTGCGTGGCCGAGCTTTTCGAGAACTGCGCCGGTGGTAAATGATCCGTTTACTCCGGCCGCAACAATGCCAAGTGTCGCGCGTGTGACTAGGTGAACCACTGTGCATGGGGGCCATGAGTCAGTAAGCCGTTGCGATGTGATGAGGCAGCAAACAACCTGATGGATGGTCAAAGCCGGTCAAGACACCTGCAGTAAGAAGCTTCAAGCTATGCAGAGCCAAATCGCAGTAGTGGCCCCACCAGCGGGTTCGTACCTCCCCCAAGGTGGGCCCGGGGGCCACTGTCGGTACCCTGTAGCAGGTATACACACTCTTACTGCGGCAAGGCAGGACCCGCGTAGTTATTCGTAACTGCGCGCAAAGGACGGAGTAGCCAGGCCCCACGGGTCAGGCTCTTTCCTCACTAGGCCAACGGCCCCGGACCCGTTCCCCGCCTGGGGATGGGTCCGGAGACGCCACGTGTCTCTAAGGAAGGAAAGCTTCGAGCTGACAGCCAAGGCCGCGGACCCCCCGTAGGGGTCCGGGGCCTCCTGCGTCCATCCGGACCCCCTTACCGCGTGGGGTCCGGAGCCGCCACGTGTCCCGGAGGCACGGGCGCGGACTCGTGCGCGAGTCTTCCGCTAGGAGACTCGCCCACCCACCGCATTTAATGCGGATGGTTGAGGCGTGCTCTGTCGCCGCGGCACGCGGGACAGCTTTTGTCAGGCCTCACTGTGCACCACGTATTACCAAGGTACACAGTGCAGCCGCCTGTGCCGCACCCGCGCAGAGCCCGTCTGCAGCATTAAATGGATACGACGGCACGGCACTTTTCCATCATGCCGCCTACGCCGCAAGCTACATAGCCCGTTCAGCTACGTGGCAGGCGACGCAACTAGCTACGTCTGGCATCGTCCCGACAAGACAGCGCCTGGACATGATGAACGAGGGATTCCAGGAGTAGGTAAGGGATTCCAGGAGAGAAATCTCTTTTGCCTGCGACGCCATAATGTATGAACAGTACGTTATTTTATACTACATTGTTGGGCCAACCTGTCGGGGACCCAACAGTCATGTATGCGCCTCCCTTGAGATATAAAAGGGAGGCGCTCGCTGCGCACTACAGGCTCTCCAGACACACAAGCTCTCGCGAACTCTCTCTCGAGGGAAGGCAATACAACACACAGTGGACGTAGGGTATTACGCTCCGGCGGCCGAACCACTCTAATCCCGCTGTGTTCATCGTGTTCCAGGAGAGAGATTGAACTAGGATTAGCTAACCCCCGAGTACACACCCTCTGGGCTAGGGCGGGTGCCTTCCGCCACCCGTCTGTGGTTTGCAGCACCACGACACCTTGTGCCCGCATAGGCCGGTGCCCCATTCAACGCAGTTAGGTCTTCTCCAACGACAGTACCGATGAGCACGCGGACTAGGATTGTGTTTAGATCTCCATTTTTTTCAGCGCAACAGTAATTTTGAACGTTTGACTAGTATTAAATATAGGTAACTGATAAAACTCATTCTACAACTCTGGGTGTCATTGCGAGATGAATCTTTTAAGTATTTTTATTCAGCTTTGGCTTTAAATTTAACTTTGATGTGCCACTCGTCGTGGTTTTAATTTGTGTCAGTTTCGGCTGTTCAAACATTTATGTGCTTATATTCAAGGATATGAGTATAATATGTATGCTCCGAGTTCGATCGAGTCATATTTTATCGACTCTCCTTGGTAGCTACTAGAAGGCTACATACGGTCATGTAATTTGGAAACTGTATCACAAACCCTTGTACCCTTGTACTCTCGGCTTTTCAAACATTTGTAACACATTTGGAAACTGTATCACAAACCCTTGCACCCTTGTACTCTGTATGTTTCTGTTGCTTCAGACTGATGCAACCGGTGTTATCTGACCACATGATGGTGATCTGAATGGATTGGCAGGCGTTCGCTACCACATTTATGGACCATACATGGTGGTAGTTGGCGACATACCAAGCATGGGTTCCAAGCATGGTCAATAAATATCCATGATGGTCAATTAATTCCAGATGGATCCCATTGCCATTTTATTTGCAAGCATTCATTTTTTTTCAAAAAGGGAAAACCATTATCCATGTGTAACCCAGCCATTTTTTTTCTACACCTTCGGTTCCTTTATGTCAGTTTCAATGGAGGTTTTATGAGTGGTTTCATGACATTAAATATTATCGATTTTGCTAATACGGTAAGAAAAGAGAAAGATGAAATTTTATGGGATGTGAAGATAGTTTTATCACCATAAAATCCATCTGACATAATTAGCTAGTTCTCAGTCTAAGTAACTTATAAGTGTTGCTTGGAAAATGTGTTTTCTTTTATCCTATTATATTTCTATTTGGCCATTGATTTATTTCTAACATATTACTCCCTCGGACCTTTTTTTAGGCGTATTACAGTTTTTCAAAAAGATCAATATATAAGACGTGTGCAGTACCCAAGCCTGAATTAACTAGTTTGGAGGGAATACGAAGCAGTTTTGCATAGCCAAAGGTGGTGTTTGATGGCTAAAAGTCCCTAGACTAATTTTAGTCTTTGGACTAAAAACTTTAGTCCCTACCTGTTTGGTTTCAAGGGGTGATGTTTGGTTGCTAAAAGTCCCTAAACTAATTTTAGTTCTTGGACTAAAAACTTTAGTCCCAACTTGTTTGGTTTGAAGGACTAAAATGGACTAGATGTCATTAAATGAATGCACAAAGTACCAAGTTACCCCTATTATGCATGCATCCAAGAGGTGCCAAGTTACCCCTATTATGCATGCATCCAAGAGGTGGGGACCAGGGTTAGGGGGTGAAATAGTACGTCTCATATAGGCTAAAAGTCTCAAAAAACTACTCAAGAGGGTCTTCTTATTCTCTAGCCCCAAACATACTTTTAGCCCCAAAAATCTCCCTGTTTGGTTGTTTAGTCCCATAGGACTTATGCAGAAGACCCATGAATCGGTTGTTTAGCCTCATAAGTCCCAGGGACTTATGCAAAAGACCCATGAACCAAACAGGGTCAAAGAGTAAACACTGATGCCAACGCTGGCCAATATCATGCGAGGGATCCATGTGTACTCGGCTATGGCCAATCGCACAAGGAATCAATGTGCATTGGGACTGGACCAGGAGAACGCAAAGAGCTACTAGCAATTAAACCTTCTCGTTGGCCTCTTGCTACTGGGCTGAGGTTGCCATTCTCAATGGAGTTTTATGGAGGCTTTTATGTATTAAATATTATTAATTTTGTTGACATAATAAGTAGAGAGAATTGTGGAGTTTTATGTGATGTGAGGAGAGTTTCGACACTATAAAACTTATTTGACACAATTACTTAGTTTTCAGTCTGGGTAACTGTCCCATGAAACTGTACACTGAAAATGGTCTAATAAAAGGGAGGGATCGGAGGGAGCATGAGCAGTCCCAATGTAATATTGAGGATAGTTTCTACCTATCTTAATAACTTTTGCAACTCAGCAATTTTTTTTTACGTTGCAGCAGTTTTATTATGAAGAGAGAGAAACCGTTTCTTAGAGTCGAAATCGTGTCTTCTCGGTGAATCGATGAACCAATAAACCATGCATCGAATCCGCGCTGGGAAGACCCAGCTCGTTTCTTCCTCCATCTTGCGGGATCCCTTGTGCCGCCGAGAGCTGTGCGCCACCCGTGTTAGCAGCAGCCCGCCTCCAGAGCTCACGCGTCTCCCTCCCCCCTCATCAGACTGTTTTGTCCAGGAGGCATAGAAGATGCGCAATGGGAGAGATTTGCATGATAAAATATTGGCCAGAATTTTATTTAGAGTCCAGATAGAAAAGTTGCATTGGAATGAACAGTTTCTTGGTACACATTCCTAGACTATCCATACTCTTTGAAAAATTTAATGAGACCTTAACCGCGTGATTAGAGGATGGTTACTGTAGCATCACTATAGCAAATCATCAATTAATTACCGTCATTAGATTGGTGAAATCAGATAATAAAAAATAAAGGTAGTGTATTTTCATAACTTAGCGAGCGTCGCGAAAAATTACATTCATCTCTCAAGAGGTTTTGCAAATAGAATTCATTTAGTATTTCATATGGAGCCTAGAAGTCGTATTATAAGATGTTTCAGTAGAAACTGTCGGGTACTGTGATTAGGGGGGCCCTAATCAGGGTACTAAGATCACCATGACAAGCGCGAACACATGTCAGGCAACCGGGCCCACGAAGGCCCACGGCCTCCTTCCAATCTGGAAGAAAGGAAAGGACTCAAAAGAAGCCCAACATGCGGCCCATTCGCACCCCACTTGAGCCCGCGGGACGATCTCCGCTTCGTTCGAGGGCTCCCATCGGGACCCTCGAACTGCGCCCCTCATCTCCGCCTCGCTCGAGGGTAGCGAATCTACCCCCGAGCGGGCGAATCATCTCCGCCTCGCTCGAGGGTAGCGAATCTACCCCCGAGCGGGCAAATCATCTCCACCTCGCTCGAGGGCAGCCCCTCGGCATAAGGGACAAACGGCCCTGCCGCTCACCCGCCCATCGTACGGAAGCATTAAGTGCCAACCACTCCTCCATAGTGCTCAGGACAGACGGCGTCAGGCCGCCATTCCCTACAGTGGCTGTGACCGGAGTCCCGTCCGCCAACTCCGGTCACTGCTCCGCCATCCCGGACGCTGTGGTGGCACTGTGGAGCCTGCGACGCAGGACAAGACGGGCTCGGCACTGCTCCCGTTACTATTCTGCCAACTCCGGTCGTCCGGACTCCACCTCATCACACGCATGGCCCCGGACCCGCCTCCTGCTTGGGAAGGGGTCCGGTGACGCCACGTGCCCCTCAGGAGGGACACTCAGCACACGCAGCCGGAGTCCCGGGCCTGTTCCCTCGAGGGGTCCGGGACCTCCACGCAACCCTCGGACCTCCTTTGTGCACGCCAGCACTTCGTCCAGGGGGCTGGGACCGCAGCGTGCCCCGCCACCATCGGTGCACGCAAGATCCTGACCTGCAGGGCCCACAAAACGCCATCACGCCACGTCTGGGGGACAGTACACCCTACAGCGACGACCATGCCGCCTGCTGGGGCTGGCAGGACGCCGGCGCGATCTCTGCAAGACCAAGGACGACATCCAGGATGACTGCCACGCCCGACGCCATGCCCCACAATGTACTTCCTACAGGGTTCGACCACTGCACCTCCCGCGATTCGGGGGAAAACGACGACTTCCGCGATCCCCTGTACATGTACCCGTCCCTCCTTGTGTCTATAAAAGGAGAGGCTGGCTTCCTTTAAGGAAGATGTTAGCTACCATCGCCATCGAGATCGGCCGACTCTCTAGCCCCAACAACGCTACTCGACAAAGCGCATACACGCTTCTAGCAGAGACTTGTGAGCTTTCCTCCCTCTCTCACCTTGCTTGTACCCCCTACTACAAGCACTACGGGTGCAAGATAATACAGTGCCCTCGCACACCCCCTTACTGGACGTACGGCCCCGCGGCCGGAACTAGGATAAACCCGTGCGTTACTGTGTTGCCTCTTGCATCAACATCTGGGATGAGAAAACACGCAGCATTTACTAGTTGGGATCCGGACCCCCGGGTCGGGACGCCGACAAAAACCAAACAGGGCCGGTGATTCCAGTATTGGAACTGCCCTACCGTAGGAAGAGTACACATTCGCATTATCATTATTAATTGGTGCCGACATTTTTTAATAGCGGTGGTTGGTAAATTTCTCTATAAAAAAGCATGTTCAATAAAAGAGTCTGTTATTATCTCTTAAGTTTATAAGAGACACTTATAAAATAACACATACAATAAATTGTCTTTTCCAATAGATTCACTATCACTTTCTCTTCCTTTCTCTCTCCACTTTATTTACTCTCACTGCTAGGAGCGTGTAAAGAGACGGTTCTTACATACACTGGCGGAGCTGTGTATTGGCCAACGGGGGCCGTGGCCCCCCTTGGCCCAAACTAAATGCCAAGGATATGTTGCGATTTGGAGATTTGGAGGCTCACAACCCACTGCCCAGAGTCTGACGTAAGGCAAGCCATGTCATATGAATATCATCTCTATATCTTTGTATAGAATGCTTACCTCAAAATATATTTGATCTGTCAGACACTACGCACTTGTAAACATATTGATCTATTTTATTATGCAAAATAGCCCCCCCCTATGGTTCGTTTCTAGCTCCGCCACTGCTTACATAAGAGTGTCTTCTCCAACATTTTACTTTTTCTTTCTCTGCCATGTAAGCAAACAAAAGGCTATAAAAGGCCATCAGCCCCTTGTTGTACTTGCTCTAAAAATGCTCTAAAAATGGACGGAGGAGAGGCAGAAGGCGTTGTCACATCGAATACAAATAATAAAGTAGGCGCTGCTGTTGAACACAGCCACTTGTCGTCGACCAGTATGGGCCGCCATGCTAGGAATAGTTAGGATGTTCAACTTCACGTTATCAAGCTAGAAATAACAACTGCCATCAATCATCTGATGTGTATGTTGCACCGTACCAGCTGCCGTGATCGTTCGTTTTCCGTTGAACTTATCTTCTTCCCCTATAAATAGCTATTACTGTTCATCACAACTTAAATGACAGTCCTTTATTTTCTTTCTTTCTTTCTTTCTTCGTTATTTTGAGAGAACGCTTCCCGCACAACCGCAAACGGTAACATGTGATCTAGGAAGTGGGGCTTGCTGGGCTAGGCCTATGACCCACTACTGGGCTGACGATATATATCGCCAGGCTTCAGTTCAAATTTTAATGTGGTGAGAATGGGCTAGGACTATTGGGCTGGATAATATCACCAGGCTTTCAATTTGATCCGAAATGTGGTCGGGATGGGCTAGGCTATCAGTTTCAGAAGAAAATTGGGTACCCAAGAACAGTGGAACAATCTGGTAAACCTTTTGCAAGGTGTTCAAATACAGAAGGTGCAAGTTGGCTCCCCGGTAAGTTTGGGCCAGGTTTCTCAGCAAAAATTTTTTTTGCAGGCTTTTGGTGGGCAATGTTGAAACACTCGGAATAAGATGGCGAGATTTTCTAATCACATAACTGAAACTAGAGTGTTTTATTGGCATACCTTTGGTTTCCTGCAGAAATGGGTGTTACTGTTACTCAAATGCATGCGGCAATGGTAAGGTGAAGACAAGTGCTACTTCTGCCCTGGTCAATGGTTACATCACCCGCTGGGGAAGGCCGACGATGGCAACGAGGAGGAAGCTGTTGGAGAAGGTTTGCCAAACTGAATCAGGAAGAGCTGCTCGAGAAATTTTGATAAAAAGGCTTTTATTCCTTTTTTAAATGATTAAAAAGAAGGCTCTTATTCACGGATACTGACATTCGCTATGTTCGTTTGGCTTGTCAGCCAACCAACCAGCAATATTGTTCTCTCATACTAAATCAGCACCAGCCACCAGCTATCAACCAGTCAGCAGTACTATTCTCTCGTAACAAATCAGCACTAGCAATTAGCCACAGCCAAACGAATCAGCCACAACCACAGCAGTACTATTCTCTCGTAACAAATCAAGTCACTAGCAATACAGCGATAGGAGATCTTCATCTTGCTCTGTATTTTGCATTTTTTTTATTGGTGCCCCGGGCCCAGACTACCTCATTGCACTCGTAAGCAACCGGAGGGTAGACTCGTCATTGCGGCGGCAGTTCGTCCTCTGCCTCCCAACCTCCATTGACGGAACCTTATCTGCTCTCTCCCTCCCCAGGACAGCTCCAATCCGTGCTCTGCCAAGTCAAAGAGTCCAAAAATCCCAGCTTTCCCATGGCCAGCGGCGATCTCCCACCTGCCGAGGAGGCAACGGCAGCGGCTGGCGCGAAGGAGGAGGAGGAGGACCTGATCGAGATCGTGGAGGAAGGGTCCGGCCGGCTGGACATCGCCCGGTACGTGGACCACGTCCGGGACCTGTCGGCCGGCGCCATCGCCACGTTCGAGGGCACGACGCGGGACCACTTCGCGGGGCGGCGCGTGGTGGAGCTCCGGTACGAGGCGTACGCGGCGATGGCGCGGCGCCGCCTGGCGGGCATCCTACGGGAGGCCCGGTCCCGGCACGCGCTGCGGCGGCTCGCCGTGGCGCACCGCCTGGGCCCCGTGCCCGCCGGGGAGGCGAGCGTGTTCGTGGCGGCGTCGGCCACGCACCGCGCCGACGCCATGGAGGCGTGCCGGTACGTGATCGACGAGCTCAAGGCGTCCGTGCCCATCTGGAAGAAGGAGGTGTACGACGACGGCGAGGTCTGGAAGGAGAACCGCGAGTTCTTGGACCGCCACTCCGGCGCCGCGGCTCCGGCTCCGGCGGCGAAGGCGGGCGGTTGCTGCGGCAGCAAGGTCAGGGTCCAGGAGGCCTGACTGACGGATCGCGATCGCACGGGAGTAGTGGATCTGCGAGAGTCTCTGCTGTACTCGATCGATCTCCATGGACTTTTCGTTTCAGTTTTTGCTCAGAGAAGATACTGCACAAGGCATAGGAAACTCCTGCTTGTATTGTGATGATGGAAACCCCATGAGGGGAAATAATGGAAACAGTAAGCATTTGGTATAAATGAATACTGCTGAAGATTTTGTTTGTTAGAAGACAACCAAACAAGCACAGAAGCAAAAAAAAATATTTGCTGAGTCTCCAATCCTTTTTCTGAAACTGGACTTCAGCTGGTTTAAGAACAGACTGCCTGAGCCTCCAATCCTTTCTCTGAAACTGGACTTTAGCAGGTTTACGAACAGCCTGCCTGAATAATGATACCTACATGAAGACGTGACACAACAAAGTGGCTGTAGTTTAGTGGTGAGAATTCCACGTTGTGGCCGTGGAGACCTGGGCTCGAATCCCAGCAGCCACAAATAAACCTTTTTGTTTTTTTTTATCATCCTCATATTTTGTTTCTTTTATATTATCTTTTTTTTATCCTTTGTAAAACCCCATATAGTAGCACAGAGGCAAATCAAAAGCATCGTTACCTGAAGTGGAGTTGATCTAGTATAGCTGAAGTAAGTAAAATCTACTTGTGCAAAATTGACGCGCGATCGCTTTGTTACAGAGCTAGCTAAATCAACTCACTTGAGATATCACATAATGGGGAGTAAATGAATTCCACTTGCATATCACCTAGGTGACATAGGGCTATTTACTAGGCATATCTCCTTGTGCCTTATTGACCTGGCTAAACCATTGGCTTAATGTATATCAAACCTCTGTTCCGTGTTTAGATGTCTAGGCCAAAAAAAATTTGGCATACAATCTTGCTAATTTGAAGTACTAAATGAAGTCTATTTACTAAATTTTTTTACAGATGGGTTGTAAATCGCGAGATGAATCTAATGATGATAATTAATCCATAATTAATTCATAATTAGCCGATAGTACTGTAGCATCACTGTTGCAAATCATGGATTAAGTAGGCTTAATAGATTCGTCTCGCGATTTACAGTCCATCCGTGCAAAAAGTTTTGTAAATAGACTTTATTTAGTACTTCATGTATGTGTCCAAATATTCGATGGGATGTTTTTTGGTGTAAAAATTTTAGATCTAAACACACCCATAATCTTGACTCATCCTGTCGTACAGCTTTGTCTTTAGCACTGCAGTCTGCAGGGAAGGAACACTCGAGATCGTTGGAGCCTTAACAGGAACGGCATTGGTTATGTTCATTCCTCTAAGAGGTGCCAAAAAAAATAGTGTTCATGTTCAATTTGTGGCCCCTTTACGCATGATATGAGTATTGTAGGTAATTTTTTTAAAAAAAACTTTAATGATGTGCCTTTATTGGTGTGTGCGTGCCGTGCAAACACTAAATTTCATTGAAATTTTTTATGGATCGGGATAAGGCGCGACCCATCGCGCTATATGCAACCACGCGACCCTATCTGGTCGGAAGCGCACCTCCTCCTCCCTGCTAGCGCGCGTGTCTGGTCGCGGTTGGTTCTCAACAGCCGCGCAAAGCATCTAAGGAAACTATCGCTTTCAGCTGACATCATCGCTGATGTCACCATTATAAAATAGGCATATTACTTTTAAATGAGCATAACTCTCTCATCACACATTATATTTTAAATCTGTTTGCACCATTGTATTCTTTGCAAAAGGATCTACAAAACTAGATCCATATTTGGTATATTTTGAAGCTATTTTATACAACTATCAATTTATATTGAATATGTAATCACAATATCTGTACAACATGTGTATCAATTTGTATTATATTTTACAAATTTGTATATTTCTCTCGTCAAGGATCCGTTTTCAAATTTTATTTGCATCATTGTATCTTTTTACAACAATACCTACAATATAAGATCCATTTTGATATGTTTTGAAATCATTTGTATAGAATTATCTACTTATGTTGACTGTAAAATGACAATTTATATACAAATCTATAGTGCAATATATTTACATGGACATGTAGCAATATATTTTGTACAATGTAATAGTTTATATTTATTAGCATCTTAAATTAAATAGATATTTTGTACCAACTTATTAGTATTGACTTATATAGAGAAAGTGTTACAACTTCTATTGCTTAACACTTATGAAAATATAGTAACAACTTATGTAGAGATAATGTATCAATTTACATAAAAGATGAATCACATAGAAAAATGTTACTTACAATTTGCCAGTGTGAATACACAAGCTGCTATCATAAATATATGTAGGTTGGTAAAATTATTAGTAAGAAGGGATGTAGTTTGATAGTCAGAGCATACATAAATTGATAGTGAACAATCTATACAATTTGATATCAGAATGAATGTAGATTGATAGCACAATATCTAAAAAAAGTTGTGTCTAGTATATTGAACTATATAAATTACCAAATATAACCATACAAGTTAACATAATATTTAACCATAAGTTGCTACGAAAAAATCTTGAAAACAAAAGTTTGCAACGTGAAAAAAACATGGTTTATATTCAAACAATATATGTTGCCCGCTTAGTAGCAACTTATGTTCTAGAAATATTATACGAGGTTTATGCAATATATATTCGGCATTAACTTAGGTGGAGACTTTTGAACTAATCATGTAGAGAAGATGTGTGAACTTTTGTTATATATCTGGTATCAAATTTATGTACAAGATCTTGTAGCAACTTATATGTAGACACAATATATCAACTATGTTGTATATCTAGGGATCAAATTTAACTAGAGATTTGTACTAACAAATATCGAATATAAATTACTACTTTTATATGTATAAGTTGCATTGTGGGATCATGTATAAGATCATCGACACCAACCGAATCAAGGTATAATTTGCACAGAAAAAAAAAGAGATAAGTGGCATAGAATGATCAGTACTTAAAATGAGAAATACTAAATAAGCATAAAACAATGGTCATTGCCCAAGTGAGTAATGTAGAAAAAAATGTTACAACTTCTATTTGTCACCACTTATGAAATTATAATGTAATAAATAATATAGACTTATAGAGACAGTGTATCAACTTATGAAGTAAATATTGGCAAGTTATCTACAGTAACATAGTTTAACTCCTCACATCCTTGACATTGCTCTCGTCTTCCTCCTCGGAGAGGGGGCAGATTCGGAATTTTAAGTTCTCACTTTCTTGCCATGCTGTAACCAAAAAAACTAGTAAATATATCAGAAATATGTTATAGAAAAAAAGACATGCAGATTTTGGTAAAACAAAAAGGTGTGACATATTTGACATAAGTTGACACATGACGTATGAAATTTGATACATCAGACAAGTTAAATTGAGATTACAAAAATGATTAAGTCGATACAGGTGTGCCGTAACTTCGAGATCTCAATTCCAGTTTAAACAAACACAGAACCTAGGTGTACCATAACTACAAGTAGAAAAAAAAATAACTTGATACCTCATATAACTTAACTTGAGATTAAAAAATTGCATAAGTTGATACATGCGTACAATAATTATGTGTGACAACAAAATATAACTTAATACCTCATACAACTAATTTGATATTACGAGTTTCGTAAGTTGATACAGGTGTACCATAAAACTTCGATGCGTCTCATTTGTTATCTAAAAAGGCATGTAAAAAAAACTTAGACCTCATTATTTCAAAGCTATTTTGAAAAACCTTGTCATGTAATTATTGGTCCTCTCTAGCAGCATTTCTAGGAGAAAAATTCCAATGAAGGTAATCCTAAAATCCACTGCTACCAAATGTAATCCTTAAAAAATAAATTCGGTTTGCTGAGAAGAACAAGAAATTGCCAAACAAAAGCTAAATAAGCACATAGACTCTAATGTCATCAGTCAATACAAAAAATAGTTCCAGTGGCAACTGAAAATAAAATAGGGCTAATCTGATCACTACCAGCCTACTACATAAAGTCCAGCGAACGTGAGCACCGAGCAGGGAATCCATGGATGAGCCACGTGGCTTCCAATCAGCACAAAATATTGGGGATCCATTAAGCAAACATGTCACTGAATAGCTGAATCCAGACGCTACTTGCGTGCAAAAAATTCACATAACTTGACACTAAGAGTCATGGGAAACAAAGCTTGCCATTGAGAGTGCATTTTGTGTATAGGTCTATCCACTAAAAATAACATCCATTATAGCTGGCAACCCAACAAGAGAATATTTGAGTAACGAGTACGAAACATTCTTTGATTAAAAAAATACAAACAAACTACAAGTCATGCTGCTCCTAGTATTTTTTTAGTTAAGAAACTGAGTAAATATTGAATTAAGTCTATCATTACAGTCTATGATTGCGATTGCAAAAGCTCTTGTTCAGAGGAAAAAGCCAGGTGAACACACGTGGTGCGGCCCCCTGTGGGCAAAACGTCAATCACTTAGAGCTCGCGTACGCGGCAGGGAGGCAGCGATGAGCGCCACCGAGCTGCGCCTCTCCTGCCCCTCCACGAGGTCGCGGCGGCACTCCAGCTCGGTTGCGGCACCATGGTTGCGGCACCATGGCGAAGGAGGATGGCAGGGTGAGAAGGGGGGATGGGGGATTGCGACTCACATTGAATCCGCAGCGGGCACGGGGTAAGCGACTCTCGATCCGCTCCTCGATGGGGGCACGCCGCCGCCACTCCTAGATGGGGGACGCCGCCGCCGCTCCTCGACGGGTGCACTGCCGCCGCTCCTCACCGACGGCCGAGAATCGCCTCCCGCACGGCTCCTCTCCCCCATTGCCGCAGGAGGCGGCCGTTGCCCGTAGGGGGAAACCGAAGGGGAGCGTGGGGCGGTCTGCAGCCCAATGGCTGGGTTGTGGTCTCGCTGGGCTGCCTCCGTCAGGCTACCTAGCCCGTCGCGTTGGCCTGCTGGGCTACGGGGTCGCGCGCTACGCGATGAGTCGTGTATTAGACTTTGCGATTTTTTATGTTTCTGCTTTCTCTTTCTGAATTTCTTTGAAACCTCTATGATCGAGATTTTCCTGCCAGCCAAGCCCAACTCAAACAGCGTTTCAGCCCAACGCAATGCGGGTCCAACTTCACTGACTTGAAGAAGCGAAGGCACAACGATGAACAGTGATCTGAGTCTGGATGAACCGTAAACCACTGTGGCTGGTACTGTTCACGGGACACTGCAGGTTCAGCCTCAGGGGCCGCGTCTACCCGGCCATCCTCCCCGTCCCCGGCCACGCGGTGAACGGAAAGGTCCGTCTCTCGCTGTACTGCACGCCACCAGCTGACTCACGATCCGCTGCGAATACGGTAGGAGCACGGGGATGGAGTTGCCGTCTGAACCCGTTGCCGCTGTCTGCGCTCCTAGCAGGTTTTCAAGGGGCTCACCGACAGGGAACTCCATGTGTTCGACTTGTTCGAGGACGAGGAGTATGTGAAGAAAACTGTTGAGGTCTCGCTGGCAGTGAGTACACTGGAACTGTATCATCCACAATCTAATTTTGATTGCCCACAATACCTCACATTGCTGTGGAATATTAGCTTGGATGGTTGATGGTTTCACCGATCGAAAAAGGGATCATTTGGGGTTTTGCAGGATACATCGGAGAAATCACTCGTCTACGCCTACATCTGGGCCAACGAGGGTGATCCTGACCTCTACGGCGAATGGGATTACGAGGTCTGACTCTGAATGCTAATGTATCTTGAAATGGTGTTTATGCTCATGTTTCTATTTGTTCTTGAACGGTATTCATGTCTATTTGTGGTCTGAAGGAATGGAGGAAGGTGCATTTGAAAGAGTATCTTGAGATGACTCGGGAATTCATGGAGGAACTTGGGCAATTTTAAACAGATCTCCTCTGGTTTGTAAACAGGGTCCTTGCGAAAGTTACCATAGGATCTGTGTCATAGATTCGTAGTATAGCCTCTTTTGCTCATAGACTTGACAGGTGCAATTATACATATCTTCTGTGTTTTTGGATCAGACAGATGTTACTTGAGCCATTTGGATGCGAACAAATCGACTCTTTTCTTCTGCCTGTTTATTGTTGTGCTATGATGATATGGTTTCTGCTTCCTAGATGTCTACCAGTACGTATACAGCTCTATCACCAACCGATTGGGATTTCAGGCAAATTGGGTGTTAGTACAAGGGTCCAATTGCCAGTGTGATAAAACCTGGTTATTGTGTGACAAAATACACCTACAGATGGAGATGGATAAGACGTCCAATTGTTGTTGTTGTCTGCCAGCCTTTCTCAAAGTAGAAAACAAGAAATTAAGATTGCAAGCATGTCATGTAAGTATACTCAAATGGGAAATTCATACAAGACATACTCCTAATCAGTAGGACCTCATAATCTTCATCAGCGTTTCTGAAATGAGACTGATTATGTTATATGGGTTTCAAGCAACCCAGCAGCAGTTCAGTACAAATGCTCTTCACCAAATACTTCATCTTTAGATCTGATACCACCTCAGTCTGAAGTTCAGATTTTGTCTAACCCTTTATCTGAAATCAGACACACACAGCTCTAGGTAAGTTCCATTCCCTTGCCTGCATTGTTTTAACCGAGAAAGCTACACATATATCCAAAACATAACCTAATCTGAGGAGCATTTGCCCTCCCAGATATAAAAGCCTAGACATCTACAGCATTCTGCACGGCATAGCTCTTCCAGGTCATAATTTTGTTGACAACTGAACACTGCTGGCTTTTTGCAGCCATACACCTCGTCTGTCCATTTCTGAATTGATAATTGTGACAGCCAATTCAATAACCAACATAGGAATGAAGATAGATACCGCAAGCCAACAATGCGAACGTACTTGTTGATGATCAGGTCATTCAAATTGGTCATAGAAGGCAATGGAAGGGTTAATTGGGTTCTGGTCACCGCGAGGCCTCCAGGCGTTCCCACCATCTGAGCTGCTGCAAGCCTGGTTGGAAAGGACATTGTTCCCCAAATCACCATCTAAGCTCATCTGTTGCACTTCTTGAGGGGATAGGATCCTAATGCACTTCACACAGTTCACAAACTCCCTGAGTAATGAACATCAGATTTTTATCACGATGATAACCAATAGAATCCTTCTTTCATTCATAAACAGTGCTGCCCACATTTGTATATTTGTTTTTGGCTATATCAGTATCCTCCACTAACATTCCTAGACATTATACACATATATTATTGCGTTCTTTTACAATGTTTTTTTCTTAACAACTTTTTGATAGTGTATCCAAATTTGATATAAGCACAAGTGGAAAGGTAAACTTACTCCCATGGGTCATCACCAAGAAGTAGGATGTCATCCTCATGATCCTTGTAGACTAGCTTCCAGCCTATTCTCTGTCGGTCCTCAAGTTGGCCCTCAATACCAAACATGCGGGCCAAAGCATGCTTCAATTCTTCATATCCAGAGTACCTACCAATGTCAATTGACCGGCCTACAGCTCCACGTTTGTAGACCTACAAGATTTATCTTAGTGTTACATTCAGAAGAATGAATGGCTGTAGCAAACAAAGCACATGCTCCAGAGTTTATGGCTCCAGAGTATGCATAATCATAGGAGGTCCCAATTCCATGTCCTGTCCTTGAGAAGCTTTTAAAGCTATATGTGGCCATCTCATCAATTGCTTCACAGCTAGCATACTTCTCAATTGTTATAATAACACTGCACAGACTATATACTAGCACAACTAAAATCATAACAAGTTAACAACTGCATTCTTCTCTTTACAGAGGAACACATTTATATTATATATGATTTAATAATAGTCAGAATAAAATTGAACTTTCACCACTCTGTCCTTAAATCATTAGACCTGAATTTTTGGAACAATTGGGAGGACCTACTTCACATAAATTGTCATATCTACTCCAACAGAAGTAAAATTCCTTCTTTCCATTATTGCCCCTCAATTTTCTATTCAGTCAGTAATTAGTCAATAGACCAACGAAATTATGCTACTTGAATTTTTATACTGTCAGCGAGTTGAGAATGTAAAGGAGAAGTGCAAACCTTGGTGAATGTCCGCATTCTCTGTGGAGGTGCAGGGGGCCAAGGATTTCTGTTCAACAGGGCACCATCGTTGATTGCAGAATCAATGGAATTAAAAGCTATATCAGCAGAATGACCAAATGACTGTGAAACCATGGAAGTTGAAATCTCTTGCTGAGCATCCTTTTGTATATGGTAATTGTTCTCAGCATCAGTTGACATATGAGTCTGACACTTAACAGGATTAAGTGCACTTACCAACAAGCCTTCTGTTTCAATAGGAAAGCCCAGCGGACCATCATTGCTTATCCCAAAGAAGGCATTGTTAGTCGGATCCGCATCTTGAATTTCCACATCTGGAAGTGCATCTTTGAACATTTGTTGCTGATTGAAGTTAGAAGTGGGGAAGCCTTGATGCAAAAGTCCATCTGTTTGGGTAGGCCATAATGAAGTTGCTGATGAAGCTGTTTCCAGGTTGTCTGTTGATGGTACATTGTTGAAAAGATTGTCAAGACCAGTCGCACCAGTGGGTGACTTTGAGGTGATCACATTCCCCTTCACATTATGGTTCAACTTTGGCAAATCTTTGCCCATTATTGGAGCTGCTGTTACCGCTTCAACAGATGTTGGAACCGACATCAGAGCAGATGACTGAGGCACCTTATCTATGTTAACTTTGCAATGCTCGTTCCTGCCTGTGGTTGGGTGTGCCAAATGATTTCCATTAGCTGTAGAAGGTGATGTGGAGCAAGAAGGAATTTCCTCAGTTAGTACAGATTGTACGGCACCCGGAATAATCAACGTGCTTCCAGCTTTCCCAGTAATATTGGTTGATGAGATCGGTGGAAAAGCAACATCTGACACATCTGCAAGTGCAACTTGTTTATGTGAAAGCTTCTGCTGTTGCTCTTGCTTCATTGGTGGTGGAGCCGATGATGCTTGCAGTGAAACTTTGCTATCTTGCTGAGGCATGATCCGCTGCTGGGCAAGTGAACGAGAACTCGATAGCTGCTGCATGTCCAAAAGTAACTTCTGTTGTTCCTGGATTAGCGGTAATCGTGAGAGTGTAACTGCTGGCTGTGATATGAGTGACTGCTGCTGTAGTTTCTGCAACAGCTGCAACTGAAGTTCCTGATCGGACAGTTGAGTCTGCTGACCAGCCATATTCATGAGCTGACCAGGCAACTTATTTAGCTGCTGATTATGCTGCTGCTGCTGCTGCCGCTGCAGTTGCTGAAGTAAAAGCTGCTGTTGCTGCTGCAGTTGCAAATTCTGGTCCTGCTGTTGCTGGGAAAGAAGCAGCTGTTGGTTACTGGTCCCTTGCTGGTTCTTAGTTGGAGATGACTGTTGTGGTTGCTGCTGCTGCTGATTCTGGACAATTACCTGGGCCTGGACAAGAGTGGCTTGAGCCTGGCTTAAAGGAATTGCTTGGCTAACAGGTTGCTGCTGCTGCCTCTGCTGGTTGCCAGCTTCTTGTTTCTGTTCTTGATTGGATATGGCATCGAGTTGATTAAAAAATAGCACTCCTTTGGACAGCTCATTGATAGGTTGCATTTGCTGAGGGAGCTTGGAAGCATTAAGCTGTGCACTGTTTTGTTGCAGAAGATGGCTCTGCACATAGAGCTGCCTTGCAAGCTCAGTGGCGCCAAGGTTTTGCATGGCAGGGTTGCTTAGGGTATGCATGTACTCAGACTGTATGCCTGTATTAGCTAATGTGGAGCTCTGCTGCCTGTTCATGTTCATCCATTGAACCAAACTCAGACCAGGCATTGTGGTGTTTTGGGTCTGAGCGTCCTTTAAGCATATCTCCTCACCGAGCCAAGGCATTGTCCTCTTGAAAAGGTTTTCCATCTCTGATGACTCATCATCTGTCAATTCAAATATAAAAGTGAACCATCGAAACTACGGAAAGTGGTTACATATAGTGATATGTAGTTTGAATTGCCAATCTAATACTGAAAAATGAACCATAAGGCTTCTTTACCTAATTGCCTAGGGCGCTTTACACCAAAGAAAGGCTGGGGGCATATGAAGAAAGGAGCAGCAATTGGTTCAATCTCCCACATTGAAACTCTGTTCCGCCTTTCACCTGCTGCAGACTCATCCCAGCCAACCTTCCAAATAACATTAGATCTGTGAATCAGATACAACATAAAAAGAAGAATACAAACCAAGATTGTCATCAACGATATGCCTCAGCAACCCAACCTGCAAGTTGCGCCACTGGGAGTTTTTCCATCGTACAGGATCTAGATCACTTATCCCAGTTATCGTACCCATGTACCTGAAAAACATTCAATAATTTAGTTTACAATAGGCAACAAAAACATGGATATCATTCTTTGTGTTTGAATAGATATAAATTGATTGCTTGTCAATGACTTGCAAACTAGAGCTTATGTAGGCAAAAGGAGCCACTGTACCTTCTCATCCCTAATTCCTCAGTCTCGAACATCATCCGGAATCGCATCCCTAAAGATATCTGGTTACTGTACAAGGCCTTCTGGTATTTTGCAAATGGGATAACAAATTCAGTAGGGCTAGCCCTGAAAGTTTATATTTCAGATAAATCAGTTTGATAGCTACTCACTTACATAAAAAAGGTTATTTAGAGCTATCATGGTAGAAAAATCACAGTGTAGAAACATTACTCACCTTGGATTGTAAAATATGGTAAATGGGCTATTGTTGGCAGCAGCATGGGCTGCTGCAGCGAGCACTCCTATGTGCATGCTGTCACTTGAAAGTACTGAAGAAGATATATTAGTTGGTTGTCGGCTAGCCCGCCTAATTCCCAATAGAAGTTGCTGTCTTTCGTCCCTAAATCATCATATGACAAAATTTAAGATGACATTTACACTCCCAGCTATGACAAGCTTCTGCATTGAACTTACCTAACAAAAATGACAGAATCACCAGCAAATAGTCTCTTGCCGCCCACGAAAAGGCTCCAGCCAGTAGTTAGTAAATGTCGTTTGGGCTGACCTGATTATATCAAAGTACAAAATGATTAAGAGTATTCAAACTTGCATCTACAGTCTGAGGGCATCTAGTGTTATCAGCAGTAACAGTATAGCTTTTTGCAGATCATCCAGGACATAAAAGAACAATGTGCAATGTCTTCAAACTTGCATGCAATTCCTTGTTTCAAGAGGGAAATACTTGCATAAAAATGGAAAGGTCCTACTGATACTGCCATTTTGTAGCACAGAAAGTGGTATGCTTTCCCCACCTCGAAATATGTGGCGAAATGTCCACACAGTGTCATGTATGTCTCTGGCTTGCAGTTCTTGAGCTGGAGGCTGCATATTGAAGTCCTACAGGGCAAAGGAGGAGAGTATAAAAATTACAGCAGCACTATGAAGTCGATAAACAGCAAATATTTACTTGTGGCGATGCTAGATATTCAATGGCTGCATACCAGCGGAGGTAATATCTTCTCTGCCGCACGGCGAGGCACAGAGAAGCCTCCATGTGTACTTGTATCACTTGCAGTAAGTGTCTTACAGAAGAACTCCATCTGTGGCCTTGCATGTTTTAGTGCAAGCTCGGATAGCTGTAAAGCCTCTTTTCCATACTAAACCAAAGTCAAAGCCGTGGTTTTAGGCATTCGAACAAACAAAGGACTTTTTTTTGGAAACCACAAATTCTAGATGCTCACTGTGTTCACTGGCTGAAGAGTCATCTGAGCATACACCTCATCAGTGTCCGGATCAGCCTGAGAATGAAAACGGGATGACTTTTGGACTTGCTGATTGTAGGCTACATGTCAAAAGGCAAGGAACAGTAGATTACGTGCAAAGTAACACTGTGAAGAAGACATATCAACTTCGAGGGAAGATTTGGGTAGCTTGGCACATGCGCATCAATATCCTTTTGCATAGAAGCTGCAACCTGAGTCAGAAGCATGCTAAGTTGAAACATACACTTTCTTTTCTGAAGAAAGCAAAGAGTATTCGTATTGAATAGGCAACTTTTTTTTTCTTAGCCTCAATTTCTCAAAGAATTAAGCAGCAAGTAGGTGGACCAATATTCAGTAATTTATTTGGTTGATTCACCACTACTCCCTGTTCATGTGTTCATTACCATGTTACAATCAGTACGGCACATGAGCAAATATTTATCTTTGAGACACAACTATTCAAAATGTTCAAGTCTGGATACTCATCACTCATCAGTATACTGCAGTTTTTGTAATAGAAGATCATTGCATGATATAATTAAGAAAGTAGGGCCATTCAAACATGCTTCCCCTTTTGCAAACCCTTTCTGCAGTTTGACTAAAGAAGTGAAAAGTAGTCTGCAGAAAGAAAGGAGCACCACACGAGTAAACTTTTTCTTAGATAAACTCTTAGTAAGTACCCTGATGTCTGCCATCATGTGAGACGCAACCAAATGTCATAAAAACAAAAAGATTTTATTTCCCATACTTTTCTTTTGAAATAGAAAAACTAATTTATGTTCTCATCCTTCTAAAAAGATAATATTGCAACACTATGCCTCCCCATGCTAGTTTTTGGATTTAGAACTGAGCCTCTCTTTTTTTGTAACTAGAGCAATATATCCTAATTCAAATCACAAAACAAATAGTTCTCGAAACATGTTATTCCAATGCCAAATTTTAGAAAGTGCAACAGAAATTACATTCCCAGGACCATAAATGCAAGCAGCCCACATGTACAGACGATGCTTCATGTACACCAAACTTCTTACAAGGAAATAGTACCCAGCACTCCAAAACCAACAGAAGAAAGAAATAAGTAGGCTCCACGATAGTTCGAACCACCTTGGTAATGAGCCTAATATTAGCAGGTTTATGCATTGGAGCCTGGAAGATATTAGCCACTAAGTCAAATTTTCACACTAGTAACGAACAATGGGAATCCTCTTATTAATGAAAAATTTTCACCAAAAACCTGGTAGCAACGCAGATTATAGGAACCTACTATTCCAGGTAGCTTAGGAACAATTAGTAGGTTCCATAAAGAATCGTTTTATTACTACACTAATAGTGATCTTATGCCCCTCTAACACTACAAAGGCTGTGTTTAGTTCCAAAATTTCTCTCTACAGACTTTACTATTCATCTATCACATCAAATCTTTTGCCTCATCAATGGAGCATTAAATATAGGTAAATAAAAAAATTAATTACATAGTTTTGATGTACACGACGAGACGAATCTTTTGAGCCTAGTTAGATCGTGACAACAATTACCACAAACAAACATAAAGTGCTACAGTATGCTACAATGTTTGATGTGACCCTTTTTAGCACTATTTTACGGATCTAAACACAGCCAAAAAAGAAACATTTTAGCAATAAACCTCAACATGAAAAAGTTGCAACCAAGAACTCCCGGGAAAACAGAAACTTTCACCTGAAAAAACAGAAACAAAACTACAAACTTTGGACAAGAAGCATAGAACACCGACAAGAAATTGATAAACCAATCGAAGATTTGATCAGAAAATCCCATAGAAGATGCCGAAGGATCACCAAATACTACATCCCGTTACAAGGAGAAGAAGTGCGGACTGGGCATGACGAGGAGGCCGCTCTCACCTGCTCGCTGTGACCCTGCGGGAAGTAGACGACGAGGCTGCCCACCGGCGGCAGCGACACGAGCGGGCCCGCGCAGGCGTACCACAGGTCCGCGTTGATCGCCGGCGCCTTCCGCTCCCCTGCGCACACCGCCGCTGTGGCTGGCGTCAGCGACAGAACACCAGGGGAAAAAAAGGAAGCAGCTTTCTCAACTCCGGCAAAATGCGCGCTCAAATGCAAACTACCAATTTGTTGGGCGCGCCGCCTGTCACCGCCGGCGACGCGCGCGGCGCTGCGCCAAAGCCCGCGACAGACACGCGCAAGAGGAAGGTAAAGGAAGCACCTTCGGGTGGCGCCCCGCCGGCGGAGGCGGCCGCGGCCGCGGGGGCGACGCCGGAGCTCGCCGGGGACTGCTTCATGGTCGCGCGGCCACGCGGGAGCTTCACTGCTCCTCAAGCATGGAGCAGGCAGAGGCGCCGCGCCGCGTCGATGCCAGCAAGATGGCGCCGCCGCCGGCCTGGCCTGGACGTTCTTGGCAGAAACCTACTACCACCTACTTGCTCGGGCGGCGGTGCTAGGTGCGCGGCGTGGCGGCGCCTCCCCGACAACGCGGGCAGCAGCACACGAAGACCAAGGGCCGTCCCAGAGAGAGAGAGAGAGAGAAAGAGAGGGCGAGGGAGAGGGGAGGCCCGAGGCTGAGCTGCCTGGGCTTGTTGGTGCGTTGCCTCGGGAGTTAAAACGAAACGCTCCTTCTCGCTTTTGCCTCGTCTTCTTGCGATGTGAGAGAGAGAGAAGAGGGGTCATCAGCTCACCAGTAGTAGCTCAGGCCCAGCCTGCGAGCCGCGTCTCCGACTTTTTTTGTAGTATCTCTGAAATGCAGCATAATTATTTTCCTCGCGCTAAGATTTTTCTTTCTTTCTTTTTTCTCTGATCACAAATATAAGTAGGATTCTCGGTTTTCCATAAGTTAAACTTATTTCAAATTTAAATACCACTTATAGGAAATGCTATTATCTTTTTTTGAAAAAAGAAATGCTAGTATCTTAATTAAAATAGTTATATATTATGAAAGTAGTTTTTGTATATGAATTTAAACATATTAATATTTTACTGTCAATCTATATAGATTTTTAGCCATTGATGGTCAATTTGAGTTTGTGGTAGGAGAACACTTAGTTAAGTTTGTCAATGTTAGATATTATTAGGCTTACGCTTCTAAGAGCATCTTCAAGAGTCTTTCTAAATTTCAATCTCTAAATCATTATTTGGAGAGTCATGTACATAAAAATCGCTCTCTATACATCTTCATTCTCCAACAACTTTTCTATATCTTGTTTACACTCTAGAGAGTCATTTTCGCTATCTATCTTTGGCTAGCGATAAATCCGGAATAGATGATGGCTATATTTAGATAACTACTTAGAGAAACTCTTGGAGGCTATTTTTCATCAAAATCTCTATTCCTAACAATTATGATGGATATAGAGAGTTTCTTGGAGTTGCTCTGATAGGAGAAAGTGGGACACATTTTTATGCTTGTGCGTGTGCCACCCCTCTATACATGATACACTTCATTTGGCCTGGCCAATAATAAACCGTTACAGTGCCAATGATAGCGAGTTTACAAGTGACCAAGAAAGACATTGACAACCCCATGTGCTCAAGAAGAGGTGTCTGGATATAATTTGGCAGGAGGCATAAATATCGATGAATAAGGGTTGGGAGTGGATTTGCCTAAAATTTAGTGCTAGACTAGATGTGTAGTGAACATTTTAAGTCTGATGAATGGAGCATGTTGCCTCTCTTATACATATGAGTAAATGATCAACTCATAGTTTACGGTTAATATGAAAAAACAATTCAAAACCACCCTCAAACTTGTCATCATCTTACAATCCTTCATGTTCTATGTTATCTCCAGATAGTACGAGGGTCATGACGCCTCCATCTCCAAAAACCATTTAAGCAATTTGTTCCAATTAAGTAACGATGCATCATCCCAAGACCAATAAAGAAATACTCCATGTAGTAGCAAGAAAAGATCATTAATCGTGTGTGTGAAACTGGGCCATTCGTCGCTTGCGCCTGGATTCCACGTGAATTCTAGGAGCACACATTACTGTTACCTCGTCATCCCTTCTTAGAGCAAGACTAATAGCGGCGCCGACAACCGACTGGGAGGCACAGGGTGATGGTGGCGGGCCCCACCAGCTCAGCCAATGGCAGCGGACGGAGGGCCTCTCCACTGGCTTGAGCGGGCGCGGAGCGAGATGCCCGCCTCCGTCTCTCTCCTCATCCACGCAAGCTCCCAGCCGACTTCCAGCTGATTAGCATACTTGCTCTTACGAGAAATGAAATGGGCAAACCCACCTCCTATTCATGTCAAGAAAAGAAGTGTGAATAAAGATAACTGACAGACCTGAATACAAATGAAAAAAGAACGCTAACCTACATGAAGTATTAAATACATTTAAAAAATAATTAATTATATAATCTAACTGATTAGCACGAGATGAATTTTTTAAGCTTAATTAATTCATGATTGGACATTATTTATCAAGTAACAATAAAATGTGTGCTACAGTGCCAAAATCCAACCTTTTTCACTAACTAAACACACCCGAAGCTACGAAGAAAAATGACAAACGGCAACAGTTGCATGCCAGGCTGGAGCAAACGGTAACAGCTGCATGCCTTCTACCGACCTACTAGGCGCCAGCATCAGCCGTCATTGACCACCGGTATGAACCCTAGTCACCAACGCGTTATCCACTTTTTTGTGTGATGATTTTCAGTTGTACCTTTTCTAGTGCAAGAAAAGAGAGATATTTGCTAATTACTCCAAAGAAATAGAGTTGCAATCTCCATCTCCAAGTAACCAATTGCTCAACACAACGAGGAGAACATACTCATGCTTCACTCTACCTTGTTCGGTTCTCTAAAAAATGCATAGCAACTACACCCGTTCGTTTAAGTTTTCTCTAGACAATTGGGTCTATTTGGAGGAGCTAATGTTAAGTGCTAGATTTTAGCACTTATACCTCTTTGCTTAAGTTTTTTAGTCTTGACCAAACTTTGGCCTATTCTATTAGCACTCCTATTTGGATAACACTAGTGCTAACGTTTAGCCCTTTCACCCATTAACACTTTGATCCAAACAGAATCATGGTTCCCCAAACTTATTTGTAGATATATCATACTTAAAACAGAGGGGGTAAATTATAGCGCGTGCCTGGTGACAATCTGACTCCTTTGACACCATAGAAATGAGATCGGAGTGCAAAATATTACTCTATTTCTATGGCCGTGTTTAGATTTTTACATCCAAACGCAAAATTTTTGTAAATCGCTTGCATGGTATACTAAATATAGTCGAAAAATAAATCGCATTACAAAAATGGACTGTAAATCGCGAGACGAATCTAATGAGCCTAATTAGGACGTGATTAGACACTAAATTACTACAGTAATGCTACAGTAAACATACTCTAATGATCATCTAATTAGTCTCATTAGATTCGTCTCGTAGTTTACAGACGAGATCTGTAATTAGTTTTATAATTAGTCTACATTTAATACTTCAAATATTAAAAAATCTCTTGCAAAAACACAAAAATGCAAAATACAAAGTGAACTAAGCACGCTCTATGTCTCCAATTTAACGCGGCAATAGTACATTAGAATGTCGTTTGCCTTGGTGGTGTGCACATGTTGCCAACACACAGGGAGCTCCCAAGCAAGAGATCCTTCCAAGAAAAAGGTAGAGGGACCGGAGGAGGACCCGTATCCCCAGCCAACCCATGCAAACTCGGATGATAGAAATTCTGCACATCTATGTGTGATCCACACCACACCATGCACCCACCACTCACCCTTTTTTTTTTAGCCTTTTGTACTTTCTGACCTGTAGAATTACAAAGGCCGATGGCTTGGAGTGCGGATTAGCAGGAGCAGCGGCGTATGATTGCGTGATTAGTTGGGGTGTTTAAGGCGGCATCAGGCGGCGGTGACAAAGGGCATGTTCCAGCAACTTGAGCCTGTCAGTACAGGGACAGCCCGACGGCCCTGGGCAACCACCACCTCCCTTGTGTGCACTGGAGTCTACTTGACCAGTGTCCAACTTGTGTGCTGATCAGTGTGCGACTAGGGCCGGCCGGGCTCCGAGCAACGTGTCAAGCGATTGAGTCCCAACGAGGATGCATGCAGCGGTAGAGACAGACATGGTAGCCTTGTAGGAAGCTCCTACTCCTCCGTAGGATACAAGATGACCGAGGCGGTGTTTAGATGTTTTGCAAAAAAAAATTATGATGGAATCTTGATAATTTGAAGTATTAAATGAAGTTTATTTACAAAACTTTTTACACAGAAGGGTTGTAAATCGCGAGACGAATCTAATGATACTAATTAATCCTTAATTAATTAATAATTAGTGGATGGTACTGTAGTATCACTATTGCAAATCATGGATTAAGTAAGCTCATTAGATTCGTCTCGCGATTTACAGCCCATCTATGCAAAAAAAATTGTAAATAAACTTCATTTAATACTCTATGCATGTGTCGAAATATTCGATGTGATGTTTTTTTTCATTTACGGAGTTTATGGGGTGGGAGGGCCTGAAGATGCCACGTCTGGTTCCACTTGAGCTAAAGTTTAGTCTTGCATCGATGTTTGGATGCTAATTTAAAATATTAAATATAGATTCATGATAAAAATAATTATATAGTTTCCGACTAATCTATATATTAGATATGTGATGTTACGGATTATAAATTATTTAGATTTAATAGATTTATCTCGCAAATTAACTCTAGATTTATACTACCATTAGTCTACATTTAATATTTCTTTAAACACTCGTTGTAAGCATTCAAACACCTCTTGGTGAAAAAGTTTGGGTTTGAGTACTGTAGCACGTTTCATTGTTACTTAACAAATAATGTCCAATCATAAATTACTTAACATCATTAGATTTATCTCGTAGGAATCAGTTAGACTGTATAATTAGTTATTTTTTTTTTCAACTGCATTTAATACTTAGGCCGTGTTTAGATGTTTTGCAAAAAAAATTGCGATGGAATCTTACTAATTTGAAGTACTAAATGAAGTCTATTTACAAAACTTTTTGCATAGATGGGTTGTAAATCTAGAGACGAATCTATTTATGCTAATTAATTCATAATTAGCTGATGATTACTGTAGTATTACTGTTGCAAATCATGACTTAAGTAGGCTCATTAGATTCGTCTCGCGATTTACATCCCATTCATGCAAAAAAGTTTTATAAATAGACTTTATTTAGTACTCCATGCATGTGTCGAAATATTCGATGTGATGTTTTTTTGTGTTTACAGGATTTACGGGTTGTGATTTAAATAGGGTCTTAATGCATATGTTTAAAGATTTAATGTGACATGGACTATGTAAAAAAATTTGAAAACTAAAAGCTCCCTCAGTATGCAACAGGGCGAGCAGTGCTCCCAAAGTGAGCGCCTGAGATGAGCTGAGCTGAGCAGCGGCGCGGCAGCCGGCAGAGGCAACATGGAATGATTGACGCGACGCGTGTGGCAGCCGCGGCCGCGCCCGACAGCATTTTCCGCTCGCCGGGGGACACCGTACCCCATGCCTGCCGGCTTTCTCAGCCCCCTCTGTGGCTCTGTCGATAGGCTAGGCTGTGTTTACTTGCGCGTTGTAAAATTTTTGAAAAAATATTTTTATACATTTAAAGTATTAAATATAGACTAATCAAAAAAATAATTACAGAACTCGTCTGTAAATCGCGAGACGAATCTAATGAGTCTAAGTAATCCGTCATTAGAGGTTATTTACTGTAGCATTAATGTAGCAATTTAGCATCTAATTGCAGCCTAATTAGATTCATTAGATTCGTCTCGCCATTTACAGACAGCAGTCGCAATGCGTTTTTTATTTCGTCTAAATTTAAGTCTCCATGCAGGTGCCGGAAATTTTTTTTAGAATTTTGATTTTTGTAACTAAACACGGCCTAGGCCCCGTTCGGTTGGCAAAAGGTTTGCTGCAGTAACTATCACATTAAATTTTCAGACCCATACCTAAAGCATTAAATGTAGATGACAAAAATAATTAATTGCACAGTCTAACTGATTAGCTCGAGATGAATCTTTTAAACTTAATTAGTTTATAATTAGACATTATTTGTCAAATAAAAATAAAATGTGCTATAGTAACTTTTCACCCAAAATGGCCAACTAAACGGGCCCTAGCTTCGTGTTCCCTCTGGTCAATCCAATGGATGGCTTCCGGACCCCTGCTGCTCCTGCTCTGCTCGTCAGGTCGCTGGCAGCGGAGCCGCGGAGGCACGCGACGCGCCAACGGGCGACGGCACGGCGGCAGCAACTACCTCCAGCAATGGCTAGCGGCCGTGTCGTCCCCGCCGGTCGCCGTCGCCGTGCTCTCTTCCTCGCCGCCGCGCCAGGGACGACGGAATGGGATGACGGTTTTGACAGCCCCGTGTCTCGAGACAGCAGGGGGCGCGCTCTGCTTTGCTCATTCATTCGTTCGTTCTTGCCTGCTGCAGTGCTGCTACGAGGCTACGATGGCTAGTTTAACGAGCGGCGAGCCTCGTTGTCCGCGCCGGCGTGCCCTGCTCCGGCTTGGTCGTGCACCTCCGGGGCCGCGCGCGCTGCTCGGAGAAGAAAGCTGCCGCTAGCTCTGCAATGGCAAAAGATATTTATAGGATAAATTTTATATGTGCGCTTTTCTACAAATTCTTTCATATTGTGCTACGTACGTACGATCTACACAAAAAGTATTTGTAGGATAAATTTTAGTACAACGCTAAAACAATAGTTTTATTGGAACGGAGGGAATGTAAAAAAAAATGGTTGCGGGTTCCCCGTGCTCTCCAACTCTATCAACTGGACCGACTGTACTGTGTACCGGAGTGGCGGAGTACTTGTATAACCTAGGCCCCTCCGCTAGGTCGAGCCCAGCGACAGTGCTCGAGCTGCAGCACATCCCCACATGCGAGCTTCGAAACCGTGCCCGAGCGGGAGCACCCGCACCGGCCGCTCCCCCCCTCCTCCGCACCCCCGACAACTGAGCCACCAAGGCACCAACAGATGCACCCGTGCTATGCGGCGCCTAGCCCCCAGCCGACCCCGAACCCCACCCACCCACAAACAAGAGTGCTAGGTTGGCTAAACTTAATTTAGACATGACTCAAAAAATTTAGCAAAGTTATAACATCTAACGAATTGACTAGACCAGTATACCGCCCCCCTGTAAAATGTAGTAGAAGATGTTTGGCCAAGAACAAATCTAGATAGATTTATACTATTTGTGATTAGAGGAAGTACTCTTGCAGAAATGATGGAGTGGACCGTTAAAACTCAGAATATCCGGGAAAGTACAGATACTCTCGAATTTCCTTCCCTTAAAAAAAACTCTCGAGTTTCTTCCGTGTCATTTTTCTCCCGTTTCCATGTTAGAAGTGGGCCCAAAAAAGGCCATGCAACATGGCAGCTCAACAAACTAGCAAAGTTTTAAGGGCTTAATTAGTTTGCTACCAAAATATAAGCATACCAATCTTTTTTACCAAAATGTTGGCAATGTTAGAAGGTGAGGTATCTTTTGGATTCCAACCAAACAAATGCCAAAAGTTTTTTGGCATGTCTACATTTTAGCATGACAAATTTTGACAGCCAACCAATCAGGTTCTAACAAACTAAGTGCTGGATGACAAATAGGTAGTGGCAGAAAGTATAAGTTAATCGACCTGCTATTGTCACGATGATGTAGTACAGAGCCTGCCCTGGAATAGGAACACAAACTTGGCACAGCACAGTTCATCAACCAGTAGCGGTGCTGAGCCCTGCAAATGAGTTGGGTTAAAATGAGTTTTATGGATTGAGTTTTGATACGAACACCTTGTTTAGATGCAAAATTCAAAATTCCAAAACTATCATATCGAATGAGAATCTTACATGCATGAATTATTAAATCTAGATAAAATAAAAAATTAATTGCACAGTTTGCCTGTAAATTACGAGACGAATCTAATGAGCCTAATTAGAACATGATTAGACATTAAGTTGCTATAGTAATTGCTACAGAAAGAAGGAAAAAGGTGGGTTGTAGGAAGAAGGAAGATGACCCCCCCACCTCAATTCCTGCATCCGCCCTAGTGGGGCGGAGCGGGTTCTATATAAATACAGGTTGGGGTAGGTTGAAATGAATATTTTGTGAAAAACAATATAACTATATATAAATATTGATCCCGCAATTACAGCCGGACCCTAAAATTAACAACAATACGTTCCGCCATAAAATTTTATTGAAATTGGCTGAAATTTGTTGGAGATGACATAATACGATTGGCAGCTACTCTGCGCAAAGCAGTATGGTTAGACCTACACACGGCCTCGCATCAAGAATCGAACCCTGGAAATAAAATCTTGCATTCAAAAAATAAATTTTATCGAAATTGACTGAAATTTTTTGGATATGACTCAGTATGACTATCAATTACTATGTGCAAAACAATGTGGCTAGAATTGCACGTGGGCCTCATGTCAAGAGCCGGAACTGAAAATAAAATCTCACATTCACACTATAAAATTTTGGACTCAATATGACTGACAGCTACTCTGTGGAAAACAGTCTGTCTAGACTTACACATGGGCCGACGTAGAGAATATATCCCTGGAAAATAAAATATCGCGTTCACACTATAAAATTTTATCGAAATTGATTGAATTTTTTGGAGATGACTCAGTATGACTGAAAGCTACTATGTACAAAATAGTATGATAAAACCTACACTATATATATTTTTGGAAGTGTTAGGTTTTTTTGAAGAAAAACTGTTGGGGAGATTCCCACAGCACTTCATTTTCATTAATGGGTTTTGGTACGGTACACTGAAGTCACTGTGGGCTTTTGATTTAATTCCGTATTACCTCTTTGGAAGTAATAGTTTTAATATTTATTTTATATATTTAAATCATAAAATAGAGAATTAGATCTAACTTGCATGCAGATTAGTTGATATGTGCTGGCTATGGAAATTATTTTGGCAACGTATCTGGTGGAAACCACAACTTCGTGAAAACTCGTGCAAACCACGGCAAAAAGATCGTTTAAATTCGCCAAAAAAATCACACATGTAGATGATATGATGATACACAACATTGTAAAATATCTTATCCAAACTCGACTTTGTTTGTGAGATATAAAAATAACAAATTTCTAACAAATATCTGTACAGCTTACTGGCTTGAAATTTGTTATTTTTATATCTCACAAACAAAGTCGAGTTTGGATAAGATATTTTGCAAGA
Source organism: Panicum virgatum (assembly GCF_016808335.1). Lineage (NCBI taxonomy): Eukaryota > Viridiplantae > Streptophyta > Magnoliopsida > Poales > Poaceae > Panicum > Panicum virgatum. Next base: position 3,508,953 of record NC_053145.1, read on the forward strand.
TTGTGTATCATCATATCATCTACATGTGTGGGTTTTTTTGGTGAATTTAGACAATTTTTTGTCATAGTTTGTACGGGGTTTCACAAAGGTTGTGGTTTCCACCAGATACGTATCCAATTATTTTAGATCCCAGATTTGTTTCTTAACGTGAACAAAAGCAAACGTGCGGTGTTTGATTACTTCGAAAAAAATATGTTCATGACAATAACGTGTATACGTGACAAACTTGGCTAGAAAAATATTTTTAGAACCATACGATGGCCGGTGTCTATGACTTTTGTAGCATGATAGGTACACATATGTATCATGACATAATCTAGTGGTAGGACTTGATCTAATGTACATGCCTGTAACGTGACTTGAAAAAAAAGACCTGTAATCTTTCAAAAAAAAAGAAGACCTGTATGTAGCGTGTTGTATGGTACGTGACCTTGCCCAATTAATAAAGTACATAGCAACAACGAGATATTTTCTCAACTTTTGTAACTCTGTCTATTTCCTTTCACTGTAAAATATAGCCGGCCAAAACAGAATTATAATTGTGATTTGTATGCCACCATGCAGAATCGTTTCGAGCTTGCAGAATGAACTAACAGCATGCGTGATTTGGGGAAAAGGCACGCCAGCCTTTTTTTACTTTTAATTAATTGTTTTATTTCTTTTAAAATTCAATGGCTCAGATTTATTTAAACTCTTGCCTCCTAGGAGGTAACCGGTGTACCGTAGCAAAGCCCTTCATTAATAGAGGTTAGTAAAAGGTTAGGAGAGATACTTAAGGGGGGGAGAGAGAGTCTAGCTACAGGGAGGTAATCCAAGAAGCTACCGAGTCTTTGATTACATGATTAAATCGAAAGAGATGAAGCAGAAGTTGATCTCTAAACTTCACAGATCAAAGATGTACTGTTGATTGCACATTATCAAAGATAACTGCATTCCTGAGCTTCCACAGCTCCCATGTTGCAGCTAGGAACACCTCCATGAAGAAATTATGCGGGAAGGCTTGTCGAGCTTGACAGATACGCTGATGCAAGTCTAGTCCAAGGTTCCATTGTATACTCAGTCTGTTCCAGCAACTTGTTGCAAACGGGCAGGCAAAAAAAAGATGTTCAATATCTATCTCTGAATTGTGAACACACAGAACACAATTAGATTTAATAGATGATAAATTAGTGGTTACTGTAGCAATTAGTGGTCAAATTATGGACTAATTAGATTTAATAGATGATAAATTTTACAATGATTGAAAAAAATAGGAGACATCCATCTGATAAAATTCTACGGTGGTGGTGAAGGTAGAAAGTACTTAGAAATACCTAAGATAAAATACCTGGTACTTCCAAAATGTGAGACTAAGTGTAACACCCCTGTGTTAATCGTCTCGCTAATCATGAGTTAACTCGCTAATCGTGGACTCAAATTCGTCGTTAACGCTAATCGCGTTCGCGTAGTAAACAGCTACTTAGCTGTGTTCGATCTCGTTTTTGTCCTTGTTCCGAGCTCCAAATCAACTTTCGCCCAAAACAAAAGTTGTAGATCTTCTTTTCCTCTACAACTTTTGTTTTGGCCAAATTTCATGTTCCCATATGAAAATTTGAGTTTCAACTGGTCAAACTCGGGCAAAATCATTTAAACGAAGAAACAGTAACTCCACTGTGCTCTCCACTGTGACGCCCCGACGCCATACCGGCGACTGTGGCCGGCGGCGAGCTTCCATGCGTCGGCCATCGCGTCTGTGCGCCGCTCTTCACCTCGCGGACGACCTCGAACCTTCCTGCCCCGTCCCGTCCTCCCCTTCCATCCTCATCCTCAAGCTCGTGCGACCCGAGTCGAGCAGAGTCGCCGCCGTTCGTCGCGTCGGCCACGGCTCGCCGCCCCGCCTCGATTCGTCGCACCCCGAGCTGCACAGCCTCGCCGTCCACCCACCCCGACCACCCACGAGCGCGGCCGAGCCCCTACCCGGCCGAAATCGCGCACCAGACCACCATCCACCATTGAAGCTCCGCCCCGAGCTTCGCCCCTCTCGTCGACGACCACCTTCCGGCCATCCTCCGCCCCAAATCGACTCACGGTGAGCTCAATCGCGGCCTCCTCCTACTCCCCGACCTATTCCCCACCCGAATCGGCGCCGCCGGCGTCGAATCGGAGCCGCGCCGCCGCGGAACGCGCCGCCGCCGCCCGCGCACGCCGCCGGCTCTTCCTGGGCGCTGCCCTTCTCCGCTGCCGCGCGCCCTAGGGCCGCCTAGCCCCCCTGAGGCTCACGCCGCCCCACCCCGCGGCCGCCGCAAGCCGCCGCCGCCGGAACGGCCGCGCGCCGCCGCCGCCCAGCCCCTGCGCCGCCGCGAGCCACGCTGCGCGCGTGCCCTAGCGCGCCGCCGCGGGCTCCGGCCTCGCCTGGCCGCTTGGGCCGCGGGCGGGTCGCGCCGCGCCGCCGGCAAGCCGCGCCCGGCGAGCACGCCGCCGCCGCCGCGGTGCCAGGCCGCCTCGCCGGCCACGGCTGGGGCACGGGCGAAACAGAGGAGGTGGAGGGGGCGGGCTGGGCTCCCTGGCAAGTGGGGCCCGGCTGTCAGCCCCCCCTTTTTCATGTTTTCCATTTCTATTTTCAGCTGAAGTGTTCTTAATTGCATAGAAATTCGTAGAAAATTCCTAAAAATGCAAAGTAAATTTTGTTAGATTTCTAAAGCTGGGATGTTTAGAAGAAAAATAGCTGTGCAGAGCAATTGTCACTTTTGCTCTGATGAAAAATTCAATTTGTGTTTAACCTAATTTATTTTGTACCACTTGTTCTATGACTCAAAAAATTATGAAAATTTTTGCAGTGGCTTAGTTCTTGCATGTGCAGTCCACTGTAAAAGTTGCAGATGCTTAGCCTATGTGCTTGGTTGTGCATCTGTTAGTGTTTGTTTTCCTTTTCTAGGGCTAAAAGAAATGTGTTTCTATATCAATAAATGTTAGAAAAATTTGGGTGGCATGCTTCCTGTTTTCAAGTTAAGCTCGCAAATTTTTGTTACTAGAGCTTATGCGCAATTGAGGGTTTTGCTTAGATTGTGCCCTAGCCTTACTCTTTTCTTTATATAAGTGTTGTTAGTTGTTATTTTCATGTATGTGTACCTCCGCAAAGCAAACTCCGGTTTTAATCCTTGCTGCTCTAAGCAAAGTCAGTAGTTGTTTTTGAAAGGAAACACTTCAGGCTAATTTGAGTTAATCATTTCATCGCATTATGTGCTCATGCATTGCTCGGTGTCCTATATGTTGCATGACATATTTTATTCGTGTAGACGCCACGACCGACGCTGTCCACGAGCTAGTTGCTGAGCCGGTCCAGGAGCCACGAGCAGGAGCGCAGCAGGAGGACGCCGTTGAGCACGCCCCCGGAGACCTAGTTAACCCCGCTGACCTGCAAGGCAAGCCCCGGAGCATAACCATAATTTAAAGTATTCATCGTTTATTTAAGTATTGTGCATTTATGTTCTAGGAGTTGAATGGAACCATAGTATGCATGTGCCCTAGGTACCGTGGGCCTATACTAGTATGCAGGTGTCGATAGAAATGCTTTGCTAAATAGGATTTCGGTAGAAGTCGAGTGATTGCTGTCACTCGCGAGTTTAGGATCTTGATCCCTTAGCTTTGGCTTGAAATGAATTGTGGAGTAAAGAGAAATGGAGACCGGGCGGAAATGAGTTGGTTTTGGTATGGAATGGATGGAAAGTTAGCTCCGCCTGTGTCGATTGAGGACCGTTCCGTTGTTGGCAGTGCTGATCGAGGATTGAACAGTACTAACCACATACCGGAAGTAGGAGGTAGTCGAAACCGGTAAGCTGTGTACCACCTTACAGCGGTGATTTGAATTCCGCCATGCTACGCTGGGCGTGGGAGTTGGCGGGTGTTGGATAGGATGCCGCCTCCGGGTTCTCCGGGAGTTCACTGCGAGGGGCCCATCACCTGGGTTTTAGCAGGCGTAGTTCAGATGCCGTGGTAATGTGGAAACAGTTGACGCGAGTGGCCCGACGGGGCTTGCATGTGTCGTGTGAGTTAGGTCCACCTTGCAAGGTTAAATCGGATCGATTCGCCGTGACTCGCGGTTATGAGAGCCTTGATCTCTTTGTCACATCGTAGTAAGAAAGTGGAATGGAAACGGAATGGAAAAGACTGGTTTGGAGTTACTAAAAGATAATCTGTTCCACCATGTGTGTTTTAGATGAATAGGCGAACTTAGTAATACTTGGTATACTAAATGGGGCTAAAATATTGAAAGTAAGGATTCACTTCTAGCAGCTTTTCAGCAAAAGCACTCCAGAGCCAAAAAGCTTTGCATGTCTAGGTAATGGGCTAAGTATACCCAGAGTCGGGTAAGCCTTGCTGAGTATTAGTATACTCAGGGTTGTTGTTGTAACCCTTCTGAGCAGGTTGTGTCCCTGCGGACTTCGAGGAGATCTGTGCGTCCTGGATTGGACAGCCGCTTCCTCCAGGTTGGACCGTCGAGTGGGCCCCGTCTTCCCCGTGAAGATTGGGCAGGTTGGCGTCACATCGGTGGGCAGGATGTGGAGCTCACCTTTTATCGTCGTCGTAGCTATCGTATTGTATTTCGAACTCAGTTTTAAACTTCTGCTGTGCGTTTGAACTCTGTTGTTTGTATTTAAGACTTTTATGTAAAACTGGTGTTGTAAATTAATTTGAAGATTTCTGTATGCTGGTAACACCTGTGCTCGTCTTCGTACGGGTCTAAGTGCAATTGTGATCCTGGAGTACAGTAGTTTAATCGGGATTTTACCCGACAGCCTGTCAGGTTACACCGTTTTAAGTGCACAGTAACTTGATTAAGTATTAAGAGGATGGTTAGTGCATTTAAGCCGGTTTAATTTGGACGGTGCTGCTACACTAAGTACCAAAAAGTGAGACCGAATACTAATTTAATTTAATGTTTATAAATACTTTCCATGGATCAACGGCAAGAAAAAAGTTCAAGGTAAAAGTACCTGAAAGTATCTATTGGTACTGTACAATCATTGTAAAAGAACTCTTAATACATTCGTCTCGTGATTAAGTCACAACTTATGAATTAGTTTTGTAATAAATCTATGTTTTGTACTCTTAATTGGTATTTAAACATGCGATTCGAGGGAACTTATTATATGACTTAAACTGAAAAAAAAGCAAACTTAGGCCTTAAGGTAAATACTATACCATGTACTGAAATGCAGTCCTGCTTTAATACTCCTTCCGTTTCAAAACGAACTATAACTTGTATCAGAATGAGTGTACCAAACTACTGATAAAACGGTCTATGTTTCATCAAAAGAATACCTAAAAAAAAGAAAACTTCTTGCAGATCTCTGGCTCCGTTATGCATTACTCCTCAGTCCTCACATAAGTCACATCTACCTGTACCAAGTTCCTTCTTCTTCTTCTTCTTCTTCTTCTTCTTCTTCTTCTTCTTCTTCTTCTTCTTCTTCTTCCTCCTCTATTTTCACCAGTTCCTTCTTTGATGCTACCGGTATTCAGAAAGATGAGTTATAGGAGCCATCATCCAGACAACCCGCATCTCATGCACAAAAAGGTTCATCATTTTTTTCACTCTTCAATTTTACACTTGCTTTCCGCATCATGTATACCAACTTTTACACTTGTCACGCCTTTTAATACGGCTAGCTAGTGTGATACGGTTTGTACTATATTTCTTTTGGTAGAATAAAAAGTGAGAGTGACAAAGCTGTATAGTATACAACACACCCTTCTTCATGAAATACAAGGGATCATGGTTTGTTATGTCAATCTTTTTTCAGAAAAATAGTAGCATTACAGTATCCATGGAAACAATAAAAATAAATTTCATATGGGTCTAATTATATTTATTTGATATTATAATTTTCTATAATTTGTTAAATTTAAAATAATTTGACATAAAAAACTCAGAGTTTTGTTTAACGAATACGCAATAGAATTGTGCATCTTTGCATTAAGATAGGAAAATAGTACGGTTACAGTGCGCTTAAGCGCTCACTGCTACATGGAAAAACTCAGAGTCGCTTATGTATTTCTAGACGGAGTTGACGATTACTTGGCCAATTTCCTAGAGTACAGTAGTTTAATCGGGATTTTACCCGACAGCCTGTCAGGTTACACCGTTTTAAGTGCACAGTAACTTGATTAAGTATTAAGAGGATGGTTAGTGCATTTAAGCCGGTTTAATTTGGACGGTGCTGCTACAGCTGGCATCAGAGCTCTAAATTGCACTGGGGTGATTACCTTGCAACGATTTTGGGTTTTTCGAAAAGTTGACGCTAGATGCGCTAAGGAATAGAATAGATAGTTCGTATGCCCTAATTATGTTTTATAAGTTATGTGGCAACTAAGTATCTATTTTATTCCAGCACTTTCAGCTTTTACTTTTTGTTAAACCTTATTTCGGTAACGACGCACCTACGCTGAGGTAAGCAAGGTAAGCATTCTGGTAGTCCTTAGAATAGCCCACGTGTTTCATACGTGCGCGGGTCCCGTATGTTGAGCATACGAGGAGGTGATAAGGCTCGATTCAAACGAGCCTGTCGCTATCTGCCGCCTGATATGGAGCGCGGATTTCTTACCGTGTGATTGTGATCACGGCCATCTCGTAAGGCAATGTTATGAGATGTAAACCTGTCATGCGGTTGGCCATGACCGTGACCCTTGGGACACGTCTACCCTTGGATGTCCCGTAAGGCGAGTGTACGGGAAGTGAATACGTTGTTATGACGTATGCAGCGCTGCCCATTCAGCGTCGAACGTCTGGGTGCCATCTCTATAGTGGATGGTAATGTATGTGTGAATATGTGGGAAACTGCATATGCGTTACCCGTGTGGCGTAGGACACATGGGGGCCGTTCGTGTGTGCTGGCACGAAGGGTCCAGAAATGGATATTATATCTGTCTCTGTGTTCTTCTGCAGGAAACTAACCACGTAAGCGCGTTATAACATCCTTGATCGTAGGAACGACTAGTCTATATATAGGGAGAGAACGTAATTGTGCCACCGATTGCTCTCGTATACCATATTTTGGTACTTGTTTGGGTGAGAAACGCTAGAACGTGGCATGCATCTTGCATTCCTGAGTTGTTGTTTATTTTTGTTACCTTCGGTTGCGCTTCACAGAAATTTATTTGGATCACCATGTTTTTACTATGTGTTCTTAAAAATTTATTTGTGTTGCGTTGCCAAGTTTAAACCTGTTTCTTTTGAAAACTGTCACTTACGTCAGCGCTATGTGTTCTTACAGATGGCTAGCTTCACGCACGTGATCGTGGACGCTGAGGGTTGGGCGCACTCCAGTGCCCTCCACACCGGCCACTTTCCTCGTCTGCTGTGGCAGATGCTCAGGGCGTTTGACTACACTGAGCCCCCCACAGTACTCCGGACACGAGTCTAGCTTGCTGGGCACCGAGCGCTGTCAGATGATTGTGAAGATTCCTGCTTGCCCCGCTCGCTTGGATTGGGACTCGTGGCAGCTCACTGTTTATGGTAGGAAGCTGGCAGACTCCTGGGAGATTGCAGCTAGGAGGGCCATTGAGGAGTTCTCAGAGAAGCATAATGCAGAGGTGATAGATACTCCTTACAGTGTGTTTCCTCTGAAGGATGAGACCACTCAGGCCTATGCAGATCGGGTTAACCGCAACCTGAACATCATGATGCCCGACTACAGCGTCAGGACAGCACTCTCGTTCAGCTACTCCTCAGCTTTGAGCAACATGTATGAGCAGCTTCGTGAGGAGAATGCGATATGCAGGAGCAAGGCTCGAGAGGCTCACCTCCATGAGCAGCACATGATTGGTACCCAGGACAAGATCAAGACCCTGAAGGCCAAGTCTAGAGCAAGGAAGATCAGGATTCAGGAGTTGCAGGAGGAGTTAGAGAACAGGACTCAGATGGTGCAGCACCTTGAGGGGCAGCTTCAGCAGGCCCAGGAGTGGATTGAGGACGCCCAGGCTCAGGTGCAGGCAGCAGCAGAGATGGAGGCTGATGCAGCAGAGGAGGAGCCAGAAGAAGACGAAGAGGAAGAGGACCCTGAGGAGATCGAGGGAGTGTCTGGAGTCGAGTCGGGACCTGGGACTCCGTGAGGACGTGGATGGATAGTGTTGATTCTCCCCTTGCAGTGTAGCCTTACTGTAGGATAGTTGGGTAGGATGACCAACATAGAGCTTTAGGCTAACCTTGGGTTGAGAATTCTTTTGTGGCTCAGTAGTTCGAGTCATGTAGGATAACCCTCCTAGTGTGGTGTGTAGCCGGGTCGTGTAAGACCCCGTAGTGGTGTGTTGTAGGGTCGTTTGTGAACCCTTCTCCCATGTTAGTTTGTTGCCGTAGCACGGCTTGGGGTGTACTGAACCTTGTTCCAGCTGAAGCAGCGTGGCTGCTTATTGTAAATTTTACTTCCGTAATGATCTTTTCTGTCAGTGTGTGAATTTTCAGATTTGAGTTGTGTTTTGATCGTCTTCGAATCTGAAACATTGTTGAGCGAGGTTCAGTTTTGCATACGTTAGAGCTACTCTGGACGAAAACTTGTTGTATTGATACATTTTCAACCAAAGCAAGCTAGTTTATCTTCCCTCGGTGAACCATATCGTGAGGGGAAGGATTCATGTTGTGTGTTCATATTATATATGCACATTCTTTATATTGCATGAATTAGTCCTGATAGCGAAATGGCTAACCAGGGGAATGATTATTTTGCAGATGGGTGATAATCATGACAATGACAATCACGAGGCACTGCCCCAGCAACCTCCCTCTTTGGCTCAAGCTGTTGCAGCTCTTATCGCCGACCACAACGAGCAGACGGAGTTGATAAGGCAACTGGTGCAAGCCCAGGTCAATGCCGGCAGAGGTCGACATGCTCCCCCGCTAGCACCAGCAGAAACTGACTATGTCGGATTTCTGGCCACCCAGCCACCTCTGTTCCATAAGGCCGATGATCCCCTTGAGGCTGATGCCTGGATTCGCACCATTGAGGATAAGTTCAGCATCCTCAATTGCACAGAGATGGACAAAGCCGCCTTTGCAGCGCAACAGCTGCGAGGACCTGCGAAAATATGGTGGGTCAATCACAAGGCTCTACTTCCCGCTGGTACACGTCTCACCTGGGATGAGTTTGTGGCAGCTTTTAAAGCCCACCACATCCCTACAAGCTTGATGAGGAGAAAGATGGCAGAGTTCCTAGCCCTGAAGCAAGGGAACAACACCGTACTCCAATATGCTCAGACCTTTAACCAGCTATCCCAGTATGGTGGTTTTCATGTGGACACTGATGAGAAGAAACAAGATTGCTTCAGAAGGGGACTTAGTACAAAGCTCCAGGACAAACTGGCTCTCACTACTTGCAACAACATTACTGATCTGGTTAATAAGGCCATCACGCAGGAAGATGCCACACTGGCACACAAAGCTGATAAGAAGAGAAAAGCACCTGCTGGATCCTCCAGCAATGCACCCCAGAGGTACAAGCTGGTTCAGACAGGGAATCAGCAGGCTTCAAACCGTCCTCCACAGCAGGGCCGTTGGGTCGCTAGGCCACCCCAGCAACAGCAACCGTGGGTACCTCGTTTCCCGACACAGCAGCAGAGGCCGCTAATGCTACAAGCTCCACGCCCCAACAACTACCCTTGTTACAATTGTGGTAACCTGGGGCACTTTGCACGAGACTGCCGTCTGCTACCTCGGCAGAACATCTACAAGACTCCAGCACTGAGTCAAGGTTCCAGCCAGAAAGATCAGAAAAAGAAGGTTGTACCTGCCAAGACTGGTCGTGTGAACTACACCACTCTGGAGGAAGTCCCGGAGGGCACTCAAGTGATGGCGGGTACGTTCTCCGTTAATCACTGCCCTGTTACTGTGCTATTTGATTCTGGAGCATCTCATAATTTTATCAGTGAAGCATGTGTGGCACGACTTCACTTACAAGTAACATGCCTAGAGAGACCCTACATTATTCAGACACCTGGCACCCGGTTAAATGCTGGCCAAGTAGTTCGAAATGTTTCCCTTACCTTGGGTGGGAAAAATTTTCCACTCACTCCCATTGTTCTTCCAAGTCAAGGGATAGATATCATACTTGGAATGAATTGGATGAAGAAGCATGGCGTTATCATCAATACCTCTTCTCGTATTCTTCAGTTCAACTCTTCCATGTATGGTTCTATGGACATTCATCTTTCCCAGCATGCAATTCCAGCCACTGTCATATACCATCTGGAGGGAAAAATTCTAGAAGTAATTCCGGTGGTTTGTGAATACCCCGATGTGTTTCCTGAGGACTTGCCAGGCATGCCTCCCGATCGGGATATTGAGTTTGTCATTGAGTTACAGCCTGGCACAGCCCCCATATCTCGAAGGCCATATAGAATGACTCCCAGTGAGTTAGCTGAATTAAAAATCCAGTTACAAGAGTTGCTGGATAAAGGCTATATCCGACCGAGCACCTCACCTTGGGGTTGTCCGGCTCTGTTCGTAAAGAAGAAAGATCACGGACTGAGGCTATGTGTGGATTATCGACCGCTGAATGCAGTCACCATCAAAAACAAATATCCACTTCCTCGTATTGATATTCTTTTTGATCAATTAGCTGGAGCTAAGGTATTCTCAAAAATAGATCTACGATCTGGTTATCATCAAATCAAAATCAGACCGGTGGATATACCAAAAACAGCTTTCTCTACTCGTTATGGTTTATATGAGTATTTGGTGATGTCTTTCGGATTAACCAATGCTCCCGCTTATTTCATGTACCTCATGAATTCGGTATTCATGCCGGAGTTAGACAAGTTCGTCGTGGTCTTCATTGATGATATCTTGATCTACTCCAAGAATGAGGAAGAACATGCTCATCATCTTCACATAGTACTTCAGCGTCTGAGAGAGCACCAGCTTTATGCCAAATTCAGTAAGTGTGACTTCTGGCTGAAGGAAGTGCCATTCCTCGGTCATGTCATATCTGCGGAGGGCATCTCTGTGGATCCCAGTAAAGTGCAGGATGTACTCGATTGGGAAGCCCCAACTTCAGTCCCTGAAATTCGCAGTTTCTTGGGTTTAGCTGGGTATTATCGTCGGTTCATCCCAGAATTCTCCAGAATTGCGAAGCCGATGACTGAACTTCTTAAGAAGGGTGTCAAATTTTATTGGAGTGCCCAATGTGAGGAAGCTTTCCAGAAATTGAAGACACTTCTCACTTCTGCTCCAATCTTGGCCCAACCAGACACTACAAAATCATTTGATGTGTACTGTGATGCCTCAGGCACAGGACTCGGCTGTGTCCTGATGCAAGAAAACAGAGTGATTGCTTATGTTTCTCGATCACTCAAGAGACATGAAGAAAATTATCCCACTCATGATCTTGAATTAGCAGCTGTGGTCCATTCACTGAAGATCTGGCGACACTATCTCTTAGGTTCATTGTGCAACATCTATACCGATCACAAGAGTCTCAAATATCTTTTCACTCAAGCTGATTTGAACATGCGTCAAAGAAGATGGCTTGAGTTGATTAAAGATTATGAACTCGAAGTGCATTATCATCCTGGCAAGGCGAATGTAGTTGCCGATGCGCTAAGTCGCAAAGCTCACTGTCATTGCATCTCAGCTATACCATTAAGCGAATCTCTTTGCTTTGAAATGGAAAAGCTGAATTTAAGTATTGTACCACATGGCACATTGGCTCATTTAGAGCTTACTCCTACTCTTCGTGATCTCATCATAGCGGCACAAAAGCAAGATAAGGGGGTGAAGGAAATTCGGAGAAGACTATTAGAAGGAGACCCTAAAGTGAATTGCTTCCACCAGGATGCTGAGAATGTGTTATGGTTCAAGCACCGACTAGTGGTGCCTAAGAATTTTGAGCTTAGAAAACAGATCCTTGATGAAGCCCATACTTCACGACTATCAATTCATCCGGGTAGCAACAAGATGTACCAAGACCTGAAGCAACGATTTTGGTGGACTCGGATGAAAAGGGAAATTGCCAAGTATGTGTCCGAGTGTGATATCTGTAGAAGAGTTAAGGCTAGTCATCTCAGACCAGCTGGAACTCTCCAGCCCTTGAATATTCCAGAATGGAAATGGGAAGATATAAGTATGGATTTCATCGTCGGCTTACCTCGAACTCAAAAGGGTTACGACTCTATTTGGGTTATAGTGGATAGATTAACCAAGTCGGCACATTTCCTCCCAGTTAAGACGACGTACTTGACCAAGCAATATGCGGAATTGTACATGGATCGCATACTATGTTTACATGGTGTGCCAAAGACTATCATTTCCGATCGAGGAACTCAGTTCGTTGCTCGTTTTTGGGAGCAATTACATGCTTGCTTGGGAACGCATCTTATTCGCAGCTCTGCATATCATCCTCAAACAGACGGCCAAACCGAGAGGATAAATCAAATTTTGGAAGATATGCTCCGTGCTTGCGTCTTGACCTATCCACATAAATGGGATCAATGTTTGCCGTTAGCTGAATTCTCTTATAACAATAGTTATCAAGAGAGCATCAAAATGGCACCATTCGAAGCACTGTATGGTCGTCGATGCCGTACACCTCTACATTGGTCTAAAACCGGAGAAAGAACAATATTTGGGCCTGACATGGTTCAAGAGGCTGAAGAACAAGTTCGCCTTATCCAAGCCAACTTAAAGATTGCGCAATCTCGACAGAAGAGCTATGCAGATAAAAGAAGAGATCCACTCGTCTTTAAGGTCGGTGACCACGTCTATCTCAAAGTATCACCTTGGAAAGGCGTGCAAAGGTTTGGAATAAAGGGAAAGCTAGCTCCCCGCTACATCGGTCCATATTCAATTGTGGAACGATGCGGTCCTGTGGCTTATCGGTTAAATCTTCCAGCGAATCTTTCTGCAGTTCATAACATCTTCCATGTATCGCAACTCAGAATGTGCCTTAGAGTTCCGACTGAAGCTGTGGCAAGTGACTCGATTCAATTAGAATCTGATCTCACTTATTCTGAGCATCCTATCAAGATTATCGATCGCAAGGATCGAGTTACTCGTCGCACAACCAACCGATTCTACAAAGTTCAATGGAGTAATCACTTCGAAGATGAAGCGACTTGGGAGAAGGAGGAATTTCTGAAATCCAAGTATCCGGAGTTTTTAAACGCTCATCCAGGTACTAAATCTTCGAACCCTTTCCGCCTGTTTGAATTCTCTCATGCTTGAATCTCGGGACGAGATTCTTTTAAGGGGGGAAGGCTGTAACACCCCTGTGTTAATCGTCTCGCTAATCATGAGTTAACTCGCTAATCGTGGACTCAAATTCGTCGTTAACGCTAATCGCATTCGCGTAGTAAACAGCTACTTAGCTGTGTTCGATCTCGTTTTTGTCCTTGTTCCGAGCTCCAAATCAACTTTCGCCCAAAACGAAAGTTGTAGATCTTCTTTTCCTCTACAACTTTTGTTTTGGCCAAATTTCATGTTCCCATATGAAAATTTGAGTTTCAACTAGTCAAACTCGGGCAAAATCATTTAAACGAAGAAACAGTAACTCCACTGTGCTCTCCAATGTGACGCCCCGACGCCATACCGGCGACTGTGGCCGGCGGCGAGCTTCCACGCGTCGGCCATCGCGTCTGTGCGCCGCTCTTCACCTCGCGGACGACCTCGAACCTTCCTGCCCCGTCCCGTCCTCCCCTTCCATCCTCATCCTCAAGCTCGTGCGACCCGAGTCGAGCAGAGTCGCCGCCGTTCGTCGCGTCGGCCACGGCTCGCCGCCCCGCCTCGATTCGTCGCACCCCGAGCTGCACAGCCTCGCCGTCCACCCACCCCGACCACCCACGAGCGCGGCTGAGCCCCTACCCGGCCGAAATCGCGCACCAGACCACCATCCACCATTGAAGCTCCGCCCCGAGCTTCGCCCCTCTCGTCGACGACCACCTTCCGGCCATCCTCCGCCCCAAATCGACTCACGGTGAGCTCAATCGCGGCCTCCTCCTACTCCCCGACCTATTCCCCACCCGAATCGGCGCCGCCGGCGTCGAATCGGAGCCGCGCCGCCGCGGAACGCGCCGCCGCCGCCCGCGCACGCCGCCGGCTCTTCCTGGGCGCTGCCCTTCTCCGCTGCCGCGCGCCCTAGGGCCGCCTAGCCCCCCTGAGGCTCACGCCGCCCCACCCCGCGGCCGCCGCAAGCCGCCGCCGCCGGAACGGCCGCGCGCCGCCGCCGCCCAGCCCCTGCGCCGCCGCGAGCCACGCTGCGCGCGTGCCCTAGCGCGCCGCCGCGGGCTCCGGCCTCGCCTGGCCGCTTGGGCCGCGGGCGGGTCGCGCCGCGCCGCCGGCAAGCCGCGCCCGGCGAGCACGCCGCCGCCGCCGCGGTGCCAGGCCGCCTCGCCGGCCACGGCTGGGGCACGGGCGAAACAGAGGAGGTGGAGGGGGCGGGCTGGGCTCCCTGGCAAGTGGGGCCCGGCTGTCAGCCCCCCCTTTTTCATGTTTTCCATTTCTATTTTCAGCTGAAGTGTTCTTAATTGCATAGAAATTCGTAGAAAATTCCTAAAAATGCAAAGTAAATTTTGTTAGATTTCTAAAGCTGGGATGTTTAGAAGAAAAATAGCTGTGCAGAGCAATTGTCACTTTTGCTCTGATGAAAAATTCAATTTGTGTTTAACCTAATTTATTTTGTACCACTTGTTCTATGACTCAAAAAATTATGAAAATTTTTGCAGTGGCTTAGTTCTTGCATGTGCAGTCCACTGTAAAAGTTGCAGATGCTTAGCCTATGTGCTTGGTTGTGCATCTGTTAGTGTTTGTTTTCCTTTTCTAGGGCTAAAAGAAATGTGTTTCTATATCAATAAATGTTAGAAAAATTTGGGTGGCATGCTTCCTGTTTTCAAGTTAAGCTCGCAAATTTTTGTTACTAGAGCTTATGCGCAATTGAGGGTTTTGCTTAGATTGTGCCCTAGCCTTACTCTTTTCTTTATATAAGTGTTGTTAGTTGTTATTTTCATGTATGTGTACCTCCGCAAAGCAAACTCCGGTTTTAATCCTTGCTGCTCTAAGCAAAGTCAGTAGTTGTTTTTGAAAGGAAACACTTCAGGCTAATTTGAGTTAATCATTTCATCGCATTATGTGCTCATGCATTGCTCGGTGTCCTATATGTTGCATGACATATTTTATTCGTGTAGACGCCACGACCGACGCTGTCCACGAGCTAGTTGCTGAGCCGGTCCAGGAGCCACGAGCAGGAGCGCAGCAGGAGGACGCCGTTGAGCACGCCCCCGGAGACCTAGTTAACCCCGCTGACCTGCAAGGCAAGCCCCGGAGCATAACCATAATTTAAAGTATTCATCGTTTATTTAAGTATTGTGCATTTATGTTCTAGGAGTTGAATGGAACCATAGTATGCATGTGCCCTAGGTACCGTGGGCCTATACTAGTATGCAGGTGTCGATAGAAATGCTTTGCTAAATAGGATTTCGGTAGAAGTCGAGTGATTGCTGTCACTCGCGAGTTTAGGATCTTGATCCCTTAGCTTTGGCTTGAAATGAATTGTGGAGTAAAGAGAAATGGAGACCGGGCGGAAATGAGTTGGTTTTGGTATGGAATGGATGGAAAGTTAGCTCCGCCTGTGTCGATTGAGGACCGTTCCGTTGTTGGCAGTGCTGATCGAGGATTGAACAGTACTAACCACATACCGGAAGTAGGAGGTAGTCGAAACCGGTAAGCTGTGTACCACCTTACAGCGGTGATTTGAATTCCGCCATGCTACGCTGGGCGTGGGAGTTGGCGGGTGTTGGATAGGATGCCGCCTCCGGGTTCTCCGGGAGTTCACTGCGAGGGGCCCATCACCTGGGTTTTAGCAGGCGTAGTTCAGATGCCGTGGTAATGTGGAAACAGTTGACGCGAGTGGCCCGACGGGGCTTGCATGTGTCGTGTGAGTTAGGTCCACCTTGCAAGGTTAAATCGGATCGATTCGCCGTGACTCGCGGTTATGAGAGCCTTGATCTCTTTGTCACATCGTAGTAAGAAAGTGGAATGGAAACGGAATGGAAAAGACTGGTTTGGAGTTACTAAAAGATAATCTGTTCCACCATGTGTGTTTTAGATGAATAGGCGAACTTAGTAATACTTGGTATACTAAATGGGGCTAAAATATTGAAAGTAAGGATTCACTTCTAGCAGCTTTTCAGCAAAAGCACTCCAGAGCCAAAAAGCTTTGCATGTCTAGGTAATGGGCTAAGTATACCCAGAGTCGGGTAAGCCTTGCTGAGTATTAGTATACTCAGGGTTGTTGTTGTAACCCTTCTGAGCAGGTTGTGTCCCTGCGGACTTCGAGGAGATCTGTGCGTTCTGGATTGGACAGCCACTTCCTCCAGGTTGGACCGTCGAGTGGGCCCCGTCTTCCCCGTGAAGATTGGGCAGGTTGGCGTCACATCGGTGGGCAGGATGTGGAGCTCACCTTTTATCGTCGTCGTAGCTATCGTATTGTATTTCGAACTCAGTTTTAAACTTCCGCTGTGCGTTTGAACTCTGTTGTTTGTATTTAAGACTTTTATGTAAAACTGGTGTTGTAAATTAATTTGAAGATTTCTGTATGCTGGTAACACCTGTGCTCGTCTTCGTACGGGTCTAAGTGCAATTGTGATCCTTGAGTACAGTAGTTTAATCGGGATTTTACCCGACAGCCTGTCAGGTTACACCGTTTTAAGTGCACAGTAACTTGATTAAGTATTAAGAGGATGGTTAGTGCATTTAAGCCGGTTTAATTTGGACGGTGCTGCTACACTAAGTACCAAAAAGTGAGACCGAATACTAATTTAATTTAATGTTTATAAATACTTTCCATGGATCAACGGCTAGAAAAAAGTTCAAGGTAAAAGTACCTGAAAGTATCTATTGGTACTTTACAATCATTATAAAAGAACTCTTAATACATTCGTCTCGTGATTAAGTCACAACTTATGAATTAGTTTTGTAATAAATCTATGTTTTGTACTCTTAATTGGTATTTAAACATGCGATTCGAGGGAACTTATTATATGACTTAAACTGAAAAAAAAGCAAACTTAGGCCTTAAGGTAAATACTATACCATGTACTGAAATGCAGTCCTGCTTTAATACTCCTTCCGTTTCAAAACGAACTATAACTTGTATCAGAATGAGTGTACCAAACTACTGATAAAACGGTCTATGTTTCATCAAAAGAATACCTAAAAAAAAGAGAACTTCTTGCAGATCTCTGGCTCCGTTATGCATTACTCCTCAGTCCTCACATAAGTCACATCTACCTGTACCAAGTTCCTTCTTCTTCTTCTTCTTCTTCTTCTTCTTCTTCTTCTTCTTCTTCTTCTTCTTCTTCTTCTTCTTCTTCTTCTTCTTCTTCTTCTTCTTCCTCTATTTTCACCAGTTCCTTCTTTGATGCTACCGGTATTCAGAAAGATGAGTTATAGGAGCCATCATCCAGACAACCCGCATCTCATGCACAAAAAGGTTCATCATTTTTTTCACTCTTCAATTTTACACTTGCTTTCCGCATCATGTATACCAACTTTTACACTTGTCACGCCTTTTAATACGGCTAGCTAGTGTGATACGGTTTGTACTAGATTTCTTTTGGTAGAATAAAAAGTGAGAGTGACAAAGCTGTATAGTATACAACACACCCTTCTTCATGAAATACAAGGGATCATGGTTTGTTATGTCAATCTTTTTTCAGAAAAATAGTAGCATTACAGTATCCATGGAAACAATAAAAATAAATTTCATATGGGTCTAATTATATTTATTTGATATTATAATTTTCTATAATTTGTTAAATTTAAAATAATTTGACATAAAAAACTCAGAGTTTTGTTTAACGAATACGCAATAGAATTGTGCATCTTTGCATTAAGATAGGACAATAGTACGGTTACAGCGCGCTTAAGCGCTCACTGCTACATAGAAAAAACTCAGAGTCGCTTATGTATTTCTAGACGGAGTTGACGATTACTTGGCCAATTTCTTATTTGCCCATCGTACCTATTGTGTGCTTCTTGTACATACGATGCCGTGGAGCCCATCTCCGTGTCATTTGCCAAGGTCAAATGAAGAATCTTTGCAAGATCGCAATGACTACCCAGGTACTTTGAAAAGCTCGTGGTTACGATTACGAATCCTGCTACCGGCAGCTAGCAGCTTCAACCTGCCGACACGATCATGGAGCCGGCAGAAACACTGTGCGTAAACAAGGATGGCCCCCATCCTTATCTACCCAGCAGCTGGCGGTAGAAGCTAACCAGTCAGTCGCCACTGCAGTCAAGTCACTGATAGCTGCCGCAGCTTAGCACACGCACGGTACAGGGCGCACAGTTCTTGTTCATGAGGTGGACTTGTGTGACTGCTGAGCATTGATCCCAGCTTGCACACAAGTGACAGCATATGCTTGCTCGCTGCCAGAACCAGGGGCTGTTTAATTGGTGAAAAAATTTGGATTTGGCTACTATAGCATATTTTATTATTATTTAATAATTAATGTTTAATTATAAATTAATTAGCATCATTAAATCCATCTCGGAGGAATCAGTTAGACTATATAATTAATTATTTTTTCAATTGCATTTAATGCTCCATACATATATTCAAAAATTTGATATGATGAGTACTGCGCAATTTTTTTGGAAACTAAACACAACCCCACTCCTACCACACAAGAATTCATGTCATGTCAGCAGATGTGCTTGGAGCTCTGAGGCTCTGCATCGGTGCCGACACATGCCTGTGTCCGGCGGCTCGCTGTGCCAGTAGCTGCTGTCGATTTGTTATCAGATAAAAATACTGTTGATTAACTGCTGACTAGTGAGTGATGTTGATTTAGTATGAGAGAAAAATATTGTTGCCTGGCCGACTGAAAAGACAACTGAACAGAGTGAATTATCTGTAGAACATGTTCCTAAAGCTGGATAGATTCGTCACTGCACGCTTGATCTGTGGAGCACGCGTGTTGCAGATGGCCAGGATCCTATCATGTCAAGCTTGCGAGTTGTGACCCTAGCTGAAAGGATTTGGGTAACCACACAACTAAGACTTTGTTTAGATGCACTCAAAATTTTAAAATTTTACAAGATTCCTCATCACATCAAATTTTTGAACGCATACATGAAGTATTAAATGTAGCTAAACAAAATAATTAATTACACAGTTTGACTATAATTTGCGAGACGAATTTTTTGAGCCTAGTTAATTTATGGCGGGACAATAAGTACCAAATATAAACGAAAGTGCTCCAGTACTTTACACCCTGAATTTTTCGTATCTAAACAAGACCTAACTTTTACTTGCGTTTTCTTTTCTTGTGTTGGTTGTCTGTGACGGAAGAATTCTTTGCGAAGGAAGATTGGTGAGGTTGTAACAGCAAGCCGCAAAGCAGATCTCTCTTTAGGCCGAGTGGTGTCATCTCATGCTTGCCATTGCAACTATACTAGCCTCAAAGGGCTTTGTTCTCCTTCACTTCACCAGGATATGATCTAAGCTTCTTTCCCCCCCATCTATAACAGAATTGACCTTGCGCATATGTCTTCATTGGATGACACCAATGCATCAACTCACCGGGAAAAATCTACACAATTTTAAGATAAAAATCAGCATCAAACGACCAAGAGAACGGCTCAGATCAGAGCGAGAAAAAAACTTCTACTTGGCATTGAAACAGATGTGCTAGCTAGAAATGAGTCACAGTGGAATTGTTCCAGAATTTTGATAGATAGATAGCTATAGCAGGTCCAAGTGCATGCATTTGCATATGCATGTGGTTAGGGTACAGGTCCAGTGCCACTGGTTACCTAATGCATTTTCTCTTTGGTAGCTTCTGTAACCTAACCATATGAGTGGGTTATGTCCAGCAGCTTATGGTGGTGTAGCTTCAGAGTCTGGCTTCCATCGGTTTGGCAGGTTTCTTGAGATGGACACTACATTGGGGAGGATGGCCCAGGTCCAATCAAGACCTGGCCCAGCTAATCACCGGACGCTGACGGGCAGGAACAGTGAGCATAGTGGGGTCACAATGGGCCGGCCTCGTCTTTGGTGATTGAGCCTAACAGTTTTGGTCAATTTGGACCTTGCAAAAGCTATTGCCTTCCCTACCCCTTTTGGTGGGAGCTGAAAGATTGTGCTTACTGGATGTGCTTTCTGAAAGAGCAATTCAGTCAGAAAAAAACTTGTACTTTTTCCATTATTTTAAAAATATAAAAAATGAAGATAATGCTGTGCCGCGACGTAAGAACAATTTGAAAATGATTCTCATGCCAGAAGTAATCCGACAGAAAGTATACATATGCTAGAGCACTTCAATTTCTGCTACATATCAGCTTCTGCCAACAGTGATTCCCTGCAACAGCCTCTTACTGCTACCTAATCAGGTGATCAACTATTGAGTCAAAAAAAGTCCAGATCGCACACTGATCACCTTATTATCCACGATCCGTCGGCTGGGTTGATCAAATCATACAGCTGCCGCCTGGTGAAAGGATGGATGCCTGAGTCCGACGCGTCTTCCCGGCCTGCCGACTTGTCATCCAGGACTGTGCTGTTGCTGCTGTTGCGATGCCTGTTTGCTTGCACGATTGCATCTGCTCTGACGTCCGCTGGATCACAAGCCATGGCACTGCATGGTTGCTGACGGTTGTGTGCGTCTAACAGTTGAAGTCGGTGGCCCCATCAGAAATTCAGAATAGAAATGGCTGTGTTGGAGATATGCAGCACACCACTCCGTGGCCACGAACAGGGTAGCGTCTTGTCTCTGTCCGAGCAAATGCATTATTTTAAGCAGCTTATTACTTCTCGAGGTGGCCTGGTGTAAAATCCTTCTTTTCCTTGTAGATTCTGGATGCCAGGTGCTATCTAGAATTGAAGTGATTTGCTGACACGGTACAGTGCAGTCTAGGAGTGGATTGTTTGGATTCGGTTAAATTTTAGATCATGACACATTAAAAAAATCATAATATTTACAAATATTAAATAAAAGTTAATAATAAAACTAACTGAAGAACCCCAAGCTAAATTGCGAGACAATGGTTACGGTAGCATCATTGTAGTAAATTCTGGATTAATTTGGCTCATTAGATTCGGGTCGCGAATTAGCACCCATCTGTGCAAAAAGTTTTATAAACATATTTTATTTGATACTCATAAATGATAATATTTCTTTTGATGTGATAGGGGCTAAAAATTCTATGAAAACAAAGAGATCTTGTTTGGATTCAGGGACTAAACTTTAGACCATGTCCGTGATAGAGAATATTGGTATTTGTAAGTATTAAATGAAGTCTAATTATAAAACTAACTGCAGAACCTCAGGGCTAAACTGCGAGACGAATCTAATGAAGTATATTAATCTATGATCAGCGAATGGTTACTGCACCATCACTGTAGAAAATTATAGATTAATTTAGCTCATTAGATTCGTCTCGTGAATTAGCATCTATCTATGCAAAAAGTTTATAAAGAATAATCCTTTTGATATGAAAGGGCTAAAAAGAAATCCGGTGAATTTGGAAGCACAATAGGACCCAGAACCACACTGGCGCTGGACGTGCGTGCGGGCCGGGCCGTCAAGGTTGTCTGGGCCCAGTATTCCTGAAAAAACGCCCCGCTGAAGTATGTATACCTCTCCACTGAGCTGAGGATTTTTTTCATTTTTATATTTAAAAAAAATTAAAATTTCAAAAATATATGGCCGTTTCGAAAAATTTCAAAACTATACCCCTGTCGCCCCCTGCCTGGGCGACAGGGGGCCTGTCGCCCACTGGCTGGGCGACAGGACCTAAACGTAAAAAAAAATTACATTTAGGTCCTGGCGCCCAAGACGCGTTAAACAGCAAACTTGTAAAATAAATATAAAATCGTAGAAAAATCAGAAAAATACAAACTCAACTGTTCTGGATTCTATGAAACAAGATCTACAACTTTTGTTACATAAAGTTTTTCATTTGATCAATGTATCTTGCTCTATTTTAAATATCAATTTAATGCACTTTTATTTAAATCTCAAGATCGATCCTTTGGATGCATGTCATCTTTGGCCATAGTGTTGCATATGGTGAGCATAGGCTTGTAAAAAATTGATAGGCCCAGAAAACATTTCTAGTATAAGCTTTTAAATTAAATCTTGCAATATGTCTAGTTTAAATGGGTTATTTATCCATGCAGCTATACTGAGTTTTAGAAGCCATAACTTTTACAGTACTATCATTTTATTTCCTAAGATCTATAAAAAAAGTTTGGTAAATTTTAGATAAGCACAGCTAGACCAAATGAATTATGACTAAGGTAAATGCACTAAATCAAGAAAAATAGTTCTTGTACCTAGAAAAATTTGAAATAATTCATTTGTTCTAGTTGTGCTTATCTAAAATTTACCAATTTTTTATAGCTCTTAGGAAATAAAATAATAGTACTGTAAAAGTTATGGCTTCTAAAACTCAGTATAGCAGCATGGATAAATAACCCATTTTAACTAGACATATTGCAAGATTTAATTTAAAAGCTTATTCTAGATATGTTTTCTGGGCCTACCAATTTTTTACAAGCCTATGCTCACCATATGCAACACTATGGCCAAAGATGACATGCATCCAAAGGATGGATCTTGAGATTTAAATAAAAGTGTATTAAATTGATATTTAAAATAGAGCAAGATACATTGATCAAATGAAAAACTTTATGTAACAAAAGTTGTAGATCTTGTTTCATAGAATCCAGAACAGTTGAGTTTGTATTTTTCTGATTTTTCTACGATTTTATATTGATTTTACAAGTTCGCTGTTTAATGCGTCTTGGGCGCCAGGACCTAAATGTAATTTTTTTTACGTTTAGGTCCTGTCGCCCAGCCAGTGGGCGACAGGGGTATAGTTTTGAAATTTTTCGAAACGGCCATATAGTTTTGAAATTTTAATTTTTTTTAAATATAAAAATGAAAAAAATCCCTGAGCTGACTCGGGCTGCCTTTGGGAAAGCCTGCCGCCATGGCCCCATGCCGTGCTGCTCCGTTCAAACTAGGAAAAAAATTCTATTTACAGGTCAAATTTATATTTTTATTTTAAACTAAAAAATTGGATATTTTACCTTCTCGAACTTGCGAAATCGAACATATGATCTCACTGGATGGTTTTTCTTTTTTATGTTTATTTTGGATAAATCTTTAAAAAATTATAGGAAATCACAAAAAAATATAAAATGAAAAATCATATTATGTTGGACTCCGCAAGAGTAGGTCTATACAGTAAACATATAATATTATATAATTTAGTAAAAAAATATAGCTTCAATTTTAGATATATATTTTCAATAATTAATTCATATCTATATTTTATGTGGTATAGTTATGGAGAAATTTTTATGGTAGTCAAATAATTAAATGATCTAGCTATAGTAAAATTTCATGCTCATTGGATAATGTATGCCTGAGTTATAGATTCAGGAGTTTAAATCCAAGCTATACAAGACTCTTCAGTTTGTTAAGAATAAATAATCTAATAACCATGAAATTTTTACTGCAACTTAATAATATAATTATTAGCTCATCATAAAAATTTCATCATAATTGGATCAAGAAAAATGTAGATACGAATAAATTAGAAAAAATATATATTTAATACTAAAAATATAATTTTTACTAAATTCTATCATACAATACGTTCAATCCATAGACCTACTCTTGTGAAGTCTAAAAAATTCTATTTTATGATTTTTTAATTCACTATGATTTTTTAAAGATTTATTCAAAATAAACATAAATGAAAAAGAGGAAAACCACTAAGAAAAACCATCCAGAGAGCTAATATATCCGCTTTTGCGAATTCGAGAAGGCAAAATACTTGATTTTTGAGTTCAAAGTGGAAACCTAAACTCAGCCTATATAGTTCGGGGAGGTAAATATAACTCTTTTTCTTCAAACTAACCAAGTAGTCGAATTTGTGGAAGGTAAACGGCCGGCGTGCTGATTGCTGCTCGGATTCGGGATGTGTGCGCCTCCAACTTTATTTAGAAAAAAATTATTTTACACTTTTAAATTATTATAAAGTTTGATTTTTCATCTTTGAACTATAAAATCGAATAACATAAATCATTCAACTGTCAAAATCGGACAAATTTAATCTTTTGCATGGTTTCAAAAGTGGTTTTCCATTTTATGAAAACTAAAAATATTCAATTTAGAACTGAAAAATCATAATTAACTCATTTTAAATTAAAAATATATAATGAGTATCAAAAGTTTTCTAAAAATTTAATCTATCTATTGGCACTTGTTGACTCGAAAAGATCACACACCAAGCTCGAGAGCACCGTTCGCCAAGCTCAGACTGCAATTACTTCAAACCGAGGCGTGCCAGTCAATTTGACCTGTAAATTGACAAGGAATCAACAAACCGTCAAATTCGAGAGCGTATCGGCTGGATTTTCGAATCACTCTCACGCAGTGTATCGGCAAGAAACTACCGATACAGAAAACGACAACATATCGAACAAGATAAGCAGGTATTAAAAAGCAATCAGCAGGAAATCGGCAAGAGACCGCCGATATCGCGAGGCCGCAACAGAGGAAGCGGAGGGGGGGGGGACCAGATGGTTGCTTATCTGCTGTTCAGGAGCAGGTATATCAAATCCTAGGAGCCTATGCTTGACGCCAGTGAACAGACCGCTGCCGCAGCCGCCGACACCGCAGCAGCACCGTCCTTCTCCACCATGACGGCAGAAGAGAACGGAGGGGAAGGAGAAAAATGCAATTATTTCATTAGGAGGGAAGGAGGGGGAGAGCGCAACATATATCTAAGAGAAAGTATTAGAGCATATTAAATGGTGAGATGGAGGAGAGAGAAGAAGGGGGCTGTAAAGTTACAGCCAGCTTCAGCACAAGAATCAAAAAATTTTGTGAGATAGACAAGTGAGCCATATATTAATGGTGGGGAGCTAAATCATGGCTGAGAGATGAGCGGCAAAGATTCTTGCAGCCACCAGCAGACTAAATCATTAACCTTGCTCTGATTAGTGTTCGTGCTACGTGCGCGTGGGCCGATTCAGTATTCTGCCGGAACCTGCAGCCCTCTCCTTGGCATAAATCTAAGCTAAATCATTAGAGTTCGTGCTACGTGCGCCTGGGCCGATTCAGTATTCTGCCGGAACCTCCAGCCCTCTCCTTGGCATAAATCTAAGCTAAATCATTAACTTTGCTCTGAGTAGAGTTCGTGCTACGTGTGGGTGGACCGATTCAGTATTCTGCGAACCTGCAGCCCTCTCCTTGGCATAAATCCGGGGTCCAGCAGGGGGTAATAATTTTGTCGTTCCACGACGGATTTTCTAAATGGACAAGAGAGAATTCTTTATTCGATATATTAGAGTTCATGCTTCCTTCCGTTCAAAAAAAGTTCATAACTTCCTTGCTTGACCTTATAAAGTCAAAAATTCGCTATATGACATTAGGTTTTAATTTGGTTCCTAAAATAATACTTACATTCATTCAAAGCTGTAACTGTTAAATGGCAATTGAAAAGGCCATTTTACCTTTAAAAGTTCAGTGAAGTCTGTGCTTGGATTTGCTATATTCATGAATTGGCATCTTCACATACAGTTTCAGTCTTGACATGGCAGCGAAATTGCAAGAAACAATCTGGAAAAAAGGATAATGAAGAGGTAGCGCTCCCACCAATCGAGAATATAAAGCCTGATGGTGACATCGTAGAAGGTGGATTTTGCGATTAATCCAGTTGATCCTGCCGTAGTCCCGTGATGCCTGACGCTCATATTCGGAAGGAGCGGCGGCAAGCTATTGCTGTACTGTACACAGTGCATTATTGGCAGCGCTGCGCTACATCCTCGTCTCAGCTCGGTTATTAACACGCTGTTCGTGGCACAAGCGCGATCCGCGAGAAAGCATGGTCTCCGGGGCTCCCTGACGAGTGACGAATGCTTTACAGAACCTATACTCTACGGCCGGATCCTTGGCTCACGTAGACGAGATGGTCACGCGGAACGGCGCCGGATCTTCAGGTACCCAAACTTGCCGGCGCCCGGAGACGAGCCCTCGAAGACGATCGGTAGGTACCCTGTAGCCGCCTTGTATCTCCTCTGAATCTGAAAGGGACCAAAAGGTTCGTACACGTTAGCACATCAGGTACACCCACAGCCTTGGTGTGAATTGTGTAACTCTGTTGGCCGGGAGAAGGTGGCGTGTACATTTGGGATAAGAAAGAGCTATGCACGAATTGTAACTCTAACATGCGAGTGGATCAGGTATGTTATGCAAGTCAATTAGCATAGGATCGAGAAACGCACCTCTAATATCTCCTCGCTGCTTCTCAGGCAGTTTTTCCCGATCACACAAACCGAGCCACCGGAACCTCCACCAGTGATCTTTGCGCCGAACAGGCTAGGGCCTCCAGCTCGAGAGGTCTTCCTGTGCTGGATTTCTTGCACAAGATTGACTAGCCTGTCCGTGCCGTCAGAACCAAGCCCGCAAGCATTGTAGCTGTAGTGGCACTGCCATCAAAGGGAAAACCAAATTGTCAGCAACATGCCACAATTAATAAATTTTATATTTACTTGACCAATGACTTTTATTTTTACTTTGTTCAAAAAGAAATTTTCAGTTACAGTATACAGGTGTGGCTACAAATGGGAAAAAAAACAATGATAGAAGTGTACCTGGTACGTAAGTTCTCCAAGTGCTGAAAGTTGCCCATCTGTTTTGGCTGCTGTCAACAATGATTTGAAGGCCTACACCCCAGAAGCATAAAACATGTCAGACAGAATTAGAAGGGAAATATCTTATCAGACAGGCCCTATTTAAGAAAAAATGAGCCTAGTCAAAGCAAGTTCCCATAGAATATCATGACCATCAAGGTTTATTTATCTAAGCTAGACCTGCAAACTTCAGATAAGATGGAAGTGGCTATTATAATGGATGACAAACTTTCTAGCTCCTGCTAATTTCTAAACTCCAAAACAAAAAAAGTTACCGAACGTTTATTTATTTTTTAATAGGAAGATTTAAAAGTAGTACTGAAGACACGATGGCCACAAAGAAATAGGCAAAATGGTGTTTGAAGATGTCAAACCTCAACTCGGAAATTCTCATATATGGGATGTCTTGTAGGAGCCTTCACACAGTAAGACCGTTTTGGGTCAACTTGTGTCACCACATCATTATGGTCTCCATACTTCTCTAAAAATGCATCCCCAGTTATCACCTCTGGAATATTTTTTGCGTAAACAGCTTCATATCTGAAGCAGAATTATAACCATAAGAAAATGTAGAACATGAAACATGCTAATATTCTGTTGATTCTAAGAAGGCAAGAGACCTATGAGGTGGCAAGTTGCATAAATACTCCATTGATGCTTCAGATTTCAGAAGATCTACACCATGCTCTTCATATTCTTCAGGATTTGTGTCGCCTGATAGCGTAGGTACACATGAGGGCAACGATTCTGAAAGTAGGTCAGATGCAGCGCACTTGATCATCTTGCGACCCATGTAAGTGCCTACTCTTACAGACCCATAATCAGTCCCGCCAACACTGCAAAACTCAAGGGCAGTAAACTACCTCCGGTCAATCCAATCAATAATATGGTGAATAGATTATTCCAAATGCAAAGCTCAATCAGGAATCTATCCACCTATGTCGTATCCCAGAGTCAAGCCCCCAAAATCGTATATGAGTTGGAATGTTAACCAG
Organism: Panicum virgatum; assembly: GCF_016808335.1. Taxonomy (NCBI): domain Eukaryota; kingdom Viridiplantae; phylum Streptophyta; class Magnoliopsida; order Poales; family Poaceae; genus Panicum; species Panicum virgatum. Next base: position 3,536,623 of record NC_053145.1, read on the forward strand.
CTCCTTCACTTCTGCAGGCTGCGGCAAGATTTTGACCAGTTAAATATAAAGGTAGCATGGAGCTGAACTGTAGGAATGGTTTGGATCTACAACACTTACTAACCTGGCAAACCATCGCAAGGAGTTTGTTAGCTTCTCCACAAGCAGATGCCATTTGGTCCATTACCCCGCAAGGAGCTCCGACAACACGATTCTCAACCTGCATAATTGTCCACCAACGAACAGCTCACACTCACTTGAGCATAGATGAAGGGATGAATGTAACAAAGTTTAACAGAGTACTGTACCTTTTGACAGAGTAAAGCAAGGTCTCTTGGAGCAATGTTTAAACCTACAGGCAAGAATAACACGTGACTTAGCCATTTCGCATGTCTAAATGTAAGCTAAAACATGAAGAGCTCGAAAATATCAAAAGAAATTTACAAAATTAACTACTATTGCTATTTTCTTTAAGGTTTGATGTAACAAACATTGCTGTAGACCTCTCCCGATATTACTAACCATAGGCAGCAGCGATAGCAGACATAGAAGCTACCTCCACTGACGCAGAAGAGGAGACACCTTTGCCTTCAGGGACAGATGACGAAACCTAAGGATTCAAAACAAAAGTATTACTGACGACTAGGGGTGGTAATGGGCCATGGCCCTAATGGCCTCTTCACAGCCCAATAAAGCCCTTTAAATTTTTAGTTCAAAAATACATATGTTTAGAGCTCGGCCCTTTTAGGGCCCGATCCTTAGATTTTCTAGTTCAAAATGTTGGGCCCTTTACCACCCCTACTGACGACTGATACAAATGTTACAGTTACAAGTGTGTAACAAACAGGTGAGAGCCAAACTGGTTAACATGGCATAGAAGAATAAAATGTGAATGCCAAAGTGTTGATGACTAATCAATCAACAAACATTATCCTTTACAGACTAACTACTACAAGCATATCTGATATATCCCAATATGAGAAAGGTAACACCATAGATGCAATTTTGTATATTATGAATTGTGACTGCATTCCAATAACAGGAAACAGAAAGGGTTAATACTGACCAGAATGCTCATGCTGTCTGTGAAGCGCACCCCTAGCTCAGTCATCAACACAAAAATAGTTCCAGCAACATAGGCAGCCCATCTGAGATGGAAAAGTTTTGTTAACTATCAACGCACATGAAAAGTTGTTGATTATAGAGCAAAATAAAATATCTTACTTTTGGGATGGGTCTAGAGAGAAATATTCTTTGGCCTTATCATAGGATATTGGTTTGTCACCGTCCATAAAATCAGACAGGTCCATGTCAAACGTTGGTGCACGGTTACTTAATTCAGAACCAAATGATACCTGCACAAACATATTTAGAAAGAACACCCAATGGCACAAGTGTATTAGATACTCTAGTAAACATGTGGGTCTTAGCTCCAGCGCTGCATAGTGAATTATGAAAGGAATAAAAAATGAAAATACTTTTAGGAATGCAAGATTTTGTTCAAAAAAGGTAAGGAAACATAGAAATTAAGTATTATAACATACAATTTGTAACACTGGTACTGCTCCTCCATTTGCTAGTTGTCTAGCCTGTGTATGCTTCCATTGCTTCTGCTTGCTAGGGTCGCTTCTCTGAACAGCAACATGGCATGCCTCTCGGATGGGCATCTATATATCAATCACACATGCCAAAAAAAAAAAGACACATCACTTCAGAAGGCCGCTATATCAATTCCTTACAGGTACGAACTTTACTAGGAAAGGTAGCTGCAGATAGCAAAAATCCATGCTCCTACAGTCCTAGCTACTAGGTAACTATGATTTATGAGATAATCAATCAGCAATGACCATTTGTTCTTCTTGAGAAAATGTAGGTCTAAATTAATCCTCCAAACAATAGTGGAAGATCTGGAATTATCTCAGGTAAAGAAAACTGGGTAATAAATTATTCATCCATCTATATCTATGAATAAATAAATGACAATACAACGTTGCATGCTAAAATATCCAGCATGTCACATTTAGCCCATGAGAAACATCATATGAAGAGCAAAGGTAATGGCATGAAGAGGGAAGCGAGAAGGTTAGGGGGATGCAGAAGGAAAATTCGATAAATATTGAAACATAATCATCTGTACTGTACCTGTAACTAAAACAAAAGGGAAAGGCATATAAAAAACATGTCTTGCATATGTATGCGACATTTATCACTAATCTATGAAACAAATAGCACTTGCTTTGGCAGTATAACTAACCTGCAATACAAGACTTCCAGAATAATCTGCAATGCCACCCATGACATCTAATCGCCCAGGTGCTCTTGCAACATATATTTCCTCCTATAACAGAAGAAAATCAGTTATTTTCACATTCATAGGAATCTTGTTCATAATTCAATATCGCGAGGAATGTTGCTGAACAATATTTCTTCCATCACATATTCACAGAATCTCTCAAACAAATGAAGGGTGCTCTATCAAACTTGGCTGTAACTTTATGCATGCTTCCATTTTAGTATAGAGAAGAACGAGAACTTGGCACACGATAACAGAATTCACAACTTCATACTTTTTAGACAGAACTGAATACCTCCCAGTCAAAGAGAACAGAAGCAGCAGTCCTTTCTCGAGTTTGCTTCTCAGGGCTTCTTGGGTCATTTCCAGCAAGTCCTGATAAACTCTTCAGAAAGGACATGGTATCAGTTAAGCCTTGCATATCACCGTGGAGTATCTCAAAGTCTTCGAACGATCTGAAAAGGATGTTGAACATATTTGTATCAGAATGCAACAAAGTGCCCTCTTGCAAAAACTGCAGGTGGTATAAAGTATAAAGGGGAACAAAAGGCAAAAACTTACGACTCTGCACTTCCATTAAAATCATGATATGTGAGTGCTTGACGAACACCGGTTTCTTTCTCAGAGAGAGAATACCAGTCAGGAATTCCTACATCTCTCCCAGGAGCCCTTTGTAGTTGATATCCAAGCACAATGGCATCACGCAAACGTCTTGCTCCGCTCAGCTATATTTTTATAGCAAGTTGATTGGAACAAAAAAAAAGTCATTTGGATTAAATGTTCTGAAGTAACAAACACAAATACATCATATGAAAAATTTCACAAAATAATCAAATGGAAAACTTTGCCTAGAGCAAAAACAAGGACTATTAGCAAACAAAAAAATTACTTAGCAACAGAAAATACAATTCTAGCTCTGTACTAATGACAGCAGAATCTCCATCTGAACAATCGGAGGTCCAACATACAGGGTAAATTATGGCTCAACAATTTAAATATAACTTGTACATTAACTCACCTTTCCAGAAATATACTTCTTCCCAACAGCAGTATCTTGAAGGATATGTGCAGCCACCTGAATGACCACCATTAGCTTACCTACTAAGTATTGTAAATGCAATCTAAACAACTAGTGAATCACATCATCTGTTTGGTCTAAGGAAAACAGGAGGTGGATATTAAGCTGCTGCTTCCTGACCTATTAGAAGAACTAGTTTTCCTGCAATTTAAATGCTTCTAAATATTTGGCCCTTAAAGAAAATAAACAACTTCAAGTTATTCTGTAAAAATAGAAGCAAAACATGATTGCTAGATCGAGTTTTCATAATATTTAAAATATAAATATTATATCTAACAATAGGTAGTTATTACCTCTCCACCATTTATGGGACCATCATAGCAGGGTTGAAGTGTGATAGCACGTAGAAGATAAGGTTTCCAATGCCCAGTAAGTAAATCCCTCCGTATCATCTCAATGCCACATTGGTAATGCTGTTTTGTGATAGAACAGAAGAGAACACAGAACATAACCTCAGATAGGGCACTTGAGTGACAGTGAAACTTTAAATTAGTTTTAACATAAGGTAGGACCTAAGATGTTTCAACCTCAAGCATATTCCGCAAAAATGGTTCTTCATTGAAATAATCTCTTCGAACAAATACAAATGGCAGCTTGTAAGCCAAAGCCTCACTGACAGTGCCATATCCAATTTTCCCTACATTGGAACAGGCAGAATTTTTGTTTGTGTCAAGCAACGGGTAATAAAAAAACAAGATAATAAATAACCTTAAACACCAAAGGTTATAAAAAATTCATTACCAAGCATACAGTCAGATGCCGCCATCAAATCAGGAGTGTAGGCATCCTTTGCAAGCTTAATGAAATTTGGAGGAAGCTCTTGAGTATCAGATGCACCACATACCTTTCAGAATGTATAAAATGCCAATCAGCTGAGTCGGTCAGGCATTAATGGGCAAGGGAAAATGTTACTATTCAGACAAAACATACCAAACAGAGCCATCCGTCAGGCAACCACTCTCTCTTCAGTTCCCACCCCGCAGGCTGGATAAGAATATAGCAAATCACAATGTTATTAATATTTAAATAATTAAATATACATAGAAAACAAAATTAATGAAGTTTTAAAATAACTTTGATATAATGACAAAATGAGGACTATTTCTTTCCCGGAGATTCTACCCTTCTGTTGAAAAATAGAAGGGAACACCCAGCGCCTGAATTTGGTACTGATAGTAATTTCAACTATCGCAGCATATAAACTGATGCAGCAACACCACTAGCAAAATCAGATCAGAGAGCATTACTCGAAACTGATATACCATTATAACATTGTACATGTGACTACTAGCAGATTCAGACCAACCTAAACAAGTCGAGAAACAGGCAAATCAACTGAACAGAGATGTGCTACTGACAGCCATCAGTTAGATATTAAGATGAAGTAAGGCATCTACATATAAGAAAACAGAATGACCTCACTCACCTGTCCTCCGAAGTTGAAAATGACAACCTTAATAGCATCTGCAATTCCTAGTTCCTTTCTCACCTGATACATGAAAATTATGGAACTAACTTAGAAAGCAAGAAGTGGGTTAAATTTGTAGAATACCACTCTCCAGCAGGATATACAAACCTCGGATCTAGACTTGTGCAACCTTCTGACCACAAGAGGAACATCAATGACATCGCGGAAAGCGGGCACTGCGGAAAACATAATTGAGAACTTTTTCATGAAACTGCACACCTAGACCATTAGTAAACCATTATTCAGACTTAATGACGTACTGGGGCAGTATCCGGGGAGTCGGAGCAAGAATTCACAATGGGAGTAATCTTCTGCTATCTACAATTGTTGTCAACATGCACACATGGCTAATTAACAGACAGCTTAATTATCATATTACGTATAAACAAAGAGAACAGATGCTAAACTAGAACTATGTACATTTTTTTCAAGAAATTTTACTGTGTATGGCTGTTGGGATTTAGCAGGAATATTCAGTACTAGCCAGCAATCAACGATTGATTATGACATATCAAAGTTCATTAAGCTTGGATCCACAATTTAGCATTTTTTGTGCTGCTTTACCCCCACCAACCCATCTTTCTATAAGTAGGTGTCACAAGCTCGCCTAGCAAAAGTTAAAGATCTGAGATACCTGCCACACAATTGAGCGATGGTGATTTCCAGCTGCTACGACATACTCTGCATAAATGAAGTCCCAGCTGCAGACCAATAAGATATGTCAGGGAATTCAACTTGCATGTGGGAGTATGTTCAGTAATCAGCAATTCTTTTTCAAGTTTAGAGCAAATCAAGTTCAGGCAAAGCATGGCAGATAGTATGTAATAGTTGACTGCAGCAAGTAAACACGAATCCCCAGATACCTACACCCCATCAAGTTGGGGAAAAAAAGGCATAACTGAATCTAATGTTTATCTGTAGGACGTCATGCTTTTCGTGACACCTGGAACGAAGGAATCGAAGTAACCACCAACCTGAAATTGGTGACGCACACAGATCGAATGCCGGCATCTGCAGCGGCCCTGCACGCCACGGGGACAACATCTGAAACCTGCAACATTTGGTCAAGTGGGTTGTGTTCAGTCCTGTACAGTATTCAGAAATGTTCAGAGACAAGCAGTAACAGCTAACTGTCAGTGATCATGGTACGACACCACTAGGTCGGCCTTGATCGAGTTGAGCCACTCCACTTCGGCCTTGAGGATCGACTCTCGGGGCACCACGGCCGTCTGGTGATACTGCATTCCGCACGCAAACGCGATTACGCGAAGCAGGAGAGAAGTCAGTGCGCGCGAACTCTGAGGTCGAAGCGAGGGGCAGGAAGCATCGCGGTGGGATGGAAATGGATTGTGCCCGTTGTTAAGCCCCCGGAAGCGAACCTTTTCGAGCGAGGCGAGGCGGTCGACGGTGAGCGCGTCGGCCTGGACGGCGCCGCAGTCGAGCAGGACCTTGCGGATGTGGAGGCAGGGGGAGCTGATCTCGGTGGTGAAGACGAACTCCGGCGCGGCGGTGACCACGTGCACGTCGTGCCCCGCGGCGACCAGGTGCCGCACGACCTGCAGAGGACGCACGCGGACGGAATCACGCGCAGCGGACAGACACGGGGAGGGTGGAGGGAGACGGGGCGCCGAACCGGACCTCGAGGGCGCGGGTGGCGTGGCCGAAGCCGTGGCCGGTGATGTAGTAGGCGAACACGAGGTGCTGCGGCGGCGCGGTCACCTCGCCGCCGCCGTCCCCGTCCCCGTCCCGAACCCTCATCCTCCGCTTGCTGATCGAGCGATCACACAGTCTCGCTCTCTCTCTCTCTCTCTCTCTCTCTCTCTCTCTCTCTCTCTCTCTCTGCGGCTTTGTTTCACCTGAGTGGACTCTCTCTCTCTCTCGGTGGTCTCGTCTCCTGTTTTAAGTCGCCGTCGCGTAGGGGGTTTGGTCACATCCGATCCCGGCGCCGGCTTCAATGCGCCGCCGTGCGTTGCGCCCATTCGCTTATCCTCCTACCAAACCGCTGGTGCGGGACTCTCATCAAGTCATCATCTGATCATCGTTGATTCGTTTGGTCTCGTGGTACAGTGAGGTCCGAGAGTTTGGGAGTCTCAAGCAACAATGATGTGCGGTCTATGCTTTGCTGCAAGGGGATGGGATCATGGGACTACGCGGTATGGATATCCTTATCCTCCAATCTTATCTTCCGGGCATGATGGCAGAAGCAACCTCTAGTTATCCTGATTGTATAAATCACTGACGTCATGCCTGTAAGTTGTAACCTTCCTCCCCACGTCCTAAAATACAAGGATTTGTGACTAAATCCATTCTAAGTTGGGACGTATGAAAAGAAAACAAGAATTTTGACAATGTGAAATGAGCATCCATAATGAAATATACTTTCATAGTTTATTCCATTTATTTTTGGTGGATGTTAATATTATTCTTCATAAACATGGTCAAATTTGAAACAATGACATATGAAAAACTCAGAAATCCTTATATCTTGGGACAGATTAGTAGAAAATATAACCAAATATTTCCAACTTTTGACAAAAATTATATGCATATTCTGAAACCTGGAATGCTTTTTCGCAGTTTTAAGGGTGCATTTTTTTTTCCTTTGACCTGGTTTCAAAAGTCTTATAATGCCATAAAAAGTTTCAGCTCAAATAATGTCATTAGAAGTTTATAGACCAGATGATGCCAACTCCAACGTATCATATCTGTCGTGGTGTGCAAACCCACAGCCGGGTGGCGTAATGCACCCGCCTAAGCCCAGAGGGTGAGTACTCGGGGGTTAGCTAGGATTAGCCCAATCTCGGTGGAAGGATGCGATGAACACAGCAGGTTTAGAGTTGTTCGGGCCGCCGGAGCGTAATACCCTACGTCCACTGTGTGTTGTATTGCTTGTGTTCCCTTCGTCTCGAGAGAGTCTGAAGAGTGCGAGAGAGCTTGTGTACAAGCTGGGGGAGGAGCTATGCCTGTCTCTGCATGTGTGAAAAATTGTGGACCCTCCTGTCCCTGTGAACCTCCTTCCATTCTACCGTGTGTGCTCTTCCTTTTATAAGCCCAAGGGGAGCAGTACACTGAGCAGGACCCCGACAGGTGGGCCCGGCGATGTATTATAAACTACACTTTGGCCTTCAATGCCTCAGATCCGGAGATCTTGTCGTTCGCTTCCGTGCGTAGCTTCTGACTAGGGATGGTCTTGAGCTGTCCTGTCGGAATAGAGTCTAGCCTCTGGAGCCGCGCGTCGAGGTCATGATGAAGCGTCGAACTATTGAACCAGTCCGCTGTAGCAGCGTGCACTGTTGCTCCAGTTAGTAGCTGGTCATCATGACTCGTCGCCCACGCGCGCGGCGCTAAGACACTGCTGCGTGCCTCGGTAAGAGACGAGCCGCCTTGGAAACAGGCAGGCTTACCGTGTTGTCATGTCACACCTGTCCAACCCGTGAGTGGGTATCCGATGCCCTGCTCTAGCAGCGCACGCCCCAACCTGGCGGCAGGAGGGCTAGCTTCAGGCAGAAGACTCGTGCCTGTGGGACATGTAGAGGCACCAGACCCGGGGGTCGACAGCCGCACCCACATGGGCACGTGGCAGTTCCGGACCCCTGCCCAAGCGGGGAGCGGAGGTCCGGAGGTCGGCCCTGTGGGACACGTGACAGCGCCGGACCCTGGGGTCGGCGGCTGCGCCCACAGGGGCTTGCGAGGGCTCCGGACTCCTACCCAAATAGGGTGCTGGGTCCGGATCCCTTAGCTGGCTCGATGACTCAAGCCTCCTGGAGGTCCGGCTTCCACTTGTAGAGGCCCAGGTCCGACCCGCGGAGGTTCGGGACCTGTCCGCGGGGGGTCCGGACCCGTGGTCCGTGGTTGCCGCTCCTGAGCGCCTTCGTCCTTGTCTTGTAGGAGAGGGTACTCCTATCCGAGTGTACCGACAATATCAATTAATTGGATGTCAACCTAACGAGGTTCACCTGTAACAAGTAGTCTACTGACACTGAACCGGGAAGATCAGCATGCACCAGGAGGTATCATGCTACGCATACTCAATACGTTGTTTGGTTATCATACGATGATCTAAAGTAGCCACTAGCCAGCCACTTCCTACACAGCTGGTGGAGGCCCATTAGAGGATTCCTTAAAACACAGTATACAGGGCCTCCCGGCTGTCACCTTGACCACATAACATGGGCTGATGCATTTGGTAATGATGGCGGGGTCATACAATGTTGCCACTGGTGAACGTTCTCGCCGTCGAAACCCCCAGCAGTTGCTTCAGGCGCTTCCTCAACATCCATAGAAGTTACTTCACTCTCATCGGCCTCCATAGGCACTTCAAAAGTCTGTTTGCTCTCTGGCTCAGACGCAACCCAGTCAGATCTTATAGACATTTGCGGTGGTTTCCAAGGAACTAGAGCCAAGCTGTTGCTACGCCCCGGAGATTCATCCTCCAGCTCAAGATAGTTCGCTTGATTGAAAGCATGGTCTGAAAAGTAAAAAGGGAGAAGAAACTGGTGAGTTGTTAAATTCAGAACACATTAAAGAAATTTAAAAAGCAAACCAATGAATAAGCTCCACGAGGAGACAAAAGAACCAAAGAGAATAGAAGGACAAAGATAATCATTTGCAAGTACGTCGCATTAAAAATCACAGAACAGCAATGGATGCAGAATAATTATAACACTAAAAAAAGATCATATGCAAACCATGCAGTACCCACCCAAATTGGAATGTAGACAGGTGCTGCCTTCCTAAAACAAATACTCATCTCATGTCCCTAGGCAAATGGACGACATGCTTGCAAATATTCAACTACTAGGCACAACTAAGTAGAGACTCTTTGCAGCTCTGAATAACTTGCTTAAAATATTTATTATGCAACAGATTGGGACATGTCATGGATATAAAATTTCACAGATCATCTAAATAGGTTAGTGCATATATTACATTTACATAATGTTAATACAAGGTCTGGAATTACATTTGACACTGGTAGCATAGATTCAAGGGAAGAGTAAATTTAAATATAAGTGAGAGCTGAGATGGTTGGTCACAATCTACTTACTTTTTAGACCACGAATCAAGTCTGGACTGACTATGAATGATGAGCTTGAAATGCCAGTGTTATATACTGGTTTGTATAAAACAAGTGCCATGTCCTCACTAGGCACATAATGTGACATTGAACCTTCCATCATGACTTCCACACTGGGCATATTAACACCACCATTGATTTTCTCTCCCAGCATCTGAAATGAGATGGAAGGAGCTGGTGGTTCTTCTTCCATGATTGGTGGGAGCCCAGGGTCCTACCAAAAATAAGCAGCACTTTATTCTGTGACACATTACAGTTGCAGTAAATATTCTGAGTAAATATTTCCAACGAATGCAAAACATTAATATGACAGAATGCTTAATTATATGCACAACAAGATATGCAGAGCACCAATGCAGGACAAACCTCGCTTATCTATATACATGTAGAAGAAAATTGCAACACATATATTTTTCCTTCTTCACTTGAAAGTCATCAAAGAGAAGGCAAGGGGCTACTTTGCTAGATAATAGGATTTGTCTCAGCAAATGCATAGTAACTAAGGCTTATGGAATTGGTGTATAGAGATGATGCCATAAGAACACCCTGGATATAATCCTCAGACAAACCATGCTATACTTCTACACAAAAGAATTTCAATGAATAATAAAACGTGCAACTACCTGTATGTAAACAAAACAGACATTCTCATGAAATAGGACGACCAACAAAAAGGCTACCGATTCGCTGGTTGCGTACAGTGTTTGCAGAAAAGACAGTTTCATTACCTAAATATTCAGTAGGGAGCTCCTGACAGCAGTACTGCCTGACAGGGCAGATACTGGTGAGTAAACTCAACGTTTAGTTAATCAGGAATTAGCGAATGGTACAGAAACTGGACGCCAGAACTGATCAAACTTCTACTGAATATTGTGTGCCAATTGCATGAAGATGCTTTAAACACATAGCCACTTATACAGCTCTTAGACATGACGGTAAGCATAGAGAATCATTAAGTGCAGGAGCTAACAGTGGCACAATCCTGGGACCGTGCGATTGCATCAAATTACCACCTGGAATTTGTGACTATCTACCACAACTGAAAAATATATGAAGGCAACCGCTCCCGCTTTAAAAAATATATATATCATTAAAATAAAAACTCTCCCTATAATCAACAAATCAAGGTAGGCGTCCATCAATTATCACTAATTGGAGAGGTGAACACGCATGCACAGTAATTAGGGCAAAAGTTACGCCTCTAAAAATAGACATTAATCACAAACTAAAATGGGTAAAAAAATGCACAAAGACAAGCTCAACAACTAACCAATCTGCGGCTCTTGGCGGCGGGGCCGGAGAGGGAGAAGTCGGAGAGGCCGTCGACCACCTGCTCCAGTTCTTTCCTCTTCCCCGCGAACCCCACCATCGTCTCGTCCACCAGAACACGAGGCCCCGCGAAATCCTGCCGCGGAACCCGCAGATTCCTTGAGGAACCCGCCGGAATCGAGAGCTGGAGGACCCCCGGAGTGCGGCCGCGGCTGCCCCGCCGCGCTCGCAAGTGCTGTGCTGCCCGTGGGGGTTTTCGCTTCGCGCGCCGCGAGATCCTTGGGGAGGGTTTTCGCGCTTCCGATTTCGCACGCTCCGCTCGTGTGCGGCTGCTTGCCTGGTTTGGCAAAGGTTTGTTGGTTGGCTCGCGCTGGAGGAGGCTTCCAGAAAAACGCGGCGGCCTCGAGCATGCTCACATACAGGTGGGGTCGGATTTGCCCCCACTGTTTTCAAGAAAGTCCTTACTATCCCTAAAAAAAACCCGGGCCTGTTTCGTTTCAGTTGCGCTACACGCGCTGCAAAGATCTAGGCCATGTGTTGGTTTACCCGTGAAAACGTTTTCATGAAAACTTTTTGTTACTTTAACCACCAATTAAGGGTATTAAATAAAATCTAATTATAAAATTATCTCCACAACTATGGTACTGTAGCAGTTATTCTAACTAATGAGGCATTTGACCGTACAATTAGTGAATAATTAAGCGCGATCACTGTAGCATAACTGTAGCCAATCATGATGAAACTTGAGTCATTAGATTCGTATCGAAAAGTTACACTCATCCCTGAAAAGATTTTGCAAATAGACTTCATTTATTACTCTATGCGGACATTCGTCTTTTTGTGAAATTGTGATGTGACCTTTAACCAAATATGGCCCTAGCGCCGGGTCGACTCCCAACTTGCTCGAAGCCTTAGCGCCGCCGCCGGCGTCTCCAGCCTTGGTCCCCTCCTTCTCCTTCGGGGTCTCGCCCGAGGCCGAAGGGAGTGGAAATCCATTATTTTTTTTCTAGTTTCTACATTAGATCGAGTCATTTAAAGTAAAAGTCTTCTAGGTTTAGAGTCTCTCCATGTCAAGTCTCTTGATATTGGAGATTTATTTCTTCCTCCTCCTCTCCGGTGACGGCAAGAGGGCAGGGTGGATTCGTCTTCTCCATGGCGGATCTGTTGAAGATGAGGGCGACACCGACATTAACAACTTCATTGATTTAACAACATGGAGATTTGGTTTTCCAGGTGGTGACATCAAGGTGGAGATGATGCCGCCGTCATGGAATAATTTTCTCCGGTCTCTTCTCCGTTTTGTTGTGGTTAGATCTGACCACAATGAAGGACTAGAGAGATTATGCAGATCTGTCTTTATTTTCTTCGGTGGCAGAAAGAAGAAGACGGAAGACACAAGAAAGAAGAAGTTTCTCCACTTCGCCTGCAGGAGTGTTGGCCGCCATTCGTTGGGCTTGTGTTCTCGAGTTTGTTGCGGGTGTTTGCCTGTGCACGCCGAGTATTTGCCTGCGGAGCGTTCAATACGAAGCGTCATATAGGTCTGGAGTTGAGAATTTAGACTATACAAGACTTTTAGATGATCAGGTTGTATTCCAGCGTGCTTGTAACCTGATGATGTACTCAACTATGGTCTAATATATTTCTTCTTTCGTCTCAAAAAAAATACACGCGCTACAAAGAAATCTTATATACATGGAGTGCTAAGTGAAATTTATTTGCAAAACCTTTCCACAGATGGATGTAACTTTTCGCGATGAATCTAATAATAGTAATTGATCGATGATTGGCTACATTAATACTACAGCAACCAATCTCTAATCGTGCGGTTAAAGGCCTCATTAAATTCGTCTCGCGAAGTAGCGTAAGGTCGTGAAGTTAATTTTGTAAACTATCTTTATTTAGTACATCTAATTATTGGTCAAAGTTTGTGCTACATGTGCTACGGAATAAACCACGTTTTCAAATACTTGTCACTTTTGACCACTTTATTTATTTCAAAAAATTTGACACTTCACATTCCTCAAAACATGATCTCCTGTTTTGCCTAATAAGAATCTACACTATAAAGAACCAAAATAATTGAGAATATTTTCCACCAAAAAATAATCCTTACACCTCTCACAAAGACCCCACCTGGCAGGCTCGAATCAGTAGAAAGTTTTGGTGCACAAGAAAAAACTTTAGACTGCGAAATATTGCTGTTGTTTTTCCTATTCTTTTTTCATCCAACATTTTTCTTACCCGCTCGCGTACGCAAGAGTCAATCCGACATGTACACCTAGGATATATTTATTCTTCCATTATTTTTTTTCTTTCTATAGTCCAAATCAAGTGCCATGTAAGATGAACGAATGATTTACTGCACATTTTCTGAACTTGTCGATTATGATATTACGTGTACATGTTTGATGGTTGCATAAATGTTACTTTTCGCTGTAGGATAACTAAACTAGGATGGATATGATGTGTATGGCATGTGTGGTCTTAGACTGTTCGTGTTAAAATGTTCAGTTTTGCACTAAATTAGAGAAGATGGATATGGTGTATATTATAATATTCAGTTTATTTTTAATTTATTGGCCACATTCGACATGTTTATGGATATCAAAATTTTCAAAAAAAAAAGAAATTTAGTTTGAGATAAGCTACATTGTTCAAAACTCGCACACTGAAATATTTTCCTACAACTAGGACAGATTTCCAATATGCAATACAAATAGCACTGATCACGTTCTACTTGCCTAAAACTATAGTGTATTAGTATCAATATCCCACTACCGGGGATTAACTTGTTCCGGTTTGACAAATGTTTTATGCTGGCTGGTATAAAGTTGGCAGTAATTGCCCAACATGATATTTGTTTTCTGGTTCTAGCAGAAGTGTGTTGTATAAAATGTGCTTCTTGACTATGTGACACGTTTCTATTCCATTGGAACACGTCCATATATTCAGGTTGGTGTGTTGTATCTAGAAACCAATTATTCTTGTGCACATATAAATTGTTTTGCTTTATGTTCGACCAAACTCTGTATTTCTTCATTGTCTCTTCCTCTCTCATGTGATCCGATTGCCTAATGGTTACCATATTGTTGCGTCAAGTTCTGGTGGTCAGGAGTACCCGTGGTCTATGGTGAGTACTTAAAAAAATTAAACATTGAGGTAAGTTTGAATCAGTAGTCATCTGGCTGGTGTTAGACCAATGATTTCTAGAGTGATTAATATGTGGTTTACTGCCATATTGGTCACAATGTGAATGTAAGGTAATTCTATCCAACTTACTAGCTCCATCTGTATCTTTTTTTCTCGAATACGCAGGAGAACTGCGTATCTTTGTATTAAGAAGAAGAAAAAGGTCCAAATACAAAAGGAACCACTCCCCCCTTGGACCAGAGAGGGGAGTAGGAGTTACATCACTTCTAGGACTATTACAAGCAAAATAAGGGGCAGGACCTGACCACAGATAGTAACACAACTAACACTGTTAATAGGATGCTCTCCCTAATCCCAGGGCAGCAAGGCCCTTAGCACCACAAGCAATCCAGGAATGCGATTCATCTTTGAAGGCTTGTAGAGCAACTTGAACACTTGGAGCCGATCCATCAAAAATGCAAGAATTTCTATGCTTCCATAGAGTCCAGGCTCCAAGAATAACCAGGGAATTGAAACCTTTTCTATTCTGTTTTGGTACCTTTCTCCAAGATTTTCTCCACCACTCAGCAAAGGATTTGGCTTGTCGAGTGGGCACCAAGGAGGATAGGTCCATAGGTTGGAGAATGCCTAACCAGAATTGCCGGGCGAACACGCAGGAGGTAAGGATGTGCTGTGCTGTTTCATCCTCCTGATCACAGAGAGGGCAGCGGGCTGGATAGGGGAGCCCCCGTTTTTGGAGCCGATCAGTTGTCCAATAGCGATTGCGAATAGCCAACCAAACGAAGATCTTGCATTTGTTGGGAGCCCATGATTTCCACAAACGTTTCCATGGTTCAAACTGAATGGAACCAATGAAGAAAGCTCTATATGCAGATTGCGAGGAGAAAGTACCTGAGCTTTCAAACTTCCAGTGATGCTGGTCTACAGAATTGTTTAACTGAAAATCAGTTAGGGCATCCCACAGTTCCAAATACTCCACAAGTCCACGCAAGCTTAGCGCCCCCCTGATATCAGATACCCAAGAATGATCAACCAAAGCCTCGGCCACTGTTCTTGCTTTTCTTACCCGTGCTGGAACAGCCTGAAAAACAGATGGTGCAAGGTCCTCAAGTCTGGTTCCCAGCAGCCAACGATCAGTCCAAAAAAGAGTGTTTTCTCCATTGCCCACAGTAGTTACTACTGATATAGCAAACAGTGCAGTAGTATTAGGATGGACTGGTATTTCAAGGCCAGCCCAAGGGCGATTTGGGTTGGTCTTTTCAAACCAAAGCCAACGCATTTGGAGTGCCCACCCCATGACTTCAAGATTGTGAATGCCTAGTCCACCCAGGTCGAGTGGTCTCATAACTTTCTCCCAAGCAACTAGACAGCAACCTCCATTTGCCTCCTTTCGTCCTTTCCAAAGAAAGCCTCTTCTTATCTTATCTATTGCCCGGATAAACCATTTAGGGACCTTGAGAGCAATCAGCAAGTAGACTGGGATGGCGGTGAGAACAAATCGGACAAGTACCGCTCGACCAGCAAGGTTCATGAGGGGGACCTTCCATCCAGGGAGTTTATTTGCTATTTTTTCAATCCAGGCTAAGAGATCACCTCTTCTTAGTTTCTTGTTGGAGATAGGTAAACCGAGATAGGTGGTTGGAAAGGAAGAAGTTGTGCAATGTAAGGACTGGCTGACCACTTCAACAATATCACCATCACACTGAATAGGGACGACGCAGCTCTTTTGGAGGTTGGTCTGCAGTCCGGATGCCTCACCAAAAATCTGTAACAAGTCTTTTGTTAGATGCAAATCTTCTGCTTCGGGGCGAATGAATAATGCTATATCATCAGCATACAAAGATAGGCGCTGCCCAGAAGAATGAAGGGGCTGTATCTAATGGTACGACGAATCACTGGAAGTTATATTTGAAGTTTTGGAGAATCTAATGGTGTCATATTTTCTCAAAAATTCGTTCATTTAGTATAGTTGGTGGGGATTTAAAGTTAAACAAAAAAGCGTGCATACAAAAGTATACAAATACAATGTAAAAATAGTACAAAAAAGGATTGGAGGGTTCATTTAGACTAAAACATGTCATACAAATATTCATTTAGTATACTTTGCGGGCATTTGAATTTAAACCAAATTTTTTTTTGAATTTGGCCGGTTACCAGTCAAACCGACCGGTTACCAGTCAAATCGACCGGTATACCGGTACAAACCGTTTGCACAGAGGATTTTAAATTCAAATTTGACTTCGACCGGTTTGGACCGGTTTCCGGCCAAACCGGTCCGGTATTGTTGTCGGTCGAAACCCACCGGCGAGCAGCGACAGGCAACACGAAGAGCCGGGAGGTCGCCGGGGCGCTGGCAGGCACTGCTCCCTCGTCGACGGCCCGCAATTCCGTCACGTGCCCGGAGATTCCGTAGAAAGTCGGGCGTGCCACCTGACCTATACCCGATCAGGAAGATGCGAACGTGTTTGTAACGATCTGCCTGCATACACAAACACATGGAAACATAAGTCCGAGCCGTGGTTGGCTCCCCAGGACGACTCTTGCATCGGCTTTAAAGAGCCAATCAAGTCCCGATGTCAGATTGGATCTGTTTGTATCCGGATATTGATAAATAAAGCAAATAACTGTAAAGCTAGTTCAATTAAATCTAACTAATCTAATCCACGACGGTAAAAGCTTCACTGTTAGATCGGAACATCCTACCCGTGACTGGGCCTAATGAACATAACAGATAACTAAACCATAACCAAAACAGAGGCCTAAGAACTAGCAAGAGCCGATTCCCGGATCAATTCCATGTTAAGACTAGAGCAAAGCATCTAATACACCACCGGATCATCCAACCCGTTTGCAAGGCCTAATCTAACAGATATTACGCCAACTCTTAAGAATAAGAGCAAACCATGACAGATCAGATCTACTAAAGATAAAAGAAGCAAGGTGTTGTCTTTACGCACCTAACTCTATGCAACGAGAGCTAGTATAAGATGATAACATGATCGCGTAAAGACAACATAATATTCGTAGATGATAAGCAATGAAAGCATGATGAATCTACTAGAAAGCCATGCTACGAACATCAGGATAACTAGCATTACTCGCCAACAAAAACGCTTCAGCACGAGCAATACCAAGGTAAAAGCAAGAACAACGCTACCCTGATCGCGAGAAGCGATCAGGGCAGTATGGCGCTTACTTGGATGAAACCCTAGGATTAGGGGTGGCGATGCGCCGAGAGTTGTTGTTTGCGAGACGTGATGACGTTCTTTTTTTCAGGAATAACATAGGGTACATATTTATAGTTCGGAGACTTGGGAAACAATCTAAACTAATCTTGTCCCGATCGGACTCTATCTCTAATCTTGAATTAAATCTAAAGATACATGGCCCATGTGGTCCAAATGCTTACGCAGGAGCCGATTTACAAGCCTTCTTAATCCTCTGCTTTAAGCCCATCTTGCTTTCGGCCCATAAATTAATCATGTTAATTTATGGCGATAACACATGCCCCCCTGGTTTTGGCAATGATAATTCCAAAACCACTCCGTCGCTTCACCTTCCTGTTAATGTTCATTAAACACACTGCAACCACCAAGGAAGATGCAACGTCTCTGCAACTGGCTCCTCGTAGAATGTGAAACTGCCGATCCGTCTTCCATCCTTTTACTATTTAATCTCACCCCAAATCGGCTCTTCTTCACGGCAAACTCCTTCTTCCTCCCAAAGACAAGTAGCGCAGAAAAAACCCCAGTCCTCCAGCACCAGTAGCCATGGCAATCTCTTCCTCCTCCGACTCCAACTCCTTCGGAGACTCTTCCTCCTCCTCTTCTCCTTCTTCTTCCCCCCTCCCTGCTTCTTCCATCGACTCAATCCCGGAGAGTCGGGAGCCGATGCCGGAGTGGGACCCAACTGCAGCGTATGAAGCGCTGGCTCCTCTTCACTGGGATGCAGAGGAGTTCGACTTCGGGACCATCTCCGAGGAGGACGAGCCCAAGACCGAGGGAGAAGACCTCCGGCTCCTGTTCCAGGAGGAGTCGGAGAGCAACGACGAGGAAGACCCCTCTTTGGCTGGAGTTGACTCCTCCTCGGAAGAGGAGATCGACTCCCGCTCCGACGATGACGAGCCGATGGGCGGAAAGCCCTTCCAGTTCCTCGGGTCCTCCGAGGAGGACAGCGAGGAGGAGAACAGCGGCAGCGACAATGGCTGGAGCGACTCCGGGTCCGAGGGCGGCGGCAGCGCCTTCGGCAGCGACGACGACGACGACAGCGACGACGACGGCAGCGGGGATGCGCCGGCCCGAAGCCCCAAGCGCCGTAGGTACTAGGTACCTACGAGCAGTAGAAGTAGGTAGTATCGTAGGGGTAGGATCACAAAGCCGAAGGATTAATTCCTTTGTAACAATCGGCTTTCCCTTGTAATGATCTTTCTTTTAAATGGAATCGAATTTCCTTCAATTACTGTGTACTGATGTACTTTCCAAAAAAGCCAATGGCAACGCATCAGGCTCCTATAAATATCCAAGAGCCGACGAAATTCAAACTAGAAGCGACCCGCACAAGAGTAGAGTATCACTTCCACCTTGAACCGAACTCGAAACAGACTCTTAAATCCGAGCGTAATTCGAAAACCCAGCTCTACAAATTCGAGCAAGAACTCTCCAAGCACCCGGAATTCGAATCAGAACTCACAGCAACCAAACCCCAAGTCAACGGATCTGAACCATGGCAGATTCTGCAGCTCAAACGACAAACTCTGCAATCAATGATGCGGCAATCTGCGGCTGAAGGTAATATTCGGCCTAATCCTTTAGTTTTCCTCAGCTTACCAAGCCTCTGAAACACTAAACTCTGAAACATGACACCATATGCATACTTCTGAATTTCTGAACTTCAGGTGTCAGACATCCTTCTGCCGCATACCTCCAATCCAAAATCTTTCTGTCTTGGCCCACGAACTTTCAAAAATCCTATAGATTTGATCTCTTGTGAAGCAAATAGGATCCCTTTCGTAAGTCAAAACATCGATCTGAACCTCTGGGCCGACTGCTTAAGAGCCTAGCCTAACCCCCTTGAGAGCTGGATTACATGGTACAGCAGAGTAGCAAAAGCTTATATGCCCTTGTGGCAGGATTTGAACATAACCGATGCACTTAGCTTATCACTGTCTTCTCTCGACAAAGATGAAAATCTTCTGAAAATCATCGGCTATTTTTGGTCTGATGCACTGAACTGTTTCCTCTTTGGTCATGGACCCATGACTCCCACTCTGCTAAATGTCACCATGATCACTGGCCTAGACATTGAATCTCCTAATCCAGCTGCCCACAAAATGGCAGAAGTCCCCTTCAAACTTTCTTCTAAGGCAAACTGCACAAACTGGGGCACTAACATGAACCAGCATATGAAAATAAAAGGTCCAGTGACTGAGAAGGAACACACAGCCTTCTTAAATCTTTGGCTAGAACACTTCATCTTTTGTGGTCTTTCTTTAGCTCCAACTAAAAATTATCTTCCCGTGGCCTATCACCTGGCCCATGGCAACCACACCGGCCTAGGTAAACTTTTCCTTGGAGAAACCTACAGATATCTCCATCTGATGACATCTAACTTGCTTAACCAAAAGAAACTGAGAACTGGAGGCCCTTGGTGGTTTATTCAGTTGTGGACACAACTGTACTTTCAACACTAGATCCCAAACTTCCAAGGCCTGACCAAGAACTCCTTTTCCTGATGTGAATGGCAAACCAATTAGATGCACTAGTGATGGCCAAGCTCTATTTAGCCTCCCTGGCAGCAAACTGAATTCAACAGATGCAGCAAACTGGTTTAGAGTCTTCTATAAAGGCTTAGAGAATCCCCTCTATTTTCCACTTACTGAATCTGAATCCTTTGAAAACCCAACTGCCTTCAGACTAGATAGCTTTGCCGATGACGACAGCACTCGGCATCTATATTCCCTAATGATTCGACCTAGTTTCCTCCCTGTTGGCATGAGTACCTCTAATAGAATTATCAAGCCAGGTTATGAAACCTACCAACCAGTCATAGCAGCTCGGCAATTCGGCTTAGGACAAGTCCCTCCCCACTTCCATACTCACCACTTGGTGGAGAGTAGAGCCGATATGCCTGATGGTCTCACCAGCTCAAGATGCTACAACATGTTCGATGATCTCCACATTCCAATACCAGCCGATCTGTCCTTTGATCTTTCATCAATCGATTTTAGCACATGGTGGGGAATGTGGAAAACCCATGTCTTCAGAAAAGCTCTAGGTCCTCGACTGCAGCAAATTGATCCTGAACATGTAATCCCCGAGGAAGAGGTACTGAATTTATACATTCATCCTTTCTAAGTCCTCCATTCCTTTACTTGACTAATCCTGCTCACCCTGTTAGCAGCAACAGGATGGTCCAGAACCTATGACCAGCAACAGGGAGCCATTCCACATTCTTCCAACTGCCCCTGACGTACTCTTCTGCAAGGGATCATCACCAATGAAGAAAGTGATAATGACCATTCAGTCAGACTTACTTCAGTCGGATTCCAAACAAAGACAAATTTCTGTAATTGTTGCCCCCCGAGTCTTGACCAAGAAAAGGAAGATGATCACAAGGCGAGTCATCAAGAAACCATCATCAGCTTCCCCGAGTCCATCAGAGTCGAACACCAACCAGGTAACTCGTCTTTCTAAAACTTTTCGTAATTGCATACACATGTACCCTGGTTGACTGTAATTCTACTTCCAGGATGCAGTTGAAGACATCTCCAACGCAGAAAGCCCAGTACAACATGAGATGACTGCAACTCCTAATGTACTCACGGAGGCAAACGAGGAACAAGCCGATACAGTCGATATTCTTGATGTCAACACAAGCTCTAACAGGACGATCGCTCTTGAACCGCCCAACGCTTCTTCTTCAGAACAGGTAACATTACAAAAACCAATTCTGAATCAGCCGATAGATTCATAAACACACCTTGCTCTAACTTCAGATATGTCCATAGGGCTTTGATATTTCAGGTTTGCTCTCCTTTGACCCGGCATCAATGGGTCTGACTGCCCCTGGAGCAAAAGCACCATCCTTGCAGCAATCGGCTAATTTGGCACATCAGCTTCAACTCATCAAGGATCTACTATCTGCTCCGATCACTGCTTTGGTTGATGATTCCAGCAAGATAAAAGAAATTCTTGAGCAGATAGAAAACCAGCTTCCAGAATCACTTCAAGTCAAACTTTGGCCAGCCGGCCATCTCCTTTTCTTCCGGGCAGAGGTGAAGGCAGCTCAACAAAGAATAGAAGCACGTCGTTCTCAAGTCTCTCTGAAAACTGACATAGCTCAAAAGTGCAAAGCACTCAACCAAAAGAAAGCAACTCTGGATGCTAAAGCTGATATCTCCGAGAACACAAGACGACTCAACCTCTTGGAAAGGAACTGATGGAACTTGAAGAAAAGGTCCGCACTACCCAAAGACTAATCCAAGAGGAGAAAGCTTTGATCGCAAACTCCAAGCAGGAAGCCCAAGAAATGACTGAACAAATATAAGCGGAGTTTGCAGAGATAGGCACCTTGAGTCGGCAGATAATATCAGACAACGACAAGGACGACAAAGCAATCATAGCACGAGCAGATGCTGTACGTGCAGAAGCCATCCATGCGATAGAAGAATTCCTGAACTAGTAGAACTATTCAGAAAACACTTGATGTTGCCTGTTAAAACCTGAAACTTTGTACTCATTTAAAAACACCTTAAGTCGATGGTCACACATCGGCTATCTCGCTTCTCATATATTATCTCTTTCTTTCTCTTTTTTTACTGGCCAACTCAACGTGTTGGCCTCTCATGATTTTTTTGCGGCCAACTCAACGTGTTGTCCTATTACACTGCAGCCAGATGGATCTCATCGGCTTTCGTTACTCGCTTTCCCACATGCTCGGGAAATACTTCTTGAGGTGTTGGCCATTGATAGTGATAGGAAACTTGGCGCCATCCAATTCCTCTAGCATGTATGCATTTCCAGGCAAGACCTGATCAACCTTGTACGGCCCGTGCCAAGCTGGAGACCACTTGCCATACTTTTTATCTTTAGTTCCCAATGGCAACACTGCCTCCCAAACCAAATCTCCAACCTAGAAATTCTTTGGCTTGACTTTTTTGTTGTACGCACGAGCAACTTTAGCCTTATTTTCCTTGATCTTCTCCAGCGACGAAAGCCTTAGCTCTGTCAGATCCTCCACATTATCGTTCATCAAGGCTGCATACTGTCCAACAGATAGATCATTCTGAAACTCAACACGCCTTGATCCGGCCGTGATCTCCCATGGTAACACAGCGTCTTGACCGTAGACTAAATGGTACGGCGATGTCTTGGTGGATCCGTGACATGAAATACGATATGCCCACAAAGCCTCTGACAAAACTTCATGCCAGCGCCTAGGATATTCATCGATCTTTCGCTTTATGAGCTTGATGAGGCTCTGGTTGGATGCTTCAGCTTGTCCATTAGCCTGGGCATAATATGGAGATGATCTAATCAGCTTAATCCCCATGTCATCGGCAAACTTCCTGAATTCCTCTGATATAAAGACCGATCCTCCATCGGTCGTAATGGTCTGAGGGATCCCAAATCTGTGAATGATGTGCTCTTTGACAAAGCTGATCACATCTCTTGACGCTACTGACCTCATGGGCACAGCTTCTACCCACTTTGTGAAATAATCTGTAGCAGCTAAGACCCATTGGTGACCTTTGCTAGATGACGGGTTGATCTGACCAATCATGTCCATGGCCCAACCTCTAAATGGCCACGGTTTGATGATAGGATTCATTACTGATGCTGGCACTATCTGAATTTTGCCAAACCTCTGACATGCCTGACATCCCTTATAATATTTGAAGCAATCTTCAAGCATAGTGGGCCAGTAATAACCCGATCGCCTAATCAGCCACTTCATCTTATGAGCCGATTGGTGAGTACCGCAGGTTCCTTTATGAACCTCATGCAAGAGCTGATTCGACTCTGAAGGCCCCAGACATTTAAGCAGCAGTCCTTCCAAGGTCCTGTAGAACATGTCATCACCTATCAGAACATACTTCATAGCCTTGAGTCTTGTCCTCCTGGGTGCCCCCCCCCGAGCCGAATCCTTCAAGTAATTGAAGATATCGGCTCTGCAGTCTCCGGGTTCTAGAAACTGAACCTCTACATCGACTCCATCGGCTGTCTCCTTGTACCCAGAAGCCATCTGTGCCAAATCGTTGGCTTCATTGTTCAGAGTCCTGCGTATCCAGTGGAAATTGATGTACCTGAATTGTGACATCAACTCACGGCACTGCATCCATACCGGAAAAGAGCCTCGCTCTCACATCTATATTCTTCCGTGAGCTGAGAAATCACCAGCTTCGAATCTCTAAATATTTCCACCGCTTCTGCACCAGCTTCGAGGAGCAGTTCCATCCCCTTGCGAACGACTTCATATTCCACCAAATTATTGGTGCATGGGGCAGTCCCCTTATGGAAAAGGAGTAAGTCTCCCCACGAGGCGAGACCAACAGAATTCCCATGCCGCACTCATCATCGCAAGCCGATCCGTCAAAAAACATAGCCCAAGCACGAATGAATAGTGCAGCAACATCAGTGCTGATCCTGTCTGCAACAAGATCCGCCAGTGCCTGTCCTTTGACTGCTTTTGCAGCCTGATACCGAATATCGAACTCTGACAATGCAAACATCCATTTTCCAAGCCGACCTTTCAGTACATGAGCCGACAACATGTGCTTTATGACATCTGATCTGGTCTCGGCGTCTAACATGCGCCTGCTGAGGTAGAAAACCACCCTCTCCTGGCCGTCGTGCTTCTAAACCAATACTGAAGCAATGGAAGTGTCACACACGGACAGATACACATAGAACGGCCTATCTTGCTGAGGAGGAACCAACACTGGAGGCTTTGACAAATATTCTTTGATTTCATCGAAAGCTTGCTGCTGTTCTGCCCCCCAGCAAAACTCATCATCGGATTTGATCTTCACTAAAGCCAAGAACGGTTCAATGTGCCCAGACAGATTAGAAATAAATCGTTTGACAAAGTTAATTTTACCGATGAGCTTCTGCAACTCTTTCTTTGTAGTAGGTGGCTTCATCGTCTTCACAGCTTCTTGACTCTTCAGGCCAATCTCGATTCACCATTCATGCATCAGGAATCCCAAAAATTGACCGGCCGATACGCCAAAAGCGCACTTCTTTGGGTTCATCTTGAGCCCAAACCTTCGAGTCCACTCCAAAACTTGACGCAGATCTTCTAGATGCCCCCAGCTGATTTGGACTTGACCACAACATCATCAATATAAATTTATACCAGTTTACCGATGAAATCATGAAAAATGTAATTCATGGCACGTTGGTACGTCGCACCGGCATTTTTCAATCCAAAGGTCATAACCAAGTACTCGAACAAGCCGACCGCGCCTGGTACTCTGAACGCGGTCTTGTGCACGTCTTCTGGGGCCATGAAGATCTAGTTGTAACCGGCTTTACCATCCATAAAACTTATCATTTTGTGGCCGGCAGCTGCGTTGATCAATGTCTCTGCAACAGGCATCGGGTATTCATCCTTTGGCGTCGCTCTGTAGAGATCTCTAAAATCGACGCAGACACGCCATCGGCCATCCTTCTTTTGTACCGGTACCACGCTAGAGATCCATTCTGCATACCGGTACAGACTGATGAAACCAACATCCAACATCTTCTCCACCTCTTTCTTGACTTCATCTAGGACTTCGGCTTTCATCTGACGTGCTCGTTGCTGAAACGGCCGAAACCCTTTCTTGAGCGGGAGCCGATGCTCGATGATGCTTCTATCTAGACCGGGCATCTCAGTGTAGTCCCATGCGAAACAATCCCGGTACTCTTTCAGCAGTGTAATCATCCCCTCACGCAAGACCGGATCCACTTTTTGCTGATAAATGTCGGCCGTGGCTTATCTCCAAGACTGATGTCAACCTCTTCCAAATCGTCAGCTGACGTGAACCCGTATCCTAGCTTGCCGTCGTTTGAAAAACCAGCTGCAAACACAGGGAGATGACAAGAAAAATTATTTGGCCAACCGCATGGAGTGGCGTACAGGCCCCGCCATGTTGATCTGGAATGAAAAATTCTGTCCCGTAGGAGTGGAGTCTGACAACTCTACCACGTTGGCTTGCGGGAAGGGCTTCGTGTCAACCTTCATCGTGTGTTGGGCCAGGATTAATCGGCCTTACTCGATAGCCGATTGAATCTGACGACGCAACTCCTTGCATTCACCCGTGGCATGAGTGAACGAGTGGTGCCATTTGCAATACAGTCTTCCTTGCAGCTCTTATGCCGTCGGTAGCTTGTGATTCTCTGGGAGCTTCAACTGCTTCTACTTGAGGAGCAGATCAAATATCTGCTCTGCTTTGGTCACGTCGAAGTCGAAGCCCTTCACAAGCCCCTGCTGTTTGACCCACTTGCACGGGACATGGTTTGCCCCCCGAGTCCACTCTGCCACGGCCACTTCTTGCTCCTTGCCAGAGTCGTCAGATTCATCCGCCTGGGCCATGTTCACATGGCGCTTAAACTTGTCTTGGTACAGCTCAGGATGATAAAGATCATATGCAGTAAGCTTCTGCACCAGGTACGCCAGAGATTTGAACTCCAACTGGAAAGCCGTATCCTTGATCGGCTTAGCGAGTCCCAGAACTGCCAGATCGACTGCTTCCTTCTCCGTAATGCATGATGAGTAGCATCGATTCTTGACCTCTCTGAAGAGCTGTATGTATTCTGACACCGTCTCTCCTCGCTTCTACTTGACTTGGGCGAGGTCGGCAATTCCAGCTTCAGCAGCCTCTGAGTGATACTGGGTATGGAACTGATCTTCCAGCTGCCTCCAAGTTCGAATCGAATCTGGGGCTAATGACACGTACCATCCAAAAGCTGGGCCTGTAAGAGATTGGCCGAAGAAACGGACCCTCAGCGGATCCGATACTGAAATCATCCCAAGCTGCGTTAAGTATCAGCTCACATGCTTAATGGAGCTGGCTCCTTCTGACCCGTTGAACTTGGTGAACTTAGGGAGCCGATACTTGGGTGGCAATGGGATCAAGTCATAGTCACTTGGATACGGCTTGGAATAGCCGATCGCTTTTCTCTTGGGCAGGATGCCGAACTGGTCTCTCAGTATTGCACTGACCTGCTCCACACTAAGAACTCCTGGGGCCGATGGCTCAGCACTCGGCCCAGTAGCGTACTTTGCCGGCCACGCTTGTTTCTCCGTGTCAGCTCCAGAAGCTCCTGGGTTTACCAACTGCACCGAGCGTGTTGGATTGACGCTGTCAGGGATGTAGGCGCACGTGTAGCCGTGCGGGATCTCCTTGGGTGGCTCGGTGAAGAACTGGCCTTCTCCGGGGTCACCACTGATCTTGTGGACGACGTAGATCGGCGAACTCTGCTGTGCTGCTGCCGCGAGCGAGTAGGACACTGGCGGCCTGGTTTGCAGTGCAGCTTCCCCCTGTGACTCCCCAAGACTGGTCCCGACGGGGAGTACTGGTTCTTGATCACCTCCTGGACAACACGATATGCCATGCGCTCGAGCTCGTTTACCAGGCTCTCTGAGTGCCGATGAAGCACATGAGCCACCATGTAGTTCATCTCCTGACGTAGGGCCTTGGTACGCTCCTCTGAAGGCATGGACAGGTCAACGTTGTCGAGAGCGCCCTCTGGTGAGAATCACTTCCACCTGATGCCATGGTTGCAGGTCCTCTCAAAAGAGCCGATGAGATTGGCTTCGAACTGAACTTTGACCTCATCGTATTTTTGCTTGTGCTCTGTAGGCAGCTCTTCATACGTGACAGGTTTGGTGACCGGCAGAACCGATGCTTGGTCCTGAGCTCCTGCCATCTCTGCGGTGGGAGTTGTTGTTGACGGGTGTCCCAGCAGGCGTGACAGAATGTGTTGTCGGTCGAAACCCACCGATAAGCTGCGACAGGCAACACGAAGAGCCGGGAGGTCGCCGGGGCGCTGGCAGGCACTGCTCCCTCGTCGACGGCCCGCAATTCCGTCACGCACCTGGAGATTCCGTAGAAAGTCGGGCGTGCCACCTGACCTATACCCGATCAGGAAGGTGCGAACGTGTTTGTAACGATCTGCCTGCATACACAAACACATGGAAACATAAGTCCGAGCCATGGTCGGCTCCCCAGGACGACTCTTGCATCGGCTTTAAAGAGCCGATCAAGTCCCTGTGTCAGATTGGATCTGTTTGCATCCGGATATTGATAAATAAAGCAAATAACTGTAAAGCTGCTTCAATTAAATGTAACTAATCTAATCCACGACGGTAAAAGCTTCACTGTTAGATCGGAACATCCTACACGTGACTGGGCCTAATGAACATAACAGATAACTAAACCATAACCAAAACAGAGGCCTAAGAACTAGCAAGAGCCGATTCCCGGATCAATTCCATGTTAAGACTAGAGCAAAGCATCTAATACACCACCGGATCATCCAACCCGTTTGCAAGGCCTAATCTAACAGATATTAGGTCAACTCTTAAGAATAAGAGCAAACAATGACAGATCAGATCTACTAAAGATAAAAGAAGCAGGGTGTTGTCTTTACGCAGCTAACTCTATGCAACGAGAGTTAGTATATGATGATAACATGATCGCGTAAAGACAACATGATATTCGTAGATGATAAACAATGAAAGCACGATGAATCTACTAGAAAGCCATGCTACGAACATCAGGATAACTAGCATTACTCGCCATAAAAAATGCTTCAGCACGAGCAATACCAAGGTAAAAGTAAGAACAACGCTGCCCTGATCGCGAGAAGCGATCAGGGCAGCATGGCGCTTACTTGGATGAAACTCTAGAATTAGGGGTGGTGATGCGCCGAGAGTTGTTGTTTGCGAGACGTGATGATGTTCTTTTTTTCAGAGTCTGGTCCCATAAATTAATCCTGTTAATTTATGACGATAATAGGTATACCGGTACCGGACCCCGCCGGTTTGGCCGGACCGGTCGGTAACTTAAACCCTGGTTGGAGCTCACTTGCAGAGTCTAAAATTGCTTCAGATTTCAATTCTCACTTAACAATTTTATATATAATATCTCTATTGGATACTCTGAATATAAAATAAGCTATTTCATACCCGAGCCATTTGCGCGCCCGATCCGCCGGTTTTCCCCGTCTGGTCTTCCGCATCCGGTCCGGTGCTTCGCTCTCCCCCCGGCCCACCACCTCCCCACCTCCACCGTCACCGAACCCGAGCCCAGACCCCGACGCCGCACCCCCAAAACCGCCCAGCTCGGATCCTTGCCGTCGTCGTTCCTTCTTCCCCAGACTCGCCCCCAATCCCGGCGTCCAGCTCCGATTCGCGCCCCCAATCCTAGCACCAATTCGCCGCTCCCACCTTCAGACGCGACCCCAATACCGGCGCCCAGCTCGGATCCTGGCGGCGCCGCATCAACCTGCCGTCGGCGCTCATTCACCCACGAGACGCGTCCCCAACTCCGGCGCCGTACCACCCCCATCTCGGCGCGTCTCGGCCTCCCGTCGGTTTGTCTTCTGGTGCGTCAATTTGTCTACTATTCACTACTTTACTCGATTCCTCATGTGCGTTGATTCAGGTTCTCTCCACTTTTCTGGATCGGCGGTGACGGCCCCCAAGATCCGATAAAGCCGTCCACCTCAGGGTCGCCCGATCGCCGGAGAACAAGGCGGCTGCGTCCACCTCGCCCTCGGTGCCGCCCGATCGCCGGAGAACAAGGCGGCTGCCGCGGCACCGGCGCCGCTCGCTGCGCCTGCTCCATCTCCCTCGCCAGCAGGGCAGAGGATCTCCGGCTGGCAGTCCACGGGGTCAGTGCGCGCGCCCATGCGGGTCGGCAAACTGACCTCCGCCATGCCTTCCTCGAGCAGATCGACCTCCTAGCGCGGGGCCTCGGGCGCCAAGCAGCTCACGCAGCGACTGCGCCTGCAAGAAGACGCAGGCGGAAGTGGCAGCAGGGAGGAGGACGAGCGCCTGCCGCTTCTGCTTATTATGCAAATCGATGAGGTAGGGGCATATGATTTTTCGTCTCCCATTCGTTCAGTTGAAATCAATTGTTTTTCTCAATTCCCGTGGTGGATCTGGACGATTCGTGCAAGCATCGAGCATTAGCTTAGTCTGATGCGTTTTTCTTGGCAGTGTATCATCAGCGTCAATCCATCGCTCCCACCGGCACCGGCGACGGCCCACTCAGCCAGGTTCAGCGTCGAGTGTCTCAAACGGCAAGGTCAACTTGCGGGGTTGCGGCGCCTGGCTCCATCATCATCACCTGAAGCTGTCGATTTCTTCTAAGGTTTCCTCCCTGCTGCTCGAAGCCCTTCCATCCCCTCCTCTATCCTATTCTATGTTGCTCGATTTCTCATGGCTACTTGACTACTAGTGTAGTGTTAGGGATTTGCTCTTTTGGAATAGGTCCAGCTGCCGGCGCACGTCCCTAACCTAGGAGCTAGACGCAACTAGCACCCCCAACCTCTGCAGGCTCTGATCTGAATACAGTTGTAGAACATCCTCTTTTGAGCTGCTGAGTGCCAGGACCATCCATTCAACCCAAGATAATATTGACAGTGTTTTGAATTTTGAATTAGCTAAATACATCGACTATGCTATCCAATAATAGTTTTTGCAATTGGATTTAGGCTTTTTGTTTCTAATGGATTACCTTTGAAACTAAACTTTTTTACTTACTGATTTTCTAGCTGTTCATTTCGATCATTCATCGATGAAGAGGTGATTCTGCCGATGTTGTGTTTTTGAGCTCCCCATTTAAAAGATTGTGTGTTTAATCTTGCATGCACTGGATTTTATCCTCTTATAAGCAGATCTGTTGGGCCCTCCTAGTTTAATCTGGATCTCCTGTTTTAGCTATGCTTTTTCCCCAACAGTACCGTTGATGCAAAAAGAATCTTTATTTTTGTCAGGTTAAGATTCATTATGCCATCTACTATGCTTCCATCCTATCATCCCTGTAATTAACTAGCACATAAATAAGGAAAATTTTAGCAGTTCAATGCCTCTATCATTGATGTATCTCTGGTTTACTACCCAATACCCAATAATGTTCCAAATTAATCTACTTATACAATCAATGTTCTTAAGGCGCTGTCGCGGCGACCTACCCCCCTCACAACGCCTAGGCGTATAAGGCGCGCGGCGAGGCGACGCCATAGACATATCCTAAATATACCATGATAGTAAAATTTAGTAGCATATACATACCTTTGTTGAGCTGTTGCACCGTACATTCTTCCTTCCCAATTACTCCACTCAAGCAAGCAATAGACTAATAGAGGCATCGAGCAGAGCAAGCACAGACAGCAGAGGGAACTAGGGAGCAGGGAAGATAAACACGAGCACAAAGCAGAGGAAAGGGAAGGGAAGACCGGAGATTGGAGATGAATTACCTAGGCATTGCAGTCTAGCAAGGAGGCCGAAGATAGCAGAGGAGGCGCACGGAGGCAGGGGCCCACGCGGAGAGGCGGGAGCGCGTGAAGGCGCAGAGGAGGCGGGGCTGCGCCGCCGCGCTGGGCCGCACGGGTCTCGCGGATGAGCAGAGATACACGGGACCGCGAGGCTGCAAGCATCGCCGTGGTGATGCGCAGAGCCGCGAGGGTCGCAGTCGCCGCCTCGGCGAGGATCCATGCCACCACCGTGAGTTCCCTTTGTTACCTCTCTCTTCTCTGTTTCCCTCTCCTAATTAAGCCACGACTAGGCTTTTGCCGCTCGATTTCGCGTCCAATTCTCGCCCGCCCTCAATTTCTCGTCCGATTCCCGCCTGCCCCTCAAGTTCCCGCCTGCCCTGCTCCAATTCCCGCCTGCCCTCAATTTTCCGTGCGATTCCCGCCCGCCCCTCGAGTTCCCGCCTGCCCTGCTCGAGTTCCCGTGCGGCACCCATCTATGGCGACCGCCTCGTCCCCCAGGACGCCCAGCGACCGCCTCGTCCCCCAGGCGGACGCCTTGCGCCTGAGGCGGACGCCATAGGCGTTCTGGCAAGGCGAGGGGGACGCCTACCACCCCGAGCACGCCTCGATGCCTAGTCGTCGCCTAGGCGATGCCTTAAGAACATTGTATACAGTGCCACGAATGCTTCGTTATAGAAAATGTGATTTCTCAAACTGATTAAATGCCAATTCTTTTAGTCGGCTTCTTTTATAGATCAATTATTCTTTGCTGATCAATTTCTGTGAGCTGACGATTCCGTGGAAGTGAATGCTGGCTGAAAAACTAGGCATGTACATGCATCTGATTTTTTTTTTGAAAATTTGATCAATTTGCAATATACTAAGCACAATTACATTTGCATCTACCCATGTCTATTTATTTTAGGCAGAATAGATTATGAGCCTGTTGTGCTTTTGTTTGTTTTAATGCTATGTATATGTATTATGCTAGTACATTCCACAGTTTTTTTAGAACAGTATATTCCACAGTTAAGAAACTATCAGATGACTATGAGAACTCACAACAGCAATTTAATCATGTTGAGCTAGATTGGGTATTCAAGTTGGCATATTTGCCAACCATTTTACTTTCACCATTAAATTAAGCAATCTCTGGTGCGTGGAAGTACATTTGGATTTGTGTAGTTTGACTTAAACAATTTACATCTTCAGTTCAGCTGGTGAACACTATTGTTCATGGATCTTATTCACGGTATTGTTACAGATTTAAGGTTCCTGACTTTTACTTTGCTTAGGACACATTGCAGGTGTGAGAGCATCGAGTAATCTCTGCACCAGTATCACATTAGAGCAGATTGGTCATAACAAGCAAGCTTGACATTTGTTTGCATTATGGAAGACATCCAAACTCGCTGTTATGTCAGATGCTGTTGAAAGCTGAAATATCTCTGAGGGAAATGTAGAAAAATCTTACTAGCGTCATCATTTATATCTTTCCGAGACATACATTTGTGTGCCTGTAATATGATTTCCAAGGCATCCCGGTGCATATGATATATAAATTCTTTCATGTATACTTTGTTCAAAATTTCTAGCTGCTAATCCTTATTTTATTTTATTCATATATTTAGCTCATTTAGTTAGTTGATGAGTGCGTAATTTTGTTAGTCTTTCTCGTAAAAATTTGACGGCCTCAAGCGATAAATAGCACTTATAAGGGAAAGAATGATTATGCATGTTTACCGTCTCTTTCTACCACCGTGCAACGCACAGTACCTTGGGCCCTAGGCTGTCAGAGCCCTGACCTATGTTTTTTAATAGTGAAAAAATCGTGTAAAACTGATATAATGACGCGCCCAAAAAACTGCAGCAGAACGTGTGGACGCAACAGCGCCCAAAAAACCGCAGCAGAACGTGCGGACGCAGCAGAAAAAAAAAACAGAGCGGGACGCTCGGTCACGCGGCACCAAGGAACCGCACTAGCCGCTGGCGCGGAGGAGGTATTGAATAGCGGTGTCATATATATATATTTGTTTGTGCTTCTTCTATTTTGTTGTTGTATAAGATTGTAGGCGCTTCAATTGCCCAGGATTAAATGCATGCACCATGTTTCTCTTTGTATGACATTATGTGGTTTTGTGTTAATTGAATAAAGATTCGGTGTTATGATGTATATTCTATGAATATAAAATATATATTTAATAGTTTTTTAATGACACGTGCATGCCATATGTGCACTCTATTAGTATTATAGAAATGTACAAAGTATCTTTACAAGAATATTTTGATCATTTCATGCTATAATAATTGCCTTAGTATTCGTATCTTGGTCAAAGGTGAGCGATGGGCCAAAGCCCAGTTAAGAAAAGGAAAAATCTAAAAAAGGCCCAACTCGGCATCAGGACTCTTGTTCGTTCTCCACTTCTCGTAGGCTCGTAGCGCTGCTCCAACCACCACACTCCAGTTCTCCGCCTCGCCGCCCAAAACCCACTCTCTTCAAAACCCTTCCTACCGCGGCGGCCGCCGGCGCCGACGGCGACGGTGAGGCAGCCATGGCCGCCCCCGCTACCCGAAGGATCGTTGGCGCTGAGGTTCCCATCCCCAGCTCCGACAAGCTGCGGTGGATCGACCTCACCGTCCCCTCCTCCTTCGCGCCGGCTAGTCCCGCCGATCCCTTCGTCTGCGTGCCCCCGCGCGCCGCCTCGGGGTGCCACATCATTCCTTCCGGAGATTCTCAGTATTACCTCTCGTGGTATGTTTGTCGCCTCTCCTCGCTTCTTCGAGCTCTATTGTTATTCTGTTCGGGATGAGTGGCACATTGTGTTGGCTCAACAATCAGATTAGATTTAGCGTAGAATATAGTTGACGCCTTCGGAGTTGTTTGCGCTCATGTTTCTGTGAGATGAATCCTTTTAGAACTAGAACTAGAACTTAAACGCACACTCAGTCTTGCTGTGGTACTTGCCACGTTCAGAGAAACCCTAGGTTCATAATAGGTGTGGATTTTCTAAAGGAACCTTACGTCTTCCGTTTACAGGAGGATTCACGAGGAACAACCAAATTTGCTAGAGGTCATCGAACTTAGTGCTTCCAAAGAGTTCCCTAGCTCTGGACTGCGCTTGGTCTTCCAGGAGGCGCTATGTCCATTTGCCTTTTTATGTGAACGAGAGGTTGGCTCATTCCTCATATCTTATGCTAATTGTTATTTTTTCAGTAACTTTCTGGAACCATAGAGACTAGCTAATCACTTTTATGGCAATGCAGGGTCGAAGGCAAGGGGAGCTTGTCTATCTGTTATATGTGCTTACCGTTTCTGGAGTTGCGCTCTTGTGCCACTTGCGCAGCCCATTTTCATACTTATCTGGTTCAGTACTGCATCAAGATGATGTAGTTGAGTTTAGTCTCCAAACTCATGCTCAGAGTGCAAAGGTTACAGCGGTATCAGCAAAACCAGGATGCATAGTAATTGGTCGGCAAGATGGCTCCGTCTGCTCTTACAGCCTTGGCAAGTTAGCTCCGAATACACCAGGCATGTCCTCTACCGTAATTCACAGAAGCAAACTCACTGTTCTGGATTTAATGTGTTCCAGATGATTGGAATAGGGCCCTTCTGTAGCTCTCCCCATGGTTTCTGACAGTTACTGTCTTCGACTGTAGGATTCTCGAATGAGCTGCGAGATGATGCTGGGATTGGGCGTTTATGGACTCTCATGTCGAGGTACTACTTTGCTTATACCAAGCAATGAATACATTTCATAGCTTAGTGTAGCATAGACTAGGAAGCAAGAACTGCATGTGCACTGTTCATACGATGGTTGCTCAATTGACACTTCCATTTACTGTTGCAAGTCGCAGCGTAGCATATTTCTATATGTGAATGGAGTTCCAGTTTATTTTACAGCATGTTTAGTTGATCTACATTTCATGTTTCATTTTTTTTATCTATTTGCATGATGTTTATCTGCATTATTTTGCAGAATCAAAACTGTGGGTCCTGTGCAGGATATAGTGGCAACTGCCATAAATGAAAGGGACCTGTTATTTGTTCTTCATTTAGATGGACATTTGCGCATATGGGATAATCACACGAAACTTCTCAACTATAATGTTCACTCAAATGATATTGAAGGTAATGCCTATGTTCTGTATACTTGCTACCCTCTTGATCTTGTCCCTCTGAGCTGTTGATAAGTACGTTATGGTTCTTGTAAGCAATGTTGCTGTGTTTACAATACATGCAATGCCACTGTGACACTTGTGTAAGCCACAATCACAACTTTAAGTCCTTAAGTCAGTTTTGCTTCCAGCCTCGTATCCAATCTGTTCATGCTGTTGACATCCATTGTCTATACTAGTTAATGGACAACTGGTAACTTTTAGTGGTGGGCTGATTATAGCTTTATCTGTAGTTCTGTACATGCTTGTTTCAGTGAGCCCTGTGGCATAGCTTTGGAATGTGGAAAAGAAGTAAAACTAGGGCCAATTGTAGCTAGCATTTGGGGTTTCATTTGTTTGCACTAGTTCTAAGAGTCAAGGGAAGGGTTTGGTTGAGTAATTTGAGGCACATAAAGATTAATGATTTTCATGAATAAACAGGCGCGCTTTGTCAATGCATTGCAATATTGCTGTTGCCTCTGCAATTTTGTCTTTTGTTTGGCAACGCTGTTGATGATATCTCTCTATATCAGGCCATCCGTCCAGGCTATGGGTTGGTGAGGCTGATGACGATCAAGAGCTGATATCTTTGGCAATTCTGCATCAGAACACTGTGGTATGTCAAGAATGTTGTCTGACCAGTTATTTACTTGCTCATTCGCCATTTTCACAAAATCTACATGTATACACCATGAGAACAGAACCTAAGGTTTGTGGTGGTAACTAGGTAACTCCACTGTTTGAAAATGGCAAGAGGATGTTCTACTCTAGGTTTAGTGTTAATCGGAAGTGTATCCATACATACTATGCACCAAGAATAATCTAATCGCAAGCTATGCTTTGCCAGTATTTTCTTACTTGATGGGACTAGCATAGTTGGTAAACTACATGATCTGAATGTTATTGAGAATAAAGAAAACTTTTTTTTAACCTTACTGAGAAAGAGGAGTCGGGTAGATTGAGGGTGGCAGTTATGAGCTTAATGTTGGCCCAAATGATCTGATTTCTTTCCCTTAAGGCCCAAAGGGCAGTCTTAATACATATATAGACTCCAAGACTCTTAAGACATCTTAATAGACTCTTAACACCTAAGCAGCCACATGAGGCTAGAAAATCCTCTGTGTGATCCCATCAATGGTTGAGATCACCGCGCTGGGGGGGGGGGGGCTTTACCTAGCCCTATCTAGTATAATAGATAGATACATGGACACACATGTGTGAGACTTATCTAAAACTTAGTTTCGAGCTTGCCCTGGTTGGTGTTGTACTAAAATTGAACTGGTGACATAATTACTGTGAAGCATTGTTGTCCCCTCAGTTCATAAGATGGTGATATTTACTAGCTGTGGATTATATAACCTTTACCTGGTGATTATCCTGTGTTTAAATGTCGGATCTGATGATCTATCCTTTGCTTGTGCTCATGTCTGTCACTTCATGAAATCTATTTTTTTGTCTATTGTGGATTGTTCACCACTGTATAATGGCTTAATGTGATGAAAACTGCTATTTTTTCTCATCATTATTGCTGGAAATAGCTGACTGGTTACCATTATTACATTTTAAAGGTTCAAGATTGTGATCATGTTGCTGTGTATGGCTTCAGTTTTTCTGCTGGGGAAAAGTTCCCATTCTCTCCTGAACCTTCAATTTCTACTATACCTTTGCTGGAGGTAAAGCGCCACTGTGGGTGATGTGCTTTTATTTTTATTTAGTTTATTGGCATTGACATCAATGAAGGGCGGGCCTGGTGCAGCGGTAGAGCCTACCGTCTGTAACCGGAAGGTCCCGGGTTCGAGCCCCAACCTCTGCACATTTGTGTGGGTAAGGCTTGGGGCTTAAAGACAACCCTTCCCCAGACCCCGCACAGTGCGGGAAGCCTACGGCACTGGGTACGCCCTTTTTATTGGCATTGCCATCAATAATCTTTACTATTGTAAGATCTCCATCTACTTAAGTAATTTGAAATGAATCAGTTAATCATAATTATTCTGGACTTTCAAATATTTATATTTTTAAGCAGTTTTATGGAAAACAACGTTGATACATCATCCTTACATGTTAAAAACATCTTCCCTCATTAGATAATATTCCAACATCCTTACTCAGGGGAAGCTTGTCGACTTGAAAATAGGCATGGACAAGCTTTGGATACTTAAAGAATTTGGAACAATGCTGTATGAAATATTGCAGTATGACATTGAAACGTAAGTCTGTTGTACATCATTGTTGTCACCATGTTCCATTCCAATCCTTCAACCAGTGGTAGACTGGTAATTTGTTACGTAACTTATGTCGCACCAAGCACCTCTTATTTTAATGATCTTGATCACTATATGTACACAGCATCAACTGTCTTATTTTAATGACCTTTATCACTATATAAGTACATGCCATCAACTGTACTAGGCAAGTCAACTAACATACATTAGTACAAAAATACACGCCAGTCTTGATTTATTTTTTCTACTTTTATTTGTATTACATATATTATCACCTTTCTGCACATAAATTTGTAAGTGTGCATGCACTAACATATCCTACTTCCGTGAATTCTTGGGGGATATTCAGATGTGCAAATGTATGAACATTGAGTTAATTGGTGCTGGGGTGAATTTGCCACCAAGCCCATATATGCATCTCATCTTAACCAGTGAATAGTTAATTTCTTAACTACTTCCGTTTGATTGTCGGTTATTTTATCAGTTGATTGCAACATGATATAGTTGGATGTCACCTTGTCATCTATCTCCGAGCTTTTCTCAAAATTCTATAGTCAGTATTTGATTTCCTTTTTCTTATGTAAATTCTGGACACAGTTGCTAAATTATATCAAGTAATGCTAATTGATTGGCCAGATTTTATTTACAATGTAAAATATTGCAGTAAGAAAATTTGCTCTTATGTGCTACAAGAAGATGCTATCAGTGAGCAATTGTTTCAAAATTCTGACAATGCATTGGATGATTTGGTCTGGACAGCTGATTCAATGTTCTCCTCCTTGAAGGTAGCTGTATTTTCCTTTTGATTTTGTTCACAGTTCTAATTTCATCTGGAACACACAGATATGTTTATCTGATGATTAGCTTGAATAATTTGTTTGCTACTTTGCATTGCTGATAATTTTTTGGTTATCTTCTCTTTTCTCTTGTAAATTGAGTGATCTGCTGATGGATGCTTAATTCTATTGCACTTGGTCACTGAAACTCTAGAGATTCTTGGGCAATATAATTATAATCGTTCTCAAGTGTCATACATTTCTCTTTCTAGTTGCATATTCATAGTAATTTCCATAGTTCTTTAGTCTAGGGTTGTGCCTAATTTGATCCCTCCACTTCTGCCTGTTGGTTCATTTTTATCTTTTAAGTTTCACAACGGTTAGTTTTATCAGCATATTTTAAACCTATCTTTTCAAGTGAAATATCATATTATTCAGATGATAGAGTTTTATACTGTTGCGGAATATATTGTTTAGCATTTCAGAGCTCTTCCATGCATTTTAACTAAAATTTTTTTGGCATGTTTTGTGACTACTGACTAGAGAGTACTTCAATGTCCCTTAGCTATCTATACATCTTTGGTATCTGTAGGAAGATGCTTTCAATTTTATTTCATCCATGTTTCTGCGGAGGCTACTTCAACCAGGAGTAAATCACTGTTCTGCTCTACGTGAAACCTTATTAGAGCACAAAAAGTTTCTATCGGATTCTGAGTTTCAGTCACTTACAGCTAATGGGCTACGAAAAGAAATACTATCCATTATGGAACAAGAGGTATTTTTTTCCTTTTCTCGATTCTTTTGTACTTTTAAGGCTTCTAATTTCTAGTTTGTCTTTATAGCTGAATCTCCAGACTCATTTTTTGTTTTAGGGAAGTTCACAGACAGCGAGTGCTACAGCTTATCACTGGAAAAAATTCTGTGCACGATATCTCCACAATTGGTGCTGGAACAATAGGCCATATGGGTTGCTTCTTGATACTAACAACGAAGTGTTTGGTTTAATAAGAAAGGGTTCATTTTCCCTTTTCCGCTGTTTGGAGGGTGTGGAGATGCTTATTTATGGTTTGTTTCTGTCCTAGTATTTTCCAAAATGTTTCAGCTTATCAGTTGAGAGTAATTATGCAATGCTAACTAGC
This sequence comes from Panicum virgatum, assembly GCF_016808335.1. Taxonomy (NCBI): domain Eukaryota; kingdom Viridiplantae; phylum Streptophyta; class Magnoliopsida; order Poales; family Poaceae; genus Panicum; species Panicum virgatum. Next base: position 3,575,698 of record NC_053145.1, read on the forward strand.
CTAACATTTCAGGTTCATCTGATGAACTGCGCAATATTGATGACCTAGAGATGAACTTATTGGATGACACATCTGACTTTGAACTCCTCAATGAAGTCCTTAGATGCATGGGCCATATACACCATCTGCTGGGGAGATCTTCCACGGCAATATATTACGAGTCCCTTATCAGTTCTGTTATATCATCTGATGAAATTGCTTTGCAGATAGTAAAAATTCTAGAGACTGGTTTTACTCAATCATCCTCATCCGTCACTTCATTACTTGGAACGGATGCTTATATAGAAAGAAGGCAGGCAGCTCACAAACATCAAAGGAAATTTTCTGTTGAGATGTTACTATCTTTTCATAAGTTGCAATCAAGATCCACATCCTGGTCGGTGGTATTCGATGTGATTGAGAAGTTTATGAAGTGTTTGAACACAAACATCAACGTACAAGACTATGAATCAAAGAGAGTTTGTAATGTTAATTCCATGTTACTAGTTCAGGCTACTTCACAAGTTGCAAGGACGATGTTTGAGTGTGCTTTTGATCTGTTTCTGTTCCTCAATTATCTTGTTGGTGTTGGTGGGCAGGTATGCTGTACCTTTTTGACTTTTGATATTTCTGTCTGCTGTGTACGAGCCTTGAATTTTGCTTCTTCTACCAAGTACACACATGACTGTCTATTGAGTTGCATACACCAACCAATTCAACCCAAAAGTTTAAGCTGATAGGGAGAGGTGGGCAATTCACTTATAATTCAACACTCCCCCACACGTCTAGGCTCCGTGAGGCCTCAAACATGGAAATAGCAGTCAGCTGCAATTATTTTATTTAATCGCGCCCGCCAGGATTCGAACTCGAGACCTCTAGCCCTGATACCATATTGAGTTGCATGCAGCAACCTATTCAACACAAAAGCTTAAGCAGATAGGGAGAGGTAGGAAATTGACTTGTACTTAAACACTATCACATAGCTAAAGATACACATTTCTTTGGCCTTAATGAGCTTACTTTTCTCATCTCAAATGTAACTTGCAATAGCTGATCAGAACTGTCACAAACTTATTCAAATACTGGGATGTTGGATTGCTCTTTGTGATATTGCAACTGGAAAGTTAAATAGCAATAATGAATTTTGGTTGGTGAGCCAATCTTGTGCACATAACATATGGCTAACTACCAACAACTGCTATTGTCTAACAATCATCTAGGTGAATATTTGCTATTTTACATGTCCAAAAAAGTTAATTCCATGTGCAAATATTAAGTGACAATGTTTCTTTTTCCTAATATTTTACACCTTTTCTTATGTTTGGGTTGTAAAATTGTAAATGAATGAGTCCCCATCTTCATTTATACAATTGTTCTTCTATAGTATATATTATTTTGATTTCTTTCTTTGATAATAATAATTTCTGAATCAGGTCTCCTTGTTGCAAAGTGATGTTGCTAGAATAAAACTGAAGCTGTTCCCAATGATTCAAGACATATTGGGACAGTGGATTGTTCTCCACTTTGTAGGAATCTCACCAACCTTGCCACCAACCATCGAAGATTTTAGTTATCAACTTTCTTCTCTTCAGCTCGGTAATGATCCCCTAAAAGATATGACCGTATCCTACCTGTGTCGTCTATATACATATTTTGAGTGGGCATCCTGCCACTGCCTTTATTGTCTTATTTTCCTCTGTTTAATGATGTTATATAATGAGTTCACACCAAAGGACCATGTGTCGGTTCGGTGTTTTGTAAAGGCGTGCATAAGATTTTGTTTTTAGGGACACTTGTGTGATCACATCTAGACATCTAGTATGTTCCACAGGACAATGCTTACCCTGGTTTCTTGTGTTTCTGCGAATCTGAACTAACTGTACAAGCTCCTGCAAAGCCTCCAAACAGGTTCATATACGCGTTGTGTGTGAGAGCCCAAAGAATGTGTTGTTAACTTCACATTCACTAGTTTTTATTCCTTCTATTATTGCATTTGTTAAATGTAAGGTCTCTGCATTAGTTACGCATATCTAATACTTTGTTCAACTGCAAAAATATTGAGAACAAGGGTATTGCGGTGTCTTGCCTCTGATTGTAGAGGACAGAGTCCAGCTCATTTTTTTTAATTTAGAGCAAAGGCAACTGATTATCATTACTCAGCTTGCCCCCATTTACTGTTCTGGGCAAATTAGAGATATGTGTTGTTTTCTTGCCCTCCCAAGACTGAGCTATATTTTTTCTTTGTTTCCGAGGGATAGCCAAATTTGGCATCTTCCTGTCCTCCACTAGCAAGGCCAGGCAGGGGTGGGCAAGGAAAAAACCCAAACATGCTGGAATTTGTGGTCCTGCGTGTACAACTGATGACAGATTTTAAATGGTGAAATCAATAGGATGACACATTTACTTGTTCGGGCAACTGCTGGCAAACTCTACATTTGGATAACTAATATCTTGCGTATAACAAATATACGACGAAAACTTGACCATGTTGGTAAATGTCTAAGAAAATAGATGTGAAATTTTCTATATCTCTTGTCAGACGGTACACTGTACCTCGCCATTTTATGATTTTCTGGTAGTTGATTATGTTCTGCAAGTAGATAAATCTTTGAAGCTTGCTCGCACATGCCGTTCTAAAAAGCTGTTTATTGTTACTTTTCTTCTTACAGGTAAAGTAGATGAGCTGTCTTTGCACAGAAAGCTTGGCTGCTCTGATTTTACATTGGCTTGTTTACTTGATTTTCCAAAATGTCCTGAAGGGGATGTTATGTCACCTTGTTTTCCTAATCCAGCGGAAGTAATCAATCTTGTAAGGACGTTTAGTAGTATGATTTTGTGTGGAAGAAATTTTGAGGGTGTACAGACTTTCTTGGGTTCCACAATTAATCTATCAGCAATTCTCATCCGCAATGGTCAATATGAAGCTGCTCAGGTACAAATATTTGTTTTGTGCTCTAAAATTTATTACAAACATATTTTGATTTTATTTGATGTTGCTTTATTTATACAATATATATCAGATAAGCCCTCCTTATCCACATTTTTCTATCTTATAGAATTTGTTGGGAATTCTGGAAACATACTTGAACAATGAGAAAGTATCCCATGCTGGTCTGGATGCAGATACTGCATGTTCAGCATATCTTCATCTCAATGGATTTTGCCTTCTGATGCTTGCACATGATGAAGCAAACACAGTTTTGAGAGAATCCAAGGTTCATGATGCTATCCGATGCTTTTTCAGGTACTACCTTTTCACTATTTGAACTTGTGCAATGAGCCTTATTGATTACCAAACGGCACATTCGTGGAAACTGTCTTTAGCGGTTGGGGGCAGCAATAATTTAATTTTCTTATTTTGCTCCTTCACAAACAACACTGTACATAAACACACATGTTACTGAGTTATTAAATATGAAAGGATTGCATCAGTGTTGCTAGCTGTTATTTAGAAGCCTAACTGACCAGGCACTTGATCTAGTTCTAGTTTACTCTGCTTTTTAGGTTAAAAAAGTTTGGTTGATCTAACTTACATGATAGTGATAACTGAAAACATATGGTTCTCCATCCTTAATCCTACATCTACGTACAATATTCTTATGTTTTTGAATGGAACTACGATGGAAGAACAGTACCTCATCAGTAACCTGGAGGTCATAAATTTTGTCCTACACCTTGCAATTAGTCTGATATATGGTTTGCAAGCTCTCAAATTTATAGAACCGTAACCACAAATCCAGTACACCCCTCACAAAGTAGTGACACGGAACAACTCATCTTTACCTGTAGCATTTGGTTTCTTGCTAGCATCATGCAAGGGATTGTCAAACAAGCAATTCAATGATTCAAGTTACCATTTTCTGGTAAGAGTCACTTCATTTAGTTTTAGTTATCTAGTTCCGTGGGTTCTGTGAAACTTAGTTCAGAACTGAGGCAGCACCATCTGTTAGTTTCTTCTATCAGATCAAAGGTATCTCACTGTTAAACTCACCTTAAGATAAAAAACTGCAGGAATATTTTAGTTTCCTGTTTGGAGGAGTGGGGTACAAATGCATAACTTAAGGATGTTAGCCTGAAAGGCTTGAAAATCTAATGATAAAATACTTGGATGTGTATACTTATCTCATTATCCGGTTCTTTTTAAATATTGGTAGTCTCTTTTGTTATAATGTGATGGCAACAAAACTGACTTTCCTATTAACATAGGCCTACACTAGGGGTCAGCATTGAACCCTTATTTATTTGCTTTAGTGATGGATGAGGTCACAAGGGATATACAAGGTGAGATCCCTTGGTGTATGCTATTTGCTGATGATGTGGTGCTAGTTGACGAGAGTAGGGCAGGGGTTAATAGGAAATTAGAGCTGTGGAGACGCACGTTAGAGTCGAAAGGGTTCAGACTTAGTAGGACCAAGACCGAGTACATGATGTGCGATTTCAGTGCGACTAGGCATGAGGGGGAGACGTTAGTTTAGATGGACAAGTGGTGGTCCAGAAGGATACTTTTCGGTATTTAGGATCGGTGCTACAAAAGGATGGCGACATTGATGAAGATGTTAGGCATAGAATTTCAGCTGGCTGGTTGAAATGGCGGCAAGCTTCTGGCATTCTTTGTGACAAGAGGGTGCCACAAAAGCTAAAAGACAAATTCTATAGGACAGCAATTCGTCCGGCGATGCTATACGGTGCTGAATGTTGGCCTACAAAAAGTCGACATGTCCAGCAACTGAGTGTAGCAGAGATGCGGATGTTGCGGTGGTTTTGCGGGCACACAAGGAGGGATAGAGTCCGGAACGAAGTTATTCGGGATAGGGTCGGAGTGGCACCAATTGAGGAGAAACTTACCCAGCATCGGCTGAGATGGTTTGGACATGTCCAACGAAGGCCTCCTGAGGCGCCGGTGCGTAATGGGGTTCTTGAGCGGGTCGACAATGTAAAGAGGGGTAGAGGTAGACCTAAACTGACGTGGGATGAGTCGGTTAAGAGAGACCTTAAGGATTGGAATATCTCTAAAGAGATAGCTTTGGATAGGGCGCTTGGAGACTAGCTATCAATGTGCCTGAACCTTGAACTTATTTCTTTCGGGTTTCATCTCTAGCCTACCCCAACTTGCTTGGGAAAAAAGGCTATGTTGTTGTTGTTGTAGTCTCTTTTGTTATAATAATGGGCTACTGTTTAGCTCTCTCTGGTGTTTAACTGTTAACTTGACATGTACTTTGGAAAACAGAGCTGCATCCAGGCATGAAGCTCCAAAGGTTTTACAGAAGTTTTCATTGGAGACAGGCTTTCAAGTTTCTGGTGACATCCTCCTCCTACCTTTGCTTGCTGTATATGTACCCCATTTAATTTATATTCTAACTGTTTAGCTTTTCTTCAGGGGAATGCAGATCTATTTCTTTGTGGAGACTTCATTACTACGAGTGGGCAATGCAAATTTTTGAGCAGCACTCCATGAGCGAGGGGGCGTGCCAGTTTGCTCTTGCTGCTCTTGAACAAGTTGACGACATCTTTGATTTGGATAATGGAACTGAAGCCGAGAGCCTTCCAGAGACTGCTGCAATGATTAAAGGACGACTATGGGCTAATGTATTCAAGTACAGCTTGGATTTGAAACACTTCCGGGATGCATATTGTGCAATTATCTCAAACCCTGATGATGATAGCAAATACATCTGTTTGAGGCGTTTCATCATAGTTCTTTGTGAACTTGGGGAAACAAAGGTTGGCATATTAAGTTGCTTATTTCCCCTTATTCTTCACCACATGCAATGGATAATTACCATTTTATCGGCTATGTTCATGTACATATTTAGTGTTTAGGGTTGACTGTAATGCCTAGGCAGCAATTAGGTGCTAGGTGGGTGGGTGATTCTAGAAAGTGTTATTGGTAGTGGTCATGAATCATGATACATGTTTAGACGCCAACTAGGTACTATAGGATTACTAGCTTGGCTGTTGACATGATCTAGCACACTTGATTGTGTCCTTAATTTTTGGTATTTTTACATTAGGGGTTCTCACAGTGTGAGATGTCCTACAGGGTTGTGCAGTGCAGTTTTGTTAGAAAAAAATCATAATTACGCCTTTTCTGTGTTAGTTATTCAATTATTTTAAATTTCCATTGTATATAAGGTATTGTTAACGGGTCAAGCTGGCTCCTCTAACTACTATTGCCTAAAATCATTTGAGTTGGATGCTTTTGTTGTGTTTGAGCATTTTTTCCTGACTATGGAAGACATGTTGACAAATCTGGCAGGCTTTCCTCTAAACGTCATGAGCTAATAGTCATTAATTGTATGCAAGACATGATGACAAATCTAGCAGGATTTCCTCGAGGCACCATGAACTAAAAACCATATAAATCAATGTTGTCTGTGTTCATGCTATCCAGTTGCTTTCCTTTTCATTTTATGCAAGGGATATTTGCTGCTTGATTGGAGCTTAAAGTTGCCTCTTGTCTGTGGAAATAGGTTCTTTGCAACGGAGAGATTCCATTCACTAGTTTGGTAGAGAAAGTGGAACAAGAACTGTTCTGGAAGGTTCCCTCCCTCCCTACCCCCCACCCTTTATCAGAATGGCCCAATCTTTGTGTCAATTGCTTCCTGCCATATCGTTCTTATTTTTGGTTTCACAGGCTGAGCGCTCAGATCTATCTTCTAGGCCAAATATCTATAAGGTTCTTTATTCATTTGAAGCGTATAGGAACAATTGGAGGAAGGCAGCTGCATACATGTACAGGTACTCTGTTAGATTGAATAGAGAGAGTAATGCAGGTGGCAGCCGCCAACTTCCTCACGTGTTGCAAGAGAGGTTGGATGCTTTATCTGCTGCTATCAACGCATTGCAGCTTGTTGATCCCTCATTTGCATGGCTCGATTCTGTATGTGAAGCTGATGATCAAATTTCTCCAAGTAAAAGGCCTAGGAATCTTTTGATGGAGAACTGTATGTCTTGTCAGACTTTTTAACCTCTATTTGATTTGTGGCATTGCACTGCAATATGCTTGATTTAACTTTATTCTCCATTTGCAGTGGCTTTTGGCACAGATTCTGAGCTTTCTAGATTGCAATTTTGTGTTGATATTGAAATCCTTGAAAAGGAATATACATTAACAAAAGCTCTGTATAGGCTAAGCACTGTGAAATCAACATTCAATTTTTCAGGTATGTCCAAAGCTACTCGTAAGACCTTATTACTTACATTTATAAAGATCAGCATCTTAACAATCTTTGAGAATTAACAGTTTAACACCGAAATCTGTTTGTGTGTGACCGCAGAAAGCCAATCTATCGAATCCCTGATGGATATTCTTATAGATGAGAAATTGTATGATTTGGCCTTCACAATCGTGCTCAAATTTTGGAAGGAGTCTGGAATGAAAAGGTGGACTGGATTTTCTTATTCGGTTTTTACCTGTAGTCTTGTATTAATGGTTTGTTTTTTGTCATGCCCTAGTTCTGGTCTGTGCATCGATCTGACTGTAGCTATTATTTTAATTGTTTCGTTGTAGGGAGTTGGAGCGTGTCTTTTCAGCCATTGCGCAACAGTGCTGCCCAAAAAGATCAGATAAATCAGGGTATGTTGGGTAGGTAATTGTACTAACAAGTAATAGTGTTATTACTGACGTGAAATGTTGTAACCTAATTCCAGGGGAAATTTGACTGACAGCCGACAACTGCTTTTGCTGCCTTCATCTGAGGATGATGCATGGGATGGCAACACTAAGAGTATTGCTGTGACCCAGCAGCTGCAGGGAAGCTGCCACTGGGAAACCCTTGAACTATTTATGGTATGTGCCTTTTCTAATTTTGCTGTCTTAAGCATCCTAAATGCTTATTTGAATGGGCTTCTTTTATTACATTCTTTACTGTTGACCTCTTGAGTGAGAGCTGAGAGTCAGTTAACAGTATCAAACATTTTGACCCCCCCTGGTACTGGTTCTACAGGAATTCTTTTTTTTTTCTTTTTTTAGTGGGAGGTTCTATAGGAATCCTAACATTTTGGGTCCTGCATGTGATGTGTTCTATGACCAGTCTTTTTGTTCATCTTTGTCTGATTATTAGTCGATGATTTCTACTTCCTGAGTAGCAGAATAGACCTATTAGGTGCAGGGGTGTATGCAGTTCTGTCAGCAAGTATAAACTGGAGTTTGAATTTGAAGCTCTGAATATCTATTTAAATTGAAGTATTTGAATTACCCTTGAAACTAGATTGAGCCATATTCTAAAAAAGTCTCCAAACTAGAGAGTGAAACTAAAGAGGCATGGCTTTTCTTCATATTATGTATGGAGTGTTTGATATTTTCTCTGCATTCCCAACAATGATAGCCGACACATGTTCAACATGCTAGTCTAAACTCTAGCTAGTCTCTATGCATTGCATATGGTAGTTCTATCGCCGTGTCAATACTTTTATTCCCCTTTTTCAGGAGAAATACTATGATCTGCATCCTAGGTTGCCAGTCATTGTTGCCGAGACTCTTCTTTATACTGATCCTGAGATTGAGCTACCTCTTTGGTTGGTTCAGATGTTTAAGGTGATCCTCTGATCAATAGCTTCTGCTAGATCTGTTGTTTAATTACATTGTTGGTGTGCTGATCGACTGTTGGTTTGGCTGCTACACTTTATTTTCAGACTAACAAGGCAGGGAGCAGGATCTCGTGGGGCATGTCCGGGAAAGAGGCCGATCCTGCTGCCTTATTCAGACTCTACATAAACTATGGCCGGCATGCAGAAGCAACCAACTTGCTGTTGGAGTATCTGGAGTCGTTCGCATCATCGGTAATGAACCGACAGGCCGTAATACCCACATTCAAGATCGCAGCAAATATAATCCTAATAACATATAAATCCCTGGAAACCATTTGCAGAGGCCAGCGGACATCCTCCACCGCAAAAAGATGTCGGCGGCTTTGTTCCCCTACACAGCCGTGGAGAGGCTGTGGTGCCAACTAGGGGAGATTCAACGCGCCGGCCACAGCGTGGATCAGTGCGACCGGCTCAAGAAGCTGCTGCACGGAGCCCTGATGAGCCACCTGCAGCAGGTTAGTGCCACATGCAAACCGCGTTCTGTTGTGCGTGTTGTTTTGATGCTGACTCCGTTCTTGTTGTTCCACCATTCCAGGTGGTGGTTGACTCGGAGGACGTGCTGTCGTCGGTTGGCGGTGGACAGGGGATGCAGGCCCAGAGCAGCTGAGATCGTGTTGGTGTTGGTCCGTGATGTAGAAATCAGAGATCTTTCCAAAAAAAAAAAATGTAGAGATCAGAGGCGCTTGAATCTTGTACATAATTGTTTGTATGGTTAGCTGTTTATCGAGTGATCGAACCATGTGTCTTGGAAAACAAACTGCCTCTGGCCCTCTGGCCTCTGCTGAAACTTCAGCATGGAAGTTCTGATAACGTGTTCGAGTTCCATTTGTAGATATTGCCAGAGCTTGTAGTGCTGGTACATCGCGGTCGTCGTTCAGGAATAGCACTGGCGACGGGCGCAATGGGATTGCTCCAATTGGAGCCTGCGCGATTTGTCACATTTGGCTACAAGCAGGGCCGGCACGAGTATAGTAGAAAAAAGAACGTAGAATTTGTATAGAAAAAAAAAACAGCATGATTGCAAGAGCCCAGTCATGTCACAGGTGGAAGGGCGGCGACGGCCACCTCTTGGCTTTGGCTGACAGGGTGGGCCCGCTTGCCGCACACCGAAACGATCGCGAACCACGGGCCGGCCGTTGTCATTGTTTCCCCCACCCAAAACTCCAATTCAGGTCTTGTTTAGATGTTTTCAAAATTCTAAAATTTTACAAGATTTCTTATTACATCGAATCTTTGAATGTATGTATTAAATATTAAATGTAATTAAATAAAATAAATAATTACACAGTTTGTCTGTTGCGAGTCGAATCTTTTGAGTCTAATTAACTCATAATGAGACAATAATTACCAAATACAAACAAAAATACTTCAATAATTTACATTTAAAAGTTTACGCATCCTCAATTCGATTCCTCACCCCGAACCGAGTCAAACCCCTCGGCTGGTGCGTGCGCGCGCGTCGTCTCCCACCTCCCGCCCCGCCCCGCCGCCCTCCCTCTCCGCCGCCGCGGGCTCGGCTGGCAGGCAGGTCGGAAAGCGGCGTCGGCGACGTCAACTCGCACCAGCCCTGCCCGCGAGCTAGGCGCAGGTAACCCCTCTCCTCGCCATTCCGCCACGCGACGCCTCTGATCCGATCAGCGGATCAGGTGGTGGTGCCAGTTCGGTTGGGCTCGTCCACTGCGGATGCGGGGTTGTTGGTAGCTAGCACATTTCGCGTGCGCCTCCACGGGTACGCTGTAGGCTGAGGCGGGGGGTGTTTCGGACGAGCAGGAGGGTCGGGGATAATGGGGCTCAACGGCGCGGTGTCGGGGGTGGTGTCGAGGAAGGTGCTGCCGGCGTGCGGCGGGCTCTGCTACCTCTGCCCTTCGCTGCGCGCCCGCTCCAGGCAGCCCGTCAAGCGCTACAAGAAGATCATCGCCGACATCTTCCCCTCAGCACAGGTTAGCGGTTCCCTTCTCCTGCACGTCTGCTTATTACTTGCTTAGGCTAGTTCCATGATTCTGTTTAATGTTTACTCGCCATCAACTATATTCCCTGGTGGCACACAAGGCTGTCTTAGTTTCGCCTTTCGGATACAAACAGAAGCAATGCGGGATATACTAGTTTTGAGCTGCCTAGTGCCCTGGTTTGACTAACATGTCTCCATCATGAATCTCTTGATCATCATTCACTAATCCCCACAATAATAGGGAGATGGTGATGGCATGATAATCTCTTTCGGTTTCCTCACATAACTAGGTTTCCCCAGGTCATAGTTCTCAATGAAGATAGATGGGTATGAATTACATGCAGTGGTGATTGATTACCTGAAAAATGAAAACATGACTTAATTTCATCACATATTGCAGGAAGATGAACCAAATGAAAGGAGGATTGGGAAACTGTGCGAGTATGTTGCTAGAAACCCTCATCGCGTGCCAAAGGTGGGGGTGTGTTCCTTCCACCTTAAGTGTCTTACAGATTGCACATGGTTCATTGCTTCCAGTTGACTTGCTTTCTCTTGCATACCGTGTCTGTGCAGATCATGAATTACTTGGAGCAAAGGTGTTACAAGGAGTTAAGACGTGACCAGTATGGCTATGCAAAAGTAGTTGTGCTAGTATACCGCAGGCTATTGGTATCTTGTAAAGAACAGATGTGAGTTTTAATTTTTCACTTTCAGTCTACAATGCATCAGATCTATCTCACCCTAAAGAAGAACAGCTTGATGTTTGGCTTTCAAAAAATAATATAGCTTCTGTATTTGCATGTTGTAAGTTCATTTCAAATGTTTGTAACTTGTAAATCAGAAAGTTAATTTTCTCAGTGCAGACCGTTACTTGCTAGTAGCTTATTAAACATCATACAGACACTTTTGGATCAATCAAGGCAGGATGACATGCGCATCATTGGCTGTGAAACCTTGTTTGATTTTGTTGTCAATCAGGTACCCAATTCAGTAAGCAATAGATGCCTTTCTATACTCATGGCGCTATTTCAATCTTTATCAGTCACTGAATTCTGAGCTGATTCCAGGTGGATGGTACATATCAGTTCAATTTGGAAGAACTTGTTCCAAGACTCTGCAAACTTTCTCAAGTAGTAAGGGAGGATGAGAAGGCTAATGCACTCCGTGCAGCAGCCCTGCAATCTCTTTCCGCTATGGTAAGTAGTATGTTCTCACCAAGCCATATTAGATTGCTGTCTTAGCTTGGATCAAACAACAATAAAGTAGGTTGTCAGTGAAGATACGATCTGGCAAACTGCCTTCAGTATTAAAAATATAGCCCAATCTAACTTATTATGATGATTCTCATCACAATTAGGTGTGCTTCTTAAAGCAATATATAGATCCGTTAGTGTAGCGACTGTTCATGGATATATACATGCAGTTCCATATTTGTACACTGCTTCTAAAACTGGCTAAGAACTCCAATTAGAATTCCGTAGTAGTTTATCACCTTGGATTTTCTGATCCTGCAGTATGTATTTCACTGCCAGCAATAGGGTCATGCTGAGTAACTTTGTGTGCATGTCTATGTTAGACTTTTGGTTTTATTTTGCATTCTTGTTACAATACATATAGTTCCAAAGCAATGCAAACTGCAGATCAAATATGCTCCAATGCTCACATATCCTTCATCTTATTATTATATGCTGAACAGGTCTGGTTCATGGGTGAGCATTCTCATATCTCATCCGAGTTTGATAATGTAAGTATCTTGTAGATGCTGATTTTACTTATCTGTCTTTGAAACTTCAGACTATCATTATTTTCTCAACGTTAGATGTTTGCTCAATATTGCGGTCAGACACTGTACAACCTAAAAAATAGGTTGCTTTATGCAGATCTGCTCAAGTTTTTTCACAGCTGTAGTACAATACTTATTCCACATATGATACTATTTTTGCTTCTATATTTTTTTACCAGATGTTATCTGTTGTGACTATGAGAATTTTCTATGCAAATATATCGTGCTCTCAAACTTTTGTCCTTATCTTCACTGCAAATCTGCAATTGACAGGTTGTCCAAGTAGTACTGGAAAGCTATGAGCCTGAAAAGGTGCAAAAGGACAACAGAGCCACTGAAAATCCAGGTGGTCAGTGGGTGGAAGAAGTCCTTAAAATAGAGGGTCGTGCCTCTCCATCTCCATTTGCTGTCTCTAAGATACCTTCTTGGAAGAGCATAGTTGGTGATAGTGGTGGAATTCATCTGCCTATGTAATATAATCTTATTTTTAACCTAAATTTGTAATTTCCTCTTGTTGTACAGTTCTTAACTGTCTCCTGTCTTGTAGGGAAGACGCCAAAGATCCTTATTTTTGGTCAAGGATCTGTGTGCATAACATGGCCACACTGTCCAGGGAGGCAACCACATTCCGCCGTGTTATGGATTCCCTATTTTGCCACTTCGATAGTACTAATTCATGGTCATCCAAGAATGGACTTGCACTTTGTGTTCTATTGGACATGCATATGTTCATGGAAAATTTAGGTGCTCTATTTGCATATTTTAAGGCACCTGAAAGTAGACCTTTGGCAATCGTCATTAACACTGCTACTTCATTTATTTATCTATAACTGGCTTTGCAGGGAAAAACATTAATCTGATGATATCAGTACTAGTAAAGCATCTTGAACACAAGGCCATACTGAAGCAACCTGAGATGCAACTCAGTATTGTGGAAGTGATATCTGCTCTTGCAGAACAATCAAGAGCTCAAGCTTCAGCAGCAACCATTGGTGCTATAAGTGATCTTGTGAGGCATATGAAAAAGACACTGCAAGTTGCTATTGGCAGCAAAGATTTGGAGGTGGTAAAGTGGAATGACAAACTCCGGAAGGCTTTTGATGAATGCATAGTCCAGCTGTCGAAGAAGGTCAATTTCCCTCCAATTCAAACTTACCAGTGCTGTGCCACTTGATGCTTTTTTACCTTATGTCCTTACTTTTCGTTCCCTTGCAAATTTGATGCTGCTAATATAATGCTTCTTACCTCTTAGCTTGATCTGCATAATATTATTATGATTATACATGCAGATCAAGCTGTCGAAGAAGGTCAATTTCCCTCCAATTCAAACTTACCAGTGTTGTGCCACTTGATGCTTTTTTACCTTATGTCCTTACTTTTCGTTCCCTTGCAAATTTGATGCTGCTAATATAATGCTTCTTACCTCTTAGCTTGATCTGCATAATATTATTATGATTATACATGCAACCTACACTTATAGTTCATAGGAGCCCACAACTCAGCTGGTGTTATTGATCAGGTAGGTGATGCTGGACCAGTTCTTGACATGATGTCCGTGATGCTAGAGAACATATCACGCACTCCTCTTGTTGCTATAGCAACTACCTCCGCTGTTTATCGCACGGCTCAAATAATCGCTTCTATACCAAATTTGTCGTATAAGAACAAGGTATGATGTGGGAGCACTTACTAATTTTGAATTCATTTTAACAGCAACACATAGTGCATGCTCTCTATAACAAATAATTCTCTGTCATACTTGTCAGGCATTCCCAGAAGCGCTTTTTCATCAATTACTGTTCGCAATGGTTCACCCTGATCATGAAACACGTGTTGCTGCTCACCGCATATTTTCTGTTGTCATTGTCCCATCCTCTGTTTCTCCCTTCCGCAATTTGAAATCCCCAGATCAGCATAGAAAGCATGAGGTTCAGCGGACACTCTCGAGGGCTGTATCTGTCTTCTCATCGTCAGCTGCTTTGTTTGATAAGTTGAGATGGGAAAAGAACTCCTTTATAGAAAATATACATGAAGAAATCATGAACAGAATTTTGCATGGTGCCGAAGATGAAACTGCTACTCCCAATGACTTGCAAGGCTCACAAAGTTTGAGACACAACCTCAAAGTTTCTTCAGCATCTCAAAAATATTCTTCGACATCCTTAAAGGAAAGCCAAAACTCGTTGACTGAGGCAACCAATGAAACAGTATGTCCTGCAATGTGCAACCTGTTACCTGTCCATTCCCCTCACAAAAAAAGAAGTCTAACATGTTGAACCTTGTGCTCAACAATATATAGGCTGGTAACGTTTGAGCAAAGCTTTGCTTCTATTCACATCCTTCTATGAACTTTTTGATACTTTCAGGAACCAACTGTGTTAAGACTAAGCGGCCATCAGGCCACACTTCTGCTCTCATCTATCTGGGCTCAAGCGATCTCTCCAAAAAATAATCCTCGAAATTATGAAGCTATTGCTCATACTTATTGTTTGCTTCTATTATTTCTGGGATCAAAGGTACTTCTATTTATGAGCTGTCATGTGTTTTATGTGTATTTTTATCTGAGTTTGCAGAAAGTTTCTATTTTCCTGCCAACTTTTTTCCCTGTAAAAAGGATGATATCGTATAGTTTTTTGAGCAACGATATCGTACAGTATCATGCTCAACCATTCTCATACATATTATTCTTTACTCTTGTTTTTGGTATTATCGTTTATAACATTATCCTCCACACTTACACAGTTTATTGTTTACTCATTTGGAATAGTCATCGCTCAGAACATTATTTCTCTTTGTTAATTATCTGTCCCCATTTCCTCTTCCAGACATCAATTTTTGAGGCTCTTGCTCCCAGTTTTCAGATTGCATTTTCTTTAATGAGCCATTCACTTGGAAGAACAGGTGAGGACACATTACTTATTGTTTGCCTTGCAGTTGCCAAATTACATGCAGGTTTAGTTGTCTGATGAATTACCTAACCATTTTATTCTTGTTTAGATTCATTGCCACCATCTCGCCGTCGGTCCTTGTTTACTCTGGCTACATCGATGATTGTTTTTGCTTCAAGAGCTTTCAACATAGCACCTCTTTTGCCAATTTGTAGATCAATGCTCAATGATGGAACAGTATGTCTCGTCAAATTCCACTCCACCACTCCAAGTCTTCTTGTTTTTGGTAGAGTCCAGTATATCATGTGTGTTCAGTGTTGTGAATGTTAACACATAACAAATACCACTGCACCTCAGCACATGGCTAGCCGAATAATGCCCAAAAGTGAACATGCTTTCATCAAATGAACAAAGAATTATGGAGCATCTTGTAGTTCGTTCACCAATTTCTTTCCAGTTGCACCAATTATTTTTTCTGTAGATGCAAAACATATAGTGGGTACATTATAGATTAATGATTTAATTTGTATTATTGTTCTTCAAGTCCTTTTTTTGCTGCCTGTGTTTTCTTTTTTCTATTAATTGCTAAGCTTTATGTATGACAACTGTTGTAGATGGATCCATTCCTTCGTTTAGTACATGACAACAAACTTCAGGTTGTGAAGGATTATCAAGAAATATCCTATGGCTCAATAGAGGACAATGAAAATGCCTTGAGGTCTCTTTCAGCAGTAGAACTAACAGAGAGAAACTCTCGAGAATCCATGGTCTCCGTGATTATGAATTCCATAGCAGATATACCAGATGTAATTTTCCATCCATTCTGTATAACCATTTCTTGAATTTCCTGAACTGAATTCCATGCAATGTCTTGATGAACTTTCCCCACAAATTTTACAGTCAGAGTTAGAAAATATAAGAATTCAACTGGTAAGTGACTTCTCTCCTGATGACATGTGTCCAAATAGTGCTCACTTTTTTGAATCACCCGGTAAGAATGCAGAGTCAAGGTATTATGATGATACCTACTATCAAGAGGTATACACATGACATATCACCTTTATATTTCTCCCGCTTTCTTTTTGCTGTCCTAAAGTACATGTTAAATTTGAGCAGGCTGAACTTATCGATTTGACAACTGACAACTATATGTTTGCGGAAGTCTCTGCACCTACACCAGGCGTCCCTGTGATCACACCAAACCTTTTGAGTATTGATGAACTTCTAGAAACAGTATGTTCTTTCTCTCAGGTCATTGTTCACCTCCTCTCTCTTTGTTTATTCAACTGGTTGATAACTTGATATGCGCATGTTTATAGGCTGCAGCTTTTGACGAGCCCAGTGAGCTAAAAGTTACATAGCTAAACTAGAACAAAGTATTGGCATTTTTTGCTTTTACTTTTGTTTACTCCAAATAATCCATTTCATTCTTGTACTATGCAGTAGTACTTTGAATGGCGAGGAATTACCTGGTATATATGATTCCTGGGGTCAATTTATAACGTCATCTATGTGCATATTACAGTTGGTCAATGACACATCATCTCAGGCCCAAAGATGCTCAGTACCAGCTGCCCCAGACATCCCATTCCAGGAGATGACTAGCCACTGCGAGGCCCTTTCAATGGGAAAGCACCACAGGATGTCTGTCCTCATGAGCTTCAAGCACGGCAGGCAAGCATCCATCGTGCCGAACAACCAGGTTAACCACATCGAAGCAGGTTATGCCTCTAACAAGCAGGTGCAGATCAACTTGATTTCGAGCTCGCAATTTACCTTTCGCCGATGCATAATTTATGTGGCCGAAAAAATATCAGGGTATGGGGTGGGCGGGATGGAGGCTGACTGTTGCCGTTTCGTTTTTTTCAGAGCACGAACCCGTTCCTCCAGCAGATCCTGGATGGCTACCCGCAGAGCATGGCTGCCGGCGGCGGTGAGCCACAGACTGATGGTGGCGTTCAGCAACAGCTACTGAGGCTGCCGGCGTCGAGCCCATACGACAATTTCCTCAAGGCTGCTGGCTGCTGATTTTTCGCCTGTGTGGATAGTGTGAGTTTACAGCTGATGGGTCACAGGCCAAAGTTGCCATTTGTACAGCTATGACCTGGAAAAAAGAAGAAAAGCGAAAAGGGGCACACCCAACTCATCGCGTTCGTTGTCGTGGGCTGTATCTGTAAAAGCTGCCTGCCTCGACCTTACAACCTAAACAAGAGCGTTACAAATTCTCAAAAAAAAAACAAGAGCGTTACATGCGGAGTTTTTCTTTTTATGAAATCATGCAGAATGGTCAGGGATGCAGGTTTTGCTTTCTCGATGGGTCGATCCAAAATCTCGTTTGGTCGAACTAGTTTGGATTTCAAAGTTGTAAAAATACCGCTAGACTAAATGAATTAAACGTCGCGGTGTTTTTTTTTTGAAAGGAACTACGGCACCCCCCTTGGGTGCCTGCCTGAACCTTTATTTCAATGTGAGAACAACAATTTACAAAGTTTACAGGGAGCTAGCAAACTAGCTTAGAGGTACATCAAGAGAGGGAAAAGAACACAAAGAAAAAGAGAAGGAACTGCTACTTAACTAAAAAAAGAAAGCCTAGCCAAAGGCACCCTAAGCTCTGGCTACAGGGGGGGACTACTCCAAGCTACAAGGTTCAACTTATCGTCGTGGTGTCACCACTACTTGCGTCTCTCTACATGTCCAAATCCGTCTCACCAGATGAATCCAAGCACGAAACGCTGTCTACTCGACAACGATCAGATTCAGATCGAGAAGCTGCCGAGACATGGAAGGTTCTTCTTAATGTAATGATACGCAGCTCTCCTGCCTATTCTCGAAAAAAAAAAGACATGGAAGGTTCAGAGAATGGGAAGTTGGGAACCGTCCGGATTCTCCGATGAAAATTAGGCCGGTTCAAGAACCAGGACGGGCCGGCCACGTACTCTGGCCTACACTCTCCTAGTACCATCCGTACTCCGTGCGTCCGTACCATACCCCGGAATTTCATTCTCGTCCTCTACTTCGGGCCATCGTGTCATCACCTCGCTAATGTTCGATGGCTTTTTATGCGTCGTTCTCGATCTTGTTGTTCATCTTCTATTTTTGAAAACGATTTTTTTTTTGAAAACGTGTTGTTCATCTTCTAATTGGGGTAGTACGTGTGGACCTTTGCATCGGACAATGAGACACTGACAACCGTACCCCACCAACGCCCGCAGCGATATCGGGCCCCACCTGCCGGCGAAACACCCCGTTCTCAGATAATCCCAACAAGGCGCGGCGGCGCGCGCCCAACCAACAGGCGGCCATGATATATACGCACGCATGCAGGCCGATGCAACAACACTCCAAGGCACTCGCATTGCTTTGATCCCTCCTCTCCCGGTCCCTCAACACCAAGACAAGATCGTTCCAGGAGTGTCGAGTCGATCGATCACAAAGAACTCGATCATCCGGATTCGGATCTGAATCACGCCATCTCATTCTGATCTCGGCATAGAAAGAGTTCACCTCGATCGGAGGCGACAGCGAGTGGTGGAGTAGGGGGACAGACAAAGGAGGAGCAGGCGGTCTTGTTCTTGGGTCGAGCCGATGATGGCGGTGAAGGGTTACTTCCGGGCGCCGAGGCTCCACGGGCGGAAGCAGCAGCAGGCGGAGCTGTACGGCGGGGAGAGCCCGAGCGCCGCGCTGCTGGACGTCGGCGACGAGATGGCGGCGGCGGTGCCCAGGTGGTACTTCGCGGTGTACGTGGGCCCCGAGGCGCGGCGGTTCGTGGTGCCGACGAGCTACCTCCGCCAGCCGGCGTTCCGGGACCTCATGGAGCGCGCCGCCGAGGAGTTCGGCTTCGCGCAGGCCGGCGGCATCCGCATCCCGTGCCGCGAGGACTTCGAGGCCATCGTCGCCGCGCTCGACGACGCTGCTGCGGCGCGCCGGCGGCGGCGAAATTGCCCAAGGCCTGGTCGTTGTAGCGTGCTAGAAGCTGGGCAGCCATGCATGCAGAATTGCAGTCATGGAGATCAAGATCGTGAAGAAAACAAAGGATTATTTTCATCTCAAACTGACTTGATTAACTCAAATCAGGGGAAGCGCCCTTTGGTTTCTATTATGCTATTACCTCATTATTAGGAGTAATCTTTGTTTTGTAAGGGCTCCAAAACTGACATGAAACAGAAAAGAAAAAAAAAATTCTTTGTATTTCTCCGGTTTTCTCGAGCTGCCACTTTCCCTGTATTTGGTTATCTGTTGAAATACTGTCCAGATTTTATCAGAAAACAGAATGTTAAAGATCTTCTGCTCTTCCAGTTTGCAACAAGATATATTCTTTGGGCTGGCAGCACTGGATTACTTATTGGTGACGACGACGATATGTCTATCTGTCACAATACATGTGAAGAAGATTTCAAGCCTTTGTGATCTAGTGCTCAAGCCATGTGTAACCGTACGGCCTATTTCTTTTTGATCTGGAACCCTCTTTAATCAGTAACATAGTTTAAAATTAAAGAATGTGCTGTGGGATAGCATCCCCTTGTTTAGAGAAATATGTAGCATCTCTTGTTAGCAGAGGGGATTAAGTTAATTAAGGTAGCATACATGTCCAGAGGCAATTTAGCAAGAGAGGTATACTAAATTATAGTATCCAAAGGTACAACACTCTTTGAGGTAAAGCATTGACTTCCCTATAGAATTCCTAGTAGTCAGAAACTGAACCTTTTCTCTCTCTTTTTCCAGTACTGGAATAAATTGAATATTTGGATACACACAAAGAATTTAACATGGTTGGAAATAGCCCGCTATAGCTTCGCTATAGCCCGATAATAGCTTTTTAGGAGATCTACCGCTATGCTATACAATATTTGTCCGCTATATCCGCTAAAGAAGGTTTTATGAGATTTAGCCATACTAAATGTCTGCTAAATAGGTTTTTGTGAGACTTAGCAGTGCTAAATGTCAATGGGTACTGTTGGGTAGTTAAGAGACGTGTTAGACTCAAATTTTAGGTGTTAGACCAACGATACTTATAATTTGTATGAGATTATTTATTATTTTATTATTCCGCTAAATGATTTAGTTTTCGCTATAGCCCGCTATAGCTTCGCTATAACTATTCTATAGCTTTTAGAGAAGGTTACCGCTAAACTTCATAGCCCGCTATTTCCAACCTTGGAATTTAAGGAGGACAGAATGACAGATGAGAGCTGCCAACTCATGATTGCAGAGTGTTGAGCAAAGATGCATCTCTTGTGTGTATGTATATTGGAAACACAGAAGTAGCGTTTACTTCATTGAGGCACAAGTACATTAGACCCAGGGTTCAAAAATAGCCCACAAGAACATTGTTCAACTTCTGAGCAATTAAAAGGAAAGTTAAAAGTACAAAGAAGGGTGGAAAACGAATTCTTGGAAAGGAGACTTTTACCCAATCTCCTTGGCGCAGATCCTTCATTTTAACATCTTTACACAAAAAGAATGTGAATCCCTTGTTTAATCCTCGCGTATAAATTTGCAAATCTCATCAATTTGCGGATTCTTCCCCATCTCTTCTCGGAACGCCAAGAACCAACCAAGAATGGAAAAATAGGAAGTGTTGAAAAAGAAACTCATCATCTGCACAAGATCCCAGGTTCTGAAGAACAGTAGCAAACTGCCTCCTCCTTCCTGCCCACCAGCCGCAGGATGCCCTCAAACACCTCGACATCACAGGGGATCCTCAGGGCCCCCTCATGCCGAAACACGAACTCCTCTTCTGCCTCCTTCAGGAGCTCCTCAAATGCCCAGTGGCCCAGGTATTCCGTGGGAATCACAAACCTCATCATCTCCTCGCCGACGCACACCGCGAAGAACCCCTTGGGAACGCCATGGCTGCCGTTGCTCTTGCCGGCTTTTGGTGAGAGTGCAAGCCGCTTCCACTTCTTGAGAAGCTGTTGTAGCCTCACAATGTCTCTGATCTTGTTGCTGCTTGACATACCTTGCTCCCCCATTGTCAGTCTAGGTAGCTACCTATCTCTGCCTCTGGTTTCTGCTCCCCTTGCTGGGTGCAACTACGAATATATAGGAGGATGGATCAGTGTCTAAAGATGGCTTAGCGTGTTCATCGGGTTAGTTTGAATGTACTAATCAGTGGCTTGATATGATGCTTATTTTATGTCTGAGAGTACTATTTTTTATGCTGCTGTTCTGACATTAATTAAAGCAGAAAAGGAAACGATGAGCACCTGTGGCAGCAGCTGCTGAGAGTATTCTGATTGTACTGTCCTGTTAAACATGTATAATGTGACATTCTGATTTCTGCATCTGAAGCCCTCAGCTGCTTTCAGCAGTGACATCATACTTCATTAGTTTGAAATGTGCTTATATGGAAGTAAGAACACGGAAAACTTGGTCACATCTGTTGGTGTATATGTGAGTCCGTGTATAGAGGTCCGTCTAGAGGCCCATATATAAGAACTATATATATCCACCCTTCTAGGGTTTGGAGGAATACATCACATTATTCTCTCCTATATGGGTCACACGCCGGCCGCGCAGGCGGCCTGCTGCAGGGCAGCGGCTGCGGCCGGATCGGCGGCGGCGTTGGGCAGGGGACCCTGCAGGGCGGCGGCGGCGGCCACGGCAGGCAGGGGGCCTGCACAGGCGGCGCGCCCCTCATGGGCGGCTGCAGCAGGGGTTGCAGGGCGCCCGCGGCCGCAGGCCCGGCGGCCCCCGCGGCGTCCTGCGCCGGCGTGAGGGCTGCTAGCGCGGCGGACGGCGCGCGCCCGGCCGGAAGGCCCAGGCGGCGGCGCCAGCGGCAGCAGAGCAAGGGGCGGCGGCAGTAGGGGTGCAGGCACGCGGCGTAGGGGCGGCGATCAGAGCAGAGGAAGGGCGAGCGGCAAGGGCAGCAGCAGCACCCTGGGGGGCGGATTCGGCGGCGGAGGCCGCGGGGCCGGCCGCGCCCGCGCCCGCCCCCGCGCCGGCCTGGCCCGCGCAGGCGTCGGCGTCCAGCGCCGGCGGCCGCGCAGAGCCCACGGCAGCAGCATCCAGCGCGAGCCAGGCGTCGGCTGCAAACGGAGCAGGGGCCGGAGCGCGCCAGGCCAGAGCAGAGGAAGAGGAGGACAGGGGAGGGAAGGAGGGGCGCCGACGGGATTTGTGGACTCGAGTCGTCCGGATATGGTCTGCCGGCTCAACAAATCCCTCTATGGTCTGAAGCAGGTTCCTCGGGTTTGGTACTCTCGGTTCGCCACGTTCTTGCTGACTTTGGGATTCACCGCCGTGGGGATGAGACTGCCTACCTGTTGCTCTATGTTGATGACATTGTGCTCACCGCCTCCAGTCAGCAGTTGCTTGAACGCGTCATCTCCTCTCTGCAGCAGGAGTTTGCTATGAAGGATCTTGGTCAGCTCCACTACTTCTTGGGCGTTACTGTTGAGACTCGCCCGTCTGGCCTGTTCCTTCACCAGCGGCGGTATGCACTCGACATTCTGGAGCGGGCTGGGATGACTGATTGCAAGCCATACTCCACTCCTGTCGATACTCAAGCGAAGCTGTCTGCTGATCTGGGTGATCCCGTGGCTGATCCTACTGCCTACCGAAGCCTTGCCGGTGCCTTGCAGTACCTGACCTTCACCCGGCCGGATATCACCTATGCCGTTCAGCAGGTCTGTCTTCACATGCATGATCCCCGGGAGTCTCACCTTGCTGCGCTGAAGCGTCTCCTCCGGTACGTCCGTGGCACTGTTGACTTCGGCTTGATTCTTCACCGCTCTCCCACCTCTGAGCTGGTAGTCTACACCGACGCTGACTGGGCTGGCTGCCCGGACACTCGCCGCTCCACTTCCGGCTACGCCGTTTTCCTGGGCGGCAACCTGGTCTCCTGGTCGTCCAAGCGGCAGCCAGTTGTCTCCCGCTCCAGTGCTGAGGCGGAGTACCGGGCTGTCGCTAACGGCGTGGCGGAGGCGTCCTGGCTACAACAGCTCTTGGCGGAGCTCCACAGCCCGCTCGCCAAGAGCACGCTCGTCTACTGCGACAACGTCAGCGCCGTGTATCTCTCCACCAACCCCGTCCAGCATCAGCGGACGAAACATGTGGAGATCGACCTACACTTCGTGCACGACAGAATCGCCATCGGCGATGTTCGGGTACTCCATGTCCCGACTACCTCCCAGTTTGCTGACATTTTCACCAAAGGATTGCCCTCCTCGACCTTCTCGGAGTTTCGCTCCAGCCTCAACGTAGCCGGTGGCTAGTTGTGGCTGCGCGGGGGGAGGGGGGGTATTTGACATTTGTACTCTCTTCCTTGTCCAGTCTTGAACACCGCTGCGCCAGTAGTTCAGACTGCGGGGGGTTGGCTTTTTTGTTGTCTAGTCTTGAACACCGCTGCGCCGGTAGTTCAGACTGCGGAGGGGGGGGTGTTGGTGTATATGTGAGTCCGTGTATAGAGGCCCATGTATAGGAACTATATATACCCACCCTTCTAGGGTTTGGAGGAATACATCACATTATTCTCTCCAACATCAAAATCATCATGCAGATTTCCGTAGTATTTCCTGAACAAAAAGTATTAATAAGCTAATAGCCAGTTAAGTGTGAAATTGCTTAAAGATTCCCTGAATTTTATACACAGACATGGTACCTTTTTCTAAAAAGAAAGTCGTTCTTTCCATGTCAAGTCAAAAACCTGACTAACTTCTGAAGAATGCAAGTGCGATCCAACTGATGAAAGATTCCCCCACTCTGCTAATGATGAGCAAAGGGCCCAGATGTTTGTAATCAGCACCAACTCTAGTCTGCTTATCTGAACAACTACCATGAATGATTTGCTTGATTGCTTCAACCTCATCATTGCTGCAAACCAATTGACAGTTCATGGATTGGAGAAGTACGCCTCTAGTCCTAGCTTTAGGTAGCATCCCAAAACTACCCCTGCAAGTTCTGGTGTTTGACTATGAAACAGAAGGTTCTCAGACAATTGTATATACATGGTTTCATGTTGTTTATTCCTCAGTTTTCTTACTGGTACTAATCATTCACAATGATACCTTTTCTCTACTTAAGATCATTTACTAATCTTTGATATCCTCTTTCTTTATTTGGGGGTTATTGGGTCAATATCAGTGCTCAAACCTTGGTTATGCTTCATATCTTCCGTGTATGGTCAGCTCCTGAAAGCACAGTTCTTGCTACCTTCTCCACCTGTGAAAAGAATACATTAATTCTGAGTTGCAGTTGTTGGGAAGAATATGGAGATGTGCTATAAGAACAATGACAATCATGTTTCAGGCACTAGTAAACTATCTCAAATAACTGCTACTTACAGATTTAAGGTACATATCAAGCTCAGTTTACTAATGATAAATGGTGCAAAGCTAGTAAACATTGGTTCCCCTAACAAAAAAGTAACTATCGGTGCATAAAATTTCTTCGGACAATCAGAACAGAAGATTCCTCTTTCGGTAGTGGACCAAGTCAGATTAGTATTAATTTCTTAAACCTCTGAAACTAATTAAATGAATGTAGCATGGCTCTCCCCACTAGCCTGTCTACAATCACACAAGAGCTCCTTAGGTACTGGACAGAACAATGCACCAACTGCTATAACAGAGGTTCATGCACCTTAAGTTTCGTAACTAGAGCAAGCAATGTTGGCTCACTCAGGAACACATCTTAAACAAAAATAAAAATACTATCAGGACTTAGGTCCTCAGGATGCATCTTAAAGAAAGAGAAGGCGCCTGTGCCCGTGGCCAGAAAAATGAGTCCAGTTGTTGCAATGGAGTGCATAACTGAAGAACTGTTGGGACCTTCTTCCTGACACATGAGTCACTCACATGGGTAGAAATTCTAGCAGCTGAGAATATCGAGGCAGATATGAGGAATGCAACACCATAGATCACATGCTAATAGCATCAGCTATAGCTAGCTGACACAAATTTCCAGATCTGGTATCATGGACTCTAGAGGCTGGAGCTGGCACATGCATTGTGAGGGAAGCTTATGTCATGCCATTCTTTTTTTTTTCTCGAACGGCGCAGGAGGACTGCGCGTCATTTCATTTAAGATAGAAAAAAAAGGAGAGAGCACAGAGGTTAGACAACCCCTGTACTCCGTACAGCTCACACAAAAGGTCGACTCTTACAAAAGAAAAACAACCCGTGACCATGCCCCTAGGACCCAAGGTGCCGGTGGCATCGACCTATCTAGGAGCTCCTTGAGTTTGGATGCTCCTGCCATGCACCAAAGAGCACACTCACTAGACACAGTCTGGAGGAGCAACTGAACACTTGGACGAGCACCCTCGAACACACAAGCATTGCGGTGCTTCCAGATTTCCCACGTGACCAAGATGATGAGGGAGTTCAGACCCCTGCGACGATCTTTTGGCACCGATTTTATAGTCATTCCATTCTTCACATCCATGTTTTAGAAGATCATCACTGAGCCTGCAAGATCATCAGTGAAAGCCTGCAAGATGAACGTAGGTGAACACAAAACTTCCAGTGTTTAGAAGTAGTACAGACAACAGGTGTTTTCTTGTGGCAGAACTTGAGTGTAGCACATAACTTAAAAATGGCAAATGGATTAGAGAATATAAATAAAGGTGATAAGGGTCTCATAATAAGTAACTAAGAATTTATCTGCTACTGAAGAATCACGTTGACACTAAATATACAAGGACAAGAAGGACCTTATAGCGCCTGCTTTTTTCTGTCAGATATTTAACTTCGTATATGAAACAGAAGCAACAAGAATTAGTAGCTCGGCTGTCAGATAACTTGAAAACATATCAACTCCCAATGATAAGGAAGGGGTACTGGATTCATCAAAGATCATTACTTCCTTTTTCTTTTTCCATTTCTTTTCAAGGGAAAGATGATCACTTCACGTAATCAAACATATCAAATCTATGCAACCAACCAATCAGATCAGAAGATTTTAGGAACAAAAAACATATGCCCAATGATTACCATAGTATGGATGCCACACTTGTTCAAGGAGACTTTTTATTTAGTTCCATCCAAGCAGATACTCTTTTTGCTTTGCGTGTCTTGAGTACAAGTCTACAACAATTCCATCTCGAGAGCAGTGTTTGTATTCCATTCTCCCACAGTAAAATATCAACAGGGTCCGGTGCAGTCATAATGCTCTACTCCCACCATAACAGCATAACCAGATATGAACCATGAGTTGTGATAGGATAAACAGAAAAAACTAAGATGTCTTACACAACAGTTCTGACTACTATACAGTTTGATGTGGTATGCTTGAGTGCCAGATATTAGTTCCTTGAGTAGAATGCTAAAAATTTGTAGACCATGTAAGTTTTGTAGGAATTTGGATTTATTACGTTTAAATAAAGCTGTCAAGAACTACACAGAGCCTGTTAACAAAAACTGTCTATGTCCATTGCTGCTTTTGAGCTACCATTAGAATTCACACATTCTATCTAAAAGCGAAGTCCAAATTTCAGAGTAACAGCGGTTTAGTTTCAGTGGTAGTTTCCTATACTTAACAGTACATTACTTCTTTTAAGTGAAAACTGGGGTAAAAAAAAAGCAATGATCTTCAAACTGATAAAGTTGTGTCGTGAGAGATTTGTAGTTGGCATATTTCATCTGCTATAGCTAAACAAAGTATGTGGATCAATAAATTTGCTAATAAGATACATATGTAATTTTTTGCAACTTCCACGATGCAACAGTTGTCGACAAATAACTTTCCGGAACATACTCACAATTCCTTTTGTGGCCCTCTTTTAACCGAATCCTTTACCTTCGTAATATTGTAAAAAATAGCAAACCTTATCATAAGAATTTTTTTTTGATGTTATCATAAGAATTGATTCACAAGTAATGCTCAAAATATCAACCAAATATCTGGTAAAAGATTGTCACTAGACACAGAAATATAGAAGCTGACCGAGTATTGCAAAATGGTCAATGCAGTTATTCTGGTCTAGTAAGAAGCAAACCAAATGATAACATTTTCTCACACAGCCTTTCAGCAGTTACAGTGAACTAGAAACATCAACATATTGAACTCCTTCAACAGAAGATATTCCAGCAAACGTAATAACAAGCACGGATGCATCGACTGACAGCGCCAGTACCCTGGATCGCATAGTTCTTGTTTGCTTCTGCAATGATCCAGGAAACACTATATATCACGAGGAAATCTTGCAAATGTCCTCATATTCGACGGCCCTGAGAATCTTCCCATCATAGAGGCCTTTCTCAACCTGCACTTTTGCACAGAATTTCTCTGTATCCACTGAGAGCAACCTGGCATTCGAACCTCGATAAGCCCCATTCACAATCCGCACCAGCCCACCAATCTGGGGGATCACAGTCTCAAGCTCATCTTGGTCAACTCTTAGAACATGCTTGCTCTCCAACATCTCAATCTCCCCAACATATTTATCAATAACTTTCTTGACCACCCCTTTCTGCTTGTAGTAACCCTTCTCTGCCAATGATTTACTCATCACCTTGACCACAATCCCAGGACACAGCCAGTAGTCCTTTCTGTTGCTCCTTTCCTTGGCCTTCTCCTCCTCCTTCATCAGCTCATCCAATGCCGACCTTCTTGCCTCCGCTGCTTTCACATTCTTCCCCTTATTTCCCACCTCATCCTTCTCCTTCTCTCGGACACCAGAGTCCTCTTCATCGAACCCAAAATTCAACTTTGGCTTATCCTCGAAAGGATTAACCTTCGGCCCTGGCGCAGACTTCTGAAGAGCAATCGCAATCTTCCCGGTTGCTTTATTGGCCTCTTTTGAGCCATTCTCCCGTTTCTCTCCACCATCGTCTGAATCTGAATACTCTTCTTCACTGTCGGACTCAGATTCGCCCTCGGCAACATTACCATCATCGACATCATTGGCTTTGGCTAGGGACTTCTGTGCACGCTCAATCTGGCGGGCGATCATGCGCTCCTGGCGCTCGTCCTCGGCCATGTCTGACTTGATCCTCTTGCGCTTGAGGCGTGCCTTGACGGCCTGCTCCGAGTCACGGTCGATGTAGGTCATGAACCACCCCTTGGGCGTGTCCTCGACCTTGCAGTAGCCCTCGCGTCCCAGGAACTTGACGAACTCGGTGAGCGTGGCCCACCTGGTGGAGTTCATGTGGACGTGGTGCCGGTCGGCGATGTACTCGTTGTAGACGACGGTGGCGGCGACGCGGGAGTGGCGGTGCGCGCGGCGGATCAGGGCGAGGAATGTCTCGAGGAACTCCTCGGAGAAGCCCTCCACAACGCGCTCGGGCGCCATGCCGAAGACCTGCATCTGCCGCTGGTGCGACTCCGACATGCAGTGGCACTTGAACCCGTTCTCGTCGCGGCACTGCTTCTGGCACATCTGGCAGTACCACCGCAGCTTCTGCAGACCCTTGGCCTTGATCCGGTTCGCGATCGCCTTCGGCGTCAGGAACTCGTGCTTCCCCATCGCACCGCCGCCGCCCTTGCCGACCAATTGGGTGAAGATCTGTTTATTTCAGGTGGGGAGTGATGGAGACGGAGGGCGGGGGCTGCCGGAGAGGAGGGAGGCGGCGGCGCCGACGAGACGGATTGGGGATGGATTTGGGTCGGGGACTTTGTTTGGAGGCTTTGGGATTGAATGGGCTTATTTGAAAAAATGAGTCGGTGGCGGAGGCGATCAGGCGAATTATCACGGCCGTCGAATTGACTTTTGTGATGTAAAATTGATTTTGACATCGATTAAGTCGGTTCCTAGCCAGAAAATCGACGGCCTCGATCGTTTTCGTATAGATGGACGGACAAGATCACTTCTAGGAGCCCGGATTTATCAACCCCACACAAGGGAAGGAGACGCTCGGCCTTGCTAGTCCCCTCCCCAATCTCGCATCTTCCGTCTCGTCCACCAAACCCTAGCTCGCCCGCGCCCGCGCCCGCGCCGCCGCCATGGACGGGGTCGAGGCGGAGATCGCGCGCACTCGGGAGGAACGGCTCAAGATGGAGGAGGCGCTGGCGGCAGGCGCGCCCATGGCCGTCTCCTCCGTCACCTTCGACACCGACCTCTACGGCGGCGGGGGCGCCGACCCCAACCGC
Organism: Panicum virgatum; assembly: GCF_016808335.1. Classification (NCBI taxonomy): domain Eukaryota; kingdom Viridiplantae; phylum Streptophyta; class Magnoliopsida; order Poales; family Poaceae; genus Panicum; species Panicum virgatum. The sequence continues at coordinate 3,604,913 of NC_053145.1, forward strand.
TTCGCCGGCTACGACACCTCCATCCCGGCGTCCGAGGACGACGCCGCGGAGGAGGACACGGAGGCCGCCAACCCCGCGCCGCGCCGCCTCGCGGCCTACACGGGCCACGCCATCGCCGCCGCCGACCTCCCGCGCTCGGCCGACGACGACGGGCTGCCCAAGAGGTCCCAGCGCATCATCGACCGCGAGGACGACTACCGGCGCCGCCGCCTCAACCAGATCATCTCGCCGGAGCGCCATGACCCGTTCGCTGCCGGGGAGGCCACCCCGGACCCCTCGGTGCGGACCTACGCCGATGTCATGCGCGATGCGGCGCTGCAGAAGAAGAAGGAGGATCTGCTGCGGGAGATTGCGAAGAAGAAGAAGGAAGAGGAGGAGAAGGAGAAGGAGAAGAAGGCTGCTGCGCCCGAGCAGCCCGCTGCCACCACGAAGAGGCGCAACAGGTGGGATCAGTCGCAGGACAGCGATGCTGGTGCTGGGGCCAAGAAGGCAAAGACATCCTCGGACTGGGACGCCCCTGACGCAACTCCTGGGATTGGGCGTTGGGACGCAACACCTGGACGTGTTGGAGATGCCACACCCTCTGTGAGAAGGAATAGATGGGATGAGACACCGACTCCAGGGAGGATGGCTGATGCTGATGCAACGCCTGCAGCTGGCGGTGTTACCCCGGGTGCAACTCCTTCTGGGGCTTGGGATGCTACTCCAAAGCTGCCTGGTGGTGTCACACCAACTCCTGGTAAGAAGCAGAGATCAAGGTGGGATGAGACGCCAGCGAGTATGGGGAGTGCCACCCCTGGTAGTCTTGGTGCTGCGACACCTGCTGGTTATACTCCTGGACCGACGCCGTTTGGTGCAGAGAACCTTGCCACACCAACTCCTAGCCAGATTGCTCGTGGCCCGATGACTCCAGAGCAGTACCAGCTCATGCGGTGGGAGCGGGACATTGAGGAGAGGAACAGGCCTCTCACTGATGAGGAGCTTGACGCCATGTTCCCGCAGGAGGGGTACAAGATTCTTGAGCCTCCGGCTTCCTATCAGCCTATAAGGACCCCGGCAAGGAAGCTTCTTGCAACGCCAACACCTCTGGGAACACCACTTTATGCTATTCCAGAGGAGAATCGTGGGCAGCATTTTGATGTGCCCAAGGAGGTCAATGGTTTACCGCTTATGAAGCCAGAGGATTACCAATACTTTGGAACTTTGCTGAATGAGGAAGAGGAGGAGCAGTTATCGCCGGAGGAGCAGAAAGAGAGGAAAATCATGAAGCTGTTGCTCAAAGTGAAGAATGGCACACCCCCACAGCGTAAAACAGCACTTCGGCAGCTGACAGACAAAGCCCGGGAATTCGGTGCTGGACCACTGTTCAACAAGATCCTGCCCTTACTCATGCAACCAACACTGGAGGACCAGGAGCGGCATCTTCTGGTGAAGGTCATTGATAGGGTACTGTATAAGCTGGATGAGCTGGTCCGTCCGTTTGTGCACAAGATTCTTGTGGTTATTGAGCCACTGCTAATTGATGAGGACTACTATGCTCGTGTTGAGGGCCGGGAGATCATCTCAAATCTTAGCAAAGCAGCTGGTCTTGCCACTATGATTGCTGCCATGCGGCCGGATATTGATAACATTGATGAGTATGTCAGAAACACCACTGCTAGGGCGTTCAGTGTGGTGGCATCTGCTTTGGGTATCCCCGCTCTCCTACCATTCTTGAAGGCTGTCTGTCAGAGTAAGAAGTCTTGGCAGGCTCGGCACACTGGTATCAAAATCGTTCAGCAGATAGCTATTCTCATGGGCTGCGCTGTTCTGCCACATCTCAAGTCACTAGTTGAGATCATTGAGCATGGTCTGAGCGATGAGAACCAGAAAGTGCGGACCATTACCGCCCTTTCTCTTGCTGCACTAGCTGAGGCTGCTGCACCCTATGGCATAGAAAGCTTTGATACTGTTTTGAAGCCTTTGTGGAAGGGTATCAGATCTCACCGTGGGAAGGTCCTTGCTGCCTTCTTGAAGGCCATTGGTTTCATCATCCCTCTGATGGACGCTCTGTATGCTAGTTACTACACAAAAGAGGTGATGCAGGTCCTTATTAGGGAGTTCCAGTCACCAGATGAAGAGATGAAGAAGATTGTCCTCAAGGTCGTGAAGCAGTGTGTCAGTACAGAGGGTGTGGAGGCTGATTATATCCGGAATGACATCCTTCCTGATTTCTTCAAGCACTTCTGGGTTAGGAGAATGGCTCTAGATCGTAGGAACTATAAGCAGCTTGTGGAGACTACAGTGGAGATGGCGAATAAGGTTGGAGTTGCTGATATTGTTGGGAGGGTTGTTGAGGATCTGAAAGATGAAAGCGAGCCCTACAGAAGAATGGTGATGGAAACAATTGAGAAGGTGGTGGCCAACTTGGGTGCTTCAGATATTGATGCTCGTCTAGAGGAGCTGCTTATTGATGGTATTCTGTATGCTTTCCAAGAGCAGACAAGTGATGACGCAAATGTTATGCTTAATGGTTTTGGAGCTGTGGTTAATGCACTTGGACAGAGAGTTAAGCCTTACCTTCCTCAGATTTGTGGTACCATCAAGTGGCGATTGAACAACAAGAGCGCAAAAGTTAGGCAGCAGGCTGCTGATCTGATCTCCCGGATAGCCATTGTCATGAAGCAGTGCCAGGAGGAGCAGCTCATGGGCCACTTGGGTGTTGTGCTGTATGAGTACTTGGGAGAGGAGTATCCTGAAGTGTTGGGTTCAATTCTTGGAGCCTTAAAGGCTATCGTCAATGTCATTGGTATGACTAAAATGACTCCCCCAATCAAGGATCTTCTTCCTCGTCTGACCCCCATCTTGAAGAACAGGCATGAGAAGGTCCAAGAGAACTGCATTGATCTTGTTGGTAGGATTGCTGATCGTGGAGCAGAATTTGTGCCAGCAAGGGAATGGATGAGGATTTGTTTTGAGCTGCTTGAAATGTTGAAAGCTCACAAGAAGGGTATTAGGAGAGCCACTGTGAACACATTTGGTTATATTGCTAAGGCTATTGGACCTCAGGATGTGTTGGCGACCCTGTTGAATAACTTGAAGGTGCAGGAGCGTCAAAACCGTGTTTGCACAACAGTAGCGATTGCTATAGTTGCTGAAACCTGCTCACCTTTCACAGTTTTGCCTGCCCTTATGAACGAGTACCGGGTCCCAGAGCTCAACGTCCAAAATGGTGTTCTAAAGTCCCTCTCTTTCCTCTTTGAGTATATTGGTGAGATGGGCAAAGATTACATATATGCTGTCACTCCCTTACTTGAAGATGCCCTCATGGATAGAGATCTGGTTCACCGGCAGACTGCTGCCTCTGCTGTTAAGCACATGGCTCTAGGCGTTGCTGGCTTGGGATGTGAGGATGCTCTTGTCCATCTGCTAAACTATGTGTGGCCCAACATTTTTGAGACATCTCCCCACGTCATAAATGCTGTCATGGAGGCGATCGAGGGGATGAGGGTTGCATTAGGTGCAGCTGTGATTTTGAATTATTGCTTGCAAGGTCTCTTCCATCCAGCAAGGAAAGTGCGAGAAGTGTATTGGAAGATCTATAACTCTCTATACATTGGTGCCCAGGATGCGCTTGTTGCTGCATATCCTGCACTGGAGGATGATGGGGATAACATCTTTAGCCGTCCCGAGCTGGCAATGTTTGTCTGATTAACGTGAGTCTTGCTTACTCCAACTTTCTGCATGCAATGATTATTAAAAGAATTATTTTCACCTTAGTTTTGTATCCTAAAACATGTGGCTGTAATTTACTTTCTTAGATGCTCAAGTCTCATGGTATGTTTTAAGATTGCTGCTATGTTTTAATTGATTTCTCATGCTGTGCTATTCCTTAGGTGATTTTTTTTTACGTATAACCCTTGGGTGATTACTTAAAACGATGATACTATTCGAATGACATCGTTCATTGTTCTGTGAGCTGTCACGGCTATCTAGATATATGCATCACTAGCTGGCCCTTGCCTGTAGGCAGCGTGTATGGCACCCAAGTGTTGTTACTTGTTAGTGTTTGAGCAGTGCTGTAGGAAACAGTAATTGGTCTGTGTCGTGTTCCTTTTTTTCATCTTGTTTTTCCTGTATATCTTTCTGCAAAAGAAGGATCTGATATACAAACGCATTGGCAGGCTGGATGTACTTGTCCATATGTCGTCATCAATATGCATGTGAAGCTTGAACTGGGTGGTATTTGAGTTGGAGCTTCTACTTAAATTACTCGGTGTTACCTCTTGTGATGCATGTTATTGAAGTTGCATCTTTTTTTTGTGTATTTGCAGGATTATTCTTTCTGAAGGGGGGTGCAATGTTTAGGAATTATTTTTCCTGGTTTACTGCAATTTAGTGCTGAATTGCTGACACAATCTGACCTTACTGACCATTTGGGAAATGCTTTGTTTTCAGGGCACTTTGGGTTCAAGCTGCCGAAGAGTTGCACCTGGATTTAGGACCAGTCCTAGGCGCAGAGTCCCCGCGGCATCTTTAGTTTACATTATGATCCTATATATCCTGAAGGAGAAATGACAATGCTAGTTTGCTGTCGTCTTGTTATGAATATTGAAGGCATTGTGTTCTTATAAACTTTGTATTTGCCCCAGGATGTTATATACTTAGTGATATGCTGTGAACCATGGAGGTTGCGAGCTCCTTCGTGTTTTTGTTCCCTCGCTGTATTGTTAAGTTGTTATGCTTTTATGGTTTTCTTGCTCATGTACCGTGATCAGTGAGCCAATGAGGGATTTGGTATTTTGGTTGCTACGGGGCACAAGCTACCGAGTAATGAGCGCCTTCCAACTGTGCGCATGTTACCTTAACTAGCTCGACAACTTTCTGTTTGTGACAATTGAATCGTCTAAACTTTGGTCCTGCTTGAGACTCTGCTCTGAGGTTGAACATTGAGGATTATTTGAGTGGAATCACTTTTTTTTTTGAGAAAGTGGGATCGCATTAATGTTAAAAGAGTTTGAAACAAGAATAGATGGCTGTGCAAGTATTGAACATTTACGCCTTGTTTAGTTGCGAGCATAAACTTTTTGGAAGAGAATCTTTTCACATTTGAAGTATTAAATGTAGACTAATTTCATAATTAATTACAAAATTTGTCTGTAAACTACGAAGGGACTAATTAATCTGTCAGCAGCACATGTGTACTGTAGCATTTATTGTAGTAATTTAGTATCTAATTATAGCTTAATTAGGCTCATTAGATTTTTCTCATAATTTACAAGCAAACTATGCAATTAGTTTTTTATTTCGTCTAGATTTAATACTTCATATATGTAATATTCTCATTTGATGTAATACTTTTAGAATTTTGAATTTTACATCTGCTTGGAGCTTGCAAAATTTTGTCCGTAGGCGTTCCAATTAGACAGACCTACGGCAGTGTCAGTGAGCGGAATATGCTCAATATGCTCTCCGGCCGACGGGAAGGGGAAAATGTTAGGCGGCGCGTCCTTGGTTTTTCAGTTTTGTCGTTGGCGACACGCCACGCATCACGCGTCTCGACGCTACTTTCCATTCATCACGTCCATCCAGATCTAGGAGCACACGGATAATTCACCGCATGTTGTTGCTGTCGATTTGAATGGTTTCTACTTCAACAATTATGCAGCGGGATTTGAAGGCATCTTTGCATACCGCCCCACCGCAGATGAACAAGATCATTTTCACCGTGTTCGGCTGGTGTACCAACCTCCAGCCCTACATTATTTCTCTCACACCGCTCCAACACCAGCTTCTAGCCACCAGTCAGACAACAGTGTTTTTCTCTCACACCACTCCAGCTCCAGCCTCCAACTCCAGTCTGCCTCCAACTCCAGCCTGCCGAACAGAGGCTTTGTCCTTGCTGTCCTACGGCGACATCAGGGTGGAAAGTCCCCATTGTCTAGTACTTTTTTTTTTTCAAAACAAAAACACTATAAAGATTACGAGATGGGGTCAAGAATTACTTTTTTTTGTCGAGAATTACTTAGTAGGATGTGGTGGTTTCAATTTCAAACAGATAAAATGCAGTTCTGTCAACAAAGAAAAATATGAAAAACTGTATACATCAAGTTCATGGTAGATGCACAATTGCACAAATGGTGATGGGTAGGTCGTGTTACTCCTGCTAATGGGGCGGGGCTTGATGGATTTTTTGGGTGGGTTTTAATACGGGTACTATTGGATGGGTGGAAACGGGTGACACTATGAAATGAGTTGGGGCGGGTTGGGTTGACGATATAGACGGGTTGGGACGGGTTGGGGCGCTATGGTAGTAGATCGGCACGTAAGTCGCATATCATCTTCCATTGTGACTTCGGGTTGGGGCGGGTTGGGGCATTGGGCCGACGGGGTGGGTCGGGGCGGGTGGTAGTTAAGACTCTTGAAATATGGGTAGGAGCGGATTTGGGGTGGGTTCAACCCCATTAGCAGGCGTAGGTCGTGTAGAAACGCGTCGCAAGGTAGTCAGTTTGGTCACCAACTTTGACCGCGTCCGCGCCCGCGCCACCAGCCCACGGTGCCCACCAGCCACCGCCCAAGGCCACACCGGCACACCGCACCAGACCGGACCGGACCAAACCCGCCCGCCGCGTTAGCGTAACGGGCCGACCAACGCCGATGGCCGGGTTCGCGCGCGCCACCGCGCCTCCGTCCCCGGCGGCGGCGCCGGCGCCGGCTCTGCTCACCGGCGAGCGCCTCGTGGTCTTCCTCTTCGCCGCCCGCGTCGCGCTCGCGGCCCCAGCCGGCCTCGCCGCGCCGCTCGCGGCCCTCGCCGCCGCCGCCCTCGCCGTCGAGATCGCCGTGGATGGCTCCGCCCCCGCCTCCTCCCCGCTCCGCCCCTTCAGGACCAGGTGCGCGGGTGATCACCCCTGTCTCGTTCCGTGCGATCTCACCCGTGTCCCCCGGTTCAATTGGAGTGGAAGTCTCCGCGATTTGGTTTGCTGCGGTGTGAATTGAGGCCATGCTCGGCTCCCCCCATCCAGCGAACGAGGTGCGTAGGAGCTCCGTTTTAGTGGATGGTAGTGCAGTGTCCTGCAAAGCTCCTGGTGGAACCGGGAAACCTGAGGCTGATTCATGCGAATGGTGGCCGAATACAGGTTGCTTCAACGTGTGGGCTGTAGTGCATGCGCAATTGGGGAACAATTAAGGGGTTGGAGAAGTAAGGAGTGGATCCCTATCCAATTGGGTTGCTAGATTTAACATGCAATGTAAATGCAGTATACTCCACAGCAAACAAATGCGTTTAGCCCATGGTTATTTGGCTGGTAGGAATGCCAAGGTTAGATTAGTGACTCTGTTCAGATTAACTAGGATTTGTGATGTCCAAACCCACTTGCATGCTCTTTTGGGGCTAAACTGTCTGTAGTTGCTGGATTGTTAGTTCACCTTCTGTGTTATGTGTGTGACCAGGGGCGAAGCTAGCAATTGCGGCCACCAGGGCCATCACCATTTTACGACGGGGATATCAACGCTAAAAATCAGTAATGAATAGTACTTTGTCTAGGATTCCCGGAATTTCGTCGGGGTCAGCTGACCCCACCGGCAATAGCTCCGCCCCTGTGTGTAACCTACCTAGTTTCTACTATGCAGATGCTATTCTGCATGCTGCTACGAAGACCCATAATAAGGAAACCGTAATAACAATTATGTATTGTGTGCTCCAGGCCAGGTGCTTCATCAGGCATACTTCTTGGTGCCACTACTCTGCCCAGCGTCATGCTTTCTCGGTTAATCCAGCGGGCAAGGCTCTTATCAGCTGATCATAATGGACTCGAAGGTATATTTCTGTTTTGTTGTCTTGATCATGTTGTTTTTTTTAAACCGATCATGTTGGCTATTAAATAAGATATTCCTGAATTCTTCATTGAAATTTCATGAGTTGAAGTATTTCTGAAGTGTATCTGGTGTCTATTTTGTTGTTGGTTAGGTTCTTATGTGATACACACAGTTTACTAATTACACATCCTGTTTCTGTTGCCAGAATTCTTATACCTTGAAATGCAGTACTGGGCAGCATCAATCAGCTGTCTCAGTGTGCTAGCTTTCTTCCTATGGCACCTACGGCGGTCTAACAGAAATGGAATTCCAAAACATTTCAAATACGGCTCGTTGTCGGTAGCCTTATATCTCATGACATACTTCATTTCCTTTGTAATGAAGACTGGAGGTACCGTGCAAGTTTAGTATGCATTTTTATGCAATTTAGGTCTAGCATGCCCAGGGAAGTTGTCAAAAATGACATATGTGTTGAATTTATTGTAGGTCTGATGGTAATGACCAATATGGTGTATATTCTCTGCCATGGAGTGGCTGCTGTGATCTTAATCAAGCATATTCTAGAGAAGTTTCCTTCATGTTCATCTTTTGGTTTGTATTTGAAGTCTGAGATGTAATTAGATCTTTATTTCTCTTCTTTTTGTCATGTCTGGTTTATATTAATAAATTCATAAACTTTTGAATATCTTATAGTTTATACAAGTCCTGTTACCTTGTGTGGTTCTTTTTAGCTTCTGTAATCTATCAGCGTATTGTTCAACTACCTTGGCTTGGAGCCCCCCTCACACTATTTACGCTGTTGCATATTTTCAGGCGAAGCGCTTCTGGTGTCCAGTGGTCTTGTTCTTTACTTTGGTGATATGCTGGCCCATACTCTTTCAAAGGTGTCATTTATTGTTCCAGAAAATAGTGCCAGAGCTGATTGTACATATTGACTTAATTATTTTGTCTTGCATTTGGGATGACAGATGGATTGCTCTATGTCATCAAAAGCATTCATTCACACACCTGGAACTAGAAGCGATATGACCACAATTATTCAGGTAGAGTTGCTTTTTGTTGTCTGGCATGAGTGTAATAGCACATTTATAATTTTCCCCCTTTTCTTTTGGTAGGGGAATTTACTTGGGCTTTTTCTACTTCCATTGCTATACAAAAGTTCGCTTAAATTTCGGGATTACTGTAGAATGGATGGAAAGCAACAAACACAAGAAGCTGAGGAACGTACACAGAAAACAATTGGTTCTGCTGTATTCTATATCTTGTTGGTGGTGGTGTTAATGTTTTTAGTGCCATCATGGACACACCTTGTTCAAGGTCTCAAAGTGCATCCTTTTGTTTGGTAAGCACTGCAGTTCATCTTTTCACGGAAAGTGCCTAAAAAGCATGCGCACGAACACGCCATTCTTAATCATACATATCACTGAGTTTGGCACACCCTTAAATTGGATATCCCTCTGTGCTTAGATATAGTTGTTTGGTTTATGGGATTCCTCGTTTTAACATATATTAGAGTCGACAAGATAGTTTTCATCATATATGTGTGCTATTAATGTTGACTGGTTGAGAGACATAATTTAACAGGGATGAGTACCCTCTATTGCTTCAAGTTTATGACTTCTTGGTCTGTGTGAATAGGGTAGTTGGACAATGTTTTTGGGATGTATTTACACTTTGTGAGATGCTATTGCTGCTCATTGTTGGAATATAAGTGAATTGCACACCTCTCCTCATCAGCTTAAGCTTTTGGGTTGAACTGGTTGGTGCATGCAACTCAATATGATATCAAAGCCAGAGGTCTCGAGTTCGAATCCTGATTAGCGCAATTAAATAAAATAATTGCTGCTCGCTCCTATTCCACATTTGAGGCCTGAGGGAGCCTCCACGTGAGGGGGAGTGTTGGAATATAAGTGAATTGCACACCTCTCCTCATCAACTTAAGCTTTTGGGTTGAACTGGTTGGTGCATGCAACTCAATACTCATAAAATTTTTAAAATGTTGACTTATGTTTGCTAAATGATTCATTGTTTCACAGGATTATTAACTACATGTTCACTGATTCACATGAACGACTTGCTTTATGTGCATACTGGATATGTGTGATATATGTATCAGTTAGACGGTTCTACAGCATATCAAAGCAAAGCAAAACAGAGAGGATTCTTTTGCGCAAGTACTACCATCTTGTCGCTGTTCTGATTTTCTCTCCTGCAGTTATATTTCAGGTGATTTGTGCAAAAAAAATTTAGTTCAATTTTCATCTGTGCTAAAACAAAGGTCAATGTCCATCAGAATATTGAGTAGTTTGCTCTGGAAAAATGTTCATTTTTTGCAGCCTGCTTTCTTGGACTTGGCATTTGGTGCAGCATTTGCAGTTTTCTTAACATTGGAGATGATACGAGTAAGAAAACTATTGCTTTGTCTTCCCGATTTCTTTTTACTTATTTGCTTTAATTTTAGTAACCTGTGCTCTTTGCCCCACAAAATGTTTTAACCATACATCAGATTTGGGAAATATACCCGCTTGGGCATGTTGTGCATCAGTTTATGAACGCCTTTACTGACCATCGTGATTCTGAAATTCTTATTGTCAGGTTGGTGTGCTTTAGTAGGCTTCATTTCCCTCACCTCATATCTCATCATTTTTTTTTCATGTCCTATGGTATGATAAGCCTAATATTATTGGTGTTTTCAGCCATTTTTCACTCTTACTGGGCTGTGCACTTCCTAAATGGATGTCATCTGGACTAAATGACCGACCGCTTGCCCCTTTCGCTGGAATTCTCAGCTTAGGGATAGGTGATACCATGGTAAGTTCTATGTCTAATGTGTGCGACCTGTTAATTATTATCTTTGATCCATATGATAAATTCTTTCCTTTTCTTTCCTAGGCATCAATGATAGGGTACAAGTATGGCGTGTTAAGATGGAGCAAGACAGGAAGTGAGTATTAGTTTCTTACTTTCTCTGTGTTTTGCCCTTCCACTCTTTGTTCTCACTCGTATGCTTTGTTTTTTTTATGAAATATTAGAGAAAACAATTGAAGGCACAGCAGCAGGCATAACTTCTGTGCTCGCAGCCTGCTCGATTCTGGTGTCACTCTTAGCTTCCAGTGGGTACATTCTTTCGCAGGTCCGAGCTCATTCTTGCTTTTAAGCTACTGAAAGTAAAACCAACAAAGCAATCACAACATCTTGCTGACCATCTTTTCCTGCTGATACAGAATTGGTTATCGCTATTGGTAGCTGTAACACTGAGCGGATTATTAGAGGCATATACAGCACAGCTCGACAATGCTTTCATACCTCTCGTGTTCTATAGTCTTCTATGTCTATAGGAGTAACCTTCTGTACATCAAACTGACCTCAAGGTCCTCTTTTTGTTTGCTAAAATATGCTAGTATATAGTGGGATATGTTACTTCAACATGATTCAGACTCCTCAGCGCATCATCTGGCTGATTGAACTGATCACATTCTCTGTGATCTCTATTCAGAAGTTGAGGAGAGGTGCTCATGGTTGAAACAGTTGGTATAGGGGTAGGAACAGAAGTAGGAAAACATACATGTTCTCCAATAGATTGCATTTTTGGCATAGTTGACTGTACATAAAGTATTATCTGAACCTGTCATTGTAATATACATGTTCCTCCAAACAATTTGTGGGCAAGGTGTTTCTCTTTGGTCGCCCACGGGCAAGAATAGAGAGGTGTGACTGGGTGGGTCTGTGAGTTCATATACGTTGTGTTTTTGTTCAACATCTTAAATATATATAGATAGATCTGAATTTGCAGGAGCCAGTTTCAGCCTGTTAGCATCATGCCTTGATGTGGATGCTTCTGATCATCATTATGTGGAGTGTGTGGGCTGATCATGTATCATGAACAGGAATGCGCTGCTTCATGCCTTGATTTGGTGCGCGTGTTTCTTACTTTATTACCCTGTCAAGCCACTGTTGTATGTTTGTGCTTCTCCCATTCTTTTGGAACTTTGGAATCTGGAAGTAAGTTGGTGCGAGTTCCATGCTACAATGCGTCCGTGGAGTGGTTTAGCTGCTTCGCCGGAGCGTTGTGAAAACTGTCAATCGTCCAGCCCTGTGAAGTTTCCTCTTCAATATCTCCATGTTTCGTACCCGATTTCCTCTTGGAAGTTTCAACATGGATTCTGGAAGATGCTCAGCCAGAAATGGCTAGACCGTTTCCGGCATGGAGCCGGAGCTGTGACTGTGAGCATCGCGATCGCGACGGGGTGTTATGTACGCGTCGCCGCGTTGGAACCTGGGTCCGCCCGTGGCGCGCACGTCATGAACCGCGTCACGTACGCGGCGATGCACGGTGGCGGATCGATCAGGCACACGTCCAAGGTTCCGTTTGCATCATCCAGCAGACCAGCACCGATCAAGCAGCACATGTCCGGAGCTGAGGCTGAACGGAGCCCGACACGAACTCCTTCGCAGGGAAGGAAACGAGACGGGGACCTCCCTTCCGGCCCCACATGTCACAGACACGCAGGCAGCCGGGCGCCGACGTGACGGCCTAGGAAAAGACAAGCGGGAGCCGGGAGCCGACGGAAGGCGGCGGCCGTGGGGAGGGGAAGGGGAAGAGGAGACTCTCGGAAAGGAAATAAAAGGCCCAGGATGCGGCGGGCTCGGGCCCAACTCCGGAACGAGCCGAAGCCCAGCGCGAGAGCAGCAGAGCAAACCACCAAACCCTACTGCGCTTGCCTTGCCGGGCGTCCGCGTCCGCCACACCCACCCACACACAGACGCGCTCGGCGAGGGGGAGCCAGCCGCCCAGCCCAGAGAGGCGGAACGAGTCGAGCCGCGCCCCGCCTCCGTCGGGACCCCTTATAAGCCGCCTCCCCCCAAACCCTCCCTTCCCCTAGCCCCTGTTCCTCCCCCCGCACCAGCGCCACCGCCGAATCGAATCCGAGACTCCGATCTCGGATTCGCCGCCGCCGTCCCCGCCGCGCCCAGCGTTCGTCGCCGTCGCCGTCGCCGTCCCCGCCGCGCCCAGCGTTCGTCGCCGTCGCCGTCGCCGTCGCCTCGCTCTCCTCCTCCCCGCAGCTCGTCAGGTAACGCCGAGATCTGCCCCCCGCCTCTCGCGCCCGCGCGCTCCGTTTCGTTTAGTTCGCCTCCGCTCGATCCGTGGTTCCCGCCGGCGTTTTTGGTGAGTGGTCGGGTCTGTCGAACGCCGTCGGGCCCGGATCTGGGTCGATTCGGGGGAACAAGTTCGAGGTGCGATGCGGAAGGTTTTCGTGGCCTTCGCCGACCCTGTGCGAGGGGTTTCAGAGAGGAGCGGCGCGGGGGATTCGGCTGGTGGAAACTAGGGGTGCCAATTGGTAACCATTAGGTGCCCCTCCAACCCAACCCTCTATAGTTCAAAATTTTGTACTAATTCTCCAAAACCATATCTCAATTTGGAAAACTAGTATAAAATTTTGAACTAAAGAGGGTTGGAGGTGCACCTAAGGGTCACCCATTTGCACCCCTAGTGGAAACGTTGGGGTTCGTAGATTTGGGAGGCGTCTGGGTGTTCCCTGCTGATCTTAGAGTTGTAGCTCTATAAGCATGGTGTTTTAGTATTAGCAGCGCTTGTTAGTAGAAAATTTCGTCTTTTCTGGTTGAGTGAAGAAATTTAATTTCGCGTTGCCTCCAAGTTTGTACGCTGCAGCCTCCTTTGTGTTGTGAACCTCGTATCCAATGAGTTTTTGTTATTGTACTGTTAGTGATACTGATAAGAAGCTTGAGCTTTCTAATAAGGCGCAGTGTTTCTTGTACTTGCCTTGCCTGTGTTGTGTTATAGTCATCTCTGTTGGCGTCGATGTCCCAGTTTTCTAGGTTAACCTACACCTTTTCTTGCTGTACAGCCATGGCAGGACTAGCACCAGAGGGTTCCCAGTTTGATGCCAAGCAGTATGACAACAAGATGCAGGAGCTACTGTAAGTCATATTGAATCAGTTTTGTTTTTTTAGCCACTCGCTGTGTTTAGCTCTCCGTACTCCCATCACTTTGTTCATGGATTCACAATAGTTTTCTTTTTGTACCAGGACTGAAGACTTCTTTACCACCTATGATGAAGTCGTTGAAAGTTTCGATAACATGGGGCTCCAAGAGAACCTTCTGAGAGGCATCTATGCCTACGGTATGTAAAACTCTATACTTCATGATATTCATTCAATGGTTACAGTTTTGATTTGCTATGTAAACACTTTTTACTTCGTTTGCAGGTTTTGAGAAGCCATCAGCCATTCAGCAAAGGGGAATTGTTCCCTTCTGCAAGGGGCTTGATGTGATTCAGCAAGCTCAGTCTGGAACAGGGAAAACAGCTACATTCTGTTCTGGAATTTTGCAGCAGCTTGATTATGGATTGGTTGAGTGCCAGGCATTGGTTCTTGCTCCAACCCGTGAGCTTGCGCAGCAGATTGAGAAGGTCATGCGTGCTCTTGGGGACTATTTGGGTGTCAAAGTCCATGCCTGTGTTGGTGGAACATCTGTCCGTGAGGACCAGAGGATTCTTGCTAGTGGTGTACATGTTGTTGTGGGCACACCAGGGCGTGTGTTTGATATGTTGCGTAGGCAGTCTCTACGCCCGGACAACATTAAGATGTTTGTGTTGGATGAAGCTGATGAGATGCTCTCTCGTGGTTTCAAGGATCAGGTTTGCTTCTTATACTCCTTTATTCATGCTTGATACTTGTTATTGGTCTAGCAATCAGTATGTCACATGGACCTGGGTTTATCCGGTTGTCTGCTGATTAACATAGTTAGGTTGATGTGAAAATTTACCAAAAACATCTGATAATGAGTTGCCTGAATTTTTTAGCAGCTTAGTAGGATTCTAAATTTTACATGGTATTCAGTGCTTGATTAAATTAAGCTTAGTAGGATTGCAATTTTTAACTTAGATTCAAGCTTTACTAGGATTGTAGTATGTACTGAGAATTTTGCTGAGCTGGCTTTGCTTGGTCTAATCTTCCTAAAATAGCTTTGAAACTTTCATGTTCTTTGAACTGATATTATGTGCCCTTTTCAGATCTATGATATCTTCCAGCTTCTTCCATCAAAGATCCAGGTTGGCGTGTTCTCTGCTACCATGCCCCCTGAGGCCCTTGAGATTACCCGCAAGTTCATGAACAAGCCTGTCAGGATCCTTGTCAAGAGAGATGAGCTCACCCTTGAGGGTATCAAGCAGTTCTATGTCAATGTGGAGAAGGAAGATTGGAAGCTGGACACTCTCTGTGACCTGTACGAGACCCTGGCCATCACTCAAAGTGTCATCTTTGTGAACACCCGCCGCAAGGTGGACTGGCTCACAGATAAGATGAGGAGCAGGGACCACACCGTCTCTGCCACGCACGGTGACATGGATCAGAACACCAGGGACATCATCATGAGGGAGTTCAGGTCCGGGTCTTCCCGTGTGCTCATCACCACCGACCTGCTTGCCCGTGGTATTGATGTCCAGCAGGTTTCCCTGGTCATCAACTACGACCTGCCGACCCAGCCCGAGAACTACCTCCATCGCATTGGCCGTAGTGGTCGGTTCGGGAGGAAGGGTGTTGCCATCAACTTTGTCACCCGTGACGACGAGCGGATGCTGTTTGACATCCAGAGGTTCTACAACGTGACCATTGAGGAGCTGCCTGCCAACGTTGCTGATCTCCTCTAGATTGTGTCCTAGGATATTGCTGCTAAGGTGCTGGATAAAGAAGCCTGTTTTAGTTAAATATCGCAAACTTTTCTCTTTCCTGGAGGAGTGGTAATGTCGTGTTATCAACTATTTGCATTGTGGCTAAGGATGGTTTCTAAGCTTTTCTTCTATGCAACGTTTGGGAAAAATTTTGTAGCGTGTAGGTCTGTGTGCCGCATCCTGGGCTAGCTGGGTGCTGAGACACTACTGGAGTATTTACCTTGCTGTTAAGCTATGCTTGTCCTGAGTACTTGCTTTTCTGTGCATCATGACGGTAAATTAGTTGCCTATTTACTGTGTCTGACGCTCTTACAGCGTTCTGATGACTTGCTTCGGTCTAGTCAGAGCGTTGTATCCTCTACGATTTGCTTGGAAAGAGCACTTGTTGAAGCGATGGCGATTGTTTTTTTGACATTTAGTGTTGTCCACTTCATATCCTCGTCAGCCTTGTCTTCCCTTTGGGGGCGTTATAGATCTTTGGTCTCTTTGTGAAGACGTGATAGCCTCGGTGCTATCTATCTTGTTGCTGCTTCGTCCCGTTGAAAGCGACCTGATGTCCGTTCAGCTTATCAGGCATTCAGGTCGCTCGATGGTTGGACGTTACTTTTTTCTAGCCAATCTCCCTTAGCAAGAAGGGCGAGTCAAATTCTAGCCCTAACAATTTCACAATCTGAGCCCTTCTGATTTGCCGTGAATTGTCTTGCTTTTGCCTAAACTATCTGGCGAAACGTGGGGAATCAATTGGTCGGTTCCATTGGAAAATAGTTGCTGAAAACCACTTTGCACTGGCTGTACCCTCCACAATGTTGGTCCAGAAATGAGACATATAAGCATCACTTTTTTTTTTTGAAGCAATATAAGCATCACTTGCTGTTAAGAAAAGTTGGAGCGGCACCTGTTGGTGCGCAGAGGCTTGCTCACTAAAAAAACGAGGAAAGCACGTGCAGCAAGTGGCAAGGCATCCTACAGCCACACATCCATCCATCTTCACTGTTTTGTTTTCATTTTTCACTATCTAATGGGCCCTGTTCGGATGCACTGAATTTGGCTGATCTGGGGTGATTCAGCTGAGCTTAAGTCCAGCCGAACGGCTGGGGAACCAGGCGTAGCACTGCCTTAGTCACGCTATCCAGCACAAACAGTGCGAAAATCAGCCAGCCAGCCAGCACTTTTCAGTGCATCCGAACGGGCTAAGAGCTTCCGAAGAGCTTAGGCTGCCCGCAGCGGTATCCGGGAAAGCCTCCTTCAGGAGCTTTTACCGGACGGGAGAGCTGCAGCGGCGCTCTGTATCATCTCCGCTATCGACGCGGAGCGCCCCGCGTCCTCCAAATCGAACGGAGGTAGCGAGCGTGTGCTATACTCCGATGTGGCATGGGGCTCGCCTCCCAACGTTGCCTTGCCTCGCCTCGCCTCCAACGGATCCGCGCCGCCGCCGAACGAGAAGAGCTTCCGCCATGGCCGCCGCAGCTCCCCGCCTCGCCTCCGTCGAGTCCGAGCCGCGCAGCCACAAGCAGAGCCTCCACCTCCGCCCGCCATAGCCGCCCCAGGTCCCGCCTCGCCTCCGTTGAGTCCAAGCCGTGCGTCCACGAGCAGAGCTGCCACCACCGGCCACCATGGCCGTCGCCTGGTGCTGCACGCCGCGCCCCATCCTCCGGCCACCCTCCGTCGATTCCGCACGCAGGAAGCTGCTCGTCGGTGGGGAACGCCGCGCTGCCCCGTGCGTCGGCCATGCATGGCCACGGCTGGCCATGGCGAGCGTGCGTGGTAGAGCGTGGGCGGCAGCGGCCTCCGCGGGCGAGAGCTGGGGTCGCGGCACGCGCGGGCGGCGGCCTCGGTCGGAAGAGGGGCGACGACGGCGCGGGCGGCGTTCTCGGTCGAAACGGGGGCGGCGGCGTGTGACAGATCCGCCGAGTTAAAATGCTTAATTAAGCATAACTACCATCATTTGGCGCATCAGTTTAATTAAGTGTAACTTGACAGGCTGTTTCCAACCCACAGGCCGACCGAAACACACCAGAAGCCTCGCACGAAGGCGAGCGCAGAAGGTACCAGCATAATAAAATTTTACAACAAAAGTTATTAATTTTTAATTATTTACAAAACCGCTTTCCATTTAGAATAAACATAAGAAATGATAGCAGCAGAAAAGAATTTAACCTGAGGAGCATTTTTAATAGAGAACAAATAAATCAAACTAAATAAATCGAGAACTACCGAAACGTGAAGACAAGGCGCCACATCGAGCCCACCGATATGACACCTAGTTAGCTCCTAAACCTAAAATAGGGTAAACAACAAACCCTGAGTAACTAATACTCAGCAAGACTTACCCGACCAGTGGGTATAACTTAGCCCACATATCTAGACATGCAAAACTTTTTGCTGGTGGTTACTTTTGCGAAAAAAGCGACTAAAGTGAATCCTTATTTCCATATTTTAGCTCATGATTCTATATATCTTGACCATCATCTAAATTTGGAATATCTAGAGCAAACATGGTAAAAGCATATAATAACATTCCAAGTGAATATAACCATATGCCAGACATACTCCCACTGGATACTACGCTGTGACGTAGTGATCAAGGTGCCCATGCCCGAGAGCGACTGACGGTGAATCGATTCGTTTTAACCTTACAAGGTGGACCTAACCAACACGACACGCGTATGTCCCGTCGGACCACACGCACCAACCGTTCCCCTTCCCGCCTCGAATTACAGAACCGCCCCACCTACATATAGTCAGCCGAGCTCAACGAGAGACCACCAAAAGTAAACATATGCATCCCGTTTCTCCACGACTACTCGACTCGCCCTAAGGGGTGGTGATGAAGTTCTGTACTTTCGAAGCGAGACAGTACTAGGCTTACCGGTTTCGACTACCTCCTACTCCCGGCATGCGGTTAGTACAGTTCAAAAATGATCAGCAGGGCCAACAACAGCTCGGTCCTTAACCGACACAGGCGGAACTACACCTCTCCCGCCCGGTCTCAGATTCTATTCTTTCTTTCATTCCAAGACTTCCATCCCAAGATGAGTAACTCATATACGGAAACATAAAAACATCCTATATCTTGCGAGTAACAAAAAATTACTCGACTTCTACCGAACCCTATTTAGCATAGCATTTCTATCGTCCTATACATACTAGTACAACTCAAGAAAACCTAGGGTTCATGCAACTAGGGTTTCAAATAACTCCTAAACATAATGCACAAGTAATAAATACATATCTAGGTGTCATAATTTAAATTAATAGGATCTGCACCGGGGCTTGTCTGGGGTAACACTAAGTCAGTGTTAATGCTATTAAGGCCTTGGACCCTTCCGACCTTGGGCCGGGTCTTTGGTTGCTTCAGCGGGTCCTTCCATCTTCTGGCGATATTCGTCGAACGCCGTCTTGTGGGTCAACTCCAACACCGCGTGCTTCACGTCCACACGTGTACCTCTAGCGCACCTAAATGAGGCGCAATAATGCATATGCATGAATATATATGAATTGACAATTAATGCACATGCATATGACCCAAATTAGTGCAGCTAAAATTCCCTACTTACAAAAGAATCATACTAAAAAATGAACTAGTTGGCGGACAGTCCGCTATGCAGCAGCGGACTGTCCTCAATTCAAACTTGCTGACGTACCAGACCTAAAAATTGATTGCTCATGTTCTAATATAGATATATTCTTTTGAGCTTTTCTATGCGGTGTCTTTATGCTATACCCTCACTGTATATACATGCTAGCACTTGTAAATGCTTTGAGACATACCTGGAAGCTCACACTCACTCTTTGCATGACATAGCATATTTTTGTGGGGGGAACAAATTTTTATCAATGATGATGGTTTGGTTTATGCGGACTGTTTGGCTAACCGAATATGATTCATCAGCTATTAGCCGATCCACAATGATCTTTGTAGCATCGGTTCGGCAAGTGATTGTTTTGCAGGAGAGGTCGTATGTGTTGATGCTGAGCTGATGAAGCACGAGGATGATCACATAAGTCAGTGACATCCATGGAATATGAAAACTAAGACCGGTCTGCAACAACATTGAGATTGGTCGAGGAAGGCGTGAGGCCGGTTCAAACAATCAGTCACAAAGTCAGTTGGCTAATAGCCGATCTATCGGCTCGGGGGGAAAGACCATCAGTGGCATGAGAAGACAATTTGAGGAGATGATGTTTTTAATTGGTTTACGGTTGGCGCTTAGAAGATTTTGTCATATTTGACCAAACTTGGGGGGCATGTGTTATCGCCAGAATTTGACCAGGATTGGTAGGCCAAATGTCAGAAGAAGCCCACGGTAAAGGAGTCCACTTAGCCAGGCTTATATCATAAGTTTGGCCAAATACAATGATAATTGGGCACTCAAGGGTCAAGCTGAGATGGGGTCACGGGCCTAATCCGTGTTGAAGCCCAGTCTATTCGCGAGGCTGGTTCGGACTGCAGGAAGAGGCCGCACAAAAATGGACGCCCAGGCCACATATGGACTCCGTTTTGGACGTTCTAGATATGCATGGAAAGCTAAGGAGATAAGCTTTCCAATATAACTGGAATCACGTCCAGATTCGCTCAGAGTTGACGGAAACTGCCGAAACAATAGGACGACCAGAATCTGCCACAATTATACGGCATGTTTCGGCTGATATTTGGAAGTTTCATGAAGATCTGGACTGGTGGAGGGAAGAGTCCAGATCATGTTATCTAATCTTCGAGTCTTTATTGAGTTGTAATCTATCTCTAGTCTTCGTTTAGGAAAGAGTTTAGAGGTTGCCTTGCACGGCAAGAAGTCTCAGGACTATAAATATGTACCCTATGACATTTGTAAAAAAAACGTCATCACGTCTCGCAAAACAGCAACTCTCGGCGCATCGCCATCCCTAATTCTAGGGTTTCATCCAAGTAAGCGCCATGCTGCCCTGATCGTCTCTTGCGATCAGGGCAGTGTTGTTCTTGCTTTTACCTTGGTATTACTCGTACTGAAGCATTTTTGATGGCGAGTGATGCTAGTTATCTCGATGTTCGTAGCATGGGTTTTAGTAGATCTATCGTGCTTTATTGCTTATCATCTACGAATATCATGTTGTTTTCGTGCAGTCATGTTTCAATCTTATGCTAGTTCTTGTTGTGTAGAATTAGTTGCACGGAGACAACACCCTGCTTCTTTTCTGTCTAGTAGATCCAATCTGTTACGGTTTGCTCTTGTATATAAGAGTTGGCGTGATATCTGCTAAGTTAGGCCTTACAAACGGATTTGATGATCCGGTGATGTATTAGATGCTTTGCCTTAGTCTTAATAGGGAATTGATCCGGGAATCGGCTCTTGCTAGTTCTTAGGCCTCTGTTTTTTTCTACGGTTTAGTTATTTATTACGTTTATTAGGCCCAATCACGTGTAGGATGTTCCGATCTAGCAGTGAAGCTTTGACCGTCGTGGATTAGATTCTTTAGATTTAATTGAAGCAGCTTTACACTTATTTGCTTTATTTATCAATATCCGGATAAATACAGATCTAATCTGACACCGGGACTCGATCGGCTCTTTAAAGCCGATGCAAGAGTCGTCCCGGGGAGCCGACAACGGCTCGGACTTATGTTTCCACGTGTTTGTGTATGCAGGCAAATCATTGCAAGCACGTCCGCACCTTCCTGATTGGGTATAGGTCAGGTGGCACGCCCTGCGTCTTCACAAGTCGCGGCGTGTGCTGGAATGGCTGGCCGTCGACGAGGGAGCAGTGACTGCCAGCGCATCGGCAACCTCCCGGCTCTTCGTGTTGCCTGTCGCTGCTCGCCGGTGGGTTTCGACCGACAACACATTCTGGCACGCCCGGTGAGATCTTCATCAACAATAACGCCCACCGCGGTGATGGCAGGAGCTCAAGATCAAGAACCCGCTCCCAAGCCCATCACGTATGAAGAGCTGACTCCAGAACACAAGCTAAAATATGATGAGATCAAAGCTCAGTTCGAAGCCGATCTCATCGGCTCTTTTGAGAGGACCCGCAACCATGGCATCAGGTGGAAGGGGTTCTCACCAGAAGGCGCTCTCGACAACGTTGATCTGTTTGTGCCGTCAGAGGAGCGTACCAGGGCCCTACGCCAAGAGATGAACTACATGGTGGCTCACACGCTCCATCGGCACTTAGAAAGCCTGGTGAACGAGCTTGAGCGCGTGGCACATCGCGTTGTCCAGAGGTAATCAAGAACCAGTACTCCCCATCGGGACCAACTCTGGTGAGTCACAGGGGGGAAGCTGCATTGCAAACCAAGCCGCCAGTGTCCTACTCGCTCGCGGCAGCAATACAGAAGAATTCGCCGATCTACGTCGTCCACAAGATCGGCGGTGATCCTGGAGAAGGCCAGTTTCTCACCGAGCCACCCAAGGAGATCCCGCACGGCTACACGTGCGCATACATCCCAGACAACGTCAATCCAACGCGCTCCGTGCAGTTGGTGAACCCAGGAGCTTCTGGAGCAGACGCGGAGAAACAAGCGTAGCTGACAAACTACGCTACTGGGCCGACTGCTGAGCCATCGGCCCCAGGAGTTCTTAGTGTGGAGCAGATCAGTGCAATACTGAGAGTCCAGTTTGGCATCCTGCCCAAGAGAAAAGCGATGGGCTATTCCAAGCCGTATCCGAGTGACTACGACTTGATCCCATTGCCACCCAAGTATCGGCTCCCTGAGTTCACCAAGTTCAACGGGTCAGAAGGAGCCAGCTCCATCGAGCATGTAAGCCGATACTTAACGCAGCTTGGGATGATCTCAGTATCGGATCCGTTGAGGGTCCGGTTCTTCGGCCAATCTCTTACAGGCCCAGCTTTTGGGTGGTACGCGTCATTGGCTCCAGTTTCGATTCGGACTTGGAAGCAGCTGGATGTAACATCCCAGTTTTCATCACGATTAAGGGAGAGTGTTGAAATTTATAATGCAAACTTCTAGAAGGTTCTATAAAAATAAGGATAAACCATGGCATAATTTTGTTCACCATGACAAGGTTCTAGAATGTTCCACAAGAATCATAAGAAGACAAGAAGCTTGGATATTTTCTTGCCATGGTAAAATTTAGAATTTTCTAGAATTAGATATTTGTAGGGAATATAGATATTTGTAGGGAACCTCCTAGAGTGTGACATGTGTCACTCATCCAAGAGGGTATGGGTGCCTATATAAGGAGGGTGTCACCCCTTGCCATGCCATACTACTCCACTCCATCCCACACACATCCAAGGGCATGGTAGAAGTGAGCATAGGTAGAGTGTGCTAGGTGTGTGTTCCTTTGTTGCTTCAATAAGGTAAGCGTCTTTATAAGTGTTAGTCTCCCGGTTAAATTTAAGTACTTAGTGTATAAGTTGTGATCCATCGAAGGTTGGCTCTGCCACCCGGGATCACAAAAGGGTCTGGGCTTCATCGAAGGTTGGCTCTGCCACCCGGAAGCCAGCTTCATCTGTTGGTAGGCTCTGCCTCCCGGAAGCAAAAGGCGGCTCTGCCGTCAAAAGGACCCGGTACACTAAGTAACTAGAAGCTGACCGACTCTGAATTGAGTTGGTGTAGGTCCTCAACTTAGTAGGGCTGCCTCAATCACTAAAATAAAACTTATGTTGCAATTAAACTAGTAACGTAAAATAATACTAACGTTATACGAGGTATTACATAACTACTAGGTAAACTATTTTATACTCTTGCCTTGCGTTAGTACATTCGTTCCCTCCAGTAACCAGCATACGCATGCTTGCACCCACGACAAAAATCATCTCGTCTCTTTCCATAAAAGCCTCTCAAGTCACCGTACCATGCCATAATTCCCAGACAATCATGACAGCGCCTACCTCCTTTAGCATAACTTCATCATTCCCTGGAAGCCATAGAGTACCCACACTATTGACCTTGAAAAGACCCGTCATGGCAGCACCCACCTCGCTAAAAAAATCGGGGTCGCCACGAACAGTGCCGGCCGAGATCTTTTTTCCGCCGAACCGCCTCACCCGCTCGCCCTCGCTCGCGCACGCGCGACACGCCGGCCCCATGACGGGACCGCACACTGCCGCCGGCACCATGCCGTGCCGCCCACCCCCACGTCCCCACCTCGCCCACGCCGCTGCAGCGCCCTCGCCGGCTTTGCCGCCTCGGCGCTCGCGCCTTCAGTGCTGCCACTGTTCGCGTTGACGGCGAGCTACCGCAGCCCACGCCGTCGCCGTCCTTGCGCGACGCCGCTGCTGCTCTCCTCGCCTATAAAAGGAGCAAGGCCGTGACGAGCCCCGTCACCAGCCCAATCGCACCGAGCCGCTTCGCTCCACCAGCTGAACCACTCCTCCCGAGCCCAGCTCACTCACGAAACGAAGCTCCAATAATTGATCCTCTTCCTCGAGCTGTTCCACGCCAAGGTGAGATGGCAGGCAGCTCCCCCGACCATTAACTCCACTAATAAAGGCCCAAAACACCCCCAGGCCATGAGCACTTAATCCAAATCATTCTACCAATCAATACTGTAAACTCAAAATCTCCTTCATATCAACTCCTTTTCACGTAACTCTTTTTCCTCCTATTTTCATCTCCATTTGAGCTTATTGCTTGCTTGTGTTTGTTTGCCGGTTGTGCCGTTCTCGCCCGTAGATCACGGAGTGACCGAGGAGGAGCCCGCCAAGGAGCCAGAAGACCCATACCACGAGCAGGAAGCCGCCGCCGACGACGCGTACGCAAGCGAAGGCAAGTTTCATCGACCCCTACGTGAGCGGTTGCATCCATGTGAGGACGTTTAGCTGTAGCCTGGGTCTAGGATCGATTACATATACCAGTACTTGAGTGATTGAGTGTGCTCATACATGCATATGAGTAGTTATGCATATCCAGAGTTGAGACTAGGATATGAAGGGTTTTGGATGAGGCTAGGGCAGCTGGGTATGCTGGAGCCGGCGCTACCGTGGTGGTAGACTGGCAGGTGAGTGCTACCGTGGTGGTAGGCTCGAGTTGATATGTTGAGGGATGATTGCTGCCCTGGTGAACCATAAGGACCGAGTTGTTTTGACATCTCACCTAGCTTACTTTCAGTACGACCACATGAGTTTGTATGGGCAAACCCTAGCCTAATCCCACTGGCTAACCTGGTAGTCGTCCGAGGTGGATATGTTTTGGGGTGAGACCTGGATTGGTCCAGACCCGAGGGTTTGGGGGCGACTAGTCGGGGTTGAGCCACGGCTGGGTGTCGGCTATGTCGGTTGTCCGTTCGGGCAGCCGAGCGTGTGGGTACAGTGTACGACCTCTGCAGAGTGTATAATCCATTCGAATGGTCCGTGTCCATGGTATGGACAGGCTACGGTGTGGTCCTGACAACTAGTGAGCTACCTATTGTGAGTTGTGTCGGGAAGAGTTGCATACCATTAGTTGCATTGTTAGTAGAATGTGCTTATTATGTGTCGTGCATGTCATTTCCCCTCCCGTAGGGTGAGGTGGAGCTTGCTGAGTACTTTTGTACTCACCCCTGTTGATTTTTCTCCAGAGGATCCTGACTTTGTGCCAGAAGACTACGAGTAGATCGTGTCCACACCCAAGCTGATCGAGTGGAGCCGTGATGGATGAAGAGCTAGTCATGCATGTCGTTATGCTAGTTGTTATCCTATGGTTGTTCTGTGTAGCTTTGTGTTGTCACTTTACTCCTCATGTACGTGTTAAATAAAGCTCTGTATGACTCTGGACTCCACTTGATGTAACATGTATTGTACCGGAGACTTTATTCGGTAATTAATACATGGTTTAGCCCTGATCTTTGGGTCGGGGCGCTTCAGGTGGTATCAGAGCCATGCTTGGCTGTAGGACGCGAACCGGTAGTAAACGATGACCGTAGGAGCCGTAGAATGGTCAATCCTTGAAAATATATTACTCCTTAAACTTTGTCCTTGTTATGCTAACCCTACCCTTGAAAATCAGATGGCGGATGACTGGACCACCACCTACTGCATCAACGAAGATGGATTCCCCAGAGTGCTTTATGCTGCCACAGTGCGACTTGGTATTCCGGAACGACCGGAGTACATGGGTCGCGAGTTCATGGAGCATGGCACCGAAAGCTGTGAGGTCACCATCCATATTGGCGCCAGTGATAAGTACTTAGAGATGCAACCCTGGAGCGTCACCGCCACTGGAGCCCGTATGCCTGACACCATTCAACTTGCAGCTCGCAAGGCGCTGCGGTACCTGTGCCAGATGTTTGAATGGCACTTGGGTTCCACTCCCATGAAGTACTTTCCACCGCTGGACCGTAGCCGTCCTGCTTGGGCGGCGAGGATCCGCAACCTGGAGAGCCCCGCAGGGACAGAGAAGAACCCCACAGTTGTCGCTATGTCTGGCTATTTGCTTAGCCTCGACGATTTGTGCGACCAACTGCATCAGCGTGTGAGAGATTTAATCCAGCGTGCTGAGGAAGCGGAGTCCCGTTGGCGTAAGGCTAAACTGGCCGTAGCCCAAGCAGAAGCCCGAGCAGCCGAAGTTGAAAGCCGCCTTGCCATGGCCGAAGAGAACCTTAGGGAGCAAGCAGATCGCCACAGTCAGCTCCTTAGGGGTGTCTACCTAGTGGACCGTGCCAAGCGCAAGGAACGCCATCCCAGGACTGCCGCGGAGCTGCCAATCCTAGAGGGAATTCCGCTATGTTCCTCGTCCCAACCACGCAGGAGGATTTGTGAATCAGTGCCGCCCATGCCTCCCGCATCTCCCCGAGATCCCGGAAACAGTGACCCCGAAGACCGTGTTTTAGGGTTCAGTAGTCGAGTCGTCCCGGCCGACCCTTAAAAGTCAAGCCGCATTATTGTAATCCGTCGTGTCATGTACCCCTGCTTGTTTGAATGAATGCTTGTTGGTGCTTGAATGATTTGTTTGTGTGCATTGTGCGGTACAAAATATTATATATATACAAATATACCCCAGCATTATACTATGGGAGTCACCTAATCTTGCCCTCCTTGACCGTAGATGTCTCATCGCTCGAGCCGAGTCCAGGGACTCCATGCTCAGGAAGACGGTGACGAGGTCAACCCGAGAAACCAAGCCCCTCTGAATGTAGCCCCAGAAGCACCAGAAAATGGACAACTACCGCCGCTACCTCCCCGTGCCCCGGCACCCATTGACTTGGCATCCATACTGCAGCAGCAGAACCAACTCCTTCAAGTTCTTGTGACCACTCTCACAACACAAGCTCAAGGCAATCCTGGCAACAATAGACCTACAATGCATCATAATGGCAATGGCAGTAGAATTGCAGATTTCAACCGCCTGCAGCCACCTAAGTTTGGAGGATCTGATAACCCTATTGAGGCAGATGATTGGCTACGAGAAATTGAAATGAAGCTTGAAGTGGTCCATGCAGATGATAGAGACAAGGTTTTGCTCGCAGTACAGCAGTTAAAGGGACCAGCCCTTGTTTGGTGGCAGAGTTACCGGGAAATAAATGAAAATGCTAACGAGATGGTATGGACTGACTTTGTCAAGATCTTCAGAGAACATCACATTCCCAGTAGTGTTATGAAGCTCAAGAGGGATGAGTTCAGAAAGCTTTGTCAAGGTGGTATGACTGTGACAGAGTATCTTCATAAGTTCACAGAGTTGTCTCGTTATGCACCAGAGGATATCAATGATGACGGGAAGAAGCAAGAAGCCTTTCTTGGTGGGCTTAACCCTGAAATCAGGACCTTGGTTGAAGTCACCACCCACAGTGACTTTAATGCTATGGTCAACAGGGCCATCACCATTGAGAGAAACAGGAAGGCAGAGCTCAGTGAGCGCAAACGTCGGTTTGAAAGTAAGAAGCCCCAGCAGTTGGAGAAGTTCCAAAGGACCCAGTATCCGGCTCACTCGGGCCCAAGGAGCCAGGGTGCCTTTTCATTCAAAGCGCAGCCCAGTTCTTTCCAGAAGCCCACTCAGTCAGCTCCTGTTATGAAGACCCAGAATACCCTCCGTAACCAACCGTCTGGTGGAAGTCAAGTGACCGATGCGAAGACCTGTTTCCACTGCCGCGAAGCCGGACACTACAAGGCCAACTGTCCGTATCTCAATCAGCCCGCCCCTTCTGTTTTCTCCAACTCTGTTCAAGGACCGAAGCAGCCGACTGGAGCCAACCGTGCAACACCAGCTAAGAGCCAGCAACAGTCCTTCGGCAAGGCAAAAGTGAATCATGTGAATGCTGAAGAAGCAGAGGATGCACCAGGAGTGATTCTCGGTGAGTTTCTGGTCCAATCAGCTCTAGCCTCAGTGCTTTTTGATTCTGGATCATCGCATTCCTTTATATCCTCCCATTTTGTGGAAAAGCATGATATACCTACTATAGCCCTTAAGAGGCCACTAATAACCCGTTCCCCTGGAGGTCATATACCTTGCCACTTAGGTGTCTTAGATATCCCGATAAACCTAAGTGGGGTAGTATTCCTTGCCGACCTAGTAGTCCTTACTTCCAAAGGGATAGATGTCATACTCGGTATGGACTGGCTCACCAAGCACCGCGGGAACATAGCCTGTGCTGAGAGAGCAGTGACAGTCACCAACCGCCAAGGGTTAACAGTCACATGCCAAATCCAGCCTAGCCTGTTAGACTCCATGGTGAACCACATCCAAGCAGAATCCCCCGAAGATGTGCCAGTAGTTCGGGAGTTCGCAGATGTGTTCCCAGATGAATTACCCGGTATGCCTCCAGAAAGAGATGTAGAGTTCACTATTGACTTAGTCCCTGGAACCAAGCCTATAGCAAAGAATGCCTATCGGTTAGCAGCCCCAGAGCTTGCCGAGTTGAAGAAGCAGCTTGAAGAGCTTCAACAAAAGGGATTTATTAGACCTGCTGCTTCTCCGTGGGGAGCCCCAGTGCTCTTTGTGAAGAAGAAAGATGGAAGCATGAGACTTTGTGTGGACTACCGTGACCTGAATGCAGTCACCATCAAGAACAAGTACCCTTTGCCTCGGATTGATGACCTGTTTGATCAGCTGAAGGGAGCTAAGTTCTTCTCCAAGATAGATCTAACTTCAGGTTATCATCAGCTCAGAGTGCGACAAGAGGACATCTCCAAGACAGCCTTAAGGACCCGTTATGGCCAGTATGAGTTCACAGTGATGCCTTTTGGTCTGACTAATGCCCCTGCCTTTTTCATGACCCTCATGAATAAGGTGTTTATGGAAGAGTTAGATCGGTTTGTCGTGGTATTCATAGATGACATACTGGTCTACTCTAAGAGTGCTGAGGAGCATGGACAACATCTTAGAATTGTGCTGGGAAAGCTCAGAAAACACCAGTTGTATGCCAAGTTTAGCAAGTGTGAATTCTGGCTGCAGAGAGTCAGTTTTCTGGGTCATGTCTTAACAGCTGAAGGTGTTGAAGTGGACCCAGAAAAGGTCAAGGCAGTATCAGAATGGAAGCAACCAACCTCAGCCTCGGAGATTAGGAGTTTCTTGGGATTAGCCGGCTATTACCGGAGATTCATCGAAGGTTTCTCTAAGATAGCCCGGCCTATGACTGAGTTACTCCAGAAGGACACGAAGTTTGTTTGGTCTGAAGCTTGCGAGAGAAGCTTTCAAGAGTTGAAGAGGCGACTAACTTCTGCCCCAGTGCTAGTTTTGCCAGATAATCAGAAGAGCTTTGTCGTTTATTGCGACGCATCCCGACAAGGATTGGGTTGTGTGCTTATGCAAGAAGGAAGAGTTGTGGCTTATGCCTCAAGACAGTTGAGAGCACATGAGCAGAACTACCCCACCCATGACTTGGAATTAGCCGCAGTGGTGCATTCCCTCAAGATTTGGAGACATTATCTGATTGGGAATAAGTGTGAAATCTACACGGATCACAAGAGCCTGAAGTACATTTTCACCCAGACAGACCTCAACCTTAGACAGAGAAGATGGTTGGAGTTGATCAAAGACTATGATTTGGAAATTCATTACCACCCTGGAAAGGCTAATGTGGTGGCTGATGCGCTCAGTCGTAAAGCATATTGCCATCACTTAGTCACACAAGCCCCAGAGCTGAGTGAAGAAATGAGGAAGTTGAACCTAAGGGTTGTACGCCACTCTTGCAACTATAACCTTAGTGTCCATCCCGTCCTGGATGACCAGATAAAGGAGGCTCAGATGGAGGATAAAAGATTGGTATGGATTAAAGATCGCAACAGTGAAGGCAAAACCCCAGATTTCAGAGTAGATAAAGATGGAGTCTTGTGGTTCAAGAAGAGATTATGTGTGCCTAAGCAAGGTCATTTCCGCAGGACCATCTTGGATGAAGCCCATAACTCAGCCTATTCCATTCACCCCGGCACTACAAAAATGTACCTGGACCTTAAGGAGAAGTATTGGTGGAATGGTATGAAGGGGGATATCGCTCAATTTGTCGCTCATTGTGATGTGTGCAATAGGGTTAAGGCAGAGCATCAGAAGCCTAGTGGATTACTCCAGTCGTTGCCGATCCCAGTATGGAAGTGAGATGAAGTTAGTATGGATTTTATCACCGGTCTACCAAGAACCCAGAGCGGTCATGACTCAGTTTGGGTGATTGTTGACCGACTCACTAAAGTGGCACACTTCATCCCAGTGCGTACCACTTATGGAGGTGATAGATTAGCCAAATTATATATTGAGCGTATTGTGAAGCTGCATGGAGTACCTAAGAGGATTGTGTCAGATAGAGGCACCCAGTTCACTTCGAGATTCTGGAGCAGGTTACATGAAGCACTTGGTACAACGTTGGACTTTAGTTCAGCCTATCATCCTCAGACTGATGGCCAGACCGAAAGAGTTAATCAGATCCTTGAAGACATGCTAAGAGCCTGTGTTCTTACTTATGGCAAAAATTGGGAAGACAGTTTGCCATATGCAGAGTTCTCTTACAACAACAGCTACCAGTCAAGCTTAAAGATGTCGCTGTTTGAAGCCCTCTACGGGAGGAAGTGTCGCACACCTCTCATGTGGACCGAAGTCGGTGACCGCATTATTGAGGGCCCAGATTTTATTAAAGAAGCAGAAGACAAGATAGCAGAAATCAGAGAGAATCTAAAGGCAGCTCAATCCCGCCAGAAAAGTTATGCCGATAAAAGAAGACGTACTCTCAGCTTCGAAGTTGGAGACTATGTGTACCTTAAAATTTCCCCAATTCGCGGCACGCGCAGATTCCAGGTACGAGGAAAGTTGGCCCCACGTTACATTGGACCTTTCCCAATTATCAAGAAAGTGGGAGCGGTAGCCTATAAACTTCAGTTGCCAGCAGAGATGTCAGATGTACACGATGTATTTCATGTGTCCCAACTCAGAAAGTGCCTGCGAGTACCAGAAGAACAAGTGGCCCCAGAGACAATCGACCTGCAGGATGATCTCAGATATCAATAGGTACCAGTAAAAATTCTGGACACTGTGACGCGAAGGACCCGCAACTCAGAAGTCAGGATTTGTCGAGTTCAGTGGAGCAGGCATTCGGAAGCAGAAGCAACCTGGGAGAGAGAAGACGCGCTCCGAGCTGAGTTTCCCAGTCTCTTTAGTGCTGAAGCTGAATCTCGGGGACGAGATTCAACCTAAGTGGGGTAGGTTTGTAACATCCCAGTTTTCATCACGATTAAGGGAGAGTGTTGAAATTTATAATGCAAACTTCTAGAAGGTTCTATAAAAATAAGGATAAACCATGGCATAATTTTGTTCACCATGACAAGGTTCTAGAATGTTCCACAAGAATCATAAGAAGACAAGAAGCTTGGATATTTTCTTGCCATGGTAAAATTTAGAATTTTCTAGAATTAGATATTTGTAGGGAACTTAGATATTTGTAGGGAACCTCCTAGAGTGTGACATGTGTCACTCATCCAAGAGGGTATGGGTGCCTATATAAGGAGGGTGTCA
Source organism: Panicum virgatum (assembly GCF_016808335.1). Lineage (NCBI taxonomy): Eukaryota > Viridiplantae > Streptophyta > Magnoliopsida > Poales > Poaceae > Panicum > Panicum virgatum. The sequence goes on from NC_053145.1 coordinate 3,636,250, forward strand.
CCCCTTGCCATGCCGTACTACTCCACTCCATCCCACACACATCCAAGGGCATGGTAGAAGTGAGCATAGGTAGAGTGTGCTAGGTGTGTGTTCCTTTGTTGCTTCAATAAGGTAAGCGTCTTTATAAGTGTTAGTCTCCCGGTTAAATTTAAGTACTTAGTGTATAAGTTGTGATCCATCGAAGGTTGGCTCTACCACCCGGGATCACAAAAGGGTCTGGGCTTCATCGAAGGTTGGCTCTGCCACCCGGAAGCCAGCTTCATCTGTTGGTAGGCTCTGCCTCCCGGAAGCAAAAGGCGGCTCTGCCGTCAAAAGGACCCGGTACACTAAGTAACTAGAAGCTGACCGACTCTGAATTGAGTTGGTGTAGGTCCTCAACTTAGTAGGGCTGCCTCAATCACTAAAATAAAACTTATGTTGCAATTAAACTAGTAACGTAAAATAATACTAACGTTATACGAGGTATTACATAACTACTAGGTAAACTATTTTATACTCTTGCCTTGCGTTAGTACATTCGTTCCCTCCAGTAACCAGCATACGCATGCTTGCACCCACGACAAAAATCATCTCATCTCTTTCCATAAAAGCCTCTCAAGTCACCGTACCATGCCATAATTCCCAGACAATCATGACAGTGCCTACCTCCTTTGGCATAACTTCATCATTCCCTGGAAGCCATAGAGTACCCACACCATTGACCTTGAAAAGACCCGTCATGGCAGCACCCACCTCGCTAAAAAAATCGGGGTCGCCACGAACAGTGCCGGCCGAGATCTTTTTTCCGCCGAACCGCCTCACCCGCTCGCCCTCGCTCGCGCACGCGCGACACGCCGGGCCCACGACGGGACCACACACTGCCGCCGGCACCATGCCGTGCCGCCCACCCCCCACGTCCCCACCTCGCCCACGCCGCTGCAGCGCCCTCGCCGGCTTTGCCGCCTCGGCGCTCGCGCCTTCAGTGCTGCCACTGTTCGCGTTGACGGCGAGCTACCGCAGCCCACGCCGTCGCCGTCCTTGCGCGACGCCGCTGCTGCTCTCCTCGCCTATAAAAGGAGCAAGGCCGTGACGAGCCCCGTCACCAGCCCAAGCGCACCGAGCCGCTTCGCTCCACCAGCTGAACCACTCCTCCCGAGCCCAGCTCACTCACGAAACGAAGCTCCAATAATTGATCCTCTTCCTCGAGCTGTTCCACGCCAAGGTGAGATGGCAGGCAGCTCCCCCGACAATTAACTCCACTAATAAAGGCCCAAAACACCCCCAGGCCGTGAGCACTTAATCCAAATCATTCTACCAATCAATACTGTAAACTCAAAATCTCCTTCATATCAACTCCTTTTCACGTAACTCTTTTTCCTCCTATTTTCATCTCCATTTGAGCTTATTGCTTGCTTGTGTTTGTTTGCCGGTTGTGCCATTCTCGCCCGTAGATCACGGAGTGACCGAGGAGGAGCCCGCCAAGGAGCCAGAAGACCCGTACCACGAGCAGGAAGCCGCCGCCGACGACGCGTACGCAAGCGAAGGCAAGTTTCATCGACCCCTACGTGAGCGGTTGCATCCATGTGAGGACGTTTAGCTGTAGCCTGGGTCTAGGATCGATTACATATACCAGTACTTGAGTGATTGAGTGTGCTCATACATGCATATGAGTAGTTATGCATATCCAGAGTTGAGACTAGGATATGAAGGGTTTTGGATGAGGCTAGGGCAGCTGGGTATGCTGGAGCCGGCGCTACCGTGGTGGTAGACTGGCACTTGAGTGCTACCGTGGTGGTAGGCTCGAGTTGATATGTTGAGGGATGATTGCTGCCCTGGTGATCCATAAGGACCGAGTTGTTTTGACATCTCACCTAGCTTACTTTCAGTACGACCACATGAGTTTGTATGGGCAAACCCTAGCCTAATCCCACTGGCTAACCTGGTAGTCGTCCGAGGTGGATATGTTTTGGGGTGAGACCTGGATTGGTCCAGACCCGAGGGTTTGGGGGCGACTAGTCGGGGTTGAGCCACGGCTGGGTGTCGGCTATGTCGGTTGTCCGTTCGGGCAGCCGAGCATGTGGGTACAGTGTACGACCTCTGCAGAGTGTATAATCCATTCGAATGGTCCGTGTCCATGGTATGGACAGGCTACGGTGTGGTCCTGACAACTAGTGAGCTACCTATTGTGAGTTGTGTCGGGAAGAGTTGCATACCATTAGTTGCATTGTTAGTAGAATGTGCTTATTATGTGTCGTGCATGTCATTTCCCCTCCCGTAGGGTGAGGTGGAGCTTGCTGAGTACTTTTGTACTCACCCCTGTTGATTTTTCTCCAGAGGATCCTGACTTTGTGCCAGAAGACTACGAGTAGATCGTGTCCACACCCAAGCTGATCGAGTGGAGCCGTGATGGATGAAGAGCTAGTCATGCATGTCGTTATGCTAGTTGTTATCCTATGGTTGTTCTGTGTAGCTTTGTGTTGTCACTTTACTCCTCATGTACGAGTTAAATAAAGCTCTGTATGACTCTGGACTCCACTTGATGTAACATTTATTGTACCGGAGACTTTATTCGGTAATTAATACATGGTTTAGCCCTGATCTTTGGGTTGGGGCGCTTCAGGTGGTATCAGAGCCATGCTTGGCTGTAGGACGCGAACCGGTAGTAAACGATGACTGTAGGAGCCGTAGAATGGTCAATCCTTGAAAATATATTACTCCTTAAACTTTGTCCTTGTTATGCTAACCCTACCCTTGAAAATCAGATGGCGGATGACTGGACCACCACCTACTGCATCAACGAAGATGGATTCCCCAGAGTGCTTTATGCTGCCACAGTGCGACTTGGTATTCCGGAACGACCGGAGTACATGGGTCGCGAGTTCATGGAGCATGGCACCGAAAACTGTGAGGTCACCATCCATATTGGCGCCAGTGATAAGTACTTAGAGATGCAACCCTGGAGCGTCACCGCCACTGGAGCCCGTATGCCTGACACCATTCAACTTGCAGCTCGCAAGGCGCTGCGGTACCTGTGCCAGATGTTTGAATGGCACTTGGGTTCCACTCCCATGAAGTACTTTCCACCGCTGGACCGTAGCCGTCCTGCTTGGGCGGCGAGGATCCGCAACCTGGAGAGCCCCGCAGGGACAGAGAAGAACCCCACAGTTGTCGCTATGTCTGGCTATTTGCTTAGCCTCGACGATTTGTGCGACCAACTGCATCAGCGTGTGAGAGATTTAATCCAGCGTGCTGAGGAAGCGGAGTCCCATTGGCGTAAGGCTAAACTGGCCGTAGCCCAGGTAGACGCCCGAGCAGCCGAAGTTGAAAGCCGCCTTGCCATGGCCGAAGAGAACCTTAGGGAGCAGGCAGATTGCCACAGTCAGCTCCTTAGGGGTGTCTACCTAGTGGACCGTGCCAAGCGCAAGGAACGCCATCCCAGGACTGCCGCGGAGCTGCCAATCCTAGAGGGAATTCCGCTATGTTCCTCGTCCCAACCACGCAGGAGGATTTGTGAATCAGTGCCGCCCACGCCTCCCGCATCTCCCCGAGATCCCGGAAACAGTGACCCCGAAGACCTTGTTTTAGGGTTCAGTAGTCGAGTCGTCCCGGCCGACCCTTAAAAGTCAAGCCGCATTATTGTAATCCGTCGTGTCATGTACCCCTGCTTGTTTGAATGAATGCTTGTTGGTGCTTGAATGATTTGTTTGTGTGCATTGTGCGGTACAAAATATTATATATATACAAATATACCCCAGCATTATACTAGGGGAGTCACCTAATCTTGCCCTCCTTGACCGTAGATGTCTCGTCGCTCGAGCCGAGTCCAGGGACTCCATGCTCAGGAAGACGGTGACGAGGTCAACCCGAGAAACCAAGCCCCTCTGAATGTAGCCCCAGAAGCACCAGAAAATGGACAACTACCGCCGCTACCTCCCCGTGCCCCGGCACCCATTGACTTGGCATCCATACTGCAGCAGCAGAACCAACTCCTTCAAGTTCTTGTGACCACTCTCACAGCACAAGCTCAAGGCAATCCTGGCAACAATAGACCTGCAATGCATCATAATGGCAATGGCAGTAGAATTGCAGATTTCAACCGCCTGCAGCCACCTAAGTTTGGAGGATCTGATAACCCTATTGAGGCAGATGATTGGCTACGAGAAATTGAAATGAAGCTTGAAGTGGTCCATGCAGATGATAGAGACAAGGTTTTGCTCGCAGTACAGCAGTTAAAGGGACCAGCCCTTGCTTGGTGGCAGAGTTACCGGGAAATAAATGAAAATGCTAACGAGATGGTATGGACTGACTTTGTCAAGATCTTCAGAGAACATCACATTCCCAGCAGTGTTATGAAGCTCAAGAGGGATGAGTTCAGAAAGCTTCGTCAAGGTGGTATGACTGTGACAGAGTATCTTCATAAGTTCACAGAGTTGTCTCGTTATGCACCAGAGGATATCAATGATGACGGGAAGAAGCAAGAAGCCTTTCTTGGTGGGCTTAACCCTGAAATCAGGACCTTGGTTGAAGTCACCACCCACAGTGACTTTAATGCTATGGTCAACAGGGCCATCACCATTGAGAGAAACAGGAAGGCAGAGCTCAGTGAGCCCAAACGTCGGTTTGAAAGTAAGAAGCCCCAGCAGTTGGAGAAGTTCCAAAGGACCCAGTATCCGGCTCACTCGGGCCCAAGGAGCCAGGGTGCCTTTTCATTCAAAGCGCAGCCCGGTTCTTTCCAGAAGCCCACTCAGTCAGCTCCTGTTATGAAGACCCAGAATACCCTCCGTAACCAACCGTCTAGTGGAAGTCAAGTGACCGATGCGAAGACCTGTTTCCACTGCCGCGAAGCCGGACACTACAAGGCCAACTGTCCGTATCTCAATCAGCCTGCCCCTTCTGTTTTCTCCAACTTTGTTCAAGGACCGAAGCAGCCGATTGGAGCCAACCATGCAACACCAGCTAAGAGCCAGCAACAGTCCTTCGGCAAGGCAAAAGTGAATCATGTGAATGCTGAAGAAGCAGAGGATGCACCAGGAGTGATTCTCGGTGAGTTTCTGGTCCAATCAGCTCTAGCCTCAGTGCTTTTTGATTCTGGAGCATTGCATTCCTTTATATCCTCCCATTTTGTGGAAAAGCATGATATACCTACTATAGCCCTTAAGAGGCCACTAATAACCCGTTCCCCTGGAGGTCATATACCTTGCCACTTAGGTGTCTTAGATATCCCGATAAACCTAAGTGGGGTAGTATTCCTTGCCGACCTAGTAGTCCTTACTTCCAAAGGGATAGATGTCATACTCGGTATGGACTGGCTCACCAAGCACCGCGGGAACATAGCCTGTGCTGAGAGAGCAGTGACAGTCACCAACCGCCAAGGGTTAATAGTCACATGCCAAATCCAGCCTAGCCTGTTAGACTCCATGGTGAACCACATCCAAGCAGAATCCCCCGAAGATGTGCCAGTAGTTCGGGAGTTCGCAGATGTGTTCCCAGATGAATTACCCGGTATGCCTCCAGAAAGAGATGTAGAGTTCACTATTGACTTAGTCCCTGGAACCAAGCCTATAGCAAAGAATGCCTATCGGTTAGCAGCCCCAGAGCTTGCCGAGTTGAAGAAGCAGCTTGAAGAGCTTCAACAAAAGGGATTTATTAGACCTGCTGCTTCTCCGTGGGGAGCCCCAGTGCTCTTTGTGAAGAAGAAAGATGGAAGCATGAGACTTTGTGTGGACTACCATGACCTGAATGCAGTCACCATCAAGAACAAGTACCCTTTGCCTCGGATTGATGACCTGTTTGATCAGCTGAAGGGAGCTAAGTTCTTCTCCAAGATAGATCTAACTTCAGGTTATCATCAGCTCAGAGTGCGACAAGAGGACATCTCCAAGACAGCCTTCAGGACCCGTTATGGCCAGTATGAGTTCACAGTGATGCCTTTTGGTCTGACTAATGCCCCTGCCTTTTTCATGACCCTCATGAATAAGGTGTTTATGGAAGAGTTAGATCGGTTTGTCGTGGTATTCATAGATGACATACTGGTCTACTCTAAGAGTGCTGAGGAGCATGGACAACATCTTAGAATTGTGCTGGGAAAGCTCAGAAAACACCAGTTGTATGCCAAGTTTAGCAAGTGTGAATTCTGGCTGCAGAGAGTCAGTTTTCTGGGTCATGTCTTAACAGCTGAAGGTGTTGAAGTGGACCCAGAAAAGGTCAAGGCAGTATCAGAATGGAAGCAACCAACCTCAGCCTTGGAGATTAGGAGTTTCTTGGGATTAGCCGGCTATTACCGGAGATTCATCGAAGGTTTCTCTAAGATAGCCCGGCCTATGACTGAGTTACTCCAGAAGGACACGAAGTTTGTTTGGTCTGAAGCTTGCGAGAGAAGCTTTCAAGAGTTGAAGAGGCGACTAACTTCTGCCCCAGTGCTAGTTTTGCCAGATAATCAGAAGAGCTTTGTCGTTTATTGCGACGCATCCCGACAAGGATTGGGTTGTGTGCTTATGCAAGAAGGAAGAGTTGTGGCTTATGCCTCAAGACAGTTGAGAGCACATGAGCAGAACTACCCCACCCATGACTTGGAATTAGCCGCAGTGGTGCATTCCCTCAAGATTTGGAGACATTATCTGATTGGGAATAAGTGTGAAATCTACACGGATCACAAGAGCCTGAAGTACATTTTCACCCAGACAGACCTCAACCTTAGACAGAGAAGATGGTTGGAGTTGATCAAAGACTATGATTTGGAAATTCATTACCACCCTGGAAAGGCTAATGTGGTGGCTGATGCGCTCAGTCGTAAAGCATATTGCCATCACTTAGTCACACAAGCCCCAGAGCTGAGTGAAGAAATGAGGAAGTTGAACCTAAGGGTTGTACGCCACTCTTGCAACTATAACCTTAGTGTCCATCCCGTCCTGGATGACCAGATAAAGGAGGCTCAGATGGAGGATAAAAGATTGGTATGGATTAAAGATCGCAACAGTGAAGGCAAAACCCCAGATTTCAGAGTAGATAAAGATGGAGTCTTGTGGTTCAAGAAGAGATTATGTGTGCCTAAGCAAGGTCATTTCCGCAGGATCATCTTGGATGAAGCCCATAACTCATCCTATTCCATTCACCCCGGCACTACAAAAATGTACCTGGACCTTAAGGAGAAGTATTGGTGGAATGGTATGAAGGGGGATATCGCTCAATTTGTCGCTCATTGTGATGTGTGCAATAGGGTTAAGGCAGAGCATCAGAAGCCTAGTGGATTACTCCAGTCGTTGCCGATCCCAGTATGGAAGTGAGATGAAGTTAGTATGGATTTTATCACCGGTCTACCAAGAACCCAGAGCGGTCATGACTCAGTTTGGGTGATTGTTGACCGACTCACTAAAGTGGCACACTTCATCCCAGTGCGTACCACTTATGGAGGTGATAGATTAGCCAAATTATATATTGAGCGTATTGTGAAGCTGCATGGAGTACCTAAGAGGATTGTGTCAGATAGAGGCACTCAGTTCACTTCGAGATTCTGGAGCAGGTTACATGAAGCACTTGGTACAACGTTGGACTTTAGTTCAGCCTATCATCCTCAGACTGATGGCCAGACCGAAAGAGTTAATCAGATCCTTGAAGACATGCTAAGAGCCTGTGTTCTTACTTATGGCAAAAATTGGGAAGACAGTTTGCCATATGCAGAGTTCTCTTACAACAACAGCTACCAGTCAAGCTTAAAGATGTCGCTGTTTGAAGCCCTCTACGGGAGGAAGTGTCGCACACCTCTCATGTGGACCGAAGTCGGTGACCGCATTATTGAGGGCCCAGATTTTATTAAAGAAGCAGAAGACAAGATAGCAGAAATCAGAGAGAATCTAAAGGCAGCTCAATCCCGCCAGAAAAGTTATGCCGATAAAAGAAGACGTACTCTCAGCTTCGAAGTTGGAGACTATGTGTACCTTAAAATTTCCCCAATTCGCGGCACGCGCAGATTCCAGGTACGAGGAAAGTTGGCCCCACGTTACATTGGACCTTTCCCAATTATCAAGAAAGTGGGAGCGGTAGCCTATAAACTTCAGTTGCCAGCAGAGATGTCAGATGTACACGATGTATTTCATGTGTCCCAACTCAGAAAGTGCCTGCGAGTACCAGAAGAATAAGTGGCCCCAGAGACAATCGACCTGCAGGATGATCTCAGATATCAAGAGGTACCAGTAAAAATTCTGGACACTGTGACGCGAAGGACCCGCAACTCAGAAGTCAGGATTTGTCGAGTTCAGTGGAGCAGGCATTCGGAAGCAGAAGCAACCTGGGAGAGAGAAGACGCGCTCCAAGCTGAGTTTCCCAGTCTCTTTAGTGCTGAAGCTGAATCTCGGGGACGAGATTCAACCTAAGTGGGGTAGGTTTGTAACATCCCAGTTTTCATCACGATTAAGGGAGAGTGTTGAAATTTATAATGCAAACTTCTAGAAGGTTCTATAAAAATAAGGATAAACCATGGCATAATTTTGTTCACCATGACAAGGTTCTAGAATGTTCCACAAGAATCATAAGAAGACAAGAAGCTTGGATATTTTCTTGCCATGGTAAAATTTAGAATTTTCTAGAATTAGATATTTGTAGGGAACTTAGATATTTGTAGGGAACCTCCTAGAGTGTGACATGTGTCACTCATCCAAGAGGGTATGGGTGCCTATATAAGGAGGGTGTCACTCCTTGCCATGCCATACTACTCCACTCCATCCCACACACATCCAAGGGCATGGTAGAAGTGAGCATAGGTAGAGTGTGCTAGGTGTGTGTTCCTTTGTTGCTTCAATAAGGTAAGCGTCTTTATAAGTGTTAGTCTCCCGGTTAAATTTAAGTACTTAGTGTATAAGTTGTGATCCATCGAAGGTTGGCTCTGCCACCCGGGATCACAAAAGGGTCTGGGCTTCATCGAAGGTTGGCTCTGCCACCCGGAAGCCAGTTTCATCTGTTGGTAGGCTCTGCCTCCCGGAAGCAAAAGGCGGCTCTGCCGTCAAAAGGACCCGGTACACTAAGTAACTAGAAGCTGACCGACTCTGAATTGAGTTGGTGTAGGTCCTCAACTTAGTAGGGCTGCCTCAATCACTAAAATAAAACTTATGTTGCAATTAAACTAGTAACGTAAAATAATACTAACGTTATACGAGGTATTACATAACTACTAGGTAAACTATTTTATACTCTTGCCTTGCGTTAGTACATTCGTTCCCTCCAGTAACCAGCATACGCATGCTTGCACCCACGACAAAAATCATCTCGTCTCTTTCCATAAAAGCCTCTCAAGTCACCGTACCATGCCATAATTCCCAGACAATCATGACAGCGCCTACCTCCTTTGGCATAACTTCATCATTCCCTGGAAGCCATAGAGTACCCACACCATTGACCTTGAAAAGACCCGTCATGGCAGCACCCACCTCGCTAAAAAAATCGGGGTCGCCACGAACAGTGCTGGCCGAGATCTTTTTCCCGCCGAACCGCCTCACCCGCTCGCCCTCGCTCGCGCACGCGCGACACGCCGGGCCCACGACGGGACCGCACACTGCCGCCGGCACCATGCCGTGCCGCCCACCCCCACGTCCCCACCTCGCCCACGCCGCTGCAGCGCCCTCGCCGGCTTTGCCGCCTCGGCGCTCGCGCCTTCAGTGCTGCCATTGTTCGCGTTGACGGCGAGCTTCCGCAGCCCACGCCGTCGCCGTCCTTGCGCGACGCCGCTGCTGCTCTCCTCGCCTATAAAAGGAGCAAGGCCGTGACGAGCCCCGTCACCAGCCCAAGCACACCGAGCCGCTTCGCTCCACCAGCTGAACCACTCCTCCCGAGCCCAGCTCACTCACGAAACGAAGCTCCAATAATTGATCCTCTTCCTCGAGTGTAACACCCTAACTTAGTTTTCCTAGTTAATAATAAATTTATTTGGTTTTATTTAATTTTCTAGGAATTTATTTGCTTAGTCTTGCATTTAATCTAATTTTTGTTCCATAAGCAATTAAAATTTATCTTAGGGTTAAAATGTTTGTTGCATTCATGCTGGAGCATCTCTTTTATTTGTTTGAGTGTTAGTGTGGAATTCAAATTTGAATTTGAATTCGAATAGTATTAGTTTGGTTTGAATTAGGAGAAAGAAATAGAGGAAGAAACCAAACCCAAACCCAGTTGGAAGCCCAAACCGCTGGCCCACTTCCCTTTTTCCCAGCCCAGCAGACCAGCCCAGCTCCTTCCCTCTTCAGCCCAGCAGTCAACGCGGCCTCCTTCCTTGGGCCCGCTCCCCGCATCCGGCCCGCGACGCCACTCCCCTCTTCCCCCACGGATGGCCTGATCCAGCAGCGGCCCAGCGCCCCTCGCTCACGTCCAGCGCAGCGGCCCGTTCCGCGCGCATGGCCCACTCCCACGCCTCGCGCCCCGCCGGCCCGACTCCCACCCTCTCCGCTCCCTCCGCACCGCGCGCTCGTTCTGAGTCTGCCCGTTCGGACCCACCTGTCGGCGCCTTCGGCCACTCGCGCGTCGCCCGTCCCGACCCGCCGGTCCCACCTACCGTGTCCCCGCCTCAATCGCTGCCAATGCTGGCCCACTGGTCAGCTCTGTCTTCCTCGCCTTACCCTGCCGTGCAACAAACGCCCGCCGCTAATCTCGCCGTGACGCTCGCCCGCGCCCTCCACGGCACACACGCCGAGATCCCAGCTCCCCTTCCATATTTAGCACCCCGGCCTTCCCTGCACCCGCACCTTCCCATCTCCCGCCCCACAACCCTAACCCAGCCCTACCGCGCTCCTGGCGTTGGGGCAGAGGACCCACGCCGTCGTGTCCCCGATGCTCCGTCGTTCCCCCGCCATCACCAGTCGCCGCAAAAGCCCTGCCTTGGAGCCAGAAAGGTCTGCGAGCCCCCAGTCCCCACTTCCAGTTCTGTTGTGCGCGGAATTTCGCCGGGTCCGCCACGCATGTGAGCTCTGGCCTCGCCGGAATTGTTCACCACCGGTGATCCTCCGGCCTTGCTAACCGGTCTCCTGACTTCGCAGCGCGCTCACGCACCAGCCCGAGGGACTAGGATGCTCGGACCTGTACTCCAGCGCCCGCTCCACGAGCTCCGCCGTGCCACCTCCTCCCGGACTCGCCGTTGACACCCTCTGCACTTCATCTCCGCCCGATTCGGGCCACGGTGAGAACCGTCTCCATCTCCTCTCTCTTTTCTAGCTAGGTTTCATAGCCAGTAGACCTCCCCCGAGGCCAGAATGCCCTGCGCCGACGAGTCTCGCCATGCAGAGCCGCCGCCGCGGTTGGATCCGCCGCCCTAAGCAACGCCAGCCCCCGCTTTTGCCCTAGGAGCTTTACCCGTTCCGCGCGCAGTCTCTAGAGCCAAGCTGCGCTCGATTTCGTGCCCGGACGGCCAAGTTCGGCCCGGTCCGGTGAGCCCCAGCCGTGCGCCGCCGTGAAATAGCTCGCCGGCGACAGAACCGCCGCCGCCCTCGCGTGATTTGTTTCTGGCCGTCCGATCTGAGACGCACGGCCAAGATTAGATCAGCTTACCCTTTGATCCACACCATTAGATCTAGATCCAACGGCCAATATCCTAGGATACCGGTTTGGCCTGGGTGTTTTGCTAAAGAACCCCTCAGGTTTTCCACAATCAACCCGGGGTCCATCTTTACTCAGAAATATTTGCAGATCAGTTCTGTTTTCTTGCAAGGAACCCCCTGAGTTTGTCGAATATCGAACCCGCAGTCTAGCACTAGTCTTTTCATGAGTTAGACCCCAGAGTTTTAGTTTAATTATGTTTTAGTCCTCGGTTTTTGCAGAAAACCCCCTGGAATTTAGTTTTTCTCGCAGATAAGCCCCTAGAACTTGTTTTTGGCCTAGATTATGCGTTTTAGCTCCGTTTTAGGCGTTCTTTATGTCCACGCGATCGTTGTAATGCGTAGAATAGTTTTAGACTAGTTTAGTGTGCTGTTTTTATGTATTGTTGTACTGTTTCTTAGTTTTTGTTAGAGTTTGCTTGTATGCTTATTTTTGTGCATTGTTTTGGCCACGTGCTCGTGAGTAGACGTTGAGCTACCGGAGGAGCATCAGTACCAGTACCCGGAGCAGCAGTCTTCTGAGCACTTTGAGCAGCAGCAGGAGCAGTACGAGGAAGGCAAGTATAACATGAACAACCTATCACTTTAATTACAATTTCATACTGCATTTTAATATTGTATGCCTTTAAGGATTTCCTAGCCAGTTTATATTCTTTAAACATACCTTTGGGTTGCATTTTGGTTAGTTGTGCTAGGTTGCTGCGCTATAACACACTCTGGTCCTTTTTAATTAATTTGATTAATGGTTTACTTGAATTTAATTCTGAGAGTGGCACTCTGTGTGGCTTGAGTGGCTCACTTCTCGTTAAAAGATGTTTTTTTAGAAACATGGTTTAGGGGGCCAGCACGGTGCTTAGTGCTTGGTTGGCCACTCTCCATAAGGACCGGTTCATAGAGCGACAACCTGGGACAACAGCGCTACCACAAGGCTAGAATGGGATAGACTTGGCGTAATAATTAGATCTTTTTGGTTTGGAGTAACTTACCTGCGGGGCAAGAGTAGTAAGCTTCAATGGTCCCTGCTCCTCCGGCTTGGTCTGTGCTACGTGCTTGTACCCCTGGAGGTGGGCCCCATCGTCGCCGACCTAACTCTCGCGGTTACGCCTTACCAACGAGATTCTTTTTAAAGGCCTCGTAGTGAGTCGCTGGCCATCTCACCTAAGGAAGTGTGATGAACAACTGGCGTAGCTCACGACTTGTGGGTAAAGATGTGCAACCTCTGCAGAGTGTAAAACTGGTATACTAGCCGTGCTCACGGTTATGAGCGGCCCAGATCCTCCTTTTGATTAGTGAAGTTGTCTCCTTCCGACGAGGGAGGTGCTTCTCGGGGTTAGCTTGGTGGCTTGGTTTCGGTTTGGTTCTCAGTAGTAGTATAATTAATTCTGATTAATTACTATGTAACTGGGTCAATGGAAATTCATCAACTCGTAGTAAATAGCTTTAATAAAACTTTGCCAACACTTAAAAGCTAATGCAGTTGAGTCAGCCAGCCTAGAGCCTCATAGTTTGTGTTATACTTGTTGAGTACAAGTTGTGTACTCACTCTTGCCTCTTCTCTACTTTTTCCTCTTGGCTACGCTACTGCTGCTCAGTTCCTGCCGACACGAGGGAGTTCGTCCAGCGCTACCAGGACTACGAGGACTTCTAGGTGCTTCGTCTCCCAGTCGACGTCCCTGTGGCGCCCTGCTTCAGCTTCGGAGAGCTTTATTCGTATTTTGTACTTCGCTTCCGCTGTATCAGACATTTTGTCATTATTGTAATAAATAGCATTCGTATTCGCTTTATTATATCTTTTTACGTGATATGTGCTATGATATACTGTTCATTCTGTTGTATATACGTGTGACTTGATCCTGGCACGTATATGAATGCTCGGTTTATGTTCTTTTATAAACCGAGTGTTACATCGAGCTGTTCCACGCCAAGGTGAGATGGCAGGCAGCTCCCCCGACCATTAACTCCACTAATAAAGGCCCAAAACACCCCCAGGCCGTGAGCACTTAATCCAAATCATTCTACCAATCAATACTGTAAACTCAAAATCTCCTTCATATCAACTCCTTTTCACGTAACTCTTTTTCCTCCCATTTTCATCTCCATTTGAGCTTATTGCTTGCTTGTGTTTGTTTGCCGGTTGTGCCGTTCTCGCCCGTAGATCACGGAGTGACCGAGGAGGAGCCCGCCAAGGAGCCAGAAGACCCGTACCACGAGCAGGAAGCCGCCGCCGACGACGCGTACGCAAGCGAAGGCAAGTTTCATCGACCCCTACGTGAGCGGTTGCATCCATGCGAGGACGTTTAGCTGTAGTCTGGGTCTAGGATCGATTACATATACCAGTACTTGAGTGATTGAGTATGCTCATACATGCATATGAGTAGTTATGCATATCCAGAGTTGAGACTAGGATATGAAGGGTTTTGGATGAGGCTAGGGCAGCTGGGTATGCTGGAGCCGGCGCTACCGTGGTGGTAGACTGGCAGGTGAGTGCTACCGTGGTGGTAGGCTCGAGTTGATATGTTGAGGGATGATTGCTGCCCTGGTGAACCATAAGGACCGAGTTGTTTTGACATCTCACCTAGCTTACTTTCAGTACGACCACATGAGTTTGTATGGGCAAACCCTAGCCTAATCCCACTGGCTAACCTGGTAGTCGTCCGAGGTGGATATGTTTTGGGGTGAGACCTGGATTGGTCCAGACCCGAGGGTTTGGGGGCGACTAGTCGGGGTTGAGCCACGGCTGGGTGTCGGCTATGTCGGTTGTCCGTTCGGGCAGCCGAGCGTGTGGGTACAGTGTACGACCTCTGCAGAGTGTATAATCCATTCGAATGGTCCGTGTCCATGGTATGGACAGGCTACGGTGTGGTCCTGACAACTAGTGAGCTACCTATTGTGAGTTGTGTCGGGAAGAGTTGCATACCATTAGTTGCATTGTTAGTAGAATGTGCTTATTATGTGTCGTGCATGTCATTTCCCCTCCCGTAGGGTGAGGTGGAGCTTGCTGAGTACTTTTGTACTCACCCCTGTTGATTTTTCTCCAGAGGATCCTGACTTTGTGCCAGAAGACTACGAGTAGATCGTGTCCACACCCAAGCTGATCGAGTGGAGCCGTGATGGATGAAGAGCTAGTCATGCATGTCGTTATGCTAGTTGTTATCCTATGGTTGTTCTGTGTAGCTTTGTGTTGTCACTTTACTCCTCATGTACGTGTTAAATAAAGCTCTGTATGACTCTGGACTCCACTTGATGTAACATGTATTGTACCGGAGACTTTATTCGGTAATTAATACATGGTTTAGCCCTGATCTTTGGGTCGGGGCGCTTCAGGTGGTATCAGAGCCATGCTTGGCTGTAGGACGCGAACCGGTAGTAAACGATGACTGTAGGAGCCGTAGAATGGTCAATCCTTGAAAATATATTACTCCTTAAACTTTGTCCTTGTTATGCTAACCCTACCCTTGAAAATCAGATGGCGGATGACTGGACCACCACCTACTGCATCAACGAAGATGGATTCCCCAGAGTGCTTTATGCTGCCACAGTGCGACTTGGTATTCCGGAACGACCGGAGTACATGGGTCGCGAGTTCATGGAGCATGGCACCGAAAGCTGTGAGGTCACCATCCATATTGGCGCCAGTGATAAGTACTTAGAGATGCAACCCTGGAGCGTCACCGCCACTGGAGCCCGTATGCCTGACACCATTCAACTTGCAGCTCGCAAGGCGCTGCGGTACCTGTGCCAGATGTTTGAATGGCACTTGGGTTCCACTCCCATGAAGTACTTTCCACCGCTGGACCGTAGCCGTCCTGCTTGGGCGGCGAGGATCCGCAACCTGGAGAGCCCCGCAGGGACAGAGAAGAACCCCACAGTTGTCGCTATGTCTGGCTATTTGCTTAGCCTCGACGATTTGTGCGACCAACTGCATCAGCGTGTGAGAGATTTAATCCAGCGTGCTGAGGAAGCGGAGTCAAGTTGGCGTAAGGCTAAACTGGCCGTAGCCCAGGCAGAAGCCCGAGCAGCCGAAGTTGAAAGCCGCCTTGCCATGGCCGAAGAGAACCTTAGGGAGCAGGCAGATCGCCACAGTCAGCTCCTTAGGGGTGTCTACCTAGTGGACCGTGCCAAGCGCAAGGAACGCCATCCCAGGACTGCCGCGGAGCTGCCAATCCTAGAGGGAATTCCGCTATGTTCCTCGTCCCAACCACGCAGGAGGATTTGTGAATCAGTGCCGCCCACGCCTCCCGCATCTCCCCGAGATCCCGGAAACAGTGACCCCGAAGACCATGTTTTAGGGTTCAGTAGTCGAGTCGTCCCGGCCGACCCTTAAAAGTCAAGCCGCATTATTGTAATCCGTCGTGTCATGTACCCCTGCTTGTTTGAATGAATGCTTGTTGGTGCTTGAATGATTTGTTTGTGTGCATTGTGCGGTACAAAATATTATATATATATACAAATATACCCCAGCATTATACTAGGGGAGTCACCTAATCTTGCCCTCCTTGACCGTAGATGTCTCGTCGCTCGAGCCGAGTCCAGGGACTCCATGCTCAGGAAGACGGTGACGAGGTCAACCCGAGAAACCAAGCCCCTCTGAATGTAGCCCCAGAAGCACCAGAAAATGGACAACTACCACCGCTACCTCCCCGTGCCCCGGCACCCATTGACTTGGCATCCATACTGCAGCAGCAGAACCAACTCCTTCAAGTTCTTGTGACCACTCTCACAGCACAAGCTCAAGGCAATCCTGGCAACAATAGACCTGCAATGCATCATAATGGCAATGGCAGTAGAATTGCAGATTTCAACCGCCTGCAGCCACCTAAGTTTGGAGGATCTGATAACCCTATTGAGGCAGATGATTGGCTACGAGAAATTGAAATGAAGCTTGAAGTGGTCCATGCAGATGATAGAGACAAGGTTTTGCTCGCAGTACAGCAGTTAAAGGGACCAGCCCTTGCTTGGTGGCAGAGTTACCGGGAAATAAATGAAAATGCTAACGAGATGGTATGGACTGACTTTGTCAAGATCTTCAGAGAACATCACATTCCCAGCAGTGTTATGAAGCTCAAGAGGGATGAGTTCAGAAAGCTTCGTCAAGGTGGTATGACTGTGACAGAGTATCTTCATAAGTTCACAGAGTTGTCTCGTTATGCACCAGAGGATATCAATGATGACGGGAAGAAGCAAGAAGCCTTTCTTGGTGGGCTTAACCCTGAAATCAGGACCTTGGTTGAAGTCACCACCCACAGTGACTTTAATGCTATGGTCAACAGGGCCATCACCATTGAGAGAAACAGGAAGGCAGAGCTCAGTGAGCCCAAACGTCGGTTTGAAAGTAAGAAGCCCCAGCAGTTGGAGAAGTTCCAAAGGACCCAGTATCCGGCTCACTCGGGCCCAAGGAGCCAGGGTGCCTTTTCATTCAAAGCGCAGCCCGGTTCTTTCCAGAAGCCCACTCAGTCAGCTCCTGTTATGAAGACCCAGAATACCCTCCGTAACCAACCGTCTAGTGGAAGTCAAGTGACCGATGCGAAGACCTGTTTCCACTGCCGCGAAGCCGGACACTACAAGGCCAACTGTCCGTATCACAATCAGCCCGCCCCTTCTGTTTTCTCCAACTTTGTTCAAGGACCGAAGCAGCCGATTGGAGCCAACCATGCAACACCAGCTAAGAGCCAGCAACAGTCCTTCGGCAAGGCAAAAGTGAATCATGTGAATGCTGAAGAAGCAGAGGATGCACCAGGAGTGATTCTCGGTGAGTTTCTGGTCCAATCAGCTCTAGCCTCAGTGCTTTTTGATTCTGGATCATTGCATTCCTTTATATCCTCCCATTTTGTGGAAAAGCATGATATACCTACTATAGCCCTTAAGAGGCCACTAATAACCCGTTCCCCTGGAGGTCATATACCTTGCCACTTAGGTGTCTTAGATATCCCGATAAACCTAAGTGGGGTAGTATTCCTTGCCGACCTAGTAGTCCTTACTTCCAAAGGGATAGATGTCATACTCGGTATGGACTGGCTCACCAAGCACCGCGGAAACATAGCCTGTGCTGAGAGAGCAGTGACAGTCACCAACCGCCAAGGGTTAACAGTCACATGCCAAATCCAGCCTAGCCTGTTAGACTCCATGGTGAACCACATCCAAGCAGAATCCCCCGAAGATGTGCCAGTAGTTCGGGAGTTCGCAGATGTGTTCCCAGATGAATTACCCGGTATGCCTCCAGAAAGAGATGTAGAGTTCACTATTGACTTAGTCCCTGGAACCAAGCCTATAGCAAAGAATGCCTATCGGTTAGCAGCCCCAGAGCTTGCCGAGTTGAAGAAGCAGCTTGAAGAGCTTCAACAAAAGGGATTTATTAGACCTGCTGCTTCTCCGTGGGGAGCCCCAGTGCTCTTTGTGAAGAAGAAAGATGGAAGCATGAGACTTTGTGTGGACTACCGTGACCTGAATGCAGTCACCATCAAGAACAAGTACCCTTTGCCTCGGATTGATGACCTGTTTGATCAGCTGAAGGGAGCTAAGTTCTTCTCCAAGATAGATCTAACTTCAGGTTATCATCAGCTCAGAGTGCGACAAGAGGACATCTCCAAGACAGCCTTCAGGACCCGTTATGGCCAGTATGAGTTCACAGTGATGCCTTTTGGTCTGACTAATGCCCCTGCCTTTTTCATGACCCTCATGAATAAGGTGTTTATGGAAGAGTTAGATCGGTTTGTCGTGGTATTCATAGATGACATACTAGTCTACTCTAAGAGTGCTGAGGAGCATGGACAACATCTTAGAATTGTGCTGGGAAAGCTCAGAAAACACCAGTTGTATGCCAAGTTTAGCAAGTGTGAATTCTGGCTGCAGAGAGTCAGTTTTCTGGGTCATGTCTTAACAGCTGAAGGTGTTGAAGTGGACCCAGAAAAGGTCAAGGCAGTATCAGAATGGAAGCAACCAACCTCAGCCTCGGAGATTAGGAGTTTCTTGGGATTAGCCGGCTATTACCGGAGATTCATCGAAGGTTTCTCTAAGATAGCCCGGCCTATGACTGAGTTACTCCAGAAGGACACGAAGTTTGTTTGGTCTGAAGCTTGCGAGAGAAGCTTTCAAGAGTTGAAGAGGCGACTAACTTCTGCCCCAGTGCTAGTTTTGCCAGATAATCAGAAGAGCTTTGTCGTTTATTGCGACGCATCCCGACAAGGATTGGGTTGTGTGCTTATGCAAGAAGGAAGAGTTGTGGCTTATGCCTCAAGACAGTTGAGAGCACATGAGCAGAACTACCCCACCCATGACTTGGAATTAGCCGCAGTGGTGCATTCCCTCAAGATTTGGAGACATTATCTGATTGGGAATAAGTGTGAAATCTACACGGATCACAAGAGCCTGAAGTACATTTTCACCCAGACAGACCTCAACCTTAGACAGAGAAGATGGTTGGAGTTGATCAAAGACTATGGTTTGGAAATTCATTACCACCCTGGAAAGGCTAATGTGGTGGCTGATGCGCTCAGTCGTAAAGCATATTGCCATCACTTAGTCACACAAGCCCCAGAGCTGAGTGAAGAAATGAGGAAGTTGAACCTAAGGGTTGTACGCCACTCTTGCAACTATAACCTTAGTGTCCATCCCGTCCTGGATGACCAGATAAAGGAGGCTCAGATGGAGGATAAAAGATTAGTATGGATTAAAGATCGCAACAGTGAAGGCAAAACCCCAGATTTCAGAGTAGATAAAGATGGAGTCTTGTGGTTCAAGAAGAGATTATGTGTGCCTAAGCAAGGTCATTTCCGCAGGACCATCTTGGATGAAGCCCATAACTCAGCCTATTCCATTCACCCCGGCACTACAAAAATGTACCTGGACCTTAAGGAGAAGTATTGGTGGAATGGTATGAAGGGGGATATCGCTCGATTTGTCGCTCATTGTGATGTGTGCAATAGGGTTAAGGCAGAGCATCAGAAGCCTAGTGGATTACTCCAGCCGTTGCCGATCCCAGTATGGAAGTGGGATGAAGTTAGTATGGATTTTATCACCGGTCTACCAAGAACCCAGAGCGGTCATGACTCAGTTTGGGTGATTGTTGACCGACTCACTAAAGTGGCACACTTCATCCCAGTGCGTACCACTTATGGAGGTGATAGAATAGCCAAATTATATATTGAGCGTATTGTGAAGCTGCATGGAGTACCTAAGAGGATTGTGTCAGATAGAGGCACCCAGTTCACTTCGAGATTCTGGAGCAGGTTACATGAAGCACTTGGTACAACGTTGGACTTTAGTTCAGCCTATCATCCTCAGACTAATGGCCAGACCGAAAGAGTTAATCAGATCCTTGAAGACATGCTAAGAGCCTGTGTTCTTACTTATGGCAAAAATTGGGAAGACAGTTTGCCATATGCAGAGTTCTCTTACAACAACAGCTACCAGTCAAGCTTAAAGATGTCGCTGTTTGAAGCCCTCTACGGGAGGAAGTGTCGCACACCTCTCATGTGGACCGAAGTCGGTGACCGCATTATTGAGGGCCCAGATTTTATTAAAGAAGCAGAAGACAAGATAGCAGAAATCAGAGAGAATCTAAAGGCAGCTCAATCCCGCCAGAAAAGTTATGCCGATAAAAGAAGACGTACTCTCAGCTTCGAAGTTGGAGACTATGTGTACCTTAAAATTTCCCCAATTCGCGGCACGCGCAGATTCCAGGTACGAGGAAAGTTGGCCCCACGTTACATTGGACCTTTCCCAATTATCAAGAAAGTGGGAGCGGTAGCCTATAAACTTCAGTTGCCAGCAGAGATGTCAGATGTACACGATGTATTTAATGTGTCCCAACTCAGAAAGTGCCTGCGAGTACCAGAAGAACAAGTGGCCCCAGAGACAATCGACCTGCAGGATGATCTCAGATATCAAGAGGTACCAGTAAAAATTCTGGACACTGTGACGCGAAGGACCCGCAACTCAGAAGTCAGGATTTGTCGAGTTCAGTGGAGCAGGCATTCGGAAGCAGAAGCAACCTGGGAGAGAGAAGACGCGCTCCGAGCTGAGTTTCCCAGTCTCTTTAGTGCTGAAGCTGAATCTCAGGGACGAGATTCAACCTAAGTGGGGTAGGTTTGTAACATCCCAGTTTTCATCACGATTAAGGGAGAGTGTTGAAATTTATAATGCAAACTTCTAGAAGGTTCTATAAAAATAAGGATAAACCATGGCATAATTTTGTTCACCATGACAAGGTTCTAGAATGTTCCACAAGAATCATAAGAAGACAAGAAGCTTGGATATTTTCTTGCCATGGTAAAATTTAGAATTTTCTAGAATTAGATATTTGTAGGGAACTTAGATATTTGTAGGGAACCTCCTAGAGTGTGACATGTGTCACTCATCCAAGAGGGTATGGGTGCCTATATAAGGAGGGTGTCACCCCTTGCCATGCCATACTACTCCACTCCATCCCACACACATCCAAGGGCATGGTAGAAGTGAGCATAGGTAGAGTGTGCTAGGTGTGTGTTCCTTTGTTGCTTCAATAAGGTAAGCGTCTTTATAAGTGTTAGTCTCCTGGTTAAATTTAAGTACTTAGTGTATAAGTTGTGATCCATCGAAGGTTGGCTCTGCCACCCGGGATCACAAAAGGGTCTGGGCTTCATCGAAGGTTGGCTCTGCCACCCGGAAGCCAGCTTCATCTGTTGGTAGGCTCTGCCTCCCGGAAGCAAAAGGCGGCTCTGCCGTCAAAAGGACCCGGTACACTAAGTAACTAGAAGCTGACCGACTCTGAATTGAGTTGGTGTAGGTCCTCAACTTAGTAGGGCTGCCTCAATCACTAAAATAAAACTTATGTTGCAATTAAACTAGTAACGTAAAATAATACTAACGTTATACGAGGTATTACATAACTACTAGGTAAACTATTTTATACTCTTGCCTTGCGTTAGTACATTCGTTCCCTCCAGTAACCAGCATACGCATGCTTGCACCCACGACAAAAATCATCTCGTCTCTTTCCATAAAAGCCTCTCAAGTCACCGTACCATGCCATAATTCCCAGACAATCATGACAGCGCCTACCTCCTTTGGCATAACTTCATCATTCCCTGGAAGCCATAGAGTACCCACACCATTGACCTTGAAAAGACCCGTCATGGCAGCACCCACCTCGCTAAAAAAATCGGGGTCGCCACGAACAGTGCCGGCCGAGATCTTTTTTCCGCCGAACCGCCTCACCCGCTCGCCCTCGCTCGCGCACGCGCGACACGCCGGCCCCACGACGGGACCGCACACTGCCGCCGGCACCATGCCGTGCCGCCCACCCCCCACGTCCCCACCTCGCCCACGCCGCTGCAGCGCCCTCGCCGGCTTTGCCGCCTCGGCGCTCGCGCCTTCAGTGCTGCCACTGTTCGCGTTGACGGCGAGCTACCGCAGCCCACACCGTCGCCGTCCTTGCGCGACGCCGCTGCTGCTCTCCTCGCCTATAAAAGGAGCAAGGCCGTGACGAGCCCCGTCACCAGCCCAAGCGCACCGAGCCGCTTCGCTCCACCAGCTGAACCACTCCTCCCGAGCCCAGCTCACTCACGAAACGAAGCTCCAATAATTGATCCTCTTCCTCGAGCTGTTCCACGCCAAGGTGAGATGGCAGGCAGCTCCCCCGACCATTAACTCCACTAATAAAGGCCCAAAACACCCCCAGGCCATGAGCACTTAATCCAAATCATTCTACCAATCAATACTGTAAACTCAAAATCTCCTTCATATCAACTCCTTTTCACGTAACTCTTTTTCCTCCTATTTTCATCTCCATTTGAGCTTATTGCTTGCTTGTGTTTGTTTGCCGGTTGTGCCGTTCTCGCCCGTAGATCACGGAGTGACCGAGGAGGAGCCCGCCAAGGAGCCAGAAGACCCATACCACGAGCAGGAAGCCGCCGCCGACGACGCGTACGCAAGCGAAGGCAAGTTTCATCGACCCCTACGTGAGCGGTTGCATCCATGTGAGGACGTTTAGCTGTAGCCTGGGTCTAGGATCGATTACATATACCAGTACTTGAGTGATTGAGTGTGCTCATACATGCATATGAGTAGTTATGCATATCCAGAGTTGAGACTAGGATATGAAGGGTTTTGGATGAGGCTAGGGCAGCTGGGTATGCTGGAGCCGGCGCTACCGTGGTGGTAGACTGGCAGGTGAGTGCTACCGTGGTGGTAGGCTCGAGTTGATATGTTGAGGGATGATTGCTGCCCTGGTGAACCATAAGGACCGAGTTGTTTTGACATCTCACCTAGCTTACTTTCAGTATGACCACATGAGTTTGTATGGGCAAACCCTAGCCTAATCCCACTGGCTAACCTGGTAGTCGTCCGAGGTGGATATGTTTTGGGGTGAGACCTGGATTGGTCCAGACCCGAGGGTTTGGGGGCGACTAGTCGGGGTTGAGCCACGGCTGGGTGTCGGCTATGTCGGTTGTCCGTTCGGGCAGCCGAGCGTGTGGGTACAGTGTACGACCTCTGCAGAGTGTATAATCCATTCGAATGGTCCGTGTCCATGGTATGGACAGGCTACGGTGTGGTCCTGACAACTAGTGAGCTACCTATTGTGAGTTGTGTCGGGAAGAGTTGCATACCATTAGTTGCATTGTTAGTAGAATGTGCTTATTATGTGTCGTGCATGTCATTTCCCCTCCCGTAGGGTGAGGTGGAGCTTGCTGAGTACTTTTGTACTCACCCCTGTTGATTTTTCTCCAGAGGATCCTGACTTTGTGCCAGAAGACTACGAGTAGATCATGTCCACACCCAAGCTGATCGAGTGGAGCCGTGATGGATGAAGAGCTAGTCATGCATGTCGTTATGCTAGTTGTTATCCTATGGTTGTTCTGTGTAGCTTTGTGTTGTCACTTTACTCCTCATGTACGTGTTAAATAAAGCTCTGTATGACTCTGGACTCCACTTGATGTAACATGTATTGTACCGGAGACTTTATTCGGTAATTAATACATGGTTTAGCCCTGATCTTTGGGTCGGGGCGCTTCACTGGAAGACCAGTTCCATACCCAGTATCACTCAGAGGCTGCTGAAGCTGGGATTGCCGACCTCACCCAAGTCAGGCAGAAGCGAGGAGAGACTGTGTCAGAATACATACAGCGCTTCAGAGAGGTCAAGAATCGATGCTACTCATCACGCATCACGGAGAAGGAGGCAGTTGATCTGGCAGTTTTGGGACTAGCTAAGCCGATCAATGATATGGCTTTCCAGTTGGAGTTCGCATCTCTGGCGCACCTGGTGCAGAAGCTGACGGCGTACGAGCTTTACCATCCTGAGCTTTACCAGGATAAGTTCAAGCACCATGTGAACATGGCCCAAGCGGATGAATCTGATGACTCTGGCAAGGAGCAAGAAGTGGCCGTGGCAGTGTGGACTCGGGGGCAAACCCCGTCCCGTGCAAATGGATCAAGCAGCAGGGGCTTGTGAAGGGCTTCGACTTCAACGTAGCCAAAGCAGAGCAGATATTTGATCTGCTGCTCAAAGAAAAACAGCTGAAGCTCCCAGAGAATCACAAGCTGCCAACCGCACAAGAGCTGCATGGGAGGCTATACTATAAATGGCATCATTCGTTCACTCATGCCACGGGTGAATGCAAGGAGCTGCGTCGTCAGATTCAATCGGCTATCGAGCAAGGCCGATTAATCCTGGCTCAACACACGATGAAGGTCGACACGAAGCCCTTCCCACAAGCCAACGTGGTAGAGTTGTCGGGCTTCACTCCTACGGGCCAGAATTTTTCATTCCAGATCAACATGGCGGGGCATGTACGCCGTCGTGACGAGCAAAGGAGAGAGGTCGTTTCTGGAAAACGGCCCCAGGATCAAAATGAGCCAGGGTGACAGCATATTACTGAAGAGCAAGTGCGTCACATCCGTAATCAGCTTCCAGCTTCTGATCGGCTTCTAGAAAAATACCAGTATCAGTACAAGTTGCGCTGCCGATATGAATCGGAAGAGGAGGAGTATGAGCACCGCACGGGAAGGACGCTGGGGAGGTGTCAGGCTATACGCGACCACTGGCATTGCCCATTCTTCTGGTACTATTGGAACTCCGGCATGAGCCGATTGCCTACTATAGATGATTGCTTGGAGTGCAGGCCTCGGGAATGCCAGCAAGGTGAGGCATCAGTGTTCCAGCGCTTGGGGCCCAGAACACATCGCGATGGCCGTGTGAGGCGGCCATCCAGGGATGATCACGAGCCAGAAGAATAAGATAAGTATCATCGTCCACGATGGTGTCCTGACGGGCTCAGCCGATCACAGAAGCGTAGAGTGCAGCGCCTGCAAAATCTCGAAGAGGCGGAAGCAAAGTACCTCGACGTGCTAAGGAAAGCGTGTCTGGATCTCGCGGAGCAAGTCAAGCACCCGCGAAGGGTGGAAAGGTGCCCTCCGAGGAGGGAGTGGCACCCCAAGCAGCCAAGAGCCGATGACAAGCCATCGGCTGATGTGAACTTGGTGTTCGTGCTCCCGTCGGAGTTTCGGGCACCCCAACCGGAGGAATTGGTCATCGCGCAGCTGGATCTCGGCCCACAGCCGATCATCTTCGAGAAGCCCAAGGAGAAAAGTTACAAGCACCTGAAGGGATTGTATCTCAAGGGCCTCATCGATGGCAAGCCTGTGAACAGAATGTTGGTCGACACTAGCGCCGCAGTCAACCTTATGCCGTACTCAGTGCTGCGCCGGTTGGGTCGTTCCACTGCTGATCTTTATCAAGACCAATGTGATACTCAATGATTTCAACGGTCAACCGTCGGAGGCACAGGGTGTCCTCAATGTGGAGTTGACAGTTGGCCGCAAGACCGTTCCAACATCATTCTTCATCGTCAACAGTAAGAGTACATACACTGTGCTGCTTGGGAGGGATTGGATTCACGCCAATTGTTGTGTTCCTTCCACGATGCACCAGTGTTTGGTCCAGTGAGATGGCGATGAAGTGGAGGTGGTCCGTGCAGATGACTCCAGCGAGGTTTCGCTCGCAGACATGAACGCTTGGGACGCGGAAGGACAAGAGCCGATCTCAGGGATCGCGCCGGAAGACTGTGATCGAATCAAAGCGACAAAAAATGGGTTGAGGCTGGTCTTATCCACTGGCCTCACAGAATAAACACATTCTGGCACGATTTGGTGATGAAATATGGAGACCCATACAAAAATTTTCGTCCGGATGAAGAAATACCGCCGGTGCTCCTACAGCTTCTTTGCCATCGGCTACTTCCGCTCCTTCGCAGTTTCGGCCATCGACATCGGCTACTTCTGCTCCCATGTGGGCGTGTGAGTGTCTGATACATTAGCTGATCGATCTGGCCGACAGTACTTCTGCCTAACAGATGTGCTGATTGGACTTTAGGCTACAGGTGTTCAGCTTTCTAACAGCCGATAGTTGTGATGAGAATGCATTATGGCAAGTACGGACTAGGCGGGATTTTAACCATCGGCTCGTCAACAACCAATTTGATTTGTAATATTCAAACCCACCATTGCATCATCATATAGTATATGCGTTTATCACTTACACTAGCTTTCTTGTATGCTTAGTAGCTTCTACTTGTGTTTCGCGTATATATTTTGAGGTGTGGATGCTGGTGACCATGTGTGGTTAGGCTCATTTGAATATGTTGAAGATCTGATACAGAGCATGGCTTTTATTCTTTTGAAAATCTGAAATATGGTCACCGCTTTACTTGGCTACTAGTATGTGTAAGCTGACTTTGCTTTTACTATCTTGTACATGCCTGGTAGCTATATCCTTTTCTTGGAATCATTTATGCAGCTCGAGTCTCAATGCTTATATGATAATCTTGTGTTAAATTACATTAAAATCTGAATGATGTCCATGCTGTGCTATAATGAAAAGATCCATGTGGGTTTGTTTTGTCTCACTAATCTAGTTCGGGACTGCTTGCTATTGCACTTTAGCATGAACTTGGACTAGGCAGTGAATGACCAAAACCTTGCTTTAAGCTTCTGATGGTTCAATGGACCTAGACTTAGCATTGGTTGGTAAGAAGTGGCCTAATAAGCAAATAACCCCTGGCACAGAACAAAAGGCTTGTTTGAGTTTTAAATGCAATATGTTTTAACCTGCAAGACCTGAGGGCATGAGTAACCAAGCTTGTTAAAAGATCCTTGTATCGGAAAGAGCTCACTAGTGTAGGTACTTGCTGGTTTTTGCATGTCATGCTTTAATGTATTAGTTGGTTGGGCTAAGTGGTGATGCTTTTTATTTTGAAAATCATAAAAATTGCTTGCTCATGTTCTAATATAGATATATTCTTTTGAGCTTTTCTATGCAGTGTCTTTATGCTATACCCTCACTGTATATACATGCTAGCACTTGTAAATGCTTTGAGACATACCTGGAAGCTCACACTCACTCTTTGCATGACATAGCATATTTTTGTGGGGGGAAGAAATTTTTATCAATGATGATGGTTTGGTTTATGCGAACTGTTTGGCTAACCGAATATGATTCATCAGCTATTAGCCGATCCACAATGATCTTTGTAGCGTCGGTTCGGCAAGTGATTGTTTTGCAGGAGAGGTCGTATGTGTTGATGCTGAGCTGATGAAGCACGAGGATGATCACATAAGTCAGTGACATCCATGGAATATGAAAACTAAGACCGGTCTGCAACAACATTGAGATTGGTCGAGGAAGGCGTGAGGCCGGTTCAAACAATCAGTCACAAAGTCAGTTGGCTAATAGCCGATCTATCGGCTCGGGGGGAAAGACCATCAGTGGCATGAGAAGACAATTTGAGGAGATGATGTTTTTAATTGGTTTACGGCTGGCGCTTAGAAGATTTTGTCATATTTGACCAAACTTGGGGGGCATGTGTTATCGCCAGAATTTGACCAGGATTGGTAGGCCAAATGTCAGAAGAAGCCCACGGTAAAGGAGTCCACTTAGCCAGGCTTATATCATAAGTTTGGCCAAATACAATGATAATTGGGCACTCAAGGGTCAAGCTGAGATGAGGTCACGGGCCTAATCCGTGTTGAAGCCCAGTCTATTTGCGAGGCTGGTTCGGACTGCAGGAAGAGGCCGCACAAAAATGGACGCCCAGGCCACATATGGACTCCGTTTTGGACGTTCTAGATATGCATGGAAAGCTAAGGAGATAAGCTTTCCAATATAACTGGAATCACGTCCAGATTCGCTCGGAGTTGACGGAAACTGCCGAAACAGTAGGACGACCAGAATCTACCACAATTATACGACATGTTTCGGTTGATATTTGGAAGTTTCATGAAGATCTGGACCGGTGGAGGGAAGAGTCCAGATCATGTTATCTAATCTTCGAGTCTTTATTGAGTTGTAATCTATCTCTAGTCTTCGTTTAGGAAAGAGTTTAGAGGTTGCCTTGCACGGCAAGAAGTCTCAGGACTATAAATATGTACCATATGACATTTGTAAAAAAAACGTCATCACGTCTCGCAAAACAGCAACTCTCGGCGCATCGCCACCCCTAATTCTAGGGTTTGATCCAAGTAAGCGCCATACTGCCCTGATCGTCTCTTGCGATCAGGACAGTGTTGTTCTTGCTTTTACCTTGGTATTACTCGTACTGAAGCGTTTTTGATGGCGAGTGATGCTAGTTATCTCGATGTTCGTAGCATGGGTTTTAGTAGATCTATCGTGCTTTATTGCTTATCATCTACGAATATCATGTTGTTTTCGTGCAGTCATGTTTCAATCTTATGCTAGTTTTTGTTGTGTAGAATTAGTTGCACGGAGACAACACCCTGCTTCTTTTCTGTCTAGTAGATCCAATCTGTTACGGTTTGCTCTTGTATATAAGAGTTGGCGTGATATCTGCTAAGTTAGGCCTTACAAACGGATTGGATGATCCGGTGATGTATTAGATGATTTGCCTTAGTCTTAACAGGGAATTGATCCGGGAATCGGCTCTTGCTAGTTCTTAGGCCTCTAATTTTTGCTACAATTTAGTTATTTATTATGTTTATTAGGCCCAATCATGTGTAGGATGTTCCGATCTAGCAGTGAAGCTTTGACCGTCGTGGATTAGATTCCTTAGATTTAATTGAAGCAGCTTTACACTTATTTGCTTTATTTATCAATATCCGGATAAATACAGATCTAATCTGACACCGGGACTCGATCGGCTCTTTAAAGCCGATGCAAGAGTCGTCCCGGGGAGCCGACCACGGCTCGGACTTATGTTTCCACGTGTTTGTGTATGCAGGCAAATCATTGCAAGCACGTCTGCACCTTCCTGATCGGGTATAGGTCAGGTGGCACGCCCTGCGTCTTCACAAGCCGCGGCAATGTGCTGGAATTGCGGGCCGTCGACGAGGGAGCAGTGCCTGCCAGCGCATCGGCAACCTCCCGGCTCTTCGTATTGTCTGTCGCTGCTCGCCGGTGGGTTTCGACCGACAACAATAGCGCAACATATAAATACTGATATGGTAGATAAATACTAACATTTGGAATGACAAAGGAGAAATCGATGTCGCCAGCTATATATAACGCATGTCCTTGTGCACAGCTTAGCTTGTGCATTTCCCATTTTATAAGTGCAACTTGAATTGTATTCTTTTGTGCACACGATGTACTTTTGCACTACTACCTCCTACATCATCGACTTTTATTCAAATTTTAACCAATAATATTTACTTAATTAATTATTAAATAAAGTTAGAACAAGTACTATTCGATCTATAATCAAATGTACTTTAGTTTTAACTTCTGCATTTAACTATTTGCATAAATGTTTATTCAAAATATGAAAAATCAAACAAACCTGAAAAGAAAATAATAAAAAAATAGAAGAAAAAAAAGAAAACGAGCTAAGGATTGCATGGTCTTCTCTTTCAAAAAAAAACATTGCATGGGCGTCTCTCCGTGGTGGGCCGAACTGGGACAGAGTTCATCAACTTCGCCTGCAAGTAGGCTAACCGACCGATAAGAGAGGCCTCCGTCTCAAAGCAAGCGGCGATCAGAAAATCTATCCATCTTCCGCAAGATTTTTTCCATCTTACATTCCAGTATTTGAAATTCGTGCAAATAATTATAGCTCTTAGATCCAACCAAACCCTACCTTCCTCTCTCTCTTCCTCACTCCTCCTCCCTCTCTCTCTTCCCCCAGATCCTCCCGCGCGCCGCCGGCACCCGCGCCCCGCGAGCCGCTCGCCCCCGCCGGCGGCTGCTAAGGAGAAGGGGAAGAAGAAGGACGACGACGATCTGGTGAGTCCGCTCGAAAATTTGGCATTTCCTGCTTTGATCTGATGCCTTGGCTTCGCCTGACGCGTTCGACGGCGCAGTCGGAGGAGGATCAGGCGCTCAAGGAGCAGTTGGAGCTGTACGTCCTGCGGGCGCAGGACACGGATCCCGGTGTGCAGAAGCCGACGGCCGGCGGCAGGGACGCGAAGAAGGCGCGCTGCGCGGCGGAGTCGGAGCTGGCGTAGGTGAGCACGGTGGCGGTGAACCCGTGCGCGTCGTGCAGCCGGCGCGCCAGCTCGGCCAGCGGCGCGACGTGGCCCATGCCCGGGGACGACAGCAGCATGACGTGCGGCGGTGGCCTGCGCGCCGCCGCGACCGTGGCTTCGGTCACGCCGTAGCACATCGTCTGCTGAGGATGGAGACGACAAGTTTTCTTGGCAGCGCAGACTCCGGAGGGTGCAGGGGAGACGAGATCGAGCAATCGGCAATGTGATTCTTCTTGATCTCGATTCTCGATGCGAAGGAGAAATCGATGGTGCCAGCAATATATAACGCTTGTCCTGCAGAGTAGCTTGTGCATTTCCCATTTTATAAGTGCAGCTTGGAGTGTATTCTCTTGTGCATGCTACGTATTCACGATGAACTTTCGCACCACTACCTCCTACTTCATCGACTTTTATTCAAACTTTAACCAATGTCAGTAGGATGCACATGCGGCACTCACATATTTGAAGAACAATGTTACGATAAAAATACTAACACTTAATTTTAGTTCCAACAACCAATGAAATATAAAAATATATATTATTATAAAAACATTAATATCACGGTAGATGATATATATAAGATTAAAACAGTATATCTAATAGATTAAATATTGTTGATGATAAACATGATACATCGTCTTGAACTGGAAGCTGCTTGATGCAACATCGGTGCTAGTTTCTGACACCAAATGATTGGGGACAGTCATTAATTATGACCAGTCTCAGTGCTAGAAATCGATGGCGCCAGCTATATATAACGCATGTCCTTGTGCACAGCTTAGCTTGTGCATTTCTTATTTTATAAAGTGCAACTTGGAGTGTGCTATTCTTTTGTGCACACGATGTACTTTCGCCCTACTACCTCCTACACCATCGACTTTTATTCAAATTTTAACCAATATTAATTATTAAGTAAAGTTAGAACAAGTACTATTAGATGTATAATCAAATGTACTTTATTTTTAACTTCTGCGTTTAACTATTTGCATAACTGTTTATACAAAAGATGAAAAGTCAAACAAACCAAAAAAAGAAAATAATAAAAGATAAAAAGCTAACATTGCATGGGCTTCTCTTTCAAAAAAGAATAAACATTGCATGGGCTTCCATCTTGCCGTGGTGGGCCGAACTGGGCTGCCCGAACTGAGACAGAGTTCATCAACTTCGCCTGCAAGTAGGCTAACCGACAGATAAGAGGCCTCCATCTCAAAGCAGGCGGCGATCCCTTTCTTCTCCTCTGCTTCTGCTTCTGCTTCCGCCTCTCGCGTCACCCCAGGTTGCCCTGCCCCCAAACCCTCGTCAATAACCGTCCTCCGCCATGGCGCCGCCGGAGCATCCCACCCCCACCGCGCCGTCGGAGCACTCGCAGCCTCCGCCGCCGGCGGTGGCTAAGGGGAAGGGGAAGAAGAAGGATGACGACGATCTGGTGAGTCCGCGCGAAAATCTGGCATTTCCTGCTTTGATCTGATGCCTTGGCTTCGCCTGACGCGTTCGACGGCGCAGTCGGAGGAGGATCAGGCGCTTAAGGACCAGCTGGACCTGTACGTCCTGCGGTCGCAGGACGCGGATCCCGGTGTGCAGAAGCTCGCCCTCGAGAGCATGAGGTATTCAGACCCACCAGATTCAGTTCTAGGGTTGCGTTTCCCCCGGTAGCAAAGTCCTACCGCTTTGGCGCTTTCTTTCAAAATTTTCATCCTTGCGATGTGCGGTTGAATTCAGTGTGCCGTATGCTTTGTTTTACCTGATGGGCTAAGATTAAGAGGAGTTTTATTGAGTACTGCTGCTGTAGTTTTGTGCAAACCAACAGCTTTCTTAACTAATTTTGCTGTCACTTAAACCGATCCGTCTCAGGCAGGAGATTCGTTCTGCCACAAGCTCAATGACTTCTGTTCCGAAGCCGCTGAAATTTCTCCGCCCACACTATGGAACCCTCAAGTCCTACTTTGAGACCATGCCAGAATCTGAATTGAAGGTTTGTGTGAAGTGTTGATAACACAGTTGTGCTGTGATTTAGATTGGTTTGATACAGTGCTGATGTCTCCTTACTGTTTTGTAGAAATACATGGCGGACATACTGTCGGTGTTAGCTTTGACAATGTCCATTGAAGGAGAAAGGGTATGTGCCTGCTGTGATAATTATCTCACCCCACTGTAGTAGATGAGCTATGTTCTTGTTTATTGGAGAAAAAGGTCTTCAGCTGCTCTCATTCAACTCCAGTTGACCTTCCCACCCCTTGTTTTTCAGGAGTCCCTGAAATATCGTTTATTGGGCTCTGAAGGAGACATCGGTTCATGGGGTCATGAATATGTAAGGTATGTACAAAACCAAAGTAATTAATATAGTTCTTCCAGCTAGTTAAGTCTATTTTGCATATAGTTACCTCATACTGAAATGCCGTTGTTGATTGAGCTATATTTCAATATCTCTATTTTGCTGTTGTCAGTTTGCATGCTATTTTTGCATCAATGTTGTTGGATTCTAAATGAATAACTGTCTACAGAAATTTGGCTGGCGAGATTGCACAAGAGTTTCAAAAGCGTCAGGTGGCCCTCTTACTCATTCTATAATAGAATTCGTGAATCCTTTTGTGCTGTTGTCATCCATAACTTAGTGTGCCTGGTTCTTCTATTTATCGCCTGTTAAAGATCTAAAATGTTGTCTGATTGTTTCTTAGTCTTTATTTCCTAGAACCTCTGGTAATCAACATCTTTTTCATTAATATCAAAATTTTAGAATTTTAAATTGGGTGGTTAGAGATTCTAGTGTTGATTGTTGGATGGTTGAACTCGTAATGTCTTAATTTTGATATTATAAACACCTAAAGTTCATTACTTCCTGTCGCATTTTATTTATTCTCCCTCATTATCTATCATTTTTGTGAGTCCCATCTACTTCGTAACCTCAATCAAATCTCGTTGCAAATAGCTGTAAAATTTTTATTGTTGCTTGTTCTTGTTTTATTTCTCATTTCATGCTACTGGGCACATAGTGGAATGAAAATAGTGGCATTGTTTAGCTTTCAAACCTCTAATGCTGGTTTTCATTGTTTCCAGGATGATGACTTGCCCATTGATGCCCTAATGGAGCTTGTGCAGCAAATTATTTCATTCCACATGAAGGTTTGTTCTGATTAGAGTTCATGGTTGAATGTTTATTTATTCTGTTCATTTTGAACAATGTTTTCTTGGTTATGCTAACTTTTTATATCTTTTATTATTTTAATTAGCATAATGCTGAACCTGAAGCTGTAGATCTTCTGATGGAGGTACCTTCAATCCTTCTGTTGTTTTTTCTTGTTTTATGTCAGTTTACTCCAGTACGGTTCTGGTCCAAGGTGGTGCTTGGAGTTTTGTAACTGGACCATTTCTTCTTCTTAATACAAAGATACACAGCTCTCCTACGTGTTCGAGAAAAGTTTTCTCTCAGAACACCCAATATTTCTTGCTAATGAATACACTGATGCATAAATTCCATTGTTTTGCAGGTTGAAGACCTTGATTTGCTAGTTGAGCACGTGGACACTACAAATTACAAAAGAGCTTGCTTGTATCTTACTAGTTCGTCCAAGTAAGCATGCATCTCTTTATCACATGTTGTATGCTTTTCTATTCTATTGCCTCCACCTTCTACTTCGGAACAGACATGTAACTTAGATATAAGAAATTAAAGTAACACTTTTCTGTGCCTGCACAACTTGCAGATACCTTCCTGCTCCTGACGATATGTTGGCACTTGACATAGCATATACCATCTACATGAAGTTTGGAGACCTTGCAAGCGCTTTGAGAATTGCTCTGCAACTTGAAAAAGTTAGTACATGAGTATCTCATGCCATGCCACTTCATTTTAGAACTGAATCCATATTCACACATTTTAAACGTCTGTAGCCCATGCAGTATGTGAAGCAAGTCTACACATCAACTGATGATTTTCTGCTCAAGAAACAATTCTCATACATCATAGCACGACATGTAAGCCCCCCTCCGCCCCCATTTTTCTCTCTGTATGTCAGATACCATGTGTGCGCATATATTCAATCATGGCAACTAGCTAGCACATGACACTGATATGTACCTCATCATGACCTTGTTTTCCCCTTGTTTTCAACCATCATATCTCCTTTTCTGAAGGGTCTGGCTATGGAGATTGATGATGAGATAGCTGCTGATGACAATGACAAGGAGGTTTTGCAAGAAATAGTTAATAATACTAAGCTGAGTGAGGGATACCTTACTCTTGCTCGTGATATTGAGGTCATGGAGCCAAAATCTCCTGAGGATATATACAAGGTGATGTATATTTTACTGCTTACCATATTTGTGGTGGCACTAGTCATCCATAATAATTGTGGTTCTGCAATTTGTAGGTCCATTTGATTGATGGCCGTGGTGCCAGCTCCAGTCTTGATTCTGCAAGACAGAATTTGGCTGCAACATTTGTCAATGCATTTGTGAATGCTGGGTTTGGCCAGGTTAGCTTTTGAGACAACTGTTACCTATGGTCCGATTTGTGTGAAAATAGTCCCTCTTGAGTTTTTTTTTTTGAACTTTGTGTGCAGGACAAGTTGATGACCGCTCCATCTGATTCGTCCAGCAGTGGGTCTTCTGGAAACTGGTTGTTCAAGAACAAGGAACACGGAAAAGCCAGTGCAGCAGCTAGTCTGGTATAATTACAGTATTCTTTATTTTTTAAAAACCAGAAAGTCTTGTTTTATTCGAACTATCCAATAATAGTTAAATAACTTGAGTCTTGTTTTGAACTATCCAATAATAGTTAAATAACTTGTTGTTTACAGGGAATGATTCTTCTGTGGGATACTGATTCCGGGCTTGCTCAGCTTGACAAATACTTGCATAGTAATGACACTCATGTTGTTGCTGGAGCGTTGCTAGGTATTGGAATTGTCACGTGCGGTGTGAAGAATGATTGTGATCCTGTATGTACTTTACTTTTTTTAGACTTGCTTTCGTCAGCTCCCCGTGCACCCCTCCCCGGTCCCCGCCTCCCCTCTAATACCCTAACCTTTCTGCCAGGCTCTTGCTATTCTCATGGAGTATATTGGAAAGGATGACTCGAACATTCGTATCGGTGCAATATTGGGTCTTGGTATTGCATATGCTGGTTCCCAGAAAGAAGAGGTGGAAATTAGTGCTTACTGTCTTGCTGTCTCACTGATTGATTATATGTTTCTTATTAATATTGTTTCTTAAATCTCAGCTTAAAATGCATCTTTCTGCTGTGTTGGGAGACTCCCAATCACCTCTTGAGGTCTTGGTCTTCTCAGCCATTGCCTTGGGATTGGTGTTTGTCGGTTCTTGCAATGAAGAGATTGCACAGTCTATCATATTTGCCTTGATGGAGCGTAGTGAGGCTGAATTGGCAGAGCCCATTATAAGGTTGCTTCCCGTTGCGCTTGGCCTTCTATATCTTGGGAAACAGGTAATTTAAGCAACCTGTAAAGATAGTTCTGATTTCAAATAGGTAATTTAAGCCCATTTTATTGAGTAAGTTAGGTTAACTATTCAAATTAGTTGTTTACCCTGTTGGTGCATGCTACTTTCCAAATGTAGTCTAGATGTACGTCCCCGCTCTTTCCACATGCCACTTTAGTTACTTTGAAAGATGTGTTTAGCTTCTATTACTGAGCATTGATTGCCAATTCATATTTCAGGAAAGTGTAGAGGCTACTGCGGAGGTCTCTAAAACTTTTGATGAGAAGATAGGGAAGTACTGTGATGTAACGCTTATGTCATTGGCATATGCGGGGACAGGGAATGTGCTTAAGGTATTTAATATCCTGGAAAAGGTTTCTAGCAACTTCAAACTTGTACAAAACATGGTTTGTTTGGTTTGAATATATGTTTTTCCAACTCTGCTCGCAGGTTCAGAAACTTCTTGGCATTTGCTCACAGCATCTTGAGAAAGGCGAAACACACCAAGGGCCAGCTGTCCTTGGCATTGCTCTTATTGCTATGGCTGAAGAATTAGGAGCTGAAATGGCCGTGCGCTCACTTGAGCGTCTTTTGCAGTATGGCGAGCAGAATATTAGGCGGGCAGTTCCTCTTGCTCTTGGTATACTCTGTATATCTAATCCCAAGGTAAGTGGATACGTTGATCGTACATCCTAAACCTCTCAAATGTGAAATCTATCTCCCGCTCAAATCATTAATGCCTGATAAGTGAACCGTTAAGAGCTTTGATTTCATGAAGAACTGTATTATACTTGAATCTTTTTGGAGGATTATAAATTGGCAAAATTGTGTTACACGCTCATGGAAGTGCCCATCTAATGAGGCCATGAGTCACTGCATGAAAAGGATGCACCAACCAGTGCACACAAGCACATGTGTTATTCTAGATAAATTATGTTACTTTTTAGAAGAAAATATTGACCATAAAACCTATGTAACAAAGTTTGGCCTGTTGAGCTAACTTAGTTTTTGTTCTCACAATTCAAAACTTTTTATTCCCTCAATAGGCCCAGCACACAAGGCTTCAAGTTGGATCCAGTGCCATATAGAAATTAATTCGATCAAAGCAATCATAACACTTTTCTATAATAGACACAATCACACATGGGAAATTTTGCATGGTGTCCTCATCAGTGTAGCCAAATTATCCCTACAATTTATAAACCGAATTGTGATCTACCTCATTTATGCCTATGCAAGGTTCATAATTTTGGATTACACATTTTTTTGTTGCGTATTCTTCTTTCCGACCACTTAAATACTCTATTTCAATAACCATTTATTGTTTCTCAGTGATGCATTTAATTGAATAGTTTGCATAATAATACTACAAAAACTATGTGCCCAATCAGGCAAAATTTCATTTCTAATACTTGCCTTGCCATATCAGGTAAATGTGATGGACACATTGAGCAGATTGAGTCATGATGCAGATGCTGATGTGTCAATGGTTTGTATTTTTTTTAACCTTTTTATACCTTGCTGTTCCTTTCTTAATCTTATATATCTTACATCCTAATTTAAATTTCTCCAGGCTGCAATCATCTCATTGGGTTTGATTGGTGCTGGGACGAACAATGCCAGAATAGCTGGCATGCTTCGCAACCTTTCAAGTTATTACTACAAAGAAGCTGCTCACCTATTTTGTGTAAGTGTATAGCTCCACAATGGTCTTTTGGCGTCCTTAGTCGTTACTCCATGATGTACAAATGTACAATGGTTTCTTGGCTGTGTTGCATAAGTTGATTGATTCTTGTTCTGTTCATCAGGTAAGAATTGCTCAGGGTCTTGTTCACCTTGGAAAGGGCTTGTTGACCCTTTCTCCATACCATTCTGATCGATTTCTTCTTTCCCCGTAAGTGACTATATATGAAAAACCAATTCACCTGTGAATGTCACTGGATTACACTTGAATATTTTTTCTATTCTCCTTCGGTTTATCTAGGATGGCGCTTGGGGGGCTTGTCACTGTTCTGCATGCCTGCCTTGATATGAAGTCCACAATCCTAGGGAAATATCACTACATCCTTTACATTATTGTCCTGGCAATGCAGGTACGTTTTAATAATCAATTGCCACTAAGTTTGAATGCAATAGAGAATTGTTGGATACTGTGGTTGAACTCTACTTTGCTTATACAGCCGAGGATGCTTTTGACGGTGGATGAGGATCTGAAGCCCCTTTCTGTTCCAGTTCGAGTTGGGCAAGCTGTCGATGTTGTTGGTCAGGCAGGAAGGCCCAAAACAATTACAGGCTTCCAGACACATTCCACACCTGTCTTGCTTGCAGCTGGGGAGCGTGCTGAACTAGCTACTGAAAAGTAATAATGCAGATTGAACTGACAATGTGTTGCACCATCTGTATGTGTTTCTCCCAGGAAAACTAATCACTGTTGGTTTGTGTTGTGCAGATACATTCCACTGACACCAGTACTCGAGGGCTTTGTAATTCTCAAGAAAAACCCAGAATATCACGAGGAGTGAGACAATATTGCCTGATAGATATAATGCTGATTATGGGCTCGCCTGCACCGCAACCTCATAAGCCCTGGTGGTGGTTCTTGATATGGACCCTTGTTATGCCCTTCCATCTCTTGCTCGGCACTTTTTGGTGGTTCATCAAATAGGCTAGCTTTTCGCACCAGAGTTGTAACTGACTTAATCACATGTTTGGTTGTGTGATGGCATACTAGTTGGATATGCATGCTGGGGGGCGCATAGGTGTTGCTGTTTACTTGTAAAACCAGAGATTATTTGTATCTATCTTTGTATCGGAATTGCTGAGGGCATGCTTAGAACTGACTCGTTGATACGAGGGTACACATTAGCATTTTTGGTTTTTGACCCGCGTGATCTTTTGTTTGGTCAGTTGCGTCGTAGTTTGATACTAACTTAACTGTTATGTCTTGCCGCACCGACCCCTTACTGAACAACATTTCTAAATGCCCCGTGAATTCGCTTCTCTCAATTAACAAAGTTCCAACAACAGAAAGTATGGTGTGTCTGGTTTGTGTAAGCAATTTGGCAATTAGTATACAGCTGGGTAACACAAGGTGACCCAATGTTTGTTTGCCTATCTAGAAGTGGAATAGAATAAGGCCTTAGTTAAATTGAAGTTATTCTAATCCCCTACCTACACAAAAATTGCAATTATCCATCAGCTGCTAAAATCTGGGTTTCTAAAT
The DNA here is from genome assembly GCF_016808335.1 of Panicum virgatum. Taxonomy (NCBI): domain Eukaryota; kingdom Viridiplantae; phylum Streptophyta; class Magnoliopsida; order Poales; family Poaceae; genus Panicum; species Panicum virgatum. Next base: position 3,674,907 of record NC_053145.1, read on the forward strand.
GACCCAAATGTTTGTTTGACTGACAAATTTCAGGACAAATCTCTTGATTTGGCATTAAGGACCCGTGCCCCGTCCGATGAATCGCACAAGGAATCCCCAATGATTCTCAAGCGTCTACCCTGCCTGTCAACTTTAGTCGAACGATCTAATTGCTATGACTGGGCCACTTAATGATCGCAGTACCACACCTACTTTGATGCGTTGAACCTGTATTTAGAGGCTTTTTCCTAACAACCGGAACTAGTAGTAATTTCAAGTACAAAGCTCTTCTATGAATATAGGCTACTTTCAACCTGAATCCAAGCACCGAAGCAAGCTCTTCATCGCACCAGAACAGGGTCTCTCCTTGCAGCTCTGGCCAATCCACCTGCCATTGCAAATTGCAGTAACTGCTCTCTGCTGTGTTTCTTCCGTTGAGTGGTCCAAACTTCGTTGCCAGTTTATCATTTTTTTTGGCAGAGATTCAATATTCCTTCGACGTTTTTTCCGTCAGATCGCAGTCGCAGTATCAGAACCTCGTGTAAGCTGTGCCTCAAAAAGAAAATATTAAAAAAAGAAAACGCACTACTGGATTACTGGGCTGCCAATGGGCCGGATCCATGATCTTTTCGGCTCGTTTCCCTTCTCCCCCCTCGCCGCTCCTCCGACGCGCGTGGCTTTAACCCCCGCAGCAGCTCCGCCGGGCCATACCCGACGAGCGGCGGCGGCTCCGTGATCTCCCCCAGAGGCTACTGAGCGCCCCCGAGAGGTCAGCATGGGGGAGGAAGACGAGGACCCCGACTGGCTCACCGCGTTTCAGGTAGCATCTCGCTTTGGAGTATCTCTTCTACCCTACGTGGCTGAATATTGGACTGGCGGCTGCTGCTGGGGGCAGCTTTTCGCTTTAGTGTCCCGCAATGCTGCTTGTGAACTTCTTGCGAATTAGGTCAGACTGTACTGATCCCCGATGGGTGGAAAGAGTTTCCCTCCTCTGGTTGCTAACCTCTCGTTTGGTCACTCGTATCGTGGTCAAAATTAGATGTGCGGCTTCAGTTTCACACATCAGAAGCACACCAGTGTCGAACTAGCAATTGATCTGTTCAAAGCTGCCAATCGGCACTTCCCGTGCCATAAACGGTCCGTGTCCTCCTCAAGAAAGTTCTTGTTCTTGCTGTTCCTCGTAGAATTGAGCTGTACCGCTGTAGGCCATTTATGTTTCGAATTGCCTGTTTGAGTACTAAGAAAATTGCCATATGCCCTTCTAAGATATTAGGTAAATAATTGATGTTCTGCTTAGAAATTTCCAAAACATTCAGTAATTGCTGTTCTGCTTCTAAGCAAATCTCTGGTATTGAGTTTGTCAAATGACAATACAGAGAAGCCACATGAAACCCTTGAGTCCTTGAGCTTGTTTTAGCAATTTGATTTCCATATCCATAGTATAGGTCTAGGGAGGGATGTGAATGTTTTCGAAGGGGAGCTTGTAGAACCTTTTGGATCTATAAATGTCAGAACCCCATCAGTAGCGCTAAATGTCATTCTCGCCATTCTCGGCACCTTGTTCTTGCAGTATTCTTGGCTACTCATACTTCTGCCTTTACATTAGCTTTCCAGATTTTTTTTTTCGTTCCAAATCATCTCTTCATATAAGTTTACTATGTAGCAATAAGCATTTACTACATGGATTTGAACTTTTTTATTCTCTTTTTTGGTATATAGGCACCAAGTACGGCGCCAGTGATGCTTTCTTCTGGGTCTGATGCTTCTCCTGAAGCTAGTCCTACCAGGACCACTCCATCTAGAGAACAAGGAAATGGAGAAAAGCAGGCTAGTTTAGATTATGCTGGTGACAGAGATGACCCTGAACAAAACAAGGGCAAACCTCTGAAATTTGCTAGAAGAAAAACCCTCAGTAGTAAAAAAGGTAGATCTGGTCGACCTGTCTACACTGTGCGATAAAATTATGAAGCAGCGAGTGCTTCTCATTAAAAATTTGATCCATTTGCTACACATAGTTCAAGTTGCTTATAGATTCTTTTGACAAACATGCAGAAGGACCAACCACAGATGAAAAACAAGATAACACTAGTCGCTCGGTATGGATTTAAATGTTGTTTTGAATTCCCTAGCTTTAATTCATGTTATGTTGCTATCCAGGTCTAGTTTTTTGCGACTTCCATCAAAATTGAACAAGTAATAAAAATGCTCCCTCCATTTTTAAATATATGGCACGTAGGACAAGCTAATTCGTTTAGCTTGTCCTAAACAACATATATTTAAGACCTGAGGGAGTAGGACTCTGTAAACATCAAATGAATTATTAAAGGCTCTGGTTATTCTAACATTTGCCATCGATACAGTTGACCGTGCATCTTTTTCGTGCACAGGTGATCAGTTCCTGTTTGTGGCAACTGTTATTTTGGACCTTATCTTTTGAATATTCAATTTTTTATGTGCTGCTAGTGATCAGATATTGCAATTCTTATGTTTAATTTAACTTTTACAACTTAGTAGGTGCAGACACTGGTGTTGTAGTTTTGCAATTAATTGCTGTACCTATTTTTTTAATTAGACTCCAAAGAAGGATATGGTTACACTTTCATATGGTTCTGATGCTTCCCCTGGAAACAGCCCTTCAAGGGCTGGTGATGCTGATCATGAAGAGAACTCATTTAGCAGTCCCAAGAGAAAAGGTGTTCAACAAACTAAGAATAAAAAACCAAAGGTTGCGGGAACGAAATCTGATCCAGACCAAATAGGTGGTAAGACATTTTAGTGTGCCTGCCAATTCAGTTACCAGCTTAACAATGAGATTTGTGAATAACATGTACTTACTGTTTCATGGTCCAACATAGACACATTGGAACATCAAGAGGGAGTTGCTGAGGATGAAATGCAAGATAAACTTACAGGAAACCTTGTAAGATGTCTTACTCACCTCTCTCTACTCTTTGCCTTTGCACCCCCTGATATTTTGGATGATAAACTTTTTGGGCATTTACCAAAGGGAAAAGAATAAAAGGAATGAATTCAGCTTGTACCTTTCTGTGTGATTATTTAGGTCTGTGCAGCTTTTTGATTGAGTGTATGCTTTTCTCCTAAAATGTCAGGTCTCCCAGAGGTTACCATTAATATTTCCCGATAAAGTTCAACGTTCAAAGGTATGATCAACTCTTACTGGAGTTTGTGCTCTGCGCCTCTGCCTATGTGAATGCTTCCCATTAAAATTTTTATGCTTGCAACCAAATGCTATCAACAGTCCTGTTGTCCTCCCCCATTCTTCTTCTGTTCCTTCGTAAAAACTGTCCGCTTAGCATTGGTGCAAAGGTATTTAAATTTATAATCAACGGAGGTACAATCAGGAGATTTGACATTTAAATTGTGTTTTTTATGATACTGTATACATGTCCACTCATAGCAAATAATGACTTAGAACGAGAGTATGGGTTAGGTTAAAATTTCTGAATTGTGTACATGTGACTATGTCGTAAAGCTGAACTATCAACAATTGAACTTCTGGAAAATAACTCAGTGAAGCTATTACCTAGAAACTCCCAATTATATTATCCAACAATTTATGCTATTAATATTTACTTTATTTAATAATCCTTTGTTCTGTTTATTTGGTTGTTTTTCTAGGCACTGATTGAATGTGATGGTGACTCGATAGATTTGAGTGGAGATATTGGCGCTGTTGGGAGGATAGTAGTTTCAAATGGTCCTACTGGAAGTCAGGATTTGTTGTTAGACCTGAAAGGTACCATTAAGTAACTTTCACGTTAGATACTTCATTATATTTCTTAATTCCTGTGGTAGGAAATCCCAGGCAAGATATCTGCATTAAAACTCTGCTTAAGCATTTGAAAACCAGCCCTGTTTTGCCTTGATACATGCATATTCGAAGAGTTAGCTAATTATTTCTCTTTCTGTACTCAAACAGGAATGATATACAAAACAACTATAGTTCCATCCAGGACATTCTGTGTTGTAAGTTATATGTCAAACTCAAGTAAAATTTTATTATGCGGACTTGGTATTTAATCCTTGGTTTTCTCTTTCAGGTGAGTGTGGGACAATCAGAAGCAAAGGTTCGTAAATGATTAAATAAATTTATAAGCATATTAGTGTTATCCAACATATCAGTTTATACATGTCATAAAATGTCATAAATTCGAGCGTCTAATGTGCCATCTCCAACTGTACATTTATCTATGTATTCCATTTTTCCAGGTCACTTTTATTCCAAGGCAACTGTTTATCATAATCCATCCCCTGTTTTTCCTGTGCAGATAGAGGCTATAATGAATGACTTCATTCAACTTGAACCACAGTCCAATTTATTTGAAGCGGAGACTATGATGGAAGGTTAGCATAATTATAGGCATCAGATCAGATCATCTTTATTGTACATAGCTGCCATGCAAGTTACTATGGCATGCTCCTAATTCTTTGATTGAGCTATTTATTGGTGCTTTCTCATTTGAGTGTAGCTTTAGTGACTTAGTGTTAGTATGCACCTGTGAGGAAAAACCAATCTGCATGAAGTTATGGAGTCATTGTTTATGTGATGACAGCCTGCGTTATAAACTTATAATTTCTCTAATTCTCTTCACTAATATTATAGATCTATCTTCTGTATAGGTACCCTTGACGGATTCACATTTGATTCAGATGACGAGGGTGATAAGCTCCCTGAATCACAGGCTTATCAAAATGATCAGAATAATGAAGATGACGGTCAACCTAAGGCGAAAACCAAAAGAAAAGCTGAGAAACAAGTGGTACGTTTCCTTGCCTCCACTTCAGTTGATAACTAACTTGTTATAACCCAATTATGTTAGCGTTCAAGAAAAAAAAACTAACCTAATTAGTTGTAGCGTTTCTAGGATTTTGTTATGTACAGAAGATGGCCATTGAAGTGTTCCAGATTTGTAGTGAACTAGTGATTGGGAATTCTGAATTAGAGGTGTTAAGATCCAGATTGAGCTTTTATCAGTGGCATTTGAAGGCTTAATTATTTAACTTGCTTGTGCAATTGTTATTATGTCCTTTGCACTGAGAGCCGTTATCAGGATTCAGGAAATTTGCATGAGCCTTCAGCACTGTTTCTTAGGCTTCCTTCTGCTGTTCCCATGTTCAGCTAGTAATTTCACATAACCATTACCAAAGATGTAGAGAACGTGCTACCAATAAGTTTGTGATGAATCTGGATATGGATAAGGAAAAGGAAAGATGGCATAAACTCCAGGTTTTGCTTGCTGGTCTCTTCCTTGGTGGCTTGGTGCTAGTGCGTTGCTATTCTCATTTCATAGTACCAATTATGGAAGAGTGTGAAACCATCTTGGCTTACATTTAATTGTGTGCATCTCGACATCAAGGTGCTCCTGATGGAAGCCCTAATTGATTCTTGTGACATGCAGGGCAAGGCACTGAAAAAGGCCAAGGTTGCAGGGAAGGCCCCTAAAAAGGGTGCAAGGAAAACCCAGCCTGCGAAGAGAACTAGGAAGGCGAAAAAATGATGCATGCTGATTTATTCGACGATAAAGGCTGTGGAGAACTTGAGATAGCTGGCGGCTGATAATTCACTCTGAAGTCTGATCGTCTGAACAGATAGCTCTTTGCTGAGACCATATGTGATCCGGGTTCACCGGTGTAACATCATGTAGCGTTCATTTTAGAGACGAAAAAAAAGAGAAAAATGTAAAATTGCAAAGACGATACTGTGTTTACATACTCCAGGAGCTCTGTATCCTCATTTACATGTAGAGTTTCTAAACTTTATCTTTTTTGAAAAGGTGTAGCCTGTACTACTAATCCGGGGTTCTTTTTTTTCCAAAATGTTGGACCAGGTCTGGGCAGAATGTTCGTTAATCCAAATTCACATTCGAAGTTGGTAGTTCCCCTGATGGTTACTGCTGTGGCACCGATCCCCTGTTCATTAGTCCGAGCCCTGCCACTCCACCGAAATTTACATTTGAGGGTTGAGGCTCCGGCACATCTCGAGCCTCAAAGTTCGAGCGATCTCTTCAATAATTCCCCTTGATTTGGTTGATTTCACTTCAAATTACCAGCTTTCCAACGAAATGACATACCCACTCGTCCTACAAGGAATGCAACCTTGATGAGTCAAGTAATTTCAAATTTGATAATTTTTTTTAAAACAAATATTATATTATAAAATAAATATCATTAGATTAATTATGTAATATTTTTCATACCAAATCTATTTGGATAATAAATAATAGTATTTTTATAAATTTAATTAAATTTGAAATTATTTAACTTTTTCGGAAGCTAGAGTATGTTTTTTAAAAAAGGATCATTATTTCTTTCGAATGCATCCTTGCCCGTCAACCGTCATGGACGGACTGACGGGTGCCGGGGCAATAATTGTCGCAGCTTCCAAGGTTGCCCCGGCCGTCCGATCGCCCGCTCCCGACCATCCCACCCGTCCGGCCGTCCGCCCTCTGCCGCGGGCGTCAACAGCTGGGGGCGCAGAGAAACCGAGGCGACACGTCATCCCTGCCCGGCTGCCCCCCTTCATTTCCGCGTCCTCTTCAATTCTCTCTCTCTCTCTCTCTCTCTCTCTCTTGCAGCAGCAACGCCGCCTCCGCCTCCGCCTTCCTGTTGACACCGCCGCTCCGCTCCGCTCTTCTCCCCCCCCCACCCCACCCCCAGCAGCCGCCGCCATGCCCTAGCGCCGTCTTCTCCGCCCCGAGCTCCGTCGGCTGCCTCCAGCGCCCGCCGTGGCCGGACGCGCTCCCCGCATCTGGGCGGGCGGGCGGGCCGGTGGTCGGCGCGCCCCGGCTGCTCCGTCGCCGGTGCCATTGTACTGGTACGCGCCAAGGCTACGCTATCTTAATCCCCCACTTCAGCTTCACCCACCCCGCCTCGCTCCCTCTCGGCTCCCCACTAGCTAGCGGTGCCTCTGCTCTGCGATTTGGTTTGCTGGTTGCTGTGTAGCTGGTTAGTGTTTCTGAAGAGGGGGATCGATTGGGTAGGTTCCGTTTGGTTCTGTTCGGTGTTGTAGAGTCCGGATCTGCTTCCTCTAGTGGATTTGAAGTTGGAGGTGTCCCCCATTTCACCGGTCGGCTTGGAATCAACCGGCTTTAAATTACAACTACTCTGTCCGCTCGGGTTTGGTATGTGCAAAACGTACTGTGCTCACCTGTCCACCTTGTGACAGTGATCTGCATGGTTGGTGTGAGAACCGCCCAATTTGCACTCGGTTTAGGTGAAATTATTGATTAATCCTTTAAGTTGAGGGCTAGCACGTGTCCGTCTCTCGACACGCCACGCGCTAATTCAAAATAAATGTATTACCTAAATGTATTACTTATAATTAATCATAAATGTATTAGTTTTCAGCAATTCAAAATAAGATAAATCGGAAAAGACATGCAAACTTATCTAAACAAAACAAAAAAAAATACCTTAGATACTAGGCATGAAAACAAAGCTAACAAAACTGGGTTTACTATTTTCTCACTTTCCAGCAAAAAGTTCTATATTAAACCATTTTCAGATAAAGTATAAGAAAACAAACTAAAACTTTGATACACAGCAAGGAAGCATGTGAACAAGTTGTACCACTGAAAACTACACCTCACAAGGAGTCTAACAAAATTTAGTTTGAGATTTTTCTAGCAGTACACAAATAAATAAGCATTAAACTCACTTTTGCAAGATAAAACTATAGATAAATCTACAGCAAAGTAACATGCAAAACAACATTTTTCCTAAGTAGATCTCAGCTAGAGGAAACAAACAAAACAAGTTTCATAATTTTTGGAGCTATACATGAATTTCTATGGATTTTGCAAGTTTGCTGCTCAACTAAACACCTAGAAAAACGCTAGATGCACCCCAGCCGGCCAGCCCAGAGGCCGACAGGCCGGGCCCACTGGCCAGCGGCCCACCAGCCCGAGTCAAGGCCGACCAGGGGCCTTGACCCGCGGCGGGGCGCGGCCACGGCGCGCGTGCACGCGCGGCGACGGTGGCGGCGACGTGAGGCGGCGCGGCGAGGCGAGGCCAGAGCGGGCCGGGGAAGGTGCGCACGGGGACGAGGAGGAGGCGGCGAGCCTCATCGGCGGCGGTGCGGGCGAGGAGCGGCAACGGACAGGCGGTGCGACGGCGTTGGGCGGCGGCGAGCGGCGGCGGCCCTGCAGGGAGGCGGATGAGGCCGGATGAGGGCCAAAATCAAAGGAGGCGAGGGAGAGGATGCTACTCCCACGAGGAATCGGCGAGGGGGCTCACCGAGGCGGCGAATCGCGGCGGTGAGGAGCTCGGCCGGCGCCAATGGTGGAGGGGGAGGGCTAGGGTTTGAGGGGGAACGGGGCCGACCTCGGTAGAGGATGGGGCGAGCGAACGGATAAGGGCGTGAGGGAGGACGAGCGTGGCACGGCTGCCGAAGATGGCCGGCACGTGGCACGAGGTTGACCGGCGGCGGCGACGCGTGCGTGCGGCGCGCCGCGAGCAGAACAGAGAGAGGAGAGGGAGAGGCTGTCAGGTGGGGCTCGGCGGGGATTTTTATTTTCTTTCCTTTTTTTTCTGGGCTGTGACAGTTGGGAAGAAGTAATACAGTACTGCACATCATGTCATCATCTGAAACAGTAGTGTACTATGTTTATGTCAAAGTTGGTAAGTTTGTTGATATGTTCCTGTGCACACCTGTATAGATTAATGCTGTTTTTTTGTTGGGGTGGTGGGTGGGGGGAGGGGGGGTGAACCTGGCACAACAATTGTTTTCTGTAAGGCAGCGTATCCTATGAAAACCAGCTATCTTGTGCAAACTTTGAAAACTCCAACCAAGACCTCTGGATGGGCATCCGATGGATAGGGGTGGAGGTGGGACAATTTTGCAAATAACCACTCGCAATTAGCCTTGCTAATTTCATTTTTTGCAACTCAACCCCCGCAGCAACCCCGTCCGGCGCCCTGGGACGCGTTGTCCCCGTCGATTCGTTTCGACTCCGCCTCCCGTGATTCAAGACGCTGCCGCCGCCCAGTGAATCGCCAGACGCCGCCGGCTGCGAACGCGATGGAGCTCGGCGACGCCATGGAGTCTACGATCGACGTGGGCGGGCGGGCAACGGCCAACTCGCGAAGGGCCGGCGGCGCGGCGAGAAACGAAGGGGCGGCGGGCGACGACGACGTCGTGTGAGTCCCGCGAGGACGACGGCGTTTGCGATTCGCTGGGCGGCGGCGTCTTGAATCGCGGGAGGCAGAGTCAACACAAAGCGACACGGATGACGCGTCCCAGGCGCCGGACAGGGTTTCTGCCGGGGAGATTTGCAAAAAACAAGATTAGCAAGGATAATCGCGGGCGGTTATTTGCAAAATTGTTCCACCTCCATCCCTATCCATCGGATGCCCATCCAAAGGTCTTGATTGAAGTTTCCAAAGTTTACGTAGGATAGCTGGTTTCCATAGGATACGCTCCCTTTCTGTAAATGCTTCCAGTATGACCAACTTTACACACATGGCATGCCTAAGAAATAACAGTTGACATCAGCATAGATTTTTGCTAAATAATACCTATTTTATTTTTAGCACTCTATTTTATATGGTGCTGAATGTTGGCCTACAAAAAGGCGACATGTCCAGCAACTGAGTGTAGCAGAGATGCGGATGTTGCGGTGGTTTTGCGGGCACACAAGGAGAGAGAGAGTCTGGAACGAAGTTATTTGGGAAAGGGTAGGGGTGGCACCAATTGAGGAGAAACTTACCCAACATCGGTTGAGATGGTTTGGACATGTCCAACGGAGGCCTCCGGAGGCGCCGGTGCGTAGTGGGGTGCTAAAGCGTGCCGATAAGGTTAAGAGAGACCTTAAAGATTGGGATATCTCTGAGGATGTAGCTTTGGATATGAGCGCTTGGAGACTAGCTATCAACGTGCCTGAACCGTGACCTTTGTGTCTTTTGGGTTTCATCTCTAGCCTACCCCAACTCGCTTGGGATAAAATGCTATGTTGTTGTTGTTGTTGTATAACTATCTAGTTACCATATTTTCTTCATGTTGCCACTAGTTTTTTTGGCGCAGTTTCTTACTATGCCTATCTTGTATTTAACGCATCTTTTTATCATATTAGGTATTAGTCCCCTGTGATCATCATCATCACCACCACAGTGATGCATTCTTCAGAAAATAAATCGGTATGCTCCAATTCCGGACGATCATCAAAAAGGAGGAAAGAGACCTCTTCAGAGTTGGTTCCTGTATCAAACAGACGAAGTCGACGTAATGCTTCCCACCAGTGTAAATCCGATTCTCCTTTGAAGAGATCACCAAGGAAAGTTAGGAATGCTACTCTGGCAAAAAGCATAACGAAGAAATATCATTGTAGCCCTCTGAAGCGGTGGAAGAATTCAGATTCTGTTGCTGGAAAAACTGTAACAGGACTAGTAGCGAGGAGGAAGAAAAGAAGAAAAAGGCAAAATATTGATGAAACAATTCGTTTGGAAAGAAGAGCGAGATATTTTCTAATCAAGATAAAATTGGAGCAGAATTTATTAGATGCTTACTCTGGGGATGGATGGAATGGCCAAAGGTGCACACTATGCTCTAACTGCTGTCATCTGCTGGTGAAAGAAAAATTTCAAATCTATGTATCCACCTAGAGTTAATGCATTTTTCATTTAAAAAGTAACCTGAATAACATTATCATGTCGGGATAAAATTTTCTGGAGGGAGGAAGTTCACATAAATGTAACGTAGCTTAGACTTTTAAGGCTTGAAGCCAACAAGACATCAATTTGTTTGGAACTTATATACTCCACGTAGAATAGCTTCGTGTGGCTAATACGACAAGGACACACTTTTAAGCAATTAAGTTTTCTTAATTGTAGTAAGATCACAAGTCTAGGGATAATGCTGATCTGTTAATTTGTCGGAAGTATACTTTTGGACTTATGTGATTGAAGTTTATGAGATGAAAGTTCTGTACAGTACCTTTTGTTGACATGATCTAGTGAAAGTAGACTCTTATTTTCCTGCCTATTGTTTCAATAGAATCATGTTAACAGGCCATACTACTGTTGTTAATCAGTTCCACCTTGATGCTGTTATATAATTTCCTTGCTTATGTTGCTCCGTTGCTTTTACGTATGAATTAGTACAGTAAAATATGGTATGATAGTAAATACTAAATAGTACACTAATTAAGTGCAACTTTCCGAACAGCCGAGAGAAAATAAAACCAGAGAAGGAACTGCAGCGTGCCAAGAAACAGATCATAAAATGCAAAATTGCTATACGTGATGTTATTCGTCAACTTGATTTGTATAATTCCACTGGGGGTGTTGATGACCCAGTGATGCCTCCAGTTGCACCTACCAATTCTGAACATGTACGTATACCATCAAGCGAATGACAGATGCTCTACTTCCACAGGATCTTTCAACTGATAAATTATCAATATTTGTTTTGCTAGATCATGTGTTCGAGATGCAAGTCTCATGAATCATTTCCCAGCAATAAAATTATCCTCTGCGAAGGGGCTTGCAAAAGGGCATATCATGAGAAATGTTCGGAACCTGCTTTAGAAAAAAATGGTATTTTATTTCTTCTTTTCCTTCCAAATATTCGGTTATTTATTTATTTGATATGGTTGCTTGTTGAGATTAATGAGATTAAATGGTATTATCTTGCACCCTCCCCCTTCCCTCCCTCCTATCTGTTTCAGCCTGTCATGCTGTTTTTTTGTATTTAGTGTGAATGTGTGATACAGCAATGGTCCTTTGCGGGGGCTCAAGGAGTTTCCCACCTCCTCGCCCTGGCAGGTCCAGCCACTTGGGGGTGTTTTCTGGTCTAGTGTTTCTGGTCATGTCTGTTTTTGTAAGAGTCTCTTAACCTTGTTGCTAGGGTGGGTTGCAGGCCCTTCTGATCTGTAACATTTTGGGGATCATTACCCCCTTTTCTTCTTAATATATTGATGCGCAGCTCTCCTGCGCGTTCGAGAAAAAAAGGCTGTTTGTTGACGGGTAAAAGTTATATGTCTAAGTCTTCGTTAGATTTGTCCCTTACTAAAAAAAGTTATCCGTCACTCCATCTAGGTTCCAGGTTGACTTTGAAAATCTGTGTTCAATTTTGCTCTATTTCATGTACTGCAAGGTTCCCAAGCACTCACAGTTGAATTTTACACTAATTCCTCTAACGTAAACATATTTTAGAGATCGGCTTCTTGCTGCCTAACTTTTTAGTTTTGCTCATTTGCTTCCTTGTATTACTTATTGTATCAAAAAAACATCACGTGTGACAAGTTGAGACAATCGAGCTGTCTGATTGCCCACATGGGCTGTAGATGGCCAAGGCTGGATGTAAAACCATTTGCATCTGCATACCAAAGTTCGCAGTTTGAATTCATTTGTTACTGACACTGCCAATGTTTAGTTTGCTTATCATGATTGTCATATGCAATACAGACATTTGATTGGCAATTTTACTATTTTAGCACAGACCCTAGCCAGCTGTGCCAATTGTCCAACTCAACCTGTGGTACGAGAGAACTTGTGCGGAAATTCAACGATATTGCAATTTATGGAACTGCAGTAAGCAAAGTGGAGGTTGCTAGGGACCAAAATCAGCACTATTAGAGTTTAGGGTCAATCTTTAATTAGATAAGTCTGAAGTAGGTGCTAACTCAAGATTGTCTCTTGGTTTTTGAACTATTGTAATTTTTTCTTCTTTTCTATGTAATAATGCTTTTATGTTGTAGTGCTGTTCACAATTCGGTATGCTTTTGCTTAGGTTCTGGATGCAATATACACCAGTGATTATTGAGTGGCATTCATTTTATAAGAACTGCTGCTTATTTTTTGAGTTACTGCTATTGTTTCTTTACATTATCTGGTTTTGCAATAGTTCTGTCAAACATTTTGCTCAGATACTTCACACAGGCCCTGTTTGTTTCCGATTATAATCGGCTTTTAGATGGAAATAAGCGATAATCCCACCAAACGCCTCGCTTATTTTCGCTTCTGTGGTAATCCGCTTCAGAGATTTGTACTACGAGATGCGAGAATCGAGAAGCGAGAAAATCTTCGCTTCTCTCGGCCACGCTTAGATTATAAGCTAATTGAAAACAAACAGGACCATAATAGAGCCATTCTATCACACAGCTTTTCTACTTTTAGTTTGTCATAATTATTTGAGCATGGGTAGATATGTACCTTAAATGTTGCTCACCTTCATCAGGATGAATTTTAAAAGATGATGTAATTTAATGCCTGATCTTATAATCTAGGAACTACAGATTCTGTTGTGATGGTGTTGTACTTATTTCTATTGCGTGCTGTACTTTTTGCTCCTCATTTGAAATACACAGACTTGTTTGTCTATTCTTAAACAGATATTGCAGTACTAATTATTTTACCATTAATACGTCTATCTGTCTTGTGCAACCTCAGCTCCTCCAACAAGTAGCCTTGGATGGCTTTGCAAATTCTGTTTGTGCAAGGTGAAAATTTTAGAAGCTATTAATGCACATCTAGGAACAAATTTTACGGTGAAGTGCCCTTTTGAAGTGAGTGTTCATCATTTCCGCACCTGTTATGATCGTTTTACTTTAGTTATTCCATACTATTTCTGTCGATTGTCAACTCTACTTGCTTTTTATAGGATGTTTTCAAGGAAGCAACTGAACAAATTGACTCTGAGGATGCACTAGATGAAGATTGGCTTTCTGAGTATTCAGGTGATGAGGACTATGATCCTGAAGAAAACGAGGCCAACAGTAGTTGCATGAGCAGCGGGGAAGAAATTATGTCTGATGATTCCAATGGTTCAGGAAGTCCACTTTATTCTCCAAATGATGATATTCCGGAATTCATATCAGCAGAATTCAATAGTGCTGAAGGGTTCTGTCATGCCAATTTGGACTTAGGCATTGATTCTAGTGAAGATGATTGCACACAGATCCTAACATACCAAAGGCCAAGAAGAGATGTTGATTACAGAAGACTTAATGAGGTTTGTTTCACCAGTCTAAATTATCGCCATCAGTACTGCAATTTAAATCGTTTTGCTTGGATGTATTTTTTATAGGTCACACCTTCATTAAGTAAGTATTTTGATTGTGGGATTAAGTTAGCCCAACCGGCTGGAATGTTGAATACTTTTTATCCTTCCCAGGAAATGTTTGGCAAAATAATTGAGAATGAAGAGCCGAGTGAGGATGAAGATTGGGGTCATGACAGAAGAAAGAAAAGAAAAACACGTGCAAGGAGTGATGGGGATAATTCTGTTGAGGGTTTCTCAAATGTTCTATCATATGAAAAGATCCAGAAGAAGGGGAGAAAACTTTTCAGGATTCCTCCCGCAGCAGTCGAGGTAATTGATAGGCCCCTTTATATATGCATATTGTTATTCACATTTGTATTTGTTATGATATAAGATGAACTCATGGCTGTAATGGGATTTCAATCTGGCTTATTGTGCCTGCACCTGTGAAATTGTCATTTTTGTCTTGTTTACGCTTGCTTGTCAATGTCATTAATATCATCTGTCCTTAACCTGTCTAAATTAGGTGCTTCGCAAATCTTTTGCTGAAAATGAGCTCCCACCCCGGGATGTCAAAGAAAATCTCTCGAAAGAATTGGACATCTCTTTTGAAAAGGTACGTAGTGTTTAATTGGATCAATTTTGACAGCTCTGTGTTACTTCTAACATGTATGTGTTTATTCACCTAGAAGTTGCTTTCTGCCGTTCAATTACCCTGTGGCACCTGACTTATAACTTCTGTTATAAGAGATACTATACATGCCATTCATAATTAAAATCAGATGCTCAAGTCAATACCACAGTTGTCAGTTGCCACTCTTTTCATCTGACAATGTGATAGGCAGGGTGTCTAAGTATAGAATGATTACCAACTTGTGTTTCCTTAAAATGTCTTCAGCAGCAGTAACCAGTGACTCTCATCCATTTGCAGATTGATAAATGGTTCAAAAATACTCGGTGTGCTGCTCTCAGAGATCGTAAGGCATGGATTCCTATCTCATGGTTATTCATATAATCTGTGTAATTTCATTGACTAAATAATGTTTCCTTGCATTCCTAGTTGTCCTAAGTGTTGTCTTTGATTTTTGGTTTCTCCCCACCCAATGACTCCTGTTTCTCTATGCTAGAATTTGCTGGGAGGTCCGTAAGCAAAGTCCTAAAAATAATTATGTCAATTTATTTAGTCCAGTGAATCTGTGATTTCTACAGGTGCACAATTATTTTATACAGAATCATTTGTTGTCACAAACTAAATTGCATTTTAACCATTATATATTTTCTACGATTCCATATGCTTTGATTTCATGTGTAAAATTATTGAAGCATACACAGAACCAAGTTCTAGACTAAACTGCAATTTAACTGTTATATGTTCTGCTATTCCATATGCTTTGGTTCCATGTGTAAATTTATTGAAGGTGAAGGATACACAGAACCAAGTTCTAGTTTTCATTCTGTTTCTTGTGGTTATATACTCGAACATTTTTAATATTAGTGCTATCCTTCAGGCTGAAGGGAACAGTCATAATACCGCTCCCAGCAAAAGCTCAAGAAGTAAAGGAAAAGCTGGAATCTCAGGCAAGGTTGATTCAGCAGAAAATTCGTACTCTTTTATTTTCCTATGTCTGAAATCACCAAGGTCCCTACCATGCAAGCAAATATTGAGAAGAGTTTCTCAGTTTTATGAAGTATTCTTGTTGATCCTGGCAGTTATAATAGTGCCATGCCCACAAAGGAATTATAGTCATAGACTCTTAGTGTTTATTAGATACTTGAATCAATGATTTCTGTAACTGTCAGTCAACACATCACCATTGTGCTCAAATATTTCTTTTGTTTTATCTTGTGGGTAATTCAACAGACTGTGTTTGTTATTGTCTCTTTTGTCCTGCAGGCTGAAAGAAATGGTCATGTTACTGCTACCTCCAATAACTTGGGAACAAGTGAAGAAAAAGCTGGTATCTTGGGCAAGGTTGATTCAGGAGACAATTCATGCTTTGTTCCCTTGTCTGAAATCATCAATGTGCCTACACGATTGCAACGGAATCTTGAGAAGAGGAAGATGGAATCAACTAGCAGCCCTGTGAGGCGAGCTTGTTCTGCAACAGACCAAGTCAAGGTAGAAACTATACACAAAGCTGATTGTGTTTATCTTGTCTAAATTTTAGAACTAATCCACAGTAGCAGGGGCCTTGAAAAATGATCTACTTCTGTCAGATCCATTGAATTGATTGTGTAGCCTCAACATGTTTGCAGGAGAGCATGTCACCTACAAGCAAGTCTTGTTTGTGGACCGATTTGAGCCATCCAATAATCAGTGAAGTCAGCGCTGGAGAGCAAGCTGCTTCTCAGATAGATAGTGGTGCCTGCGCTGAAGAGCAAGGTGCTCCTCAGATGGATACTGGTGCCTGTGCTGAAGAGCAAGCTGCTTCTGAGATGTATACTGGTGCCTGCCCTGAAGAGCAAGCTGCTCCTTTGGTGGATGTTGGGGCCTCAGATTATCAGCCTTTCCTGGATCTTATCGATGAGATGTGCGGACTTGAATGTAGGCTGCAGAAGCTGAAGAAGAACATGCTGTCGTCAGGAGCAGAGGGCTGTGGTAATGGTGGGAGTGACATGAAAAACAAAGCTGTGGTGCTGGTGCCATCCGCTGAGCTCAAGGAAAAAGCGTAGCATGGCGCTTTATCTGGGCATTGCTTATAGGTTTTATATAGCAGATAACTGTATAGAGAACCAAGAAAAAAAAGGAAACAAGAAACAGACAAGTGCCGGCTTACATAACATACTGTCAGAGTGCTCTGGGGCCTCGACATTACTGATAGGCGTCTGGTAGTCTAAATGAGCCAGAAACATACCTTCGGTGCCTTGGAATTTATATGTTCTAGATCAGAGTTGGACTTATTAGCAAAGTTGTTCTTATGACCTGATGGTTGTACCAAGCACACTGATCTCAACGAGTCATTTAATTTCAAAGAGAACTTAACATGCATGCATGATTCCCCTGTGTGCTGTCGCGCGACAGAATGTGTGCTGTACAAATTTTGCTATTTTACTGCCGTTTGAATTCAAAGCTTTGCTCTGTTGTATTGCTGTTAGAATTCGCTCCCGGAAACTGCTGGTGACACAAATCAGTAACGTATCGTTTCAGTTTAATCTTCTGGACACCGGAAACAACCAGATTGCAGAAACTGCCTAATATAACCACTGGTTCATGTATCAGGAAATGGATCCTGTTGATGTTGCCATACCATCACACTTTACCCAAGACCAGGCAGCCCTGGAAAAAGAGATGCTTCCTCGGCGAGATAGATCTCCAGCTCCAAAACCAAGCCAAAAATTTACACGATAACACCTTTTCTTTTTCAAATTTCAAGCAGTCAAATTGGCTGGAGCAGCGAGAGGTAAAGGCAGCAGGATACTGGATAAGAGCCTAGAGGGTGGCCTCCTTTTTCACCCATGGTCCGTGACCACTGACCTTGTGCTGCACTGCACAGCCCACGCAGCAGCATCAACCAACTTCGCGTTATCCGGAGGGAACGGAGGATGGTTTAGGGGTCCAAGTGTCCGCGCCGCGCGCCATGCAATGCAATCCCTCTGTTAGGGGGACGCGCGGTACCTAGCTGACAGGGCCGGGATAAGATGGGCAGCTCATGGTCATGCGTGTTCTTGCCGATGGGGACGTCAGATATATTTGTATGCTCGCTTGGAACCATGTGGTGGGTGTTCTTATCGTACTGTTCACAGCGTTTCGCACTGCTCGGCGCGAGTGATTGGTGACGGCCGGATTTGATGTGATTTCACGAGATCTTTGCGTGTATACCTCCTCCATCCTAAATTATTAGTTGTTTTAGCTTTTCCAAATTTATATGCTTTGCAAACCACCCGCTCCTTCCATCCTGAAATATAAATCATTTTGTTTTGTCAAGTTATTCTAAGTTTGACAAAATTAATAGAAAAAAGTAGTAATATTATGAATGCCAGATGAGAACAATTTAAAGTTATTATGAAATATATGTTAATAATTTATTAATTGTTTGATGTGTTAAATGTTAATATTCTTCTTTGTAAATTTGAACAAATTTAAACTACTTTGATTTAAGCCAAAACAAATGTCTTGCACCTTTGGATGGGGTGATATACTTAATATATATGTAGCAATGTATATAAATTTTAAAAAATAAATAACTAATAATTTAGGACGGATGAAACCGTTTGTTTGGGAGCGAAAAGTTATATATTGGAGGTGGGAAGAAATCAAGTGAAAACGGTTGGAGTACAGTAAGAGCACGGACGTGCACAGTAATGTGTTGGGATCGCAGCTGCGCAGCAGAAGGAACACAAATGGAACAGGAGTTCCTCTCTCTGGCCAGCGGAAACGTGCACGTCGACAACACCACATTCCTGCAGAGGTTCAGAGATCGTACAGACTTGAGGCAGCAGGCTCTTACAGAGCACGCCAATCTGTTTCTACTTTTGGTATTTAACCACGACCAGACTACTCCGTAGTTTTAGGTTCCCGTACGGGTCAAAATTGTATTTGACTTTGACCGTTAACGTAGAAATTCGTACAAACAGTGACAAGATAAGATAGATGCTTTCAACATGTACTTAATTATCATTCCAAAGCCGTGACAGGTGATGTTTGATTTGTGGAGTTTGCAATGGCTGAGTGCTGGCTTGGTATTTGAGTGGTGCACAGCTTGTTTCTTAAGTTGCTTGATGTTTTTTTATGGGAACAGGAGGGGCACACGCCTACTGGTTAAAATATATTAAAGAGAAGAAGTTACAAATTCTTACAAATGAAGAAAAAGTAAATCAAAAGAAACTAGAAAGGAAAATAAAGCAAAAAACCAGAAGCCAAATAAAAACTAGAAAGTTGCTTGATGTTAGGTTGCCGTCAAGTTGCTTCATGTTCGAAGCCGGTGTTTTTTCTATTTATTGTATATTTAGATATTGCATTCTCGTAAGTTACTTGCAACATTAGACACAAATACAAAACAAAACAAAGACACACAGATCGATTCTGGACGGGATCCAACGGTCCACGTTAATGACTTAGGCAAATTCAAGATCTAAGTCACCTTAAAAGGAGTAAATCTCTTATTGTATCGTCCAATCCAAATTCTCATCTTCTTGTTAATACAATCGACAACTCTGTTGTTCGGTTAAAAATTTATCATTATTAGAACACATCATATATTTTGTCGTGATTATGGGGTTAGAGATTCACCCGGTAAAACGGTGTCGATATTATTATTTTTTCGACCTTACGAGCTGCATTTTTCGTGTTTACCAGAGACCCTGGCCTGCATGCACGAGAGACGGTCGCCGGACGCGTGGGAAGTTCGCACGCACACGCACAACGTACACACAAGCGACGACGACGCACGGTTACCAAGCACAAGCAGTGGGGTCCACTAGCCAGCGACTGTCGCCCCCCGGCCCGGCTCCGCGGCGTCGTCGGCAGCCGCCTCGGAATCTGCGTCGACGTACAGTGCTGCGTCGACGCTGCCGCGCCCTGGACCAAACGAGCACTGGGTCTCGCTCTCCCTCCCTCTCTCTCCCTCTCTCTGGGTGTCTTACTGTGCAGCGGTGATCATGCATCAACTATCAAGCAGTGGCAGGCACTGTAGATCTGGATCGGTTGCATTGCAACCATACTCGCATGCATCGATCGTTGCGAGTTTTTGGTTGCATCGGGGCAGCACGCACGCCCTTGGCCCCATGTGTGCCATCATCTTCTCCAGATCGATCAAGATCACCCACGGGCCGGAGGGGGGGGCATCGCGTACGTACACGCCCCCGCGTCTCTCCGCGTGCTCTTGGATCTTTCCGGTAAAAGGCAAGTAGTAGCAAATTAAACCCTAGCCGGGCCGGAGCGTCGTAACTTCCAGAAATTTAATTTCTTTACCAGCGCCTGATATACTGCTCGCCTTCCGCTGTCACTGCTTGGATCTTTTGTGAACTCGCTCATATTTGAATTCTGATTTTGCCTGAACCATTATATTCGCAGCGGATTAGGAGGCAGAGTGTGAGAATGGTAGAAGTACTATATATGAATCTCATTGTCGTTTGATCCTAGTTTAAAAAATAGAGATTTACTTCTCGTCAATTGATTAAAATTTGCTTATCCATTAATCACCAACCCAAAAAAGCTAAAGCTGTTTTTCTTGTCCTCCTTTTTTTCTCCAATCCTGATGAGATTCCGGCCGCGTTAGGTTTCGGGGTCGTTGCGGGGAGGGGGGGAGGGTGCTCACCGCCAACGCCGGCCTTAGAAGGAGATCCGGCGGCGGCAGGCCGCCCTGACGGAAGAGGCGGGCACGTGGGCGGCAGAGGCGCGGCGGCGGGGGCGCTGCCGGTCGGGGCGGTGGTGACCGGTGGTTGGGCCAGGTCGGGGCGGGGGCGAGCGGCGGGAGGTGACGGCGGCAACATTGGGAGATGGCGGGGGCGGATGGGAGGCGGCAGGGCTCTAGCTTGCTCGCACCGGAGGCGTGGCGGAGGGGGCTGGGCGGTGGCGGAGGGGGCTGGGCGGTGGCGGATGGGAGGCGGCGGGATGGCTGGAGGAGGAAGAAGGTGGCTAGATGGAGGAAGGAGAAGAGGTGGGGAGAGCGAGGGAGGAGATAAGGTAGAGAGAAGGAGGAAAAATCTAAACTATTAGATTTAGATCAATGCCTGTTAACGGTGATGGATAGAAAAACGAAATCTTAGTCGATTGATGATATATAATATATATGTGATAGATTTCTCTACATGCAAGTATAGAAAAGTCGACTTGGGTTCCTCGTGGCGGAACATGTTCAACCCGGTTCCGATCTCCGACAACCTCATTTCCTTTATTTTTTAATATAATGTGCTCTCTTTTTTTCCCGAGAGACGACCATCCCTATTTTTTGGACTAAAAAAATGTTGTTGTGAAAGCAAGCCGCATTGCAATTTGCAAGCACCTACTAGCGCATGCCAAGCGGACGATCGAGCTAGAGGGGCCGGTCGTTCTGAACTTCTGAATTTTCTGATCGGCTGACGCAGTAGGCAGTAGCAGTAGAGAGCAGAGAGAAGGTTATCTTGCTATCTGGTGCATGCCAAGCGGACCAAGAAAGGCACGAGGCACTGTAACAATGGTAGCTAAAACTCGCCAAAAAAAAAAATGGTAGCTGCTGTACAGGGTAGACGAAGCCGCGGCGCAGCAGGAAGCGTTTGCCATTTTGGCCAAGGATAGATGGATGGATGGATGGATGGTCGGTCGTCTCGTGCATCATGCGGCCACGCCTGGCTTTTTTCCTCCCCGGCGACAGCCCAGCAGAAAAGGATAACTGTCACAGCCCAGCAACAGCGGCAACTGCAAGCCTGCAAAGGAGAGGAGCGTTTGGCGTTTGCCTGCAACGGCAAAGGCCGAGTAGCGCGTCAAAAAGCACCAGCCACCGCTCCGGCAGCTCCAGCAGCAGCAGCAGCTACCAGCATGCAGACTAGCTACTTTCTTTTTTTTCTTTTCCAAAGATCATGCAGACTACTTGCATTGCACGGCTGCTGCTAAAACCACTGCTGCTGCTGCAGCAGCCTGCAGGAGCTATTGCGTGTAACAAAATGTGCAGTCTGGTGAAAGGAAATTCAAACAGGCACAGAGGTCAGATATGGTCAAATTCATCGTTTTCTCCAAAGATAAAAATTCATCATCAAGTTGCAGACTGCGGCTAATCAATTCACTAACCACCCACTGCATAGTATCCAGCTCATACATACATATACATACACAGCACTACAATTTTTGGTTTCCTTTTCTCCTTCCTCTTTATTTCTCCAAAAGATCTACATACATACATACAGAAATAGGCAAATACTCTGCACACTATAATAATTCTCTGCACACATGCTGTGTTGTTACTAATTATTAGGGTGGTCACCTTTGGCTCTTCTGCACAGGCTCGAGCTAGCAATGTTGTTTTCTTTGTCTGGCTGCCTCTGGCAAAGCCCAAACCTGAACATTTCCACCCCAGACATGCCCTCATTTCCCTCTTGTTCTCTTATGCCCCCCCCCCCCCCCCATCCGCCGTGGTACCACCATTTGGGCAAGGTCTCGTGCCGCCATACACCTTTCGCCCTTCGCCATGCCGCGGATCATCTCACTCCATTTGGCGCTATAGCGACAATCAACTAACCGCCATGCATGCATGCACATATATCGCCATGATATTTTCCGTATGGACATCTTCTCAAGCTTGCTGCCTAGCTTGAAATATCCAATCTAGCTAGTGGTTAAATGAAGCAAGTGAGTACATGTCCACAAGTACATGTACTCGTGTCCTATGGATAAACACGTACCAACACGTAGAATTATTGGAAATCGGTATATGGTGGCCTTCAAATATATACTAAATTGGGTTTCCGGTTTCCGGTGGTATGATTGATTTCTTTGTTTTGTAAGGACATTAGTATATACACTGCAAGAAAAATGGTCATTCGCCCTTGCACGTGTTGGCACCTAAAGTTGGCACGGAGCCATTTTAGTACCGGGTCCAAATTTGAAAGCCCCCGGAGCCATTTTAGTATTGGGTCATAACTCATAACACCACCTGGTACTACTTTTTAGTATTGGTGGGTGTTTTGGTCCGGTACTAAAATAGCGCGGTTATTTAGTACCGGACAATGACACCGACCGGTAATAAAGGGTCTTTAGTACCGGTCGGCGACTTTGGCCCGGTACTAAATAGGCCTCCTCGGGTACTTCAAAAGGAAAGCATCTCGTACATAGTCACATGTAATGCATAGGTGGGATGGTAAAGGAAGCTCTGCGTGAGACCTGAGGTTGTGGGTTCGAATCCTCAAAATTGCGTGCATAACCATATGACCGGTACTAATAGCCCATTCTCTAGCTGTGATAGTAATGTATTTGTTAAGCATAATTAAATACAACAGTATTAAGACATTAAGCTAGTTTATTATGATATGTTCACAGAAATTTTGTTAGTAGATGTTGAACTATATATATATATATATATATATATATATATATATATATATATTCTATTTTTGACAATACAATATCTCCTAGAATATATATATGGAGACTCAATTATGTATCGTTGGATAAATGAAAAAAGTATACTATGTTTCCTCCTTTTCTCCTATCCTTTTAAATTTTGTGGCCCTTGGACGAGAAGATGTTCGCACATACGTCGACAACAAAGGAGAGCCGTAAAACAAGCCTAGTACGACCCCTACAAAACAGACAAAACCTCTCAAAATAGCTGGCCACAAATGCAACACACGTCTGTTAGACAGTAGGTTCTAGCTGTTCTGCACACAGCAGCTTGATGATGAGCCTATCTGAATCCCTTTGCAGACCATGTACTATGATTGGCTGATACATCCTGACCATTCAGGATTTGTAAAACTACTGCATGTTGCTGTGTTGGAATTTTGGTGGCAGCCGCTAAAGAGATATTTCTCTTCTGCCACATAAATATCTCAAAAGGTAAACAAAGGCCTTATAGATTATTACTGAAGGCTAATGTACATGTACGTGCAGGTAGATCAAGTTATATTTGCAAATCGAGTATGTTCAAATTTTTAATATACAAAACATATCCTATTGATTTTTAATGAGTTTGGCTCTTGTTATTATGCATGTGCTATCAGTTATCAATTATAATAGTTGAGGAACTGTGTATATGCTGATTCCACAGTATCGAGTGACTCGATCTCTCTGAGAATTTCTAAAAATGAGCCACCAACCACAAAGGGACACTTTTGATGTCAAAATAAAATATCTCGCAACAAAGATCCTGCAGCTGGACTGGCCCTACCAGGGACAAATGAAAAAAAAACACTCATCCTAAACAATGAGCCAGGACTAATTTGGTTGGTTGGAAATGCCTCAATTGGCCCCTCTCCTCTATCATTAGTGATTGAACCTCGGGGACACAACGTATGGGGCATCACAACCACACATCCTACTTCGCAAATATGAGGCAAAAGTCCAAAAAGTAAGAAGCGAGGTGCTACGCGCATATGGAGAAAACTCTGCTCACGGCGCCGCTCTCGCTGACAGAAATAGAACCGGAACTCCTGACTTTCACTGACAAATTCAAGGGCACTAGAAGATGCAACTCGTGGCCCATTCGCAATCGAATGTTGTGACGCAAACTTTCGATACGCAAAGCTTATCTTAGTTAAGAGGGGCCCAAACATTCAGCACAACCCCCAAATTCTTCCATGAAATGGAAAATGAATAGAGATGTTAATTAATGATCCTTAGGCGCACCTCCTTTTAATTTAAAGTTTTGTACTAATTTTCCAAACTAGATATTATTTTGAAGAAATAGTACAAAATTTTGAACTAAAAAGATCTAGAGGTGCACCTAAAAATCACCGGTAAAGAGGTGCGAGAGGTAAGAGGCTTGTGTGTGCGTAGCACTGTTGCTCTTTGTACTGGACCAATCGCCGTCATCCATGCACACATACAAGCTTCCAAGATCCTGCGGGCCCCGCGCTTAGCCTCCCGTGAAAAGGTTGCCCGGCCGATAAAGAGCGCGCCACGTAGGCCCGAGAATCCGGCGCGGCCAATGGGAGCACGCCATGTCAGCGGATAAGAGAAAATCATGGGGTCTTTTCCGTTGGGGTGGATGGGATCGGAAATCAGAAGCTTAAAAGCGCCCTAGCTCGGCTGTTTCCTAAAATGCCCCTCCGATTTGCTTTTGGTGGTTACAACTTACAACTCACAAGGCAAATGCTCATGATTTATTAGGTAGGAATATAAACAAATGTTTTGGCACCACAAGCTCAGAATCATTTGGTTCAGCCCAAAATATCCATACATCTGAATTGATGTGTGATGGCAACAAATTTAGCGTTATTTTCATCTCGATTTATCAGCTATTTAATACAATCTTCAAAACGTGCGGTTAGATAAACACTTTCTCGATGTCAATAAAATTTACCATTATTTAATAACTTTTTGATGATGTAAAAGTTTTTTTTCACAAATATATAAACATGCACATAACTGTGTGTACTCCTGTCTTCCTCGATGGACCACTAATCTTGAAACCACTACCCCTGACAATAGGGACAAATGTTATTTAAAAATATTGTGCATTTCTTGATAAATGGAAATAGGCTCTAGAACCCTTCCTATAAGAATCTATAAGCGTAATATACAACCAGAATCTTGAATCTCATTTCCTGGACCTACATTTACCGTGTGTTTGGATGGGGGACCTAGTGGGTTGGGTTGGTTCCATCCCTCGTTTTAGGGATGGCTCCAACCCCTCTCATGCTTGGTTAGCAGGATGGGTTCGTTCCAATTTTTTGTTTGGTTGAAGGGATTGAAAAGTATGGAACGGATGGCAACTTAACACCATTAGATAGAGTCCCAGTCGGGACCCACATGTCATCCACTAACCCCTCTCATCTTTATCTTCCTCACTCGGCACCTCGCCCGCAACGCCCACGCCTCCGCTCCTGGCCGGCGTCGCCCCCTCCTCCGACGCCTCCAGGCCGCCGCCGCGCGCCCGTCGTCCCCTCCTCCGCCTCCAGGCCGGCGCCAATCGCCCGCCGCCCCTCCTCCGCCTCCTGGCCACCCCCCCTCCGCCTCCTGGCCGCCAGCCGCTAGGCCTCCCCCCAGCCACCGCCGGCTCGCGTCGTCCTGCCGCCGCCGGCTCGCCTCGTCCCGCCGCCGCCGGCCGCCTCGCCCCCCTCCCCCCGGCAGCGCCTCCTCACCCCGTCGCCGGACCTCGCCACCGCCGCTGGATCCGCGCCCGAGCTCGCCGCTGCCGTTGGATCCGTGCACAGCCGAGCTCGGGGCCGCCGGATCCACGCGCGGCGCCGGCCCGGCCTTAGTTCCTCCACCGCCACGGCCTCAGATCCTCTGCTGGGGCCGGCGCCGCTCGCTGTGGGCTCCTCCGCTCCCTCGCCGCCTTAGGTCGTCGCCGGGGCGCCGCGTTGGGGGCCGAGCTCGGGCGCTCCTTGATGAGCTCGAGGACGTGTGGAGAAGAGGACATGATGGCGAGAAACGCCGAGAAATGGGGGTCGGCTCCGTCCGCCCGATTTTGGCGGATGGAGCCAACCCGCATCTAGTGCGAATATTCCCTTGCGGGTCGGCTCCATCCCCTGCCGCTCCCCAACCAAACACCCTAAAAAGGGGTTCGACCCATCCGGGTTGAACTCCTCCCACCATCCAAATAGACGGTTAGCAAATGGCTGCACTTGCGGTTGGATCCCAGGTTGTTCTTTGTCCTCTAACCGGAAGCGAGAAAAAAAGGGGAAGAACAATTCATACTCAGTGCTGAATCTATTGATACAATCGACTTGAAACATGTATATATATATACTTCATACAAAACGACAACCAACTAGTTTAAACAAATGCTATTGCAATATAATTATACTAGTCCACTAGAGAAAGATCATCAGAACAAATATTAAATTATACTTTTGCAAAAATGTATTAAAATATACGATTATTACTATGGGATGCCGAATTAACAAACTAGTATATTTAACATCTGCACATACACAGACATGGAGGTAGCATGCATCAGGACAAGGGTGAAACTTGACATATCTACAAAAAATAATATGGGAGGAAACCTTCAAAGCTTTGCTTTTCATACGGCACAAGAAGCATGGCGACAAAATCTATTAGTCCAAAAGAGGATGCCATTAAGTAATGCTTACTCCCATGTTTCATTGGCCAGTGCCATCTCCAGAAGAAATATTATTGATCTGTCACATGGTTACCAATAGACAATCAATACAAAACAAAAGACAAAATAAGCTTGAGAAAAGCTTGACAATAAATAATTTCCTTTTAGTTTTTTGGTTCCAAGCGAGAATCGTGACATGAAGCAATTGAGAATTCACCACAATTGGAGAAGTTCGATTTTTTTTCGTCGCCATGCTTAGAATTTTGACCACCTGTGATTTAACATGCTGTTTGAAATATCTGTTCAATCAAAGTTGTAGAAATTACAGAAATCACACATGATGATTCTAGCTAGTACCAGCTGATTCCTTGCAGGCACACATATGAGATTAAAACTTCATAGGCTTAACAAAATCTGAAACAAAATGCCTTCAGTTAGTTATCCTGTGAGTTTCTTCTGAAAAAGAAAGGTGATGATGGTACCAAATTTGAGAACCCCACAATCTAGGGCAAATTGGTCTCATTTTAACCATTGCAAATCCTAGATGACCCAAGCAAATCCCAGCCATGCACAACCTTTTTTTTTTTGAAATAAAAAGCCATGCACAACCTAGAGCCTAGGAATAAAGAGCACAAATGACTTGGAGGGGGGGGGGGGGCTGCACAAAACTCTGCGTGGGCCCAGCAAATGCCAGGGGTCCCACAGGCAGGAGGAGAGAAAGGGACCTGATGAGAGGGTGCTTGTCTCTTCCTGTAGCCTCCTACCCAAGCCTAGGGCTGGATATCGAGCCAGCTCGGCTCGTTAGTGGCTCGGCTCGTTATAGCTCGGCTCGTTATGGCTCGACTCGTTATAGCTCGTTATACAAACGAGCCAGAAAGCTAGCTCGGCTCGGCTCGTTAGTGGCTCGAGCTAGCTCGTTTGGCTCGCGAGCCAGAGTATAAAAATATTTACATAGGGATGATAACCGTAAATCTATAAAAAAAACACATCACATGCATATTTAAAGTGAAATAAATAAAATAATGTGAATTTTATAATAAAAAATATAAGTATGTTATCATCCATGACCATGATCAACAATTATTCGTTGATCGTTTCAACTAATTCATACAATATTTGTTATTTATCTTGGCTTGTTATGGCTCGCGAGCAGCTCGCGAGCCAGCTCGAGCTGGCTCATTATAAAACGAGCTGGCTTGTTATAAAACGAGCTGGCTCATTATAAAACGAGTCGAGCTCGAGCCGAGCTACTAACGAGCGAGTCGAGCGAGCTAGCGAGTTTCGAGTTTTTCGCCCAGCCTTACCCAAGCCCTCTAAAACCCCACCCTGTACCCCCTTCTCTAGAACCCTTTCTTCCTCCTCCCCCCAGCAGCTGCAATTCCCCACACCCCCTCTTTCTCTCTCTCTCTTTACAATCTCTCTCTCCTTCCAAGGATCCAAGAAGTACTGTTGCAGCTTCTTTCTTCATCCATCCCCAATCCCAACACAGCTTCTCTGCTCAGCTAAGGGAATTCCCCTGCTCCTGCTCTTGTGTTCTTGCTGGGCCTCTGCTCTGCTTCTTCCCCACTTCTTGCCACAGAGGAGTCCAGCCGTTGCAAAGACAGAATCTTTTCACTTCATCCTCCCAAAGTGTTGTTGGTGTCCCAGGTGGAGGCAAAGTGTGTGGATTTTTTTATTAGCTTTTGCTCTTGATTAGGTTTAGACATTTCTTGCTCCTGTGTTCTTGGATTGATGTTTGTGGAATTAATCCAAGAATAGCTGGAGCTGTTAATTTCACCTTCCCTGAAGACGAGGGCGAAGTGATCGTATTGAGCAGCTGTAGTAGTTGTTGCTGAGGCGTTGCAATGTCGTCTTCCTGCATACCAACCGGCCTGCGGCTGGACCTGGACATGGTGAAGGCGGCGACGTCGCCTGTAGCGCACTCGTCGCCGCTGCGCCCGGTGCACTCGTCGCCGTCGTCGACGCTGTCGGAGGCGTCGAACGCGTCGTCGTCGGCGACGTCGGTGTCGCTGAAGCGGGCGCGCGCGCCGCGGAAGCGGCCGAACCAGGCGTACAACGAGGCCGCCGCGCTGCTCGCCTCCATCCACCCCTCCGTCTTCCCCGTCAAGAAGAGCCCCAAGACGGCGACGCGCCCGCCGGCGCGGCAGCTCTCCGGCCTTGCCGCGGCGTTCGACCCATCCTCCGACCTTCTCCCGCCGCTCCCCGTCCTCGCGGACTCCGCATTCCTGCTCCGGGACATGCCCGCGCCGTCGCCGCAGCCGCAAAGCCCGTCTGGCCCCAAGAACTGCTCGTCGCCGGCCCCGGTGAGCAGCGTGTTCCGGGACTTCCGCGACCCGGCGCCGTCACCGGCGAGCCCCGACACCGTCGACGTCGACGAGCTCGGCGAAATCGACTTCGATGACGACGGCTTCGACGCCGAGTCAATTCTCGACGTCGACGAGGCCACCGCCGGCGCGGCCGAGGGCCTCGACGGCATCATGGGCAGCCTCACCGTGGAGAGCAACACGTCCACCACGTCCGATGACTCCATCCTGTCAAGCTCCGGCATACACCCCTACCTCAGGAGCCTCATGGTGGTCGGCCTCGTCGGCAGGTTCGAGCTCGGCCTCGGGTTCCGGCACGGCGCTCGGCCCAACCTCAACCGCGCACTGAAGCGGCGGGACGACGACGGCGCCTGGTGGATGTGGCCGGCCGTGCCGGTGAAGGACTTAACGGTGGCACCACCGACACCGCCAGCAGCGGCAGCGTCGGACACTGCAATGGCAGCGCAGGTGCAGGCGGCGCCAGAGAAGAAGAAAAGCAAGAAGAAGAAGGTGGTGAAGATGGAGAAGGTTATGGCCAAGGGGAAGGAGGAGCTGCCCAGCGCGAAATGCAAGGAGGAAGCTGACGGCTCGGTCGAGGCTGCTAATGGCGATGGCGACGCTGACAGCACGCCGACGAAGGCGCCAACTACCGGGTTGGGGCTGAAGCTGGACGCCGACGAGGTGCTCAAGGCGTGGTCCGACAAAGGGTCGATGTTCACCGAGGGCGGCGGGCCGGAGTCGCCGACGTCGGCCGCCGACGTGCGAGTGAGTAATTGACTACCATCTGCATACGTCTTTAGTGTTCTTCAGACTTCAGTGTTGCTGCTTTCCCTGAGGAAAAAAAAAGGGGAAGGTTCTTGCAGAGAAGGAAAGTGGAGCATAATTTTGATGCTTTTATAAGTTAGTGAATCTTGACCATTTGGGATTAGATCAAATAGTAAGATTTTGGCACTTTATAGCTGAATTTTACATCTTTATTACATTCATATGCAGATTAATTGGAAATTTTCTAAAACTTTGAATATGTTTCGTTGATAGAAAGAATTATATCAATTTTATCAGAAAGAATTCGTTTCAGATTTCCATAAGAAATAAGGGAATTGTCAATTGGACATTTGCTTCCTTCAAACATAAAAATGGACACTCACAAGTCACAAGTAAAATTAGACTAGGTACTGTTTTATCCAAATGGATGGTCCCTCGCACAAAGTACTGTGTAGTACTGCACTGCTACATATCTGTGAGTACACATCTTTCCAGAGTATCAGTGGTACTGCAGTAACTCATGTACACAGTATGAGTTTTAAAATCTTAGGTTTTAGTAAGAACTGTTCTCAGATCTCATGAGGCATTTAAAATCTGTTAAACTTATGTGTAAATTCAATTCAGCCATTTTATTCGGCTATGGTTGGTTAAACTCAATTATCCAACAGTGGACCACAGACAATAGAGCCTGGAGATCTTAGGCCAAAGATTTTTTTTCGAAAGACCTTATGCCAAGGATTACATGTATGTCTTCTTGCAAAGGGT
Organism: Panicum virgatum; assembly: GCF_016808335.1. Classification (NCBI taxonomy): domain Eukaryota; kingdom Viridiplantae; phylum Streptophyta; class Magnoliopsida; order Poales; family Poaceae; genus Panicum; species Panicum virgatum. The sequence continues at coordinate 3,705,359 of NC_053145.1, forward strand.
CATTTGGGCTCATTTTGATGTCCTTTGGTCCTATGATAGACCAATTGCAACAAACTGCAGCCCCAATTCTATTGGATTTTCTGCAATTTGCACAGGCAACCGCCAATATTTGCAGCTGTCAGAAATGACAAGAATCATAATTATAGATACGTTCAGCATTTTGTGATATGGACATATTATGACATGTATCTCTCCTCGAGAGACTTTTCAGAGAATGTAAACCTGCTCTTACAGTTTTACTGACGAAGATCTACCCTTGGTGCAGGCAAAACTTGCAGACATTGATCTGTTCCCAGAGAATGGAGCTGGTGGCGGCATCAGGGAAGCCAGTGTGTTGAGGTACAAGGAGAAGAGGCGCACTCGGCTGTTCTCGAAGAAGATCCGGTACCAAGTGCGGAAGGTGAACGCCGACTGCCGGCCTCGGATGAAGGCAAGCACTAGAACTGATTAGAAAGCATATCAGATCTGTTCGTAAGGCAAAAACTCACTGTTCAATCACACCAAAATTACCATGTGTTTAGCCTGCAGATGCAGTTAACCATAGCAAAGTGTCTGAAGTACTGACTTGTTTGTTTCCTGTTCTGATTCTTGCAGGGAAGGTTTGTTAGGAGCCCATCTCTTCTTCAGCAAGCCCTGGAGGAAGAGAGCTAGACAGTGATACTTGCTAGCCTTTTTTATCAGCATCTTTTTGTCCCTTTTAGTTTATCATTAGCTAAGAGATGTGAGTGAGGATTTTCCCCAGGGCTTTTTTTCGGAGTTTTGCTCTGGAGAGGATAGGATGCCTTTAGAGTGGATTGTCATGGTATGGCGGTGAAATAGTTTGTCTCAGGTTTACAATGTGAGGTAAAGGAAGGAAATAAAGTGATGTTAGAATATAGAGTCATATAGCAAGCAGCACAAATGATGGGTTTCTATTTACTTCTACTGCTCCAAAATTACTGACTGAATGCAACTCCAAACAGCACGGATGATTTAATGCCATTTCACAAATCACATCTGCTATGCAAGCATTGTGCTTGTCACCGTTTTAAGAGGGAAATTACCTGCAGGCATGCAACTACATGAAACATTTACTGCAGTCACTAGGAAAATAGCAAACGAAAAAAAAGAAGCACTGTAGATCTCACTTCACTACCACCTAAAAAAACCTCTGCAATTTCACAACATCAGATGTTGATTACAAAACAGTAAACAACGCAGCACGTGTTTGAAGCAATCACAGATACTTGATCCTAAGAGCATCTCCGGTAGATTGTTTATCTCTCATACCCTATATATTTTCTCTCTCCATCACCACACTTTTTACGTTTTTTGTAGCAAGTGATATAGCAGATTACTCAAAGATAGGGTGGGGGGGAGGAATCCCCCTATACTTGAGAGGGAGGGAGGTGTTTTTTTGGTGATTGCAAAAAAAAAAGGTATTGGCGATAGGATCGGTAGTCTGCTGGAGCACCTTCCATATTACCAAAAAGACAAGTTTTTGGTATTGGGGAGAGAGATAGGTAATCTGCTGGAGATGCTCTAACATATATTGCAGAATCCGATGGGAAGCTAGCTGCTAATGTTGAGGCGGTGGATAAGCGCTAATGTTGAGGCGGTGGATGAGCGTTCCACCGGATGCTCAGCTGGGTAGCTACAACAGAACAGTCCGGTTTCCAAGCGGACCTTGCAACTGCCCCTGGCCAGTGGATCAAGGTGGACAGCTTGGGTGGCCGCTAGCCGAGGTGCAGGTGGTGTTCAAGCAGATTCCATCTACTTCATGCATAGGGTTTTCAACAATTCTTCAAAAGAGTTCTTCGGTGTGTCTATGGATCCTCTTGCTGACTCCGGCGTGTACTACATGAGAGATGGGACAATCACGGCATTACTGCCGGAAGCCGTGATGTCAAAGCTGCGGAGCAAACCACAATTTCCGACTTGGTTCTTCCCTGCTGATGTAAAAGGTTGTTGGTTATGAAATATCAGTATGCTTGCTGATGAGTATCTTCTTTCTTATTATTGCTACCCATCAATTTATAAAGTGATCAGTAGAACCAAGCTCTGCAAAAGGTCGAGTCACTCTTTGCTTGTTGACTCTTTATTTGCAAGCTTTGAAAAATCGGTTGCCTTTTGAGTTCAGTATTTGGTTTTAGGATCTCACTAGTGCGGTTTAGCTTTGTTTGATTCTGTGCTTGTTCAATTGTCAGGCTAGTGCGAAGGAGTCTCTGGGATGGGATCGTCTTTCCAGGAAAAAGTCAATCAGATCAATTACTGTACAAAATGATATGACTATAGTCATTCGATCTTAAATTATTTCTAAATCACCCAGCAATATCGACAACATAAAAAAAACAAGCTCAAACAACCAGCAACTGCTAACAGCTACAACATTCTTATAAAAACAACAGCTACAACATTTATCTCATATTCTGATACATCATGTCATGAGCTAAAAGTACACAATTTGTCAGCACCGTTTCGTAGAACAATACTTCGGATGCCCATATTTTCAAACGATCCTATGAAACACGTCCTGAAGATGTCCAAATTTTAACGCAGTGTAGTATATTTCGCCTGTTCTCATAACAAATGGGCCTCTATATAAGATTTAGGCAATGATAAAAATATCATCATACTAGAACCATGAAGCTTAATAGCACTGGTAAAATATGTAAAATGTCAGGAAGGTTGTACATAGTGACTCTGGTATACAGACACACAGTGCCTGAGAGTGCACATGCAACTGTGAGTTCAGGCCAGAATTCCTTCTACAACAACAATGATATCTCTTGACTTTCCTAGAGTAATATGACCTTTAGAAACAGTGCCTATTGCAGACAGACGAACAAAACTTGATACCTCTAGGGGCCATATACCTCAGACAACCTTTGGAGATGAAACCAGCCTTTGGTTCTCCTCATCCAACTCAGTCGTGTCATCTTCTCTACCTTGCTTAGCTGCCGCCTCTCGCTGTGCTGGAGAATTCCCTTTTGTTGTAACTGACTGCTGATAGAGCACTCCACCAGCAAGAGTGAAGAGCAAGCAAACCAAACCAAACGTGCTTGCATGCTTGTCCCAGATCATCACATTGATCGCAACCGTAAGGAACTTGTTGACCACCCCTGTCACTGTGAACGCCGTGGCAGATATCGCCTTCCTTGCAGCGAAACCAAAGAAGCTGATGAGCAGACCAAACACACAGGACAATGAAACAGCCACAAAGGCATCAAGCTCAAACCAGCTCTGCCCTCTTGATTCAATGGCTCTGAATACCGACAAGTGCTCCCCTGTCAAAAGCCCAAACACCGGTGCCATTAGCAGCGAAAGCAGATTGTTGTAGAGCACAAAGCCCCAGGTATTCAGCCCCAAGTTGGTTACCATGTGCTTGATGTACACCATCTCAGTAGTTATGGTGATCAGATAAGCGAGTGCCCACGAATATGCAGTGAGGGTGAACGCCGAATCTGTCATCACGTAGCCAACTGCGCCTCCCAGAATAATGATCAGGGACATGAATGTGAGCTTGGAAGGACATGGCTGCTTCCGGAAAGTGGTGTCGGCAATAGCCACCAGAAGCGGTGTCAGGGATCTGAATACTATGAAGGTGTCGACATTGGCATGCTTCAGGAGGTGGGTGTTGGTGAATATGGCAAGGTAGAAGACAACAGCAGCCGGTGCAAACTTCTTGGCAGTCTGGAAGTTGAAGGGATCATGGTAGAGGAGGCCAAGCTTTCCGAGTACCCAGACTCCAACCACTGATGTCAGGTATTGCAGGGCTGTCAGGAGGCCAGGGTAGCTGAACTTGGTGATGGCATACTTGTTGATGATGGCCAGCAAGCTAGAGCACAGTGCGTAGCCAATCACTAGGCTGCTCGTTGCGTACCCTTGCTTCGCCATGGATCGGGATTTGTTGACCTGAAAATTCACGGGGAAAATGAGAAGTGGAATACCAGGAAGTATCAGAAGGTGATTACTGACACTAGATTCATCCAGGAACTAGATGGCATCAACCAGTCTGCTCCTGGATACCTGGACTAATGAGATACCAGACTATCTAGTAGGGCCATGAACTGGCATTGCGAGTAAGCTTACATCTAATGATGCACTACAGTGATGAACGGACGAAGAGAATTGCGAAGTTAATTTGCATCGATGCAAATAAGCCAAAATCCCACCCAAACGCTTTGATTATTTCTCGATTATCTAGGAAGCCGTTTTGCCGAGAATCAGCGAAACAATGATCCTATTTGTTTCCGCTAGACCTCGCTTTTCTGAGAAGCAAGATTCTAAGATAAGCCAGCTGTCTGGATAAGTTGGGTGTTTGACAATCCTGATTATTTTGAGTCGATTTGTCTGAGTTGAGTGGTAAAATGTCTAATGTGCCCCTGAGCCTGATGATATCTCAATTTTTCTCTTAATACGAGCATAAGTCAATAATTCTTATGTTTTTTTTAGTATCTTGACTACATAATTATATTACAATTAGATCAAATATAGGTATACCAACAATAATCTGAAATATACAGGGGCTATTATTTCTATGCAGCATCTATGCGCCAAAATATACAATTTACTCTATCTGAAATTCTATCAATAATCTGTGGCTAGGATAATTCGGTTCTTCTATCAATAGGGGGAAAAACTCTAAACCAAGCCAACAAACAGTTTACTCTGGCTTCCTCCATTCGCCATGTGTCAAATTTGATTATAATTAACAAGTTCGAGCTAGCGGTGCCAACCATCCCACAAAGACATTCCCAGCTCTGAACGACTGAATTGTATAAAAAAAGTAGCTTTACTATCTATCTTACCTCTTGGATCATCATATGATGACCATGCCTGAACAAAAAAGCTTAATCTCCGTTTTGGCAAATATGCATGCTAGTTCTCTACCACAGATTATTCATCCAGTGCATAGCAGGAGAGGGAGGGAACTTACTCCGGTCCGGGGGGAGGACGGTGTCAGCGGCGTTGCTCCGGTCGTGGGGGAGGGCAGGGCCGGCGGGGGGCGTGAATCAGGGGCAGGGCCCGGCGCTGCTCAGATCGGGGACGGCAGGGGCTGCTCCGGTCGGGGGAACCTGGGGCGGCGGCGCAGGTCTGCTCGGGGAAGAGGCAGGAGCGCCGGCGGCGCGATTCGGGGCGGCGGCGCCTGCAGGGTCAGGGAGGGGGGGGGGGGGTCGTGCAGTGGGGGCGCCGAGCAGGAGGGGCGCAGGGAGCGGCGGGAGAGGGGCGTCGGGGGAGCGAGAGGGAGGGCATCCGAGGAAAAGAACTTCGCTTGGAGGGATCCCCGGCTTGACTCTTGAGGTGGCCGCGCGGATCCGCTGCCAGAGCCGCCGTGCCTGAAGGAGGATGCCGGATCGCGAGGGGACAAGGCAGGCAGAGAGGGGTAGCGAAGTGGAGGGGTCGTGGATGGGCTGAGCTGGTGGGCCTCGATCTGCCCACTACACCAGGAAGTGCGTTGACTTGTTCGGTTTTCCAACAGCCTTCAAATTTCAATGTTCTCGAAGCTGGAAGTTCGATGGAGCTGGTGCCGTTTCTGTTGTGTCTCCACACAGCATTGGAAACGCGTCACTCCAAATTTCACGGTTTGAGCTGTGCATATGTATATAAAAAAGCTACACCCTCCGTTTGAAGTATATGGAGTAGTCCATTCTAGCTTCGTTATGAGTCAAATATTTCTATCGTTGATTATCAATTCATATACAATACGTACAAATATTTCAAAATTGATGGTTAAAGATAAAAAAAGTTATATTTAGGGAAAAACTAGAATACTACTTGCTCCGTCCTAAAAAACAAGTATAGGATCCGTACCGGTCAAACTAGTTCAAACTTAACCACAGTAAATAGCATTGGCCCTTATGTCTTCAAAGAAATTATTTAAAAATATATTTTATAACTAATCTAATGGTACTTAATTTTGTATTCATGAATGTTATTTTGTCTATGGGAGTCTGCCTCTCCAAATTCAGAATGGAGATCTCCACTTTTGTAATGAGGAATTTCCTCTGAAAAATGTATTCCACTTTCTTGATATTGTTGTGCTTGTATAGTTGTATCGCGTGGAAACGAAGAGATTTTAGCAGCAGATCACCTCACAATATCACCCGGAAAATTAAAGCCATTGAAATCTGAAACGCAGCACATCATTAGTAGGGAGACTGGAGGCATACGAACTGAAACTAAGTACTCATGGGATTACTGGGTTCACTTTAACAGAGCTTCATCAACTCATACAACATCACGACAGTTGACTGATATACAGTATACATACACCATGTGATGGTCTATAAAGATAATTAAAAGCTATCCATGCACCACTCCTATTCGGCGCATCATATTTACACAAGCGAAGTATCCAAACAGGCATTTGCTACAACAGCTAGACGCCGTAATTGGCAATCGCATCACAGTAGGCTTTTATCAAAAAAAAGGGTGAGCCTGCCGAGGTCCTGGGGCAGTGCAAGATCATGACATGCTTATTGCCGTGACGACTTCAGGGTGGTAGTGGAGCATCTCCTGCCACATCATTTCTCTGATCATCTCCGAGCTGATGTTCTCGTCTAAGTCAAGATGGATGGGCACCTGGGCAGGAGGATTCGCGCTTGGATCATACAGAGGGGACATGTAAGGGTGCTCAAGAGCCTCGGTGACGCTAATCCTTTTGGTGGGGTCGAAGATGAGCATCTTCTGCAGTAGATCAATGGCAAGAGGGTGAGCATGTGGGTACATAGTTGCAAGGGGGACACCAGGAGTGTAGGGAAGGGACTTTATGTATCTCCGAGCTTTCGGGTTGTCAATGAACTCTAGGTCAGACTCACTCATGGTGCCGAGAACATTCACTATGAGCTTGAGCTGGTTTAGGCACTCAGTTCCTGGAAATATTGGTTTCCGACCAAGGAGTTCAGCGAAGATGCACCCGACAGACCAAACATCTATGGAAGTGCCGTAGTTGTCACAGCAGAGGAGCAATTCTGGAGCTCTGTACCAGCGGGTGACGACGTATTCGGTCATAAACTGGCCTTTACTACTGTTTGTACGTGCAAGACCGAAATCACATATCTTCAGATCACAGTTTGCATTCACCAGCAGGTTTCCAGGTTTTAGGTCTCTGTGGAGTATTTCTGCTGAATGGAGATACTTCAGTCCTCGGAGCAACTACAATAAAGAACAAAAGGAACAGTGTCTCAGATTATCAGTGAAACGTAGGTAGCAAACATCAAGAATGAAAGGACAAAATAATTCAAATGTCCTCAAAATAAAAATGAAGCTGAATTGCTTAAGGCTAGAGTGAATGAGAAATTCATCAACCTGCTCTTTACTTCATGTAGAGATTACTTTCTGTGGTCTCAGAAGCCCCTATGCAGAACTACTATGCAATCGAGCTGAAAAATTGCTATTGTGCAGTTTTATCAGATGACCCCATTTTCCAATAAAAGCTATTGTTTAATTTAAACAGGAAGTCTGATCAAGGTCCAAGTTGCCTTAATATATCAATTGGAATGGGAGATGTGGATCGAACAAGTCAGTAAAACATACTGTGATTGATAAATATCTAAAGAGAGGGTGTTGGTGTTAGGCTCCATAAAGCATGTGGCTATTACTAAAGTACATTTGATAAGCCAATGAGAGAATGACTGTATTTAAACTTTGCTGATTGGTGGACACGGTTGAGAAAGAGATTGCAGAAGGCGGACCGCAAATGTTTTGATTCTCTAGTCATTCTCACCTCGTGGATGATTTGGAAGGTACGTAATGCTAGAACTTTTAAAACAACAAGCAGCTGACAGTCGCTGAGCTGCTCCTGCGTGTCAGAGAAGAAGCAGATGTCTGGTTGTTAGCAGGGTTCAAGCAGATTGGTGCTTTCCCTGCTGTCTTTGGAGACAGGTCTGGTTGCACTTTGTTGAGCTTGCGTTTGTAATTGTTTTTTCTTTTCTTTGCCGAGCTTTGGGTCTCTATCCAATGCTCGTTTGTACTAAACCTTTTTCTTCTCCGTCTAATAAAATACGTGCTTAGGCACGGTCGCAAAAAAAAAAGAATGACTGTATTTATGAGCCTGTGACAACATACGCATATGAAATCAAACTTGAGAAATTCAAAATTTGTCAAAGACCGCGCTCACGGTGACAGCTACTAACATATGCAGCATGCTCAGCTGGTTGTTAATTTGGATTTGAGGGGGGAGTCTACATATCACATTTGGACTATTCTATGGACTGAATAGCCGAAAAGGTAGGATTAACCTTTTAAGCCCAAAAGAAATAGAAAGGCTTAAATTGTTCCATGACATTAGATTCAAAGTTGTCTATATATTTATAAAGTAATCTGAGCTTCAATGGAGAAGATAACGACGAGTTATTGTCAGTTATATCTAACACTAGTAATTAAGTGCAAGCATATGTGAAACGAACTAGAATTGCCCTGGAGATTATGCTCTTTTGACTGCGATTGTGTAGATAACAACATAGATATGAAATAATATTTACCTGAAAAAGAAAATACTGGCAGTGGTCATTAGAAAGTCCCTGAGGTGATTTGATTATCTGATGCAAATCAGTATCCATGAGCTCATAGACCAAGTACACATCTTTGAAGCTCCTTCTGTGTACTGGCATCATTATGTCCTTCAAAGCAATGACATTTTCATGGCGGAGATGGCGAAGGAGTTTCAGCTCCCGCAAGGTCCTTAGTGCATCCACACGATTGTCAAAAACATTGTGAATCTTTTTTATTGCAACTTTCTCATTTGTCTCGCGGTCGATTGATGAACAAACTATTCCGTAAGCTCCTCGCCCTATGGGCTTGATCGGCACATATTTGGTGTCGATCTCAAATAATGTTTGCCACATAGAGTAGTAATGTTTTCCTTGGCTTCCATTTCCATTCGGAGGATCCACCATCATCGCCATTTTCTACTAAGGAAACAAAAGAAATTAACTTAGTATATAAGTAATGATTAAAACAGACGAGTTGGAACAATTACAAGATTACAAATGCAAGAGACCTAAAAACTTGTAGTCAAAGACCAGATAGAACAGTGTGGTCACGGTTATCTAGAACTAGAATGCCCACAAACTGTAGGTCACCAGCTATAATACAATGTGGTAACTGACATGCTCTCAATTCTCACTTCTTAGCTGAGAGCACCTGAAAGTGCACGCCAAATAACATGGTCTCCTCATCTTTTATCCCAATGAGCATTGAGGTGAAACTTAGCTAGAATATTTAGATCTGAGACCAAAACTGCAGTGTGTACTACAAATCAATATATCCATTATTACATCATAATAAGGTCCAGCAGTTAGTAGCACCAATGAGTACATGTTCACATGGACGTGCAGTCAAACATTAACACGTTGTTATTAAAATGTTGTACATCAACTCAGAAAAGGAGTAGAGTAAGTACCAAATGCAAATAAATAACATCCTTGCTGAATCACAGCATTGTTTGGGCAACCGGGCATATTCAATGCTAGGTCAACCCACCTATGCAACTCCACCCCTGTGAAGTGTGCCTCTTCTCTCCGCAAAGCACTCTCACCATCAACCGTTTGATGCCCTCGATCGCGGGCCAGCATGCAATAGCATTACTATTACCAGCTCCCGTGTTTTAGAATAGCCTCTGTGCTACAATCATAAGCTAATTTCCTAATCCCAAATTCGCCCCATGCAAGCAATTTAGCCCACATCTAGCTCCTGAAGGCAACGACCCAGATGGTTACACAGCAACTGATAACAAAACCAGCAGATCACGGACACTGACCGACCGATCACCACATTCCCCGATCGTTACCGCGTCCCACCCCTGAATTCATCACCACCAGAGTACCAGACGGTCGGTACCAAATTACACTCTGCTACGCAGGTGCCAATTAATCAGAGCTCGCGATTAGAGCTAGGGTAACCCAGATCAAGAGCTCGGAACGGTGCCCCAGCTCCTCCGAAGCGAGATCGATCGAGTCCGGACAGGAACGCGCCGCTCCTGGACGGTTGGAGGACAAACCAAGCTAGCAGACAGAAAGGGAGAAAAAAAATACGACGCGAGAAGAAACCGCGATGGATTCACTCACGCGAGAGAGAGAGAGAGAGGATAGGGGGGTGGCGCGCCTGGCCGGGGGCGGTGAGCAGCTAGGATCGGAGCGGCAGCGCCATGAACCAACCGGAGGCTTCGCGACGCTCGCTGCGGCCACCACCTCCAGCCGCGAGCGAGGGCGGGGGGAGGAAGGGGGAGGAAGAAACAGAGGAGAAGAGGGGGGAGTCCCGTGAGCGTGAGGACGCGGGGGCGAGAGGGCGGGGGCGCGGGGCGGGGGTGGAATATTCTGACGGGGTCACGGAGGCATCGGCTCCCGCGCCGTCGATCCGGCGGCCCGGCGCCGGTCGGCCGTCGGATGCGGGGGGGCCCTGCCGGGCAGAGGCCGACACGGGGGGATGGATGCTCGGAAGTCGGGGCGACCGATGCATGCGACGGGTCGGCCCGGGCGGCGCTCGACGCGACCGATGCGTGTGAGTTGAGGGCGAGGGGGGTGACGTGCCGACCAGCCGGACGGTGCGAGGAGGAAAGGTGGCACTTGGCACGGAACTGTCCAGTGCCGCATTTGAAGCTTTAGAGCAATAATAATAATAATTTAATCAACCGCCGGTTATAAGGATACTTGCAACTGCTTGCAGCCTATCTATCGGTCCGTTCGTACAGTGGTTAGTTTATTCATCATTAATATATGATCTATATAACTCTCTCACAATTTTTATAATATTGTTTACATTTTGCTATAATATTTGTTTTTATAATATTTTTAAATAAAGTAAAATGCGTACACAAGCAGATGTTCACATGGTTGTATTGTGTACATCCTTTTATCTTCGTTCGGCCTGAAATAAGATTAGCAAATAAATCAAACATGTCGTTCAAAATTTTAAGAGAGTTCTCCCTCGCACCGAAACAGAGAAACGGGCAATAGCAATCGTCCTTTATTGGTGTTTTCATGAGACAATGTGCTAGTAGTACATGGAATTTTAGAACATCACAAAATGACCCTCCAACCTTGTAGATTGTTGTGTATTCTTCCTTTAATTCCAGCTTTGACTAAAATAAGAGCAATCCATATGTATGCTAAATTACTAACTCTGGTGGGAATATGCATTGGGAATCGAATTTAGGATCCGAGGAGTGCTAGTAGAGCCATCTAACCAATTCGGCTAGAGACAATGGCATTCTAAATGACCTAGGTATCCATAACCTAGTATCGAACAAATCATTTGTAAATATATGAAACCTGGTTTCATGTCCCCCAAATACATGAGAACACTTGGAAAAAGCTTGGCTAAGGAAGAGGGCTCGTCTTGGCAAGCCTGTTATGGCCAACATGAATCCACTTGCCCACATCCATGTTCGCCTTAAATAACTCGACCTCACGGGGGATTAGTAAATGGAGGTTCTTGTACGGTAAGCAGCTTCACCATGAGCAACTCTCTACCGTGTGACTTCACTAATTTTCTAGTGACCGATTACTTCAACACTCACCCATCTATTATTACCCCATCTAGGAGATGACTTGCAATATTTAGAAGCAGCTTGCGGTAATTGATCAGCTTGTTAGCACTTACTAGGGCACTGTCCAGAGTGTTAAGAAGAGATGACTCTTTTTTTTTTTGAAGTAAAAGAAGAGATGACTCTAGCTACTACCTAGCCTATTCACTTTGCACATTGCAAAAGCAGCAGGTAAGGCCTTGTTTAGATTAATTTGTATTTTGCATTTTTGGAAGGGAATCTTCAACATTTGAAGTATTAAATGGAGACTAATCACAAAACTAATTACAGATCTCGTTTGTAAACTACGAGACGAATCTAATGAGCCTAATTAAAGCATATTCACTGTAGCATTACTGTAGCAATTTAGTGCCTAGTCACGTTCTAATTAGGCTCATTAGATTCGTCTCGTGATTTACAGTCCATTTGTGTAATGCAATTTATTTTGCGACTATATTTAGTACACCATGCAAGCGATTTATAAAAATTTTGCATTTTGCGTTTTAGGATCTAAACATGGCCTAAGTACAAAATGCGACACATGAAAACGATCCGGTTCCTTTCGTTTTCAGAGTAGGTAAGTACAAACTCTCTGTACCCTCTTGATTGCCCTAAAACATACACCATCCGCCCCAAAATAAATGCAATTCTAGAGTTCAAAATTTGTCCCACAAAAAATATTAGTTTTGACCCACCTACCACAAAAGACAAGCCAGTTTCTAGAAGATTCTCACAAAAGACAACTAAGACCAATCTCAATGGGAGTTTCATGGAGGGTTTCATAGCATTAAATATCATCAATTTTGCTGACATGGCAAGGAGATATAATGCTGGAGTTTTATGGTATATGAGGAGAGTTTCATCACCATAAAACTCATCTGGCATAGTTACCTAGTTTTCAGTGTTGTTAACTGTGCTCATGAAACTACCACTGAGACTGGCCTAATACCTCACTCACCACAAAAGACAAAGGGTATTTTGGTAATTTTACATCTACCATTGGTTTGCGAGTTTGCTCTTAGAATTACATTTATTTTAGGATGGAGGGAGTATCTCATTTTAGTCTGCACTGTTATCCAGAGAGATTAAATAAACCATCAGAGATGAGAGGTCGAGCAGCGGATCAGCAGGAGCAGCTCGAGAGCACAGCACTTTTTTTTTGACTAGTTGAGTGCCTGTGCGTTGCTACGGGTGTGGAAAAAATCAAGCGCTTAACGATATAAATCTATCAGCAAATAACAACATTCATTGTATATAACGTTGTCACTCTAAAAGTTATGGTGAAATAAATCAAAGCAATTGGATCACTATTGTCACCAAAGACAACTAAATATTCAACCAATTGTACACTATATTCTATTTTATATTTTTTATCTGTGATGCGGCTAAGATAATCTTTAACATTCACAGGTAGCAGTTTCCGATAAGCATTTAAATCTTCAATGCCCTGTTTGTAGCACCTCCAGCGTCACCATCCAGCATCACCATCGCTGCCTCCCCTCTAAAATACACATATAAAAAACAGTCATAAGTCATAACTAAGTTACAGGGAGCGATCATGTATGCATAAGAGCATAACCGAGAGACAATAACTGAATAGGAAGAGAGTCAAGCTCATCGAAAAAGAGGACACATAGAGCAAAGTGACTACACAAATCTGCAGTGATGAAACAAAGAAAAGTGTTAGATGCACAAAGATTCAACTTGGAAAATAACAATATTAGTTATATGCCGTAATTAGACATAATACCTCTATACTATGCTGTTAGGACTTAGGACCTCCTTGTATACAATATTCTTCGTATATGTCCCATTGTACACTGGGGTCGTTTTCTTTTCTTTCTTGTTATTAACTATCTCCTTACCTTTCCTTTCGGCTTTTTTCTTCTCCTTTTTAGATCTTTCCTCCAGCTCAGTGGCATTAGGTGGAAGTGCCAGAATCTTGATGTTTGTTCTAGCAGTTGCCCTTGACATTGCGACATACAATTGCCCATGCGAGAAAACGGGGTCAGGAAGGTAAACACCGATGTTAGGGATAGTCTGCCCCTGTGACTTGTTAACCATCATGGCAAAACTGAGTCGGATAGGAAACTGTTTTCTTTTGAATTGAAACGGGAACATCTCATCATCAGAGGGGCAAAATGGTATCCGAGGGAGGAAACCTCGTTTTCCAGCATGCTGGCCCAACACGATTTCAGCATCGATAGTATTTCTTTTGAAACCACGGACAACCAACCTCGTACCATTACATAAACCATTAGCAGGATCAATGTTCCGAAGCAATATTATTGGACAACCTACCTTTAGCTTTAACACATGTGGAGGCAATCCATTAGGTGTAAGCGTGTTAAGAAACTCCGATGGATAGTAGTTGTGTGGATCATCCACAGCAGAATCAAAACTATAATACTCCACCTCCCCACCTTGGAAAGATCCAATCATCTTCATATTAATACTATCAACCCAATCATTGCTGTGGACAAAATAGCTCTCGAAGTGATGTAGTCCTTGTTTGCCATGTTCTCATTAAGGTTAGGGAAGATACATTGAATTAATCTATCAAGATCATTGTCATCTCCAGTATACGGTACGCAAATTTCGTCTGGGAGACGAACTTCACCATCAACATTGCTCTCCTCTATTCCGTTGCCAATGCGCAAAAGATATTCAGCAAACCACGGGTCACTATGAGCTCTCATGTTGCGCACAAGCTTTAGGTGACGCATGTAATCCCACAGGTATGATCTGCGTAACGAAGCATCCACTATCTGAGCCCTCGACCCCTTCCTGACAACCGGTAGGACCTGCCTAAAATCTCCCCCAAATACAACAGTCTTCCCACCAAAAGGCAAATCCGGCCTATCCATTATATCGCGCATGCTATTGTCCAACGCCTCCACTTTCTGTTTCTTGATCATAGAAACCTCATCCCAAATAATCAAAGATGCAGTGCGCAGCAGAGTCGCTGTACCACTTTGTTTAGTGAAACTACAATATCCTCCACTTTCAATGGTAAGTGGGATCTTGAAACGGGAATGTGCTGTTCTCCCACCGGGCATTATGGACGCAGCAACCCCAGATGTAGCAGTCGCAACAGCAATCTTGTTCTGACTGCGGACTTTGGCAAGCAAAGCCCTATACAAGAATGTTTTCCCGGTGCCACCCGGGCCATCCACAAAAAACAACCCGCCATCTTTGGAATCAATAGATGACAAGATCTCATCATAAGCAGCCCTCTGCTCATTATTAAGGGAGTCTGATAAGGCCACATCATCCTCGATGCTCTCTATATTTGATTCCTTGAATATCTCATGTGGAACACCACATGCGTCATCATAAGTGTTATCAATCTCAGGGAGAGGGAATGATTTTATTTCCTTCCCCATTGATTGCAGCATGTTTCTAATATCAATTAGGACCATCTGCTCAACGATAGCATCTGATGGATTATTGCGACGATAATCCTCAGACATTGCATCCAGGTGTTTTTGCCAGAGTGCGAATACATCGCTCGGTTCACAAAATACCAATATTGTTGCAAAAAGCCTTCGTAGTGATGATGGCATCTGATACGTGGCAGCTTAAGACACTCATCAAGTGAGTGTCTTCCTCCATCAATCCTCTTTTCTCAGCAGCTTCACAGAAAGAAGGCTGAATTACACCATGAACAGTCCTCAAATCTTCATATGAAGTTGCTCCAGCCACATGGTTTAGGAGAATCCGAAGATAGTAGCGTTCACCTTCAGCTAGATGAGCTGATACGATCCTCCCAACTTGCCCAGTATTAGCTCGTTCCCTAGGGCGCCAAAATTTACCATCAGACTGCCATGTGAAAAATTCTGGGAAATCACTGTACAAAATGTTGCGAGCAAACTCGTGCACTCCGTTTGCTTTAAAATAAGCTGTCAACATTGATTCATCGGCGCCTGGTTTATTAACAATATGTTCAATCTTCTGACGATTGTGAAATGACACCATGTGCATGTCATGCAGCTGAAGTTGTTGTATGGGCGGATAATTCTTACTAATATCAAAACCATATATCCTCCACAATGCCTCTGGAGGGGTCACCCATCGAGCATCTCTATATGCCTTGATCTCATCTATGTTCCCTTCTTTGTCAGCCTGGCCTGACTCCCTAACTGCTATGGAAGCCCGATCGTGACCTTTGTATACATACTTGAATAAATACTTTACTGATTTAATGCTACTACATGCCTCGACATTTATGTGACAATCGAACGCACGCAGTAGGTGCGGGTTATAAGGCACAACCCACCGATTGTCAAGCTCATAACCTCGAACCTTCTCTTTACACCCATTATCACGGCGACAATATATAGGGTAAAAATCTTTCCCCTGTGAGGTGGACTCCGCAAAGGGACGCGGATAGTGATTCTTGCATGAAGAACGTCCCTTAGTACATGGGCAATTTGGGTTTAGCACACTGCACGGCCTATGCATCATATGCTTAGCCACCATCTTGTACAGCTCTGGATATTTTTTCTTGTTTGGTAGCTCAGCAGATATAAGTCGATCGTACTGCTCCGGACATGTGAGTTTCCATTTCCTTTTCATTATGAGCAAGAAGTGAGCATGTGGTAGACCCCTCTTTTGAAACTCCACAATATACTCGTATGCCCGAACCTTTCCAAATATATCATTCTTCAGCAACTTCTTTTTCATAGCCTCCAACTTCGCCCTGAACACACGAGTTACAAGATCTGGCCGATCCTGGGCTGATTGGCCTGGGTACAGCTCATTCCCGATCTCATTCCAATTAGGATTGCAGGTCATTGTCAGGAAGATATCGGGTTTACCGTACTTGCGTACCAGGGCCGTTGCATCCATGTACCGACGCCTCATGTCACGAGGACCTCCGATGAACAACGTAGAAAGAACAGTACGTCTTCCAACACATTGCCTCGGCCCTCACCAGCATTCAAACTATCGACAAGACCCTGGTACAGATCAGCTCTTATACTGTCCTAATTGTTTCTGATGTAATCTAATAGAGAGCTTTCAATCTTAACATATGTATCAACACAAATTGTTGAAAAAGTCGCTTGCCGAAAAGTATTGGGTTAAAAATGCCAAGACGCATTTGAAATTTGTAGCAGTAGTAGTCCCGCACTGATACGCATAAATTCCCAGGACTCCCTACACGAATGGAGAATGTAACTGTAATTAATAAACCATCCAAAAAAGTCATCAAAATAAATAATGAATAGATGCGTTCGATAATGTACCTAGATCCTCGCCGCCTGCACGTGCCTTACGGTCTTCATGAGCAGCATTTACTTGCTCCATTGTGACTCCCACCTTTGGGATGTAATTGTGCCACCCATGCTCACCCCTAGGGTAGAATACTGGGTACGACAGAGCATCATAGCAACCATGGTACGATCGAATGCTGTGAATAGATCTATCCTTCCCCTAGAGTACAACACTATTCTCGAACTGCCCATGTCACTCGCTACCCTCTATCCAAACCGCAGCAACCTCAGACGTGAGAGGTACATTGTAGGTTCGCTGGTCCAACCTTTGGTCAAGATTCAATTCCACACGATAATCATCCAGATCATCAACTGTACCCATAGTCTTAAGATGCTCTGAGTATGGGTTGCCCCGCATGATCACAACCAACCTGTCGATGACTTCCTTGTCTTTCCTTAGGCATTCCTCTCGACATCTTCGATAATGAAGCTCGAGCGAAGGATCATCATCATGGAAATACAACTCAAGATGTCTTGGTTCAGTACCCTCCTCTATACCAAATGAACGTACATTGTGGTAAATTTGACCATGGGCACGGAACGTATACACACCTCCATTTCGCATGTCCGTGGTCATGTGGTCAAGGTGACAATATAGCGAGGTAAATGAGAAATATCCATTGAAGAATCTGATGTTAGAACGAAAGTGCCTTGCATCATCATCTGAAGCCGACCACAGCCTCAAGTTCAGGAGGTGTGTCGGGTGTGGATAAATGTATTTGCCCACTGCGACAACAAAATCCAGGAGTTTCATACTCAAACTTCTTAGCATTGCAGCGCTCACAATTCTCCACCGCCTCTAACTTATGTGTTTCCGATGGGACATTGGCATACAAAATGTCATAAGGATCCAACACATCTGGCGCACCGTTATCTTCATCATCAAGGTTGATTTCCACATCAGCTTCGTCTTCTTCTATATTGAATATAATAATTAATAATCTATATCTATATTATTAAATGATCAAAGTATTTAACTGATCTTATTAGATGGATAAGAAAATACCGTGTCAGGCGAAAAGGTAACCCTCCTCTTCTTTCTTATCCTCCTCAAATACAACATCCTCGTCACCATCTATGTATTGGAGAGATTTAGAAAATATTTTCGTAATTAGTACGTTTCAAAGTGAATAGTTTGTTGTTGTTTAATCTAATATAACTTAGAATAACTGGCCATCATCAACAAATGATGCATGCATATTAGGGTTGGTGTCAGGTGCTTGCCCCTTTCTCGAATGTTGTGTCCCTTGGGAATGAGAATCTAGTATTAAATAATAAAAATTGAAACAACATATCACCAAGAATGCTCCTCCGTGTTACAAAAAGTTGTATGGATGGTTGTAAAATCACTTGCATTAGCATCGGATGGTTGAGACAGAGGAGTTGTGTGGTGTGCTGGTGTTGGGCCCGATGCTCCTATAGAAGCATAAGACAAAGGTTTTAGTGAACAATGATACTGGGGTTGACCAGACCATGTTAAGAAATAAGACGTATTCACCTAGATTGATGACGGTAGATTGAGTCGGATCGCCATCCAGAGTGGGAGTTTCATCAGTAGAACCCATGTGCTTTCTTCCTATCTTTGACTCAAATTGAAGATTTCGCCACGCTAATAGGGTTTGTCTCTCCCCACAGTAATTCCACGTCTCTGGAAGTTTTGCGTGATAGGCAACTGGCAACTCAATGCTTTGTTCAAGCGTCTGGTTTTCTGAAGCTTGATCTGATGTAGTCCGGATATACAACGGTGTTAAATTTTACTCCAGAGAAACCAAATCATCAGCTCTTACGGTGGGTTGACCTTCGGAGGGGAAGATGAGTTGAGGTGTAAATTGTGGATTCTCCATAGCGATGGAATCCAGGTGTAGAATGTTCTCATGAGACTCTTTTTCTTATCTTGTACTCTCGACTACGTTGTGCATGAGTCTTCTTAGACTTTGCCTCCTTTGCATGTCTTGCTTCTCGTCTTCGTTGCTTTATGCTCTCCCGTCGATCTACATCACACAGCATCATCGATTGTTTTTTCTCATGATATATTTCACGACGACACTTATTTATACGGCCCCGCTGTTCACTGGTTAAAACCTTGGTCTTAGAAGTTGCAACACTGACCGGGTATGAATCTGATAAAGAATGATAATGAGTTTAAATCTCATTCTAATAAAACAAAATATTGTATTAATGGGGAAGACATTCATACCCTTTATTTCATCGGTGAAAGGTAGAGACATCGAACGCTCAATGACTATGGGAGTGCACGTGATAGGTACGACGGGTTCTTAGCACCATATGAAATAAAGAAAATTTAATAAATATTATGCTTGATAATTAGACCACTAACAAAATGAAAACAGTTGTATAATTTTGTATGTACTTCGACACAAACCTGCAGAAATTGCTCTGCTATCAGTTTCATCATCCTTTTTCCGATAACCTTCACATCCCTTTTTGTTTACTTCAATATTTGAATCTACTGACTTGTCCCACTGTATATTTGAATGTTCAGCCATTGACTCCACCCACTGCACATTAAGAGACCATCTTAAGATGAAACGGTAATTTTAAATAGAAGCGTGCACAATATCATACTTGCACTAACAATCGAACATGTGCTAACCCGGATCATTTTCATTATTATGCCTCTCTTTGTTTATTTCAATATTTATATCAACAGACTTCAAGAGACTCTTGTTTTTCTGACTTTTTCCTTTGTGCAAATCCGACCCTGCAGACACGGACAGTTGGGTTTTTGCCATGCTATAATTGCATAAGAACTCAAGGAAATAACATAGGATCCCTTACCCATTGAATGTTCAGCCATGACTCCACCCACTGCACATTAAGAGGCCATCTTAAGATGAGACGGTAATTTAAAATAGAAGCGTGCACAATATCATACTTGCACTAACAATCAAACCGTTAAATCAAACATGTGCTAACCCGGATCATTTTCATTATTATGCCTCTCTTTGTTCATTTCAATATTTGTATCAACAGACTTCAAGGGACTCTTGTTTTTCTGACTTTTTCCTTTGAGCAAATCCGACCCTGCAGACACGGACAGTTGGGTTTTTGCCATGCTATAATTGCATAAGAACTCGAGGAAATAACATAGGATCTCTTACCCATTGAATGTTCAGCCATGACTCCACCCACTGCACATTAAGAGACCATCTTAAGATGAGACGGTAATTTTAAATAGAAGCGTGCACAATATCATGTGTGCACTAACAATCGAACCGTTAAATCGAACATGTGCTAACCCGGATCATTTTCCTTGTTGAGTGCATGACTCTTCTTCCTCTTATATGCCTCACGCTGCTTCCTGTTATTCTCCTCCCTTTGCTCGCCTGTAATAATTCTTTCACGATACTCCTCACGCCTCTTTTTGTTCTCCTCCTCCCTTTGCTCATCTGTTAGTGGGGTAGCACAAGGTCTTCTTTCCCGTTCTGTACGGTGAGAAAAGAAACCGTGAAACGAGTTTGAACAATACTACCTATAGTATTATTCAAAGCACTACCTCTAGTATTATTCAGAGGATCCATCTTTGATCACGCGTTGTAGACAACAAAAAATAATGTCGTCAGATTAG
Source organism: Panicum virgatum (assembly GCF_016808335.1). Taxonomy (NCBI): domain Eukaryota; kingdom Viridiplantae; phylum Streptophyta; class Magnoliopsida; order Poales; family Poaceae; genus Panicum; species Panicum virgatum. The sequence continues at coordinate 3,725,730 of NC_053145.1, forward strand.
CAGCTGACCTGAAAGTCAGCGACAGGAAAAAATATTTTCATGATCATACAGATCAGGTACTGAGATAAAAGTGCTCAAACATAATTTACACACACTAAATAGATCATTGATCAGAGATAAATGAATAGTTAAATACCCGTGCGTTGCTACGGGAGTTCAAAGAAATTCGTACTCCTAATACTACTATTTATATAGAGTACAATGTTCAAAGCTTGCATAAGTCATTGGATAAATATATAATCCAATATCGGCATAATACTGTGGAGAGCAGTTAGGTTTTCACCCTGACAAACTTACACGATCAATATTTTCAACATGATGTGCCCTAACTTGCACAATTTTATCTCATTCTGGTAAATTTAATCAAATCTCGTGTATCCATAGACCATAACAACCATCATATCATACACAGTATATATCCTGTTGATAGTGCACATAGCCAATAATACATGGGGCACAACAAACCTAGCAACATGAACTGGTCCACAACATCATTCCAAGGAAATGATCTCACTCTATGGTATTTCTGGATTGCCACACCACAACAATTATGCACATTGTAACTGCAAGAATTTCAGTACCTAGTACGATTTCCAGAATTTCACCAATTATCTATACTCGTGGCCTTTTCTTTGGAGCCCTTCACTCGGATGACAACAATGGGCAATGCTCAGGTCCTAGATTCAGGCCTGTCCGCTCCACCTCTTCACCAAGCACACACCTTTAAAGTACATAAAATTATAAAAAGCAGAACAAGGTACACATGAACTGGATTAGTGGAACTGGAACCAAACAATTGTTACCATTAATTTATTCAGGACAAAATCAACTTCAAAACAGAGTAGATAGAAGTGACACTGCATACATGTTATTGGACACTCACCTGCATAAGCAAACAACGTGTTGAAGCAGCATCAAATGGGCTGTTCGTGTATGTTTATTTCTAAACCAAACAGGCAAATTTATTGCACTACTGAATTACATATCACTTAATACTCAAAGCAGATGCTACTGCAATAGTAGGCTCGATGCGACTGCAATAGTATATTTTCAGGCACAAGAGCCACAAAAATAAGGAGAATTTTTTGCTCACACTTGCAGGGGGCAAGAAATAAATGCCAGAGCATCTATAACAGATAAATTCATGTATCCATAGATCTGGTTAAGTGAAGCGGATCAAATGGTTTTCATGGTACCTCAAATCCAAGTTCATCAAGTTTTAGCATCACTTAAGAGAGAGAAAAAAGGACCAGAATACAGAGAGGAAGCGATACTAAGTTGCTAACTGAGTTTTAAAGCAAGAGTTACCTTTAATTCTGAATGGCACTTAACTCTGCAAGTAATCATCCATAACCAGTTCTAGCATTAACATTCTTATGTCTAGCATTAACATTCTTATGTTGGTTGGAGAAGCTAGCTATTTATGTTGGTTGGGCTGGAGATTTTAAGGTCTATGCTCAGAACACAGTATTACGATGACTACAATCTTCATGATCTTGACAAAAATATTATTTTAAGCTAGTCAACATATATTGGTTAGACAATGAAAGCAGGCCGCAAACAGTAACGCCAGGTTGAGTGAAATCATACTTCTTAATAAGTAGACACCCCATGAGCCAGAACACTTGGAATGATTTCCTGAGCTAGCTCAACCTGGAAGAAAACAAAATAAAAGCAGAGAGAAATTTAGATAGCCGGCTGGACTCACATGATTTTGTTCTTTTGAAAACACCAACATGGGTTCCACGAAATTATATAACAAATGTATCAAATTCTGCAGCAGATAAAATATCCAAATAGATCAGAACTATATGCAAGATGACAATCCAAATCATTTCGTGGTTAAACATGTGGGAATCGATAGAAGGTAGCTAGTTAACATTTTCAAGTCATCAGAATTTCACTCCTTTCTAAATTATAAGAAGAGATACAGCAGGTCGATGGAATGATTCCCAAAAAAAAAGCCAAGATAGCAAATGATGATTTTCCCTCTCTCAAGCATGGGCATTCAATTTCTTGGAAGTAAGTGTACATAAACTACATACTGCAAATTAAATAGTTAAACTATTTAAATTGTGCTATAATTTTTGTACTATCTGTTCGTATAATATAAGCTTAACCTGTTTATAATTTTTGCACTATCAGCTCAAACAATAACAGATGTCCAAATCAAAAGAGATATGGATTTTTATAGCAGGAAAATATATTCAGATTGGTACTCAATACTTTCCATAATATGCTTGGTTATAATGAAAATTGACAGCCATATGTTCTACTCCAGCAAAAGAACCAATAACATAAAGAGTATTTCTTGTTATAATATTATTGTATTTCTCCCTGTCTTAGACATAAGGTTGTGCAATTTCAATTTAAGAAAATTTCGTCCCTCTATACACTATACCCCATCCAGCTTACATTAATTGCAGACGATGACAGAATAGACAAAAAAAAACAGCTCCTACTGTCTGCAGTATAGGAAAAGAACCCAAATCCTGAATTTCCCATAATCATTCCAAAAGAAGATAGAAAACCTAGAAGCTTATGTGGATGAATGTAGCAGACACCTTCGTCCATTACATGTTAATATGAATTATCAAGCATTCAGATTGGTACTCAATACTTTCCATAATATGCTTGGTTATAATGAAAATTGACAGCCATATGTTCCAGCAAAAGAACCAATAACATAAAGAGTATTTGTTGTTATAATATTATTGTATTTCTCCCTGGCTTAGACATAAGGTTGTGCAATTTCAATTTTAGAAATTTTCGTCCCTCTATACACTATACCCCATCCAGCTTACATTAATTACAGACGATAACAGAATAGACAAAAAAAAACAGCTCCTACTGTCTGCAGTATAGGAAAAGAACCCAAATCCTGAATTTCCCATAATCATTCCAAAAGAAGATAGAAAACCTAGAAGCTTATGTGGATGAATGTCGCAGACACCTTCGTCCATGACATGTTAATATGAATTATCAAGCACTGCATTAAAGCCTAATCCCTGAACTATCAAGCACTTTAGAAAGGCACATTATTCAGAAAGGCACTTTATCAAGCACTTTATTCAGAGAGGCACATTATTCAGAAAGGCACTTTATTCAGAATTATTGAGGGCCGCACCAAAATTCAGTCTAATATTGTTATTTTTTGTTGTAGGGATCCTCTAAATTTGCAATGGCACTATTTCACATTCCCAACTTTGTTTGGCATCTCCCACCAAAAAAAAAATCTTTGTTTACCATTTAAGATAGAGCAGCTCAGTTACATTGCCAGAGCAGAGCAGAGCAGTGCTCTAAGCCCCCATGGAGCGAATAACTGCAAAGGGATTCAAGCCATTGTGCCCAACTCGGTTACTTGGTTATCTGTTTCTTTAGGTGAAAACTGATATCACGTGGAAGCAAAATCCTTAAGAAACCAGTGCTTTCATATGTTAAACTATTTAAATTGTGCTCTAATTTTTGCACTATCTGTTCGTATAATATAAGCTTAACCTTATCTCTGAATAAACCACCAAACATCAACGAACCTAACCCGCATCAACCGTGAAACCCTGCGTTCAGAGACGACAGGCGCAGATCCATAATCAGGCAACCAACAATCGCGCAACGAAACGAGAGCAAAGGAGAACGCGTAGCAGCATACCTCGTCGTACTCCTTCTTGACGACCTTGGGCGCCTTTAGCGGCTTGGCCTTCCCTCCTGCACCACCACCCCGAAGGAGTCGATCCTGGAAGGAGGACGCGGGGAGAGGTGGCAGCGCGACGGCAGCGTCCCGGCCGCGAGGAGGGCGAGTGGAGAGGAGGCGCGGCGCTTGAAGAAGGACGCGCGGAGAGGTGGGGATTGGGATGCCAGAGAGGAGGGAAAAAGGGATTGGAGAGGGAGGGGAACTTAGGGGTGTACTCACCTATGGCGGAGAGGGCCGGATTTGCCCGGGATCCGGCCGGCGGCGGCCGGCTTCGGAGCTGCTTCGTGGTGGCGATTATGCTTCGGACCTCCGGTGGGCGAGCGGCGGCGGCGGAGGCGTGTAGCGCGTGCGCGAGAGAGCGGGCGGAGGTGGCGTGAGGGCGGCGGCGAGGTGGAACTGCCTGGGGGAGGTGGGGGGAAGAGGCGTGACAGCGTGAGCGAGCAACCGTCGGGGAGGAACCGTCGGGCACTGGGCGGGGACGGACGAAAAATCGCGCGCGGAGCGGAGCGGCGGGGGCGGACGAACGAAAGAAAGGGAGCGATGACGAACCAAAAAAAAGTCACCTTATGCCCTGTTTAGATCACCCAACCCGTAAACCCCGTAAACACAAAAAAAAAACATCACATCAAATATTTGGACACATGCATAGAGTATTAAATGAAGTCTATTTACAAAACTTTTTGCATAGATGGGCTGTAAATCGCGAGACGAATCTAATGAGCCTACTTAATCCATAATTTGCAACAATGATGCTACAGTAATTATCCGCTTATTATGGATTAATCATAAATTAATTATCATCATTAGATTCGTCTCGCGATTTACAACTCATCTATGAAAAAAATTTAGTAAATAGACTTCATTTAGTACTTCAAATTAGCAAGATTCTTTTGCAAAATTTTTACATGTAAACAATTAAACACGGACTTAGCTTTTTTTTAGCAAAGATATCTGTATTATACTTAAGGAAAACGTACACATAGTAGAAATACAGGTACGGGCACTGTGGACACAGGAGACAGTTGTGCCACCCAACATTGCAGAAAGGCCCTCGAAGAAAATAGAAATTACAACCAAGTCCCTGGGACCTTTCCTTTCCAACTCCGGCAACAGGAGACTCTGCCGCCGCCCAGACCCGGAGAAGCTCAATAGCACGAAGGCGTTGACGAGACGCAGTAGTCGCCCGACATCGAGGCCGGGACGATTTCGCCGTTGAAGAAGCATCGGCCGGGGCGCGCCCCAAGCCCTCCAGATCTTAGATCGACGCTCGCCGTTGACAGTCGCCAACAGGAAATTGAGCTCGATCCACCCGCCCGCCATCTGCTGAACCGTCAGTCGTCGCTGCACCCTTGACGAAGCACACCGGCATCACCATTGCCACCCGAAGACTACAGATGAGCCCGACACACGGACTCGAAAGCATAGCTCGCCGACCCCGCTAGATACGCCGAAGTAGAGCATCACTGGGGCGAGGACAAGGTTGGGAGCCATTATTCGTCGGTGTCGTCGTCGCCTTCGCCGCTCCGACGCCACCACAAACACCAAGCCGCAAAAGAAACGAAATCCCTCCGACAACGCCTAACTTTGTCAAAGAGCATCAACAGGGAGCAGACACTAACTCTAAATAAGCTATGTACATCCGCACGACGATTCCGCGGCACGGCCTTAGCCTTAGAGAAGAGAAATATCGAGAGCACAACACTCGGAAGCAGCGGTGAGGAGACGCGGGCGGAAACCGTCGCGCTGCCGTCTCGTCGTAGCCCTCGAACCGACACCGGCCAGGCCACACTGGCCACCAACCAGGCCGGGCCCCGCCCAAACCCAGTACGGGACGTAACGTGGAACGCGAACCTCCTGTTTGTTTGTTTTTCCGGGGCGTCAATTTCTTCCTTCCTGCACCTCATGCTCCCGAATCCCCCAAACTCGAGCACGCCGATTCCCTCCCGCCTCCCAGATCTTGCAGATTGGCGCCAACCCGGTCCGATTCGGGAAGTCCGCCGGCGCCTAGGGTTTGGGTTGGGCGGGCGGGCGGGCGCCGCGGGACGGGATTGGTTGATGCCTCCCCGCCACGCGTGACCGCTGCCCCGGGGCTGGAGATCTCCTCCGCATGGATCAAAGGGGCCGCGGCGGCGGCGGCGGCGGCGGCAGAGGAGGAGGAGGTGGTGGAGGCGGCGGTAACAGTAGCCGCACCGATCTCCTAGCTGCCGGGCGGAAGAAGGTAGCGAGTCCCAAGGATTTCCTCTCCCCATTTTTTGTCGGTTTTTTCCTCCTTGCGATTTTTGATCGGGTGTTGCGTTTTGCTTGCGTGCAGCTGCAACAGTTCCGGAAGAAGAAGGACAAGAGGGAGCCCGGTAAGAAGGCGGCTGAAGCTGACGCCGACGCGGAGGCCGAGGAGGGGCCGGCCAAGGCGGAGGAGCCCGTGCCCGAGCCGAGATCGCCTGTCGGGTTGAAGTTCCTTGCCGGGGAGGGCGGCAGCACTCTGTTTGAGGTGAAGCTCGTGTTCACCAGTCTGGGGGTCTGGGTTTTGAGTGGGTTGCTGCTGTTGTCTCTGTGTGTAATGCTCGTCTGTCAATGCAGGAAGCTGAGGGGTCGCAGGCAGAGCAATGCAATGGCGAGGGTCCTGGTACCGTGGAGTCCAGCTCTATGGAGAATGCAGATGCAGTGCAAGAGCAGGAGATGGCAGCTGATAGTTCTGATGCGCATAATGTCGGTACTAGTGAGCAGGGCAGTTCCGAGCAACGTGAAAGCGGGACAGCTGATGGTGAGGACCTGCCAATTCCTTCTACCAGTGGAGACGATCTTGTAGGAGCTCGGCTGGGTGAGGTGCATGTTGATAGTAATCTGCCAGATACGATTATGAAGGACAACATGGAGTTGAATACTTCTTCTCAACGTGATGGAGCTGATGATGATTCCAACCAACTAGGGAAACAGCAGCCGGTGGAAATGGATCCTGTTGACAGGCCAACAAGCTCCGGTTTCGGAAAAGTCACCGAGGTGCCAATTCCTTCTCAAGACATTGGAGCTGATGAGAACAATGATGAAGGAGCTCAAGAAATGGTGATGGATGTCTCTGGGAGGCCATTAGATGGAGATGTACAACTTGATGTTGAGCCCGCAGTTTCTGCTGAAATAGTTTCTGCGACTGCACTTGAAGAAGAGTTGACTGTTACAGCTTCAAATGAGATTCCTGAAAGTCCTGTGGGAAGAGGCACTGCGGAGGAAACTGATGGAGTAGACAGGGAAGCTGTTGAAGAAAATCCAAGTGCAACACATGTAACTGATGAAGCTGTCACTACAAATGATTTAAGTTTACAGGCCAAGCCAACAGGGCCGGTGGATACGCCACTTTGTGAACTGAATAGTGATCCAGCTTTATTTAGAAGTGTGGTATTGCAAGGCATTGTGCCAGATCATTTTGAGGATATACAGAGGCATCTGTATCATGTAACTTTATCGAGGGATTTTCTCCAGTTGCAGCTAGATGAGGCTGCCGGTCTTTATTCAGCTGTTACACAGCAGTCTTCTGATGAGACCACCAAGTTCCAGTTACTACTAAAAGAAACTGAAGAAACCAAACTAGCAGTAAGCAAAGAGCTTCATCAATGTAGACATGAGCTCTCCGAGGTGATCACAGTAAAGGGAGAACTTGAACTTACCATGGCTTCCTTGAAAGAAGAAATCAACACTAGCAACTTGAGGTGTGCACATTTGGAGACTGAGCTACATTCCTCCAAGGAAAACTCACAACAAATCCAGAGTGAATTAGTTGACAGCCGATTATTACTGGAGGCCCTGCAAAAGGAGAATCTGGAGCTTACTGCAAGCCTTGCTTTTGAGAAAGAAGCAAAAAGAACAGTTGAGGAGCAGCGGGACCATCTATTGCAAAGTCTTCAGGAGAAATTAGAGGCTGCTCAAATTGATAATGCTCAGCTCAATAGTTCTCTGGTGGAGCTCAGGAAAGCAAACTGTGTTGCTCAAGAGGGGAGTGAACAAGCATTTGAAATTATGAAGAAACTATATGATTCCCTGCAGGAAGTTCTATGTGATTCACTTAGAAGTTCAGATCAGTTGGGTACAGGATATAGTGCTGAGGAACCAATTGAACGTCAATATGGAAGGCTCATCAAGCATTTAAAGAATTTGTTGCACGAACACAATTCTATGCTTTCAACTAATGCTGACCTTGAGTCGAGACTGTTGAGTAAATGTGAAGAAGTTGAGGAGCTCAACATGAGATGCAGTTCTCTTACAAAAAATTTGAATGATGTTTGCATTCTGAATGAAGAGCTTAAGTCAGCTTCTTTAAGTAAAAATGCCACACAAGATGAACTACGAAGTAGATGCCTTGCTTTAGCAGAAAAGTTGATTTCCCACTCAGCAAATCATTCCTCAGTAATTGTTCAATTGACATCTGATAGTGATGAAGGGTTTAGCAAGGAAGATCATATCCTTAACACCATTCTCCCATGCATTGAGGAGGGTGTGACTTCATGCATTGAAAATTTTGAAAATGCAGCTGAAGAAATCTGCTTGTCAAAGACATGCTTGCAAGAGATCAATATTTTTAACCAGATTTCATTTGACAAGTGGTCTTACCCTTTGCCTACATTGATCAAAGAGGAAATTTTACCGAAGCTGTGTGACTTGCAAGACAGATTCGACCAGCTCAATGTACTAAACATTCAGCTGGAAACTGAAATTCCAGTCTTCAGGGATGGCATGGAAAAGCTGGATGAAGCTCTTAAAACTTCGCGTACTGAGCTTCAAAAAAAGGTTTCTGAACTTGAACAGTTAGATCAGAAACTTTCATCTGTCAAGGAGAAACTTAGCATTGCTGTTGCAAAAGGTAAAGGTTTGATAGTGCAGCGTGACAGCCTGAAGCAGTCTCTGTTGGAGAAGTCTGGTGAGGTCGAGAAGCTCACACAAGAACTGCAGTTAAAGGAAACATTGCTGAACGAGTTGGAAGCCAAGCTCAAATCCTATACAGAAGCAGATCGAATTGAAGCTTTGGAATCAGAGCTCTCTTACATAAGGAATTCAGCTACAGCTCTAAGGGACTCATTTCTTCTCAAAGACTCTGTTCTTCAGAGAATTGAAGAAGTCTTAGAAGACCTGGATTTGCCAGAGCAATTTCATTCTCGAGATATAGTTGAAAAAATAGAACTGCTGTCAAAGATGGCAGTTGGCACTTCTTTTACTCTACCTGTTGGTGACAAGAGATCCTCTGTTGATGGGCATTCTGAGTCTAGTTTGGCCATGGATGCCATAAACGATGAGCAGAACTCATATTCAAATCCTGCATCAGATGAATTAAAGAGCAGATATGAGGAGCTGCATAGGAGATTCTATGAGCTGGCTGAACACAATAACATGTTGGAACAATCTCTAGTGGAGAGGAACAGTGTTATACAGAAATGGGAAGAAGTCCTTGGTCAAATTAGCACCCCCCCACAGTTCAGGATGTTGGAAGCAGAAGATAAGATAGCATGGTTAGGAAACAGACTCTTGGAGGTGGAGCAGGAAAGAGATTCATTACAAATGAAGATTGAGCACCTTGAGGATTCCTCTGAAATGCTTATTGCTGATCTGGAAGAGTCTCATAAAAGGATATCTGAACTCAGCGCAGAGGTTGTTGCTATAAAGGCTGAGAAGGATTTTTTCTCACAAAGCCTAGAGAAACTAAGATTTGAATTCCTTGGACTCTCTGAGAAAGCAGTTCAAGATGAGTTTGTCAGAGATAATTTGCGAAAAGATCTATCTGAATTGCAGGAGAAGTTAGCTGATAAATCTGAGGAGAACAGGCACTATCACGAAATGGACATAGAGATCCACAAGCTGCTGAATTTGGTGCAAAACACATTGCAGGATGGCAGTAATTCTGAAATTTCATCGGGTGACATGTCTGCTATTTTGTGCTTGGGTAAATTGGTGACAAAACTTTTAGATGACTATGGTACTCTTTTGTCCAAGTCCACTGAAGGGAATTTTGCTGACAGAGATGTTCAATTAGAGGATATCAAGCCATCTAACAATGCCTCTACATCAAACACTTGTACAAGTGACAAAGAGATTGAACTAAATTCTTTAAATAGTGAGTTAGATCATGCTCGCAACAACCTGGCCTTAGTGGAGCAGCAGCGTGATGAAGCTATGGAGAAGATGCAATCACAAATGCTGGAAATTGAGACCTTACATGCTCAAATAAACAAATTACACGAAAGTGATGCTGAGCAGATGCAAAAGTACCAGTCGCTAGCTCTTGAGCTAGAATCTGTGGGTAAGCAACGGGACAATCTACAGGAGCAGTTAACTCAGGAAGAGCAAAAGTGTACCTCTTTGAGGGAGAAACTAAATGTTGCTGTCAGAAAAGGGAAGGGCCTAGTGCAACACAGAGACAGCCTGAAGCAAACTATGGAAGAGATGAGTGCTGTGATAGAGAAACTTAAAGATGAAAGAAAACAACATATAGAATCACTTGAGACTGAGAAATCATCTTTGATGGACCGTTTGGCTGAGAATGAGAAGAGCTTGCATGAAACAAACCAGTACTTGAGTGGACTATTAAATGCTTTAAATAAAGTGGATGTTGCTCAGGAATTTGATATGGATCCAATCACCAAGGTTGAAAAAATAGCGAAATTTTGCCTTGACCTACAGGAAACAGTGGTTTCATCACAAAATGAAGTGAAGAAATCGAAGCGAGCAACAGAACTGCTTCTAGCCGAGTTAAATGAAGCCCATGAAAGGGCTGACAACCTGCAGGAGGAATTGGTTAAGGCAGAAGCTGTGCTTTCTGAATCTTCTAAACAATACAGTGTTACAGAATCTGCAAGAGCTAATGCTGTTCATCACCTTGAGCATATTATGCATGTGCAGTCACAAACAAGAAGGAAGCAAGTGGATCATTTGATGGAGTTGAACTCCACCAGCAGTCAACTAAGAGAAGTCTGCTATGAACTTTCACATCATCTTGTCAATGCATTCAGTAAGGATGTGGACCTTATCTGCTATATGGAAAACTTCATGAAGGCTTCTGGTAAATGGATGGATGACACAAATATGATGGATGTACCCATTGCTTCTAAACATGTTTTGTCGAACCGCATAAATAACAAGGTATATTGTGCTATAAGTACACTTCTATGTGTTTTGCTTCATTTCAATATACTCGCAACATCTTCTATGGTTTAGCTATTTCTGTACCATTTTGAAGATAGGATTGATTGCTTAGGTTAACTTGTATCTGTGTTTCATCACATGTATATCCTAGACATGTACTCCCTGCTCATTTTCCTGCATTGTCTGCATAGTTAGGTGACTCCAACCTATTTTTCTTTAAGTGAGATTCATATTGTTAAAACCTGAAAGATAATATTTATATAAAATATATCCTTATCCTTAAACTTCCATGTTGGTTCGTTCACCATGGAAGTCATTAATGTTTTCCTCAGAATATGGCATTTCCACCCATAATAAGATGGAAGACCTTGCTTTTTTCCTGTGCCGAAACAGTACACACATCTTTTTTGCTCTATGGAATTATAAGAGTGTTACTTTTGGATTTGTAATAAGCCCTAACCACTTTCTAATTGGTCTTAAATTGCTCTTTACAGAAGGCTCATATTCCAAATGCTCCTTTGGAAATTAAGATGGATGATACCGATGAAAGACATATTTTGCATCATCTTGCTATTGCGTGCCATGCTTTATCTGATTGTGTAAAGGACTGTAATGATATCAAAAGGAGCATCGATGAGCATGGATTTTCAGTTGAACAGAAAGCAACAGAGCTATTAGATGTTATGTCCAACTTGCAGAGCAGACTCACTTCTCAGCATAATGAGTTGGAATCTTTGAGAGCAAAAGTTGTTGAACTACAGTCAGAATTGAAGGAAAGAGACGAGGAGATTGTATCTGCACGCAGGAATATGAGCTTGCTATATGAAGCATGCACCAGTTCAGTTGCTGAGATTGAAGGGATGACTGATATGTACCCTGGTAACTGGACCTATGCTGTTGAGCATTCTGCGTATGAATGTATAAAATCAATAGTTGAACAGTTAGTATTGGCTATAAAAACTTCTCAGAACAGCAAGGAAGGCAGCACAGGGGAACTGAAGGCTACTGTTCTTGAGTTGCAGCAGGAGCTTCAAGCTAAAGATATCCAAATTAGTGCAATCAGTTCAGAGCTTTCATATCAGTTAAGGGTAGCTGAATCTTCTGCAAAGCAACACTCAGTTGAGCTTGAAGATGCAAGAATGGAGGTCCACAATTTGGCAAAGAAAGTTGATATGTTGCATAATCAGAACAAGGCTCTAGAGACTCAAGTAAATGAGCTTAAAAATATGGAGTCAGTGGCAAGTGAGCAGCACGGAAGAATTAAGGAATTGACTGATGAACTAAGCAGAAAAGACCAAGGTGAGCTGTCAGAATGCTATGATTCAGTTTAGTTTGATCACTTTTGTTTTGTTCACTGCTAAATATTTTTGCATAATAAAAAACGAAAACATATGTTGCTATGGTGATTTATATGTTCGTATGTTCTGCAGAAATTGAAGGTTTGATGCAAGCACTTGATGAAGAAGAAAAAGAGCTTGAAGTCATGGAGAATAAAAGCCATGAGTTGGAGCAATTGGTGCAAGAAAAAGAATTTGCTTTAAAGAGCGCAGAAATTTCTAGGACTAAAGCTCTGGCAAAACTTGCAACAACTGTTGACAAGTTTGATGAATTGCATAGCTTGTCTGAAAATCTTCTTGCAGAAGTGGAAAACCTTCAGTCACAATTGCAAGAAAGAGATTCAGAGATCTCTTTTCTGCGTCAGGAAGTTACAAGAAGTACTAATGAGCTGCTAACCACTGAAGAGAGCAACAAAAAGTACTCATCACAGATAAATGATTTCATTAAATGGTTAGAAACAGCACTTTTGCAGTTTGGTGTGCATTGTGATTGTGATGGCTCTCAAGTTTCTGCCTATATGAATATGTTGGGCAAAAAAATAGGATCTCTGATAACTGAATCAGATGATTTAAGGGTAATAGTTCAAAGCAAAGATTCTTTACTACAGGTTGAAAGGACCAAAATGGAAGAATTGATGCGTAAATCAGATGCTTTAGAAGCTTCATTGAGCCAAAAGGATTCTCAAATAGGGTTGCTTCGCCGGGACAGAGCTTCCAGTCAGCTGAGCAGATCTATAAACTTGCCTGGTACCTCAGAGATTGAGCAAATGGTAAGTATGTTCTATTTTGTGAATATACAAGTACTTGTACAGACTGGATAGAACATAGAACAAATTAATAGGTATTATTTATGCTTACCTGCATATTTCAATTGAGTGCAGAATGACAAAGTAAGCCCATCAGTTGTCACTCAGCTTCGAGGGGCGCGAAAAGTCAACAATGACCAAGTTGCTATCGATGTAGAGATGGATAAGGACAAGCCATTAGATGATGAAGATGATGATAAAGGTAATCATATGTCCTGCTTCCTGAATACAGACTCACTTTTAGTTCTGTTCTCTTGTTGATCTCACATTTGTTATGGCAGCGCATGGTTTCAAGTCATTGACTATGTCACACTTTGTTCCCAAGTTCACTCGACCGATATCAGACAGAATTGATGGGATGTGGTAACTGCAATTACGCCTGTTACTTTACTGATTGATGATGTTTTGGCAGAGTCACTAATTTTCTTTTTATTTTAACAGGGTCTCTGGTGATAGATTGCTCATGAGGCAACCGACCTTAAGACTTGGTGTCTTGATATATTGGATTGCACTGCATGCATTGCTCGCAAGTTTTATTTGAAGTCTATGTGTAGTGGTGCGTGATAATTTTACTAAACACCTATTGATCTCTCTACTCTTATTGCACCCTTGACCCTTCTGTTTGATTAGAACATCTTCAGTAAAATTACATTTCTAGTTTGTGCTGAGCAGGATTCTGAGTAGGATTCGTGCTGACACACTTGCATTTGTAGTCTCATTCTTATAGCTAATAGTGATGTTTCTCAACATGCTAGATTTGCAGTTTAACATGTTTGTTGGTAATCTTCCTCATTTGCAGGATAGAATGAGACGAAGGCCTGATGAACAGATGTATGGTGCTTCTGGTGGACGTGGTTCAGATACTCTACTTCTCCCCAAACCTGCACTAGTACTAATACCTGTGCTTGGTGCTGGGTAGGTTATGAATTCAACAGCTAATAATTCGGTTAGAATATCCATGATGTATACTAAAGTTGGGTATTTTGTTTGTTTTCTGCTTATAGCCCACACGGTCCATTTGTTCCTGCACACCTGCAGAGGTGGGCATGCAGATGATGCAGAAAGGACTCCCAGGACCAAATGCTGCCCGACAATCTAAGCGTTCAGTGATGGGACCAATGCTACCCATGTATCCATCATTTCCACTTGACAGACGTACTTATTGAAGGTACTTTAGTTCCCTTCTAATCAACTCAGTCATAAGATTATGGCCGTGTTTAATCCCCGAAATCCCCAAAAACATTTGCATTGAAGACCGTGCCCCCTCTCACGGAGCACGCTTCCCAATACAAAAATTTACACCCTTTTCCCCCAACTAAACAGACCCACTTGGTTTGCTTTTTGTGGTGGGAATAGCAACCATTTTTTACTCATCAACTTTCTCTTGGATTAGTCAGACTGATTCAAGACTATGCAGAACTAGTATATTCCATATTAGTAAGTGGCAACCACATTCACCTTAACCCTGTTTTCTTCCATGCTCACCTGCTTTGCAAGTTATAGCTTTGTAACTTTGACAGATTTCCCACTATGTTAGGTTTACCATGCGGGGACTTATCCTAGGGTTGAAAGACTTGCTGTATATTTGCATTTTACTCTTTGTGCAGCGATAGAATGTCTCATCATGAATCCACTGTCTTAAGGAACCTTTTCGACTATATGTAACTTGGTTCTCGCTCTGGTTGCAGTTACAAAGACCTCGACGCTCCAAAGGAAGAAATCGTCGCTCTTGACTTGAGAAGATTGTAGAGAATTTCCAGTTGCCCTTTTTGATTTCGTTGATAACCACAGCTAGTTCATCCTGATAGCATGTGCAATCAGTATATCTGACATGAAAGCAGGTTACGTTCGGTTCCTGAGGCATGACATGCCCGAAAGTTTTTTTAGGTTTCCAATGTGATGCTTCATCATGTTCTGCAGGCTCTAGCACGTCCTATACGCTCATATTATGAGCATATTTTAGATAGAATTCCTATACAACAGTTACCTATTTGCTGTTGCGCTACTGTGTTTGTCCATTTGTGAGAAACACAAGATGCATGGTCGTTCAAACTGCTTATAGTTGCTGCTGGATGGTGGGATCCTGAGAAAAACTCCCTTTCGTAACCATTTTTTTTTCCTCTCTCATTTTTTTGGGCGAATGTGGGCTTTGCACGGCAGCATTTGAACAATGAGCAATCTAAGGGGAAAAAACGATCATACATTTTAGTTACACAAGTTTGACTTTATTTTAGTTACCTCAAGATGCGTCGGCCAGTCAGAGCTTTTTTTTAAAAAAAAATCAACATGACTTCTCGATCGCTGCAAAATCTCCGTACCCACGGCGGTACAGTGATCATGCTCAGCTGAGAGGTTAGCGCCGCGCCCGTACGCCCATACAGACATTGTGATCAAATCTTCATCTGTTTCTATAACACGCAATATTTTCACTAAAAATTTTCAATGCAAAGAGCGATGAGTTATGAGTAGCATTTTATTTCTCTTCCTATTTTATTGTTCAGGCACTTCATAAAAGTCCTTCAGCAGAAATCTCTAAAAAGTTTTCAAAAAACCTTTGGAGTTTCCAGAAAATAAAAGATGTTTGGAAAAGAAATGCTTGCATACAAAAATTAGTTTTATAATCGAAATAGCTAGATCGAGATTCCTTAATCACCTCGTGCATTTGGCAATGCTAAACATTTAGATTTGAGCACAGGCTCTTGAACCGCCGCATAATTGTGACATCTCTCATGCTTAAAACATGCTTCTTCTGCTTCTATCTTGTAACAAAGTATCTTGATCTTGATCACCGATTTTGTTGCATTCTAGATTGAACCTGTTGTGTCATCACCTAACCTAAACAGAAGCTACTATCACTCGAACTTGTTCACCAACATCCCCCCCCCGTTCATTTTTACACGAGACACTCGTACAAGAGTCTCCTGAAAATTTGATGTTAATTTCCCTTGATAATTCTAGTACCGACTTACAGTGACCCTCCCTCCCTCAAGTTTCGTCAGATATTTTTGTGGGAGATTATTCAACACGGCCCTCTCCTTCTTTATGATTTTCTTTTCTGCAGGTGGAGTCCGGTCCACGAAATCCTCCTCCTACCGGCCACACAACACAACTCAGAACGCAAAACAGTTTTCGGAAGCGGACGAGAAGCCAACGCCAGGCCAGCACACTGCACACCACACCGAAAACGAAAAGAAAAAAAAACTCAGAAAAAAAAAATTAAAGAAGGCGAGGTGGATACGGCAGCCCTAGCTCGCTCGCTTTGCTTTGCCCCTGCGCGTCGCCCCACTATATAAGCCCCGCCTCCGCCCCATCCCCCGCACTCCATCGCCTCGCCGCCGTTCCCCGCAACACCTCACGACCTAATCGCGCGCCGGCCCCGGCTCGCCGTCGCGCTCTCCAGATCTCCGCCCCGCCGCCGAGGTGAGCATCCTTGCGCCCGTCCGTCCACGGCTTGGCTCGTTGACTGCTTGCTATGCTCGTTCCGTTCCGATTCGATTCGGTTCGATCCGCGGCGGGGGAGGTAGGTAGCGGCCTCTCGAGGCTTCGGATCCTGTGTTCCCCTTATCGGATTTACATGCTTGAGCCGGCGGCGCCGCTGATAGGGCGCTCGCGCGGGCCGCCGGTCGCTTCGCGCGCGGCGCGTCCGGTCGCTGGGTGCGGGTAGCTGGTGGGCGCGGCGTTGGCCGTCGGCGAACTGGAACTGGCAGGCTCCGCTCGGGGCCGCGGGGCGGTGGTCTGAGCGTCCTGATCGGCGGATCTGGGCGTGGTGCTGCCGGGTTCAGAGGTTCCAGATCCTGGAGTTAATTTCGTAGGTGGTGGTTGTGATGTCGGCATAAGCTAGGGTTTGAGTGGTTTCGTGACAGCTTGGCACTAGGATTTATTTGGGTTGGTTTTGGTAGCAATCGCCGGATTGGGTGTAGGTAGGATATGATTCCACGTCAGATCGATGAAATTTTCAATCGTGGAGAGTTCAATCTTGAGTCCTGTGTAGCTTAGCTTTTTAGGAACTGCTCAGCTAGGGGGATTGGAATTCTTCATGCAGCGTGTGCTAGGTGGTTATTCTAGCTATTTTAAGTCATTAATATCTTGTTGGATGTTGCAACGGAAGTGATTAAGCGATTTAGTGCTCCTGTGGTTTTTTATTTTGCTCTGTTTGTTGTCTGCGCTAGAATTGCTGGCCTTTTTTGTTGCACAAATTTTGCATATCAATTATATTGTGGAAGGTCATGAATGCACTTGCAGCTCATATTTTGTTCTGATTGACAGCTTATGTTTTGTATTTTCTTGCCATTGCTTTTACAAATGTAGCATAAATTCATTATTTGCTAAGCATATGGGATGCACTTACTCATGTTGAGGAATAGAACAAGTACCTTGTAATGTCATGCTGTGCTACTGAATTAGCATAACATTACTTTAGCTGTGGGATCATGTAAGATTTTGTTGTCAAGTCATGGGTTTTGCTGTTTACTATCTCCTTTTTGTTTTAGTTTTGGGTATGTTATTTCGGCACAGTTCTGATTGTGGTAAGACTGGAGTGTTGTTGTGTAGGCTGTAGATAGTCTATTTGTGTGGTATATAATGTAATTTATGCTGTTGTTTGTGCCTTGTTGATATAGAATGATTAATCTGGATGTTGAATTTGGGTGCCTTACAATGTTTCATAGTTCACACAGTATTCCTCATTATGGCATGGCGTGATGATTTGCCAAATCTTGACAAATTTTTATCAATCTTACTTGACCACTGACATTTGTTCTTCTATTTGTGCTAAAACAGGTAGCAGCATCTGTTCTGCTGCAGTCTGACAAAGTGGAGGGCTTAGGTGTTGCTGCTTCTTTTATGTCTGAACAATCTTTGCTTTATTTGGGATTGTTGGGAGAGTATTCTCGTGCAACGAGAAAAAGGCACAAGCTTCCATTCCACTGCATGCATCAAGAGCCCATCTGGTCATCTTGTTCTGAGGTGTCTTTTGCTGGTGCTCAGAGTCAGCCTGGTTTTCTCCAAGGATCAGCAGCTACTCTCGGTTCAGGATTCTGCCACATCTGATAGCATCAGCTTCAGAAATCTTTATCCAAGATGGCTCTGCAAAACATTGGTGCTTCAAACAGGGATGATGCCTTCTACAGGTACAAGATGCCAAGGATGATTACCAAAATAGAAGGGCGTGGTAATGGCATCAAGACAAACATTGTGAACATGGTTGACATTGCAAAAGCACTTGCCAGGCCAGCTTCCTACACAACCAAATACTTTGGGTGTGAGCTTGGCGCACAGTCTAAGTTTGATGAGAAGACAGGAGTTTCCTTGGTTAATGGTGCTCATGACACTGCAAAGCTGGCTGGTCTACTTGAGGTGTTCATCAAGAAGTATGTCCAGTGTTACGGGTGTGGCAACCCTGAGACTGAGATTCTGATCTCTAAGACCCAGATGATGTCACTGAAATGTGCTGCCTGTGGCTTCATCTCAGATGTTGACATGAGGGACAAGCTTACAACCTTCATCCTGAAGAACCCACCTGAACAGAAGAAGGGAGGAAAAGATAAGAAGGCCATGAGGAGAGCTGAGAAGGAACGTCTGAAGGAAGGTGAGGCTGCCGATGAGGAGCAGAAGAAACTGAAGAAGGATGCAAAGAAGAAAGGTGTATCTTCCAAGGAATCCACAGCTAAGGTTTCAAAGAAGAAGGCTGCTGCAGCTGGCTCTGATGAAGATCATTCAACATCTCCAACTCGCAGTCGTGATGGAGACAATGCAGCTGCAGAAGAGGATGATGATGTCGAGTGGCAGACTGACACTTCTCTGGAGGCTGCAAAACAACGCATGCAGGAGCAACTGAGTGCGGCAACTGCTGAGATGGTGATGCTCTCCACTGATGATACTGAGAAGAAGAAGCAGGCCACCCCTAAAGAAGCCACTGCTAATGGTTCTGCGAAAGCCCAAGAGAGCTCTGAGCCAGCCGTCACTAAGCCCAGTCCCTACAGTGAACTGGTTGGAGACATCAAGGCTAGCTTGGGAAGTGCTGCAACACCCACTCAGCTCAAGTCTGTACTGGCATCCTCAGCCCTCCCTCCCCAGGATGTGATGAACGCTCTCCTCGAGGCTCTCTTTGATGGAGTGGGGAAGGGATTTGCAAAGGAGGTGGTGAAGAACAAGAAGTACCTTGCTGCCGCTGTGCCTGATGAGAGTGCCCAGACCGTGCTGGTCCAGGCAATTGAGTCTTTTGGCGGCAAGTGCACCCCCGAGGCACTGAAGCAGGTCCCAGTCGTTCTGAAAGCCCTGTACGATGGAGATGTGCTGGAGGAGGAAACCATCGTGGAGTGGTACAATGCTGCTGTGACTGCAGGCAAGAACTCCCAGGTTTTGAAGAATGCCAAGCCGTTTGTGGATTGGCTCCAGAGCGCCGAGTCTGAAGAAGAGGATGATGAGTGAGGCCTGTGGATGCGGTGCTGCTTTGATTTCACAGCGCTCCCCATTACTACTTATCTTTGTGTCTTGATTGTCTCGTAGTCGGTTTATCTCGTGTGATATTGTCGGTGTCGTATCCCGTGTGATCGTGTCAGTCTTTTGTATCCAGTCTCAACAATTGGTGTTTGTCTAAACTGCGTTATGCGAGTTTGTAAGCAAGCGTACCTTTGTGGTTTGTTGCTTGTCGTGGCGTGTGCCCGTTTGCTGCTACATTCAGTGTGATGTTTTTTGGAAGTTTCGGTTTACCTATTTCACCTGTCGACTGTTTATTTGTCTGCATGCTTTAGGGGTTGTTCAGATTTGTTGTTTTGTGAGAATGGTTCCATATCCCTCCTGAACCTTTTGTCTGAACAATATAACAAAAAAAAAGTTCACTAGGATTCTAAACTCCTCGACGTAGATAAGAAGTCCAACAGGAGCTTTGTTTATTTTCCAACCCGTACTCCTGTGATGGATCATACTAGTACATCTAATACTACAGTGGTATGACACATGACCCGATAATACTAGTACATCTAATGCTATAGTGGTATGACAGATGAGTAGATGACACTTTGAAGTACTACGAAATGCTTAGCAAATTGTTAGTGACTATCCACGTAGGTTGCACACTAGCTCCTGCAAAACATTTTCTGGCCACCACCTTTAAGTAGCAACTTGCATCTTATTACCAAATCGGCGAAACTAGTAACTGTGTTCCTATTTGAGGACAAGTTGTAAATGGAACGTCCAAGCCGGAGGTCCCGAACTCGGGAACGTTAAGTTCAAAAAAAAAAAAAGAACTCGGGAACAAAGTGTGATTCCTTCCAGGCTTCCAGAGCAGTGCAGGGCTCACACGTCAGTAGGAGAACTGTTACTACACGCCGGTAACTCTTGTCGCCGCACTTATTTTCTTTTCGAGTGGTCAGGGCGCACAAGGCAGGGTTAGAGACTTCGCGCGGGACACGGGAACGAGCCCAGCCAACGGTCCAGATAAAGGAGGCCGTATGTTAGCATTTTGTTCGTGGGCTCGTCGAGCACGACAACCTATTGTCGGCCCAAACGTTTTTTTGCGGCCCGTCAAGCCATTTTGAACCGAACCGAACAGAAAAATGATGAGCCGGGTGAATCAAAATATTCTCCCGCAAAAAGGAAAAAAAGAAGAAGAAGGAACCAATCAAACTGCAAGGGAGAGAAAAAAAATCTCAAAGAAAATTTCAGATGCTTACTACTGAATATGCACAAAATAAGCTGCATAATTTCAATTTCCTTCAAATTCATCCTGCATCAGTGCACACTGTAAACACCAGTAGCTTATGTCATGGGCTCATGGCTCACTGGACCGAGTTGCAACCAGAGCTAAAAACCTGTCCCAGATCGAAGTCAATGAATTGGATGTCGAGTCAAGATACAGGGGATCTTTCGGGCCTTCAGCTGCACAAAACAGTTTAGACAAAAAAAAAACAAAAGGGTCCAGTAGAAATGAATTAATTCATTTGGAAATAGTGGCACGAACTGAAGGAAAATATGAAATTCAACTGATATAGGGCACATATAATCACCGGTTAAACAAATCTCAGAGCCTCACTTTGGAACCCCAGGACTGCTAGCAACCAAGATTCCCAGTTCCTTTTAATTGAGTTATGTTTCCATATAATCCACTACATATAATGAATTAATGAGCTCAAAATACAACAGATTTTACATACACTAAGCTGCTGATTGAATATCCTCCAAATGAATGATAGCCCAGGAGGAAGTAACAAAAACAAGAGAAGATAGCCCAGGAGGAAGTAACATCGCAAGTAGGAGCTGCGGAACGATCACACCATCTTCTCTTCTCATGCTAACTAAAGAGGAGTTTATGTTCATATGCCACCACTGCTATCATCATTGGTCCATAATTGGGTCGCCTATCCAGCGCGGGACTCTTTGCCGACTGGGTCAAATGAATCATTTGCCACATACCAGTCATTGCATAATACTTGATCCAATCTTTGGGTTCTTCAACAGAAGTTATTTCACTGCAGAAGCGCTCCAATGCAACCCAGTCATTGCACTGTTAATCTTGCTGCTCGAGTGCCTGATCTGGATACTTGCAGCCCTCCTGGGACGGGGCATGTAGAGCGCACTGAGCATCTTCTCCATACCATCGACAGTGAACCTTACATACCTGCCAGTATTTCCCTCTTGCTCCACAAGTGGCCCATAGTTCTGTAAGTAGCTCCTGTAAGCAGGAATGATTGTCTGTACCACAAGATTACACGTCTTCTCCCGCAAATCCTTGTCCGGTATGACCCACGATGATTGTCTGCAATACATCTCATCAAAGCTTGAATTGAATGTTTTGAGACGCTGCTTGACCAGGTCCCTCGCCGTGGCTCGGCCCTTTGAGAACAATATTAATCCCTCCCGGTTCAGTAGTGGGGAAAGTGCTCCCCAGCTCTCCCGGATAAACATTGACAAATAGTATTCCTTGTATTGTTCATGGTCTCGCAGCCACACATCACCCAAGATCTCACCTAGCTTAGTAGCCTTCAAATGCCTAAAGAAATGCCAGTGTGTGTTCATCATGAAGAGATACGGCAGCATAGCATTGTCATACGCCTTGGACCAAACATCAAAGTTAGCTTCGAGGGCCTTGACGATATTAAGCACCGCATCAACAAGCATCCTGTCATCGAACACCTCTTTGCGCCAGCTGCGATGAATGGTGAGCACCTGTCCAAGCACTGGTCTGTATTGATCACCAAGCAGCCGGTTGCAGTACTCGACGACAAAGGTAACTAAGCGCGGCACACCCCCATCAGATGGGGGAGGCATGTGTCGCTGTAGCTCCACCTGCACAATCAACTCCTCAAAGATCTCAACGGCACCATCAATCAACAGCTTCACAAGGTCCCTCGTCTGGCTCTGAATCTCTGCACAGGCCTTACCGCCGAACAACCTATTGAAGTCCAGCCGCAGCCTATTCAATGAATCAAACACCTCCAGCAACCTCTGGAGCTTGATGGGGTCCTTCTTGGCATCGGCAACTGCACGGCCAAACCTCAAGAAATCAAGAACGCCGGCCTGTGCCGCCACCTCAGCGAAGCACGCGGATGCAGCATCCTTGTGCTGCCCAAACACCTTGGCGCAGAGCTGCCGCTCTGACTCGAGGAGGCGGCGCACCACAAACTCCAAATGCCGCCCCCACATCTCAAGTGCAGGTCCCAACGCCTGCGCGTCCTGCGCTGGGTCGCGCAGGTAGTCAAGGCCGAGAGCACCTAGGCTGGCGCTCACCACGCTCCCTCGCGCATCAATGTAAGCCACCACGCAGCGGTCCTGCCTGCCGTTGGCCACGAGGCGATCAAGGATGAGGCTGAGCTTGTGGACGGCGGCGGCGGGCACACGGGCCGGCGCCGCCGCGGCCCCAGGCTTCGGCATCGCGAGCGGCGCGGAGTGGTCGGCGAGGAGGCGGCGGAACTCGGCCTCGAGGATGTCGAGGGCGGCGGCGAGGAGCCCGCCGTCGAGGTCGCCTTCCGGCGCCTTGAGCCCGTCGAGCGTGACCCCGAGGTCGGCGAGGAAGCGCGGGTCGGCGAGGTCGCGGTCGCCGAGGTACTCGACGATATCGGCGAGCCACTGCGCGGCAAGGCCGCAGTTGCCGGCGAGGAAGCGGCGCGCCTCCTCGAGCTGCGCCAGGACGGCGAGGTACCCGGGCAGGTCCTCCCCGCGCGCGCCGGAGGGCGCCAGGAGCGGCGGCTCGAGCCCGTGCACGGCGTCGAACACCTTGAGCACCGCGGCGGCGGGGCCGACGGCGCGGTCGATATGGGGCCCGGCGGCCGCGAGCTCCCCCCGCGGCGCGCGGATCGGGCGCACCGCCGCCTCCAGCGCCGGCAGCGCCACCTGGATCTCCTCGAGCCGGGGCCCCGCGCGCGCCAGCGCGTGCCCCAGCGCCCGCGACTTCTCCACCCCCGCCCGCAGCGTGCGCCGCGCCGCCGCCAGGCTCGCCGCCACCCGGTCCTCCTCCTCCTGATCCATCGCCGCCGCCCGAATCGACGGCGCCCGGCACACAATGGCGGATGCCGGATGCCGGAGCCGGAGCCTCCCCCTCTCCCACTCTCTCTGCGCTCTCCGGCTCTCCCCCTCTCACTGGTACCGGTTCCTTCCTCTCGGGTTGCGGGTGGAGAGAGAGAGAGAGAGAGGTTTGAGGGGGAGTTTGGTTGGGGGCGGGTGAAGACGAAGAGGCAGGGGGCAAACGGGGAAGGGAAGGACGAAAAGGGAGGCGGGGTTTTGTTTCCGGGCGGAAAAGCACGTTTGGCTGCGCTCGCGTGGCTGTTTTGCTTTTCGTAGGGTTGCTCTGCTCGTGCGCCGGCAATCTTGCGCTTTGTGCTGTAATGTGCTGACGAGTGAGCGAAAAGAGAGGAGAAATGGAGGGAGAATGTTCTGCTCCGCCTTGGCTTCGCATGTGCAAGCGGCAACAGTGGGGTATCTAAGAGGTCTAATTTAGTCTTTGTTTGGTTCCGACCGGAAATGATAGAAACAATAACATACTTCGTACATGACAAGAGATCGGATTTTATTCCGAGTCAGAAACTACTTGCAATAAAATAAATTCATTATAGATACAATAAGAGACTGTGATTAATTCACATTTTTAAACTCATGGATTGATTCTTAGTCTCCTATTACAGCTATCATGAGTCTATTTTGTTGTAATTAGTTTCTGACTTGGAATAAATACCGGTCTCTTGTTATATATCTCTTATTATTTCTATCATTTTCGCCCCGAATTGAATCCATGTACAGCCGAACAAGCTCTTAGAGAGTTTTATTTCTCTTCGTCTTCCTTCCTTCTCTCCTCCTTTTGGCTGTGGGGGTGGGGGAAAAGGAGGTAACCAGCTTCGATGAATGTTGTTCCGAATTTCACAATCTCATCTTCTAGCTCGTTGCACTTACAAATACGGAGCTGATAGTTTTTCATCTTCAATCATATAGGAGTAGTACTAGATTGTTGCTCGCGCGTGCCGCGTAACGAGCTGGTTCTCCAACAAAGACCTAAGTAACCACAATGTAGAGAGAGGAGAGGTAAGAATTAAGAGTGAAGAAAAAAAAAAGAAGAAAAAGAGGGGGACTAGCAATTGAAACTTCGATGGACTTCAATCCTGGCCGAATCATTGCCGGGTTGAAGGTAGAAAAAGACGATCGTATCGTATGATTGCATGTGGAGCGCGGGAATAATGTGATCGTCGAGATCCAATGCCATGTCCGGGTCCGGGCGGTGGGCCACGCACGTGCACGCTGCAGCACTGCAAGGTGACAAATCGCAACGGGCTGGATCTGATTGAGAGGCGAGCGCATCCGCACCGCAGCAGGCAGGAGGAAGAGGGGCGGCGGGCCTTGCTTCTCGATCTCGTGGGCCATCGCCCGGCGTCCGCCGCGGCCTGGTCTGGTTGTGGAGAGATTCTCTCCTCGGTCGTCCAGGCTTCAAAACTCTCGCAAACTTTGAACACAAACTGGGAACAAATTACAAATCCAAAGTGACGTTGCTTCAAATTCATCCAGACGAATTTACAGGAGACAGAGAGATTTGGAGTGGCTTTGTCTTCGTGGCGGATGGGTGAGCCTGGTTACTCGATTAATTCGCCCAGTATATTATAGTAAAAAAAATAAGCAACGAGGAAGATGAGACCAACAACACAAACAGTCCCGGCTGGGCCATCGGCTTGTTACGGCACTAGCGGGCCTTTCTGGGCCCACTGGACGCAGGCCTGATGGTGTGGGCCCAATAAGTTGACACTTCCCGTATGTCGACCATATTTTCGTGGGCACACAGAGATCCGATTACCTTGGTCTTGTTTGGTTTATCCCCGTGCTAGAAATAGTGAGATTTTGACTGCTAATTATAATGTCAAGCAAAACCAGTTTACAAAACTAAGTTCAGAACCTCCGCGCTAGTGACCCTGAAGAATCTAATGAGACCTTTGACGTGCGATTAGAGGACAATTACTATAGTGTCACTGTAGCAAATCAATTAATTACCGTCATTAGATTCGCCGCGAAAAGTTACACCTATACCTGAAAAAGTTTTGTAAATAGACTTCATTTAGTACACCATGCATGTGAGATTTCTTTTTCGGGAAACGTGCACACTAGAATTCTAGCGTAATCCAAGACCCTTGACCGGAGGAGATCGATTTTCCGTGAGCTTGGGTTGGGCCTGTCGGTACCCTGCAACTGGGGTATCCACTCCTACTGTGCCAAGACTCGCGTAGTTATCCGTAACTACGCCCTAAGGAGCTGAGCAGCCGGACCCCTGGGGTCCCGCTCCATCTCACCGGACCAACGGTCCCGGACCCGCTTTCTGCTCGGGGACGGGTCCGGTGTCACCACGTGTCCCAGAGGTGGAAATGATCAGCACCTGTGGCCGCGGACCCGGACCCCCGCAGGTGGGTCCGGGACCTCCACGTTCCATCCGGACTCCCGCACATGGTCCGGGACCTCCACGTGCCTATCCGGACCCCCGTGAGCTCTCGGCTCAGCTAGCTGCTCGGGAGGGGTCCGGAGCCGCCACGTGTCACACAGACGTGGGGCGCGGGCGCAAGCCTTCTGCTGGAAGCTCCCTCACCCACCCGCATTAAGTTCGAGTGGTTGAGGCGGGCTCTGTTGCCTCTGGGCACGGGGCAGCTTTTGTCAGTCCACACTGTGGATCGCCAGTTACCGAGGCGGCTCGTCAGTTACCAAGGCAAGAATTAAAGACTCAGCGCCTCACGCATGGGCGACGAGTCATGATGACCAGCTACTGACTGGAGCAACAGTGCACGCTGCTACAGTGGACTGAGTCAATAGTTCGGCGCTTCATCATGACCTCGACACGCGGCTGCAGAGGCTAGACTCTACTCTGACAGGACAGCTCAAGACCATCCCTGGTCAGAAGCTACGCACGGAAGCCGATGACAAGATCTCCGGATCTGAAGCATTGAAGGCCAAAAGTGTAGTTTATAATACATCGTCGGGCCCACCTATCGGGCCCCTGCTCAGTGTATGTGCTCCCCTTGGACATATAAAAGGGAGAGCACGCCCGCTAGAACACAAGTTCACACGGACACGAGATACTCTAAGACTCTCACAACACAAGCTCTGTTTCACGCCGAACAACCCTGCTCTCAACCTCTTGAGAGCACAAGCAATACAACAAACAGTGGACGTAGGGTATTATGCTCCGGCGGGCCGAACCACTCTAAATCCTCGAGTGTTCTTGTGCGCTTGTTTCATGAGGAGATCGAACTAGTCCTAGCTAACCCCCGAGTACTCTCCCTCTGGGCTTAGGCGGGTGCATTCCGCCACCCGGCTATGGTTTACCACACCACGACATTTCACTCCTACTGTGCCAAGACTCGCGTAGTTATTCGTAACTACGCCCTAAGGAGCTGAGCAGCCGGACCCCTGGGGTCCGGCTCCATCTCACCGGACCAACGGTCCCGGACCCGCTTCCCGCTCGGGGACGGGTCCGGTGTCACCACGTGTCCCAGAGGTGGAAATGCTCAGCACCTGTGGCCGCGGACCCGGACCCCCGTTGGTGGGTCCGGGACCTCCACGTGCCATCCGGACTCCCGCAGATAGGTCCGGGACCTCCACGTGCCTATCCGGACCCCCGTGAGCTCTCGGCTCAGCTAGCTGCTCGGGAGGGGTCCGGAGCCGCCACGTGTCACACAAACGCAGGCGCGGGCGCAAGCCTTCCGTTGGAAGCTCCCTCAACCACCCGCATTAAGTGCGAGTGGTTGAGGCGGGCTCTGTTGCCTCTGGGCACGGTGCCGCTTTTGTCAGTCCACACTATGGATCGCCAATTACCGAGGCGGCTCGTCAGTTACCAAGGCAAGCATTAAATACTCAGTGCCTCACGCATGGGCGACGAGTCATGATGACCAGCTACTGACTGGAGCAATAGTGCACGCTGCTATAGTGGACTGAGTCAGTAGTTCGAGGCTTCATCATGTCCTCGACGCACGGCTGCAGAGGCTAGACTCTACTCTGACATGACAGCTCAAGACCATCCCTGGTCAGAAGCTACGCACGGAAGCCGATGACAAGATCTCCGGATCTGAGGCATTGAAGGCCAAATTGTAGTTTATAATATATCGCCGGGCCCACCTGTCGGGGCCCGCTCAGTGTATGTGCTCCCCTTGGACATATAAAAGGGAGAGCACGCCCGCTAGAACACAGGTTCACATGGACACGAGATACTCCAAGACTCTCACAACACAAGCTCGGTTTCACGCCGAACAACCCTGCTCTCAACCTCTTGAGAGCACAAGCAATACAACACACAGTGGACGTAGGGTATTACGCTCCGGAGGTCCGAACTACTCTAAATCCTCGAGTGTTCTTGTGCGCTTGCTTCATGAGGAGATCGAACTAGTCCTAACTAACCCCCGAGTACTCTCCCTCTGGGCTTAGGCGGGTGCATTCCGCCACCCGGCTGTGGTTTACCACACCACGACAGGGCCCATTCTGAACCATCCCAAAAAATAAGATTTCCTATTTTGCTACTTTCTTGTTTCCTATTCTTTTTACCTAGTGGTCCTGAAACTTTTGTATAGCTACATCAGCTCAGCCCTAGGCACTTGTGCTTCCAGCTCCAAGCACAGCTCTGGATGCCGGACGGGAGGTGCTGTGCAGCCGTGCAGACCGCCACAGTGGGACACGGTTACGTATCTCTTTTTTTTTTGCGAGAAGGATTGTAACATATATTAAAAAGAAAGCACAGTACAATCCAATCTTGCAGAAAGGTCCCTGAGTAACAATGAAATTACAACAAGGTCCTAACCGCTACTGCTTATCTTATTCCTCAACTGTCGCTGACGCCTAGATCCCGCTGGACATTGAGCAGAGCAACCGGACTTCAAGCCACCGTTCAATGCCATGCCAAAGCAAAGAGCGGACCCCAAACATTGGAAAGCTGCAAGAGATCGTTGGTTGGAGAGCACAGCTGTCGGCTCCCTTGAATCGGCCCCAAATCCTTCCGCAATCGCTAACCCCGACACCCAGCACGCCACCCGAACTCCGGCGAGAACAACGCCAACAACAAAGCCAAGGAGAAGCACCCCGAAGAGGAGATCCATCCACACACCAACGGAGGGACTCCAACCAGCCTCACAAAGAAGATCCAAGCGAACAAACTCACCCGGATGTTCTAGGAGGAGCAAAATACTCTCTGCCGCGCCGCCATCGCCAGCGGCGAACAGAAGGAACAAGATCCACCCCGCCGCACTGCCGTCTCCGACAACTATCGGGAGGAAGCCCGGCCGAGCAGGAGAAAGCACCGCCGCCATCCGCACGTGAACAGGAACAACTGCGCCCTCCTTCGGCAAATCCTAGACCTAGACACAACTACATCTAGTCTATATACATCCGCGCAATGATTCTGCGGCCCACCCCTCTCTCCGACGCTGGACCGGCCATCGGAGAGGAGAGGGGCCGGCGGAATCGCTGCCGGAAGCTCTTTCCGCCTTGGTGTCGCCCTCTTCTCCCTCTCTACTGTAGATGAGTGGATAAGAACGAACCGGTTACGTATCTCTTCGGAGCACACGGACAACCTATTAGCGGAGCAACTCACGAGTGAGGAAGCTTTATCTTTCCCCTGCGCCGCCGGCCCTCTCTACTTTTGAGGGCTCCCGCTGCTACCTTGGCCCCGTTTTGGTGTGTAGCGTGCTAATGAATTGTGATATTTTGACCGCTTATTACGGTGTTAAACAAAGTCAGTTTACAAAACCAACTTCAGAACTCCCGCGCTAGTGACCCTGAAGAATCTAATGATGCCTTTGACCGAGCTATTAGAGGATTTTTACTATAGCATCACTGTGGCAAATCATCAATTAATTACCGTCATTAGATTCGTCACGAAAAATTACACCCATTTCTGGAAAGGTTTTGCAAATTAACTTCATTTAGCACACCATGCATACGAGATTCCCTTTGTAGCGCTAGCTAGCGCTTTGAAACCAAACAAGGCCCTTGCTCGCACCCGTGCTGCCGCCGCCATCTACCACCTCCGTCTCTGAGGGCTCCCGCCTTTGGAGCCGCTGTCATCGCCGACCCCGCTTGCCCTCGCAACACCGACCGCAACCTCGAGGACCTCGTCGTGACTCCCGTCACAATCACGCGCCATCAATTGTCCTCCACGATCCGCGGTCAGTGGCTCCCGCAGCCTCGCCGTCCCATCCAGGGTTGCCTCCCCTGCTACCCTACCGTCGCTGACCTCCCTCTATGGCCAGACATGCCGGAGTCCGGAGACAACCCAGCCCTAGCAACACAAACCCTCGAAGCCCTGATCCCTAACCCTAGTGCGGCTGTGAGCAGAGGAAGACGAACAAAGAAGGAAGAAGACATGGCGCGGGAGGAAGAGGAAGGCCGTCGTGGGCTATGGAAGTCGATTTATAGGCTGAATGTGACTTAGCCTTCAGGTGATGGATTGTAACATAGTCGACGTATAGGCATGGGTGCAACAGCTCGCTCGTGGATCAGGCCTTGTTTAGTTCCGTCACATCGAATCTTCGGACACATGCATGGAGCATTAAATATAGTTGAAAAAAATAACTAATTACACAGTTTAACTGATTTTTTTTAATCGAGGCCGGCCCCCATTTCCATTCGCATGAAACGGAAATACAGAAGTTTGTGAACGAGTAGCGGGGGGGGGGGGGGGGGGATAGAGGGGGGAAAGGCTAGGGAAGAAGATTCCTAGTGTGGGAAGCCATCTGACTTGATTCGAGCCAAACGACACCACAGGGCCTCGGGAAGCAGAAGTAGCGTTATTACAGACCAAACCAAAAGGCAAGACTAACATCCGGGGAAGCCAACATCCCAAAAACACAATTTTAACGACAACCTAAGGAACCCAACATGAGATGAGCTTGATCTCACGCATCCTCTTCGTCTGGCACAACATCACCTTGGTCTTGGTCAACTAACGGCGGAGGAAGAAACATTCTTGCTGTAGAACGACTCTGATCGGAGAGCAGCTGGTAGGCCATCGATAGCAGCAGCCCGACTCCCTCCTTGATCTGGGTCTGGACCTCTTCCTTGTGTAGACCTGCCCAATATTTTAGGAAAGCACAAAATGATTAACACGAGCTGAATCTTTTA
This sequence comes from Panicum virgatum, assembly GCF_016808335.1. NCBI lineage: Eukaryota > Viridiplantae > Streptophyta > Magnoliopsida > Poales > Poaceae > Panicum > Panicum virgatum. Next base: position 3,756,254 of record NC_053145.1, read on the forward strand.
AGTTTTATTAGTTCATAATTATATATTATTTGTCAAGTAACAACGAAATATACTATAGTATCACAACCCAAATTTTTTCACCAACTAAACACACCCTCAATCGATTAATGGTCCTTGAGGGAGACGAGGGACATGCATAAATCTCTATCTTTATCTCTCTCTTCTCTTCTCTGCTACTAAAAAAACCTTAAGGGTTACTTTTTTTTTCGTCATCCGAATATTCCTGGCAGATTCGTTCGTCACGCGCTCCCCCCGCAGGCTTCGTTCGTTCGTCGTCCCCCGCACGCACCGTTCCCCACCCACGTCCCCACGTCCCGCACCCACTTCCATCTCCTCGCCGACCCTTGCCGCCGCCACGCAGCCCTCGACTTCGCGCCGCCGCGGGTCGCTCGCGCCGGCCCCGCAGCTCGCGCCGCCGCGCATCCCTCTCGTGCCGCTCTCGTCTCTCTCTTTCTCTCTCTCGTGCTCGCCGCCACCGCCGCGCCACTCTTCCTCCGCCCCCGCCTCCCCCGCCGCCCCGCGCGCCCCGTACCTTGAGGCGGAGAAGAATCCCTCCCGCAGCATCAAATAGATCGAGTCTGCGCGCCCCGTACCTTGAATTGCTGGAGGAAGAGGACGGAGGAGGCGTGGGCTTGGAAGCCATAGGAGAGGCGGATCCCGCGGTCGAGGAGCCCAATGGTGCCGTCGTCGCAACCCACCGCAACGCGGCCGCGGCCGCTCGAGCAGCAGGTGACGCGGCGGACGACCCTCCGCCCTCGCCCCTGCCTCCGCTTCCGCCGCCTCCACGCCACTCTTCCTGTTGCTGCCGCGCCCCTGTCTCCAAGGTTAGCTAGCTAATACCTTCGTAATCGTAGTATGCTCCACTCAGATCTAGCCAGCCTTGAACCAAAGAAAGTCAACTGCGCTGTAGAACCACTCCATGTACACCATCTTCAAAGCAATTCAGTGAGAAAACAATGCAGCAGTTTTCTTGCCTGAAAATAGTCAGATTTTCTTGCCACTAAATAGCTATCTGCCAATCTGCAACATTGATGAATTATGGCATACACTGCACCTGTACATTATCTGAACCTTCATTGCATGAGAAAGATTCAACTTGCCTTACCCAATGATCGTGTGCCAAGCACAGCATACCATTGGGTTTCCAATTTAAGCCAATTACAGAGTCAAATGGAGATATATTTTCTCATCCTGTTTGATGCTAACTCATATGTTTTTTCTGCATCTGCAGTGTCATCAGGATTGTAGTATCAAACCGTACAAGTTATTCTTGTAAAAATTTTTCTTTATTGATGATGGAATGGATCAAATAAAGCAGTGAGCAATGTGCAATGCTCTCAGGTTTATCTGTCGCGGGAACAAACAGATTTACTGTCAAGGTGTGTTTATTCTCGACACATGATTTTCATATTTACAATCTGTAGAATTGTTTGTATGCAACTGTACATTTGAGTTATCTGAAAGGTGATTTGCGGTCATCAGAACTTGTGTATACCGTAGCTCCCTATGGTCGTTTGTTGAAGTGATCATATCATGGTTAATTAATAGGTCCAAGAGAATGCAACAATGCATTAAACTCCGGAGTGTAAAGGACATCAGGGATGGATTCCGAGGGTACTGTTATGATCAAAGGTCTTTCATTATATTTTTAACAGCTTTTCATAGGTATAAACAGGTAGTCAAACTATTCTCAGTACTTTAATTCACAATTACAAAATGAGTTGGTTCAAGCATTCAAGTAGTTCTATACCATTTAGCTCTTCCTTTTTTAACCGCAGAATATTGGAAAGGAGAAGAAGAAAGATATCAGGAAGGACCATAGTCACACGATTCGGGGTCGATGCCTCGTTCCTCGACCCGGGAACATCGTTCCGATTCGAGGGTCAGGATCGAAGAGGGTCAGTGTCCCATTCAAGGTTGGATCGTGTCCCGGTTTGAAAGGGGTCGCAGCCCCATTGCTAGCAGATTTAATTGGGATAAGGAGGTTAAGGACAGTGGATTGGTGTGGTTTTTGTTAGACAATGAGCTAAGCACGTGTAGCATGGTCTAAATGTACTCTTTTATATGTTTCTTATATGCTTGTGCAGATTAGTTTGTTCATTAGTAGCACATATATAGTTTTTGTCTTTATCGACCCGAAGATATCGACCCCGATGAATTAGGGTCGCGTCCCACATAATAATTTATCGTTCCATAGATGTATATCCCCTTCGTACCACAATTTTATAAAATGACGACCCTCGACCCTCGACCCCGTTCCTCGACCCGGTCGACCCAGGAACTTTGTGACTATGGGAAGGACAATGGTGATCCAGCAAGGCAGCAAACACACTAAACAATTGAAAGTTTGTGTCTCTTACTTGATTATTGATGCTCATTGCAGTGAGTCATTGATAAATATTACCGAATTGTCATACTACAGATATTTCTGTCCTTTGAGTTTGAATTCACATTGTTTGGCCTTTTTTAGTTTCTAAATTCAGTATAAACCTATAAGGATGAAATTTGGATGCTAGGTACTCGCTACTGTGTTTTGCATGTTTCAGTGAGATGTTTGGTAGCTCAAGCACCATGCTGTTGTTTTTTTAAGGCTGATATGCTTCAATTATTTGTGGTCTTAAATACTTTATGAATACTCCAGTGTTTCAAGCCAACTGCCCTCAGAATTGCCCCTGGCTTGGTGAAGTTAATCGAGTATGGTTAAATGTTCTTAGCTGCAAAAATGTCAAAGGATGCTGTAGTTCTGCCCTTATAAGAAAATATGGCTAATCTGGACCAGATATATGATGTACATGTCAGCTTTAACTCCATGATCAATACGTATTTATTTTAGCATTTGTTACACAGGAAGAGGAAGACAGAGTAGTGAAGTGAGCCTTCGTATTTTTGTGACAATGCTTCGCAAGTTAGCACCTGCCGTAAAATCGATGAATCTTTTTCCTTGTGACAGCTTATTTACTTTGTTCTCGTGTTTTCCTTGTGCAGAATTTTAGAGAGTAGAAAATGAACTGAGCAATGACAGTAAGAGTCTCAACAGTATTGTCTCAGTAGATAAACTAGACAAACCATTCTACAGCAGTTGCTGATGATGTTAGAAAAATATGCTTCATAGAATCATGGCTTCATGATCTCCTTAGGCTGTCCGCAGTGGGCTCTGAACCCACTCTGTAAAACACTCGCTACACGCAATAGCACATGGATAGCACGTTTCTTTGCTGCCGCACGCGCCGGGCCGAGCAGGGGCCGCGGTTGCCGCGAGCGGAGGGAGGCCCACCGCCGCCTCCTTGACGCCGCCGTCCTCCGCAAGGAGGAGACGGGCGAGCTCCAATCCGGATCCGGGAGGGAGGGTGCGCCATGGCCCCTGCTCCGGCGGGGCGCTGGCGAGCAAGGGCCGCGGCGGTGCCCTACCCTGCCCCCCCGTGGCCGCCGCTCGCAGGGACGCAGCTCGTTGCGGCCGCAGCTCACGCGCGCCATGGCCGCCGCTCGCAGGGGACGCAGCTCGCGCGCGCCGTGGCCGCGCCGCCCGAAGCAGCAGTAGGTGGGAGGGGCCGCCGTGCCTCGCTCGCCCCGCCGCACCGCGGGCACGCCGCCGCGCCTCGCGCACCCCGCGGCCACGTTGCCGTGCCTCAGTCGCCCTATCGCGCCGCGGGCACGCCGCCGGGCCGCGCGCCCCGCCGCCCCGCGGGCACGCCGCCGCCTAGCCATGGAAATCACGCCGCCGCTCGCCGCTGGAGCCGGCCATGGATGCGCGCGAGAAGGTGGCTGGCATGCGGCGGCGCAGGGGAGGGAGGGAGGCAGAGCAAAGGCAGGAGGGCGCGGAGTGCCGGGAGCTCGACCGCCCGCCGCCGCATCCCCGCGCCCCGCGAGCGCATGCCCGCCGCCGATCTCCAGTGGGCGGCACCCCCGAGCTCCAGGTCCGGCCCGCCGAGGCCGACGCCGCCAGCCCAAGGCCGCGCAGCGCGGAGCTCCCCGCCCGCGGTCCGCAGTGACGCTCGCCCGCCCAAGGCCGCCGCGGCCCCGGGCCGAGCAACCCCGCCGCCGGGGGCAGGGGCCGGGACGGCGCCTCCGCCATGGCGCGCGGGCTCCTGCTCGCCGTGGCCATTCCGCCCGCCCCTCCATGGTCTTCGCTGCCGCGCGCTGACCTCTACGTGAGGCCCGCCGCCGCGAAGACCTTCGCACGAGCCCTTCCGCCAGAGCCCCGGGCCGAGGAGCCTCGCGCTGCCCGCCCGGCATCCACCGTCCAGGACACGCCGGATGCGGGGCTCGCCCCGCGCAGGCCACCGCCGCCGAGGGAGGGGGAGGGGGAGGGGGAGGGGGAGGGGGAGGGAGGAGGGCCGCCGGCCGTGTTGGGAAGAAGAGGGGAGTGAGATAGGGGAGGGGAGCTGGCGGTGGGGAAGGGGAGAGAGAGAATGGGGAGGGGGAAGGCATCGGTGGGGATATAAAAAACTGACTAGTTGGTATAGAGAGTAGATATAGAGAGTGAATGAACGCGGAGAAACTGAATATAAAGAAGAGAATCTCGATGACCAGGCAAAAATATTCCTTTTGGAGAGTGAATTTGGAGAGTGACGAGTGCGGAGAGTCTTAAGGTAATAAAGATGCAGTTAAGCTACTAATCAGTGGTTAGTTTAGCAGTTTGGTCATGTCCGATGACCTATGCTTTGTATCATGTAAACTAACTGATAAATGTTGATTGCTTGTTTTGAAGCAGAATTCTGCTGTTCAGATTACTACTGGGAGCTAGGTATCAAATGTTGTCCAGTAGCACATACACCATCAAACTATAGAATCATGCAGACTTTGAGGATGAAGTGAAAAATTGAGTATTTTAATTTTTTTATTGCTATGCTTCTGCCAGCTATAAATTTTTTGCGATCTTATTTACTTCACAGAAACCCTCTTCATATCTTTTAAAGTATTTTGCTAGAAATTGTTCTTTCTTTGCTTGCAGATTGACCATATGATATTATTGCTCTGGTGTTGGATGATATTTTTAACTTCATTTTGAAATCTTGTACGCTTCTCATATGAATGAACTGAATTCATTTTGTATCGCGTGTAGCAACGCATGGGTATTGACCTATGTTTCCAATTTTTTGAATGAATTATTGCCTCCTTTTTGCTTGGCACAAGTATAATACAGTATGTGATATCAATAGAAAATAATATTGGAGCAGTAACCCTTTGTTTTGTCAATGCAAATCAGGATTTTGAATTACTTATTGATTGTCAAGTTATCTTCTTTTTGCATTGAGTTTTTTGTTTTTTACCCGTGGCAACGCGGGCATGGACCTAGTAATTAATATAATCAGCTGGCAGAAGATATGGTTGCTCCCAAACTTGTCTGGCTCGCGGATCAGATTCTTCGATGAAATTCTAACGAAATTCAGTGATGGATCACCGAAGAGGAGGAAGAAAATTAGAGCAAGCGGAAATTAAAAAGAAAAATACTAGGCTGATGAAAATGCTGGTAGTCTGGTACTACTCTGGTACTCTCTCAGGTCGGGTCATGGGCAGGCCGGCCAGCTCCTTCCATTCCCCCCATGAATGGACAAGAAGAGCAGGAGCACTCCCATTCCGGATTCGGCTTCTACTTCCTTCTTCCTTCGCCTTTTCACCCCGAGTCCCAAGTTCCCAACACCCAACTCCTGTAGCGGGGCTCAGGTCAGCCGCCGGCCGCGCGTGTCCCCGCGTAAATCTCGAGGGCACAGCGTGGGGCTGGCTGGGTCACTGTCGATCGCCGGCACGCGGAGATGGCGCCCCCGCCCCCGGCCGGAGCGGGGGATTTTTTTTTGACTGACTCTCAACTGGGTACAGCTGTAGTATTTGTTCAAGTACTACTACACACACCTCACACACGCATGCACACACCCCACGCACACACCCCACACACTACGAGTACTCAAACAAACCTACAACTACACTCAGACTGGACCGCGTCCTTAAAGAGATCACCGGAACCATCCATGGTGCCGTAGACGACGAGCACGTCGTTCTCCCTCTGTGGCTCCACGCGCGAGAGAGACTGCAGACGATAAATAGGGAAGCAACTGTTCCCGGTGGAAATCACGGCCGAGCAGCGCTCGAACCGTGACCGGCTGCTCCGCATGCGGAGGCACAAGCCGCCCGAGCTAGCGCTCGGATCCCGGAGCGGGGGATCCGATGGAGCCAGCCAGCCATCTTGCGAGCGAGGCAAGGCACGGTCGCAAGGAAACGGGCGGGCAACTCCCCGCATGTGCTTGTGCTCCCCCCATCACCCGTGTCTGCCCCGCTCGAGACTCCATTGACTTCACCGTGGTCATATACTCTCGTCCTCTGTCCCCTTTCCGTCAAGAAGAACGCGTTGCCACACAAGCAAGCAAAGTACTACTACTATATTTTAGCTAACACTATATTACATCGTTACACCAAGCTCCCACCTCATGCTCCCTCCTTCTCAAATTATGTATGCTTTCAATATTTTCTAAAATGCATATCTCCCTCCATCCCAAAATAATTACAACTATAACGTTCAAAAAATTTCCCACAACTTTGATCTCCATACCACAAAATACAAGACAATTTCCGAAATATTCTCGCAAAAGACAACTAACACCTTATTGACTCATCACAAAATACAAAATGATATTTTTGTAATGTTACATCTAGTATTGATTCGCATACTCGATTCTAGAATTGCATTTTTATTTTGGGACGGAGGGCGTACGTCTCCTATATTATGTCTATCTACATAGTTAGAAAAGTGAAAATAACCTATAATTTTAGACGGAGGTAGTATGTTGGAATTTATTCGGACTATTAAATAAAAGAAGAAAAACTGAGCACTGACATGATCCGAGTATGCGAACGTCCCGACACCGCGCCACCACCACGAACGTCCCGACGAGTCGTGACCAAGTATAAAAACAGGGGGTGCGGAGCTGTCCCGGCTCCGGCGTACACGTACCTCCCTCCTCCCGTGCGCGGCTTGACCGGGGAGGGGAGGCGTTGACCAGGTCCGTCCGTCCGGTCGCGGACTCGCGGGCGGCCCGCCACGTCAGCCACCTGCCGATCATTCTCATCCACTCCTCCTCGCTTTCCCTTCCCTTCCACCACTCCCCGTCGCGTCCATCCGTTTCCTCCCCCCATCCCCTCCTTCCACGCCCCGCTGCCCCGGCTGCCCACCGCTCCTCCTCCTCCTCCCTCCTTTGATGCGCGAGGGGCCGTGGGGTCCACCGCCTCCCGCCGCGCGCCTCTCGCCCCCGCTCCCGGTGCTGCTCCTCTCCCTCCTGCTCGCGGGGCGGCCGGCCTCTTCCTGCTCCTGCCGCTCGGAGGAAGGCGCGGGGGTGGCGGCGGCGGCAGCAGCAGCAGCGCGCATGGGACTCGACGGGGACGGGCCGCCGGACGCCGCCGGCGGTATCAGGTGACGCCTCGCCGCTTCGAACCCGGTTGCTCCGCGCGATCTCGTTATCGGGCCCCTTCTCTCTCCTCCTCTGGTTGACTTTTTTTTAGCTTTCTGGGAGGCTCTGGTGCCTTGGAGCGGAGATCCATGGCCGCGGGGATGAGCTGTGCTGCTTGCGGTCTCTGGGTTCTCGTTCGGGGGTGGTGTGGTTACGGGTTCCTTCCGGGTGAATTAGACGGCGGACGTGAGCTGAGCCGCCAGCCTCTCAATTGGATCTGTGTGATTCCTGGCGTCGATTTCTGATAGCCGCGTGCTGTAGCGATGCTGACGAGCACGGGAACGTGATGGTTGGGTCATCCATGAGTTCCTCTGATCCTCTTCTGCCTACAAGTATTTCCTTCCTTTTTCATCATTATTGAGGACTACCACTCCATTGCTTATTACTGCACGTCACCGATCCCACTTTCCCCTAACGATGTGTCGCACAAAGTCATATCAATGATGCATACCTTGCCGTTTTGATGCCAAAGCGTCAGGATCTGTTAAGGTTTTGGTCATCCAGTCAGTTTGTCTAGCGCACCCTAGCTAATTAACCTTCCTCGCCCCGTGCCTGCTCTAAGTCCGCACTAACTTAAACTCGTGCGTGCATGTTTTATTGTGGATTTTTCCGATATTTGATTCGGTCATGTGTTTATCACTGGACCTTAAGGATGTCTTGGATCACCAAATATACCCCTTGCAAATAAAACACTCCTTGCATTGGTGCTCTTTCATTACAATAGAAGTGCTAGACTGATCACTATGTCCTGAGATTAATCAAAGAATTACGTGTTAAACATACGCACTATAAGATAACTAGTTGCACTAATGTGTAAAACTGTATTTTAAGTTACTTAAAAAACTTAAAAAAAAGAAAGAAACTGTTACTTTGATGAACTTGGTGGAAGTAAGATTTTAATTTTTTTTTTCATCAATTCTTCCCCTCTTGACATATAGAGCACACAGACTTCCTATCTAGATTTATTAATGTCACAGGAAATTCTTTGTACCGGATTTCTCTTTATATGATAGTGTGCAATATCCTGCAAGTTTTAATTCATAGTGGGTTGACAGAACATTTTCCTTTGCAGTAACAGTGAAAATGGGCGCTACATTTATGGAGTTGCAAGTTCTCCTGGGAAAAGAGCATCGATGGAGGACTTTTATGAGGCAAGGATAGACGACATTGATGGAGAGAAAGTTGGAATGTTTGGCGTATATGATGGTATGTATGCCAAGTGCCACTAAAAGTACTGACTATTGATTTTCATAGTGCCAGCACCCCTTCACGGAGCTGTTATTTTGAGTGGTAAAGTGAGCATAGTTTTCTGTTTTTGTAGGTCACGGTGGAGTGAGAGCAGCTGAATATGTCAAGCAGCACCTTTTCAGCAATTTAATTAAACACCCAAAGTTCATCACTGATACCAAGGCTGCAATCGGTATGCGCACATAACTACGGTAGACATTGTGCTTCTTCTACTCTGGGATAGGGTGATATTGATTTCCTTTTTGTTATTTTTCTGCAGCCGAAACTTACAACCACACAGATTCAGAATTTTTGAAAGCTGATAGTAGTCAGACTCGAGATGCTGGCTCAACTGCCTCAACAGCTATTATTGTAGGTGATCGTTTGCTTGTTGCAAATGTCGGAGATTCTAGAGCCGTTATATCTAAAGGAGGACAGGGTAAGTTTATTGTCTGTAACATAACGTATCGCAGTGTCTTGTCCCTATACTTCCACTTCCATCAGAACTTTTCAAATTATTATGTGCTATACCTTTTCGTGGTCGAGTATTTCACCATGACGCATGGTTAAACTGAATAGCAGCATTCCAAATTTCTCGCATTCCAGTTTAACAATGCTTTTCTCATCTTGACCTGCAGCTATTGCTGTTTCAAGGGATCACAAACCTGATCAGTCAGATGAGAGACAAAGAATTGAGGATGCTGGGGGCTTTGTTATGTGGGCTGGTAATGATTCCTCTGAATCTATCTATCAAAATGAAACTATCTTAATATGTGCCAATAATTGTTTTTTGTACTGTTTGTTGGAATTTTGTAGGGACATGGCGTGTGGGTGGTGTTCTTGCCGTCTCTCGAGCATTTGGCGATAAACTCTTGAAGCAGTATGTTGTTGCTGACCCAGAAATCAAGGTTTGTTGTCTTAGTTTTGACTTATGGATTTTTGTGGATATTTTTCCAAACATATCATGGTTTGAAGAAGTATTTCGAGTTTGTAAGTGCCTAGAAATGGAGGTTCTATCATCACCAATTGTCATAGCCATCTCAAAGCGATTTTTTCTGTTACTACCAGGAGGAGGTGGTCGACAGCTCCCTTGAATTCCTCATCCTTGCTAGCGATGGACTCTGGGATGTCGTCACTAATGAGGTACCAGAAATATTGCTGAAATATTTTCATTTAGTCTTAGGATATTCTGCACTTGGTCTGCCTATCTGATGTAATGTATTTCCCAGGAAGCTGTTGCCATGGTGAAGCCTATTCAGGATCCCCAGGAAGCAGCAGACAAGCTTCTCCAAGAAGCTTCCAAAAGGGGAAGTTCCGACAACATCACAGTTGTCATTGTCCGCTTCCTAGATGGAACGACCTCTGGTGACAAATCAGGCGAAGAGAAAGAGAAAGAGTCTGCCAATGACCAAACTTCCTAGTTGCTCATGTAGAATCATCAATCATGCATGCGTTCTTCTGGCTGTTGTATCTGATGCTCGAAGTAGATGCCCCGCCGCCGTGCGTCCGCGCAGCTGTTCCGCAAGGAAACTGACTTGCCCCATTCGTCATCCTGCTTTTGCTCTTGCTCCTGGCCGGCCTAGATGGACGACAGGGCTGGTGCTGTTACTGTATGATCCAAGGTGGACTCTTTCATTTCCATTAAGCTTTGTAATGTAGCTTTTCCGTTGCTGTTGATTCATGAATCGTGCTTAGATGTTTTCTTCGCAGCAAGTGCGTGTGAAACTGTTGGAACGATTTTAAGCAAGCTGTGCACCGCAGTATGTAACAATTAATCTCTCAACATTTGCTCTGTTGCCTTTCGGTGTCGAACTCAAGAATTTGGTACGTTAGTCGCCGTGTTACTGTTTTTTGCGAACAAATGAATCTGATCTGTTTCTTCTTCAGAGTTGTGTGCTGATTTTGTTATGCAAGAAAGCCTGCTGTATGAAAAGCTAGAGCATTTGTGTGCTTCTCTGGAGAATTTTTCTTTTATTTTAATTCTTTTTAATTTAATATTTTAATGATAACGTGGATTTAAATTTTCAAAAAGTAGCTCTTCCGGTAACACCACGACTTGTGCCTTGACTCTTGAAGGGTCACGTCGCATGTTATGATGCGACTAATTTTCCACGCTATGACGCGACTAATCTGCCACCCTGGGACTCCCACGATTTGTGCTGCTAATGTGGCAAAGTTTGACTAATTTGCCATGCTGGGACTCCCACGGTTTGCACTGCTGATGTGCTGATGTGCCAAAGTTGGTTTGCACTGCTGATGTGCCAAAGTTGAGTCGCGCCATGTACTTTGGCGCAACTGTGTCACGCCATACGCCTTTGAGCAACTGTGTCATGCCATACGCCTTAGCGTGCGACTGCATCACGCCTTAGCCTTAGCGCGTGACTGTGTCACGCCATACACCTTAGCGTGACTTCTTCATGAATCATGCCGAGCGGCTTGGCGTGACTAAAAAAAGCGGTCATGCCAAGCGGCTTGGCATGACTCGTGACCGCACTTTAGATTGTCGGGCCAAGCGTCATGGGGCGACTCATAAAGGAGTCGCGCCAAGGGTCGACCACGAGCAGATTGTTGTTAGACAAATTCTACCTCAACTTGTCGGACTAAACCTTTTCACACCGGTTAAGTTGTACCATGCAAAAAAAACAAAACACAGAGGTGTACTAGCATTACTAGTCCAATGAAACTACTCCCTCCGTCCCAATATATAAGCACTCCAAGGATTCAAATTGGAAAAATAGAAAGAGGGGGCAATGACAATTTTGCCCTTAAGTGGATGAGCCTTGGCACGGCTCTCGGGGACACCAGCGCTGAGCGGCTCTCGCCGCCGCCGTCAAGGAGGGCAGCACGGCAGCCCCCGCGCGGTGGCCGGGCGGAAGGGGAGGAGCGCGGGCGGGCGTGCCTCGGCCGGTTGGAGCAGGGAAAGGAGGGCCCCCACGGCGGCCGGAGCAGGGGGAGCCGGGGAGGAGGGCCCCCTGGCGGCGGCCGGAGCGCGCGGCTGCCGGAGCTTGAAGGGGCGGCGGCGGGCGGGCGTGCCGGAGCTAGGAGTGCGGCGGCAGGCGTGCGGGCTTGGAGATCCAGTCATCCAGGAGACGCGAGGCAGAAGGATAACGTGGTGGGACCCACACATAGGAATGCTTACATTTTGATAAAAATTTTGAATGCTAGAAGTGCTTATATTGCGGGACGGAGGGAGTACATAACAAGTCCACGAAGTGTTCATGACAAGTCTAATAATATTACTCTCATTACAAATCCATTAGAACTGCGGTCTCAAGAATCGGAGACCCTGCCGGCGGGAGGGACGTGCTTGGCGTCGGCGGGAGGCGCATGTTGGGTTTGCGGCAGCACCGTTGGCGTGCACGGCGCGCAGGCCTCGCCCAGCAAGGGCCACGAGAGGCGTTCATGGCGGCGGGAGGCGCGGATGGTGGAGGTAGGCATGGGCGGCAGGAGCCGGCAGGAGGGAGGCGTGGCTGGCGGCGGCCAGTGAGAGGGAGGCGTGGGTGGCGCGGCCGCCTGAATGGAGCCCTATGAAGGGGAAGGATAGGACGGCATGCGGGAATGGTATGACCAAAAGAGCTTTATTTTGCATTAGTTGAGTCGCGTCAAGCCACTCAGCGCGATTTACGAAGGAGTCGTGCGATTTACGAAGGAGTCGTGCCATGCGGCATGGCGCGACTTCGCGCCAAATCATATTGCGCGACGGACCTTGTCGAGCTGGGGTGTGCTAGCGTGGCAGGTTGGTCGTGCCAAAGTATGTGGTGTGACCCTTCAGAGAGTCGGACCACAAGTCATGACGTAATAAAAAATAGCTAGTTTTTGAAAATTTATATCCATGTATATTATTATTAAAATATTAAATTAAAAAGGATTAAAAGAAAATAAAAATTATACTCTGGGCAGCTGCTTACTGGCGGAACGGCGAGGGCGGGCTTCTTTGGGCCTTTCGGGCTCAGCCGTTTTGTGTGCTTCTTGGCGTGTCGGTCGGCCGGCCCAACGAGAAACCCGACGTGTGGATCCTTTGTGTATTTCACGCTGACGTGCACAGAAGGAAATTGAAAACTATTAGGTGATTAGGCCAGGCCACGATTCCGCACGTGTGCACGCCGCGGGCCCGCGGCTCATGCCTCCAATTCAGTCGTGCTCTGTTCTAAAATTTAGCCAAATTTATAGGAAGAGTAATAAAATTTTAAATGACAAATAAGAATAAATAGATCTATTAAAACATATATTTTTATAAATTATTTATTTAATGTGTTGGGTGTTAATATTTTTATTAATAAATTTAGTTAAGTTTAAACTACTTTAACTTAGAATAAATTAAAATATCTTATATTTCAGGATGGAAGGAGTATATCAAACTAATCGGGAGCGCTAACACTGCCAGAAAAAGAGTTATTAGTACCGGGCGGCAGGCGCCTTAGTACCGGCTGCTGCTGCCGGTACCAGCTGGCCGGTACTAAATGGACGTCCATTTAGTACCGGTCGCAACGTCCGGTACTAAAAAGAACATTTAGTACCGGTCGGTAACACCGACCGGTACTAAATGGTTTTGCGCCAAAAAATTAAAGAAAAAAAATGTGGACCAGCTAAGAGGCCCCCGCACACACACGCATCGTAATATGCGCGTGTCACAAGTCACGTGAATTTCGCGCGTAATATGCGCGGTCCGTGGGAATCGAACTCATGACCTCCGACCTCGCGCGAGCCTTGCTTACCATCCCACATATGCATCACTTGTGACTGGATGAGAGATGCATTCCTTTTAAAATAACCCTATAGGACCATTTAGTACCGGGTCAAGCCACCGGCCGGTACTAAATATCGCATTTTAGTACCGGTCAGTGTTACCGGCCGGTACTAAAATGTGCGCCATTTTAGTACCGGCCGGTGGCTTGGCCCGGTACTAAAATGGTTCTGGGAGCTTCCAAATTTAGACCCGGTACTAAAGTGGCGTCGAGGCAACTTTAGTACCGGACCAAAACATGACCGGTACTAACGGCGGGGGATGAATGAGCCATTTTATAGTAGTGTAATGTTAGGAGTCACGTGCGCCGGTGCGATCCCTCCATCGCAAAAGCCCCGTCTCCGTCCACCAACTTCTCGCGATCCACTTGAGTCTATGCTGAATTGCTGATGTTGAATTGCACTGCTTCTTGCGAAAAGGATTGTACACGGTCACTTTGTCGACCAGATCTCGTGGATATTGACGGCGTCGTTTGCTATCTATCATTGACGATCGAGAAAAGCTATGGGTTTGCATCAGAGTCCAGTAGTATACATGTAGCAATGCCAAGTTCAGGGAAAAGGAAAAACGCCTCTAACTGGTCCATCTGGCTCTATCTTTCGGCTCACTTTATTTAGCCCCTTTTAATTTGTATAGACACATTGGTTTGATCTTGCATTGGTCACCAAGCCTTTTGTACCCCTTTAGCACGTAGAGAACAAATTCGGCGAAATGTTTTCTTTTTTTTAAAAAAAACTTTCACTGACCGGTGAGCGTGGGAAGTTCATATTTGTCAGAAATGAAAACTTTGTTACATTATCCAGGCCTTCTTTGACTTCATCTATGGTCACGGGCAATTTTTCCGTAGTGCGTGTGCGTTATTATCTTGCATCATCATTCACATTTGCATCACAGCATAGACTTACAGCAAATAACGTACAATTACCACCACTGACGTGTTCCAACAGTGACAACAATATGCTGATGAGCAGCAGTAAAAAAAGAGCAGCAGCAACCTTGGGCCCGGTCTTGCTCTGTGAACAGGTAAAATAAAAGGTTGCTGTGGTGATTGATTGGAGCATCGTCCATTTCCATCAGCTGTGTGCCTGGACCTAGCAAGATAACAGCTAGTTACAATAATGTGAATATATAGGAAGACAAGACAAACAAGAACAACAACTATCAACTCCGTCCCAATAACCCCTCTGAACAAGTCACATCAATCTAAGTTATGAACTGTTCTGAAACAGTCACACTACAGAGACCATCTGAAACAGTCAAGCTGCAGTACTGAACTCTTAGGGCCTGTTTGGCTCCAGGACTTTTTCCAAAAGTCCCTATCACATCAAAAGGAATCTTACTATTTTATATTATTAAATAAAATCTGTTTATAAATGTTTTTTGACAGCTGAGTGCTTTTTCGCGAGACGAATCTAATGAGTCTAATTAATCGATGATTGGCTACAGTGATGCTACAATAACCATTCGCTAATCATAGATTAAGATACATCATTAGATTCGTCTCGCAGTTTAGCCCCAGGGTTCTGCAGTTAGTTTTATAATTAATATTTATTTAATACTTCTAAATACTAAAAAGTCCCTGGGACTTTTTTGAAGTCCCTGTTTCTAAACACCCCCTTAGAGCTTCTCCAGTGACCGAACCATGGTCCGACATGGCATGCCCAAACCGATGCATCACCACTGGAGGACCCGACTCATGAAGGAGAGAGAAGATTCGATATAGTTGAGAGTTGACTCTTGAAAAATAAAAAATGAATTGGCTCGCACGCCCGGCCCGGCCTCCGTTTCATCTGCGCTGCAGCCTGCAGACCTGCTTGCCTACCGCCGCTCTCGCCGGAGCCTCCGCGGACGCGCTCGCTGGTGGCGGCAACCACGCTCGCCACAACATTCACTGGAACCTTCGCAGCCGCGCCACCGCGCTCACTGCCTGTCATGGTCGGCGCACCGCTCGCCGGTCGAGCTCACCGCTTGCCGCGCTCACCAACCTCCTCGTCGCCGAGCTTGCTCGAGCCTCTGACGCCGCTTGCCGACCTTCTCGTCGCTATGCTCGCCCAAGCCTCCATCACCATGCTCGCCGGCCTCCTCATCTCCTTGCTCGACGCCGGGCTCGCCTGTAACACCCGAATGTTAAATTTAGGTTTAACTAGCTAACTAGTGATCCAATTCTCTCAGTTATAAGTCGAGTCACAAATCGACTCAAAACTCGATTTCAAATTCTGGAGCCATAGAAACCCGGATACTCCGGGTTTGAATCCGGAAATTCCGGATTTACCCGGATACTCCGGATATTCTTCCGGATAGTCTGGACTTGAAATCCTATATCACGTGTTAGGGTCTTTCTACTGTTTCCAGACGGTAAAACATCAGCTTTTCTCTCTTCCTCACTCCTCCACGAGCTCTCCCTCTCTCCTTAGCCCTAAACTCCAAATCCTTCCCTTCAAATCCATCCACCAAGGGGTCATTGACCTATCACAGAGGTTTTAACCGGGGCATAAGTCACACAGAGCTAATCCCTTCTCCTTGATCACCCGTTGCTCTCAGCTCTCCTGATGGCTATCAGACTAACTAGTGGGGTTTATGCTAAGCCGTTGCCCATACAACGGTCGAGTGGTTTGCACGATAGTGGAGTTAGGTGAGATGACACACCAACTCGGTCCTTAGTTGTGACAAGATGGATATCTCCCTTCCTTGCTTAACCACACAGGTACAAGCACACCAATCGGCAAATCACACAGAAATGACATCCATCCTGTCCAAACTCATCTTTCGAAATTCCACATTTCTCCCTTCCCACACACGCACACATTTTCTTTACAAAACAAGTTGTATTGTGTATAAGGTCCTAAGCGTTCTAGCAGCGATTAACGTCCAAACAAAACACATTCAGACATTAATCTAGGTGGTCAAGGAATGGTTATAACAAATCAAGGGGTGGCTATCCAACCATATTTTCAACAGGCAAAACATATGCAATTTTATAAAATAGGCCAATAGGTTGTGTTTATAAAAACTAGGACAAAATATGCATCAAAGGGTGGGATTGAACTTGCCGTCTTCGAAGCCTTCCGGGAAGTCTTGCTCGAGGTACGGTCCTTCGGGTTTGGGGTCGCGGAACTGGTCCTCGTTTGCTTGCTCGCAGTACTGCTCATCGACGGGTTCTCCCTCGTTCACCACGTGATCTACGACGCAAACACACAATCAAGAAAAAGAAATAAAAGTTTTATCGTTGAGCTCGAATCAGAAACGATTAAGATATGGAGATAGGAGCAATATTTTTGGGCAGTTTCCTAATGACACAGCCAAAATTATGTTAGGTTTGGCGTGGTAAAGTTTCAGGTCGATCGGAGATTGTTTGGCGCATAAAATGATAAGTTAATGGGGTGTTTAGGGTCTAAACAAGGGTCCAGGGACTTGTTTGTAATTAGTGAAAGGGCCTGATTAGAATTCTGGGGAGTGTTTGGGTTAGTCTGAAAAAGGTAGGGTTTTATTTAGAATTAAGTTTATATGGTGGAAGGGTTTATTTTGAAATATAATAAAAGAGGGGGTTTCTTTTGTAGAATGGTTAGAAAGGGGGAGGGACTCTTTAGGAAATAGAGAGAAGGGGAGGGGGCCAAGGGCAAATCTGCCTTCTTCTCCTTCCTTTTGATTGGGAAACAGGGGAGGAGGAGGCAAGGCGCCGGCGGCGGCCAATCCGGCCGGCCTGAGCTCCGGCGACGACCGTGGAGGGGGGGGGGGGGGGGGAAGGAAGAGGGAGGCGAGAGGATTTGATTCCCCCGCTCACCTTGGACTGGGACGCGGCGAGAAGGCGGGGCAGCGGCGGGGGCGGCGGCCGGTGAAGGCGGGCGTGGCGGCGGCGCTAGAGGTAGGGAGGCGCTGGGCTGGGCGGAGCTACGGGTTGTGGGGGCGCCAGGGGTTCTCCTCGGCCCCTTTTATAGGCGTCCGAGGCGGTGCAGGGCGGGGCGCGTCGGTGGCGGCCCGGCGGGATTCGTGGCCGGCTTTAATGGCGGTGGGGGCGAGCTACTGTGCTGCTCGGCGTCGCGGAGAGGTGGCGCGGACGGCGAGGTTGGCACGGTGTGACGCGACAGCTCGGGTAGGCGGCGAGCGGGGCAGGCGGCGCTGTGCAGCTTGATGGTGGAGGGCGCGGCGAGTGACAGGTGAGCAGGGGCGGTGCTGTTGCTTGGCGTCGGGCGGCGCGGCGAGTGCACGTGGGAGCAGGGCCTGGCGTGCGTGGGCGGGCCCGGGAGCAGGGGCGAGCGGGACTGGGGGCGGCCGGCGTCGAGCCGTAAGCGTCGAGCGGCACGACGGGCGGTGCGCGTCGCGTGGGGGCGCACGCGTTGGCAGCAGGTGAGTGGCGCGGAGGTGATGGCGGCCGCGTGAAACGCGTGCGGCGCGCGGCGTGGGCAAGCGCGCGGGCAGGCGGCCGGGCGTGGTGTGGGCATTGCGGCTCGGTGTACCGAGCGCCGCGTTCGTGCGGGCACGCGTCCGCGTGCGCGTGGGCCGGCCGAGGGCGGGGCACGCGCGCACAGGGACGGGGAGCGGCCGGGGTAGCCAGCGGGCGTGCGCGAGCGTTGTCGGGGCGGCGCAGCGAGCGGGCTGCAGCACGCGGGAGAGGAGAGAGGGAAGGAAGGGAGGAGGAGGAGGAAAAAGAAAAAGAAGGAAAATGGAAAAAGGAAAAAGAGAAAGAAAAGGAAAGAGAGAAAGAAAGAGAGAGATGGCGGAGATCGCGGCCGGACGCGCACGCGCGCCGGTCGGGCGTGACGCGCTGGACGAGGGCAAACAGAGAGACGGGACGGCGATTGGATGTCGGGACCGGGTTTTCGGGAGATCGGGCGGGGATCGGTTTTGAATGGACTGAGCTCAACGATTGAAAAGAGGTTTTGAAATTATTTAGCGCGTGATTTGATTTGGTAACTTTTTGGGATGTCACAAACCTACCCCACTTAAAATGAATCTCATCCTCGAGATTCGGCTGGCTCCTAAACAAATGGGGAAACTCCTTCTTCAGAGCGTCTTCGCGTTCCCATGTAGCTTCCTCTATTCCGTGTCTGCTCCACTGAACTCTGCAAATCCGTACTTCCGAGTTTCTTGTCCTCCTAGTGACAGTGTCCAAAATCTTGACCGGTATTTCCTGGTATCGCAGGTCTGGTTGCAAATCTATTGCTTCTACTGGTACGTGTTCCGTCTCGGGTATCCTCAAACACCTTCTTAGTTGTGAGACATGAAACACTGGGTGTATATCTGACATTTCTTCCGGTAGCTTTAGACAGTATGCTACGGCTCCGACCTTCTTCAGAACTTGGTACGGTCCAATGTACCGAGGGGCCAACTTTCCTTGTACTTGAAATCTTCGATTTTTCCGAATGGGAGAAACCTTAAGGTATACGAAATCTCCCGGGTTGAAATGTATTTCTCGTCTCTTCTTGTCTGCGTAGCTCTTCTGTCGAGACTGGGCAGCCTTCAGCTTTTCTCTGATCTCGGCTACTCTTTCTTCTGCTTTCTTTATGAGTGCGGGTCCAACTAGGGCATGTTCTCCAACTTCTAACCACATCAGGGGAGTTCTGCATTTTCTTCCATAGAGAGCCTCGAATGGTGACATACCCAGGCTCGCTTGATAACTGTTGTTGTACGAAAATTCTTTATAGGGTAGACTTTGCTCCCAATCTTTGCCATATGTAAGGACACATGCTCTCAACATGTCCTCCATAATCTGATTCACCCTTTCTGTCTGGCCATCCGTTTGTGGGTGATAGGCGAAGCTGAAATCCAATTTAGTGCCCATGGCTTTATGCAAACTTTTCAAAACCTAGAGGTAAATTGGGTCCCTCTATCTGAAACAATCCTGCTAGGTACTCCATGCAACTTTACTATGTTTTCCACATAAAGCTTGGCTAGCTTTTCTCCTCCGTAATTTGTCCGCATGGGTATGAAGTGAGCCGCTTTTGTGAGTCAGTCCACTATTACCCATATGGAGTCATGTCCTTTCTGTGTTCTGGTAAACCCATTGCAAAGTCCATTCCTATCTCATCCCATTTCCAAACCGGGATGGGTAGGGGTTGCAACAATTCTGCTGGCTTCTGATGCTCGGCCTTGATCCTTCGACAAGTATCGCAATGGGCGACAAACCGTGCAATATCCGCCTTCATTCCTTTCCACCAATATTTTTGTCTTAAGTCCATATACATCTTGGTGGATCCTGGCTGGATGGAGTAGGTCGAGTTATGGGCTTCATCCATGATTATTTATCGGAAGTCTTTTTCCTGGGAGACGCAAATTCTATTTTTATACCATAGAGTTCCCTCATTATCCACTCTAAAATCCGGTGCCTTATTTTCTCCAGTCTGCTTTCGGATTTCCATCAAGTCCTTGTCCGAACTTTGGGTCTTTCTGATTTTATCCTCTAGAGTGGGTTGAATGCTCATCTGGCGAATGGAACCTTGAGGGACAATGTGCACATTCAATCGTGCCATTTCTTCCTGCAGATGGGCATCCTTGGGTCCATAAGATTTTCGGCTTAAGGCATCGGCTACCACATTAGCTTTACCAAGGTGGTAATGGATTTCCACATTATAATCCTTAACCAGTTCTAACCACCTTCTTTGTCTTAGGTTCAAATCTGGCTGGGTGAAAATATACTTCAAACTCTTATGGTCGGTGTAAATCTCATACTTATTTCCAATCAAATAATGTCTCCAAATCTTAAGGGCATGCACTACGGCTGCAAATTCCAAATCATGAGTTGGATAATTCTGCTCATGAGGCCTGAGTTGGCGGGAAACGTATGCAACAACATTCCCGTCTTGCATCAGTACACACCCTAATCCTTGTCGGGACGCATCACAATAAATGACAAAATCCCGATGAATGTCCGGTAGGGTCAGTACTGGAGCGGTTGTCAACCTTTGCTTTAATTCCTGAAAACTCTTTTCGCAAGATTCTGTCCAGACGAACTTCTTTTCCTTCTTAAGTAGTTCCGTCATGGGCCGGGCTATCTTGGAGAATCCCTCGATAAATCTTCGATAATACCCAGCTAATACAAGAAAGCTTCTAATTTCACTAACATTAGTTGGTTGCTGCCAATTGGAAACCGCTTCGACTTTCTCAGGGTCGACTGCTACTCCTTCTGTGGTCAGAATGTGTCCAAGAAAAGCCACTTTCTCTAGCCAAAATTCACACTTGCTGAATTTTGCATAGAGTTTGTTTGCTCTCAATTTTTCCAAAACTACCCTTAGATGTTGCTCATGTTCCTGGACACTCTTGGAGTAAATAAGTATGTCGTCGATAAAGACTACGACAAACTTATCTAACTCATCCATAAACACCTTGTTCATGAGGTTCATGAAATAAGCAGGTGCATTAGTTAGTCCAAAGGATATTACGGTGAACTCAAACTGCCCGTAACGGGTGACAAATGCTGTCATTGGGATGTCGCTTTCTCTAATCTTGAGCTGAAAATATCCCGACCTCAGATCAATCTTAGAGAAGTACTTGGCTCCTTTTAGCTGATCAAAAAGGTCATCAATCCTGGGGAGGGGGTACTTATTCTTGATGGTAAGTTCGTTCAGCACCCGGTAATCTACACACAACCTCGTACTACCGTCCTTCTTCTTGACAAATAGGACTGGGGCTCCCCAAGGCGACGAGCTTGGCCTGATGAAGCCAATTCGTTGTAATTCCTCCAATTGCTTCTTTAATTCTGCCAATTCAGAAGCTGCCATCCTATAGGGTCTCTTGGTTATAGGAGAGGTTCCAGGGACAAGATCGATGACAAACTCTATATCCCTATCTGGTGGCATTCCGGGAAGTTCTTTATAAAAAATATCTGAGTATTCGTTTACTACTGGGACTTCTTCCAAAGACTTGGCTTCCATGCTAAACACCATTGGGTCAGATCCATTTCCCCGAGTATGGCAGGTCACTCGTACTCCTTCTAGGTTTGTTAGGTGTACCACTTTGTCAGTACAACCTATGAGACCATTGTGTCAGCTTAACCAGTCCATTCCAAGGATCACATCTATTCCCTTAGACTTAAGTACTACTAGGTCTGCTTGAAATTCTACCCCACTTAAATTGATCCTTACCCATAGACAACCTAGTTGACACTTGATGTCACCTCCAGGCGTCCGGGTTAATAGGGGTGTTTTTAGTAGTACTGTAGGTATATTGTGCTTTTCCACAAAACTCGAGGATATGAATGAGTGTGATGCTCCAGAATCAAATAATACCGTTGCAAGAGCTGAGCTGACTAGGTACTCACCGAGCACTACGCCCTAAGCTCCTTGAGCCTCCTACGCATTGATGTGGTTGACGCGGGCTCGTCCAAATGACTGCTGGGGCTGCCTCATCTGCTGACTGTTGTTGTAGGTGTTGTTGTTGTTGCGGATGGGCACTCGGTTAGCACCTGACAGAACTGGCCTTGGGCCATTCACCGTGTTGGAGAAAGCTGATGTGGCAGGCTTGTTCTTGGCATATGGGCAGTTGGCAATGAAATGCCCTATCTCACGGCAGTTGAAACAGGCTCTAGTAATGCTGTTGTTGGTGGTGACTTGGCTGGCATTGCTCTGCGGGGCCTTCACGGTGTTCTGGCTCCTGAACTGTGTGTTAGAGGCCTGTGGGCCTGTCACCTGGGACTAGGTCCTATACTGCATTGGGGCCTGATATCTTGGTGCCATATAGCTGGATTTCCTTGGTTTCTGGAAGCGGTCCTGCTGGCGGGCCTTGCTTTCCAGAAACTTGCGCTTGTTATCTTTCCTTTCCTCCGCTTTGGCCCTTTTTGTGAGAATGGCCTTGTTCATCAGAGTGTTGAAGTCCTGGTAGACCTGAGGGGTAAGCAGGGTCCGAAGTTCTAGGTTCAATCCTTTCTTGAACATGTCTTGCTTCTTTTCATCATCGTCCACCTCCTCTGGTGCATATCGGGCCAGCTCCATGAACTAGTGAGTGTATTCTTCTACTGACATGCTCCCTTGCTGCAGTGCTCGGAACTCATCCGCCTTGCGCTTCATGGTGGCCGAGGGGATATGATAGCGGCGGAACTCCTTCACGAATTCCTTCTAAGTGATGGTGGAAGCATCTTCGGCAGTGGCGCAGTAATTCTCCCACCAGGACAAGGCAGTCCCGGTGAGTTGGTGGGCTGCCAGGAGAACCTTGTCTCGATCCTGGCATTCGAACGGCTCGAGCTTCCTTTGGATCACACGCAGCCAGCAGTCTGCATCCAAGGGGTTGCTGGATCCGGCAAAGGTGGGCGGCTTGGTCCTCAGAAAAGCTGTCAGCTTGTCGTTCATGGTCTGCTCTCGTGGCCGCTTGTTGACGAGGGCATTGGCCTGTGTTTCCAGTATGAGGGTCTGGTGGTGTATTATCTGTGCCAGGTCCCCGAGGGGTGGTGGTGGCAGTGGCACTTCTCCTTGATTTTCTCCTATGTTCTGGCTCACTTCCTGTTCTTCCTGAGGAGGGTTCTGCCCATTAGGCTGTACTCATGCCTCAGCGGCTGCAGGGGTCCGGTTGCGGGAGGCCCTTGTACCGCTTCGGGAAGCCATCTGTAGATTTTGTGAGATTGGGATTAAGATTATGTGATGTTTAAATTGTTTAATTCGTATTTTTAAAAAGGCAGAATCTACCTTCCGCCGGAAAGTACACAAACTAACAAGCACACAAACATAGCAACCAACAAGCGCAAACATCTTTATTACTGCAAGGGAGGGTACAACACGGGGACAAGACTAAAGCGCGTACTACACGTCCGGGTACAGCTTCACACTTAAGGGTACAACTTAAGCCAAAGGGGCTGGGAGGGTACAACACTAGGATGGCATCAGACATTCTACTCGCGGGGCGAACCTTCTTCTGGGGTGGAGTGTGCGAGTAGTCCTTGCTCGCCGTCCTCTAGGTTTCCATTTTCCAAGGGTTGCGTAGCAGCTTCTCCTCTATCAGCGGCAGTAGACCTTTCAGGGTTCTCGGGTGGGGCTTGTGGGTTTCCCAAGAGTGGTCCCCATCCTATGAAAGGCGTCTCGA
The DNA here is from genome assembly GCF_016808335.1 of Panicum virgatum. NCBI lineage: Eukaryota > Viridiplantae > Streptophyta > Magnoliopsida > Poales > Poaceae > Panicum > Panicum virgatum. Next base: position 3,779,669 of record NC_053145.1, read on the forward strand.
GTAGAATATGGTCTTCTCAAATTGCCGGGACTGGTGTTCCACTTCGGGTCCATTCTTGCATATGCCGGTCTCGGGCCTGCCTGAGGCTCTCTTGGGCAACTGCTTCACTGCTGACAGCGGCTGCGGCTCTTGCCTCGGCTTGGGCTGCCCGGATTTGCTGTAGTCTCACCGCGAGCTCTACTTGCTCGGCTTGATGGGTCTGTTCCCTCAGAATGTTGGCTTGATCATCAAAGAGCTGATCCAAGGAGGCTAGGTAAGTAGCCACTTGGTACAGAGGGTCTTCTTCATGGCGGCGTCATTCCATACTTCTCATGCATGCTTCCCAAACTGGCGTTCTGATGGCCGGCGAAAAGAACCTCATGGGTGTGGGGGCGAGGTGTCTTTCAAAAATCTATCATAGAAAACGGAGCGCCTTCCTGACGGCCAAGGGATAGGTGTCCTGGTGCCTAAACCCTGTGGCGGTCACTCGCCATGGCTGGATGTCGGGGTAGCGGTCACTTCTGGCGATGACCAGGATCACCTTGCAGTGGAGGGTACCATGGTGCTCGTACTCTCTGCTGTAGTACCTTGGGCGTTCCGTAACGCCAAGATTTTCCAGGGCATTGATCAAGAGGCTGGGGAAACCAGGTCCAGCTTGGCAATTGCCTGGGTCCATCCTTCCTCAGCCATCTGAAAAACAAAAATTAGGTGAATACGTTTTGCATAAAAACGGTCTGTGAGGTTAAACAGGGTTGGACCTAATGGGAAAGGCTTGGAAAAGGGGTCTCGCTCCTAGGGGTCACATCCTACGGCTCTGATACAACCTGAAGCATCCCCTCATGAGAGAAGACTTAAAAGTGATACAATATCAGTCCCAGGAGGCTGATAACACTTTTATTACATCAGATGGTACATCACCGTACAACTCTACGCGGAAGTGGGCAGTTGTCGGTACCTCTGGACTAGGGTACCCCCTCTTGCTGTGTCAAGACTCGTAGTTATCCGTAACTACGCCCAAAGGAGCTGAGCAACCGGACCCCTGGGGTCCGACTCCATCTCACCGGACCAACGGTCTCGGACCCGCATCCCGCTCGGGGTCGGGTCCGGTGTCACCACGTGTACCGGAGAAGGGAGCACTCAGACAAAACAGCCGGGGGGCCGGACCTCCCACGGGGTCCCGGACCCCCATATACTATCCAGACTACTCGGCAGGGAGGGAACAGACACCCCGCCTGGGGGGTCCGGAGCCGCCGCGTGTCCGCAGAAGCAGATACGCGCGCGGCTGCCAAGCTTCCTCGGGAAGACTTGGCCACCTACCGCATTCAATGCGGGAGGCGTTAAGTGCGCTCTACCACAGCAGAGCCCGAGGAGACTTTCGCCAGGCAGTACTGTTGACCGCGTGTTACCAAGGTACACTATACAGCCGCTGGCGCCACTCACGCCACGCATGTCAGTCTGCTACACCAGTTAGACACGACAACTCGGCGACGGAGAATCATAACACCTACGCGGTAGACCCAACAGTCTACGCCGCAACCTACACTGCCTCAACGGGCGTCTCACAGATGGGACGGGAGAAGACTCCCCTCGGTCAGAGCATCTACAAGGCGATGAAGCGTATCTGGCAAGAGATGCTCCACCACTGTAGCTCCATTAGTGTCTATAGTATACATCCATATTGGACCCACCTGTCGGGGTCCAACACCTGTGTACGCGCCCTCCTTGCTCTATAAAAGGGAGGCGCACATTAGAGAAAAGGTCAAGTCCAAAGAGAGACTTGGGGGCAGAGGATAGACTCATTCATTCCTAGTGTAATACACCACACAGTGGACGTAGGGTATTACGCTCCGGCGGCCTGAACCACTCTAAATCCGTGTGTTCTTGCGTTCTTGCCCTGAAGCTAGATCGGCCTAATAGCTTAGCACTTCCCCGAGTACTCCCCCTCGGGGAATAGGCGGGTGCGTTCCGCCACCCGGCTGTGGGTACCCTCAAAAACCCACGACATTTGGCGCCGTCCGTGGGGAGGATGCATGCGTTGGCTAGATCTCCAGGCTTCTGAGGCTGAGCTCATCCTCTGCAACAGCGACGAGAAGATGAAGAGAGGCATGGCGTCACCCACGCCGCATGCCACGGCACCGAGACGACGATGCCCTCGGTGCGGCGGTGCGCGGCAGCGGCGCCTGCTATGCGTCGCCACTGCGACACCTCAAGGCCGGCGCGGCGGCGCGCAGCGGAGATACCCGCTGTGCGTCACCCTACAACACCTCTGCGTCGGCTCAACATTTTCTCTCAAGCAACTGCCAGGGTTCCCCGGCGGCGGCATGATGTCGGCTCAAGGCTTTCTCTCAACACGAAGCCTGGAGCCAATCACTGTCGCCCGGGGGAAGTTGACCGTCGACTCCTCCCTCCACAAGACCGAGTCTCTCTCGGTGCTGCTGCAGACAGGACTCCGCCACCAGGCGCGGGGGCCCAACGCCAGCACCAAGGTCGAGCTGGCGAACAACCGCCCTTCTACACGTTCCGTGCTCATTCAAACGAGCACCCAGCTCGTGATGAGCAGTCATCGGGCCGGCCTCCGACGGCAGACGGCGACAGCTGGCAACGGCAGGGCCACTCCCATTCAAAGCCAAAGAATTTTTTTCCATGCTATCTGAGCATAGGACAATTCTTGTGCTGGGAGAAGCCCTGCAAGCTCCCGAGGTGATGCTGGATGATGCTGTACAAGCACGTCTAGGGCGCCATCGCCCCAACGACTCAGAAGAGCCCCCAAGATGGCAGCTCCACTACGGCCAGCAACGTGCACGCTTTACGAGGTGATGCCTGTAGGTTATCACTAGATAGGATAGAGTGTGTTTCTCCTTTGTAATGATTTGGTGCCTACGTGTGGCCTAGAGCGGTAAAGGTCCGCCCTTGTAAACCCGATCTCTGGCTTCATCGCACAAACAGGCGACACCAGCAAGTGGTCCAGAGCGGTAGAGGTCCGCCCTCGTAATCCCGACCTCTGATGTACACCACGAGTCAAGCAATAAAGGAGATTCGCTTTCTCAGTCCTATCTTTACTTTAACCTAATAGCACTTGTTCGTTCAACCTGCATGTTTCTTTCTCCCGCACGGAGTTTTTTCTTTAGTTGCTAACAATCCAAATTGAGTTGCTAGCTTGTGGTCAGGTTGGGATACCCCTTCTAGCTGGAAGGCAGTTCGGACCCCTAAGGACCTGCTCAGGAGAAGTGGTACCCGTATCCTGGGGTACAGAAGTTCTGCGTATCTTAGCCTGATAATGTACCCTAAGCCTACGTACTTCACTGCCTTGTTACGAGTCCCCTAGTATCCGAGTCTGCTGTCCCTAGAGGTCCCGGGCTCCTTTCTAGTATAAGGCCTAGTTTCCTACACCTTGCTGCAAGGCCCGGTGACGTAATTCATGGGATCGTCAGCAACGGTCCAAGTCCACTCCGGCGGCCCGCTCCGACGGAGACCGCTCGCCACGGTCGCTCCTAGTCCACTCCGGTGGCCCGCTCCGGCGGAGACCGCTCGCCACGGTCGCTCCAAGTCCACTCCGGTGGCCCGCTCCGGCGGAGACCGCTCGCCATGGTCGCTCCAAGTCCACTCCTGTGGCCCGCTCCGGCGGAGACCGCTCGCCACGGTCGCTCCAAGTCCACTCCTGTGGCCCGCTCCGGCGGAGACCGCTCGCCACGGTCGCTCCAAGTCCACTCCAGTGGCCCGCTCCGGCGGAGACTGCTCGCCACGGTCGCGGAGACTGCTCGCCACGGTAGCTCCAAGTCCGCTCCGGTGGCCCGCTCCGGCGGAGACCGCCCGCCACGGGCGCTCCAAGTCCACTCCGGTGGCCCGCTCCGGTGGAGACCGCTCGCCACGGTCGCTCCAAGTCCACTCAGGTGGCCCGCTCCGGCGGAAACCGCTCGCCACGGTCGCTCCAAGTCCACTCCGGTGGCCCGCTCTGGCGGAGACCGCTCGCCACGGTCGCTCCAAGTCCACTCAGGTGGCCCGCTCCGGCGGAAACCGCTCGCCACGGTCGCTCCAAGTCCACTCCGGTGGCCCGCTCCGGCGGAGACCGCTCGCCACGGTCGCCTGGAGCCGGGTCCGGGGAAGTAGTGCTGGCTCCCTGGGCGGTTCAAGGTCCGAGCAGCCGCTTAGCTTGGTTCCGTACCCTAAGCCTGCACCTTCGCCGCCCTGCGGAGAGCGCTCTAGTACCTGAACCTGGCAACAAGTGCTACGGCCTTGAAGGGGTCCGGAGCACTCGCTCTCAACATGAGCACGCCAACGCAATCAGCATTGCGTCACAATAATGGCCCCACCTGCAGGTTCGTACCTCTCCCGAGGTGGGCCCGGGGGCCACTGTCGGTACCTCTGGACTAGGGTACCCCCTCTTGCTGTGTCAAGACTTGTAGTTATCCGTAACTATGCCCAAAGGAGCTGAGCAACCGGACCCCTGGGGTCCGATTCCATCTCACCGGACCAACGGTCTCGGACCCGCATCCCGCTCGGGGTCGAGTCCGGTGGCACCACGTGTCCCGGAGAAGGGAGCACTCAGACAAAACATCCGGGGGGGCCCCGGACCTCCCACGGGGTCTCAGACCCCCATATACTATCCGGACCCCTCGGCAGGGAGGGAACAGACACCCCGCCTGGGGGGTCCGGAGCCGCCGCGTGTCCGCAGAAGCAGATACGCGCGCGGCTGCCAAGCTTCCTCGGGAATACTTGGCCACCTACCTCATTCAATGCGGGAGGCGTTAAGTGCGCTCTGCCACAGCAGAGCCCGAGGAGACTTTCGCCAGGCTGTACTGTTGACCGCGCGTTAGCAAGGTACACTGTACAGCCGCTGGCACCACTCACGCCACGCACGTCAGTCTGCTACACCAGTTAGACACGACAACTCGGCGACGGAGTATCATAACGCCTACGCGGTAGACCCAACAGTCTACGCCGCAACCTACACTGCCTCGACGGGCGTCTTACAGATGGGATGGGAGAAGACTCCCCTCGGTCAGAGCATCTACAAGGCGACGAAGCGTATCTGGCAAGAGATGCTCCACCACTGTAGCTCCATTAGTGTCTATAGTATACATCCATATTGGGCCCACCTGTCGGGGTCCAACACCTGTGTACGCGCCCTCCTTGCTCTATAAAAGGGAGGCGCCCGTTAGAGAAAAGGTCAAATCCAAAGAGAGACTTGGGGGCAGAGGATAGACTCATTCATTCCTAGTGCAATACACCACACAGTGGACGTAGGGTATTACACTCCGGCGGCCTGAACCACTCTAAATCCGGGTGTTCTTGCGTTCTTGCCCCGAAGCTAGATCGTCCTTATAGCTTAGCACTTCCCCGAGTACTCCCCCTTGGGGAATAGGCGGGTGCGTTCCGCCACCCGGCTGTGGGTACCCTCAAAAACCCACGACAGCAGTGAAGCGCCACTATCGCGAGGATAACAACTAACACCCACACAACGACATTAACTACGAAGAGGGGGCCATCAGAGTCTTGCGCCATACGAAACTTCCTGCGGGTGATCCTATCCATAGGCAAGGTTGGGTGCAGGACGGAACCTCTACTCAACGTCTTCGGGAACGAAGTCTAGATCTTCCTCTGTAAAAATTAAGAATGGGGTGAGTACAAACGTACTCAGCAAGTCCAACCACACCCACGGAGGGGGTATAAACAGAATATAATGCATAGGGTAAATCAAGGATGAGGCTAGGGTTTTATTTGCGGTAAGCAATTTTGATGCAGGGGTTCATTTAAAAGAAAGGATTTTCAAAGCAAGTTTTCTTGTACCAAGTAACACGTAGTGTTGATCCACACAGGATTCAAGTTTTAAGTTGCTACCGGACTCCTCATCCGCCGTAGCACACGGCACAACTGCCGGACACATTCCCAAAACAACTCACGCCAACCCGTCCATTCCCAGAAGAAACACTAGTTATGTGACCACATCGTAACTCGCCCAGTACCATGGGCACGGCTATTCGAATAGATTTTAACTCTGCAGAGGTGTGCAACTTTACCCACAAGCGGGGTACCACAACTCGATCAGCTTAGTGTCGGTGCAGATCCCAACAAAGCCATTACCCACCTTAGCTAGACCTGACTAGCCATCACAGGATCCACCAAGGGGTCATTGACCTATCACAGAGGTTTTAACCGGGGCATAAGTCACACAGAGCTAATCCCTTCTCCTTGATCACCTGTTGCTCTCAGCTCTCCTGATGGCTATCAGACTAACTAGTTGGGTTTATGCTAAGTCGTTGCCCATACAACGGTCGAGTGGTTTGCACGATAGTGGAGTTAGGTGAGATGACACACCAACTCGGTCCTTAGTTGTGACAAGATGGATATCTCCTTTTCTTGCTTAACCACACAGGTACAAGCACACCAATCGGCAAATCACACAGAAATGCCATCCATCCTGTCCAAACTCATCTTTCAAAATTCCACATTTCTCCCTTCCCACACACGCACACATTTTCTTTATAAAACAAGTTGTATTGTGTATAAGGTCCTAAGCGTTCTAGCAGCGATTAACGTCCAAACAAAATACATTTAGACATTAATCAAGGAATTGTTATAACAAATTAAGACGTTCTGTTCAAACAAACCCTCCCAACTTTTGTCAGTCGAGGATTAATTTAACATTCTACAACTTTTGTATTCTACTCAAGCACTTCGGCAGATAGAGTCCTTTGCTGAGTTCGGTAACTTCCTATATCCAAACACGGCAGACAGAACAGAGTCTAAATAGAACTTAATCGTGAAAAAAATAACACGTGCTCAGGTGCAAACCTCAGTATTCCCCACTACCACATGTACTTTTATTGATTTTCAGATTAAGATCATGATGCATGCACGACCTATTCGTCCTTACAAAACAAACAACTGCCAAATAGCTTTGGACTTACGGGGTTAGCGCCGGTAGCATAGCACAAATTATGTCTCTCCCTATATATATTTAGCCGAGTTCTAACCGTTCTTAACTTAACGTAATCGCGGTTAGTGTACCTGCAGAAGATACATATCATGTGTATATATATATATGAATATTTACGACTGGACCCTTCGTGCCAGCACTCACGAACGGCCCCCATGTGTCCTACGCCACATGGGTAACGCATATGCAGTTGCCCACATATTCACCCATGCATTGCCATTTACTATAGAAACGACAGCCATACAATTTTCCGCCGTATGGCCAACGTTAACATACGCCACTGAGATAGCGTATTCACGAGTTCCTTTACTCCCAATATAATCGACTGATGGTCGATATATTGGAAGCAGCTCAAATAGGCCACTGCTTGAGCACAGCGTTCGGTTCGCATCACCGACGGGAAGGTCAGTCTCCCTCAGCTGACTGAGTATACTTTACTCCCAATATAGTCAACTGATAGTTGGTATATTGGTAGCACCTCAAGTAAGCCATTGCTTAAGGGCAACGTTCGGCTCGCATCACCGACGGGAAGGTCAGACTCTCTCAGCTGACTGAGGATCCTTACCTTCTTACCTTAGCGTAGGTGTGTCGTTACAAAATTTAAGGGTTGATTGAGCACAAAAATAAGGTCTGACGGAAAGTAAAGTGCTGGAAGTCAGGTATATAATGACATAAGTTAGATAGCCACCTAGTAACTTCCCATAATTCCCCTAGGGCTTTACGAACTAGGCACCATCCTTAACGAACCTACGTATTTTGCAAACGCAATTTTTATGATCAAAATTTTGATAAAATTTTTCGAAAACTCGTCACATTCTCCGATGCACGCTTTGTTCAGCTCTGATACCAGCTGTGGCAGAACCGCCCGACATAAACCGGCTTAAGTGCGCTAACCATTGTTGCAAAGGCAATTAGGTTTAACTCGCACAGCAGACGGAGCACATCGGAGGACCGTCGGGTAAATTCCTGATAAAACCACTTAAACCTGGATTGAACAAAGCAGCATAACTCACGCGAAGGCGAGTCCAGAGATTGCAACACTACCCATATATTACAACACAGAAAGTTTAACATAACTGCAGGATTACAAACCAAGTTCCACACTTCACAAAGAGCTTTGTAAAATCAACATAAAAGAAGTTCACCAGAGTCCTTTATTTTAGCGGAAAGTAAACACGAGAACTAACGACGATATGGGTGTCACGATGAAGCCCGATTCATGACATCACTCGTTCTTGTCATCATTGGCCGGGGATGTATCCCACTCCACAGACCAACCAGGCGGAAGAGTGCAAGGCCAGGTCAAACTGGCAAACATATCCTCAAAAGTTTCACCTGAAACAAAATATAGCCACAAGCAAGGCTGAGTACACTAATACTCAGCAAGGCTTACCCGTCTGAGGGTATACTTAGCCCACTACCTAGACATGCAAGGCGTTTGGCTTGAGGGGTTTGTTTTGCCAAAAAGCAATAGAGTGTAGGTCCTTACTTTTACATTTTAGCTTCAAGGTTCTACTTAAATTAACCTTTCTAGGTGAGCATCTATCCAATAGCATATATGGTGAGAAACATTTATCTTTCATCAAACAACCAGCCAAATTTACCATCATCATTATCTTTCACTTCTTACTCTATATGGCAAAAGGGTTAAGCAGTCCCAATATCCGTGAGAGGCGGACGATTCGAATCGAATTTGTTAACCTTGCAAGGCAGACCTAAACACACGTCACGTGGTTACTCCCAGACTCACACGTGCAACATTTCCCCTTTCTTTCTGGGTTGTGGATCAGGGTCACCGTCCTCGACTACAGAGTACGATGACTCTGCACCCGCATGTGCGCGCATGAGAAACGACGTTCAAAGAAGGTGAGGGAGAAGTCCACTCGCCGGGCCAATCAGGTACTTAAGCTTACCGATTACCATATTCTCGGCATGTGTCTAGTACGTTCAAACGCTTAACCACCACTACCACACACTGCGGCCTTATCAAATTTCACTAAACAGACGGGACATCACAAGTACCACAGTCCCGCCCGTAGGCCTTATAGTTGCAGTAGGTAGTAAACATCCAACTCCTATAATTCTCGCGAGTGACAGGAAATCACTCGACTTCTACCGAAACATTAGCATAGCCAACTAGCGACCTACACATACTAGTGTTCAAGCATAGGTACCTAGGATCATGCAACTAAGGTTCCAATCAACTCATGTAACTTAAATGCACAAGTAGATAGGAACAATAATAAGTTGCATAAACTTAAAATAATAGGACATGCTCCGGGGCTTGCCTTCCTGGGCGTAACTAGTTCTGGACTCTTCCGAAATCGGGTTCGGGTCTTCAGTAGCTTCAATTAGATTCACTTGAGCTTCACGCTGCTCACTCTCGGACTCGGGCACCAGCTCGTATGTTCCGTCAGCGAGAGTAGTAGTATCTAAATGAAATGCACATGGGTGAGTTGTTGTAAAGATAATAATTTATAACTTGCTTCACTATAAAGTTGTAATGCAAACAAAACCCGAAGTTAAAAAGTGAAACACTTTCATTCATATTTTACTGAACAATCGTTTATAGAGTAAAATCTAATATGTTTTAGTTCATAAAAAAATCTAGGGTTGAGTTTCAACACTTCATAAATTAGAAATAGTTTCAGCAACTACAACATTTACACAAATTAAACTACAACACTTTTGAATCTCAAACTTTTACAGAGGGATCTAATACGATGCTAAACACTCTTTAAATTTATCAGAATTTTTCTAGATATAAAACATGAGTAATAAAATTGACAAAATTAACTCACATATAACAAGACTAATTAGTATAGAGAGTTACAAAATGTTTTTGGCTCTCAAATTTTGTATGCTAGCTTATATTCTGAAGACTGAGCTATGGTAAAAATTTCAGATTTTTCCAGATGCAATAACTATTTATAAAAATATAGCACCATTTTTAAGGATTAATTCACATAGCTAGCTACACAATTCTAAAAATAATTAAACTTGGACAGTGGTGTTCATATAGTATGGTAAGAACACAGAAAAAGTTGCATACATATGTCTATAATAGAACATCCAGGAATAAAAGAATATACTATTTTACTAGATCTAGCCAAGACTAGGGTTTCATCTAGTTATAAGTGTTAACTGGTGCTCAAATTTTTACACAACACTAATCATGGCATGGATTAGCTACCAACCAAAAATCACCTATATATGCTGAGTAGAATTCCTAGAATAATTATAGACAAGGTAATCTAATCTTTTTCCTAGATTAAAATATAAACAGAAAATAAATATGTGCATGTAATGAAACTTGTAGATCTTGTTTCAAGGATTCCAAAACATTTAGATTTGTATTTTTCCTATTTTTCTACGAATTTATAGGCATTTTCAAAGTTTGCTGTTTTGAAAAAAAAATAAAAAGGGAAAAGATCTTTTTGCGTAGAGGCCCCTGGAAGAAATTTTTTCCTTGCAGATACGCCCCTGGCCGGAGTTTGAAGCAGGGGAGGTGGCGGGCGGCAGGATTCCGGCGCCTGCGGCGGCCGGCGGCGAGGGGGAATAGGGGGAGGAGTAAGAGGGCGGCGAGAGCAACCTCGGGGTGGCCTCGATTGGGCGCGGGACGGCCGGAGGCGGCTCCTCTGCGGAGCAGGGGCTCCGGCGGCGGCTGTTGGCGGCGGCAGCGGCGGTCCGGCGGGCCAGGGCGGCGGCGAGCGGGTCGGGGAGCACCGGTGGAAGGCAAGGAAGCTAGCTACAGGGTTTGTTGGGCGCGAGGAAGGGTGGAGGAGGGGGCTCCGCGACAGCCTAGGGGACGGTGGCGGCCATGGTGGGCGGCGGTGGCCGTTCGCGGCAAAGGGGGCACACGGGGCTCGGCTCTCGGGCTCGGAGTGGAGGAGGGAAGGATGAGGACGCCTCTGGGCTCGAGAGAAGGGTCTGGGCGGTCAAGGGTGTGAGACGGGGCGAGGCACAGTCGCCCGGCTCGTCACGGCGTCGCCGTGGTGCCTCGGCGACCATCCTTGACGTGCGCGAAGGGGGCGGTGCCGCGTGGCGAGTCTGGGCGGATTGGAGGGAGCCGGTTTGGGGAACCCGGGGGTGGGAAGGCGGTCTGGCCGGGAGGGCGGCGCGCGGCCGGCGGCCTCTGCTCGGCCGGGCGGGAACAGGGAAGGGAAAGAGAGAACAGAGAGAGTAGAGAGAAAGAGAGAGAGAGAGAGAAATTGACTAACTCAAATTTGAATTTCTCTCAAAATTTTCAAATAACACTCGAAAAGTTTTGAATACGAAAGCTGTTCCAAAATTCAAACCCTACCACTTTTGTTTCAGGCTTACTTTCATTTGGAGCTCAAATCAAAAGTTAAATTTGAAATCCCGACGAATGTACTTTATTACCCGATTCGAGTTAAATTCAAATTTTCTTCGACTTTTGTATAAAAACTTAAAAATATTTGAGAATGAAAATTGTTCAACACTTGAAACTCTACAAGTTTTATTTCAGGAAAATGTTCAATTAAACCACGGTTTGGAAGTTATTTTAAATCTAACACAACTAAGATTTTGAATTCCTAATCATTTTATGTAGACTTGCATTGGGTTAAGGGTACATGATTTGGTGCTAATGACCCTGGTTTAGCTAATGAAACACCTGGGGTGTTACAATAATGTTGTTTTCAAAACGAGCTTTTATTTAATTTCCGCTGCATTTTGAACTCTGATGATAAACTCATTTTGTTAAGCTCTGTTTTGTAATTTAAAATTTGAGAAACTTCTGTCTACTTGTAATCATCTATGCTCGCCTTCGAGTGAGACTTCCAGTGTTTTCGATCCTTAACCCAACAGGCTGCCGGATTACACCGTTTTAAGTGTGCAGTGACTTGATTAAGTATTAAGATGATAGTTGGCGCACTTAAGCCGGTTTAATTTAGGCGGTTCTGTTACACAAGCATATCTGGGAAACCTCGTCTCTCACCCTCTTGCAGTAGACAAGCCACATCGACAGGTGTTGGAGAACGCAGGTATTCCTCCCCAAAGGCAGCTATAACAGCACTGCAGAAATGGTTAAGAGCCTCACGAGCAGTTGACGTGCCAATTTGCACATACTCATCAACGGCGTCTAACGGCAAGCCATACGCTAGTATGCGCATTGCGGCCACCACCTTCTCCAAAGCACTCAATCCTAAAAACCCAGTACAATCCTCGCGTTGCTGGAAGTAGCTGTCCACAGACTGAACTGCATTAAGAATGCGGATGAAGACGTGACGCTTCATACGGAACCTGCAAGATAGAAAATATAAGCAACATGCACATATTGAGAGAAAAGACAATAATTTGACATGCCATATTCTATACCTTTCACAAAACTTTTCAGGGGTGTAAATAGGATTGGCAGCAAAGTATTGGCGTATGATCCTTGCCTCTCCATCAGCACGTTCTCTAGGGACAAATCGTCTCACATGTATTCAGCCGTGGTAGGAGCTCTCTGCATCCATGGCTGACACCAAAGTGTGTATGTCGTCGTCGTCATCGAGAAACTCGTAATTCGGGTTATCCTCAGCAATCAAGTAACGAACAAGGGTACAATCTTCGTCCTCCATTGTTTGGTATATGCAATCATTGGGTATATGCAATCACTGGGTATGCATCATATAGATTCATCATGCTCAGTTCAGCTTCTGCAATTTAAAATAAATCTGCAATAAGTATGTGGAGACTATATTGGGAGATGAGATATCAACTGGTTTGATTGGGAGCTGTCAGCATTCACCCCATCAATCCATAATCAACATTCAGCCCATCAATTCACAATCAACATGCACTAGTGGGCACTCAATTTGATGAAAAATTGAGTGATGATGATCCAGCAAAGGATTCATACTGATTTAATGACAGAGTAACTCATGCAACTTAGGAAGTAGCTAAAAAAAGCTAAGACACTGGCACACTAAAGAATCTTCAGAACTACTAGACCAACAATCCTTTAGTCCTTCCTAACAAACACTGTAAATCCTAGCTGAACAATTCGTTATGTGCTTGTACAGACTACAGAACAATGAAACATCCAAACCAAGTTCAGTCATCCAAGCTGATTTTTGTAACAATCATGAGCACGAATTGAACCCCCACGGTAGCACATAGTATTGATTCAGTGAGACTTGGAATTTGGAAGAGTGAATATGTGGTTTGTACTTGATTTGGCGCGCGTGCCAGAGTGGCATCTCGGCGACCCAGAGGGCGGGGTCCTCGCGGGACTGCGTGAACCCGAGGCTGCGCAGCCACGCCTCGATGCACGGAAGGCTGTGCATGTACAGCGGCTTCATCTTCTCTGGCAGCCGCTCCAGCCACTGCGCATCCGACGGCAGTGAGGGTGCGGTCGCCGACGAGGAAGAGGAGGGGGTGTGGCCACCGAAGTGGGGGAGGAGGGGCCGACCGGCTTCCGGCGCTCGGCGATGCGGCGGCGGCGGCGCGTCGATGACGGAGGCGGCTCGGCGGGGCAACCGGTGCGTGTTGTAGTGCAGGGGGAGCGGAGGGCACGGCGACGAGCCGAGGACGTGGGCGAGCGCAGGTGCAGTGCGAGGGCCCGGGCGGCGGCGGCGGCACGGGATGGAAAATTTCAGGGTGCGGCCACAGGGATGGGTGGGAGGAGTTGGAATATTCTTTTTGGGGTGGAAATTTAGAGGCCATTGTTGCAGTAGAATGTTATTTGGAGGGTGAAATTTTTTGAAGGAGCATCTAAATATTGTTTTAGGGGGTGAATTTTGGAGTCTACCGCTGCAAACAGCCTTAGGTCGTACGAGAAGGCAAACGCTATTAATTTGTTCCCGACGACATACATTGAGCTTGCCTTTTGACTTTTGAAGCACGTCATCAGAAGCAAGTGATGTTTTGTGTTTGTCCAATAATCATTCTAATCTTTGCTGCAAATTACTAGTTTGTTAATCTTTGAAGATAATGCCATGCATCTCAGCCTCTCATATGTTAGAAATCTAGGCAATTTTCGGTATATTTTAATTCCAAAATTAAATGTATAAACTAGCAATATTTCTATGACTTTAAGGAGTAAAAGAAAACATGTGAACATGTTTATACTTATCACACACATAAGCATAAACAATATAAATAACCAAAGTTTTAGGGAGTACCCTAAAGCGGGGCCGTTGCCGGAGGCATTGGCTGCGCTGTTACCAACTGGAGTAGACATCTACTCGGTTGGCCTCAGTCGAAGTAGTCGAACTAAATCGGTGCAGGAAGAAGTTCGCAGTGCAGTCCCACGAACGGTCACCAAGATGTAGTCGACGTAGTCGTTCGGCCACCAGAATGTCGACGTAGTCGTTCGGCTCGTCCACCAGGAAGTAGTCGTACAATCGGGCAAAGCCTTAGTATTTTTGAGCAGTCACGCTAAAGCGTTACCCAAAAACCTGATTGCCCGCCTATCCCGTGCAGGATCTCAAGGCGAGCAAGGTTTCGGAGGCCTGCTCACGCTAATTCTGTGCGCGCAGAGATTAGCGTTGGGGAACTCAGTTGTTGCAACTGGAGAGGGAGAAGAGAGGAGCCGAGTTGCCTCAGTGCTCTGGTGCAGGATGGATGAGGGGCATGGCACTCCTTATATAGTGACTCAGGTGCTCAGGTTCGTTGAACCTGGACACCATCAGAGTCATTTAGGTGGTGCGGTTATGGCCATTAATTACAGATTTAATTGCACGTTTAATCGCACGATTAATTGCTGTCAACGGCAAAATAGCCATCACATCACACCGCGCCACGCCGCGCCACGCCGCGCCGCGCCGCGCCGCGCCGCGCCGCACCGCCCGTCCGGCCGGCCGCGCCTCGCCTCGGCCTCGGCCTCGGCCACGGCCACGGCCACGGCCCGGCCCGGCCCGGCCCGGCCCGGCCCGGCCCGGCGAGGCGAGGCGAGCGAGCGCGCGCGCGTGTGGTTCACCGTCCTCCTCTTACCGGCTTCACAAGTGGTGTACAAGAAGTCCACCTTTTAAGTCGGTTGAGATCCTCCTCAATTCCCGGTACGGAATTAAACATTGATTCCCTAGCATTAATAGTGGGCTTTAAATTCTTTTATTGCTTTAGAATAAATGGGCCAAGCCCATTACTCCAACAATCCCCACCAAGAAATTCAAGCCACACTAGAAATACCTTCATTCTCTCTTTGATATACCAGTATTCGACAGAGACTGTTAAGTTGAACTTCCATCTAGGACAAAGGCTACACTTATTCACAACTGTGCAATGGACTATGCCTTGAATTGCCAGTTTTGTGCAAACAAGTTTGACCAGAGCCCTACACTGGTACTAGGCTGCAAAAGCATCCCCGCGGTTTGGAGCTTATGAGTCATACTCCAGGCCCTTCATGAGTTTCTAGAGAATACCCAATTCTCATAGACCATGACCAGTGGTCAAACTCATATAGGTGTGTTCCTTTCAGATGTTCTGTAGGACAACATCTTTGTTTCAAGAAAACAACTCATTTGTTTAAAAGAAACCACCTGGCACACATTAAGGTATAGACCAACCTGCCATACAGATTAGAAGAGAAATGCACCTTATACACGGAATGAGCCCTTTTCACAAAGGTTCTCTTCTCACAGTCAGACTTTAGTTTGTTTCACCATCCTAATTCACGGGATCTCCGATCACATAGGACAGGTTTCCACTATAGAATGACTCACGTGGGTCTCAAGCCCAATTCCATAGATGCATTGTCTATCACATTTCGTGAAAGACCCTTTGTAAACTGATCTGCCAGATTTTTAGCCGTCTGAACATAGTCCAGGGCTATAACTCCGGAGTTTCTCAATTTTCTGACAGATTTCAACCGCCTTTTCACATGTCTAGATGACTTCATGTTATCCTTTGAACTATTCACCTTGACAATTACCGTTTGATTGTCACAGTTCATTAGGATTGCCGGTAACGGTTTTTCAACTATCGGCAAGTCCATAAGGAGCTCACGAAGCCACTCAGCCTCAACAGTGGCGGTATCTAATGCTGTGAGTTCTGCTTCCATAGTTGACCTCGTTAAGATGGTCTGCTTGCAAGACTTCCAGGAAACAGCTCCACCACCAAGTGTAAACACATATCCACTTGTGGCCTTTATCTCATCAGCATCAGAAATCCAATTTGAATCACTATACCCTTCTAGTACCCTTGGGTACCCGGTGTAGTGAATTCCATAGTTCATTGTCCCCTTCAGATAGCGCATTACTCTTTCAAGACCCTTCCAATGATCATCTCCCGGGTTTGAAACAAACCGGCTCAGTTTGCTTACAGCAAACGAGATATCAGGTCTTGTAGCGCTCGCTAAATACATTAATGAACCAATGATCTGAGAATATCTCAGCTGATCTCGCATTATCCTTTTGTTCTTTCTAAGAATTAAACTGGCATCATATGGTGTTGAGACAGGTTTATAGTCACTATAACCAAAGCGACTTAACACCTTCTCCACATAGTGAGACTGTGTAAGAATCACCCCACCATTGATCTCTTTTACCAGCTTTATATTAAGGATAACATCAGCTTCTCCCAGATCCTTCATCTCAAAATTTTGAGATAAAAACTCTTTGACTTCCTTAATCACATTAAGGCTAGTGCCAAAGATCAGTATGTCATCCACATACAAGCACAAAATCACTCCTTCAGCCCCACCATAGCGATAGTACACACATCTGTCAGCTTCGTTCACAACAAAGCCGGCAGAGGTCAAAGTTCTATCAAACTTTTCATGCCACTGCTTAGGCGCTTGCTTGAGACCATATAAAGATTTTAACAACTTACAAACCATTCCTTCTTGACCCTTTGATACAAACCCATCCGGCTGATCCATATAGATCTCCTCTTCTAACTCTCCATTGAGGAAAGCCGTCTTAACGTCCATCTGATGAACGAGAAGACCATAAGAGGCTGCCAAGGAAAGTAACACTCGAATTGTGGTCAATCGGGCAACTGGTGAATAAGTGTCAAAGAAATCTTCTCCTTCTTTTTGTGTATAACCCTTGGCCACAAGCCTAGCCTTGTACTTTTCAATAGTACCATCTGGCCTAAGCTTTTTCTTGAACACCCACTTGCATCCAACCGGTTTACATCCATAAGGACGTTCAACGACCTCCCAGGTTCCATTAGACATAATAGAATCCATCTCACTCCTTACTGCTTCCTTCCAATAGTCAGCATCAGGAGATGAATATGCCTCTTCAATGGTTCTGGGTGTATCATCTATGAGGTATACAATGAAATCATCACCAAAAGACTTTACAATCCTTTGTCTCTTGCTCTTTCTCGGAGCATCATTGTTATCCTCCTCAGAATTTTCTACAAGTGTATGTTCATTGTGTTCTATCGGCTCAGCAGAGCCATCATCCTTGATGAACTCTTGCCTAGATGAACTTGTTTCATCTCTCATGGGAAAAATGTTTTCAAAAAATGTAGCATCTCTGGACTCCATTATAGTACCAACATGCATGTCAGGTACTCCAGATTTCACTATTAAAAATCTATATCCAACGCTGTGAATAGCATAACCTAGAAAGATACAATCCACAGTTTTAGGTCCAAGCTTACGTTTCTTGGTTATTGGCACACTTACTTTTGCCAAACAACCCCATGTACGTAAGTATGACAGTGTTGGCCTTTTCTTCTCCCATTCCTCGAAAGGAGTTATCTCTTTATTCTTTGTAGGAACACGGTTTAGGACATGACATGCAGTCAATATAGCCTCACCCCACCATTCCTTGGAAAGTCCCGCTGTATCTAACATGGCGTTAACCAAATCCGTTAGAGTGCGGTTCTTTCTTTCGGCAACCCCATTTGACTGAGGTGAATAGGGAGGCGTCCTCTCATGAATAATACCATGTTCCTCGCAGAATAAAGTAAATAAGTTTGAGAAATACTCGCCACCACGATCTGACCTAACTCTTTTGATCTTTCTCTCAAGTTGGTTTTCTACTTCAGCTTTATAGATTTTAAAGTAGTGTAAAGCTTCATCTTTTGACTTCAACAAATAGATGTAACAAAATCTAGTACTATCATCAATCAAAGTCATGAAATATTTTTTACCACCTTTTGTCAACACTCCATTCATTTCGCACAAATCGGAATGAATTAATTCTAAGAGTGCCAAGCTCCTTGCCTCCGCGATCTTATGAGGCTTACGAGTTTGTTTTGATTCAACACATACATGACACTTAGAATTTTTGACAAAAGTGAACTTTGGAATTAAGCTCAAATTAGCTAAGCGCATCATACAACCAAAATTAACGTGACAAAGCCTCGAATGCCAAACATTTGTTTCATCAACGTTAATAACATTGTATGCAATTTTATTACAAACATCTGACAAAGAAAGACGGAACAAACCTCCGCTTTCATAACCTTTTCCAACAAAAGTACCAAACTTAGACAAGATACATTTATTGGACTCAAAGACTAATTTGAAACCATCTCTACACAGTAGAGAGCCGCTGACTAAATTCTTCTTGATGGTGGGGACATGCTGCACGTTCTTCAGCTGCACGGTCTTCCCCGAAGTAAACTTCAGATTTACCGTACCAACACCAAGAACACGCGCATGTGATCCGTTCCCCATCAGCAAGGAGGAAGTCCCGCCGGTCTGGTAAGAAGAGAACAAAGAAGCATCAGCACAAACATGAATATTAGCACCAGTATCAACCCACCACTCGGGTGAACCAAAGACTGAAAGAACAGTAGGTAATAAATTACCGTACCCCGAAGTTCCTCCAGGCTCGCTAATAACCATGTTGGCGGAGTTGTTGCCTTTGCGGTTCGGACACTTTGCAGCAAAGTGATCCGTACTAGCGCACACATAGCAAGCTCCCGTCTTCTTCTTCTTCTTAAAAGTGGTTGTCTTCTTAGTCTTTGGTTGGTTCTGCGGTGGCTTTTTCTTGTTCTTGTTGGAGTTGTTCTTCTGAACAAGATTGGCACTTGAAGCACCAACAACTCCTTTCCCACGTATGTCCTTTGCTCTCGCCTTCTCCTCAACATCAAGAGTCCCTATGAGTCCATCTATTGTGAACTCCTGTCTCTTATGTTTTAGAGAAGTAGCAAAGTCCCTCCAAGAAGGTGGCAGCTTAGAGATTATACCTCCAGCCACAAACTTATTGGGTAACATACATGGGGACTCTTTGCTGCAATTTTTGAGATCTTTTGCCAGAGTATGTATTTCATGAGCCTGTTCCACTACAGAACGGTCTTCGACCATCCTGTACTCAAGGAACTGCTCCATGATATACAACTCACTCCCGGCGTCAGATACTCCATATTGAGCCTCAAGAGCATCCCACAAAGCTTTGCCAGTTGGCAGCCGGATATAAGAATCCACCAGGTTATCACCGAGAACACTAATGATCAAGCCTCGAAAGAGGATATCAGCCTCATCGAACGCACTCCCTTCCTCTGGAGAGAATTGTTCAGGCTTACCCTCTTTCACATGGATCACTCTCGATAATGTTAACCACAGTATAAGCCGCTCTTGCCAACGTTTGTAATTTGAACCATCAAAAGGTGATGGTTTGATTGATGCAGCAAAGCTAGATACCGAAAGCCTATTAACGCAATCAGGTTTTTGGATTGTTAGAAATCTAGGCAATTTTCGGTATATTTTAATTCCAAAATTAAATGTATAAACTAGCAATATTTCTATGACTTTAAGGAGTAAAAGAAAACATGTGAACATGTTTATACTTATCACACACATAAGCATAAACAATATAAATAACCAAAGTTTTAGGGAGTACCCTAAAGCGGGGCCGTTGCCGGAGGCATTGGCTGCGCTGTTACCAACTGGAGTAGACATCTACTCGGTTGGCCTCAGTCGAAGTAGTCGAACTAAATCGGTGCAGGAAGAAGTTCGCAGTGCAGTCCCACGAACGGTCACCAAGATGTAGTCGACGTAGTCGTTCGGCCACCAGAATGTCGACGTAGTCGTTCGGCTCGTCCACCAGGAAGTAGTCGTACAATCGGGCAAAGCCTTAGTATTTTTGAGCAGTCACGCTAAAGCGTTACCCAAAAACCTGATTGCCCGCCTATCCCGTGCAGGATCTCAAGGCGAGCAAGGTTTCGGAGGCCTGCTCACGCTAATTCTGTGCGCGCAGAGATTAGCGTTGGGGAACTCAGTTGTTGCAACTGGAGAGGGAGAAGAGAGGAGCCGAGTTGCCTCAGTGCTCTGGTGCAGGATGGATGAGGGGCATGGCACTCCTTATATAGTGACTCAGGTGCTCAGGTTCGTTGAACCTGGACACCATCAGAGTCATTTAGGTGGTGCGGTTATGGCCATTAATTACAGATTTAATTGCACGTTTAATCGCACGATTAATTGCTGTCCACGGCAAAATAGCCACCGCACCGCACCGCGGCCTCGGCCTCGGCCTCGGCCCGGCCCGGCCCGGCCCGGCGAGGCGAGCGAGCGCGCGCGCGTGTGGTTCACCGTCCTCCTCTTACCGGCTTCACAAGTGGTGTACAAGAAGTCCACCTTTTAAGTCGGTTGAGATCCTCCTCAATTCCCGGTACGGAATTAAACATTGATTCCCTAGCATTAATAGTGGGCTTTAAATTCTTTTATTGCTTTAGAATAAATGGGCCAAGCCCATTACTCCAACATCATATATAGGTGCTCACAGAGATACATCTCAGGGAAAGTAAGTTGGTAGATGGTGCTAATATAATTAAGTACCGCTGCATCTCAGGTGTCCCTTGACTAGTGTCTTGGTATGACGATAGACGATAAGCTCTCTCCTATGCAGCTCAAGTTTATTTACCAGCTTTTTATTGTAGGTTGTTTTGGTAAATTTAAATATATAATTTTTACTATTTATCTAGACAAATATTATGTCCAGATACATGGTAAAATAATTTAAAATAATTTACAATTATGTATCTAGATTTGTCAAAACGATATACAATTCAAAACGTGCAAAAAAGCATTGACAAACTAATAGACATGTATCAAATCATGACGGCATACGTCGTCGTCCTATACTATGCAGTACCTCCGATCGAACCGCTAGCTATAGGTGTTTTGGCTGCTTGGTCGCGTCAGCGGGAACGAACAAACGGCGGGCGCTGGCGGACGTTGACGCCGTTGGGCCGTGCGCGACAGTTTCCCGCACGTGTGACTGAGGTCACGTCGTGCAAAGGACTCGACGGCCGGCGTGGGTGCCACGGCATCCTAGAGATCGATACTTTGCACATTGTATATATGCCAGACTACAATTGTTGCTGCCACGTATATATGTACAATAATTATATATACATACACAGTACTAGTACGTGCGGTTTGTACACGTGTGAGAGATAATATAGATATATATCTTGACTCATCATAAGTAAGTTGTATATATACTTGCTTCGTTGTTATATATATATATATATATATATATATATATATAGTAAAAATTACATATCTACTAGTAAAGTTGAAACGATATATAAGTTAGAGCATGCATGCATCGGAGACGCCGTTGCACACGTACGCGCCCGTTTTGTCAACAATGTACGCGCGGTACGTGTGAACAGTACTGGATGTATACGTACTACTAATCCATCTAGATTCTTAGCCGTAGCAGGCATGACTTCCACAGCCGGATGGTCAAAGTCAATCGCTCGCTCCAGATATCATTTGTTGCTACCACAGCTGGTGGCGTTTCAACCAAGCAATCACCGCCACCTTAATTACCCCTTGTCGCCTTGTCCTATACGTTTGCCCTGACGATTCGGTGTCCACTCGGTGCAGCAAAAACATGCACATGTTGCGAAATCTAGTACTACTAGAATTGAAATAGATATTCTGCAAATTCTTTTAAAAGCAAGCCTACTACCCGTATCATTCTTTTATAGAGTTCAGTACGAACATAAAATTCGAGATTTCAAGGGGCCATTATTTTAATGGTCAGAGAATTGAGCAACAGTAATTGTAGTAATCACAACATTTTCATTACCTGCATCAAGTGAAAACCCAGTATTTTTACTCGTAATTAAATTGCCGTCGGTTTCCCAACACCAGGCCAGCGGCGTTACTACTATACTACCAAATTAAGTACCCAACGCACCTGATCTCATCTGATCTGGACGACCAAACTTGTATACCCAACGCAAGACGAAACCGACTTGATTGTACACTTGGCAGCGACAGCAGCAGCTGTTTCCTGCATGCTCCTCCTGATTAATTAATATAATCAGCCGGTCAGGCACGCATCAACGTGGAGTAATTAGCAGGGTCCCCATTGATTAGCCTAGTTAATTGGCCTCCTGCTCGCATTGCTAATTAACCCCCCGCCCCACACGACGACCGTGTCCGGCCGTCAGGTTGGGGGCCGCCGGCTTGCTTTGCCCCCTGCCACCGCCACGCCTATATAAAGCCGGCCAGCCAGGACGAGCCACTGGCACGCTGCAGTGCACCAGCCGCGGCTTCTCGACCCGGCGCCATGTCCAGCCTCACCACGGCCGGCAGCCCGGAGGAGCACCACCACTCCGTCTCCGCCGAGGAGTTCGGCGCGCACCTGTCCCTGGGCATCGGCGGCGGAGGAAGGAGGACGGCCCGGCCGCGGACGGTGCAGCTGTTCGGCGAGGTGCTGTCGCTGCAGGACGACGGCGGCCCTGCTGGAGAACGTCACCGGGAGCAGCCCACGGCGGCGCCGGCTGGCAGGAAGAGGAGGGATCGCACCGGTAGCGGCACCGCGGCTGCGGCGGCGGCCAGTAGGCAGCAGAACAAGAAGGCGAGGAAGGTCCAGGACGCGGATGATGATGACGGCGACCGCCGGAGCCTGACGAGCGGCGGCGGCGGCGGCGCCGGGAGGAAGAAGCTCCGGCTCACCGCCGCGCAGGCCGCCATGCTGGAGGACAGCTTCCGCGCCCACAACATCCTCTCTCATGTACGTCCATGTCGACACGCTCGCTCTGATCAAGAAATCCATGGCTTCGATCTCTTGCGATAATTCTCCGTATCCAAATTAAATTCCCGTCTGGTTTCGATCCGTCTGTTGGGTTTCGAATTTTGAATCTGATCAGAGCTCGAATTTTTTCTCTGGTGTCGATCGAATCAGGGCGAGAAGCAGGAGCTGGCGCGGCGGGTGGAGCTCAGCGCGCGGCAGGTGGAGGTGTGGTTCCAGAACCGGCGAGCTCGCACCAAGCTCAAGCAGACGGAGGTCGACTGCGAGCTCCTCCGCCGCTGGTGCGACCGCCTCACCGACGAGAACGCGCGCCTCCGCCGGGACCTCGCCGGCCTCCGGGGGGCGTCCGCCAGGCTCGCCGTCTGCGCCTCCTGCTGCGACAAGCACCAGGTCGCCGCCGGCGAGATGGCATGACGGGAATAGTTGCAGTAACTGATGACCCGAGGAGTCCACGGCAGAATTTCCTTTCCCTTTTCTCTTGTAGATAGATACTACTACATCAGTTAGATACATGCACGAGGTTAATTATACTACTAATTAATCACGTAATTACCACACTGCCCGAACTTTAATTCGTTGAAAAGTACTCCCTCCGTTCTTTTTTATAAGACATCGTTGACTTTTTTTCTTCAACTTTGATCGACATTATTTAATTAATCAGTTAGTTAAATGAAGTGAAATGAGTATCTTTACGTCTATTATCAAGAATCTCTTTAATCTAACTTGAAGATTTGGCTATTTGCATAAATATTTGTAGAAAAGACGAATAGTCAAACGAATAAAAAAAAGTCAATGATGTTATATATTTAAGAACAGATGGAGTAGGGTTTGATGAGGTTCTTATCACTGACAAATACTACATGTTTCGATGGAACACGTCCATATATGATACAATACAATTTATACTTTTGAAATTTGTTTATGTTCATCAGTTTCTTTTTGTAATGCATGTTCCTTTTCTATCTCTTGCTAGGTGTGTGTTTCTCTACTTCTTTTAGTTTGGATTTTTGGGCTGGGTTTCAATGCCTAAATACAGTAATAAACCATCATAATTATATGATTAGTGATATCAATCGACCGCGAAGAACATAAAAGGTTATGTTACTGCATGCTATACTATTACGTTGAAATGTACAAGCTACCTTTTCCATGGCGACAGTTACTACTTTCTGGGCATCAGTGAACGTCTGAACCTGGATTTGGACCCTGCAAAACCTGCAAATCAGCACCCATGGAAGAACAGATAGCACACATTTCCTTGTTCGTTTCAGAAATTAGTATATTCGTTCTTCTCTGTATATACAAAAAAAAAACAAATGTTCTGAAACTTTTAGACAGACAGATGGATCGTCTCATTATTCCAACTCATGACTCATGAGGAAAGGAACGTTTCTCGTTTCCTCCTGGGGAATCACGGATCAGAGCAAACACCACCAGAAAGGCTACACGAGAGATGGTACGAGGAAGAGTCTGATGAGCCAGAAGATTCCCGTCGCTGGGATGGAACAAAATCAAGAAAGGCACCAAGCTTTTACAAAAGGCAGATCAGAAGCTGTCCCCACTCTGTGATTCAGAGGAGGCAGACGATTCCACAGTCCGGAACGCTGGAATTTCACAGGGAGTCCTGCAATTTCCGTGGAAATCCCACGAAATTCCAGCGTTCCAAACCGTGCTTACATCCATCACTTCAGTTGATCAGGAACTAATTTATGATCCTGAACATGGAGAGGACCTTGGTCCAAGAACGATTACTATACGGCTATTAGCAACTGATGACTACACTACCAGTCCTACCGAGATCTTTTTTTCACGACTGTGCCTGAGCACGTTTTCCATTAAGAGGCCAGTCCTACCGAGATCACGGGCCATGAAGATGAAGCCTGCCTCTTCTCCGTTTCTTCTTGGCCGCCGCCATCGCCATGGCATGGACGAATCACGAATGGGAGGGAGTCAGCGAGCGGGAGGGACCCCGGTTACTTCGCTGCAAAAGCACTCTCGCGATCCTGTCATCTGTTGTGCAGGGGGTTGGCGCCGGTCGGCACGACCCGCTTGTCGTCGCCGCCGCCGCCGAGCAACCCCGCGCAGGCGGCGCCAGCTCTCTTCTTCCACTTCTTCCCCTGCTTCTTGCACCGCGCGACTCTGGCGGCGTCGAAGGCGACCGTCGTGGAGACACGCCCGCCGCCGCCGCTCGTCCCCGAGCGACGCGCCGCTGGCACTGGCGCGCCGGCGCCTGGAGCGGCGTGGACGGCGGCCAGGAGCGCCACGAGCGCGACGAGGCACGCGGCGGCGGCGGCGGCGGCGGCGAGCGGCGCCCACCGTCGCCTCCTCATGACGCGCGCCTGACTGAGTCCCAGAGCGCCGCGGCGGCGTGCGCCGGGTGGCGGAGTGGAGCCTACGTGAGCGGGGGAGAGGGATATGCTAGTAGAGTGGTGGTGGCCGCCGCGCACTGGCACCAGTGCAGCGTCGTCACAGTGGCGCAGAGCCAGAGTAGGAGTAGCAGCTGCTGCGAGTGCTGCTGCCAAGTGTGGAGATTCAGGCAGGGGCGAGGGCTGGAAGGAGGTAAGCAGTTTCTGATGACAAAATATATAGCCTTTATGCCATTGGAAATTATACTCATCTTTTATATGTCATTAGCCCCATATATCATAGACAAAAAAAATCCCCTATATACCATTCAGAGACACACAAATGATGAGTTATATTTTTCAATGGCATATAGAGAATTTATATACTAGTGTAGCTTGCTGGTTCTCTCTCCCTCTCCTTCGCCTTGTTCGGCTGGCGGATTCAGCCGGATTCAGCCAGCCACAACAGTATTTTTCTCTCACGCAAAATCAGTCAGCCATCCAGCCAACCAGCCAGCCAACAGTATTTTTCTCTCACGCGAAATCAGCCAGCCATCCAGCCAGCCAGCCAGCCGAACAATCAGCTTGTCTCTGAATTTTCTCCGTCTGAAAATTTTCCTGCTGAAGCTATTAGATTCAGAATGCATTCACCAAAATTTCTGATTGAGAGTGTGATGACTGATGGTGTGATGGCAATCAAAACACATCAAGCCCTTGTTTAGATGCACTTGTAAAGTTTTTGAAAGAGAATCTTTTCATATTTGAAGTATTAAATATAGGCATCTGTCATTAGCATATGTTTACTGTAGCAATTAATGTAGCAATTTAATGCCTAATCATAGTTTAATTAGACTCATTAGATTCGTCTCGCAATTTACAAGCAAACTATGTAATTAATTTTTTATTTCACCTAAATTTAATACTCCATACATATAAAATTTTCATTCGATGTGATAGTTTTAGAATTTTGAATTTTGCATCTAAACAAGGCGCAATATAGGCTGTAGTTCACTTTTGACATGACCAATCATACTACAAATTTGTCAGAAATCCTGCAAACCTCTTTATAACTTGATTTTCTAGTACTGCCACACTGTAAATATTTCCTAGTACTGCACGAGTTCATAACTTGATTTTCCTGAACAAAGGCGATCTTTATGCGAGAAGGGGAGGTCAAAAGAGGGCATAGCACCACTACCACCCAAGTCCCCCCTTGGACATAAAACCGATGAAAAAAGCTGCAGCAGAGCCCCATTCCTCTGCCACTAAACCGCATTGATGAGCCATCAATCCTCCTGTTGCGGCAGAGAACGGCTGTGTTTAGTTCCAAAATTTCTGTCTCCAAACTTCACTATTTATTTATCACATCAAATCTTTACCTCATGCATAAAATATTAAATGTAGGTAAATAAAAAAACTAATTGAATAGTTTTGATATACACGACGAGACGAATCTTTTGAGACTAGTTAGATCATGATAGGACAATAATTATCACAAACAAACGAAAAGTGCTACAATGTATTATAGTGTCCGATATGACTTTTTTACCATTATTTTACCGATCTAAGCACAGCCAACATTGAGGGGACTAGGAAGGAGCAGAGAGCGGACAGAGAGGCCGACCTTGAGCCTAGCGTGGTAGCTTGAAATGGCAAGGGCATTTCAGTTCCAGTTCACTTGTTTCTCTGCATGGCTTCACTTGTTGCTCATCAGTGGAACTGGTATGCTAAGCATGTTTGGAACCCCAACTGTAAGGGTCTGTCTGATAAGAACTCGGAACACATGGATTCTAGACCGATGAACTACAGAGTGGTCGGTAGCAACTGAATCCTTCTTCGTTGTAACCGGAAGAGAAGAGGTGGTGCTCTCCTCTACACTACACTAGCAGTAGCAGCTGTTCCTCAAAAGACCCCTACAGAGCTAGGGCTTTCGGTTCCGTCACGTTGCCACCACTGTTGCTGCCATCACCTGCTTGATAACGTATGCTTCCTCTCCATTCAATGTACTCCTAGTCCAGTCAGCTTGGGGCGGATGTGCTGCATGTCCGCGCCGTGCAGGCCTCTAGTCACACTAGCTACTCGCTACTCGCTAGAGGGCAGTCCATTCCACAGGACAAAGATTTGCTGCCCAAGCACAAAGAGCTGTTTCATATTTCCATGGGATTCCTGCAAAATTCAGTTGATTCAGATTTGCTGCCCAAGCTCAAAGAGGCTGCTTGCTTTGCTTGCGAGAACTTGAAGACGTTTATGCCCAATGCCAATGCCCAATGGCATGCATGCTGTCGTTCTGAATTCATCCCCTTCGCATCTTGTGTCATCATGCATCAGAGCCCTTGTCCGGTTGCGATGAACTCCGGAGGTTGACGGGTCGGCCAGTGTGCCCGAGACGCAAAGCCTGGGAAAAGTGTCTCCAAGTACTACTACTCTCATCGCTGCTGCTGCTTGAGACATGAGAGAGGTGACATGTAGATGTAGCTGCAGGACAGGAGCACTACTCCCTCAAAACATGTTTCTGAACCCTTTGATTGAACATTTCCCCCAGCAAGCATTCCATGGCCGGACGCCCCGATGTGCAAACCTAGCACTACTGTAGCCTACAAGCAGGCACCTCCGGGTCTATCTGATACCAAATCGACCTGGATTGGTGAGCATGTAATCCGCTTGTAGAGTCTCTGAGGCAGTTCCTTGAAACATACATGTTTCTGTACGAGGAAGCATCTGATCTGCTCCAACAACAACTGAAGCTACAGAGGATGCATAGGCATTAGCAAGCATCAGACAAGAAAACGCAATCAGAACAGAATTCAGAGCTGAATTATTGGATGCCATTAGGAATTCTAACTTCCATGTACCATACAGTGCTTGCTCTAGTTTAACACCGCAGGGGTTACACAAATGAACACTGCCTACTCCAAGGGCCTGTGCATCACAGTAGGAAAATGAGTACTATGGCACAGTGCCTGCCACCAGCTCATGCAGTACGGTGTAATTGTACGGTATACAAGCCAGTACTCCACTATACCGCTGCACAGTACCCATCAAGCACCGCTGCACAGTACCCATCAAGCACGGCTGCACAATACTACTCCAAAAGCACGGCTGCACAGTACCCATCAAGCACGAAGGAGCACATCAGCTCATGCGGTACGGTGTAATTGTACGGTATATACGCCCAGTACTCCACTATACCGCTAAAAAGATTTTGAGATTACAAAGTTCGAAGAGAAAGGGAGCATTGAACATAATCTATACTGGCTTCACAGTGTAAACACCAAAGCCAGTTTGGAAGGAAACCATCATCCATGTGTCACGCGTCCTGAACCACTTAACAGTAAAAGCTCAGCTTACATCAACCGGGGTTCATGCGCTTGGGCCTTGGCGGCTCCTTCCTCTTCCTGTTCATCAGTCCACACTTCACCAGCACAACACACAGTCGAGATCAGAACAACATATATCAAAGAGGCCCACCGCTACCAGTATGATTTTTTATAGGTAAAAGAAAAGGAGAGGACAAAGATTAATTAAAAGATCACACACATTAGACATGGAACATACCAAATGTATTGGCTCACGGAAAGAGGTTAAACTGGTGCATATAAAGAAATTACTTTAAGAAACATATGCCACAAAACAGTTCTCTTCCAGTTACATTTTACAAGAGGGTTATCTTCTTCTACAAGCTTATCCTGCCTAGCAAGCAGCATGATATCCAGCATATCGTAAATTTGGTCGTGCAAACTGTCTTCCCTCAATGATGAGGCAGGTGCCTCGGCTAGCTTTATATGGTCATAAGGATAACATGATTGAGCTCGAGTTGCCACATCTTAGCTTCTAAGTACCATACACAAGCACCAACCTAGAGCAATCATATTTCTCCTCTGTAGCCCCCGCCACCAAAGTAGTCTTTCCTCGAGCCTGCAATTGCCATGGACTTCTGGTGCTCAAGCTTCGGACAGTCACCAACACGATGACCAAGCCCACCACAATATGCACATCCCTTGACACCACTCTCCTTGGCAATTATTTCCTCATCCTCCAATGGGTCATTGAGCTCTGCCAACACCGGTGGAATCCTCTGCTTTGCCTCCTTCAGCAGGTGCTTGAGATCGAGAAGCGTGGTCTCGGTTTGGTTCTTGTTGATGAAGGTAGTTGCTATGCCAGTCTTACCACATCGACCTGTTCGACCGATTCGGTGGACATAGTTCTCTATTTCAGCAGGCATGTCGTAGTTGATGACATGCTGGATGTCAGGGAAATCAAGACCCTTTGATGCAACATCAGTAGCCACCAGAACATCCTTCTTCCCAGACTTGAAGGAGTCAATTGCATTCTGTCTTTCCTCTTGATCTTTTCCTCCATGGATCGCAACAGCCTCCACTCCCTTTAGAAGAAGGTACTCATGGATGTAGTCGACATCAGCCTTGTTTTCACAGAAGATGAGAACAGGCGGTGGAGTCTTTTGGAGGCATTCAAGGAGGTATATAATTCTGGCATCTTCCTTGACATACTCGACTTCTTGAATGACATCAAGATTTGCTGCTCCAGCTCTCCCCACATTGACAGTAACTGGTTTCACAAGGGCATTCTTCGCAAAATTTTGAATCTTCTGGGGCATAGTAGCAGAAAAAAGAAGGGTCTGCCTTTGATACTTGAAATGGTCAAAAACCTCCTTGATGTCATCCTCAAATCCCAAATCAACCAGCCTATCTGCTTCATCTAAGGTTAAGTACCTGTACAGAGCACGAAAGGGACATTAAGTAACTTGAAACAATGTGCAAATGCTGGTAGAACGGTAGGAACCCTCAAGAGATGCAGAGAGATTGCTTAGTTCATGCTATATACACTCCAACCAAACTGGCTATTTTCAATCAAGCAAACTCTGAACTGAAAACATAGTTCTGAAACACGCAAAATTGACTAAGCAGGGACCTAATTTGCTTGTTAGATTACTCAGTTGGAAGAAACAAATTAGCTAAAGACAAATAATTCAGGCTAAAATCTGAAATCTGGTCATAGTGACCGGACTGTCGGTTAAGAAACTAAGATGGTTACTGCAAAACTTCATAAAAATCATTGCTAAACTAGATGCATCATTTTACAATAACAACTAGTACATGAAAATTGCAACATAAATACTTCAAACACTCCATTTTCAAGGTAACATTTTTACTAAAAGAAAACATAACTTCACTTTACTTCAATAAATTATTGTAAATCGGATTAATAATAAATTAGAAATGCTGACTGGGTGCAAATTTTTGCTCCTATGAGAGCATATGCTACCCTTTCTTTAGAATAGGGTGCAAATTTTTGCTACTTTGTGCTACTCCTTTTGCAAGAGATATTTGTTGCATCCAACATGCACCATGTCCTACATGACATGATATGATATGCGATGGCACATTATATACTCTGGTACAAGTAAACCAAACGAAACAAATTGAGTAGTCACTCCATAGCCTTGTACTGCCATGACCACACTCAGCATGCAGGTTTTGTGTGTGTGTGTGTGTGTGTGTGTGTGTAGCTTTTTCAACTTATCAGACACAGGGCTCATGAAAAGAATGTCCAAGCTAAATTTAATCTCAGTCACTACTGGTTATAACTTATAACAGAATATTTTTTGTTCAGATATTCACATCCACAAACAGCTAAGCAGCTAACATTAATATATCCAACAGTTAGCTACCGAAACAATTTTCTGATGCAAAATCAAATACTCACCTGCAGTTATCGAGATTCATCTTTTTCTTGGCAAGCAAATCCTTGAGCCGGCCAGGCGTTGCCACCACAATGTGCACGCCCTTCTTCAACACATCCAGCTGCGTCCTCATATCCACACCCCCAATGCAAAGCAGAGGCCTTATCTCCGGGTACCCAGCGTCCTTGAGTGGAAGGAGGAACTCCTCAATCACATCATAGGTCTGCTTGGCCAGCTCCCGCGATGGGCAGATGATCATCCCAAACGGGCCCTCCCCAGGCACAATCGGCATCAATATCTCCTCCTGCAGCGCCACCATGATAAGCGGCAGCACGAACACCAGAGTCTTCCCCGACCCCGTGAAGGCGATGCCGATCATGTCGCGCCCGGAGAGAACCACGGGCAGCCCCTGCACCTGGATGGGCGTGGGCTGGACGATGCCCCTCTCGCGCAGCTTCCGGAGCATGGGCTCCGGGAGGCGGAGGTCGCGGAAGTCCCGCGCGGGCGGCGGTACGTCGTTGCCGTCGACGATGATGTGCCACTTGCGGCGGAGCTCGTTGGCCTTGGCGAGCGGCATGCGGCGGAGGCGGATGGGCGGCTTCCACCCGGTCTCGATCGGATCCTTGTAGACGATGCCCTTGGCGATCTCGCGGACGGACCTGAGGGACTTGCCGTCGGAGAGGTTGTCGATCACCTCCTTCTCCTGCTGGATGCGCTGCTCCGTGGCGGTCACCTCCGGGGCCGCGCGCTTGAGCTGCGTGGCCTTGACGAGGAGGCTGGGCTTGGCGGCGGCGTCGGGGGCGGAGGGCTGCGGCGCCGGCGGCAGGGGCGGGGGAGGCGGCAGCGGGAGGGAGGAGGCTGCGGCGGATGACGGCGCCGGCTTGGAGAGGCGGAGCTGGCGGAGGCGCTCCGCCTCCATGGCCCGGCGCTTGGCCACCGGGATGTACTCCTCGTAGTTGTCGTCCTCGTCGGAATTCGCCGCCACCGCCACCGAGGCGGCCGCGGTGGCGGCCATCGCCGGGCGAGGTTGGGTAGGCTTGGCCGCTTGGACGGAGCGGTGGATTTGGGGAATTGGAGGAATTGAGCAGATCGGGTCCTGTCGGGGGTGTATTCGGTCTCGCGTGCGGGGAGGAGGAGAGAGTTTTTTTTTTAATATGTGGCGGAGGTGGAGAGAGTTGAGTCGGTGGAGGCCCACTAGGGATTAGGCCCAGCCAACAAATAGTAAGGCACGGCTCCGTCCAACTAAGGGCCCACATTGGTTCCGCTCTAACAAGCAGAAATCCTATATATCTTCCGCAAGATTTTTTCTTCTCCACCTTTCAGTGTTTGAGATTCGTGCAAATTACCTCATCTGTTGGATCTTTTCCACCCTAACCTTCTTCCTCCTTGTGCTCCCTTCCTCGTCACGCGCTGCCGCCGCCCTCGCATGTCCGTCTGCCCGCCCTGCGCCACGCGCTGCATGCTGCTACTGCTGCTCGCCGCGCTCTGCGTGTTGCTGCTCGCGCCGCGTGTTGCTGCTTCTCGCCGCCTCGTGCCGCGTGCTGCTGCGTGTGTGGCCGCGGCTGCTTGCGGCTGCCTGCTGCGGCGTGCGGCTACTGCCGCTGCAGTGACAGTTCAGGTTTTAGGAACTAGAAACACCCTTTTAAAATATTATTTTTGTGTTAATGTTCGTTTAAAAATTTAAACTATATTTGTCATAGCAAGGGTATTTTTGTAATTTTTGAAAAATGCAGGGTCCTTTTCACCAAAATAGTTTTAAACCGGGAGTAATTTCAAATTTTGGGAAGGGTTAAAGTGCATAAATTGTTTTTCACTTTAGACCTCGGTAAAAAGGAATTTTTTTAAGCTTAGGGTGACTTAGTTAATTTCAAAATTAAAGTTGTGTTTATTTGAATTTGAAAGATTTGACGGATTTCAAAATAATTTCAAATATGTAACTCTTTTGAACTTGGGTCTGAAAGCAAAGTTGTAGAACTTTTTAAAACCTACAATTTTCATTTTAGGCGTTTTTCCATTTGAGTCCTAGGTTAGCGGGAAAAATGACTTTACAGTGGGCCCCCTAGGTTTTTGAATAATTATAATCTGGTCCCTGTTTTTCCCTCTCCTCTCTACCGAGCAGAGCAGCGTCGCCCGCCGCTCATGGCCGGCCATTCCGCCGCGCCAGCTGCCCTCCCGCCGCTTTCCTCGCGTCGCGTGGCACCTCCACAACCCGCTGGTCCCACCTCCCCTCGTGCTGCCCTCCTCCCCTGCTCGACACGACGCGCACCATGCGCGCGCCGCCTCCATCTCGCCGGCCACGCGTGGCAAGCGCCTGTGGAGCGCCTAATCTCCCTTCTCTCTCGCGCAGGAGCACCCGCGGGACTCTCTCTTCCCATTCCGCGCCCCATACCCCGTCCTCTCTGTTCCTCCCTACTCGCTCACCCGAGCCGCCGCCGCCCTCTGCTTCATCTCCGGCGAAGCCCCGCCGTGGAGACACCACCTCCCGCCTCCTGTACCCCAAGCCGAACCCTTTAATCGAACACTCATCATCTCACGAAGCTCTCAAGCCGGTCTAATCGACTGGAAAACCGCCGGAGCACCCTTGCCGGAGTTCCACCCCTCGCCGCCGCTTCTGCTCGCGTCGAGCTCCCCGCTCCACCGCAGCTCCTCCTCACCTGAGCCTCGCCATAGCTTAGCCTCCACCCAAGGAACCTCACCGGCCAGTCCTTTGCCCTTCCTGGGCACCGGAACCCCCTCGTCGCTAGTTTCCCCCTCCGCCGCCGCCATTGTCACGCCGACAAGCCACCACCGGCCATCCCAGCTCCAACCAAAGCCACCTACGGGTTCCTCTCGACGCCGTGGTGCTTCTCCACCACTTTCCCCCAAACTCCGGTGAGCCCCCTTGCCGGATTTTGGCCGGCCGAGCCGCCCCTGTCCTTCCCCAGCCGGCCAAGGGCCTCGGGTTGAAAGAAACAAAACCCCTGGGGGTTATTTGAATAGGCCTAGACTCAGTTGAATAGTGCCACCAAGGACTCCTTTGTAATTTTTGCAGTGAACTTCGAAATTCCATAGAAATTCATAGGAAATTCATAAAAATATAAAGTTTAATGTTTTGGAGTCCTTGAGAGTAGCTCTTTGCAGTAGAATCAAAATATGGTGTGTGTTTGTTGCAAGTTTTTGTTGTATAAATGGTTTTGTGTCACTAGGTAAATAAATACTAGATGTTTTATCTTTTTCTTAACTGATGATTGAAGCCATGTCTTGCAGTGAAACTTTTATGGTGGTTTGTTCTTGTAACACTAGTATTTCTATAAAAATTTCCTGGTCAGTTCTCATGTGTAACTATTTGTTTGATTTAATCCTTGTTTAGTAGACTTTAATTATGATAAATAGTTTGTTCTGATGTTAAATCATTAAAATATTTCTTAGTGATCTTTTTGAATAGCTTAGCTTGTAAATAAAGTTTGAGCCCCAGTTTATTACTACAACAGGAGCTAAAAATAAATCTTGCTAATTTAATGTATGTTTTGTTTATTTTCTCATAATTATTTCTCTGTAGATAAAATCATGAAAAATTCAAAGTAGCTAAGTCATATCTTCTTCAACCTGCTGTTAAATTTTGAGCTTCTGTTTTGCTTTAGTTTAACTGTAATTAAATCTTGTTCTAGGTGTGGTCTGAATGGTTGTTTTGTTATGAATATTTGGCTACAGGTTTTAGCATGAAATTTGCAGGATAGCTTTTTCTGTTTACCTTCTATTCAAAGTAATTTTTTTTATTTTATTACTGAATGTGCACTGAGTGACTAATTTGTTAGCCAACCATAGTTTGCTTGCTATAGGAAACCACTCCCACTTGTTTATGATGTTAATATAACTTTCTTGTTCTGTTGATCATGATGCCTTGTGTAGTTAGAATTGTTATTTAACTACTCTATAAACGATTTGCTCGTGTGTGTTTATAATACTGTTCTTACATTACATATAGATACGACTGCTTTGTCGGACGGGACGTACGAGCTGATCCCGGAGTCTGACGGAGGTGATCTCGAAGCTCAAGTGAACACTGCTAAACTAACTGAAGCCCCGGACCAAAGTTCGGAAGAGCCTAGAGCTAAAATAGTTAGCAACTTCCGAGAAGGCAAGCCCCGGACATAACCAATATTTCAAATTATTATCATTTACTGTTATTATTTACTTGTGCATTTACAGTTCTTAGGATTTGAATTGAAACCCTAGATGCGTGATCCTAGGAACCTATGTACTGAACACTAGACTTGAGTTCGACTACTTGCTAAGCTTATAGGACCGGTAAAAGTCGAGTGATTGCCTGTCACTCGCGAGCTTTATAGGAATTGTTTGTTTACTTTCTGTTATCAATATAAGGACGACAGACGGGGTCGTGTTCGATATCATGACCTTTGGTGAGACCCGTCTGTGTTGATGAACTTGCTAAGGTCGCGGTGTGTGGTAGTGCTGGTTAAGTTTTTGAACGTACTAGCCACGTGCCGTAAATATGGTACGCGGTAAGACTAGTAACCGATTGGACCGGGGAGTGGATATACCTGACACTCTCTCTTAGAGATAGGTTTTATTTATGTTTATGTTGCGCAACACTGCGGCTGCAGGGAGGAAGTTGGTGCCCTGTAGTCGGGGAGAGTGTTCCTATCCACAAGCCGGAAAGAAAGGCAAACTGTTGTTTGGAAACGACCCGATGGTGTTCCAAACGTGTGTGTTAGGTTTGCCTGACCAGGTTAAGAAATTCGATTCGAATCATCTGCTTCTCACAGTTTTGGACTGCTTGATCTCTTTGCCACACAGAGTAATAAGAGCAACATTACTATGATTAATCTTGATGCTTGCTTAAAGATCTACCATGGTTGATTAGTAGTTGCTTACATAGAATGGTTAATCTACTAGAATCTTGAAAGCTAAAATTTGAAAGTAAGGATCTACTCTTTATTGCTTTTCAGCAAAAGAAAAATCAGAGCCTCACAAACCCTGCATAGTCTAGCTAAGGTGGGCTTAGTATACCCGTTGACAGTTAAGTCTTGCTGAGTATTAGAATACTCAGCCTTGCTGTTGGAAATCTTTTCAGGTATGAGTTTTGAGGAGCAGATCGCTAGCTTGACCTATCCATGCTCTTTGCCTCCTGGCTGGTCCGTAGAGTGGGTTCCGTCTTCGGCCGGCAATGACTTTGACGAGTGATACCATGCTTGGGCTAGCTTGGTACCATTTTGCGACGTGTTGTAGCCGTCGTGTTTTATCTTCCGCTGTTTAAACTCTGAACTTATAGTTATGGTTTGTATAACTGTTTTACCAAAGTTGGTTTTGTAATAATGGTTTGAACTAGTTTGTAATTATTATTATGCCTTTGTTGTAAAATTTGTGGTTGTAACATCTCTGCACTCGCCTTCGTGCGGGGTATACTTGTTCGATCCGAAAACCGGTGGTTGTATCGGGACGTTACCCGACAGACCAAGGATTGTTCCGTTTGAAGTGCGTTTGAGCTAGTGTTGCTTTTTTTGTGATGCCCTGCGCACTTGAGCCGGGATAATTCAGGTGGTTCTGCCATAGCTGCGGGGCGCCGCGTGCTGCTGCGGGGCCGCGGCTGCTTGCTGCTGCGGCTTGCTGCGGCGTGCGGCTGCTGCTGCGTGGTACTCTGCTAGCGTGCGCTGCTGCCGTGTGCCGTTGTGTGCTGCTCTGCTGGCACGCGCTGCTGCCGCCGCTTTGCTGCCGCGCTGGGGCTGCTAGGCCCGGTCCCTTGCTCCGCCGCCGCCGCGGGGCCGCCCGCGCCACCTCCGGTGCTCTTCCCTACGCCGGCACCAGAGAAGACAATTGAAAAGAAAAAATGTTGATCTAGTTTTTGCCAAATGTTGAATCTATTTTTTTTCATATGTTGAAATAGTTCATAAAAATGTTGAAGATAGTTTGTAGAAATGTTGAATCTAATTTAGACCTAGTAGGCTTTATAGATAGATAGCTTATTCATCTTGCGGAAGATATATAGGAGCCCGGCCGGGCGGCTTCCAGAGAGAGAAGGTAAGCTTAAATCACCATGATGAATCTAGCGAAAGAATAACTTTTTTTACATTATGAATTTATACATAATACCTTTATGTTCCCATGGTCACACATAAAAAAATTGACATGTAAAAATCCTACGCGTCATACATTTATAACTGGGGAGAGTATTTCTAAGGAAGAAAAATGCTTGGAGATCTGTAACGAGAGGCAGGAGGGTAAGGTTTTTTTCTTCTTTTTTTTGCCTTGATCATTGTCAATGGGAGTTAGAAACTGATGTTCAGGTAGGTTTGGGAATTCAATCGTAATGGACAATTTTCAGCAAACACACACATGCTTTCAGGGAAGACTAAACCGATGAAATATAATTATACGAAGAATTTTGGCAAAAATGTAACACCGGTCTTCTTCCTCCTTACAAAATACTCCTCCGTAACACGACGAGCTCCATGATGACATGACACTAGACGTAGTGGCGACCACAGATTAACCGGGGGTTAATTAGTAGTAGCAGAGATTAACGAGCGCCGTGCACGACGGCGGCCGGCGGCTGGCCGGGAAGGTTATAATTAATCAAGGCAAAAGACACGACGAGGCGCGGAGGGGCGATGCGTCGCCGCCGCTGCGGGGCGGGGTTGGCTGGCTTCAGGCCGACCGGCGGCAGTGCTGCCGCGGCGTGGCGGCGGCGTCCCTGTTGCTGTCCATGACGGTCTCGAAGGCGCCGACGAGCGCCCGGACCCGGCTGCACTGGCGCATCTCCAGCAGCTTGCTGCGGGCCTCCTCGATCACGTCGTTGCTGCGCGGCGTCGCCTCCCGCCGCCGCGGCTGCTCCGACTCCGCCCGCGCCTCCATCGCCGTCCTCACCCGGCTGCCCTGGAACTTCCTCGCCGCCCCCTTCTTCTCGCCCTGCTCCTCCTCGTGCTTCCTGATCGCCTCCTTCACCACCGCCACGAACTTGTCCGCAACCTCCTCCGCCGCGGTGGCGACGGGCTCCGGCGCCGGTGCGGGTGCCGCTCCTTTCTTGGGGGACTCCACCTCCTCCGTGGCGGCGGCGGCGGCGGCAGTCTCCTTCTCCTTCTCCTTGTCCTCTTCCGCCGGCGCCGTCTTCGCGTCGCGCCCATCCTCTGCCGGCGCCGTCTTCGCCCCGCAATCATCCTCCGCCACGACCGGCGGCGGCGCGTGATGGTTCGTCTCGTGTATGATCTTCTCCGGGACGACGTCGGGGTGGTCGTGGCGCTCCTCCTGCTGCTGCTGCAGCTGTTGCACACCGGCCGCGGCGTCGCCGTTGCCATCGCTGCGGGCGAGCTCGGCGGCGGCACCACCACCACCACCACCTAGGTTCACGGCGCACGCCGTGTCGGAGACCTTGCTGGTGGGCGACGAACCGCGCTCCTCGCCGGCGAGGTCCTTGCTCCTCACGCGGCGCGACCTGCTGGAGCGGAACGCGCGGGCAGCGCGCTGCATGAGCCTCCTGGGCGACCACTGCGACGCGTAGTACGCCGCCATGGCCGCCGCCGGCGTGGTCGGCTTGGACTTGGCCTTGCCGGGCGTGGACGGCGGCGAGCCGGCGCCGGGCTTGACCGCGTGGGACGCCGCCGACGACAGCCCGGAGGGCGTGGTGGGCAGGGAGGCGGGGTGGTGCGCCGGGTTGGAGCTGAACGGCGACGGCGGGTCGCCGAGCTCGCTCGCGCACCGCGGCAGGGACCGCGACGGCGCCATGGCCGCCTGCTTTCCAGGGACCTGCAGACAATGCCAGGAAGATCCGTGTCGTGATGGAGATCAACTACAACAAAAATCCCCTATATATATATATGGTTGCAACCAGGAGAGGGATATCTCGTGCATGATCTATGCAAAAGAGTCCAGCACTCCAGCGAGATCAAGAATTCACCATCCCCTTGTCCAAGGACTCGTAAAACTTTTGACTTGATCTTCAAGGTATAAATCAAACTTAACATAAACACGATGCATATCTAGGGATGTTAATTAGTGACCCTTAGGTGCATCTCCAACCCTCTTTAGTTCAAAATTTATAATATTTTTTCAAAATTAGATCTCATTTC
The DNA here is from genome assembly GCF_016808335.1 of Panicum virgatum. NCBI lineage: Eukaryota > Viridiplantae > Streptophyta > Magnoliopsida > Poales > Poaceae > Panicum > Panicum virgatum. The sequence goes on from NC_053145.1 coordinate 3,818,596, forward strand.
GAAAAATTAGAATAAAATTTTGAACTAAAGAAAGTTGGAGGTGCATCTAAGGGTCTCCAATTTACACCCCTACACATATCCACAACATATTCAGATAGGATAAAAAGTGTTTCCTTTTCCATACATGGTATAAATAAAAGTACTACTAAACTCCACATGAAAAATAGAAACCGAGATCAATCACCTCGAGCTTGACCTTCATGCTGCAGGCGCGAAGTTGAGGATCACAGGACTGGCTCTGCATGATGGGGCGGCACTAGGCTGAAGAAGGAAGAGGGCAGAGGGCCATGTGAAGCCCTCGCAGATGGGCAAGGCTCGGGAGGCGACGGTGGTCGCAGGGGTGGCCAGCCAGCCCAGGCCAGGCAGCGGGGGGAGGGAGAAGTCGCCGAGGAGATCGCAACGGCCGGGCTTAAGACGAGAGGCGGCCGCGCACGTGGCGGCGTCGCCGGCCGCTCTCGAGCCCCGCCGAGAATTGCACGGTCCGGAGGGGAGGTAGGTAGCGGCGGTTAATTCGGTTGCTCACCGGCTATCTTTGACCGCCAGGCACGCCCAGCCACGACCCGGTTCCATGCGTGATCCCGAAGAAAAATCATGCAAAAAAAGATTGTTTTTTTTGCTAACATCACAGATATTCGCAAAGAAATATTTTTTCAATAAATAAACAAAAGGAGCCCAGAAAATTAAATTTTGGGTCGAAGGCAAAGGATTCCTTTCGACTAATTTTCTTTTATCGAGATTCCTTTCTTCTTGATATATAAAGCTGACAAATTTAAAAGGCATAATTGCCAATGACACCCATGAACTTTGCTCTAAGGGTTATTTTGGTCCCTAAACTATCAAATAGGCCATTTAGGTCCCTCAAATTTTTATTTTGGAACAAAATGGTCCGTAAGCTAACTTGGCATCATTTGAATGAGTCAGCATGATAAATTAGTAGTTTTTTCACCTTTGATTCATCCTGCCTATTTATGATGGTTGTGTACTGGGCATTATTTATTATTGTATATAATATTTTTGTTGTGACTCATCGACATAGATATCTTGCATACTATCAAATCCATGTAAAGTATTATTTATAATTGGATGAAACAAGAGTTAAATGAGTTATTATAACATCTTGACTCATCCAAAAACAACTAAAACTGACATGACATGAATATATGGCATGCCACATCTGCTCAAGAATCATTTTGATCCAATGTGAAAAGTTGAAGAATTTAGGTGGACTGTTTGATACTTCAGGGATCATAGTGACCCTTGGACTAAAGTTGAGGGACGTATTTAGCTATTTTGCCAATTTAAAAAGAGATATTCACGCATTCACACCCAACAAACGCAGTTTTCTGCCGGCACGTCTCGTTCGGCCGGCGACTAGGCGAGGGTGGGGCTGCCATGGAGCTCCACCGCCCCCATCTCGGCCGTCGAGTCGCCAGCGGACGGCGGGATGGGGATGGCCACCCGGTTTTTTTTGGGTTAATTGGATTCATATCATTACAATTTTTCAAGTTTTCTGATCTGCCATTATAATTCACCTATTTCGAATGATGCCATTACAATTATTATCTTCTCTGAGACATGCCATTTTATACGTATTTGATGCTCTTAGACCATACAACAGACCAACATATTTTTGTATAGCCTGAAATGCCCCTGCGACAAGCTGACTAATATGTGGGTCCGACCTGTCATCTTCTTCCTCCTTCCCCTCCCCTCCTTTAGCGCCGGCGACTCCTCTCTGCCCCCTCCTCTTCTCTAACACCGGTGACTCCTCCCCCTCCCCTCCCCACCCCCTCTCTTCTGCGCCCCCACCCACCCACCCCCATCTCTCCGCGGCGGCAGTGCGGCGCAGCATCGCTGGCGGCACAGAGGTGCGGCGTGGCATAGGCCTCACAGGCATGGCGGCGCGTGTGCGGGGCGGTGGCGCGTTCAGGGCATGGCGGTGCCGGCGTCGAAGCGCGGCACGACAGCGCTGGCATGACGCGCAGGTGGACCCTCATCGCCGCCGCGTCTCTCTTTGCCACGGCTGCGTTCCTCGCCTTGCCGCCCCATATCCTCCATTGCCGCGAAATTGAGCTCCCGCTATGTGGCACTAGCACGTCTGCACATGGACGCAATGAGCGTGGCTGGACGGAGACGAGTGCACGGCATGGCCGCGAGCGGCGCGGAGTACGGCGAGCGCAGAGCCTGCAACTTGCTGATGCTGCAAGCTTCGTCTTTCTCACGTGATTCACGCCGTCCAGAATCCGTCCCATGCTCGAGTTTGTGCGTTGATTTGTGCTTCGATCTGGACAGCAGGACTTCGATTTGAACTTTAGGCACAATGATTGTTCCCTTCAATTTGTATTGCCGGCGGATTTGCCCCTAACCTTGCAGCGGCCGCCGCCTTGAGGTTGCAGTGGCCCCGCCCCTTGAGCCTGACGCTGCAGCAGCACCCCTTGAGCTAGTGCATGGCCTAAGTGACGGCCATCGGAGCCGGGAGGGGAAGGCGTGGGGGAGAGGAGCTCGGGAGACTGGGAGGGGCTGGGGTTCTGGAGCAGGCTCGGTGGCGTCCGGCCATGACCGGCGGCGACTGTGACGAGATGAAGAAGAGCAGAGGAAACAAGAAGTGACGGATGAAGGGATGACATGTGGGGCTCTAATGTCAATGAGTGGAGAGAGAGGATTATAGCATGGGTATTTTGATCTATACGATAATACAGATGTCTGTATGTGGGTCCAAAGTCGTCAAAAATGTATAAAATGGTATATTGGAGAGTTAAAACGAATTGTAATGATATTATTCGGAATAGATGAATTATAGTGGTAGAACTCAGAAATTGCAAATTTGTAATGGCATAGATCCAATTAACCCTTCCACCAGCTTCAGCTTGGCAGATCCAGCCGGAACCCGCAAGGCCTCCATCTTAATCCCACTCGAGCTTGATTAACTAGCGCTAAACCGGGGGCGTGAGCTGCAGTTAGCTGGCGGGGGAGCTGTCAGCTGGTGGGGGGCACCGGCGCGAGCGAGAACTGGGAAGCGATGGCGGCAGCCGCGGGGAAAGCCAGGGTGGTGGTGGTCGGCGGCGGCGTCGCCGGCTCCCTCCTCGCCAAGACCATGCAGGGCCACGCCGACGTTTTCCTCGTCGACCCGTAAGCCTCGGCTCCGCGCCTCCGCCCCTCCCCGCTATTCTGTCAGTTTGTCCCCCGCCCTTTCCGCGCAGACCTCATGCTTGAGGAAATGCCAGGCGGCCGTCTGGTGCTTGCTATCGCGTGTGTCCGAGCGGATGAGGCTGTGTGATTCGGCGGCTTGATTTTTCCCCTGCTGACTCTTGATGCAAACAGTCTGACAGACCTGAATGGTGCTTGAGAATCCGGTGGAACGAAATGGGACGCTTTTGAGTAATTCTGTTGTAATGGATAAATCTTCCTGGTTCCAGATTAGCTATGCGTTACAGAAAACGTAGGGATGTAACAAGTACACTGAATTCTGATGAACACCTGTTCTCTGCACTGATCACAAATTGTCTTAATGCCCTGATGTTGATGCTTTGTCAGCTAGTTCATAATCGCTCATATGTTCCTTAATAATTTGTACTATTCCTTCTAATCACAGGAAGGAGTACCTGGAGATCCCCTGGGCTGAACTGAGGTCAATGGTTGAGCCATCTTTCGCTGAGAGATCATTGATCTATCACAAAGATTACCTCACCGATGCAACCATCGTGACATCTTCTGCAGTCAGTATCACTAATGATGCTGTCCTGACAGCTGACGGCCAATCTCTTCCATATGATTATCTCGTCATAGCGACAGGCCATGCTGTTACTTCTCCTGGCAGCAGAGCTGAGAGGATAAAAGAATTCCAGAGAGGTAACTGCAGTCAAGCCACATACTGAAAAACAGTTTTGCCGCCTTCCATAACCTACGTATACTTTGTTTTGTATGCTTGCTACAGATAATGGGAAGATAGAATCATCAGGCTCTATACTGATAATTGGGGGTGGACCAACTGGTGTTGAACTAGCTGGAGAGATTGTGGTAGACTATCCGGACAAGAAGGTGACCCTTATCCATAGAGGACCACGTCTAGTCGAATTCATTGGAGATAAGGCATCAAAGAAGACTCTTGATTGGCTGACTTCAAAGAAGGTTGATGTGCTTCTTCAGCAATCAGTTGACTTGGGTTCATTATCGGATACCGAAAAGGTGTACAAAACATCAGGTGGAGAAACAATAAGTGCTGATTGCCATTTTGTATGCATTGGCAAGCCACTGAGTTCATCGTGGCTACATGACACCATCCTTAAGGAATCTTTGGATAACAAAGGGAGGGTAATGGTGGAGAAGGACCTACGAGTGAAAGGTTATAACAACATTTTTGCAATTGGTGACATCACAGATATTCCTGTAAGTCTACACTTTGAACTTATTGTTCTCCTTTTTGCGACTGTTGTTTTCTTCATATTGATTCCTCTTGTTTTTTTGGACCAGCATGAATTGGATTATTTCCCTATAATAGCAATCACTGAATCACTCAAATTTATGCAAACTGAACATTCTGAATGATTTTGTATTTGTGTAGACTAATTACTCTCAATGTTTCACACCAGCAAAAATTGAAAATTTGTATACAGCAAGTGTTGGTTGGCCTGAATGCAGTAATATCAATGCTTTGCAAAGAATGAGTATTCTGCATTAGGGCGTGCCTTTGTACACTGATATGTAGTTGCAAGCAGTAGTTCACTTCTTTTGCCTTTTGACTGTTGGTGTATATTGAGCCCATGTGTATAGAGGCCCATCTAGAGGCCCATGTATAGGAATTATATATACCCACCCTTCTAGGGTTGGAGGAATACAAGCAATTATTCTCTCCATATGGTATCATTAGTCTAGGATTCCTCTCTCTCCTCTCTCCACCCTCCAGCCCGCCGCCGCCACCGGCCCCTCCTCCTCCCCTCTCCTCCTTCCCCTCCCTCTCTTTCCTTCCTTCCCCTCTCTCTGCGCCGGCGCCATAGCCTTCCGCTCGGCCTACCAGGCCTGCCGCCTCTCTGGTTCTGCTCGATCCCGAGCAGGACGGGGCCGCCGCCGCCGGCAGGGGCCTGGGGGCCGCCGGATCCGCCGCCCACGGGGCCGCTGCCCCCGGATCCGCCGCCGCCTGGCGCCTGCCGCGTGCGCCATACACCGCCGCAGCCCTGGCGGCCCTTGCGCCCCTCCCTGATCCCGCTGCCGCCGCTGCTGGCGATGCAGATGGGGCAGGGGACGTGGCCGCGGCCGCGGACGCGGAGGGCCCCGCCCTGCTGCCTGTGCTGCTGCTGCCTGGGCCGCCCGCGCCGGCGCCTGATGCTGCTGCAGCTGCCGCCGCGCAGGCCGCTGCCGCCCACCGCGCCGCCGTCGATCCGGACGTCCTGCGGGCCGCGGCACAGCTGCTGCAGGCCGCGGGCGCCGATCCGGCCACCCTGCAGGCCGCGCTGCCGCTGCTGCAGGATCCCGCCGCCGCCGCTGTCGCTGCGAGCAAGCGGCCCGCTACCGACGCCGCGCCTGATGCCGCATGGACCGGGCTCGGGATGTCGCCCGCGGATGCGCCGCTCTCCGCCGCAGCCCTCCGCGGGCAGCAGGCCGACGCCGCTCTCGCCGCGGCCCTCCTCGCCGCCAAGTCAAAGGCTTCGGCTGCCCAGGAGCGGGTCCGCGTGGCTGCCCTCGCCTGGAAGAGCGAGCGCGCCGCGGCCAACGCCTCCGCTCACCGGGTCGTCGAGGCGGAGCACTTCCTCCACGTCTCCTCCGGCCAGCTGCCCGTGGACCCCGAGCCCGGTGCCTCTTCCTCCCGCCAGGCCCCGCCCGCTGGATCTGGAGCCCGGTACGACCCGACCGACCCCATGGTCGCCTAGCTCCACCTCTAGGCCGCCGGCGTCCAGAACATCAGGGCCCTGGTCACCGTCCTCCTCGACCCGACGTCCTCCTCCTACGGACGCTGGCGGGACCAGGTTCTGCTCGCCCTTCGCCGCTACGTCCTTGACGACCACGTCCTCCTTGACACGCCGATCGAGGTGCGGGACGCGGTGTGGCTGCGCCTCGACAGCGTCGCCATGTCCTGGATCTTCGGGACCATCTCCCTGGATCTTCAGGACCTCGTCAGGACCCACGGCGGCACCGCGCGGCAGGCCTGGGTGGCGCTCGAGGGGCAGGTCCTCGGCAACGCCGAGTACCGCGCCCTCCAGCTCGACGCCACCTTCCGCACCTTCCAGCAGGGGGACCTCTCCGTTGGTGAGTTCTGCCGGAGGATGAAGGGCATGGCCGATGCTCTTCACGACCTCGGGTGTCCCGTCTCCGATCGGGTGTTGGTGCTTAATGTCCTGCAGGGCCTGAGCAGCAGCTACGACCACCTGAAGAGCTGGATCGCCCGCCAGAGGCCCTTCCCCTCCTTCCTGCAGGTCCGGGACGACCTTGCCCTCGAGGAGATCACCAGGGGTCTCGCGTCCAGATCGTCCTCGCCCACCCCCACCGTGCTCGTCGCTGCTCCTCCGCCGCTCCTGCCACCTCGCTCCTTGGTGCTGCTCCAGCCGGGCAGACCGGAGGGGGGGCGTGGACGTCGCCGGCGGGGGGGGGGGGGGGGGGGGGGGGTGGTGGTGGTCCTGCTACTGGGAGTACCGGTACCGATGGGGGCCGTCGAGGCACGCTGGCTCCGGCTCCCGCTCCCGCTCCTGCCCCTGCCCTTGGAGGTACGCCCTGGCCATCCTTCAGCAACTCATGGTCAGGGCGCATCTCGATGTGGCCGTTCCAGGGTTCGGGAGGGGGGCCTCGTCCTCAGCTCCAGCCGGCGGCCATGTTCACTGGTGCCGCTCCCCTCTTCGCGCCATCCTGGACCCCGCCCGCTCAGCCCAGCCAGCAGCCGACCTGGCCTGGGGGGTGGGACCAGGCCTCTCTAGCGTAGTCCTTCAGTACCATGTGACTGATGCCGCCAGTCAGCACCGAGTGGATCGCCGACTCGGGTCCCTCGTTCCACACCACTCCTGATGCCGGTATCCTCTCTTCTGTCCGACCCCCACACCCTTCTTGTCCTTCTTTTATCATGGTTGGTGATGGGTCTTGCCTTCCTGTCACCACCGTGAGTTCTGCTCCTCGTCTTCCTAATGTTCTTGTTGCTCCTCAAATGGTTCACAACCTTCTTTCTATTCGCCAGTTTACTGCTGACAACTCATGTTCTATCGAATTTGACTCCTCTGGTCTTACTGTGAAGGATTCGGCTTCCCGGCGTCCGCTCCTCCGATGTGACAGCCCGGGGCCTCTTTACACTCTTCGGCTTCCTGCTTCCGCTGCCTCGCCTTCGGCTTCTTCGTCTACTGCTTTTGCCGTGACGCTTTCTTCCACCACCTGGCACCGCCGGCTTGGTCACCCCAGCCGCGACGTTTTGGCTCAGCTCAGCTGTAGTACCGATGTTCCATGTACTAGGGCCCCTGCTGAGCACCTTTGTCATACGTGCCAGTTAGGTCGTCATGTTAGACTTCCGTTTTCTTCTTCTTCGCATGCTGCGCATGTTTTTGATCTGATTCACTGTGACATGTGGACATCTCCTGTACTCAGCATGTCTGGCTATAAATATTATCTGGTCATTGTTGATGATTTTTCTCATTACTCTTGGACTTTCCCTTTGCGCGCCAAGTCTGAGACCTTCCCCACCCTCCTCCACATCTTTGCCTGGGTGTCCACTCAGTTCGGCCTCACCGTTAAGGCCGTCCAGTGTGACAGTGTGACAACGGGCGAGAATTCGATAACTCTACCTCCCGGTCCCTTTTCCTGTCTCGGGGTGTTCAGCTGCGTATGTCTTGTCCGTATACCTCTGCTTAGAACGGCAAGGCTGAGCGGATGATTCGCACGACGAACGACGTCGTGCGCACCCTTCTGATCCAGGCTTCTCTGTCCCCGCGCTTCTGGGCGGAGAGCCTCCACACCGCCACCTACCTGCTCAACCGCCTTCCGTCCACTGCTTCTCCTGCTCCCACTCCACACCACGCTCTCTTCGGTACCCCTCCTCGCTACGACCATCTTCGGGTCTTCGGGTGTGCGTGTTACCCTAACACCTCCGCCACCGCTTCTCACAAGCTGGCGCCCCGCTTGACTCGTTGTGTGTTCCTCGGGTACTCCCCGGACCACAAGGGGTACCGATGCTTTGACCTCACCTCTCGCCGCGTTATAATCTCCCGACACGTCGTCTTTGACGAGTCGGATTTCCCCTACTCCACCTCCTCCACATCTTCTCCTGACCTCGAGTTGGAGTCTCTGTTTTCGACTGACCCGGTGGTTCAGCCACCGTTATCTGTTTGTCCTTTTCCTGCAGGTTTTCCCGGCACACCGGCACCACTTTCGGTGATCCCTGCTGCGCCTTGCGCGGCCCCGGTGCCCGCGGTCGCGCCACGCGCGGGCCCCGAACCTCCGGTTGTGCCGCACGCGGACCCGGTGTCTCCCGCTGCGCCACGCGCGGCCTCGGTGCCTTCCCCTGCACCTGCGCGGTACGCTCAGCCGGTGCAGGTGTACCGGCGTCGCTCGGCGCCGACCCCGGCGCCGTAGCGGTACGCTGAGCCGGTGCAGGTGTACCGGCGTCGTTCGGCGTCGACACCAGCGCCGCCTCCTGCTCCGGAGGCTCCTGCGACGCCGACACCGGAGCCGTCGCCGCCGCCGCCTCCTCCGGCTCCCTCTCGAGCCGAGCCGGAGGTGTACCACCCGCCAGTCATCCATCGGGATCATCGGCATATCCATCCCATGGTGACTCGGCGGATGGCGTCTAAGGCCACGACTCTCTCCGCCACCGAGGGAGAGCTGCGGGTCTCTCCAGTACCCTCCTCTGTCCGCGACGCCTTGGCGGATCCTCACTGGCGTCGCGCGATGGAAGAGGAGTACGCGGCTCTTCTTGCCAACCAGACGTGAGACCTCGTGCCGCGTCCGTCTGGTTGCAATGTACTGACTGGCAAGTGGATCTGGACGCACAAGCGTCAGGTTGATGGCACACGGTAGCGCTACAAGGCTCGCTGGGTTCTCCGAGGGTTCACTCAGCGGCCTGGTGTGGACTATGATGAGACCTTCAACCCAGTCGTGAAGCCCGCTACGGTGCGCACGGTCCTCTCGCTTGCGCTCTCGCGCTCTTGGCCTGTGCACCAGCTGGACGTGAAGAATGCGTTTCTTCACGGCACTCTGTCAAAGACTGTCTACTGCTCTCAGCCAGCGGGATTTGTTGACTCGAGTCGTCCGGATATGGTCTGCCGGCTCAACAAGTCTCTCTATGGACTGAAGTAGGCTCCTCGGGCTTGGTACTCTCGGTTCGCCACGTTCATGCTGACATTGGGGTTCACCGAGGCCAAGTCTGACACGTCTCTCTTCGTCTACCGCCGTGGGGATGAGGCCGCATATGTGCTGCTCTATGTCGATGATATTGTGCTCACAGCCTCCAGTCAGCAGTTGCTTCAGTGTCATCTCCTCTTTGCAGCAGGAGTTCGCTATGAAGGATCTTGGTCAGCTCCACCACTTCTTGGGCGTCGCTGTTGAGTCTCGCCCGTCTGGTTTTCTCCTTCACCACCGGCAGTACGCACTTGATATCCTGGAGCGGGCTGGGATGACTGATTGCAAGCCATGCTCCACTCCTGTCGACACTCAGGCGAAGCTGTCTGCTGATCTGGATGATCCGGTGGCTGATCCTACTGCCTACCGGAGTCTGCCCGGCGCGTTGTAGTACCTCACCTTCACCAGGCCGAACCTCACCTACGCTGTCCAGCAGGTCTGTCTCCATATGCATGATCCCCGGGAGTCACACCTTGCTGCGCTGAAGCGTCTACTCCGCTACGTTCGTGGCACAGTGGACCTCGGCCTGGTGCTTCACCGCTCGTCCTCTGCTGAGCTGGTGGTCTACACCGACGCTGACTGGGCTGGCTACCCGGACACTCGTCGCTCCACCTCCGGCTACGCCGTCTTCCTGGGAGGCAACCTGGTCTCCTGGTCGTCCAAGCGGCAGCCGGTTGTCTCCCGCTCCAGTGCTGAGGCGGAGTACCGGGCTGTCGCTAACGGCGTGGTGGAGGCGTCCTGGCTACTACAGCTCTTGGCAGAGCTCCACAGCCTGCTCGCCAAGAGCATGCTCGTCTACTGCGATAACGTCAGCACCGTGTATCTCTCCACCAACCCCGTCCAGCATCAGCAGACGAAGCATGTGTTGATTGACCTGCACTTAGTGCGCGACAGAGTCGCCATCGGCGATGTTCGGGTACTCCATGTCCCGACTACCTCCCAGTTTGCTGACATCTTTACCAAGGGGCTGCCCTCCTCGACCTTCTCGGAGTTTCGCTCCAGCCTCAACGTAGCCGGTGGCTAGTTGTGGCTGCGGGGGGGTGGGGGGGGTATTTGCCATTTGTACTCTCTTCTTGTCCAGTCTTGAACACCGCTGCGCCGGTTGTTCAGACTGCGGGGGGTGTTGGCTTTCTCGTTGTCCAGTCTTGAACACCGCTGTGTCGGTAGTTCAGACTGCCGGGGGGGTGGTGTATATTGAGCCCATGTGTATAGAGGCCCATGTATAGGAATTATATATACCCACCCTTCTAGGGTTGGAGGAATATAAGCAATTATTCTCTCCATCATTGACACACACTGCTTTTTACGTAACCTGAAGTCCTGAACCATTTTCTTCATTGTATCCGTTAAAGTTTTCTGTTATTTTGGGAACTGTTCATTTCATCATAATTTAACTATCCTTTAACAATCATGACAATGGGATGACTCTGTCCACAAAGGTCACTGCTACAAGAAAGTCATCAACTTATTCCATTTACACCCATGGCCATACACCACCTTATGAATTGAGTAATCCACGATAAATTTGTTCTTGGAGGTTGGTAGTTTTTCTGCTAAAAGATATTAAAGTTCTCATTGCCCTACTATTAAAGGTGTTCCTTAATTATGTTGCTGTGGGGAGAAACTTGTCCGTATAGTGGATAGTGATTACCGATCATTACAATTCATGTCCCTTCATTTTTATATTGTCCATGCCTCCGTGGAGCATCCTTGGTTAAGAAAACAGGGGCCATAGAGCATTATCAATTTTTAATCTAGGAAATGGTGACTTTATCCAAAAACTATGAATTATTGAAACTAATGTCTATTAATGTTCAGGAAATCAAACAAGGGTACCTCGCCCAGAAGCATGCGCTACTGGTGGCAAAGAACCTGAAACTACTGATCAAGGGTTCACCAAACACCAAATTGGCAACTTACAGCACTGGCCGTCCGTTGGCACTGGTCTCTCTTGGAAGGAACGAAGGGGTGGCTCAGTTACCATTCCTGACAATCAGTGGGTGCTTACCAGGCAAGATCAAGTCCCGGGATCTATTCGTAGGCAAGACAAGGAAGCAGATGGGCCTGAATGGTTGACTTCATCCATGGAAGCATGAAAATGAAACTGCCTGTGCCCTGGTTTTCAGACAAGGAAACGGAGTTTCTTCAAATAAAGATTGTGCTGTGCTGATATGCCCTATATTTGTGCAAATGTGATGTTGTGGTTGCCTGAATGGTGGTGAACAAAGTGTGTTGTGTACACGACTGAATGGTAATGAACAAAGTGTATGCCATGCACATGTATTTTTATGAAAGAAAGTTACGTATATGTATACAAGGACCCTTTTGGTCCAATACAATGTCATGTTCAAACAATGAGCACATTTGTTTGCTGGCAAAAAGCTAGTATGGATTCTCTTTGCTTGTCGTCAATGCAATGCCAGCAATGGCAATTTGATGCCTATGGGGCATGTGGGTGGAGATTGGAGAAGATCCATGTCCCTGTCAGGGGCAGTGCCCATTAAAAGGCGCTCCTGGCCCCAAACTGGATGTAATAGAATGGTGCTTTCTCCAGAAAAAGAAAAAGAGAAGGCTGGGGAGCCTGCCTGACAGTGTCATGCACTGCTGAGACATGAGAAAAACATTTTGGTGAATTCCTTTTTTTGGTAGCATATGTCCTGTCTTCCTCGAGCCATCAAGTATTTGAGTGAGACATGTCACTCTATGCATGGCCAATCCATTTGCCATTTGGTCTGGTCCTACTCATTTGGGTCTGGTGCAGGCTACTATATATGTGATATGTAATGGTAGGTAAGCTGGTACTGCATCACTGCTCATCCATTTCACTTGGTTTCTGAAGCTTTGACTTTCGCGGTTTTCCCTATGCTAATTCACTTGTAATATCTGCGTTAGTTGGAAAATGACGGGAATGCTTGGATCCTTATCGCACCTGAGCCATGCCTAATCAGCCATTCTCTGAGAAGTATTGTAACTGCTTTCAATGGCGATGAACTAATGAGAAGGGCAAGTGGACAAAACTCTCCTCAGACTTTACATCATTGCAAGCATCATGCTCAGTCCCATTGTCATTTTTTCTTTTTTAAAAAGCCCCGTTGTCATTATGCTGGGTTTCTCTTTCTAAGTCATGCTTAGGAAGCTACATCCATGATGTTCACTCCCACACTCATTACCTTTCAGGACTTGACCTGGACCTTTATCTTCTTAATAGGACCATGGGATGCAGAAGACAAGCTGAAGCATGGCACTAGAGGATTGCCGGGCGAAGCTGGCTCTTGAAGATCGTTTTCTCTTTATTTCTTTTCTCGTTTCTTATGCTAATTTCTTGGCTGCCCTGTGATCCCAATCCAAAGGAACGTGACCTTAATTTGGGGGCAGGTGCGCAATTAAACACATCTAGCTAAGATTTTGCAAGAGCCAAAGCTACACCTTGCCCACTTGTGGAGGGTCCACAGCCGGACAGGACGCGTTGCTGTCTGATTCGTCAAGTCTGTATCAGTGGGCTGCAAAAGCCTACTGTACTAAACCAGCAGCAAAAAAAAATCCTTTCATCTTTATCTTCGCTGTGTTCGCTTAGCTTGTCAGCCAACCGGACAGCAGTATTGTTCTCTCATACTAAATCAACACCAGCCACTAACTACCAGTCAGTCAGTAGTACTGTTTTCTCATAATAAATCAACACCAGCCATCGGCCACAGCCAAACGAACACAGCGAATGGCGCGCATATCCTAATCTCCCCATTACCGCTCCTGATCACATCACGTTTGATGCCATTACGCTAACCACCACGGCAACCTTATTCTTATTCTCGCATCATCCTCACTCCTTGGAAACACGCGCAGAAAAGCTACGTATCATTACAAACAGATCTTTTGACACGAGCCATCATAGATATATTATAAAACTCTTGGATGCTCATAGTGTAAACACACTCACCTTTAAAAACACATGTATACAAATTTTACACCTATAAACATCTTCGAAGCTGAAACTAATATGGGTATCATGCCAACACCCAAAGTCGAGACAGGATCCTCTGGACGTGGGTTTCAGGTGACCTTTTTTCCGATCTTCGGTTAGTTGCAACCGACACATTTCATAGTGTCTCCACCCACTTCATAAGTTTGCCCGTTGCCCTTCTACAAAGGAAGCTTTGTGGTGACACGCGGGGTAATCCCGGGTTAGTGCTGCTTCAGTGGAGGAATTAAATTAGCCCAAAGAGGCCACCAAGCGTCCACGACCTATCAGACAGCCACGCATGCGCGCAATCAACCTGAATCGAGCACGGCCATCTTTGCGTCCACCTTAGTTTGTGGAGAAAGTACCCTTCTTTTTAGTTTCTTTAGAACAAGATAAATATGAATGCACCTGTTGTGTAAATAAACAAATTGTAGAATTCATTAGCGTGAAAAGTGAACAAAACTTGAGCATTCAGGCGGGAAAAAATCACAAAACCAAGACGTTAACAGGATAGGGCTAAAGGTTTGTTTCGATCCACCTAGTTAATTTATTAACTGACTAGCTAAAATTAGCTGGGTTGGATCAGCTAATTGGATAGTCATTATCTAGATAAATATATAGTTACATAAACAGAAGGGTTTAAATTAGGTATTAGCTGGTAGTCCCTCCATTTCTAATTATAGGTTATTTTGACCTTTTAAAATTCGCAGATTTCACCACGTATCTAAATATACACTATACCTAAATACATATTTATATATCTAGAATAGTTAAAATGACCTACAATTTGAATTCACCCAACTAAAATTAGCTGCATACAAATTAGCGGGTGGATGCAAATACACTATAACAAAGATAGAATCTACAGTTGCACATAATAACAAGTCAACAATTCGTCAATTCCCTCCAAGTTGCCGCATGATCTCCGGTCGAGATTCCCTTTGCCATCGTACGCACGGCCTGAAGAAAAACTACTAGCACCAGGGTTTCCAAATCCGACCGGTCCGGTCAAACCGCCGCCCTCCGGTAGCAGTTTACCGGACCGGTTTGACCGGAAACCGGTTGAATTCAAATCCAAATTCAAAATTGCACATGCAACCGGTTTCGACCGGTATACCGGCCGGTTTGACCGGTTTACCGGGCGGTATGATCGGTTTGAGAATTTTTTATTTTTTTAATTCAAATTTGAATTTTGAATTGAGGCCGGTAGACCGGCCGGTTTCACAGATTTACCGGTCGATATGACCGGTTTTGGAATTTTTATTTTTTTAATTCTAATTTAAATTTTGAATTGGGACCGGTTTGATACCGGCCCAAACCGTAACCGGGCCGGACCGGTTTGACCGCGGACCGGTTCCCACCGGTTTCGTTAACCCTGACTAGCACAGCACGTTACGTTTGTCACGTGCACGCGCACTCCACATTCACCGTGCACCGTACTGCCCGCCCGCCCGCCCGGGCCCACTCCCCGTGCGAAAATACCCGAGCACGCTAGCGACAACCCGACCCGCTAGGCGGCGGGTGGTGTCTGCCCCGTCATAAATGGCCTCGTATCCGACCAGGCCAGGAATCCAAGCCGGGAGGAGAGCCCCCACGCCAGTACGCCACTCGCTTCGCTTCTCGCATCCTCCACCTCGGCGTCTACACTCCCCGGCGCGGGCAGGGGCAGGGCATCCATCCGGTACGCCGTCGCGTCCGGGGCACGCCGCGGCGGAGGCAGGCGGGGCCCCTTTCTCGATCTCTGCATCGGGTGTTCTCGAGCCGAGCCGAGGCTGCGGCGGCTTCTAGGATCAGGAGGTGAGCGATCGATGCTGTGAGTTTTTTTTCTCTTTTGTATTGTTGTTTGGTTCATGGGGGAGTCTCTGCCTGATGCGTGCTGGTGCCCGCGCGGCCGGCGTGCGGATTTATGAATCGGTTTCGGAACGATCTGTTTGTTAGTAGGATTATCGCGCGTCTCGGGCTCGGAAATGGAAGGGACTTTCGGTTTGATTTTTTTCGGCGTGGTTATCTTCAAACGTTTCAGTCCTTCAGGGAGCAGTTTGAAACTGATTAGATTTTGGACTTGCAGTAGGTTTCAGGCTCTGAAGACTGAAATGCAGAAATAGCTTTTTTTTTTTGCAATAGTTCTCTCGAAATGATTTAGAAGCAGTTAGCTGGTACAGATTTGTTTCTGCATGGAGATGCAGTTATCTATCCTCTGATGTTTGGTACTCATACTAACTGGTAACTAGGTAAGTGGACAATCGGTGACGGCTGGGTTACTGGCAGTTAGGACTTATAAATTTGTCATATTAGACGTGGACACTTTGTTTTTCATACTGTTTGCAGAGGGAAAAAGATACTAGTATTATTCGGTAGTGGTTGGAGTATGTGGATAGATGAATGATGTCATAGCACTCCCTTCTTCAATGATAATGTCATGATCAGTGGAGTGTTGTCCCGATCCCCTTTTTTTGGCTTATCTGGAAAATATTGTTTGAGGATTAAGGTTATATTAAGGTCCCATTTGGATCCAAGTGCTAATACGCGAAAGTGCTAATAGGATGGGCTAAACTTTAGCCAAGACTAAAAAACTTTAGCATGTGTATGAGTGCTAATATGTGCTAAAGTTTTGCACTCAACTTTAGCCTATCCAAATAGGCCGTAAAGCTTGAAAATTGTGCTTATCTTTCTTTTCTGGTACCGTGCTTTGGCCTCCTGCTACTGGCCTGTCCCAAATTCTCTCAGGTTTGGTTACTGATGTGGGGTCCTGTCTTGATGTGGGGTCCTGTCTGTTGTTGATGCTATACATGTCCAAATGGGCGGCACTGGCACGACACAACACAACACTGCACGGTGGGGCACGGCGGCACTGTCGTGCCGTGCTGCATAGTGCCGCCGTGCCGAGGTCGCAGCCCAGGCATGGCACTACAGGGGCTTCGCCGTGCCCGTGCCAGCTCACCAACGGCTGCGCCTGAGAGAAGCAGGGACACAGAGAGACGGAGAGGAGAGCTTGAGCAAGCCGTCGGCCATGCCGTTGCGGCTGAGAGAATCAGGGGTAGGGAGAGACTAGGGAGAGACTGAGAGGAGAGCTCGAGGAAGCTGCCGGCCGCCGCGGGCGAGGCCGCCGCTCGCATCACCGGCCGCCCAAGAGAGGCCGCTGCTGTACCACGCCATCGCCGGTCGCTGCCGAAGCTGCCGAGACCGCAGAAGGCAGAAGGAGGAATGGGAGCAAGTGTGCATGAGTCAGAGGGTGTGGCGCGTGAGGAGTCGGAGGGAGCGGCTGTGTGGGAGAGAGGTGTTTTTATAGATAGGGTTTTGATCCAACGGCTGTTATTCATCCAACAGTAGGAAACCTCCGAGCCGCGTTGTGTCGGCCCATTTTCTGTGCCGTGCCCGGGCCAGCACTGTGGGCCGAAGTCGCGGTGCAGGCACGGGCACGACACCTACCGTGCTGTACCGGACCTGGGTCATGTTTTTTCGGTCCGGGCCCATGCTGGCCTAGTGGGGTGAGCCCGTTTGGACAACTATAGTTGATCCGAAAGGTGAGTAGTGGTACCACTACCACCAGCACCTCGGATATGGTTGCTTTTGATAGCTTTTGATACAGGCTTTAAAAGTTAAAAAAAAAATCAGGTGATAAGAGCTCACCTTGGGCCTGAAAAGCGATTATGGTTATTCATGCTACAAGTGTGGCATGCTAGGACAAAACTGTATCTTAATAAGTAGTGAGTGGGTTGTGAATACTAAGGGGTGATTTGATTGTATACTTATTGCCCTTACTAGTCTTTTGGGCATAACATTCTTTCAGGGTTATTTTCTATCTGCCATTTGGAATTGTTAGTATGATTAACGGTTAGTATCAAGGAGATCTGCTGAATCTTGAGTGCATTTTTCATTGCGCAGTGAGAGGATATTTGGATGAGAGATATTCCACGTGGCAATTTATAGGACAAGAAAGATGAACCCCACCTTTGGCAATTCTCAGGGGCTAAGAGGCTTGCTGCCTTAAGCCGCAAGATGGGCATGGTGCAGTAGTAGCTGGTCGTGTTTGTGGTCTGGTCCAAAAAGGGGGTTATTATGTGATAGTCTTTTACTAGAACTGTACGTTCCTCACTCTGGTCCAAGGTGTGGAATGATCTTAATACAAAGATGTGTGGCTCTCCTGCACGTTCGAGAAAAAAAATTATAGGACAAGACCATCCAGTGATATATCTGCGAGCCAAACAGACCCTTGATCATAATTGTTTTTTATACATTAAAATTCATAATGTCTCAACTTTTTTGTCATAGTAATGGGGGATAGTCTGCTGAAACCTTAAACTTTTTTATACATCAAAATTCATAGTGGGATTGTTGAAGCTAATATTAGTTCCAAAGTGGTTTAAAAAGTATTCATTCTCAAAATATCCAGTTACATTTTCCGAAATGTTCTTGCTCAATCATTACCTGTATCCATCCTCCAGGTTTTGTTGTTTGCTGACCTTTACCAAATTATGTACAGATCTGCAGAAGTATAAGATACTGCCGAACGATTCTCGTGGTGTCTATTGTGGCCTAATTGCATGGAGGAATATTCAGACAGGAGATCCAGAACAGAAATTGCATTTCACAGGAGGGGTTCAAGATTCTCGTATAGAAATGGAAGTCCTGAAGAGATGACTAACCACAACAGTGATGGACTGGGAAGCAGCATTAGACTCAATCCTAGTTTGCTAGCGGGAGTTACTGATAATCAAGAAAGACCAAGATATCTGCATGATTCATTTAAATCTTCAAGCTCAAATGTGGGGCCTACAAGTTCCTCCAAATTTCCACCTAGAAAGTTTGAGGAAAAGCGAAGGCAGCCTTTGTTGACAGGGGTTGACATTGGTGAAAGTGGTAGAAGAAAGGTTGAACCCTCCAAGCAGCTGGAGGGTAGTAAGAAAATCATTGTAGATGATGAGAGTTCAGACACTCTGCTGATTGAATCAAAAGGTTTTACTACTGAACAAGATCGTTTGTTAACACCTGGTCAAGAAGGCTCTTATTTTGCTGGTCCTTCAGGTGTTTCTGCAAATAGAGCTGAGTCATTGGTCCGAACTGCTTCACTAAGTTCTAGGACACATAGACAGAAAGAGAAAGAGGTGAATTTGGGTACTCCAGGAGCATGTTCTTCATCTTTGACTAATCGGTTTACTATGCCTAGAAATTCCACCACTGGTGTAAGGCCAGCTTATGGTCATGTTAGTGGAGTACAGAGACGTGGTCTTAAAAACCTTGGTTGTAATCCAGTACCTGATGTTCAAACTTCAGGTTGTTCATCTGATTCTGTTTATAGTAGGAGGTTTGAGTTCATGAGAAAGAAGGCTTCTGATCTGGAAAGCTCTTCCAGATCAAGAAGCTTTAGTGGACCATCTAATTCAGATCACTCATTTCCTACATATATTTGTGATGCTGGTCCCAGAATCAGACTGAATGGATCATTACTTTCTCAACATCCGGAAAGCTCTTCCAGATCAAGGAGCTTTAGTGGACCATCTAATTCAGATCACTCATCTCCTACATATATTCGTGATACTGGTCCCATCAGACTGAATGAAACATTACTTTCTCAACATCCGGAAAGCTCTTCCAGATCAAGAAGGTTTAGTGGACCATCTAATTCAGATCACTCATCTCCTACATATATTCGTGATACTGGTCCCAGAATCAGACTGAATGAAACATTACTTTCTCAACATCCGGAAAGCTCTTCCAGATCAAGGAGCTTTAGTGGACCATCTAATTCAGATCACTCATCTCCTACATATATTCGTGATACTGGTCCCAGAATCAGACTGAATGAAACATTACTTTCTCAACAAATAGTACGAAGCAGCAGCAGAAACCAACAGGAATCGGCAGTTTCAGTTAGGACAAGACGACCTTCTCACGCTACTACGCTGAGGGCTACTGATGAACGAGCAGATGGCATGCTTTCTTTGCATGAGTCATCCACAAGGAATGGGCAGTCAGCTCAGGAACATCTTTCATTGGAAGAAGTCTCCGCTGGGAGTTCAGTAAGACCATTCTTTGCAGAATTACCTCATGATATTTACTCATTTAGTCGTCATCAAAGCTCGAATACTCGAGCTGAAAGGGGAAGACGAAACTCCCATTTTGAAGAAAGTCCTCCACAAATGTTCCATGGACTCATGGGGGAGAGAGATGGTCATAGACACATAACCATGGGAGAAATTGCAGAGGTTAAAATGTTTCCCATAGTGGTTCCAGCTATTCTATTTCGGGTTTCATCTCTAGCCTACCCCAACTTGCTTGGGAAAAAAGGCTATGTTGTTGTTGTTGTTGTACTAAGAAGATAAGAGTGTAAAAGTTTCCAGACTAAAATAGGTTTATTTTCTGTAGGTTTTACTAGCATTACAAAGGTCTGAACAACAAGCTGAGCTCGCTTATGAGATTAGTTGGCTGCCCAAAAAACTTAAAGGCTAATCTATTCCTTGGTGCATTTCACTAAAGTGTTCCTCCTCTTTTTTTGTGCAGGAATTGACTAATCTATTCCTTGGTGCCTTTGCATCCCATGATAGGCATAGAGACATGCGGATGGATATCGACAGTATGTCATATGAGGTATTTTATTCATCATTCTACCTATAAAGGCTGAAGGGGTTTTGCTAGAGAATGCCTTTCTTTCTGGAACCTCCCTTTATTCTGCATTTGAAGCCCTTGTTATGATTTGCATACTACCTTTGGTCCTTTATGATTAAATCCTGGTTTATATTTATACTTATACGAGGTGCTTGCATTTCCTTCTTCTGATCAGGAATTATTGGCACTACTAGAAGAGAGAATAGGTTATGTGAGCACAGCCCTTTCTGATGAGCAGTTTGCGAAATGCCTCAGAAGAAGCATATATTGTCCAGTTGCTACAGGAGTAAATAAATCAGTCATAGATGACATAAAATGCAGCATATGCCAGGTATCTAGTTACCTATGTGATCAGTATTTCTATGTTTTATAAACAAAACACATATGAAGATCAACATAATGCACTTATGTTTTCCAGCGATTAACTGGTAAGGTGACAGGGAAGTGAATATGAGTAACAGGGAACTGATAATTTTGGACACTAAGTGCAATATGTTTAATTTTGGGGTTGAAAAATGGATGTTAAGTATCGTTTACATTTCTCACTGAATTCAGTTGCAGTTATAAAGTGAACTGATACACTGTTTACTGGATTCCTGGCAATGTGAATAGTACTGTTTATGCTTACTTCTTCAGTATCCATATTATCGTTAGTCTTAACTGTTGTACCCTTCAATCTACCATATTAAGAAGCATTTGCATCCACTGTTTTAATCCCACACGACACCAACTTCAGTTAACCACGTGCCTTTATCAAAAGGGAATGGCACAAAATATTCTGCCATGCATTACTTAATCAGGAAATCCTTGCTGAAATTTAAACACCTGCCTGTTCCAGGAAGAGTACAAGGAGGGCGAAGAAATTGGGCAGCTACCATGTGAACACGGGTACCATGTATGCTGCATTGGCCAGTGGCTTAGGCTGAAGAACTGGTGTCCAGTATGTAAAGCGTCAGCAGTGCCTTCGATGGACTAATCCAAGGATGTTCAA
Source organism: Panicum virgatum (assembly GCF_016808335.1). Classification (NCBI taxonomy): domain Eukaryota; kingdom Viridiplantae; phylum Streptophyta; class Magnoliopsida; order Poales; family Poaceae; genus Panicum; species Panicum virgatum. The sequence goes on from NC_053145.1 coordinate 3,839,457, forward strand.
GCTAGTATGTATCTGGAGCCCATGACTGTACATATGAACCTGTGAATAACATGGGCTAGGTTCACTAGTTTCTGAACATCAGATACTTGGATTCCGTATGGCCCCCTGGAACTCTGGAAGGCTAGTGTCATTGGAATGGTTTGAATCACTGGTCGATGATTAAATTGCATTAAGTTCAATCACGAGAGCAGCCCTTTCTTGTTGCAAGATGATGACCATTCCATTCCTGGAACCAGAAACACCTCGAATCTTTTAATAAATGTTACGTCAAGCCTTCTCGCTTTATTTCTGTTGAGTGTGAACACTTGAGCTTGGAATATCCCGCAAAGTTGCTTTGTAGAATTAGGGTGTGTTTAGTTCACTTTGCATTTTTGCGTTTTTAGAAGGGAATCTTCAATATTTGAAGTATTAAACGTAGACTAATCACAAAACTAATTACAGATTTCGTCTGTAAACTACGAGATGAATCTAATGAGTTTAATTAATCCATCATTATAACTTGTTTATTGTAGCATTACTGTAGTAATTTAGTGTCTAATCACGTCCTAATTAGGCTCATTAGATTTTACAGTCCATTTATGTAATGCGATTTATTTTTTGACTACATTTAATACATCATACAAGTGATTTATAAAAATTTTGCATTTTGCGTTTTGGAATTAAACAAGCCCTTACAGTACTCACAAGATGAAACTGACTGGGAGTATTTTTTTTCCTTTTTTTTTGTTACTTATGGGTTCCGTTAATAAATGCTGCTGATATTATAAATTTTATTCTGCGGCCACACTCAGCAGCGTTAGGGAGAAGATCAGTAACCAAGATGAAACTGTTATGGCATACGGCATTATTTGAAATTTCACTCTTTTTTCCAAACACTGCATTGGAGTTTTTCATTCAGTGCAGATTTACATTAGAATTTACAAGAGCTGCGCAGCACCCTGCAAATGGGTTGAAAACCAAACTATATCCACACCAATCCATTCTCATTAGAGAAATTAATATTACCCACACCACTCCAAAGTCCAAACCACCACCACCACAAACCAATCCAACCCAAACATTTCAGCTCATGATGTAATAAACTATTAGCCAAACTATGGTTACAATCAAATAAGAACTTATTTCCTAAAAATAAATTATAGTATAGATTTTGCCACACCGTTTTGCATAGAGTAGCTGTCAGTTATACCAAGTCATCTCTAACAAATTTCAGTCAATTTCGATAAAATTTTATAGTGTGAACGCGAGGTTTTATTTTTAGGGTCCGGCTCTTGACGTGGGACCCACGTATAATTCTAGCCACACTACTTTGCACAAAGTAGCTGTTAGTCATACCGAGTCATCTCCAATAAATTCCAGTCAATTTCGATAAAATTTTATAGTGTGAACGCGATGTTTTATTTCTAGGGTCCGGCTCTTGACGTGGGACCCACGTGTAATTCTAGCCCCACTGATTTGCATAAAGTAGCTGCTAGTCATACTGAGCCATCTCCAACAAATTTCAGTCAATTTCGATAAAATTTTATAATGTGAACGCGATGTTTTATTTTTAAGGTCCGGCTCTTACGGGACCGACGTTTATATATAATCATACCGTTTTGCATAAAGAATCCATTCCAGCTCACACCAATCCACTCCAATCCATATTTGCATAGAACCCACTTCACCCCACCCCATTAGATAATATAACTCATTTGAATCCACTCAAATACAATTCATATCAAAACCCAATCCATTAAACCCATTTCAACCCAAACCATTTAGCAGGGTGAGCTGCGCTAGATGCTTGAGATTCTGTGGCTAATTACAAACTCTCGGTCCATGTCCATTCTTACATGATATCGGTCGAAGCTTTTCTGTCTTTCTCGCATGATCGAGAGCTACAAATGGGATGGCGGCTGCACAGTGAGAGATAAAAGTCGGCAAGCAGAAGGTGCAGGTGCAGCATGAGCTTTCTGTTACAAAGTGCAGTCACCTCCTCGAGAAAGTTTTAGCGTAGTTCCAACGAATGATGATGAACGGATCAGACGCCGTACCTTTCTTTTTTTTTTTGAGAAAGGGTTGGTTTTTATTGATACAGAAATCTTACAACCAAGCCCCTAACCGGGTACCCCTGAAAGAAAATAAAATTACATATACGTCCATTACAGGAGCATCCAGTGCCTTTCGCCGTCGCCGACCTTCGTTGCCGCAGCCTGGTCCTCCTCCATCTCTCGGAATGAAGAAGATCCAGAATGAAGCTTCTAGCCGATTTCCGATTCGACAAAGAGTCAAAATTGAAGCCCATCAGCAGCACAAAGTACTGTTTGACCGTTGAACGCGCCGGGCAAAACCCATTTTTACCGGAAACAGACGCCAGTCGCAACACCGGCAAGCTCCGGTCACCAAGCGGCAATCCCACAAATAGGATCCAAGAACACCTACCCGCGTACAGGGGCAAGTGGAACCTTAACCTCCAAGGATAAACTCCTAGGAGGGACAAAATCCCGGTGAACACACCACCGGTACAAGCATCGAGTCTCCTTCGAACAACAGCCAAGTCGTGCAGCACGGATTCGGCGATGCCATTGACGAGAAATCCACAGACAACGCAAAGAAGCACACAGAAAGTTCGAGCCTCGACGCAGAAAATGGAAACGAAGACAAAATCGCCGAAGCCAAACTTCCTGCATAAGAAGTCGTCGCTGTGTACCTCCTGCCCACGGACCACCTGAAGAACCCGTTCGCCGTCGACATGGATGACGCCGGAGAAGCTCGAGAAAGACTCCAACCCTAACCCTAAAACTAGTACAATAGTGGGGAATATATACACCCTCCACCGGATCCACAACTCCCCCAGCCTACCGGCGCCAAAAGAGGCAACCGGAGATGAGGAAGCTGGCGGATCCGGCGGAGGTACGAGAATCGCCTCGGAGTCGCCCTTTCTCAACTGTGTGGAGGAACGGGACGCTTCGAGAGAGAGAGAGAGTGCCGAAGCCGTGCCGTACCTTTCTTTTAATGGAATGAAACTATGCCGGCCTTGCTTTGCCTCATAGGAAAATCATCACACATTCACACCGTCACTTGTTACAATAGTTCAGCCCTAGCCTGCACATTTTTCAGTCCATCAGAAACATGTATTATTAACATATATTTGGCATCTCCTTGGACTGAATTATGTGTGAAGTACAACATTATGATTCCTAGGTCGTAACAAGGCAAACGGGTCTGCACTTTCTGCTTCGCCACCTATTTGCACTTCAAAAGTTTGCAAAAATGACCTTAAAAAAAGTTTGCCAAAACCATATACCAAATAACAACCTGCCTCGTTTTGTTAGGCTTACCGTTTAAATAGGTGTCTGAAAAACAAAAATGCTTTGTGCAGTATCAGTATGAAAGATAATCTACTCCTATATGACAACAGAAACACCACTAACAGAGCAATGCACTAGCTGTTTCACTAAATTAGGTGCCAAGTTGCCAACATGCATGAATGGCCGGTTAGGTTTTGCTCGAACGAGCCAAAGCCGGCAGCACGCTTCCCTGTTTCTTGTCCTTTTCATCTGTTCAGTTGGTGTATCATGCAGATTGAGTGTGTAGTATGAGATTGTTTGATGGTACGTCATAAAGTTCCGTAAAAGCGAGGAAAAAAGTTCTCTCGGTGAAGGTTGTGTTCAATATTCAAGACTAAAGAACCATGTACAAGATTTGTGATTCGAGATCATTGCAATAATACATCATATCAACCATTAATTATTTAATTGATTACTCCTAGAAGAAAAATACTAAGATATTATGCTCTTATATCGTACTCATAGGTATGTACTCTCACCATTCTAAATTATTAGTCGTTTTGACTTTTTTAGGTACATACTCCCTCCTTCCACGTTTATAAGGCACACACGCATATCAAGATTCAAACCTTCCCATCTTTGACCAATAATTTGACTATTAATTTTTTAAAATTTTATATGATTGGATTCATAATCAAATATAGTTTACAATGATTAAGTTTGTAATCATAAGTGATATAATATATGATAAATAAATGATCAAAGTGTTGTTTAAAAGACCGTGCTTGTAATCATAAGTGATATAATATATGATAAATAAATGATTAAAGTGTTGTTTAGAAGACCGTGTGCCATGTTCCACCATGCCTTATAAATGTGGAAGGAGGGAGTAGATTTTACTATACACCTGAACATAACATATATCTAAAAGTTAAAATAATTAATAATTTAAGACGGAGGGAGTATCTCGTAGTGAAATTCATATATAATGCATTCTAAGTAGCCTAATTATCCCCAGTGCCATATTTGTTGAGGCGATGCCGTGGATTCATCTCTTTTGCGTGCCATGCATAGGTTGATGTCACGCACACTTGACCCCAAACGCCACATGCATGCAAAAAAACGGCGGCAAATCTTGCCATTGCAAGTATGCTACTACTTAACAGCTAGAACCTATATATGAGTATATGACATATGCCTCTTGTGCTCACACTCACAGGTGGAGTGAGCAGTACACAATTAGCAACGAAGGAAGCAAGATATGTTCATTAAATGGTGAAACATCATATATCATTGACGTAACCTAACTCAAACATCCAATTCTGATATTGCATATATTCCTAACTCATTGTCCTTTTTTACTCTATGAATTTTCTTTGAGATATACCAACGTTTCTTAATTTTGGTTTTAAGTAAAAATAATTGAATAAATTATATTCACTATTTATGTTTGATTTTTCATTTTTTCACTGTTTATTATGTTTCCCATTTTAAATATTCTTTAAAACCAAATCGTTATAACCACAACAACCAAATTACACGCAAAAGTCGTGGAAGTTTAATTTCTTTTTTTTAAAAAAAAGGTAAAACATCGTATACACGTGAGCCAACTTACTTTTGAAGCATATGAGTAAGCATATGAAGGAACTTGCACGGTATGTAAATAAACCAAGAAGAAATGTCGTGTGTCGTGACATGCACAATTTAAGACTGATGTCCTTCACATATTTTTAAGGATTCTGTTCAAATTCAACCTACGCTCTAAGGATTTAATAAAATTACACCACCACCTGTCCCAAATATCCTCCACATGTTCACATCTTTATTACTCTCACAATTTCGCTTTGCCAATTTTTCTCTATTTTTTGATAGGATTTACTGTAAAGTATAATTTTCCACTGGCTAGTAATACCCTTTGGGTCAGTTGGATCCATGCCACTACAATTTCACGAAGTTGGATTTCGTGTTGAAATCCATGCCATTGAGTGACATGATTTTCAACGTGAAACCCAATTTCACGGAGTTGTGGTGGCATGAATCGAATTTTCCCTTGTTCTTTCCCCTTCCGTCCTTCCTCTCCACAGCCGTCCGCCCGCCGGGACCCGCAGCAGATCCGACGGCGCTGATCGCCCCACCCCGCCCACCGTCTCCCCCTACCCCTCACCCCGTCGTCCACTCGTTCGCCGCTGGCCTCGCTTCGCTTCCTCCTTCCCCTTGCCCTCGCCGATTGCACCCCGCGATTGGCCGCGCCCGCCGCCGCAGTATAAATCCGCCCGAGCGAGCCCTCCGCGCCGTCCCCACCCCGCTCCGACCACAACCCTAGCGGCGCGCGCCGGCATGGGCTAGGGTTCCCCCGCGGCCGCGATGGAGTGGGACAGCGACTCCGACGGCGGCGGCGGCGGCGGCGGTGACGACGAGGAGGAAGAGGAGGAGGAGGAGGTCCAGGCCGGGCCCGGGCCCCCGGGGTTCTCGCTGGCCATCGAGGGCGTGCTGGGCGCGTGCGGGATCGTGGTCTCCGACGCGCTCGAGCCCGACTTCCCCATCATCTACGTCAACCGCGGGTTCGAGGACGCCACCGGGTACCGCGCCGAGGAGGTGCTCGGGAGGAACTGGTAACCACCTGCCCCGTGCGCTGCAGTTTGGAATCCGAGCTGGGTTGGTTCTGTGATGATGATGATGATGATGATGATGCGCAGGGGGGGTTCATTCGTTGCTAGAGGAATCGCTTAGGGTGGATAGTTGATCGACCCCGAAAAGTTATTTAGCGTGCTTGTTGCTGTTTTGTGGTGACCTGAGCAGTATCTCATAGCCCGTAGTGTAGATAATAATCTGGATTTGTAGTGGCCGGCTGGAATCAAGTTAAGATTTTATTGTACTGGTTTATTTACTGACGGGTAGTATTTCTTCCTTTCCCGTGTTAATTTAAGCACTGTAGCAACGAAGGGGTCTATTTACATGAACAACTGTAACGACTAGACTAATAGACTTATGATGGTGTTTGGTTTATGATATATGTAAACATGTTTATGTTAAAGTATGATGTGCTGGTTTTAGGTTTTCCTTAGAGAAGGAGTTGATTCGAACTGTTAGTTGCTTCCCATCACTTTCAACTGCTAGTCCCACCAAATTGTATGCTAGGAGTGGTAATTTAAGATGAAAATGACTCAGTTCCCTAATATTTAAGTTTTATCCTAGGATAAGAAGTAAGGAGGAATGTATTTTGGCTCTGTATAATTCTCCACACTATCCAAAAGGACAATGATTATTTTTCCCTGAGTATAACTCTGTTGCAAATTCATTTTGACATAGGATCTGGGTCTACTTGTTTTCGTTTCATTTCTGGTTGATTAAGTATGGAACTGTTTTTTTACTTCATATGTTGGCAGTGATCTATATCTAGAATTACAATATTCCACTTTATATAACTAAAATGGATGTGTTTTGTTGGATACAAGGGCACCAGTTAACAACTATTCCCTCAACTAATTAGCTTATCTCAAACATCATATATTTAAAAACGGAGGGAGTAGTAGTGGATAATTGAGCAGAGAACATCTTGAGATGTTGTTAACCTATTGATTGAGAACTTGTATATGGACATGAGGCAGAAAATTTTGAATTATAGTTACAGTTGCTTGAACGTCTAGCTTACTGTTCTGCTTTGTATATGTTTCTCTTCTAGTTCAGCCTTGCAGCAGAAGAGTTTCATCTTCTGTCAACAGATTGCCTCATGGACTACATATTACTGTTATGATTAGAATTTGTCAGTATCTTTTAGAAAGACTTAGTGATATCCGTCCGGCATGATGCTAAATATGGTGCCAACCTTGGCACCATGCAACACATCCATGATGGATATAAAACTGTTTGCTCCTGGCGTCATATACTACTTCAAGTTCCTAATCTATTTAGAAAACTGGGATCCTGCCCTTTCAATGTTAGGCAAAGTCATATCCAACAAGGTGATGACAGCTTATTACCAGTGGTACTAGTAGCCAGTTTCCTTCAGTGACCAAATAGTTGCCTTAAGGATTTTAATGGATATATGTAGAGTTGTATACATGGGTTTGGATTTAGAAAGGAAGAAAAAGCTCTTGATAATGATTTAAAGATGGTACGTACTTGCAAATTCTGTACACGCATATGTTGTCTATGCTGACATTCGTTAGTTTTGCATGCAAATCAAATTTGGGAATAAAAAATAGAGGACTAAAAGTAACTGAATTACAAATGCCAGCCTTAAGTACCATGCTTCTTGTAGGTTGGACAGTTAAGGCAGACTAAATGTAGTCTTTAGTTGTATCAGTAATGTCACCAGTAGTTAACTAACGAAAGCACGCAGGGGACTTTTGAATAATAAAACTTGCTTTGCTGATATTGTCTCTAACATTGTGCTCATAAAATTAAATATGGAATGGATGCAGAATGTTGTTCTCTACTGCCGCTTAAAGAGGGTTAATTTGAAGTTCAGTTGACCTAATACATATTTCTTAATTTTTCCTTTCACCTCTGAGCAAATTTGAAAATTTTACGTCCTATGTTAGCCTTTTTTTTTCCTACAATTTTCACTTGCATCTTCTTTACTATTGTTAAGCTGCTTTTTTTTTTTCTTTTGCAGCCGGTTTTTGCAATGCAGAGGACCATTTGCTCAGAGGAGACATCCCCTTGTTGATGCTGCAGTAGTTACTGGGATTCGGAGATGTTTAGAGGATGGGACCGAATTCCAGGGTGATCTGTTGAATTTTAGAAAAGATGGTTCTCCATACATGGCAAAGCTGCGACTAACACCAATATATGGAGACGATGACGCAATAACACACTATATGGGCATTCAGTTTTTCAATGATTCCAATGTTGATTTGGGGCCATCGCCTGGCTCTGTAACAAAGGAACTTGCGAGATATACATGGATTGCACCAGATAACACACCCCCACCATCTTCGGTGGGCAAGGCTAACTTATGGGAATATTCTAGTATCTTCCTGCTGAGTGATGAGGTACTGTGCCAAAAGATCTTCTCAAAACTGTCGCCCAGGGATATAGCCTCTGTAAACTCTGTTTGTAAGAGACTGTATCACTTGACAAAAAATGAAGACCTTTGGAGGATGGTTTGTCAGAATGCATGGGGCAGTGAAGCTACTCGGACCCTTGAGAGTGTGGCAGGATCAAGAAGTTTAGCATGGGGACGGCTAGCTCGAGAGTTGACCACCCTGGAAGCTGTTGCCTGGAGGAAATTGACAATCGGTGGTGCGGTGGAGCCATCTCGCTGCAACTTCAGTGCCTGTGCTGTAGGGAACCGTGTTGTCCTTTTTGGTGGAGAAGGTGTTAACATGCAGCCGATGAATGATACATTTGTGCTGGATTTGAGTGCCAGCAAGCCAGAATGGAGGCATGTCAATGTGAGCTCGGCTCCTCCTGGTCGCTGGGGCCATACCTTATCATGCCTAAATGGATCACGGCTGGTTCTGTTCGGTGGCTGTGGGGGGCAGGGGCTACTGAATGATGTCTTCATTTTGGATCTGGATGCACAACATCCAACTTGGCGCGAGATTCCTGGCCTTGCACCGCCAGTGCCACGGTCCTGGCATAGCTCTTGCACAGTGGATGGTACAAAGCTGGTGGTTTCTGGTGGCTGTGCTGACTCTGGTGTTCTTCTAAGTGATACCTACCTCCTAGATGTTACAATGGAAAAACCTGTGTGGAGGGAGATACCTGCATCTTGGACTCCACCTTCTAGACTTGGGCACTCCCTTTCTGTTTATGACGGCAAGAAAATCTTGATGTTTGGTGGTCTTGCCAAAAGTGGCCCTCTACGGCTCAGGTCCAGCGATGTATTCACTCTAGATTTAAGTGAAGACAAGCCATGCTGGCGGTGCATCACTGGCTGCGGGATGCCAGGAGCTGGTAATCCTGCTGGAGTTGGCCCACCTCCTCGCCTTGATCACGTTGCAGTGAGCCTTCCTGGAGGTAGAGTTTTGATATTTGGTGGGTCTGTGGCGGGTCTTCACTCAGCCTCACAGCTTTACCTCCTGGATCCAGCTGAAGAGAAGCCGACCTGGAGGATTCTGAATGTTCCAGGGCGGCCTCCACGGTTTGCTTGGGGCCACAGCACCTGCGTCGTGGGAGGAACAAAGGCTATAGTTCTTGGAGGACAAACCGGAGAAGAGTGGACACTAACTGAAATGCATGAGCTTTCTCTGCTAAGCTCATTAGTTTGAAGATGAAAAACTTCCTTGAAGAGACATCTCTGGTGAACAGCTACTTGTTCGTGTGAGTGTGACTCAGGCTGAAACAATTTTTTCCAACAGTGGGGCTAGGGGTGGCGAAGTGATTTTACTGTCATATCAGGGTAATTGTGGAGTAGCCCCTGAAGTGGATCTAATCTTACTACTCGATCTATGTCTGGGAGTCGCCTCATCTAGAAGTAGGAATAAGTTACCTCTGCTGTTGCTGTTGCTGTTGCTGTTTGTATGGTCTACGCTGCAATAACATACATAAGCTAATCTCAGTTCTTATCGTGTTTCCAAAGGGAGGACTGGCGTTATGTAGCTGGAGCCATGCGACACACGCTCATTATGTTATGACGGCGCACATGCTGACACAGCCATTGTTGAGAAGCGATGCTGTGGTCTTCTGGTTTTGGACCCACCGATTGCTGCTTTCTGGAGAAGCAGTAACACTGCTGTATTTAATTTTGCTTTTGCATTACTTTGTGCTTACCCCAGGTGACAGTGATACTTATGACATTTTCTTTTCCGTCTTGATTATCAAAGGATGAATCTCAATAATTCCATCTTATTCGTACATTTGCCTTATGCTAGCACCGTGCTAATGTCTCGACGCTGATGGTGACCTGTTGCTGAATATCATTTTGCATTGGTCTCTTTCTCTGATTACTTCTCTCAATTTTCTGTTCTGCGATTTTGCCATCTGATTATTATAGTCCAACTAGTAATTAGGGTTAACATTACCTGCTATTTTTGGAGAACCTGCAGCACGGCCTTTGCTTCTCTCAGTTCCTAGAGACAGTTCTTCAGCTAACCGTCTCTGACGCATCATCTTTATCGGAAGGACATTGATGCGTAACAAAGACTACCTGAATTTTTATCAGAAGAAGGGACATTGATGCGTAGCAAAGACTATCTGAATTAAGCAAAAGAGGACATGGATGCGTAACAAAGACTCGGAGGCATGACCTGCCTATCCCGGCAAGCAAGGGATTTTCAAGCCACTTGATGATCGAGGTCAACCAGAATCAAGCAGACAAACCACGGAAGAAATCAGAGCAAAGGCAACGGCAGTCGAGCAAGAAAGCTCTCGATAAGCCCAAGCACAGATCAGGCGGTACGGTGCGGAATATGCTTAGGAGCCAGCACCAGTTCCTTTTTCAGCGCCTTCCATTCCTTCCAACACGGAAGGAAGCTCTTCCACATGCCCAGCAGCACAAGGAAGCAAGAACAGAGTCATGCGAATGCAATTCAAAGCTAGTTTGTACCATCTTCAATTCTCAACAGTTGTCAAAACTCAAAACAGGGCAAGAAAATCAGCATGGTAAAAGTCTTGCAGAGAAGCATTTTTGCTGTTAAAGATGGCTGTATTCCAGAGAAGCATTTTGAGATACAAGGATTTCAAGGCAAGAAGCTGATCTTTAAACATTGCTACCATAAGTAGGGAGCTAAATATTTACATTAAAGAACCTGCAACGGAGATGAAACCTGCTGCAAATCAACAGTAGGAAAACGCTTACTGCTATATTTTCTGTACAGGAAATTTGAGCTGCCAGAGCACCTCCTACAAGGGTGGAGAGTTTTCGTTTCTTCTTTTGTTTAAAACAAAGGAAAAATAAATGAATAGAGGTCGAGCGATTCTGATTGTTGCTGCATCAGACATCAGCACGACTTTTCCTTTTTTGCTGCCTGATCCTACAAGTGTGAACGTCGGTGTCTGAACCTGGGATCCCTAGATTGAACAATGATAGTGTGTATCAGAGACAGAGTGCTAAACAAACAAATAAAAAGAAGATAAAGTTTGTTATAGCTGTAGTGTTGTTGTGCTAAGACACGTTCTACGCTTGGACATAGTTTTATGCTGAAGAAAGAAGGGTGCAAGATGGAGAACATAAAACAGAATTAAATTTCTATTGATGGTTTTATGGTTTTGTCTCTGCATGTGTACACCATCTTAATCATATAATCTCTAACAACAGAAATCAGGAAATAGCAAAATAAGTACACAGACCTGTAATGACCAGCCATTCTCCTTGATCCCGCAACCCTAGGCATGGCCCCTGTAACTATATATTCGTCATCAATTTCATCAAATCTGATTTCTCTTATGTCAACAGATCTTGTTGGCACTTCAAGGGTAAGGCTTTCTTGACTAGATCTATTGCTGCTCCTCGTTCCACTATCTCTCCTTTCCCTTGCTCTTGCTCTTCTTTGGCCTCCTGGAGACCTACGGAATGCCTTGCAAAAAATACAGGATGCCCACCAGTTCCTTCTAACCCTGTGGTAGACTTCATACTCATCTCCAGCTTCATCATCCCCATACTCGATGACATAATCTCCCAAGACTACGCCATTAGGAACCTGTGCATGTATTGTGCTCAAGACATCTATTATATCAGAAGACTGCTGCAAATTCTCCCAGTCAACCCGGCGAGCAGGATCAATTTCTGAAGGGCGTGAATTTGGATGTTTTTGCTGGGTGTGCTTCTGAAGTTCATGGAAGTTACCAGCATATGAGCATGAACTCTCTTCACAGCATCTTTTCTTCTGGTTAAGATGCAAGCGAGCCTCATCAATAACAAACCACCCAATCACATCACCTCGGCACAACGGACAGGCTGGGCGGTTATTTGCATTAGATGAAATGATATGAATGCTATCAAGGGGAGCCACAGTAAGAGATGAGACTTTCACATTGACTGGTATCCCATGAGCAACTTTGAACCTCTCAAGACAGTTTGAACGTGTCTGATCTGTGTCACATATGAATGGTCTACAGCCCTTCTCATATGAGGTACACCTCAGTAAGATTGCATTGTGAGGGATATCGAGACAGATAGGGCAACTAACATCCTCCACCCAACTCTGATCAAATTTTATGTCCAGATCAAAGGAACTGGGCTTTACCACCTTCTTCATTAACAAATTCCCAGAACCCATGCTGAATTTCGTAAGTAGATCTTTGGCGCTATCAAGTTTATCTTCTCATGGCAGCCTGCACAGCATCAAGCAGCAAGTCAATTAGTATCTGAGCCCTGTCATTTAACACATCATATGGATTTCCTGTAACCAATATAGTGGCAGACATTGCATATGGGAGCAACAACCTTAGTATGTTTACATCAAAATTGGGTACACGCTACTACAGTTTTTCAAAACTCTTGCCATGTAATCAGAAAAGGTGCAAAACTAATGGTAATGAATTTGATGGAGTAACATGGTCGTTGGTGACCTTCCAAATAAGCCAAATCAAAGGTATGGTATGGTTCCAATTAGTTGACCTCTCAAGAGAAATGTTGGCACAGTCAGATTGTTCAGGTATGAAACACAGTACCATCTTTTAAGAAAATTCCCAAAACCATCAAGCGAACTGTAAACCAGGAGAAATTGAACCAACGTTTAGGGGAAAGTTAAAAAGGATTTAGCACGGAAGATTCATAATATTCCCTGAAGAAAAACTGATCGTAATCATTTGTCAAAGCCCCATCGATTAAATCCCTTCCGCTAAAAGGAGTGGTTAACAAACTCTAACCAAATCCTTGCCCCTAAACCCCTCGCACGAATTCGAGACCAAGCCTACAAACACCCCCAAAAAACCCACTGCATCGCATGAGAATTTCTGCAGACAATCACACAAGAATACCCAAAAAATAATAACAAAAAAAAAAACGGGATGGAGAAGAAGAACACGTGACCGGCTCACAACAGCCGACCGCCCAAGAATCGCCAACGGGGAGGAGACAGGTCGGGTCGTACCGCTGCGTCCTGCTCGGTGGCGCGCTGCCGGTAGGTGCCGGAGAGTGGCCGAGGGACGACGGCCGCCGCAGAAAGTGACGAGGTGAGGAGAGGTGAGACGTCTTCCTCACCTTGCTCCGCGACGGCAGGTCTCTCTCCTCTCGTCTCTCGATGTGGAGACGAAAACGAAGGCGACGACGTGGACGCCAGGCCACTGACGGTACGGCCGCCGCAACGGAGGGGGCGAGGATCGAGGAGGGGGGGGGGAGCTTTCCTCTGCTTTCTTGTACGGGCCGTGAGGTTCTTGGAGCCTAGACGCGGGTCGCCGGAGGTTTCCCCGGCCGGAGCTGGGATACCGGGAGAGGTAGAGGCCGATGAAGACTTGACGAGCTGCAGGTGGTTTGGTTTGTGCGATTTGTCAGCGCCGGTGGTTGGATTTTGGGAGCATTTTCTGGGAGAGGAGGAAGAGAGGGACAGCGAACTGGGAATTTTCTGGGAGAGGAGGAAGAAACGGTGAATTTCTAGGTCCCTTTGCGATGGGCTCTGGAAAACGGACGAATTTCACATAATTTTTTTTGAAAAGCAATGTTATGTTATACTAGAGCCTAGTCGCCATCACACCAATAAGATCCTAATTGGAAGTAATCGGAGTTTTACCTAGTCGTCTCAATACCAACTAGAACTATTAATCGCAATTAGTCGGAGGACTATATATAACATTGTTAAAAATAGCAATTTTGTTTTGCAGCAGTTTTTCTTGATATGTTGTTTTGCAGTGGTTGAAACGGGAGTCATCTCTTTGCACTTTTAAGAGAGATGCCCTTTATGCACTGTTTGTATTTCACGGCTCACAATATGTTTCGACTAATTTGGTGATTTATCCTCTTATACTTGCAGCAACAAAAAATTCAAATTATGTACACTTTCTTTCTCTCACTTTTTTTGCTGCAAGAATAAAATTCAGTGCAATAGGATTCTTTCTTTTCGTGTCTTTTATTAGAACTAAAAAAGACTTTTTAAACGTTCACATCTCAACTACTGCAGATGGGATATCAACTCACCATGAAAACAATTGTACTGAGGTATGATGACGCACCAAATGCAACAAGCAAAGGAGAAAAATAAACATTATAACAAGTACGGCACTAAGGCTCTGTTAAGATCTGTAAATTTTTGCAAAAAAAGCTGTAAACGCATTAAAGCGAAATAGAATCTTGCTAATTTGAAGTACTAAATGAAGTCTATTTACAAAACTTTTTGCATGGATGGGCTGTAAATCGCGAGACGATTCTAATGAGCCTACTTAATCCATGATTTGCAACAGTGATGCTACAGTAAACATCCGCTAATTATTGATTAAACATGGATTAATTAGCATCATTAGATTCGTCTCGCGATTTACAACCCATCTATACAAAAAGTTTTACAAATAGACTTCATTTAGTACTTCAAATGTCCTCTTTACATCTTTACACAATTTTGCAAAATGAACTAAACACACCCTAAGTTGTGTGTCCAACAGATGAAACATCAAATCATCAATGCAACAAAGGAGAAAAATAAATATAACAAGCTATCTTATACAAAAAGAATAAGAAAAAGTTATCCATGATGGTTCCACATACTACTGACCAAAGCCAACTTCCACTATTAAATTAGTCTTCTGGCTCTCGTATCCAGATTTATGCATATCCAATGCTGGTGGCCAAGAGAATTGTTTTCCTAACCTGAACTTGTGTGATCTCACACATTTGCAATAATTTACACGGGAGACAAGATTGCTGCCTGGTTGATAAGGCTAATGCTGTCGACAATGTCTGCATCAATAATGCATTATATCAGGTAAAGCATGCAATTTTTATAGGGAAAACGTCGTCAGGTAAAGCATCTACACAGTCTCCAAAAGCTAGGAAAAAAGAAGGCCCAAAAAGTGTTGCTAACCTTTTGTCGAGATCGATCAGTGCTAACATGCTAAGCTCCATAAGCATGATTCAAGCATCGAATTCCTACAATATTCACCAATCATTCAGAGTCCCCGTGCAAATGTTTGCTGAATCAGTGCCTTCATCTCAAAGATACATCATACAAGCATGGATGTTATATATATATAATTGTACACACATAATCCGATTGAGCTGAATGAATATATCCTCTGACATTGTTAAGACCTAAAAGCATTCTAAGGGCACTTTCAGTAACCTCTAGATCACTAACTCACCTTTTGCTTCTCTAAGTTGAATTCTGTAAAGACAGAGAAAAGGTTAAAAGAGAGCAAAAGGAAAGGGACTTGTGGTGTGGAAAGAATCAAAAGGATGTCAGCAGAAGGGTGGAAAGCCATGAAGCCGGGAATGGGCGGTTTAGCGCCTGGTTTCTTGCAGGGACAATCTTAGTTTGCAATGCCTCATACGACTCTTCTAGGAATAAAATTCCAGTGGCTCTTTCATTTTTATTATTGGTTCCTTCTTCTGGGTCGCTTTTGGTCTGGCTTTGCATTGATAGACTTGATAATTATTCATTAATTAATATATTTTTAAGTTTCAGTAAGTAAATTTTACTCTCTGCGTTAGATATATTTGTCACCGTTGATTGTTTGCTTACTTTGACCAACAATAATTTCTTAGTTTAGTTAAATAATCTGAAATGAGTACAATTTGGTATCACCTAAAGTACTTTAAGCATGCCTTATATGTTTTTTAATTTTCATGAGTTGTTAGATATCTAGGTAATTTTCGGTATATTTTAATTCCAAATATTAATATCAATTTCATGATATAGATGAGTGATAATGTGTGTACAAGATATGTGCATGTGTTCATGTTATTCTCACTAATAAGCATGAACAAAGAATTAAACCAGAGTAGGTTTAGTAAGTACCCCAAGGCGGGACCCGTGCTGGAGGCACCGGTTGCGCCGTTACCAGCTGGAATAGACATGCTATTCGACTGGTCTTGCTCGAAGTAGCCGAACTATGTCGATGCAGGAAGATGTTCGCAGTGCAGTCCCACGAACAGTTACGCCGGGAAGTAGACGAAGTAGTCGTTCGCACGAGCGGTTACGCCGGGAAGTAGACGAAGGAGTCGTTCAGGGAGCGAGCAGTCGCGTCAAGACGCTTCCCAAAAACCTAATTGCCCGCGTCCCGTGCAGGACCTTCAGCGAGCAGAGGTTCCGGAGGCCCTGCTCTCGCTAGACCTGTGCGCGCAGTGCTAGCGGTGGGGAAGGCAGAAAGCAGCTGAGGGAGAAGGGAGAGGTCTCCTGAAGAGGAGTACCTGGATGAGTGCTTGAGATGAGTGAGGATGAGAGGAGAGGGTGCTGGTTTATATAGGCACGATATGCCTCAGGTTCAACGAATCTGGACATCATGAATGACTTTGATAAGCGGCAGTTAATGTGCCTCAGGTTCAACGAACCTGGACGTCGTAAAGAGCCTTCAATGTCCGGTCATTAGTGACGACATTAACCCTCTGTTTTAATACCCTTTACTGCAAAACATCCTTCTCATCTCAGCACATCACGTCGCACCGCACCGCACCGCACCGGCACCTGCACGTCACGTCCGGCCGCGCACGCGCATGCGCACGCGCACCGCCCGTCCGGCACCGGCACCTGCACGTCACGTCCGGCCGCGCGCGCCTCGCCTCGCCTCGCCTCCGCCTCCGCCTCGTCTCCGCCTCGGCCACGGCCACGGCCCGGCCCGGC
This sequence comes from Panicum virgatum, assembly GCF_016808335.1. Taxonomy (NCBI): domain Eukaryota; kingdom Viridiplantae; phylum Streptophyta; class Magnoliopsida; order Poales; family Poaceae; genus Panicum; species Panicum virgatum. Next base: position 3,856,387 of record NC_053145.1, read on the forward strand.
GAGGCGAGGCGAGCGAGCGCGCGCGCGTGTGGTTCACCGTCCTCCTCTTACCGGCTTCACAAGTGGTGTACACGAAGTCCACCTTTTAAGTCGGTTGAGATCCTCCTCAATTTCCGGTACGGAATTAAGCATTGATTCCCTAGCATTAATAGTGGGCTTTAAATTCTTTTAATGCTTTAGAAGTAATGGGCCAAGCCCATTACTCCAACAATCCCCACCAAGAAATTCAAGCCACACTAGAAATACCCTCATTCCCTCATTGATATACCAGTATTCGACAGAGACTGTTAAGTTGAACTTCCATCTAGGACAAAGGCTACACTTATTCACAACTGTGCAATGGACTATGCCTTGAATTGCCAGTTTTGTGCAAACAAGTTTGACCAGAGCCCTACACTGGTACTAGGCTGCAAAAGCATCCCCGCGGTTTGGAGCTTATAAGTCATACTCCAGGCCCTTCATGAGTTTCTAGAGAATACCCAATTCTCATAGACCATGACCAGTGGTCAAACTCATATAGGTGTGTTCCTTTCAGATGTTCTGTAGGACAACATCTTTGTTTCAAGAAAACAACTCATTTGTTTAAAAAAAACCACCTGTCACACATTAAGGTATAGACCAACCTGTCATACAGATTAGAAGAGAAATGCACCTTATACACGGAATGAGCCCTTTTCACAAATGTTCTCTTCTCACAGTCAGACTTTAGTTTATTTCACCATCCTAATTCACGGGATCTCCGATCACATAGGACAGGTTTCCACTATAGAATGACTCACGTGGGTCTCAAGCCCAATTCCATAGATGCATTGTCTATCACATTTCGTGAAAGACCCTTTGTAAACTAATCTGCCAGATTTTTAGCCGTCTGAACATAGTCCAGGGCTATAACTCCGGAGTTTCTCAATTTTCTGACAGATTTCAACCGCCTTTTCACATGTCTAGATGACTTCATGTTATCCTTTGAACTATTCACCTTGACAATTACCGTTTGATTGTCACAGTTCATTAGGATTGCCGGTAACGGGTTTTCAACTATCGGCAAGTCCATAAGGAGCTCACGAAGCCACTCAGCCTCAACAGTGGCGGTATCTAATGCTGTGAGTTCTGCTTCCATAGTTGACCTCGTTAAGATGGTCTGCTTGCAAGACTTCCAGGAAACAGCTCCACCACCAAGTGTAAACACATATCCACTTGTGGCCTTTATCTCATCAGCATCAGAAATCCAATTTGAATCACTATACCCTTCTAGTACCCTTGGGTACCCGGTGTAGTGAATTCCATAGTTCATTGTCCCCTTCAGATAGCGCATTACTCTTTCAAGAGCCTTCCAATGATCATCTCCCGGGTTTGAAACAAACCGGCTCAGTTTGCTTACAGCAAACGAGATGTCAGGTCTTGTAGCGCTAGCTAAATACATTAATGAACCAATGATCTGAGAATATCTCAACTGATCTCGCATTATCCTTTTGTTCTTTCTAAGAATTAAACTGGCATCATATGGTGTTGAGACAGGTTTATAGTCGCTATAACCAAAGCGACTTAACACCTTCTCCACATAGTGAGACTGTGTAAGAATCACCCCACAATTGATCTCTTTTACCAGTTTTATATTAAGGATAACATCAGCTTCTCCCAGATCCTTCATCTCAAAATTTTGAGATAAAAACTCTTTGACTTCCTTAATCACATTAAGGCTAGTGCCAAAGATCAGTATGTCATCCACATACAAGCACAAAATCACTCCTTCAGCCCCACCATAGCGATAGTACACACATCTGTCAGCTTTGTTCACAACAAAGCCGGCAGAGGTCAAAGTTCTATCAAACTTTTCATGCCACTGCTTAGGCGCTTGCTTGAGACCATATAAAGATTTTAACAACTTACAAACCATTCCTTCTTGACCCTTTGATACAAACCCATCCGACTGATCCATATAGATCTCCTCTTCTAACTCTCCATTGAGGAAAGCCGTCTTAACGTCCATCTGATGAATGAGAAGACCATAAGAGGCTGCCAGGGAAAGTAACACTCGAATTGTGGTCAATCGGGCAACTGGTGAATAAGTGTCAAAGAAATCTTCTCCTTCTTTTTGGGTATAACCCTTGGCCACAAGCCTAGCCTTGTACTTTTCAATAGTACCATCTGGCCTAAGCTTTTTCTTGAACACCCACTTGCATCCAACCGGTTTACATCCATAAGGACGTTCAACGACCTCCCAGGTTCCATTAGACATAATAGAATCCATCTCACTCCTTACTGCTTCCTTCCAATAGTCAGCATCAGGAGATGAATATGCCTCTTCAATGGTTCTGGGTGTATCATCTATGAGGTATACAATGAAATCATCACCAAAAGACTTTACAGTCCTTTTGTCTCTTGCTCTTTCTTGGAGCATCATTGTTATCCTCCTCAGGATTTTCTACAAGTGTATGTTCATTGTGTTCTATCAGCTCAGCAGAGCCATCATCCTCGATGAACTCTTGCCTAGATGAACTTGTTTCATCTCTCATGGGAAAAATGTTTTCAAAAAATGTAGCATCTCTGGACTCCATTATAGTACCAACATGCATGTCAGATACTCCAGATTTCACTATTAAAAATCTATATCCAACGCTGTGAATAGCATAACCTAGAAAGATACAATCCACAGTTTTAGGTCCAAGCTTACGTTTCTTGGTTATTGGCACACTCACTTTTGCCAAATAACCCCATGTACGTAAGTATGACAGTGTTGGCCTTTTCTTCTCCCATTCCTCGAATGGAGTTATCTCTTTATTCTTTGTAGGAACACGGTTTAGGACATGACATGCAGTCAATATAGCCTCACCCCACCATTCCTTGGAAAGTCCCGCTGTATCTAACATGGCGTTAACCAAATCCGTTAGAGTGCGGTTCTTTCTTTCGGCAACCCCATTTGACTGAGGTGAATAGGGAGGCGTCCTTTCATGAATAATACCATGTTCCTTGCAGAATAAAGTAAATAAATTTGAGAAATACTCGCCACCACGATCTGACCTAACTCTTTTGATCTTTCTCTCAAGTTGGTTTTCTACTTCAGCTTTATAGATTTTAAAGTAGTGTAAAGCTTCATCTTTTGACTTCAACAAATAGATGTAACAAAATCTAGTACTATCATCAATCAAAGTCATGAAATATTTTTTACCACCTTTTGTCAACACTCCATTCATTTCGCACAAATCGGAATGAATTAATTCTAAGGGTGCCAAGCTCCTTGCCTCCGCGGTCTTATGAGGCTTACGAGTTTGTTTTGATTCAACACATACATGACACTTAGAATTTTTGACAAAAGTGAACTTTGGAATTAAGCTCAAATTAGCTAAGCGCATCATACAACCAAAATTAACGTGACAAAGCCTCGAATGCCAAACATTTATTTCATCAACGTTAATAACATTGTATGCAATTTTATTACAAACATCTGACAAAGAAAGACGGAACAAGCCTCCGCTTTCATAACATTTTCCAACAAAAGTACCAAACTTAGACAAGATACATTTATTGGACTCAAAGACTAATTTGAAACCATCTCTACACAGTAGAGAGCCGCTGACTAAATTCTTCTTGATGGTGGGGACATGCTGCACGTTCTTCAGCTGCATGGTCTTCCCCGAAGTAAACTTCAGATTTACCGTACCAACACCAAGAACACGCGCATGTGATCTGTTCCCCATCAGCAAGGAGGAAGTCCCGCCGGTCTGGTAAGAAGAGAACAAAGAAGTATCAGCACAAACATGAATATTAGCACCAGTGTCAACCCACCACTCGGGTGAACCAAAGACTGAAAGAACAGTAGGTAATAAATTACCGTACCCCGAAGTTCCTCCAGGCTCGCTAATAACCATGTTGGCGGAGTCGTTGCCTTTGCGGTTCGGACACTTTGAAGCAAAGTGATCCGTACTAGCGCACACATAGCAAGCTCCCGTCTTCTTCTTCTTCTTAAATGTGGTTGTCTTCTTAGTCTTTGGTTGGTTCTGCGGTGGCTTTTTCTTGTTCTTGTGGGAGTTGTTCTTCTGAACAAGATTGGCACTTGAAGCACCAACAACTCCTTTCCCACGTATGTCCTTTGCTCTCGCCTTCTCCTCAACATCAAGAGTCCCTATGAGTCCATCTATTGTGAACTCCTGTCTCTTGTGTTTTAGAGAAGTAGCAAAGTCCCTCCAAGAAGGTGGCAGCTTAGAGATTATACCTCCGGCCACAAACTTATTGGGTAACACACATGGGGACTCTTTGCTGCAATTTTTGAGATCTTTTGCCAGAGTATGTATTTCATGAGCCTGTTCCACTACAGAACGGTCTTCGACCATCCTGTACTCAAGGAACTGCTCCATGATATACAACTCACTCCCGGCGTCAGATACTCCATATTGAGCCTCAAGAGCATCCCACAATGCTTTGCCAGTTGGCAGCCGGATATAAGAATCCACCAGGTTATCACCGAGAACACTAATGATCAAGCCTCGAAAGAGAATATCAGCCTCATCGAACGCACTCCCTTCCTCTGGAGAGAATTGTTCAGGCTTACCCTCTTTCATATGGATCACTCTCGATAGTGTTAACCACAGTATAAGCCGCTCTTGCCAACGTTTGTAATTTGAACCATCAAAAGGTGGTGGTTTGATTGATGCAGCAAAGCTAGATACCGAAAGCCTATTAACACAATTAGGTTTTTGGATTGTTAGATATCTAGGCAATTTTCGGTATATTTTAATTCCAAATATTAATATCAATTTCATGATATAGATAAGTGATAATGTGTGTACAAGATATGTGCATGTGTTCATGTTATTCTCACTAATAAGCATGAACAAAGAATTAAACCAGAGTAGGTTTAGTAAGTACCCCAAGGCGGGACCAGTGCCGGAGGCACCGGTTGCGCCGTTACCAGCTGGAATAGACATGCTATTCGACTGGTCTTGCTCGAAGTAGCCGAACTATGTCGATGTAGGAAGATGTTCGCAGTGCAGTCCCACAAACGGTTACGCCGGGAAGTAGACGAAGTAGTCGTTCGCACGAGCGGTTACGCCGGGAAGTAGACGTTCAGGGAGCGAGCAGTCGCGTCAAGACGCTTCCCAAAAACCTAATTGCCCGCGTCCCGTGCAGGACCTTCAGCGAGCAGAGGTTCCGGAGGCCCTGCTCTCGCTAGACCTGTGCGCGCAGTGCTAGCGGTGGGGAAGGCAGAAAGCAGCTGAGGGAGAAGGGAGAGGTCTCCTGAAGAGGAGTACCTGGATCAACGAACCTAGACATCATGAATGGCTTTGATGAGACATCATGAATGGCTTTGATGAGCGGCAGTTAATGTGACTCAGGTTCAACGAATCTGGACGTCGTAAAGAGCCTTCAATGTCCGGTCATTAGTGACGACATTATCCTTCTCATCTCAGCACATCACGTCGCACCGCACCGGCACCTGCACGTCACGTCACGTCCGGCCGCGCACGGACGCGACGCGCCGCGCCTCGCCTCGCCTCGGCCTCGGCCACGGCCCGGCCCGGCCCGGCCCAGCGAGGCGAGCGAGCACGCGCGCGCGTGTGGTTCACCGTCCTCCTCTTACCGGCTTCACAAGTGGTGTACACAAAGTCCACCTTTTAAGTCGGTTGAGATCCTCCTCAATTCCCGGTACGGAATTAAGCATTGATTCCCTAGCATTAATAGTGGGCTTTAAATTCTTTTAATGCTTTAGAAGTAATGGGCCAAGCCCATTACTCCAACATGAGTATCTATAGAAATTAGAAAATGGAGCTGCTGGGTTGAACCAAAGGCAACGGAATATTCAGATTCTCTTCTCTTTACAAAGTCATTTGCAACAAAATGAACTTTACATGCTGATTTTGGGAAAACACCTGTCAAAGTCAGAGCCAGATCTAATCTAAATATTTGTATTTTTTTGTATTGCTTATCCATATCAAACTTCGAAACTCTCTTCATTAAATTAAAGCTTCCAATGTTACATTTCTCTTGCTGTAATAATACAAAACAAGACAACAGAAAAGTAATATCCATGAGACAAAAAGAAGTTTAAAAAGGTGATTAGACTCTCTAATCTCTAAGGTGATTAGACAGAAAAATAATACTAGTTACTTTATTGTTAAATTAGGTCCGATTTAAAATTGTCTGACTTCTCGAGAGGCGAGAGTTGTATTTTTTTTGGGTCGGAAGGAGTAGTTCAAATAGACGAGCTCTAAAAAAATCATAAGATTAGCCTTTAATCTTCGTGAAGCACCTGATAAAAAAAGATGGAAGATCATAGTCATCCATCGTTCGGCAGTGTGTGCCGACGTGTTCTCTTGACCACACGATTTCAGTGAGGCTGACGCCAGCTATGGTTGGTGGATCGAGCTGACACGTCTTCTTTCTTTTTTTTTATAGAGAAAGAACTGACACGTTTCTCCTACACACTTTTGCTTGTACACACGCGGCAAGCCTGCCCAAGCATGTGTTGATTTTTTTTTTTTGTGCATGTAGCTTATTCAGTAGTAACAAGTACAGTACCAAACATGTCATATTTTGGTGAAGCTAGTGCCTACCTCTAAATTTCAGTATGAAAGTCAAAACAAAAAACTTATATATAAATATAAATAAAAAATTCTAAGAGCCGTAACTCAACACGCATGTATCACGTGCATGGTACGTCCTCCCGTATCAGCTGCAGATGTAGAATATATTCCTTCAGTTATGAAACTCTCACAGTTACGTGCAAGGAATGTATGGGTTAGCAGCTCACTCAAGGGTTTGACATTGTGCAAGCTCAATTGCTTGTGTACCATAACAAGTAAAATCCAGGATAATCACCTATAGTTAATTGGGAACTGTTTACATGCATGCTTCCAAGAGATTTCTAATCTTGCATCAACATCTGTTCTTTCTGGATAAACACTTCGCATCAGCATCTTCAGATCCGGACAAAACTATGGAAAAAGCTGTGGAGTCAGGAAACCAGCAAAGAACATGACAGAACTTCAAGTACCATTTTCAGGTTAAAGCCAGAGTACCATCAGATACATGGCTGGCCCCATTTCAACACCATCGTATACAAAGTTCAACTCTACTTCAACCAAGAATTGCTCACAAGTTTGCAGAGAGACATAACACAAGCTCCAGTATGTAACTGAAGAAGGCTCTTAACCTGAGTCTATCTCATTGCCGGACCAGGAGAGGACTCTGATATCTTCCCAACGCTGCCTTCTACCTCAAAGGCACTTCCGTTGCCGGCATAGCTCAGATCATCACTACCCATCGCGGAGTTCCGCTTCCTGTCACGGCAGGCCTCGAGCTCCATGCTCTCCTTGATCTGCGCCACCACATCTGTCATCGTAGGCCGCTCCCTGCAGATTTCTTGCTTGCAATGCAGTGCCAGGTTGGCGACTTTCCAGACTGAGTTGACATCATAAACATCTCCCATGCTTGGATCTATGATGCTTTCAATGCTGCCTTGGTCGAGGTTTTGGTGTACCCACTCGCCAATGTGGATGCTCACGCTGTCGTTTATGGGGATAACAGGGGACCGGCCGGTGATGAGCTCCAGGAGAACGACTCCGAAGCTGTACACATCACTCTTCTCACTGATGTGGAAACTGCGGTAATACCTGCGTAAGGGTAGAATTTAGTTAATACTTGGTCGACAGGTTACGAAATATTTCATTCCCATAAGACAATGCTACTCGAGCTAATGCTGATGAAAAACGATATTTTGTTGAAGCTGGAAGTGGATTATTATATAGGAGAGAAACTGTACAAGACGTACTCAGGATCTAAGTAGCCAATTGGACCAGCTGGTTCAGTGGTGATATGGGTTTTTGAGTCGCTGAAAACCTTGGTCAGACCAAAATCAGCAATCTTAGCACCAAGATCTATGGTCAAGAGGATGTTCCTACTCTTCACATCTTTGTGGATCAATGCTGGCTTACATCCAACATGCAGGTACTCCAGACCTGTGATGAAGTAAATGCGTGCATTTTTTGTAACAGTGTACAGGTATAAAGATAATCCCAGAAACTAGATGGTACATTCATACCTTGAGCAGCATCAAGGGCGATTTGAAGTCGTTGCTCCCAAGTAAGTGATTTACTAGTAGAAGTGTCTAGGCACATCAACAGAAGCTGAACATAATCAGTATAGATTTAAAATAAATGTTGGAGAAATGCATTCACTTCATAGACTCTGAAACAAGCATGCATAAGCGCAACTGCTTTAGGATATGTGAATAGCTTCTCTGAGAAAGTGTAGCATCCCTCTGTAATTTGAATGTCAAAATATAACACAAGCTGACTTTTAATTTAGGACGCCTAAAACCAGGATTATTTTATATAAGCATCTATATTTGAACAAATAAGATGAGCAACCTCTCAGATGATCCTGCAGGTTCCCTTCAGGCATGTACTCATAGACAAGGGCCAAATGATTCTTGTCCTTGCAATAGCCAATCAAGGAGACCAAGTTCTTATGATGTATCCTTGTCAAGTGTTGAGCCTGCAACATAATTCAGAAAACTGTAGTTCAGAAAGAAAAATGGCGTTTCTTAAGAATGATTACTAAGTGTAACTGGATAGTGTGTGTGTGCGCGCGCGCGCGCGTGTGTGTGTGACTCTCTTCTTCTATTAATACAATGATACGCAGCTCTCCTGCGTGTTCGAGAAAAAAAGATTACTAAGTGTAATTCAATCTACAAAAACATAAGATACTGTTTCCTATAAAAACATAAGATACTTCAATGTACCCGTTCATTGGAATTCTGAAACAGCTGGTTTCGCAAAGAAAAAGAGGGTGGATACAAGGAACATTTACTGCATTCTGTCAGCATATTTCATAAGGGGGATATGAATGGAAAAGTGACACAGCTACTTCTTCAAATTGATTTCCTTTTACCTCAGCCAGAAATTCTTTACCCCCTTGTGAAGATGATTCTGAACGCACTTTCACAGCAACTGGGTTTCCATTCTCCAAGTAACCAAGGAAGACAGCTCCAAACCCACCTTTTCCAATCTCTTGGCTGAAATTATTCGTAATATGCTTCAGTTCTCTGTAAGAGAATTCTCGGTTCTCAAGTAATGCTGTTTCATCTTTCAGACCATTAGCCCTTCTTTTAGCTGCATGCATATGGAGTATTAGAAGGCACCAAATGTCAGTGTGTAATGTACAAAAAAATAAAGCACGATTTTTTTCCTGACTGCATTACCTTTTTCCTTGCATATTCGGCGTAGCAGAAAAAATGAGAGAACCAATAAGGCAATAACGGCAACTATTGGAATGACTATGGCGGTAAGAAGTGCCCCTTTCATTTTCTTCCGACCTGATCTACAGGTAGTAGTGGTACCATTCCCACATAAATTTGCATTATTACCAAGCCTGGCAGCATTCAGTTATCAATCAGATCTAAAACTAGGTAAAGGAAGTAGCACTGTCAATGTTCTTAGAGTTGCTTTTTTACTAAAAAGAACAAATACATTAAAGAATCCCATAAATGCACTGGGAGAGGGTAGAATAAAAATTGAAATTCTTTGATACCTTCTACTGTGGATAAAAAATCAAACACAAAAGCAGAATTTTGTTTATTACCGATGTTATGATATTTGTTCTAATTTTACTGACTATTATAATTACTGCCTGGTAATGGAATACCTTTTGCTTCCTTATTAAAGGGACAGTCAAAGAATCTGACAAACAAGAGAAGTCCAAATAAAAAATGATAAATTTAAAACAGATGTTACAATACTATGCCAACAGTTTTGGAATAAAACCACATCGTGCAAGCACATTGAATAAATAACTTGATTTTAAACTGCTTTACTCTATAGTTTGGCAATATAAAACTTTAAAACATACCTTATTGACAGAGTCCCATTTTGCGATTTTTGAAGAAGACTGTAAGGAAGAGGTCCACTAAGATCATTGCTGGAAAGATCCCTATAAAGAAAATTCATAGCATATGAAAAGTTTATTCTTTGAAGATTCCATAACTGGAGCGGACATTTAGTATGACTTACAGAAACACTAGTAATGGAAGCTGCCCAAGAACATCTGGAATGGAGCCATACAAGTTGTTGTGTGACAAATCCCTGGGATAGGTAACAGTTCTTGTAAGAAATAGCTTTAAGGTAGGGAGATAATATGTTTCAGTAGTACTATTTATTACTTTGAGGGGGGGGGGGAGTAATTGTTCAAACACCCAGGCTACATACAGACATGAAAATTTCACAAAATTACCGCAGTATACTGTATGAAGTTTAAAACAGTCTGTTCACTGATTCAGCCATAAACATTGCCAGTTATATTAGGATTTTATGTGCAAGGAAAGATGATTGAGAATTTTAGTAGTATTCCTGCCAATTCTTTTGGTATAGACAATTTTGTTTCCTCCAAGACATACTGTTTTAGTTATAGAACACAAATCAATAAACACACGAACAACCAGATGTGGATGGGTGGGTTGGGTGGAAGGGGGAGGGGGGATGAACCACATGGGTTTAATTTGCTAGTAGTACAGAAAGAGAAGGTTAATGTCTACAGTGAGAAGGAAATCCTACAGGTACTGGAGTGCTTTCAGATCTCCAAAATATGTAGAAATGGAGCCGACCAACCCATTTGAAGACAAGTTTCTGTAAATAAATAAATAAGAATGCGGAATAGTTAATTTCTCCTTTAGAGAAGTCATAATGTTTCTTTGGAGAGTCTTAATATTCAACTTATAACTATTCAATTTTCTTCTTTCTTCATTTCAAATATGACTGAAACTTACAATGCTGTTATTCTTGAGAAACCGACTGGAGGATAGGTACAGTTCAATCCTTCCCATGCAAAAGCTTTTGGAGAACATGGGTCACCCATCCAGTTTTTGCTCACACCAAAAGTTTCTTGGATTGCCATCATAGCTCTAGCTGGCATGCAAAACAAGAAATAATTACATGAACATACAAGCTTTTAAGATACTGAGATGCCAACACACCTATTTTCCTTTTTTTCAAAAAAATGGAACAAGAGGGGCAAAGCCTCTTCAAGATACTGATACAAGCTTTTAAAATACTGTTTATGTATTAAAAATGAAAAAAAGAGTTACAAGTAATAAAGGACGGGAAAAGGGGGGGGGGGAGATAAGGGCAATACATCTAAAATTTGATATAATACAAATGTAGCACAGTTAATTGTACTACAACTCATATTTCTGAGATTGTAAGAAAACCAAAAGTTGATACAGCAAGTAATTATAGAAACTTGCAAACCATATTAACATTGCAGTTTTAAATCCATACCTTCTCCAGGATCAGTTGCAGTCTCACTTATTGGTTTAATCAAATACATCTCCATGGCATTGAGTATAGGTGGGAGTGTTGCATTTTTTGTAGCAACAAGTGAGATGGTATACCTTTCCTGCCCCTGAACAGTGCCAGAAATGGAATCAGCAAAGAGGAAAGGTGGGGTGTAAGGTTTTGAGTTCCATGTGCTGTTATTGACAATGATATCAAACTGTCGCAGTGCATTGCTTGCTACACTCTGCAACTCAGCGAAGTAGAAAATAAAGAAGTATCTGGAGCTGATATTGACCGAAGGATCAGACGAATCCCATGAGAAATCAATTCTTGAGCCATTGACAGGTGTTGCAGCAGTTTGCATGACGGCTGATGGCACATCGTAGGCGTCACTTAGGTAATTCTGAACAACAGATGTTGCAGATATCTCTTTCCAGCTTTGGGATTGTGTCATATGTGGACCAGAGGCGATCATGGGGATCTAATGGGTACCTATTTGGACCAAAGAAATATGTTATTGTAATACAGTTCATTCAGTTATAAAAAGATGCATTAAAGTTGGAGCAAAAGATAAGCATTATTCTCTTAAAAAAAAGAGATAACTGTTATTTGTCTTGAAAAGGAACAGCTCTTCTAAGACAATCCATATATAAGATGGTTAAAGTGAGAGCCCACATTCATTCACAAAGATAGTTCCTTTTGTCTTTCCTTCTTATTTTCAACAAGTTCAGAAGATATAGTGGTGTACGAAATGTTTGTGACATCATAGTTTCTACTTTTATCAACCAACAAGGTGATTATACTGACTTGGCCAGTTAAAATTTCATACATTCAGAACTAAACTCAAACTCACCGGACTATGGAATTGTCTGTGGGCCCCATGTTGAACCGATTAGAATTGATCAGCACAATATATTGACTAGAATTTGATTGTGGATAAAGAGTACTCTTCAATGGCCTCAAATCCAGCCCGGATATAAATGGAATCCCCATCCCTTTGTTCACCAAACAAACTTGCAGGTAATCAGCAGGAGCTACAACTATGATGTCCATCCAATTAACTGCACTTGAGCCTCTGAACTTAACTTCATGCCAATAATTTGCCCCCAGGTACAGATCAAATACAGGAAGCTTGTTCAGGCCATCATAGTTTCCATAGTAGAAGGTTGCACGAACAAAGTACTTGTTTCCTGCAACCAAGGATCTCAAGGTGTAGCAATTCCGGGTGCCATCTGGAAAGAAGCGGACATTATAATTGCGCCACGCTAGTGATGGCTTGATGTAATCTGAAGAGATGTTGCGGTTTTGTCCTGAGCTGATAAAATCATGGTCTGAGACATATACTATGCTTGAAGTGAGATCTTGGTACGAAGAGTTATCCGGGATGCCACAATCAATGCTTATGAAACCTGTAAAAACAAAACAGTAAGTAAAAAGTATACTGCCAAGCACACCATCATTCACAAACTTATTATCATCGAAAAGGGTTTGTTCATACACATGGATCTTTCAATACACTTTTGACAAATTGTTAGATTTTCCTCTTTTACACGAAAAGGCTTTCCATCGAACATTCAAATGAACGATGTAACCATACCTTTCCATTGTAAACTATATGAAACAAGAGTTGCATAACTAGGGACAACGAACCTCGGATATCAGGCTGGCCACTAGTGTGCTTCAAGATGTAGAATAGGAGAACTGCAACAAATAGCTTCATGCTTCCTATTCACCCTTATGATCACTGGACATAAAGAGATACCTACTTCAGAGACAAAGACTATATATGCATATGAAGCATATCCATCAGACCAACACATTTGCAAATATTTACACGTTATATAAGGTTGTCCTATCCTGCTATCACAGGGCAAGAAAGTCAACAGTCAAGGAGCTAGATGTCAACAGTCAAGGAACTAGATGAGGCTAATCATGCTCCAACCAATAGAGAGGCAACAACTAAAGCACCCTTACAACTCCTAATTGATTCTTTAGATCAAAAGGGTTACGTTTTTAAGAGTTAACCAACGTTATATGCAGCTCACATTGTGGACCCCGGATCTCACGCCAAGCAATTCAGAACAAGTATTAAGCTAATGGTGACGTAGCTTCAGTGTGCCGCTTAGTTACCTCTTGTTGTTATCTTGTGGCGCATAACTTAATCACTATCCTCCATCCTCCTATTGACCAGATACAATAAACTGTTAAGATGATCACAACGAATCTTGCAAGTGTCATACAAAGCTAAAATCAGGGAAGAAAAAAGTATGTCTGCCGCTGACTTGCGAAGTAATTTAATAAGCCCTGAACCTTCTAGCTTCCACACACTGCATGCTTTGCCAACAACTGTAAGGGCAAAATAAGTTGTGTGACTGCAGATGTTCACATCACATCATTACATGGAGGCATGGAGCCTACCTGTACGGCTGTACCTACTGCGGAGCACACCTTTGCAATTTGCGCGATGCGCGGCAACATCGTCCCCCTGACCAAGACGGAGATGGTGCGCGACTCCGGTGACCCTCAGTGCGCATGCCGGCGCGCACTCCACGGGCCGCCGCGCGGCGTCCCGCGCTGCGCACACGCCGGCCCAGCGGCCTCGGCGCGCACGGAGCAGGGCTTAGGCGGCAGGGTAAGCCGCCACACCGAACAACCCGCGCGCGCGCCGACGCGGCGCCAACGCGCATCGCCTCCGGTGGCGCACCTCGCCCGCTCGGCGGCGCCGGCCGGTGGTGGCGGAGGCGGCGCGGCAATTTTTTTTAGGGGCCCTCGAGAGGTCCAGCCCATCGGCAGACCAGCCCATGTCTATTGGGCTGCCGTGCTGCACGCTCGGGCTTCTTAGGGGCCCACCCACCTGTCAGGCTAGCCCGCTGATAATCCCGGGCTTCCTAAGGGCCCATCCATTGGTCTTTCTTTCTTTCTTTTTTTCTAAAAAAAAGGCCCATCCATCGGTCACCGACAGACACCGAGTTACGGGAAGTCAAAGTCAAACCAACCTCTCCCTTGCTCACGCGTCCAAAGCTAATCTTGGGAAAAAAAATAATAGACCGATTATCCTTTTTGAAATTTGTGATTTTTTTCCCTTTTCAATCCATTTCTATGTGCAAAACATTCTCAAACACTGTTCTCTAGTAAGAATCAACAAAAAGAATCATGTATACATCCCTCCTAATCAATATCACTTTTTTTTGCTCTTTTGATTTTTTTTATTTTCCGCCACGTCATCGAAATTCTCAAAGGAATTGACCCATTCTTTCTCCTATCAAAGATCCTCCGCCGGCGCCGGCTCGGCCTCCTCCGGCCGCCGCCGCTGCGGCCGCTGCCCCTCCAGCTGCATGAGCTTGGAGAAGACCCCGACCATGGGCGCCGTGTTGTACGTGCAGGCCTCCGTCTGCATGTACTTGCCGCGGTGGTCGGTGAAGACGTCCTCGCCGTTGGGCCCGCCGACGACGGCGCCGACGAGGTCGTGCGGGTTCTCCCGCCGCGCGCTGTACCACGAGTCGAACCCCTGCAGGCAGCCGATGAAGTCGCGGTCGTGCCGGTACGACGCGCTCGACGCCGCGCGGTGGTGCACCCGCCGCGGGTACGCCGCGCCGTAGCCCACCAGGTAGCTGGTGCGCATCGGGTTGCTGCCCAGGATGTAGTCGGCCTGGGACTTGGCGAACGCCAGCACGTCGCCGGCGTCGCCGCCGCAGCGGAGGGGCTCGCCCAGGGCGGAGAGCACGTCGGAGTAGACGGTCAGGAGGAAGGCGGCGCCGGAGGCGTACTGGAGGTTGTTCCAGGGGCGGATGAAGAGCAGCCCCGCCGGGGTGCGGCCGGCGTTGTGCTCGGCGCCGCCGGGGTTCCGGTTCATGCACGAGCACACGTAGTACTCCCCCTTGGAGCGGAGCTGCTCCACCACCGCGCGCTGCTCCGGGCTCAGCCGCAGCCGCCGCTCCTTCGCCTCCACCAGCAGCTGAAACATTCATCGGAGTGATCAACAGAGCAAAATCAGCAGCTGTCTAATTCAAACAAAAAAAAAACTCAGGTTCTTTCATTGTTCCAAGAACAGAACAACTGTGTCGATTGCTGCTTTGTTTCATAGTCAGTTCCTGTTAGTCAAAATTTGCGCCAAACACTATACTGCTGCTGACTCCAGGAGTAAGACACCAAGACTAGTAGCTACTGAATGGAATGCCCAGTTGCTCCCTTGCATTGTCATGACCCTGACATGATAGTGGAGGCCCACCCCAGATATAATTAACCTAAGCTGAAGGCAAAAATATAATCCAGAAATTAGAATCCTGGCTACATGATCCTTCTCCCTGGATTCAGTTTGTCAGGGCTCTGGTTGTGATCCAACCACTTCAACTTTTTCCAAGCATGTAACTACTGTTAGTCGAATGGCCCATGGGTTGATGGATATGCCATCTTTTTTTTACCTCAAAATTGGCTCTAGTGTTGTCTTCATGGGCGAGTGCCGTCTCATGCTCTCTCTTTATTTGTTTTCTCTCTCAGATTATTTATGTGCTAGCCTTCACTTTCATTAGCAAATTTCAAAATGAGACCGACTCCTCTGTCCAAGTGCACCAGCAGGATGGCTAGAATCTTCAGAGTTGGTTGATTTGCTTTTTTCAGAATATCACATTCCAAGCATGGTGAGAGGGAGGACAGGCTTGTGGACGCATAAAGAAATTGGAAATGTGCATGGTAAGAGATGGCTGCCTTGTATTCTAAGCATAGGGGGGAACCATGGTCAATGCTCTGTTTCAGGGTTAGGAATGCAGTCCATTTCTACAAGACCCCCAATAATGCCATCAGTCTACTCTACTACACTTCATTAAAAAATTCCCAGGGTTAGGAAAACAGTCTGTTTCTTGAAGAATAATGCATGGTACCTAGAGCACATGAGAGGAAAAAATGTTATAAATGGTTGGCAAAGGACAAGATAACAGGTAGAGGAAAGATATGATCTGCTTGCTCATAAACAATTGGTGAGGCTTCTATGTATGATCCCCATAGTTATGAACAGTGATCCTCTTCTATTAACGAGCTAGATTTTGCCCATGTATAAATTTGGTATGTTCATGGTATATGGTTGCTCTCAAGGGAGATTAATGTGGGTGTGCTAAATCAGCACATAACTTTCCCCTCAAAGGAAAAATACATAATCAAAAAACATACACACACCATGCATTCCTCGACAAGATGGAGTTGTTGGTTGTGGAGATGTTGTGCATCTCCATCACATTCAAGCACAAGCAAGAACGGGGCTATGCTTGTAAGATAGCCCAAGCAAAAGGGAATGGTGCACCAAACAGGCTTGCTCTTCATGCTATCTTACAACTGGTGCTACTCACTTTGCAGGCATGCAGTTAAAACAAACATCCACATCAAAGTGGCCCAACCAAAAGGCGAAAACGATAACATTCGTGAATTCCACATGAAGTTCTTTTTTTTCTAAAAAATTGATATGGATTAATTTAGGATTGGACAAAAATTCCCACATTTCAAAAAAGCGCGGGAGACGGTAGATGTATATTTGTGGCGGTGCATATAAAAAAAAGGAATAGGAGTGAGTATGCGTGCGGTGTGAGCGTAGTACCTCGGATGCGAGGACCTGGAGTCCGGCGTACTTGATGTCCCAGCTGAACTCGGAGACGGCCCAGCCGGTGCCGCCGAAGTCGTCGGCGTTGGCGAGGGCGTACTCGAGGTAGTCGCGGCGGCCGGTGGCGCGGTGCAGCCAGAGCGCCGCCCAGAGCAGCTCGTCCTGGTACCCGCTGGACGACGGGTAGTAGCTCTTGACCACCTCCACGCTCTCGTCGTAGCGGCCCCTGTACCTGTCGGCGAACTCGAACAGCTGCTGCGCGTGGTGGAGCAGCAGGTGCGCGTAGTGCGCGTCGCCGGCGCGGCGGAACACGAGGGACGCGGCGGCCATGGCGGCGGCGGTCTCGGCGGCGACCTCGGAGCCGGGGTTGTCGGCGTCCACCTTGTAGGCGCGGCGCGACGTGGTCATGTCCTCGGGCCGCTGCCAGCAGTAGTGGTCGGAGCCGCCGTCGCCGACCTGCGCCCACAGCTCGTTGGGCGCGGTGTGCGCCTTGATGAAGTAGTCGGTGCCCCACTTGATGGCCTGCAGCGCGTGCGCGAGCTCGGCGGCGGCGGACACGCCAGCGCCGTACTCGAGGACGCCCCAGGAGAGGAGGGTGACGGTGAACGCCATGGGGAGGCCGAACTTGACGTGGTCGCCGGCGTCGTAGTACCCGCCGACGAGGTCCACCCCCTGCTCGAGGCCGTCGGTGAGCCCCGAGTGGCCGCGCCACCGCACGCGCTGGTTGTACGGCAGCCGCCCCGACCGCTGCGCCTCGAAGTAGAGCAGGCTCTTGGACAGCGCGTCGCCGTAGTCGTGCGCCGCCGTCGCCGCCGCCGCCGCCAGCGACACGGCGACCACGGCCGCGGCCACCACGAAGCGGCCCGAGACGTCGCTCATTGCAAGAACCGAGCCCAACGATCAACCACCTGCAGCCGGCGCCGCCCCTCCTCTCCTCCTCCTCCACAAACTCCGGCGGCGGCGGCGCAGACGCAGCACATAGATCAATCAATCAATCCCTCATGATGATCGACCTCCTCCGACGATGAACTCTCTCCAAGATCCACCAGCAGGCTGCTTCTTATCCTCCACTGGCGAAGCGGAAATGGCAACGGCAACGGAAGGAATAACTGCGGCGAGGCAGTAAGTAATGGCTGGCTGCTGATTAATTCGCTGCCAAATTTAGAATGGCGGCCTCGGCGACACGATGATCAGGCGAGCACGGCACGGCACGGCGAGACCTCTCGCTCTCTCTGTCTCTTTCTCTCTCTTGAACACGGCAGGGCGCGGCGCATTTATACCGTGGCCGCGGTTTGGAGGAGGAAGAAGAAGAAGAAGAAGAGACAAGCAAGCGCCGGGGGTAGGAAGGCCAGCCGCGTGCATGTCAGAGCAGGAGAGGAATGAGCAGCGGGTTGGTGGACTGAGACCAGAAGGGTAGTGGACTGAGACCGGAAGGGTAGTGGTCTTCACAAGAGGATGACAGGGACGCCGGCTGCTCGGTACGAGCAACTCTTTTTTTTTCTTACAACTTTATATATATACACGTTGTGCTTCCTTGTGCTTCCTAGCGTTTTTCCAAGGCACCTTCCACTTTGAGGGAGCAAACCCGATTTGGAAACTTGGCGCCACAAAAGGTGAAATTCTTTATGTGGATGTGGTTGGCAGTCAGACAGCGCATCTGGACCTCGGACAGGAGACGCCATCGTGGGCTGACGAGCGATGCAACGTGCCGGCTGAGCAACCAAGAAGAGGAGACGGCTGACCATCTGCTCTGCACCTGCAGCTTTACCCGGCAGGTTTGGCATACCCTGCTCTCGGTTCTTGGGATCCAAAACTAGTTGTTTCCTGCCGGCCTCAACTTTTTGGAGTGGTGGCTCCTCCTGCGGCAAGGGCTGTCGAAAGAACATAAGAAGGGGCTAGACACTGCTGTAATGCTAGTGTCTTGGATGATTTGGAAAGAGCGCAACGCTAGGGTCTTCAATGGCACCCAGCAGAGCTTGAGTCAGCTTGTTCAAGGAATTCTCGAAGAGGGAAGCAATTGGATTCGAGCTGGTGCAAGCAAGCTTGCGGGGGTAGGTTGGCCTCACCAGTTGAAAACTAGTAGTTTTGTTCCTGGCTAGGCTGCTTTTTCATGAGCCTCTCAGTTGTATTGTAGTGCCGTATAGTCTTATTTTTGCTTGTTGAGGTGTGCGTGCGCCCCGTATGGCCCGCGTTATAAAAAACTCATTCCTTTTCTTTTTATTGCAATGATACGCAGCTCTCCTGCGTATTCTCGAAAAAAAAGATGATGTGATGTTGTTAAACTCTGTTCTGGTTGTGGACGGTCCCACGTCTTGCTCTGTTTTGCTTGGTCCAGCCCGGTCCACGTGGCGAAGCAGGGGCCGTCTAGGCCGTCCGGTCGCGGATCGACGGCTGGGATATGGATTCGTATGTGAACAAAATAATTATTATAGATTTTCTTTTTTGTCTTAGCTGATTGCCTGAGCTTCCACTGCCATTTGAGAATATAAGGCATGAAAAATACTACGGTCCGTCATATATGATGATCGGTTATCAGACTGAAGGTGTGTTAGAATGGTGACGGCGCGCGATGCAGTAATTCGATAAATTACATGTAATGTATGGTTCCGTATGGTCGATTAAATCATTATTAGTGAATATTTCCATCACCCTGAAGTTCAATTAACAGACTGCCAAATTATTCCACTATGGTCTTTTTCATAGAGAGAAAGCACTACTACAGAACAGGCCTTTATTTCAGGCCATTTGTCCCGGCAGCCTTTGGGCCCGGGACAATATGTGGCTTTTGTCCCGGGTCCAACGGCTAGCCGGGCCAGCGGAGGACATGGGACTTTTGTCCCGGTTGGAGCCACCAACCGGAATAAAAGGCCCCCCTTTTGTCCCGGTTGGTGTCTCCAACCGGGACAAAACTCCTTGGCCCCCTTATCCCCTTCCCTCTCCCCCCGCCCGAGCTATTCAGCTCATTTGTTCTTGCTGTTCTTAGCTCGAGAGAGATGAGTTCTTGCTCATTTCTACACCACATTTGTGAAGATCTTTGATTCCCCGTCCATCCATCGGTGCTAAAGGTTTGGAGCTTGTTTTTCTCTTCTTCCTTGGCTTGTATAGCTCATTTCATGCTTTAGAAATAGAGAAAATGTGTAGCTAGCTCATTTCTTGGACATTTAGATTGCATATGTAGGTGTGATTTTCTTTTAGATTTAGATGAGTATGTGGATAGTAGAAATTTTTAGAATGAATGTAGACACTTCATGTGATGTACTTGTATATATGACCATATTGTGGATAGTTGATTTTTGTATTCCTGAATGAATTAATGAAATGGGTATATTAGAATTTTTTGTATTATGAATGGATTATTTTGACACTCTAGTGATGTATTTTTTCAGGCTCACATTGAAACCATCTAGAAGCTAAAAAAATCTTTATTTCGAAACAAGTATACATCGTTAATCTACATCCAACGGTGGTGGCACTACCTTTCGGGGATACACGATGCGCTATAAGGACGTCGCGAATCGGTTGGTCGCATCACCAGCACTTCCGATTGATAAGAAGACAGCATTTGACACAGTCAGCATGACCGTTGTTGTACTGAGAGCATATCAACGAGCACGCTGCCTGTGCCAAGTGTTGTGCCTATTAATCGTAAATATTGGTGCTGCGACTGGCCGATTGGTGACATCCTTGTACCGCACCGTGTCCCGCCGAAAGGCAGTGTCATCACCGCAGGGTTGAGGTTACTGACATATACATTTTCAGAAATAATTTTTTTTTTCTTTTAGAGGGTTTCTGGATATTGAAAAGAGTGTACTCCTGGAACTGAAGGGTGTCAAAGTAATTAGAAGTTATAGAGATTTATTTCAATTAATTAGAGATTTCTTTCGATTAATGATACATTTCATCTTTTTTATATGATTTCATTGTTATTTGCAAGAGTTATTAATCTGATCATTGTAATTGTAATAGTAAATAATATTTGCATTGTAATGGTAAGAATTTATAATTTTGTGGAAAATAAAGGTATTTTTCAGTAAAATATGGCTTCAGCAGCTGGAGGGAGTGGCGCCGGTGGGGGTGATCGTTGTCCTTCTGGACAGAAGGGCACAACTCGAGTAGGTCGTCGGTCCAAAAAACCTAGTGATTTTCATAGGGCAGCGCTCCGTTATTTGGAAAAAGAATATAGAGAATGCATGGCAAGGGGCGAGGAACCTCCGTTTGATCTTGAGGATTTATTGCGGCGTTACGGTTCGTCACCACCAAACTTAGAGGTTTCAGCTCCGCCATCTTCTTCTGCGCCAGTAAGAAATCCGTTAGAGCATTCTGCGTTCCAATGCAAGGACAGTTGAAAACCTATGTGTTGTTGTCCGAATTTTTAAGTTTCATGTATAGTACTCCTTTGTTAAGTTCTGTAATGGATTAAGTACTCCTTTTCAAATTTTTAAGTTTCATGTATAGTACGCACTTGGATGATTCGTTGCACGATTCATTAGTTTTATTATATATTCATGTAAATACCTAATAATTTCTTCTCTCTTAAAGTGTATGAGGCAGAAACAAGTCGCTAATTTATGCGCATACTATGTATGTGAGAACATCCATGGTCTGGTAGGTCCTCCAAGGGCCTGGACAGATTGGGAGGAGGAAGTAAGTAAAAAACTTGTTAATATTTGAACTCGTATTTTAATTAGTCGAAATTAATTATCCCCTTTTTCCATAGGTCGAGGAGATGCGCGATAAACTCATACCGGAGGAAAAGATTATGGCGATTCAAGAACAATTGTCCGGATTTATTGTTGAGCAAGTCCTCTATCCAAAAGACGAATTCTACTATGATGGGCTATCTAATATTGACAATCGCAGCAAATATGATAATATACGCGTATATATATAATTAAGAACGAATATAACTATGTAAATATATATGTGTGTATGTATTAAATTTCTATTTATGAGTATGTATGTATTATATATAAGCACTCCAATAATATGTGTGTGTATATAATATTGGTCCTAGACATTTTCATATGTAAAGGAATTCGCTTGTATAGATTTGTGTATACATATATATAAGTGAATTAATTTATATATGAAAACTATCTAGGACAAATATTATATAAGTAACTATATATATATAAGTGGAGATCATACACACTGAATTCCAATACATAAGTTTAATTGAAATGCAAAAGTATAATTGAAATAGAAAAAAATTAAGAAAAAGAAAACAGGAAAAAAAAGAGATATTTTGTCCCGGTTGGTAACACCAACCGGGACAAAAGGGTGCGCCAGCCACGTGGCGCTAGCAGCACCTTTTGTCCCGGTTGGTGTTACCAACCGGGACAAAGGGTAGCCTTTTGTCCCGGTTGACAGACCCGGGACAAAAGAACCCCCTTCCTTTTGTCCCAGCCTGGCATTACCGGTTGGGAAACCGGGACAACAAGGATTTGGTTTCCCAACCGGGATAAATTAGCGTTTTTGTAGTAGTGAAGAGAGGAAAAAAAGGAGAATGAATGGTTATGGTTTGGTCCTAGTTTTCTATGATCAGGTCGCATGTCACGGGAGGAAAAGGTTTTCTCAGCAAGTAAGTAAACCAAGGAATTAAATTCATAAACCAAAAGTCACACGCACAAAAAAAGTCTATCACAGAATTAATTAAAACAATATAATAAATAAAGAAATACAAATTAGATAATTAAGCACTCAGCTACAAAAAAGTGTTAACTTAAAAAGTATTGTGAGATGTGCTTAGCAAATATTAATTAATCTATCTATATATTTATATATGTTGTAGGTGCTCTAGCTACCAATTGTGAGGCGTGTCGCAGGTCTGATGATGAGTAGTTCGTTGCGACGTCTCTGTCAGGTGTCAGTAAGTAACCGGTCGTTCGAGCCTCCATCCCTCCCCGCTGCTGTGACAAGTAAGCTTAGAACCCAGGCAGAGACAGCACAACTTGTGACCAGTATCGGATGCTTCGGTTGGAATCCAAAACGAAAGCTCCTGGAAGGGAAAAATGCTTGCTTTTTGACGCATCTGATGATGAAGCAGCTGCACAGACAAATAAAGATAGTCCACGTTTACAACAAGCTTGGTTAGTTAGAGTTCGCGACAGCGTGTTAGGCGAGACTGGAGCTTGACAAGGAGAGTTAGACTTGGTATAGTAGTATCATAAATGTTATATGCGGCAGCCATACTCTTTTTTTTTCTAGGCAGGTTCTTGTGCTGCAACAACACTATTCATACCAGAGGCATCATGATTTTGCAACATAATATATGTCAAATTTAACTCTAATTTGTATATTCTCCTCTTGGAAAACCTCTAGGATATCAAATCTAGTTTATTCTCCATTTTTTGTATTCGAAAAAAAGTTTATTCTCCATTTTCTTTTCAGGAAAACCTCTAGTTCAATTGCTTTTTGTTTTTTCCGTTTTATTAGCTACTACTTTCCTTCTAGAATAGGGACACAAGCAAGCTCTGCCCTTTGTTAAGCAGATGAGGTGGACAATTCACATCCGGTCACATGAAAGAAGTAAGACCCTGCACCAGCATTCCATTTTTAACAAACAAGCGAGGTAGTTAGGTTTCATGAGTCTGATTTTACCCAAGCAGTAGCAATATCAGTCAGATTCCAGGAAAAAAAAAGTTCCTTCAACTACACATTCTCGTTTTTCAATCAATAATATGCCTGAACACGTATTTCATTAAGAAAAAGAATAAAAATTATATAGTGATCAGAAATCTCCGGACCCAGCGAACTGTCTTCAACAGCACAACTAGCTGTTAGGAAACTATATAATTTATTCCAAGATTCCATCATATACCTCACAAGAATAAAGATTCCTTCGTACAAAAGTGGGGCAGCCATCAAACGCCCTCGGTGCATGCAAATACATGTGCATTATTTCGTCATCCATACGTCATCACACTACAGCAGGCAGCAGCGATCAAGAAAACTGTCAAAAAGGGCACTGAAAAAGATTTGGCAAATGGCAATGGAATACCAACCTACCTACCTACACACGCGTGCATGGAAATGCAACGCCAGCGTGTCAACGTTGCAGGATTACAGTCAGTTGAAGCAAGCGTACTACTACTGCATGCATGTCCGCATCTTCAACGCCGAACCTTGACGACGATGGCAGCCCGGCCGGCCTGCCTTTGAAGTGCGAACGGATCAAGGACGAAGTCGTCACCGGTCAAGGTCGTCAGTTATCACCGGCCGACTAGCTATAGACCATAGCAGCTACAGTGCCAGCCAGCCAGCCAATCAGCTAGCCGTGTTTTTCTCTCACACCAAATCAACACCAGCCACTGGCCACTAGCCACAGCCAAACGAATAGAGTGAGTAGCTGCTATAGTCTATAGCTAGTCGGCCGGTGATAACTGTCTTTTTGGCTTCTTCCTCCTCTTTCTCACATGCATGCACAGTTTGAAGTCTCAAAGCAGGCAGGCCACTGCAGCTAGATGACTGGTAGAATTCCAAGGTAGATTGATCTTCAGAAAGAGAAAATATAATGAACTTAACTACTCCAAGCAGCTAGATAAGGTAGATAGATGATGCATGCTGGAGGTGCATGATTGGGCATTTTACATGGAGCCAAATTACAAGCCAGCAGCAAGTAAAAGATGGCGATGCACCATGACTTTCATTCCCAGGACCCAGATGACCAGATTGGCAGGCAAATGTAATCAAAGCCAAAAGTTTGGGTTGTAATGCAGAAAAAAGGAGAACACAAAGGTTGAATATGAGGAGCATCCTTTTGTCTGCTGAATTAATTATTTTATTAACTGATGATGGTGTATGCATATAGGAAAGTTGTCAAAGTTGTTTGCATATATATAAATATTTGCCTTGCATGATATGCACCTGTAGTCTGATACTTTGACTTTGCTTGTAAACAAGAAAGAAAGGTTCAGGCACCTACTAGCTGCCAGAAAAGGCATAACCTTCTTTTTTTTTAACCTGAACTACAGGTCAGTGTTGACAGTCAAATTTGGCATCTGCTGAGGTCGACCGGTCTGACCGGTCAGGCCGACCGGTCAGACCGGTCTGGTCTGTACAGTCCGAGTAGAATTAGGGTTTTTGTAAAGAGTCCTCATGTAATCCTACTCGTGAAGGGGTACGTCTTCCCCGGCCTATAAATATAAAGGCTAATGCCGATTGAGGTTATTCCCAATCGAATCAATCAAAATATCGCATTACTTTTTGTCTCTCAAACCCTAGCCTTTTCCAACCCTAGATTGCTTTCTTCCTTCGTCTCGACGGCGTTTGAAGACGTTCTGAGTGGCCTGCCGACTTCAGGACAACCCTACGTTCACGAGCTCCGACGAGGTCCCTCCCGAGCTCGCTGTTCTAGGTCTTCGCGAGTTCCCTGCCTACACCGGTCAGACCGGTCGGCGAAACCGGTCAGACCGGTCCGCCCAGGGTTTTCGCGGGTGTTGATCGTTTTGACGATCGTTCGCGCGTTCTAGCGCATTCGAGTGTGTTGGCGCGATTTTGTGTCAACACACTTTTTGGCGACTCCGCTGGGTAGAGATTAATCTGGTTTTAAAACCGATCTGATCTACTCCCTGAAAAAGATGGGCTCTTCAGAAATCAACAAGGAGAACATCATCACGGCTACCATGGAGGAGCTCACCGAGGAGGGACGCAAGGCCTACCTTCTTGTGGAGGAGCACGTCAAGGCACAATTCTTGAAGGGCTTCAAGAAGGATCGTGGTGGCCTCGTCAAAAGGGTGGAGGAGTTCGTGCTGCCATCTCTCAAGCTTAACCAGGATATGATTGAAGAGATCCCCAATGTAAGCCTTTCTCCATCTGATATGTTTAATAGGATGCCATCTTTAATGGATCAGAAAATTATTGCTGCACAAGCTGCTACAGGTGACATTTTAGTTAAATTGAGTAGTGATGTTGATGCGCTCAAAGGTAAACAACCTATGTCAGATCCTAACTCATCAGATCCGAGTTTGGCTACCCCTGAGTTCACATCTAAACCACTTTATGGTATGCCGCCGAACTCGTTTCCAGGCCAAACCCCACCACTGTCGACCGTGTACACAGCACCGGTCAGACCGGTCCCACAGATCGGTCAGACCGGTCAGACCGGTTATCCGACCGGTCAGACCGGTTACTCAGTGCCATCGCCAACGCCTCTCGAGACAATTCCAGGTTCGGCTGCCCCAAGCCGAACTAATGAATTGTCACTTTATACACCACCCCGCACTACTGCTGTAGTGGGAGGATCACAGGGATCTGGACCTAATCAAGGACCGATCCCAACTTTGTTACAGACGATGGCGCATGGAAATCCTAATGCACATCGGTTTTCTGAGTTCTATACCAGCCAGCACTATCAAGCCAATCTTATTAAGTTCAAAGAGGATCTGGCGAATGCGATTAAGAGTAAGCTTGGGGTGGATATGGGTACTACACGTTTATATCAAAAACCTTATCCCGCTGAGTTTGATTTCACTCCTTTTCCTGCTGGTTGGCGTATTCCCGAGTTTACTAAATTTAATGGTGATGATTCTCGTACAACTTGGGAACACGTTAGTCAATATGTATTGCAGTTAGGGGAAGCTGGCTTTAATGATGCTTTACGTGTGTGTTTATTTTCTTTATCTTTGACTGGAACGGCTTTCTCTTGGTTCTCTTCACTTGCTCCTAACTCTATTCGCAATTGGGCTCAATTGGAGCGTAAATTTCATGATCACTTCTTTAGTGGGGAAACTGAAGCGAAATTGTTGGATTTAACATCGATTAGGCAAGGACGTGATGAATCTTCTTCGGATTATTTCAAAAGATTTAAAGAAATCAAAAATCGGTGTTTTAGTTTGACGATTTCCGAAAAAGATTTGGCGGATTTGGCATTTAATGGTTTACGTTCTTATTTGAAAGAGAAACTTGAGGGCTTTGAATATCATACCGTGAATTTTTTGCAAGTCAAAGTCGTGGGTTTAGAATTTAAATTTAAAAATGCCAAAGATACTTTCAAGCCTCATCGGTCCAACACACACATGCTTGATCATGATTCAGATGGTTCGGACGATGATAGTAAGGAAGTATATGCCGCTGAATTTGTTTGGCCATCAAAGGCCAAACCCGGTTCGGTTCCGTCTCTCAAGCCGATTCAAAAGAATCGGCAGGAGGAGCCGAAGTTTACTTTTGATGTTTCTAAATGTGATCGGATTTTTGATGAATTGCTTAAGAATGGTAACATCCGATTATCGCATGCTATTCCATCTCCCAACGAGCTTAAACGACATGCATATTGTAAGTGGCATAACTCTACATCTCATGCTACTAATGATTGTAATGTTTTTCGTCGACAGGTACAATCGGCCATTAATGAAGGACGATTAGTACTTTCTGAGATGCAGATTGACAAAGCTCCTTTCCCTGTTCATACGCTGGAATTGAACAATCCAAAGGTGCTCATTCGGCCGGAACAAGCTGAAGGAGCCAAGGGGAAGCATGTTGTCATCGGTGATCCAAGACCGATGAATACAAGTGACAAGATCCTTGCCCGAGAGGTTATCAAAGAGAAAACTGATGACCTCAAGAGTACTCTGAAGATCATTGTCAAGAATCCCAGACTCGGGGGGCAAGGGAGCTCTCCACCAGAAAATCGGTCTGCTGATCAGGCACGACCGGTCAGACTGGTGTCTCCGACCGGTCAGACCGGTTCTTCCAACCGGTCAGACCGCCTTGGTGACCGTCCCCGGACTTTCAAGCCAAAACGTCCAGAAGTGGGTACTTGGAAGACCAACGAAGTGAAGGTGCAGGGAAGAACTGCTAATCAGAAGCCCACCTTCAATCAGTTGCTGAACAAGTACACAAAGGCCGTTCAAAACGATCGGCCGCTAAAAAGGAGACCGCGATCACCACTGCGCCAAGATCGTCTAGCATCCCCGAGGAGGGAGTTCAGCAGGCGTAGAGGTGATGTTGTCACATTGTATCCTCCTCAGAAGATGTATGCTACCATGCCATGGATGCCACCGGCGTCAAATGCAACAAATCCGGTGTGGGAGCATGAAGGGATATGGATGCAGTGTTTTCCGATGCCTTATCCTCCACATTATCAGGGGGAAAGCTCCAGAGTACCAGTACATGACCGATTGGGATCACGCCAATCTGGTCCAGTGCAGCAGGCTGCACCGGTCAGACCGGTCACCTCCGACCGGTCAGACCAGGTCTCATCAGAGGCCGGGCCAAGCTCTTGTTCCAAGGTTCGAGTATCGCGTCAAGGAGAAGAAAGGGGAGCAGAAGCCTATGGCTGACTCAGAGAAGCTTAAAGCCGATTTTGTGGTTCAAATCGGTGAGATCGAAGTGCCCATAAGAGATACGGGCAAGAGACCGATGGATGTAGATACATCGGTTGATGTTCCTTCACAAAAGCCAGTCATAGCCCATGATCATGAGGCCGGTAGCAGTAGGGGTGCAGTGGATAAGTACCATCAGCCTAGATGGTGCCCTTCGGGATTAACTCATACGCAAAAAAGGAAATTGCAGCGCCTCCGCAACAAAGAAAAGAAGGAACAGGAGAAGGAGAAGATGAGGGATGAGAAATTCAACAGATACATGCCAATGTTCCCTCAAGGCAAGGTGTGGAAGGCTAAGATATCTGACCAGCCAGACAGACCGGTCGAACCGCCGCAACCGACCAGTCAGACCGGTCAACCTGACAATCGGACCGGTCGAGCCCAGTACAGAGGCAACAGCCGAATCGGCGCCGCCCGTTTCGGTTTCTTCTGTTAATGAAGCCCCTAGCAGTTTCTCCGACATCAGAAGACGAAGAGTTGGTAGACTACGAAGCGTCTCCAGAGCGCACCAATATGGAGATTAATGTGGTGCACTTATCTTCGGATTATTTCGTGGTTCCGGAGGAGGATTTGGCTCATCTTCAGTTCAGGCCCCGTGAAGCTGTGTTCCAGAAGCCAAGCGAGAAAGACAATCATCTGAGGGCTCTTTATATGAGGGGACACATCAACGGGAAGCCGGTAACTCGCATGCTAATAGATCGTGGGGCCATTGTAAATCTTATGCCCTACTCGCTGTACAAGAAGCTCGGTGGCCAAGACGAAGATTTGATCAAGACGAACATGACCATCAGTGGTGTTGGAGGGAGCGAGCCCCTTAGCGCCAAAGGAGTTGCTTCCATTGAGCTTACCATTGGAAGTAAGACGCTTGCTACAATTTTCTTCGTCGTGGAAGTGCAAGGTAACTACAATTTGATTCTTGGGAGGGATTGGATTCATGCAAATCAGTGTATTCCTTCTACCTTGCATCAGTTTCTTGTTCAGTGGATCGGCGATGAGGTTGAGATTGTCCATGTGGACACTTCATCCTTTGTTGCTTTAGCCGATTCGGATTCCATTAGTGCACATGACAACGTCAAGTGTTTATCGGGCGTGGACCTGTCCGATTATGATTTGATCAGTTGCACTAAGGATGGTTTTGTTTCTGCTGTACTAAAGCCGATGGATAATCGGCTAAATCATTTAATGTAAATCAGATGAGTACAACAGACACTCCAGAGGAGACCGGTCAGACCGCCAGTGCCGACCGGTCAGACCGGTCCTGTCCCGTTCGGCGCACAGGGCCCACCGGTCAGACCGGACACCCCGACCGGTCAGACCGGTCCAACGCAGAATGGTTACAGCAGAGGCTAGATCAATATCGGGCGCGTACGAACGATATGTGTGAAGCCATTGAAGATTCTGGTGATCTAAATAAGCTGGGACAAGGGTTTACATCGGCCGATCCTTTAGAAAAGGTAGACATTGGTGATGGAACTATTCCTAGGCCGACCTTTGTAAACAAAAATTTATCGGCTGAATATAAAGCCGATTTGGTTAATTTATTAAAAGAATATGTTGATTGTTTTGCTTGGGAGTATCATGAAATGCCTGGTTTGAGTCGTGATCTTGTTGAGCATCGTTTACCAATTAAAGCCGGTTTTAGACCATATAAACAACCGGTTAGGCATTTCAATCCCATTATTTATGACCGAATTAAAACTGAAATTAATCATTTACTTGATGCTGGATTTATTCGGTCTTGTCGTTATGCTGATTGGATCTCTAATATTGTGCCTGTTGAGAAAAAGGATTCGGGAAAAATTAGAGTGTGCATTGATTTTAGAGATCTTAATAAAGCTACTCCCAAAGATGAATATCCTATGCCTATAGCCGATATGTTGATTAATGAGGCTTCCAGACATCGTGTCATTAGTTTTCTTGATGGTAACGCCGGTTACAATCAAATATTCATGGCCGAAGAAGATATATCTAAAACGGCCTTTAGATGTCTGGGATTTGTCGGTTTATTTGAGTGGGTGGTTATGACTTTTGGTTTGAAAAATGCGGGTGCTACTTATCAAAGAGCTATGAATTTAATCTTTCATGATTTGATTGGTGTCATCTTGGAAGTGTACATTGATGATATTGTCATTAAATCGGCCGGTTTAGGTCATCATTTAGCCGATTTAAGACTTGCTCTTGAGAGGATGCGCCGATATGGTTTAAAGATGAATCCGCTCAAATGTGCTTTTGGTGTATCGGCTGGAAAGTTTCTTGGCTTCATTATTCATGAGAAAGGAATAGAGATTGATCCTAAGAGAGTTGAAGCCATGAAGAAGGTTGAAGCCCCTACATGCAAGAAGGATTTACATAAGTTTTTGGGCAAGGTAAATTTCTTGAGAAGGTTTATATCTAACTTATCTGGGAAGATCGATGCTTTTACTCCTATTCTTCGGTTAAAAGATGAAACTGAATTTACTTGGGGGGGCAAAACAGCAAGAAGCATTTGAGAAGATCAAGATTTATTTGTCTTCACCACCCGTACTCAAAGCACCTAGAAGAGGAGTATCTTTCAGACTTTATGTGGCTGCTGAAGACAAGGTTATTGGGGCTGTTTTGACTCAAGAGACCGAAGGGAAGGAGTATATTATTACATATTTAAGCCGACGACTTATTGATGCGGAAACGAGGTATACATTTATTGAGAAGTTATGTTTGTCTCTTTATTATGCTTGTACCAAATTGAGACATTATCTGTTATCTATTACTTGCATAGTAGTATGTCAAACCGATGTAATCAAACATATGTTACAGAAACCGATTTTGAGTGGTCGAATCGGTAAGTGGGCTTATGCTTTGGTTGAGTATGATTTGGCTTGTGAACCTTTAAAATCTATGAGAGGCCAAATTGTAGCGGATTTTATTGTTGAGCATCGGATTAATGACAAGCATGATTTAGAAGTCGGCTATATTACTTGCACACCATGGAAATTGTACTTTGATGGATCGGTTTGTGATGATGGTCAAGGGATTGGTGTTGTTCTTATTTCTCCGAATGGTGCTGTTTTTGAATTTTCAAACCGATTGGAAGAAAAGTGCACAAATAACCAAGTTGAATATGAGGCTCTTCTATTTGGCTTGGAATTCTTGCAATCCATAGGCGTGAAGCATGTTGAATCCTTTGGAGATTCTCTTCTGGTGGTGCAGCAAGTATCTAAGTTATGCCAGTGTTATAATGGTTCTCTAAATACATATCTTGATAAATGCCTCGATATTATTTCCTCTTTCGATGAATTTATTATCAAGCATATTCCGAGGGAGGAGAATGGAAAGGCAAATACTCTGGCGCAACAAGCATCTGGCTATAATGTTACGAAAAAATATTTCAACATTCGCAAGCCGATGCAAACGAAAACCGAGTGTCTGATTCTGGACGCACCGGTCCGACCGGTCAGTGCAACCGGTCTGACCGCCCAGACCGGTCAAGCCGGTCCAGAGACCGGTCTGACCGGTGATGCAGCTGTTAGTTCTGATTCGGCCAAAAAAGATGATTCAATCGTCTCGACCGAAGCCCAGGATTGGAAGGTTCCTCTTATGTCGTATTTGAGAGATCCTGGTCATGGCGCAGAGAGAAATATTCGGCGTTTGGCTTTCAAGTATGTTTTAATTAACGATGAACTTTATCGTCGAACTGCCGAAGATTTGCTCCTCAAATGTTTAGACTCGGATCAGGCTCGGGTTGCTATGGGTGAGGTTCATGAAGGTATTTGTGGTACTCATCAATCGGCTCCTAAGATGAAGTGGTTATTTAGAAGAGCTGGTTTTTATTGGCCCACCATGCTATCCGATTGTTTCAAGTATTACAAAGGATGTGAAGAATGTCAGCGGTTTGGTGGTTTGCAATTGGTGCCTGCTGTGTTGATGCATCCTATTATTAAACCATGGCCGTTCCAAGGTTGGGGGTTGGATTTCATTGGACAAATTAATCTTCCATCTTCAAAGGGGCATCGCTTCGTGTTGGTTGCTACAGATTATTTCACTAAATGGACCGAAGCGGTTCCTTTGAAGAATATGACGCATAAAGAGGTAATTGAGTTTATTACTGATCATATTATTCATAGATTTGGCATTCCGCAAACTTTGACAACGGATCAAGGTACTTCATTTATATCAAAAGAGGTGCGTGCCTTTACCGAATCTTACAAGATTAAATTGCTCAATTCATCTCCATACTATGCTCAGGCCAATGGGCAGGCCGAGTCTAGTAATAAGATTTTGATCAAACTTGTCAAGAAGAAGATAGAAGAAAATCCTAGGAGGTGGCATGAAGTGTTATCCGAAGCATTATGGGCTCATCGTATATCTAGACATGGTGCTACTAAGGTTACTCCTTTTGAGCTTGTGTATGGTCAAGAGGCATGTTTTACCCGTTGAGGTGAATCTGGACGCATATAGATTAGCAAAACAAAATGACCTCTCCGCTGTTGATTATCATGATATGATGATGGATAATATTGATGAGGTGACCGACAAGTTTTTAAAGGCTTTGAAGGAAATTGAGAAGGACAAGCTTCGGGTGGCTAGAGCCTACAACAAGAAGGTAAAACTTAAGTCTTTTCAGGTTGGAGATCTAGTTTGGAAGACAATTTTGCCTCTTGGGATGAAAAGCAACAAGTTTGGCAAATGGTCGCCAAGTTGGGAGGGTCCATACAAGATCGTCAAGGTTATCTCCGGTAATTCATATATGATGGAGACGGTGCAAGGTGAGCGTCTACCTAGAGCTATCAACGGGAGATACTTGAAGAAATTTTATCCTAGCATATGGCAAAGTGCATGAAGACAAAATTGGCCGGTATTATATATCGCCCTTAGTTTTGTTTTTAAACTTGTATGCTCTGTGTAAAACATGTACATCAGGATAGTTCTTGCTTTTTGGCTCGTGAAACTCACCAAAAAGCAGGGGGGGCATATGTTGACAGCCAAATTTGGCATCTGCTGAGGTCGACCGGTCTGACCGGTCGGGCCGACCGGTCAGACCGGTCTGGTCTGTACAGTCCAAGTAGAATTAGGGTTTTTGTAAAGAGTCCTCGTGTAATCCTACTCGTGAAGGGGTACGTCTTCCCCGGCCTATAAATATAAAAGCTAAGGCCGATTGAGTTTATTCCCAATCGAATCAATCAAAATATCGCATTACTTTTTGTCTCTCAAACCCTAGCCTTTTCCAACCCTAGATTGCTTTCTTCATTCGTCTCGACGGCGTTTGAAGATGTTCTGAGTGGCCTGCCGACTTCAGGACAACCCTACGTTCACAAGCTCTGACGGGGTCTCTCCCGGGCTCGCTGTTCTAGGTCTTCGCGAGTTCCTTGCCTACACCGGTCAGACCGGTCGGCGAAACCGGTCAGACCGGTCCGCCCAGGGTTTTCGCGGGTGTTGATCGTTTTGACGATCGTTCGCGCGTTCTAGCGCATTCGAGTGTATTGGCGCGATTCTATGTCAACAGTCAGCATCATATCAGTGGACGATCAAAGGAGAACAACAGCAGCCCTTGCATGCCTGAATGCATGCATGCATGCATCGCACTCACTCGTTTTCGGTTGTTTGATTTACTAGCTATTTCTTGCGCGTACTACGTGTTTGGTGGATTCGATTAAATTTTAGTCAAACTCTGTTTATGTGTTTAAAATGACTTGCTTGGCATGGTTGCTTTTTTTCTCCCCATTTGCCGGCTTGGGAGTTCGGTGAGGGCACCGTACCGTTTGTCAGCAACGCACTAACACTGTAGTTGCCGGGCAGATGTCAATCGGTCCAATGGGATTTTGATCGATCTTCAGTTCCAGAGTTGACATCAGATCAGAATCATCAGATCATGCAGGAAACGTACGTATTTTCTGCAGAACTGTATATTCATTAACAATGGCCGGCAGGAGGTCTAGATGCTATATGTCCTTTTGGTATACTGTCCTTAATATATACTGTCAGATATGATATATATTCTTTGGGGTATCTTTTCTCAAATACATCTAGCAACCAGTGGGGGAGGGGGGTTATATGCAAAAGGTCAAAGAAATGTTTCAGTGCCAATACATGGTTTCTTATTTATTTTTACTACCTAACCTGCTGGATCAAGTTGCTACAAACTATTCATTTGGCAATTCACCAAATATAGCAGCAATGATTTGGCATATTTCATAGTGCTTCCATTCTTGAATCTTTTGCTATTGGCATCACTCGTAATTCTTGAAATAAATTTCGCTGTGGCAATTCGTATATAGTAATAAGTTATGCAAAGTTACTAAAATCTGTATCAAACTAATATAAAGATTACTGCACATAGATTACTCCATGTCCCGTCATCTATGGGACCAACATATGCTTTTTTCCAGACATGATGTTAGATATATGTTATCTCAAAGCAAATTTAGTTTGCTCTGCTCCAGATGCTTTCTCAAACGTGGTTACTATATATTTATCAGTTCATTTGGATTATTACAAAAATATGGACTTCCGAGAACAAAGCAAATTGGTTAGCAGACGTGGTTGTACCCCTGTTGTGTCTCATTATTAAAGATATTTTTTTGATAGTAGCCAATATGTTCATTATTGACATCGTGGTGTATGTGGTGACTTCATCGATCTTAACATTTGTTGGCACGGTTTCCCATAGGGATTCATGAAAAGATGTTGTCTATACATATATTTATAGTGTTGGTTGTGCATGCATGTATGTAAGCATGCGCATCTATTGTGTTTTAAGAAGAAAAAAAGAAAGAGAAAATAAGTCATGTTTCATTAGAACAAGATTTTCACCAACAAGTTTTATTAAGCCTGTCATGAATGAAATATCTCCTGATAGTGCATTTATTTGATATGAGTTAATACACTTTTCTATAAATTTTTGAAAAGTGGGACAAATTTGGCTTAGAATAAACTTACTTTTATTTATTTCTATAAGGAAGAACCGATGGAGTATTGTTTTTGGGCTTTCCGGGCTTTGGGCCAGGCTTGTGCTCACTTTTCAACTTCCATCAAGGACAGACAGAAGAAGTGGCATGCAACCGCAGCGGGTTCCCCGCCAAACTCGCGGCGTCCTCCCTCCTTTCGCGCCCTCTCTCTTATCTCACCACCTCCTGGCCATTGGTTGACGCCATGCCCTCGTCCTCCTCCTCCGCCACGACCAGCCCCGCCCGGAGATGTCGTACACGTTCAACACGCAGCCCATCGTCACGCCGGCGAAGAAGAAGGACTCCCGAAAGGACGCCGCCGACGCCGCCGTGAGGCACTGCACCCCGCTCTCGTCCAGGGAGCGCGGCGCGGGGACGGCCGCCGTCGCCGTGGACGGCGACAGGGGCAGCCAATACGCGCTCAAGTGGGCCGCCGACCACATCCTCGCCCGCGGCCATCCCTTCTTTCTCATCCACGTCCGCCGCAAGCCTTCCTCCCTCCACGCCCACGGTAAATCTCACTCCTAATTTTCTTGATGTCCAAAATGCAATCCTGATTTGTTCTATCAGTCCGATGTATTGCTAGCAAGATATCTGAATCTCTCTGATTGCTCGTCATGCGTGCAGGGGGGAAGCAGTTCGCCATATCGCACGTGCAGGATGATGTTCCGGCCGCTTTTCAGGCTCAGGTGGATCTTCATGCCAAAGATCTGATGCTTCCCTTCCAGTGTTTCTGCAGCAGGAGAGGGGTAATCACCATCGCCTGCTACCTTTCCCTTTGATGAAACGCAGGATTTCAGTTATTCTTCTGCATGTGAATTTAGGATGCTATTCCTGTCAGTGTGATCAAGTAACGATTTGGTACCAAACACTGCAACCTTTTTGTCTGACTTACTTCAATGTCTACAGTTGCAATGCAGTGAAATTGTCCTGGATGGAGCAGATGTGGCCAAAGCTATTGTCGATTTTGTGGTGAGATACAAGGTTGACAAGTTAGTGTTGGGGGCAGCATGCAGAAATGCATTTACAAGGTGCAGTGCAAAATCTTAAACAAGCTATACACACATGATTCCTTTTTTCTGAAAGGATTCCATCGTTTGCCCTTATTTATTTTTCAGAACAATATGGAAATTGGATGTGCCAACATCTGTCACAAAATCCGCACCAAGCTCCTGTTCAGTGTATGTGATAGCAAAAGGAAAGATTTCTTCTTTTAGGCCTGCCACTTATGCAGATGGTAACAGCAAAGAAGGTTTCAAATCCGGTCTACCTGTCAAACAATTAGCAGGTGTGAAAAGTGTGTTTCTCTTACACCTTCATTCCTTGGACTGTACAATACTGTTCTAGGATAGATTGTTCCATGGATGCTCATGAGGTATTGAGGTGCATATGTGATTCGCAGATGAACCAACAGACAAGTTGCATGGTGGACATGATCCATCAAAGTGAGTATAAAATCCTACCCTGTCCACAGAAATGGCCGTCTTGTCGGTTGTATGCAAGTCTATCATGCTGTCTTCCGATCAATATACCAGTCTACAACATCTATCTGTAACAAATCCATATAGGGTGGAGTTGTTTAGATCTGTACTCGTAAATTCTTTGGACCATTTGTTCTTCAGTTCTTCAACAAGTCTGCGATTATTTTTGTACATGCTGCAATTATTTTTTCAACACTATGTGAACTCTGCTCAGGCCTATACCAGCACGTGCCGTGATGCCCATTTACGCCAGTACTGATGGATCCACAGAAGACGGGAGCCTCATGTCATCAGATCAACAAGGAAGCGACTCTTCGTCTTTACAAACAACATCTTCAAGCCCAAGTGAATTCTTTAACGACATTCATCAACATGGCTATCATTTGTCTCCAGAATATGCTCGGCGATATAGGGATGGAGATGCTCATAGTGCACTAAATCCTGTACACAACGTCTACAGTCCATTGTTGCCAACCACATGCTCTGAATCAAATTGTCACCATTTAACAGTATGTTTTCAACATTTAACCTGCTATATCTTGTTTCTGAAGTAGTGTTAATTTGCAAAAATATTACTCTCCCATATACACGCAAGGCTTATCAAAACCATGCAATTTGCAGGAAGATGATGACGCTGAACTAAGTCTCTTTAAGATTGAGCGGAACCAAAACAACAGCGATATGCTTCCGTGGAAGTACATAGAGGTATTGTTAGTACCTCATGCTTGCTTGATGGTTGTAACTCACACTGTGAAACTGATTGTGGTTCAAGTTCAAATTTGAACTGAATCTGAAGCACTCTATTAGTTATCACATTTACAT
This sequence comes from Panicum virgatum, assembly GCF_016808335.1. Lineage (NCBI taxonomy): Eukaryota > Viridiplantae > Streptophyta > Magnoliopsida > Poales > Poaceae > Panicum > Panicum virgatum. Next base: position 3,893,782 of record NC_053145.1, read on the forward strand.
ATTTGGATCAAACGTGTCACCGAAATCATGTGCGTATGTTGAACAGGAACACAAGGAGACGGCAAGAACCCCGGAAAGTACCTCTTCCAACCTTCCATCTCAGAGAAACAGACCGGATGTAGAACCATGTAGTCAGTCAGCAATTGGCCCAAAGCATAAACACTTGAGCCTTGACACCTTATCTTCTGACAGTCAACGAAGAGAAAGGATCTCCGAGGAATTTACAGATCATGATTACCATGATATTACCCAACCGCTGCTGAGACGCTGGCCACCGATTCAGTCACCTAGAGAGGACAATATAGGTGGATCTGCTCCGGAAGCGCCTCACATGCGTCCACTCACCCTTAAAGCCTTGCCAAGGCCAATCGAGACGAAACGGATGCTGGAGTGTCTCCCTACTAGACTCGAATGCAGAATATACAAGCCTGATGATATCACGAACGCGACTGAACATTTCTCTGACGAGCTGAAGGTTGGAGAAGGAGGCTACGGACCGGTCTACAAAGCGACGCTTGATGGCGCTGTTGTGGCCATCAAGATCCTCTATTCTAATGTAACTCAGGGACTGAAGCAATTTCAACAGGAGGTATGACCACAGCTGATTGTCTGACAAAACTGTCCTGTTTGCCACTAGCATTCGTACTTTCCAGAGTCTAAACTGCGTAATCTTTTTTCTGATTTTTTTTTGCAATTTTGATGTTTAATATGTCCAGTTGTTCTTACAAAAGGCGGTACTTTTATGGATTTGGATGAAGTAATCAGCTCTGTTTATTGTTGTATTTACCATAACCATCATCATCTTCGTCGTCAGGTTGAGCTGTTAAATAACATTCGGCACCCGAACATGGTGCACCTGGTTGGCGCGTGCCCGGAGTACGGTTGCCTGGTGTACGAGTACATGCCGAACGGCAGCCTGGAGGACCGCCTGTTCTGCCGGTCCGGCACGCCGCCGCTACCGTGGGCGCTCCGCTTCAAGATCGCCGTGGAGATCGCCAGCGGCCTGCTCTACCTGCACAAGATGAAGCCCGAGGCGTTGGTCCACCGCGACCTCAAGCCGGGCAACATCCTCCTGGACGCCAGCTTCGTCTCCAAGATCGGCGACGTCGGGCTGGCGCGCATCATCCCGCGGTCCATGGACGGCGCCGCCGCGACGACGCAGTACCGGGAGACGGCGGCGGCGGGCACCTTCTGCTACATCGACCCGGAGTACCAGAAGACGGGGCTGGTGTGCACCAAGTCCGACGTGTACGCGCTGGGCGTCATCTACCTCCAGATGGTCACCGCCAGGGAGCCCATGGGGCTCGCGTACACCGTCTCCGACGCGCTGGAGGAAGGCACGTTCGCCGACGTCCTGGACCCCAACGTCACCGGCTGGCCGGTGCAGGAGGCCCAGGCGCTCGCCGAGCTGGCGCTCAAGTGCTGCGAGATGCGGCGCAGGGACCGGCCGGACCTGGAGACCGTCGTCATGCCCGAGCTGATCCGGCTGCACCGGCTCGTCTCGCCGTCGGAATCTTCCCCTCCTCCTCCTGCTTCCATGGATCAGGCTCATCACCGTTCATCAAGTGAGAAGGTAGAGCTAATCAGCACCACTTTCTTCTCTTCAATCGATCTTGAAACTGTTTTTGTCGCCTCATCTAGATATCTTGAAGTTTGTAACTGATGCCGGATTTGCCGTTTAACTTGGGGTTTTCCTTTTCTACTGTCATTGCAGGATTTGCGTTTGGATGATGACCTGGTTCACATTCTGAACGATGGGACCGTGAAGGGAGGAATATCATTTGCAATATAAACATCATGAGGACCAGAAGTAGGTCTGATTGTACTATAAGTGCTTTCACTGGAATCTGCATGCTTCAGTGGTTTCTATGATTTTTATTTTTTGTAAATACCGCCTTTTAGCCCGGCAATTTGGGGATCATTATGCTTGGAATTACTATGCCATGATCAGGACCAAGAGTAGTGACAAAAATCTTGAGCATGGTATTTTTGAATTTTATACACTTCCACACTGAAGAATATTTATGGAAGATTTAGCTGACAAATATCATTCATTTTACAACTTCCCATGCTATCAAAAAAAAACCCTTTGAATGTGAATTTTAGTTTTCTTGTGAATGCGACATGTCAAGACCTTTGTGAACTACTCCTTAGTATGTCTAGTGAACTACTCCCTCCGTTCCAAATTATAAATCATTCCAAGAATTTTGTAAAGTCAAACCATTTTAAAGTTTGACCAAAACTATAGAGAGAAATACAAAGATTTATGACATCAAATAGGTATACTATAAAAATATAACTAACAAAGAATCTAATGATACTTAATTGGTATTGTAAATGTTATTATGTTGTTGTATAAATTTGGTCAAACTTAGAAAATTTTGAATCTCCAAGATTGTTGGAATGACTTATAATTTGGAACGGAGAGAGTATTAGTAGATCCAAACACTCCATGTCGTTTTGAAATGGCGATGCTTGCTGATACCATTTGGCAAACCGTGGTGCTCGAGCATTTCCCCTTGGCGGCCCTGCTGGGCATCATGAACGCTGGTTGAGAGCGGAAGAGAAACGTTGTCGGCGGCGACGGCGGCACCGAGGGAGATCACCATTGTTCCGGCCGGTTCTCGAGCATTCAGACCATCCGATTCTGGGGACTCCATGCAATGATGAACCCTATCTGGTTTCTGTGTGTTTTGATGTTGAATTGATCCACCATTTTCAACATGGAGATAAAAGATTTTAGGCGATAGCACGGCGACAAAATGGGTTGATTGGATCTTTGTTCCTTGCACTGTCTGAACTTTAGCGATCTCAAGCTTTTGGATTGAAACTTGTAGAACTTGACAAGAAACTGACAGTATGAATAACGTAAAACTAAAGCTTAGGAATCAAACACAGGTCCCTATCCTATTCATGGATTTCATCAGATCTGATATAGCAGCTGACACGATAATTGCCATCTCTCCATCGAGCTGAAAAAAAGGGCTTACAGCCCGGGGCTCCTAGGCTCCCAGCAGATGGCCAACAAACACAATAGGACTATAGGCGTAGCCTTCCAACATTTCTGGAAAAGATTGAAGTCGATCATGAATGCCAAGCCACATCGGCCATGCACAGTATTAGCTATGACATGCTGCAAGGGGTTCCAACAGGTGCAACATAAAACTGAAGGAGCTCAGACAGCACACGTCACAGGAGTAGACCAACAAAACAACAAATTGCAGCAGTAGATAGAGAAATAGAAGCATGAGTCAACATAACATTAAGGCAGATGTTCTGCTTCTTATGCATCATTCATCCCATTCCCACAAGAGTCAGGAACATATTGTAATTTCCCCCAGATACAGCACAATCGTTTTACTGACAAGACATGGTTAGCTCGGATTCGTCGACATCCATACGAAGCCTGCTTCATCCCACAGAGACAGGTTCATTCCTGATCCAACCAGACAATCATCCTTTAAGCAGCTACACGCCACAAAACTCATGATGCAGCCCATGATGCTCTAAGAATAACATGGACGGTACAGATGATAGCACTGTAATCTATGGAGCAAAAGAAAAGAAAAAAAAAGTTGCCTGATAAAATAAACCTACTGTCATGGGAAGGAAGTTTCAATGAAGATTGTACATGTCAACTACTTCAATGAAATTTCCAAATGAAGAATCAATGCAACGATCTGCTACGAAAGAATGGGACCAAATATGCTCCCTACAAAGCAAATGTTAAGAGCTTCCAGTTGCTTAATGCCACAGATCCATGCAGAAACCAGAAGGCATGGAAGAACACTTTTTGCTGTATATTGTCTCTGAGAAGCTGTCGACCAGCTGGCCGGAAAGGCTGACAGGGTCCTCAATAAGAGTATCCACGTAGACACTAACTATCTTCCTCTCATGTGGGGTGGCACGCAAGCTAAACCATGTCAGAAATTTCACCCTGAAGTTTGTTTCAATATAGCCCTCACATTCCAGCCACCTGACCACTTTGATACAGTACTCATAAGATGCTTCCGAGCAACCATCCTTGTGGCCAATGTCATCCAATTTACCCGATGTTCTTTTATTTGAAGAATTCCCTGGTTCCCTTTCAGGCCTTGAAGTGCCATTCTGAACAACATTATCACAAGGTTTGGGTTTGAAGCTCCTAGCACCATTCTCCTTGCCATTTTCCATACCTCTTGGTGCAGCGGGCGGCACAGAACCATAGTATCTAGGTGCAACGATCACCAGCTCATTCCCAGGTGATGCATTTGATGTGTCCTGCGATCTAGGAACAAGCTCTACTGAGTTTGAGGACTCTCTGAGCTTTACTGTCTGGACACAAGGATTGGGTTCCTCATCCAAGGCAGACGCTGAGAGCCCAGGAGCTTCTTCCAGCTCAGTGACTTCAGTTACCCTAGCTGTAGCCATCTGTATATTCTGCAAGTCTTCCATAAGTTCACTGGGGTGATGAGATGCTTTATCCGAATCAAGGATCTCAGGTTTTTCACAATATTCAAAATCACTTTCAGGGGATTTGTTCAGATCAGCATAAACGGCAGTATTATTGTTTGAGTCCACACCCTCTGAGGACGGATCAGACTGACCATCACTATTTGTCTTCGGGCTCCCATTATTTTGTTCTAGACCAGCACCACCTGGCACCGAACCCAATCTCATTATTTTGTCTTCGTTCTGACAGCTTGTCTTCATTCTAGCTTCCCATGACCCCAACTCGATTGAGTTCTTGAAAGCAATAACCTTAAAGATATAGATTGTAGCCGGTGCAAGCTCAGTGACAGGTAATTTTTTCGATGGTGTAAGAATTATGCCAGTAGGATTTGACAGGTAGGATTCAGTAACAGACAGTCGGTGCCATATATTGAAGGAAGTGGCCTCTTGGGCAAGCATAGGACATTGATCTAAATCCAAAAATATTGTGACAGATGATTGGGTTACAGCTTCAAACTTTATGAAGTTTGGTGGTACCATACAAGGTCCTGAAAATGGAAACATGCATCAATTAGTCAATTCCATTTGTATATGTGATGCCAAAATAAAGGGTACAGGAACATACGCTGAAGTCTTGAGTTGGCAGGAGATGCACCAGAGAACATTGACTCCATAGCATTTATTGCTTGAACACAAAGTTTCTGAACTTCAGCACCAACAGTAAGTCGACTGACAATTCCACGACCCATGTTTGGAGCTCCAGATAAAGGACCAACCTCAGCCTCGAGTTTCTTCAATGCTGTGTCAACAATCTCGTGCAATACCAAGTACTTTTCCGTTGACATGAGGATTCTATGACTGAGAAAAATCCGATGACACAATACATCCAACCGCCGAGCATCTTTCGCAATCACAAGTTGTTTCTTCCAGGACCTGAGCAAGGGCATTTAATAGTCATGTGCTAGCTCAGCATGTTAACAATATCAAAATGGATCAAATAATTACAATTCATGTATTCCAATCAAAGGAACAAAGCACTACATCTGCAATATCAGTAAGAAATCTTTGAAAGAGATATGCCTTTTATGAGATTATTTGAATCGACTGATTAACCTGATGGATATCTTCCCTCCCTTTACCTCTAGATGCCTTGGATTGAGCATAGCAAATATGATCTGTAAATTATAATTTCTAACATTCTCTTCTGCATGCTGTGTTCATCTTTACATGTACATCTTGCCTAATGACCATTCCAAGTTTACCAAACTATGAACTCATTCACTCCACTTGAGGAGCTATTTTCATAATTTGCAACCTAAAAGATGTAGAATAAGGCTGTGCGTCCAAACAAACAAATCTTACTCTAGAGGGAAAATGGATGAATCATGAGTACATAAAGTTAACCCGTGACAGCAGCAGGTTGCTTCCGAAAGTACCAATTTGAAATATCTAATACTTGTTTCTCTACCCTGAAATGTTTGTTTTTCTAACAGCTCTACCTGGAAATATTTGTTTTTCTCCAAGTTAAATAATGGCAGTACAAGGTTCGATCCAAAGAATGGAATGAGTAAGGATTAAGGAAATCTAACAAGAATTTGATGTTTTCACTTAGTAAGATCTACAAAGTATAGCAACTGGAAAACAAACGACAACAAAAATTATCAAAGCTGCATCATAAAACATTAAACTGAGATTTCTGTATTGTTTGTCTATCAGTGCAAGATTTACTGGAAGCCAAGACACAGAAGCAGTAAGAAACTTTGTGTAACAAAAAGATGAGATACAGAACAGTACCCAAGCAAATCATTCTGTTTCCAACAGCGAGTGCAATAATAACCACCATCAAGTTTCTTGCATTGTCCACTCTGCAAAATGCCTGTTCTTTCATCCTTGAGAGCACATTCCAGATGGCATGAGAAACCACAAGAATCCTTTTGCAAGGGTTGGTCTGAACTACAGAACAACCAGAGACTCGGGTCCTTGTTGTCATCATAACTGAAGCAAATGCAGCATGAACAGCGCCTGCAAAATTTTTCCCTAAGAATAGCCCTGCAAGCTACATTTTGGCAATAACGTTGATTATTAGTTGGCCCAGTTACATCAGATGCCCCTGAGTTGTTTGCAATAATTGGTAGACGTGATGGATTTTCACTCTTTCTTGGTCGTTTTGCAGGGGACTGATGGTTAGTGTTGGGCTCAGGAATTGACTCTTTCTCTTTCTCTTGCACATGCTCCACTGGTCCATACGATTTTCCACTAACCACCCTGAAGAGATAGTCTAGCATTCGCTGCTTGGATAAGCCAGTATATTTCCTCTCCCTTCCAAGATCAGAACAAAGGATTTCTACAATCTCTCGACGACTCCATGTCTGGAGCTTGTCAGGTGCAGTTTCTGGGCTCTTTGATAATTCACGAACAAGCTCTCGCTTTTCATCCACACTCATCAGTCGACATTTAACAGGATCAATTGTTGTACCTGAGGAATATAACAACATATTACTATACATTATGTACATGTTAAATTGAATTCAAGGTTTTGCAGCATTAGACTCTAGGTGCATCAATATCCATACAAATATAGCCAAGAGGTATGTATCAAATAAACTTTGTAAGCATCCATATTCACAATAAAAAATCAACAAAGCTTGAGTCAGCATATGTAACAAAAATTCATTAGATCCCATAGAACAGTCAAAGAAAAGAGATACTGCAGTTTTTAGGGAGTCATTCCGACATGATCCTAGAAACTAACAAACAAACAAGAGATGTGGTCGGAACAGAATTATGAGCCATCAAGCTTCTTTTGTTTGCCAATTTCACATTAACACGTGTTATATATAGCATGCAGGAGTGTTTAGTGCCTCAAATATTTTTAAGAGATAGCCAATACCTTGAGCCATCAAGCTTCTTTTGTTTGCCAATTTCACATTAACACGTGTTATATATAGCATGCAGGAGTGTTTAGTGCCTCAAATATTTTTAAGAGATAGCCAATACCTTAGCTAAAACTACACTAGACAAATTAAGAAGTCAATTTATCCTGCATGTCAGCACAGATACCCCCGCCCTCCTTTTTCTAAGTCACCACACTCACAAATGTCAAATTGTCCACATCAATCTCTTACTAGCACGAACAATACTCTGTCGATTTGACTAACCGTGTTAGCTCCCAGTTACACTTGTATCTTGTGCTCTACCCAAAGATAATTATTTTGCCCTCGATTTAATACTCTCTTATTTCCACCTCCCTGCCTCACTTCTACTATTATCTTCCATCAAGGGGGGCAGAAAGTTGAGGCCATGACAAAACAGGAAAGCGTGTCAATCTATTCTATAAATAGAAGACTAACTCAACACTTAGTACAAAACATACGATGCCAACTATAGTTACGTAATTTCCAAATATGTAGCCTTTATAACTGACCATTTGTGAGAGACAATTATATTAAACTCAGATTCTGGCACCACATGCCATGCGTGTTTAATGAGCTATATATATGGATGCATTCTATATATTAGCTATTAGAACATTCTACCTGTGTAGCCTCTACCAATTGATAGCATCAATGGGAAGCGAGACGGACTAGAGACACCCTTCAAAATCAAAACTTTCTGTTTGCATACCTCAACCTATACACGGCATGAACAGAAACCGATGCACAGCAAGTGTTCTAACAAACTTACCACCCAAACCCATCAACCTAAAGCAAACTCACAACGCAAACAAAGACATGCATGCAATGGCAGGAAGAAAAAAAAAAAGCATTTTTGCAAGGTCAATGCTATCCGAATCATCCGCTCAACATCCAAATCCAGGACTCCAATAGGAGCCCTCTGCGGCAGAACCACCGACCCGAGCCTTTCTCCTCCCCCAAAAGAGATACTGCTACCGATACCAACAACGAGGCACCAGCCGCGGACACGTACGTCCCCGGAAAACGACGTAAAGGCACCGAACCCCCGCCGCCCACGACCCCACGGACGGGACGGGCGCAATGCGAGTAGCCATCACCGCATGCACGCGAATCTGATGTTACCGGCCGCGGCGGCGGCGGCGACGGAATCCCCCCGCGCCACGCCGCCAGCCGAACCACACGCGTCCGCGACCGAACCAATCCGACCGGCAACCGGAACAGCGAAAGCGCGCCCACCCGCCAAACCCCCGAGCGCTAAAATCCCGGATTCGCGGCGACGGACGCCTCGACCGCGCCATCACGCGAGACCCACCCGCCGCCCCGGCGCCCGCGAGCCTCGAGCGGAGGGGGCGGCGCACGAGACGGGAATCCCACCCCGCGGCGCGCAACCGCCGCCGCACCCGGCGGGCGGAACCCACCAATCGCGCGGATCGAGCCCGCCGCGGCGGCGGAAAACGACGGGAGAGGAGGGGAGGGGAAGTGGCCAGTGGAGGCGCTGACCTCCGCGCGGGGGATCCATGGCGAATTGGGCGGGCGCCGGTGACGGCGAGGGGAGGCGGAGGGAGGAAGGGGGAGATCTCTCTCTCTCCTCCCTCTCTCGCTCACTCACGTGGACTCCTCTCTCCTCTGCCCGGCTGCCCCTCCCCTCTCCTCTCCCTCTGGGTGGCTGCTGGGTGACGCCGCGCTTTTGCGGTGGACACCCCCGAGTTCCCGCGTATTCCGGAGCCACCCCCGGGCCCCTTCGTTTTCTGTTGAACGTTCCCAAGGGGAAGGGACTGGGGTTGGGATTGGGATTGATGGCGGTCAAAGTAGATTGGGCGGAGCGGCAGTATGGGCCAAGCAGCAGCCTAGAGGTTGTTGGGAAACTTTCACACGGGCAAGAGCTGCCCTGATGTGGTGATGATGTCTCTACGCCGTATAACAGTGTGCATGATGTAGAAAGAAAATGTTTTATATACAAGAGAATAGACATATATATGTAGCTACAAAATTGATGGCACGTGAAGTGATGGCATTGTAGTGTACATAAGTAGCGTAGCGCCAAATAAATATGTACATAGGTAGCGTAGTGCCAAATAAATACGTACTGTTATTAATAAAATTAGTATAGAAAAGTCTACGAAGAATAAGAGGTTTTCGAAATATGGTTGCAACTTCTAGCGGTAAGGTACTTAATGCAGTTGCTACCGTTACTGAAAATAAAAGACGCTTTTAGTTTCATTTTAAACATAGTCCCCTAGCTACGAAACAAAACAAGTTTGTGCGTGGTTTGTCATTGTCTGCATCATATTTGAGCTCCGGTCGCTATATAAACATATAAAGTGTAAATAGGAAATCGAATGCAACACTTAGCGGAACATCATATTTCATCAAATAGAACATCTGATCAAGAAACCATGAAGGCAGGAATTCACCTTTGAGTATAACAGTGTGCATGATGTAGAAGGAAAATGTTTTCTATAGATGAGAATAGACATATATAGCTACTAACTTAATTGATTCCACATGAAGTGATGCCATCGTGAGGTGCATAGGTAGCGTAGCGCCAAATAGATACGTACCGTTATTAATAAAATCAGTATAGAAACGCCTACGAGAAATAAGAGGTTTTCGAAATGCAGTTGCAACTTCTAGCGGTAAAGACATTTAATGCGGTTGCTACCATCACTCGAAAAGAAAAGACACTTTTAGTTTCATTTTAAATATATTCGCCTAGCTAGTTTTTTTAAAAAAAATATATATATTCGCCTAGCTACGAAACAAAATAAGTTTGCGCGTAGTATGTCATTGTCTACGTCACATTTGAGCTCCGGTCGCTATAATAAAGATACAAAGTGTAAACAGGGAAATCGAACGCAGCATGCACATAGAGGAACATCATATTTCGTCAAATAAAACATCTGATCAAGAAACGCAGGAATTCACCTTTGAGTGTAGGTGCGCTTCAACTGCTTGCTACTCCTACGCTCTTGAATGATGCGCGATGCGCTACAGTGCAGCTGCGTGGTGCGGGCCCCGCCCCGCGCGGAGCGGAGCGGAAACGAGACCGACGGCTGGCCCCGGGGGCGCGCCAAAGCAGGCCGCTACGTCGTCGGGGTACCAGCCAGCCAGGCACACCACGTCACCGCGCACCTGCCGCGCCATGCCAAAGCCCAGGAGGAGCCTCGGCCCAGCGGGGCTCGATCAGGTAAGATCAGCCGCTCCAGGGGCCCCGAAATGCAAATACGCGGGACGCGGAGGGTGCCTCCGCATAAAAGCACCAAGCAGCTAGTAATCATCGTCCTCAGTGTCGCGCTAATCATCGTCGCGAGGAGAGCGGCCAAGCAAGCAACGAGGCCAGCCCCCAGCCCAGCGTACGAGCGGATAAAATTAAATAAAATAAATTCGGGACGCAAACCGTGCTGTGGGGATAAAGTAATAATATATTATATTATATTTTATTTCGAAAAAAGTAGTACGGAGGAGTAATATTTTATTTGGAGGGTAAGCGGGGTGCAGTGTTAATTAATGGCATTATGGAGGGGTGGCCTTCTGGTGGGGTGACGACTGAAGAGAGGAGGGTATTTAATGGAGGGAGGAGGAGGCGCTTCAATATTCGCGCCAACGACTCCTCTCCCATCCGAGGTCCGTTGGCGGGCCTCGGGTCCCGAGCTGAGCTGTCGAGCGCCTGCGTGGCGTGGCGTGGGGTGGGGCCCGTTCCGTTCCCGGGGCTGCAAATACTGCACGTACTACGACGACATGGCAATTGCCTCTTGGCCGACTTCGAGAAAATTGTTTACTACTCCCTCCATTCTAAATTTAGATACAGGGCTTATTTAGATGCACTCAAAATTCTAAAATTTTATAAGATTTTCTATAACATCGAATTTTTAAACGCATGTATGAAGTATTAAATGTAGCTAAATAAAATAATTAATTACACAATTTGACTATAATTTGCGAGACAAATCTTTTGAGCCTAATTAACTCATGGCGGGACAATAATTATCAAATACAAACAAAAGTGCTGCAATACTTTACACCCAAAACTTTTCGCATCTAAACAAGGCCATAAGCCTTTATTTAGTTGCGAAATTCAAAATTCCAAATCTATCCCGTCGAAAGAGAATCTTTCATGCATGGAATATTAAATCTAGACGAAATAAAAAATAAATTGCATAGTTTGCTTGTAAATTACAAGACGAATCTAATGAGCCTAATCAGGCTATGATTAGATACTAAATTGGTACAATAGTTGCTACAGTATATATGCTCTAATGATGAATTAATTAGACTCGTAGTTTACAGACGAGTCATATAATTAGTTTTGTGATTAGTCTATGTTTAATATTTTAAATGTGTAAATATTTTAATTTTACTATATTTTAAATGCTCTCATCATGTACGGAGTACTACTGCTAGCACTAGCCGTCGTCTATCCCTGGCATTGGGAGAGAGTAGGAAAGATGGGGGAAAGGAAGTCCTCAAGCCCGGCCCTAACCAGACCAGCGCACCACGCCGTCACGATACAGATGAACAGCACAGCATGGAGGGGCTCGGCCGGCCGGCCGGTATAGAATACTGTGCGCGTGACGGCGACGACAGGCGGAGTGGGTTACTTTTGAATTTGAAGTAGCACAAACTTTTACCGTTAATTATTAGTATTAAATAAAGATAGTTTGAAAACTAATTTCACAATCTCTACGTTATTTTGCGAGACGAATTTAAAGAAGTCTTTGACCACACGATTAGATGTTGGTTACTGTAGCATTACTATAGTCAATCATCGATTAATTACCGTCATTAGATTCGTCGCAAAAAGTTACACCCATTTCTAAAAAAAGTTTACAAATAAACTTCGTTTAATACTTCATGCATTAAAGATTCTCTGATTGCGCTACTCGTGCCGGTGGAAACCAACAAACAGGGCCAATGCTGTTGATGACCAGACCAGACCAGCAGCTGCTGATGCATGGCAATGGCAAGGCAGTGGCAAACTGGTGATGGCAGTGGGGTTGCGCGGGCCCCGCACGTCCGCGTCGTTTTCAGCCGGGTCGCCGGGATATGGATGCATGGATGGATGGCCGGAGGAGCCGAGAGAGCGAGTGTGAGCGGGGGTGAGTGGAAAAACCCAAGCCACCCGACCCGAAATCTTCGCGCCTTGTTCGGCTGGCTGGCTGGCTGGATGGCTGGCTGATTTCGCGTGAGAGGAAAATATTGTTGGCTGGCTGGTTGGCTGGTGGCTGGGCTGATTTTGCGTGAGAGAAAAATACTGTTGTGGCTGGCTAAATCCGGCTGAATCCGCCAGCCGAAGAAGGCGTCGATCTCCTTCTCCGCCGGCCGGCCCGGCTGCTTGCTTTTGGAAAGCGAGGCGTATGTATCTCTCCTCTCTCTCTCCCGTCCCGTCGTCTGCTGCTCCGGCCTCAGGAGTCAGGAGGTGGACGTGCTGTGTTGCGGGCTGCGGCCTCGATGCCTCGTAGAGGAGTATCCAAAAAAAAAAACCATGGAGGGGGAGGGAGCCATGGCCCATGGAAGAACATTTTTTGAAAAAGTCCCATGGAAGAACATATCTCGTGTTAGCAAGGGCGAAGTCAGAAACAGAAGGCAAGTGACTGTTGACCCTTCTTCTTTCTTGCCCCCCTTCCTTCATCAATGGCCTCCAAAATTTTAGGGCAAATTGTGGGAGGCTCCATGATGTTTTGGGCAGTAGGCTCCAGCCCCCCTGCACCCACGCTGGATCCGACCCTACGTGTTACCAATACTTAGAGTGTTACCGTATTTTTATTACATCTAAATTTATGCATTAATATTTATTCGAAATATGAATAAAAAACACACAGACATCATCATGCAAAGTTTGAGGGTGAACAAAAATTTGTACAAGAAAAAACAAAAAGAGAAATTTATACTTCAATAGTTGCGGGTTGCAAATCATCTATGAACGGAACCCGCAGCTATTTAAGTGCATGTTTTTTTTCATCTTGCACTTAAAAAGAAAAGAGAAACTTGCACTTGAACGTTTCTCTGCCCATGGCATATTGGCATCTCGCCATCTTGGCCTCCGGGTCAGATCGCACGCGACGCGACCGGCCAACGGGGCCTGGCTCGATGCGTTCGTACCTGGAGTGTACGTGTGCAACTCTCGTTTCCATTAAACGATTTCAAATTTAACTGAATTTATATAAAAAAAATACTAGCGATACTTTCGCCTCCAGGCACTACAGTGTGCCGCTTCGACCTTGGCTACCCTCGCCGCACACCTCTACAACGTACGTAGCAAATACGCAACTCTTTTTCCCTTTTCCTTGTCCCTCTCCCTTCTTTAATGTGTGCGGAATACCCTTTGGAACCGAAATATCTGAACCTGAGCGCCCAAGTGCAGCACAGCATGTGTCCCTGGTGCTCAGGTGGCGCCGCCGCCCGTCCCGCAGGCAGGGTTCACCGAACCGACCGGTCTCGGTAACCGTCGGGTTCCGATTCCGGTTTACCGGACCGGTTGCACCGGTTACCGGTAGAAACCGGTCAAATTCAAATTTAAATTCAAAAAACTCAGTTCAATCGGTTCGTACCGGTATACCGACCGGTTAGACCGGTTTACCGGTCGGTTTGATCGGTTTACTGGCCGGTTTGACCGGTTTGAATTCAAATCCAAATTTAAAATCGTATGTGCAACCGGTATACCGGCCGGTTTGACCGGTTTACCAAGTGGGTCTTAATGGGCCGTCTCATTTTTTCCTTTTCTTTTTTGTTTTAACTTTAAATGTCCGAAAAGCATGTTAAACGAACGAATTTTTGAGAAAATTTGACACCATTAGATTCGTCGCACCTTGAAGTATTTTTAGGATTTTTTTGGGAATTTTTTATTTTTTTGAATTTTGAATTTGGGCTGGTTTAGTACCGGTCCAAACCGGAACCGGACCGGACCGGTGCGGTCAAACCGGACCGGTTCCCACCGTCAAGGGAACCCTGCCCGCAGGTAGGCCGTAGGCGCGTCCATTTCCGGCCGTCGCCGTCCGACGCAATCCCCGTCCAAAGATCGCCGCCGCTCCCGGGCGCTACGGACCCGGTGGCGCCCACTTCACTGTGCGGATAAGCTCCGAGCTATGGCGACGGCTCCACCCGTCCGCCCCTGATGTCATCACTGCCTCTCCCATCCTGTCACGGTAATGACCACGATTAAAACACGAGCGAGTTGTTTTCAATTAATATAACAAAGTAGTACTGCCATAAACTCTGTCATGCTTTGGTGACATTTTTGTCTCTTTTTTCTTCTTCTTCTTAAAAGTTGGGTTGACTGCCGACCTTTTCTGCTTGTACAAATGGCTATCGGAGAGAGGCTGAGATTACAAGTGCGACGGTCAAAAGTCAAAAGTTAAAAAAGCTACGAGTAGTACTCTAGTATTTGTACCCTTCGTTTTTCACTGAAAAACACCCCGGAAAGATTGAAATGGGATTCAGATGTGCCCAAAGCCAGAGGTTAGATTATTCAGATCCAACAACAGGAACCACCTACTGACCGGGGGGTGATGGTCAGGCTGACCGATTCTACTTTTGACCTTTTTTATATAGTAGTAATGCATAGCATTAGGATCAATCTAGCTTGCCCATGCATGTGCCAAGATTTGTGTAATTGGGAAGATTTGGACAAACAAACATTGGTACGGGGCGAAACAATTCAAAAAAGTCTTCGAGTTCTGAAGGTTACCTGCTGCGCAATTGGGAAGATACCATCCCGGCCCAATAGGATTGGAGGCCGGGCCTTAGCAACAGCCAGGCAGGCCGAAATCATGCCCCCAGGCCGGCCCTGTTTTGTCGTCCTAAACTTTCTTTTTTCCAAACAACTTTTTCGTATCAAACCGAATAAATTTGTGACGCTTTCGTGACATTTTTTTTTCTTTTTTTAATCAAAACTTCAAAAGTCAGGCTGTTGGCTGTCGAGCTTTCTCCGATTGCGCACATGGCAAGCAGATAACTAGTAGGCGCACAAAGTGCATCGGTCAAAAAGTTCAAGTAAAAGGCTAGTCTTCAATTGAAACCACCTCAGAAAGGTCG
The DNA here is from genome assembly GCF_016808335.1 of Panicum virgatum. Taxonomy (NCBI): domain Eukaryota; kingdom Viridiplantae; phylum Streptophyta; class Magnoliopsida; order Poales; family Poaceae; genus Panicum; species Panicum virgatum. The sequence continues at coordinate 3,909,159 of NC_053145.1, forward strand.
AATCTTACGCCTGCTTACTTTGCTGAGAGAGGATTCACTCTGGACCCAAATGAGATTCAGATCTACTGGATGATCGGTTCAGATTCCTTTTTTTAATATAAAGAAAAACAGAAACCACTTACGAGTGGTCAAACCTGAACCCTGCTTTTGACCATTTGCAAGTGAAAAATTTTAGATAAACCGGCCTTTATACCCATCTGGTGGATATATACAACCAAGAGTTATAAGACCTCTAAGACTCTAAACCTCATATGAAAGAAAGAAAAGTTAAAATAAAAAAATTAGAAAGAAAGAAAACTAGAGATTAAACTTCAAATTTCTTCTTCGCTGCTATTTCATCCTTGCAAAATTCTTTATGCATCACCGAACCATCACATTTTCAACTTGATGTTCGAATTTGCCCGATGCTACCGAAGCAACAAAGTCTGACCGAAGGACCTACAAGATGACGCTCGAAGAAGATAACGATATCAAAGATACCGTTACCACCTTATCCAGCAAGCCAAATTAAGATTTTCACCCGAAGATCCACCAACAGTTGCATGCGATACTAGAAACAATGCCTACAAAGACTACTTTTGTCTGCACCGACACAATGCTGTGGAGAGCTTTAATTTCGTGCTCTGCCCATCGAAACAGAGTAAAACCGGAAGTTCCGGTTTTTGAACCCGAAGCTTCCGGAATTTAGATTTTTCAACCCAATGTTACATGCACCGACACAATGCTGTGGAGAGCTTTAATATCGTTCGGAACACCTGCCTCTGCTTAGGATCACCAGTCCCATCAACAAGGATGATGATACCACTGTCGGAGTTGCGGCCACGACGGTCTCCAATCATCGACCTGAGGTGGCGCGTCGTCTGGGTCGGTGGCGACCGGATCCTACAGCCATAACGCCGCGGCTCCATGACGCAGCACTCGCCTACCGCTACATTGCGCTAAGCCGTCTCCTCGCCCGCGGGGGGCTACCACGTCCGCTGCGTGGAAAATAACATGGCCCGCATGTCATGACACGTGGAGAAGTTTGGCCAGCTTTGCTGGGGGCCTAGACTAGGCCAAGAGACTTGTTGCGCAGAAAGAAAAAGAGATGGCGGTGGTAGCCCACTGAAGAAGTCCAGGGAGGGAGGCGGGCCATGGGTTCATTCCGGGCCTGCGTAGGCACTAGGCAGGCCTGCGTAGCAGTTTGCCGGGCTTGCTGGGTTGGTAAGCAGGCCCATGCTAGTTGCGCTTTTTTTATTTTTATATTTTTCAATTTTGTTTTTAAAAAAATATATTTTTGTTTTCCAAATTTACAGAAATATACCCCGGCCGCCCCGCTGCTGGGCGGCCGGCACCTAGCCACCCCGCTGCCGGGCGGCAGAGGCTTTTCTGCAAAAAGTTTCGCAGAAAATTTGTGCCCGGCTGCGGGGCGACCACCTCCCATTCCCTTCTAAAAGGGCTGCCTCCCCTCATTTGGTTCAAAAATTCCAGGAAAAAAATACTCGGTTCGTCGTAACACTATTTATACACCATATTATGGCCTAACAGTTCATTAGTACTGCAAAAGTGTGCTTGCATTGCAAGGTAGCATAGACGAAGTTTGAGTACGTAATATGAAAACCAAGACGACAGGTCCATAATGACAATAGAGAAATAAGTGGCAACAACTAACCACCCCTGTCATGCCGACCTCTCTTACGTTGTGCGTGTTGGTGATATGCCCAAGAGCCCATCATCACAATACGGTTTAAAGGCCCAAGAGGATATTAATCCAAGAGGGATTAGGGTTACTAATGAGCCTATGAGATAGAAGACCATTAGTACGCCCTATATATACGAGGGAGGGGCTAGGGAGGCGATAACCCTGAGAGCCACGCCACCTCCTAGCTGCCACCCCTCCCTCTCCCTCTCGGCCGCCGTCCTTGCCGTGCGTGCGGTGCTAGCACACCGACGCCCGGCGTTTCATCTCCGTACGTGTGGACTCCGTGGAGGCGCTGCTGCGACTGCTGCGCTGATCGGCTGTTGGGATCAAGTACGAGGAGCTCGGTTCGTGGGACGTGATCGACTACTTCCTCTACATCGACACGCGACTTCTTCCGCTGCGCTGCGCGTCTAGTGGTAACGATCTATGATCTTCTACTCGTAAGTATCTTGGATATATGCGGTAGTGATGCTAGCGTAGCCTACCCGTTTCCCTACAGTGCATGTACGTGATCTGTAGGGTAGCTATGACGGTCCGATGGCCTCATGTCTCTGGTAGGACGGCGTAATAGAGCCACAGGTGTATGCAACCTGGGATCATCGTCCTGGGCAGGCGTAGCAAACAACCGTTGCTTTCTCGCTGTAGCGGTTTCCTAAGCGCTACTTTGGTAGAACACGTCGTACGCCTAACTTGTTTTTGCAGGGTGTGATGTGAATGGTATGGCCTCAATGTCATGTGATGATGTATGTGATGCTTTGTGCGGCCTGCGTGTCGCAAGTTAACACAACCGGGTTGAGGTTGCACTATTATTGTATAACGACCTACGTGTCGACTTGTGATGTTTGAATTCTCATGTAATTATTTCACTAGCTATTAGATGTAGTAGCTTAGTATCTTTTCATGGAGGCTTCAATCATGATGGCGATGATGATCACCACAAGACAGGACGGATGGCAATGGAGGTCACCTTGGAGCCATGGCGATGTAGCCCATTGTGATGCAAGAGGCCATACTATTCACAATATAATATGATTATATGCATGTGATGTTTATTTTCCTGTCATACTATTCTTTCATGCTTTTACATATGGTGGATGCTTTAATCATGATAGAATAGCTTCCCTCAGAAAAGGTTGAGTTTTTGATGCCTTTTACCAATAGCTGCACCTATAAATTTTGATCGTTGTGTGGTAGGTTTACCAAAGTAGAGTACTCTCAGCTATCACTTTTTGTATATGGTGGATGTCAGACATTCACAAGCATAGTATTGGTTTACTCAGCAAAGCTATCAAAACAGTTTTGGGCTTTAAGGCATAGGGTTGGGGCCGGGGCATTGGATGCCACCCAACAAACAAGAGTCGCATAGAGATGTGATTAGTAATTTGTTACTTACCTGTATCACTACTTTTCTAGCCGTGATGCTAAAGCTCACTAGAATTTTAGTGATTATGGATCTTGAACCACTATATGTCATTAGAGGGAAGATGACTTTGATATAGTAGGTTGTCTTTTGTTAAATCAGTTAATGAAAGTCTTTACATAAACTTAGTGCTGAAATCTTGCTTTACTTTAATGTTGTAGATCATGTCTGCCAGTAACAATTCCGCTTTCAATTTGCGTTCTATTCTTGAGAAATAAAAATTGAATGGAACAAACTTTATTGATTGGTACCGCAACCTGAGAATTGTTCTCAGGCAAGAGAAAAAGGAGTATGTTCTTGAACAGCCATATCCTGATGATCTCCCTGACAATGCAACTGCTGCTGATCGCAGAGCTTATGAGAAGCACTGCAATGACTCACTTGATGTCAGCTGTCTGATGCTCGCCACCATGTCCCCTGATCTGCAGAAGCAGTATGAGCATGCGGATGCTCACACCATGATCGAGGGGCTGCGTGGGATGTTTCAGAACCATGCCAGGACTGAGAGGTTCAATATCTCAAAGTCCTTGTTTGCGTGCAAGCTGCAAGAAGGTAGCCCAGTCAGTCCTCATGTGATCAAAATGATTGGTTACATTGAGACTTTGGACAGACTTGGTTCTGAACTTCACCAAGACTTGGTTACTGATGTTATTCTCCAGTCGCTCCCGGCGAGCTATGAGCCTTTTATCATGAACTTTCAGATGAATGGCTTGGATAAAACATTGAGTGAGTTGCATGGGATGCTAAAGACAGCAGAGGAGAGCATTAAGAAGAATCCCAATCATGTGATGATGATTCAGAAGGGGAACAAAAAGAGGAAGCGTTGGACGCCTCCTAATCCCAAAGGTAAAGGCAAGGAAAAGAGTTCCGGTGGTGAGTCCTCGGGCTCTAAGCTAAAGCCAGCACCTAAGGCCAAATCTGGCCCTACTTCTGAAGATGAATGCTTCCACTGTCATGAAAAGTGACATTGGTCTAGGAACTGCAAGAAGTACTTGGAAGAAAAGAAGAAGAAGGGAAGTGAGACTTCCACTTCAGGTATAAATGTTATAGAAATAAATATTGCATTATCTTCTAGTGAATCATGGGTATTTGATACTGGATCGATGATTCACACTTGCAAATCGTTGCAGGGTCTAAGTGAGACTAGAAGATTTGCAAGAGGCGATTTGGACGTTCGTGTCGGTAATGGCGCAAAAGTTGCGGTGTTGGCGGTCGGCACCTACCACTTGTCTCTACCCTCTGGATTAGTTTTAGAATTAAATAATTGTTATTGCATTCCTACTTTGAGCAAGAACATTATTTCTTCTTCATGTTTGGAAGAAGTTGATGATTTTAAGATTGTAATAGAGAATAAACGTTGTTCTATTTTTTGCAATGCTATTTTTTATGCTCATTGTCCATTGGTGAATGGATTATACGTTCTTGATCTTGAGGATAAATCTGTCTGTAACATTAATACTAAGAGGCTTAGACCAAATGATTTGAATCCCATTTTTATTTGGCATTGTCGCTTAGGTCATATAAATGAGAAGCGCATTGAACAACTCCATAAAGATGGATTGTTAAGCTCATTTGATTTTAAATCATTTGACACATGTGAGTCTTGTTTGCTTGGAAAGATGACCAAAGCGGCTTTCACTGGTCATAGTGAGAGGGCGAGTGACTTATTGGGACTTGTACATACCGATGTATGTGGACCAATGAGCTCAATAGCTAGAGGTGGTTTTCAGTACTTCATTACTTTCACTGATGACTTTAGTAGATATGGCTATATCTACTTAATGAGGCACAAGTCTGAATCGTTTGAAAAGTTCAAAGAATTTCAGAATGAAGTACAAAATCAATTAGGCAAGACAATTAAATTTCTGCGATCTGATCGTGGAGGAGAATATTTGAGCCTTAAATTTGGTGATCATTTGAAGCAATGTGGAATTATTCCGCAGCTAACTCCGCCCGGAACACCTCAATGGAATGGGGTATCCGAACGGAGGAACCGAACCTTGTTGGATATGGTTAGGTCCATGATGAGCCAAGCTGATCTTCCATTGTCATTTTGGGGTTACGCTCTTGAAACTGCTGCGTTCACACTGAATAGGGTTCCAAGTAAGTCTGTTGAGAAGACACCATATGAGATATGGACTGGGAAGCGTCCCGGATTGTTTTTTCTCAAAGTTTGGGGATGTGAGGCTTATGTCAAACGTTTGATGTCAGATAAGCTCACTCCAAAGTCAGACAAATGCTTCTTTGTGGGGTATCCTAGGGAAACCAAAGGATATTATTTTTACAATAAGGCGGAAGGCAAAGTGTTTGTCGCTCGCAATGGTGTTTTCTTATAAAAGGAGTTTCTCTCAAAAGGATTTAGTGGGAGCAAGGTGCAACTTGAAGAAATTCAGGAAACACCCGAAACAGTTTCAGCACCCACTGAAGATCCACGGGATGTGCAAGATGTTGCACAACCCGTAGTTGAGACACCAGCCCCACGAAGGTCTATAAGGGCACGTCGCGCTACTGACAAGCTCAACCTCCTTATTACGGAGGAGCACCACGTATTATTGATGGAAAATGATGAGCCCTTGACCTACAAAGAAGCAATGATGGGACCCGACTCCGACAAATGGCTTGAAGCCATGGAATCCGAGTTAAAATCCATGCATGATAATCAAGTTTGGAACTTGGTCGATTAGATTGACAGTGTAAGACCTGTCGACTGTAAGTGGATTTTTAAGAAAAAATTAGACATGGATGGAAATGTTCACATCTATAAGGCACGATTGGTGGCGAAAGGTTTCCGACAAATTCAAGGTGTTGACTATGAGGAAACCTTTTCGCCCGTCGCAATGCTAAAGTCTATTCGGATTCTCCTAGCAATTGCCGCATATTATGACTATGAGATATGGCAAATGGATGTCAAAACCGCTTTCCTTAATGGACATCTAAGTGAGGATGTGTATATGACACAGCCTGAAGGTTTTGTCGATCCTAAAAATACTGGGAAAATATGTAAGCTTCAGAGGTCCATCTATGGATTGAAGCAAGCATCTCGGAGTTGGAATATTCGTTTTGATGAAGTAGTTAAAGGGTTTGGCTTCATCAAGAATGAAGATGCGCCTTGTGTTTACAAAAAGGCTAGTGGGAGCGCACTTGTATTTCTGGTCCTATATGTGGATGACATATTACTGATCGGAAATGATATTCCAATGCTTGAAGCCGTTAAAACCTCATTGAAAAAGAGTTTTTCGATGAAGGATTTAGGAGAGACGGCTTATATTCTGGGTATTAGGATCTATAGAGATAGATCAAAAAGGCTAATTGGATTAAGCCAAGACACGTACATTGACAAGATATTGAATCGGTTCAATATGCAAGATTCCAAGAAAGGTTTCTTGCCAATGTCACATGGCATTACTCTAAGCAAGAGTCAGTGTGCTACGACACCTGATGAGCAAAAGAGGATGAGTACGATTCCTTATGCTTCAGCCATAGGGTCAATCATGTATGCTATGCTTTGCACGCGCCCAGATGTTTCCTTTGCTCTAAGTGTTACGAGCAGGTATCAGTCAGATTTCGGTGAAGCTCACTGGACAATTGTAAAGAGTATCCTTAATTACTTGAGAAGAACTAAGGATATGTTCCTAATATTTGGAGGCGAAGATGAGCTCCTTGTAAAGGGTTACACCGATGCTAGTTTTCAAACAGACAAAGATGACTCCAAATCGTAATCCGGTTTTGTTTTCTGCCTCAATGGTGGGGCAGTGAGCTGGAAGAGTTCCAAGCAAGATACGGTGGCTGATTCGACGACAGAGGCCGAGTATATTGCAACTTCCGAAGCTGCAAAAGAAGCTGTTTGGATCAGAAAGTTTGTTTCTGACTTGGGTGTTGTTCCTAGTGCGTCCAGTCCAGTGGACCTCTATTGTGATAATAGTGGTGCCGTTGCACTAGCAAAGGAGCCTAGAACAACTAAAAAGTCCAGACATATACTGCGGAAGTATCACCTCATCCGTAACTTTGTTGAGAAAGGTAATGTGAAGGTTTGCAAGGTGCATGTCGATTTGTAGCTGCTCTGTGCTCTTTGATGAGCCAATGCAATCCTCAGAAAGGTTTATTGATGTCAAAAATTTAAAAATCATTAATTATTCTCCATTTTTTGAGTCAAAAAAACTTTACTTCAGTTTGCAAGGGTCAAGCACAAAACTCACAGAAAAGCAAGTCAATGTCTCTAGTAAACAGAGTATACATGATCTTGGCTCCACAAAACAGAGTATACATGGGACCTTGTCTCAAGAAAACAGATTATATATGTTCTATTGATCTTGTCTACAGAAAGCCAGGGTATCTTCGACCTTTGTCTCTTTGCCTGCAGAAATCAGAGTATAGATCTTGTATCTGGAAAGCAGAGTAATATGATCTCCAACTTGATCATAGTAATGACATGGACCTATAAATCTGTGAACACTCATTTGTTTAGATTCAAATTAGAGTATAGATCTTGTATATTACGAATCGAAAATAAGGTTCTGCACTTGACAGACCCAAACATGGTAAGCTACAACGAGCGCGTTGTGAGTTGTGACCCTCCGGTTACAATCCGAATTCCAACACTTGCAAACATTCAGCCAGAGGTTTGAATTTGGCAGAACATAGACATGAGTTAACATTCAGTAGATAGAAAACGCTCGGCAGCCAGTAGCAGGAGCTGCAGCAAAAAGAAGTCAAAAGAATTTGATCTCAGAAGCTGTATGATAGAACTGGCATAATCGAAAACCAGAAAGTTGCATCGAGTGCAGAAAGAAAGCTAAATAGGGTAACGAATACCGTCAGTTGGAACATGGAGGCGAGTTGCACAATGCAGAATGTTAACCAGACTTTCCATGAGCATCACTGATAGTAATTCATGGGAAGGCTTCGAACTCACATACGAGATGATTGAGCATCAAATTCCCAGGGGAGATGAACAACCGTGCATGAAAACGGAAGCTGTTCAAACTTAGCTGCCGTGCAGCGGAGCCTGCCCATGGGAATTCTGCTCCGCACTTCACAGTTGCTTGCCTCACCATCCGGGGCTCCGCCTTCGCCGCCAGCCCGCCACTGCCTCCTCGCTCCTCGATCCGGCGGGGAGGTGAGGTGCCGCGGGAAGAGGAAGGGGTCGGGGAGCGGAAAGGTTTTTTTTTTTGTATGAAATTCCTTCCGACTAGGCCCCTCATCTAATGAATCTGGGCCGCCTAATCGCGATCGGACGGTCAAAACCAACCGATCAGCGTTGCGCTAGGCACCCTACCAGCCAGAGTTCGACTCCCATGGGCTCTGTAACCCCGATACTTCAACATGACCCCGTATCACGTATCCGATACGTATCCGCGTATCCGATACACCTTTGTGCCTTTAAGTTTTGCAGAAATTTGACGTATCTACGTATCCGTATCGGGCCGATACTGATATGCCTATCCGTATCGGTGCTACATAGCCCATGGGGAGCGGATTTCTTGGCCGGAGGTGGGGCGGTTAGAATGCAGAGACGTTTTGTCACAGCGCTATAGTTAACTTTGCAATGCTTTACTAGGGTAAATTGTTTCTGGGGCAATCCTCAAAACAAGACCGGTTATGGTTTGTAACTTTGCATGCGGCACGCTCCTTATCGTTGTTAGTTGCCACATCTCCCATGTCAGGTTCAGCCGTTCAGCAGAAACAGCAAGAGAACGAGCCAAATTCACTCGGGAGTCTGGAACCAGGTTTCTCCGGTGCATAAAACCTGCCAGTTCCATACAAGTGACTCTATAGACCACATAAAACTGGACAAAGCCTTTAAGAGTGAGTGCGTCTGTAAAAATGTTTGCTAAATTAACTCAGGAACACTTTATCCCTTTCAAAATGCCATTCACGCTACCAAATGTAGGCAGCATGAAGCACATACATTCCAAAACACTTCACTGCTACTAGTAATGTCTCCTGCAGCCAAAAAGCGGCACCATAATAACATTTCACTGAAGTTTGTACTGAAGAACAAGGTGATTACAAGAAGAATTACATGTGCAACAGGGCATATCAACACTCAACTGAAGCAGCACGAGCATGTAGTGTAAGCAAAGTGGAAAATCCTAGTTGCTAGATCAGTCATCTCTCCATTCAAGCTGGCATTCTTCTCTGCAACACCTGTAGAATGTTGTCATTGGCTCATCAGCTGACCGAATCTGCATCTGCTTGAAGTATGCTTCTCCATGGTTGCATCTTGGGCATGAAGCTGCAAGTTCAGCGAATGCACTTAGCATACTGTGGTTTCACACATTATGTATTCAGACATTAAATTCTAGATCACGTCAATAGCAGATAAAAGTAGCTGCCCCACTATATTCAAGAAGAAAATGGTTTCACCCACATGGTCATAGTATCAAAAATTATGCTATCCATATGATTATTCCAAAAACATGCCTCCAATGTTGCAACTTGGGTATGCAGCTGGCAGTCAAGTTCCATGAATGAGCATGGGGTGCTATGTCCGCCATGTTTCTTACTCAGCTCCGTTAGCTGTTTTTATTAGGAGAAAAGATCCTCTTTATGGCAAGAGTCACTATTATCAATATTGCATCAAATTGCTATCTTCCTGCTTTCTAAGTTATTATACTTTTCGTCCCCCAAGCGCTTATAAGTACAAGCCCTATTAGATCCCTGCACTATAGTTTTCAACAAACAAGCACCCCAAAACTAATGCTATTTCTGTCAGCTTGAAGTGGCAAATAGGACTGCTCTGAATCTAGTAAAACGCACATCCATGAAAATTTGCAAGAGGTCAGTATAATAGTTTCCAAAAAAAAAATGTGTCAAACATCTAACTGATTCCTCAATCTGATTGAATGATGCTCCTTGATAATTCAAGAGTGGAGATTTTAAACATAAAATTGGAGGTTTCAGGTTTCTTTTTTGCGGTTTGTATTTAGCAGATATAATAGCTAACTTGATTTAAGTTTCAAAGATAAAAGGGGGCAGATTGAAGATAGCAAGAAGCATAATATGCTTCTTGTGTTACACTATTTGTCCGTGACACCACTTTGACCTTCTCATTTCGTGTTTTACAAGTGGTTTAATAAAAAAATGTCACCTCATTTGCTTTGTTTACTAAACCACGAGTTTAAATAACAGACAAGCTACACTGAAATTTTGTTGATTTGCTCAAATAATAACATAACCCACCCACCAAATAGAAAAGAAAACTCGGTACTGCTACTGTACTACAATACTGGCTGTTCTGATTAATCATTTTTTACTTTCGAATTTCGAGGCTAAAACTTCTTCGAGGTCAAGGATTAGGATAACGACAACTCAACAACGATGCCCAATGGCTAATAATGAAAACACCATCAGCAAATAGCAAAGCTATCGCCTGCCTGAGATAAGAACCGAATCATAGCTCGTAAGAGCGCACAGAGTATATAGTAGCTCCAGAGAACAAAGAAAAGGGCAGAGGTCTCACTTGCGGTCTTGGGGGCCAATTCCATCGCGTCGGCTTTGCTGAAGATGGGCTCTACCTCCTTCTTGACCACCTTCGCCTTCTTCACGATCTGCGGCACCGTCAAGGGAAACGGAACCACATCAAACACGAATCGATGTGAGTCATCAGAGCGACAGAGAGCAACGGTACAGAAAAAGCGGCGGCGAGGAAGAGGAATAGGGCGAGGGACCTTGTTCTGCATCGGGCAGACGTAGGGGCAGACGGGGCAGAAGAGGCGCAGGCGGTGGCCTCCTGTGCCCGGATCGATCTGCAGCAGCAGCCCACATGCCGGGCAGAACTCCATCGCCGCGCTTCGCCACCGCCGCCGCCGCCGTCGCCCTTGTGCCCCGCCTAATAGACGGGGATATCGGGAGAGACCGACACAAAAACCCTGGTTTTTGGGCTTGGCAAGGGGGATTTCGATTGGTGACGTCGTGGGCTGTCAATAACTGGGTGTCAACTATCAAAACAAGTAGAGGAGCATGCATGATCATCAGATATTTAAAAAGACGATCAAACAGTATGTAGCAGAATTTATCTTCATCCTTTATAAGCATGCATAGCAGAATTTATCTTCATCCTTTATAAGCATGCATGTCTAGCTCATCAACAGGAGGTTGCATGTTGTGGTAAAAGCTATCATGTCATAGAGAAACAGCAGCATATATCTAGAACTAAGCATATATCCATCCATCATCTTAATTATGAACACATTTGTGACACAAGCAGATTCAATTTTAATAACACAAAAAGATAGATAATAAGATCTTATTCTAATCTGCTCTGATCTACAGCAAAACAGCAGCATATATCTACAACTAAGCATATATTCATGCATCATCTTAACACATGTGACGCAGGCAGATCCAATTTTAGTAACCCACAAAGATAATTAAGATGTTGTTCTACTCTGATCTACCGCAACAGCTGAATCAGACAAAAAAACACATGCTAACAAAATAGATCGGACGAATCAGGCGCATAGACCAAGCTAACACCATGGAGCCAGACTATGGGGCGTGTTTGGTTAAACGTCTTGTCAAGTTTACACAAAAAGACAAACGTCCGCATGTAGTACTAAATGAAGTCTATTTGCAAAACTTTTTTCAGGGATGGGTGTAATTTTTCGAGACGAATCTAGTGGCGGTAATTAATTGATGATTTGCTACAGTGATGCTACAGTAACCATCCTCTAATCGCGCGGTCAAAAGCCTCATTAGATTCGTCTCGCGATTTTACACGGGGGGTTGTGGAGGTGGTTTTGTAATTAGACTTCATTTGATACTCTAAATTAGCGGCCAAAGCGTGCTACAGTATTTACACGAAAAAAACCAAACCCGGCCATGGATGCCCAACGGTCTCATCTACGAACAACTACGCGGCAAATCATGAGAACGGTATCATCCACGAACAGCATAATAACATCCCACAGTTCCTAGATCAACGATCTAAAATAAATCGCACGAGCACCGCAGGCAAAAAAAAAAACAGCAGATCCTATCAGATCTACAGAAAAGTCACCTCGCAGCCATCAACGAACTGAAACAACAGGACTACTTCACCGCATGAGTCCTACCATCGTTCCAACCAACCGATCGATCTAGACGAGAGGGGGGGGGGGGCGCAGGGGGGAGGAGGGTCGCCGTACCTTGAAGCGGGGGGAAGGATCGCCGAGGCTCGCTGGAAGGGGGGGTGGCGCTCGGACTGGCGGGACTGCCAACGACACGAGACGAGATGTGATGTGGATTGGGGGAAGAGTACAATCGTACCTTATATCAATAAAAAGAGAGTACTATCTTTTACTCTGCTTGTATATTCGGTTCAGCTGCTTCACATCTTGTTTCTTTTTTTGAGTGCAAATTTCAACGTCCCTATCGAACACAATCAGGGCAAAAGATAACCAAAGAAATGATGTTTTTCATGTGGTACTGTGTGGACAAAGTTCGAAGGATATGGCTGTTGTTGGCTCCCTCTGGAATTGCTCCAATCGCATCAGCAATTATTATTTGTAACACCTAAATATCAGTATATAACAGAAGGGCACCAGTCCAGATATAAAGCTAGTCATATAACTTTCATAGAAGGCATCTCAGAAAGATAAACTTTTAATTACTTCGAAATGAGAAGATTCTGCATTGGATCCCAGTTTAAGATTCAGATACACCCAAATATTCAGGACCATAAAGAAAATGCAAACCACGTACGAAATATCTCAACCCTACTCTTGGCCTCCTTGTTCACAGTTCGTCGGCAGGTGCTGAAGTTGAAGAGCTAGGCAGCTAGCAAAATATCAATTGCTATGTACACGGTGTGTTCAACATAAATAACCACCCTGGGTTCCTACAGTCTGGTGTGTACTATTTGTTTCTCAGATTACTGCACTAGCAGTCGACTGATTTGAAGCATATTTAAAAATAAAACTGAAGCTGTTACACAAGAATTTCCTCATTGGATGGCCAATTGTTAGTCGTCCCGTGCAACTCCTGTACCCTTAAGCTGGTCGTGCTAGAAGAATTTTACAGTACAAACATCAGTGGGCAATGGAAAAAAATTCAGAGCAAGGATTTGAATTTTGTTAAGGCAGATCCCTGTACTTGACAACATCAATCATGTCCAAATCATATTCCTTGCAGATCCTTGAAATGGTATCACAATCCAAACCTTCATCCAAGTTTCTCCTTTCCAGGAACCCATCAAGCCTTTTGGATGGCCGCAACTTCTGTTCAATGAATACCAAAAGGCATTAGATACAGATGCAGAAAATAGCAGTAATTGAAATCTAAGAAACTTATTTAAATAATTTTAAGATCATCTATCAGAACCACACCCCAACAACTCTTTGTCCCACCCTCTCTTAGAGAACATGTATCAAAGAGATATATGCACCAAATATGACTAGATTATTATAGTTATTAAAGAAAGAACTAAAAAGGTTTCTTTATTGATGTTCGTACTAGAGAGGGCATCTTAGCTTCATACTAGAGAGGGCAAATTTAAAGTACTTTGGGTAATATACTCCTAAAAAAGAATAGTTTGGATAATAGCAAAACAAAACAAGTACAGGTAAGAATGCTACACCAAATTCTAATCAGGCTCTATGAAACTCATGAAAAGAAGTATAAATCTTAACAACAACAAAGCCTTCAGCACCAAGCAAAAATTTGGTAGGTGGTAAAGTAAAATCTTTGCGAGAGAGAGAGAAATCTCAATGTCTGTTGCAGTGAAAGAAGTGCCCTGTTTAGCTTCCAGCAGCAAAATTATCATGTTATGCGGCAGAAAAGTTTAGGTTTCCCATGATGGATTCATATGAAACTATAGATTCATTAGAAGAAACATTTAAGAGGCATTGAACACATCTAAAAAGGTGGCTCACTGGGAACATTTGCATATAGCACACTCACTACAGCCAGATCAATCAAACAGTCTAAGAGGCTACCATGGCAGCGTTTGACAACTGCTTCATTGAAAATTTATCCTAGGGCATGGTTACAATAGGTTAAGTGATCGGACCTCAGTTTACTAATATTCTTGAGGTATCTGATCTATATGGTTAGTATGTTGCACTTGTGATGCAAGATTTGACTCCATTCAGGAAACACTACACATATTGAGATGTGCAAGGTATTACTGGTGCAGAAACCACTTAAGTTCAATGTACAGGTAAAGTCTCAAAAGACAATCAAATTTGGAGTAGTTCAATGTACAGGTAAAGTCTCGAAAGAGAATCAAATTTGGAGTTGTAGTTGTCCATTAGATTGCCTCAGTGCAAAACTGACCCAAGGATATAATAATATGAAGGTCTTGCTCATTCAGAGTTAGGGCAACTTACCCAAGTAGAATACCGGGCATTTTCATTAGGGTTACCATCCTTTCCTGAACGAATCTCCTTCTGAAGAACTTCCCGTTGATCTGAGCAGTCCGAAACTAGCAACTGGAGCCTCTCACTTCCCTATACCAAAATAAAAATCAGGTAAACCTAAAAAATAAGATAAAACTCAATTGTGTTATCATCACGATGTTTAACTAACATAATAAAGTGGTATACTGAAAAAATTGCAGCCAATGTAAAACATTTGCCCAATTTTCTACCCTAGAGAACTAGTCGACACCAACAAGATTTGTAGGGGGCCTTTTTTTTGCAATTGGGAGAGGGTATAAACTCACCATACACAAATACAAATTTACAGAAATTTGAATGATTGAAAGAGTAATGAATACCACAACACTGACACTAAGCAGTAAACATCTCTTAAGACTAAGTGGATGACTTCACAAACCTGCAGAGCTCTCCAATGAGAATAAGCACGAAATAATACCCAAAAGAATGGTATGTTTGGTAAAGGTAGTACCTACACTTGAATAAATGAAGTATCAGACAGTTGCACCATGTCGTAGCCAATAGAGTTAATACCAGTTGTACAAATATGTAAATTTACAAGGTGCACCGTACAATTAACATTATAATTTTTTAAGTAATGTGCCATAATGCAGAACACAATAAAAGTAAAACAAATCTAAACTAATAATATATGCAGAGAACATTTGAATCATCCAACTGACAGCATTGTTATGAATTGCTAGTTGACACCACTACCCCCAAAGTAAGTAACTGCAAACCTACCATGAAAACACTAGTAACTGGAAGCAAACAAACTGAGCCATAAAGAAATTTCTTGTGAACTGACGCACCCCTGGTCATCAGAAACAATCCACAAGCAAAAGGGTCAGAAATTATAAAAATTAGACAAGACAATGTGTGTTGAAGGGCATCAAGCATTCACCTAACAGCAATATGCCGCAACCGTCGACGCACAAGACGAGAATTTGTGCTGCATTAAGAATTTGTGATTTAGAATTTTAGAGGCATAAATACAAATGAAGGCATGTATCTTAAAATTTTCTGGCCAGCTGTGCATAGAAGACTTTAACAAGTGATGCATGGTAATACTAGTTCCATAGTGATTCTTAATGATTTTTAGGTCAGTGATTATTAAATCTCACCAATTAACTTCTAAATCACATCAAACACATGATGTGGTACTGCATGCATGAGGGTACACAATTACAAACAAAGACAGTGAAGCAAAATAGATATTACAAATGACTCATTTCTAGGCTCTTGGGTCATATAAACTTTGATGCAAAAAAGAGCATAGTATTCTTACAGACAATAAAGCATAAGTAAGCACAGAAGTGAAATTTTAACATACACTAACTTTATTGTACCAAAATAATGACGAGTTCTCCTCAGTTTACAAAAAATTGTATGAATACACTAAAAGCCTTAAAATGTAAATAAAGCAGTAACTCACAACTACAATTTTCAAACAATTCACAGAGAAACACAGAAGCTAGGACAGTTCAATACTTATAGATAGCTAATCTGTCTATCTATCTAACATATGTAAGTTATTAAGTATACATCCATAGAACGGAAAGAATTGTAAATTAAAGTTGCAAGAATTGAACTTAAAACCAAGAAAATTAAAGGACATTTATGTTGGCCTCGACCTCACACCAGCGCCCAGCTCACGCACGCACACACTATGCTTGAGGTGAAAGAAGGTGAACAAGGAAGAAGAGAAGCAGAGAACACACGCACGGCCTGGTGCTGCTTAAAATTCTGAGCTGCAGCTGCTCTTTTCTTTATATACACAACCAGTCAAAGGAGAGCATTTACAAGGTATGGCTTTGCAGCCACTACTACTAACTGCTACTGCTATTCCTACTGCTAGCCATGCTGCTACTTGCAGCTTCTACTATGTACAATAGTCATCAGCCGCCTGAATTTAAATGGCAGGCTTGACCAAATGGGGAGCTAGAGCTCCTGCAACTACCAGCATAGAAAGGCAAGCTAGAGCATGGGTAATTATCTAACAATTTAAGACCTGTTCATCAGGAACATCCTACAAGATGCCGAAACCAATAAAAGCATGCTAAATTTTCAGTTGCTGGTTTGCATAAAGTTGTGAACATGTAACATATCATACCCAAGCTATGTACTTTGCTACTAACATGTGTGCTTTCTTTGTTTTCCTGCTCAATGTACTTTGCTAGTTTTGTCCATTGGGGGCAATGTATGTGTGCTACTGTTATAATGTATGGTAATTGCACTAACAACGGATACTATACAATGAAATCCACAAAACCTGATGAAGATTCTAGTACAGTGCACATTAATTCGACAGGTAAACTCACAAGCGCCAGCACCTTCCTACCATTTGGACACCAGACAACAAAATGAAACGATAACGCAGGTGATTATCAACATAGCTCACCTTGCCGGATGCACTATTTCGAGCGCGCCTACATCCTTGGTCACGGACTTCAGCAGCACCTCCGACGGCCGCACCCGCGAGAGCAGCTTCAGCCCGAAGCTGCACCAGAACAGAACAAGAGCGGAAGGCGCGTAAGCCAGACAGCGAGCCTCATTTCGGCATTTCCGAATCCACGGAACCCCAACCCAAGACAAGTGTTAAACCCACACCCACATCCAACTGACCTGTGGATCCGGCTCTTCATCGACCCCTCCGGCGCGCTCCCGAACCCGATCCACGCCCGGTTCATCTGCGCATCGGAGC
Source organism: Panicum virgatum (assembly GCF_016808335.1). Taxonomy (NCBI): domain Eukaryota; kingdom Viridiplantae; phylum Streptophyta; class Magnoliopsida; order Poales; family Poaceae; genus Panicum; species Panicum virgatum. The sequence continues at coordinate 3,926,321 of NC_053145.1, forward strand.
CAATCCATCAGAAAACCCCGCCCAAAACCCAAATGCAGGCCTACTGCAACAACCGGCGCGGGCGTGCGGAGGGCGCGCGTGGGGGTGGGTCCGAGCACCTTGTCTGCGACGAAGTCGACGACGGACTCGGCCTTTTCCGGCGCCGTGCGCCCTCCGGAGGTGATGCCGCGCCAGAGGTCCCTCAGCGTCGGCGGCGGAGGCGGGTGGGCGCCATCGCCGGCGGGTGCCGCGGCGGCGCGCGGGCGGGCGAAGCACCAGGCGCGGCCCTTGACGGGGAAGACGACGACGCGGGCCTGCATCGCGAGGCGAGGTGGGAGCCGGTGCTGGAGGCGAGGCGGCGGCGGCGTGGGCGGTGTGGTGGCGTGGCGACTGGCGAGGCGGAGGCGGAGGCGGAGCGCACTGACTCGGAGACAAGGTTTTTTTATCCGACCGGTTCACCCGAACCGCCGGCCACCGGTTCCGGTTAACCGGACCGGTTGGACCGGTTACCGGTTCCGACCGGCCAAATTCAAAACCAAATTCAAACGTAGCCGTTCTAACGGTTAGGACCGGTTAGCCGGCCGGTTTGTTGGTAAAACCGGACCGGTTGCACCGGTTACCGGCCTTTTAACAAAATAAACCGACAGTTTTAAATTGGTTCCGTGGTGTGAAATAAAAGGAAATTTTGGTATGAACTATGCACATATTAATGTAAAATACCACACCAAAGTAACAATTTATAATTATGCAGAGATATACAATATTAATGCGCGTGCATACAAATACCATAGTCCTAATCGTGACTACAAATACAGTAGTCACTGATACACATTAATAATAGTTCAACGTAAGAATGGGAAGACCCCCATTCTGGACGCCATTTGGTATTCGACGATGGACATCACATTCAAACCTCGCACTCTAAGCAGTTCAGCCTTGTAGTCTTGCCAAGATTGCCCTGTCCACGCCGATGTTGTCCCCCATTCCTGAACTAACATAGTGTAAAAATGGGGGTCTTCCCATTCGTACACCCATCTCGTCTGTGGCTCCATGCTGATGTCAGGTATGGGATAGTGAAAAGAGTGCCTGGAATCGCTATAGGAGGAAGAAGAGTACTGTGGAGTATCGTTGTCCGTCGGTCCAACCGTTCTCCTCGGCGATTCCGGTGCTCCATGATCGGGGTCCTGTGTAGCATGTGTGAATTGAGTCTCCCCTGCAATTAACCATATATAATAATTAGTACTCATAATCAGAAACAAGTGTGCATATATAGGTGCAATGTATACCTGTGAAACGAATGGGAATACCACCACCACTACCACCACCACCACCACCACCAGCAGCATCTGCACCGTCACTACCGTCACCATCACCAGCGGAGCTGCTATCCCCAGTCTCTTGATACGGTGGACTACGCTCACCATCGCCATCATCTGTGGACGTGTCGCTGTTCACTGATTTTGCTGTTGCTTTTCCTTTTTGTTTTTGACGCTTCGAGTCACCCTTCGTATGCCCCCTCTGGAATTTCCTCTTCCCTAGGTGAGTGTCACCCACATGTCTACGTGCCCAATCGCTGATGCAAGCATCCCCCGTAGTGTCACGTAGATCTGAGAGGTTTATTTGATCCCTGACAATATGAGACGGGAGAGGGACGTCTCCGTCATCATCATCCTCGTCCAGAACTGGAGCGCGGTTAGATCGACCATATTCCATCCTGAAGCGTCCTCTCATAAGAGAAGACTTAAATGTGATACAAAACATCAGTCCCAGGAGGCTGATGCCACATTTATTACATCAGATGGTTCAGAACCTTACAAACCTTGGCGGACACTCGATACAGATGATAATAATTAATAGCCAAGCTACAACATAACACCAGACCGCAAACCACATAGGGTCCACTATGGGCTCAGAGTACTGCGACAGCGGAGGCATCTCAACGGGGCCGGTTCCACGGGCAAGGTTGGGTGTAGAACGATAACCCTACTCGGCGTCGTCTGGCACGAAGTCTGGATCTTCTTCTGTAAAAAGTAAGAGTGGGGTGAGCACAAACGTACTCAGCAAGTCCAACCACACCCACGGAGGGGTTAAATCAAAATAATATGCCTAGGTAATATCAAGGATAAGGTTTATGGTTTAATTTGCAGAAGAACTATAATTTATGCAGGGGTTTGTTTTAAAGAAAACCTTTATAAAAATCAATTTCAGAAGTAACACGGAGTTTCCAATTTTTAAACTGCTACCGGACTCCTCGTCCGTCGTAGCACACGGCACATCTGCCGGACACAATTCCAAAACAACTCACACCAGCCCATCCCAAGGAAACACTAGTTATGTGCCCACACCATAACTCGCCCAATACCGTGGGCACGGACTATTCGAATAGATTCTTAACTCTGCAGAGGTGTGCAACTTTGCCCACAAGTAGGATACCACAACTCGAACACCGCCGTGTCGGTGTAGATCCCAACATAGCCATTACCCACCATAGCTAAGCCTGACTAGCCATCACGGGATGTACCAAGGGGTCATCGACCGTTCACTTAGGTATAACCGGGCATAAGTCACTCGGGGCTTATCCCTTTTCCTTAGTCACCCGTTGCTCTCAGCTCACCTGATGGCTACCACACCAACTAGTGGGATTTATGCTACGCCGTTGCCCATTCAACGGTCGAGTGGTTTGCACGATAGTGGAGTTAGGTGAGATGACACATCAACTCGGTCCTTAGACACGACAAGATGGATATCTCCCTTCTTTGCCCTGCCACACGGGCATAAGCACACCAATCGGCAAATCGCACAGAAATGCCGTCCATCTCGCCCATACTCATCTTTCGAAAATCCACATTTTATTCCTTCCCACACGCACACATTTTCTTTATAAATCAAATAGTATAATGAGTAAAGTCCTAAGCATTCTAATATCGATTAACGTCCAAACAAAATCAGACATTAATCTAGGTGGTCAAGGAATGGTCATCACAAATCAAGGGGTGGCTATCCAACCGTGTTTTCATGCAAGTAAAACATATGCAATTTATAAAACAGGCCATTGGGTTGTGTTTATAAAAACTAGGACAGAAACATGCATCAAAGGATGGGATTGAACTTGCCGTCTTCGAAGCCTTCGGGGAAGTCCTGTCCTTCGGGCTCGGGGTCGCGGAACTGATCCTCGTTCTCCTGCTCGCAGTACTGCTCGATGACGGGTTCTCCTTCGTTCACTCCGCGGTCTACAGCACACATAACAAGCATCCAATCAAACAAGATCTATCGTTGAGCTCGAATCGGTATCACATAAAATATGGAGATAGAAGTGGTATTTTTGAGTGGTTTCTTAACGGTAGGGCCGAAACTGAGTTCAGAGATACTTGGCAAGGTTTCGGGTTGATTAGAGGTCGTTAGGTTCATGAAATAATAGGTTTAGTAGAGGTTCGGGGGTCGGTCAGGGGCCTGGTTGTAATTACTCCTCGAGAAGGCAGGGACCTATTTGTAATTTTTAGAAATATTTGGACTAAACTGGAAAGGTCTAGGGCATACTTGGAATTATGTTTCATGTGAAAGGGTTTTCTTGAAAATAAAACAAAGGACAGGGTTCTTTTTGAAAAGAAAGGATATAAGGACAAGGGTCCTTTAATAGAATGGGAAGAGAGGGGGGGGCCTAAATGCAAAATGGCCATTCATCCCCTTCCTCCCATCGCAAAACAGAGGAGGGGCGCCGGCTCACCGGCGGCGGCCAATCCGGCCGCCCCGGGCTCCGGGGGTGGCCGTGGACCGGGGGAGAAGGGAGAGGGGGGGTACGGGGCACCGATCCCCGGCCTCACCTTGAGCTAGGGTGGCGCGCAGAGGCGGCTCGGCGAGAGAGGGCGGCGGCGGTTGGGGAACGGCTGCGGCGGCGGCGCTGCGGGTTAGGAGGAGGGGTTAGGGCCGGTGAGTGATGTTGTGGGGGTGGCTAGGGAGCTCGGGGCTCTTTTATAGCTGAGCTAAGGCGGTGGAGCGGCGTGGGTAGGTGAGACGCGGCGGTGGCGGCCGGCGAGCGGCACGGGCCGGAGTAATGGCGCTCCGGCCACGTCCGTTCGTCGTGGAGTGGCGTGCGGCGGTAGCGCGGGCGACGAGGCGGCGAGCAGTGGTGAGCACAGGGCGGCGCTGTGCGGGGCAGCGGCGGGCGGCGCGCGGCGCGGCCAGGCGTGCACGTGGGCTCGGCGAGGCGCGCGCTTGTGCGCACGCGGTGGGGCAGGGGCAGTAGCGTGCGTGCGTACGCCGCGTCGGTGTGCGCGGCGCGGGTGGCGATGGTGGCGTGCGCGGGGTGCGCGGTGTGCTTGCGCGACGCGGCTTGGCGCGGCGCGGCGTGCGTGCATGCGCGGCGCACGGTCGGCCGGGGCGGGGCGCTGCGGTGGCGAGGCGCGAGGGCGGGGAGCGGCCGAGCGCGGAGGGCGGCGTGGCACGCGGGGCAGGCCGAGCTGGGGCGTGCGCGGGGAGGTGGAGCCGGGCACGGCGGCGCTCGGAGCAGGAGGCGGCTCGGGGCAGGCGCGGCGGGGAAGGAAGAGAGGAAAGAGGGAAGGAAGGGAGGGAAAGAAAGAAAAAGAAAAAGGGTGAAGGGAAAAAGGAAAAGAAAATGGAAAAGAAAATGGGGAAAAAGAAAATAGGAAAAAGAATTAAAGAAAAAGGAAATGGGGAAAAGGAAGGGAGAGAAAGGAAAAAGGAGGGGGAAGGGGCGGTGCGCGCCAGCGGCGACCGCGGCCGCGATCGGTCACGCGCGGCGTGCGGGCCGCGGGAGGTGGGGCACGCGGTCGGAGGGGAGAGAGGAAAAAGGAGGGGGCGGGATTCGCGGCGTCCGGTCGCGACACATCGCGTCGGATAGAAAAAATGGATGGGACGCGAATTGAAACCGGGTGTCGGGTTGTTCAGGAGAAAATTCTGGGGCTTGGGTTCAGGGTTTAAGGGAAGTCGAGCTCAACGAAAAACAACTTAGCGCATGATTTGTTTAGTGAATTTTCAGGGTGTTACAAACCTACCCCACTTAAAATGAATCTCGTCCTCGAGATTCGGCTGGTTCCTAAACAGGTGGGGAAACTCCTTCTTCAGAGCGTCTTCTCGTTCCCACGTCGCTTCTTCTACTCCGTGTCTGCTCCACTGGACTCTGCATATCCGTACTTCAGAGTTTCTGGTCCTTCTGGTGACCGTATCGAGAATCTTGACCGGTACTTCTTGATATCGTAGGTCTGGCTGTAGATCTATCGTTTCTACTGGCACGTGCTCTGCCTCGGGTACTCTCAAACATCTTCTTAGCTGTGAGACGTGGAACACCGGATGTATATCTGACATTTCTTCTGGCAGTTCCAAGCGGTATGCTACAGCTCCAACTTTCTTCAGAACTCGGTACGGTCCAATGTACCGAGGGGCTAATTTTCCTTGTACCTGAAATCTTCGGGTTCCTCGAATGGGCGATACCTTGAGATACACAAAATCCCCTGGACTGAAACTTATTTCCCGCCTTTTCTTGTCAGCGTAACTCTTCTGTCGGGACTGGGCTGCTTTCAGCTTCTCTCTGATCTCGGCTACTCTTTCTTCTGCTTCCTTTATGAGGGCGGGCCCGACTAAAGCACGTTCTCCAACTTCTGACCACATCAGAGGGGTCCTGCATTTCCTTCCGTAGAGAGCCTCGAACGGTGACATGCCCAAGCTTGCTTGATACCCATTATTGTATGAGAACTCAGCATAGGGTAAACTCTGTTCCCAATCTTTGCCATAGGTGAGAACACATGCTCTCAACATATCTTCCATAATCTGATTCACCCTTTCTGTCTGACCATCTGTCTGCGGGTGATAAGCGGAACTAAAGTCTAGCTTGGTGCCCATGGCTTTATGCAAACTTTTCCAAAATCTCGAGGTGAATTGGGTCCCTCTGTCGGAAACAATTCGGCTGGGCACACCATGCAACTTCACTATATTCTCCACGTAAAGCTTGGCTAGCTTTTCTCCGCCGTAGTTGGTACGTACGGGTATGAAGTGAGCCGCTTTAGTGAGTCGGTCCACTATTACCCATATGGAATCGTGTCCTTTCTGGGTTCTGGGCAGTCCTACCACAAAATCCATCCCTATTTCATCCCATTTCCAAACCGGAATGGGTAGGGGCTGCAACAATCCTGCCGGCTTCTGGTGTTCAGCTTTGATTCTCTGGCAAGTATCGCAATGGGCGACGAACCGTGCAATATCTGCCTTCATCCCATTCCACCAATACTTCTGTTTTAAGTCCATATACATTTTGGTGGATCCCGGGTGAATTGAGTAGGCCGAGTTATGGGCTTCATCCATGATCATCTGCCTGAAATCTCCTTTCTGGGGCACACAAATTCTGTTTTTATACCACAACGTTCCCTTATTATCAACTCGAAAGTCTGGGGCCTTATTTTCTCCGGTTTGCCTCCGAATTTCCATCAGTCCTTTGTCCGCTCTTTGGGCTTTGCTGATTCTTTCCTCCAGAGTGGATTGGACGTTCAGCACTTGGCTGGAGCCTCGAGGGACAATGTGCACATTTAATCGTGCCATTTCTTCTTGTAAATGGTCATTCTTGGGCCCATAGGATTTCCGACTCAAGGCATCAGCCACTACGTTTGCCTTTCCCGGGTGGTAGTGAATTTCCAAATTATAATCCTTGACTAGTTCTAGCCATCTTCTCTGCCTCAGATTTAGGTCTGGTTGGGTGAAGATATACTTCAGACTTTTATGATCGGTAAAAATTTCGCACTTATTTCCAATCAAATAATGCCTCCAAATCTTAAGTGCGTGCACTACTGCTGCAAGTTCCAAATCATGGGTTGGGTAATTTTGCTCATGAGTTCTGAGCTGACGGGAAGCATATGCAACGACTTTCCCATCTTGCATCAGTACACAACCCAATCCTTGTCGGGACGCATCACAATAGATGACGAAATCCCGATGAATATCCGGCAGGGTTAGCACTGGGGCTGTCGTCAATCTTTGCTTCAACTCCTGGAAGCTCCTTTCACACGACTCCGTCCAGGTGAACTTCTTTTCTTTCTTGAGCAGCTCTGTCATGGGCCGGGCTATTTTAGAAAATCCTTCAATGAATCTCCGATAATACCCAGCTAATCCAAGAAAGCTTCTGATCTCACTGACGTTGGTCGGTTGCTGCCAATTGGAGACTGCTTCGACCTTCTCGGGATCCACTGCTACTCCTTCCGCGGTCAAGATATGACCAAGGAAAGCCACTTTCTCCAGCCAGAACTCACACTTGCTGAATTTGGCGTATAGCCTGTGCATTCTCAACTTCTCCAGAACTACCCTCAGGTGTTGCTCGTGCTCCTGAATACTCTTCGAGTAAATAAGTATGTCGTCAATGAAGACTACGACAAACTTATCTAGATCGTCCATAAACACTTTGTTCATGAGGTTCATGAAATAAGCAGGTGCATTTGTCAGTCCAAAAGACATCACTGTGAACTCAAACTGTCCGTATCGGGTGACAAAGGCTGTCTTCGGAATGTCGCTTTCCCTAATCTTGAGCTGAAAATATCCGGACCTTAGGTCAATCTTGGAAAAGTACTTGGCTCCTTTTAACTGATCGAAGAGATCATCGATCCTGGGAAGGGGGGTACTTATTTTTGATAGTGACTTCGTTTAGTGCCCGGTAGTCTACACACAACCTCATACTTCCGTCCTTCTTCTTGACGAATAGAACCGGGGCTCCCCAAGGTGACGAACTTGGCCTGATGAAGCCAATCCGTTGTAACTCCTCTAGTTGTTTCTTTAACTCTGCCAACTCAGAGGCTGCCATCCTATAGGGTCTCTTGGCTATGGGGGCGGTTCCAGGAACAAGATCAATGACAAATTCTATGTCCCTATCTGGTGGCATACCGGGAAGTTCTTCAGGAAAGACATCGGGGTACTCACTCACTACTGGGACTTCTTCCAAGGACTTGGCTTCCATGCTAAACACCATCGGGTTTGCTCCACTTTCCCGGGTGTGACAGGTCACTCGGACTCCCTCTGGGTTTGTTAGGTGGACTACCTTATCTGTACAACCTATGAGGCCATTGTGTTTGCTCAGCCAATCCATTCCAAGGATCACATCTATCCCTTCCGACTTAAGTACTACTAGATCTGCTAGAAACTCTACCCCACTTAAATTAATCCTTACCCGTAGACAACCCAGTTGACACCTGATGTCTCCTCCGGGCGTCCGGGTTAATAGGGGCGTTTTTAGTAGTACTGTAGGTATTTTATGTTTCTCCACAAAACTCGAGGATATAAATGAGTGTGATGCTCCGGAATCGAACAGTACTGTTGCAAGAGTTGAGCTGACAAGGTACTCACCGAGTACAACGCCCTGAGCTCCTTGAGCTTCTTGCGCGTCGATGTGGTTGACGCGGGCTCGTCCAAAAGTCTGCTGGGGCTGCCTCTGCTGGTTGCTGTTGTTGTTGGTGTTGCCACGGAGGGGCACTCGGTTGGCTCCGGTCAGCACTGGCTTGGGTCCGTTCACTGTGTTGGAGAAAGCTGAAGTGGCTGGCTTGTTCTTGGCATAAGGGCAGTCGGCGATGAAATGCCCTGTCTCTCGGCAGTTGAAACAGGCCCTGACATTGCTGTTGTTGTTGGTGACTTGGCTCGCATTACTCTGCGGGGCCCTCATGGTGTTCTGGCTTCTGAGCTGTGTGTTAGGGGCCCGTGGTCCTGTCGCTTGGGACTGGGTTCTGTACTGCATTGGGGCTTGGGTCCTTGGTGCATTGTAGCTGAAACTTCTGGCCTTCTGGGAACGATCCTGCTGGCGGGCCTTACTCTCCAGGAACTTGCGCTTGTTATCCTTTCTTTCATCACTCTTGGCCTTCTCAGTGAGGATTGCCTTGTTCATCAAGGTGTTGAAGTCAGGATAGATCTGAGGGGTGAGCAGGGTCATGAGTTCTGGATTTAGTCCCTTCTTGAACATATCCTGCTTCTTCTCGTCGTCGTTCACCTCTTCCGGTGCATAACGAGCCAGCTCCATAAACTGGTGAGTATATTCTTCCACCGACATACTCCCCTGCTGAAGTGCGCGGAACTCATCTGCCTTGCGCTTCATGGTGGCCGAGGGGATGTGATAACGGCGGAACTCTCTCACGAATTCATTCCAGGTGATGGTGGAGGCATCTCTGGCGGCAGCGCAGTAATTTTCCCACCAGGCTAAGGCAGTCCCGGTGAGTTGATGTGCTGCCAGGAGGACTTTATCTCGATCTTGGCACCCAAACGGTTCGAGCTTCCTCTGGATCACGCGGAGCCAATCATCTGCATCCAAGGGGTTGCTGGATCCGGCAAAAGTAGGTGGCTTAGCCCTCAGAAAAGCTGTAAGCTTGTCGTTGAAGGTCTGCTCTCGTGGCTGTCTGTTCATTAGAGCATTGGCCAGTGTCTCCAGTATGAGAGTCTGGTTATGGATTACTTGTGCCAGGTCCACGAAGGGTGGTGGTGGTGGTAGCTGCGCATCCTGATTTTCTCCTCTGCCCTGACTCACTTCTTGTTCTTCCTGAGGATGGTTTTGCCCGTTAAGGCGTACTCCTGCATCAGCAGCTGCAGGGTCCCTGACACGGGAGGCCCTCGTGACACTCCGAGAAACCATCTGCAGATTGGGTAGGGTTTTGTGAGATTGAGATTAGGTGATGTTTAAGTTGTTTAATTCGTATTTTTGAAAAGGCAGAATTAACCTTCTGCCGAAAGGCACACACACAACAAGCACACAACAAGGCAAACAAGCAACCTTTAATAAAGCGAGGCAGGGTACAACACGGAACAAGACTAGAACGCGTACTACACGTCCGGGTACAGGTTCAAACTAGGAATACAACTTAAACTGGAAGGGCTAGAAGGGTACAACAACAGGGTAGGGTTGGACACTCTACTCGCGGGGCGAGTCATCTTCTGGGGTGGTACGAGCTTCCGGGGAAACAAACGGCTCGTCGTCCTCCGGGTTCCCGTTCTCTTGGGGCTGAGCAGCAACTTCTCTTTCTCTGACAGCAGTAAACCCTTCGGGGTTCTCGGGTGGAGCTCGAGGGCTTCCGAAGAGCGTTCCCCATCCTATGACGGGTGTCCCAAGTAGAACATGGTCTTCTCCGATGGCCGGAACTGGGGTCCCACTTCTGGTCCATTCCTGCATGCGCCGGTCTCGGGCTTGTCTGAGGCTCTCCTGTGCAACTGCTTCACTGCTGATTGCGGCGGCGGCTCTTGCCTCGGCTTGGGCTGCTCGGACCTGTTGGAGCCTCACCGCGAGTTCAGCTTGCTCGGCACGATTGGTCTGCTCCTTCAGCAGGTGGGCCTGCTCATCGAAGAGTTGGTCCAAAGCGGCCAGATAGTTAGCCACTTGGTACAAAGGGTCTACTTCATGGCGGCGCCGTTCCAGGCTTCTCATGCGGGCTTCCCAAACAGGGGTCCTGATGGCCGGCGGAAAGAACCTTATTGGCGTGGGTGCTAGGTGTTCTTCGAAAATCCGGCATAGGTACCGGAGTGCCTTTCTGATAGCCAAGGGATAGGTGTCTTGGTGCCTGAATCCCGTAGCGGTCACTCGCCACGACTGGATGTTGGGGTGGCGCTCACTTCTGGCGATGACAATGATCACCCTGCAGCGGAGAGTGCAATGATGCTCGTACTCTCTGCTGTAGTACCTTGGGCGTTCCGTAACGCCAAGGCTTTCCAGGGCGTTGATCAACAGGCTGGGGAAGCCAGGTGCAGCTTGGCAGTCGCCCTGGGTCCATCCTTCCTCAGCCATCTGAAAATAAAGATAGAGTGAATATCTTGCACGAATATTTGCGGTACACAAAGGGGTAGATGGTTTTTATTTATGGCATCATGGTGGGGTACAACTTCATGGGTACATGATTATTTGAGCAAGGATTCTAGCTTAGAGACTACTCCTATCATGGGGATTCTTCCTCTATTCTAAAGGAGCGCTTCTTCAGTGGGAGGTGTTGATCCATCACATCATCCTCGGTCTGAGTTCCTTTATCCCAATGGGTTTCTTCGGGTTCTTCTTCTTCAGTTTGAGTTCCAACATCCCAATGGGTTTCCATGGGCTCTTCCTCTTCGGTCTGAATGCCTACATCCCATTGAGCCTCTTCGGGTTCCTCTTCTTCGTCATCCTCTATCCATCCACCTATTCCCCAGCGAGCCTCGTACCTCCGCATCTGAGCTTGGAGAGCGGCCAGCGAGTTCTCGGCACGTGCGGCCCTTGTCCGCTGCTCTTCCAATTCTGCCTCTTTTTCATCCAATTGGACTTGGAGAGCGGCTAGGGAATACTCGGCATGGAAAGTCCTCGACCGTTGTTCCTCCATCTCCTGGGTTGCTTTCTCTGCTCTGTGGACCTGCTGTTTCAGTTGTGCTGCTTGCTCGCGATAGAGCTCATCCAGGCCGGTGAGGTAGATGGACAGGTGGGATACAGTGTCTTCCAGATCTTCTTCTTCCCTCCCAAGGCCTCTCATTCGGGCGATCCAGGTGCGTCCTCTTCCTTCTGTTGGCGGGAAGAACCCCATAGGAGTCCGCTGAAGGTGATGCTTGTAGATCACTCGGAGCCGTCGCAGGGCTTTACGGGCGGCCTTCCGATAGGTATCCGGGAAACGGAATCCAGTGGTAGAGATGAACCAAGGGTCCACATCAGGATAGCGGGTGCTCCTTGCTATGAAGATCATCAGGTCGCACCGAAGAGTACCCTTGGAGTCGTACTCCCGATAGAGAAACTCTGGTGGATCCACAACTCCGATACGTTCCAGGCTGAGTATCAACAACTTGGGAAGGCCGGGCTCTGCGAAACAGATTCCGCCAATCCATCCATTGTCAGCCATCTGGAACAGGGCAAGAACCAAAGGTGAGTGTTTGTGTGAGGAAAGGATTAAGGATAGAAAAGTCCTAAGGTAAAGGGTCTAAAAACGGGTTTCGCTCCTAGGGTCACGTCCTACGGCCAACCTACGGCTCTGATACCACCTGAAGCGTCCTCTCATAAGAGAAGACTTAAATGTGATACAAAACATCAGTCCCAGGAGGCTGATGCCACATTTATTACATCAGATGGTTCAGAACCTTACAAACCTTGGCGGACACTCGATACAGATGATAATAATTAATAGCCAAGCTACAACATAACACCAGACCGCAAACCACATAGGGTCCACTATGGGCTCAGAGTACTGCGACAGCGGAGGCATCTCAACGGGGCCGGTTCCACGGGCAAGGTTGGGTGTAGAACGATAACCCTACTCGGCGTCGTCTGGCACGAAGTCTGGATCTTCTTCTGTAAAAAGTAAGAGTGGGGTGAGCACAAACGTACTCAGCAAGTCCAACCACACCCACGGAGGGGTTAAATCAAAATAATATGCCTAGGTAATATCAAGGATAAGGTTTATGGTTTAATTTGCAGAAGAACTATAATTTATGCAGGGGTTTGTTTTAAAGAAAACCTTTATAAAAATCAATTTCAGAAGTAACACGGAGTTTCCAATTTTTAAACTGCTACCGGACTCCTCGTCCGTCGTAGCACACGGCACATCTGCCGGACACAATTCCAAAACAACTCACACCAGCCCATCCCAAGGAAACACTAGTTATGTGCCCACACCATAACTCGCCCAATACCGTGGGCACGGACTATTCGAATAGATTCTTAACTCTGCAGAGGTGTGCAACTTTGCCCACAAGTAGGATACCACAACTCGAACACCGCCGTGTCGGTGTAGATCCCAACATAGCCATTACCCACCATAGCTAAGCCTGACTAGCCATCACGGGATGTACCAAGGGGTCATCGACCGTTCACTTAGGTATAACCGGGCATAAGTCACTCGGGGCTTATCCCTTTTCCTTAGTCACCCGTTGCTCTCAGCTCACCTGATGGCTACCACACCAACTAGTGGGATTTATGCTACGCCGTTGCCCATTCAACGGTCGAGTGGTTTGCACGATAGTGGAGTTAGGTGAGATGACACATCAACTCGGTCCTTAGACACGACAAGATGGATATCTCCCTTCTTTGCCCTGCCACACGGGCATAAGCACACCAATCGGCAAATCGCACAGAAATGCCGTCCATCTCGCCCATACTCATCTTTCGAAAATCCACATTTTATTCCTTCCCACACGCACACATTTTCTTTATAAATCAAATAGTATAATGAGTAAAGTCCTAAGCATTCTAATATCGATTAACGTCCAAACAAAATCAGACATTAATCTAGGTGGTCAAGGAATGGTCATCACAAATCAAGGGGTGGCTATCCAACCGTGTTTTCATGCAAGTAAAACATATGCAATTTATAAAACAGGCCATTGGGTTGTGTTTATAAAAACTAGGACAGAAACATGCATCAAAGGATGGGATTGAACTTGCCGTCTTCGAAGCCTTCGGGGAAGTCCTGTCCTTCGGGCTCGGGGTCGCGGAACTGATCCTCGTTCTCCTGCTCGCAGTACTGCTCGATGACGGGTTCTCCTTCGTTCACTCCGCGGTCTACAGCACACATAACAAGCATCCAATCAAACAAGATCTATCGTTGAGCTCGAATCGGTATCACATAAAATATGGAGATAGAAGTGGTATTTTTGAGTGGTTTCTTAACGGTAGGGCCGAAACTGAGTTCAGAGATACTTGGCAAGGTTTCGGGTTGATTAGAGGTCGTTAGGTTCATGAAATAATAGGTTTAGTAGAGGTTCGGGGGTCGGTCAGGGGCCTGGTTGTAATTACTCCTCGAGAAGGCAGGGACCTATTTGTAATTTTTAGAAATATTTGGACTAAACTGGAAAGGTCTAGGGCATACTTGGAATTATGTTTCATGTGAAAGGGTTTTCTTGAAAATAAAACAAAGGACAGGGTTCTTTTTGAAAAGAAAGGATATAAGGACAAGGGTCCTTTAATAGAATGGGAAGAGAGGGGGGGGCCTAAATGCAAAATGGCCATTCATCCCCTTCCTCCCATCGCAAAACAGAGGAGGGGCGCCGGCTCACCGGCGGCGGCCAATCCGGCCGCCCCGGGCTCCGGGGGTGGCCGTGGACCGGGGGAGAAGGGAGAGGGGGGGTACGGGGCACCGATCCCCGGCCTCACCTTGAGCTAGGGTGGCGCGCAGAGGCGGCTCGGCGAGAGAGGGCGGCGGCGGTTGGGGAACGGCTGCGGCGGCGGCGCTGCGGGTTAGGAGGAGGGGTTAGGGCCGGTGAGTGATGTTGTGGGGGTGGCCAGGGAGCTCGGGGCTCTTTTATAGCTGAGCTAAGGCGGTGGAGCGGCGTGGGTAGGTGAGACGCGGCGGTGGCGGCCGGCGAGCGGCACGGGCCGGAGTAATGGCGCTCCGGCCACGTCCGTTCGTCGTGGAGTGGCGTGCGGCGGTAGCGCGGGCGACGAGGCGGCGAGCAGTGGTGAGCACAGGGCGGCGCTGTGCGGGGCAGCGGCGGGCGGCGCGCGGCGCGGCCAGGCGTGCACGTGGGCTCGGCGAGGCGCGCGCTTGTGCGCACGCGGTGGGGCAGGGGCAGTAGCGTGCGTGCGTACGCCGCGTCGGTGTGCGCGGCGCGGGTGGCGATGGTGGCGTGCGCGGGGTGCGCGGTGTGCTTGCGCGACGCGGCTTGGCGCGGCGCGGCGTGCGTGCATGCGCGGCGCACGGTCGGCCGGGGCGGGGCGCTGCGGTGGCGAGGCGCGAGGGCGGGGAGCGGCCGAGCGCGGAGGGCGGCGTGGCACGCGGGGCAGGCCGAGCTGGGGCGTGCGCGGGGAGGTGGAGCCGGGCACGGCGGCGCTCGGAGCAGGAGGCGGCTCGGGGCAGGCGCGGCGGGGAAGGAAGAGAGGAAAGAGGGAAGGAAGGGAGGGAAAGAAAGAAAAAGAAAAAGGGTGAAGGGAAAAAGGAAAAGAAAATGGAAAAGAAAATAGGGAAAAAGAAAATAGGAAAAAGAATTAAAGAAAAAGGAAATGGGGAAAAGGAAGGGAGAGAAAGGAAAAAGGAGGGGGAAGGGGCGGTGCGCGCCAGCGGCGACCGCGGCCGCGATCGGTCACGCGCGGCGTGCGGGCCGCGGGAGGTGGGGCACGCGGTCGGAGGGGAGAGAGGAAAAAGGAGGGGGCGGGATTCGCGGCGTCCGGTCGCGACACATCGCGTCGGATAGAAAAAATGGATGGGACGCGAATTGAAACCGGGTGTCGGGTTGTTCAGGAGAAAATTCTGGGGCTTGGGTTCAGGGTTTAAGGGAAGTCGAGCTCAACGAAAAACAACTTAGCGCATGATTTGTTTAGTGAATTTTCAGGGTGTTACACATCCATTCCCGCACCGGATTATTCTCATCATAAAATGAAAGATGGGCCAGCTGGTCGATAAAATCACCTTCTTCACGTATCGGTGGGCCGGAGACCTCCTCTAGTCGCAGACGAAGGTTGTAGTTGACATAGACCAGCTTGTTAAGTTTCTTGTGCGACAATCGATTGCGAACTTTTGTATGCAGCAAGGCAAAAGTACTCCAGTTGCGCTTGCATCCACTGGACGAACAACATTGTGAAACAAGCCGCATGGCAAGATACTGCAGCTTTGGAGTGCTTGATCCGAACATCATCCACCAGGACGCTGTATGTGCAACCAAGTATGTAAGCAATATATTCAAATATAGAGAAAATAACAATATGTTACGGAGTAACTCTTACATGGGGATGTCTTTGGATCCATCGCCATTCTCATTGCCATTTCACTGCCAAACTCGCCAACCTTCTGCCGAAACACCTCAAGCTCCTGCAATGCCTGCACGGCGCTCTGGACATCCGTCATGCGCTCAAAAGTATCCTTGAGTCCACGGAACATTTCTTGAGTTGGTTCCATCGTGTATGAATACCTCGGATTTAGGACAGCAGCTGCAAAATATAAATCACTTCAAATAAGCATAAGTTTCATAGAGTTCCAAAATAGATGACTCGTATAGTCTTACCTGGACCCACATACGTGCCTATGAAAAGGTCACGCATCCTATCGTCCATAACCTTAAGATACTCGTCCCGAGTGGAAACATTATTTCCAAAGAAAGATTGCAGCTCCTGTCTCGTATTCTGGTACGACATCACGACTTCGCACATGTTGGGCCGCTTGTCCTGATCAGCGAAGCGAAGGAACTTGTATATTGCTTGAACTGTGTCGATGACATATTTCAATCCGTCCCACCACTCCAAATTTGAAAACCTGGAATGAGTAAATCGACCATCTTCGGTATCTGCCCATTTGCTTTGTAAAAACTCAGTAGATGCCATCCACTGCATGAAACAATCACGTTTCCGATATATGCTCTCTAAGAACATGTAATTGGTTCCAAATCGAGTGGCATTCCACTTGACCAACTCACCACCGATTGCGTTCCTCATCATTGTATTCAACTGACCATGATTGTGTAACCAATTAGAAATTCGCTTGCATTGCTTGATCGTACCAGAATGTTCGGGCCTTCGAGCTATATCCTTCAACATCAAATTGACGGTGTGTGCTAGACAAGGTGTCCAAAGAATGTGTTCATACACCTCTCCTAGTGCCTTGCAAGCTTTCTTGTAATTCGAGCCATTATCGGTGACTATATGCACGACATTCTCCGGTCCAATCTCGTCCACCACCTTTCGAATCTCCTGTCAAAATAGGTAGGATTTTTTAGTAAGTTTCAAAATATACTCAAAGTGAATGGGACATGTTTAGGGCCTACCCTAAGCAAATATGTGCTATCTTGAGTTCTTCCACTCGCATCAATAGACTTGTGGAACCACATGACTCCATTGCAGTATATCAAAAAGTTGATGACACTCATCCTCGTCGGCCCAGTCCATGAATCACACATCAACGTGACGCCAAATAAGGGCCAGTCTTTCCGAAACTTTACGTACCTCGTCTTCAAGTCTTGCTCGTTCTGATCAAGGTACTTGCCATCAATATCCCGTCCAGTTGGTGATGCGATACCTTCACCTGCAAATATATGAAAATCATGAGATACAGAAATGTAAGCTCATAGGTGTCATACGAATGAAAGAAAACATACCCCACTTCTGTGTCTCCCTGACCGCGCTGACAAAGTAAGGATTGTCAGCCTGTCTTCCAGGTACTCCCGCAAAATGGAAAAACTTTGACCAAGCTTTACCAATAGCTTCCTTTGCATTTCTACCCTTCTGCGTCCAGGAGCCTGTATCAATTCTTTGTTGGGTCATTCCTCTTCTCCCACCGGATGCCACGTTATAATCCTCCACCGCAGGACTCTCCCTCTGCGAAGTTGCCCTACGCAACATCCTCTGCAAAGGATTCCCCCTCGTCGAACCACTATCCCCTCCATGCTCGTATACACCTCCTCTCTGTTCCACCCCCCGTCGGTACACTGCTTCCGCTCTCGATTGGTCCAAGGCACGCTGCAGCTGAGTCTCCTCATCTTCTTCTTCACCGGGATAGTTTCCCTCCGCTGCAGCCTTCTCCCGTCTCAACCTCTCTCGAGCCCGTTCAGCAGTTGCCTTCCTAGCCTTCTCAATGTCACGCTGAAAATACTCCCGCACATCTGGCGGCACATTCCTGCAATGGACCACCTCCGCCCCGCGGTGAGCCAAATGTTGTTTCAATCTAGTCGCACCACCTCCTGCTTTCTGCGTATTACAATACTTGCACCGCCATCCGGGATAAAATTTTTCACCATGTTCCCATACAATATCTTTATCTCTACCTGACATTGTCTATCTGCATAAATGGACAACAAAGACATATCAATCACATAAATCCTAAATCAACCTAAATCCTAAAAACATATATGCACCTTAATATTCAATTCTACCTAAATCCTAAATGAACCTAAATCCTTACGTCATACACTTAAATCTTACCTAAATCCTAACTACACCTAGATCATACATCTAAATCCTAAAACAAATCATCTAATACTTGCAAAAACTCAAAGGGAAAAAAAAACGGCTTACCTACCTCCCAGGCCGGCTTACCGCCTATTCCGGCCGGCTAACCGCTGCGCCCGGCCGGTTAACCGGCGCGGCCGGTTAGATCCGGGCCGAGGCCGGCTAACCGGTTCTGCCGGCCGGCTAGCCGCGCTAACCGAGCGGTTGGCCGGCGGTCACCGGCGGTCGGGCCTCCTGGCGCCGCCTGGAGGGAGAGGGAGGCGGAAATGGGGTGGGGGGCGCAGGTCTGAAGGTTCTGGGGGGGCGCCTTATGTGTCGGTGACGGGCCGGTGGGCCTTAATGGGCCGCCTGTTTTTTTTTAAAAAAATTCAAATGCCCCCAAAATATATCAAATGAATGAATATTTCAAAAAATTTGACACCATTACATTCCTCGCAACTTGAAGTATTTTTATGAATTTTTTGGGATTTTTTCATTTCCTGGAATTCAAATTTAAAATTTGAATTTGGCCCCGGTTTGAACCGCCCGGAACCGGAACCGGGCCGGACCGGTTACACCGGTAACCGCGGTAACCGGTCCGGTTCCCAGCGGTTTTTTTAACCCTGCTCGGAGAAGCAGGCGGCGGCGGTGGTGGGGACGGGGAGTCAGTGAGCCGAGGAGAGACGGCTTCGTTTGGCCCAAGCGGCCCCGATGGGCCCCTCCGAGCGGAGCGAGCGCGTTTGAGCCGTTGGATGGGGAACGGAGGGCAAGATGAATTCTGCAAGGTTTGTACGCATACAAGTCGCTTTCCGTACCATCGTCAGTTCGTCACGTACCGGCATGTATGGATGTACCATTCACTACAGTTGGGGTAGTAGAATTAGGACTTTGTTTTGTTTCGGTGGAATAGCCAATTTCGTCCCCCAAACTAGCGCTCGAGGCTCAAT
Source organism: Panicum virgatum (assembly GCF_016808335.1). NCBI lineage: Eukaryota > Viridiplantae > Streptophyta > Magnoliopsida > Poales > Poaceae > Panicum > Panicum virgatum. The sequence continues at coordinate 3,945,068 of NC_053145.1, forward strand.
TTCGTCTCTGAACTACGAAAACGTCTGTTTTAGTCCTCAAACTCTCTCAACCGGCTCAAATTCGTCCTTTGGCTGATGTGGAGCGCCACGTTGGCTTGCCACATCATCGTCCAGTCAGCTCCGATGGTCAAGTACCATTATTTCAAGTCATAGGAATGCTAAGCAGTTCATCTTTTCGTGTCTTGACTCTTGAGCAGATATATATTGCTGCTGCCAACTCTTGAAATAATGGTACTTACCATCGGAGCTGACTGGACGACGATGCGGCAAGCCAGCGTGGCGCTCCACGTCAGCCAAAAGATGAATTTGAGCCGATTGAGAGAGTTTGAGGACCAAAACGGACATTTTCATAGTTCAAGGACGAAATTGAGCCTTGAGCGATAGTTTGGGGACGAAATTGGCTATTCCGCCTTTTTGTTTCCTGATATCTTTGGGCGTGTTTGGATCCAAGGGCTAGAGCTATTTTTAGTCTAAAATAATCCAAAAATCCCAAATATGAATACTAGTTCTTGGCTATTTGCAAATAGCATATCTAAAAAAACTATCTCAAACAAAGGGTGATAATTTGAGCTATTTCAGGTAGAGCCCACCATAGCAAAAGAGGTAATAGAGCTCCAATGATTGGGAAAGATGCTTCAAAGGCTAAATAGTTTTTGGATCCAAACATGTCAAGAGCTATTTTATTGGAGAACTAATTAGCTCTAGCTTTCGGATCCAAATACGGCCACTTTTCCCAAGTACTCTATATATGATGACTTTTTTTTGCCAAACCTCGTCTAAAGTGTGCCCAACAAATTGTTAGCTACAAATACTTGGGCGTGTTTAGTTCGCGAATTTTTTTTGGTTCGATCACTGTAGCATTTTCGTTTTTATTTGTTGATTAGTATCTAATCATGGATTAATTAAACTCAAAAGATTCATCTCGTCATTTACAGCTAAACTGTGTAATTTGTTATTTTTAAAAACTACATTTAGTGCTCCATATGTGTCCAAAAATTCGATGTGACCATGTATCTTGAAAATTTTTGGGAACTAAACATAGCCTTAGTAAAGTTTGCTCAACTATAAGTACTTGGCTAAATTTGTCAAAGCAATGTGGCAGTGGCAGGTGACATCATGCAGAACATGCCTAATCTTGTGTCCTTGTTGGTTTGCCACACCTCTCCGCGACTCCGCCACAGCAAAGCATCGACGACCATCAGCCAGAGACACTAACAGTGGGGAACAAACTAGACAAGGATACGGTAGACGGGGAAACATTCACCAGAATTTACAGAGTTTCGTCAGGACGAGGCACTGGTCGGCAAATGCAGCCGGCTAATGTTTAAATGTTTGCTGCTGAAGCCTCTCCAGACGAGGTCAGGGAAAGCAGATGACGACTACTAGCAAGGGAGAGGACAGGTTCTGGCGTTTACATGCCACGGCCTAAGCGATCAGTCATTCAGATCAGGCCTAGCCGAATCTGGGTCCGGAGTCACTTGCGGAGCCACAGCTGGAGATTCCAGGGTCAGATCAAGACCCTTTCCTAGAATCCGACCATCATCGGTTGAGTCTGGCTCCGGAAACTCTAGCTGTGTTGCAACTGGAGAAGCCGGAGTCAAGTCAGGTTGCTTCTCCAGGGTCCCCCTCTGCGTCACCCGTTGAACCTAACTTGGGAACCTCCCATGGTGCCGTAACTGGAGAAGCCGGAGTGAGGTCAGGCTGCTTCTCCAGGATCCCTGCATCACCGGTTGAATCTGGCTTGGGAGTCTCTTCTGGAGCTGCTCCTGGAGAACCCCCAGTCTCCTGTTGAACCTCAGCTGGAGGGGCTGGAGTCCCTTGCTCAGTCTCAGCTGTGGTAGATGGTGGAGCCTCAGCTGGAATGCCTGGTGTTGCCCCTGCATCGGCTGGTGGTGCTTGCCTGCGACGCGGCCTCAAATATTTCATGCAGAATGCATCGACGTCCTCCTTGTAGTTCTTCCTCACGAAGTTCTCCAGGCACTTGAGGTAGGAGAAATCTGAACGGGATCCATCCTTCGAGACCACAAAGAAGCATCGAGTATCCTGGAAAGTTTCGTGCTTGTCGACCTGTCAAGTTCCACAAGGCAATTACCAACCATGGTTCCAAAATTAGACTTTGGTGTTCTGATATGGCATATTAGATAGTCAATGTAGAACCCAAAAGTAACATGAGAAACCATACCATTATATAGTCGATTGCACCAGACACCTTTGATTGCTTTTCAGGGTGGTTCTCAAGAACTTTCTCCTGTATGAACTTTTCATCTTCAGGCTGAAGTCTAACACCGTCACTGAAAAAATTAAGACAGATAAAATTAAATTTTGCATTGTCTAAAAGAAACTTAAAACTTAACTGTATACTATGAAGCCCATAAAATGAGCCAGTAATTTGAGTTATTTTACCATGCTTCACGGGATATCCTTCTGATACGCATCAAAACAGGTTCAACTTCTTTTAGAATGTTTTTCTCCTCAGTTGTTAGTTCGAACCGTTGTCTTGGTGGTGGCGGGTCACTCTCATCTGGTCTCCTTGGGGGCCTCCCAGAATTGTTTCTTTGGCCACTCCAATTACCAGATTTGCCACCCCATCCATCTGATTTCCAGCCTTCATTGTTACCAGAATCAGTTGTCACGTTCAATTTACCTTGTGAGTTCTCAGCAGGGGTAGTTGCATTCCAGCCATCCCATGAATCTGATTTCTTCGCATCTGCATTACCCGCTGGTGTTGCAGCCAGATTACCCCAGGAATCCTCCGCAGCAGAAGTCTGGACCTTTTCTGCTCCATTTTCCCAGGAATCATTCAGTGTGCTGCTATTCTGGATTGCCACATTACCCCATGAATCTTGCTGTGAATTGGTACCCGTTAGAGCTATTTTGTCCCAGGAACCCTCCTGCGTGTTATTATTGTCAGCTGCACTCTTACCCCAGGAATCCTGTAGTGCATCAGTTTTCTCCCATGACCTTTCATTTGATTTCACTGTACTCCCTGGATCCGATTCTTTCAGGGCTTCTGAATGCTCATGAGTCCCCATATTATCTCTGTTGCCCCAACTGGATACTCCATCAGACTTGGTATTTGATCTTCCAACTCCCTCGCCAGCATCCCAAGCATTGTTTGATGGCGGCATAGCCATGTTATCCCAGGAATCATCATCAGCATTTGCCCTCTTCCGTTTGTAAGTGCTGACCCGCTCCGCCCATTGACTGTCACCACCATGTGACTTCTTTTTTCCCCATGCGTTGCCCCATGAGTCCTGCTCATTCCAACTGCTGGGCTGCTCCTGCCAGTTGCCATGGCCACCATCAGACTTCTTTTTGTCCCAGATATTGCTTGACAGTGGCGTTGTCTTCTTACGCCAAGAGTCTTGGTCCACATCCATCTCCTGTTCCTTGGAAGAGCATTTTTTCTTCTCCCAGGCACTATCACCTCCATCTCCTTTCTGTTTGTCCCACACATTTTCTGATGCTGATGCTGGCATGTTGCCCCATGGATCATGTTCCTCAGGAGTGCTGGACTTCTTCTCCCAGTTATTATCACCTGCATTTGATTCCACTCTAGCACCCTTATTAGCCCAAGTATCAGTTTCAGCTTGTTCTCCATTTGTCTGCTTCTCAGTGCGCCAACCTCCCCAATCAGTGGAATTGTTCTCCACCACTGCATGCACATCCCAGCATGAATTATCTTGGTCAACTGGTTTGGTAGCTGCTGCAGCTCCATTACTCCAACCTCCCCAGTCACCTGAATCATTACCAGCACTTACATTTTGTTCCCAACTCGAGTTCATTGTTGCACCATTTTCCCATGAGCTGCCCTTCTGAATATCATGCTCTTCAAAATTATCCTCAAAGGTGGGCTTACCAAGGATCCCATCCGGTTCAGGCGATAAGCATACATCATCTACTGCATTTTCTGCTACAAGGTAGTCGACATCATCCAAGAACGTGAATCTTGCCTTTTCTTGGTCTGTTCTGACCAAGGCTAAGAAATCATAGAGCCCATCACCATACTCTTTGTGGCTTTTCAGCTGCAACAAAGAAATAAAAACATCTTAGTAAAATTTCCATATGGTTAGCTCATATAATCCAGCACAGGAGCTTTCTAACGACATCTAAAACATTTTGGCCCTGATTAGATATGGGCTTAATCTTCACTGCTGATATAAGCTAGTAAGTTCTGGTAGTGAAGAGTAGCATACCTGATTTTCGTTCCAAAGAATCTCAAATGATGAACCAGTACCAATTGCGGCATGCTTGCCCCATGAGCACGATGAAACCACACATCCCAATGAATCAGAATCACATTTTTCTGCAGCCTTCTCGAAGCATTTCATAGGGGTCTACAAAAAGGAATATGCTGTGAGAACACACAAATGCATGATTTATTTTATTGAATACGGACAAGATATTTCAAGTACAAACTTACAAACAAAGTGGATACTGTGAAAGGCACTTGAACTTTTAGTGAACGAAAGGTTGCCTTATAGCCACCAGTATTGAACCCATACAAGTTTCCAGTGCATGTCATGCTGTTTGCCACAAGTATCAAATGGTCCTTGAGAACTCCTTTAGCAACCATTTTTACAGTAGTTGAAAGCCGCTGCACAAATAAGCAAAGAATTCTTAACATCATTGTTAATGATGCAAAACTGATAAGAAAAGAGCTCTAACTGTAATAAGTATTATTCAACACTTGGGCCAACTGAATGCAAATTGCACCATAAAGTACCAGGTCGCCACACACCTCAGAATATCTAATATATGTGCTATTTATGATCAACTACAATAGCTAGACATTGATCTTAAAATAAGGCAAGATCTACCAACGATTTATGCTTGCCCGATTGGCCACACGAAACAGTACTAGTAGATTCCTCAGAAAAAAATGCTTGCACGATATTTTATACATTTTTCTAATGTACCATAAATACTGTCAAATTTGCATTCTAGACCTAGTGATGACGAACTTAGGGAAACCACAAAAATGATCACAGATGGGAAGAAGCCGTAGTCCTACCCAGTGTTTGAAATGCTGTTCACCGTACAGTCAACCCTAATTGAATCAACTCTGCAGTTTTTACTTAGAAACACAGGAAATTAGGTCAAACCTGTACAACTTGATCAAAGGCACATGAGATGCCAAGAAGTTCTGTCACTTGTTGAATACCATAAGGAATAGACCTTCTTGTGTCAATGAGATTAAGGACAGGTATGCAGGCATCCATAGTTGTTCTCCAGGCATCACCATTTTGTACAGCTTCGTCTTTTTCTACAATGATTTCTAATGCTGGCTCACCCTTTGGTGTCTTCCGAGTGTTCTTTACCCAAGAGGTCGCATCCGATTCAACCCAGATGATTTTAGCTGCTTGAATACGAGGGTCACCTGCAGAGCAAATGAGCAGAAACACCCATCATTAGCAAGAGACTAATCGTCAATTTAGGCTCATCAAGCTTAGTTTGTCGCCTATAAAGCTAGTAAAAATTTACAGCTATGCAAAAGCCCCCCCCCCCCCAACACACACACAAAAAAAAGCCACTATGAACTTAAAATGCCGATATATTATGTGCAACATCCATTTATTACTATAATTATACACAGACGGTAGTAAGATTGACTCTCATTCTCTGTAAAATGCAAGATATCTAGTAGGTCAATGGGTGCATATACATCTGACATCTCATCAGAAAACGGAAGTAGGTTCCATGTATCTGAGTACATAAACACAAAAAGGACTATACATTAGAAGCCAAAGTTGGAAATTTTGTGATTCTCGTTCTTCAGTGAAATCAGAATTAACTGATTGTAGAGAGACCGTGTTTAACAAACAGATTGTAATTTTCATTGTAAGTTTTCTAGTTAACAAAGATAGGTAAAACAACCTTAACAAATTCAACAGATTGTTATTTTCATTGTAAGTTTTCTAGTTAACAAAGATAGGTAAAACAACCTTAACAAATTCAACAGATTTTGCAGAGTTCAGAACTCAAGAGTGCCATGTTCTGAAAGTGGCGGGAAAAGAAGTATTTCTGCTGCCTAATACTCTAGAGCGGTTTTGCCAAGTTAGTTGCTTTTGCATGCTGCCTTCATACCTCATAACCACGGACTGGAACTCAGGATACAAGCCAAAAGTTTTGAACTGCAGAAAAGGGGCCATAGGACTAGAAATAAAGAAACATAGTATGAACAAGAACAATGAACTTTTATTTCAACAGGGCTAAGAGTAATTTGAATATATTCAGTAATTTTCTAGGAAGAAGCCTAGTTTGTATAACTCACTGTACCTTTTATAATTGTATCCAAAAGCACTGAACACACAGAGTCAGATATCACATTTACTGCTCTCTCGACAGATTCAGATAATATGGTGTTGTCATCAGAGAAAGAGAACTGCACACATGGAATCATATGTAGGTACCCATCAACTGGATTCTGTCCGAATGAACAATCACTGCAAAGGGTTCAATTCATCCCTTCAGATTTACTCTAATTAATATAAGAAATAAAAGATCATGTCACGTTTAATAGCAATGAGTCATTAAAAGCTCTAGAAAGAAAAGACAGTGCCTCAGCCCTAAGGAGTATCAACTCTCTGCTACAAACAAGACCAAACCCTGTCCACTGAAGGTACTAGGAAGCAAATAAAGATTAGTTACAATGAAACTAACAGAAGATGGTTTGTTTCAATTTTAAGCATACCTTAACCTTAAGTTGTTTAAGCATGCTCTTGTATGATTGTTATAGAACAGATAAACTCACACCCGACTAACAAAAGGCAGATTCAGAAAATATCTATTTTCATGCTTCTAACGCTGAGCTGTTATAGTATCACTTCCCCTTCTTTTTGCTAACTATAGGATCATGAGTTCAATAGAGCATTAGAGTTTTAATATTTTTTGCAAAAAATGAGATAGCTCCATTTCCAACGCGGACTGAAATTGAGTTACTTCTCATATATCCATTTCTAACCGGCACAATTTCTCCAGTTTACACAATCTAATTCAGAGGATCTGCATGTGGAATGTAGTAAAAAGATAGTAGGATGTCACTCCTAATCAAGATCACCTCCCTCTCAGTTTCATACCCTGACCATTCCCCTTCAAATGGAATAGAAGTGGGCTGCAATTATATTTGTTAGCTGGGACTCCAACTCGGGACCCTTGTCTATGGCACCATAATGGGTTTCATGTGCTAACAGGTTCACCCAGAAGATTGGGTAAACAAGTTGGTAACACTAATGAATCACCAATATCTCATAGCCAATGCTAATACTCTAACGGAAGGCAATCTAAACAAATCCTGGACGTTATATTTTGGGTTGAACAGGTGAAAGCTCGCAGGACTATAGTAGGAAATAAAGAAAAAAAATACCACGTAGCGAAAGTGATCTTTCTGAGAAGGTGGCAAAGATGTCCTTTCTTCTTTCCATATATCCCAGAAACTTCTTCGCATTTTTGGACAATGTCTTGAGTATTAATGTTTATCCTTTCCAACTGTGCCTGCAAGAGAGACATACACATATTTTTCAGTAACAGTTTGTGTGAGAAAAGCCAGAATACAGCATATACCTTGTCTAGGTGAATATGGCCTACAAGACTTGGGGCAGCTTCAGATATTCCATCTAAATTTATTTGCTTCTGATGCCTGAAAATGCCAACAACATATTTTTGGTGTTCAGCCCCACTGACTCAAAAAAAAAAAGACACACAAAAGGATGCACCAAATGTGAAAGCATCCTATATCTATTCCCACTTTAACAATGGTCATATCATTCATTTAACTACTTTGACTAGACCAGATAATGAACTAGCCTATTAAGTTTTCTCATATCAATCTCTTGTAGGCCTGTCTGACCCAGTTGCAGTTGCATGCATAAACAGTCAATTGCTAAGTTGACCTGTTAATTTGCATAGCATTGCACAAACTGATGGGGAAATCAGAAGATTAGGAATCTTGACATTAGTGCTTATTTGAAAATGGGAAATAAACGTCCAACTCCAAACAACTTTGACAGCTTTATTTTATGGATACTTACTCGATGCAGATATCGGTAGCACAATCTGCTATTGTGACTCTCCTAAGACAACTTTGTACTGTAAGAGCAGCCCGTTCCTTGCAAAACTTCTTGGGACAAGAGCAGTCATTCAAAAACAGGATAACTTTCCGATCTTTCATATCATTTTTGTAGCCACTTTTAGCCTGAAGTGTCTCCTGTTACGGGTAAGATAATATAATAAACTTGTTAAGCAGTAACAACTACAAGATGCATCAGTTAAAATGCCAAGAATGTTTATAACATGACAACCTTCATTAACTCCCATGAAGCATTGTTACTCTGAGATGAATCCAAGACAGCCTTGTATGCAGGGTTCGAGATAGCTGTGGCGGCTAAGACACCCACAGGTTCACCAGGAGGTAAGGCACTTGGAAAATCTGTCTCATCATCTTCCTTGTACTTAAACTGTATGATTGAATTGCTGCAGGTGTTCCTCACAGTTCCATCATAGCATATAACAACATCCCGCAAGATGGCCATTAAATTCTTGAACAGAGTTCCAGGTTCTGTCAACCCTCTTGAGGAGCGGACCATAGCTTCTCTTGTGGATATAGCATGTACGAGCTCCTCATAAGGATTGAGACCATGAAAATATGAACTTTGCACAAGACCATAAGCCTCTGGAGGATGCTCATCTCCAATGTCTGAGTGTTTATTCACGAAATTTGAGAAGCAATCCTCTACCAAGCGGCTTGAGTATAGCTTTCCTTCACGATAAAGTTGTAGTCCAACAAAACCCAGTTGTTGAACTACTTTTGTTATTGCAGAGTCCTTTTTAGGATCAATCAGTAACCCCAAATCAGAGCACTTAACAACAAAATCCGAAATCTGCTGTTTGACATTCTTTAAATTGTTTTCAACCCGCATCTCCACAAATTGACTTTTTGAGAACCTTGATTGGTCTAAAATAAGGGACTGTTTCTTAATATGCTTCTTCGCTTCTTCCAACATAGCCTTTGGAACATTAAAATCTTTAAGGCTCACAGTAAAACCATCGATTAGTAAAAACTCCATCAACAAAGGCTGCAGCACATTAAGAAATTGCAGTGCCTCTCCTGGACCCTTCTTAGAAAGAACAAATGACACTAAATCATTGAACGAGTCATGAACACTATTTTTGTCAAGATCCAGCGTTACAACGGTACTGTCCCTGACTAAGTGTGTTTTTCCTTGGCAAGTCAACTTAGCAGGTAATGCACCTTGCACTATTTGTGTGATTTTCCAAGCTGGAATCGGCTTGATTACAGCAGGGGCCGGAAGTGAAAATGGTATAAACATTGCCAGCTGATTTGCTAATTCCTTGCATAAAACAGTTCTGGATGACATAAGTTTCATAGCTACCAGACTGTCATTACCTAGCTGGACATTAACTGTGCCACTGTGTGAACTAATCAATTGTTTTTCCACACTAAAAAGCTCCAGGGCTTCAGCTTTTGCAGCAAGTGACTGTGGATAATATATGTGTACACAATCACCATCAAAGTCGGCTGAAAAGGGACCACACATGAGAGGATTGATTTTGACTGTATGATCATCATGTACATATGCATAAAAGGCCTGGAGAGAATGCTTGTGAGTACTGGGTGGTCTATTAAGAAAAACCACATCCCCATCAACTATCCTCCTCCTGATCGTTTGGCCAACTTTGAGAGTGGTATGCCCTTTCGATCCTACAGTGATGGCATAGTTTGCTTGACCATCTCTGTAGGTCAAACAAAGTCCTTTGTCAACCACCTCTTGCAGCCTGTTGATGTTGATGTCAGTTACTTGTTCCTCAAAAGTAATCCTTTTCGCCACTTCAGACGGAAGCCCTATGACATCCACACCAATGTACGGGTCTCCAGTAAGAACACTGCGTGATGAGAAACCAGACCCTTTGCTGATAAATAATGTCCTCATTCTTTCCAACCACTGTTTTGTCGACAATGCAGCTGAATCGGTGCCAACAGCAAATCGCTTTGTATTGTCTTGGGGACCCTTCAAAACAAGTTATGGAATTTATCATCGAGAATAAAGAAACACAATACTGTTACAAATTAAAAGGTTGATCAGAAATAAATACAGGTGGCACTACAAATTGATCAACACAAGAAGGTACTGCAAAGCTGCAGGGTTTTGTGTAGTTATAGTGGTTCAACAGATTTTTGTTTACCACTATCCATGTGAACAATATTTAAATCAACCACGTTTAGACCCTGTCACATACCCTTGTAGTGCCCCTTAGATGGATGTATTTTCCAATAGCAAGTTGTAGATCACACGATTCATCATCATGTGACTCGAAATTTGGGGAACCAGATCTTGATCTTTTTATCTGCTCTATCTTTTGAAGCACCTTCTTCAACAAAGCTATTGAAATATCCTGATACGAAACGGATAGGACATCAGACAATTAAATCAGTAGGTAAAACAAGTTTACCAGGTAAGTTGACAAGAAGACTCACATAGGACATGATGCTCTGCCCATCAGTAAACTCTGGAATATATAGACAGTTTGGAGGTACTGGTAGGTATTTCATCACATACCCAGACTGAACCATGTATCCCCGTGCAGCTAGCTTTTTCCTAGTATCATCTGGAACCTTCTTCAATATATTCAGAGCCTAACAGATAGCAAAGGAGTGAATCAGTGTGTTGTTCAAACAACATGGATTTCACCAGAGCTACCAAGTCTTTCAAACAAACTGTACGGGAATATCACCTCTTCTGGAAGCAATAGCCTGTTACTCGCGCTTCCGCCATAATGATGTCCATATTTATCAAGGAAGTTCCATGAGCGTTCGGTCATATGTTTCCTTGGCGGCGCTCTCAACTCTAACCGAATTGCACCATCAGTTGTCTTGATTTCTTTCAAAGACAGTGCTGGAAGATCCTATAAGAAACAAGTTCTGATATACTCAGTAAACATGATTGAACTCATCCAGACTACACATGTAGTGTCAGCCATGGTTCTCATGGCGTCGCCTAGGCGACAAGGCGCTCCCCTTGTTTTGGGCTAAGGCGTCGCCTTAGCCCGCCTAGGCGGCTGGGCGGTGGTGACTCGCCACACCTCGCCTTACCGCCGTAACTGTCAGCAATCGCATATAGGCACCAGACCAGCAGCAAGCAAGGTTGTAAATTAGAAGCCATCCACTAATCAACAAGGACATATGACTATACTTCACTGCTAGTGCTATGTTTGTCAGCTATATTGAAGTTAGTTACTCAGGAAATATTGTCAGATTAACCACACTTCATTCCAATGTGACATGGCATCTACTGAACAAAAAATCATTCCAGTTAGCAATATCCGGTTGTGTTTTCTTTCTCAAAAAATAACAACATCCAAATCGAAAGCTTCATTGCAAAATAACCCACCATGCACTTATTAACTAGAATTCAAGAACAATAAAAGAACTTAAGAACATGAAGCAGATGTGCAAATGAGAACACTGGGTCAGCACAAATATGTCAACTGCACAAGCTATGATGTCTCCAGCATTGGTGAACACCAAGTGGACTATGTTATTAGATCACAGAGCTAGGTAGTTGAATTTGAAACATTGATATACTTGGTTTCAGCTTAGGCATTTATTTCCACATCCCTACATATAGCAGTAACCAGTCCAACAATTTCTATTTACTACGAGGCAAAAGAAAAAAGAAGATTATATCGGTGTTTACCCGGCAATAGTAGCATGATGTTACTGAAACGTTGTCCTTTCCCTTGTTTTGCTTAACCTGCAAAGGAGAAACGGCTCTCATAAAAAGTAAGCCAAAGTTAAACTCAAAGTATAACAGGTAGGTCCCAAACAAATCGGGGTGACTGGTATTAGCAAATTACAAAGTAAAGTTGCATTGTTTTGGTCTACAAGTACCTTCCCTTTCTTTATTCGAAGGCATTTCAAACATATCAAGCTCAACAGCTGCCTCAGTTCACTGACATGACAAGGATGGTATATGGGTACAGGTAGCTCAATGTACCCAAAATGCCCTATATAAGCAGAGAAACTTATTTGTTAAACAAGAAAAATGGTAGTCTCGTTATCTAGAGTACAGTGTGTTAAGGAGATAACGAATGAAAAGCCATTGTGCACCTTCGCATTTGTCATTTTCCGAGGCGCCACAAGCTTCGCATTTTCCAGCTTCAAGGGGCAACCCAAGGAATGGATTTGCAAGCTGACTAGGATGGGTGACTGGGCAGTCATTTATGGAGTAGGTGCACTGCAAAAACAAACAAAATAGCATTTGAGTTATCTTTGAAAAAAATATATGATGGCGAAAAAAATCTGGGAATACCCAAAATAAATGTCTGCATGACTGTTTACCAAACAACAAACGTGCATAAAAGGAAGGGGGTTCCAAATCCATTGCGATGGGGAGGTAATGCGGCATTGATTAATTTTGTCGGTATGTGCACTCACAAATTGGTCAGTAACTCATCCGCATTAGGGCATTTCTCTATTATCCTACCTCCAAATATGTGTCTCTCCATTAGAAAGACACTACCATGGAAAGGCCAGACCAACGGAGTTTTAATCTGATGAAAACCAGAGGAGAACTTACAATCTCTTCTTCCGTGGAGAGGCTAAGCTTAATGCTTTTTATGGTACCTTCAGCAACCACTATCGCCGACTGATCCTCCTCCATCTCTCTGCAACCGGCAAGCACACAAAAGGTGCCACGTGCACTGTTAGCAAAACAGAGAGAAAAAGAAAGCGAGAACAACAAGAAACTAGAAGGGCCTATTCGTCCATACTGCACCAAACGAAATGCAAATCCATACGAATCCAGAAATGCAGGGGAGATCAAGCGAGACAGGTAAATGAGGCAGGATCTCTGAGCGCAATCGCATGACAAAACAGCACGAAACTCGGCAGCCCACGGCCAGAACAGCCGCAGCAAAGTCGTACACAACGTGGCGAGGATGATGCATCCCCGCAGAACTCACACGAAAACACCAAAGCAGAGTGATCAGATCTCCCGGTGCCATTCTCATGCCTCCGAGCCCTCCACCAACCCAAAAAAATAACATTTTTCCAACAAAACCCATGAAAACTCGGAGCAAAGGGGGGCAAAACCCCACAGTACAGTAGCGCCCCCCCAAACCCCCATTCCCAGGGGCGCGGCCCGCGCAGTCCCCGATCGCCGGACCCCCACCCCATCCCGCATTGCGCAGAAACGACCGCGGCTCCCCCCGGGCGTCAATCACACCCCGCACTCACCAGGACGCGCCGCCCCTCGCCGGCGCCGCCCGCCCCCCGTCGCCGTCGACCTCTCCTTCCCCGTCGACGCGGCCGCGCTAAAACCCTAGCCGACCGCGGGTGGAGGGGCCCGGAGGAGAGGGTTTTTGCCTCGCTTCGGAGCCGCCGAGGCGGCGACGGTCCCTGTGCGTCCGCGAGAGAGAGGGAGTGTGGTGTGGGGGAGGGAGGCGGAGGAGGGAGGACCCGTGGACGGGTCAGCCGAGGCGCACAGGAGGGGCTCCTCGGTGTGCCGGCGAGCAGGTGAAGGGTTAACTGGTGCCCGGGGAACTGCTTGGGACGCCGCGCGTGTCACTGACCGGTGGGGCACTCGTGGGATGGACCCACATGTCCGTTGCTAGGGTGCCAGTGTGGGGTGGGTGACCGGACCCGATTCGCCCCGCAGCTCGCAGTTCGGGAGCCGTGACCGGCTGACTGGTGGCGACTGGCCGGAACCACTTTCGGGGATAAAGAGCCAAGGGTCGTTTAGTTCCAAACCCAAAAAAAAAATTTGGATGTTACGTCAATAGTTTGATCAGATGTCGGGAAAGTTTTTCGGACATTAATTAAAAAACTAATTTCAGAATTCACTTGGAAACCATGAGACGAATCTTTTGAGGCCTTTGACCGCATCATTAGCACATGTGGGTTACTGTAGCACTTATGGCTAATCATGTACTAATTAGGCTTAAAAAATTCGTCTCGTCATGTACATCCAAACTGTGTAATTAGTTTTGTTATTTAATTACATTTACTGCTTCATATATGTGTTTAAAGGGAAGGTGAAAATTTTTGGGAACTAAACGGCCCCCAAGTATAGTAATAGGTGAATAGCAAGCGAAATCCGACGTGAGTGAGAGAAAAAGACAGGCGAGTCGCGACTCGCGAGACGTCCGCTTGAACCGGCGATGTGCACTGTTTAGCAGCAAAATCGTCCGCTCGCCCACTCGTCTACTTCCACGTTGCAGCTGAGGTGTTAAAGTTGGTGGGGTCCACCACTACTGCTGCGCAGCTCCATCCGAGCCGGAGCGCGAGGCGTCCACGAGCAGGCGAATTCATTAAACTTGCTCTAAGATAAAGCTGATACGTAGGTCCAATGCGTGCTCCTACCAATTTTATTTTAACAATTAAGTTTATAATAAAAATATTAACTTGTTTTTGAAAAGAAAATATTAGCTGCCCGTTTCATCCTATTTTGATCGTCAACGGTCACCAGCTTGATTCACCCCGATGTAGTTGTTCGCCGCCAAATATATTTTATCACCTGCACGTCACATAAGCTCCATATTCATCTTCTAGCTCAAGTCAGGGGAGGGGGGAGGGGGGGTAGGTGGGCGGTCGAGATGGTGGAAGGCGACTGCAGACCTTAGAGGGGGTTGACGGGGTTCTAATAGCCGTGGGATCTAGAGGGGGGGGGGGCGGGAGCAACGGTGGTTGCGGGTTGGCTGATTGAGGTGACGCGGCGCGGGAGCGCCACCAACTGGGCGGATCAGACATCCGATGGGCGATGGCCGGTGGCGGTGGATGGGCGGTGGCAGCGAGCTTGGTTAGCAACGGCGGTGGTGGAGGGTGGTGGCGGAGGCGTCGGGGGCGACGATGGAGCCGGGGACGGCGGTGGAAGTTGGGAGGTGCTTCTATTTGATTGAATGAATTCAAATCGCAGAGAGCGATAAATAAACGCCCCGTTGTTCGCTGGATGGCAAGATTAACGCTTTAAATTCCATGCAGCCATTAATTCATTTTTTTTGCGACTTCCATTAATTCATATTTACGCCTTACCATATTCAAATCGTTGAATTCATATTTGCATCTTATGCCAATCTGAGTGTACAGTTTCATGGCACATTTACCTAGATTGAGAATTATATAACTGTGGCAGATGAGTTTCGTGATGATGAAATCTCCTCACGTCCTATGAAACTTCATATTTCTCTCTCGTTAACATGGTAACAAAATTAATGATATTTAATGCTATGAAACTCTCAATGAAACACCTATTGAGACTAGCCAGTAATTGCAAAAAAATTTCGATCATCAATATTACTTCATTTGCCATCAAATAAAACATGAACCTCCAACTTTTATAGCAAAAAAGTAGCTCAAACTTTCTTTCAACAATTCAACCTCTAACATCACGGATCCCACCTACTTCATTCGTCACAGATAACCAAAAAACACCAATAAAAAAATCACAATTTTCCATATGAGATTTCAACCTTCACCCGTCGTGTTAATCCAACTCTCCTCCTAGTTTTCATCTAAACCCTAACGTTTTACCACAGGTCACATGCCATTGATAGCCAGAACTTACTTTAAAATGTTCAAGTGATGATGCTTTTGTTGTTTAATCTTAACATAAGACATTCAATCAAATGGCTAAAGTTTCTACTTCTCACTATCATTTCTCAAAAAACAATTCTCAGTCTTTCAATACATTCCCTAGCCGAAATGTCTCCGCATTACAACATGCGCTCTCTCTCTCCCCCCCTCTCTCTCTCTAACCACTGAGAGGGAGCGCAAGTTATTGTGGTGCCAGCCCGTTTTCATAGTCACTACCCCTTCGTGACCCATTCTGCAGGTTCCTCTCAAACTCCCTCAGGTAATCCAGGAGCAGCACAATCACATAGAGGATGAACCCACCGGAGGAGTTGCTGCCCCCTCCGCCTCCTCCTCCACCACCACCACCGAACCGGAATGGCGGGAAACCGACACCCCCATCATCAAGCCTTGGCTTCACCTTTTCTGCAATGTAAGATCATCAGATGAATAAATTGGAAGATATGAACCAATTAATGCTAGCACATCTTTGCCGTACACCAGTGAAACTTCAATTCTGCAACGATGGTAGGGCAGACACCTTAAACAATGTTTGTACAGATGGCTTCCATTACCTTTCACTGAACCTGATGGTGGAGAGGTAGGTCCTGAATATGATTTGCGTTGCGCAGTTTGTGTCTGGTTTGCGCAACAGGTTATGTTCTGCAGATAAATTTAACACATAACTCTGTTAGTTTATTTTAGATTTGCATGTTTCAGCTTAAAAAATTTGGGAAAAAATCATGCAATTAGGTGTGGTTACTTGTAAGATTTAAACCACAAGCTTCAGCAGCTTTAACAATTCAAATTTAATCATCATACTCCATTATAACAATAAGGAAGGAATTTCAAGCTAGGTCCAAACTGAACCTCAAAGTTCAAAATTGCAGCACTCTTTGGCAAAGTTTCCATATCCTTTAGTTCCCTAGGTGATAGATCTGTGTTTGTCACATTTTAATTGGACAGTTTTCAAATTCGCAATGATGCCCGGAATATTTTTCTCAGCAAACTGTATGCTGTTACCAAAACTTACAAACAACAACTATGTGCCATTACTTGTAACACGAAAACGACAAGCTTAAGCAGCTTCATCATTTCAAATTTGATCACCAGAATTCTGAGGTTTTCATAACTGTCTTTTGCATCGGAACAGGTTCTGGTTCTGTCTAGAGATAAATACATCTACTACCTTGAAATTAAAGCTAGGTCTAAAGTGGATTAAAGCTAGGTCTAAAGTGGACTTGGAAAGTCCAAAATAACTACCGCTTAACTTTTTTCCTTTCATCTACCTAGATCTGTATTATTTATTTCTCAAGCAAAAGACCCCCTAGCTCCTAGGTGTGTGTGCGACTGATATGGTTTCTTTAGACCAGTCTCGGACTCTCAGTGCATAATTTCATGGTACAATTATCTAGACTGGGAACTAGGTAACTGTGCCAGATGAGTTTCATGGTGATGAAACTCTCTTCACATCCCATGAAACTCCATCATTCTCTCTCCTTACTATGCCAGCAAAATTGATGATATTTAATGTCATGAAACCCTCCATGAAACCCCTATTGAGACTGGCACTGATGTCACATTATGATTCAAAATCTATGGTGATGTCTGGCCTTCAAGAAAATCTCCTTAATTATTGCAACAAGAAATCTTAAAGGCTCCATATTTATTAAGTTCATCAGAAATGAAACAAAATTATACACTGTTTTTTTTGTTGAGGGCCAAAACTGTACAATATTTGATCAAGATGCAATAGGAGGAAAGCAGACGAGGAAGCATGGCTTAGCCATCTAATGCATGTTATGCTTTGGTCTAAAAGCATGTCATGGGCTCAGAGCCATACTAAAGAAAACTTTTGCTGGATCACAAATAAAAAGCACATAGGCGTGTTTTACCATAGAAGCTCTGGCAGAAATAGTGGAGCCGCGTATAGCCCTGTGAGATTGTGAACCGCGTAGAGATCGTTCTCCCCAGCATTGTCCTACATTGAGCAATCAACAATGAGAGTTCTGCATGAATTTTTGTAAACAAATGACACTGACTATTCTATACAGCAAATACATAACAGTACAAACTTATACCAACAATAGGACAGCAACTGCCCACCATAATTCTCAAAATAAACCAAAATTGTTGGAAGATAACCTGCCAGCAAAGCGCTCAGCTCAAACTGTCCATACCAAATTTAGCACTGGACAAAGCCTAGATAACTAGATTCTAGGTAATATTAACGTGATGCTAAAAATGCTATTTTTCTCCCCAAAACCCTTCTCCTCCTGAAGTCAATGCAAGTTTCCGTGAAAGTTGTTGCTAGTCAGTGCTGCAGTACAAGATACATAATTCCATCCAAACCGATTTTGCGATGCAGCTACAGCATTATCTCCTTAGCCCTTGTTTAGTTGCATCCAAAATTCCAAAACTTTACAAGATTCCCCATCACATTGAATCTTTGAACGCATGCATGAAGTATTAAATGTAGCTAAATAAAATAACTAATTACACAGTTTGTCTGTAATTTGCGAGACGAATCTTTTGAGCCTAGTTAACCCATGATCGGATAATAATTACCAAATACAAACGAAAGTGCTACAGTACCAAAATTCCAAAAGTTTTTGCAACTAAACAAGGGCTTATTCTGAATACGAGCAACAATTTGAAAAAAACTCGGCCGGGTGGGGAAAGACCGCCCCAGTATTAACTTAAGAAGAAGTCTCGGCTTCCCCGACCGAGAAAATCCCCGAACCCTGGCTCCGCCCTGACACTGGGAGACATAACCCCTGGGAACTGTGCTTGGGCCATGTAAGGGTCCTCAGGCCGACCTGGGCCGTCTCACAACCAATGCTTTGGCATTGACAAATACATATTTCCTAGGAGTGAATTCAAAGTGCACACCACTAGGTTACACAACCGTAAAGGATTTAGCATTTCGTCCATGTGCTAAGCGATGCTCCGCAAAATGACAACACTTTATTTCTTTTCGTTTGAGTAAAGAAAAAAGTTCTTTTTTCCTAAAAAAAGAAGACAAATCTAGTACAGGCAGTAATCGTGGATAATAATACAAAAAAGAGGCCAGGATTAATGAACAGCACAAACCTCCCCTAATCCCCTGGAGCGGAAGAAGCGAGGTCGGAGCAGACGCCGCCGCAATTGGAGGCATGGCGACTGCCGCGAGGATGCTAGTACCAGTCTGTAGTGGCCTGGGCGACGAAGAAGAGAAATGGAGCAGCTTCAGGCTTGAGGCGAAGACAATTGCGCGCGCATGCAGAGGAATGAAGAGGAGAAACGAGGACGAACGGAGCCTCGAGCAATGGGAGCGTGGCTTCCTTGCAGCCGCAGATGAAGGTGCCCTCGCGGTCTCCGATCCTCCGGGGGAGGGTGATGGGAGAAGGGAGGTGGTTGAGGGAGCTCGGGGCTCGGGCGAGGGCCGCAGTGGCGGGTGGGCGGTGTGCAAGCAAGTGTGCGAGTGACGCGAGCGGCTAAGGTTATCCGCTGTGCTGTGTTACCGGGGGTCCACTTGGAATTAGCTACAGGCCTACAGCCCAACTGCTAGCCCAGTAGTAAACCACCACCACCACAGGCAGTTGGAAAGCCCAGCGGGCCGTCGGCAATTCTAAACAGAAGGTAAACCCTATGATGTTATCAAATCCAACCTCTTCAGTCTGATACTTAAAATTTCTAAATTAATTTTTTAGATCTTTTACTATCCCTATCAAATGTGGAGTATTGAGTGTACCGTGGCAGTTTTTGTGCATGAAGTTTTACGAACATTGGTTAAAGTCTAGCAGCAAATCTGGTGAAAATGGGTAAATGTTGAAAGCCTGAAAAGCATATCCCGTGAAAACCATCCAAGTGTTAGAAGAAAAAAAATAAATTTCATATATAGAAGTTTATAAAAAATATTGAAAAAAAATAACCATTCAAAATTATGATATAACCCCCAACAAAATTTAACTCTGAACTTCGCATTACTAGATTGATAAAAACTCACACATATTGAGTTTTGGTAGGTTGAGAGTTGAACCTTTGTCCAATATATTTTTCATACTTTAGCACCTCTATGGTGTTTAAATAATTATTTCTACCGAAATAAGATCTTACTTGCATCACCTATCACCTAAGCTTATCTATACTATAAAGAATCTAAACAATTAAAATATTTTTTACCAAGCAAAGTCTACCCACCCATCTCACAACCCACCACTTTTAGGCCCACATGTAAGTGCAAAGTGTTTAACGAAACGCCTGGTGAAGCGAAAATCGCCCTCCCACCAGTTCAATCCCGCCTGGGCATCGATTTTTTCTCACCACACCTCCATCTCCCCCTCTCCGTGTACCCGCCTCCCCATTGTCCAACCCAAATAATCAACCCCATTGTCCAACCCAAATAATCAGCGTGATTACCTTCCAAAAAGGGCGCCTGGCCCTTCCTCGCAGCCCCGGATTACGCCCTCCCTCGTTGCCCTGGATCCTTGCCGCGTGGGTTCCTATACGGGGGTTTCCTTTTACAGAACTTTCCATCGGCAGAGATCCGGTTCAAATTTCCGTGATCGCGTGTCCCTTGATCACGGGTTTCCTTCTATAGAACTTTCCATCGGCAGAGTCCCTGGATCGCGCGTCCATCGTGATGAGATTCTTACGAGCCTGTCCACGGTGACCTCGAGGCAAGGTGGCCGGCGACCGCGTCAACGCGGAGCGCGGGCCGTCGTCGGAGCCGCGGGGCACTGTGCGAGGCCGTAGACAGCGGAGCCGTGGCCAGGTGCCCAAAGCGCGTCGGACGAGTGCGGGACGCCGCCGAGGCAAGGTGGCCGGCGGCCGCGGCGCACTACGCGAGGCCCTAGATAGCGGAGCCGCTGCCAGGCGGCCGATGCACTCCGGACGAGCGCGGCACGCCGAGGGAAGTTGGCCAGCGGCCGTCGGACGCTGCGTGCCGGTCGCCCACACCCTTTATTATCCTCCCAGCCCGCTGCTGCCTCTCACCCTTGCTCTTGCCGTCAAGGTCTCCATCCATCGCCTCCCTCGTGCTCGTCGTCCAGTTCAGCGAGGCACCGGTGCTGATGACATCTAGGACGAGCGAGAGTGGGATGCAGAAGCATGCGAGCACAGTGGTGAGCGAGATCCATGCCAAGTTTCACCCATACCAGGTCTCCGTGCAGACAGAACTCATGATCAGGACTCAGGTAAGCCTCCGTGCTCACAACTTTCAACGACATGGCAATATGCATGTGATGTGTATGTGTTTAGTTGCCAAAGAAGGGCATTAGCAGGGTTCTTCCTAATGTATGTCGGAAGATATCCCTCTCCACTAGCAGGATGATTTCTCTGGCGCAGCCATCATCAGGTTAAGGAATTAAGCATCATAGCCTTTATATGAATGTGCCTTGTATTATTAATTTTTATGGATCGTTCAATTAAATGTTGCCTTGTCTGGTGTATAATCTTATGGTTTTTAATCCTTTAACCTTTGACAAATTCTTAGATTCCTTTACAATATCTTTTTTTATGGATTTTTGAATTCCTTTACGTGTCTTCTATGAATATTCATCCTGTTAATATATATCTATTATCTCATCGTTAGTTTTGTTCTATGACATTCTGTAGCGTGTGCTTCTTTTTCTGATAATCATAACAATTTTATTAAATTGATGCTGAGCACACCTCCTCTAGGCTCTAGGGTGTGCGTGAGGCCTCGCTCGCTGATGACTCCGTCGCCGCTGACATGTCCATGGGCTAAGACGGCTACTATATCAGAACTCACATGGCAGGTAGAGGCAGCCTATCGATTAGTGCCTTCTTCTTTACTCATCTGCATGGTTTATTTTTTTTAAATTCCACTTAGTTATAGCTTGTGTTCATTTTTAGGGTACGATAACAAATAAATCATATACTTGACTGTTGACTGGGTTGATGTTCAGTATTTCATTGAATTCATTGGTTTCAGTTAGATGGAACTGTTCGAGATATTGTTGCAAAAGATGGTACCATGTGGTTTGTGTCTACTTTAGTTGTAATTTTCCTTGTGATAGCTGAGTGTCATGGTGCGCCCAAAGGTGCTTGTAATAGTGCCAAACCAGCTACCAAAAGCCGCACTGAACAACCGACATCTTCTACCTGGCTTACTAGACCAACTGAACTTTGATCAATCTTGTGTTTAATAAATTATTATTTTCTTCAGCCAAATTAATTGACAAGCTTATTGTGGGCTTAATTGGATAGTATGGTTCTTGGCCATTTTGCCGTCCAGGTAAAAAGAAATAGGTTTATACTTTACTCAATTGTCCATCTCTATTATAGATAAGAATTTAGGATGATAAACATGTTATGATGCACATGTATTCATCAGTTACAGACAATACTGTTTCAAGCTAACAAATTATTAAAATTTATATTACTTTTGCGCTCTTTTCATCAAAGATATGTTTGAATGCTAACACATTCCTGTAACTTTATTTTGAAATACTATTCGTGCAAAATGGATGGATCACTGATTTTTTATTTTTTAAAAAAATGTCAAATCGATATAGATTGAAGCTTTCTCAGGCACAAGGGAGTAGTTGTTTTCTTGTTGGTTGCCTTCTGTTCGCCAGTAATGTGGTGTTATAAGTGGTCCTAATTCACCCAATTTTGATCTCTGTGTATATGTACTATATTTTCTGTTTGTAGCATTTCAGTTTGTTACCGGTGTGCATCTCAAAGTATAAATATGAAATTTGGCATTGGCTTTGGCAAGAAAACTGATCCAGAAAAAATTTGTGAACCTAAACTGTGGATATCATTTTTGTCATTTGAATATCTTATAACACATATATATTATTTTGCAGAATGTGTAATTCAACCTCCAGTGTCCAAGCCATGCAGATATTGATGAGAGGATAGACTGATGTCTTGTGGATTCACTCTTTATGCAATCATGTAAGTCTACCCATGGTTTGTATGGGCAAATTTGATAATTCTTATTTTTGGGATTTTTTTAAAAATATGTGCGTGCCACACATGGGCCTCTGCTAGTAGTTCGTTAGGATCAGAGCTGATCACTTGTTTATATGGTCTTGATATGTAATTCACTCGGACAAATTTAGATGATCTTTACCCGCAAAAAATTTAGATGATCTTGACCGTCCGTGGCATCCTCTTCTGGTCCAGTTCAGCCAGAACAGCCGTCACCAGCAAGATCCACAGTCGTCAGCTTCACTCACCAGCGTACTCGCCCCCCACTACTCTTCCTCAACCTCCCTCCATCCCTCGCGGCGACAGCGACTACGCAGCCTGCACGCCGCGAGCATAAAGCCCCTCGCGCACCCACAAGCCCTTGTCGTTTCCATCGCTCCAAATTCAACGCCGCCCCACGTCGACGACGGGGCACCTCCACCTCCCGGGCCCGTGAGCCATCAATTCCCTCCATTCCTACCCCCAAATTCTTGCATCGCCGATCGAGGGGGACGCACATTGCCCGGCCCCGGCATTCGCCTCCGGTTCCGCGGAGGCCTCGCCTGATCAGCTCACGGCGGCGCCCGCGGAGCGAGGGTGGAGGGGGAGCGGGCCCATGACGTGCGCGCGCGCCGAGGACGCCGTCTCGCCCGCTGACGACGACGTGGCGGCCGCCCCGGTGTGAGTGGGATTCCCCTTCGTCTGATTTGTTCGTTGCATTCTTGCTCGCGCTGAATCTTTCCTTGGTTATGCGAATGCCGTGATTTCTCTCGTCCAGAGGAGGCAGCTTGATCCAGAAGGCGGGCGGCGGCGGCGGCGGCCGGAGATCGGGCGGCCCGGGTCGCGCGCTGCAGCGCTCGGCGTGTCTGGCAACGGAGGACTGCGACTCGCCGGCGCCGGCGGCTAGCTGCTCCGGGGTAAGCTCTCAGTTGACTTGCTTCTTCCTCCTATTTAGCCCAGGTTTACCCTGCACAAAAATCGCAATTATTGTTTGGATTCGGTACGACATTGTCGGGAAAAAAAGTTAAATGTTAAATTTTTCGGTGGACAAAAGCGAAAAATTAACGGCGAATGCAAGAAAGCTTGTGTCCTTTTGTGGTTGCCGTGGTGCTGAGGGCACTGTCCGCTTCGGCCATGCTGTGTGCTCCCCTGCAGAGTCTCATGGGGGGACCCGGATGAACTGTCCCGTTACCTCCCTTGTCTCTACTTTCCATTAATTATCTCACTCTGTTTAGTCAACCAACAATCTTGTTGCTTATTGGTTCTTGGTTGGTTTCTTCCGATGGAATTAATGCCCAGTGATTGTTTTTGGTTTACTTCTTTGTAGGATGGTACAGGTAAGATCAATGGTAGTGGGAAGAGAGAAGATAGCCAAAGGATGCGGCAGTACAGGTCACAGCTTGAGCAGGAAGTGGGTGATCCTCGTGAACTCTGTGATCTGTTTGTTTGCTATACTGTAATGGTGTTGCCTGGCGTGATTTACTAACCCTGTGAAAATTGCGCAGGTCAAGAAATTGCAGAGGCAGCTGGAAGAAGAGGTTGATCTGCATGTGGCGTTGGCGGATGCTGTTACGCAAAATGCTGCGCCTGTATTGAAGTCCTCTGTGAAGCTTCCACGCAAGGTTCATGATTTGCATAATCCTGATGATTAATTTGACACGTTTTATTGTGTTAATTTGGTACATCTCCTAGCCAGTTAAGGCATTCAGTAACCACGCTTGTCGAATCTTTCATTCTGAAGGCACAGGAGCTTCTAATTAACATCGCCTCCTTGGAGAGTACCGTTGCGAAGCTCGAGAAAGAGTTAGATGATCTATACTACCAACTTTGTCATGAAAGGAATGAACGGTTACTTGCTGAAAATAATAAAGGATGCTTGCCATCTACATCCTCAGATTACCACCAGTCATTGTCAACTTGCACGTGTACATGGGAAGAAGTAAGTATCATCTGAGTAAATATTCCAGCACGCCTTCTTTCTGCTATGGGAATCATTTACAGTTTTTTTATCACCAATCTTAGCACATATCATCGTTGAGAGATTTGAAGTTTGGAGGATCTGAGTCAATGAGGTCAACGCGTCAGGACTTATTCCCTGAGCCTGAAGATGGCCAGGATGTGGGAGAAGATCCTGAAGATCAACAGATAGTTTCTTTAAACAGACTGTTAGAAAAGCACCGAGATTCTTCCTTGAATAGACTTCTTGAAAAGCACCGGGATGAAGAGGTTCTCTTTCATGCCTACCTCGATAGTTTTAAGAACTAACTTTGAAGCATATCGGAGTATTGAGAATTTATTATCTTCCTGCAGATGCAAGAATCATGCTCCATGGAAAAAGAAGGCTTGGAAGATGAGAACCTTGACATTTTATCTTTTGAACAGTCCATTCTGAAGGTAACAAGCATGAAAGGAGGAAATCTTTGGAACAATCCAAATGAGCTATCTGAGGAGATGGTCCGCTGCATGAGAAACATTTTCCTACGTTTGTCTGAATCCTCGAAGATATCGCCAAAGGTGTCTTCTGATTGTTCATCTTCCTCAGCAGAGCGTCTATCAGGTTCTACACTAGCATCTTTCTCAGATTCATCCATAATACCCTCCATGCTACGGAGTCCTTCAGTTGATTCAAACCACAACGACGAGACAATGAAGGAGGCCAGAAACTTCGATCCATATAAAGTTAATGGAAAGGAAACCCGAAGGGATATTGGAAGCTATCGTTCAGCAGCTGAAGTATCTTGGATGTCTGTTGGAAAGGATCAACTTGAATATGCATCTGAAGCTCTGAAGAAGTTCAGGTTTGCTGCTGCAACCTTGGCTAAACCTACAAGTCCACATAGATAGATCACATGTTTACAAACTACAAATATTAGTGCATATATACAAAATTGTTAGAATACGAGACAATTTGAATTTAGTTTAACCTTGTAATTCCCAAGAGGAATATACAAACAATTGAACCATTCTGCGGACTTGGATTGGGGGAACAAAAGGATGCTCTATGTACACTTTTGCTTGCAGTAATAAATTGGGTTTCAAAATTTCTCGGTAATTTTTCTCTCTCATTTTGAACCGTTAAAGAATTCCAGTCAGCATGCAATTTGCTAGTACCTGAATGCTTTAGTGAACACACCTCTTCATCTCCATTTTGGGACACTTCTTGTGGCATTTTGAACTTTGGATCTTAAGAAGTCCTAGTGGAAGTTAATAGATCTTATCAGGTGTTTGGAAGAGGAATACACTCTTCAAATTGAGAGATTATGTCGGAGGATTTCTCCAGCCGGGTGTCGGATTGCACCCGCCTAATCCTAAGTGTAGGATGAGCTTGGGGGAAGTCAAGGAGTGCTCGATCTAGAGGCGAATGAATGCGAGAAGCACACAAGGATTTAGAGTGGTTCGGGCCGCCGGAGCGTAATACCCTACATCCACTGTGTGTTGTATTGCCTGACCCTCGAGTGTGCTCTCTAAGCCCGAGAGGGAGGATATGTTCAGAGTGTTCTGAGAGTTGTGACTCAGTTGTCTTTGTTTTGTGTACTTTTTTACCGTGCGTCGGTAACAGACGAGCCGCCTTGGAAACAGGCGGGCTTACCGTGTTGTCATGTCACGCCTGTCCAACCCGTGAGTGGGTATCCGATGCCTTGCTCTGGCAGCGCACGCCCTGTAATGTCCCGCCTCCCCGAGGCCGGGCCCGCTTACATATGGCTGTTTTCTAGGACATAGACTGTCCTCACAGACCAACACCAGTCTTTTCTGCACACTTTGTCCTCACTCGTGCGCACACGGGAAGAACTTCCCGGTCGGTCACCCATCCCCAAATTTCTCCGGGCCAAGCACACTTAACCTCGGAATTCTTTGGAGATCGGCTTCCGGAAAAGAAGTTGCAACTTGTTGGTATGAGTATCCTATTAATCCTATTAAGCCCTGGGCCGGGGTGTCACATGCTCACCCCCTTAAGAGACCGACGTCCTCGTCGGTCAATCCCAAGCCAGGAACATCTCTCTTGGCCACGTCCCGTACGTCCAGTGCCAGCAGCCCATGTGCCACGTCCGTGCGTCCAGTGCCAACGGTCTCTGTGCCACGTCCATGCATCCAGTGCCAACGGCGCATCCCAGATGCCCGTACACTGACCCGCCACGCGCCCGTGCACATGCTGGTGGCATCTGCGCCCCCACGCGCCCGTGCTCATGCCTCCGCACTTACGCCCGTACGTGACCGTGAAACCGCGAGAGTCGGCTCTGATACCATTCTGTAATGTCCCGCCTCCCCGAGGCCGGGCCCGCTTACATCTGGCTGTTTTCTAGGACATAGACTGTCCTCACAGACCAACACCAGTCTTTTCTGCACACTTTGTTCTCACTCGTGCGCACCCGAGAAGAACTTCCCGGTCGGTCACCCATCTCCAAATTTCTCCGGGCCAAGCACGCTTAACCTCGGAGTTCTTTGGAGATCGGCTTCCGGAAAAGAAGTTGCAACTTGTTGGTATGAGTATCCTATTAATTCTATTAAGCCCTGGGCCGGGGTGTCACACGCCCCAACCACCAGCATTTAATGCGGCAGGAGGGCTGGCTTCAGACAGAATACTCGTGCCTGTGGGACACGTGGCGGCACCGGACCCGGGGGTCGGCGGCCGCGCCCTCAGGGGCACGTGGCGGTTCCGGACCCCTGCCCAAGCGGGGAGCGGAGGTCCGGAGGTCGGCCCTGTGGGACACGTGGCGGCGCCGGACCCTGGGGTCGGCGGCCGCGCCCACAGGGGCTTGCGAGGGCTCCGGAATCCTACCCAAATAGGGTGCTGGGTCCGGGTCCCTTGGCTGGCTCGATGACTCAGGCCTCCTGGAGGTCCGGCTTCCACTTGTAGAGGCCCAGGTCCGGCCCGCGGAGGTTCGGGACCTGTCTGCGGGGGTCCGGACCCGTGGTCCGTGGTTGCCGCTCCTGAGCGCCTTCGTCCTTGTCTTGTAGGAGAGGGTACTCCTGTCTGAGTGTACCGACACCAACCCATCGGAGTTCCTGCAAGTCTACGTCACCGCCATCACCGCGGCTGGGGGTAACCACGCCGTCATGGCGAGTTACTTCCATGTTGCCTTGACCGGGCCAGCCCGGACTTGGCTCATGAACCTCTCTCCCGGGTCGATCCAGTCCTGGGAGGAGCTCTGCGCGCAGTTCACGGCGAACTTCGCCTGCGCGTACCAGCTGCATGGCGTGGAGGCCCACCTCCATGCCGTGAGGCAACAACCCGAAGAAACTGTCGGAGGATTTCTCCAGCCGGGTGGCGGATTGCACCCGCCTAATCTTAAGTGTAGGATGAGTTTGGGGGCAGTCAAGGAGTGCTCGATTTAGAGGCGAATGAATGCGAGAATCACACAAGGATTTAAAGTAATTCGGGCCGCCGGAGCGTAATACCCTTCATCCACTGTGTGTTGTATTGCCTGACCCCCGAGTGTGCTCTTTGAGCCCGAGAGGGAGGATATGTTCAGAGTGTTCTGAGAGTTGTGACTCAGTTGTCTTGGTTTTGTGTACTTTTTTACCGTGCGTCGGAGGATTTCTCCAGCCGGGTGGCGGATTGCACCCACCTAATCCTAAGTGTAGGATGAGCTTGGGGGCAGTCAAGGAGTGCTCGATCTAGAGGCGAATGAATGCGAGAAGCACACAAGGATTTAGAGTGGTTCGGGCCGCCGGAGCGTAATACCCTACATCCACTGTGTGTTGTATTGCCTGACCCTCGATTGTGCTCTCTGAGCCCGAGAGCGAGGATATGTTCAGAGTGTTCTGAGAGTTGTGACTCAGTTGTCTTGGTTTTGTGTCCTTGAACCCCCCTTTTCTACCGTGCGTGCTCTCCCTTTTATAAGCCCAAGGAGAGCAGTACACTGAGCGGGACCCCGACAGGTGGGTCCGGCGATGTATTATAAACTACACTTTAGCCTTCAATGCCTCAGATCCAGAGATCTTGTCGTCGGCTTCCGTGCGTAGCTTCTGACTAGGGATGGTCTTGAGCTGTCCTGTCGGAGTAGAGTCTAACCTTTGGAGCCGCGCGTCGAGGTTATGATGAAGCGCCGAACTACTGACTCAGTCCGCTGTAGCAGTGTGCACTGTTGCTCCAGTTAGTAGCTGGTAATCATGACTCGTCGCCCACGCGCGCTGCGCTGAGACACTGCTGTGTGCCTCGGTAACAGACGAGCCGCTTTGGAAACAGGCGGGCTTACCGTGTTGTCATGTCACGCCTGTCCAACCCATGAGTGGGTATCCGATGCCCTGCTCTGGTAGCGCACGCCCCAACCACCAGCATTTAATGCGGCAGGAGGGCTTGCTTCAGGCAGAAGACTCGTGCCTGTGGGACACGTGGCGGCACCGGACCCGGGGGTCGGCGGCCGTGCCCACAGGGGCACGTGGCGGTTCCGGACCCCTGCCCATGCGGGGAACGGAGGTCCGGAGGTCGGCCCTGTGGGACACGTGGCGGCGCCGGACCCTGAGGTCGGCGGCCGCGCCCACAGGGGCTTGCGAGGGCTCCGGACTCCTGCCCAAATAGGGTGCTGGGTCCGGGTCCCTTGGCTGGCTCGATGACTCAGGCCTCCTGGAGGTCCGGCTTCCACTTGTAGAGGCCCAGGTCCGGCTCGCGGAGGTTCGGGACCTGTCCGCGGGGGTCCGGACCCGTGGTCTGTGGTTGCCGCTCCTGAGCGCCTTCGTCCTTGTCTTGTAGGAGAGGGTACTCCTGTCTGAGTGTACCGACAGTGGCCCCCGGGCCCACCTGCGGGTGAGGTATTAACCCGCAGGTGGGGCCAAATCCATGTCGTGGTTGACTCCTGCTCGGACGGACCGCGCCGGTGTTGTCTGCGGGGGAATTTGTCCCCTGCAACGCCAGTAGCTGGCACTGCCGGTCTCCAGGTACTCTGGCCCCCCGTCCTGTACACAACTTAGGACTGGCGTTTAGTAACTTGACCACGTGGTCCCGGATCCCGTTGGCAGAGGTCCTTTGAGATACACAGCCAGACCTGTGGAACAGAGCTTAGGAGGCCAGGCCTCAAGCTAGAATGAGGTCCGTACCTCTAGGTACACTGTTCCGGGTACTAGGGCACCTGTTACAGAGTGATGGAGTGCGCAACCTTAGGGTACAGAACCAGGCTAAGCAGCTGCACAGGGCTCCGGACCACCCCCGGGAACAAGCACCTCTTCCCCGAAGCTGGCTCCTAAGGATCCGGACCCCCCTCTAGCAGTAAGGGGGTCCCAATCTGAACCACATGCCGGCCAACTCAATTCGGACACAGGAGTGGGAACCACGCGGGGGTTAGTGCAAACAGAATGCGTTGATTGAAATTGGAATGTATCATCCTTAAAGGCGAACTGAGAATAAACTTTTCCTTTATAACTAGATGTACATGAGATATGCGATGTAAGCCAGAACACGGGTTTATCAGGCCGGAGCTGTCCGGACCTTCGGGCCCCCAGTCTTAGGTACTACGGTACTCGCCCTAGGAAGGTAGAGCATGCAAGCTTAGGGTACGGAACCAGGCCAAGCGGCTACATGGCTCCGGACTTCCCCAGAGGGTGAGTACTCTTCCCTGAACCTGGTTCGCAGAGGTCCGGACCCCTCCACGGGGGAGGCTCACCGGACTGGACCACACGGAAGTACTACCTAGTTACAAAGGAAAATGTTTTATTCCCTGCTGGGCCTCTAAGGGTAGGACTTACAAAGATGTAGAGTCGGAGGTGCGACTGGAGTCGGCTTATCATCGGAGAGAGCCACCAGAGTCGGCTTAGTGCGACCGGAGTGGGCTTAGTGCGACCGGAGTCGGCTTATTCCACCCATACAGCCAATAGCCGAGCGGGTGGAACCATTTTCAGGGTCCGAGCCGGTGTGTGTATTTGCTTGCATGAGTTGGCATGCTTCGCAGGACTCACCAGCTCAGCTGCATCCTGAAGGCGAAGTTGGCCGGTAAAAGCCACGCTGGAAGGCTTTTCCAACCTGTGTGCGGGATACCTCGGAGGATGACTTCCACACTCGCCTCCTCGGATCTCTGCGAGCAGCTCGCAGCCCTCCTCCTGGGTGATGCACCGCGTAAAGATGCGATTGGCGCCACGGCGGACCGTGTGTCACCTAGCCAACCGCACTATGTACTCAGCGGATACATATCTTCAGGAAGGATCTTGTCTTTCAGGTGGTCCCGGATCTCGGAGATCCGTGCATCGGGACCTCCCTGAGCATCTTGGATGTGGCACCTCGAGGTCTTCCTGGATCTCGGAGATCCATGCATCGGGGTTCTCAATGGCGCCCACAATCCTTGGCGGACCCATAGATGGAGCACCGCCGGGACCGCTAGCTTTGAGGTGCTAGTCCGACCCCCTTCGCCCAGTTCGGCAGGCTAGGCGGATGGTCTCAGCAGCCGTCTTTCGCGGACGCCCTCAGACACGGGTGTCTGAGTTGATGCCCTCACGGAGAGGTCATCTACTGCTGGGGAGCGTGCACGTGGAGCGTGTTGGAGCTCCAGTGCGTCGAAGTCTGGGACTTCTGGCTTTTTTCCGGGTCGGGACCCGGCCGGACCCCTGAGGTAGGGCTGCTTGTTGTCTTTCGTGATGGCCAGACCATCACGTTCCGCTTGGGGGGACCACTGGGACCTCCTGCGTAGGTTGCTCGGACCTCTCAGCGACCATCAGTATGTTGATCGCCTTCGTGGTCGCTGGAGGCTTGTTCACGCCGCTTGCTGACGTGCTTCGCGAGCTTCTGGATCTCGCAGCATTCGGAGGCACTGTGGTGGCTCCCGGGTGGACAGGGCACGGCTCGCTGTCGCGGCCCTGCTGGCGCGGGCGTTTGCCGCGCGAGTTCCGGCCCCCGGGCGCTATGGCAGCGACCGGGGTGCCAAATTGCGGCGTGTCGACGCCGTGACTTTCCTCATCGTCGCTGCAGTGAGCAGCGGAACCCGGACCACCCGTCTGGGCGGCCCGAGCTTGAGGGGCTGAGTGCCATGCACGGCCCTCAGTGGCCCTGGCGCACTTGTCCGCCAAGGCGAACAGGGTGGTGACGGATTCCACCTGATGTACGGCCAGCTTCTCCAGCATCTTCTGGTCACGGACCCCCTGGCGGAAGGCAGTGATAATGGATGCATCTGAAATACGTGGAATGGTTCCGCGTAGCTTGGAGAAGCGGGAGATGAATGCCCGGAGAGTTTCTTCGGGTTGTTGCCTCACGGCATGGAGGTGGGCCTCCACGCCATACAGTTGGTACGCGCAGGCGAAGTTCGCTGTGAACTGCGCGCAGAGCTCCTCCCAGGACTGGATCGACTAGGGAGAGAGGTTCATGAGCCAAGTCCGGGCTGGACCGGTCAAGGCAAAGTGGAAGTAACTCGCCATGACGGCGTGGTTACCCCCAGCCGCGGTGATGGCGGTGACGTAGACTTGCAGGAACTCTGATGGGTTGGTCATCCCGTTGTACTTCTCTGGCAGGTGCGGCCGGAACTTGGGTGGCCAGGCCACCATGTGGAGATGCTCCGCGAGCGCGACGTAGCCCACACCAGCCACCGGGGTCTGGATATGACCCTGGGACCTTAGTGCCGCCGCGCCGAGATCGGCATCGAGGTTCCGACCCTCGATGTTGAGCCGGCGTTCACGTGCCCGCTCCATGGTGACGCGGGCGTCCTCTCCCGCACGCCTGCAGTTGAGTTCTGCCCGCAGATCAGCTGTCCGCGCACTTCCCACTATAGGAGAGCGCGCACCCTGTCGTCGATGCTGTCCCGACCCAGTCCCCGTGGAGCCGGGGGTGGCCTGGGCCAGGATGATGAGGTGGTCGATGTCGTCGCACCACTGCCTCATCACGTCCGGCGAGGCCGCCAGATCTGGCGGGTTGCGGAGCAGTTCCCTGGCCGCGGCTATCGGCTCGTTCGGAGCGGCCTGCGCGGGGGCTCTGGGGGCGTGCTCCGCTGCACGCTGCTGCGCGTCGTGGGCAGCAGCCCTCGGCGTTGGACGGCGAGAGGCCTGCGGCACAGGTGTCGCCGCGTCCTCCCTCATCGGGTGGTCATGGGACTCGACAATCCGAGCCATGGAGATGCCAAGTTGGCGATCAAGTGGAAACCAAGCTAGCCCCTACCTGGCGCGCCAAATGTCGGAGGATTTCTCCAGCCGGGTGGCGGATTGCACCCGCCTAATCCTAAGTGTAGGATGAGCTTGGGGGCTGTCAAGGAGTGCTCGATCTAGAGACGAATGAATGCGAGAAGCACACAAGGATTTAGAGTGGTTCGGGCCGCCGGAGCGTAATACCCTACATCCACTGTGTGTTGTATTACCTGACCCCCGAGTGTGCTCTCTGAGCCCGAGAGGGAGGATATGTTCAGAGTGTTCTGAGAGTTGTGACTCAGTTGTCTTGGTTTTGTGTACTTTTTTACCGTGCGTCGGTGACAGACGAGTCGTCTTGGAAACAGACGGACTTACCGTGTTGTCATGTCATGCCTGTCCAACCCTTGAGTGGGTATCCGATGCCCTGCTCTAGCAGCGCACGCCCCAACCACCAGCATTTAATGCGGCAGGAGGGCTGGCTTCAGGTAGAAGACTCGTGCCTGTGGGACACGTGGCGGCACCGGACCCGGGGGTCGGCGGCCGCGCCCATAGGGGCACGTGGCGGTTCTGGACCCCTGCCCATGCGGGGAGCGGAGGTCCGGAGGTCGGCCCTGTGGGACACGTGGCGGCGCCGGACCCTGGGGTCGGCGGTCGCGCCCACAGGGGCTTGCGAGGGCTCCGGACTCCTGCCCAAATAGGGTGCTGGGTCCGGGTCCCTTGGCTGGCTCGATGACTCAGGCCTCCTGGAGGTCCGGCTTCCACTTGTAGAGGCCCAGGTCCGGCCCGCGGAGGTTCGGGACCTGTCCGCGGGGGTCCGGACCCGTGGTCCGTGGTTGCCGCTCCTGAGCACCTTCGTCCTTGTCTTGTAGGAGAGGGTACTCCTGTCTGAGTGTACCGACAGATTATAATCCAAATCCTCTCTATTCAAACAGGAATGTATGAATTAGTGAATCCCCTACATCTCATGGCAAACATTTTCTTGCTCCACTTTTTCTAATTTTACATGGTGTGGATGATGCTGCCCTACATTCTAGACTTGAATGTTGGTGATATTTAAGCACACCTTTTTTTTTTCTATCTCAATATTTTGCAGATTTCTTGTGGAACAGTTGTCAAAGGTCAACCCTAGCTCTATGGATCGTGATCAGCGGCTAGCCTTTTGGATTAACTTATACAATGCTTTGATAATGCATGTAAGTAATAGTATGACTTGTTACTTTAGAGTTTAGACGCTGGCTTTCCTGGCAAGGGTTACATTTCTATTTATAATTGGAAACCGGAACTTGTTTCAACTCATTGAATATGCTGTTTATTTCATTTTGTGTCATGCTCTCACTCAATTGCTTACCTGTACATCTGTTTATCTGAATCCATCAGGCGTATTTAGCATATGGAGTTCCTCGAAATGACATAAAGCTTTTTTCTCTCATGCAAAAGGTTCGACCCCAGTATACCTTCCCCTGTTAGCCTAGGATCATACATCGGTCTGTTAACCCTGTGAAATTGTTCAGGCCTGTTACACAGTTGGTGGCCAATCCATCAGTGCAGCTGAAATAGAGTTTGTGATTCTAAAGATGAAGACTCCAGTGCATCGGCCCCAACTTGTATAACTCGTTTCTCCATCTCTGTCTTCACCATTTGGTTTTATTGTATTATCTCTTATTTTTCTCTTGCTTTTTTTCAGTCTTTGATGTTGACTCTGAATAAGTTCAAGATTACTGAGGATCACAAGAAGTACTCAATCGATGAATTTGAACCCCTTGTGTTGTTTGGACTTAGCTGTGGAATGTTCTCTTCTCCTGCTGTAAGTATGGCTAATTGTAGTCCAATTAAGATGTGCATATGGTTCAGCAAATGCTGCACTTAATAAGTTTTTGGAGAAACTAAGTGTGCTATCCTTGTCCTAGCCAGACATGCATTGCTTCAGATTTGTTTGTCTGATTTATCGTTGATCGAATTGTATGGTTGTAAGAATGCTAAAGCTATGTTCTTCTACAATATCCACGTTGCTGATTCACTCTTTTGTTGTACAGGTGCGGATTTTCTCTGCTGCAAATGTCAGGCAGGAGCTCCAGGAATCTTTGAGAGACTATATTCAGGCGACTGTTGGTACAAATGACCGAGGGAAACTGCTGATCCCAAAGTTAGTGCAGAACTATGCTAAGGGAGCTGTTGAAGACTCTCTGCTTGCAGACTGGATCTGCCATCACCTCGCACCTGATCAAGCGGCGGTCATCCGAGATTCTTCTTCACAGAGGAAGCAGCGGCTTCTTGGAGTGCGAAGTTTCACTGTTCTCGCGTTTGACTCAAAGTTTCGGTACCTTTTCTTGCCTGACAGCATTGGCTCCCGGAAGCCAGAAGCAAAACAATCTTACAAACTTCCTGAGCCATGTTCAGAATAGGTAATAAAGCTCACTTGGTATATTAGGACCATTGAAAACCATTCTTTTTGCACAGTGGAATATCAGATTGGCGGTTGTATATGATGTAAATTTTGAGGAAGTAAATCATGCAACAAGCTCATAAGGTTTGCGAAATCTGGTTCTCTCTGCAGAGTTCGTGACAGTTTGAGGTTGTATTGGGTTTTGTTGTGTTCAGTTGTCGTTGATACTGAAGATAACATTTTTTTGTTGTTTATTTTTTCTGCATACCTTTTCTTTTATCCTTTTGTAAAGCTCCTTGTCTTGGTCAATTGATCTGTAACTTTTGCACCAATAAAGGTGGGCAGAGTTCTTTGTAATGCTCGTTCATTTCACTGCAAAATGCTCACTGCAAAATAGTGGTCAGCGGTGTTTGATGCTCACTGCATGCATTACAGTGCTACTGCACTGCTACTTCTAGAATGGAGTGGGCAATCTGCAAAATAGTGGTCAGCGGTGTTTGATGCTTGTCTCAACAGCTCTCCTTCCACTTAATGCATGCACTTCAGCTTGAAAGGGATTTGCCTCCTTCCATTTGAAACTAAATATTAATTATAGAGAAAAAAATATGTTGAAACTAAGTTTTTTGTGGTTTTCTACACCACGTTAAAAATTACAAACTGCTTTTACGTTTCTTTTCTATAATATTGGAACCATTGTATGACGGCACGGTATTTGTCTTTGACTCTTTGTATACATGTTTGAGATTGCAGATTTGGTAATAAAAAAGTGTCCTTCGCATAAAAAAAAAAAGACCAAGAAAAATATGTAATCTTCTATGGGCCAAGAAGGCCGAGATTGCTTAATTTCCAAGATCAAACAATCCAACAGCACCCGCGTCGCTTCTGGGCCTCTCATGGGCCCACACCTTGGCCCATGTTTATTTTTTTTTGATTGAAAGGCCCATGTTTATTCGCTTCCTACTTTCCTAGCAGTGTGTGTCTCCGCTTCCTTCCCCGGCGAGACGAACTCCCGCTGTCCCCGCACCGGCGAACGGCGGCGTCGCTGCCTCCGGACACCTGCGCAGTCGCTCGGAAGACCATTAGGGCACCTACAAGGGTCAGATGATCTCTTCCTTTGCTATTTTTTTTCCTAGCCCCTGTAGGGTTTGGAGCTGAACTTTTCTCGATTCGCTGGTTTACCGGTAAATTCGATGCAT
This sequence comes from Panicum virgatum, assembly GCF_016808335.1. NCBI lineage: Eukaryota > Viridiplantae > Streptophyta > Magnoliopsida > Poales > Poaceae > Panicum > Panicum virgatum. The sequence continues at coordinate 3,981,192 of NC_053145.1, forward strand.
CGATTTCGGGTTCCGAGATCCCTGTAGATAGGGTTCAACAGAGGAATCTATTAGGAGGTTGCAGAATCATGCGTTGGAGGAGTCCCTGGTCACGGGAATGGGTCCTTCACGTTGGGAGCCAGTGACGAACCTGCCATTTCAGTGCCGGTGACCTCTGGTTTGCTTTCATTACCCCACTGCTTCGATCACTGATTGTTGGAGCATCTTGCAGCTTAATGTTGCCATTCAGTATATTATTTCTTCTTGCGTCTAGTCGGTAATTCTGCTACTGCGGGGGCGGTGCCCATATGGCTGACCAAGTCCTTTTTTATCTGAAATTTATGAGAGCGAGCTAACTGGAAGTCGAGAATAAGTTGAATAAAACCGAGCAGTTGCCCATGTTCTTTGTATTTATCTGTATTAATCATGCACATTACCCCACAAAAAGGCAAAATGGAGACGGGTTGTAAAATTGTATCTTGTTTCTCAAGAATCACCATGGGCAATAGTTCAGGAAAGGGGGCAAGGGAGTGGAATTACAAAAACACAGTGGTCGGTTAAGCTGTTCAAAAAGAAGTAATGTTATCAGTTAACAGAAATAGTTCTTGTGAAAACCATGCATCTACTCTGTACTGAAGTAAGTTTACAATGTAATTTACTCTATGTTGACTGAATTTTGTATCCTCAGGTTGGCGTCTATGGTGTCCAAGCAAGAAACTACTTCCTTTATTGTTGGCCTCATAGAAGGATTATGGCTGACACACTGGCAAGCAACGTCAAGCACCTTCAGCATTTGCTTCTCATACCCTGTGCCCCGGAGTGTTGAATCCAGAACTTCAATCTGCTTTCCTTCAGATCTCATTTCCAATACCCACTGGACGAGTTCTTTTGACACAAATGAGATTGGAACAGGCCGCTGGCCTGTGAGCAGTTCAAGCAGGACTACCCCAAAACTGTAGATATCACCTCTCAGAGTAGCCACCCATCCTTGCCCGTACTCAGGGGGGATGTAACCAAGAGTGCCTACCAACTCAGTCGTGACATGAGTTTTGTTGGGAAAGACCAATCTGGATAGCCCGAAATCTGCAATGTAAGCTTTGAATTCTTTGTCCAGTAAGATATTACTGGATTTGATGTCACGATGAACAATGTGAGGCTTGCAGACATCATGGATGTAGGACAAACCCTGGCCTGCTCCTTGTGCAATCTTCAACCTCATTGGCCAATCAAGAAATGTGCTGGTATCATCATCCCTGTTGTGAAGCCAGTCATCTAGGCTTCCATTCTCCATGTAGGAATATATGAGGAACCTTGAGTTTCCCTGGATGCAGTAACCCCATAGTGGCACAAGATTGTCATGCTGTGCCATTGAGAGTGCATCAACTTCTGCACTGAATTCCCTATCCACAAGGCACATTTCACTGCTGAGCTTCTTGATGGCGACCTTGGACCCATCGGGTAATTCAGCCTTGTAGACTAGCCCATAACCACCACAACCTATGATATTCTCCTTGTCAAAGTTATTTGTAGCCTTCACGAGATCAATGAATGTGAGCTTACCATTTTCTCCCTTGCTTCGTGAAACCATCACCAAGGATTGCTCTGAATTGAAGTTGGATGGCATTCCTTCCGTAACATCCTTGTTATTGCCCGTCCTCCTTGTCATGAAACTTTTACTCCTGAAGAAGAAAAGGAGGCGAGCTAGCAAGAATAGGGTGGCAACCCCTCCAAAAAATACACCAAATGCAGGTGCAAAGATGGCTGTCTTATTGCGTCGTTTCTTGGAGGTCAATGGCGCTTCAGCTGAATCGCAATGATTTACAAGCATGGGACCACACAATTTTGGGTTGCCATCAAAACTAGAGTATGGAAACGTGCTAAGTTGGCCTACAGTTGGAACTGATCCTTCTAGGTCATTATTGGAAACATTGAACTTAGAAAGGAAGTGCAGATCATTCAGTGCAGCTGAAATTTTACCGGTAAGATTATTGCTTGACAAGTCGAGCACCTGCAGGTTTGTGAGGTTGGAGATCGCTTCTGGAATCTCTCCAGATAACTTGTTGGTGCTCAAACTAAGTGAAAGAAGCGCTTTCAATTGGCCAATCTCTTTGGGGATCACACCAGTTAAGTTGTTGATGCTTAGATTCAGGACCTTAGGAAAAGCACCGGGCATGCGGTATTGAAGTGATGGAGTTGTATAAACAGGGATCTCAAAGACCTTCGGTGGAACACTGTTTGTTTTTAGCATTGGCATCTCCATTAAGGCCATTGGAATTTCCCCGGTAAGACTGTTGTTTGATATGTCTATATAGAACAGTGAGTTTAAGTTGCTGATCCAGTCAGGTATTGGCCCAGTCAGCTGATTGTTATATAAAAATAGCATCTCCAAATTAGTGAGCTTTGATAACCATGGAGGTATTTTTCCAGACAAAGAACAATCATTGATGGAAAAAACCTGAAGATTCTCAAAACCGTCAATTGTATCATCCTCTGGCATGGCCTCGTGCATGAAGTTGATCCCAATCAGCAAGGTTGTGAGGTTCCTGCAATTCCTAAGGGTCTGAAGTGCACCTGTGATATTTGTAAGGGAGATGTTAACAAGTGATAGAAATGAGAGGGCCTTCAGATTGTCAATTCTTTCTGATAATTGCCCATGGAGCCCATTGGAGGAGAGCCGCAGTGCGGTTAGATTGCTACATGAATAGATGCTCTCTGGAATTGTTCCAGTAAAGTTGTTCCACATAAGATCTAAAGTTTTTAGATTGGTTAGTGTGGAGAAGTTTACTCTAGTGAGTGCTCCATTGAACTTGTTGTTCTTGAGGTCTATGGTTACAAGGCTTGTGCAGCTGCTCAAAGTTGATGGAAGCTCTCCAGAGATGTCATTATGGTCCAAATGAATCTCCTCTAATCTCTTGAGCTCGCCTATAGAATCTGGGATATTGCCGCTGAACTCATTCCCTCCAAGGTCAAGGGTGACCAGATTTCTGAGCTTGCTGATGTCGCTTAGTGATCCTTTCAACTGATTATTCGGAAAAGAGAGGTGCTCCAATAAGGTAGCATTGAGGAGCACATCTGGAAGAGTCCCACTCAAGTTATTGTGCCCAGCACTGAGAGATGTCATCATGGAACAATTACCGAGTTTTGTAGGGACACTGCCATCGAACCGGTTGTAGCTGAGTTCAAGCACAGCAAACGATGGCGCGCTGAAACAGAAGGTAGTTGGTACCTTCCCGATAAAGCTGTTATTGCTGATATTGAGCACAACAAGACTCTTCGTCACCTCCCATGTGGTGGACGGGAAATGCCCTGAAAACAAGTTACTCGAGATGTTCAGTACCTTGAGAGGCCTTGCAGGGGTTGCAGATGACATCTCTTTGAGGTCTCCACTGAGTTGGTTGAAGCTGACGTCAAGGATAATGATGCTGCTGGACAACACCAATTCCAGCGGCAGGCCACCAGACAGCAAATTGTAGGATAGATTTAGGTGCAACAGGCCAGTGAGATTGCCAAGGGATGATGAGATTGATCCTTGAAGGTTCCTCTTAGCCAAGAAGACATCGGTGACCATCCTATCTGGACTGCAGGTGATCCCTTCCCATGTGCAGCAGTCTGTGCCATTCTTCCATGTCAAGGTGAGATTTCCATCCTGTGAGAGCCCGCCAAGGAACCGGAGGAGTGAGGTGCACTCCTGCTCGGTGCAAGAACTTGTGAGAGAGGGGAAGAGGAGCAGAACAAGAGCAAGGCCAATGAAAGTTCTGCCGAATCTGTTGCTGTATTTCATGTGTGAGAAGTGGAGTGCCCTCATGGCTTCTTTCCTGAAATCAGGATTGAAGGAGAAGCATAAGGCTTCTTTCCAGAAATCAGGATGGAAGGAGAAGCATAAGTTGTCTCGTGAGAGGCTATAGGGGTCGAACAGGGTCTGATCTAGAAAGAGCAGGAGGACAAGCAGGACAAGCTGTTGTCTCCGTTTTGTTTGATCCTTCCAAATCATAGTCACCAAAAGGAAATATGGGTCAAGGGTTAGCTGCTGCAGGGTTTTCTGAGTTCACACCATGATGTTTCGTCTGAACCTTCTTTGTTGGTAAGCTTTGACTTGATAACCATGCGCAAAACAGTAAGATAATACGTGTAATGATCATCTATTGTTGTTTCCTTTATAAATTGTTACATCCTGCCTTATTTTACTTCACCTGACATAATTTCTCTCACCAGCTTCACCATTAATTCAGACAAATTTGAGCGGAGGATGTGCCACCATCCAGTGATCATGAAAAGACATGACTTGCGAGGCCTGAGTTGGTGAGGATCATGGCAAGCATCCATTAAGAAAAGACGAGTAGAATTCAAAGCGACCATTGATGTCGCAATCAACTTGGCTCCAGAGGGGCAAGTTGTGTGCAAGATAATGGCAGATCAATGGAGGAATTGTCGCTGAGTGCTATTTGCTTCTTGACCCGAGGCGTTTACTTTCTAGGCTTTCTAGCCGTTGTCATCGTGCAGGAGTAGCTGTGGCTGATGTATACGTCTGCAAATTGCAATTTTCCTTTCACCCTGCCCCAGTGGTTGGCTATGTTTTCATTATTGTGGATGGTTTTTGTTTGGAATCTGATGGAGTAACCGATACTGTACTTTATATTTGTTTCCTGTTACTGTAGCTATGGCCTTTGGGTGCCCGTGGCTGATATTATGCTGCGAAACTTGCTTACCTTGCATTACCTTGCATTTCCCGTTTGTTTATCTGTTCTCATTTATTTATTTTGCACTTGCAGTTACTGAACCAATCAGAAAGTGAAATATGCGAAATTAAAGGTGGACTCTAATGATAATTTCCTATAGGGAGGAAAAACTACCAATTGGAGAAATTTCAAAGGCACTGAGTCATAGAAAATAAATTTGTCTTTCGCAAAAAAAAAGAAAATAAATTTGTCCTCTCGACAGGCCTAAATTCTTCTGGAATTTTCTAAGGACTTTACGGAAGAAAATTCAAGCAACTTTTATAGGAAACCTGAAAAAGGAGAACTAAAAAAACAGTGACAGGCACCAATAATAACAGGCTCACAGCGTCAACCCTTTTATTATAACCTGGGCTAAGTGGGCCTAGTGCTCAGATACGTGGGATTTTTTCTTTTTTATATTTAAAAAAAATTAAAATTTCAAAAATATATGTCGGTTTTGGAAAATTTCAAAAATATACCCCGGTCGCCCTATGGGGGGCGACAGGGCTCAAATGTAATTTGTTTTCTTCAAATTTGCAACGAAGTCCCTGGAAAAAAAAGAGAGGGGGCCTGTCGCCCCCCCCCAACGGGCGACAGGCCCCTGTCGCCCGTTGGGGGGGGGGCGACAGGCCCCCCTCTTTTTGGCCAACAAAGCCTATTGAATTGCATAAAATTCCTCCAGCGTCCGAAGATTTATTGTGATATATTTGCAGAAGGATTTGGAAATCGAGTTCGAATTATCATGAAATTTACGGAAGGTGTCGGATGTCAATTTTGGTGGGTGATACGGCCTCTAAAGGATGACACTAGAGAAACTATTTTTCATGTGATTTCGAACTATAAACTTTTTTGTCAACGCGGATGTCTGGTAGATGCAGATTTCACGTTGATTTACACAAACCTATAATGATTAGAAACTAAAAACGAGGTCTCGAAGCAATTCGGACGATTTCGATTATCATTTATTTGTACTTATTAGTTACTTCTACCAATAGAGCTTAGAAGTTCGAAGTAATAATTTCTTGGTTGATTGTATCCTTAACCATTTCTTTTTTTTTTTGACACGAGGAACTCAACATGAATCCACTAATTGCTGCTGCTTCCGTTATTGCTTAAACCCTGGCCACCATTCGCCGTCATTCCCTTTGTCATTTGAGCCTAAAAATTCAGAAAAAAAAGAGAGGGGTGAGGAGAAGAAAAGCGGCGAAGCTCTGCCGAATTGCGTACTCCTGATCTACAGGTAACTTAAAAGCACACATGTAATTAATATAACGATAAGAAATAAGAACTAAGAAATGCATTACGTAATGTGAACCACCAAATTTTACATCATAATACAACAATAATGAAACACACATCACACATGCAGTGGCATGTCAGAACCCGTTGCAAACTACGGTAAACAGATTCCGGACTAACCTAACATGCCTTAGGTAATTAAAAAAAACAGAATAAACACAATGATACAGCATGTCACTAGCACTAGGGTAGTCCTAGTAGCCGTACCCCCACGTAGCAAACTGCGTTGAGCCTTCTCCGCAGTATCCACCCATTGCAGGTGGTGCAGGCGGTGGTGCCGGAGGCGCATGGCCCTTCTTCTTGTGACAAGGGCAGTTGCAGTAAGGAATAGTGCATGGTTCATCATGTGAAACGGCTGCATTGCTGATATCATCAACTTCGTCGTCTTTGTTACCCTCGCTCACTTCCTCATAATGGTTCACCTTACATTCTAGATCAAAGATCTTTATCTGGAGGTACTCGATGAACTCCTGAACAGAATCAATTGGTGCATGATCTACCCACCTAGTAAAACCACAGTTTTCTGGTGCATCGGAAGACTGCAAAACAAATTCCATGTAAGGTGTCTCATTAAAGATAAAGAAATAAAACAACCGAGTATTACCCATGCATGTGGACATTTAAAGAAACGCCGACCGCCATCCATCCCGTCGGTGCACATCTGCACTAAGCAGTCCTCACCATGTCTGCATTTTGGCCACGGTTCTCTACGGTTATCGTATTGTCGAAGAGGAGTTTCATTGGTAAATTCACTCTTGTGCTGTGGCGGAAACTCAAACACTGGTTCCGGAAAGGAATCAGGTCCAAGAGGCCCCTCCCATATTATGGGGTCTCCCTTTCTTCCCCCTTTTCCTTTCCCAAAACCATAGTAATTCTTCCCGCTAGACCCACCTCCAGACATTGGGTATACAATGAGGTTTGATGTTTGAGTTGTGCTGGGAGTTCACAAACTTGGGAGTATTTATAGGCGCACAAAGGTCTGATACCCGGAGTGTGGAGTGTAAATGCACCTAAAAAACCTACATGACAACACAGTGAAGAGGCTAGCTGACCTAACACTGAAAAGGCTAGATTCGATTCTCGAAATGACTACTCGATGCATCTCTGTGCATGCAGACTCACAGCACTGCATTACTGCCGCTCGGTCGATCGCGCCTAGATGCCGCCTTCCCCACTACACGCCACAGACCTTCGCTGTAGAATGACATGTCCGTCGTCCTCGCCAGAGAGACTGCTTTGAAGGTGAGCTGGTGTGGTTGCCGTGTTGTCACATCTTTTTGAAATGTTGGAAGAGCACTGCTATTGGGTTGTCGTCTTTTGTCACGTATGTCTGGGCAAAGAATGCGACATTTGGGAAACCCGTGATCGCCGTGCTGAGCAGTGGCAACCTGTGATCTCGTACTCGCAGCTAGATATACTATGGTTCCTATTTTGAGCTCCCAGCTACAACTGCAAATTAATGGTAAAGGCTACAACACACAGAGTTAAACTCTCAACTTAAAACACAAATAACTAATTGCAGTGGCATGTGCACGCGACAAGATAATTTTTTGTTGCATCTAAACCCACCATGCCTTATGGAATGTAAAATGCCAGGATTACATGGTACTACTCTACTGAGTGCACCTAGGATATTTGCCCTTCCAAATTGCTTCGGGCCCGGCTTCCTTCGCACGGCGTGCCCTCTCTCGCTTTCTCTCCCTGTCAGCTTCACGTTCGGCCGCCGCCTTACGATCCACCTCCTCCATCCTCTTGCGGATCTTTTTGCTCTTTGTTGCGCTTCTCCTCTTGCTGTTCCTCGTGCTTCATTCGGCGCCAACGTTCTGCAGCCCATCTTGCTTTTTGTTCGACAATGTCCTTTGCCTGCTGCGACTGCACGGTGTCGAACCACTGCATAAAATCACAAAGAGACGGAGGAGACTTTGTCCAACACAAGTTAGAATCATAACTCAATGTTAGGTCATATAGAAAAATAGCGTATGTTGTCCTGCTACCTTGGCCCGGTCTTTGCCATATCGCTTAGGTGGATCATATTCGTAGTTCTCACACATAAAGAACCTCATGCCGTAGTCATCTCCTAAAACCTCAGATTGCATGAACTTGCATAACGAACCGCAGAAGCACATTGGCACATCAATTCCTTTGGGTACAGTGGCTTTACACTTGCTCCACGGAATGTAGGTTGATCCTGACGAAGACATTGGCGCTATAATGTGGTGCGCCAAATAACAAACCATAATTTAAGCAATGCACATATCGTATACCAAATCGATGCGTGAAAATATATGTACTGTTATAATTCTATTGTCTTATACTGCAATATCAATCATAATTCTATTCTAATGTATAATTATTTTATTTGAAAAAGTCTGTAATAGTACTCAAATTGTAATACTAAACCAGTGTTCTAAAGCACCAAATCTAATTCAGCTAATCTGCTAATTAAATTAAATTGTTATACAATATCAACGAATTTATACGAAAGTTACCGGTAGATCACAAGTGCGGAATTCGGCAGAACTTCGCTGCTTCCCTTCTTCTCACCCCTCTCTATTTTCTGGATTTTTTGAGGTCAAATGAGAGGAGGGAATGAGGGGGAGGCCTTATATAGGCGGGCTGACCTGGTCGCCCGTGGGGGGGGGGGGGGGGCGACAGGACCCCCCTGTCGCCCGCAGGAGGGGCGACCGGCCCCCACTGGCCTGTCGCCCCTGGGGTGGGCGACAGGGACCTGTCGCCCGTGGGGGGGGCGACAGGCCCCCCTTTTTTTTTTTCTCCAGGGACTTCGTTGCAAATTTGAAGAAAAAAAAATTACATTTGAGCCCTATCGCCCCCCATAGGGCGACCGGGGTATATTTTTGAAATTTTCCAAAGCCGACATATATTTTTGAAATTTTAATTTTTTTTAAATATAAAAAAGAAAAAAAACGCAGATACGTTCTGGGCCCAAAGGTGCCGGGTCATGAGCCCATGATTTACTGGGCTCTACCCCTCAAAAACAAAAATACTGGGCTCTATCCAACCCGTCCTCTCACCTCCCCCGTCGTCGTCGTTGCCTCGTTGGTGACTAGTGAAGTGGTGGAGGGCGACGGCGAACGGCGGCGCCGCGGTCTCTCCGCCGAGCACCCGGCCGCAGCTGGCTGCAACGGTCAGTCTGGTCTCCGCAGCTTACCCCTCCGTCCGCTAGTTGAACCAGCATCCATGTGTGTCGTAGCTTCGTAGTTCGTGATACTGAATTTGTCGCCCATTGCGCGGGCGCGGCGCGGCGCGTTACTGGGTTCTCAGTTGCGGATTAGTTCTCAGTGAATAGCTGAAGGGTTATCCCAAACCGAACTCCCGAGCGGGCATCGGGGTTCAAGCATAAAACCCAACAAAGATGTGGTCGCTGCAGAAATGTGGCAGGAAAGGGCAATGTTAGAACTTGGTGCTTAGCTTCAGATTTTGTGCTTCTGTTGGTCCCCATTGTTTTTGAAAAAAAAAATCTCACTATTTACATAGCTGTCTAGTCCTTTTCACGGTCTATTGCATGATATTTACATGATTAAACTGGTGATATAACGGCCTTTTCCTCATTTTGCAGAATATATGATGCATATAGGAGTATCTTTTAATACCTTGTGTTGATTTTTGAGTTAGCATTAGTTATGTATTTGGGCATTTTCCCATGCAATTAACTCCTGAGAGTAATTGGGATCCCGCTCTTCAATCCAATTCTTCTTTGGTGTGGTTTCCATGCTGCAGATGAGCATTGAAATGTCTTTTAGATTTTCTTTTTTTGTTTCCCATGCTACAAAATAATTTGGGAAAATTTGAAAAAGGAAATCAATGAATTACAAAAAAATTGCCTAAAATGACAATATGTCAGAAACTGTACAAGAATAACGGACTACAAGTGAATCATGTTAACTGCATTCTATCCTAACTGAATTTTGCATCCACAGTTTGGGGTCAATACCGTCGAGGCAGGAGACCACTTCCTGTATGGTCGGCCTCATGCATGCATTATAGTCAACACACCTGCAGGCAATTTCAAGAACCTTCAGCATTTGTTCATCATGCTCCATGCCTCGTAGATCTGGATCGAGGACCTCGATCTGCTTTCCTTCTGATGTCATCTCATGCACCCACTTCACAAGTTCTTTCGATGAAGACAAGGCCGTAACAGGTCGTCTTCCTGTGAGCAGCTCGAGCAGGACAACTCCAAAACTGTACATATCACCTCTCAACGTCGCGACCCATCCTTGTGCATACTCAGGAGGGATGTAGCCCAGAGTGCCAACTAGCTCAGTTGTGACATGAGTTTTGTTGGCAAGGACTAATCTTGAGAGGCCAAAATCTGCAACATAAGCCTTGAATTCTTTGTCAAATAGGATGTTACTGGACTTTATGTCACGGTGGACAATGTGAGGCTTGCAGATATCATGGATATAAGAAAGGCCCTGGCTTGCTCCTTGTGCAATTTTGAGCCGCATCGGCCAATCAAGAATTGAGTTGGCAGTGTCGTCTCTGTTGTGAAGCCAATCATCCAGGCTTCCATTCTCCATGTAGGAGTATATGAGGAGCCTTGAATCTCCATGTATGCAGTAACCCCACAGCGGCACAAGATTCTCATGCTGCGCCATAGATAGTGCTTCAACCTCTGCTGTGAATTCCCTTTCCATGGGGCACATTTCACCATTAAGCTTCTTGATGGCCAACTTGGTCCCATCAGGTAAAGTGGCCTTGTAGACTAGCCCACAGCCTCCAGAGCCAATGATGTTTTCCTGGTGGAAGTTATTTGTGGCCTTCACAATGTCAGCAAATTTGAGCTTGTTTTTTTCGCCTTTTCCTCTTGGCACTATCACTACTGACTCTTCTGAATTAGACATCTGTGAAATTGCATCTGCATCTTTGTTGCTGCAGGGCTTGCTTTTGGTTATCAAACTTTTACCCTTGAATGAGGTGAGGAGATATACCAGAAGCAGAAGAAGAACAACTCCAAAGAATGCACCAAATGCAATCCCAATAATGGTTTTCTTTCTGCATTGCTTTGTCGAGATTATTGGCGCTTCTGCTGAGCCACAACTGCGAAGGAGGATAGGACCACACAACTTTGGATTCCCTTCAAAGCTGTTATTTGAGAATGTACTAAGTTGGCCCCCATTTGGAATAGGCCCTTCCAGGTTATTATAAGAAATATTCAACACAGAAAGAAAGTGCAGGTTGTTCAATGCTGTTGGGATTGCACCTGTAAGATGGTTGCTGGACAAGTCTAGCACTTGCAGATTAGTTAAGTTGCAGAGTTGCAGTGGTATGTTTCCTGATAAGCTGTTGGAGCTGAAATTGAGTACAGCGAGTGATTTCAACTGACCGATCTCTTGGGGGATCACACCAACAACAACAACAACAACAACAACAACATAGCTTTTTTTCCCAAGCAAGTTGGGGTAGGCTAGAGATGAAACCCGAAAGAAATAAGTTCAAGGTTCAGGCACATTGATAGCTAGTCTCCAAGCGCTCCTATCCAAAGCTATCTCTTTAGAGATATTCCAATCCTTAAGGTCTCTCTTAACCGACTCATCCCACGTCAGTTTAGGTCTACCTCTACCCCTCTTTACATTATCGACCCGCTCAAGAACCCCATTACGCACCGGCGCCTCAGGAGGCCTTCGTTGGACATGTCCAAACCATCTCAGCCGATGCTGGGTAAGTTTCTCCTCAATTGGTGCCACTCCGACCATATCCCGAATAACTTCGTTCTCTTGGGGGATCACACCAGTGAAATTATTGTTAGCAAGTTTCAACAATTTTGGGATAGCACTGGTTATCCGGTACTGGAGTGATGGCTGTTTGTAGACAGGTAGCTCAAAGACCCTTGGATCCAAACGGGTTGCAGTCTTTTCTGTCGTTAGCATTGGCATCTCCATTAAGGCTGTTGGAATTTCCCCTGTAAGCTTGTTATTTGATATGTCTAGATGGAAAAGTGATTTTAAGCTTTTGATCCAGGCAGGTATTGATCCTCTGAGTTGATTCGTATGCAAAGTCAACACCTGCAATTTTTCTAGCGTTGATAACCAAAGAGGTATTTTCCAGACAATGAGCAATTAGATAGGGAGAGAATCTGAAGATTCGGAAAACCATCAATTATTTCATCTTCTGGTATGGCCTCACCTTTGAAGTTGGTCCCGATAAGTAGGGAAGTGAGATTCCTACAATTCTTTAGGATCTGAAGCGTATTTGTGATATTTGTAAAATTGTTGTCAGCAAGTGACAGGAAAACAAGATGCTTTAAATTGCTTATGCTTGGTGAAAGCTGCCCATGTAATCTGTTTCCAGATAGCCGCAAAGCAACCAGTTTGCTGCATGAGTAGATGCTTTCTGGAATTGTGCCGATGAAGTTGTTGTACAGGAGATCTAACGTTTTTAGATTGGGCAGGTTGAAGAAGTTGACCTTATGAAGTTCTCCACTGAAGTTGTTGCTCTTGAAGTCAATATTTAGATTTGTGCAGTTGCCCAGAGTTGATGGCAGCTCCCCAGACATGCTGTTGTGGTTCAAATGGAGCTCCTCTATTCTCTTGAACTCACCTATTGAGTCTGGGATCTTTCCAATTAGCCTATTGCCTCCAAGATCAAGATGAACTAGATTTCTGAGGTTGATAATGTGCTCACTATCAAGTATTCCCTCCAAACCATTGTTGGGAAAAGAGAGGTACTCTAGTGATGTAGCATTGAAGAGTTCATCTGGGAGTGGCCCACTGAGGTCATTGTGTCCAGCTCCAGCCTTGAGCACTTTGAGCATGGGGCAATTACCAAGCCCAGGAGGAATGCGTCCACTGAGTTTGTTATAACAGAGTGCAATCACAGCCAAGGCTGGCGAGCTGCTGCAGAGATGGTTCGGTATCTGCCCAGTAAAGCTGTTGTTGCTGGCATTGAGTGCAACCAGACTGTTCATCACCTCCCATGTAGTTGATGGAAACTGCCCTGTAAACAAGTTGGTTGAGATGTTCAATACCTGCAGAGGCCGGCTAGGGGTTGACGATGGCAGTTCATGCACCTCTCCATCGAGGCGGTTGAAGCTGACGTCGAGGACAATGATGCTGTTGGATGACATCAGTTCCAACGGCAGGCCACCGGACAGCAAGTTATGGGATAGGTTGAGGCGCAGCAGGCCCCTGAGCATACCCAGAGACGCCGAGATTTGCCCTTCAAGGGACTTCGATGTCACGGAGACATCTGTGACTGTCCCATCTGTGCCACAGGCAACCCCTTCCCATGTGCAGCAATCCGTGCCGTTCTTCCATGACAAACCAAGGCCACCGTCCTTCGAGAGCCCAGTGAGGAACTGGAGGAGGGAGCTCCTCTCCTTCTCAGAGCAGGAGCTTGCTGGTGGGAGAGAGGCGACAAGGAGAAGCGCAAGTCCAAGGCCTAAGTAAGGAATGGGAAATCCAGTGCTGAACTTCTTGTACGAGGAATGGAGCTTCTCCTGCATGGCTTCCTGATGAAAGAAACCAGCATGCAAACAGATGCCCGAAGCTGATGCTGGCATGGTAGACAATGGCCCAATGAGGAGAGAGCGTGAGGGGGAAGAAGAGGAAGGAGACAATAAGCAGCCCCAGTTTGATTCTGCCTGTTTATCAGTTGCACAGCCTTAGGAAAAGAAAATTGGACCAAGTACTGCATGGCTGCTGTGGGCACACATCCACACCATTTTCGGCAGCAGGTAGCAGCTTCCTAGCTCGCTCACACGGTCAGACCTTCACGTTTGGATTGATCCTGCCTAGTATAATAACCTAAGAAAATGTCCAACCTTTTGGCGCAAACAAATGGCTGCTTTTGTACCCACCCGCCCATTGATTATGTGATTATTGAGTCATTATATGCTACATTACTTCAGATAATGATCCCGATTTCATATCATACACTTGCGTCATTATCTTCATTGTTTCTGTCTTCACTTATTGCAGCTACTCTTCAGTGCTAATGTGGCAACTTCTGGGCCCCAACTCAGCCTGATGGCTGATACTTCTCTGGTCCTCATTTTCTCTCTCAACATAAGTTTTTCTTACTAAAATGTGGTGTGCATGAAGCCATGTACCGATTTATTTTTCCCTTGTGAGAACCCAGTTATGCTTTCTTTCCCTTGAGTTGATATCAGGTGTCGGCTGGCAATTTGGAAATGTATCACAATCTGTATATCTATAAATTTGATAATCAAAACGGTGCAAATTGAAATTGGAGCAACCCCATCCACTTGAGAGGCTGCTATAATCTGTTGAAAAGTTCAACTCCTTTGTGCAAAGAAAATGGCTGCTTTGGTAACAACCATTGATTATGCGAATATTGAGATTTTAAAAGATACGTTTTTGGGTATTGATATTGGTATTCCTTGACATATTTGCTTTTACCTGCTATTCAACGTTAGTCTTTTACTTATTGCAGTAGAGCCAGTTTGGTTTCTATGTATAGCCTGATTCCTTGTTGGTAATTGGCTCACCAAAGAATGTTCATCGTTGACTAATGTGGTGTGCAAGAACGGAATGTACTACTTTTCCCCCCCTTGGTGGTGATCTAATTTGCAATGAACTTCTTGAGAGGCAATGGATTAGCAATGAGCTATGGCATTAACAGGGGGACGCCAAGAACTAGAAGCGCGCCGCTGGATGGGGATTAGCAAATGGCTGATACTGCGTGCTGGTTGGGGATGCCGTGGTTTCTTCCTACTTCTGCATGGCTCGTAAACACGTGTGAAATCATTTCAAAGCATTGCCAGATTGAAACTGAAAGTCCGGTCAAGCATTGCGCGCCGCTTTATCCCCAGTTGACAACCAGACATCTCGACTGCTTTTCTGAAGGCCATCCTTGAACCTGACATCTTGTTCCGTTCTCTTCACTTTGAACAGGACTCTCCTTTTTCCTCCTTAACTGGGCGGCAGAGTTTAGCCTACTGCTTTGAAGAAAAAAAAACGAAATTTTGAACCAGACATCGCTGGCATTTCAAAGATTTGCTTTCTGAATTCTGTTGATCAGAGTCACAGAGCTCAATGGCAAGTTGGCAACTGACAATACCGGAATGGCGGACTGGCAATTGAGACCTGAATGGCCAATACAAAACTGAAGCATATCAGAGGCTGCAAAAACACCAGAACGGAGGTACTGCGCCCTGCACGCAGGTGCCCGCGCCGTCGCCGCCGGCACGCACCGCGACGCGCAGCCGGACGGTCCGCCTCGCCCCCGCGAGGGCGGCGGATTGGCGACGCGTTCACCGGAGCTCCTAGCATATCGCGAGTCTCCGGGGCTTGCCGAAGGATGAGAAGAGTATCGGTTGGACTTCTCCGCTTGCGCTGGACGGGTAGTGCGGCGGCCGGCGGCGACGGCGGGACCTCGAGAGGAGACCACAGCGCCAAATGATCCAAATCAGGGGTATATTTGTCAAGTATTGGATCGAGAATAAAAATCACGACCCGGAGTAGGGGGTATTTTGTAAAATGTAGGGGGTATTTTGCATAATATCTGATCCAATTTAGAGAATATTTTGCCATCGTCGGCGCAACTCTGTAAAATCTCGTGGCCGCCGACGAGGTCGCGCTGCCATCCTCGAACGCCGGCTACCCCATCGCCCATGCTTCGCGCAGCCTCCCGCAGATCGTACACGCCCAGCCGCTGTGCCAGCGCTGGCACCCGCGGCCCCATGCTTCCATCATCGGGCGGGCCGCACGCATCACAGGTGGACTCAGCAGTAGCCCCTCGCACCCTCCCTCCTCGGCTCCTCCTCCCTCAGCCAACCAGTCCACCACCAGCAGCACCTCTTCCTCGCTCATGCCGCGGTCGCGCATGCATCCGCTGCGTCCTGGGGCTGCGCGACGCAATGCTGGTTCTGGCGCGTGCCGCGTGGAACGTGGCGCTACCGTCTCGGAAGCGTAGCAGCGCGCTCAAGCTGCTCGATGAAATGCAGAGGCGGGGCCGTCACTTCGGCTCCATGGCTTGGACGTAGATGATGGTTGTCCAAAGGTTCGTGTGGGCATGTGCGCCGAGCAGGTCGTCGACGATGGGCGCACGGTCAAGTAACAGGTATGCTGCAACTGCCTGGTTTTCCCACCGTGTCAAATTTCTTCTGGATGGTTGGTACTCGCACAGTTGTACTTTGGGTTATCTAGATTAATGTCCAGATTCATTTGGCGACTGCAGACTCAAAACCAAACACAATAATGCACTGCCAGTTCATTTCATACTTCAACCAGACACTGTTGGCGTTACTCATTCCACATCCTAATTTTAAGCTCCAGTGGTTCTGAATTATATGGATCAAAGCCAAAGAACTGGGTGAAAGCACCTGAATCCATTAGTTATCAGACTACAAGTGCTTCAGCTAGTAAGGAAGTTAATGAAGATGGCAATTGTTTTCTCTTGCTTTTGCTTTGCCATGATGCATCAGTAACTGATCAGAAAATATGTTATGGAGTACTTTTACAAAGAACAGGGGAAGGGGGGAGGAATGGATGCTTTTCTTAGAAAGAACTTTGAAATGTGCAAGAAACTGTACATGACGCACTACATTGGTACTCACTTAAAGCCAAAACTAGTAACTTAACTGAAAATAGACCTGCTATATGTCTATAACTCTATATGCAACTGAACTACAATGTTACTATTTGTAGACTGACTTTTGCGTCTGCAGGCCACCATCAATGCTTTCCAGATATGAGACTACTTCCATGATACGTGGCCTCATAGACGGGTTATGGTTCACACACTTACAAGCAACTTCAAGCATCTTCAGCATTTGCTCTTCTTGCTCTGTGCCTCGTAGCACTGGATCTAGGACCTCAATCTGCTTCCCACGAGACCTCATCTCCAGCACCCATGGGACAAGTTCTTTTGATCTGGACAGGACCGGAACAGGCCGTTTTCCTGTAAGCAGCTCAAGGAGGACAACACCAAAACTGTATATATCACCTCTTAGAGTAGCTACCCACCCTTGGCCATACTCAGGTGGAATGTAACCAAGAGTGCCAACCAGTTCGGTCGTGACATGAGTTTTGTTCGGAAGGATCAGTCTTGACAGCCCAAAATCTGCAACATAAGCTTTGAATTCTTTGTCAAGTAGGATGTTGCTGGATTTGATGTCACGATGGACAATGTTCGGCTTGCAGACATCATGAATGTAAGAAAGGCCACGGCTAGCTCCTTTTGCAATTTTGAGCCTCACCGGCCAGTCAAGAAATGTTCCAGGATAATCATCTTTGTTGTGAAGCCAATCATCCAAACTGCCATTCTCCAAGAAAGAATATATGAGGAACCTCAAGTTTCCATGGATGCAATAACCCCACAGTGGCACAAGATTTTCATGCTGGGCCATGGATAGTGCTTCAACCTCTGCAGTGAACTCCCTTTCCATAAGGCACATCTCGCCATTAAGCTTCTTAATTGCAAGCTTGGATCCATCGGGTAGCTCGGCCTTGAATACTAGTCCATAGCCTCCACATCCAATGATGTTCTCCTTCCCAAATTTATTTCTTGCCTTCATAATATCCGTGAATGTGAGCTTATTTTCGTCTCCCTTGCTTCCTGGCATCATCACCAATGAATGCTCTGAATTGGAGTTGAATGATAGCACTTCTATGTCACTATCATCGGTGCTCCTGTTTTTGGTCCTGGAACTTGTTCCCCGGGACAAGGCAAGAAGACAAACAAGAATGAATAGGATGGCAATAGCTATGAAAAATATAGCAAATGCAAGCGCAAATATGACCTTCTTCTTATGTTGTTTCTTGGAGGTGAAATGTGCTTCTGCTGAATTGCAATGGCGAATAAGTGTAGGACCACAGAGCTTCGGGTTGCCATCAAAGCTAGCATTTGTGAATGTACTAAATTGGCCTGTGGTTGGCACAGGCCCTTCCAGGTCGTTGGAAGAAACGTTAAACTTAGAAAGGAAATGTAGATTGTTCATCTTGGTTGGGATTCGGCCAGTTAGATGATTGCTTGATAAGTCGAGCACCAGCAAGTTTGTGAGGTTGCAGATTGATTGTGGGATTTCTCCATATAATTTGTTGAAGCTCAAATTTAGTGAAAGGAGCTCTTTTAATAGATCTATCTCTGGAGGGATCACACCAATGAAGTTATTGTTTCCTAGATTGAGCACTTTTTGAAAAGCATTGGCCTTCCGGTATTGAAGTGACGTATCTACATAAATTGGTAGTTGAAAGACTCTCGGATCCAAACTTGCAGCAGCCTTGTCTGATTTTAGCATTGGCATATCTGTTAATGATGTAGGAATTTCCCCAGTCAAATTGTTATTTGATATATCAACATAGAACAGGAAGTTTAGGCTGCTTATCCAGTCAGGTATTGTTCCAGTTAGTTGATTGCTCTGTAAAAATAACATCTCCAAATTTCTGAGCTTTGATAACCAATGAGGTATTTTCCCCAACAATGAGCATTCACTTATTGAAAGAACCTGAAGATTCACAAAACCATCAATGCTGTCATCGTCAGGTATGGTCTCATGCATGAAATTATTTCCAATAAGAAGAGTGGTGAGATTCTTGGAGCTCTTTAGTATCTGAAGTGCATTTGTTAAATTTGTAAAACTGTTGCCAGTAAGTGATAGGAAGGAGAGTGACTTCAGATGGCTTAGTCCCTTCGATAACTGGCCATGGAAACTGTTTGAAGATAGACGCAGTGCAGTTAGTTTGTGGCATGAGTATATGCTTTCTGGAATTTCGCCGCTGAAACTGTTCCGCATAAGATCTAAGGTTTTTAGATTGGATAAATTGGAGAAATTGACCTTGTTGAGTTCTCCACTGAAATTGTTGTTGTTGAGGTTGATGGTTGTGAGATTTGTGCAGCTGCCCAGTGATGATGGCAGCTCTCCTGACATGTTGTTGTGGTCCAAATGGAGCTCCTCCAATCCCTTGAGCTGACCTATATAATCTGGGATATCACCAATGAAGTTGTTGCCTCCAAGATCAAGTGTAGACAGATACCTGATGTTGATTATGCGTTTACCATCAAGTGTTCCTTGCAAATGGTTGTTAGGGAAAGACAGGTGCTCAAGCAAGGTAGCATTGAAGAGTTCATCAGGGAGTGTCCCAATGAGGTTGTTGTGGCCAGCCTTGAGCACTCGCAGCATGGAGCAGTTACCAAGCCCTGGGGGGAGTGTGCCACTGAATTGGTTGTAGGATAGATCAAGCACAGCAAAAGATGGAGATATGTTACAGAATTGTGTTGGTATCTGCCCAGTAAAGCTGTTGTTGCTGGCATTGAGTGCAACCAGATTCTCCATCGCCTTCCATGTTATGGATGTAAACTTCCCTGTAAACATGTTACTTGAGATGTTAAGTACCTTTAGAGGCTGGCCAGGGGTTGAAGATGGCAGCTCGTGCAGCTCTCCGCTGAGTTGGTTAAAGCTGACATCGAGGGCAATGATGCTGCTTGATGATAACAATTCCAGTGGCAGGTCACCAGACAGCAAGTTGTAGGACAAGTTAAGATGCTGAAGGCCAGCGAGGTTGCTCAGAGATGGTGTGATGCGCCCTTCAAGGCCTCTAGAAGCCAGAGAGACCTCAATGACTGTCCTGTTTCTGTTGCAGGTGATGCCTTCCCATTTGCAGCAATCTGTGCCTCCCTGCCATGACTTGGCTAGGCCGGCATCATTCGACAGCCCAGCAAGGAACTGCAGGAGAGAGGCCTTCTCCTGCTCTGTGCAGCAACTTGTGGGGGTGACCAAGCAGATGAGCAGCAAAAGCGCAAGGCCAAGGAAAGGTATGG
This sequence comes from Panicum virgatum, assembly GCF_016808335.1. Classification (NCBI taxonomy): domain Eukaryota; kingdom Viridiplantae; phylum Streptophyta; class Magnoliopsida; order Poales; family Poaceae; genus Panicum; species Panicum virgatum. Next base: position 4,000,928 of record NC_053145.1, read on the forward strand.
GTAATCTTCTGCTGCATTTCTTGTATGAAAAATGGAGTGATTGCATGGCTTCTTATTGAAACTAACACGGAAAGTAGATGCTTAAGCTGTGTTACCAATGGTCGAATCAAGAAAGAGCATCAGGTAGGAGGCTGCTCTTGCTTCCATTTTGCAGATTTCTAAGTAGTCGTGGTTAGCACAAAGAATAACAGAGTCAATGATAAGACGCCATGTGGTTGTATTCTATGCAACAGATAAAGCAGCTTGTTTATTCAAACTTTGACTTTTTTTTTGAGATCAAGCTTTGACATTTGATTGGTGTATGCTGCAATCATCCATCAAGAAGTCCAACTGGCCAAGCTTTCTGACCAAACAAATATTTTTCTCTACTCATCCGTATATCCATAATCCTTGTTGAATTTCTTCCAGCCTGCCGTGATTTACCTGATCTGAAGATCAAAATCTTAACAATTTCACGTTTGCACTTCACAAACGTGTAGTATATAAGTCTAGTGCTTAAGACAGTTAGTGCTGACAAAAATCTGAGGTTTAAAAAAACACACTGCTTGATGCATCTTTTGTTTTTGTAGGATGATGCACCCCCTTTTGTTAAAGCAGGAGAAGGCATGTATTTTTACTGACATTTCTTTAAGGGCAATGGCTGGCAATTTGCCTACCTGAACTGATAAAAACACAGGCCGGATGTGTACAGGTTTCACGAGGGTGGGGTCGGAGTGGGATGGATGCTTTCTTCTACAAATACTTCGAAATATGCAAGAAACTGTACGTGATGAACTATAAAACTAGTCAGACTGAAAACTAGTACGTCTAGGGAATATACATTTGTTCTATGTTAATATTACCATTTTTAACTGGCTAATAGCATTGCTTCTTGACTTGACTCTTGCGGCCCCCAGGACAGCATGGATGCTTTCAAGGCTGTGCATCCGCTATTCTGATTCTACCCTGTTTATCACAGAGGGATAGAAAAATCAAGTCAAGAACCGGATGCCCCACCGTGGGAACACATGGAAACAGCGATCTGCACATTTGCCACGAAAGGTCGCAAGCTTCTTCCTAGTTGGTTCACAGTTTCACACGGTCTTAGGCTGAGGCAACCCTGCATATTATATTGAGAGGGCCAACCCTTCTGTACTAAGAAAAACGGTTGCTTGGTGACCACCGTTCACTATGTGATTGTTTAGCTGTCACATGGCACATTTGACTCTGCCTGCTTCCCAATGTCAGCCTTGCCTAATTGCAGCAATGCTTGCAGTTCATTGTCTTATTTGTTTAACGGCTGCCTTTTTGGACTAATGGTGCGGTCGTGTTTTTTTTTTTTGCGAGAACCAATCAAAGGATTGCTTGTTGCTTCTCAATGCGATATTTTTTGTTCTCCTTAAGTTAGCACTAGTTGTGAGTCACTCTGTAATTGGAACGATGTAAACTGTAGTAAAATGAGCATCCTAGTAAAGCCATATGATGTAGGACAAGGGTATGCTGTAGAGTTTTTTTTTTTTGCGTGCTGTAGAGGTTGACACTGCGTGCTGGGATGCCGTGGTTTCTTACATGTTGCCTGGTTGGTACACCTCGTATGCCCAATACCCTACTTGCTGTATACTGTTGCCCAATTCCATGCTTGAATAGGAAATTGTTGAGTGTCTGAAAGCATCTAGGCCCGTGGATGCCTAACGGTAAGTTTCGGTGATTAGTGACGATGTTTGTGACTAACGTGTGTTTTGAAGGAATTATCATTTAACCATTAAAGTCGCAAATGAAAGGAGACCCCTCAATTTCAACATTCAAAGTCATGGACTCAAATTCACAAGATTAAGGACCTTTCTAGACTCAAGTGTCACAAGAAGATGAAGGACACTTGATTTAGCTTAGGTTTTATAGTTTCAGTTTGTGACCGTACTATTAAGGGGGTTCTAAGTGAGTAGCTTGATCATTCATATAGTTGGCCTTAGATTTCATGCACACTTGCTCAAAGATCAACTCTAGACAGCCAAGGAAACTCAGAAAAGCACTTGGAAGCAGAAAGAAACAAAGTTCAAATCAACTCCAAGTCAGAAAAGAAAAACAAGAAATTCTCTGTTGGTTCGGATAATCCGAATAGGTCAGGTCGGATAAACATGTCAAAGAAGCCGAATTATCCGACCCTATAAAAATGCCTGGTCGGATTTTGAGTCAGAGTATTCTGCAGGCAGCATGTTTTCAGGGTCTGAAAATTTGCCATGGAACCGGATTATCCGACGCTATAGAATTGAGACGTCGAACAAATTGTCGGATGATGTACCAGAGAGCATATTTTTCAGCTGGGTTTTCTCTCTGTTGGACCGGATGATCCGACGTGGGCTTCATTGAACGTCGGACTAATTGACAGGAGTATTGATCATTGCCGTTGGTTGGAATTCAAACTTGATCAAGGCACCGGATGATCCGACGCGTCAATCAACAGGGCGTCGGATAAACACGTCGGATAGATGACATCAGCACTGGTTTAAAATATAATGGCTAAATTGGAAAAGCCAGTGGGATCGGATGATCCGACCCCCCCTGTTCCAGCATGGTCGGATTATCCGACGTTACCAGCTTTTTCCAGAAAGTTGGCAACGGCCACTTGGTGATCTCTAGCCTATTTAAGGGGGTACCTCGGGTCTCTTCACTGCCTTTTGAACCCTTGAACACCTGAGGCCACTCCATGAGCTGAGAGAAGACATCCACAACTTGAGATCAACAAATTCATCAAGAATTCAATCCATTGGAAGAGTGCAAGTGTGCTAGAACCTTAGGGCCAACTGAGTGATGGTCAAGTGAAGGCTTAGAGCTTGTTACTCTTGGTGTTTGACGACACCTAGACGGTCTTGGTGATCGGAGGCTCTTGGTGAACTCTTGGAGTTTGTGGGAGCCCCAAGAAGAAGAAGTTGTACACGGTTTGAAGCCCGCCCTTCCGGAGATGGAGAAAGAGTATTTTTAGCGGATACTTGCTCTTCGTGATGCAATGGAGCTTAACTCTTTGTGGGTGCTCCAACGTGGATTAGGGGAGAACGTCAACTCCTCGATACCACGGAAAAAAAATCTGATTGTCTCTTGTCCATTCGCTTTTTACATTCAAGCAATTTACTTAAGTTTTTTTTCAGTTCTTGCTCTTTGCTTGTTTGTTTGAGACTAGGATTGGCTCTTGGTAGTTTGCTTCAATTTGGGCTAGCCTTTGCATGATAGTTTGACCATCCTAGGAAAATGGCTTTGTTAGTGTGCTTACCTACCTAAAATCATCTTGCTAGTGTGCTCTAGATATTAGGTCTTTGAACTATCGGCTTGGGCAACACTAGAGGTAGGTTAAGGACTTGGTTGAAATTTGAAAAAGTCCCAATTCAACCTCTCTTCTTGGGTCACGATCCTTTCAATTGCTATCAGAGCATAGGCTCTCTTTTTAGGGTCTAACAACCTAGAGAAATAGCCCCGGGGAGTAGTGGATCACCCAAGCTCGATGGGCGAAACTATAGCTATTGGAAAGCCCGCATGGCGGGTTACCTTGAGGCTCTTAACCCTCTTGCTTGGGAGGTTACCGACAAAGCTATGGGTGTTATGGATGAGGACCAAACAAAATAGAATGCTAGAGCCAAAAATGCTTTGTTTGATGCTATTAGTGAAGATATCTTTGCTCGTGTGAATAGCAAGAAAACCGCCCATGAAGTGTGGAAAGAGTTTGAGACCATTCATGTTGGGTCTAAGAAGCTCCGTGAGGAGAAGTACCAAGTGCTTAAGGAGAAACTCAATGAATTCAAGATGCATCCTAGTGAACTAGTTGAACAAATGTATGCTAGGTTGAATGTTCTTGTTGAAGATATTAACACGCTTGAAATTTCTCCTTTGTCTACTAGTGACATCATCCGGAAGATTCTCCACTCATTGCACAAGGCCAAGTACAACATTGTGACATCTTTGCTCTATGAGAAAGATCTTTCAACATTGCAAGTGAGTGAAGTGGTTGAAAAAAATTCGGTCTCATGAGATATTTCTATTGGGCGAAATTGATCCTCCTCAAGCCAAAGGTGATCTTGCTCTCAAAGCTAAAGGCGAAAACAAGCCAAACAAGAAGAGCAAGGGCAAGGCACCTATATCAAATTCAAGTGAAGCTAGTGATGACTCAAGTGATGAGGATGGTGATAAAGACACCAAGCTTGCTCTCCTCATGAGGAAGACCACAAAACTCATGTCAAGGTTGAACAAGAAGGGGTACAACTTCGACCTCAAGAAAAACAAGTTCCGTACAAGGAAGCCCAAAGATGCCATCAAGAAGATATGCTATGTTTGTGGCAAATATGATCATCTTTCATATGATTGCCCTCAAGAATCAAACAAGAAGCAAGATGAGGACAATCAACCAAGGCACAAGAAAGATCATGATCACAAGAAGGACCATGACAAGAAAGAGTACAAGAAGAAGAAATCCTTCAAGAAGAAAGAGAAGATCAAGGCTTTCCTTGGGGAGTGGATCACCGATGGCGAGATCTCAAGTGACGACGACGACGATGATGATGATGATGACACCAAGAAAGTCGTTGTGGGGATCGCCATCCATGAGGATGAACCACCGCTACCTCCACCACCCATGTGCCTCATGGCTAGAGGTAACCCCAAGGTAAATTCCGATGACTCATGCTTTAGTGATGATGATAGTGAAAATGAGTTATCTCCTAGAGATCTTAAGTTGCTCCTAGATGAATATAATGACATGATCAAGAAGCTTAAATCTAAACTCAAGTGTTTAAAAAATGTGCATGTTGAGCTTAAGACTTCACATGATGAGTTACTTGTTAGACACAATGAGGTAGTAGAGACTCATGAAAAATGTGTTGCATCTAGCAAGCAACTTAGAGAGGATCATGATAAGTTACTTGTTAAGCACAATAAACTAGTTGAAAAACATGATGAAGTAGTTGTGCTCAACAAGTCGCTTGAAGAGTCCAACAAGAAGCTTAAGCTTGATTATGCTAATTTAAATTCAAAATATCAAGAACTTGAGTTTGCTTTTGATGCTATTGATGATGAACTTGAAAGTCTAAAAACTAAAAACATCAATGCATCAACTTCTTGTGAAACACATGTGGAGACTTCCAAATCTTTCACTAGTCATGATGTCCATAGTTCTTCCAAGACTAACCATGATAGGGAAAGGGAGCTTGAGGAGGAGCTCCAAAGCTTGACCACGTGCATGTTCAATGTGACAAGAGGAGAATACTTGCACAAGGAGATTCTCTTCAACAGTGCAAGGCACTTTGGAACCAAAGGTCTTGGATCTTTCCCCACGCCACCGGAGAATGTTTCAAGGTCTCCAGAGCTCAAGGATTGCATCAACAAGGAAGTAGGCTCCTATTGTCAACATTGCCAAGATGTTGGACATCACACAAGGGAGTGTTCTCTTCCTAACTCTTTCTAGCTTGCCTTTCAACTATAAGTCTCAATTTGATAATCATCACTTTTTGTTGAGCAAGCTTAAGAATGGCAAGGTGAAGGCCAAGTTCATTGGCACACAAGAGAAAAAAAAGCTACCCCGCCAACTATGGGTTCCCAAAGTCTTAGTTACTCACATCAAAGGACCCAAAATTGCTTGGTTTCCAAACCTTAAGAGTAATTCATTTGTGTGTAGGTGAACTACAAAGCCGGTGGAAAGCATTGGGTGCTTGATAGCGGATGTACACAACACATGACCGGCTATGTAAAGATGTTCACCTCACTAGATGAAGAAGTGGGCGATCACGAGCATGTCACCTTTGGTGATAATTCTAAAGGGAAAGTGGTAGGTTTGGGTAAGGTTCCTATCTCCAAAGACCTCTCAATTTCAAATGTGTTGCTTGTAGAGTTGGTAAGCTTTAATTTGCTTTTAATTGCACAACTTTGTGATTTGGGTTTGATTTGTACCTTTAGTGATAGTGGTGTAGTTGTTACAAGCAAGGAGGACAAGAGTTTGATCTTCAAAGGCTTCCGGCACGGTAATATCTAACTTGTGGATTTTTCATCTAACGATGCTAGTTTGGCTACTTGTCTCTTTTCAAAGAACTCAATGGGATAGCCTTGGCATCGACAGATTGCTCACATTGGGATGAGTCAACTAAACAAGGCATTCAAAAGAGGTATGGTGGTTGGAGTTAAACATGTTATATTTGACAAAAATAAGTTGTGTAGTGCTTGTCAAGCCGGGAAGAAATTTACTTCACCACATCCCATGAAGGCGTACCTATCCACATCAAGGTGCCTAAAGTTGCTACACATGGACTTATTTGGACCAACCACCTACTAGAGCCTTGGAGGTAATCTTTATTGCTTAGTCATTGTTGATGATTACTCTAGATATGCTTGGACATTTTTTCTAGAGGACAAGAGCAAAACCGTCGGGATCTTCAAGATATTCATCAAGCAAGCCCAAAACGAGTTCGAGTCAAGTGTAGTCAAGGTTCAAAGTGACAATGGTTCCGAATTTCGGAATACACAAGTTGAGGAGCTATGCAACGAAATCGGGATCAAGCATGAATTCTCCGCAACATATACACCTCAACAAAACGGGGTTGTGGAGAGGAAGAACAAGACCTTAATTACCCTGGCAAGAGCAATGCTAGATGACTATGGGATTTTGCAAAGGTTTTGGGCGGAAGCTATCAACACCACTTGCCATGCGGCCAATCGGGTGTATCTCCACAAGTTCTTGAAGAAGACCCCGTATGAACTTCTTGTTGGGAGGAAGCCCAACATCTCCTACTTTCGAGTTGTGCAAATGCTACATCTACAAGAAGAGGAAGCACTTAGGTAAGTTTGAGAGTAGGTGTGACGTTGGATTTCTAGTTGGTTATTCATCAAACTCCAAAGCATATCGAGTATTCAATAATGCCTCCCGCATGATTGAAGAAACTTGTGATGTGGAGTTTGATGAGACTAATGGCTCCCAAGGGGAAGTTTTTGCTTGTGATGATGTAGGTGATGAACCACTACGGGAAGTCATGAAGAACATTGCCATTGGACAAATCAAGCCAAAGGAGGACGAAGAGATCATCACACCATCTACTCAAGATGGAGCCCCTTCCAAGGATTTTTTTTAGAGCAAAGGTTTCCCCCGTTTTATTCCAAGGAACAAAACGTTCAGAGTTCAAGAGAGCACGTAAGCAAAGTGTAAGTTACAGTAGGTAAAACACCAGAGACATTCTCCCTAAGCACTGGAGCTATGCCAGAAACTGAAGAAAGGGCCCCTTGGACCGACTCCTGCGTTCTCAAGCTTGCTGGAAACCAGCCAATTCTTGGACTTTCTCTTGCTTTTTGTTCCAGCACCTCCACGACTTCCTCCAGACGGGCGGCGTCCTCTTCCCTGCACAATACTCTCCACCTTCGCATCATCCCGGACGCCCTGAGAAGTATAGCTCTGATATCTGACCACACCATTCCCTGAAAGAACATAGAGTTTCTTAGTTTCCAAATACTCCAAATAACAGCAGAAGTGCACATATTAGTGATGGTGTGTTTTTTACAGCACAACCACCAGCGTGCCACTGATTCAAAATCAGACAAGAGAATCTGCAGGATATTAGAGCAGATTAGCCAAGTGTTAGTTGCAACATAGCAATCAAAGAATAAATGTTTAACTGATTCAGGTTCAACGCAAAACAGACATGATTTATCCTCCACATTTCTCCTCTTCCCCAGGTTATCTCTGGTGAGGATTCTATTGTTGCAAAGTAACCATAGAAACACTTGGACCCTTGGGGGAATTAGCAGGCTCCACACTACAGGGGTATGTGTACTCCCCTAAAGCTGATAACAGCATACAAGGATTGAACCGAATAAATTCCATTAGTGTTAAATTCCCAGATCACAGAGTCTTGATCCTCAATAAAATGGATCGAGCTAGCAAGGCCAAGAATTTCCTCCCACATTTGCATCATCTGGGTGGAGACCATTCTTCTAAACGAGAACTTCAGCTCCACACCATCCTAGCAGTCAGCTATAGTCTTCCCTTTCTCGTTAACGATAACATAAAGAGGCGAATACTGAATTGCCAAACTAGTGTTGCCAAACCAGCGGTCCTCCCAAAAACGGTTTTGGCGACCATTGCCAATTCTCCACGAGTAGCCCATCTGAGCCGCCTTGCACGCCCACAAGATACCTTTCCAAAAAGGAGAAGCTCCAATTTCAAGGCAGCAAAACAAGTTAGGCTTATCTGTTTTGTATTTAAAATCTACAATTCCTCCATAGAACATTATCATTTAGATGATAACGGGAAATCCAGGAGGCAAGAAGGCACATGTTAAAGTGTTGAAGATTAGGGATGCCCAAACCACCCATCTCTTTCTTTTGAGCAACTACCTGCCAATTGGCTAAGTGGTATTTCCCCTTGTCCTCATGATTGTTCCACAAGAAGTGGGCCATCTGGGAATTAATGGCCTCAATGGCCCATTTAGGGAACTTAATAACATAGAGAAGGTAAGTAGGGATGCTGGATAAACAAGAGTTGAGCAGGGTCAGCCTCCCCCCATAAGAGAGGAGTTTTCCCCTCCAGCCAGCAACTCTTTTAATGACCTTGTCTACTATTGGTTGGATATCTTCTCTCCTTAGCTTAGTGTAATGGAGAGGCACACCAAGGTAGGTGATAGGGAAGGAACCAATCTTGCAGTAGAAAAGATTTGCAAAAAGATTGAGCTCAGATTCCTCCAAACCTACACCTATTAAATCACTTTTTTCATAGTTTATTTTCATCCTGACAGCTGCTCAAAGCAAGACAGAATGCATTTAAAGTTTCTGGCCTTCTCTAAATTATTTTGAAGGAAGAGCAGGGTGTCATCAGCATATTGAAGGCTGATAACACCACCAGGGCAAATTTCTGGGAGCAAACCAGAGATCAGACCAGCCCCACCTGCTTTCATAAGCATTTTGGTAAAGACATCAGCCACTAGTTTAAACAGGAGGGGGGACAGCAGGTCTCCCTGCCTCAAACCTTTGCCAGTTTTGAAATAAGTACTATCCTCATCATTGGGTCTAATACTGAGGGAGCCCCCTCTCACCACACAATTTACCCAAGAGATCCACTTGGCACCAAAGCCACGAGATGTTAACATCTCCTCAAGAAAATCCCAACAAACCTTATCGTACGCCTTCTCGTAGTCGAGTTTCAGGATAACACCTTCCCCTACATGCAACTTCATGAATAATTTCATGGGCTGCAACCACACTTTCAAGGATATATCTCCCTTTAAGGAAGGCATATTGGTTGGAAGAAATCAACCTATCACTGATCTTAATCAAACGGTTATTCATAGCTTTAGAAAAAAAATCTAAAATTGCAATTAAGGAGACTTCTAGGCCTGTACTTTTTTAAAGTTTTAGCATCAGCCTCTTTTGGAATAAGAACCACTGAACCATAGTTAAGGCGAGATAAGTCTAAGTCTGCAGCATCAAAGGCCTTGAAGAGGGCTATGAGATCCCCCTTAATAATATCCCAAAAATGTTGGTAGAAAAGGAAGGGAAGACCGTCAGGGCCAGGGGCCCCACCCCCATAGGACCCAAAGATTGCCTCTTTGATTTCAGCTTCAGTAAAAGCAACTTCCAAGATGCAGTTATCTACTATGGAAACTTTATCTTCCTCTTTCCAGAAGTTTTCCCCTAGAGACAGACCTATTCTGGCCTCATGGACAAAAAGATTCTTGTAAAAATCTACTGCAAGCTTAAGCATGTCAGCAGTGTTGTCCACTATACCATCGGGACCCTCTAAGGAGGTGATGGTTTTCTTCCTTCTCCTTTGGTTGGCTACTGCCTGAAAGTAGGCAGTGTTTTGATCCCCCTCTTTGACTTCTTTGTCTCTAGCTCTCTGCTTAGCTTTGATTTCCTCCATCCTCCAAATGGAGTCGAGCTCTGCCAACACATGCTGCATCTCCCCTCGCTCAGTATCACTCAAGGAACCTTCCTCATACTTCATGTCATGCGTATCATATCTGTCCATCAGGGATTGTTTTTTCTTCCTAATGCTAGCTTCGGCATTCCAACCCCAGCCTTTAAGTTTTTTCCTCAAGGTTCTGACTTTAAATTGCCAAATGTCAAGAGGGTTAGTATGATTACCCGGGGTATTCTTTGAAGCTAGGTCCAGGGCAGGTAGTGACCACGTACCTCTAATTATCGACTTTGGGGTTAATAATATCCCTAAGAAAAGTCCCTTTAAGTTCGAAAAATGGTGGCTAGAGATGGATTGTTTCCACGAGCTGGTCAGCAGGACCTGGAATACCCCGTGTAATCATCCCCTTCCAAGGATGACTCCAAAGAAGAAGCTTCAACAACAATTCATCATGATGAGTCATCCGATGAAGAAGATGAAGCTCCACAACCTCCTCCTCCTCAAGATGTTCAAGATGAGCAAGTAGTTCAAGAACAACTCCACTTTGATGATACCCACATCACAAGTGAACAAGCCCAAGCTCAAGCACAAAATGTCAAACCACAAGAAGATTCATCATCTCAACCACAAGAGAGGCACACAAGAACTTCAAGGAACCATCCCATTGACTTGGTCATGGGTGATCCTACGGGCGGTATAAGAACTCGTAGACGCCAATATGCCTCTTTTTATGAACATTACTCGTTTGTTTCTTGTTTGGAGCCCTCTAATGTAGATAAAGATCTTGAGGACTCGGATTGAGTGATGGCAATGCAAGAAGAGCATAACAACTTCACCCGCAATAAAGTTTGGGTTCTTGAAGAACATCCTCAAGACAAGAACATCATCGGCACCAAGTGGGTCTTCTGCAACAAACAAGATGAACATGGAGTGGTGGTTCGGAACAAGGTAAGACTTGTGGCTAAGGGCTTCGCTCAAGTTGAAGGATTGGACTTTGGAGAGATATTTGCCCCCGTTGCAAGACTTGAAGCCATCCGTATCCTTCTAGCGTACGCTTCACATCACAACATGAAACTCTTTCAAATGGATGTGAAGAGTGCGTTCTTAAATAGCTTCATTAATGAGTTGGTTTATGTTGAACAACCTCCCGGATTTGAGGACCCTAGATATCCTAATCATGTTTATAGGTTGCACAAGGCGCTCTACGGGCTCAAGCAAGCACCTAGGGCTTGGTATGAACGCCTTTGTGACTTCCTCATCAACAAGGGCTTCAAGATCGGGAGGGTGGATACAACTCTCTTCACCAAGATCATCAACCAAGAACTCTTCGTATGTCAAATTTATGTTGATGATATCATATTTGGTTCAACTAACCCTACTCTTTGCAAAGAATTTGGAGACATCATGGCTAGGGAATTCGATATGTCTATGATCGGTGAGATCAACTTCTTCCTTGGTTTTCAAGTCAAGCAATTGAAGGAAGGAACCTTCATCCATCAAGAAAAGTACACATGAGACATTCTCAAGAAATTTAAGATGGATGATTGCAAGCCGATCAAGACTCCAATGCCAACTAATGGGCATCTCGACCTTGATGAGGGAGGTAAATTGGTAGACCAAACTCTTTATCGTTCTATGATTGGGTCGCTTCTTTACCTTACCGCATCTAGACCCGATATCATGTTTAGCGTTTGTATGTGCGCTCGTTTCCAAGCTAATCCCAAGGAGTCTCACCTAAGTGCCGTGAAGCGGATCCTTAGATATCTCAAGCACACGCCTAGCATAGGTTTGTGGTACGCCAAAGGTGCTAGCTTTACTCTCTTAGGGTACTCGGATTCGGACTTTGCCGAATGTCGGGTTGACCGTAAGATTACTTCGGGCAGGTGCCACTTGCTAGGGCGTTCTTTGGTCTCTTGGTCCTCAAAGAAGCAAAATTCCGTGGCCTTGTACACCGCGGAGGTGGAATACATTGCCACCGGGGCTTGTTGTGCTCAAATCCTCTACATGAAGCAAAGCCTCTTGGACTATGGTGTGGAACTAGATAGGATCCCTCTCCTTTGTGATAACAAGACTGCCGTAAAAATTGCTAATAACTCGGTTCAACACTCTCGCACAAAGCACATAGATATTCGCCATCACTTCCTAAGAGATCATGTGGCAAGGAATGACATTGCACTTTGTGGTGTTCGTTCTGAAGATCAATTGGCGGATATCTTCACAAAACCCCTAGATGAGAGCACCTTTTGTAGATTGTGAAGTGAGCTTAATATTTTAGATGCTTCTAACGTCATGTAATTACCTTGTCATATAGTTGCATCTCATATGTACATATTAGGGGCTTGTCTAACCTTGTCAAGATAGTGATGAACATGGGTTTTGCATGAGCTGGTGGATCTCTTGTTTTGCTCATGGCATGAAGAAAGGTTCATCATGAAGAAGCTTGCCGAGGGTTCAAACTTGACAAGATAGATTTAAATTTCTTGCAATGTATTCTTCTTGTCATATAGATTGCATTCATGTTTAATACTTGTCTTGCATAGCATTGCATTGCGTTAGTGGCATCACAAAGGAGAAATCACGCTTAGAGAATGTCCTACATGCTCAATATGTTTTGACAACTCAACAAGAGTGATGAGACAAATGTTGCGCTTTCATGCCTATTGAGTCATGCCCTAGCGAACTTAAAGGTTCAATCTCTAAGTTCATAAGCAAATGACTCATACATTCCCGTTTTTAAGCTCTTAATCGCTTGGATCTTTATTTGCCTACATTATGTAAAAGCTCTTTGAGCATCTATAAGTATGAGTGTTTGAGGGGTGAGGTTGTCACTCGAAAATGGTCCAAATTGAGTGTTTATTGCTTTGGTTTTTCGTGTTTTGGATCAGAAATAGAGGCTTAGTTCAGCAGAAAATCTTCTTTAGGACCGGATAATCCGACATGTTGCACTCTCACACATCGGATCATCCGATCCCTTCATCAGTTTCCTGATCTAAGCTGACTATCAGTATTAGTCTGACCCTTCTTATTCAAGCCGTCGGATTATCCGGCTCCTTTGGACAGATTATCCGACCCATTCACATCGGACTAATTCTTCGCTCGTGTTTGACCAGTTCAAACTCAATCAACCTTTATCCGAAGCAATTCTCCGACGCTTGGTATGCCTCCGAGTCGATTTATCCGACGCGTTCAAAATCTCGTGGGCCCAGATCTGTCAGCGAATGTTATCTCACGTGGGCCCCACCTGTTGGTTTCTATTCCTTTCTTCCATCTTCTCCACACCCGTACGCCGCCCGACTCAAGCACCACCGCCCGTACGCCGCCGCAACCACCCGCCGCTTCACCTCCACGCGGGCGCAGTCACGCCCCCGCACCACCACGCCGCCGCACCACCGCGCCGCTGCGCCGCCGCACACACGTAGAGCCGCCGCGGCAAACCCTAACCCTAGCACCGCCGCCACCTAGCACCGCCGCCGCCGCAGATCTGCACCGCCGCCACCTTGCACCACAGCCACAGGCTGCCACCGCCGATCTCCTACTCTGCTGAGCATTGTCCCGAGCCCAGAGCTCGCCTGTACTGGAGGTTCTCTTCCTCCTTGGTGTTCTGCACGCCAAGTGTTCGAGAAATTGCCTGAGGGGCATTTCACTGCGATTTCTTCAGGGTATGGCACAATTCTTGTTCTAGCATGTGTTTTACATTTCCTAGACTTTTCTTTGAACAAACATGCTCACATATCCATGCCACTCACTTGCTGACACACATGTGCACACTTTTTACACTTAGAGCACATCTTTACCATGCTTAGGAGTTCACACCACACCTCTCACATCCTTGGTCACTCCTAGCACTCCTGCACTTGCCCGAGTTCATTTCACATTATATGAAGCAAGTGCACATCCCCTAGATGTCATATTTAGGCTCATATCGATCTCTTGCTTTGCTTAGGGCCTTCTCATCTCTAGAATATCATCTCGTATTATAATATAGCCCTGTCTTATTCTATTATCTTCCACCGTTCTCTTTGAAACAGATGGCATGTGATAGAAAGGGCAAGGCCAAGGTTGACGAGCAGCCTAAGAAGAAGAAGCGGACTCGTGAGGAGCGAGAGTGGGACCATGCACATGCAGCCGCAGCTGCTACAGACCGCCCTCAGAGGCCGTTTCAGATTAGAGAGTCCAGTGCAGCCACTCAGGGGGAGTCCGAGCCAGATGCAGAGGCACCACCAGGCACTCCTACTTTACGCCGTTCTGCGCATACTAGGGGCACAGCTCAGACCCCACCTGCTCGTGGTGGTCCTCGCACCCGAGGTGGACGCCCTCCGAGGCCCGGAGCCTGCACTCAGCCTCAGACAGACACTGCTCAGACAGATCAGGCAGGCAGTGAGCCAGAGGATCAGTCAGGGGATAGGTCCGTGTTTCTGATTGACGTTTGTGAGTTTACAGTGAACAGAGTTAGGAGGATGAGATATGTGGATGAGCAGACTTGGTTTCCCGAGCAGAGGGATAGGGACACAGACCCGTGCTTTCACACACTCCTCCAGGAGTCCTTCTACTTCGGGTACGTCTAGTTTGGGATCATGATGAGTGAGCACATGATGCTCCACTGGGGAGCTTTGAGAGTTGCAGCCGGGGGTGTGCCCATTGAGCCGTTCTTTGAGAGATACCCTGGGTTGCCAGCACTCCTTTCAGAGAGATGTCAGTACGTCCAGGAGTGGGTCAGAGTGTTCTACGCCACCCTGTTCGTTGGAGAGGACAGGAAGTACATTGTGTTCATGTTCAACAAGAAGCAGTGGCATTTGAACAGACAGAGCTTTGCAAGGTACCTAGGTGTGACACTCCCAAAGGAGCCCTACTCACTTCACTTTCACACCTACAGTGACGCAGACCCACCACGTCGCTCGAAGGAGCCGATGTTTCCCTTCGACGAGGATGCGAGTGTCTTGTTCCAGCTGCCGTTCCTCCCAGGCACCCCCAGAGTTCCCAGCCGGCTCACTCCAGTTGCCTACGTGATTCACTTTGCACTTAAGAGGAGCCTGTTGTTCCAGATTGGATATAGTGAGGGGATTACAGCACTCCGGCAGTGGCTACTGATCTACATCCTCGGAGGTTTGCCATTTGATATTGTTGACTTCTTTATCTACGAGCTTGAGGATGTGATCATGGAGGGGCAGATGTCGAGCAGGAGGCAACCCTACGCTCACTGGATCAGTTGGATCCTTGCTCAGCTTGACCAGGGTGCTTGTTGACGGCCGTAATTTCACATTCTAAGCCGTCAACTCCCCGGAAAAAACATAAGCTTTACACTATGCTCCATTTATATTTTGTTAATTCTAACGAGTTCCACAAGTTTTGGATGAGTTTTGATTGCAGGTGCAGGTGTACCAAAATTGGGCAAAACTGGGTAGAAACCCAGGCCGACCGGCCTCTCCTAGGCCGGCCGGCCTGGCACCTTCAAGAGCAATGCCCTGGCTTCGATCCAGTAGCCATGAGACACATTCATGAGGCTCTGAGTCGAGGGTTGGGCTCTGGTTCAATTGGATATACATAAAGGCATCAACTTTGGTCCAAAGACTCACAAGGCAGCCCAAAATCCAAAGTGATCCAGCAACCCACTTCCCTGGAGGATGCACGAAGGAAGAGTGAAGCATCGGCAAAACCAGAGGCCTAGAATGGGCCAGAGGGAAGCTGGCCGGCCTAGCAAGTGCAACCGTCAATCGAAACCAACTGCCAACCGACTCCAAGAGAGGATCAGGGCCATTGTCCGAAAGGCGGTGGACATGAGGTGGCATCCCCAGGCCGGCCGGCCCCACCTGGAAGCCCCTCAGGCTGGGACTTGGCGTGGAAGCTAAGCATAACCGTCTTACCTGCTTTCAACTAACGCTACCTGCAATACCAGCCAGTTACCGACCTTGGAAGGTTATAAAAGGAGGGCACCATCCTTCACTTCAACACACACCATTGGAGCTCTTCTCATCCACTTGTACTTTCTAGAGTAGGTTAGTAGCTTGGGAGTTAGAGTCGAGCCGAGCTTGCTCGGGATTCCGGAGTCGTCGGAAGTCTGGTATAGCTCTTGTATCTTTCTTTTGACATTATTAATATAAGTTATCTTCTTTACTTTTCTGAGTCAGCTTTACTTTCTGTAGTATTTTATTTACTCAAGTCTGAGGTTTAGCTTGAGCACGGAAGTTTTCCTTTAGCTTAGGCTAAGTTATCTCTCTTAGTGATCGGGAATTTATCTTACGGGTTTTCTCGCCCGGACTAGAGTATCTCAAGTTAGTGCTCTAGGTTGAGGGGGATTTCTCTCGAAGGCCTCGAGAGAAATCCTAACACCGAGTGCAGACGTGGTGTCTGACCTTATTGTTAGCTAGAAAGTGTGTTCCACCCTACGGAACCGCTGTGGTAGTCGGTAGGTGGTGACAGCCCTATCCGTCCTTTGTAGTCCACCACGTTCGGGTGTTTTCATAGCAGCAGTGCAGGTTGCCGTTGGACTCCCCTCTCATCCCTTTCTGAAGTCCTTCCTCTTCCAGCCACCAAAGTAAGCTCTGCTTTCCCGAGAACTTGTTAGGTGTTTAGTCTGATCTAGAGAGGCTAGCTCGATAGTTCAGAAGTGTATCAGGTGTCTTATCTCGCTCGTTGTCCTCCCAGCTGCTACCTCTCTAAGGGTTAGAATCTCCGTGTGTCATTCGGTCATTGCCTGGCCATTTATCCTACTTACCTATCTGGCTTACCCCCGTCTAGTCAGTCGGTCGATCAAGCTAGTACGGTTATCAATCGGTTTACGATACTCTTTACCATAGTGCTTCCCTGAGGAAAAATACGATACCCTAGAATACTCCAAGGTGAAGTGCTACAACGGTGATTCTGTGCGCTTGCAGAATATCTATTCTAGTTGGGCATAAGAAATGCCAACAAGCATTTCTGGCGCCGTTGCCAGGGAAGCAATTGGCTAAAGATATCATAGATAGTTTGATAAACTCTACTAGTTTGTCGCCGCTAACCCTAGCGGGCTTACCATTGCTCTCTCTATCTTTCGATCGATGCAGAGCAGTGCATGACCGGTTTTGACCTACCATGTAACTTCCATCCAAATTCAGAAAGAATTGGGAGAATCGTGAGACGCCACGTCGTCCCACCTCAGAAAAGACTCACTTGGCCCTTTAGTTCACCCTCCACTTCAGCATCCTCATCCATGGCTCAGAAGACCCTTCGTCAATTCTCTGCCCCGTCCAGTAGCCACATTCCTACTGGATTGAATATCAGCCAAGCCGGCATTGACGGCTTTGAGCTGAAGACTGGACTAGTGAACATGGTCCAAGCAAGTCCGTTCTGCGGAAAGGCATCCGAGGATGCCAATGCCCATCTCCAGAATTTCCTGGAGGTGAGTAACACCATCAACCCCAGAGGAACTACTCTGGATGACGTCCATCTTCGTCTGTACCCATTCTCACTACTCAGGAAGGCCAAGACGTGGTTCTACTCCAACAAGGAAGCTTTCACGACATGGGAAGCTTGTTCAAATGCAATCCTAGCCAAGTACTTTCCAGTGGGCAAGACCAATGCCCTCCGGAACAGGATCACCGGAATTCAGCAATTGCCGGATGAGACCATCCCAGAAGTCTGGGAGTGTCTCCAGGAGTACATACAAGCATGCCCACACCACAGCATAGAAGAGTGGCTGATCATTCAGAACTTTTTCCACGGCCTGAATCAGCAAGTCCAGGACCACGTTGACGCAGCAGCGGGTGGTTCCTTCCTTTCTCTCGATGTTGCGGGAGCAAAGGCTCTGATTGACAAGATAGCTTCCAACCAAAGTTGGAAAGGAGAAAGGCAGCCAGCCCGTCCCAGGGGCGTGCATCAGATCGACACGGTCGACATGTTAGCTGCCAAGTTGGAACTTCTGATGAAGAAGCTGGAATGTCCACACAAGGAGGTTAATCAAGTTTCGGAGTCTCGGATGACATGTGAGACATATGGCGAGACTGGGCACTCGGGCACCTCGTGCCCCTTAACTCAAGAGGACGCAAATTTTGTTGGGAGCATCAACAATCCCAACTCAGGATTTTGTCCTCAGCAGGGTTGGAACTCCAAGCCCAACCTCCCCTTCGGTCAACAACAAGGTACGAACTTTAATAACAGTTTTCAGCCCACATTAAAAGACCTAGTGTACGGCCAAAAACAAATCAATGATAACATTAGTAGGAAATTCCTTGCTAATGACAAGATCCAAGAATCTATGGCTGCACAACTAGAGGGATTTAACTCTGTTATTAAAAACCAACTGAGTTTTAATAAGATGATAGAAACCCAAGTAGCTCAGCTTGCATCTTCATGTCCTAACGTCAATGCGGGGAAATTGCCTGGGCAACCGGAAGTACCCTCGAAAGAGAATGTTAGTGCGGTGACCACGCGTGGTGGTAAGACCACACAAGAGCCACCTTTTCCAAAGGATGCAGGAAAGCAGTGGAAGACCGTAACCACTAGCCATACCGAAGTTGAAGATGAAGAGCAGGAGGAGGCCGTCAACTCAAACACAAATGCTACCCAGGAAGACCCTGTGGAACCCCTGAGAACTTCACGGGACTATCACGACACAACTGCCTTACCGTTTTCGGAGCGGATAAGGAAGCCAGTGGCCGACGAACAATTTGGCAAATTCGTCGAGGTAATCAAGAAGTTATATGTGAATATACCACTTCTTGACGCTATGCAGGTGCCCACGTATGCCAAGTATATCAAGGATATTCTTGGAAACAAGCGGACACTGCCCACCACTGAGGTCGTGCAATTAACGGAAAAGTGTAGCGCTGCTATACTCGATCCTCTCCTGGTGAAGGAGAAAGACCTTGGCTGCCCCACCATCACTTGCTCGATCGGGGCTCAACATTTCTTGAACGCCCTCTGTGACTTGGGAGCAAGCGTCAGTGTCATGCCCAAGGTAGTTTATGATAAATTTAACCATCATGCACTTGCCCCTACTGCCATGTGTTTGCAGCTAGCGGACCAAACGGTCTGCTATCCCACTGGAATTGCAGAAAATATCCCGGTAAAAATCCGAAATTTCTTCATTCCCGTCGACTTCGTCGTACTCGATATGGAAGTCGACGCCAAGACGCCGCTCATCCTGGGCAGGCCGTTCTTGAGCACAGCAAATGCCCATATTGATGTCGGAGCAGGAGATATCCAGCTCAACATCAATGGCCAGCAGGAGAAGTTCGCCTTCAAACCGAAGGTCGAACAATGCTCACAAGTCAAAGAGGTCCATCGGAAGAAGAAACCCAAAAAAGAGATGAAGAAACTGTCGCTTCCGAACATTGAAGCCCTCATCGCATTCGTGGAAAATCTGCGGATTCAGAAGGAGTTACGAATTCAAGAGGAAGCGAAGCAAATCAAGCTTCATAATCAGAGGAATACCAAACGTCGCATCCAGCATAAGAAATTTCTGGAATCACAGGAAGCGAAAGTCGAAACACAACCCACACCTAACAAAGTGTGGCGGAAGAAAGTGTCATCGCCCAAGAGTCCATCCGGCGATGACAATCAGACTAAAGGAATGGAGAGTCTAGCTCTAGACTCAAAACCCGAGCCCTCGCCATAAGGTACGTGGCACGAATCCACCATTTGCATTGCATATAGGATAGTTTGATTTTTTCTTGCATAATTTTCTTTCCACCTTGCTTAATCATGTTTAAGTTTCAACCAACACACGTTTAAAATTTGAAAGTTTTGCATCAGTAGAACTTCAAAAAAATTTCGAAAAAAAATTTGGCCGAGCTCTGGGCTGGCTGGCCGGCCGGCCCCACCTTCTTTTGTCTGCCAGAGAACAACAGGGAGTGGAGACTTTGATTAAGCACGAAGCAAGAGACAAAGGGATGGACACTCAACGTGTCGGGGGAAGGCCGGGCGGCCCCATGCAGGCCGGGCGGCTCCTCCCCTCCGCTCACGTCCCATCACCACCGACGCCGGCATCAATACCTGCAAGTCTAAGCTCTAGACCGAAGACGTGGCTCAACGGCCGCTGCGCAGGAGCCGCCCGGCCTGCCCCTGGTCGGCCAGCCTGGCCCTGGTGCCTGGCTATAAAAGCCAGTGAGCCCGACGTCTCTCGGTGCACCAGGAGCTCAGGTATACATGCCTCAGCCCGAGCTCCTAAATCTCTTCCCACTTCCTTGAGGTTCTTTGCCTAATTGAGCTCTTTTGAGTTGATTAGGAGAAGAACTCAAGTGATAGCTTGCCTAAAAACACAATTTGAGTAGTAATTAGTGAAGTTCATAAACCAGAAAACACAAAAATATTTCCTTTCTAAATAAATTCATGGCTCGCTGAACGTTGAACGTTTGTGGTGGTTTAACGCCCCGCAAGAACGACTAACAACTAACGACTAATGACTAACGCTAACCCTCCTCTTAAACTCTTGTTTCCTTCAGGTATTGCTCGTGCTAGCCTTTTGGACGCATCATGATAACTCGAGCAAAGGAGAAGGTCAAGAAGGCATTTTCGAGAAGGTCGAGAAGCTCGCGAAGTTCCTCTTCTTCTCGGGACAACATGTCGGTCGACTCCGGTCATCGCTCACATGCATCCCGGGAAGAAGAAGAAATTCCCGCAGTCCCAAGAAGCCACTTCCGCATCAGGATCTTGACGTTGGTTGAGCAGATCATCTACAAGAACGACTACGAGCGGCAAGCACTTGAGCTACTAAAGAGGCAAACTTATGCCCATGCCAAGAGGTTCGAAACCCACTTCCTCATCACGATGGGACTTTTGCAAGACATGAACCAAGCCTTCACTACTGTCGGATGGGACAACTTCGTTGATATCGTCGAGCCAGGTTCGCATCTCTTAACCATGGAGTTTCTTATGTCTCTTACCGTTGAAGAAACCAGCACCGAAACTAAAGTTTACTTTTGGTTCTTTAACAAACAATTTGAAATGACTCTCCAACAATTTAGTGTTGCTTTGGGCTTTAATAAAAGATGCATCTTAGACCCCAACACGCTTGTTGAGCGTTATCACTATGACCGTAACTCTTGGTGGAGTGAAATCTCTAATTAACCCATGAGTAGCAAGAACAGCATAGTCTCAATTCATAATCCTACTCTGAGGTTTCTTGCCAAATGGCTCACCATTGTTGTGCATTCTCGCACAGACCTTCGTCTCTGTAGCTTGCCTGAGCTGCAGTGTCTGTACGCTATGGCGGACAAGATTCACTTCTTGCCCATCCGGAGCATGGTTGCTCATTTGCAGAAGATGATTACAGCTTAAAGCCCCATCGACATAACCCCACTGGTCACCCGTGTGGCGAGGTATGTCAAAGCGATGGAAGGTGCCGAAGTCTCCTTCTTGCCTGAGACGGAGGCGTACAGATACGAGGTTGGTCTAGAGCATTTTGTGCAAGGACACATGATGCGGGAAAGGCCAGGCAACTCTCTCTTTATGTGTTACCCCGGGTACGATAGGGAGATCGAGCTTCCATGCCCGAGACTCTCTCTCTACTCGGTGAAAAGTCTAACATTGCAGATGGAGAAGAGAGAACCCGCATGACTGTCGTGGTGCTGCAAACCACAGCCGGGTGGCGGAAGGCACCCGCCCTAGCCCAGAGGGTGTGTACTCGGGGGTTAGCTAGTCCTAGTTCGATCTCACTCAAGAACACGATGAACACAGCGGGGTTAGAGTGGTTCGGGCCACCGGAGCGTAATACCCTACGTCCACTGTGTGTTGTATTGCCTTCCCTCGAGAGAGAGAGAGAGAGAGAGAGAGAGAGAGAGAGAGAGAGAGAGAGAGAGAGAGAGACAGAGAGAGAGTTCGCGAGAGCTTGTGTGTCTTGGTTGTGTATGAATCTATCCTCTGCCGGGTCTTGGCTTTTACCCAGCCTGAGTTTTTCTTCTAGCGGGCGCCACCTTTTATAGACCAAGGGGTGCGGATACATAGGACGTTGGGGCCCCGACAAGTAGGCCCAACGTGACTGTGCAGCATACTGCGCAGAGTACTCAAATGGCTACAGTGGTTACGAATCTTTCCTCCGATATGCTTCCATGCCCTGCTGACCCTCTGACGAAGGGAGGTCTTCTCTTGTCCCGTCCGCAAGGTGCCCGTTGGGGGAACGTAGCTTGCGGCGTGACCTGTTGAGGCTATTATGTAGGCGTCATAATGGGTGAAGCCGAGCCGTCGTATCCATCTGTTATGGCAGACTGACAGGCGTGGCGTGGGCGGCGCCAGCAGCTCCACTATTCATCTTGGTAATACGCGATCAATAGTGCCCCCTGGTTAAAGAATCGCCTCGGCTTCTGCTATATCAAAGCGGACGTCCTCCTACCGCAATGAATACAGTGGTAGGTGAACCTTAATATGGAGACCAAGCGGCTTTATATACGTGTCTGCGCTTGCAGACACATGGCGGCTCCGGACCACCCCGAGGCGGGGTGTCGATTCCTTCCCTTGGCGAGGGGTCCGGTTACTATATAGGGGGTCCGAGAGCCCATGGGGGGTCCGGGATTCCCTGGGGATCCGGACCTCCGTGGGAGGTCCGGAGCCCCCGGCTGTTCGGGCTGAGCGCCTGCTTCTCCCGGAACACGCGGTGCTCCGGACCTTTCCCAACCAGGGGACGGGTCCGGGACCGTTGTCGGGTGAACAGGGCTCCGGACCGCGGGGGACCGGCTGCTGGAGGTAGTTAAGGATAACCACAAGGCTCCTGCCTAGACACAACAAGAGGGGGTACCCCAGTCCTGGGGTACCGACAATGACGAAGTGTTGTAGGTCTACAGATGAGGAGCAGGACACGGCGCGGACAAGCCGAAACAGGTCCTTCACGACGGACACCCCCGGTTCATGCCTCGGCACAGCCGGGGCCGTCCACGGAGAACATGAGCTTCGAGGAGGCATACGGGCACTACAACTATGACTCGTACTAGACCGGCAGCAGTGGATTCGCCAGTGGACAAGGGCCATACTATCCCGCAGGTATGCATTCGTCTTATGGTCCACAGGTGGGTCCCTCATTGTCAGCACACTTCAACTATGAGGACCCGATTCTTCGGAGCATCGCGGACCTTTTGAACCGCATCAGCACACTTGGTACACAGCAGCAGGTGTCGTGGTGCTGCAAACCACAGCCGGGTGGCGGAAGGCACCCGCCCTAGCCCAGAGGGTGTGTACTCGGGGGTTAGCTAGTCCTAGTTCGATCTCACTCAAGAACACGATGAACACAGCGGGGTTAGAGTGGTTCGGGCCGCCGGAGCGTAATACCCTACGTCCACTGTGTGTTGTATTGCCTTCCCTCGAGAGAGAGAGAGAGTTCGCAAGAGCTTGTGTGTCTTTTGAGCCCCCTGTACAGCGAGCGCTTCCCTTTTATATCTCAAGGGAGGCATGTACATGGCTGACGGAACCCCGACAAGTGGGCCTAGCGATGTAGTATAAAATAAAGTACTGTTCATACATTATGGCGTAGCAAGCAAAGGAGATCTTTCTCCGGAAATCTATCTCCGGATATCTTTGCCTGCTCTTGGAGTCCCCCGTTTAGCATGTCCAGGCGCTGTCTTGTCGGAACGGTGCCAGTCGTAGCCAGCGGCGTCGCCGGCCACGTAGCTAAACGGGTCGTGTAGCTTGCGGCGTAGGTGGCATGATGGAAAAGCACCGAGCCGTCGTATCCAATTAATGCTGAGGACGGGCTCTGCGCGGGTGCGGCTACACTGTGTATCTTGGGAACACGCGATGCACAGCGGGGCCTGACACAGCCTGCCCCGCGTGCTGTGGTGGCAGAGCACGCCTCACCCACCAGCATTAAATGCAGTGGGCGCGTGAGTCTTCCAGTGGAAGGCTCGCGCTCGAACCCGTGCCTCCGGGACACGTGGCGGCTCCGGACCCCCACGCAGTACGGGAAGTCCGGATGGACGCAGGAGGTCCCGGACCCCTACGGGGGGGGGGGGGGGGGGTTCCGAGGCCTTGGCTGTCAGCTCGGAGCTTCCCTTCCTTAGAGACACGTGGCGTCTCCGGACCCATCCCCAGGCGGGGAATGGGTCCGGGGCCGTTGGCCTGGTGAGGGAAGAGCCTGACCCGTGGGGCCTGGCTACTCCGTCCTTTCCGCGCAGTTACGGATAACTACGCGGGTCCTGCCTTGCTGCAGTAAGAGTGGGTATCCCTGCTACAGGGTACCGACAGTGGCCCCCGGGCCCACCTTGGGGGAGATACGAACCCACAGGTGGGGCCACTACTGCAATTTGGCTCCATATAGCTTGAAGCTTCTTACTACAGGGGTCTTGTCCGGCTTTGACCATCCATCGGGTTGTTTGCTGCCCCATCACATCGCAACGGCTTACTGACTATGGGCCCCACGCACAGTGGTTCACCTAGTCACGTGCGCGACGCTCGGCATTGTTGCGGCCGGAGTAAACGGATCATTTACCACCGGCGCAGTTCCCGAAAAGCTCGGCCACGCCAGCGCTTAATACGCGCACGTCAGTTCAGCTTCCGCCTCGCTCTGCGCGCACGGGCGACGGTTCAGATCCCGTCTTTTCGCACCCTTGTTGGTTATCCGCTCACCCCGACAGGTGGGCCTGGGCCCCCGTGTCATGGACTGGGCGGTTAACACCAGGTGCGGGCGTCGCTTGGGTTCCGACGACGGTTCCTGGGTGCGCCGGTTGAGTCAGGCTTTATAATGGGGCGAACCGCATTCCGCGGTTACTTTCCCGCATTCGCCTTCTTCCTTCCAACCTTTGCACCCCTTTGCCTTCGAGTTTTTCTTGCCCCCTTCCCCCTACGCAGGCTGCTCCTCACTCCACCGAGAGATGGCATCCCTTGTTCATCCCCGCCGCTTCCAGACCGAGGGAGAGTTGAACACAGTGCGCTGCCTGCTTGGGTGGAGTGCTCAGGAGACCAGCTGGGGGGTCCGAGCAGGCTCGGTTCCCCTTTGCAACCTCCGCGCCGGGGAGTTTGTGCTATTCACCTCGCACATCTCCACCGGTGTGGGACTGCCGATTTCTTCATTCCTGCTGCTGCTGTTGGAAGACTTCGGCCTCCAACTTCAGCACCTGACGCCCCACTCCCTCCTCTTGACATCCATCTTCATGCACTTGTGCAAGATGTTCGTGGGAGTGCGGCCCTGCGTCATCCTTTTCCGCTACTTCTTCATTCTGGTGAGGTCCGGAAGGAGCAAAGGCGAAGTGGGGGGGGGTACTACTTCCAGATAAGGAGTGACCTGCCGACTCCTTACATTCCCGGCCTTGCTGGCGGAAAGTGGGAGGAGTGGCGCAGGGATTGGGTGATCGCCACCACCGAAGCCAATGAGCGCCTGGCCCTGCCGACCGAGGGGCCCGCCTCCGACCGCGCAACCTGGAGGGCCAAGCCGTCCCTGCAGCCGGAATTCGACTCTGTGCTGGGCAAGATCAGGTCGCTGGCGGAGAGCGGCCTCACCTCGTGGCACGTGCTTGGAGATTTCCTGAAGCGCCGGATCGCTCCCCAGAAGCAGCGGCCGCGTCCTCCGTGGAACTTCACCGGCCTCAACGACTGCAGTAGGACACACCGCGGGGACGAGAGCGACCTGACCCAGGAAGCCTTGGAGGTCCTGGTGCAGAATGTGACGGGAGACGCCTTCATCCCGGAGAACCTGATCCTCCCTCAGTGCATAGTCCCCCTCTGTGAGGACTCCACGAGGGTGGCGGTGCTGGCTACCCTGCCAACTCTGGACGATGGGGGACTGGCCCCACGCCAGACCGGAGGCGACCCGAACCGCGGGCTCCGGATCCCTGGCGCGTCCGGGGATCAAGCTACACTGAGCGCCGCGGGGTCCGGCGCCACCACGAAGGGGAAGCAGGCCGCGGCCAGCAGCGCCGCCACAGCCGGTTCCAGCCAGGCACAGAGCAGCTCCGGTGCGCCGTCGGGGGATGCAGGCCGGCGCAGGCTACTCAGGGGCGACGGGACCCTGGTCTCGGAGCCCGCCGCAAAGCATCAGAGGACCTCTGAGGGCGCGGGCCAGGGTAGCTCCCGGGCTGCCGGCCCTCGCGGGTCCTTTGGGGCGACTGCACCACCACCATCTCATCCGAGGAATTCCTCCCGCCGGCTGCAACAGCAGCAGCAGCAGCAGCCGCCGCAGGAGCAGCCGCAACGGGCGCGAGAGCGGCAACAGCAGCAACAGGTGCAACCCCGGGCCGCGCCCATGCCGCAGCCACGGGGACAGCAGCAGCATCAGGAGCAAGCACGGGTTGCGCCAGCATCGCAGCTGCAGGAGCAGCAGCAACAACAACAGCAACTGCAGGAGAAGAGGCCGAGCCTTCGAGGACGCTGGGTACCCGGCACTTCTGGGTTAGTGTTATCCTGCTCTCTTCCCTTGTGCCAGGTGCCCTGCTTTTTGTTGAAGGCTTCTCCACTTTGTTGCCAGGGGTCGTCGCCCCAGCAGTTCTTCCACCATCGCCGGCTCGTCGGCTGGTTCCCAGGCGTCCGCGGCCTCGGCGTCGACAGCAACGGCGACGGCGGGTGCGGGACCCTCAGGTACAGCGAGTTATGCCAGCCCGGTGGTGCGCGACGTGATGCTGATAGGCGCGCCATTTCCAGACTCAGCAGCACACAACGCTGCGGCGGCGGGGGCACCCATGGCAGGGGCAGCAGACGCAGCGGCGGCGGGGGCGCCGGTGCTGGGTGCAGCCGCGCCCGACGCAGCGACGGCGGATGCGTCGGTGCTGGGTGCTGCCGCACCTGACGCAGCGATGGCGGATGCGCCGGCACTGGACGCAGCCACGCCCGACGTGGCGGCGGCGGAAGCACCGGTGCTAGGTGCTGCCGCACCCGACGCAGCGATGGCAGAGGCGCAGGCGCTGGGGGCATCCGCACCCGACGCTGTGGCGGCTGAGATGCCGGCACTGGGCGCTGCTGCCCCTGACGCTGCGGCGGCGGAGGTGCCAGTGCTGGGCGCAGCCGCACCCGACGCGGCGGCGGCGGAGGCGCCGGTGCTGGACACAGCCGCACCCGATGCATCGGCGGCGGAGGCGCCGGTGCTGGGCACAGCCGCACCCGACGCGGTGGCGGCGGAGGCGCCGATGCTGGGCACAGCCGCACCCGACGCGGCGGTAGCGGAGGCACCGGAGACAAGTGCTGCAGCGGAAGCCCCCACCTCCAGCTCCGGTCCTGTTGCAGAGGATGAGTTGGAGGTGGTCTTTGGCAGGCGGCTCCTGCAGCTCCAACTCCCGGAGGAGGATGTGACTCCCCTCCCCCAGGTGCTGTTTCAGGTCCGGCGGTCGATCGAGGAGGCATCCTCCTCCGCCGAGGCGGCCTTCCGGCGGGAGTGGTCTGCTCTGGAGAGCGAACCCCAGCGCCTCTCCGACTGGCACACCCGCCTGGAAGCGCACACGAAGGCTGAAGCCTCCCGCGCTGCGGAAGCTCGGTCAAAGCTCAAGGCGGACCAAGAGACCTACCGAGCCAGCCTTAAGAAGGTGTTTGACCAGGAGTTCACAGTGTCGAACCGAGAGAAAACCCTGGCGCAGCGGGAGAAGGATTTCGCCCTGGAGGTTGTTGGCTTCGCGGCTCAGCGGTCCGACCTCGAGACTCGGCTCGCGGCTCAGCAGTCCGAGCTGGAGACTCGCAGCCAGGACCTCGAGGTCCAGAGGCAGGAGCTCGACGTCTTCTCTGCAACTCTGCAAGGATGGCGCGAGCAACTGCAGGAGAGAGCCAGCCAGCTGACTGCCGACGAGGCGGATTTGGAGAAGGGCCGGAAATCCCTCGCCAAGCGGGAGGCCCACTCCACCGGCATAGAGAAGGAACTTGGGCGCCAGCGAGGCTCGCTCAAGAAGCTGAAGGAGTGGGCGGAGCAGAGGGAGGCCAAGCTCGAGGAGAGGTCCCGCAAGCTCTAGGAGAGGTCCCGCGAGGTGGAGGTGGCCAAGGCGGCTCTGAACACCCGGGTGCGAGAGGCGGTCCAGGAGGCGGTCCGGAAGCACCAGGAGGACCAGCGCGTGGAGGCCCAGCGGATTGCTGACTGGGCGACCGAAGCGAGCCTGGCACTAGTGCCACTTGGACTGAGCCCAATCCAGGTGGCGGAGCCGCCAGCTTCAATAGCTGACGCCCTCCCAGTGCTGAATTCTGCTTCGGATAGGCTCCAGCGCCTGGGGCCGGTCCTTGCTGGACAACTCGAAGCCGAGGGTCGCGAGCTGATCTGGATGGTGGCGGAGCACATCCTGACCTACCTCCAGAGCCAGGACCCGGCCATCTCGCTGGCGCCCGTGGTCAATGGCCCTGTAGCGGAGACGGAGGTCGTCGCTCGGGACAGCGTGCGGGAGGTCGTCGACTTCATTGCCGCCTACTTCAAGCGGGAACCTGCAGACCCTTGAGCTGGGCATTGTATCTTTTTCCTTTTGCATTATGTAACAAACATTGTACTAGCTGAAATTTTTTGAAATAGAAGAAACTTAAACTTAGCTGTTTGTTAGTTGCTGATTCGCGGTATGCACCACCTTGGCGCCCTGGCCCCCTGGCGGATAGGTTCAGTTGTTTGGACCTGTCTGCCACATGAGCCGTAGAAGGTACTCCGGACCTCCTTGGGCATAGGTGCCGCATAGTTTGTAAGACGAGCAAGCGCCTTGTTCCCTGTGTAGCATACAAAACTACAGAGAGGAGAATCAAATTCGCTTATATGGTAGCAATGATACTGGAACTTAGCCGTTTGACGCATGCAGAATCCATTCATGAGGTCTGGGACAAAGCGGATGCTCCGGGCCCCCTGGGAGATAGCATGAAGGCTTTGAAGCGGATGCTAGGACCCCCTGGTAGGTAGGCTCAATGGTTTGAGACTGGCTACCACTAGTCAGGGCTTAACCTGTGTACCACTTCAAAGTTACAGCTTAGTAGCAGGCCCGCGGGACTCATCCCTGACCAGTGCCAAGCTAGTACCAGGTCCGGGGCTCTAGATGCCCAAGTCCTGGTAGGTCAGTGCTTGTTACAGAGTGGTGGAGTACGTAGGCTTAGGGTACGGAACCAGGCTAAGGCGTTACACAGGGCTCCGGACCACTCCAGGAAATAGCACGATCTTTCCGGACCTTGCTTCATCGCCCCAGACCTTTCGCAGCAGTGGGTGAGGTCACTTTGTTGTACTCGATCCTTTGAGATATAGGACTGGACATGCCGTGTTGGAATTAGGAAGCCAACTCTTGAGCTGGAACGAGGTCCGGGCCCCCGATTACCCGGCTCCAGGTACTAGGGTACTCGTTACAGGGTGGTGGAGTGTGTAGGCTTTTGGGTACGGAACCAGTTAAGTGGCTACACAGGGCTCCGGACCACCCCAGGAAACAAGCACCCACTCTCCAGAGTAGGTCCCTAGGGGTCCGGACCCCTCTCCTGCAGCAAGAGGGTCCGGATCTGTACGGCAGTCCAGCAGCTCAATGCAGATCTTAGTTGTAGCAACAAGAGTAGAGGTCCCTGCGGGGGTTAGGAAAGCGAAATCTTCGAGAATCGAAATGCGAAATTTAACTTTGACACAAAGACAGAACTAGGAGAAAATCTTTCCTTTGCAATCTTGATGTACATGGCTTGCGCGATGGATGCCAGAGGCCGGGTTTACGAGGTCGGACCTCTACCGTTCTGAGCCGCGCGTTAGCCGACGGTGCGATGGATGCCAGAGGTCGGGTTTACAAGGGTGGCCCCCAACCGCTCTGGGCCGCACGCTAACTCTATCTTATTACAAAGGAAAAGTTTATTTCTCTGCTCCGCCTAGGTGTAAAACTTACGCAGATGCTCTATGTTCCATGGGTTGGGCAGCGGCACTCCATCTTCTGTGGCGAGGCGAACGCATCCGGGCCGGCACACCTCTGTAACCCTGAAGGGCCCCTCCCAGCTGGGGGAAAGTTTGTGGAGCCCTGCTCGACTCAGGATCCGTCTAAGGACGAGGTCGCCAGCCCGGAGCTCCCTACTGTGCATGAACCGTTGATGATAGCGCCGGAGCGCCTGGTTGTAGCGTGCATTTCGGATTGCTGCTCGCCACCTTCGCTCGTCAACGAAGTCCACGTCGTCACGCCGCAGCTACTCTTGCATGGATTCGTTAAAGGCCTGGACCCGTGGTGAGCCCAGGTGAATTTCTGGGGGAAGGCATGCTTCAGCCCCGTAGACCAGGAAGAATGGAGTCTCCTCGGTGGCTCGGTTGGGCGTCGTCCGGTTCCCCCATAGTACGCACGGAAGCTCGTCAACCCATTTGGCACCATGCTTCTTCAAGCAGTTGTAAGTACGGGTCTTGAGTCCCCTGAGGATCTCTGCATTCGCTCTCTCAACTTGTCCATTGCTGTGGGGATGTGCTACGGACGCAAAGCATAGCTGGATGCCGATGTCCTCACAGTACTCTTGGAAGAGTCTGCTTTTGAATTGGGTCCCGTTGTCCGCGATGATGCGGTTTGGGACGCCAAATCTGCACACAATGGACCTGAGGAATGCGACTGCTAATTTCTTAGTGATATTCACTACAGAGGTAACCTCCGGCCAATTGGTGAACTTGTCGATGGCGACATAGAGGAACCGGTACCCGCCGACAGCCCGGGGGAATGGCCCCAGGATATCCACACCCTACACAGCGAATGGCCATGAGGGCAGAATCATCTGCAGAGCTTGAGCCGATGTGTGTATTTGCTTTGCATGGAATTGGTATGCTTTGAAGGACCTTACCAGCTCAGCCGCATCCTGGAGTGCTGTTGGCCAGTAGAAGCCATGCCGAAAGGCCTTGCCAACAAGCGTGCGAGAGGAGGAATGACTTCCGCACTCGCCTCCATGGATCTCCGCGAGCAACTCGCGGCCCTCTCCCTGGAAAATGCACCGCATGAGGACACCATTGGCGCCACGGCGGTAGAGATCCCCTTCTACCACCGCGTAGCGTTTAGCCAATCGGACTATGCGCTCAGCGGACACATCGTCATCAGGGAGGATGTTATCTTTGAGGTAGTCCCGGATCTCGGAGATCCATGCATCGGGAGCTCCCTGAGTAGGTGGGGGTGGCTCTATGAGGTCACTAGGATCCTCAATGGAGCACACAGCCCAGGTCGGGCTCCATAGGTGGAATGCTGCCGGGACCGCTGGCTTCGAGGTGCTAGCTTGATCCCCTTAACCCAGTTCGGTAGGCTGGGCGGTAGGTCTCAGCAGCCGTCTTTCGAAGACACCCTCGGGCACGGATGCCCAGGTAGATGCTCTCGCAGAGAGATCATCTGCTACTGAGTTGCGCTCACGGGGAACGTGTTGCAGTTCCAAGGCGTCGAAGTCCTTCTCGAGCTTCCTCACGTGTATGAGGTATGCCGCGAGCTGGGGATTGTTGCAGTTGCAATCCCCTCGGACCTGCTTGATGATTAGCTGGGAGTCCCCTTTCACCAGAAGCTGCCAGACCCCCAATGAGAGGGCTTGCGTCAGGCCAAAGATCAGAGCTTCGTACTCCGCCATGTTGTTGGTGGCCTTGAACTCAAGGTGCACCATGTACTTCAGCTGATCTCCGCTTGGGTCGATGAGGACCACACCAGCTCCGGCTCACTTCTCGCGGGCGGACCCGTCGAAGAAGAGTGTCCAGTGGGGCTCGGTGAAGACTGGTGTCCTGATTTCCGGCTCCGGGGGTCCAGCGTTGACGACCGGACCCCCAGAATTGCTTGGGGAAGGAGTCCACTCCGCTATGAAATCAGCCAGGATCTGGCTCTTGACTGCATGGCGTGGCTGGAAGTCCAGTTGGAACTCAGCCAGCTCTGCCGCCCACTTGGCGATATTGCCTGTGGCGTTGGAGTTGTGCAGGATCGCTCTTAACGGGTAAGAGGTCACTACGACAACTCGGTGTGCCTGAAAGTAGTGGCGCAGTTTCCTGGATGCAATAAGTATTGCATAGATAAGCTTATGCGTCTCAAGATACCTGGCCTTCGCCTCGTGGAGGACTTCGCTGATGTAGTAAACTGGCTTTTGGACGGTCCGAACCCTAGTTACCGGGTCCGGCTCGCCCTTATCCACCACATCAGGTCCTTGGGCCACCAGCGGTTCTGGGTTCCCACTGGGACGAGGCTCCTCCGGACCCGCTTGTGCGGGATCTGGACCTTCAAGCTGGGGTGAGGCTGACGGGCCCCCGTGTCTGGGGTTCGGCTCACCATCCTTGGCCGGGGAGACCCTGATGTTCCCCTGGCGAGCTTGCTCCGTCCTTTCGGCGATTAGCACCATGCTGACTGCCTCCGCAGACGCAGCAAGATACAGAAACAACGGCTCACCGGGTTCTGGAGCCACCAATACTGGCAGCGAGGTGAGGTGCTGCTTCAGTTCCTGGAAGGCCTGTTCAGCCTCTTCGGTCCAAGAAAATGGACCGGACCTCCTCAATAGTTTGAAGAAGGGGAGGGCCCTCTTAGCCAGCCTCGATATGAAGCGGCTAAGAGCAGCGAGAGATCCAGTAAGCATCTGGACGTCCTTGATGCGGCCAGGGGGCCTCATTGCTTCGATCGCCTTGATCTTGGCTGGGTTTGCCTCGATGCCTCGATGTGAGACCAGGAAACCCAGTAGTTTCCCTACTGAGACGCCGAAGATGCACTTCTCGGGGTTCAGCTTCGTGCGCGTGGCGCGGAGCCGGTCGAAGACGAGGGACAGGTCCTCCACTAGTGTTGACCCTACCTTAGTCTTGACCACAATGTCATCGACATAAACCTCAACAATATCTCTAATTAGATTACAGAAGGTTTTGTTCATAGCTCGTACAAACGTGGGTAAGGCATTCCTTAGACCATATGGCATGACAATGTAGCAATAAAGCCCATCTACAGTTACAAAGACAGTATGCTTCCTATCCTCTCTAGACATCTGAATCTGGTGAAAACCAGAGTATGCATCTAGGAAAGACAAAAGGTCACACCCGGAGGTGGAGTCCACGATCTGATCGATACGCGGAAGAGGATAGGGGTCTCTAGGACATGCCTTGTTGAGGCTGGTGTAGTCGATGCACATCCAAAGCTTCCCGTTGGCCTTTGGGACGACGACCGAGTTGGCCAACCACTCGGGGTGGTGGACCTCCTCGATGAAGCCGGCGTGTAGGAGCTTGCGGACTTCTTCGCGGATGAAGTTCTGCCGCTCCATGGACTGCTTCCGAGGCTTCTAGCGCACCGGCGTGGCGTCGGGGTAGATCCTCAGATTGTACTCGATCACTACCCTGGGGATCCCGGGCATCTGCGACGGTTCCCAGGCGAACACGTCGACATTTGCCCGGAGGAAAGCGATGAGCGCGTCTTCCTATTTCTCCTCCAGGTTCCCCGCGATGCGGGTGGTCCTGGTGGAGTTCGCTCCAATCTGAACCGTCTTCACGGGAACATGGTCCGGGTCGGACGGTTGGACCTTGGGAGCCTTTGCAGGCGCCTTGGGTTGCGAGGTGGATGGATCCCCCTCGAAATGTGTAGCCCCTGCCACCAAAGCATGCAGTCTCTCAACTGCAGCGACGGCAGCGGTGCGGTCGCCCTGCACGGTGAGGACTCCGGCAGGGGAAGGCATCTTCAAGACCAAATACCCGTAATGAGCAATGGCCATGAAGCGGTAGAGTGCCGGTCGGCCAATGATGGCATTGAACGGGAGGTTCACCTCCGCAACATCGAACAGAACGTCATTGGCGTTCAACGGGAGGTTCACCTCCGCAACATCGAACAGAACGCTCTCTGCGCGGAAGTTCTCCTCGGTCCCGAACGTAACCGTCAATGTGATGCTCCCTAGAGGGAACACCGGATGTGGGCCCACTCCGGAGAATGGGCGAGAGGGAGTCAGCTTGGACTCCGGGATCTGCAGCTGCTTGAACGCTGCATAGCTGATGATGTTGAGGCCAGCCCCACCATCAATCAGCACGTGATAGAGCCTTACGTTGGATATGACAGGAGCGGTGACTAGAGGTAGTACACCAGCTCCGGCCATATTCTCCGGGCAGTCGGATGGCCCGAAAGAGATGGTGGTGTTCATCCGCCTCTGGTGCGGCGCCGCCTTCGGGACCACCGGCTTCACCGAAAGGACCTCCCGGCGAAGGGTCTTCACGTCCCGCCGGGAGACAAGCTCCCAGCTCCCGCCGTACATTATGTACAGCTTCTTGCGGCGGTCGCCGTTGTCGGAATCGGAGTCGTCGTCGTGGTAGATGCCCTTCAGCTCTCGAGCGGGGGATTGGTACCCCAGCTCCTTCTCCCCGGCCGCGGCCCCGCTGTCGGAGGCCTTCTCCTTGCCGGCCCGCTGGCGAGGAGGAGGTGAACCGTCTTTGGAGGACTGCTCACGCCGCCCACTGACCCGCTTCGCGAGCTTCTGGATCTCGCGGCAGTCAGCGGCGCTGTGGCGAGCAGTGGGATGCATTGGGCATGAACCTCCGCTTCCACCTTGCGGGCGAGGGCGTTTGCCAAGTGCATTCTGGCCCCCAGCCGATGCTGCCACTCCGGTTCTTGTTCTTCTTCTTCTTGCCACCACCCTGAGCGGTAGCACCGGAGCTGCCAGCCTTGGCGTCTCCGTCTTGGGGGGCTGAGTGCCATGCACGGCCCTCGGCGGCCCTGGCACACTTGTCTGCCAGGGAGAAAAGCGTAGTGGCGCTTTCCACCTCGTGCGTCGCCAGCTTCTCGAGCATCTTCTCGTCACGTACCCCCTGGCGGAAAGCAGTGATAATAGATGCATTTGAGATACGAGGAATGGTACCCCGTACCTTGGTGAAGTGCGAGATGAAGGCCCGGAGCGTTTCTCTGGGTTTTTGCCTCACGGCGTGAAGGTGTGCCTCCACACCATGCTGCTGGTACGCACTGGCGAAGTTCGCTGTGAACCTCGCACAGAGCTCTTCCCAGGACTGGATCGTCCCAGGTGTGAGGTTCATGAGCCAGGTCCGGGCTGGCCCAGATAAGGCTACATGAAAGTAGCTCGCCATGATGGCGTCATTACCACCAGCTGCTGTGATGGCGGTAACGTACACCTGCAGGAATTCCGACGGGTTAGTGGTACCGTCGTACTTCTCCGGCAGGTGCGGGCGGAACATGGACGGCCATGCCACCGCGCGGAGGTGCTCTGCCAGCGCAGCGCAGCCCACCCCAGCCACCGGGGCGCACGCCTGTATCCGGGCGTTCACCAGGGGCTTGGGCGCCACTACGTCCAAGTCGGCGTTGAGGTTGCGACCCTCAATATTAAGACGGCGCTCTCGCGCCCTCTCGACGGAGATACGGGCATCCTCTCCCGCGCGCCGGCGGTTGAGCTCCGCCCGTAGGTCTTCTGTTCGTGCACCCCTCACGGTAGGGGAGCGCACGGACGCCGACGCACTGCCCTGACGCTGGCGGTAAGGTACCACCGCGTTGCCGGGCAGAGGTCGTTGCCCAGTCCTTGCAGAACTGGGGGAGGCCTGAGCCAGGTGGAGGAGACGGTCAACGTCGTCCCGCCACTGCTTCAGGGCGTCTGGCGAGGCTGCTTCAGCCGGGGGGTTGCGAAGCAACTCCCTAGCCGCTGCCAGCGCTCCGCCGCTCGCAGCTTGTGAGGGGGCCCTTGATGGGCGCCCTGACTCTTGCCGGCGAGCAGCGCGCGTAGCCGCCGACGGTGGCTGCTCCACAGGCACAGTTCCCCCTGGAGCAGGGACACGAGAGGCGTGTGGCGTGTAGGATGCCACACCCTCCGTCATCTCCACGTCGTCCACACAAACCATGGGGACGAGGAAGAGATGAACTGCGACCAGCTAGGGCCCCTACCTGGCGCGCCAAATGTTGTGGTGCTGCAAACCAAAGCCGGGTGGCGGAAGGCACCCGCCCTAGCCCAGAGGGTGTGTACTCGGGGGTTAGCTAGTCCTATTTCGATCTCACTCAAGAACACGATGAACACAGCGGGGTTAGAGTGGTTCGGGCCGCCGGAGCGTAATACCCTACGTCTACTGTGTGTTGTATTGCCTTCCCTCGAGAGAGAGAGAGAGAGAGAGAGAGAGAGAGAGAGAGAGAGAGAGAGAGAGAGAGAGAGAGAGAGAGAGAGAGAGTTCGCGAGAGCTTGTGTGTCTTTTGAGCCCCCTGTACAGCGAGCGCTTCCCTTTTATATCTCAAGGGAGGCGCGTACATGGCTGCCGGAACCCCGACAAGTGGGCCCAGCGATGTAGTATAAAATAATGTATTGTTCATACATTATGGCATAGCAGGCAAAGGAGATCTTTCTCCAGAAATCTATCTCCGGATATCTTTGCCTGCTCTTGTAGTCCCCCGTTCAGCATGTCCAGGCGCTGTCTTGTCGGAACGGTGCCAGTCGTAGCCAGCGGCGTCGCCGGCCACGTAGCTAAACGGGTCGTGTAGCTTGCGGCGTATGTGGCATGATGGAAAAGCGCCGAGCCGTCGTATCCAATTAATGCTGAGGACAGGCTCTACGCGGGTGCGGCTGCACTGTGTATCTTGGTAACACGCGATGCACAGCGGGGCCTGACACAGCCTGCCCCGCGTGCTGTGGTGGCAGAGCACGCCTCACCCACCAGCATTAAATGTAGTGGGTGCGCGAGTCTTCCAGTGGAAGGCTCGCGCTCGAACCCGTGCCTCCGGGACACGTGGCGGCTCCGAACCCCCACGCAGTACGGGAAGTCCGGATGGACGCAGGAGGTCCCGAACCCCTACGGGGGGGGGGGGTCCGAGGCCTTGATTGTCAGCTCGGAGCTTCCCTTCCTTAGAGACACGTGGCGTCTCCGGACCCATCCCCAGGCGGGGAACGGGTCCGGGGCCGTTGGCCTGGTGAGGGAAGAGCCTGACCCGTGGGGCCTGGCTACTCCGTCCTTTCCGCGCAGTTACGGATAACTACGCGGGTCCTGTCTTGCTACAGTAAGAGTGGGTATCCCTGCTACAGGGTACCGACAGCAGGAGATGCAGGACACGATGGCACACAACACCCAGCTCACTCGGGAGAGCTGGGGGTTGACCTCCGCTTTGCAGTACGACGTCTCGAACGTCTTCATCCACCTTGGGCTGGACTATTAGCAGTCCCAGCCATACCGGCCATACCAGCCACCCGAACAGGAGAACAGCGACGAGGAGGAGGAGAACAACAACAACGAGGAAGATGAGGATGATGAGGAGGAGGACCTCGATGAGGGAGAGCAGGACTCCGATGAGGAGGACTGAGCTTCATCGAAGCTTGGGGGGAGTCACACTACCAGGTAAGTCATTGCACCCGTTCTTCCTATTTAGTAGCCATGCCAAAAAAACAAAACAAAAATAATAAATAAATAATCTCTTAAAAAAATATTTCCCTGCTTTGAACAAAATGTATATGAGTGGAAATCCGTGTGAGCTCTTACTTTGAAAATGATGAATAGTTGCTCTGTTTAAACTCTATATGTGCCTCGTTTACAGTTTTTTACTCTCCTAGTACCTGAACTAGTTGGTACATAGTAGTTCCACTGAAAATCTGGTTGTGTGGAGGCACGAGTTTAATTTTTGACGTCTAAGTTGTTGCGGGATTTGAGATAGCCCAAACCAGAATTTAAACTGCTTGCTCTAGTAGGGAACCCCTCGTAATTCTTTTAAAACTAAAATTTTGGTGAAGGTTTCCCATGGTTAAAATGACCCATCCAGAGCCTTATACTACATAAATCGTTTTGAGCTATCTGAAGTTACTTTGAGCTTTGTCGAATGGTGCATCCACTGCGGGAATGGTACTTGTCATCTACAGGTCTTCATCCCACCAAAACTCACCATTTGCTACCCCAAACATAGCTGGCCTGTCAGTCACCCACTCCGGGTATTGACGTCCACTTTTGCCAGCTATGCTCCCCCGCAATCACCATCTCATATACCACAGTTCATTCCACGAAGTTCCCCATTCAAAACTCCAAAGAATTCAAGATACATCAGCAAAGGAGGGTGGAGTTATCTTCTTTAAAAAAAGAGAGAAGGAAAAGAGAAGCCCACTCTCCATTCAAAGAGTTGCAAATTACGGAGTTCAAATAAATTCAAATGGAAAGACATCCACTTCATCCACTTCATACCCTCCAAATACCCCATGTTCCATGAGACCTGGATTTGGCTAAGTACCGACCCCGGCTTGGATTACCATTCGGCTGAGCAATACAGGTAACCAAGGTATGCATACATCTTCCTACCCTTAAACTCCACATACTAGCTTTAGAGATAGGAAGAACATGGTCAGATATCTTGACCATAGGTGAGGATTATACACTTTGAGTGACTCGAGAGTACCATTGGGAAACCTGAACCTCTTTTGAAAAATTCTTGCAAAAATCCGAGTTGGGAACCTGAACAGGTAGCAGGAACATTCCGGTGAAGGTTGTTCAGTCCAACAACCGCCCAAGACTGAGGGATGAAAAACGAATACACTCCATCTTCCAGAACCTTAGGTATGAGCCAACTTTTTATAAGTACAGACGGGAAGAGTAATATGATATGCACAAGGTACCTGCAAGGGGGTAAACATTAATGCAACTCCTGATCCACCGAGCCTCAGCTTAAGCTTTGCTCGAGGACGAGCAAAAGTTTAAGCTTGGGGAGGGGGGTGTTGACGGCCGTAATTTCACATTCTAAGTCGTCAACTTCCCAGAAATAACATGAGCTTTACACTATGTTCCATTCATATTTTGTTAATTCTAACGAGTTCCACAAGTTTTAGATGAGTTTTGATTGCAGGAGCAGGTGTACCAAAATTGGGCAAAACTGGGCAGAAACCCAAGCCGACCGGCCTCTCCTAGGCCGGCCGGCCAGGCACCTTCAAGAGCAATGCCCCGGCTTCGATCCAGTAGCCATGAGACACACTCATGAGGCTCTGAGTCGAGGGTTGGGCTCTAGTTCAATTGGATATACCAAAAGGCATCAACTTTGGTCCAAAGACTCACAAGGCAGCCCAAAATCCAAAGTGATCCAGCAACCCACTTCCCTAGAGGATGCACGAAGGAAGAGTGAAGCATCGGCAAAACCAGAGGCCAAGATGGGCGAGTGGGAGGCCGGCCGGCCTCCCCTAGGCCAGCCGGCCTAGCAAGTGCAACCGTCAAGCGAAACCAACTGCCAACCGACTCCAGGAGAGGATCAGGGCCATTGTCCGAAAGGCGGTGGACACGTGGTGGCATCCCCAGGCCGGCCGGCCTAGGGGAGGCCGGCCGGCCCCACCTGGAAGCCCCTCAGGCTGGGACTTGGCGTGGAAGCTAAGCATAACCGTCTTACCTGCTTTCAACCGATGCTACCTGCAATACCGGCCAGTTACCGACCTTGGAAGGCTATAAAAGGAGGGCAGCATCCTTCACTTCAATACACACAATTGGAGCTCTTCTCTTCCACTTGTACTTTCTAGAGTAGGTTAGTAGCTTGGGAGTTAGAGTCGAGTCGAGCTTGCTCGGGATTCTGGAGTCGTCGGAAGTCTGGTATAGCTCTTGTATCTTTCTTTTGACATTATTAATATAAGTTATCTTTTTTACTTTTCTGAGTCAGCTTTACTTTCCATAGTATTTTATTTACTCAAATCTGAGATTTAGCTTGAGCACGGAAGTTTTCCTTTAGCTTAGGCTAAGTTATCTCTCTTAGTGATCAGGAATTTATCTTACGGGTTTTCTCGCCCGGACCAGACTATCTCAAGTTAATGCTCTAGGTTGAGGTGGATTTCTCTCGAAGGCCTCGAGAGAAATCCTAACACCGAGTGCAGACGTGGTGTCTGACCTTAGTGTTAGGTAGAAAGTATGTTCCACCCCACGGAACCATTGTGGTAGTCAGTAGGTGGTGACAACCCTATCCGTCCTTTGTAGTCCACCACGTTCGGGTGTTTTCATAGCAGCAGTGCAGGTTGCCGTTGGACTCCCCTCTCATCCCTTTCTAAAGTCCTTCCTCTTCCAGCCGCCGAAGTAAGCTCTGCTTTCCCGAGAACTAGTTAGGTGTTTAGTCTGATCTAGAGAGGCTAGCTAGATGGTTCAGAAGTGTATCAGGTGCCTTATCTTGCTCGTTGTCCTCCCAGCTGCTACCTCTCTAAGGATTAGAATCTCTGTGTGTCATTCGGTCATTGCCTGGCCATTTATCCTACTTACCTATCTGGCTTACCCCCGTCTAGTCAGTCGGTCGATCAAGCTAGTATGGTAATCAATCGGTTTACGATACTCTTTACCATAGTGTTTCCCTGAGGAAAATACGATACCCTGGAATACTCCAAGGTGAAGTGCTACAGTGGTGATTCTGTGCGCTTGTAGAATATCTATTCTAGTTGGGAATAAGAAACGCCAACAGTGCTATGATGCACGATCTAGAGATCTCGACCACTTCGTTCCAGGACTACTCGCCTACTTCTCCGAATGATGGTCGTAGAGGAGCTCGTGGTCAGCGCAGAGCTGAGCAGAGACTCCGAGAGCAGGCTCAGACAGAGGCAGCAGCCGCCGAGGACCCGTTCGCAGCCGCTGATGCCTCACTTGCTGCAGCTGAGGCCTAGCTTCCACACTTCCTAGCCACAGACTCAGAGGACTCCGAGGACGATGAGGACTTCACTTCCACTGTTCCCGTCCGATGAGCAGCACATGACGATGAGGCCGGTACGTTAGGGGCAGGAGTACCACGTCACGACCTTAGTCCCCCAACACCGCCTCCAGTTACAGTGGCTCAGGTTGCAGTGCTGGACACGCTTGCTCAGATACTCCAGACTCTTACAGAGCAGCAGCGTAGTTTCGCCGAGCAGCAGGATAGACATGCAGCCACTCAGGCTTGACTCTTGGCCGAGCAGGCTCGCCAAGTAGAGGCTCAGGCACTGATGTTCTAGGAGATGAGGCAGCACCAGTAGGCAGTTAGACTACAGCTCTGTCAGCAGCAGTAGTTACAGTACTTCTCAGGCTGTTTCAGAGCACTCTACAGTAACGTCGGACTAGCCCCACCTCCTCCAGCTCCTCTCCTTCCGTCGGACCCAGCAGCTCCTACTGGTCCAGCTACCAGCCTGCCCCAGACACCCTTGGCGTTGTTCCCGATGTCGCCACTTCTACACCCAGGGGAGTTTGGCTACCCTCAGCAGACGCCGATGACACCGGATCAGAGGAGACAGTTCCTTGATCAACAGAGACAGTTTCACGAGTATCAGCAGCTTAGCACAGCTCAGTCACGACCTCCTGCTACAGTCGTCTCGACTCTTCCGGTTGAGGCTCTTCATTTTGATAGCACGTCACCGCCACCGCTTCGACCCTCACCTGTTCGTGCCTCGGTGGAGTCCTCGCTTCTCACGTCGCTTGCGGCTTCGGTCGCTCCTCAGATGGACTCCACGGTCGCCACCATGGAGGCAGCCATTTCTTCAGCTCCGACCACTTCAGCTGCCCCGTCGCCCTCTCCGACCGAGCGTGCCAGTTCTACTTCTTCTTCTGACGATGACGTCGGCCGCTACATTGCCGCTCCGAGCACGACTCCTCCGACTCAGTCTTCTCCGCCCCAGGACTAGTTAGCTCCAGCCTTCCTTTTTGGTGCTTTGTCGCCAAAGGGGGAGATAGATAGGGGGAGTAGAGATAGGGGGTTCAGGGAGGTTTGTGGCGTGATTTGGACTTTTCATGGTTCTTGATGTATCAGACATGTCATTTGGCTTTTGTGTATGACTCTGTGTTGACATGGCTATACATGTGGCTTTCGTTTCAGTTATTTGTTTGCGCTTTAAATTCTTTATTTGCTATCTCTATCTTTGTGTTGTCACCAATCACCAAAAAGGGGGAGATTGAAATCATCTAGGCCCGTGGATGCCTAACGGTAAGTTTCGGTGATTAGTGATGACGTTTGTGACTAACGTGTGTTTTGAAGGAATTATCATTTAACCATTAAAGTCGCAAATGAAAGGAGACCCCTCAATTTCAACATTCAAAGTCATGGACTCAAATTCACAAGATTAAGGACCTTTCTAGCCTCAAGTGTCACAAGAAGATGAAGGACACTTGATTTAGCTTAGGTTTTATAGTTTCTAGTTTGTGACCGTACTATTAAGGGGGTGCTAAGTGAGTAGCTTGATCATTCATAGAGTTGGCCTTAGATTTCATGCACACTTGCTCAAAGTTCAACTCTAGATAGCCAAGGAAACTCAGAAAAGCACTTGGAAGCAGAAAGAAATAAAGTTCAAATCAACTCCAAGTCAGAAAAGAAAAACAAGAAATTCTCTGTTGGTTCGGATAATCCGAATAGGTCAGGTCGGATAAACATGTCAAAGAAGCCGAATTATCCGACCCTATAAAAATGCCTGGTCGGATTTTGAGTCAGAGTATTCTGCAGACAGCATGTTTTTAGGGTCTGAAAATTTGCCATGGAACCGGATTATCCGACGCTATAGAATTGAGACATCGGACAAATTGTCGGATGATGTACCAGAGAGCATATTTTTCAGCTGGGTTTTCTCTCTGTTAGACTGGATGATCCTACGTGGGCTTCTTTGAACGTCGGACTAATTGACAGGAGTATTGATCATTGCCGTTGGCTGGAATTCAAACTTGATCAAGGCACCGGATGATCCGACGCGTCAATCAACAGGGCGTCGGATAGATGACATCAGCACTAGTTTAAAATATAATGGCTAAATTGGAAAAGCCAGTGGGATCGGATGATCCGACCCCCCCTGTTCTAGCATGGCCGGATTATCCGACGTTATCAGCTTTTTCCAGAAAGTTGGCAACGGCCACTTGGTGATCTCTAGCCTATTTAAGGGGCTACCTCGGGTCTCTTCACTGCCTTTTGAACCCTTGAACACCTGAGGCCACTCCATGAGCTGAGAGAAGACATCCACAACTTGAGATCAACAAATTCATCAAGAATTCAATCCATTGGAAGAGTGCAAGTGTGCTAGAACCTTAGGGCCAACTGAGTGATGGTCAAGTGAAGGCTTAGAGCTTGTTACTCTTGGTGTTTGACGACACCTAGACGGTCTTGGTGATCGGAGGCTCTTGGTGAACTCTTGGAGTTTGTGGGAGCCCCAAGAAGAAGAAGTTGTACACAGTTTGAAGCCCGCCGTTCCAGAGATGGAGAAAGGGTATTCTTAGTGGATACTTGCTCTTTGTGATGCAAGGGAGCTTAACCCTTTGTGGGTGCTCCAACGTGGATTAGGGGGGAGCGTCAACTCCTCGATACCACGAAAAAAAATTCGGTTGTCTCTTGTCCATTCTCTTTTACATTCAAGCAATTTACTTAAGCTTTTTCAGTTCTTTCTCTTTACTTGTTTGTTTGAGACTAGGATTGGCTCTTGGTAGTTTGCTTCAATTTGGGCTAGCCTTTGCATGATAGTTTGATCATCCTAGGAAAATGGTTTTGTTAGTGTGCTTACCTACCTAGAATCATCTTGCTAGTGTGCTCTAGATATTAGGTCTTTGAACTATAGGCTTGGGCAACACTAGAGGTAGGTTAAGAACTTGGTAGAAATTTGAAAAAGTTTCAATTCAACCCCCCTTCTAGGGCCACGATCCTTTCAGTGACAGCACCTCCCGACTCTGAAGATGTGGTTTCTGAAGTCTGTTGATCAAGAGCCAAAGAACAGAGTATCATTTTTTTTGTGTGTAAAAGAACTGAGTATCATCAATCCAAATGGACGCATAACTCACTAGTGATTGTGACTGAACCGAAAGAGACTCATCAATCGAATATCCGTCCGCTCTCCCACACTCTAACCTAAACTCATATATACACAAATAAGAGGATCTCCAAAAGAGACATGCAGAAAAGGTGACCTCCTAAACCAGCTCACTCTCTCTCTCTATAGGTGCCCTGGCAGATGACCAAAACACCCTCCGTTAAGAATACAATCAAACACTCTTAAGGTAAAATAGTTTAATTTTTCACTGGAGCATCAGACAGACACGCCGCCTTCACAACTTCGCTTCATCTCGACATAAACTTCATGATGACGTCATGTATCCTCCGACCTGACGCTGCCCGACACACCGGACTCGGTCTCCAATTTTGTG
Source organism: Panicum virgatum (assembly GCF_016808335.1). Taxonomy (NCBI): domain Eukaryota; kingdom Viridiplantae; phylum Streptophyta; class Magnoliopsida; order Poales; family Poaceae; genus Panicum; species Panicum virgatum. The sequence goes on from NC_053145.1 coordinate 4,044,592, forward strand.
GCCAAAGCGGGAAACTCTCCGCCCATGATTTTGAGGCCCAAACCATGAAACCCGCCACCGATTGTTTTGAGGCTCAAACCATCAAACCGGCATTCGATGGTTTTAGGGCTAAACCATCAAATCTCTTGCACACCTTGCAAGGCGTGACTCATCCCCGGTTTTGAGGTCAAATCGATCAAACCATCTGATGTTGACTCGTGTCCGATCTGCCGCCAAGTGCCACGACGTTTTTAAGATCTTTCACGCTCCCACCGCACGTCACTCTACTCGAACTTCCCATCGCATTCCTCCTTAACTTGCTGATGTTGTCTTTATCACTATATACTCTTGCTCTTCAGTACACCACATGACTCCACGCAGACATGTTGGGTCGCTCGATCCAAGCCTACTCGCGTTAACCCTGAATCTTTCGCTTGATCTTTACCTCATGTCATCGACCACTATGCCGCATCCTACACCTAGGGGTGGTAAAAGGCCTTAATTTTTAGCCTAAATAATCCAAGGGTCGGACTCAAATCCTACACATCGTGTCATCGACCACATTGCTCCAACTCCAACCTTGATGTCTGGCTGGGTGAGTGAGTGAGTGAGTAGCTTTGCTTCTCCATCTTGCTCATCTCCTACGCTCCGGTGGCCGCAATCCTTTTCCATCAGGGCTGATGCATTCATTTTGTTTTCTCCAGGGTTGTTGGTGCACGATCTGAGAGCACAGGGAATGAAGAGATGGCTCGATGTATCGTCGACGGGAGTACTGCCACGCCGCGAAATGGAGATAGGCCCCGATGAGAAGCTCATATAGGATGCGCATAAGTATTTTATTTATAAATTATTAATTATTTAGTTATCTATTATTTATTTATATAATATGTATATGTAATATTTATTTTTTAACCTATATACGCATATAGGAAGTTTGACAGCATATGACCACAGTTTCATCTCGTGAAGCAATGCCGCAGAGACCTATGAGAATCGTCAGCACGATTTTAATAATGCTACTAATTATTTTATTGTTGCTGTTCATTTATAAAGTATATATATTTGTTGCAGATGTTTAGAATTGTATACATATAGATCTTGTGTTGCATGATGGAATCAAATTTGTGGTTGCCACTCGATGAGAAGTTTTTCGATGTACCACGCTTGAATTCTAAAAAAGAGCGAGTCTACAGTGAAGTACAGGTACGAGTATATAAGAGGTGACTCGAGTCTTCCCGAAATATAATCTGCAATATCGTACAAGTCCGTCAATTAGATTGTTTTAGATTAGATTAGGTCAGTATGATAAATAAATTAAATCTTTAGTACTACTAATGAAATAAATTATTTAAGTAATTATTCTTTAAACCCGTGTCTGTGATACGTGCATCTCCACTAGTCTACATAAATAGTGATTAATAGTAATTGCTATTAAAATTAGGTGACACTTTGCAAATTGTAGGGGTCTTTTCGGAAAAGTGGGATCGTGATTATTAATTGTGATCCTAATCACTATTCAGGGGTTCTTTTGTAAAGGTTTGGGTGCATTTGTAAAATGTGGGATCGCGATACGAAACAGGGGGCTTGGAAAATTACGCCGGCCGGCACGGCGGTCGATGAACTCCCGGCGTCCCGCTGGCATCGGCGGACGCCGGGCGACGGCAATCCCATCGCGACGCGCCTCGCGCAACATTCCGCAGACCAAACACAACCAGGCTTTTTGCCGGTACCCACAACATTGGCTGCATGGTCTGATCGCCGGCCGCCCGGCCGGGCTGCAAGTGCCTGCAAGCATCATACTCACAACGGAATTATACAGTAGCGGCTCGTTCCTCTCCGGCCACCACTACCCGCGCGCCGCGCTCTTGCATCCCGATCTCATTCCCTAGAGCCGTCACCGACGCCCTCGGGCTCCTTCGGTGCAATGCTGATCCCTCGGGCGCGGAACGAGGCGCCGCGGAAGCAGCACGCTCAGGCTGTTCGACGAAATGCCGCCGAGGACGTCGGCACCCAAGTGGCGTTACTTCGGTAACAAGGGCGGCTGTCCTAAGGTTCGTATTCGTACGGCCGGGCACAACGGGATTGAGCAAACTGAGGCCTGAGGCACATGCCAATGCCAGGCTTCGTGGTATGCGGTAGGTTGAGGCTAAGCCTGCAATGGATTTTATTATTCAACGTTCCTTACTCCTCTTGCATGGTTTGTGCTCTTACTTTAAATCGTTGAAAACTTGAAATGCATTCGTGTTTAGTTTGTCATCCTACAATGTTCTACACTTGATCAGCATGTGGGCAGCTTTTATCCCAATTAACGACCAGAGGCATTTTTTTAGAAAAACGATCAGAGACGTCTATTATGCTCTTACCCGGAACCACAGATTGTTGGCAGCTACTCCTTCCACGTCCAACTCTTAAGCTCCAGTGATTTGTGAACTTGGTGGATCAGACCATAGAGCTGATTGGTGCCAGTACTTGGGTTAGGAAGGTACTAAATGAAATTGACCAGTTTTGGCTTGCTTCTTTTTTCACAATTCTCCAGAAACTTAACATCATACATGTTACATACCACCTCAAGAAAAGAAGGGAATGGGAGATGATCCATATGAATACTTTCATCAAAATATTACAGAAGTCTCAATATGTGCAAGAAACTGTACAAGGTGCCCTATAACAATAGTCAAAAACTAAAACTAGTATGGTAAAAAACTAAAAACTAGTACCCTAGTGAAACATACATACGCACTTCTACAATATTGCCAGGTATAATTGGCTAGGCTAACTGCATTGTGTTCTGACTGAATTTTGTGTCTGCAGGACAGTATTGATCCTTTCCAGGCATGATGCTACTTCCATGATAGGTGGCCTCATGCTAGGGTTATAGTCTACACATTTGCAAGCAACCTCAAGCACCTTAAGCATTTGCTCTTCATGCCCTGTGCCGTGGAGTACTGGATCCAGGACCTCAATCTGCATTCCCTGAGACCTCATCTCCAGCACCCAGGGGACAAGTTCTTTTGATGTTGACAGGACTGGAACAGGTCGCAGTCCTGTGAGCAGCTCAAGCAGGACAACCCCAAAACTGTATATATCACCTCTCAGAGTAGCCACCCACCCATGGCCATACTCAGGAGGAATGTAACCAAGAGTGCCAACCAACTCGGTCGTGACATGAGTTTTGTTGGGAAGGATCAATCTTGACAGCCCAAAATCTGCAACATAAGCTTTGAATTCTTTGTCAAGTAGGATGTTGCTGGATTTTATGTCACGATGCACAATGTGTGGCTTACAGACATCATGGATGTAAGAAAGGCCACAGCTTGCTCCTTGTGCAATCTTGAGCCTCATCGGCCAGTCAAGAAATGTGGTAGCATCATAATCATCCCTGTTGTGAAGCCAATCATCCAAACTGCCATTCTCCATGAAAGAATATATGAGGAACCTCGAGTTTCCATGGATGCAATAACCCCACAGTGGCACAAGATTTTCATGCTGGGCCGTGGAGAGTGCTTCAACCTCTGCAGTAAACTCCCTTTCCATAAGGCACATCTCGCTGTTGAGCTTCTTAATTGCAAGCTTGGATCCATCGGGTAGCTCGGCCTTGAATACTAGTCCATAGCCTCCACACCCGATGATGTTCTCCTTGCCAAAGTTATTTGTTGCCTTCACAATGTCCGTGAATGTGAGCTTGGTTTCGTCTCCCTTGCTTCCTGGCATCATCACCAATGAATTCTCTGAATTGGAGTTGAATGATAACACTTCCATATTGCTATCATCGCTCATGTTTTTGTTCCTGAAACTTGTACCACGAAACAAAAGGAGGAGACGAGCTAACATGAATAGGATTACGATACTCCCAAAAAATACACCAAATGCAACTGCAAAAATGAACTTCTTGTTATGTTGTTTCTTGGAGGTGAAATATGCTTCTGCTGAACTGCAATGGTGAATAAGTGTAGGACCACAGAGTTTTGGGTTGCCATCAAAGCTAGCATTTGTGAATGTACCAAACTGGCCTGTGGTTGGTACAGGCCCTTCTAGATCATTGAAAGAAACATTGAATTTAGAGAGGAAGTGCAGATTGTTCAGCGCGGACGGAATTGTGCCTGTTAGATGGTTGCTTGATAAGTCAAGCGCCAGCAAGTTTGTGAGGTTGCAGATTGATTGGGGGATGTTACCAGTTAACTTATTGAAGCTCAAATTTAGTGAAAGGAGCTCTTTCAAGAGACCAATTTCTGGAGGGATCACACCAGCGAAGTGATTGTTTCCTAGATTGAGCACTTTCGGAAAAGCATTGGCCTTGCGGTACTGTAGTGATGTATCGACAATAATTGGTAGCTCAAAGACTCTTGGATCGAAATGTGCTGCCCTTTTCTCTGATTTTAGCATTGACATCTCTGTCAATGCTATCGGGATTTCCCCAGTCAGACTGTTGTTTGATATGTCTAGATAGAACAGGAAGGTTAGGTTGCCAATCCAATCAGGTATTTGTCCTGTTAGTCGATTATTATATAAAAATAACATCTCCAGATTTGTGAGCTTTGATAGCCAATGAGGTATTTTCCCCAACAATGAGCATCCACTTATGGAAAGAACCTGAAGACTATCAAAACCATCGATGCTGTCATCATCTGGCATGGTTTCATTCATGAAGTTTTGCCCAATAAGAAGAGTGGTAAGATTCCTGCAACCCTTAAGGATCTTCAGTGTACTTGTGATGTTTTTTAAATTGTTCTGGCCAAGTGACAAAAAGGTGAGGGACTTCAGATTACCAATTCTTGGTGAAAGTTGCCCATGTAAGTTGTTGCCAGATAGCCTTAATGCAGTCAAATTTATGCAAGAGTAGATGCTTTCTGGAACTGTTCCTGTGAAGTTGTTGTACAGAAGGTCTAAAGTTTTTAGATTGTGTAGGGTGGAGAAATTGAACTTGGAAAGCTCTCCACTGAAGCTGTTGTTTTTGAGGTCGATGGTTATAAGATTTGTGCAGTTGCTCAGTGTAGATGGAAGCTCCCCAGACATATTGTTGTAATCCAAACGGAGTTCTTGCAATCTCTTGAGCTGACCTATGGAGTCTGGGATGTTGCCACTGAATTTGTTTTCTCCAAGGTCGAGGATAACTAGATTACTGAGCTTGACTATATGTGTCCCATCAAGAATTCCTTGTATACCATTGCTGGAAAAAGAGAGGCATTCCAACGAGGTTGCATTGAAGAGTTGTTCTGGCAGAGTCCCGCTGAGGTTGTTGTGGCCGGCCTTGAAAACTCTGAGCTTGGAGCAATTACCTAGTCCTGGGGGGATACCGCCACTGAGTTTGTTGTAACAGAGTTCAAGCACACTAAAGGATGGTGATGTGTTACAGAAATGACTTGGGATCTGCCCAGTAAAGCTATTGTTGCTGGCATTGAGTGCAATCAAATTCTGCATCCCCTTCCATGTTGTGGATGTAAACTGCCCTGTAAACAAGTTGCTTGAGATGTTAAGTACCTGTAGAGAGTGGCCATGGGTTGAAGATGGCAGCTCATGCAGGTCTCCACGGAGCTGGTTGAAGCTGACGTCGAGGACAACGATGCTGCTGGATGACACCAATCCCAGGGGCAGGCCACCGGACAGTGAATTGTAGGACAAGTTTAGGTGCTGCAGGCCGGTGAGGTTCCCAAGGGACTGCGAGATACTCCCCTCAAGGCCCTTGTAAGGCAACGAGACTGTGGTGACTGTCCCATTTTGGTTGCAGGCGATTCCTTCCCATTTGCAGCAGTCAGTTCCTTGCCAAAACTTGGTGAGGTCGGCATCCTGCGAGAGCCCTGTGAGGAACTGGAGGAGGGAGGTCCTCTCCAGCTCTGTGCAGGAACTGGCGCAAGATGCCAAGGAGACGAGCAGCACAAGAGCAAGGCCAATGGAAGGTGGGCGCGGTCTGTCGCTGTGCTTCTTGCATGAGAAATGGAGTGTCTTCATGGCTTCCTGTCTTCCTATTGAAACTAGCATGGAAACCAGCTCATGCTTGAGCTGCCTCTTTCTAGACAAAGTACCAATGGTCTAATCAGGGAAGAGCATGAGGTAGAAGAAAGCTGTGGCTGGTGCTGATCTCTTGTAGTCGTGATCACTACACGGAAAGACGGAGTCAAGGATTAGTTGCTGTAGGAAAATCCCCAATTATGATTGTAACTTATGCAGTAGGGAATAGACAAAGCAGCTCATTGTTCACACTTTGACGTCCAATTGGCGGCAGCCTGCACCGATCCATCAAGAAGTCCAACTGACAGAGCTTCCTGGCCGAACAAAACATTTCCTTTTCCCGGCCATCCTTGAAGCAATCCTTGTCGAATTACTGCTGTGATTCACCTGATCTAGTCAATCCTTTGTTGAAATTACTGCCGTGATTTACCTCATCAGGCATCACTTGTCCTACCAGCTTCACTTAACCAACCTGTAGTCTTGATCATACACCGTCGTTAGTATTGACAGAATCTGATTTTTTTTTTCAAAAAAGAAAAGAAGCATTACATGATGCACCTTTTGATTTTGCAGTGCGCCCTTTTTGGCGAACAGGATAAGGTGTTCACTTTCGGAAGAAGCTGAAGATCTTCAGGATTCGATTGGTAAGAGGCAGTACACGGAGAGCATCATTCCGGGAGGCGATGATAATAATCTAGAGCAATCATCGGCGTCGTGGTCAAGGTGTGGACGCTGCTTGGAAAATAGAAGGTGCAAGTGGAGGGAAAGAAAACAAGAGAGGCACATGTACTGGAGGTGGTGGGTGAGGGGGACCTGGCGCCCTATTCTTCTGGTCCCTGGCCTTTGGCCCGAGGCGTTTACTTCTTTTTTTTTTTTGAGCAAGGCGCGAGCTTCTATTCATTCTGAAAACAGCAGGTTACAATCCTCGGCCGCTGCCTCCAACAGCCTGGAGCTGCTTCCCATGGCCCCGGCTGCACAGGTGCGCGATGGACCTTGTCTTTTCTTGCTGACCCCTGACCGAAATTCAGAAGGGCTCGACGTGAACCGGATAGCTTGTGATTTCTGGCGGATTAGAGGGAGAGAAATAATTGAGACTGGAAGCACCCCCGGACAGTGGATATCCTGAATGCCTGAACTTGTGAACACGGCCTATCGATGAACTTCTATCCAGGTAGTAATGCTATTTTATTTTTTTGTGCGGCGTCTTACTCAAAGTTTCCAGTTATCAGTCAAGATTTATGTTACTCAAAGTTTCCAGTTATCAGTCAAGATTTATGTTGATGGTGTTTGCTTGGTTAGTGGGCGCAGTTGCGCATTATATGCTGTCCTTTAGTGGTTGCTGTATGATTATCTGTCAGCACGGGTTGGCTGTACTTTCCTCGCGGTGTTGATTGCAGGGCAGCAAAGTTCGCGGCAGCACTAACCCTACCTTTATGTGCTCCACCTTTATGTGGCAGAGAGGCTGACGGAGCTGCTGAGCTGGCGCACTTCCCTCCCTGTTTGTTTGCTCGTTTCTGCACAATAGTGTATTATCTTCCTTCCAAATTATTAGTTGTCGATCATCGGGTCTCCCGAGCAGCGCCCGCGTCGCTCTCCTCGGGGGCGACTCGGGCAACCCGAGCCCCCTGCGCCGCCGCACCCCTTCCCCCGCCCCACTCCCTCGCCGCCGCCCGAGCAGCGCGCGGAAGTCCGCTCAGCTGTTGCAAGGAAGGCGGCGGCGAGGCCCTCCGTCAAGCTTACGCCAGGTGACGCCGTCACTCGCCACGCTCGCCGCTGGCGACTTCGACATCCGGCCTCCAATTCCGGCCACCCGGCGACAGATCCCTCGTCCCCCTGGCTTGATCTACTCCCTCCGGGGATGGATCTGGGCTAAAGGCTGGGGGATCGGCGCAGCGACCTCCGACTTCCTCCGGCTGCTGCTGCCGACGGCCGCGCCACCGCGTGCTGCCCACCTCCCGGGCCTGCGGCCTTCCGCCCCGGATCCGGTGCTTCCGTGTCTGGATCCGCTCCCCCCTCTCCCAGTGAAGTTGCACGAGATGGTGTGCGGCGGCGGCCCTGGCCGGCTCTGTTTGCTGTCGGCGGTACTAGCCCGAGCTGCCTCCCGAGGCTCTGCTAGTGGGCGCCAGTGGGGCCTCTGCTTGGCCTCTCGAGTTGGAGCCCCTGGATCAGCGCCGACGCCTTCCGCCTCCTCGACGTTCGTGCCTATTGTTCGCGCGAGCCGCTAGGGGCTCAAGCAGCAGGCTCGAAGTTCCGCGTCACTCTCCTTTGGGCGACTCGGGCGGCGACCGTCCCCCTCCTTCACTGCCGCCGCCGGTGCCCAAGGCCAGGAGTCCGTGCTGCCTCGTCTTGTGCTTCAGTTGGCTTCTACCGTGGTTCCGCAAGGGTCCGCTGCTGGCGCCTCTTCTTCGTCGGCGTTCTCCTTGTTGATGGAGACTCCAAACCATTTGTCGGGTGGTGAAGTTCGCTCTTGGCCGGCCCTTCCTCCTTTGGGGCTTCCTCCCCTCAAGGGGCGTTGGATGGCGGTGGACTTGGTGTCGTTGTCAGCTCGAAGGGAGGTCGTCGTTTCTGGAGACATTTTGGTCAAGTTGTCTCCCCCAGCCTTAGCCCCCATTCTGTTGGGCGAGCCCTCCCAAATCGTAGGAGGGTGGCTCACAGGGCGGCGTAGCTGCGAGGGGTGGGTGGATGCAATTTGACTCTTCTGAACCTGGCAAGCAAGTTGTTCGGTTGCGGCTCTCATTGACGGGCGTTGGATTCTACCGTGGTTCCGCAAGTGTCCGTTGCTGGCGCCTCTACTTCGTCGATGCTCTCCTTGTTGATGGAGACTCCAAACCAATTGCCGGGTGGTGAAGTTCGCTCTTGGCCGGCCCTCCCTCCTTTGGGGCTTCCTCCCCTCAAAGGGTGTTGGATGGCGGTGGGCGGCGCCCGGATGCTTCTCACTTGGTGTCGTTGTCAGCTTGAATGGAGGTTGTCGTTTTCGGAGACATTCTGGTTAAGTTGTCTTCCCCAGCCTTAGCCCCATTCTGTTGGGCGAGCCTCCCAATTCGTAGGAGGGTGGCTCACAGGGCGGCGTAGCTGCGACGGATGGGTGGATGCAATTTGGCTATTGTGAATCTGGCAAGCAAGCTGTTCGGTTGCGGCTCTCATTGACGATCAGTAGAATGCACTCTCTATGTTGTCCTCTGTTTCTCTGATCTTTTCTCTCGTTGTGTGTGAGAGCTCATGTAATCTCATCCTGGAATGCCAGGATTATGTTTTAATTATTAGATTCATAACAAAGTTGTTTTATTTTTTTTAGATTCATAATTTTTGTTATGTATCTATATATATTATGTCGTGTGCATAACAAAGTCTATGAACTAAGAAAAGCTAAAATGATTAATAATTTGGACGGAGGGAGTACTAGGTTATTTATTTTTAAAAAAGTATTTCTTGGTTAGTTTCTTCTCTTCACACTTCATCTGTTTATTTTCTCCGTACGTATCTAACCTGCATAATTTTATCAGGTTCAGAGCCAGCAAAAGATAGAGATTTGAGAGCGTGGCAAGAGACATGCATGGAGGAAGAGCTGAATGGCCTGAAACTCCACGGCGGCCAGGTCGGTCAGCTCAGCTGGTGGGGGCTCTCGCCGCGTGCGCCGGACGCGTCCAGACCATGGTCCATGGGAACGCGAGGCGGCGGCCGGGTGCAGGTGCAGCCACCGCAACGGCAACGGCGTGCGCGTGGGCGTGGCACGCCCGTGGATGCCCGTACTCCACGCGCTCACCGCGCGACTCGGCGACCGCGCCGCGGAGCGTGCCGGCACGGCACGCCTGCCTGGGGCTCCGTTCACACACCGCCGCACGGCGTCACGAAACCGGCGGCGGGGCGAGGGGCGGCGACGACGACCCCGAGCTCGAAGAGTGGACGCGTATCCGCTGCGGCCGGTCGCGCTGCCCTGTCCGCCCCCCGCTCCTGTTTGTTGGTTGACGCATCAGGAATCCAGCCAGAATTCTGTTCGGATCTTTAGCTCTTGAGTTAATTTGAGAAAAGTTTAGCTATTAAATTAGTCCTTTAAAATTTAGTCTCTAGAGTTATTTGGTTCATGGGCTAATTTGAAGACTAAAACATATATTCCAATCATTAGCTCTACCTTGGGGTGAGAAGAAAAGTGATTTTTGGTGAGACCCACATAAAAACAGAAGCGGAGCTCCCGGCAGGTGGGGCAGCTGCCCCGCCTACCGCCGACGGAGGGCCCCTAGTACTCCTTTGTTCATCCTCCCCTCTTGCATCTCTGAGCGATGCTCCGGCGGCGCGCTATCGAACCTAGGAGGCAAAAACGTGTTCTCTAGGAGGGGAAAGAAAAATAGGGGCCGAATGAAGGCTAAGGCCCAATAGCCTATCAGTGGACCAGTCCAAGTGGCAAGTGCCCCAAGCGGCGGAGGACCCAACCTAGTAGCCCGCGCCCCTAAGCTGCAGCTGCCGCCTGCCACTACCAGCCCGCTGTGGTTGTGCCGCTGCGCCAGCCTGTAGATGTAGATGAGCGCATGGAGGAGGACGGGGTCCAGGTCGGGGTAGGGGGTTGGTGGCGTCAATGAGCAGGTGAGCGATGATAGCGTTGGCAGCAGGCATGGACATAGCGCGAGGTACATTCTAATCTTTTTATATTATATTATCACATATAATCTGTTGGAGTAATGGGCTTGGCCCATTTATTCTAAAGCAATAAAAGAATTTAAAGCCCACTATTAATGCTAGGGAATCAATGTTTAATTCCGTACCGGGAATTGAGGAGGATCTCAACCGACTTAAAAGGTGGACTTCTTGTACACCACTTGTGAAGCCGGTAAGAGGAGGACGGTGAACCACACGCGCGCGCGCGCTCGCTCGCCTCGCCGGGCCGGGCCGGGCCGGGCCGGGCCGAGGCCGAGGCGCGGCGCGGCCGGACGGGCGGCGCGGCGCGGCGCGGCGCGGTGTGATGGCTATTTTGCCGTTGACAGCAATTAATCGTGCGATTAAACGTGCAATTAAATCTGTAATTAATGGCCATAACCGCATCACCTAAATGACTCTGATGGTGTCCAGGTTCAACGAACCTGAGCACCTGAGTCACTATATAAGGAGTGCCATGCCCCTCATCCATCCTGCACCAGAGCACTGAGGCAACTCGGCTCCTCTCTTCTCCCTCTCCAGTTGCAACAACTGAGTTCCCCAACGCTAATCTCTGCGCGCACAGAATTAGCGTGAGCAGGCCTCCGAAACCTTGCTCGCCTTGAGATCCTGCACGGGATAGGCGGGCAATCAGGTTTTTGGGTAACGCTTTAGCGTGACTGCTCAAAAATACTAAGGCTTTGCCCGATTGTACGACTACTTCCTGGTGGACGAGCCGAACGACTACGTCGACATTCTGGTGGCCGAACGACTACGTCGACTACATCTCGGTGACCGTTCGTGGGACTGCACTGCGAACTTCTTCCTGCACCGATTTAGTTCGACTACTTCGACTGAGGCCAACCGAGTAGATGTCTACTCCAGTTGGTAACAGCGCAGCCAATGCCTCCGGCAACGGCCCCGCGTTAGGGTACTCCCTAAAACTTTGGTTATTTATATTGTTTATGCTTATATGTGTGATAAGTATAAACATGTTTACATGTTTTCTTTTACTCCTTAAAGTCATAGAAATATTGCTAGTTTATACATCTAATTTTGGAATTAAAATATACCGAAAATTGCCTAGATTTCTAACAATCCAAAAACCTGATTGTGTTAATAGGCTTTCGGTATCTAGCTTTGCTGCATCAATCAAACCATCACCTTTTGATGGTTCAAATTACAAACGTTGGCAAGAGCGGCTTATACTGTGGTTAACACTATCGAGAGTGATCCATGTGAAAGAGGGTAAGCCTGAACAATTCTCTCCAGAGGAAGGGATTGCGTTCGATGAGGCTGATATCCTCTTTCGAGGCTTGATCATTAGTGTTCTCGGTGATAACCTGGTGGATTCTTATATCCGGCTGCCAACTGGCAAAGCTTTGTGGGATGCTCTTGAGGCTCAATATGGAGTATCTGACGCCGGGAGTGAGTTGTATATCATGGAGCAGTTCCTTGAGTACAGGATGGTCGAAGACCGTTCTGTAGTGGAACAGGCTCATGAAATACATACTCTGGCAAAAGATCTCAAAAATTGCAGCAAAGAGTCCCCATGTGTGTTACCCAATAAGTTTGTGGCTGGAGGTATAATCTCTAAGCTGCCACCTTCTTGGAGGGACTTTGCTACTTCTCTAAAACATAAGAGACAGGAGTTCACAATAGATGGACTCATAGGGACTCTTGATGTTGAGGAGAAGGCGAGAGCAAAGGACATACGTGGGAAAGGAGTTGTTGGTGCTTCAAGTGCCAATCTTGTTCAGAAGAACAACTCCAACAAGAACAAGAAAAAGCCACCGCAGAACCAACCAAAGACTAAGAAGACAACCACTTTTAAGAAGAAGAAGAAGACGGGAGCTTGCTATGTGTGCGCTAGTACGGATCACTTTGCTGCAAAGTGTCCGAACCGCAAAGGCAACAACTCCGCCAACATGGTTATTAGCGAGCCTGGAGGAACTTCGGGGTACGGTAATTTATTACCTACTGTTCTTTCAGTCTTTGGTTCACCCGAGTGGTGGGTTGATACTGGTGCTAATATTCATGTTTGTGCTGATGCTTCTTTGTTCTCTTCTTACCAGACCGGCGGGACTTCCTCCTTGCTGATGGGGAACGGATCACATGCGCGTGTTCTTGGTGTTGGTACGGTAAATCTGAAGTTTACTTCGGGGAAGACCGTGCAGCTGAAGAACGTGCAGCATGTCCCCACCATCAAGAAGAATTTAGTCAGCGGCTCTCTACTGTGTAGAGATGGTTTCAAATTAGTCTTTGAGTCCAATAAATGTATCTTGTCTAAGTTTGGTACTTTTGTTGGAAAAGGTTATGAAAGCGGAGGTTTGTTCCGTCTTTCTTTGTCAGATGTTTGTAATAAAATTGCATATAATGTTATTAACGTTGATGAAACAAATGTTTGGCATTCGAGGCTTTGTCACGTTAATTTTGGTTGTATGATGCGCTTAGCTAATTTGAGCTTAATTCCAAAGTTCACTTTTGTCAAAAATTCTAAGTGTCATGTATGTGTTGAATCAAAACAAACTCGTAAGCCTCATAAGACCGCGGAGGCAAGGAGCTTGGCACCCTTAGAATTAATTCATTCCGATTTGTGCGAAATGAATGGAGTGTTGACAAAAGGTGGTAAAAAATATTTCATGACTTTGATTGATGATAGTACTAGATTTTGTTACATCTATTTGTTGAAGTCAAAAGATGAAGCTTTACACTACTTTAAAATCTATAAAGCTGAAGTAGAAAACCAACTTGAGAGAAAGATCAAAAGAGTTAGGTCAGATCGTGGTGGCGAGTATTTCTCAAATTTATTTACTTTATTCTGCGAGGAACATGGTATTATTCATGAGAGGACGCCTCCCTATTCACCTCAGTCAAATGGGGTTGCCGAAAGAAAGAACCGCACTCTAACGGATTTGGTTAACGCCATGTTAGATACAGCGGGACTTTCCAAGGAATGGTGGGGTGAGGCTATATTGACTGCATGTCATGTCCTAAACCGTGTTCCTACAAAGAATAAAGAGATAACTCCTTTCGAGGAATGGGAGAAGAAAAGGCCAACACTGTCATACTTACGTACATGGGGTTGTTTGGCAAAAGTGAGTGTGCCAATAACCAAGAAACGTAAGCTTGGACCTAAAACTGTGGATTGTATCTTTCTAGGTTATGCTATTCACAGCGTTGGATATAGATTTTTAATAGTGAAATCTGGAGTACCTGACATGCATGTTGGTACTATAATGGAGTCCAGAGATGCTACATTTTTTGAAAACATTTTTCCCATGAGAGATGAAACAAGTTCATCTAGGCAAAAGTTCATCAAGGATGATGGCTCTGCTGAGCCGATAGAACACAATGAACATACACTTGTAGAAAATCCTGAGGAGGATAACAATGATGCTCCGAGAAAGAGCAAGAGACAAAGGACTGTAAAGTCTTTTGGTGATGATTTCATTGTATACCTCATAGATGATACACCCAGAACCATTGAAGAGGCATATTCATCTCCTGATGCTGACTATTGGAAGGAAGCAGTAAGGAGTGAGATGGATTCTATTATGTCTAATGGAACCTGGGAGGTCGTTGAACGTCCTTATGGATGTAAACCGGTTGGATGCAAGTGGGTGTTCAAGAAAAAGCTTAGGCCAGATGGTACTATTGAAAAGTACAAGGCTAGGCTTGTGGCCAAGGGTTATACACAAAAAGAAGGAGAAGATTTCTTTGACACTTATTCACCAGTTGCCCGATTGACCACAATTCGAGTGTTACTTTCCTTGGCAGCCTCTTATGGTCTTCTCGTTCATCAGATGGACGTTAAGACGGCTTTCCTCAATGGAGAGTTAGAAGAGGAGATCTATATGGATCAGCCGGATGGGTTTGTATCAAAGGGTCAAGAAGGAATGGTTTGTAAGTTGTTAAAATCTTTATATGGTCTCAAGCAAGCGCCTAAGCAGTGGCATGAAAAGTTTGATAGAACTTTGACCTCTGCCGGCTTTGTTGTGAACGAAGCTGACAGATGTGTGTACTATCGCTATGGTGGGGCTGAAGGAGTGATTTTGTGCTTGTATGTGGATGACATACTGATCTTTGGCACTAGCCTTAATGTGATTAAGGAAGTCAAAGAGTTTTTATCTCAAAATTTTGAGATGAAGGATCTGGGAGAAGCTGATGTTATCCTTAATATAAAGCTGGTAAAAGAGATCAATGGTGGGGTGATTCTTACACAGTCTCACTATGTGGAGAAGGTGTTAAGTCGCTTTGGTTATAGTGACTATAAACCTGTCTTAACACCATATGATGCCAGTTTAATTCTTAGAAAGAACAAAAGGATAATGCGAGATCAGCTGAGATATTCTCAGATCATTGGTTCATTAATGTATTTAGCGAGCGCTACAAGACCTGATATCTCGTTTGCTGTAAGCAAACTGAGCCGGTTTGTTTCAAACCCGGGAGATGATCATTGGAAGGGTCTTGAAAGAGTAATGCGCTATCTGAAGGGGACAATGAACTATGGAATTCACTACACCGGGTACCCAAGGGTACTAGAAGGGTATAGTGATTCAAATTGGATTTCTGATGCTGATGAGATAAAGGCCACAAGTGGATATGTGTTTACACTTGGTGGTGGAGCTGTTTCCTGGAAGTCTTGCAAGCAGACCATCTTAACGAGGTCAACTATGGAAGCAGAACTCACAGCATTAGATACCGCCACTGTTGAGGCTGAGTGGCTTCGTGAGCTCCTTATGGACTTGCCGATAGTTGAAAAACCGTTACCGGCAATCCTAATGAACTGTGACAATCAAACGGTAATTGTCAAGGTGAATAGTTCAAAGGATAACATGAAGTCATCTAGACATGTGAAAAGGCGGTTGAAATCTGTCAGAAAATTGAGAAACTCCGGAGTTATAGCCCTGGACTATGTTCAGACGGCTAAAAATCTGGCAGATCAGTTTACAAAGGGTCTTTCACGAAATGTGATAGACAATGCATCTATGGAATTGGGCTTGAGACCCACATGAGTCATTCTATAGTGGAAACCTGTCCTATGTGATCGGAGATCCCGTGAATTAGGATGGTGAAACAAAACTAAAGTCTGACTGTGAGAAGAGAACCTTTGTGAAAAGGGCTCATTCCGTGTATAAGGTGCATTTCTCTTCTAATCTGTATGGCAGGTTGGTCTATACCTTAATGTGTGCCAGGTGGTTTCTTTTAAACAAATGAGTTGTTTTCTTGAAACAAAAGATGTTGTCCTACAGAACATCTGAAAGGAACACACCTATATGAGTTTGACCACTGGTCATGGTCTATGAGAATTGGGTATTCTCTAGAAACTCATGAAGGGCCTGGAGTATGACTTATAAGCTCCAAACCGCGGGGATGCTTTTGCAGCCTAGTACCAGTGTAGGGCTCTGGTCAAACTTGTTTGCACAAAACTGGCAATTCAAGGCATAGTCCATTGCACAGTTGTGAATAAGTGTAGCATTTGTCCTAGATGGAAGTTCAACTTAACAGTCTCTGTCGAATACTGGTATATCAAAGAGAGAATGAGGGTATTTCTAGTGTGGCTTGAATTTCTTGGTGGGGATTGTTGGAGTAATGGGCTTGGCCCATTTATTCTAAAGCAATAAAAGAATTTAAAGCCCACTATTAATGCTAGGGAATCAATGTTTAATTCCGTACCGGGAATTGAGGAGGATCTCAACCGACTTAAAAGGTGGACTTCTTGTACACCACTTGTGAAGCCGGTAAGAGGAGGACGGTGAACCACACGCGCGCGCGCGCGCGCGCTCGCTCGCCTCGCCGAGCCGGGCCGGGCCGGGCCGTGGCCGTGGCCGTGGCCGTGGCCGTGGCCGTGGCCGAGGCCGAGGCGAGGCGCGGCGCGGCGCGGCGCGGCGCGGCGCGGCGCGGCGCGGCGCGGCGTGGCGCGGTGTGATGTGATGGCTATTTTGCCGTTGACAGCAATTAATCGTGCGATTAAACGTGCAATTAAATCTGTAATTAATGGCCATAACCGCATCACCTAAATGACTCTGATGGTGTCCAGGTTCAACGAACCTGAGCACCTGAGTCACTATATAAGGAGTGCCATGCCCCTCATCCATCCTGCACCAGAGCACTGAGGCAACTCGGCTCCTCTCTTCTCCCTCTCCAGTTGCAACAACTGAGTTCCCCAACGCTAATCTCTGCGCGCACAGAATTAGCGTGAGCAGGCCTCCGAAACCTTGCTCGCCTTGAGATCCTGCACGGGATAGGCGGGCAATCAGGTTTTTGGGTAACGCTTTAGCGTGACTGCTCAAAAATACTAAGGCTTTGCCCGATTGTACGACTACTTCCTGGTGGACGAGCCGAACGACTACGTCGACATTCTGGTGGCCGAACGACTACGTCGACTACATCTCGGTGACCGTTCGTGGGACTGCACTGCGAACTTCTTCCTGCACCGATTTAGTTCGACTACTTCGACTGAGGCCAACCGAGTAGATGTCTACTCCAGTTGGTAACAGCGCAGCCAATGCCTCCGGCAACGGCCCCGCGTTAGGGTACTCCTTAAAACTTTGGTTATTTATATTGTTTATGCTTATATGTGTGATAAGTATAAACATGTTCACATGTTTTCTTTTACTCCTTAAAGTCATAGAAATATTGCTAGTTTATACATCTAATTTTGGAATTAAAATATACCGAAAATTGCCTAGATTTCTAACATAATCATCTATTTAGTTAATTTGATGCAAATGTTCATGTTGTTATCACATATAATCATATGTTAGATATAGAGATATCATTAAAAAATATTGTCCATATTCTGCCCACCTAAATTTCACGGCGAGCTCCGCCACTGCATAGAAATAGCTCCAATATTTTGGAGGGACTAATTTTGCAAGGAATGCTAATTTATTTTAGTCCCAAATAGCTTCACCTGTTTGGATTTGGAACTAAAAAAAGGCTAAAAGAGAAGTAGCTAATTATTAACCCCTACGTCCAAGAGGCGTCGTCGGTCGCGCTTCAAAGTCCGAGCTCTGAAAACGGCAAGGCGGCGGCGTCCAGAACTGCGGGTTCATACTCCATCCGGACTTCCGAGTTCCGACTCCTAGACCTCGCCACGACGCCGGAACCGGACCGGACGCTGCTCGGACTGGCCTCCGTGGCACCACGACCACGAATCTCATTCTGATTTTCTGATGATGGTTAAGAAAGAGACTATAACGAACGAGCCATGATTATATGATGGCGTAAAATTATTAAAATGTAAAGCGGTTATAGAAATTTTATCCGACCAGGATGAGATAAAAAATAGCACTACAATAATGAATGCATGTAGGTCTTTCGAAAAAAAAATGAATGCATGTAATAATGGTCAATGGTCACACAAAAGGAACAGAAAATACTCCCTCCATCCAACTATGCAATGCCTATTAGAAAATTTGAAAAATCCAAATATACAAAGCCTATTTTGTTTTTTCCTCAAAAGTGACGCTTTGGAAATCGGTGTGACAGTAATTCATCACATGCATGCCTCGGGAGTTAAAGCAAATGCAGAGATTAATCAAATCTGTAATAAATGCTGGTTGTTCATTTCCTAAGAAAAATTAATTATGGGAGTACTTCTCTTAGTCTTTGAGCCAAGCAAAAATAGGCCTTGCATAGTTGGATGGAGGGAGTACGAAAAAGGGAAAAAGGAAAGACCAAACTGCCCCCACACAGCCGACCGAATCACCAAAGGCCTGTTACCTACTCTCACCTCACCTGTGTGGCGGCTGTGTCCCAAACAGATTCCGGCTCAGTCCATCCATAGTGAGAGACCAGCCCAACCGAACTACTCACGGCTCGGCCAGGTTAACAGCCTCAGCGACAGCCCGTTGGGCCGAACCAAACAAAGCCACCCCCGTCGGCCCATACACCCTTCGTCTCCAGAGCGCCGTCCTCGAGAGGCGAATGATGCGGCGGCGAAGGTCTTGCAAAGATGATGCGGGGAGCTATCGCTCAATCAGTGTGCTTGCTTAAAATGCCGGCTTCTGATCATCTAGGGTTAGTACAGTTCTTATCGTTCCTGTATATGCTACCTGTGTTGCATCAATTTCTGGAGATTTCTTTCGAGATTATGTTCCATCTAACTAGATAGCTTGGTTGATTGTTTAGCCTGATGCTGCCAAATTTGAGGTCTCTTGCGACGACAGTTCTGGTAGAAGTAGCCAGTTTAGATCCCACGATTTCCGTCTAAGTTGCTTGAGCTGTTTGGACTTTGTAATGAGAAGATTCAACATGCTAATCTACTAATAGGTTGTAGGTCTGTTCCCTGATTTTATCGCCACAATCACCACATCGTTTCACAGATGATGCAGAGTAGATATGTAATAAATGCAATACGTTTAGCTTAACATTCTCAGAGAACAACTGTCCTGCTGGTAGTCTGGGTATATCTACTCTAGTTCCCTTCTTGCAGCCCTCTGTCTACTGTAATAAGCTAGAACTTTGCCTGGAGTCTGCTCTGTGCCGTGGGCCGGTTGGGCTGTTACTTTTGCTACTAAACTCCGAACTCTGTTAATTTCGTTACTATGAGGCATGCCCAACTTGGAGATTCTGGTGGAAATCATGATTCTCTGTCTATTTATTCCTAGGTTCAGTTCTGTACACTGAATATCCATAAGCCAGGAGATGTTATAACAACCTATTGCAGCAGTAGATTCGGCTGAAATAGATGTATCTGGATAAACCATTTGCTCATATAGCACCCCCTACTCCGAAGAACATACTGAAGGCAATCACAAAGATGACCTTATCAATGTAGTGTCCTGTGGAGATGCTGGGGGCCGGAGCTGCATCTGCTGAACTATACAATAATGGTGCAATAGCATAGGGTTGCACAGCTTTGGGTTTCCAGCGAAGCTAGAATCTGGAAACGTGCTGAGCTGGCCTCCAGTTGGGACAGGGTCTTCTAAATCATTGTTGGAAATGTTGAGTTCGGAAAGGAAGTGATGCATCTCCAAAGTGGAAGGAAATGCATCGGTCAGGTTGAGTGAAGGAGTGCTTTCAACTGACCAATATCTCGGGGGATTACACCAGTAAGTTTATCGTAGCCAAGATTAAGGATTCTATTGGAATCACTGGTAGTACGGTTTTGAAGAAATGGAGCCATATAAAGAGGCAACTTAAATATAATTGAGTCTGAGTTGGCTGGCTCAAGCATTGGCATCTCCATCAGTGCTGTTGGTATATCTCCATTAAAACTGTTATTCGATATGTCTAGATAGAAAAGGAAGTTTAAGCTATGAATCCATGCTGGTATTGACCCACAGAGTTGATTGTTGTATAGAAGCAATGCTTGGAAATTTTTTAGCTTAGACAGCCACTTTGGTAAATTTCCATAGAATGAGCAGTCATTTATGGAAAGATCCATGAGATTCTTAAAGCCATAAACTGTATCATAGTCTGGTATGATCTCATGCTTGAAGTTGACCCCGAGTATCAACATAGTGAGATTTAGGTATGAGAGGCACTACAGATTTGCAAGCTTTGTATTAATATTTCATTTGCAAAACTAAAGCTGTAGAAACTATTTGCAAATGTTGTATTGGTAAAGACGTTTTAATTTGTGGGTGGTTGTATATGATCTAAACCTAAACCTAGTAAGAGTTTTTCATTTTCCATGGCTGTACATGAACTGACTATTGATTCACCAAAATAAATTTATAAATGTAGTGAAGCGCCAAAGACCAAAACTATTGGACTTTGGATAAAAGTGATGCTGATGGTAAGGGGAGCAAGGATAAGTAATCCACGGTTCTAAATTGCAAGCATGACTTATATGTATATTCTAGACTTGAAACTTTGACCATGTATTAGCTTTCTCTGAAGCTTATTTTCAACGCAGGAATAATAAAAGTTGTGAACAAGCATCTTTATTTTACAGCCATAGAATGACACCCGCCTATCCTAATTGGTGACAATGCCAACAGAAGTAGGATAACCAAGTGGAAGCTCCACACCTATCCTGATCTGATTCGATCCAGCTTTTTAGAAAGAGAAGATGCCATCAAGATATATGCTGGAAGGTAGTACCGGTACGTGTCATTCGGTCTTGTGAAGTGATTTGCTAACCGGTTCACTTCAACTTATCCATCCATAGTTCGCGCATATACTTGCATAAGTTACCACAATGACAACAACGTGGAACCTTTGAATATGTGATGCTCCATATAGTTGGTTACTCGGGAATTTTGTGTTTAAGGATAAGAAAGTGGCCAGTCAATTCGTCATGGTACATTTTGATCCTCTTTTCCATCCTCCTGATATACATTCCTCTTTTCTTTTCTTGAGAATTTTTATCTTTGCAATTCATCAGCTTATTTCTTTTTTTTATCTGAATCTTTGGCAGGTGATAATTAGTTCGGACTGATAATTGGTTCGGCGATACATCCCCCCTCCATGATCCAGACTTGTGTAACCTCATCCATTCATGCACCAGGAAGAGCAGAATGATCACAAGGCACTAGTGAAGAACCAACGCATGGATCAAAGATATTTGTCACAAGGCGTCTCCTCGATGGGAGACACGGCCTAGGGTTACAACCAGAGAGCTGCACTCCAGAGGTAACTGTGAAGATCTTCCAGAGGTCATTCAGGAGCTGTTGCCACTCCCAATCCGTGTCCTTAGCTTGTTCCAATGTTGGGCATGTGATTCATCATTTACTTGGGGTTCGTTGGCTCTCGCAGTTGCAGGCATCTGCTACCCCTACCGGATGAATCCGTACGTGTTGCTTTGAAACTTCGCTTGTTGTATGATGATTTTGCTAAACTAAGGGTAGTTAGGTTCTATATTTAGTATGCTTTTGTAGTTTGGATTGTTAAGAGTATAATAGTCAATGGTAGTATTGTAATATCCTGGTGTCTAGGTTTTGAATGCTCTCATGTATATGTATCTCTATTGGGCTATTCGACATGGATACACATTCTCAGTTCTTCTCCCTTCTATCTATTCGTAACATGGAATCAGAGCTCTAGGTTGCCTGATCCTGCCGCCACCGTCGTCATCGCCGTTGCGCTGCCCTAGGAGCTTCGTCTTGCTCCTGAGGGGCGGCCTCTCCAGCCCCAAACCCATTTTTTTAGTTGTGTCATAGCAGCAGCATCAAAGAGTAGTGTACCATTTGGGTTTTTTTTGAATTCGTGCCATTACAATTTTCCAACTTTTGAAGAGTGCTATTACAATTCAGCTATTTTGAAACTTGCCATTACAATTCTTCCCTTCTTTGAACCGTGCCATTTTATACGTCTTTGATGCTCTTAGACCTACTCACAGAACCAAGTATTTTCGTATGGTCCAAAATACCCCTATTGCTTCCCTCCTTCACTCACTGCCGCCTAGGGCCCACACGTCAGATTCTTCTTCAACCTCCGGTGCTTCTTCTTCCGGTCGTCGTCATGCTCCTGGTCGCCGGCCTCGAAGGTGTCGGTGATGCATGACGATGCAGAGGACGGCGGTGAAGGCCTCTCCTCCGCATCGTCATCTTCCCAGCTGTGGTGCGCCACCGGCTTGGTCCTCTTAAATATGCGGCAGACCACCCAGTCGCCCGCCGCGCCCTGGCAGCTCACCTGGATCAATCAATTTACCACGAAAGAGCAATTAGCCGTCGTCGCGATTCAAAGGTTATACCATCTGGATCGTGAATGCTACAACGCGCTTACATGCGTCACGATCGGGCTGCCGGCGGCGGCGCAGCCGTGTAAGGGGTGGGGGCCTGTGGGGAGGAGGCGGTATTTGTGCATGGCCCCGTCGATGCACACGGCGCCGCGGGCGCATACGCAGCAGCTCCTCGTCGGTGGGGCAGAAGCGGAAGCCGATGGGCAGCCGCACGACGGTGCCCCGGCGGGCCCCTGCAGTGGCCATGCACCACCCGACCGCCCCTCCATCGCCGGCGAAGGACTAGGCGAGATTCGAAACTCGCCCGGCGGGGGAGCAGGCCGGCCGCGGCGTGGGGGGCGGGGGAGGTGAGTAGCGGGTGGTGAAGAGGAGGATGTACAAGGAAGAAGAAGAACCAGAGGTTGAAGGAGAAGCTCACATGTCAGTGAGTGAAGGGAGAAGCAGCAGGGTATTTTGTGTCATACGAAAATACGTTGATTTGCAAGTGGGTTCAAGAGCATCAAATACCTATAAGATGACACGGTTCAAAGAAGTGAAGAATTGTAATGACAAATTTCAAAATAGGTGAATTTTAATAGCATATCTTAGAAGTTGGAAAATTATAATGGCACAAATATAAAAAAAAAACCCAATTTTTTACCCCTGCCGGGTGCCGTGGCCGCCTATCCGTTCAGTTGCGGGGCAAGCCGCAGCCCGTGCTCGTCATGGATCCATCCCCATCCGCTGTCGATCCACACGCGGGAGGGGACCAGCAGTCCCTGCCCATCATGGATTCGCCGCCATCGTCCTCCCCGTCGCCTGTTGCAACTCGTCCCGGCGTCGACTCATCTGCCATCCGCCCGTCCTCATCTCCACCGGCCACCTATCCGCTGCTCGTCGCGGCCATCACCGCCGTCACAGCCGCTCGTCGAGGCGGTCCTGTCTTTTGCTCATCGTCCGCCCACGCCTCTACCCGTCCGCGGCCATCCGCTCACCACCGTCAATCGCTCTTGATCGCCCGTTTCTAGTCCATCTGCCTTTATCCTATATTGTAATTTTCCCTAGCATGTTAGTGTCATGTTCCACCATTGTCTATCCAAGTCCACATACACTTCTCCAGTTTGTCAAAGCCGTGGGTGTCCACATATTCATGTTGTTAGATCAGCCAATATCTTCTTTTTTATTAAGGTTAGTTGAATCCCGTCGATTTAGTATCAACTCTCCACATATTTTTTTATTAAGGTTATGTATCATTTCATTTTGTTGAGTCTAGTGCTTAGTATCAACTCTCCAAATGCAGCATCATTGCATTCACATTGCATTTGAGAGGGGTTTTTAAGACTATAATAGTCAAGGGTAGTATTGTAATATCCTAGTGTCTAGGGTTTGGGTGCTCTCATGTATATGTATCCCCATCTGGGGTTATTCAACACAGATACACATTTTCAGTTCTTCTCCCTTGTCTCTCTTCGTAACATGGAGTAATAAGATGATTTAGCACACAGGTGTCACAAGTACATCTGGTCCACATCAATTCACAGATGTTATTATAGAGTAAATGTTGTAAATGCAACCACACACATTCTCAAAGAGACATACACATAGTGTTACACTAACACATAACATGCATCAACATAGTAGAGTCATATTTAAGTACAGATTGTTCTGCGACTCCACTGATCATCCATCGAGTATAGGGCACAGGCTAAATGTCGTCAACAATCTGTGATTTGAGGCTTATGAGAGGTTCTGATCTTCCTGCTGCTGGAGCCACTCAATTGCATTTCTGAAGTTTCAATCTGTGGCTGTTTATTGCTAGGTTCAATTCTGTATACAGTACACTACTGTATATCCATTAGTCATAACCCAGGACACATTACTGTAATACATTTCAGTTTATGTAGCTTCAGCCAAAATAAATATATCTGGATAGGATCATCTGATCGTATAGCACTCCGACACCGAAGAACATACCAAAGGTCACTGCAATGATGACCTTGCTGAATTACAATGGTGCATCAGCGTAGGGCTGCACAGCTTTGGATTTCCAAAAAAGCTAGAATCTAGAAATGTGTTGAATTGGCCTCCAGTTGGAACTGGCCCCTCTAGATCATTGCTGGAAATGTTGAATCTGGAAAGGAAGTGAAGCCTCTCCAGTGAGGAAGGGATTGCACCAGTCAAATCATTGTAGGATAAGTCTAGCACCTGCAAATTCGTGAGGTTGCCGATCGATGGTAGGAATTGGGATATCCCCGTGAAAGTTGTTGAAGCTCAAGTTGAGTGTAACAAGTGCTTGTAGCTGACCAATCTGGGGGGGGGGGGGGGGGATCACTCCACTGAATTTGTTGTTGCCTAGATTCAACATCTTATGAAAACTACTAGTCGCCCGGTATTGAAGAAATGGTGTCAGGTAAATAGGAAACTTAAGTACTATTGGGTCTGAGTGAGCTGACTTAAGTGTTGGCATCTCCATCAGTTCTGTTGGAATATCACCAGTAAGATTGTTATTAGATATGTCAAGATAGAAAAGGAGGTTTAAGCTATTAATCCAGGTAGGTATTGGCCCGCTGAGTCTATTGTTGTATAATACTAACCCTCGCAACTTTTTGAGTTTAGCCAGCCAGTTAGGTAAATGTCCATACAGTGAACATTCATTTAGGGCAAGACCCTGCAGATTCTCAAAGCCATGAAATGTATCATATTCTGGCATTGTTTCATTCTTGAAGTTGCCCCCAATTAGCAAGAGAGCGAGTGTCCTTGACTTACTGAGGATCTGAAGTGCATCTGTGATATTTGTAAAATTGTTGTAAGAAAGACTTAGGAATCTGATGGACCTGAGATTGTTTATCGATGATGAAAATTGACCATGGAGATTGTTGACAGATGGGCGCAACGCAACAAGGTTGCTGCAAGAGTAGAGGCTCTCTGGAATTGTGCCAGTGAATTTGTTTGACCTGAAATCTAAAATTTTTAAATTAGATAGGGTGGAGAAGTTGACACGTTTGAGCTCTCCTAGGAAGTTGTTGTCCTTGAGGATGATAGTTGTGAGATTTGAGCAATTGCTAAGAGCTGATAGCAGCACTCCAGAAATGTTGTTGTTGTCTAAGTGAAGCTCCTGCAGCCTCTTGAGCTTCCCAATAGAATCTGGGATCTTGCCATTTAGCCCATTCCACCCAAGATCAAGGATGACCAAATTGCTGAGTTTGCCTACATGATCAAGTGTACACCCGCCGCCCTTGTCCTGCTGGAGTCCGGCCCCAGATCCGGCCCGCCGCCCTTGTCTTGCGGGAGTCTGCGCCCGACGGCGCCGCCGCGGGAGCAGGGGCTGCGGACGCGGAGGGCGCGGGGGGCGCGCCGCTGCCTGGGCCCCCGCCTCAGGCGCCGTCTGGGCCACTGCCGCAGCTGCCTGTGCTGCCCGCGCCGCCCCAGCCGCCCCCTGGGCCGCTGCCGCCGCCGCCGCCGCCTGTGCCGCTGGAGCCCACCGCCGCGTCTGCCACCGCCGCCGGCACTAGGGCCGCGGGCGCGGGCGCAGGGGACGCTGCCGCCGCCGCCACCGCCCATCGCGCCGCTGTCGCGGCCAGCAAGCAGCCCGCCGCCGACGCCGCTCTTCCTGAGGCTTCTCCCGCGTGTCCTGGGCCCGGGATGCCGCCCGCAGATGCGCCGCTCGCCGATGCCGCACTCCATGGGCAGCAGGCCGACGCCGCTCTGGCCGCGGCCCTCCTCGCCGCCAAGTCGGGGGCCGCGGCGGCCCAGGAGCGGGTCCGTGTGGCCGCCCTCGCTTGGGAGCGCAAGCGCGCCATGGCCGACGCTCTCGCTCGCCGGGTCGCTGAGGCGGAGCACTCCATCCTGCTCCCCGGTCCGCGGCCCGTCGTCCCCTTCGTCGAGCACACTGCCTCCTCGTCCCACCAGGGCCCGCCCCCTAGATCTGGACCTTGGCACGACCCGACCGACTCCATGGTCGCCCAGCTCTGTGGCAGAACCGCCTAAATTATCCCGGCTCAAGTGCGCAGGCCATCACCATAAAGGCAACATTAGCTTAAACGCACTTCAAACGGAACAATTCTTGGTCTGTCGGGTAACGTCCCGATACAACCACCGATTCTCGGATCGAACAAGCATACCCCGCACGAAGGCGAGTCCAGAGATATTACAACCACAAATTTTACAACACAGGCAAGTTCAGTAGTGATTACAAAACAGTTCAAACCATTAATACAAAACCAACTTAACTAAAGCAGTTATACCAACTATAAGTGTAAGTTCAGAGTTTGAACAGCGGAAGATAAAACATGACGGCTACAACACGTCGCAAAAAGGATACCAGGCTAGCCCAAGCATGGTATCACTCGTCAAGGTCATTGCCGGTCGAAAACGTATCCCACTCTACGGACCAGCCAGGAGGCAACGCGCAAGGATAGGTCAAGCTAGCGACTTGATCCTCAAAACTCATACCTGAAAAAGAGTTTCAACAACAAGGCTGAGTATTCTAATACTCAGCAAGACTTAACCGCCAACGGGTATAAAAAGCCCACCTTAGCTAGACTATGCAAGGCTTTGTGAGGCTCTGATTTTCTTTTGCTGAAAAGCAATAAAGAGTATGTCCTTACTTTCAAGTTTTAGCTTTCAAGATTCTAGTTGATTAACCATTCTATGTAAGCAACTACTATCCAATCATGGTAGAAATCTAAGCAAACATCAAGATTGATTAAAGTATTGTTGCTCTTCTTACTCTGTGTGGCAAAGAGATCAAGCAGTCTCATTTCATCGTGAGAGGCGGACGATTCTGAATCGAAATTCAACCTTGCAAGGATAACCTAGTACACACGTCCGGAACACCGTCGGGTCATTCCCAAACAACCGTTGACCTTTCTTTCCGGCTTGTGGATAGGGTCACTCTCCCCGACTACAGGGCTCCAAGGCCGAACCTTGTCCCTTGAAGTCGTAGTGTTGCGCAACATAAAAATAAAACCTATCCCTACTGAGAGAGTGAAAGGTATATCCACTCCCCGGTCCAATCGGCTACTAGGCTTGCCGCGTACCATATTTACGGCATGTGACTAGTACTTTCAAAAACTTAACCAGCACTACCACACACCGCGACCTTAGCAAGTTCATCAACACAGACGGGGTCTCACATAAAGTCATGATATTGATCACAACCCCGTCCGTCGTCCTTATATTGATAACAGAAAGTAAACAGGCAATTCCTATAAAGCTCGCGAGTGACAGGCAATCACTCGACTTTTACCGGTCCTATAAGCTTAGCAAGTAGTCGAACACAAGTCTAGTGTTCAGTACATAGATTCCTAGGATCATGCATCTAGGGTTTCAATTCAAATCCTAAGAACTGTAAATGCACAAGTAAGTAATACAGTAAATGATATTAATTTGAAATATAGGTTATGTCCGGGGCTTGCCTTCTCGATAGTTGCTAACTATTTCAGCCCTAGGCTCTTCCGAACTTTGGTCCGGGGCTTCAGTTAGTTCAGCGGCGTTTACTTGAGCTTCGAGATCACCTCCGTCAGATTCAGGGATCAGCTCGTACGTCCCGTCCGATAAGGCAGTCGTGTCTACATGTAATGCAAGAACAGTATTATAAGCACACATGGGCAATCGTTTATAGAGTAGTTAAATAACAAATATAACTACACAAGGCATCATGATCAACAGCACAAAAGAAGTTGACTAACTTCATAAACAAGTGGGGGTGGTTTTCTAATAACAAACAAAACATAGTTTGCTAACAAAACAACTACTCATAGTACAAACAGTAATAAATTCTGCCTAAAATACACTAAACAGAACATGAACAAAGCAATCTACCCTGTAAAAATCATGCCAATACATGTATCCATTTAATCACAACAAATCATTCATGCAGGCAACACATAGAACAAACTTGAATTATACAGGTAAAATTAGAACAAAGCAGAACCTCAAAATTTAACAGGAGGTTGATACAGAAATTAAATAACTTCAGTGAATTTTTCAAGATTTTATCTATACAGAAATAAATATGAGAAAATAAACAAAACAAACAACAGATTAGCAAGATTTATTTTTAGCTCCTGATCTAGCCATGAACTGAAGGTCAAACTTCCTGGACAAACTAAGATACTCAGAAAGAGCATGCTGAAATAAATTCATGATTTATTATGAACAGAAACTATTTACCATAATTAAAGTCTACTAAACAAAGATTAAATCAAATAAATAGCTACACCAAAGAACTGATCATGAAATTTTTATAGCAAAACAAGTGTTTCAAGAGTGAACTACCATAAAAGTTTCACTGCAATACATGGCTTTATACAGTAGTTAAGAAAAAGATGAAAACAACTAATATTTAAGCACTAGTAACACAAATTAAATTCTACAGCAAAAACTTGCAACTAAAACCTAACATATTATGGTTCTACTGCATAGAGCTCTTCAAGAGGATTCCAAAACATCAAGATTTGCTATTTTACGAATTTTCTACGAATTGATATTGAATTACAAATATCACAACAAACTATTACAAACAAGCCCCTATAGCACTATTCCCCTGAGTCACTGACAACGCAGATAGCCCCCCGGGGTTTTTCAAATTCAAACTCGGGGTCCCTGGCCGTGGGGAAAAGAACAGAGGGAGGATGGCCGGCCAAATCCGGCGACGGTGAGCGCCGGCGGCGAGGGTGGAGGGTCGTGGGAGGTTAAGAAGGCCAAGGCGCACCTCTGGGTGGCTTTGGAGCTCGAGAGGAGGGCCGGAGATAGCGGGTCGACGGCGAGCGGCGGCTTGCGGGCTCGGAGCACGGCGGCGAGGTAGCTCCGGTAGGTTTGGGCGAGGGGAAAATGGCCTGGGAGCTGCGCTAGGACGAGGCGCGGCTAATGGTGGGGGCTGTAGGGGTGGAGCGGGCCTGCAGTGGCGGCTCCGCGGCGGGGTGGAGCTCGCCGGGATTCGGGGGGAGCGGCTGCGGCGTTCTGGGGCGTAGGGTTAGGGAACTGGCGTAAAGAAGAGAGAAATAGCGCGCGGGGCTTCTTGTAGTGCTCAGGCGCGCGAAAGATCGAGAGCTGGGCCTCTGGTTTGGGCTCTCCACGGCGGCGGCGAGGTGGCAGCCGGCGGTGGTCTCTGGGCGCGTGGCATGGGAGGGAGAGGGCCAGCGCGAAGCCAAGGAGCGGTGGAGGAGGCTCTGGGCGACGCGTGGGCGACAGCGCACGGCGAATTAATGGCCGGGAAGGCCGGGAAGCCTCTCCACGGCGGCGGCGTCGGTGCCGTCGGTGAGCGGCGGCGCGGAACAGAGCAGGGGGGTGGAGGTGGAAGACAAGGGCAATTTTGCAATTTCCAAAAATTCCAGGGACTAAACTGTAAACCAGCGATAACTTTTAAAATAGGGCTCAAATGAAAAAGTGCCCAACATGAAAGTTGTTCAACCTTTCAAGATCTATAACTTTGATGTTGAGCAAAAATTTATTTGACCAAAGATTCAAGAGCTAAAAATAAAAACATAGAAAGGAATTCGAATTCTAGGAAATTTGTCTTTTTCAAAGCAATTTCACTTCAAATGTAGACTTACAAGCAAAATTGACTACCAAGCATTAAATGCACTGAAATTTTACAAAAAAACCCTCCACAAAAGCTATATTCAGAAATAACTATATAAAGGACCTTGCATAAAATCATAATTACACATATAACCTTTCATAATTACAAAAAGATCCTTTTCAAGCAAATCAAACACATGATGCATAGTAAACATACATAATTACTGTGCAGACACCTATTTAATTACTGTGCAGACACCCGGGGTGTTACAGCCTTCCCCCCTAAAAGGAATCTCGTCCCGAGATTACAGGAAGAAAAGGATGCAAAGACTTGGTACCTGGATTGGTTCTAAGAAAGTCGGGAAAGTTTCTTTGGAGAAAATTTTCAGTCTCCCAAGTAGCTTCTTCTACAGTATGCTGATTCCACTGGATTTTGTACATTTTAACTTTCTCCCTTCTAGTAATTCTTTCTTTGGTGTCAAGAATCTTGATTGGATACTCCGTATAAGATAGATCGGATTCAATCTCGATATCTTGGGGTTCAAGGATCTCAGTAGGTACCCTGGTGCACTTCCGGAGTTGTGATACATGGAAGACATTATGAATGGCAGCCAACTGAGATGGAAGACGAAGTCGGTAGGCAACGGGTCCACAAGTTTCGATAATTTCAAATGGTCCGATGTATCGGGGTGCTAATTTCCCTTTTACGCCAAAGCGTTGAACACCTTTAGTAGGAGACACTCGCAAATATACGAAGTCCCCTACCTCGAATTGTAAAGGATCTCTTCTTTTGTCTGCATAACTTTTCTGTCTTGATTGAGCCGCTTTAAGATTAACCTGGATAACTTTGACTTTCTCCTCTGCCTCAGAGACTAAATCTGGCCCAAAAATTTTGCGTTCTCTAGCTTGTGACCAATTCAAAGGAGTTCGACACCTTCGACCGTATAATGCTTCAAATGGTGCCATTTGCAAGCTGGATTGATAACTGTTATTATATGAAAACTCTGCCAGTGCTAGGCATTTAACCCAGTTCTTGCCATATTGAATAGTACATTCCCTCAACATGTTTTCAAGGATTTGATTGATTCGTTCAGTTTGCCCATCTGTTTGTGGATGATAAGCTGAACTACGAATCAGTTTTGTTCCAAGGGATTCTTGCATTTGCTCCCAGAAACGTGCAAAAAACTGAGGCCCACGATCAGAAATAATCGTCTTTGGAATTCCATGTAAACGAACAATTTGATCGAGATAAATCTCTGCGTACCTCTTGGCAGAATAAGTTGTGTATACTGGAATAAAATGAGCGGTCTTGGTGAGTCTATCAACGATTACCCACACAGAATCATGCTTAAGAGGAGTAGTGGGTAGACCAACGATAAAATCCATACTGATGTCCTCCCATTTCCAGGATGGAATGGGTAAAGGTTGGAGAGTACCAGCTACTTTCAAGTGACTAGCCTTAACTCTTTGACAAACATCACATTCCGAAACATATCTGGCGATCTCTCTTTTCATTCGAGTCCACCAGAAATTTTGTTTGAGATCATGGTACATCTTGGTACCACCGGGATAAATCGAAAACTTCGATAGATGTGCTTCATCAAGGATTTGCTTTCTAAGCTGAAGATCCTTAGGTACCACCAGTCGAGATTCAAACCCTAGAACTCCTCTATGATCCACTCGGAAACATTTATACTTTGCTTCTCCTTGTGATTACTTTTCCTTGATGATCTTGATACCCTCATCATGTAATTGCCCCATGATGATGCTATCATGAAGTGTAGGCTCAAGGGATATATGGTTCAAACTTCCTTGAGGTACCATTTCTAGGTTTAACTTCATCATTTCCTGGCATAGAGTTTCATTGAATGGTTCTATAGATAGACAATGGCATTGTGACTTGCGGCTGAGTGCATCCGCAACCACATTAGCCTTTCCTGGATGATAATGCACTTCTAGATCATAATCCTTTATCAACTCTAGCCAGCGTCTCTGTCTCATGTTGAGATCAGCTTGAGTGAAGATATATTTGAGGCTCTTATGGTCAGTGTAAATATTACAGTGAGTTCCCATAAGATGATGTCTCCAAATCTTGAGGGCGTGAATGACAGCTGCTAACTCCAGATCATGTGTTGGATAATTCTTTTCATGATTCCGGAGAGCTCTTGATGCATAAGCAATAACCCGGTTATCTTGCATAAGCACACAACCAAGTCCCGTACCAGAAGCATCACAATAGACGTTAAAAGGTTTGGTACTGTCCGGTGTAGCCAATACTGGAGCAGTAGTTAAATGTGCTTTGAGAGTTTGGAAAGCTTCTTCACACTTATCATTCCAAGCAAACTTCACTCCCTTCTTCAATAACTCCGTCATAGGCTTGGCTATCCTGGAGAAATCAGTAATGAACCGACGATAATATCCAGCTAAACCAAGAAAACTGCGAATTTGATGAACTGAAATAGGAGATTCCCAATCCATCACTTCTTGTACTTTAGTTGGATCAACAGATATACCCTCACTGGAGATAGTGTGGCCTAAGAATTTCACACTGTCCAACCAAAATTCACACTTGGAGAATTTGACATAAAGATGATGATCTCGTAATCGTTGAAGAACGATACGCAAATGTTCAGCATGATCTTCTTCATTCTTGGAGTAGATCAAAATATCGTCAATGAAAACCACGACGAATTTATCCAGCTCCGGCATGAAGACTGAATTCATCAAGTACATAAAATATGCTGGGGCGTTGGTAAGGCCAAAAGACATAACCAGATATTCATATAGTCCATATCTGGTAGAGAAAGCAGTCTTTGGAATATCACAAGGCTTGATCTTTATTTGATGGTAGCCAGAACGAAGATCAATCTTTGAGAAAACCTTAGCTCCAGCTAACTAGTCAAACAGAATATCAATGCGGGGAAGAGGATACTTATTTTTAATAGTGACCGCATTGAGTGGTCGATAGTCAACACATAGCCTCAAG
Organism: Panicum virgatum; assembly: GCF_016808335.1. Classification (NCBI taxonomy): domain Eukaryota; kingdom Viridiplantae; phylum Streptophyta; class Magnoliopsida; order Poales; family Poaceae; genus Panicum; species Panicum virgatum. Next base: position 4,077,270 of record NC_053145.1, read on the forward strand.
CTGTTATCCTTCTTCTTCACAAACAGGGCTGGACATCCCCAGGGTGAAGAACTCGGACATATAAATCCCTTATCGAGAAGGTCTTGGAGTTGGACTTTCAATTCTGCTAACTCATTTGGAGGCATTCGGTACGACCTCTTAGAAATAGGGGCGGTACCGGGTTGAAGTTCGATAACAAACTCGATATCTCTATCAGGGGGCATTCCAGGCAAATCATCTGGAAATACATCCGCATACTCCCACACAACAGGGATATCTTCAAGTTTAATTTCTTTTGCGGCATAGGCACAAGAGTTAAAGCACTCTCGTTGTGGTAGATAGAGTATGGTGGCTCCTTGATGTGGTGAATCTATCTCAATAGCTCGGGAAGAGATATCTAACAGTACTTTATGTTTAGTCATCCAATCCATGCCCAGAATAACATCCATGCCTTCTAAATTTATTAAGATCAAATCTGTCTGTTGAAGCATCGATTATTACCATTCCCACTATTGAATTGTGGGACACTTGGCCTTGGACCAAATTGCTGCTGTTGCTGCTGCTGCGGCACTGGAGGTCTGAATCCTCCTTGCTGCTGAGGCGGTCTAAAGACAAGCCTGCCCACTGGGGTATTTCTCGGTGGAGGCCTGGGTGGAGTATTTTGCACTAGACGATACCTCGGCGGCTGGGCACTCGAGGGTCCCGTTGGTGCCTTTCGCTTTTTCTCAGCACGATGTGCAGCAATACAGTCCTCTTGCGTAATGGCCATATTAACCAGCTCATTATAGGTATTGGGCTGAACCAAGTTTAAACGTTCCTTGAGCTTGGTATTGAGGCCACGACGGAAACATTCACGTTTCTTGGCATCCGTATCAGCATGATGGCCCGCATACTGGCACAGATGATTGAAGGTCTGTGCATATTGTAGAACAGTGCGGGTTCCCTGATCTAGAGCCAAGAACTCATTCAACTTTCTTTCAATTAGTCCATCCGGAATATGATGTGATCTGAAGGCAGTTCTGAATTCCTCCCAAGATATGATATGTTCAGCAGGCTGCATTGCACAATAATGATCCCACCATATACGTGCAGGACCACGAAGCTGTTGGGCGGCAAAGGGGGCCTTGTTTGCATCAACACACGGTACTGCTAACAAAGCAAATTTGGAATTGATGGTACGGAGCCAAGCATCGGCATCCAGTGGGTCATCAGCTTTGCTGAAAAGCGGAGGTTGGGTGCCAAAGAATTCCTGGTAACCCGCTGGTTGTGCCTCACGTCCTCCATACTGTTGGCGTGGCTGATTTTGTTGCCCTTGGACTAGTTGGCGAAGTAATTCTGTTTGCATGGCCATTAACTCGGCCAGATTCGACGGGGGGTAGCGGTGGCTGCTGAGATCCACTGCCAGCTTCACAACCGAAGCCATCAGGCGTTCCACGAGTATGACCTACCATCTGTAATTATGGAAGACATCCATTAGATACATATTTCTTGCTTCCAAAATCAATGGTACATGCAATGATCATACATTGGATATCAAAATAAAATCAGCAGAATTTAACTAAATGCGGTGTAGCACAATATGCATAACACATATTTGTGCAACCCATAATACTCAGAATAGGTCAGCTGTCAGATAGCTTCATGCTCCATCGTTTTGGATACTTAACGCTGAGAGCAAAAGGGTAAAGAAGATAATCTAGCCATTCATTCTTTATCGCTATGTGCTATGCTGCTAATCAACGGAGATCATGGAAGTGATCGGACTAAAAATTTAGTCTCTCAAATTCAAACAGATAATCTAGCCGTCCGTCGTCCTTATATTGATAACAGAAAGTAAACAGGCAATTCCTATAAAGCTCGCGAGTGACAGGCAGTCACTCGACTTTTACCGGTCCTATAAGCTTAGCAAGTAGTCGAACACAAGTCTAGTGTTCAGTACATAGATTCCTAGGATCATGCATCTAGGGTTTCAATTCAAATCCTAAGAACTGTAAATGCACAAGTAAGTAATACAGTAAATGATATTAATTTGAAATATAGGTTATGTCTGGGGCTTGCCTTCTCGATAGTTGCTAACTATTTCAGCCCTAGGCTCTTCCGAACTTTGGTCCGGGGCTTCAGTTAGTTCAGCGGCGTTTACTTGAGCTTCGAGATCACCTCCGTCAGATTCAGGGATCAGCTCGTACATCCCGTCCGATAAGGCAGTCGTGTCTACATGTAATGCAAGAACAGTATTATAAGCACACATGGGCAATCGTTTATAGAGTAGTTAAATAACAAATCTAACTACACAAGGCATCATGATCAACAGCACAAAAGAAGTTGACTAACTTCATAAACAAGTGGGGGTGGTTTTCTAATAACAAACAAAACATAGTTTGCTAACAAAACAACTACTCATAGTACAAACAGTAATAAATTCTGCCTAAAATACACTAAACAGAACATGAACAAAGCAATCTACCCTGTAAAAATCATGCCAATACATGTAGCCATTTAATCACAACAAATCATTCATGCAGGCAACACATAGAACAAACTTGAATTATACAGGTAAAATTAGAACAAATCAGAACCTCAAAATTTAACAGGATGTTGATACAGAAATTAAATAACTTCAGTGAATTTTTCAAGATTTTATCTATACAGAAATAAATATGAGAAAATAAACAAAACAAACAACAGATTAGCAAGATTTATTTTTAGCTCCTGATCTAGCCATGAACTGAAGCTCAAACTTCCTGGACAAACTAAGATACTCAGAAAGAGCATGCTGAAATAAATTCATGATTTATTATGAACAGAAACTATTTACCATAATTAAAGTCTACTAAACAAAGATTAAATCAAATAAATAGCTACACTAAAGAACTGATCATGAAATTTTTATAGAAAAACAAGTGTTTCAAGAGTGAACTACCATAAAAGTTTCACTGCAATACATGGCTTTATACAGTAGTTAAGAAAAAGATGAAAACAACTAATATTTAAGCACTAGTAACACAAATTAAATTCTACAGCAAAAACATGCAACTAAAACCTAACATATTATGGTTCTACTGCATAGATCTCTTCAAGAGGATTCCAAAACATCAAGATTTGCTATTTTACGAATTTTCTACGAATTGATATTGAATTACAAATATCACAACAAACTATTACAAACAAGCCCCTATAGCACTATTCCCCTGAGTCACTGACAACGCAGATAGCCCCCCGGGGTTTTTCAAATTCAAACTCGGGGTCCCTGGCCATGGGGAAAAGAACAGAGGGAGGATGGCCGGCCAAATCCGGCGACGGTGAGCGCCGGCGGCGAGGGTGGAGGGTCGTGGGAGGTTAAGAAGGCCAAGGCGCACCTCTGGGTGGCTTTGGAGCTCGAGAGGAGGGCCGGAGATAGCGGGTCGACGACGAGCGGCGGCTTGCGGGCTCGGAGCACGGCGGCGAGGTAGCTCCGGTAGGTTTGGGCGAGGGGAAAATGGCCTGGGAGCTGCGCTAGGACGAGGCGCAGCTAATGGTGGGGGCTGTAGGGGTGGAGCGGGCCTGCAGTGGCGGCTCCGCGGCGGGGTGGAGCTCGCCGGGGTTCGGGGTGAGCGGCTGCGGCGTTCTGGGGCGTAGGGTTAGGGAACTGGCGAAAAGAAGAGAGAAATAGCGCGCGGGGCTTCTTGTAGTGCTCAGGCGCGCGAAAGATCGAAAGCTGGGCCTCTGGTTTGGGCTCTCCACGGCGGCGGCGAGGTGGCAGCTGGTGGTGGTCTCTGGGCGCGTGGCACGGGAGGGAGAGGGCCAGCGCGAAGCCAAGGAGCGGTGGAGGAGGCTCTGGGCGACGCGTGGGCGACAGCGCACGGCGAATTAATGGCCGGGAAGGCCGGGAAGCCTCTCCACGGCGGCGGCGTCGGTGCCGTCGGTGGGCGGCGGCGCGGAACAGAGCAGGGGGGTGGAGGTGGAAGACAAGGGCGATTTTGCAATTTCCAAAAATTCCAGGGACTAAACTGTAAACCAGCGATAACTTTTAAAATAGGGCTCAAATGAAAAAGTGCCCAACATGAAAGTTGTTCAACCTTTCAAGATCTATAACTTTGATGTTGAGCAAAAAATTTATTTGACCAAAGATTCAAGAGGTAAAAATAAAAACATAGAAAGGAATTCGAATTCTAGAAAATTTGTCTTTTTCAAAGCAATTTCACTTCAAATGTAGACTTACAAGCAAAATTGACTACCAAGCATTAAATGCACTGAAATTTTACAAAAACACCCTCCACAAAAGCTATATTCAGAAATAACTATATAAAGGACCTTGCATAAAATCATAATTACACATATAACCTTTCATAATTACAAAAAGATCCTTTTTAAGCAAATCAAACACATGATGCATAGTAAACATACATAATTACTGTGCAGACACCTATTTAATTACTGTGCAGACACCCGGGGTGTTACAAGCTCCACCTCCCGGCCGCCGGCGTCCAGAATATCCGGGCCCTGGTCACCGTCCTCCTCGACCCCACGTCCTCCTACTACGGACGCTGGCGGGACCAGGTCCTCCTCGCCCTCCGCCGCTACACCCTCGACGACCACGTTCTCCTCGACGCGTCGATCGAGGCACGAGACGTGGTGTGGCTGCGCCTCGATAGCGTCGCCATGTCCTGGATCTTTGGGACCATCTCCCTAGATCTTCAGGACCTCGTCAGGACCCACGGCGGCATCGCACGACAGGCCTGGGTGGCGCTCGAGGGGCAGTTCCTCGGCAATGCCGAGTTCCGCGCTCTCTAGCTCGACTCCAGCTTCCGCACCTTCGAGCAGGGGGACCTCTCTGTCGATGAGTTCTGTCGGCGGATGAAGGGCATGGCTGATGCTCTTCGCGACCTCGGGTGCCCGGTGTCTGATCGGGTCTTGGTGCTCAATGTCGTGCGCGGCCTGAGCAGCACCTATGACCACCTAAAGATGTGGATCACCCGCCAGTGGCCCTTCCCCTCCTTCGTGCAGGTCCGGGACGACCTCGCCCTCGAGGAGATCACTAGGGGTCTCGCGCCCGGATCGTCCTCGTCCACCCTCACCGTGCTCGTGGCCGCTCCATCGGCTTCCTCCGCCGCTCCTACTACCTCCCTCCTTGGTGCTGCTCCCACCGGGCAGACCGGAGGTGGAGGGGGCCATGGACGTTGTCGGCGGGGGGGGGGGGGGGGGGGACGGGGTGGTGGTGGTACTGGTGGTCCTGCTTCTAGGGGTATCGGTACCGGTGGGGGCCGTCGGGGTGCGCCGACTCCGGCTCCCGCTCCTGCCCCTGGAGGTACGCCCTGGCCATCCTTCAGCAACCCGTGATCAGGGCACATCTCGATGTGGCTGTTCCAGGGTCCGGGGGGGCTCGTCCTCAGGTCCAGCAGGCTGCCATGTTCACCGGTGCTGCTCCCCTCTTCGCGCCACCCTAGACCCCGCCCGCTCAGCCCAGCCAGCAGCCGACCTTGCCTGGGGGGTGAGACCAGGCCGCTCTGGCGCAGTCCTTCAGCACCATGGGACTGACGCCGCCGGTCAGCACCGAGTGGGTCGCCGACTCGGGTGCCTCATTCCACACCACCCCAGATGCCGGTATCATCTCCTCTGTCCGACCCCCACACCCCTCTTGTCCTTCTTCCATCATGGTTGGTGATGGGTCTTGTCTTTCTGTCACCGCCGTGGGTTCTGCTCCTGGCTCTTTTCGTCTTCCCAATGTCCTTGTTGCTCCTCAAATGGTTCACAACCTTCTTTCCATTCGCCAGTTTACTACTGACAATTCTTGTTCCATTGAATTTGACTCTTCTGGTCTTACTGTGAAGAATTCGGCTTCCCGGCGTCCGCTCCTCCGATGTGACAGCTCGGGGCCCCTTTACACTCTTCGTCTTCCTGCTTCCGCTGCTCCACCTTAAACTACTTCTTCGTCTGCTGCTTTTGCCGTGACGCCGTATTCCACCACCTGGCACCGCCGACTTGGTCACCCCGGCCGCGATGTTTTGGCTCAGCTAGGTCGTAGTACCGATATTCCATGTACTAGGACTCCTGCTGAGCACGTTTGTCATGCGTGCCAGTTAGGTCGTCATGTCAGACTTTCTTTTTCTTCGTCTTCTTCGCATGCTGCGCATGCTTTCGATCTTGTTCATTGTGATCTGTGGACATCTCCTGTACTCAGCATGTCGGGTTATAAATATTATCTGGTGGTTGTTGATGATTTTTCTCATTACTCTTGGACTTTTCCTTTGCGCGCCAAGTCTGAGACCTTCCCCACCATTCTCCATTTTTTTGCCTGGGTGTCCACTCAGTTCGGCCTCACCATTGAGGCCGTCCAGTGTGACAACGGGTGTGAGTTTGATAACTCCACCTCCCGTTCCTTCTTCCTCTTTCGGGGTGTTCAACTGCGTATGTCTTGTTCATATACCTCTCCTCAGAACGGCAAGGCTGAGCGGATGATTCGCATGACGAACGATGTCATGCGCACCCTTCTGATCCAGGCCTCTCTACCCCCGTGCTTCTGGGCTGAGAGCCTCCACACCGCCACCTACTTGCTTAACCGCCTTCCGTCCACTGCTTCTCCTGCTCCCACTCCACACCACGCTCTTTTCGGTACCCCTCCTCGCTACGACCACCTTCGGGTCTTTGGGTGTGCGTGTTACCCTAACACCTCCGCCACCGCTTCTCACAAGCTGGCGCCCCGCTCGACTCGTTGTGTGTTTCTTGGGTACTCCCCTGTCCACAAGGGGTACCAATGCTATGACCTCACCTCTCGCCGCGTCATGATCTCCCGAAACATCGTGTTTGACGAGTCGGATTTCCCCTACTCCACCTCCTCCACACCTTCTCCTGACCCCGAGCTGGAGTCGCTGTTTCAAACTGACCCGGTGGTTCAACCACCGTTACCTGTCTGTCCTTTCCCTGCAGGGTCTCCCGGTGCACCGGCACCGCTTCCGGTGATCCCTGCTGCGCCACGCGCAGCCCCCGGACCTCCGGTCGTGCCGTGCGCGGACCCGGTGTCTCCTACTGCACCACGCGCGGCCCCGGTGCCTCCCACTGCACCTGCGCGGTACGCTCAGCCGATGCAGGTGTACCAGCGTCATTCGGCGCCGGCACCGGCGCCGCCGCGGTACGCTCAGCCTGTGCAGGTGTACCGGCGTCGTTCGGCGCCAACACCAGCGCCGCCTCCGGCTCCGGAGGCTCTTGCGATGCCTGCACCGGAGCCGTCGCCGTCGCCGCCTCCGCCGCCTCGCTCTCGAGTCGAGCCGGCGGTATACCACCCGCCAGTCGTCCATCGGGATCCTCGACATATCCATCCCATGGTGACTCGGCGGATGGCGTCTCAGGCCGCGACTCTCTCCGCCACCGAGGGGGAGCCGCGGGTCTCTCCGGTACCCTCATCTGTCCGCGACGCCCTAGCGGATCCTCACTGGCGTCGCGCGATGGAAGAGGAGTACGCGGCTCTTCTTGCTAACCAGACGTGGGACCTCGTACCACGTCCTTCTGGTTGCAATGTGGTCACGGGCAAGTGGATCTGGACGCATAAGCGTCGGGCTGACGGCACACTGGAGCGCTACAAGGCTCGCTGGGTTCTCCGGGGTTTCACCCAGCGGCCTGGTGTGGACTATGATGAGACCTTCAGTCCAGTGGTGAAGCCTGCTACTGCGCGCACGGTCCTCTCACTTGCGCTCTCTCGCTCTTGGCTTGTGCACCAGCTCGATGTGAAGAATGCGTTTCTTCATGGCACTCTGTCAGAGACAGTCTACTGCTCTCAGCCAGCAGGATTTGTGGACTCCAGTCGTTCGAACATGGTCTGCCGGCTCAACAAGTCTCTCTATGGTCTGAAGCAGGCTCCTCGGGCTTGGTATTCTCGGTTCGCCACGTTCTTGCTGACTTTGGGATTCACCGAGGTCAAGACTAACACTTCTCTGTTCATCTACCGCCGTGGAGATGAGACTGCCTACCTGCTGCTCTATGTTGATGAAATTGTGCTCACTTCCTCCAGTCAGCAGTTACTTGAGCGCGTCATCTACTCTCTGCAGTAGGAGTTTGCTATGAAGGATCTTTGTCAGCTCCACCACTTCTTGGGCGTCACTGTTTGTAGAGAGTTGGGCAAACACCACACACCCTAATGAGGGGGGGTGACATTTCATTATATAGGCCGTATAGGCTTGGAGTACAAGTTAGGGTACAAATACAATACAAGACCATATACAACTCTATATATCTAACACCCGCCCGCAGTCGCAGGGGAAGCATCACGAACACCAAGACTGGACCTAAAATCAGTAAACAACTGTACAGGAAGACCCTTAGTCATGATATCAGCATACTGATGTGATGAAGGAACATGGAGGACCCGGACTTCCCCCAAAGCGACCTTCTCACGGACAAAGTGGATGTCAATCTCAATGTGCTTCGTTCGTCGATGGTGAACTGGGTTAGCTGTCATATAGACAGCACTAACATTGTCACAAAAGACAACCGTAGCCTTCTTGAGAGGAAGATGAAGTTCCTGAAGAAGCTGACGCAACCAACAACACTCAGCCACAACGTGAGCAACTGCCCTATACTCGGCCTCGGCACTCGAACGAGAAACTGTGTGCTGCCGCTTGGACTTCCAAGACACCAGAGTATCACCAAGATAAACACAATAACCCGAAGTAGAACGCCTCGAATCAGGACAACCAGCCCAGTCGGCATCAGAATAGGCTGTGAGGGTATCAACAGGATCTGTACCAATGTGTAGGACAAAAGACAGTGTGCCCTTCACATAGCGCAGGATGCGCTTGACAAGCGCAAGATGTGGCTCCCTAGGATCATGCATGAACAAACAAACCTGCTGAACAGCATATGCAAGATCAGGACGAGTCAAGGTGAGATACTGCAAAGCTCCAGCAAGACTCCTGTACTCAGAGGCATTGGCCACAGGTGCACCATCTGTGGCAGACAACTTGGACTTAGAATCCACTGGCGTCGATACAGGATGGCAATCACTCATACCAGCACGCTGAAGAAGGTCCAAGGCATACTGTCGCTGAGACAGAGATAACCCATCTGAAGAGCGAGTAACAGAAACTCCCAGAAAGTGATGAAGTGCTCCAAGATCTGTCATAGCAAACTCAGCATGAAGTCGATCAGTAATGCGCTGAAGCAGGACAGAGGACGAGGCAGTGAGAACGATGTCATCCACATATAACAGAAGGTAGGCAGTGTCAGCACTAGTCTTGTAGACAAACAATGAGTGGTCAGACTCTGAAGGAACAAAACCCAACTGTCGTAAGTATGTGGCAAACCGCTGATGCCAAGCACGAGGAGCCTGCTTCAGACCATAAAGAGACTTCTGGAGAAGGCAGACATAATCAGGATATGCAGGATCAACAAAACCAGGAGGCTGTTGACAGTAAACTGTCTCATCAAGACGACCGTGAAGAAAAGCATTCTTCACATCAAGCTGGTGAATCGGCCACTGTCGAGAAGCTGCAATGCTCAGAACCGTCCGAATGGTCTCTGGCTTAACAACCGGACTGAATGTCTCATCAAAGTCAAGACCAGGCTGTTGAGTGAATCCGCGGGCGACCCAACGAGCCTTGTGACGAGATAGAGAGCCATCTGAATTATACTTAAGCTTGTAAATCCACTTCCCTGTCACAACATTAGCACCAGGAGGCCGAGGAACAAGACGCCAAGTATCATTGTCAATCAGGGCCTGAAACTCATCTGCCATAGCTGTGCGCCAATTGGGATCAGCAAGCGCACTACGATAATTGCTCGGAACAGGAGAAGCAACCTTATGATCAGCAGATAAATTCCGGTAATCGACAGGGTTTATGGTACCAGTCTGAAGACGAGTCAACCGCCGTAGAGTAGGCGGCGGTGAGGGGCCGCGCATCGGCCGGAAAGGAGGCTGAGGCGGCCGAAGATCACGCGCTGTAGCACCATACCGTCGAACAGGAAGAGGACCATTGACGGGGCGACGACGGTAGACGTTACCGAAACGCCCAGCCGGAGCAGCAGGTCCGGCAGGCGCTGGTGGAGCAGCGGGGACGACAGGAACAGCAGGCGCTGGTGGAGCAGCGGCTGGAGAAGGCGCAGGAACAGTCTCCACGGAGTCTGTCCCGCCAAGAGGAAGACAACCGCCCGTAGTCGAAGCAGATCCTGACGAGGGCACGAGACCACACCCGCCCGGACTGCCAGTAGCTGCAGCGTCGTCGAGAGGCCCTAACGGGGGCACGAGACCACACCCGCCCGGACTGCCAGTAGCTACAGCGTCGTCGAGAGGCCCTGACGGGGGCACGAGACCACACCCGCCCGGACTGCCAGAAACCGAAGTGCCAGATGGGGGTACGGAACCACACCCACCAGACGTGGAGACACCCAGAGCGCCGGGTAGGGGCACTAGACCACACCCACCAGACTGGGAAACGTCGGGGCTTGGTAGGGGTACGAAACCACGCCCACCAAGCAATCCGCCACCAGCTGCATGATCAGTAAAACAAGGTGCAATATCCAAGTCGCGACCGAGAAGAAAATCAAAGGAGCTGGTGGGAGTGCTAGAGTCACGCGCAAACGGAAAAGAGAGCTCATCAAATACAACATGACGAGAGATGATGATCCGGCGTGTGGAGAGATCCAAACAACGATATCCCTTGTGAGCAGAGGGGTACCCCAAAAACACACAGGCAGTGGAACGCGGCGCAAGCTTATGCGGGGATGTGGCCTGTAGATTGGGGTAACAAAGGCATCCAAAGACACGTAAATGCTCATAGGAGGGAGGAGATTGGTACAAACGAGTGTACGGGACTTCGTTGCGAATGGAAGAGGAGGGGCGCCGGTTAATCAAGTATGTGGCGGCTGCAAGGGCCTCAGCCCAATACTTGGGGGGCATGGACGCATGGATGAGCATGGTGCGCATAGAGTTATTGAGGGTACGAAGCACACGTTCAGCTTTGCCATTTTGTGGGGAAGTGTAGGGACAGGAGAGATGGAAGACGATGCCGTGGGCAGCAAGCAAGTCGTGCATGGCATGGTTAACAAACTCCGTCCCGTTATCAGCCTGGAAGCATCTAACGGTAGAACCGAACTGTGTGCGAACGTATGGGATAAAATCAGCAAGGTGCTGACGGACCTCAGACTTGTGCTTAAGTGGAAACGTCCAGCAAAAATGAGTGAAATCATCCAGCAAAACCAAATAATAAGAATAGCCAGAAATACTAGGAACTGGTGATGTCCAAACATCACAATGAACTATCTCGAAAGGGGAAACAGTCTGTGAACGAGATGAACTAAAAGGGAGACGCGCATGTTTGCCAAGTTGACAGGCGTGGCAAAGGGTGCGGTCTATTTTATTACATGAAAGTAGATTGTGTTTCCTGAGACTAGCTATGGCGGCTGGAGCAGGATGACCGAGGCGACGGTGCCACACCGAGGAAGATGCTGCAAGGAGGGCGGTAGCAGTGGACTGGGCAGCAGGCGAGATGGTGTAGAGATCGCCTGAGCTATTGCAGCGAAGAATCACGCGTCCTGTCTTGGGTTCCTTGACAGAGAAACCAAAAGCGTCAAATTCTATAGAACCACCATTATCGCGGGTAAACTGGCGAACAGAAAGTAAATTGCGAACAATGGAGGGAGCGATAAGGATGTTGTTCAGGAGGAATTTAGCGGAATTGGTGTCTAGAATCGAGGAGCCGCGGGTCGTGACAGGGATACGTGCACCATTGCCTACTAGAATTGAAGAATCAGCAGCTGGAAGACGAGAGTGGAGTATACCTTCAGATGAATGCATGTGAGTGGAAGCGCCGGTGTCCATCACCCAGGTGTCGCCTTGCAGCGACATCTGCTGCAGAGCAGCCACAAGGCCAGCCATGTCCCACTGCGCCTGGCCGCCGGATTGCTGCGCAGCAACCGCAGTGTGGGCCTGGGGAGCAGACCCAAGAAGTCCAGGGCCACCGCGCTGTTGTCCACCGCCACGCGAGCCCTGGCCGCCGCCGCCGAAGCCGCCCGCCTGACCCTGCTGACCCCATGGATTGATGCAAATCCAGGGTCCATTAGGGTTGGGCGCGCGTGACTGTTGCGGCTGTTGGCCGCTGCCGCCGCCCTTGCGGTTGTTGTTCCTCTTCCGCCTCTGCTGGCCGCCGCCCTGCTGTTGCTGCTGCGCCAGGAGTTGCTGAGGAGGAGGCGGCATGGAGGAGCGGCAGGAGGAGCCGCAGCCGGAGGAGCCGCAGCCGGAGGGCGTGGAGGCGTTGAGAGCGGTGGAGGTGACCAGCTTGGCCTCCTCGGCCAGGCGCAACTCCTTGAGGGCAAGGCGATCAAGGGCGCTGGAGAAGGTGATGTCGGGGTCATCAGCGATGATGTCGCAGGTGGAGCTGAAGCGAGGATTGGCGCCTCGAAGCAGGTTGAGCACCATCATCGTGTCATCGACGGGTCTGCCGACATCACGAAGGCGATCAGCAGCCTTCTTCATCTCCTGGCCGTAGGCTTCGACGGACAGATCCCCCTGAGTCAGGGTCATGAAGGCCTGACTCAGGAAGATAGCACGGGGTGCCCGATTCGCCCGGAAGCGGGCAGCGATGCCGGCCCAAAGCTTGTGTGCCGTCGGGTCCGCCTCCATGATGAAGTCGTGAACGGCGTCGGAGATGGTGCTGTAGATCCAGGAACGGACACAGCAGTCCTCCTGAATCCACAGAGGGGTGAGGGGATTGGGAGGTGCTGTCCCGTCGATGTGCGACATCAGGGCGAAAGTGCCGCACAAAGCCTCGAAGCACGCCTTCCACTTGGAGAAGTTGTCGGCGCGGAAGTCAAGCTTCATCGGGACGTAGGAGTGCACGTTGATCGCGGCGTAAGGGAGCGCCATGGGAGAATCAATCTGTGCAGCAGAGTCGTCGCCGAAGAGAAGAGAAAACCCGATGGAGCAATCGGAATCGCTGTCACCAGAGTCCACGTGGGTGATGGTGGACATTAACAGATGAGATCTGGTGTGGTGGAGAGGTCGCGCGCAGCCAGGGAGGCGGCGGCGCGAAGGGCAGCGGAAGAGAGGAGGCACGCGCGGCTAGGGAGGGGGGCGGCGCGCGCTAGGGCAGGGAGGGAGGGAGGGAGAGAGGCAGGCCTAGGGTTTCGGCTCTATACCATGTAGAGAGTTGGGCAAACACCACACACCCTAATGAGGGGGGGTGACCTTTCATTATATAGGCCGTATAGGCTTGGAGTACAAGTTAGGGTACAAATACAATACAAGACCATATACAACTCTATATATCTAACACTGTTGAGCCTCGCCCGTCTGGCCTTCTCCTTCACCAGCGGCAGTACACGCTCGATATTCTGGAGCGGGCTGGGAGGACTGATTGCAAGCCCTGCTCTACTCCTGTCGACACTCAGGCGAAGCTGTCTGCTGATCTGGGTGCTCCTGTGGCTGATCCTACTACCTACCGGAGTCTGGCCGGTGCCTTGCAGTACCTTACCTTCACCAGGCCGGACCTCACCTACGCTGTTCAGCAGGTCTGTCTCCATATGCATGATCCCCGGGAGTCACACCTTGCTGCCCTGAAGCGTCTCCTCCGCTACGTCCGTGGCACTGTGGACCATGGCCTGGTGCTTCACCGCTCGTCCTCTGCTGAGCTGGTGGTCTACACCGACGCTGACTGGGTTGGCTGCCCGGACACTCGCCGCTCCACTTCCAGTTACGCCGTCTTCCTGGGCGGCAACCTGGTCTCCTGGTCATCCAAGCGACAGCCGGTTGTCTCCCACTCCAGTGCCGAGGCGGAGTACCGGGCTGTCGCTAACGGCGTGGCGGAGGCGTCCTGGCTCCGACAGCTCTTGGCGGAGCTCCACAGCCCACTCGCCAAGAGCACGCTCGTCTTCTGCGACAACGTCAGCGCCGTGTATCTCTCCACCAACCCCGTTCAGCATCAGCGGACGAAGCATGTGGAGATCGACTTACACTTCATGCGCGACAGGGTCGCCATCGGCGATGTTCGGGTACTCCATGTCCCGATCACCTCCCAGTTTGCCGACATCTTCACCAAGGGACTATTCTCCTCGACCTTCTCGGAGTTTCGCTCCAACCTCAACGTAGCAGGTGGCTAGTTGTGGCTGCGGGGAGGTGTTTGCCCTTTGTACTTTCTTCTTGTCCAGTCTTGAACACCGCTGCGATGTTAGTTTAGACTACGGGGGTGTTAGCTTTCTTATTGTCCAGTCTTGAACACCGCTGCGCCGGTAGTTCAGACTGCGGGGGTTGTTGGTATATATGTGAGCCCATGTATAGAGGCCCATCTAGAAGCCCATGTATAAGAAATATATATCCCACCCTTCTAGAATTTGGTGGAATAGAGACAATTATTCTCTTCATCAAGCAATACCATGTAAATGTATGTGTGTTATTTTCGATCTTCTGTTGTTGCATGAAGACCAAAGTGGCTGCATGGTCTTTTCCTTGAAACAACAAGGACCTCCCGAAGACATCCTGCTATATAGAGCACCGACAACTGAATATTGAAAAGCATGTGAGAATCTTGATCCGATATTTCTTGTATCCTATTTTTTTTCATTATTAGATGCTTGTAGCCTTTTTCTGGCGCACGTTCTAACATCAAGATGCGTATGAGCTTTCTTGACAGTGACACTGAGTTCTGACTCTGGTTCCCAACTCCTTTTTGTGGTTTCTTAGTCTTTGTACTCTGATGGTTACAGAATGAAGTAGCAATTCTTTCAGCAAAAGAGAAGCATTGCATATTTGCAAGGTAGGTTGTATTAGTATTTAATGTGCTAAAAGACTGTATATAATCTAAGCCTTGTGATAGTCCTTTTCTGTTTCCAATGTTTTTCATGGTCTGAACTGAATACTGATTCACCCAACATTGTATAATCACAGTGAAGCGCTAAGGATGGAATGTTGAAATTTGGATGCACCACACTGTCATACAGGTACGTGCTGAACTTAAAATTCTCATGGTATGTTAGCAGTTTGAATCTTAAGCCACGATTCATTGAACACAACAACGTTGCTAATGTTGCTTCCTCTGCTTGAACATCGGATAACAGGGTTGGTAACAAGTATCTTAAAGCATTGCAGTGGCGTCTGCCCTTCGCTGGCAAGTGCACTCTAGGTGGTGATGACCATTCTACCATTTCCTGATCTGATCTGTTTTTGGAAAAGATGAGACCCGTACACGATCCACGTGAATGCATCTTCCAAAGCTAAAGCTTCCAACCACGATGGTTTCATCTCTCACTCATCGATTGGGACTTGTCTGGCTTTCGCATCTCCACACCAGCGCTGCAGCGCTTGCTGCCTGCTGGCCATGGATTCTTCTCCTCGTCAGTGTCTTGGCATCAGCACGTGGATATGGCATCGTGTCCTTTGAGATGATTGGCAGATTGGGTCACTTCAAGCTTTGTATCTACCCACTGACTCACGGATATACTTCAAAACTGGTCATCCGAGGATCTTATGCTAAAGGGAGAGAAGGTACTTGTCCAATTGGCATAGCGAATTTGATTCTTTTCTTCTTCCTTTTGATCTTCCTCATCCTGTCTTTCTCCTTGTTTTTTTCAGAATCCTTATCCTCGCGATTCATCTTTGTTTTCCAGCGAATCTTAGCAGATTTGGTTCCCACTAGCAGTCTGTACTTTGTAACATGCTCTTTTTTTTTGTCACAGTGTAAGTAACGAAGGATGAGAAAATATAATATCATTGACCTTGAACCACAATGGTCATGGTGAGCTTACATTATCTACAGTGGTAAGCAAGGAATATCTGTTGAATTCTTTTGAGGAATTCACACTTGATGTCTCAACATTACTGATACTCACCGTGCTCTCATGAAACTGATACTCACATCTGATGTCTCAACATTACTACCTGCAGTCAAAGAAAAGGTTGGTTAGGGTGTTACCCTGCCTCGAAAATACAAAGCATCAGTATTGCTGTGGATGTTTGTGCAAAATATGATTGAACTTGCCATGGATTTTATTTTCCCAGTAGATGTGGTGTACACGACAAATTATGGCAAGTGCAGCAATGTATTTATTTTGTTCACTATTAAATTTAGCAGGCCTTAATTGCAATATTTTTCTGGAAGTAAGATAAACATAGATATTAAAGTTACACGGGATCCTGACTAGATTGTTAGTATTGGAGCTTTTTTTTAAAAAAACTAGTATTTGAACATTTAGATCTCACACTTTTACATAGTTTTACATCGTCAGGAAGGGATCACTCATCAGGTTCACTGTGAATCTCTTCCAGTTGCATTACTCTGAACCAGAATATGAGCTAAATTTGACGGATTGGTTATTTTGTGGGACCCTGAGCAACCAAAGTCACAACAAATGTAAAATGAAATAATAGTGTTGTAGGACAAGCCGGAAAACTATGATAACACCTTCATATAGCACCTATACAATAAACTATGTGCCAAAGGAAATTGCAGAGATGAGATGGCAGATCCTGTATCCATCTTCATGCATTTCAGTTACAGATAAGTATAACGTGCTTTTCTTTTGAAGTGATCCAAAAACAATGTCAGGGCAGGGCAGATCTTGAATGAATCCGACGAATGGAAGTTCTATCTGTACAGCTTCTTTTGCAATAAAAGCACAAAATGTTTTAGGTTTCCGTGTACCATCGCTGCTCTTGAGATTTCTCTATGCAATTTTTTTCACGGTTGCTCTTGGGACTTTTTCTTTTAAAAGCTTGGCTGCTCAAATGTTTCCCTGAAATCTTCTTCTTGTAGAGCCTCACCTTTTTACGGCCTTGAACGTTTGGGCTGACATGAAGCACGCTGCATCCATCATTTTTTTTTAGTGGACCATCATTTTCTTCTAGGGCCTCACTTTCTCGGCCCAAACGTGCAGCTTCTACGGCCCGACTCCCACGTTCCGCGTCCACGGCCCAACTAATTTCCAAGCCCAACCAGGAGCGGAACTGGCAGCCATCCCTCTCGGCCTCCTCCGCTCCGGCAGGAGGCGAGGCGGGGCGCCGCCGCAGCAATCCGCGGCGACACGGCGTTGCGCGCAGTAGCGACGGCCGCGGCGGACAGCTGCCGGAGCGGGCCATCAGTTCCTGCGCCACGCTCCCTCGAGGTACATTCTACGCTCCAAAAAATTTGTGGGTTGGCAAAAATTTGTGGGGATGTTGTGATGGAATATCCGATCCAGAAATTATGGCTAGTATTACATACCACCTAGTTTGCTCGAAGGTTTATATTATTAAGTTTGGCATTTTTAAGTACGTTATCGTTGTTGTTTTAGAAAAGTACATTATTGTTCGGTATGCAAATTAAATCACGCAAAAAAAAGGCATGAGATCAGAGTTACGCAGGATCCCGACAAGGCAACAAGATTCAAGTACTGACGTGTTCATATTGCGTCGGTTAAAATTAGCTCACATGGCACATGGTTACTCACTTTAATACATCTCCAACCATGGGATCACATTTCACAATTCAATTATCACCTCAGAATCACTTCCAGTTTACCTTTTTGGTAAATCTGAATATAAGTTAACCCCTTGTTTAGTTCCCTTCAAAATTCCAAAACTTTACAAGATTCCACATTACATCGGATCTTTGAACGCATGCATGAAGTATTAAATGTAGCTAAACAAAATAACTAATTACACAGTTTGTCTATAATTTGCGAGATGAATCTTTTGAGTCTAGTTAACTCATGATCGGACAATAATTATCAAATACAAACGAAAGTGTTGCAGTACTTTATAGCTTTCCTTTTACGCATCTAAACAAGGGCTAAGTATGGTTCCACATGTGGAGGCTTGTAGACTGAAGCTGCTGCTAAACCTGAATAAGCAAAAGGTATGCAAACTGAAGTAGGACTAGCCAAAAAACTTGGATAATACTATCTGATCATACAGCACCCCTACACCAAAGAACGCGCCAAAGGCGATCGCAAAGATGACCTTTTCAATCATGTCGCCGTTTTGTTTTGCAGAGAAAATCACTTCTGGCGAATCACAGTGGTGGGCAAGCATAGGACCACACAACTTTGGATTCCCGTCGAAGCTAGAACTTGGAAATGTGCTCAGCTGGCCAGTGGTTGGAATAGGCCCTTCTAGGTCGTTGTTGGAGATATTGAATTTAGAAAGGAAATGCAGATTGTTTAGTGCGGTCGGGATTGCACCTGTTAGATGGTTGCTAGACAAGTCCAGTGCCTCGAGGTTTGTGAGGTTGCAGATCGATTGTGGGATTGGTCCAGTTAATTTGTTGTAGCCCAAATAGAGTGAAAGGAGCGCTTTCAACTGACCGATCTCTTCAGGGATCACACCACTGAAGTTATTCATGCCTAAATTCAGTGTCGTAGAGAAAGAAATAAGCATACGGAATTGTCGTGATTGACTCTTGTAAACAGGAAGCTCAAAGGCCTTTGATGCAACCTTATCTGCTTTTAGCATTGCCATGTCCACTAAGGATGTTGGAATTTCCCCTATAAGACTGTTGTTTGATAGGTTTATATGGAATAGGAAGTTTAGGCTGTTGATCCAGTCTGGTACTGGTCCAGTTAGTTGATTTCCATACAAAAGTAACACTTCCAATTTTTTTAGCTTTGAGAACCAGAAAGGTATTTTTCCAAATAAGGAACAATGATTCAAAGCAAGAACCTGAAGATTCTCAAAGCCATCAATTGTATCATCCTCTGGCATGGCCTCATCAAAGAAGTTGTGCCCAATAAATAAGGTGGTCAGATTCCTGCAACTCCCTAGGATCTGAAGTGCACCTGTGATATTTGAAATGGAGTTGTTAACAAGCGATAGAAATGTGAGGTATTTCAGATTGCTGATTCTTTCTGACAACTGGCCATGAAACTTATTTGAAGATAGTCGCAATGCTGTTAGATTGCTGCATGAATAGATGCTCTCTGGGATTGTGCCATTAAAGTTGTTCCGCAAAAGATCCAATACTTTTAAATTGGGTAAGTTGGAGAAATTGACATTGCTAAGTTCTCCGCTGAAACTGTTACTTTTGAGGTCTATGATAATGAGATTTGTGCAGTTGCTTAGAGTGGATGGGAGCTCCCCATGTATGTTATTGTGGTCCAAATGGAGCTCCTCTAATCTCTTTAGTTCACCTATTGAGTCCGGGACATTTCCACTGAGACTGTTCCCTCCAAGATCAAGGGTGGCCAGATTTTTGAGCTTGCTGATGCCACTGAGTGATCCTTCTAACTGATTGTTAGATAAAGAGAGGTGCTCCAATAAGGTGAGGTTGAAGAGTTCATCAGGAAGAACCCCACTGAGGTTGTTGCTCCCAGCACTGAGAGATGTCAGCATGGAGCAATTACCGAGTCCTGGAGGGATGCCTCCACTGAATTGGTTGTAGCTGAGATGAAGCAAAGCAAAGGATGGTGCACTGAAACAAAACATGGTTGGTATCTCCCCAGTAAAGCTGTTGTTGCTAGCATTGAGTGCAACCAGACTCTTCATCACTTCCCATGTGGTGGATGGAAACTGTCCTGTAAAGAAGTTGCTTGAGATGTTCAGCACCTGCAGAGGTCTCAGGGTTGAAGATTGCAGCTCCTGAAAATCTCCGTTGAGTTGGTTGAAGCTGAGATCTAGAACAATGATGCTGTTGGAGTACACCAGCTCTGTCGGTAGGCCTCCAGATAGCATGTTGTTGGACAAGTTTAAGTGCAGAAGGCCGGTGAGGTTGCCAAGGGACGGTGAGATGTGCCCCTGAAGACCTCTGGAAGCCAGGGAAACATCAGTCACCGTCCGGTTTGAACTGCAGACTACCCCTTCCCATTTGCAACAATCTGTGTCATGCTTCCACGAAGTATTGAGGCCACCATTGACGGAGAGCTCAGCGACAAACTGGAGCAAGGAGCTCTTCTCCTTCTCGGTGCATGAGGTGGTAGGAGAGGCCAATGAGAGAATTAACACTAGGGAAAATCCAAGCACTGGTGTCGCTAACTTACTGGTTTTGCTGTTGCATGAAGAATGAGGTAATGTCTTCATGAGTTCTCTTGTGGCACTATCAGGAGTGTTCTTGCGGGGTATGGTTTGGAGCAATGAATGCCCAATATATGTTTTATTTGGAGACGTTTGCCCTTTAAGTAATCAAGTATTCAACGTGCAAGAGATGGCAAGCCACTTCAAAATTCGTCTATTCACGACCTGTGCTATCATTCTAACAAGGTCAATCTGTCTCTTTAGAGACTTGACCGGCCTTGCTGTCAAAAGATGCAGGACTTGTTGGCCGATATCATGGACCTGTCTATTGCTATTGTTCGAGAATGACAAACATCGGCACCAGTACCTGCACAGAAAATTAGCCTATCTATATAGCAGGTACTGTTTTCAGAAAGATGTATTCTGGAGATCAAAGAATTTTGGGCAATAGTTTTGTCTGTATATATAAGTCAATGATTTTGATGGAGAAAAGAGAGCTTTTTGACCTGATGCTACTTGCTGCTTTTTCAGTGGCTGTGAAGTCTGGAGGATGGTTTTTGCCCTACAGCTGGTGCCGAACTGCCGACTTTGATCATTATCATTCATTGACATATCACTTGGCCTGATCTTGGTGTAGGACTGTAGGTGAAACATACAGAGAATGTTTTCACTTCCTTTTCAAGTTCAGGCTGCGATTTCAGCTACGCTAAAAAGAAGTGGTTGATGTCAGAGTCAAGAGAGTCGGCTTGACTACATGTCGATGAGCACTATCTGTGCTAATCCTTTGACCAAGGGGTCTTGTGTCACGGACTTTGTGCTCCTTGGAAGTTTTATGGATTTTTTTTTGAAGAAATAGTTATTCAGATAAATCTCGCTTTCTTTTCTCGTACCAACTGAATATGATATTTCTGTTTGTATGCTGGAATTGGGAGAACCTGGGATTGGAGAAAATCCGAGAAACCCATTTAAGAACGTGGTGAACATTTTTTTTTTGAAAATAAAGAGAACATTTTTTAAAAAAGAAAGAAAGAAAGACAGGCTGTTGTGGGTCGTGTGGGCTACTGCATACGGTCCAACATAGCCAATAAAACCATTCTACGGCCCAGCTACATATAGAGACCATGCTGATTGCTGGAGTTGCTGAACCTCACCGTCCCCAGCAGCACCTCCCACGCCGGAGCTCGAGATGACGGGAAGAGGATGCACCGCCACATAGAAATTGTGCAAACTAGAAAGAAATCGTTGCAACCCCAGATTTGTTTTGCAGGCCTATTGTTTGTTCCAAACAAAATGATAAAATATTGCAGGCCTTGGAAAAACCGTTCCAACTAAAAGAAAGAAATGATCTAGACATAGAAGAAATTGTTGCAAATAAAATAAGAAAATATTTCAGGTCCAATAAAAATATGTTCCAAACAAAAGAAAGTGATCTAGACCTAGGAAAAATCTGTTTCAAAAAAAAAAGATGTCTCCACTAGAGAGCGAATGCAACGGAGCAGAGGATTGATCTCAACACATGAGGTGGTGGTGGTTGCAATGGAGCTTGTTACTTGCTAGCGAGCTACCTATGACATTATGCTCATGGTAAGCTACTAAATCTATTTTAAAGTGATTGCTTTTTTTTTTCTTTTGAGGAGGTTTTAAAGTGAATGCTTTTCAGTATTCTTCACGAGCTTTTGTTCTATTACATATGGCCCAACTTTTTTTTAGGCTAATAACATATGGCCCAAATAGGTTGTTCTGTTTGTGTGCGGCCCAAATTAACCTTGGAACATGGCGTCTTTTTTATTTTTGTATTTTTCAAAAAAAAATTACAGAAATATATTTTTAGTTTTAGATTTTACAGTTCTATACCCTACCGCCCGGCAGGGGGCGGCAGGGAGGCGGTACGGACCTATATGTAAATAAAAATAAATTTGTTTTGCGCAGAGGTCTTTGGAGGGAGCCTGCCGCCCCCCTGCCGGGCGGCAAGCCCCCTGCCGCCCCACCAGTTGGCGGCAGGGGGCCTGCCGCCCAGCAGGAGGGCGGTAGGCTCCCTCCCCAAATATAAAACTCGCTCCTTCCCTCTGCGCCCTCGTTTTCTGCCCACGAGATCCAGAGAGGGGAGAGAGGAGAGAGGAGGGGTGAGGGAGGTAAAAAAACCGGCGAAGCCCTGTAGGATTTTGGATCCGAACCGCAGATAACCAATATTTCGCCGCATCTAGTTGTGCATGTAATAGCTTGCAATGTATTTGTGTGTACGAAACTAAGTATATTATGTATTTGCCTCGAATTTGGTTGTAATGAATGAAACCTTTAATGTAATATGTTATGTGGTATTTTGTTTAACTTTCTATTTATATTTCGTTCATTGTATCTTATGTGGTATTGTATCTTAAATATAATCATTACAATCAAACATAACAAACATATAAGTATTGCAATTAAAGGTACAGGCGTCCCGTTACAATTTACATCACAATCTAAAACTGATGTCCATCATAAGTTACAGATCATGTCATGAAATCATCTAAATCGTCATCCCAGTTGACAGATGGTGGTGCTGTAGGTGGTGCAGCATTACTTGACGAACCTCTTGACTTTTCTTTTCTCTCTTTTCTGGTTTTCGGTTCATGTACAGGGGGAGGAACATCATGTGTTCGAGGCCATGATTTGGGAGGCATGAAGTCATCCATATCGTCATCCCAGTTAACACAACTAGGTGCTCGAGGTGGTGCTGCGTGACTTGACGAACCTCCGGTCATCTGTTCTTGCGGAGGCCGAGAACTATCACCCGAAGATTTTTTACACCTCCTTCGTTTAGTTTGCGGCATAACTCCACCGAAGATACATACAAATTTACGAAAATTTAGTATCGATTTGTTAATCAACTCCGTGTCCTCGGGGTAATCCTAGCATATAATTACACAATAATTTTACTATTTCGTAAATATGGATTACAAATAACGGACGTGATTAGAACTGAATAAGAGTTACCTTAATGTGCATCTCATACACCTCTGGCCGCATCCATATCTTACAAGTAGTTTGTAACAATCCAATAACATAAGGATGATTCGCTAGTTCACATATCCTCATGTATATCTTCCGATGTTCTAGCAGGTGTTCCTTTAAATCTTGCATTGTAATACCTCGAAACAATGTCAAATCTTTAAACTCAACTAATTTGGACAACACCATCTCTATCGTACCATCCGCTAATGGATCTAACTTCTTACTGATTACAAGATGCGTCATGATCTCAAGAAATATACTAGATTTTTCTTCGGTCCATGAAAATCCAAAAGAATTAAGGTACTGTCATTCTAAGTTTACTATTTTATATTTCACTATCCAAAAACTAAATCTATTCTAATTCATAATTATTTTAGAAACAAGTCTATAATAATTGAGAAATATTGGTTACCTGCGGTTCGGATCCAAAATCCTGCAGGGATTCACCGGTTTTTTTACCTCCCTCACCCCTCCTCTCTCCCTCTCCCCTCTCTGGATCTCGTGGGCAGAAAATGAGGGCGCAGAGGGAAGGAGCGGAGTTTTATATTTGGGGAGGGAGCCTGCCGCCCCCCTGCCGCTAACTGGTGGGGCGGCAGGGGGCCCCCTGCCGGGCGGCAGGCTCCCTCCAAAGACCTCTGCGCAAAACAAATTTATTTTTATTTACATATAGGTCCCTACCACCTCTCTGCCGGGCAGCAGGAGTATAGAACTGTAAAACCTAAAACCAAAAATATATTTCTCTGCAACATGGGCCATGCCACACCGTCTCCTCCAACTTGTCTCCGGCTCTCACCCCCTAAAAAAAACTGGAAAAATTGTCTCCGGCTCTCCGCCGCTCCCAAGGTAGGACGCACGAGGCCGCAGCAGCCGCGGTCGACGGCTCCCGGCGGTGCGCCGCTCCCATGCGCGCACCACGGCGGCGAATTCCGGAGTCTGAGGCAGCGGCAGGCGGGGCGGCTATAATTAATGCTACAAATCCTGCCGTGAGTTCATTTCGGCCTTTTAGGGAGGCATATCCGGTGCAATCACCGAACTGGTGAAAGCACCGTGAAAGCAAACTAAAAATGTCTTCAAAAAATTCTGAAAAAAATCATGAATATACATCTCGGTCTACCCCATCTACATATAAAATTTCATGATCAAATTCATCTTACTCTAACAGTTACAAAAAAAGACAAATTTGGGCTGCATTTGAACGTTAATGATTGTCAGAAAATTTGTCTTTTTTGTAACTGCAAGTGTAAGATGAATTTGATCGTGAAATTTTATATGTAGATGGGGTAGACCGAGATGTATATTCATGATTTTTTTCAGAATTTTTTGAAGACCTTTTTAGTTTGCTTTCACGGTGCTTTCACCAGTTCGGTGATTGCACCGGATATGCCTCCGCCTTTTAGGGCCGAGCCCACACACCTTCCTCATTCGCCTCGCCGTCGCCGCTGCTTCTCCTCCGCATCGCAGCCGGAGCTTTGGGGTTCGGGTTCGGGGCTTCGGGGTTCTGGGTTGCTTGGGTGGGGTTGCCTCCGGTGCTGTGGAGGACAACCGGTGCCATGCAGAGGCGGCGGGGGAGTGCGGTGCTTTTCGATGGAGCTTGTGCCGGAGCTGGTGGCGGAGAGTCCGGCGGTGGCCGCCGGAGCGGAGGATGGGGACCCGGGGGCGTGGAATTGAATTTGCTCCCGCCGCCGGAGCCGAGGAGGACGGCGGCGCGGGGGGAGGAGGATGACTCTCGTTGTCGGCCGTTTGGTTCGTGAGCCGACGAAGGTTCTTCTTTAGGTGATGATTTCAGATTTTATCGCCTTCGGCCATATCTAAAGGCTGAGCCCTTAATCCATTTCGGTGGGTTAATTTATCCCTGATCTCTCTTTAAGGCCCAAGTGACGCTAAATTATCCTGACTATTTTTTTATGCAGAGAGCACGAAAGCTTACCGCTGTTTTTTACGCTGCAAATCTAGGGGCAGAGCCAGGATTTGATTAGGGGGGGGGGCAAGCAGTGATTGGGGGGGCCAAAAGTCTCGCCGCAGGCTGCCACTGGGGTAAGTTCCACCTTTAATAATAGTGTTATAATGGTGCTACGGGATCATTAGGGGGGCCAGGCCACTGCCCGCCCCCCCTTGTCTCCGCCCCTGTGCAAATCATGGCTAGCCGTGCGTGCATCCTTATATTTGTTTGTGTTCTAAACTGTATACATATCTGATAATCTAGCAAAATATGCATGATGATGAAATTGAACTTACTCTGGATTCCATATGGCAGGATTTAAGCTTGTGAAGATTCTGGAGTTAAACGGCGCAATTCAAGCGTTTGTTCCATCTAGTTTGGTTGTGCAGCATGATTTTACAAGTATGTTTTGGTCTTGCGGAAGTGAGAACAACTGATGATCACAACAAGGTTGGTGATGGTGATAAAATTACAAAGCTCACCCCAAAAAATAAAAATTACAAAGCTATAGTTGTCTGTTTTCTGGCGCAGTTCTGTCAATAGCTTGTCTTCAAGCCAAATAGCCAATGCACGCTACTGTAGCCCATTTCTGTTGACTTAGATTGGCTAAAAGTACCAGGATAATACAATCTGATCATACATCACTCCTACTCCGAAGAAAACACCGAAGGTGATTGTGAAGATGACCTTGCTACCACACTGTTTGTCAATTGTCATAGACAATGGACACAGGATCCGCCTCTGCTGAATTGCAATGATGGTTAAGAATTGGACCACACAACATGGGGTTGCCATCAAAGCTGGAATTTGTAAATGTACTAAGCTGGCCTGTAGTTGGAACAGGTCCCTCTAGGTCATTGAAAGAAACATTGAATTCAGAAAGGAAGTGTAGATTGTTCAGTGAGGATGGGATTGTACCCGTTAGATGGTTGTTTGCTAAGTCGAGCACCTGCAAGTTAGTGAGGTTGCAGATAGACTGGGGGATATCTCCATGAAATTCATTGAAGCTCAAGTTTAGTGAAAGGAGTTCTTTCAAGCGACCGATCTCTGGAGGGATTACTCCAGTGAAGCCATTGTTTCCTAGATTGAGAACTTTTGGGTGCATTGGCCGTCCGGTACTGAAGTGATGTACCTACAATCATTTCTAGCCCAAAGACTCTTGGATCCAGACGTGCTGCAGTCTTCTCTGATTTTAGCATTGGCATATCTGTTATGGATCTAGGAATTTCCCCAGTCAGATTGTTATTTGATATATCAACACAGAACAAGAAGGTTAGGCTGCTTATCCAATCAGGTATTGTTCCAGTTAGTTGATTGCCCTGTAGAAATAACATCTCCAAATTTCTGAGCTTTGATAACCAATGAGGTATTTCCCCCATCAATGAGCATGCACTTATTGAAAGAACTTGAAGATTCACAAAACCATCAATGTCGTCATTGTTGGGCATGGTCTCATTCATGAAACTAGTTCCGATAAGAAGAATTGTGAGATTCTTGAAGCTCTTTACTATATGAAGTGTATTTGTGATGTTTGTAAAATTGTTCATAGCAAGTGATAGGAAGGTGAGGGACTTCAGGTTACCCATTCTTGGTGAAAGTTGCCCACGTAAGTTGTTGCCAGATAGCCTTAATGCAGTCAAATTTCTGCAAGAGTATATGCTTTCTGGAATTGTGCCATTGAAGCTGTTGTACAGAAGGTCTAAAGTTTTTAGATTGTGCAGGGTGGAGAAGTTGACCTTGGCAAGCTCTCCAATGAAGTTGTTGTTCCTGAGGTTGATGGTTTTCAGATTTGTGCAGCTACCTAGCGATGATGGCAGCTCCCCAGACATGCTATTTTGGTCCAAATGAAGCTCCTCCAATCTCTTTAGCTGTCCTATAGAATCAGGGATGTTGCCAATCAGATTGTTCCGTCCCAGATCAAGGGTTGCCAGATTTTTGAGGTTGATTATATGTGAACCATCAAGTACACCATTCGAATCATTGTTAGGAAAAGACAGGTGCTCCAACGAGGTGGCGCTGAACAGTTCATTTGGGAGTGAGCCACTGAGATTGTTGTGGCCAGCCTTGAGAACTCTGAGCATGGAGCAATTACCAAGCCCTTGGGGAACTGTGCTACTGAACCGGTTGTAGCTGAGTTCAAGCACAGCAAGGGATGGAGATATGCTACAGAAATGGGTTGGCATCTTCCCAGTAAAGCTGTTGTTGCTGGCATTGAGTACGACCAGATTCACCATCCCTTTCCATGTTGTGGATGTAAACTGCCCGGAAAAAAAATTGCTTGAGATGTTAAGTACCTGTAGAGGTCGGTGAGGTGCTAGACGTGCCAAATCTCCCATGTCTCCATTGAGTTGGTTGAAGCTGACGTCCAGGACAAGAATGCTGTTGGAGGACAGCAATTCTAGCGGCAGGCCTCCAGACAGCACGTTGTTGGACAGGTTCAGACGCAGCAGGCCGGTGAGGTTGCCAAGGGACGGTGAGATGTGTCCCTGAAGGCTCCTGGAAGCGAGGAAGACATCGGTGATCGTGCCATCTGAATTGCAGGCGATCCCTTCCCACTTGCAGCAATCATAGGCATTCTCCCACGAACTGCTTAGGCCACCATCTTGGGAAAGCCCAGACGAATTGGAGCAAGGAGCTCCTCTCCTGGTCGATGCATGAGGCGGCAAGCGAGACCATGGAGACAAGAATCACAAGGGTAGTGCCGAGTAGTGGCATGTCTAATCCGTTGGTGGTGTTGTTGGAAGAAGAATAATAGCAATCCCAACCCAAGACACTACTAGTAGTTTTTATATTTGCCATGTCATATAGACACTACTCATAGAAATTACATCTCCAATCATATTTCTTCTCTCTCTTTTCTCCCTCCAATCACCTCGTCTTTTGTCTTGGTTTTCGCATAGATATGGTTTTTTTGCATGAGATCTGGTTTCTTCATGTTTTTTCTTCTCTCCTCATTAACTCACCTGCCAAATCAGTTTTTTGCTTATATGGCACTATATTTAATACTATGGAAACCAGCTGAGTTGAAGGATTGGGACTGCCCTAAGGTATTAGCTTCATGATCCTTCTAGGTGTTTGCACTTTGAAGTAAATATATAATACCTAGAGACTAGAGTGGGAAAGATATCTATTGCTCCCAAGCCTGCAAAAAGCACCGCACAAAATCTTGTCGATATTTGCTTGCAACGTACCAGAGCTTGCAGGTCACTTTGAAAATTTGGTTCTTTCAAAGAAGAATAAAAACTTGGAAAACTGGGAAGGCCGTCAAAGTCGTTGTTAGTCTCCATATCCACATGGTGTCTAAGATCTTGGTGACTTTGTCTTGAGTCTTGACCGACGTGGATGGACCATATATATATTATTAAAGAAATCTATATGTATCTGCTTGGTTGGCTACCAAAATATGAACATGCTAAAACGTGGGCATACTAATTTTTCTATTAAAACCTTAGCAATTTTATAATAACATTTAGTTAGGTGGGATGCTTTTTGGATTCTAATCGATTGAGTGCCAAAATTTATAGGTTTGCTCATGTTTTGGCATGTCCATATTTTGATAGCCAACCAAGCAGACCATATATCATTCTTTTTTTCTTTATTGAAACATCATCCTTTTTTATCCACATCATTTGCGTGTATTGCAATGTGTCAGGTTTGTTGTTGCCATGGTGGTGTAGATCGACGCGGTCTTGTGCTCACCCAAAACAAAGCAAAGCTGATCTGGATTATTTATGAGTACATGAGCAATGTACAGAGAGTACAAAGTTGCTTTCAGCTTTACATATTGCTAGGCTAGCTGAATCCTGAGACTACTACACGGCACGGCCGGCAAGTGCCGTTCCAAGCACGGCAGGAACAATCTAGGGCAAACTCTTTTCCCTCGAACACGGCAGCTGTGCAAGTCTTTTCCCCAGATCCCAGATCCCAATCATCGTCGACCTCAAAGAAGAGAAGAATTCCAGTCGCATACGAGGGCTCACACCAATAGTTACAGGTAGGGTTGGTAAAAGATTTAAGATTTTGAACTAGAAAATCTAAGAGCTGGATTCTAAAAGAGTCGGATTCTAATCTTATTTAATTTTAAACTAAATAATTTAAAAGTCTTGTTGGGCTGTGAAGAGACCATTAGGGCCATGGCCCATTACCATCCAGTTACAATTGGATCTCGTCAAGGGCGAAGCTTTGATCAGGCATGTACAGTACAACAGGATGTGGCCAAGGTGTGCAGTGCATAGCCTGCACCTGCGATAGTGAATATGCAGTGCATTGACTGTTTCTTGCTCACGTGTTTTTTTTCTTTCCGTGGAGCCTCCAAAGACTTGACTACTACTACAGAATAGCCTTTTGTTCCAGGACATTTGTCCCGGCAACCTTTGGGCCCGGGACAATAGGTGGCTTTTGTCCCGGGTCCAACAGCTAGCCGGGTCAGTGGGGGGCCAAGGCCTTTTGTCCCGGTTGGAGACACCAACCGGGACAAAATGGGGCCCTTTTGTCCCGGTTGGTGTCTCCAAGCGGGACAAAAGGCCCGCGTACCCTTTTGTTCCGGTTGGAACCACCAACCGGGACATAAGGCCCTCATTTTGTCCCGGTTGGTGTCTCCAACCGGGACAAAAGCCTTGGCCCCCTTATCCCCTTCCCTCTCCCCCCGCCCGAGCTATTCAGCTCACTTATTTCTTGCTGTTCTCGGCTCGGGAGGGAGGAGTTCTTGCTCATTTCTTTACCACATTTGTGAAGATCTTTGATTCCCCGTCCATCCATCGGTGCTAAAGGTTTGGGGCTTGTTTTTTTTCTTCCTTGGCTTGTATAGCTCATTTCATGATTTAGAAATAGAGAAAATGTGTAGCTAGCTCATTTCTTGGACATTTAGCTAGCTAGATTGCATATGTAGGTGTGATTTTCTTTTAGATTTAGATGAGTATGTGGATAGTATAAATTTTTAGAATGAGTGTAGACACTTCATGTGATGTACTTGTATACATGACCATATTGTGGATAGTTGATTTTTGTATTCATGAATGAATTAATGAAATGAGTATATTACAATTTTTTGTAATATGAATGGATTATTCTGATACTCTAGTGATGTATTTATTCAGGCTCACATTGAAACCATCTAGAAGCTAAAAAAATCTTTATTTCGAAACAAGTATACGTCGTTAATCTCCATCCAACGGTGATGGCACTACCTTTCGGGAATACACGATGCGCTATAAGTACGTCGCGAATCGGTTGGTCGCATCACCAGCACTTCCGATTGATAAGAAGACAACATTTGACGCAGTCAGCATGACCGTTGTTGTACTGAGAGCATATCAACGAGCATGTTGCCTGTGCCAAGTGTTGTGCCTATTAATCGTAAATGTTGGTGCTGCGACTGGCCGATTGGTGACATCCTTGTACCGCACCGTGTCCCCCCGAAAGGCAGTGTCATCACCGCAGGGTTAAGGTTACTGACATATACATTTTCAGAAATAAAAGTTTATTTTTCTTCTAGAGGGTTTCTGAATATTGAAAAGAGTGTACTCCTGGAACTGAAGGGTGTCAAAGTAATTAGAAGTTATAGAGAATTCTTTCAATTAATTAGAGATTTCTTGAGGATTAATGATACATTTCGTCTTTTTTATATGATTTCATTGTTATTTGCAAGAGTTATTAATCTGATCATTGTAATTGTAATAGTAAATAATTTTTGCATTGTAATGGTAAGAATTTATAATTTTGTGGAAAATAAAGGTATTTTTCAGTAAAATATGGCTTCAGCAGCTGGAGAGAGTGGCGCCGGTGGGGGTGATCGTTGTCCTTCTGGAGAGAATGGCACAACTCGAGTAGGTCGTCGGTACAAAAAATCTAGTGCTTTTCATAGGGCAGCGCTCCGTTATTTGGAAAAAGAATATAGAGAATGCATGGCAAGGGGCGAGGAACCTCCGTTTGATCTTGAGGATTTATTGCGGCGTTACGGTTCGTCACCACCAAACTCGGAGGTTTCAGCTCCGCCATCTTCTTCTGCGTCAGCAAGAAATCTGTTAGAGCATTCTGCATTCCAACGCAAGGACGGTTGAAAACCTATGTGTTGTTGACCGAATTTTTAAATTTCATGTATAGTACTCCTTTGTTAAGTTCTGTAATGGATTAAGTACTCCTTTTAATTAATCAAGATGTATGATGGATATTGCATATCTTTTAATTATTCATGTTATGTTACATTTAGTTTAATTTGGGTTTGATATATTTTATTTATTCGATACGTGTAAAGAATTCAAATCGATTTATTTAAAATGCAGATGGACCGGCAATGGATGTACAATGCTGACCGACGTTCGAAAGAATTCATTGATGGCCTGCATTATTTTTTGTCTACGGCTGAGGCAAACAAGCAGAATGGTTTTATGTGCTGCCCGTGTGTTCATTGCAACAATAACAAGGATTACTCATCTTCAAGAATCCTACACAGCCACATTTTCGCAAATGGTTTCATGGAGAAGTATGTTTGTTGGACGAAGCACGGAGAACAGGGGGTTACCATGGAAGACAATGAAGAAGAAGATTTTGACGACCACTTTCCCGGGAATGCTGGAATCGGTGCATTCGATGACGATATTCCCATGGAAGAGCCCGAAGTAGATGTAGCAGAAAATGATCCCAGCGACGATCTGGGGCAGGCATTGCACAAAGTGCAGGCAGACTGTGAGAGTGAAACGGAGAGGTTGAAGTTCCAGAAGTTGTTAGAGGACCACCATAAGTTGTTGTACCCAGATTGTCAAAAAGAATTTAAGAAACTTGGCACCACCTTAGAGTTGCTGCAATGGAAGGCGACATATGGTGTATCCGACAAGAGATTTGGTGAATTACTCAAACTTGTTAAAAAAATGATTCCTAAGGACAATGAATTGCCTGCCACAACGTATGAAGCCAAACAACTTGTTTGCCCTTTAGGACTGGAAGTGCAAAAGATACATGCATGCCCCAACGACTGCATCCTCTACCGAGGCGAGTACGAGAATTTGGATGCATGTCCCGTATGCAGTGCATTGCGTTACAAGATTAGAAAAGATGATCCTGGAGATGTCGAGGGGGAGCCTCCCCGGAAGAGAGTTCCTGCGAAGGTCATGTGGTATTCGCCTATAATACCACGTTTGAAGCGTCTATTTAGAAATAAAGATAATGCTAAGTTGATGCGATGGCACAAAGAGGAACGCAAGAAAGACTCGATGTTGAGACACCCCACTGATGGGTCGCAGTGGAGAAAAATAGATAGAACGTACCCTGAATTTGATTTGGATGCGAGAAACATAAGGTTCGGTTTGAGTACGGATGGCATGAATCCTTTTGGTGAGATGAGCAGTGGTCATAGCACTTGGCCTGTGACTCTTTGTCTGTACAATCTTCCACCATGGCTCTACATGAAACGAAAGTTCATCATGATGTCAGTGCTTATCCCGGGTCCAAAGCAGCCCGGAAATGACATTGATGTGTACCTAAGACCATTGGTCGAAGAACTCTTATTGCTCTGGGGCGATGAAGGTGTACGGATGTGGGATGAATACAAACAGGAAAACTTCAACCTACGAGCATTGCTGTTCGTAACGATCAATGACTGGCCTGCTCTTAGTAACTTGTCAGGACATTCGAACAAGGGATACAAAGCATGCACACACTGTTTAGATGATACCGATAATATATGGTTGACTCATTGTAAGAAGGTTGTATACATGGGTCATCGTCGGTTTCTTCCCATCAGGCATGCGGTACGAAAGAAGGGCAAGCATTTCAAAGGCCAAGCGGACCACCGAACAAAACCGATGCACCGTAGTGGTAAAGACGTCTTCAACATGGTAAAAGATCTAGAAGTTATTTTTAGAAAGGGATCTGGTAGCCAACCTGTTCCGAACGAAAACGGAATGGCGCCCATGTGGAATAAGAAATCTATATTTTGGGAGCTACCATATTGGGAAGTCTTAGATGTTCGTCATGCAATTGATGTGATGCACCTCACAAAGAATTTTTGCGTCAACCTGATAGCATTCTTGGGAGTGTACGGAAAGACAAAAGATACAATAGAAGCACGTCAAGAATTGCAACGTATGGAAGAACGAGATGCCTTACATCCACAACAGCGAGATAATGGACGACAATACTTAAGTCCTGCCAGCTATACTCTTAGCAAGGAAGAGAAAGAAACCATGTTTGACAGCTTGAGCAGTATAAAGGTTCCATCTGGATACTCATCCAATATAAAAGGAATCTTAAATTTGGCAGAGAAGAAATTTACAAATCTCAAGTCCCATGACTGCCATGTGCTTATGACCGAACTTCTTCCGGTTGTGCTGCGGGGGATTCTGCCTGATAACGTCCGGTTAACCATCGTGAAGATATGTGCCTTCCTCAACGCAGTTTCTCAGAAGATAATTGACCCGGAGAATTTGATAAAGCTGCAAAACGATGTGGTGCAATGTCTTGTTGGCTTTGAGCTGATATTTCCACCATCTTTCTTCAACATCATGACACATCTTCTAGTGCACCTTGTCAAAGAGATTGATATCCTCGGACCAGTATTTCTACACAACATGTTCCCATTCGAAAGGTTCATGGGGGTACTTAAGAAATGTGTTCGTAATAGAGCTCGTCCAGAAGGAAGCATCGCCAGTGCCTACGGAACTGAGGAGGTCATTGACTTTTGTGTTGACTTTATTGATGACCTTAAACCGATTGGAGTCCCTGAATCGCGATATGAGGGGAGACTAACTGGAAAGGGTACATTAGGAAAGAAATCTTATGTCTGCACAGATGATTTCTCATTCAAGAAAGCACATTATATGGTTCTTCAACAATCATCCTTGGTTGACCCATATATCGAGGAACACAAGAAAATTCTGCTCTCCAATTTCCCGAAAAAGTCTGAGGCATGGATTACACGTGAGCACATGAACACTTTCTGCAGCTGATTGCGGAAGCATCTAATGCATAACATGGATATAAGTGAACAACTGTTCTTATTGGCTATGGGACCATCTTGGAATATCTTAACATACCAAGGGTACGAGATAAATGGAAACACATTTTATACGATAGCCCAAGATAAAAAGAGTACCAACCAAAACAGCGGTGTTCGTATGGATGCCACGGACAATAATGGAAAAAAACACATATTACTGCTACATTGAAGAGATATGGGAGCTGGATTACGGTCCCAATTTTAAGGTGTCTCTATTTCGTTGCCAATGGGTTAAGCTATCTGGAGGAGGGGTAACAAAAGATGAGTATGGGATGACAATAGTTGATCTCAACAATCTTGGGTATAGAGACGAGCCATTTGTCCTAGCCCAGGATGTCGCTCAGGTTTTCTACATTAAGGACATGTCCAGCAAGCCAAAGAAGGGATAAACAAGCAAAAGGATGAGCCTAAGCGACACATAGTTCTATCAGGAAAGAGAAACATCGTTGGCGTGGAGGACAAGACAGACTTTTCAGAAGAATATAATAATTTTGTTGCCATTCCACCTTTCGAAGTAAATGCTGATCCATACATCCTGCTAGCCAATGATGATGCTCCATACTTGCGCCGTGATCATAATCAAGGGACATTTGTGAAGAGAAAGTATGTTACCGCTAATCCTTCATGTACTTGAATCATTTTATATTATTGTATAAAAACATAATCGCAATTCGAATACTTTTATTATATATGTACTGTACAATTATACTTTATGTGTTATTTATATTATTTTATATATATTTTAACTTAATTACTAGACTCAATTATAATTTTCATTCAATAATGGATTACTCAACTAATTTTATTTATTTCATGAAATTACATTCACATTAACACACTATACTCTCTCACTAACACACACAATCTCACTAACACACACTATCTCTCAAACTCACACACTACTCATTAATATCATGAAATTGCTTAATTTTATCTAAAATTCACTTTTTAAACGTTAATATCGTGATAGAATCCACTTTTTGTCGAAAAGCAACAGTTTGAAAAAAAATTCACCTAATATATTTTTGCATGGTCAAAATAACAAATATGATTTAAAAAAAGTTAGATATTTCATTGACCCAATCACTTGAATGAAAATTAATTATTTTTGTTGCGTGTATCAAGTTTATATAGAGATAAGAAATTTTGTTCCATAATTTTTGGAATCATAATTTTATTAACTGAATTAACAAATGAAAGCCAATTTTAAAAGAGAAGTAAAAAGAAACAAAAACAAACATAACATTAGGCGGGAACGAGGGAAAACGGGCCCCTTTTGTCCCGGGTGGTAGATCCACCCGGGACTAAAGGTGGGCCGCGGGCTGGGAATTTTCCCGGCCCGCCCAAAAACACCTTTTGTCCCGGGTAAAGCCACCACCCGGGACAAAAGTTTTGTACCGGGTGGTGGCTTCACCCGGGAGAAAAGGCCCCCCCCCATATATTTCCTTCCTCCCTCCTTCGCCCTTCCCCCAAACACTTGTTTCTTTTGGTGCCGCCGCCGTCCCCTGCTCCCCCCACCGCGCGAGCCCACGTCCCCGAGCACCGCCGCCGTCGACGTCGCCGCCCAGAGCCCCGCCGCGCGAGCCCAACGTCACCGAGCGTCGTCGTCCCTGCCAGCGCCGCCGCCGTTGACGTCCGCCATCCCGGCCCCGGCCCCGTGCCACCTCGGCTCGCCGCCCCGGCCTCCACTCCGCGCGCACGCCCTCGTCTTCGCCGCCCCCGGCGGCCTCCACTGCACGCCACCGCGCCGCCACCCTCTCCGCTGCGCGCCACCACGCCGCCAGCTCCCCGCCTCGTCGTCCAGGGCCGTGCCGCGCCCCTAGGTTTCCCCGCCGCCCTGTGTGAGTAGTGTGGCCGGCCGCATTTTCTTTTTTCTTTTCAAATTTTGTGTTTATGTAGAATTTAATTATCATGTATGAGTAGTGTTAATTTAATTTATTATATATTAAGTAGAATTCAATTATTAGAATTAGGTGCAAATTTTGTGCAAATGTTATTAGAATGTAATTTTGGATATATTATTAGAATTCAATTATAGATATATTAGTAGAATTCAATTATGGAAATATTATTAGAATTCAATTTTGGAAAAATTATTAGAATTTAATTAAGGAAATATTATTAGAATTCAATTTTGGATATATTATTAGAATTCAATTTTGGATATATTATTAGCAACAAATTATGGATATATTATTAGAGAGAATTTCGAGAGAAATAGAGAAGGAAATATAGAATTAGAGAGAATTTCTATTATGATGTATTCATTATTTAATTATGTCATTCAAAGGCTTTAATTCATCATGTATTTATTATTTTTTATGTCATTCAAAGAGTTCAATTTATCATGTATTTATTCTTTAATTATGTCTCGAGCTCGCAAACTCGCGCTAACACACAAACATTTCCGATAGTTTCCGATCGTTACCGATCCCGACCGAATCGTTTCCGATAGTTTCCGATCGTTACCGATCCCGACCGAATCATTTCCGATAGTTTCCGATCGTTACCGATACCGACCGAATCATTTCCGATCGTTACCGATACCGATCGAATCGTTTCCGATAGTTTCCGATCGTTACCGATCTAAATATGTGGATTATTTAGATAATTTTTTAAGGGTTTTATTTGTATTCATATTTTAGTTACGAAGGACCCGCGACACACAGACGCGGAAGACGAATAGTTCCTGTTGAATATGATTGGCGAAGGTCAAGGAGATGTCGCTGAACAAGCTGATGATGGCAGCAATACCGACATATATTTGAATATGTCCGGTGATGGAATTGAGGCACCATCTATTCAGTATGACGCTGCTGCTGAACAAAGTGCTAATGTACATATCACAACTATACTTATTTGTAGTGACAATCATATTTTCATCTGAATCTATATGAATACTATGAATATTTTTTTATAGCCATCTGGATCATCGTCGCAGCAGAAAAAGACGAAGCGAGGCCCAACAAAAAACTGGAAGGGCAGTTCATTATAACGGAAGTTGGTCCAGATGGCGAACCGATCGCTCCAGAAGCTGCCGCCAAAAAATTCATAAAACAATCCGAATGTATTGTTAGGGACCACATCCCGATCAGCTTTAGGCTCTGGAAAGCTTCCAATCCAAGCGAGGAACGGGATGCGGTACCCGAAAGAGAAAAAGAATGGTGCTGGCGGGAGCTTAAGAAAAACTTCACGGTTCCAGCTGAATCCGAAGAGATATGCAAGCACTGGACCCTGAGTAAGATGGCCGAACAGCTGCGATCATTCAAGAAAATTTTGACGAAGAAATATATCAAGACCGGGACCACACCCGTATTTACCGGCGAGCTCGAAAAGCTCAGGGGTCACTGGGATGCATTTGTGGAATACAAGTCTTCAGAGCTTGGGCTTCAGAAGGTGCAGAAGGCCAAAGACAATGCCTCGAAGAAAGTGTACCATCACACTCTAGGCCAAGGAGGCTACAAGCTTGCAGTACCCAAATGGGAGAAGATGGAGCAGGATCTGCTTGACAGAGGCATCCAACCTGCGACCATGAACTGGCCTGAAAGGTCAAGGACCTGGTTTTATGGTCACGGGGGAAGCTTGGACCCATTGACTGGTGACTGCATCTATGGGCCAAACATCCAGCGAGCAGCCCAGAGACTACAGGAGGCCATACAAGCAGCGGCCGAGGGAACATTCCAGCCGGATAGAGAGAGGGACGAGCTGACTTACGCCCTTGGGAATCCAGAGCATCCGGGCCGCACAAGAGGCAAAGGCGTGGTTCCGTGGAAGTATGGGTTCAGGGATTACATTGATTCATATAGAAGCTGGCAAAGAAGAAAAAATGATGAGCGGGAGCACTTGCGAAGGCTAGAGGAACGGCTCATGTCACACGATCAAAGACTGGAGGAAGAGGTTCAACGCCAAGTGGCCGTAGCAATGAGCCAGCAACAACAAGCGCAAATGGTGCCTCCAGAGCCTAGTGTCGCAGCCGATCACCTGTCTCAGCGGAAAAGCAGCTGCGCTTCCACAGACGTCGCCGTCACCGAGCCAACGGGGATCCAGGCCGCAGTTGAAGCGTCGGCCCCGCAGCGATTTCCAGTGGATGAGATCACCCACCGGACACCTTGTGACCTGCAGACTGCCGTTAAGAACTTAATGTTCACTGTTGCGTACGGTACTGCCATGCTAACCGAACCAGGCGACGTGTACCACGGGCAGCAAATTCCGCCTAGATACACAAGAGTTGGCGTGGAGCAGGTGTGCCAGGGTTGGGAGACGCTCGAGCTTGATATTCCTGGAGGCGATGGGGAGAGGACACTAGCAGAAACCATTCATGGCTACATCCTATGGGATAAGCGCTACATTGTCCTAAAGTCGGATGATCAAACACCAAGACCGGCATCTAAGCATGCCTCTCCAAGACCGGCATCTCCGCAAAACTCCCCAAGGGCAGCACTGTCTCGGCAAGGTTCACCGGCACATTCTCCATCACCATCATCTCATGCGCCGATGAACACTCAAGCGTCACCGTCGCCTCCATGGTCACCCCCTCCGCCGCCGGCAAAGAAGCAGAAACGGCCGCCGGCAAAGAAGGTAGCTGCACCGGCTAAGGAGCCTCCAAAGAAGAAGGAAAAGGAGAAGAAAACCAAGGAGGCTCCTATTAAACCCTGGGACATGAGCCTTGAAGAATGCGATCGGATAACTCAAGAAAGAGTTAAAGAGCACTTCAAGCCGAAGCCGAAGCCGGAGCCCAAGAAAGTGATAAATCCGATAGATTTGAAATTTTTTAAGGGAATGTGCGAAGCAAATAAGAGAAAATTCATTCCGAGAGACCCCCTTTCAGACTACGAACGCACAATTATCAAAACTACTGAGAAAAAGAAGAGACAATCAAAGTCGTCGTCGTCCGACATTCCACAGCTCGGAGCCCAAAAGAAACAATCAATAGAGCCTCTCGTAGTGGGACAGACGACGCAAGAACAAGACTTTGTTACATTTTTGAAAGAATCAAACCTGACGGCCGCTCAGATTGCAGGGGGAGAAGATATTCCAAAGGCCGATGTGGTCGTCAAATGGACGTTTGAGATCGGCAAAACTCTTGTACCCCCCAAAGTAGTGTCTGTGCTTCCAACGCAAATGTATAAGCTGCACCAGCACTACATGCGTGCGATGGCCGATTGCATCTTCATGCAGGGCGCAAAGATTAAAGATGACGATTTCTTACGGGGGAGGCCATTATATGGATAAACTGGGAAGAAATTTACCAACTATTCCATCAGGAGGCCCTCGACATCTCTATGGTCGGCTTGTGGGTTCTGTAAGTATTTTACTCTCCTTACGTATTGTTTTGCATGATCTCAACATACTGATCTCTTGATTTATTCGGTATCATGTAGAATGGAGATACAAACTTGCAGAAGAAAGGGATACTCTCACCTCGGCTTCATCGACCCAATTACTTGTAATTGGAGGCTTCTACGTGACAATTCCGATGAGATATTCCAAAACTTGTTCAAGTACATAAGCGTTCATCACAACAAGCAAATGATATTGTTTCCTTTCAACTTTGCGTGAGTGATTCCTTCCGTCTAACTCTTTCTATTATGTAATCGAATTATTTAAACCTTAACTACCAAGAACTGTCTCCGTATAATCTTGCAGTGAACACTGGGTCCTAATTGTCATAATTCCCGAGAAGAGCCTACTCGTGGTTATGGACTCATTGAGGAGACCTCCAGAACAATACGAAAATCTTCTTAACATGATGAAAAAGTAATTCTACCACTACTCCGTCGATGACCGATAATTTGAATCACTTTGTTACTTGACTATAATTGTTCTAATTATGCACAGGGTTTGGAAAGAATTCGCTAAAAATCATCCAGGCAAATTTGACAAGGAATTGAAGATCAAGACAGATTTTCCGGTACGCACTTGGATGATTCGTTGCACGATTCATTAGTTTTATTATATATTCATGTAAATACCTGATAATTTCTTCTCTCTTAAAGTGTATGAGGCAGAAACCAGGCAGAATCAATGGTCTGGTAGGTCCTCCAAAGGGCTGAACAGATTGGGAGGAGGAATTAAGTAAAAAACTTGTTAATATTTGAACTCGTATTTTAATTAGTCGAAATTAATTATCCCCTTTTTCCATAGGTCGGGGAGATGCGCGATAAACTCATACAGGAGGAAAAGATTATGGCGATTCAAGAACAATTCTTCAGATTTATTGTTGAGCAAGTCCTAAATCCAAAAGGCGAATTCTACTATGATGGAATATCTAATATTGACAATCACAGCAAATATGACAATATACGTGTATATATGTAATTAAGAACGAATATACCTATGTAAATATATATGTGTGTCTATGTATTAAATTTCTATTTATGAGTATCTATGTATGTATTAAATTTCCAAAAGGCGAATTCTACTATGTAATTAAGAACGAATATACCTATGCAAATATGATGGAGTATGTATGTATTATATATATAAGCACTCCAATAATATATATGTGTATATATATATTTATATAATATTGGTCCTAGACATTTTCATATGTAAAGGAATTCACATGTATAGATATGTGTATACATATATATATAAGTGAATTAATTTATATATGAAAACTATCTAGGACAAATATTATATAAGTAACTATATATATGTATATATTAGTGGAGATCATACACACTGAATTCCAATACATAAGTTTAATTGAAATGCAAAAGTATAATTGAAATAGAAAAAAAATTGAGAAAAGAAAAACATAAAAAAAGAGACCTTTTGTCCCGGTTGGTAACACCAACCGGGACAAAAGGGTGCGCTAGCCACGTGGGCGCTGGCTGCACCTTTTGTCCCGGTTGGTGTTACCAACCGGGACAAAAAGTCCTCTTTTGTCCCGGTTGCCAGACCCAGGACAAAAGGGCACCGCCTTTTGTCCCGGACTGGCGTTCCCGGTTGGGAAACCGGGACAACAGCGGTTTCCCAACCGGGACAAATCAACGTTTTTGTAGTAGTGCTATATACTTTTCATGTTTGAGTTCATTGTTCCTTTGTTCACGTGTTTCCTCGTTTTGTTCATCTTATAGCCTAATTTGTAATATTAATTTTTTGTTTTGTATACGAAATTGTTCATCTTTAAGAATATATAGCTTGTTCTTGATGTGCTTACTATTGTTCTTGATGTAGAATTTTTGTTTCTCCAACTTGGCCCCGAACATCCCTTAATTCGGCCCAGCTCGTGATGACCGGCCCGGTTCCATCCTGGTTGATTGTGTAGCTTGGAATCAGGGGCGGAGCCAGGAAGTTGATTTTTTCATTATTAGGGGGGCCAACCATACAAATTTATATAAAAATTTAATCAAAATTTAAATTTCTAATGTAAATTTGGAGACAGGGGGCAGGCCCCTATCCCCCTGTCTCCGCCCCTGCTTGGAATTCTGCATGTTCTTCTTCTTGTGTTTTGTGTCCCATCGGGCGACTACAGGCTCTTCCGTTAAAGTTGGAGACCTAAGCCTGTCCGCAGCAGAAAACAAATGCTAAAACATATAGCCTACGCCTATGGCGTTTTTTTTTGCTGTAGCGGGACACTCCATCCAGAACGGCATCGCAGCGGACGGGCTCCCGAATGCCAAATCAAGTGCGGTAGCGGTCGTCCGCTATGCGGCGACGCGGCGTGGGGGCCGCTCTGATCGTTGCTCCCCTATGGCTGGACACCACCACCGCCCGCCGCTGGACGCCGCCACCGTTGCTCTGGGCCGCCGCCGACGCCCGCCGTGCCGTACGCCGCAGGGCAGCGCTCCGGCCGCAGAGCAGTGCTGTGCCGCTGCAAAACCCGCCCCGCCACGCAGACCCACGCCGTGGAGCGAGGTCCGCCGCACAGACCCGCCGCCACCGCGAGGAGCCGCTGCAGCTCCGCATACCTCGCCCTCGCCGCGCGCCGCCGCCTGGTGAGCAGAGAGGAGAGGGAGAAGGAGCGTGGAGGGGCGGAGCTCGAGGCCGCCATGGCCATCACACGGCCATCCGAGGAAGCAGGGGAGGGCCGCGCCGCCCATGGCCGCCGAGAGGAGGAGGCGTGTGTAGGGCCCCTGCTCTACCTCGGAGGCGCGCCGCTGCCCTGGGTCCGCCGCACACTCCCGCCCCTGCCTCGCACCCGTGGTCGAAGCCGGCCGGAAGGTAGAGACGGCCACCGCTGCCGGATGTGGCCCCGCCTGAGGTCTACTGGGCCGGCACGGTGGCAGCCTGCGGGGCTGGTGGCGCGGTGACGCCCGCTCGCGAGCCGGCCGGATCTAGCGGCGGTCAGAGGGGCGTGGCCGGCTCGGTTCCTCCCCGCCGTCCCCGTGCCCCGCGGCCCTAGCTCTTCCCCCGCCGGATGGTCCAGGCCCTTGCTTGTCCCCTGCGCCGGCCGAGAGAGGTGTCAGCCGGATCCGACTGCCATGGCTCCGAGCGGCTCGAGAGGTGGGAGGTCGCCAGGGCTCTGCCGCACACGGATCCGCTCGAGACCGGCTGAGCTCCGCGCCGACGAGCTCGAGGCTGGCCGGCACGCAGAGGGAGGAGTCGAGCGGCAGCGGCGAGTCAGGGAGGAGGGAGGAGAGGGCCGCCGGCCGCCGCGCCGGCGGGGGAGCAGGGGAGAAGGGCGGGGGGGGGGGGAGAGAGTGGTGGGAGGGAGGGCGGTCGGGTGAGGTAAAATAAAAAACTGACACGTGGGTTCGGTAGTTGTTATAGAGTAAAAAATAGAGTATGAATGAGTGCAGAAAAACTGAATGTAGAGGAGAGAATATCGATTACTAGAATAAAATATTTCTTTTAGAGGATCAATTTAGAGTACGACGAGTGCGGACAGTCTGACCAGGAAGGCTGGGCGCTGGACTTGACCAGCCTGGCATTCTCTCATTCTCTCATGAACTGCATTGAGATGGAGAGGTTTCTTTGGGTCAGCATCTGTGCTCTCTTAAATTTTAGACTGTTGGATTCGCTCGCTCGTTTCAGCTTTGAGTGCCACAACAGCAGGATGCAGTTTCAGCTTTCAGAACCTGCCGGCTCTCCACATGACATTCCAGAATCCTTCGCATCTGCTGTATTTGCAATCCTAAACTCTTTTTTTTTTGACAGAAGATTTGCAATCCAAAATTAACAACTGACCTGCCCAGTCGCAACTCACAACGTAAAAAGGAGGCATCTGAAACTGGAGAACAGACGCAAGCACGAGAAGCACCAACATCATGGTACACGATGACAAAGCCAGTTGCCGTCATCAGTATTCAGTAACGCCAACATTCTTCTGACCTCGACAGATCAATCGTGTGAGATCCTCTAGCAATCTGTCACTGTCAGACCAAAGCTGACGGGCTCCTTCAACCAACTGAAAGGTTGAAAGAACAAGCGAGATCCTGCCAAATTAATCAGCCATCAGGTATCGGAGAGCAGGTTAACTGCCGCCGTACGCCGCCGGCGGCGGCCGGTTGAAGGCGGGTGGTGCGGACATTTTTGCCAAAGGCACCCTTCTTTTCCCAGCATATTCGCCGAAGCAACACCTTCGCGGGAGCGGTCGGTAAAATGGAATAACCACCGGGATGTGCCGGCCAGAATGCGCTTATATTGGTGACCGTCCGATGGGGCTTCAGACGGTTGAGATTTGGAGCTGGGTGGAGAAGTGATCCAAGCAAACGACAACCTGGAGTTCTCTGGTGCCCTCCTCCCTCCGGTTCCTCCTCCCGCGGCAGTCGCGCCGGCGCGGAGGCCATGGAGGTGGCGGCGGGGGGGGGGGGGGGGGGGCAGCATTGCCTCTCACCTGTTGTGTGCAGTCCCAGTACCCTGTGCGTCGCTCGCGCGATCCGGCATCTTGTCGCGCGCGCGCGCTGCCGTACGCCGCTTCAAGAGGCGGCGGCTGGGAGTCGCAGCGGCAGCTCGGGACCCGTGATTTCGAGTTGCAGGTAAATAGCACAACACTCTAGCCAAATTCTGTATTTGGCATTGGATTATCTCAGCAGCAAGCGGCCACTCTTTAATCTCCTTATGCTCCGATAGGATTGGCCGTTTAGCATTTTTGAATGCAGAGAAAACGGGTGGATTGCGAGATCTATACGGTCAGTGCAAAGGTTCCTCTCAAATTTGAATATTGCAACTTTTCTGTGTTTGAGTTGAGTCTCACGTTAGTGTTAGAGTAGAACAGGTTGCATTTTTTTTATATTTTTTACTCTCAGTGTAGCAGTAGCATCTGACTCATTAGTGTCACTTGTTCAGTTAGCAGTCCTCGATGAAGGCCCCTTAGAATTTAGCTACTGTTTAAAAGTATGCCTGCAGGTTTTGGACAACTCCATTTCTCCATGTATTTGAAAATTCCTTTTCTGCATTCAAAAGAATCAGTATACAGTGCAAGCATTAAATCAATATGAAAAGATTAGTTTACTCACACTTTTACAGTACAGACTCTTATCTCTATCTCAATGATCTAGAGCTGCTTCAGTATCTAATTCATCTACATACTTTGGTACATCCTGCAGGCTGAACTAGCGTCCTTATTGGTTGAATCTTTAGGTAATGACAAACTCTTATGACTTGTGAGCTCAGTTTGATTAATGTGGTAGTAGGCTGGTAGCCCATGGTCTCACTATGTTTAGCCACCCAACTATCTAATTACCTTTCTAATAAAAACTGTACACCAAACAAAACTTGCCTTAGTAATATCATTCGGCGTGGTAGAACTGTATAGTATTATTGTTAAGATGATAAAATTAAGTTCACACAGAATTTTTACAGTGTTCAACGTTTTTAACACATTTATTTCAAAAACTCAGATATCACTAGATCTCCACGAACCACGACTGGATCAGACAGAAGCAGATGAGCCTGTTCAGTGGATGTGTTGCTGAACCTGAATATCGGCAGAATGTGATCAAAGTCTCTGACTAGCAAAATTACTAATACTTCGATGAGGCTATCTGATCATACAGATAAT
The DNA here is from genome assembly GCF_016808335.1 of Panicum virgatum. Classification (NCBI taxonomy): domain Eukaryota; kingdom Viridiplantae; phylum Streptophyta; class Magnoliopsida; order Poales; family Poaceae; genus Panicum; species Panicum virgatum. The sequence continues at coordinate 4,122,004 of NC_053145.1, forward strand.
TAGATATAGGAATATTAATCCCTACAACAAATATTGCACCAAAGGCAATCACAAATGGAACCTCCTCCAAGATTTGCCCTTGAGATAATAGAAACCCAAGGTGCTCCGGTGGAATTACATGTTGGGTAAGCATAGAGCCGCATAGCTTCGGATTACCACTGTAGCTACAATTTTTCAAATGTATCAAACAGGCCTTGAGTTGGAACAGCCGTACGTCATCCATGAATACATTGAATGCAGAAACAGCATATGGATTGTGGATCTGCTCCATGTAATTTGTTGGAGCTCAAATTAAGCACAGTAACCGCTTTCAACTCAACGATCTGTGGTGTTATTGCACCTGCAAGGTTGTTGCTGCCCAGCATCTGTGCTTTAGGAATACAGTAGGTGCACTGTATTCGTATGATTGGTCCACGTAGATAAGACAGGCATATGTGTCATGTGTACAAATGGGTTTCAGTAGTCAGTACATTAACAACATGAAGTGAACCAAAACTTTGATTTTTCATTGAGCTATTTATGTACACTTGTCCTATACAAATGAAGTACATAACGATTGATGTATCCTTTAAAAGACGGATGCCAATCGCAGGTGTCAAAAGCGGCATATCTTGAGGATATCTATGAACTGAGAATGTTCAGGAGTGTAACCCTGCTCTGGATTAATCTCCTGAACAGAAGTCCTGCTCCATCCTCAAGATCCTTGATGTTGCACTCTAACACCTGCAACTGCTCCTCCTTGCAAACAACTGAAGTTCTCTTCTGTAATGCCTTCAATACAATAGATGATCTGGGCATTGCGATTTGCTTGGCCAAGAGCTGCACTGTTGACTCCAGAAGAGAGGTAGTAATCTCTCTAGCCTCGCGCAACAGCCTCAGGATCCTGCAGTCCTCATTGTCAGAGGAAACCTTCTTTGCAGCCTTCTTGAAATGTTTCTTCGCCTTCTTAACCAAGCGGAAGTAAGACTGGATCTTGGCCTGAACTGCTGCATCATCTCCTTTTCTGAGAGACACTTGCAGATCTTGGACAATGGCCTTCAACTCGGCAAAGTTCTCTTGCATGGCATTGCAGAGATCCAACAGCTGAAGAGAGCATTCCATCTCTCCATCCAGCAATTTCCTTTGCTGGGAGGAGCAAACTTGGTTGCTAGGGAGGCAAATAACCTCCTCAATGCAACTGTAGATGTCTCCAAGCTTCCTCAGACCATCGCAGGTTGTCTCGATGGTTGTCGAGGATGAGGAGGTGCATGCCTCTAGGATTTGCAGCTGCTCCTCAACTTTGGAGGCAGGACTAGAAGGAAGACTGATTGATCTATGGTGGTAAGCCATGACTTTTGAATTTTGATGGAGGCTTTAGCTGTGTTGTAGTTTAGGAGATTAGAAGCTAGGGTAGCAGATGTTGGGTTGAAAGTGTCTGGCCTTCAGAGGAGGCCTATTTATACCGAAAAAGCGTGTGTGACAGCATCATGTTGATGGTGGGCAAATAGAGTTCTGCCATTTGAATTTCCCAGCACATGGAATCTGTTTCCTTCATATATCATGTGTTATCCAATTTTTTAGTGCAGGATTTATCGTAGCAATGAGCTATCACATTGTCATGTTCCAGCTACTGGCGGCAAGAATCAACAGGTTAGTTCACTCTACTGGTAGATCCTGACTTGATTGCGTACTTTACAGATTATTTTAGTGGATTGCCAACCAATTATTGTCGGTGACAAGCGTGTCATCGAGCTGCTTTGCAAGAGTAGATGCCTTATTAAGCGCAATTCATGCTTCTTACACGCTCAACCTCGTGTTTTGGAGCTGACTTGTTCTAGATTTGCGCAGCAAGATCCACTGCACGAGGATTCTTTGCTTGTTGCTGGGGCAACACATGGCATCTGCAGAACATGCCCATCTAATTGTAAAGCATTTCAAACATTAACTTGAATAATGAACTGCTCCTTCAAGCATCAATAATGATGAACATCTTCTGGGTATTCTTGGTAAAAAACAAAGACACGTGAACTTCCAAAACTTTGCAGCATAACAACGGGATGCAAATTCATAAATAGTGAAGTTGACAGTAGGAAATAGACCAAAAACTGTGACTTTCTTTTTAGTACTGTTAGAGCGCCCCACCTAGCCAACTCGACCATAAAACCCAGGTGTTATAGTGGGAGGGGTGGTGGCTTTTATCCATAGTCCATCATTCCCCCTACGGCGTGCGAGCCCGGCGTAGCCCGCAGCAGGTTCTAGTGCCCGGCGTAGCCCGCAGCAGGTCTCAGCACACGAGAGGCGCAGGGGAAATCGCGCAGCGGAAATGCGTGGCCGGGTGGGTTCGAACCCGGGACCTCGGCTCTGGTACTATGTTAGAGCGCCCCACCTAGCCAACCCGACCATAAAACCCAGGTGTTATAGTGGGAGGGGTGGGGGCTTTTATCCTCAGTCCAACATTCCCCCTACTGCGTGCGAGCCGGGCGAGCCGCGGGGCTGTGCCACCTGTCCGGTCTCAGCACTTCGGTCTCAGCAAACGCAGCCAGGGAAATCGCGCAGCGGAAATGCGTGGCCGGGAGGGATCGAACCCAGGACCTCGGCTCTGGTACCAAGTTAGAGCGCCCCACCTAACCAACCTGACCATAAAACCCAGGTGTTAGAGTGGGGGAGAGGGGGGGCTTTATCACTGGACCAACAAGTACAGTTGCTCATTTACTGGTACACTACAAAATTGTATGATGATCGGCAGATCCTTTAAAAGGCGGATGCTAATCACATTGGATCGGGGTTCGTGCATAATCTATCTACAAACTGAGAGTGTTGAGGACTAGAACTCTGCTCTGGATCAATTTCCTGAACAAAGTCTCAATTCCAATCTCAAGATCAACAATGACCGACTCCATCGCCTGCAATTGCTCCTCGCCTCCTCCTCGCATGTTAGTCTTCTTTTGTGGGTAGTCCTGGAGAGAAGGGACCATTTGCTAGAGCATGGCATTGCAATTTGGTTCAACAAGAGATGCGGCAAGGATTCAAGCATGGAGATTCCAATCTCTCTAGCTTCAGCCAACTGCTTGATCACCCTGCAGCTTTCCTGGTCAACTGCAATAGGCTTCTTGCTGATCTTCTTCAACTGTTTTTGCACCTTCTTAGCCAAGCAGATGTAGGACTGGATCTTGGATTCAAGAGCAGACTCATCTCTTCTCTTGATGACCAACTGCATCTCCTGGATGCTTGTCTTGAGCTCAGAAAAGTTCTCTTGCATGGCGTTGAAGAGGCCAAGAAAGATCAGGGACTTCTCAAGCTCTTGCTCCACTGCTTTCCTCTGTTGTGGCTGGCAAAGGCTAACCTGTCCACTTGGTGAGCACATCATCTCCTCGATGCTGTTGTACAACCCTCCAAGCCTCCTGATACCATCGACCACTTTTTCAGTGGTAGCAGAAGCAATGGTTTCCTTGAGGCTCTGCAACTGTTCTTCGATGTTGATTTCTGCAGAATGAAGGCTAGAAGGCAAACTTGTGGATCTAAGAATGGAAGCCATGGCTTAAACTAGAGCTGCGGTATTTTTTCTTGTTTCTTTGGAAATGGCTGTGAGAAGCTGAGCTGCAATGGTATCAACTAGGCTACGATTTGCCAGTATATATAACCAAGGAAGCTGAAGCAGTAGCACTGCAACCCGGCCGACAAAAAGAATATTGCCACTGATGAAGTGTGCTGTGCTGTTGCGACATAGCCACAGATGTCCACGGCAGGTTGATGCTTTCTGTATGTTCACCCAAAGCAAGAGGAATCTCTGAAGCTGTCATAGTTCCATCTCCCAATTATCAGCAGCGATTTGTCTGGATGAGTCTGTTCTTCATGTTGAGATCTGGATCTAGAAATCGGTGAGCGTGGCAACCTGTGGCGTTTTGTGGTGTCTGGTTGTTTCTCATGTTGGCAACAGGAATCAACTAGGCAGCTTGGCACGTTAGCAATTGGCTGCAGCTTGGCATACATGCTAGTAGCTTTTGGAGAGCAGGATCCACTCTGCAAGCATCTTTTGCTTGTTGTTCAGCAGACATATATAGTGTGATTATGAAAAGAGAGAAACTTGATACTATTATACTTAATATATTGTTACCCTGCAACAAATACAATTTTTTTTCTGATAATATATGTATGAATTTGGAACTGTATTGCAGACATAAGTGTGTTGTCTATTGTACTCAAGCAATTGCATGAATAAGAAATTATGTGTACAAGAGGAAATGTGAACCTTTGTTTTTGTTTCTCGTTTGACAAACTTTTTGTACATTGCCCTCATAAAAATAGTTTCCACTATCAGCAAACACTTGCTTCATCTCTGCAGGATCCAAAGCTCCATGGCATCTCGGTCATGTTCCACCTGCCTGCTGCTCTTGCAACATTTGGAATCTGAGCTTTGCAATCTCAAGATGACTCATGTGCCGTCCAATTAATGCTGTGTTAGGTTTAACTGAATCACATTACCATGCTACACGTATTGGCAGCAAGAGCTGCCTGCTGGTGAACATTTGACTTCAGCATTCATGATTCTTCATGCCACATTGTCCTGCCAGCTGGTGCTTCCAGCATTTAGAATCTGAAGTTTGCAATTTCAAGATGAACCACATGCTGCCCAAGTTTCTTAACCGTCGGAACCAACCAAACCAGATCACCATGTTCCAAGTATTGGCAGCAAGAATCAGAATATCAGCTTACTCTAGGGCCAAAAAATTATAAATTGAGCTGGCATGCTATCTGTTAACCGGTGCAAGATGCACATCACAAGGATCTTGTACCTATTGTTGAGCCACATCACATGTGACTATTAACCGTGTCCATCTCAGCAAACAACTAGTCATTTCTTTTATAATCGGAAAATGAAAAGTTAAATGTTTTTATTCAACACCAAATTTTATCTGAAGCTCCCAGTTTCAGGTTATAGTTTAGCAATTTAGCTGTCTTCCGTATCAAATTTGGACAAGAAAATTCAAAGTTCAGACAATTTGGACAACATGAAATAGATCAAAACTTTGCTCTTTCATTCAGTATCTTTCTGTACATTTGTCCCATATATACATCAAAATTGTTTTGATGATCAGCCAGTCCTCTAAAAGGCGGATGCTAATCGCAGGGAACCTGAGTTGGTGTATGATCTTTCTACAGACTAAGAGTGTTGAGAAGCGAGACCCTGCATTGGATCAGTCTCCTGAAGACAATCTGGAGTTCGCTCTCAAGATCAACAATCTCCAACTCCAAGACCTGCAACTGCTCCTCCTAGCATGCAACTCTCTTCTTCTGGAATGCCTTGGACACAAGAGACCACTTGCTTGCACTCGGGATCAGGATCTCCTTTGATAGGAGGTACAATGTCGATTCCAGCATCGATAGAGCAATCTCTCTTGCTTCAGACAATAGCTTGACCACTCTGCAGCTATCAGTGTCAAGAACAACCTTGATGTTGATCTTCTTGAGCTGCTTGTATGCCTTCTTGACCAAACGGGCATAAGACTGAGCCTTGGCCTGAACAGCCACATCGTCTCCTCTCTTGAGACCCAATTGCATCTGTTGGAGGCTTGTCCTGAGCTCTGCGAAGCTCTCTTGCATGGCATTGCAGAGGTCAAGCAAGATGAGAGAGCGCTCAAGCTCCTCCTCCACTGCCTTCCTCTGTTGACGCTGGCTGCTGGGAAAGCATACGAGCTCATCGATGCAGCTGTAGATGTTCCCGAGCTTGGACAGACCATCAACTATGGTCTCGATGGTGGCAGAGGGAGAAGAGACAGCTGCCTTCAGGCTCTGGATGTGTTCCTCGACATTGGTTCCGTTGGAGCGAGGGCTTGAGGGAACACTTGCGGATCTCAGGTGGAAGGCCATGTTTGGAATGGAAGGGAAAGTTATGAAGCCTGTTTTCTCTGGAGGACGGAAGAGAAGTGAAGTTTCTGCAATGGTGTCTTCCCAGCTCTGGCTTTCCTCTTTATATAGGGAAAGACGTTGAAGCAACTGCACAGCCCAACCAGCAGACAGCACGAATCATTCTCATGTGCGATCCTGATGACCTGCAACAGAATCCACTCAACCCAAGAGGCATCGTTGGATGAGCTTGATTAGGAGGCTGTCATGTCTGCATTGTGGGTGGCAAACTGAACTGCACGGGTGAAGGACCATGAGTTTAGTATCAGATTCAGATCATGGTGAATGAACAAACAGCTGGAAGAACAAAGAGCATGTTGACTTTGCCTCATCTCCAGGCTCCGAAGACATGTTTAACCAGCTGGTCACAGCATTACACAATGGATCAGTGATAGTCCTTGTACAGTTGTCTGCATGTTTCTTTTCTTCATTGCCTGCTCGTTCCATCATCCCCACGTGTTTCTGCAATTTCCTAGCACATTAGGTGCAACTCTCAAATAAAGATATTATTATCACGCTGTCAAGTTGCAAGTACCAATAGCAAATAATCCATCCAAAGTGTAGAATATGTGCACGCTTGGCCACAGATATCCCTCTCCTAAACATTGTGGGAAGAAACAAATGAGTTTTTAGAGGGAAGCAAAACAATAGAAAAGAGGAGAACTTGATGCTTGTGTTGTATGATTGTATCAGCACAATTCACTATTTTGTTCACTGTGGTTTTTTTGGGTTAAGTGACAAAGTAAATATTTCCTGAAGTTACATTTCAGTTTCTAATGAATCATCTATTTATGCAGAATATTTCTCTGCTATGTGAATTTATCTCCAGCCCAAACATTTTTTAAACAAGCATAAAACAAATGTCAAGTTTCTAGCACTCTTCAAATAATTTTGCACCAGAAATCTAGTACGGTAGAATCATAGGCAATATGTCAAGCGCACTGTCTACAGAATGTGGAACTAATGATGCTACGCCTACAAGTTCAACTTACTTCAATCTTTCTTCGAGCACTGATCTGTTTCTTGTGCTGTGAAATTTGAAGCAGATCCACCGGAAGGGAACTCGGACCGCAGATTTCATCGAGATGTCGACGCTTCCGCTTCCGGAGACATGGATGCCACGGACGTTTCGCTCTGAATTGAAGAATAAGTTCAAATGCAACCTAAATTTGTTTTTTTTTTAACTTCCAGAGGAGGACGAATTTGACCCTGAAATTTTATATATAGATGAAGTAGGTTGAGATGCACATTCAAGATTTTTTTCAGAATTTTTTGAGACTTTTTTTAGTTGGATTGTACGGTGATTGCACCATAAGCTTGATTGCACAGGATATGTCTCCAGTGAGAGACTGAATGACTGATTACGCAAGTGAGAGGATTTAACACTGAAACAAATCGACCATCACGGCATCACTGAAACAAATCGACCGCATCCATGGTAGGAGGCGGAGAGCGGAGGCTCACCAGTTCGTCTGCTCATCTCCTAGCTGCGGATGCGAAACGAGCTGCCGTGGCGACTTTGAGGGCGGCCGGCCCCGGCCGTCCCGCGGAGCCTCCGCCGCGGTCGTCCTCCCATCCCCCTTGCCTCTTCCCAGGTTCCGGCTAATTTTACACGTGACCCCCTAAATATTTACACAGAACACCCTAACTTGGATTGCGAGTATTAATCGTGATCCAAAACTTTACACAAAACCCTCCAAATTGGATCCGCGTTTTTACATAAAACCCCCTGATATTTTGGCATAAACCCTCTTTTTTCTGATTAGTCCTCATTTGTTTCTGCTCTCCCCCGTGGCATGCGTTCCCGTCCGCCGCCGTCCGCCGGACGCTGCCGCCGCCACATGAGGCCACAGTTCCGGTCATGGGGTGTGCCCCAAGATAGCACCTGGCCCTCCTTGTGGGCTTCCTAATCCTTTTCCCCAGCCCACTCATCCATCAACCCCTTCTCACATCGGTAGGTAGCCAATTTCTCCATCGGTAGGGGCGCTCGATGGAGAGCAAGGGCAAAATGTTCCTGCGCTACGGGCCGTGCGGCGGGATCACTGCCAGAACAGCGACCTGCTGCCGCGCCGTGGACACCCCGCTGCTGCACCGCATGTCCGCACCCAACCCTGCATCCTCGATCGGGACATCGGGAGTGGCCCCGAGTCACCGCCGCGCCCTCCCCCTCCGGCCGCCGGCTAACTGCTCCGTGAGTTGAGGAGGTAAAGGCTAGACGTTTTGATTGATTTGATGCAACTGAAGACAATTGGATTAGGGTGCATTCTGCATATTTTGTTCGCATCTGCTTGCCATGTGAGATGATGCAGTTGCAGTCTATGGATGTCTGTGCTATTGCAAAGTATTCAGTAAACTGGAAAATCAGTAGCACTGCATAATAACATGCTTGGCAATGCATTCAACAAATATTGTTGATTAAAGGAATTTAGAGGTGGAAAATGCAATGATGTCCATCCAGCCATGGCTTGCCTCTCTATTTAACAGAACTAGACGAAGGAAGGAATGGCATCGTAACCATGTAGACAGCAAGAATCTATTCGACGATGAGGTGCTGTGCTGCAGTGACAAAGAGACAGAACTGCTTGTCCCGCTTTAGAAGCACCGCGGACTATAGTTGAGCATCAGCGTGGGATGTTTCAATAGTTGGTGGCAAATTCATTTGCATGAGTGCCTAGTTTAATGATAGATTAATATTGTGAGAAGAGCTGCCTGCTGTTGAACATTTTGACTTTAGCACTCATGATTCTTCATGCCACATTGTCCTGCCTGTTGGTGCTTCCAGCATTTAGAATCTGAAGTTTGCAATTTCAAGATGAACCACATGCTGCCCAAGTTTCTTAACCGGTGGCAACATCCTAACCACATCATCATGTTCCAAGTATTGGCAGCAAGAATCAGAATATATAGTGGCTTACTCTGGAGCAAATAAATTATCAATTGCGAGCTCATATCTCGTGGCTAGAGCTGGCATGCCATCAGTTAGGCATAGCAAGATCCACTTCACAAGGGTCTTGTGGCTGTTGTTGAGCCACATTGCATGTGAATGTTACCAGTGTCCATCTCATCAAACAACTAGTACTAATTTATTTTATAATACCAAGAATAAAGAATTAAAGGGACTTTTTCTTCGAATCTGAAGCTCCCAATTTCAGGTTAGAGTTTAGCTGCCTTCCGTGTCAAGTTTGGACAAGAAAATTAAAAGATCAGACAATTTTGACAAAATGAAATGTATCAAAACTTTGCTCTTTCATTGAGTATTTTTTCTGTACACTTAGTCTCATATATACATCAAAATTGTTTTGTTGATCAGCCAATCCTCTAAAAGGTGGATGCTAATCGCAGGGAATCTGAGTTGGTGTATGATCATTCTACAGGGTAAGAGAGTTGAGAAGCGAGACTCTGCATTGGAACAATCTCCTGAAGACAATCTGGAGTTCGCTCTCAAGATCAACAATACCCAACTCCAAAACCTGCAATTGCTCCTCCTCGCACGCGACTCTCTTCTTCTGGAATGCCTTAGACACAAGAGACCACTTGCTAGCACTCGGCATCTGGATCTCCTTTGATAGGAGGTACAATGTCGATTCCAGCATCGATATAGCAATCTCTCTTGCTTCAGACAATAGCTTGACCACTCTGCAGCTATCAGTGTCAAGAACAACCTTGATGTTGATCTTCTTGAGCTGCTTGTGCACCTTCTTGACCAAACGGGCATAAAACTGAGCCTTGGCCTGAACAGTCACATCGTCTCCTTCATAGTCACAGGATTCGGGGTCGATGCCTCGTCCCACAACCCGGGAACGCCGTTCCGATTCGAGGGTCGGGGTCGAAGAGGGTCAGTGTCCCATTCAAGGTTGGATCGCGTCCCGGTTTGAGAGGGGTCACAGCCCCATTACTAGCAGATTTAATTGGGATAAGAAGGTTAAGGACAGTGGATTGGTGTGGTTTTTGTTAGATAATGAGCCGAGTACGTGTACTATGGTCTAAATGTACTCTTTTTATACATTTCTTATATGCTTGTGCAGATTAGTTTCTTCATTAGCAGTACATATATATAGTTTTTGTCTTTTTAAAGACGCATCGACCCGAAGATATCGACCCGGATGAATCAGGGTCGCGTTCCACATAATAATTTATCGTTCCATAGAGGTATACCCTCTTCGTACCACAATTTTATAAAGTGACGACCCTCGACCCCGTTCCTCGACCCGGTCGACCCAGGAACTTTGTGACTATGGTTTCCTCTCTTGAGACCCAGTTGCATCTCTTGGACGCTTGTCCCGAGCTCTGCGGAGCTTTCTTGCACGGCACTGCAGAGGTCAAGCAAGACGAGAGATCGCTCAAGCTCCTCCTCCACTGCCTTCCTCTGTTGACGCTGGCTGCTGGGAAAGCATATGAGCTCATCGATGCAGCTGTAGATGTTCCCGAGCTTGGATAGACCATCAACTATGGTTTCAATGGTGGCAGAGGGAGAAGAGACAGCTGCCTTCAGGGTCTGGATGTGTTCCTCGACATTGGTTCCGTTGGAGCGAGGGCTTGAGGGCACACTGGCGGATCTCAGGTGGCAGGCCATTGTTTGAATGGAAGAGGAAGTTATGAAGCCTGTTTTCACTGAAGATGGAAGAGACGTTCAATGGTGTCTTCCCAGCTCTGGCTTCCATCTTTATATAGGCAAAGAGGTTGAAGCAACCTCTCAGGCGAACCAGCAGACAGCAAGAATCATTCGCATGTGTGATCATGGTGCCCTGCAACAGAAGCCACTAGACCCCAAAAGGCATCGCTGGTTGAGCTTGAGTAGGAGGCTGTCATGTCTGCATTATGGCTGGCAACGGACCTGCATGGGTGAATGGCTATTGAGTTTAGTAGCAGATTCTGATCATTATCAATTAATTAACATGCAAGTTGCCAGTCGAAGCACAAACAGCTTGTTGACCTCCAGGCTCCCAAGACACGTTTAACCAGCTGATCTGAGCATTACACGACAGGTCAGTTGTACCCCTTGTCCTCATGTTCTGTTCTTTGTTTCCTGCTTGTTGGATCATGCCCATTTCTTTCTGCAATTTCCTAGCGCATTAGGTGCTCCTCATTAATTAGTTTATTGTCACGCTGTCATGTTTCATTCGCTAATAGCAAACAATCCATTCGTGTGTATAATATGTGCACACTTTGCACCAGATATCCATCTCTCCTAAGCATCATGAGAAAAAAAATACATATGATTTTTCTTTTAAGAGAAACAGCAGGAAAGGAGAAGAGAATATAATTAGTTACTTGTGTTGTATCTGCACCATTACTATTTTGTCCACAGTTGTTTTCTGGGTTGAAGAGATACAGGTAAATATTTCCTTACATTTTTTTTCTGAGGAATCATCTTCAAAGATTATTTCGCTACTATATGAACCTTTATCTTCAGCCCAAACACTTGTTTAAACAAGTATTCCAGCCTGAGCAAGTGTTTTGAGTTCATTGAATGATGAAACTATAGGTACACATAAATCTAATAGGCGCTGTCTCTTATTTTCTTGACAAATTTAGACTTCTTCGATTCTCAGCTTACATGGTTGCATTCTTTTGCATTTGCACCAAATGGCTTATTCCTCACCTCCTCAGTCCTGAGACCTGACCAGAAATCCCCTCCAGTTACTTATTTTTTGTAGTAGACATGAAAAAGATAATTAAATATGCTTCACACCTATAGAAAGCTAGTCCATAATCGACATGCAACTCAATATTGTGGAACCTGAGTAGGAGACAATTAGAACTAAAATCATCAATTCTTCACAATCTCAATTCTCACATGTAAACTGGGACTAACCAAAATACCTTGACAACACTGTTTGATCATATAGCACTCCTATACCAAAGAAAGCTCCAAAAGCAATCACAAAGGTGACCCTTTTGACCATTTGTTCTGTGGAGGTAACAGAGACTGGAGGTGCTTCAGCCAAGCCACAGAGTTTGAAAATCATAATCCCACACAACTTCGGGTTCCCATCAAAGCTAGAACTTGGAAATGTACTAAGCTGGCCTCCATTTGTAATAGGCCCTTCCAGGTCATTATGAGAAACATTGAATTCAGAGAGGAAGTGCAGGTTGTTCAGCGCTGATGGGATTGCACCTGTGAGATGGTTGCTAGACAAGTCTAAAGCTTCCAGATTTGTGAGCTTGCTGAGTTGCTGTGGAATCTCTCCTGACAAACCATTGAAGCTCAAATTGAGCTTCTCAAGCGATTTCAACTGAACAATCTCCTGGGGAATCACACCGGTTAAGTTATTATGACCAAGATCCAGTGTTTTCTTGAAAGTAGTGGCTATCCGGTATTGAAATGAGTGAGCTAAATAAAGAGGTAGCTCAAACACCCTTGGATCCAAATGGCTTGCAGTCTTTTGTGTTATTAGCATTGGCATTTCCATTAAGGCTGTTGGTAACTCCCCTGTAAGGTTATTAGATGCTAGGTCGAGAAGGAAAAGTGAAGTTAAGTTTTTGATCCAGGCTGGTATTGGTCCACTGAGCCGATTCCTGTTAAAAAATAACATCTCCAGATTTTTGAGCTTTGACAGCCAGAGAGGTATTTTACCGGACAATGAGCAGTCAGTTATGTAAAGAACTCGAAGATTCTGAAAACCATCAATTGTTTCATCTTCTGGCATGGCCTCACCCTTGTAGCTGGATCCAATAAGTAGGGATGTGAGATTTCTACAGTTCTTGAGGATCTGAAGTGTATTTGTGATATTTGTAAAATTGTTGGCACCAAGTGACAGGAAAACAAGAGCTTTCAAATTTCTTATTCTTGGTGACAGTTGCCCATGCAAGTTGTTGCTAGATAGCCGCAATGCTATCAGGTTGCTGCATGAGTAGATGCTTTCTGGAATTGTGCCAGTGAAATTGTTGTACAGAAGATCTAATGCTTTTAGATTGAGCTGGTTGAAGAAGTTGACTTTGTGAAGCTCTCCGCTGAAATTGTTACCCTTGAGGTCAATTGTTATGATATTTGTGCAATTGCTCAGAGCTGACGGCAGCTCCCCAAACATGTTGTTGTTGTTCAAATGGAGCCCCTCCAGTCTCTTGAGCTGGCCTATAGATTCCGGAATCTTGCCATTTAGCCTATTGCCTCCAAGGTCCAAGGTTAACCAGATTTCTGAGCTTCATTATTTGTGCACCATCAAGTAATCCCTGCAAACCGTTGTTTGGGAAAGAGAGGTACTCTAACGATGTAGCGTTGAAGAGCTCATCTGGGAGAAGCCCACTGAGGTGGTTGTGCCCAGCCTTGAGCACTCTAAGTGCAGAGCATTTACCCATACCAGCAGGGATGCTGCCACTGAATTGGTTGAATGAAAGGTCAAGCACTGCAACAGATGTTGAACTGATGCAGAAAGAAGATGGTATCCATCCTTGGAAACTATTGTTGCTCGCATTGATGGCAATCAATTTTATTGTTTTCTCCCGCATTGTAGATGGAAATTCTCCTGTAAACAAGCTGCTTGAGATGTTGAGTGCTTGCAATGGCTGCTCAGTGATTGACAGATGAGACTCTTGCAGGGTCCCGCTGAGGCGGTTGAAGCTCAAATCAAGTACCGTGATGCTGCCAGATGAGATTAGTTCTGGTGGCAGGTTACCCGAGAGCGAGTTGTATGAGAGGTTGAGGCGCAACAAGCTGGTCAGCTTGCCAAGGGACGGTGAGATGCTTCCTTCTAGGCTTCTATAGGCTAGAGACACCTCCATAACTGCTCCACGTCCATTGCAAGTGATGCCTTCCCACTTGCAGCAGTCTGTGCTGTTCCACCAGGACATGGCAACACCACCATCATGAGATAGCCCAGCAATAAACTGTATCAGGGAGCTCTTCTCCTTCTCATTGCATGAAGTTGCAGGAGAAGACATGGTGAGTAGCAGCAGAAGGGGAAGACCAAAGAAAGGCATGGCCAGCCTACTAACCTTGCTTTTGCATGAAAAATGAGGCGCTCTTCTTATGTTTTTTCTTTTCATGAATTCTGGTCTAAGTAGGAATTGTATTTGTAAAGACCCTGTTCGGGAAGGTGGCTGAATTTATGTAGGGAAAGAATGGTAAGGAGCAAGTAGGGAAACGTGAAATATGAGAAGTCGACCAATCTCAGCACTTAAAGTATACTGCAAGTCATATATACTAATTTTTTAGCGTGGAAAACTGGAGCTTAAACTGGCCACATGATAAAGACCACTGTCAGATCAGTAGTAATTGATCTAGGACGGCACAGGGTGCTCATTGCTTAACTGTCACATCACTGCTTTTTTTAGCTGTTCACATCACTGATTGTGAGATGAGCTGGCTGGGGAGATGCATGCTTTGTTGTTGACACCAAACAATGTGGTTTGCTTACCACAGCACTGTTGAGCTAATAGAAATACTGCTAACTACTATCCTGGAGTTTCACACTGACAATTCACTCGAGCTGCCTCTTTGTGTTTTGTTCATTAATCTAATCTTCTAATCTACTAAAAGTTCAATCGTTTATATGGAGCTTGTTAGGTTGGTAGTCACCCTAGGAAAAAAAATAAAATGATATTAGAATCATGTTGAAATTGCCTTTTTTTTCTTTCATGTATTTATATAGGAAAAATAAAACTATATTATAATAACTTGCTGGTGTATGTCTGTTGGACTGGAAAAAGGGGGCATTCTGTTTCTGATTAAACAAGCTTATTTTCATGTGTCTTCACAATGATGTTGCTTAATTCTTATTTGCATTATGCAGTGGTTTCATTTTAATCAATCGCTTTGATAAATGGTAGTTTTTTTTCCACTGGATGTCTGAATGCTTGCTGCACAGAAAGTCTGCACCTACTAAAGTTTATTTGAAATGTTGTCACTGATCAATATTCACTGTCAATTGATTTTATTAATATGGATTGCTACTAGGGGTGTGATTATAGCTCTATAATGATAGACTCATGCCACGTCGAAATACCTTTCCAGGTGAAGCCCTTTACTTTCCAGGCGATGGCCACTGTAATTGGTGAACTTGGATAAGGTGTCGAACTGGCAATGTTATCTTCTTGACCTGGTAAGCTGATTTCCTGCCACTGTATTGATCTCACTTGTAGGGTTACAACTGGTGAGTAGTCAGGTTGATCGCATGACTAAATCTGCATTTTTCTGGTCTGTTTCAGTGTGTTGCAAACCATCAAAGTATCATGCCAAAAGAAACTTGCCACATTAGAGGCCTCAATGCTTCTATTGAGTTGCATGCACATACCAGTTCAACCCAAAAGCTTAAGTTGACGGGGAGAGGTGGGCAATTCACTTATATTCCAACAGCTTCTGCTCTGTGCTTGCTGTAGTGTGGACAGTTCACAATCTGTTCCACGTCTCCAAGAGATATGATGCCTCCAATCGACCACCGCCAATTGACTGCTGGACCAAATTTTGTCACCAACATTGCTTACCTTCTGGCTCACTTAACCAGGTGATGTTTGCACTTTGCACATGGGGTGATCAAAGTAGCTGACTTGTGAGACTATGACAAGTCACATTTGACATTTGTGTAAAGCTTGATAGGCGCCCTCTGTTCTACATATCTTTCTACCAGGGTCAGTCTACCAGACATTTGCCATGATCCAAGAGTGACGAAACAAAATCTATGTATGACTCCAGAGATACGCGAAGATTTTCAGATGAGAATTTACATGGAAGGGTGACCTCCATTCCTCACTATCTGGGTTCGCCACTTTTTGTGAACGTGCAAATGTGATCGCACGGCAAGATCATACTGCAACTCATTGACAAATGCACAGCGTAGACAATGTTGTGGAAGGCGTAGAATTTTGAGCAACAATTGTGCTATGCAGATATGCATTGCTAGTAAGCCGGATGATTATACAAAGTGTCACTTGTGACGACGTCGTCTTCGGCCTGATGCGTTTGCTTGTTTCTCCTTTTTCATCTTGACTCTTGACTTCTTGAGCGTGGATGATGTTTTTGCAGGGTCTGCAATCTTTTTCTCCCTACTGGCTTTTTATTGGCGTCATCATTCAGCGACATGTATATACTTTTTCTTTTGAACGAACTCGACATGTGTAGAAGATTTGGGGCAAATTTACTCAGGAGGATTTTTCCTCTCCTGGTGCCGTCTTTACTTATGTTCCCATTCATTTACATTTTAACCCTGGATGTATATCTATAATAAGTATGCACACTAACACTCACCCCTCAAGATGGGCCGTATATATTTATCATGCCCATCTTGTCACATGAAGACACATACCTTTTAACACTCAACCCTTTTGTTAGACAGTCAGCAATTTGTCCCTCAAAAGTTACAAACCCTAGACTTAAATTTCATTATCAATCCTTTCTCTAATAAAGAAGCGGTCGATCTCCACAATGCTTGGTCCAATCATGTTGAACTGGGTTGTCGGCAATGTTATGGCTGATTTGTTATCACACCAAAGCTTCATAGAACTGGCCTCTTGAAGTTTTAGCTCACTTAGAAAAAATTTTACCCACAATAGTTCACTCAGACCGGGACATAGCCCTATACTTAGCTTTTGCAGTAGAGCGTGATACCATAGGTTGTTTCTTGCTTCTCCAGATCACCAAGTTGCCACCAACAAATACACAATAGCCTGAAGTTGATCTTTTATCATCAGGACAACTCGCCCAGTCTGCATCATAATAACTTTCAACATTCAGATGTCCATTTTTTTCTTGAACAGGAAACCTTTGTCTGGATTCTTCTTTAAGTATCTCAAGATTCTATAGACGGCATCCATGTGATCACTCCTTGGGTCATGCATGTATCTGCTTACTATACTCACGACACATGTTATATCAGGTCTTGTATGACATAGATAGATAAGGCGCCCCACAAGCCTTTAATATCTCTCCTTATCTACAGATGTCCAGATTCAGCACCTAATTTGCAGTTTTGTTCTATTGGTGTAGTGGTTGAATGACATCCAAGCATACCAGTCTGATCTAGTAGATCAGAACATATTTTCGCTGTGAGAGCACGATCCCTCTAGGAGATCTCACTACTTCAATCCCCAGAAAATATCGAAGCTGTCCCAAATCTTTAGTTTCAAATTTCCTTCTCAAATTCTCCTTCAATGGTACCACCTCCACCGTATCATCTCTAGTGATAATAATATCGTCAACATATTGACAGCTAGGATAGATATGTGGTTTTTGGAATATAGATAGAACAGAGTATGATCTCCATTACACTGCTTATATCCCATAATAAGCATTGCACGTTTAAATCTGTCAAACCACACTCTTGGCGATTGTTTTAGTCCATATAATTTTTTTTTGAATCCTAGTACCTTACCTTCTGTTTCAACAGTAGTGAATCTATGTGGAATCTCTATATAAACCTCCTCTTTCAGATCACCATGAAAACCTCCTCTTTAAGATCACCATGAAGGAATGTATTTTTTAACATCCAATAGATATAATAGCCAATCAATGTTAGCAGCAAGGGAAATCAAGGTCCTCACGGTACTCAACTTTGCAACCGGTGCAAATGTCTCATCATAGTCAATCCCATATGTCTGATTGTACCCTTTTGCTACCAATCTTGCCTTATATCTCTTCACTTTCCCTTTAGGGTTTTGTTTCACAGTATATACCCATTTACAATCAACCACCTTCTTCTCAGGAGAACAAGGTACGAGGTCCCATGTGTCATTCTTCTCAAATGCTGCCAATTCCTCAGGCATTGCCTCTTTCCATCTTGGATCTTGCTTTGCTTCTTTCCAGTTTTTTGGAATTTGTACGGATTGCAGGGCAAATGCTGGATTGCAGGGCAAATGCCTGGTGCTCAGATGGTAAGAACCCATATGACATATAAATCACTTACCTCATTACTATGCTCACCTTCACAAATTATCTTCAAAGCCATATCTCATTGGAGGTTTACCTACAGTGCTCCTTGCTCCTCTTAGAACAAAAAAGGATGGTAACCTATAGACGTAACAACATTTTCTTTAAGAACGTAGGTGTAATTTTGAAATATGGTGTATTATTATAGAGGTAGCATGAAAATGCATAGAAGAACGGTGGTATTTTTTGTATAAAGAGGGAACATCGTCGTCGATCTATTCCATATATATATGCAAATGGATCAGATGTATGATATTTGTTTTGAGAAAAAGGGGATACTAACATATCAACATCTACCTCCAATAGTGACCTTCGATAAGCTTACACCTACTTTGCGACTCAACCTCATCAGCATCACCTACATTGCTCACCTAAGTGAGATTTTTTAGGCAACGATGGTTTGGTTACATTTGATGAACAATACTAACTTTATAGCATTTATCTTAATTTCTATATTTGAATGAAAATTCATGAGATCAAGATGTATGATATGATATTAGGTTATGTTTCCACAAGAAATGCAAGAGCAATTGTATGAATCCAATAAGCACAAAATGAGCAAGAAAACAAATGGTCTTGAATAAATATTCTACAATCAAATGGAACTTTGCGATTTCTTGAATAAAAATAATATATTCTCTATATATTGTGATTGATTAGAAAAAAGTACATGCTTCTACATGTATTAGCATCTTAAGGAGAGTGACTTTCTCTTTTGAACCATCCCATGGAAATTCTAAAAAGAATTTTAAAAGAATTCCTGCCATATCTGTGAAAATGGTAAGCATGAGATTGAGCAGGATAGAGTTAGCCTTGCTAGAAGCCTACTTTCTTTAGAGAAAAGAGCTTTCTTTCTTTCTTTCTCTCTCTCAAGGGATCAAAGCCTTTCCTCTATTATGAAAAAGGAGGGGGGTGGGGGGGGGGAGTCGGTGCCATTTGGAAAATATGCCTACTTGCTTAGGCAATCTATATAGAACATGTTTTTAGAGAAAAAGTAAGTAAAAGGGGTTAGTCTTGTAAATATTTTTTATTTTTGATATTTTTATATGCAATTCATGATATACCCTAATAGTTTAATAGAAAAGTCTACAGATACAACCATGACATTTGTGGTCAAACCCAACAAATTTATATCCGCCCACAATGTACATTTGTCCGCTATCTTTATCTAGTGACGTTAGCCCACCTAAGAAAGTAGGTGGTATGCCTACAAGTCCCTCGCTTTGGCCCTATATCATAGTATCCTTGCCCCTATTTCCCCATCCCTAAAGTCTACTCATAGCTGGTAGTTATCTAGTGACGTTAGCCCACCTAAGAAAGTAGGTGGTATGCCTACAAGTCCCTCGCTTTGGCCCTATATCATAGTATCCTTGCCCCTATTTCCCCATCCCTAAAGTCTACTCATAGCTGGTAGCCTAGCGATGGTGGCTCTTCTTGATTTGGTCATCAAATCCTCTTGAGTCTCCGGCCCCATTGCCACCTAGGTAATCTTTGCTGAACTACGAATCACCAATCCCTCCCCCACTCAACTTCTTCAAAATCACCATATTTGTTCTCGCAACTTGCCGCATCCATCGTCTCCTCAGGTATTCGCCACCACCATTGCAAAATCTCTAGATCATCGCCAACGATTGCCAACTATTCCTCTTGCTACAGATCCGCAAAATTGCAAGCTCTAAAGATGGTGAAGACGGACTATAGAGATCTCCATGGATTGCCCCCATCGCATGATGTCCTACACCGATCTCCATCTTCGCCAAGCGATGCGGTTGATTCATCGAATAATGGTAATTTTCCCCTCTTTTAATAGATCTCTTTCAGTTTCTATTTGAAAAGTATATTTTTACCCTGCCAGAATGATAGAGAAAAAGAAAGGGGGTTTTCCTTTATTTAGCCACAAAAAGGGGAACGGATTAGGAGTTACCAAAATAAATGTTGGAAGCTACAGTTATACCGCTAGTTGGGCCGTCCACTATAAGCCCATGAGCTTTCGTCCCACCAAATGAAACTTATCTGCATGACTGCCTGGCAAACCTATATATCTTTTAGAAGAAAATTTTTTACATATCTTCCGATGTTCAAGATGGATTCGTGCAGTGGCTATGATCATGGGGTTTGTGGGTCTGCTTGTATAGGTTGAGAGTTCTGGGTGGTGGAGCGGAGTTATCAACACATGATTCACCGGGTGGATGGGAATCTAGTTTTGAGTTTGAAATTTCAATGTGTTTTATTTTTTCTTTTAAATAGTTAATCCATTTTAAATACTTTTGAAGCATACTATTATTTACCATTAATTCCACAAAATAAGATCCAATATAAGTTTTTTTCCTTTTTTCTAAAGAAATTTACTATTTCAACCTTTTGGTGCACTACTGTAACATTTTTTATATGTTGCTTCAACGCTTAAGATAAAATCTTGAAATATTTAATCCGAAATGTCAAACTTGTTTAACTTAAATGTTTAATATGTTATTTCAAAATGTTCAATGTACTAGTTCAACATTTAATCATGTTTTTTTGAAAAAAGAAAAGAAAAGAAAAGCTTGATCTTGTCTGGGTTGTGTCATTCTACTCCTTTTGTTAAGCCTGCCGCTAGGTTCTAGGCCCGTTCTACCACTACTACCAATTGAAGCGCCTACTGCCAATTGGGCTGCTGTACCATTCAGCAGGTTTCTCGCCTAGTCTAGGTTTGTTGTTGGTGTTGTATGGCTTTGCTGCCCGACCTGCATTTTGAAATTCAAACCCCCAAGGACCCAAAGCCCACCTCGCGTATTTAAACGTCGGGTCCTCTGCTATCGCATTCTCTCTTCTCTTCTGAATCCTCTTCTCTCCTCTTCCCGCTGATCATCCAGACTCGAGTGCGTTGGGGCCTGGGGGAGAGCGAACCTTCTCGCTGCTCAGCCAGGTTCAAGGGTGTTGGGGGAGGGCGAGCCTTCTAGAATCTTCTACGATCAGGGTCCCCGGTACGTGCTCTACTCGATCACCACCCTAGCCAGCCTCCCGATTCGAATGCTCGAGTTTTTTTGCCTAATTTTTGGGATTTTTCTAGGAATATTTCGTTCCGATGATTTGAGGTGATCGTACGTCTTTGCAGTCCTCATTTGGGTTCGTAATCGATCAATTTTTTGCGATCTCGCTGGTTATTTCGTGATTTTGGGAGGTTTGTGGGTGCTCTGCGGGATGATACGATGGTTCGAGTTTCCTCCCAAACTTGGATTTCACGCAATGTTTCTACGAAATTAGAGCAGTTCAAGTTGTATGTAGGCGAATGCGTTCGAGCTTAGTGTCCTATTTTCGCTGGGCTCAATCGCGCGATCTAGTTTGAATCCCGCACTCTGCAATTTCCGCGTGCATTTGTGCGGCATTTAGTTCAGTCTTGTTTCGAGAACTTGTAATTTGCAGTATTAATAAGATTTCTCGGGTGCAGGGATGAACCCCAGCAACATCTCCGTCACCCCCGGCAGTGGTGGCAGCAGCAGCAACAGCAATGGGGGCAGCTCGGTGCACACATCATCACGGCGCCGCCGCCTCATGTCATCCGTGCCTACAGGCACTCAACTCGCTGCTGCTGATGGCATGGGTTACAGATCATCCTCGTCCTCCGCAGGCCCCGACCTCGATCCCCACAGCTGCCACCCCGAGGACTCGCCGTCGAATCAAGTGCGGCGCCTCCTCCTAGTCTCCCCGGCACGCACGCTGGCCGCGACGGACGACGCCGTGCTCATCATGGACGGTGTGCTTGTCGACAACGGACCCAGCACCCCCTCCAGCGCCAGGCGCTCCGTCTCCTTTGTTGAAAACAATGGGCCAAGCAACAGGCGCTCCGTCTCCATCAGCGACCTCATCCTGGTCTCTTCCGGCTCTCAGGGTGCCATCGCCGCCGGGAGCAGCGGTGGAAGCGGCGGCAGGCGCAAAGGCTCCAGTGGTCAGGTAATTGTTTGCTTGGCACTAATGATCTCATCACACTAACATTTTTGGTCAATGTTGTCCTTAGTTATTTGATCCGATTATTGTGTGTTTTTAAAGAGGATATATGCAGCATGTTTGACATGAATCTGAAAATGGAATACAATTATCAGTGTCAGCTAACAAAATTGGTCACCATACTGTATTGTTAGATTTT
This sequence comes from Panicum virgatum, assembly GCF_016808335.1. NCBI lineage: Eukaryota > Viridiplantae > Streptophyta > Magnoliopsida > Poales > Poaceae > Panicum > Panicum virgatum. Next base: position 4,143,870 of record NC_053145.1, read on the forward strand.
GGAAGAAATTTAGTTCGTGCATGGATTTCTTATAGCTACATTTGTAGTGTATAATTCATTATTCATTCTCTGGAATACAAATAGGAAAAGGGAAAGAAATTGAGCATCAAGTTGTGTGTGTGTGTCACACACACAAACTGACTGCATTTTCGTTTGATATCTGATTATTATCTTCAGCCTTAACATTTGCTGTTCTCCTTGCCAACAGGTGGGATCCCATAACCGCCGCTGGCACCATCAGGGAGCCGGTCCCTCCAACATCAACCAGGGGCAGGAGTTCTTCAACCCCTTCAACAACAACAACAACAACTAGAGGCGGGACTTCGTCAACCCCTTCAACACCCAGCACGGACCGGCCTTCCCCATCGACTTCCAGCAGACCTTCCCATACAAGCAGTGGCTGCCAGTAGCCCCACTCTACACCTATGCCCCACCCATGGTGGCCATCCATCCAGCGGAACTCTACCGGGGGTGTTCGATATCAGAAGGTCCCCGCCATCCGGGGTCAACATCACCCACCCAGATGGCACCCCACTGCAGCTGCCGCAGCGGCCGCCGACGCTGACGCCGCCGAGGGGATCCAGGGTCGTCATCGCGCCGCCGACGCCGCCGGAGCAACCCGAGACACCACCGCAGCCGCCAGCTTCGGAGCATCCCGAGACACTGCCGCCGCAACCACAGGAGCCATCTGCACAGATGTTCTGCTGGCCGCCGACCGTGGAGGACGCCACTGCCATCGAAGCTGTGTTGTACAGGCCCGGCACCAGAAAAAGGCTACCCGTGTTCAAGGAGATGTGCCCCGACGACGACGCAAACCAGGCCTCTCCTCCTCCTACTGCGCCATGCCTGTGACATGGATCATCGCTCCGGCCTGTACATCCCCGCTCGTTGTAATCGTACCGACCCGTAGCTCTGTCTCTGCAAGTCGTCGCACCGAATGGTAGGTGAACTAGCTATCGAACTTCCGTGGTCCTCGCAAGGGCGCCGTGGTGAGCACTGGTTGTCTGTTCAAACCTTTGAGTTGCATCTGCGTCGGATTCCTCTGCAGACGTGACATCGCTTGTGGAGATCGGAACGAAAGACATGTAGCCGTAGTTGGTTGGTGCGTGTACTCTGTCTGTCCGTCTTAAACCTGTTGGGAAACATGTAGCCAATCTTTCTCTGAGTGTCACACACACACACGACATAACACAAGACGCGCGCGACACACATACGCCCCCTCCCCCACACCACACACACACACGACACACTCGCACGCACACAAGGCGCACACAAGGCGCGGCGCGCACGCACACACGCGAACAGGTGCCAGCTACGCACAAAGTAACAAGTCACTGTAGATAAAGAGAGACTGGAGTAAGTATACATCGCACATCTGCGGGAAAAAGTCTATATCACCCCCTCACATATGGAGGATGGACTACATAACCCCTAACTTATGAAACGGTATATATCACCCCCTGAACTTTTCAGAATGCGTGGCTGTTGAACACCGGGATGCCGGCGTCGCTGACCGCGTAGCTCGACATGGGCGTGTGCGTGTGCTGTGTGCGTTGTGTGCATGTGTAGGCAGGTTAGCTGCAGTGGTGTACTTGTGTTAAACACGGAGGCACAGGGCATGGTTCGCGGTAAGCTCGGTGACGACCGGTTCATGGACATGAGCCCCTCGTGATCCGGCATGCCTGGAACGTGAGCCACTCCCTCACGCGCATCAACCGGTCCCTCTGTTATTCTGATTTGCGCCGAGGTCAACACTGGAAGGCTCCACCGTGAGCACATTGCTTTGTTTTTCTTTTGTTTCCTTTTATTTATGTTCATGTAATACCATATTCAATAGTTTTGTTGAACTGATTCAACATTCTAGAAAAAATTAATCTGACACTTTGAATAAACTAATTCAATATTATATTCTAGAAAAATTGATGTACTCAAATGACACAAGAGCACAAAGGTATGGTGCTATCCCTCCATTCCTTTTTGATAGTCCCATTTCAAAAACTCAAATGTTTACAAATAATAGTCCTATTTGCTATTGACATGGGCTATAGCAATAAATAACACTGGTAACGAGGAGTTTCTAGTTAAACTGGAGGACCAACTATAAAAACTCTGTGCTGCATTTATTATATGATAAATAAGGTTGTCTTTCTTGGTCATTGTGTCAAGATAAAATAGGACTATCAAAATAGAATAGAGGGAGTAACACTTTAATTTGAATAAACTAATTCAATTTTTAAATCATTATTGAAACAGTATACTCGATACGTTGAAATGACCCATTCAAAATATTGAATAGTATATTATAGTGTTGAAATTTTAAATAAAATAATAATAACATATTGAATCTCTATTCCATTAATCACAAAGAATATTCTGATTCAAATAGATTTTAAATCTGATTCACAGTTTAAGAGAAAGATCATTTGAAGTTTTTTTTGGCAACCGTGACTGAGCACGTTTTTCATTAAGAAAAAAGCAGTTACAGACACAATCTTGATACGGCCAAGCAACACTTGATTGACACAAGAGCACAAAGGACTAAAAAGAGAACAACAACACGACACATCAGCAAAGCAACACGGAGATGACAAAGGGCACGACCACGTCACCAGCCAGAACTCTACAACTGAACCTGCTAGCAGAAACAACCATATTCAGGGTGCAAAGGTCAACAACCTAGCAAAGGTGGCAAAGCATCCACTCGATCAACCAACCACGGCGGCAAAGCATTCGTCCGAAGCAAACTTCAACCAATGCAACGGCGGCGGTGAAGCGTCCCCTCATAAGAGAAGACTTAAATGTGATATAAATATCAGTCTCAGGAGGCTGATACACATTTATTACATCAGATGGTACATCACCGTACAATCCTCCGAGGAGGTGGACACTCGAGACAGACAATAACAAGAAGTAAGAAGGCTACGGTGATACATCAGAGCACGACTCACATGGGATCCAGCTCGGGCTCAGAGTATCGCGCCAGCGAAAGCATCCTGAATAAGGCCAACACCACAGGCAGAGTTGGGTGCAGGACGGAACCCCTACTCAACGTCTTCGGGAACGAAGTCTGGATCTTCCTCTGTAAAAATTAGGAAAGGGGTGAGTACAAACGTACTCAGCAAGTCCAACCACACCCATGGAGGGGTATAAACAGAATATAATGCGCAGGGTAAATCAAGGATAAGGCAAGGGTTTAATTTGCGGAAAACTAATTTTTATGTAGGGGTTCATTTGAAAGAAAAGGATTTTCAAAGCAATTTTCTCGCACCGAGTAACACGTAGGGTTGATCCACATAGGATCCAAGTTTTAAATTTGCTACCGGACTCCTCATCCATCGTAGCACACGGCACAACTGCCGGACACTTTTCCAAAACAACTCACGCCAACCCATCCATTCCCAGAAGAAACACTAGTTGTTTGACCAAACCGTAACTCGTCTAGTACCATGGGCACGGCTATTCGAATAGATTTTAACTCTATATAGGTGTGCAACTTTACCCACAAGTGGGGTACCACAGCACGAACACCTTAGTGTCGGTGCAGATCCCAACATAGCCATTACCCACCTTAGCTAGACCTGACTAGCCAACACGGGATCCACCAAGGGGCCATTGACCTATCACAAAGGTTTTAACTAGGGCATAAGTCACACAGAGCTTATCCCTTCTCTTTGATCACCCGTTGCTCTCAGCTCTCCTGATGGCTATCAGACTAACTAGTGAGATTTATTCTAAGCCGTTGCCGCATACAACAGTCGAGTGGTTTGCACGATAGTGGAGCTAGGCAAGATGACACATCAACTCGGTCCTTAATTGTGACAAGATGGATATCTCCCTTCCTTGCTCAACCACACAGGTACGAGCACACCATTCGGCAATTCACACAGAAGTGCAATCCATCCCATCTAATTCATCTTTCGAAAATTTCACATTTTTCCTTCCCACACACTCACACATTTTCCTTTTATAAAACAAGTTGTACCGTGTTCAAGGTCCTAAGCGTTCTAGCAGTGATTAACATCCAAACAGAATAAATCATATTCAGACATTAATCTAGGTGGTCAAGGAATGGTTATAACAAATCAAGGGGTGGCTATCCAACCATGTTTTCAGCAGTCAAAACATTTACAGTTTTGTAAAACAGGCCAATAGGTTGTGTTTATAAAACTTGGATAAAATATGCATCAAAGGATGGGATTGAACTTGCCGTTCTCAAAGCCTTCCGAGAAGTACTGATCGAGGTACTGTCCTTTGGGTTTGGGGTCGCGGTACTGGTCCTCGTTCACTTGCTCGCACTACTGCTCATCGACGGGTTCTCCCTCATTCACACCGTGATCTACGACGCACACAAACAAGCACACAATAAAGTAAAAGAAATAAAGATTTTATCGTTGAGCTCGAATCGGGAAACAATTAAGATATGAAGATAGGAGTGATATTTTTGCGTGGTTTTCTAATATACAGCCAAAATTATGTTGGGAATGGCGTGGTAAAGTTTCAGGTCAATCGGAGAATGTTTAGTGCATGAAATGATAGGTTACAGAGAGGTTTAGGGGTTGAACCGGGATCAGGGGCCTATTTGTAAATATTTTTGAGAAGGCAAGGGCTTGATTAAAATTTTAGAAAATATCCGGGCTCTTCTGGAAAAGGGCAGGGATCTACTTTAAAATTAAGTTTATAAGGTGGGGGCTAGTTCCCTAAATAAATAAAAGTGGAGGGCTTTCTTTGAAAAGATACTAGAGAGAGGGGGGCTCTTAATAGAATAGCAGGAAGGGCAGGGGGGTATGGGAAAAATTGCCCTCTTCTTCCACCTCCCCTCGCTGGGAAACAAGGGAGGGCCGAGGGGGGTCACCGGTGGCGGCCTGGCCGGCGGCCTTGGGGATCGACGACGCTCGGGAAGTGGGGGGAAAGGGAGAGGAGAGTGAGAGGGATTGATTCCCGGCCGCAGCTCGGGCGGAGGCGGTCCGTGGAGGCTTGGCCACGGCGGCGGGCGGCGGCGACCGTGGTGGCTGCGCTGCAAGGCTCGGTGGCGGCCTGGAGCTGAGGGAAAAGGGAGAGGAAGGCGAGGAGGTTCTTTTCCCCTCCTTACCTTGGGCAGTGGCGGTGCGAGGAGGCGGCTCCGCGGTGGCCGGCGGAGGCGGGCGGCAATGGTGGTGGCAGCGGTGCTGGAGAGCTAGAGGGAATGGCTGGAGGTGGCAGGCGGGTTGTGGAGGTGAAGGGTGGTGAGAGGGGCCTATTTATAGGCGGGGTATGGCGGTGGAACGGGCGGGGTGCAGCGGAGGCCGGCGAGCTCGGCAGGCGGCCTTAATGGCGCTCGGCGGAGCGGCAACGCGATTCGCGGCAGTAACGTGATGGCTCGGGCAGGGGAGGATGTGCAGGGGTGGACGAGCACGTGGAGGGGCCGGCTGCTGTGCTCGGCGTCGGGTTGTGCGGGCTCGAGTGGCGACGTGGGGTGCTGTGCGGCCGGCGGCGTCGCTGTGCGCGAGCAGTGCGACTCGGGCGGCGAGGCGGCGGCACCGCACCGGTTGACGGGCGGCACGGCCGCGTTGAACGCATTCTGCGCATAGGCTCGTGCGCGTGCAGCGCGTGGGGGCGGCCGGGTCGAGTCGGCAGTGACGGGCGGCGCGGCGAGCGGCGAGGCCACGTGGTGCGCGTGGGCAGGGGCGCACGCATGGGCAGGGGCGCGCGTCGAGGCGGCAAGGGTGCTCGGCGTGCGCGGCAGGGATGGGGCAAGCAGGCAGGGCGGTGGCCAGGGACGGTGCGGGCAAGCTTCGAGCTCTACTCAGGGCACTCGTGCCCGAGCCCGGCAGTGAGGAAGAGAGAGGGAGAGAAAGAAAAGGGGAAAAGAAGAAAGAAAAAGAGAGAGAGAAAAGGGAGATCGCGCCGGTGGGATTCGTGGCGGCGACCGCGGCCGGACGAGCACGCGCGCCGGTCGGCGACGCACTGCGCATTGCGTGGAATGAGGGAAAGAAAGGGATGGTAATTTTTACTATTGTCGGGACGGCTGGTCGCCGGGAATAGTTTCGAGGAATCAGGATCTCGGACGAAGGGATTTAGGAAGGTTTTGAGCTCAACGATGGAAGGCAATTTTGAAAATTATTTTTAGTGCGTGATTTATTTTGGTAAACTTTTCGGGACGTTACAAACCTACCCCACTTAAAATGAATCTCGTCCTCGAGATTCGGCTGGCTCCTAAATAGATGGGGAAACTCTTTCTTCAGAGCATCTTCACATTCCCATGTAGCTTCTTCTACTCCGTGTATGCTCCACTGAACTCTGTAAATCCGTACTTCGGAGTTTCTTGTCCTCCTAGTGACAGTGTCCAAAATCTTGACAGGTACTTCCTGGTACCGAATGTTTGGTTGTAGATCTATCTATTCTTCTAGCACATGCTCTTTCTCCGGTACCCTCAAATATCTCCTTAGCTGGGATACATGGAACACTGGGTGTATATCTGACATTCCTTCTAGTAGCTCCAGATGGTATGCTACAGCTCCGACTTTCTTCAGAACTTGGTACGGTCCAATGTACCGAGGGGCCAACTTTCCTTGTACCTGAAATCTTCGAGTTCCCCGAATAGGTGAAACCTTAAGGTAGACGAACTCTCCCAGGTTGAAACTTATTTCTCGTCTCTTCTTGTCTGCGTAGCTCTTCTGTCGAGACTGGGCGGCCTTCAGCTTTTCTCTAATCTCAGCCACTCTTTCTTCCGCTTCCTTTATGAATGCGGGTCCAACCAGGGCACGTTCTCCAACTTCTGACCACATCAGAGGAGTTCTGCATTTTCTCCCATAAAGAGCTTCGAATGGTGACATGCCAAGCTTGCTTGATAACTATTGTTGTATGAAAATTCTGCATAGGGCAAACTTTGCTCCCAATTCTTGCCATAGGTAAGGATACATGCTCTCAACATATCCTCCATAATCTGATTTACCCTTTCTGTTTGGCCATCCATTTATGGGTGATAGGCGGAGCTAAAATCCAATTTGGTGCCCATGGCTTTATGCAAATTTTTCCAAAACCTAGAGGTGAATTGGGTCCCTCTATCTGAAACAATTCTGCTAGGCACACCATGCAACTTTACTATGTTTTCCACATAAAGCTTAGCTATCTTTTCTTCACCGTAATTGGTCCACACGGGTATGAAATGAGCCGCTTTAGTGAGTCAATCCACTATTACTCATATGGAGTCATGTCCTTTCTGTGTTCTGGGCAAACCCAATACAAAGTCCATTCCTATCTCATCCCATTTCCAAACCGGGATGGGTAGGGGTTGCAACAATCCTGCTGGCTTCTGATGTTCAGCCTTGATCATTTGACAAGTGTCACAATGGGCGACAAACCGTGCAATATCCGTCTCCATTCCCTTCCACCAATATTTTTATTTTAAATCTATATACATCTTGGTGGATCCTGCGTGGATGGAGTAGGCCAAGTTATGGACTTCATCCATAACTATCTGCCGGAAGTCTCCTTCCTTGGCCACACAAATCCTATTTTTATACCATAAAGTTCCCTCATTATCCACCCTAAAGTCCGCTGCCTTATTTTCTCCAGTATGCATTCGGATTTTCATCAAGTCCTTGTCTGAACTTTGGGCCTTTCTAATTCTATCCTCCAGAGTGGGTTGAATGCTTATCTTGCGAATGGAACCTCAAGGGACAATGTGCACATTCAATCGTGCCATTTCTTCCTACAGATGGGCATCCTTGGGTCCATAAGATTTCCGGCTTAAGGCATCAGCTACCACATTAGCTTTGCCAGGGTGGTAATGAATTTCCCCATTATAATCCTTAACCAGTTCTAACCACTTTTTTTTGCCTTAAGTTCAAATCTGGCTGGGTGAAAATATACCTCAAACTCTTATGGTCGGTGTAGATCTCACACTTATTTCCAATTAGATAATGTCTCCAAATCTTGAGGGCATGCACTACGACTGCAAACTCCAGATCATGTGTTGGGTAATTCTGCTCATGAGGCCTGAGCTATCGGGAAGCATAAGCTACTACCTTCCTGTCTTGCATGAGGACACATCCTAATCCTTGTCGGGATGCATCAAAATAAATGACAAAATCCCGATGAATATCCGGTAGGGTCAGCACTGGGGCGGTTGTCAACATATTCTTCAATTCTTGAAAACTTCTTTCACATGACTCTGTCCAGGTGAATTTCTTATCCTTCTTGAGCAGCTCTGTCATGGGCCGGGCTATCTTGGAAAATTCTTCAATGAATCTCCGGTAATACCCAGCTAATCCAAGAAAGTTTCTGATTTCACTAACATTGGTCGGTTGCTGCCAGTTGGAGACTGCTTCGACCTTCTCAGGGTCCACTGCTGCTCCTTCTGCGGTCAGAGTATGACCAAGGAAAGCTACCTCCTCAAGCCAGAATTCACACTTGCTGAATTTGGCATATAGCTTATGTACTCTCAGCTTTTCCAATACTACCCGTAGATATTGCTCGTGTTCCTGGACACTCTTGGAGTAAATAAGTATGTCGTCGATAAAGACTATGACAAACTTATCTAACTCGTCCATAAATATCTTGTTCATGAGATTCATGAAATAAGCAGGTGCATTGGTGAGTCCAAAAGACATCACCGTAAACTCAAATTGCCCGTAATGGGTGACAAAAGCTGTCTTTGGGATGTCGCTTTCTTTAATCTTGAGCTGAAAATATCCTGACCTCAGATCAATCTTGGAGAAGTACTTGTCTCCTTTTAGTTGATCGAAAAGGTCATCAATCCTGGGAAGGGGGTACTTATTCTTGATGGTAACTTCGTTCAGTGCCCGGTAATCTACACACAACCTCATACTCTCATCCTTCTTCTTGACAAATTGGACTGGGGCTCCCCAATGCGATGAGCTTGGTCTGATGAAACCAATTCGTTGTAGTTCTTCCAGCTGCTTCTTTAATTTTGCCAATTCAGAGGCTATCATCCTACAGGGTCTCTTGGCTATAGGAGAGGTTCCAGGGACAAGGTCGATGACAAACTCTATATCCCTATCTGGTGGCATTCCGGGAAGTTCTTCAGGGAAAACATCTGGGTATTCGTTTAATACCGGGACTTCTTCCAAGGACTTGGCTTCTATGCCAAACACTATTGGGTCTGGTCCACTTCCCCGGGTATGGTAGGTCACTCGTACTCCTTCTGGGTTCGTTAGGTGTACCACCTTGTCAGTACAACCTATGAGACCATTGTGCACGCTTAACCAGTCCATTCCAAGGATCACGTCTATTTCCTTAGACTTAAGTACTACTAGGTCTGCTAGAAATTCTACCCCATTTAAATTGATCCTTACCCGTAGACAACCTAGTTGACACTTGATGTCACCTCCAAGCGTCCGGGTTAATAGGGGTGTTTTTAGTAGTACTGTAGCTATTTTATACTTATCCACAAAGCTTGATGATATGAATGAGTGTGATGCTCCTGAATCAGATAATACTGTTGCCAGATTTGAGCTGACTAGGAACTCACCAAGTACTACTCCTTGTGCTCCCTGAGCCTCCTGCGCGTTGATGTGGTTGACGTGGGCTCGTCCATACGGTTGTTGACTGTTGTTGTTGCCGATGGGAACACGGTTGGCTCCGGACACCGTGGCCTAGACCCATTCACCGAGTTGGAAAAAGCTGATGCAGCAGGCTTGTTTTTGGCATATGGGCAGTTGGCAATGTAATGCCCTGTCTCGTGGCAGTTGAAACAGGCCCTAGCATTGTTGTTGTTAGTGGTGACTTGGCTGGCATTGCTCTGTGGGGCTTTCATGGTGTTCTGGCTCCTGAACTGTGTGTTAGGGGCCTGGGAGCCTGTCACCTGAGACTGGGTCCTATACTGCATTGGGGCCTGAGATCTTGGTGCCGTATAGATGGAGCTCCTTGGTTTCTGGAAGCGGTCCTGCTGGCGGGCCTTACTTTTCAGGAACTTACGCTTATTTTCCCTCCTTTCTTCAGCTTTGGCCCTTTCTGTGAGGAAGGCCATGTTCATCATAGTATTGAAGTCTGGGTATATCTGAGGGGTAAGCAAGGTTCAGAGCTCTGGGCTTAGTCCCTTCTTGAACATGTCCTACTTCTTTTCATCCTTGTCTACTTCTTCTGGTGCATAGCGGGCAAGCTCCATGAACTGGTAGGTGTACTATTCCACAGACATTGTCCCTTGCTACAGTGCGTGGAACTCATCCGCCTTGCACTTCATGGTGGATGCGGGGATATGGTAGTGGCGGAACACTTTCACAAATTCGTCCCAAGTGATGGTGGTGGCATCTTCGGCAGCGGCACAGTAATTCTCCCACCAAGCTAAGGCAGTTCTGGTGAGTTGGTGAGCTGCCAGAAGAATCTTGTCTCGGTCTTGCATTCGAACAGTTCGAGCTTCCTTTGGATCACACGCAGCTAGTCATCTGCCTCTAAGGGGTTGCTGCATCCTGCAAAGGTGGGTGGCTTGGTCCTCAAGAAAGCTGTCAGCTTGTCATTCATGGTTTGCTCTCGTTGCCGCTTGTTAATGAGGGCATTGGCCAGGGCTTTCTGTATGAGGGTCTGATTGCTTATTGCTTGTGCCAGGTCTCCGAAAGGTGGAGGTGGTGGCAGTGGCACTTCTCCTTGGTTTCCTCCTCCATTCTGGCTCACTTCCTGTTCATTCTGAAGAGGGTCCTGTCCATTAGGCTGTCCTCCCGCGCTAGCGGCTGTAGGGGTCCAATTGCGGGAGGCCCTCGTACCGCTTCGGGAAGGCATCTGTAGATTGGATAGGGTCTTTGTGAGATTGGGATTAGGATTTAGTGATGTTTAAGTTGTTTAGTTCGTATTTTTGAAAAGGCAGAATCCACATTCCGCCGATAAGCACACAGACTAACAACAAGCACACAAACTAGTAAACAACAAGCACACAACTTCATTACTGCAAGGGGGTACAACACTGGGCAAGGCCAACACGCGTACTACACGTCTGGTTACAAAGGCCACAATTAAGGGTACAACTTAAGCCAAAGGGACTGGGGTGGCTTCGGGGCATGCTACTCGCGGGGTGAGCCTTCTTTGGAGTGTGCTTCCAGGGGAACAAGCAGTCCTTGCTCGCCATTCTCTAGGTTCCCGTTTTCCAGGGGTTGTCTAGCAGCTTCTCCTTCAACGGCGTCAGTAGACCCTTTAGGGTTCTCGGGTGGGGCTTGTGGGGTTCTCAAGAGTGGTCCCCATCCTATGACGGGCATCCCAAGTAGGACATGGTCTTCCCCAATTGCCGGGACTGGCGTTCCACTTCTGGTCTATTCTTGCATACGCCAGTCCCGGGCCTGCCTAAGGCTCTCCTGAGCAACCGCTTCGCTGCTGACCGCGGCTGTGGCTCTTGCCTCTGCTTGGGCTGCCCGGATCTGTTGCAGTCTTACCGCGAGCTCTGCTTACGCGGCTCAATGGGTCTGCTCCCTCAGGATGCTGGCTTGCTCGTCAAAGAGCTGATCCAAGGAGGCTAGGTAGGTATCCACTTGGTACAGGGGGTCCTCTTAATGGAGGCGTCGTTCCAGGCTTCTCATAAGAGCCTCCCAAACTGGGGTTCTAATGGCCGGAGGGAAGAACCTCATTGGTGTGGGGGCTAGGTGTCCTTCAAAAATCCAGCACAGATAACGGAGCGCTTTCCTGATTGTCAAGGGATAGGTGTCATGGTGCCTAAACCCCGTGGCAGTCACTCGCCATGGCTGGATGTCGGAGTAGCGGTCGCTTCTGGCGATGACCAGGATCACCCTGCAGCGGAGGGTACCATGGTGTTCGTACTCCCTGTTGTAGTACCTTGGGCGTTTCGAAACACCAAGGCACTCCAGGGCATTGATCAAGAGGCTGGGGAAGCCAGGTACAGCTTGACAAAGACCCTGGGTCCATCCTTCCTCAGCCATCTGAAAACAAAGATAGTATGAACAAGCTTTGCACAAAGATTTGGGTACAAAGGGGATAGATGATACTTATTATTACAACATTGGTGGGGTACAGTTTCCATGGATACACAATTATTAGGATAGGGGTTCTAGCTTAGGTGTGCTACTCTCCTATCATGGGGACTCTTCCTCGATTTGAATAGGGCGCTTTTTTGGTGGAAGACAATGCTCCATCACACCATCTTCGATCTGAGTACCCCTATCCCAATGGGTTTCTTCGGGTTCTTCTTCTATCCACCCACCTACTCCTCTGTGAGCCTCGTGGTTTTGCCATTGGGCTTGGAGAGTGGCTAGGGAATTCTCGGCTCGTACGGCTCTTATCCGTTGTTCCTCCATTTCTTGGATTGCCTTTTCTACCCTACGGATTTGGTGCTTCAGTTGTTCCGCCAGTTCGCGTTAGAGTTCATCCAGGACGGTGAGATAGATGGATAGGTGGGAGACCGTATCTTCTAGATCTTCTTCTTCTCTCCCAAGTCCTCTCATCCGGGCAATCCATGAGCGTTCTCTTCCTCCAGTAGGCGGGAAAAATCTCATAGGAGTATGCTGAAGATGATGCTTGTAGACCACACGCAGACGTCGCAGGGCTTTTCGGACGTCCTTTCGATAGGTGTCTGGGAAGCGAAAGCCAATGATGGAGATGAACCAGGGGTCCACGTCAGGGTAGCGGGTGCTTTTTCCTACGAAGATCATCATGTCGCACCGAAGAGTGCCCCTGGAGTCGTACTCCCGGTAGACGTACTCTGGTGGGTCCACAACTCCGACGCGTTCCAGGCTGAGTAGCAATAACTTAGGAAGGCCGGGCTCTGCGTGGCAGATTTCGCCACTCCATCCATTGTCAGGCATCTGGAACAGGGCAAGAATCAGCGGTGAGTATTTGTGTGGAAAAAGGATTAAGCAAGGAAAGTCCTAATGTGGAAAGACTCGAAAAAGGGTCTCGGTCCTAGGGTCACGTCCTAAGGCTAACCTACGGCTCTGATACCACCTGAAGCGTCCCCTCATAAGAGAAGACTTAATATGATACAAATATCAGTCCCAGAAGACTGATACACATTTATTACATCAGATGGTACATCACCGTACAATCCTCCGAGGAGGTGGACACTCGAGACAGACAATAACAAGAAGTAAGAAGGCTACGGTGACACCAGAGCACGACCCACATGGGATCCAGCTCAGGCTCAGAGTATCGCGCCAGCGAAAGCATCCTGAACAGGGCCAACACCACAGGCAGAGTTGGGTGCAGGACAGAACCTCTACTCAACATCTTCGGAAACGAAGTCTGGATCTTCCTCTGTAAAAATTAGGAAAGGGGTGAGTACAAACGTACTCAGTAAGTTCAATCACACCCACGGAGGGGGTATAAACAGAATATAATGCACAGGGTAAATCAAGGATAAGGCTAGGGTTTAATTTGCGGAATGCTAATTTTTATGCAGGGGTTCATTTGAAAGAAAAGGATTTTCAAAGCAATTTTCTCGCACCGAGTAACACGTAGGGTTGATCCACACAGGATCCAAGTTTTAAATTTGCTATTGGACTTCTCATCCGCCGTAGCACATGGCACAACTGCCGAACACTTTTCCAAAACAACTCACGCCAATCCATCCATTCCCAGAAGAAACACTAGTTGTGTGACCAAACCGTAACACAGAGCTTATCCCTTCTCCTTGATCACCCGTTGCTCTCAGCTCTCCTAATGGCTATCAGACTAACTAGTGGGATTTATGCTAAGCCATTGCCGCATACAACGGTCGAGTGGTTTGCACGATAGTGGAGCTAGGCAAGATGACACATCAACTTGGTACTTAATTGTGACAAGATGGATATCTCCCTTCCTTGCTCAACCACACAGGTATGAGCACACCATTCGGCAATTCACACAGAAGTGTCATCCATCCCATCTAATTCATCTTTCAAAAATTTCACATTTTCCCTTCCCACACACTCACACATTTTTCTTTTATAAAACAAGTTGTACCGTGTTCGAGGTCCTAAGCGTTCTAGCAACGATTAACACCCAAACAGAATAAATCATATTCAGACATTAATCTAGGTGGTCAAGAAATGGTTATAACAAATCAATGGGTGGCTATCCAACCATGTTTTCAGCAGTCAAAATATATGCAGTTTTGTAAAACAGGCCAATAGGTTGTGTTTATAAAATTGGGACAAAATATACATCAAAGGATGGGATTGAACTTGCCGTTCTCAAAGCCTTCCGGGAAGTCCTGATCGAGGTACTGTCCTTCGGGTTTGGGGTCGCGGTACTGGTCCTCGTTCACTTGCTCACAGTACTGCTCGTCGACGGGTTCTCCCTCGTTCACACCGTGATCTACGACGCACACAATAAAGAAAAAGAAATAAAGATTTTATCGTTGAGCTCGAATCGGAAACAATTAAAATATTAAGATAGGAGTGATATTTTTGGGCGGTTTCCTAATGGTACGGCTAAAATTTTGTTGGGAATGGTGTGGTAAAGTTTCAGGTCAATTGGAGAATGTTTGGCGCATGAAATGATAGGTTACAGAGAGATTTAGGGGGTTGAACCGGGATCAGGGGCCTATTTGTAAATATTTTTTAGAAGGCAAGGGCTTGATTGGAATTTTAGAAAATATCCGGGCTCTTCTAGAAAAGGGCAGGGATCTACTTTAAAATTAAGTTTATAAGGTGGGATCTAGTTCCCTAAATAAATAAAAGTGGAGGGCTTTCTTTGAAAAGATACTAGAGGGAGGGGGGGCTCTTAATAGAATAGCAGGAAGGGCAGGGGGGTATGGGTAAAATTGCCCTCTTCTTCCACCTTCCCTCGCTGGGAAACAGGGGAGGGCCGAGGGGGGTCGCTGGCGGCGGCCTGGCCGGCGGCCTTGGGGCTCGACAGCTCTCGGGAAGTGGGGGGGGGAAGGGAGAGGAGAGTGAGAGGGATCGATTCCCGGCCGCAGCTCGGGCGGAGGCGGTCCGTGGAGGCTTGGCCACGGCGGCGGGTGGCGGCGACCGTGGTGGCTGCGCTGCAAGGCTCGGTGGCGGCCTGGAGCTGAGGGAAAAGGGAGAGGGAGGCAAGGAGGTTCTTTTCCCCTCCTTACCTCGGGCAGTGGCGGCGCGAGGAGACGGCTCCGCGGTGACCGGCGGAGGCGGGCGGCAATGGTGGTGGCGGCGGCGCTGGAGAGCTGGAGAGAATGGCTGGAGGTGGCAGGCGGGTTGTGGAGGTCAAGCGCGGCGAGAGGGGCCTATTTATAGGCGGGGTAAGGCGATGGAATGAGCGGGGCGCGGCAGAGGCCGGCGAGCTTGGCGGGCGGCCTTAATGGCTCTCGGTGGAGCGGCAGCGATTCGCAGCGGCGACGCGACGGCTCGGGCAGGGGAGGACGTGCAGGGGAGGACGAGCATGTGGAGGGGCCGGCTGCTGTGCTCGGCGTCGGGCTGTGCGGGCTCGAGTGGCGTGGCGGTGTGCTGTGCGGCCGGCGGCGGCGCTGTGTGCGAGCAGTGCGGATCGGGCGGCGAGGCGGCGGCGCTGCACGGGTCGACGGGCGGCATGGCGAGCGGCGCGGCCACGTGGAACGCGTGCTGCGCACAGACTCGTGCGCGTGCAGCACGTGGGGGCGGCCGGGTCGAGTCGGCAGTGGCGGGCGGCGAGCGGTGCAGCATTACTGTAGCAAATCGTCGATTAATTACCATCATTAGATTCGTCACGAAAAGTTACACACATCTCTGAAAAATTTTTACAAATAGACTTTATTTAAACCACCATGCATATAAATTTTTTTTCGAAAAACGTGCGTTAGGAAAAAAAATAACCAAACAGGGCCACGGACGCCGGCGGGACGCGCAAAGCCCACGCCGCGAGACAGCGACGCGGCGGCGGCGGCGGCGGCGACCCCCGCACTGCAGCTGCGTCGTCGATTCGACTGCTCGGCTGCCGGAGTGCTGCACGCGCCGGAGGACGATCCCCACAGTCTAGGGTGGTGGGTCCTCGAGACGTGCTCCCAAGGTACATCCTGCAGAAACCCTGTTGGGAAAAGATCTAAAGTTTGAGATGCACTGACATTTACGATTGTGACAATACTGCTATTGTAGGATATTTATCATGATTCAATTGAGTAGTGTTTTTGTTCAGCAAGAAAATTGAATGATGAATACATTATTGCTGCACCGGAATCTACAAGTTTGAGGCAATGTTTTGGGTGACAAATTTAGACTGCTTCAATTTAAATCAGCTTACATGGTTGCATGTTTTATTTCAATTCCCCCAATGGATCACTTCTCGGACCTCGCCATAAGTCTCCTCAAATTACATCCTTACAACATGGAAATGTTCTTCGAACGGCTATTCCTCTTGCCATTATTTTTAATAATTGAAAATAAGTTCGCACATTGATATGACACGTGGGTAATGATAACACAACTTAAAAGGAAGATACATCAGTGCTTGAAATCCACAATCACAAAGTCCATAGCGGGTAGAGACCAACTAGATAATGTGACAGAACCATCAAGTTAAAATGCTTAATTAAATGTAATGACCATCATTTGAACACATCAGACGCATTAGCTTAATTAAGTGTAACCTGACAGACTGATTTCCAATTCACAGGCCGACCGAAACATCACCAGTAGTCTCGCATAACGGCGAGCGCAGACGGTACCAGCATGATACAATTTCACAAAACAGATAACAACATAAATAGTTACAAAAATAGCTTTAAATTTAAAATTTACATAAATAAATAACAGCAGTGGAAGCGAATATAACCTGAGTGAGGAAAATTTGATTGAGAACCAATAAAATAAAATGGTAACTACGAAAACGTGAGGACGTCACATCGAGCCCACCGATGCGAATTCTGGTTAGATTCTCTACCTGAAACAGGATAAACAACAAACTCTGAGTATACTAATACTAAACAAGACTTACCCGACTAAAAGTATACTTAGCGTATTATCTAGACATGCAAGACTTTTAGCTGGTGGGTTTGTTTTGCCAAAAAACATCTAAGAGTAGATCCTTACTTTCTCTATTTTAGCTCAAGATTCTATATATGTCGGTACCCTGCAACTGGGGTACCTACTCCTACTGTGCCAAGACTCGCGTAGTTATCCGTAACTACACCCTAAGGAGCTGAGCAGCCGGACGCCTAGGGTCCGACTCCATCTCACCGGACCAACGGTCCCGGACCCGCTTCCAGCTCGGGGACGGGTCCGGTGTCATCACGTGTCCCAGAGATGGGAATGCTCAGCACCTGTGGCCACGGACCCGGACCCCCGCAGGTGGGTCCGGAACCTCCACGTGCCATCCGGACTCCCGCAGATGGGTCCGGGACCTCCACGTGCCTATCAGGACCCCCGTGAGCTCTCGGCTCAGCTAGTTGCTCGAGAGGGGTCCGGAGCCGCCACGTGTCATGCAGACGCGGGCGTGGGCGCAAGCCTTCCGCTGGAAGCTCCCTCACCCACCCGCATTAAGTGCGAGTGGTTGAGGCGGGCTCTGTTGCCGCTGGGCACGGGGCAGTTTTTGTCAGTCCACACTGTGGATCGCCAGTTACCGAGGCGGCTCGTCAGTTACCAAGGCAAGCATTAAAGACTCAGCGCCGCGCGCATGGGCGACGAGTCATGATGACCAGCTACTGACTGGAGCAACAGTGCACGCTGCTACAGTGGACTGAGTCAGTAGTTCGGCGCTTCATCATGACCTCGATGCGCGGCTGCAGAGGCTAGACTCTACTCCGACAGGACAGCTCAAGACCATCCCTGGTCAGAAGCTATGCACGGAAGCTGACGACAAGATCTCCGGATCTGTAGCATTTAAGGCTCCGCTGTGTACAATATCAAATATATTGCCGGACCCATCTGTCGGTGCCCCGCTCAGTGTACGCCCGCTAGAACACATATACACACAGGCCAAGGCCGAGGCCAGGCAAGAGAAGGCAGACACAACACAGCTCGGATTCACTCCGAACAATTCCGTTCTCAATCTCTTGAGAGCACAAGCAATACAACACACAATGGACGAGGGTATTACGCTCCGGCGACCCGAACCACTCTAAACCAGCTGTGTTCATCGTGTTCTTGCATCTAGATTGGGCTAATCCTAGCTAACCCCTGAGTACTCACCCTCTGGGTTTAAGTGGGTGCACTACGCCACCCGGCTGTGGGTTTGCACACCACGATATTTGGCGCGCCAGGTAGGGGAAGTTTAGCTAGTTTTAGTTTGTCTCTTGCTCATCTCCACGGTTCGGGTGGTTGAGCACTCCCACCACGACGACAACGTGGAGATGATGGAGGGTGTGGCGTCATCCACGCCACGCGCCTCTCGCCTTCCTGCGCCAGGGGCAACCGTGCCCGTGGAGCAGCCACTGTCGGCAGCGGCGCGCGCTGCATGTCGGCGAGAGTCAGGGCGCCCGTCAAGGGCCCCCTCACAAGCTGCGAGCGACGGAGCACTGGTGGCAGCTAGGGAGTTGCTTCGCAACCCTCCGGCTGCTGCAGCCTCGCCAGATGCCCTGAGGTCCTTCCTCTAGCGCCCCGACGTTTGGCGCGCTAGGTAGGTGCAGCTTTAGCTAGTTTTAGTTCATCTCTTGCTCATCTCCATGGTTCGGATGGTTGAGCACTCCCACCACAACGACGACGTGGAGATGATGGAGGGTGTGGTGTCATCCGCGCCACGCGCCTCTCGCCTTCCTGCGCCAGGGGAAACCATGCCCGTGGAGCAGCCACCGTCGGCGGCGGCGCGTGCTGCACGTCGGCGAGAGTCAGGGCGCCCGTCAAGGCCCCCCTCACAAGCTGCGAGCGGCAGAGCGACAAATCCCAGCTCGCAGCATACCTCACTCATGTGAGGAAGCCCGCTCCGGCGGAAAGCCGACTCTGGTCGCACCAAGCCCGCTCCGGCGGAAAGCCCACTCCGGTCGCACTAAGCCGACTCTGGTGGCTCTCTCCGATGTTAAGCCGACTCCGGTCGCACCCCCGACTCTACATCTCTATAAGTCCTACCCTTAGAGGCCCAGCAGGGAATAAAACCTTTTTCTTTGTAACTAGGTAGTACTTCCGTGTGGTCCAGTCCTGTGAGCCTCCCTTGTGGAGGGGTCCTGACCTCTGCGAACTAGGTTCAGGGAAGAGTACTCACCCTCCGGGGAGGTCCGAAACCGTGTAGCCGCTTAGCCTGGTTCTGTACCCTAAGCCTGCATGCTTTACCTCCCTAGGGCGAGTACCGTAGTACCTAAGACTGGGGGCCTGGAGGTCCGGACAGCTCCGGCCTCATAAACCCGTGTTCTGGCTTACATCGCACATCTCAAGTACATGTAGTTATAAAGGAAAAGTTTATTCTCAGTTCGCCTCTAAGGATGTTATATTCCAATTTCAATCTACGCATTCTGTTTGCGCTGACCCCCACGTGGCTTCTTACTCTTATGCGGTGATTGTGGTCCGAATTGAGTTGGCTAGTTAGTGACTTAGCTCGAGACCCCTCATGGAAGAGAGGGGTTCGGACCCATGGGAACCTGCAGGTTCAGGGAAGCGCACTCATTCTCCGGGGAGGTCTGGAGCCATGTAGCCGCTTAGCCTAGTTCCGTACCCTAAGCCTGCACGCACCACCTCCTGTGAATGAGTGCCGTAGTACCTAGGACTGGGAACCTGGAGGTCCGGACTTTCTCTTAACCTAAAGGCCGGCCCCTTGAGCTCCGTTCACTAAACCTAGCTGTCTATCTCAAAGGATTATAGCCAATAGGATTTGGGACCCGTGGGCACGCTACTAAGCATCTACCTTGAGTCATGTGCAGGTCCAAACGTGATGATACAGTAGGTGACCCAAAAGATGGACGACGCAGGACAAGACCCTTGCAGTGCGCACCGCTGGGCACTAGAAGCAGCCAAGTTGCTCATAGTAGTAGCCCCACCTGCGGGTTCGTTGCCTCTCCCGAGGCGGGTCCGAGGGCCTCTGTCGGTACCCTGCAACTGGGGTACCCACTCCTACTGTACCAAGACTCGCATAGTTATCCGTAACTACGCCCTAAGGAGCTGAGCAGCCGGTCCCCTAGGGTCCGACTCCATCTCATCGGACCAACGGTCCCGGACCCGCTTCCCGCTCGGGGACGGGTCTGGTGTCATCACGTGTCCCAGAGGTGGAAATGCTCAGCACCTGTGGCCGCAGACCCGGACCCCCGCAGGTGGGTCCGGGACCTCCACGTGCCATCCGAACTCCCGCAGATGGGTCCGGGATCTCCACGTGCCTATCCGGACCCCCGTGAGTTCTTGGCTCAGCTAGCTGCTCGGGAGGGGTCCGGAGCCGCCACGTGTCATGTAGACGCGGGCGCGAGCGCAAGCCTTCCGCTGGAAGCTCCCTCACCCACCCACATTAAGTGCGAGTGGTAGAGGCGGGCTCTGTTGCCGCTGGACACGGGGCAGCTTTTGTCAGTCCACATTGTGGATCGCCAGTTACTGAGGCGGCTCGCCAGTTACCAAGGCAAGCATTAAAGACTCAGCGCCGCGCACATGGGCGACGAGTCATGATGACCAGCTACTGACTGGAGCAACAGTGCACGCTGCTACAGTGGACTGAGTCAGTAATTTGGCGCTTCATCATGACCTCGACGCGCGGCTGCAGAGGCTAGACTCTACTCCGACAGGACAGCTCAAGACCATCCCTGGTCAGAAGCTACGCACGGAAGCCGACGACAAGATCTCCGGATCTGTAGCATTTAAGGCTCCGCTGTGTACAATATCAAATATATTGCCGGGCCCACCTGTCGGGGCCCCGCTCAGTGTACGTGCTCCCCTTGGACATATAAAAGGGAGAGCACGCCCGCTAGAACACATATACACACAGGCCAAGGCCGAGGCCAGGCAAGCGAAGGCAGACACAACACAGCTCGGATTCACTCCGAACAATTCCGTTCTCAATCTCTTGAGAGCACAAGCAATACAACACACAGTGGACGTAGGGTATTACGCTCCGGCGGCCCGAACCACTCTAAACTAGTTGTGTTCATCGTGTTCTTGCATCTAGATTGGGCTAATCCTAGTTAACCCCCGAGTACTCACCCTCTGGGTTTAGGCGGGTGCACTACGCCACCCGGCTGAGGGTTTGCACACCACGACAATATAGATTAACCATAATCTAATATTTGCATAAGCTATCTAGAGAAAACATGGTAGAGTATTATATCACAACTCAATGTATGCATCATCATATATAATCATTACTCAATATCATACCACTACGATGTGACCAAGAGATGAAGGCTCCCATAACTGCGAGACACAGCGAATCGATCCGATTTAACCTTGCAAGGTTGACCTAACCAACACGGCACGTATATGTCCCATCGGACCACACGCACCAACTATTCCCCTCCCCGTCTCAAACTACAGAACCGCCCCACCTACATATAGTCAGCCGAGCCCTACGAAAGACCGCCAAAAGTAAATACATGCATCCCAATTCTCCGCGGCCACTCGACTACCCTAAGGGGTGGTGATGAAGTTCTGTACTTTCGAAGTAAGGCAGTACTAGACTTACCGGTTTCGACTACCTCCTACTCCCGATATAAGGTTAGTACAATTCAATCCCCGATCAGCACAGCCGACAACGGAACAGTCCTTAATCGACACAGACGGGGCTAAGACACCCAGGAACCCTGTCCTGCCGCTATACCTACATCTTGTAATCATCCCCCGTCTGGTCTCAAATTTCCATTTATTCCATATTGCATTCCATATCTCATATACTAAAATATAAAGACATTGATATCTCGCGAGTAACAGGAAATTACTCGACTTTTGCCCTATAGCTCGCGAGTGACAGAAAATCACTCGACTTCTACCGAGACCTATTAAGCATAGCAGTGCTATCGACCTATACATACTAGTATAAGACCAAGGGAACCTAGGGATCATGCAACTAAGGTTCCAGACAACTCCTAAAAACGTAATGCACAAGTAGTACACATATAATAATTCATAATTTAAAATAGTAGATTATGCACCGGAGCTTGCCTGAGATTAACACTAGGTCAGTGTTAGTTAGATGATACTCGCTTGACGAGCGTCTTCTTTTGGTCATGCACATCAGGATCCATCCGTCCAGCTTCTAGATGTGTCCACCATTCACCGTCTTCTGGCTCGGCTCCAACATCACGTCATTCATATGGTTCATCTATCGTACCTAAATGAAATGCAACATTGCATATGTATGAATGTAATGAGTGGCGACACATGATGCATAAAGCACTTATAAAGAAGTTTGCACAACTAGGGAGCAGGTATAAACATCATACAGAGAGGTGCATACCACTAGTTGCATCAACCCTACACTAGCTTAACACACAAGCACTTCATACAACCAACAGGTTAGAGGTAATTACAGTGTTCCACAATTTTGTTAAACAGCCCATGAAAGCTAGCTCCAATGACTAACAACAAGTCATGACATCATATGTACAAAACAAAGGTTTATTTTCTCCTAAACCTAATATCCATGTTCTTAATACTAAACAAGCTATTATGAGGTAAATTAGTAACTCAGGACATCAAATTCTTACCTTAAACTACAAACATTATCACTAGTTTACCATGAGATTGCCAAAGCATTTGAATTGCTACAACTTCATTTTAAGGAATTATTATAAATTATCCACATAAAGCATTAACAAGCAATTATTGATTTCTAACAAAACATTAAACTAAAGCATGCCATATTATCTACCCAAAGCATATATATCTAGTCATGAGGAGCATAACTAAATAAGTTTCACTACTTATGGTTCAAACTATAATTTACTAGGCACTAAACAAGTTTAGCACATTTCTATGTTTACATCTTTCCATTATTCACAACTATTTATTAAGCACTACACAAGTTAAATCAATAACATATGCACATGTGCACTAATAAATCTGAAACTTTTACCACATCACATGCATCACATGACTAACCTACCATAAAAATTTCATAGTAAAAGGAGCAACATAGCTATGGGTATGAATTTAACCCTAACCAACATAAATAAATATCTTAAACAATATTTTTCTACTAAAGCATACAAGATTTTATATCTACTGTGTGGATCTACTTACATGTATTCCAAAACATCTTTATTTTGCTTTTTATGATTTTTCCATGATTTACTATGCATTTTCAAAATTTACAGCCACTTAAACTAATATTTAAACTAGAGTAAAAACTATTTAGAAACTGAAGATCAACCTGTAATAAAAGTTGTAGATATTAGAACAAGGAATCCAACAAATTTTAGTTTGAATTTTTCTGATTTTTCTATGATTTTATATCAATTTTAGAAGTTAACAGCTAATTTATGCAATAAAGGAAAATATACTTTACATCAGAGTCCCTGGACTTTTCTAGAATTGCACTGCACTATTAAGAACTATTCAAATGAGTCAAAGACTTCGTAGCAAACCCCCTGGATTTGTTTCTATTGCTGCACAAGGTCCTTCACGTGGGGTTGGAACAGAGGAGGTGCTCGGGAGCTCGATTTTGGCAAGGGGAGGCATGCCGGCTTCGGGGAAGTAGTGGAGGAGCATGAGGGAGGCGAAGGCAACCTTAGGATGGCCTCGGTTGGGGTCGGAGATGGCCGGAAGTGGGGGCGCAGCGGAGCAGTGCTCCGGCGGCCATGGGCGCAGCGCACGGCGGCGCTTCCGGCGAGAGAGGGCAGCGATGGGTAGGCCGGTGAGCACCAGCAGGTCGAGGGCGACCCATTCCGAGGGTCGGTTTGGGCGGAGGAGAACCAGGGAAGGGAGCTCGACGTGCGGGTGGTCTGGGCGGCGGCGGCGGGCTCTGTTCCAGTGAGCTGGTGGCCGGAGCGGCGGTCTGGCAATTCGGGGAGGTGCCATGGGAGGTGGTGAGTGCACCTGGAGGGTTGGTGGAGGTCGGGACGAGCTCAGACGGCGGCTCGGCGTGGGTGGGGGGGTCGAGCGGTAGCCATGGCTCTGCTCTGCTCGTTCACACTCGAGCTGGAGGAGGAAAGAAGGGAGAGGAAGAGCTGGCGGTGCGAGAGACTTCGGGAGAGGGATAGAGAGATGTGTCGGGCTCGGTCTGCTCGTCGATGGCCAGACGCCTGCAAGCGCGTTGCGAGCTGCTGCTACTGCCACGGTCGAACTGAACCAAGGTTCAGTGTCCATGGCCGGCATAAACAGCGAGTTTGAGCCTTCGTTCCTTCCAAAATCACATTGCAACGTTTCAATCGATCAATACAAAAGTTAAAGATGGATTGTAGGGCTACACTTCTTGTATAGAAGTTTTGGTGAAATGATTCATGGAATGGGAGATAAATGGGACCAAAGTTTGGGGAAAATACGAGTTAACTGAATTTTCAAAGGTGCATACTCATTTCAACTACCCAACTTTGAACCAATTTAAAATACCATACAGAGTTAAATCTGTGTGCTGATCATGGCCAAGGTGGAGAACAAACATAGTACTACAACATTTAGTTTGGGTTTTTGGAAAGTTTTCAATAAAAACACAACTTAGACACATCTGAACCCTAGGGTTCAGACCTGAAGTTCAAGACTTACAAGATTTCCAGAGAAAGCTGAAAACAGCATTTTGACCGAGGTTTGACTGTGATTTTAACCATATAAACATTGCTTTCCTACGTTCTTATCATGCTAAATAGAAAGTTCGTTAGATAGACTATAATTTTCATGTGGGTCAAAAGTTTAGTGTTTAAGAAAAATAAATTTTAAAAGGCTCTCAAACAAGGCTACTTTGAAATAAACAACGACTATTATTTCATGTAATTAAATGTTTAAATTAGAAATTTTAATTGGTTTCTCTTTGAAAATTTGTTCCAGGATGATAAATGCGTCATTTGGCATTCAAAACAAATTTTTAACACAAATTTACTATCTTTCATATTTATGCATTTTTAATATTATTTAATTGTGGAATTGTATAAACTCGTGCTAGGAAACATTCTAAAAGTAATTCAACATTATATGTATCAAAATGCTATACAAATTTATTTAAGAGTTAAATGCATGGCAGGCCCTTAAATTTGTAGGGCTATGTCATCTAGGTCCATCAACTTTGAAAATGCATTTTTGGGTCCCTAATCTAATCAAATCGTGCACTGCAGGTCCAAAGCGCCACTGGGGCGCTTTTTAGCCAACGTGGCCGTGCCAGCGTGGCGTCCAGCTCGTTTTTGGCGGGAAGTTTACCGCCAGAAGGGAGGTACAAGTTTGCAATATGCCCCCTCTATCCTTTTAATTCCATATCCCAGTCTCCCTCTCTCTATCGCCCCCCCCCCCCCCCCTCTCTGTTCGTCCCAAGCGCCCCATCCGCTCCCTCCCCGCCGGCCCGCCTGCTGCAGTCCTCTCCCTCTCTGCTGCCCCGTCCTCTCAGATCGGCATTCATGACTGGAGGATCCGGCTCTCCGGGCCCAGATCTGGTGAGTGCTGATGGGCTCCCACTCATCATTTGCACCGACTGCGGATTGAGGAGGGTGGTGAGGCGCAAATCCCAGCAACCATGGAGTGCAGGTCAAATCTTCTACTGTTGCCCGCTGCATAAGGTGAGGATTCAATCGATTTGGTGTTTTAGTGGTTGAAGTGGAGTAACTATTGAATGGAGTATGTATGCAGAAGGATGGAAGCGGCTGTCCATTTTGGTTCTGGAAAGAGGACTACATGAAGGTTCTTGGCGACAGGGTAGTACAAGCTCTAGTTGCAGGTGCATACATTGGAGCTGGGTCGATGCAGGTAGCTGAATCAAGTATGCAAGAATGTGATTCAAGGATGAAAGGAGTACCTGGCTTCGATGGCAGTGTATTTGTGAGGAAGGAAGTAGACCTGGTAGGTTTATGTCAAGAAATTGTTAGGTTGTTGAAGCTGTTATGCTTTGTAGGTGTCTGTATGCTCATTGTCATGTTGCTGAGTGTGTTTGTTCAGCTGATGAAGTGAGACAAGAGTACTCATGAGACAATGTGCACCCTCTTTGTAATGACAAGTTTAATCTTATGGAATGGAAACACAACATTTTCATCCAAATATGTAACTGGTTACTGCATTCATCACACATTCAGTAATGACATTGTGAGCACAACCCTAGCATTAGCATGAGATGGTAAAAGACCAACAAAAGTATGTGATGTAGCTATACAAAAGCATCACAGTCACAAAAGTATGTGATGTAGCTATACAAAAGCATCACAGTCACTGCAAGAACTATGGCATTGTTTATGGTCCTGCTATACAAAAGCTTTGAAGTGTGCCTTCATGCATCATTCTTTGGAGCCTTTGCCTTCTTTGGAGATTTAGCCTTTTTTGGTGCATTGGTCTTGCGCTTGCTTGCCCTTGATCTTCTAGCCTTTGTTGCTGTAGTAGGAGGCATTGGTCTTGCTGCTGGGATATTGGGCACAATGAAAGATGGCTCTGGCAAAGGTTGTGCTTCAATTGTTCTTGTTTGTGCAGACTGCAAGAGACAAGTTTGATAGTTAATAGGACAAACAGTTGTGGGCATTGATAGTTAAATGGCACTACCTCTGCCATCATTTGAGAAGCCATTGTAGAGCTTAGCTGGGAGAACAAGGGCCCACCAGTGTCGTCCACAAACATGGACACCTACAGAAAATGAACATTGCTAAGATTTGAAATATGGTATAATTGCAGTCTTTTTCTTGATGTAGTTTTGTTACCTGGGATATAATTGGTTCAACATGTGTAATTTCCTCATCTGGGAGTGCTGAATCAGCATACTCTTGCCCAGCACTAGCTTGCCCAGCACTACTACCTTAGCCGGCAGAATTGGCAGGTATTTCCTCATCTGGAAGTGCTGAACCAGCAGACTCTTTCCTTTGCTTTCTAAGATCACAAGTAGCTCTGTTGTGCCCAGATTTCCCACAGTACCTGCAGGTGATGATGATCCCATGCTTTGTCAGCTTAGGACCACTTGGACCTTGAATTTCATATGGTTGTTTCCTTCTTGATTTGGGTGGCCTACCAACCTTTTTCTCATAAACAGGTGGGAGCACTTCACTTGCATCAACTTTCACCCAGGCACTCTTATCCTTGCATGGCCAAATGGTGTTACCATATGCCATCATGAAGCTAGCTGAGGAGTAGCATTCATTAACCACTGACTCAGGAGGGATTCTTTCATGCATCAAGCATGATATGGCATGTGAGCATGGTATGCCAGTGAGATCCCACCTTCTGCAGTCACACTTCTTTAGGAAAATGTCAACAATATACTTGTTGGTTTTGCTCTGCACCTCAAAAACACCCTTTCCAGCAAGTAGAGCATAGCAAATGTTAGCAAATTCAGTATTTTTCTGCAACTTCTTTCTAATCTTGGGGCATATAGGTCCATCCCATTAATCTCCAACATCTTTCCCTTTGTTATAGTGCCTTGTCATCAACTGAGATTTGATCTGTTCTAACATGCTAAGTACAGGCATTTCTCTTGCATCCAGGATGTATTTATTGAAGACCTCACAGTTGTTGTTTAGTAGGATGTCACATTTGGGATAAGTACTAAAGAATGCTCTAACCCATGTTTGTGGTGGCATCTGCTGTAACCATTTATGACCTGCAGAGTCTAGCTCCCTCATCATTTCCATGTTTTTGTTCCACTGAACTACATTGCTAGACCGTGCACAAGCCCACAACTGATTTTTCAAATTTTCACCTTTGAAGTGCATCTGAAAGTTAGAGTACAGGTGTCTAACGCAGAACCTATGCTCTGAATCTGGAAACACTTGCTGCACGGCTGGGATAAGACCCTTTTGCTTGTCTGTCATAATTGTCCATGGAATTGTGTTGTCAATGCCAAGATCTTCTTTCAGAGTCTGCAGGAACCATTTCCATGAAGCTAGTGACTCTACCTCAACAATCCCAAATGCAATTGGAAAGATACAGTCGTTAGTATCCATACCAACTGCAGTCAGAATTTGTCCACCATATTTAGTCTTGATGTGGCATCCATCGAGGCATATGATAGGTCTGCAAGCACTCAAAAAACCTCTTTTGCAAGCATCAAGTGACAGGTACAAGGTGCTAAATATGTTTCCATTCAGGTTAAGGTAGAAGATACTCCCAGGGTTGCTCCTCCTCAATTCATGTCCATAGTCCCAAAGCAACTTGTATTGCTCTACCTCATCACCAAGTACCTCTTTCATTGCAAGTCTTCTAGCTCTTGCAAGCTTAGACCTTGATGGTGTCATGTTCCAATCCTTTTGAACAACTCTAGCAAAATTGCTCAGTGACATCTTTTGATCTGCTCTAAATGATTCTAGGTACTTTTCTGCAAGCCATTTTGAGGTGCACCTCTTGAGGACCCAATGTTTCTGACAATTATGTTGACCACAATATGTTTTCACCACTAGCCCATTAGCTCTACTATCATGTGAAGCATAAAGTCCCCAAGGACATCCATCTGCACAGTGTGCCTTTAGCCTTTTCTTCTCATTTCTTGGCATTTTTATCTCAACCCTCTCCTTCAAACTATATTCTGTGATTGCCTTCCTTAGCTGCTCAACTGTCTCAAACAACATTCCCACCTTAAATGTTGGGTTCTGCATATCCACTGCCCTGAATGACTTGAACCCCATCCTAATCTGACCTTCACCATCAGAGTCTGGTGCCTGCAAATCATCCTCATGTGTTGACAGTTCCTCCTCCTCTAAAATAGCTAGCCCTTCCATATCATAATCACTGTCTACAAAATCTTCATCCTCAGAGTCACTGCCTTCACCAGAATACTGTTCAACATCTTTAATGCTGTCAAGGTTGGAATAAAAATCTGGTAGCTTCACATTTTCTTTCTTCACAACAAATTCAACTTTTCTAGGGCTTAACACCTTTGGCAATGAACCAATTGGATTTACTACTATGTCCTCCCAAATTAGGCCTGCAATATGGTCATCATGGTCTACATACAACACAAACTGCCTAAACTTGTGCACCACAGACATCATCACCAGTGTGTCAGCATCACAACTTACAATTCTAAGATCATCTGAAAGATCCTTCCCTGGAAGCAACCAGTAAACCTTGCAAGTTGAACTCTTTAGGTAATTAAGCTGCTCAAGAAAATCATCTAACCACAAAGTAGACCAACTATCTGCCTCACAATGATCAAAGTAACTGACTTTGCCATCCACATATGCTCGATTAGAACCCTGCCCAACAAAGAAACCCCCATGGTGCAACATAATCGTGAACTCATCACTGTCAGCCCCTACATTGCATATACCACACCAATTTCACAGTTTTAGTTCTTTAGCAGTGGAAAATAATCAGTACAAAACAAAACCCTAACCAACTCAAAAATGATGATTTCAATTGAAACCTACAAATACATCCACTCAACAACACCCAGCAACGCCAAACAAATGCAAATTCCACTGGTTAGGGTTCCGATTAACTCACCATACACGGGTGGCTGTTCCCCTTCCCGCCGCAACGAAGGCGCCATGGCGCCGATTCGCCGCGGCCACCAGTCCTCGAGGGATTCCGCGCGCCACAGGTGCCCCTCGATCCTTCCTCCTTCCTCCTTCCTCGGAGCTCGCCACCGATTCTGCTTGATCCTCGTCGCCGCCGCCGCCCTTGGTCACCTGCGCTCTCAGCGCGACGAACTCGAGAGAGGAGAGGGTGACTTATGTCAAGGCCATGTAAAAAAGGGGGCAACGTGCATAATTACCGCACCCATCAGCTCTCCTCACGTGTTGCCAAAAACGAGCTGGACGCCACGCTGGCGCGGCCACGTTGGCTAAAAAGCGCCCCAGTGGCGCTTTGGACCTGCAGTGCACAATTTGATTAGATTAGGGACCCAAAAATGCATTTTCAAAGTTGATGGACCTAGATGACACAGCCCTACAAGTTTAAGGGCCTGCCATGCATTTAACTCTTTATTTAATGTCTCTATACATGAATGAATTAGTGCTAATGATCATGCTAAGCATGTGACTAACCCTAATTACCGGTAATTAACACCTGGGGTGTTACAGATAACCTAAAGTTCTGGTACATAACCTGAACAAAAAGGACAGCCATGAATATAACTGACTCCAGAAATTAGCTAATCCCTCTGTCTTGCATTTGGTCAGCCCCAGGATTGCTTTGATCACCATCGGGCTGCTGGTGAGCTGGTCATCAGCACTAGGTAGGAAGAGATGAGTGTCGCAATCACGAGGGTTGTTTTTGTTTTCCTCACAATCACCAATGTTTTACATAGTCTTCACCAGTCTCAACATAATCATCACCAGTCTCAACATAATCATGATCTAACTATCACTACCGGAAAATTGAAAGTCGCCGTGTGTCCCATAGTTCGCTGTGTGTTTTCTTTCGGGCACACGGCGAAGCCATACTTCGTCGTGTGCTTTTTCTGGCACACGGCGATGTAATGGTTCGCCGTGTGCTTTTTAGTGGCACACGGCAAAGTCAAGCTTCGCCGTGTGCTTTTTTTTGACACACGACGAAGTAATAGTTCGCCGTGTGTTTTTTTGAGGCACACGACAATGCAATAAATTTTTTTCTCCATGTATGTCGGCCGTTAGAAGGGGGCAGCGGCGTTAGGCTTTGTCGTGTGCCATGAAAAGGCACACGGCAAAGTCAGACCTTCGCCGTGTGCCTTTTAGCTTCGCCGTGTGCCTTTTGAAGGCACACGGCAAAGCGGACAACAAAAAATTATCCCCTACCCTTCAATTTTTTTCTCAATCCACAAGCAACATGTTGTAGTCTGTGTTAAAATTTGGAACATGTTTGTATTTGTTTGCTATATTTAACTAATTAATTACATTTCAAACAATTTTTTGAATCAGATCAAATGTGAACTGCAAGTGGTTCAAATAGTAGATCAAAATGAGTGAAAAAATGATATTCATGTTATTTAGCCCAATTTAAGGGCATACCCATGAAATTCAAAGAAATTTCGAACAACTTGACCAGGAAACACGACCACGACCGTGTGTCTGAATGATTTTAAAATTCTAAAAAATGCAAGTGAAGTCTAAAAATTGTGAGATTTGTCAACAACTAATGATATCATATGTGGAGGCTATGATAAAAAAATTGAGTGAGTTTTGGAATTTTATCACATACAATGCTTACAAACGGAAATATCTCCGAAGAAGAATCATAGAGTTTAGAAGGATGCAGTTAGTATATGTGTGATTGTATGTGAGAGAGAAAGTGAACATATTTTTTGAATACAAACTTTTTTATACAATCTCATATGAAAAAAAGTTTTATACAAATGTCGTACAACTCGATGTAATCTTAAACTTTGCAGTTTAGAACTTTTGTATTTGAGATTATTTAATATTTTAAAATTTCATTATAAGTTATCTAATTTGAAATCATAAATTTTAAAACTTTCAAATGACCTCGGATATAAATAAGTTCTGTACTAAAGTTGTGCAACTCAACAAAATATAAAACTTTGTATTTGAAAATTTTTTATTAGAGATTTTTATTACTTCTAAAAATATTATAAGCTATCTGATTTCAAATTTTAAATTTTTAAAACTTTCAAATGATCTTGGATGTAAATAAGTTCTATATGAAAGTTGTAGATCTTGAAAAGATGTAAAAGTTTTTAGTTTATAACATTTTCATTTGAAATTGTTTAGCCATCCAAAAATTCATTGAAAGCAAGCAGAGAAAACACAAGTGCCACGTCAGCGATCCACCCCTCAAAATGGAGGCTTCTCATTGGTCCAAATCTGATCACACGGATCCCTCCCCCTCTCTCTCATCTCTCTTCCTTCCACTGGCCTCTGTTTCTTCCACCTCTCTCTCGTCTCTCTCCCACTGCAGCAGCAGTGCATGGCGCCTCTCTCCCTCTCTGATTCTCTCCACCAAGCAGACAGAGCCGAGAACCTACGCCACACTAGCACACGCACCCCTCTTCTCCTTGGACCAAGCCAGCAGCAGCAACGAGTAGCCCATCCTCTCCTCCCCCCTCCGCTCGCCCCTCGCCGGAACAAATCGACCGGTGAGGAGGGGCGGCGGGGCGAGAAGCAGTGGGACGCGGCCAGCGGGAACTCCGGCAGCAGGGGGCGAGGCGCAGCGGCAGCGACGGCAGCTAGGCGAGGAGCGGTGGCCGCGGCCAGCAGGAGCTCCGGCAGCAGGGGGCGAGGCGAGGCACAGCGGCCGCGGCCGGTGGCAAGCTGGGTAGTGCGACGGTGGCCGGCGGCGAGCAAGGGGGCGCGCGGAGGCAGCGCTGGCCTCTGGGAGCGCGGCGGAGAGAGCGCGGCGGCGCATGGCTCCCTCCTCGCCTCGGTGCCCCTCCAGATCCGGCGCGGGGGCCTCCTCCTCCTCTGGTGGCAGGGGCTCCCCTGGCTCTCCTCTCTCCGGCGGCGGTACCAGGGGTGCGGCCGGCGGTGGGGGCAGCTGGTGGATTTTTTTTATTATTTTTGAAACTGTTTGCCTTGTGTCGGATTTGGCTCACGGCGAAGCCGTCCACCCCGCCGTTACCCCGCTATTCTCCGTCGCCGCGCCGTCTCTACTTTTTTTCGCCGTGTGTCATCAAAAACACACGGTGAAGTCGTGTGTGCCGTGTGCCCGATAAAGGACACACGACAATACTCCTGCTAATGTGGCGGGGTTTGATGGGTTTTTTTGGGTGGGTTTTAATACGGGTACTATTGGATGGGTGGAAACGGGTGACACTATGAAATGGGTTGGGGCGGGTTGGGTTGACGACATAGACGGGTTGGGACGGGTTGGGGCGCTATGGTAGTAGATCGGCACGTAAGTCGCATATCATCTTCCATCGTGACTTCGGGTTGGGTATTGGGCCGACGGGGTGGGTCGGGGCGGGTGGTAGTTAGGGCTCTTGAAATATGGGTAGGGGCGGATTTGGGGTGGGTTCAACCTCATTAGCAGGGTACACGACAAAGACATGTTTGCCATTGGGAGGGTTGCCGTCGGGTCTTCGCCGTGGGCGCCCGACGGCGAACCCTTTTGCCGTGTGCTTTGGGCCTTTTGCCGTGTGTCTTTGGCACACGGCAAAGGCTCAGGATCCGGTAGTGTATGGTTCGCAACTATTAGACGTATCACGTATGTAGCCCTATATACGTCTAGTAGCAGCTGCACAAAAGCTCGATAACTGTAGATGTTTCTGAACTTGAAGGCTATGTTTCTGCTCGTATAGATATATACTCTTTAGTTGCGTATTTATATAGGAAAATATCCCTCCATTTTTAAATTTAATATATGACGTGTGTATTTACTTGTTGGAGCTTCCATTTTTTGCCAACTATTCTCGCGTGTTTTCAAAAGTATATATTTGCCAACTAGTATACTGGTAAAACATTCTCCATTTTTTCTTCAAAAAAGATAATTCTCCATTGTAGATTGTAAATACGGATCTGCATACTAGAATCAAACCTTCTCCAACTATTCTCCATTTGCCAACTATCCTAGTCCTTGTGTCTTGCAAAATGATTTTCACCTCCTGCATTTGTCGCGTGCCAACTCACCAGATTAAGCCCAAAGCTGCAGCCTTCAGCAGTTTTTCCTATGGGCTACATCCGAAGCCTGGCTCACATTGACAGCCCAATTCATCAAAGCAAAGAACACGATGACCGCCGCACGGGCTGGCGGAGGCTGATAGATTCTATGGTGTTGGGTTTAGTGAGGCGCGCTTCCAAGGTACATCTTGCAGAACCTAGCTGGGAACAACCCCAAGCTTTGAAGATGCAGCAACCATTGATTATTTGCCTATCTGTAGCGCTTTGATTTTTAAAAAAATAAGATTATCATGTTTACTCTTACGCTTAGAAAATAGTAAAATACATAGGCGGTTCTCGAACTTGTCTCGAGGTATCATCTAGGTCCCTAAACTCTCAAATGCATTTTTGGATCCCTAAATTTGTCCGGAGGTGTCATTCGGATCCCTAAACTCTCAAGATGCATCTTGAAGCCCCCGAACTTGTCTCAATCTGTAATTTCGGTCCCTAAACTCTCAAGGTGAATTTTCATATCCCTAAAATTGCCATTAATTAATTGTATTCAAAATGTATTGTTTATTAAACTATTTTTTCAGCTGATTCATTTAGAAATCTCACCACTAAGACCATTTTAATTTTGAATTAGCTGCTTATTAATCTAGATCGTTTGATATCAGTGGTGGATATTATAGTTTTCTCATTTAACATGGAGATATCAATGCTAATCCTGAATATTTCCTACTAACTATTTATATTTTGCATGCGCTTTGTATAAATTTATTAAGATAATTTGTTCCCATTCTCAATAAAATCAAAATAGTAATTTTATTAAATTTAAAGTAGCAAAAGAATTTTTCATTAACTTAAAGTAGCAAAACAATATTTATATTAAATTAAAATAGCATCTTGAGAGTTTAGGGACCTGCATCCGCATGACACCGTGGGACAAGTTTATGGACCTAAAAATGCATTTTGAGAGATTAGGGACCTATGTGACACCTTGGAACAAATTTAGGGATCTAAAATACATTGTAAGAATTTAATGATCTAGATGACACACCAGAACAAGTTTAGGGACCGTACTTTACTCCTTAGAAATTATCTTGACTTTTGAATAAAGTCTAGATTTTCAATTCAAATAATCACTCCTCAGTCCTCACCCATTAACAACCACTACCACCATTACCAAAAGGGGACTGGTAGATGAACCAGACAACAAAAAGGTCAGCCATGAAAATGACTGAGATTCCAGAAGTAGCACCCATCTTGTGAGTTGCAAGCAGTTGACACAATGCTAAGTCATCAGGAACGTAATACGGTTTGCAACTATGCTAATCTCGATAAGCATAGGTGTTGCCATAACCAGAGTAGGAGTTACATACACAAAAGGTAATCACAAATCCTTAGGTAAACCAAGACTAGCCATAAAACTTTGACAAGACTAATTGATCATACAGGAGCCCTATAGCAAAGAAAGCACAAAAACCAATCACAAAGGTGACCCTTCTCTCTGCTTGTTCTTTGGAGAGGATAGGGACTGCATATTCCTCAGCCGAGCCATAGAGCTGATTAACCATAATAGCACATAACTTTGGGTTCCCTTCAAAACTTGAATTTGGAAATGTATCGAACTGACCTCCAGTTGGAATAGACCCTTCTAAGTCGTTATAAGAAATATTGAATTTTGAGAGAAAGTTCAGTTTGTTCAGTGCCAATGGGATTTCACCTGTGAGATAGTTGCTAGACAGGTCTAACGCTTCCAGGTTCGTCAGACTGCATAGTTGTTGTGGAATATCTCCTGATAAGTAGTTGAAGCTGAGGTTGAGTTCGGCAAGTGATTTCAACTGACCAATTTCCTTGGGGATTGTTCCAGTTAGTTTATTATTAGCTAGGTTGAGCACTTTAGGGAATGCAGTGGGTATCCGGTATTGAAGTGATGAACCTGTATAAACAGTAAGTTCAAATGAATCTGTATCAACATGGGTTGCAGTCATGCCTGTTTTTAGCATTTTCATATCCATTAAGGCTGCTGGGATCCCCCCTGTGAGTCTGTTGTCTGATATGTCCAGATAGGACAGTGACAGAGTGACTCTAGGCTTTTGATCCAGGCAGGTAATGGTCCGTTTAGTTGGTTCTCTTGCAACTGCAACACCTTTAGCTTTTTTAGCTTTGATATCCAAAGAGGTATTTTCCCAGACAATGAGCAACCAGATATGAAAAGAACCTGAAGATTCTGAAAACCATCAATTGTCTCATCTTCTGGCATGGCCTCACCCTTGAAATTGTTCCCAATAATTAAGGTAGTAAGGGTACTAGAATTCTTGAGGATTTGAAGTGAATTTGTAATATTTGTAAATTTGTTGAAACTAAGTGATATGAAAGCAAGAAACTTCAGCTCCCCTATTCTCACTGAAAGCTGCCCATGTAAGTTGTTTCCAGATAGCCGCAGAGCAGTAAGATTTCTGCAAGAGTAGATGCTTTCTGGAATTGTGCCAGTGAAGTTGTTTCCCATAAGATCTAGTTTTTTAAGATTGATAAGGTTAGAGAAGTTGAACATGGAAAGTTCTCCACTGAACATATTGAACTTGAGGTCAATTGTTTCAAGATCTGTGCAATTGCTCAGAGCTGATGGTAGCTCCCCAGACATGTGGTTGTGGTATAAGCGGAGCTCCTTTAGTCTTTTGAGCTGACTTATGGAATCTGGAATTTCGCCAATTAGCATGTTACCACCAAGATCAAGGTGAGATAGATTTCTGAGGTTCATTATGCGTGCACCATCAAGCACTCCATGTAAACCACTGCTGGGAAAAGATAGGTACTCTAATGAGGAAGCATTGAAGAGTTCATCAGTAAGCGGACCACTGAGACTGTTGTGCCCAGCCATGAGTACCCTAAGTGCAGAGCATTTACCCAGACCGACAGGGATGCTGCCACTGAATTTGTTGTGGGTAAGATCAAGCACTGCAAACGATGATGAGTTGATGCAGAATGACGACGGCATCAAACCTTGGAAATTGTTGTTGCTCGCATTGAGCACAACCAGATTACTTGTTTTCTCCCACGCTGCCGATGGTAACTCTCCTGTAAACAGGTTGCTTGAGATGTTCAATACCTGCAGTCGACTGTAATGAGGTACTGAAGAGTAGCTCTCTTGTGGTTGCAGGGCCCCACTGAGATGGTTGAAACTGACATCGAGCACGACGATGCTACTGGAGGCCAGCAGCTCTGATGGAAACCTGCCAGCAAAGGAGTTGTGTGACAGGTTGAGGCTCTGAAGGTTTCTGAGGTCACCAAGGGATCGTGAGATGCACCCTTCGAGGCCTCTGGAAGCCAAGGAGACCTCAACGACCACCCCATCGCGGCTGCAGGTTATGCCTTCCCACTCACAGCAATCAGTGTCATTCTGCCACAATGTTGTGAGGCCATTGTCCTGCGAGATCCCCGCGAGGAACCGGAGGGAGGCCTTCTCCTGCTTGTTGCATGAGGAGGCGGGAGAGGCCATGGAAAGCAGCACCAGCGGACCGAGAGCGAGGCCAATGAAAGCCATGACCCTTATTCCCTTAAGCTTCTATTTTTGAAGAATGTGGTAGTGGTGGTGTGTTCTCGTGGAACTGTGGCGAATTTATATGTTTTAGTTAGCAGGTGAGTTAAGTTCCCAGAAGCACCTACCTTAAACAATAACAAACACATGTATTTTGTTGTGCACATGACAGAAATGATGAGGTGATGGACCATGGAGAGAGAGAGAGAGAGAGACTTACTCTTCTTGACTGAACCATTCCACCTGCTGATGCTTCATTGTGCTGGCAAGATGAAGTAGAGGTAGGTCCATACTGTTCCCACTGGTTTAGCTTTGCTTTGAATATGTTCCGATTATTGGAGCAACTGGTATTTAATTGCGGCCATTTTGGTTTGTACTAGATTGGTATCGCCGCGCTGAATCCACTAGGTTGAAATAGGTGGTGCTCTTTCAAAATATCAGGACCATCCTGAGTCCTGACTGTTGCGTGTTGCCTTCATACCAGTTGGATTGTTGGAATACCCACTTGCCACTTGATGACACCCAGGAAACCGCCGCGTGCAGTAGCCATCCACCTCACCGGGGCCATCTGAAATTCTGAATCACCGGCCACGCAGTTGTTCCGTCCATGGTGTGTAACTGGGTGTTGGAACAGTGGTGACTTTGAAACTGAAAGAGAGAAGAGTCTGGTTTACATCAGTTGTAACTGAGTTCCAAAATTCCAACTTGGGTGTGTATCATGATCTGACACGTTTATTCTCGCTGCTATTTGTGAGTTGTGACTTGATTGTCTCACATGAACCGAGCTCAAGTGAACAGACGTGATACTCTGTGCCAATTTGCCAAGGAGATGCTTCGGCCTTTTACGACGATGGCAATTTGCCACGAGTTTGCAGTGAGTAGAGTGAACTGCCTGGACTACTAGTTCTGTAATCCATCTTCAGATCTTGAGAAATGGTACTTCCATATGAATTGGAGAGCACCGTGCCGCTGATAGTGCAGTTGCAAGTCTGAATGTAAATTCCTCGACACCAAAAGAAACCAGACTTGGATTATTAGCAGGTCGAGTGCTTGGTTTCAGATTACGCCTAGCAAATGTGATAGATTTGAATATTTACAATTTGCATGGTTGCAACTGTCTACATCTACCAATATTTATGATCTCAAAATAATTTGCACGTATTTTGGCATCTCTTGATGGATTTTCACGTCTTACGTTTATTTTCCCCCCTTTTATGCAACGGAAATGTCGAGTTTCCTCCTTTTTTTTCTTCCTTTTGACGGAACTAGAACATTAGGCGCGCGATGCGCGCCCTACCATTTAAACAATCAAATATAAGTAAATCAAAAGTAATAAAATGTGCAATTAAACATAAGTAAACGGCAATGAAATGTGACAAATGGTATGCATGATATATAATAAATTCAACACAAAATCACAGCATATGGTAATAAATACATCATTAGTATGCTAGCATTTGAACAATGTGAGTACACTCCATAGGTGTCCCATATCCGGCGTGTTGGCTGGAGCTCGAACTTGACTGGGAGCATATTGCCGCGCCGCCCTCTTGCCACCAGCCGGGTCCGACCCACCGCGATGTGCCCCCATTGCCTTGCCTGCCCGCTGCTCCAGGCCGCAGCGGTCCATGCTGTGTCCAAGCTGGGCTGTTGTGCCTGCCCAAGCACCAGCATTGGCCGGACCACGCTGCAGTGGCATTGAAACTCGAGGCGTGCACCATGCTCATTGGCTTTTCCCATGTTAATTGCAGACCGATTCAGCATAAGACAGATATTTCATCAGCATAGTTCAGTTAGGGTCTTTCTTACCATGGACTTTCAGTGAACGAACAAACTCCAGCTGACAAATTTATAAGCTCAAGCTAAGTCCAACTTCTACATATTATGCTCCTTTATGGCCTAAATAATTGACCACTTAATTGTTTCTACGTCCTTTTGCTACAGGTAAATTTGATGAAATGAAGTACAATAAGAACATGTGCTCAAAAAGATAGTGCCTTATCAAAGACAACATCTGTAGAACAAAAAAAATCTGTAGAACAAAGTGGGAGTGGATTAACAACTTTGCGAGCATACGAGCTCTGGTTTTTAAAAGCATCCGAAAGTGCAGGAAGAAATGTTGACTCATTTCCCATGAGGGTTTCCTGTGACAATCGATTCACAAGCTGCAAATACAAAGATTAGCAATATGCGATATGGGAAAGATAAGGTAGTTGTATGCCTCATCCAACTCATAACACAGGTCAACGTAAGACAATGAGCTGTACACATGCAGCTAAATACTACTTGACTCCCAGTTCTATCCATGAATATGCAGATGTCGAATTGAGGCTCGTAGTGCAGCTTTAAACTGGTTGCAGACATGAGAAACGTAGGAAACTTGGTGGTTTGATTACCTTGCTCAAACTATTGATGCTGATAATAAGAATTTTCTCATCCTGGCAGGGTAATTGAGAAGATATGCCCTGCATAATTACAAGAAGATTTCATGAGGATCTTCTAGTAGATCCATCAGCTTCAACAGATCGCCGCTGATGTCGGTCAGGAACATCCTGCCTTTCTCAGCTTGCTCATCCCAAAGCAGCGCCAGCAGCTCCCCTTCAAGGCATATCACCAGTGACAATGATTTTCTATTTGTATTCACTTTGATGCTGTCCAGTTTGGTGCCGCGAATCTGAAGAAAACTAAAAACACCGGCAGTATTACCTCTAGAACATTAAGCTTTTACTCTTTCTTGTTCAAACTACTGTCCATTCCCAATCACAACGTGCTCTAGTTTCAGCTTCCCAAAAGCTTCCTTGATGATCCATCCCTGCAATGATGAAAAGGAACTAAATATGAAAGTAGCCAAGCAACGAATTTGAAAGAGATCACCAAAACTGTAGCTCAACAGAATTTGATGAACCATAAAGGAGATGGTAATATTATTTCTTATTATGTCATTTAAATTCAGGTTAAGGTATTGAACATTATAATCATTTTGGTCTGAAAACATAATAATGACAGAACTGATGCACCTCAAGTTTGACGATTTCATCACGCTGACCAGCTGCCAAAGCATAATTTTCACCTCGATAGCTTTCTACAAGTCTGCACTGCAACAAAAGGAAAATATGAAGTTACATTCCAAATGGAGACTGTACTTAGTTAAATGACAAAATAGATACCAGAACACATGAACAGATGAGGCAACAATGAACAAATTAAAAGTCAGGCAAGCATCTCAAATATATTTTGCAAGATATAATGCATGTATGTGCTAGTTAGGACAATCAATGGCTACCTAATTGTATGCCTTCTGTTCTACGTAGTCAGACCAAACATGTATATGAGCAATTACTTGAACAGAAAAGATCACAACTCATTTCTATTTTAATCAAAATGGCATTAATATATTTAACCAGATGCAAATGCAAACAAAATGGAGCCTGAAAAAAGCCAGTCAGCGCAATATACCTCTTATAAAATATCAGAAATGTGTTTACATAAAAAATGGTTTCCAAGCTATTCCCATTAAACTATCCATGTGCGGAAAGCCACATCTTGTAGAACGGTTCCTTCGCATATTTATCGCCACTGAGACATTGCTTGCGAACCATCTACTATGATAATAATCTACTACATTTATCAGCTGCTATGACAATAATCTATTGCACTTATCAGCTGCTGAAAGTATTTGCGTGCTTCGTCCTCCTTCAATCTTCCACTTGAGGCCTGATTGTGAATTCGGACAACAAATTACCAAACTGCTGTGCAAAGGAAAACAACTAAGGTGCTACATAAAGCACAGAGATGTCCAATATTTGTTTTCTTTGTTCATATATAGGTATACCTGCAACAGTGAATCATACCTTCAATGTAACAAAATATTGCTATAGATATAACAAGGGCATTGAAGGGGACTACATTTATCCATGTCATGACAGCAATGATATAGGATTCGTAAGCAACCATGTGAGTGATAAAGAAAAGATAGAGGATTCCACAACAAACAACTAAAACAGACCAGGATTTCCAATTAATGAGATCTGTCCGCAACAATCATCAGCTTCATGAAGAATGGAGCAGGCAAGATCCAATCTAAACCGATTGAAATCAGCATAGATTGTAAGAGAGTTGACAGGGAGAGCTCGAATCTTAGAAGGTCAAAGCTGGGGCGTCACCTGAGCGGGCCGGCCTAGTTGAATCTCACAGTGGAGTTGAGTTGACCCCGCCGAGTCGTGCGGGGTCGTCGGCGCAGGCGAGGGTGGGGTCGAGCGGCTCCTCAACGCAGCTGACGCCAGCTTCGATGCATAGGTGGCGCTTGAGCGCGAGCACCGCGCGGAGGGGCTCATGGTCGTCGGGGCTGCAGAGGCGGACCCGGAGCGCGGCGGTGACTGTAGCGAGGGGCCGCGCGGCTCGCGGACCGCCAGGACGTCGCGGATCTTGCCAAGATCTTTGACCTCGGCGCGGGGCTCTGCAACTGTGGGGATGGTGATGGGGATCGAGGAGGCGGAAGAGAGGAAGAGTCCGACCGCGACGAGCTCAAAGACCGCCGCCGCTTCTCGCCCGCCTCCGCGGGTGCCACAGGCTCCCGGCCACCTCCACGCCTGCCGCCTCCGGGACGGCCCCCTCCGCCTACATCCATGCGCATGGGTGCTCCCAGCAACCTCCGCGCCGGCTAGCTGGCCACCTCCAGCCCGCGTCCGCCTACGCCGCAGGCTGCCTCTGTGCGCGCCGCCCTCCTCCCTCCTAGCCCTGCACCGCGCCGGATCCAGATCCCGCGGGAGCGCGCGGACGGCTGCGGCGGCGAGCAGGAGCACCGGCGAAGGCAGGCGGAGAGGGAGAAGGGGAGGGGAGGCGGCAGTGGGGAGGGAGAGGGCGGCATCGGGGAGCAGGAGAGGAGGGAGAGGGCGGCGCGGGGAGATGGGGAGGAGGGAGATGGGGTTAGGGTTCGGGGGCTGCGGGAGGGGCTTGCTGTAAAATTGCCTAGTGGGGGTGTGTTTGTAAATACGGTAATTCATCGATTTTTTTCTTCTTTGTGTTGAAATAAACATCAACTTGAGGGCCTGAATGGAAAATATATGAACTTCATTACTGTAGGGATCGGACGAGCTGGATTTAGTTGAAATTTAAATAAAAATGAGGGTTTTTTTGCAAAACGTCCAGAGCTAGTGCTGATCGACACGCGCCCTGTTTTCTCCGTGGAGCGCGGGGAGGAGAGCAAACCCCAGCAGGTTTTAATCAACCTGATACCTATCGGTCGGCCCACTGCTCAATGCTGTAGCACCCCTTCTGACCCACTTATTAACTGCCCGATTCGGGGTCTTTTTCCTTTTTATATTTAAAAATAAAAAAATTCAAAAATATATGCTGGTTTGGGAATATTTCAAAAATAGAGGCCTGTCGCACCCTGGGTGGAGTGGGGGGGGGGGGGCGGTCGCCCGTCTATGGGGGCGACAGGTCGCCCCTGTCACTCCCGCCCCGCGACAGCGTCCAATAGCGTTGCATGCAGGCCTTTAGTCTTCTTCCACTATGCGAATCCGGTAGGCCAACTGCATGCACCAAGCACATGCATGCAAGATTTTACACTATCTACTCTTTTATTTATTATTTATTCATTTCCTCGCATTTGCATGGGAATCGCTGGCCACATGCGGCATGCACAAGCATGCAACTTATACGTTATCTTCTCTTTATTTCATTATTTATTCACTTTCTTTCTATTATTTCTTTTTTTTATTTCTTTCATTATTTATTCACTACCACGGGGCTGCCACGTGTCCCACTACAACGGGCGTGGGCGCGAGTCTTTCGCTGGAAGCCTTCCCACCCACCGCATTAAATGCGGGTGGTTGAGACATGCTCTGCCACCGTGGAACGCGGGGCAGGTTTTGTCAGACCGCACTGTTGGTCGCGAGTTACCGAGGCAACAGTGGAGTACAGGCGCCGCGCGCGATCGCGCTCGCCTGATGCCGCATTAAATGGAGGCGACGGCACGACGTTTTCCATTATGTCGCCTATGCCGCACGCTACGACCAGCTACTCTGCAAGCTACGAGCAACGCTCTGACAAGACAGGGCAAGGCCACGCCGGTCGAAAGAATCTATGCCGGTCAGCGAATAAATAATGAAAGAAAGTGAATAAATAATGAAAGAAATAAAAAAGAAACAATAGAAAGAAAGTGAATAAATAATGAAATAAAGAGAAGATAACGTACCGCATGTGGCCAGCTATTCCCATGCAGATGCGAGGAAATGAATAAATAATAAATAAAAGAGTAGATAGTGTACAATCTTGCATGCATCTGCTTCGTGCATGCAGTTGGCCTACCGGATTCGCATAGTGGAAGGAGACTAAAGCCCTGCATGCAATGCTATTGCGGGGCGAGAGCGACAGTGGGGGCTGTCGCCCGGTGGGGAGGCGACCGGCCCCCTTCGCCCCATAGACGGGCGATCGGCCCCGCTCTACCTAGAGGTTTACAGTTAATTATTTTTCTTACATATAGGTCTCTGTCGCTCCTTGGGTGGGCGACATGCCCTCTGTTGCCCCTCCACCGGGCGATAGGCCTCTATTTTTGAAATATTCCCAAACCAGCATATATTTTTGAATTTTTTTTATTTTTAAATATAAAAACGAAAAAATTCCCCCGATTCGTCGTCAAGCAAAAACGAACGGGCCGTAGGGAGCCCAAGACGGCTAAACTCACGGCGTGATAGTTGAGACAGCTGCGAGCGACACCGCCGGCGGTGGGCGAGCAGTTTCCGAGTTGAATTGCTGGGCTGGTCCCGACTCCAGGCTCAGTCCAGTCGGGTAAAACTTTTCCATAACGGACCCTGTTTTTTCTTCTAAATTACACAATCGTCCCTTCGGCGGGCTCCTCCCACACGGCACGTCGGCACGGGATTCCTTCTCCACCTCTCCTCTTTGCCGTCGCCATAAATAGCCGCCGCCCCTCGCCTCTTTCCCCAATCTCGTCCCATTGTTCGGAGCACACAACCCCCGATACAAATCGTTCTTCTTCTAGCGACCCTCGGCGATCGATTCCTCGCATCAAGGTGCGGCGATCCTCCTCCCCCTTCTCCTCCTCTAGATCGGCGTGGTCTAGAAGCAGTTGCTTGGTCGATGGTTAGGACCTAGACCTAGGCGTTGGAGAAATCGTGGTAGATCCGCTTTGTTTCTGTTCGTAGATGGGTGGGAGGTGCAAATTTTTTGTGT
Source organism: Panicum virgatum (assembly GCF_016808335.1). Lineage (NCBI taxonomy): Eukaryota > Viridiplantae > Streptophyta > Magnoliopsida > Poales > Poaceae > Panicum > Panicum virgatum. Next base: position 4,187,900 of record NC_053145.1, read on the forward strand.
GGATCCGGTAGGTTCTGCTGCTTGAATCCGTCATGCTCGTGCGATTTGTGGGGATTTTAGGTGGTTGATCTGGGAATTATGGAGGTGCGTGCTTCTAGGCTGCTCGTAGATGTGGTCCTTCTCACTGTTTGCTGGGTCGCTGCCTATGATTAGCTAGAATGTCTGCCGTGTTTTTGGATTCGCTTCTGTATCTGGTATCTGTACGTGGTGCTAGTTGGTTTACGCTTCTGATTCGTCCGATCTATTTTGTTAGCCCGTCCAGGGTTTGGTCGTTGCCTGATTGAGTTGTTGCTGTAGCCTGCAGATCAGATTAGAATAAGATCTTCTCAACTAGGTCTTGTGCTTAATTTAAATCTGCACGGGTCAGATGATTAAGATGATTACACTGTTTCTATATGCTCTTGTTTCTGTATGATGCCGGAGCTTTTACCTGAGCAACACACATCCTCATGTTGTTTAGCTAGATTGCATGGTAGATGAAGATGAAAACTGCTATGGTTCGATATTCTTTAGTATACCTGATTATCAGGGTAGAATAAGATCTTCCCAACTAGCTCTTGCGCCTAATTTGGGCGTGCATGTGCCACATGATTAAGATGATTATGCTTAGATTAGTGAAGATATATGCTGCTATTTCTATAAGATGATGTAGCTTTTACATGAGCAACATTCATCCTTCTGTTGGTTAGTTAGATAGGCTTCACAGATGAAGATATATACTGCTACAGTTCGATTATTCTTGTATCTCTGGTGTTCATGCATGCTGTTCATACTTGATATGCTGCTTCTTGTTGATTCTATAGCACCATTGATGTGATGAACAAGCATGTCCTGTTGGCATCTATTTGAATATGTTGATGTTTGCATGAGACTTTTCTGTTGGTCTACTGTTAGATACTTACCCTATTGTCTAGTTATTTGTTCTATTGGTCTACTGCTAGATACTTACCCTGTTGTCTGTTTATTTGTTTGCAGATGCAGATCTTTGTTAAGACCCTCACCGGCAAGACCATCACCCTCGAGGTGGAGTCTTCTGACACCATTGACAATGTCAAAGCCAAGATCCAGGACAAGGAAGGCATTCCCCCAGACCAGCAGCGGCTCATCTTTGCCGGCAAGCAGCTCGAGGATGGGCGGACGCTTGCTGATTACAACATCCAGAAGGAGAGTACCCTCCACCTTGTGCTTCGTCTTAGGGGAGGCATGCAGATCTTCGTGAAGACATTGACCGGCAAGACTATCACCCTTGAGGTTGAGTCTTCCGACACCATCGACAATGTCAAGGCCAAGATCCAGGACAAGGAGGGCATTCCTCCGGACCAGCAGAGGCTCATCTTCGCCGGCAAGCAGCTCGAGGACGGCCGCACACTTGCTGACTACAACATCCAGAAGGAGAGCACCCTCCACCTGGTGCTCCGCCTGAGGGGTGGGATGCAAATCTTCGTGAAGACCTTGACTGGCAAGACCATCACTCTGGAGGTTGAGAGCTCTGACACCATTGACAATGTGAAGGCTAAAATCCAGGACAAGGAGGGCATCCCCCCGGATCAGCAACGTCTGATCTTTGCTGGCAAGCAGCTGGAGGATGGCCGCACGCTTGCTGACTACAACATCCAGAAGGAGAGCACTCTCCACCTGGTGCTCCGCCTGAGGGGTGGGATGCAGATATTTGTGAAGACCTTGACTGGCAAGACCATCACTTTGGAGGTTGAGAGCTCTGACACAATTGACAACGTGAAGGCCAAGATCCAGGACAAGGAGGGCATCCCCCCGGACCAGCAGCGTCTGATTTTTGCTGGCAAGCAGCTGGAGGATGGCCGCACCCTTGCCGACTACAACATCCAAAAGGAGTCCACCCTCCACCTAGTGCTCCGCCTCCGCGGTGGTCAGTAAGCCATTGGTCACTGAAGCTGCTGCTGTGCCTTTGAAGCATCTGTGTCATTTGTGTCAAGATTGTGTCTGGTTTTATGAATTGGTTTGTATTGGTGTGTTTGCCTAAAACAGTTGTTGCTGTGCAGCAGTAAGCATTATTAAGTGATGTTTGAACTTGAATATGTGCTTGGTTGTGGTACATTTCTGTTTTTCAGTTACGCCAGTTCAAGTTTATATTACCTGAGATCAAATTTACTAGCATTTGAGTTCTTTTTGGCTTGTGATGTATTTGTTGCACCTCCAAGTTCTGGCTGAGTCTCGTTCCTCATTGTTAACTCATTTTTATGTTCTGCCAAGCTTTCCAAACTTCTGTCTGAATGTTTGCAAAGGGTGTTGGAGGGGCACAACATTATGGTTTAGCTTACCATGTTTGGTTTGTTGATTATTGATTACTACTAGATTCAGATTGCTAGTTGTGTAGTCCAGCCGTCCAGGTGATCAAGTAGATCTGTGCTGTGCAGAACCTTATTTTGCATTTAAGCATTCTTAGATTCACGTCATTACTCTGAACTGGTAACTATTGAAAATCATATATATACTCTGTTTTCTAGAGACGAAGTGACTTGCTTTTCTGTGTGTGTATAGTTTTGTGCTTGACGCATTGACCATTGCCAACTGAAGTAGATAAGTTTTTGGCACGAAAAAAATTGGAAAATGATGTTTGCTTCGAGAAACCTAAGCCAATGATCAGCTCACATTTCATGAAATCCCCAGCAAAGCATACGATCTTCTCCAGTTGCAAAGATGTATAGTTTACAACTGTAAAAGGCAAAGCTTGTCAACTGCAGATGTTGCTGCGCCTGAGAAAGAGCCGAGTATGGCCCCAAAAAAAGAAAGAGAGAAAGAAGTACTAAACTGGACTCGACTAACCAAAATATTTTGACAATACCATCTGATCATACAATACCCCTACACCAAAGAAAGCTCCAAAAGCAATCACAAAGGCGATCCTTCTATGTGTTTGTTCTCTGGAGGGCGTAGAGGCATGATGTGCTTTTGCTGAATCACAAGGCCGATCAACAACACCACCACACAACTTTGGGTTCCCTCTAAAGCTTGAACTTGTAAATGTACTGAACTGAACCCCAGCCGGAATTGGCCCTTCTAAGTCGTTATTGGAGACATTGAATGCAGCGAGGAAGTGCAGGTTGTTCAGCTCCATTGGGATTGCACCTGTGAGATGGTTGTTAGACAGGTCTAGCACTTGAAGGTTCGTCAGGCTGTGGAGCTGCAGTGGAATCTCTCCTGATAGCCTGTTGGAGCTGAAATTCAGTATAGCGAGAGATTTCAACTGACTGATCTCTTTAGGGATCATTCCGGTGAGGTTATTACGACCAAAATTCAGCATTTTGGGGAAAGCAGTGGCTACCCGGTACTCTAATGATGCACCTCTGTAAATAAGCAGCAAAAATACCCTCCGATCCAATTCGGTCGCCGTGTTTTCTGTTGTTAGCATTGGCATCTCCATTAGGTCTTTTGGTATTTCTCCTGTAAGGTTGTTTTCTGACATGTCAACATGAAAAAGGAACTTGAGGCTTCTGATCCAGACAGGTATTGGTCCAGTGAGTTGGTTATTGTGCAAGAGCAGCATCTCCAGATTTTTGAGCTTTGACAGCCAAAGCGGTATCTTCCCAGACAATGAGCACCTAGACAGGGATAGATACTGAAGATTCTGAAACCCATCAATTGTTTCATCTTCTGGCATGGCTTCATCCTTGAAGTTACTCCCAATAATTAGGACGGCGAGTTCCTTACAATCCTTGAGGACATGGAGCGCATTCGTGATATTTGTGAAATTGTTGAAAGAAGCTGATAAGAAAATAAGGGACTTCAGATTAGCAATCCTCGGCGAAAGCTGCCCGTGTAACTTGTTGTCAGCTAGCCGCAGTGCATTCAGATTTCTGCAAGAGTAGATGCTTTCTGGAATTGTGCCACTGAAGTTGTTGAACAGAAGATCCAACGTCTTCAGATTGATCAGGGTGGAGAAATTGACCCATGTAAGCTCTCCGCTGAAATAGTTGTTCCTGAGGTCAATTGTTATGAGATTTGTGCAGTTGCTCAAAGCTGATGGCAGCTCTCCTGACATGTCGTTATGGTCAAGATGAAGCACCTCCAGTCTCCTGAGCTCACCTATCGAGTCTGGGATCTTTCCATTTAGCATGTTTCCTCCAAGATCAAGATAAGCCAGATTTCTGAGGTTGGTCATGCGTGAACCATCAAGTTTTCCATACAATCCATTGTTGGGAAAAGAGATGTACTCCAACGAGGAAGCGTTGAAGAGTTCATCAGGGAGCGCCCCACTGAGATTGTTGTGCCCAGCCTTGAGTACCCTAAGCTCAGAGCAATTGCCTAGACCAGCTGGGATGCGTCCACTGAATCGGTTGTTGCTAAGGTCGAGCACGGCGAAGGATGGCGAGCTGATGCAGAAGGAAGACGGCATCCATCCATGGAAACTGTTGTTGCTCGCATTGAGCGCAACCAGACTGTTCATCACCTTCCACGTGGCTGATGGAATTTCTCCGGTGAATAGGTTGCTGGAGATGTTCAGTACCTGCAATGGCCAGCCACGGGTGGCCGAAGATGGCGTCAGCTCACGCAGCTCTCCCTCAAGGCGATTGAAGCTGACGTCGATGGCGACCAAGCCCCTGGAAGAGGACAGGAGCTTCTCCAATGGCAGTTCGCCGGACAGCGAGTTGCGGGAGAGGTTGAGGCGCTGCAGTCCGGCGAGGTCGCCGAGAGCCGGCGAGACGGGGCCCTGGAGCCCTCTGCCGGGCAGGGAGACCTCAACGACCATCCCGTCTCCGTCGCAGGCGATGCCTTCCCACGAGCAGCACCCCGCCGTACCATGGCTCCGCCACGACATGGCGAGGCCGCCGTCCCGTGATAGCCCGGCCACGAACCGGAGCAGGGAGCTCCTCTCCTGGTCAGCGCACGGCCGGGCACGGGAGGCCATGGAGAGCTGCAGCAGCAGCACGGTGAGGGCGAAGCCGGAGAACGCCATGGCTGATTACTCGTTGCTGCTTCTTATTATTGTTCTTGTTGCTGATGCGAGCTGCTGCTGCATGTTTCTCTCTTGAAGCTTACTAGCTAGCATGCAGGGAACTGATCTGACAAGGCTCTGGCTCTGCTGCCATGTAAGCTCTCCAGCTCTCAAAATGCAAAGACCAACGCTCTGACGCACGCATAACCAAGTGCTGGCAAATCTGCTGACGCGTGACTGATGACTCGCTGCTCCAAAAGATTTGCCCGGGGCAGCAGAAGTAAAATCTCATGATGTCGTGTCCACACGGGGCCTCCTCTCGTTGATCCTACGGCGCGCCGCCTGGCTGTTGGCGAGCCACCTGACCAACTGGCCGAGAACGGATTCGATGGGGATCACAAGCAATCCACACGGGGCGAACAGGCGTCAGCGACTGGCGTCCTGCGTCGCCGGTCAAGGCAGCAACGGCTCTCCTTTTGACATTGGGGGAAAAAATGCCGTTGACATGTTGCCGGTCTCTGTAGCTGTGCTCGTAGGGCGTTTTCTCCCGGCGTGCAAGAAAGCACGGCCTGATGATGTTACGGGTCTGAATTTCTCTGAAACGCTGATGGTGTGTCTGTATCTCTATCGCTATCCCGTTCGTCACTTGTTGTTACTGGCCTATAGTAGGCAGTCTCGGCTGGCTGGCAACTTCCTCAAGTTGGAAGCACGAGCTGACACACGGAGGAAGATGAAGGACAGAACCGGATGATCCGTCAGGAATAATCAGGCCGTTTCTGATCTCCTGACTCCTCTCGTTCAGACGATGGTTCAGTCCCAAACTCTGAATATGAACTCAGAAATAGTGATCTGCGAGTGTGAAGGCGGGACTCTCGTGACGTGATCATCATAGAAACGAGAAGACACATGTAGCCGAAACCAGGCGGACGCATTTCATTCCCCTGTGATCTGAACAGAAATGCAGCCTCGCGCTTGTTTGGAACAAGAACAGCACGGCGGCGCCGGCGAACTGGCGAAGCATGCAAATGGACGGAGCGGGAGGAGGTGAAGCGGACGTGGCGGATGGATGACCTTGCCGTCACCTCTAACTATCCCGCACGGTGTCTGTCTGAACCGCCGCCGCCGCCCGGAGCCCGCGCGTTCCATGCGAAGGCGAAGGCGAAGGTGCGGCACCTGCGCGCGGCTTGAATCCGTCGAAATCTGTTCCTCCGAATCCGCGGCAGGATCGCGCGTGAGATATCAACTCAAGAACTTGGATGCGGACAGCCGCGCTCGCCACGGAGGAGGCCGCCGGCGCCGGCGACGGCGACGGTGAACTGGCGCGGCCGCGGCGCGGGAAGAGCGGACACACGGGGTGGACGGCAAACCAAATACCGTCCCGGGTGGGTTGGTTTCTGACCGTCCGATCCGGATTAGACGATCCAGATACGTTGGAGGGGAAGTATCCAAAGACGAAAATTCTTAGAAAACCCCCTGCTTAGCTATTTTTCTTTGCATAATGACCCCTCTCCGCTCCCCAACCCTTTCTTCTTTCCCGCGGCGCGTCCATCTGATCTCCCCGCCGGATCGAGGAGCGAGGAGGCAGGGCGGCGGCCATGGCGGCAACGGAGAGACCCGAGAGGTTGAGGACACTTCTTCTTAACACTTTTAGCGCTTCTCCCAGGTAGCAGCCATGCAGTGTGGAGCAGCGTTCCCGTGGGCAGAGGCATTGATCCCATTCTGAAATCTCTCCGATCACTGGATTAGTCGCTGGGACATTTGCAGGAGAAAGGATCACTCCTCCCATTGGAAATTACATTAACTCCTGCAGGCTTCGTTATCCTAATTGTCCTTTTACCTCTCAATGCTAACTGCTAATTTAACTCTTCTTATGAACTGCTACAGGAGCATCCAGGTTGCAGACTGTCTTCATGTGTAAAGTATCGTATCACAAATTCTTCATGTTGCCGGAGATGACTAGATGATCCATGACCTGCACGTGCAGCAGTCCTTTTTTTTGGGGTTTCGTCTACTTCATCTTCTGCCATGTTCATGTCCTTGCCTATGATCGAAGAATTATGCATGTCTGTATATGGGCTGGACATCGGTGGGCTCTTGAGAAACCAAGTGACATTGGGGAAAAATGTGCCGTTGACATGATGCCGGCCGGTCGCTATAGCCTATAGATAATAGATGTGCTTGCTAGCTTGTAGGGCGTTTTTCCCGTTGTGCAAGAAAGCAGGGTCTGAATTCTCTGAAACACTGAAGGAACATGGTGTGCAGTCTGTATCTGTATCTGTATCTCTATCTCTACCCCCTCAATCCTCATCGGTAACTTGTTACTGGCCTGGCGGGCTGGCAATTTCCTCCGTTGGAACCACGACCTGATACACCACACACGGAAGAAGACGATGATGGAGCCACGAAGGACACAGCCAGGTGAACCGTCAGGAATCAGGCCGTTTCTCTCCTGTGTCCTCTCCTTGAGATGGTCCAGTCTGAACTCTGAACTCTGAACCTGAACTCGGACAGCGTGTTGTGCGACTGCGAGTGTGAAGCCGGACACTGTTTCTCATCTCCTGTGTCCTCTCCTTGAGATGGTCCGGTCCGAAACTCTGAATCTGAACTCAGGCAGAGTGATCTGCGAGTGTGACGGCGGCCTCTCGTAATCATATTCATGCAGATGAGAAGCGGCATCTAGCCGTGAAAAAAAGAAAACAATAACTAGCCCGTGTTCATTCCTCTGATCTTAGTGTTATGTTCGGAAACTTAGCCTCGATTTTGATCGGGAACAAGAACAGCCGGACGCTGGCAGCGACGGCGAACTAGCGAAGCATGAAAATGGGCGGAGGGTTCGAGGAGGGAGGAGGCGACAAGATCTTGGATGCAGGTGCCCGCGCACAACCCTGCGGAGGCCGCCGGCGCCGGTGCCGGTGGACTGGCGAGGCCACGGGGCGGGAGGAGCGGCCACACCCGGTGGACGGCAAACCAAATACCGTCCAGAGGTGGACGCTAAAACGATACCGTCCAGGGTGGGTTGGTTTTTCACCGCGCGATCAGGATTAGACGGTCCAGATTCGTTGGAGGAGATGAATAGTGGGTGGGAATTTCTTACAAAACCCCCTGCGGGTCCAGTTTTTCGCTGCGAAAAGACCCTTGTGGGATGCCATATCTTAATCACAGTTAATGTTGCGAAGGAAATGAAATTAGCAACTGCGGACCGCAGTTGACAAACAAGTTCATATTTCTACTGATTGTGTTTTAGTTGAGGTAGGACCATAACGCGGACCAAAGCAAGTAGCTTCATAATTGCTGCAACTTTATGTGCCTATAATTATGGTCTGTTCGGTAGGACTCCGGCTCCTCCAAAAACGGCTCCGGTTCCGGCTGCTCTGGTGGAGCGGCTTCTCTGGTGGAGTTGAAGCCGTTTTGGAAAATATTTGGCAAAACGGCTTCTCCAGATTGTTTAAAATACACAGGAAATGTAAAATGTCCATAATACCTTTATTTTTCTATTTTCTTTCCCCCCCTTTCCATTTCTTTTTATTTTTCTTTCCCTCTTTCTCTTTCCTCCTTATCTCCCTCCGTCGCTTCTTCCTCCTTCCAAGCGCACGCGGCCGCCTCACCCCATCCTCCTTGCGACCCTTGCCCGCGGCCGACCGCCGGCCACCTCATCCCTGCGGCCCCCTGCCGCGGCTGTTGCCGGCCACCTCCTCCCCGTGGCCGCCGCCGGCCACCTTCTCCCCATGGACGCCGTCTCCCAGCTCTTGGCCGCCGCTAGGCCTCCCACCGGAGCCCGTCGCCGTGACCGGCCGCCTCAACCTCCTCCCTGCGGCCCTTGCCAACGGCCGCTGTCGTGCATCTCCTCCCCAGCGCCGCCGGCCCTTGGGTGCCATCCGCCCCCGCCTCATATAGGGACCCTCCGCCGCCGCCGAAGCTTGGATTCACCTCCGCCGGAGTAGATCCGCCGATTCCGGTGACGGGGCTGCCCTCCCTGTGCGTCGCCGCCGCGGGCCGCCGGAGAGGATTCATGGGCTCCCCTCTTCTGTATCGCTGGGAGGGAGGGGGAACGGGAGGATGAATTTGTTTTTTTTTCTTCCCGTCGTCGGGCCTTGGAGAGGTGGGGGAGTGGCAAAATCGTTGTTATTACATTCAAGTTCAGGGGCAATCGTGGGAGGGAGGGAGATGGCCTGCTGCCGAAGCCGCACGGAGCCTCATTTTCCTGGCTTCACCTCACTTGTGTAAGCCGTGAATGGCTCCAGCGCGGGCTTCAGATGTGGAGCCGGTTCAAAAGCCTCCGTTTGGCAGGGCTCTGGCCGGAGCTGCTCGTGGAGCCCTGCCAAACAGGGCCTTGGTATACTCGATATCATCAATAAATATATCTCTTCTATCGTGGAATAACATCTCCACGTCAAGTTCGCATAGTCAAAATGGACCTAGGAATCATGCTATAAAAGCTCAAAGATTTTTTTTCTCGAATACGTATGAGAGCACACAAGCTCAAATTAAAGTTGAATTGGAAGTAAAATGAAATGGAGTTAAAAGCTGTAAACACTTGAACTTCCCGTTCAAGAACAGCCCGGGACTTCCGGATTTCATCTGGTTAGGTCCATTGTCTTGGGTCTAAAACTGTTCTGGTTTCTGGACAAACCATGGCCTCCTAGATCTGGTCTAGCATCATTTGTCATGGGAAGCTGGAACTTTTGATTCCTAAGGAAAACACCCCTAATAAAATACTTGAAGAAAAATCAAAATCCAATTGAATGACTTTTATTTCGATTCAAAGAAAGTTCATCCATAATAACTCCTCCCATACACGACGAGTATTTTCCCAAAAGTATCTCTTCAAAGACTTCACTAGGGATTTTATGGATTTAGAAATATCAGCAGGAACTCAAGAAAATATTTGAATTGGAGATGGCGTGAGGTGGATTTGGTAGCAGGATAATGCTAGTGATGTTCTCACCTATCCAAGCATCAAGATACACCAAATAATTGAACAAAAACGCAGGAAAACACAATGAACAAAATATCCCAAACAATGGCTCAGGAAATCACAAAAAAATGCAAGAGCATGAAGGAGAAGCTGCAATAAACAATTTATGCTTTCACACATTATCGTGATCTGCGAACATCAAAAGAGAACAAAGGTATCATGCTTTGTTCCACGTGCACGAGCTATGTAGTGCGCAGAAGATTGGTTGACATTCGGAAGAATTTGTTAGTAAATTAGTAAGATATAGAAGATGGATTTTGTTTTAGATTAAGGAAATGTTCCAGCCTTGATCATTCAGGATGAATGTTTACAGCCCATAGAAGGTAGATTAAGCAGAACTTGAAAGTAAGTGGTTCTAAGATCTGATTGTGAAAGTGTATAAGGATATTTGGATTCCTTAGTTATCAGAACTACAAATTAAGATAAGTACAAAACAAAGATAAGTTTACAATTAATTTTGATAAGATTTAATCAACAAAATATTTGAGTTTGTTGCCCAAGTTTGTCCAACATCTTCACCAATTGTTCACTGTCCATTTCAATCCAATTTCAGGTTTTATAAACAATTATCAATATGTCTTAAGAGGACCAGACGAACTTGAATTGTTTGGGAATGGAGATGTTGATCTTTGTAGTCTTTCTGGAATTCGAGCCATCGTAGATCATCCATTGCAATATCTCCTAAATCATGCTAAGTCCTTCATGATTCTGGACTTCTGGTACGCTTATCCAATAATTCTCACTAAAAATAACTGGTCTAAAAGCATCCCTATTACGAAGAACACACCAAATGAAATTGCAAATATGACCTTGTAGGAGCCTTGTCGTGTTGAAACTCGATGTGCTTCCGTTGAACCACAACTATGAATAAGCATATGCCTACATAATTTTGGGTTCCCAACGAAGCTTGAGTTTGTAAATGTATCAAACTGACCTCCAGTTGGAATAAGCCCTTCTATGTCATTGTTGGAAATGTTGAATTCAGAGAGGAAGTGAAGATTGTTGAGAGCATAGGGGATTGTACCACTAAGATGGTTGTTGGAAAGGTCCAGCCACTCTAGGTTCCTGAGGTTGCCGATCGTTTGTGGGATCTCTCCAGATAAACCGTTGAAGCTCAAAATGAGGCTAACAAGCGCTTTTAACTGACCGATCTCCAGTGGGATCTCACCGGTGAAGTAGTTCTTGCCTAGATCCATAAACGCAGCAAAAGCACTAAAAGTCCAGTAACGAGGTGTTGGACCATTATAAACTGGAAGCTCAAGGTCCCTCGCGATTAAAGATGATGAAGCGATTTCTTCGTCAGATTGTAGCATTGGCATGTCCATTAAGGCAGCTGGAATTTCCCCTGTGAGGGTGTTGTTTGATAAGTCTAGATAGAATAGGAAGTTTAAGGTGCTAATCCAAACTGGTATTGGTCCACTTAGTCGATTGTTAAACAAGAATAACATCTATAGATTTTTGAGCTTTGATATCCAAAGAGGTATTCTTCCATACAACGGGCAAGCTTCTACAACAAGGATTTTAAGATTCTCAAAACCGTCAATTATTTGGTCATCCGGTATTTCCTCACTCCTGAAGTTTCCCCCAATGAGCAAGGGGTTGAGATTCCTTGAGCTCTGGAGTATGTGAAGTGCATTTGTAATATTTGAAAAAGAGTTTTCAGCAAGTGATAGGGAGGCTAGGGACTTCAGTTCGCCTATCCGCAGCGATATCTGGCCATGCAAGTTGTTAAATGATAGCCCTAGCCGAGTGAGGTTGCGGCATAAGTAGACGCTATCTGGAATTGTGCCTGAGAGGCTATTCCATGAAACATCCAAAGTTCTTAGATTGGACAGGATGGAGAAGTTGACCTTGTGAAGATCTCCAGTGAAGTAGTTGTTCTTGAGGTTGATGGTTGTGAGTTCTATGCAGCTACCCATAGTTGATGGAAGCTCCCCAGTCATGTTGTTGCGGTCCAAACGGAGCTCCTTCAATCTCTTCAGCCGACATATCGAATCCGGAATATCGCCGCTGAAGTTGTTCCCTCCAAGGTCAAGGACAGCCAGATTGCTGAGCTTGATGAGGCGTGCACCATCAAGCACTCCCTGCAAATAATTGTCATGAAAAGAGAGGTACTCCAGTGCGGTTGCAGTGAAGAGCTCATCTGGGAGATTCCCTGTGAGGTTGTTCTGGCCAGCCTTCAAAACTCGCAGCACGGAGCAGCTGCCGAGTTCCGGTGGGATGCCGCCACTGAAATGGTTGTAAGAGACGTCGAGCACGGCGAAGGAGGGCGCGCTGGCGCAGAAGAACGATGGCAACAGCCCTGTGAAACTATTTCTGCTGGCATTGAGTACAGCTAGGCTCTGCATTGTCTCCCATAATGGGAACTGCCCTGTGAAGGAGTTACTTGAGATGTTGAAGATGGCGGCAGCTCTTGCTGGGATCCGTTGAGGCTGTTGAAGCTCACGTCGAGAACGACGATGCTGCCAGACGACATGATCTCCCAAGGCAAGGCGCCGGACAGCGAGTTGCCGGACAGGTTGAGGCGCGACAAGCTGGCGAGGCCACCGAGTGAGGGCGACACGCTGCCTTCAAGCCGTTTGGACGGCAGCGAGACGGCCTCGACGGCGCCATCCATGCCGCAGGTGACGCCTTCCAACGCGCAGCAGTCCGTGCCATAGCGCCATGACACGCTGAGGCCACCGTCGCGCGAGAGGCCGGCGAGGAAGCGGAGGAGGGAGATGCTGGTGCCTGGTGGTGGCTGCGCAGAATGAAGAGTGGTGTGGCTGCAATCACAGGGAGAAAACGTGCTGGGTGAAAGCAAACTGAAGAATTTCTTGCCTTTTTTCCCCCTTGATTTTACCGTGACTTTATTATCCGGTCGGAGCACGGCAGGGGTGGACGCAGGACGCCCACCAGGTCAGACATCGTAGTCCATTCTAATAGGTGACTCGGATTTGCCCCCGACGTGGATCGTCGGAGAAGCCGAGAGGGACAGAGAGAAAAGGCCGGTGCAATCGTTGCTGACTTTGCGAGTATTGCTGATCCACCAGCCGACGCACCCCAGTACCCACCCCTGAGCTCTCTGTCCTTTTTTTTCTTCTGCTTCTTTGCTGAAAGGAACAAATAAAAAACTTAGGTCTGAACTAGAGCGATGTGCGAGTTTGAGATGGTTCCTCTCCTTGAGATTTTTCTAGATTCATGAAAATATCCGGCCTCAGCATTCACTGGTCCTCTCCTTTGAGATTGTTCATGTAACGACCCGATCCGAGATAACGATTAATATCTACTCTACACATTGAGTAAACCACACCTACTAATTAACTCTTTTGCGTTTTCATCCTCGTTTCGCGCAAAAAAATCAATCCAAAATTAATACACTTTCCGCGACCGGCTATTTAAGCTGGTACTTTTCTTTCTCGTTTCTCAGTTTGGGAGTATCTGCCCAAGCTACAGTACCGCGAGGCTACAGTGTTTTTAGCGCTACAGTAGCCATTGCTGCGTAACCCGGGATTCGGCCCAGCCCATCCGGCCCGTGGGCTGTTACAGTTCAGCTTGAAGTCTCAACCAGAATTTTCTCTAACAACAGTCTGAACCAGAGTGATGTGCGAGTTTGAGGGCGATCTTACAAACGACGAGACACCGTCTAGCCTGAAACAGGAAGCAAGAAAAGGGACAAATATTACCAACACGCATGGTTTTAAATAGCGGGCTATAGTCCCGCTATAGCTCTGCTATAGTTTTTTTAGAGGGTCCTCGCTACACTATTTGTATTTGTGTCGCTATGGCAGCTATGATCATTAAATTGGGCTATAGCTGTGCTAAATGGCATAGCTTTAGCGCCGCTATAATCTTATCCTTAGCTCAGTGCTACTGTTTTGGTCATTTGGACAATTGAATATTTGATTATATGAAATTCATAGTATTGTCAACTTTAATAATGCTTCCGTAGCCCTAGAAACATATTTATGTTTATAAATTTGCTAATTACTATATTTTTGTGCATTTATTACTTGTATTTTTCATGGTTAAGTAGTAAACCGCTATAAGCCATAGTCCGCTATAGTTTCCGCTATAGCCTCTTAGCCTCGGAAAAAATTACGCCGCTATTTAAAACCATACCAGCACGAACTCATTCACTTGCATCTCTGATCTCACTGATCTGTATAGAAATCTGGCGTCGCGTTGGAACAAGAACACCCTTGCGGCGCGGCGGACTGATGAAGTGATGATCTTGTAGTCATCCCGACCTAGCGCGGATGGGGTCTCCGGGTCTGTCTGACCCGACAATGCGGCGGACCGATGATAATGGCTTCATGCCACCTCTGTGGGCTATGGATAGGTAGATCCAGGGGTGGAGGCCCCCTAATGATCCCGTAGCATCATTATTAAAAGTGGAACTTATCCCAGCGGCAGCCTGCGGCAAGACTGTTGGCCCCCCAATCACTGCTTGGCCCCCTAATGATCAAATCCTGGCTCCGCCCCTGGGTAGATCAGTAGTAGATGCTATGCTACAGTTGCTACTGCTCTTAAGATTTTGCCCATGATCGAATTATGCATGTCAGTGTATGAAGTGGACATCGGTGGGATCTTAAGAAACAAAGTGACGTTGGAAAAAAAATGTGGCGTTGACATGATGCCGGTCGCTGCAGCTGTGCTTGTAGGGCGTCTTTCCTCGCTGTGCAAGAAAGCATGGCCTGACGTTACAGGTCTGAATTCTCTGAAACACTGATGGAACACGGCGTGGCGTCTGTATCTCTATCGCTATCCTGGCTATTTCCTCCGTTGGAACCACAAGTTTATACACGGAGGACGATGTTGAAGGACAGAGCCAGTTGATCCGTCAGAAATCAGGCTGTCTCTCTCCAGCCTCCTCTCCTTGAGTCTTGAGATGGTTTCAGTCTGAAACTCTGAAAGTCTGAATCTGAACTCAGGTAGAGTGATCTGCGAGTGTGAAGGCGGTAATCATAAACGAGAAGACACATCTAGCCGTGAACACAGGAAGGCAACGATGATTGGCGCATCTTCATTCCTCTGATCTCAGTGATCTTTATAGAAATCTGGCGTTTTGTTCGAGAACAAGAACGGCCTGGGCCCTGGGGCCGACGGCGAACTGGCGAAGCATGCAAATGGACGGCACGGGAGGAGTCGAGGTCGTCGGATCGAGGAGGCGAAGAGGACTTTGCGGACAGATGATCTTGCACGCATCCATAAGTATCCTGAACTGCCGCCGCCGCCGCCGCCCGGAGCCCGCTCGACCGCGCGCGTTCCATGCGAAGACGAAGGCGCGGCGCCCGCGCGTGGCTTCAATCCGTCGAAAGCTGTTCCTCGAGTCCGCGGTGCAAGCTCGCGCGCAAGATTACAACTAAGGATCTTGGATGCAGGCGGACGCGCGCGACCCCGTGGAGGCCGCCGGCGCCGGCGACGGTGGACTGGCGTTTTTCTCCAGTGACCTGTCTCCTCCCACTTGAGATGGTTCAGTCTGAATCTGAACTCAGAATGAGTGTTCTCTGCTGCGCTGGTGAAGGTGGACTCTCGGAATCATATATAAGCGCAGAAGACACATCTAGCCAAAAATAAGATTGACGCATTTCTGTCAGCTTAGCAGCTGCACCGGCGAGCTTAACACAACGCGAACGCAGTGGAGTTTGGAGACGGGAGTTTGGTGCCGCAGCAGCGACGTTTTCTGGTTTATCATTGCATATAAATAGTAACAAACTACTCTAATCCGGCTGCAATCTCACCACGATCCGGAAGCAACGCGCGCCATCCCACGCATGCCCATGTTCCCCGTTCTTGGCGGCCACGCAGCCCATGGCGCACGTCCTCACGGCGCAGCGCGGACGTGCGCACGACTCGCTAACCAACTAGCTAGACACGCTAACAGCTAGACAAACTAACTAACTAATATGTACACGTACAAGATTTGGCTAACAATTTCATTCCCCTGATCTCGGTGATCTTCGGAAATTTATTTAGCCTCGCGCTTGTTCGGGAATAACAACAGCCTGGTGGGTGGTGGCGACGGCGAACTGGCGAAGCATGCAATGGACGGAGCAGGAGGAGACGAGGTCACGAGGAGTCGAGATCGGAGGAGGAATTGGCTCATGGATGATCCTGCGGACATCCGGACCTAACCTTCACGGTGTCTGAACCAACAATGCCGCCGCCCGGAGCTCCGGCGGAGCGTCGAGCGCGTTCGGCGCGTTCCATGCCAAGGAGAAGGCACGGCGCCCAATCCGTCGAAAGCTCATGTTCCTCCGGATCCGCCGCGCAGGCTCTCTCTTAAGATCAGCCGCCGTGAACCGGTGAACGGACCCTCGGAGGCTGCCGGCGCCGGTTGACTGGCGCGGCCACGGCGCGGGAGCGGCCACAGGGGATGGACGGCAAACCAAATAACGTCCAGGGGTGGACGGTAAATGATTTACCGTCCAGGGTCGGTTTGGTTTCTGACCGTCCGATTGGAATTAGACGGTAAGGATTCGCTGAAGGAGATGCGTAGGGGAAGGAATTTCTTAGAAAACCCCCTGCTAAGAGATTTTCCCTTGCATAACAACTCCTCTCTGCTCCCCGAGCCCTTCGTCTTCCCCGCGGCGGATTGAGGAGCGAGGAGGCGGGGCGGCGGCCATGGCGGAGCCCCGGATGGTGACTGGTGAGGTCACTTCTGCATAAACCTTCGGCGCTTCTCCCTTGAAATCAACAGTGAATCGTGGAGCAGCATTCCCATGAGCAGACTCTATGATCCTTATCTCCCTCCATTGACCCCGTTCTGAAATCTCTCGGTCTCGGGTGAGTTGCCGGGACATGCGCTGGAGAAAGGATCGCTCCTCCCCCTCGCAAGTCGACACACCGAAGCAGGAGGCGGCCTTCGAGCTTCTGAACTCTAAACAGCTCCCATTTTGATGCGCGATTTGTTCATCTCCCCTATTCACTCCATGAGAATTTGGTGCTCAGTCGTCTCCAGTGAGTTCGATGCCTACTGAATTGTGCGCATGGAAAGTACATTAACTTGTAGGCATCTGTTTCTCTCTGGTTTCCATTTTGCATTGTGTTACTCTCTCTCCAGTTTCCAACCAACGATCTCCATTATATATCCTGATTGTTTTATTTTTCCTCTCAATGCTAACTGCTAATCTTCTTATTAATTTCATACGCATCTCCAGGTTGCAGACTCCAGATTGCATACTGTAACTTGTGAAATACCATATCACAAATTCACCAGCACAGAACGTTGACAGTCAAATGAAAATACTGACCGTGGTTCATTGTTCTGTGTTAGGTGACACATGCTGAATTTCCTACGCATTATCTCTGTTGAACACTTGTCAACTGTCATCGCAAGTGGGACTTCTCAAAGTTTTGTTCTTCCTTACCTAAATGAAAAAAAAGGAACAAATTATTATGACAAGTAGGTTGTTAAGAAAGCATAATTTCGGCTCAGGTAACCCAATCCAAGCTGTTGCTTGGTAAGATGTCCTCCTTAACTAGTTGTTTTGTCTCTGCAAAAAAATTCCCTTGAGTTGTAGCAGACCACATGTAGTTTTTTATTTGTATGTTGCTAGATCAGCAATGACGACGCAACATCAAAGGTCAGAGAAGACTTTGGAGATAAGGATGGGATCGATCTGTTAGCCAGCAGTCATGTGTCCTGGTGATCCTGCTCCTGCCGTGGCAATATAAGTGAAGATATGGAACACCACTAGATTGAGAATCTAAGGTAGGCTACACAGCAACATTTCATCACTGCATCAATGGCATCAACTGCGACCAGCAGCAGGTAACTAGACTAGAAAGGCAAAGGGATAAAAAAAAAGGCAAAGGTAGCTGCCATCTTTACCAAAGCCTCATATAACTTGACTGCATCTGTTGTTGCTTTGACATTAATTCGGTGCATAGATTTTGTAGTGTATTAAGTATAAACGGTTCTGTTCGTGAGGAAATGGGTGATACGTTTGGAATTTCGGATTAACCACAAGTTTATCTTGATTTGCAGTGACAAGGAGCAGGCCCTCCCTACCATCGACGCTGACCAAGCGCACGCTCTCTTGAGCTCTGGCCATGGCTATGTTGATGTCAGGTACTCAATGGGTCAACGAGGGCTTTACTGTTCTTGTTCTTATTGGAGAAGCTTCCATGACAGAAAATTAACTGGTGGGTATGAATGAAATGAATCTTCAGAATGCAGGAGGACTTTGACAAGGGCCACTCACCCGGTGCTCGCAATGTTCCATACTACCTGTCGGTCACGCCACAAGGTCGGTTTCTTCACCCTGCTTGTGCTTGCTCCGTGAGGGCCTGTTTGGATTGGGGGTGATTTTGATATACTCCATATTTGATCTTCCATTTGGAAAATATGTAGGATCTAGTTCAAATTTATACTCAATTCTAAAGATTTGGATCATAATTTACTGTAATCAAACATGCCCCATATATGACAAGATTGGTGGTGTCACGTTCTTTTATCCCTTGTTATTCGATCTGTTGACTTTGCTGATCCCAGGGAAGGAGAAGAATCCTCGCTTTGTAGAGGAAGTGGCTGCACTCTTTGGGAAGGACGATGTCTTCATTGTGGTAGGTTACTACCTTCATCAATCATATACGCACTCGTACTCGAGTACACTGTATTAGTAACTAGCATTGCACAAGCATGGTTGGGTTAACTGAAGCTAGTAATTTTTTCTTTCTGAACCGAACTGAAGCTAGTAATTAACAGTTTCTTGCTGCAAATTAAGTAGCTCTTATTTCGCAGTCTATAAATTATACGCCCCTTGCTGGAATCATAACGACTTACTTCAATTTTGACCCTATCCAAAAAAAAAAGTGCTTGCATACTAGCATCGATCATGATTTATCAGGAGTAAAAAATTAACTTCAAATTTACATAGGGATGCAACACGGGGAACAGATCCAGGTTTGCAACTGCAGATCTTCTAAATGCGGTAAATCCAGGACAGCTGAGCTATCAATCTAGTAGGACTAAACTCTGATAAGTGTCAACTGTGTGTCACACTATCTGCTCACTTGGATGTCCAGGGGTTCAAGAACGCGAGGAACCTGCAAGGTGGCTATCGCTCCTTTCTCCAGAGTGCAAATCAGCAGCCAGCTCAAGAGCCGTAGGCATCACCAGTTAATGCCAGTTCGTGCATGCCTGTATTGTTCATTATTTGGATGGCCATTTCGAAAAGTTTCAGTGTGAGATCCTGGTGAAATTCCTGCATCCACAGGCTGTTGAACTTTGTGATGTAATAAACATTCATGAAATAGTACTCCAAAAAGAAATGTTGAGGCCAGAAGTGATGCTTGCTATATCAATTTGCGAATATACATTCTACTGTGGAGCATGTCTTAGTATAGCATTACAAGTAATTGAAGTGTCGTAATGACCTTTACAACAAGAGTTTCGTACATGTGTCTGCCAAAATTGTGTCCCGCCTTTTTTTTTCCTTCATAACCTGATATTCGATATCAGTAAATTTCAGGTTAGCTGATTTCGCTCCGACACTGATCTATAGTCAATTGGTTCCTTTAGTCCAGGGCATGGCAAGTTGAAAGCAACCTCTCGGACTCTTGAGTATAATCGCGTGTTGCTTCCAAGTTGAGATCCTTACAGCAGAAAGGAGGCTTCAGAAAGATTACATGAGCTACTTCATAGCACCTCCTTTTCCAGCTTCAACACAGCCATGAATGCTTCTTGGGGAACATCAACCCTTCCGATTGCTTTCATTCTCTTCTTTCCTTCAGCCTGTTAGCAAATATTACATGACCATATTATCTGACGCTAAAAATACCAGCGAAAAGAACTTCCAGTGTCCACTCTACTCTTTAGGTATTATGCAAAGATTAAGGAGCATTGACCTTTGAACAACCAAAATCAATAAGTTATCCCATGATTTTTTATAGTCAAACAATAATAGTTTCTAGGAAAGGTTACCTGTTTCTTCAGCAATTTCTTTTTTCTTGTTATATCACCACCTGCAAGTCAAAGACAATAGTGCTCTGAATAAAGGCTGCATGTATGTAATGCAATGCAAGACTGCAGGGATTTCTTTTCATTTTCCTTTTTTTTATCCAAAAGAACACTATTTTACTAACTGCTGTTGTGAGAAACAAAAAAAAATGAGAGACAGGAATAAGATAGCACATTCCATTTGCTTAAGATGCTTTCAAAGTGCATGTTTAGTGTTCTGTTTACCATAGCATTTTGATAGGACATCCTTTCTGATGGCCGACAGGGCTTCACTTGCAATGACCTTTGTGCCAATACATGCCTGTCAAGCTTCATATTAGTGTCTAATTACCATGGAAAAACAGGACTGTAAACAGGAAGTTTTGTTGCCCCAGAAATAGGATTGGTTGCTATATTTTCCAACAGGCAGCTTATGTAAATTTGCCAATTACTTTATTACCTTTTGTTACTAACGCAAGATGAAAATTATTGTTCTCTCTTGAATTTTGATATTGCTTACAAAAATTAGGATGAAAAAGTTTAGGGTGCCTTGACCAAAAACTAAGGCTCTCGAACCCATAGCAGATAGAACACTAAGAAGTGCAGATGTGCCACATAATATTCTCTCTCATTAAATATATTATTTTCCTATATTTTATCCAAGTGTTATCATCTAATATATTCACTCATTCTTTGAAATTAAAAAAAGAGAGTTATGGTTAACATATAATAATATGTCTCAAGCACGAGCAAGACTAATGAGAGCAACCCATGCATCTGCTTCAGTCCATATTTGCACCTCCTTCATGCTGGTATGGAGGTGCTCTTAACTCTCCCATGGCTCCAAGCTCTATAGTGCTATGTACTATTGCTAAAAGAAATCTGTGAGAACAAGACAGAAAAATCTCACTTGAATAGGAACTCTAAACATTTGTCGAGGTATAAGTTCTTTGAGTTTTTGTGTCAGTGCCCTGCCAACAGAGTATGCCTGGAAAAAGACATTCCACAAGTCAGATTGCCTCGAGAAGCTTTTCCATGACAACTGATAAATAAAAGCTGTTTTTTTTTTCTGGAAGCAAATTGGCAGGATAAAAAACTCAATAAATACATTTCATTGAAAAAGAATAGACGTACAATAAATGGCGCATTACTGTTCTAGGCTGCATGAATATATAGTTGGGTACACGAGAATACAAAGGAAAGATAATATGTGACAAGACTTAACATAATGTATCCTTGACAATATGTATTTCTACATACTCAAATGCAAGTAGATTTCCAACATCTATCTACTGTTTGCATCTTGCATAAGTACAGAACCAATGGAAATATCTATGTTCCATGCTCAGAGGTAGATGTTTATCACATCATAAACTGAATTGTGCCATAGTATGTTTATTGATCATTCTAGAAATTATGTCCCGAATCAGAAACAACATATGTTCACATCGGTGTTTTCTTTCTGAACTGCATAAGTTACATGCATAGACAACATCACAAGTATAGCACCTTATCTCTGTGTACAATTGTCGACAATGCCTCCACAGGATCACCATTGATTTGTATATCCAACTTTACTAGTTGACTTTCCCTGTACCTGCAGAGAAAAGATATCTCAGCTGATTGTTTCACAGGTCTACATGAGCACTACCAAAAGGCTGCAACTACAGAGAAGAGAATAACAGCAATGAGTACCCGACAAGTGAATATTCCATACTAGCATATCCTTTGCTTCGAGATTTCAGTTGGTCAAAGAAATCACCAACCATCTGCATAATGAATACACATCAATACCTACAGAATATTCACAAAGCAATAGGAAATTTTCTTCAACTCATTGGTATACTGGCATCAATTAAATGCAACAAGACAGAATATGCTTTGCAAGATACATCCTTCTTCGATGTTAAGCCAAACATACTATAGTACAAAAAAGAGAAGCATCTTTTGCATAGTCAAGCGCAAGAGAAACAGCATTACAGAATGTTAGATAGGCATACACGGCTGGCCCTTGGGCCCATGGGAGACGTGCTGCATCAGGCCTTGAGCCTCGCACATACCACGCACGGTTGTTAGGATTGATAGGCAAGGATCTCAATTAGATGGTATGTCTCTGTAAACCAATCACTAGGACATCCTTGCCTATATATGTGTGTAATATGCACCCTCATCAATCAATCCAACAATTCCCGTGAGATAATCAAGCTTACATGGAAGAAGCAATAGATACAACATAATTACTTGAAATGTTGTGATGCATGTAATGCAGTATCAGGTTGCTGCAGAGTGAAGGCTGCCAATGATGCATTTTGTATAGTCATATTTATGAAGTAGCAATATGTCAGACAACCTATATCTGTATCTTGAATTCCTCGTATTTTTTTGTATATTTTGCAGATGCATTAAGGAATTTTACTTCTACAAGTTTTATCTTTTATTCATGGCAAAGAGAATAGTTCCACTTCACGACACAAAGGGGGTTGAAAATCAAGTGATTTTTTTTTCATGTGTGAAAAGTATGACATCACACCTCTGCTAGCGGTAGCTCATAAATAATTTTGGCCCTGCTTTCTGTGATGAAGTTCATTTCCTTGAACTCGCCTCTTCTGTCTTGAGCCAGCTCCATTATTGGGCCAATATAATCCTTAGGTGTAAGCATCTCAATCTACAGAGGAAAAAGGGCATTCAGAGAGGTACAGAACAAGTTCAGCAGAAACAATATTGTAGCAAAAGGATGGTGAATATCAAGTTATGGATACAACCTTTACATATGGTTCTTCAATAGACCTCCGTTTCCCAGGTTCCGGAAGCAAAGACGGATTTGAACATTCGACCTATGTGACAACTGTAAGAAATCATGTTCGTACAAGCAAATAAAATTGATTGGTTTGTGCTGCCTAAAACTGTCAGCTATTTTGGTTAGGGTGCAAATTATACACACTGAGACGATTTAGCTAGCTGCTCACAACATGCACCATAACCATAGAACCTTTTAGCACTAAATAAATAGGTGACTGCAAATGGTTAATGGTTAACAATTACACAGCATCACAAATGATGTCATTTGGTCTCTTGAACTGTATGTCCCCCCAGACTGTACCAGTGATGTACTTCTGTGTTTTGGTAGATAACAGTAACAGTTTTTTTAAGTAGTTGTGGTTATGCATAGCACTTGTATTCAATACGAGGGCTCTAGGGTCTAGGCCCGAATATATTCATGTACAGGTATTAGCAAATATGCACAAAACCCCTTATCTGATGGAGAAACTACAAAGGGTACATATACATCTAACAGTTGTTTTGTGCAAATACAAAATTAGGCACTTCTCCACAGCACCACTATTTCATTCGTTGCGCAAGTAACAATTACAGATCGCTTCCATAAACTCATGCTCCATAAAGAGTTATTAAACCATATACGTACTTAGCATGACGAGATATGTAATATGTCGAAGGGTGCGATGCTATCCTAACAGGCTTAACACAAATTATTTTAATATTTGTTATTGTGGATACAGCTTAGTTCCTGCACCTCCAAGAGACACTGATTTAAACAACAGGAGTTATTAGAATTCCTTATAACTCTTAAGCAAAATAGATTCCGGAAAAGAGAAGGGTTCAGGCGTTCAGCAATATAAAAAACTTACAGTTTCACCATCTGCACAGATCACATGGTAAACCACACTCGGTGCAGTAATTATTAAGTTCAAATTGTACTCCCTCTCAAGCCTTTCCTGGAAAATAGAGAAATATCTTTTTAGTCATCATGGTTTTACTACACTGCCATGAACTGAGTTGACTGTAAGAACCTGAACAATTTCCATATGAAGAAGACCAAGAAACCCACATCTGAAGCCAAACCCCATGGCACTAGAAGATTCCGGTTCAAACTGCATCAACAATAAGGACTTAGAGAAAATGGGTATCGTACAAAATACTAGTGAGAAAATGGGTATCGTACAAAATACTAGTGTGTACTGAAAACGTGTTTTCCCTCCACCAAATTTCGCTACCAATCATTGTTATCCATGCCTTCTAATGGCAGCCCTTTCTTCCATGCATTTTTGTAAAGTGAGATGAAATCCTAATGCACTTCTTAGCAATTACAATGGAAATTGGTCTGATATTCATAACTGAAGGTACTGACTTTATTGATCAGCATTGTGTAATTCAACTCCGTGTAAACTGAAGATTCTTGGTTACACTAGTTGTTAGTACAGCCACTTTTGGGTTTACTATGGCGCATCATATTTGAGTTTCTGCCATTGCCATTATATATAAGAATCTTGGCACGCTTGCATCAACATTTCACTTTATGAACTATAGTAAGTCAATTTCACAATATCCACAGTTTGAGTCATGGGAAAGATGTGTTCCAAACTCCAGATACTAGAAAGGCAATAAATTAGTGCCAATCTGATAAATGATGGCAGTATGGATAGGTAGGTCAAGGAGTCCACCTTTAGGGCAGCATCATTTAGCTGAAGTTTTTCCAGTGCTTCACGCAACTCCTCGAACCTATTGACAAAGCCAATCTTAAATATAAAAAAATGTGTTGAAGAAAGAATAAAAACTCAATATAAGAGGACGATACAGTACTGATCTGCATCTATCGGAAACAAGCCACAGAAAACCATTGGAGTGGCTTCTGAATATCCTGGCAAAGCAGAAGCTGCTTTTTTTGAATAGTGAGTAATTGTATCACCAACCCTGGCATCTGCTACTGATCGTATAGAAGCGGAGAGATAACCGACCTGTTACAGAGGAATCAACTGGTCAAGATATTTTAATGGAATGCACAATGAAGATTCAAGAAAAACATCTAAACCAGATCCTATGCAGAGCATTGCAAAGACTTATGAAAATTATAAAGAATTTTTAAGACTTGGTACTGCTTTCTGTGTAGATTGAAGAAAAATATCTGAACCAGACCCTGTGCGGAGAATTGCAAAGACTGCTCATAATTCTATATAGTTATAAGTTTAAAGGCCTGGTTAAATTGTGATGGGTGCAACGGTAAATTTGCTTTCTAATGGTAGATGTACTTTTCTTTAATGAGGAATGAACAGATTCATTTCATAGTTAATAGTTCAAATAGTTCAGTAGACAGTTGAACAATATCCTTAAAGAAAATGAAATTAGACACCTAAAAATGAATATCATCTTCGAAGAGTTATAATCGATGTGAGACATTAGAACACCAAAGTTACCTCGCCAGCATATAGTTCGTCCACTTGCATCTGATTTGGGGATAACACACCAATTTCATCAGCAATATATTCCTGTTAATTTTGATAGAAAAAACTCAGCATGGAATTCTACCCACTGCATTGGCAAGGATGATGAAGATTGAAGAAGATGGCACAAAATTGGTTTCTGGAAATTAATTTTGATGATGAGAAATACTTTAAGTGGTAAAATACAAATGCTGCACTTTGGTGTGCTATAATATAGTTACTAGTAGGGGAACTTTGGACAGTATCTTTACCAGTGGTACTTTTGTAATGAAACAGGACTAATTTTTCCAATAGAAACTATTGCACTAATAGCAAACGCATTGGTGAGATTTAATTTTTGTTTTGATTACCTTTCCATTGGCCATAAAACATATCTTGTCCCCTTTCTTTATACTGCCATCAATAACACGGAAGTACACAATTACACCTCTGTATGGATCATAATAGCTGCAACCACGAAGATAACATATAACAATAGTTGAGAAAATGCAGAAAATGATTGAGATATAGTAGTGATGTTGTCTGTGTACACATTCTACAACATTAATTAGCCAATTCTAAGGAGCTCAAGTACTTAAAAAAGAGAACCTGTCAAATATAAGAGCCCTGAGAGGGTCTTTTGATGTATCTTTTGGTGGGGGGATTTTGGTCACGAGGGCATCTAGTATTTCAATGATCCCTATACCTTCCTACAGAACACACACAAAAAAAAGAAGTTAGTATGACGGTTATTTCTATTCATAAAGGGGACATGGTGTTTTCTATTTGCAGCCAATATATAAGTAACTCTGTGGTGAAAAGAAAAACTAACTTTTGCTGAACACCGAATTGCATCACTGCAGTCCAAACCAATTATCTGGGAACAATAAAGACAAGGACAGATTTGTAGTTCTCAGAACAAATGACATAACTTCGAGTAGGAATGATAAGAGATGTCTGCACAGGATGTAGAGAAGAAGTCTAAGATACGGTGCAGCTTTCAGAATACCTCTTCAATTTCCTGTGCGACGCGGTCAGGTTCAGCACCAGGAAGATCTATTTTGTTTAGAACCTAAATTAAAACACAAATTCATTGTCAAAAATAAAATAAAATAAAATGAGAATATATAGCTGGATATCACAGTCATAGTTTTTTTAACATTTCAGTTTGATAGGGAAATCAGACAATGCAAGCTTGAATGTGTTTTTTTATGAAGCAACATGGAGCAAAATTAAGCAAGTCCTTATCCACATTACATTATAATTTCTTAAGCCTGTCTGATTGGAAGGGGAAATTCAAACAGTACATTAGCTGTCATTCTTAATCAGTTTATATCAAGGTTTACTAAGGCAAAAGGGCATTACAAAAAGGAATGCTTGCGTCTCAAAAGCTCGGGCAAAAATCAAATGCAAATGGATTTTGCAATAAAAGGTACACGTCTGTAAAATTCAAAATTGGAAGTTCAGTGTGTGCACTGGGAAATGGGAATTGAATTTTGGAACTAACCGGTATGATTTCAAGGTTGTTTTCCAATGCAAGATACACATTTGCTAACGTCTGAGCTTCAACACCCTGCATTATGCCACCAGACATCATTCACTTAGCAGCAAATGTGTATTGGAAGCCAGCAAAATCATAGGCTGGCTTCTGTGCATTGGAAAGCAGAAGGCAAATATCTTCGAATAGATATCTATTGAAACTTACAGGAAGAAAATATATTGCACCTGAGAAGCATCAACGACCAGAAGTGCACCCTCACAAGCAGCAAGAGAACGGGACACCTAGCATCCAGTCAGATAGTTCAAAGGTATTTCAATCAGCTGCCAATCTCGAAAATGGTAAGATCAAATTTACCGTATGGCAGCAAGAAAAGTTCTCCTTAACAAAGTTTCATATGTATGGGAGTCGTATGAGCAAAGTGATTATATACCTCATATGAGAAATCGACATGGCCTGGTGTATCAATTAAATTCAGGCAGTAAGGCTCATTATTCATGACGTAACGCATCCGAGCTGCCTAAAACGATAATTAGAAGAAGAGGAAGCGTATCAAACACCTAATATGGAAAATGTAGCAGGAAACCATGAAAGAGCAAATGACAGCCCAAACTTGACAAAAACGCAAGAACGTCATCCGCATTAAGCAGCTAATTTAAAGAGTCTACACCCCCTGCTGGTTTTCACAACAATATATGTAGCTCAATGCTAATAATCGACAATTACAGCTCACAGTTTTGTTAATCGTACCTGCAACTTGATGGTGATCCCCCTCTCCCTCTCCAGGTCCATGTTATCCAGGAACTGCTCCTTCATCTCCCTCTTCTGCACCGTGCCCGTGAGCTCGAGCAACTTATCCGCCAGTGTCGACTTGCCATGGTCGATGTGCGCGATGATGCAGAAGTTCCTGATATTCGAAATGGGTACCTAGCAGACCAAAACGTCCACTGAATTATAACATAACAATGAGCACACGCACGCACCAGGGAATCAACTAATCATGCTCGACTCTTAGCCTCTTCGGCGAGCAACGTGTACAGGATTAAGCTACTAAGCCACTCGGTAGGGATGCATGTACCTTCTGGAGGCGGTCCTGGCCGGCGTCGGCGGTGGAGGCCGCGGCGGGCGCGGGGGCCGCGAGGCAGAGGACGCGGCCGCGCGGGGCGGCAGAGAGAGCGCGCGGGCGGGAAGGGGCGCAGCCCGGAGCGGGGGCGTGCCGCCGGCGCCCCAGCGCGGGCGGCAACGGCCGCGGCGCGAGGACGGCGAGGCGGGAGGCGGTGGCGGTGGCCATGAGAGGTGGACGAGCGCCGGAGCCTGCGGGCCGCAGGAGGCGCTTGCTTGCCGCGGCGCGCTCTTCTTCTATCCACAAGAGGCGGCAGCAGGAGACCCTATTCATCTTGTGCAAGATGATTAAGCAAATCATCTATAAAGCCCATTAAAACCTAATTAATATTGAACTAGCATTCAAAAATGTTGAACTAGTATTTCGAAAATATTGAACTAGTATTTCGAAAATATTGAAGCAGTATTTTGAAAATATTGAATCGACATTTACTCCTCATCTTCTCCGACGCCGACGACCGACGGTGGGCGGCGACGGCGCAGAGCGGGGCAACGCAGGCCGCGGCTCGGAGAGCAGCAGGGCGCGCGGGTGGCGGCGGTGCGCGTGGGGCACAGGTGGTGGCAGGGCGGGGTGAGGGGCGAGCAGAGCTTGGCTGCCGGCGGCGGCCCGCGGGTGACGACGGCGGCGGCGCACAGGGGCCGGGAGGAGGAGGCGTGCGGGTGGCGGCGGTGCTTGTGGGCACGGGCGGCGACGGCGGCATGGGGTGGCGAGCAGCCTCGGGCCGGCGGCGAGGGCCCTCAGGTGAGGGCGGCGGCGGCGCACAAGGGTAGGAGAGGGGCGCGTGCGGGTGCCGGATTAGGGTTGAGGGAAGAGATGGATGAATGAGATTGGTTGCACGAATCTCAAACACTGGAAGTTAAGTTGGGAAAAAACTTGCGGAAGATGCATAGGTTTTGCGGCAGCAGGAGAGCAGGGGGTTTGGGCCCACCCAACCCAAGTCGGTGGAAGCGGCCGAGCCCGAGTCGGAGCCCAAGCCAAGCCAGGCTCGAGACAGCCCACCAGGCCTACTAGTAGTTCCCGCCGCCGATTCCCAGACGCGCCCGCTCCGATCCGGGCGTGCGACGGCGCTCGTCCCCGGGCGCCGCCGTCACGGCGGTGGATCCAGCCGCGCCTTCGATGAGGCGGCGGCTCGTCCTCGCCTCCTCAAGCGCAAGTCCTCCGGCGAGGTCCCCGTCGCCCCCCTTCGCCGAGTCAGGAAGTCGCCGCCGGCGTACGTATACCACCCTTGATTTTCTCCCCGTCGTCCACCCCGCTCTCCCTCTACTAGTTCTACATTGATCCTTGCCTGCTCTCACATTCCTTAACCTAACCCACATCCTCATCACTGGATGAACTGCAGGTCACCGCGCAAGGAGCTGCCGGTTGCGCTCCACCAACCCAAGGTCGAAGCAGAGGTCCTGCTACCCTCACCCGAGGCCGGGTCCTCTGCAGGGGACGACGGCAACAACGTCAACGAGAGCTCTGATGAAGCTTCACTTGCAGAGTTGGGCGTAAAAGTGTTCCCTCATATGCCACCACAATCCGCGGCTAATACTTGGATCTGTTTTGTCAACAATGCAAAGGCTTGCATCAACCATTACAACATGAAGTGTCAGGCAAGCTTATTATTCATCTGTCTTAGACTCTTAGTTCAGTTCCGGCCGGGCATTCACTTCCATATGTTGGTAGTTTAAACACACTATTACTGCTAAGTGCTAACTAATGCTACTTTCTGTTCAGTTAGGATATAGAACAATACATTTTTGCTCTTACACGGTTACACCAGTACACTTCGCGTATAACTTTGTTAGGTGAGTCTGTACTACTTCGTATAGCTTTATTAGGTGAATCTGTACTACATCGAAATCAATCAAATTTAAGTGAAGCGCATGATAGTCTCACCAGCGCCCACAGGATCACCCACTCTTAACACTAGAAAAAGCTCAAATATAACGGTTATTCTAACAGTGCATCATGCGTACTAGTTATTTCGTAGTCACTTTGACTTATATAACAAGTTTGTTACTAACAGTAATTAAATTAAACATCTCTCTTACACGCAGGCTAACTTTGTGTACAAGCATGTACTTGACTGTGGGCTCCTCCTCCTTCTGGAGCTGGATGGCAGCTATTCCTACCACATCAATTTCCATGCTCAGGACAAGAAGGACAAGAAAGGTCACTCCCAGCTCTTCTTTGGTGAGATCAGGGTGAGGGTTGCGCCTAAGGAGGAGGATGTCACTTGCTGCTGCCCCGTTTCGCCTTCCGATGCCGGTATGTCATTTGTGGCTCAATTGGCTCACACGATCTTATATGATGGATAGATCTTTATGGCTAGCTTAATAAACTTTTTTGTCACATGTGAGTTGGTTTAATTTATTTGTGCAAATTAATTATTCTGATTTTAGGCCAGCAGCTAGCTCATTAATACGCTGACAGTGTGATTAGGAACATTACAAACTAACACCATACAGAAAATACAAATTAGCAAATTAGAAGATACGGTTACCTCTTTTTTTGCATAAGTTTTCTGCCATGGGCTTATGAATTTACAAATCACATTACATGCACCACAACTCTAGTATCTTAGAATTTCTACCCATAATGGTTTTGAAGGAACTTTTTTTACATCAAACGCCTTATCAAGGACCATTTTAAAATTACTTATGCTATGTCTTTAATAAAAGGATAATGTAAATCTTATTCTATCATTGTAATGAAGGAAAAAGTAGCACTCTACTGGTGCTATATTTTCTATTTCAAGCTTAATCTTACCCAAGGTGTTTGATACAAAGAGCGCAATTGATTTTGATGGGGGGGTGACTTTATTCTGTGGGACAATTAAAGTACAAAGCACACATTTGAGCATTATAATGATTTATAAAATGTAGTTAGATGCATTACTATAATGCTGAAGTAGTTTAATCCTCATGGTTTGTGGACTATGTTGATTGCAGGTGGGAAACGACTTGAAACGATTGAGGAGGCAATGAAATATAAATTTCCAACTTGGGGAACAGCAGGAATGGATGAAGAATTTTGCTACGGGTGTCATTCAGCAATGAACCACCCAAAGGGGGCATGTTATGTCGCCGGCCACGTCGCTGATCCCCGACATTACTTTGTGCCCGACAAATGATATCTTGGGCTTGGGCATGCATTTTGATTGAAATGGAATAGTCCGACATTACCTGGAGCCTAGTCCCATGCGAGCGCAGAATGCATACAAACTATCCAAGGATCAGTGGAGCTTTATATTATTTAGTGCCAGGCTACCGTGGTTTATTAACAGGGCTAGTATCTAAAGATCTGCCGAGCTTTATATTATTTAGTGCCAGAATTCTAATAGGGGCAATGTGTTTTAATAATAGGGCTACCGAGTATATAACTTATCATGTTATTGCTCATTACATGTCTTGAAGCATGTCGGTGTGGAAATGATGTGTATATAACACGCCGGAAAATATTTTGCTTGGGTTGCGAGGAGAATACTAACGTATCATGAATTCTTTCTACAAACTGCACACATATCTACCTATTTCTTAAGCATGCATGTAACGTTTCCACCATAGATGGCTGTATGCTGCCACGTGCCCACGTACCACCTCGGCCCCTCCCTCCCTCAGTCTCTCTCTCGTACATGTGTACACTAATCACATGGCTTGCTTGTGAATGTTTCTGACATTGATTTATCAGCTTCCTCTTCATCAAACTGCCGCTACAATATCATCTTTAAGTTATCCACCTTCTGTTGAATAAAGCTGAGTTCAATATCTTTTCACTTCCAAAACAAACCCTTCCCTAGGTAGGCACAAGTACACATCACCACAAATGAAAAATTATATTTGTATATATGCAATTGAAGATGCATCATATCATGGATTTCAGATTAATGCATACGTCCTACTTTATTTTGTCAATCAGTCACAAACTCAAAACTCTCCTAGAAAAGATGTTAACCTATGTCAGTCAGTCACACAACTAAAAAGGTTTCAAGCAGGCCAATATTCGCACAGGCATTGCAGCTGACATGTAACCACTACCGGAAACCCGCTGGTTGCCGTGTGCCGGAAGTTTCGCCGTGTGCCGGAAGTTTTGCCGTGTGCCACATATCGGGCACACGGCAAACATAGTCTTTGCCGTGTGACGAAAAGGAAACACACGGCAAAGGACCAAACACACGGCAAAGCCCATGTTTGCCGTGTGCCTGGTTTCCTGACACACGGCAAAGGAGACACACACGGCAAACGTGCCCTTATGCCGTGCGTGCGCAAGATGAACACACGGCAAAAATAAAAACACATGGCAAAATTCAAAGTTTGCCGTGTGCCACAGTTGTAACACACGGCAAACATGAGGCACACGGCAAACATGAGGCACACGGTAATTTTTTGTTAAAAAAACTTGATTCCGCCATTGCAACTTTTATGGGTAACTTTTTATTGTATGTGGCACTTTAAATTAGATTTTGGTATTTTTCTCGATCCTTTTGCTATATTTAACTTTTTTATATCAATGAAATGAATTTTATAGAATAAGTGAAGTTTGAATTGCAATACTTTTACATAGAGTAATAAGAAGCAAAAAAATTATATTAACATCCTGAATCCCATGTGAGACCATATCCAAAAAAGGGATGGAAAATTTGAAATTCTTGCTCATGAAACATGCCCTGGTACATGTGGCCCAATAGTTTTAAAATTCTGTAAAAAAATAAACGTAGTCTAAAAAATATAAGATTTGTCATGATATTATGATTTCATACTTGGATGCTATGGTAAAAATTTGAAAAGGTTTCGTACAAGTTTTCCTTATAAATCGAAGTACATCCAGAAAAGATCTGTAGAGTTGAGAAGAAGCCGTTGAGTTTGGAAGTCAAAGTGTTGATCAAATTGGATGTTGACTTCAAAACTTTTTGTACATGCAATAAATATCTTAGGATCTTTCATGCCAAAGTTTGGCTATTTTTCGGTTTTGTTTGATAATTTTTAATTTTTTTGCAATTAAACAATAGCATGTGATATACATTGAACTTTAGCTATATGTGCATAAAATAATGATTTTTTCAATATAATAATCAAACAAAAAATGCTGATTCAGATGTGCAAGATATATAAAGTGTTTTCAATTAATTTTATTTTGATAAGATGTGGTTCAGTTCCATATAATTATAAAACAGAAAACGTCTTTGCCGTGTGCCATAGCGCGGGGCACACGGCAAAGCTGGCTGATGCAGCCGCCAGCGACACTCGCCGCCAGGCCGCCGCTCGCCGCCAGGCCGCCGCGTCCACACCTCGCTCCCAGGCCGCCGCGTCCACGCCTCGCCAAGCCGCTGGCCACGTGCGCCACCCGCGCCGCAGGTCCCACACCGCTGCCCCGCGCCCACTTCTTTGTCGTGTGTCGGATCGCGGGGCACACGGCAAAGGGGTAGCTTTGCCGTGGGCCAGATCGGGGCACACGGCAAAGCGTCCGCCCCTTATCCCCTTTGAGCCACACACACTCATACACACACGCACCCCACGCCGTCACCCTGCCACCCCCGCTCGCGCCCACGCCAACGCCGCTGGCCAAGCTCGCGCCCGCACTCCCCCGTGCCCACGCTCGCTCCCCGACGCCATGCTCGCCGCCCCCACACGCCCGCGGGCTCACCACCCCGCCTCCCGCGCTCGGCCCGCGCACAGACGGCCTCGACGCCGACGCCCGCGCCCACGCTCGACACGCCGTTGCCGACGCCCCGCGCCTGCGCTCGACACGCCATCGCCCGCGCTCGCCACGCCGAGGGCCTCCCTCGCCACCGCTCGCCGCACCGAGGGCCACGCCACCCCGAGCTCACCGGCGCACAGGCGGGGTTGCGACGCCACCTCCGTCACCCTGCACGTCGCCATGGCCGCCGGCTAAGTGGGCCGCCGCCCACGCTCGGCACGCCGACAGCCCACGCTCGCCGCGCTCCGCTCCCACGCCGGCACCGGGCCGGCCCACCACGACCCCCCGCAGCCCGAGGGGACGCGGCTGCCCGAGGCCCCGTCCGCCCGAGGCTCGCCGCCGGCCCCCTGCGCCGCCGCAGGCTGGGCCCGGGCATCGCCGCAGAGACGTGGCCCCACTGCAGGCCAAGCCCCGGCCGCCCTCCACCCCGGCAGCCCCGGCCGACCTCCTCCTGTCTCAACCCCGCCGGCCCCGGCCACACTCCACACCGCCGGCGCCCGCTGACCTCCTCCCGCCTCTACGCTGGTGATTTTTTTTGGCCATTTCTTTGTCATTTCATTGCAATTGATGCAAATGTGTATGGATAATATAGCTGTATTTTTTCTATTTGCATGAAATCAAAGGAAAAAGATAGTGAAATTGACCTCACATGCTGCACCGACACACGCATCCCCGCCTCGCTCGCCGTCGAGCCCTAGGTGAGCATGTGAAAAAGGCCTTCGCTCCTTTTATTGTTCGGAGTAGATTATATGATCTAGTTGCCTGTGATGAAATAATTTTTTACCTAGAATTGCTCTAGGTAAAATATGATGATCTTGAGCTTGTGGCTGCATTAATTGTTACAAATCATGTAGTTATGCTTCTCATGATTGTCATCAAACCATGTGACACATCCATGCCCAAAGCAACTCTCGTTTGTGTTGATATGATGGTTGGGCTGGGTGTGTCACATGGTTCCATGTATATCATGAACCCCTTTTGTTGAGATGATTTCTCCCGCTGCATGTTCAAGATCAAATGAAACGAAACATTTCTGAGGCATACAACACTAGTTCAATATTTTTTGTTGAGATGGCCAATAGTAACAAATCATTGATTATAATTTCACATATTTTATTTTATTTCTGCAGGACCGAGCACCGCCACCTAGTTCCCGTTGCCGGCCTTCGCCACCTCAGTTTGCAGGACGTATAGTAAGGTGAGGCATACAAGACTCCACTTTTCGTATCGCATGTTCGTATATCACGTAACCTAGTTTGGCGTCTCCCGTTCGAAATAGATACGGATGGAAATATGCAAAACTTTGCATATGTACGACCGTTTCTATTTCGAATTGTCCATGTTTTTGGACAGCCCGAGGATGCGTAGATGGGGTTAGTTTCCATGGTCTACTCGCATTCGTGACAGAGTATGGGCATCATTTCCCCGTTGTTCTCCGGATACACGATGTCCCTTCCGGGACGTGTATTTGGAGAACAACGGTGAAATGCTGCCGAAATTCTGTCCCGGATCGGAGTAGATCATGGAAATCGACTCAAGCTACGCATCTTCGGGTGGGATTAGGACCTATCTTAACCTAGTAGAATGTTTGGAAATCGTTTAGATGCAAATGTTCTCTTGTATATTATATTACTCGTTGATATGATAGAGTATGGACGACTGTGCGTGGATGTACTCCGGTTGGATCCTCATGCTGTGAGACGGACTCCGAATCTTGGGCTAGTTGAAGTTCAACAAGCGTCCGTGTATCCAGGAGATGATGTCTATATTGTGGCTCAACAAGCCACGCAAGTTTATTATCTCTCATATCCGTGCCAAACCGACAATCGTCTCAAGGGTTGGGATGTTGTGTACAAGGTATCGCCACACGGTAAATTACCTGTCCCGAACAATGAAGATTACAACATAGACCCAAACACATATGTCGGTGAGTTCTTTCAAGAAGATGGGCTAGATGGGACTTTTCAGATAGACTTAACCGAAGCGATGGGAATGGAATAGGACAATGAAAGAATTGATAACGACGATGCAGAGGATGAGGTTCACAATGTCAAGGACTTAGAATTACTAGAGCGATTACGCTTAGACAATGACAGTGATGATGACAGTGTTCCTCCTATGGAGATCGATGGTGATTATATCGACACAGGTGATAGCGATGATGAGACATATGATCCGGCTAATCCGGATCATGATGACTATTTTAAATACATGTAAGAACCGTACTACTTAATTTTTTGTACTATTTTTGTTTATTTTAGTCATTGTACTTACTTTATATACTAATTGTACTATTTTTAATGGCATCTACTGATTGATTTACTCATTTTAATTTCAAGAGATTGTTCGGCGATGGCGGGGCATGGCAGAGGTCTGATGAGGTCACTCACAGACCTATTGGGCGGCAGATCTACCCAGGCAGGTGAGTCCTCCTAGAGGACTCGACTAACAGGGACGAGAAGTCGGAGGAGTGGGGTGGGTTCGTCGACGTGCGACGCCGCTGAGGCCTCCGGCATGGCTTCAGGAGGGAGGGCTGGGAGGAGGAGCAGGCGCAGGAGAGGTGCTCCTCTTGTGGAGGAGGAGGCGGAGGTGGCGGAGGAGGAGGAGGATCCCGGTGCTGAGGAGCACGAGCACGAGCAGGAGCAGGAGGAGGAGGAGGATGGGGCGGACGAGGAGGAGGAGGACTTGGGCGGACCTGCCGTCTGGCAGCGAGGCCCCTCGAGGCTCCCGGATCGTCCGATACTTCTAGAGCACCGACCGGTCCTCCGACCTGACGGGAAAAGGTAAGTAAGTTTAGAAGATTTCAATACGTTTCATTTTGATATATTCAAAATCACAATTGACACTAATACTATCTCTCAATAACTTGAGCAGGAACTTTGACATAGTTGTTCCAAGTGTTGCTCACAACCGCATGGCCAATGGCATCCTGGGCCTCCTCTGCAAGCGACACTACCCAGGTGCCATGGATATTGCTGGGGTACGTCAGCCAGCCTCTTCGTGGGAGCACTACATCACCGCACTGGATGGACCAGATGAGGAAGGCAGGGCATTTGACAACAAGGCGCACCGGGTGTTGAACGAATTATGGGTAAGTCATGGAACTACATTTACGAATACATCATATTCATTGCACCGGGTTTTGAAATAATGACTTTGTTCACGTTTTTGTGCAAGATTTCTACAGATGCGAGGAGGGAATGATGCCCAGGGCGATGCAGGTGGCTAGCAGAGCTTGTTACAAGCTAGTGGCGGATATGCTTTACGAGGCGCGCATCCAGGCCATCATCGACTACAAGGCCAGGATCGAAAAAGTGAGAATCTACAAAGGACCTGCGAGAGACATCAGACTTACCCGGGAACAATACTTGCGGGTAAAGATTCAATCTTAAGGACTTATCAACTATGCTCCATTTGTTCTTCTTAAATGTATTAGATATTGATGATGTGCAGGTGCCTCCGTGGTGGATTGCCAATGATTATCCGTGCTGGGAAATGATAGTGGACCGGTGGTGCTCGCAAGAGTGGGTGGAGATGCACGAGGCTGCCCGGCAGCGGCGTTTGCTGATGCCAAGTGCATCGCACCATCAGGGCAACCGTAACCTCAAGTCGTACGCGGCTAGATATGTATGTGAATTAATTTCTTTATTCTAACGCTCAATTCTGCATAATTTCTAATCATCTTCCTTT
This sequence comes from Panicum virgatum, assembly GCF_016808335.1. Classification (NCBI taxonomy): domain Eukaryota; kingdom Viridiplantae; phylum Streptophyta; class Magnoliopsida; order Poales; family Poaceae; genus Panicum; species Panicum virgatum. The sequence continues at coordinate 4,224,921 of NC_053145.1, forward strand.
TTTCGCAGTCGGCGTCACATGGTGGTGTGCCTTGCACCCAAGTCCAGGCATACTGTTTGGCCCACAAAGGAAAGGCGACGTCCGATGTCACCTTCAACCTGCAGGATCCGCCCGAAGTGTACAGCAACGCAAGCGTTCACAGCCGCCTCAGTGGGTACACCTCGATGGCACAAGAAGTTCATGGGCCGGAGTTTGATGCGATCAATACGCCCATTGATGGAGAAGTCGTCATGAGGGCGGAAGGAGGCAAGAAGCATGGACGGTACTGGTTTGGCGACAGCTTAGTCGACACGGCGACTACTCCCACTCTCTCGCAGATTCGAGCCAGGAGTACCAGCTCAAGCCCTGCCATACGCCCACGGCCAGACACTACACAGACTCAGATTGAGGCTGTCAAGGTTATTTCTGTTTCCTCCGTTTTTACATATGTTCGCTTTGAATTCTAACCCTGGGATCAAATCCTTTAGGCCCAGATGGAAGCAGCCTTCCAAGCACGGCAGGAGGCGGCAGAGGAGAGGTGGAGGGCCGAGCGGGACGACATCCAGCAAAAATTGGATCAAGCTCTAACATTTATGCAAAGCCTGGGCTCGGCGATGGGTGTTTCGCCTCCACAATTCCCTCCGGCCCCACTTGTTCGTCGTGCAGAAACTCCTCCTACCGTAAGTGGTTTTGACTCCTATCGAGTTTCGGAATGTCTTAGTGACTTAGCATTAACCTAGATTTACTTAAAAATAATATCTTATGATACATCTACAATGACTTATAACTTAGGCTAATGCTTGTAGTTTCATTCTTATGTAACTCAATATATATTCGCTTATATGCAGAATTAGTCGGCGGCATCCAATGATGGGCCAGTGAATCCTGACTTCTTGCCTCAGGTGCAGCAGCCTCAACAGTTTGTGTGGCCACCGCCTCAATGGGTGGCTTGGATTCAGCAGCAGCAGCAGCAGCCAGGTTGGTCGCAGACGGCTACATGGCCGCCCCCGCAAATGTGGCCGCAGCACCCGCCACCACCGCCACTGCCGTCGGGCCCGTGAGTTATGTTGTATGGACTTGCTTTGTACCACTTTTATGGATTTGTTTGAACTTGATTTGTATGAACTTGTATGAACTCGACCAGTACTTGTGGTTCTCGATGAACGAAACAAGACTTTATTTGTATGTGTGTATCAAATATCTGTGATGCTTATTCGGATACATGGAATAATCATTATGATATATATGATTTTCTGGGGTACCATATACGTAATAATCAATTAAAAAATTGGTTCTGGCACCTTTGTCGTGTGCAAAAACCATGGCACACGGCAAATGTGCCAATCTTTGCCGTGTGCAAAAACAATGGCACACGGCAAAGATTTGAACTTTGCCGTGTGCCACGCCAGCAGGGCACACGGCAAAGGCCTGGCCACATCATCGTTCCTGGGTGGCAACTTTTTTTGCCATGGGTCGATAGTTGCATACGGCAAACCCTTTGCCGTGTGCCCGATATATAGCACACGGCAAAGGCCAGCTTTGCCGATCCCTGATTGCCGTGTGCGGCACACGGCAAAGGGTTTGCCGTGGGCTTTTGGGGCTTTACCGTGTGCCCCTGGCACACGGCAAAGGGGGGGGGGGGGGTCTCCCGTAGTGAACATCTCACGATTTTCAGTGGCTTTATCAAACATCAGAACAGGTGCTGGGATCATGTATGGTCTATCTCTTATCAAAGGAACCATGCAATTTGATTCTGGACAAGCAAAATCTTAAGTCTGGATGTGATTCCACCACTTCCTCTCATAGTCTCATTGAAACGAAAATAATGTAAATACGCTACACATGAATTTTACTCATAAAACTGAATTGTTTTGCTCAAGAATTTTGTGCTATGAGCACCAGTGCGCTGGTTTCAGATTTTAGAGAATACCAGAAATACTCTAGTCTCCCTAAAAGAGCAGAAATACGCAAGTATGCAGTACATTGAATGCTGCATTTTGCAGATCAAATATTTAATTTGTAACCATACAAACTTATAGAACACAGCGTGCTATAACCTCTCTGCTAATGATTGGTCAAATCAAACATCCTGCAATAGTGAAATCTACAAAATCGAGCACAAATCAGTGAATATTTGTGTCTGAGCAGAGCAACTCGATTGATGCCAAATTGCCAATCTAGGGTCATGGCCTTGGGGATGAGGAGAGGGACGAAGTGTCGAGCGGAGGAGGAAATATAACAAGAGCACAGTTGATTCTTAGGTGATGCCTGTGTTGTGCGATTCTGGACTGCAAGTGTCCAAGTACTGCTAACTGACTCTACCTAAAGAGATGATATGTCCAAAACATCACTTAAAAAACTCATAATAATGTCAAGTATCAGCAAAGTGTCCTGCGACGTAGATGTTCCCTCTTGGGTGCTTAAATCTTGGAAGATAAGCATAGCAATGCTCGTATCCATTCTTACTTTTTCCCAATCAGGGTACACATGCTTCAGCGCCTCATCAATGGTTCGGATGCTTCACCCACCTATAATCAGATAAGATAGTCTATAATCAATAAGACCTAAGATATTCCATGACAATATAAGATTAATCGATAATCAATGAGACCCAAAATATTCCATTACAATAATACTTATAGGTTGACCTACATTTTTTCTTGGCTCACACAGAACATAATTTTGTCTAATTCTTATTAAGAGGATCAATAAACAACAGTGAAACAACCTATTTAACCATCATATAATGAATGGTGGTGGTGCTAAGGACCGGAACATTTTGATGCTATTTTTCTAAGGGTCTGATGAGTGATGGATAAGCAAATTTCATTCACTTAAAAGAGGAATAAAACTCTTATTTCTAATGTCAAATTCTTTGGATGCTACGAAATCATTTTTTTTCTAAAATTTAATATTATCTTAAATGGGAGCATATTATCGTGTCACCATAACCAAACTATAATAGCAAGAAACACTATGCACATAAAAGTATTAACTAACCAAATAATACTATATGAATTATTTGGACCAGTGTACACAATGTACCTGGTTCGAAAGGCGAAACAGGGCAACAACAAGTGACATCCTCGTCCTTAGGAGCAATGCGTACCTTGATTTCACCAAAGAATAGCCGGGAGTGTACGTTTTTGTCTTGAGCAAGAAAATTTAGACGGTAGTAATCACTTCTGTCTTGCTCCGTGGCAAGAAAAAACCCAATACCATGTGCACGCTTGTACACAAAGTTGGCATGCAAGTTACAGAAAAATATAGATGTTTAATTAGTCATTAAAACAGTAACATCCAGCGATAGGATGAAACCCATGTTGGCCCAAATGGATATAATTTCATTCGTGCTAACAATTGGTATCAACGCTAGTATTTCTCTCCCCACCTATCCTGTCGCCGAGTAAAACAGGGATTAACCGATTAGAACCCCAACTCCATTTGCGCGGATGACCGCTCGATGGGAATCGAGCGAATGTTCCGATAGCCGTCTTCGTCTCAATTGCAGCAACTCCTCCCACTCCTATGTGCTTTTCCATTCTATGGCACCGTGGCAGCTCCCCCCACTTGCATGCGCTTTTTCATTCTGTGATGTCAGCATTGACATAGGCAGAAAAAAAGGTAAAACATTTATTTCAAATTGCTTTAACTTCTAAACAGTGCGTTCATTTTAAATTCTATTTGCACCGGTGTGTTCTGAACTAGACCTCACTTGAATATGTTTTGAACAATATTTTAGTAGTATTTTATTTATATTAACTTATAACATATAACTTCCGTACTCAAGTTGCATTGAATAATTTATGTACACAAGTTGTATAGAATAACTTATGTACAAAAGTTATCTTACTGTACATAAACTGTGTTTCTAAGTTTTGATATAAGTTGTAAGTTAATTTGTTCCTTTATTTGTTAATAACTTTTGTGTTTGCGAGTTTTGACATAAGTTATAGGTTAATTTGTTACTTTGTGTTTAATAACTTTTTTATAAACTGGTATGATTTTCTATTTTAGTTATTAGTTTTTTTCTTGCTCACCAACTTAGTTGATTAACTTATTATACAAAGTTACTTATTATACAAAGTTACGTATTTAACTTCTTAGTTGATCAGTTTGAGTGAAGCAAGTTGATCATTGAGGGGGGCAGAGTGGGGAATGTAGAGCTGATCAATTTGTGAGTGCTGTGAGTGAAGCATGGAGTGTGCTATAGTTGACAGATTACTATACAACAGTAGTGATTGTGTGCTAATTGGAGTCAGCAAGGTTAAAGGGTCAGCATGCATGCAGGAATTAGTGGAGGCGCTCCTGCAAGCACATATGTAAGCCGAGCTTGCTGCATGAGTGTTTCGGCTGAGTTGTGCCGCTGAATTGCGGCATTGTGTGTGTGATGTTAAAATCAGTGTAATCATTGTGTTGACTGTGGTGAAATAGAGCAAGAGGGTGGTGGTGTGCGGTGCCACAAAAAAGTGTGTATTCTAACTTTCTCTAGGGTTAGTGGGTGATCCTAGGAGCTGGTAAGGCTAACACATTGCTTTGACATATATAATGTGTGCAGGGGTGGATCTACAGGGGGGCTGAGGGGGCTCCAGCCCCCCTACTGCCCAAAACTCCATGGAGCTCCCCCCCCACAGCCCCCCCCCCCCTAAAATTTTGGAGACCATTGATGAAGGAAGGGAGGGAGCAAGAAAGAAGAAGGGTCACCAGCCCCCCCTGCCTTCCATTCATGGCTTCGCCACTGAATGTGTGCAAGTATTGAGTTTTCATGAGAAAGGCTGACACATTACTTTGACATATATAATGTGTTGGTAGAATGTAAAGCAACTTTCTAGAGTATTCTCTATGTTGGAAGAATGCAAGACAACCTTCTAGAGTATTCTTTATAAAATAATAAGATATTTTCATGAAGTACTCTAGAATTAGTAATAAATAAATTAAAAAACCTTGTAATATTTAGAAATACTCTAGAAGGGGGGACACATGTCACCACCCTATGATCCACCTTGACCTATAAATATAGGACCCCCTCATTGCCATGTCATCCATCAAAGAGCATGGTAGATGAGAAGGGTGAGTGCTAGGTTAGCCATAAAAAGAGGGTGTGTTGTGTTAATTTCTCTGTACAAACCTTTTCGGGCCTTAAAGAATGCATATTGTTTCTGCTTCATCACCTTAATAATGTGCCAATAGCGAAACCTTCTTACTGACATCGGGAATCTGCTATCAAGTGCATTGGCCATTGACTGATCTTGATCTGTTATAATTGTTTGTGGCATTTTCCCATCATTAGCTATCAAAAAGGTATCAAATAACCATTCAAAAGTTTCTGTTGTTTGTTCTTTCAGTAAAGCACACCCAAAAAGTATGGTTTTGCCATGGTTGTCAACTCCAACTATTGGTGCAAATGGCATATCATACACATTTGTGCTGAATGTGGTGTCAAATGATATGTAGTCACCATAACTTTTATAGTTTGCCCACCCCACAGCATCTGTCCAGAATACACTCCGTGTTGTACCATCCTCATATGTTTGCATGCTGTAACAGAAGCCTGGTATTTGTTTCTGCCTTTCTCTGAACAAACATAGCAACTCATGCACATCTATGTTTCTGTGTTTTTGCTTTCCTGGCTTTTTCAAGTTAGACACATCTTTTGCATCAAATCCAACAGCTCTAAGATGGCTTCTTAGCATCCTAAATATAGACATTACCTTCCTGGGATGTACTCTGCTATTCTGTAGTATCTCTATAAACTTTTTCTTTCTTGTTGTCATACTCTTGTGGCACTTCATGAACAGACCAACCAGATTGACGGCGCAAGTTCATGATTGTGTTTCAAGTTCACGCCAATAACTTTCCATTGGTTTGAGTCAAGTTTTACTCGCATCGACACTTTGCAATATGTACGCACAACAACATTGCTTCTTCTTTTCCTCCCGGAATCATCATTACCCGCCATTTTGCCTTGCCTGTTGCATACAAATACTTGTTTCTCAACCATCCCAGTCACTCTTGATGCGTATGTACTATCCCTCCTGATTGCAAATCTCTTGATGCGTATGTACTATCCCTCCTGATTGCAAATCCTTTTTTTCTAGCATATACCTTGAAGAAATGGTACGCCTCCTCCCTAGTTTTGAAAGTCATTCCAATTTCTGGTTCTCCTGCATTCTCAATTTCTATCAATGTGGGGTAATCAGCTTCACTAAACATACTGTCCATCTCGACCTCTTCTGCTGTTGGTTCCTCAGCCATTAGCATGTTGTCTATATCTCCATCATCATAGTGTTGTTCTAGAGCTTCTTCATTGGCAAAGTTAGCTGCATCACCCGCCTGCGGACTCTCCCGCTATACAAAAATTTAATAGAATAATTAATCATTATCTTTTTTAAAAAAATTGTACATGCTATTTTGTTTCAAAACATTTTTCTCTTTTTTCCCCTGTTATTTTTTTAAACAAACACACATGTGTTGTCTGCTGTGATTGTTCTGCACCAATGCATCCACCTGTTTGTTGCCAGCAATTGTTATTTAGGACCCCAGCAGCCAACTGCAAAATCAATATTTTTTTATGATTTTCTAGCATCATCATATTGCTGTTCTGGAGCTTCTCCACACATTAATAATTTTTTTCTGTTGTTCTAAACTTATTGTCATAATACCTCATTAAGATCAAAACCACTGGTGCTCATGCCAACTCCACAGCAAACTTCATGTTGAACCTCTCCACCAAGTTGTGGTGCTGGGCGCCCATCTCCCAGCAGCATTGCTTCCACTTCTGCCAATGCTTCATTTCTTTCCCTTTCTCGGCGGTCATAAATCTTGTTTGCAAAAGTCTAAAAATGCACAAAGTTTTTTCAATCTGTTAATTTCTTTACCGTGAAATTCTTTTTTGTCTCTTTCTTTTTTTCTATCTCCTAACCTGCACAAATCTTCCTGCAACAAACTCAGCATCAAGGTACAGCTTTGGGCTTTGCACCACCACTGGTCCAACATCTTCAATATGCATAAAGTTTTTTTATTCTCTATACTTGTATGGCATACATAATTAATCTCAGCTTCATTTTTTTGTCAAAAAAAACAGATCAGACCAGGAAGACGCTTAACAAGAAGACTTAGCAAATCTGCTGAGGACACGGCAAGATGGGAACATGTGTTCTTCAAGACCAGAATAAAGTTACGTGAATTTTTTAGTGTATGGACTACGTGTTTCTTTCTCCAGGATTTCCTCCAACAGACCAGATCATGCAGCATGTTAACAAAGTGATGATGCATAACTTCGGTGTCTAATATTAGTTAAACATCTAGTATAAGACCATAGAATTTTTACGTCTACAGATCAGTTTATTTTTTTTCTTTTTCTATAAACTTTCTGTCAAATCTTTTATCCCGACATCACGGAGACGTACCTTGGGCGCTCTCCTTGTGTATAGGGGAAAAATAGAAGGGACGAACATATTTTGTATTTTGGCAGCAAGGGAAACCGGGTAGCTGAGTGGAGGGAGGATTCTTTTTGCTGCAACGATTAGCCGCCGCAAAGGAAACACATGAGAACTATCGTCGGCGATCTCTCCACGGTTTGGAGAGGCGGCGCGGCAGGCGAGGCGGGGGGAATGGAGTGGATCGATCGGGTTTTGTTAGGTTTTCGGTGTTAGTTTTTTCCGCCTTCCACGACAGAAAGAAATCATGGGCCTTACACATTTCCTTAGTCACAAGCCCATTTGAGAGACAAGTCTACTCGGCCTTTATGTACAGCAATCTAGGACCATCTTACTCTCCAAAATTTCTCCATTCATTAATTTTTACGCACAAACTTTTTACTCAAAGGTTGTTTCCTTTCAATTTTCATCTTTTTTCCACGAGAAAAGTATACAAAATTTTTATCTTTATCATTTTTTTCAACATATTATGAACACTATATTTTTTTTATGTAAAATATGTTTTTTGTGTCAACATTATTTTTTTCAAATCTTTTTTTGTGTGTGTAAATTTTTATATTGAAGTTTTTTCAATTTATTGTATTTTCGCATTTTGTATTTATTTTTCCTATCGTTTTATTCTTCAATTTTTTTTCTATCTCTTCAAAAATTTTCTATCTCTCTAAATTGTTCATAATTTTTTTTGCAAAATCAAAAATTTTATCTTAAAATTATATGTTTTACCTCAACAATTTTGTCATCATCTTTTTTCCCTACGAAATGTTTTTTTTGTTGAGAATATATGCTTGTTAAAAAATGTTTACTTTAAAAATAATTCTCAATATAATTTTCTAGTACCAAATTTTCACATATTTTTTTCCACCCTTTATTTTTTTTCTCTCAATTTGTTTTTTGCCACTAACATTTTTTTCTATTTGTTTTTTTAAATATTCTTGGAAATTGTTTCATCTCCTTAAAAAATGTTCCCTTGAAAATTTTCTCTCTCTAAATTTTTCATACAATTTTTTTAAAACTTTTTTATCACAAAAATCAAAAAATTTATCTTAATTATATTTTTCACTCAAAAGTTTGTCATCACCTTTTTTTATATTAAAAAAGTTTACTTTAAATTATTTTTTGTCATTAAATATTTTTAGTGCAAAATTTTCACATTTTTAAAAAAATTGTTGCATTTTCTTTTTGCCACCTTTTTTTTGTTTCTTAATTTGTTTTTTGCGACTAACTTTTTTTTGCCCTAAATATTTTTCGTCAACAAATTTGTTTTCTTTTTTTCGCTCTTCACTAATTTTTCACTAATCATAATTGTGTCCAACTGATTATGGCCAATCTTGTTAACTTTTTTTTTTTGCCATATCCGACCCAATTGATTAGGGTCAATCAAGTCATACTGCCATAATGGACGCAATGAGTTAGGGTGCTTTGGATTTTTTAGGTTTCCGACTCCATGACCATATGCTTTGTATAATGTGTTTAGGACGAATCCTTGGCCTTGACGTTATCGATTGTGTCAGAAGACTCCACCTCGACGGTGATGGTATTGCCGGTGAGGGTCTTCACACAAGGGAACTTGTGTACAATCAATGGGGGGCAAAGGTTCAACTTGGACGTGCAGTAGATTCCTTTTGAGTTATAACCTTTTTCTCCCTTTAACTCTCCCTATTCTATCAATTACTAGAAATACTGGCAATAAAGTAAATGGAGGACAAGTGACTCAATGAGGATGCAATTACGGAATGAGTAAAAATTCCCTAATTGAAAAAAAAAGAATAGTTGCACTGTGCTAGACAGCTAGACTAAGATGAATGAGCTTTTGTAATGATTGAGGCAAGTCTTTGCATTATTGACCAACCCAACCCACATAGCAGCAACGTTGTCTCATGGGAGATGAGGGAACAATTTAACGGCTAACTCTGCAACTGATGTTTCATCAGAGCTATCATCCCGATTGTTGGTGCCCTCCTCCCGAGAGACACTAGTCACGGATGAGAGCAGCGGGACCTGCTCAGCGACCTGGGGTGGGCGCCTGCATGGCGATCTGGACAAACATGGGGGTAAGTTAATCATTGGCGGCGAAGGATCGATGTGCAATCTGAGAGTACGTACGCCGGCGGTGACTTGCGCCTGACCTAGCGATGGAGGTTAGCCTCGACCGAACGCTTGCGCTTAAGGGATAGACGACGGCTCGCCACCTGATTGGAGCCGCAGCTTGAGGTAGATCCACCGCTGCGATGGCGTGGCCCGATGAAGAGCGTCGCACGCCCGGATCGAAGCAGCATCCTCAATCGCCGATGAATGGGAGGTCACTCTTTTTTTCCTTCTTTTTTGCCGAGGGGCGGGCGACTGGATGAGTAGTGGCGGTGGGTGGGTGGCATCTAATATAAAGCAGCCCAATTGCTTTGTCCGGAATCCGAATCCACACAGAACACGGTTCTCTATCCGCGGTGGTTTTACGGTTGACCGTTCGCAAACAATCTCACTGTCAATTTTCCATTCCAGTGATTCACGTGGTGGATCCCACCTCAAGCAGGCAGCAGGCTCTATCTTTTCCTCTGATTCCTTGCGTCCTCTCTCCTCTTACGTCTCCCGCTCTCTCTCTCTTCGCTGCTGCATCTACTAATACCGCAGCGCCTGGGCGGAGCGGCGGCGGGGGCGGGGGCGCGGGCGCGGGCGGCGGGTTCCCTGGGGCGAACACCGCGTGCACTCCCTGAGCTCCGTGAGTTCCGTTCCCTCCCGGCACTCCCTGAGCTCCGTTCGCGGAGGCCGCGGAGCTCCGCTCGTGGCGGCGGCGGCTCCGCTCGCGGCGCAGAGGCGGCGGGGCTCCGCGAGCGGCGGGGAGCTCCGCGAGCGGCGCGGCAGCACGCTCCCCGACGGCGGCGGCGACCTCCTCGAAGGCGGGGCCGGCGGCGGGAGGCGCGGCGGCGCTCGCCACCAGCGCCGGCCCCAGCCAGATCCAGATTTTTTTTCTTTTTTTTCTTTGCATACAAATTTTTTTAAAAAAAATATTAGCCGAGTTTTTTTATTTAGATGTACTTTCTTCCATTTGATAAATTTCTCTCTATCAAAATTTTTCTCGTAAATTTTTTTTATCTCACCATTTTGTTTCTTGAAATTTTTTTTACCCACCAAATTTTCACTTGAAAAATTATTTGACTCATAAAAAAATATCTAAATTTATTTTTCTCAGAAAACGACAAATTTTTTTTCTAAAAACGGGAAAAAATTCCTGTCGGAAAATCGACCGTACGGAGCCCTCCCGTACGGTTGACCGTAAACTAGCCATGCCCTTCTCTATCATTATTGGGTGGGTCGGTGTGCTACTAGGAAAGCGTGCTACTAGGAAACAAGGTGAAAGTAGTGTCAAAATTTTTGGGAACTAAATAGGGCCATAATTAGATACTCCTTGCGTCCCAAATACCCATTCTTTTAGAAAATTGCAGAAATATTATCCGCCCTAACAAATTACTCCCTCCGTATCCTAATTAGACGACGTCCTGGAGGCCAGGCTAGTTGCGTCAAAAATTGGCGTTGTGGAGGCCGAGTTAAACTTTGGACGGGATTGCCCCTAGCCAGGCACACGCGCCGCCCGCCCGTTCGCGTCTCCTCGTCATTAATTGCGGACTCCTTGACTAAAGAGATCACGCGCACGCGGACTACTTCATCTCCCTCACGCGGAGTACTACTACTTCGTTTCATCGCTATGGAGACCGGCGGCGCTCGGGTGCTCGTCGCCGCGGACGGCGTCGGGCCGGAGTCGGAGGCGCTCGCCGCGGAGGACATCGGGCCGGAGTCGGAGGAGGTCGCCGCGAAGGACGTCGTCGACCCGCTACTGTTTGTGGACGACTCCGACCCGCTGCTCTCCGTCGCGCAGGATTCACAAGAGCCAGACGAGGTCATCGTGGTGCTCGCCGCGGACGGTATGGTGCCGGATTCGCAGGAGGTCGCCGCGGACGGCGTGGCGCTAGACTCGCAGGAGCCGGACGAGGGCATCACGCCGGAGTTGCTGGAGCTCCCACCGGACTCCATGGAGGTGGTGCTGGATTCGCAGGAGGTCGCCGAAGACGGCATGGCACTGGACTCGCAGGCGCCGGACGAGGGCATCACACCGGAGTTGCTGGAGCTCCCGCCGGACTCCATGGACGTGGTGCCAGATTCCATGGAGGTGGTGCCAGATTCCTTGCCGCCAGGGGCGTTTGTATGCGGTCGCTGTGGTCTCGTTCATGAGGATCGCGAAGCATGGAACCGTGCACACTCGCGGTTCTATCCATGCCCTAGTTGTGGTCTCGTCCATGCGGACATTGCCATCGGTGTCATGCTCGGCCGCATCAAGATGGAGTACTGTGAACGTTTCAACGAGCACTATCCTAGCTGGCTACCGACAGAGGAAGCATCGGTAAGATAATTTAATTCATGCATCATTACAAATTCAGTCCATGCAACAATCGGCAACAAGAAAGGATGACGTCTCTACTACAAAAGCTAACAAGCATCAATCAAATTGTTTCATGCAGCAAGAATGAGTACTCCTCGGCAAGACTAGCCTTGGCTTCATGAAGCACTGATGGATCACAAGGGATACAAGATGGAAGCCGATCTTCTCTTTCTAGAGTTTCTTTTTTCATGTGAGGAATCTGAAACTTGTTGCAACCTTTCACTTTCATTGCTTCCATGAAGACACCTTGTAGTGTTAGAAACATCTGGTTTGCTAGGTGTGCCGAGTACTCCATAAAAGCCTACAAAACAATTGTGCAACAAATGAATGAATGAGAAAAAATGTTGTTCAAAAAAAACATTGAAACATGTGTGACCAATTTGAATTGCTTCCATGAATTGCAAATTACCTCTTTGACGGTTGGAACTAGAGCCTCTACAGATTTTGCATCCTTCTTATATTGAATTGCTTGTATTGCTCGAAAGAAACCCAAGTCAAGAATGTTGAAATCCGGGGAGTTTGGTGGTTGACAAATTAGGCAAATATCAAATCCTCCTAGCTTAGCGGCCGCACAAAATTCCGGATCATCCACTTTCAAATGAGAGGGTGCATTGTCTTGTTGGATGAAGATTGGTCTACCCACATCTTCTCTTGGCCATTTGTATCTAATGGCCGGCAACACTTGGTTGATCATGAAATCCCTAATCACATCTCTAGTGATCGATATAATGGGTTTCATAACCATGTCTCCACCAACACGGCCGGTCCTCTCATTACCTCTCATAGCCGGTTCATAATGAACAAGTGGGAAACATCCAATCCTACCATCAAAAGTCCAAACCTCATCCCTAAACCTTGGTCGAGCGCAAACACACAAGAACATGAGCCTAGGGATGTAGTTTTTATTCTTACAAGTCCGATGGGGTAAATCTTCTTCGGGTAGCAAATAATATCTTTCATTTTTTTGATGTAGGTAAAACCATTTCTCATCAATAAAAACAAAGTCATACAACTCCTTAAACTTTGGATCATCAAGCAACTCCCTGTTAACCATGTCAACACACCACTGTAACCTAGCCCTCTTGTTTGCTTCAGTGAGATAGGGTTTGATGCTACTAGAGTGGCGCCTAAGGTAACCTTTTTTCAAATACCTTTGAATCTGCCATTTGCTCAAATTTATTGCCTTGCACACATCATCTATTGTCATTCTTTGCTTTAGAGGAATGTTTCTCAATGCATCTAAGTCAACAGGGATTTGCTTGCGGCCTACTCTACCCTTCTTTAGACCTGAAACAACAACCGGAATGGAGTTTGCTAGTTGTGTTGTACCTCTTTTCCATAACCTCTGAACTGCCCGAATATGAAGCCCAAATTGCTCGGCGACAATGGTAGTGTCCTTCTTGCCTAGTTTACCATTGTTGCTTCTAGCCAACAAAGATTGGTAAACTTGTTTGCGGAGGTGTTCTGTCATCTCTTTCCTTCGATGGGGCTGTTCAACAGGTTCTGTTAAAAAAAATGCTTAGTGTTCATAGCAACAGCAAGTTCTATTCTTAGCTAGCAACAGCAAGTTCTTTTCAAAGATAAACATCATCACTAAAAACCTTACCAGCATCATTCCCTATATAAGAGAAATCCACGGCACCAAATTCATCAAGCGGTATGTTCAAATCGACTGTAAAAAAACAATGATACGGTGCCGGCCGTAAGTGATGAGAACTGAACAAAAAAACTGCAAATAACGTGGACCTTGGTCGCTAAGTGATGCATTACCGCCATGGTTATCTTGTGGCTCGTCATCGACGTGGACGTCGTTGTCGTTGTCACCTTCAACGGGAGCCTCAACAGCATGTTCTACTTGTGGCAGGTTCAAATCAAAGCCTATGTAAAACAAAATGAATGCTTTATAGAAAGTACTACGGCATCGTCAAATGCAAGTCTGTTTGCAAAAGGAAACTAATAACAGATGCCTTACCGCTTTCATTCTCCAACGGAGGCTCGTCGAGATGAACTTCATCCACGCTATCGTCATCTTCAGGCTCCTCGAGACAAGCGTTGAGATCAAACCCAGCAACTGAATCGGCCATGGATGAACAAGAGAGGAACAAGCAAGCAAGTGAAGGAGTGGAGTAAAAGTGGCGTGGAGCACAGAAGAAGCAAGCTAGGGAAGAGTGCATTTAAACTGCTCAGAAGATGTGGCATGAGTAATCGAAGCGTCGGCCGAGATGAGCGCCAAAATACAAAAGCGAATGCGCGAACGTAAAAAGTAGCAGCAAAGCAGCGATCCGTGAGCGCCAGTGCCAAAAACACACGAAAACACGAGCGATCAGTGAGCGCCAGCGCCAAAAACGCGAGCAGCACAGCGGCATGCAACGCAGCGCACAGGTCGATGCAAATACACCTGCTCAACGGCCAAAAAAACACCCAACCAGGGATCGAACCAGCGCCCTCCAGCTCCGGGACAAGTGACACAGACCAACTGAGGTACACACGTTTCGATGGCTATAGTGCACCCGATAGTCTATTTAATAAGGGCAAGACAGGAAAACTAACCCCTAATTAATCACCCCTTGGTAATCATACTCATGTCCTAAACATCATCTAATTAGGATACGGAGGGAGTATCTTGTTGTCCTTAATTATTTATAGAAAGTATATTTGAAAATTGTGTTATGTATTTGGCTTTCTAGATCTCAATAAATGCATATGCACTTCGAAAAAAGTAGCCTTTACTAAGCATTGGATTGGCTCTATGCACTTCTTTGTACAATTTTTCTTGGTATTCGATGTTACTTTAATTAGATAGATCTCTCTATATGCCAAAAGAATACATTTCGTAGACCAAAATTTGAATGCTAAAGGAACACTTATTTGACAACGGAGTGAGCGAGCAAGAAACAAGCTTGTGATTGCCATCCAGCATGCTATGTGCAAGCACACGCTGACACGTTACCGCTCTTCACTAGGCCTTCTACTTTCTGAAGCATCTTGGCTCCACGCAAATGCTCAATTCTACGTTTCGAGCCTGGCCCAACAACATGTCTACGTTTCGACTCGGACCCTCACATGTCTATTTAATTTAAATCATTGTTGAATTCAGTTATTCAATTGTTTTACGGTTTCTTTACTACTGCAGTTATCAATTTCTTTTCATAAATGTGGGTTTGGATTCACATATGTAGTAATGTTATTTGTTCAACTGTTATTAAAATGCTTACCGCTTATTCAGCCAGTCTTATTCCTTGTTTAAGCCTTTCATATCATTTATTTTTCAATATACTTGATGAGTACGCCATTGCTATATCAACACTGTTTAGAATAAGATCAGTTTGAGGACTTCCCAGAGGACATTCAAGACTTCAAGGCGTACGTCTCACCGAGTCAGCTATCTGTGGAGTTGGATGATCCGCTGCTAGAATCATGTTATGATTTTCGGCTTGGTTTGTAATAAATAACTTCGGTACTTTATAGCATTGCTATTGTTATTCACTATTGTCGTCATATATGTGTAATTTTGATTCTAGCGCACATATGATTTATTGCTCAGTTTATTCCTTCAAAATTGGGCATGACATATGGTAAACTTTTTATCAAATTTATAATAATGGTTACCATAAAATTAATTAATTAGCTGGAATCTCAATATTTTTTAGGTCTTGTTCAGCTAATCCTCCCCGCAAGGGGATTGAGGGAAAATTGGAAGGGATTGAGGGGGGATTTGACTTGTTGGGGATTTAATCCCTCCCGACCCTCTCTAGTCCCCTTCAATTCCCTTGCATTTGAACAAGATCTTAGAGGGAAACGGTCAATTTGCTACACAGCAATCCACTTTTCCATCTCTCTTGTTTCTTTGCATATGTTATGCTCAAATTTTATAAGGCAACAAAGGACATGATATGTTAGAGCAACTCCAGCAGACCCTCTAAACAGTCCCCTATCCCAAGTTTAGAGGGTTAAGCCAAAAAAATACACACCAGCAGGCCCTCTACTTCACCGTCTATTTTGGGGAGGCCTCTAAAATCCCTCATCCACCCTCCATTCCTAAGGGGTCTCTAGGGAGCCCTCTTATATATTGGAATTGAGGGCTATTGCTGGAGTTGAAACAAATTTAGAAGCCCCTAAAAAATAGAGGCAGCCCTTATTTAACATTTAGAGGGTCTGATTTAGGTGCTATTGCTGGAGGTGCTCTTAGAAAAAAGTACTTTCTATAGAGAATTTAGTTATTATTCTTCTAACCCATTAAAATAATCATGGAAAAATAATAATATGTTTTTTAAAATGTAAGTTATGATATCCTATCTTTCCCTACAAAATTATGCATAAAGAAACAAAAATGTCAAATCTTAATTACTAGAGACATATTGGACCAATTAAATAATTCGAGGGAGTAAATTGAGCAAAATTTTCTTCAGCACAACAATAAAGGGCACTCTTTAGAGGATCAAGTGCACGGAATATAATTCACCACCAATGCCACATCTAAAAAACCTGCAGTGTCATGAGTGCCCAGCACGAGCAATAAGCCAATAACAGGATTGGTGAAGGAAGCATTCCCGGTCCTTCGCCCAGGAGGAACCATCGCCGTAACCGACAATTGGATAAAATTTATTTCATCACTTTTGCTAAATTTTATGTGTGCAATCTTGTTCAAAATCACCAGTCGTCCACCTCTTCTAAATCCTTTGCAGCCAAAATCCAAAGTACTTCAGGTAAGCCTCAGCACAATATCCCCAGTGTTGTCACTCTGATGAAGAGCACCGAGCCAGGCTGGACTACAGGCTGGATTTGGAGACGATGAGACAAGTTGGCTTTGTCAACGTTTGTTCTATCCTGGTTATTAAAACGACGTTTAAACGTCGTTTTTTCACGAGAAAACATTCTTGTGAAATCGACGTTTAAACGTTAAAACGTCCGTTTAAACGATAAAACGTCCATCGTTTCGTTAAAATCTACTCTCTATTCGTTTCGTCGTTTTATCGTTTTAATAACCTCCTGACTGACCATAGGCAGAGAACAGACACTGCAACCGTGCCTTACTGATTTGATTGAAGTCACCAAACCATGTAAGTTCACTCTAGATCAAATCACCAAGCAAAATCTTGTATGCTTAACAGGGTTACTTTTTAAAGAATCGAGTAATCTAAATGTCCGTGCATGCAGCAAACAACAGGGTTACTGATTTGCATTGCCTTAGCCTGGCTACAGACTCTGTGTAGCCACTGACCACACAACCAAACAGGTTCATAGGCACGCTGCTGCCACTCTACGTCTTACCTCCATCTCCATGTAGTGCGATTGCCTCAACTTCCCACATTTGTTGTCCATTTCACATTTATGTTCTACATGTATAGCCGAACTGGCACTAGCGAATCGATTGCCTCAACTTCCCACATTTGTTGTCCATTTCACATTTATGTTCTACACGTATGGCCGAACTGGAACTAGCAAATCGAGGGTAACTCAGTTAGAGTGCATTTGGCAGAGCTCCTAGAGCTAATTCTCTGGTGAATCCAGTAGAAGCTCTGCTAAATAATTTTTTCAAAAAGAAATGATTCACTACTGATTCTGTGAAGTGATTCTGCAATGGCTGGAAGGTGACAAAAGTAGATTCTTTTAACTTGTGAAGTAATTCTCTATCCTAATTTTAAGAGAGTTTACACTAGAGAATTAAAGAGAATCAATTTTTCTTAGAAAATTATCTTCCATAGAAAATCGTAATCAGATGGAATTATACCAAACAGGTCCAAAATAAGATTTCTTGTGATGAAATCCATCCATGTAGGTTACATTCATCCTCAGTCTCTATTGATGTCAAGGTCTGCCCAGGGCCGGTGGATCTAACAGTGGCGGAAGCGAGAAGAAAGAAGGTAACAGGTCAATGGCTTCCCAAAGGAGGTAATGCCATCCATATATGCAACGGAATCAAACACAGCAAAAGCAAACCAAGCTCCACTGATGCACGCAACCAAATATGGACCGAATGCACAAGTAAAGATGTGCTTAGACTGGCCTGGCTCTAAATCCTAGTAGGCTAGTTTAAGTCCATGAACCAAACAGACCTAGTAGCTACGTGGCTACGAACATACCTACGAACACTTCATAAAAAATGTACATAGGGAAAATGGGTTTGACAACCTCGTATAAGTCCAACCTGGTCCCTCGGCAACCTAGGTAAAACGTTTCAAACATAACTATACATGCAGTCTCCGTTTGATGTTTGGCAAAGCCCACGCACGCTGCACTAAAAAACAGGGCCAAGCAGAGTGTAGGAAAAGAATGGGCGAGCAGGTATACAACAAAGTTGCCGCGATCATCTGTCTGGCAGACTGACCACAGACGGATTCAGCACAGTGATGTCTGGCCGGCGAGATGAAGCAGCGCCTGCTTGTGGTAGGTGGTGCGGAGCTTCTTGTACTTCTGCACAAAGGTAGGCAGGTCGATGTCCTTCTCCAGGAACTTCTGGTGCAGCTCCTCGGACTCCTCGTCCAGCTTTGCCATTGATGCTAAGCAAACAACAATGTGATGAGTATATGAAATAACATCTTAAAAAGATCTTGGAAGTAGCATGATCCTAGAATGACAATGCCATGCCCGTGCACGACTAGCAAATATGTGCAAGTGATGCACCATCTCATGTACATTACAATCAATTACAAATCAGAAAGTAACCAAACTCAGATACAAGTAGGAGACTGATAAGAAAGATGGTGGCTATACAGCCTTTTGCTCAAAGTGCTTACTTTGGAGCTTGTCGAGCAGCGCGGCAGGGGAATAGGACCTCATAATATCATCCTTTTGCCTCTCCAAATCAGTTAGCCTGTCTAGAGCAGCAGCCAGTTCTGTGGTTCTTATTATTGTGCACTGTACAAATCATAAACGCAAATGAAATGTCAACAAAGAAATGTTGAAGTAGCAGTTCTGTGCTTCAAAGTAACAGTTGTGCGTGGTTTTTGCATAATGGTACTGATCAAATCGAAACTATCAATGATGATTTGTTTTAATAATGAATAGCATGGCTACAGTGTTAACCATCCTCATGAGATTTGAGACATGCTACAGTGTCGCACCTGATTCCGGAGCTCTGAAATCCGCTGCTCCTTTTCTAAATTTTCCCCTGTAGTTTACAATAGCAAAGAACCAGTAATAATTACTTACATGTATCTTATTTGAAGCTCAGCAAATCAAAGAGTACTTATTATTTCTTTGAAACCAACTGAAATACCATTATTTATATAAATAGAATGTATAACTCACTTGCAAGTTGCAATGTCTCCTTTCTAAGCTCATCACGTACCTGAACATTAAGAAAGAGCACCAAGTCAGCAAATACACAAGACTCTTCAGGAATTTTATATGTCGGCAGTGTTTTAAAGGTGACAAGGCGAGCTGGGTACGCCTAGGGGCCAAGGCAACAAGGCGTTATTGTAGGCAAGTATGTCTGCCCGGATGCCTAGGCGACGCCTTTAAAACACTGTATGTGGGTATGCCAGAGATAAGGCCTTAAGATAGAACAATCTAATGTAGATAAACTGCAGTCATCAACATCACAATATAAATAGTTGAAGAAAAAATCACCAACACAAAGATGCGGGGGGGGGGGGGGGGGGTTATAAGGTGTTAGAACACTAGGACAACTTACAAATGCATAAGCTTTCAATCATATTGTATGCTAGGAGATACAGACTGTAAAGAAAAAAATAATGAAGAAAAGACAATAGCATGCAAGAGATTGCAACTCTGAGATCATTAACTGACCATGAAGATTTGAAAATTATTTTCCATAACTAGTGGTGTGTGGATAACCAACACCAATGAGGATAAGCACTCTTAGGAATCTCGCTAGTTGTTGGAATCACAAACGTAGCAGCATTAAAAATAGTGTTATATCCAGAAAGGATATCAACATCCTCTGGTGATGTCAGCATCAAGTATAAAAAAAGTGGCACGTGCAACAGAGCTTACATTGTTCTGGGTTTTAACTTGATCAAGTGAATTAAAGAATGCATTGTATGCCTCTTTGTCTTTCAATAACCTCTGTAACTCCTCAATACTGCACAAAAAGATTTGATTAAGAAGATGCAAGATATACAGGGTGGTTGACTCCATTCAAAATAATGCATCATCAGTAAATCTAATATTGTGCAAATTAAACACGTATTCATTCATCATATACAATTCAGGAACACAGCACAACAAATCAACCATGCATAAACGGGTCCTTCCAAAATTATACAGCACCTATCAACTAGTTCTCCAACTTAAACCGATTGTCATAATTTAGAGAGCAGTTCATATCTAATTTTTCCCTCGAATCACCACACAGGCTGCCTGCCTCTAGTCATTCAGCCTTGCCTTAACATAAATACAACATACTCAAGGATTTTCCAGTCTTGTATGTTGGAATATAAGTGAATTGCCCACCTCTCCCCTTCAGCTTAAGCTTTTGGGTTGAATTGGTTGGTGCATGCAACTCAATATGGTATCAAAGCCAGAGGTCTCAAGTTTGAATCCTGGTTAGCGCAATTAAATAAAATAATTGTTGCTCGCTCCTATTCCACGTCTGAGGCCTGAGGGAGCCTCCACGTGAGGGGGAGTGTTGGAATATAAGTGAATTGCCCACCTCTCCCCATCAGCTTAAGCTTTTGGATTGAACTGGTCGGTGCATGCAACTCAATATTGCACATGTCCATCCAAATGTGTGGTGCCAATCTGTGACATAATAGCATAAATTGAAGGGCCATGCCCTAAAACTATGTTAAGGTATCAAAATTAGAGAAGTCGCATGGCATAGATCTAGATACAGTTTTGCTAAATGTCCTAGTTTGGGAATAACCGTAAAAACATATAATTTGTTGCGAAGGTAACAAAGTATGTCAATTGCAATCCATATTCCATAAGAAATATGAGAAATGAAGCAATACTGTATGCAAGAAAGATAGAATCGTAGAAGTAAATCATGAAAGAAGATAAGGATATGTGCTAACCTCTTATCCTTCAAACGAGCAATTATCCCTGCAGCCTCAGCGGGAGATGGTTGCCCACGGGATGAAGACTGAGGATGATCTGAAGTTCTTTGATGTGGGCTAGCACTAGAAGAGGTAGGTGTGGATGGACGTGAAGATGAGCCTACCACCGACGGAGGGTACCAAGATTGCGTAGGTATGTCCTGGAAATTTGGGTCTGTTTGCTGCTGCTGAGAGCTATTACAAGAACATTCAGCAGAGCCAATGGCAATAAGCAAGAGAAGAAAAATTTCAGGCAGTAAGCAAGACTGCAAGAGACCAAAATTTTTACAACTGCTTAATACATATTTCAGTCATGCTATACTTAATCATTCAGTACAACTGTATAAGATGTATCCATAGGAAATGATGCAAATAGCAATTAGGTAAATTCTCTATGGTTAAAAATGAAGTTTTGGAGTCGACAGCATGATTTCGTAACTTCTTTAAATGTCTGTAGGGTCGTACAGAAAGAACTAGGTACTAAAGTATTGTAATCCGACAACTTATTTGAAACTAAGCGGTTCTAAAAGGTAACCAAATGCATACAGGAATATGTTAAACCTAGCTAATTTACGCAGATAAACAAGAAGCCAGGGCTCATAGAAAATAATGTGACAATTTCAATGAGATCAACGTACCCGAAGAGAGGAATCCTCCAGCTCATCGTACAGAGAAATCTGCACTGACAGAGAGAAGGTTACATGTCAATTGATAAACTGATCGGTGATGCAATCTGAAATGTTTACACCCTTAAGTTTCATGGTCATCAAAGTGAATGCCCAAATAGATATTCCGATGCAAATAACATACCAGTTGTAATTAGTGCTTGTTAGATAATAGTAATCAGTTTGCATCATCAAAAAAATCATTTCATTAAACATCAATCATGCTGAATTTTTTTCCATTATAGAAAAAATGCCATGATCGCTAGCAGACACAAACATCTGCTCGTCGGGCCGTCACTTGTACGATCAAATTGCCTATGTGCGCTGTACCGGACAGGTGAGTCCATCATTCCAGATGTCATGCGCAGCGGTGGTGACTTTCTATTATCATGTGTTACAGGGTTAACATGGGCCAGTTGCTATCCAGTAAAAAAAAACAGCCGGAGAGAGAAGCCCACTCCGCCTCGCCTAGCCACCCTCGATCCGCCACCACCGCCGTGCCTACCGCCGCCTCCAGACGCTCCTCTAGTCCCGCCGGCTATGGATCCTTCCCCCGACAACCCCGAACCCGAAACCCTAATCCTAACCCAGCCACCATGATGCCTCAATCTGAGAAAGGGAGGAGGAGCAGGACGTACCTCTCGTCGCCGGCCGCCTACCACTACAGCAGGACGAGCGCGATTCGGAGGAGGGGAGGAAGAGAGAGCGGCTGAGCTCGGGGACGGAGAAGCCGCTGCGGTTGCTTCGCGACAAGGCAGTGCCGTGAGGAGGTGATTTCGGGGCAGGCGGACCAAACGACGGGGAGAAGAGTCGAAGCGACGCGGTTGAGAAAGCTCACGCCGACGCACGCGTACACGCTTGGGCCGGCTGAGCAGAAAGGACTCGCGCTTATTTGGGCCGGCGGCAGACGAGTTGGGATGCTGTTGGGCCGTAACCCTCGGCACGACGGGGGACACAAGGCCGCCGAAAGGGAACCCTGCAACGCGGCCACCAACCATGCGTGGCTTTTTTATTATTTTTTATTCTTAATTAGATCAGAAGCGCTTTTCACGTCCTTTCCACAAATTAAAAGCTTAACTTGAATCAATTTGCAAAAAAATCAAACATGTTTCAAACTTTTCACTCCATGCAACCATGGAGCTAGATTGTGTTCTGCTGGCCTTGCTTTTTTTTTTTGTCCACAAAGAAAGAGGCAAGAAAAAATGTAACTCGTATTTCCATTACAAGCCTGGTGTGTCTTATCTATGCATGCGGCTTTGTTTACTTCGCGAAAACTTTTGAATTTTAGTACTGTAGCACTTTCATTGTCATTCATTAGTTAATATGTAATTATGGACTAATTAGACTTAAAATATTCATCTCATCATTTACAGTTAAACAATATAATTAGTTGTTTTTTCAACTGCATTTAATATTTCATACATGTGTCCGAAGATTCGATGTGATGGGTAATGTAGAAAAAATTTTGGAAACTAAACAGAGCCGCAGTTCTAATAAGGTTCCAGATAGGCATATTGCTAAAAAAATAAGTATTTGTCAAAGTGCCATTGTCATGCGGGGCTTGCGCACTCTAGAATGCCGTTCTAATGGACTTTTTTTAAACCTGCACTGACATGAACGGGCCAAAATATTCCTACCTCGCCTATGACTTGTGGCTATGACTTGTAGACCCTACATGTCATCATCTACCTCCCACCGCTGCTTCGACCAACATTGTTGATCCGGTGCCTCCTTGGCCAAGCTCCACCTCCGCAGATCATTTTCCCGAAGAAGCCGCTCCGGTGTAGAGCAGGTAGGTTAACTCCGTATACTACATGACCGAACGGTTAAGAGTTAAGACCAATGCAGGAATAGTAGCAGCACACTATTTTTTTTTGTTGAGATTTTCAGTATTTGCCCGAGAGATCATAAAGTATTTTTGCCCAGGTCATCTAACGCACGTGCCATAAAATCGCGCACACTTGAATTGGGGTTGTATCGCAGTAGCAGGCACGTGTGATTAATCTGCTCTCCTTGAGATGGACATGGACCACCGAGCCTTTTGCCACCGCCGCCATCACGCTGGCACAGGGGCCGTTTAGTTACTAAACCAAAAAAATTTTGTTGTAAAATCAACGGTTTGACTAAATGTTAGGAAGATTTTTTGGACATTAATTAAAAACTAATTTCAGAACTCACCTAAAAACCGCGAGACAAATCTTTTGAGACTTTTAACCGCATCATTAGCACATATGGATTACTGTAATACTTATGGCTAATATACACTAATTAGACTCAAAAGATTCGTCTCGTCATGTATATCTAAATTATGCAATTAGTTTTGTTGTTTAATTATATTTAGTACTTTATGCATATGTCTAAAAAAAGACACAAATTAAGAGATGAAAATTTTTGGAACTAAACGCGCCCACATATGCAAAATGTGAGCCGAGGCTGCGCGCGGTGTACGACGGTCACAAGGTCATCATGTCACCGTGGTCTGCCGCGGGCGCGAGGGTCTCGGTACGGGCAAGCAATCACTGATCACACGACCTCCATAACGCTAGCGTCTCATCAGTAGCGCAGCCGTTGGAGTCGACGTGCACGATGTGTGCATCATCACAGATGGTGTGCCGCGGTTAATTAATGGATTGTAGTGGCGAATCTAGCTCAAAAATATAGAAGGGACTCATATCTTTTTTTTCTTCTCTTCTTCTCTTCTTCCTCCTCCTCTCTTCTTCTTCATTGTTTCATCTAAAAAATTAAGAGGGGATTAGGGGGGCTTAATCCCCCCTAACCCCCTTTTAGATCCGCCCCTCGCGTGGACGTACGTACGTGTCGCGCGCCGATGACGCGCATCCGGGTTCTTTGTCATCCCTGGGGCAAGCCCGGCGTTGTGCGACGCCGAGCTCCTGCTTCCCCGGCTACGGCCCACGCCCAGGCGCTGGCCGGCGGGGCACCCGCGCGCGCCCTCCTCGGCGGCGGCCTCCGCCGCTGCCTGGCCGCCGCCCGCCGGCGACGGGTGGTGGTTGGCCCGGCGCGGCACACGATAATGCTGCCAAAAAATTGCAGCTCCTCCGCCCGTGCAGCAGACCAGGGTGGCCGGTGGCACGGCTTATCACCCGGCGCCAGCCAGCGCACACGCCTTCCCCTTTCTCTTTTCCGTGCACCTGCACCTGCACCTCATCCTCTCTCGATGCTCTTTGCATCCCCCGGCGGGCGATGGTCGACGACGACGGGGAGGGGGAGGGGGAGGAGAAGGCTGCCGGGGTGCTTTGGACAGTAGCGAAGCACGCACGGTACCACCAGCCCAGGCACCAGCTGCTCCCTGCTTCTTTCCACCCAACACCGATCTGATCCTGCCGAGCTGCTCGCTCTTGCTCACTCTCAGCATAGTGCTGTACTACTGCCCACTGCCAAAGAAGAGAGAGGAAGATGTGATTGTCTAGCATGTCCCGTAGCTGCGTGCCTGCGTGTCGATCATTAGCTTTGTGAGGCGAGGCAATGTGTTTTCTTTTTTTTTTTGAAAAGCCAATGTGTTTTCTTTTGCCCCTGGTTTCGTGCTTAGCTTCTTCCATGGTGGCCGGGGCCCGGGGCTGGCCACCTTGTCCTGCACAAGCACAAACCAAGCAACAAGTAGCAACTATGCACACGTCTCATGGAAACTCACAAAAAGTTTAGAAGATATAAGGAAGCAAATTGCCGCAAAATAGAGATTCATATCCTAAACTATCAAGAAAGTTAGTTATATCATTTTTACATACATAACAATTACAGTTTCCAGTTACCATATGAGTATGACGTGGCAGGTTTAGGCAGTGTTTAGTTCTCAATTTTTTTGTACAGTATCTGTCAAATCAAGTTTTCAAACACATGTATGGAGCATTAAATGCAGTTGGAAAAAATAACTAATTACATGATTTAACTGATTCGTACGAGATGAATCTAATGATATTAATTAATTCATGATTGTACATTAATTATGAAGTAACAACGAATATTCAAATCCAAACTTTTTCACCAACTAAATACCCCTTAGTCTGTAACAAACCCCACAGGCCACAGGGCCTCACCAATCATTCGGTCAATCAAACTCAAACCTGAAGCCCTCCAATGCACGCCGGTCCCACCTGCAGTGAGACAACGCTGGACCCAAGCCATCAGGCACACGCACACTCACACCCAGCCAGCCGTGTTCCTCTATAAAGCCGGCCGGCCGGCCATGTCCCAGCGAACGCGGCCGCGCGCTTTGCCTCGTCTCAGAGAGCGTTTCTTGCCTGCATCCCAACCCTCGCCGCCGTCTCCAACCCATCCACCCCCGACCATGGCTGCCGCAACGAAGCTGAACCCGGCCGCGCCCCCGTTCCCGTTCCCCTACGCGCTCCACCTCGCCCCGTCGGCGCCGCCGCCGTTCCCGCTCGCTGACGCCGCCTGCCCTCCGCAGTTCCCCTGCGTCACCTACTGCTGCGTCGCGGCCCCTCCCGCCGGCCACATCGGCTTCTGCTTCCCCGTCCAGCCGCCGCCGCCTCCTCAGCCGGCCGTCTGCAAGGGCGGCGTCCCCGCGGCAACGCACGGCCGGCCGCCGCACAAGCTCATGGCGGCGTTCTCCGGCCTCGGCGGCGCGGGGAAGCGGCAGGCCGCGGCCGTCAAGCCGTGGAAGGAACCTGCGCGCGCCGCCGTGCCTGCCCTGGTGCCGGCCGCGCCGCGCAAGCCGTGGGTGCCGCGGCGGAAGGCGGAGAGGAGCGCGGCCAAGGCCAAGGCGCCGCGGCCCAGGAAGGCGGTCGGCCCGCGCGCGCGCAAAGCCGCGCAAGCGCAGCGGGAGGGTTCGCCGCGTACGTACACGACCAGGGGGCAGCAGTGCTGGGTGCCCCGGCCGAAGCCGGAGCTCGTGCTCGGCTGGAGCACCACCACCATCATGCTCCGCAACATCCCCAACAAGCTCAGGTACGCGCTTGAGCAGCAGCGATCATCACGAGGGCGTACGCGCGGCGGCACACCAGCTGCATCCTGTTCTTGTTCTTGAACACCATATGACTCTCCCTCCATTGGTGTATGTATGATGTGTGCAGGAGCAGCGACATGATCTCCTTGCTCGACCAGCACTGCAAGCGCGTGAACAAGGACGCCGGCGCCGTCGTCTCCGCGTACGACGTCCTCTACCTGCCGATGGATTTCAGGTGATGAGCCTTTAGGTCACTAGTAAAATCGCCTGCACTTTCTTGCTGCAATTCTTTGAGGAGAAAAACTACATGAAATTAAGCTTAAGGAAAAGGCAAGTCTGAAATGAAAAAATGAGGTCACATCGTGTTCCTTTTACTCTTCTTCTTTTGGGACATACAAGAACGCAGGGTTCAGTTGTCCTTGTTCTGTAAAAGGCTAGAAACCAAAGAGACAGAATAAAACCAAAAAAAACTTTGATAAAACAAAGAAAACAAAGAGACAGAAAACAAAGAGACAGAAAACAAAGAGGCAGATCAATTTCTTGCAAGGAATACTAGTCTCGAATCTTTGCTGCATCTTTTTGTCGGACATGCATATGGCCACTGGCCACATTAGTGTAATGTTTTTTTTCTGTGCCATTGCAAAAAGTGTTTAGAACTATTTCCTGCGTGTATTGGTGAAGATTAGTATAGTACTCACTGTAGTTTGAAAGCACAGTACATGAAAGCTGTAGGAAATTTCAAAGAAATTGAACTCGGAGTACTTTCGTTTTCTTTTCCTTGCTCTCTGTACAGACACAAAGGCAGCCTTCAGTTGTCCTTGCTCTGGAGAAAGCTAAAGAACAAGTAGACAAAACAGAACAAGTGAAATTTGATGCTATAGCATTTTTGTCTGGAGCAACAAAGTTGATGAAAGCCGGTATCCATGAGTATAGTATGAATATGCAATTATTTTGTGTAAATATCCTTTATTGTGCACAAATAAATCCAAATACATAAGAATTGTGGATTAATTTCCTACATTTTCTTGTTGACGAGCTTGGTCACTGGCCACAAGTCTGCAGATTGATTTTTCTAGCATTTGCCTGCTGATGAGTTTGGCCAATGGCCACAATGCTGTAGTGGTCAGCATTTTCTTATATAAATGTTAAATACTGCATTTTAATTTCTTTGCAACAATTACTCGATAAATGTTTTTTAAGGCCACGTGAGTGAAAGCTGTAAGAATAAGTTTACGGAAAGTGAGCATTCAGAGTCTGTTTCCTTTTCTTCTTTTGTGCACATACAAATGCAGGCTGCTTCGGTCATCCTGCTCCTGGGAAAAGCTAAAGGACAAAGAGACAAAACAACACAAGATGAAACTTGTTTCCAATAGTTTACTTCTAGTACTAGTCTAGTTGTATAAGTAGTGACATGATGATGAACTGATATGTGGCAGTCTATACATATCTTGTTTAATTGTTTGCCTCTCTATTTCCCATGTGTGTACATGTTGGCTTTTTGGTACGAATTCGATTAAAAATGGTTAAATGAGAATAATCCATACATACCGAGTTGATGATGGGCAGGCGGGGGTGCAACTTCGGCTACGCCTTCGTCAACCTCACCTCGCCGGAGGCGGCGCACCGGCTCTACCGCTCCTTGGAGGGGCGCGGCTGGACCGTGCCCGGCTCCAAGAAGGTCATCCGCATCGACCCGGCCAAGATCCAGGTGAACGGCAGCTGCAGCAGCTAGTAGGACATGGAGGGTTTAGATTTGATGCGATGTCCTAGCTTGTACTTGATGATGACGATGCATTTGGATCGATTGATTAACGGACGACGTGGATGTGTGGCGCAGGGCAAGGAGCCGCTGGTGCGCCACCTCCAGCGGATGAAGCTGCAGTGCGCCGACGAGGAGTTCCTCCCGGCCGCCTTCTCGCCGCCGCGCGACGGGGTCACCGCCGGCACCACCGTCCGGCGCCTCGGCAGGCTCGCCCGGCGCCCGACCACGACGACGACGACGTGCGCAGCGGCGCCGGCCCCCAAGGATAGCTAGCCAAGGCCAAGCCCGGCCGTCGACATGGTTGTTGGAAGCATGTGCGTTTCTTGTTCATGGTAGCTAGTGGTAGTGTCAGCGCGCGGTCAATCCGAAGTCAGGCATGCCTTCCCCCCTTCCTCTTCCCGTGCAAGGTCGACGTACGATCGCTGCACGGCGCGGCCGGCGACGAGGAGGGGAAGGCTGGGGGACTTTGGACAGTAGCCGCGTGGTGTTCTGTGGTCGGATCGGATCGGATCTCTGTACCGTAGAGCTAGCGTAGCAGTAGTAGTCTTTGTACTGTAGTTGCAGCATGCATGTCTCTCGTGTCATGTGTCCTCCTACCTGTTGTGTGCTGTGTGTCTTCAGCTAGGGTTGGTTAGCAGCAGCAGCTAGCTGCATGTAGGACTTGTAGGTGTGTACTAGTAGGCAATGTGTGTGTCCCACTTTCGTGCTGCCGGGGATTCATGGAACTGGCAGAAGCTTGTGATGTGGTGAGGTTGTGGCATGCATGGCCACTTGCAAGGTTTGTTTTGTTGAGTACCTGTGTTCCCACTCCCAGAAGAGAAGAGAGAATCTCTGATCCTCTCCTCTGGGCGTGTCCGAATCCGTGGCTCCATCAATGCGGGCGAGCGAGGGTTCGCGGTCAAACAGTTGCCACTCCGGTGAAAGCTCGAGGGGCTCAGGGCTCTGGCCGGCGGCCGGCCCGGTCGCGGATCGAGCGCTGGGGCAGCCGGCGGAGGAGAATGTTTGTCGCCACGCACCTTGGACCGGGCTGGTCGTGCTGCCGCGCGTTGCCCTTGCCTGCTGGCGGGGCGACCTGTTTCTGCCTCCGCTCCTCTCTGCCCTTTTTTTGGTTGGATGGCTCGTGGCCTCGTGCATGTGACGACCGGATCGATCGGGTGCGTGCTACGGGAGCAATGCTTCTTCTTGCAGTTGGCAATGGCGCACGCATGAGGCTGCCAAGTGTAGCTAGTACTCCTACACTAGCTAGAAAAGATTTTTACTCTTGAAAAAAGGTACTAGAAATAAAAGATGAACAGAAATGTTGCCGCTTGTTTTCGTATACGTGCCCAATAGCACGGCACTGCACCACGGGCTAGGGAACCTGCTGAAGTGGCCCTGAGCCGGTGGGGGCATGCTAGTCCGCGCGCGCCCCAGGAGCTTTCGTGGCGCTCGATCTCCGACAGGCGGTTTTTTTTCCTTTTCAGGTAAATTTTTATTCCACCTAATTTTCTAATTTTGGAAATTTATGATTTGTAAATATAATTTTTAAGTATAACTTTTGCACATCTTCACTAAAGATAAATTTTCATCATAACTTTTACAATGTACATAACTTTTACACATAACTCTTTCTTAACAACTTGAAATAATAAATTTTTAGCATAACTTTTACGGTACCTACAAAACTTAATCAAATAACTTATAGAGGATAATTTTTTAGCACAAATTGTATGACGATACTATGTGGAAGATTTCTCACACATCTTACGCACAAAGTGTATCGTGCAACTTCTAAGCGCAAGTCTCGATATAACTTTTTATTATAATTTTTATATAAAAGTTGTCATGAAAACTTCAGACATAAAAAAAATAAATAGACAAAACTAGAAAGGACAGCCATGATAACACTTAAAAAAGGAAAGGGGAAAACAAAAAGATGAAAAGAGAAAAAAATATCTGGACGGTCACGTCACTCACTTGGGTGGGTGCAACAGCTGTGCGGCGTCATAAAAGGAAGGAGAAGCCCCTGTTGGATCGATTGCTGAGAACTCAATTAGCGCGCGATTGCGCGATTGGATTCTCGGCTTTCTAATTCGCACGCTCGCGCCAGCATAGCTTATGGCGATCGATCAGACAATCCACCATTACTGGCTCGGCGGGTCCCCTCTCCGGCGCACACTCGCCGCAGTCCTGCGTGTACACGTTCGTCCGACTCCCACGGCCTAGTCAAGCTAAAGGTTGTGTCCACTCACATGCACACCGTGAGTTCGTGATTCCCATTCTCTTTTATCATTTTGAACAAAAAAATTATATGAAATAAAAATATAAAACCAAGCTATGCCAGCATAAATTATATAAGAAAAAAATTATGCATAAATAATATGTTCATAACTTATGCATGAAATTATATAAAATATTTGCATACATTGGATGACACAAAAATTATGTGTATAAATTGTACTGCAAAAATTATGCACATAGATTCCTGTTCATAAGTGATGCAAAAAATGCCTAACTTGTATGCAAACATTCTATAAAAAAATTATATTCATAAGTTGTTTAAAAATATTTACGAAAATTATGAAGTAAATATATTAAGGCACAGAAAATGAAATAAAAATGAAAAGAAAATGCCTCCTGCTTTTGCGTCCACTCAGGAAAAGGAAAAGAAAACCGTGAGACTCACGTGTGGCGTGCGAGCCGGGCGGACGGCGCGGTCGGAATCGAGTGCCCGGACGCCAGCCAACGCTCGCGCGCGGAACCGGAATCTCGGAGCCGGTGCAGGAGCAGTGCAGCCAGGACCAGGTGGAGCCAGCGCGCGGCAGGAGGAGGCAGCCTTTGATCCGGGCGCAGGAGCTGCTTCCCGGGCCCTGTTTGGTTACTAGTAGTACTATACAAAAATTTTGACTAATAATTAGGGGTACTAAATGAAGGTAATTTACAAAACTAACTCCACAGTTCTGTCCTACTTCGCGAGACGAACCTAATGAGGCCTTTGACCGCACGATTAGAGGATTGTTACTGTAGCATCACTGTAGCCAATTATCGATTAATTACTATCATTAGATTCGTCGTGAAAAATTACACCCATTCGTGGAAAGATTTTGCAAATAAACTTCGTTTAGTACTCTATAAATATAAGATTCTTTTCTCGAAAATTGTGTGTTACGCTACGCTAGGCAAAACCAAACACGGCCCCGATACGGCGGATCAGGGAGGGCGGCTTGTCCTTGTCGGCTCGGTCGAGTACGTTGGCTTTGTTTGGTTACGCCCATTCTAGAAAATAGTGATATTTTGACTATTACTTATAGTGTCAAATAAACTCAGTTTATAAAATCAATTCTTGAATTTTTGGGCTAAGAACTCTGAAGAATCTAACGAGGTATTTGACCATGTGATTTGCGAATGGTTACTGTAGTATCATTGTAATCAATCATTAATTAATTATCGTCATTAGATTTATCGCGAAAAGTTACACCAATTTTTGAAAAGATTTTATAAATATATTTTATTTAGTATTTTATGTATGCAAAAAAAAATTTCGAAAAACGTATTCTAAAAGTAGTACAAGAAAGAAACCAAACAAGGCCGTTGCCCGGGGCGGGCAGGTGAAGGTGAAGCTCTACGGCGAAAAGGCTACGGCCTGCAGCCGGGTGCGCGTGCGTTGCCATAGGCTGTAGCGAGCACCCCTGCCGTGCCGCCGTGCCGGACTGCCGGTGCCGCGCGCATGGGCACGGGCACGGGGGAAGGAAGGAACGGACGAACGGGATGGCATGTCCATGGCATGCGAACTGGCGCGAGTTGACGGATGGACGGGGAGGGCGGCGATCTGGTGCCGGCGCCGGGTCGATTCCGACGCCTCGGGCGGCGGAGGGAGGGTATTTCAACCGAGCAATCATGGCCTCGCCTCGCTCGGCGGACCGGCGATCGACTAGACAGTGTCCCTCCTGTTCCTTTTTTTTTGCCCCGCAAAAGTGTGCAAGCAAGGCCCCGTTTGGTTGCACGGTGTAAAATTTTTGAAAAGGCATCTTTCTATATTTGAAGTACTAAATATAGACTAATCACAAAAATAATTACAGAACTCGTCTGTAAATCGCGAGATGAATCTAACGAGCATAATTAATCCGTCATTAGAGGTTGTTTACTGTAGCATCACTGTAGCAATTTAGCGTCTGATTACAGCCTAGTTAGGTTCATTAGATTCGTCTCGCCATTTACAGACAGCAGTCGCAATGCGTTTTTTATTTCGTCTAGATTTAAGTCTCCATGCGGGTGCCGGAAATTTTTTTTGGAATTTTGGTTTTTGGAACTGAACACGGGCCAAACCTCGCTCGCTGCCAGTGCCAGGCTGCCAGCCCACCCGGGCCCTGTTTAGTTCCCTTCAAAATTCCAAAACTTTACAAGATTCCCCATCACATCGAATGTTTCAACGCATGTATGAAGTATTAAATGTAGCTAAATAAAATAACTAATTATACAGATAGATTGTAATTTGCGAGACGAATCTTTTGAGCCTAGTTAACCCATGACGGGACAATAATTATCAAATACAAACGAAAGTATTACAGTGTTTTACACCCAAATCTTTACGCAAACAAACAAGCCCCGGCCTCGCGATCAGAATTCAGAACGAAGCTGCTGCCCTGCCACCACACTGGCGACTGGCGAGCAGAAAGGTAGGAGAGCGGCCTTTTCGTTTTGACGGGCGCGCCTACCGGGCTCTCCTCCAGTCCTCCTCCTTGGGTTGGGAACTTGGGACTCGGAATCCTCTCCGTCGTCGTCCGTCGTGCCCCTCCTGATGATGGCCGATGGGATGGGAGAGCTGCTAACTGCGGTGAGCGCCGAGAACAAGCATACGCAGTGGCGAAGCTAAGATAGAATTGGCTCTGGTGCACCCTCCATTGCATTTAATGAAATAATATAGTTTACACGGTAAATTTCAGTCAACTAGTAGGAATTTTTTTCCCACCATGGTGCATGTGCACCAAGGAGAGTAAACGTAGCTTCGCCCGTGAGCATACGATTCGATCGGGTTCGGTACGTACCTTTATGTGGCGATCGCGTCGAGCCCCACTCCCAGCAGAGAGAACTCGCCGGTCAGTCACGGCCGCCGACGCGACCGACTACTCCTGGGATTGGATTGATATCCAAAATCCAATGCGAGAAATCCATTATCTGACCGACTTCAACAGCCGACAACAGCCGAGGTGCATTTTGGAGAGGCAAATTGAGTTTGCTTCTCGTGAACAGTGGATGCAGCCCGCCCGCAAAAAGCCTATCTCCAACACATGGAGGCAAAAGCAAAAATCCTATCTCCCCAGTCGCCGACTCCGACAGCGAGGTGATCTGCTGCTCGCGCGCCGATCGCCGTGCAGGAGCCCCGCCAGCGGAGGAGCCATCCGCGCCGCCGCGAGGAGCTCGAACGCGCGCCGCCGCTCCGTGCCATGCACAGCTCCGCGCGCGCCGCCGCCGGCCCGCCGCGCTCGCTCGAGCTCCGCCGCCGCGCCGGTGGCGGACCTCCACCTCCCCGCCCGCCTCTGGCCACATCGGCCTCGCCCGCGCGAGCCCGGCCGCCGTGCGCGTGGAGGTCGCGGCCCGGCTACCACGCGCCGTCACGGCCCGGCGCGGGAAAGGGAAGCGAGAGCGCCCCCACGCGCCGCCGCGTGGCCTCCGCGGCGAGGAGCGGGAGGCAGCGGAGAAGGGGCATAGGGCGAGCAGAGCAGAGCCATGGAGAGCGCGCGCCGCCGTCCGCATCGTGCTCCGCCGGCCGCGGAGGGTCCTGGCCGCGGAGTCGGCGAGCTCGGCCGCCGGGGAAGGACGGCACGGGAGAGGGGGACCGGGCCACAACGCCGCCAAGCTCAACCTCGAGGGGAAGCTCGAACTCGAGGCCCAGCTCGACCTCCGCGCCGCCAAGCTCGCCCTCCACCGGCGCTCCTCCGGCGCCGCCCTCCACTGGTCCGCCGCCCCTCCTCCTCTGGTCCGCCGCTGCCCTCCTCTGCCGGCCGGGCATCGCCGCCCTCCTCTGCCGCCCTTCTCTGGTCCGCCGCCGCCGCCTCCTCCGTCCGGCCGTGCAGCGCGCGCCCGGGCACGTGCGTGCCCCGCGGCGTGGGCTGCCGCCTGTAACATCCCGAAAATTCACTAAATTAAATCGTGCGCTAAAATTGTTTTTCGTCGTCGAGCTCGACTCCCCCTTAAACTCTGAACCCTAGTCCCAGAATTTCTCCTAAACAACCCGACACCCGAATTCAATTCGCGTCCCATCTTTTCCCATCCAACGCGACGCGTCGCGACCGGCCGCCGCGAATCTCGCCCCCTCCTTTTCCCTCTCTCCTTTTTCCTCCCTCCCCTCTTGGCCGCGTGCCCCATCTCCCGTGACCCGCCACGCGTGGCCGACCGCGGCTGCGGTCGCCGCTGGCGCGCACTGCCCCCCTCCTTTTCTTTTCCCTCTTTCCCTTTTTCCCCATTTTCTTCATTTCTTTTTCCTTTTCTTTTTTTCTCCCCCTTTTCTCTTTTCTTTTCTCCCTTTCTTCTTCCCCGGCCGCGCAGCTCGGCCGCGCACCCCCCCAAGCGCTGCTCAGTCGCGCCGCTCTGCTCCTGTGCGCACGCCCCGGTTCCCGCACGCGCGCGCGAGCTCGCCGCGCCGAGCCGTGCCACGCCCCGGCCCGGCCGCTCCCCGCTCATGCGCACGCCACGATGTCGCGGCCTCCCGGTTCGCACCCGAGCCGCGCACGCCCCGGGCCTGCACCGCGGGCGCGCACATCCGCGCGTGCCCCACGCGTCCGCACCACCCGTTGCTGCCACCACCGAGTGCTCACGCCGTCGCCGCGCGAGCCGCCGCCGCCCGTGCCGCGCGAGCCACGGCAGCGCGCGCACGGCCAGCCGCACTCGGCACGCCACCTCGCGACGCGCTCTGCCCGTACGCACGCGCCCCTGCTCCCGGCCCCGCGACGCACATACACACACCGCACCATCCGCTGCTGGCGCCCTGCCCAGTCCGCACGCACCCACGTGCGCCCGCAGCACCGCTCGCCATGCCCTGCCTCGCCGCACGCGCCGTCGCTGTGCCAAACAGCGCCTCCCCCACGTGCTCGACGACGGCCTCGCCGCCCTCGCCGCACGCCGCGTCATGACGCACGCGGACGCCCGCACGCCATTACTCCGCCCGGCGCCGCTCGCCGGATCACCTCACCGGCCACACCTACCCGCGCCTCTCCACCGACCTAGAGCGCCTATAAAAGACCACCCCAGCGCCGCCCCTCCGCCCTGCACCTCAAGCCATCTCCGCCCTAGCCCCCTCCAGTCTCACAACGCCGCCACGCCGGACTCCAGTGACCGCCGCCGCCCGCTCTCGACGACCCGCCGCCTCGCTCCATCTCAAGCCGAGCCAGGTGGGGGAATCGAGCCGCCATCTTCCCCTTTTTCTTTTCCCTCTACCCCGGGCCGGCGCCGAGCTCCTGGCCGCCGAGCTCCTGGGCGCCGAGTCTGATTTTGCTTGGACGTTAATCGATATTAGAACACTTAGGACTTTACTCATAATACGATTTATTTTATAAAGAAAATGTGTGCGTGTGGGATGGGCTAAATGTGGTGTTTTTGTAAAGAAAGTTTAGACGGGATGGATGGCATTTCTACGGATTTGCCATTTGGGGTGCTCGTGCCAATGTGGCAGGGCAAAGAAGGGAGATATCCATCTTGTCGAGTCTAAGGACCGAGTTGATGTGTCATCTCACCTAACTCCTCTATCGTGCAAACCACTCGACCGTTGAATGGGCAACGGTGTAGCATGAATCCCACTAGTTGATGTGATAGCCATCAGGAGGGCTGAGAGCAACGGGTGACCAAGGAGAAGGGATATGCTCAGTGTGATTTATACCCTGGTTATACCTCAGAGTTAGGTCGATGACCCCTTGGTGAATCCCGTGATGGCTAGTCAGGCTTAGCTAAGGTGGGTAATGGCTATGTTGGGATCTACACCGACACGACGGTGTTCGAGATGTGGTATCCTACTTGTGGGTAAAGTTGCACACCTCTGCAGAGTTAAAAGCTATTCGAATAGTTGTGCCCACGGTATTGGGCGAGTTACGGTGTGGTCACATAACTAGTGTTTCTTGGGATGGGCTGGTGTGAGTTGTTTTGGAATTGTGTCCGGCAGTTGTGTCGTGTGCTACGACGGACGGGGAGTCCGGTAGTAGTTTAAAACTTAAACTCCGTGTTACTCAAAACAAAACTGGTTTCTTAAATGTTTTCCGCTAAATAAACCCCTGCATAAAATTTAGCTTTCTGCAAATTAAACCGTAACCTTATCCTTGATATACCTATGCATATTATTCTGATATAACCCCCTCCGTGGGTGTGGTTGGACTTGCTGAGTACGTTTGTACTCACCCCACTCTTACTTTTTACAGAAGAAGACCCAGACTTCGTGCCAGACGACGCTGAGTAGGGTTATCGTTCTACACCCAACCTTGCCTGTGGAACCGGCCCTGTTCGAGATGTTTTCGCTGACGCAGTACTCTGAGCCCGAGCTAGACCCATGTGGGTTGCGGTCTGGTGTTATGTTGTAGCCTGGTTACTTATTATCATTATCTGTATCGAGTGTCCTCCGAGATTTGTACGGTTATGAATCATCTGATGTAATAAATGTGGCATCAGCCTCCTGAGACTGATGTTTGTATCACATTTAAGTCTTCTCTTATGAGGGGACGCTTCACCGCCCCACGCCGCCGCTCGGCGAATGCATTCGAGGAGAGAGGGGATGTATTTTTACATCTCCTCTCTCCTCGAACGCAAACTGCATCACGCGGATGCGTTGTCTGTTGGACGGCGATTTGGTGCGGCACAGTGACAATTGGAGAGGCAAAAATATAGATTTGCCTCTCCTGAGTAGACCCGACCCGTCCAGTCGATCGACTCCAACAAAAGTACAAAACCAGCCATCCGAGACCTCCATGATCCGTAGACGACGATCGCTACCTGCCGTTGCTCGGAGAGAAGGCCAAAATTGGCAATGGCGCCCAGTGCAGCTCAAGGCGATGAAGATAGATCCAAAGCCGACGGTTGCTGGTATCCATAATTCTCTGTTTTTGAAAGACAGGCTTTGTTTTTTTGATGGCTATAGAGTTGCCAAGAAATACCTCCACAAAGAAGACTCTCGTGGTGTTGTTGGTGTCATAAAAGTTCGCTGTAGAGATGTCGGTTAATCCACGCCACTTGATTGGCCCATATTGGATTGCCGCATTGGCTGAAGACGAGTCATGAATTAACTTTACTTCGATCGAGCTGGCCTCTTTTTTGTGCTTATTGACAATTATAATTATGGCTTTTTTCTGAATTAATACCATGAAACACAACTACTCTTCTTTCTCTGTGATTTTTGCCATGTTATATTGTAGAACATCTTTTTTGTAATTGCTAAATGGTAAATAAGGAATATTACACCCTTGGTTCTATGCTACAGGATATTTTGCACTCTATCGTATCAAGATTGCCAATAAGTCTGGCTGCGGGGACAAATGTATTATCAAACCATTGGAAACATATTTGGTGTTGCCGCACAAACTTGGAGTTTCAAAAACCTGAGCGAATCAACTTTATTTGAGAAACCCTAACTGAGCGAAATCTCTTTTTAACTTTGAAATGTCTACACAGAGCAACAGCGACAAAACCGAACTGAATCTCCCAAGACTCACTGACAGAGAAACAGTTTCACCGAGCGAATCGCTGTCAAAACCAGCTCAATCAAATCACCTCCGAGACGGGAGGATCAGAATCAACCCCCCAACCAACTCAATCGAATCACTCAAGTACTGAAAACCTGCAGATCAGAAGCAAAATTGGTAGTCCGTGTAGCCGCAACCGATGTGCGTGGGCTGCTCCAGAGCCTGCTGCGAGAACTGCTCCCTCAGGTGAACGAGGCCATCGTGGTAAGCCGTTTGCAGGGCCTCCTTGTTCTGGAGAGCGATCAGATTCAGCTCCCAAAACTACGTCTGCGACCTAGCGTCCCATCCCCTGCTTCTCAACTTGGTTGTGATGGGCATATTCATGTTTGGGGCTACGCCCTCATTAGGCATCACAGAGTTGTTCTGCACGGAAGAAGCAAAAATTAACCTCATATTCCACCCAAAAAAATCCAATCACATTCCACCAATAATCCCGATTCAACTCCACCCAACCCAATAATACCGAGCAACAGCAGGAATCCGCCATGAATGCGAGCAGGAAGAAGCAAAATCACAACCCCGAATGTTGAAATATACAATGCATACTTGGAACATTCTAGAAGATCGTGGAAATCACAAGAAACGAACTTTGCAATGCATGGATCATGCCAAGGTAAGAAGGCACACAGAAGGAAATGTGGCTACTATGAATGATGTCATCCATAGTGGGTGGCTTAGTGAATAAGAGTGGGATGCAGATGCATGCATGATGCATCGCAGCTGAAAATGATGGAGCCTATTTCGTGGAAGATTTGATAGAAAGTGAAGCTCTATCAAGCAACATTGCTACCAAAGAAGAAGAAGAAGAATGGGACGTAGAAGCTGGTTTTGCGATGGAGGTAAGAAATTCAGATACTTCTACTGGATTTATAGTACTTGAATGTGATGATGATGAAGATTGGGAGACTCTAATCGTTAAGGAGGAAGATACTAGAGATATGAAGATAGAACCTAGTCTTCATGAAGATGAGCCTCAAGAGTATGTGGCAGACACAAAGGGAGCATTGGTGATCCATGAAGATTTGAAGACATGAGATGAGGTGAAGAAGCTCCAACTAAAGGTTGAGAAGTACGAGTCGAAGGAAGATTGAATCATGTCTCAAGGAAAACAGAAGATGCAAGGGGCGGCGTGCAGTGGTCCGATCACCAGAGACAAGTATGCATTGAGGGAGAGTATTGAAGTATACCATGCATACTTGAAACATTCTTGAAAATCGTGGAAATCACAAGAAACTAACTTTGCAATGCATGGATCATGCCAAGGTAAGAAGGTTCTAGAAGGGTGGAGAGCAAGTATGAGTAATACTTATCATACTTCATGGTGAAGTGTAGAATTCTCTAGGGGAAAGATATTTGTATGATAGGATAAAGATGGAGAGATCTCTAAAAATATAGAAGAGTGTAGAAGATAGACACATGGCAACACCATATGAAGATAATGGGATATCATCGTGCAGGGTCCAACATCTGCAAACACATTGGATATTTGCTCATCCAATCACTAGCACCAACAGCCATACCACCCCTAATCCCAATCGTTGTCTGGATCCGCAGCGTACAGGATTTCCTCATATCTAACTGATGGAAACGCCCCACGCCCAGCCTACAGCTTCTTTCTGAGTTCTTTGGACTGGCTGAATGTAAACGGATCGAATACGGATCAATATTATTGATATCATATTTATTTTCATATTTTTTGTTCAAATATGGAGTCGGATACGGATAATGTTAGTTTTTGCTGAATAAGATTGCAATGGATATCAATATCATAAAAATGTAATTTTTTAGTATTCGGATACAAATCGGTCACGGATATTGAATACCCGGAATCAAATACGGACGGATAAAAATTCTTTCAAATCGAATTGAATTCGAATACGATCGGAAAATATCTATATCATATCCTTCTGAAAAAAAACGGACAGACTGAATCTCTGGAGCACATATCCTCATACTCTCTCTGCATCTCTTGTCAATTGACCAACGAGAGAGTCAAGCGAGGAATGCGAACTCACCGCATCACTGGTCGACCAAACAACGCATTTCTTGCCTACGCCACACCGGTGATCCTTGCCCTGACACCTCGATTGTTGCTCGCATGATCCTTGCCCTGCCATGCTCCTGAATCCTAGTAGCCCTGTCGAAACCCTCCGTGACAGGATGAACATGCAACTGTTGATCTGAATGGCTTCTGGTTATGGCAAACAATGCCGCCAAGCATCTTCAGAGAGATCGGCTGTTTTCAGCTGGCATCTGAACTGAACATAACACTCTGGCAAATCAGAGAGATCGGTTTCCGCTTTCTCGACAAGCAACAGGAAGAATCTCAAACATTAACCGATGCAAAGACTCTCGCGTCTAAGTGCGGTTAGCTTTGCGGTAAGCAACCACTAAATTCGAACCACTAGGACGGATAATGTGGAGGGGGAAAGTTGAGACAGCAATAAGACGACCACTGAAACGACGCTCAAGTCTTAAGTAAAAGGGAAATATTGCTTGTTGGTGAGGTGCCTAAACGAATTCAAGATGAAAGCTAAAATGAGTGTAAAAGGAATGCCACCAAAAGGGCTAGTGCAGCTGGGAGAGTGATTAAATTAAGCTCCCCATGACGACCCTTGCTGACCATCGTTATCATTGACGTTGACGAGGACCGCTTGATCAGGTCAGCAACTCTACGTGCTTGATGCTCTTGTACTCTCGGAGTGTGACCAAGCGTGAACTCGATCTCGTCTCATGCACGCACGCAACGCAATGGAGCAGGTGCGACGTAGCAACGTGCATCCGTGGACACGCCTCCTCCTCCTGCCACTCCTCGCCGTGACGGCCGTCTCCGCGGGAGCCTCGCCGGCCTCGCCGGAGAGAGACTTGTACGCGCTGTCGAAGCTCAAGTCCTCCCTGCTCTCCCGCAGCGCCGGCAACAGCACCTCGCTCGCCGACTGGGACACCTCGTCCTCGTCGGCGCCATCGGCACCGTCACCTCCGTGGCGCCACTGCAACTTCTCCGGGGTCACCTGCGACGCCTCCGGCAACCGCGTCGTCGCCATCAAGCTCACCGGCGTCCCTCTCCACGGCGGCGTGCTCCCCAGCGAGGTCTCGCTGCTCGACGCTCTCTCCAGCCTCACCGTCGCCGCCTGCTCCCTGTCAGGCCCGGTCCCCGCGTCGCTCGCCTCGATGGCTCACCTCCGCCACCTCAACCTCTCCACCAACAACCTCGCCGGCCCCTTCCCGTCTCCCCCGGACGCCGGGCCGCCGTACTTCCCCTCACTGGAGGTGCTCGACGTGTACGACAACAACTTGATCGGGCCCCTCCCGCCGTTCGGCAGGTCGCACGCCAGGCTGCGGCACCTGCACCTCGGCGGGAACTTCTTCACGGACGGCATACCCGAGGCGTACGGCGACATGGAGGGGCTCGAGTACCTCGGCCTGAACGCCAACTCGCTCTCCGGCCGCGTTCCGCCGTCGCTCTCGAGGCTCAAGAGACTGAGGCAGATGTACTTGGGGTACTACAACACCTTCGACGGTGGCATCCCGGCAGAGTTCGGCGAGCTCGACGCCCTCGTCCTGCTTGACATGAGCACCTGCAGTCTCACAGGGCCGATCCCTCCGGAACTCGGCGGTCTCACGCGGCTCGAAACACTCTACCTCCAATGGAACAAATTGTCGGGGGAAATCCCGGTCCAACTCGGCAACATCAAGAGCCTCGTGAACCTCGACGTCATCGGCAACGAGCTTACCGGACAGATACCGGCGAGCTTCACCGGACTAACCAGACTAAAGCAACTGATTCTATGTGACAACAATCTCCAAGGTGTGATTCCGAAGTCTCTTGGCGTGCTGGCTGAGTTGGAAGACCTCCAATTAGGGTCCAACAACCTTTCCGGTGGGCTGCCGGCCAACCTCGGCGAGAACAGCAGGCTGCTGTACCTGGATGTCTCCGGCAACCAGCTCACCGGCGCTATACCACCCCACCTCTGCGCCGGAAGGCGGCTGCGGACTATCTTTCTGATGGGGAACAGGCTTTCTGGGCCAATCCCCGAGGACCTCGGCAACTGCAAGACGCTCACCATAGTCGACCTCAACAGCAACCTTCTCAATGGCACCATCCCGTGGAGCCTCTTTGGTCTCCCCGAGACTTACTGGTTGGACTTGAGCAATAACTTGCTCTCCGGCGAGCTCCCCGGCGTGATCCCCAGTGTCGGGCTGGGCATTTTGTCGGTGGCATCCAACAACTTATCCGGCATCCTGCCACCGGAGATTGGCCATCTCAAGAATCTGTCCTCGCTCAACGTAAGTGCCAACGCTCTCACCAGTGGGATCCCCCCGGAGCTCAGCCACTGCGAGTCGCTAACCGTGCTGGATCTCAGTCGCAACCACCTCACCGGAGAGATACCGGAAGTGGTAACAAATCTGAAGGTTTTAAAGACGTTGAACTTGTCGAGGAACAGTATCTCCGGCGAACTCCC
The DNA here is from genome assembly GCF_016808335.1 of Panicum virgatum. Taxonomy (NCBI): domain Eukaryota; kingdom Viridiplantae; phylum Streptophyta; class Magnoliopsida; order Poales; family Poaceae; genus Panicum; species Panicum virgatum. Next base: position 4,267,279 of record NC_053145.1, read on the forward strand.
ACTTGAGATCCGTCACATGGCGAGCCTCACATCGCTGGATGTGTCCTACAACAACCTCACTGGCCGCGTGTCAGCGTCACAACTTGAGGGGGCGTTCGCCGTCTCTGACGCGGCTGATTTTGAAGGCAACCCTGGCCTCTGCGTGGAGCGCGTCACTGCCGCCTCGTGCTCCCGTCTGCAGCGTTCGCGGGGGCGCGGCGTCAGGACGAGGACGATCCTGCTCTGGCTCGTGCCGGCCGTCAGCGCCGTGGTGGCGGCCATGGCCGTGTACCTTGGGCTAAGGTGGCGGCAGGCGGCAAGGCGGCGGCCCGTGGCCTGGAAGATGACGCTGTTCCAGAACCTGGACCTGGAAATGGACGACGTGGTCGGGTGCCTCAGGGAGGAGAACGTCGTCGGCAGGGGCGGCGCTGGCACCGTGTACCGCTGCGCGACACGCGGCGGCGAGGAGGTCGCCGTCAAGCGCCTCCCGGGCCCCGGCCGCCGCGACCACGGCTTCCGGGCGGAGGTGGCCACGCTCGGCGGCATCCGGCACCGCAACATCGTGCGGCTGCTCGGCTTCGCGTCGGGCGCGGAGGGGAACCTGCTGCTGTACGAGTACATGCCGGCGGGGTCGCTGGGCGCGGCCCTGCACGGCGAGCGCGGCGCGCTGCTGGGCTGGGGCGCGAGGCTCCGCGTCGCCACCGAGGCGGCGAGCGCGCTGTGCTACCTGCACCACGAGTGCAAGCCGAGGATCCTGCACCGCGACGTCAAGTCCAGCAACATCCTGCTGGACTCGGCGATGGAGGCGCACGTCGCCGACTTCGGCCTCGCCAAGTTCCTCTGCCGCGGCGCGTCCTGCTCCGGCGCTGTGGCGGCGGCGGAGTCCGTGTCGGTCGTCGCCGGCACGTACGGGTACATCGCCCCCGGTAAGAACGATTCGATGGGATCGTGGCGTTGGCATGCATCACAAGCGATGTCCACCTGACCATCTTGGTGTGCAGAGTACGCGTACACGCTGCGGGTGGACGAGAAGACGGACGTGTACAGCTTCGGCGTGGTGCTGCTGGAGCTCGTCACGGGGCGCCGCCCGCTAGGCGACTTCGGCGACGAGATCGACCTCGTCCACTGGGCACGGAGCGCCGTGCCGAGGCCGTCGGACGCCACGGCAATCCTGGCCGTGGCCGACCCACGGCTGCCGCCGGAGCCGGGGGGCCTGATCGCTCGCCTCTTCAGGGTGGGCATATCGTGCGTCCGGGAGAGCAGCCAGGCGCGACCCACCATGCGCGAGGTCGTGCATGTTCTTTCCAGCTTCATGCCAGTTGCCGATCCGTCGAATTCAACTTCGGCTCTTTCCCTCTAGCTTACAGTGGATCGTGGTGGTTGTTATTACACTGTAAAAGTCAGCTGTGTCGTCAAAATATTAACGAGAAACTCCGTTGAAGGTCCTCAAACTTGTTCCAAGTTCTCGTCTCGGTCCTAGTATTTTCAAAATACACATAATAGTCTTAAAACTTATCTCACATTATCATCCATAATGCTTAAATTTGTCTCAAGTTCTCGTCCCGATCCCGATGATCTCAAATAACCCTTGAATCTAAGAGAACAATAATATATATGTGTTGTACTATTGTTTTATGCTACATTAGTGTTTAAATTGTCCCTGTTGAGATTGCATGAAAATCAGTTGAAATGCTGCTAAGATTTACTATTTAATGGACTTATTTTTGCATCCTAGAAAATTTTAGTTCTTTTGGTTCGAACTAAAACTGATTCGAATTAACCGAAACCAAATTTTTTTGGTTCTCACTTCTGAAAAGAACCGAAGACCAGCGCTGGTTGCTCAGCAGGACGCGGCAATCAGTCGAGCCCCGATTAGACCTGGGCATGGGTCACCCGACCCGAACAACCCGACCCAACCCGCCCGAAAAAAACCCGACCCGACCCGACCCGAGCTACGTGGCGGGTGGGCGCGGGCCGTATTTTTTGACCCGCAACAATCAACGGGCCGGGCACGGGCCGTGATTTTTGACCCAAAACCCGACCCAACCCGAAAAACCCGACCCAAAGGCCAAAAAACCCGACCCAACCCGAAAAAAAACCCGACCCGACACGCCCGCGCAGGGTGCACGGGCCAACCCGACCCGACCCGGTGATAGGTACGGGTCGGGCGCGGGCCGTCCTATGCGACCCGTGACCCAACCTTGACCCGACCCGAACCCGACCTTGACCCGACCCGACCCGACGTTTGCCCAGGTCTAGCCCCGATCACTGCCGGTAGTAGATGTGTACCCGGTTTCTGTGGGTGGGAGAGCACCCGGCCCAGTGGCCTCCACCTTGAGGCCCACTGGACAGGGAGGCAGTGGGCTGTCCGCAGCCGATACAGCCGCTGATCCACCTGTCTGGCTGTCTGTCCTATACCGTTCAGCTTGGTCTGGTCCTTGTCGAGCCTAGCTGCCCCCTCGCGGATGCCAGACGTACTACGCGCAACGCGTGTGCACGGTACGTGACAGCCAGAGTCCAGGCGCAACGATCACCGTCGGAGTGGAGATCTGGCGGTTCCACAACAAGCGGCTGATAGGCTGCAGCTCCCTCTCTTGATAGCCCCAGCCTCTCTGGCTCGTTTTCAGCAGGTAGCCGTGTACAGGGTGCAACTGCTGATCTCAAGTTCTGAATAATGGCTCCTCACGCTGCGTCTCTCGTCAACTGACCAACGAGACCCCAAGCGGACTCACCGCATCACCTGTCAACAAAACACCGCATTTCTTGCCCACGCCGCACCGGTGATCTTCGTCCTGACTCATCGATTGTTTCTCGCACGTCCAGGCGTGTCTTGGCAATCGCAGTTTGCGCAGGTTTAGCTTCAACCTCTGAGCTGCCATGTTCCTGAATACTAGTAACTGAACGATTAGCCCTAAAGCATCCATTGCCCCTGGCCCACTTCGAGCAAGTGATCAGTGCATGAAAATGATGAAGCTTGAAATGAAGTACCACAAGGAGCATGGTATTCCTATTTTCCAGAGCATGCAACTGTTGATCTGAATGGCTTCTGCTCATGGCACACAATGCTGCCAAGCATCTTCAGAGAGATCGGCTGCTTTCAGCTGGCCTCTGAACTGAAGATGAACACTCTGGCAAATCTGAATTAGGGACGTGATCGTGTCAACTTAGCGGTAATGTTTCATTTTCCAAACTCGTGCTCAAAATCGAGATGCAAGCAACAGCCAGGAGCTAACAGGGATTCAGCAGAGCAAGGTCTGTGTAAATTTCTCTTAATTCCATTATCTTCTTCAGAATTACAGCAAGAAGCCGTGGATACAGACATCATACTATATAAGTGATAAGATTACAGGAAGAGATTCTCTCCACGGAGTACATGATGAAGTTATTCACATTATCACAAAGCGTATTACCGAATCTTGAGAGCGGTAAAAGAGACTAAAAAAGAGCAGGAAAAAAATTATCAATTTCAATCGAGATAGCACTCGGCAGCAAGCATTGCTCACCGGATGAGCGAGCGCGATCAGGTACCAATTCCGGGAGGGAGTACTTGCAGCTAGCTCATGGTCGCGACGCCTAGAGGCGGAGCAGCGTGTCGCAGCGCCAGTCCATCTCGTCGGCCGCCTCCGCGTCCGGCACGTTCAGATCGAAGGGCAGCGGCGAGCACCGCGGCGGCGCGGCGGCCTCGTCGCCGCCGGCGCCCGACGCGCCTTCCTCGCAGAGGACCGAGGAGGACGACCCGCAGTAGCTGCGGCAGTCCTCCTCGGCGGCCGGGGCGGCGCGGGGAACCCCTGCTGCCGTGGCCGAGGCGGCGGCGGCGGCAGGGCCCGGCGCGGCGCCGCCGCTCCAGGACTCGACGGTGCTGCTGTGGCTGGACGTCGCCGCGGCGGGGGACGTGGCGGGGTGCGGCGGCGGCGGCGGCGGCGCGGCCGCGGGGCCAGAGGGAGGGAAGTTGGTCCGCGCGGCGGCGCCGCGGATGGACCTGGCGGCGGCGTCGTAGGCGCGCGCGGCGGCCTCGGCGGAGTCGAAGGTGCCGAGCCAGATCGGGGTCTTCCGGGCCGGGTCCCGGATCTCGGCCGCGTACCGCCCCGACGGCCGCCGCCGCACCCCGCGGTACTTCACCTCCACGTCCCCCGCCGGCGCCGGGACCGGCGGCAGCCTCGCCCGCCGCATCGCCCTCCTCCTCCTCCGCGCGCGCGCTGCGCCCCTCCCTCCTCCCCCTCTTCTCCTCCTCCTCTGCCGTCCTCCTCCTGTCCTCGGCGACTCCGCGTTTGGCCTGGCCCGAGTAGAGCCTTTCGCCCTTTCCTTTTCTCCCCTTTCCTCTCCCCCCTCCTCCCCTCCCGCGCCTGCCCGCCCGCCTGTTTGGTCGGCACGGCGCTGACTCGGCGGGCCCGCCACGACCCGGGCGCCGCGTCGGTTTGCTGGTTGGTCTCCGCCCGACCGCGTCACCACGTCCACGTCCCGGGGTCGGTCGGCTGCCTGCCTCCCTCCCTCGGCTGCCTCTCTCTCTCTCTCTCTCTCCAGCTGCAGGGTGCAGGCAGGCCGCCCCCTCCGTCCCTCGTCACCCGCCCCGCATCGCATTCGTCTCTCGCACCAGACCGGTGGTGAGGCGTGGTTGGGCGCGGGGGATTTTTGCGATTCGTTCGGCGGTGGGTGTCGTGGTGGTAGCCGCGGCGCCACTAGTGCGGGCGCGCGCGCGGGCGGTGCCGGCTTGTGGCTGTGGAGAGGATCGGTGGTGGAGCACGGGAGTGGAAGCCAACGTGAGCTGCATCCGAGACCGTTCCAGCAAGTGCCAAACTGACCGGTACTGGGTCAAATGCTAGTTCGGCAAACGGGAACGATTTTACCTGTTACCGTGTTACGTGCTCGTCTAGGATTTATTTATGAATAATCTCATATTTCAAGCTGCTTGTGAGCTTGTCCATCTCGGATTTATAAATAAATAAATTTCGAGGTAAGCAAGGCCACGAGACACACGGTCCCACTTCATGGGCGAGACCATTATCATGTGTGTGGAGTCACCAGCTCAGCCCGGCACTCAAACGGGAAACGCGGCTGGCTGCACGGCCACAGGGCTGGGAGGTTGCGGTGCGGCGATGCTGCATCATTCATGCGCCGTGTGCCGCCCGCGCCCAGCAACATCACATGGTCCCAAGTTGTCGTTGCAGCATGCTATCGCATCGCCACTAGCAACTCTCACAAGGAGGCAAAAAATGTATCGCAGCGAGACGGCAAACGATACCAAGTCCTGCGCGTACAGCAGCTGTAGAGCACAGGCGCTGAAACTGAACTGAACAGCCTGCGCGCTATGCCTCTCTGAATCCTCTTCCTCGCACATCCTCTGTTCTGACACGACGGGGATTGCTGGTAAAACCGTCTGCATCTCTCACATGCCTTTCGCCTCCTCCCTACTCCCTAGTCCCTCCATCACCAGACGGGACGGCTCAAGGTAATCTTTTACAAACGACGAGAGGTCAGTTGGGTTCACTCGTAGGGGTTCCTGAAGTTCTTGAGGAGCTCCGGGATGTCGTACGCGAGCATGTCGTCTACCGCCTGCACCATCTTGGGCTTGAGCTTCTCGAACTTGTCGATGCTGTACCCACCCAACACCTGCTTGAAGTGCTCCACGTCTGGGAAGTCTCCGGCGGGGAGATGGTATTCCCTCTGCACCTGTTCCACCAGATCGCGTGTATCAGTCAACCATGGATGTTGCGCAAAAACGAGTAGAAAAATTGCTGTAACTTTGATCTTAGATGCAAACAAATGAAGGTTACTCGTAAATGAGTTGTTATGCTTGCCCAAAAGCTACACCGAAGAGATCTAAATGACTATTCTCATTCCTATTGGGCAGACATAAACATTCAGGCAATTAAGTTGTCGGTGAGTACCTTTGCAAACTCATCTTCCAAGTTGTCTATGAGTCGCTGTTGAGCCTTAGCTTTTCCCATCATTGCGGGCATCTCCTTCTTCAGATGGCCAATTATGTAAGCATGAATCTTGGCAGCCCGAGCGCGCTTGACAAACTCGTTGACCTGCAGTGAATGTTGGCGTTTGTTTAAATTTACAGTTTACATAAAAGAAGAATTCAAACAAACAAGTGATTCAACTTACTCGGCGGTCACAGGCCTTCTTCGGAATATCTTTCAGGTCACAGAGGAGGTCATCTTGTTCCCTCTCAAACAAATCTTTTCCAATTGGGCCTACAGCTGAGTCATTCACTGGTTTATCATTGAATGACCTGTGTGAAAATTAGTTTCAAAGTGAGAACCCAGTTAATTAAAGCAACAATGACAAATTCAGTCATGGTTCAGACATTTCACTTATACTTCAATGATCAACTGTTAAGAGCTGCAAGATGAAGCTGAAACCCAAGCAAATCAAACATGTATTTTGGGCCTCCATCAGCATGCATTTTTTAAACATTACTGTATAAGACTGATACAACCTCCAGAATTACAGCGAAGGATAAAGCAGCAAAGAATAGCAATAAGAAATTACCCAATATACACACGCACAACCTCGGGAGTATTTAGCACTTTTCCAAGAGACCACATCAATGCACCATACACTCTCATAAGCTGTTGCATGAATAGGAGGAAATAAATGTTCATCATAAGGTACTGTATTTCCAACAAAGTAAACAAAGCATAAGCATAAGAGGCAAAACAAATTGATTGCATCTAAAGCCTTTACCTGCTGAGTATCAACTTGGTCTGCCTTGTTCAACACTACGCGTATTTTGTCATCATGGCCACGTAACGAGGAAATGACGCGTTTGAATTCATCACTTATATCAAGCTTGTGAGGGTCAAACAGAAGAAGGATAAGGTCACACTTGGCAGCAAACCACGAAGTGACACCAGTGAAATCATAGCTGCGTTGGGTCCGTTGCTTTTCACCAGAAAGAACTCCAGGAGTGTCTACAAAGGTGATATGCTCTAGTAGCTTCATAAAAACAAAGAAGGTTTCAGTTTCTCAAATGAATGCATTCTCCATGTACCAGTATCACAATTAAAGTTTACCGGATGTGGCATCTGAGAACATTCAAACTTTGACAAAAATGCTCCCCCAAATGTTGTAAGACCAGTGAATGGCATGTCGGCTTGAACAGCAATAGTATTGCCAGGAATGGTCCTTCCGTCGGATCCTGACTGAAGTGAAAACAAAAATAATTTGAGAAACAATTGTAAAAGAAATTGCATACACTAACAGCAGCAGCCAGAAGGTAATGCAAACTGATAATGTTTTTAAGGTCAGCAGCAAAGGTTTATTTTGAATAAGTAAAAAAATGATCAAGAAATATCCCATAGGTGTGCTGTATGGTTTTAAGGAAGCTTTATTGTGGGTTAAAAAATAATACAACAATAATTCTATCATTTTCAATATTAATAAAGGTTTATTTACCCATCACCAGTTCATGGTAATAGCTAACCATAGCACAGTAGCAGTTCTTAAAATCATATCACAACAGCAAAGACCAACTATATTAGTTTAGCCAATATAAAGAAAGCGCCTCAAACACATGCTACAGTATTGACCATCAGTCAGATCCCATGTCCATTCTGTAAGCAAATATTAAGGCTAACACTTACCATGACAACTACGAATCTATCAGTAGTTGGCTCTGGTCCGACATGAGCTCCTGCAATTGAAACAGTCAACTGACGTTAAATTTTGATGCAATCAGAGGAAATCGAAACCAAAATGGATGGTAGGGCCAATAAGACTGAATCTCAAATCTGCTGTATATGATAAAGCATCAAACCTGGGTAGCTTGTCTTCAGCAGATGCTTAATGAATGTTGTTTTCCCTGTAGAATACTGACCCAAGAGCATAACCATTGGCTTTGCATCAAAATCACTGCTTGTCTGAAAAATGGTAGAAGCAAAGCAGGAACATGTAAACAATGACAGAAGAACACAATCAGCTTGAAAGGACTTGAGGACACTACCACCTATAACATCAAGCAAAACCAAATTGTGAATAGAACTATTTACCAATAATGGGGAAGCAAAATCGTTGAATCTGTATGCGACCTCCAAAGGCTTCAGTTTTTCGACATACAGTCTTTTCAAGCCATCAATTACAGAGGTAACAGCAGTCAGAGGTATCTGATTCTGCAGAGTGCCAAATGAAATGCAAAATTAGGCCGTGTTTAGATGCTATGCCCAAAAATTTTTGGGACTGGAATCTTGCTAATTTGAAGTACTAAATGAAGTCTATTTACAAAACTTTTTCCACAGATGGGTTGTAAATCTCGAGCCGAATCTAATAATGGTAATTAATCCCTGATGAATCCATAGTTAGCGGATCGTACTGTAGCATTACTGTAGTAAATCATGGATTAAGTAGGCTCATTAGATTCGTCTCGCGATTTACAACCCATCCATGCAAAAAAATTTATAAATAGACTTCATTTAGCACTTCATGCATGCGTCCAAACATTCGATGTGATGTTTTTGAGTGTAAAAACTTGGGATCTAAACAGACCCTTAGTCAATTGCTGAACCACAATGTTGTACATCAAAAGCATATTGAAAACAGAAACCAGTCAACCACATGTTTTGTACAAGGTTTTACAATTCGACACGTTAATCTAATACCTTCTGTGCTGATTTTGAGCCAAACCAGTGATACATGGAAGGTGCTTGGACCTGAGAGATACCTGAAGAACAGATATAGGCAGTGTCAAAGATAATTCGCTCACAGGACTATAACTAGGGGCAAACATATCGATTACCATTGTCATCTGGATGAACTTTGTTCACAACAGCCTTGGATCTCTGGAAAAACAACAATGCATCATAATAACGTGCTGACAGGGGCAAAGTCATTAGAATGACACAGAATCTGAAGATTTCAGACTTACAGCAACTAGCTCATCGACACCTTCCATCACAGGCGGGTCCAAGGTGCTGAGGTCTGCACGAACAACATGAACAGCCCAGTTTAAACATCCACACACAAATGAACCACCCAAGGGGAAAAACAGGTGGAGTTCAGTTCACAGCACACTACCTTCACGTTTGAGACTGTCCTGTGTGATCTCGTTCCCCGCTTGGGCCAGAGACACGAGCTGCAGTTTGAAATTCGGTTCAAAGCATCAACGCAGCAACAGCACAACCGCGCCATTCATTATCAGAAGCAGACGCAAAGGACTGATGCATAAGAGTGGGGACGAACCTGCATTGCTGTGACGAACTCGGCGAATCCCAGGTACCCCTGCCGCTTGGAATCCGCAATCGCCCACACCTTCGCACGCAAATCCACAAACCGGGAAACATCAGTAGCCGTTCACCAACGACAGCCCGAGGCGAAACCGCCCGGAGAAGACGAGCAGGGAGAGGAGCCGAGCGGCCCCGCGCTCACCTGCTTGAGATCGGCGCGCGAGAGCCCGGACATGCCGAAGAAGCTGGTGGCGTCGGCGCCCGTGACGCGGCCATCTCCATCTGCAGCAGAGCCCATCCCGGTGGAGCAGCAAGCATCAAAACCTCCGCGGGTTTCCAGGGGTGGTGCGGGACGGGAGCGGCCGCGGGAGCGCCTTACCTGGATCGGCGAGGGCAAACCACTCCGCGTAGATCCTCTGGTGCTCCTTGGAGCAGGCCACGCCGGCCGCGGCTCGCGCGATCTCCATCTCTTGCCGCCCCACCGAAGTGCTAGGCCGCCGCCGCGGGGAGGAGCAGGAGCAGCTGCTGCAGCGCAGGTGAGACAGGAACCTGACGGGCCGCCTCCCTTCGGTTTCCCCTCTCCCTCTCGTCCGCGTCGGACGGGGTGCCATTTTGAAACGGGGGACCCCACTTCACGGAGACGCTCCCCTGTGATTTCTTTTAATTTTTTAATAGGAAAATGGACGCTCCCCAATGGCCTGATGTGGATAGGGATTTGGAGGAGGATAAACCCTTGTTAAAAAGGCTAAACCTGGATTCAATTTTTTTTGAAAAACAATGTCTGCTCTCTATAATAAAATAAAAATAATAAGAAGGCAAAAGTAGCATGGGCCTGGATTTTGGCCCAGATGGCCCAACAAGTCTATGGATCATTCCCCTTTGACCCTTTTGTGTATTCTCTGTGTTGTATTTTTTTTTCTTTGCAAACTTGTTTGGTGAATTCATATCGAATTTGATAGGGAAATGTGGACTGCGGAGCAATTTTTTTTTTGAAGAAACCTGCAGAGCATCTTTGCCATCCATGCTATCATTCATCCCCTCGGGGCTTACAGAGTTACAGGGATATACTAAAGTTTCGTGTTAGATTCAAATAAGATAGTGCTAAACTTTAGTAATTAGTACTAGGTCATCCAAACCGAATCGTGGATGGATCCAAACGAACCTAAAATTAGCGTTCTGGTATAAGGTACCCTGCCAGCACTATTCTAGTTAAATGACAAGATGCAAATCTGACTACATTTTATATAGAAATGAAATTGCAAAAGCCAAAATTGCTAGAGGATTAATATTTGTTTTGACCTAGTTTCGTTACACACTTCAAATATTAAAATAAATATCACGGGCCATGGTGAAAACTCTAGCGGGACTTTTTTTTTTTGACACGCTGGTGGGCCCATTGGGCCAGCATCGACCAGTTGGTGAGTGGTGACTGGGTGTGGCGGCGCCGCCCGAAACCTCGAGAAACAGCAAAACCCTTTCCCTCCTCTCAGATCTCTTCCCCCTCCCAGCCTCCCTCACACTCCAAACCCTAGCTTCGCGCAGCCCCCAACCATGGCGTCGATGATGGTAAGCGCCACCCACACGGAACCCTAACCCAATCCGCTGCCATTCAAGCTACGGTTCGCTGATCCTGATGTTCGTGATCTCGTTTCCGTTTTTGTTCCGCAGCAACCGCAGATCATCCTGCTCAAGGAGGGCACGGACACGTCGCAGGGGCGCGCGCAGGTGGTGAGCAACATCAACGCGTGCACGGCGGTGGCGGACACCGTGCGTACCACGCTGGGGCCCCGGGGCATGGACAAGCTCATCCACGACGACAAGGGCGGCGTCACCATCTCCAACGACGGCGCAACCATCATGCGCCTCCTCGACATCGTGCACCCTGCGGCCAAGATCCTCGTCGACATCGCCAAGTCACAGGACTCCGAGGTACCCGTCTAACTGCAAATCATTGATCGGAGAGGAAACCCGCCTCTCTGTGATCTGCTAGATGCATTTCTTTGGGCTATGGGTTGCCATTGTTAGCAGGCGGCAGTTAAGAAGTTGAAGTATTAATTGTATGATGGCCTGCCATTTAATCAAGTAGGATCGTTTTGCTAGTGTGTGATTGGTGCACAATTTTGAGGAATGAGCCCACCTTTATAAAAAAACAGTATTATCGTTTGAGCTGAAGAGGGTTGGGCCCTTTGGTTCGTCAATCTGCGCTACTATGGAACTGTGACATCTTGACCTTAAATTTCTCATTAACCCAGGTTGGTGATGGGACAACTACTGTGGTGCTTCTAGCTGCAGAGTTCTTGAAGGAAGCAAAACCATATGTTGAGGATGGAGTGCACCCCCACAGTCTAATCCGCATTCCGCAGCTATAGGACTGCGGGTAATATGGTCTGTAACTGCCAGCTTTCCTTGAACAGTCTCCCTACTCATTCTCTGCAATTTTCCAAAGCTGTTTATGATTAACATCAATTTCTGCCAGGCAATTCAAAGGGTTAAAGAACTGGCAGTTAGCATTGAAGGGAAAAGCCTGGAAGAGAAGAAATCATTGCTAGCCAAGTGTGCTGCCACAACATTGTCATCAAAACTTATAGGTGGTGAAAAGGAATTCTTTGCTTCTATGGTTGTGGATGCTGTCCTTGCCATTGGCAATGATGACAGGCTTAATCTTATTGGGATTAAAAAGGTAATTATTGCAATGTTCACTTTCATGACATTATTCTAAGTTGAACAGTCTAAGAAATTAGTTCTTGATGTATAATCATTTTGACTTTAGGACTGATATGTTAAGGATTTATTACAAGGTAATCAAGTAAAAGAAATCTTTCTTTCTAGAAGGATTGTGCCATTCTATCTGTTTTGAGCTGTAGAATGGGCATACTTTGGATTCAGGAACAAGAAGATAACTATTTAGTTGATGACTTCATTCTGCCAGACTCTCAGCGGATCAGCCCTACAGCAAAGGCTTTATTACACAGACTGAAAGAGATTCTTTTAAGAAAAAAAAACCCTATGCTAGGATATATCTTATCGAATTTATGGATACACCCAGCACCAATTGCCGATAGTTTTTGTTATCTTTCAGGCATATAGATTTAGGGCATATAGATTTACCGTCCCCATAGATTTACCGTCCCCATAGATTTAGGGCCTATTTGATTTGAAGCCAAACCATGCCACACTTCAACGCGCCTAAGGTTAGACGAGTTTGACCAAGTTACTTTCTGTATGGTTGTAGCCACAAACTGTGGCAGTATTATTTTTCTACGAGTTCAGGCCCACATGTCAGCGAGTAAGAATGGTGCGGCAAGATTCTCGTTCTCCTAGGCTAGCTAATGTGTGGCTGGCAATTTGATAAACAACCTTAGCCAAATCTTGGAAGAAAATGTGGCAAACATTGTCAATCTTAGTATAACAACCAAACAGGCCCTAAATCGTAGTATTGCAACACATGATGTGTAGTGTTTTTCGAATCTTGATATTGTAATGTACATTAGGTTCCTGGAGGTACCATGAGAGATTCTTTCCTGGTGAATGGTGTTGCATTCAAGAAGACATTTTCATATGCTGGATTTGAGCAACAACCAAAGAAGTTCCTAAATCCGAAGATTCTTTTGTTGAACATTGAACTAGAATTAAAATCTGAGAAGGAAAATGCAGAGATCAGGTATCCTTACTGATTCACTCAAACCCCACCTACAAAACAGCATCTGAATCTTCGCATATGCTGCACTTTTTACTCTTTTGCTTATATTCCTTTATGCTTCTACCATACCTGTAGATTATCAGATCCCCTACAATACCAATCAATTGTTGATGCTGAATGGAACATTATTTATGACAAACTGGATAAATGTGTAAAAAGTGGGGCAAAGATAGTTCTATCTCGGCTAGCTATTGGTGATCTTGCAACACAGGTATCCAAATGTTTCTATTGTCATTATCCTGCTTTTCTATCTTTTATTTACTTCTGCAGCCTATCTTAGATAATTTGGTTCTATACAGTATTTTGCAGATCGAGACATTTTCTGCGCCGGTCGTGTTACAGAAGAGGATTTGCAACGTGTGGCTGCAGCAACTGGTGGAATGGTTCAAACTTCAGTAAATAATGTCATCGATGAGGTGAAAACGCCATTCCAATTTGCTTGTGATCTGTTGATTGTTACCGGTGTGTGTTTATAGTAGTTGCTTGGTGCTGAATGCAAGCTGGTTTCTGTACCTTTTTTTTTAAAGGTACTTGGTTCTTGTGAGGTATTTGAGGAAAAGCAAGTAGGTAATGAAAGATTCAACATATTTAGTGGCTGCCCTTCTGGCCAGACAGCAACCATTGTCCTCCGTGGTGGCGCAGACCAGGTCTTCTATCTATACACATCTCATTACCTATTTTTAACAAACTGAAATGGATGTTCTTACATTATGTTTCTATGCTAGTTCATCGAGGAAGCTGAACGAAGTCTCCATGACGCCATCATGATTGTGAGGAGAGCTCTTAAGAACTCTACAGTTGTGCCGGGTGGTGGTGCTATTGATGTATGCCTAGTTCTCAACTTGTCAAGATGACTGATTAGCTTTTTTCTAAACTTTAGGCTGCTCTTTTATGTTTTTTGTAGATGGAAATAAGCAAATATCTCAGACAGCATGCACGGACCATTGCTGGGAAGTCTCAGTTCTTTGTTAATTCGTTTGCTAAAGCCCTTGAGGTACATATTCCTGGTCCATCCTTTTATTACCTTGCCTGACTCAGGGATGTGCATATCTTATATACTAAACTAGCAGCTTTTCAACTAGAGCAAGAAATTTCCATTGCTAAATCCACAATGAACGGAACAGATACTTGTTTTTCCTTTTATTCTTGTAACTTGTAAGGATAATTTGAATGTGCTGCCATTGATTTTAAGTTCTGATGAAATCAAGAACGTATGCACTATGATGTGTTCATTTCAGTCCAGTACTGGCACTACTTGTCTGTTATCTTCTAATTATTGCATTTGTAGTTCTGTCAAGGGCTATGATGATTAATTGTTTGATTCTTTTAACATACGTGTGTTGCTTTGACATTGTACAACGTGAAGTCCACTCATAGAAATGTTCTGCAGGTTATCCCACGACAACTTTGTGATAATGCTGGATTTGACGCAACTGATGTGCTTAATAAGCTCAGGCAGAAGCATGCATCTGGTTGGTTCTTTAAGCTTTATTATTATAATGAACTTAGTGTATACATTTGCACAGTTGTGAAGCATCAAGCTATTTGTTTTTTTAACTGACTTCTGATGCACGATTCGTTTGTATTAGGTGAAGGTGCTAATTATGGTGTGGACATTAACACTGGCGGAATTACAGATTCCTTTGCTAACTTTGTGTGGGAACCTGCTGTTGTAAAGGTAACTGTGCATTAGGTCAAATTCATTTATGTTTGACATTCCGTGTAGTTTAATCTCACATCTTGATGTCTGGAAACCTTTGTTGTTCAGATCAATGCTATAAATGCCGCAACTGAAGCTTCGTGCCTTATTCTAAGTGTTGACGAAACTGTGAAAAACCCAAAGGTGAGGAAACTCGCAAATATGTACTGTTCATTATAATAAAAATGCAGCCCCCACTACTTTCTTTTGTTTCTTGAGTGGAGTTCAGACTTTCATTTTCTTGTGCCAATGCACTTCTCTTCATATTGATACATCGGTAAGCCGTCTCATGTATGCAATAAATTTGATCCAATCTATTGTAAGCAATCTCAGACGTGCAATAAATTTCCAATCTATCTCTGCTGGAAAGGCTTGAATCAGTATAAGTGATCAATGGTTACGAATGCTGTGTAGTAGAGATGGGACTTGGATTAATTGTTTGGATAGATCAGTTCAGCTCGCAAGGACTCCATTTTGCTGTTTTAAATTGCACATTTTCAATACTGTCAAGATCTTAAAACTTTAAAGTTAAGCATGACCATAACATTTGTCTTCTCGTAGCGTTTGTGTTTTTCATTTAGAGGTGCTCGATTCTTATTAGACATTTGCCATCCCCTAGAGCCTACCATTTTAATCAGTAAGATTTTTCTCAGCAAAAGCTTACCATTTTCAGTAATCTTGAACTTTGGATGCTCCTTGCAAACAATTTCTTGATGTTTTGTTCAATGTAATAAATTCTTCAATTTAATCTAATTGGCCCATTTTCTTTCTGTGAACTGTGTGGTACCTAGTCTGAGAGTGCACAAGGTGAGGCTGCAGCTGGTGCAATGGCTGGTCGTGGTGGAGGGGCAATGCGAGGCCGTGGTGGGAGGGGCATGCGCAGGCGGTAAACTGAGTCACTCAACCCTGTAGCTTGATGTTTTAATCACCTGTGTGCCAATGTGCCATGCTGCACGTGTAATGTGTGTAATGAATTTTTGTTTTAGAAGCAGTGCTAGCCCTTTTGTTTCAGAACAGCAGAGATACGCCAATCATTTATCAGTTATCTGCTGCCGTTTTGGAATGTAGCCTCTTGTTATTCTTGCCATGCGCTAAAGCGTGAAACATCTATGTGTTATTTTTGGAACGCTGGATGATAGTGGAAAATTGTTTTCCAGGATGAGCGTGCTAGAGCTAACTTGGTGTCATTTTTTTTATCCATGTCTTGGGTATTGTTTGTTACAGGGGATGAGTTGAACAGGCTGGGTCGTCAACTGGTGTTGCGAAGCTGGAGAGGACGTGCACGACCTCCCGCATGGTTGGTCGTACCTGGCTGCTCTCGCGCACGCACGATATGCCCACCGTGAAGAGGCGGGTGATCAGGCCGGCAGGTTCCGGCGGCAGCCTTGGGTCTGCCACGGCCAGGACAGCAGTGGCGTCCAGCGGCCTCGGCACGGTGCTCCGTGCCCAGTGGACGAGGTCGATCTCGTCGCCGAAGTCGCCGAGCGGGCGGCGCCCCGTGACGAGCTCCAGCAGCACCACGCCGAAGCTGTACACGTCCGTCTTCTCGTCCACCTGCAGCGTGTACGCGTACTCATGGTCAGGTGGACATCGCTTGTGATGCATGCCAACGCCACGATCACATCGTTCTTACCGGGGGCAATGTACCCGTACGTGCCGGCGACGACCGACACGGACTCCGCCGCCGCCACAGGTGACCGGAGCCGGACGCGCCGCGGCAGAGGAACTTGGCGAGGCCGAAGTCGGCGACGTGCGCCTCCATCACCGAGTCCAGCAGGATGTTGCTGGACTTGACGTCGCGGTGCAGGATCCTCGGCTTGCACTCGTGGTGCAGGTAGCACAGCGCGCGTGCCGCCTCGGTGGCGACGCGGAGCCTCGCGCCCCAACCCAGCAGCGCGCCGCGCTCGCCGTGCAGGACCGCGCCCAGCGACCCCGCCGGCATGTACTCGTACAGCAGCAGGTTCCCCTCCGCGCCCGACGCGAAGCCGAGCAGCCGCACGATGTTGCGGTGCCGGACGCTGCCAAGCGTCGCCACCTCCGCCCGGAAGCCGTGGTCGCGGCGGCCGGGGCCCGGGAGGCGCTTGACGGCGACCACCTCGCCGCCCCGTGTCGCGCAGCGGTACACGGTGCCTGCGCCACCTCTGCCGACGACGTTCTCCTCCCTGAGGCACCCGAGCACGTCGTCCATTTCCAGGTCCAGGTTCTGGAACAGCGTCATCTTCCAGGCCGCGGGCCGCCGCCTTGCCGCCTGCCACCACCTTAGCCAAGGTACACGGCCATGGCCACCACCACGGCGCTGACGACCGGCACGAGCCACAGCAGCATCGTCCATGTCTTGTCGTCTCGCCGCCGCGAACTCTGCATAGGGGAACACGAAACGGCAGTGACGCGCTCCACGCAGAGGCCAGGGTTGCCTTCAAAATCTGCCGCGTCTGAGATGGCGAACACCCCCTGAAGTTGTGACTGCGACACGCGGCCACTGAGGTTGTTGTAGGACACATCGAGGACGCCGAGGCTGACCATCTTACTGATGTCCAAGGGAAGCTCACCGGAGATGATGTTCCTCGACAGATTCAGAATTGTCAGAACCTTCAGATTCGTGATCTCTGTCGGTATCTCACCGGTGAGCTGGTTGCGGCTGAGGTCCAGCACGGTCAGCGATTCGCAGTGGCTGAGCTCTCCTGGGACGCCGGCGGTGAGCGCGTTGGCGCTGAAGTTGAGCTTGGACAGCTTCTTGAGGTGGCCGATCTCCGGCGGCACAGGACCGGATAACCTGTTGGACGCCACTGACAAAAAGCCCAGCCCGGCGCTGAGGATCACCTCCGGGAGCTCGCCTGAGAGCAAGTTGTGGCTCAAGTCCAGCATGTTGTTCATGGGGAGATCAAGAAGGCCGGCCGGAATGGAGCCATTGAGGAAGTTGCTGTTCAGGCAAACTTTTGCAAGCGTCTTGCAGTTGCCGAGGTCTTCGGGGATTGGCCCAGAGAGCTTGTTCCGCATCAGAAAGAGAAACTGAAGCCGCCTCCCGGCGCAGAGGCCGGGCGGTATGGCGCCGGTGAGCCGGTTGTCCGTGACATCCAGCGTCAACAGCCTGCCGTTCTTGCCCAGGTTGGCCGGGAGCTCTCCGGTGAGATTGTTTTCCCATGCTTGGAGGATTTCCAGCTGAGGTAATTCCCCAATGAACTCTGGAAGCACACCTTGGAGTTCGTTTCCAAGCAGATTGAGCAGTTTCAGTCCGGTTAGGCCGGCGAAGCTTGCTGGTATCTCGCCGGTAAGCCTGTTGAAGGAGAGGTCGATGTTCACGAGGTTCTTGAGGTTGCCGAGTTCGGCCGGGATTTCCCCTGCCAAGCTGTTCGAATAGAGGTACAGAGTCTCCAGTCTGGTGAGGTTGCCGAGTTGGGCGGGGATCTCCCCTACCAAGCTGTTCGAATAGAGGCACAGAGTCTTCAGTCTGGTGAGGCTGCCAAGCTCGGCCGGGATTTCGCCGACCAAGTTGTTCCAATGGAGGTAGAGTGCTTCGAGCCTAGTGAGGCGGCCGATCTCCGGAGGGATAGGCCTTGTGAGGCTACAGTTTACCATGTCAAGCAGCACGATGGCCTCGAGCTCGCCGAGCTCCGGCGGGATGCCACCGTCGAACGAGTTGTACTCCAGATACATCTCCTGCAATCTCTTGAGCCTCGACAGGGACGGTGGCACACGGCCGGATAGCGAATTGAGGCCGAGCCCGAGGATCTCGAGCCGCTCGAGGCCGCCGTACTGCTCGGGTATCCCGCCCGAGAAGTAGTTCCCTCCAAGGTCTAGGTGCCGAAGCCTGGTGTGCGACCTGCCCAACGGCGGCAGGGGACCGGAGAGGTTGTTGTTGTAGACGTCGATCACCGCGGTGGAGGGGAAGTAGGGCTCAGGTCCGGACGGGAAGAAGCCGGAGATGTTGTTGGTGGAGAGGTTGAGGTGTCGGAGGAGAAGCATCGAGGCAAGCGATGCGGGGATCGGGCCCGACGGGGAGCAGGCGGCGACGGTGAGGCTGGAGAGAGCGTCGAGCAGCGAGACCTCGCTTGGGAGCACGCCGCCGTGGAGAGGGACGCCGGTGAGGTTGATGGCGACGACGCGGTTGCTGGAGGCGTCGCAGGTGACCCCGGAGAAGTTGCAGTAACGATAACGATGGCTCGCTGGGGACGATGGCGGCGGCGTCGCGATGTCCCAGTCGGAGAGCGAGGTGCTGTCGCGGGCGCTGCGGGAGAGTAGGGAGGACTTGAGCTTGGTGAGCGCGTACAGGTCGTCGCTCATCACCGGCGAGGCTCCCGCGGAGGCGGCCGTCACGACGAGGAGTGGCACGAGGTGGCATATCCACGGATGAGGGCTGCGTTGCTGCACCTGCGCCGCCATTGCGTGCATGAGGTGAGGGCCTGTTGGAGTGTTGGGTTGAGACTCACTAGCCACTGGAGTAATGCGAGCAATGCATATGCATCAAGCATGACATGTAATTTAATGAGAATAAAATTACTATGAAACTTGCATTAAAAAAGATTCATGATGCTCTTCCAAAACGACTTTGGTGTAGTCTATACATATTTCTAAAGTGAGTAAGGTTTCCACCTAAATTTTTAGTTTGGTCTATCATGTGTTTTGACAGGTGGACCTTAGTTCATCCCGTATACGAATCGGACCAACTTTTTGTCCACAACTCGATCATGTAGATTTTTACAAATTAACACACAGACAACTATACGTATTCGATATTTATACTAACTTTATTGGTAGCAACGTATGAGCATAATTGTCTAGTAACAACTAAAGCCAGAGTCTCAGTCTTGCCACCGAGCACGGCTAACTTTCAAGAAAATAAGATAGTACTACTTGCATTCCTTTTACAGTCTTTTTAGCTTTGTAAATTCGTGTTCACCAACAAGGATGCAGCCTTTTACTCAAGACTTGGACGTGTGGTTTCAGCGGTCGTCTACTGCCTCATATACTAAGTACTAAGGCCGTGTTTAGATGAAAGCAAAAATTTTTTTGCGATGGAACCTTGCTAATTTGAAATACTAAATAAAGTCTATTTATAAAAAAAATTCACAGATGGGTTGTAAATCACAAGACGAATCTAATGATGCTAATTAATCTATGATTAATCTATAATTAGTGAATGGTTATTATAGCATCACTGTTGCAAATTATAGATTAAGTAGGCTCCTTAGATTCGTCACGCGATTTACAACCCATCCATGCAAAAAAATTTATAAATAGACTTCATTTAGTACTCCATCCATGTGTCCAAATATTCGATGTGACGGTTTACAGACTGTGATCTAAACAGGGCCTAAATTACTATCTTCCCACTTCAGTAAAAAAATTTGTCTGCCCACCGATCTACCTGCAATCTGTACAACTTTTGACCACCTTACTCAGTCGTCAGACTTAGAATTTAGCTGCCTGTGTGCACTCACCACTCCGCAATATACGTATGCTTGTCTTTAGAAGAGAGAACAGGTTAAAGGACATATATATAGTCGTCTATACAAAAAAAAAAGAACATATCATGTACAAACTAGTTTTTCTGTGTAAACCGTGCAAACTTCAATCTAAACCACCGAATCAACATTCAAGGGGCATGAGAGATTGGATAATTTTACAATTAATCGCACGCCTCTAATTACACTTTTGCAAATCGCCCTCACACCATCCGTGCGCACCCCCTTAGATGTTGATCCAGTGGTCCAAATTGTAGTTTGCACGATTTACATAAATATGTTAATTTGCACCTAATATATTCCCATACAAAAATCTTATGTGCTTTAGGGGTTCCTAACATTCAGTTACCGGGCCCTCCAATTTTAAAATTTGTGGCTCATATATTAGATATAACTTTACAATAACATGGAATTCGTGTTAGGAACTAAGAAGGCATATGACCAAAAATTTCTTTTGACTAAAACTAATAGAATATAAACTCTCTTTTTTAGTGGAAAAAATCTCTTGATTTTTACTTGATTATGGGGGAAAAAATCTCTTGTTAGGAATTATAAATAATGCTTCTACCAAAAAAGAGGCCCACCAAAAGAACGGCCCAAGCCTCGAGGAAACGAGCAAGAGCCTACGAACGGAGAATAACAAGCTGCCACGAGTGGCCACCAGAAAATCTCGTTTACAAGATGACCACGCCGATGAGCTGCAGTGCATCTGCTCCGTCGAATCCATGGCAGAAAAAACAGAACATGTTTTGCAACCCATTTGTTCGAAGCCGAATTTCTTATACGGCACGCGTGCGCTGCTATCTGTAGCAGTGCACGGTCCGTCTTCAACCTCACGCCAGGGGAGGTGGAGCGGCTGCGGCGAGCTAGGGGAGGGGAGGGGTGGCCCGGAGAGGTGGTAGGTAGGCGGAGCGGCCGGCAACGAGGTCGCCGCCGGCCGGGGTGGCGGTGGAGGCGGCGGATTTTTAGGGTTCGGGGTTGCCGGGGTCGGGGGAGCTCCATGTCCGCCGGCCTTAGAGGAGGGGCCGGGGGTGGCAGCGGCCTGGCGGTGGAGGTGGGTTGGCCGGCGGAGGCGCGGCGGCGCGAGAGCGCCGCCGGCCGGGGTATTAGGGCACCAAGAAAATATTCGCCTAGACACTAATATGAGAGATCAACTCTATATGTGAACTCACAAGACTCTTTCATTTTTTATATGGCTAGTCTACCATGACACTACTGAACTACATGAGAACCTTGACATCTTGTACGTGACACCTCTTATACCATGGTATGGCAAGAGGATAGGGGAGCTAGGACTCCATGGCTCATATGATTTTGTCATGTGTCCATCTTCTACATAATTTTTTTATAAAAACATCTAATTCTAAAATTTTCCTCCTGTTTATCTAATCAAACAAATATCTAATTTCTAGAATATTCCATATTTCACCATGAAGCATGGTAACCGTGGTTCATGCATACTCTCTAATCTTCTAGAAACTTCTTTACAATTATGCATTTCTACTTCAACACCATACATAAATCTATGAGCAATTTTGCATATAAACATGAAATCAATAAAATTTCATGTGCTGAAGTACGTCTTGGGGTTCATTCCCTCATTACATCGTTGATGAAATACTAAGTTTTGTAAATGATGAAGTTCAATACTAAACTAACAATAAATAAAGACTAATTATATGGTTTATCTGGCTAAATAACCCTTAATCTAGCGGCTACGACAGGATATAGTCAGCTATTATTGGATTTAGCCTTTTAAAGCTAAGAGATGGATATCTAGTTTTCTCCTCTCCCAAAGACTACGCTATAGCGGTGGCTATAGCTAACTATTTAGAACCTTGATCCTATTATCTCATATTTCTCAAAAAAAAAATCTAGAACCAAGCTTCGGTGCTAAAGTAACTCTAGCATTGTTTGTTACATAACCTTCTAATCATTGCTCATATCTTGCAGTGCGACTGCAAATGAAATGCACTTGTCAACGGCATTTGTTCACATTGAAAAGGAATGCACTTGTCAACGGCATTTGTTCACATTGAAAAGGAGTTTAGGAAGTGCTTACAAGAAATTTCTTCGCAAAATCGCCGAATTCTATTATCTAGCCCACCGGGTTTTTCACTCATTTGTTTGTTTTATTATATTATTGTGACGAGCTATTTGAAATTGTGTTATATATCTAACTACTTTTCGCAAACTTGCTTTTAGGTTATGAAGTGTACCAAGAAGCATTGGTAAAGGCGCTTGCAGACTAGGCTTCTCGTACCTCATTATCGATGCTAGGTATTTTCGTCGAGGGCTATATGTTCTTTGTTTCATTTAAACCCAGCATCTGATTCTTTGTATTCCACCTTTTGCTACATTTTTTTTGGAGTCGAGTTAGTTCCTACTGCATAGATAGCGATTTTTTGTGTGGAAGCCCTTTGTGTTATTTTTTTACAAAGGATCACCCTGTTTTATAGAAAACATATAAGGTTTCTGATACAGACACCAATTTACAACAAAAATAATGTCTAACAAACATAACTAGCAAACAAGCCCTTTGTGTTCTTGAGCTTTGACAAAAAGAACTCATCGTGAAGGCTCTAGGATTTTGAAGGCCTACCAACAGAAAAAGCTAGCTTTCGGGAGGCAGAGCCTTCCTACGATGAATCCCAGCCCATTTGTGATTCTGGGTGGCAGAGTCAATCCCAGCCCATTTGTGATTATGGGTGGCAGAGTCAGCCTACAATAGATCACAACTTATACACTAAGTACTTAGAAATTAGGAGACTAACACTTACAAAACACTTCTGTATTTCAACACAATAGTATTACACAAGAGTACACAACACACTCTCTTTGTGGCTATCCTAGCACTCACTCTTCTCATCTATCATGCTCTTAGATAGATGTCCTGGTAAGGAGAGGTCCTCTATTTATAGGCCAAAGCGGATCATAGAGCGGTGACATGTGTCTCCCCTTCTAGAGAATTCCTAAATATTACAAGGTTTTCTAATTTATTTGTTACTAATTCTAGAGTACTCCATGAAAATATCTTCTCACTGCCTTGTGGAGAATGCTCTAGAAGGTTGCATCGCATTCTTCCAACATTTAGCATATTTGATAATTATTGGGAACATTGTAGACTAAAACAATAGTTTATTTGTACTTCTAGAATTAATTTGATTACTATATATTTGCACTCCATAATATCCATTGGCTCATAAAAAGTTACTTCTTCTGGCGTTTTTTGATGCAAAATCATCAAGACGGTATTAAGATCAATATTTTTCAATATAGCCTTCTCGATGTTGCACATTGCAAAACCATTTAATCTTTCTTGTGACATAGTTGATCTCAAATATTTGTTCAACAACTTTAGTTTTGAAAAACTTTTTTAAGTTGAAGCCACAGTCACAGGTACAGTTAGAAGATTCGATAAGCAACCAAAATATTTGGATAGCAATCTGCAGCCATAACAAACTTCAGAATCTCTAGCACTGACATCAAAGAATCTGGCAAAGTTACTTGTAGCACCTTTAATGCTTAACTCTTGGTCTCTTATGTCGTGGTGTGCAAACCCACAGTCGGGTGGCGTAGTGCACCCGCCTAAACCAAGAGGGTGAGTACTCGGGGGTAGCTAGGATTAGTCCGATCTAGATTCAAGAACACGATGAACACAGCAGGATTAGAGTGGTTCGGGCCGCCGGAGCGTAATACCCTACGTCCACTGTGTGTTGTATTGCTTGTGCTCTCAAGAGGTTGAGAACGGGATTGTTCGGAGTGAATCCGAGCTTGTGTTGTGTCTGCCTGAGCTTGTGTGCAAGCAGGGGAAGGAGCTATGCCTGTCTCTGCATGTGTGAAAACTTGTGGAACCTCCTCTTCTACCGTGCGTGCTCTCCCTTTTATAAGCTCAAGGGGAGCAGTACACTGAGTGGGTCCCCGACAGGTGGACCCGGCGATGTATTATAAACTACACTTTGGCCTTCAATGCTTCAAATCCGGAGATCTTGTCATTGGCTTCCGTGCGTAGCTTCTGAATAGGGATGGTCTTGAGCTGTCCTGTCGAAGTAGAGTCTAGCCTCTGGAGCCGCGCGTCGAGGTCATGATGAAGCGCCGAACTACTGACTCAGTCCGCTGTAGCAGTGTGCACTTTTGCTCCAGTTAGTAGCTGGTCATCATGACTCGTCGCCCACGCGCGCGGCGCTGAGACACTGCTGCGTGCCTCGGTAACAGACGAGCCGCCTTGGAAACAAGCGGGTTTATCGTGTTGTCATGTCACGCCTGTCCAACCCGTGAGTGGGTATCTGATGCCCTGCTCTGGCAGCGCACGCCCCAACCACCAGCATTTAATGCGCCAGGAGAGCTGGCTTCAGGCAGAAGACTCGTGCCTGTGGGACACGTGGCGGCACCGGACCCAGGGGTCGGCGGCCGCGCCCACAGGGGCACGTGGCGGTTCCGGACCCCTACCCAAGCGGGGAGCGGAGGTCCGGAGGTCGGCCCTGTGGGACACATGGCGGCGCCGGACCCTGGGGTCGGCGGCCGCGCCCACAGGGGCTTGCGAGGGCTCCGGACTCCTACCCAAATAGGGTGCTGGGTCCGGGTCCATTGGCTGGCTCGATGTCTCAGGCCTCCTAGAGGTCTCGCTTCCACTTGTAGAGGCACAGGTCCGGCCCGTGGAGGTTCGGGACATGTCCGCGGGGAACCGGACCCGTGGTCCATGGTTGCCGCTCCTGAGCGCCTTCGTCCTTGTCTTGTAGGAGAGGGTACTCCTGTCTGAGTGTACCGACATCTTATACTGTGATCACATAGACCAGCTGGTCAGTAGCTGTATAGTACGTACATAATACATATATGAGCTTGGGCCCTCTCCTGGATTGGGCCCTCGGCCGTCGCACATGGTAGCCTACCCCTAGGACCGCACTGGTTAGCAGAAATATGCAAGGTTTTGATTGAAGGATAATTCTATGCAGACACCATCAAAATTTAAGGAGTCCCCAAGTGAGATAAATATGGAGAAGGATGGTGCAGGAGCTTCTAGTTCAGGAGCTGATATTGAGGGAATGTCCAACAAAAATACTTCACATCTTTTTCCTTGTGCAGGAGATACCTTAAACTCGATGCAAGGTATTTTCGTCGAGGGCTATATGTTCTTTGTTTCATTTGAACCTAGCATCTGATTCTTTGTATTCCACCTTTTGCTACATTTTCTGGAGTCGGGTTAGTTCCTACTGCGTAGATAGCGATTTTTCTGTGGAAGCCCTTTGTGTTCTTTTTTTTACAAAGGATCACCCTGTTTTATAGAAAGCATATAAGGTTTCTGATACTGACACCGATTTACAACAAAAATAAAGTCTAACAAACATAACCAGCAAACAAGCCCTTTGTGTTCTTGAGCTTTGACAAAGTCGAAACCTGTATACCTTTGAGTGTCTTTCTAATATCAGCAAAAGAAACTGACCTAGAGCAATGTCATTTGGAAAATCACCATAAATGGACTGCTGACTAAACGTCTTTTTGAGACTATGGTTATATCTCTTGAACTCAAATTGAAATCATAGTGGACCTCTATGGTTTAGACTTGGTTATTTGATTATGTTGTTACTGCAATACTCTTATTTATTATTCTAATAAATTGTTTGATTGGATTTACAGGGCCCTGCTTATAGGGATCTCGTAGTAAAGTGGTGCTGGCTTCAAAAAATACTCAGGTCTCTAAAGTTGGATTTAGATATGAAAATCTTATCACAAAAAAAAAACAAGACAGAAGAGTCAGACTGCCTCCCTGCATTACACTTAGAATAAGGCAGGACTCGAACCCGGGTCTGCTGGCTGAGAGCGAGCTCCACTAGCCAGCAGCCCATGAAAGCGTCTGCAGAAAATCTTATCACAGATGGTAATGATCTTTGAAGTTTGTGCAATGAAAATCATATCTTCTTCTGTCATGGTTTTGCTTGAACGTCTCAATGAATGTGTATTTTGGTGACCTACTGATGCTCTTTTGGTCTATTGTGCGGTTTATTGTTTAACATTTGTGCAGATGTTGAACCTCGGCCATGCTCTTGGTAAAGAAGTTTCTAGCATTGCTTTCAAAGAGTTGATTGAGGTAATGGCTCTTATAGGTGATTCACTACAGTTTATTTTCTTTCTGCTTTTAAACAACCTGGTTTTTCTGTTTTCATTGCCTTTCTGGTCATTTCAGAATAAGTTTTTTTAGATTAAGGATAAGAATCCAGACTCAGCAATCAGAATTCCGAGAGCTTACAACAGAGAAAGAGAGGGGGATTTCTAATTCGCGCGCGCGTCAGGAGCTGTAATAGCGCTCGATCCGACAAATCATATCATTACACGCTCCCCTCTCCGCAGTCCGCACACTCGCCACAGCCACACGGCACTGTAGACCCGTATGAGTGTCCGACTCAGGCCATGCATGCCATGACCCTCCGTTCTCTTTTATCATTCCAAACAAAAATATGTGTGAAAAAAAATATAAAACCAAAATTTGTCACCATACATTATATGAAAATATATGTAAAGATGAATCATTCAAAACAACTATAAAATGAAAAATTATATACATTATTTATTAAAAAATGTAAAAATATAAATTTACATATAAACAATAGATTCATAAGTTATGCATGAAGCATAAAAAATATTTGTATAAAATGCATGACACAAAAAATATGTGCATAAATTGTACTACAAAAATTATGCACATAGACTCCTGTTCATAAGTTATGCAAATAGAAAAGCATAAGTTGTATGCACACATAATATGAAAAAAAAATTATGTTGGTAAGTTGTGTATTTATGAAATGTTATGAAGTAAAATATAAATTTACATATAAACAATAGATTCATAAGTTATGCATGAAAGCATAAAAAATATTTGCATAAATTGCATGATACAAAAATTATGTGCATAAATTGTACTACAAAAAATTATGCACATAGACTACTGTTCATAAGTAATGCAAATAAAAAAGCTTAAGTTGTATGCACACATTATATGAAAACAAAATTTATGTTCGTAAGTTGTGAATTTATAAAATGTTATGAAGTCAAATATTAAGGAAAAATATCTAATAAAAAAGAAAAGAAAAGGCATGCTCGGATTCACAGTACCACACGAGTTTCTGATTCAGCACGGCAGCATCGCTTGTGCCAGTTGCTGCAGCTTTTGTTTGGTTGCTTGGTTCTCGCAGAGAAAAGGAAATGAAACTAAAGTATGCATCACAAGTGACGTGTGCACGTCCGTGCGGACGGCGCGGTCCGGTCGGGAATCGAGCGCCCGCATGCCAGCTAACGCTCGCGCGTACGATTGGATTTCCGGAAAGGGAGGGCCCTGCAGCACATAAACTGCCTTACAGTCACAACGACTCGACACTAAAAAACAGATACTAGCGAAACAAAAATTAAAACCCTGAAAATACTAGTTCTTGATTCTCTGCCTGAAGCTCCACTCTGCCTTGCTAAACACCTCCATGACTGTAAACTCCAAAGTTTGACACCCTTTCTTCGGGCTGTCTCTCTCTTCCTCTTTAGATAAGACTGACCAGTTTCTGATCCAAAAAGTCTCCCTAAAGAGAACCTGCAAGAACGAGTTAGGTTTCTATCTTTGCATTGGAAGACCACATCATTCCACATAACCATAAAGCCCAACAGAGGGCAGATGCGCCAATTAAAATTTGTTTTCTCAGTTTCAGAGGGAAACCTCTAAGCCAAGAACCAAAAAGATTAGCAACACTAGTTGGAGGTTGAAAGCCAAAAGAAATTCTGAGCACATTCCAAACCATGCGTGCCATATGTCACTCAAAAAATAAATGTTGCATGGTCTCTTCCTCATTGCAAAAACTGCCGTCCACTTTCTTTTAGCCAGGTTATCCTTAGTTAAATGACTCCATGTTTTAGGTACCATAGGAAAATCTTGATCTTCAGCGGGATTTTTACTTTCCAAGCTATACATCTATAAGGGACCCCTGCACCCCGCATTAGATCGTTGTACATGGACTGAACCGAAAAAGACTTAGTTGACGTCCAAATAAAAGAATCCTTCTGATTACTAGTAAAGTGTATGTGCGACTCGCATTATGTATGTTTTTACTAGGCAATAAGATGGGTCATATCCAATCCAACACGAAGAAGATTATCAATTGAATGAAGAGAATATGATGCTTGCACAAGCCTGAATTTCAGGCTTTGAACTGAAGACGACAAACAAGCCGCCTGTTAAATTTAATTTCTCTTTGTATTACAACATCCACCTCTCCTCTCTTCTTCTCCGGTGGGTAGGCCGGCAAGCTCAATTGCTTCCGATGGCGCCGTCCACTCATTCAATCGCGTCGTCGTCCTCCTCGGGCTCCGGAGTGGCGGGTAGCTGGTGGCGACAGAGAGGGCAGGTGGCTTTATGGCAGAGCCACTTGGAGATGCAGTGGCGGTGGAAGGCGTGGGAGCAGGGCATCGCCCTCAGCGTCTCCTCGGCGACGAACTCCTGCAGGCAGATGGCGCACTCCTCCCCCTCGCGAGAGCGACCCGACACCTCCGGCAGGATGGCCTCGCTGGCGGCGGCGACGCGAGCACGCTTGCTGCTGCGGTGACCATCGGTGTCTGGGGTTGTTGACACCCAGGGGAGATACTCCCGCATCGATACCCAAGCGGGCGAGACGTCCGGGTCGTCGGCGACGGCGAAGGGATTAGGCTCGTCAGGAGCAAGAACGATAATCTGCAGGGGGCTTTGGCCTTGCGACACATCGACCTCCATCGCGGGCGTGAGATTTGGGTCGTCGGCGAGGGCGAAGGGCTCGCCAGACGCAAGAAAGACAACCTGGGTCGTCGGCGAGGGCGAATGGATTAGGCTCGCCAGACGCAAGAAAGACAACCTGCAGGGAGCCTTGGCCTTGTGGCACAGCGACCTCCATCGGAGGAAACAGAAAAGGAGCTCGCAGAATTGAAGACGGCCGTCTGGCCGGCCGGATCTATCGCTGGAATGAGTGGAGCAGCAACGCAATGGGATCGATGGATGGATCAATTGATTACCAATTGCAAATATATGTAGGCGACGGCGGCGGCAGCTATTGTCTTGATTTGAATCGGAATCGGTAACGCTTCCGATCCGATTTCTTGCCGCCTACTACTGCTCGACCCGATTCCGATTGCTCTCCAGCGGGAGTGATGTTTCCCGCGGAGACGGCAACTGGTTGCAAGGGCGGCGGGGATTGATTGATGAGGGAGCTGCGGTAGAGGAGGACGACGCCGACATCTGGGACCCGCACGTCAGGGAAAGCGGTGGCCGACAAGCGGGACCCAGATGGCAGTAACCCAGATGGCCGACAAGCCGGGCGGGCGCCTGCCGATCTGTGCGCACTGGGCTTTAGCGGCCCATGTAGATGTAGGAACATTTTTATTTTTTTTCCTTTTCTTTTTGCAAACATAAATGCCCTGTTCAAACATCTGCAAAATAGCATCTTTTCTATGTAATTTATGGATGCAGAGAAAGTTTTTTTAGTCCTAAAACAGCCAATAGGATTGACTAAAAATATTCCTAGCCATCTGAGGTGGCTATATCTCCTACAACCATGTTGGCACAATACAAAAATGTGACAGTTTTTTGCGGCGTCATTTGTAGCTATGGCTCCGAGCTGTTGGTCCCTCTCGGCTCTCGCCTCCCAATCTCCCTTCTTCCTTGCAACAAACAACTCACACAAATTGGCAAGCAGACCATAGCGCACATCCATTTGCTTCTCAGACTACCCCTTCTGCCATATCCTTCCCAATCTGAGCTTGATCCGTGTGAATAGGGAATCTCTGAAGAAGCGGCCGCTGCCATCGCGGGGCTCGTGCAGCTAGGTCTGGCACTCTGGCCCCGTCGTGGAACAGCATTCTGTCACAGCCCTGGAAAAAAAAGAGAAAAAAAAAATCCCCGCCGGGCCCCACCTGTCAGCCTCCCCTTCCCTCCCTTCTCTCTGTTCCGCTCGGCGCCGCGCGCACGCGTCGCCGGCGTCCATCCTCGCATTTCATGCCACGTGCCGGCCATCCTCGCGAGCCATGCCGCCCCTTCACTCCTCCCCTCGCCCTCTCCTTATCCGCGCGCGACCGGCCTCGCTCCCCGCCCCAAACCCTAGCCCTTCCCCTCCATTGACGCCGCCGGCCGAGCTCCTCACCGCCGCGATTCGCCGCCTCGGTGAGCCCCCTCGCCGATGCCGCGCAAGGAGAGCTTCTCCTCCCTCTCCTCCTTTGATTTTGGCCCTCATCCGGCCCCTTCCCCTCCCCTGCAAAGCTGCCGCCGCGCCGGCCCGCTCGCCGCCGCCCCTGCTCGCCGCGCCGCCCCTCTGCCGCCGTTCCCCGCCGTCCAACTCACTGGTGAGCCTCACCGCCGTTCCCTCCACCCCGTGCGCGCCTTCCCTTCCCCCACTCCGGCCCCGCCTCTCCGCGCCGCCTCGCGCCGCCGCCCCCGCCGCTGTCGCTGCGCGTGTGTGCGCGCGCGTCGTGCTGCGTGCACGCCGTGGCCGCGCCCACGGCGCGCTTGGGCCGTGCGCACCCCGGGTCAAGGCCGCCCGTCCTGCTTTGACGTGGCCCGGGGGAGCCCCTGCCCGTGGGGCCCGCCTGTCGGCGCCTGGGCTGGCCCTGCGGGGTACGTCTAGCATTTTCAAACGAGTTTATTTGTGCTGCAAATTTGCAAAATGTGTAGAAATTCATGTATAGCTCCAAAAATTATGAAACTTATTTTGTTGGATTCCTCTAGCTGAGATATACTTAGAAAAAATATTGTTTTGTATGTTACCTTGCTATAGATTTATCTATAGTTTTATCTTGCAAAAGTGAGTTTAATGCTTATTTATTTGTATCCTGCTCGAAAAATGCCAAACCAAATTTTGTTAGACTCCTTGTGAGGTGTAGTTTCCAATGGTACTATTTTTTCACATCCTTCCTTTCTGTTTATTAAAGTTTTAGTTTGTTTTCTTATACTTTGTCTGAAAATGGTTTATTCTAGAACTTCTTGTTGGAAAGTGATAAAATGGCAAAACCAGTTTTGTTAGCTTTTTTTTCATGCCTAGTATCTAAGATAATTTTCTTGAATTTGTTTAGTTTAGGTTGCATTCCTTTTCTGTTTTATCTTGCTTAGAGTAGCTGAAAATTGATATATTTATGTTTAATTGTAGGAAAATGCTTTTGCTGCAAATCCAATTTTCATGAGTTTCTTGCATTGTCCTCTACATGCTCAAATTATTTTCATGATTCATACTTGTTGTTTAGTTTGTTTCTTAATTCTTACATCGCATTCATGCATTATAGTGACCGAGCCGTCGGAGGTCGAACCCGTGGAACCCACCGAGTCCGTGGAGCCTGAACCCGGAGTCCCGTTCGTGGTCGAGTCCGAAGCTAACCAAGGCAAGCAGCTAAGCATATTCCTTGCACCTATCTAATCTGATTTAGTTTAGCTATTCCACTTGAGTATTGTTGGGCTATATATGTATAGTATGTATGTATTGCATTTTTATACCTATCTTTATGCATGATCCTTCCTTGCTTTGTTATCCCTATTCTTGGCACTAGTGAGTTAGTTAATTACCAAACTTGACTAGATGCTTAGCCCTGCTTAGAGTACTTCTTTTGCTCACTAGACAGGAATGGTTTGGAAGATCACATTTACCGGTTACCTTGATCGCACTGGTTTGGTCTGGTGGCTAGTGAAGTGGGAGTACCGAGATTCGAGCGGAATGTTAGGGCCTAGAGAATGAAGTCACTTGGGCATAGTCCGCTTGGATCGATTAAGGACCGAGTGGATGCCATCGGCCTTGAGCACCTTTCCGTGCTACCACATATCTAATATAATGGAACGGATAAGCCAATTACCTTCTTTGACTTGATCATTGATGTGCAGTCCTAGTGTAAGGATCGATGGACCAAGTGGGGGGGGGGGGGGGTGAATTGGGCCTTTTTCAAAATTCTAAAGCAATAAAAACAACCTTAACCTATGCAATGCTAGTAAGGCTCAATTTACCAACCGGCTAACTAAGCAAACTACACAAGCTTCTAAAGAAAAGAAACTAAGCAAGGTAGAGCTAAGTTATGATCTCTAATATCAAGCACATGAAAAGTTGCATGAAAGTAAATGCTTGAAATGAAAGAGTGGGCAAGAGACAACCGGATTTTTCCCATGGTGTCGATGTGTTGGCACACACCCCTAATCCACGTTGTGACACTCACTAAGAGTCTTGTCACCTCCCATGTCACCGAGACTTGGGCGCTCACTAAGAGTCTCCGTTCACCATCCCGGCGTGGTGGAGCTCAAGCCACGTACACACTTCTTCGGGCTCCCACAATCCTTGGCAAGTTCCGGAAGAAACACCTTCAATCACCAAGATCGTCTAGGTGCTGCCAAACACCAAGAGTAACAAGCTCCTAAGCCTTTACTTGACCTACACTCAGTTGGCCCTAGCTCAAGCACACTTGCTACACTTGCAAAGGATGAGTTCTTCAAGGTTGAAGCACAGACAAAGCACTAGATCTTCTCTCTTTTGCTAAAAGCTCTTTCTCTTCTTCTCAAGGGTGGCCTCAGGTTTTCAAGGTGTCAAAGGCAACTGAAATGAGCCAGGGGGTACCCTTATATAGAGTGGAGGAGGTCACATAGCCGTTGGAAGTTTTCTGCAGAAAAACCGTGACCACCGGAAGAACCGACGGGATAGAAAGTATAGGCATCGGTTCAACCGGTCTCTCTGTGTCCAATAAGTAGCCGTTGGAGATCTGACATAGTATCCACGCTTGCGTCATTGCACCGGTGCATGCGCCGTAGGGGCATCGATTCAACCGGTGCTGAAGAGGTTCACTGATCAACTCAAACAAGCGTTCTGGAACAAAGTACATCCAATGCACCAGTGCTTTGACTCTGAAGCATCGGTTCAACCGGTGCTGAAGAGAAGTTGAAGTTCACCAAAACATGCTCTCTGGAACAAAGTACATCTAATGCACCGCTGCTTTTCTTGGGACCATCGGTTCAACCGGTGCTATAGAGTTTTTGACTTGATTCCTGCCTGCTTCCAGAGAAGATAGACCGACAGGGCATCGATCCTTCCGCCATGCATCGGATGCTCCGACGCTAGGGCACCGGTTCAACCGGTGCTGCTGTTTTTCTTTGTTTTCAGCTGAATTGACTTGGATTCGAATGTGACTTTGATTGTTTCTTCTTCCAAGAGTTGTGTTAACTTTTATTGACCATATTTTGCTGTTTTTGAGTGAGTGTGCAAGATTTCTAAGGCCAACTCAATTTTGATCAAGCTACTAACTCATGAACCCCTCTTAATAGTACGATCAAGAACTAGAAACTATAAAACCTAGCTAAAACAAGTGTCCTTCATCTCCTTGTGACACTTGAGACTAGAAAGGTCCTTCATCTTTCAAATTGAGTCCTTGGTGCGCATGATTGTTTCGAATTGAGGGGTCTCCTTTCATATTTCATATGAGACTAATCCAGTTATTGAGTTTTTCTTTAAAACACACGTTAGTCACATACGGTTGTCATAAATCACCGAAACTTACCATTAGCATCTATCGGCATAGATGCGCTACAATCTCCTCCTTTTTGGTGATTGATGACAACACAAAGTAGAGATACATACTATAAGAAATTGAAAGCGAAAAACAAGCATGCATTACTTGAAATAAAGCACATGTAGGGACATGTCAACACAGAGCATACGCAATATCCAAATAATATGTCCATACACAAAATCCATGAAGATCCAATCACGCCACACACCACCAAGCTCCCTCTATCTCTACTCCCCCTATCTATCTCCCCCTTTGGCAACAAAGCACCAAAAAGGAAAGCAAACTAATCCTGAGCTGGAGAAGGCGGGGTCTTCCGGCTGGGTCCGGTGGAGAACTGAGCGGCGGAGTCGTCGGCGTCGTCGTCCGTCCAGTCGTCGTCGACCGAAGAGGACTTCTGCTCGACCGGAGTCGTCGGAGCAGCAGAAGTAGCTGGTGTAGCGGTAGAAGCTGGCGCGGCGACGACTGTGGAGTCCGTCGGAGGAGCAGACGTGACGGGAGTCAGGTCTGGCTATGTGGGGCGCACGACGGACGGACGGAGCACCTTAGGCTGTGAAGGTGACTCGAAAGTGAGGGACTGAGCCGAGGGGTGCTGGAGCTGGTGTAGAACCTGCTGCTGCCTGAGGAACTCTGCACGCTGCTCGGCTGTCCAGACACTAGGCTGTGGAGCAGGAGCCGGAGTAGCAGTAGGAACAGGACTGGCAAACAACCCGGTCTGAAGAAATGGTGACATCGGGAAGGATGACAATGGTGTCTGCACAAAACCGCCAGCAGGAGGAGCGGGAGCAGTGGGGTCGAACTGAAGCTGCTGGGGTGTAGGGAGCTGAGGCTCAGGCAGTCCAGTGTGACGATACAGCTGACCGAAGCATCCCGAGAAGAAAGTGAACATCTGCTGCTGGATCTGGGACTGCTGCTGAAGCTGTAACCTCATGGCCTCCTGTTGCTGCCGAATGCCCTCAAGAACAAGTGTTTGGGCCTCCTGCTGGCGAGCCTGCTCGGCTTGCATGCCCAGCTGAGCTGCAACAAACCGGTCCTGCTGGTCAGAGAGCCGAGTAAGTATCGCTGCAAGAGAGTCTGGCTGTGTGACCTGTGTAGTGGTAACTGGAGGAGCAGGGGCTCGTGCTGCACCAGAGGATCCTGCCTTATCATCATGAGCACCTCGAGGAACAGTAACAGTGGGAATGAAATCCTCATCATCCTCCGAGTCCTCTGAGTCTGTGATCAGGTAGTGTGGGAGCTGGGCCTCTGCTGCTGCTAGTGACGCGTCCTCGGCTGCTGCCGGATCATCTGCAACTCTGCCCTCAGCCAAGACACGCTCATCAAGAATCTGTTATGCCCTGCGCTGGCCTCTCGAGCCACGACGACCGTCTCGAGGAGTAGCAGGTGAGTAAAAACTGAAGTGTGTCCTCGAGTGCTCCAGCTCATCCATATGCTCATTCTGACTTAGCTGAGCCAGGATCCAGCAGATCCAATGAGAAAACGGATGGCGACGGTGAACTGTCATCCCATCCAGAATCACGTCCTCTAGCTCGCAGATAAAGAAGTCGACTAGGTCAAAGTCACGACCTGTCATGATATATAGTAAGAGCCACTGCTGCAGAGCTGTAATCCCCTCGTTGTATCCAATCCGGAACAGCAGACTCTTCCTCAGAGCTAGGTGGATAGAGTGTACCAAGGGAGTCAGCCTGTCTGGAGTCCTCGGTGTGCCAGGCAGGAAGGGCTGCTGAAAGAGAACACTGATCTCCTCTGAGTACTACCACCTCGAGTCCGAGGACGAGAGCGGGACTCAGGTGTGGTCTGAGCTGTCTGAGTACATCCTGAGCGACGTAATTGTTGCTGTGGCTCCCCCTGAGCCTGAGGATCCCTGAGCCTGAGTGAGCCCTGCCTGTCTGCAGCATCTGCAACTGCCTCAGCTTGCTCTCGCTCGCGGTCCTCACGGGTGCGCTTTTTCTTCTTCTGCGCTACCATCTTACCCTTGCCCTTCTTGTCACCAGCCATCTGACATAGAAGCATAACATGGAATGATATGAGTCTAAAACGTGAAGCCTAGTGGATACCCGTAGAAACATCACACTAAAAGAGATTCTGAAGTGTTGAGCAAGAGTGTGATTTGTGCAAGGTAAGTGATATATGTGAACATGTGTGTAACTGAAGTGAGATAGAGACACGACACATGTCGAGGAGGTTAAGTTCATACCCTGATAGATCAAGCGAGGAAAAACCGACAAAACCGACACAAATTGTCTTGGGGACAATCTGTCGAACACCTTGAGTGCAGGTGAGCACAAGACGGGAGGGGCACGATGAACTTGGTTTCCTGTGCTTCAGGAGATCCAGAGGAGGACAGAGGTGCACGGCGTGGAGAATGGTGTGCTGGTGCTGCAGGCGGCGGCGCTAGACCTTGCTGGCGGCGGCGCGCGGTTGTTGC
Source organism: Panicum virgatum (assembly GCF_016808335.1). NCBI lineage: Eukaryota > Viridiplantae > Streptophyta > Magnoliopsida > Poales > Poaceae > Panicum > Panicum virgatum. The sequence continues at coordinate 4,303,238 of NC_053145.1, forward strand.
AGGAGCGGCGCGGGTGTGACGCGAACGCGGCGTGCGGGCGGCGCAGGGAACTGGCAGCGGCGGCGGCTAGGAGTGGCGTGCAGGCGGCGCGTGAGCGACGGCGGAGGGGCGGCGCAGGAGTGGTGACGGCGGAGCGGCGTACGGGCGCGGGTGCAGGGGCGGCGGTTTCGCGAGGAGGAAGAAAGACCATGTGAAGCTGATGCGTGGGGCCCGCGGAAGGGTTAAGTGAAAACAGAATGAGCGGGCCCGCCAACCCTAAGCACCGGAAGATCCGATGGTTCAGAGAAAAGAGCATCGGTGTAATCGACGGTATAACTTTGACCAGATCTGATTGAGATGAAAACGTGGTCAACAGGGGCACCGGAAGATCCGCCACTGAGGCACCGGAACATCCGACGGGCGTCGGTGCATTGGCAGGAGTAAGGTCCAGAGACGCTGCAAGGGCCAAAACTCCACGCAGTAGCACCGGTTGAACCGATGCTGAGGCGTCGGTTCATCCGCCAACCATCGGAAGCACCGGTGGCCATCGGTGTAACGGTCGGGAGTTGTTCCAGAGGCGATGCAGAAACCGAGCCACGAAGACTTAAGCACTGGTTGAACTGATGAAGTGAAAAACCAGGCGTCGGTTTAACCGGTGGTTAAGGAAATTTTCTGCTGAACTACAAACTCTACTTCTGATCCAAATTTCCAAAACCAAAGCCATAAACACTCAATTTGGACCATTTTCGAGAGACAAACTCACCCCTCAAACACTCATACTAAGTGCTCGCAAACTTTTATATAAACATAGGCAAATTAAGAACCAAGCGAGGTTTAACCACAAAAACCAAATGTATGAGCCACTTTGCCTATGAACTTAGAGATTGAAACTTTAAGTTCGATAGGACGTGACTCAATAGGCATGACAGCGCAACATTGATCTTATCACCCTTGTAGAGATGATATATCATATTTAGCATGAATATCTTTCTCGAAGTGTGATTTGCTCCCTTGTGATGCTACTAACGTGATGCAATGCCTAATGCAAAGCTTAGAATTAAACATGGATGCATTCTATATGACAAGCACATGCATTGCATAAATTTAAATCTATCTTGTCAAGTTTGAACCCTTGGCAAGCTTCTTCATGATGAACCATTCTTCATGCCATGAGCGAAACGAAGACCACCGGCTCATGCAAGACCCATGTTCATCACTATCTTGACAAAGTTAGATAAGTGTCCTATATGTATGCAATTTTCTATATGACAAGGCAACTTACATGACGTTTGCCGTATCTAATACATTAAGCTCATTCCTTAGCCTAACAAAAGTACTCTCGTCTAAAGGTTTTGTGAAAATATCCGCCAATTGCTCCTCGGATCTCACACCTTGAAGAGATATGTCTCCTTTAGCTTCGTGATCACGCAAGAAGTGATGGCGAATATCAATGTGCTTTGTGCGAGAGTGTTGAACCGGATTTTTGGCAATTTTTACGGCACTTTCATTATCACAAAGGAGTGGGATCCTATCTAATTTCACACCAAAGTCCAAAAGGGTTTGCTTCATATATAGGATTTGGGCACAACATGCACCGGCCGCTATATATTCCGCTTCCGCGGTGGACAAAGCCATGGAATTTTGCTTCTTACTTGACCAAGAAACTAGAGAACGCCCAAGCAAGTGGCAACCCCCGGAGGTACTCTTGCGATCTACACGGCTTCCGGCAAAGTCCGAATCCGAGTATCCCAAGAGATCTAAGCTAGCGCCTTTGGGGTACCACAAGCCTATGCTAGGGGTGTGCCTGAGATACCGAAGGATCCTATTCACAGCCGAAAGGTGTGACTCCTTTGGATTTGCTTGAAAGCAGGCACACAAGCACACACTAAACATTATATCGGGCCTAGATGCGGTAAGGTAAATCAAAGACCCTATCATAGAACGATAAAGGGATTGATCAACCGTTTTACCGTCCATATCCAAGTCGAGATGCCCATTGGTTGCCATGGGTGTCTTGATTGGCTTGCACTCATCCATCTTGAACTTCTTCAAGATATCTTTAGTATACTTTTCTTGATGGATGAATGTCCCTTCCTTCATTTGTTTGACTTGAAAACCAAGGAAGAAGGTCAATTCGCCAATCATGGACATCTCGAATTCCCTAGACATCATGGTAGCAAACTCATGGCTTAGTGAATCGTTAGTTGAGCCAAAGATAATATCGTCAACATAAATTTGACAAATAAAAAGATCCCCGTTGACGTCTTTTGTGAACAATGTGGTGTCCACCCTCCCGATCTTGAAGCCTTGCATGATTAGGAAGTCACGAAGCCTCTCATACCAAGCCCTTGGAGCTTGTTTGAGCCCATAGAGTGCTTTGTGCAACCTATAAACATGGTTAGGATTCCTCGGATCTTCAAACCCGGGAGGTTGCTCAACATAAACAAGTTCGTTAATTACGCCATTTAAGAAAGCACTTTTCACATCCATTTGATACAACTTAATGTTATGATGTGAAGAGTAAGCAAGAAGGATGCGGATAGCTTCAAGTCTTGCGACCGGAGCAAAAGTTTCACCAAAATCCAAACCTTCGACTTGAGAAAACCCTTTTGCTACAAGTCTAGCTTTGTTGCGTATCACCACCCCATGTTCATCTTGCTTGTTTCGAAAGACCCACTTGGTGCCGATGATGTTCTTGTCTTTTGGAGGAGCTTCGAGGACCCAAACTTCATTGCGGGTAAAGTTGTTTAATTCTTCTTGCATGGCCATCACCCAATCCGATTCCTCAAGCGCTTCCTCTATGCTAGTGGGTTCAATACAAGAAACAAACGAGTAATATTAGCAAAATGAAGCATGCTTGGAGCGAGTTCTTTCTCCCTTGGAAGGACTACCAATGATTTGACCAATTGGATGATCCTTGGAGATGCGACCATGCTTCACTAGCGGTGCTTGAGTGGATGCTTGTTGGGGTGGATCATGGGTGACTTGTGCTTGTGGTGAAACACTTTGCTCTTCTTGTTCTTGGACTTGGGGTGTTGGTGTTGGCACATCTTCTTGAGGTAGTGGATCATCTTTTTCTTGAACTTCATCCACTTGGGGTGCCGTGGAGGTTCTTGGTGTAGATGAGGAAGGTCCTCCCCCTTGATCATTGCCTTCATGCACCTCTTCCGGCTTGATATCCCCAATGGACATCTTCTTCAAAGCTTCATCAATCTCATCATCACCTACATTGTCATAGCCAACAACCTGCTCTTGGGAGCCATTAGATTCATCAAACTCCACATCACATGTTTCTTCAACTAACCCAGAGGTCTGATTGAATACTCTATATGCTTTGGAGTTTGATGCATAACCAATAAAGAAACCTTCATCACATCTACTCTCAAACTTACCGAGCCTTTTCTTCTTATAAATGAAGCATTTGCAACCAAAGACTCGAAAGTAGGATATATTTGGTTTCCTCCCGGTGATGAGCTCATATGGAGTTTTCTTGAGGAGTCGGTGGGGATACACTCGGTTGGATGCATGACACGCCGTGTTGATTGCTTCCGCCCAAAACTTCTCGGACGTGCCATAATCATCCAACATTGCTCTTGCTAGGGTGATGAGTGTCTTGTTCTTTCTTTCCACCACTCCATTTTGTTGAGGCGTGTAGGTGGCGGAGAACTCATGCTTGATGCCCTCTTCATCGCATCATTCTTCAATCTTCATATTCTTGAACTCGGTGCCGTTGTCACTCCGGATCTTCACAATTGGGCAGTTGTACTCCCTTTGAGCTCTTCTTGCAAAAGTCTTGAAGATTTCCGGAATTTCACCCTTATCGCCTAGAAACATGACCCAAGTGTAACGTGAAAAATCATCAACGATAACTAGGCAATAGAGGTTACCACCAATGCTCTTGTATGTAGTTGGACCAAAGAGATCCATGTGAAGTAGCTCGAGCGGCTTGGAGGTAGACAACATCGTCTTGATGGGATGATGTGTTGCAACTTGCTTCCCGGCTTGACATGCTTTGCATAATTTGTTCTTGTCAAAGGTAACGTCCTTCAAGCCGGTGATCATCCCTCTCTTGTGGGCCTTCTTGAGGTTGCTCATGCCAATATGAGCAATTCTTCTATGCCAAAGCCACCCAAGAGACGACTTGGTGAAGAGGCATGTCATGGTGCTTGTTTGCTTTGTAGAGAAATCCACCAAATAGATGTTGCCATGCCTAAACCCCGTGAATACCATTGACTTGTCTTCTTTAAGAGTTACTACAACACCATTCTTGTCAAAGGTACACGCTAGTCCAAGATCACATAATTGAGCAATAGAAATAAGATTAAAACTAAGTGCTTCTACAAACAAGACATTAGAAATAGATAAATCTTTAGAAATAGATATTCTACCCAAACCTAAGACTTTTCCCCTTGAGTTATCACCATAGGTGACATGTTCATGATCGCCGGGGTCTTCAAGAGAGGTGAACATGCTATCATTGCCGGTCATGTGTTGAGAGCAACCGCTATTAAGTACCCAATGTTTTCCACCGGCTTTGTAGTTCACCTACACACATGAGAATTCACTTTTGAGTTTTAGGAACCCAAACAAACTTTGGGCCTTGCACATGTGTGACAAGAGATTTTGGGACCCAAAGTTGCTTGGGGAGCTTCTTCTTTGACTCCTTAGCAATTTTGCCAATAAATTTGGCCTTCACCTTGCCCTTCACTTTACTCAAGAGAAAATGGTTATCTTGAAACATTGATGAGTAATTCTTTGGTAAGTTTGGAATAGGACGTGATGGTAAGGTGCACTCCCTAGTGTGGTGCCCGGTGACTTGGCAATGTTGGCAATATGAACCAACTTCCTTGATGAAGCTAATCTTGATCTCCGGAGAAGGAGTAGTGCCTTGATTTGGCTCCGGAAATGAACCAAGACCTCTCTTGCCATAGTCACGTGCATTGTTGAAGAGAATTTCCTTGTGGATGTATTCTCCTCTTGAGAGCTTCTCCACACTACTCTTGAGGCTTGCTACTTGATCCATCAATTCCTTTTCCCTAGAAGGAGCAAGCTTGGGCACAATATTAGTGGCATTTGTATTAATGAGTAGGTCATCACATGAAGTAGAAGCATTGACCTTTTCAATAGTTTCATGAGCAAAGTTCTCAAGACTTGGGTCAATTGCTTCGTAGGCAAATTCAAGTTCTTGATACTTGTGAGCCAACTCCCTATGCTCTTGTTTAAGCTTTTTGTGGCTCTCTTCAACTTGCTTAGCAAGTACAAGTGACTCATTGTGCTTTTTGAGCAAGTCATTGTACTTGCCAAGCAAGTCGGAGTGGGCAAGCTCTAACTTGGCATGAGTGCTCTCAAGAATCTTGACTTTGCCCTTTTCCCTCTTGATGACGGATGTATACTCATTAATGAGGTTAGTGAATTCATAAGGGTCAAGCTCTTCATCACTATCATATTCACTATCTACCTCACATACCTTTGTGTTACCTTTTGCCATGAGGCACATGGGAGGCGGAGGTAGTGGTGATTCTTCATTTGTGAGGGCGATGGTGACGATATCTTCTTCATCACTTGAATCTTCGCTTGATGAGACATCGGTCACCCACTCTTGTTTTTCCACCAAGAAGCATCTCTTGGTGTGCCCTTTCTTCTTTGGGAAGAGCTTGGTCTTCTTGTCATGGCTCTTCTTCTTTCCAAGCTTCTTGTTCTTGATCTTCTTTTCATCCTCTTCATCATCGCTTGAATCATGGCGATGTTTGCTTTTGTTGTCCTTCTTTCTCTTGTCCGGCTTGGGGCAATCGGGAGAGATGTGGCCTTTTTCTCCACAATTTTAGCAAGTTTTGTTTTTGACATCTCCCCATGACCGGAACATTCTTCTTTTGGGGTCAAAGTTGAAACCCTTCTTGTTGATCTTGTCATTCAAGCGTGTGAACTTTCTCATCATAAGAGTAAGTTTTCCATCATCTTCTTCATCGGATGAGCTCTCATGATGATCTTCTTCTTCATTGCTTGAGCTTGACTCTTGCTTGACCATCTTGAACTTGCGGTGCTTGTTAGTCTTGGTTTTGAGAGCAATTGACTTGCTAGTTGTTGGCTCTTCGGACATACCAAGGATACCCATTTCATGAGCGCGGATTTCGCCCACAAGCTCTCCCACTTCCATTGTGTCAAGATTCTCCTTTTGAAGCATAGCATTGATGATGTTGTATTTGGGCTTCGGAAGGAGCATGAGAATCTTGCGGTTGATGGAGCCACTGTCAATTTTGGAAACTTCAAGAGCATTAATGTCCTTGACAATGACATTCAAGCGAGAATACATATCATTGCAATTTTCATGAGCTAGCATTTTAAAGGAATCATACTTAGCTCTAAACAAATGATATTTTTGTTCACGAACTTTTGTAGAGCCTTCATGGATTTCAATTAGCTCTTTCCATATATCACTTGCCAAGTCCATACCATTTACTCTAGCAAAGTCTTCCTCACTAATGGCTTCAAAAATTGCATTTCTAGCCTTAGCGTTCCATTTTAATTGCTCCGATGTGGGAGTTCCGGTGAACCCGATCTTTGTTGCCAACCACACTTCGGGGGCAATCGCATCAAGATATGCGGCCATACGAACTTTCCAATAGGCAAAGTTCTTGCCCTCGAAGTGAGGCGGCGAACCTCCCATCTTGGTCATAGCTCTAGGCGGTGAAGCCTAATGATCCAAATGAGCAACGAGGCTCTGATACCAATTGTAAGGATCGATGGACCAAGAGGGGGGTGAATTGGGCCTTTTTCAAAATTCTAAAGTAATAAAAACAACATTAACCTATGCAATGCTAGTAAGGCTCAATTCACCAACCGGCTAACTAAGTAAACTACACAAGCTTCTAAAGAAAAGAAACTAAGCAAGGTAGAGCTAAGTTATGATCTCTAATGTCAAGCACATGAAAAGTTGCATGAAAGTAAATGCTTGAAATGAAAGAGTGGGCAAGAGACAACCGGATTTTTCCCGTGGTGTCGATGTGTTGGCACACACCCCTAATCCATGTTGTGACACTCACTAAGAGTCTTGTCACCTCCCATGTCACCGAGACTTGGGCGCTCACTAAGAGTCTCCGTTCACCATCCCGGCGTGGTGGAGCTCAAGCCACGTACACACTTCTTCGGGCTCCCACAATCCTTGGCAAGCTCCGGAAGAAACACCTTCAATCACCAAGATCGTCTAGGTGCTGCCAAACACCAAGAGTAACAAGCTCCTAAGCCTTTACTTGACCTACACTCAGTTGGCCCTAGCTCAAGCACACTTGCTACACTTGCAAAGGATGAGTTCTTCAAGGTTGAAGCACAAACAAAGCACTAGATCTTCTCTCTTTTGCTCAAATCTCTTTCTCTTCTTCTCAAGGGTGGCCTCAGGTTTTCAAGGTGTCAAAGACAACTGAAATGAGCCAGGGGGTACCCTTATATAGAGTGGAGGAGGTCACATAGCTGTTGGAAGTTTTCTGCAGAAAAACCGTGACCACCGGAAGAACCGACGGGATAGAAAGTATAGGCATCGGTTCAACCGGTCTCTCTGTGTCCAATAAGTAGCCGTTGGAGATCTGACACAGTATCCACGCTTGCGTCATTGCACCGGTGCATGCGCCGTAGGGGCATCGGTTCAACCGGTGCTGAAGAGGTTCACTGATCAACTCAAACAAGCGTTCTGGAACAAAGTACATCCAATGCACCGGTGATTTGATTCTGAAGCGTCGGTTCAACCGGTGCTGAAGAGAAGTTGAAGTCCACCAAAACATGCTCTCTGGAACAAAGTACATCTAATGCACCGCTGCTTTTCTTGGGACCATCGGTTCAACCGGTGCTATAGAGTTTTTGACTTGATTCCTGCCTGCTTCCAGAGAAGATAGACCGACAGGGCATCGGTCCTTCCGCCATGCATCGGATGCTCCGACGCTAGGGCACCGGTTCAACCGGTGCTGCTATTTTTCTTTGTTTTCAGCTGAATTGACTTGGATTCGAATGTGACTTTGATTGTTTCTTCTTCCAAGAGTTGTGTTAACTTTTATTGACCATATTTTGCTGTTTTTGAGTGAGTGTGCAAGATTTCTAAGGCCAACTCAATTTTGATCAAGCTACTAACTCATAAACCCCTCTTAATAGTACGATCAAGAACTAGAAACTATAAAACCTAGCTAAAACAAGTGTCATTCATCTCCTTGTGACACTTGAGACTAGAAAGGTCCTTCATCTTTCAAATTGAGTCCTTGGTGCGCATGATTGTTTCGAATTGAGGGGTCTCCTTTCATATTTCATATGAGACTAATCCAGTTATTGAGTTTTCCTTTAAAACACACGTTAGTCACATACGGTTGTCATAAATCACCGAAACTTACCATTAGCATCTATTGGCCTAGATGCGCTACACCTAGATACGTGGCTACGGGCTATGCAGAGAGGCTTAGTGTGTCTCCAGGAGGACCTATGTGTAGGAAAGTTTAGAGATGTCCCTGGTGGAACTAAGTCTCTACTCGTAATCTAGGTGTGAGGTTCAATGATCGAGCCTTGTTGGGAACGGTTGACGTGAGTACCCCCTTGCCCGGCGTGATCGGTTGGGTGAGTCACATGGTCCTCGCGTCGTGTGGGTAAAGTAGTACACCCTTGCAAGGTTATAAACAATTTGAATTGCCACGCTCTCAGATATGAGCAAGCTCTTGGTTCGCCGAATTCCTCTTAGAGAGTTTCGGTGTTGTTGGTTTTGGAATCATGTCTTGTCAATGATCTATTGATTATTATATTACTCTCATAATCAACTAAAAGTGTTTGGGGTGGGCAAGATTAATTAATTCTGATAGGTGATAGTGTAGAGAGTTAATGCTTATGCAATAATTACTTAACTTTAAAGCTTTTACTTGAGCCAATGCATGATCCTTGCTTATTAAATTGCGTAAGTCTTGCGGAGTACCTTTGTACTCAGGGTGCTTTCTAAAACTAGTTGCAGGTGAGCCGGAAGTGGTGTTCGGCCACTTCTACCCCGCTGATCCGAACGCGGGGAAAGAGTAGGTCGTGGTGGCTATAATGATGTCCTTGAGCAAGGCGTCATTACTTTAGTAAGTCTTTATCGTAATCGAGCTTCGGGAGAGCATGTAAATGCAATAAACTTTATGTTTCTATTCAATATGACTTTTGTGAGCCCAAGGCTTGTAAGTGAAGCTTGAAACCCACCTATATTGAACTTGTAATATTAAGTTGTGAACTCTGATAGTATAAAACTGCTCTTTGTGGATTTTTGGCGATGTATTCGATTGTAAATGGTATGTGCGTATGCTGATTCTAGGCGTATGTTGGAGCACATACCGGGACTACCGGATTCGATATTATTTTGGATGAATGATGCGTCGGTTATTCGTGTCTCTAGATGTGGGATAACACGTGGCACGCTCTCCGGCAAGCACGTGTTAACTCTCATCTGGATGATAATGACCGACGGTTCGTTTAAAATTGTATCAAATTGGGCGGTTCTCACAACGGATATCAGAGCTGAGGTTTCCATGAAGTGAACCTAAAATTTGTTTAGTGGGTTGAGAGTAAAATAAAATTTGATCACTTGCACTAAGATTTATTTTGGTTAAAAATTTGAATTTAAGGTAAAATGCTAACTTTCTTCCTTTGTCTTAGAGCTAATTCTTTCTTACTGCTTCACTCATTTAATTAAGATGTGCTTAACCCCTCTTGTCTTCATGAGTAGCAGGAGCGTAGGAAAACCCTTTCACCTGCTGGAAACCTTTTGAGCCTTTTACCGGGGTTGAGAGGGTGAGAATCACCCATTGTCCTAAGTGCTAGTAGGAGAGTTGTAGCGCTGCTGGGCAATGCGGTTGTTTCGGGTCGTAAGTGAGTGCTAGAACATTAAGGCGTGCTCACGATGTGAGGAGACGTCATGTTGCATTCATACCTCGCATGCATGCATACTTTCTCTTGGTTTTCAAACCTGCATCTAACTAATCTAGTGTGTCCTGGTGTAGTTTTCGCTGATCTCGTTCTTGCTAATCTTAGTGGACCAAATCTACTCTATCTCTTAGAGTTGCTACTCTGGTGTTGATCGTGTGTTAGATTTTTATCTACACATTATCTTTCCACCCTGCCTTTGAGTATCATTCTCTATCTTTCATTCCTGACCGCTAACCGTTTTATTTATTAATAGGATGGTGTTGCGTTCGGGAACCGAAAGGGATGGTGCCAATGGTTCGGGTGGCAATAACAACCGCAACAACGAGGATCCCCTTCCTAATCCTCCAGTTCACCCAAATCTCGCGGACGTCTTGGCCCGGCAAACTAAACTGATGGCGACCATAGTCAATCAGATGGGCAATATCGGCAACCATGGTCCAAGAGCTGAGCCCCCAGTGAACAGGTTTGGGGATTTCTTCCGCACCAACCCGCCCATCTTTCGTGGCTTCAAAGATCCTCTGGATGCGGATTTCTGGCTCAATGTGATTGAAGAGAAGCTTGGTCTTATTGAGTGTGAGCCCCATGAGAAGGTTCTTTTTGCTGCCCACCAACTTCATGATGCCCCTGGGGCTTGGTGGCGGAACTTCAAGGCATCTCACCCTGCCAATTACCGCTTCACATGGGAGGAGTTCCGTACAGCTTTTCGCTCCTTCCATATTCCCAAGGGTATCATGGATATTAAGAAGAAGGAATTTCTGAATCTCACTTAAGGAAGTCGTGATGTGATGGCCTATGTCAATGCCTTCAACACTCTCTCCCAATATGCACCTGAAGAAGTGGCCACCGATACTAAGAAGCAAGAACGCATGTATGATGGGCTCTCCGCAGAATTACAAGACAAGCTCTCCACTACCAAGTTTGAAGATTTCAATGACTTGGTGAACATCGCTATCAGAGCTGAGCACAAGATGAAGAATCTTGAGGCAAAGAACAAGCGTCCTGCTCCTACCTCGGCAGGCGGTAGCTCCTCACGTCCACGTCTGGGGCCTTCTCCTTTTCCACCTCGGGCACCGGGTACTCAACCTCCCCGCCCTATGTGGATTGTGCGCCACCCTCAACCTCCTCAAGGACAAGCTCCTAGGCCGGTCAATGCCTATTGGAACAACCCAGGTGTTGCCGCAAAGGGTCCGTGCTTCAATTGTGGTGGCCTAGGCCACATCTTGTAACATCCCGAAAATTACCTAAAATAAATCGTGCGCTAAAATTTGGCTTCGTCGTTGAGCTCGAGATCCCTCCTTGAAACCCTAACCCCAGTTGTCCGGAATCCTCCCTGTTCCGCCGGATCTCCCGATTTCCCAAAGACCCGACACCCGTATCCAGCACCCTGTTTCCCCTCGACCTGCGCGTCGCGCTCTCGCGCGCCCGGACGCCAAGCGTGGCCGACCGGCTCCGCGATCAGCGCCGTGAACCCGGCGCGGATCCATCTCTCTCCCCCTCTTTTTCTCCCTCCATTTCTCTTTTTCCATTTTCTTTTCTTTTTCCTTTTCCCTCTCCTTCCCTCTCTCTCTCTCCTTCCTTTCTTCTCTGCCGCGCGCGTGACCCGGCCCCTCCTGCCCCCTGCTCCACCCGGCCGCGCCCTCCACCGGGACACGCCGCCTTGGACCCCGCTCCGGCCACGCAACGCGCCTGGCCCGGCCCGGTCCTCCTCCGCGCGCGCGCTGCTACTGCCCCCCCCCTCGCGCGCGCACACGCCATTAACACCTCAGCCTGAGCGCCGCGCCGCCGCGCCACGGCCGCCTGGCCGCACCTGTGCGCGCAGCGCCCCGCCGTCCGGCCCGTGCGCAGCCCCGTCGCGCGCAGCACCACCCTGCCCAGCCCCGCTCGCCTGCGCACCGTGCTTCACCCCGGCCCGCGCGCGTCACGCCACGGCCGACCGCCGTTGACGCTGCACAGCGGCGTCGACCGTGGCACAGCGCCGCCTGCGGCGGTCGCCGCCTGCCCGTGGTGTCACGTCGCCTCGCCGCTCAGTTTTCGCACGCCATTGACGCCCCACCAGTGCTCCCGCGCCGTGCCGTCGCCTCGCCTCGCCGCCCCCATGCCATTAACGCCGCCAGCCCCCGCCACCGCCTTGGCCGCCTATAAAAGAGGCCGCCGAGCCCCCGAGCACCACACCGCCACCTCGAACCGCGCCGCCACCCCACGCCCCCTCTCCGCAACCCTGCACCGCCGCCGCCGCTCACTCACCCCCGCCGCTGCTGGCCTCCGTGGCCGGACCGCCACGCCCCACCCCGGCACAAGGTGAGGCCGGGGATCGACCCCGCAGGGCCCCCACCTCCTTTCCCCTCTACCCCGGGCCGCCGGCGAGGCTCAGAGCCGCCGAATCGCCGGCGCCAAGCGCCGCCTCCACCCTCCCCTGTTCGGGACGCGAGAAGGGGGAAGAAGAAGGGCGATTTCGCCCAGAACCCCCTCCCTTTCTCCTATTTCCTTAAGAACCCTTCCACCTCTTGATATTTTTGCAATTAGAACCCCCTCTTCTGCTATATTCTCAAAACAAACCCTCACCATATAAACTTAGTTATAAATAAGCCCCTGACTCTTTTAAATTAACCCAAGAAACTTCTAAAATATAAACCAAGCCCCTGCCTACTTAATCTTAATTACAACTAGGTCCCTAGACCTCTGTTTAGGGCCTAAACGCTCCCCTGACCTATCATTTTATGTGCCTAACGACCCCGGCTTAACCTAAAATTTTACCCCGCCTCTCCTAACTTAGTTTTGGCCATACTGTAACACCCTAATTTAAATTCCAGCATTTATCAATAAATTTAATTGGCTTTAGTATTTTCTCTAAGGTTTATTGTGCTTAGTTGGCATTTAATCTAATTTTTGTTTCATAATTATTAAAATTTTGCCATAGGTTTAAATTTTTGTTGCATTCATGCTGGTGCATAATTTTATTTGAGTGTGGTTTGAATTCAAATTCAAATTTGAATTCAAACTTTGTTTGAATTAGAATTAGAAAAGAGAAGGAAAATAGAAAACCCTGTCAGCCCAGCAATACCCAAAGCAACCCGGCCCAAAGCCAACCACCAACCCAGCCCATCTCCTCTCCCTTCCGTGCGTGGCCCAAACTCCCCGCGTGGCCCAGCCCGCCTACGCCCCGCGCTCCCCTCACCTCGGCCCAACGCGCGCCAGCGCTGAAGCCCAGCTGCAGCCTGCCTCCCTCTCACCCGCACCGCCTGGGCCCGCACGTCAGCGCGCCCCCGCGTCATCCCGCACGCCACGCGCCTCGCCCGCCCGACCTGCCGGCCCCACCTGTCGGCGCCGCGTCAACGCCGCAGCCAGCGCACCGCGCTCCCGCTGACGAGGATGGCCCACGAGTCAGCCCCCCTCTCTCCTCCTTCCCTTCCCCGCTCCGCGCAACCGCGCCCGGGATCACCGGCGAGCTCGCCGGGATCCCTATCCCGCCGCAATCCCCGCTCGGCCTCCTTCTTAACCCCAGCCGCACCCCCCTGCGCCCCATCTCCACCCCGCCGCCACCCCGAAAACCCCAAGCCGCGCCGCCGTGCTTCCGGAGTCGGAGCAGAGCTCCCCTGCGCCGCCGGTGAGCCCTCTGCCGCTCCGATTTCTTGCCGCCGGTGCCACTCCGGTCCTGTTAACCCATCTGCCGGCCTCGCAGGCTCGCCAGGAGTCGATCCGCGGAGTCCAGACGCCCGGAGAACGGCCGCCGAACCCCGCCCGCGACCACCGTCCCCGCTCCGCCGCCGGTCAGCCTCGCCATCGACTTCGCCGGCCCGTTTCCTTCGTTTCCGAGCCTGGTGAGCACCAGCCATTCCTCCCAATCCTTTTGGCGCTAGAATTCGGTAGTTGTAGCCCCGAGAGACCCCCGAATCGGCCTGCGCCGGCGAGCACCGCCGCTCAGCTCCGCCCCGCGCCATGGCGAGCCCCAGCCTAGCCTCCCCGAGCCCAGTAAAGGCCACGGGTGGATCATGCATAGCGCGTAGATCCTCCCCGACCCAATCCCGCTCGGTTTTGACCCCCGGAGCGCCGGATTGGGCGTCTCCGGCGAGTTTTTCCCCACGCGCCGCCGCGGGAAAAGGTCCCCGGCGACCCAGCGCCGCCGGCCGTGGCCCCCTTTGCCCTGGACCGCCGGATCCACAGGCAACGGCCCTGATTAGATCAAGTTGCCGTCCAACCCGAGCCGCGCGATCGCGATCCGACGTCCCAGGATCGTGCGTACCGGTTCGCCCGCGCCCTTTTGCTAAAGAGACCCTGGGTTTATTCTAAATAAACCCGCAGTCCATCTCAGTTGAAATATATTTTCAAGTATGCCCTTCCTTTTAACACTTAGACCCCTGATCTTTTTAGATTTTGAACCCGCCGTCCAGCACCTGGCCTTTTGCACGCCAGCCCTCAGATTTAATCGTTATTTACGTTTTAGCCCTCGGTTTTAGCAGAAAAGTCCCTGGAACTTCAGTTTTCTTACAAATAAGCCCCTGAACCTAGTTTTTAGCCTAGAATACGCGTTTTAGCTCCGTTTTTAGCGTTCTTTATATCCACGCGATCGTTGTAACGCGTAGAATAGTTCTAGAGTAGTTTTGTGCGCTGTTTTTATGTATTGATGTACTGTTTCTTAGTTTTTGTTAATGTTTGTTTGTATGCTTATTTTGTGCATTGTTTTGGCCATGTGTTCGTGAGTAGACGTTGATCCATCTGAGGAGCCTCAGTACCAGTACCCGGAGCAGCCGTCTTCCGAGCACTTTGAGCAGCAGCCAGAGCAGTACGAGGAAGGCAAGTATAACATGAACAACCTATCATCTTTAAATACATTTTCATACTGCATTTTAATACTGTATGCCTTTAAGGATTTCCTAGCCACTTTATATCCTTTATATATATCCTTTGGGTTGCATTTTGGTTAGTTGTGCTAGGTTGCTGCGCTATAACACACTCTGGTCCTTTTTAATTAATTTGATTAATGGTTTACTTGAACTTAATTCTGAGAGTGGCACTCTGTGTGGCTTGAGTGGCTCACGTCTCGTTAAAATTGGCTTTTGTTAGAAACATGGTTTAGGGGGCCAGCACGGTGCTTACTGCCTGGTTGGCCACTCTCCATAAGGACCGGTTCATAGAGCGACAACCTGGGACAACAGCGCTACCACAAGGCTAGAATGGGATAGACTTGGCGTAATAACTAGATCTTTTTGGTTTGGAGTAACTTACCTGCGGGGCAAGAGTAGTAAGCTTCAATGGTCCCTGCTCCTCCGGCTTGGTCTGTGCTTGGATTGCGCTCCTGTGCTTGTACCCCCGGAGGTGGGCCCCATCGTCGCCGACCTAACTCTCGCGGTTACGCCTTACCAACGAGATTCTTTCTAAAGGCCTCGTAGTGAGTCGCTAGTCATCTCACCTAAGGAAGTGTGATGAACAACTGGCGTAGCTCACGACTTGTGGGTAAAGATGTGCAACCTCTGCAGAGTGTAAAACTGGTATACTAGCCGTGCTCACGGTTATGAGCGGCCCAGATCCTCCTTTTGATTAGTGAAGATATCTCCTTCCGGCGAGGGAGGTGCTTCTCGGGGTTTTCCTTGGTGGTTTGGTCTTGGTTTGGTTCTCAGTAGTAGTATGATTAAACTTGATTAATTACTATGTAACTGGGTTAATGGTAATTCATCAACTAGTAGTAAATAGCTTAAATAAAATTTTGCCAACACTTAAAAGCTAATGCAGTTGAGTCAGCCAACCTTAGAGCCTCATAGTTTGTGTTATACTTGTTGAGTACAAGTTGTGTACTCACCCTTGCCTCTTCTCTACTTTTTCCTCTTGGCTACGCTACTGCTGCTCAGTTCCTGCCGACGCGAGGGAGTTCGCTCAGCGCTACCAGGACTACGAGGACTTCTAGGTGTTCGTCTCCCAGTCGACGTCCCTGTGGCGCCCTGCTTCAGCTTCGGAGAGCTTTTATCGTATTTTTGTACTTCGCTTCTGCTGTATCAGACATTTTGTCATTATTGTAATAAATAACATTCGTATTCGCTTTATTATATCTTTTTACGTGATATGTGCTATGATATACTGTTCATTCTGTTGTATATACGTGTGACTTGATCCTGGCACGTATATGATTGCTCGGTTTATGCTCTTTTATAAACCGGGTGTTACACATACCATTCAGAAACCATCCAAAAATAATACTCTATGCTTTATATTTCATGTGTTCCCGTTTCGAGCTCGACGACAAAACTTTGTTTTGATTGTGTGCTTGTTTGTGTGCGCTGTAGACCTCGAAGTGAGCGAAGGAGAGCCCGTTGACGAGCAGTGCTGTGAGCAGGTGAACGAGGACCCGTTCCGTGACCCCGAGCCCGAAGGACAGGACCTCCCCGAAGGCTACGAAGACGGCAAGTTCAATCCCATCCCTTGATGCATGTTTCTGTCCTAGTTTTTATAAACACAACCCAATGGCCTGTTTTATAAATTGCATATGTTTTACTTGCATGAAAACACGGTTGGATAGCCACCCCTTGATTTGTGATGACCATTCCTTGACCACCTAGATTAATGTCTGATTTTTGTTTGGACGTTAATCGATATTAGAATGCTTAGGACTTTACTCATAATACTATTTGATTT
Source organism: Panicum virgatum (assembly GCF_016808335.1). Taxonomy (NCBI): domain Eukaryota; kingdom Viridiplantae; phylum Streptophyta; class Magnoliopsida; order Poales; family Poaceae; genus Panicum; species Panicum virgatum. Next base: position 4,319,762 of record NC_053145.1, read on the forward strand.
ATAAAGAAAATGTGTGCGTGTGGGAAGGGATAAAATGTGGATTTTCGAAAGATGAGTATGGGCGAGATGGACGGCATTTCTGTGTGATTTGCCGATTGGTGTGCTTATGCCTGTGTGGCTGGGCAAAGAAGGGAGATATCCATCTTGTCGCGTCTAAGGACCGAGTTGGTGTGTCATCTCACCTAACTCCACTATCGTGCAAACCACTCGACCGTTGTATGGGCAACGGCGTAGCATAAATCCCACTAGTTGGTGTGATAGCCATCAGGAGAGCTGAGAGCAACTGGTGACTAAGGAGAAGGGATAAGCCCAGAGTGACTTATGCCCGGTTATACCTAAGTGAATGGTCGATGACCCCTTGGTGCATCCCGTGATGGCTAGTCAGGCTTAGCTATGGTGGGTAATGGCTATGTTGGGATCTACACCGACACGACGGTGTTCGAGTTGTGGTATCCTACTTGTGGGTAAAGTTGCACACCTCTGCAGAGTTAAGAATCTATTCGAATAGTCCGGGCCCACGGTATTGGGCGAGTTATGGTGTGGTCACATAACTAGTGTTTCTTTGGGATGGGCTAGTGTGAGTTGTTTTGGAATTGTGTCCGGCAGTTGTGCCGTGTGCTACGACGGACGGGGAGTCCGGTAGCAGTTTTAAAACTTGAACTCTGTGCTACTGCAAAAGCTTATTCCTAAAAGGTTTTTCTTTAAAATAAACCCCTGCATAAAATATCGTTGTTCCTGCAAATTAAACCGTAACCTTATCCTTGTTTTACCTATGCATATTATTCTGTTATAACCCCCTCCGTGGGTGTGGTTGGACTTGCTGAGTACGTTTGTACTCACCCCACTCTTACTTTTTACAGAAGAAGACCCAGACTTCGTGCCAGACGACGCCGAGTAGGGTTATCGTTCTACACCCAACCTTGCCTGTGGAACCGGCCCTGTCGAGATGCCCCCGCTATCGCAGTACTCTGAGCCCGTGGTAGACCCTATGTGGTTCGCGGTCTGGTGTTATGTCGTAGCTTGGCTAGTTATTATCATCATTTGTATCGAGTGTCCTCCAAGGTTTGTACGGTTTTGAACCATCTGATGTAATAAATGTGGCATCAGCCTCCTGGGACTGATGTTTTGTATCACATTTAAGTCTTCTCTTATGAGGGGACGCTTCAGGTGGTATCAGAGCCGTAGGTTGGCCGTAGGACGTGACCCTAGGAGCGAAACCCGTTTTCAGGACCTTTCACGTTAGGACTTTTCTATCCTTAATCCTCCCTCACACAAACACTTACCCTTGGTTCTTGCCCTGTTCCAGATGGCTGACGATGGATGGATTGGCGGAATCTGTTTCGCAGAGCCCGGCCTTCCTAAGTTGTTGATACTCAGCCTGGAACGCATTGGAGTTGTGGACCCGCCAGAGTTTCTTTACCGGGAGTATGACTCCAGGGGCACTCTTCGGTGTGACCTGATGATCTTCATAGCAAGGAGCACCCGCTACCCTGATGTGGACCCTTGGTTCATCTCCACCACTGGGTTCCGTTTCCCGGATACCTATCGGAAAGCCGCCCGTAAGGCCCTGCGACGGCTCCGAGTGATCTACAGGCATCACCTCCAGCGGACTCCTATGGGATTTTTCCCGCCGACTGAAGGAAGGGGACGCACATGGATTGCTAGGATGAGAGGACTTGGAAGAGAAGAAGAAGACCTAGAAGACACGGTCTCTCACCTATCCATCTATCTCACCGGCCTGGATGAGCTCTATCGTGAGCAAGCAGCACAACTGAAGCAGCAAGTCCACAGAGCAGAAAAGGCAACCCAGGAGCTGGATGAACAACGGTCGAGGACCGTACATGCCGAGTATTCCCTAGCCGCCCTCCAAGTCCAAATGGATGAAAAAGAGGAAGAACTGGAAGAACAGCGGGCAAGAGCCACACGCGCCGAGGACTCGCTAGCCGCTCTCCAAGCTCGTATGCGGAGGTACGAGGCTCGCTGGGGAATAGGCGGATGGATAGAGGAAGATGAAGAAGAAGAACCCATGGAAACCCATTGGGACGTAGGTAATCAGACAGAGGAAGAAGAGCCCGAGGAAACCCATTGGGATAAGGGTACTCAGACCGATGACACCACGGATCAGTATCTCCCACTGAAGAAGCGCTCCCTTAGGATTGAGGAAGAATCCCCATGATAGGAGTAGTCTCTAAGCTAGGACCTTTGCTCTAATAATCATGTACCTGTAAAGTTGTACCTCACCGTGTTACCATAATAAATGTTATCTACCCCTCTTGTGTACCTCAAATAATTGTGCAAGTTTTTCACCCTATCTTTGTTTTCAGATGGCTGAGGAAGGATGGACCCAGGGCGACTGCCAAGCTGCACCTGGTTTCCCCAGCCTCTTGATCAACGCCCTGGAGAGCCTTGGCGTCACGGAACGCCCAAGGTACTACAGCAGAGAGTACGAGCATCACGGCACTCTCCGCTGCAGGGTGATCCTAGTCATCGCCAGAAGTGACCGCTACCCCGACATCCAGTCATGGCGAGTGACTGCTACAGGGTTTAGGCACCAGGACACCTATCCCCTAGCCGTCAGAAAAGCACTTCGTTATCTGTGCCGGATTTTCGAAGGACACCTCACCCCCACACCAATGAGGTTCTTTCCACCAGCCATCAGGACACCAGTTTGGGAAGCTCGAATGAGAAGCCTGGAACGGCGCCGCCATGAAGAAGTCCTCCTGTACCAAGTAGCTACCTATCTAGCCTCCTTGGATCAGCTCTTTGACGAGCAAGCCAACTTGCTGAGGGAACAGACCCATCGAGCCGAGCAAGCAGAGCTCGCGCTAAGATTGCAGCAGATCCGAGCAGTCCAAGCCGAGGCAAGAGCCGCAGCAGCGGTCAGCAGTGAAGCAGTTGCTCAGGAGAGCCTCAGGCAAGCCCGAGACCGGCGTATGCAGGAATGGGCTAGTAGTGGAACCCCAGTCCCGGCAATAGGAGAAGACCATGTTCTACTCGGAACGCCCGTCATAGGATGGGGACCACTCGTAGGAAACCCACTAGCCCCACCCGAGAATCCTGGAAGGTCTACGGCCGCCGCAAGAGAAGCCGCAACGCAACCCCGGGAAAACGGAGGTCTAGAGGATGGCGAACCGGGACCACTCATTTCCCCAGAGGTCGTGTGTTCCTTTCCGAGGGAGGAACCCACTCAAGCCGATGAGTCAGCCTAAAGTGCTAGCGACCATCAAGGGATGAAGCCGTGTGGTCCGAAGAAGATCAGTGCCCCTTTTCTTTTGTAGTTGTGTACCCGGTCGTGTAGTACGCGTTTGACCTTGCCCCTTGTTGTACCACCCTTGCTGTAATAAAGTTGCTTGTGCTTGTTGTTTGTGATGATTGCTTGTGGATTGTGTGCTTGCCGGCAGTAAATAGATACTGCCTTTTCAAAAATACGACTTAACCAACTTAAACATCACCTAATCTTAGTCCCAATCCACTCGTTCTGCAGATGGTTTCCCGGAGCATCACAAGGGCCTCCCGAGTCAGGGACCCTGCAGCCGCTGATGCAGGAATACACCCTGACGGGCAAAACCATCCTCAGGAGGAACAAGAAGTGAGTCAGGGCAGAGGATAAAATCATGGTGCACAGCTGCCACCACCACCACCACCACCTTTCGTGGACCTGGCACAAGTAATCCATAACCAGACTCTCATACTGGAGACACTAGCCAATGCTCTAGTGAACAGGCAGCCACGAGAGCAGACCTTTAATGACAAGCTGACAGCTTTTCTGAGGGCCAAGCCACCCACTTTTGCCGGATCCAGCAACCCCTTGGATGCAGATGACTGGCTCCGCGTGATCCAGAGGAAGCTCGAGCCATTTGGGTGCCAGGATCGAGATAAAGTTCTTCTGGCTGCACATCAACTCACCGGGACTGCCTTAGCCTGGTGGGAGAATTACTGCGCTGCTGCCAGAGATGCCTCCACTATCACCTGGAATGAATTCGTGAGGGAGTTCCGCCGTTATCACATCCCCTCGGCCACCATGAAGCGCAAGGTAGATGAGTTCCGCGCACTTCAGCAGGGGAGTATGTCGGTGGAAGAATATACTCACCAGTTTATGGAGCTGTCTCGATATGCGCCAGATGAAGTGAACGACGACGAGAAGAAGCAGGACATGTTCAAGAAGGGACTAAACCCAGAACTCAGGACCCTGCTCACTCCTCAGATCTATCCTGATTTCAACACCTTGATGAACAAGGCAATCCTCACCGAGAAGGCTAAGATTGATGAAAGGAAGGAGAACAAGCGCAAGTTTCTGGAGAGTAAGTCTCGCCAGCAGGATCGTTTTCAGAAGACCAGAAGTCTCAGCTACAACGCACCAAGGTCCCAAGCCCCAATGCAGTACAAAACTCAGTCTCAAGTGACAGGACCACGGGCCCCTAACACCCAGCCCAGAAGCCAGAACACCATGAGGGCCCCTCAGAGTAATGCAAGCCAGGTCACCAATAACAACAGCAATGTGAGGGCCTGTTTCAACTGCCGAGAGACAGGGCATTTCATCGCCGACTGCCCTTATGCCAAGAACAAGCCAGCTACTTCAGCTTTCTCCAACACAGTGAACGGACCCAAGCCAGTGCTGACCGGTGCCAACCGAGTACCCCTCCGCGGCAACAGCAGCAACAACAACAACCAGCAGAGGCAACCTCAGCAGTCTTTTGGACGAGCCCGTGTCAACCACATCGACGCACAGGAAGCTCAAGGAGCCCAGGGCGTAGTACTCGGTGAGTACCTAGTCAGCTCAACTCTTGCAACAGTACTGTTTGATTCTGGAGCATCACACTCATTCATATCCTCGAGCTTTGTGGAGAAACATAAAATACCTACGGTACTACTAAAAACACCCCTATTAACCCGGACGCCCGGAGGAGACATCAGGTGTCAACTGGGTTGTCTACGGGTAAGGATCAATTTAAGTGGGGTAGAGTTTTTAGCAGACCTAGTAGTGCTTAAGTCAGAAGGGATAGATGTAATCCTTGGAATGGACTGGCTAAGCAAACACAATGGCCTCATAGGTTGTACGGATAAGGTAGTACATCTAACAAACTCAGAGGGAGTCCGAGTGACCTGTCATACCCGGGAAAGTGGAGCAAACCCGATGGTGTTTAGCATGGAAGCCAAGTCCTTGGAGGAAGTCCCAGTAGTGAATGAGTACCCCGACGTCTTTCCCGAAGAACTTCCCGGTATGCCACCAGATAGGGACATAGAATTTGTCATTGATCTTGTTCCTGGAACCGCCCCCATAGCCAAAAGACCCTATAGGATGGCGGCCTCTGAGTTGGCAGAGTTAAAGAAACAATTAGAGGAGTTACAACGGATTGGCTTCATCAGGCCAAGTTCGTCTCCTTGGGGAGCCCCGGTTCTATTCGTCAAGAAGAAGGACGGAAGTATGAGGTTGTGTGTAGACTACCGGGCACTAAACGAAGTCACTATCAAAAATAAGTACCCCCTTCCCAGGATCGATGATCTCTTTGATCAGTTAAAAGGAGCCAAGTACTTTTCCAAGATTGACCTAAGGTCCGGATATTTTCAGCTCAAGATTAGGGAAAGCGACATCCCGAAGACAGCCTTTGTCACCCGATACGGACAGTTTGAGTTCACAGTGATGTCTTTTGGACTGACAAATGCACCGGCCTATTTCATGAACCTCATGAACAAAGTGTTTATGGACGAGCTAGATAAGTTTGTCGTAGTCTTCATTGACGCATACTTATTTACTCAAAGAGTATTCAGGAGCACGAGCAACACCTGAGGGTAGTTCTAGAGAAGCTGAGAATGCATAGGTTATACGCCAAATTCAGCAAGTGCGAGTTCTGGCTGGAGAAAGTAGCCTTCCTTGGTCATATTTTGACCGCAGAAGGAGTGGCAGTAGACCCCGAGAAGGTCGAAGCAGTATCCAACTGGCAGCAACCAACCAATGTCAGTGAGATCAGGAGTTTCCTCGGATTAGCTGGGTACTATCGGAGATTTATTGAGGGATTTTCTAAGATAGCCCGGCCCATGACAGAGCTGCTCAAGAAAGAGAAGAAATTCACCTGGACGGAGTCGTGTGAAAGAAGTTTCCAGGAGTTGAAGCGAAGATTGACGACAGCCCCAGTGCTAACCCTGCCGGATATTCATCGGGATTTTGTCATCTATTGTGATGCGTCCCGACAAGGATTGGGTTGTGTGCTGATGCAAGATGGGAAAGTCGTTGCATATGCTTCCCGTCAGCTCAGGACTCATGAGCAAAATTACCCGACTCATGATTTGGAGCTTGCAGCCGTAGTGCACGCACTTAAGATCTGGAGGCACTATTTGATTGGAAATAAGTGCGAAATTTTTACCGATCATAAAAGTCTGAAGTACATCTTCACCCAACCAGACCTAAACCTGAGGCAGAGAAGATGGCTGGAATTAGTCAAAGATTATAATTTGGAAATTCATTATCACCCAGGTAAAGCCGATGTAGTAGCCGATGCCCTAAGTCGGAAATCCTACGGGCCCAAGAATGACCATTTACGAGAGGAAATGGCACGATTAAATGTGCACATTGTCCCTCGAGGTTCCAGCCAAGTGCTGAACGTTCAATCCACTCTAGAAGAAAGAATCAGGAAAGCCCAAAAATCGGACAAGGGGCTGATGGAAATCCGGAGGCAAACCGGAGAAAATAAGGCCCCAGACTTTCGAGTTGATAATAAGGGAACGTTGTGGTATAAAGACAGAATTTGTGTGCCCCAGAAAGGAGATTTCAGGCAGATAATCATGGATGAAGCCCACAACTCAGCCTACTCCATCCACCCAGGATCCACCAAAATGTACATGGACTTAAGACAGAAATATTGGTGGAATGGGATGAAGGCAGATATTGCACGATTCGTCGCCCATTGCGATACTTGCCAGAGAATCAAAGCTGAACACCAGAAGCCGGCAGGATTGTTGCAACCCCTACCCATTCCGGTTTGGAAATGGGATGAAGTAGGAATGGATTTTGTAGTGGGTTTGCCCAGAACCCAGAAAGGACACGATTCCATATGGGTAATAGTGGATCGCCTTACTAAATCAGCTCACTTCATACCCGTACGGACCAACTATGACGGGGAGAAGCTAGCTAAGCTCTATATAGAAAACATAGTGAAATTGCATGGTGTGCCCAGCCGAATCATTTCAGATAGAGGGACCCAGTTCACCTCAAGATTTTGGAGGAGTTTGCATAAAGCCATGGGCACCAAGCTAGACTTTAGTTCCGCTTATCATCCGCAGACGGATGGTTAGACGGAAAGGGTGAATCAGATTATGGAAGATATGCTGAGAGCGTGTGTTCTCACTTATGGCAAAGATTGGGAACAAAGCTTACCGTATGCCGAGTTCTCATACAACAACGGGTACCAAGCAAGCTTGGGCATGTCACCGTTTGAAGATCTCTACGGAAGAAAATGCAGAACCCCTCTGATGTGGTCAGAAGTTGGAGAACGTGCCCTAGTCGGCCCCGCACTCATAAAGGAAGCAGAGGAAAGAGTCGCCGAGATTCGAGAAAAGCTAAAAGCAGCCCAGTCCCGACAAAAGAGCTATGCGGACAAGAAAAGACGGGAAATAAGTTTCAACCCAGGAGATTTCGCGTATCTCAAGGTATCACCCATTCGAGGGACCCGAAGATTTCAGGTACAAGGAAAATTGGCCCCTCGGTATATTGGACCATACCGAGTTCTGAAGAAAATTGGAGCAGTAGCATACCGTTTGGAGCTACCAGAAGAAATGTCGGATATACACCCAGTGTTTCATGTCTCGCAATTAAGAAGGTGTTTGAGGGTACCCGAGGCAGAGCATGTGCCAGTAGAAACGATAGATCTGCAGCCAGACCTGCGATATCAGGAAATACCGGTCAAGATTCTAGACACCGTCGCCAGGAGAACCAGAAACTCCGAAGTACGAATTTGCAGAGTTCAGTGGAGCAGACACGGAGTAAAAGAAGCTACATGGGAGCGCGAAGATGCTCTGAAGAAGGAATTTCCCCACCTGTTTAGGAACCAGTCGAATCTCGAGGACGAGATTCATTTTAAGTGGGGTAGGTTTGTAACATCCCGAAAATTACCTAAAATAAATCGTGCGCTAAAATTTGGCTTCGTCGTTGAGCTCGAGATCCCTCCTTGAAACCCTAACCCCAGTTGTCCGGAATCCTCCCTGTTCCGCCGGATCTCCCGATTTCCCAAAGACCCGACACCCGTATCCACCCTGTTTCCCCTCGACCTGCGCGTCGCGCTCTCGCGCGCCCGGACGCCAAGCGTGGCCGACCGGCTCCGCGATCAGCGCCGTGAACCCGGCGCGGATCCATCTCTCTCCCCCTCTTTTTCTCCCTCCATTTCTCTTTTTCCATTTTCTTTTCTTTTTCCTTTTCCCTCTCCTTCCCTCTCTCTCTCTCCTTCCTTTCTTCTCTGCCGCGCGCGTGACCCGGCCCCTCCTGCCCCCTGCTCCACCCAGCCGCGCCCTCCACCGGGACACGCCGCCTTGGACCCCGCTCCGGCCACGCAGCGCGCCTGGCCCGGCCCGGTCCTCCTCCGCGCGCGCGCTGCTGCTGCCCCCCCCCCCCCCCCTCGCGCGCGCACACGCGCTCGGCCGCAGCAGCTGCTCGGCACCTCAGCCTGAGCATCGCGCCGCCGCGCCACGGCCGCCTGGCCGCACCTGCGCGCGCAGCGCCCCGCCGTCCGGCCCGTGCGCAGCCCCGTCGCGCGCAGCACCACCCTGCCCAGCCCCGCTCGCCTGCGCACCGTGCTTCACCCCGGCCCGCGCGCGTCACGCCACGGCCGACCGCCGTTGACGCTGCACAGCGGCGTCGACCGTGGCACAGCGCCGCCTGCGGCGGTCGCCGCCTGCCCGTGGTGTCACGTCGCCTCGCCGCTCGGTTTTCGCACGCCATTGACGCCCCACCAGTGCTCCCGCGCCGTGCCGTCGCGTCGCCTCGCCGCCCCCACGCCATTAACGCCGCCTAGCCCCCGCCACCGCCTTGGCCGCCTATAAAAGAGGCCGCCGAGCCCCCGAGCACCACACCGCCACCTCGAACCGCGCCGCCACCCCACGCCCCCTCTCCGCAACCCTGCACCGCCGCCGCCGCTCACTCACCCCCGCCGCTGCTGGCCTCCGTGGCCGGACCGCCACGCCCCACCCCGGCACAAGGTGAGGCCGGGGATCGACCCCGCAAGGCCCCCACCTCCTTTCCCCTCTACCCCGGGCCGCCGGCGAGGCTCAGAGCCGCCGAATCGCCGGCGCCAAGCGCCGCCTCCACCCTCCCCTGTTCGGGACGCGAGAAGGGGGAAGAAGAAGGGCGATTTCGCCCAGAACCCCCTCCCTTTCTCCTATTTCCTTAAGAACCCTTCCACCTCTTGATATTTTTGCAATTAGAACCCCCTCTTCTGCTATATTCTCAAAACAAACCCTCACCATATAAACTTAGTTATAAATAAGCCCCTGACTCTTTTAAATTAACCCAAGAAACTTCTAAAATATAAACCAAGCCCCTGCCTACTTAATCTTAATTACAACTAGGTCCCTAGACCCCTGTTTAGGGCCTAAACGCTCCCCTGACCTATCATTTTATGTGCCTAACGACCCCGGCTTAACCTAAAATTTTACCCCGCCTCTCCTAACTTAGTTTTGGCCATACCATTCAGAAACCATCCAAAAATAATACTCTATGCTCTATATTTCATGTGTTCCCGTTTCGAGCTCGACGACAAAACTTTGTTTTGATTGTGTGCGCTGTAGACCTCGGAGTGAGCGAAGGAGAGCCCGTTGACGAGCAGTGCTGTGAGCAGGTGAACGAGGACCCGTTCCGCGACCCCGAGCCCGAAGGACAGGACCTCCCCGAAGGCTACGAAGACGGCAAGTTCAATCCCATCCCTTGATGCATGTTTATGTCCTAATTTTTATAAACACAACCCAATGGCCTGTTTTATAAATTGCATATGTTTTACTTGCATGAAAACACGGTTGGATAGCCACCCCTTGATTTGTGATGACCATTCCTTGACCACCTAGATTAATGTCTGATTTTTGTTTGGACGTTAATCGATATTAGAATGCTTAGGACTTTACTCATAATACTATTTGATTTATAAAGAAAATGTGTGCGTGTGGGAAGGGATAAAATGTGGATTTTCGAAAGATGAGTATGGGCGAGATGGACGGCATTTCTGTGTGATTTGCCGATTGGTGTGCTTATGCCTGTGTGGCTGGGCAAAGAAGGGAGATATCCATCTTGTCGCGTCTAAGGACCGAGTTGGTGTGTCATCTCACCTAACTCCACTATCGTGCAAACCACTCGACCGTTGTATGGGCAACGGCGTAGCATAAATCCCACTAGTTGGTGTGATAGCCATCAGGAGAGCTGAGAGCAACGGGTGACTAAGGAGAAGGGATAAGCCCAGAGTGACTTATGCCCGGTTATACCTAAGTGAATGGTCGATGACCCCTTGGTGCATCCCGTGATGGCTAGTCAGGCTTAGCTATGGTGGGTAATGGCTATGTTGGGATCTACACCGACACGACGGTGTTCGAGTTGTGGTATCCTACTTGTGGGTAAAGTTGCACACCTCTGCAGAGTTAAGAATCTATTCGAATAGTCCGGGCCCACGGTATTGGGTGAGTTATGGTGTGGTCACATAACTAGTGTTTCTTTGGGATGGGCTAGTGTGAGTTGTTTTGGAATTGTGTCCGGCAGTTGTGCCGTGTGCTACGACGGGCGGGGAGTCCGGTAGCAGTTTTAAAACTTGAACTCTGTGCTACTGCAAAAGCTGATTCCTAAAAGGTTTTTCTTTAAAATAAACCCCTGCATAAAATATCGTTGTTCCTACAAATTAAACCGTAACCTTATCCTTGTTTTACCTATGCATATTATTCTGTTATAACCCCCTCCGTGGGTGTGGTTGGACTTGCTGAGTACGTTTGTACTCACCCCACTCTTACTTTTTACAGAAGAAGACCCAGACTTCGTGCCAGACGACGCCGAGTAGGGTTATCGTTCTACACCCAACCTTGCCTGTGGAACCGGCCCTGTCGAGATGCCCCCGCTGTCGCAGTACTCTGAGCCCGTGGTAGACCCTATGTGGTTCGCGGTCTGGTGTTATGTCGTAGCTTGGCTAGTTATTATCATCATTTGTATCGAGTGTCCTCCAAGGTTTGTACGGTTTTGAACCATCTGATGTAATAAATGTGGCATCAGCCTCCTGGGACTGATGTTTTGTATCACATTTAAGTCTTCTCTTATGAGGGGACGCTTCACATCTCCAGGGACTGCCCCTCTCCGAGGCGTGGTGGTGCCTTCAATGCACCTAGGCCCAATACTCCTCTGCCTCAAGCATCGCGTCAGGAAGTCAAGCCACAATAAGCTCCTAAACGTGGCCGCCTCAACTACACCACCGCCGAAGAAATTCCGGAGATTGCCGAAGTCCTCATGGGTACGCTCCTAATCAATTCTCACCCTGCTATGGTTCTTTTTGATTCTGGAGCAACTTTTTCTTTCATCAGCAAGAAATTTATGCTGCATAGTAAGCTTGAGATGCAAAACCTACCAGTGCCATATCATATAGAATCACCGGGTGGGGAAATCATTGCCAGACACTTTGCTAGTGAAGTTCCAATTCTCATTGAGGGAGTTACTTTTCGAGCTAATTTTCTCGTTCTAGACAAGCTGGAGTTAGATGTGATTCTTGGGATGAATTGGTTGGGTAAGCATGACGGAGTTATCAAATGTGGGCCCCGCACCATCAATCTTTTGCATCCCTTAGGGAGTAGAGTTTTACTGTCTCTTGCCAAGAGGGAATCTTGTTTATATGTGTTGGCGGGTACCAAAGCCACGGCGTTGGAAGATATTCCCGTGGTGTGTGAGTATCCAGATGTCTTTCCGGAAGAATTACCGGGTATACCTCCTGATCGTGAGGTGGAATTCATTATAGAGCTCATGCCCGGGACTGCTCCTATCTCTAGACAGCCTTACCGAATGCCTCCCAATGAGTTGAAGGAATTGAAGAAACAACTCAAGATTCTGTAGGATAAGGGTTTTATTTGTCTGAGCTCCTCTCCTTGGGGATGCCCGGCTCTTTTTGTGAAGAAGAAAGATGATAGTTTACGGATGTGTGTTGATTACCGTCCGTTAAACGAAGTCACTGTCAAGAACAAATATCCTCTTCCTCGGATTGATATTTTATTTGATCAACTCTCGGGAGCTCGATATTTCTCCAAGATTGATTTAAGATTAGGTTATCATCAAATCAAGATCCGGAAAGAAGATATTCCAAAAACAGCTTTCTCTACTAGATATGGTCTCTATGAATTCACTGTCATGTCCTTCGGCCTCACCAATGCACCGGCTTATTTCATGTATCTGATGAATAGCATCTTCATGGAGGAACTTGATGTCTTTGTGATCATCTTTATCGATGATATTCTTATTTATTCCAAGACCAAAGAAGATCATGCTCGTCATATTCATATTGTTCTTCAAAAACTTAGAGAGCATCATCTTTATGCCAAGTTTAGCAAATGTGAGTTTTGGCTTGAAGAAGTATCTTTTCTTGGTCATGTCCTCTCCAAGGATGGTATTGCTGTGGATTCTAGCAAGGTGCAAGATGTTCTTGATTGGAAGCAACCTCAGAATGTCCATGAGATCCGGAGTTTTCTTGGGCTTGCGGGATATTACCGCCGGTTCATAGAGAACTTCTCTAAAATTGCGAAGCCTATGACCGAGTTACTGAAAAATGGGGTCAAGTTTGAGTGGTCCTCAGCCTGTGAAGCAGCCTTTCAAACCCTTAAGGGTCGCCTCACTACTGCTCCAGTTCTTGCTCAGCCAGATATCTCCAAGAGTTTCGATGTTTATTGCGATGCTTCTCGCATCGGTCTTGGCTGTGTTCTTATGCAAGAAGGCCGAGTGGTGGCCTATGCTTCTCATCAACTCAAGAGACATGAAGAAAATTATCCTACCCATGATTTAGAGCTTGCGGCTGTTGTCCATGCTCTAAAGATATGGCGTCATTATCTGCTTGGCAATCATTGCAACATCTATACTGATCACAAGAGTTTCAAGTACATTTTCACTCAATTGGATCTCAATATGAGACAACGTCGATGGCTTGAACTGATCAAGGATTATGACATTGAAGTGCACTATCATCCCGGTAAGGCGAATGTCGTCGCCGATGCACTAAACCAAAAGGCTCAATGCAACTGCTTGACCATAGCTCCTCTTGTGCGTACTCTCTGTGACGATCTTCGGAAACTCGGAATTTCTATGGTCAAAGAAGGCTATCTTGCTACTCTTATAGTCAGATCTGATCTTTATGATCAAATTAAGAAAGTGCAAAAAAAGAATAAGGGTATGGCTCGAATTCGGGAGTTAATGAATGAGGGCAAAGCTCGATATTTCTCTATAGACGATCAAGGAGTTCTATTCTTTGGGAAGCGAATTGTGGTGCCAAAAGATCATAACCTCAGGCGAATTATCCTTGATGAAGCCCATAGTTCTCAATTCTCCATTCATCCGGGCAGTACCAAAATGTATCAAGATCTCAAGCAAAGATTTTGGTGGACTCGCATGAAGCGAGAAATTGCTCGGTATGTCTCTGAGTGTGATATTTGCCAAAGGGTTAAGGCCGAACATCTCAAACCTGCCGGTACTCTTCAGCCCTTACCTATCCCATCATGGAAATGGGAAGAAATTGGAATGGATTTTATCACCGGGTTACCCAGTTCTTCTCAAGGATATGATTCTATATGTGTAATCGTTGATCGTCTAACAAAGTCGGCTCATTTCTTTCCAGTAAAGACTACGTATCATGTCAAGCAATATGCGGAGTTATATCTCACTCGCATTGTCTGTCTGCATGGTGTTCCTAAGAAAACTGTCTCTGACCGTGGTCCTCAGTTTGTTGCTCACTTTTGGAGAAGTCTTCATGAAGCCACGGGAACTGATCTCACCTACAGTACTGCTTATCATCCTCAAACCGACGGTCAAGCCGAGAGAGTCAATCAAGTCTTTGAAGACATGCTGCGAGCCTGTGCTCTTATATATGAGAAGAAATGGGTTACTTGCTTGTCGTTCGCAGAATTTTCTTGCAACAATAGTTATCAAGCAAGTATCAAAATGTCTCCATTCGAAGCTCTCTATGGAAGACGGTGTAGAACTCCGATCAATTGGTCCGAATCCGGAGAAAGATCTTTCTTTGGTCCGGATTTGGAGAAAGATGCTGAGGATCAAGTCAGAATTATCCGTGAGAATCTACGCATTGCTCAATCTCGCCAGAAGACTTATGCTGATCGCCGTCGCCGAGAACTACATCTCAAGATTGGAGATTTTGTCTATCTCAAGGTTTCTCCATTTAAGGGCACTCGCCGTTTTCAAGTCAGAGGAAAGTTAGCGCCACGCTATGTCAGACCTTTTCGAATCATCAAGAAGGTTGGAGCAGTGGCTTATCAGTTGGAACTTCCTCAATCGCTCTCCGCAGTGCACAATGTCTTTCATATCTCTCAGTTGAAGCAGTGCCATCGTGTTCTAGCTGACGCCATCAACTTTGAGTCACTTGACCTTCAACCGGGCCTTACCTACGAGGAACACCCAATTGCCATTCTTGATCGAGATGAAAGAAAGGTGAAGTGTAACATGGTAAAGTTTGTAAAGATCCAATGGAGCAATCATTCCGAAGATGAAGCCACGTGGGAGCGTGAGGATCGGTTACGTCAAGAATACCCGGAATTCCTTTCCGATGAGTAAGTTTTCTCCCTACACCACCCCACTTTCTTGATGAAGTTCATAGTTCTAGATGTTATATATGTGTACACAGTCACCATCAAGAAAACCCTAGGAATGTCTCACACCACATCGTCCCTGTCTTTGTGCATCATCTCTTAGATGTTTATCTTGTCTAAGTGAATATGGCCTCAGCTTAGTCCGAGTTTTATCCTTCCCCTCTTGTCTACCTAAATCTCGGGATGAGATTTTCTTAAGGGGGGGGAGAGTTGTCACAGCCCTGGAAAAAAAGAGAAAAAGAAAATCCCCGCCGGGCCCCACCTGTCAGCCTCCCCTTCCCTCCCTTCTTTCTGTTCCGCTCGGCGCCGCGCGCACGCATCACCGGCGTCCATCCTCGCGTTCCGTGCCACGTGCCGGCCATCCTCGTGAGCCGTGCCGCCCCTTCACTCCTCCCCTCGCCCTCTCCTTATCCGCGCGCGACCGGCCTCGCTCCCCGCCCCAAACCCTAGCCCTTCTCCTCCATTGACGCCGCCGGCCGAGCTATTCACTGCCGCGATTCCGTCAAGGAGAGCCTCTCCTCCCTCTCCTCCTTTGATTTTGGCCCTCATCCGGCCCCTTCCCCTCCCCTGCAGAGCTGCCGCCGCGCCGGCCCGCCCGCCGCCGCCCCTCTGCCTCCGTTCCCCGCCGTCCAACTCGCTGATGAGCCTCACCGCCGTTCCCTCCACCCCGTGCGCGCCTTCCATTCCCCCACTCCGACCCCGCCTCTCCGCGCCGCCTCGCGCCGCCGCCGCCGCTGTCGCCGCGCATGTGCGCGCGCGTCGCGCCGCGTGCACGCCGTGGCCGCGCCCACGGCGCGCTTGGGCCATGCGCACCCCGGGTCAAGGCCACCCGGCCTGCTTTGACCTGGCACGGGGGAACCCCTGCCCGTGGGGCCCGCCTGTCGGCGCCTGGGCTGGCCCTGCGGGCTACGTCTAGCATTTTCAAACGAGTTTATTTGTGCTGCAAATTTGCAAATTGTGTAGAAATTCATGTATAGCGCCAAAAATTATGAAACATGTTTTGTTGGATTCCTCTAGCTGCGATCTATTTAGGAAAAATATTTTTTTGCATGTTACCTTTCTATAGATTTATCTAAAGTTTTATCTTGCAAAAGTGAGTTTAATGCTTATTTATTTGTATCCTGCTCGAAAAATGCCAAACCAAATTTTTTTAGACTCCTTGTGAGGTGTAGTTTCCAGTGGTACTATTTTTTCACATGTTTCCTTGCTGTTTATTAAAGTTTTAGTTTGTTTTCTTATACTTTGTCTAAAAATGGTTTATTCTAGAACTTCTTGCTGGAAAGTGATAAAATGGCAAAACCAGTTTTGTTAGCTTTGTTTTCATACCTAGTATCTAAGATAATTTTCTTGGATTTGTTTAGTTTAGGTTGCATTCCTTTTCTGTTTTATCTTGCTTAGAGTAGCTGAAAATTGATATATTTATGTTTAATTGTAGGAAAATGCTTTTGCTGCAAATCCAATTTTCGTGAGTTTCTTTCATTGTCCTCTACATGCTCAAATTATTTCCATGATTTATACTTGTTGTTTAGTTTATTTCTTAATTCTTGCATCGCATTCATGCATTATAGTGACCGAGCCGTCGGAGGTCGAACCCGTGGAACCCACCGAGTCCGTGGAGCCTGAACCCGGAGTCCCGTTCGTGGTCGAGTCCGAAGCTAACCAAGGCAAGCAGCTAAGCATATTCCTTGCACCTATCTAATCTGATTTAGTTTAGCTATTCCACTTGGGTATTGTTGGGCTATATATGTATAGTATGTATGTATTGCATTTTTATATCTATCTTTATGCATGATCCTTCATTGCTTTGTTATCCCTATTCTTGGCACTAGTGAGTTAGTTAATTACCAAACTTGACTAGATGCTTAGTCCTGCTTAGAGTACTTCTTTTGCTCGCTAGACAGGAATGGTTTGGAGAATCACATTTACCGGTTACCTTGATCGCACTGGTTTGGTCTGGTGGCTAGTGAAGTGGGAGTACCGAGATTCGAGCGGAATGTTAGGGCCTAGAGAATGAAGTCACTTGGGCATAGTCCGCTTGGATCGATTAAGGACCGAATGGATGCCATCGGCCTTGAGCACCTTTCCGTGCTACCACATATCCAATATAATGGAACGGATAAGCCAATTACCTTCTTTGACTTGATCATTGATGTGCAGTCCTAGATACGTGGCTACGAGCTATGCAGAGAGGCTTAGTGTGTCCCCAGGTGGACCTATGTGTAGGAAAGTTTAGAGATCTCCCTGGTGGAACTAAGTCTCTACTCGTAATCTAGGTGTGAGGTTCAATGATCGAGCCTTGTTGGGAACGGTTGACGTTAGTACCCCCTTGCCCGGCGTGATCGGTTGGGTGAGTCGCATGGTCCTCGCGTCGTGTGGGTAAAGTAGTACACCCTTGCAAGGTTATAAACAATTCGAATTGCCGCGCTCTCGGATATGAGCAAGCTCTTGGTTCGCCGAATTCCTCTTAGAGAGTTTCGGTGTTGTTGGTTTTGGAATCATGTCTTGTCAATGATCTATTGATTATTATATTACTCTCATAATCAACTAAAAGTGTTTGGGGTGGGCAAGATTAATTAATTCTGATAGGTGATAGTGTAGAGAGTTAATGCTTATGCAATAATTACTTAACCTTAAAGCTTTTACTTGAGCCAATGCATGATCCTTGCTTATTAAATTGCGTAAGTCTTGCGGAGTACCTTTGTACTCAGGGTGCTTTCTAAAACTAGTTGCAGGTGAGCCGGAAGTGGTGTTCAGCCACTTCTACCCCGCTGATCCGAACGCGGGGAAAGAGTAGGTCGTGGTGGCTGTAATGATGTCCTTGAGCAAGACGTCATTACTTTAGTAAGTCTTTATCGTAATCGAGCTTCGGGAGAACATGTAAATGCAATAAACTTTATGTTTCTGTTCAATATGACTTTCGTGAGCCCAAGGCTTGTAAGTGAAGCTTGAAACCCACCTATATTGAACTTGTAATATTAAGTTGTGAACACTGATAGTATAAAATTGCTCTTTGTGGATTTTTGGCGATGTATTCGATTGTAAACGGTATGTGCGTATGCTGATTCTGGACGTATGTTGGAGCACATACCGGGACTACTGGATTCGATATTATTTTGGATGAATGACGTGTCGGTTATTCGTGTCTCTAGATGTGGGATAACACGTGACATGCTCTCCGGCAAGCACGTGTTAACTCTCATCTGGATGATAATGACCGACGGTTCGTTTAAAATAGTATCAAATTGGGCGGTTCTCACACATTCCTAACTTTGAGATGGCTTGGGATCGGATTTGATGTCAGACCTGAAGCAGACGGCATGCAACACGGGTGTGAGGTACTCGCAGCATATCCTGATTTGGCCTAGGAATCAACCATCCACCCTGCTCGCATCGAGAAGGCGGACCCCACGTACCACTAACAGCTGTCAGTGGATCAGGCGAAAGAAAGAGACGTCCGGCATGTTTTTTTTAAGACAGAGACGTCGAACACGTCAATGCATAACGGCTGCTCTGCAAACTAAACTACTATGCTTGTTTATGTTAACAGTCAGATTAGGAGGGTAATTATTTTTTCTACCTCAACTTCTTCCCCAAGAAGACCCTTCTATTTACGTTGATGCAATAGTCAATTTGAGAAATGGAAGCATTTCTCGCGTCAACATAGGCATAGCCAAAGGCCGCATGAGCCGCTGACTAGGGAGGCCCATGCTCTCTCTAGTGTCACTGGGGACCACCACGTGTCCTCCCTTCCCTTGCCACCCTCCCTTTGCAGGCTTCAACCTCCCCCCGCTCCTCGACCTCGCCCACGGAATCGCAAAATTCCCCACTCCTCCTCCCCTCCCTCCCATTCTATAAAAACTCTGTCGCCAAATCGCAGGCCACATCTCGCTGTTGTCGCCGCTCACCACCACCGCTCCCCCGTTCCGGATCGCCACCGCAGCTCCGGGAGGAGAGACAGAGAGATCCGGTCAGCGCCATGGCGAACATCGACATGGCCGCGATCCTGGCGGACCTGGACCGCGGTGACGGCAACACGCGGGTGCCCAAGACCAAGCTCGTCTGCTGAGCACACCGTATGATTCTAGCGGTGAATATGTGGTAGCTTGTTTTTTCCACATCTGCTGAGGACACTCTCAGCCTGGTTTGCTCCAGTGACCCGAGACACCCACAGACCCACTCCCCCACCGCGGTTTTTTAATTTTTATATTTTTTATTTTCGTTTTTTACAAAAAATATATTTTCGATATGGAAATTTACAGAAATATACCCCGGCCGCCCCGCTGCCGGGCGGCCGGGACCTGGCTGCCCGGCTGCCGAGCGGCAGGGGCTAATCTGCAAAAAAAGGAAAACAAATTGTGGACAGGTCCCTGGGCCCAAGGCCGCCCGGCTGCGGGGCGGCCGGATTTTTTTTTTGCAATTAAGTCTTTTTCGCGAAATAATTTCACATATGTGTTATTTTTCTAATTTTTTGCAGAAATAGACCCTGGGGGTGGGCACTGTAATATGTGGCGCTGAGATAACACGTCTTGGTGCCACAGATCACGGCGCCGAGGTGCCACGCACGCACAAGCAATCTAGTGAATCTTTGAACTTGGCTTTAATATTTTCGGACATTTTTAGGAGACTAGAATACTGTGAACCACACATCAAATATAACGGTAAGAATTAAGAACTAAAAACTGCATTACACAATATAAACCATAGGAATTACATCATAATACAACATTAATGAAACACACATCAGACATGCAGTGGCATGGCAGAACCCGTTGCAACTACGGTAAACAGATTCTGAATTAAGCTAACATGCCTTAGGTAATTTAGAAAAACACAACAAACACAACGATGCAGCATGTGACTACCAATAGGTAGTCCTAGTAGCCGTACTCCCACGTAGCAAACTGCGTTGAGCCTTCTCCGCAGTATCCACCTATTGCAGGTGGTGCAGGCGGTGGTGCCGGAGGGGCAGGGTCCTTCTTCTTGTGACAAGGACAGTTGCAGTAAGGAATAGTGCATGGTTCATCCTATGAAGCGGCAGCATTGCTGGTATCATCATCTTCGTCGTCTTTGTTACCATCGCTCAATTCCTCGTGATGGTTTACCTTGCATTCCAGATCAAAAATCTTTATCTAACTTTCTGACCTCTCATCATCATCGTCGGCGGGATCTTGGCCGCTAATTCCTCCCGCAACTAACTTGTCCTTCATTAAATCACGGAAAAAATTCGCAAGAGATTCCCTTATTTCACGAGCATTATGGAACCCACAAAAATATAATAAGTTCACATCAATAATATCTATAGAAACAAATGACAAGTAAACTACCACAATCATAAATAATCATAATCCGAACATTCGAAACAGTCCATAATGCCGCCGGAGAAACAAGTGGAAACAACTAATGACCCCTACCATTCCGACATCTCTTACGTTGTGCATGTACATGATCTGTAGGGTAGCTATGACGTTCCGGTGGCCCCACGTTTCTGGCAGGACGGCGTAACTGAGCCAGAGGTGTATGCAAGCTGGGATCATCGTCCTGGGCAGGCGTAGCAAACAACCGTGTAAACTCGTCCAAGGAGGCCGCGGTGTTGTCTTCAGACCACCCTACAGATCACAAAAAAAAATTAAGTAACATTCAAAAGGTGAATGCAATTCCGTACAAATTATTGTACGTACCCTGTGTTGGAGGAGATGGTGGTGGTGGATAGGAAGAAGCTCCTTCATATTCTCCTGGTGACGGCATAGGGTGATACGAAGACGGCCCCGCTCCGGTGAACTGTTGTGATCCTGAGTATAAATAACAACGTATGTGTAAGGATCACCGGGGTGTCCGACCCTAGAGGGGGAGGGGGTGAATAGGGTCGCTAATCGCTTTTCTATCTTAGGGCTCAATCTAATTTCATAAGATAAACCTAACACGTCCTACACATGCTAGTTATGACTAAGGTTTATCTATGCAACTCTCTACTTACCCCTAAAAACTTGCAACCTATAGCCAATCCTAATCAAACTAACTAGGAAAGTAAAGGCACACAAGAAAGAGTAAATGCGGAAACGTAATAAGGTAAGTAAAGAGGTAAGTGCAAGAGGGATGCAAACTCCCGAGTAGACACGGTCATGTAACGTGGTTCGGCACAAACGCCTACGTCCACGGGACACCGAGGCTCTTCCGATCACCGTCTTGCACTACGCCACCAAGGCGATGCCAGCAAGCAAAGGCAAGTGCACACAAGACACCGAGTCTAGTGCACCGCCACCGTCTCTCTCGGTCACCCGGCCGAAATCCACTACGGAGCTTCTCCACCAAGGAGGGGGCCTCCTCTTCCCCCGCACAAAGTGTCGTTGCCACTCCACACCAAGACGGAGGGTCACACGACGGATCACAAGTTGCTTGCCGCAGCAAGACTTCTCTCAAGGGAGCTCTCGCAAGAACTAATCCCTAAACAAGCACTAAGCACTCTCACAAGTGTGCTTAAGCCTATATGATGTACAATGAAGCTCTATGGTGGTTGGAGATGTTCTTGGGTGTGTTTGGGATGTTCAGCAACTCCAGCACGCTTCAAATGGACGGGGTGAGGTGTATATATAGGCCACCAAGTCTTGTAGCCGTTGCTCCAACGGTTAGCTAAAAATCTGCGTATCACCGGAAGAACCGATGCCTCTTGGCGGGGTAGCGTCGGTTCATCCGATCACTCATAAACCGAAGTAGCCGTTGGACTCCTGACGACTGACGCAGAGACCACCGGTTGAACCGATGCAATGCACCGATGCCACACCGGTTCAACCGGTGCTGAAAGAATCTTCTCCTGGACGCTGACGTCATTACACCGGTGGTATGCACCGATGCACCGTCGGTTGAACCGGTGCTGAAGAAACTTCTTCTGGGCACTTGACATCGTCTCTGGTACAAAGGACGGCCATTGCACCGATGCCCTATTTTGGGCCTAGCTACGCCTATCTTCTCTTTGTCATCACTTGAACCTAAAAGCCTGAGAATGGTCATCTTAACAATCATATTAGTCCAAGTGTTGTGTGTGTCATCAATCGCCAAAACATTATATTGAAATATGGCATGAGAGGCCATTTTCGCTACAGTATGAGCCTTCGACCATAAAACATAAGCAAATAAAATTATGCACCACATATTTACCTAAAGTCCCTCCAGCATGTGGCATAGGGGTAAACTGGGTCCCATGAAATGGAGCCCCTTGCGAGGCACCTGGCCCTCCATAGGGCTGAGAACCGGGGTACCCGTACCCTGTGTGGAGTCGTATTTAAATAATGCATATAAACATACGGATCGGTAAATATCACACCATACCTTCTGCCTGTCGATGGTATAAGGGAGGCTGCTGCCATACGGGACCACAAGGAACCGACGTCGACGCTTATGACGATCCGTAGGAATCCTCGTACTCCGTCCGCGTACCAAAGGCCTGAAGCATACCTCGGGCTCTATCACGTTGAGTGGTCCAGGCCTCGAGTTGTGCCGGCACGCTCATTGTAGACCCGCCATGAAGCCTCATTACATTCAGTGAGCAATCCAATTCAAGCAGCATGCATGCCTCGAACTGCAACCAAAAAACTTAGTGACCCACGCAGCCACCCATGGTTGTAATCTAGTGACCCACATTGTCGAGAAAGGATGCCCAGCTCTTGATAAACTGCACGTTAAATAGAAATTAGTTTCACGTTATTAGTACATGGGTGCTCATAAATTTTTGTTACCTATGATCGTGGCGCTGAACACGATCCAACGCTGAAGACACAGGGAAAGACTGGCGTCGACCGAACTGCCTCATGACTCTATCCGGGCAGTGGGCCTCAACTGCAACGTCGTACACCAAAGCTGCAGTAGTCATCCATAGGACCTGGTCCTGTGTGCACACCGAAGATATCCCCAGCGGTGCACGTGCGGCTATAGCCGAAGGACTGTATGGCTCCCACACAATGTCTTCTGGGGTCAATCGATCAAATTCGGCAACAAACTCAGGATAAGACCGCCGGGTCTGTACATGTGCCCATGTTTTCTGTAAAAATAAAAATTATGTGTCCATAAGAAAGGTATTGAGGGAATAATGTATGACCATATTACGCATAGAATATAAATTTTTATCGGGTCCGTACCTGTCGAGAGTACCAGAGAGTCCCCATGGTGGGTCTGTCGTCCTCCATGTCACCGTACATATCCGGCGTGTACGGTGACTGGTCAATCATGGGACGACCGATCGCAATCCTCTCGTAAGACCAAAGCTGTAGCAGAATTGGGAACCCCGTTAGGACAGCATTCCTATCATTCTGTCGTGATGCCTTGTAGAGTCCACGATATGTGCATGCAAGAGCCGTTGAACCCCAACTATATAAGGGTATGGCATCCTCATCTGCATCGGCGATCTCCTATGCGTATGGCAGAAGCACCCTATCCACACAGTGCTCGTGTGAGTTGTTGAACAGGATGTACCCAAATAACCACAGCATGTATGCCTCGAGTGATCTAGTCACGCTGTAGTCATCAGCATGGGCTGCCAACAGATCCGGCTGCAATGAAGTACGAACATTGAGAATAAGAAACACATGAGTTATTTCAAAGCCATAAAATACATCAACACATCGTTTTGTACGAAATTGTACCTGAAACTGTAGGAGCCATGACTTGGAAGGGCCTTTCGACTGTGGGTGCTCATTGAAATCTTCAGGATCAATCGTGGTGGCAACACCTGCAAAATGTTCCTCAAGATCCTCCAGCCACGTAGAAGGTACCACGCGGGGCCCGGCAGCGTCTCCGGTGATAGGAAGACCAAACAGCATCGCAACGTCCTGCAGGGTCGGTGCCAACTCCTCACAAGGGAGGTGGAACGTGTGTGTCTCAGGTCTCCATCTGTCAACGAGAGCTGAAAGTAGAGACCTGTCTAGCTTCACCAAAGCACTCTCAGCAAGACGAGCCACTGTGAGAAGACCTGCCTCGCTCAGCCTGCATCATACAGTGCTCAAATGTTAATACATTATATAACGAAATGTATAACGGATAAAAACAGAAAATATATGACATATCACCTGGGCACCCATCGTGGGTCTACAGCAACCAACTCTGCAGGTGGACGTGGACGCAGCATGTTTAGTTCTTGGTGTTGAACCTTCGCAAGGAAGGACCGGTGACCCGAGTCTATTGTTGGGTCCAGCAACGCAGGAGTAACCCCGGTCATACCTACCACGTAAGATCAAAACAATACAATACAATCACACACATGTAAATATTTCTAATATTTCCTTATATTTCCTAAATAATTTATAAGATTTTCTAACCATTAATAATAATTTCTAATATTTTGTAACATTTTAGAAATTTTCTAATATTATCTTGCAATTTTTAAGATTAATTAATTAGATTGCTAATGTACTATATCAACGCTAATCACTACAATTAACTACACCTAAATGTACCACTAATCAGTCCTAATAATAATTAAAATGATTGCTAATCTACTGTTTCAACAAAATAGTATCTATAATTTTTTTATAATTTTCTAACATTCTCTACAATTTTCTAACATTCTCTACAATTTTCTATAATTTTCTAAAATTTTCTAACATTTTCTATAATTTTCTAACATTTTCTACAATTTTCTACAATTTTCTAACATTTTCTACAATTTTCTAACATTTTCTACAATTTTCTAATATTATCTTGCATTTTCTAATACTTCTCTAACAATTTTCTAATACTAAATCTAACACTTAATGTACTATATCAACGCCAATCACTATGAGTAAATGCACCTAAATGTACCATTAATCACTCCTAACAATAATTGAAGTGATTGGTAATCTACTGTTTCAAAAAAGTAATTATAACATAATCTATTTATAAAATGTAAAAAACTTTAGTTACCTAAAGTCGCTGGCTTGAAAATCCGACAGGGCTTCGCCGCTTTGCCTCTCCCTCACCCCTCCTCTCCCTCCCTCTCTTTTCTTTTTTTTCTGGATTTTTAGTAAGACAAATGAGGGGAGAGGGGCAGCCAACACCCTTATGGTGGGGGGGGCGGCCGCCCCCCCCCCCCAGCCGGGCGGCCTGGGAGGCCGGCCGCCCGGCGGCCGGTTCCCAGGGACCTGTCCGCAATTCCGCATCCTCTTTTTTTTTTGCAGATTAGCCCCTGCCGCCCGGCAGCGGGGCGGTCGGGGTATATTTCTATAAATTTTCATATCGAAAATATATTTTTATAAAAA
Source organism: Panicum virgatum (assembly GCF_016808335.1). Classification (NCBI taxonomy): domain Eukaryota; kingdom Viridiplantae; phylum Streptophyta; class Magnoliopsida; order Poales; family Poaceae; genus Panicum; species Panicum virgatum. The sequence goes on from NC_053145.1 coordinate 4,344,796, forward strand.
ACGAAAATAAAAAATATAAAAATTAAAAAACCGCCCACGGCCACGCGCAGCGCGTGATGAGGACGCTGGAACCACCCCACGGCCACGCGCAGCGCGTGATGAGGACGCTGGCTGAGACATAGGCCGTGCTGCGCTGCGTGGTTCGGGCCCGGGCGCCCCGTGCTGCCGCTGGAGCGCGTGGGCCGCGTGCGCGACCGACCGACAGGCCACGCCGCCAACCTGCGGCTGCTGCTCGGTTTGATGCCGAGGGAGGGCCTCCTTCAACCGAGCACAGCTGCGCAAGGCCGGCCTCAACGAGCAAAGCCAGCGGCAGATCCAGCAGTGAGTGTGAGTGGCGTGCGTGCGTGGTCATCGCTATCAGGCTGGCCCGGAGTTGCATGATTGCATCGGTCCAAACCTATGTACGCACTAACGCCTTGTTCGGCTGGCGGATTCAGCCGGATTCAGCCAGCCACAACAGTATTTTTCTCTCACGCAAAATCAGCCCAGCCACCAGCCAAGCAGCCAGCCAACAGTATTTTCCTCTCACGCGAAATCAGCCAGCCATCCAGCCAGCCAGCCAGCCGAACAAGGCGTAAATTTCCCCCAAAAGAATCTCTGCCCAACTCCCAATTTTCTCCGCTCAACTTTTCCCCCGGCTCTTTTAACCTTGCTGTTTCTTTGGAGTTGGAGATCTCCTCCATAACTTTTTTTTTTGTTACGAGCTGCTTCATTCAGTTGCAAAGCTTAACGGATTTTCCATGCTCTTCTGAAACATTTTGTGTTCATACGTTGAAGTTTAGTATACAAGTTAGCCGATACTATATTACAAGTTTACAACGAACAAGGGAGCATTTTGGGCGCTTTGACTGACATGGACCTGCGAAAGATGAAGCCACCTGAGTTAAGCTGGTTCAGTTGTTTGAATTAGACCTATTCACCATCACTCAAATGGAAACTTTTTGCAAACAGTAAAATCCCGTGCGACAAAATGTACTATCTAGCAATTCTTTTTGCGTAAGATTTGAATATCGTCGAGCGAAATTTTGCTCCAACAAGTATGTAATTTGATTAAAGATATATTGACACTCCAAAATTAATAAAAACAGGTTAAATTGGTTACCATCTGCACGCTGGGTTTTTTTTTTGCATTTTCCCCTCTAAATAAATAGGGCTCGATCATGCTTGCCACGTTCACACAGTTTCAATTGCTCGCTCGCACGCGCAAACGCCGCCTCTTCCTCCTCCCGTCCTCCCCCGACTCGCCGCACCCGTTTCCCCAGATCCCAAGGAACGAATCCACCCCGCTCGCCGCGGGCATTTCCTCGAACATCTAGCGCGCGCGTGCGCGGGTGCCCCGCCGCCACCGCCCATGGGCTCCCTCCCGGTTAACGCCTCTCCGGAATGCGCCGCGCTGAGGCGCGCCACGGTGTCGGCGTCGGACCTGGCGCCGCTCTTCTCCGCGCAGCGCCGGCACCTGGACCACTTCTTCGACCGCCTCGACATGTCGCAGGCGGCGGCGTTCGCGCAGGCGCTGCTCGACGCGCCCGGGGCCGTCTTCTTCACGGGCGTCGGCAAGTCCGGCATCGTGGCGCGGAAGATCGCGCAGACGCTGGCGTCGCTCGGCTTCGCGCGGGCAGGCTTCCTGGCCCCCGTCGACGCGCTCCACGGCGACATCGGCGCGCTCTTCCCGGGGGACGTGCTCGTGCTGCTCTCCAAGTCCGGCGCCTCCGACGAGCTGCTCGCGCTCGCGCCCTGCGCGCGCGCCAAGGGCGCCTACCTCATCTCGCTCACCTCGGCGGCGTCGGGGGCCGACTGCCCGCTCGCCGCCGCCTGCGACCTCAATGTGCACCTGCCGCTGCAGGGGGAGGTCTGCCCCTTCGGCCTCGCGCCCGTCACCTCCACCGCCATCCAGATGGTGTTCGGGGACACCGTCGTCGCCGCCATCATGGAGGCGCGCCGGCTCTCCAGGGACCAGTACGCCTCCAACCACCCCGCCGGCAAGATTGGCAAGACCCTCATCTTCAAGGTAACTGCTTCTGACGCAAACTAAAACAGGTTACCCGCGCATTACTTTGTTCAGAAAGCACTCGCAATGATCTTGTGCTGCCACCCTCATGGGAAACATCAGATCTCAAATGCTTGTTACTACTAAGATTCCTTAATTATTCCTTGAAAAGAACTGGAGATTCACTTACTATTGCGTGTCGGTGGGATTGGTTCTGTAGATTTCCCTGTGAAATGCTATTAATAATTTGATAGTTTTGTCACTATCCACCGACATTTTGTTTCTGTCTATCGTTACCTGTCACATCTTTTTCATATGGGGCCATCTTATGCACATGCCATATTTCCCTGTCTTTTTCAATGTTGCTAGAAAAACAGCAACAAAGGACATCAGCATTTGCGTGCATTGTCGATTGTTAATAGTGACAGTTTTTAATAAATTTCGTAGCACTGTGATTATGCAACCGGCATTTTGTTTGTCTATCGTTGCCCGTCACCTTTTTCATATGGGGGGATCTCATGCACACACCATTTAAATCCTGTCTTTTTCATTGTCCCAAGAAAAATAACAAAAAAGGTCTCATCATGCATGCATTGTCGATTGTTTAATAGTGACAGTTTTTTTTAACAAATTTTGTAGCTCTGAGTTATGAATAAGGCGGGGTGAGTTCATGACATGACATATTTGAATGAAAGTATTGTACTCTTGTTAATGTGGAAAGTAATTACTGGATGCAAAAACAAGGGTATATTTTGTTTCTTCAAAACTACTACTATCTGATTTCTGTAGGTCTTATTATTGATCCAGCATTCTGTAATTTGCTTTTTCTTTGGGTGAGGCATATCTTTTATACTATATGTTCTTACGCAACACCCTGCAGGTTAAAGATGTTATGAAGAAACAGAATGAACTTCCTCTGTGCAAGGAGGGAGATATGATAATGGACCAACTCACAGAGCTCACCAGTAAAGGTTGTGGGTGTCTGCTTGTGGTTGATGAAGATCATCATTTGATTGGCACCTTCACTGATGGTGATCTCCGGCGTACATTGAAGGCAAGCGGCCCAGCTATTTTCAATCTCACAGTTGGAGAGATGTGCAACAGGTTTGCCAATATTACCTTGCTATTGTTACTAGTCCTTTGTAAATTATTTCTTGCAAGTATGTGGTTGTAGTTATATCACACTGAAATCGTTCTAGTACATCTGGGATTAACCTGGCACCACCCCTTTGGTTTGTTGTAAACTGAACTGCTTGTTTTCTTGTCATCTTATCTTTTTTGGCCTATTGTTTAGTCCTATTTCTGATATTTTGTTGTTTTGTTAAACCATTTAATTCACATGTATTAACTTTACAGGTGCAATACTATGGAAATATAATACTGGCATTACATCGATAGTTGGCATAATTTAAATGGAATGATAAAATGTCGCCAAAAAGTATTGCGAACAATTATGAAATAGCTGAGATGCCTATAAATTCAATATATTATGCTAGTAAATTAGACTCAGAACATTATGCTAAGAACACTATCAAAGAAGGAAAATAAATATGGTGGATACAATATCCAATTACTTAGTGTAGATAATGCTGACCTCCTTGTATTGGTGATGTCCTGTGTTCTGTTGAATTAGTGGAATTTGTTCCTAGTCTTCTTCAGAGGCTAGATACTAGTATAACTGTCTAGCTTTATCTTACAGGAATCCAAGAACAATCACTGCCGATGCAATGGCAGTCGAAGCCATGGAGAAGATGGAATCACCTCCTTCACCTGTGCAGTTCTTGCCTGTTGTCGACGACAACAATGTCGTGTGTGGGATCATTACACTGCACGGATTGGTCTCTGCCGGATTGTAGACTTCTGTGGCATCATCATCTGCTGGATTACAAGTTTCTGTACCAGCTTACCGGGGTCTTGATGATTCCGTTTGTCTATATCTATTTGGCTCTCGACTGCCAATTGCATGTATTCATGCCGTTCAGTCTATACCTGAACGCGTTTTGTCACTAGACTATCAGTGTACCCTTATGTTACGTATAGTGTGCTTGGTAAGAGGAATATGCTCCTCAAGGCGTTTTATCGCTACAGTATCATTTCTTTGTAGCCTAGATTGTGTCGGTGTAACCCTATGTGCAGTTGGCTACTTGTGCATGTATCGTAACCTGTTCTGTAAATGATTTCATTTTTTGTGTAGGGTCGACTGTGTTGCTGTTTCTCTAAATACTGTGTGTGGCAGACTGAGCTCACGCATTTCGCCTGACTGCTCTATGTCCATATGCAAGTAGTATCATTTGTTCTAGTCTTCTGAATCACAGATCGCATCGTGCTGATTGATGGAACACCAAGCACAGACATCATTTACAGGAAACTGTAGTGCTACCAGCTCACTCAACTAGAAACATGCGCTTAGTAGGCATGGTGAAGTTATACATGCACTGAACAAAAAATATGGTCCATCATGCTCCATCGTGCCTTCAATCTCAAGTTACAGAAATCTAAAGCAGACAAGTGTTCTGAATCGATCAGGAGGGAGATACAATCAACGCACACCAACATTCCAAACTTTGCAGCAGCAACTTCATAGTGATGCCCAAAATACTCCATCTTGCTGCTATAAGGAAAGCTTCACCTTTCCCATTCAGAATCCGGGTGTGGACGCTCCATCCTATGCTTGCTGCTAGCTAGGGAAGCTGGATGGTGCGTCAACACCTGATCCCAGCCCATGATGTGTGGCAACGCAAACTGCATGAATACAAAGTAAGGGCAGTAAAAAGCGTGAATATACCATATGCAATACTCCTATATACAATGAATGAACAGGCAACACAATCAATGAATAAAAGTGGCATGTAACTAGTTTCAAGAGCGGTCTGACTTGTGTGCACCAAAGTAAAGTTCAGGAGCTTAGAAAATGTTTATGCCTGAACACACTAGCTAATCATGGGCTTCAGGCCTTCATGGCACTACTGGTTGAGTAGGCAGGCAGATGATAATAGACATTAGCTGCCATTTACAGGTGCAGCTAAGAAAATGGATGCATGTAAACCAGCATGTCCTTTCTTCAATTAAGAGCTTTGACGGAAACAACGTGACAGCAAAATCTATTGATTCTTAGTCATCAATGGCCTAGCTTAATTGGACAGTGGCATAAACAAGCTTTTTAATATTTCATATAACTTTGATAGATTGCAAATGCAAATATTGCAACTTACACTCAGTGCTGTGCGCATCACCGCAAACTCAGCTTTTGTGATAGGGACTGAAAGGCGATCGGTAGTCTTCTGCACGTTGTTCAGAACGGCTGCAAAAAAATTGTCACACATTTCCAATCAGAATCAATAAGTGTAGAAAGAAAGTTTTAACCAGATACGCAAGGGTACAGAGGAAATAAAAGAATATTGATGGTATAATGTAATGGTAAGTGGTAACTAGCCATAGAAGGAAATTCTGTCAATGCTAGCTATAGCAGGAAGCATTTCCTTTTCATTTCAGGAAGCTGCTTCAACAGTGCCAACTGCCAAGCGAAACCCACGAACCCCAACTTAATATTTGATAAATGGGTAATGCCTCAATTTCTTTCCCAAGTTTCTAAAACATAGTTCCTTTTGGTTAAAGCTTTTAGGCTATGCTCATATATATGGTGATATCAGGTATCTAACATCACAGAAATGGGCAGTTGAAAAGTGGAATATAAGAGTCACTTACTTATATTAACAAAGTATCCACTGTCACTGCCAAGGGGAGTAAGCGACAGCGATTTTTTCACCTGTCCTTCATGACTTGACACACAAAAAGGCTGGTGTTAGAATGCTAATATAAAACCACAGGTTATCTGTCTGATCACGCAATACTATCACAAACCTTGATTTCATGGACGGATCATGGAAAAACTCACAGGATTCAGCAGGCCCAAGACTTATCAAGCATCCAACTTCAGTAGGTGACAGAGCAAAAAGCTACATAATAGATGTTCCATGATAATCAAATTTAGGCACATGTGATTGGCACAAAGAGTAATAGGTCTTCATTAGAGTAGTTTTCTTCAACAGGAGATACTAACTTCACAAAAACTAACAAAGAAAAACAATCTTACCTGTTTCTTTGTATAGTCATACTTCCTTTGTCCAACAGCAGGAAGGAAGGTCAACATTACTGATCCATTTCTGTTCATCCGATATGCTCCAGACTAATGAAATAGAGAAATTATGTTGGGGCGGAAAGACAATGTATGCCCCCCAAAACAAACAAGTAAAAGGAAACATACTTCCATTTTGCTGAAACTTGGCAGTATAGGATGAATAGAAAGTGCAGCCTTTCCCTTGAACACAGTATAGCTTGCAAACTTTTTACCAGACAGGTTCTCTGCACAAAGGGATTAAGCAATCATCTTATCATGCAAGCAATATCGATACTAGCACTCAGCGTGCAGAAGGCTGATTTATAACAAGTATAGCGGTAAAGGTTTCACCATCAAGATTTCCTGCTGAAGTTGAGACAGCTTGTTGGAATGTCAACGAACCACTCCAAAGAGGTTCTTTTAGATCAAAACCTCTCCTGCAAAGGAAAACGAGTTTTAGTAACTTACAAATTACAATACTAACTTAGCTTCACATATAACAATATATTGAAGATAACAGTAGGCTCAAAGGTTGAATTAAGTCAAGCATGGAAAAAGGTTGCAGAAACATACATCAGAAAAAGGAATGGCTTGAATATGGCATTAGGATTCGGTGATATTTTTTAAAATTAAGAACTTCACAAAATGTTAACCACCAACCCACATATGTTGATACTTGATATATATAAAAATCGGAACTACACGAACATATGAAAAGCAGAAGAATAAAAGAAATGATCATCCACATATAAACAGCTAATTTTCAGCAAGACTTTTGTTCTCATGATCACACAACAACATTAAGTTCAACCGTCAATATGTTCTTAGTAGTTAAGTTTGACATTAATGATTTCTCTGACACGGTCCATTCTTCATCCAATACATTAGGCACACCAACTAAATGACGCATTGGCACTTCAGGCAAACTGATTTACACAGGAGACAAGATATCTCAGTACTCAGGACAATCACATTCAGAAAATCAAATAATATCGATGTCTATGTTAAGTAACAGTACAATTATAAACCATATCCCCACTCGCTAGTACTTGGAAGGTGCAAATAAGTAATGAGACGATATCCATCACTGCCTAATGTCATGAAGGAATGTGCGGCTTAGGCTTAGCAGGGGGAGGTAGGAAATCCCTCTTTCCACAGTGAAAACTCCATCTACTAGAACAATACATCATTAGTGGAAGCGAGGACAACAGGAAACACACATGTACATAAACCCTACCCCTAAAACCTCCCCTAAAAACCCCGGTCACTCTAGCAACAACAGCAGCCACAGAACGATCAACGAGCTCGCTGGAGCCGATAACACCAAGCATCACACCCCCCAATAGCGCAGACGGATAAACGAATGGCACGGCGGCGGCGGCGGCGAGGGGCTGCTCCAGGAAGCGGGGGATGGGGGAGAGAAAGGGTTAGGGTTTCTGGTCGCGGCTCACCTGGAGGCGGATGGGAGGAAGCGGTAGATCCGCAGCATCGTCTCGTCGCCTTGGTGGTCGCGGCGGCGGAGGGAGCGCAGCGGGCGCCCGATTATGGGTGGGTGAGCGATAGTTGCAGGTGGTAAAGTTTTTGAAAGAAGTATTAAATATAAATTAATTATAAAATAAATTATACAATTTATCTGTAAATCGTGAGACATGAGTCTAATTAATTTATCATTAGAGATTGTTTACTATAGTATTACTGTAGCAATTTAGCGTCTAATTATAGTATAATTAGATTCATTAAATTCGTTTCGCGATTTACAGACAAACTGTGCAATGTGTTTTTTATTTCATTTAGATTTAAGTTTCTACGTAGATGCAAGAAAAAAAATAGAATTTTAAACTTTCCAACTCAAGGTGCTTCGCTTCACGGCGGCGGCCGACCAAGGCGCCGTCTGTCTCGGGGAGCGTGTAGCAGTGGCGGCGTTTTTACGGGCCGAAATCTGAAAGATGGGCTGCCGCAGTCACTCTAAAGCCCAAATACAGAAATACTAGCCTCCTGTGTCGGGATTTTTTATAAGAAAAAAGTATATACTTTTTTGTATTTATCAATGTCACAAAATTACTCACCAATTGTGGAAATTTAAAGAATGAAACCCAGTAGCCAAAACAAAGGGTGAAGTCTCCATTCAATAGTTGGCATTTGCAAAGAAATGTTACGTTCCTGACACTCAAAACAAATTTCAATTAGCCATAAAAAAATATTGAACCTTTTATTAGTGTGTAGAATAAAATGCTGCCTTGGAATTCTCCAAAAGTTTCTAGCCTTCTATATTGATAATAAAAAAATGAATTTTATCTCCCTTAAGTTCTGTCCCTTTTATCTGTCGTTTTGAAATCCGCTTGAGTTGAAATTCAGTGGAGAACTTTAAGATAGCATAATATACTGTGCCCAAAAGAAATCATAATATTGTTTGACACTCTGAAATCTGAATGGTGCTTTGAAGGTCTAGGCAAAGGTAAACGATATTTTGTACCTTTGAAAAATGGCCCAACGAAAGGGGCTTAATTACTTGCACCTGATGTGGCAGCTGTAAGTTAGCTCAGTATGACATCGACTTTGCTTGATTCACGAGTTGTGGAGTTTATTCTCATTGGCACGCGTCAGCTTTCAGTAGGATTTTTATAAATTAAGCATCAGAGCAGGAGCATTGCTGCACTGCCCATTGAAAATACTCGAGTGGCCTCATCTTGAAAAGGAAAAAAAACGAAATCTGTATACATGAATTTGTATACATCTCTTGGGAAATGTTTGTGATGTCAGGCACCACCGTTTGTTTATTGGAGGGGAGAAAATCGTTGGACCACAGGTAAGTGAGAGCTCGATTTGTTCGTACAAGGAAAGGAACCACTGATTCTTTTCAAAAAAAAAAAGGAACCACTGATCTACAGACGCTCCATCAGTCATGGCTCTTGCTCCCCTGATTCAATTGTGTCAGTCCGATCCATAACATTCCCTTCTCTTTGAGTCCATCCGCGATTGCATGGACGAGGAAGATTGCTCAGAGCTCGATGGCTTTACAGGTCGTCACATGCATTAGCACGAGACTAGATGGGAATTAAGAGGAGAACGAAGTGGCTGGCTTAGTTGGATTTCTTGGCGGGCGGGCCGCAGAAGGCCTCCCGGTTGGCGGCGCCGCCGCCGCGGACGAGGAAGTGGCCGAGCGACGGCGTGGTGGTCCCCGTGACTCGGTTCTCCTCGCACAGGAACTCCCGCCCGCACGCGCGCTCCACCTCCCGCTCGTAGTCGTGCACCAGCACCTCCGTCTCCGCGCCCTTGGTCCGCGCCATCACCGCCGCCGAGTAGATCGCCGACATCCTCCCCGGCGACCCCTCCGTGAACCTTCACATCATAATCAACTAGCTTGCTTCGTTAATCGATCCAAGAAACCATGGGCGCATCGTTGACACGTACCCGCGCGGGCCGTCGACGAGGATGACGTCCCAGGCGACGTCGTAGAGCTGGTTGGGGAGGTCGTTGATGGCGAGGCGGCACTCGGAGAAGAGCAGGTTCTGGACGGGGCGGCACTCGGCGGCGCGCGCGGCGCGGGCGGCGTCGAGCAGGTCGGGGAGCTCGCGCACCGCCGTGGCGTAGGCCACGTCGTAGGCCTCCAGCCCCGGGTGCTTGCCCTCCAGGTGCGCCACGTAGTAGGGGTTCTCGTCCAGGAACACCGTGCTCCCGCCGTGGTTCAGCGCCCGCCACAGCGGCGTCTCCGCGCCCAGCCCGAACACCAGCATGTTGCACGGCGCGCGCCGCCGCAGCACCGACGCGATCGCGCGCACGTCCGGCTCCGGCATGCACCCCGACGAGTTCCCCGCCGCCGCCGCGTACTGCACCAGCGCGTCGAACACGTACCGCGGCAGGCCAACCTCCGCGGCAGCGGCGCCTCCGCCGCCGCCCGAAGCCGCGCGCGGCGGTGACCGTGAACAGCGTCGCCTGGTACGCCGCGGCGGCCGAGGCGCGCGCCGTGGAGAACACGGTGAGGAGGGACGCGCAGGTGAGCAGGGCCAGGAAGACTAACAGCCACAGGAACCGGGACCAGCCAAGAAACGGCATGGGCGACGCCGGCGCCACCTTGTTCGACGACGTGTGCACGACGAGCAGCCTCGGCCCGGCCATTGCCTTCATCTCTTCCTCCTCCGGCTCTGTGTGCTTGTGCTGTGTCTGGAGTGAATGCTAATAAGGTTTAGTAGACGAGGGTGTTGTGCAGATGGAACGTTCGCTCACACTGACATTTTCAGGTGAGAGATCAGAGTTGGCAAGGAAGAAAGGAATGGAGGTTGGGATGGGATGGGGGTTGGGGCAGACAGCAGGCCAAAGCTAGCTGAATTAAGCAAAGTTAAATAAGCTTATGTTGGATTAGTAGTTGGCATGTTTGGCAGGAACCAGGAAAGCAAGCTCCGTTAAAAATTGCTTGAGGGTTGCAACCTGCATGCTTTGCTTCAGAATGGCTCAAATTTGGGTAGGTTTTGATGGCACTCTTTGATTTTGAACGAAATCTTTCTCATAAAATAGACTACACGATGTCTTGTTTTAACCACTTTTAGAAAAATGAAAACGTGCACGAAGACCGCATTGGACACTTACTTCTTCTTCCTTTTTTTGCCAGACATTCTGTTAAATGAAAATATTCAAAGTTCCTGCCATTGAAATTTACGAGGACCGGACAGGTCCATTAAAATGGGAATGAGCTGAACATGAATATTCCCTGAACAACCTAGTCACGATACTTCTTTGGAAGAGTCAGGGCCGATGGTTTTTATCCTCGTTTTCAAACAAGGACATGTGGTTTTTGGTGCGAAACACACAATGCCAAATCTGCCATTACCTGACGATAGAAGAGCATCGTTTTTTTTTTTTGAGCAAAATAGGAGAGCATCGTTAACTGCTCGAAAAGCTACAGAAGATGACACCTGGTTTTAGGAGGACAACCAGCAGCTTTCTGGCCATCACCAGACAGATGAAACAAAAGCAGCCAATACAGCATATCAGGTTTGGTGAGAAGAAAATGTTGATGAAAAGGAGGCTGAAAATTCCTCTGGCTGATCGCAAGATGCTATCAGCAAACACTTGGAATGTAAGCCACGGGCGTGCCAGGAGCTAAAGACTAAAGTCTTGCAGATAGGAGGTGGCTGTCACTCTATCTATCCGTTGCCTTCAAGTAAAGCCTTGGCAAAACTGGGCATGAAACACGCATTGCCCAACCCTTGTGCTGTCCGGAAGTAGCAGAACAATTTTATATCTGCAGGAGGTAATTCGAAGATGCAACATAAAGTTGTTCAGGTCCGTAACAATATCATACGAGCATGGGTTGGTCATCCAAACAAGAGATTAGTTGCTCAAAAGATGCTAAAACATAAAGTGAAAACGAACTTTATAGGACTAGCAGGTAGGGATGGCAATGCTCCATCTCCTTTGCATATTTGTCATAAATACAACTGGTATTCACGGTTTAACTTCTGTGGTGTACAAGCCAACCGCAAGAAAATTGTTTTGCCACATTCAACTATTGGAATTTGATGACCAAGCCAAACATCTCAACAACTTCCAATTTCCATCAGCAGAAAAGCACAAACACAATACAGGGGATTGAGATGGAAACTTATAGTTCATAACGTTTGCCGTTTGGCGTTGGCAATGTATTAGCTTCGACGAACAGAAGATGCATCTCCGGCATCCCTGCAGTAAAGAAGCGATAATCGGAAGAGAACCAAGTTTTTACAAAATCTCACAGGTATCATGATCATCGCCAGGTGCCCAGGTGGCCAGGTGTGACCAAACATGTACCACAGCAAGATGTCAGCAGGATCATGCAGTACCGCACCAGTAGGCCAAGTGCTCATCCTTGCGAGATGTGCTATAGAGCCCACCACATTTCAGGCAAATGAAGCTGCTTCCATCAGCAAATGCATCCAGGATGATTTGCTTCCTTCCACTCACAGAAAGAATGCAGGTCTCATCAGAATTCAGCATATCGACAGGGTCTGATCCAGGTCCTTGTGGGTTAGCATTTGTTGACTGTGCCTCTGCGATGGCACATTGGGCAAGCAAAGAGGCGAGCTCATCAACACTAGGAGTGGCCTGCAATCTCTGTGCGTAGAGTTCCCGCGCACGGTTCATAGTCTGGAGGAGAGCTTGTTCACCACCTTGTGATCTTATGGCTAGGAGAACCTGCATAATTCCATAAGTTCGGAATCAATAACACATAGAAATGAGCCTTCATGAAACAGGATAAATGAGCCTTAGTTAGACAAGGTAAGATTTGAAAAGCTAAATTAAGTACCACGTGACCCATCACAATCATCATCATGAAAAGCAACAGTATCAATAAGGCCTGTTGAGATATGTAAGAATATCGAAACAAACATCTTCCATAAAATCAAAACAGAAATTATGCATTCAAATACAAGCAGAATGCCCATGCCAAATTGCCAGTGTTTGATTCGTTACCAGAATGAGACCTACAAAGTTATTATGGGATATAATTATATCACCACAATCATTGGATCTCACAGGCAACGACTAGTGGCATAATCTTATACCGCCAAACTGTTATTCTGAAAATCAGTCCCGCTTAATACACACATAGCTAGTGTGCAGGCATGAAGCACTAATGACATACTGCAGTGTCGCAATTAGGAAGATCCTCACAAAGGTTGAGCATTTTTCATTTGACCCATGTGATGCATCAGGTAGGATGCTATAGATGTCCAATGCAAACAAGGAAATTCCAAGTTTCCAACACCACTGAATGATAATACATATGTAGTGAGATTTAGTTAGTCCAATATTCAAATTAGCACCTTAGACTTGAATAGTTTTATCAGGGTACCAAACACTAACTTATCCGGTGCGACTTTCTTCCTGTTCAATTTTTCCCACCTATATCTTCTAGTTTTACTCATTCCCAGCTATACGAGGTCTTGATGTCATTTTCAACAGTCCACACTGTAGATGGTTGACATGGACTGGGAAATAAACATTATCGAGTGTACTCTGCCGTCTGCCCATATGAGTAGGGCGCCACCAGTTTTGCAAATAAGATACGTGCATCAAAGCTGACATTGAGTTTAGTTCAAACTCAAGCACATGTAAGCATTATATCTAAAACAAAATGGTCTCATGAGATGGTAATAATTTGGTCAACAGATACATAGCATTAACTGAACTTCAAAAATTCACTACATGACAGAAGGAAGCCATGTTCCTCAAGCTCAATACAACTTGGCTGCTTGAGCTGAAATTGCACATCCCAACTTTGGGGATACTCAGATAAATCACAGTCTAGAACCCTCCATCATAAACAACATTAATAGTTTAACTACTTTTCCAGATAAAATGCGCACCATTCGAAAGGCTCAGAAGAATCATTAAAATTCCACAGTACTTTCAAAAAAGGAAAATAATCAACTTCCATGTTGATAGAAGGGAAAAGGAAAAGTGGATTTTGATGACATGCCACTCCCCTAAATCAAGTTTCAGAAAAATGCTGAACATGAGACCATACTTCAGTGAGATGCGGGGGAGTGACAATGTCTCATCCTACTTTTGAAGGGGTGTCATACCCTCAAAGGCCACAAAGTAAATACAGAGTATGCAAAGTATATGGATAGAATTAACTACAGTAAATCATAGGGTAAACACAAAGTGCATAGACGGATATTCTATGGATAAAATTAACTAAAGTAATTCATAGGGACCTTCATAAACATAAAATTTTACGTTGTGCGTGAGAAGGTAAGACAACTTTCCGCTTCACACAGGATCAATTAAATGTTACTCCTTTACAAATTTCTCTTTTAGGTCGCACCTCTACATATATTAGCTTAGCCTAGCACTAAGCTACAATGATATATGTAAAGCCATATAGATAGTCGGATTACTGATTATAGTCACCACATTTTTCCTGACAATTCACTCTCTAGATTGGAAACAAAATAGGGAAACAAACTCTAATAAAGATGACATAGTGGACATGGAGATTGTTATTGGAAACGGACCCTTGACCCTAACTATCAATGCATACAATACCAACAGAGCTAAGCATTTGATCATGCAGCCTAATCAGCTGGTGTCATCAAATCATCAGAATCAACATTACAGTAAAGGAATCTGATAAAATGGCAAGGATCATCTCGATAGCTTTTCACTACACTCCATGTGTTTGTCCAGAACATATTCAGTGTTTATTCACTGTTGTCCAGAAAACTCATTGTGAACCAAACTTTGAAACGTTGAGGAGAGTTTTGTCTATGAAGACCATAAGCAATCAGCATACCGGATGCAAAGATTCTGGAACAAGATATTTGGAGAAGCCTATTTGGATGAAATATTTCGATAAGCATAAATTACAAGAGCTAAATATGAAATGGCAAAGGGGCGTTTAAGATGTGTTCATTTCTTCCTCTTCTTGAGAACCAGAGGAATACTCCTTTTTGCTCGCCTAAGAAACAGGTAGACAGCAAACGAAAGGGATAGCTGCAAAAGCATCAAGGCACCCGAAGCACCTAACCAGAATCCTCTAGAACGAATCACACCTAACAAATCCCAAACCCTAAGGCCTAGAACGGATCGCACCTAAACCCCCTTTGCTCCCTCCGCGCAAAACCTCAGGCCGGATGACGCCATGGCGAGAACGACCCTAACCGAGATCGAACTGAGGGAAGCCCACCGCGAATCCGCGATCAGCTAACCGAGCGATCGCTCGCCCTCCGATCCGATGGGTAGCATACGAGACGCGAACCCAGAGAATTCCCATTCCCTCACCTCGGGGACGGCGGGAAGTGGGAACGAACGCCACACGCAGTACTCGAAAAGTCGAAATGGGGGGCGGAGCGGGGAGAGGGAGAGAGGTCTCACCGCCTGCAGCGCGAGGGACGGCTTGCCCTCCTCGAGCAGCGCGCGGGCGCGGGACAGCATGCTCCACCCCTCCCCAGCCGCTGCCGACGCCGGAGCAGGAGCCGGAACCGGAGGCTGGGCCGGGGGCTCGGGCGCGGCCTCCATCTCGACGTCGGGCGGGTCCATCGGCTGCGCTCTCGATCTCGCTCGCCGCCTCTCCTGTGCTTTCGCCGCCGGGTGGGGAGCGGTTCGCTGCTGGCTGGCGACGGCTGCGGCTGCTGTGCCACGCCTCCAGATACTTCCAGCGTGCGTGGCGGCTTTTATGTTCGTCTGGTCTTGGTCTAGAAAGACGCACAGGAACGGAAACTGCCGCCCGTTTTCCTTTGCTTGATTAGTAAAATGCTCCAAGACCCTCTATATTTTCTTTCTAAAAAAACTCGACCAGGGGATGACCTCCTAAGGTTTGACACGAAAGATAGAAAATTTCTCTTCCGCAAGATCGAGAAAAGACCATGAATCCTAGCTACTCAGGACGTGCCACTGATAGCGAGAGCGCGCCTACGGACGTGTATCATGTTTGTCGGTATTCTGAAACAGGGATAAACATTCTTACTGCGACAAGTCAGGACTTATGTAGTTATCCATAACTGCGCGGGAAGGACGGAGTAGCCAGGCCCCACGGGTCAGACTCTTTCCACACCAGGCCAACAGCCCCGGACCCGTTCCCCGCCTGGGGATTGGTCCGGAGACACCACGTGTCTCTAAGAAAGGGAAGCTCCGAGCTGACAGCCGAGACGCGGACCCCATAGTGGTCCGGGACCTCCTGCGTCCATCCGGACCTCCCTTACCGCGTGGGGGTCCGGAGCCGCCATGTGTCCCGGAGGCACGGGCGCAGTCTCGAGCGCGAGTTTTCCGCTGGAAGACTCGCCCACCCACCGCATTTAATGCGGATGGTTGAGGCGTGCTCTGCCGCCGCGGCACGCGGGACAGCCATTGTCAGGCCTCACAGTGCATCGCGTACTACCAAGGTACACAATGCAGCCGCATGTGCCGCACCCGCGCAGAGCCCGTCTGCCGCATTAATTGGATACGACAGCACAACACTTTTCCATTATGCCTCCTACGCCGCAAGCTACGCGGCCCGTTCAGCTACGTGGCAGGCAACGCCGCTAGCTATGCCTGGCGCCACTCCGACAAGACAGTGTCTGGACACGCCGGACGGAGGATTCCGGGAGCAGGCATGGAATCCAGGAGAGGGATCTCCTTCGCCTGCAACGTCATAATTATGAACAGTACGTTATCTTGTACTTCATCGTTGGGCCCACCTGTCGGGGTCCCAACGGCCATGTACGTGCCCCCTTGAGATATAAAAGGGAGGCGCTCGCTGTACACAACAGGCTCTCCAGACACACACAAGCTCTCGCGAACTCTTTCGAGGCAAGGCAATACAACACACAGTGGACGTAGGGTATTACGCTTCGGCGGCCCGAACCACTCTAATCCCGCGGTGTTCATCGTGTTCTTGAGCGAGATCGAACTAGGACTAGCTAACCCCTGAGTACACACCCTCTGGGTTTGGGCGGGTGCCTTCCGCCACCCGGCTGTGGTTTGCAGCACCACGACATTTGGCGCGCCAGGTAGGGGAAGTAGTTGGTCGCAGTTCATCCCTTCCCCGTCTCCATGGTTCGTGCGGACGACGTGGAGATGACGGAGGGTGTGGCGTCCTCCACGCCACACGCCTCTCGAGTTCCTGCTCCAGGGGCAGCTGTGCATGTGGGGCAAGCACCGTCGGCGGCAGCGCGCACTGCTCGGCGGCAAGGGTCAGGGCGGTCGTCATGGGCCCCTCGCAGGCTGCGAGCGGTGGAGCGCTGGCGGCGTTTAGGGAGTTGTTTCGCAACCCTCCGGCTGCAGCAGCCTCGCCAGACGCCCTGAGGCAGTGGCGGGACGACGTTGACCGTCTCCTCCATCTGGCTCAGGCCTCCCCCAGTTCTGCAAGGACTGGACAACGACCTCCGCCCGGCAATGCGGTGGTACCCTACCACCAGCGCCAGGGTGGTGCGTCGGAATCTGTGCGCTCCCCCACTGTGAGGGGTGCGTGGACAGAAGACTTGCGGGCGGAGCTCAACCGCCGGCGTGCGGGAGAGGATGCCCGCATCTCCGTCGAGAGGGCGCGAGAGCGCCGTTTCAACATTGAGGGACGCAACCTCAACACCGACTTGGACGTGGTAGCACCCAAGCCTCCAGTGAACGCCCGGATACAGGCGTGCGCCCCGGTGGCTGGGGTGGGCTGCGCTGCGCTGGCAGAGCACCTCCGCGCGGTGGCATGGCCGTTCAAATTCTGCCCGCACCTGCCGGAGAAGTACGACGGTACCACTAACCCGTCAGAATTCCTGCAGGTGTACGTTACCGCCATCACAGTAGCTGGTGGTAATGACGCCGTCATGGCGAGCTACTTTCATGTAGCCTTGTCTGGGCCAGCCAGGACTTGGCTCATGAATCTCACACCTGGGACGATCCAGTCCTGGGAGGAGCTCTGTGCGAGGTTCACAGCGAACTTCGCCAGCGCATACCAGCAGCATGGTGTGGAGGCACACCTTCACGCCGTGAGGCAAAAACCCAGAGAAACGCTCTGGGCCTTCATCTCGCGCTTCACCAAGGTACGGGGTACCATTCCTCGTATCTCCGATGCATCTATTATCACTGCTTTCCGCCAGGGGGTACGTGACGAGAAGATGCTCGAGAAGCTGGCGACGCACGAGGTGGAAAGCGTTACTACGCTTTTCTCCTTGGCAGACAAGTGTGCCAGGGCCGCTGAGGGTCGTGCATGGCACTCAGCCCCCCAAGACGGAGACACCAAGCTGGTGGCTCCGGTGCTACCGCTCAGGGCGGTGGCAAGAAGAAGAAGAACAAGAACCGGAGTCGCGGGGAGCCGCATTCTGGTGGGCCAGTCGTTGCATCAGCAGCACCAGCGGCGGCGCCGGCGGCTGCAGTAGCGCCCGGGGGGCCAGAATGCACATGGCAAACACCCTCGCCCACAAAGGTGGAAGCGGAGGTTCATGCCCAGTGCATCCCACTGCTCGCCTAGCGCCGCTGACTGCCGCGAGATCCAAAATCTCGCGAAG
Organism: Panicum virgatum; assembly: GCF_016808335.1. Taxonomy (NCBI): domain Eukaryota; kingdom Viridiplantae; phylum Streptophyta; class Magnoliopsida; order Poales; family Poaceae; genus Panicum; species Panicum virgatum. The sequence goes on from NC_053145.1 coordinate 4,362,857, forward strand.
CGGGTCAGTGGGTGGCGTGAGCAGTCCTCCAAGGACGGATCGCCCCCTCCTCGCCAGCGGCCTGGCAAGGAGAAGGCCTCCGACAGCGGAGCCGCTGCTGGGGAGAAGGAGCTGGGGTACCAGTCCCCCGCTCGGGAGCTGAAGGGCGTCTACCACGACGACAACTCTGATTCCGACAACGGCGACCGCCACAAGAAGCTGTACGTAATGTATGGCGGAAGCTGGGAGCTTGTCTCCCGGCGGGACGTAAAGACCCTTCGCCGAGAGGTCCTTTCGGTGAAGCCAGGGGTCCCGAAGGCTGCGCCGCACCAGAGGTGGATGAACACCACCATCTCTTTCGGGCCATCCGACTGCCCGGAGAATATGGCTGAGGCTGGTGTACTACCTCTAGTCACCGCCCCTGTCATATCCAACGTGAGGCTCTATCACGTGCTGATCGACGGGGGGGCTGGCCTCAACGTCATCAGCTATGCAGCGTTCAAGCAGCTGCAGATCCCGGAGTCCAAGCTGACTCCCTCTCGCCCATTCTCCGGAGTGGGCCCACATCCGGTGTTCCCTCTGGGGAGCATCACACTGCCGGTCACGTTCGGGACTGAGGGAAACCTCCGCACAGAGAGCGTTCTGTTCGATGTTGTGGAGGTGAACCTCCCGTTCAACGCCATCATTGGCCGGCGGGCTCTCTACCGCTTCATGGCTATTGCTCATTACGGGTATTTAGTCTTGAAGATGCCTTCCCCTGCCGGTGTCCTCACCGTGCAGGGCGACCGCACCGCTGCCGTCGCTGCAGTTGAGAGACTGCATGCTCTGGCGGCAGAGGCTGCACGTTCCGAGGAGGACCCATCCCCCTCGCAACCCAGGGCGCCTGCAAAGGCACCTAGGGTTCAGCCGTCTGATCCGACTGGACTGAGTATAACAGGGTTCAGGCGCATGCAATATCGCCAAGTGGGCGGCAGAGCTGGCTGAGTTCCAACTGGACTTCCAGCCTCGCCACGCAGTCAAGAGCCAGATCCTGGCAGACTTCATAGCGGAATGGACTCCTTCCCCAAGTAATTCTGGGGGTCCGGACTTCAACGCCGGATCACCGGAGCCAGAAATCAAGACACCAGTCTTCACCGAGCCCCACTGGACACTCTTCTTCGACGGGTCTGCCCGCGAGAAGTGCGCCGGAGCTGGTGTGGTCCTCATCAACCCAGACGGAGATCAGCTGAAGTACATGGTGCACCTTGAATTCAAGGCCACCAACAACATGGCGGAGTACGAAGCTCTGATCTTTGGTCTGACGCAAGCCCTATCTCTGGGGGCCCGGTAGCTTCTGGTGAAGGGGGACTCAAAACTAATCGTCAAGCAGGTCCGAGGGGATTGCAGCTGCAACAATCCCCAGCTCGCGGCATACCTCATCCACGTGAGGAAGCTCGAGAAGGACTTCGACGCCTTGGAACTGCAACACGTTCCCCGCGAACTCAACTCAGCAGCGGATGATCTCTCCGCGAGAGCATCTACCTGGGCATCCGTGCCCGAGGGCATCTTCGAAAGACGGCTGCTGAGACCTACCGCCTAGCCTGCCGAGCTGGGTGAAGGGGATCATGCTAGCACCTCGAAGCTAGCAGTCCCGGCGGCATTCCACCTATGGTGCCCGACCTGGGCTGTGTGCTCTATTGAGGATCCTGGAGACCTCATAGAGCCACCCCCACCAGCTCAGGGAACTCCTGATGCATGGATCTCCGAGATCTGGGGTTACCTGAAAGATAACATCCTCCCTGATGACGATGTGTCCGCTGAGCGCATAGTCCGATTGGCTAAATGCTACGCGGTGGTAGAAGGGGATCTCTACCGCCGTGGTGCCAATGGTGTCCTCATGCGATGCATCTCCCAGGGAGAGGGCCGCGAGCTGCTCGCGGAGATCCATGGAGGCGAGTGTGGAAGTCATTCCTCGAGCGCATAGTCCGATTGGCTAAACGCTACGCGGTGGTAGAAGGGGATCTCTACCGCCGTGGCGCCAATGGTGTCCTCATGCGATGCATCTCCCAAGGAGAGGGCCGCGAGCTGCTCGCGGAGATCCATGGAGGCGAGTGTGGAAGTCATTCCACATCTCGCACGCTTGTTGGCAAGGCCTTTCGGCATGGTTTCTACTGGCCAACAGCACTCCAGGATGCGGCTGAGCTGGTAAAATCCTGCAAAGCATGCCAGTTCCATGCAAAGCAAATACACACACCGGCTCAAGCTCTGCAAATGATTCCGCCCTCATGGCCATTTGCCGTGTGGGGTGTGGATATCCTAGGGCCATTCCCCCGGGCCGTCGGCGGGTACCTGTTCCTTTACGTCGCCATCGACAAGTTCACAAAGTGGCCGGAGGTTACCCCTGTGGTGAATATCACAAAGAAATCGGCAGTCGCATTCCTCAAGTCCATTGTGTGCAGATTTGGCGTCCCAAACCGCATCATCGCGGGCAACGGGACCCAATTCAAAAGCAGACTCTTCCAAGGGTACTGCGAAGACATCGACATCCAGCTATGCTTTGCTTCCGTGGCACACCCCCGCAGCAATGGACAGGTTGAGAGAGCGAATGCAGAGATCCTCAGGAGACTCAAGACTCGCACCTACAACTGCTTGAATAAGCATGGTGCCAAATGGGTTGATGAGCTTCCGTGTGTACTATGGGGCAACCGGACCACACCTAGCCGAGCCACCGGGGAGACTCAGTTCTTCCTGGTCTACGGGGCTGAAGCATGCCTTCCCCCAGAAATCCACCTGGGCTCACCACGGGTCCAGGCTTTTGACGAATCCATGCAGGAGCAGCTGCGGCGTGACGACGTGGACTTCGTTGACGAGCGAAGATGGCGAGCAGCAATCCGAAATGCACGTTACAACCAGGCGCTCCGGCGCTATCATCAACGGTTCGTGCACAGTAGGGAGCTCCGGGCTGGCAACCTCGTCCTCAGACGGATCCTGAGCCGAGCAGGGCACCACAAACTTTCCCCCAGCTGGGAGGGGCCCTTCAAGGTTACAGAGGTATGCCGGCCCGGATGCGTTCGCCTCGCCACAGAAGATGGAGTGCCGCTGCCCAACCCATGGAACATAGAGCATCTGCGTAAGTTTTACACTTAGGCAGAGCAGGGAAATAAACTTTTCCTTTGTAATAAGTTAGAGTTAGCGTGCGGCCCAGAGCGGTTGGGGGCCACCCTCGTAAACCCGACCTCTGGCATCCATCGCACCGTCGGCTAACGCGCGGCTCAGAGCGTTAGAGGTCCGACCTCGTAAACCCGGCCTCTGGCATCCATCGCGCAAAGCCATGTACATCAAGATTGCAAAGGAAAGATTTCCTCCCAGTTCTGTCTTTGTGTCAAAATTTAACTTCGCATTCTGATTCTCGAGATTTTACCTTTCTAACCCCCGCGTGGACCTCTACTCTTGTTGCTACAACTAAGATCTGTATTGAGTTGCTGGACTGCCGTACAGATCCGGACCCACTTGCTGCTGGGAGAGAGGTCTGAACCCCTAAGAACCAGCTCTGGAGAGGGGGTACTTATTTCCTGGGGTGGTCCGGAGCCCTGTGTAGCCGCTTAGCCGGTTCCGTACCCAAAGCCTACACACTCCACCACCCTGTAACGAGTGCCCTAGTACCCGGGGCTGGGTAATTAGGGGGCCTGGACCTCGTTCCAGCTCAAGAGTTGGCTTCCTAAATCCTACATGGCATGTCCAGCCCTATATCTCAAAGGATCGAGTACAACAAAGTGACCTCACCCACTGCTGTGAAGGGTCTGGGACGTTAAAGCCAGGTCCGGAAAGATTGTGCTGTTTTCTGGAGTGGTCCGGAGCCCTGTGTAGCGCCTTAGCCTGGTTCCGTACCCTAAGCCTATGCACTCCACCACTCTGTAACAAGCACTGAGCTACCTGGACCTGTGCATCTAGAGCCCCGGACCTGGTACCAGCCTGGGACCGGTCCAGGATGAGTCCCGCGGGCCTGCTACTAAGCTGTAACTTTGAAGTGGTGCACAGGTTAAGCCCTGACTGGTGGTAGACAGCCTCAAACCATTGAGCCTACCTACCAGGGGGTCCTGGCATCCGCTTAAGAGGTTTCATGCAGATCAAGGTCCAGTTTCAATGGTAGACAGACTCAAAACAACTGAGTCTATCTCCCAGGGGGCCCGGAGCATCCGCTTTGTCCCAGACATCATGAATGGACTCTGCATGCGTCAAACAGCTAAGTTGTAGTATCATTATTACCATATAAGCGAATTTGATTCTTCTCTCCGTAGTTCTGTATTCTACACAGGGAACAAGACGCTCGCTCGCCTCGCAAACTATGCAGCACCTATGCCCGAGGAGGTCCAGAGTATCTTCTACGGCTCAGGTGGCAGACAGGTCCAAACAACTGAACCTATCCGCCAGGGGGCCAGGACGCCGGGGTGCTGCATACTGCAAATCAGCAACTGACAAACAGCTAAGTTGAAGTTTTCTTCTATTTCAAAAATTTCAACTAATACAATGTTTATTACATAACGCAAAAGATACAAAGATACAAAGACCAGCTCAAGGGTCTGCAGGCTCCCGCTTGAAGTAGGCGGCAACGAAGTCGACGACCTCCCGCACGCTGTCCCGAGCGGCGGCCTCCGTCTCCGCTACAGGCCCATCGACCACGGGCGTCAGCGAGATGGCCGGGTCATGGCTCCGGAGGCAGGTCAGGATGTGCTCCGCCACCATCCGGATCAGCTCGCGACCCTTGGCTTCGAGCTGACTAGCAAGGACTGGCTCTAGACGCCGGAGCCTATCCGAAGCCGAACTCAGCATTGGGAGGGCGTCAGCTATCGAAGCTGGCGCCTCCGCCACCTGGATTGGGCTCATTCCAAGTGGCACCAGTGCTAAGCTCGCTTCGGTCGCCCAGTCGGCGATCCGCTGGGGCTCCACGCGCTGGTCCTCCTAGTGCTTCCGGACCGCCTCCTGGACCGCCGCTTGCACCCGGGTGTCCAGCGTCGCCTTGGCCACCTCCACCTCGCGAGATCTCTCCTCGAGCTCGTGGGACCTCTCCTCGAGCTCGGCCTTCCTCTTTTCCGACCACTCCTTCAGCTTCTTGAGGAAGTCCCGCTGGCGCCCAAGTTCCTTCTCTATGCCGGTGGCGTGGGCCTCCCGCTTGGAGAGGGACTTCCGGTCCTCCTCCAGCTCCGCCTCGGCATCGGCCAGCTTGCTGGCCCTCTCCTCCAGCTGTTTCTGCCATCCAGCCAGGGTCCCAGAGAGTTCGTCCAGCTCCTGCCTGCGGATGTCGAGACCCTGGCTGCGAGTCTCCAGCTCGGACTGCTGGGCCGCGAGGCGAGTCTCGAGGTCGGACCGCTGAGCCGCGAAGCCAACAACCTCCAAGGCAAAAGTCTCCTCCTGCTGGGCCAGGGTCTTCTCCCGGCTCGATACTGCAAGCTCCCGGTTGAATACCTTCAGAAGGTTGGTTCGATAGGCCTCCTGGTCGGCTTTGAGCTTCGACCGGGTTTCCGCAGCACGGGAGGCTTCCGCTTTCGTGTGCGCCTCCAGGCGGGTGTGCCAGTCGGAGAGGCGCTGGCGTTCGCTCTCCAGGGCAGACCACTCCCGCCGGAAGGCCGCCTCGGCGGAGGAGGTTGCCTCCACTATCGACCGCGGGACCTGGGTCAGCACCTAGGGAAGGGGAGTCGCTTCCTCCTCCGGGAGTTGGAGCTGCAGGAGCTGCCTGCCAAAGACCACCTCCAACTCCTCCTCTGCAATAGGATCGGAGCTGGAGGCGGGAGCTTCCGCTCCAGGGGAGCCACTGGATGCAGTTGCGCCCTGCACCGGCGCCTCCGCCGCCGCTGCGTCGGATGCGGCTGCGCCCGGCACCGGCGCCTCCGGCGCCGCTGCGACGGGTGCGGCTGCACCCCGCACCGGCGCCTCAGCCGCCCCTGCGTCGGGTGCGGCGGCGCCCAGCACCGGCGCCTCAGCCGCCCCTGCGTCGGGTGCGGCGGCGCCCAGCACCGGCGCCTCCGCCACCGTTGCGTCAGGTGCGGCAGCACCCAGCACCGGCGCCTCGCTGTCGCCACGTCGGGTGCGGCTACGCCCAGCGCTGGTGCGTCCGCCGCTGCTACATCGGGTGCGGCTGCGCCCAGCGCCGGCGCCTCCGCCGTCGCTGCGTCGGGTGTGACTGCGCCCAGCACCGGTGCCTCCGCCGCCGCTGCTTCTGCTGCGCCCGCCGCAGGCGCCCCCGCCGCTACAGCATTGTGTGCTGCTGAGTCTGGTAATGACGCGCCTGTCAGCCCCACATCGGGCATCACCGGGCTGGCGGAGGTCGCTGTACCTGAGGGTTCCGCACCCGCCGTCGCCGCTGCTGTCGCCGCCGAGGCCGCGGCCGCCTGGGCACCAGCCGACGAGCCGGCGATGGTAGAAGAACTGCTGGGGCGAGGAGCCCTGGCAACAGGCGGAGAAACCTCCAGCAAAAAGCAGAGCACCTGGCATAGGGGAAGAGAGAAGAATAACACTAACCCCGAAGTGCCGGGTACCCAGCGTCCTCGGAGGCCCGACCTCCGCTCCTGCTGCTGCTCCTGCAGCTGCGATGCAGGCGCAACCCGGGCTTGCTCCTGATGTTGCTGCTGTTCCCGTGGCTGCGGCGCGGACGCAACTCGGGGTTGCACCTTCTGCTGCTGTTGCTGCCGGCGGGAGGTATCTCTCGGCGGCTATGGTGGCGGCGCAGTCGCCCCGGAGGACCCGCGAGGGCCGGTGGCCCGGGAGCTACCCTGGCCCGCGCCCTCAGCGGTCCTCTGACGCTTCGTGGCGGGCTCAGAGACTGGGGTCCCGTCACCCCTGAGTAGCTTGCGCCAGCCTGCATCCCCTGACGATGCACCGGAGCTACTCTGTACCTGGCTGGAACCGGCTGGGGCGGCGCTACTGGCCACGGCCTGCTTCCGCTTTGTGGTGGCGCCGGACCCCGCAGTGCCCAGTGTAGCTTGATCCCCTGATGCGCCTGGGATCCGGAGCCCAAGGTTCGGATCGCCCCCGGTCTGGCGTGGGGCCAGCCCCCCGTCGTCAAGAGTTGGCAGGGTAGCCAGCACCGCCACCCTCGCGGAGTCCTCGCAGAGGGGGACAATACCCTGAGGGAGGATCAGGTTCTCCGGAATGTAAGGCGTCGGCAGGTCACTCCTCACCTGGAAGTAGTATCCCCCCACTTCATCCTTGCTCCTTCCGGACCTCACCAGAACGAAGAAGTAGCGGAAGAGGATGACGCAGGGCCGCACTCCCACGAACATCTCACACAAATGCACGAAGATGGACGTCAGGAGGAGGGAGTGGGGCGTCAGGTGCTGAAGTTGGAGGCCGAAGTCTTCCAGCAGCAGTAGCAGGAACGAAGAGATTGGCAGCCCCACGCCGGTGGAGATGTGCGAGGTGAATAGCACAAACTCCCCGGCGTGGAGGTCGCCAAGGGGAACCGAGCCTGCTCGGACCCCCCTGCCGGTCTCCTGAGCACTCCACCCAAGCAGGCGGCGCACCGTGTTCAGCTCCTCCTCGGACTGGAAACGGCGGGGATGAGAAAGGGATGCCATCTCTCTGTGGAGGTGAGAAGCAGCCTGCGTGGGGGAGCAAGGGGCAAGGAAAGCTCGAAGGCAAAGGGGCGCAAAGGTTGGAAGGAAGAAGGTGAATGCGGGAAAGTAACCGCGGTATGCGGTTCGCCCCGTTATAAAGTCTGACTCGACCGGCGCGCCCCGGAACCGTCGCTGGAACCCAAGCGACGCCCGCACCTGGTGTTAACCGCTTAGTCCCTGACAAGGGGGCCCAGGCCCATCTGTCAGGGAGGGCGGGTAACCAACAAAGGTGTGAAAAGGTGGGATCTGAACAGTCGCCCACGCGCCAGTGGTGAATGTACCGTTTACTCCGGCCGCAACAATGCTGAGCGTCGCGCGCGTGACGAGGTGAACCACCGTGCGTGGGGGTCATGAGTCAGTAAGCCGTTGCGATGTGATGAGGCAACAAACAACCCAACGGATGGTCAAAGACGGTCAAGGCCCCTGCAGTAAGAAGCTTCAAGCTATGCAGAGCCAAATCTCAGTAGTGGCCCCACCTGTGGGTTCGTACCTCCCCCAAGGTGGGCCCGGGTATATCCGTAACTGCGCGGGAAGGACGGAGTAGCCAGACCCCACGGGTCAGGCTCTTTCCTCACCAGGCCAACGGCCCCGAACCTGTTCCCCGCCTGGGGATTGGTCCGGAGACGCCACGTATCTCTAAGGAAGGGAAGCTCCGAGCTGACAGTCGAGGCGCGGACCCCCATAGGGGTCCGGGACCTCCTGCGTCCATCCGGACCTCCCTTATCGCGTGGGGGGTCCGGAGCCGCCACGTGTCCCGGAGGCACGGGCGCGGGCTCGAGCGCGAGTCTTCCGCTGGAAGACTCGCCCACCCACCGCATTTAATGCGGATGGTTGAGGCGTGCTCTGCCGCCGCGGCACGCGAGACAGCCTTTGTCAGGCCTCACAGTGCATCGCGTACTACCAAGGTACACAGTGCAGCCGCCTGTGCCGCACCCGTGCAGAGCCCGTCTGCCGCATTAATTGGATACGGCAGCACGACACTTTTCCATCATGCCTCCTACGCCGCAAGCTACGCGGCCCGTTCAGCTACATGGCAGGCAACGCCGCTAGCTATGCCTGGCGCCACTTCGACAAGACAGCGCCTGGACACGCCGGACGGAGGATTCCGGGAGCAGGCATGAAATCCAGGAGAGGGATCTCCTTCGCCCGCAACGTCATAATTATGAACAGTACGTTATCTTGTACTTCATTGTTGGGCCCACCTGTCGGGGTCTCAACGGCCATGTACGCGCCCCCTTGAGATATAAAAGGGAGGCGCTCGCTGTACACAACAGGCTCTCCAGACACACACAAGCTCTCGCGAACTCTTTCGAGGCAAGGCAATACAACACACAGTGGACGTAGGGTATTACGCTTCGGCGGCTCGAACCACTCTAATCCCGCAGTGTTCATCGTGTTCTTGAGCGAGATCGAACTAGGACTAGCTAACCACTGAGTACACACCCTCTGGACCTGGGCGGGTGCCTTTCGCCACCCGGCTGTGGTTTGCAGCACCACGACAATGCTGTAATCGTCAGCGGACCACACATTTCCTGTTAAATAGCACATCGAGTGGTCATTTTTACCTCGTGAGCACTGAGCACCAACATACTGAACCTAGGGTTCGAGCATAGGTGGGCTGACTACGCACCGCGAGCCTTTGCCATCCACTCAGTCTCTCTATATTTTCTTTCTCATTGTTAGAAATACGATAAAAGCATATTCTCCAACAGTCTCTCTAACTAGTTATCTAAATGTAGCCATCTTCCAATCGGTATTTCTCGCTAATTAAAAATAGATAGCGAAAATAGCTTTTCAGAGTGTACACAAGATATAAAAAACTATTAGAGTCCAGAAAATATAGAAAAAAATTTATGCAGAAGGCTCTTCACATGACAATTCAAGTTAAGGAATATGTTTGCCCAATTTATAACAAGTGTGTTAGGTTTGAGAGTTGAGATCTGTGCCCATTCAATGCTTGTTTGCTAACGATCTCTTGTGATTGTTGTACTGCAAGTAATATAATGAACTAATGACTTGATAAGCATATAATGCCATTAGTGTAAATAGCTTTATCACCTATTCACGGTTATACTGCAGTTTGTAACTAGTTGTTATAGCCTTTTATCCGTTCCTTCGTGGCTTAAGGTTAGAAATCAGTGTATATCGTTTTCAACGGAACACCATCGCTTTCGTGAACTCACTAACTTGACAGACATAAAATTGTTGTTTCTTCCTGGTGTATTTATGCCCCCGATGAGAGTGCAATTTGCCCTCCCAAGCAATAAATGGTGGGTAATCCCTTTCCCCATCTTCATTTAAAAAATTATTTTGCTCACAGTTAGTATAATCAAATGTAAGCACACAAAATAATATGTACTATATAAGAATATTTTTATATGTTTAAATCATCAAAATAATTCGCGAGTACAGTTGATTGCTTGCAACGGCAAAATCCCGGAGGTTTTCAGTAGCATTAAGCCCAAACAAAAGCAGGCCTTTCTCGGCCCATCCTGCCATCTTCTCCCCCACACCGTGAGCTGCTCACTCACTGACAGCCTGCCGCCGGCTCTGGTCCGGCCACCGCTCGCCGCGGTCGCGTTACTCGCGTCGCGTACTCCACTTCGAACAGGCCGTCAGGGAACAGGAAAGCAAGTGCGCACTCCCACTCCCGCGCGCCGCGGCCGGCGGCGGCGGCCATGGCGGAGCTGCGGCACTCGACGGCGGCGCGCGCGTCCAACTCTCCCGCCAAGCGCGACTCCGACGCCTCCGCCGCGTCGTCCCCGTTCCTCGCCTCCCCATCCGCCCACCGCTCGTCCCCTCTCCTCCCGCACCAACACCACAACCACAAGCGCGTCCACCTGCTGACGTCCCCGTTCCGCTCCCTCCTCGCCCTCGAGGACCCCAGGTCCCCCGCCGCCTCGTCCTCCTACCGGATCCTGCTCGCCCTCCTCGCGCTCCTCCTCGCCGCTGGGATCTTCTGCGCACCCTTGCTTTGGTTCCGCCTCGTGAGCTCCTGGCCCCCCTACCGTATCTTCACAATGCTATTCAGTTTCGTTAGGATTCCGACTTGCCCCTGACATTCTGTTGTTGTTGTTATTGTTGTTGTTGTTGTTTCCCGTCTGGTCCTAGAACACGCCTTACTTGTGCCACAAGGAGGGGATCACGCTTCATTGCCCTGAGGTGAAATGCTCTTAATTGGCTAATTGCTGCAGACGTTTTGGGACTTGTGCTTGCGTCAGCCGTCAGGAACATTTGGTCTGAAGAATTTCTGCTTTGTGTGCAGACGAAGGAACCCCTCTCGCTATGGGAGAATCCACGTGCAGCCACTACATCTTGGAAGCCCTGTGCAGAGCGACGCAGTGATGAGCCCTCAGGCAAGTCGACCATTCAATTTGCTTGAAGACAACAATGTAGCATACAACTTACATTTCATCCTTGCTTTATACTGCACCCAATCACTTAAGGTCAGTAACCTTGATTGTGCAAATTTTGACCTCTTGGTTGACTAGTGTACTGTAATGTGGTAAGCAATCTGATAGGCCTGGTAAAACCTGATTTTCCAAAAAAAAAATCCTAGAGAACACACCAATTTTATGTCCGTAGTTCCATTTAGACACCAGACTTATGAGACATAAAGACCTCGTCATTTGTATAAAAAATGTGCCTTCAAGCATCATCTAACATTTGTTTCCCTTCATGATTGGGTCCTGATGGGTGATGACATCATGTATTATACCATGCAGATGTCCCATCTGAGAAAGAAACCTCTGGGTATATTTTTATTCATGCTGAAGGAGGACTAAATCAGCAACGCATAGCTGTATGTATGCACTTATGTTCTCCTCAGACTCCCCCTAGTAGCTGTTCGTTTCTGAATATTTGTTTTGATGTTGCAGTATCTTTTGTAGTCTAATCTGAAATTTTATGATACCTAACTTTGTTATATGATAATTTTAAGAACATGCTTCAATATAACCTTGTAACTCCTTTTGATTGCTTGTTTTAGAGGTGACCTAGGAAATCCTGTTTAGAAAAATCATGTTGTTTAATACATATTAGAATCCTTCTTAAGCAGATCATGCCTCTTTCTTGAGCAGTTTTTATTAGTTTTCTATAATGCACAGAGTTTCTGCTACTACTATCAAAAAGGTCAAGTAGCACCGGTGACCCTTAGTTAATTACTTATATTTGGTGTTTTTGGCTTCTGCAGATATGTAATGCTGTTGCTATTGCTAAGATAATGAGTGCAACGCTTATTTTGCCAGTTCTGAAGCAGGATCAGATATGGAAAGACCAAACGTAAGTTCCGTTTCCTGTTCTAAGTTCATCGAGGTATATTTTGCTGCTGTTATTCAGGTGATTGTTGTATCATATAAAATCTGGTCCATGGATCTCTAGAATTTTTATCTTCTAGAAACTGAACTTGGCATTCTACTAGACCACTAAAAATGAACTTCTATTCTTTCACCATAGCTGCAATCTTGTTAGGGTTATTGAAACTTTACTTCTTTTTAGTTATCAGATGTCCAAGTGTTCGTGTTCCAAGTATCTGTAATCAAAATAATTTTGCTAAGTAGCCATTTTCTAGGGAAAAATATGCATAATGGTTATCTGTGTAACATATGATTTGCCATTTTGTTACATAATATTCAAAGTATGTGCTTCTAAATTTGACTGCCTCATTTATCATGCTTCTCCTATGATTATGGTACTATCTGTCGCAAGAACATCCTGATCGTGGGCTGTATTAGTGAAGCTGTGATTATCGGAAAAAATATACGCGTAGTTGATTAATAAAAGATCTACCAAACGTGCCAAAATATATTTATGACCTGAAAATTTTTGCAGCCATTGTTATATGGATCAATATATACAGCTAAGGAAACTCTTGATCTGTGATGTAAATGAGTATACAGATTATAGAGACTAGGGCTCGAAGGCCCAATCATCTTTGACACATTTGAAGTAGTTCTTGTACTGTTGAAATTTGCAAGCATGGAAGTTTGCAATATGGTGTAACAGTATGTTGAAGTTTCCTTGGTTCCATATTGGCACTGTACAGTGAAGTAGTCGCTATGAGATATGACACATATTCGTGATTTCCTTAGGGCCCTTTACATATGTTGTGTTTTGCTTTCTGACATATTGCCTACATTGTTGGGAACATTTGCCTTTTCTACAGGAAATTTGAAGATATCTTTGATGTCGATCATTTTATAAACTATTTGAAGGATGATGTACGCATTGTCCGGGACATCCCAGACTGGTTCACAGAAAAAGATGAGCTTTTCACCAGCATAAAGTAGGTGCTACATTTTGGCTTTGCTCATTGTCTTAACCACCTTAACTCAGAAATTGATCCTGATATATGCAACCACTGTTGACATGACTTTGTATATTTTTTATCTATGTTAAATGCCGCTGTGCATATTTTCTTCTAATATTGTAATATGAATCTTTGAGACCAAGCAACTTTATTCTCTTCATATTTTACTCGACTGCTCTACCCCCTTCCACCACCCCTTCTCTCTGTTTTTTTTTCATAATATTTATTGAATTATGTGTCTATAACAGGCGAACTGTGAAGAACATTCCAAAATACGCATCTGCCCAATTCTATATTGATAATGTACTTCCAAGGATCAAAGAGAAAAAGATAATGTCCATTAAGCCATTTGTCGACAGGTTGGGGTAGGTAAACATTTGAATGCAAATTTTTTTTGTATTTAAATCATTCATTCAGTCTTGTTATACCATGATGTCAGAAGGGTAAGCTCTACAATTGATCATAATTGGAAGAATCTGAACCTAATGTAAAGCTTCAAATTTCAGGTATGATAATGTTCCAATGGAGATTAACCGGCTAAGATGCAGAGTCAACTACCATGCTCTAAAGTTCCTACCTCATATTGAAGAGATGGCTGATAAGCTTGCGGCAAGGATGAGGAACCGAACTGGCAGTGTAAATCCATACATGTAAGCTATAGTTAACTACCTTCTATCCAACCTAGCTGACGTTTGCTGTCTCACGTTTGTTTCACAATCAAATATGGCACTTCTTTTGAAGGGCTCTTCATCTGAGATTTGAGAAAGGGATGGTGGGCCTTTCGTTCTGTGATTTTGCTGGCATGCGGGAGGAGAAGATGATGATGGCTGCTTACAGGCAGAAAGAATGGCCAAGGCGCTACAAGGTCAGACAGACACTGAGAAATCTGTAGCATTGAGTTTTTCTCTAAAACCTTGAGTACATGAAATCATCAACCACACACGTCATATCATTTTAACAAATTCCTTTTGTTTTGTGCTTGCAACTTTGCGTGCAGAATGGATCCCATCTATGGCCACTGGCGCTTCAGAAGAGAAAAGAAGGGCGTTGCCCTCTTGAGCCTGGTGAGATTGCTGTGATCCTGCGAGCACTGGGGTACACGAGTGGAACACAGATATACGTTGCGTCAGGGCAAGTGTATGGCGGCAAGAACCGGATGGCTCCCCTCAGGAACATGTTCCCCAACTTGGTAATCTCAAATCCACAGCTCAGTTAGAAAAACACAATTTTCCAACGTAATCAAAGAAACGGACGGCAAAATCATTGCATAAACTTTCTGTTTCCTTGAAGCCATGAAACAAGATGGCCATTCTATTCCACTGAGCTGAAACCATCCATTGATCGGTGATGGTGACCTGCATTGGCACTGCTCATGGTTGCAGGTGACGAAGGAGGAGCTGGCGAGCGCGGAGGAGATGGCGCCGTTCCGGCGGCACGTGACGAGCCTGGCGGCGCTGGACTTCCTGGTGTGCCTGCGGTCGGACGTGTTCGTGATGACGCACGGCGGCAACTTCGCCAAGCTCATCATCGGGGCGCGCCGCTACGCGGGGCACCGCCTCAAGTCGGTGAAGCCGGACAAGGGGCTCATGTCCAAGTCCCTGGGCGACCCCGACATGGGCTGGGCCTCCTTCGCCGAGGACGTCGTCGTCTCGCACCGCACGCGCACGGGCCTCCCCGAGCCCACCTTTCCCAGCTACGATCTCTGGGAGAACCCACTCACGCCCTGCATGTGCAGGGCATGACTGACGAGTGGAGCCCCTGAGGTCCTGAACCACCTTCTGGAGCCCTTCACCTACTAGAACTAGTTACCCCTAAAAAAAAACTACTCTCTCCGTCCAAAAAAACAAGTCATTCTAAGATTTAAATTTTGTCTCAAAAAAACATGTCATCTTACTCTATTTAGAAAGTGTATGCACATGTAAAAATCAATCAGCGCCAAATAAGAATAATAAATAGGGGCAAATATGGTCATTTTACTTTCTTATTAATTTGTCCTAAAATTCCTAGAATGACTTGTTTTTTTGGACGAAGGGAGTACTAAACTAGTCGGTGATGTTTAAAAAAAACTAGAACTAGTCAGTACTCACTATTCACTGGCCAGTATGCCATTGAGCAGAGCACTCTTATTAGCAGCTATGCTTCCATTCCATTAGCTCAGCTTTTGCATTTTCTGCATGTTTTGTGGCCTAATCTTTAGTCTGACATAGATCGTTTCTTGCTGAAAATGTTCCAAGAACTTCCATGCTGTCCAAAAGATAAATATCAGTGAAATGCTCTCCAAAGCTCTCTTCGGATTTGCCAAACAGATCCAGACATGTTTCTTTCCATCAGCTTTTCTTATTAGCTCTTGTCACATCAAAAGGAATTTTACTATTTAGTAGTATCAAATAAAATTTGTTTATAAAACTTTTTTGATAGATGGATGCTAATTTGCGAGACGAATCTAATGAACCTAATTAATCTATAATTTGCTATAGTGAATCATTTGTTAATTATATATTAATATATCTTATTAGATTCGTATCGTAATTTAGCTCCAGAATTCTGAAATTAATATTATAATCAGATTTTATTTAATATTAATAAACATTAAAATTCTTTTTAATGTGATATAATTTAAAATTTAACCACTGGAACCAAAACACACATGAAGCCTCTGTGTAGTAGCAGGACTACTGCTAGAGAGCTCATCGGTGAACTCGCTGGTCGTGACGTTTCTTTCCACGCGGCAGCTCGGCATGGCCATGCAGCCTCTGTGCTCGACACGTCCTCCTGCCCCTCGAAGCACTCCAAAGTGAACTGGATTGGCTACTGGGTTCTCGAACGAGCCTGGCTCGCTAATCTCGCGCACAGGAAAGACGGGAGCAGCTACTAGCTAGAGTGGTCAGCAATGGCGCAGCTGAGAGCACCCACCGACGAGCAGCGGCAGGAGGAGGCGCTGCACGGCGAGAAGGACGACGTCGTCGTCGCCGCAGGCGGCAGCGAGAGCAACAAGAAGGCGCGCGCGGGGCTATGCGGCGTGCTCCGGGAGCGCAAGGTGGTGGACCTGGCGCGCGCCAAGCGCCGGCTGGTGGAGGTCCCCTACACCGCGACGCTGGCGCACACGGCGAACGCGCTCCTCGCGGCGCGCGTCTCCGCGGTCGCCGTGGCCGCGCCGCCGGGCCACTGGATCGGCGCCGGCGGGTCCATGATCCTCGAGTCCGACCCGGCCACCGGCGCCGTCCGCAAGCACTACATCGGCATGGTCAACATGCTCGACATCCTCGTCCACATCGCCGAGGCCAGCGACGAGGCCGAGGCCGACGACGAGGCGGTCGACCTCGACCGCCGCATGGCCGTCCCGGTGTCCTCCGTCATCGGCCACTCCCTCGAGGGCCTCACCCTCTGGACGCTCCATCCCAACACCAGGTGCTTCCATCTTGCATTGGATTGGAACAAGAACTCGTTTAATTTCTTCTTGGATTGGGTTGCAACAATTGTTATATTCTCTTTTTTCTTTCCGTTTCTTGTTGCACCAGCGTGCTGGACTGCATGGAGACGTTCAGCAAGGGGGTGCACCGGACGCTGGTGCCGCTGGAGAGCTCGGCGGACAACGTGGTGGCGGTGGAGCTCGTGGAGTCCGCGCCGGGGTACCGGATGGTCACCCAGATGGACGTGGTGAGGTTCCTCCGGGCGCACGGCGCTGAGCTCAAGGGCGTGCTGTCGCGCACCGTGCGCGAGCTCGGCGCCGTGAGCGAGGCCGTGTTCGCGGTCGCGAGCGGCGCCAGGGTGATCGACGCCATCAAGGCGATGCGCGCGGCGTCGCTCACCGCCGTGCCCGTCGTGGACGCCGCCGCCGGCGGCGAGGAGACCCTGCAGGACGTGAGTGCATCCAGTCCAGCTCCAATGAGCACATCGGCGGCGGCGACATCTCTGGGTTATTATATCCTGTTGCTTGTCTCGCAGGGGATGGGGAAGAAGGCGATCGAGACGTTCTCGGCGACGGACCTGCGCGGCTGCCCGGTGGCGCGGCTGCAGCCGTGGCTGGGGATCAGCGTGACGGAGTTCAAGAGGAAGGTGGCCGAGTACCGGGCGAGCAACAAGCCCGTCGTCCCCGGCGCCGACGCCACGGACACCGGCGTCCCGACCGCCGCCGACGACGCCGACACCCC
Organism: Panicum virgatum; assembly: GCF_016808335.1. Classification (NCBI taxonomy): domain Eukaryota; kingdom Viridiplantae; phylum Streptophyta; class Magnoliopsida; order Poales; family Poaceae; genus Panicum; species Panicum virgatum. The sequence goes on from NC_053145.1 coordinate 4,379,884, forward strand.
CGCGGCGGCTGCCGTTGCCACCGATGAAGAACAGAGCGACGAGCAGCCGCTGGTGACGTGCTCCCTGGAGAGCACCCTCGGCGAGGCGATCGAGGCGGCGGCCACGAGGCACGTGCACCGGCTGTGGGCGGTGGACGAGGAAGGGCTGCTGCGCGGGGTCGTGTCGCTGACCGACGTCCTCCGGGCGGTGAGGGAGGCCGCGCTCGGCGAGGACCGGGATCTCCACAGCATCGTGTCGTCCTAAAGTTGGCATTGGAGACTTGGAGTTGGAGTGCTTCTGTCCTTAGTGTGAAAAGATAAAATGTTGTTTGACTTTTCCCCTCGTGTTCGTCGGCAAAGCTTGCCTTGGCCGTGTTTGGTTAAAATCGATGGAATTACTGTAGCACATTTGACCACTAATTTCGAGTAGTAAACAAAGTCTAATTACAAAACCACCTCCACAACCCCCGTGTAAATCGCGAGACGAATCTAACGAGGCCTTTGACCGCGTGAGTAGAGTATGGTTACTGTAGCATCACTGTAGCGCATCACTGTAGCAAATCATCGATTAATTATCGTCATTAGATTCGTCTCGAAAAGTTACACTAATCTCTAAAAAAAATTTACAAATAGACTTTATTTAGCACTCCATGCATGCGAGATTCTCTTTTCGGAAAACGTGCCGGTAAAAAACCAAACACGACCCTTGTGATTTTGCCTTGTTCCTCTGTGTAACAGCCCCACATGTAATGCTTAGCGTGCCCCGAACGCCATCCCGCGCCTCCCACCTAGGGTGCGTTTGGTTGGAGTGCGTTTGTTTGGAGAGTGAGATAGTGGCTCCGTGCATGTCACCCGCCCAGATTTGCAGCGGCTCCATGCGTGCCAGAGAGCAAACGGCACTCACGCCGTTCAAGTGGGACGATTTCGTCCGGCCGTTTTTTTGGACGGGCTCGTCCCAGTATCTGAGCGAATATTTTTTTCTGAAGAGCCGCTCCGCTTCGTAGCTCTCCAACCAAACATCATTTGGGGCAGAACCACTCCATTCCATTTCTTCTCATCCTACCAACCAAACACTACCTTACAAAAGTGGTCCTCCGGAGCATTCCCAGGAGTAAACCAAGTAACCAACCCTGCTGGCATGAACAACCTGATCCGCAAGACTGCTGGCATGAACAACCTGATCCACCGCAAGACAGGCAGCTTCCGAATTGCCATACTGAACTCCATTATCAAACTGATGTAAATTGAGATTGTAGTACATATCGAATGTCAAATTGTGAGTCACTGAAGTGTTGTGAACTGAGATTACTTACATTAAAGGTTCCTTTTAACCACGACGACGATTTATAGTTCGGAATGGCAGCCAATCCAGATTTTGGGAGGATCTTTGGGTTGGAAATGAACCATTGATGCATCAATACCCATCCCTGTACAGTATCGCTAGGAGAAAGAAAGAAACAGTAGCTCATGTGCTAGTGGGAGATACGTTGAGGTTGTGGTTAGAACTGGTTACAAAGATAATGAGTGTGAAGTTAGGAGAGCAAGATGATAGCTTTATTTGGTGTTTGACAAAGCATGCTTATTTCACGGTGAAGTCTATGTACTCGGATTTGATGAAAATTGGCTACTTACCTGATAGGCGTGTAGCTTGGGACCTAAAGATACGCTCAAGATAAAAAAAAATTTTGTGGTATTTAAAAATGGGGTCATTCTAATAAAAGACAATCTTGCAAAACAAAATTGGAAAGGTGATACTAAATGTTGCTTTTATAGCTCTAATGAGACTATACAACATTTATTCTTTGATTGTCATGTGGCTAGGTTCGTTTGGAATGCGGTTTATGTCGTGTTTGGTATTCAGCCACCCACAAGCATGTCATCTTTGTTGGGTTCTTGGCTGGGAAATTTTTCCACAAAGCTTCAAAAACAGATTCTTGTGGGGGCATCGGCTCTGTGTTGGGCAATTTGGTTGAGTAGAAATGATGTGGTATTCCAAAAGACCATTCCTAACTCTTATTTGCAGGTAATTTTCAGAGGGACATATTGGGAGAGATGTTGGTCACAATTGTCTAAAGAGGAAGCGAAGCTATCATTGTAGAAGAGGGCCTGCAGTTTAGAGAGCGCTGTCATGGCGTTTTACAGCAAACACGGTTGGAACTTCAGGAGCATGATTGAAGCTCCTAGTGTACTTTAGTTTTATGTTCCTTTTCTTTTCTTGTGTCGGTCTTGTCTAGTGCAAAAGTTAAACCTTATGGCAGCGTTTGCTGCGTTTGGTGTCGGCGTTCTTGTCATTGTTAAGTTTATGTTGACAGCTTAAATGCTGGTTTTGTAAGACCTAGGCTGTAGACATTCATCCTGAATGTTCAAGGCCGGAAATTATCCTTAATCTAAAAAAACTTAATATTCTCAATTCGAGAGCATGTAGCTGATGTTGTCAAGAGAAGATATCAGTGACAAAATCGAAAAAGAAATGTTCTCTCAAAAGTCTTTGTTAGAATGCAGACACTTGGATTGGCAAACTCAATTAACATTCTTTTTCAATACTGAGGCCTTAGTTTCTTTTGCATACTGAATTGACTAATCAGATTCTTTTGCATATTGACTTGACTAATTTTTTTAAGAAAATTACAATATTCACATTCCCAAATTGACACAATAATCACAGCTTCATTGACAGATATTTAATCATCTTACTCCATATTGAGCCACAATCTAAAAATCAACATTTTAATTACACCATAGTCTACTCCTGCCACTACCAGAAAATGAAAAAGTGAAAAATCGTCACGAATACTATGAATCCCGCTACGAAATTCTTTCGTGGTAGCCGCCTATCACGCAATAACCCTCACGAATACAACGTCATGAAAATGGAGTTTACGTGAGAGTGAACCCTCATGAAAATATTTCGTGACAGGAACTCACTTCCATAAAAATAAGCTGTCATCAGGTTTCTGAAATACTTTCATAACAGTTCATAACCGCCAAAATATTTTCATAAGGGTCGGTCCCTCGAAAACATATACACTATCACGAAGTACTTCATTTTGGTAAGAGCACAAAGCAGCCACAAAAAATTTTGATCCCACCGTCATGAAACATCTTTTTTGTGAGTGAAAAACCGCCACGAAATTTCGGTTCCGTTGCACGCTCGTGAAAATTTTCAGCGTGGAAAAGACCGGGACCCAGCGGGGAACGAGTCTAGCGTGCCTCATAGGCCATCCCCCGTAGCCGCTCCTCCCACTTACAAAAGGGGGCCACCCTACCGTGTACGGTCCCCACCTGCAGATCGTCTTCCACCAAAGATCACCTTCCACCGCCACCTCTTTGGCTCGCTGCCGACTACCAATCTCGCTCGCCGCTATGGATGCACTCCTGCGCAAGCTCAGGGTGTCGTTTATGGCAGACGTCGAGCCTCGAGCGCCAGTTCTTCCCAGTGTTCATATGCAGACGCAATTGGACATTCCTGAACCTAAAGCTGAAGATGGTGTTGCTCTAGGAAGGGAGATCTCCAAGCGATAGAAGCTGAACTTGCGAAAAGCTGATGCCGAATCCCAAGTCACATTTTGGAAACTCAACCTGACTGCTCTTAAGGAAAAGGAGTCTGCTGAGGTCGCATTCCGCGACGCACTACTTGTCTCCAAGGAGAGGTTCTACCGCGCTTCCGTTGAATTGCCTACCTGCATCGGATGCGGCTTTTCAGAGTACACTTTTCACTATAGATGTGCCCCGATCTGAGATATACTTTCAGATAGTTCGAATGATGTGTTCTGTTGGTACCAAGTTCAGTGTCAAATAGGTATAGAGTTAAGTGTCAGATGGTATAGAGTTCTACTATTTTAGATCAGAAGGCAAAGAATTGTGATTTTGGTTCCTAGCACATACTACTATTTTAGATCAGAAGGCAAAGAATTGTGATTTTGGTTCCTAACACATATTCTTAGGTATATCTTTATAAGCTTTTGTCAGCTTATTTCATTCTACTGCTGTGGCATGGAACACATTCTGATGCAGAAGCACTTTTGATATCTGTGCTACACAAGTATTTGCACATGTCAGCTTTATCCATGCTCCACTTCTAGAGTTTCTTGTATGCTGAGGTTTTGCTTCTCTAAATAATGAATCAGTCACCTCTTCTTCAGCTTGATGAATATCAAGTATATTAACTCGAATTAGCATGCTAAAACTAGAGTTGGTATAAGTATCAGATACATATAGTTATCCGTTCGTTAATTTTGAAAATCTACGTGATTAAGTCGTGGGCGGAGAGCTGGCCTGACTCCAATATGGAGTTAGCAATGTTAATGCAGTTGCTGAACCTTTGATAGGCACTCTCTCCATCAGGTGGAAGATTAATGAAGCAATGCCCTGATATCTTCATGCAAAATACTGGCATAACTCTGTCAACAATGGCACGACGAAGCACAGCTTAACTGGCAGGGACTGACTCCTCAGGGGAGCAACAACAAGACATCCTCTAGAAGTGATCTCGGTCTGAATAAAAACACTCGCAATGTGACTGTTATTGCGCCCTTCGATCATTTATTTAGCTCTTTATATAGAAAGGATGAGGGGGTGCTATTTGCATATGATGCATTATATCCCTTCGAATTCCTATATACATCGGATGCTGATATTTAGGTTAGTGGTTATTCCTTGATTATACGATTATACTTGACTTCATGTTGAATTATCATTTTTCAATTAGATTTGATACATGTCTGTGATTATTTGTTTTAAATTTTACTTTTCATTGCGAATTGTTGGTGGAGAGCAAATAAATCGGAAGAAAAACCTATTAACTATGTTTGAAAAGGTAAGAATCATAGTTAGTTGATTGTGGAATATAAGGATTATTTGTTGTGTTCTTATTTTGTCGCAAACCATTGCAATGAGTTGCTTTAGCTTTATTTTTAGGCTATTTCTACCATTTTTTTTGCTCTATCTTTATCTTTCTTTGCCCTTATTTTGCCTACTGCTTACTTGATTAAAAAAATCTATCTCACTTTATTGTGGTGATATTAAATTACTTCATAACTGAGTGCCAATATGTGTGTGTGTGTGTGTGTGTGTGTGTGTGTGTGTGTGTGTGTGTGTGTGTGTGTGTGTGTGTGTGTATATATATATATACTAGTATACGCCCCACTCATATCTAACTACATGATCTTTTAAGAATTCTCTAGAACTCTATAAATTAAATTTAGTGTACTTGCTTCGCAATTTTGAACGAACTGATTGCACGTATTGCTGGTTTGGCAAAGCTTCCAAATTGATTCCTACCTAGAGTAGGACTATTGGCTAGACCGTTGCTTCTCCAATTAGCAGATGGACATGGAATCAGAATTGAGCACAAATATCAAAGCCAAGAGTAGTAGACGAATCTCTCGACCAACTGTTGACAGCCAAAATTGGCATGACCGGTGCACTTTAGCGTTCTGACCGGTCTGCTCTCTGTAGCCGGTCTGGCAGAAGAGGACTGGTCTCACCGGTCCATGAGGAGTTCGAGTACAATTAGGGAATTTTATAGATTTAGATCTGTAAACAAAATTTCTTGAGGGGTAAGTCTTCTCCACCCTATAAATATAAAGGGTCACGGCCGATTGAGGATACAACCCAATCGAATCTACCAAATCAATTTACTTTCATCGTTTTTACCTTTCTTCCTTGTTACCCTACTTTTCCAATCTCGACATGCTGTTCTTCTCTCGTATCCATGGCGTTTGAAGACACCCTAGCTGGCCTGCCGAGCCTAGGGCAATCCTACGCGCGCTTGCCCCGACGGGGTCCCTCCCGGGTGAACGTTCGTCAGATCGTTGCCGTTCTGCACGGCGACCGGTCTGACCGGTCCCCCTGACCGGTCTGATCCCTCCACGCAGGAGGTGTTGCAAGGAGCCTCTCCTCATGCTGCGCGATCTAGCGATGTCGGGTACCATGATTAGGGGCACCCTAATCAGGGGACTAAAATCGCCCTAAAAACGCAAACACATTCTGGGCAACCGGGCCCACGAAGGCCTACAGTCTCCTTCCAATCTGAAAGAAAGGAAAGGACTCAAAGAAGCTCAACACGCGGCCCACGTACGCAGTGCGATCCATCCGCACCCCCTCGGACCCGCGGGGTGATCTCCGCCTCGCTCGAGGGCTCCTCGCCGAAGCCCTCGACCGCGCCCCGCGCCTCCGCCTCGCTCGAGGGTAGCGAGCCTACCCTCGGAGGGGCGAATCATCTCCGCCTCGCTCGAGGCCACCCCTCGACAGAAAAGACAAACGGCCCTTCCGCTCACCCGCTCGCCGTACGGAGGCATTAAATGCCAACCATCCTCCACAGCGCCCGAGTCTGACGGAGCCAGGCCGCCATTCCCCACAGTGGCTGTGACCGGAGTCTCGTCTGCCAACTCCGGTCACTGCTCCGCCATCCCGGATGTTGTGGCGACACTGTGGGAACCTGCGACGCAGTGCAAGACGTGCTCGGCACTGCTCCAGCTACTATACTGCCAACTCCCCATACCTCCTTCGTACTTTCCCTTCTGCGGAGCCCTCGAAAGGCATGGGCACGACCCTCGAAAGCAGCTCCGGCCTTGACCAGGAAAAGACCCTGTCCTGTAGGACCCTCGGAACGCCGCCACGCCACGCCTGGAGGACGGTACCCCCCACAGCAACGACCACGCCGCCTGCTGAGCCACCAGGACACCGGCGCGATCTCCGCAAGACCAAGGACGATGCCCAAGACAACTACCACGCCCGGCGGCATATCCCACAGTGTACTTCCCACAGTGCTCGACCACTGCACCCCCGCGATTCGGGGAGAAGACGACGACTTCCACGATCTCCTGTGCATGTACACCATCCCTCCTTGTGTCTATAAAAGGAGGAGGCGGGCTTTCCCTTAAGGGGGTCGGCCCATTCGGTAGAACACAACACTCAGCACTACTCACAGAGCACATACGCTCTTCTGAGTCCCGATATTGGCACTCACCTCAATCAATTCCCCCTCTAGCAGAGACTTGGGAGCTTCCCTCCCTCTTTCGCCTCGCTTGTACCCCCTACTACAGGCACCCCCGGTGCAAGACAGTACAGTGCTCTCGCAAACCCTTTGCTGGACGTACGGCCCCACCGCCGGAACTAGGATAAACCCGTGCGTTACTGTGTTGCCTCTTGCATCAACATCTGGGACGAGAAACACGCATCATCATCACTGGTTGGGTCCGGACCGCCGGGTCATGACACCGACAAGCGCGTTCGTGTGTGACCAGTAAAGGCGTCAACACAAATTGGCGACTCCGCTAGGGAAGAGAATCAGGTTATCATTGCCGATTTATCAAATCCTAGCAAGATGGCGGCAAGTGATAAGCTACTTAAGGAGTATAAGCAAGAATACGACGGAGCAGTCAAAAGGATATTCTTGTCCCGCGGTCATACAACAGAGCAAGGAGTCAAGAAGATAAAGGAATGTCAAATACCATCCACCATTGAAATATTAATGGAGATGCGATCCTCAGTTACTTTATCTAATGTTCTATCTAGTGTTGTCCAAGATTTGATTGATCAAATAGATAGTTCAATTCAAGCTCTTGTTGTTCAAAAGTCGGTTATTGAAAAGCCGACTACTAATCCTTGCGAAATTTTGCCTAATGTTGCTGATCAATATGAAATTCGGCCGTCTCATGCCGAATTTGTCGAACCAAAATCCCCTAGAAAGAGCACAAAGACTATATCTAGTACTTCTATGCTTGGGGGGCAACAAGGCAAAGAGAAAGAAGCCGGTTGTGACAAAACCGGTCTGATCGGTTGCAACACCGGTCTAATCGCCTCATCTAGGGTTTTGCAAAATAAATCAAAACCTAAGATGATTAAGCCCAAAAAACCCGAGATTGGTATTTGGAAAACCGTTAAATCCAAATGTCGTCACAAGCATCAAAAGGAAAAACCAAAGCCCTTTCTTGGAGATCTTCCGGCGAAATCCAAAAAACAAAATAATGATGCTAGTCGGCCAAAACATCCAAAACACTCAAGATCTACTCCAAGGCAGCAATTTCATAATTAGAATCGGCAACGGAATAATTTTTCTAATTCAATGCAGTTTCCGTCACATAGGTCACCTATACCTATGTCGTGCGGATCTTATTACAACATGCTTTGTTTTTTATTCGTCATGGTATTATAATTCATGCATGCCGTCTCTTTCTAGATATTTATGTCCAGATTATATTACTTATAAAGAGCCAGCAATTGGTAAACCATCACCTACCATTAATGACCGTTTTGATGAAAAGGATTGGTCTATACAGAAAAAGAAATACAAGGTTATCAAACAAATTTATCGTGTAAAAAAATGGATGATTAAATAAAAAATCAGATTTGACACTAGATAAAGAAAAACCAGTTGTTGAAGAGCAATTAGATAGCTCAATTAGTAAAATTATCCCTAATGATGATCATGATTCGAACAATGTAGTCGAACAATGTCAAGTTCGGCCGGGAGGCAAGATAAGAGCAACCATATTGGTTCGGACAGGAGCGGTCTGACCAGTTTGTCAGAACGGTCTGAATCCAGGAAGTCTGGTGGTGGAAGAAATAGGACCAAGCCGACCTTTGAGGAGTTTCTGGATAAATACAAGAAGATGTCTAAACAAAAACAAAGCAACCAATTGGAAGACAAATAAAGAAGGAATTCTTCACCACCAAGATCAAGAAAGCATCAACATTCATCGTATTGGTCTTCATCATTTATTATGTCGATGCATGTGCCATGGAATGCATATTCAGGTATACTCAACTATAATTCATAGTTTTGGTATAATCCTTGATTGTCATATTATGACTATCAATCTCATACTTAAGCCTTACCAAGGCGTCATGATTTGAATAATCGACCACATTGGCCGTGTCAAGATTTATATTATTGAACATGCTAAAGAATATGAAGCCGAAATAGTTTGCTGATTCTAAGGTAGAAATTGTTACATTTGCTAGTTCTCTTATTTCGGTTATTTTAGCATGTTTAGAGATAATGTATGGCTAATGCATTGCTAATCGTCGCATTTAGACAATTTTGGTACTAAAGATCATTTTTTGGCAAGTAAGCTTTACCAAAAAAACAGGGAGGGCATATATTGACAGCCAAAATTGGCATGACCGGTTTGACCGGTGCACCCTAGAATTCTGACAAGTCTGCTCTCTGTAGCCGGTCTGGCAGGAGTCGACCAGTCTGACCGGTCCATGAGGAGTCCAAGTACAATTAAGAAATTTTATAGATTTAGATCTGTAAACAGGATTTCTTGAGGGGTAAGTCTTCTCCACCCTTAAACAGAATTTCTTGAGGGGTAAGTCTTCTCCACCCTATAAATATAAAGGGTCACAGCCGATTGAGAATACAACCCAATCGAATCTACCAAATCAATCTATTTTTGTCATTCTTACCTTTCTTCCTCGTTACCCTACTTTTCTAACCTCGACATGTTGTTCTTTCCTCGTCTCCATGGTGTTTGAATACACCCTAGCTAGCTTGCCGAGTCTAGAACAATCCTACGCGCGCTTGCCCCGACGAGGTCCTTCTCGGGTGAGCGTTCATCGGATCGTCGCTGTTCTGCACGGCGACCGGTCTGACCGGCCCCCCTAACCGGTCTGATCGCTCAGCGCAGGAGGTGCTGCAAGGAGCCTCTCTTCGTGCCGCGCGATCTAGCGCGTTCGTGTGTGTGTTTTTAGAAGAAAAATGTATTGATCTTAGCGCATTACATCGGCTCTTTCACAAACAAGACCCCAAAGAAAAAGAAAATTACAAAGAAGTCCAAAGCTCATGTTCATCTTCCTCGAAGCCTTCAGAGATCCGTTCGTCACCGCCGACGAAGCCCTTCCCAATCGTCGTCGGGCACCAGAGCCAATCTCCACAAGGTGGAGGCCGCAGAGGAGGGCTTACTTCTAGGCGAATCAGCCGAGTACACTGCCTCCCAGGCACATCGGCCAACTCCCGTACCCACGACGCATCCTTCGATTCCACCGCCGGCAACCCGAGCAAAGCTCAAATTTTCACCAAAGATCATCTTCCTCCTCGAGTGTTGATCAGTAAAGGCGTCAACACTAACATGCAGCTTGGCAAAATTTACACCAGATGTTCGGGGAGGAAACAAACGTAAAAGCCATAATTTTCCTAACGCGGCTCAGCAAACTGAGGGACAGTTTAGTTCCCAAAATTTTTTGGGTGAAAATTTTTGGACAATATTTGATCACTAATTAGAAGTATTAAATATATATTAATTATAAAACTAATTATATGGATGCACGGAAAATCACGAGACGAATGACTAATTAATCCGTCATTAGAGATTGGTTACTGTAGCACGACATTGTCCAATCATGGTCTAATAAGGCTTAAAAGATTCGTCTCGCAATTTCACCCGGACTTATGGAATGGGTTTTTGTCAGTTATTCACATTTAATACTTCTAATTAGTGGTTAAACATTGTCAGTTATTGTAGCACCTAAAAAATTTTGGAAACTAAACGGGCTCGGAATCAGATGCAATCATATGGTCGCCACGATTAATAGTAAATTAGCACTCGGAATTTCATGCAACCGACCTGACATTGGCAATGCCTGACTTTGGCTGTGTTTAGATGGAGAGAAAAGGGATGCGAAAAGTCACATCGGACACTGTAGCGTACTGTACTATTTTTCGTTTGTTTGTGGTAAATATTGTCCTACCATGACTTAACTAGGCTCAAAAGATTCGTCTCGCAACGTACATCAAAACTATGCAATTATTTTTTATATTTACCTACATTTAGTACTCCATACATGGGTCATTTGCTATATTTAATGTTTCGATGTGATGGAGATGTGATGGAAAATTTGGATTTTGGGGGGATTTTTGAGGGATCTAAACACACCCTTTTTTATTTTGCGAGTAGGCAATGCCTGACTCTGACTTTATCCTGCCTAGCTTCAACCTCTGTGACCATGTCAGCTCCGTTTGGTTTGTGCAGTAGTAAGTAGCATAAATTTTAACAAATAATTAATAGTACTAAATAAAGGGAGTTTATAAAACTAACTTCACAACCCCTGCGCTACTTCGCGAGACGAATATAATGAGGCCTTAGACCGCACGATTAGAGGTTGGTTACTGTAGTATTACTGTAGCCAATCGTCGATTAATTACTATCATTAGATTCGTCGCGAAAAGTTACACTCATTCGTGAAAAAATTTTGCAAATAAATTTCATTTAGTATTCCATGCATGCAAGATTTCTTTGTAGCGCAAGTAGCATGAATGAAACCAAACGGGGCAACCATGCTCTGATCGGTTTGCTTTCGCCTAAAAAAAATGATCCAATCTGGACCCAACAATTATTCAGATCATTACCAACTGAAGTTACTGACGATACACATCCCGGGCAATTTTAGTTGGTGCGCCCGTGCCCAATTTTAATTGTTGCTGTCTATTGTACACGTCCAGAGCTTGCCAAGTGCGCTGCCAGCTAGTCGGTGCGGCCGAGAATGAACAGAAGCACAGCACCCATTTCTGAAACGGAAGGGGAGAAAGAAAATGCTAGCAGCATCCGTCACAGTCGCGCCGCGAACGAGGCTCGCCGGCGCATTCAGGTTGGTCAGCAGTTCCGGTTTGCCGGTGTCTGCCCATCTGTCGGCCAACGACGTGCGCGCGCGCGGAGCCGCGGACTGGACGGGATCGAGCGCGGGCCGGAGTCGGATGCGCACGCCCACGTCTACTTTTGTGGCTCCTTTTTCCCCGTCCGGGTCCGCTCCTTTCTCCTCGTCCGGGTCCGCTCCTTTCCGACCGGGTCGACCGTTGCGCGCGGCCCCCACCCGCGCGTCCATCTACCTTTTCCAATTGCAGACAGCGTGCTGCATGTTAAAAAAAAATATCCAAGCGTGCTGCACGCATTCAGTAAGGTGTGTTTAGATAATTTTGCATTTTGAATTTTTGCGTTTTTGGAAGGGAATTTTTAATATTTGAAGTATTAAACATAGACTAATAATAAAACTAATTACAGATCTCGTCTGTAAACTACGAGACGAATCTAATTAGCCTAATTAATCCATCATTAGAGCATGTTACTGTAGTATTACTGTAGCAATTTAGTGACTAATCGCGTCATAATTAGGCTCATTAGATTCGTCTCGCGATTTATAGTCCATTTGTGTAATGCGATTTATTTTTTAACTAAATTTAGTACACCATGTAAGTAATTTATAAAAATTTTGTATTTTGCGTTTTGGATCTAAACAAGATCTAAGAAGAAATACATCCATTCCTGGGCCTTGCCCCTAAACAGAAACAAATTTTTGGCCCACTCATCGTCTCGGAGAAAGGAGGTCGGCCCGTGTGTTTATTTTTCTCGGATACTTCCTGCATCGTCAGCTTCTTCGCAAAGCGCACTCAGTGGCTAGGAGTCTAGGACATCGTACGCACGCACGTCCAGCCGGCCGACCGGCCAGCTCGAGCGTGCCGTTGTGTGACTGGCAACGGCTGTCCGGAGAAGATGCCTGCCGCGAGGAGAGCGCGCGCCGCTGTCGTCGAATCGAACGCCGGCGCATCAACTTCGTCTGGGGCGCGCTACGCTGCACGCTGTCCTGGAACTGGAAGCAAGCGCGGCGCGTTGCCAGGGGCGCTCCGCGCTGGAAAGTCCGGGCATCCGGCGCACCAACCTCATGTGCCGCGGCCGCGGCGTCGCGTCAGGACACCTCTGAACTTCAGGTGACGCCGCCTACTTCCATCGTCACCCGCTCCCGGGCTGGGTTGCGCCGTGGCCCCGGGCGCGCGATCCCATTGGAGCCCTTCAACTAAATTTTAGCATGCTAAAACTAAAGTTTAGATTCTTTTTTAGCAAACTAAAGTTTAGATTGCTAAACTTTAGCGGAGGTTGTTTGTATCCCTTTGCTAAATTTTTCTAGGTGATGATGCTACTCTACATTGCACCAATCTCCACCAAAACCATTAATTGTAAGGTTAATATTGACTTTTATCACTTTTAGCAAATTTTAGCATCTCTTAGCGTGCTATAGGCTAAAGCATATATTTTACTAAATTGTCAAAATATAAAATTTACTAAGTTAATTTTGACAAACTCTTAGAGATGAAGCAGCATGACTGCAAACAAACACACGCGAAGCGGGAACCCATGCTGCTTTTGGGTGGACCACCCCACCCGACTAGCCGATGGAGATGGTGCCAGCGACGTGCACGCGCCGCGTTCGAGGCGCCTCCGGAGTCTGGACTGGATAGAGCCAAAGCCAAAGCCGAGAGGCCGGGGCCCGGGACGCGCGCGCCCACGTCGTTGTCCTCCTCGTCCGGCTCATCATTTTCATTTCCGGCCGCCACCGTGGTCGTTGGTCGACCGTTGCGCCGTCGTCGCCTTTCCATTTTCTGGACTTCTTCCCCCAGCTTCCAAATCCAGGCAAAGCACAAGCAGAGCAGGCGTGCAGCCAGTGTCAGTGACACCTGCTCTGTTCTGTTACGCATGAATTTGGCAGGACGGTTGGGAGTTGGAGAAACGAAAATCCATCATGCTTTTACCCGCCTCTCCTCTTTTGTGCAAACAAAGGGAATTCACGAGGTGCATGCATGCTCTGCACCTTGCCGGCCGTGCCGGTCTGCCGGAGGCCGGAGCATGTGGCGGCACAGGCACGGCAGCGAGGCTCCTGCCGCCGGCGAGTTCCTCCTGCCCGTCGCTCACGCGCCCGGCGTGCGCGTCCGTCCTGACGCCGGGGTGGGGCTCATCAACAAGGTTGGTTAGGCGATCGAGTACGGAGTACCTTGGATCACTCGCTCAGACTGACTCCAACAGCGGAGGTGCATTTTGGAGGGGCAAATTCGGTTTGCCTTGCGTGAACAGTAGATGCATTCACCGGCAAAAATCGTCGTCTCCAACACACAGAGGCAAAAGCAAAGGCAACCGACGGCCGTTCCTCTCGCGCGCGGCCGAGACGAGGACGAGACGAGGCGAGCGGCGGCGGCTCCCTCCTTCCTCACCACGCCGGCCGAGCGGCGGCGGCTCCCTCCTCTCTCCCAGCCCCCATCCCTGCGCCGGAGGTTGCTCTGCACCGCCGGCTGGATCGGCGCGCGGCGAGCCTCTCCTCCGCCTCCGTGCCTCCTCCCAGGCGGCGTGCCTCGCCGCAACGCCTTCCTCCCGCCTCCTCGCGGCCTCCGCCCCTCTCCCACGGCGGGTGCTTGCCGCAGCGGCATTCCTGCGCGCGGCGGGGACCTGCGCGAGCAGCCTCAAGCGCCTCCCTCTCCCATGGTGGCCTCGAGCTCCACCACCGCCTCGAGCACGCCAGCCTCGAGCTCCCACGGCGAGGCTTGGATGGAGGTGCCAAGCTACGAGCCATGGCGGTGGTGCGGGCCCTCGTCCTTCCCCCCTCCTCTCTCCCCCTACCTGGCCGGCGGCCATGGCGGCTGCCCGCACGGAGCCATGGCCGCGGAGCTCGCCGGCCGAGCGGAGGTGCCCCCTCGCGGCGCCTCCGCGCCTCCCTGCTGCGCGCCGGTCGCCCTCTGCTCCTCCGGCCGGTGGAGCTCGGGGCGGCTCCGTCCTCCGCCCGTCCCCCCTCTCTCCTCGGTGTCCACCTCCCCTACTCGCGTCCCGGGCCGAGGAGCTGCGGTTGCCGGCGCGGGCGTGGGGAGGGGCCAGCCTCACCTGCCCCCTCCGCGCCACTCCTCCCCTGCTCCGGGCCCTCGTGCACCTGCGCGACGGCGATGGGGAGGCCCGCGGGCGGCGGCACCTGGCGCGCGGAGGCCGGCCGCGGCGCACGCGAGCCCGGCCCGCGAGCGAGGCGAGCGACCCCCTCCCTGCTCCCTCGCTGGTGGCCGCAGCCCGGCTCCGAGCACATCCGGGCTACGGGGGAGCACATCCTCCCTGCAGCAGCGGCCGGCGTCCCTGAGAGCGCCGGCGTGCGGCGGCCAGCGAGACGACGGCGGCGGGCAGCGACGGCAGCAGCAACATGGGGCCGGCGTCGTCCTCGTCAGCGGCCGCGGCGGGGTGGACAGTGCTGCAGTGGGGTGCGACGGTGGCAGGCGGGGCCGAGGAGCGCCTGCCCTCCCTTCTCTCCCCCGTCGGCATCTCCTCCACTGCCAGCGGCGGGAGCTCGAGGCCCGGGCGGAGGTGGTCAGCCAGCCACGGGAGCTCCACGCCCGGAGCAGGTGAAGCAGGGGGCCGCCAGTCGTGCCCGTGGCCCGCGTCCGCCCCCAATCTCGCCCGCCGCCGCGGCCAGTCGGCCCGCGGAGAAATGCATAGGAGGAGAGAGGCGATTCATTTTTGGCTCTCCTCTCTCCTCGCGAAGGAAAATGCTTCGCCCGCTGCCTCTCCTGTTGGAGCGGCGCTCCTCGAGGCACAGTGTCCAGCACGAGGTAAAAAAGCGATTGCCTCGCGCCGTTGGACTCAGTCTCAGATCGCTCCTACTACCAGTACCAGTACCACACGCATCCTCACCGTCGGCAGCAGAGCCTCGTCACGACCAGCGCCTCTCCAACCAAACCGTGGCGGCCGATCACTGCACGCGCCGGCACGGGCGCCCTTGAGTGCCACCGAAGCTACTCCACCTCTCAATCTCAGATCGCGATTAGCACAACTGCACAACCTTAATCTCACTTCCTGCTGCTTCCGTCCATTAATTAACACCTGCTCACATGAGCACGCAGAGGACCTGGAGTGCTACTAATCCAGACATGAGCTACTAATGGTTGGATTACGCTGACGCGTGGCTTGTGAGTGGCACTGTTACGCGGCTGGAGCCGCTTGCCCCGGTTGCTGTCAGTTAGCAGTCCCATTCTGATGGAGCAGCAGATTCAGTCAGCGTTGTGTCGGGTCAGCTGCTTGTTGTGGAGGAGTGGAGGTGAGATGGGGGGCGCAGTGGCCATCATAATAAACTAGTGCCAGTGACAGCCTTATTAAGGCCTAACATGAGCGTGATTAAGATTCTCGACCTATAGGCTCCGCATGTGAAAGCAGTAGGAGCGGAGCACACCTCAAAGTGGGGCATCGCATCGCGCTGATGTGCTGCCCACATTTGTTGGCCTAGCCTCAAGTTCTATTAAGTGTGTGCGTGGGGCCCACTATCTGGTGGTTAGTGCACTAATTGTGTATACATTGAATGCGGTTTCTTTTCCGTTTCTTTTCCTGGTTTTTAATTCATGAGAAAGGCAAGGGAAAAAGTATGAATTAATTTCAGCAGAAAGGGTGACAGGTCAGGCAAGACAGAAGGTGCTCCTTAGGGCGCCCGCAACGGGCCGTTAGTGCTCTCTATAGCACAGCCACGTCAGAGAAAAAGCAGAAGAGAGGGAGAGGACGTCGCTTTATCTAACGGGAGTCGCTAGCGCAAGGTTCCGTGAGAAGTGGGCCCCACTCACGGTTTCCCACGCAGAGCGCAGCGCAACCACGAGAGACTGAGCAGAATACAAGTTGTATTAGGCTAGAGACGAAACAAAAAATAAGTTTAAGGTTCAGATACATTGATAGATAGTTTCCAAGTGCTCCTATCAAAACTATCTTTTTAGAGATATTTCAATCCTTAAGGTCTCTCTTAACCGACTCATCCCACGTCAGTTTAGGTCTACCTCTACCCCCTCTTTACATTATCAACCCGCTTAAGAACCCCATTACGCACCGGCGCCTCAGGAGGCCTTCGTTGAACATGTCCAAACCATCTCAGCCGATGCTGGGCAAGTTTCTTCTCAATTGGTGCCACTCCAACCCTATCCCGAATAACTTCGTTCCGGACTCTATCCCTCCTTGTGTGCCCACAAAACCACCGCAACATCCGCATCTCTGCTACACTCAGTTGCTGGGCATGTCGCCTTTTTGTAAGCCAACATTTAGCACCGTATAACATCGCCGGACGAATTGATGTCCTATAGAATTTGCCTTTTAGCTTTTTTGGCACCCTCTTGTCACAAAAGATGCCAGAAGCTTGCCGCCATTTCAACCAGCCAGCTGAAATTCTATGCCTAACATCTTTATCAATGTCGCCATTCTTTTGTAGCACCGATCCTAAATACTGAAAAATATCCTTCTGGACTACCACTTGCCCATATAGACTAACGTTGTCGGTACCCCAGAACTGAGGTACCCCCTCTTGCTGTGTCTAGGCAAGAGCCTTGTGGTTATCCTTGACTACGTCCAAACAGCCGGACCCCTGCGGTCCGGAGCCCTGTTCACCAGACAAACGGTCCCGGACCCGTCCCCCGGCTGGGAAAGGTCTGGGAGCACCACGTGTTCCGGAAGAAGCAGGCGCTCGGCCCGAACAGCTAGGGGCTCCGGACCTCCCGCGGAGTCCCGGACTCCCGCGGAGTCCCGGACCGTAACATCCCAGTTTTCATCATGATTAAGGGAGAGTGTTGAAATTTATAATGCAAACTTCTAGAAGGTTCTATAAAAATAGGGATAAACCATGGCATAATTTTGTTCACCATGACAAGGTTCTAGAATGTTCCACAAGAATCATAAGAAGACAAGAAGTTTGGATATTTTCTTGTCATGGTAAAATTTAGAATTTTCTAGAATTAGATATTTGTAGGGAACTTAGATATTTGTAGGGAACCTCCTATAGTGTGACATGTGTCACTCATCCAAGAGGGTATGGGTGCCTATATAAGGAGGGTGCCACCCCTTGTCATGCCATACTACTCCACTCCATCCCACACACATCCAAGTGCATGGTAGAAGTGAGCATAGGTAGAGTGTGCTAGGTGTGTGTTCCTTTGTTGCTTCAATAAGGTAAGCGTCTTTATAAGTGCTAGCCTTCCGGTTAAGCTTAGTACTTAGTGTATAAGTTGTGATCCATCGAAGGTTGGCTCTGCCACCCGGGATCACAAAAGGGTCTGGGCTTCATCGAAGGTTGGCTCTGCCACCCAGAAGCCAGCTTCATCTGTTGGTAGGCTCTGCCTCCCGGAAGCAAAAGGCGGCTCTGCCGTCAAAAGGACCCGGTACACTAAGTAACTAGAAGCTGACCGACTCTGAAGTGAGTTGGTGTAGATCCTCAACTTAGTAGGGCCGCCTCAATTTCCAACAATCACTAAAATAAAACTTATGTTGCAATTAAACTAGTAACATAAAATAATACTAACGTCATACGCGGTATTACATAACTACTAGGTAAACTATTTTATACTCTTGCCTTGCGTTAGTTCATTCGTTCCCTCCAGTAACCAGCATACACATGCATGCACCTACGACAAAAATCATCTCGTCTCTTTCCATAAAAGCCTCTCAAGTCATCGTACCATAATTCCCAGACAATCATGACAGCGCCTACCTCCTTTGCCATAACTTCATTATTCCCTGGAAGCCACAGAGTACCCACACCATTGACCTTGAAAGACCGGTCATGGCAGCACCCACCTCGCTAAAAATCAGGATCGCCACGCACAGTGCCGGCCGAGATTTTTTCCGCCGAACCGCCTCACCCGCTCGCTCTCACTCGCGCACGCGCGACACGCCGACCCCACGATGGGACCGCGCACTGCCGCCGGCATCACGCCGTGCCGCCCACTCCCGCGTCCCCACCTCGCCCACGCCGCTGCAGCGCCCTCGCCGGCTTTGCCGCCTCGGCGCTCGCGCCTTCAGTGCTGCCACTATTTGCGTTGACGATGAGCTGCCACAGCCCACGCCGTCGCCGTCCCTGCTCGACGCCGCTACTGCCCTCCTCGCCTATAAAAGGAGCAAGGCCGTGACGAGCCCCGTCACCAGCCCAAGCACACCGAGCCACTTCGCTCCGCTAGCTGAACCACTCCTCCCGAGCCCAGCTCACTCACGAAACGAAGCTCAACAATTGATCCTCTTCCTCGAGCTGTTCCGTGCCAAGGTGCCAGGCAACTCATTTTCACGTAACTCTTTTTCCTCCTATTTTCATCTCCATTTGAGCTTATTGCTTGCTTGTGTTTGTTTGCCGGTTGTGCCGTTCTCGCCCGTAGATCACGGAGTGACCGAGGAGGAGCCCGCCAAGGAGCCAGAAGACCCGTACCACGAGCAGGAAGCCGCCGCCGCCGACGCGTACGCAAGCGAAGGCAAGTTTCATCGACCCCTACGTGAGCGGTTGCATCCATGTGAGGACGGTTAGCTGTAGCCTGGGTCTAGGATCGATTACATATACCAGTACTTGAGTGATTGAGTGTGCTCATACATGCATATGAGTAGTTATGCATATCCAGAGTTGAGACTAGGATATGAAGGGTTTTGGATGAGGCTAGGGCAGCTGGGTATGCTGGAGCCGGCGCTACCGTGGTGGTAGTCTGGCAGGTGAGTGCTACCGTGGTGGTAGGCTCGAGTTGATATGTTGAGGGATGGTTGCTGCCCTGGTGAACCATAAGGACCGAGTTGTTTTGACATCTCACCTAGCTTACTTTAGTACGACCATAGGTTCCGGTATAGGCCGGACTTAGCCTAATCCCACTGGTTAGCCTGGCGGTCGCAGGGATGGTTTACGGGTATAGACCATTGGGGTCAGGGCCCGAGGGTTTGTGCGGCCGGGCTGGGGCGTGACCACGGCTAGGTGTTGGCTATGTCGGTTGTCCGTTCGGACAGCCGAGCGTGTGGGTACAGTGTACGACCTCTGCAGAGTGTATAATCCATTCGAATGGTCCGTGTCCACGGTATGGACAGGCTACGGTGTGGTCCTGACAACTAGTGAGCTACCTATTGTGGGTTGTGTCGGGAAGAGTTGCATATCATTAGTTGCATTGTTAATAGAATGTGTTTATTATGTGTCGTGCATGTCATTTCGCCTCCCGTAGGGTGAGGTGGAGCTTGCTGAGTACTTTTGTACTCACCCCTGTTGATTTTTCTCCAGAGGATCCTGACTTTGTGCCAGAAGACTACGAGTAGATCATGTCCGCACCCAAGCTGATCGAGTGGAGCCGTGATGGATGAAGAGCTAGTCCTACCTGTCGCTATGCTAGTTGTTATCCTATGGTTGTTCTGTGTAGCTTTGTGTTGTCACTTTACTCCTCATGTACGTGTTAAATAAAGCTCTGTATGACTCTGGACTCCACTTGATGTAACATGTATTATGCCGGAGACCTTATTCGGTAATTAATACATGGTTTAGCCTTGATCTTCGGGTTGGGGCGCGTCAAGGACCCCCCATGGGGTCCCGGACCCCCTGTATAGTAACCGGACCCCTCACTAAGGGAAGGGATTGACACCCCGCCCCGGGGAGGTACGGAGCTGCCACGTGTCTGCAAGCACAGACGCGTATGTAAGGCCCCTTGGTCTCCATACTAAGGACCACCTACCACTACATTCATTGTGGTAGGTGAACGTCCGCATTGATATAGCAGAGGCCGAGGCGAGTCTTTGACCAGGGGACACTATTGATCGCGTATTACCAAGACGTGTAGTGGAGCCACTGGCGCCGCCCACGCCGCGCCTGTCAGTCTGCCATGACAGATGGACACGACGGCTCGGCTTCACCCATTATGACGCCTACATAATAGCCTCAACAGGCCACGCCGCAAGCTACGTTTCCCCAACGGGCACCTTGCTGACGGGACAAGAGAAGACCTCCCTGAGTCAGAGAGGCAGCAGGGCATGGAAGCATATCGGAGAAAAGATTCACAACTACTGTAGCCATTTGAGTACTCTGCGCAGTATACTACACAGTCACGTTGGGCCCGCTTGTCGGGGCCTCAACGACCAATGTATCCGCACCCCTTGATCTATAAAAGGGGGGGCGCCCGCTAGAAGAAAACTCAGGCTGGAAAAAGGCCAAGGCCCGGCAGAGGATAGGTTCATATACAACCAAGAACAATACTTCTCCAGACACACCAGCTCTCGCGAACTCTCTCTCTCAAGGGAAGGCAATACAACACACAGTGGATGTAGGGTATTATGCTCCGGCGGCCCGAACCACTCTAATCTCGCGGTGTTCATCGTGTTCTTGGGAAAGATCGAACTAGGACTAGCTAACCCCCGAGTATACACCCTCTGGGCTAGGGCGGGTGCCTTCCGCCACCCGGCTGTGGTTTGCAGCACCCGGGTGTGCTGTAGGGTATTACGCTCCGGCGGCCCGAACCACTCTAGATCGTGTGTTCATGTGTGCTTGCCTCAGTGCTAGATTAGCCTAACCGCCTAGTACTTCCCCAAGTCCTCCCTCACCGGGAATAGGCGGGTGCGCTCCGCCACCCGGCTGTGGGTACCCTAGTAATCCCACGACATTTGGCGCCGTCCGTGGGGAAGATGCAGGCGTTGGCTAGATCTCCAAGCTTTTGAAGCTGAGCTCATCCTCTACAACAGCAGCGAGAAGATGAAGAGAGGCATGACGGCACCTACGCCGCATGTCACTGCGCTGAGGCACCAGCGCCGTCGGTGTGGCAGTGCACGGCAGCGGCGCCTGCTGTGCGTCACCACTGCGACGCCTCAGAGCCCGCACGGTGGTGCGCGGGGGCGACGCCTGTTGCGTGTCGCCCCGCGCCATCCAGGTGTCGGCTCAAGGTTTTCTCTCAAGCAACGGCCACGCTTCCTCTGCGGTGGCATGGCGTCGGCTCAAGGCTTTCTCTCAACATGGAGCCTGGAGCCAACGGCCATCCCGGAGGAAGTTGCCCGTGTCGTCGCGTCATCGCCAGCACCACCCGAGGTGCTTGGTGCTGCTGCAGACAGGGCCCGCCACCAGGCGCGGGGGCCCCTGGCGCTAGCACCAAGGACAAGCCGGCGAACGACCGCCCCTCTCCACGCTTCGTACCGGTCCTTCTGCTGCGCAAGGGCGTCGAACTGGCTTCAGCTCACTATGAGCGGCCATCAGGCCGGCTTCCGACGGCAGACGGTGACAGCTGGCGACGGCAGACGGTGACAGCTGGCAACGGCAGGGCCACTCCCATTCAAAGCCAAAGAATTTGTTCCTATGCCATCTGAGCGTAGGACAATTCTTGTGCTGGGAGGAGCCCTGCAAGCTCCCGAGGTGATGCTGAATGATGCTGTACAAGCACGTCCAGGGCACCATCGCCCCAACGATTCAAAAGAGCCCCCAAGATGGCAGCTCCACTACGGCCAGCAACGTGCACGCCTTACGGGGCGACGGCTGTAGGTTATCACTAAGATAGGATTGAGTATGTTTCTCCTTTGTAAATGATTTGGTGCCTACGTGTGGTCCAGAGCGGTAAAGGTCCGCCCTTGTAAACCCGACCTCTGGCTTCATCGCACAAACAGGCGACACCAGTGAGTGGTCCAGAGCGGTAGAAGTCCGCCCTCGTAATCCCGGCCTCTGATGTACACCACGAGTCAAGCAATAAAGGAGATTTGCTTCTTCAGTCCTATCTTTACTTTAAACCTAATAGCATTTGTTCGTTCAACCTACATGATTCCTTCTCCCGCACGGAGTTTTTTCTCTTTTAGTTGCTAACAATTCAAATTGAGTTGCTGGCTTGTGGTCAGGTAGGGACACCCCTTCTAGCTGGAAGGCAGTTCAGACCCCTAAAGACCTGCTCCGGAGAAGTAATACTCGTATCCTGGGGTAGAGAAGCTCCGCGTAACTTAGCCCGGTAATGTACACCAAGTTTACATACTTCACTACCCTGCTACAAGTACTCTAGTATTCGAGACTGCTGTCTTTAGAGGTCCCGGGCTCCCTTCTAGTATAAGGCTTGGTTTCTCGCACCTCACTATATGGTCCGGTGACGTAATTCATGGGATCGTCAGCAACGCTCAAGTCCACTCCGGTAGCCCGCTCCGGCGGAGACCGCTCGCCACGGTCGTCTCAAATCCACTCCGGTGGCCCGCTCCGGCGGAGGCCGCTCGCCACGGTCGCTCCAAGTCCACTCCGGTGGCCCGCTCCGGCGGAGACCGCTCGCCACGGTCGTCTCAAGTCCACTCCGGTGGCCCGCTCCGGCGGAGGCCGCTCGCCACGGTCGCTCCAAGTCCACTCCGGTGGCCCGCTCCGGCGGAGACCGCTCGCCACGGTCGTCTCAACTCCACTCCGGTGGCCCGCTCTGGCGGAGACCGCTCGCCACAGTCGTCTCAAATCCACTCCAGTGGCCCGCTCCGGCTGGGACCGCTCGCCACGGTCGCCAAGAGCCGGGTCCGGGAAGTGGTGCTTGCTCCCTGAGCGATCCGAGGCCTGTGTAGCCGCTTAGCTTGGTTCCGCACCTTAAGCCTACACCTTCGTCGCCCGGTGGAGAGCGCTCTAGTACCAGAGCCTGGCAACCGGTGTACCGGCCTCAGGGGTCCGGAGCGCCCGCTCTCTGCATGAGCACACCGACGCAATCAAGTTGCGTGGAAACACATCACGATAGTAGGCCCCACCCGCGGGTTCGTACCTCTCCCGAGGTGGGCCCGGGGGCCACTGTCGGTACCCCAGAACTGGGGTACCCCCTCTTGCTGTTTCTAGGCAAGAGCCTTGTGGTTATCCTTGACTACGTCCAAACAGCCGGACCCTTGCGGTCCGGAGCCCTGTTCACCAGACAACGGTCCCGGACCCGTCCCCCGGCTGGGAAAGGTCTGGGAGCACCACGTGTTCCGGAAGAAGCAGGCCGAGCCCGAACAGCTGGGGGCTCCGGACCTCCCGTGGGGGTCCGGACCCCCGCGGAGTCCCGGACCCCCCATGGGCTCCCGGACCCCCTGTATAGTAACCGGACCCCTCACTAAGGGAAGGGATTGACACCCCGCCCCGGGGAGGTCCGGAGATGCCACGTGTCTGCAAGCACAGACGCGTATGTAAGGCCCCTTGGTCTCCATACTAAGGATCACCTACCACCACATTCATTGTAGTAGGTGAACGTCCGCATTGATATAGCAGAGGCCGAGGCGAGTCTTTGACCAGGGGACACTATTGATCGCGTATTACCAAGACGTGTAGTGGAGCCACTGGCGCCGCGCCACGCCGCGCCTGTCAGTCTGCCATGACAGATGGACACGATGGCTCGGCTTCACCCATTATGACGCCTACATAATAGCCTCAACAGGCCACGCCGCAAGCTACGTTTCCCCAACGGGCACCTTGCTGACGGGACAAGAGAAGATCTCCCTGAGTCAGAGAGGCAGCAGGGCATGGAAGCATATCGGAGAAAAGATTCACAACTACTGTAGCCATTTGAGTACTCTGCGCAGTATACTACACAGTCACGTTGGGCCCGCTTGTCGGGGCCTCAACGACCAATGTATCCGCACCCCTTGATCTATAAAAGGGGGGCGCCCGCTAGAAGAAAACTCAAGCCGGAAAAAGGCCAAGGCCCGGCAGAGGATATGTTCGTATACAACCAAGGACAATACTTCTCCCAGTGGACGTAGGGTATTACGCTCCGGCGGCCCGAACCACTCTAGATCGTGTGTTCATGTGTGCTTGCCTCAGTGCTAGATTAGCCTAACCGCCTAGTACTTTCCCGAGTCCTCGCTCACCGGGAATAGGCGGGTGCGCTCCGCCACCCGGCTGTGGGTACCTTAGTAATCCCACGACAAACGTCTCCCCCCTCATGCCTAGTCGCGCTGAAATCGCACATCATGTACGCGTTGAAATCGCACATCATGTACTGAGTAGAATCTGACATTAAAAAATTGGGGTTCATAAATTTTTGTAGTTTGTATTATAGATAATCTGCTGGGTGAATCATCTATATTACTATCTATAGCTGATGTGGATGATGCTATAGAGAGCTGCTCTCTGTACCCGTTGCGGGTGCCCTTAATTGTTAGTGCAGCTTGAAAGACCGGTAATTTCATAACCTCCTAATATAATTGTTTTTCGATATATCACGGTCCTAAAAGTAGTTTTCTCTCTCTCTCTCTCTAGATGTGATCCTAACATTTTTCGTAACAGCTTTGCGACACTACCCGTGAAGTAGGCTCACGAAACAGCTTCGATTCAATTTTTAAATGCTTCTGCTAGAAGAACAGCAACATCTCAAATTGCACATCCGCTCAGCTCCAATAAAAGAAAGAACTCATGGGACACAATGATTTGTTGGATTTTTTCTGGTATTTCTGAAGTTTTTTTTTACAACCAACTCAACACTGAAGATTTCGACCTGCACTGATCACCTCACAAGTCACAATTCGCATGGTAACTGAATCACAGATAGTGATTAAAGAATTTTATTTTCCTAAAGGATACTACCACTTCTTACCTCTGTAAAAACTAGCGCAATATTAAAACTTCATTTTATTTTACCCTTATAAAAAACCCTTCACTTTACCATTGGTGCTCCCTCCCCCCAACAACACACAAGTTTTTCCACTCATTTCTTGGATAACAGAGTGTGGCCCCATTTGGATGGACTAGGTATAGTATGAGTTAAAAATATGCTAATTGTAGATTAATTAAAATTAATGGGATCTACATGGAGTACTCCAAATTAGCTATTATCTGTGCAAATTAGCTCATATTTAATCCTTACCCAAATTCGAGAATAAAAACTAACCCTGATATCCAAACGGCCAAACGGGGCCATCTGGCTTCTCAACACCAACAGCTCACATTGATTTCTTCCTTCTCCACTACCTCCACCGAGCCATCTCCCCCACCCCACCCCACCCCACCCCACCACGCCGCCGCCACCACTTCTCTCTCCATCACCTTCCTTTTTCTCCTCTCTTTCTGATGCTTTGACGCCACCGCTCGCATCTTTGGCCGTGTTCTGTCTCCTGTCACCTCCTCCTCGGCCACTAATTAAAGCAGAGGCAGGAGTTGTGGGAGAGAACTGAAGAAGAGAACAGACTAGAAGCGGAGGCGAGGGGAAGGAGGGAGCGGGGCGAGATGTTCGACAGCTTGCTCAACTCCAAGTTCTACAACAAATGGTACATAAATCTTTCCTGCTGATTCAGTTTGGCGCGTGATTGACGGGCTTCAGTTCCGGTTGTTAGTTGTTACCCGATGCTGGCAAGCCTGGCATGGCTGTTCTTGCGGACAGTCGAGTTCGAAATCGGATGATTTGGGCTCTCCTCGTTCGAAGATTCGTTCAGCTTTTCGATTTGCGCAAGCAAAAGGAGGTCGGATTTTTCGTGGCCATTACCCGCATTTGTTCGCTTGCTTGGATATCTGCGTCCATCTTTCTTCAGTTGCTTCCTGAACTTCCAGTCCCCCCTCCCCCTCTTTTTCCGCAGGAGGTTATGAGGCCCTGTTCTTGATTTGTGTTCTGCTCTCCTATTGATTGTTGGGGTTCCTACATTCTCGATTTGACCCGTATTTGTTTGATTTGTGTTATTTTCCCCTAATCGCTGAATTTTTTTATTGATTGAGCAGCAAGCACGCAATCAAGTGCACCAGGACTCGGCTGGATCTGCTGCGGCGGAAGAAGCAAGCCATGGTGAAGTTCCTCAAGAAGGATGTCGCCGACCTCCTCTTCAACGGCCTTGAATCACACGCCTTTGCACGGGTACTGTCTGCGGTCTCAAGGCTTCGACCTAAATTGTTCAGTGGTCTTGGATGGATTTAGCTTTGGTGCGAATTTGACAAAACATAAATATTTCTCGAAGTGCTGGTGTAGTTGAAAATTAGTGCTTTGCACAGAGAAAATTATGATTAAATGCAGGACCATGTGAGGGTTCCTGTAATGATATGTTCCTAATTGCTGTTATTTGATTTCCCTGGACTGCAGATGGAAGGGCTGATTGTTGAGATGAACCAAGCATCATGCTATGATATGATAGAGCAGTACTGTGAATATATTGTGAAGCAGCTCAACAACCTGCAGAAAGAGAGGTTGTCGGTACCCCAGGACTGGGGTACCCCCTCTTGCTGTGACTAGGCGAGAGCCTTAGTAGTCATCCTTGACTACAACCAAACAGCCGGACCCCTGCAGTCCGAGGTCCTGTCCTCCCGACAAAGGTCCGAACCTGTTCCACGGCCGGGGAAGGTCTGGGAACGCCACGTGTCCCAGGAAAAACAGGCGCTCAAAGCGCAAGCAGCCGGGGCTCCGGACCTCCCAAGGAATCCAGACCCCCGCGGGGTCCCGGACCCCGCGTAGGGTCCTGGATAGCAACCGGACCCCTCTCAAAGGGAAAGTTTGGACGCCCCGCCTCAGGGTGGTCCGGGGCCGACACGTGTATGAGGCCCTTGGTCTCATATTGAGGTCCACCTACCTTCGCATTCATTGCAGTAGGTGGACGTCCACTTTGATATAGTGGAAGCCGAGGCGTTTGACTGACCAGGGGGCACTATTGATCGCGTATTACCAAGGCAGTGGAGCCGATGGCGCCGCCCATGCCGCGTCTGCCAGTCTGCCGTAACAGTCGGATACGACGGCTCGGCTTCACCCATTATGACGCTACATAATAGCCTCAGCAGGCCACGCCGCAAGCTACGCTACTCCAACGGGCGCCTCGCTGACGGGACAAGAGAAGGCCCCCTGTGTCAGAAGAGCAGCAGTACGCATATCGAAGGAAAGATTCGCTACCACTGTAGCCACAGTCACGTTGGGCCCACCTGTCGGGGCATCAACGTTCTTTGTATCCGCCCCCCCCCTTTGATCTATAAAAGGGGAGAGCGCCGTTAGAAAACCTCAGGCTGGGCAAGAGCCAAGGCCAGCAGAGGATAGGTTCATTCACACAACCAAGACAATACATCTCCCAGTGGACGTAGGGTATTACGCTCCGGCGGCCCGAACCACTCTAAATCGAGTGTTCTTGAGTCCTTGTCTCAGCGAAGATCCAGCCCCATCGCCTAGTACTTCCCCGAGTACTCCCTCACTGGGAATAGGCGGGTGCGCTCCGCCACCCGGCTGTGGGTACCCCTAAAAATCCCCACAACATTTTGGCGCCGTCCGTGGGGAGGACAGGCGTTGGCTGGACCTTCAGGCCTCTAGGCTGTGTTCTCCCTCTGCAACGGCGAACTTGAAGATGAAGGAAGGCACACTCACTCCGCATGCTATGGCACCGGCACTCCGACGCCCTCGGTGCGGCGGCGCACGGCAGCGGCGCCTGCTGTGTGTCGCCACCGCGACACCTCAGAGCCGGCGTAGCAGCGCACAGCGGAGGCGCCGCTGCGCGCCGCTGCTCCTACGTCGACTCAAGGTTTTCTCTCAAGCAACGGCCACGCCTCCTCAGCGGTGGCATGGTGTCGGCTCAAGGCTTTCTCTCAACATGGAGCCTGGAGCCGACGGCCATCCCGGAGGAAGTTGACCGTGTCGTCCCGCCGTCTCCAGCGCCGGAGATCCACCTCAGCGTTGCTCGGTGCTGCTGCACACAGGACCCCGCCTCCTCGTGCGGGGGCCCCTGGCGCTAGCACCAAGGACAAGCCGGCGAACGACCGCACTTCTCCACGCGTCGCACCGGTCCATCTGCTGCGCAAGGGCTCTGGTTTCCATCGGCAACGGCGACGGCAGGGGGAGGGGGCCTCTTCCATTCAAAGCCAAAGAATTTGTCTCATGCCATGTAAGCATGTGACAGCTCTTAGGCAAGGAGGGGTCCCCCGAGCTCCCGAGGTGATGCTGGATGATGCGGTTCAGGCACGTTCAGGGCGCCTTCACCTCCGAAGAAGAACACGCTGTATAGCATGCAGCCGTAGGTTACTCCTAAGAAAGGAATGAGAGATTTTCTCCTTTGTAATAGCGTGGTGTCTACGTGTGTGTCCAGAGCGGTCAAGGTCCGACCTTGTAAACCCGACCTCTGGCCCTATCACACAAACAGGCAAAAGCGGTCCGGAGCGGTGGAGGTCCGTCCTCGTAATCCCGACCTCCGATGTATACCGTGACAACCACAATAATAAAGGAGATTTTCCTCCTCAGTTTTGCCTAGGCTCCACCCTGATTACATTTATTCGCCTTGGTTTAACTATTCTTTTCTCTTGACCGGAGTTTCCCTTATTGCTAACAATCCAAGTTAAGTTGCTAGCTTGTGGTCAGGTAAAGACACCCCTTCTAGCTGGAAGGCGGTCCGGACCCCTAAGGACCTGCTCTGGAGAAGTGGTATTTGTATCCTGGGGTAGAGAAGCTCCGCGTGGCTTAGCCTGGTAATGTACCCTAAGTTTACGTACTTCACTACCCTGTTACAAGTACTCTAGTATCCAGGACTGCTGACTTTAGAGGTCCCGGGCTCTCTTCTAGTATAAGGCTTGGTTTCTTTGCACCTTACTATGAGGTCCGGTAACATGCTTCATCGGATTGTCAGCCACGGTCGCTCCAAGTCCACTCCGGTGGCCCGCTCCGGCGGAGACCGCTCGCCACGGTCGCTCCAAGTCCACTCCGGTGGCCCGCTCCGGCGGAGACCGCTCGCCACGGTCGCTCCAAGTCCACTCCGGTGGCCCGCTCCGGCGGAGACCGCTCGCCACGGTCGCTCCAAGTCCACTCCGGTGGCCCGCTCCGGCGGAGACCGCTCGCCACGGTCGCTCCAAGTCCACTCCGGTGGCCCGCTCCGGCGGAGACCGCTCGCCACGGTCGCTCCAAGTCCACTCCGGTGGCCCGCTCCGGCGGAGACCGCTCGCCACGGTCGCTCCAAGTCCACTCCGGTGGCCCGCTCCGGCGGAGACCGCTCGCCCCGGTCGCTCCAAGTCCACTCCGGTGGCCCGCTCCGGCGGAGACCGCTCGCCACGGTCGACAAAAGCCGGGTCCGGGAAGTAGTGCAACCCCCTGAGCGATCCGAAGTCCGTGTAGTCGCTTAGCTTGGTTCCGTACCCTAAGCCTACACCTTCGTCGCCCTGTGGAGAGCACTCTAGTACCTAAACCAGGCAACAAGCATACCGGCCTCAGGGGTCCGGGATGCCCACTCTCTCCAAGAGCACACCAACGCAATCAAGTTGCGTAGGAACACATCACGGTGGTGGCCCCACCCGCGGGTTCGTACCTCTCCCGAGGTGGGCCCGGGGGCCACTGTCGGTACCCCAGGACTGGGGTACCCCCTCTTGCTGTGACTAGGCGAGAGCCTTAGTAGTCATCCTTGACTACAACCAAACAGCCGGACCCCTGCAGTCCGAGGTCCTGTCCTCCCGACAAAGGTCCGAACCTGTTCCACGGCCGGGGAAGGTCTGGGAACGCCACGTGTCCCAGGAAAAACAGGCGCTCAAAGCGCAAGCAGCCGGGGCTCCGGACCTCCCAAGGAATCCAGACCCCCGCGGGGTCCCGGACCCCGCGTAGGGTCCTGGATAGCAACCGGACCCCTCTCAAAGGGAAAGTTTGGACGCCCCGCCTCAGGGTGGTCCGGGGCCGACACGTGTATGAGGCCCTTGGTCTCATATTGAGGTCCACCTACCTTCGCATTCATTGCAGTAGGTGGACGTCCACTTTGATATAGTGGAAGCCGAGGCGTTTGACTGACCAGGGGGCACTATTGATCGCGTATTACCAAGGCAGTGGAGCCGATGGCGCCGCCCATGCCGCGTCTGCCAGTCTGCCGTAACAGTCGGATACGACGGCTCGGCTTCACCCATTATGACGCTACATAATAGCCTCAGCAGGCCACGCCGCAAGCTACGCTACTCCAACGGGCGCCTCGCTGACGGGACAAGAGAAGGCCCCCTGTGTCAGAAGAGCAGCAGTACGCATATCGAAGGAAAGATTCGCTACCACTGTAGCCACAGTCACGTTGGGCCCACCTGTCGGGGCATCAACGTTCTTTGTATCCGCCCCCCCCTTTGATCTATAAAAGGGGAGAGCGCCGTTAGAAAACCTCAGGCTGGGCAAGAGCCAAGGCCAGCAGAGGATAGGTTCATTCACACAACCAAGACAATACATCTCCCAGTGGACGTAGGGTATTACGCTCCGGCGGCCCGAACCACTCTAAATCGAGTGTTCTTGAGTCCTTGTCTCAGCGAAGATCCAGCCCCATCGCCTAGTACTTCCCCGAGTACTCCCTCACTGGGAATAGGCGGGTGCGCTCCGCCACCCGGCTGTGGGTACCCCTAAAAATCCCCACAACAGAGGTAATTGTCACCCTTGTCGCACTCACCAGTGATGCATCAAATTTATCCTACTATTATCTGTTTTACATCGTTCAATGTTATGCGCAAGTGCTCTGCATTTGTTTCTGTTCTTGCTAGGAAGAAAATGAGAAACATTATCATTTCATCCAACTTTAATTGTAATATCTTGGATTTCTAGTCTGCTGTAGCTGATTAAGATGGCTTAGACATCATTCCTTTTCAACATTCAGTTGGACTCTGACAACATTGGTCTATTAAGTCCTAGCTTATCTGGATTGTTTGGCGATAATTGCTTTGGCGCATAGATGTAGTTCGATTGCATTGTTAATTCATACTCAAGGCATGCCATACTCCTGTTGTCATGCATGTGTCTCATCAAGATTGAAAATTTTAATGCTGACAGTTCAGTCAAGGTAGTTAATCAGTGACTTGATATAGTGATATTTGCCTTTTTGGTTTAGCAGTCTGCATAGTATTCCCAAGGTTATACAAGATATGAAAATCTCAAAGCTACATATACGCCATCGTTCATAGCTGGAATTGAAATTATTCTTTTTAGGTTGTTGCTATATGGATGAAGTGTGTGTCACTATCAAAAGATCTTGTTCTTTCATCATTAATTAAGATTACTTAAGACTTTCTTTGTTCTCCAATTTTCACTGAATCTGTGATGTCCTTCAACAGTGAATGCCCTCAGGAAGCCTTGGAAGCTGTGTCTACTCTGATATTTTCTGCTGCTAGATTTCCTGATTTGCCTGAACTGTGTGACCTCAGACATATATTCACAGAGAGATATGGGAGTTCCGTGGAGCCTTTTGTTAACTCTGAGGTGCTTGAAATTCTTTTCCTGTCTTAACTGTGGACTGATCTCCATCATTTGGAACATATCAATTAACTTATCTTTGTGTTAACAGTTTGTCCAGAAGCTTCAGAATAAATCATTTACTAATGAAGAGAAGTTGCAAGTGATGAAATCCATTGCTGAAGAATTCTCTGTTCCATTTGATAGCAAGGCACTGGAATGGAAGATAACTTGTGGACCTCAAAATAAGCATGTATGATTTAGTTGACTTCTTTGCATTACGTAAATATATGCTCTCCTTTTTATTAACTACTCAGCATATCGGGTCATTCAATTCTAATTTTGACATTCTTTTTCATCAGGATCTCCCGAAGAAGAGTTCAGTTAAACGGGAGGTAGAAGCATCAGCACGAAATGGACACAAGGTTGATAGGCATGCTGTGAATGAAAGAAAATCTAACCCTGTGCCTGAAGACTATGGGCAGAAGCAGGAAGTGAAGGCAAAACCCAAAGATATCCATGTCATTGCTGATGGAATGGGTCAGTTAGGCGAGAAAAGCAGGAAGAACTGCTCAGATAAGAAGAACTACTCAGATAAACCTAGTGAGAAAAGGCACATGGATAATTCTTTGCCTCCTTTGGACGTGAAAGAAAGGAATGGCCAGAAAGAAATGAAGAAATATGAGAAAAAGGATGATCACCTTCGAAGGGAACTAAGGAACGCAAAGGAGTTGGACCTCAATGGCTTAAAGAAACAGGATGGTGGTTTAGTGAAACCTCCAAGTGGCACTGAGCATAGTTGGGGACATGCTGACTTAGGGCTTAAAACCCTGGGCCTAGAAAAACATGAAATTGATTCAAGTTGCACCTTGAATGGTAAAACACTGAATAAGGCTCCTCCTTATTCTAAGCCTTACAGAGCAATGGGTGAGATGTCCGCTGAAGAAAATTCTAACAGTGTGTATGATAGACGAAAACATGAAGGAGAGTTTGGACAGCCGATGCGAGATAGACAGCATGTGCCAGAGAAGGCAACCACTATGCAGCCTCCTTATGTTAAGCCAAATTTTGAAAAGCGTACTGGTGCTGAAGAAATAGGCCACCCGAAGGGTGAACTGGTTTATGAACCTGTTTCCGTCAGAAGCAGGCATGCAAAAACACCTGTACATGCTGATGATTATGCCAGAATGGCTTATGGGGAAAATATGGTAGACCAAGCACCCGATGGCCGAAGAAGACATTCAAGTAGGAGGAATGGTGCCTATGATGATTATGACCAGAAAGTTGGTCATGTGCTACCCGTAGAAGTCATGGGTGCCAATGATGATATCAACAATGCGAGGCCTTTTCACCAAATCCCTAGTGAGCGAAGAAAGCACAGAAGCAGGCGGCATGGATCAACCAGTGGCAGCGACTACAATGGGGCCACTGATGACCATGAGTCAGATGAGGACGAGGCGAACACCGCAATTGATTTTGGCAATCTTCTGCCCCGAGCCCCTAGTTTACACAGGAAGCACAGGAGTCGGAGTGCTGATCCCCGCAAGGGAGGCCGTGACGATGAAGAAAGGATGATGGATAAGCTCCTCATGCATTACAGCAAGAAAGGTCTAGACAGGGAGGAGCGCAAAGAAAGAGTTAAATCTCGTATCCCCCGGCCTCGAGCTGACCGACCTGCTGATGGTGCTGCAGAACTATCTAACAAAGAAGGGGTGTCTGCAAACCGCCCTGAAAGAGCTGTATCTCTACCTTCAGAATCTGCAAGCCCAAAGGCGAAGCCAAAGGCCCCTGTTCGGTCCATGTCCATGCAGCCAGAAATTTCTAGAGGGAATGTGCGCCCGCCGGATTTCGACGAACTGGCTGCACGGATCAGTGCGCTGAGGAACGCCTGATCTGCCATGATACTGTCTTCAGCATTGCCTCTATTCTCTCAGGAACTTCTATCATAGCATCTGAAAGCTGATGGTGCCCCTGGGGTCACTGGATTGAGAAGAGGACATTCAAAATGTGGTTGCCTCCTTTTTTTTGCAACATTTTCTCATGGTAGTATACTTGTTTGTGTTGCTCTGAGTGTAATCTTGGTAGAGCATTGGCAGGAAAGTTATCATAGGGATACCATACCATACTACATTTATTTGGATGTGGTTGTCTGTTGTACTCATAGAACAATTATTGTCGCTGTACAGATGCCATTGATGAGGCCATAGTGATAAAGTGATTTTCTACATCACCGTTCTCCATTTTACACTATTTTTACAACCTCACTGTGTCAGCATACTACTGGAGAAGATTAGGCATTTCTAGTCTGTTTAAACTACATAGCTGCCAACCGTATAGGATACTGCCGGTTTTGTCTGATGGACCACCCATCATCATCTGGAGCGAAGCAGATGCCATCTCCCAGCAGAATCAAGCAGCGTGGTTGCCAGATTTCTAATGTCTCTGGGATACGAAGACCATGTGACGGTTGCCGTACAAAGCGGTGCCGACGTCGACAGGCTCCGGTAGCAGAGCTGCGTAATAATTCTGGGCACGTTCTTGTGGATTCCTCATCAATCACTGCTACCTGGTAGTATTCTATTTTTTTTCTTGGATCTTCAAATCAATATATATTCTAGTAGTAGTTGTACTAAATTGTCAACCGAAATACCAGTCTTATTTCCATTTCGTCCCTCTAGACATAAAAAGTAGGACAGATTTCCATGCTTTTCTTTAATCCACTGTTGTTTCGAGTCAAAACAACTGACCAACGCTTGCCAAACTCCTCTATCATCTCATTTGTTTGTCAAAAGAAAACGCCAAATCAAGTCAGCAGTGGGTAGGTGGCTTGGACTCAGGCCGTGCACAGGAGTACAGGACTGCAGGTGCAGCAGGGGGCTAGCCCACGGACCTCATGACACCGACGACGAAATGCAGGATGCAGTCGTCGCCGCCGCCGTCGAGCAAGTCGTCGCAGACCAGCCGCTCCAGCGCGGGGTCCCTCGGCAGCGCCCCGGCGTGGTACAGCACCGTGGCCGCCGTCGCCGTCACCGGCCGCGTCGCCACGCAGGCCGCCAGCCTCGCGACCGCCCGGAGGAACAGCGGCAGGAGGCCCTGCACGCGCACGCGTTAGCTACCGATCGACTGCTCTCCATTCAGGCGGCATGCTCCTGCACAAAAAAATGCAGTGAAAACTCCGTGCTCACCATGCGAGAGCACGGGCGATCAGCTGTGCTCGACGACGATGCAGCATG
The DNA here is from genome assembly GCF_016808335.1 of Panicum virgatum. Classification (NCBI taxonomy): domain Eukaryota; kingdom Viridiplantae; phylum Streptophyta; class Magnoliopsida; order Poales; family Poaceae; genus Panicum; species Panicum virgatum. The sequence continues at coordinate 4,414,675 of NC_053145.1, forward strand.
CGTGCGAGACCTGAAGGTTAACTACTTCCTCGCTGGTGTTTATTTATATATATACAAGTATATATAGGTTGCATCGGAACCATCTGCTCGGAGGTTTGGAGTTGCAAACGGTTGGCGGTGGCAACGACGGGCGCCCATTGTCGCGTTCGGTGCCGGCCGTTGCTCGCTCCAGCTCTCGGTTTTGGACTCTGCTGCTTCCTCATGTTCTTCGCCTGTGTCTTGACGCTTTCCCTGCGCGCCCTTTTCCTCGCCGGAGTGGCAAAAGCCCAACGATGACAGCGACCAGGGTTGCTGCCTGGCCTTTGGCATCGCTCGAGCCTGGCAACAGGAGAGCCCTGGTCAGTTCTTCCAGATGAAGAAGTTCAGACCAGTGAAATCTGGAAAGGTTGACGCATCTTCTAAAGCCCCGAACAAGGTTGGAATGTTTCAAACGACAAGATCTACAAAACAAGACCTACATATAATAATTTGCCATATGAAATAACACCCTTCTTCCTTCTAATGTTTCCCCTAGATTATTAAACCCTTTTCTTGCCTCTTGTTGGCGCGAGGTTCATGTTGTGGTATGGTGCATGTCCAGTGTTTTCTGCTTCGTCGCTGCTCTTTTTTGTTTGAATCATCTCATCTTGTGCTATGCCTCTCTTGGGTTTTCTTCCACGAAGGGCGTCGGTTGGATCCTTGATACATTAAAAAAAAAAACAAGACGCGAAGAGGCACGCTTTGCACTAAGAAGGGAACAGGGCTCGAACCCGGGTTTCTCCTTAGCCGAGGGGCCCGAGGGCGCGCTCCACCAGCCAACAGCCCGCTGGAGCAGGTATTGCTGCTATGCTAGCTGTGATGAATATTCTAGCTGCATCATCGAAGAGGTTTCCAATACAACATATATACAATGAATAAATATAAGGTGTATAGTGTACGAATATGATCAGTTGTGCTACTAAACATAAGGTAAAACGTATGCAAAACGAGTGGCCAACACATTCAGGTGCTACATTGTCCTGGCATTGAGGTGCTACAGTGTCCTGGCATTGAGGTGAAAGAGTAGGATGGTGTTGTCACCTTTAATCTGTGCCAATAGTATGTTTCAACAACTAGATAGGCTAGACGAATGCAGGTTTTTTTTATTCTTTTTTTTTACTGTCACGAATGCACAATCTTATTACTCGGAATGCAAGTTAAATTTGCAGGAGGATTCAAAATCCACACGAAACATTGTTTTTAAAAACAGGAAAATTAATTATTCACCAACTCAACCCTTGGTGTCTGATGAAACGTAGTATGAAATAACTTTTGCAAGGTGGCAGGAACTAATTTCCTGCTAACGATGCATATATGCATAGTATGACAAAGATTAATTTCCTGCAATGCAAGAATGTGGTGAAGACTGTAGTATGGCAGGAATTAATTTCCTGCTAACAACAATACAAACACATCAGGTGCGGTATAACACGAATTAACTTCCTTCCAAAAATGCATGCGTCGCAGATATTGCCTTATTGCCTGATTCAACACCAATAAATAGATGCACTCGGCGATACCAATCGACACCAGCTCTCTGAATATCCCAGCTCTCTTATCTTCTCCCTCACCAACGAGTGTGTTTGAGACTTAATTTGAGTCCATGCCTCGCAACGCCTCGGCGATGTCCATCCTCCTCCTAATCGTGCTGCTCTTGGGCCTCGGTAAGCATATGTTAGCAAGGACGATCCAGCAATTTATTAGCATATGTCAATTAATAATAATCTGACCATACATGCACTTCAGTTCAACTGGTATTTTATTCTTCGTGTATGCAGGTGGCCACACTAATGCTAGCCCTCCTGAGGAGCTTGTAACACTCAGGTGTTAATTCATGAATTAATTGGATTAATCACTGTCATTAGCTCCAAATCTCGCGACCAATAATCTTCTGGCAGTCTGGGCCAGTTCAACCCGGACCGGTCTGACCGGTATGGGCGACCAGTCTGAACCGAGCTGTTGGTTTTGGACCCCACAGCATTTAAATCATTCTCTTCTCTCTCTCCCAACCACTCCCTTCCCTCACCAGAGCCGTGCTCCGCCCGAGCCCGAGCTCTCTTCCTCCTCCACTCTCACCTCAAACCCTAGGACCCTAATCCAACCATCCTCCATTGATCCAAGGCCAAGGGAGCTTCAATCGGGTGGGGAAAATCATCTTCTCCAAGTGCTTCATCCTTGGTTGGCTTGGACTCAAGCTCTTAAGGCAAGGACCCCAAGGTAATGGCTAGTGGTTTGAATTGATCTCTTGTTCTAGGGAGAGTTAGGTAGTTTCCTTGGGCATGAACCTGTGCTTGCATCTTAGGGTAGGGCCTAGATAGAATTTGTGCTGTAGAATCAAGTCCTTGTGGGGAGGTAAGGACTCACCCAAGGTAAATTAGGAGTTGGATCGATCTCTCGCTCTAGAAGGTTTTAGGTAGTTTCCTTCGGTCAAAAACGTCCTAATGGATCCCATGAACTAGTGCCTAGAAGGTATTTGGAGTTTGTGGGCGATTTTAGCCGCGCCAAGATTTCTAGGTTCTGGTCTGGCTAGGACCGGTCTGACCGGTCGGAGGTACCGGTCGACCGGTAGCGTGTAGCGTGGCTAAGTCAAGTAGGACCGGTCTGACCGGTGTGGGATACCGGTCTGACCGGTAGGGGCCCGGAGATTCCAGTCATTTGTCCGGATACTATGGTTTTGTAGTGACATAAACATACCGGGTATAGGTCCGGATTCTCCGGACTTGTGAGTCCGGATACTCCGACTATACGTCCAGATACTCCGGATTTTTGGACATGAGTTGCACACAGGCCAGGCCGGTCTGACCGGTGGGGTATACCGGTCTGACCGGTGCGGCTGGGCTGAGCAGGGGTAAGTAGGTGTTGTTGGTACAATTGGTTGAAATTTATTTGGGTATTGATTACTTGTAATTTTTGTAAGTCAGGCATGCATTTTCTCATGGCATATACATATGCATCCGTGTAGCAGTCGCGCCAGAGGAGGTCGTTTACGCGGTGGTTGCGAAGCCACCGGAGCCACAGGGGCCAGCCCCGCAGCAGGAGGCCCGCGGGGAGTCGGCCCAAGGCCCAACTCACCCTAGTGCCGAGCAACAGACACAAGGCAAGCCCCGGTGCATGTCCTACTATTTTAAATTATGATTCTCTATGTATATGTTTTATCTATGACTTGTGCATTACGTATTAGGAAATGATTGGAACCCTAGCTGCATGATCCCTAGGTTTCCTTGAGTTTTTACTAGTATGTCTAGGTCGATAGCGGTGCTAGGCTAAATAAGTCCGGTAGAAGTCGGGTGGCTTCGTGTCACTCGCGAGACACAGGAATACTTTAGAAGCCGAGTAATTGCCGGTTACTCGCGAGATGCATTATTATCCTTGTACATCAGCATTGTTGAAGAGGTTTGAAATGGTTATGAAGATGTGAGACCGGGCGGGGACGATGGTGTTAGGAATGGCAGCAGGACAGGGTTCCTGGGTGTCTTAGCCCCGTCTGAGTCGATTAAGGACCGGTGGATGTGGCAGTGCTGATCGGGGATTGAAATGTACTAACCGCATGCCGGGAGTAGGAGGTAGTCGAAACCGGTAAGCCGAGTAATGCCTTGCTTCGAAAGTACAGGAACCCGCACCCAACTCCTGGGGCGAGTCGAGTAGTCGCGGAGAATTGGGATGCATATGTTTACTTTTGGTGGTCTCACGTTGAGCTCGGCTGACCATATGTCGTTGGGCTGGTTCCTGTAGTTCGAGGCGGGGAGGGGAATGGTTGGCATGTATAGTCCGACGGGGCCAATACGTGCCGTGTTGGTTAGGTCCACCTTGCAAGGTTAAATCGGATCGATCCGCCGTGTCTCGCGGTTATGAGGGCCTTGGTCCCTTTGTCACACCGTAGCAAATGAGATAGAATATTAGAAACATAAAAATGGATACTATTCTGAATCTTAATTTGTATGCCCCAACTTGGGTGTTTAGATTGGCAAACATTAGTAAGAGTCTAACTATCTAAATTATGTAGCTAAAACATGAAAAGTAAGGATACACCTCTAGTTGTTTTTTCTGCAAAACAAACCACCAGCCAAAGGCCGTGCATGTCTAGATATGTGGGCTAAGTTATACCCACTGGTCGGGTAAGCCATGCTGAATATTAGAATACTCAGGGTTTGTTGCCACCATTATTATTTCAGGACCCCAGGACGTTGACTTCTGCCCCTGTTGCATCAAGTTCATCCGCCGGGATGCAGAGGGATGGTAGGTCGTGGAGCGAGACCCTTAGGTTAGGGGTTTGTCGGGTTGCACACTCGAGGGCGGAGTGTTCAGCCTATCTGTTTTGTCGGGACCGGTCTGACCGGTATCCCGGGGGCGGGTGCATGCACGCCGGTCTGACCGGTTCTCCTAACCGGTCTGACCGGTGTCGTTAGGCTGACAGTGGGCAGCAATGTAGGGTAGTTTGTTTTAGTGAAATTTCTTTTCAAGTTTTAACTTTAGTCCTCCAGTTGTATGTTTGTGAGGGTTCCAACTTATGTAAATTAACTTTGTATTCGAAACTCGGTTTGTAAACTTAAAGTTCCTTTCACGCATCATTGTATTATTTCAAGTTTTTGTGTCGTGCTTGTACCATCTGTGCCCACCTTCGCGTGGGACTACCGGTGTTGTTTCGATCGGGCCGTGGGTTGAGAAAGGATCGCCAAATTAAGCCGTTAAGATAATGCGCCCGATTTGTTCAAATGACGGCCATTATGCTTAATTAGAGTTTTAATTTGACGGTTCCGTCACAGCTGGTATCAGAGCTGAAACGCATTGGGGGTGGTACGAGCATGACTGATTTTTAGAAAGTACAAATTAAAAATGAATTTCCGACTTAAGGTGTGAGGGTTCTTCAAACAAGGGTGGGGATTATTCGTGCTAAGCCCTATATATATAGTCTATGTTCTGGTTTTGAATAGGTGCTTAGTTTGGTGGAGAGAGTTACGTAAGACGCTCATGCATCATGTCGTTATACTTTTAGTGCATTGCAAAGTTTACTATAGGAGCTCATGTATTATATCATGCATCATGGCATTTATATTTTTTCAAATTTGCAATTAAAAGTATTGGTTTAAGAGGATTGGTGCACGGTAGGGACTTGGAAGTTTGCTTCTGCTGGGACCGGTCTGACCGATCTTGACTACCGGTCTGACCGGTTGATCGACGTCAATCCCATGCAGAGCCATGCAGACCGGTCTGACCGATCGGTTGCACCGATCTGACCGGTTAAGCGCGGACAGAGACCCATAAGTTGTGTTCAAATAATTGATTTTCGACGATTCCTTCCATGATTTGGATGTTAGTTGCAGTCAAGATTTATCTTAAGTAATCAGAAAAATGTAACTGACCCGATCATGGTTAAATGCAGAATGGGGGAACCACCAAACCCTCCTGAGTTGGCCCAGGCTATTGCGGCCATGCTCACTGGGCGTGACGAGCAGACGGTACTCCTCCGTGAGCTTGTGGCGCAAGGCAGAGCGCCGCAGCCTGAACATCATCACCATCCACCGGCTCCTGGATATCCGGAGTTTTTGGCTACACAGCCACCGCTCTTTCATAAGGCGGATGAGCCACTGGAAGCAGATAGTTGGCTCCGGACCATAGAGTCCAAGTTCACTCTGCACCCGTACCAGGATGGGGACAAGGCGGGATTTGCAGCCCAGCAGCTCAGGGGTCCCGCACGCACGTGGTGGGACAATCACGTGGCCATGTTTCCTGAGGGCACTCGTTTCACTTGGGCACAATTTAAGGAGGCCTTCAGGGCCCATCATATTCTAGCAGGGGTGATCAGAAGGAAGCTTACAGAGTTTCTGGCCTTAAAGCAGGGCAACAACAGCGTGTTACAATACTCGCAGACTTTCAACACCCTGTCCCAGTATGCAGGATACCACGTGGATACCGATGAGAAGAAGCAGGCGTGCTTCAGGCAGGGGCTTAGCAGCAAGCTCCAGGATCGCCTGGCCATGATCAAATTTGACACTTTCAGTGAGCTAGTCAATGGGGCTATCATTCAGGAGGACGTCCATCTAGCTCACAAGGCAGAAAAGAAGAGAAAGGCGCCGGCAGCGGGATCTTCTAGCAGTGCTCCTCAGAGGTTTCGCTTGGTGCAGTCGGGCCCACAGCGAGCCCCCTTTCAGCACCAGCCACAGCAGCAGTGGGGATACAGGCCCCCACAGTACACTCAGCCACCGGGGACAGTCAGGCCTCCTGCTCCTCAGCAGAATGAGCAGAAGATCTGGGTGCAACAACCGGGGGTACGCCCCAATTTATTCCCGTGCTACAACTGTGGACAGCATGGTCACTTTGCACGGAGTTGTCCAATGCCACCCAAGCAAGGCCAGCAATCGAGCCAGCAGGGTCAGAAGCAGCAAGTGGCTCACTTCAAGCCAGGACAGGTGCACTACACCACCCTCGAGGGTATTTTTGAGGGAGCTCCAGTGATGGCGGGTACGTTCTCAGTAAATGAACAACCCGTTACAGTATTATTTGATTCAGGGGCGTCTCATACTTTTATTAGCAAGGGGTGTGTTGATAGACTGGGGTTAAAAGTTGAAAGCATGCCCAAGCCATACCATATTCATTCGCCTGGGGGAAAGTTAATCACCAATCAGTTCGTTAAGCAAGTACCCCTACAATTGCAAGGAAAATTTTTTCCTACGGCCCTGATAATGTTGCCAACCCAAAGGATAGATATTATATTAGGTATGAACTGGATGGAGGGTCAGGGAGTTAGCCTGGACACGACCTCACAATTTGTGCACATCAAATCTTCCATTCATGGGTGTATGACTCTACATTTGAAAGATCATATGTCTTTGACACCTACGGTGAATCAGGTTGAGAGTAAGAAGCTAGCAGATATACCAGTGGTGTGCGAATATCCGGATGTCTTTCCGGATGATTTGCCGGCCATCCCACCTGACCGTGTGGTGGAGTTTGCTATTGAACTGCAACCGGGTACGGCACCGATTTCTAGGAGGCCTTATCGGATGCCACCCAATGAGTTAGCGGAGTTAAAGAAACAATTGCAAGAATTGCTAGAGAAAGGCTATATCCGTCCTAGCACGTCACCTTGGGGCTGTCCGGCACTCTTTGTGAAAAAGAAAGATGAAAGCCTCAGGTTGTGCGTGGATTATAGACTTTTGAATGCTGGCACCATCAAGAATAAGTATCCACTTCCCCGGATTGATATTCTATTTGATCAGCTATTCGGGGCTAAAATATTTTCAAAAATTGATCTCCGCTCGGGTTATTACCAGATAAAGATCAGAGCTGAGGATATTCCCAAGACCGCCTTCTCCACCAGATATGGACTTTTTGAATATCTGGTGATGTCTTTCGGGCTAACCAATGCCCCCGCGCATTTCATGTATCTCATGAACTCGGTGTTCATGCCTAAGCTGGATAAATTCGTTGTGATTTTCATTGACGACATCCTGATATTTTTCAAGAATGAAGAAGAACATGCAGAGCATCTCCGCATTGTGCTTCAGCGCCTGCAGGAGCACAAGCTGTATGCCAAATTCAGTAAATGTGATTTTTGGCTCAAAGAAGTCCAGTTCTTGGGCCACATCATTTCGGACAAGGGGATTTCTGTTGATCCTAGCAAAATTCAGGATGTCCTGAATTGGAAGACTACGGAGACTGTTTCAGATATCCGGAGTTTCCTTGGGCTAGCAGGCTATTATCGCCGGTTTGTACCGGAGTTCTCTAAAATTGCTAGGCCCATGACAGAGTTACTCAAGAAAGGGGTGAGATTTAGTTGGGATGACAAATGTGAGCAGGCCTTCTAGACTTTGAGGAAATTTCTGACATCCGCCCCTGTCCTTGCTCAGCCAGATATTACCCGACCTTTTGATGTGTATTGTGATGCATCAGGTATAGATCATGGCTACATTCTCATCCCTGTTTGGTTTTCGCCGGATATTATTCGGCCATTAATACTTGTTGTAATGCATCAGGTACGGGCCTAGGCTGCGTCCTTATGCAGGATCAGCGTGTGATTGCTTATGCCTCCAGAGCCCTCAAGCGACATGAAGAAAATTATGCCACACATGATCTGGAATTAGCAGCAGTGGTGCATGCATTGAAGATCTGGCGTCATTATCTTCTGGGCAATCCAGTGCATATATACTCAGACCACAAGAGTCTCAAGTATATTTTTACCCAGAGTGAATTGAACTTGCGCCAGAGACGGTGGTTAGAGCTGATTAAAGATTATGATCTGGAGATCCATTACCATCCAGGCAAGGCAAATGTGGTGGCCAATGCATTGAGTCGCAAGGCAAGTTGCAGTTGCACCTCAGCCACAGCGATGCATGACACTTTGTGCCAAGAAATGGAGAAGATGAACTTGACTATGGTGTCTGAGGGTACTATTGCCAATCTCACCCTTGCACCTACGCTTCGAGATAGGATTGTGGCTGCACAGGAAAATAATGTGGGCATGGAGAAGATCAGGCAGAGGCTTAGGGAAAATGACCCTAAGGCTGCTTGTTTTCGCCAAGATAGTGATGGTGTGTTGTGGTTTAATAATCGCCTGGTGGTACCTAAAGATTTGGAGCTACGGAAGCAGATTCTTGATGAGGCTCACCTCTCTAGGTACTCCATCCACCCAGGCAGTAATAAAATGTATCAAGACCTGAGGCAGCGATTCTGGTGGACCAGAATGAAGCGGGAAATTGCCAGATATGTGTCAGAATGTGACACCTGTCAGAGGGTTAAGGCGAGCCATTTGAGATCAGCTGGCCCTTTACAGCCCTTGAGTATTCCCTCTTGGAAGTGGGAAGATATCAGTATGGATTTCGTTGTCGGCTTACCCAAGACTTCCAAGGGATATGATTCCATATGGGTTATTGTGGATCGCCTCACTAAGACAGCCCATTTTCTACTGGTAAAAACCACACATACGGCGAAGCAGTACGCCCAGCTGTATATGGACCGTATTGTGAGTCTCCATGGAATTCCAAAGACCATCATTTCGGACCGGGGTACTCAGTTCATAGCCCGGTTTTGGGAACACTTTCATGCCGCTCTTGGTACACAATTGATCCGCAGTTCAGCCTATCATCCTCAGACAGATGGCCAGACAGAGAGGATTAATCAGATTCTGAAGGATATGCTCAGGGCGTGTGCACTCACCTACAGTCAGAAGTGGGATGAATGCCTACCTTTGGCTGAATTTGCATATAATAATAGTTATCAAGAGAGCATCAGGATGGCTCCATTCGAGGCCTTATACGGACGGAAATGTAGAACACCATTAAATTGGTCAGAAGCTGGAGAAAGGACTTTCTTTGGACCGGATATGGTGATTGAAGCAGAAGAACAGGTTCGGGTCATTCAGGAAAATTTAAAGATTGCAAAGTCACGGCAAAAGAGCTACGCGGATAAGAAACGTCGATCCGTCCTGTTTCAAGTGGGAGATCGTGCCTACCTGCGGGTCTCTCCAATGAAAGGGATTCAGCGATTCGGCGTAAAAGGAAAACTTGCACCTCGCTACGTTGGGCCTTTTCCTATTATTGAGCAATGTGGACCGGTAGCGTATCGCTTGGAACTTCCCGCCCACTTATCCGCAGTCCATAATATTTTCCATGTCTCCCAGCTCCGGAAGTGTCTCCGGGTTCCAGAAAAGGTAATTGACGTTGAGAAATTGCAACTGGAGCCCGACCTTGTCTACTCGGAGCAACCGATAAAAATTGTTGACTTCAAGACTCGGGTCACACGGAATCAAACCAGCAATTTTTATAAGGTTCAGTGGAGCAATCACTTCGAGCGAGAGGCCACCTGGAAACCGAAGAGTTTCTTAAATCCAAATATCCGGAGTAGTTACAAACTTACCAAGGTACCTACCCTTCTATATTTATTGCACTTTAACACTTCTATAAATCTCGGGACGAGATTTCTTTTAGGGGGTAGGATTGTAACACTCAGGTGTTAATTCATGAATTAATTGGATTAATCACTGTCATTAGCTCCAAATCTCGCGACCAATAATCTTCTGGCAGTCTGGGCCAGTTCAGCCCGGACCGGTCTGACCGGTATGGGCGACCGGTCTGAACCGAGCTGTTGGTTTTGGGCCCCACAGCATTTAAATCATTCTCTTCTCTCTCTCCCAACCACTCCCTTCCCTCACCAGAGCCGTGCTCCGCCCGAGCCCGAGCTCTCTTCCTCCTCCACTCTCACCTCAAACCCTAGGACCCTAATCCAACCATCCTCCATTGATCCAAGGCCAAGGGAGCTTCAATCGGGTGGGGAAAATCATCTTCTCCAAGTGCTTCATCCTTGGTTGGCTTGGACTCAAGCTCTTAAGGCAAGGACCCCAAGGTAATGGCTAGTGGTTTGAATTGATCTCTTGTTCTAGGGAGAGTTAGGTAGTTTCCTTGGGCATGAACCTGTGCTTGCATCTTAGGGTAGGGCCTAGATAGAATTTGTGCTGTAGAATCAAGTCCTTGTGGGGAGGTAAGGACTCACCCAAGGTAAATTAGGAGTTGGATCGATCTCTCGCTCTAGAAGGTTTTAGGTAGTTTCCTTCGGTCAAAAACGTCCTAATGGATCCCATGAACTAGTGCCTAGAAGGTATTTGGAGTTTGTGGGCGATTTTAGCCGCGCCAAGATTTCTAGGTTCTGGTCTGGCTAGGACCGGTCTGACCGGTCGGAGGTACCGGTCGACCGGTAGCGTGTAGCGTGGCTAAGTCAAGTAGGACCGGTCTGACCGGTGTGGGATACCGGTCTGACCGGTAGGGGCCCGCAGATTCCGGTCATTTGTCCGGATACTATGGTTTTGTAGTGACATAAACATACCGGGTATAGGTCCGGATTCTCCGGACTTGTGAGTCCGGATACTCCGACTATACGTCCAGATACTCCGGATTTTTGGACATGAGTTGCACACAGGCCAGGCCGGTCTGACCGGTGGGGTATACCGGTCTGACCGGTGCGGCTGGGCTGAGCAGGGGTAAGTAGGTGTTGTTGGTACAATTGGTTGAAATTTATTTGGGTATTGATTACTTGTAATTTTTGTAAGTCAGGCATGCATTTTCTCATGGCATATACATATGCATCCGTGTAGCAGTCGCGCCAGAGGAGGTCGTTTACGCGGTGGTTGCGGAGCCACCGGAGCCACAGGGGCCAGCCCCGCAGCAGGAGGCCCGCGGGGAGTCGGCCCAAGGCCCAACTCACCCTAGTGCCGAGCAGCAGACACAAGGCAAGCCCCGGTGCATGTCCTACTATTTTAAATTATGATTCTCTATGTATATGTTTTATCTATGACTTGTGCATTACGTATTAGGAAATGATTGGAACCCTAGCTGCATGATCCCTAGGTTTCCTTGAGTTTTTACTAGTATGTCTAGGTCGATAGCGGTGCTAGGCTAAATAAGTCCGGTAGAAGTCGGGTGGCTTCGTGTCACTCGCGAGACACAGGAATACTTTAGAAGCCGAGTAATTGCCGGTTACTCGCGAGATGCATTATTATCCTTGTACATCAGTATTGTTGAAGAGGTTTGAAATGGTTATGAAGATGTGAGACCGGGCGGGGACGATGGTGTTAGGAATGGCAGCAGGACAGGGTTCCTGGGTGTCTTAGCCCCGTCTGAGTCGATTAAGGACCGGTGGATGTGGCAGTGCTGATCGGGGATTGAAATGTACTAACCGCATGCCGGGAGTAGGAGGTAGTCGAAACCGGTAAGCCGAGTACTGCCTTGCTTCGAAAGTACAGGAACCCGCACCCAACTCCTGGGGCGATTCGAGTAGTCGCGGAGAATTGGGATGCATATGTTTACTTTTGGTGGTCTCACGTTGAGCTCGGCTGACCATATGTCGTTGGGCTGGTTCCTGTAGTTCGAGGCGGGGAGGGGAATGGTTGGCATGTATAGTCCGACGGGGCCAATACGTGCCGTGTTGGTTAGGTCCACCTTGCAAGGTTAAATCGGATCGATCCGCCGTGTCTCGCGGTTATGAGGGCCTTGGTCCCTTTGTCACACCGTAGCAAATGAGATAGAATATTAGAAACATAAAAATAGATACTATTCTGAATCTTAATTTGTATGCCCCAACTTGGGTGTTTAGATAGGCAAACATTAGTAAGAGTCTAACTATCTAAATTATGTAGCTAAAACATGGAAAATAAGGATACACCTCTAGTTGTTTTTTCTGCAAAACAAACCACCAGCCAAAGGCCGTGCATGTCTAGATATGTGGGCTAAGTTATACCCACTGGTCGGGTAAGCCTTGTTGAGTATTAGAATACTCAGGGTTTGTTGCCACCATTATTATTTCAGGACCCCAGGACGTTGACTTCTGCCCCTGTTGCATCAAGTTCATCTGCCGGGATGCAGAGGGGTGGCAGGTCGTGGAGCGAGACCCTTAGGTTAGGGGTTTGTCGGGTTGCACACTCGAGGGCGGAGTGTTCAGCCTATCTGTTTTGTCGGGACCGGTCTGACCGGTATCCCGGGGGCGGGTGCATGCACGCCGGTCTGACCGGTTCTCCTAACCGGTCTGACCGGTGTCGTTAGGCTGAGAGTGGGCAGCAGTGTAAGGTAGTTTGTTTTAGTGAAATTTCTTTTCAAGTTTTAACTTTAGTCCTCCAGTTGTAAGTTTGTGAGGGTTCCAACTTATGTAAATTAACTTTGTATTCGAAACTCGGTTTGTAAACTTAAAGTTCCTTTCACGCATCATTGTATTATTTCAAGTTTTTGTGTCGTGCTTGTACCATCTGTGCCCACCTTCGCGTGGGACTACCGGTGTTGTTTCGATCGGGCCGTGGGTTGAGAAAGGATCGCCAAATTAAGCCGTTAAGATAATGCGCCCGATGTGTTCAAATGACGGCCATTATGCTTAATTAGAGTTTTAATTTGGCGGTTCCGTCACAGAGCCCCCGGCATCAACCGGTAGGAACATGGTCATCACATTGCTTATTCTTTGGGCACCAAGTGCATGTACGTAGCTGGTTACTCGTCAAGTCCTTTCAAACTTTTATCGCTTGAACACAGGCACCCCAATCAAGGAGCACCTACAAGAAAAACCTGCAACAACCATGCCATACCATCTTCACTTGTTCTGCCTTCCGCCCAACGATCCTTCCAACCCCAAGTGCCGCGGGGGTAAGTCTTCCTGGCCTGAGCTGGTGGGGAAGAAGGGCAGTGAAGCAAAAGCTGTGATTCAGAGAGAGAACCCTGCCATCGATGCTGTGGTTTACGCTCCGCAAGACGCCATTGTTACGGACAAGTACTGCTGCAACCGCGTCAGGCTCATCATGAACTGTGATGCTGGCTGCGACTACGACAATGCTACGGTGTTCCAGGTCCCCATAGTTGGGTGATGAGCAAGTTATTTTGTTGCTGGGGGTTGCAGATGCATATATATGCATCCTCTTTGTGAACTGTTGTCACAGCGAGCATTCTTATGCGATGTATTGGAGCAGGCAGGCACGGCAGGTTCCAAACTTACTCGATATAGAAATTCGGCATTGGAAAATTTAAAAAACGCACAAAAGTTGTTCTAAAAATTTGGAATAAAAAAAAACTTCACCCTCTCAACCTTTGGTGTCTTGTTGTGAAATGTGCCCAATCAAGTGACCCCTACTAGGTAACTTTTATAAGGTGTCTTGCGTGGGCTGGGCCTCAGGGCTCAGGTGCCTGCGTAACGGCCCAGTCCAGGTACCTAGAGCCCACGCTCTTCTTCCTTACATTCCATCCTGCTTCCTGTTCTGTCCCCACGCGCGTACACGTACGCCGACACACGACCCGAATTTGAGAAAACGAGGCAGAATCGTGCGTGGAATCCGAGCCACAAACCTAAACGAACACCTGATCCTAGGGTTCTAATCGCCTACGTCCTTATTGGCTGTATATATACTACTCCAATATACGAAGCCGGATCACGGGCGCCTTTTCGAGCAAGTTCTTGGTCGTCGACGGCGACGTTGGCGGCACGGGGACCGGCCGCTAGCTGACAGCCTGACACCACCTCCGATCCGATCCATGGCGGGCGGGAAGCAGGGCGGCAAGCAGAAGCCTCTCAAGGCCCCCAAGGCGCCCAAGAAGGAGTACGACGAGGTGCGTGCGCACAAGCAGTGCCCGGTCACGTACCCTAGCTTCAGTTTTGCCCTGCGTCATCTGATGCCATCGAGCACAGGTTGCCTTGCTCGACGATGGCACGACTACACGGCTACTGGCTACATATTTTTTTCTTAAAAAAAAGATTGGTTTTGCTTTTGTGGCCGCATGCAGACTGATCTGGAGAACCAGAAGAAGAAGAAAGAGGAGGAGAAGGCCCTCAAGGAGCTGAGGGCCAAGGCGGCGCAGAAGGGCCCGCTCGGAGGCGCCAGGCTCAAGAAGAGCAGCGGCAAGAAATAATTCAATGCACTAGTGTCGAAGGGAGGGTCGATGCTTTATTTCTGTTTCTCAATTTTGTGCTGGACTTGAGCTTGCTGAAATTTGTCCTGATGCTGAAATTTGCTTCAGTTTTGTATGTCTCGTGTGGTTTGTAACTCTGTATGAAGGTGGGGACGATCCAACAACTCGTTGAGACAATTGTTTTACAAATCCTCTGGTATCGCAAAGAGGGCAGTAAAGCCAGCTATTAGCATCAGGAACATTGTAAAGCAACAGAAAGATCGGATAATGCGGTCTTGAATCAATAAACAAATTTTCAAATGCTTTCTAGTTCAGAATTAAGTATGTGTGGTCAAAGCAGATGCTCGCAATAATAAAATGACAGATTTGCGTATTTCTGGATCTGTGCTGCAATAAACTGCCTCGAGATTCAAAAATCCTAAACCTCAGAAATGAACACGCAGCAGCTAGCGACCAGATGATCTTATGTGTCAGTTGGTCTTTGTTGACTCGGACAAAATTCTTGGGAGAGATTCAGAAAACTTGGGTGCCATTGCTGAGTGGCATTTCAACTACTTGTGCTCTTTAATTTCTTTAATGATACCGTCAGCTAGTGAATCTGTATCATAGTTCTTGCCGTAAAATTTGACAAACTCCATCTTGGGATTCATCAAGTACCTGAAAGTAGATGACCAACCAGTCAGTGTTTTGACAGGGCATATCTGTATCTTCTCAATATCACTTGCCACATGGCAGCAGAAGAATAAATCAGAAGCTTCTACAGTTGCAATGAGTTTGGAGGGGATACTGGTGGAGAATATAACAAATCAGAGTGCATGGCAGCAGTATTAACAAATTAGAAGCCTCCTACAGTCCTTACAAGTTCAAAAGGAATACATCTGTCAACCACTTAGTTATTTTGGGATTCAGACATTCCAGTATTGAGTCTAGTCTCTAAAGCATCCAAACGAATATATATCATAAGTAGTTCCTACTGGATACCCGTTGGTGTCCTGTAAGATATATTCAGGAGGATTCATATGCAATAGAGAAACTAACAGGTTTCTTCATTTTGAAATGGATATCTTGCAACAACGAAATAACTAGAACCAGAATCATCTCAATTGCAGAACATTAGCCAAAGTCATTGTCCCAAGAGAGAGGAAGATTAAAATAACATACATGACAATTGAGTGGTCAACGAGATAGTCAGAACCCTCCTCCTCTGTCTTCATATAGTAAACTCGGTAAGCACGTGCAACTTTTCTTATCTCATCCGTCGTGCCCGTCAGTCCTACCAGATCTGGATGGAACTCTGGGTGACACAAATAATCCGTCAATAATAGGCAGTTCATTGAATAAGATGAACTAACTAAAAGTTCAAATAGCAACAATTTTTAAGTGATCATAAGCATTAGGAATTGAGGGACATACGTGCATGGACACACACCTTTAACATAGTCCCGAACCTGCTCAACGGTATCTCTTTCAGGATCAACTGTAATGAAAACTGGCACAATATCCAATTTTGCCTTTCCCTCTGCAAAAAAACAATGGACTTTATTAAAGTATGCTAATTTAAACTGTCTACTAGCTCTAGTTAGGCACTTCAGCAGAATTTTTCACGAAGTGCCGTTGTATGTGCATTCCACTCGCCCATTCACCGTATTACTTTGTACAGTAACGTGCCTTCTAGTTTCTAGGTGACAATTTAAAGCAAGATAACAGTGTTCTTATATATACCCTGAAGACATGACGTGATGGCGATATATCAATAGACAGTAAACAGCCAATACATGACCTAGGAAGGTAGTTATACACAAGGAACAAAAGAAACATACTAATTTTGTCAATCGCTGCAGCCATTTTCTGGAGCTCATCTGGACAAATGTCAGGACAGTGTGTGAATCCAAAATAAAGCAGAGTCCATTTTCCCAAGAAGTCCTTTTCAGTGACAGGCTTCCCATCATGGTTCAGAAGCTTGAATGGACCACCAATGGCTGCAGTGCCTACTGATTGTCCAGGCTTCACAGCACTTGTTCTATTCTTCATTTCTGGGGAAGATGGAACAGAAAATATCATGAAACAATTAAACAGGATTCAAGAAGCTGGTGCCTTCCTACTATGCTGATAATACTTCTAAAAGGCACGTCCATTTGTACAATCAAGTAAAGCGACGATTGCTACAATAGCAAATAGAGATCCGATTCTGAACCAGGAAGATGATTTTTTTCATATTCAATAGTGTCAAAACAAAATATAAAAATATATCAGATATGATTAGCACGAAATCTTCTAGATAGGTTCCACTGGCCCTATAGTATGGTTTCTGAATTTTTGCTGATGTCATGAAGAAGTATAATAAGAGCAACAGTAGCCATATACTGTTTGTTCAACGAGTTTAGTGTTCTGTTCAACTTTTGTATATGTGTACTTGAAACCCATGCATATGCATTTACAAAAAAGTTAAAAACAGCTACGAAAACGCCAGCAGTGATTACAGAAGAAAATGCAAACAAAACATTGGTCTTCAGCTTATTGTCTTGTGTAGAGTGTGACCAAATTGTTGCTAAAAGCACACTAGTTTGTGGCAGGGCAAGCTTAGGCAGCTGGCAGGTTACAACTCTCCATTTTCTATAAACTGACTTGGAAGAGTCGACAAGAAATGTATAAAATCGCCAATTGGTCCTTTCTTGCTCCAACATGGCTGTCACAAATTCAGTAAGTTACATTCCCTTAATAACGATTTCACTAATAAGTACGATATTTTTTTCCGAAAAGAAAAGGAACTTTTCAGACTAAGAAATGTGTGCTGTCCATTTTTATAGAACTTGTATGAAATGCTGAGTAAAAAATAATACAATGCTAGGCATGTAAATTAGGTGCTAGCAGAAAAAATTTAAAGCTCTAAAATTCCTAGTTCGGCACTCAAAATAAAATAGGCATAAGAACAAACGTGAGACAATGTATTTATTGTGTGAATAATGCATTCCAGAACATCACATTCTAGCAAAAGTAGGTATACATTAAGGTGCCAAGGTGCAGCAGCAGCACTCATGCTGGGAAATTGGAAGGCATTAACATGGAGAATATATAAGACTCAGAAGCTAAAGTCTCAATAAAAAGAGACTTGGAAACCAATAAACTATACTTCTCATACATTTAAATGTCACTTTATACCAATCAATTCACAGCCAGCATGACACTTGAGAAACTTCAATGCACATCCACAAGCACCAAAACATTTTTTTCCCCAGAGCAACATTCCATATAGCCATGGCATAATGTCACAAAGTGTAACCAGAAATTTTGAGATGGGGTTCAAGCATTGGATTTTAGGATTAGACAGTTCGATATTTATATGGAGTGAAGATAAGATATAGTGGAGGTATATACTAGGTTAAACTGTTTGCTTTAACATAATTTTGAAAATATTTGGTGACTCAATTGAATCCTGTGACCTACGTGAAATCCACTCACGACATCATGAACTGCTTTGGCTGATTGGCCCAGCATAACCTCTTCAAATTCGGCTAACTGTGTTTTCTCCATTCAATATGCCATCGTACCAACACGGACACTACGAATACTTTTCTATTCATAGCCAGATACAATCCTAGCATGACATCAAACAACAACACAAACTCACCATAGTAATCTACCTTCAATGTGACGCTTCTTTTCTTTATCGTAGTACACAATTATCCCTCCTCCAGTCACGAGCAGCAGTAGAAAACTGAGCCAGGACACCGGCTGCAAGGAAGTGACAAGTGATTCTGAATTATTGTGCAGAAATGGCCTAACAGTCCAGAAACAATAAATGCCCTAAGGAAATAAGAAATTGGTCTCTAGTTAGGCGCTAGTACATCACTACTAATTCGTGCCGAATGAAATATTTCAGAGCAATTGTGCTTATTTTCCCCTGCATAAGGAGGATAGAGTACCGATTGGGATAACAAGCCATAACTCACCCCTCCGCGGACGGATTTTCCGGCGTCCGCTTGCTCAGATTTCCCAGAATGCCCATCGCCGCCTCCATCCCCTCCCGTCGTCGTCGCCGCCGCCGCCGCCGCGGGAGGCTTCGACCCGCCCTGCGCCGCAGTCGAGGCGTCGGCGGAAGAGAAGCGAGCGCGCCCCAGGAACGCCGCTCCGAATCGAGACGCACCCGGCCCAGTGATCTGCAGCAGGAACAAAACCAGAAGGGTGAGAGAAGATCCCGCGCTCGGTGGTCGCCAGCGACGAAGAGAAAGGCGCTGAGGTACCTGAGGCATAGCTCGACCGGGTGGAGGGGCGAGGCCGGGAGCGAGCACCCGCGAGAGGAGCGCGCGGAGGTGGGACGCGCGCGCCCTCATCGTCGCCTCCGCCTGCGCCGCTTCGCCGGACCGGGATTTGATTCCGCTGTGGGAAGAAGAGCAACGGGGATGGCTCCGGCGGCGCCGTGGGTTTCTAGGGGTTTTCCAGCTGCGGTGGCTCGCCAATGCTTTGCAAGCGTCATAAGCACCAGAATGAATCAGTTTCACACCTTTAACATTTTACTGCTTTGCGATATGAGACTAATTTTTTCGTGCGAACCAGATTCAATTAACATATTTTTACTAAAATTGAATTTTATATACTTTAAATATTACTTATCAATCCACCGATCAAAATTTAATTTGGTATTGGTAGGGGTGCGCCAGGCCCTGCCAGCAGTGCAACGGCTGGGCGACGCGCGAGGGCCCCAGTGGCAAGCCACTGTAGCGGACCCTCCCCCATAAAAAATTAATTTAATATCGAAGTGGACACATGGCCCACATATCAGATATTAAACTGATAAGAACAGATACTACACTTGATCTTAGCCAAAAGGCCGAGAAAGGTATGCTTTGGGACGGAGCCCTGCGCCTTGTTTTATAGCTCGCTCGACCGCCTCACCCGCCTTCAGCTCGCGATGTGGTACTATCCGGGAAACCAGAGGCGGGGCGGAGTCGCGGCGGGGCGCAGGGCGGCGTCTCCCTGCCGCTTGGGCTTCGGTGTTTCCTCACGGCCCAACTTGAAGAGAGCAGCCCACTAATCCGACGGCCCAGCAATGCGGTGACCCCTGGCTTTTGCTTCTTGCACCTCCCGCCTAGCTGACACGTGGGCCACTGTTTTTTGTCAGTGTGTCGCACGCCAGTACGCCAGCGTGCAAGAACTCGGGGCATGGTGGCATATGCTATTGCTTGCTGGCAAATTTGCCTAGTGACAGATTTTATTTTTCTATAAATTAATTAAATGAACATTTGATTCCATTAGCAATCGAACTAGAAATCTTATTTGGACCATAAATTATTTGTTCCATCACAGAAGAGTTTGAGCCATGTGATTAGTTTTCAAGGCGATATGGCCCAGGCCATTGCTGGCAAACAAACTTACTTGCATACCGTGGCATTTGAGAAAAAAAATTGTGATGGATTGTTTGGTAGATTTCTCCATTTATCTTCATGTGTTAGGTAGGGTCAAAGCAAGCCTTTTAATTCAATTCTTTATTCTTACATGAAAGAATGAATCAAATATCCCCAAGTAGGATTCGAACCTACGACCAGTCAGTTAACAGCCGACCGCACTCAATAGGAACAAGGACACCATTGATATGAAACCCTTCCTAGAGCTCTGCCATGTTTTTAAGTTGTCATAGTTTTATTTTGAGTAAATTGCACCCACCATATAACAACTTGTCAAGTGGGTGCAAATCGGTCCAACAACTGGTAAAATGCTTAATTTAGTGCAATAACTTGACAGGTGGGTGCAGATCGGTCCAACAACTTGTAAAATGCCCAACGTAATGCAATAACTTGGCAAATAGGTGTATTCACAGTCCAAACATTATACTGCAATGTAACTAACACAAAGTCTCGATAAAAGAGTATATTCATGTAGGACAAATTATTAAGTATTATTTGACCATTGATTTTTGTGTTGCGCCTGCGTGGCAATTTTTTTAGTCAGGATAAAAACCCTCATTGTTTAGGAAATTAATGTTATTTCTTTATATTAATTATTTTTGTATAATGATTATTTAATTTGATATTCAATATTGAAAATTCACCCTCACTGTTTACGATACGTTTGATTATATGCACTGTTAAACTAAAAAAGACAATACGTTAATGCAAACTATTGATACCTTTAGGAGCTTGGTACATATATTTTAAAAGAATCATATATTCGTTAGAAAGGGAAAATTAGCTAAATAAACAGAAACAAACATGAGCATTGTTGAATACATGAGCAGAAGCGCAGAAAAAACCTAAAGTTTCAAGGTCTCTCTTATCAACTTCAGTGTTTGAGTGATGCTAATGGTGTAATTCTAAAATTTGTTTGCATTTGAACTAATAAAAAATTGTACATAGTTGAAAAACAACAACCGGATCACCATCAATAATTTTAATTTATAAAATTTAAGAATTATTGACGTTCATCTACTTTGCTTAATATGTTGCTGTTGTAATGGTGGTTAAATAATATATTATTTTTTAATATAATCATAATTAGTTTATTCTGAGAATAAAATTATTGGTGTCCATTGCGACACAAAAATCTACGATCAAATAATACATTTCGACGTGAATATACTCTTTATTGTGACTTGGCGTTAGCAAATATATTGTTGTGTAATATTTGGAGTGTGAATGCACCAATTTACCAATTTATTGAACTATATTAGGCATTTTCTAAGTTGTTGGATCAATCTGCACTCAGTTATCAAGTTATTGTACTAAATTGAGCACTTTATAAGTTGTTGGACCAATTTGCACATACTTGCCGAGTTGTTGTATGATGGGTGCAATTTACTCTTTTATTTTCGAGGCTCCCTTTTATCCCTATTTTGTATTGTAATGTATGTGTAAATTTTAGTAGATCTAAGACTGTGAAAGCATTTTTGAAGACGAATGCACATGTGCAATTTGTATATTTCCAGATAGAAATGTACTTTGAAGTCATTGACGTGCAAGTTAAAAAAACAAATGGAGTATTTTTATAAAAGGAAAATATTATTCCTATAATGCACGTCATTTATATAATCCATGGAACTAGTTTCCTTTTCCCCCAAAAAATTTACATGGCACACGTTTATAGATTGCAAATTAAGTTCCCTTTTTAAGGCCTACAGCAAGATATATTGAAAATAAAGATGCATAGCCTGGACATAGCAATAAAAACTTAACCAGTAGCACTACGAAATAACTTCTGCATTTCCGCATTACCAGCGAAGGCATGTCCAGCTCCGATCAGAAGTTTGAAAGCAAACGCAACGAGTTTTCAAAATTCAAAGAGTTTAATTCACAAGATCCTATATTACCGGGCGCTCTCCTCGATCTCCTCAATCCCATCGCTCTCCTCGTTCGCTTCGGGTTCTCACTCCGACTCGATCCCTTCGCAAAAACACCTCCATGCATGTATGCACCTCCTCACCGATGCTGCCGCGAGCTGTTCCGAATTCGCCTTTCTTTCCCGGAGCTCATCGCATCTCGAGCGCGCGTTGAATTCTTGACGCGAGGATAGGAATCGATCGACCCCTGCAGCTTCCACACACGCCGTCTCTTGTCAGCCATGGCGATGTCGGCTTTCTCAACGTCCGCCCTGAGCTCTCTAGAGGCGATGCTCCAGTCGCTGATGCGAGGATCAGGAGGTGGCGGCGGCGGAGGCGACGGCGACGGCGACACGCCCGTAGACGACATCCTCGCCTCCCCGCCGCCGCCGCCTCTACCCGCACGGCCAACCCCACGAGGCCGTCGTCCTTCGCGTCGCAGAGTCTGGCCCGCCGCGGCGGCGCGTACATTGATGTCACCACTGTCGTCGTCCTCGCCGCGGTCGCCGTCGCCGTCACCGCCTAGCAAGGTTCCACTTCCACCCCCGTTAACGCCCTCAGCATTGTCCACTGATTTGTCTCAAATGACCCGTGATCGCGAGAACCAGCCGCCACGCATTTGATGGCTTGCGTTGGCTCATTATGGCAGGAGCAGGAAGATCACGCTAGGG
The DNA here is from genome assembly GCF_016808335.1 of Panicum virgatum. Taxonomy (NCBI): domain Eukaryota; kingdom Viridiplantae; phylum Streptophyta; class Magnoliopsida; order Poales; family Poaceae; genus Panicum; species Panicum virgatum. The sequence goes on from NC_053145.1 coordinate 4,437,042, forward strand.
CGGCTGATGGTGTCTCGCTGCTGCTGGTGGAGGAGCTGGAGCAAAAGGCGGTGGCGGTGGAGGCGCGGCTGCGGCGCAGCGAGGAGGAGAACGCCGCGCTGAAGCGCCGGATGGAGAGCTACCACATCAGGTGGCTGCAGTACGAGATCAGGATCAAGTCCCTCGAGGAAGCCTTCCACGATCAAATGGTCGCTCTGCAGGTTCGTCGATCAGAGTCCTGGATGAGCTCTGCAAAAATTTTGTGCACATTGTTCTTGTTGTTGCCATCCCAGTCTGAAACTCTGAACGATAATCCATCGTCGTCTTCCTCCCGTATTCATGGACGCAGCTGGCTCAGGACGCGGCACGGAGGGCCGAGGAAACGGCGTCCGACCGCCGCGAACCCTCGGAACAGCACGTCGACACGTCGGAGGAGGCGCCGGTGAGGCTGTGGCCCGGCCGGGACCGCATGCTCGTGGGCGCCAAGCGGAGCGCGGTGAGCCGCCTCGGCGTGGAGTTCCGATGCCAGAGCCACACGCTGGAGCGCAGCGCGACGGCGCTCGCCGCCGAGGCGCCGGCCGCCCCGAGCGGCGGCCCCTCCTCCTCCGCCGCCGGCGACCTGAAGAAGCTCAAGGCGCAGTTCCGCGCGTGGACCAAGGACTACAAGGCCCGGCTGTGCAGGACCAAGGCCGAGCTCGGCGGCAGGGACGCGCGGCGCCAGGGCAGCTGCTGGATCTGAACCTGTCGCGCAATTCGAAGTTCGTCTATAATGGTGTCAAATTTTAATTCAGGGATTCGACGAATTTCATGAAGTCAATTCAAATCTTGGAGTAGAAAACTTTTTGCTACTACGGGCCGTACAAAGAATTCAAATCATGCTCATGCCGTAACCGTTTGTTTGTTCAACCACTAGCAGCTTTGAACTGGTCTAAACTTGGCTTGACTTGACTTATTACGGTTTATTTCCTCACACACAATACTATTCAATCTACCAGATGAGCACTATTCATTTGAGCATGTGAGTAGCACATGGTGGTGAGATTAAGAAAAAAGTTTGGCTTGATTTTTTCAGGTGAGGATTTTTACCGGTCTACGATTAGCGTCACCTTGCTTGAAAGGTACCACGCGATTTGACGGCAGGGGATTTGCGGATGGGTCCTCGGTTCCTGCCCTGGTCCTTCTAGCGTGACCGCGAAACAGTGATCAGTGAAAGATGTGACCATTTTCTCTGCAGTGTCAGCGCCAGCTACTGCCTACTGGGCGTCACCTCACCAGGAAAACGTCCACGACAGCGAGAGGGGAGAGACCGGGAGGAAGGTTCTCTGTTCTCTGACTCTCGACAAGCAACGTGTTTCTAGAGAAAATTTCGGGAGTTTAGCAGGCTGCCATCCCAAAACGAGATCATAAAACTGCAACGAACGGCCATTCACTTATCAACGGAACAGAACACCGGCATGGTAATATGGTGGAAACGGTTGAACTGAAAAAATTGCCAGCATTTTTGCATGTGAATGTAGTCAGGGTGAAGTGCAGGTCGTGTGGCTTTCCCAGGGGTTTGGCAAGGGGAGAGGGAATGAGAAAGGGTCATGTGGAAGTGGGTTGGAGCACAACCGGTGGCTATATTCTTTTGCAAACCTTTATATCTTTGTCAGCAAAAGAATAACTGAATTGCAACCATTAAAATCTTGTTCGGTTAGACATGGATTCATTTCGGGCCGAAAAGTAGAAATAATAAAAGATATAACAAGGGATCGGGATTCATTCCGGATCAAAACTAATTGTAATAAAATAGACTCATAATAAGTACAACAAGAGGCCGGAATTCATTCCACACCTTTAGACTCATGGATTGATTCCATGTCTTTTAATGTTGGTATCTTAAGCCTATTTTGATGCAATTAGTTTTTGACCCGAAATGAATCTCGGTCGCTTATTATATCTCTTATTGTATCTATCGTTCCCAACTCAGAATGAATCCATGTCTAACCGAACAAGCCCTAAAGCGATCATCAAATCCGAGGGCTTTCAGTATCTCCCGACTAGCTGCAATGACCCATTTCTCCTCCTCCTCCTTTATCCTGAAGTTGAAATTGGAGTAGGTATCACATCATTGACTACGGCACATCATCTCTTGACTTTCTATGCCGTCAGTCATCTGATCTCCTCATGCTATCTCTTCACATTACAATGTGCTCATGATTCTTCCATCTGAGATTAGTGGTTATTATTATTTGGTCGTACCCAACATTTTGTCCGGCTTGACAAGAGTGAATTCTGATGCCAATCAAATGGAAAGACATTCAATTGTCTCGCAATATAGATGGCCGACCAGTTAGGAGAAAGAAAAGAGATTCCTGGTTTCAATCGGATCAGATTGTATGAAAACCTATTCTTTTCATCATTTCAATTTTGTTTTGTTTTGCTTTTGGTCACTGTTTGCTGTTTCTCTTTCAAGTCGATAACGAAATGAGATTCCTGATTTCAATCGGATCAGATTGTATGAAAATACTATTCTTCTTTTCATCTCAATTTTGTTTTGCTTTGCTTTTGGTCACTGTTTGCTGTTTCTCTTTTGAGTCCTGTCTAATATGGTAGGGCTCGTTCAACCCGAACTTGCATCGATTTTGGCTATTTAAGGCAGGACAATGTATTAAATACTCATGCTGTCATAAAATACTTGACGCAAAAAATCTTGCCAAACTTTTTAAAACCGTGACCATCAATAGTTGTCACAATCTCATATTTATTCGATATTGTGACTATACTTGAATAAGAAAATAAAATACTAACCAATGTTAAGCATTAACTCAAAAAGTTATCGACATCAAGTATTAGTGACAGGTTCAACCTTTTCCGGTTATAAGCATCTTCAAGAGTTTTTTCTAAAATCTATTCTCTAACTCATCATTTAGAGTCATTTGAATAAAAATCGTTTTCCATATTTTTGTATTTTTCAACAGCTTTTGTATATCTTTTGTGTAGTCTAAAGAATTATCCTTGCTCTCCATCTTTGACTAGCATGAAATCTGGAATATAGGATATCTATATTTGGATATTTAATTGAAGAGGCAGTTGGAGGGTATATTTTCACTAAAATCTCTATTCTTATAAATTAGAGAAGATATAAAGAGTCTCTTGGAGATGCTCTAAAGAGGCGACAATTATCATGTTCGCTAAAATGTGGGGTAATGTTTGTTTCTTGTTCTTATGTACTCTCCTAAAACAACATAATCAAACAACTGACAAAATCGTATCAACATTTTTTTTAGAAATATGGCATATCAGTTTATTCTAATCCAATCGAAATTTGGACATGATCACAAGCGACCAGACATGCTACAACGAAACACGTGACGCTTGTATTCTTTCTCATTCCTCTCAATTGCCGTGGATGTCCATTATGCCTCTATCTCACCACTATTACTCACCGTGATACCCCCCGCGCTAGCATGTCCAATATGGGCTCCGTTTGTTTTAGCTTCTGGTAATTTTGAAAGCTCGATTTTACAAAATCCATAAATCAGATGATTCTTAAAATCGAAAATCGAGAGCCCAGCTAATTATGGATTCCCGATTCTGAATTCTAAGAGTCTATGAAGCTGAAACAAGTCGGGCCATGATCTATTTGCTAACTCGCCATCTATTGCCGGATCGATATAGCTTCTATGTAAGTAAGAGTGTAGCCTTAAATGTTACTGTCAAAAATATTATTGCAACAGCTTTGCACAGCTTTTCTTCTAGGTTTCTCGAGCTTTCATTATATAATAATCCAGGATTCATAGAATCCTAGTCCTAGTCTAATTGCATAATCTAAGTGACATACTCAAACTACAATATTCTAATCCTACTCTATTAAAATATCCTAGTCCTAGTCTAATTACAACTTGTACTCTAACATCTCTACAGCGTAGCAGGAGCGAAGCAGACGATTATGATTGGATTCAAAGTCTTGTGCTTCTTCATCTTCTCTGATTTCCTCTCCGCTCTTTCCGGTGTTGGTCCTTGTGTCCTCCTCTATTCTCTCTTGCAATTATAGCGCGAGTGTCTCGCATGCCAATGATGATACAACTTTTTAAACTGCAGTTGTTGCCGACGAGTATAGACGTAGCCGATCATAATGATGTAGTAACCACGGCCGATGTACATGTAGCCGAAGGTTTTGCGCGATTTTGTAGAGACAGATTTGCAATCATAATAGGCTTCTTGCACTTTTCAGAGGATACCATTGTTGGCTATTTTGCATATGTCACAGAATGATTGTGTCTTGCATATGTTAGAGAATACCATGAAAGTGTGTGTTGCATATGTCAAAGGATGATATGTTGATGCAGTCTTTTCCGTCGTTTAGATGGCGCGGTCGTTGCCGTCGTCAATGAAGCTTGTTGGCGAAGACCACGTCGAAAAAGACCATCATTGAGGATATGCTGAAGATTATGGGCGGTGCGAGCTGTCCAAGAATCAAGCGACATTGGTCTATGGTTGTGATACCATGTGAAAATTATTATTGGAACTGCTTTACACGGCTTTTTCTATAGGGTTACCTGGTTTTCATTATATCCGCGGCCTTAGAGTTTTAGTCCTAGCATAATTACATATACTACTCGAAGTGATCTACTCAGGCTACAATATTCTAATCCTACTCTATTATAATATTCTAGTCCCAATCTAATTACAACTCGTGCTCTAACAATAACTTCTTTATTGAGCTCTTTAGATGATCCTCTTCGTTTTAGGCAGAAAAAAGGGAAGATCCTCCAAAACGAAGCCGTAAAATAAAAAAAGGAAGGAAAACAATGCCTGCTTCCACAGAATTAGCAGGCATTTTATCCTGGGCTCAAGATTAGCACAGCATTGAAAACGGCGCGGAAGGTAAGCAGAGCAAAAAGGGAGAGAAAAGGAAAGAACGAAACGGAAGGGAGGCCCCCGGCTGGTGTGAAAAGGTCGCAAGCCGGCGACCCGGCGAAAAGCCCGAACGGTAAAGCAACGTTGCAGCGCGCCGCGACGCAAAGGAGGGTGAGCGAGCGGAGGAGCGTGAGCCGGGTGACCCGCGCACCCCACCCCACCCAACAAGTAGCCAAGCCAAGCCAGCCAGAGCACAGCACCAGCCGAGGCCAGAGAGAGGGGGAGGCGAGCACAAGAGGCCACCGCAGCGGGCAGGCGGCGAGCAAGACGCCTCCACACGTCTCTCCCCCTTCCCCTTCCCCTTCTTCCTTCCCCGTCCCTGTAGCGGCGCCCAGACCAGCCAAACCCCGTGGAATCCTCGCCCGATGCGGCGCGGGTAGGCGCCGGGGGGCGGAGCGGAATGGCGGGGGGAGGCGAGAAGCGGCGCCGGGTGGGAGGTGGGGGCCACGACGAGGAGGAGGAGGAGGAGGTGGACCGCATCTCGGAGCTGCCGGACGCGCTGCGGCTGCAGATTCTGAGCCTGCTGCCGCTCAAATCGGCCATCCGCACCGGCGCGCTCTCCTCGCGGTGGCGGGGCCTCTGGGAGCAGCGCTGGCCGGAGCCATCCTCGCTGCGCATCCGCCTCCCGCCCGGCGCGGCGGGGGCGGCGGCGCGGGTGGAGCAGTTCGGGGCCATCGACCGCCGAGGGAGGCGCCGGATGGACTGCTTCTCGCTCGCCTTCCACAGCGGGCAGCTCGCGCAGCCGGACCTCAGGCGCTGCCTCGACTACGCGGCCGCGTGCGAGGTCGAGGACCTGCACCTCCGCCTCGACGGCGCCGCGGGGAGGGGGTCGCGCGGGGGCGGGGCCACCCGCGGCCGGGGCATGCTCACCGTGCACTTCCCCGTGGGGAGCCGCCTGCTCGCGCGCCTGTCCGTGCGGGGGCTCAACCTCACGGCGGCCGCCAACGCGATGGTCGCCACGCTCGAGGTGATCCACCTCCACTCCGTCTTCCTCACCGACGCCGCGCTGCGCCGGGTCGTCGCCGCGTGCCCCCGCCTCCGGGAGCTCGATCTCCGCTACTGCCGCCGCCTCCGACGTGTCGACATCAGCGCCGTGGGGGTGCCCAACCTCAGGAGCTTCACCATCGTCGACTGCTCCCGCACCACCGAGCTGCGAGTCCCAGTGGCGCCACGCCTCCGGTCCTTCCGCTTCAGCGGCGCCTTCCTCTCCAGCAACGTCCTTTCCGGTGCTTCAGGGTCACTTGAGCATCTCTACCTCTGTTCCGGCGGACCAGAGACCGGCTTGCCGCCCACCAACTTGCCCACCTCAGTTTCTCGCCTATCGAACCTCAGCGTCCTCACCCTCTGCAGCATTGCGCTCCAGGTCTGCTCAGGGATCTCTGCCATTTCCTTTCAGCCCATTTCATTGCTTACACGCTTATACTTGTTCGTATTGCCTTGTAGTACATCTCTGCTTCCACAGCCAAGACCGTAGTGGAGAGCAATCTTCACAGCTTGAGAGAGCTCCATTTCCTCATGTTCGGCATGGCCAACTCCAACCTTGCGGACATCTATAGCTTCCTCAAGACTTGTTCATGTCCTCAGTTGGAGCGGCTCTTTGTGCAGGTATATGTTTGCTTATTTTTCATTCAAAAAATTGCATTCGATTGCTAGTTTGTCTATGGCCATCCGATCTATTTCTCAACATGTTCCAACATGCAGCTCCCGATGAACGTTCGTGATTCATTCACAGAGAATTTCTTGGCGGTGGCGGAGGAAGAGCCACCAAAAGGTGGACTAGAAAACCTTTGTTTAGCCAAGATGACAAATTTCAAGGGGCACCGTAATGAGATGCAACTAGTAGAATTTCTTCTTAGAAAGTCTAGTTGTCTGAAGAAACTAATTCTGACTGCTCCTATGGAGGATCACCCTCAAGGACTCCGCAAGATTCAGTCAGATGTGCTGCCCAATTTTCTTAAAACAGAAATACTACATCTGGAAAGAGCTTCAGCAAATAGCCAGATAATTTTCAGTGAGCCTGATGGTCCTCAGATCCAACCATTGCATTCGGAGGTCTTTGTCAGGTTTTAGATTGATATGAGCAGAATATTGTTGTAGTCCAGTTTCTGCTCATAAATTTTTAAATTTGTAGCTGTTAGATAACAGACATGGGGAAAAGAAATGTGCAAGGCATACAGAGTTTGATATATGTTTTTTACAATTCATGTTACTGAAATATTCTGGCATAGTGATTGAACTGCGAGGTAAACTGATCTGCCGCATTTTCCTATTCTACCATCCCCAGCCTCTCCTTCCCAGCTTGTGTGAATGCCCAAAGAATCATCAGGCATCTCTTTGGTGTTAGCTTATTATAAGTTGCTGTTACACAACCAACCATATATTGGAACAGAACCACCTTCATTATATCTGGTGTGGATTAGTTTTGTTGTACATTAGAATTGGTAAGTTAACTGTGTATTCCAGATAACTTAAAGAGTTAGGCGGAGATTGTGCAATTCTCTTGGTTAATCCTGAAATAACATTTTATTATTCTGTCTAAGTTTCTTCTAGACACAGAAGGAATCTGATAAGTCAAAGTTCATATAACTTGTCACCTGTTTTAGTGGTTTCTGTAAAATGACGCATCAAGGGCGTCTTTGGAAAATTTTGTAGATAGGATTATGTTACCTTAGTATTTATGGACTTGCATCTGGATGCTCCATTTGTGAAAAAATATGGTTTAAGCTTAGATATGACTGCCAGCATGGAACATGTGTTTTATCGTTAGATAGATATGATTGTATGAACTTCTGTACACTAAAACTTTCTTGCAGATTGAATCCATGATATCTGTACACCCTGTAGGGGAACTGTTATTTGTGGCCCTTGCATCCTGGTATTTGTCTTATATCTGTGAACTATATAGGTCTTCCCTGTTTGGCTATCTAGCATCTTGTTTATAGCTGTTCCTGTGGAGTCCAATATGAAAGTGAATGTATATTTGGAACCATGTTTGATTCTTTTTTCATGATAAGGGTCGAACATGTTCAGTACAATGTTGTTGGTTTGTTACCTTCATGCCAAAATAAACATGCTTGCCTTACAATGACAACTATTATGAATTTATACTTATGTGAAGATTACATCCTGCTGGTACCAGATGTATGTGGAATTGTTGGGTGATTATGTTTTTTCTTTAATGCATCTTTATAAATGTATGAATGTAATGTTTATTGTTCCGATAAAGCATAAAGGAAGGTCCCGGCCCGCACTTACTCGGGTAACGGCGCCCCTAAGCAAGGGTTGGGTAGGGGTTCGGGGGTTTTCACGACCTGCGTGAGAGGTATTCTCTTATTCAATGCTCAGGGGTTTCTTCCCCTCGCAGGCCGATGTTTTTTGTAATGTTTATTGTTCTGATATTTTTAGTGCGACTATCTATAACTATCTTTGAATTTTGTCTACTATGGCTACAATACTACAATCAATCAAATTTATTACTGACTTTGTGTGGAAGCAGAATTGCAGATGGGGGAAATGAGCTTTATTCACTACTAGCAATTACGATTTTTAAGGCTACTGGATGGTGCACCGGTTGAAATTCTGCAACACTTCGATTAATAGGAAATAGGTTATCTTGCTAATTTTTTATGACCTAATTGACAGTGTGCTGTTGGTAGTATTAGTTTAGCCTTAAAGATTTTAAACTTGGGCTGTCAAGGTGGCCGAATTTATATTTGCTAATTTTGGTGGTCTGGTAGGTCTTAAGTGTTCTTGTTCGATGTTTGGGCCATTGAGTAGTGGTGGAGATAAATGGAGTGAAGTGGTGTGGTGTGCTTAGCTAGCTTTGCAGTCATGGTTGGTAGTATTTTCAGCGTGTACATTTGTTTTTTTTTGGGGGGGGGGGGGGGGGGTGGCATCTTTGTGGAAATTCTATGGTGCTCCTTTTATGAAGTGAAAGCCATATCACCTTAGTGCTTGGCACTTGTGCCTTATCCTTTCAAACCATGCAGAGCTGTAGGGCCACACAGCATAGTGAAATGATATGGATAATGTTGGTAAAGGCATCCATTATCTTTGAACCTTCTTATGCACTTGAATGTTCGAAGGCAATGATATTTATGTGTACCCTTCATATCCCTCTTGAATTTTCTCTTGAATTTGGCAATTCTTTTTGAAAGTTTGGGCTGCTCAGGATTGTCAAGCTACAAGGAATAGGAATCACACTTGATGTGAAATTATGGAGCTGGACTTTGGACTCGATGATTTATGAAGCTGAGTGTTGCAAGACAAACAATACAAAATTTCTATCTTTCTGTTGCAAACAACCTGATGACCACCTGAGTACTTGTCTATTAATATGCAATATATCGTTGCCTTTGATTTGTATGTCTGTACTGCTCCAGATGTGGAATGGAAGTCAACACTCTCTTAGACTTGTTTGCATATAATACAAGTGCACACTTGAAGTCTGCCTTTGGAGCAAACTATGTGTTCAATCAACCCGTGATAATTGTTTCCCTCGCATCTTTCAATTAATGTGACCTGGAACTCCCACTGGTCTTTTTGTGATTTCTTTGTTAATGCCAGATTTTTTCATTAATATTTTTTATTCTGTAATCTGCAATCATTATAGAACAACTTTATTGAAAAATATACTTTACCTATCTATATCCTCTACTTATATGGCCAACTTGCAAAATACAGGAATAAGAGGATGCTTACAAGATCTTAAAGAGTGTGGTATGCTGCTTCGAAAAAGATTGCTTATGCTGGTGAGGAAAAGGTGTATCCTTCTTTGTGTAAATTAGTGGTGGGTCTAGGATTGACCTTGCAGGGGAGGTGCATGATTTTACTATTGAAGTCTGGTATAGTTATATCCCTACACTCCAAACTTTGTTAAGGTATTTCTTATTCAATCTATAGGATATGTTGGATATCTTAGGCATGTAGGCGACTCTTGTTGGCAACACTACCCATAGTTCTTTCGAGTAACGTATTCTAGCTTTTCTTGTAGCTTGATAAATAGTCTTCTTTTGAAGGGACTTGTACATTAACTAACAGGGATCATGGTGTCTGTAAATAACTGGAAGCCTACCTTCAATACTTAGAATAAGAACAGCAGAAATAATAACGATATTATATTCTTTTTGTCCCATGTAAGTTAGGTAGGCAGTAATAACAATAACAGGAAAAACCCTAAAAAAGAAAACAATAACAGGAAGGAATGTTGCCAAAGGATTTGGGGATTTATTGATTTAGGCTTGCGTGGGTCCTTCTAGTAGGCAACGTCCAATTCTATTTTGACCTCAGAGATAACTTTCTTTTCTTGTCCCAGTGTTTTAGTATAATATTATCTCACTGTATTCATGTGTGTTAATTTTAGGCTTTGAGCCTTTACTTGTTCTACCTGGATATAAATACAGTATAGTCCTATCTGTTCTTTGGGCCTTAGCTTTATGTCATTCTTTGTAAGATATGAATATCTTTAAATTTTAGAAGATCCCCAACCCAATTCTCATGAAGCATCATTTCATAAATAAAGCTCATCAGGCCCGGTTTGGTAATTAAATATACTTATTAAAATATTAAATCAAAACTTTGAATCTTTAACACCTACATATCGTTTTAGCCATTATGTATTAGTTTTATGAAGAATTGAAAACTTGAGATGCATTCAGATGCTACATTTCTATTGTTCGGGCGTCTGAACTATCTAGTATTCTGGTGTGCTGTCAGTCTGCAATTTACGTCTTGTCCCATGGTCATTTCTACAAGTACCTGAATGTATTTATGGTACTGCACTCATATTTTAAATGCTGGTGATCAGATTTATATGGTCCTGCACTCGCATTTAAATGTTTGGTAAATGGATGTTTCATTAAAATTGAAGGGAAAATTCTAACTTTCTATGAAGTCAAGCCGAGGGAGAAAGCAATATTCTTGTGTAATAACCAGAATGAACCAATCATACATGAGCTGATGAAATGTTTGTGCTTATGGCATGGCTGTTTGGGCTGCTCTTCTTTTCCCTTGCATGTTGCAACGAATTGGATAGGGTTGATGGCATGGCAATATAATGTGGTTGGTTGGCTTGCCAGGTGGCTTCTACTTACAATCTTTCACACAACATCTTGCATTACTCTTTGTCCTTAATAAAATCATGATAAATTAAATTACAAATTATATGTATGCATGCTTTGTTAACGTCTCTTAAACTTTTGGTGTCCTTTTTAGTACCAGCTTTTCCTTTGTCCTTCCATTCCACTGTATTGCAACAGTATCTGTGCAGCTACTCAGATATGGTCCGCAAGAAACCTGCTAGTTGGGTGGGTGGGTGGCTGGGTGGGTGGGGTTGTCTGTGATTTAGTGTTAGGACTGCATTTATTTGTATGCCTCATGGTCGTGGTCCTTGGCCTATGGGCTACAGTCCACACGTGGTACGGGCCCAATTTATTATCACTGCTGATTTACTTCATGGGTCTAAGAATTAAATCAATTAGTATGTAACTTTTATGATACAAAATTGATGTTATTGGATTCATATTCAGAAGTACTTATGATTAAAAGTTCATATCACAAAATGATATAGTAATAGAGTAATGGCTGGTTATAGTCATGTCCTATTAAAACGAAAAAATGTGTTAAGTGGGAGAAGCAAATAGTCATATCCCATCTTGGAGAGATTAACATTGCATGTCTGCCTACACAACCCTTCAAACAAGGTTTGGGTATAAAAGTCCTGCCAAAAAGAAAGGTAACCTACAGAAATATTGGAAGCTGTAAATTAAATAGTGGGCGACTAGCCGACTATTGTCTGCCTAATAATAACTAAAATGCAGGTACTCCATTGATGCTGTTTTACTTCTCTTGATACACTCGTTTTCTGGGGCTATCTACTCACCCTTGATTTGTTCTCTTTAACCATACTTTTGTGCTCCTAGGTCCTTGCTCTTTAGAGCACCGCCAGTGTAGAGAACCGGGGTCGACTCGATGGTGGGCTCCACACACGAAAGGATGCGTCCTGTTACGCTCCGCAATGGGAAGAACCGTATACCCGGTTCTATGTATGGGACCCGCACAACAATAATTTTCTTTCCTCAACTACATTCCTCTCCCACCGCACGGACGGTCTCCTTTGTCTCGCACGGAGTCCGCCGCCGAGCTTAAAAAAAAAAGAGTCTGCCGCCGGACCTGCCATCCCCTGCCTCCCCTCGGTCCCCGTCCCCTGCCTCCTCCGGCCTTCCTCACGCGCCGCGCGCCGCAGTCTGCTCCTCCGCCCTGCTCCTCCACGCCCGACACTGTCATTGTCTCGCGTCTGCCCCCATCATCCGTCCACTCTCGATCTAGATCTCGCGGTGGAAGTCCCGTGTCTCCCCTCCGCATGAAGGAGGCAGCAACAGAGCGGCGGGCACAACATCATCTGTCGGCAGCGAGGCCGTGGCGGGCGAGAGCGGCGGTGACCAGTCGTCCTCGTGGTCGCGACCGTCGCCGACGTTGTCGACTGCGTCGCTGAGTACGCGCGCCGCCAGGGCCGCGGCGTCTGCGTTCTCCAGAATCGCCCGAACTCTGATCTCCACTCCGCCTCCTACCTCTTCCAGCCTTCCTCTCGCGCCGCAGCCTACTCGCCGGGAGGAGTTGGGATTCTAGACTACGGCGGAAGCACTAACGGCAGGAGAGAGAAGACGATGGTCCCTGCGAAGGAGCGGGTTCGATCCAAAGGAGCAGGTTCTCCATCGATCCAAGCCCCCAATGTATCGTAGTCGATTCCATCCTCATATTAATTGCATCCACTCGTCGAACCGCACACTGCGGTTGCTTATAGCTACCAGGTCCTACAGAAAAAATGGGTACTGGGTAGACATTTCATGCTCATCCATGTGTTGCGAATTGCAATGTTATGTAATGGTATATAAAAGGTTTGAGCATATTATATGATCTTTCAAGAAACCTTTGCCATCCTTTGCTCTCTCGTATTGAATTCTATTGAGGACCAGCAATTTAGCATTTTACATGGCTGGCCTAGTGGTAGCTGAAATTAAATAGCATTTAGCAGGTACACCAGGACACTGCAACTTTGTTTGCACATTCAGAGGGATTATTCGTCTGACAACTGCATTCAAGTCTTGACGTACAAGGCCTCATTTGGTTCTGCGAGCGCTAGGATTCCAGCGCTCCTCTTCTAGGCTCCGCATGAAAGACCAAATAAATTCTATTTGTAAAATTTTTTTAGAGATATGTGTAACTTTTTGCGATGAATCTAATGACGGTAATTAATCGATAATTTGCTACAGTGATACTACAGTAATCATACATCCAGATGACTTATTCGTCTGACAACAGCATTCAAGTCTTGACGTACAAAGGCCTCGTTTGGTTCCAAGCGCTAGGATTCTAGCACGCCTCTTTTAGTCTCCGCATAAAAGACCAAATAAAGTCTATTTACAAAAATTTTTTAGAGATGAGTGTAACTTTTCGCGACGAATTTAATGACGGTAATTAATCGATGATTTGCTACGGTGATGATACAATAACTATCCTCAAATCGCGCGGTTAAAAGTCTCATTAGATTCTTCAGGGTCACTAGTGCGGGGTTCTGAAGTTGGTTTTGTAAACTGACTTTGTTTGACACCGTAATTAATGGTAAAAGTGTCATTATTCACTAGCACGCTGCAAACCAAACGGAGCCAAAATTCTTTCTTTTTATTTTGCCTTTGATTCAGAGAGATTAATTCGATAACTGTATTCAAGTCTTCCCGTGCAATGTTCCCTTTTTTTTATCTTTGATTTGTAGCTTTAGCTCCTATACTTCATCTGCAGAGTTTCCTGGAGGCATATCAAATTTATCAAGAATGTTGCCTGGAGTGTCAAAATTCGTTCTAATTATATTATCCCTTAGGATTAGTACTAGCCGTACAATCTCAACTAACGGAGGTGCACTGGTACATCACACGGGCGGCGGTACTAATTGACCGGCAGTACTACTGGCATAGGAGTATGGTGCAACTCCATAGCTGCTCAGTCAGCCTGACCAACCGGTTTGCCTCTTTCGATCACGTGCACCTCGTGCTAAAAATGTCTCCCTGCAAATATCTCTTTTGATTGTACAAATCTTTAGGGTAGTAGGCTTGTGCACAAATCATTGAAATGTTACGGCTTTTGTAAAGATGGGCGTGGTTCATCCATGGAGCGAACCGGATGCGACCCGTCGATCCATTAATCGTGAATAGGGGCACCACGTAAACCATTTGATACTAACAGCATGACCCACTTGAACCAGTGGATATGGTGGGTCGATCCAAATCATTTGCGGCGGGTTGCTTCCACGAGCAGGGGGCCATAGGCTTGCTTCCTACCCATTGCTTAAGCTTCTGTGATCCAACGTTGGGCTTCAAGTAGCATACTGCTGCTAGTAAAGTCGCCAACAACGGCCAGACGGCCAGGATGACGAGGACAAGCAGCTGCAGATGGGCCCATGAGAGTGCGCCAAGGACGTGGATTACAAGTATTGAGTATACTGCTACTACAAGGTCTTTTACCTCCGCTAGCTTGTGGCGTCACACGTTAATAGCCTACATCCCGGACCTCGCCGACCTCACTGGCATGGTGGCGGACATGCTCCCGCCAGACGCGACCTCGAAGAAGAGCATCGTGGACGCCATGCGCCGTATGGTGGTGCTGCACAGGCGCATCGACACATTAGTGAGCAGGCCGAGACCAGGTGCGGGCTTGCTGGTGTAGCTGCGCTGTGTATTGCCAAGGACGTGAGCTTCCCATAAGGATCGAACCACTCGAACCGGTGGTTCTTCCAGTTTCGATCCGCTGACCCTATGCCGCTTCGTGGGTTGGAGTAGGAGCCCATTTGGATCGTTTCTATGGATCGGTTCAACGATCCGCTGGAGCGAACCGCACCACGCCCATCTTTAGGCTTTTGCAGTCTTTAGTCCTATCTTACTTTTAACGCGAGTTTCTTAAAGATTTTACTTTAATTAAATGAGATGCCACCTCAGCTAACCGTCCGCGTTACACAGAGACCTGTAAACTGGTGTTTGTAAAATAGGAGCGATTGGATATCTGATGTGAATTTTTTCATTAGATGCTCCATCGCAACATTAAATTAATTACTGCAATATTCAAGATCACCACATCAAACATTGTAAAAATTTATAAGAAAAATAATTCTAAAATTCCCGCCACAATATGACACTATATTTGATGCAACATCTGTCGGGTACCATGATTAGGGGCATCATAACCAGGGAACTAAATCACCCTTAAAACGCAAAGCATATGTTAGTCAATCAGGCCCACGAAAGCCTACAGCCTCCCTCCGATCCGAAGGAAAGGAAAGGACTCAAAGAAACCCAAATCCACGGTCCACGTACACAGTGCGGCCCATTCGCCCCCCTCGAACCTGCGGGGCAATCTCCGTCTCGCTTGAGGGCTCCCCGCCGAGGCCCTCGACAGCTCCCCGCACCTCCGCTTCGCTCGAGGGTGGCGAACCTACCCTCGGGGAAGCACGCCAACTCCGCCTCGCTCGAGGGTAGCGAGCCTACCCTCGGGAAAGCGGATCAGCTCCGTCTCGCTTGAGGCCACCCCTCGACGGAAAGCACAAACGGCCCCATCCGCTCACCCGCCCGCCGTACGTAGGCATTAAATGCCAACAACTCCGCTACAGCACCCGGGACAGACGGCGTCAGGCCGCCACTCCGCACAGCAATAGCACCCGGAGTCCCGTCCGCCAACTCCGGTCACTGCTCCCCGGCGTTGTAGCAACACTGTGGGAACTTGCGACGCACTGTGCGGACGTGCTCGGCGCTGCTCTCTCCACTATGCCGCTTACTCCTCATACTCTCTCTACTGCGGAACCCTCGAACGGCAGGGGCACGACCCTCGGGGCGGCCCGAATCTTGACCCAATCAGGCCCCCCGCCTGCAGGACCCTCGGAACGCCGCCACGTCAAGTGTATGCGACGATACCCTCTACAGGAGCCACCATGCCGCCCGCTGGAGCTGCCAGGACACCGGTGTGATCTCCGCAAGACCAAGGACGACTCCCAGGACAACCGCCATGCCCGACGCCATGCTCTTCAGTGCCCCACAGTGTACTTTCTACAGTAGTCACCCACTGCGCACCCCCGATTCGGGGAAAAGACGACGACTTTAGCTCTCCCCGTACATGTACTCCGCCCCTCCTTGTGTCTATAAAAGGGGAGGCGGACACCATCTTTTGGACGATCTCATCATCATTCACTCACATGTAACTCGCAGAACACACACACCCGCTCTCTTGAGCCCCGATATTGGCACTTGCCTCAATCACCTCCTCTAGCAGGGACTTGAGAGCTTCCCTCCCTCTCTCGCCTCACTTGTATCCCCTACTACAGACACCCCCGGTGCAAGATAGTACAGTGCACTCGCACACCCTTGCTGGACGTACGGCCCCGCGGCCGGAACCAGGATAAACCCGTGTGTTCCTGTGTTACCTCTTGCATCAACCATCCAGGGTAAGAGATCACGTAGCATTTTACTAGTTGGTGCCGGACCGCCGGGTCAGGACACCGACAGTTGGCGCGCCAGGTAGGGGGTACGCTGCGTGACTCTTGTCTTCCTTCCCTCTTGCTTCCTAGATGGCAGACGGGCCATGCCCGACGGGCACGGTACTTCGGTTTGGGAGTCTTGAGTCCATCGCGACCGGCAACGATCCCGGCACGGACCTCCTCCCACCTGGAGCCAACCCCAACACTCCGACACCACCGCCCCGGCGCAGGAGGCGCTCAGGCCGGCGCGCGCGGCACGACGTAGAGTGGCTCGCCCCAGCTCCCCCACGCGGGTCGAGGCTGGTGTGTCACAGCCCTGCGCTGTGGCAGAGGACGTCACCCCTTCACCGTCACCAACCGTAGCAACCGTGCTCCCCGAGGAGGGCACGGCTGAGCCGCTGCCCTTTTCCTCCGGGATGCACACTTCCACTGCAGCCCACCCTTCATCCGTCAGCCCCCACGTAGGCGTGTACGAGGACTCGCTGGGTCATCATCTGATCTCGATCCGCAACCTCGTCGCACCACCACCTGACAGCTCATACCCCGACTTCGCAGATGAGGGGTACGTCTTCGTGCGCGAACGCATCACCCCGGACTTCTCTGGAGTTCGCGATCATGAAGCATTTCTGGCATTTCAAGCTGTGGTAGACTGCTGTTTCTCCTGCTCCGACGACTCCAGCGAGGGGGACTATGATCTCACCCTGGAGTTCTTCATGATCAATCTGGTGGAACAGGACGCCGCCGCGACGAACGACGCAGAAGGCTCACTGGCGAGCTCACCAGTTGAGCCACCGGCGAACTCCGCTGCGCCCACAACAGCCACTCCGACGAACGGCGCCTAGAACTAACGCTTGGAATGTTCAGCAGCTATGTTGCTTCTATCCTTAAAATTTCAAGCTCTTTGTACATAGTTTGTACTCGTACTTTATATTTTCTAAAATAATAAAGGAGTACAATTACTTATTTATTGTTTGGGAATCATCCGAACCCTCGGGGGCTCGGGTGCGTACAAACACTGAGGTAAGCTCGGCTTTACCCTCGGTAAAGCCAAGCCTCCCTCGGGGGCTACTACAGGGGAACCCCCGAACGTCCCCGAAATCGCCACCATTTTTTTCGAAAATTTTTCATATCTAAGATTCTCGTATTCCTAGAAAAATGGATGCAAGGCGTAAGCCACTATGGTACGGTCCCGGCCGAGCCGCAGGACCGCCTACGCCTTCGGGATACGGCATCCCCACTCACCACCCTATGCCTAAGTCGCTTATGAACGCGAAATTCCTCGCAGAAGTTTTCCTAAGTCGCGTACGAGAACACAAAAATGTAGTAAATAAAACGGTGCGCACGAATCCACAAGGCCTCGAGCGGCCACACTATCAATTTACATTAATATGTTTTCTCACATAGAAACATGTTAAGGTAAATTGCTAATCCGATTACATGGGCTCCACGGCCCAAGACTTCCTACAGGTCTCCCTCCCCGTCGCGTGCACCCTCGGGGGCCACCCTCGGGGAGCCACGCCCGAGCCAGCTAACAAGAAGGGTGAAGTCTTCACCAACACTTGGAACATTCAGCAGCTATGTTGCTTCTATAATTAAAATTCCAAGCTATTTGTACATTGCTTGTACTCGTATTTAAAATTTCTCGAAGCAATAAAAAGTATGCTTTACTTATTTATTTTTGGAACTTTCCGAACCCTTGGGGGCTCGGATGCGCACGAACCCTGAGGTAGGCTCGACTTCACCCTCGGCGCAAACCTCCCTCGGGGGTTACTACGGGGGGAACCCCCAAACGTCCCCAAAATCGCCAATGTTTTTTCGAAAAATTTCCATATCCAAGTTTCTCGTATACTTAGAAAGGTAGACGCAAGGCATAAACGACTACGGAACGGGATCGGCCGAGCCGTGGGACTGCCTACGCCTCCGGGATACGGCATCCCCACTCACCTCCCTACGCCTAAGCCGTTTGTGAACGCAAACTTCCTCGCCGAAACTTATCTAAGACGCATACGAGAACACGGAAGTAAAGTAGAAAAAATGAGGGTTCGAACGCACAAGGCCTCGATCAGCCACACTGTCAATATACAATAACCAGTTTTCTCGCTCAGAAATAGCTACGATAAAATACTAACTAATTTACATGGGCTTCGAGGCCCAGGCTCCCTACAGATTGTCTTCCTCCCTCGGCGGATCTTCAACAGCATCAAACTCAGCTATCGGGGGATGCCAGCTTCGAGCTTCCTGGCTAAAGCGGCGGCGTCGGCATCGTTCATGATGGCTGACGTGGCATCCGCACTGGCGTCGGACGGGACGACGTACCCCGACGACACCAACGGGAGGTCCATGTCGTAGTGCATCGAGGCCACGGCGATAGCCCATTGGACGCCGAGGCGGAAGGTGCTCTTGGCATGCTCGGCGACTCGATCGCCCCACGCTCGCAGGTGGCTGGCCACCGAGCTACCTGACAGGGCACCCTCCCCCTCGAGTTCCTGGCACACGGCCACGACGGTCTGCTCGAGTTCTGCGTACTCGTCCTGTGCCGCCGTGAACACGGTGTTGGCAGCTTCCTTCGCCGCGGTCTCGTCCGCCACCGCCTTCTTCAACTCTGAACAAGGGAATCAAGATAATTTGCGCTAAACTAGAATCAAACAACAGCGAAATTTCGGATGCTTACCCACGATTAACCCTTGCGCCTCTTCTTGTCGGACCCGTGCGGTTTCCTGGAGCGTGGACAAGGAGTCTTCCTTCTCCTTAAGGGCAGCCTCGGTGTTACGCACTGCCGTTTCCTTCTCCCCGAGGGCCATGTCCCTCTCCGCGAGGGTCGCGTTAAGCGTGGCGACGGTCGCCTTCTCACGTTGGAGCTCGGCCTCCTTGCGCTGGAGCTCGGCCTCCTTCTGCTCGAGCACCGTCCTAGCTCGCTGCAGCTCGGCAGCCTGCGCCTCGACCTCCTGGGCTCTCCACTCCGCCGTGGCCCTTTGGGCGTCGCGCTCGTTGGCAGTCTGTGCCAGCTCCTTCTCCAGCGCGCGCTGGCGCGCCCCCAGGTCGGTCACCAGGGTGTTGGCCTCAATTGTCCGAACGACCAAGTCGGCGTTGTGCTGCCCATGCCAGCGCACCTGGGAGTACAACAGGGCCAGCTCGGTGCTTTTGTTGCGTGAGATTTCCCTCAGCCACTGCAAGCGGAGGGACGTGAGTAAAACACACAAAAACAAGATAAAAAACGAGCAAGTCCCAGGGAATGGCACCTACCTTGCTGATCTGGAAGTCAGTAGTCCTATGAAGCTATAAGGCGCGGTCGAGGGTGGCCTGGATTTGAGAGCCGACCTCGTACTGCGCCTTCCAGGCCTCCTCCTCCTCCTTCTCATTGCGAAGAAACTCCGAGGGGACCCCGGACTGAACGATCGCGTAGTTGGCCCCGTGACCGGGCCCCTCGGACGTCCCCGCGCCGAGGATCTCCTTGGACGCCAAAATGAACTCGACGATCCGGTTGGCGACGCTGGTCACAGTAGCCGGATCGATGTCCCTCGAGTCCCCATACTCGTCGCTGCTCAGCGGTAGCTCCACCACTGGCTCAATGTTCTCCGGCGCCGTTTACGTCGGCGCCGCTGCGGCAGCATGTAAGGATCACCGGGGTGTCCGACTCTAGAGGGGGAGGGGGTGAATAGGGTCGCTAATCGCTTTTTAACCTAGGGCTCAAACTACTTGCATAAAATAAACCTAACACGTCCTATACATGCTAGTTATGACTAAGGTTTATCTTTGCTATTCTCTACTTACCCCAAAATACTTGCAACCTATAACCAATCCTAATCAAACTAACTAGGAAAGTAGAGGCACGCAAGGTAGAGTAAATGCGGAAACGCAATATGGTAAGTAAAGAGGTAAGTGCAAGAGGGATGCAAACTCCCGAGTAGACACGGTCATGTAACGTGGTTCGGCACAAACACCTACGTCCACGGGACACCGAGGCTCTTCCAATCACCGTCTTGCACTACGCCACCAAGGCGATGCCGGCAAGCAAAGGCAAGTGCCCACAAGACACCGAGTCTCGTGCACCGCCACTGTCTCTCTCGGTCACCCAGCCGAAATCCACTACGGAGCTTCTCCACCAAGGAGGGGGTTTCCTCTTCCCCCGCACAAAGTGTCGTTGCCACTCCACACCAAGTCGGAGGGTCACACGACGGATCACAAGGATTGCTTGCCGCAGCAAGACTTCTCTCAAGGGAGCTCTCGCAAGAACTAATCCCTATTACAAGCACTAAGCACTCTCACAAGTGTGCTTAAGCCTATATGATGTACAATGAAGCTCTATGGTGGTTGGAGATGATCTTTGGCTCTTGTATACTTCCTTGGTCTCCAGCAACCTCAAATGAGCCGTGGGGTGGCATATATATAGCCCAACCCTCCAAACTAGCCGTTGGGAAAAGGCTGACGAAATCCCTTAATGCCGGTTAAACCGACGCTCCAATTTTTGTCATCACCGGTTTAACCGGTGAGTGTATTTTCCCAGCAACTAGCCGTTACTGCTCCAACAGCTACTTGATCAATCGACCGACACTCTTAAAACTAACGTCGGTTCAACCGGTGTATGTAATCTCAGAAACCCCCCGAAAAATGGAGTCTCTGGACAACTGCACCGACGCTCACTTTGCCTTGATCGTCGGTTTAACCGGCGCTTGTAAAACTTATGTTGTTTCTTCTGCCTCCAAGTCTGTTACACCGGTGAGTGTAAAACACTCATCGTCGGTTAATCTGGTGCCAAGTTCATTGCACCGATGAGTACAAATTTGCTAATCATCGGTTTAACCGGTGATAGCAAATTTGCTTCGTCTTGATCTTTTCGACTTGGATTTCTTCACGATCTCTTCAATTCTTGTCCCTTGGACCGAAGAGCTTTCAGGGCGCTGCCCTGAGACCCGCGAGGGGCGGCTCCCCCTCGACCCCCGTCCGCTAACCGGGTAGCGGAACTCCCGTAGGGGCGGTCCTTCGGGCCTAGCTACGCTTATCTTCTCTTTGTCATCACTTGAACCTAAAAGCCTGAGAATTGTCATCTTAACAATCATATTAGTCCAAGTGTTGTGTGTGCCACCAATCGCCAAAACATTATATTGAAATATGGCATGAGAGGCCATTTTCGCTACACAGCACCCTCGTCCCCAGACCTCGCGGGCTCTGGGACGCGGGTCTCTTCCACCACTGGCGCCCCTGGTGCCAACTCCTCCTCCGTAGCACCCTCGACCCCAACCCTCGAGGGCTCGGGGGCTGGGGTCTCCACCTCTCTCTGGCAGGCGAGGCGCTCCTGTGCGTCCCCACCAGCTCCTCCTTCTCCTGCTCCCGACCGGGTGGCGCTCTCCGTGTCACCCCGACCGGCTTCCTCCTCGGCGTTGGCCCGGGCGGCCGCCGCAGCGCCGTCCTGACCAGCGCCACCTCCTTCCTCCTGTGCTCGGGCCTGTTGGGCCTCCAGGCCCCCCCGAGCCACCGCTTCTCGGAGCTTTACAGCCCCCTCCTCTAAGACTGGGTTCACTCCGATCGGGGGCTGCGGCGCCGAGTGCGGCGTCGCGTGCGCCCCGGTCTTGAGGGCCTTGGTCGGCGCGAGGTGGGCCGCATTCCTCGCGGTGGCCATGCAGCCGGGCGATCGAGGAAGAAAACGTTGAAGTCAATAGGATTGGAGGGTCGAGTGAACCATGAACGAATACAAAGGGTAAAGTCAAGATCACTTACCCCGACCGGGCGCTCATGCTGCGCTTGCCTGTGCCGCTCCTCCGGGCCTACGGCACGCTGACACCTCCCGACGACTGGCCAGAGGGCGTCGCCCTCGGGTCGGCCTGGCGCCTCGAGGCCGTCTGCGCAGGCGTGCCCGCGCTTGCCGCGGACCCTCTGCCACCCGTCGACGTCGCGGGCGCGGGTGACCTCTGCCCCGCCGCCGGCGTAGGCGACCTCCGCTCTGTCCTCGCGGCCGGCGGATCCACCAGCGACCCCGGCACGAGCCTCGCCTCGCCCAGCACCATCGATGAGCCCTCGCCGCCAGCCCCTGGAGGGGCTGGCGGGGGACTCGCGCCCGTCACCACCTCGTAGTCATCAGACTCCGAGAAGTTGAGCTCGTCGTCCGAAGAATCCTCCCCCCGCAGTGGACTCGGGCGTGGGTGGTGGCAGGCGCCCCTCGTTCCGTGCAATTGTGCACTCCTTCTTGTGCTTTTCCTCCCTCTCCCTCTTCTTGGCGGTGGCCTCCCTCACCGCATCCTTCTTCTTCTTCGCCGCCTCGTCACGCAGGCAAGTGGCATGGCGGTCCTTTGGGACCGGGGGCTTCGAAACATAGCCTTTGTAGCTTACCCCATGCGAGCGCGACCAGATCAGGAGCAAGAAGTAGAGAGGGAAACAGCCCAAAATTGACAACGACTGAACCAAACTCACCATAGAAAGGTACCCCTCATCGGGGCGCATCTTGATCTTCTAGAGATCCTCGGAGTTGGAGGGGAACTCCGCCACCGCACTCCTCACCCTCCAGGCAGCAACGTCCTGGGGGAGCAGCAAGTTCGACGTCCCCGAGCCCTCGGCCGGGGCCTCGGAGGTAAGCTCTTAGATCGGCAGACTCCTCTCCACGAGAGGAATCACCCTCTGCCGATGGAAGTTCACGATGACGGCCACCGCCGTCAGCTCCTTCTTTCCCAGGTACCGCAGCGCGTTGGTGAGCACCTCGAGCCTGGCCTGATGTGTTGGGGGTGACACCCCCCAATTCCACTTCTCCGGCCTCTCCCGGAGCACCTTGTTGGTGAACGCCGGGAGCCGTCCGCCATCGTTGTGCAGGTAAAACCACCCTCGGGTCCACCCGGCGTTGTTCGTGGTCATCCTGCTGGGGATGTACAGGTGCGGCATGTTCCCGCGCACATGAAGCATGAGGCCACCGGCGCGAGCGTACCTCTTCGGCTGGCCCGGAATGTTCTTGATGTATAGCTCGCCGTGGAACAAATGGATCCACAGCTCCTAGTGTGCCTCGATCCCCAGGTAGCCCTCGCAGAGGGCGACGAAGACTGCCGCCTGCGAGATGGAGTTGGGGCCGAAGTTGTGCAGCTCCATCCCATAGTAGTCGCACAACGCGCGCATGAACCTGCCGACGGGGACGCCGAACCCCCGCTCGTGGAGCCGCACGAGGCTCACAATGTAGCCACTGGGGGGATTCGGCTCGGTCTCCTCCGACCGCGGAGGGATCCACACCGACCGCGACGAGTTGGTGTTCATCGGCAGGAGCCTCTCGTCGACCAGCTGCTCCAAGACTGCCGTGGTGGCGGTAGACTTCCCCCACGGCAACGACTCCTTGATCCGTGCCATCGCTTCGAGTCAGGCGGAGAACACGGGAAGCAAGCTTCAACGATGGCAAAGGTGCACTCTCTCCCCTTCTTCTTCCTCCTCTCGCTCTTGGCTCTGGGCTCTAGATGCAGGGGAGGCGGAGAAGGCAGGGGAGGCGAGAGCAAGATGGCCAGGTGAGCCCAAACGATCCCCCTTCCCCGCTTTTATCCACCACGTCGGGTGGATTCGCCGCCGCGGCCCCGAATCTGCCGCATTGAATGCGGTAGATTTCGCTGTCGCCGACAGCTGGGCACCACGACCACGGAGGCTCCCACGCGCGCACTTGGCAATAATTACGGTGCGGAATCGACGGGGGCGCGGCGGGACTGTAGCGCCGTCACATCGTCCAGCCGCCGCCCACGCCTCTCCGCCAGCCCAAGGCAGCCGCCTGAAAAGGCGCGCCCGCACTGCGCCGCACATACCGGGCCACGTGGCCCACGACTAGCGGAAGACCCGCGCGCATGATCGGCGACTCCGCGCCGTTTAGCGAACCGTTACGGAATATTCCCTCCGGGGATTCCATACCGTCGAAGGAATTCGATTTCGAGGCCTTACTGATCAGGGGTTTGAAGCCTGGCCCGTCGAGAGTTCGATAGGTGCCCCAGATCGCCAGAGTCAGGGACTGCATGGCGTGCCATACAAGCTACCCTCGAACACGGAGTTTGAGGCGCCCCACGCAGTGTTCGAAGCCGGTTGAGGGTGCCTAGCAGGGGGTCCCATCGAGGGAGAGCATCGAGCCCTCGGACCCTATCGAACGGGTCTGAGCCCCGCCTAACAAACCTTTACGAGTGCTTTATGAGACGTGTCCCCGGACCGCAAGCCGACCCTTATCGAACGGGGCACGGACGTCCACTTTAACCACCCGATAACAGCTCACTGAAGCAGCCATGGCTCGCGGCTCGAGCATGGGTAGCATGGTGCGCTTCACCCCTCCTCCCTGCGGAAGGGTGACGAGGGTCATAACGAAAAGTCGAGGGTCCCCTAAACGCCTTCACGTAGGCCAGGGCTCGGGGGCTCCTCGCACACCGCGGCTCAGGCTGCACCCTCAAATGGATCGGCCACCACCGGTTGTGAAGTTCCCCGTGTCGAACGAACCCCTCTCGCATGATCATCAAATTCCATTGCACTCCCGACCGACCGCCAGAACGGGACCAAATGAGGCTGCGGGCCGCCGCACCAGCACGAAAACGCCGAAGCCGGCTGAAAGGAATGCCGAGGCTGGCTGAAAAAGAAGCTGGGTGATCGCCCCACCAAATCAACCATGCAGAGCGATGATTATAGCCCTTGGACGAGTGCAAGCACTCCTCCAAGGCCTCGGGGGCTACACCCGCGGGTGCACTGATGCGCCCCCGCGGAGGAAACTTCACACATTCGAGGATCGAAACCCTCTGCAGACTAGCTCGGACTCTCCCATCAGCACGATGGCGACGCCCCCAGCGGCAATGCCATAGTGCTCGAGGCGACTATAATCTGCATAGACAACTCGGAGTAGCCTCCCCGCTGCTTCTCCAGCGACGAACCCCGACCTCGGACTAATTTCCTCCGACAACGCTCGAGGGGTCAAGCCTCTGCAGGGCTGATGCTCATCCCTACAAAGGCTCGGGGGCTACTGTCGGGTACTATGATTAGGGGCACCCTAACCAGGGGACTAAATCACCCTTAAAACGCAAAGCATATGTTAGGCAATCGGGCCCACGAAGACCTACAGCCTCCCTCCGATCCGAAGGAAAGGAAAGGACTCAAAGAAGCCCAAATCCACGGCCCACGTACACAGTGCGGCCCATTCGCGTCCTCCTCGAACCTGCGGGGCAATCTCCGCCTCGCTCGAGGGCTCCCCGCCGAGGCCCTCGACAGCTCCCCGCACCTCCGCTTCGCTTGAGGGTGGCGAACCTACCCTCGGGGAAGCACACCAACTCCGCCTCGCTCGAGGGTAGCGAGCCTACCCTCGGGAAAGCGGATCAGCTCCGTCTCGCTCGAGGCCACTCCTCGACGGAAAGGACAAACGGCCCATCCGCTCACCCGCCCGCCGTATGTAGGCATTAAATGCCAATAACTCCGCTGCAGCACCCGGGTCAGACGGCGTAAGGCCACCACTCCGCACAGCAACAGCACCCGGAGTACCGTCCGCCAACTCCGGTCACTGCTCCCCGGCGCTGTAGCAACACTGTGGGAACTTGCGACGCACTGTGCGGACGTGCTCGGCGCTGCTCCCTCCACTGTGCCGCCTACTCCTCGTACTTTCTCTACTGCGGAACCCTCGAACGGCATGGGCACGACCCTCGGGGGCGGCCCGAACCTTGACCCGATCAGGCCCCCTGCCTGCAGGACCCTCGGAATGCCGCCACGTCAAGTGCAGGGGACGGTACCCTCTACAGGAGCCACCATGCCGCCTGCTGGAGCTGCCAGGATGCTGGTGTGATCTCCGCAAGACCAAGGATGACTCCTAGGACAACCGCCACGCCCGGTGCTGTAAGGATCACCGGGGTGTCCGACCCTAGAGGAGGAGGGGGTGAATAGGGTCGCTAATCGCTTTCTATCCTAGGGCTCAATCTATTTGCATGAGATAAACCTAACACGTGCTACACATGCTAGTTATGACTAAGGTTTATCTATGCTACTCTCTACTTACCCCTAAAAGACTTGCAACCTATAGCCAATCCTAATCAAACTAACTAGGAAAGTAAAGTCACGTAAGATAGAGTAAATGCGGAAACGTAATACGGTAAGTAAATAGGTAAGGGAGAGAATATGCAAACTCCCGTGAAGACACCAAGACACACGATTTAACGTGGTTCGGTTAGGACACCAAGTCCCTCCCTACGTCCACGGCCACTTGTCCAACAAGAACAAGTGTGATGCCAAGTCTCTTCGCTTGATCACCGTCTTGCGTTCGCCACCAAGGCTTCCGGCAAGCAAAGGCTAAGTGGCGCCAAGTCACCAAGACAAGGCCACCGCCACCGTCTCTCTCAAAGCGTCACCAACAGCACCGTCTTCACTATCGGAGCTTCTCACCAAGAGGGGTCTCCTTCCCCGCACAAAGTGTCGTTGCCGCTCCACACCAAGTCGGAGGGTCACACGACGAATACAATGATTGCTTGCTGCAGCAAGACTTCTCTCAAGCTTGCTCTCTCAAGAGCTATGCCTAAACAAGTGCTAAGCACTCTCACAAGTGTGCTTAAGCCTATATGAAGTACAATGATGCTCTATGGTGGTTGGAGGTGTTCTTCAAGTGTAGTAGGCTTCGGCAACTCCAGCACACACCAAATGAGGCGTGGGGTGGCATATATATAGCTCAACCCCTCAAACTAGCTGTTGGAGGAAAGCTGACAGAAAAAAGTCGTAACGCCGGTTAATCCGATGCTCCTCCAATGGCCATCGTCGGTTCAACCGGTGAAGGTAATCTGCCCACTTGAAAAACTAGCCGTTAGTTGTACGGGCAATTAACCGACGTATTGTTAGTTTAACCGGTGAATGTAACTGTCCCATGATTCCTGAAAAACTAACTCTCTGGACAATTACACAGACGTTCACTTTGCCTTCATCGCCAGCTTAACCGGTGCCTGTAAAACTCCTGCTACTTCTTCGGCCCCCAAGTCCATTACACCGGTGAGTGTAAAACACCCAACGCCGGTTAATCCGGTGCCAAACCCTAGCTCGCAGCTTCTGTGTTCATTGCATCGATGAGTGCAATTTGCTCATCATCGGTTTAACCTGTGATAGCAAATTGTCTTCGTTTTGATCTTTTCGACTTGGATTTCTACACGGTCTCTTCAATTCTTGTCCTTTGGACCGAAGCGGAACCACCGTAGGTGCGGCCCTTCGGGCCTAGCTACGCCTATCTTCTCTTTGTCATCACTTGAACCTAAAAGCCTGAGAATTGTCATCTTAACAATCATATTAGTCCAAGTGTTGTGTTGTCTATATCAATCACCAAAACATTATATTGAAATATGGCATGAGAGGCCATTTTCGCTACAGGCGCCATGCACTTCAGCGCCCCACAGTGTACTTTTTACAGTAGTCACCCACTGCGCACCCCCGGTTCGGGGAAAAGACGACGACTTTAGCTCTCCCCGTACATGTACTCCGCCCCTCCTTGTGTCTATAAAAGGGGGAGGCGGACACCATCTTTTAGACGATCTCATCATCATTCCCTCACACGTAACTCGCAGAACACACACACCCGCTCTCTTGAGCCCCGATATTGGCACTTGCCTCAATCACCTCCTCTAGCAGGGACTTGGGAGCTTCCCTCCCTCTCTCGCCTCACTTGTATCCCCTACTACAGACACCCCCGGTGCAAGATAGTACAGTGCACTCGCACACCCTTGCTGGACATACGGCCCGGCGGCCGGAACTAGGATAAACCCGTGCGTTCCTGTGTTACCTCTTGCATTAACCATCCAGGGTGAGGGATCACACAGCATTTTACTAGTTGGTGCCGGACCGCCGAGTCAGGACACCGACAACATCCAATTAGAAGGACCATGTGTAAAAATAAGTTTCGTAATATCAGCACTTATATTTTGCAACATTTAAAAACTATATTTATGATGTTTGTAAACAACAATTGTAACATTAATTTTTTAAAAGAAATAAGAAAATAAATAGAATTAATCAATTAGATTGAAAAGGTGCAACATGCCAAAGCAACTTTTGAAACATTTCAATAAATTCATGCAACATCTAAAATAATTGTTGCAACAGCACCTTACACCTCAAACATACTGATGAAGACTATTGCAACATCGTAGATCGACCTTCGAACAATCTTAAAATAACTATTGCAATACCAATAACCACCTGCACTCCCACAGCAACACTAATAATCAGCTTAAACTTATATTGCAACATCCTTATATGTCGCAACAAAAAATTACTCCCTCCTTCCTCAATTCTTAGGCGTGTCGCGTAGGGTCATAGAGACCAAGGTTCGCATTAATGTTGTGGAGGTTTGCACAAAGTCATCGCTTCGATCCTAGAGATCCTGCATGGCCGCATGCAGCTTGGTTTTCAAGCTGCGAAAACTTGCATGACGTCCATTTTTCCCTTGCCAAATCCAAATCCATCGGCTTCCATGAGTTAATTCATCACCTCGTACCGAGGATGATGATTACTGCAGTCCGAGTCTTTGAAAGTGCGCACTCTATATCGGAAGAAAAGCACAAAATGCTCATACGCCTAAGAATCGAGGAAGAAGGGACTGTATAAGAAGGGAATTCCTATAAAAATTCCACCGGAGCATCTGTCACTGAGATCGGAGTGATTTTCTTGCTGCAATATCAGTCCGTAACTATATAGCAAGTTGCGTGTAAAAAATTCATGGGATGGAGCGTCCCATTTTTCTTAAGGGTCAGTTGGATCCATGCCACTCCAATTTCTTGAAATTGGGTGTCATGTTGAAAATCATGCCATTGAGTGGCATGATTTTCAACATGACACCAAATTTCACGGAATTGTGGTGGTATGAATCGAATTTTCCCTTTTCTTAAACTAGACGCTTGACGCTAGCATTTCCGTTATAAAATTATTAGAATGCCACCGAAATAAAATTCCGATGTGGCATGGCAAGTGAAGAAAGGAGAGAACGAAAGGAAAAAAAAAACGGTGTCGCGTGCCGGCAACCGGGTCGATCGATCTATCGTTTCTTCCCAAGTTCCCAACGCATTTTCCTCGACCTCCCGATCTGCTGTACCCGCCTCCGCCCTGACGCAGGTGGTGCTCCAAGAGCCGGCGGTCCTCCTGCCGTCGTTGCCGCCCGAGGAGGAAGCAATCAAGCAACCCCGAAGGGCCCCGCGGCGGCGTGGTCATCCCCTCCATTCCGGCGACACCGCCAGACCCTACCTCTGCGGCGGCGGCGGACAAACCCACCAGTGGCGGTGCCTGGAGGCTGAATCAGCTGCGCGCGCTGTGCCCGACTGGCGACTGTCCGTGCGGTCGGCGCTAGCGGCTTGGCGTGCCGCTGCCTGCTAGCGTGCGTCCCAGCGGTGCGGCCTTGCGGCGGCGCGTCGGAGCGGGAGGGCGGCACGCCGGTGCGTCGCCGTGCGCAGGCGGATCCCCGCCGCACGTGCTCGTAGAAGCAGCCAAGAGCCAAACAGGTTAGTCCTTGATTGTCGGCACATTATTCAGTAACGTCCACCAGTGGGACATCTGCAGCCAGCCAGTGGCGATTCAGCAATCACTTTCTTCCCTTCTCGCCCCCCCCCCCCTCTCTGTCAAATAATTGGATTTCGTCCCCTTCCTAGTGTTCAAGTAAATAAATGGAATCAAGTAGAGCTAGCGAGTTGGTAGAATCAATTCGTGCTGCTGATAACTGATCTAGTGTTCCTCTTCTTCTTGGCTACACAAGAAATTTGCCATAGCTGATCATTGTACATGCCTGAAGGTAACTATCTTTTTTTTCCTTTGGAAACTGCCATAGACACTTAGCATTGGAGAAGGTTATGTCTAATGGATATTTATTGTCTTCTCTCTCCTCTAGACACTACCCATGGACACTCAGCATTGAACCTTATGATGCAGAATAGTAGTACTTTAGTTATCAAGATGAATGCATTAATATTGAACTGGTCCTTGTGCATATGACCTACAACGCAACTTACTAGATAGCGGATGACATGCCAAGCTTTATATTGCCATTGCCATTGCCATTCAAGTGATGGAATTTAACTTTCAGGTTTATGTGGCTGTTCATAATTTGGTTGCATTGAATATTTGTAAATACATTGCTGTATAGTTTGATTTTCTATATTTATCTGTAGGACTCAAACAGTGGAATAAAACAAGCCATGCTGAAAAGCATATAGCACTGTAATAAACCTGGGCCAACATACCAGCTTCTTGATCCCCAATTTGCTCCAGGAAAGGCTCTAGATACATTTACTTTTACCTAGCCATTTCTAGGAGTAATCCATGTACTGCTCCTCAACAGTTTTAATATTTTGGTTAGGTCTACCATGATCCAGCAAGACCCTTACCCTTCTAATAGCATCATTTTCATGTCGTCAAATTTCCATCAGCGTGATCCAATAGCTTAGCAAGAAATGGATAGAAGACCCCAACCTATGTAGAACCATAATGATGCAAAATTGTTATTGTCGCTAAAAATAAAATGCGAGTCTTATTAGATCACATTGCTCATCAGACACATTCTGTAACAACAATAATAACCAGTCTGGACTAGAATAATAGCCATAGGTCATGTCTTGCTCCTCCTTTTTTTATAACTCTTGCTTGTAACCTTTGTCTCCTCTCTGATACCATTGTACTTCCAGGATAGAAGGAGGAGGCATCTGCACACCTACGAGGCAACAAAGGGATACCAGGAAGGGCAACCTCTTGGGCCCTGGCAGTTTATCGATGTATTTCGTTATTAGAGTAGGAAAGAAGTGGCATTTGAGCAGTCTTCGAGGGCACGTAACCCCGTTCTTGAGCTGGGTCTCAGGCGCCCTAGAGTCCAGAACCTTCTAGAAGCATCAGGATAGCTAGAGCATTGCTCCAACCCCAGTGTCAGCCATGTCGGAGAAGCTGGCCCCTGAGAAGCGCCACACCTTCATGCACAACGGTGAGCTGCCTCCCCAATCGCACCTTCCACGGTCTGCCTCCTCCAGGGCTGCCCCTACCCGTTCTGACCTAGGGCAGAAGGTGTTCGAGTGGGACCAGACACTGGAGGAGGTGAACATGTACATTGAGCTCCCCAAGGGTGTGCCCACCAAGCTCTTCCGCTGCACCATCTGTTGGACAGAATTGCACTGTCACGCTAATTTGTCGGAATCAAATCACTCAATTTCTTCCTTACTCTCTTAACTATCTTGAACACACACAAGAAGAATGAGAGATCACTCAAAAAAACTATATTAATCTTGTAGCCTCACACTACAAGCTTACACACAATGAAACACACTAGATTGTCACAACCTAGAACAACTTGCTTGATCTTCACAACCAAGCACTACCACACTCTAGCTTGATCTTCACAATCAAGCTCTATATGCTCTATATCTCATGTTCTATATCACATACTCAACACATGAGGGGTACATGTCTTTTTATAGGACTTACAAACCGTCATACAAACCTACAGCTCATTGCTAGCTAAGTACTAGCTGGTTCACTGTTTTTTCCAGCTCATGATCAAAACCAACTTTGCCTTTCCTTTGCTTCCATGCATTCACTGCATGTTCTTGATCCTTGCAGTAGTAAACCTCAAGTTGATTACCTCTAGATACAGCTATGCTCTAGCTAACACTAGAAACTACTAGCTGTCAATTTCATTTTGACTTTGACAACTTATGCCCATAGATTCATGTAGATGCATCTACACATTTCTTATGACAAGATTATTTCCAACATTCACCCCCCTAATCTTGTCATATCAATTCTTCGATGCGGATCACCCGCATCTCATCCTAGCAGCCTCACACCACTATCACTCCATCATGGCTTCATGCCACAATCTTCTTAGTAGTTTCACACTATCATCTCCTCCTAGCGATATCACACCGCTGTCATCTATTAAGCAGCATCACACCACCTTCACTTGCTAGCAGCATCACACCGCCATCGTCTTCTGGTAGCATCACACCACCCTCACTTACTAGTAGCATCAGAGAAGAGTAGGTTCGTCGCTGGCATAGCCTTCAGCAATCAAAGCCTTCTCCTCCTTTCCTTTCTTAGGACATTCCCAAGCATAATGTCCAAAATCTTGACAGTTGTAGCATTTCACCTTGCTTTTGTCTTTGCGCCCTTCGCCACCTCCACGGCCACGCCCTCGTCCTCGCGACGAGTTTTGTGCTCTTGCCATGAGAAGTTGCTCTTCTGTTTGGACCTCCCGTCCCTTGAGTAGCTCTTCATGTGCTTTCAATGACCCAATGGCCTCTTCCATGGTCATCTTGTTGATGTCGTTGAACAACACCATTGACGAAGCAATATTGATGGAAAAGGAAAGGCAAAGTTAGTTTTGATCATGAGCTGGAAAAACAGTGAACTAGCTAGTAAGTTGGTTTTGATCATGAGCTGGAAAAAACAGTGAACCAGCTAGTACTTAGCTAGCAATGAGCTGTAGGTTTGTATGACGGTTTGTAAGTCCTATAAAAGGACATGTACCCATCATGTGTTGAGTATGTGATATAGAACATGAGATATAGAGCATATAGAGCTTGATTGTGAAGATCAAGCTAGAGTGTGGTAGTGCTTGGTTGTGAAGGTCAAGCAAGTTGTTCTAGGTTGCGACAATCTAGTGTGTTTCATTGTGTGTAAGCTTGTAGTGTGAGGCTACAAGATTAATATAGTTTTTTTGAGTGATCTCTCATTCTTCTTGTGTGTGTTCAAGATAGTTAAGAGAGTAAGGAAGGAATTGAGTGATTTGATTCCAACAAATTAGCGTGACAGTGCAATTCTGTCCAACACCACCCAGGCGGGACACGTGGAGGTTGGCATCCGTGGCAACCCGTCATACCTCAACGTCAGTGCTTCTCCTCAATCTCCCATTGACATTCGGTTCCACTCGATTACCTGTTGATAGATGTTTTCCTTTCCCCCCTTGAATTTTGTTGCGTGTGGTTGGGGATTTATGCCCTTTTTTGGGTGCTTTTGCAGCACGACATGGCGCACCCCGTGAAGACAGACTCCTCGTTCTGGACAATAGGTGCGTCCCAATTCCATCACCTCTGCAATTTATTGTTTTCACTGTGTGGATTTGTGAAATTTGATGGCCTCTGGATCTAGACATTGATTTGTGTATCATTTCTGACATTATTTGAAGACAGTTAGTAAAATTATTGTTCTGTTTAATTCATCCGTAATGCGAGCTAATTGCCCTGCTAATTGTCGAATTGGCTTGGTGATCTCACCAATTCAATGTAGTGGTTAGTTAATCAGCAGCTTTCGTGGTAACTTTTGTACATTATTGGCTGGTTTTAGTCTTGGTCAGGGTTAGTTCAGAACTAGAAAGCAGAAACCGTCGGTGGATAAAAATGCTCCTGAATTGGTATCATTTGTTTTTTTACTTGCCATTTTAGATAACAGCTATGTCTCCAACACTTATCTTTGATCCTTCATGACAAAAGAAGTATCATTTTCATGTTGGAAATCTTATTGATTGTGTATATTACTGGCCAAAGACGTCAAAGTTTAACTGCATGCATGCAAAATCAACATCTTTGAGAATGGAGGTAGTAATAATGAGATTCCTTTGTCTTTGAGGTTGCTTTGCTGCACCCATTGGCTATATATATATTTTTTTTTTGAAATCTGAGTTAGTGGGGAAGTAGAAAGACTAACAAGCTTTTACTACTTGATCTTGAAAGCAATAGAGATTGCGTGGAAAGATTGATTGATTAGGGTTAACAGGTGTGTTACATATATAGGCAAGGGGATGAGAGGTTTATAGAATAGGGTAAAGTCCATTTTTGGCCATCCAATTCTTGCCCGAGTTTGATTTTGGCCATCCAACTCCAAAACCGGGTAGCCTTGACCATCCAACTCTCAAAACCGGTCACATTTAGCCATCCTGGTGGTTTTGAGTGTGGTTGTGCTGACGTGGACGCCACATGGCTATGGGGCCCACCTGTCAGCCCTCCTCTCCCCCTTCTCTCTCTTTCTTCTCTCCTCTCCCTCACCCTCCCCTGTTCTGTGCCGCGGCAGAGGCCGCCGGCACAGGTGGCCGGCGATGCCTGACGGCCAAGCCACGCCAAGGACGACGCCCTGACCAGCCTGCGCCCGCCACCGCCCCGTCCCATCGCCTCGGCCACGTCTCGGCCATGCGCGAGCCCTCCCGGCGCGCCGCACGCGGCCTTGCCGGCCACCACGACGAGCGTTGTGTCCTTCACCCCGCGCCCTCTCCTACCCAGCTCTCCCCTCACTTGCTTCGCGTCGATGCCTCCCGCTTCCCTCTCCACTCCTCTTCCCTCCCAGAGCCAAGCCGAGCTCCTCTCGGAGCCCAGCGAGCGAGCGCGTCCCGTGGCGCACGCAGCGCCCACACTCGCGGCGCACGCAGCGCCCACACTCGCGGCGCACGCGCGGCGCGACGGCTTGGCGCGGCGGCCGGCGGGGGTAGGCGGCCAGGAGGCTAGTGGAGCTGGCCAAGGGCACGGTGAAGCTCACCGGCCAAGCTCAGCGTGGGGAGTGGCGGCGAGGAGGCGGGTCGACGACGTCTGGCGGCGGTGGCGATGGAGCTCCGCTGAGGACGACCTGCGGTAGGGGAATCGACCGGGTGAGGACTGGAATCGGGCGAGGAGAGGACGGGGAAGCTCCCTGCGCAAGAAATTGAAGGGAACCTCACCAGAGACAACGAATTGAGGGCGGCCGGCGGTGGGGGAGAAGGTTGCGCCGCCACCGCCCCCTGCTCTCCCGGGATCGACGGCGGCATAGAGGAGCAGGGTGGCCCGCGGGGCGAGCAGGGGCAGGGACGCATGGACGGCACCCCGAGGTCCTCGAGGAACGCGCGGGAAGGCGAGCGGGCGGCCCCTCTGAGCGGCGGCGGCGACAGGGCAGCCTCGAGCTCAAGCCATGGCCGGGGCTCGGCGCGTGGCGGCGGCCTGCCCTGCCTGCCCTGCCAGCACCGCTCGAGCTCCGCCGCGGGCCCGCACCGCCGGCTTGGCGAGTTGGAGAGGTGCGCGGGGGCAGGGCGGCGGCTGATGCAGGGTGAGAGGAGGGGGAGAGGAGAGAAGAAAGAGAGAGAAGGGGGAGAGAAGGGCTGACAGGTGGGCCCCACCGCCATGTGGCGTCCACGTCAGCAAAACCACAATCAAAACCACTAGGATGGCCAAATGTGACCGGTTTTGAGAGTTGGATGGTCAAGGCTACCCGGTTTTGGAGTTGGATGGCCAAAAATGGACTTTATCCTATAGAATATACCAATCAGATATCCCCTTGCCTAGCCTAATCAACAAGGCACGGTGCTGTGGCGCCCTAGGCGCTCCGGGCCATGACGATGTCGACGAGGTCGCTGGAGAGGGTGCCATGGAGCCAGGACCGGACGACACAGTCCATGCGCACCAGTCCGGAGAGGGGCGCGGGGGGTCGTCTTGGAGGACGTGATCCTGCAACGAGTACTTCCCTAGGGTGAGAAGAAACTGCTCACGCCACTTGGAGTAGCTGCCGGAGTTGACGTCGAGGACGAGACTTCGGATGTTCTGCACAACGACGGCTTTGGCATGTAGATTGAGGAGGGCGGCGGCCTCGTGGAGAAGCAGGGTGCCGTGGAGTTCGCCGGGACACTCGCAGTGCACAGACACTGATTCATCCGTGTGGTTGCTGGCGGCGGCGGTGGCCTTGTGCTCGCGGGCAGCGCGGTCCAGGGTGGCGCGTGCACGGGTGGCCGCGTCGTCACGCTCCTTGGAGGCGGCGGCGGCCTCCTTCTCGGCCTCCGTGGCGCGCGCAAGGGCGGCAGCGCACTCGGCGAGGCGGGCCTGGCAGATCTTCTGACGCGCGGCGTCGGCATCAGCGGAGCCGTCCATCGGGTAGCAACGGCGAGGGGGGCGGTGCGAGATGGCAGTGATGGCTGGAGAGGGCTGGTGCGAGGGTGGGCGTGGCGCGAGGGAGTCGCGCACTTGTGGCGCCGGGGGCGGCGCCCTAGGTTGCGGAAGCGGGATCGAGATCCCGGTCTCTTGATACCATGAAAGCAATAGAGATTGCGTGGAAAGATTGATTGATTAGGGTTAACAGGTGTGTTACATATATAGGCAAGGGGATGAGAGGTTTATAGAATATACCAATCAGAGATCCCCTTGCTTAGCCTAATCAACAAGGCACGGCGCAGGAGCCGGCCCAAGCCCAGGCGCAACACACGCTTGGGCCCATCACGCATGCACACATACAACTGTCTAACAGATCTCTTATAAATATGTTTGTTGGTTTAGTTCACTTGCACGGCCAATTAGGGGCATAGGGATTAGGGAAATAGATTCTTTCTCCCAATTTGCCATTATTTAATTAAATGCTGCACGTTTCAGTCTGCAGAGCAGGTGAATTTGGGGATGCCCTTTTGCTACATGTAGCAATCAGGATGTTTTGTGCTGTGGTGAATTTTAGAACAGCCAGTCCTTGTGGGTTGTTAGCGATAGTATTGTAGCATGAGATTGTTTTTTTAATATATATTGATGCATAAGTATATTGTTACAAGAACCTGCAGCCACTCACACATAGTTGTATGGAGATTCTGTATTGGCATTTAAGTCAGCAGCACCTTTCCCACTTAAATTAGTTATTAACTTGGAGGATGGTGATAACAATACAGAGGATAGTGAGATGCATATCACACTGCAAAAAAGGGAGAAAGGGAAGACATGGTCATCTCCAATACAAGGGCAAGGTCTTTTGGATCCGTATGCTGCAGATCAAGAGCAAAAACGGCTTATGCTGCAAAGGTTTCAAGAAGAGGTACAGCCAACTTTTTGTACTAGCCGTGTGCATCCCTTTTTTCATATATTCGGTCATGCTTTGCTGTTGGAGCCTAGTATTTTCAGTTATCTTAAGTGTTTATAACTCACATATGATCATCTGACTACTGACATATGATCTGACAGCTTGATGGGGTAGACAAGTGGTTGGAACATGTTTTGTCTTTAGTAGTGTGCACGTGGAAAGTTGATACTTCATCCCTTTCCCTAGACAATGTACTTGTCAAAATTACCCTGAATGAGCCATTTTTAGGATACTATGTCCAGGCTGTTGGCAGTTATTAGCATTTAGCAGTTTTGTGACTCTGATTTTGTGAATATAAATGAGGTTACCCTGGCTTTAAGTAATGATCATGCCAACTTTTTGTAGGATCCTTTTGAGAACTGAAATGATGTGTATTTCAAAAGAAATTGGTTGATGTGAAAATCCAACATGACGTGTTCTAGCCTTACCATATGCGTTTCCAGCTTGAATGTGCATTTACATTTTCTAATTCTGTTATTTACCCATGTGTAGAACCCAGGGTTCGACTTTTCTCAGGCTCAGTTCAGTGGAACCTGCCCTGACCCAAGGACCTTCATGGGTGGAATACGCTCTGACTGAAACGTCCAGCCTGAACGGCATAATTCTTGCTACTTTCCTGCAGCTATCTTCGGCATCTTGTTAGATGCAGCGGCTGTACCTAATTCTTATGTAAATTGGTTGGTGTTTACCTTTGAAATAATGATGTGTGACCCCATTCCATGACTCTGTGAGTTCAGCTGATTGTAAATATTCCTGAACCGGGCAACCTGTGCTTGTTTAGCCCCGAGCTTATAGCTATAGGGTCATCATTCGGTGCTCGACTGCTCGTTGATGAATCAGTATCTGGGAGAATTGATGACGTGGCAGTTGTTTGGTCATATAGGATTTATTCCGGACCTTATTCACCCTGTTTGCTTAGCTTGTTAGCTAATTAGCCAGCAGTGATTTTCTCACACTAAATCAGCATCAGCTACTAGTCAGTCAGCAGTATTTTTTTTTCATAACAAATCAGCATTAGCTATCAGCCACAGCCACAAGGCCTAAATTGGTTTATGGAATGTTGCAATGCCTTAAATTTTTAATTGCCGGCCGTTTGATACTCATTCATTCTCGCTTCTCTTTACACACTCGTAATCGGATTTACCCTAGCTCTGTTCCCTTCAGCGCGCGTTTAGTTCCCAAACCAAAAATTTTTGGTTGTCAAATCAACAGTTTGACCAGATATCGGGAGAATTTTTCGGACACTAATTAAAAAACTAATTTCAGAACTCACCTGGAAATCGCGAGACGAATCTTTTGAGGCCTTTGACCGCATCATTAGCACAAGGGGTTACTGTAGCATTTATAGCTAATCATGCACTAATTAGGCTCAGAAGATTCATCTCGCCGTGTACATCCAAACTGTACAATTAGTTTTATTGTTTAACTACATTTAGTACTCCATACATGTGTCCAAAAAGAGAGACACAAATTTCGAGGTGAAAATTTTTGGGAACTAAATGCGCCCTCAAGCTTACTTTTGTGCTCCTAGGTACATGCTCTTTATAGCTAGCTGCCATGTCCCTAAAAAAGAGTTAAAGAGGTGGGGAGTGGGCAGACGTTTCATGCTCATCCAAGTGTAGTGGCAGCCGTAGGAGGTACCAAAAGGTTTGAGCATAAGCATAATATACATGATTTTTCAAGAAGCTTTTCCCATCCACTCTTGTAATAAATTCTATTGAGGAGAGTCAGCACATCCTTGCAGGTGCAAGGGCCGCTTGGCCTTCTTACATGGCTCAATGGCTGGGCTTCAGGGAGATGGAGGCCGGCGGCTGGACATGCATTGACTTGTTCTGAATTTGATCTAACTAGAAAAATACTGTGCTGTTGGCGCCCCCCAAGAGGTCCATCATGCACGTATATATTCGTTCTTGTAAAGTTTTATTGCAGGCTCGGTCAAATTTGATTTGGGTTGTTAAACTGTTGAAATATGTCTATGGATCGTCCACGCGTCTTTAGCGAGAAGGCTTGTATGTGACAGTCATCATAGGTATTACTGTTGTGGTATATGCAGCGTGTAAACATGTGAGACGATTCAACTCGTCACCGATACACATTAAGGGGGTTGGTTTCGCAAAGTCTGGAGCGTTTACTATGAATTTGATGTTCGTGGAATATAGATTGGTTTTGCTGAAATCGAGGGGGTTTTCATAAAATTGTCATTTATAGAGTGCGTGTTGATTTCGTTAAAATTTAGAGGGTCCTTTGTAAAATTGACATTCACAAAGTTAGGAGCTCTTTTACAAAATTGAGATCCATAGACTGCAGGTTGATTTTACCAAAGTTTTGAGAGGTTCTTTTGCACAATTTACACCCCATCTGTATCGGCTGATCGGCCGGTCGAGGAATTCGCGGTGAGGTGGCCACCTTCCTAGTGCAAGAAATGCACCAAGATCAGTAAAGAGACGTTGCAGCAGCCGGGACTCCGTAACGTGCGCTTCCTTAATCCTTATCTTTCGGAGGACCGGTCGATGAGTCTCTAAAATCCTGGTGCACTCCCTCCTATCAAATAGAAATTAAAAAATGAAGTACCCTATCATTAATCAGCAGCACCTCAGCAAACAAAAGCATCCTTGCAACAATTAAGCAGGAAGCTAATTAGGCCATTTTTAAAATGAACACAATTCATTAAGATGCAATGTATCCAGAAATATTATCTAACGTATTTTCATGAAAACGGCGACTAATATGCTTATTGTCGGTGTTTTTTATCATCGACTAGTGATTCTCGTGTATTGTGTGTTTAGGGGCAGATGGTGCGAGAAGACACAAGGATTATACTGGTTTGGACTGTTCGGAAGCGTAATACCCTACGTCCAGTTCGTGGTAGCTCGTGTATCTTGCACTGATTTTCAGTAGGGGTATACAAACGGTCGAGAGAGGGATGGGAGTCCCAAGTCTCTGGTGTAGGAGTGTGAAAAACTAATCTATCGTCTGGTCGGGATCGTCAGAGAGCTCAAATTGATCAGAGCTCCTGCGGTGCCTCTTCCAAAGAGGAAAATGTGTGTGTGCGCGGGGGGTCTCCCCCTGCGGGAGCCCGTTCTCTCACCTTTATACGACAAGGGAGGGAACATAGTACAAAAGAGAGTGAGTGAGATAGAGTCTTGTATCCTCTACCGCTCTAGTTGTTGTGGGCCAGCCTGGGCCTATCCTCGCCACCCTCCTCC
Organism: Panicum virgatum; assembly: GCF_016808335.1. NCBI lineage: Eukaryota > Viridiplantae > Streptophyta > Magnoliopsida > Poales > Poaceae > Panicum > Panicum virgatum. The sequence goes on from NC_053145.1 coordinate 4,477,407, forward strand.
TCTGCGGGCGGGTCGGTCTTGCCGCGCGATTTGCGCAACGGGGAATGTGGAGGCGTAGCACGTCCCTACCCTACGATCTATACTGTCATAGTATGTTTTGGCGCAGTGGTGAGCTAGGTGTTTTTTAGACTCTTAGACCCGGGCTCAAGTACCTAAAGAATCTATTTTTCTCCATTTTACCTCGGTTATTTTTGATATATGATCAATATATCGCCCAAGGTAACCAAATCCTGGTGTTGGATTAGTTGTAGGATATTTGAATTTGCAAATGACGTTATAGGTTTGACCGTCCAATGAAAATCTATATGGGATCTACTTCTCATTTGTTTGAATTTTTTATGACGAATTGGTAATGCAAATTTGTCATAGATTTGTGATATTTGTTGATTATCCTTTACGACACAATAAAATTCGTCAAGATATGAACCTGGATCCGTTTGTGATGATTTGCAGTTCATGTTAGCGACTAGCACCTCATTTTCGTCACTAAACTATAGTGCCCAATACAAAACGTCACAAATCAAACTACCATAATGATGAATAGCTCTGCTGTCATGCGATATACGTCACAAAAAGTCATATTTGTTGTAGTGTACTAATACCCGACACTTATAGAGTTAAATCCTCATGGACAAAATTGGAACATATGTATGTGCATATCAAGGGTGTGCGAATTCTGTGACAAGAATGGACAAATTAAACATCAAAACCTGATCACCATAGATGAGAAAGTATGTTTCAAATTTATTAGTTCACTACTCTACTTCTTTCAGTAATGTTAATATTATTTTATAACACTAATAATTCCTTCTACAGAACAATGCCATGTATGTTGAAATACCACCGGAAGATATTCCATACCTAAATTTAACTACACTACCTTTTGATGATAATAAAAGTTTCAGGGAACAAGATAGCCACAGGAGCAAAAGGGAGCAACCAAGCGACCGTGACAATATCAGTGACGAGGACTATATAGCAAGCAAACCTAATGAAGAAAAGAGCAACATAAGAAATAAGGCATATGCCCCCTCCCATCTTTTTAAATAATATTATTTTAATGGAACATTGTAGAAACAAATGGCAAAAAAGGAAAAATTGCAGATATAGATCATGAGGAGGTAGAGTCCACATGAAATCGATTGAGATTATATACATCCACACAAGGCATCTCACGACATGGCATTATGACCCGCTTAACACACAGAAAAATGGATCCCATACGGGGCAGGAGTCTCATGACATGGCATGCATATGCATGACCAATCAGATAACTAACACAACTAACTCCACTGCAAATTATTACCTCATGCCATGTCATCTGATCAGTTGCGGATCTAAGGGAGGACAGGGGGGCTCGAGCCCCCTATGGGGAGCTAAAGAAGGAGGAAGTGAAGGGAGAACGAGAAGAAGAGAAAGAGGTGAGAGAAGAGGATGAAGAAGGCTAGACTCAGAGCGCCAGAGCGGCCGTAGCGGGGGAGAAGGCGATGACAAGGAGGAGCTCGATCTGCATCCTCAGCTTCACGGCCACGCCACTCACCGTCCTCTGCGGCCGGCAAGGAGCACCTGGCTCGCCATGTAGCATGATGCCATGATTGCAAAGAGGAAGAAGTAGTGGATAAATGCCACCTGTTGTAAAATTGGTAGTGCGCGGCACACGTGTTCGCCGGCTCGACCAATGACTACGATGATAGGATATGCTAAGGCCGAAGATGAACAACGCAAGGACAATGACATTCACCTGAAGGACCTCCTCACTCGTCTTGCCGAAGATCATCATTGTCTACGGAAGCTCATTGTCTGCGGAAGGAAACATACAAAGCAAATGATATGTTGCAATGTTAGATGATGCGTATCAAAGCGGAATCATAAGTTGCTATAGAAGAAAGGGGGCCAAGCGCTCGGCAGGATGCCGCTAAGTGGTGTGCTGCCGCTAGAGCATATCCCCCCACCAAACGAAAAACATACACACCAAGGCAACTAGACATACCTGCCTTGCCAGGTAGCATGATGCCATGATTGCAAAGAGGAGGAAGTAGTGGATAAATGCCACCTGTTGTAAAATTGGTAGTGCGCGGCACACGTGTTCGCCGGCTCGACCAATGACTACGATGATAGGGATATGCTAAGGCCGAAGATGAACAACGCGAGGATGATGACATTCACCTGAAGGACCTCCTTACTCGTCTTGCAGAAGATCATCATTGTCTACGGAAGGAAACATACAAAGCAAATGATATGTTGCAATGTTAGATGATGCGTATCAAAGCGGAATCATAAGTTGCTATAGAAGAAAGGGGCCAAGCGCTCGGCAGGATGCCGCTAAGTGGTGTGCTGCCGCTAGAACATATCCCCCCACCAAACGAAAAACATACACACCAAGGCAACTAGACATACCTGCCTTGCCAGGTAGCATGATGCCATGATTGCAAAGAGGAGGAAGTAGTGGATAAATGCCACCTGTTGTAAAATTGGTAGTGCGCGGCACACGTGTTCGCTGGCTCGACCAATGACTACAATGATAGGGATATGCTAAGGCCGAAGATGAACAACGCGAGGATGATGACATTCACCTGAAGGACCTCCTTACTCATCTTGTAGAAGATCCTCATTGTCTACGGAAGGAAACATACAAAGCAAATAATATATTGCAATGTTAGATGATGCGTATCGAAGCGGAATCATAAGCGGCTATAGAAGAAAGGGGGCCAAGCGCTCGGTAGGATGTCGCTAAGTGGTGTGCTGCCGCTAGAGCATATGCCCCCACCAAACGAAAAACATACACACCAAGGCAACTAGACATACATCAAATGGGGATCAATAATCAAAATTGTTAAAACCTGCCCCCGTTTGCTTCTCCCTCCGCTGTTCACGCAAAAAGATGGACGCGTGTCGATCAGCCGTTCACCGCGACCTTCTCCGTGCGCAGGGGTGCGGCCTCCTCTCCACGCAGGCCTCCTCTCCCGCACAGAGCTGCCGGGGCCCACGACATGCGGCGCAGTCTCCCCCCCCCCCCCGCCCGTTCGCCTGGCGCGCACCTGCTTTTCTCTCCGCGCAGGCCTCCTCTCCCCCGCAGGGGCCCACAGCGCGGCGCGGTTTGCGCCCCGGCCCGTCCGCCCGGTGCCTGCTTCCACCAGCGCCATGGAGCACGTAGACCGCGACTCCACTTTTGCCATCGCGCCACGACCTTCTCCGCGCGCCCTCCTCCCTCAAAGCGATGCGGCCTCCTCCCTCCTCCCGCGCAAGGGCGCAGGGGCCCCACGGCTCGCGGCCTCCGCCGCCGCAGGGGCGAGGCCTCCTCCCGGCTCCCGCGCAAGGGGCCCACGGCGCAGCGCCTTGGGCTGCGGCTCCCCGGGGCTCGCGGCCTCCTCCCCCGAAGGGGCACGGCCTCCTCCCGGCTCCCGCGCAAGGGGCCCACGGCGCAGCGCCTTGGGCTGCGGCTCCCCGGGCGTGGGCGGTGCCTCCGCGTGCACAGCGGCGCGGCCTCCTCCTGGCTCCCGCGGAGGGACGCAGGGGCCATGGCGCGGCGCCTTGGCCTGCGGCTCCCGTCCGTCTGGCACGCAGAGGAGCACACAGACGTGAAGACCAATAGAGGAGCAGGGGAAAACGATTCGCTCTCTGAAGATTCGCTCCGTCCATCACCGTGTCCCGTCGGAACAGTCGCAACCAGCGCCGCGCAGCGGCCGTACGCGCGTGCCCTCCCTCCTCTTCTCACCGATGTCGAGGCTGTCCCATCGGAGTTACTAGGCGAGGCCGCGCGTCCCAGCAGGGTTGGGAGGGCGGGAGGGCGCGGGCACCCGTGCCTCGATTTGCACCCCGGCCGTCGTCGAGATAAGATCCCCCTCCCCATTCCTTATCTCCTCCTCCACTTTCTTCTCCCTCGCTCCGGTTCCAAACCCTAGCTTTTGGTTCCCCGCTCCCATCCTCGGCTTATTTTCCCTATCTAGACCGCATCATACAGATCTGCGAGATTCGTTCGTTCCCTACATCTTTGCCCATTCTTGCTGCTTCGAATTTGAAGTGGCTTGATCTAATCTGCGGTTCTCTGGTGTTCTTATGCAGGTGCATAGCTGGCCATGGCGTTCGTCACCTAGCCGTAGGAGCAGCCATTAGTACAGGAAGGTGAGTTGCCTGATTTTGGTTGGGATCGGCCTCTTAAGGTCCATCTTGTGCAGTGGATATTGATTGACTGCAGCTTTTACTCTTTCTTGTGCCGCCAGCTAGGCTCTTGGATTTAGAGCAATACGATTAGGATTGCTTTAGTCTGCCTTTTTTTTTTGCTAATGATGCTTCTTTACCTTGTCTGGAGTGTTTGTCCTCCTTTTCTGAATTGATAGTTCTGTAGTGATTCCTTTTTCTTTGAGTGTGGTGCTTGCTTGATGCATTTTTTCCTCCTTTTACTTTACATGTGCTTATCGGATTTTTGTTTGCTGCTAGGTCATCCATTGCTGAAGAAAGAACCGTGTGTTGCTGTCAAGTTGCTGCTTTTTGCTGTGGGGACCCGCGAAGGTCGGCTTGTCCCTTCCTGCTTTGTTACAATTTTTTTGTTTTCCTTCCATGTGTTGTGATTCCTTTTTGTACACCTCAAAAGGAAAACCTTGCATAGATGGATCTTGGATTTAGAGCAGCATGATAAGGATTTTTTTCTACCTTCTGTGTTGGGTGGTTCTCGGTTTTAATTATTTTCCTTTCATGTATTGTGTTTACTGTTTGTACACTGTAAAGAAAAGGCCTTGCATATCCTCTAAGCCTTTCTATTTCTCTAGCTTTTGTTATAGGCTCTCCTCTCGGTCTTCCAACATTTCTTTCCTATCTATAGTATTGCTACTCTTCCTCTACTCTGATCTCTTTCCTATCTGTAGTGTTGCTCCTCTTCCTCTGCTCTGATCTTTCTTTCCTGTTGTAGGATTACTCCTCTTCTAATAAGCCTTTCTTGATCCATTGGATCCATAGGTGTTCTGCTGCTCCTCTTTCATGCTTATCGTGCTTTGCTTAACTTCCTTCCTTCTTTGGGCCTTTACATTTCGCCTCTGCTAGATAGGTCAGGGTTCTCTTGCAATTCTCTATAAGTGGGCTTAATGTCTATTCCTTCCTTTCGTCTGCATTAAGGCCTTTTTTGGTGCGTGATTACATAGTTATAATGTTCAATGCGCTTTGATTTTATTTGCCCATGTTGTCTATAGGTGTCGAAACCCTGTAGCAGGGATACCCACTCTTACTGCAGCAAGGCAGGACCCGCGTAGTTGTCCATAGCTGCGCGGGAAAGGCGGAGTAGCCAGGCCCCACAGGTCAGGCTCTTCCCTCACTAGGCCAACGGCCCCGGACCCGCTCCCCGCCTGGGGAAGGGTCCGAAGACGCCACGTATCCCTAAAGAAGGGAAGCTCCGTGCTGACCACCGAGGCCCGGACCCCCATAGGGGTCCGGGACCTCCTGCGCCCGTCCGGACTACCCTCACCATGTAGGGGTCCGGAACCGCCACGTGTCCCGAGGACGCGGGATCGTGCGCGAGTCTTCCGCAGGGGGACTCGCCCACCCACCGCATTTAATGTGGTGGACAAGGCGTGCTCTGTCGCCGCGGTACGTGAGACAGCCTTTGTCAGGCCTCGCTGAGCACCGCGTATTACCAAGAAGCACAGTGCAGCCGCCTGTGCCGCACCCGCGCAGAGCCCGCCTGCAGCATTAAATGGATACGACAGCACGACACTTTTCCATCATGCCGCCTACGCCGCAAGCTACACCACCCGCTTAAGCAATGTGACGGGCGGTGCCACTAGCTACGACAGGCCCGACCTGACAAGACGACGCTAGGACATGATGGACGATGGGCTCCGGGAGCAGGCAAGGGAATCCAAGAGAGAGATCTCCTTTGCCTGCGACGCCATAATGTATGAACAGTACGTTAGTTTATGCTGCATCGTTGGACCCACCTGTCGGGGATCCAACGGCTGTGTACGTGCCCCCTTGAGATATAAAAGGGAGGCGCTCGTCAGACAGATCCGGACAGACTCAAGCTCTCGCACCTTCTCACTCTCGTGGGAAGGCAATACAACACACAGTGGACGTAGGGTATTACGCTCCGGCGGCCCGAACCACTCTAAATCCTGCTGTGTTCCTCATGTTCTTGAGTGAGATCGATCTAAGACTAGCTACCCCCTGAGTACACACCCTCTGGGCTAGGGCGGGTGCCTTCCGCCACCCGGCCATGGTTTGCAGCACCACGACATTTGGCGCGCCAGGTAGGGGCGCTAGCTGGTCGCATTTCATCATCTTCTTCGTCCCCATGGTTCGCGTGGACGACGTGGAGATGACGGAGGGGGTGGCGTCCTCCACGCCACATGCCTCTCGCGTTCCTGCTCCAGGGGCAACTGTGCCTGTGGAGCAGCCACCGTTGGCGGCGGCGCGCGCCGCCCGCCGGCAAGAGTCAGGGCGCCCATCAAGGGCCCCCTCACAGGCTGCGAGCGGCGGAGCGCTGGCAGCGGCTAGGGAGTTGCTTCGCAACCCCCCGGCTGAGGCAGCCTCGCCAGACGCCCTGAGGCAGTGGCGGGACGACGTCGATCATCTCCTCCATCTGGCTCAGGCCTCCCCCAGTTCTGCAAAGACTGGGCAACGACCTCCGCCTGGCAACGCGGTGGTACCTTACCACCAGCGTCAGGGCGGTGCGTCGGCATCTGTGCGCTCCCCTACCGTGAGGGGTGCACGAACAGAAGACTTGCGGGCGGAGCTCAACCGCCGGCGCGCGGGGGAGGATGCCCGCATCGCTGTCGAGAGGGCGCGGGAGCGCTGTCTCAACATTGAGGGACGCAACCTCAATGTCGATCTGGACGCGGCGGCACCCAGGCCTCCGGTGAACGCCCGGATTCAGTCAGGTGCACCGGTGGCCGGGGTGGGCTGTGCTGCGCTTGCGGAGCACCTCCGCGCCGTGGCGTGGCCACCCAAGTTCCGCCCCACCTGCCGGAAAAGTACGACGGTACTACTAACCCGTCGGAATTCCTGTAGGTGTACGTTACCGCCATCACAGCGGCTGGTGGCAACGGCACCGTCATGGCAAGCTACTTTCATGTAGCCTTGTCTGGGCCAGCCCGGACCTGGCTCATGAACCTTACACCTGGGACAATCCAGTCCTGGGAAGAGCTCTGTGCGAGGTTCACAGCGAACTTCGCCAGCGCCTACCAGCAGCATGGTGTGGAGGCACACCTTCACGCCGTGAGGCAAAAACCCGGGGAAACGCTTCGGGCCTTCATCTCGCGCTTCACCAAGGTACGGGGTACCATTCCTCGTATCTCAGATGCATCTATTATTACTGCTTTCCGCCAGGGGGTGCGTGATGAGAAGATGCTCGAGAAGCTGGCGACGCACGAGGTGGAAAGCGTCACTACGCTTTTCTCCCTGGCAGACAAGTGTGCCAGGGCCGCTGAGGGCCGTGCATGGCACTCAGCCCTGCAAGACAGAGACACCAAGGCTGGTGGCTCCAGTGCTACCGCTCAGGGCGGTGGCAAGAAGAAGAAGAAGAACCGGGGTCGCGGGGAGCCGCATTCTGGCGGACCAGTCGTTGCAGCAGCAGCGCCAGCAGCGGCGCCGGCTGCGGCTGCAGCGGCTGGGGGCCAGAATACACACGGCAAACGCCCTCGCCCGCAAGGTGGAAACGGAGGTTCATGCCCAGTGCATCCCACCGCTCGCCACAGCGCCGCCGACTGCCGCGAGATCCAAAAGCTCGCGAAACGGGTCAGTGGGCGGCGTGAGCAGTCCTCTAAGGATGGCTCACCCCCTCCTCGCCAGCGGGCCAGCAAGGAGAAGGCCTCTGACAGTGGGGCTGCGGCCGGGGAGAAGGAGCTGGGGTACCAATCCCCCGCTCGAGAGCTGAAGGGCGTCTATCACGACGACGACTCCGATTCCGACAATGGCGACCGCCGCAAGAAGCTGTACGTAATGTATGGCGGGAGCTGGGAGCTTGTCTCCCGGCGGGACGTGAAGACCCTTCGCCGGGAGGTCCTTTCGGTGAAGCCGGGGGTCCCGAGGGCGGCGCCGCACCAGAGGTGGATGAACACCACCATCTCTTTCGGGCCATCCGACTGCCCGGAGAATATGGCCGGAGCTGGTGTGCTACCTTTAGTCACCACTCCTGTCATATCCAACGTGAGGCTCTACCACGTGCTGATTGACGGTGGGGCTGGCCTCAACGTCATCAGTTATGCAGCATTTAAGCAGCTGCAGATCCCAGAGTCCAAGCTGACTCCCTCTCGCCCATTCTCCGGAGTGGGCCCACACCCGGTGTTCCCCCTGGGGAGCATCACATTGCCGGTCACGTTCGGGACCGAGGAGAACTTCCGCACAGAAAGCGTCATGTTCGATGTTGCGGAGGTGAACCTCCCGTTCAACGCCATCATTGGCCGACCGGCACTCTACCGCTTCATGGCCATTGCCCACTATGGGTATTTGGTCTTGAAGATGCCTTCCCCTGCCGGAGTCCTCACCGTGCATGGCGACCGCACCGCTACCGTCGCTGCAGTTGAGAGACTGCATACCCTGGCGGCAGAGGCTGCACGCTCCGAGGAGGTTCCGTCCACCTCGCAACCCAGGGCGCCTGCAAAGGCTCCCAAGGTCCAACCATCTGATCCGGACCAAGTTCCCGTGAAGTCGGTACAGATTGGAGCAGACTCCACCAGGACCACCCGCATTGCGGGGAACCTGGAGGAGAAATAGGAAGACGCGCTCATCGCTTTCCTCCGGGCAAATGTCGACGTGTTCGCCTGGGAACCGTCACAGATGCCCGGGATCCCCAGGGAAGTGATCGAGCACAATCTGAGGATCTACCCCGACGCCACGCCGGTGCGCCAGAAGCCTCGGAAGCAGTCCGTGGAGCGGCAGAACTTCATCCGCGAGGAAGTCCACAAGCTCCTACATGCCGGCTTCATCGAGGAGGTCCACCATCCCGAGTGGTTGGCCAATCCGGTCGTCGTCCCAAAGGCCAACGGGAAGCTCCGGATGTGCATCGACTACACCAGCCTCAACAAGGCATGTCCAAGAGACCCCTATCCTCTTCCGCGTATCGATCAGATCGTGGACTCCACCTCCGGGTGTGATCTTTTGTCTTTCCTAGATGCATACTCTGGTTTCCACCAGATTCAGATGTCTAGAGAGGATAGGAAGCATACTGCCTTTGTAACAGTAGATGGGCTTTATTGCTACATTGTCATGCCGTATGGTCTAAGGAATGCCTTACCCACGTTTGTACGAGCTATGAACAAAACCTTCTGTAATCTAATTAGAGATATTGTTGAGGTTTATGTCGACGACATTGTGGTCAAGACTAAGGTAGGGTCAACACTAGTGGAGGACCTGTCCCTCGTCTTCGACCGTCTTCGCGCCACGCGCACGAAGCTGAACCCAGAGAAGTGCATCTTCGGCGTCTCAGCAGGGAAGCTGCTGGGTTTCCTGGTCTCGCATCGAGGCATCGAGGCAAACCCAGCCAAGATCAAGGCGATCGAAGCAATGAGGCCTCCTGGCCGCATCAAGGACGTCCAGAAGCTTACTGGATCTCTCGCTGCTCTTAGCCGCTTCATATCGAGGCTGGCTGAGAGGGCCCTTCCCTTCTTCAAGCTGTTGAGGAGGTCCGGTCCATTTTCATGGACCGAAGAGGCTGAACAGGCCTTCCAGGAGCTGAAGCAGCACCTCACCTCGCTGCCAGTGTTGGTGGCTCCAGAACCCGGTGAGCCGTTGTTTCTGTATCTTGCTGCATCTGCGGAGGCGGTCAGCATGGTGCTGGTCGCCGAAAGGATGGAGCAAACTTGCCAGGGGAGCACCAAGGTCCTCTTGGCCAAGGATGGTGAGCCGGACCCCGGACACGGGGGCCCGTCAGCCTCACCCCAGCTTGAAGGTCTGGATCCTGCACAGGCAGGTCCGGAGGAGCCTCATCCCAGTGGGAACCCAGAACCACTGGGGGCCCCAGGGACAGATGTGGTGGACAAGGGCGAGCCGGACCCAGGAACTAGGGTCCGGACCGTCCAAAAGCCAGTCTACTACGTCAGTGAAGTCCTCCACGAGGCAAAGGCCAGGTATCTTGAGACGCATAAGCTTATCTATGCAATACTTATTGCGTCCAGGAAACTGCACCACTACTTTCAAGCACACCGAGTTGTTGTAGTGACCTCTTACCCATTAAGAGCGATCCTACACAACTCCAACGCCACAGGCAATATCGCCAAGTGGGCAGCAGAGCTGGCAGAGTTCCAACTGGATTTCCAGCCACGCCATGCGGTCAAGAGCCAGATCCTGGCTGATTTCATAGCGGAGTGGACTCCTTCCCCAAGCAACCCTGGGGTCCGGTCATAAATGTTGGACCCCCGGAGCCGGAAATCAGGACACCAGTCTTCACCGAGCCTCACTGGACACTCTTCTTTGATGGGTACGCCCGCGAGAAGTGGGCCGGGGCTGGTGTGGTCCTCATCGACCCAAACGGAGATCAGCTGAAGTACATGGTGCACCTTGAGTTCAAGGCCACCAACAACATGGCGGAATACGAGGCTCTGATCTTCGGCCTGACGCAAGCCCTCTCATTGGGGGTCCGGCAGCTTCTGGTGAAGGGGGACTCCCAGCTAATCATCAAGCAGGTCCGAGGGGATTGCAACTGCAACAATCCCCAGCTCGCGGCATACCTCATTCACGTGAGGAAGCTCGAGAAGGACTTCGACGCCTTGGAACTGCAACACGTTCCCCGCGAGCACAACTCAGCAGCAGATGATCTCTCTGCGAGAGCATCTACCTGGGCATCTGTGCCTGAGGGTGTCTTTGAAAGACGGCTGCTGAAACCTACCGCCCAGCCTGCCAAGCCGGGTGAGGGGGATCAAGCTGGCACCTCGAAGCTAGCGGTCCCGGCAGCATTCCACCTATGGTGCCTAACCGGGGCTGTGTGTTCTGTTGAGGAACCTGGTGTCCTCACAGAGCCACCCCCACCTGCTTTGGGAGCTCCCGATGCATGGATCTCCGAGATCCGGGACTACCTGAAGGATAACATCCTCCCTGATGACGATGTGTCCGCTGAGCGCATAGTCCAATTGGCTAAACGCTACGCGGTGGTAGAAGGGGATCTCTACCGCCGTGGCGCCAACGGAATCCTCATGCGATGCATTTCCCAGGGAGAGGGCCGTGAACTGCTCGCGGAGATCCATGGAGGCGAGTGCGGAAGTCATTCCTCCTCTCGCACGCTTGTTGGCAAGGCCTTTCGGCATGGCTTCTACTGGCCAACAGCACTCCAGGATGCGGCTGAGCTGGTAAGGTCCTGCAAAGCATGCCAGTTCCATGCAAAACAAATACACACCCCAGCTCAAGCTCTGCAGATGATTCCACCCTCATGGCCATTCGCTATGTGGGGTGTGGATATCCTGGGGCCTTTCCCCCGGGCTATCGGCGGATACCGGTTCCTCTATGTCGCCATCAACAAGTTCACCAAGTGGCCGGAAGTTACTCCTGTGGTGAATATTACTAAGAAATCAGCAGTCGCATTCCTCAGGTCCATTGTGTGCAGATTTGGCGTCCCAAACCGCATCATCGCGGACAACGGGACCCAATTCAAAAGCAGACTCTTCCAAGAGTACTGTGAGGACATCGGCATCCAGCTATGCTTTGCGTCCGTGGCACATCCCCGCAGCAATGGACAGGTTGAGAGAGCGAATGCAGAGATCCTCAGGGGACTCAAGACCCGCACCTACAACTGCTTGAAAAAGCATGGTGCCAAATGGGTTGACGAGCTTCCGTGTGTACTATGGGGCAACCGGACCACACCCAGCCGAGCTACCGGGGAGACTCCGTTCTTCCTGGTCTACGGAGCTGAAGCATGCCTTCCCCCAGAAATTCACCTAGGCTCACCACGGGTCCAGGCCTTTGACGAATCCATGCAGGAGCAGCTGCGGTGCGACGACGTGGACTTCGTTGACGAGCGAAGGTGGCGAGCAGCAATCCGAAATGCACGCTACAACCAGGCGCTCCGGCGCTATCATCAACGGTTCGTGCACAGTAGGGAGCTCCGGGCTGGCGACCTCGTCCTCAGACGGATCCTGAACCGAGCGGGGCTCCACAAACTCTCCCCCAGCTGGGAGGGGCCTTTCAAGGTTACAGAGGTATGCCGGCCCGGATGCGTTCGCCTCGCCACAGAAGACGGAGTGCCGCTGCCCAACCCGTGGAACATAGAGCATCTGCGTAAGTTTTACACCTAGGCAGAGCAGGGAAATAACTTTTCCTTTGTAATAAGATAGAGTTAGCGTGCGGCCGGAGCGGTTGAGGGCCACCCTCGTAAACCCGACCTCTGGCATCCATCGCACTAGCGGCTAACGCGCGGCTCAGAGCGGTAGAGGTCCGACCTCATAAACCCGGCCTCTGGCATCCATCGCGCAAGCCATGTACATCGAGATTGCAAAGGAAAGATTTTCTCCTAGTTCTGTCTTTGTGTCAAAGTTAAATTACGCATTTCGATTCTCGGAATTTTCGCTTTTTTCTAACCCCCGCGGGACCTCTGCCCTTGTTGCTGCAATTAAGATCTGCATTGAGCTGCTGGACTACCGTACAGGTCCGGACCCTCTTGCTGCTGGAGAGGGGTCCGACCCCTAGGAACCTACTCTGGGGAGCGGGTACTTGTTTCCTGGGGTGGTTCGAAGCCCAGTGTAGCCGCTTAGCTGGTTCCGTACCCAAAAGCCTGCACTCTCCACCACCCTGTAACGAGTGCTCTAGTACCTAGAGCCGGGTAATTGGGGGCCCGGACGTCGTCCCAGCTCAAGAGCTGGCTTCCTAAGTCCAACATGGCGTGTCCAGCACTATATCTCAAAGGATCGAGCACAGCAAAGTGACCTCACCCACTGCTGCGAAGGGTCTGGGACGATGAAGCCAGGTCCGAAAAGATCGTGCTGTTTCCTGGAGTGGTCCGGAGCCCTGCGTAGCGCCTTAGCCTGGTTCCGACCCTAAGCCTACGCACTCCCCCACTCTGTAACAAGCACAGAGCTACCTGGGCCTGCGCATCTAGAGTCCTGGACCTGGTACCAGCCTGGGATTGGTCAGGAATGAGCCCCGCGGGTCTGCTACTAAGCTATAACTTTGAAGTGGTACACAGGTTAAAACCTGGCCAGTGGTAGACAGTCTCAAACCATTGAGCCTACCTACCAGGGGGTCCGAGTATCTGCTTCAAAGCTTTCATGCAGGATAAGAGCCAATCTCGATGGTAGACAGACTCATAGCAACTGAGTCTCTCTCCCAGGGGGCCCGGGGCATCCGCCTTGTCCCAGACATCATGGATGAATTCTGCATGCGTCAAATAGCTAAGATGCTATGCAGCCCTATGCCAAGGAGGTCCGCAGTATCTTCTACGGCTCAGACGGCAGACAGGTCCAAGCAACTGAACCTGTCTGCTAGAGGGCCAGGGCGCCGGGGTGCTGCATATTGTAAATCAACAACTGACAAATAGCTAAGTTGAAGTTTTTTCTGCTTCAAAAATTTCAGCTAGTACAAGTTTGTTACATAATGCAAAAGGAAAAAGATACGATGCCCAGCTCAAGAGTCTGCAGGTTCTCGCTTGAAGTAGGCGGCGACGAAGTCAACGACCTCCTGCACGCTGTCCCGAGCGGCGGCCTCCGTCTCCGCTACAGGGCCATCGATCACGGGCGCCAGCGAGATGGTCGGGACGTGGCTCCGGAGGCAGGTCAGGATGTGCTCCGCCACCAGCCGGATTAGCTCGCGGCCCTCGGACTCAAGCTGTCCAGCAAGGACTGGCCCCAGGCGCTGGAGCCTATCCGAAGCAGAACTCAGCACCGGGAGGGCGTCAGCTACCGAAGCTGGCGGCACCGCCACCTGGATCGGGCTCAGACCAAGTGGCACCAGCGCCAGGCTTGCTTCGCTTGCCCAGTCAGTGATCCGCTGGGCCTCGACGCGCTAGTCTTCCTGATGCTTCCGGACCGCCTCCCGGACAGCCTCCTGCACCCGGGTGTCCAAGGCCGCCTTGGCCACCTCCACCTCGCGGGACCTCTCCTCGACCTCGCGGGATCTCTCCTCGAGTTCGCGGGACCGCTCCTCCAGCTTGGCCTCCTTCTGCTCCGCATATACCTTCCGTTTCTTGAGCGACTCTCGCTGGCGCCCAAGCTCTTTCTCTATGCCGGTGGCGTGAGCCTCCCGCTTGGCGAGAGATTTCCGGTCCTCCTCCAAATCCGCCTCGTCGGCAGTCAGCTGGCAGGCTCTTTCCTGCAGTTGTTCACGCCATCCCTGCAGAGTCGTAGAGAAGACGTCGAGCTCCTGCCTCCGGACCTCGAGGTCCTCGCTGCGAGTCTCCAGCTCTGACTGCTGGGCTGCGAGGTGGGCCTCGAGGTCGGATCGTTGAGCAGCGAAGCCAACAACCTCCAGGGTGAAGTCCTGCTCCCGCTGCGCCAAGGATTTCTCTCGGTTTGACACTGCGAGCTCTCGGTCAAACACCTTCTTAAGGTTGACTCGGTAGGCCTCTTGGTCCGCCTTGAGCTTTGACCGAGTTTCCGCGGCGTGGGAGGCTTCAGCCTTCGTGTGCGCCTCCAGGCGGGTGTGCCAGTCGAAGAGGCGCTGACGCTCGCTCTCCAGCGCAGACCACTCCCGCCGAAAGGCCACCTCGGTGGAGGAGGTTGCCTCCTCGATCGAACGCCGAACTCGCAACAGCACTTGAGGAAGCGGAGTCGCATCCTCCTCCGGGGATTGGAGCTGCAGGAGCCGCCTGCCAAAGACCACCTCCAACTCTTCCTCCGCAACAGGACCGGAGCTGGAGGTAGGGGCTTCCGCTGCAGCACTTGTCCCCGGCGCCTCCGCTGCTGCCGAGTCGGGCGCGGCCGGGCCCAGCTCCGGCGCCCCCGCTGCTGCCGAGTCTGGGCGCGGCCGGGCTCAGCTCCGGCGCCCCCGCTGCCGCCGAGTCGGGAGCGGCCGGGCCCAGCTCCGGCGCCCCCGCTGCCGCCGAGTCGGGATCGGCGGCCGGGCTCAGCTCCGGCGCCCCCGCTGCTGCCGAGTCGGGCGCGGCCGGGCTCAGCTCCGGCGCCCCCGCTGCCGCCGAGTCGGGAGCGGCCGGGCCCAGCTCCGGCGCCCCCGCTGCCGCCGAGTCGGGCCGCGGCTGGGCCCAGCTCCGGCGCCCCCGATGCCGCCGAGTCGGGCGCGGCGGAGCCTAACTCCGGCGCTCCCGCTGCCGCCGTGGCGGACGCGGCCGCATAGGGCTGCCCCCGCCACCGATACGTCAGGAGCGGCTGCGGCCCTGCCACTGGCACCTCCACCACCGTGTGGGTGCGGCTGCACCCAGCACCGGCGCCACCGCCGCCGCCGCTACTGCACTGAGCACTGCGGAGTCTGGAAATGGCATGACAGTCAGCATCGCGTCATGTGCCACGGAGTAAGCAGCAGGACGTCGTACCTGAGGGTCCCGCACCTGCTGCCACCGTCGCTGTCGATGCCGAGGTCGCCGCCGCCCGGGCACCTGCTGATGTGCCAACGGTGGTAGAAGAACCGCTGGGGCGGGAAGCCCTGGTAGCAAAGCAGAAAAGCCATCAACAACAAAAAAAACGAACAAACAGAACACCGGCGCAAGGGAGGAGAGCAGGATGACACTAACCCAGCAGTACCGGGTACCCAGCGTCCCCGGAGCCCGGGCCTCTTCTCTTGCGGCTGTTGCTGTTGCTGTTGCTGTTGTTGCCCCTGCAGCTGCGATGCAGACGCAACCCGGGCCTGCACCCGTTGCTGCTGTTCCTGCGGCTACGGCATGGGCGCAACCCGGGGTCGCTCCTGTTGCTGCTGCTGCCGTCCGCGTGCCTCCTGCCGCTGCTCTTGCGGCTGCTCCTGCTGCCGGCGGGATGAATTCCTCGGCGGCGATGGTGGTGGTCCAGTTGCGCCAGAGGACCCGTGGGGGTCGGCAACCCGGGAGCTACCCTGGCCTGCGCCCTCAGAAGACCTCTGGCGCTTCGCGGCGGGCTCCGAGACCAGGGTCCCGTCGCCCCGGAGTAGCCTCCGCCGGCCTACGTCCCCCGACGACGCACCGGAGCTGCTCTGAGCCCGGCTGGAGCCGGCCGCGGCCGCGCTGCTAGCCGCGGCCTGTTTCCCCTTCGTAGTGGCGCCGGACCCCGCAGCGCTCAGCGTAGCCTGATCCCCGGACGTGCCAGGGATCCGGAGCCCACGGTTCGGGTCACCCCCGGTCTGCCGTGGGGCCAGTCCCCCGTCGTCCAGGGTTGTCAGGGTGGCCAGCACCGCCAACCTCGCCGGGTCCTCGCAGAGGGGGACTATGCTCTGCGGGAGGATCAGGTTCTCTGGGATGAAGGTGTCTCCCGTCACGTTCCGCACCAGGACCTCCAAGGCCTCCTGGGTCAGATCGCTTCCCTCCCCGCGGTGGGTCCTGTTGCAATCGTTGAGGCCGGTGAAGCTCCACGCCGGTCGCGGCCGCTGCTTTAGGGGGGCGATCCGGCGCTTCACGAAGTCGCCGAGCACGTGCCATGAGGTGAGGCCGCTCCCTGCCAGCGACCTGATCTTATCCAGCACGGAGTCGAACTCCGGCTGCAGCGATGGCTTGGCCCTCCAGGATGCTTTATCGGAGGCGGGCCCCGCGGTCGGCAGGACAAGGCGCTCGTTGGCTTCGGTGGTGGCGATCACCCAATCCCTGCGCCACTCCTCCCACCTTCCGCCAGCAAGGCCCGGAATGTAAGGAGTCGGCAGGTCACTCCTTATCTGGAAGTAGTACCCTCCCACTTCGTCCCTGCTCCTTCCGGACCTCACCAGGATGAAGAAGTAGCGGAAGAGGATGACGCAGGGACGCACTCCCACGAACATCTCGCATAGATGCACAAAGATGGACGCCAGGAGGAGGGAGTGGGGCGTCAGATGCTGAAGCTGGAGGCCGAAGTCTTCCAGCAGCAGCAGCAAGAATGAAGAAATCAGCAGTCCCACACCGGCGGAGACGTGCGAGGTGAATAGCACGAACTCCCCGGTGCGGAGGTTGCCAAGGGGAACCGAGCCTGCTCGCACCCCCCAGCCGGTCTCCTGAGCGCTCCACCCAAGCAGGCGGCGCACTGTGTTCAGCTCTCCCTCGGTCTGGAAGCGACGGGGATGAACAAGGGATGCCATCTCTTGGTGGGTGAGGAAGGAGCCTGTGTAGGGGGGAGAGAAGGGCGAGGGAAGCTCGGAGGCAAAGGGGTGCAAAGGCTGGAGGAAGAAGACGAATACGGGAAAGCAACCGTGGAATGCGGTATGCCCCGTTATAAAGCCTGACTCAACCGGTGCGCCCCGGAACCGTCGCCGGAACTCAAGCGACGCCCGCACCAGGAGTTAGCCGCCCAGTCCATGACGTGGGGGCCCAGGCCCACCTGTCAGGGAGGGTGGGTGATCAACGAGGGTGCGAAAAGGCAGGATCCGAACCGTCGCCCGCACGCGTGAAGCAAGGCGGAAGCTGAGCTGACGTGCGCGCATTAATCGCAGGCGTGGCCGAGCTTTTCGGGAGCTGCGCCGGTGGTAAATGATCCGTTTACTCCGGCCGCAACAATGCCGAACGTCGCGCGTGTGACTAGGTGAACCACTGATCATGGAGCCCATAGTCAGTAATCCGTTGCGACGTGATGAGGCAGCAACCAACCCGACGGGTGGTCAAAGCCGGTCGAGACCCCTGCAGAAAGGAACTTCAAGCCATACAGAGCCAAATCGCAGAAGTGGCCCCACCTGTGGGTTCGTACCTTCCCCAAGGTGGGCCCGGGGGCCACTGTCGATACCCTGTAGCAGGGATACCCACTCTTACTGCAGCAAGGCAGGACCCGCGTAGTTGTCCATAGCTGCGCGGGAAAGGCGGAGTAGCCAGGCCCCACAGGTCAGGCTCTTCCCTCACTAGGCCAACGGCCCCGGACCCGCTCCCCGCCTGGGGAAGGGTCCGAAGACGCCACGTATCCCTAAAGAAGGGAAGCTCCGTGCTGACCACCGAGGCCCGGACCCCCATAGGGGTCCGGGACCTCCTGCGCCCGTCCGGACTACCCTCACCATGTAGGGGTCCGGAACCGCCACGTGTCCCGAGGACGCGGGATCGTGCGCGAGTCTTCCGCAGGGGGACTCGCCCACCCACCGCATTTAATGTGGTGGACAAGGCGTGCTCTGTCGCCGCGGTACGTGAGACAGCCTTTGTCAGGCCTCGCTGAGCACCGCGTATTACCAAGAAGCACAGTGCAGCCGCCTGTGCCGCATCCGCGCAGAGCCTGCCTGCAGCATTAAATGGATACGACAGCACGGCACTTTTCCATCATGCCGCCTACGCCGCAAGCTACACCACCCGCTTAAGCAATGTGACGGGCGGTGCCACTAGCTACGACAGGCCCGACCTGACAAGACGACGCTAGGACATGATGGACGAAGGGCTCCGGGAGCAGGCAAGGGAATCCAAGAGAGAGATCTCCTTTGCCTGCGACGCCATAATGTATGAACAGTACGTTAGTTTATACTACATCGTTGGACCCACCTGTCGGGGATCCAATGGCTGTGTACGCGCCCCCTTGAGATATAAAAGGGAGGCGCTCGTCAGACAGATCCGGACAGACTCAAGCTCTCGCACCTTCTCACTCTCGTGGGAAGGCAATACAACACACAGTGGACGTAGGGTATTACGCTCCGGCGGCCCGAACCACTCTAAATCCTGCTGTGTTCCTCGTGTTCTTGAGTGAGATCGATCTAAGACTAGCTACCCCCTGAGTACACACCCTCTGGGCTAGGGCGGGTGCCTTCCGCCACCCGGCCGTGGTTTGCAGCACCACGACAATAGGGCTCTCGTGGTGCACTATGCTTGCTGCAGTATTGTTGTTGATTGTGATTTCTTTGTGCCGTGCTTGCTGTTTAGTGATGACTGGGTCTCCGTGTGAGAGAGTCGCACGATGTCGTGAGAAGGTTCAAAGGAGGAAGTTTGTTGTTACACAAGGTCAGTAGGATCGTTATATATTGTTGTGTCATAGAACAGATGTCGTGTCCTTTTGTTCACTGGTGGTGTTGTTTGGATTTCGTCGTTCTTTCGTAGGTTCTTTTCCGCAGATTGTTCCTGCCACTAGCAGTGATCCTTCTTGCCTTGGTGATCTTCCAGTTCCAGGGCCATCCAACCAGCCATGCACATTTCAGCCAGCAGACCCATGTGATCTTTTGCCGGTTTCTCGAAAGAGGACGAGTGAGTGAATTTTAGGCATATACACTCGATTGGGGGGGGGGTTAAAAGATGCTGACTTTTTCACCACCTGAACTAAACAGGAGGAAAGTCCTTGATGGACTTCCCTGCAGAAATTGCCACTTTAAACCGGCGCCTTCGTATCAGCAGGATGCGAAGTAAGAGGTCCTCTGATTGTGATGTTTCTGTGCCTGTGATGGTCCCTCTTGATAGAGGCCGCATAGAAGAGTTGAAAGGTTTGTAGGTATTTTATTTTGAACTTGCTTGGAGAATGATTTTATTGGTGTTATGCCTATAGCCCTGACTTTTCATTGTGCGCCTGTAGAAACCTTCCCAGAACGGTCCTACTATGGTGGCCCAACGCATGAGTGCCCATACTGTGGTGCTGCCTTTTGGTTCCAGGAGCGAGTGAAGACCGCTTCCATTGTATCCAAAAGAAAGTTTGTGTATAACCTTTGCTGTAGGGGAGGCAAAATTAATCTAAAACCTTTTAAGAAGCCACCAGCTCCCCTGGCTGACTTGCTGAGATTCGATGGCGATGCACGTTCAAAGCGATTCCTTAGGCAGATTCGATCATATAATTCTTTGTTTGCATTCACCTCTTTGGGTGCAGCTGTGGATAAAACGATAAATAATGGCACTGCTCCTTATGTATTCAAAATAAATGGAGTTGTTCACCATCGTATTGGTTCCCTAATGCCGCACAACGGCTCACAACCAAAATTTGCACAACTTTATATATACAATACTGAACACGAGGCGCAGAACCGTTTAGGCTTGTTTGAGGCTGATGGTAATGCTGCTAACCAGCCAGACCCAATGGTAGTGTTGTCCCTATTAGAGATGTTAGATGAGCACAACAACCTTGTCAAAGCATTCCGATACGCTAGAGAATGGTTAGAACAGGAGGGAGACCAAAAAGTGACATTGAGGCTATTGGGCTGTAACTCAAGGCAGGATGTTCAGTACAACCTTCCAGTGAGTGGTGAAATTGCAGCGATAATAGTGGGTGACTATTCAGCTGATGAGTACACTTATGATGTCCTTGTGCATGATAGGAATCGTGGGTTAAAGCGTGTTTCATGTTTGCACCCATGTTACATGGCTCTGCAGTATCCATTGTTGTTTCCTTATGGTGAGCACGGCTACCATCTTGGCATTAGGTATACAAACGCAGAGGAAGAGGGTACTCTTCGTAAATATGTCACGATGCTTGAGTTCGGTAGATTCCATATGCACTACAGGCTAAATGAAGCGAATCCTTTCACTTGCTATGGTAGGTTGAGTGACCAAATAGCTGTTGATTTCTTCTCCACAGTTGAGGGGTCTAGGCTAAAGTTTATAGCTGACCACCAAAAAGAGCTGAGATATGAATCTGTTCAGGGAATAGCCGATGCGATTGATAAGGGTTTTACTAATGCGGATTCTGTTGGTGGTAGATTTGTTGTGCCTGCAAGTTTTACTGGTGGGAGGAGGTATTATGTGATGAACTACCAAGATGCGATGGCCATATGCAGGGTCTATGGCCCTCCTGATCTTTTTGTGACCTTTACATGCAACACAAAGTGGAGAGAGATAGCAGGTGCTTTGCGATATGAGCCTGGCCAGCTGCCTTGTGATCGGTCAGATTTAATTGTACGGGTTTTCCATATGAAAGTTGACGAATTCATAGATGATATTAGGGAGGGTCGGACATTTGGTGCAGTGCGTGCATGTGAGACATAATTTAGAGTAGCCGTGCATACTGCTCTTCTGTTTTTATTGTTAGTATGTCTTATATGTGCCATTGCTTATGCAGTTTTGTACACTGTTGAGATCCAAAAGCGTGGCCTGTCTCATATACATTGCCTTGTGTGGTTGGCTGAGCCAAATTCAGAGTTTAGTGCTTCCATCATTGATGGTTTTATCTGCGCAGAAATCCCAGACATAAACATTGACCCACTTGGTTATGCATTAGTCGATGAATTTATGATACATGGTCCATGTGGCGATAACAACAAAAAAATGTCCATGCATGAAAGACAACAAATGTTCAAAGAATTTTCCTAAATCATTTCAGGATGAGACAATTGTAGATGACTTTGGTTTTACTATCTACAAGCGTAGAAACGATGGCAGACATGTTGTGAAGAATGGCGTCAGGCTAGATAACAGGAATGTTGTTCCATATAACATGAACCTCCTTAAAAAGTACAATGCACACATCAATGTGGAATGGTGTAACAAATCTAACATGATCAAATACTTGTTTAAGTGTGTTACAAAGGGAAGCGATAGGGCGAAGATTTACTTTGAGGTTACTGCAAAGACACCTAATGCATCTCCTGGACCTCAATTGGCTCCACGGAATGAAATCCAAGAATACATTGATGCTAGGTTTCTATCCTCTTGTGAAGCTCTATGGCGTGCTTTTGAATATGATATTCACTTTAGAATGCCTCCGGTAGAGCGATTATGTGTTCACCTTCCGGGAATGAATCATGTGCGGTACGAGCCAGGAGCTGACCTACGGGCACTACTTGCTAGCCCAGCAGCAAAAAGCACGATGTTGATCGCGTGGTCCGATGCGAATGCAAAACATGAGGACGCTAGACACTTGACATACTGCGATTTTCCAAAAAAAATGGACTTGGGATGCTTCCAACCGATGCTGGCGAAAAAGAGTACCTTGTGCTAAGATTGGACGTATGTACTACGTACATCCAGCTGCTGGTGAACTTTATTACCTGCGCATGCTGTTGATGATAGTTAAAGGCGCAACGAACTATCCTGATGTGAGAACCTTTAACAATAGAGTGTACAGTACATTTCGAGAAGCATGTGAGGCAAGAGGTCTGCTTGAGAGCGATAATGAATGGAGCCTTCTATTTGATGAGGCCATAGTGTCTGCATCAGCGTATCAGCTTAGGCATTTATTTGTCACTATGGTGCTTTTCTGTTCTGTCAGTGATGTCCGTGCTTTGTTTGATAAGTACTGGCTTTACTTTACGGATGACATACATAGAGGACTAAGGAATGCGCTTGGGAACCCCAACTATATTGTCCCGCACGAGCAACTAATGAACCTACTTATACAAAAATTAACAGACCTTTTTGCTAATAGTGGTGGCAACATAAATAACTACAACTTACCAAAGCTAACAACGCAGGGTTATGGTGTGAATGATAATAGGTTAATTAATGACGAGCTTGATTCTGAACCCTTGATGCTATCCATGCATGCTTCATCTTTGGTGTCACAATTAAACGCTGACCAAAAAAATGTGTTCGATGTAATCACTGAACGTGTTCTAAGTGGATCTGCTGGTTTTTTCTTTGTGTGTGGCCATGGTGGCACTGGCAAAACTTTCTTATGGAATGCTATAATCGCGAGATTACGATCTGAAAAGAAAATAGTGCTTGCTGTTGCATCTTCTGGTGTAGCATCTTTGCTACTGCCTAGAGGACGAACTGCACACTCTAGTTTTAAAATACCTTTCGACATAACCGAGGCTGCCACGTGTAGTGTGAAAAGAGGTACAATGCTTGCTGAACTTATACAAGTGGCTGCCCTCATTATATGGGATGAAGCTCCAATGACTCACCGCCGTTGTTTTGAGGCATTAGACAGAACTATGAGAGATATCCTTTCTGAGCATAACCCAGCCAATGCATTGCTTCCTTTTGGAGGCAAGCCCGTTGTCCTTGGCGGTGACTTCAGGCAGATCCTACCAGTAGTTCGCAAAGGATCGCGATCCACTATCGTTGCTGCATCTATCACAAATTCTAAGTTATGGCAACATGTAGTGCTTTTAAAATTGCATACAAATATGCGACTTCTGAACCCCACATTAGAAGGAAACCAGCGAGATGAACTTGAACAATTTAGCAAGTGGGTCTTAGCTATCGGTGATGGTACTGCCCCCGCTGAGAAAAGGGGGGAAGAACGTAAAGCCTCATGGGTTACCATTCCGGATGATCTATTGATTCGTACTGATGGTGATAGGGTTGCTGCCCTGGTGTCTGAGGTGTACCCCGATTTGTTGTCAAACTATCAGGATCCTACGTATTTAGCCTCACGAGCCATTGTCTGTCCAAATAATCTTACGGTTGACGAAATAAATGAATACATTGTGTCAATGCTCCCTGGTGATAGTGTGCAGTATATAAGTTGTGACACTATATCGAAAACATCTGAATGCATCCCAGATTTTGACATGCTCTACCCTACTGAGTTCCTCAACTCAATTGAAGCAAATAATTTTCCTTCTCATAGGCTTGTGCTTAAGAAGGGCGTTGTAGTAATGCTTTTGCGAAACCTAAACCAGAATATGGGCCTGTGTAATGGAACTAGGCTACTTATTACTGATCTTGGACAGCTTGCTGCAATGTGTGGTGCTAACGGGATCTAATGTTGGCGAAAGTGTCTTTATACCTAGAACCGCCCTACACACGACAGATGTAAAATGGCCCTTCACATTGCAGAGAAGACAATTTCCTGTGCTAGTGTGCTATGCAATGACAATAAATAAAAGCCAGGGTCAGACCCTATCAAGAGTAGGCATTTACCTGAAGAAACCTGTTTTTACACATGGGCAACTTTATGTTGCGATTTCAAGAGCTACATCTAGATGTGGGCTTAATATTTTGATTGAAAATGATGATGGTTCATGTGGATCACAAACTCGAAACGTAGTGTACCATGAGGTTCTTGATGCCGCTGATGCGGCATCGGCTTAGTACTCCTACCATACCATGATTTTGCGTTGTACATATTTTTGTGTTTGTTATATGTTTCAAAGATGGCTGCTTGTCGAAACTTTTGTTGCCTTCTGATTGTTGATTGGCTGTTCTGGTGTGATATGTGTGCTTTTGGCTAAGGTGTTGCCCACTTCTTTGTTGATTCCTTTTACACCAATTGGAACTAATCTGCTAATGTCATTGATTTGTATTCTCACGGCTTGAACAAATCTCCTTTATATGCAGATGGCAGATCTACTGCTTCCCCACCTTATGCCTGGAAACTGCAATGATCGTATTTGCGTGCGTGTCTCTAGGTTTTGGAATTTCTGTGATCCTAATGACGAGAAAAAGTTGCTGCATAGTGATATGGTTCTAATTGATGAGGAGGTATGGAGGTTCATTTATGTATTGCCTTGCTCAGTTAGCATCACTAGCATGCCTTTGCAGTATACCTTATTAGCTATGGCCCCATTCTTTTGGATAGGGCAACACCATCCATGCCCAGATCTACCCTGCTGCTAGCCAACTGTTCAAGCAGTCCGTAAAGGAGGGAAATGTCTATAACTTCTACTATTTTCGAGTCAAGAACAGCGAGAACTATAAACCAGTTGCAAATGATCACATGCTTTACTTTTCAAAATGGACCAAGATTGAGGAGGTGGTTGATATTCCTCCTGCTTTCCCCATGTATGCCTACTCCATTGCTTCCATGGAACAGCTACAGGAACGTGTGGACAGTAGAGCACTCTTCACTGGTAAATAACATCTGAACTGTTTTATGAGTGTGTTTCAGCCTGTTCATAGCAATAGCTAATGCACTGTTATTTCTTAAAATAGATGTTATTGGAGTGATCACTGCTATTTCAAATGTTGGGGCAATACAAACAAAAATGAGGCAGGGTCAAAGCTTGAGGAGGGCCATCACTATACGTCTCCCAAGGTAGGCCATAAAATGAATTATGCTTTAAACCTATCACTATATGTTATACTGCACACTAACATTTCCTTTCACCTGTGTTATAGCGGTGATCTGTTAGATGTTGTGCTTTGGTCGGAGCGGGCCACTTCATTCCTGGCTGAGGAGATACATGGCAATGGACAGGCTTCTCCACAGATAGTAATCTTTGTTGGTACTCTGGTCAGAAGCTTTGGAGGTAAATCGCTGTCTGGTGGTTCATCGTGCAAGTGGTACATAAATCCTGAGGTCCCCGAGGTGAAAAGGCTTATGGCTAGGTACTTGCAAACATATGTTACAGCATTCTCTATATACATTTATCTAGATCAGTTTCCAACATTTTTAAAACTCGCTGCATGTATATGTTGTACCTTTTTATGTTTATAGTTTTTAAGAGAATAGTTTTTCCCTTTCCTGGACAGTGCAAAGACTATGCATAAGCCAATTACTTGGGCTGAGAATGTGGGCTGTTCTAGATCAAAGGATGCTGCTAAAGAGAAGAAAGTCTCGGATATCATTAACATGAATCCTTTCGAATGCAAGGTACTATTGTTATTGCAGCATTTCATAAATGTGATGTACCTCTAATCAATTGATGCTTACTTGTGTTTCCTCTTGTCAGAAAAATGAGTTCTTGGTTACAGTGACAGTAAGGAAGATTGATGGTTCATGGTGGTACAATGCCTGCAAGAAATGTATGCAAACAACTAAGCGTCATGGTGATTCATACAGGTGCACTAATCCTAAATGTGGTTACATTGGAATGCCCACTCAAAGGTCAGTTGCTGGCTAGTACTGTTGACTACTTTATCTTTTTTTTCCTGTTAAGTTTTCTAATCCATCTATATGTATAGGTTCAAGTTATCAGTTCTTGCTGGAGATGAGACAGGTGATACTGATTTCATTATCTTTGGACGCCAAGCACAGCGGCTCACAAAAAAGACAGCGGATACCCTCATTGCTGATAACCCAAGTGGCTTTATCCCAGATGAAATTACAAGGCTTCTTGAGAAGACTTTCATATGGAGTGTCAGTTTTACAGAGAGCACAATAGACTCAGGAAATGTTACCTTTCAAGTTAATGCAGTGGTAGGAGAAATAAATGATGGAAGTGCTACCATTCCAGCAACACCAGACGGATCCCAAGCATCCTCTCTCATGCTCTCAGGAGGTGTAGGCACAAGCATACAGAATACTCAAAAAAGTCATGCCTTGACTTTATCCTCGCTGCCTGCTACTTCTGAACCTAGCCTTGCCTCAAGCGCCACACCAGCCAAACAAACATTTCCTGCTTCTGAGCCACCCGAGACTCCTCAGAGTGTAAGGAGCAATGCTCATGATAAGATAAATTACTCCTTGTTATTGTACATGCTGCCTTAACTGAGATTTCAGTATATTAATTCATACATGTGAATGGTGCTTCTCCTTGATTGTCTTTTTTACATTTCTTGCCACAGGACAAGGCTTTGGCTTGCACTGCAGATGCCCCTGGTGATTCTCCTACACAAACACAGGGGGGAAGTGCTCGTGATGAGGTAGATTTTTCCTTGCTGTCCTTCCAGTTATATGTAGACACTCCATCTGAAATACACAGGCAATGGTTTCTTTGTATTTTTATCCACACTAATAGACTATAGCTCTAGAATTTCTTCTTATCGGATAAAGACTTATGATCAGTAGACTTAGTTGCTCATTTTTAGCATTTCTTGTAACAGGACAAGACTTTGGCTTCCATTGCACATGCCGCTGGTGGGTCTTCTACAAAGACACAGAAAAGCACTACAAAGAAGAGGTTATCCCTATCACCATAAATTTTTTTGGTTGTCACTTTGTTAATAAGCACGAAACTTATATCTATACTTATAGGTCTCGCCCATCTCCTAACAAAAATATTGCTAAAAAACTTTTCATTCCTGGGCAAGCTGGAGATGACAGTGGCAGCGGTAACGATGCTGCAGATGCTCCTGATCAGACCAAGTAATTTGGCCCTTTTACTTGCCTGTGTTACTGTTATTAAAATGGCTAAAGGATTAAGGAATTCCCATAATGCTCCAATTGTCATGCTCTACATGACTACTGGGAAACTTGTACTGTAAGGTGTACTTCTTTACTTAGGATGCAGATGATTGATCTTTGAGGAATAACGATTTATAGTCAATGCCTTATTGGAATCCACATCTGTTTGCTTATTATGTGAATATCACTTCTTGGTTTGTTGATCTTTTGTAATTAGCAACCTACCGTCCTGATCATTTGGAAGTTGTTATATGGACATGACACATGCGACACATGCGACACATGCTAAACATTAAAGTATTATTCTTTTGTAGTCCAAGCAAGGATGATGCATGAGCAGTGAAGCTCATGTTGCTTTTGTCTCTACCGGTTGCAGCTGGCTTTTGTGTGCCCTTCCTCCATCAAGAAGAGTCCAATGCATGGGACCTAGAGTCTGCATTGACCTCAATCTGCAAACCGTGTAGCATGGTGATTAGCTTTTGGTTTCAGATAGTATTCAAAACTACCAGCTAGGTTGTTTGGTAGTTATGCATACTTGCTGTTACATGTAGATTTAAGGTGCTCGGATGTGTTGTAATATTGATGCTCCAAATGCCGAACAGACACCTGATGATAGGTTAGTTTCATGCTCGGATGTAACCATGGTGATCGGATGTACTGTAATGATGATTGAAATGTTGCCGGACAGACACCTGATGGATAGGATAGCCTGGTGCTCGGATGTGATGTCATGTGATGTGATGGCTAGCATAATTTGGTGCTCGGATGTGCTGTAATATTTATGGTTCAAATGCCGGATAAACACCTATGTTAATATGTTCATGATCTGCTTGCTATCGAATGTGTTGGCTTCGTATTGAATCCATGCTATACTATGCATATGGTTTAATTGTTATTTTTTATTGTCTTATGCTTACTTATGTTTGATAGTTAAAATGATAGGGCGCACATCGCGCGCCGAATGTTCTAGTACATGTTATAAATGGAAGAGGTTTTGGCTGTCCCCCACCAAACGAAAAACATACACACCAAGGCAACCAATAATACATGTTATAAATGGAAGAGGTTTTGGCTGTGAGCTTGTCCGCGGGGTGTCAACCAGCTGCTGTCGCCGCTTGGGCTAGCAACCTTAGGCCACAATTATTCTTTTCCATCATCAATCACTTGATATCTAAAAATCCCCGTTTAAAGCTCACTATCTGCAACAGATGGTGTGCAGCAAGGACCAACGAGAAATGCTCGCCGCAGCTCCGGCCGGCCACCTGCACCGACTTCGACAACTACCATGGAAGGTAGATCGGGATGAGGGCGGGACAGAGACATGGCTCCGATTGGTGAGGCTGCTCACAACCTCACATCGCCGTCCCTATCGACATGGCCGGCTACGAGCTCCCCGAACCCTCCGCCCGTGCTCGGGCCGCCTCTGCCGGTCTGCCCTCTGCTTCTCTCCCCGCCGGCAGGAGCATCGTCCCCGTCCCCAGGTTCCCCGCCCGCACTCGGATGAGGAGAGGCAATGAGACGAGACCGCGAGAGAGACGGAGGCCGGCTGGTGCCTGCAGGCCGCCGTGCATGGACCTGTCTCACCGCCGGCCAGCTCCATCCATCCGGCCGGTCAGTGCCGCGCGCCATGGCGGCCGCAGCTGCTCGTTCCACGCTGCGCTACATGTGTCAGACGCAGCCAAGACTTGGAAATTGAAGTTTGCAGTTGCCGCCAGTCCCTCCCTGGGTAGCTCACAATGTGCACACGATGGCGCTCATCCTGCATCAGTTCCTGGGTGCATGGCGCGGCATGCTAAAATTGGAAACCGCAGTGTCCAAGATTAGAAGCTTGAAAGCCGTGGTTGATCTTGAAACCATGGAGACGGGCACCCCTGGGGGAGAGGACACGACGACCGGCACGCGTCCTACGATTTAGGACGGGACCGCCGCACCACTCGTCGGCCCGGCCCTTCACCGGTTTAAGTGCTCGCCGCTCCCGCCCTGACGCATTCTTCTCTCCCCCTCGCCGCGCAAGGACCAACAGGAGGGGCCCTCCACCGGTTTGGTTCCGCCGCCGCGCCGCCGCCGGGCACAATGGCGGGAGCCGTGATCGTGCACCACACCACGAGGTACAAGACGTACCCCGGCGAGATCACCGGCATCGTCGTCTTCGCCTGCCTCATCGCCTCCGTCGCCGGCTGCATCTTCGGCTACGACATCGGCCTCACCTGTGAGCATTGTAGCCGGAATGCCAAATCAGGGGATTGCTCTGCAGCTCTAGTGCTCTGACGACGAGGGGTCTTGTTGGTGATCGTGCAGCCGGGTTGACGTCGACGGAGCCGTTCCTGGTCAAGTTCTTCCCGTCCATCTACGAGGAGATGAAGAAGCAGGTGGTGGTGAACCAGTACTGCAAGTTCGACAGCCAGCTCCTGACGCTCTTCAGCTCCTCCCTCTTCCTCGCCGCGATGATCGCCGCCTTCCTCGCCGGGCCCCTGACCCGGGCCTTCGGCCGCAAGTGGACCCTGTTCACCGCCGCGTCTGCGTACGTGTGCGGCGCGTGCCTCGGCGGCGTGTCCTTCAACTTCCCGATGCTGCTCACCGGGCGGATGCTCGTCGGCGCCGGCGTCGGGCTCTCCATCCAGGCGTCGCCGCTCTACATCTCGGAGATGGCGCCGGCGCAGCAGCGCGGGATGCTCAACATCATGTTCCAGCTGATGATCACGGTAGGGATCCTGACGGCGAACATGACCAACTACCTGGCGTCCAAGATCCCCGGCGGGTGGGGGTGGCGCATCGCCGTGGCGTTCGGCGCCGTCCCCGCCGGCGTCATCGCGCTGGGCTCGCTGGCCATCCCGGACACCCCGACGTCGCTGATCCAGCGCGGCGACACGGCGACGGCGCGCAAGACGCTGGCCCAGATCCGCGGCATGGGCGACGTCCGCGAGGAGATGGACGACCTGTCGGCGGCGAGCGAGGACGCCAAGGCCGTGGAGAACCCGTGGCGGGAGCTCTTCTTCGGCGGCAAGTACAAGCCCCAGCTGACCTTCTCGCTGCTCATCCCCTTCTTCCAGCAGCTCACCGGCATCAACGTCATCATGTTCTACGCGCCGGTGCTGTTCAAGACCGTCGGGTTCAAGCAGAACGCCTCCCTCGTGTCCTCCGTCATCACCGGCCTCGTCAACGTCTTCTCCACCTTCGTCGCCGTCCTGACCGCCGACAAGGTCGGCCGCCGCGCCCTCTTCCTCCAGGGTGGCACGCAGATGATCATCTCCCAGGTCGGCCGGCCGCCGCTCATCATCATCATCATCATCTTCTTCTTCCCTCCCGAGCTTGCCCATGAATGTGTCTGATGCCGTCGCCATGATCCAAAATTCCAAATTCTTGCACGCAGATCCTGGTGGGCACCTTCATCGGGCTGCAGTTCGGCATGAGCGGGACGGGCGCCATCTCGGAGCAGTACGCCATGTGCATCGTGCTGTTCGTGTGCGTGTACGTGGCCGGGTTCGCGTGGTCGTGGGGGCCCATGGGGTGGCTGATCCCCAGCGAGATCTACCCGCTGGCGGTGCGGTCGGCGGCGATGAGCGTCACGGTGGCCGTCAACATGTTCTTCACGGCCTTCATCGGCCAGATCTTCCTCACGCTGCTCTGCCACCTGCGCTTCGGCCTCTTCTACTTCTTCGGCGGCTGGGTGCTGCTCATGACGCTCTTCATCGCCATGCTGCTGCCGGAGACCAAGAACGTGCCCGTCGAGGAGATGGCGCACGTCTGGAAGAAGCACTGGTTCTGGAGGAAGTTCGTCGTCGACACCTCCTCCGACGCGCGCAGCGCCGAGATGAGGAAGAGGATAGCGCTAGAGATGAGCTAGCTCACCTGATGGTGAGGCCTGCAGGCCGCCATCATCATCAGCCAAGTACATTTATTTCATGGATCAATAGATAGACTGCAGAACACATATGATATGAATGTTGTTGTAGATTTGATCATACATACTCCTAGCATACTCTCTTGTACTAATTAACTGTTTGTTTTACCTCCTCTCTGTTTTTTCTCTCTCTTCGGTTTCATGCCGAGTTGTCAGCAGCATTTTTTTTCCTTTTTTAATTGATGAAGAAGAATACAGTACGATTTATCATCCAGTAATCTCAAGTGGTGGACTGTGCTGCTGTGAATCTGTGATCGCTAGTTTTCTCACCACTAGCTTTTCCGTTTTAGATTCACCTGCACCTGTAAACATACGGATGGGTCCGGACTGCTGATCTAGCCTAGCCATTCGCTCATTTGTGGACAGCAAGGCGCCAAGGCCCGAGCCACAGATATAAACTAATAATTGAAGTCCTTTTTCAAGTCATTCACTTTCCCTTTTTTCTACTTTTTCTAAGTATTAAATTCCCTTTTTTTCTGTCCACTTTACCTTTTCAAGATTCTTTTACGCAAAACTAGCTAAGCCAACCTACAAGGAATTAGGTGGATCCAAGATCCATGCTACGAAGAAGCAAAGCACCAAAGCTCTCTGCCAGTTTCAAGATCCTCACTTTGAACCATCAATTCGCATGCAAAACTTACAAAGGGAAAATGAGTTAAAATGAGGTTTAGTAGCATCAGGTTTCAGCAAATTTTGGTAACCTTGCCGTCTGCCGATCCTGACTTTCAACTAGCAATTCGCAAACGAAACCCCAAGGGTAACTTAAATTTCACACACACGAGCGCGCGCACAAGTACAGGGATACTCTGCTGCTCCAAGCACCACTCTGGAACTTGCTATTTACAGAAAGCTCTTAGCTATGGCTTCCAGCAGTTCACACCCAAGCAAACAACTAGTGGTAGCAGTACTATGATACAGTACAAATCCGGCAGCCCGGCCGGCCGGAGCCGATCGAGCCGCCTGGAGCACGGCGGAGCGCCGCGAGAGCTCGCCGGGCGGGCCGAGCAGAGAGGGAGCATAGCATCACTTGGGTCCCCAGAGCAGCAGGTGCATCACCTTGGCCGTCTTGCCGTTGTCCTCGCGCCCTGCGCGCCGCCCCGGCTGCTGCTGCTGCTGCTGCTGCCGCAGCTCCCTCCCCGCCGCCATCCCGGCGTCGCGCGCCATCAGCGCGCGCCGGAGCGCCGCGAGCTCCGGCCACCTGCTCTCCCGGTCGCCGCCGCCGCCGCTCATGGCTCCTGCCGCCGCCGCTGCTGCGCCACCGTAGTAGCTAGCAAGCACCTCTCGGCTCTCTAGCTCCTGAGTCCTGCTACAAACAAGCCACGCCGTTTTATAGAGCGGCCAGGCGCTGGCGGCTAGCGGCAGCAGCAAATATTGCGTCGTGTGATCGACGCGAGGCCGCCGATCGGGCGGCCGGACGCCGGAAATATCTGGCTGACGCGGCGCCAGATCTTTTTTTTTTCTCACTGCCGTGGCCGTAACGTCCTCGGCTTCAGGGCGCGGACGAAGTCTGGAAAGCTCCCTCCGCTTGCTCGGGACTCGGGAGGTGAGGCCGTCGGGATCAAGGAATTACCCCCAAATAATCAGTGATCAGCGAGTGATCGGTAGGCGACCGCGTGGGTTGACGGCGATCTCGGCGGCGGGTTTTTCCACGAGCGGCGGGCCCGGCGGTCGGAGGATCCGGTGGTGGGGGTGCTCCGGTGGGGCGCGGGTCGCCGCCGGGTGGTCGCGGTCCGGGGCCGGGGCCGGGACCGGGACGGCCATTCATGGGCGTGGGGCTAGGGGTGACGAGGAGGGATCCAGACGGCTCCGGAAGTGGAGGTGGTGTCTGGCAGTCTGGACGACTGACGAGTGGTGCGTGCGCGCCAAGATGTGGCGTGTGTGCTTGACGCTGGGTATTGGGTAGAACCGTGGAACATCCGGGCGCCCGGAAGCCACAACACTCTGCTTCAAACTTTACTTGTGCCTCTTCATTTGAGTTCGCCAATGAAACAATATCTTTCAATGCAAAGTTTTATTTCACGATTTCATGTATTAGCCATAACAATTAATTGTGAGGTACATATATGATTGGACACAATCGTATGAAATGAAACTCTATAATCCTCAATGCAGGTTTCAATAATTTTCATAGTATTGGAAACACTGTATACACAGTTTCATCGGATGAGTCTTTTTCCCTCTCTTTCTTTGTAATTACCTTGACATATCATCATAAATGCTGATGTGTCACTATAATGAGCCTAAGTTCGGCTGATGGGACCCATAAAACTTAAGGTATAGAGACAGGTCAGATACAAGCATACAAAGTTCAACTCTCACAATTACAAACACTTTAGGCGTCTAATGCAAGGCAAGATAATCAATACTACAAAGTCTCGCTCTATGCCCCTAAAATGTAAAAATATACTTGCGGATGGGGAAAATATATATATGAAGAACGAAATACGTAAAGGTAAATCAGCCTTACAATTCTTGGACTTTGTCCAATTAATTAACAGGGAATTCAGAGTTTCCTTCTTAGAGAGTACACTGCGCTCAACCCTCATGGATCTCTCGCACAACACGGGTTCTATTTGGTTTCTTCCTAGAATGCCTAGAAGGCACTTTGACCGCTAATTAGGGGTATTAAATAAAGTTCGTTTATAAAACCAACTTCAGAACCCCTGTGTTAAGAACCCTGATGAATTTAATGAGACCTTTGATCGCATGATTAGAAGATAGTTACTGTAGCATCACTGCAGCCAATCATCGATCAATTGCCATCATTAAATTTCGTCGTGAGAAATTACACTCATCCGTGAAGATGTTTTTCAAATAAATTTCATTTAGTACTCCATATATGTAAAAAAAAAATCTAAAAATTCCTAGAAGAGGAAACCAAACAGGATCACGGCTTCACCAGTCGCCACTACAAATAAAGGGAGAAGAGGAAGCGGAAAATTTCTTTACTGCCGTAGCACTTCTGCACAGTCTATTATTTACTGTTGTCAGTAACGGATGTTCCTCGTCCTCACATGGTAATGGGACATATATATAACGGCAAATACAGAATTGTGGCAAAAAGAAAAAACTCTTTTTTGAAAGGCAAACGAAAAACTAATAGCGTGCAGTAAGAAAAACTATGGAGTGCCTCGAAAAAAAAAACACTAAGGAGCGCGAATGTGCCATTCAAAAGAAAAAGAAAAACTAAGGAGTGTACAGTTTTTAAGCTCCCCTTCCCCATGGGCCATGGCCCGTGCCGCGACGCTTTGGCAGTTTGGCAACATGCATGCACCATGCCACCGCCCTGCTTCCTTGGAAACGGGGCGAGCGGTGAGCGCCTCCCGTCGGAGTCCAAAACCGGCGACGCGCTCCCTGTTTTCGCCTCCACCCACCTCCGTTTCTCCGCCGGATTGCCGCCGGGCCGCGTAGTATAAAACGCCCTCCCCGCACGCCAACCCGCCTGTCACCAGCGGACATCCCGAGGTCAGTGCTCTGTAGTAGAGATGGCGGCGGCGGGCGGGAAGGCGCCGTCGCTGGTGGTGGCGGCGAGCATGGGCGCGGTGGAGGCGCTCAAGGACCAGGCGGGCCTGTGCCGCTGGGACTACGCGCTGCGCTCGCTCTACCGCCGCGCCGCCGCGCCCCGGATCCACGCCCTGTCCGCCGCGCTCTCGGATTCCGCGGCGGCCGATCTGCCCCGGCCGGCCGCGGGCGCGGGCCGGCCATCGGCGGCGGACGCCTGCAGGATGCGCAAGGCCTACCACCTCGTGTGCTGGGGGCCCAACTGACCGGCGTCGACGCCGGCCGGCGCTTCTTGTTCCCCTGTAGCTTCTCTGGCTTGTTTCTCTAGCGGTGTCCTCCTCCCGTGTGTTGCTCCGGCACCCATCATCGATCTATCCATCCGTGTGCATTGGCAGATGAGAGGGCGATGTGATCAATTGGATGCTCGTCGTTTGGGTTCAGAAGATTTAGGATTGATTCAAAAAAAAAATTACTTGTACTTGGGACTTTGACTTGCATCGTTCTTGCGAATTCTGAACCGAACATAGTGCCAATTCAGAAGGCAACAACCAACCAGATCTTGCTGGTTCAATTGTACGGCACAGTCTAACATTTGCGAAGAATCTGCAGACAAGGGCGTTCGCGCTAGGATTTATAGTGCTAATAAATAGTGATATTTTGACCGGTAATTATAGTGTCAAACAAAGTCAATTTATAAAACCAACTCTAGAACCCCCGTGCTAGTGACTTTGAAGAATCTAATAAGGCCTTCGATCGCGCGATTAGAGGATGGTTAGTGTAGCATCATTGTAGGCAATCATCGATTAATTACTGTCATTAGATTCGTCGCGAAAAATTACACCCATTCCTAAAAAAATTTTACAAATAGACTTTATTTAGTACTTCATACATGCGAGATTTTTTTTTTTGAAAAACGTGTGCGCTAGTTTTGAAGAACGCCAAACAAGACCAAGAGTGTGGCTAAACTAATTGCAAATGTGCCGGTATCCGCAATCACCGTTGCAATCTGCAACAGGCAAATACTCCTACAGTGTGCTACTAATTCAAAAAAAAAAGTTGCTTGCAAGGAAGGCAGATCCGGATGAGTGCGGGACAACGACATGGCTCCGATTGGTAAGCCTGCTCACAACCTCAGCGATCAGAGTACCTGATGATTGAGGGATGTCTACACGGCTACGAGGGGACTCGCCGTCGCCGGCCAGAGAGCAAAGGCGTAATTGAGTGCAGCGCCGGTGAGCCGCGGCCGGGGAAGGGCTGGCGGCGGCTCATCAACGCTGCACTCAATGATACCTTCGCGCCCCTTCTCTTTTCTGGGCACAGGTCACGCGTGTGGCGAGGCAAATATAACGCGTGCTGGGAGCTGCATCGATCTGCACCGACGTGTACTGCACGCTCCAGGCTTTGGCCGAGCTCAGCAGAGTGTTCGTCCCTAATCTGTACTGCTACCAACCTTGTACTGCTGCTGCTGCTACCGTGGTCCGTGGCTAGCCAGGCAGGTGGTGTACTGCTTCAAACTGTACTGCACCTGCACGACGCCTCGTCTTCGTCTCACAGCGTCAGGGGAAGTCAGCACCTGCTGCTGCACTGCACACCACCATCGCACGCTGGCCTTTTGTCAAACGTGTCCTGATGAACTGCCCCATGGGAACCTCGCTTTGGCGTCCGTCAGAGGAATGGGAGACAGGGAACCATCGTCAGATTGCAGCACGGCAGCACCGGAAACGCTTGAACCAAAGAGCACAAGAGCTCAGACAGCAGAATGGAAAATCGCTATACGGGGTGCATGCCCAAATGAAGGCAGGAATATTCAGAGTCTCTATGTTCATGGTTTTGTGTTTTGTCTCTCATTTGACAATGCCACCAGTGAAAGCAACAACGCGAAAAGCATCATTCAGTGATAGCTGGGTGGTTATACATATACTATCCCGGCGTCTCAATGGGGATGTCGATTCGTTTTCCGCCCCAAATGAGATATAGGAATGGCACAAGAAAATCCAGAGTCTATATTATACACTATATGATTATGATTGACATCCAAAATAAGCAACCATCGACCAAATAGCCAAACGATGACCCAAAACCATTATTTCCACAGTCCAACATGCAATTTCTTATGGTAAATGTGACAGTGTTACATGCCATGATCTCTTTGTGATTAATCAACTTTTATACTTACACTGAGTACAAAATTTTGTAGAATAAACAAATTTTCCAAATTGAAGCCAAGTATAGTGATCCTACATTTGTAATGAAAAATGGCATATACCGATTTACAAGAAATACAGAGATTCAAAGGGAGCTATATAAAAGGGAAAAATGCCAAATGGTTGGCAACGTAGTAGATCCTAGAACAGGTTAACCTGGACATCCAATCACATGTATGTCTATGAATCGTGATTCTGGCTGTTGGAGGTAGTCCTGCAGCTGATGTGGCGGTAACCTGATGATGCTTAGTTTCAACTAGTTCTCGGTTCATGTGGTAGCAACAATGGTCCGAGAGCACATTTCACCTTGTGACTGTGCAACGGTCGTTGCAGCTTGTTCTCTGGATTTTGTGCTATCAAGGAGCTCTACAATCAGTCATGTGGGTGTGGCTACTGCGATGGCAAAGGTGGCTACCGCTGTGGTGGTAAAGGTGCCTGCTGCTGCTGCTCTTCTTGCGTAATTTGCTCATGCTGCCTGTGCCGATCGCTTTGCCATGCCCAGACCATATCCTTGAGTGCAGGCCTTATTTCATCTTTCACGAGCTTTTGATACTCTATGGTGTCCCCATTGGTCTTCTTCAATTCAACCAAAAGGAAAGAAGGAGCAAGCTCATAAATCTCTGCATCGAGCTCAAGATGTCCCTTTATTCCTTCCTTTGGTGCTGCCAGTTTCAAAACTCCATTTTCATTCTTCTTAATTTTGAGCTTTAACCTCTCAGCCAGTTCCTTTAGCTTACCAAAAACCGTCCCTGCTGGCTGCCTTGTGGTGAATCTCTCTTCCCTCCGGCCATATCTTTCATCAAATAAATTGGACAGGTCAAATCCAGTTGAAAGGGAAATGATGTCAAATGCATTCAGGTTAGGGAGGCTTGATGGCCCTTGATTTTCCTCCGAATTACTGCATTCTATTGAGTTAGAGGTTGTGGCTTCACCATTACACACCTTGTCCCTTGCTGATTCGGGCTTCATCTTTGTAGCATTTAACTCAAAGGGTTTCCTGTACCAAGTGCTTCTCTTTATCCTTGAAATAGAAATTCTAGTACTTGGATCTGGTTCAAGCATTCTAAAAACCAGGCCCTTCAGTTCAGTAGAGAAGGGACGAGGGCATCTGTACTCTGCTTTGGAAATCTTCCTATACATCTCTATAAGATTTGGGTCATGGAACGGAAGGTAACCAGCCACAAGCACAAAAAGAATTACTCCACAAGACCATATGTCAGCCTTGGAGCCATCATAGCCTCTCCTGCTAAGCACTTCAGGAGCAACATAAGCTGGAGTTCCACAAGTGGTATGGAGGAGGCCATCATGTCTCTTGGATTCAGCTAGAGCACTTAGGCCAAAATCCGAGACTTTCAGGTTCTCATTATCATCTAGGAGTAGGTTTTCTGGCTTCAGATCACGATGGTAAACACCTTGACTGTGGCAATATTCCACTGCACTGATCAATTGGTGGAAATACCTCCTTGCAACATCCTCACTAAACTTTCCCTTGGATATTTTGTTAAACAGCTCGCCACCTTTAGCATACTCCAAAACAAAGTATATCTTGCTCTTGCTAGCCATTACCTCAAAAAGTTGCAGAACACTTGGATGCCTTACCAATCTCATTATTGAAATCTCCCTCTTTATCTGCACTATTAAACCAACCCTCGTGATCTTGTCCTTATCAATTATCTTTATTGCAACAACCTGCCCGCTAGTTAGATTTCGAGCATAATATACCTTAGCAAAGTTCCCTTGTCCTAACTGCCTCCCAATTTCATAACGGCCCATCAAAATATTCCTCCTCTCGTCCATTATATCAGTCTATATATAGTGAGAGAGAAACAACCAGAGGGTACAAAGCCCGCTGTCCTGCTTTTAGAACGCCCTATTTATAGGTAATGGTAAATGGGCATAGACTATGACCAAGAAGGTTGTGTCTTACTGCCTTATTACAAGATAGAAGATCTTAACCTTCCGTGGCCCAAAACATAGGGGAAAATATTGTACCAGCCAGTACTCTAACAGGAACTTAATAGGATAACTCAAAACAGACCGGCAATACTTTGTGGTGCTCAGTTACACAACGGTGCTCTTCCAAGTCAAATGCTTCCTGCTGTGATCAGCTGAAAACTGCATGTAGGAAAAAAATTCTAATTAGGGCAAACATGTGATACAAATGGAACCAACAACTAGTGATTCAAATGGGGATCATCAGTTACTATAAATGTGAAGGTGGACTCAGAACTCTAAAAGAGTATACTACATTAGTTCTCCAATAAATGATTTCTCTGCTCCATTGTGATTTTGTATGTCCACCCAAGCATAATTTTTTTTCTCGAATAGATCCAAGCATAATTGGGGAGAGTAGAAGACATACTCCTTACCCTATAATAGCTAAAGCATAGCATGCATAGTCTAAAATGAGGCGTACTAGTACCTCGCAGCAATTCT
This sequence comes from Panicum virgatum, assembly GCF_016808335.1. Lineage (NCBI taxonomy): Eukaryota > Viridiplantae > Streptophyta > Magnoliopsida > Poales > Poaceae > Panicum > Panicum virgatum. The sequence continues at coordinate 4,516,295 of NC_053145.1, forward strand.
AAGGTTTCAGGTTGCTCCAAGTCTCCAACAAAGATTTTAGCACAATCTACCAGAATTAAGTCATCAAAATCCCAAATCCGAGCACAATCACATTAGCAAGAATCATCGAGCAGAGCCGACACAAAACTCTTCTTCTACCCCCTGGACGGCTGAAATTTCACCGCAACACCAAGCAGCAACCCTGGAGGTCCTAAACTAACCACCAAACAGTACAATCACGCCCTTAAACAACCAGCAACACTCCAAGAAGCAGATCTCCTCATGTACGCAACCAAGAGCAACAAGCAGCAAGGCAGTCGTCACCTGCTCGAGACCCGATGGACGCGAAGCGACGGATCCCGGGTACTGCAAGCACCAGCCCAGGACGCTCGATCTTGCGCGCGGGTCGAATCGCCCCAGCAACTCACCCCGCCTCGGCGTTTGACCCTTGGAAAGAGCCGTCTTTTCTTTTTGTTCGGCTTCTCTTCTCCCTCGTCTTCACCACCTGGCACTGCTCACATGCCCAGATGCTCAGATTTTTTTTTAGGGTACCAGCTTTATTCATATATTAATGTAGTTGGTACAAACTCCATCTCGGGGAGATAACAACCACACATATCTTCCTAATGGCTTATATATTCACTCTGTTCGCTGTGCTGGTGCTGGTGACTGGTGCTGGAGTGGTGTGAGAGAAAAATATTGTTGGCTGGCTGGTGGCTGAAGGCTGGTGCTGGAGCTGTGTGAGAGGAAAATACTGTTGGCTGGCTGGAGAAACCAAACAGCGAACAGAGTAATTGTCGGTGCCCTGACCCGGCGGTCCGAACCCAACCAGTGATGATGTCGCGTGTTCCTCGTCCCAGATGTTGATGCAAGAGGCAATACAGTAACACACAGGTTTATCCTGGTTCCGGCCGTGGGGGCGTACGTCCAGCAAAGGGGTGTGCGAGGACACTGTACTATCTTACACCGGGGTGCCTGTAGTAGGGGGTACATGCGAGGCAAGAGAGGGAGGGAAGCTCCCAAGTCTCTGTTAGATGAGGAGTTGATTGAGGCGAGTACCAATATCGGGGTTCAGTGGAGCGTGTGTGCTCTGATGGTAGTGCGAAGCGTTGTGTCCTACCGAATGGGCCGACCCCCCTAAGGGAACGACCGCCTCATCCTTTTATAAACACAAGGAGGGACGGTGTACATGCATAGGGGGTCATGAAAGTCGTCGCCTTTTTCCCGAATCACGGGGGTGCAGTGGTCGAGCACTGTGGGAAGTACACTATGGGGTATGGCGCCGGGCGTGGCTGTCATCCTGGGCATCGTTCTTGGTCTTGCGAAGATCACGCCGGCGTCCTAGCGGCTCCAGCGGGCGGCGTGGCGGCGTTCCGAAGGTCCTACAGGACAGGGTCATGCCCTGGTCAAGGTCGAGAGTCGCTCCCATGCCGTTCGGAGGTTCCGCGGAAGGGAAAGTACAAAGGAGGTACGAGGAGTTGGCAGCATAATAGCTGGAGCAGTGCCGAGCACGTCTTGCACTGCATCGCATGTTCCCACAGTGCCGCCATAGCGCCGGGGAGCAGTGACCGGAGTTGGCGGACGGGACTCCGGTCACTACCACTGTGGGGAGTGGCGGCCTGACGTCGTCTGACCCGGGCGCTGTGGAGGAGTGGTTGGCATTTAATGCCTTCGTACGGCGGTCGGGTGAGCGGAAGAGCCGTTTGTCCTTTCTGCCGAGGGGTGGCATTGCCCAGCAGCAGAAGAGCACGCCTCAACCACTCGCACTTAATACGGGTAGGTGAGGGAACTTCCAGCGGAAGGCTTGTGCCCGCGCCCGCGCCCGCGTGACACGTGGCGGCTCCGGACCCCTCCTGAGCAGCTAGCTGAGCTGAGAGCTTACGGGGGTCCAGATAGGTACGTGGAGGTCCCGGACCCATCTGCGAGGGTCCGGATCCTCAGCCACAAGTGCTGAGCATTTCCATCTCTGGGACACATGGCGACACCAGACCCGTCCCCAAGCGGGAAGCGGGTCCGGGACCGTTGGTCCGGTGAGATGGAGTCGGACCCCAGGGGTCCGGCTGCTCAGCTCCTTAGGGCGTAAACGGTCCGCTTTCTCGAGGGCAGGCTCGCTACCCTCGAGGGAGGTGGAGGCGCGGGGTGCGGTCGAGGGCTTCGGCGGGGAGCCCTCGAGCGAGGCGGAGATCACCCCGCGGGTCCGAGGGGGGTGCGGACGGGCCGTACTGCGTACGTGGGCCGTGTGCTGGGCTTCTTTGAGTCCTTTCCTTTATTCTAGATTAGAAGGGGGCTGCAGGCCTTCGTGGGCCCGGATGCCCAGCATGCGTTTGTTTTTAGGGCGATTTTAGTCCCCTGATTAGGATGCCCCTAATCATGGTACCCGACATACATCGAGCTTTTGGCCAGTCTGTGGGCATCAAAATTTGAAGCCCTACTTTCATGGACGATCTTTGCCTTCTCGAAGCTTGCCATTCCCTCCTTGAGTTTGTAACGAACATGGCACCATTTATGCCATTTCGAGTGATTTTGGTGATCGAATGACAACACAACACTTGGACTAATATGATTGTTAAGATTATCATTCTCAGGCTTTTAGGTTCAAGTGATGACAAAGAGAGAGAAGATAGGCGTAGCAAGACCCGAAGGGCCGCCCCTCGCGGGTCTCCGGGCAGCGCCCTGAAAGCTCTTCGGATCAGGAGCACCGGAAGATCCGACGCCATGGGCATCGGAGCATCCGGTGGTATTCGGAAGAACCGATGCCATGATGTTTGGTGCAGGATGGAATCGAAGCCAAGTCAGCCTTTAGGCATCGGTTGAACCGACGGTCCAAGAAAGGGCATCGGTGCATTGCCAGTCCTTTGTACCAGAGACGATGTCAAGTGCCCAGAAGAAGTTTCTTCAGCACCGGTTCAACCGACGGTGCATCGGTGCCTACCACCGGTGTAATGACGTCAGCGTCCAGGAGAAGATTCCTTCAGCACCGGTTCAACCGGTGAAGCATCGGTGCAAAGCATCGGTTCAACCGGTGGTCACTGCGTCAGCCGTCAGGAGTCCAACGGCTACTTCGGGTTATGAGTGACCGGATGAACCGACGCTACCCCGCTAAGAGGCATCGGTTCTTCCGGTGATACGCAGATTTTCAGCTGACCGTTGGAGCAACGGCTACAAGGCTTGGTGGCCTATATATACGCCTCACCCCGGCCATTTGAAGAGTGCTGGAGTTGCTGGACATCCCACACACACCCAAGAACATCTCCAACCACCATAGAGCTTCATTGTACATCATATAGGCTTAAGCACACTTGTGAGTGTGCTTAGTGCTTGTAATAGGGATTAGTTCTTGCGAGAGCTCCCTTAAGAGAAGCCTTGCTGCGGCAAGCAACTTGTGATCCGTCGTGTGACCCTCCGTCTTGGTGTGGAGTGGCAACGACACTTTGTGCAGGGGAAGAGGAGGCCCCTTCCTTGGTGGAGAAGCTCCGTAGTGGATTTCGGCCGGGTGACCGAGAGAGACGGTGGCGGTGCACGAGACTCGGTGTCTTGTGGGCACTTGCCTTTGCTTGCCGGCATCGCCATTGGTGGCGTAGTGCAAGACGGTGATCGGAAGAGCCTCAGTGTCCCGTGGACGTAGGCGTTTGTGCCGAACCACGTTACATGACCGTGTCTACTCGGGAGTTTGCATCCCTCTTGCACTTACCTCTTTACTTACCGCATTACGTTTCCGCATTTACTCTATCTTGCGTACCTTTACTTTCCTAGTTAGTATGATTAGGATTGGCTAGGTTGCAAGTCTTTTAAGAGTAAGTAGAGAGTAGCATAGATAAACCTTAGTCATAACTAGCATGTATAGGACGTGTTAGGTTTATCTTATGCAAGTAGTTTGAGCCCTAGGTTAAAAAGCGATTAGCGACCCTATTCACCCCCTCCCCCTCTAGGGTCGGACACCCCGGTGATCCTTACAGAGTTCCCTGATGATATGGCCGTGACAGCCCATCCCAAGTCCTCGCATGTTCCTCACTGCATTCTCACAGTCAGTTGCAATTCTAACTTTCCTCAGCATGAGGTCAGATGCAAGAGCGAGCCCTTCTCTGCATTCCATCACTTATGCAGTTTCTGGGTTAGAGATCCCCTGCATCACAACCACCGACGCTCCCTGAAAACGTCCAGCTTCATCCCTCGCGACTGCAGCCATTGTCATAGTACTTGAGTTCTTCGATAGCGCAGCATCTATGTTTACCTTCATGGTTCCTTGTGGGGCGGAATCCAGCGTGGAGCCGGCGCCGCGCTTCCCTGAGTTTGTGCCTGTCCCTTCTATTCCACCTGCGGTGTAGCTAGCTCCAAGTCCGCAATGAACCGCTCTATGAAGCTGTGAGTCGACAGTGGACTCTGGAAAATGTCTTCATGAATTACTTTCCGTCTTGCATGCCATATGGACCACATCGTCACTACCAGTCGCACAAGGTCCTCTTGAGAAAGAACTGGTATTGCTTCATGAAGCCACCCACGTGCATCATTGTTGGCGCTCCTTAAGTACCCCTTTTATCCCTTGTTTATCCTTGATAATGGCATGAATTTAATATCAAAATCACTAACCGACCTAACCCCGGCCTAATTATTGGTCATTTTCACACTTGCACATATATTTTGGAGGAACTTTGTTTTTGCAGGTTTTTGGCCTATTTTGGAGCATGAAATGACGAGGCCCGTGATCGAGAGCTAACACGGAGAAAGACGAAGGCCAAAGCCCAAAGGAAGGACCAAAGCCCATGTTGATTCGAAGCACATTCATGCACATCCATCCTCCAAGAGAGCCCAAAGGACCAAGCCCACGAAGATGAGATCAAGATACTTCGGGATTAAGCAATGCAAATGAAGATTTAAGGAAGGATTCCCTATCCTATCCTTTCCTCGAAGATATCTCCAAGATAACGACGTCAAAAGGGGTGCAATCATGAAGGACATAAACTCTAGAAGATGCGAGGAGTCTGCACGCGAAAGGAGGACACGAGACGGCGAAGGAATGAGCCAGGCCGGCCGGCCCAGCCCTTTTCTAAGGCGGTTCGACCTCCCCTTCGACCGGCGGCTTCCTCGGCTTATAAATAGCTCGCACCTTATTCAACTCGAGGCATCCATCCACCCAGAACTCGACGAAAACCTAGGGTCAAGACCAAAGGGAGACGACGGCCGCCGCAAGTCTTCGAAGTTGTCTAGGAGATGGCTTAGGCCGACCCTAGCCGCTGTGGCCTCCCTGCATGGTTGTGCCATGGCGGAGTTCAAGAGCTAGTTGGATTCATCGATGGTGTGCACATGGCGGTGATGATCCAAACGAATCTATTATGTGAGTAATGATAATCATGTCTTCCGAATCTATTAGCGATCATGTTCTCCTCTTTCGATTTCATTCTTCTCTTTGGATTTGCTTCATCTTAGATCTATTATCGAGATAGATCGCTTAGCATGATCTTGTAGTCATGGTGGCTAGAGGTTCATGGCGGAACTACCAAAGGGGGTTCGACTTGCTTCAGGGTATCCCGTTGAAAGGGGTGGCGTCGTGACAGGCCGTTGCCACTTAGTAGGTTGGGTATCGAGGGATCGGATTGGAGATTTTGAGTTTAAAGATGCTTTTGATTGAGATGCATGATTTATCCGCTCGTTAGCTTGAACTACAACTAGATGACGATAGGCCTAGTCATATCTTTGGTTTTGCTATGATTAAGCCTATGTTCATGGATGAGATCAACCTTTACATATCACTCATATCTATTAAAGGTTTACCCTTTATATGCAATCAATGCTTCATATTAGGATAGATCCATTAGATTAGATGGAAAATCTTAGGTAGTTCTTTGTCGATCCACGGATTGATAAACCTTGGGGGAATACTCTGAGGGAAAAGTTACGCGAAACCGTGCGCTTGCGGTATACAAATCGGGGCGCTAAGGAGCGTCAACAATCATCATGTTGGGCTCGGCTTATAACCTCCAGAATTTCCTCTCATTGCAGTGCCCAGACACACTTGGCCATGTTGCACTCCAACAACGCATGTCTCCAGGAATCCTGGCAGCCACAAATCGAGCAGCTGTTGTTTGGTGCCATGTTCCTATGATGTCTTACATCACCAGTTGGGATAGACTGCTTGGCAAGTGTGCCATGTTCCTAGACACAAAGTGATTGAGAAGTTCTCAACGTCTGTACTTTGACAAGTCCAATCTCACTCAAGCAAGTTGATGGCTACGTGAAGACCCGCTCTTTAGTGGTAGGTGCTAACTTTTGTTAGTGGCCCAGCATCCGCTATCGAGTCCCCACTCTCCAAAGCAGAAGATGATAAATAAGGTACGCCGCCGTGTCAATTGATTTTAAAGACTAATGTTTTTGGAAAAAAAAATTGTTTGTTCAAGCAATAGGTATGAAGCATGCCCGCGAAGAAAATCGTGTGATCGGATCATCATCATCTCCAAAGTGTTACTGTTGTAATGATTTTTTCATCCAAGATCAGAGAAGTACCATGAGCAAATAATATATTATTTTTAAGCTCCATCAAGTCTACTTTCCAACGCATCAAGAATCATGAATTTTGGAGATCGGTGTGAAGAGTTATGGTAAATTCTATCAACGCTGCGCGTTCTGAAATGTCTCGGGATAGAGCGTAGTGCCGGAGTAAAACGACCATAACTTCTTCATCCGGAGTCCGTTTGGGATCAATGACCATTCATTGAAAAGGTAATTTCATAAGGCTTTCCATGGAGTAGAATTTTGGTACATATTTTGTGCAGAATGATCAAAGGATTCAACGAAGAAGAGGCAGCAACAAACAATGGAGAAAGTGATGACGATGTCGCAAGATATTTGGAGAACCTTGTGCACAAAAGTTGATGATTTGAAGTTGACCAACGCTAGAGACAACAAGATTAGAGGAACCATGATGCCACCCATCTTCTCCATGGGATGCTCAAGAAGCTTCTAGTCGAGTTCAATCAAAGAAAGAGAACCGCTCTGATCATCGACACAAAGCACGGGAGCCTCCTTCGATCCCGACACCTTAGGCAAAGCAAGAACCATGGAGATAGACCATTGGAGCCATGCTACTCGCTGGTGAATCAATGGTGATGACCTTGAAGCCAAGGATGCACAACAAGACGCTCCGAAGACCACAAGATCAAGATCATCGACATCTTCGGATCGATTTGTAAGAAGTCATTGTTATCATCAATATTCTGCTCAACCTCAGAAGCAATTAGCAGCATATTTTTGGATATTCAAAAGCTCCACGAAGTTCCCGTCCCAACGAATCAAGAACCAAGTCAATCGGAGATTCCTACAAGCGGGTATGGCCAAAACATTGAAGGTTGTGCACTCTGGAAATTTCTAGACAGCACGCAGCGCCAAAAGTAAAACGGGCATAACTCCCTCGTTTGGACTCCGTTTAAAGCGAATGACTCCTCGTTGGAAAGGTAATTTCATAAACATTTCAATAGATCTATATTTTGGTATATGTTCTGTTGAGTATGCAGGAGAGATTCCATGAATAAGAGGCAGGAGCAACGTGATGAGAATAAGATAGAGAAGATGACGATGATAACAATGAAGGCGAGTTTGGGCGATGTTTTCATTAAGCGTACATGATAAAATTCAGAATCTTGGAGCAGAGGAAGAACCCCAATGACATTGGCAAATGAAGGCACAAGCGGTCGACCTTCGACAAACGAGGATGTTGCAAACAAACCACGACGGATTACAAGAGCGCAACATTCAACACATGGAGACGTGAGAAACAAATCACGACGGACCACGAGGAGTGCATCAAGATGACATCTCGCACAAAGCACCACGACTCCAATGAGTATGAAAAAGCTCCGAGGCTAAGGTATACAGTGAATTCTCAAGCTTCTATTGGTTTTGTTGATAATCGTTAAAAATCTCATGCTCGAACCAATAGTCGGAATGAAAGTTTAAATTCTATGCCTTGTTCTTTTCATGATGATAGGCTAGAGTTTCTTGAGAAGGTTGATTTCATGCTTAAAGAACCTATGCCTAATAATGAGCTCCGCGCTATGCAAGAAACACATGCTGCATTTAATTACACCATGCCTTGTTGATGAAATTTAATTGAGGATGTGATTATGTTGCATATGTTTACAAATAATTGCAAATCTCGATCTTGCTTTGCGCTTGGTCAAGCTCATGACCCTAAAAGAGCACATGTCGGGAGAAGCCCCGAATTTCACTAACCATGCAGGACATGAAACTCAAATGATGAGGAGGGAAACTGTGCCCAAAATTTTGAACACCATCATCAACATCTTCAAGTTTCAAGAACGGACGTCGCTAAGCCTCATCAATTTTGTGCGCAAGTCCAGAGATTTACAATGCAAGAAAGTTGAATATTCAAGATCTCCATCAAGTCCTCGGTTCAACGCATCCATGATCGATACAATTGAAGACCCACTAGAGGAGCTATGTCTCAAACATCGGAGATGCACGTGCTGAAATCAGCACGGGGCAGATTGCAGTGACGGGAAAAAGGGGCATAACTCTCTCAATTGGAATGCGTTTTGGGCAAATGAAGACTTGTTGGAAAGAAGATTTCGTGCACCTTTCATTGGATCAATTGTTTGGCGCAATTCCCAATCTGGACAGAGAGGAAAATCCGTGAAAAGAAAGGTAGCAACGAAGGACAACAAAGAAGGAGGTGACCATGATGTGAGAGGCGATTGGGCAAGATTTCCATTAAGCGTGATTGATCATGTCCAACATAGGAAGTGGAATAAGAGCTGAATGGAACACCTTCACCTCTTGCATGAAGGACCATGGCTTCGCATCAATGAGAAGGTATGTAAGAAAGTCGAGCTCTATGACTTTAAATGAAGCGCTTTGCGGGAGGCAACCCGATCTTTTATTTTATATATATTAATATGACCGTCTACATTGCACTCTCTAATCGGAATATCAAGTAACATTGTACCATTGCTCTAACAAAAATCACAACTTCATGTTGTTCATTCTAAATGTTATTGAGGGAGCACTTTGTTATTTGATCTTGGGAAACTTGTAGACCTTTTTGTGTGCCTATTAGTGTTTAGAGTCTTTTTTTTGTGTCCCTTTTAGAGAGATTTATGAAGCATTGTACCACCCTTTGATTCTAAACTTGTGGCTAGTTAACTTAGGCTAACTTTTTGGTTTTGTTTTAGACCACCTCATCATGTCATATCATTTTGTTCACCCACCCCGTGTTGCATTGCATACCATGTTGTTCATCTCACCTTTACATTGCATTGCATGTTGCATTTAAGAAAAAAAATCTTTTCTAAAAACATTGACTAGCCTCGCTTTTGAGATCCTAAAACTCTTAGGAAAACCACTCATAGAGCAATCCCAAAACCATAGGGTATGTTTTTCATTCAAAAAAAATCTAACTTTTGCTTCTCTCTAGTTTTTTTGAAACCACCTTAGATAGAATTTCTATACCCAACATTCTCTCCCTTCAAAATTTTTGTTTTAAGCCAAAAATATAGGAAACCCATAAACCTACTTCTAAAACCTTGTTAACCCGGTTGCTTGATCCTTTATCGATAAATAACCTTTTCATTGACAAAAGCCTCACTTCTTATGAAGTGTCGCGAAGGCTTTTTGTCACTCTTAGCAATTGTTTTTGAATAAACTAGTTGCGGAACAACATCAAAAGGTCCTTTCAACTGTGATAACATTTGTTTTTGCTAACTTTGCATTTGTACTTTGCATCCATTACATTGTTCATGCACTCATTTTGCTAGCTTGGTCTCAACTTTATTGATGAAAGCTTTCATATCCATGATAATGCTTCACGTGAGCATTTTTCTTTTTGCAATCTTGTGTAAACATGGTGTTTAGATATGATTGAAGACCATCATCATTTAGTTACCAACCTATGAGGTAGCATTTGGTTGGTTTATAAGCTTTGCAATACGCTTTATTTATTTTTTCTTGTGCTATGAAGGCCTATTGATCTTGGGATATACATGGTGTTTTGACCTTGGTTAAATAAGTCTTTGTGGCTATGGAGAAGTTCGGCAATCTAGTTGTAAACATGGTGTTTAAGAACTAGGTGTAAACATTGTCTTTGTTTATATACCTTCCTCTCATTTGCATTTACACTAGCACACACGTACACTCACTAGGTTTTTATTTTTTTCGCTAAGCTAGCTATGCCACAAATTGAGATCTTAGGAATGGTAAGTTTGTTGGCAATTGTCTCTACTCCCGACTGTCACCTTGGGGGTAGATTGTGCACTTGAATTGTTTTGCAGGCATGACAAAATGTTCCCATGAATTCGTGATCAAAGAAGAAATCAAATTCGTCAGCATCTCCAAAGTTCGAGAGCAAGCCCCGCTGTTTTCATCAAATTTTGCACATGGACAGAGACGTACAAGGAAGAAAAAGTTGATATTCAGAAGCTCCATGAAATTCCTGTTCCAACACATCCAAGATCAACGAATTTGAAGACCCGTACAAGGAGATATGGCAAGAAAATTGAACGTTGCGTGTTCTGAAATTCGTCAAGACAGATTACAGCACTGGGATAAAATGGACATAACTCTCTTGTTCGGAATCAATTTTGGGCGAATAAGGACTTGTTGGAAAGAAAAATTTGTGTACTTCGCAATGGAGCAATGTTTCAGTATATATTCTGTTCTGGAAATTGAAAGAAAAAAATTCATGAAGATGAGGCAGCAATGAGACAACGAGGAATTGAAGGAGGCGACGACGATGAGAAGCAAGGATTGGGACCATGACTTAGTACAAGAAGAAGTTGAAAGAAATTGAGGCAACAAAGGTGAAGACGCATTGAAGATAATATTCATACACATGAGGGAAGGACTTCAAGAATTTCAAGATGGTCCATCTTCTCCTTCCACGCCTAGCATCATGCTAAGCATGGGGGAGGATTTCGTGGACAAGGAAGAAAGACCTCATGGGGTAAGATAATCACGGTTGCCACAAGATGCTCATGATTCTTCTTCCATGATTAGCACAATGCTTAAGTATGGGGGAGGCCGTACTACACTTCATTACGAGCATCAAGAAGGATGGTAATTCTTCCTCAACTCTCTCTTTTTCTAAATGCTTGTACATATATGCCTTCAACCAAAGATGCAACCTTTGTATATCTCTCCCAATAATAACATGGCTACTAGGAGTACAACCTAGTTTTGTTTTTGTTTTCAATAAGTGTAGGATCACCATCACTTTGAGCTCACCACATTGATACATTTTGGCAATGCCTTATGCTTATGGAAAAATGATGAAAATTGCTGCTTTGTTTTACCTACGCTATGTTGTATATGACTTGACCATTTGCTCTCAATTAAATGGAATTAAAATGATTAAATACCGGCTCTTTTATTTGTGGAGGTTAAATGACTAAATTCTAAACCCACATATTTTATGTTGCTCTTTGATTTAAGTCTACTGATGACCTTACACCTTGTGATTGCTTAATTTGAAAACTTAATTCCTATGCTATCTACATTTATGAATCTCTTGCAAAGTTCTACCTACCAAAGCCTAGACACACATATTCTTTCATGATGAAACCTTTAGATTGCAAACATATATTTTGATGAGTTGGATTAAGATTGATTTCTTTGGTACGAGACTAAGAAGCTGGTCATTCCGTTTTTTTTTGTGTAACCTTCTTTTTTTAGCCTATTTATCCATGCATTGTCAGTTTCTACTTCGGGAATTTTACAAACCTCGCTGGATATCCACCCTAAACCAAAAATATCTTTTTGTGATTACCTCCTTGACCACAACCCAATTTGAGTATGGATTATCATTTCGATGGAATCAAAAGAATCAAGGGCATCATATAAAGAAAAGTTTTGGGAGACAAGGCTCCCCGAGATTCAAGTGGTTCTACGAAGAAGAAGGTGAATTTGAGATACTTACCCTAGCTAGTTGGTTCTCCCACTATTCATACTCGAGGACGAGCATTCGTTCAAGCATGGGGGGATGGCTGGGTAAGTATTCTATGTTATCAAAAGTTCTAAGGAGCAAAAAGAAAGAAAAAAAGAGAAAGAAAGATGAAAATAGAAAAATGATAGAAAAAGAAAAAAAAAGAAGAATAAAATGCTCCTTAGCTCTTTTTGGCTTCATTAATTTTCCACGTTACTTTGAAGAACTATTCCATACTCAAATCTTCCAACCATGTGCAATCCGATAACGAGAACTTCATTTGTGTCTCGGGATCATCCATTTGCCACTTGCACATGTCCACCTATCTAAATGTGTGTGTTTCATCTTTCCCCCTCTCCAACATTATTTTCCAATGGCCTTTTTGACTAGACTGAGTAAATCCAATAGATCTATCTCTTAGTTTGACAATATTTCAGATATAATGTTTTGCTAGGATTGTTTTTACCTACCAAGCTCCACATAAGCCTTCCACTTTTATATATGAGTAGAATAGGTTGAAGACAATCTAACGTAGGCTTGAGCGACTTGATGAGATGAGTATTTCCATGATCTTTTGCAAGAGAACCTCACTTATGTTCGATATGCATTCTTTTGAAAACTCTTCACGATGAAACAAGGTAAATGTTTGAAGTTCGCTTAAGTTTGAGAGCATTGCATTTATTTATTATTGTGGCTTGTTCTTTAATTGCTAGTCTATCTTCCATAATGAAAAAGTAGCCGGTCACAACATGAACTTAAATGCTAAATACTTGAGAGAGCAATATGTCTTGTTATGTATGACTAAGTGCAGAGAGGACATTGAGGGGCAACACTGTACTATTTTGCACCGGGGTGCCTGTAGTAGGGGGTACATGCGAGGCAAGAGAGGGAGGGAAGCTCCCAAGTCTCTGCTAGATGAGGAGTTGATTGAGGCGAGTACCAATATCGGGGTTCAGTGGAGCGTGTGTGCTCTGATGGTAGTGCGAAGCGTTGTGTCCTACCGAATGGGCCGACCCCCCTAAGGGAACGACCGCCTCATCCTTTTATAAACACAAGGAGGGACGGTGTACATGCATAGGGGGTCATGAAAGTCGTCGCCTTTTTCCCGAATCATGGGGGTGCAGTGGTCGAGCACTGTGGGAAGTACACTATGGGGTATGGCGCCGGGCGTGGCTGTCATCCTGGGCATCGTTCTTGGTCTTGCGGAGATCACGCCGGCGTCCTAGCGGCTCCAGCGGGCGGCGTGGCGGCGTTCCGAAGGTCCTACAGGATAGGGTCATGCCCTGGTCAAGGCCGAGAGTCGCGCCCATGCCGTTCGGAGGTTCCGCGGAAGGGAAAGTACAAAGGAGGTACGAGGAGTTGGCAGCATAATAGCTGGAGCAGTGCCGAGCACGTCTTGCACTGTGTTGCATGTTCCCACAGTGCCGCCACAGCGCCGGGGAGCAGTGACCGGAGTTGGCGGACGGGACTCCAGTCACTACCGCTATGGGGAGTGGCGGCCTGACGTCGTCTGACCCGAGCGCTGTGGAGGAGTGGTTGGCATTTAATGCCTTCGTACGGCGGTCGGGTGAGCGGAAGAGCCGTTTGTCCTTTCTGCCGAGGGGTGGCATTGCCCAGCAGCAGAAGAGCACGCCTCAACCACTCGCACTTAATACGGGTAGGTGAGGGAACTTCCAGCGGAAGGCTTGTGCCCGCGCCCGCGTCCGCGTGACACGTGGCGGCTCCGGACCCCTCCCGAGCAGCTAGCTGAGCTGAGAGCTCACGGGGGTCCAGATAGGTACGTGGAGGTCCCGGACCCATCTGCGAGGGTCCGGGTCCTCAGCCACAAGTGCTGAGCATTTCCATCTCTGGGACACGTGGCGACACCAGACCCGTCCCCAAGCGGGAAGCGGGTCCGGGACCGTTGGTCCGGTGAGATGGAGTCGGACCCTAGGGGTCCGGCTGCTCAGCTCCTTAGGGCGTAAACGGGTCCGCTTTCTCGAGGGCAGGCTCGCTACCCTCGAGGGAGGTGGAGGCACGGGGCGCGGTCGAGGGCTTCGGCGGGGAGCCCTCGAGCGAGGCGGAGATCACCCCGCGGGTCCGAGGGGGTGCGGACAGGCCGTACTGCGTACGTGGGCCGCGTGCTGGGCTTCTTTGAGTCCTTTCCTTTATTCTAGATTAGAAGGGGGCTGCAGGCCTTCGTGGGCCCGGATGCCCAGCATGCGTTTGTTTTTAGGGCGATTTTAGTCCCCTGATTAGGATGCCCCTAATCATGGTACCCGACATACATCAAGCTTTTGGCCAGTCTGTGGGCATCAAAATTTTAAGCCCTACTTTCATGGACGATCTTTGCCTTCTCGAAGCTTGCCATTCCCTCCTTGAGTTCCCTGATGATATGGCCGTGACAGCCCATCCCAAGTCCTCGCATGTTCCTCACTGCATTCTCATAGTCAGTTGCAATTCTAACTTTCCTCAGCATGAGGTCAGATGCAAGAGCGAGCCCTTCTCTGCATTCCATCACTTCTGCAGTTTCTGGGTCAGAGATCCCCTGCATCACAACCACCGACGCTCCCTGAAAACGTCCAGCTTCATCCCTCGCGACTGCAGCCATTGTCATAGTACTTGAGTTCTTCGATAGCGCAGCATCTATGTTTACCTTCATGGTTCCTTGTGGGGCGGAATCCAGCGTGGAGCCGGCGCCGCGCTTCCCTGAGTTTGTGCCTGTCCCTTCTATTCCACCTGCGGTGTAGCTAGCTCCAAGTCCGCAATGAACCGCTCTATGAAGCTGTGAGTCGACAGTGGACTCTGGAAAATGTCTTCATGAATTACTTTCCGTCTTGCATGCCATATGGACCACATCGTCACTACCAGTCGCACAAGGTCCTCTTGAGAAAGAACTGGTATTGCTTCATGAAGCCACCCACGTGCATCATTGTTGGCGCTCCTTAAGTACCCCCTTTTATCCCTTGTTTATCCTTGATAATGGCATGAATTTAATATCAAAATCACTAACCGACCTAACCCCGGCCTAATTATTGGTCATTTTCACACTTGCACATATATTTTGGAGGAACTTCGTTTTTGCAGGTTTTTGGCCTATTTTGGAGCATGAAATGACGAGGCCCGTGATCGAGCGCTAACACGGAGAAAGACGAAGGCCAAAGCCCAAAGGAAGGACCAAAGCCCATGTTGATTCGAAGCACATTCATGCACATCCATCCTCCAAGAGAGCCCAAAGGACCAAGCCCACGAAGATGAGATCAAGATACTTCGGGATTAAGCAAAGCAAATGAAGATTTAAGGAAGGATTCCCTATCCTATCCTTTCCTCGAAGATATCTCCAAGATAACGACGTCAAAAGGGGTGCAATCATGAAGGACATAAACTCTAGAAGATGCGAGGAGTCTGCACGCGAAAGGAGGACACGAGACGGCGAAGGAATGAGCCAGGCCGGCCGGCCCAGCCCTTTTCTAAGGCGGTTCGACCTCCCCTTCGACCGGCGGCTTCCTCGGCTTATAAATAGCTCGCACCTTATTCAACTCGAGGCATCCATCCACCCAGAACTCGACGAAAACCTAGGGTCAAGACCAAAGGGAGACGACGGCCGCCGCAAGTCTTCGAAGTTGTCTAGGAGATGGCTTAGGCCGACCCTAGCCGCTGTGGCCTCCCTGCATGGTTGTGCCATGGCGGAGTTCAAGAGCTAGTTGGATTCATCGATGGTGTGCACATGGCGGTGATGATCCAAACGAATCTATTATGTGAGTAATGATAATCATGTCTTCCGAATCTATTAGCGATCATGTTCTCCTCTTTCGATTTCATTCTTCTCTTTGGGTTTGCTTCATCTTAGATCTATTATCGAGATAGATCGCTTAGCATGATCTTGTAGTCATGGTGGCTAGAGGTTCATGGCGGAACTACCAAAGGGGGTTTGACTTGCTTCAGGGTATCCCGTTGAAAGGGGTGGCGTCGTGACAGGCCGTTGCCACTTAGTAGGTTGGGTATCGAGGGATCGGATTGGAGATTTTGAGTTTAAAGATGCTTTTGATTGAGATGCATGATTTATCCGCTTGTTAGCTTGAACTACAACTAGATGACGATAGGCCTAGTCATATCTTTGGTTTTGCTATGATTAAGCCTATGTTCATGGATGAGATCAACCTTTACATATCACTCATATCTATTAAAGGTTTACCCTTTATATGCAATCAATGCTTCATGTTAGGATAGATCCATTAGATTAGATGGAAAATCTTAGGTAGTTCTTTGTCGATCCACGGATTGATAAACCTTGGGGGAATACTCTGAGGGAAAAGCTACGCGAAACCGTGCGCTTGCGGTATACAAATCGGGGCGCTAAGGAGCGTCAACAATCATCATGTTGGGCTTGGCTTATAACCTCCAGAATTTCCTCTCATTGCAGTGCCCAGACACACTTGGCCATGTTGCACTCCAACAACGCATGTCTCCAGGAATCCTGGCAGCCACAAATCGAGCAGCTGTTGTTTGGTGCCATGTTCCTATGGTGTCTTACATCACCAGTTGGGATAGACTACTTGGCAAGTGTGGCAGAACCACCTGAATTATCCCGGCTCAAGTGCGCAAGCCATCACCATAAAGGCAACACCGGCTCAAACGCACTTCAAACGGAACAATTCTTGGTCTGTCGGGTAACGTCCCGATACAACCACTGGTTCTCGGATCGAACAAGCATACCCCGCACGAAGGCGAGTCCAGAGATATTACAACCACAATTTTACAACACAGGCAAAGTAGAGATTACAAACCAGTTTAAAGCAATTATTACAAAACCAAATTTAGTAAAGCAGTTATACAAGTCATAAGTGTAAAACTTCAGAGTTTAACAGCGGAAGATAAAACACGACGGCTACAACACGTCGCAAAAATGGTACCAAGCTAGCCCAAGCATGGTATCACTCATCAAAGTCATTGCCGGCCGAAGACTTATCCCACTCTATGGACCAGCCAGGAGGCAAGGAGCAGGGCCAAGATAAACTAGCAACCTGGTCCTCAATACTCATACCTGAAAAAGGGTTTCAACAGCAAGGCTGAGTATTCTAATACTCAGCAAGACTTAACCGTCAACGGGTATACTTAACTCACTTTAGCTAGACTATGCAGGGTTTGTGAGGCTCTGGTTTCCTTTGCTGAAAAGCAATAAAGAGTATGTCCTTATTTCACATTTTAGCTTTCCATATTCTAGTTGATTAACCATTCTATGTAAGCAACTACTAATCAACCATGGTAGAACATTAAGCAAACATCAAGATTAATCATAATAATGTTGCTCTTGTTACTCTATGTGGCAAAGAGATCAAGCAGTCCCAAACTGTGAGAAGCAGACGATTCGAATCGAATTTGTTAACCTGGCCAGGCAGACCTAACACACACGTTTGGAACACCGTCGGGTCGTTTCCAAACAACCGTTAGCCTTTCTTTCCGGCTTGTGGATAGGAACACTCTCCCCGACTACAGGGCACCAACTTCCTCCCTGCACCCGTGGTGTTGATCAACATAAACATAATTAAAAACCTATTTCTAAGAGAGAGTGTCAGTATATCCACTCCCCGGTCCAATTGGTTACTAGGCTTACCGCGTACCATATTTACGGCATGTGGCTAGTATGTTCAAAAACTTAACCAGCACTACCACACACCGCGACCTTAACAAGTTCATCAACACAGACGGGGTCTCACCAAAGGTCAAGATATTGATAACAGAAAGTAAACAAGCAATTCCTATAAGGCTCGCGAGTGACAGGCAATCACTCGACTTTTACCGGTCCTATAAGCTTAGCAAGTAGTCGAACTCAGGTCTAGTGTTCAGTACAAAGGTTCCTAGGATCATGCATCTAGGGTTTCCATTCAAATCCTAAGAACTGTAAATGCACAAGTAAGTAATAACAGTAAATGATATTGATTTGAAATATAGGTTATGTCCGGGGCTTGCCTTCTTGGTAGTCACTAACTATTTCAGCCCTGGGCTCTTCCGAACTTTGGTCCGGGGCTTCAGTTAGTACGGCAGTGTTCACTTGAGCTTCGAGATCACCTCCTTCGGAATCCGGGATCAGCTCGTACGTCTCGTCCGATAAGGCAGTCGTATCTATATGTAATGCAAGAACAGTATCATAAACACACATGGGCAATCGTTTATAGAGTAGTAACTCAACAAATTTAACTACACAAGGCACCAAGATCAACAGCACAAGAAGGTTAAACTAACTTCATAAAGTGAGTGGTGGTTGATTCCTATAGCAATTAAATCAAGGTTTGCTAATAAATTAACAACTCAGAGCACAAACAGTAATAAATTTAGCAAAAATTACCCTAAACAGAACATGAACAAATTAAGCTACCCTGTAAAAATCATGCCAAAAAACATAGCCATTTATTCACAACAAACCATTCATTCAGACAACACCTAGAACAAGCTTGAATTATACAGGTCAAACTAGAGCAAATAAGAAGCTCAAAATTTAATAGCAGGCCTACACAGGGATGAATAAGATACTGTGAATTTTTCATGATTTTATCTACAGAGAATTAATTCTGAGAAAATAAACAAAACAGACATCAGATTAGCAAGATTCATTTTTAACTCCTGTTCTAGTCATGAACTGGGGTTCAAACTTCATGTACAAGCTAAACTATCAAAAAAGGTCACTCAGAAAAATTTTCATGATTTATCATTAGCATAAACTATTTATCATAATTAAAGTCTACTAAAAAAGGATTAAATCAAATAAATAGCTACACATGAGAACTGATCATGAAATTTTTATAGAAATACTAGTGTCACATGAGTAAATCACCATTAAAAATTTCACTGAAAGACATGGCTTCAAGCAATAGTTAAGAAAAAGATAATACAACTAGTATTTATTTACAGAGTGACACAAATCTAATTTTCCAGCAAAAACTTTCCACAAACATCTATCATATTTTGATTCTACTGGATAGAGCTTTGCACAAGGATTCCAAAACATCAAGATTTGCATTTTTCTGAATTTCCTATGAATTTCTACTGAATTTCAAAGTTCACTGCTAGAAATTACAAAGAAGTCATTAGAGCACTATTCATATGTGTCACGGTCTATTCAAACAACCCCCTGGAACTTTTGTTCCTTCTAACACGGGGTCCTTGGCCGATGGGGAAGAACAGAGCAAAGGGCGCCGGTCATTACCGGCGGCGCAGGTCGCCGGCGGCGAGGGGATCGGGGTGGGAAAACAAGAGGGGAACCAGACGCACCTCTAGGTGGCTTCGGGACGGCTCGGGATGGCCTATGGCGGCGGGTCCGCGGCCTCCGGTGGCCGGTGGTGGTCGGAGATGGCGGAGGCGGCGCTCCGGTGGGGTAGGAGTGGCGTGGAGTGGCCGGGGAGATTCAACTCGACATGAGAGAGCTAGTGGGGTGCTTGATTTGGGCAGAGGAAGGAAGGGGAAGCGGCTCCACGGTGAGCAGGGCGACGGCGGCGGGGTGTTCCAGTGAAAATTGGGCGAGGGGGATGGGTCGGTGAGCTGCGCGGGGTCGAGGCACAGCTGCTGGTGTGGTTAGTGCGGGCGGAGGAGAGCTGCAGTGGCGGCTCCGCGGCGGCGTCAAGCTTGCCGGCGTTCAAGTGAATGGCGGCGGCGCTCTGAGGTCTGGGGAGAGGGAACGAGCGAAAGGATGAGAGGAAAAGCTTTCTGGGGTGTTTGTAGTGCTCATGCACACGTGGGATAGGGCTCTGGGGTGCTACAGTGGGCCAGCCACGGTGGCGTCGCGGTGGCGGCCGGCGGCAGTCCATTGAGCGCGTGGCAAGGCGAGGAGAGGGCACGGCGCGAGGGGTAGAGCGGTGGGGAGCTTCGGCACGACGCGTGGAAGCCAGCGCGAGCAAGAGGTGGCGCGGGGAGGCGGCCCAGAGCGGTGGGCGGCGCGGCGACACGCCGGCGGTGAGAGAGAGCAGAGAGGGAAGCTGGGGAAGAAGACAGGTACCTAAATGCAATTTCCAAAATTTCAGGGACCTGAATGTAAACAAGCAATAACTTTTAAAATAGGGCTCAAATGAAAAAGTACCCAACATGAAAGTTGTTCAATTTTTCAAGATCTACAACTTTTATGTTGTGCAAAAATTTATTTGATCAAAGATTCAAGAGCTAATTTTGAAAACATGGAAATGATTTTGAATCCCAGGAATTTTGTCTTTTTCAATGGAATTTCACTTTAAACTTAGACTTAAAAGCAAAATTTGCTGCTATGCAATAAATGCACTGAATTTTGCAAAAACACCCTCCACAAAAGCTATAAATACACATTCAATTCAATTTAAACTAAAGAAAGACCCTTGCATAAAATCAATATTACACATATAACCTTTTATAATTACAAAAATATCCTTTTTCAAGCAAAACAAGCACATGATGTATAAAAAGTATGCAACACTAATGTGCAGACACCTAGGGTGTCACAGCAAGTCTCCATAGGAACACCTGGACCTTCGACGGAACTTTTACTCCCCACAGGTATGTCCAATCTTTCTGATCTGCTCTTACATCGGACATGCCCGCATTGTGCTCGATCCAATCCGTCCTTTTTTCCCGGTTACTAACCAGCATCCGGTACGCTGATCTGACCGAAAACACCCCTGTTTTTCCATAGTGCCATGCCCAAAAATCTGGCTGCCTTCGCGTGGTTAGGGGAATATTTAGTATCAGTTCCCAATCCATAGGTATGAAGTGCATTTTCAGCGCCTGTATATCCCACACAATGGACAATGGGTCAATCAGCTCACTAACCCACAGGCCGCATCAGTCCATCTCTAGGTAGCCAATTCATGTGCCACACATCGGTGTCCTCCCCTGTTCCTATCCTGCGGATCAGCCCCTGCTCAAGCACCTCCTTGCCATCAACGATTGCTCGCCAGACCCTGGACGGTGATGGGCCTAAAGCTACACCCAAGAAATCTGCATCAGGAAAGTAAACAGCCTTGAGGATTCTTGCACTAAGGGAGGAAGGATCCTATAAAATGCGCCACGCCTGCCGGGCGAGAAGCGCAAGATTGAAGAGCTCGAAATCTCTAAAGCCCAAGCCTCCCAAAAATTTTGGTTTTGTCATCTCCTCCCATGCTACCCAGCATGTTCTCCTTTTCCCCTCCTTACTGCCCCACCAAAAACTACAGAGTAGGCTGTCTAAATGTTGGCATAAGCCCCGCGGTAGCCTGAAGCAAGACATCGAGTACATCGGCACAGCTTGCGCCACCGCCTTGATTAGTACTTCTTTGCCACCTGCCGATAAAGTCTGTTCCATCCATCCTTGAACTCTCTTCCACACCCAATCTTTCAGATATTTGAACGCTCCATTGGTTGCGGTACCAACATCCATAGGCATGCCCAAATATTTCTCACTTAGAGCCTCGTTATGCACCTCAAGAGTGTTCATGATCTCGTCTCGCGTGCTTCCACTTACACCCTTGGCAAAGTGTATAGACGACTTATCCATGTTTATTCGCTGCCCAGAAGCTCGGCAGTAGATGTGTAACACATCCTTCACTTCATCCGCACTCTCCCTGTTTGCCTTGAAAAACAGCAGGCTGTCATCTGCGAACAATAAGTGACTGACCATCGGAGCCGATGTTGCCACTATAATTCCACTGAGGTTCGATGACTGAACTCTTGAATTAAGGAGGCACGAAAAGCCCTTCGCTGCTAACAAGAACAAGTAGGGTAAGATTGGATCGCCCTGACGGATCCCCCTTGATGGGACAAAATTTTCGAGTCGATCCCCATTAAATAAAACTGAGAATGACACTGTAGTTACCCATCTCATAATCATGTCAACCCATAGCCGATGAAACCCAAGTCGGATCATGATAGCCTTTAAATACTCCCATTCGACTCGGTCGTAAGCTTTCCTCATATCCAGCTTAAGAGCACAAAATCTGTTGCCACGCGCTCTCTTCTTCTTCATAAAATGCACGCATTCATAATCTGTAATGATATTATCTGTGATTAGATGGCCTGGAACAAAGGCTGATTATTCTTCCGAAATGATTTCGGGAAGAACAATCTTTAATCTATTCGCCATCACCTTGGAAGCAATTTTATAAATGACATTGCACAGGCTTATAGGTCTGAACTGGCCCAACTCCTCCGGATTCTCCACTTTTGGAATTAGTCTTGTTAATGATTGACGGATCATCTTCACCTCTTAAAACACGCAAAACAACTGTGGTTACCTCCTCACCACATAACTCCCAATGCCGCTGAAAAAAATGTGTTGGCATTCCATCTGGGCCTAGGGCCTTTGTCGGGAATATTTGGAAGAAAGTTGTCTTTACCTCCTCCTGATCAAAAGGTGCCATCAGGCCCTCATTCATTGCTGCTGTAACCTTTGTCGGGACCGTGTCAAGGACCCTCTCAATATATGTAACTCCTTCTGATCGGTATAGCGTCTTATAGAAATCTGACACCATATCACCCATTTCTTCCGCATTTTCAGTGACCTGGCCATCCGGCCTCTTCAACTTGGAGATACGGTTCTTCTTCCTCCCCTGGCTCGCCCTAAGATGGAAAAACTTTGTGTTCTTATCGTCGGCTACCAGCCACATGATCCTGGAGCGTTGCTTCCACATGATCTCTTCCGGATGGTTCAGCTCCATAATTCTTTCCACCACTTTGAGCTCAGCTTGTGATGGGCCACCAGTACGCGTGGGGTCTGATCTCAGCCGTCCAAGTTCGGCGTTCAACGATCTCAGCTCCCGTCAGACATGGCCAAAGATGCTATTGTCCCACGCACTAAGACCGCCAGCCACCGACACCAGTTTGTCATGCAGCTCCTGCAGTGTGTGTGCCATCCTTGCGCCCTGCCAGGTTTGAGCCAGCTGTAGGGTTGAGATGGCGGACTAGGGGGGGTGAATAGTCCTTTCTAAAACTAATTGCGCCGGCTAACCAAAACTTATGCGGAATTGAAACTATTTGCTTAGCCAAGACTTCACCCCTCTAACTATGACTCTAAAGCACTTCCAAAAAGATCCTACACAAAGCAAATGGAGTGCCAAGCTAGCAAGAGTTCTCCTAACAATTCTAATGCCAAGTCACACAAGTCTAAGCACTAGTACTTCACAAATCGGGGGAGCTTCTACATAATTCTAATGAGCAAAAGCACAAAGCCAAACCTAAGCTCACTAGATGCTCAAGGACAAGGATACACAATCCAAATCCAAGAGCTTAACTTGCTTAGCTACTCAATCTAAGCAAGAGCAACTAATTAAGCTACACAAGCTAACTAGTTACACTAGGATCTCTACTTCTAGCTACACAAGCAAGAAGATGATTAGCAAGCTACACAAGCTAACTAATCACTTATGATTTGGAGAATGCAAACCACCGAAAAGAGATGAACACGTTGACACGGTGATTTTTATCCCGAGGTTCACTTGGTTGCCACCAAGCTAATCCCCGTTGAGACAAGCTCTAAGGTTGCCGCGCGATCCTCTTGCTAGTGGTGACTCTCAAGTCACACTCTCCCACGTGGAGTGCTCACACCGAGCTCTAGCACATAATCCGGCTGGACCACTTGTTTCTCTTCACTCGCTCAACTAGAGTTGCTCTTCGCGGCTCCCGCGGGGTGAGCACAATACCCCTCACAATCTCTTCTCCGGAGCACCGCACAATCTTCTTGCGGGCTTCAACGGAGCCTCTTGCCACCAAGCCGTCTAGGAGGTGGCAACCTCCAAGAGTAACAAGCACACCGGCTTGCAACACGATCACCTAGTGCCACACTCTTGCAATCTCTCAATGCAACACACTAGAATCGCTCTCTCACTTAGCGAATATGATTAGCACTAACCACAAGTGAGTTGGAGGGCTCTCAAGCACTCTCACACATGGACACCAAGTCCCCAAGGTGCTCAGTCAGCTCAAATGGCCGGCCACACCTTCTATTTATAGAGGGAGCCCCCAAACTAGCCGTTACCTCAAATCCCCGTCGAAACAGAGCACTCGCGGACTGTCCGCCTCATAGAGACCGGACCATCCGCCATTCAAAACCAACGGCTAGAAACGCAATGATTACGTGTCAGAGTCGACCGTTAGAGCCCTTCGCAGACTGTCTGCGACCTAGGGGCGGACCGTCCGCAGTTCAGATACTCCGAACACTCAGAGAGACAGCGTCTCTGGGCAAACTAAAAGATGATGGGCAGACAGTCCGCTCCCCTTTGGCGGACCGTCCGCCCTTCACTTCGTGCAACCCACCAAAAGCGAAATCGTCTTTGGACATTTTCTCAACTGACCAGAGGACCGTCCACAGGTCAGGGGCGGACCGTTCGCCCTTCACTCTTAAAACCCACCAGAGACCCAACACATCTCCATCCGTCCTGCAGTGATCAATAAGATTGCTAGAGTCACATTCATGCCTAAGAGTGGCAACAAGGACAAGATTAGAGGGCACTATTGGAATGTGATATCTAATGTCATGAACGGAAATAGAATAAATGTCATTGCTCTTATCATGGACCAGTTTGCAGATTTGAGGCTTAACATGGAGATGAACTTATATTTTGCTCCATACATTATTTCCATCATCAAGGTTAAGTCTAGCTTCAGAGGGTTATGTGAATGCAAGCACACACCTTTCAGGCCATTCAAGAATGACAATGCTTTTCTTTTGAGGCCTCTGACTCCTTTCCCTGGAGATGATATGGATGCTGAAGCACAGGGGCAAGATGGTGCTGATGATAGTGATGATGATGCTCACATGGGAGCAGCTGCAGCTCAGCATGCCATGCCACCACCGCATCCTCCAGCTCAGCAGCAGTGGGCTCCTCCAGCTGGCTACTTTGACCCTTATTTTGCATCCATGCAGGAGAGCATGTCCTCTCAGATTGTGGGGTTGGCTAGTCAGATGCAAAATCAGATGAACCTCAACTTCCAGAACATGCAGCAGCAGATGTTCCAGCCCATGATGGTTCGGATGCAGGGGGTTCAGGAGAGCTTACACTCAGACATAGCGGCTCTTGACTCACGCTTTGAGGATTTGCCCTCTTCTGAGCAGTTTGAGCAGCTTGAGCAGAGGCAGGAGCAGCTAGAGCAGCGCTTTGATATGTTCAGCACAACTTTCACCGGGTTTTCTGACCACTTCGACTCAATATTTCCGGCTCCAGTGCCGCCTCCAGAGTTCTACCCGCACCAGCCGTTCTACCCACCACCACCTCCTCCACCGCCGATGGATTGACTTTCTTGGCAAATTGATGCCAAAGGGGGAGAAGGAGCTTTGGAGTGCTTGGATCTAGGGGGAGCTCATGGACTTCTTATGGAGACCATTCGCTTTCGGCTTCCGCTTGCTACTCGTGCTTATCTGTATTGAACTATTGCATTACTTGTTCATGATTTGTGTCTTGCATGAACTCGATTTGAGACTTGTGTTTGGATTTGAACATTTGGTTTGTAATGTGTGATGAATTATGTTGGTTTGTGTTACTCTTATCTATTTATGTTCATCTTGTGGCTGTGAGGTTGTGCTAACCTAGCTAAAATTCATATCATATATATCTTGTATCTTGTATGCCTCGATTTCCACTTGTAGGGAAAACTCCGTCAAAAGTTTCAAATATATATATATATGTGTACTTGGTATTCATGCAAATTTATATGCACATATCAAGGGGGAGTTCTCTCTATTCATCGAACTTGGTAAATTTATTCATACGATATTCTGAAATTTTCAAGAAAATGAGTAAGTTCTTCCAAAGTTCAATTCCAAGTCCACCTTATGCCTAGTGTATAAAGTTGACTTGAACACTTTTATCACTCCAAAATTTAGTGTTGTCATCAATTACTAAAAAGGGGGAGATTGAAAGCATCTAGGCCCCTAATTCGAGTTTTGGTAATTAATGACAACGGTTTGTGGATTAACGATTTCGTTTGAGATAATGAGTATAGGTTGATCCACGGATGAAAGAGATTTGGTTGTGAACGTATGAAGTTTTGGAGATGATGAGCAAAGCTCGGGCTCAAGGCAAAGGTATAAAATAGGGCTTTTGTATTTTACCGGTCACAAGGCGTTTAGTGGATGAAAAGTGACTGGATTTGTTGGATAGATAGCCGTACTATCAAGAGGGGTTGTGTACTCATGCTTGACGGGTCTTTAGTGCCATTTTGCTCAAAATATCTAGTTGCATGCATGAGGGATAACGACATTTTGAAAAGATTTGAAAAAGAACAAGTTTGAGAGCTGACTGCACAAGCGCGGACAGTCCGCCCCCTGGGGAGCGGACGGTCCGCAATCGTTCCAGAGAGCATGTTTGGCTCTGGTGGTTTTTAGAGGTGTCTGGCGGACAGTCCGGCCCAGGTGGGCAGACGGTCCGCAGCTCTAACTCAAATTGTACCAGAGAGGGTGTTTTCTCTGGTTGGGCTTTTGATCTGTGCGGCGGACCGTCCGCCGGCTATTTGACAATTTGTACCAGAGACATTGTTGTCTCTGGTGGGTTTTCAAGGTTGAACTGCGGACGGTCCGCTCCTGAGGCGCGGACGGTCCGCAGGCTAATTTCAAAGTTGTACCAGAGACGATGTTTCGTCTCTGGTGGTGTGGAACACTCACTGCGGACGGTCCGCACCTGGGTCGCGGACGGTCCGCACCTGGGTCGCGGACGGTCCGCCAGGGCTTAACGGCTACTTCTGACACGCATTAAATGCACTCTGACTCACTGGTTTTTAACGGTGGACAGTCCAGTTTTTGAAATGCGGATGGTCCGTGATTTCGCAGAAAAGAGTGTAACGGCTAGTTTTTGGAGGGATGTCTATATATACCCATTGCCCGGCCTTTGGGTGTCTCTCTTGGCCATTTGGACTGCATACTTGACATCATAGAGCTAAGGCATCCCTCTCTCACACACACTTACTTAGAGATTGCATTCTTGAGGGTGTGAGGGCTTCCTAGTGCATTGCATCAAGAGGTTGAGCTTTGTGGCACTAGGGAAACTTCAACCAAGCGTCATCGACTTGTTACTCTTGGGAGTTGCCGCTCCCTAGATGGCTTGGAGAAGAGGATTTCGTGGAGCTCCTCCAAGGAGATTGTTGAGGATCCCCGATTTCGGTTGTGAGAGGTCTTGTGCTCACTTCACCGGAGTGGTGAAGAGCAACTCTAGTGGAATCGAGGTGTGGAGCGGTTCTTTGATTCAAGCCGGCTCAAGATCAAGAGGTTCTTGATAGAGAAGCGGTTGATTCTTGGAATCCACCTCAACGTGGATTAGGGGTGACCGGCAAGTCATCGACACCACTGGATAAATTCTTGTGTCAAGCTTGGTTACTTCTCTTGCTCACTTTAATTCTTGTTTTTACTTTGAGCAATTGTAAGGATCGATGGACCAAGAGGGGGGTGAATTGGGCCTTTTTCAAATTTCTAAGATAGATAAAACAACCTTAACCTATGCAATGCTAGTAAGGCTCAATTCACCAACCAGCTAAACAAAGCAAACTACACAAGCTAACAAAGATATGAAACTAAGCAAGATAGAGCTAAGCTATGATCTCTGAGGTCAAGCACATGAAAGAATGCATGAAAGTAAGTGCTTGAAATGAAAGAGAGTGCAAGAGACAACCGGATTTTTTCCCGTGGTGTCGATGTGTTGGCACACACCCCTAATCCACGTTGTGACACTCACTAAGAGTCTTGTCACCTCCCATGTCACCGAGACTTGGGCGCTCACTAAGAGTCTCCGTTCACCATCCCGGCGTGGTGGAGCTCAAGCCACGTACAATCTTCTTCTCCGGGCTCCCACAATCCTTGGCAAGCTCCGCGAGAAACACTTCGATCACCAAGATCGTCTAGGTGCTGCCAAACACCAAGAGTAACAAGCTCCTAAGTTTTCACTTGACCTACACTCAGTTGGCCCTAGCTCAAGCACACTTGCTACACTTGCAAAGGATGAAATCTACAAGTTTGAAGCACAAACAAAGCACTAGATCTTCTCTCTTTTGCTCAAAGCTCTTTCTCTTCTTCTCAAGGGTGGCCTCAGGTTTTCAAGGTGTCAAAGGCAACTGAAATGAGCCAGGGGGTACCCTTATATAGAGTGGAGGAGGTCACATAGCCGTTGGAAGTTTTCTGCAGAAAAACCGTGACCACCGGAAGAACCGATGGTATAGAAAGTATTGGCATCGGTTCAACCGGTCTCTCTGTGTCAAAGAAGTAGCCGTTGGAGTTCTGACACAGTATCCACGCTTGCGTCATTACACCGGTGCATGCTCCGTAGGGGCATCGGATCAACCGGTGCTGAAGAGGTTCACTGATCAACTCAAACAAGTGTTCTGGAACAAAGTACATCCAATGCACCGGTGCTTTGATTCTGAAGCGTCGGTTCAACCGGTGCTGAAGAGAGGTTGAATTCCACCAAAACATGCTCTCTGGAACAAAGAACTTCCATTGCACCGGTGCTTATTTTTTGACCATCGGTTCAACCGGTGCCATACTTGATTTCTGCCTTCATCCAGAGAAGATAGACCGACAGGGCATCGGTCCTTCCGCCATGCATCGGATGCTCCGATGATAGGTCACCGGTTCAACCGGTGCTGCTGTTTTTCATTGTATTCAGCTGTTTTGACTTGGATTCGAATGTGACTTTGATTGTTTCTTATTCCAAGAGTTGTATTGACTTCTATTGACCATCTTTTGCTGTTTTTGAGTGAGTGTGCAAGATTTCTAAGGCAAACTCAAGTTTGATCAAGCTACTAACTCATGAACCCCTCTTAATAGTACGA
This sequence comes from Panicum virgatum, assembly GCF_016808335.1. NCBI lineage: Eukaryota > Viridiplantae > Streptophyta > Magnoliopsida > Poales > Poaceae > Panicum > Panicum virgatum. The sequence continues at coordinate 4,544,925 of NC_053145.1, forward strand.
TCAAGAACTAGAAACTATAAAACCTAACTAAAACAAGTGTCCTTCAACTCCTTGTGACACTTGAGACTAGAAAGGTCCTTAATCTTTCAAATTGAGTCCTTGGTACGCATGATTGTTTCGAATTGAGGGGTCTCCTTTCATATTTCATATGAGACTAATCCAGTTATTGAGCTTTCCTTTAAAACACATGTTAGTCGCATACGGTTGTCATTAATCACCGAAACTCACCATTAGCATCTATCGGCCTAGATGCGCTACAGCGATTTACTTTACTAGAGCTTGTTTTGCTTCTTGTCACCCTAGGTTGCAAACCCATCTAGAGATAGTAATAGCTTGACATAGGGCTATCCTTTGTTACTAATTAAATTTCTCTAGTGTTGTTGGCTTTAGATTTTAAACCGCCTATTCACCCCCCTCTAGTCGGTGTTCTTGATCCTACACAATGCACAAACACAATCATGAATAATATGATCCACTCCATATCATCACATGACCTCTTTGGTTCATCGATCTTGACCTTGCCCACTCTTTACCGTTGCCTCGGTTTATCGGCGCCAAGTCTTGCCCAAGCTTCACCGCCTCGCGGTCCATCGCTTCAAAGTCTTGACTTGCCCTTCTCCATTGCAACCGGTCCATCAAGCCAAGCCTTGTCTTGATCTTCACCACCTTAGTCACATGACTCCATGTCATGACTCATATACAATGAGTTTCTTCATCACACAATATGAGCATAGCATCAACCCTTAGCCATTTCTTCTCCATGGAACATGTTGCTCATACTATTGTCTTTGTATGGACTAATTTCCTGTGTATCTCGACATAAACACTTATTAGTCCACCTAAGTTGTCACTCAATTACCAAAACCAACAAGGGCCTTTCACCAGCATCGAAGCAAACTCATCATGGGACTCCCACATTACCTCATACCTGAAAATCTTACTTCGTCTTCTCCTTCCTCTTTCTGGTTCCTGCTCCCAACAGAGCAGTATTGGATCGTGGTCCGATGCTGCTGCAGTAAGATGAGTTAGCTGCACCAGCGGAAAACGAATACACCAATCAGCTGTGGCCAATGCGCGGTCCAGCCGAACGCGGCAGTAGGATCCCCCAGCAACTTTCTTCTCAAAGGTTCACTTACGCCCCTCAAATCCGAGGTCATACAGCCCACACACATCCACCATCTCACGAAATCCTACAATTTGCGCGTGGCTGCGCTCTTGAACGCCACAATGTTCGTCCCTATGCAGAACTTCATTGAAATCTCCAATACATACCCAAGGAAGATGCGATGAGGCCTTGATAAATTTCAACATATCCCATGTTTTATGTCGCTCTGTGGTCTGAGCCTCCCCATAAACACATGTCAACCTCCATGGTTCCTTCCCGTACTCAGTAACAATTGCATCGATATGGTACTGTGAGTACGGTAAAATCTCCACTCTAGTTTTATTATTCCAAAAAATCCCCAGCCCGCCACTGCGGCCGGAACTACTGACAGCAAAGGAATTATCAAAACCTAGAGTACCTTTTAACGACTCGACACGTGCTTTGTGGATTTGGGTTTCAAGAACACAAAACACCGTCGGGGCAAACTTCCTCGCGAGATCGCGAAGTTCCTTGACTGTCGCAGCATTGCCCAGACCACGACAGTTCCAGCTTATGCAACTCATTGTTCTGGGCGGCGCCTTGTACCGGAGCCCGCCATCCACTTGATCTCCGGCAAACCAGCGCTCTCCTCCTTCTGCAGGACCATGCCCTCTCGCTCCGACTCGCTGAGCTCGAGTTTCTGGAGCAGTTCTTCCACTTCAACATCCCTCCTTCCAGCCCTCACTTGCGATGAATCCGCTGCCATGATCCACTCACTGCCGACCCCTTGTAGATCAGATCTCTCACTTGCCAAGGCCGGGAAGCTGAGTAAAATCAACCCCTTGGTCAGCTCGAGCAGAGGGAGATCAATCAGATCAAGAGGAGGGCATGGTGTCGGTGGAAAGCCTTCGACGGAGATGATCACCGTCAAAGTCGCCCAGCCCTAGTCGCCTAGGTCATAGCTCTCGCCTAGCGGCGAGAAGTCCTACGCTAGTCCTCAAGCGCTGGTAGCACGCACGATAGATGCGGCTTTTTTATTTTTATATTTTTTAAAATCATTTTTTACAGAAATATATTTTCGGTTTCATAATTTACAGTTTTTTACCCCTACCGCCCGGCTGCGGGGCGGCAGGGTATCTGCCGCCAACTGGCGGGGCGGTAGGGACCTGAATGTAAATAAAATTTATTTTTAATCGCATTTTAGCCCCTGGGGGAGCCTGCCGCCCCCCTGCCGGGCGGCAGGGTACCTACCGCCAACTGGCGGGGCGGTAGGCCAGGCAAAAAATTATTTTCTTTTTAGTTTCCAGAACAGTGAACTTCTAAATTCAATTAAAAATTATAGAAAAATAAAAAAAATACAAACTAAATTTTGTTAGGTTTATTAAATCAAGATCTACTGAGAAAAAATACTCATGCATGTGAAATGTCAATTTTGCCCCTGCTAAAATTTTAGGTTGTGTTTAATCTAGTTTATTTTGTATCTGTTGTTCTGTTTGTCTAAAAATCCTGAAAATTTTGTGATAGCCTAATCTTTTCATGTCTATTCCACTGGAAAATTTTCAGATGCATAGCCTAAGTGCATATTTGTGGATCTATTATTGTTGGATTTCCATCATTTAGCAGTAGAATAATAGATCCACAAACATGCACCTAGGCTATGCACCTGAAAATTTTCCAGTGAAATACACATGCAAAAATTAGGCTACCACAAAATTTTCAAGATTTTTAGACAAACAGAACAACAGATACAAAATAAACTAGATTAAACACAACCTAAAATTTTAGAGGGGCAAAATTGACATTTCACATGCATGAGTATTTTTTTCCTCTGTAGATATTGATTTAATAAACCTAACAAAATTTAGTTTGCATTTTTTTGATTTTTTAATAATTTTTAATTGAATTTAGAAGTTCACTGTTCTGGAAACTAAAAAGAAAATAATTTTTTGTCTGGCCTACCGCCCCGCCAGTTGGCGGTAGGTACCCTGCCGCCCGGCAGGGGGGCGGCAGGCTCACCCAGATGCTAAAATGCGATTAAAAATAAATTTTATTTACATTCAGGTCCCTACCGCCCCGCCAGTTGGCGGCAGATACCCTGCCGCCCCGCAGCCAGGCGGTAGGAGTACAAAACTGTAAATTATGAAATCGAAAATATATTTCTATAAAAAATTATTTTAAAAAATATAAAAATAAAAAAGACGCCACGATAGATGCCCAGATGCTCAGATGCCTGATGGCAACTCAGCTCAGCTCAGCGAGCGGGCCCCACAGACGGCCCAACGCTTCGGGCCCAACGAGGAAATTGTTTAGAAGGCTCAATGGGCCAACGGCCCACAGTGCTTTGCATTTTTCTTCTCTTCTTTTTTTCCCCCCTTCTTCTGCGTTCTGATGCAGCGATGCGTCGCGGTGAGGTCGGCGGCGGGCGGCCATGGCTGGCGGCGAGGATGGTAGGTTCAGGAGGCATCAGCATCACACACGCGGGATGGGGGCGCGAAGCCTCGAGCCGAAGCCCCGAGCGGGGCAGGTAGCACCGTAGCAGGTTGCCCTTGCCCTGCGGAGGCGCCGACCGTGTGGAGACGTCAGGCGCGAGGCGTGTGAGTGGCCGCCCGCCCACGCCACTCGACTCGCCTTCCGACGCTCTCCCTCCCTGCGCGCGTCTTGGCGGGAGACAGGTACGGAACACTCCTTTCCTTGGCTTTCCCACTTGCAAGCTACAGTTTTCTACGTATACCCGTGTGGGTGGCCATGGCTTGGCTCAACCGGAGTAGCCTCATCTGTCACCAGCAAGACAATTTTTTACGGTGTTTGGCAAGATCAAGAAACGAAGCAATAAAGCAACAGCTAGAGTCATTACGGCCAGAATGCATTTGAATCTGAATCTGTGCCGTCCAATAGTAAAGATGCTGACCACGGCATAAAAAAATGTTTTTCTTTGGTGCAGGCAGATGCAGGTGCGCGTGCCCAAGTCAACACATTTCCTTCTACCACTGGGCGACTCCTTGTGCCATCCGGCCAAGCTATTCTCAAGTAAAAGCATCCGTGACCTTGATTTCAGCTCACTATTCTTTGTTGCTAAACAATGCAGTAGGATTTGACTCTTCTAGACAGTTCATACTAGCACACCTCACAGGCCCCAGGCCTTCTCTTAGAACAAATCTAGATAGTTTGGCAGCCGAAGAATCTTCTTCTGTTACACTCCACACAGACCAGAAAAGGCTTCATCTTTTTCCTTTTCTTGGTGGAGGAAAGGAAGAGGAAGGATGAGCTCATAGGATGCAATAAGTGATGAGGAGCTTAAGGTTTGTGTTGCTATTCGTGGCGGCTGCAGCATTGATCAAGCTGTCAGGAGGAGTAGGGACGGAGGAGGACTGGGAGCGCTTCTTGCTGCAGTGGAGGCAGCATACTTCTCTTCCATCGCCACTTCTGAATGGGGATCTGGTAAGCCATCCAGATACTTTTTCTTCGCAGCATTAGAAAGTATTGATCGGTTCATGACATGCATGCTTTCCTGGCACTCAAGACCTGGCATGAAATTTGCACTATGAGTTCCTTTTGTGTTCTTCTGAAAAATTCGTTTCTTTTAACTTAAGTAGCTGGCCAGCTACTTTAAAAGAAAAGAGAAAAAAATAGGGGTCCAGGAGCTCACTAAGTGCTTCAGAGAATATATTCTGTGAACTTTTGTTTGGTTAGCTTTTGCTATTACACCTGGCTCTTCGCAAAAAATGGAGGCATGAGCAAAGGTATACTTACTATGTAGGCTGGTTCATGGATGAATGCAGGTTGACAAAATATGGTCAATTTGCTTAAGGGACATGGTTGGTGCAGAGGAAATATTGGGCAATGTACTGTCATTTGCTTCAGATGAACTGTTGAGTCGTTCATCAGAGAATGTTTTGAAGACTGTGTTGTTTCTGGAGCTTCTAGCACTTCTTTCCCATGAAAAATTATCCACTACATGTGATTGTATCCGTGCAAACTACTTCGGTTTGGGCATTCCACAAGAATTCAGCGTTGCACTTGGCACCTATCTTGAGAGCAACAAGCTGTTACTTCATCCAAACTTCTATTCGAGACGGTATTTGACTGGTCAATCAATTGGAGATGCTCCTTCCATGGCTCCAGCTTTTGTTCCATCCATGTCCTCCGGTAATGAAGTTCAGTTTCCCCAATCTGTTATAGAAACACCATCTACGCCTTCCGACTCTCCCAACCCTGTACCTCCCAACCAACCTCATCACCATAAACCTGCACAGAAACATCAGGATCAGGGAGTGCCTCCAATTTCACCATTGGAGAAGCATAAAGACTATGTTAAATTAGTCTTGATTGCAGTTCTCCCAACAGCAGCATTATCATTCATTGCTGCATTTCTAATTTTCTACTGCTGTGGATGCAACAAAAGCAAGGTCTCTGTCAGTGAGCAACGAGATGACCATCCTCTCCTTCACATGCAATTGGCTAATGTCCCAGGTGAGGTAGTGTCCATTTTGTCCACCTATGATGGATTCCCTCGTATTATACTATAACATGCAACATTCTGTCTGCAGGTTCATCACCCGATGCTCGCTGTCCTGCCAGTCCACATCACAAGGATTTTCAAAGGGTTGAGCCTTCCAAGTCTGGAGTCAGCATGGGTCAGTGCTTTTCATGCTGTTTTAAAGGATCATCTGACACCACACCAATTTCACAAGTGATTGGAGGAACACTAGAGAACAATGCCACAAGTGATGCTCCTAAACCAATGCCACCGCCTCCACCGCCTCCACCTTTGCCACCTCCCATCAAGAAGGCTCCTCCTCCCCCACCTGGACCTCCCAAAGGTTCAAAAGCAAGACTTGCTCAGCTGTCACCTGTTGAGTCAAGTCGTTCTGAGGGATCATCTGCTGGTGAGCAGACCAGCGAATCATCTGAAGCCGAAGTTAATGCTCCCAGAGCCAAACTTCGACCTTTCTATTGGGACAAAGTTCTTGCTAATCCTGATCACTCAATGGCATGGCATGACATCAAATTTGGTTCTTTTCAGTAAGTATCACGATTAGAAATAAATTCTTGATTGATTCTGTCTGCATTGTACATGTTTTTCACGATAACATTTTGCAGCGTGAATGAGGACATGATAGAGGAATTGTTTGGTTATAGCGCTGGCAACAGAAATAGCCTCAAGGACAAGGAACTCCCCTTCATGGATCCTGGTTCTCAGAACATTTCTCTTCTCAATGTTAAGAAATCATGCAACCTGGCAGTTGTTTTTAAGGCAATGAATGTCAGAGTACAAGAAATTCATGGTGCTCTCATTGAAGGTATCTGCTTATCCACAAGAAGTTGTTCTCAATTTGCCAACCCTAAAAAAAACGCTCTTCAGTATATGTATATCTGTAAATACAAGTCATTTGCAGAGACTTAGACGACCGTTGGCAATACACTTGCAAGTGAAGCTTTTTTAAGAAAACTTTGATGATATGACTTGTAGGGTGGTCACTAACTTTTTTAAGTTTATTCAAAAGAATGTATATTATTGATTATCCTGTGTCGCTTGATTAATTGTATTGAGGAGAAAAAAACCCTTCAATATATCTCAGAATGCAAGGCATTTGCACAAACTTAAATGGCATTAAACTTTTAAGTTATCCATTCACGCATACAAATTAAACTTTGCCTGAGTAAATACCATGCAGGTTTTTTAATCTACATCATGTTGGACATTCTATTAGTATATTAGTTTTGTTCTGTTTCATTTATAGAGGACTCAAGGAATCTTCAAATTATATATATATTCTGCTTTTACATATATTTATTTGCTGACATCAACATGAATCTGAAAGGCAGAAATGAATCCAATTAGCCTGGTTACAATATGCCTTTTCTTTTCTTTCTGGACAGTCCACTGTAGAGGCTTCAATATTATGATTTTGGAAGTTGTATTTTGTTTGTGAGAGTGTCCAGTTCTTCTGCTTCCTAGTGAGTTTTTTTTTTTTTTTGCTTAGTACATGGAGTCACCAGCCTCCTAGATGTTTTTTTAGGATATCCTTGTATGTAGAATTTTCATTTTCATTTAATTTTAATAGGCTTGAGATCTAGTTCAGCAGTGCCCTCAAATTATCTGATGGTCTTTCACCTATTTCTGTTCATAAGGGAATGAACTTCCTAGGGTGCTTCTTGAGACAATCTTGAGAATGAAGCCAACTGATGAGGAGGAGCAGAAACTCAGGCTCTATAATGGGGATTTCTCGCAACTAGGCCTTGCAGAACAAGTAATGAAAGCACTAATTGATATACCTTTTGCTTTCAAAAGGATCAATGCTTTGCTTTTCATGTCCTCCTTACAAGAAGATGCTTCAAGTCTCGGTGATTCATTCCTCCAGTTGGAGGTAATTGACCTAGTAACAGATGACTTCTGTTTTAAGTTCGTCCAAATAAAAGAAAAGAAAAAACTCTAACCTTCCATTACAAGATCACTGATACTGCATTTGTTGTTGCCAGGCTGCTTGTGGGGAACTAAAGCACCGCCTTTTTCTGAAGTTGCTAGAAGCTGTTCTCAAAACCGGAAACCGTTTGAATGATGGGACTTTCCGTGGTGGTGCTAATGCATTCAAGCTGGACACCCTTCTGAAATTATCGGATGTCAAGGGTGCTGATGGAAAGACCACATTGCTTCACTTTGTTGTTCAAGAGATCATCCGCTCTGAAGGTATCCGTGATGCAAGGTTGGCCATGGAAAGTGGAACAAGTCCATCTCATAGTACTTCAGATGACAATGCCAACAGATTTCTTGAAGAAGATGGCGATTACTACTCCCACCGTGGCCTTAAGATTGTTTCAAGACTCAGTACAGAGATGGATAATGTCAAGAGGGTAGCTGCACTAGATGCTGAAGCTTTGTCTGCCAGTGTGATGAACCTCAGGCATGAGTTGCTGAAATCAAAGGAGATCCTGAGTGAGATTGCAACGATAGAAGAAAAGAGTGGATTCTGCAACGCATTGGAAAGCTTTGTGGAATATGCAGATAATCAGACAATTTTTCTGATGAAAGAAGAGAAGAGGTTGAGATCATTAGTGAAGAAAACAATCCGATATTTCCATGGAAATGACTCTAAAGATGACGATTTTCGGTTGTTTGTGATTGTAAGAGATTTCTTGGTGATGCTAGATAAGGCATGCAAGGAAGTTGGGGCATCACAGAAGAAGGGGACAAATAAATCACGAAGCAATGCCAATGGCATCCCTACATCCCAGTCAATCCTACAGGAGAAACAGTTCCCCGCTGTTATAGATGATCATTCAGATAGTTCAGACTCTAACGATTGACAATAGATACTGTAGATGTTCTATTCTTCAGGAAACGTTGTAAAGAAGATCCATTTCGACGAGGAAACATGTTAGCATACATACAGATTTCACGTACATATCTTGATTGATATTCATAGCTTCACGATATGATTCCTAAATATCCTCTAAAGAGTGTATCTCTTTGCTCACACGCTTTATCCTTGAAATCTAGTTTTGCATCATGCTAGTTTGATCCCCTATTCATACGTCAGACAGTATAATACGGTGCAGGCATGTAAAAGCCTACTGTATACGGTGGGGGATAAACCTCAACTATATGAATAACTTTCCTTATATATCATCAGATATTCTCTTTTTTCTGACTGATACAAAACTTTGTGTAACTTAAGTTAATATAAAAATGTGGGGTTCCTATGTAGTACCTTTTGGGTGGTGAGGTGATGGACCCACCATTTCTTCATCTTTCCGCTCCACGTTTTTCCCTTCTTAGGTTCTCACCCAAATCATCATGGCTTTTGATATATACATATTGTCTACTAGCCTATTGGAAAATTTTCGTCGCCTACTAGACCAAATCATGGCTGCTCGACCTGACCCATCTAAAAAAACCTAACACAACCCGACCAATGTATGAGCTGGGCTTAGGCTCAAAATTTTAACTCAAAACTAAAAAACCCGACCCGATCCGATTGATGATTAACCTTTCTGATGTCGGCAAGTCTCATCCCATCTCCTTGCTTAAGGCCATGTTTAGTTCCCAAAAAATTTCAAGATTTTCCGTCACATCGAATTTTTGGACACATGTATGGAGCATTAAATGTAGTTTAAAAAACAACCAATTGCACAGTTTAGCTGTAAATGATGAGATAAATTTTTTAAGCCTAATTAGTTTATGATTGGACACTAATTATCAAATAAAAACTAAAGTGCTATAGTAGACGATTCCAAAAAATTTCGCGAACTAAACAAGCCCTAACTATGGTAAGTTCTCTCGTCACGTGTAGTTAGGTCCCACTCCCCTCCAAATTTTCATTAGTTCAAATAGCATGTTGATAATTTTTGCTGGATTTAACATGCTTAGATCTGACTTCATTAAATTTTTTTCACTTACCATGTTCCTGTGATTTCTATGATTATAAGGAACATGGCCTCATTAAACCATTGTTTGTGATTTTCATGATTGAGGGACAACATAATCATGAGACTAATATTTTGTCAAGATATACTTTGAAGGTGTTTGTTAGGTTTCAAGGATGAAAAGTAAGTCATTCAAATGATCAAGTATGAAAAGACCCATGAAGAAATGAAGCAAAACAAGGAGAATATTGACAGATTAAATGGTCAATACTGTAGGAAAAAATGTAGCACCGGTTCTTTCGATGATCCAGCAACGGTTTAACCAACAACCAAACACCGGTACATTACACTGTGTGGAAGGAATCAAAGTTAGCAATCTTAACTGCACTGGTTTAACCGATGCCTAGGACTTGGATTGACAATAGCAATTGACAGACTAAATCGGTTCATGCTGCGTGAAAATTGTGCACCGGCTGAACCAATGGCGGTGCATTCATAGTCCTGTTGTCCAGAGAGCACTGCAGGGGCCGAGGAAAAGTTCTTGAAGACCAGTCGAACCGCTTCCCTTGATCCTTAGCGTTGGTTCAACTGATGCCTACTGACTTAGCTGCAGAACTATCCAACGGCTAGCTCAGTTCCTACTGTGACCTGTTTAACCGATGCATGTGACCGGTTTAACCGGTGCTTGCGTAGGAAATTCTCCAACAGTTGCCAATGGCTCTCTTGAGATAGTGGGCTATATAAAAGTCTTACCCGGGCATTTTCGAGTTGCTGGAGTCCAAAGAAATCATACCCACACTAGGGAAGTTCTCCAAGCCAACCAAAGAGCTACTTGATCAAATCCTTAGGTTTAGCACAAACTTTGAGAATGTAAGTCCTAGATTAGCTCTTGAGTGAGTGAGTGAGCAATGTGTTGTGCCTTCTTGTGCCGTGGTTCTAGAGTGAACCAACATTGTATCTTAGTGCGTCGGCCCCTTGGAGCTTTGGTGGCTCGCCGCCAAATATATAATTCTCTGGCTTGGTGTGGAGCGGCGTGGAAGCTCCTTAGTGAAAAGCGGGATTAAGGTGAACATGATGACTTGGTAAGTCTTGGTGGCGAGTCAAAAAGAGTCTCGGAAGACACTTAGTGGCCGAAGCAATACTTTCGATAGAGTGCTTCAACAATGCGGACTAAGTTGGCTTAGTGCCTACCGATATCACGGGATAAATTTTCGTGTCGAGAGTTTGCTTTCTCTCATCCTCTCTTTATATATTCGCATTTCATACTTGCAACTTGTGTGCTTTATTTTCTTATAGTAGCATGAAGATAGAATTGGCTATAAGTTGCAAAACTCTTTTGAGAGTTTCACACTAGAAGAACAATATTTGCATATATAGATAGTTTGCTTTAGTTTAAATTTATGTGCAAGTTAGTTGGAGCCTTAGGTTAAGTTTTTAAGTTGACTAATTTACTCATTCCCCCTCTTAAGGCTACGAACACCCACTTTATTTCAATAATTTAAAAAATAAAAATAGATTTATAAATGTCTAGAAATTATTTTAATAGTGGAAAAAATACTAAAAATTCACGAAAAATTCCTTTATGTTATCGTTTTCTTGGTTAAAAACACAAACTGATGTGTTTGAGTATAATTAAACTTTAGACCTAACTGCAAGTGATGAAAGATCTAAGAAAATAAACTAAACTCGTTTTGGGACGAGATAGCCAAATTTAAGAGAAAAAAGCCAAGAAACTGAGTACAACTTTCTTTAGGACCTAGAAAATAATTCAAACTCAAAACTAGGTGGTTTGATGACCCTGACACAGGAAGAAGGTGAGGGCAAGATAGAGCCGCATGGTGGTTGGGAGGGTGGGTTGTCAGAGCTACTCCTGTAGACTGAGCGATGTACAATATCGCTAACTCAAATTATCCACTTCCATAAATAACATTGCTAATATTGTTTCGTTCGGATAAGGTTCATTGCAATTGCATCTCTATTTTAATTTGTTATCAAGTCTGTTCGTGGTGCAGTTAGGCTGATTTTTTATTGATGACAAGAGAAAACACAGCTAACCCTAGGAGCTCCTCAATCACCATCTTCATTATTTCTTACACTCTATACATGTTACCTAAAAATATTCCTCTAACCATTAAGTCTAGATTTACATATGCTCCATTCATTTTAGAATATAGAATATTTTACTATTTTAGTTTATTCTGAGTCAAACTAAATCAAACTTCCAACTTTCATTAAGATTATAGAGATGCAAACCCAACAACATCAAATTATAGGTAATGCTAGCATTAGGACGTCTGATGCTAAAACAAAAAGATTTTTTTTTGTTTTCTCGCCCTGCTTTGAAATACAATTGTTGCTGTACCTTTATTTTTCAAAAGTCATTGTGATTTCACCTTTAGTCTTTACGTATTTGCCCCTGTTTTGGCCGTTGATTAGGGGTAAAATCATGTTGACTTGTGAATAGTCAAGGGCAAAATTATAAAATTAAAAAATGAAGGCAAAATCACAACTACACTTCAAAGTAGGGGTAAGAACACAAATACCCCAAACAAAAATCGAATGCTCTCACCGAGCACACCCATGTTGCGGTGGGAATTTTTCGAAGGCAAAATAGTCACTTTGGTCCTTCAACTTTGCTCCAAGGGTCAAGTTGGTCCCTCAACTTTCAAAAAGACCAATTTGATCCCTCAACTTTTGTTTTTAGATCAAATTTGTCAATATACTGTTGTGATGCTCCATAATACCATGAGATAGATGCGAAAAGTCATTTTACCCTTAACTCCTTCTCATGCTCAATTCCCATTATTGTATATAATTGTAATTAATCAATAATAGATCACAATATATCTATTAATCTGTTCGTTTGTTCGATGTCTCTCGTATTTGTTGAAATGACCTTTCATATTTAATTTAGTACATCATATAAGAATATCATACACATGTTTGATTAAGAGCTCGTTTGGCATTACTTCAGGGTGCTTCAGCTTCGTTACTATAGCACACTGTAGCGCACTGTAGCATGAAGCCAGGGAAGCTAGGAAAACCCGGCTTCACCAGCTTCATATGTTTCCTAGTTAGCTGTAGCACCTTGGGAGCCGTTTTCAGCTTCGTGCTACAATGCAGCAGTACAACACAGTGTGTGCTACTGTAGCAAGAAGCAGAAGCTGCCCCCGGTGAAGCGGTGCCAAAGGGGCCCTAACTTGTTGCACCACCGATAAACATGCAAATTGTGAAGGAAGAAAATAGCCAAGGGTAAAAATGATTTTTTAGCATTAGTCTCATGGTAGTATGGAGCATTACATCAGTATAAGGACAAATTTGGTCTAAAATTAAAAGTTGATGCACCAAATTAGTCTTTTTGAAAGTTGGGGGACCAACTTAACCCTTGAAGCAAAGTTGAAGGACCAAAGTGCCTATTTTGCCTTTCTCGAACATAATTTTGTTACGATAGGTAAAAGTTGACGTTGCGACGGGTAATGACACTCCAACCTTAGCAACTCCAATAGTTCCCTATTTCTCTTCCCTATCCTTATTTTTTGGAAAAAAGAAAAAACACACTCTAATAGTTCCCTATTCTAATTCCCCATCTACTAACAATTGGCCTATTCTCCATCTTTGTGCTAAAAAATAGGCACCACATTGTGTCTCCCAATTCCTTTTTCCAAGTGAAATATAGAAAACTCTTGGAGATTGTCTATTTCCCCCTCCCCATACTATTTTGGGAGTTGGTAAAAACCATGATTTGGAGAATAAAAAATGGGTAACTCTTTGGAGATGATGTTGCGGTGGACTTCGCACGTGAGTTTTTTTTGTTGCAATAAACATATCACGTTGTTGCAGCAAGAGTTGATTAATAATGTTGCAATGAGTATTTTAGTTGATTATTGATGTTGCAATAGTTGCTTATGGTTGTTCCATAGGTCAATATGTATGATGATGAATTCTATGATGTAGAGAAGGTTCCCCCCTCCCCCCACGTCCTCCTCCTCCAGGCGACACGGGGGGCGACGCCGCCCCCTCCAACCTCGCCGACGATGGCCGTCGCCGCTGCCGACGTCCGCTCCACTCCTAGCGGCGGCGGCGGCCGGCAACCGAGTCGAAGCCGGCTCGGCCTACCTCCCCTCTCCCTTCTCCCATCCCTTTTCCCCGACCTTGCGAACCTGTGACCTCCCCGCGCCACCTCCGGTCGCTGGACGCCGGATCCGGTGTCCTCCTCGCCGGATCGGGGCTCCTCCGGACCGGATCTACCCTCTCTCGGCAGGTGCACCTGGGGGGTGGTCCTCCGCTCGCGGGGTTCCCTGGTTCGCTGCGGGCTCCTCGCGGGGGCTTGCGGCGTCCAGTGGCCGGCCCTCCCGCGCCGGGTGGGCTCGTGGCCTCCGGACGCTTCTCCTTGGCCGGGATCCGCGGTAGCCGGTGGCCGGCCCCCTCGCCATGAGCGGCTCTCCGTCGGCGGGGCTCGCGGCCGCCGGTGGCCGTCGCCCCCTCGCCGTGCGCGGCCTCTGGCCGGCGCCCTCTCGGTGGTGCGGCTGCTGTCCGGTGGCCGTTTGTGTTGGGTGCCGGCCAGCGGGCTACTCTGCGACGCGGCGTTTCTCGGCCTTTCGATTTGGGGTGGGGATGGAACGGGGTGTAGGCGAAAGCCTCGGTCTGCTCGCAGGCCAATGACGGCGACACCTTCGGGCGCCGTTTACCTTCTTGAAGGCGTCATTTCTTGCCCCTCTTCCCTGCTCTCCGGTGAGCCTTCCAGGTGAAAACCACCTTTTTGGTCGGACGTCGGCGACGCTTGTGGCGTCGTTCCCTCATTTGAGGCGTCGTCTTGGAAGCTTCGCTGGTGGTGGTCGTCTACTCTCATCGGAGAGTTTCCACTTCTGCGCCTGCCTTCGATCATTTCATCTGCATCGTCTGGGTTGCATCGATTATCTTCTGCCGGATGCTTTGCCGCCCTACTGTCGCTGGCGGATGCTTTGCCGCCGTTCTATTAGTGTTTGCTTGGGGCAGATGCTTGGCTGCTTTGGTGGATCGGATGGATGCTTTGCCACCTTTGTTGGTCGATCGTTGCACTCTTGGCGTTGTAGTATTTTTTAGCAAGCTCAGTTGTGGCCGTGTCTAGGTTTGTGGGTCGTCTTTGTCTCCTCCGTTATTCTTATTGTTCTTGTTTGTTGTATGGGTCGCCTACCATTTGTTTGGTGGTGCTTTGTATCTGTTTTAATAGCCTCTGTCTATTAAGGATTGTAATGGTCGTACTCCTTTTCTCTTAATGAAATACGTGCTCAGGCATGTTCGCTAAAAATAGGTCGATATGTGATGTTGCAGTGGCGTTTTCAATATATTTGAGATGTGAGGTGATGTTGAAACAACTATTTTTAGAATGTTGCATAAATTTATTGTAGATGTTTCAATAGTTGATTTGCCATGTTATATATTTTTAATATAATCGACAAATTCTATTTGTTCTATTATTTTTTAAAATATATTTTCTAATGTTGCAATTGTTGTTCAAAATATCACAATTATAATTATTAAATGTTGCAAAAGGTTAGGAAGTTACAAAACTCTATTTCTATATATTGTCATTCTTATCCAATGTTGCATCAAACATTATGTCATATTACGGTGGGAATTTTTTATCATAGGATCGAATTACGGAGTCATTTTTATATATTTTTTATAATATTGCAAGTAGTAGTAACTTTGAATCTTGTAATAATTTATTTTCGACGGAGCGTTTTCAATAGCTCCGTCAAATTGTTTGTCAGTAAATATCTGGATTGTAGGTATCGATCGGACGGCACGGATAGCGCAGCGCGGGTATAGGCTCGTTATCTGCCCGCCTCCTCACCTTGCCTTGCCGGCGGCTCAGCGCGGACCCCAACAGTGTCCTCCCCCTCCTCGTCGCCTCCCCCGGTTGCGCTAGGGCTTTGCCCCCATCCCCCCTCGAAACCCTACCCGCACCATGCGCGATCGATCGGTCGATCGCGAATTCCCCAGCCGCGAGCGTGGGGATCGGCCGCCGCCCGGGATGCTGGGCCCTCCGCGCCGCGGGCCGGCGTACAAGACGAAGCTGTGCGCGCTGTGGCAGCGCGGCGGCTGCTCCCGCGACACCTGCAGCTTCGCGCACGGGCACGCCGAGCTCCGCCGGTTCCCCGGCTCGCGCACCTCGTTCCCGCCCCGCGCCGGTATACACAGCCCTTCCTTGTGCGCCCATTCTCCTCTCTCTCTCTCTCTCTCTCTCTCTCTCTCTCTCTCTCTATCTCCTTTTTTCAGTTGAGTGTTTATGTTCTGAGATCAGATCCGGGTAGGGGCTTGTGGTTCGTGGTTGATTGGGAGGGATGGTTGTTATAAAATTTCAGAAAATTCTGTTTCTCAGATTGCTTTGTTGGTAGGTTTAGACGTATGGTTACTAGATGCAGGCAGTTGGTGTGGTTAGGTGAATAATATCGTGGAGTACAGAGTACAGTGTTTATCAGAAACAGATCTTTTTAACGGCTAGGGTTCACGAATTCTGGATCCTATGATGAATGGTTTGGTCACGTAATCTACTATGTGATTTATATGATTCTGAACAACATGACACGTGGACGGTATGCGATGGTTGGTCATGAAATCCTGCCTCTGAAGAACATAACATGATGGATGGAATGAGGAAAAACCGAAAAGGCACACACAGCAACTTACTGATATGGATGTCTGTCATAACAGAAGGGAGGAATTAGATCAGTTTGACTTTTGCTGGGATACGATTGACTGAAGAATGAATATATTTTATTGCATCATTTATGGATGTCCATATTTGGAGCTTTAAGGTGTTATACACAGGCATGGGTGTGGGTATATCGGTGTATGACTCGAGTATGAGTATGAGTATGGGTTTGATTCGTCGGAATCTGGCACCGGTGTGGGATGTCTGATTCAGAAAAAAAGGACACAGGTGTCTAGGTAACATATTTACCATGGGCTATTGTTCTTCATAGGGAACTTTGTTCTTGCTTCATGATTTTTGTAGTAGCGAGATGTCTTGTATTTTCTTATAGTGCTTGTGCGAGTTGTTATTTTTTTTATATCAGTGCTTGAATTCAACATCAGTTGCTGCAGATAGAAAACAATTCTAACAAGTGGAAGCTTGTTGCAGAATTAGGCGGCATTCTTACTGGTTGTCTTTTGATTTAACTACCATTCAAATTAGCAGACTCCTGGGCAGATTTGTTAGACTCAACTGCTGCCAGAGGATAAGATGACCTTTATTATTCTTCACTTGGTGTTTCGATGATTTGTTGTGACTGTAATGCTTGTCCTATATGAAGAAGGTGGGCATATCAGTATCTTGGATGACGACTCCTTTGAATCATGTCCCTATACATTTGATGTGCTATGACCATGTGATTAGCAGATTTAACAGAAATCCTTGAATATTCTGCATCAGTTAGTTTCATTGGGAAGCCTGGTAATTGCAAGTTATTGTAATTATTGCAAGTCGCTGCGGAAGATATCTGGACAAATGATAGTAGATTTGTATGGTGATATTGGGATTATAGAAGACCTCAACTTGTCATAATTGCTATTTGGGCTTGTTCATGGTGCCTCCATCAATTTGATTTATGACAATCAACATTATGAGTTTGGTATCATCTTAATGGGTGCATCAGTGGTTTCATACCATATTTGGTATCTACTCGCGCGTTAATTTTCGCCCCTACTTTGTTGTGGCTAGTGGTATTATACTGGAGACCCTTCTACTTATTGCTTGTCGAATTATCTTGTAGCTCAAAGGTTGTGGTAAGCTTACAGGCTTGTGGGTGATCTACCTCCATATTGATACATTTTTCGTTCAGTGTCATATCTTTCCTTGTATAAAATCTGCTCTATCTTGACTTTAGGGAGAAGAGATTATAGAGGCGGTGACTTCAGAGAAAGGTTTGATAGGAGGCGTTCGCCTCACAGGAGGCATTCCCCTGATAGAGATTCCAGGGATCATCGTCCTCTTCATGAACAAAGACCAACTTCTCAAGAAAGGGGTAAATAATGCCTTCTTATTTGAAATTCTGCATCTCACCTTTTCATTTAATTGAACTTCGTGTCCACTGTGTTGTTATTAAAGCTTTGAAAGTTTTACTTGCAGAATCTAGCTATTCACGATCCCCCAGCAGGAAGAGGTATGCAGTGTATTCCAATAAATGATTAAGCCATTGAATTGTAGATATACTTCGACACATCTGCCATACTTTTAATTGTATATTTATTATCCATTGTTAATTTGTTATCCGCCTTGTTTCTGTGATGTGATTTCCTCATTGTAAGATACCATTTGATATTTTGGAGCTCAAATAGTTTTCAAAGCTTTATCACTGAACAATATTTTAAAATATCCTCTCAAGAATCATAACTTTTAATCTTGAAAAACTCTTATTTTATTGACTTTTTATGTTCTCTACCCGCATTTAATATGTGGAAGACTGAACATGTTGATATTATAATTTACCTTTCCACCCCTCTCCCTCTCCCTCTCCCTCTCCCTCTCAGCGATAGGAGGCATGAGAAGAACCCTGATGATGGAGAAACCAACTCATCCAGGAGCTTGAGTGTCTCTGACAAAAATGATGATAGAAAAAAGGAGACACTCAGTGTTGATGATAAAGAGGATCAAGAAATACAGGTCTGGTGCATAATACAATGCATAGCAGTAAGTCATCTTTGGGAAACCCTGCCGTTGTATAATTAATATTAAGATTTAAGATTATTCTGCAGCTGAAACAAATAAGGCAGGATATGGAACTTCTGCGTGAGGATAAATCTAACTTGGAGGTCAGTTTCTCTGCTTTTACTATTACAACTTGTAAACCATGTGATCTTTTTTAATTGCATTCGGTAATGCTTGCCTATTTTCTATTGTAAGGTTAATCATTCGATTCATGAATGGGACATGATGTGTGAATCATCATGCTTTAATGGCTTTATTTGAAAAAAAAAACATTTCTGTGCTTTATTGGTTGCATCTTTTGCTGTTTATATCTTGTGTCATTGAAGAGTATTAGGTGTCCATGATGGTTGAGTTTAAACTTACTGAAAAGTATCCAATGTCCATAATGGGCTAAACATTGTTGGAGTATTAATTTGTATAAGTTGATATATGCATATAAACCTTGCTTTGCAATGCCCATTTGTAAGCATTTCTTCTTAGAGTCTTTACATGCTTTATTTGGATAATGTTTCTTTTGGTTCCTCCATCCATGGTCTATTATACAAGTTATGATTGGCCATGTATTCTTTTAACTCTTGACAACCTGTACAATTCAATGCTTGCCCGTCAAAATAGCTTGATCTTGTTTAAATATGAACTTGACGCTCATGTTTACTATTCCTTTCTTAGATCATTTTGGATGAGAAGAACGCTGAAGTACGCAAGATTTCTAGCAGGGTAAATGATCTTGACCTGCAGATAAGGAAGGAAAAAGAGGAATGCCACAGGTACTTATACAATCTGGCACATGACAAGGTCATGCTTGTTTATACAAATAGCTCCATGGTGTCATCAGGTGGTCTAATTGCGCATTGTATTATTCCAATGTAGGATGACCTCAAAAATAAAGAAGTTCATTAAAGCTCATGCTCGCTTTTTGAAAGCACAGGAAGAATTGAAAAGGTGCATTGTGTTTTGTCACTTTTCAACTAACAAAAAACATTTTGACCTGGCTTACTGCACCATTTCACTTCTATATCTACACGATTATGAATTTATGATTATTGACTAATTGGAGCTGTGCAGGTCACAAGCTCGTTTTGAGAGACTTGGTGATTTGCTTGCTTCAGATATTCTGAAGCGTGGTGCTAACGAAGAAGTTTCCAGTGTCAATGTTGATGAAGATCCAAATGGGCCTTATGAAAGGAGCCCAAATGCTGCTACAACTAAGAAGAGATCAATCCCTTACTCAACAAGTGAAGAAGCAAAAGCCGGTGGGTATATTATTCTGTTTCTGAAGAGTGTAGAGTGATGAGTATGTTCTCTTATGGTTCACTTTAGTATGATTTGAATCATTTTAACTTTTAAGTAACATTTGTTTCTTCTTGGTGTAAATTAGTACTTAGTACTTGGAGTCTAAGTGAGCCCTCCGTAGCTTCTAAAACTTCCTCCATTGAACTTCAAGCATTGGAATTGATGTGATAAGTTGGCTAACCCCTTATAGAAACACTAAATGATGTACTCCCTCTCCCTCCATTTATGAGGCATTTTAGAATTTGAGTTACCACCATCCTTAACTTTGATCATCTGGTTGCACAAAAAAACTGAAAATAATTGGCTTATGATAGGTACTTTCAAAATATAATATCTATGGTTCTGTACGCCTATTTGACCATATTGCTGTAGAATTTGGGTGGTCATATTGGAGGCCTTCTCCAAAATGCTGTACATCTCATTGTCATTAAAGATACGTCTTTGTATCAATGTTGGTCTCATGTCTAATCTTGTTCTTTTTCAGTAAAGAAAAGGAGAGATCGTGATTCAGAATTTGATAAATCAAGCAAGGGGACTGAGCCAACAAAAGCTTTATATTTGAAAAAGAAATTGTGGGAAGATGAAAAGGATAAAATAGGCACCTCGGCCAACACTGACAAGGTGCAGTATTCTTCATCTATTATCTCTATTTTTCTGATAAGTTGTGCTTATCACATTCTCTATCTGGTATAGTTGAATGCTCTGTTTGGACAAGAATTGGTGAAGTTTAAGGCTTTTTTTACCGTCGATCTTGTTAGCTCATTTTGGTCCTATTGACACCTTTAACACCTCAATGCCTTTTTTTTTCTCTTAACTGTTAAACCAACTGAAAGAGTGAGACTATATAAAATTTTATAGGCTTCTTTTACCATCGATCTTGTTAGCTCATTTGGTCCTATTGACATGATTCACACTCTGTGTAGTATGAGTTCAAACTTTTATTGAGTAGATATTTTTAAACTTACAGGTCAAAGATTCTCCAGTCAAACATGTTTTACCCTCCACTGGTATGGCTGCTCATGCTGTGGATGATCTATTTGAAGCTGTTGAACTGGAGGATAGGCATGGTCCAATAAACGCATCAGTAGAAAATGGTGCTGGTGACGAAACTAGGTCGCCTGCTATGCCATCACAGCCACCACCAGTGGTTAATGCTTACGAGCAGGTGACTAAATTTGCATACTACATCCTTAGAATCTAAAATACATAGAAAACGTAAATTTGCATCATGCAGGAAATGAGAAACTTAGCTTATGCGATTAAACTGAATTGCACTTTAAAACTAGTTCCTAATTTCTTTCTGTAGCTCTAGTGAAAAGTGTGCTAACAGTTTGTTATGTTTCTTTCCCAGTATGAGGGTGATGATGAGGAAGTCGACGTGGAGTAAGTGGATGTAAAGTCAAATGTATTTGGTCTTGTTGGGAGTTTGCCTTATATAAAAACATCTTTGGTGGCAACCTATAGTGGATGCAGTTTTAAGCTGTTTGTTATGTGCAGCTAAACATTTTTCATGAATGTGACCCTAAATATCCTGTTACCTGTACCTAATAAATCCCTAGGTCGCTAATCTTCTCAGTGCCCTGGTGCTAGTGATGCCGTTTCCATGTGTTCTGCTGATGCTGTGCTGTTTTGTAGCTTGTGAATAATGATGTTTTATGATCGTATTATTTGAGTTTAGTAGATGCTGGTGAAGTGGGTTGGTACATTCTTCTGCTGCAAACTTGAAATGCTAGTATAAATTATTATCTCTGGTGCTAGTATAAGCAGCCCGTTGCTTGTGGTAAGCAAAAGTTATTATCTCTGGTGCGCGCACTGGAACGGAGAGAATTTTTAGAAGAGTACCAAATTAATTTGTGGTATTCCTTTATCCAATGTGAAAAGATGAAATCGGTAACAAAAAAGAGACCACACTCAGCATACAAAACACAATCCCAACCACTCATTAACAATCGGACGGCACAAATAGCGCAGCGCGGCTAGGTGCCTAGACTCGTTATCTGCCGCCGCCTCGCCTTGCCGGCGGCACTGCGCGCACCCCCAACAACATTCTTTCCATTTCCTCCTCGCCTTCGCGCTAGGGCTTTGCCTCCACCCCTCGAAACCCTACCCGCACCATGCGCGATCGATCGGTCGATCGCGAATTCCTCAGCCGCGAGCGTGGGGATCGGCCGCCGCCAGGGATGCTGGGCCCTCCGCGGCGCGGGCCGGCGTACAAGACGAAGCTGTGCACGCTGTGGCAGCGCGGCGGCTGCTCCCGCGACCCGTGCAGCTTCGCGCACGGGCACGCCGAGCTCCGTCGGTTCCCCGGCTCCCGCACCTCGTTCCCGTCCCGCGCCGGTATACACAGTCCTTCCTTGTGCCCCCATTCTCCTCTTTCGGTTTTTTACTCTCTTTTTTTTTTCCCACTCGAGTGTTTATCTTCTCAGATCAGATCCCGATAGGGGCTTATGGTTCGTGGTTGATTGTGAGGGCCGTTCTATGAATTTGCAGCACCTTCTCTTTCTCGGATAGTTTTGTTGGTAGGTTTAGACGTATAGATTACTAGATGCAGGCAGTTGGTTTGCTTGTGTGATTATCACGGAGTACAGTGTTTGTTGCAAGCAGAGCACTATATTGGTTAGGTTTCACGAATTATGGACCCTTTGATAGATTGGTTGTTACCTAATCTATGTGATTCTGAAGAACATGACATGTGGACGGTATGAGATGGTTGGTCATGTAATCCATGTGGTTTATGTGCTTATGAAGAACAATGCATGGTGGACTGTATGCGGTGTTGGTGTGCCATTGAAAAAAAAAAGTCATTCACGGCAAGTCACTGATACAGATATCTGTTATTACAGAAGGAAGGAATTAGGTCAATTTGGCTGGGATAGCAAGTGACTGAAGAATGTATGATTGGACCATTTATGGTTGGCAACTTTAGATTTTTAAGGTGTTACATGGACACAGATATATGGGGGTGTCAGTGTAGGTGTGGGTGTTCAATTTGGCAGATCTTTTGGAATCATGCCAAATAACGCTTGGAATTCAACATGGGCGTCAGAATCCGGCACTGGTGCAGGGTGTCTGATTCAGCAAAAAAAAAAAAGACAGGTGTCTGGGTAACAGATTTACTTCTGGACACTGATTCAAAGGGAACTTTGTTCTTGCTTCATGATTTTCGTAGTAGCGTTCTTTCTTTATTTTGTATAAACTTAAAGTGTTCGTGTGATTTTTAAATTCTTATGTCAGTGCTTGAATTCAACCTCAGTTCCTGCAGATAGAGAAAAAATTCTAACAAGTGGAAGCTTGTTGCAGAATTAGGCGGCATTCTTACTGGTTATCTTTTGATTTAACTACCATTTGAATTATCAGACTCCTGGGCAGATTTGTTAGACTCAACTGCTGTCAGAGGATAAGACGACCTTTTTATAGATTCTTCAGTTGGTGTTTCAATGATTTGTTGTGACTCTAATGCTTGTCCTATATCAAGAAGGTGGTCATATCAGTATCTTGGATGATGGACTCCACTAGATGATGTCCATATGCATTTGTTGTGCTATGATCTGTGATCAGCAGCTTTAACAGTTAATTGAGCTTGTATCCTTGAATATCGTGCATCAGTTACTCAGTTAGTTTCATTGAGAACCCTGGAATTGCAAGTTAGTGTAATTCTTGCAAGTCGCTGTGGAAGATATCTGACAAATGACAATAATTTATATGGTGATATTGGGATTTGAGGTTATTCATGGTGCTTCCATCAATTTGATTTCTGACAATCAACGTTATGAGTTTGGTATCATCTTAATGGTTGCATCTGTGGTATCATACCATATTTTGGCATCTACTCATGCTTTAATTTCCGGCCCTGCCTTGTTGTGGCTAGTGGTACTATCCTGGAGACCCTTCTGCTTATTCCTTATTGAATTATCTTGTAGCTCAAAAATGTTGTGGTAAGCTTATAGGCTTATGGGTGACCTATCTCCATATTGATACATCTTTCGTTTAGTGTCGTATGTTTCCCTGTATAAATCTTGCTCTATCTTGACTTTAGGGAGAAGAGACTATAGAGGTGGTGACTTCAGAGACAGGTTTGATAGAAGGCGCTCGCCTCATAGGAGGCATTCGCCTGACAGGGATTCCAGGGGTCATCGTCCCCTTCAGGACCGACGAGCAGGTTCTCAAGAAAGGGGTAAATAATGCCTTATTCTAAAATCTGTATCTGTCATTTTTACATTTTAATTGAACTCCATGTTCATCGTGTATTTAGGTTATTAAAACTTTGAAAATTTTACTGCAGAATCTAGCTATTCGCGGTCCCCCAGCAGGAAGAGGTATGAAATGCATTCCAATAAATGATTAAGCCATTCAATTGTAGATATACTTTGACACTTCTGTCACTGCTCATACTTTTGATTGTATAGATATACTTTGACACTTCTGTCACTGCTCATACTTTTGATTGTATATTTGTTATCCATTGTTTCTTTGTTTCTGTGATGCAATTTCTTCATTGTTACCTACCATTTGGTATTTTGAAGCTCAAATAGGTTTCAAAGCTTTATCATTGAACAATATGTTAAAATATACTCTCTGAAATCATAACTTTTAATCTTATAGACTCGCATTTGTGGCATTTAATTGCCCATATTATGTATCCACTGTATTGACACAAGCTTGTAACATGTGCCCCTATAGAACATGTATAACTTTCTTAGTCTTTATTTTATGTCCACAATTACTAGATTGTTGACATGTGTTATCTGTTTGCGATCATCTAATGTGTTCGATTCTTAATTCACTTCTCAGAAAAAGATCATACCACTTTCGCAAATAAAATTGCCTCTTCTGTTAAAAATGCCTTGAAGAACTCTTATTTTATTGAATTTTGAGGTTCTCTACCTGCGTTGAATGTGGAAGGCTGAGCATGTTGATATTATAATTTACCTTTCCATTTTCTAACCTCTCTCTCTCTCTCTCAGCGAAAGGAGGCATGAGAAGAAGCCTGATGATGGTGAAACCAACTCATCAAGGAGCTTTAGTATCTCCGACAAAAATGATGATAAAAAAAAGGAGGCACTCTTAGGCGCTGATGATAAAGAGGATCAAGAAATAAAGGTCTGGTGCATAATACAATGTATAGCTGCAAGTCATCTTTGGGACACCCTGCCATTGTATAATTAATATTAAAATCATTCTGCAGCTGAAACAGATAAGACAAGAAATGGAACTTCTGCATGAGGATAAATCCCGCTTGGAGGTCATTTTCTCTGCTCTTACTATTACAGCTAGTGAACTTCGATGGTAGTTTAGAAAAGATGATGCATGGGTTTCATGCATCAGAACAGTAAACTTGTTCTGTTATTACACTACTTACTGCACTGGCTAATAAATTTGGTGTATATGTACTTAATTGCAATAAGTGATGCTTGGCTATCTGCTATTGTAAGGTTAATCATTCCACACATGAACATGCTTTAATGGCTCTATTCGACAAATTCATTTTTTGTGCTTTATTTTTGGTGCTGCCTGCAATAACTGTCTTTTGCTGTTTGTATCTTGTTCATTGAAGAATATTTGGGGTCCATGATGGTTTAAACTTACTGAAAACCATCCAATGTCCATTATGGTCTGAACATTTTGTTGGAGTATTAATTTGTAAAAGTGGATATGTGCATGTAAGCATTGCTTTGCAATTCCCATTACCTACTACTTTGTAAGCATTTCTTCTTAGCATCTTTACATGCTTTACTTGGATAATACTGTTTCTCTTAGTTCCTCCGTCCATGGTCTATTGTACAAGTTATGAGGGGCCATGTATTCTTTTAACTCTTGACAACCTGTAATATTAAATGCTTACCCTTCAAAATAGCTCGATCTTGTGTATCTGAACTTGATGCTAATATTTACTATTCATTTCATAGATCATTTTGGATGAGAAAAATGCTGAAGTGCACAAGATTTCTAGCAGAGTAAATGATCTTGAACTGCAGATAAGGAAGGAGAAGGAGGAATGCCATAGGTACTTATACAATCTGGCACATGTAAATGGCCTGCCTCTTGGTTATACAAATAGCTCCATGGTGTTATCATATATTCTATTCTCACATTATTTCATTTCCAATTTCCAATGTAGGATGACCTCAAAAATAAAGAAGTTCATTAAAGCTCATGCTCGCTTTTTGAAAGCACAGGAAGAATTGAAAAGGTACATTGTGTTTAGTCACTTTTAAACTAACAATTGGATAGCATTTTGATGTTCCTTACTGCACCATTTCACTTCTATATCTACATGATTACGTATTTATGATTATTGACTAATTGGAGCTTGTGCAGATCACAAGCTCGTTTTGAGAGACTTGGTGATTTGCTTGCTTCAGATATTCTGAAGCGTGGTGCAAATGAAGAGGTTTCCAGTATGAATGTTGATGAAGCTCCAAGTGGGCCTTCTGAAAGGAGCCCAAATGCTGCTACAGCTAAGAAGAGATCAATCCCGTACTCAACAAGTGAAGAAGCAAAAGCCGGTGGGTATATTAGTCTGTCTCTGAAAGAGTGTACAATGATGACTATGTTCTCTTATGATTCACATTAGTATGATGTGAATCATTTTAACTTTTAAGTAATGTTTCTTTCTCCTAGTTGTCGAAGTACTTAGTACTTGGATTCTAAGTAAGTCCTCACTAGCTGCTAAAACCTCCTCTATTGAATTTCAAGCATTGGAATCGATGTGATAAGTTGGCAAACCCCACAACCACAAAAAATAAAAAAACAATTTACATCTTGATATCGATATTATTTCCTGCTCTGCGTTGAAGGGTGCGCCTTTGTATCAGTTGTGGTCTCATGCCTAATCTCGCTCCTTTACAGTAAAGAGAAGGTCAGATCGTGATGCAGAATTTGATAAACCAAGCCAGGGAACTGAGCCAACAAAAGCCTTATATTTGAAGAAGAAATTGTGGGAAGATGAAAGGGATAAAATAGGCAATGTTGTTTCCTCAGCCAACATTGACAAGGTGCAGTATTTCTCGTGTATTAACTCAATTTTCTATTAGGTTGTGTATCATATTCCCTTGGTGGTATAGTTGAATGCGATGTTTGAACAAGAGGTAGTGAAGTTTAAGGTTGACAGCTCATGGCCTTTTTTTTTCTTTCTTATCCGTTAAAATGACTTAACAAGTGAGAGCACCATATAAAATTTTATAGGCTTCCTTTATCATCGATCATGTTAGCCCATTTTAGTCCTGTTGACATGATTCAAGCTCTGCGTAGTAGAAGTTCAAACTTTTATTGAATATATATTTTTAAACTTACAGGTCAAAGATTCTCTAGCCAAACATGTTTTACCCTCCACTGGTATGGCTGCTCATGCTGTGGATGATCTATTTGAAGCTGTTGAACTGGAGGCTAGGCATGATGCAATAAACACATCTATAGAAAATGGTGCTGGCTGTGAAACTAGGTCGCCTGCTATACCACCACAGCTACCACCAGTGGTTAATGCTTACGAGCAGGTGACTAAATTTGTTTCCTACATCCTTAGAAGAAAAGATTAAAAAAATGTAAATTTGCATCTTGCTGGAAATGACAAACCTTGCTCATGCCATTATACCGAATTGCACTTCACAACTTGTTCCTAATTTCTTTCTGTAGATCTGGTGAAAATTATGCTCACAGTTTGTTCTGTTTCTTTCCCAGTATGTGGGTGATGATGAGGAAGTCGACGTGGATTAAGTGGATGTCAGAGATGGTAGAGGTGATACTGGAATGATCTGTTAGCTCTTGCCCATGTAAGTCAAATGTATTTGGTATTGGGAATTTACCTGATAAAAAGAACATCTTCTCTAGTGGCGACCCATAGTGGATGCAGTTTAAGCTGCCAGCTGGTTGTCAACATGTTTCGTGGATGTGACCCGAAATATCCTGTTACCTGTACCTAATATATACTGTGGTAGCTAATCTTGTCAATGCCATCGTGCTTGACGCTGTTTGGATGTTTTCTGCTCATGCTGTTATATTTACGGCACGTGAATACTGATGTTTTATGATCGTATTATTTGACCCGATGCAGGTGACATGATATTAGTACATTCTTCTTCGCAAGTTTGCAATGCTACAATGTCTTCGTAACTCTTTCTTTAATCTTTGGGAGGTTCAACCATGCAGCTCAATATGCAGTTGGTAGGTTGCAAACTGCAACACAAGAGCAGCAACATTCTACAGTTAACATCAAACACAACAAAGAAGCTCAACAAAATTTTCAGTTGAATTATAACTACTGTAAATGACCAAAATGTACGAGCAAGTTGGCACATCCTCCACTGACAATACCTATAAAGAATTCAGAGCTTTCAAAGTGGATCAGTCATCAGTGGAGGACCGCTGATGGCTATCCTCCTAAAATTGCCGGTCAAGTGGGACTCAATGGGACGCTCCACTCCTTGTGCTCCATAGCTTTCCATAACCCCACGCCTCACGCCTTAGCCATGGCGCTGCAGCAACTCCTCCAGATCTCATTTTTCATGCTAATAGCATGCACGGCTATGGCGATCAACCCAGAAGCAGAAGCACTTCTCCGATGGAAATCCACTCTGATCGGAGCCAACTCTTTGTCCTCGTGGTCGCTTGCCCATCCAACCTGCTCCTGGTACGGCGTCGCATGCGACGGTGCCGGCCACGTCACTGCGCTCAGCCTTCCCGGTGAAGGGATCGGCGGCAAACTTGATGCCTTCTACTCGACCGCGTTCCAGAATCTCACCAGGCTTGACCTCAGCAGCAACAACCTCGCTGGTGCCATCCCGGTAAACCTGTCCATGTTGCTCACTCTCACCTCTCTGGACTTGAGCATCAACAGTCTCACTGGTGCCATCCCCTACCAACTCAGCCAGCTCCCTCGGATTGCTAGGCTTAATCTGGGGGACAACCACTTGACCAACCCAGAATATGGAAAGTTCTCGCCTATGGCCAGTTTGGAGTTCTTATCTCTAGCTAACAATGATCTCAACGGCACGTTCCCATGGTTTGTCCTCAACTGCACTGGTCGTAGGATGAGATGGCTCGATTTATCAGCTAATTCTTTTTCAGGGCATATACCAAGCTCACTACCAGAGATGATCCCGAGATTAAGGTATCTTAATCTGTCATATAATGGATTCTCGGGCCCAATACCGCGTTCACTTCCAAGGCTCCAAGAACTCAAGGAGCTATGTCTCGACAACAACAATCTCACCGGAGGAATCCCGGAAGAGCTGGGGATGCTGTCTGAATTGTATTTACTTATGCTATTGAACAACACTCTTGATGGGCCGATCCCAGCATCACTTGGGAACCTTACTAGCCTCGGCATTATGGACTTGTCACGGAATCAATTACATGGAAGCATACCACCGTGTTTGGCCAAGATGCAACATATACTAGCCTTCAGGTTAAGTGGGAATAATCTCAACGGTGTCATTCCACCGGAGTTGTTTACAAATTGGACCATGCTCCAGTTGTTCGACTTGTCCAAGAACTCGTTCAGTGGAAGCATACCAGCGCAAATCTTCAACTTCACAATTCTCAGATAAGTCATCTTGTCTCACAACAAGTTTACAAGTACCATTTCTAATCTCAACGGCATGGAGTTGCCCATATTATGCCAAGTAAATGAATTGAAAGTCTTGGATCTATCACACAACCAACTATTTGGAGAGCTCCCTAGTTGCATTTGGAGCTTGCGGTATCTACAGTTCTTGGATTTGTCTAGCAACACTTTGGTTGGGGAAGTTACAACCATGATGACTAACTCCATGTCTTCAGTAAGTTCACTACACCTATCCAACAACAACTTCACGGGATCCTTTTCAGCAATGTTAAAGAACTTCAAAAACCTAACTATTCTAGATCTTGCAAACAATAAGATTTCTGGAACAATTCCTCCGTGGATACGAGAGACCAATCCTTTGTTGAGGATTCTAATACTACGATCAAATATGCTCCATGGAACTATCCCGTGGCAACTTTCACAACTCTCATATCTCCATCTGCTTGATCTAGCAGAAAATAATTTTACAGGTTCAATACCGAATAGTTTCGCTAACATGTCTTCAATGTGCCAGCCTATAAAGGAAACATACATTGACAATGGACTTGGTGAAATTATACATTCATATCACGATGAAGTTGACATAGTTTGGAAGAGACGAGATTATAATTTTCAATCAGCAGTTGACTCGATGATTGCTATAGATTTGTCAAGAAATTCTCTTTCTGGTCAGATCCCTTCGCAGTTGACAAATCTAAGAGGTCTTCGTTCTCTGAATATGTCAGGAAATTATCTATCTGGAGGTATCCCAGAACACATTGGCAATCTCACACTTTTAGAATGTCTTGACCTTTCTTGGAACAGACTTGAAGGCTCTATTCCTTTGAGCATGTCAGACTTATTGTCTCTAACTTCACTAAATCTCTCAAACAACAATTTTTCAGGAGAGATACCTACAGGATATCAACTCAGAACTCTTGATGATGCCTCAATTTATAGCAATAATCCAGGACTCTGTGGATTTCCCCTGAACACTACATGTAACAACTCAATTCCCAGGTCAAACATACACGGTCAAGAATATGAAACCCTTTCGTTGTGCTATTGGGTAATTGCCGGTTTTGTTTTTGGTTTCTGGCTATGGTTTGGCGCATTATTTCTCTGCAAGTCCTGGAGGTTTGCTTTCTTCAATTGCGTTGATGTCACACAATATGGAAGTGTTAAAAAGATTAAGCAGAGAGAAGAGGACTCTTCTTCCCATTTAGCCCACCTGGGCGTCTCAGAGCTCTACTAATAATTTAATGCATGATCTCTCTAAGCTTACTTGAAGCCTGAAGGCGCAAAGGGCATGTAACTTTGCTGCTGAGATCTCCTTTCTGATAAATGGGCAGAATTGGCCTATAGTATCATGAACAAGGCTGAATTTAGTCAGTTGCAACAATGTCACTCTGTATCTATGTATTTTGAAGCATATTGATTGTACCTATATGCATGCAGCATCTAGTGTGTGTGCTTGAAATCAATAAAATTTCCCTTTTCAAAAAAAAAGTGTGTGTGTGTATGTTCGAATTTACCAACTTTCTTTGACGTTTGGGAGGTTTAACCATGCAGCTCAATATGCAATTGGTAGGTTGCAAATTGCAACACAAGAGCAGCAACATTCTTCTACAGTTAACATCAAACACAACAAAGAGGAAGCTTAACAAAATTTTCAGTAGAATTGTAACGGCTGCAAATGACCAAAATGTGAGAGCAAGTTGGCACATCCTCCACTGACGACGATCCCTAGAAAGAATGGAGAGTGGAGACAATCAGTTGGAGGGGGAGTTCACGACGGCGCAGTTCCTCCTGACCTCCCCCTCGGCGCCGGTCTTCACCTGCACCGTCCCCAGCGTCGCCATGGACCGCGCGAACAGCTGGAAGAACACCTCCTCGGGGCCACCCACGACGCTCTCGACGTCGGCCCGCGCCGCCGCGTCGGTGAGCAGCGCGGCGTCGGACTGGAGCAGGCACCTGTGCTTGAGCAGCGCGCGGTAGTAGCCCAGGTCGAAGCTCAGGTGTCTGCCCGGGTCCATCTCCACGATGGCGTCCTCGGCGTACCCGCCGTTCGCCGCCCGGCACTTGCGCCGCCGGAGGTTGACCGCGTAGGCGGCGTCGAGGGACGGGTCGGTCGTGTCGTTGCCAGCGCCGGCGCCGGCGCCGGGGTGGCCGTAGAGGCGGTCGGCGAAGGACGAGCAGTGCGCGATGCCGATCGTGTGCGCGCCTGATCAGACAAGATCCCACATGTCAGAAACACGGTAGAGTGCGCGTAGAAAGACTTCCTCTGCGCAATTTTTACAGCTGATTGCAAAGTTGCTGATGAACAGTTCAAGTTGTTGGAGAAAAAATGTTGTGACCTAGAGCTGCTTGCACAAAATTCAGTCACTTTTAAAGAACATAAAACTAAAAATTTAGGAGTAGCTAAAATTCAGTAATTTCAGTATAGAGAATGGCCAGTGCTCAACTATGAATCTCAGGCGGTCAGGCCACATATATGCACAGCGATAGGAAATCTTCAGGCACAACATGCCGACTCCTTATTTAGAGGACCAGGAAAAAAATTCAAAATGGACCAGTTAAAAATGCAGTGACTTACAAAACTGTGCGCACAAAATTCAGTCACTGTTTCTCCGTAGCAGCTAGAACTAAGTAACTTCAGTGTAAATGAATAGTCAGTGCTCAACTATGAATCTCAAGCCATATAGGCGCCGCATCAGAGAGGACAGGAAGCTGGTAAGCATAAGTGAGTCGGATCTGAAAGTAAATTTGGGTCATTTCCCTCAGGAAATAAATCCGGCGATCCGCTTTAAGATAGGCAGCGAAAGGAAACCCACAACACACAAGGAATGGGCAATCACAGCCAGGCCATCTCCTCTCAGTTTCCGGCCTACTGCTTCTTATGCAGTTATGCCTCTCTGAAATCACACTGGTTTTATTCTTCTTTTAGAACTTAACATTAATGAAACCCATGTGTTCTGAACAAAGCCTGATCGAGATAGTGATCAGATCAACTGATATGTGTGCTGACTAGTTTGCATTGCAAGTAAATGATCAATTGTTATGTGTGGTAAGCATGCGTGCATTACTGTCGCGTGATGATGAATCACGTTGTTACCCGAGAGCCAGACGAGATCGCGGACGCCCAGGCCTTTGCTGGCGAACAGGTCGGTGAGCTCCTTGAAGCTCATGGTCGGTTTGGGGACCTCGTCGAGCGCCTCCTGCATGCTCGACACCGTGCCGTCCCTCCTCCCCGTCGGCACGCGCCACGACGGCCCGCCCTGCAGCAGCTAGACCGTCAGCTCAAGGTTCAGGCAGCCGCATCAAGTGACGCGCTGCAGCTATGAGGTCACGCACGATGGCGGCGACCGCGTCCCGGGCGGCGAGCGCGAGGACGTCGGCGCAGGAGACGACGCCGGGGCACGCCTCCTCGACGAGCGTCTTGACGCGGTCGACGAAGTCGAAGCCGCGCAGCGTCAGGTTCGGCGGCGCGTCCTTCTCCGCCACGCCGCCGGCGGTCGAGTTGAGCAGCACGGACGCGTCGCAGCCCTGGAGGAGAGGACACATCATGTAAGGTCAGTGCGCGCACTGGCACGACGCGGGTGCCGGACGCGGATGCCCGCACGGCAAGCGCGCGTACCCTGACGAAGCAGTCGTGGAAGTGCAGCCGGAGCAGCGCGGCGGCGACGGTGGGCACGCGGCGGACGTGCTGCCGGACGAAGGCGCCGACCAGCCGCTCCACCCCGGGGCAGCTCTGGGCGTAGAACCCCATCCTGAGCTGCCCGCGCGCGCCGGTCACGCTGCTGGCCACGGCGACCACCATTGTCATGGCCACGACACTCCTCCAGCTGCCTCCCGGCCTGCCGGTCGCCATTGCCGCCTAGCCGACACAAGGCTCACTCACTTGGCCTACTGAGCTGAGTTGCTGTGTACTGGTGTAGAGTAGCAGGGGTGTGAACTGGTGAGCTGGGCTTGTCTTCTATAAATACATGGGATATCTTCTTTGTTCTGTGCAGGCCCAGAGCTTACTTAACACTGAATTCAATATCAGAAGCAGAACCAATTCAGAGATTTCTGTGGCAACATTGCTAGGATTTCCAGCAGTGGTAGAGGCCGGCCAGGCAAGAGAATCAAGCTATGGTAGAGGTCGCAAGCTGCATCCCGGTTAAGTTTCGTAGCGCTTTCAGCTTTCTGGTCCACTCCCAGCACCATTGCCAGCATGTGTTCCCGTCAGGAATGTGATTCTAAAACAGAGAAAGAGACATGTCGCCCCCACATGCAAGCGGCGCAAGGAGCGTGTGATTTCTTCTTCGTCTTCTAATCCTGATCGTGATTGGGCATCATGAGTGTGTCTCTGGGATGCAAAGTGGTTTCGACGTTCATGGATGGAAGAAAGAGCAAGAAAAGAACAGGATCCTTTCCTACCATTGCCTCAAAGGCTCTAGCTTTCTTTTGGCCAAGTTTCTTTCTTTCTTTCTTTTTTTTGACAAGTTTTGGCCAACTCTTTCAGTGGTTCATTACTCCATTCAAATCGTCTTGTTTTTCGCTATGTTATCTCTTAGCGGCTCGAAACCACTCAGGAGCGCTAGAGCTCGGAGCAATGACTCAATCTGAGAAATTCTAAATATACAGAAAACGGTTTGCCTCCAGAAAACGGTTCAGAATTTTGAGCATGCAGAACATAACGGTTGACAAAGAAGCAATGACATAACCTGGAGGTGTAACAAGCATCTCAAGTGCCAAACAGACCTCAAAGGCCAACAAATTTAATCTCAGGCAATAAGAAGACAAATACAAAATAGAGCACAGATTTAAGTTCAAACATCATTTATTCATGCTTAAGCCATACTGCTGCACTGCAATAACTGTTTTAGGTAGACAACCAGTTCATGAAACCATACACAAATTCGACGTCAAATGACACAGATACTTAAAAGACGACACCCTTCATGGCAGAGACCAGGAGACCCAGGTACAGCAGCAGCTTAGACGACCGATGGCTTACTGGCCACCACGGAGACGAAGCACCAGGTGGAGAGTGGACTCCTTCTGGATATTGTAGTCCGCAAGAGTGCGGCCATCCTCCAGCTGCTTGCCGGCGAAGATCAGACGCTGCTGGTCCGGGGGGATGCCCTCCTTGTCCTGGATCTTGGCCTTCACGTTGTCAATGGTGTCGGAGCTCTCAACCTCAAGAGTGATAGTCTTGCCAGTCAAGGTCTTCACAAAGATCTGCATCCCTCCCCTCAGGCGGAGCACCAGGTGGAGGGTGCTCTCCTTCTGGATGTTGTAGTCCGCAAGGGTGCGGCCATCCTCCAGCTGCTTGCCAGCGAAGATAAGCCTCTGCTGGTCCGGGGGGATGCCCTCCTTGTCCTGGATCTTTGCCTTGACGTTGTCAATGGTGTCGGAGGACTCCACCTCGAGGGTGATAGTCTTGCCGGTCAAGGTCTTCACGAAGATCTGCATGCCTCCCCTCAGGCGGAGCACCAGGTGGAGGGTGCTCTCCTTCTGGATGTTGTAGTCCGCAAGAGTGCGGCCATCCTCCAGCTGCTTGCCGGCGAAGATAAGCCTCTGCTGGTCCGGGGGGATGCCCTCCTTGTCCTGGATCTTTGCCTTGACGTTGTCAATGGTGTCGGAGGACTCCACCTCGAGGGTGATAGTCTTGCCGGTCAAAGTCTTCACGAAGATCTGCATGCCTCCCCTCAGGCGGAGCACCAGGTGGAGGGTGCTCTCCTTCTGGATGTTGTAGTCCGCAAGAGTGCGGCCATCCTCCAGCTGCTTGCCGGCGAAGATAAGCCTCTGCTGGTCCGGGGGGATGCCCTCCTTGTCCTGGATCTTTGCCTTGACGTTATCAATGGTGTCGGAGGACTCCACCTCGAGGGTGATAGTCTTGCCGGTCAAGGTCTTCACAAAGATCTGCATCTGCAGAAGATAGCCAGAGAACAGGATAAGTACCTATTAAACAAACAGAACCATCTCAAGCAAACAGCAACAGCATATTCAATCAGATACCAATAGGCCACGTGTGTTCATCACTTCATTAGTACTAAGCATGGCATCGTCCAAGTATATCAAATTAAGGGCAAACAGCATGCATAATCATCAGGTGTACAAAAGAATCATCAAATTGGCCGTACATATCTTGATCTATCATGCATAGAGATCCATAACAGGATGATGCATGTTGACCAGGTAAAAGCTACAGGATCCTATAGGAACAACAGCATATATCTTCACCAATCTTAGCATCTTAATCATGTGGCACATGCAATTCACATGCAATTTCAATTTAAGCACATGAGCTAGCTGATCATGAGGTACCAGAGAATCATCAAACTCATGTAGCAGTATATATCCTCATCTACCATGCAATATAATTAAACAACATGAAACGTGTGTAACTCAGTTAAAAGTTACTGCATCATATTCAAACATATAGAAACTGCGTAATCATCTTAATCATGCCACACATGCAGATTCAAAATAAGCCAGGAGCGTGACGACCTTATTTCTACTCTGATCTACAGCAATCAGACAACGACCAAACCTTACACATGCGAACAAAATAATCGATCGGAGGAATCAGATGTTTAATCCTAGCTAGCACCACTAAACCTATGCAGCGACCCAGCAGATCGTGAGAACGACCTCATCTACGAACAATCTATAAGCAACCCCACCATTCCCAGATCAACGACCTAAAATCCCCACAAATCGCAGGAGCACGACAAGATAAACAGCAGACCTAGCTAAACCTAGGCAGCGATCCAGCAGATCGTGAGAACGACCTCATCTACGAACAACCTAGAAGCAACCCCACGATTCCCAGATCAACGACCTAAAATCCCCACAAATCGAAGGAGCACTACAAGATAAACAGCAGAACCTATCAGATCTACACGAAAACCCCACCTCCCAGCCATCAAGGATCAGGGAACACGCGGATCTAGCATGAACGCCTCGGCCCAGTTCCTAGCCACAGACCAAGCAGAACTACCAAACCACGCCAATCTAGAGGAGGAGAGGGGGCGAGAGGATGGGGGAGCGGATCTCCGTACCTTGAAACGGGGGAAGGATCGCCGAGGGTCACGAGAAGAGCGATTTGGATTTGGAACGGGGGTTGTGCGCTCCGAACGATGAGAGGATATGAGATTGGGGGAAGAGGCGAGGAGGCCGTGTATTTATGGGCTGCGACGGGGGGGAGGAGAGGAAGGTGGGGAAGGGATCCCCACCCGTGCCGTGACGCAATTTCCGTGGTGAGAGGAGCCCGCTGCCCGCTCGTCTCCGCCACGCAATTTCCGGGAAGGAAGCTGCCAGCGCGAAGAGTCCAACGCGAACCGCGGTGGAGTGGTGCGGTGCGGAGCTTTCGAGAGGCAGCTCGATCCTCGATGGTTGGTGGCCGTTAGACTTGTCGACGCCGTTAACGCGATTCGCCTCCACGCCAAACGTTGCTGGCGTGCGTGGCCCACCGCTACGTTATTTTTCTTGCCACTTTTATTTATTTTCCTCCGAGAAGAGAGGAGCGCTTATGATGTCGGCTTAACGACGTTAGAGGGAGCGTTAGCGGTAGGCGATGATAAGTATTGCAATCTAATTTTTGCAAAAAAATTTAAATCGCTTGCATGGTATACTAAATGTAGTTGAAAAATAAATCGCATTACACAAATGGACTGTAAATCGCGAGACGAATCTAATGAGCCTAATTAGGATGTGATTAGACACTAAATTGCTACAGTAAACATGTTTTAATGATAGATTAATTAGACTCATTAGATTTGTCTCGTAGTTTACAGACGAAATCGGTAATTAGTTTTGTGATTAATTTACATTTAATACTTCAAATGTTGAAGATTTCCTTCCAAAAAATCAAAATACAAAATGATCTAAACAAATAAGATATTGCAAGTCCGCACTCATGACATGACCTACGAAATGATAGTGTTCCTCACTTACTTAGCCGAGAAAGTTGATGCCACTAATTTAGAAGTTAGGATATTATTTATCTCTTTCTTTTTTTTCCTCGCTATAATGATGAAATACTCCCTCTGTACTAAATTATTAGTTGTTTTGATTTTTCTAGATGTATTTGTTATACATCTAGAAAAGTCAAAACAACTAATAATTTGAGATGGTAGGAGTAAACATTAGAGATTGCCCGTGGTGATTTTGGATGACAGCAATCATGTATGGTTTCTCGATTTCGGATTAAGTGCCTTATGAATAGGGTGGTATGACCTATGTGTGAGGTGATGTTCATTCCCATCTACCAGTTGATCACACGCCTCAAAATCTTGGTAACTTTATTTTCAAATCTGATGATTGTTTTCCTTATATATGCGCTAGGCATATTAACACTTTTTTTTTTACAAATAACCGTATATAAATCCTGGACCTCACAATTATATAGATACACGATCCGGTGCTTATGTAAAAGCTGCAAGCCTGCAGATTTAAACTTCATAGCCGTATAGCATTAATGCTAAAATGAGTGTAACAAGGAGAAAGTCAAACATGTACATACAAGCAGCAGTGGTTGATTATGAGGTTGCATATGAAGTGTTTCCAGGAATATGCTTTCTTGTAGTTGTCATGTTACAATCATGCTGTGCCCGGTTGACGCTTAAAACGTTAACTTGCCGTGCTGGATTCGATCAAACTATGACAAACGTAAGTTATTCGTCTAGGTTAAGCATATCTCTTTTTCCTGAAAACGTTAGCAAGGGTCTTGGCACAACGCCATCCTCTCTACAGATGCATTCATCAGATCCTCAGAGAAAGAAAGAAAAAACATCAATCTGAGAGCCTTCTAGTAGATTGATTAGGACAGACACAATTGCAGCCGCATTTCTTTAGGTGCCCGGGAGGCCGGGACCGATGAACTAACAATGGCGCTGCTAGTCTATGACTACTAGTACCAATCACTCAATAATGGTTGGTCACAGGTCACAAAAGTGTGTGTAATTATATAAACTAGTACAAAGGACACGTGTTGCATCTTCTAACTGCAATTTCTTGGTACCTTCACCAACTGGTACATGCACAAGATGAACCAACAATGACGCTAGTATACCAATCAATAATGGTTGATCACTGGTCACAAGTGGATGGAATTATATAGTCAATACAAAGGACACTTGCATTTTTCTAACTACATTTTCTTGGTACCTTCACCAACTGGTACATACACAAGATGATTGGTCCGGGTCAACACAGCTTTGTGATCATCATAAGATATGGAGATGCGTTATGGATAAGACCAATGGACAATGTCACCATTCCACTTGGCTGGATGCCTGGATTTGCAATATGGCTGTGGTGTGGATGTGGATGTGTTTGTGCCATTTTTCTAGCGACGTGGACAAGGATAATTCATGGAACTTCTGAAAAATAACAGCATTCCCCCTTTTTAAAGAACAGAAATAGCAACTTGGACAGCCCATGTACAATACGCGATGGCTCTACCGAGACTTAGTTGCACAAAATATGTAGTCATCTAAAAAATCATCCAATAAAGTTTTTTTAAAAAAAAGATATATTGACTCCAGAGCCTTGCATCCCGTTCATCTGCATAAGGAAACTGGAAACTTGCATACCGAGATCTGTGGGCTGCTACAGCTAAGGTCCAAGAGAAAAATATTGGGTTCGAGAGCTGACCACCCGCCATTTCATAAGAACACAAGATGATCTTGCCACGTCCTGGAACCTACTAGGGCAGGTGCCGGACAGATTTTCGCCGGCAAGCCTGTTTGGCAATGGCGAAGCAAAATATTTATTTATTTTGTACACAGCATCCAGACAAAAGAAAGCATGAATGTGTGGACCGCAGGCACACTCCATCCGATATTGGTTCAGTTTGCAACAAACTAAGACAATCTACTTCAGTCATTGCAATGCTCAATCACAAAACTACATACACGCAGGGAAGTAGTCACTTCGTCTACCTCTGGCTCTAGCTACCTGGTTCAGAGCGAAGTCACGAATCTACCAAAAATAAGGTTCCGCATAGCACAGAGCTACTCTATTCCATAACTAGCAAAAAGCTTCTTAATTAATCTACTAGTAACACTCCAGCAACAAATCAAACATGTCACTGTTGCAACCTCCGAATCCAACACTTGCAAACATTCACTTAGAAATTTAAGCTTGGCAGAACATAGAGATGGACATTCAGCGCAAAATAGGAGTCAGCAAGACTGCAAGAACCTGGAGGTGCGACGAAACACCTCACATGCCAAACAGAACTCAAAAGCTAACGAATTCATATAGAACTGGCATAATAATGTATAAACAGAGCACAGATTTAAGTTTCACTTATTCATGCTTAAGCCCAACTGCTGCCACAATAGCTGTTTCAGGAACACAAGAACACAACCAGTTCATGAAAACCAAACACAGTTTAGACATAAATGACACAGATACTTCGAAGAAGACGGCCTTCATGGCATAGACCAGACGACCCAGGTACAGCAGCAGCTTGGATGACCAATGGCTTACTGGCCACCACGGAGGCGGAGCACCAAATGGAGGGTGGACTCCTTCTGGATATTGTAGTCAGCGAGGGTACGGCCATCCTCCAGCTGCTTGCCTGCGAAGATCAGACGCTGCTGGTCTGGTGGGATGCCCTCCTTGTCCTGGATCTTGGCCTTCACGTTGTCGATGGTGTCAGAGCTCTCAACCTCCAGAGTGATGGTCTTGCCAGTCAAAGTCTTCACGAAGATCTGCATCCCACCCCTCAGGCGGAGCACCAGGTGGAGAGTGCTCTCCTTCTGAATGTTGTAGTCCGCAAGGGTACGGCCATCCTCCAACTGCTTGCCAGCAAAGATCAGACGCTGCTGGTCTGGGGGGATGCCCTCCTTGTCCTGGATCTTGGCCTTAACGTTGTCGATGGTGTCGGAGCTCTCAACCTCCAGAGTGATGGTCTTGCCAGTCAAGGTCTTCACGAAGATCTGCATCCCACCCCTCAGGCGGAGCACCAGGTGGAGAGTGCTCTCCTTCTGGATGTTGTAGTCGGCAAGGGTGCGGCCATCCTCAAGCTGCTTGCCAGCGAAGATCAGACGCTGCTGGTCTGGTGGGATGCCCTCCTTGTCCTGGATCTTGGCCTTGACGTTGTCGATGGTGTCGGAAGATTCGACCTCAAGGGTGATAGTCTTGCCAGTCAAGGTCTTCACAAAGATCTGCATGCCTCCCCTCAGGCGGAGCACCAGGTGGAGGGTGCTCTCCTTCTGGATGTTGTAGTCGGCAAGGGTACGCCCATCCTCGAGCTGCTTGCCAGCGAAGATGAGCCTCTGCTGGTCTGGGGGAATGCCCTCCTTGTCCTGGATCTTGGCCTTGACATTGTCGATAGTGTCGGAGGACTCCACCTCGAGGGTGATGGTCTTGCCAGTAAGGGTCTTAACGAAGATCTGCATCTGCAAAAGAATAGCCAAACAACAGGGTAAGTATCTAGCAGTAACACAAGTCTCAAGCAAACAGAAACATCACATACAAAGAGAGATAAGGTCTTGTGTTCATCAGAAAACAAACAGCAGCAGCATGTCATCAACCAAGCTATAGCAACCAAGTGTAACAAGAACTTAAAAGGGCAAGCATGATCATCAGGTATACTATAGAACCATCACAGTAGCAACAATCTATATAAGCATGCATATCTAGCGGCATGAAAATGCATACGACACAAGAAGATCCAGACCAAGCCCAACAGAGTATTTAGCAGAAAATAAAGTAGGGAAGATACAGAAACAGCCTGAAGCAAACAGGAACAACATATGCAGAAAACACTAATGGATGTACATGTTCATGATGTTGGTAGAATCAACCAGCAGCAGCATATGTTATCATCCAATCCAAGTAATCAAAATAAGTACTCGTAGAAGGCACATGCATGTTTATCATGTATAGATAATAGAAATCATCAAATAGTAGCAGTTCATGATGTTGGTAGAATCAACCAACAGCAGCATATGTTATCATCCAATCCAAGTATATCAAAATAAGTACTCGTAGCAAGCACATGCATGTTTATCATGTATAGATACTAGAAATCATCAAATAGTAGCAGCATATATCTTGATCTATCTAAGCACGAAGTAGCGGGAGGATGCATGTTCCTCAGGTAAAAGGTACAGCGTCAACTCAACAGAAGCGTATATCTTAAATTCGAACATATAGATGGGACACACATGCAGGTCCAAATTCAATAAAGCTAGCGCTAGTTGAGATGATCTTATTCTACTTCTGATCTAGAGAAACAAACATGCCAGACCACTACCAAACCTTACAAGCTATCAGACAAATCAGTAGAAAAAACCTAAGTAGCATCACCGAACCAAATGCACATAAGGACGTGGGATACAGGGGCGAAATTCTACATATCAGTAGGAAAAACCTAAGTAGCATCACCGAACCAAATGCACATAAGGACGTGGGATACAGGGGCGAAATTCTACATCATATCCGCATCAGAAATAACAAAGAAAACGCGGGCAGATCTAACCTCTAACCAAGACAAACGAGCCAAGCACATCATGGGGTAAATCCCATATACAAAGCGATCAGAACTACCCCACACGAATAGCGCGATCAACGATTTCACCAGGGAATCGATCAGATCTACACTATGAACAGAGAAACAGCGCGGATCGAACCAGACTACCACACCCCATGGGCCCTAACAATCGATTCGCTCGATTCAGAAACGGAAACAGCACGCAGAATCGATCCAGGAGAGACGGGGGAGGAGGATCGCCGTACCTTGAAGCGGGGCGAGGGATCGACGAGAGTCGCGAGGATGATGATTTGGATTTTGGTTGTGTTCTCGGAACAACACACGAGACGAGAAGCGATGGGGAACGGGGAGGAGGGGGTGGCTGTTTATATACGGCCGGGCCAGGCACCCGGGGGTTGGGGGGCGGTGAGGTGGAAGGAATCCTGTGCCGTGACGGCGGCCAGCGCAAGGAACTTTCGAGAGAGGCACCCAGGGCCCATCCACAAAGAGACAGACTGGGTGGAGAACCGTCAATGCGTCAACGTCGCATCGGTCTCTTTTGCGTTGGTGGGTTCGCTGGCTGGTGGCTAGTTTGTCGACGCCGTTAACGCGCTCCTCCTCAGTCCTCTAGAAGCCTAGATTTTTTTCGTGTTAGACTGTTTTTTTTTTTGCGGTTTTTTTTATGTTAGACTGTGGTTATGATGAATTAGACCGCCCCAGTCCCAGTTGAACGAGCCTAAAAAGAAAGAGTCTAAAAGAAGATAGTCCATAAAAACCTTGAATATGATAGAGAAAGTTGGCACTTATGCTGTGTTTTACTACAATAACAGTCCCACTTATTTCAAAAAAAAAATAGCTCCACTTAGCCGCTATGACTAATTTAGAAGTTATAACTTTTTCTACTGTCCTTTTGATTGGATGATTGATGTTACAATTTGAATGGCTAGTGGATAACCGCTACTTGTAGTCGACGTGGTTGCACGAAGAGAGATACCGAACATAGATGTACTACATGACTATACATGGGTAATTGGGTATGATAAGAAGGATGATTGCCACAGTAGTCGAGCAAGCTCATAGGAGCGCAATGCCATCATGAACAATAAGAAGAAAAAAATTCATAGTGATTTCAGAAGTTGCTGTGTAGAGGTGCGTGGTCAATCACTGCAATGCAGACCATTGGATCTGCAACAATACAAAATACTTGATGAGCACTAAGTTTTTAAACAAGCAGATAGTAGATATATACAAATAGAACTAGTTGCTTGTGACCCTTGGATCTAAATTAAGATTATCTTTGTCATCTTTATAAAAGCTCTAAACTTTTCTCCCCTTCCACCGTTGTTGCCGCTTTCCTCCCTACCTACGATGCCCCTTTCTATGCCTTCATTCTACATCCGCCAGCATACTCCCTCTAGACATTGTCGTCTTCGGTGAGTTTTCCTCCTGATTCGTCCCTTGTGGCTACAATCATCACAGCTATGGGTTCATTGCTAGGCCATCCCGCCTGATTCTCAAGTTCACCAGAGAAGAATTCTACCTCGCCGCAAAGAAGTCCTCCAAAGGTTGCCAAATGGATATTTTCGAGCAGCACTGAAGTTGGCTTAGGTTGAAGTGCTTCAAGGAATATATCTGTCATATAGTAGCCATGGTTGGTTGGATTTCATGGAATTTTTTTCCATCTTTGACCACTAATTTAGAGTATCAAATGAAGTCTAATTACAAAACCACCTCCACAACCCCCGTGTAAAGCGCGAGACGAATCTAATGAGGTCTTTGACCGCGCGATTAGAGGATGGTTACTGTAGCATCACTGAAGCAAATCATCAATTAATTACCGTCATTAGATACATCTCGAAAAGTTACATCCGTCCCTGAAAAAGTTTTACAAATAGACTCCATTTAGTACTCCATATAGACATTCGTCTTTTTGTGTAAACTTGATTTAACACTTTACCAAACAGGGCCTGCAGGGCGTGGTTCACTCTCCCATGCTTAACGCCCTACCGGATTTGCTTTTTTTTTTTGTGCCAACGTGTGCGCAGGCGCTCATCTAGTGCCGTGTTCAGTTACAAAATTCCAAATTCCAAAAAAAAATTTCTGGCACCTGCATGAAGATTTAAATCTAGACGAAATAAAAAACGCATTGCGACTGCTGTCTGTAAATGTCGAGACGAATTTAATGAACCTAATTAGGTTATAATTAGATGCTAAATTGCTACAATAATGCTACAGTAAATAACTTCTGATGACGGATTACTTAGGCTCATTAGATTCGTCTCGCGATTTATAGACGAGTTCTGTAATTATTTTTGTGATTAGTCTATATTTAGTACTTCAAATATAGAAAGATGCCTTTTTAAAAATTTTACAGGATGCAACCAAACACGGCCTAGGTATACCTGCTTACAGCTTGCTCAAAATGTTAGCACAGAAAACTTGACACAACGGCTAAGGTGATGTCACATTCTCTGTTTGTGCATCCTCTTTCCATATCCAAAACTAATGGGAGTCTTCTAGAATGATTGGGACATAATTGGAATGTACTTTTCATTTCGGGATTAGCTGCAAGATTAGTGTATTAGGTGCCCGGTGGCCGTTGAACTAAACAATATCCCTATTTGTCTACCGCTATACCAATCCATAGTTGGTCACTGGTCACAAAGGGCACTTGCTTCAATTTCTAACCATATTTTCTTGGTGCCATCAGCACTTTGATCATAAAATAATTCACAAGGGTTCACCCACTGTTCCTAAAATTTGGTGCGTCTTTGGATATGACCAATGTACAATGTCACCCTCTCACTTAGCTGTATATGCAACATGGACACGGATGCGTTTTCAGCGTCATCTATTAATTTCTTTCTGGCGATGTGAACATTCTGAAATCCATGGCATTCAATTTCTTATTTGTGGCTGACTGATTCATTTACAGCAACGAGTGTTCTGGATTTATTTAACCTACATTTTATTTCTTTCTCATTTCTAATTTTCTATGCATAGTTGCACTTTGTCATAGTTTTTTTGAGTAAATTGCACCCATCATACATCAACTTGTGCGGTTGTATCACATTAGTCCAACAAATTGTAAAACGCACGAATAGATGCATGAACTTGTCAAAAGAGTGAATCCACGGTCACACGTACACCA
The DNA here is from genome assembly GCF_016808335.1 of Panicum virgatum. NCBI lineage: Eukaryota > Viridiplantae > Streptophyta > Magnoliopsida > Poales > Poaceae > Panicum > Panicum virgatum. Next base: position 4,589,528 of record NC_053145.1, read on the forward strand.
TAGAGCGTATTTAGATCACAAGGTTTAATGTGGAGAAGAGGGAAGGCCATAATGCAAAATATCTCTTGGCCGACGTTTGTCTCTGCCATGTGATGATGCTTGCGCTATCTATCTGCCCAGTTCGATTCGTCGATAGCTCGTTACACATGATCATATATATGTTGTTTGCTTTTGTGGCCACACATTGATTGTAACATCAAAATTTAATGTCCTGAGTTCTCAAGGCCTAGAATATTATAAGCAAATACACAACAAGTTGAAAAAAAAGAAACAAACAAGTCAGGACAAACTATATTAGTACCTCGGTAAAAAAGATTGTGAGAAAACACTGGTGACAGTACTAGAGATTCATGCCTAGTCCATAACAATCACACGATAAACATTGGATTATTCTTGAGATTCTTGCTAACTAAGGTTAGCTGGAGCATTTTGTGTAATGCTAACCTCCTCGATATCTATTGCAGCACTTAGCTCTCCTATACTATTATCATATCTCTTAGCCCTTTTCCGGCCACATCCTTTTGTACTGTTAGCCCTACCACCTCTCGTACCTACTGTGTTGCCTCATGCATCCCTTGTTTGAACACGCCCTCTTATGCTACCTTTAATCCCTCTTGCCCTTCTTGGTCTGCCTCTTGCCATTGCAGTGGTCAGTCTTGGAGGAGGCATTGCATCTCTTTCTTGTTCAACAAAAAAAAACTTGTGGTAAAGGCTCGGGTGTCTTCCTTGAGTTGGCGTGTAACATATCCTGTAGCAGAAATAAATTAGATACTACTGGCATTCACTTTTGCACTATTAAAAATGAGTTAGTGCAAGTAAAAGGTACTAATCTCATTCAATAAATTGAAGACCATGCTCCCAGATGTTCTACTCAGATCATTTGAAGGACAAGGATTCTATTAGTCATTGGGAAAAAAAATAAAAGTGACAATGCACATTGCATGCCAATTATACCTGAAGGACTGTTGGATCATCTTCTTCCACAATAGCTCATTGGTTCTGTAGTGCGTATTTGTAGTGGCCCTTCTTGTTGTGGTCAGCACCTTTACAGACACTGCAATGCATGGTGACTCCATGATGTTTGCTGATCTTGGTCCCTCCTTCAAGCTCAACTGCAGTGATCGAACCAATCAATTTTCTCATTCATATATGTCTTGTTCACGCAAAAGAATCCTGACTGGATGGATCTCCACACTGAAAAATTCGTCAGACGAACCTACATACAAGAATACATGGCACATACGTGTCAGGATTTTCAGTAGGAAAAAAAGCTTGCAAGACCTAAGAACACATATAGGTTTCAAGAGATATGCATGATTGTATCCCAAGCTATCAACCACGTGATTAGTATTTACATGGGCAAAGTTAATTTAACTTGCTAGCTTCACTACTAGAAAAATGTCTAAGGGCACCAGTTGCATGTGCCCTTTGGTACCGGTTTTTTGAACCGGTACCCCAAAAGTGGTACCAATGGCTGGAGCATTTGGTACCGGGTAAAATAACTGGTACATAAGACTCCAAAATTCACATAAAATATTCTCTTTGGTTGGGATTCGAACTCGTGACCTCTAGCCTAGTGCGTTGCTCCTTTATCATCTCAGCTACACAGTTGTTCTGATTAAGAAGGAGATATATTCCTTTTAAAGTAACCCATGGATGAGCCTAAGGTACCGGTTGGTGTTACAAACCGGTACCTAAGGCTCCTAAGGTACCGGTTGGTAACACCAACTGGTAACTAAGGCTCATCTATAGGTACCGGTTGGTGGTACCACCCGGTACTAATATAAAAATTATCACCCGGTACCTATGGAGAGCCTTAGATACCGGTTGATAATACCAACCGGTGCCTAAGGCCCATTTAAAGATTCCATCCACCCCAAAAGTACCGGTATGGAGATGAGGTAGATGAGGTACCGGTTCATCTCCATATTGGTACTTTTGGGGTGGACCTAAGGCTTGTTTTCTAGTAGTGCTTGTTGCCGCCAAGGATGCATTGCATCTGCTTCGAGGTTGCATCTACCATACGCATCTAATCTATCATATGCTACTTGCCGGTGTTATGTATCACCAGCTAGTAAATTTTTCGGATGGTAATGCAAGTATGCGACACAAGGTTTATACTGGTTCGGGTGAAATGTCCCTACGTCCAGTTCGAGCTCTTGCACTTAGTTCGTAGTAGGGGTTACAAACAGACGAGAGAGGGAACGGGCTCCCAAGTCTTTGGTTGCGTGTGTGAGTGTGTGTGCGTGAGTGCCAAAGTTCGGTCCCCGTCTGAGGGGTACCCCTCTTCCCCTTTATAGCCCTAGGGAAAGAGGGGGTCGGATACAAAATGGGGTAAGGACAAAAAGGAGGAAGCCGCAGGGGTCAGACGTGATCCGACCCCATCTTCCTCATCTGTCCATCGTGGCGGGGCTCGCGGCCCTTGCCGATGGTGACGATGATCATTCTTCTCCCATTTCCCACCCTGCAGCGATCATGGCGGACAGGAAATGGCATGGCGCACTGTAGATGACGCCCCGTTGGTGACATTGCTGTCACACCCGGTTTTAAGGACAAAACCGAATGCATAACTATATGTATACCAGGATCAAGTTCCATACATATAGAGACATTATAAGTCAATAATCAGTAACAGTATCATGAAAAAGAGAATTATAACAATTAAAAGACAATCAGAGTTATACAGCTTATTCTGGAAACAAAGGCTTCAAACTTCATAGGCAATCGACCGGAGGTTGCGTATGCCTAGAACTCAGTATCATCTTCAAAAGACTTCACAACAACTTTCTCTTCTGAGCAGCAGTAAGCAAGGGTGCGTACACTTATGGTTGGTACTCAGCAAGGCCACAAGAAATCTATCTTTAAGTTTATTAATCATGTGAGGGTCCAAGCCGCTCATAACCGTGAGCACGGCTGATATATCAATTTTCACTCTGCAGAGGTTGTACACTTTCATCACAATTCGTGTAAAAGTTCCGAAGAACTTTGAACCCAACCACGCATGTGCTAGCTAAGCACAATACCACACTTCCGAGGTATAATTGCATAGGCACGCTACGAGGCCTTTACAAAAATTCCCTAACAAGTGACAACCCGCTAAGGTTTCAAGCCAAAGCAGAGCATAACCCTCCCTAATGATCAGCTCCTTAGCAAAGGCCGCTACCCCCAAACGGGCCGGGCTATACCCATCGATGCATCCCCTCTTGCCTTTTCGGTAAGACTGTCACAAGCTAGAGTTTCTAATTAATCAGTCAAGACCAGAGCCATATAGTATTGTGGTTGTACTGTTTTTCTGGGTGGTTCTCCATGTTCCAATTAAAACATATGATCTTATAAATAAGCATAGACAGAAGTATGGTTAGGGTCACTTTCCTTTCACCAATAAAAAGCTACTCTTACTGCTCTTCAGCTTTTGCTCACTTGCAATTCTTGATTCTTCAAGCTTCAACAACTATCCTTCTACTCGAAACAATCACCGAGCAAACATACAAAGCAAACAAGTACAATTAAGAACAATAGACCAAAACAAAAGAAAAGCTTAAAAGAGCATACAAAAGGACTAGGGCTCGTTGCTACAGTTACGGGAGCGTAAGAAACACAGAAAACAGAGTTACGGTTGAAAAGAAACAACTATCGGTAACTTCGAAGAGAGAGAGAGAGAGAGAGGTGTGACAGGCTGGCTACTATGCCGAGGATGAGAATGGGAAACAAGGGATGCTCCGATTGATTGAGATTGATTTGTACCAATAGACAAAATTCGAATCGCGAAGAGAAAGAGGCTTGGTGACCAAGGCAGATCAAGTTGGGTCTCAGGTTTTTGAACAACGGTGTTGGTCTGATGAGCTAGTGCTGATGGAGCATTGTTGGAACAATACTAAAAACAAAGCCATGCGGCACCATCTCGGGCATAGCTTGATCGGGAAGAAAGATTAGAACACGAAGAACTCGAATGAGCCAGATGAGTTGAATATAATTCGGGAAGAAAAGAAACTAGAATCATCATATTTTAAGCTATGAAAAATATATCCCGGGGATTCAAAAATTCTCAAAAATTTTCTTAAAGATAGTTCGGGACACGAGAGTCTAAATAAAATATTTGAAGATCGTGAAAAAGATTTTAGAGCCATTCAAATAAATTAATTTAGCTCACAAGAAAATGAGAATAATTGCCAAAGAAATTTGGAAAATACTCGGGAAAACCTAAAGATGGCTAAACACATCCTAAAAGATATTCACATCCTAAAATTAAATATTTTAGGGTGTGACAGTTGCTATCTGCAGGGGATGGTCGTCCGGTCTTGACCTCCGACGGTCCTCCTGTCCTTGGTGCTGACTTCTGGGGGAGTGGTTGTGCAATGTCTTATCGACGAGGCCCTGTCGCATCCGTGCCCTGTCTCGGCTTGTATTGGGCATGGGCGATCAGTCACGTCTACCCGTGTGGTCCCATTTTGACCGTTGGTGGTCTCCATACCACGGAGTAGGTAGGCCGCCATGTGGCGGTGCGTGCCCAGGCGAGCGGAGCCCTCCGGTGAGGGTCGGGCGAGGCGAGGCCTTCCCGCGGGGGTCGGGCAGAACTAGTCCTCCCACGGGGTCGGGCGAGGTAGAGGCTGCTGTCGGCGGGCCGCTTTGTATTGGCTTGGGCCGCGCCTAGTGGGCCGAAGCTGACTTGGGCCACCGGCCTTGGGCTAGCTCTTTGTCGTGTCGTACCGGTCTAGACTCCAGAGGCTTCAGTATTGACAAGCGATTAGGGGGTACCCGTTACTTTTATCACCATCACTACTCGTTTGTTGCGGCCACAAATTGTGCAAGGACTGGCTTACGGACCTTTAGCAGGAGAAGATGGAGAGAAGATGGACTAACCATACGCAGGAGGGAGGCCGTCTGGTGCACATCATTGTGGTGAAGATGGAGAGAAGATGGACTAACCATACGCAGGAGGGAGGCCGTCTGGTGCACATCATTGTGGTTCCATCAGTGCTGCCGATTGCCGCGGAAATACGAACAGCCGCCGATGGGTACCAAGGCCATCGATTAAATGGGAACACATATTTGTATTATGGCCCTCCCTCTTCTCCACATTAAAAAAACGCATATTTGTATTATGGCCCTCCCTCTTCTCCACATTAAAGCTTGTGACCTAAATACACTATGTGGTGTATATGTAATCATAGAATCGTAGATGCACACTTTTGACAAGTTCATGAATTAGCTTGTGCATTTTACAATTTGTTGGACTAAAGTGATACAACCACACAAGTTGATGTATGATAGGTGCAATTTACTCTAGTTTTTTTAATAACAGGTAGTGGTCAGGTACTCATATGGAAAGAAGCTTGTTAGTATGCCTGCCTTTCTAGAAAATATTTTTTTTACAAGGGTTTGCTTGTACAGTAGTTTCTCGTATGATTGAACAAATAAGTTTTGTTTTTAGAGGGACAAAATGGAAGTAGAACTAGCAACTTGAGCAGTCCACGGGCCTGGATTCTTTCTAGAGAGTATGCATGGGCCAAATCGCCTATGGTGACAGTAGCCCATCTTGCTCATCTGTCTTAGGAGAGAGAGAGAGAGAGAGAGAGAGAGACTAGTTTCAGTAGTCATGTATCCCCACAAGTTCTAAATAAGAAACTCGCGTACACTGATATAGAGACCTGTGGTCTGCAACATCTAAGTTCCAAGCAGAAAAAAAATGAGGTTGGATATCAGAGCTGATCACATGCCGATCATGCCATCTCCTAATAACACTTGATGATCTTGCCACGACTTGCAACGGCATTGGTGGGGTAGGTGCGAGGCAGGACCAGATCTTGTCTCATGGGCACCCATCACTTGCCCAATCGGAGCCAACCATGCAAATATGTGCTCTGTTATTCTTTCCTCTTCTTAATCCAGTCGGCAACAGCTTACAATACAGGCCTGCAACACTCCTAAAAGTTCAGGATTCATAATTCTGACTTAGCTAGCTGTGCTCATTTCTCTGTCATTAGTTTGCACTAGCAAATTTCATATTTATAAAATGTGCATTGCTTCGTGTAAAACATAAATTCACAGTGCAGGCTTTTATGTCCAAACTCAGAAAAAAAAACTTTCTATGCTGAGATAATCTAAGGGTTATGTTGTGCATTGCATCACGCCATCACCAAGCAATTCTGAAAATGCTCACAAGTGACAAGGCACATGACAGATGGCTGCCACCTACTATTTCTGCCCCCATAGAAATGGGCTCCTGACTTTTTCTTAAAAAATATTTATAAAAGTATGTCTGAAGATGGACACCAGGTGAATGCTGATTTGCAGGAAGATAGAGATTGTCTAATTTTATTTTATTTCTGTGCTGTGTTTAATTGGTCTGAGGTTGATGGTACCATTTATCACACCTTCAGCCACTTAATTGGGAATTTTAATATAAATAGGATAAGGCAAGCAGCCTCGAGGGATTGGCTCTTGATGTTGCACCTATCAGCTTGGAAAATTTCATGACATATAAATTAACTAAAAATTAACCAAAGGGAATACATGGAAATGTTCATGATATAAAGTTTTGTCGAGCTGATGGAATGGGACAGATCACCATTCATCAAAAAGTGGTAGGTCAGACGTGTGCTTCCCAAGATAAAATCAGATCTCACAAACTGCCAAAGGGTGCTTAGCCTAGCGGTTAAGACACTCGAGCGGCACTCCACAGGTCCTGAGTTCGAATCCCCGTGGGAGCGAATTTCAGGCTGTGGTTAAAAAAATCCTCTCGTCGGTCCCGTGTGCCAAAGCACTGGTTAAGAGCCGGCTCAGGTCGGCCTGAGGACCGTGTATGGCCCAGGCAATTCCTAGGGGTTACGGTTCCCAGTGTTAGGGCGGGGCTGGGGTTCGGGGATTTTCTCGGTCGGGGAAGCCGAGGCTTCTTCTTAGCTTAATACCGGTGGGGCGGTCTTTCCCCACCCGGCCGAGTTTTTTTTTTAGATCTCACAAACTGTGGTGTAGAGTCCTACTTGATGTGGTACCACTCTCCCAGATCTGCATGAATTTCATCTACTTTTCTGAACTAAATATCCTGCCTGGTCTCTGCTCATGTTACATGAAAACTTTATGCACATCTATATCAGGAAGAAAAAATAAGGTCTGCGATATGCCGAAGATGAAATTTCATTAGATCTTACTGGTCCCTGCTCCTAGGCTGTGCTGTGTGCTTTTCTGCTACCAGCAATGAAACAGTAGTATGCAATGTTGGTTGGAAGTGCAAGGACCAATGGACCATGAAGCATATGTGAGATTTTGAGCAGACATTGGGCCTGGAATCTTTAAGGCTTTGCGTAATTGAGCCGTTGATGTTAGTTTTGTATGGCTATCAGATGAATGTAGACAGGCGTTGACAGTTAAAGTTTCTGGGGAACAATCCAGCTTTCTTCAGAACATCGTGCCCCAGCCTATGGAGGAAATTATTCAGGAAAAATAAAAGGTTCAACTACTCATCAGGACTATGATATTGTCAATGAGTTCCTATTAACATCTAAACAAATGATCACCACATAAACGAAATCCATGTACAGCTAGCTTGCAAGCTAGAGTAGCACAAGTTGGTAGTTCTTCAGCAAAGCCTGAATTGCACAAAGAATAAAATAAAAGAAGAACATGAAGAGTTGTGGCCAACTAACTCGCCCCCATATTTAAGGAGTTGCTTTGCTACCTTCTTAGAAGATTTAGCTCCCTCTGCTTCCTACGCCTCTAAACCAGACTGCTTTGCTCATCTGCTTCTGCTTTGCTCTTCATTTTCAGAGCGTACTTGGTCTAACGATTCAGAAGCAAAGGCTGCTCGTCCGAGTTCTAAAACTGAGAGGCTAGTTCCTGAGGTAAGATGGCGGGTGCGCGTCGTCTTCTGTCTGTAATCCATTCTACTGCGTGCATCTTCGTCTCTGGCAATCTTTACGTCAGCAATCTTTTCTTTCTTTTTGAACACTCAGGAGATGCGTATCCTTGTCATTCGTGCAAATTGTATCATTGTTCTTCCCTTTTCCTTTACCATGTCCAGTATAATTTATGTGTCATATGAAAGCTAAAGTCTTTTCTTCGTACTCTTAGAACATTTCATCTTATTATACATTCTTGTAGGAGCTCTTTTTCGTCAAGGGCTTGACCAATGGCGATAAAGATGAAGGGGATCTTCAAAGGGCTGAAGATAATCTCTCAGATGTTTGGTAATAATCCTATCCTTCTCTATTTTTCTTTTGTTTTATCTTTTTGCATCACTTATCTTGAGTTCCTATGTTTTCTGTATCCAAATTCTAAAAACTTAATAGTAAAATTCATGAAAAATTGTTCTGAAAAAGAGTCCCAACTAAAAGCATAGGGTGAAAGCACAAGTACCTGCTGATAAGACATGAACTTGTGTTCTTTTGCAGTGCATAAAGAACATGAGATGGAGATCGGGTACCCAACAGATGTAAAGCATGTGGCTCACATAGGTCTGGGCACCAGTGACACATCTCCAAGCTGGGTAAAGAATATCATAACTTTGCAGCTTTTCCAATTGATCTTCTCGGCGACCAGTCTGCAGCATTGTGTTTTCTTTTTGTCACTGAGTCTACGTTGTTCTTCTAGCTTTTCAACTGATTGCTGATGTACATGATTGATTTCAGATGGCTGAATTCAAGGGAACAGAGGATTTGTTAGCAGGCCCTCTGAGCACAGCCGGGCAGTCAAGGCAGACTTCTTGGGCCTCTGCAGGTGATTCTCACCTCTGTCACTGTTTACCGTTTAACTATTCAGTCAACCAAACAGACTAAACGGCAAAAATCAGATAATATTTGCACAAGGATGAAGTTCCTTGATGACGTTCCATACGACGTTCCCGGCACGCCTTAAACAAATCTGTGGCTAATAATTATACAGGCAGCACGAGTAATCATTTGTGCTTATAATTAGATCCCTGAATCTTCTTGTCTATTTGATAATGGTAGTAGTGGCACAGCACTACACCAAGGATGCAAGGACCGCTTGGTCGTTTGCATGTATCATGTATGGAATAAGCCAATAGGAAATTAACACAAATTTGTTGAAGAATCTCACAGATCCTGAAACAGACGTTTATTTTCAATTTTTTTAGCTGAATTTACTGGATTTCTTTTCTGCAGACTTTGAGCAGCCAAGAAGCATGATGCCCATTGAGATTTTCCACGACAACAGCAAGCCTGGCCTAGAGGCCCCCTCTTGCCCTGACGTGCCAAGAGGAGGCCCGAGGAAGCCGAAGAGGAAGAAGAACAGGGCGTCGTCGCCTACCTCGTCTGCCCGGTCATCGTCTTCAAGGTCAAGAGCCTCATTCGCAACCGCGTACGACGCCTTCAGTGAGTCGCAAAGAGGGTTCCGGGTCGCCTGAATGGCAGAAAACCATGCGCCAATGCAGATCACCATGCCTGTAAATGTTTTCAGTTTAGGGAGACAGCTTGGTTTGGAGTTGTTTGATTCTTTGTTTTCTTTTTACAGTCAGACATAGCTGGAAATCCAAAGGAAAATTGACTTAAATTAATGTTTGAACAACATGCAGTCATCTCTAATCCTACATGGATGATATGTGAGACTTCAGAAAATGAGTATGAGTTCCTGAACAGATTAGGACTCTGCAAAGCTTCACTTTTTTTTTCAAGCACGTTGACAGAAAGGCCAAACAGCTTGTGGTTTCGACAATATTTTCCAAGAGATACAACTGTCATCAGGGACTCGTCGCCGTCGGCATGCCTAGGTCCTGAGCACCGCCATTGATCATGCCACGTAGGGCCTACAAAACTGTCTTTCCAAGCCATGACAGACGTGCCATCGACAGGGCCGGCTCTTGGGCCATGCGGCGGAGGCGACCGCCGGGGGCCCACGAAGGAGGGGGGCCCAACAACTAATATACAGCTAGGCAGTCGTCGTGCGACTGTGCGAGACGAGGGTCCTGCGCCTAGCTCCTACCCCTGATCGTCGTCAGCCTGCTGTGCCTGCAACCTGCAAGGTCCTGCGTCCCTGCCCGATCCTGTGCTCGCTTGCTCGTTGCTCCCGTCGCCACCACGTCGATGTTCCTTTCTTCGTGATTGTTGATTGGTAATTCCTATTAAATATGCTTTATCTAGTGTCTTAGATATTTAGTTCTTTCCAATTCCAGCCGAGGTAGCGAGTCAGTGACCATGACTTGCTTTCTAACTATGTCTTAGATGTTTCCCAAGAAACAATTGTCACGTGCTCAAATATCTTGGACAACATTGATTTAGATACGATTCTTAATGATTTCGCATCAAGAAATGCACGAAGGAGCTTTTTTGTGAAGGACTGAAATATTGTTGATGAAGTCACGGGGTTTAGCTATTATTTGAGGTAATCATACTCGTTTTATTTTCTACTCTTTTGGTTTGTATTATAGACATTGTTCTTCAAAAATTATATATAATATTAGTATTATTATCTATTTTATTATGTTAAAAAATTATTTAATCTAAGGGGCCCTAAAGCGTGGCTCGCTCCGGGGCACTCAGAATCCTAGAGCCGGCCCTGGCCATCGACAAACATGATGGAATGTTTCATCATGTCTTAAACACTTTGTTCAAGCGTTGCGCTAGAATTTCTACAAAAAAATAGTGTTGATTTTTTCCTAAAAAAGTTGCATTTGCTGAAGAGTTGGCAACAAAAATATTCAGGAATTACTTCTTTGCTATGCTGCAGCTGGGCTTCTGTTTCCCTTGCAAATGGGGAAAGCATAGCCTCAGCACCAAGGTCACCAGGGACCCTATGCCATCCAGCACAGCCTACAGAGATGAACAGAAGAGCCTTGCAAGGACATAAAAAGGTGAAACTTTCTGAAACAACCTTTTTTAAACATTCAACAATTTATGATTAACAAACCAGGTCCTTGCGCTGATACACTTAACTAGACCATTAGCACATTGTTCGGTGACGACCGAAGCGTATCAGCACGCGCCACGTGTCCTGACAACGTTGGCAAACCATGGATTGTTTGAATAGGGCAGCCAAAGACTCATGCACAAGCTATGAATATTCCAGCCGCCAATTGGCAATGCATCAGCTACGCCATGGATCTTGCAGGCAGGCAGGCATCCAGAGCACAGCAGAACCAAGACGAGATGGAAAGGCGAGGTGCCATATGCTTTGGAAACATAGCTCAACGTGGCCATGGAAAGCAACGAACCCTACAGCTTGTAAAGCCATGGCCATTGACGCCTACAAATGCGCAGCAAACCCATGGTTCTTCTACCTCCAGCAGAAGAGCACTTACAGTTACAACACAAGCCTGAGTTCACTACCTGCCTAGTTCCTCACCCATGGCGAAGTCAAGTAGTTACGGCCTTGGGCTTGCTTGCTTCGCCGTTGCTGTTGCGGTCGCCGGCGCAACCCAGTTCACCGTCGGCGGCGCCAATGGCTGGAGCGCCCCCGGCGCCGCCGCGGAGCCCCTCAACACCTGGGCGGAGAGGACCAGGTTTCAGGTCGGAGACTCGCTAGGTAATTGACCGGCCCAGGTTTCCATGTCGATTGCACGAGACCTTTCAGCTGGCACGCCATTGGCGATGAGAAATTCTTGCGCCATGCGTGACGCGTCATGATGGTTTGGTTGGCTTGGCGCAGTGTTCGTGTACCCCAAGGACCGGGACTCGGTGCTGCTGGTGGAGCCGGCGGACTACAACGCCTGCAACACGTCGTCGTACGTGACGAGGTTCGACGACGGCGACACCGTGTTCGTGCTGGATCACTCCGGCGCCTTCTTCTTCATCAGCGGCGTCGAGGCCAACTGCCGCGCCAACGAGAAGCTCATCGTCATGGTCCTCGCAGCTGGCCGCAACGATACCGCCGGCGGCGGAGCCGCGCCGCCGCCGACCGCTGCGGCGCCTCCTCCGCCGGCATCGACGTCTCCGCCTCCCGCCAGCTCCGCCACCCCGCCGCCGCCGCCGGCGTCGCCCGCCCCTAAGGCTCCAGCCGCTGCGTCGCCGCCGCCACCCGCCAGCTCGGCGGCCTCGGCTCCCCCTCCCGCCTCCGCTCCCACCACGACGCCCAGCGCGCCGCCGCCCGCTTCGTCGCCCCCCGCCCCCCGCGCGACATCGCCAGCTCCGGTGTCGTCGACGCCGCCACCGTCCGCCCCGGCCGGTGCCCCGGAGGCACCGCCGGCGCCCTCGGCAAGCTCTCCGGCTCGGAGCGCACATGGAACGACGACGGCGAACTCGACGGGCACGCCATCATCGCCGCGTCCTGCCGGCTCCAAGGACAGGAACAGCGCCGCCCTCGCGGTGGCCTCGGGCCTGGCCAGCTCGCTCGGGGCCTGCGCCCTTGGCTACGCCATGCTTGCTCTCTGAATTGAAAGCGAACCCGATACACCCACTGACCTCCTGTTCCGACGAACGGGGAAGTCTTGATCGAGTAAATGTACATGTAAAGACGACGCGCGATTTGTACATGTTCTTGCAAATCTTTGTACTATTCGTTTTCCACCGGATGAATAAAGAAAAATGGAACGATTCATGAATCATGAACGAGTAATGAAACCATTCCCCAGTTGCGGTTGCTCAAGTGTGGAGAGCAGACAGATTGACTCGCCCAGACCAGACGCGGAGAAAGGAGATGGAAGATAGTCACGAGCCCCTGCCGCCGCAGCGCCGAGTAATCGTCGGCAACGGCAAGCGACCGAGCCGCCGGCGCGGCCACGCCGACGAGTACGCGGTGGCGGCGCTGCGTGCCAACTGCCAAGCGAGCAAGTTGAGCAGAGCAACGTGGTGCCGGCGCGCCGTTTGCCAAGCAAGTCGCCTGAGGTGGGCCGGGCCGACCCCGGGTAAAAACGGTGGCTCAGATGACGCACTCTCTCTGTACTCTTGGGCCTTAAGTTCGGGCCAGCCCGAGTTACACTTACATAATGGGCTGGAACATTAACGGGCCATTTTAGTCTGAGGATTTAGTTGCCAGACCCCCGCGCGCGCCCTTCCCCTTGATACGGCTCAAGCCTTTTCTGGGTGGGCCACGTCTAGTTGCAGAACCCTATAAAGCTCTTTTTCTTCCATTTCATCACTTTTTCTTTGGCCCCGTCAGATCAATCCACACAAAAGATCAGTGACAGTTGCATATGTAGATGCAAATATATATGGATCATTAGACCGAAGGCAGTTTGGATACAAGGAATAATTTTTAACCTTCACCTTTTAGTTTCAAATTATCCCTCATGCATCCAAATATGTGGGATAATTTTGAGCTAAAGTAGATTATCCCTCCCAAAATCCTCAGCCCCTTCAAGAGGTGACAATGGGGCTAAATTTGAATGTCCCCTACAAAAATGTGAGTATGCACACACACTTAGACATAAGAATGGAAGAGAGAAGGTGGGCATTAGCCCATAAATTCAAACAATCCATCTTAGGCCAATCCTTAATCTACCAATTCAAGACTAAATATTATCCCTCAAAAATTAGCCATGGGCTAATGTTCCAAACAAGATCCAAGCAATCAACTGCAGAGCCACAAGTCCTCCCAACCAAAATGGCATTGGCCATTTCAGACTTCAGAGCCTCTTTGAAGTCTGAAACTCCGACTTTTTTTGAAAGGAAAGTCTGGAACTCTGAATCACTGGCAGGCGAAAACAAGGGGCCCGTTTGATTCTAATCTAGATTTCCTAGAACAAATATTCTAGCCTCCGCATGAAGGACCAAATGAAATTTATTTGCAAAAACTCTTTAGGGATGGGTATAACTTTTCGCGATGAATCTAATGACAGTAATTAATCGATGATTAGCTATAGTGATGCTACAGTAATCATCCTCAAATCACGCGGTCAAAAAACTTGTAAACTGGCTTTATTTGACACCGTAATTACTGGTCAAAGTGTTACTATTTTCTTGAAAGAACCAAACCAAACAGGATCAAACTATGAACTTTTCGATCCATTCGGGAAGCATCGATTCTTCGCAGCAAACCGCAAACCCAACGGGAATATGGGATTGCGCACGGCACGGCACGCACGCACGCACCAACGGCCGACCTGGAGCACGTGCTCTGCACAGCACAGCGCCGCTCGAGGAGGCGATCGACCGGCAAAAGCAAGGCACCCCACGGCCTGCAAGGCCTCGAGCCCTCGATCGCGGGTCAGGTCGCGCGCCGGCCGCCTACAAATACGCTCCGAGTCCAGACCTCTCCATCCCGAGACTTTTTTATATTCCCGGTGTTGCAGGCACAGGGACAGCGGGATCCATAGCTTACTAGTTGCTTTGTTGCCATGGCGAGGAGGTCTTGTGGTCTGGGGCTCGCCTGCTTCGCCCTCCTGGCCGCGGCCGCCGGCGCGACGCAGTACAAGGTCGGCGGCGACAATGGCTGGGCCGTGCCGGCCGCCGGCGCCGAGCCCTTCAACACCTGGGCCGAGAAGACCAGCTTCCAGATCGGCGACACGCTCCGTGAGTGCCAGCCGTAGCATTTTGAATTGATTCGATTCCCCTGCTCCCTTTCTCCTCAAGCTCCGGTCAGGCATTTGAATGGATTGTCTTTGGCGTGGCAGTGTTCGTGTACCCCAAGGACAAGGACTCGGTGCTGCTGGTGGAGCCGGCCGACTACAACGCCTGCAACACCTCCTCCTACGACAAGCGCTTCGACGACGGCAGCACCACCTTCGCGCTCGACCGCGCCGGCATCTTCTTCTTCATCAGCGGCGTCGAGGACAACTGCCGCGCCAACGAGAAGCTCATCGTCATGGTCGCCGGGGCCGGCGCGCCGGGGGGGTCGCCCTCGCCGACGCCGTCCGCGCCGGCGCCCTCGAGCGGCGGCGATGCCAAGGCGCCCCCTTCCTCCTCGCCCAACGCTCCGGCGGCCAAGAACTCCACGGCCAAGGGTGCGCCTCATGCCGCCGGCGGCAGCGGCAGCGACAAGAACGGCGCCGGCCTCACCGTCGCTGGTTTCCTCGCCTCGTTTGTAGGCTGCATTGCCTATGCCACGCTCGCTTTCTGAAACCCTGTGGATGCAGTGATTTCCGTCGTGTAACCGTGTGTGTGAACAAAGTTTATCTTTTGTGTTCGTTCTACGATTCGGCAGAAAACAAGTGCTGGATTGAAATCTGATCATAATGCTGACAGCATTGGAGTGTAAGAATGTGTCCTACGTTAGTTTCGAGTAAACACCACATTCCACAATCACTGAAGAGTGAAGAATAACATTTCAGAATTGGCTGCTGCAATTTATTTTTTATACGGCAAGGCTGCTTCAACCGGCACATCAACAAAGCAACAGAACTGAAATAGAAATGCAATGATTTCAACTTGGGTACTGGTCACGTGTATCCTCACTTAGCATATTCGCGTCTAATAAGTTCGCATCTAATAAGAACAAGTTCATCAGTTCCAATGGAAACAGCCTTACCACAGATGAATCAATCTAGGATCATAAAACAAACAATGCAAGCATAATTAATTGACTTGAGATTGCTTGCATAATTTTGACCAAAATTTTCTTAACCAAAAATATTGACGAATTGTCAGTCACAATTCAGAACACTGAACAAAACAAAACAAAACCCAAGCTTCACCAGAACATTTAAGCTATATAAAGAATATTCAAATAGGGGATTCTTGTAGACATCCACAAAATTGACAGAAAAAAAAGACATCTACAGCTTCCTTCCTCTCCTGCCACCCTTTCTGCGAGTGCTGTCAGTGGGAACAGGGGTCACATCCTCTGCAAAAACAAACAGGCATCATATTACTGCTATGCCCATATGATTGCTCTTGTTCATTACAGAGACTTGCATGACATGAGAAAACAATGCGGTTTTGCTAGACAGCCCAGAAAAATAATAGTATAGAAAACAATACATCTACATTCTTCAGAAGTATTTGAAGGCTGTCAAACTTACCAATGCGTCCGATTTTCATGCCAGATCGAGCGAGTGCCCTGAGAGCAGACTGAGCACCAGGTCTTGTTGCCCCAGTGGCGCAGATCTTAATGTGCAAAGCAGTAATACCAAGCTCCTGAAAGTTTAATGAGTAATGAACAGACATGAAAAAAGTATTTTAAGGAAACTGGTCCGACAAGATAATTATGTTCACATACAAACCTTGCAACGCTGGGCAACATCCTGAGAAGCAAGCATAGCGGCATATGGAGGCGACTCGTCACGATCAGCTTTGATCTTCATGCCACCTGCAAGAAATAAGGTATGATTTTGTTTCAAATTTGTTGTCATCATATTATAAGAAACAAAAGATAGGATCGTACCAGTGATACGAACGAGTGTCTCCCTCCCAGACAAATCAGTGACATGCTGCATATTGAGGCCAAAGCTCATCAGATCAGACACTTGCAGTGGCGAAGTTTAGACTGAGCATGTGATTGTCAAAAACAGCACTTACGATGAATGTGTCATTGAAGGATGCAAAGACATGAGCTACTCCAAAGTCGCGCAAGGGCTCGCCGGGCTGCAGCCCTGGGTGATGGCCAGGGCGCCCATGTGGGCCGACGACTGGAGGGAGGGACTGGATCCACGGGACCTGCCTTGCCAGCGGGCGGCCTCCGTCAAAGACCCAGGAGTAAAGGTTGTACGGCGCACGCAACCGATCCATCTCCCCAATTTATTTGCTTTAGTGATGGATGAGGTCACAAGAGATATACAAAGTGAGATCTCTTAGTGTATGCTCTTTTGCTGATGATGTGGTGCTAGTTGACGAGAGTAGGACATGGGTTAATAGGAAGTTAGAGCTGTGGAGACGCACGTTAGAGTCGAAAGGGTTCAGACTTAGTAGGACCAAGACCGAGTACATGATGTGCGATTTCAGCGCGACTAGGCATGAGGGGGAGACATTAGTCTAGATGGGCAAGTGGTGGTCCAGAAGGATACTTTTCGGTATTTAAGATCGGTGCTACAAAAGTATGGCGACATTGATGAAGATGTTAGACATAGAATTTCAGCTGGCTGGTTGAAATAGTGGCAAGCTTCTGGCATCCTTATGCCACAAAAGCTAAAAGTCAAATTCCATAGGACATCAATTCGTCCGGCGATGTTATACGGTGCTGAATGTTGGCCTACAAAAAGGCGACATGTCCAGCAACTGAGTGTAGCAGAGATGCGGATGTTGCGGTGGTTTTGCGGGCACACAAGGAGGGATAGAGTCCGGAACGAAGTTATTCGGGACAGGATCGGTGTGGCACAAATTGAGGAGAAACTTACCCAGCATCGGCTGAGATGGTTTGGACATGTCCAACGAAGGCCTCCTGAGGCGCCGGTGCGTAATGGGGTTCTTGAGCGGGTCGATAATGTAAAGAGAGGTAGAGGTAGACCTAAACTGACGTGTGATGAGTCGGTTAAGAGAGACCTTAAAGATTGGAATATTTCTAAAGGGATAGCTTTGGATAGGAGCGCTTGGAGACTAGCTATCAATGTGCCTGAACCTTGAACTTATTTCTTTTGGGTTTCATCTCTAGCCTACCCCAACTTGCTTGGAAAAAAAATTATGTTGTTGTTGTAAATTACCCAATCGGCGCACACAACCGATCCATCTCCCCAATTTTGAATTATAAATTACCCCATCAAATTATAAATTACCCCATCAGCACTGTAGTCCATCCATCGGCTAAGCTTCCTTTGCCTTCTTCTTCCTCAAGCCCCCCCCCCCCCCCCCCCCCCCCCACCCACCGTAGCCTCTTCTATTCCACTCGCCGTCGGCTTACGACCGCGCGCCGGGGAGGGACGTGGACCTGGACAAGGTGATGCCGTACATCAGGCGCTGCGTGGACGTCAAATGCGGCATCAAGCTTGTCAATGAGAGCAGCAGCCAGTGGTAATATTTGTCTGACAGGCATGCTATGTGGCTCAAGAAGACATGAGAAAATAAGGCACCAAACGTTGAAGAAACATTCAGTAGATAGGTGAATACTGTAGATGCATACGTTATACAGAAAGAAAGGTAGAAGAAAGTGAACTGTGGTGGTAATCTTGGTGTTTTGACTAATAGTGGAACAAGTGGTAATCTTGTTAACTTATGGGTAGACTTCAGATACTGCTCGCAAAAGCAGCAGAGCACAGGCAACACCAGACTTGTTTTCATCTGTTCCCAATCTGCCAGAAATGCATTGCCTTCAGTAATGCAGCAAATGCTGCTAGTTCCATGGAGTACATGTTGCAACTGTTTGTTTCAACCAAAATTCGTTATGGAAGTATCACATATATCCAATATGCATCCAAACTCTGAGCTAAAAATTTGCAACATGGGAAACAAACTCTATACTGTAGGATAAACACATGAACACTACATCATTGGCCTGGCCGCCACCACTTCCTTGGAGGTGGTGGTGGTGTGAGGATCTCAAGCATGGTTTCCTTCTCCCTTGGAGTCAGCGGAACCCCTCGGACAAGGTTCAAAGCCATAATGTGAACATTCGTCCTTTGCCTGTGCTTTTGGTAAGCCCAGATGCCAGCAGCTATACCACCCACAATGACCTGCACAGAATGTACTCAAATCAGGTGAAGAAACGCTTTGTCTCATATTCAGAAGAACAGATTTATTAGTGTAAGGATCACCGGGGTGTCCGACCCTAGAGGGGGGGTGAATAGGGTCGCTAATCGTTTTTTAACCTAGGGCTCAATCTAATTGCATAAGATAAACCTAACACGTCCTACACATGCTAGTTATGACTAAGGTTTATCTATGCTACCCTCTACTTACCCCAAAAGACTTGCAACCTATAGCAAATCCTAATCAAACTAACTAAGAAAGTAAAGGTAAGTAAGAAAGAGTAAATGCGGAAATATAATGCGGTAAGTAAAGCGGTAAGGGAGAGGATATGCAAACTCCCGTGAAGACACCAAGACACACGATTTAACGTGGTTCGGTTAGAACACCAAAGCCCCTCCCTACGTCCACGGCCACTTGTCCAACACGAACAAGTGTGATGTCGAGTCTCTTCGCTTGATCACCGTCTTGCGTTGGCCACCAAGACACCCGGCAAGCAAAGGCTAAATGCCACCAAGTCACCAAGACGAGGTCACCGCCACCGTCTATCTCGAAGCGTCACCACGGCACCGTCTTCACTATCGGAGCTTCTCACCAAGAGGGGTCTCCTTCCCCGCACAAAGTGTCGTTGCCTCTCCACACCAAGTAGGAGAGTCACACGACGAGTACAAGTGTTTGCTTGCCGCAGCAAGACTTCTCTCAAGGGAGCTCTCGCAAGAACTAATCCCTAATCAAGCACTAAGCACTCTAACAAGTGTGTTTAAGCCTATATGATGTACAATGAAGTTCTATGATGGTTGGAGATGATCTTTAGCTCTTGTATACTTCCTTGAACTCCAGCCCTCTCAAATGACCCGACCTAGGGGGTATATATAGGCAGCATAAGCAAATATAGTCGTTGGAGAAAAGCTGCCAGAAAACTACGTAACGCCGGTTAATCCGACGTACCCCAAAAGCCATCATCGGTTCAACCGGTGTATGTAAACTGCTAATTGAAAAACTAGTCGTTAGCAATCAACCGGTGTATCGCCGGTTTAACCGATGTAATCAACCGGTGTATGTAATATTAGCGTCGGTTTAACCGGTGAGTGTAACTTCTTCACGTTCCTCCAAAAACCACCTCTCTGGACAACTGAACCGATGCAATTGACCGATGCATCGTCGGTTCAACTGGTGTAGGTATTTTCCTCGGTCTTCATCTGCCAATGCACCGACGTATATCACTTTCGTAGCGTCGGTTCATCCGGTGTAAAACCCTAGCCCGCAGACCTTCTCTGTGATTGCACCGGTGAGTTCATTTTGCCCTACGTCGGTTTAACCGATGATAGCAAAATGCCTCAATCCTTTTCCCTTGGACCGAAGAGCTTTCAGGGCGCTGCCCTGAGACCCGCGAGGGGCGGCTCCCCCGTAGGGGCGGCCCTTCGGGCCTTACTACGCCTCTCTTCTCTTTGTCATCACTTGAACCTAAAAGCCTGAGAATAGTCATCTTAACAATCACATTAGTCCAAGTGGTGTGTGTGTGTCATCAATCGCCAAAACATTATATTGAAATATGGCATGAGAGGCCATTTTCGCTACAATTAGGTATCTGGGGATTTGATAAGCAACTAGCTCAATTAGCATGTCTCAGAGTAGCACAACCCATTAAAAAATTACTGGCAGACAAATGGAAACATGTACGAAATGCTAGATCTCAATTAGGGCTTACAGGTGAAAGCCATATCCCAGCAGTCTGAAGATCAAACTTAGGGGCATATAAAACTGTTTCTCCATACTCATCCTCTAGTTTCTTGTAGATCTCTTTATCACTCTTTCCTGCTTTTATTTCATCACGAATGAGCTGCAAAATGCAATATCATTACTGCCTGACAGAAAATACAAATTGTTTAATGTACAAAAAACATTATGCTGTTAAATTAGCATTATTACTGAATGTTGTTTTTTCCTCATTAACATACATGTCAACAATACGTTCCTGATTGTGCAACCAAATATACAAAATATTAACATCTTGGAGACTAACACGGTAGCATTAAGTTTCCAACTATCAAACCACATGGTGAAAGCTTCAGTTATCAAAACAACCTTCAAAATGTGAGATGTTTTATATGCCAAGAATTGACAGGCCCATCATGTATAAAAGAATACACACTGTCTTGAGATATTTCTTCTGTGGAATGGTTACCACTGAGAATGTGAGATGTTTGTTATCATGATCTTCAGTTCCCTAAAAATTATCAAATTTAAGCATGCTTCTGAAAGCAGTAAATTTATAAAGAAAATATTTTAAAAACAAATGATTGCACGAAAATAGATTCCATCTTACAAAATCAGGAGTTTCAGAACTACATTACTTCACTTTCCAACAAGTCTTATCTGCTCTAGGTCCATAATTGAATGGTTGGTTCACCAAAATACAGAAACAAACACATCACAATGTCCACACATCTGACAAATTAAGTTATAGAATGACTAAAAACAGCCCAGTTAAAGCACAGTTCTTTAACTACCAGGAGGAAATGTTAACTCAGTTATTCAAGGGCAGATGCACCAAGCAATACAGCTGCCTTGAGATGCATCCAATAAAGTGGAAGCTACTGCATTTCCATTTTCAGTATCCAAGATGTAAGTCTAACTTTGCTTCAGATAAATAGTTGAAGTTGCAAGGAAACATTGGAAAGGAACACATAACAATATGAGAAAATCTGACTTATTCAGTTAGAGAATGACCAAAAACTACAGTTAACATGAGTTTTTGTAATGACCAATAGGCAAGGTAACTCATTTATTCAAGGGTAAAAGGAAGAACCTTTCTAAGGAGAATAGCAACATCAGCTTGTGAATCTTCAATTGATTGGCTACCACACTCAGTACATCGAACATTGTGGCTTATATTTCTTGCACGGTTTTCAATGATCTGCCTCTGCTTGACATCTTCCTCGGCTGCCATAGCAAAATCCAACTTACTCGAATCGTGTTATAACAATTAACTAGCAATGGATTGAGCCTGAGAGAGAAAAAAAGGGGGGGAGGGGGCAAACATGTTAAGTCATAGCTTGTGCCATTACACTGACATGAGAAGAGTTACACAGGAAGTCAGGAACAAATTGCGTTGACTTTTGTTCAAACAGAACATTAAACCAAAGCATCCATCGGTATATACCAAACCACCAACCTTATAAATGACTAATAAAGTCTAAGAAAATATTGAGAGCTCAACCAAGTTCTGACACAAGAAAAGATAGAGCCATCAATTTGGAAAGGGAGAGTTGACATGCTTTCTATTCATTAACACCAGTTATTTTCCCAAATCTTTCCTTCAGATCCAACCAAAATATGGCCTCGATTATTCACAAATTTTAAGATCCAAATTGGAGGTCTGAAAACGGAACATGGAGCTTTGAACCTTTTCATTGGAAATTCAGTTAGACTATCAGCACCGAGTATGCACTCTGAACCGAAAAGTTTAGAAAACTTTCAGCTGAGTGTTCGAATCATCAATATCAGATTGAAACTACTGCATTTTCTTAAATTGAACCGCAACTTCTGAAAACTCGCAAATAGAAAATAGAAAGGAAAAAATAACACCTTGTGGCTCTATATGGGGAAGGGTATTTAGAAGGGAAGTCAAGGAGTGGAGGTAATCATCGGCGATGACGCAGGATATCAGTTCAGCTAGAGCAAGAGGGGAGGCTGGGTTTACGGCCACTGCCTCCTTGGGGTTACTCCACTTGCACCGCCGCTGGCGGTGAACAACGGTGAAACACTTACTCACAATTCGTCCTACACTACAATATATAAACTTGAAATCATTGTACTTCCGGATTGCTATATAGCGGTTCTAGTGGATGTTCCCACATGTATAGCAGACACCGGCTGATTTTATTTTACCCCTAAAAAAGAAAGAAGAAAAGAAAAGGGAACAATGAAGCTTAGCGCCCGCCGACGCCGGACTCGGGAGCGCACGTAGAGTGGCGCCGCCGGGTTAGCAGGGGCGGGCCCAGGATTTGGTAGGTATTCAAAATTTCAAATGATGTAATCGAGTTTCAGAAATCTCACTGTGCTACTGCATTGTTGTGAATTTTTCATCAATTTCGTAAATTGCAAAGACAGTTTTCACTGACCTTGATGTTACGGGCTCGGTTGCCCTTGCTTGAATGCTTGCGCCTGCTGCCGCCTGCCTGCTGGATGCGGCGCTGCGCGCCTGCGCCTGGCCGCCGAGGTGCCTAGGCCGGCGCGCGCGCGCCCCGCAGCCCCTCCGCGGCTCGCCGGCTCTCCAGCGCCCCTGCCGACCGCGCCTGGTCGCCTGCCCGTGCAGCGCGCCGCTGCCTAGGGTTGCGGCTGGGATTGGGGAATCGGGAGCCGGGAGGGCAGGGGTGGGCTGGGGAAGATCATGGTCCAGGGGGAAAACGTGGGCCGGCGGTGGGAAGAGGGAAACGGGAGAAGTAGGCTGCTTCACGTTTTGAAGCCCGTTATGCTGTTCATTTTCGTTTTTTATATATACTTGAGATGAGACTTGAGAAATGCTATTTTTTTGCCAAAGATAATAGATATTCAACTGAATATCTTTAAATAACACTGGAACCACATCTGCGGGTTAGCCTTTTCGGTTTGAATCCGTGGTGGAAGGGAAACTCGGCGGTGGCGCTCGGCGCTCCAACAACTTCAATTCCAAGACAATGAGCAGCCGCGATGCTAAAATCACACCACTACAGTTTCACATCGCACCACAACCTACGAATCCGCGCACGAACTTGGAAGCCACTGCAACGACAGGCAGGAGGTAGACCGAGATCAAGGCGGCGGCTGGCGGGGCGAAGTGATGTCACCGCCGGAACCACGGGGAGGAAAGTGACGCTGCAGTTTTATACGAGGGCGGCGCACACGAGATAGGAGGTGGGCTGCCGGCCCGCGAGCTTCTGTAAATGGGCCGAGGATGCCATATACCGGGCCGGTAAAAAAGGTAAGGTTCCTGACGGCCTACTAGTGAACATCATTCATATTGGGCCCGTATTATAATCCAAAGAGACTGCCATTCCTGGGCTTTCTGTGGCTGGCGTATGGTTTCAGCCCATATGGTTCGAACGGGGATGTTAGGTGTCATATTTTTCAAAATCGTATATCTAAATTAAAATATGACTGTACCACTGTATTCTTTATGAAGAAATCTTCAAATTAAGATCATATTTGGATGAATTTTTTATGTGGAACATTTTTTTGAAAGCTGAATAATTTTTTTAAGCTAGAATAATTGTTCCAGTAATATAAAAGAATATTACAGCTTATGTGATGGTTTGATCGTGACTTCTAATATTTCTGAACTATTTCCATTCAAAAAGCAAATAAACACAATAAATAAAATAACTCCATGAATCATTTCTCAAAATCAAATTCGACGGTCACCGTTGTCCAGAGAAAAAAATGTTCGTGTCTCGGTTCCTGCGCCATAGAGCGCACGGCAATGGCAGCTCGCCTCACACGCTTCCGGCACGTGGACAACGCCGTGGACGGAAAACGACGCCGGCCGCGTCCCGGCGTCCGTGCGCTCCGCCGCAGATCGCCATCGCCAGCCGTCGAGCGGTCACGGGTTTCCTGGCACCCCAGGCACCACGGGAGGACAGGATTTTCCGGCGTGCGCACGCGGAGGCGGAGCCCCGCACGGGCGCGCCGCGGCGCGCCAGCCACGTCGCCGGCCCGGCCGGCACCCGTCGCCGTCGCAGCGACGACGCCGACGCGCCCGCGCCGCATTAACTCCGCCGTTGAACGCTCGCGCGTCGTCGAGTGCCCCGGCTCGCCGTCTCCTCCCAAACGAAAGACAGCATGTGCCGCCATTGCCCGCGCGTGCCGATCGACCTCTCTGGCTGGAGTTCACGGGTCACGGCTAGTAGTGACTTGACGTGCAAGCTAACGGGATTCGCACAGTTGTGCGATCCGCCTGCGAGAGGCGACGCCGCCGTCCACGTCGCGCCACCGTATGGCCCATGGCGTGCACGGCCCGCGTCTGCAGCTGCTCGTCGTCCGGCATAAATACGCCGCGCCCCAATTGCACAAGGCACACAAGAACTCGTGCAGCTGCAAGCCACGCCAAATAAAGCTCATCAGCAAAAGCCCGTGTTGCTTGCTGCAGAGCCAGCAGAGATACTGTGACCGTCTTGTGTGTTTGCTGGTTAATCGTCATGGCGAAGGCGCGGACGGCGGCGAGGTTCGCGACGGAGGTTGCGCCGCCGCCGGTGGTGACGGTCATGCGGCGGAGGAAGGAACCGAGGAGCCTAGACACCATCGCGGAGGACGACAGGGAGCAGCTGGCGGACCACCAAGGCTTGGCGGCGGCGTGGTCCAGGAGGGAGCGCGCGGGCCGGTTGATGAGGGAGCTCGGCAAGTCAGCAGGCGCTTCTCGGACGCCCACGGCCAGCAGGCCGGCGCCGGCGGCTGGGAGAGTGGCCACAAGCTAGGCCACCGGTTGATGATGGTAGAGCGTCTAGTTAGTGAGCCGTGTGAGCGTGCGGGCCGGGGGGAGGAATAATATTTGTAATCATTCATGATCGTCCGGGTAACTTTAATTTCTTAGGCCAGATGATAATAATAGCATAATGCTTGGTGAAGTTGAATTTCGTCCAGCTTCAATTTTGCTCAAAATAACTGTGATGGCTCGTTAATATCAATATATATGTATGAACGTAATTTGCTATTTGCAAATTGAAATGCCATATGTTTGTGGCATACTGCTCGGAGGATCTCTCAAAGCAGGTTTCACATCAAACACCCTTAAAGACAAAATCTTGGTTGAAACAAGGGCCGTGTTTGGTTTGGGCTGAAAAAAAATTCGCGAAAACTTTTTGCACTTTTGACCACTAATTTAGAGTATTAAAAAAAGTCTAATTACAAAATCACCTGCAGGGACCTCTGGTAAATTCGCGAGACCAATCTAATGAGGCTTTTGACGCACGATTAGAAGATGGTACTGTAGCATCACTGTAGCAAATCATAAATTAATCACCGTCATTAGATTTGGTCTCGAAAAGTTACACTCATCCGTGAAAAGATTTTACAAATAAACTTTGTTTAGTACTCCATGCATACATTTGTCTTTTTGTGAAGAAAAAAAATTCGTCGTCTCAACCAAACACGGCCAAGGTATGTAATCCTAATTTTAACGATGTTTGGTTTATTTATTTATTTTAATTTTCAAATTATTAAAGCCTAGGCTTTTGTACCATCTAGAATGGTCTAAAGAAGGGATAATAATTGCACTAACGGCCCTACCTCGAACTCTAGTTGCAGTCGCCCTCCTGCTTTGACCAAGTGGCAAAAGGAAATGGCAATTGTGCACTGACTTAATCAAACCGGGGCAATTATGAAAAGTTTAAAAAACTGAAGGTGGTCTTAGAGTAAGAGTAATAATACAGTCTTCTGCTGGCTGTAAGAATTTTTGCAAATCTCTCAGCCTACTTGTATAGTGGTTTTTTTCAAAAAAAAACTTGTATAGTGGTTTATGTCTTCATTATTAGGGTAAAGTCTGTTTTTGGACCTCAAACTATCACATTTGTTCGATTTTCGACCTCGAACTGCAAAACCAGACATTCTACACCTTTGAACTAACAAAACCTTGCAAATTACCCCTTGAGCCAAATCCACCCCGGTTTTCAGCCACGTCACCCATCCACGTGGCGCCAGTAGCCACGCCAGCTTCTCCTTTTACCCTCTCCTCTCTCTTTCTCTCATAGACAGGTGGGACATGCGCCTGCCGCATCACCCGTCCGCATGCGCCTGCTGCTGTCTCGCCGCCGCCGCGTCCTTCCCTGCGCTCCCGCTTGCCCTCGCACGCGGTTGAACCCCGCCATAGCCACGCGCGGCTCCGGCCGCTGCCGCCATGGCCCCACACGAGCTAAGGGGGCGGCGGCGGATGGAGTAGGGGATGGGGCAGAGCCGGCGCTAGGGAGGAGAGGAGGGAAGGGCCGCCACAGCTCCATCTCCACAGCGCTGCAGCTCCGTCCGCCCATGGAGCGCCGCGGCGGGCCTCGCGGGGCTGCGCCGGGCCCACGGAGCTGCGCAGCGGCCGGGCCGGCGAGGGCCAGGCACGGCGGCCTCCTTCCCCCTCCCCTGCGCCGCCTCCCTCCCGAGCTCCGGCGGTGGCCCTCCGCTCCCCATCCTCCTCGTGCGCGGGGCGGCGGGGCGGGCCTCCTCCGCGGGCGGGCGAGCTTCGAATCGGCGGGGGGGCCTTCTCCCCGGCGAGCTTCAAATCGGCGGCGGGCCTCCTCCTCCCCGGCGTGCTTCGAATCGGCAGCGGGCCTCCTCCTCCCCGGCGATCTTCGAATCGGCCGCGGGCCTCATCCTCCCAGGCCATGGCGGGTCCACGCCGGCGCCCCCTCCCTCCTTTCCCTCGTGGCCATGGCGGGCCGCTGGATCTGCCCGGGGCCATGTTGGCGGGCGTGCCATGGGCGGAGGAGGGCCTCGCCGCGGCCCCAGCCATCCCCGGCGGCACGCCTCCTCGGGCGGGTGAGCAGTGCGCCGCCGCAGGGTCCATGCGGCGGAACAGGGGCCATGCTGCCAGCCACGTCACAAAACTGCTGCCACGTTATAGCAATACCGGTCTGGTTTCGGCTCGGGGGTATTTTGCACGGTTTGGTTAGTTCAAGGGTGTGGGATACCCGGTTTCGTAGTTCAGGGATCAAAATTGGACGATCGTGATAGTTCAGGGTCCAAAAATGGACTTTACCCTCATTATTAATATATGACCCACTTGTTTCTCTTACAAAGTTCATTGATTCTTGTGTCGAAGCTCGACGCAAGCTTACAACTCCTTTTTCTCTCCCTTCTCTCCTCTCTCCTCCACCTCAGCATTTAGCTCTTTTACAGCTCATCATAATACTTGTTCTTATAATGGGAAAACCAATCAAGGTAAATGATGCAAATGCTTCTGCAAAGAAAGACGTACAGGAACCAGGTTTAAGTGTTTAACAAGGTACTCTATCCTCAGTTCCTCACTCTGTAGAAACGTGAGTATACCTACCCAAAACTTCCCTAGATAAATTTCCAATTAGTGCTACATTTTTCGGATCACAAGAGTCTATGTCGAAACTAGAATCAGACATCCTTCGTTACCTAGTTTGTTAAACCTCATGTTTAGAGATAAAGTGCGTGGTCGCTCAGAAGCAGGGCATCTTTCTTTTTTCCCCCCTGAAACTAAGCAAGGCATCAATTGATGGCATTTGTATAGGTACTTCCCACAGCTTCAAATAATATAGGTACAGATTTCTCTACGGACGGCCTTAAGGAGAGACTATGGGCATGTTTGGTTCTGCGCCACGCATCGCCACTGCTATGGTGCCCGTGCCATGCTACAGTCCCACCACATAACAGTAAACGGCAGTGGGAGCGGATAGTGTCGCGGTCGTTTTGGCCGCCACAGTATGTGGCTCGCCTAAGATGTGGCGTGGTGGAGTGTGGTAGTGAACCAAACACGCCCTATAATACAGCCATCACGTGGCTTGCTATGCTTGTGAGCACCATGTGCGGTGACTCTGCAATTCACTCTCTTCCACACTAACATAGTCCTATATGCAGAAACAAGTATAATTACATGATACATTACATGCAATGTGGTTTCAAAATTAAAAATATCATAAATACAAAAATAAGTATCCAAGTTAAAATCCGATTAGACCAATGCGTTCCTCTCAACAATACCTTCAAAACAAGACCACACTAGCATATGTTTAGATGACAATTTCTTCATGGTAGAAAATGCTTTGTCTTTGGTCTAATCTACTTATTATTTTTCAAAACATGCTCATGTGTTTCTTAAAGGTTGCTTATTATAAGTTGGTTGGGGAACTGAGTTCAATAGTAGATAATGATGTCCATGATGTAAAGAGAGCACCGATGATATGAAGGCATTATAAGATGATTAGGTAATTAGGTAGAATGAGTTTTTTTTTTTGTCAAAGATGTACTCCATCCTCCATCCGTCCCTTTTTCGGGAGTGTGGGCAGCACGCTTTCCGAGCGACAGTTAAAAATGGACAGAGGGAGTAGGCAATTTTGATGAATACTCCTAGGTATTTTATTTGATTTATTAACATCTTTTTTAGTTTAGCATAGGTAAAAAATCAACGCATTAACATGTGGATGCGAACGGACGTATAGGTTAATTGATTAGATAGCTCCAGAGCGCTCCCCAGCTTGTTTTAGGAGGTTTTCTTGATTAGAAAGTTGGTTGCTTCCTCTACAGCGGGGCCTTCGTACCCTCTGGATAAATTTTAGCATACGTGGACGATACAAATCTATACTAAGATTCTATATGTACAACCAAATCTACAACTCAGATCAACAAACCGTGTTCATCTTGGAATCTATCGGATGACCGAATTCCTTAGTTGACGCTCGTGCGTTGGGACGCATTGCAGCGAACGCCTCGTATTAGTTTACCTTCTCTATCCACCGCCCTTTCATCTTCCCGATATTTCCTCCTACCCCCAAATATCGCCGCACCGTCATCCTCGTCGTCCTGCATCCTCGCCTTGGGGGAGCCGCGCCTGGAGCGAAGCGGGGACCCGCGCCGCCCGGTGGTTCGTCCTCGCTGCCGGGGGGAGCCGCGCCTGGAGCGAAGCTCGAACCCGCGCCGCCCGGCGATTCGTCCTCGCCGCGGGGGGAGCCGCGCCGGGAGCCAGGCGGGGATCCACGCCGCCCGCGATTCTTCCTCGACGAGGGGGAGCCGCGCCGAGATCCAGGAGGGGATCACGTCGCCCGGCGATTCATCCTCGTCGAGGGGGAGCCGCGCCGGGGATCCAGGAGGGGATCACGCTGCCCGACGATTCGTCCTCAACGAGGGGAGCGCTCCGGGGCGGGCTCGACTGCGATTCATCCTCGGCGACTGGAGGCGCTGCGAAGGGAGGCACGACTCCACGCGGGGCCCTGCACTCCAGTGGTGCACCGAAGGTGCTGCATCCTCGTCAAGGTGAGCTCCTTCCCTCGTGCGCTCACGTTTTTGGGAAGAGATGGAAGCCACATCCATGGCCAGGGGCGAAGCCACGTTCATTTTGCACAGGCACCAGGGTTCAAATCAGATTACAGTGTTGTTTGTTAAAGCTTTGCTTGGAAATTTTGAGTCCAATGTATAAACGATGAAGTTGGGCACCAGGGTCTTCTCTGATCTAGCCTCGTCCTTGTCCATGGCGTTTGTCTTCCGCAGCGCTCACATCGGTTGACAACTAGGACGAGGCTCCAGAACTCATTGCGCTCAGCGTCTGCCGTCATTTTTTATTTGGGTTCGTGTGCCTCTATGTTCGTTGCTGACAGCAGAATTTTTTTCCAGGTTCCATGTTTTGGGAGCTATGGTGATTCAGTTATCGAGACGCAGGCAGTCTGTGTTGAACCTGTGCAGTGTTTTTGGGACCATTACTAAATCCCCTATTGAGGTTAGCTATCACAATTTTACCTGTGCTCTGCTTTTCATTCAGCACTTCACACCACCATAGATATTGCTTACTAGTTTTTATGCCCAATATGGCCACAACGCACTGTTTTTTTGCAGCATCTGCCCGCATAAAACCAGAGCACTAGTGTAGTTATCGGCCACAATCTTTGTAACCCAGTACTAATGAAAGTTTCATTGATGTCTACTGAGAACACATGCTAGTTAATGATTTTTGAAGATACTCCTACTGAATTTGCATCATTTTCCAATTTACGTTTGCCCAAATACTAGGTGTTGTAGGATATTGAGATAAATTCATCATATGGAACTGCATGGAAGACCAAGCTAACTTGCTCTTACAATACAATAGATCTCCCTAGTTTCTAAATTCAGAGACGAAAAAACTAGGAACTTAAGGAAATTACACAAATGTATTCTCCTCATTCTCACTGTGATCTTTTTATTGTAGCTGAGTAAATTCTGTCGAGTTGATTTGGGTTCAGGCACAGCAAAGTTTTTGCATTAGTGTACGAAACTAACCTTTCACAATTACAACTTTATTTTTAGTTTATCAATATTTTACAATCTACACTAAAAATTAGCCCTAAATCCTGTTCTTATGATCTACTGAAACTAATGCCACATAAGAGGCCCAACTCGTTGAAAATCATACATAGATCAAAGTTACTTTTTCTAAGGATTGAAATAGACAATGCACGAACCATTTAAGGTCTTTTTCTCCACTATGACTCATGATAATGAAATTTCATTTTTCATTGTAAATTCCATTATCAACATAAAGTTGACTGTTTTAAATATTATATGCCCAAAGCATCTCCCTAAAAAAAATACATGAATCTGGTTTTAGTCGTACCAGGTTAGAGTTGTGAATTGATAGGGTCAAAGTTCTATCTCACGAGCTTGATATATTCACGGGTTGAAAGTTTTAGCATTTGTCTTTTAAAGGTACAGACAAAGGAAGTTTTGATCATTACTTCCAGTCTGAAGATTCTGAAATTCTTTTTCTTTGGTCCAAAGTTTTCTATACATGATTTGCAAGTTTCTTAGTATCTGCATTCAAAAAGTTTTTAAATAGTAGATTCAATGTTTTAAGCATCATTCTTTACAGGTTGAGACAAAGCAAGTTTATGAAGATGAACTTATGTATCAATGACTATAAATTTTTTATCTACTAGGACTATAAATTTTGTATATAGGACTACAAATTTTAAAATGCGCTTGTAGACAGTTCTTGAATTGAGTGTGCAAACTTTTTATAACAGTCTAAACCAATATGTTTGAAGTTCCTGACTACCCCTCATATGAAATGTAGTTAAAAGTTTCTAACATTTGTTTATAAAGTTTTTTGACCTAAGGAGCGCAAAGTTTGAAATGTGCTAGTACAAATTTCCTGCAGCTATGACTGCAAAATTTTGAACTACAAAGTTTTTGATCCAGATGTATAAAGTTTATAATATGATAGTATACATGATTTGAAAGTTTTCTATAGACGATTTCATAGTTACTTAGTATCCGCATTCAAAGTTTTCAAGTACTGGGTTCAAAGTTTTAGCATGTGCCTTCAAATGTTGAGACAAAACCAAGTTTTTGCTCATTACTCCCCGACTGAATATTCTGAAATTTCTTTTTTTGTCCAAAAGTTTTCTATACATGATTTGAAAGTTACTTAGTAGCTGCATTCAAAGTTTTCAACTAGTGGGTTTAAAGTTTTGGCATGTGTCTTTTAGAGGTACAAAGCAAGTTTTTGAATATGAACTTTTTGTATCAGTGACTATAAACTTCTTATCTAGTTGGATGATAAATTTTGTATGCAGCACTACAAATTTGAACCCACTACTTAAAAACTTTGAATGCAGGAAGGGAAGGACGACTCCCCGCGTGGGCCTGCACTTCATTCACTGGTTTGTTTTTTCTTTCTGTTGTTGTTCCCCCCTTCCTCGCTAGTTCTTACAGTTTCCTTGGAATTCATGTCAGTAATCGTGGTAGTTTTGATGGATTTTTGGGGGAATTCATGCCCCCCGTGAGCCTCCCACTCGATGATTGTTCTATTTTGTACATCCGCTTATTTCATTTGACTGCAGTGAGTACAGTTTTTGGTACCCATATCTTTTTTTGTGCCCTTTTTTTCACACCCAACAGCTGCGATAGTGGTATATTTGTTATGAAACTCATGCAAAGCCACGATGGCGACATGCAACACCTGTTCAAACCAGTGAGTACAGTTTTTGGTACCCATATCTTTTTTTAAAAAAAATCATGCCGTAAAGTAATGAATGTAGTTATTTCATGATTTTTTTCTTTCACAGTTCATGAGCAATCATAATAGGTTTTTATATATATACAAGATCATAGGTTGATATTTCCAAGTTCTGGATCACGAAGTTTATTAGTGTGCTAATATGAAGTTCATAGTTGCAGAATTGAAAGTTTTTTAAGGAGGAGGGGGAGGTTACAAAGTTCATTACTGAGCTAGTACAAAGTTCATTACTGAGCTAGTACAAAGTTCATAGTTTTTTGGAATTAAAAGTTTGGGGGAAGGGGGGGGGGGGCAACTGCAAAGTCTAATACTATGGTAGTACAAAGTTATTGGTGTGCTAGTAGAAATTTCATGATTTTCAATTTTTTTGGAGCTGCCAATTCTATTACAGTTCATTACTCAGCTAGTACAAAGTTCATAGTATTGAATTTCAAAGTTTTGGGTGCGCAACAGTAAAGTTTACTACTGTGGTAGTACAAAGTTTATTATTGGGCTAGTACAAAAATCATACTTTCCAGTTTTCAATGTTTTTTGTAGTAGCTAATTCCATTACAAAATTTATGGTTTTAAATTTCAAAGTTGTGAAAACAACAAACTTATCTGTGTGCGTGTAAAAAGTTCATAATTTCAAAGTTTATTTTAAATAGATTTGTCTTTTTTTGCTATAGGAAGATGCAAAACCACTACGTGAATGCATATCCTACTACCTACTAACACATGCATGCAATGAAAAGTACAACAGCCTTGTAGACATAAAAAAAATACTAACCATGCATGTGAGTTTTTTCGTTGATATTTTTTCTGTTCATTCTTAAAACCAGTTTATATAAGTTGAGCACAAGACTTACAAATTTTCTCATTTTTTCGATTTTTTCAGGGTGTGACCATTGGATTCTATCAGTGAAGATGTTGTTTTATGGTTTAAAATAATAGCTATATTCGATGAAGAATATGAACAGAGCTATTAGTTTTTTAGATGATTATATATTCTAGAATGACAGCGAATCAGTCTTCTTTTTATTTATTTCTACTGTAAACCTAAATTTAGAGATTTTTTGAGATTTAATAATAAATCTGAGTTCTACATTCATATGGATATGAAACTCCCCGCCCAATCACTCACCCCACACACCCGCACACACCTGCTATCCCGAAAAAAAAAGAGAATAGAGTAGAAGGCAGAGTACAGCATGGAATTAGCAGTCTAGAGCAAGTCAAGTGCTTGTTCGCTGCTACTCCGCTGGAGCTGCACGTGCGCTGCTTGCTTACCTCTAGCGCTCGTTCGCTGCTTGGTGCCGCGGCGCACGAACGTCAGCTAGCGGCCCTGCACACCAGCAGCGCAACCAACCAAACTAGCGCTCGCGCAGCCGCCGAGGCGCAGCTCCGTGTCGCAGCGCTGTCTCTTGGACGCCGCCATCGTCGCCACCGACGGCTTCTCCGATCAGCGATCCTCTTTGCCCCGCGCGCGCTAGATAGCTAGTTCCTGGTACGGAGCAACCACTTGTATCTGAATTGCTAAATCGATCCTGACGGATTGAAAGCTGCAGGAGACAGATCGAGAGAGCTCCTTGCTTTTATGTGCTCTCCTCCCATGGAGCTCTCCATTTTCCCAGGTGCTCCACCGCCACGTCAACATCGCGCATGTCGCCGTCAGCTTCGACCGGCGGGGGATCTATTTCCCGCATATGGGGGGGGGGGGGGCATCGCATCGCAGAAGGCAGAGCCGGCCGCTGCCCCGCCCTTGCTCCCCCGCCTCCCGGGATCCGGTGCTGCCCCCGGCGCCTCCGCCACCACCCTCCACCGCCGCCAACACCAACCGAGCTCGTCGTCGCGCCGTCCAACCGCCGCCGCGCCGCCTCTTCTCGCCCCCGCCGCCGGCATCGCCCACCGGGGGTCCGGCCCCGGCCGGCTGCGCGGTAACGCCGCCACGCCCTCCGCCGGCCGAACCGCCTCCGCCACCGGGCCGCCGCCGCCGCCGCCGCCGCCGCCAAGCCCCCCCCCCCACCCCAGCAACTCGGATCCATAAGTTTTGCCGCCTCCCGCTACCACCCGGCCGCCGGCCGCTCCGCCCACCTACCACCCATTCCCGCCCCCTTCCCCCTTGCTCGCTGGGGCAGCGCCCCTCTTTCCTGTCGCGAGGTAGAAGATGAACAGGGGAGGGGGAGCGCTTCTGCGATGCGGCGTCTAAAAATCGCGCACGCAATGAATAGATTTAGCTAATCCTGGCAACTGATCGTGCTGGGGGAATTAAAAGAAGAAGCTTGGGATGCATAGGCTGCTGCATCAGGTTATGAGATACAGGCGTGAGGAAATGTAAAAAGCACACGTGTGCCGGCTGCATCGTGCTCGAAAAAGCCGGCCGCCGGAACCATACGTTGGTGTCTGCCTACCATCTTTGCACGTGCGGTTTTCTTTTCCTTTGTGTTCAAGTTTGGAGGGCTTCCCTTCGAAAGTGCTTCTCTCTCACATGCATCATGCGTGATCAATTAGGCTTAAGGAGACATTTGGAGATACCAAAATGAAATTACAATATGAATTTAGTACCTGAGATATCAAACCTTTATAGCGTTTTAATTAGTTCTCAAATATGTGATACCTAGTCTCTTAATAAAACACGTGCAAAGCCACATTTTGGAAAAAAAATGGAGTAAAAACGGAGAGCAATAGCATGATGCATAGGCAAACATGAGTTGACTAAATAGAAAATAGGAAAACATGAGTGCCATTGATAAAAAACGGAGAGCAAACATGAAACCGGAAAATTAATCGAGAACAACCAATCAAAATTGACTAGATAGAGAATGGGAAAAACGGTTTAGCCACGTACACCATATCACTGTGGCTACTCCTGCAGACTTATGCGGAAACATGTGAGTTACATTATTACTACATTTTTGGGCTAACCAAGAATGAACTATGGTATTTATAATTTCTATTAAACCTTGTCACATGTTCAAATGTGAAACTTGATCATTCATATTTTTTGAGGGTCTATCAAGATTCAAGATCAACTTTGAGCTTGTGGGGAGATCAACTTTGAGCTTGTGGGGCTTTCAAAATAAATAACGGATCAGGCTTCTCAGGGTGCCACACCATGCAGCGCCCTCCAACACGTCCTTCAGAGGAAGGAAGCCCCAAAGGAGGAAGAGCCGCTGCCATTGTTGAAAACCATTGGTGAGCTGGCTGCGTGTCAGAGGGTCAAAGATTGCTTTGCCTTGGTATTTAGCATTTGTTTGTGATATGG
Source organism: Panicum virgatum (assembly GCF_016808335.1). Taxonomy (NCBI): domain Eukaryota; kingdom Viridiplantae; phylum Streptophyta; class Magnoliopsida; order Poales; family Poaceae; genus Panicum; species Panicum virgatum. The sequence continues at coordinate 4,624,905 of NC_053145.1, forward strand.
ATGATCCCGTGCTCGATGAGTACTGATGACAGTGGATGCCTTGCTTGTGTGAAGCCGGGTTAGCGATCCTCTCTTGGATCTCCTCGTTCTTTTTGATGAGAACTTTTTATTAGTACAATACCGGCAAGCAAGGCATGTGGTGATGGTATGAGCTGATGATCGACAGGCTGCTCCACGGCCTCCACCTTTCTGAGGTTTGACTTGGCTGCTTTGCCCATAGTCGTCCCTTGTGTCTTGTTGTATTTTTCTAGAGATTATTGTGCTGTATTTATATGCTGCGATTGTAATTCTTTATGGCTCCTTTTTTTCTTTTGTGGCTTTTGGCCCATGTATCCTGATCACGGTCTGCTGGTTTCCGGAGTCGATCCTGTATAATTCACTTTGAATAAATGAAAATCTTTCAGATGGGGTATCTTAGACCCCCGTTGACTCTTCAAAAGAAATAAATAAATAACGGATAAACAATTTATTATCGGAAGACACACTGGTAAGCTTAGACAGCTTAATTGAGCAATTCCCAAACCTCTACAATTTTCTCATGAAACAGCATGATACATTGGCAACTATGATATGGGGCATATATGCATACGCCACTGATTTTTTCTTTCCATAGAACGTTAGCAGGTGAAGAACTCATTTATGACGGGGGTATAACTAGGGGTGGTAATAGGTCATGGCCTGAATGCTCTCTCCACAATTCTATTTGGCTCTTAATTTTTTTAGCTAAAAAATGTAGAAGATTAGAGCACGACCCTTTTAAGATCCGGCCTTTAGATTATCTAGGCAAAAAATTAAATCCCTTTATCACTCCTAGCATGACGGCTCACCGTATAGCAACTAGCTTCCCGGTCGAAAAAATCCCTAAATCCTGGTCGCGCCAGCAACGAGGATTTTTTTTAACCCGCTTGAAATTTGTTTTCACGAGAAGTCGAAATCAGGATTTAAAAAGTACTACTAGAGCCACCTAATCGATTCATCTAGATGCCTGCTTAGGCCCTGTTTGGGACCGCTTTTCTGAAACTCGCTTATAAGCTGAGCAGACTTATCTGATAAGCTGCGATCTGAAGAATCTGCTGTCTAGAAAAGCAAGGTGTTTGGCTGTCCTGATTATTGCTGGTAGATTATCTGTCCTATATATAAAATGACTGCTATACCCCTGATAATACCACTTTTTATTTGTACCACTGATGTAAAGGCAATTTTCTGCATCTTTTTGAAATTTGAGATAGAAATCTAGTTCTAGAAAAATGTAAAGTACAATAGAAGTCAAATTAACTCTCATTTGATCCATTGAAAATGCTACAAAATACTAAAAATTACAACAATAAATCAACCAACCAAATTGCAAGATTGGTAGGAATTTCTAGTAGCATGAATATATATACGAATGATTTCTACTGCACAAAGTTAGTAACAAGATTTCTACTGCACTAATTTCCACCAATTTGTAATTTTTGCAGAGCCACTTGTGCTCACTTTCGAAGTACTGCCCCCTGGTGGCTCGATGGAGGGAGGAGGGCGGAGCTTGCTGGCGAGGGCCGCACTTCCTGGTGCCTGCGATGGAGGACAGGAGCAGAGATTGGCTACCTGGCGGTCCTGCCTGCGCCGCGCGCTCATGGAGGAGAGGGAGGATGGGCGCGGCAGGGAGGAGACGACCGGCGGCGGCGGCGGCCGGCAGCGCGGGAGCCGGAGCCGGAGCCGGAGCCGGCGGCCGGGTGAGCGCAGCGGGAGCCCAAGCTCAGCAGGAGGAGGACAGGGCCGGCGCCAGGGAGAGGGCCGGCGGCCGGCGGTAGGTAGGTGGAGCCGGGTGACGCCCTCGAGATCCAGATCTCGGATGCGAGGCGGAGAAGGACCGAGTGGGAAACGCCTCGCGTTTCTAGAAAAGCGAGGGGGCACCCGCGTTTCGAAACGCCGTGTTAAAGCCGATTTTTTTGCGTTGGCGATCCAAATAAGCCAGATAATAATCAAGGTGTTTGGCGGGATTATTTCGCTTTTTTCGTTTAAAATCTGAGTTAATCGTTCCCAAACAGGGCCTTAGTAACATTGGCGCTTCTTTGATTATTGTCAGTCGTATAGTACGTCGTGTTTAATAGTGCACAAAATTACAGAATGAGACGCAGCGAATCAGAAACTTATTAAAATGTGTGGACGACATGTACACACAAATAAATCTGTACTGTATATATACTATCTGTCTAGCAGATCATTTCTCGTGATGTCAGTCAGGAGCAGCAAGACGACGGCGAGGAGGCGCCGCCGCGCCGGCTCCTCGCCTCCCGCCGCCGTTGCAGGAACCACCGCAGCGACCTCCTCCTCCTCGCCGCGGCACGGTCCGAGGGCCGCGCCCCCGCCGCCCTCCTCGCCATGCCGAGGATCGCGCTCGCCTGGACCTCCGCGTCCGTGACGCCGCCGCCGCCGCGGCCGGACGCCGCCACCAGCATCTGTAACAGCCGGTCGCCGTCGTAGTAGGGCGCCGCGGATGTCGACGCCACCAGCTTCTGTAACAATAGCCGGTCGCCGTCGTGGTAGGGCGCCGCGGCGGATGTCGCCGCCTGCTTCTTGCTCCCCTTCCCGGCGCACGGAGGCGACGCGTCGTCGGCGCCGCCGCCGCCGCCGCCGAGGCGCAGCTCCGTGTCGCACCGCTGCCTCTTGGACGCCGCCATCGCCGCCACCAACGGTTCCTCCGATCAGAGATCCTCTCCCAATTGGGCGTGCGCAAGCTTAGCTAGCTAGTTCCTGGACAAAGATCACACTCGTCTATATCTCGAATTCTGAATCGATTCTGATGCGCTCAAAACCGCAGGAGAATTTCTTGCTTTTATATACGGTGCAGGCAGCGAACGAAGCATTTCCCGTGTGCTCCCATGGAGCTTGTGCTCCGCGACACCACCGGCCCATTTTTCAGGTGCTGGACGTCGCCGTCAGCTTCGGCCGGCGACCTCGCTAATCCTGGCAAGTGATCGTGGGGAATTAGGAGAGGCCCGGGGCTCGTTAGGCTGCATCAGGTGATGGCGTGAGGAGATGTAAACGAGCACGTGTGCCGGCTCGTGATGATGATGCCTTCCTGCTCGGAAAAAAGATGGCTGCCGGAGCCATCGGTTCGACCGTTCGAGTCTGCTTACCATTTTCAACGCGCACAGTTTTCTTTTCGTTCGAGCTCAAATTTGGGAGTGCCATCCTTCGTTAGTTAGTGTATGTCACATGTGGAGATACCCAGATTAGTATCTACATGAATTTAGGACCACCTAAGATATGTAGTACTCTTTTAGTTCTCATATAGATGATATTACTTTCCGCAAAAAAATATAGATGATACTACTATCTTAATAAAGCACGTGATGCAAGGCATATTTTTCTTTTTTTTGAAAAAGTATAGACTATGCAAAGAGACACGTGTGTGTAGCAAAATTTGTAAACTGCTTTGACCAGAAACTTTTACATTTGTAACGCGGAAAATATTTTAGCCGATTTTTCATGGCTCATACCTTTAAACTACTATATTTTCTATAAAAGATGCTTACAAAAGAATATTGACCAAACATGCGAGTCCGTGTAATATATAGGGTCATTTTAATTAGTACCGTGCTTGATGCACCCCTCCCCTGTTTTCCTTTTTAGCAATTTTGTTATCCATAACCTTCTATTTTTAAAAGTTTACTATATACATATTTTGGATGACCCTTTTACCACACTTTTTAGAGCACAAACTTCATAGAAAAAATAATCTAGAAGATTTTTATTGGGGGTAACAATATTTTTAGGAAACCTTTCCTTAAACTAACAAAGCTTACATTTTAAAAGAAACAGGAAATTTTCTTCGAATAAATTTTTGCTGAAAGACTTGCTCAGGTAATTATTCGAGAAAATCTTCTTGAAATATTTTTTCTAAAAATTCTTGTAGAAGAATTAATAACTAGGACAAAAGAAAAAAGTGATAAACAAAGGTCTGTGGATAAAAAAGAATAAGTTGCATGGCTTGAGATCGAGTTAATAACAATGGAGAGGCAAATGAAGGCGATTTCTTTTAGTGAGGGTGAGACAAGCGAATGAGGCAGCCAAGTCCAGTCAAAGAAAGTGAGAAGAGAAAAAGGAAGTTAGTTTACCGACAAGGTATCGTGCATGCCCTTGTCAATGAGCGCTTACGCACAAAGAAAAAGGTAGCTAGCATGCATCTCAATCATGTATCAAAAATTGATCTATCCTTCTCTAGACTTCTAGAGACTAGGGTTCCAACGTCCATTGATAGATCGCATGCGGCCACTTCGCTTCTGAAGAGCAGGTACCGTGTGCATTCCTCTGGCTCTGATGAGTGATGAGGCTCTGGTGGCGTGCAAGCTAACACAGCTGTGCCCTGTGCGACCGTCCTTGCAGAGGCGACGCGGTGCCGTCCACTTCCAGCTACAGTATGTTCCATGGCGTCCTGCTTCGTTCCTGACGAGGAGTCTCGACCGCATCTCTCCGAGGAGAACGACGACAGGGACGAGCAGCTGCCGTACTCACTACTAGAGAAAGTACCATCAACACCGGTTGAAAATGAGTATAGGTACCGGTTTTGCAACCGGTACTAAGTAACCGAGATCAATATGACTACCTAAGACACCGGGTAAATAACCCGGCGCCTAAGACCTCCATTGGTACCGGTTGGTAATATCAACCGGTACCAGGATCGCTACGGCCGTTCTCTAGCATATTCTCCCGTTCCCCCTCCCCCCGTTTCTCTAGCATATTCTCCCGTTCCCCCTCCCCCCGTTTCCCTCGCATCGTTCACTGGATTCATGCTCCAAAGAATCGTTCAGATATTAAATCCATCGATACAAAATAGTCATATGTCTCACAAATCATCCAAAGAATAGTTCACAAGATACATCCAATCAATACAATCCCACACATATCTGTTTCTGAAAAATAAGAAAAAAAAAGAAAAAATCACCCATGCAGCCGGCTCCCGTCCTGCTCCGGCGGCGGCGTTAGTAGCCTGCAGGTTTCATACATGACTTTAGTTTTTGAAATATCGCAAACAAGATTCAGAAAGGCAATAGAAAGGAGATGCATTAAAAAAACAAATCCATGAACTCTACCGTAGCTCACTCACGGAGGCACTTTGCAAAATAGAAAGTAAAAGCTATGAATCTCTTGATTATCTGCTGATTTCTACTAATTTTGACCCTATTTGCACGAACTTCCAATTCAACTCCAACCGTAGATCATTGCATTACGTAGCTCCGCCTCTAATTCCCCAATCGAGCCCCATTTGAGACTCGACCCAGAACAGCTGCAACGAAGAGGGACAGAGAAATCAAGATCGAACTCACTAGCGAGGAGGTGAGGAACCACCCCTGGCGTCGCTCCCCGTTGGTGTAGGGGGCGAATCCCAGGCGGCTCTCGAGGAGGAGCTGCTCTGCGCTGAGATGCAGCCGCTGCTCCTTCACCGCCGCCGAGCTGCACCTCCGCTAGTTCCCGCTGCCGCTGCCGCCGCCTCACCATCCCCTGCCTCCTCCAGCCGCTAACCTGCTCCTACTCCTCCGCAGGCGCCACCGCTCCTCATCCGGTCCTCCCCACGCGCCACGGCTTCCTGGATCGGGGCGGATCCGGCGAGGCTGAGGGGTAGGGTTTGGGGATGGGGCGGGAGGGGAGGAATGGGGCGAGATCTACGAGGAATCGTGGCCAGGACTTAAAATATCGAGGGAGATCAGGCCGGCCATTGGTACCGGGTACTCATTTCAACAGGTGCCTATGTACAGGGTCAGCACAGGCACTGGGTCATGGCATGACCTGGTGCTAATGTCTACTCCATAAGTACCGGGTCGTGCCACCACCCGGTGCCATTGATGCATGGCCAATTTGGTACCGGCTGATGGAGTTAATCGGTGCCTTTGTCAGTGCATTGGCACCGGTTTGTGCCGTGGCGCGCCTTGCCAGCGCTCGGCGTATGCCAAGAGTACCGGCTATTGATGCAGCCGGTGCTGATGTCTCATATTAGTACCGGTTCAAGCAACAAGTGATTCCGTTGGCCTGGATCTTTGGCCTGTTTTCTAGTAGTGACTGGTGATCAGACCAACCAGCAAGGTGATGGTACCGCCGCCACAACAATTAATTACTTAGTTTAAATTCTCTGTCCGAAAGTGTATTTGAGTATTCCTGCGTGTTATTAAGTAAGTAATTAATTTAAATTCCTTGGGATGCTAATCCTTGTTGTGTCATGGGATCCAATTATGCTCAGAAAATTCTGGATCTCTCTCTCTCTCTCTTTTTGCTGAATAGACTGTAAAGCAGAGCAGAGCAGGCTCAAGTGTGTAGCTCGGACCCACCGCACCGATGAGCCTCCATGAGCGTGTTCCACACCCCAACTTCTTGTCCTGCCGCGCGATCCCCTCCCTCCGAGGGTCTCGCTTTTTCGCAGCGTAGTCGGAGCCACCAAGCAAGCACAGGCCGTGCGATTGCCGTGATCGTCCTGAAGTGATGAGCAGACTGCACGAGCCAGCCGCAAGTACAGACGACGACGCAGCCAATGTAATATCACCCTAGTTTACCTTTAATTAGCCAGCAGGCAGCAGTTGCGGAGCTTGCAGCAAAATATAGTTGGCCAAACGGGTGACCCGGCATGGACCCGTTAAGGCACGAGTGCTAAACGGGCCATGTTGTGCCCATCCACGGCATGAGGTTCCGGGCCAGACGCGGCACGAGTGGGTCTTAGCCAGTTAGCCGTGCCATGCCGGCCCGATTAGCCCATGCAGACTCGTTAGCCGTGCTGCCGCCACGCAGGGAGGGGAGGTGGCCGGGCGCTGGCCATCGCGCCGCCATGCGAGGGAGGGATGTGCTGACCGCGCAACCGCGTGAGGAAAGGAGCAGGGATGGCCGCTGGTCTCACTGCGGCGTGGGGAAGGGAGGGCTGGCCGCCGATCTCACTGTCGCGCGGGGAAAAGAGCAAGGCCGGCCGCTAGCCTCACTGCCGCGCGGGGAGTTGAGCCGGTCGGGCACCGTCACATTGCCGTGCTGCGAGGGGAGGCGGCCAGACCCGGGTCCTCCTAGCTTCCGGAAGATAAATAAGAGATGTATCTTTAAACCCAATCAGCTTTCAAAAAAAGTCCAATTAGCAATTTCTCCACCTTCCGTGCGATAGTAAAGTCCACGAAATCGCAAGACCCATGAAAAAAAGCCCAGCTCGTGGCCGAAACGGGTAGTAACAATGCGTGAAGGCTTGAGAATACACGTGAATCCCCTTTCCCTTTTTTCGCTGCCCTGACAAACGCTGCTGCAAGGCCTAGCCGCCTAGGCATGAACTTATGAGCATGGTGCTCTATTTCCATTATTTTATTTTGTTTTTCTACTATAATTCTGGTAATACCGTATTCAACATTGTTGCGGCTCTTGGAGAGGGTCACAGCCGGGTGGCGGAATGCACTAGGCCAGCCGGGTGGTGGAATGCACTAGGCCAGTCGGGTGGCGGAATGCACCCGCCTAGTCCCAGAGGGTGGTTACCCAGGAAAGTGCAAGCTATTCTTCAGATCTACTCAAGGAGCAAGAACACAAGAACACTCAAGGATTTAGAGTGGTTCGGGCTACCGTAGCGTAACACCCTACGTCCACTGAGAGTTGTATTGCTCTTGGGTAGTGGATGAGTCTATCCTCTAACTCCAAGCCCTTGTTTGGACCTGAGTCCTTTTCTAACGGGCGTCTCCCTTTTATAGAGCAAGGATGACGCGTACACAGGCGTTGGACCCCGACAGGTGAGCCCAATAAGGATGTATACTTGTACTAAATAGACACTAATGGTGCTACAGTGATGGAGAATCACTTGGTGGATACGCTTCATCGCCTTGTGGTATTCTCTGACCGAGGGGGGCCTTCATCTGTCCCATCGGCGAGGCGCCAGTTGAGGCAGTGTAGGTTGCGGCGTAGACTGTGGGTCTACCGCGTAGGCGTTAAGATACTCCGTCACCGAGCTGTCGAGTCTAACTGGCGTAGCAGACTGATAAGCGTGGCGTGGATGGCACCGGCGGCTGCACTGTGCGCCTTGGTAACGTGCGGTCAACAGTACAACCTGGCAAAAGTCACCTCGGGCTCTGCCACAGCAGAGCGCACTTATGTCTACCGCATTGAATGCGGTAGGTGGGCGAGTCTTCCCGGAGAAGCGTCGCGGCCGCACGCTCGTGCCTGCCCCTGCGGGCACGTGGCGGCTCCGGACCCCGATAAGCGGGGTGTCTGTTCCCTCCCCGCTGAGGGGTCCGGATAGTATGTGGGGGTCCGGGACCCCGTAGGAGGTCCGGGCCCCCGGCTGTTCGGCTGAGCGCTCCCTTCTCCGGGACACGTGGTGACACCGGACCTACCTCAAGCGGGAGGTAGGTCCGGGACTGTTGTTCTGGTGAGATGGAGCCGGACCCCAGGGGTCCGGCTGTTCAACTCTTTAGGGCGTAGTTATGGATAACTACGCGAGTCTTGTCATAGCAAGAGGGGGTACCCTAGTCCAGAGGTACCGACAGTGGCCCCCGGGCCAACCTCGGGAGAGGTTCGAACCCGCAGGTGGGGCCATTATTGCGACGCAATGCTGTTGGCGTGCTCATGTCGTGAGCGGGTGCTTCGGACCCCTTCAAGGCCGTAGCACTTGTCGCCAGGTTCAGGTACTAGAGCGTTCTTCGTGAGGCGGCGAAGGTGCAGGCTTAGGGTACGGAACCGAGCTATGCGTCTGCACGGACCTCGAACCGCCCAGGGAGCAAGCACCACTTCCCCGGACCTGGCTCCAGGCGACCGTGGCGAGCGGTCTCCGCCGGAGTGGGCCACCGGAGTGGACTTGGAGAGACCGTGGCGAGCGGTCTCCGCCGGAGCGGGCCACCGGAGTGGACTTGGAGCGACCGTGGCGAGCGGTCTCCGCCGGAGCGGGCCACCAGAGTGGACTTGGAGCGTTGCCATCGATCCACTTGATATATGTTACTGGACCTCGCGATATGGTATAGGTAGTCAAGCCTTATAATAGAAAGGAGTCCGGACCTCTAGGCACAACAGCTTCGGATACTAGAGCACCCATAACAGGGCAGTGAAGTACGTAGGCTTAGGGTATATTACCAGGCTAAGCGGCTACGCAGAACTCCTCCACCCCAGGATACGAGCACCACTTCTCCGATGCAGGTCCCTAGAAGTTCGAACCGCTTTCCTGCTTGAAGGGGCATCCCAACCTGACCAGAAGCCGGCAGCTCAATTTGGATTGTTAGCAATAAAGGAAGAAAACCCCAATTAGAAAAAAGGAACACATTCAAGCTGCTCGGATGGGTGCTATTAGTCTAATGGTAAGACTGAGAAAGCAAATCTCCTTCATTACATGACTCGTGGCGTACATCAGAGGCCGGGATTACGAGGGCGGACCTCTCCCGCTCTGGACCACTTGCTGGTGTCGCCTATTTGTGCGATGAAGCCAGAGGTCGGGTTTACAAGGGCGGACCTTTACCGTTCTGGACCACACGTAGGCACCGCATCATTACAAAGGAGAAAGACACTCAGTCCTATCTAGTGGTAACCTACAGCCGCTGCCCCGTAAGGCGTGCACGTTGCTGGCCGTAGTGGAGCTGCCACCTTGGGGGCTCTTCTGAGTTGTTGGTGGCGAAGGTACCCTGGACGTGCTTGTACAGCATCATCCAGCATCACCTCGGGAGCTTGCAGGGCCCTCCTTTGAACAAGAACTGTTTCATGCTTAGTTTGCATGAGAACAACTTCTTTGGCTTTGAATGGGAGTGGCCCTGCCATTGCCAGCTGCTGACGGAAGCCAGCCTGGCACCCTGGCGCAGCGGATGGACGAGTGCTTGTTTGGACGAGCACGGAGCGTGGAGAAGGGCGGTCGTCCGCCGGCTCCACCTTGGTGCTGGCACAGGGCCCCCGCACCTTGCAGTGGAGGCTGACGCCTGTCTGCAGCAGCTCCATGAGGGGCCTGAGCCAGGCGAGGGAGAAGGCGACAGACATCCTTCCGGCTCCAGGCTCCATCTTGAGAGGAAACCTTGAGCCGACGCCGTGCCGTCGCAAGAGGCCCCCGGTGGTTGCTTGAGAGAAAACCTTGAGCCGACACTGGGATGGCGCAGGGCGACACGCAACAGGCGTCGCCCCCGCGCACCACCGCGCCGGTTCTGAGGTGTCGCAGTGGCGACGCATAGCAGGCGCCGCTGCCGTGCACCACCGCACCGAGGACACAGTTGCTTCGGTATCAGGGCATGCGGCGCAAGTGGCGCCGTGCCCCTGTTCATCTTTTCGTCGTTGTTGCAAAGGATGAGCTCAATCCTCAAAGGCGAGGAAATGAGCGGAGATCTGACCGACGCTTGCGCGTCCCCACGGACGGCGCCAAATGTTGCAGCTCTTGGAGAGGGCCACAGCCGGGTGGCGGAATGCACCCGCCTAGTCCCAGAGGGTGGTTACCCGGGAAAGTGCAAGCTATTCTTCAGATCTACTCAAGGAGCAAGAACACAAGAACACTCAAGGATTTAGAGTGGTTCGGGCCGCCGTAGCGTAACACACTACGTCCACTGAGAGTTGTATTGCTCTTGGGTAGTGGATGAGTCTATCCTCTGCCTCCAAGCCCTTGTTTGGACCTGAGTCCTTTTCTAACGGGCTTCTCCCTTTTATAGAGCAAGGAGGACGCGTACATAGGCGTTGGACCCCGACAGGTGGGCCCAACAAGGATGTATACTTGTACTAAATAGACACTAATTGTGCTACAGTGATGGAGAATCCCTTGCTGGATACGCTTCATCACCTTGTGGTCTTCTCTGACCGAGGGGGGCCTTCACCTGTCCCATCGGCGGGGCGCTCGTTGAGGCAGTGTAGGTTGCGGCGTAGACTGTGGGTCTACCGCGTAGGCGTTAAGATACTCCGTCGCCGAGCTGTCGAGTCTAACTGGCGTAGCAGACTAATAAGCGTGGCGTGGATGGCACCGGCGGCTGCACTGTGCGTCTTGGTAACGTGCGGTCAACAGTACAACCTGGCAAAAGTCACCTCGGGCTCTGCCACAGCAGAGCGCACTTATGTCTACCGCATTGAATGCGGTAGGTGGGCAAGTCTTCCCGGAGAAGCGTCGCGGCCGCGCGCGCGTGCCTGCTCCTGCGGGCACGTGGCGGCTCCGGACCCCGACAAGCGGGGTGTCTGTTCCCTCCCCGCTGAGGGGTTCGAATAGTATGTGGGGGTCCGGGACCCCGTAGGAGGTCCGGGCCCCCGGCTGTTCGGCTGAGCGCTCCCTTCTCCGGGACACGTGGTGACACCGGACCTACCTCAAACAGGAGGTAGGTCCGGGACTGTTGTTCTGGTGAGATGGAGCCGGACCCCAGGTCTTTAGGGCGTAGTTACGGATAACTACGCGAGTCTTGTCATAGCAAGATGGGTACCCTAGTCCAGAGGTACCGACAAACATTTTCTAAACCGATTCAACATTTTGAAACAACTAATTCAACACTTTGGGAAAACTAATTCAACCATTTGGAAATAATATTGAAATAGTATACTATCAATGTTGGAATAATATAGTAAAAATATTGAACTAGTCTATTAAAATGTTGAAATGCTAACTTAAAGAATACAATAACATATTGGATTTCATTTTGCAGCATTAAATGCAACGAATAATATTCTTTAAACGGATTTTAGAAAAGATGAATGGTCTTGGAGAAATTTTCATTCGAAATTTGAGAGCCGATGTAGACATGCCCTCACGTACCAACTCAACTACCAACATCTCCTCCCTACCTCCCACACACGCACATGCTCCGTCCGCTATTGGCTCGGCCCACTTCGCACCCGGTCACCACGTAGCTGTTTAGATCCTGACCATCTATTTTTCTATGCACGAATCTCCAACAATGAAAGATGTATAAGTTTATTTTTTCTAATTCCGGCCAGACCCTGCCGCGCAAGGGAGTATGTACCTACGTGGGCTACTAGGCTGAATGTAGGATTTGATATGATGGGGTTGTATTTCGAGCCACTATGGACGGGGTTGGCGATAGGCATATGCCACTGTCGTGCCGGCGGGCCAAAATGCCGTGTGGTGGGCCAGCCCGTGGACCTCGGGCCGGATGGCTATTTATAGGCGCGGTTTTTTTATTTTTTTATTTTTCATTTTTTTTAAAAAATATATTTTCGTTTTCAAAATTTACAAGAATATACCCCGGCCGCCCAGCTGCCGGGCGGCCGGCACCTGGTCGCCCCGCTGCCGGGAGGCAGGGGCTTATATGTAAAAATTTCCGTAAAAAAATTATGTTCTGGTCTCTGAAGGACCGGTCGCCCGGCAGCGGGGCGGCCGGTCCAGGCTAGCTGGTTCTTCAATATTTTCAGAGGACGGAAATAGCTCGTGTTTCATCTGCCTGCTGGTCTGATCGTGACAGGCTCACTGCTCTCTCTCTCCACCGAGCAAATCAGCACCTGCTCTCCTTTTTCCACGCCAAGCACAGCAGAGCAATCAATTAGCAGCAGCAACTCTCTCTCTCTTCTCTCTCATGCATGCACACTCACGCACTGGCAAAAGCTCTCTCTTCTCTCTCACTCATGCACACTCTCTCTTCTCTCCCGTCCAGGAAGAGCTCGTGTTTCATCTGCCTGCTGGTCTGATCGTGACAGTGAGGAATAGAGGTGGCGGCGGCGGCTTGAGAGGAGGCACATGGCGTGAGGAGCAGGAGCCCAGGCTGCTGGCGGTGGTGTGGATGGGGAAAAAGAAATAACTGGGGGCATTAAAGAGTAGCTCTGGCTGCTGCTTGTGCTATGTGCCAGTGCGTGAGTGTGCATGCATGCATGCATGCATGAGGGAGAGAGCTGCTGCTAATTGATTGCTCTGCTGTGCTTGGCGTGGAAAAAAAGAGAGCAGGTGCTGATTTGCTCGGTGGAGAGAGAGAGCAGTGAGCCTGTCACAATCAGACCAGCAGGCAGATGAAACACGAGCTCTTCCCGTCCTCTGAAAATATTGAAGAACCAGCTAGCCTGGACCGGCCGCCCGGCTGCCGGGCGACCGATCCTTCAGGGACCGGAATGTAATTTTTTTTATGAAAATTTTTACAGATAAGTCCCTGCCGCCGGCAGCGGGGCGACCAGGTGCCGGCCGCCCGACAGCTGGACGGACGGGGTATATTTCTATAAATTTCGAAAATGAAAAAATATTTTTTGTAAAAAACGAAAATGAAAAATAAAAAACCGCATCTATAGGCCGGGTGGTGGGTCATTCGCTAGTCGCGACTTGCTGGAATAGGCTTGATGGTTTTTTTCCTGTTATTTTCACCGTTTGTGCTTCATGAGCTTTCTTGCTTGTGGGCTGAATTACCTGTCAACAAGCCACCGACGACTGCACTTGGACTAGCAGTTTGCACTTTGCAGTTCTGGTTTTTTTTACCAAATGCGGGGGGGGGGGGGGGGGGGGGGGGGGGGTTATTGTCCTCGAAAAAAAATGTGCACCCTGAAAAAGAACTGTGCGTACGGGTTACCCAACGGGTAGACAGCGTAGCTGTAATTCGGCGGTGTGCAGACACCAGACATCAAGGTCGACGAGCCGACGGCCGCATCCGGATCTGCAGCAATCCTCCTCGACCTTCCCACCATGGAAGAGCTTACTGCAGCTGCGATTTCCCATTTTCAGCACTCCAATCGTGGCCAAGAGAGAAGGAGAAAGAAAGAGACGGAGGGGGATCAGATTTGCTCCTGGCTGAGTCATTATATGGGGAGAAAATTCTCTATCTAGCATAAAAAAAAAAGTTGGGGGGGGGGCGATGGATGCGAAGCTAGAGAGAGAGGGGGAGAGGAAGGAATCAGGATGTTGAAGATAAGAGCGAGGGACGATACGAGATGCCGGTTGCTGTTTTCTATTTATTTTGAGGGGTGTGGATATAGGTAAAACGGGTATTACCTGATAATACCCTACCTATATCCATATTTAGTTGAGTAATCCATACCCTATCCAAACAGTGCAGGTAAGGGTTTAGGTGTGGATAACAGGTACCCAATGGCATCGTGAGGTATGGTTGTCTATGGCCCCCAACAACACTCTGCCAGTGCCAGCCAGTACTACTTCCTCCGTTCAAAAAAAGAAAGAAAGACAACTTTCACTTCTCGAGAAATCAAACAATTTTAAATTTGACTAAATTTATATAAAATAGCATTAATATTTTATATTGCAAAATAAGTATCATTAATCATATACTATATTTCATAGTAAATCTATTTGAAGACATAAATATATATAAATTTTATATAAATTTAATCCAATTTGAAATTATTTGACTCCTATTCTTTTCAACTAAATTTAATCATGTACTGACAGAGGGAGTTAGAGGAGGGAGTACTAAGGGTGTGTTTAGATATTGTATAATTTTGGACGAAATTCACTGTATCAGTTTTCAATCAAAGATTAGAAGAACTGAACATGATCTAATTATAAAACTAATTACATAGATGGACTGAATCATGAGACGCTAATTAATTCATCATTAGAGGTTGTTTACTGTAGATATTGTCTAATCAGTCAAATTAAACTTAAAAGATTCGTCTCGCAATTACACCTGAGGGTTATGAAATAGTTTTTATCAATTATCCACATTTAATACTCCTAATTAGTGGTCAAACGTTCGAAATTACTCCCAGTCACGCGTGGAGTACTCGCAGTGATCGATTTGTACAGGAGCATCTTACGAAAGCTACATGACTTTTCTAATAAACTTCCATCAGTTCCATGTACAATGTGAAGTTATTTGTACAGGTCAGTGGCCACCTATTTACCTAGAAATTCTATCCGGGAAAATTGTTGCTCACTCTTCCTAGCAAAAATACCCCCCAAAAAAAGGTTATATTACACTCAAATGCACCACGGTACCACCTACCACCCTACAATCTCAAGTGTATCATATGAAGGTCCCATCCTTTGTCTTGAGCATGGAACGACGTAAATCTATTGCATTTTCATTGTATGCATTTCACGGTTAGAAGAATATCTGCCTTTTGATTGTGATCGCGGCACGCAATTTGCACAATGCTAACTCAATCTGATGCCATATGTACATTTGTACAGGAGTTATAGACTCTTGTCTTTTACAATTGTTGCCAATGAGATAACCTGCAGAGTTTTAAAACAATTCATCAATATTCCTAGCAAAAAACATGAGGGAAATACAGTTACGTCGAAAAAAAACAGATGCACTACAGGAAAGCTCTTGGTCACAAACGCTGATGCAGTAGCTGATAGGATAGAAATAAAAAGAAGTGTTGTTGGCAAACGTCAGACATCAAAGTTTATATATTATATCCTGTAGTCAAGCATTTTGCAAGTCGCTAGATTTGAATATAGTCAGAACTCAGAACACGTAGTTCAACCTACACTTGTTACCATGAACTGAATCCTAGAAAGAGGGAAAAAAATGGCCCAGCTACAGTCAACTGTATTTCTCTCCAATAAAACATTTATTCATTTGAACTAGCTAAATGTTGTCCAACTACAGCAAGTAGTTATAAACACAAATAACCAAACATAGCCAAAGGCCAACTGTAGTAAGCATTGAAGTTAATGTTTAGAGCAGTAAATAATTTTCTTCCCTTCAAAGGCTGAAAAGATGGAATGTGTTATGGGTAATTGAATAACTATTCATTTTGAACATTCTGCAAAATCAATGAGCTACAGAAAAGATGTGGTGAGGAAAAAAAAGGAAAGTGGTAAAAGGTACACAGATCAGATAATGACTCACCTCTCATTTGAAACATGCAGCAAGGAGTTCTGGTATTGTTTTCATCTATACCACTAACCACCAATAGAAGGTTTTGCCTTGTGCCGTTGCATGGTGCTTTTACGAAGCAAAGGGTTTTCTATTGAAAATACAATCAAGCTACCATCCTTGGTTCCTGCCACGAAGCACTCCTCAGGAGTCACAACTAAAGAAGTTATTGTCTTCCCAGCTCCCTCGTACCTCCAAACAACATCAAGGGAATGCATAGAGCGCAGTACGATTTGACCATGATCACCAGCACATACCATAAACTCACCACAGCAACTTAGCTCCATGCAATTGAGACGACTATTGGATTCAGACGAAGCAATATGCTTTCCATTTATGGAATACATATGCAACGAAAGGTCACTATCAGAGTATATCACTAGCCTACCATGCTGTGATGTTACTAGATTTGACAAGCCAGCACCTGAAGGATGTCGAATAGATCGCACATATGTCCCCTCACGGAGTGTATGGAACATACAAGTTCCGTCCTTTGACCCACTGATAACAATATCTAATTCCGTGCTGACAAATAAGCATGTGATAATATCATCATGACCACATAATATATGGGAAGGGCTTTCAATGATGACATGATCCTTAGTTGATAGATCATAATTTGCATTCCTTGATCGTTTATCATTTGATCTTCCTCGAAATGCATACCAGATCATAACAGTTGTGTCGTAACTTCCAGTGGCAATTACACTTCCATCAGATGAAACTGCCCAAAATTATGTTGCCATGTGTTAAAGATAAAAATGGAAAGAAAGATGACACACAAAATTTATTGAGCACAAAAACTGTTCCATATGTTAAAGCCTACAGAGGAAAGCATGTAGTGAATTTGAAAAGGCACATAAGTCTAAGCAATATTGACTACGTGGCTAATGCAATATATTTAAAAGTATAGTTTATTTTACAGGTTTAAAAGTTATGTTCAATATACTTGGTTTCCTAACAGTGCGAAAACTTGAATAAGATAAATGGTTTGGAAGCCTTCTTTGAATGTATCCCCATAACACTGAGGAATTGCTAACTCCTAACACTAATAATACTATGCTACTACAACTGCTTAAAGAGCTTCTAGGAATTTAATTTATAAATGTTACCTGCCACACAACTAACTACATCTTTATGTTGCCGGATGCTCTGAACAATTTTTCCATCGCTTAGAGAAATGATCTGGAAACTATTCTCCCAATTACCACCCAAAATTAAGTAATTTTCACCATGAATTTGGACAGCTGCTAAGCATTGTCTTCCAAACTCAACATTTTCAGCCAAGGAAGTGCCAATTTTCCTAGGAGAAATCACATCAGAACCAATTGCAAAGAAAGGTTCCTACAAGAAAAGAACACAAGGTGAAAAGAAGTAAACAAAACAAAACAATGCCACCCTTGACATTTGTGCAATTAGAAAGATACCAGTGATCCAGAAAATGTAAAGTTTCCACCAGACTGCAACTGTGTTGTTAGCCAAAGCTTTACAGAAAGTATGAGCCCCTCATTCACCAAGATAATGTTTGCGTCCAACAAGCCAATGAATAAAACAGATGAAGGGGTGATTGTGGCAGGGAGAACAGAAGTCACTGTTATTGACTGTGGTGCAAAATATAGCGGATGCGCAATTGGTATAGGAGGACCTCTTCTTGGGTGTTTCTTCCGGAAAATTTGAATTGGTGTCTGTCCAAAATTTGCAATTTGGTCCTCAATAGCAGACTTTTGCAACATATCATCCATGTTCTCCAAATCAACTGCACCCTCATATGTTAAATAATAAAATATGTTCGCTGCCTGCTCCAAATGATAGATAGAAAATTAGCAAGCTAAAGCATGAGAACTGAGAACCCATTGGCGATAAGTTTTTGACATATAATATATGTACCTCGACTGCAGGCTTGCCACGCTGCTTATAACCAAATATGAGATCAATCCAGTGATGCAAATTAGAGCTTACATATTCACTTTCAAGGGCTTCTCTATTGATATAAATAAATTCTTCTGGGGAGCCCTATACGCATCACACGAAAATTAACCAACAAGACATACTTCATTTCGATGATATGATGCAAATTGCGAGGCTAGAATTTTGTATATTTCAGATGATAGAATAGCATCTTATTGAAAAATTAACTGGTCACACAAGTAGGTTCCTCAGAAAATAATTATCTAATCATGTTCATCTATAACTTTTATATTTATATTAAGATAAAATATCAGCAGCGTTAGTTGTTGGATACCATGAAAAATCAAAGATTGCACTACAATGCAAACATGGCAATCTCCCACTAGCAAATTCAATGGGTAACATACAACACATGAAAGTATGAGACTATATGCAATGTAATTAAAGACCATTGTGTAAATCTTCTGCTAAAATTTAGGACAGTATGATGCATAATGATATTTGATTTCATGCAGAATAGATCTACATTCACATCCGAGCTGAAATAATCATGCAAATTCACTACACACCAAGAAAAGTTCATTATTTTAGATTCAGCACAGTTTTCATAACTGAATGTGGTGATGTAGTTATATGACACAACTACAGGACTGTTACAATATGATTGAGCATTAGCAGAGTATGATAAAACTATAACAGTGCTTAGTACTGGATTGCTCCATGAGCGAGAGTAGCCCTGTAAATGGGTTTGGTTGAAATGAGTTTAATAGGTTGGGTTTTGATATGGAGTGTGTTTGGGTGGGTTAAAATGGGTTGTTTTAGATCATGGGGTGGGGCGAAGCAGGTTCTATATAAATATGGGTTGGAGTGGGTTGGAGTGGGCTGAAATGGATACTTTGTGCAAAACAGTATGACTGTATATAAATGTCGGTTCCGTATTAAGAGTCGGACCCTAGAAATAAAACCTCACGTCCACACTATAAAATTTTATTGAAACTGACTGAAATTTATTGAAAATGACTCAGTACGACTAGCAGCTACTCTGTGCAAAGCAGTGTGGCTATAATTACACGTGGGTCCCACATCAATAGCCGAAAACTAGAAATAAAACCTGGCGTTCACACTTTAAGATTTTATCGAAATTAACTGAAATTTGTTGGAGATGACTCAGTATGACTAGCAGCTACTCTGTACAAAGCAGTGTGACTAGAATTACAGGTGGGCCCCCACGACAAGAGCCGGATTCTGAAAATAAAACCTCGTGTTCACACTATAAAATTTTATCGAAACTGATCGAAATTTGTTGGAGATGACTCAGTATAACTAGCAGCTACTTTGTTCAAAACAGTGTGGCTAGACCTACACATGGGCCCCGCGTAAAGAGACGCATCCTGGAAATAAAACCTCGTGTTCACACTATAAAATTTTATCAAAATTGGCCGAAATTTGTTGGAGATTACTCAGTATGACTGGCAGCTACTGTGCAATGTAGTGTGACTCGACCTACACATGGGTCCCATGTAAAGAGCCAGATCCTGGAAATAAAACCTCGCGTTCACACTATAAAATTTTATCAAAATTGATTGAAAATTTTTAGAGATGACTCGGTATCACTGGCAGCTACTCTATGCGAAACAGTGTAGCAAGATCTACACTATAAATTTTTTTGGGAAATAGGTTCTTATTGGGTTGTAACCATAGTTTGGCTAATAGTTTGTTACATTATGAGCTGAAATATTTGGGCTAGGTGGTGGTGGTTTGGAGTGGAGTGGGTGATATTAATTTCCCTTATGAGAATGGATTGGTATGGGTATAGTTTGGTTGTCAACCCATTTGCAGGGCTAAGCGAGAGAAATATTAATACTAATAATGTATTACCTTTGCCCACGGAGGGAGACCGACATCACCTAAAGGTTCACCATCCTGCTTTATGCCTAGGTGATATGAATTTGAATTTTCAAGAAACTCAGGCATGTAAAAAAATTCAGGAACAAGCTCTTTGACATCACTTGTATTTGATAGGCAGTTCCTGTATGTGCTTTCAATGCTCTGAAATAGACGATCCGCATGGTCAAACTTACCACCCTGTACAGAATACATAAAACGTGTTGGTGTTTTTGGAACCATGACGATAAAATAAGCCATAATAGGAAAAAATTCAAAACCTCTTTTATTTGTACGAAATCAAAAATTTCACGATAGTAAAGATTTAAGAACAAAAGCAAAAAAAAAACATATGAAGGCAGGGCAGGGAGTCAAGAATAACGGATGAACCTGAAGATTGCGGTGCAGAGCAGTAAAAGGCTCAAGCCTCAAAAGGTAATAAAGAACAATTCCCATGCTAGAGTAGTGGGATCCATAATAAAAACTGCAACAAAAAGGAATGCAAAGTTTGCTTAATAAGAGCCTATGGCAACTTGGCAAGATGGCGCACATGAAAAATGTTTGAAGGAATACAATGAAATTTATCAAACCTTGGTATATCAGGATCAACAAAATTAAGATATCTATCTTCAAAAGCCTGCATATTAAATATAGTTTATTCAAAATTATCAGAAGAATCGGCAACTTCAAGTGACAGTACTCAATAGGAACTGATCCTACCTTAAAGCGCTTTGCATCCAAGGCACCTACTGGTTTTGTCAGGTCCCTAAAAGTTGATGATTTATTAAAATCAAGCTTTTCTGAGGAGTAGTCAGCCAATATCCAAGGAAATGTAGGATACTGAGTTAAATCGTTGTAAGATCGGCCAGCAAGAGTGTTGAGAATCATAAGATACTCAAAGTTGCTTATTTCTCTCCTTCTCCAGCTTTCTCTAGCACTCTCAGCCATTTCAAGGGCAACCTTTCTGTCAACAAAGGAAATCAAACTGTTCTTATCTCTGCTAGTTCCTTTGGGGAACAAAGCATCATTTCTCAGGGAAACTAAGAGAGACCCAACACTTTTAGCATCATTTTGGGAGGCAAAATTCAGAAATACTGGTGCATTTCCATCATCAAAGAATATCTCGGTAGCAGTATACTGTAGTAGGTAGCGTGTCCAATGAACTGCTTTTATCTGTCAACGAGGAAAAAATGAGTTAAATATGTAACTAGCCCGTACAACCAACACAAAGTCGCAGAAAATGAGAGAAAAGAGACATACCCTAGTAATTTTCCACCTTCTATGGTGTTTGATTTTATTAGACTGACTTTTTATCTGAGTATCACTAGATTCAGCAGCATTGCCTCGTCCTCCATCAAGATTGCTCTTTGGTTTTTCCAGACCTCCCGTCTCATTCTTGGAGTCTGAATCATTTTTATCTTGAAATCTATTGAAAACAGATGATCCACCAGTGCCTTCAACCAGAAATTCAAAAGAAAAATGTAGGGCGTTTCGTGTGATAGTCAATTGCCCAGCTAGTTTTCTTTTGGGGGTTACAAGAACACAGTGAACTGATGATAGTACCTGGGAATTTGGGAAATGATACAAGGAAACTGAGTGAGGAAAGAACAGCAAATAAATACACCCATTCTGCAAGTACATACTGGACCTGTTTACCTCAATATAATCGTTATCTCCACTGGTTGATGAACTTTCTTTTCTATTTTGAACAATAGCATGATAATCAGAGGAATCTGCAGAATCTACAGTATCACTAACAGGGTGGTGCTCTGGTGGGATAGTCTGGGGAGAATCACTCGTATCATTGTTATCCTCATATGATTCAGAATTGATGTCCCCTGTAATTCTCCGTACTCCTTTCAAAAGTAAGTGCTTCAATTTTTCCGGTATCTTGGTACTAACAGATGGATCAACAGATGGGACAACATTCTCATTACTAGATTTGGTGGATGATGGTTGACAAAGTCGTTCGTCAAACTTATAGTTACGCTTGAGCTTGAGTCTGCGCCGCCATTTATCTTCGGTCTTGTCAAGTTTCCAGTATGTCACAATATTATTTGGAAAAGGAGCAGCAGACCATGGCCCCCTCTCGTCACTCAAAGCACGGAGAATATGAATCCATTTGTCCTGTTATGAAATAAAAATCAGTTTGTATGGAATCTTAAAAATACTAAATAACAGCATGTTTGGCAAAAATGAGACCGGTCACAACTTACTGCAACAATTTGCTGATCCTCTTCAAACGCCAGCTGGAAAGCTGCTTTCCTACTGTCGTCCGCAGAAATGGCAGCAGTCTTTGCAAATTGTATATCATCCTCAAAACTTTGCAGTTGTTCGACATCTTGAATTGAGCGTTCATCAAGTTTAGAATGTAGTTCCTGGAGCAGCTTCATGCGATCAAACTTTGCATCCTTCCTGTACTTCACTTCATCAGTAGCCTGGGTAGCAGAAAACATGATTTTTCAGCAACAGTTTTGTTTCAGAACTGTTTGCAAACTGAACAATAAAACAGCCTTCAGGGCACAATAAAAATTCTCCCTCCAGCTAAAATAAAGCATATGTAAAATTGCACAGTTTGAGAGCTAAAATATCTGTTAAATGCTTGAGAATTTTCTGAGAAGCACAAAACAGCTTCTGCATAGAACTAAACATGAAAGACAAGGACAAACCGCAGCAAGAACCCGGTCCTTTTGTACATGACTAAGGATGAACCCAGCCTCCTTATTGACACCTGCTTCAGTAGAATCATCTCTGCCAGACGCACTAGTTGTAAGAATAGGCTTCCCATATATCACAGTTTCAAGAATCAAGTGTGACATAACTTGGAAACGTGCACCATCATCAAGTTCCCCATACTGAGATCTTACCCTTACTAAAGACCTGCAGTAATAAGTTACTAAACTGTCAAATTAACTAACATCCAGGGAATGATTATATATAACTAGGAGCATGAATCCTACCAAATTAAAAAATGCAGTCTGTTTTTGCACTGATCATCTTCAGAGATGAGACTAGGGAGTAATGATATAAATTGCTGAACACACTTGGATGCGTTTTCTAAGCCAGCTTTGCAGAGATACATAATGATAAGGTGGAACATAATTCTTGGGAATCTCTCCCCTCTTAGCATCATAGCTTTGTCAGCAATTTTGTTGGTCTTTCCACCTAATGCGCTACTGATGCCTCCCGTTACAACTACAGCAGCCATTTCTGCAGCCGGGATATTGAGGGATTCTACCAATCCACGTGCCCTTTGTCCAATAGACGGGCCAGCTGCATTTGAACTTTTTGGTGTTAATCTGGTCTGTCCTTTGTCATTCAGATAGCACAGAAGTGTCCATATCTTGTCAAAAAAACTCCACCAATCATCGCTCAACAGTTCTCCATTGACAAAAAATGTATTACTCCAAGGAAGACTGCAAAAATGTAAATTGGCATATTTACTACAGGTAAAAACAAAATGCTCATAAGTACTACTCTATATGACCCAGAAACCAAACAGTGGAAAGAATATAAAATGAACTACAGGTCAGCATGGTAATATCAAACTGCTTAAACTAGCAACACAGCTGACTTCAAATAAAAAAACAATGAGAGTTAACTTCCATCATGCTAAACTGTTCCGAAAGTCCAGTAGCAAAGACAGTTGGACTGGTATTGCTACAGCAATCACTACCCTACCTAATTACATCAATTAATGTGTTTGAGAAAACCAAACGTATATCACCTTACATTACCCATGTTATAGTTAGTGGTTCTGCAACAATTAATACTAGATGCAACCCACCCCCCAAATAAGTGTTTTGTTTCCCAATGCTAATTGCTACTGAATAATTCCTGAATGATGCCTGCAACTGAATTACACCCCCTATCCGAAGCGAGCCAATGCAGAACTTGCTCTACCTTATATTCAGTCATTTAAGCAAACCAATTCCCCCCATGCCAGCTCCATCAATTTAAACATCATGTAGGGTGTAAAATGCATTACCGAGAAATGTACTGAGAAATGTCATGTGGTGGGCCTTGGAGAAGCACAAAGTCTCAACTAAGTACATTACCCTCATTAAGGATATGTACAAGGATGCGACGACGTTTGTCCGGACATGTGATGGCAACACCACTGACTTTCCTATTAACATAGGCCTACACCAGGGGTCAGCATTGAGCCCTTATTTATTTGCTTTAGTGATGGATGAGGTCACAAGGGATATACAAGGTGAGATCCCTTGGTGTATGCTCTTTGCTGATGATGTGGTGCTAGTTGACGAGTAGGGCAGGGGTTAATAGGAAGTTAGAGCTGTGGAGACGCACGTTAGAGTCGAAAGGGTTCAGACTTAGTAGGACCAAGACCGAGTACATGATGTGCGATTTCAGCGCGACTAGGCATGAGGGGGGAGACGTTAGTCTAGATGGGTAAGTGGTGGTCCAGAAGGATACTTTTCGGTATTTAGGATCTGTGCTACAAAAGGATGGCGACATTGATGAAGATGTTAGGCATAGAATTTCAGCTGGCTGGTTGAAATGGCGGCAAGCTTCTGGCATCCTTTGTGACAAGAGGGTGCCACAAAAGCTAAAAGACAAATTCTATAGGACAGCAATTCGTCCGGCGATGTTATACGGTGCTGAATGTTGGCCTACAAAAAGGCGACATGTCCAGCAACTGAGTGTAGCAGAGATGCGGATGTTGCGGTGGTTTTGCGGGCACACAAGGAGGGATAGAGTCCGGAACGAAGTTATTCGGGATAGGGTCGGGGTGGCACCAATTGATGAGAAACTTACCCAGCATCGGCTGAGATGGTTTGGACATGTCCAACGAAGGCCTCCTGAGGCGCCGGTGTGTAATGGGGTTATTGAGCGGGTCGATAATGTAAAGAGGGGTAGAGGTAGTCCTAAAATGACGTGGGATGAGTCGGTTAAGAGAGACCTTAAGGATTGGAATATCTCTAAAGAGATAGCTTTGGATAGGAGCGCTTGGAGACTAGCTATCAATGTGCCTGAACCTTGAACTTATTTCTTTCGGGTTTCATCTCTAGCCTACCCCAACTTGCTTGGGAAAAAAGGCTATGTTGTTGTTGTTGTTGTTGTAGGGTGTAAAATGCATTCATGCCCCGCATTCATAGATTTTATACGAGAAAGTCATGGTTTCCATTTACTGGTTGTCTTCAAACCCAACCTTCTACCATTTAAGCCAAAAACAAACCAGGGCCCTACCACAAATAACCTTTCAATTTCTTATTCATGAGAATATGAAGAGGAACAAAATTGCCTTTCAAACCTCTACTTGATGGTTAAACTGAATCTGATGGCATGAAAGGGATTCATTATGCAAATTGATAGTATATTACAGGAGTGTGACATTAGATTCCGGAGTGGGGAGTTATTCAATGGCACATACACCAGGAGTTTTGGCACATGATTTCCAGCATATAGACATTAACTGTTAGAAATACATTCCTCAGCATTATACTTGATACTTTCTCCTATCACAAATATAGGTCCAGTAGATTTGTCTTGAAAGTCATTTTTTGACTAGCAATAAAACATTATCTTAAGTAAAAAGAGAGTTATGTATAATAAAAGTAGTTTTCATAATGATGGAACTATGTCAATCCAATGAAACTTTAGATATTAATAGTCCAAGTTAAAAAAGGTTGACTTAGGACAAACCTAGATGTACAATCAAAGGAAGGGGCATTCTGTGTGTGGCTACAGAACCGTTATATTACCTTGTAAGTAGGTCATTGCTCTCGATGTTTATAATTTCCAAAACTGCCGAGTTAATGTCCTCTTTCACAGAGTCATCAGATGACAACTGTGCAGACATGTCAGGCGAAGGAAACTGCAAAAGAGAAGGGGTTAGATGAGTGAATGAGGACAATACCCACACACAAAAAAAAATATTTTCAGTTTGTTACAAAGAATTGCTCAGCCATACCAAGAGTTTGATCCCTATTTGGTCAACAAACAGTTCATGACTAAGGTTCAAAAGATACAAGATGTTATCACGGCATGGCTGTGAATTGAAAACATTTTCTTCAGAAGAGGTCTCAAGAAGGCTTCCAATGAGATCTTCAAAAATGTCTCGTAGCAGATAAGAGTTTGGTAACTGTCCCTGTAGATTAAAAACAATTAACCAATAAGAAATGTCACTAGAATGAAAAGAGGGTATAAAGATGCTATGACATAATTTCAACCTGCTCAATTTTCAGTAGAAGGAAATTTATTGTATCTTCCAGTTGATGCCAGCCTCCTTTCACAGAGAATATGCAATAGGAGAGGACCAGTGAATACATGTTCCTCACAAGAATCAGCTCATTGGTCTCCAAATCGTTACCCATGGCTACAGAATTTGATTTGTAGTTCCTAAATACATCAAGCTTCACAGATGTCTCGAGCCAAGAGCTCCAACCATATTCCTGACAAATCAGTTTTGTGAGCAACAAAAAACTGGTTTCTAATGACCTAATGAAATAGTATTAGAAAGTACCATAAGAGATTCAACATTCGAAGGGTTTGAATCCAGCAAATCAAGAAGATCACTTAAAATCTTTGTGCGTGCTGAAGCATCTTGACAAGATTGAATATATTTAAAAATGCAGACCAGAATCTGAGGGACAAAAAAGGGAGCCAAACTCGCTGAAGTACTGCTTTTATCTTTTAAAGCATCAGATTGGGCACGTTTCTGTAAAACCTGGACAGAAAATAGATGTGCCAGTTAATTTATTGAGGGTTTCAGTTAACATTGGAAGTCAGATAAGAGGATACATAGTACTACCTGTTGGTGTATATGTGTTAGGCCCATCTCGAGGCATATGTACAGACTCCTATATTGCCCACCCTTCTAGGGTTTGGAGATATACAATGGAAATTATCCTCTAGCATGGTATTAGCTTAGGTTTAGCCTCTCTCTCTCTCCCTCTCTCCAGCCGCCGCCGCCGCCTCCATGGCCGGCCGGCCGCCAGCGCCCCCTCCCCTCTCCTCTCCTGCTGCTGCGGCCGCTGCAGGCGCGCGCCGCCCCTGGGGGCCCGCCGCTACCCTTGCGGCTGCTGCGGCCGCGCCGGCCATGGTCGCCGCCGCGGGGGGCGAGCTCCACCCGGCCGCCGCCGTCGCCGCCTCTGCCTGCCCCTGCGGGCGCGGATCCGCCGCCGTCTCTGCCCGCCCCCGCCGCTCCTCTCGGTCTGGGCACGGGGGGTGCGGCCGCCGTCGCCGCCGCTGCCATGGGCGCTGGCGCGGGAGGCGCGGCCGCCTCTGCCTTCCGCGGAACGGCACCTCTCGTCGCCGGTGCTACTCCAGCCGACGCTGCTCTCGCCGCGGCCCTCCTCGCCGCCAAGTCCGAGGCTGCGGCGGCTGCCATCGCCTGGGAGTGCGAGCGCTCCGCGGCCGACGCTCTTGCCCGCTGGGTCGCCGAGGCGGAGCACTACATCCTCCTCTCCTCCGGCCAGCAGCCCGTCGTCCCCTTCGCCGAGCACGCCGCCTCTTCCTCCTACCAGGCTCCGCCCTCGGGTTCTGGACCCCGGCTCGACTCGACCGATCCCATGGTCGCCCAGCTCCACCTTCAGGCCGCCGGCGTCCAGAACATCAAGGCCCTGGTCTCCGTCCTCCTCCTACGGGCGCTGGCGGGACCAGGTCCTCGCCCTCCGCCGCTACGCCCTCGACGACCACGTCCTCCTCGACACGCCGGTCGAGGCGCGGGACGTGGTGTGGCTGCGTCTCGACAGCGTCGCCATGTCCTAGATCTTTGGGACCATCTCCCTAGATCTGCAGGACATCGTCAGGACTCACGGCGG
Source organism: Panicum virgatum (assembly GCF_016808335.1). Taxonomy (NCBI): domain Eukaryota; kingdom Viridiplantae; phylum Streptophyta; class Magnoliopsida; order Poales; family Poaceae; genus Panicum; species Panicum virgatum. The sequence goes on from NC_053145.1 coordinate 4,652,197, forward strand.
CACCGCGCGACAGGCCTGGCTGGCGCTCGAGGGGCAGTTCCTCGGCAACGCCACCTTCCGCACCTTCGAGCAGGGGGACCTCTCCGTTGGTGAGTACTGCAGAAGGATGAAGGGCATGGCTGATGCTCTTCACGACCTCGGGTGCCCGGTGCCCGACCGGGTCTTGGTGCTCAATGTCCTGCAGGGTCTCAACTCCACCTATGACCACCTGCGGACATGGATCACCCGCCAGAGGCCCTTCCCCTCCTTGCAGATCCGGGACGAGCTCGTCCTCGAGGAGATCACCAGGGGTCCCGCGACCGGCTCGTCCTCGCCCTCCTCCACCGCGCTCGTGGCTGCTACACCGGCTTCCCCTACCTCGACAACCACCTCCCTCCTTGGTGCTCCTCCCACCGGACAGCCCTCCCACCGGACAGCCCGGGGCTGGGGGGGAGTGCCGTGGTGGACGTCGTTGGCGGGGAGGACGTGGTAATGGTGGTACTGGTGGCCCTACTTCTGGTGGTGCTGGTACCGGTGGTGGTTCTGGTGGGGGCCGTCGGGGCACGCCGACTCCGGCTCCAGCTCCCGCTCCTGCCCTGGAGGTACGCCCTAGCCATCCTTCAGCAACCCATGATCAGGGCGCATCTCGATGTGACCGTTCCAGGGTCAGGGGGGCTCTCGCCCACAGCCGGCGGCCATGTTCACCAGTACTGCTCCCCTGTTCGCGCCGTCCTGGACTCCACCCGCTTAGCCCAGCAAGCCACCGACCTGGCATGAGGGGTGGGACCAAGCCGCGCTGGCGCAGTCCTTCAGCACCATGGGACTGACACCGCCGGTCAGTACCGAGTGGATCGCCGACTCGGGTGCCTTCTTCCACACCACCCTTGATGTCGGTATCCTCTCTTCTGTCCGACCCCCACATCCCTCTTGTCCTTCCTCCATCATGGTTGGCGATGGATCTTGTCTTCCTGTCACCGTCGTGGGTTCTGCTCATGGTTCTTTCCGTCTTTCTAATGTTCTTGTTGCTCCTCAGATGATTCATAATCTTCTTTCCATTCGTCAGTTTACTGCTAACAATTCTTGTTCCATCGAATTTGACTCATCTGATCTTACTGTGAACGATTCGGCTTCCCGGAGTCCGCTCCTCCGACGTGACAGCTCGAGGCCTCTTTACACCCTTCGTCTTCCTGCTTCCGCTGCTCCGCCTTCGACTTCTTCGTCTGCTGCTTTTGCCGCGACACCGTCTTCCACCACCTGGCACTGCCGGCTTGTCACCCCGGCCGCGACGTTTTGGCTCAATTTAGTCGTAGTACCGATGTTCCTTGTACTAAGGCTCCTGCTGAGCACCTTTGTCATGCGTGCCAGCTTGGTCGTCATGTTAGACTTTCTTTTTCTTCTTCGCATGCTTTTGATCTTGTTCACTATGACCTGTGGACTTCTCCTGTACCAAGCATTTCTAATTATAAATACTATCTAGTGGTGGTTGGTGATTTTTCTCATTACTCTTGGACCTTTCCTTTGCGCGCCAAGTCTGAGAAATTTCCCACCCTCCTCCACTTCTTTGCCTAGGTGTCCACTCAGTTCGGCCTCACCAATAAGGCCGTCCAGTGTGACAACGAACGTGAGTTCGACAACACCACCTCCCGTTCTTTCTTTCTCTCTCGGGGTGTTCAGCTGCACATGTCTTGTCCGTATACCTCTCTCCAGAACGGCAAGGCTGAGCGGATGATTCGCACGACGAACGACGACATGCGCACCCTTCTGATCCAGGCCTCTCTGCCTCCCCGCTTCTGGGCTGAGAGTCTCCAGACCGCCACCTACTTGCTCAACCGCCTTCCGTCCACGGCTTTCCCTGCTCCCACTCCACACCACAATCTTTTCGGTACCCCTCCTCATTACGACCACCTTCATGTCTTCGGGTGTGCATGTTATCCTAACATCTCCGTCACTGCTCCTCACAAGCTGGCGCCCCGCTCGACTCGTTGTGTATTTCTTGGTTACTCCCCTGACCACAAGGGGTACCGATGCTTTTGACCTCACCTCTCGCCGGTTCCTCATCTCCCGACACGTTGTGTTTGACGAGTCGGATTTCCCCTACTCCACCTCTACACCTTCCCCTGACCCCGAGTTGGAGTCCCTGTTTTCGCCGGTGGTTCAGCCACCTTTGTCTATCTGTCCTTTTCCTGCAAATTTTCTTGGTACACCGGCACCGCGTCCGGTGATCTCTGCTGCGCCTCTCGCAGCCCCGGTGCCCTCTGTCGCGCCACGCGCGGCCCCGGTGCCTCCTCCTGCGCTTGCGCGCTACGCTCAGCCGGTGCAGGTGTACCGGCGTCGTTCGGTGCCGGCACCGGCGCTGACTCCGGCTCTGGAGGCTCCAGCGTCGCCGCCACCACCTCCACCGGAGCCGTTGCCGCCGCCACCACCACCGTCTCGCTCTCGTGTCGAGCCGGTGGTGTACCACCCGCCCGTCATCTATCGGGACCCTGGTCATATTCATCCCATGGTGACTCGGCGGATGGCTTCTCAGCCCGCGACTCTCTCCGTCACCGAGGGAGAGACGTGGATCTCTCCAGTACCCTCCTCTGTCCACGACCCCTTGGCGGATCCTCACTGGTGTCGCGCGATGGAAGAGGAGTGCGCGGCTCTTCTTGCCAACCAGACGTGGGACCTCGTGCAGCGTCCGTCTGGTTGCAATGTGATCACTGGCAAGTGGATCTGGACGCATAAGCGTCGGGCTGACGGCACACTGGATCGCTACAAGGCTCGCTGGGTTCTCCGGGGTATCACCCAGCGGCCTAGTGTGAACTATGATGAGACCTTCAGTCCAGTGGTGAAGCCTGCTACAGTGCGCACGGTCCTCTCGCTCGCTCTCTCTCTCTCTCTTGGCCTGTGCACCAGCTGGATGTGAAGAATGCTTTTCTCCATGGCACTCTATCAGAGATAGTCTACTGTACTCAGCCAGCGGGATTTGTGGACTCCAGTCGTCCGGACATGGTCTGCCGGCTCAACAAGTCTCTCTATAGTCTGAAGCAGGCTCCTCGAGCTTGGTATTCTCGTTTCACCACGTTCTTGCTAACATTGGGGTTCACCGAGGCCAAGTCTGACACTTCTCTGTCCATCTACCGCCGTGGGGATGAAACTGCCTACCTGCTGCTCTATGTTGATGACATTGTGCTCACAGCCTCCAGTCAGCAGTTGCTTCAGCGCATCATCTCCTCTCTGCACCAGGAGTTTGCTATGAAGAATCTTCGTCAGCTCCATCACTTCTTGGGTGTTACTGTTAAGCCTCGCCAGCGGCAGTATGCACTTGATATTCTGGAGCGGGCTGGGATGACTGATTGCAAGCCATGCTCCACTCCTGTCGACACTCAGGCGAAGCTGTCTGCTGCTCTGGGTGATCCCGTGGCTAACCCTACTGCCTACCGGAGTCTTGTTGGAGCCTTACAATATCTCACTTTCACCAGGCCTCACATATGCTGTTCAGCAGGTCTGTCTTCATATGCATAATCCCCGGGAGTCACATCTTGCTGCGCTGAAGCGTCTCCTCCGCTACGTCCGTGGCACTGTTGATTTCGGCCTGGTTCCTCACCGGTCTCCCTCTGCTGAGCTGGTTGTCTACACCGACGCTGACTGGGCTGGCTGTCCGGACACTCGCCGCTCCACCTCCGGCTATGCCGTCTTACTGGGCGGCAACCTTGTCTCCTGGTCGTCCAAGCGTCAGCCGGTTGTCTCCCACTACAGTGCCGAGGCGGAGTACCGTGCTGTCACTAACGGCGTGGCGGAGGCATCCTGGCTTCGACAGCTCTTGGCGGAGCTCCATAGCCCGCTCGCCAAGAGCACGCTCGTCTACTGCGACAACGTCAGCGCCGTGTATCTCTCCACCAACCCCGTTCAGCATCAGTGGACGAAGCATGTGGAGATCGACTTGCACTTCGTTCGCGACCGGATTGCTATCGGCGATGTTTGGGTCCTCCATGTCCCGACCACCTCCCATTTGCCGACTTCTTCACCAAGGGTCTCCCCTCCTCGACTTTCTCGGAGTTTCGCTCCAGCCTCAATGTAGCAGGTGGCTAGTTGTGGCTGCGGGGGGGTGTTGTCCCTGTGTGTGCTTTCTTTGTTCTCCAATCTTAAACTCCGCTGCGCCGGTAGTTCAGACTGCGGGGGGGGGTTGGTGTATATGTGTTAGGCCCATCTAGAGGCCCATGTACAGACTACTATATTGCCCACCCTTCTAGGGTTTGGAGATATACAATGGAAATTATCCTCTAGCACTACCCTTACTAGTTACTAAGGAGTTTTGTCAAATTACCTGTTTAGGACTGGCTCCACCAAGAAGAACATCAAAAAGACTAGCACATAAATGATCTGAAAGTGGAAATTTGAATAGTCTTTCAGATATTGAATAGAAAAACAGTTGAGGTGCTGCTGTTGTTCCTTTCCCTCGTCCTACAGGAAGGCCAAAAATTTTTGGTCCTTTTTTCTCAGATGGAACTCCAACCAAAAGTTTTCCAAGAAGTTGAAGCCCCAATAAACGGATTGGCTCAAATTCCCTGCCAAACAAATGATATAAATAATCCCAACCTCATTTATTAACTGAAAAGTACAATACAGAGAGAACAGACAAAAAGTTCTGCACTTGCATCTATGCCCATGAATGACAGAAAGTAAAAAGCAAAATATTGTCCACCTGACATAGGCCCTTTTTAAAACACTAGTCAAGGGCAGTTGGAGACAGAGTTCGTTTTCGAAAAACACAAGTCTTAAAGAATAGCAATTTCATCAGTCCGAGTTAGTAACAACAAGAGCATAAGCACCTTGTCAAAGTGAGATCAAGATTAATTTCACAATATACAGTGTCAAAGCACACTTTAGATGAGAGAGCTTTGTTTGCTTCTATCTAATAATCTGTATGTAAATCAAAGAACATTACCTCTTAAGAAGATTGATGAAAATATAACAACCACCAAGTGAATTTACTTGCTCCAAGAAAGATGGTAGAAGTGAGTTATGCGAAAGGGCACGGATAATCATATGAAGTATATCCTCAATGCATGCAACATCTTGACTTCTTTCAAGAAAGGAAACAAGAGCTCTGATATCATGTTGAGAAACCTTTAGCCTATCAAGATAAGTGTATTACCGATTAACCTCGTAATAATATGCATAGAAATGTTAGCATATGCAATCTAATGAAAGAAGATTCAGCATTGTGTATAGAGCAGCATTTAAAATGAAGGCAGGGGCAACGATGAATTTACTTAGTAAAGGCAGGGCAATGGGCGAAGTTGAAAAAAGGAGGGTAAATGTTTAGTTCGAGGTCAAAGTGAGGGCATGTTGCAATTAGGAGTGCTTATGGAGAGAAAACACATGAGCATCTGTGATGAACGGTTTGAAGTACTTTACTTTAAGCTCATTTCTGCGAGACTCAACAGGAGAAGTCGGATCTTGCGAATTAGTTCCATGCTTGGTCTCTCTCCGATCACCTTTTTGCTAACCAGCAAAGGCTTAGAAGACCTAGAATCTATCTTTTCTGAATAGAACTGCCGAACAACATCAATGATCCTGGGGAGCCCACATAATATTGGTAAAAACTTCCCATCAGCTTCGAAGTATTGTATCAGAAACAAATAATGTTCTCTCTGTACTTCATAGGTCGCATATGCCCAGATATGTGGATTCAAGTAAAATTGTGAAAGAGCATCTTTCAATAGAATCTCTGACATGCCTGAAAAAGCAGATAAGCTACTTATATACACCCTTCCAAACAAATAGGAAAATATATAAGCAGATAAGCAGAGAGAGAGAGAGAGAGAGAGAGAACACCAGAATTCTTCAAAACAGTAAACATGTACTTCGATGCTGAAAGAGTCTTGAAATTCAATAGCTGTGGTGAAACAGATTGGAACAAGAAACCCAAAATAGAGAATCCAGAAAGAAGATGCATCTGTTGCTGATTTGCTATATTTCCATCTAGAACAGAAGCAACAAGCTCAATAACTTGACCAGCCAATTCATCATGGGCGACTGACTCTCCATTCTGAACCGCAGCATCATCGAAGTGGATCAAAAGAGGGAAAAATACAGATACACCACCAACACAATAAATTATTTCTTGCAGCAGGCGCCTAGCACATAACTTTGTCCCACCCATAGTGGTTGCCTCAAACTTACTCTTGTCAAGACCATCCAATACAGATGACACATTAAACAAAGCCCTATTGTTACTAGCCTGGAGAGAATGGAAAGGATAATATTTAAACACCTAATTCCAGCATTGTGTTGGAAAAAATAGTACATGATGCTTAGATGTCGCCTCAAACCTGTGCGTTCAAGCCAAAAATCATTTTTGATGAAATGCCATCCCTTGCATCAAATATTCCCTTGTACAGTGAGTCATCATTTGTAAGCAAGTTTTGATCGCCAAGGAAAGAGTACATGTAACTTGGTCCTAGGTTATAAATGCCCCTTATTTGTTCAGGAGAGAGAGCATCTGAAAATGCATAAACTGGGCCCATTTGACCAGTAAAAGCAAAGGTGCTCTCAAAGCTAAGAGAAGAAGGTTCTTCACCAATGGGTATCAATTCTGTACCAACACTGCAGCGAGTCATTACTTCATTTACTTTTGCATACCTGAAAGTAGCAAAAGAATGATCAGAGGAAACTATTAATAGGTTAGGGATATCACAAACATACCAAACTTATTAAGCCTACCAAATGAGTTCATAAGATATGCAACAACTAATTTTTCTGCTATTTGGTCATGTACTTATTAGTTTTTTTCCTTCTTGAATGTTTGAGATAATTAGCAGTAATACCATTCTTGTATGACCATGAGAACTAACAGAGATTTACAATCTTGAGACTGTTAGTAGCAGCAGTCCATCTCAAATATGGTGTTGCAAACAGATTTTATTACTCTGAGTTGTTAATGTCCAATATTCCACCTCCAACACATGCCTAACACTCCTATGTACTGAGAAAGACGACAGCTATTGTGATTAGTGGACATGAAAGTATTGAAGATTATTGGTAAATACCTAGTCCTGATAACCGGAATACACTTTCTGATAATTGAAATACAATTGAACCCCAGAACGCAAATCATGTAGCAAAAATGTGAGAATTTGACTTACCTGCACTTTTCACTTGATACTAGATCACCATCTACATAGCATCTCAGCTGGCTACCTCCAGAGAAGGTTCTCCCAATTGTATGAGTAACACAAAGGAATTTCCACTGCTTCGTAGGGAGGCTCAGAGGTAACAAAACACACTGATGCTTTGGACTGACAGACTGCAGAGTGTGGGGAGGTAATTTGATATATGTTAATGCCAAGATCAAGATTCCATTTACTTGACAGTTTAGGTCATGCAGAGAGTTTATGCCAATATATGCATACATGTGCAACCGTGGCAAAGAAAGGTTTCGAAAAATGCCTGGAAATAATTGTATTGCTAACACTGCTACATAACTAGGATTAGCCAATAGAAGCATAGCATCTAAAAGAAGCGCCAAACACAATCATGTTTGTGTTAGAAACATATTGATCTCACGTAAGCATTACATTTTCATAGATTAGTCAGTGGAATGAAGGACATTTCTTCAAATCAGTTGCTTAACTCAACAAGGACTGTCATGAGAATACCAGCAAGACGCTGTTGAATTTCACCCAATTCAGTTGCCACTTGCAAGCTGACAATCAAATTAATCTTCTACTCCCTCCGTCCCAAATTATTGGTCGTTTTGGCTTTTATATTATGTCTAGATGCATAGCAAAATCTATGTATTTAGAAAAGTAAAAAACAACTAAGAATTTGGAATGGAGGGGGTAGTTGTTTGCATTAGAAACAGTTTCCACTAGACAAAAGATTTTTTGGGCTGAGGATAAACCATAGTTGATGCAAGAGGAGCTATAGCAAAATAGAATAAAAAGTGAGCGTAGGCATGAGGCAAAAATTACCTCATAGATTAGAGCATTTTTCCCAAGCATAGCTAAACATCCTTTTCCATTTTCAGTGAAGAAGGAGAAAAGGCCCATCATACCCTTCTCAGGGAAACTTTCCACCCTTAGCCAGCAGCAAAAAGATAAACCTTTGTTGTAAGGCCATTGAACTGGTGATTTTATTTCAATGCCCTGTTGGTGATGAAAGTACATGGAATCATACAAAGTGATGCAAAATAAGACAGAAAAATATAATGAACAAATTGGTCATTTCAGAATTATCAGAAAGAAAATACTACCAAAATGGCTTATAGTAAAATAAAATCAACACAACTCACAGAATCATGACCGCTAAACTCAAAGAAAGCTTCAGGCCCCTTTTCCTTGAGCATGTGACTAACACTTGTCAAAAGCAATGAACTGTGCTTCTGCTTTGCAATAATCTCCTCATCACGCAGGAGGGCAAAAAATTTCGAATATCCTTTCCACAAATACTGTGTCCACCAATGATCTGAATTAGCTCCGCAATTTTGATTACAATGTCATCCCCTTCCTCTACTGAAAACCAATCAAGAAGGAAACTAAGCAGCCCTGCTCTGAAACAAGAAGTTCTATTTGTAATGGACCCCTTGAGCAACTGTTGTAAGACCATAAGCCCATAATGCTGGAGTGAAGTGCTGCTCTGCCAATTGGAAATCACCAATTTACATATACATATATATAAAGAAAAGTATAAACAGTGCGTGCACACATAGGGAGGGAGGGAGGCGGACCTTTTGCAGAACATTTAGTAATAGCATAATCACATCTTCATTCTGATGAAAGAAAGAGCAAAATCAAGTAACAAATATCAGATAACAGGACAAAATACAAGGGGATAAAATTGAATGAAGCAAATCAGGTAAAATCATGACATTCCGCACCTTTATTGTTGTTTTTTCATTTATGTCAAATGCACCATCAACAAGCATGTCAAGTAGGGCATCCAGGAGTTTAGGACTTGGAATCCATTTACAGAAGTCCAGCAGCAAGCTTTGCAATGTTTGATAACCTGCACCGACCAGCAATCTGAAGGCAGCCTGGATAAGACAAACCAGGATTTTAAACTCACGTCAAGAAAATAATAGCACGAATAAAGAGTGGAGAGACCGATATTCAGACTAATTGCCCTGTTTCCAAAATAGCCAGCTCAGAGGAATGCTTTCTTGCCCGTGCATGGTCATTAGGGCTGGGCATTCGGTAAGTGCGGTTAAATCGGTTCGGTTAATTCGGTTTTGAAATATTTCGGTTATGACAAACTCTTAACCGAAATTGTAGCTAGAAATCTTTTAACCGCGTAAATTCGGTTGCGGTTAAATCGGTTCGGTTTTGCGGTTAACCGTAATGTATACAATACATAAATAACAAGCAAATTAGAATGAAATTATGACATCAACTACAAGCTATTGGCCACTAAAATAAGCTTAGAAAGCTAGAAAAACAATTAATGTAGCCTCACTTAGATATCTTAATTATGAAAACCAAGCTTAGAAGTGCGGTTAAATCGGTTCAGTTAATTTGGTCATGGAAGGGTGCACGCCGAACAAGTTCAGTCCGGGCCATCCTAGGTGTGTGTCTGCTCGCTAAGGCTGGAAGCTGCCAACTGCGCCGCAGCAAGGAGAGAAGAGAAATACAGAAGAGGCTGAGGAATGTGGGGGTGGCAGCGCAGTGAGGAGACCCATGGGTCTAATGGGTTTTAAACCCATCTCGATCCAATCCATGCATCAGTTTTGTTTAAAGGTTTTGGTTGGGCTGGGGAGGTGAGTTTCGTGCAGCCCTTGTCTATGCCTATATCCAATAGTCTACCTTCCACCTAGTGTTGTGCTAGTGGGCCCAGAAAAGGTACCACCCAGCCGAAGTGGATGATACCAGCGTGCGAATGTTGGTGTATATGTGAGCCCATGTATAGAGACCCATCTAGAGGCCCATGTACAGAAACTATATATCCCACCTTCTAGGGTTTGGAGGAATAGACACAATTATTCTCTCCAACATGGTATCATTAGCCTAGGGTTAGGGTTCCTCTCTCCCTCTCCTCCCTCTACTACCCCGCCGGCCGCCGGCCCTCCTCCTCTCTCCTCCTTCCCTCCCCTCCCCTCCTCTTCCTCTGCTGCTGGCGCTCCCTCTGCGCCGAGCGCCTTACCGGCCGCTGCGTCCTCTGCAGGCGCCGCCGCCTGGCACCCTGGCGCCGCCGCGTCCCCTACTCCAGCCGCTTGGCCCCGATCTGTCGCTTCCGTCGCCGCTTGGACCCCTGCTCCGGCCGTGTGGCCCGGATCCGCCGCCGGAGGGACCCCTGCCACGGCCGCCGCCGCCGCCCTGGTGGCCCTTGCGCCCCTGCCCGACCCCGCCGCCGCTGCTGGTGGTGCGGGCGCGGGGGCCGCAGGTGCAGGGGCCGCGACGCGGAGGGCGCGGGAGGTGCGCTGCCGCCTGGGCCCCCACCTCAGGCGCCGCCCGTGCCGCCGCCCCAGCCGCCGCTGCCGCCAATCGCGCCGCTGTCGCGGCCGGCAGCCGGCCGCCAACGCCGCCCTTCCTGAGGCTTCTCCCGCGTGGCTTGGGCCCGGGATGCCGCCCGAGGATGCGCCGCTCGCCGCCACCGCACTCCGTGGGCAGCAGGCCGATGCCACTCTCGCCGCGGCCCTCCTCGCCGCCAAATCGGAGGCCGCGGCGGCCCAGGAGCGGGTCCGCATAGCCGCCCTCTCTTGGGAGCGCGAGCGCGCCACGGCCGACGCTCTCGCTCGCTGGGTCGCTGAGGCGGAGCACTACATCCTCCTCCCCGGCCCGCGGCCCGCCGTCCCCTTCGTCGAGCACGCCGCCTCCTCTTCCCACCAGGCCCCGCCCTCTGGATCTAGACCCCGACACGACCCGACCGACTTCATGGTCGCCCAGCTCCACCTTCAGGCCGCTGGCGTCCAGAACATCAGGGCCCTGGTCACCATCCTCCTCGACCCCACGTCCTCCTACGGACGCTGGCGGGACCAGGTCCTCCTCGCCCTCCGCCGCTACGCCCTCGACGACCACGTCCTCCTCGACACGCCGATCGAGCCACGGGATATGGTGTGGCTGCGCCTCGACTGCGTCATCATGTCCTGGATCTTTAGGACCATCTCCCTAGATCTTCAGGACCTCGTCAGGACCTACGGCGGCACCACGCGACAGGCCTGGGTGGCGCTCGAAGGGCAGTTGCTCGGCAACGCCGAGTTCCGCGCTCTCCAGCTCGACGCCAGCTTCCGCACCTTCGAGCAGGGGGACCTCTCTGTCAGTGAGTTCTGCTGGCGGATGAAGGGCATGGCTGATGCTCTTCACGACCTCAGGTGTCTGGTGCCTGATCAGGTCTTGGTGCTCAATGTCGTGCGCGGCCTGAGCAGCACCTATGACCACCTGAAGACATGATCACCCGCCAGCGGCCCTTCCCCTCCTTCCTGCAGGTCCGGGACGACCTCGCCCTCGAGGAGATCACCAGGGGTCTCGCGCCCGAATCGTCCTCGTCCACCCCCACCGCGCTCGTTGCTGCTCCACCGGCTTCCTCCGCCGCTCCTGCCACCTCCCTCCTTGGTGCTGCCCCCGCCGGGCAGGCCGGGGGTGGGGGGGGGCGTGGACGTCGTCGGTGGGGGGCGAGGTGGTGGTGGTGCTGGTGGCCCTGCTTCTGGGAGTACCGGTACCGGTGGGGGCCGTCGGGGCGCGCCGACTCCGGATCCGGCTCCCGCTCCTGCCCTTGCTCCTAGAGGTATGCTCTGGCCATCCTTCAGCAACCCATGGTCAAGACGCATCTCGATGTGGCCCTTCCAGGGTCCGGGGGGGCTCGTCCTCAGCTCTAGCCGGCGGCCATGTTCACCGGTGCTGCTCCCCTCTTCGCGCCGTCCTGGACCCCCGCCCGCTCAGCCCAGCCAGCAGCTGACCTGGCCTGGGGGGTGGGACCAGGCCGCTCTGGCGCAGTCCTTCAGCACCATGGGGCTGACGCCGCCGGTCAGCACCGAGTGGATCGCCGACTCAGGTGCCTCCTTCCACACCACCCCAGATGCCGGTATCCTCTCTTCTGTCCGACCCTCACACCCCTCTTGTCCTTCGTCCATCATCGTTGGTGATGGGTCTTGCCTTCCAGTCACCGCCGTGGGTTCTGCTCCTGGTTATTTTTGTCTTCTCAATGTCCTTGTTGCTCCTCAGATGGTTCACAACCTTCTTTCCATTCGTCAGTTTACTGCTGACAATTCTTGTTTCATTGAATGACTCTTCTGGTCTTACTGTAAAGGATTCGGCTTCTCGGCGTCCGCTCCTCCGATGTGACAGCTCAGGACCCCTTTACACTCTTCGTCTTCTTGCTTCCGCTGCTTCGCCTTCGACTTCTCCTTCGTCTACTGCTTTTGCCGTGACGCCGTCTTCCACCACCTGGCACCGCCGGATTGGTCACCCCGGGCGCGACATTTTGGCTAGCTGAGTCGTAGTACCAATGTTCCATGTACTAGGGCTCCTGCTGAGCACCTCTGTCATGCGTGCCAGTTAGGTCGTCATGTTAGACTTTCTTTTTCTTCTTCTTCTTCGCATGATGCGCATGCTTTTGATCTTGTTCATTGTGACCAGTGGACATCTCCTGTACTCAGCATGTCTGGCTATAAATACTATCTGGTGGTGGTTGATGATTTTTTTCGTTACTCTTGGATTTTTCCTTTGCTCGCCAAGTCTAAGACCTTCCCCACCCTCCTCCACTTCTTTGCCTGAGTGTCCACTCAGTTCGGCCTCACCATTAAGGCCGTCCAATGCGACAACGGGCGTGAGTTCGATAACTCCACCTCCCGTTCCTTCTTCCTCTCTCGGGGTGTTCAGCTGCGTATGTCTTGTCCGTATACTTCTCCTCAAAACAGCAAGGCTGAGCGGATGATTCGCACGACGAACGACGTCGTGCGCACCCTTCTGATCCAGGCCTCTCTGACCCCGTGCTTCTGGGCTGAGCCTCCACACCGCCACCTACTTGCTTAACCGTCTTCCGTCACTACTTCTCCTGCTCCCACTCCACACCACGCCCTTTTCGGTACCCCTCCTCGCTACGACCACCTTCGGGTCTTCGGGTGTGCGTGTTACCCTAACACCTCCGCCACCGCTTCTCACAAGCTGGCGCCCCGCTCGACTCGTGTGTGTTCCTTGGGTCCTCCCCTGACCACAAGGGGTACCGATGCTTTGACCTCACCTCTCGTCGAGTCCTGATCTCCCGACACGTCGTGTTTGACGAGTCGGCTTTCCCCTACTACACCTCCTCCACACCTTCTCCTGATCCCGAGCTGGATTCACTGTTTTCGACTGACACGGTGGTTTAGCCACCGTTACCTGTCTGTCCTTTCCCTGCATGTTTTTCCGGTGCACCGACACCGCTTCCGGTAACCCCTGCTGCGCCGAGCGCGGCCCCGGTGCCCGCGGTTGGGCCACGCGCGGCCTTCGGACCTCCTGTCGTGCCGTGCGCGGCCCCGGGATCTCCTGCTGTGCCACGCGCGGCCCCGGTGCCTCCCCCTGCACCTGCGCGATACGCTCAGCCGGTGCAGGTGTACCAGCGTCGTTCGGCGCCGGCACCGGCGCGGTACGCACAGGCGGTGCAGGTGTACCGGCGCCGACACCTGCGCCGCCTCCGGCTCCGGAGGCTCCTGCGACGCCTTCACCGGAGCCGTCACCGCCGCCGCCTCCGCCACCTCGCTCTCGAGTCGAGCCGGCGGTGTACCACCCGCCTACGTCCATCGGGATCCTCGGCATATCCATCCCATGGTGACTCGGCGGATGGCGTCTCAGGCCGCGACTCTCTCCGCCACTGAGGGAGAGCCGCGGGTCTCTCCGGTACCCTCCTCCGTCCGCAACGTCTTGGCGGATCCTCACTAGCGTCGCGCGATGGAAGAAGAGTACGCGGCTCTTCTTGCAAACCAGACGTGGGACCTCGTACCGCGTCCGTCTGGTGGCAATGTGGTCACAGGCAAGTGGATCTGGACGCATAAGGGTCGGGCTGACGGCACCCTGGAGCGCTACAAGGTTCGCTGGGTTCTCCGGAGTTTCACCCAGCGGCCTGGTGTGGACTATGATGAGACCTTCAGTCCAGTGGTGAAGCATGATACTGTGCGCACGGTCCTCTCGCTTGCGATCTCTCGCTCTTGGCCTGTGCACCAACTGGATGTGAAGAATGCATTTCTTCATGGTACTCTGTCAGAGACAGTATACTGCTCTCAGCCAGCGGGATTTGTGGACTCCAGTCGTCCGGACATGGTCTGCCGGCTCAACAAGTCTCTATATGGTCTGAAACAGGCTCCTCGGGCTTGGTATTCTAGGTTCGTCATGTTCTTGCTGATATTGGGGTTCACTGAGGCCAAGTCTGACACGTCTCTCTTCATCTACCGCCGTGGGGATGAGACTGCCTATCTGTTGTTTTATGTCGATGACATTGTGCTCACAGCCTCCAGACACCAGTTACTTCGGCGCGTCATCTCCTCTCTGCAGCAGGAGTTTGCTATGAAGGATCTTGATCAGCTCCACCACTTCTTGGGCGTCACTATTGAGCCTCGCCCGTCTGGTCTTCTCCTTCACCAGCGGCAGTACGCACTTGACATTCTGGAGCGGGCTGGGATGACTGATTGCAAGCCCTGCTCCACTCCTGTCGACACTCAGACGAAGCTGTCTGCCGACCTAGGGGACCCAGTGGCTGATCCTACTGCCTACCGGAGTCTGGCCGATGCCTTGCAGTACCTCTCCTTCACCAGGCCGGACCTCACCTACGCTGTTCAGCAGGTCTGTCTCCATATGCATGATCCCCGGAGTCACACCTTGCTGCGCTGAAGCGTCTCCTCCCCTACGTCCGTGGCACTGTGGACCTCGGCCTGGTTCTTCACCGCTCGTCCTCTGCTGAGCTGGTTGTCTACACCGACGCTGACTGGGCTGGCTGACCGGATACTCGCCACTCCACTTCCGGCTACGCCGTCTTCCTAGGCGACAACCTGGTCTCCTGATCGTCCAAGCGGCAGCCGGTTGTCTCCCGCTCCAGTGCCGAGGCGGAGTACCGGGCTGTCGCTAACAGCGTGGCAGAGGCCTCCTGGCTATGCCAGCTCTTGGCGGAGCTCCACAGCCCGCTCGCCAAGAACACACTCGTCTACTGCGACAACGTCAGCGCCGTGTATCTCTCCACTAACCCCGTCCAGCATCAGCGGACGAAGCATGTGGAGATCGACTTGCACTTCGTGCGTGACAGGGTCGCCGTCGGCGATGTTAGGGTTCTCCGTGTTCCGACCACCTCCCTGTTTGCCGACATCTTCACCAAAGGTCTTCCCTCCTCGACGTTCTCGGAGTTTCGCTCCAGCCTCAACGTAGCCGGTGGCTAGTTGTGGCTGCGGAGGGTATTTGCCCTTTGTACTTTCTTCCTATCCAGTCTTGAACACCGCTGCGCCGGTTGTTCAGACTGCAGGGGGTGTTGGCTTTCTTGTTGTCCAGTCTTGAACACCGTTGTGCCAATAGTTCAGACTGCAGGGGGGTGTTGGTGTATATGTGAGCCTATGTATAGAGCCCCATCTAGAGGCCCATGTACAGAAACTATATATCCCACCCTTCTAGGATTTGGAGGAATAGACACAATTATTCTCTCCAACAGCGAACAGTACTGCTCTGTGTTTGAACCATACTGTTGCAGCACCTAATAGTGCTGGTACACAACACAGCAGGATTAAGTTCCAATGCTAACCCAGGAGGGCATCCAGGAAAGTATAAAAGGTTTAAAATTGTAGCATAAGCCTTCCAGGTACTGGTATAGCCAAGTTTATGCAAGACATGATAGCCAAACATTTTGTTACCTTTGACTCATCATTTTCAGCAAGTAAAGCAGTCAGTGTCTGAAGGACATTGAGGACCAATTGCTCCCCAACTGCTTCATCAAAAGTTCCATTCAACAAAGAGACTATATGCAGGAAGCACTCCCCATAGCGAAACAGATTTTGATAATACTGCCAAAATATAATATTGAAAAATAAATAAAACTGACAAGTATGATGTGGACTAATGGTGAGAAGAGCCGTACCAAAATATGCAAGTACTGGGAGGAGAAAATTCATATTTACAAGACAGAAAAACATACCACGCGATCTATCATTATGATATCTCTCATATTAATTAATAGATCGATCGACAATTCTGCAAAACCCTTTTCATTTTCTTTTACATGATTGAAAGTCTCGAGATATTTGGAGCATAGGTGTGTCTTTGCTGCATGATCTTGTGCTGATGATGGAGGTAACTGATTACAAGAAACAACAGGAGTATCTAAGTTCCAGACATTTGTATAAAGAGCAATATAAGGAAAGAGGATGAATATGATTTACCCTAAATAAAGCAAGTACTTGCTCCACTATATGCTTCCTGAGGTATTCTTCTTGGAACAAGTCAAACAAACACTCTATACAATTGGCATTATGTAAAATTGCAATCCTACCAATTTCAGATATTGTGGCATAATCCTTGAAAAGGTTGAAAGCCAATTCCACAAATGTGCGAGCATTCTTAATTTTCCTGTCTGAAGGAGTCGTCGGAACATTTCTGGATCGAGAACCATCTTCATTTAAGTCATCTTGGAAATGGGACAGCTTCCTTAGTTCTTGTGCTTGAAGACATGCAACCTTCAGGACTCTAGTAAGCACATCGATTGACTTGAAAGAAGCTAGAGTTTGCTCCGTTGCAAGTTGCAGGATAACATGAAAACTCTTAACAATAGCACCAGCCAATCCAGGATCATAGGTACAATGCTCGAGTGCACCTACCAAAGCTGAGCATTCTGGCTACAAAGAAAATAAGACTATTTTAAAGAGAACGTGCAAACAAAACAGATGGCACAATCCAAATTAAAATAAACTAAGCCAATATCTTAGTTAAGGCAGGAGAAAATTTGGATACCAGGTTATTTGAGTTTTCGATGAGCGTTGCAGCAAACTCCAAGAAGGAAATAGCTTCAGCTTGAAGAATGTTAACATCAATTTCATTGACGCTTTCAGAATCACTTGATTTGGGAGCATCAATAAGTTGATCATTCCATGTCTCATGAATGATCTGATGCATGTAGTCCACAGATGACCCAAAGTAGAAAAATTTCTCAGAGAATATTAGATCCCAGAGACCCTCCTCTCGAAAAGATTTAAGTAGACCTGGTGCTGAAATGAGAACCTTCCTAAACGTGCAAAGCATGTAATGCTGCAAGGTATTTGCTAAAATCCTGGAGAATTAATCAACAAAAAATCATCAGCAAAAGAAATTTAGTAATGGGTCCCATTAGTGTTAGACAGTATTTGCAGCAGGCCTAGTAGGGCCAGGCGCATGGGCTTAGCAGCCCACCAGCCTCTTGGGTTTATGGTAGATGATATCTGTATTAGGCAAGGATCTCCTTGATTGGGTGCTATTTCTATAAACCATAAGATCTCCTTGCCTATATATTGTACACCCTTGTAACCTGGTTAATCAATCTACTATCTTTCCCGAGTCATATCTTCTTTCAATTAGAACAGATGATCAATCACTTGAAAAGGCCTAAAAAGATTATTTCGTGCATGATGGAGAAAATAATGGCTTGTATTCCTCCCAACCCTAGAAGGGTGGGATATATAGATCCTATACATGGGTCTCTAGATAGGCCTCTATACATGGGCTCACATATACACCCCCACCCCCACCCCCACGCAGTCTGAACTACCGGCGCAGCGGTGTTCAAGACTGGACAACGAGAAAGCTAACACCCCCCCCCCCCCCCCGCAGACTGAACTACCGGCACAGCCACATCTAGCCACCGGCTACGTTGTACAAATAGAGTACAAAGGGCAAATTACCCCCCCCCCCCCCACAGCCACAACTAGCCACCGGCTACGTTGAGGCTGGAGCGAAACTCCGAGAAGGTCGAGGAGGGCAATCACTTGGTGAAGATGTCAGCAAACTGGGAGGTAATCGGGACATGGAGTACCCGAACATCGCCGATGGCGACTCTGTCGCGCACGAAGTGTAGGTCGATCTCCACATGCTTCGTCTGCTGATGCTCGACGGGATTGGTGGAGAGATACACGGCACTGACGTTGTCGCAGTAGACGAGCGTGCTCTTGGCGAGCGGGCTGTGGAGCTCCGCCAAGGGCTGTCGTAGCCAGGACGCCTCCGCCACGCCGTTAACGACAGCCCGGTACTCCGCCTCAACACTGGAGCGGAAGACAACCGGCTGCCGCTTGGACGACCAGGAGATCAGGTTGCCGCCCAGGAAGACGGCGTAGCCGGAAGTAGAGCGACAAGTGTCCGGACAGCCAGCCCAGTCAGCGTCGGTGTAGACCACTAGCTCAGCAGAGGACGAGCGGTGAAGCACCAAACCAAGGTCCACAGTGCCACGAACGTAGCGGAGGAGACGCTTCAGTGCAGCAAGGTGTGACTCCCGAGGATCATGCATATGGAGACAGACCTGCTGAACAGCGTAGGTGAGGTCCGGTCTGGTGAAGGTGAGGTACTGCAAAGCGCCAGCCAGACTCCGATAGGCAGTAGGATCAGCCACCGGATCACTCAGATCAGCAGACAGCTTCGCCTGAGTGTCGACAGGAGTGGAGCAGGGCTTGCAATGAGTGTCGACAGGAGTGGAGCAGGGCTTGCAATCAGTCATCCCAGCCCGCTCCAGAATATCGAGTGTGTACTGCCGCTGGTGAAGGAGAAGACCAGACGGGCGAGGCTCAACAGTGACGCCCAAGAAGTGGAGCTGACCCAGATCCTTCATAGTAAACTCCTGCTGCAGAGAGGAGATGACACTCTGAAGTAGCTGCTGACTGGAGGCTATGAGCACA
Source organism: Panicum virgatum (assembly GCF_016808335.1). NCBI lineage: Eukaryota > Viridiplantae > Streptophyta > Magnoliopsida > Poales > Poaceae > Panicum > Panicum virgatum. The sequence continues at coordinate 4,670,963 of NC_053145.1, forward strand.
ATGTCATCGACAAAGAGCAGCAGATATACAGTCTCATCCCCATGGCGGTAGATGAAGAGAGATGTGTCGGACTTGGCCTCGGTGAACCCCAATGTCAGCAAGAACATGGCGAACCGAGAGTACCAAGCCCGAGGAGCCTGCTTCAGACCATAGAGAGACTTGTTGAGCCGGCAGACCATATCCGGACGACTCGAGTCCACAAATCCCACTGGCTGAGAGCAGTAGACAGTCTCTGCGAGAGTGCCGTGAAGAAACGCATTCTTCACGTCCAGCTGGTGCACAGGCCAGGAGCGCAAGAGCGCAAGCGAGAGGAGCGTGCGCACCGTAGCGGGCTTCACCACTGGACTGAAGGTCTCATCATAGTCCACACCAGGTCGCTGAGTGAACCCCCGGAGAACCCAGCGAGCCTTATAACGCTCCAGTGTGCCATCAGCCCGACGCTTATGCGTCCAGATCCACTTGCCAGTCACCACATTGCAACCAGACGGACGCGGCACGAGGTCCCACGTCTGGTTGGCAAGAAGAGCCGCGTACTCCTCTTCCATCGCGCGACGCCAGTGAGGATCCGCCAAGGCGTCGCGGACAGAGGAGGGTACCGGAGAGACCTGCGGCTCTCCCTCGGTGGCGGAGAGAGTCGCGGCCTGAGACGACATCCGCCGAATCACCATGGGATGAATATGCCGAGGATCCCGATGGATGACTGGCGGGTGGTACACCTCCGGCTCGGCTCGAGAGGGAGCCGGAGGAGGCGGCGGCGACGGCCCCGGTGTAGGCGTCGCAGGAGCCTCCAGAGCAGGAGGCAGCACCGGTGTCAATGCCGAACGACGCCGGTACACCTGCACCGGATGAGCGTACCGCTGCGGCGCCGGTGTCGGCGCCGAGCGGCGCCGGTACACCTGCACCGGCTGAGCGTACCACGCAGGGGCAGGGGAAGGCACCGGGGCCGCGCGTGGCGCATCGGGAGACATCGGGTCCGCGCGCGGCACGACCGGAGGTCCGAGGCCGCGCGTGGCGCGACCGCGGGTACCGGGGCCGCGCTCGGCGCAGCAGGGGTCACCGGAAGCGGTGCCGGTGCGCCGGGAAAACCTGCAGGGAAAGGTCAGACAGGTAACGGTGGCTGAACCACCGGGTCAGTCGGAAACAACACTCCAGCTCGGGGTCAGGAGAAGGTGTGGAGGAGGTGGAGTAGGGGAAATCTGACTCGTCAAAGACGACGTGTCGGGAGATCAGAACGCGGCGAGAGGTGAGGTCAAAGCATCGGTACCCCAGTCAGGGGAGTACCCGAGGAACACACAACGAGTCGAGCGGGGCGCCAGCTTGTGAGAAGCAGTGGCGGAGGTGTACCGAAGGTGGTCGTAACGAGGAGGGGTACCGAAGAGAGCGTGGTGTGGAGTGGGAGCAAGAGAAGCAGTGGACGGAAGGTGGTTGAGCAGGTAGGTGGCAGTGTAGAGGCTCTCAACCCAGAAGCGCGGGGGCAGAGGCCTAGATCAGAAGGGTGCGCACGACGTCGTTAGTTGTGCGAATCATCCGCTCAGCCTTGCCGTTCTGATGGAGAGGTATACGGACAAGACATACGCAGCTGAACATCCCGAGAGAGGAAGAAGAAACGGGAGGTGGAGTTATCGAACTCCCGCCCGTTGTCACACTGGACGGCTTTAACAGTGAGGCCGAACTGAGTGGACACCCAGGCAAAGAAGTGGAGGAGGGTGGGGAAGGTCTCAGACTTGGCGCGCAAAGCAAAAGTCCAAGAGTAATGAGAAAAATCATCAACAATGACCAGGTAATATTTGTAGCCAGACATGCTGAGTACAGGAGATGTCCATAGGTCACAGTGAATAAGATCAAAATGCATGCGCAGCATGCGAAGAAGAAGAAGAAAACGGAAGTCTAACATGGCGACCTAACTGGCACGCATGACAGAGGTGCTCAGCAGGAGCCCTAGTATATGGAACATCGGTACTACGACTGAGCTGGGCCAAAACATCGCGGCCGGGGTGTCCAAGCCGGCGGTGCCAGGTGGTGGAAGAAGGCGTCACGGCAAAAGCAATAGACGACGAAGAAGAAGTCGAAGACGGAGCAACAGAAGCAGGAAGCCAAAGAGTGTAAAGGGGCCCCGGGCTATCACATCTGAGGAGCGGACGCCGGGAAGCCGAATCCTTCACAGTAAGACCAGAAGAGTCAAATTCGATAGAACAGGAGTTGTCAGCAGTAAATTGGCGAATGGAAAGAAGGTTGTGAACCATTTGAGGAGCAACAAGAACATTAGGAAGACGAGGAGCAGAACCCACGACGGTGACAGGAAGGCAAGATCCATCACCATGATAGAAGAAAGGACAAGAGGGGTGTGGGGGTTAGACGGAAGAGAGGATACCGGCATCAGGAGTGGTGTGGAACGAGGCACCCAAGTCGGCGATCCACTCGGTGCTGACCGGCGGCGTCAGTCCCATAGTGCTGAAGGACTGCGCCAGAGCGGCCTGGTCCCACCCCCCAGGCTAGGTCGGCTGCTGGCTGGGCTGAGCGGGCGGAGTCCAGTACGGCACGGAGAGGGGAGCAGCACCGGGGAACATGGCCGCCGGCTGGAGCTGAGGACGAGGCCCCCCTCCCGGACCCTGGAACGGCCACATCGAGATGCGCCCTGACCATGGGTTGCTGAATGATGGTCAGGGCGTACCTCCAAGGGCAGGGGCAGAAGCGGGAGTCGGAGTCGGAGTCGGCGCGCCCCGACGGCCCCCACCGGTACCGGTACCCCCAGAAGCAGGGCCACCAGTGCCACCACCACCACCACGTCCCCCCGCCGACAACGTCCACGCCTCCCCCCCCCCCCCACCTCCGGTCTGCCCGGCGGGAGCAGCACCAAGGAGAGAGGTGGCAAGGGCGGCTGAGGAAACCGGTGGAGCAGCGACGAGCGCGGTGGAGGTGGACGAGGGCGATCCGAGCGCGAGACCCCTGGTGATCTCGAGGGCGAGGTCGTCCCGGACCTGCAGGAAGGAGGGGAAGGGCGATCCAGCTCTTCAGGTGGTCATAAGTGCTGCTCAGGCCCCGCAGGACAGTGAACACCAAGACCCAATCGAACACTGGATCCCCGAGGTCGTGAAGAGCATCGGCCATGCCCTTCATCCGCCGGGAGTACTCACCAACGGAGAGGTCCCCCTGCACGAAGGTGCGGAAGGTGGCGTCGAGCTGGAGGGCACGGTACTCGGCGTTGCCGAGGAACTGCCCCTCGAGCGCCACCCAGGCCTGCCGCGCGGTGCCGCCGTGGGTCCTGACGAGGTCCTGAAGATCTAGGGAGATAGTCCCGAAGATCCAGGACATGGTGACGCTGTCGAGGCGCAGCCACGCCACGTCCTGCGCCTCGATCGGCGTGTCGAGGAGGGCGTGGCCGTCGAGGGCGTAGCAGCGGAGGGCGAGCAGGACCTGGTCCCGCCAGCGTCCGTAGGAAGAGGACGTTGGGTCGAGGAGGACAGTGACCAGGGCCCGATGTTCTGGACGCCGGCGGCCTGGAGGTGGAGCTGGGCGACCATGGGGTCGGTCGGGTCGTATCGGGCTCCAGATCCAGCGGGCGGGGCCTAGCGGGAGGAAGAGGCGCCGGGCTCGGGGACGACGGGCCGGCCGGAGGAGGCGCGGAGGAAGTGCTCCGCCTCGGCGACCCGGAGAGCGGAGGCGTCGGCCGCGGCGTGCTTGCGCTCCCAGGCGAGAGCAGCCACGCGGAGCCGCTCCTGGGTCGCCGAAGCCTCCGACTTGGCGGCGAGGAGGGCCGCGGCGAGAGCGGCGTCGGCCAGCTGCCCGCGGAGGGTGGTAGCGGAGAGCGGCGCATCCGCGGGCGACATCCCGAGCCCGGTCCACGCGGGATCAGGCGCGGCGTCGGCGGCGTGCTGTTGCCCGCGGCGATGGCGGCGCGGTGGGCAACAGAGGCGGCGGAATCGGCAGCATCCGTGGGAGCCGCAGAACGGCGAGATCGGCGGCCGCATCCCCTGGAGCAGTACCTGCGGCCTGCAGCAGCTGCGCTGCAGCCCGCAGGACCGCCGGATCGGCGCCCGCGGCCTGCAGCAGCTGTGCTGCGGCCCGCTGGGCGGCCGGATCGGCGCCCACGGCGGCGGCGGCGGCCTGCACGGGCGGCTCCACGACAGGCGGCGGGTGCACGGGCGCGGTCTCCGCGGCGGCATCCGCCCCGGCGTCCGGCGCGATGGCGCGATGGCGGCCAGCGCAACGACCGGGGCGCGCCAGGCCAGAGGAGGCCAGGCGGCAGCGCCAGCAGGGAAGACGGCCGGAGCAGAGGAAGCCCCAGCGCCCACGCCAGCTGCGGCGGCGGCGGCGGCTGCAGGGGTCGGCAGTGGTCGGGCCCAGGCGGCGGCGGCGTGCTGCAGGGGTCCCGCGGGTCGGGCCCAGGCCGCGGCGGCGGGCTGCAGAGGTCCCGCGCCGCCCGCTCCCCCTGCACCCGCAGCCCCGGCGCCCGCGCCAGCTACAGCGACGTCGGGCTGCAGGGCGGCGACGGGCCTGATCTGGGGCCAAGCCGCGGCGGCGGCCCAAGCAGAGGCGGCGCTCGGCGTAGGGGAGGAGGAGGCGGCGCCGGCGGCCGGCCATGGCGGCGGCGGCGGCGGCTGGGGAGAAGAGAAGGAAACCCTAGGCTAATGATACCATGATGGAGAGAATAATGGCTTGTATTCCTCCCAACCCTAGAAGGGTGGGATATATAGATTGTATGCATGGGCCTTTATACATGGACTCACATATACACCAACAGTGCAGAAACTGGTGTTGTTTGTCCCAAGAAAGAACATTATAGCCAGAACAATGAGCAGTAAGGAAAGGTGAAAAGGATTAGAAAGCAGACAGCAACTAGTTGGAAGATTGCTCAAATGGTGAAAATTATCTACCACAATACCAAATTGTCAATTGTTAAATATTACTGAGTTTTTTTTTATTGATTTGAAGTTTGACCAAAACAACTTAGCTTGGAAAATATCTTATGTTAATACACCCCATCTTGATAGGTTGGACATAATGGACGCGAAGAGCCATTGTCATCAATAAATCCTTTTAGTCACAAGCAAGTTAGGGTAGGTTACAGATCCATCAATCAAGTTACAGCAAAGGACAAGGAATTTACCTTATATGATTAGGCAATTCAGTTTCACCAGCACAAGCTTTGATGCATGGGAAAACTGTTGAAAGAACCTTTATGATCCATCTCGCACATTGCTCCCAGTATGCCAGTGAGATGGATAGCGAAAGTTGGCTAACATCAGTTGGAGAAGGGCAATACTTTATCTCCTTGTGAGGAAGAAGAAAAGAGCAAAGTGCTATGCTCAACTTTACAGAATACTCATTCCATTCTGATGTATCAAGAATATCCACAGGATTTGAGAAAGATTCTAATGCTGGTGAAGGTCCGGTGCTTTCTTTATCAAGTTGAAGGCAGGCCTGAGGATCGAGCGACTTTTGCTGATGAAACTCCTGGAGCATAAATGCAGGCCAACAGATACTGTTTGCAAATTTATGTATCCGTCCATTTTCACACAAGAATTGCAAATTATTGACATTTCCAAAACTGGACTGACAGTCAAGGACACAAGAAAAACAAATCATGCAACAGCATATGGCAACAAATTTCCAACAATATACTAAGTTCAGACCAAAATAGTTACAGCATAATTAAGTTAGCACTATCAGTATGTCCTTGTCAGACAAGGCAGTACAACCAAATGTTTAATTGTTGTGAGGTTCACTAATCTAATTGAATGTAGACTTAAACCTTCATATAGTAATGTTCACTTAAAACTGATGCAAAATAGTTTATTAATCACTATTATAATAAGTAATATAAATCATCATCAATCACAACTTAAATCATATGTTTCATGCTTCATCTTTATGAAACTAGTGCAGATCATCCAACAACAATATAGAAGCCTAATTGTAAAAGAACGTGGATAATTGTTCAAGTAGTGTAATATTACAAGATGCTGCCTCACGTATTCAGTAGATTGTCTATCATAGCTCCAAAATAACAGAATTTCTTTTAAAAAAACAAAGTATTATAGCAAAATGAACTCATTTCTGTACTTAAAAATGATGGAACAGGATACACTGCTTCCCTCAGAATTTCCAAAGATAGTATCTGGAGCTGGAGAATGCCACACCTGCAAAAGGATGCTATGTAAGATCACAGAACAAAACAGATTGAAAGATTAGATATATTTAGCAGGTTATCTCTGCCAGATTGTTGTTACAATGCACCATCAACTTAAAATGGCAAAAGCACTCCTATTGAACACTGTGGTAGGTCGCTTGCCAGACATTATCATTAATAAAAAGTCACAGCTATTCAGCCAAAGAGGAAATGGAGGTAATTTACTCTAAAATACTCCTCCAATAAAAACAAGACTTTATGGAATAATACGTGCTATTAAAAATTCCAAACTTTGAGCGCTCTTTTTCTTATGGATATCTAGATTGGATGAGAAAACGATATCCCAAAAAATGCTAAATACCCAAAAAGTAAACTAGATATCAGTGGTTAAAGTTGCATTTTAGTAACCATGTTACAAAACATCACTCATTATTTGACTGAAGTAGCAGCCGCACTAGCTGTTAATAGAGGAGAATGTGGAATGTGGAATTTTGTATTAATGATTAGTCATGTTGTCTCTGTAACAACTAAAATGAAGGAATGGAATGTAAAGAGCCTCTGGGGAATGGAATGTAAAGAGCCTCTGGAAGGGTAAATCTTTCTCCCTCTCATCAATTGCAATTACTGCCCTCTATTTCAAACTTTAGGATCCCCTACATCAAAGGGTTGGTTTTGCCACTGATGAAGCACGTACCTTTCATCACTGGGAACAAAAGACTGCTTCGAGACTGAAAATTTGCATGATGGCAGTCCAAGTCCATCTAATAGAACCTCCAGCCCCCCTATACTTCTGAAATGATTTTGTGCACGAGTATTTTCAGATATTGTTGATCTTAGAGAGTACAAAGTTATGAAGTGGAGTGACAAGTCAGTCCACTGCTCTTTCAAATTCAGCCTTCGAATGACCCTTAGGAGTTCTGCAAGTAAAAAATAGATATTTAAGCTACCAATGATGCAAAAACGTGGCTTAAATGATATAACAAGAAGAAATTCATTGGACCAATTTTCTTGGATGTACTGACATTTGAAGCATATATGGAAAACTACTCAATGCACCCATTCAACAGAGCTTTAAAAATATATTAACTACAAGATTTAAGAAATTTAGTTATACAGACTCTATGAATTTGTTAGACTTCACAAATATATTGTGCTTGGTGAAACAATATTTCATTACATTTTATTCCATGCCAACCTCTTCGATGCAATTTGGGTATCTATTGGCAGCATAATTATAGTACATAGAACATATAACTTTATAAACAAATTAAGAACTCAGTGCTGCTGCTGATTGTATCTGATACATCTTGCTCTCACCCACCTGCATAAAAAATGTAGAATGACAGGTGGAGGGAAAATAACTTTGAACACACAAATCTACTCTTGACAAATTTTAATTACAAACCAACTGTCATTAATTTGGAAAAGGTCCAAGTTTTTTTTCAGATTAGTTATCAAGCATTGCTATCTATTTCACTATATTCAAAGTTGGCCCTCAAGTGGCTCAGTTCCTTTTACCAAAACTAAACTTAATAACATCAACAAAGCCATGTTAGGAGTTTAGGACCATTTATCCCAGGTTATATTTAACGGTGTTTGCACCATGCATCGCATGTTGTACTTTCTATCAAATTCTTAGCTTCATAGTGGAACTTCATTTAATCATCATTTTTCTATGATACTTCCCTTCCTAAAATACTCCCTCTGCTTATTTTTACAGAGCATACTAGAGTTTGAAAAAAAAAATCAAACTTCACAAAATTTACTATAGCTAGACAAATTATATGCATGATTATTGTGCAAAATTGTATCAGTAGATCCCTATATTATTGTGCAAAATTGTATCAGTAGATCCCTATTTGATAGATCTTAAAATACAACATTGATTTTTTAGCAATTTATAATACATTGCAAAGAGATTTAAAGTCAATGTATGCTCATAAAGACTTCTCCAAATCCCAATATGCTTTATAAAAGAAATGGAGGGATATGTTTCTAGAAAAGATGCAATGCACTTGAAACAATCAGCAAAAAACATCAAGTAAATTGAACTTGGACCATGCTTTAAGATTACTTGAAAATTATAAGCATTGAAAGGATAGCATTACCTACTAACCAATTGACACCACCTGCTTCCATAACTGAAACAATGGCCTTTTTCTGCCAATTTTTATCAGAAACCATGTTTTTTGAAATATTTGGAGTAACTATGGCCAAATAATCGCTTGATAGGGTATGTTTGGAGCTTTTTAGAAACTGTGATATCCTTGTTGTAGTTGGCTCCAGATCCATGAAGTTTGAAATTATTGTAACAATGTACACAAGAACCTTTTGCATAGTCCTCATGTTCTCTACAGTTTTATTTGACAGTTGTTCGTCTGCCGCAAGCAAGCTGGTCAAGGTCTTCAGCTTTACAACTGCAGCTGAATATATGCAGGAAAATTCAGTTAAGACGAGGTCCATAACAAAAGTAAACATGTCATAATCTTCACTACAACAGCGGAAGTTTATCAAAGAAAGAAGGAAAAAGAATGAAACGGATCTAGAAATATTGATATGTTAATAGTTATAGCCAAGAGTGTGTACCTTTCAAAAGAGCAGTGACCTTCTGCACACCTCCATAATAACTAAATACTCTACAGTTATGCACTGAACGGGTAGCGATTGTCAAACACTCCAGAACTGTCAATCCTTCAGTGTTCAATCCCAGGTCGCCCAATAACTCTGAAATGTTAGTGGAGGATTCTGGACAGCTGCTGCCTAATAATGCAGGAAAAACAAGTAAGATCTCAATTTGTCGCTGTAGTTGCCAGACCTAATAAACCACTGAATAACACAGATCATAAATACAATCGTGCATTGTCAAATCTGATACCAAAGAATGTAATTGCTATTAAGCAAATACCAGCAAAATGTATTTCCCTCTTCAGAAGGAGCAGAAAACAATCAACCAGAAAAAAAGAGAAGAATTGGGTTAAGTTGATTTACTCAAGCTGCTTAGCAGAACTGGCATGTTACTTAGACATTTAGATTACGTCTACAACCAGCATTTGAGAGGTAATTGGACATACAAAAAACAAGGTTCCAAAAAGCTACAGTGCATTCCTGTGTTCTTTTTTTAGACCAAAGACTTGTTTGGTCCTGCTTTTATTGAAAGCACAAATGTCTGGCCTACCAGATTAAAGTTCAGGGCACCTAAACACTGTTTGCAGACAGCTTCCCTGGAGAATACCATGGGGGAAACAAACCCACTCCACTATCTAGCTACTAGAAAGAAACTGACCCTGCCTGGATAAGAACTAAACAAAAGAACCCACTCCATGGCATTCATATATTGTGCAAAAATAAGCCAGCATTTTAGCTGATTTCCAGAACCCTTCATATAAATTCTGCCATCTTATGCACATTTTGCAAACACAAAAAAAGCACACGCCTAAGTTTAAACTGTACGAGTATTCAAGTTTTATATGATACCAATGTAGATACTAGATAAAGTCAATGATATCTAAAGTTGGGCAAAATGTTATGCTCCTTTTTTAACTGTGGTCATCTCAAATCACTTAGTCAGAAAAATAAGCAAAGAGATCCTGACAGACATATGAATGGCAGCTTCAAAAGGTGCAGCTGTAGTGTTAGGTACAAACTTCAAAAGTTATATGATACAGTATCAGAAGCGAGGGCTATTGATTGTTGGATAGATCCACTTACTTTCAGTAACAGATGAAGTTATTTGAGAAATCTCTTGAATGAGAATAAGGATGACCTCAGAAGGATGACCAGTAGAGCATCCTAAAACTGTATCATCTGGTAATGATTCTTGATCAACTGACTGCTTAATATGGCCTGGCTCCCAATCTTTAAATGCTTTTACAAAATGCATGTCAAATATTTGAAGGGATTTCTTCTTTTCAGCCTATGAAATTGTTAAAAAACAAAATGAGGCAATATGATCTAATTTAAAAAAAAATGAGTCCCATTAAAATGCTACAGAAGCTTAGTAATTTCAAGTGTACCTATGCTTACGCTATAGGCGCAAAAGGCCTGTAGTGCCATCCTTAAACCAAGCTATATGGTCCAAAAAAACTCAAATTTGTTGATTATTCATAGTCTTAAATTCTTTTCCCTCCTGTCCTTGTAAAGGATACCAAGTAAGGAAACTAGTCCAATTGCTCACTTAATGAAGTTAACTTGTGTAGAATTGTTGAAAGATAGGACGAAGTACATTGATTAATACACCAAAATTGGGACATGTCTGCTGATTTTTTAATGCTAGGACACAAGTGATGCTGATTTACATCAAAAAACAAGTGATGCTGATACAGTCCAAGCAAAAGTCTGTGCAGGAAAACTTAGGACATTCAGACAGCAAGACGGGTACCTTGTCAATGGCATTCTCATACTTCTGCCAAAGTGCATTCAGAACTCCTTCCTCACCATTGTCACTGAAATCACGTAACACAGGATTAAGAGAGAAATAAGCATACCAGATAGTGTAATGGCAGTTCAGTTCAACGAGACGTAACCTTGGAGAAACCACAAACAAGTAGTATCAACAGAACTCAGTTATTTATCTCTACCCTAAAACCTCAGTAACAGAAGCTCGTAATTAGTATTCACAGGCATAGCCAGCCAGGGTAGTCCGCTTGACCACCCCATCCTCACATTCAACGCACCGTCTGTTATGAGATTAGATACTAGAGAGGAAGGATAGTTGTACACTTCATCCATTTAACTGCCAAGCACACTGACATGGAAAAGTTGAAGGGCGGAAAAACAACACAATGTTATCCTGCTACAGTTTAACCAGTTAGCATTCCACATATTTAGCTAATTCCATCGCATCTATCAGCATGAGTTGATACCTCGATGCTTCACCAACGACAGCTGAAAGGTGCAGAGGACACAGCGCACTAGAAAATGCAACACCTAGCTCGAACTCACTGGTGCGTGCACTAACAAATGCTGACTATACCAACACCATGGCTTAAACAAGCAAGTCGCATTGCCCACGGCAGACGAGGCACTCGCGGTTACCTGAAGCGGACCCTGGGGGACGGCGGGCCGGCGACCCTGTCCGCGGAGGGAGACCCGGTGCCTCCTCGGTCTCCGCCCCCGCCGCCCGCGCCGGCGCCGGCCCCCGGCGAGGCGGGCGCCGACTTGCGGAGGAGATCGGCGACGCCCTTGACGATGTTCATCGCCCCCGATCCGGCGCTAGCAGCAGCAGGAGCGCATCACCGCCGCGGCGAGGACGACGACGACGCGGCGACGCGAGGCGAGCCCGCAGGATTCGATTCGAATCCAATCCAGCACGACGCGATCCCCAGGTAGTGACAGAAGTGGAGACGGCGAGATCGCGAGGGGAATTGCAAAGGAAAATGTTCCGGTTGGGTTTTCTTCGACCAGTTTTTTTATTATTTTAACAATCGGATCGAGGAGTGCGAGAAGAGGGATCTGGAATTTGGGAATGGAGGAGGCAGACACAGGCAGGTGGACAGTGGTGGGGCTGTTTCTCAGGAGGGCAGAAGTTCAGGGGGCTAATTAAGATGAAATATTATTTAGGGGGCTAGGTGCATTTCCTTTTTAGTGATTACTCTACGTTGCTTTTATGCGCTTTTTTGTGCTGGAGACCCTGTGAAACCCGATTACTCTTCTTGTGGGATTGCAGAGTTTTTTTTTCGGATGCCGGGATTGCAGAGTTGACCCGCGGTTGCGGGTGTCAGCGATCAATGCCGTTCAGAGGGCGTTTAGTTATCTGAAAAGTGTCGTCACATCAAATTTTTAAATACATACATGAAACATTAAATATAGTTGAAAAAATAACTAATTACACAGTTTAACTGATTAGCACGAGATGAATCTTTTAAGTCCAATTAATCCATAATTAGACATTAATTATCAAATAACAACGAAATGTGCTACAGTAGCCAACCTCTGACTTTTCCACCAACTAAACACCGCCTCACTTCTACTAGTTGGTTTTTTTGCTTCGCCTAGTGGGAAAGAATTTTTGGGAATTTTTACAACTTTAATTAATTTGAAGTATTAAATATAGATTAATTATAAAACTAATTACACGGATGGACGTAAAATCGCGAGGTGAATCTATTAAGTCTAATTAATCCATCATTAGAGATTGTGTACCGTAGCACAACATTATCTAATCATTGTATAATTAGAGTCATTGCATAATTACTGTAGCCCAACGATATTGTAGCGCACGAAAACTTTTGGGAACTAAACAAGCCCTAAACATGAGCCTAATCTCCAAAAAAAAAACACCAGCCAGTAAGGCAGTATGGATGCTCAACTTCATCGTGGTGAATGGTCCATGGCAATGCTAAATCATACTACCACAAGATCAATGGACTTAATGCTTAATAATACCGCAAAATCTAATGATACTTATTTCTTTTGAAAATGCTATTTTTTAGTAGGATCACTTCCGAATTTCGTAAAAATGACAAAATTACAACGTTTAGATCAAACACCCCTAACGAGGAGTCGCAATAAATAGATTTAGTTGGAGCTTTTTATTGGACATGATTTCCTTTTTTGTTAACTAAATTCAACTGATGTGGACGGGTAATTTTTAGCGGATTGTTACTGTAGCAATTAGTGGTCAAATTATGAACTAATTAGATTTAATAGATTTGTCTCATAATTAAGTTGTGATTTATGAAATTAGATTTGTAATAAGTTTATATTTAGTACTCTAATTGATGTTTAGACTAGCGATATAATGGAACTTATGACTGAGACTTAAAAAATCAAACCTGGTCTGATGTTCCCCGCGCGTAGGGCGGGGTAGGGCAAAAGCTGTGACGACGGGCGACGATTGGCCCGTCGTAGAGGGATGCCGGCGCGTGGGGCGGCACGCGGCCATGGCCACGGCAGGGGAGTGCATGGCGTTCCCTCATGCACGGAGCAAGGAAGGGAAGGCCGCGTGGCGCTGAGCTGCGCGAGCTCGCGCGCAGCCCATCCATCATCCATGGAGCTAGCAAGGCGGGAGAGGCGGTGGAGGTCCGGGTGTGCTCACCGTGGGCGGCGGAGTAGCTCTAGCGGTCGGAAAAATAGCCGATTCGATCTCGAGGACATCCCTGCGCAGTCGCCGGCAGCTGGGAACGTCCTGCACAGTCGCCGGCGGCTGGGCGCTGGGTGAGGCCGCGATCGTGGCGGAGGCGAGGTCGAGGCAAGGCGAGGGTGCTGGGCGGCCGGACGTTGGGCACGTGACAATGACGCGCTGTCCTACTCCATTGCGGCCATGCTCGCGGCCCGCGGACCAGTGGCAGCGGCGGCGGCACGTTCACGGCGACGGCGCGGATGCTGGAGCGTGGGGTCACCGTAGTGACCGCGGGCACCCACTCAACAGCTTCATCGCGTCGCGGGCTCGTCTCCGTGCAGGTCAGCACCGCTCACCGGCTGCCGTCATGCCGTGATGCGGCGAGCGGACCGACGGTCCATGACCATGATGCTGGAGTTGGCGTTGTTCGACGTCTACAGGGTGCTGAGGTCCGACGGCATGTTCTGGCTGGACTGGACTACTCTCCCTACCCACACGCGCACCACGTTCGCGCCAATGCTCGGTCGTGTCGGGTTCGAGAAGCACGGAGGTGAGGTGAGGGTGAGCGGAGGCGAGGGCGCTGGGTGTGGCTGGGCATGGGCGAGCGCGATCATGTTTTTTCTTGCGTGTACGACGGAGGCAAATGTGTTTTTTATAGTAGAAAAAATTACATTAGAGGGGTAAATATGTTTTTCCAGTGTACTTAAGTTAATAGTACATAACACCTCACGTACGGAATTGGCATTAAGGGGATAAAATTTTGAAGCTGTGGCACCGAGGAAAATTTTCAAATAATTATGTGGCAGTGAAGAAAGCCATGTTAATTTCTACGGTGAAATTGGCTCCTGTTCGTAAGGACGAGCGGGATGGTGGGACGGTTTGCTGCAGGAGGAACAACGGCTTTGCTCCCGCTGCTGTAGCTAGAGAGTTTCCCGTTCTCCGGGCCCCTCCCTCTCCTCGGCTTCTCCGCTGGTGGCTTGCCGACGGCGAGAGGGAGGGGGGTCCGGACTCGCCGACAACTGGGCCACTGACTGACTGCCTGGGCCTGCTAGTCAGTGGCGACGTCACCTGACTTGGCGTCACGCAACCCTCGTTCGGTTCAGACTCCGTATTTTTTTTAATTTGTACTTAGGCCAGTTTCAGTGGAAATTTCATAGAGAGTTGTTTGCACTAAATTTATATGCCACATCAACATTTTTAATGATATGACATGATCGTTATAAGGAGAGAAGAGAGGGAGTTTTATGGGATGAGAGTAAATTTTCATCCAAATGAACTCTCATGGTACGATTAACTAATTCTCTATTTTTGAAATTGTACAATGAAACTTGCATTGAGACTGATTTTGTAGATGTCCGGATGGGTGCTCAGCGGCCACGGTAAGAGCATCTCCAAGAGTGCCCAAAAAACACTCTCAATAACTAATTTTGGGTATGAAGCTGAAAATCAGCACTCCAACAGTGGCCCAATTGGCTACCCAATTTTTTCGCTTCGCCAAAACCAGTACAATCCCGAGCCAGATATCCGCCAGCGCTAGGTACTCCCAATCCTGAAATTCGCCGCCGATGCCCGCCAAATCGCAGGTTCCCGCGCGCCTCCCCGCGTATTTCCCCTCCAATTCGCGCCAATTTTATGAAGAACGCCACAACAGTCTGCCAAAGGAGCCGCCGTCGAGCCCCATCGCTCGTGGGATCCCCTTTGTCCGCCGGCGGCAACTGTGGTTCGTGCATGACTCTGCATCCCCTCCCCATCGCTCTCCCCTTTGTCGTGGTGTGCAAACCCACAGACGGGTGGCGTAGTGCACCCGCCTAAACCCAAATGGTGAGTACTCAAGGGTTAGCTAGGATTAGCCCAATCTCAGAGGAAGAGCACGATGAACACAGCTGGTTTAGAGTGGTTCGGGCCGCCGGAGCGTAATACCCTACGTCCACTGTGTGTTGTATTGCTTGCGCTCTCCAGCTGAGTCTCGAGAGAGTCTGAGGAAATGTCTGTGTGTCCGTGTCAACCTGTGTTCTAGCGGGCGTGCTCTCCCTTTTATATGTCCAAGGGGAGCACGTACACTGAGCGGGGCCCCGACATGTGGACCCGACGATGTATTATAAACTACACTTTGGCCTTCAATGCCTTAGATCCGGAGATCTTGTCCTCGGCTTCCGTGCGTACCTTCTGACCAGGGATGGTCTTGAGCTGTCCTGTCAGAGTAGAGTCTAGCCTCTGCAGCCGCGCGTCGAGATCATGATGAAGCGCCGAACTACTTACTCAGTCACTGTAGCAGCGTGCACTGTTGCTTCAGTCAGTAGCTGGTCATCATGACTCGTCGCCCATGCGCGCGGCGCTGAGTCTTTAATGCTTGTCTTGGTAACTGACGAGCCGCCTCGGTAACTGGTGATCCACAGTGTGTACTGACAAAAGCTGCCCCGTGCCCAGAGGCATCAGAGCCTGCCTCAACCACTCGCACTTAATGCAGGTGGGTGAGGGAGCTTCCAGCGGAAGGCTTGCGCCCGTGCCTGCGTCTGCGTGACACGTGGCGGCTCCGGACCCCTCCCGAGCAGCTAGCTGAGCCGAGGGCTCACGGGGGTCCGGATAGGTACGTGGAGGTCCCGGACCCACCTACGGGGGTCCGGGTCCACGGTCACAGGTGCTGAGCATTTTCACCTCTGGGACACGTGGTGACACCGGACCCGTCCCCGAGCGGGAAGCGGGTCCGGGACCGTTGGTCCGGTGAGATGGAGTCAGACCCTAGCGGTCCGGCTGCTCAGCTCCTTAGGGCGTATTTACAGATAACTACGCGATTCTTGGCACAGTAGGAGTGGGTACCCCAGCTGCAGGGTACCGACAGAGGCCCCCGGGCCCGCCTCGGGAGAGGCAACGAACCCGTAGGTGGGGCCACTACTGTGAGCAACTTGGCTGCTTCTGGCGCCCAGTGGTGCGCGCCGCAAGGGTCTTCTCCTGCGTCGTCCATCTTTTAGGTCACCTGCTGCATCATCACGTTTGGACCTGTACATGACTCAAGGTAGATGTTTAGTAGCGTGCCCACGGGTCCCAAATCCTGTTAGTTGTGATCCATTGAGATAGACAGCTAGACTCAGTGAACGGAGCTCAAGGGGCCGGCCTTTAGGTCAAGAGAAAGTCCGGACCTCCAGGTTCCCAGTCCTAGGTACTACGGCACTCATTCACAGGAGGTGGTGCGTGCAGGCTTAGGGTACGGAACTAGGCTAAGCGGCTACACAGCTCCGGACCTCCCCGGAGAATGAGTGCGCTTCCCTGAACCTGCAGGTTCCCAAGGGTCCGAACCCCTCTCTTCCATGAGGGGTCTCGAGCTAAGTCACTAACTAGCCAACTCAATTCGGACCACAATCACCGCACAAGAGTAAGAAGCCTCGTGGGGGTTAGCGCAAACATAATGCGTAGATTGAAATTGGAATGTAACATCCCTAGAGGCGAACTGAGAATAAACTTTTTCCTTTATAACTAGATGTACATGAGATATGCGATGTAAGCCAGAACACGGGTTTATGAGGCCGGAGCTGTCCGGACCTCCGGGCCCCCATTCTTAGGTACTACGGTACTCGCCCTAGGGAGGTAGAGCATGCAGGCTTAGGGTACGGAACCAGCCTAAGCGGCTACACGGCTCCGGACCTCCCCAGAGGGTGAGTACGCTTCCATGAACCTGGTTCGCAGAGGTCCGGACCCCTCCACGGGGGAGACTCACCGGACTGGACCACACGGAAGTACTACCTAGTTACAAAGGAAAAGGTTTTATTCCCTGCTGGACTTCTAAGGGTAGGAATTACAGATATGTAGAGTCCGGAGTGCGACCGGAGTCGGCTTAACGCCGGAGAGAGCCACCAGAGTCGGCTTAGTGCGACCGAAGTGGACTTTCCGCCGGAGCGGGCTTGGTGCGACCGGAGTCGGCTTTCCGACGGAGCGGACTTCCTCACATGAGTGAGGTATGCTGCGAGCTAGGATTTGTCGCTCCGCCGCTCGCAGCTTGTGAGGGGGGCCCTTGACGGGCGCCCTGACTCCCGCCGACGTGCAGCGCGCGCCGCTGCCGACGGTGGCTGCTCCACGGGCACAGTTGCCCCTAGCGCAGGAAGGAGAGAGGCGCGTGGCGCTGATGACGCCACACCCTCCGTCATCTCCACGTCGTCGTCGTGGTGGGAGTGCTCAACCATCCGGACCATGGAGATGAGTGAGAGATGAACTAAAACCAGCTAAATCTTCGCCCCTACCTGGCGCGCCAAATGTCGTGGTGTGCAAACCCACAATCGGGTGGCGTAGTGCACCCGCCTAAACCCAGAGGGTGAGTATTCAGGGGTTAGTTAGGATTAGCCCAATCTCAGAGGAAGAACACGATGAACACAACTGGTTTAGAGTGGTTCGGGCCGCCGGAGCGTAATACCCTACGTCCACTGTGTGTTGTATTGCTTGCGCTTTCCAGCTGAGTCTCGAGAGAGTCTGAGGATCTGTCTGTGTGTTCGTGTCAACCTGTGTTCTAGCGGGCGTGCTCTCCCTTTTATATGTCCAAGGGGAGCATGTACACTGAGCGGGGCCCCGACATGTGGATCCGGCGATGTATTATAAACTACACTTTGGCCTTCAATGCCTCAGATCCGGAGATCTTGTCGTCGGCTTCCGTGCGTAGCTTCTGACCAGGAATGGTCTTGAGCTATCCTTTCAGAGTAGAGTCTAGCCTCTGCAGCCGCGCGTCGAGGTCATGATGAAGCGCCGAACTACTGACTCAGTCATTGTAGCAGCGTGCACTGTTGCTTCAGTCAGTAGCTGGTCATCATGACTCGTCGCCCATGCGCGCGGCGCTGAGTCTTTAATGCTTGTCTTGGTAACTGACGAGCCGTCTCGGTAACTGGCGATCCACAGTGTGGACTGACAAAAGCTGCCCCGTGCCCAGAGGCATCTGAGCCTGCCTCAACCACTCGCACTTAATGCGGGTGGGTGAGGGAGCTTTCAGCGGAAGGTTTGCGCCCGCGCTCGCGTCTGCATGACACGTGGTGGCTCCGGACCCCTCCCGAGCAGCTAGCTGAGCCGAGAGCTCACAGGGGTCCGGATAGGTACGTGGAGGTCCCGGACCCACCTACGGGGGTCCGGATCCACGGTCACAGGCGCTGAGCATTTCCACCTCTGGAACACGTGGTGACACCGAACTCGTCCCCGAGCGGGAAGCGGGTCCGGGACCGTTGGTCCGGTGAGATGGAGTCGGATCCTAGGGAGTCCAGCTGCTCAGCTCCTTTAGCCGTAGTTACATATAACTACACAAGTCTTGACACAGTAAGAGTGGGTACCCCAGCTGCAGGGTACCACACCCTTTGAATTGAATCCCCTCCCCATCGCTCTCCCTTGAATTGAATTTACTACTGTCAATTAATTGGCATCAACGATGCAGGTTACATCCATCCGGCCACCATCTAGATCCTTCCACCGCTCGATTCCATTTTGATGTGAATTTCTGCAGGAGAGGTTCGCCGATCTGGCCAATTAATCTACTGACTACTAGATCCTACAGCATCTACAGAATCAAAGCTTTGCGGCATAGTCTGGAGGGCACAACATGATTGGTCAAAGGATACAGCGGATCTAGTAAAAAAACGGAAGATGATGCAGCGAGAGGAAAAAACGGCGTGAGAATAATTAAGAGCCGGGCCCACCTTTTGATGATCTGTCATCATTCAAATATTTTTGGGTAAGTAATTTTGGGAACTGTTGGGAGAGGTGTTATTTTTTACTCCCAATAATTTTTGGCAAAATCTCAAAATCTATTTTTTGGCCTCTATTTTTTGGACACTTTTGAGATGCTCTGCGATGAGAAAACGGAGGTTGGCTTGGCCGTCTGCCCGTCACGTCCAGGGTTTTTTTATCCGACCGATTCCACCGAACCGCCGGCCACCGGTTCCGGTTAACCGGACCGGTTGGACCGGTTACCGATAAAAACCGGTTAAACTCAAATTTGAATTCAAAACTCGCAGTTATACCGGTTTACCGGTCCGGTTTGACCGGTTACCAGTCGGTTTGAGTGGTAACCGGTCGGTTTGAACGGTAACCGACCAAATTCAATTTTTTTTCTTTTTTAGTTTAAATTCAAATGCCCGCAAAGTATACTAAATGAATGTTTGTATAATATGTTTTAGTCTAAATGAACCCTCCAACCCTCTTTTGTACTACTTTTACATTGTATTTGTATACTTTTGTATGCATGTTTTTTTTTAACTTCAAATGCTCGCAAAGTATACTAAATGAACAAATATTTGAAAAAATTTGACACCATTAGATTCGTCGCAACTTGAAGTATTTTTAAGAATTTTTTTGGAATTTTTCCATGTTTTGAAATTCAAATTTAAAATTTGAATTTGGGCCGGTTTGAAACCGGCCGGAACCGGAACCGGTCCGGGCCGGTTAGACCGGTAACCGCGGTTACCGGACCGGTTCCGGCCGGTTTTTTTAACCCAGGTCACGTCACGAAAGCGGGGAACGCGAGCCTTCTCTTTCTCTCCTCGTGCGAGACAGAGAGTGCCGCTACGAAAGCCTACCCCCTTGATGTAAGAGCAGGTACAATAAACGATTTCTGCTTGGCTTATAGCCAAGCCACCTCAGCGTTCACACATGTGGCAGAGAGAGAAATGAACAATCTGGCTGCGCTCGTCGCATACTTTCGCGCCGAGCGCTTGCACTATTTTGGGGCCCCACCACCACCTCCTGCTACCCACCGCGCCGAGAGCGTAGGAATGAGTGTAAAAAGTAGGTCTATTTAAATACTGTACATGAGTATGTCAAGTTAACAGCCAATCTGTTGTATCGCTTGTCTCGTAGGTTGTCTCAAAATGACATAGACTTGCCTTATAGCCAATCTTATTGGCCTTGCTCTTGATCTGCACCTGCACTTGCACGCGCACTGTCGGATCGGATCAGGCGCGAGGTCGCGACGTTATCCAGCCACGGGCAGTCGTCCCCTCCGCTGCCCTACCTGCCGGGTGCGCTGGCCACCGCACGCCACCGACGGCGCCGCGCGCGGGAGGCCCAGGACCACACACACGCACTCCGGACCCGACGGTGAAAGCGATGCCGCACCATCGCGCGGCGGCAGTTGGACCTCCGACGCGCGGGGCAAGTGGGACGAGGGAAGGAACCGCGCGCGTGCGCCACCGCGGCCAGGGCCGCCCATGTGGGCGCGCGCAGGGAAACGGACGAGGGGAAGCTAGCAGAAAAGTCTTCCCATCCTATAAACCTCCATAAACACAAAAAAAACATCATATCAAATATTTTGACACATACATAAAATATTAAATAAAGTCTATTTACAAAATTTTTTGTATGGATGGGCTGTAAATCGCGAGACAAATCTAATGAACTTACTTAATCTATGATTGCAACAGTGATGCTACAGTAATCATCTACTAATTATGGATTAATCATAGATTAATTAGCATCATTAGATTCGTCTTGCGATTTACAACCCATCTATCCAAAAAAATTTATAAATAGACTTTATTTAGTACGATATTTTTTCGCAAAAAAATATTACGTTTCAACTAAACAGTGCCAAAGGCAGCTGGGGATTGTGGTTCAGTGCCCACTGCCCAGTGCCCTTGCCCAGTGCCGACGAGCCTGGAACTCCGAGCCGTCCGCCCCCCTGCTCTATCCGTCGATCCGGTATCCGTGCAGCGACGACGGGGCCAGTGGGTTCTCTGTCCGCTTCGTCTCGTCTCGTACTCTCTCGTTCACCCGCGCGCGCGGCCTCGGTCGAATTCTTCCTTCCTCGTACGGACGCCCGGCCATTGCTAATTGCCTTGCTTCGCAGGTACTACTGGTTCAGGGATGAAAGCGGTCGGGATTGGTCGGGAAAATACTCTAACCAATTTCATTTTTATATTTTAATTCGAAAACGAAAACGGATACGGGAAAGCTCGATCGGAAAAACGAAATCGGTTATGCGGGATATCGAAATCGGTACAATTCGATCAGAAGCATGTCGATAACGGTCGGGAACCGATACTCAAAAGCGGGTATAACAAATCATGCAACCACTTCAAATGTTCAACTCGATACAACGGTTGCAACTATACATAATACACTGGCAAATAGTATCATAATCGAAAGATAAGTAAATGCACTAATACCACGATATAGTTCGTATCACAGGGGCATCACAGGTTACAACATTAATTCATTACACAAAATACAGTATCGCTTCTCTATTGAAGAATCAACATCGTACACGTTGTAGAGAAAAACATTTACATGGGCCCCTCCATCTCTTCATCGCTGTCCAGTGTCCACAACATCGTCCTCCTGCAACAAGTACATAGCACACGGACACGGTACAGAGGGAGATCGTGAATCCGTGAGGTACAGAGGGAGTGGATCTGAGAGGGAGAGTCAGAGAGGAACTAACCAAGGGAGGGGAAGGGGGCGCCGACGACCGACTACAGAGCAGGTCCGCCGGCCGCAGGAGCAGGGGCCCCGCCACCAAGCACATTTGCCGGCCGCAGGAGCAGGGGCGCGGCAGCGGGAACGGGAGCCCCAGCCGGCGCCGCCCTTGGCCGAGGTGACGAGCTGGCTCCTCTGCTCCGGCGGCAGGTAGAGGGCGCGATGGGGGCGGGCGGCGCCGCGGCTGGGTGTCGTGCGGGCGTGCGGCGTGGGCGCGCGACTGTGCGAGGTGGGGAGGCGCGATGGGGATGGGGGCGTGCGGCTGGGCGATGGGGATGGGGGCGATGGGATGGGGCGTGCGGCTGGGCGATGGGGATGGGGGCGTGCGGCTGGGAGGGAGCCTGGGAGGGTGGGACTCGGGAGGTTAGGGTTTGGTGGAGGGTGGGCGCGCGAATGGGTCTTGGGCCGTGACCGTGAGGTGCGATGGCTTTGGTGTGGGCTGTTGTAATTCGGGAATACGGCGGGAAAATATCGAGTTAAAAACGGGATCCGCTAATTCGGTCGGGAAAAATCCCCAACCGATTTCGATCCCGATTTCACCGAATTTTTCCGAATATTTTTCTGATTTCGTTTTTTCCCGAAAATACGGCATTCAATAGGGGAAAATCGGAATACGGTGTGGGTTGGTACGGGATTTTCCCGTTGCCGCTTTCATCCGGCTGGAGGTGATGGTAGTTAGTTAATGCGGCGGGCGGGGGGCAAGTGGCGTGCGCCGGTGGACTCACTGGCCAGACTGACCGACCGACCGACCGTCGGTCGCTCGGCTCGGCTCTGCTCCGCCTCGCGTCGCATCTACCGACCCCCACCCACATGGAAATAGGCAGGGGAAGGTGAGGTGAGCTGCCGCCGCGGGAGAGAGTGAAAGGCCAACGAGTCGGCCAGGACCTCCACGTCCAGCTCCAGCTCCATGGGTCCGATTCCGATCCTTGAGGCGAGGAGCTGAGGCCGGGAGGAGGAGCTGCTGGCCGGGACCGGGAGGGGTACCAATCGTAGCACTGCTCAGCGGCAGCCATGAGCTGGAGACGAGGCGGAGGAGGGGATGGAGGCGTCTCCAGGAGGTGGGCCTTCCTGCTCTGCGTCGGGAGCTTCTGCCTCGGCCTGCTCTTCACCAACAGGTAACCATCCCCATCCCCGCCAGCGGCTGCTCCATCTCCGAGCCTCCAATTCAGGCATCGCTGGCTCTTCGATTCGAGATTCCTTCCTTCTTAGCTCAGAGCTGCTGATTTTCAGCTCGGAGCTGCTGATTTGAGCCGGGCCTGGTTCGAGATCCGCGGCCTTTGATGCGCCCCTGCATCTGCATCTGCATCTGGGCGATTGCCGCGTCGGGGAGGCTTGATTCTTGTCGCTGTGAATTCGTGTCCCCTGAATTTGGGCCGAGTGTTTCTCGACGCGTTTCCGGATTCCAGGGGGTGTTTTGCTAGCTTCGGGATGATGCAGCAGCAGCCTATGCGATTGCTGTTGAGCTGGGATTTTTTTTTCATGAACTGCGAATTTATTGGTTGCCACATCGGGACATTTTTCTTTTGCCAATTTGGTCCGATCACGGGTTATGGATCGTCCTACGCAGAATCCAGATGCATTTGTAGCTTTGTACTCTCTTCTACTGGCTTCCGTGTGTAAGTTGTAACAAACAACAGTGAAACAACTATACGGACATCTGGTTCTGTTTCAGCCATTGAAGTTCATTTGCTTTTTTTTTTTGAAACGAAAAGTTATTTTGCTTTGAACGCAATGCTACTGGATTAGCGAACCTAGTGATCTGTCCTTCCTTACGTTTGTCATGATCGTTTGTTCCAGAATGTGGACGCTGCCTGAGGCAAGCGAGATTGCTAGACCAAATGCAAATGTAGAGGAAAGCAACATGCCAGTTGCTGCAGAGTGCGGTTCTAAAAAGGTAGGCCGTTTCTCCCCCTCCTAATTCTTCTCCAAGCATTCCAGAGCAGTAGGCTTAGTCTGTTCATGCCTTTCTATTGTTGCACCAACAGGTCAACCGCCACATGTAGCCAGTGTTATAAATTCAGTACCTTGTGGTTAATACAATGCCACGCGCAGAATCATCGCTGATACCTTATTTGATTATTTCATTATTATTTGCTAGATCCAAGAAAAACAAGATTACAGGGATATTTTACAAGTTCAAGATGCTCATCATGATGTGCAGTACGTGTTGACTTTCTCTTTCTTGACCTTAATGTTTGTTCTATGAAATTACAGCAGTTTTAGCTTAAATTTCTGATCTGATGTTCACAAATGGTTGAATGTAGGTCACTAGACAAGACGATAGCAAGCTTAGAGACAGAGCTCTCAGCTGCAAGATCTCTGCAAGAGTCCTTGCTCAATGGTTCCCCTGTTGCAGAAGACTTCAAAGTTTCTGAATCGATTGGGAGAAGAAAGTACCTTATGGTAATAGGGATCAACACCGCATTTAGCAGCCGCAAGAGGAGAGATTCCATACGTTACACCTGGATGCCTCAAGGTTTCTAACACTGAAATATACCGATTATTTCATTGGTTTAGAATATTTCTTATATTTTCTGAATAATTAATAATGTAGAACTGAAAAATAGGTGAAAAGAGGAAAAAGCTTGAAGAAGAGAAGGGGATCATAATTCGTTTTGTTATTGGCCACAGGTATGATGAAACAAACTTTTATGGTTATTTGTAATTGATGTCTACAAGAAGTTCTAGATGTATCTATTTCTTCGGAAAGTAACTTGTCATATGCTGTGCATGCTTCGCAGTGCTATATCAGGTGGAATTGTTGATAGAGCAATTGAAGCAGAGGACAGAAAACATGGGGATTTCATGAGGATTGTAAGTTAATTGTTTTAATTGCCTATTAATTTCACACGGGACTGATAACATGAATGCTATTCTCAGTTTTGCTGGGATTGCTGAGTTGCCTTGCTATTCACTATGGTTACAATTTTATCCAGGATCATGTTGAAGGATACCTTGCGTTATCTGGCAAAACCAAGACCTACTTTGCTACAGCTGTTTCACTATGGGATGCAGATTTTTATGTTAAAGTTGATGATGATGTGCACGTGAACATAGGTAAATCTCCTTATGAGGAACTTTATATGTTTGTTTGATCTCAAGTTAGGAGCCAATAGATCATATGTTCAAAATTCTTAATGTACTACTGAACCATCATTAGCCATATCCTTTTTTTATGTATACCACAAGTACTAGCCATGGTGTGAATATGTTTCAGAAATAACTTATGACAGGCTTGGGCAAAAATGTCTAATATTGAAGTTTCGCATTTGCAGCAACGCTTGGACAGATTTTGTCAAGACTTGCATTGAAGCCGAGGGTATATATTGGATGCATGAAATCTGGACCTGTCCTATCTGAAAAGTAAGTACATTGTGAGGATAAATCTCTCTACTGAGGATAGTAAGTTAGTGCTTTCAAATTTAACTCTGTGTTTGTGCTTTCCTTTAGGGGTGTGAGATATTATGAGCCTGAGCATTGGAAATTTGGGGAATCGGGTAACAAGTATTTCCGACATGCTACTGGTCAATTATATGCTATTTCAAAAGATCTAGCAACCTACATATCTATAAACAAGTGAGGAACATGTGTATGTATTTTACTTTTCTCCAAGTATAGCCCAGTTTGGATCCTTTCACTGACTTAGTTGTCACTAATCAAACTGCACCAGGCATATCCTGCACAAGTATATAAATGAGGATGTTTCATTGGGTTCTTGGTTCATCGGGTTAGATGTTGAGCATATTGATGACAAAAGACTTTGTTGTGGTACTCCGCCTGGTAAGCTTCCATTGCTTCATACCTGACCAACTTTATATTGCTTGATCATCAATCCATCATCAATCAGGCTCGATCATTTAAGTTGCTTTCTTAAATTGTAATGTTTGGAAGTACTTCATAGACACGAAGGGTACAAAAGTGTTTTCATGGAGTCACATCCATTACTTGTCTTCAACTACAGATTGCGAATGGAAAGCTCAGGCGGGGAACATTTGCGCCGCGTCATTCGACTGGAGGTGCAGCGGCATATGCAACTCCGAGGGGAGGATCTGGGAAGTCCACAATAAGTGCGCCGAAGGCGAGAAGGCGCTGTGGAACGCCACGTTCTAGCACAAACGAGGCAGCGGCAGAAGTCGCAAAGTAGATCCATCCATTTTGACTGTTTTGTTTGTAAATTGTCCCACCGTTTGTATCTAATTGGTTTGTAGGTAGTCTGTGATTTTGTGACGGGCTAACACCGACGAAAGCGGACCAAAATTTTAGGTAGTGTCTGTCTGCCGGTGGCGGTGAAGAAGGGTATAAGAGGTGGTGCATTCTTTTGAGCGAAAATGTTTAGGGTGGTCATTTGTACCGATCTCTTGTACTGTATGTATGGCTGCCAAAATGTGAGACCAAGAATAAAAACTTCCGTACCTCCCTGGTGCTACATTTCGTAATTCCCAAATATTTGTCGAAATCTATTGAGATTCAAGTGCAGAAATTCAGCTTTACTCTATAATTTCTAATGTGGTATCCACTTTGAACTTTTTCAAGGAGTAAAGAGACGTCATCCGACTTTAGCAGTGAATTCAGTCTGAAGCTGCGGCTGAATCTTTTTGCAAATTGTCAGCAACGCTTGTCCAAGAAGCTTCTTCCCTTCATAAAAAAAAAGGAAGCTTCTTCGCGCGCATAAACCACTGAGAAAACAAAACGAGGCCCACCAGTCAGTGAGGTTCCGACAATTCGCGTGTACCATTTTGTCCTGGGCCAGTGCGCGCGCGGTGCCAGCAACCACCATGTCCTTTTTCCAGTTTCGGCGCGCTTCGTTTCCCTTCCCGCCATGGTTTCCCTCCACGGTTCACCTCTTCGCGCCCTCATAAATCTTCTACCTTACTCGCCCGGTCGCCCCCCAAGCAATCCCACAGCTTCGTCGCGCTCGCGCCGCCCGTTCCCATCGCCTTCGTCTCCTCCGTCCGGCCATGGACCGCCGCCTCCGCGCCACCCCGCGCGCCGCCGAGCGCAGCAGCCACCACCAGTTCCTCCGCCCCGGGGCGCTCGCGCGGCTCCGGGACTCCAGGATCGTGGCCCGCTCGCTCCGGTCGTCGGCGTGCCTCCTGCTCCCACGGTCCGCCCCTCCGTCCCCCGCGCCGCGGGCCGCCGTCGCCGCGGCGGAGCAGGCCGCCGGCGCGCCGCGCTTCCTGGGGACGGGCGGCTCGGGGCGGTACCCGCTCCGGAGGAGGGTCGCCGCGGCCAGGGGCGTGGCGTTCTTGCCGCCGCCGTCGCCGTAGCCGAGCACGAAGGCGTCGTTGGGCGTGCTCGTGTCGTCGCCGGATGACCCGATCCCGTCCCCTGGCGCTGGGATTAGTTCAGGACGTGTGTCTAGAGCTCTAGATTTGTGTTTAGCTCAGTATGATCTGTGCAGATGGTTCGCAGTTTCTATGTTTAATTGACAGTTCCGATTTGAGGAGCAATAATTACTTCGGAGTTTTCTTGTTCCGATATAATTTTGGACTGTAGAGTAGAGCCAGGTATTATTCACCTTGTTTGCAAGATGCAATGCGGATGCAGATGCTAATTGCTTTGCCATCCTGCAAAACAACTGAGTCCAAAAGGCAATTAGCATCCTGTTCTGCAAAACAATCGTGACCGCTTCGAAGCAGAACAGGATGCACAGCTTGTAGCTTGTCTTGAGTTTGGTTGATCTGATTGGAAACCAAAAACTGATGGTGATGATGGCGAAATTAAACCGCAAGAATTGAGCACTGAGATGTGTTTGGGGCGATGAAGCGGGCGCGTATCCGTCAGTATTACCAATATGATTTGCGTTGGCCATTGCCATAGCCCATAGCCACAGCCTTGCCGCTTGATTGAGCAACTGCACTGCACACGTATGGTCCCATTGGTCTAATCTGATCATATACGCACATATCAAGTAATTGCATATGCGTACGCACCAATGCACCACCACGATTGACGATCCCAACAATCTTCGTGCAACGATCGGCGGTTGGTCTCGCAGTGTCACGACGCCCTCAGTGGCGACCGAGCTAGAGATCCTTTTTCTAACAGTTGGAACTTGGAACAAAGTTCTATTTCCTTGCATGCATCCTTTTTGCTCCCTATATGATGTTGAGATCATCCCGGGTGTACAATTGTACATGGCGGCTACGGCAATGGCGAAAGAGGCAGAGAGGCCGCCCCCCGTGGGGCGGCGGGGGGCGGAATGCAGAAGGTCGAGACGAAGCGCATCGAGTGCCCCGAAGAACAGCACATGTGCGCTTCTCCGAGGGCTGCCACGGACCCACGGCCTCCGCAAGAAGGCCATCAAGCTCTGCGAGCTCACCGGCGCGCACCCTCGCCGTCATCACGTTCTTCTTTTGCTGCCGGGAAGCCCTACTCGTTCGGCAACCCCTTCGAGAACATCATCGCCAACTTTTCTATAAAAAAAAACGCCATCGCTGCACAGCAGAGAGAGAGAGGAGGGGGAGCTTCTTGTTTTGGTGTTCGGGTTGCATGCTACTTACTTGGTGGTACTTTGTAACCGTCTTAGTTGTCTCTGAGTATTAAAGTTTGTATCAATTGTATTTTTTTATTTTAATGAAATGCGTGCTCAAGAATGTTCATGTACAACTTTGCATAACATCTTTCTATATCGGCGCAAAATCTAATCTAATGTCCGCACTCCTGGGTCTATTTATTTTAAGAGCTTATAAGAAATTATACTAGTATGCATTGGTGGTTTTGTCTCTATCTTCTAGTAGTTTAATAATATTTCTATGACATGTAGGCCTGCATACATCTTCATGACTCTGGATCGTGACTAGCTTGATAGAGATGTGTTATTTATCATCCAAGTTTATCAATTGAGTAGGCTTTATTATACCTTTGTTTCCTTGTGTCTATTTAAACCATTCTTAGTTTATCTTGTAATAATGATCTATCAAAAAACTTTTTTTTGGTTAAAATTAGAACCCAATTTTATGTTGGAATTATAGGCTTGGCCCATTTATTCTGTTCAATGCAATAAAAGAATTCAAAACTCACTATTAATTGCTAGGAAATCAATTGTTTAATACTGTATCGGAATTTGAGGAGATCTCAACCAACTTAAAGGGTGGGCCCTATGTACATCACTTGTGAAGCCGGTAAGAGGAGATCGGTGAACCACGCGCTCGCCTCGCCGAGGCCGAGGGCGTGGGCATATGCAATCAGAGACAATAAACGTTGTTGAATGCATTCAGAGACAATAAACATGACAGTGATGACAGAAGAATCATGGCTTGACCGTTGGCACTGATTCACCAGTAACTGCTCTCATCAAAGCCATTTACAGCGTCCAAGTTCGTTGAATCTGAGGCACCTCCACGCCTATATAAACCAGCCTCTCCTCCACTCATCCACACAACACAAGCACTTGCTTCAGATACTCCTGCTTAGGAGATCTCTCCCTTCTCCCTCTGCTGTTTTCTGCCATTCCCATCGCTACCGCTGCACGCACAGTTCTAGCGAGAGCAGGCCTCTGGAACCTTTGCTCGCTGAAGGTCCTGAACGGAATAGCAGGCAATCAAGTTTTTGGGGAGCGTCTTGACGCGACTGCTCGCTCTCTAAACGACTACTTCGTCTACATCCCGGCGTGAACGTCTACCTCGTCATCCCGGCGTGAATGACTACTTCGTCTACTTTTTGGTGACCGTTCGTGGGACTGCACTGCGAACATCTTCCTGCATCAACGTCGTTCGGCTACATCGAACAAGGCCAGTCGAATAGAATATCTATTCCAGCTGGTAACGACGCAACCGGTGCCTTCGGCACTGGTCCCGTCTTGGGGTACATTCTAAACCTATTATGGTTTAAGTTTTTGTTCATGCTTATCAGTAAAAATAACATGAACACAAGCACATATTTTGTTCACACATTATCACTCTTTTTATGCCATGAAATTGCTAATAATATTTAGAATTAAAATATATCGAAAATTGTTTAGTTATCTAACATCTTATACCTGCGAATGGCTGCTCTCCTCTGTAAATTGAGGCTATTTGATTCAAGTGCTAATGGATGAAGGTGCTAAATTTTAGCATCCGTACATTCAAATGGAAGTGCTAATACGGTGAACTAAACTCTAGCTAAGATTTAAAAAATTTTATACGAATACTAATACGTGCTAACTTTAGAACTCGACTAACTTCGATTCCAACCAAAATCAATGTGGTCCGGGTCGGCAGAGGCAGAGTCACGCTCCGATTCGCCGGTGGCGGACGATATGGTGGATGAGCGAGATGAGCATTCAGGCGAGGTGGGCCCAACCCCAGGCAAGGAGTTCGAGAATCTAGTGCGGCGGAGCCCAATCCGATTTCTGTTGTGGGAGCTCGATTCGGTGGCGCGAAACCGCGATCATTCACACTTGCATGGCGCCGCCGCCGCGGCCTTCGTCTGCCCTCCCGGCGTGGGCGACGGCCAACGCCCTCTTCCGCCGCCACCGCCGCCTGCTGCCGCTCGTCCTCCTCGCCGCCTCCCTCCGCGACCTCCTCCCCGTCCTGTCCCACTGCCTCGTCTCCGGCCTCGCCCGCAGGCCCTTCGTCGCCTCGCGCCTGCTCCTCGCGTCCTCCGGCCTATCCCTCCCCTTCTCCCTCCGCCTCCACTCCCATCTCCCGGCCTCCTCCCTCTCTCCGTTCTCCTTCAACTCGCTCATCCGCGCCTCCCCGCCCGGCCTCGCGCTCCGCCTGTTCGACCAAATGCGCCGACGAGGCTTTTCCCCGGACCCCTACACCCTCCCATTCCTGATCCGCGCCTGTTCCGGCAGCGATCCTCCACTGTGCCAGTCTCTGCACGGGCAAGGGTTCCGTCTTGGCTACGGCGGCCACCTCTTCACGCAGACGGCGCTGATGAACATGTACTTTGCCTGCGGGTCTGTGATCGCCGCTCGCAGGGTGTTCGAGGAAATGCTGGTGAGGGATGTGGTTGCGTGGACGGGCATGGTCTCCCGTTATGTAGACTCCGAGATGTACCTGGAAGCAGTTGAGGTGTTTCAGGAGATGAGAGGCGCTGGCGATCTCGTGCGGCCTAATGAGGCAACGGTGGTGTCAGTTGCCTCTGCCTGTGCCGGTCTGGGCTCGCTGGAGTACGCCAAGGGGCTGCATTCGTATGTGGAGAAGGTTGGCTTGGAGGGCGAGTTGATTGTCAGGAATGCATTGATTGACATGTATGGGAAGTGTGGCTGCATCGAGTCAGCTCGTGGGTTGTTTTGTTCGATGCATGAGAAGGACCGGCATTCATGGACAGCAATGATTTCAGGACTAGCTTCACATGGGCATGGCAACGAAGCAGTTGCTTTGTTCTTCCGCATGTTGGAGGCGGGAGTACGTCCTGATTCGACTACCTTCATCGTGGTTCTGTCTGCTTGTAGCCATGCTGGATTGGTGGATGAGGGGATACATGTCTTCTATTCCATGGAGAGTGAGTATCACGTCTCTCCAAGCATCAAACACTATGGTTGCATGGTGGACCTTTTCAGCAGAGCAGGGCTCATTCACCGTGCTTACGAATTCATTGGCACAATGCCTTTTGAACCAAACTTGGAGATTCTTGGGGCCCTGCTGAGTGCATGCAGTATAAATAATGAATTAGAGATTGGGGAGCTCGTGCTCAGTAAGATTGAGTCACTCTGCTCATACAAAGGAGGTGCTGGTGTGCTTCTGTCCAACATATATGCCAACCAAAACCTGTGGCAGGAAGTGGATACCATTAGAAGGAAGATAAGAACTGAAGCAATTGCCAGGAAGCCACCTGGTCAGAGTTTGATTGCAACAGAAGTTCATTGCATGAGTTTGTGATTCGTAATTTAGCAGAATTACTTCAGAGGAGCTGCTGCTCCTGATTTTGGATAGGTTAGGAAACTTGTAAAGAAACCTATCCTTTCTTTCAAAAATTAATTATAGACTGAGTATTCGATGTCTATCCTCACATGTTACTTATTTTAAAATGTCTGCATTTGGTTTTACTGTTAAAAAATGAACCTGAAATGCACAATTCTACAATCATTTACTCTTCTACAAACTAGATGATGAGGAATCATGTATTGATTCCTGGGGATGGGCGGTTCAGGGCGTTTGCTTTCGATGATTCTGTAGGCCAGCTGAAATGGAAGGTGTTGTGGGAGAGTGATCCCTTCGGACAGCAGCTGTCTCTTCAATACTGCGGGGTAAGTTTGTTGTCATACTGTTCTATTTGGTGATTTTAACAAATGGGAAGGTTGCATATTATGCTTTGTAACACCACTGTTTTGATACAAATACGTGATGGAACACAACCGGAATAAGGCTTCTGAGTTCAGACAGAGGCAACTTCTTCAACCAAATATTTAACAGTTCAGTACCTCAGCAATTCATAAGCCTTTTCCTGCTTCTTAAGGTTTGATTTTGTTAAAATGATAATACCTGTGTTCCTCTTTTTTTCTTTCTTTCTTTTTTTGCCTCATGGTATCCTGCAAACTTGGACGCAGTTTGCATATTTCCATCCTGCCTGATAACGACTTTTCTCTTGCCTGAAAAAGGGTAGACAAATCTATTCATATTTATTCCTGTTATGATTTCGACTATCCAATAAAACAAGTTGTATGGAATGATTTGCAATAATATAAACATATATCATCTAGATGAGCAGCTTGATGTTAATTCAGTTCATATATTTAAATCTTTTTTCAGGGCTGCTCAAATGTCATGTGTTGATTGTCGAATGTGATGACATTAGTTCGATCCAAGAGCATGTCAATATGTTGAGTTCCTTATTTAGTCAACTGAAGGAATTTAATGGTCTTGACAACCTTTATGTGAGATATGATTGTTCACCCACTGTGCTATAGACATCAAACCAGAACCGTGACAATTGATAGCCTTAGTAGACCTATGAAATTCTATTTGTGTGTTGTTGTTTTTACTCTTTAGCTGCAAAATTTCATGTGCGTAAAGCAATATGCATCCTTTGTGACAAGTTTCTGGACAAGAGGGTGACAAGCAATATGGCGGCAAACTTCTGGCATCCTTTGTGACAAGAGGGTGCCACAAAAGCTAAAACGCAAATTCTATAGGACAATAATTCGTCCGGCGATGTTATACGGTGCTGAATGTTGGCCTACAAAAAGGCGACATGTCCAGCAACTGAGTGTAGCAGAGATGCGGATGTTGCGGTGGTTTTGCAGGCACACAAGGGGGGATAGAGTCCGGAACGAAGTTATTCGGGATAGGGTCGGGGTGGCACCAATTGAGGAGAAACTTACCCAGCATCGGCTGAGATGGTTTGGACATGTCCAATGAAGGCCTCCTGAAGCGCCGGTGCGTAATGGGGTTCTTGAACGGGTCGATAATGTAAAGAGGGGTAGAGGTAGACCTAAACTGACGTGGGATGAGTCGGTTAAGAGAGACCTTAAGGATTGGAATATCTCTAAAGAGATAGCTTTTGATAGGAACGCTTGGAGACTAGCTATCAATGTGTCTGAACCTTGAACTTATTTCTTTCGGGTTTCATCTCTAGCCTACCCCAACTTGCTTGGGAAAAAAGGCTATGTTGTTGTTGTTGTTGTTGTTGTAAAGCAATATGCATGTGTTATCGCCATCTTTCTTACTATCTGGACTTTTCATAGTGTTTTTTTCCCGAAAAGATGACTTTTTGTAATGTTGACATTGCTAATATTTCTTCCCTGTTTGCTCGAAGGTAGCAGCAGCAGTTGTTTGTGATCCTGAAATTTCAATGAAGCCTTTCTTGGCAAACCAAATGAAGTCTACTGTGCTTGGATTTTGGGGTCTCAGAAGTGGGGAGGTGAGTTTCAGTACTATTAATTTGCCATCGTTGCATTATGTTGGAATTCAGTTGCCCGAATGCCATCTGATATTGTGACATTGCCAAAATAGCATTGGCTACGATACTCACAGCCAATTCCACTTTGTGTGACAACTTGGATGGTATTCTGGCAATTAGTTCTGCAACAGAATGGTATGAAAATTGTCCATGGACTGGACTTCTCCACAAATTTTGCATAATATCTGTCATATCATATGATATTGAATGAAACATTTTCTCACAAGAAAGGACTTATGGTGATATCTTTGTTTTCCAATGCTTAGTGCTTACACCTGACACTACAAAATAGCTGGGACTTGATAGTCCATGATTCCTCATTAGGCATCTCCACCAGAAATGTATGAACCTCTATTAGAAGCCTATGACTTAGTTTCAGAGTCTTGGCAATGATGCTGATATGGTAGAACTAGGGATAGCACGAAGAACCTGTTCATCGCCCTCTCTTTGGAGGCTCTGACTACTTTTAGGATTCATCTTGCTTGTCTCTAACTGATACATGATAGTCTCTTTTATAGAGACGACTGACTTGACCCCTAAGCAATATCCTAACCGAATCAATCTATCTTATCTCTTTCCTAATAAACCAAATTAACCTAATCAAATCTGATTCGGCACTATGCATGCGCTACAGTACTCGTGGGCCTAGGTCGGCCCACTTGCCATAACACTTCTCCACCCCTCAAAGACAGCTCGTCCTCGAGCTGCAATAGTGCTCAGAGTAAAAGCAGAGGATGGAAGTAGCCTGTTGTTGGAGAAGATGTCCAAAAGCGGAAGAAACCGAGGGTGGCCATGACACTGGCGGGTGAGCTCCTCAACGTGAGCCCGACATGAGGGAGCAGATGGCCGTGAACAGCACTGCCCTGAGGTAGATGCTTTTGTGGCCAAGCCTGTCGCCAAGCCAGCCGAAGAAGAACTGCCCAGCGAGCGCGCCGCCGAACACAACGTTGTTCACGGCTGCGGTGGTGTTGGGCGGCAGCATGCCGTGGTCGGGAGTGGCGAGGTCGGTGTAGTAGATGCAGCTGATCAGCTCGGTGACGATCAGCACCTGCAGGCTGCAGCTGCTTGCACGCCATGGCGCTGCGCAGCGTCTCGATGCACCTCTGCTTCTGCTTCGACCGTCGCCGTCAGAGCTGCTCGCGTGCGAGCGGTCGCGGACGGAGGTGCGCGGACTGAGCGCGGGCGGCCGCGGATGGAGGCGCGCGTACGGGGCGGACGTGGGCTACGCGATGGGGGAGTGCGGACAGGGCGGACTGGTGCCGCGCGACGGACGCGGACGGACGCGGATGGGTCGGCCCCAACTGTGGCGCTGGAGAGCCGCCGACGGACGGTAGCAGGTGGATGGACAGCCGCAGACGGGCGGAGGCGCTCACGGACGCGCGGGCGGCCGCAGACAGGCGGAGACGTGCGCGAACGGCGTGCTGACGGCCGCGGACGGAGGAGCGACGGGTGGGTATGGATCCACCGTGATGGGGGATGGATGCCGCGACGGACGGGGCAGCCATATCCGCGACGGCCGGGAACGCCGCCGACGAGGATCTGTGCCGCCGAGGAAGGCGGCAATAGGCGGCGACAGACTGGCGGCGACGGATCTATGACGGCCAGGGGCTGCTGCTTCCCTCCCACAAACGGATCGGCGGCGGCGCCGACGTTGGAGCAACATGGGACAGCGGTAACGACGCCTGTGGTGCAGGGGTCGCTGGCGGAGATGGTGTGGGCGTCGACAGCACGGGGATTGCTGGCGGCGACGGCGTCGGTGTTGATGGCGCAGGCAATGGCGGAGGCATCCCCGTCAGGGCCCCCAGTGGAGATGGGGTTGGCGCCGACGGCGTGGGCGCCACCGGTGCAGGCGGAGAAGGCGCGGTCGGCGGCGGTCCAGGAGGCGATGCCGGCGGCGCAGCCCTGGATGCCCTTATCTCCACAGCCACCTCCTTTATTGTATCATGCGATCGTACCCTTCAGAGATGGCATCGAGGGAAGTACCGATGCGATCAAGCGCGGCGAGGGCCATGTTAGAGTGAAACAAGGCGTCGTCGGACATGGTGGCTGCGGATGGCAGCACAGGTGCAGGTTGGATGGTGGTGGGGTTGGGTGGGATTTTTTTTTTTGCGGCGGCGGAAGCAAAG
Organism: Panicum virgatum; assembly: GCF_016808335.1. Lineage (NCBI taxonomy): Eukaryota > Viridiplantae > Streptophyta > Magnoliopsida > Poales > Poaceae > Panicum > Panicum virgatum. The sequence continues at coordinate 4,706,550 of NC_053145.1, forward strand.
TCACAGGAACAAAGTCTCTGAATACCAAGTGATATGGTAGAACTAGGGATAGCACGAAGAACTTGTTCGTCGCCCTCCCTTTGGAGGCTTTGACTACTTTTAGGGTTCTTCTTGCTTATCTCTAACTGATACATGATAGTCTTTTTTATAGAGATGATTGACTTGACCCCTAAGTAATATCATAACCGAATCAATCTATCTTATCTCTTGCCTAATAAACCAAATCAACCTAATCAAATCTGATTCGACACTATGCATGCGCTACAGTACTCGTGGGCCTAGGTCGGCCCACTTGCCATAGCAGATGCTGTTCTGTTCTACTGTCGCGCCACGCGTGGCCCCCGTGTCTCCTGCTGCTCCACGCGCGGCCCCGATGCCTCCTCCTGCACCTGCACGCTACGCTCAGCCGATGCAGGTGTACTGACGTCGTTCGGTGCCGGCACCGGCGCCGACTCCGGCTCCGGAGGCTCCAACGTCACTGCCGCCATCTCCACCGTCTCGCTCTTGTGTCGAGCCGGAGGTGTACCACCCGCCCGTCATCCATCGGGACTCTAGTCATATTCATTCCATGGTGACTCGGCGGATGGCTTCTCAGCCCGCGACTCTCTCCGCCCCCGAGGGAGAGCCGCGGATCTCTCCGGTACCCTCCTCTGTCCGCGACGCCCTGGCGGATCCTCACTGGCGTCGCGCGATGGAAGAGGAGTATGCGGCTCTTCTTGCCAACCAGACGTGGGACCTCGTGCCGCGACCGTCTGGTTGCAATGTGGTCACTTGCAAGTGATGGCACACTGGATCGCTACAAGGGTCGTTGGGTTCTCCGGGGTTTCACCCAGCGGCCTGGTGTGGACTATGATGAGACCTTCATTCCCGTGGTGAAGCCTGCTACAGTGCGCACGGTCCTCTCGCTCGCTATCTCTCGTTCTTGGCCTGTGCACCAGCTGGATGTGAAGAATGCGTTTCTTCATGGCACTCTATCAGAGACAGTCTACTGTTCTCAGCCAGCGGGATTTGTGGACTCCAGTCGTCCGGACATAGTCTGCCGGCTCAAAAAGTCTCTCTATGGTCTGAAGCAGGCTCCTCGGACTTGGTATTCTCGGTTCGCCACGTTCTTGCTGACATTGGGGTTCACCGAGGTCAAGTCTGACACTTCTCTGTTCATCTACCGCCGTGGGGATGAGACTGCCTACCTGCTGCTCTATGTCGATGACATTGTGCTCATAGCCTCCAGTCAGCAGTTGTTTCAGCACATGATCTCCTCTATGCAGCAGGAGTTTGCTATGGAGGATCTTGGTCAGTTTCATCACTTCTTAGGTGTTACTGTTGAGCCTCGCCCGTCTGGCCTTCTCCTTCACCAGCGGCAGTATGCACTTGATATTCTGGAGCGGGATGGGATGACTGATTGCAAGCCATGCTCCACTCCTGTCGACACTCAGGCGAAGCTGTCTGCTGCTCTGGGTGATTCCGTGGCTGATCCTACTGCCTACCGGAGTCTTGCTGGAGCCTTGCAGTAACTCACTTTCACCAGGCCGGACCTCACATATGCCGTTCAGCAGGTCTGCCTTCATATGCATGATCCCCGGGAGTCACATCTTGCTGCGCTGAAGCGTTTACTCCAGCAAACGTGCACTGCGGCTGCCCCAGCAAACAAAGAAGCCCAGTCAGAACATTAACCACACCTTCCCTTTTCACAGTCAAGAGCACAACCATCAGCCCTATTCATTTCCTGTTCAAAATACCTGCAGATGAGGCCTATATATACTGCCATCTTTTGTCATGCTTCTTGTTCTAGGAGACTGGAGCCTTGGGGCAAGGAACAACAAATGGTGAAACCGTGAAAGGTTGTTCTAGCCTTGTAGAACGCTGAGGCTCTGGTCTGGTGGTGGGCACCCGCACGCAATGTGAGAGGCGCTTGCTTGCGGGATCGGATTCGCGGTCGCGCGCCGTCCCACACCCAGCTTGTGTGCTCCGACCTTGGACTCACTCGCGGGGCAGATCGCTCAGCCATGAGGCCGCGGCTCTTCGCGTTGACAAAGGGGAGGCCTTCTTTCGCTTTCGCCTTGTCCGATCCGGACACGTAGCGAGGCATATCGGCAATCACAGCTTCGAGCTACTCTTTGTCCTGAAATGTAAGTCATTTTATTTTGTCATAAATTAAATAGTCAAAGTTTGACCAAACTTATAAAGAAGAGAAATAAATTTATTTTTGGCCCTCCAACTCTTCACGAAGTCCGAATTCCACCCTCCAACTCCAAAAGCAGACACATAAGGTCCCTCAATTATCCAACCCGTGTGTTTTTCACCCTTGCTGGTTTTGTTAGTGGTTTTAGCCTAGTCAACCGGTGGGCCCCGCATGTCAGACCGCCACGTCAGCAGGGTGGGGCCTATATGGCAGCGGCTCAGGTCGCGGGGCGATGGCCGGGGCGGCGCGCTTGCGACGGCGGCGAGCCGGTGGCCCGCCGAAGATCGTCCGGGGATGCGCGAGCAGCGCAGAGGGGGCGACGCGACGCCGGGAAGCCGACAGGGCGGTTGACGGCGACGGGCTGAGGCCAGGGCGGCGGCTCTGCGCGGCAGCGTCTAGCTCGACGGGGGCGCGGGCGGGCAGCACACGGCAGCGGGCGAGAGCTCGGTCGGAGGGGTGGGTGAGCTGGGCGCGAGTGAAGAGAAGCTGGGCGGCATGGTCTGCCGGCCAGGCTCTCCGCGGTGGCGGCCGGCAACGATGACCCGTGGCGGCGCGGGGCGGCGCCAGGTGCGCGCGGGGCTCCAGTGCCGGAGCTCTTGCGGAAAGTTGCCCGGAAGTTTCGCCTTGGTGAGGGGCAGCTAGCTGTGTGGTTGGATTGGGAGATTAGAGTTCACCAGCGACGAATCGACGGCGACCGTTGTTGGAGAAGAAAGGGTGGAGCTCGAGCCCTGCTGCTCCACCTTACGGCCCGTCGCCACAACGGTGACGGCACCTCCGCGGTCGCCCGTTTTCTCCTTCTAGTTCATTTATGAACTGAACACAAATGTATTTAACTCTAGATTAGCCTCAGCTAGAAATTGAACCGAATCCACACCTTGGTTTATTTACTCCCCCTGCCCACTGTAAGTGCAGCTGATGGATTCAACATGAAGAACAGCCATTGGTACGCGCTTCAGTGGGGAAGACAAATATTTCAGATTAGGTATTTCTTGTTTAAAGCATAGACGTATAAATACACCTCTGCACACACACCTCGTATCAAACCAAATCAAAAAGGCATCCAACCAAATCCTCTGAGCTAAGAACATAGCCTGAGAGAATAAGGAAGGAGAAATCATCAGCAGTTGCACTCGCGCACACGAACAACGGCAGCAGCTTAGCAAGCAGTAGCGGACGGAGATGAGGACGATGCTGTTCGGCTGCTTCGGCCTCGGCGGCGGTGAGGCAGCGGAGGCCGGCAGCGGCAGCAAGAGCGGCGCGGAGAACAAGAACGGGAAGGCGGCAAAGGTGGTGCGGCGCATGCGCAGCGCGACGGCGCGGCTGCGGTCGCTGACGCTGGACGACCTGTCGCGGACGCTGGCCTCGTCGGGGCTCCATGCCTTCACGCTGTCCGGGAGCTCCACGGAGGAGAGGGAGGGAGAGAGGACTGAGAAGATGACCTGTCGCCTGACAGGTGGGTCCGCTGATGACGTGGTTGGTTGATGTTAGCTACCGAGGAGAGAGAGGAGCGGATTAGAGGAAGAGTTCGCGAGAGGAAGAGAGGGAATTCGGCCGGAGGACAGGTTACTCCATGAGAGAGTTGTTGTGTTTGTTCATACATGCCGGAGCTCTGCTCCTTCTTTCCTCTTAAGCAAGGAACCCGGCAACGCGACGCGCACGCAGGCGCCAGCTCACTCACACCACTACTCGGGCCGAATCCACTCACGGCCGGATACACGCATGTTTGGAAGCTTGGGCCGAGATGAGGGCCGAGGCCCAGTTGGATCAGAGTCAGTCTCAGGAACGGTAGTAACACGCCCCCCCTGTAAAGAGCCCGCTTGTCCCCAAGCGGGGGCAGAAGGGAAGCGCTGGCAGAGAGCTTCAAGATCTTCCTAGGTGGCCATGGATTCCGGCCAGGATGACCACTTGATGAGGGCCTGCTGAACGGAACGAACGCCCTTGGACACCATACGCTTCGACAGAATACGCTCCGGGATCTGCAAAGAGTCTATAGGGTCAGGTGGTGTAGGGGAGACCTGAGCACTGGAAGAGACGACCTTCTTCAACTGCGACACGTGGAAGACATCATGGATTGAAGCAGTCGGAGGCAACTGGAGCTTGTAAGCGACATAATCAATCTTGCCAATGATTTGGTAGGGGCTGAAGTATTTGAATGCCAACTTGGCATTAGCCCGTGGAGCGAGGGAGGACTGGACATAGGGCTGGAGTTTCAGGAAGACAAAGTCGCCCACAACAAAGGAACGATCTGACCTGTGCTTATCGGCTTGCATCTTCATTCGGTTCCGTGCGCGGTAAAGATGTTGTTGGAGAAGCCGGTTTATCAGTTGCCGGTCTTGAGCCCAAGAGGAGACATCAGCAGAATGGCTGGAAGGGGAGGAAAGACCCAGACTGCGGGGAGCATAGCCATATAGTGCTTCAAAGGGAGAACAACCAATGGCGGAGTGTGTAGCAGTGTTGTACCAAAATTCGGCCGAACTGAGCCAGTCCATCCACTTAGAGGGCAAGAGTGGACAAAATAGCGAAGGAACGTCTCCAGACATTGGTTGACACGCTCAGATTGTCCGTCTGTTTGCGGGTGATAGCTGGTGCTCAGGCGAAGAGAAACTTTGATGAGCTTGAACAACTCTTGCCAGAATAGGCTTGTGAAGATCTTGTCACGGTCGGAGACGATGGAATCAGGAAGACCATGAAGCTTGTAGATGTTGTCAAAGAATAGCTTGGCGACGCCCGCAGCAGTGAAAGGGTGAGCCAAAGCTAAGAAATGACCGTATTTGGTGAAACGGTCGACCACCACGAGGATACAATTCTTGCCCTGGTAGTTTGGAAGGCCTTCGACAAAATCCATGGTGAGCATTTGCCATGCCGCAGATGGTATGGGGAGTGGTTGCAAAAGACCGGGTGCTTTGGAGCGGTCTGGTTTGGCCTGTTGGCATATCTGACAAGAAGCCACAAAAGTTTTGACAGCCGACTTCATTGATTTCCAGGCAAAGAGCTGCTTGATGCGGCGGTAAGTTACTGGGAAGCCCGAATGGCCACCGGCCGGAGAATCATGCAGAGCTGACATGATCTGATGCTGGAGAGTGGAATTAGAACCTAACCATAAATGGTTCTTGTACCTGAGTACCCCATCATGGAGGGAAAACTGTGGAACAGCCGAAGGATCGACAGATAACTTGGCCAAAAGCAACTGAGCGTTAGGGTCGACGGCATACCCCTGAATGATAGTTGAGGTCCAGGATGGAACACAAGAGGAGATAGAACAGAGAGAGCTGTCGGGCTCGTGAAGTCGGCGGGACAAAGCATCAGCGACCCTGTTGTCGGTACCTTGTTTGTACATGATTCTGTATTGGAGGCCCAGGAGCTTGGTGAAAACCCGCTGCTGCTAGGGAGTGTTCAGACGCTGGTCGGTCAAGTGAACCAGGCTGCGCTGATCTGTGAAAATGGTGAACTCGGCGTGTTGCAAGTACAAACGCCATTGCTCTACTGCCAGCAGAATCGCCAGATACTCTTTTTCGTAGGTTGATAAACCGGCTGTCTTGGGGCCGAGGGGTTTACTGATGTACGCCAGCGGGTGGCTGGACTGCATAAGCACGACGCCAATGCCATTTGCGCAAGCATCCGTTTCCAAGCAAAACGGCTTGCTGAAATCTGGTGTAGCTAGTACTGGGGCAGAGCTCAGAGTGGTCTTGAGGGCATCAAATGCCGCTTGATGATCGACAGTCCAAACAAAGATAGCGTTCTTCTTGAGGAGATCAGAAAGGGGCCGTGCAATGATGGCAAAGTGACGGACAAATTTGCGATAATAACCAGCGAGCCCGAGGAAGCTGCGAATTTCCTTGGTATTGGAAGGAGGAGGCCATGAAACAACAGCATCAATTTTCCGAGAATCCGTGGCGGCCCCCCTCTGCACTGATGATATGCCCGAGATAAGCGATCTGTCGTTGTGCAAATGTGCATTTGGATAACTTCACTTGCCACTGATCACGAGAGAGGAGTTGAAATACTGCCCGCACAGTTCTAGCGAGAGCAGGCCTCCGGAACCTTTGCTCGCTGAAGGTCCTGAACGGAATAGCAGGCAATCAAGTTTTTGGGGAGCGTCTTGACGCGACTGCTCGCTCTCTAAACGACTACTTCGTCTACATCCCGGCGTGAACGTCTACCTCGTCATCCCGGCGTGAATGACTACTTCGTCTACTTTTTGGTGACCGTTCGTGGGACTGCACTGCGAACATCTTCCTGCATCAACGTCGTTCGGCTACATCGAACAAGGCCAGTCGAATAGAATATCTATTCCAGCTGGTAACGACGCAACCGGTGCCTTCGGCACTGGTCCCGTCTTGGGGTACATTCTAAACCTATTATGGTTTAAGTTTTTGTTCATGCTTATCAGTAAAAATAACATGAACACAAGCACATATTTTGTTCACACATTATCACTCTTTTTATGCCATGAAATTGCTAATAATATTTAGAATTAAAATATATCGAAAATTGTTTAGTTATCTAACATCTTATACCTGCGAATGGCTGCTCTCCTCTGTAAATTGAGGCTATTTGATTCAAGTGCTAATGGATGAAGGTGCTAAATTTTAGCATCCGTACATTCAAATGGAAGTGCTAATACGGTGAACTAAACTCTAGCTAAGATTTAAAAAATTTTATACGAATACTAATACGTGCTAACTTTAGAACTCGACTAACTTCGATTCCAACCAAAATCAATGTGGTCCGGGTCGGCAGAGGCAGAGTCACGCTCCGATTCGCCGGTGGCGGACGATATGGTGGATGAGCGAGATGAGCATTCAGGCGAGGTGGGCCCAACCCCAGGCAAGGAGTTCGAGAATCTAGTGCGGCGGAGCCCAATCCGATTTCTGTTGTGGGAGCTCGATTCGGTGGCGCGAAACCGCGATCATTCACACTTGCATGGCGCCGCCGCCGCGGCCTTCGTCTGCCCTCCCGGCGTGGGCGACGGCCAACGCCCTCTTCCGCCGCCACCGCCGCCTGCTGCCGCTCGTCCTCCTCGCCGCCTCCCTCCGCGACCTCCTCCCCGTCCTGTCCCACTGCCTCGTCTCCGGCCTCGCCCGCAGGCCCTTCGTCGCCTCGCGCCTGCTCCTCGCGTCCTCCGGCCTATCCCTCCCCTTCTCCCTCCGCCTCCACTCCCATCTCCCGGCCTCCTCCCTCTCTCCGTTCTCCTTCAACTCGCTCATCCGCGCCTCCCCGCCCGGCCTCGCGCTCCGCCTGTTCGACCAAATGCGCCGACGAGGCTTTTCCCCGGACCCCTACACCCTCCCATTCCTGATCCGCGCCTGTTCCGGCAGCGATCCTCCACTGTGCCAGTCTCTGCACGGGCAAGGGTTCCGTCTTGGCTACGGCGGCCACCTCTTCACGCAGACGGCGCTGATGAACATGTACTTTGCCTGCGGGTCTGTGATCGCCGCTCGCAGGGTGTTCGAGGAAATGCTGGTGAGGGATGTGGTTGCGTGGACGGGCATGGTCTCCCGTTATGTAGACTCCGAGATGTACCTGGAAGCAGTTGAGGTGTTTCAGGAGATGAGAGGCGCTGGCGATCTCGTGCGGCCTAATGAGGCAACGGTGGTGTCAGTTGCCTCTGCCTGTGCCGGTCTGGGCTCGCTGGAGTACGCCAAGGGGCTGCATTCGTATGTGGAGAAGGTTGGCTTGGAGGGCGAGTTGATTGTCAGGAATGCATTGATTGACATGTATGGGAAGTGTGGCTGCATCGAGTCAGCTCGTGGGTTGTTTTGTTCGATGCATGAGAAGGACCGGCATTCATGGACAGCAATGATTTCAGGACTAGCTTCACATGGGCATGGCAACGAAGCAGTTGCTTTGTTCTTCCGCATGTTGGAGGCGGGAGTACGTCCTGATTCGACTACCTTCATCGTGGTTCTGTCTGCTTGTAGCCATGCTGGATTGGTGGATGAGGGGATACATGTCTTCTATTCCATGGAGAGTGAGTATCACGTCTCTCCAAGCATCAAACACTATGGTTGCATGGTGGACCTTTTCAGCAGAGCAGGGCTCATTCACCGTGCTTACGAATTCATTGGCACAATGCCTTTTGAACCAAACTTGGAGATTCTTGGGGCCCTGCTGAGTGCATGCAGTATAAATAATGAATTAGAGATTGGGGAGCTCGTGCTCAGTAAGATTGAGTCACTCTGCTCATACAAAGGAGGTGCTGGTGTGCTTCTGTCCAACATATATGCCAACCAAAACCTGTGGCAGGAAGTGGATACCATTAGAAGGAAGATAAGAACTGAAGCAATTGCCAGGAAGCCACCTGGTCAGAGTTTGATTGCAACAGAAGTTCATTGCATGAGTTTGTGATTCGTAATTTAGCAGAATTACTTCAGAGGAGCTGCTGCTCCTGATTTTGGATAGGTTAGGAAACTTGTAAAGAAACCTATCCTTTCTTTCAAAAATTAATTATAGACTGAGTATTCGATGTCTATCCTCACATGTTACTTATTTTAAAATGTCTGCATTTGGTTTTACTGTTAAAAAATGAACCTGAAATGCACAATTCTACAATCATTTACTCTTCTACAAACTAGATGATGAGGAATCATGTATTGATTCCTGGGGATGGGCGGTTCAGGGCGTTTGCTTTCGATGATTCTGTAGGCCAGCTGAAATGGAAGGTGTTGTGGGAGAGTGATCCCTTCGGACAGCAGCTGTCTCTTCAATACTGCGGGGTAAGTTTGTTGTCATACTGTTCTATTTGGTGATTTTAACAAATGGGAAGGTTGCATATTATGCTTTGTAACACCACTGTTTTGATACAAATACGTGATGGAACACAACCGGAATAAGGCTTCTGAGTTCAGACAGAGGCAACTTCTTCAACCAAATATTTAACAGTTCAGTACCTCAGCAATTCATAAGCCTTTTCCTGCTTCTTAAGGTTTGATTTTGTTAAAATGATAATACCTGTGTTCCTCTTTTTTTCTTTCTTTCTTTTTTTGCCTCATGGTATCCTGCAAACTTGGACGCAGTTTGCATATTTCCATCCTGCCTGATAACGACTTTTCTCTTGCCTGAAAAAGGGTAGACAAATCTATTCATATTTATTCCTGTTATGATTTCGACTATCCAATAAAACAAGTTGTATGGAATGATTTGCAATAATATAAACATATATCATCTAGATGAGCAGCTTGATGTTAATTCAGTTCATATATTTAAATCTTTTTTCAGGGCTGCTCAAATGTCATGTGTTGATTGTCGAATGTGATGACATTAGTTCGATCCAAGAGCATGTCAATATGTTGAGTTCCTTATTTAGTCAACTGAAGGAATTTAATGGTCTTGACAACCTTTATGTGAGATATGATTGTTCACCCACTGTGCTATAGACATCAAACCAGAACCGTGACAATTGATAGCCTTAGTAGACCTATGAAATTCTATTTGTGTGTTGTTGTTTTTACTCTTTAGCTGCAAAATTTCATGTGCGTAAAGCAATATGCATCCTTTGTGACAAGTTTCTGGACAAGAGGGTGACAAGCAATATGGCGGCAAACTTCTGGCATCCTTTGTGACAAGAGGGTGCCACAAAAGCTAAAACGCAAATTCTATAGGACAATAATTCGTCCGGCGATGTTATACGGTGCTGAATGTTGGCCTACAAAAAGGCGACATGTCCAGCAACTGAGTGTAGCAGAGATGCGGATGTTGCGGTGGTTTTGCAGGCACACAAGGGGGGATAGAGTCCGGAACGAAGTTATTCGGGATAGGGTCGGGGTGGCACCAATTGAGGAGAAACTTACCCAGCATCGGCTGAGATGGTTTGGACATGTCCAATGAAGGCCTCCTGAAGCGCCGGTGCGTAATGGGGTTCTTGAACGGGTCGATAATGTAAAGAGGGGTAGAGGTAGACCTAAACTGACGTGGGATGAGTCGGTTAAGAGAGACCTTAAGGATTGGAATATCTCTAAAGAGATAGCTTTTGATAGGAACGCTTGGAGACTAGCTATCAATGTGTCTGAACCTTGAACTTATTTCTTTCGGGTTTCATCTCTAGCCTACCCCAACTTGCTTGGGAAAAAAGGCTATGTTGTTGTTGTTGTTGTTGTTGTAAAGCAATATGCATGTGTTATCGCCATCTTTCTTACTATCTGGACTTTTCATAGTGTTTTTTTCCCGAAAAGATGACTTTTTGTAATGTTGACATTGCTAATATTTCTTCCCTGTTTGCTCGAAGGTAGCAGCAGCAGTTGTTTGTGATCCTGAAATTTCAATGAAGCCTTTCTTGGCAAACCAAATGAAGTCTACTGTGCTTGGATTTTGGGGTCTCAGAAGTGGGGAGGTGAGTTTCAGTACTATTAATTTGCCATCGTTGCATTATGTTGGAATTCAGTTGCCCGAATGCCATCTGATATTGTGACATTGCCAAAATAGCATTGGCTACGATACTCACAGCCAATTCCACTTTGTGTGACAACTTGGATGGTATTCTGGCAATTAGTTCTGCAACAGAATGGTATGAAAATTGTCCATGGACTGGACTTCTCCACAAATTTTGCATAATATCTGTCATATCATATGATATTGAATGAAACATTTTCTCACAAGAAAGGACTTATGGTGATATCTTTGTTTTCCAATGCTTAGTGCTTACACCTGACACTACAAAATAGCTGGGACTTGATAGTCCATGATTCCTCATTAGGCATCTCCACCAGAAATGTATGAACCTCTATTAGAAGCCTATGACTTAGTTTCAGAGTCTTGGCAATGATGCTGATATGGTAGAACTAGGGATAGCACGAAGAACCTGTTCATCGCCCTCTCTTTGGAGGCTCTGACTACTTTTAGGATTCATCTTGCTTGTCTCTAACTGATACATGATAGTCTCTTTTATAGAGACGACTGACTTGACCCCTAAGCAATATCCTAACCGAATCAATCTATCTTATCTCTTTCCTAATAAACCAAATTAACCTAATCAAATCTGATTCGGCACTATGCATGCGCTACAGTACTCGTGGGCCTAGGTCGGCCCACTTGCCATAACACTTCTCCACCCCTCAAAGACAGCTCGTCCTCGAGCTGCAATAGTGCTCAGAGTAAAAGCAGAGGATGGAAGTAGCCTGTTGTTGGAGAAGATGTCCAAAAGCGGAAGAAACCGAGGGTGGCCATGACACTGGCGGGTGAGCTCCTCAACGTGAGCCCGACATGAGGGAGCAGATGGCCGTGAACAGCACTGCCCTGAGGTAGATGCTTTTGTGGCCAAGCCTGTCGCCAAGCCAGCCGAAGAAGAACTGCCCAGCGAGCGCGCCGCCGAACACAACGTTGTTCACGGCTGCGGTGGTGTTGGGCGGCAGCATGCCGTGGTCGGGAGTGGCGAGGTCGGTGTAGTAGATGCAGCTGATCAGCTCGGTGACGATCAGCACCTGCAGGCTGCAGCTGCTTGCACGCCATGGCGCTGCGCAGCGTCTCGATGCACCTCTGCTTCTGCTTCGACCGTCGCCGTCAGAGCTGCTCGCGTGCGAGCGGTCGCGGACGGAGGTGCGCGGACTGAGCGCGGGCGGCCGCGGATGGAGGCGCGCGTACGGGGCGGACGTGGGCTACGCGATGGGGGAGTGCGGACAGGGCGGACTGGTGCCGCGCGACGGACGCGGACGGACGCGGATGGGTCGGCCCCAACTGTGGCGCTGGAGAGCCGCCGACGGACGGTAGCAGGTGGATGGACAGCCGCAGACGGGCGGAGGCGCTCACGGACGCGCGGGCGGCCGCAGACAGGCGGAGACGTGCGCGAACGGCGTGCTGACGGCCGCGGACGGAGGAGCGACGGGTGGGTATGGATCCACCGTGATGGGGGATGGATGCCGCGACGGACGGGGCAGCCATATCCGCGACGGCCGGGAACGCCGCCGACGAGGATCTGTGCCGCCGAGGAAGGCGGCAATAGGCGGCGACAGACAGGCGGCGACGGATCTATGACGGCCAGGGGCTGCTGCTTCCCTCCCACAAACGGATCGGCGGCGGCGCCGACGTTGGAGCAACATGGGACAGCGGTAACGACGCCTGTGGTGCAGGGGTCGCTGGCGGAGATGGTGTGGGCGTCGACAGCACGGGGATTGCTGGCGGCGACGGCGTCGGTGTTGATGGCGCAGGCAATGGCGGAGGCATCCCCGTCAGGGCCCCCAGTGGAGATGGGGTTGGCGCCGACGGCGTGGGCGCCACCGGTGCAGGCGGAGAAGGCGCGGTCGGCGGCGGTCCAGGAGGCGATGCCGGCGGCGCAGCCCTGGATGCCCTTATCTCCACAGCCACCTCCTTTATTGTATCATGCGATCGTACCCTTCAGAGATGGCATCGAGGGAAGTACCGATGCGATCAAGCGCGGCGAGGGCCATGTTAGAGTGAAACAAGGCGTCGTCGGACATGGTGGCTGCGGATGGCAGCACAGGTGCAGGTTGGATGGTGGTGGGGTTGGGTGGGATTTTTTTTTGCGGCGGCGGAAGCAAAGTCACAGGAACAAAGTCTCTGAATACCAAGTGATATGGTAGAACTAGGGATAGCACGAAGAACTTGTTCGTCGCCCTCCCTTTGGAGGCTTTGACTACTTTTAGGGTTCTTCTTGCTTATCTCTAACTGATACATGATAGTCTTTTTTATAGAGATGATTGACTTGACCCCTAAGTAATATCCTAACCGAATCAATCTATCTTATCTCTTGCCTAATAAACCAAATTAACCTAATCAAATCTGATTCGACACTATGCATGCGCTACAGTACTCGTGGGCCTAGGTCGGCCCACTTGCCATAGCAGATGCTGTTCTGTTCTACTGTCGCGCCACGCGTGGCCCCCGTGTCTCCTGCTGCTCCACGCGCGGCCCCGATGCCTCCTCCTGCACCTGCACGCTACGCTCAGCCGATGCAGGTGTACCGACGTCGTTCGGTGCCGGCACCGGCGCCGACTCCGGCTCCGGAGGCTCCAACGTCACCGCCGCCATCTCCACCGTCTCGCTCTTGTGTCGAGCCGGAGGTGTACCACCCGCCCGTCATCCATCGGGACTCTGGTCATATTCATTCCATGGTGACTCGGCGGATGGCTTCTCAGCCCGCGACTCTCTCCGCCCCCGAGGGAGAGCCGCGGATCTCTCCGGTACCCTCCTCTGTCCGCGACGCCCTGGCGGATCCTCACTGGCGTCGCGCGATGGAAGAGGAGTATGCGGCTCTTCTTGCCAACCAGACGTGGGACCTCGTGCCGCGACCGTCTGGTTGCAATGTGGTCACTTGCAAGTGATGGCACACTGGATCGCTACAAGGGTCGTTGGGTTCTCCGGGGTTTCACCCAGCGGCCTGGTGTGGACTATGATGAGACCTTCATTCCAGTGGTGAAGCCTGCTACAGTGCGCACGGTCCTCTCGCTCGCTATCTCTCGTTCTTGGCCTGTGCACCAGCTGGATGTGAAGAATGCGTTTCTTCATGGCACTCTATCAGAGACAGTCTACTGTTCTCAGCCAGCGGGATTTGTGGACTCCAGTCGTCCGGACATAGTCTGCCGGCTCAAAAAGTCTCTCTATGGTCTGAAGCAGGCTCCTCGGACTTGGTATTCTCGGTTCGCCACGTTCTTGCTGACATTGGGGTTCACCGAGGTCAAGTCTGACACTTCTCTGTTCATCTACCGCCGTGGGGATGAGACTGCCTACCTGCTGCTCTATGTCGATGACATTGTGCTCATAGCCTCCAGTCAGCAGTTGTTTCAGCACATGATCTCCTCTATGCAGCAGGAGTTTGCTATGAAGGATCTTGGTCAGTTTCATCACTTCTTGGGTGTTACTGTTGAGCCTCGCCCGTCTGGCCTTCTCCTTCACCAGCGGCAGTATGCACTTGATATTCTGGAGCGGGATGGGATGACTGATTGCAAGCCATGCTCCACTCCTGTCGACACTCAGGCGAAGCTGTCTGCTGCTCTGGGTGATTCTGTGGCTGATCCTACTGCCTACCGGAGTCTTGCTGGAGCCTTGCAGTAACTCACTTTCACCAGGCCGGACCTCACATATGCCGTTCAGCAGGTCTGCCTTCATATGCATGATCCCCGGGAGTCACATCTTGCTGCGCTGAAGCGTTTACTCCAGCAAACGTGCACTGCGGCTGCCCCAGCAAACAAAGAAGCCCAGTCAGAACATTAACCACACCTTCCCTTTTCACAGTCAAGAGCACAACCATCAGCCCTATTCATTTCCTGTTCAAAATACCTGCAGATGAGGCCTATATATACTGCCATCTTTTGTCATGCTTCTTGTTCTAGGAGACTGGAGCCTTGGGGCAAGGAACAACAAATGGTGAAACCGTGAAAGGTTGTTCTAGCCTTGTAGAACGCTGAGGCTCTGGTCTGGTTCATTTAGTATGGTTTGCGGAATTTATAAGTTAAATAAAAAAAACGTGCATACGAAAGTATACAAATACAATGTAAAAGTAGTATAAAAAAGAGTTGGAGGGTTCATTTAGACTAAAATATGTTGTACAAACATTTATTTAGTATACTTTGTGGGCATTTGAATTTAAACAAAAAAAGAAAAAAATTTGAATTTGACCTGTACCAGTCAAACCGGCCGGTTACCATCCAAACCGGCCGGTATACCGGCCAAACCGGCCGGTATACCGGTCTAACCGACCGGCATACCGATCGGAACCGGTTGAACGGGGAAGTTTGAATTCAAATTTGAATTCCACCGGTTCCGACCGGTAACCGGCCAAACCGGACCGGTATACCGGAACCGGAGGCCGGCGGTTACCGGTCACCGGTCGGATACGTGAACCCTGCCGGGGATGCGCGAGCAGCGCAGAGGGGGCGACGCGACGCCGGGAAGCCGACAGGGCGGTTGACGGCGACGGGCTGAGGCCAGGGCGGCGGCTCTGCGCGGCAGCGTCTAGCTCGACGGGGGCGCGGGCGGGCAGCACACGGCAGCGGGCGAGAGCTCGGTCGGAGGGGTGGGTGAGCTGGGCGCGAGTGAAGAGAAGCTGGGCGGCATGGTCTGCCGGCCAGGCTCTCCGCGGTGGCGGCCGGCAACGATGACCCGTGGCGGCGCGGGGCGGCGCCAGGTGCGCGCGGGGCTCCAGTGCCGGAGCTCTTGCGGAAAGTTGCCCGGAAGTTTCGCCTTGGTGAGGGGCAGCTAGCTGTGTGGTTGGATTGGGAGATTAGAGTTCACCAGCGACGAATCGACGGCGACCGTTGTTGGAGAAGAAAGGGTGGAGCTCGAGCCCTGCTGCTCCACCTTACGGCCCGTCGCCACAACGGTGACGGCACCTCCGCGGTCGCCCGTTTTCTCCTTCTAGTTCATTTATGAACTGAACACAAATGTATTTAACTCTAGATTAGCCTCAGCTAGAAATTGAACCGAATCCACACCTTGGTTTATTTACTCCCCCTGCCCACTGTAAGTGCAGCTGATGGATTCAACATGAAGAACAGCCATTGGTACGCGCTTCAGTGGGGAAGACAAATATTTCAGATTAGGTATTTCTTGTTTAAAGCATAGACGTATAAATACACCTCTGCACACACACCTCGTATCAAACCAAATCAAAAAGGCATCCAACCAAATCCTCTGAGCTAAGAACATAGCCTGAGAGAATAAGGAAGGAGAAATCATCAGCAGTTGCACTCGCGCACACGAACAACGGCAGCAGCTTAGCAAGCAGTAGCGGACGGAGATGAGGACGATGCTGTTCGGCTGCTTCGGCCTCGGCGGCGGTGAGGCAGCGGAGGCCGGCAGCGGCAGCAAGGGCGGCGCGGAGAACAAGAACGGGAAGGCGGCAAAGGTGGTGCGGCGCATGCGCAGCGCGACGGCGCGGCTGCGGTCGCTGACGCTGGACGACCTGTCGCGGACGCTGGCCTCGTCGGGGCTCCATGCCTTCACGCTGTCCGGGAGCTCCACGGAGGAGAGGGAGGGAGAGAGGACTGAGAAGATGACCTGTCGCCTGACAGGTGGGTCCGCTGATGACGTGGTTGGTTGATGTTAGCTACCGAGGAGAGAGAGGAGCGGATTAGAGGAAGAGTTCGCGAGAGGAAGAGAGGGAATTCGGCCGGAGGACAGGTTACTCCATGAGAGAGTTGTTGTGTTTGTTCATACATGCCGGAGCTCTGCTCCTTCTTTCCTCTTAAGCAAGGAACCCGGCAACGCGACGCGCACGCAGGCGCCAGCTCACTCACACCACTACTCGGGCCGAATCCACTCACGGCCGGATACACGCATGTTTGGAAGCTTGGGCCGAGATGAGGGCCGAGGCCCAGTTGGATCAGAGTCAGTCTCAGGAACGGTAGTAACACGCCCCCCCTGTAAAGAGCCCGCTTGTCCCCAAGCGGGGGCAGAAGGGAAGCGCTGGCAGAGAGCTTCAAGATCTTCCCAGGTGGCCATGGATTCCGGCCAGGATGACCACTTGATGAGGGCCTGCTGAACGGAACGAACGCCCTTGGACACCATACGCTTCGACAGAATACGCTCCGGGATCTGCAAAGAGTCTATAGGGTCAGGTGGTGTAGGGGAGACCTGAGCACTGGAAGAGACGACCTTCTTCAACTGCGACACGTGGAAGACATCATGGATTGAAGCAGTCGGAGGCAACTGGAGCTTGTAAGCGACATAATCAATCTTGCCAATGATTTGGTAGGGGCTGAAGTATTTGAATGCCAACTTGGCATTAGCCCGTGGAGCGAGGGAGGACTGGACATAGGGCTGGAGTTTCAGGAAGACAAAGTCGCCCACAACAAAGGAACGATCTGACCTGTGCTTATCGGCTTGCATCTTCATTCGGTTCCGTGCGCGGTAAAGATGTTGTTGGAGAAGCCGGTTTATCAGTTGCCGGTCTTGAGCCCAAGAGGAGACATCAGCAGAATGGCTGGAAGGGGAGGAAAGACCCAGACTGCGGGGAGCATAGCCATATAGTGCTTCAAAGGGAGAACAACCAATGGCGGAGTGTGGAGCAGTGTTGTACCAAAATTCGGCCGAACTGAGCCAGTCCATCCACTTAGAGGGCAAGAGTGGACAAAATAGCGAAGGAACGTCTCCAGACATTGGTTGACACGCTCAGATTGTCCGTCTGTTTGCGGGTGATAGCTGGTGCTCAGGCGAAGAGAAACTTTGATGAGCTTGAACAACTCTTGCCAGAATAGGCTTGTGAAGATCTTGTCACGGTCGGAGACGATGGAATCAGGAAGACCATGAAGCTTGTAGATGTTGTCAAAGAATAGCTTGGCGACGCCCGCAGCAGTGAAAGGGTGAGCCAAAGCTAAGAAATGACCGTATTTGGTGAAACGGTCGACCACCACGAGGATACAATTCTTGCCCTGGTAGTTTGGAAGGCCTTCGACAAAATCCATGGTGAGCATTTGCCATGCCGCAGATGGTATGGGGAGTGGTTGCAAAAGACCGGGTGCTTTGGAGCGGTCTGGTTTGGCCTGTTGGCATATCTGACAAGAAGCCACAAAAGTTTTGACAGCCGACTTCATTGATTTCCAGGCAAAGAGCTGCTTGATGCGGCGGTAAGTTACTGGGAAGCCCGAATGGCCACCGGCCGGAGAATCATGCAGAGCTGACATGATCTGATGCTGGAGAGTGGAATTAGAACCTAACCATAAATGGTTCTTGTACCTGAGTACCCCATCATGGAGGGAAAACTGTGGAACAGCCGAAGGATCGACAGATAACTTGGCCAAAAGCAACTGAGCGTTAGGGTCGACGGCATACCCCTGAATGATAGTTGAGGTCCAGGATGGAACACAAGAGGAGATAGAACAGAGAGAGCTGTCGGGCTCGTGAAGTCGGCGGGACAAAGCATCAGCGACCCTGTTGTCGGTACCTTGTTTGTACATGATTCTGTATTGGAGGCCCAGGAGCTTGGTGAAAACCCGCTGCTGCTAGGGAGTGTTCAGACGCTGGTCGGTCAAGTGAACCAGGCTGCGCTGATCTGTGAAAATGGTGAACTCGGCGTGTTGCAAGTACAAACGCCATTGCTCTACTGCCAGCAGAATCGCCAGATACTCTTTTTCGTAGGTTGATAAACCGGCTGTCTTGGGGCCGAGGGGTTTACTGATGTACGCCAGCGGGTGGCTGGACTGCATAAGCACGACGCCAATGCCATTTGCGCAAGCATCCGTTTCCAAGCAAAACGGCTTGCTGAAATCTGGTGTAGCTAGTACTGGGGCAGAGCTCAGAGTGGTCTTGAGGGCATCAAATGCCGCTTGATGATCGACAGTCCAAACAAAGATAGCGTTCTTCTTGAGGAGATCAGAAAGGGGCCGTGCAATGATGGCAAAGTGACGGACAAATTTGCGATAATAACCAGCGAGCCCGAGGAAGCTGCGAATTTCCTTGGTATTGGAAGGAGGAGGCCATGAAACAACAGCATCAATTTTCCGAGAATCCGTGGCGGCCCCCCTCTGCACTGATGATATGCCCGAGATAAGCGATCTGTCGTTGTGCAAATGTGCATTTGGATAACTTCACTTGCCACTGATCACGAGAGAGGAGTTGAAATACTGCCCGCACAGTTCTAGCGAGAGCAGGCCTCCGGAACCTTTGCTCGCTGAAGGTCCTGAACGGAATAGCAGGCAATCAAGTTTTTGGGGAGCGTCTTGACGCGACTGCTCGCTCTCTAAACGACTACTTCGTCTACATCCCGGCGTGAACGTCTACCTCGTCATCCCGGCGTGAATGACTACTTCGTCTACTTTTTGGTGATCGTTCGTGGGACTGCACTGCGAACATCTTCCTGCATCAACGTCGTTCGGCTACATCGAACAAGGCCAGTCGAATAGAATATCTATTCCAGCTGGTAACGACGCAACCGGTGCCTTCGGCACTGGTCCCGTCTTGGGGTACATTCTAAACCTATTATGGTTTAAGTTTTTGTTCATGCTTATCAGTAAAAATAACATGAACACAAGCACATATTTTGTTCACACATTATCACTCTTTTTATGCCATGAAATTGCTAATAATATTTAGAATTAAAATATATCGAAAATTGTTTAGTTATCTAACATCTTATACCTGCGAATGGCTGCTCTCCTCTGTAAATTGAGGCTATTTGATTCAAGTGCTAATGGATGAAGGTGCTAAATTTTAGCATCCGTACATTCAAATGGAAGTGCTAATACGGTGAACTAAACTCTAGCTAAGATTTAAAAAATTTTATACGAATACTAATACGTGCTAACTTTAGAACTCGACTAACTTCGATTCCAACCAAAATCAATGTGGTCCGGGTCGGCAGAGGCAGAGTCACGCTCCGATTCGCCGGTGGCGGACGATATGGTGGATGAGCGAGATGAGCATTCAGGCGAGGTGGGCCCAACCCCAGGCAAGGAGTTCGAGAATCTAGTGCGGCGGAGCCCAATCCGATTTCTGTTGTGGGAGCTCGATTCGGTGGCGCGAAACCGCGATCATTCACACTTGCATGGCGCCGCCGCCGCGGCCTTCGTCTGCCCTCCCGGCGTGGGCGACGGCCAACGCCCTCTTCCGCCGCCACCGCCGCCTGCTGCCGCTCGTCCTCCTCGCCGCCTTTCTTGTACTTGTTTCTCAATCTCGGATTTCAGGGCCGGAGGGTAACGATATGGACAAATGAAAACCGGTTTGGCCCCCGCCACCAGGGGGATAGAGTGGTCGCAGGCACGAGACGGTGGTAAGCCAGAAACTGGGGCAAAAACCGAAGCAAATTCAGAAAGTAAGGAGGAGACCTCAGGCTGCAAAGGATGATCATCAGAGGTTGCAACAGCAATACTGCAAAGCTGGACCACTGTATCAGTGGGAACATGAGGTAAGAGACCCTGAGTGTGACAGATGAAGCATCGTATGGTATAGCCATCCACTTGGATTTCCAGTGAATCTTCATAGGGCTAAAGCTTTCAAGCCAATCCATGCCCAATATTAAGTCAAAATATTGCAGAGGGAGCACCCGCAGATCAGTTGAAAAATTGTGATCATCGATCGACCAAATTGCATTTGGTAAATGGTGAGAACACTGCAGAACGGCGCCGTTGGCCACTTGCACTCGAATTGGCCGGGAAAGAGGTTGAACTCCCTGGAGACGAGCGGCCACTGAAATACTCACAAAAGAGTGGGTGCTGCCGGAGTCGACCAAAATCAGAATGTCCTGTCCCTGAAGAGAGCCCATGAATCGCATTGTCTTGGGACCATCTGAGCCTGCGAGGCTGCGAGAGCATCCAAGGAGAGTGGCAAACAAGTGTGCCTGATCACTCGAAAGTAGAAGAGCCGGGATATGTGTCTGCCGAATCGGACAGCCCAACATGATCACCCACATCCGAAGAGAGAAGGTCCATGAGTTCCTGCACGACATGCAATTGTACTGTCGTCGCGCACTGATGACCCGGACGACAACGCTCAGCGCACTTGTCGCAGAGACCGCGAGCGCGCCGATAGGCTTTGAGCGCCGTGAACTTGTCGACCGATGGCTTGCCGGAGTTGGCCGCGTGCTTGTCGTCTGCTGAAACGAGGGATGGAGCAGGCGGCTTGTCCACGCGAGGCGGTGCCGGAAGTGGTAGAGGCCCTCTGGGAGGCGGCGGCCTCCACTGAAACCCAGCATCAGGACGATGAGCATCCCGTCGAGACGCCGGACCGGCCACTTCCTTCTGCAACAAAGCGAGGGAACAAGCAGTATCGAGAGTAGACGGTCTCTGAACTTGTACAATAGAACGAATGTCATCTCGCAAGCCATCCAGGAATCGAATGGTGTAATACATGGGATCAGTGGTATGTTCATAAGCAATGAGCTGGTCGACAAGTTCAGAGAATCGATCGACATAATCAGTGACTATTGTGGTTTGGCGGATGTGGTAAAGCTGACGGATCAAGGATTCCTATTGATCCCGACCAAAACGCTCAAGCAACATAGACGAAAATTCAGACCACGAACACTGTTTAAGACATTTGGCCACAGATTGGGACCAACGCGCGGCTGCACCATCGAGTTGATTCAGAGCAAGGCGAACCCAAAAACTGGAATCAACAGAGTACATCTCAAAATAATCCTGACATCTAGAGATCCAGAGGCGGGGGTTGTCGCCATCGAATCGGTGGAAGTGTAATTTGGGGAGTTTGCCGAGAAGCGGATTGTCTCGCGAGAAACCAGAGGACACCTGGGAGGGATGGGGGTGAGGGCTGGGGGATGAGTGAGAGGACGCACCCTTGACCGGGATGTGGGACTGGATCAGCACGGATCCGAATTCTTCATCCCGGGGTTGTGGAACAACGCGGTGTCCATTGGGGCCGTCGGCGCCGGTAGGAGCAGGTAGGCGCTCCATCGCCGACTGCGGGGTGGGGAAGATCAGAGGCTCCTGGACGGCGCGCTCGCGGAAGAAGCGATCCCAGAAGTGGGTGACCTTCCTGAGCTCGACCTTGACGACATCGACGGTGGCTTCGATGCGCGGGCGCCAATCATCGAACACCTGCGCCGCCTCCTCCAGGCGATCCAACCGAGCGCTCTGGGTGTGCTCGAGGTTGAGGAATCGCTGATCCCACTTGTCGTCGTGCTCGGAGAGGCCCTTGCGGAGCTCCTCGGAGAACCGCTGTTGCATCTCGTCGAGGACGAGCTTGACGGCGGGATCCATGGCACCGGCGCGCTTTTGGAGTCGGGTAAAGTGATCGTGAGGGGGAAGGGGATCCAGGATAGTGAATCTGATACCAGGATGTTAGCTACCGAGGAGAGAGGAGCGGATCAGAGGAAGAGTTCGCGAGAGGAAGAGAGGGAATTCGGTCGGAGGACAGGTTACTCCATGAGAGAGTTGTTGTGTTTGTTCATACATGCCGGAGCTCTGCTCCTTTCCTCATAAGCAAGGAACCCGGCAACGCGATGCGCACGCAGGCGCCAGCTCACTCACACCACTACTCGGGCCGAATCCACTCACAGCCGGATACACGCATGTTTGGGAGCTTGGGCTGAGATGAGCGCCGAGGGCCAGTTGGATCAGAGTCAGTCTCAGGAACGGTAGTAACAGTTGACTAGGACAAAACCAGCTTCCAAACCAACCAGGGGTGTAAATCACCCGGTTTTGTTAATTGAGGGATCTTAGGTGTCTGGTTTTAGAGTTGGAGGGTGAAATCCGAACTTCGTGAAGAGTTGAAGGGCCAAAAATAGACTTCTTCCTAGAGAAGAATACTAACATCTAACACATCAAATAAGTAAATTAAGAAAGTATATTTCATAATGGATCTAATTATTCACATTTGACATTCAAAATGTTATTATTTTTTTCTATAAATTTGGTCAAACTTAGAACAGTTTGACTTAAGACAAATCAAAATATCTTACATTTCAGGACAGAGGGAGTACTCCGTAGCACTTGTCGCTGTCTCTTCTGGTTGTAGGGCCTTACGATAGCAATTTTTGAGGTTCCTGGTAGCTGTTTCAAGATTTTAGCTCCTACTAATCTCTATCTTTCATACATGCAGTTTCTATTTTGCATGGAGTCAACACGCGTTTTTGGAAATGGCATGACTGGATTGGTCTCGAGGAGCAGTCTCAAATATCATGAGTTTCCTATATCTGGTAAAAAGTGATCGCAACAAACGGGTTGGTGGTGGTGGTGGTTCCGTGGTAGTGTCACTGTTGCCTATCCCACCTTCTGGCAGTGATTTGATCCTGTATTTGATCAAAGATGTGTTTGGTTGCCAAAATATTTTCTTTGAAATAATCCTTGTCCAAATAAGCTCGATTTGAAGAAGTGACATCCTAGAAAAACTCACCCAGGAAAGGCAAGAAGCACACGGTTAATTTCATTTCCCATGTTCGGTGCATCCTATTCCTAGGTGTTTAGTTGGTGAAAGAGTTTAGGTTTGGGTACTGTAATACATTTCGTTGTTATTGTAATTAATATCTAATCAGAAATTAATTAGGTTTAAAAAATTCATCTCGTTCTAGTTAAACTATGTAATTAATTATTTTTTAACTGTATTTAATGTTTCATATATGTGTTTGAAAATTTGATGTGATGGATATTGTGCAAATTTTTTTAAACTAATAATACGAAGCAGTCAGTAGAGCCTTTGGTTGTCGGACGGAGATCGCGCCCACTTTTGTTTTGTCTGTCTGCCACGCGGGCCCGCCCGTCCTCGCCTTTGCCCCTTCCAGATCCGGCCGGGCCCTCTTTCCCATTTCTGATTCGTTGCCCTCGCCTCCTGCCCTGCCTCCAGCCTCAGCCTCGCCGTTTATACACGCCTCGCCCCAACACCTTCCTCTCCGCGGCCGCTTCCTCCTTCCTCCGCTCTCTGCCCTCCCTCTCTCCGCCGATTCAGAGCTCGGCGAATTCGGACAGTGCGCGGCGCGGCGTCGTCGGTCCCTCCCCCGTTCCCCCGTGACGAATCCCGCGCGGGCTCCTGCGGCGCCTCGGACCCCGGTGCGTGCGTGCGTGCTCTGCTCTTGCTCTCACCCTCAGGCGTGCGTGCGTGCGTGATTCCGTTGCGGTTTGCTCGCCGGTCATCTGGGAACCCGCCGGCGCTTTTCCGCTAGATTTACTACTTGTGGGCTAGGGACGAACCGGCGGCGGGTTGCGTTGTTCGTTCGTTGCAGCGTGCGATTTCTCCTGCCTCTGGTTGGTGGAGTTGGTGGTTCCTTTGTCCATTTGCGGGCGGGCGATCCCGACCCGGTAGCTTCCCGACTCCCGCGGCTGTGTTGCCCTTCCGTGTAATTTGTAGCGCGCGCCCCGTTCTGGAATATGCGTGTTCAAGCACGGCAAGGACGTCTGGTCTGTTTCGGCCGGCGTCTTGCCCATATTGTAGTGAATGGGTTCCAGTGCCCCGCAATTGCCTCGGTAGCTTGAGCGCGGCTGTTTCAAGTACCACCAGCGTCACAGCCAGTTCCTGAAGCTTGATTCCCTTCTCAATTGGCGTTTGGTTTCGACCATTCTTCAGGTTGGGCGAAATGGAAGGTGTGGTCGTGAGGAGGGTGATCCCTTCGGACAACAGCTGCCTCTTCAATGCCGTGGGGTAAACTCTGTCATGCTACTATATACCATTCATGGTCAAGCAAATGAAGCAGCTTCTGATAATCTGCAACACCTGGCTCTATTTTCATACAGTTACGTGATGGAACATAACCGGAATAAGGCTTCTGAGCTCAGACAGGTAACTAATTTTACCAAGTAGCTATTCACTGCTTTGGTGCCTGCACATTCCTTGTCCCCCTATGTTTCTGTGCTCTTTAGGCTGCGAATTTGTTAAAATGATGTTGCATGTTGAGAGACCTTAAGGATTGGAATATCTCTAAAGAGATAGCTTTGGATAGGAGCGCTTGGAGACTAGCTATCAATGTGCCTGAACCTTGAACTTATTTCTTTCGGGTTTCATCTCTAGCCTACCCCAACTTGCTTGGGAAAAAAGGCTATGTTGTTGTTGTTGTTGTTGTTGTGATGTTGCATGTGTTCTCAAAAAGGGAAAAAAAGAACTTTTAATGCTCCATGGGTATTATGCTTGGATCAGAGCTTGCATAGTTGCTTTGTGTTGTGCTGATTAGGAAACTTCTCATACCTGAAAAGGGGCAATGCAAATATATTGCCCGTAATCCATTCCTGCTATGATTTTGACTGTCTACGACAAAGAGGTGTAACGGTCATGCACACATGCATTAATTGGGATATCTTGCTACACATTCCTTTTTTGAGAATAATCTTGCTACATAATGGTATGAAGATATTAGATATAGCTTAGCATAGCTGATGGACATTAATTGAATCCATATAGATAAGTTTATTTAGTTTAGTCTCATGTCACCTGCTGATTATCTAATGTGATGAGATTAGTTGGATCCAATAGCATGTTAGTTGGTTGAAAAATAGTTCATTATTTGGCCAACTCTAGTGATTCTATTCTATGGTCTTAAAAAAAGTTTATGCAAGATGTAACGTTTCACCCACTGTCACTGTGTTACTGACTTCAATTCTTCAAACGAGAATAACTGCAATAGGTAACCTTAATAGAGCTATGATAAATTGGCCGTTGATTTGTACCCTCTGTGGAGTTCCTCTTACTTTTAGCTAGAAATTGCTGTACACATAGCGCAAATGTACACATGTTTTTCCCAATTTCGCTTACTCTGAACCTTCATATTGTTGATGCTCATGCCTTTTCTTCCCTCTTTTGCTTGCAGGTTATAGCAGCAGCAGTGGCTAGTGATCCTGTAAAGTACAATGAAGTGTTTCTTGGCAAACCGAATGAAGCATATTGCGCTTGGATTCTGGATCCTGAAAAGTGGGGAGGTGAGTTGCAGTCTTACAACACACTAGGCTTATAAAGCAATGTTAAACTTGAAAATACTCACAGCTTGAAGTGTTTCCACGCTATACTATATGTGGACTCGATTTCCGATGTCTATGTTATTAGCGAGGCTTTCTTTTGCAAAGAAAGGTTGTGATAACAAAAAAAAAGGCGTACCCAGTGCCGTAGGCTTCCCGCACTGTGCGGGGTCTGGGGAAGGGTTGTGATAACAAAAGAAAAAAAAAACAATCGCACCTGATACCATGAAAAAGGCTGTAACTCAAGTGCCCATGATTCCTGAATGTATAATCGTTCATTAGAAACCTGCTGCTAACTTAGTTGCAGAGGCTCTGTAATGGCACACAGCAACCATGTTCATCATGATATATAACTCTGGGTTGTCTGTAGAACTGTATCTTCTCAGAAGCTGTATGACAAGCAAAAATAATGTCAAACAGCCATTTGTCTACTGCGTTTACCAATAACTGCTCCTTTACCTCTCTTTGCTTGTAAAGGAGCCATTGAGCTCTCTATTCTATCGGAATATTACGGGCGTGAAATTGCTGCATATGACATTCAGACCACCCGCTGTGATCTATATGGTCAGGTTAGTGATCTTTCCCCCCCCATTTGCTTGCTCCAAATTGTTAAGGAAGTTCTTAGCTTTGCGCCCCTTGGTACAGGAGAAGAATTATAGTGAAAGGGTCATGCTAATTTATGATGGGTTGCATTATGATGCTCTGGCTGTAAGTTTTCTTGGTGGAATCCTGCTATTTGACAAGGCACAAGAGATATTTGCTAACTGTATCTACCTTTTATGGGGAAAAAATCCAGATGTCTCCAGCTGAAGGAGCACCAGAAGAATTTGACCAGACAATATTCCCAGTCAACCATAACCGTTCAATTGGTCCAGCAGAAGGTCTTGCTCTCAACTTAGTGAGGGAGGCACAGAGGTATTCAACCATCAGCATTTGAGCTCTCTGTTAATTACCTATTATCAATGATAATAATATTGTCCATTTTCTAGAAAATTTTTAGTTATATGTTCGAATCCACTCGTTATTGACTCTTTTTTTTTGGCATGCAACACGTAGAAAGAGGAGCTATACTGACACTGCAAACTTCACTCTGCGCTGCGGGGTGTGCCAGATTGGCGTCATTGGTCAAAAGGTGAGACACTTAAACACAAAGCTTCAACCATGTGTACGAAAATTATTACTAACTCCAATCTGTTTGTGTACAACGCAGGAGGCCGTCGAACATGCGCAAGCCACTGGCCATGTCAACTTCCAAGAATACAAATGACAGTAGAAGATAAGACTGGTTGTGTTGTAAACTTATCATTTGTTTATCAATTTGATATTCTTCTTCTGTTGGATATGGTTGGCACTTTGTATCACAATGTATTTGTTACAGGGAAAACATAATAATTTTGTATTTATTCCGGATAATGTAGATATTGCCAACCAATAATGGTTCAAATGCCCCTTCTCGTTCGGATGGCATGCATGTTTATCTGCCAATGCATTCTTTACTTCTTTTTTTTTTGCCTCACATGAGTATCGACTATGTATCAATATGTCGGTGATTCAGGTGGGTCTTTTGAAATTTGTTCTCACCCTTTTTTTTCTGAAAAGTCACATATCACTCTTTCTTTCTCTATAAAAAAATCATTTTCACTTGAAAATTGAAATAAAGGGTGTTTCGCGGTCATGGGGTTAGTCTTGTTGGCCCATGGGCTGAATCCAGATTAGGGTACGTGACCAAATTGGTGAAATCATCTGTTCAGTTTCCCGTTGGGCTCGACCAGTACTTGGTGGCTGCAATAGCATGTCCGTATGGCTGCAATAACTATTCTACCACTAGATTCTTTTTAGCACACTGTTTAGTTAAATCTTCACGCATTAGCCCTAAAGAAAAGTTTCAGCAATTCAGGCAAGAATCTGTGAGTTTTTATGGGGAAAAAAAGGAGAATCTGTGAGTTGGCCAGCAGTCAACCTTTCAATAATATTCTAGAATGCACGGGTGCAGCATACACATGTCAACTAAGCCTTTGTCCAGAATCACACACCTTCCTTTTGTTTTTCCTTTTTTGTACAATCTACCATTCTTTTGAGAGCAAATTAAAGACGGCCGGTCAAAGAGCACAAATCTAATGCGAGACGAAATCATCGAGCAGGTCACATGATTATCATCAGATGCCACAACAAGATCTCCCGGTGATCAGATGATAGAATAAGATCGACATCAGTAAGACGTCAATAAAGAATACCAACAAGCATGGGCGATCCGTGTTTTCCCCTGTGCTACCGTGCATCTTGGCGAGAAGGTGCGTGGAGGATTTCTATTTTTATTTTTGTGTGTGTGTGTGTGTGTGTGAGAGAGAGAGAGAGAGAGAGAGAGAGAGAGAGAGAGAGAGAGAGAGAGAGAGAGAGAGAGAGAGAGAGAGAGAGAGAGAGAGAGATGGCCTTCTTTTCAATACTCCTATATCCTTTTGACCCATGCACAGACACAAGACCATGCCATATTGGCATATTGCCATGGCCCTCAGGCCAATTGATCCACAGATCTCCTTCCGGCCACACTTTATTTAGTCGCTGTCACTTTACTAATTCTCTCGACCCAGCTCGCAGTTTCATCGTGATGAGTGACACATGCACCAATCCGCCCCTTTCTTATCCCACGTTCTTCAAATACTATCCCTTTAACGTCGTGTCACACGTTGCAATCCATTCCAACAGTGAGTACGTCGTCGGCACGCACGCTTTCAAATAAAAGTAGTGTGATGCTTGCTCGTCGTCGTGGCGTCGGCCGGGCTGCCTGAAAGTAACTGACGACACATTTATACGCGGGCATCAGTGTGTCCACCTTGAGTATATATACTGCAAATTAAATTAAAGTAATACAATGATTAAGCCACTCGGTATAATTAAACTCCGGATAATATAAAGATATGATGCATGTGCATCAGCATTGCTGACGGCATAAACCACCGCATTTTACACGTACGCTTTGTTGGAAGGTACTGTAAAATTATATTTAGCAAGCAGGACGGTATAAATTAAAGAGCATTTTTTTTTGTTTTTTTAGTCTGAGGAACATTTCTCTGCACCTGGTTTTTGACTTTTTTTTTGTTTACCTTCTAGTTGTCATATATATGAACTAACTAGAAGCAAATTGATTGTGTGTTTGGCTCATGCTGCTGTTTTATCCAGAAGAAACTATTCCCAGGGAGACATTGATTCCCTCCTAATCATCATCATTATTTCCCCCTCCTGTGCCTC
Source organism: Panicum virgatum (assembly GCF_016808335.1). Lineage (NCBI taxonomy): Eukaryota > Viridiplantae > Streptophyta > Magnoliopsida > Poales > Poaceae > Panicum > Panicum virgatum. The sequence continues at coordinate 4,735,254 of NC_053145.1, forward strand.
TTGTTAATTGGGTTCTAGTAGATGACAACAACTCCTGCTACCCAAATAAAGCAAATTAGCCAACAAATTTGTTTTTTTTGTGAGAAAAGAGCGCCTTTATTGATTATCAATCGTGGCAGCATTACAAAGAAAACATTGTTGTCAATCTTTATCAAGGATGATGGAGCAAATTAGCATATGTATGTGGTGTTTGAATCCAAGTGCTAATGTCCTAAAGTGCTAGAGTTTAGCACCAGCCCATCCAAACAGGAGTGCTAATTAATTGGATGGACTGAATTTTAGCCAAGACTCAAAAACTTTAGAGGGGGTACGAGTGCTAATATATATGTGCTAAAATTTAGCACTTAACTTTAGCTGATCCAAATACGCTTCTGTCATCCTTATCAGATATGCATGCACATGCACTCACTTGTAGTAGTGCAATTAACAACTTGGCCCTTGTGATTATCCGCTCTGAATTCCGCAGATCGAGATAGGGGTCGCCACCCAAGCTGAGGCAGTAGCTTTAGGTTGTGTGCTGTCACTCCTAAATGTGCAAATGCAAGGTGCATATATAGGTAAGGATGTGATGGTGATGTGCATCCAATGAATTCCAAGAATTTTTCTTCTGTAATTAAGCGTGCATAAATAATAGATCTACACAGTACTCCCTAATAAGCTATACCCGCTCCCACCTTGTAAAAATTTGGCGAGCTGTACGGCTGGTCTCTGACCCACCCACCCTTGCATAATGCATAGGACTAGCTAGCTACCTAGGCATCCCTAGGGTTAATTGACATTATGTGAAGTACTGGGTTGGTTTGGTCCAAAGGATGGGGTAACTAGCTTAGATGGGCCCTCTCTGCTATTAACTTGAGGAACAACCTAACCTAGCCTAGTTCAGAACTGTGCTAGCTCAAGGATATAATTATATTGGCACACATACATGTCTTGTTATCCAAGAATGATGTTAATTTCCCAAATGTATATTTATGTGCAATATATATGGGCCTTTTCTACTCTTGTGCATACTATATGTAGCAGCTTGCAAATTCTTGCAATAATCATGAATAATCCAGCACAGAGAGCCCTATATAGTACATAGCTATTTTCTGACCAGATCTGAATAAACTCTAAGGGGCCGTTTAGTTACCAAAAATTTTCACCTCTCCTTTAAACACATGTATGAAACACTAAATGTAATTAAATATCAAAACTAATTACACAGTTTGGATGTACACGACGAGATGAATTTTTTAAGCCTAATTAGTGTATGATTAGTCATAAGTGCTACAGTAACCCCACATGTGCTAATGCTGCGGTCAAGGGCCTCAAAAGATTCGTCTCGCGGTTTCCAAGTGAGTTCTGAAATTAATTTTTTAATTAGTGTCCGAAAAACCCTCCCGACATCTGGTCAAATACACGAGACATTCAAAAAATTTTCCCATTGGAACTAAACGGCCCCTAAGGGTGTGAAGCTTCAGTACACTGTTGAGCACTGAGCAGGGATGAGTTGCAACTTGTTAATGCACTGGCTCGATCTACTCATCTACACATCCCGCATACCCTAGCTGCCTGCAGTCTATATATATTATCCCTAACAGTGTTTATACTGTGCAGCAAGGGCCTACATCCATACTTAGCAGTAAGTAGAAAATATATTTTATGTTTTATATATAAACATATTCATGCAAGGCAGATTAACCCAATCTCCTTTCGCATTAATTTGGTGGTAAATTAGAACACATGAGAGTTTTTTTTATTAATCCTGGCATTCCTATATAATTATATATCTACTGATGCACATGCGCACCAACGACAAAATGCCAACACTAGAGATTTAGCTAGCTATTTCAGTTTAGTCTAACTTGCTGATTGACGGTGGCAAATGAAGCTAGAATCATCATGGAGAGACCTTTATTTGCTCTAACTGCAGGAAGGAGTTGAATATATAGTTAATAAGGCCATCTTAATTTGGAAGCACCATTGGATGCCTTTCTTGACCGCTTTTGACACCACATACTACCCTAGCTCTCAATGAACTTGTCTTGTCGTGCTCATGCTTTTGCAACCACATGCATCGCTCTGCCTTCACCTCATCACCCATCATCAGTAGTCTCGCTCAAGATCAGCTAGCTTAGCTAGGTTGGCCCCCGGCACAGCGCTGCGTGCGGGGGCCCACTGGTCACGCTAGGTGGGCCCACCGATTCATTGCGTGGGCCAGGACGCGGTGTGGGTGCATGCAGGACGACGGTACGTACGATCATCCATCGGTCCATCTCCTCGTCGAGGCTCTATTCAAATTCAACTGTCGCCGGGGGCGGATCCACATGGGGGCTACCTCCCTGATACCCATGGGTACCCATAAGCCTGTATTTATTATTTGGATGAAACAATGAAGAGGAAGAGAAGAGGAAGAAGAAGAAAAGAGGAAAAAGAAAAAGAAAATGGACATGATATCCCTCTATATTTTTAGGCTAGATTCGTCACTGACTGTCGCCATTTGCTACGTGCTGCTTGCTTGTGTACAATGTGTCGACGGCGATCGGTCCTTCATCAATCAATCAATTCATAAGTTCAACGGGCCAGATGCAATTATGTATATGCATGTAATTAATTAAGTGTTGAAATTAGATATAAATAATAACAGCATTAATTAATCTTTGGTAAAAAAGATCATTTTGCAGATCAGCAACAGCTTTCTGATCCGGCGTGGTGTGCAGACCGGCAACAACATTTTGCAGATTCTCTGTCCATGCAAAAGCACCACAGGGATGGTCAGTGCCTTAATTTTTGCTGCAGGACTGGCGTGCTCACTCTGATATGTGGGTGATGCACAGCACAGTACAAATGCTACAGACAAGATGAGGATATAATATGAATATTAATTGCATCTAATCTGTTTTGTGATTATTAGTACCTGCTAGGAACTATTTAATAAAAAGCATATATAGACAGAAAATATTCAATAAAGGATACGTGCGCGCCGCGCGCCCACACACATATATAGATGAGGATTCTTTCAAAAAAATGGGAGCAGGCATTTTGTTCGCTTGGCTTGTTAGCTAACCAGCCAATAATATTTTTCTCACAACAAATCAGCACCAGCCACCAGTCACCAGCCAGCCAGCAGTACTTTTTTCTCGTAACAAATCAGTAATAGCCACAGCCAAGCGAATAGAAACTCAACTCTACAACGACTTATATTTCGGATTGGATGGATTATTACACGCTCCAATATATGTTCACATCATAAATCTTATCACCATGTCAGTTATTTGGCAAGCGTTATATTGTTCAAGTACTGCACAAGTGCCACTGGACTGTTTGGTGGTCTCTGTGAACAGTGGCCCTTCTGGGCTCCTAGCTGCTGCAATTCATCTCCGATCCCTGCAGGATTCAGCCGGTGCGTGACAATTGTACAGCCCCGGCCAGTACGGGCACCCAGTCACACCTAGCACAATTACACTGTTCATTGACACAACAACGGGAACGGAGGGGAGACCACACACAGTACATGTTCAGTAATGTGAGTTAACGCAGAGGGGCCGTACGATTGGATCCATCGGACGATCGAGCCGGCCATCGTATGCATTTGCATCACCGTCGATCGATCGATCGTCCGTCCTTGCCGAAGAAATTTCCAGTGACTAGCGGCCGATAGCTGGTACAGGTAGGTGACGCCGGGCCTCCTCCATCGATGATCGATCTAACGGTATATCGATCTCAAGCAAAAGATCGATCCAGCCAGAAACCCTAGGCTCAAAGCCGAGCGTTCCTCTCTCTCTCTCTATATATGCATTTAGTCTGATGATTTGAGGCTTTCGTCATCTTCTCTGTAGCAATATAATCTTCTTCTGAAGCATGCTAGCTCTTTTCGTCATCTTCGTGGAGCAATAATCTTCATCTGAAGCAAAGTTTGCTTGCAAAGTGTAACATAAAGTGCCTTGCACTGCGTGAGCATCGATCGGCGCCGCGGGTTGTATTCAAACTTTTCCTCTATTTAATATAATGATACGCAACTCTCATGCGTATTCGAGAAAAAAAATCTTAAATAAAAGAAATTAATAATAACATCGATATATTTGTCGTTACACTGGTGGTGTAGGACGATCTAATCCCATGCTACTCAATCATGTACAACTACTTGAGTGGTTAAGAAAACTTTACTAACTGCTGTACAAGTGTAGCTAGAATAATGGATCGGAACTCAAGAAACCAAGGATAGATCGGTACATATGAAAGGGAAAAGATAGATCTATCTATAACTTCAGTGTGTGACAAATTACATTAATAATATGTGTTACCTGTTGCGTGAAAAAAAAGGCCAACGTCCGAACGGGACAAACACTGTACACAAGCTCTTTTGTGTGCCTTCACTGTCGGATGAAATTCTGTACACGCACAGATTCTTAGCCAGCTAACATTTTTAGCATTGTAAAGTCCACTCTCTGCAGGTAGGGTCCTTCAAGTGTCATCTCCCATCAAGTACAACTTAGGATTTCGTTCGGGATTGTGCATCAGTTTTGTGTCTGAAAATTCATGTCAGCATGGCCTTGCCTCTCGCGCCCCCTTCCTGCCCCCGTGTGCGCGGGCGAACAAATTTTGACGAAGGCTCTCGCATGGCGGCAGGGCCGGGGCCACCGGGCCAGTAGAGTTCGCTGCCTCGTCGGCGGTAGCGCGGCCTCCTTCGACTACTCCGGCGACGCTTGGGATATTTGCAGAACCCCCCCTCGGTCTGGATGGCCACTAATATCTATGATTCAAATCAGATGTCTTTTTGTAAAGTTAGGTAAATATTTGCAAAGACAAAGAACCCCTGATCTATGGGTGTTTTGTAAACTACTAGAATATTAATTTGCAAAGAACTCCTAATTTGGATCGTGATTATTAATATTTTAAAACATTCCAGGTTCAATATTTTGAAAATCTCTTGCCCCTTGATTCTGGCATCTCGACACCCGCCAGTCCACCAACGTCTGCCACCGCCGCCGTCCTCCTCAGGTTCTATTCCGGCTACAAGAGTAGAGACCCATCCTTCAATACCCGCGCGCAAATATCTCCATTCCGAGCGAGAAGCCGGGCGCAGTCGCGGCATCGATCTCATCTCGGAACACGGCGGTGGCATGAGAGGTGAAGTAGAGCTTGAGTTTCCCATGAAATTTCTCGTCCCAACTCATTGCTTCAGCGCCTCATCACCGCTCATTCAAAATGGTCATCGCTGCCGGTTGGGGGTGGGGAGGTGGCGTTGGATTTAAATCGATGGTGATGGACAAAGCCATCACAACCGTCGGTTTCCAGAACTGGCAGTGTTGTTGTAACACCTGCCTCGCGGACAGTCCGCTCGGGGTCGGCGGACGGTCCGCCAGGCAACGCCCAGATATTTATCTGGATGGACGTGGGACCCACCTGTCATTCATCTCTTCCTCCTCGCTTCGTCCAGAGCCGAGCGGAGCTCGAGCGCTCGCGCCGTCGTCGCCCCCTTCCGTCGATCTCCCTCCTCCGGCCACCAAACCTCGATTCCTCGCGCGGGAACCTTCCTCTGCACCTCCTCCACCTTCCCCAACCCCTAGACCGGCTTCTTACGGCCAGAATCATCCCCCGCCACCGCCGGTCACCATGGGAGGCGCTTGAAGCCTTGCTCCACCGTCGATCCGCTTCTCCGGTCGTCCTCCGCTCGAACCGACCGCGGGAATGGATTCGTGGTGAGTTCCTCGTGCTCCCCGGTCTTTTTCTCCTTCCATGGTGTGTCGCTGGCGCCGGTGAACGGCCGCCGTCGTTGCCGCCGCACTTGCTGCCGCCTGTGGCGCGGGTCAAAAGCTAGGCATCGCGGACGGTCCGTCTGGGAGGTGCGGACAGTCCGCCGGTCAGATTAGATTTCATCTAGAGACGATGTTGTCTCTGGTGGTTTAGCAGAAATGAACTGCGGACGGTCCGCTATAGGGGAGCGGACGGTGCGCCGTTGAAATTTGAAATTTGTCCAGAGACGATGTCTCTGGTGGGGTTCGCAGGATGGAGTTGCGGACGGTCCGCCGTTGAATCTAGGATTTTGTCCAGAGACGTTGCCGTCTCCGGTGGATTGGATAAGTGAACCGCGGACGGTCCGCCGAGGGGGACCGGACAGTCCGCTGGTAGGATTAGAAATTAGTCCAGAGACGTTGTTGTCTCTGGTGGGTTGGCGTAGGTGTATTGCGGACAGTCCGCTAAGGGTGAGCGGACAGTCCGCCGTGTAGATTGAAATTTGTCCAGAGAGGTACTTGGTTCTGCTGGGTCGGTAGAATGGTACGGCGGACGGTCCGCCACTTGGGCGTGGAAAGTCCGCAGGGCATTCCAGTTGTAGTAAAATAGTTACATCATTGACCTCCACTCATTTATATTCATATGCATACGTGTAGCATCCGCAGCTAAGGGCGCCGTGTTTGAGGTGATTGCGGCACCGCAGGAGCAACTGACGCAAGCCCAGGAGGAGAGGTGTGAGCACCCGGCCCAAGGCCCGTCTGACTCCAGCTCTGTGCAGCAGCCCGAAGGCAAGCCCCGGTGCACATCCTATTAATTTAAATTATGACACATATATATATATTTGTTACTTATGCATTACGTTTAGGAGTTGTTTGAAACCCTAGTTGCATGAACCCTAGGTGTCCTTAAATTGTACTAGTATGTATAGGGCGATAGAAATGCTATGCTAGATAGGGTTCGGTAGAAGTCGAGTAATTCTTGGTTACTCGTGAGATTAGGATCATTTTTTATGTTTCTAGATATGAGTTACTAATTTTTGGATGAAAGTCTTGGAATGAAAGAAAGAGTAGAATTTGAGACCGGGCGGGAGAAGTGTAGTTCCGCCTGTGTCGGTTAAGGACCGAGCCGTTGTTGGCCCTGCTGATCATGTTTGAACTGTACTAACCGCATGCCGGGAGTAGAAGGTAGTCGAAACCGGTAAGCCTAGTACTGCCTCGCTTCGAAAGTACAGGACTTCATCACCACCCCTTAGGGCGAGTCGAGTAGTCGCGGAGAAACGGGATGCATATGTTTACTTTTGGCGGTCTCTCGTTGAGCTCGGCTGACTATATGAAGATGGGGCGGTTCTGTAGTTCGAGACGGGGAGGGGAAGGGTTGGTGCGTGTGGTCCGACGGGGCATACGCGTGCCGTGTTGGTTAGGTCCACCTTGCAAGGTTAAATCGAATCGATTCGCCGTCAGTCGCTCTCGGATATGAGCACCTTGGTCACTGCGTCGCAGCGTAGTGTTGTGATGGAATGATGGTTGTACCTATGTTGATGAACATATGAATTATTATTTATTGCTCCACTTGATTGCTCTAGATTTGGTTATGCAAATATTAGACTATGTTAATTTATATAGAACTTGGGCTAAAATAAGGAAAGTGAGGAATTACTTTAGTCGTTGTTTTCTGCAAGCTAACCACCAGCCAAAAGTCTTGCATGTCTAGATATATAGGCTAAATTATACCCACTGGTCGGGTAAGACTTGCTGAGTATTAGTATACTCAGGGTTTGTTGCCACAATTATTTCAGGACACGCAGACATAAACTTCTGTCTCTGATGCGTCAAGTTCATCCGCCGGGATGAAGAGGGATGGGAGATTGTGGAGCCAGACGTTTAGTTAGGGATCTTCCTAGGGCACACTTTTGGTAGTTGTAGGCCCCTTTCCTCTAATTGAGCCCGGATTTCAGTAATGTAAAGTTTGTAAATTATGTATTTATTCAAACTTGGTTTGTAAAACTTAAGGTAAAGTCTTATGTATATTTGTTGTATTTTCAAATACGTGTCGTGCTTGTACCATCTGCGCCCACCTTCGCGTGGGACTATCGGTGATGTTTCGATCAGGACGTGGGTTGAGAAAGAATCGTCAAATTAAGCCGTTAAGCTAATGAGGCCGATATGTTTAAATGACGATCATTACGTTTAATTAGGGTTTTAATTTGACGGTTCCGTCACAGTTGCCCCGTCACAAAACAAAAGAGAGAGAACAGGCTCTGTGCCACATCAGTGTTGCTGCTGCTCCGCGTGCCACCGCTGCTCGGGTGCCGCGCCACCACGGCCCCACACGCTGCTCCGTGCAGCGCAGCGCCACTCCATACTGCAGCATGGCATGCCATCGGTCGCTGCTCCAATTCGTTGCCAACTCTTCGTGTCGCTGCCCCAAGCTCCGTCCCCGCGCGCGGCACGGGAGGAGAGGAACCCCCTCAATGAAGAAGGAAGAGAAGGGAGAAGGAGATGGGAGTCCACAGGAAAGTCACGAAATTCTGGGAGAGGAGAGTGAGGGAAGAGAAGACAGAAAGAGAGAGATAAGTGGATAAAAAAATGTAGAAAAAAGAACCACCAGCTCGTATCACGATACGATGCGGCGGTGATAAGACGTTTGAGATGACCCCTTTTATAGTAGTGACTCGGCTTAGCGTCACTCAAATCCCTCTTGGGCGGAGTTGTTTACTCACACTGTGCCACTCGTGGGCGGTGTCATCAGTGACAGGCGGTGTCGGTGTCGGTGATCTTTCAGTTCATCCACGGCCACCTTCCTCTCTCTAAAAGGGGAGCAGTGTACAGAGATAACTGAACGCTCCGCCGCCTCTTGTGGCAACAGGCTGTGTAGTTGTGTGCATCAAAATGCCTACGAGAAATGACTAAATGAGTATGCATACACGGTTTATTTTGCACGGAAACATCCACGCACTCTGGTTATAGGAATCTAGGATACGTACGTAGCTATAGAGAACCCTATGCATCTTCAGCAACAGCAAGTACTCGGCAGTAGTTATGAAGGTTACCGCTGCAATAGATAAGATGAACTACCTCGCAACACCTAAGCATGGCACCTACCCTTTTTGAGGTGAGTATGGCTCATGCCTACTTGATCTGATCGAGCGAGCATGTTGCATTTCAACCTCTATCCCTGTCGTACAGTAATAGAGAGCATCCCCACTCTAGCTACATCGTCCTGCAAGTTTGCGACCGAATTGGCACTGTCCCTTTCTTCAAAAAAAAATGGCACTGTCTCCTCACCATCGCCAATACAAGGAAGCAAAAGAGAAGATAACTGCTGCACACTTGCTGCTGGCTCTTGGATTTGGATGCAAGTTTCACACAAAGAATCTAGCCCTTTCTGCAAAGTGGCCCTGAGAGAGATAAGACTTGGGAGGGAGGGACCATTTTCTCATTAGGTACCACAACAGATGAGCAATTCATATGCATTGCATTTGTATGGTCCTAGCTCTACAGCCGCAGTACCAGTAGCTGTGGACTGCATCATGGATATTTGTGAGTGGATAGGCACAGTTCATGAGGAAAGTTTTTTACTGTGTTGCACTGAGGTCCCAAGATACAAAGCCACTTCAATCCCCCTCCCTTCCCTAAGTAGAAAATGTGCAAGAACTGAACTCTTGCAGCTTACTATGGTGTTTACAGTTTTCTGCCTGGTTGGTACATTAACTGTATACTGATACTGATGCATCACCATTCTCAGATCTGCACTCCATCAGATGCTGATTCTTCATCAGTTCTGAGATTTGGTAAAATTGATCTTGTGGTAGTTGGGTATAACTACTCATTGTCACGAACGAACTCGCGCGATCAACACATGCTTCTTCCAATCTGAGCCTCTGCCTGCCCAACTTTGCCAATGTGTAGCCCACACGACGGCTTGGCTTGGTCCTGCCCTGTCTCTGCTCCTGCACCTTGGTGTGCAGCATACAACTGTGTTTTCTGCAGCAGCAGTGCGTGGTACCCAAAAAACAATGAGCTAAAATCCAACCTAATTAGCACACTCCTATAGCCTCTCTCTCTCTCTCTCTCTCTCTCTCTCTCTCTCTCTCTAGCTCTCACCAGCTCTGTCACTATCCCAGGATTAAATAAGATGGTCAGGCATTAATGAACACCAGGACCAGACCAATTCCCCTCCTGAATCTGCGGCCTAATAATACAAGCCCGTTATACAGGTGACCAACTAATCCATGAAGACTGCACTGAAAATTGTGGAGACAAAATGTCCTTGCCATGATCGAGGTACGACGACGACGACGATGACCTGCTGTTTTTCTCGCTGCAAAGGTTTGCGATTGCGTTGTGCTTGCCTACTGCTTGTGCAAAAGCACCGGATCCAGAGGGCCGTTGGATCTCAGCTCGATGCCTCTCGATCGGTCGATCCAGTAGCTAGTGCGTGTGGCCGGCGAAGCAACGGCCATGTGATGAGCGTGTCCGGTCCGGCGGCTAGGCTCCTGGATCGTCGGCCGATCCAGTCGCGCGCATTGCATGGTGTGGGTTGACTAGTGCCGTACTCGTGCTCGCCGGGGCCTAACATGGAAACATTATTGCAAATACGAAAAATCAGAAACAGTTGGCAATTTTATAAAAAAAATTATGAGAAATTTTACAATGATTGAAAAAATAGAGCCGTTCATCTGATAAAATCCTATGGTGGTGAAGGTAGAAAGTACCTAAAAGTATCTAGTGTGGGACCAAGTACCAAAAAGTTTCCAAAATATGGGACCAAGTACCAAAAAGTGGGACCGAGTACTAATTTAATTTAATTTAATAAATACTTTTCATAGATCAATGGCTATAAAAAAGTTTAAGATAAAAGTACCTGAAAGTACACATTGGTACTTTACGATTATTGTAAAAGAGCTCCAATTTTATATGAAATATAAATATGCCACTACTAGAAAACAGGCAAAAGATCCAGGCCAAAGGAACCACTTGTTGCTTGAACCGGTACTAATGTGAGACATCAGCACCGGCTGCATCAATAACCGGTACTCTTGGCCTGCGCCAAGCGCTGGCAAGGCGCGCCACGGCACAAACCGGTGCCAATGCACTGACAAAGACACCAGTTAAATCCATCAGCCGGTACCAAATTGGCCATGCATCAACGGCACCGGGTGGTGGCATGAACCGGTGCCTATGGAGCAGACATTAGCACCGATGGAAGAAACCACCCGGTACCAATGCCTCTCGCGTCTCTGGATTTTTGTAAATGCTGTGCGCGCGTCCACTCTCTCGTTCTGTCTCATTTCTCTAGCTCTCATCTACTCTACCCCTCTCTCTCTCTCGCTCCATCTCTCCCTCACCCCGGGCGAGCGCCGCGCCGCCGCCTCGGCTATCCCCGTGCGCCGCGCCACCGCGTGCGGGCGGGCGAGCGCCGCGCGTGTAGGCGTGCGCCGCCGCCTCGGCTCTCCGGCCCGAGGTCCTCCCCTGCTCGAGCGACGGGCGGCCCGGCTCGAGCTCTGCCGCGGCAGTGGATATCTGGCCGGCCTCCTCCTCGCGGGGCCGAAACGGCGGCCGCCGGATCTGCGCAGGGCCTGCGGCGGCGGCGGTGGGCGCGCGCGGCGAGAGGGGCCTCCAACGCCAGCCAGCGGAGCTCGCACGGGCGGCCTCGAGCTCCGCGGCGGAGTCCACTGCGGCAGCCCCTCCCTCCTCCCTCCGACCGGGTGCTCGTCCTCCTCCTCCATGGCAGACCTCAAGCTCGGCGGTGGTCCTGCCCGGCGGCGGCCTTCAGCTCCCTCGGCACGGCGACGTTGGGCGGCGAGGCGAGCATGGGCCGCCGGCGGGTCGGATCCCGGCGGCCGCCCCGCCCCTTCCCCTGCTCCCTCCCTTGCCGGCCTCCTCCGTCTGCGCAGCGGCATCTGCACCGGAAATTTGCAGGCGAGCAACTCCCGGCCGGTGAGGGTCTCCGCGGCGGCGAGCGGCTCCACCCAGCCGTTGGTGATTTTTTTCTTTTTTTTATGAAATAGAGATGGGTGTTGATTGTATTATCCTGTGATCGATTCTTTGAATGATAAATCTATATATGGATTTTGTATATGTCGATCCAATATTTTGTGGTTGATCGATTCTTGAATGATTGGTGGAAGGTGAGAAGAGAACGGAAGAGGATACGAGGGAACGGGAGAGGATGCGATGGAACGGGGTGACCGTCTTTGGTACCGGTTGTTATTTTCAACCGGTGCCAAAGAATACTTTAGGCACCAGTTGGTTTACCCGGTGACGAAGAGGGAGGCCATTGGTCGTGGTTTCGGGGTACCGGTTCAAAAACCGGTACCTATGCCTCTTTTCAACCGGTGACTACGGCTATTTTTCTAGTAGTGTGTGGTGGTATTTGGTTTTCAAATATATTTAAAAATGACGAGTATTACTTATCATATTTTACCTTGACCCAATGGCCAAGAAAAACAACCTTTACTTATCATATAATAAATGCAACACAAACTTTTTAGTTGGTCCTTCAATGTTTTAACTGGAAACTCCCCGTTACTGGTGCTATTTATTGTCATAGCCCATGCTAATAGGAAATATGACTATCATTTGTGAACACTTTAGTTTTTGAAATAGGACTATCAAAACAGAATTGAAGGAGTATGTTTTGATAAAATCAGAAAATAGTTGGGGGGAGATATCATAAATATGAATTCGCGGTCGGGAATTTCCCGCATTATTTTCACCCCCGCAAGGCATGATGTTGGTACTTACAATATGTTGAAATGATATCTTCCTGGTATCCTTTTTGCCTAGTTGAATTACAAAAGAAGTCATGGCAATGTTACTGATATTTACTCCCCTTCGGTTGAATATGCACGTCATTTAAAAGTTCTACACAATGGTTAAGAAGTATATGCGTGTCATTTACTTGTGACAGTGCTAGTGTGTTACTACTTGGCAAGGGGTGTGATAGGAAGATAGAAAGAAGAGAGGGCAATTTTTTTTGAGAGCAGAAGAGATCGAGGGCAATTAAGATAGGAAGAAAAAAAAAGATATGCAAAAGATAGGAAGAAGAGAGAGAAAAATACTTACTACAGTTTAGGCATGTATTCTGAGATAAAAAAAAGGATTCCAAAACGGTATGGATTTTAGTTGGATCAGAGGGAGTACGGACAGGCATATACTCGATGCATGCGAATGCGATGTATGATGGCATTGTTGGCCTATTGAGGAATGGACCTAAAACGCCTTTCCATGTTAGTGGGTGTTGTTCTCTCTGTTGCGGCGCAGGGTAGGCTAGCTGCTGCTGGCCGGTGGCCGCGGGAGGCGTCGGTCGGTCTGGTCGCTGTCGTCCCAGCTGAATCGAACTATCCAAAGCTAAGCTCCTGGCATGGCACTCGGCAATCGCCATGTGAGCATGATCCAGAGAGAGAGAGAGAGAGAGAGAGAGGGGGGGGGGCAGCTGCCGTTTCCCCGGCTTTCTCACTGACCATGGGCTCATTTGAGATCTTTCTGAATTTCCGTGCGTTTTGATGCCAGAATTTCAGTGAATCCGTAGTACATTTAATTCGAGGATGGATTCGCCATATGAAACCCAAAGACTGCAACTTTAGATACGGCTCAACCGTGACCTTAAATTCTGTCGGCAACGAGGTGATGAGCTCGGATTCGCTGGCCTCCTCATGGGACGGTCAGCTCAGGCCTCGCCCTGCTCTGCTTTTGTGGGATCGTGCAGGTATAGTGACACCGGATGAACAGTAGGCAGTTCGAATAGTCCCAAGGGCCCTTGCATTGCCTCCTTCGCATGTAGCTAGACGTCCTCCTCATAAACATGCCCAAAAGGCAGCGATTCATCTGAAAAACTATCATCTGAATTTGCATGGTTCTTTGAAATCGCCGGGTTTGTTTTTTTTTGTTGAAAAAATCTGTCCATGGCAGAGGAACCGCCGGGCATGTACGCTCGGCGCTGTACGTGTACGGTTCCACCTCCGTATACGTACGCATTTTGTGGGGAGCACGCGTACGTATTCGTACGGGGCTTGCCGTCTACACGTACTGTGCGGAGCATGCGACGGTGATGTGGAGTCCTGTTCCTAGCTTCACATCAGCTAGAGGAAGGAGCTCGATTAGCTCACTTGGTCAAGTCAAACCGGTTTTCCACGAGCTTGATGGCGCATTAAAACAACACTAATTACCATCACACACAACACATGCCGGTTTGTTTGTTCCGTCCACACCAGACTGTCAATTCGTAGTGCCGCCAGTGGTCAATCAGGTTGTGAACCATGGGAGGTCAAAAAGGCAGGATCTTGGAGGATCCGTGAGACGAGACGCTGGTGGGATGACCATCGCGAGCCGCTGCGGCTCTCCCCTTTTTCCATTCCACCCCCAAGCCCCAACACGTTTCGATTCCACGCCATTGGCCGTGGATGGTCGTCTCTCTTGGCCCTGTTTGGTTTCTCCCGCGCTATTTGCGCTACAAAAGAATCTTGAATGTATGGAGTGCTAAATAAAATTTATTTACAAAATCTTTTCACGGATGAATCTATTAATAGTAATTAATAGATAATTGGCTACAGTAATGCTACAGTAACCGGCCTTTAATTTTGCAGCCAAAAGACTCATTAAATTTGTCTTGCGAAGTAGCGCAGAAGTTGTGTTATTAATTTTGTAAATTATCTTCATTTAGTACCCCTAATTATTAGTTAAAGTTTGTGCTATTTGTGCTACTGCACAAATGGCCGCCACGGGAGGGCATGTACAATTGTACAGTACGTACGTACCCACGGGCTGTAAAAAAAGAGGTGCAAAAACTTACCAGAAGTCCAGAAGCATGTAGCAGCTGCTCAGGGGGAGAGAGAAAGTTTGTTTAAAGCACAATATGAGAGAGAGAGAGAGAGTAGAGAAAAGGAGGAGCACCACTCGTGGGGTTAAAACTTAAAACCCCGAGGAGTCGAGCCGAGCGCATACGAGCAGCAGCACGAGGAGGAAGAAGAAGCGGCAGGAGCAGCGAAGCGAGCAAGGTCCAAGAAGCGAAGTGAGGACGGTTGCAAGCGCAAGCAGGAAGCCGCGACGAGAAGCAAGAGGCAGTAGCAGCGAGGGTGCGGGTGCCCCGCTCTTCTTCGTCCCCACCGGCGGCGGCGGCGGCGGCGGCGGCGGTCGGATCTGCGGTTAAGCGGCGGCGGGTTCCCCGGAGCTCTGAACTGCCGTTCCAGAGCTCGCGGCGGCGGGATCTGAGTTCACTCGCGCGGGAGGAGGTTTCGCTGTGCCGGCGTGCCTCCTGGTGCTGCCGGAGCCGCAAAGGCGGCGCCTTTGAGCATTGCCGTCCATTCCCCGCAAGCTCTCAAGCTTCCCCGTGATGTAAATTTGAGCTCTCGGGTCGAAAAGGCTGCGCCGGGCGGCTGCGCGGAGCGAGGAGGTTTGACCGGTTCGGCGGAGGAGGAAGTGGCGCTGCCAGGCTGCTCAATCCGAAGCGGGGAGGCGCGTGGTTTGGCGTAGAGAGAAGGGACCTTGCTTCGATTCTCTCTTTCCCTTCCCCCACTCCATTTTGAACGCTCCTCCAACGCGTTTTGGATCGGTCCGCGAGTGGTGGGGGGATGATGAAGCTCTCGCCGTCGGCCGCCGGCGGTCTTCAGGACCAGCCGGCGTCGCCTGAAGGTACAGGTACAGCATCCAATTCTTGGCATTCATTATTTCATTACATGGGCTGTACCAAATTTTGTTCGGTGTGCTTGCGGATTAACAGGGCCGTACCAAAGTTTTGGTGGACTTGTGCAGAACACAAATGGTGGCCCATAATTATATTATAAAATACAAATAATGAAAATATATTCATACTTTATAATATAACTACAATATTTCAAGCATGCTAAAGGATTAAAGAGTGAATTTGTCTTACCAAATCTTCTTAGCTTCTATTAAATAGTGCCATTTGTCTTAGTATTCTTAGCGTGGACTAGTCTGGACGGACTACAGCACCAACATCACGTCCACATCCCAGGCCTCCCGAAGCAAGCACGTCATGAAATTTGAAGTGCAGGGGCGTCACCACTAGCCAGCTGCTCTCAGCACCGTCGTTTGACCTCGCCGGCCGGCAGCGGGATACAGGATACCCGATGGTCGATGACTCGACGGCAACTCGCGGCATGGCACTACAGCAGCAGGCGCGCGGCCGCGATTGCGGCGTCGAGTTCAAGGGAAGACAAATCGTCGCGGCACTATAGCAACACTAGTTTGAGTGATTTGCATCTTACGTTACCTCCCTTGGCCTTTTGTACTTTAGGTTAATAAAATTAGCATGTGTATTAGCAGTTACTGGGTTTAATTTTGGTGGCCCCTAGGAATGGGCGGCCCGGTGCTAATGCGCCGGCTGCACTGCCCATTCGACGGCCCTGCGGCTTAGTTCATTAGTACTGTCCTCCTCCATGGATAGCTTACGTTTGCAGGATAAGTTAAATTACGTCTGCCCCTTGCTTTAAATTTCTTAGTTATCATGTGATCCAAATCAGTCCAATGTGGCAAGCTATCTGTTCAGTCTTCTCTTCATGCAATTGTTTTTGCTTCTTCTTGAATCCCATTTAATTCAGTGAAAGAAAATTAGTAGTATGGATTTTCCCCCCCTCGATGCAGACTTATTAAGGGAAAAAAGAAGATATTTTCAGAAGCTTCTTTATTTTAATACCTGTGTCCATTTTATATGAAAAAATTGTCCTCTCATTCATAGTACCTTCTTAAAAATCATTTTATGAGCTTGGTTAATGCTTTGCTTACTAGATGCTTACTAGATCTAGAATTGTTTCTGAACTTAGGAGATAATTTATAGACTTTATACTGTTATGTCTTCTACTTAAATGCTTTTGCCTTTTCAGAAGCAGAAGAGAACAAGTGCCTAAATTCTGAGTTGTGGCATGCGTGTGCCGGCCCTCTTGTTTCGTTGCCTGCGGTTGGTAGTCGGGTGGTGTATTTTCCTCAAGGCCACGGTGAGCAGGTTACTCTTCTTCCTTGGACTTCAGATTGCTACGAAATTAGACATAAATATTGCAGACCTTATCTGGGTGCTAATACTGTTAAGAACGTGAGTCTTGTGTGGTCCTGACTTACACATGGCTCTGCCAGAATTAAAGTTCTTCCTTTTTTTCTTTTTAAAAATTTCATTGAAATTATAAGCGTTCACTGCAGGTAGCAGCATCAACAAATAAGGAAATGGAATCTCAGATTCCAAACTATCCTAGCCTGCCTCCGCAGCTTATATGCCAACTCCATAATGTGACCATGCATGTAAGTTTGGAGTTATATGGAACATCTGTATCAAAACAAGAAATTATTGTTTCCACCTTTGTGTTTCATCAGCTCTGCTGTATTTCTTCTTCAGGCTGATGCAGAGACAGATGAGGTCTATGCACAGATGACACTGCAGCCACTCAGCCCCGTAATACATGATTTCTTTTCTCGTCCTATCCAATCTTCTGCTTTATGTAATCTAAGAAGCTATTTTCTTATTTATTTTAAATTTCTTTGCAGCAAGAGCTCAAGGACCCATTTCTACCCGCCGAGTTAGGCAGTGCCAGCAAGCAACCAACAAACTATTTTTGTAAGACATTAACTGCGAGTGACACAAGTACACATGGTGGATTCTCAGTTCCCCGCCGAGCAGCAGAGAAGGTGTTTCCTCCACTGGTACGTGTTTTTGGTTGCATGGATCTTTACCTTCTTCAGATCAAGTGAACCAAACCATTAGTGTTTCTAAATGTTCCTTTGATAATTCTGTAGGATTTCAATCAGCAGCCACCAACACAGGAGTTGATTGCAAAAGATCTTCATGGCAACGACTGGAAATTTCGTCATATCTTTCGGGGTTCGTTATTTTCCCATTATGTTTGTTGGTTCACAATGTTTGATTTTTTTTCCTAGCTGCATACAGCCTTGTACCATACAAGCCATGTTGCAACTCACTTGTTTCAGTGGAATTCTATAGTCAAGTGTGAGTAATTTAGAATTAAATTCTTGTTGTAGGTCAACCAAAGCGGCATCTTCTGACAACAGGTTGGAGTGTCTTTGTTAGTGCAAAGAGACTGGTTGCTGGAGACTCCGTCCTTTTTATCTGGTATAACATTCTTTCAGCTTTTCAGACCAAGCACTCAATGTTCACTTTCTTAAGCCTGGTATCCTGGATTGAGTTTCTCTGCTGATTGCATTGATGCATGCATATATGTATTTGGCTGATCAGGAATGACAGCAACCAGCTGCTTCTAGGCATTCGTCGAGCAAACAGGCCACAGACTGTCATGCCATCATCGGTACTTTCTAGTGATAGCATGCACATTGGTCTGCTCGCTGCAGCAGCTCATGCTGCATCAACAAATAGCCGCTTTACTATTTTCTATAATCCAAGGTAAGAACAGTTTCTCACATATTTATGATTTATTCACATCATGAATGCTTAACTCTTTCCCTTGCATTCTGCAGAGCAAGCCCTTGTGAGTTTGTCATACCGTTGTCTAAGTACGTGAAAGCTGTGTACCATACCCGTATATCTGTGGGTATGCGTTTTCGGATGTTATTTGAGACAGAGGAATCTAGTGTCAGGCGGTATGTCAAACCTGTGGTTATCTCACATTATTTGTTATGTGGGCATTATTTTGGTTTCTACCCCCCTTATCTTGATTTCACTTTCCTCTAGTGTAGATATGTCATTCGATGCCTTCTGTATCAGATTGTATGCTTGTGCATTGTCTATATATGCCCATCTAAATTTCTCAAGTTTCTTACAGATACATGGGGACAATTACAGGAATAAGTGATCTTGATCCTGTTCGCTGGCCGAACTCACACTGGCGTTCTGTAAAGGTAGGTCTTGAAGCAAATACTTCTCTGTTTTTTTCTATGGGCCCTTCTACTTGTGCTTCATACCTCTCTTTACTTGCATCCCACTCAAGTTTTATATGCATCCTTTTTCATGGCCCATTTTATTATTATACATCTAGTTGTAAGCATGTAAACAATCTTTCCCTTGAACCATGTAGGTTGGATGGGATGAATCAACTGCTGGAGAGAAGCAGCCAAGGGTGTCTCTTTGGGAGATTGAACCATTGACAACTTTACCGATGTATCCATCTCCTTTTGCTCTTGGATTAAAGCGTCCATGGCCTACAGGCCTGCCTTCTTTATATGGTACCAGTGACAGTTGCACAATTAGCAACTCCTCCAATATATAACATTGGAAAGTGGCGTCTGTTGATAATGTTCATGATTTAATATCACAAATGACCTTATTTCTGATCTTTTTTATAGGTGGAAGGGATGATGGCTTGACCTCTTCTCTTATGTGGCTTCGAGATGGCGCAAACCCAAGTTTCCAGTCGCTGAATTTTGGTGGGCTTGGTACGAGTCCTTGGATGCAGCCGAGGATGGATAATTCCCTACTTGGTCTGCAGTCTGACATGTACCAGACCATAGCAGCAGCAGCAGCGTTACAGGGAACCACAAAACAAATCCCACCTTCAGTAATGCAGTTCCAACAGCCTCAGAATATAGTAGGCAGATCTGCTCTCCTATCTAATCAGATTATGCAGCAAGTACAGCCTCAGTTTCAGCAAATTTACAGCCAAAATATCAATGACAACACAGTTCAAGGTCATACCCATGCTGAGTACCTCCAGCATCAGCTTCAACGCAGCCAATCATTTAATGAGCAGAAGCCTCAGCTGCATCCACAGCAACAGCATCAAGAATCACAGCAGCAGCAGGAATGTAAGCAAACACCACAAAATCAACAACTGCATTGTTTGCCAAATGCGTTGTCAGCTTTTTCTCAGCTTTCTTCAGGCACTCAATCTCCATCTTCCACATTGCCGACAGTTCCAGCATTCTCAAATCAGAACTTTCCAGACACCAACGTCAGCTCTCTCGCACCATACGGTGGCTCTTCCATGCAAGGCATGTTGGGACAATTACCATCAGAAGCAGCTTCAAACCTCCCATGCGTGGCAAGAACCACTCCTTTACCGATATCTGATCCATGGTCATCTAAGCGAGTTGCAGTGGAGTCTGTTAACCCTTCTCGACCTCATGCTGTTTCAACGCAGATAGAACAATTGGATATGACCCCGTGTAACTTGCCACAAAATTCTGCATTAGCACCGTTACCTGGACGAGGATGCTTAGTGGATCAAGACGGGAGCTCTGATCCTCAAAACCACCTGTTATTTGGTGTTAACATAGACTCGCAGTCACTTTTGATGCAAGGTGGCATTCCAGGACATCAGAATGATAATGTTTCAAGCACGATTCCATATTCAACCTCCAATTTCCTGAGCCCTTCTCAGGATGATTTCCCCTTGAATCAGCCACTACCTAGTGCAGGCTGCTTAGATGAGTCGGGCTATGTTCCATGCGCAGAGAATTCTGAGCAAGCAAATCAACAGTTTTCAACCTTTGTGAAGGTGAGTGATGTGTCTACATCATGGACCATTTGATTAACAAAGTAGCTTCCTTTTGAATTCTTTCCCCTGAAGCACTTTGTTGACAAATTTGTGCCCTATAGGTTTACAAATCTGGAACCGTTGGAAGGTTGCTCGATATCACTAGATTCAGCAGCTATGATGAACTTCGTAGCGAGGTGGGGCGTCTATTTGGCCTTGAGGGCCAGTTGGAAGACCCTTTGAGATCAGGCTGGCAGCTTGTATTTGTCGATGGAGAGGACGATGTCCTTTTAGTTGGTGACGACCCATGGCAGTAAGTTCTCTAAAAAGTCCCTCGTCACTTTCTGTCTTGTTTATTTCTTTCTTAAATTTACTGCAACTTGTACTGTGCAGGGAATTCGTGAACAGTGTCTCCTGCATAAAGATACTTTCTCCGGAGGAGGTTCAGCAGATGGGCAAGCAGGGCATTCAGCTCTTGAGCTCGGCTCCTGCCAGAAGGATTAGCAATGGCTGTGACAGCTATGTTAGCAGGCAGGAATCAAGAAGCCTGAGCACTGGAATGGCACCAGTGGGTTCGGTTGAGTTCTGAAGATAGAAGAATCCCATAGCCATGGCGCTACCGCTCTAGGATGCCCCTTCTGTATGTTTTCTGCGGCTCTTCCTAGTTTGGCTTGGAACCAAGCACATAGATCTAATGTAGCCCTACGTTCTACGCCACCTGATGATTATATCATATATGATATAGATTTTAGCAGTCCGTTTTTGTATACATGCCAGCATTTACTTCCATGTAATAATACTAATACCACTAATTTAGTGCATCTACTTGTTCTGCACGTGCTGGTGCGATATAGTGCATCTACTTTTGGTCATATCTTAAGTCCTATTGACGAGGGAAATACACTAATGCAGTGCAGTCCTTATAGTAATTGTAAAAAATATCTCCAGTGGAATTTAGGGGCAGTTCATAGAATTCAGACCCCACTGGCTATCCTCTTCTTTCTACATATTTTCTTCTTACACATGATAAGTTTATAGATGCACTTCCAACTTACCAATGAGAGAGATCATTTCTTCACCCAGGGCAATATTACCGTTGCTGTCATGATATTATAATTACTATAGCCATTTCCAGTAAAAGGCAGTTTGGTATGATCCTTGAAAGCAGCTCATAGGCAGATATATCCAAGAGGGAATTCACCTGAACAATGCTTGCATAATCTGGCACCACTTCTTGCAGATAATGACTTTCAGAGACACGGACTGGCCCTTGCAGATCTGACAGAAAGCCGAGTGCCTGCCCATTGAAGAACAAATGGCGAAAAAAAGAGAGGATGCTCTCCCTTTCCTGAGGCCAGTGGTGCCCTCTCTCGCCATCACAGATCCACCAACACTAATCCATCATCCCTGTTCTGATCCCCCTGGGCTGCCGCGCCTTCTGGCGTGCCGACGTGTCGCGGATTGGCCTGTTCTGGTCTGGTCTGGTTGTGGATTTTGACAAAGGGCCTTGTCCCAAAACGCAAAATGTAAAATTTTTATAAATAGCTTGTATGGTGTACTGATCCTGTTCTGCTCCAGCAGCCTCCAGCCAAGCCAGCAGTGTTTTTCTCTCACACCACTCCAGCAGCAACCTCCAGCCAACAATATTTTTCTTTCACACTACTCCAGCAGTAGCCTCCAGCACCAGCACAGCGAACAGAGTCTTAAATGTAGTCGAAAAATAAATTACATTACACAAATAGACTGTAAATCACGAGACGAATCTAATAAGCCTAATTAGGACGTGTTTAGACACTAAATTGCTACAGTAATGCTACAGTAACATACTCTAATGATGGTTTAATTAGTCTCATTAGATTCGTATCGTAATTTACAGACGAGATCTGTAATTAGTTTTGTGATTAGTCTATATTTAATACTTCAAATATTAAAAAAAATTCTAAAAAAGCAAAAATGTAAAATATAAAGTGATCTAAACAAAGCCAAAGTTTGAGTGGAAACATGTGGATTGTTGGGGCAAGTAAATTTTACACGCAGGCACAGAGTGCCCATTCTTTCTTTCAAAAGACGTGGGCGTCTTGTTCTACCCCCAGGCACAGCCAGGGTTCACGTATCCGACCGGTGACCGGTAACCGCCGGCCTCCGGTTCCGGTATACCGGTCCGGTTTGGCCGGTTACCGGTCGGAACCGGTGGAATTCAAATTTGAATTCAAACTTCCCCGTTCAACCGGTTCCGATCGGTATGCCGGTCGGTTAGACCGGTATACCGGCCGGTTTGGCCGGTATACCGGCCGGTTTGGATGGTAACCGTCCGGTTTGACTGGTACAGGTCAA
Organism: Panicum virgatum; assembly: GCF_016808335.1. Taxonomy (NCBI): domain Eukaryota; kingdom Viridiplantae; phylum Streptophyta; class Magnoliopsida; order Poales; family Poaceae; genus Panicum; species Panicum virgatum. The sequence goes on from NC_053145.1 coordinate 4,757,701, forward strand.
ATTCAAATTTTTTTCTTTTTTTTTTTAAATTCAAATGCCCACAAAGTATACTAAATAAATGTTTGTACAACATATTTTAGTCTAAATGAACCCTCCAACTCTTTTTTATACTACTTTTACATTGTATTTGTATACTTTCGTATGCACGTTTTTTTTATTTAACTTATAAATTCCGCAAACCATACTAAATGAACGAATTTTTGAGAAAATTTGACACCATTAGATTCATCACACCTTGAAATATTTTTAGGAATTTTTTGAGAATTTTTCATTTTTTTGAATTCAAATTCAAAATTTGAATTTGGACCGGTTGGGAACCGGTCGGAACCGGAACCGGTCCGGACCGGTTTGACCGGTTACCGGTCAAACCGGACCGGTTCCCACCGGTAAGGTTAACCATGGGCACAGCTCGCCATCGGCTTCTTTGGTGATTCCTCTATCGCTTTCAGATCTTTGGCTGGGTCCCGGATTCGGATCCCGGATATCGCCACTTCCCAATCTTGACTGGCTTTTCGCAATGGAAAAACTCAAAACCTGTAGCCTGGATTGCAGTCGGTGGAGTATATTGCCTCACATTTTTGTCGTTGTGACTTTTTTTGGATTTCTACGAGCAACAGTGAACTCACGTGGCATGACAGCTTCTCGACTTCCTCCAAAAAGGAAAAAAATTGACCTACGGGATTGTATTAAGAAGAAGACATTCTCACATAGGTAAGGAAATTCCCGAACTTCTGCCCATACATAGTGGCCCATCGCCTTGTGAGTTAGGCCGAATCCAGACTATGCTTTGAACATAAAGACAGATGAGGGGATTTTTTTACCACTACACTACCCACCGGAAAATCCGCCTCCGAAAGGGATCAAACCCCGACCGGGCGGTGCTACTGAGCCGGCTAGCCAGTCGGACTTAGCTGCTGTTCCTCCCAGATCATGCTTAGTCTAGCAATGATACGATACCATCACTTGTCAAAGAATCATGCTTAGTCTAGCAATGATTCGATACCATCACTTGACAAAGAATTTTCCTGCCGCTGTAATGGTCTCATGGAACAGATCTCGAGGTTGAAAGTTTTTGTTTTGTCTGTCTGAGATGCACAGGAGTACAGAACAGGCCTGAGTTGTGCACACATCACAGGTGCCTTGTATTGTACAGTAGGTCACTCGCTGTTTGATTTCCTGGTTCTCCGGTTTGAATTCCTCTGTCGTGCCTGACCCTGCATCAGCATCACCATGAATGCTTCCGTCACACTGGTGACCATGGAACTCGGGCTCTGAAACGCGTGGCTCGTGCGGCGGCAGCGCCCAGCAGTTCAGCAGCACGACGAGCACACGCCGGCCGCCGCCACAGCGCCGCCCGGCAACGCGTCAGATCTGATCCGCTGGCGCCTGGCCGGGGCGGAAAGCCGGCGGCGCACGGACGCGAAGGCTTTCACCGAACGGCGGCGCTGCGAGGAGAGGAGCCCAGGAGCGGAAAAGGGTTACCGTGTTTTTTTATTTTTATATTTTTTTAAAAAAATTATAGAAATATATTTTTGGTTTTAGAATTTACAATTCTATACCCCTACCGTCCGGCCCCCTGCCACGCTAAGAACCTCTGCGCAAACAAAATTTATTTTTATTTACATATAGATCCCTACCGCTCCCCTGCCGGGTGGTAGGGGTATAGAACTGTAAATTCTAAAACCAAAAATATATTTTTGTAATTTTTTTTTGAAAAATATAAAAATAAAAAAGACGCAAGGGTTACCCGCTACAATAGTTGACGTGATGGCCTGATGGGCCTTGGAGGTTGTGCCGACCGTGAAAAGTGGCGGGACAGGCCCGCGCTCGTCGCCATCAGGACGAGGCCCACACATCCAAGGAAGCAGCCCAGTTATCTACCCATTCCTACCCAGATTATTTCATACTCTTTGAACTCCTCAGCTGCGCTTGCATTTTGCATATTTCTTTAAGCTTTCCAAGGATTTTCCCCTTTTTTCCGACCTATAAGAAATACAACAAAAAAGTTTAAAGAACTAATTTTAAATTTGTTCGAGGAACCTTATGCATTAGCACATTTTTTTTAGTCGCAAGGACCTTGACACAACATGGCCTTCCACACGACTCGGACTGTCTGAACAGGTCAGCATATGTTCATCTGCAGTAAGCAGAAAAACAGAATGAAGAAAGTAAACGGAAGTTGTCATGACGAACCCCCTTGAAAGAGTCACCATTCGTCAGTTTCACCGGCTGCTGAATTCAACACCGACCATTTCAATTTCCAGTAGTACAAACCAAACCTTTTTATCCTTATTATTAAATAATACAATAAAGAAAAGGACGTCATTTTTCTACATAGAGGCTACACGCAGCGCAGGTGCTGCCGTCCTACGCACACGGACACGTCAGGACATGACACACCAACACACTACAGGCCAGAGCCAGCAGCCTCCAACGCTGGCCCGGTCAGTTCAGTTGACCCGGTTCAACCGCGAGTCCGCGACCCCCATGGCTCTGTACCCGGTCAGTCCGCGACCCCCATGGCTCTGCCGTCCTACGCACACGGACACGTCAGGACATGACACACCAACACACTACAGGCCAGAGCCAGCAGCCTCCAACGCTGGCCCGGTCAGTTCAGTTGACCCGGTTCAACCGCGAGTCCGCGACCCCCATGGCTCTGTACCCCCGCCGCGCCCGGCTGCCGTCGCGTCGCCGCCGGCTTGCCGGCCGGCGCGTCCAACCTGCTTCACCCACCCAACCAGGCGACCACGCGTCCGGTCCGTGTTGTCGAGAAAGACCCGCGTTGCTGTTTCCACCATGAGCTCCGTGGGGGCTTCCTATCTATTTTTTGTAAGATAGATAAATCATTTATTTTTAAAGTCCACTTCGACTCAATTATTTGGTGTAAATATGTTTAACATTTTAATAAGATTAACTTAACATTTTATTAAATATGTTCAATATTTGACTTTCAAAATGTTAAAATTGTAAAAAACAAAATATTAAAATTAGAAACATAAAATGTTGAAAATACTAAATGAAAATATTGAAGATTCTCCGGCGAGGCGTTTCTCCTCCGACGCCGCCGCATCGCGCGCCCGCAGCAGCAGCTTGCAGCAGCCGCATGCAGCAGCAAGCAGTGGTGGCCACGCACAGCAAGCAGCCGCGGCCACTGAGCAGCAAGCAGCAGCATGCAGCAGCACGCGGCGAGCGGCCACGAGCAGGAACAGCGCGCGGCGTGCGGCGCACGATGGCGAGCAGCAGTAGCTCGCAGCTCGCAGCGTGTAGGCGGGCAGGCGGGGCGGCGGCGGCGCGTGATGAGTAAGAGAAGGAGGAAGAAAGTTAGGGTTGAAAAGATCTAATAGATGAGATAGTTTGTACGAATCTCAAATACTGAAAGATGAGGAGAAAAATCTTGCGAAAAATATATAGTATTGCTGAGCTCCGTGTGAGCTCACACACGGCCCACACGGCGGCGCCGCGGCCGGCCAGGCTGGCCCATCTCGGCTCGGCTCGGCTCAGGGCTCACAAGCCCACGCGGTCAACGGTTTGACCACCCGCCATTCCTCCTGCTCTTCGTCTCGCTTTCAAAGCCGAGGCGCCCCGGTCCTCTCTTCCTCCCCACCTCCCCCTCCCCCTGTTGGAGAAGTCAAATACTCACCCCCACACCACGAGTCCGCAGTCCGCCCGCAGTCCGTCTCCGCCCTCGCGAAAGCTCGCCGCTGCTGCGTCCCGGCGCCCCGTGGCGGCACGGCACTCGGGGGGAAAGGCGGTAGGCGGAGAGGCTTCGGCGAGCCTTCGGGAGGAGGCGGTTCTTGGTGCCGTCTCTGCAGCGGGGCCGGGGATAATTGATAAGGGCGCGGGCGTGCTCTTCAGTCTTGACTCGCCGGGGCTGTCGCGGCGGCTGGATTGGATTCGGTTCGTCCTCTCCGGTCACGGCGGCGGCGGTTCAGGTGAGCCTGCCTGGTTGGTTTCTCTGAATATACGCAGAGGAAGGTTCGAGATTGGGTTTTTGTTCCTGCGATTGGTCCCTTGTCGCTTTTCGTGGTTCATGCCTTGATTGCCTTCCATGTTCACCAACAAAAGGGATTAGTCGATTGGTCTTGTACTCTGCTTAGATTTTCTTCAGGAACGCAGGCTACTTTTCCTTTCTTGATTGATCAGGTTTGTGAATCTCGTGTCAGATGGAGGTCCGAATGGGAACGACTTCGTTGCCCTACCGCGATTTTCTGACGCTATTTTCCAAGTTTCGATTGCTTAAGAATCGTGAAAAATGTGGAACTTTGCTGACGATGCATGGTGGACTTCTAGGAGATTGGTTGTGAAATGTGATTGGTTACGCTTGATTGTGCACTAAAATTATTGGTCGCGGAATGGATTGGGTCGTCTAATCATGGACTAATTTAGTGGCACCAGGGTTAGTTAGATGGTAAACATCAGTTTGTGATGACAGACCTCACAGAAGTACATCAGAGTTTCTCAGAAATAAATTAGTTTGATGCGTTGGATAGATATACAATCATGATGCGCGGTCCATGCCTGCCCAATCATGGCTTCTTTCTGAATAAATACTAAATGCATACAAGTTATAGTGGACTTAGTCTAATTTTTTATGTTGGCACTGACTCCGGAGCCTAAGGTAGTTCGGTTTCACCTGCCCACTTGTACGAAGCAACTGTGCAGTGATCGAAACTACATGGATGTGCTAAGTCATCACATATACTATTTGTAAGCTTGAAGTGCAAGCATGCTTGTCTGGGTGAATTCGAAGCAAACAATGATCGTTGTGAGTTCTGCAAGCAGATTGTGTGTTCGCTTTATTTTTACAGTTTATTGTACAATTTACTGCTATTGTAACTTATGTATTGCATTCAGTAATGCGAGTTGGACAATCATGACCAAAATTGTTAGCCATAGATAGTATGTTTTAAACTTGAAATGATGTCTCCAGTATAGCTTTTCTTTACAGGTAACATTTGGCGTCCTCTCTTTTCAGGACATGGTAGAAGTCTATGAGCATCAGTATAATGCTTGTGTTGATATCATAAGTGCAATCTGAAGTTATCGAGCTGACAGCACTACTGCAGATATAATACTTTGAGAATCTCAAATGAGTTGCTTTTCTATCTTTTGCAAGAAGAGAAGGACAAGGCGCCTACCAAGTTCCCACCATAATGAAGGTAGAGCTCTCATACGTAGGGCACACTCTGAAATATCCTTGTGATATACTCTCCTACCTTGTTCTGTTTCTTATTGTGATTTATCTCTGCCTGCGTAGACGTCCCTGGTGGCCCAAATATAAAAAGATACACTTATAGGGAGCTAGTAAGGGCAACAGAAAACTTTAGCCCATCAAACAAGATTGGTGAGGGTGGTTTTGGTTCGGTATACAAGGTAATATGCATAACCTTCAACAGAGAAGCCACTGAAGTTGTGACTAATGTAGACGTGTTTGACATTCAACAATTTAATGGTGCAGGGACAGCTCAAGAATGGAACAATTATTGCTGTCAAGGTTCTTTCGTCAGAGTCAAGACAAGGAGTAAGGGAGTTTCAGAATGAACTTGTGGCGATTTCTGACATCTCACATGATAATCTTGTGAAACTGTATGGGTATTGTGTGGAAGGAGATCAAAGAATCCTTGTTTACAATCATATTGAAAATAATAGCCTTGCACAAACACTTCTAGGTATGTCATGGTAACTATTCTTTTATATTCAAACCAAATAATACATGGACATTATAATAGATATTTTTCCAACTACATATCACAGCAGAAGTTAACTATGAAAACTTAAGATATATCATATATGTCCTTACGCATTTTAAACTTTTCATTGTTCAGGTTCCAACCACAGCAATATCCAGTTCAATTGGAAAACTCGAGTGAATATTTGCCTTGGAATTGCACGGGGACTAGCATACCTACATCATGGTGTAAATCCCCACATTGTTCATCGAGACATCAAAGCAAGCAATATACTTCTTGATAGGGATCTTACCCCAAAAATCTCTGATTTTGGTCTAGCAAAGCTTCTTCCACCAAATGCAACACATGTTAGCACAAGAGTTGCAGGAACACTGTAAGTAAACTTCTACTTTATATTTTTTTCAGTTCTTTTTTTTTTCTTGACTGCCTTTAGAAGCTTGTTCTTCTACCATTCTTTTCAACTTAGTTGACTACTTATTTGTTAAATTTAAATTTAAATTCAGCGAAACAATGACATTTGTTATATTTATAGCCTATGAATACCTTTTCAGATTTCCTTACTCCAATTTTGATTGACAGAGGCTATTTGGCTCCTGAATATGCCATTCGAGGACAGGTGACACGTAAATCAGATGTTTACAGTTTTGGTGTTCTGCTTCTGGAAATAGTTAGCGGGAGATCCAACAGCGATACAAGATTAGCATATGAAGATCAGATACTCCTTGAAAAGGTTAGAGGAAATGCTAGGTTACATTTAACATGTCTTTCCATTGTTGCTTGAATAGTTGAAGAAGTTGCTTTTGCCATTATTAATTAAACACTATTTTCTATTCTCTGAAAATGTGCATGATATTGATGCATTGACTTTGGTGTGTGTAATTCATTGTTCCCTGTAAGAGAACTCATGTCGATATATGCGGCATTTGCATTTGGGAATCATAGAAATCACATGCCAAATTTTCTGTTGTCAGATTTAGTACAGTATGACCAGTGTCGCACGCTTAGAACTGATGCTATAAACTACCAAGAAATTTCTTTGGTATTCCTGAAAACTCATCACATGACAGTTAGGGGAACAATTGTTCTAAATCACGCCTTTTGTTCTTTACTGCTACAGTTCCCAGCGATCACCAATGGGGTTCTCCTCTTGCAGACATGGATTTATTATGAACAGAGAGATTTGGAGAAAATCATAGACAGCTCTTTGGGCGATGACTTGGACGTCGCACAGGCTTGCAGGTTCCTGGAAATCGGGCTCTTGTGCACACAAGATGTCACAAGACACCGACCTGACATGTCAAAGGTCATTGCCATGCTTACAGGTGAAACGGATGTTGAGTCAGCGAATATCAGCAAGCCAGCTATAATTAGCGACTTCATGGATCTCAAGGTAAGAAGCATGAGGAAACCAATCGAAATTGCAGCATCGTCCACATTCCTGTCCTCCCTGAATGCACACTCTTCTCCTATGCTGTCTAACGAGACAACAGAGACCTCCATGATATCCACTGTATCGGATCGTGAGTAATCCATTCGTTTGTGAAGAAATAGATTGTTAGTGAAGTGAGTTGGTATCAGGTATGAAACACATGTAGACAGTAGCATAGGTGGACACCTTGTCCAGAAGTTTACCAGCTGGATTCTTTTTTCATGTATAGATTGAATTGCTTCACTTGTAGTCTGAACATCATTGTTGAGCCAAAGGAGTACATATGAGGGAACAACTTCTGTATGTACAATACTAGATTGATTACACATTTTCATTGTACATGTACAACCTGTTTTTGGGTGATAAACTAATTTGGAATGATTTCAACTCATGTCAGTATAAACACATACATAATGGCCCAGCTATAGTATACTGTTACAGATTTCATGGCATACTATTGATGGGCTATTGCCTTGTAAATTGTAATGGTAATGTGATCCACATCTTTCCCTCTGTTCGGCCGGTAAAGAGCCGGCTGATTTCTGGCTCCTGCTTCCTGGACACTGACAGTTACTTTCAGCAACGGTTCAGGTATCACTTTGGATAACTGGGACACTGATGTATTGTCTTTTTTTTTTGAAGGGTCAACGCGGGGGGGGGGGGGATCCCCACCTGAAATCATTCCATTATATTTGGCCCATGATGGCCGGATAGAAAAATTTTACAAGTGTTTTGTAGCTTTACATTGCTAAAGAAAGAGCGTTGCACCAGTGGTCACTAACTCCCATATCCTGCCGCGGGAGGCGACAGCTCCACGCTCTAGCATCAAGTTTACAATTCTGCAAAAATTGTGGAAGGTTCAAGCTCTCTTGCCGAAAGACGATCCCATTGCGACGCTTCCAAAGGTGCCAGCAGCATAGCAAGGCAAAAGTATCAAAGTGAGCCGCCGGCAAGTTTTTCGGCTTTGGGAGATGGAGATTGCAGGCGGCCGCATCAGGCTCCATTTGGATTCCCAGGCGTTGCCAGAAAGAAGCAGCAAACGGATAATGGAGAAGCAGGTGGTCCACAGTCTCCGCTGCCTTGATGTATTGTCTCATAGGCAGGTGTTCATGGGTTCCTCCAAGCAGAGGCAACTGCCATGCCGTCTCCATCGCCACAATTGGGCAAGACGGGGACCCAGGTGCTCGCTCCAATCACCGAGGACTCCAACACGGCCACCAACAGATCATGGCAAATCCCTCCATGCGTTCTTGCTCGTAGAACTGCAGCGTTAGTAGCTTTGCTACTGCAAGCTGCCACTGAAGAACTGCTTCGCTCGGGTGGTCCATGGCTCCATGCAGCGCAACAATGGCTGCTGGCTGGCCAGGGAGGCAGGAGCTAGCACGTACATGGTTGATGAGAGTGAGATGGCGCAGGTGGGCCCTGGCATTGCCATGTCGATCATCATCAACAGATCATTTGTGGTGCTGGCTGGTGGGCCCTAGCGAGCTGTTGCTTGTACTGCAGCAGTACTACTACTGGTGCTGTTACTGGTTGGTTAGTTATGCAGTGCAGCATGACATGCGTTTGCTCGCAGCTTGGATCTGATTGAGTCGTCCTGGCCGCGGTCTTGCAACGGGTGTTAAGCTTGGATACGGTGTCTGCTAGGCTGGCTCCAATGCAAACCCCAGAACATACAAAATTGAGAGCATTTAGTTCAGTTACTGATGTATAGAAAGTTTAGTTCAGTTACTTATCCGATGGTAATCATATCCCTCCAGCGTTTGGCGTTTGGCGACGGCAAACAGATGGCACAAGGCGTAGCTGATAAGCTAGTTAAATGTCTACTCTTAATAGTACCCATGAACCAAATAAAATGACAGTAAAAAAAACATCTACTCCTAAATAGGGTTAGAGAAAAGGTACGTACAAAATGAACGCTGATGCACTCAGCTCATTTGAACAGCTCCATGGTTGAGACCAATGCACATCATCACAGGCCAGCATACATCTGCCGGTCTCTACCTGCTATTTCCTCCGTTCCAAATTATAAGTCATTCCAAGAATCTTGGAAAGTCAAACCATCTCAAAGTTTGACCAAAATTATAGAGTAAAGCAAAAAAATTTATGACATCAAATAGGTATACTATGAAAATATAACTAACAAAGAATCTAATAATACTTAATTGGTATAGTAAATGTTATTATCTTGTTGTATAAATTTGGTCAAATTTGAAAAATGTTGATCCTCCAAGATTCTTGTAATGACTTATAATTTGGAACGGAGGGAGTAGTAGAAATGACGATGGACAAATACTTCATAACCCATTGTTTCCGGCTTCCGGCTGTCAATTAACTTACATTTAATCACTTCAAGCATTATATGTTATTCAGAATTAACCTTATCTTGCAAAAAAAGTGATCAATTAAGTTCTGAGGAAATTCCTTCTCTTAATGTTTACTATGTTAGCTAGAAGCAGTTCTTGACAGATACTCCCTTCAGGTAAATCTTTTTTAAAACTCCGGTCATAATTAGATGATGTCGATTTGGACAGCTAATTATTTGATCTGCATTTAGTTACTTTTTGTTGTCTGATTGTCTGAAACGTCAACTATATATGACCGGAGGCAGTAAAATTATACTTGCAAGCATATATATGATACGCCTACTGGAGACAAAGACTAATTATTTGAAATATAATGTTAAGAACAAATTATATGAGAAAACAACAGTTGAGGAAAGAAACGAGAGAAACCACTAACCGAATTTCTTGCTTCATGTGAACTAGCAGGAACCGAGTCTTGCTTATGCCTTTGTCATTTGCTGCACAAATGCCAAATGCATGCATGAAAGTTTCATTTTAAAAAAGGAAAATGGGAAAAATCCTAGGAATGCTGTGCACAAGACGCACGTGCGCCTTGGAACACACAAGAATAAAATAGACTCTGAGTTGGTATTGAAGTCGAACATAATGAAAGAAACAGTAGGTAGGACAAATCAAATCGAAACATGATATTGACCAGACTAATTAATTCCTCATTGTATTCATTTGAGAAGAGTTGCATGATCGATCAAAAGAAAAATGTTTCCTTCAATGTACTCAAACGAGCCGGGAATTCAAGACTCTTTTTTTATAAAGAATTCATTATGGCTGTTTTCAAGAATTTAAATATGTACTAAAACATGAACATACTCACCTCATGCGCTCAAAACCGCAAACTAAATTAAAATCACAAGTGATAACCTTACTGATTTTTTTTGGAGCAAGCTAGTTAGGTAATAACTTGGCAGGATCCAAGAACTGGATCGGAGAAGCACATGAACAAGCAAGCAAGAACAAACAAAATAAAAACAAGAACACATGAAAACATATATAGTAGAGATAAAAAGTGACAGAAGATGGAAACAAAAATGCATGCTTGGCCCCTTGCACGCCACCCACAGCAGGCAACCACACCACGGGTTGGGCTACGTGTGTGGCATACAGGGAGCCAGGCACACACAATCTCAATTTGATCAAACCTATATACCATCTCTCACATCCATTATTCACAAAACTGTGCAAGAAAGATCGACCAAGAGAACAGAAATGAATGTATTAATTCCATCTAGACCAGTATAATGCTAGAAACAAATGAAACTAGAGCTTTATCTGGTGGGCATGCACAAGCAGGAACAAAGACAAGGGGACTACTAGAGGGAGCTAGAAGCTAGGGTTAGTGAGAGAAAAGAGGAAGAACAGTGCAAAAGTTGTGATGGATGGAGGTAGAAGAAAGAGCAGAAGGTGGATTTATAGATGAGAGGGGCAAGACGTATCTCTCTACTACTGCGCGTCTGCGCAACACTCCAGAACATGTACACAACAACTCCATGGCCACTTGCCCCTCCTGCTCACCAAAAAGTCCTGCCATGGTCTACAAAGGAGGAAGACCGAAAGAACAAAGGACATGGAGCACAAGACACCAGCTAGAATACTTCCCAAGGGCGGGATTAAAGGATGAACCTTTTGATGCAAGTTAGTTTTATATTGCGCCTAAAGTGGTGGCCTAATGGCTAGCTACCCTAAAGCCGCCCCTCTCCCCGGCCGGCAGCACCACCCAAAGCAGCCAATGGCGTGCTAAAGCATGTCCCAATCCGAGCTTCCCTAGCTCTTCCCTAGCTACAAGCTACGGCGCACGCGCACACCTCTGATCCCTCTCCCTCTCTCGTGCTGGCCTGGTGAAAGGCGCCGTCGTCTCCACCCTGCAGGGGCTACCTCGATCGATGGCGATCGAGTGTGCTACAGGGTAAGCTGTCACACTGTGATCTGAGCTCTGGCGACTTTGGAGAGTTGGAGACTGTAACACCTACCTCTTGGACAGTCATTCGGGGTCCGCGGACAGTCCGCCAGACATCGTCCAGATATTTATCGGGATGGATGTGGGACCCACTTGTCATTTCTCTCTTCCTCCTCACTTCGTCCAGAGCCGAGCGGAGCTCGAGCGCTCACGCCGACGTCGTCCCCTTTCATCGATCTCCCTCCTCCGGCCACCAAACCTTGATTCCTCGCGCGGGAACCTTCCTCGGCACCTCCTCCTCCTTCCCCAACCCCTAGACCGGCTTCTTACGGCCGGAATCGCCCCCACCACCGCCGGACACCATTGGAGGTGCTTGAAGCTTGCTCCACCGTCGATCCGCCTCTCCGGTCGTCCTCCACTCGAACCGACCGCGGGAATGGATTCGTGGTGAGTTCCTTGTGCTTCCCGGTCTTTCTCCCCTTCCGTGGTGTGTCGCCGGCGCCGGTGAACGGCCACCGCCGTCGCCGCCGCACTTGCTGCCGCCTGTGGCGCGAGTCAAAAGTTGGGTATTGCGGACGGTCCGCCTGGGAGGTGCGGACAGTTCACTGGTCAGATTAGGTTTCGTCCAGAGATGATGTTATCTCTGGTGGTTTAGTAGAACTGACTGCGGACGGTCCGCTATAGGGGAGCGGACGGTCCGCCGTTGAAACTTGAAACTTGTCCTGGTGGGGTTCGCAGGATTGAACTGCGGACAGTCCGCCACTTGGGCGCGGACAGTCCGCAATAGAGTCTAGGATTTTGTCCAGAGACGTTGACGTCTCTGGTGGATGGAATACGTGAACTGCGGACGGTCCGCCAAGGGTGGCCGGACGGTCCGCCAAGGGTTGCCGGACGGTCCGCAGGTAGAATTAGGAATTGGTCCAGAGACGTTGTTGTCTTTGGTGGGTCGGTAGAATAGTACGGCGGACGGTCCGCCACTTGGGCGCGGACAGTCCGCAGGGCATTCCAGTTGAAGTAAAATAGTTACATCATTGAGCTGCACTTATTTATTTCATATGCATACGTGTAGCATCCGCAGCTGAGGGCGCCGTATTTGAGGTGATTGCGGCACCACAAGAGCAGCCGACGCAAGCCCAGGAGGAGAGGTGTGAGCACCCGGCCCAAGGCCCGTCTGAACCCAGCTCTGAGCAGCAGCCCGAAGGCAAGCCCCGGAGCACAACCTATTAATTTAAATTATGACTATATATATATATATATATTACTTGTGCATTACGTATAGAAATTGGTTGAAACCCTAGTTGCATGATCTCTAGGTTTCCTGGAGTTTATACTAGTATGATAGGACGATAATAATGCTATGCTTAAGAGTTCTCGGTAGAAGTCGAGTGACTTCTTGTCACTCGCGAGATATAGGTTATGTCCACTGATATTATAGTACCTGAGTTATTGAAATGGAGATGGAGATGTGAGACCGGGCGGGGATGATGTATAGGTATGGCCGCAGGACAGGGTTCCTGGGTGCCTTAGCCCCGTCTGAGTCGATTAAGGACCGGTCGTTGTCGGCAGTGCTGATCGGGGATTGAATTGTACTAACCGCATGCCGAGAGTAGGAGGTAGTCGAAACCAGTAAGCCGAGTACTGCTTTGTTTCGAAAGTACAGAACTTCTACCCACTCCTTAGGGCGAGTCGAGTGGCCGCGGAGAATCGGGTTGCATATGCTTATTTTTGGTGGTCTCTCGTAGGGCTCGGCTGACTATATGCAGGTGGGGCGGTTCTGTAGTTCAAGGCAGGGAGGGGAATGGTTGGCATGTATAGTCCGACGGGGCAAATGCGTGCCGTGTTGGTTAGGTCCACCTTGCAAGGTTAAATCGGATCGATTCGCCGTGTCTCGCGCTTATGAGGGCATTGATCTCTTTGCTGCATCGTAGCAAAATATTAGAATATGATTTATGTATGTTTATATAAAATATTGAGCACATTGAATTATTTTTTCTTGTACCACCATGATTGCTATAGTGGGTCTATGCAAATATTAGATGAGAGTTCATTTATATAGAACCTGGAGCTAAAATAATGAAAGTAAGAAAACTACTTTAGTCGCTCTTTCTGCAAAAATAACCACTAGCTAAATGACGTACATGTCTAGATATGTGGGCTAAGTTATACCCACTGGTCGGATAAGACTTGCTGGAGTATTAGTATACTTAGGGTTTGTTGCCACAATTATTTCAGGGCATGCAGACGTAGACTTCTGTCCCTGCTGCACCAAGTTCATCCGCCGGAATGCTGAGGGATGGGAGGTTGTGGAGCCAGACGCTTAGTTAGGGATCTCCCTAGGGCACCCTTTTGTTAGTTGTAGGCCCTTTTTCCTCTAGTTGAACCCGAATTTCAGTAATTCAAAGTTTGTAAATTATATATTTATTCATACTTGGTTTGTAAAACTTAAAATAAAGTATTATGTATATTTGTTGTATTTTCAAATATGTGTCGTGCTTGTACCATCTGCGCCCACCTTCGCGTGGGACTTTCAGTGATATTTCGAGCAGGACGTGGGTTTAGAAAGGATCGCCAAATTAAGCTGTTAAGCTAATGAGCCCGATGTGTTCAAATGACGACTATTACACTTAATTAGAGTTTTAATTTGACGGTTCTGTCACCGAGACGACGACGGAGGACGGAGACTACATGGAGGAAATGGCAAGGAGCATCGCCATCTTCTTCCCTCCCAACCTCTGCAGTGACGACTCAGGCAGGCTCTGGCTACGCCACTTGCAGACGAGTGAGGGACGCATCAGCTCCCTCCGGTCCTCCCTCACACACGCGGGATCGGGACGGAACGAAAGAAAGAGAGAGGAGAGAGCGCGGATGGGACGGTTGGTGTAGACGGTCTGTAAAGTTGATGGCTCTGACTGGTGAAGTGGATTTTGTCTGGAGCACTTGGCCAGGCTCCAGATTCTCCCATCTTTCCCGTTACACCAAAACCTCAAGCATAGGACAATGCATTCCTCTCCAGGCCAGGGTGGGTATTGCAGCTAGCTACTATGCTTTACGGCAGGTTTCTGTTGGTACTTGGTAGCTATGCAAAAAAGTTCCTTACTCATGGGACCCTCTCACAGTGACATGCATGGTGGTCATCATGGGCGAGAGTGAAATTTTATCTGTTTAGATTCCTTCAAAAATTCAAAATTTTCAAATTTTTTGAAAGGAAATCTTGCTATTTCGGAGTACTAAATGAAGTCTATTTATCAAACTTTTTACACAGATCTAATGAGTCTATTTAATCCATAATTTGCAACAGTGATGCTACAGTAACAATCTCTAATGATAGATTAATTAGGCTCATTAGATTCGTCTCGTGATTTACAACTCATCCGTGCAAAAAAATTTGTAAATAGACTTCATTTAGTACTCCAAAATAGTAAGATTCTCTTTCAAAAATTTTTAGCCAAAACATCTAAACACATATATTGTGTACGTGTTCAGCGTACGAGGTGCAATTCAAAGGCTCCTTGTGCTCCTTCGGGCCCAAATGGATCTGGTCAGCACACACGCAAGAGCCCAAGCACAGATTCTTCACCTGGGTGCTAGTGCAAGAAAAGATTGTAACAGCGGACAAATAGCAAAAAATAAAAAAATATTGTGAACGTGTTCATGATAGGTCTACTGGAACTAGGGGCGGAGCCACATGGGGGCGGGCATTCCACTTAGAATCCAAATCAAATACAAAATTATACTATATGATTCCTCTAATTAACTTTTGCCCCCCCCCCCAATGGATGCTTGGCCCCCCTCATTTGGAATTCCTAGTTCCGCCCCTGACTGGAACTAGGGGCGGATCTAGCACCGGATCAGTCGGGGCTAGAGACCTTCCTATCCGAGTTAGAAGCATGGAGCTCCTCCTAAGTCTCTCCCAAAATAGCCAAAATCGTCCTTGAACTATTGAGTTTGGCTCAATTTAGTCCCTCAACTATCAAAAAGTTCAATTTAGTCCTTGAACTATACAAATAGATCCATTTTCGTCCCAAAATATTGAAACTTGAAAGGAGTAGCTACAGATAGAAGATGATGTGAAAAAGGTCCTCCACTCCTAATATGTTCTCCTAGATCCACCACTGACTGGAACAGACCCTGAATGCTCATGGATCTGTACTGTGCATGGTTGCTTATAGTATATGTTCCCGTATGCGTCTCTTGAACTAAGTTTGGTATTAACAACATAGATGACCGGACATCTTTTTTTATCCTGTACTACCATGTTTGGTGTGCACTGTCCAGTGTTGTCCAGACGCTGTAATTTAAAAACCGTTATATTATTGAGATTAGTTCAGTTCACCTTCACCATCAGACGACAGCGATCAACAGATCTAGATACACACATACAACAAAAACCCTTTGCTCACTAAAGCATCCACACCAAAACGTTACGCATGACATTGTTAAATAAAATACTCATGCTGTCAAGCCAAACCACCGCGGTTACATTATTGTTTTAGTGCACATGATCGAACTCGCATCTTTTGATTTGGTTGGAGTGGTAGAGCTAGCTGCAATGGCTATTGGCTGAAGAGCGGCCATGGCTGTACAGTGTACGTACGACAGGAAAAAGGTTCATCCCTAGCTAGCCAGAGATGATCCTGCTGCTGGGTTTGGTGAAGGTACAGGTGATCTGAGCGACGGTGATGCACCGCCGCGCTGTAGGTGCAGGGCCGGTGGATGGATTGGGTTGTGTTGGGACTTGGGAGGGACCGAGGGATGGTTGTTGGCAACGCGTGCATAGCTACCATGGCTCCTAGTGCTTGGGACCTTTCTCCCGTGGGGAGGACAGGGGAATGTTGCTACAGGGATGGACTGGGAGGGTATCACGTGGCTCTCTAGCTCGTTCATTTTCTTGTGTTCTGTGTACCGACACTATCGGAAAACGCACAAATGCCGTCTACGTGTTTGCCGAGTGCCAGACCACATGCACTCAACAAAGACGAGCTTTGCCGAGTGCCAGGATCAGGGCACTCGGCAAACACTGAGCACACGGCATGCCTTACCTGAGCCGAGTACTGGCCGTCGGCAAAAAAAAACGACACTCGGCATACCGCGCCTTTGCCGAGTGCCAAAAGGCGAGCACTCGGCAAAGACAGGTCACGTGCCCAGCACGCGCACCCGCTGTGCGCCGGCCGTGCGCCGGCCGTTAGGCACCCTGACGGCCGTTATCCTTTGCCGAGTGCTGCAAAGATGGCACTCGTCAAAACGTATATTTCGCCGAGTGTCTTTAGCCGGCACTCGGCAAAGGCTCTTTCGCCGAGTGTCATCCTCGTGGCACTCGGCAAAGAGTTTCTTTTTTTTTCAAAATTTTTTATAATCAAATCAAATTTGAAAACTTAATCCCTGGTAGCATATGATATTTTCATTCATTGGTTTAGTATATTCTGTTATTTTTTCTGTTTGTGGGGAATATTCTTTGAAGTTATTTTTAAATTAGAAGTGGTTCGAAATTTCGAAATCTTTGAAAGGAAAAGTGGTATTCATGTATCTGGAATCAAAACTGTTGACACAAGGTTTTGGTAAATCTGATGTAATCAGAATTATGAGGATCATTGGCTCTTGGCATACGTGTGCAGAAATCACAGGAAACAGGGAGGTCAATGCGTACATGTGAAGCTGATCGGGAATAAGGAGAAATAATCGGCTGTCAAGTTCACATGGAATACATTATCGGGCTGCATGCGTGAAGAAGGGAATTATTTAGCTAATTAAGATAAATGGAAAGAGCAAGGCGTTGTTGATGGGATTACAGTGCAAAGATGGGCTTCATCTGATTGGCCGGCAAGAAAAGAATATTTAAAAAATTAAAGAAAGGGCTACCACGTGTGAGCAAAAGGTGATTTAATAAAGGAGGGGGGACACGGCATGTGTGTTTTCCTTGCATGCGCATGCGGATCGGTATTGGCATGAACGGATCGGCAACAAACTTCGTTAGTAAGAATTCTACAGGGAATTAGAATCTATATATCTTAATATTAGTTTGTTTAGATATTCCTTAGCAAGTTTGGTGTGCCGTGATGGGCTAGGTTGCCTAGGCTATAAATATGTATTCCGTCCATTGTAAAAAATTTGTCACACGACCAATACAAACACATGTACTTTCTCAAGTGCCTTTAACTTTCTGCCCTAGGAGTAGGAGTAATATAGATTTTCGATGAGTTCTTCAGCAAGCTGGGCTGCATCGCTTCGATCTCCAGTTCGCCGCGGTCTTCGTCTACTAGGAGTTCTAGGCTTTAACCACCGGGCGCATCACTGTGGTTTCGTCTAGATTCGCCTACAAGTTATCGGGTATCCCAGATCTCAACTTCCGGGCGCATCGCTGTCGTTGAATCTGGTTCTTATCCACAAGTATCTTGGATCTTCGTCCGACGGCACATTCGCTTCTGTTTGGATCTACGGTATTCACCAGTTATCGATTTTGTCCTATCTTGTGAGCGTTATCTCTTGCTAGATGTGGTAGATAATTATTCTAGCCTTGAGTAAGATTGCATTGACTGATTTATTTTTAATATATCGTCTTGCTGTTCAGATTGATTTATAGATTGTTCAACAGCCTTTTGCATCCTAATCTTGTCTGCTTCTCAAGTGTTGTCGGGAACGAGTTCTATTGTGGATAGATCTATTGGACGGTGAGATTAGATTAATCTTTTGCTAGTAGTATTTCTAGACTGCAACTTCCGGGCGCATCGCCGTCGTTTCATCTAGAAATACTGGTGGTAATGTTAGTCGAAGCATCATTGGCTTATGGTCCTGTTCATGGTGGATTAAAAGCCCAATGGCACTCTGTTTTCTATCGGCTTCCTAGCCGATAGCTCCTGAGCTTTATTATCATTAATTGCATAAATGTAGTTCGGAGAATCGATGAGTTGCTTATACTCATCAGGATGTTGGAAATCGGCCTCATGGCGAACTGTGCTGTTATTCATTTATCATGGCCGATTATTCATCTATCATGTTTTATTCTGCTATGCTGTTATCGCTACTAGTGCCAGGATGAAATCGGCCTGATTGGCCGATCCCCTTTGACCTTAGAAGAAATATCTTTACCTTGTCAGTTGAATGGTCAAACTGACTGGCACGCTTGGTTTGCATTCTGAAGCTTGGCGAACAGTGTCTTCAGATTTCAGTGTGTTGATTTTTGCGTCAACAAAAACTGATGCCGCATGCGCGAAAGAACTGAATAGTTGAAGCATCTTTATCACGTAACTTGATCGCAAGCTTGTGCAGGGACGTTCGGAAAAATAAAAAAATAGCAAATAATGTCTGAAAATCATGAGACTTCTTGAGATGTCATGGTTTCATGTGAGGATAGTGTGAAAAAAAGTTAACAGCATTTCGGACAACTGATAACGTACACTGCTTAGATACAGGAGGATCTCCGAAGAAGTTTTGGAGAGATGCGGAGTATTCGGCATGATTTGTACTCGAAATGAAAATCGCATTGGATTTTGAATATGAAACTTTTTCTATAGACAAAGAACAACAAAATATGTGTCCCGTGAAAATTAGGTTAATTTTTTATTTTGTTCTATATATATAAATTTTTTTTTGGCACTAATTCAAAATCAATGTATTTAGTAAGAAGTTTTGTTTTAAATGCATAAAATAATAGAATTTTCTGCATGAAATAATGAATCATAAATAGTTAAATGATTTTCGTAAGTTTTTAAATAAACTTCATTGAAATTTTCTTATACACCTAAATCAAAAAGAATTTTCTTATACAAATTAATTTGGATTGAGAAACACATGAAATAATAGTTTTTTTGCAAAAAATCATGAAACATGAAATGTGCATTGTTTTAATTTGAATTTCAAATAATAATACTTAAAGTAATGAATTTTTCTTGAATTCGAATGTAAAATATAATATGTTTTGCAAATACACAGGAAAATTATTTGCCGAGTGCCATGTAGTCTGGCACTCGGCAATTATTTTTGTTTTTTAAATAAGTCTTTGCCGAGTGCCTTATAGGAAGCACTCGGCAAAGATGTAATAAATATTTTTTTAGAAAATGGCTTTGCCGAGTGCCGGATCAGGGGCACTCTGCAAAGCCGATGCGGCACTCGGCGAAATTGTGGTTTCAGGACTTAACCCCACGGTTCCACACACACGCACGCACGCCACACACTCGACACACACACTACACTCACACCACCGCCATCCCCCCGCCGGACCGCGCCCCGGGCCGCCGCCGACCCGCGCCGCTGCACTTCCGCGCCACGCCGCCGCCGTCGAGCCCCTGGCCCGCCCCCGCCGCCGACCCGAGCCGCGCCGCCGCCGCCCCGGCCCCGTCGTCCCGCCCCGCCCGGGCTCGCGCCGGCGCCGCCGCTGGTCCGTGCCGCCCCGGGCCGGGCCGCCGCTCGTCGCCGCTCGGGGCCACGCCAGCCTGCGCCGCCCCGGCCGAGCCAGCCCCAGACCGCAGCGCCGCTGGACCGCAGCGCCCCCGGCCCGCAGCGCCGCCGGCCGCCCCTCCATGCCGGCAAGGCCGCGGGTCCGCGCCGTCCCTGCCGAGGCGCCGCCGGACCGCAGCGCCCCCAGCCCGCAGCTCCACGCCGGCAAGGTAATTTTTTAAAAAATATTTTTATTTTATAGTTTAAATGTTTATATTGTTAGTGTATATAGAATTTAGTTTTTTTAGATTGTTATTTATATTTTGTTTATATCAAATTTAGGTTATTTAGTTTATTTTTAGATAGTTATTTATAGTTTGTTTATATAGAATTTAGTTTATTTAGAATTTAGTTTATATATATTCTTAGTGTATATTTTTAATTTGTTTGTTTATTTAATGAGGTAGATATTTATTTAGTTTATTTTAGTTTACAACCGAAATATTGATAACTAAATTAGAGTTTAGTTCATTTGGATAATGATATGTAGTTAGTAAATCATGTTCGTAGATTGCGTAAACCAGTTAGGCGTCTCCCGTTCGGAAGAGATACGACTGGAGATATGCAATTTTTTCTGCATATCTTTAATCGTATCTGTTTCGAATTGTCCATGCTTCTTTGGACTGCCCGAGGATGCGTAAATGAGGTCAGGTTCTATGGTCCGCTCCGATCCGAGTCAGAGTTTCGGCATCACCTCCCTGTTGTTCTCGGGATACACAATCTCCCTTTCGGGACGTGTATCTGGAGAACAGCGGGGAGGTGCTGCCGAAATTCTGTCTCGGATAGGAGTGGATCATGGAAGCTGACCTCATCTACGCATGGTCGGGTGGGATTAGGACCTATCTTTACCTACTAGACTCTAAGCCGAATTTTGATAGTAGTCGCTGATATCTTGGAAGATGGATGACCGTGAGTGGATGTACACCAGCCGAGTAACTCAAGCTAGCATGACCAATGAATGGATTGAGAAGACTAACGAGTTCTTGGAAGGGGCATGGGCGCAAGCTGAAGGGTTGAGATTCATGTGGTGTCCCTGCAAGAGTTGTGGAAACCAGAAACGAAAGACAAAGAAGGTCATGGGCGAACATCTTGTCAATTATGGATTTACGCCAGACTATACCCGGTGGATCTTTCACAGTGAAGCCCATCGTATGAGGGACGAGGTCGTGAGGCAACGCATCGATGAATGTGATGGTGCTGGTGGGATTGGAGACATGTTAGACGACTATGATGAGGCACATTTCGGTGAAGGACCACGGGAGGAGGAGCCAGAGGCAAGCACAAAGGCGTTTTACGAGATGTTGGAGGCGGTACAGAAACCTCTTCACGGCCAAACAAAGGTTTCTTAGCTGGACGGCATTGGACGCCTTATGGTCTGAGCCGAGACGCATTTGATAGTATGTTGACCGTTTTTGGGAGCATGCTTCCGGAAGATCACATTCTGCCCAAGACAATGTATCAGGCGACGAAAATTCTTAGTGCACTGAAGATGCCAAATGAGCAGATACACTCTTTTCCTAATGGGTGCATTTTATTTAGGAAAGAGCACGAGGCTGAAACTTACTGTCCAAAATGCAAAGCCTCAAGGTTCTTGGAGGTGGATGTTGGTGACAGTCAGCCTAAGAGGCAGCTCACGATTCCTTTGAAAATCCTACGTTACCTTCCGTTCATCCAGAGGATCCAAAGACTCTATATGACCGAGGAAACCGCGAAACAGATGACATGGCACAAAAAGGTGTTCAATACACCCTGATAAGATGGTGCATCCCTCCGACGGTGAGTCATGGACTCATTTCGATGAGATTCATCGTGAGAAAGCTGAAGAAGCTCGTAATGTACGTGTTGCGTTGGCAACCGATGGGTTCAATCCTTATGGTATGATGGCCGCATCGTACTCATGTTGGCCCGTGTTCGTTATCCCTTTGAATCCCCCCCCCCCGGCGTTCTCTTTCAACGACATACCATATTTGTGTCGTTAATTATTTCTGAGCACCCAGGGAATAAAATGAGTGTTTACATGGAGCCTCTAATCGATTAGTTGATGAAAGCATGGGAAGAGGGGGGGTGGACGTACGACCGAGCGACAAAGACAAACTTCAGAATGTATGTGTGGTACCACTACTCCCTGCATGACCTCCCAACATGCAAGGCAACTCTGCAGTTCATTTGCTTGAGAAAGGGGGGCAAGTATTTGTCTTTTGACAAACATCGACAATTTCTTCCTGCTGACCATCCATTTAGAAGAGACATTAAGAACTTAACAAAAGGTGTCGTAGTTTCAGAACCTGCACCGCAGATGCTGACGGGTACCATGCTTCATGCTCAGATAGATGCTCTCCAGGTCAATGATGCAGGTAGTTTTGTGGGATATGGCGAGGAACATTCCTGGACTCATATCTCTGGCTTGTGGAGGCTTCCCTATATTAATGATCTTCTCCTTCCACACAACATTGATGTCATGCACATTGAAAAGAATTGGGGCGAGGCTCTTTTTGGAACTGTCATGGACATCTCTGATAAGGCGAAGGACAATGTCAAGGCTCGAGTGGATCTGGCAACATTGTACGATAGACCAAGATACGAAATGAAGACTCCGAGACTAGGGAGACAATGGAGGAAGACTCCGGCAGATTTCGTTCTAACGAGGCCCAAAAAAAAGGAAGCACTAGAGTTGTCGGGTACCACGATTAGGGGCACCCTAATCGGGGTACTAAGATTGCTTTAAAAACACAAACACCTGTTAAGGACCACGGCCTGCTTCCCATCCGGAAGAAAGGAAAGGACTCAAAGAAGCCCAGCATGCGGCCCATTCGCATCCCCCTCGAACCCGCGAAAACGATCTCCGCCTCGCTCGAGGGTAGCGGACCTACCCTCGAGCGGGTGACTCATTTTCCGCCTCGCTCGAGGGCTCCCCTCGAGACCCTCGACCGCGCAACACACCTCCGCCTCGCTCGAGGGTAGCGGATCTACCCTCGAGCGGGTGACTCATCTCGGCCTCGCTCGAGGCCGTCTCTCGGCACAAGGGACAAATGGCTCCGCCGCCCAACCGACCGCCGTACGAAGGCATTAAAGGCCAGCCACTCCGCCATGGCTCAAAGGACGGGCGGCGTCAGACTGCCACTCCCACAGTGGATGTGACCGGGGTCCCATCCGCTGACTTCGGTCACCGCTCCGCCGCCCCAGTTGCTATAGCAACACTGTGGGACCAGTGATACGGGACAAGACAGGCCCGGCACTGCTCCCGTACCATTCTGCCGACACCGACCATCCGGACTCACCTCCCCGCTGGGGAAGGGGTCCGGCGATGTCACGTGTCCTTCCGAGAGGGGCACTCAGCACGCACGGGCGGGGCCCTGGACCTCCCCCCTTGTGGAGTCCGGGACCTCCGCGCGTCCCCCGGACCTCCTAGTGTGCACGCCTGCACTCCGACCAGGGGGTCCAGGGCCGCCGCGCGCCCCGCTGCCACTGCCGCTGGTGCATACAGGACCCTAATCCGTTGGGCCCACCGAATGCCACCGCGCCGTATATAGGCGACCATACATCGGCGACGACCACGCCGCCTAGAGGGACACCGCAGGACGACCGGTGCGATCCTCGCAGAACCAAGGACGAAATCTAGGACGACAGCGACGCGCGCCGCCTTCCCACAGTGTACTTCTTACAGTATCCAACCACTGTACCCCGCGATTCAGGGAAAAACGACGACTTCTATACCCCCACTCATGTACCCCGCCCCTCCTTGTGACTATAAAAGAAGGGGGCGGGCTTCCTTTAGCGGGGTACGAGGACCTTCTCTCTCTCTCTCTGGTTTTCTCTTTTCCAAGAGAACTCTCAGCACTACTGAGCATTCATCTCAACCGACTCCACTTCTAGCAGAGACTTGAGAGCTTCCCTCCCTCTCTCGCCTCGCTTGTATCCCCTACAACAAGCACTTCGGGTGCAAGATAATACAGTGCCCTCACACACCCCCTTTGCTGGACGTACGGCCTCGAGGCCGGAACCAGGATAAACCGTGCGTTACTGTGTTGCCTCTTGCATCATCATCTGGGACGAGGAAGCACGCCGCATTTACTAGTTGGGATCCGGGCCCCCTGGGTCGGGACACCGACAGTTGGCGCGCCAGGTAGGGGAGCGGCGTGACGTTTTTCTTTTTTTTTCCCATTTGATCTCCAGGGATGGCGGGCAGATCCAACCCATACCCCATGGGCGTTTCGGATCCGTTTCCAGCGGGACGCGTGATTTCGTTCGGGAGTCTCGAGTTCAGAGCGACCGGCAACGGTTACCTCATGCAGCTCCTCTCGCCCGGACGCAACCCCGTCACCCCGACTCCACCAGCCCGGCGCAGCAGGCGCTCGGGCCAACGTTCGCGACAGGCACGGGCGGAACGGCATCGCGCGGCACGCCACAACTCCCCCACGTGGGTCGAGGCTGGCATGTCGCTGCTCAGCATCACGACTAGCGGGGCCACCGCCTCGTCATCACATGCCTCGGCGTCATCTGCACCGACATCGTCCCCTGCTGCGGCACTAGTGCCTCCCAGGGGGGGCTCGACTTCGGCGTCGCCCTTCCCCTTTGGGATGCGCAACGCTGCCGCCCACGCCTCATCAACCAGCGCTAACTTCATCGAGCATGAGGATCTGCCGGGTCATCATCTTCTGTCGATCCACAGCCTCATCGCGTCGTCTTCTGACGAACCCTACCCCGAGATAGCGAGCTCGATCGCCGACGATGTCAACTTCTTCATGAACAACTTTACGGCCGAGAAGGCCGAGGACCACTCCGGGGTCCGCGACCCCGATGCTCTCCGCATGTTCCAGCTGGCGACGGCTTACTGCCTCACCTGCTCCGAAGACTCCAGCGAGGGGGATTTCGATCCTTCCCGAGAGTGCTTCATGGCGGACCTCGCGGACGAGCAAAACGACAATGCCCCGAGCAACCACGAGGACAGCGGGGCGGACGCGCAAGCAAACCCACCGGTGGTGCCGCTTGCAGCCCCTTCTTTGTCAAGCTCGGCGGCGTGACAAGCTCAGCTGGCACAGCTCAATGAGCTTCAAGCCAAGCTCGACGAGCAGCGTCAACAAACCCAGGAGCTGCGCGCCGCACTCGAGCAGCAGCGTACCGCGCGTGGTGCACACGCCTAGGCGGCGGGATGTGTTGCACGGGAGCGCATCCTGGCCGACCACAACGTCAACAAATCTCCGGAGCTGAAGACGGCGGGCGAGAAGCTCATCGCTGCGGCTTACCTACTCCAAGCTATGCCCGAGCCATCGACACCTTCGGGCCGCAACCTGCGCCGCGAGGCACAGGAGCTCATCGAGCAAGCTGCCGTGCAGCAGGCCGAGAGTTCTGCGTCTCGTATGCGCTCGAAAGCCCCGGAGCAGCGTGATGGGACCGTGCATCAGGACCGCGAGGTATCTGTGCACACACCCCCAACGGGGAAGGGCAAGGCAGCCGTAGTGCCCGGTGCGAAGGCGCCCTCGGTGCACGAGCGCATCGGGAGAGTTCCCGTAAGGGAGCGAATCCGTGACACTCGCAGGCACGCTGGCGACGGCGACGCCCGCAACGTCATCGATGGCAGGAGGTACACCCCTCGACGGGGTGGACGTTTCAACCCTGAACACTACAGGGGTGAGTCCCCGGAGCCTCCGGGCACCCGGGTATTCAGCCGGGAGATTCGAACTGCATCTTTTCCCCCGCGCTTTCGACAACCCAACACCCTCGTCAAATACTCAGGCGAGACTGATCCTGCAGTCTGGCTCAATGACTACCGCCTAGCGTGCCAGCTAGGCGGCGCGACAAAGGACGCGGTCATCATCCGCAACCTTCCTCTTCATCTTGCTGACGCCACACGAACGTGGCTCGAGCACCTGCCTGCGGATCAGATCCATAACTGGGCCGACTTGGTCCACATCTTCGTGGGCAATTTCCAGGGCACGTACGTGCGCCCTGGGAACTCTTGGGATCTCAAAGGGTGTCGCCAGAAGCCCCGCGAGTCCCTGCGTGACTATATGCCACGCTTCTCCAAGCAGTGCACCGAGCTCCCTAGCGTCACCCACGTCGAGGTCATCAACGCTTTCCTCGAGGGTACGACCTGCAGGAACATGGTGCATGAGCTCGCGAGAAGCCGACCCGTCAACACCAATGAGCTGTTCGATGCTGCCACCAACTACGCCGCCGGCGAGGAGGCCGTTGGTGCCATCTTCGACGACAAATCGAGCAAGCGCAAGGACGATGCGCCCGCGGAGGGCAGCAATGCCAAGCCCAACGCCCCCGCCAAGAAACAGAAGCGGGGTAGGAAGGGAAAGAAGCCGGTCCCACCGAACCAGCGTGGGTCGGGGCAGGCAGAGGACTCCGAGGAGGCCTTCGCCGCCGCCCCAGACCGCAAAGGACCTCGAGGCCCCCCTCGAGGCGGTGGTGGCCAATTCGCACAAAGGCCCGGTCAATCATACCCTCGAGCAGTGCGAAATGCTCAAGAAATACTACAACCACGTCGCGCATCGCGACGAGGATAAAAAGAAGGATGCTGGCGACAAAGGTGGAGATGACGAGTTCCCCTTAGTGGAGAACGCCTTCTTCATCTTTGGAGGAGCAACGACGAATATGACTTCTCGGCAGCGCAAGCGTGAGCGCCGCGAAGTCTTTTCCGTCACCAAAGCCACGCCATCCTACCTCGACTGGTCGAAGGATACCATCACCTTCGGCCGCGAGGACCACCCCGACTACGTCCCGCATCCGGGACAGTATCCGCTCGTTGTCGACCCCATCATCAGCAACACTCACTTCTCCAAGGTGCTCATGGACGGAGGCAGCAGCCTCAACATCATGTACGCCCCTACCTTAGAGCTCATGGGGATCGGACTGGACAAGCTTCGCCCCAGCAAGTCGCCATTCCACGGCGTCGCACCGGGGAAGCGAGTCCAATCCCTCGGCCAGATCGATCTGCCTGTGTGCTTCGGCACAGCAGCCAACTTCCGCACGGAGGTACTCACTTTCAAGGTGGCGGGGTTTCGAGGATCCTACCATGCCATCCTGGGTCATCCTTGTTACGCCAAGTTCATGGCCGTCCCCAACTACACCTACCTTCGTTCGAGCACGCCTACGAGTGCGACATTGAATGCGTTGAGCGCGCGGAGGCTCAAGCGAAGGACGAGGCCCTCGCAGCCACCCTCGACAAAATGGCAAGCGAGGCCTTGGACTCCACGCACCGACACGCCGGGAGCTTCGAACCCGCCGAGGGTATCAAGGAGGTGCCCCTCGATCCGTACCACTCCGACGACAAGGCGTTGCAGATCAGCGCCAACCTCGACGGCAAATAGGAAGTGATGCTCGTCGATTTCCTCCGCGCCAACGCAGACATCTTTGCGTGGAGCCCCTCGAACATGCCTGGCATACCGAGGGAGGTCGCCGAGCACTCCCTTGATGTCCTACCCAACTCCAAGCCGGTGAAGCAGCGCCTGCGACGCTTCGACGAGCTCAAGCGCCGGGCGATCGGCGAGGAGTTGCAGAAACTTCTGGCGGCCGGATTCATCAAAGAGGTATTCCATCCCGAGTGGCTATCTAATCCAGTATTAGTGAAGAAAAAGAGTGGAAACTGGAGGATGTGTGTAGATTACACTAGTTTAAATAAGACATGTCCAAAGGTTCCCTTTTGTTTTCCACGCATTGATCAGATTGTAGATACTACTGCGGGATGTGAACTTCTATCCTTTCTTGATGCCTATTCCGGTTACCACCAAATCAAGATGAAAGAGTCCGACCAGCTCGCGACTTCTTTTATCACACCCTTCGACATGTACTGCTACGTTACGATGCCCTTTGGCCTCAGAAACGCTGGAGCCACATACCAGCGGTGTATGCTCCACGTTTTCGGAGACCATCTCGGGCGGAGCGTAGAGGCATATGTCGATGATATCGTTGTAAAATCCAGGAAGGCGGACGACCCGGTTGCCGATCTCAAAATCGCGTTCGATTGCCTACGGGCCAAAGGGGTGAAACTCAACCCCGAAAAGTGCGTGTTCGGGGTGCCTCGAGGCATGCTCTTGGGCTTCATTGTCTCCCAGCGGGGCATCGAACCCAACCCTGACAAAGTCTCGGCCATCACTCGGATGGGACCGATCCAAGACCTAAAGGGGGTACAGAGGGTCATGGGATGCCTAGCATCCCTTAGCCGTTTTATCTCGCGTCTCGGTGAGAAAGGCTTACCCCTGTATCGACTCTTGAGGAAAACCGAGCGCTTCACGTGGACCCCCGAAGCCCAAGAAGCCCTCGAAAGGCTGAAGGCGACGCTCACTCGCGCCCCCATTCTCACACCACCTACGGACGGCGAGCCCCTCTATCTGTACGTAGCTGCGACGACCCAAGTGGTCAGCACGGTGATCGTGGTCGAAAGACAAGAGGAGGGTCATGCTCTGCCCGTCCAACGACCGGTGTACTACATCAGCGAGGTGTTGTCTGAAACTAAGACACGCTATCTGCAGATTCAAAAGCTACTCTACGCTGTGGTTTTGGCTCGGCGCAAGCTGCGCCACTACTTCGAGGCTCACCCCGTCACTGTGGTCTCATCTTTCCCCTTGGGAGAGATAGCCCGCAACCGGGAAGCCGAGGGTAGAATTGCCAAATGGTCTATGGAGCTGATGGGAGAAACACTCACCTACGCCCCCCGCAAGGCGATCAAGTCCCAAATCTTGGCTGACTTCGTGGCTGAGTGGACGGACACTCAGCTACCCCCACCACAAATCTAGGGCGAATGCTGGACTATGTACTTCGACGGATCGGTGATGAAAACCGGCGCCGGTGCCGGCCTCCTCTTCATCTCACCCCTCGGAGAACACATGTGATACATGATACACATGGCGGAGTACGAGGCCCTTCTCAGTGGCCTCTGCATCGCCATCGAGCTCGGCATCAAACGCCTCGACGCGTGCGGCGACTCTCAACTCGTCGTCGATCAAGTCATGAAGGAGTCTAGCTGTCATGACCCGAAGATGGAGGCGTACTGCAGCGCAGTGCACCGCCTCAAAAACAAATTCGACGGCCTTGAGCTCAATCACGTCCTGCGCAAGTACAACGAGGACGCCGACGAATTAGCCAAGATCGCGTCGGGGCGGACCACCGTCCCCCCGAACATCTTCGCTCGCGACATCACCAAGCCCTCCGCCAAATTGAAAGATCCGGCGGAGCCGGGCCCCTCGTCCACCGGGTCCCTCGGAGGGAACCCCCCGGCAGACGGGGTCAAGCCCATGGACATTGACTTCGGGACCACCTCCGCTGACGAGGCCGAAGCAATGGAAGTCGACGAGACCCCAACTTCGCGAGACTGGCGCGTCCAGTACATAGACTGGATGACTCGAGGGGTCCTACCCTCGAACCGCGCTCAGGCGCGGCGCCTCGCTAGGCGGGCCAAGTCCTTCGTTCTAATTGACGACGTGCTATATAAGCGCAGTCCCTCGGGTGTCATGCAGCGATGCATCCCCGTCCCCGAGGGCAAGGAGCTGATCCGCGACATCCACGCCGGCATATACGGCCATCACGCTGCACCGCGCACCCTCGTGGGTAACGCGTTCCGGCAAGGCTTCTACTGGCCCACCGCGGTCGCTGACGCCACCGACGTTGTGCGAACCTGCGAGGGTTGCCAGTTCTATGCTCGAAAGACACACCTCCCAGCCCATGCTCTGCAGACCATCCCCATCACGTGGCCGTTCGCCGTGTGGGGACTAGACCTCGTCGGACCGCTGAAAAAGGCGCCCGGGGGCTTCACCCACTTGCTGGTGGCGGTCGACAAGTTTTCTAAGTGGATCGAGGCTCGACCTATCGGCAAGATCAAATCCGAGCAAGCAGTTATTTTCTTCACCGACATCATCTTCAGGTTCGGGGTCCCGAACTCGATTATCACCGACAACGGCACCCAGTTCACAGGCAAGAAGTTCTTGGCGTTCTGCGACAGTTTCCACATACGTGTGGACTGGTCGGCTGTGGCACACCCACAGACGAACAGGCAAGTGGACCGTGCCAACGGCATGATCCTCCAGGGACTGAAGCCGAGAATCTTCAACAAGCTGAACAAGTTCGGCCGGAGGTGGCTCACGGAGCTACCCTCGGTCATTTGGAGCCTGAGGACAACCCCAAGCAGAGCCACGGGTTTTTCCCCTTTTTTCCTTGTCCACAGCGCCGAGGCCATTCTCCCCACAGACTTGGAATACGGATCGCCAAGTCTCAAGGCATACCAAGAGCAACAAAACCAGCGAGCTCGCGAAGACTCGCTGGACCAAGTGGACGAGGCTCGAGACGTGGCGCTCCTCCACTCTGCGCGCTACCAGCAGTCCTTACGAAGGTATCAGGCACAGAGGGTCCGGCGCCGAGACCTCAACGAAGGGGACTTGGTGCTGAGGCTCCGATAGGACAACAGGGGCCGCCACAAGCTCTCACCTCCATGGGAAGGGCCATACATAATCGCCGAGGTGTTCAAACCCGGCACGTACAAGCTGGCGAACAAAAACGGCGAAGTCCTCACCAACGCTTGGAACATACAACAGCTACGTCGCTTCTATCCTTAGCATTTCAAGCTATTTGTATATTGTTCGTACTCGCATTTTCAATTTCCCGAAATAATAAGGAAGTATGCTTTACTTATTGCTTTTTGGGAACCTTCCGAACCCTCGAGGGCTCGGGTGCACACGAACATTGAGGTACGCTCGGCTTTACCCTCGGCAAAGCCGAGCCTCCCTCGGGGGCTACTACGGGGGGAACCCCCGAACGTCCCCAAAAAGTCGCCAATGTTTTTTCGAAATATTTCCGCCTCGACCCTAAGCTTCTCGTATCCTTGGAAAAAAACGGACGTGAGGCATAAGCAACTACGGTACGGGGCTGGCCGAGTCGTGGGGCCGCCTACGCCTCCGGGATACGGCACCCCCCTCACCACCCTACGCCTACGTTGCTTATGAACGCGAACTTCCTCGCAGATGTTTATCTAAGTCGTATACGAACAACACGGAAATAAAGTAAAGAAATATAGGCTCGAACTCACAAGGCCTCGACGTGCCACACATTCAAATTATGAAAATAAAATCTCTTATATTCATATGATGCGATTACAAAGCGCGACTATGATAAACACTAATCTATTTACATGGGCTTCGAGGCCCAGTTTTCCTAAAGGCTACCACCCCCCCTTGCGGGCCCTCAGGGGCGTCGAATTCGGCGATGGGAGGGATATCTGCTTCAAGCTTCTCGGCGAGGACGGTGGCAAACTCCTCCGCGGCTGCGTCAGCTTCATCCATGATGACCGACGCGGCGTCCGCATCTGCATCATCAGGAACGACGTACCCCGACGACATCCTCTGGAGATCCATGAGGTAGTGTGTCGAGGCCACGGCGAGAGCCCGTAGGACACCGAGACGGAAGGTGCTCTTGGCGTGTTCGGCAATCCGGCCGCCTAGCGCGCGCAGGCGGCTGATCACCGAACTGCCCGAGACGGCACCCTCCCCCTCGAGCTCTTGACACACGCTCACGGCGGTCTGCTCCAGCTCAGCAAACTCCATCTGTGCCGCCGTGAGCGCGGTGTGGACCGCTTCCTTCGCCGCGGTCTTGTCCGCCACCTTCTGCCTCAGCTCTGTGCAAAGGAAACCAACGTCAGTTACGAAAAGTAACAAATCAACGAAAAATCGAAGGTACTCACCCGTGATGTTCCTTTGCGCCTCCTCCCTCTGGGCTCGAGTGGCCTCTTCGAGCGAGGACAAGGAGGCTTCCTTCTCCTTAAGGGTAGCCCCCATGTTCTGGAGAGCCACCTCCTTCTCCTCGAGGGCCTCGCCCTGTTCCCGGAGGGTCCCGGTGAGCGCAACCACGACTACCTCACTGTGGAGGAGCTCAGCCTTCTTCTGCTCGAGCGTGGTGCTGAGACGCTGCAGCTAGGCGCTTTGCGCCTCAGCCTCCCGAGCTCTATCCTCGAGCGTCGTCCGAAGGCGCTGCAGCTCGGCAGCTTGTGCCTCGGCCTCCCGGGCCTTCTCCTCCACTGCCGCCCTCTGGACGTCCCGCTCACCAGCAACCCGCGCCAGCTCCTCCTCCAGCGCCTGCTGACGCGCTCCCAGATCCGCCATCTTCGCGTTGGCGTCAATGTTCTTGAGTACCAGCTCGGCATTGTGCTGCCCGAGCTGGCTCAGCTGGGAGTACAGCCGGTTCATCTCGGCCCTCTTTTCGCTCGAGATTTCCCTCAGCTGCTGCAAAGGGGAGGACGTGGATGAAGACGCGTAAAAGTTAAACCAAATCCAAGCAACTTTCGGGGGGGAAGCATTTACCTGGCTGACCTGGTAATCCGCATTCTGGTGGAGCGTGAAGGCGCGGTTGAGGGCTTGCAAGATCTCGCGACCCACGCCCATCTGCTTGTTCCAGGCCTCCTCCTCCTCCTCTTGTTCCTTGCGAAGGAACTCCGAGGGGACCCCGGATGGAACAATCGCCCCGAGATGGCCCCCCTCGGACGTCCCCACCTCGAGCATGCCCGCGCTGGCTGACGCGAACTCGGCAATATGCGCGGCGGCGCTTGCCGCAGCAGCGGGGTCAATGTCCATTGAGTCCCCGTACTCCTCGCTGCTGTCCGGCAGCTCCACCACCGCCATCACACCCCCTCGCGCCGTTGGCATGGGCACTACCGCGACAGTACCCTCGTCCCGGGCCTCCGCGGGCCCCGGGACGGGAGCTCCTTCCACCATCGGCGCCTCTTGCGCTGTCTCCTCCTCTGCGACGCCCTCGCCCTCGGCCCTCGGGGGCTCGAAGATGAGGGTCTCCTCCACACGGTCGGCAGGGCGCTCCTGCGCGCCCCCGCCGGTCTCTCCTTCTGTGTCCGGTCGGGCGGCGCTGGCTGCATTACCCTGACCGGCCTCAGCTTCAGTAACGGCCAGGGTGGCGCCGTCCACACCGCCCTGGCCGGTCTCCCCGGCGTCGGCAGCCGGAGCGGCTGCTTCGGCACCGCTCTGGCCGGCGTCACCCTCCGCCTCCAGTGCCCGAGCTTGCTGCGCCGCCTGGGCACCCCGAGCCATGGCCTCCCGTAGCCTCGCGGCCGCCGCCTCGAGGTCCACAGCAGGCGGGGGCTGCGGCGCCATGTGTGATGTGCTTCGTGCCCCGGTCTTGAGAGCCTTGGCCGGGGCAAGCTGCACCGCATCTTTGGGGACGGCCCCGGGGCTGGAAATCAAAGAACACAAGTTGAGGACAACAGATCGAGAAGATCCACCAAACACGCAACAAAAACGAAAGCGAGGTCTGCTTACCCGGATCGAGCACTCATGCTCCGCTTCCTCGTGGTGCTTCTTCGGGCCCGAGTCGTCGTGCCGCCCCTCGAAGACTGCCCCGAGGGCACCCCCCTCGTGTCGGCCTGGTGACTCGAGGCTGCCAGCACGAACGACTTCTCGCCCGCCGCAGCCTCGTCGCCACGGACCAGCACCTGGGGCGCAGGCGTCTCCTCACCGGCCGCCAGAGGCGACGACCCCTGCTCAGCCCCCTCGAGGTATGGGTGCGCCGAGGACTCTGCTATGGCCCTCGTCACCTCCGGCGCCACCGGCTCCCCCTCGTCGTCATCCCACAGATAGAACGGCGGGGGGGCTCGCGCCCGCGGCTTCCCCGTCGCTGCTCAGAGCGTGGTCCTCGTCATCCGAGGCCTCCTCCTCCTCCTCCTCCGAGGACTCGGGCGTGGCGGGTCGTGCTTTCCCCTCCGCACGAGCAAGCTTGCACTCCTTGTCGTGCTTCGCCTTTCTCTTCCTCTTCCTCTCGGCCTTTGCCTCCGTCGCGTCCTTCCGCCTTTTCATCTTCTCCGCATGGAGACGATTGATCAGGCGTTGTTCCGGGACCGGTGGCTTCGAGGTGCCGCACCTCAACCCCTGCAAAGCACGCCCGAGGCAGGGTCAGGAAAGGGGGGCAACACGACATACAGCGGGTTCGAAATTAAAACTCACCAGAGAAATGTACCCCGGCTCGGGGCGCATCTTGATCCTCCAGAGATCCTCGGGATTTTGGGGGAAATCCACCACCGCGTACTTCGCCCTTCGAGCAGCGGTGGTGTGGGATAGGAGCTTGCTTGACGTCCTCGAGCCTTCAACCTGGCTCCCGGGAGTGAGCTGGAAGATCGGCAGGGCCCTCT
Organism: Panicum virgatum; assembly: GCF_016808335.1. Taxonomy (NCBI): domain Eukaryota; kingdom Viridiplantae; phylum Streptophyta; class Magnoliopsida; order Poales; family Poaceae; genus Panicum; species Panicum virgatum. The sequence continues at coordinate 4,791,632 of NC_053145.1, forward strand.
CCACGAGAGGGATCACCCTCTGCCGGTGGAAGTTCACGATGACAGCCGCCGCCGTCAACCCCTTCTTCGCCAAACGCGCCAGCGCGTCGGTGAGGCCCTCGAGCTTGTCCTGCTGTGCTGGGGGCGACACCCCCCAATCCCACTTTGCCGGTCGCTCGCGGAGGACTCGGTTGGTGAACACCATGAGCGCGCCACGGAAGTTCCGAAGGTAGAACCACCCTCGGCTCCACCCGGCGTTGTTCGTCGTCATCCTGCTATGGATGTAGAGGTTCCTCCGGGAGTGGCGCACGTGGAACGTTAGGCCACCGGCGCGCGCGAACCGCCTCGGCTGGCCCCGCCCGCTCTCGACAAAGAGTTCGTCGCGGAACAGATGGATCCAGAGATCCCAGTGCACCTCTATCCTGAGGTACCCCTCGCAGACGGCGACGAAGACCGCCGCCTGCGAGATGGCGTTGGGACTGAAGTTGTGCAGCTCTGCTCCGTAGTACTCGCACAAGGCCCTCATGAACTTGCTGACGGGAACGCCGAAGCCTCGCTCGTGGAGGCGCACGAAGCTTACAACATAGCCTTGCGGGGGCTTCGGCTCGGTCTCGTCTGGGTGCGGGGAAATCCACGCCGGCGCCCCCGAGTCGGGGTTCCGCGGCAGCAGCCTGTCGGCGACCAGCTGCTCCAGAACCGCCACGGTGGCGGAAGACCTCCCCCACGGCAAAGGCTCCTGGATGTTCGACATCTCTTCAAATTCAAGGGGGGAATGTGGGGGGCGAAGACTCTGGGATGGCTAAGGTGCTCTTTCTCTCTCTCTCTCCTCCTTCTTCCTCCTTTTCACTCTTGGCTACGGGTTCAGGATGCAAAGGAGGCGGAGAAGGTGGAGAGGGATGAAGGCAAATGGCCAGGTGAGCCCAAACAACCCATTCCTCTTCATCTTTATTCACCATGACGGGCGCATCCGCAGCCGCGGCCCAAATCTACCGCATTGAATGTGGTAGATTTTGCTATCGCTGACGGATGGGCCCCACGACCACGGAGTCTCCCACGCGCGCACGCAGCAATAACTACGGCACGGTTACCAGCGGGCACGGCGCGACTGTTATGCTATCCCATCCGTCAGCCACCGCCCACGCCGCTTCATCTACCCGAGGCTGTCGCCTGAAAAGGCGCGCCCACGCCGCACCACACAGATCGGGCCACGTCGCCCACCACCAGCGGAAGACCCACGCGCATAACTCGCGACTCTGCGTCGTTTCCGAATCACGACAGAATATTCCTTCGAGGGGTCTCTTTACCCTCGAAGGAATCGCATTTCGAGGCCTTACTGATCAGGGGGTCGAAGCCTGGCCCTTCAGGGGGTTCGACAGGCGCCCCAGATCACCAGAGTCAGGGACTGCAGGGATGTGCCGTACAAGCTACCCTCGAACGCGGAGTTCGAGACATCCTACGCAGTGTTCAAGGCCAGTCGAGGGTGCCTAGAAGGGGGATCCCATCGAGGGAGAGCATCGAGCCCTCGGACCCTACCGAATGGATCCGAGCCCCGCTTAGCGAACCTTCGCAAGTGCTCTATGTGACGTGTCTATGGACCACAAGCCGACTCTTATCGAACGGGGCACGGACATCCGCTTGAACAACCCGCTAATAGCTCACTGAAGCAGCCATAGCTCGCGGCCCGGGCATGGGTAGCATGGTGCGCTTCACCCCTCCTCCCAGCGGAAGGGCGATGAGGGTCGTAATCAAAGTCGAGGGTTCCCCTGAACGCCTTCATACGGGCCTGGGCTCGGGGGCTCCTCGCACACCACGGTTCAAAACCGCAGCCTCGAATAAATCGACAACCGTCACTTATGAAGCTCCACGTGTATAACCGAACCCCCCCCCCCCCCCGCGCGCTATTTAGCATACGTTCCCCTAACAGCTAAGCTGAACGCCGGGTCGCTATACCAGCACTGAGAGTGCCGAGGCCGGCTGAAAAAGACGCTGGACGGCCATCCCAGTAAAGCTACCCAGTGGGACAACGTTTGTAGCCCTTGGACGAGCACAAACACTCCTCCAAGGCCTCGGGGGCCTCGGGGGCTAGACCCGCGGGTGCGCTGATGCGCCCCCGCGAAGGAGACTTCACACATATTCAAGGGTCGTAACTCTATGTACACCCCTATACCCTCGGTAATCCTCCCTGTAGAGGAGAAAGGGGACTTTATTGCTCAAATGCAAATAAAGATTACAAAGGGTTACCGGCGCGAAGCCATCGAAAGATACAAACACATTGCCACCTATGTGGCAATTTTCCTTGTCTTGGGGAGGAACGAGTGACGAAGAAAGGCACCGAGCCCTTGGCTGACGCAACGGCCAGGCTGCTAGGGATGCGAGAAGCAGCCCCCAGACCTCACGGGTCCAGCGGGACGCTCTCCTCGCAAGCCTTCTTCTAGCGTCTCCTCCACCGAAGACCACGCGGGGGGTCGAGCTGGCGAACAGCGCCCACCGCGCCGTCTCCCCGAGAGCAACCTTGTCACCGGGCGGGACGATGAGAAAAACAGCCGCCGGACCTGGCGCCAGCACCACGGTTAGGCGTCACCATCCCTCTTCAGGCTAGGGGACATCGCAGGAGCAGGACCCCATGGGCCCAATGCTCTTCTGCTGATCCCACTGAAGCTGAGGGATGGTGCGCACGCCCACTCCGGTCTTCCTCCACCGCTCGCAAGCTTTCTTCTAGCGCCAAAAGTCTGAAAAAAGCCAGGCCACCCAATCCGGGGGCCGGTCACAAAAGGGCAGAGAAAACATTACAAAATTAGGGCGATACTGGAAGAAAGAGCTGGGAGGTTGGAGAAGAAAGGGAACCCCACGATACCTATTTATAGCTGCACCGGGCACAAAGCTTCAAGCTTATCAAAGAGCGGAGGCTTGTATCGCCCGTGATGAAGCGGCGCTCCACGAGCAAAGGATATCCTCGGTCCCCGCACTGAGACACGACCAAACAAAATAAAGCGGAGCTGAGCCCCTGGACGCTAAGCGGGGCAGTGTCGGCTCTGGCTGGCTGCCCTCGAACGGCGCGCCACAAGGCAACCAGGAACGTCGGGGCCAAGGCTCTACGTGCGTGACAGCGCGATGGGAGCACCAGCTGCCGAGCAGCGGGCACCACCGTCGCCCTGGCCCCCCTCAGCGAGCGGACACGTCTTGTCCTTCAAACAAATAAAGAGGCGCACGCCTCGAAGTACTCCCCCCACGGGCGTACTACCCCGACCGGCGTGTTGTCACATCTGCCGGACTGGCGCTCAGGCGCGTCTGGCGGATGCGCAGCATTGACTGATCACGTCAAAGGGGAAATCGCCGAATCACCCTTTGGTCAAATCCATTGACTCGACCAAAGCCTCGGGGCCTACTGTCGGGTACCACGATTAGGGGCACCCTAATCGGGGTACTAAGATTGCTTTAAAAACACAAACACTTGTTAAGGACCACGGCCTGCTTCCCATCCGAAAGAAAGAAAAGGACTCAAATAAGCCCAGCATGCGGCCCATTCGCATCCCCCTCGAACCCGCGAAAACGATCTTCGCCTCGCTCGAGGGTAGCGGACCTACCCTCGAGCGGGTGACTCATTTTCCGCCTCACTCGAGGGCTCCCCTCGAGACCCTCGACCGCGCAACACACCTCCGCCTCGCTCGAGGGTAGCTGATCTACCCTCGAGCGGGTGACTCATCTCCGCCTCGCTCGAGGCCGTCTCTCGGCACAAGGGACAAACGGCTCCGCCGCCCAACCGACCGCCGTACGAAGGCATTAAAGGCCAGCCACTCCGCCACGGCTCAAAGGACGGGCGGCGTCAGACTGCCACTCCCACAGTGGATGTGACCAGGATCCCATCCGCTGACTTCGGTCACCGCTCCGCTGCCCCAGTTGCTATAGCAACACTATGGGACCAGTGATACGGGACAAGACATGCCCAGCACTGCTCCCGTACCATTCTGCCGACACCGACCATCCGGACTCACCTCCCCGCTGGGGAAGGGGTCCGGCGATGTCACGTGTCCTTCCGAGAGGGGCACTCAGCACGCACAGGCGGGGCCCCGGACCTCCCCCCTTGTGGAGTCCGGGACCTCCACGCGTCCCCCGGACCTCCTAGTGTGCACGCCCGCACTCCGACCAGGGGGTCCAGGGCCGCCGCGCGCCCCGCTGCCACTGCCGCTGGTGCATACAGGACCCTAATCCGTAGGGCCCACCGAATGCCACCGCGCCGTATATAGGTGACCATACATCGGCGATGACCACGCCGCCTACAGGGACACCGCAGGACGACCGGCGCGATCCTCGCAGAACCAAGGACGAAATCTAGGACGACAGCGATGCGCGCCACCTTCCCACAGTGTACTTCCTACAGTATCCAACCACTGTACCCCGCGATTCAGGGGAAAACAACGACTTCTATACCCCCACTCATATACCGCGCCCCTCCTTGTGACTATAAAAGAAGGGGGCGGGCTTCCTTTAGCGGGGTATGGGGACCTTCTCTCTCTCTCTCTGGTTTTCTCTTTTCCAAGAGAACTCTCAGCACTACTGAGCATTCATCTCAACCGACTCCACTTCTAGCAGAGACTTGAGAGTGTATGCAGATGGGTATGCAGCGAATCTGAGGAGGGGAGTCAATTTGACTACGATGCGAATCAATGGGCTGAAGAGTCATGACTACCACATATGGATTGAACGACTTCTTCCTGTGATGGTTCGAGGCTATCTCCCTGATAATATATGGCGAGTGTTGGCAGAGTTGAGCAATTTCTTCCGCCAGCTGTGTGCTAAGAAGTTGTCTCGGGCCGTCATTTCGGACATGGAAAAAGTGGCCCCTGTGTTGCTATGTAAGCTGGAGAAGATCTTTCCACCCGCCTTCTTCAATCCGATGCAGTATTTGCTTCTACACCTTCCGCACAAGGCACGGATGGGGGGGCCTGTGCAGTACCATTGGTGCTATCCAATTGAGAGATGTCAGAAGGTTCTTCGAATGAAATGCAAAAAAATAAATGCAAAATTGAAGCTTCTATTGCAGAGTCATGTATTCTGGAGGAGGTGTCAAATTTCACTACCAAATACTATGGTGACAATCTTCCAAGCGTGCATAATTCACCCCCTCGTTACAACGCTGGCGATAATGAATCGAGTCTCAGCATCTTCCCAGGACAACTTGGAAGTGCAAGTGATGCGAGGCACAAGACCTTGAACCATGAAGAGTGGCGCTGAGTCATGCTATACGTGTTGACCAACCTTTCGGAGGTGGAGCCGTATATTGCGTAAGTTCTCGACATTGTGCCCACTTCACGAGTTTCCGTTTCACAAGTTTCCACTACTTAGCATACGACCCCCTTTGTCATTTTTGATACAGGGAATTTCAACAACTATTTTGGCGTCGCTCAAGGGCTCCAACCCCGATGGAAATGGAGAGTCTTCTTAAAAATGGCGCGGGAAATTCACAACCCGATTTCATTTATTGGTTTCAACGGAACGTAGTCCATTTTGTTGTCTTCAATTCATAATTGTATTCCATTTTGTTGTCCTCGAACTATATGACAAACTATCCTGCGTGCGCTTGCAGGGGCAAACTGATTCGTCCATGAGTGCCGAGTTGAGACAGGTTGCCGATGGTTTTAGCTACATGATCAAGTCGTTTAACGTTTATGACGTTAACGGATATCGCTTCCACACAATGAGATACAAGCAGAGTCGACCCAATCGAAGAACCACTAATACCGGTGTTTTTTACGCCAGGTCAAGACGAAGTCGAGTATTACGGAAGAGTTGAACAAATATACGAACTCAAGTTTCATGGTTCTGTACCGCTCACTCCAGTCATTTTCAAATGCTATTGTTTCGATCCAACATTAACAAGGCAAACACCTAGTGTTGGCCTAGTCGAAATTCGACAGGATTCAACGTTACAAGGCGATGATGTGTACATTGTGGCTCAACAAGTCACACAAATTTATTATCTCTCATACCCGTGCCAAACCGACCACCGTCTTTGGGGTTGGGATGTTGTGTATAAAGTATCACCCCACGGCAAACTTCCTCTCCCAAACAACGAAGATTACAACAATGATAGAGAGTTTTTCAAGAAGAGGGGCTACAAGGGAGTTTTGAGATAGACTTATCCGACGAGATCGGAATGGAGGTCGACAATGAAAGGGAATTGGACGAGGAAGGTGGAGATGAGGTTCAAAATATTCTGGACTTACAATTACTAGAGCGACTACATTTAGGCAGAGACAGTGAAGACGACATTCCTCCTTCGGATTCTGCTGGTTATGTTGACATAGCTGATAGTGATGATGAGGATTACGATCCAGCTAATCCCAATTATAATGACTACTTTTAAAACATGTACGACTCGTAATATTTAATATATATTATGTTAATTTGTAGTTATATTTTCTTTATTTTTATTTATTTGTAAGTATTGTTTATCTTGACTAATTCGTTCGCTCCTTTTGATTTCAGGTAACCAAACAAAGATGCCAGGTGGTGGCAAGATGAGTTGGCTGAGCACCTTGTATAGGGGCAGTGGTGGAGGAGGCGGTAGTGGGTCCGACGCACCCGAGGTTTCCGGGAGCGGTAGTGTTCGCAAAGGTGGTGGAGGAGGGGGAGGAAAAGGGAGAGGGAGAGAGAGGGGTGGAGGAGGAGGTAGTGGGAGTGGTGGAGGAGGTAAGGTGAGGAGGAGGAGAAGGGAGAGGACCCCTTCTCCTGTTGAGGACGAGGAGGAGGAGGAGGAGGAGCAGAGGGTGGAGTGAGGAGGAGGAGCAGAGGAGAGAGGAGGAGGCTGAGGAGGGGGCGGCAGGAGGTGAGCCGACGGTGTGGTTGCGTGGACCGTCAACACTCCCGCGACGTCCGATCCCTCTAGCGAGACGCCCGATGATTCGGCCACTAGAGACTAAGTAAGTATGTTAGTACTTCTTTATTATGCATTACATATATTTAAAATTGCAATACTAACCAAAATTTTAAATTAAACACACTTGCATGGGTGGTTTTTTGTGCAGCCTGGTGAGCACAAAAGGAAGCCCAATGGTATCTTGGGTCTTCTGTGAAGGCAAAAACTTCCCCGGGCTCGTGATGCATGCCGGGGTCCTGGAGCCGGCATACACGTGGGACCACTACATGGCCAGCCCGGACGCTACAGATCGTGAAGGAATGAACTTCACCACCAAAGCGAGGTGGGTGGTCGGGGAGTTGTGGGTAAGTCATTCTTCAACTAAAATGGTCTTCTGTTTCAATTTTTGTAATGATGATTGCAATTATCTTGTGGGTATATATGCAGGATTTCTACATGTGCGAGGAAGGCTATGAGGCCCGGTCGAACGAGCAGGCTCACAGGCTTGCTACAAGCTGGTGAAGGACATGCACTATGAGGCGTATGTCCAGGCCATCGTTGTGTACTGTGTGCCGTACGAGAACAGGAGTGTCAAGAAACCAGCCGCAAGGGACATCTTCCTCATGCGAGACCAGTACTTAAGGGTAAATAAATGTCATCTCTACTCATTCATCTTGTATTTGATATTACAATATGTCATGCACTTCAAAACATTTAGGAGCCTCCGAACTGGTGCGCAAACAAGGCCGAGTGCTGGTCCATGATGGTGGCCAAGTGGATCTGCGAGGACTGGGCCCGCCAGCACGCCTTATGCCGGGAGCGCCGCTTGATGATGCCGGGTCCGGCACATCATCAAGGGAGCCTTAGCCTTGGCGAGTACAAGAATACTTGGGTAAGTTCACTAATTTCTTCATTCTTTCTAAAGCTATAATTTGAATTCTTACTAATCATCTTGTTGACTTCTTGGCAGTCGGAGTCTCATTCAGGCCAATCTTGCAACGACTTCACGACGTACGCCATGTCTCACATGGGCAGGGCGACGTCGGATGTGGCCTACAACCCGGCGGCTCCACCAGAGGCCTACACAACCCAGCATCCCGGCGCGCCTCACTGCTTACACGGAGGTGGGAAGGTCGCTCCACGGGGAGACTTGGGATCCGGCGACCACGCCACTCTCCGGAGAAGCCATCATGAGGGCGGGAAGTGGGAAGAAGCACGGGCGGTACTTGATCGCCAACAGCTTGGTCGACACGGCGAGTACGCCCAGCCTCACGCAACTTAGGGCACGAACCAACGACTCGACCCCGCCCATACGCCCACGGCCTGAGACTTCTATGGCCAGCGTGCAACAGAGACAGGTTAGTTCTTATAGTTGTCGTTCTATGATATTTACGCAATTTTGTTTCGTATTGTAACATGGATGTTAAATTCTTGTAGTCCGAGATGGAGCAAAAGTGGGCTGAAGAGAGGAGGTGCCGATTGGAGATGGAGCGGGAGATGGAGCAGAAGCTGGAGGAGGAGCGGAAGCTGAGAGAGGAGCAGGCGGCGCTGATGCAGAGCATGGTCAATTGGATGCAAGGACTTGGCGCGTCGATGAACTATGCGACGCCGCCTCCTCCCTTCGCCCTTCCAGCTCAGCCTTACCTTCCTCAGGGACCTTCTAGCACTCCCGTGAGTATGCAAAATCAATTCGTGTGCTTCTATTTATATCTTTGTTATTCTTACTCAATTTATGTGTTTCTGTTTGCAGAATCGGTCGTGGAACACATCGAACAACCCTCCGGACCAGAACTGGCCGGCAGCCCTGTGGCAATCTTGCCCCCCCCCCACCTGACCGTGAGTGACACCTGCTCGTAGCTTGTACACTAGTGGACTTGGCGCGTCGATGGACTCTTAGCTTGTGATATTATCTTGTGGACATATTTTATGTATTGGACTCGTTCTATGTGATGTATTGTCTATCGGACTTGTGATATATGTGATGGACTCGTTATTTGTATCGATGATATTCTCGTATTTGTCAATTATATATTTATTGTTATAACTCCTGTAATGATCCCTGCATTTATATATATATATATATATATATATATATATATATATATATATATATATATATTTGTTGTATTTATATCAAAAAAGAGAGAAAAAAGAAAAAAAATAGGCCACTTTGCCGAGTGCATTGGCCAACACACTCGGCAAAGTGGCCTGTACAGGTCACCAAAAAAAGTACTTTGCCGAGTGCTAAAGTCCTGGCACTCGGCAAAGCCTTGCCATTTTGCCGAGTGCCAGGACTCTCGGCAAAGCCTTTGCCGAGTGCCCGAGATTCGACACTCGGCAAAGCACCCTTTGCCGTCAGAGGCTTTGCCGAGTGTCATTTGCCAAGTGTTACACTCGGCAAAGCCTTTGCCGAGTGCAAACAGGCCTTTGCCGAGTGTAACCGGCACTCGGCAAAGCCAGTGAATCCGGTAGTGCGAGAAAATGTCGTTGAACTGGAATATGCAGGCTAGCTAGCCATGGCTTGATTGGTGAACCATTTTCACACCATCACATATATACACTCTTTATTTGTTGTACTAGTCTATCAACCCGTGCTCCCGCACAGACTAATTAGAATTAATATAAAAATTAGATCAATAATTATAATTATCTACTTCACACCCTTTTCATCTATTAAATATTCTAACACATACTCTAAAACATATATTTATCATTATCTAGTTACAATAGATTTTATTTTGCATCACACCTCCATATGCATTCAATACATGTTTAGTTGAACTATTTGTTTGTGAATTGGTATTCTTATCTCTTCCATCATACATGAATATATGGTGACATATATCATGGGTAGTATTTTATATAAATAATAATAAAAAATAATATATTAATAATGATAGAAATAATAATTTATAATTTTATATTGATGCACTTTAATATATTACTATAATTATATAATTTAGATTCAGATTTATGAGTAATTTAACTTGTAATAATAATGATATAATTGAACAATTTATATGCAAATTTAGGGAGACATTTGTATTATTTTTATAATGGCATATGTGGGTCACAAATATTAGGGGGTTACTTTAGATTGTTTTTATAATGACAGAGGTGGGTAATTTAGATACATGTTTAGGGGGTTACTTTAGTCTATTTTCATAATGGCAGAGGTGGGTAATTTATTAGGAAAGATAATAGATCCGATGGTTATTATAATTAGAGTTGTTAGATTGATGGTTGGATGTTTCTCATTTTTGTGAGAATTTATAGAATTTCTATATTTTTCAGAGTGTCCACCTAGGATCCTAGATGGCTTCATGTGGAAGCTTCAGATGAACATCCAATTAGTAATAGTAAGATTGAGAAAAAGCAATGGCACAATATGTACTATTATATGCACCGGTTCCTGATTCTCATCCGTATCGTTTATCCAACCACCAGTACATGGAGCCAACATAAATAATTGCAAGTATCCGTGCTGGCTACGGTATAAAATTGAAAAAAGAAAATAGGGGGGAAAATGTAGACATGGAGGCCGTCCTAAGCTGCTTGCATTGTTACTTGCTCGTGATAGATTTACTAGATCATCTAGGAGCAGATCAGAGGGTCCTTTCTTATTTGAGCAAACAGAGTGCTTACTTGGTACATGAACAAGAGGGGGAGCAGTAGAGGGGAGAGATCAACCATTGGACTTTAATTGTGTTGCTGCTGGCCATGGCATCGGTGGTGTGGCGGCGGCGGCGATGTCGGTGTAGTGGAGCAGTGATGTCGGTGGCGCGATCTCGAGGCTAACAGCACTTCCCGTCGCTCTCAGCACTCCCTCAGATCAGATTGGGATTTGTAGATGGGTTTGGAGGGCACAGCGAACCTTGGTGTGCGTGCCCACAATTCCTCTTTATAGTGTTGTGACTTTGTGAGGGAGCCACCAGCCATGAGTTGGCTGGCCGCCCCCAATCATGGTGCAGGATCAAGACCCGACTCGGCCTTTGGACCGATTCGGAGGAGATAGGACATCATACTAATATAGCCTGGGGTTTTCGATCCGCGAACCCATTACCTTCCGATCACGTCGTTATTTCTTGCCATCCGACATATAGATCATTGGCAATGTAATTGGAAGTTTTTTTTAATCTGGTTGTCAGAACCATAAGAAAAGGTTTTAAATTCTTGAAACATGCTAAAAATTCAAATTAGGAATACACGAAAAAGTCTCCGCCCCGGGCTTGATATATAGTATTTGAGATATTCATGCAAGTGGATAAATACGCTAGCTAAGAATTTATTGTTGGTGGTCCACTAGCTTGTACAAATATACCATACCTCGCGTCTTCAAATTTTGATGGCACGAATGAGCTGACCAATATGAGGATTTCTATGTGATATTGCTGAAACTACATACTTCCCTCCATTTCAAATTATTAGTCGTTTGATTTTTTTTATTCATTGATTTTTACTATACATCTAGACATATGGGCTGTTCGGCTGGTAGGATGAATAGTGCTCGGCTGTTAGAATGAATAGTATTGTGTGAGAGGAAATAAACCGAAATAAGCCAAGCCGCACTGTTGATCGGATCAGCCGAACAGGCTCATAATATATATAGATACATAGAAAAACTATAAATCTAGAAAACCAAAATAACTAATAATTTGAGATAGAAAAAGTACTGATTAGAGATGTATACCAAGTAGTAATAGCCAAAAGATCAAAGACTTGTAAGGACGTACTACTCCGTCGTATGCAAATATACAGCAGAGGTCATCTCCCTTTTACATATATGCTGATCCCGACCACTAGCTCCTACACATAATCCCTTTATGTCGGTCAAGAAAGGCGTGCTCTTCTTTATGCAAGTGTGAATGAAGCTATACAGGCGGCGCGGCGACAGACAGGAACGAAACGCACTGTTTGGTTATTTCCTCGAGCTCTAGGGCCTAGGGTGTCGAACTGTGGCTAGCCGGCCAAACTATTCGTTTGGCTGCGCCACTGTTTTGTCTAGGCAACCATGAACTATTTATATTTGAGATTTTTCTAATGGAGGGAAACAGTCCCGGTAATATGCGTCATAATGCATACAGCCGTCGTGGCTTATGACGTCATCCAAGATTCTAAAAGTTTGAATGGGGCAAGAATTTTATAAGTTGAATGGGGTCGGTCGTAAGGCAGACTACGATGTAGCAACATTGGAATTCAGAATCAACGCTTGAAACATCGAGAAACAACATCCGCAGTGTTGATGCAGGAGTTGCATGCAACACTATATCTCGTGCTCGATTCTTCTATGGCATCGAAGAGCAACATCAGAGAATTCTATATGTACTCGTTTTTTTAAAAAAGAATTATATATGTCGCGTGATGAAGCAATCGAGATTTTTAGGCACCTGAATTCCTCCAAAACATGACAAACCTCACCATATATCTGTCGAAGAAAGAAAGGAACCAAGATCGAAGCGGCCGGCGGCTGACTTTTGCGGGAGAGGAAGAATGGACACGGAACGGAGAGAATCGGTGACGTCGGACGATCCCTAGCATATCACCGGCGGGAGGATTTGGTGGAATTCTAAAGCGCTCGTGAGTCGTGACACGCTGGGCGGTGGATCGATCCGAGCTTTCGAGCTGCTGGTCGAGGCCGCTGGATGATCGTCCGATCCGATCCTGGTCCCCCCTTGTCCAGCCAATGAGGTTGCAGCGGAAAAGGAAACGGATCGGATCTAGAGATGGCAGTGGATCGGGTTCGGTGCGGGTATCCGCGGGTTTTGGTTTTTCGAGTTTCGGGTTTTGGGTTGGTTTTTCGCCCACGGTTTTCAAATTCGGGTTTGGGTTTGGTTTCGGGTTTTGGTTTCCACCTGTGGATATCCAATGGATATTCGAAATAAATCATTTGGAATTAAAACTCATGTTTTATAATATGTTAATGATAACTTGTTTACTTAGACTATTAAATTTATTGAAAGTTGACTCATGAAAATATTTATTATTTGTTGCCTCTTATTTATACATGTGAATATGTGTATATTTATCCGCGGGTTTCGGGTATCCATTCGGGTTTTGAGTATCCACGGATTTGGTTTTGGTGATGGATTTCCACCCGAATCGGTTTCGGATTCGGGTTTCGGTTTTGGGTGCACGAAGACTCCACCCGATCCGAACCCGACCCGTTGCCATCGTCGGATCAGAGGCGGCCGGATCAGCGTCCGGCAAGCTTTTCCATTCGGATCGAGTGCGAGCTGGTTTCTGATGGGCGCAGAGCCAGAGCAGGGTCGCGGCCCACGGGCTGATGGGCGCAGAGCCGCGAGACGGCCCGCCGGCCAGTTTCAGCGGAAGCGCGGCGGGGCGGCGGGGTTCGTCAGCTGTGCGAGCCCGGACGAAAGGACGCGGCCCGGTAGCTGACTGGCAGGCCGGGAAGGGGGCATGGGCCGATCGAAATTGCATACCAGCATTGCAAACACAGAGTCAGTGCTCCAGTGCTTGTGCTAGTCTAGTGTCTACACTACTGTGCACGCAGTGGCATGCATGTCCCGCTGAGAGGAGGCACGAGCCTTCAAGGAACGTGACGTGACAGGACACGCAGACGACCAAGGGCGGCGTCCGAGGATGCATGCTTCGAGCTGCCCTGACCCGACAGGTGGCGGTGGTACGTGCCGTGCGTCGACTCGTCCGTCCCATCGCTACGATTTGTTGCCTCCCGTGTGCTATGCTACCAGTACCAGCGCAGGGCGCAGCGCAGAGCCCACCGTGGTGAACTCCAGCGCAGGATCGTGTGTGGTTCGTGCCTTTGCCCCCGGCCCCCATGCAGCCAGGACAGATTGTGTCCCAGTAGTTAGCTGCGACACCCGATCGTGAAGCAACCCCTCTCGGTAGCCTAGCATATTGTTTATTGCAAAGCGAAAGCTATTGCTGTAAAATTAATTGAGGTCACCTCTAGTTAGCCCGGCTAGATTCGGATTTTCCGGTCCATCGATGGTACGAGGGGTACTCTAAATCCTAACTCCTATTGCCTATTGTCCACCATCGTTGCCCTACGTCCAGCCAGCAGTACTACAAAGTTAAACAGTAATTGCACTGCGCCCCTCCTGTTACTCGTACATCTATCTCATCCCCCACATATGGGAAAAGCTAAATGACACTCGGGCAGTGTTTAGATCCACCAAAAATCCCCACAAAAACATCACTTTCCATCACATCTCCATCACATCAAAATATTAAATGTAGCAAATGACCCATGCATGGAGTACTAAATGTAGGTAAATAAAAAAACTAATTGCATAGTTTTGATGTACGTTGCGAGACGAATCTTTTGAGCCTAATTAGGTCATGGTAGGACAATATCTACCACAAACAAACGAAACGTGCTACAGTTGTTTTTCCTGTCGCTACAGTGCTTTCTAGGGGAACTAAACACAGCCTCGGGTGTTTCGGCCAACCTCAGCACCCGATTTTGTAATCGTCTGCTTGCTTTGTCTGCTCATTGTTGTCCGTCTGATCCTCGCCGATCTGTCCGTGGCTTTTTTGTTTTCTTATTTAATCGCTAGTAAGCAGTTCCTACATGTCAGCGGCTGTTCTTTTCGATTTGGGAACCGCGCCCATATTTTACTCACGGCTTCTTCTCTTGTTCTCCTTTCGCTTTGAGTCTGTTTAGATCTCAAAAGTTTCCCACAGAAACATTACATCGAATGTTTAGACATATGCATGAAGTACTAAATGAAGTCTATTTACAAAACTTTTTACACGGATAGGCTGTAAATCGCGAGACGAATTTAATGTGTCTACTTAATCCATGATTTGCAATAATAATGTTATAGTAACCATCCACTAATTATGAATTAATCATGGATTAATTATCATCATTAGATTCGTCTCGCGATTTACAACTCATCTGTGCAAACAATTTTGTAAATAGACTTTATTTAGTACTTCAAATTAGCAAGATTCCATGTCCAAAATTTTTGGGCACATAGATAAAATATGATAGGATTCCCTTCCTAGAAGGATTTGTTTATATGGAACTCGGGTGTTTCATGTGATCTGATCACACGTGTGTTTGTTTGTGACAAAACACTCGAATCAATTGCAAACAAAAATCGAGTGCTACGGGCACCATACACCACACGAATTTGCATCCATCATATTTAGCTCCAACGATGTCATCAAAATATCCCATATTTTGTAATCGTCTGATTGCTTTGTCTGCTCATTGTTGAGAAATATAGCGTATCACTTTTATATTATCATTTATAATTTATCATCCTCCGCGTACCATTACCGACAACGCATATCTTTTCGATGCCATCGTTTCTCATTCCTTCTATACTGTCGTTTATAATTTCTCATTCCATAGTGTCATCACGGATAAAAAATTATAAACGATTGCATAGAAGAGATATACTAATTTCCAATGTTACATAAGAGATGAGCTATTACACGTGCTCCTGGTTGAACGACAGGTGGATGCAGCCCCTGCACAGTGCACAGTGTGGCAGTGCACGCGCAGGCAACTGTCGCCTCGTCCGGGGCCGCGGCACGGTACACTGGCCAGAAAACGTACCCCGATCCTTCGGAAAAGAGGCGGGGGTACTGTACAAGTACTCCTACAACGTAGTAGCAGCGCGTCGTGTCGCGTACCCAGGAAAAGACCGGGCCTTGTTATTCGCGACGACGGCCGGCAGCCCGGCACGCGAGGGCACGTGAACGGTAGCCGTACGGTTGGACGCTTGCCACGGCGTAGTCGCGTCACTGTTCTTCGTGGAGCAGGAGCAGGCCAGCACTGTGCGTGCATGAGGCATGACCGCCGGGCAGGAGCTGGATCAATGGCGGCATGGCGCGGCGGCAACAGTCTGCTACGTACACTGCTGAGACTGCTGCAGGGCTGACGCTGCTCCTGCGCACCCTGTGCAGGTGGGGGGGCCGGGCTTGTTATAACACTGGGGGCCGAAATGTATCCAGTCGACGCGGCCCGCGGGACTGCCTGCGACAACACGCACCACGATAGATGGGCCGACGCTAATCTCATTTGCAAATTTCCTCCCCAGCTCCGTGTAGCCAGCATTTTTTTCTTTTATTTATTCACAGGGAATATACGCCGTGTCGCGTCCGGATCAAGCTAGCGCGGCATCTGCCTGCCACGCCCATCGAGCGGTTGGTTCGACACGGGACATGGCAACAAGGCCGGCCCATTTTGAAATATCGGGTGCTGCTGGTGAGCAAGACAGTTACCAAGGTTTCGCAGTAGACTATGCATGCCTGGGAACATGCCGGACGGAGGCTAGATCACATGGCACATGGACAGACAGGGCGATTGATCACTGTGCTCACCTTGATGCTTAGGTTGCAGGCTTTCAGCACCATCCTGCTGATTAGCGCTTGTCGTGTTATCGTATACATGTATATCCGCCATCAACGGAGGTGATGGGGAAACAATGCAACAGCGCAGACACGTGGCAGTGGCATTGCGGTGATGGATGAGCAAGAGTCGAGGAGGCACCGACCGGCCTCTAGGGTTTAAACTACTCGTAAGTTGTTGTAACTAGGGCCACCACATGCATTGATAATGGGTGCAGTACCGATAATTAAGCTCAGATACCTAGTCTAGGTACCCTAGAGTTTAGAGTACTGTAGAACACTGTTGAATCCAAGTTGAAACAAAAACAAACCATCGATCCATCATCGCCGGTTGATCCTAGCATTCCTGCCGTATAGTAAATGAACGGATCCATGTTACTTTGGGTATTTATTAGTAAGATCCATCAATCTTTTACTTACACGGTATAGTTACAACTTACAGCATTCATCATCAATCTGCTTTGTAAAGATCTAGAATCAGCAAACTCCCACTTGCTTTAGTTGCCCGTAGAACTGAAAGCGGCCTACCACCTCTCCTTCATCCCGCACAGTGTCGCCATCCTTTCACTGCGATCGGCAGACTGGAGTTGGAGCTAGAGTACTGTGAGAGAAAAACATTTTTACCTGACTGGTGGCTGGAGGCTGAATCTGGAGCGATGTGAGAGGGAAAAACTGTGGCGCTGGAGCTGGAGGGCACCAGCCGAACGCAGTGTTTGTCTGCTGCATTTGTTGAGGGGAACTGAACCGGCTGGCCGGTAGGACCGTAGGAGTCCATGCACGGACCGGCGCGGTGCCATTCACGCAGCAGGCTAGTTTCCACGTGCATTTTCAGCGAGCCGCAGAGCACAAAAACCATGGGCCGTGGTCCTGGTCCGTCCACGTCCCATGAACCGAGTTGGCGGCCCTGGCCCGTGGGCCATGGGCGGGCGCGCCGTGTGCGGCGTCAAAAGCCTGGCCGCACCTTTCGAGAGCGGCGCAGGGCGGGCGCACAGCCAGCGGGTCCACCGCCCAGAGCGGCAGAGGGAGGCCAGGCGCATCTCGTTTACCGGTCGGGCCAGGCGCATGCGTGGATGTGAGCACAGAAATATTCGCCAGCCAGCCAGATGCGCCGTCCCGTCCAGTTTACATGGGGCCGGACCGGCCGGTGCCAGGCCTAGGGTGGTAGGCTAGGGTGCTCGCAGCAGCGTAGGCCTGCGGGAAAGGTTAGCGAGCTGCGTAGGAGTAGGAGTAGCAGCGGCCTAGGCATAACGACCCGGATCGATCTTGTCGACCGGAGGACCCGGCGGCGTCGCGGCGGCTGATTGGCGGTCGACGTGGCCGCCCCTGACGTGACGGCACTTGTGAGAGGGTGAGGCCGCCGGGGAAACGGGGAGCACGCAAGCGTGCCGGCGGGTGCGGACAAAGCGGGAGCGGCGACGGCGGTGGGTGGGGGCCGCGTACTACACTGGTCACCCGTCGTACCTGCTGCTACGGCCGTGGCTTCCGGGCGCACGCGTCGCGACGCCGGCGCGGGCGGCGAACCCACCCACGGTCACGGCGACACCACTAGCTCCACGCGCAGCTCACGGGTGTCACCGAGCCGGGGGGCGGGGGTGCGGGCCAAGCACTGGAACGGCCAAGTCACCTGCGTTGAGAACCGGAGGAGCGACGGACCGAGCACGATTGGGTTGGGTCTCTGAAAAGCGCCTGTCCCACGGGTCGGCCTGCCAGCCAGCTCAATGGCCGCGCAGGTCAGGTGCGCCACCCCCCTCCGGCACTCCGCGCGCAGTGGATAATTGATTGCTCACTCCGCCGATCCACCCGCATCATTCAGCCGGATGGGTAGGGTAGCCGCACCAGGCAGCTGCCCGCGGCATGGCGTGTCGCGTCGCGCGCCGACGGCGACGGCGACGCCGCCCCCGCGGGCTGCGATCGGAGGCCGCATGCAGCGACGACACCGCCCACCTGCGCCCTGCAAGCGGCAGGTGATGGGTGAGTGAATGAATGAACGAAACGGTCAGAGGAGAACGGGGGCAAGGCGTGCCAGCGGCGGCCATGCTCGCCAACCTGCCAGACTTGCGCGGGTGCCCGCCCGGCTGAACCTACCCAGCATAGCACAAGCATCCACCCTGATCGCGCCCGGGCGCGCGGGCCCCGCGCCGCTGCCTGCGCTCCCGGCTCAGGAATCGCTGCGTCGCCATGCATCTCCATGCCGTCCCACCCCATGCCATGCGTCAAAGTTTTTTTTTTGAAAGATTATGGCCGTGTTTGGTTGCAGTCTGTAAAATTTTTGAAAAGACATCTTTCTATATTTGAAGTACTAAACATAGACTAATCACAAAAATAATTACAGAACTCGTCTGTAAATCGCGAGACGAATCTAATGAGCCTAATTAATCTGTCATTAGAGGTTATTTACTGTAATATTACTGTAGCAATTTAGCATCTAATTACAGCCTAATTAGGTTCATTAGATTCGTCTCGCCATTTACAGACAGCAGTCGCAATGCGTTTTTTATTTCGTCTAGATTTAAGTCTCCATGCAGGTGCCGTGTTCAGTTACAAAAATCCAAATTCCAAATTTTTTTTCCGGCACCTGCATGGAGACTTAAATCTAGACGAAATAAAAAACGCATTGCGACTGCTGTCTGTAAATGGCGAGACGAATCTAATGAACCTAATTAGGCTGTAATTAGATGCTAAATTGCTACAGTAATGCTACAGTAAATAACCTCTAATTACCGATTAATTAGGCTCATTAGATTCGTCTCGCAATTTACAGACGAGTTCTGTAATTATTTTTGTAATTAATCTATGTTTAGTACTTCAAATATAGAAAGATGTTTTTTCAAAAAATTTACGGCCTGCAACCAAACACGGCACAAACACGGCCTATGCGTCAAAGTAACCGACGCGCGAGTCACGCTCATCATGGCGCTGCTGATGGCTGCAGGAAACCTGCAACGCAATGGCGCCATTCCTACCACCCACCGTCCGCGTCCGCTCCGCCATGGGCGGGCCATGGCAAACGGAAAGCCGGTATCCCTGGCTGCCGGCTGCATCGTCCATAACGGCTAGTTAGTACTGTGCGCCACCTGCCCAAAAGGTAACTAGAAAAAGTTATCTCATCAGGCAGCTCTGGTTACCGAGTATAATAACCACCGTTAAAACTAACATTATTCACAAGGCTGAGCTTTACTCGCAGCAGTGGTCACACCGTGCTCGTCCGTTCGTGCAACACATGCGTCGTAGGCGCACCCCATCCCGGCATCCGGCTATGGTCCGAGCCGCTAGACGACAAAACACGGTTCGATGAGGAGGATATAGATACTCCCCGCTACCGGATACTAGTACACCAAACCAGGGTTTGAAATTTCGGCGAAATTTCGCCGAAATTCGGCGAAAAATTTCGTTTTCGCTAGTTACCGGGAAAAAAAATTTCGGTATTTTTCGGAAAATTTCGTTTGAAAATTCAAAATTCAAAAAAATTCGGCCAAAATTCACCGAAATTCGCCGAAATTTACCGAAATTTCGGAACGAAATTTCGTTTCCGCTAAACACCGGGATTTGCAACGAAAACGAAATGGTTAACCCTGCACCAAACAGCGGCCTTGTTTGGTTGTGTTCTAGAGATTCTAGAACGAAGTTTGACCATTAATTACGGTGTCAAATAAAATCAGTTTATAAAATTAACTCCAGAATCCCTGCGCTAGAAATCCTGAAGAATCTAATGAGGTCTTTGACCGTGTGATTAGATGATAGTTATTGTAGCATCACTGTCATCGATTAATTACCATCATTAGATTCGTCGCGAAAAGTTATACTCATCCCTAAAAAGATTTTGCAAATAGACTTCATTTAGCACTCCATGCATGCGAAATTCTTTTTCTAGAAAGCGTGCGTTAATTTCTAGAACGAGGGTGGTAACCAAACAAGGCCAGCCACGGAGGGTCACCGTGTAGCGTGGAGGCCGGCCGGTGCATGTCTCGTCCAGGGTTAAAAAAACTACTTGGAACCGGACCGGTTACCGCGGTAACCGGTCGGTAACCGGTCTTACCGGTCCGGCCCGGTTCCGGATCCGGGCGGGTTTAAACCGGGGCAAATTCAAATTTTAAATTTGAATTCCAGGAAATGAAAAAATCCCAAAAAATTCATAAAAATACTTCAAGTTGCGAGGAATGTAATGGTGTCAAAATTTTTAAATTATTCATTCATTTGATATATTTTGGGGGCATTTGAATTTAAATAAAAAAAAAACGGGCGGCCCATTAAGGCCCAACGGCCCGTAACCGACACATAAAGCGCCACACCCCCCAGAAGCTTCAGACCGGCGCCCCCCACCCCATTTCCGCCTCCCTCTCCCTCCAGGCGGCGCCAGGAAGCCCGACCGGCGGTCACCGCCGGCCAACCGCTCAGGTAGCGCGGCTAGCCGGCCGGTAGAACCGTTTAGCCGGCCCCGGCCTGGATCTAACCGGCCGCGCCGGTTAACCGGCCGTGCGCAGTGGTAAGCCGGCCGAGATCGGCGGTAAGCCGGCCTGGGAGGTCGGTAAGCCGTTTGATTTTTTTTCCTTTGAGTTGATTTACAAGTATTAGATGATTTGTTTTACGATTTAGATGTATGACCTAGGTGTAGTTAGGATTTAGGTAAGATTTAAGTGTATGACGTAAGGATTTAGGTTGATTTGATTTACGTTTATTTAGGATTTATGTAGAATTGAATATTAAGGTGCATATATGTTTTTAGGATTTAGGTTGATTTAGGATTTATGTGATTGATATGTCTTTGTTGTCCATTTATGCAGATAGACAATGTCAGGTAGAGATAAAGATGTTGTATGGGAACATGGTGAAAATTTTTATCCCGGATGGCGGTGCAAGTATTGTAATACGCAGAAAGCAGGAGGTGGTGCGACTAGATTGAAACAATATTTGGCTCACCGCGGGGTCTCCGGTCTATGTCAACTACAACCTTCGTCTGCGACTAGAGGAGGTCTCCGGCCCACCGATACGTGAAGAATGTGATTTTATCGACCAGCTGGCCCATCTTTCATTTTATGATGAGAATAATCCGGTGCGGGAATGGATGGAATATGGTCGATCTAACCGCGCTCCAGTTCTGGACGAGGATGATGATGACGGAGACGTCCCTCTCCCGTCTCATATTGTCAGGGATCAAATAAACCTCTCAGATCTACGTGACACTACGGGGGATGCTTGCATCAGCGATTGGGCACGTAGACATGTGGGTGACACTCACCTAGGGAAGAGGAAATTCCAGAGGGGGCATACGAAGGGTGACTCGAAGCGTCAAAAACAAAAAGAAAAAGCAACAGCAAAATCAGTGAACAGCGACACGTCCACTGATGATGGCGATGGTGAGCGTAGTCCACCGTATCAAGAGACTGGGGATAGCAGCTCCGCTGGTGATGGTGACGGTAGTGATGGTGCTGATGCTGCTGCTGGTGGTGGTAGTGGTGGTAGTGGTGGTGGTATTCCCATTCGCTTCACAGGAATACATTGCACCTATATATGCACACCTGTTTCTGATTATGAGTACTAATTATTATATATGGTTAATTGCAGGGGAGACTCAGTTCACACATGCTACTCAGGACCCCGATCATGGAGCACCGGAATTGCCGAGGAGAACGGTTGGACCGACGGATAACGATACTCCACAGTACTCTTCTTCCTCCTATAGCGATTCCAGGCACTCTTTTCACTATCCCATACCTGACATCAGCATGCAGCCACAGACGAGATGGGTGTACGAATGGGAAGACCCCCATTTTTACACTATGTTAGTTCAGGAATGGGAGACAACATCGGCGTGGACAGGGCAATCTTGGCAAGACTACAAGGCTGAACTGCTTAGAGTGCGAGGTTTGAATGTGATGTCCATCACCGAATACCAAATGGCGTCCAGAATGGGGGTCTTCCCATTCTTACGTTGAACTATTATTAATGTGTATCAGTGACTACTGTATTTGTAGGCACGATTATGACTATGGTATATGTATGCACGCGCATTAATATTGTATATCTCTGCATAATTATAAATTGTTACTTTGGTATGGTATTTTATATTAATATGTGCATAGTTCATACCAAAATTTTCTTTTATTTCACACCACGGAACCAATTTAAAACTGTCGGTTTATTTTGTTCAAAGGCCGGTAACCGGTGAAACCGGTCCGGTTTTTCCAACAAACCGGCCGGCTAACCGGTACTAGCCGTTACAACGTGAATGTTTAAATTTAATTTTGAATTTGACCGGTAAGAACTGGTAACCGGTCCAACCGGTCTGGTTAACCGGAACCGGTTGCCGGCGGTTCGGTGGAAACGGTCGGATAAAAAAACCTTGGTCTCGTCACGTCCCGGACATGCCCGCACCCCGTCCTTTTTCGTACGTACGGCCCAGATCCGTCCGCGCGTCGCCACTCGCTGTCTCGCCAGCCAGCCGGATAACCGACCCACCGGTCATCTCCCGGCGACCTACCGGCCGCGACTGCCTTTTACCCAGAACGCCCCCGGGCCGGGGGCCCCCCGCGTGGCTTGGCGGCCTTGACCGCTACAGCAGCCGGCGCTGCAAAACGACACGCGCCAAAGGGTGCCGCTGTCTTTTCCTTTCCACCCGAATGATTGCGGCACGGACGGGCGGATGGGGTCCGTTGCGCGCAGTTGCGGTTGCCACCGGGGCGCGCGACTAAAATCCTGGCGGGAGAGTTTCCCTCCTCTCCTCGGGTTTTGGCAGGTTTCGCGGGTGCGCCCTTCTGGAAACGGAGATGGAGCGCTTGTTGGCAGGGTTTGGAAATCGGAACAAGGGCAATGAGCGGCGGAACCACAGTCCACAGGGCGTAGAAGACTTGCTCAAGGCTTTGTAGCAGGTGTTAATTTGCATGCGTACTTGTGCTCCAAGTTGGACTAGCCATCTGACCTGGACGCCAACATTAGAGCGCAATTAGAAGTGAAACTAGATCAAAATGAAAGAGAGTGTATTTGTCTTGTAGATGCATGAAGTTGAGTTATAGGGGTGTATATATTGTAAAATTTCGTAAGTGCATGGCCACCACTAAATACAAAGTACCTTCGCACCTGAGTACAATGGAGTTTGTCTAAAAGACTAAAATTGTCCACATTAGTGCACAAGGTACTTACTAGGCATGTTGAGTTCAGGCCCTGTTTAGATCAGATCCTGTAAACCCCGTAAACGCAAAAAAAAACGTCATATCGAATATTTGGACACATGTATGGAGTACTAAATGAAATCTATTTACAAAACTTTTTAAATGAATGGGCTGTAAATCGCGAGACGAATCTAATGAGCCTACTTAATCCATGATTTGCAACAGTGATGATACAGTAACCATCAGCTAGTTATTAATTAATCATGAATTAATTAGCATCATTAGATTCGTCTCGCGATTTACAACCCATCTGTGCAAAAAAATTTATAAATAGACTTCATTTAGTACTTCAAATTAGCAAGATTTCATCGCAAAAAAATTTGCGTTTTATCTAAACAAGGCCTCAGTAAAATGGAACTCTGCAGCAATAAGTCCTACAATTACGAGAAGGTAGCCAATTGTCCAAAGCATCTGCAACAATACCTGAGCTGCAGCTACGGCCTGTTTGGCAGAGCTCTGGCTCCTTCAAAAACAGCTCCGGCTCCGGCTCCTCTGGTGGAGCGGCTTCTCTGGTGGAGCTGGAGCTATTTTGGGAAACGTTTGGCAAAACAGCTTCACCTGTTGAATTAGGGTGTAAAATAGTTGGAGCCGCTTGGGGCCATGTTTTCGTGGCTCCACCTCCCCAGTGGAAGCCGGAAGGGGCTCCAGGAGCGGCTCCATGGCTGGAGCTGCTCCATTTCAGACTGTTTGGCAGGGCTCTAGCTGGAGCCGGTTTTGGAGCTGGAGTCGGAGCCCTGCCAAACAGGGCCTTTATCTTCATGTCCCTTCAGCTCTCTCCGTCCCAAAATAAATGCAATTCTCAAACTAGACACGCAAACCAATGCATGGTGTGAAATTACCAAATACCCCTTGTCTTTTATGAGAAAGATCTAGATAATGTCTTGTCTTTTTGTAAGAAGTCTCCGGAAAGTCTTGTCTTTTATAGTACTTGGGTCAAAGTAACACTTTTTTATGAGACAAATTTTAAACTCTAGATATGTAATTGTTTTGGGACAGAGGGAGTAGGTACCAATTACTTCTACGAGTACCAAGTACGATGGGCATGTGAGTGTAACTAGAAGGCTGCTCGTGGTAAAGTAAAAAAAAAAGTGGCGAAGCAAAAGATGCTATTTATCCCCGTGGTTCTCCACGTAGCACATGAATGGCAAGCGCAAAGCGAGCTTTCCGTGACCAACTTTCCCAGAGCGTGGTGCTGCGCCCATAATAATCTCACTCCCGGGCTCCCCACATCCGATCTTATCCAGCGGGAGGGTGCAAAAGGGCAGAACCGTAAAAGCGTCCCTCACTTCCACGAGGGGCGGCAGCGCCTCGCGGCCCGGGCCTGTCGGTGTTAACTCCGGCCGCAACGTGGCGCGCCTGCCCCCGTCCGGGTGGGGCAGGACCCAAGACAGCTGGCCGTCACGTGCCACGCGGCGCCGGGCCCTGGACGGCCGTCGGATCTGTCGGACGGGCAGGATCCGACCTCCCCGAAACGGCTAAGCCCGGAAATTTCTCTTTTCGGCTGCATGCACTGGTAGTGGGATGTCACGTGAGTGGTGGGCCCAGGTGTGGTGGCCCCGCCTGCCCGGGCCTCGCCCCCCCCCCCCCCCCTCGAGTCTCGGCGTGGTCAACGTGGGGCGTCGCGGCACGGCGCCACGGCAGGTGCGGGGAGCGGATCAAGTTAATTCTTTAGCCCAGAGATAAGGTAACAAAGCCGTTACCGCTGCAGAAATCACCTCGATAATACTACTACAGTGACAGTGAATTAACAAACGAAATCGCAGCCACTTCAAGATCCCCCAGCTTAAGGATAGTCGAGCTTCCTGTTCACTTTCCTCCAAGTCCCCAACAACCAAAAAAAAAGAGTAGCCGGTTGAGCTAGCCATGATAGCCTAGCGTAAAGCGGCTTTCACCATCACGGGCGGATCCCCGGTCAGTCGCGCACGTCGCCGGCGCACGGAGGCGGACGATGCGCCGCCCGTCACGTCGGCGCCGTACTTCCTGGGGGCGCCGCTGCCGGCAGCCGCGGACGGCAGTCCCGTCCGCCGGTCGCCGCCAAACGTGTGGCATTCACGCACCGCACGGATCGCGCCGTGTCGGCACTGTTTTGGGGCGGCACAGAGAGAGCCCGGCAACAGACACGAGCCGCGCCAAAAACCTCTGAAACACAGAGAGAGAGCGGAGTGAAGCACAAGCACCACTACGACCACCTACGTCCTGTCAATAATATTAACCACGGATTGAACCCCCGGCTGTTTAACCCCTGGGCCCAACGCTGGATTAGCCACGTGGCCGAGTGCCAGTGGCCGGTTCGGCGACCCGGGCCCACACGTCAGGAAATTTACCGTGCCCGGCTATATAATCGCGCGGCGCTTTACCGGAGGGGTACCCCCTGTACGTCCCTGTCGCCTCCTCACGTTTTATCGCCTCGCGCCGAGCCCCCCGGCCAAGTACAGTACCCGAGTGTACGCTGTCTGCCGTGCCCGCCCGCCCTTGGATGCGCCTCGCCGCCGCCGGCAATGGCCTCCGCCGTCGCTAGCAACGTGCACGCGGGACCCGCCGCCGCGGGAGCCATGTCGTTCGGGTGGCTCGGCCCGCGCCTGTCGTTCGGCGGCGGCGGCGGCGCCCTCGCGTCGGTCGTGGAGGTGGAGGAGCCCAAGGCCGAGCCGGCGATCTCCAAGGACTTCATCGACTTCGAGTTCAGCCTCGGGGGATCGGCCACCATGCTGCCGGCCGACGAGCTGTTCGCCGACGGGAAGCTGCTCCCGCTGCGGCCGCAGGCTGCCGTGCGAAAGGCGGAGGCCGAACCGGAGCAGCAGGAACGTCGGGACACGGCGCTGGTCGCGGAGATCCAGCCGTCCACGCCGGAGCGGGTCAAGGCGCTGCACCCCGCGGCGGCCGAGGCGGCGCTCGACCCGTACGTGTTCTCGCCCAAGGCGCCGACGTGCTCCAGCAGGTGGCGGGAGCTGCTGCGGCTCAGGAAGGTCCAGACGCCGCAGAAGCCGTCCCCGTCCGCGTCCCCGTCGGCGTCCCCCGCGCCTCCTACCGCGGCGACCCCGTCGAGGGCGTCCAGCTCCTCCGCGGCCAGGTCGCTGAAGCTGCTCCTCCTCCAGCGTAACGGCGGCGGCCGCGCGTCGGGCGCCGCCGCGTCGGACCTCGCCGCGGCGCCGCTCCTCCGCGACAGCTCCGACTCGGAGGCGTCGCTCTCCCTCGCCTCCTCCCGCTTCTCGCTCTCGTCGTCGTCCTCCTCCTCCGCCCACGACCACGACGACTTCCCGCGCCATTCCCTCGACTCCGTCGACCCCACCCCGCGCCCCCGCATCCGCCTCGTCCGCTCCCACCCCCAGGCGGCGCCCCAGCCGCACCCACCCCCCGCCGCCGCCGCGGCCCCCGCGCCCGCGCGCGCCGGCCCCAGCCCCGCCCGCCGCCGCCTCTCCACGCCGCAGCCACCGCCTCCGCCGAGCGTGGTCTCCGTGGACTCCCCGCGCATGAACGCCTCGGGCAAGATCGTGTTCCAGGGCCTGGAACGCAGCTCCAGCTCCCCCGCCGGCAGTGTCCACTCCTCCATGCGGTCGCGCTCCCGCGTGATGGACCGGTCCTACTCCGCCGGCGTCCGCGCCACGCCGGTGGTGCTCAACGTCCCCGTCTGCTCGCGGCCGGTGTTCGGGTTCTTCAAGGACAAGAAGGACGGCGCGGCAAAGGATGCGGCGTCCGGGCGGCCGCGCTCTGCTCTCGGCCGGAGGACGGCGGCCACCCCGGCAGCTGCCGGAGCGAGCTGCCTAGATCTCGGCAATGGTAACTGACATTTGACCAAGCTAGTATCATTAGCAGTAGCAGTAGCTAGTAGTTTGTCAGTCGAAAAAAAATGAAAAACAGATCAAAAAGGAGTTTGAGAAATTTGGGTGGTAAGTGAGATTAGTTTGAGATCTGGAGTTGAGAATGAAACGATTTGGGAGGATAGTTCGGTGAGCTGATTTTGCTTTGTGAGGCTAGAGTTTTCCGAGCAAACGATTAACAACCCGCTCGTTCTGCTCTTGTAAATTCTGTCTGTCTCGTGTGTGTGTTTTTTGCTACCCTTCCAGCTTTGATCCTTCAAATCCATTGTACCTGTATTTGCTTGTGAGCACATTTAATCTCAACCTCTCGAACTGAATTTCCCAAGAAGAATGGAAAAACTTTTGCCCATGCATTTCTTGTCTTGCTGTGGCAGATGATGCTCTGCATTCTGCAATTACCTTACCTGCTCCTGGAGTGAAAAAGGTTGTGGATGCTAATCATAGTGGTCATGCGCCCCTGCTTAAAGCTCATCTCCAACCAAGCACATCGGCAGTAACTTTTTGTTCGGGCTGAGTTTTCACTTTCCACCACCCTCATGCCCTCATCATCTGAATCGGTGCTCCTGCTGGTAATTGATGGGGGTGCCGGTTCGAGCAGGGGACCCCGAGCCCTGAGCCAGCCTCCATGTGTGCCGCTGATCGGGCACTGTGCGCCATGTGCGGCTATCTACCGCGCCCGCGTAGAAAATCCACAGGGGAAAAGAAAGATGCCGTGAAAAAAACTGGCCCGGTTCCGCCGCGGCCGTGGCTCCCGATCCGTACGCCGTGCCGCGCCCACGTGGGATGTGGCCGCCGCTGCCGAGCCCGTTGCCACTGCCATCGCCATGCCTCCTGGCGCAGTTCCTGAACCGAGCTCCCGCCTTTCATCGGGCCTCTCTCCTTTTCGCTCTCGTTTTCAACAGTATGAGCAAGGGGGTGTTTAATTGATGAAAATTTTTGGTTCAAGGATCACATCAAATGTTTGACCAGATGACGGGAGGGTTTTTCGGATACTAATTAAAAACTAATTTCAGAACTCACCTGAAAACCGCGAGACGAATCTTTTGAGACTGTTGACCGTATCGTTAACGCATGTGGGGGTACTGTAGCATTTATGACTAATCATGCACTAATTAGGCTCAAAAGACTCTTCGCGTCGTGTACATCCAAACTGTGCAATTAGTTTTATTATTTAATTACATTTAGTGCTCTATGCATATGTCCAAAAAGAGAGGCACAAATTTCGAGGTGAAATTTTTTGGTATCTAAACGGCCCCCAAATATCCCTCGCTCACTGAATCGCTGCTCTGCTTCCCGTCACAGTGCTCGTGTCTTTCGTTTTTTTTGCTGCTGCTGCTGCGGCGTCTTTTGACTGGCGCCAGCCTTTTCCCGGATGCTGTTACGGCGCGCCACGCACGGGCATGGGGCATCTGCGGCGTGTTTTTTGTTTGGTCTGCTCGATCGATGCTACTGGACTCCTGTTCAGGCTATTCAGTGGTTCAGTGGTGGTGAATCGAGCAGCGCACAGTGCTGGGGTTGGCAGCGATGGACACTCCACGCCCGTAGCCCCAGTTTTCTACTCCTATACAGCATGGTGCATTGGTCGTTGGTGCATCGGCTGGCGTGGGCGGCAGGAGATGGCGCGCCTCGTGCGCCGAGGTTTTGACCGCGGTCAATATGGGGCAAGTTTTGACCGTAGTCAACTGCTGAATCGGACGGGTTTGAGCAGCTGGAAAGAAGGCCGTTGTCAGTGGAACTGGCGTCTGACAAGCCGAAAAGGTCAGTACCAGTAGCAGCGAGGTGGACAGCAGTGGGAGTAATGGCGCTGGCGGCCGGACGCCGGAGAGGGAGGGGAGGAACGGAGCAGGACGCCCGAGGACAGAATCCGTGCCGGTCCCCGGCGTACTGCCTGCCGCGCGCGCACAGGCAGGCACATGGCGTACGCGGCCGTGCCTGCGGCTGGCGCAGGCGCTGGCGGCCCGTCCGGCGCGCGCGTGATGAGTGCCTCGTTGATCGGTGCGCGCGCCGGGCAGGGCGGCGCAGCCGCGCAGGCGAGGGTCATGATGCGATGCGACGGGGAGGAGGGCCGGGCGTGGGCATCCGACGGCTGGCTGGGTTGGTTTTGCAACAAAACTAGCAAGCATGTTTTTCGAGGAAAAAAATCTCGCATGCATAACATACTAAATGAAATTTATTTGTAAAAATTTTTTAGTGAATTTCGCGACGAATCTAATGACGGTAATTAATCGATGATTAGTTACAGTGATGCTATAATAATAATCCTCTAATCACGCGGTCAAAGATCTCATTAGATTCTTCAGGGTTACTAGCGCGGGTTCTGAAATTAGTTGTGTAAACTGATTTTATTTAACACTATAATTAATAATCAAAGTTGTTACTATTTCTAACACGCGGGGAGGCAGCGCCCCTGCGCCTCTGCCAAACAAGCCCCTGGAGGACCGGGCTCTGGCGCTCTGGCTCTGCCGCTCGGCCCCGGCCACTGCGAATTCCTGCCCCACGCCGGGGAGGCAGCGCCCCTGCGCCTCTGCCATTGAAAAAAAAAATAGCCCTAGCCCGGCTGCACCCACCCTCCAAAGGCTCTCCACCGTTGCGTTTCGCGTCCGTGGCGCCGGACGCCGATCACTCGGTGGTCTGTTTTGTTTTGTTCATCGAGCCTTCTCGCTGTATTGGCGCGTTTCCATATGCTATCGGCATCCCGTGAACTCGCTGATTTGGTGCAGTATAGAGTACAGTGTCATCAACATTTGGTGGTGACCTGCGCCTCATTTGGGACAACGGCTCTGTCATCACGTGGCTTGCATCTGCTTTACTGATGTACAAGTGCTGGTGCAAATCTGTATGATCTTACACCATTCATCCCAAAATAAAGTGCATTTCGTTGACTTTCAGAAATCATATTTGTCCATTCATTTTATTCGAGAATTTTACATAAATATTATTTATTTTTTATGACTTATTATATCACTGAAGATATTTTAATAATAAATTATTTATTTATAATTTACGTAAAAAATTTAAATAAGACGAATAGTCAAACATGATGTCTGATCGTAAAAAAAATACACTTATTTTGAGATGGAGGATGTACATTTTACAGCCATAGGAGGTGATCTCCAGGCGACCGTGCCTGGCGTCGCCGGTGTACAAGCCGGAGGAGGGCTTGCGGGCTACCGGTTTTGTGATCCTGTCCGTGACCCAAGCCCGCAGCGATGTAGTATTATCAGGAAGAAAAACAAGGCTTGCAGTGATAGCTTAAACGGCGGGTTGGCATCAGCATCACAAAGCCCATGAATTACCAGACCGGAGGGCCCATCTGCGGAAGCGGAAATTCGAGCCCACCAAGGGTAAGATGGACCACGAGTAAATGAAAAGGCCAGCATGGGCCAAACTGCACCTGAATGCAAATCGCAGTTCGATAGGTTTGCTAGGATCGTTAACCACTAAAAGCAAGCGCGCGGCGCGGCAAAAGCCGCGCCGCCGTCGGAGTGAGCCAGCTCTTGATCCCGTGTTTGGCAGTTTGGGAATGCCCCCTGTATTTTTTAGGCTGCTTTCATTTCTTGTACAATTTCCATATGACCAGTTTTTGCATTTTATGTACAATTTCCACATAGAATAGAAGATGGTAAATCACCTTAAGCTTTGATTGACTATAATCAAGTGACACAAAATACATTTAAAATTCCAGCACCTAGTAGGTAGTTGGTCTGACAATATCTTGCTGGTAGAACACGTAACTGGAAGTCCAACGATCTTCTATGAATCTATGATCCTTCACTTAGAAATTTATTCAGAGCACAGACAGATATATTATGGCACCATCTGGAAGAACTGAAACAAAACAATGGACAGGTGAGTGCTCATGCAAAGTTTTCTTTAAAAACAAAGTGCCCATGCAAAGAGCAATATGCGGATAGAGAAAATTTTATTCCATTCTTAAAGTGGAGCACATCGTACCTTTGCAGGAGCTATTCAATTACCGGCAGGCCATTAGTAATCTGATGTATGGTTTCTGTAGTAGGAAATAAACAGCAGTGGTAAAGGAAAAGGTAGGATTTTCTTTTGCCACAATTTGCACTGGAAGTAATATTTTATTAACCTTTCAGTTTAGAATTATATTGAATGTAAAATAACTGTAACATTTATATGATAACTTACTCTAGTGTGGCTCCAGTATAGTTAAGTCATACAAACCGGCAGATATCCGAAATTAAAATTTACAGAGTTCAATAAAATGATAAATCTTATTACTATCAATTCTGTACCATAAATCAAAAGTTTAGATTGTGCTGCTATATGTTGAAGTAACCATAATGGACGTAGCCCGCATAACCGAATAGTTTAGTAAAGCTATTATAACGCCTTAAACTACATCATTTTCTTTTATATGTTTCCACACATACAAAATCTATTTTAATATTTAGATGATCCATTGATTTCCTAGCTAAGCGACTCATCAGCATGATGCGTGAGATCAGTCATATAAATATAAATGTGCACATACAACAGCAGTTGACTCACATATTAAAAGCTTGTTTCAGGATAAAAGATCAAGGAATTACCTGTACTGTGAACTGGAGAATTGCTGCTTTTATGAGAAATCTACCTTGAACAAAGAAATAACTGGGGATCATCAGTAATCTTCTAGGTCATGATTTTAGTAAGGCAATGCAGAACACCTGCTGCTTTGCCTGTATCATTAGGTGGCACGCAAGTTGGGTTTTAATATAGCAGTATAGTACATTATTGGGCTTGCATGTACTTGTTGACCATAATCAACCTGATACAGGCACATACACTGCAGTAGGATACAATCAATCGATAAAAAACACTGCATATTGCAAAGGATATGGCCACATGAGGGGAGCAGAATCGGCAAGACAATAACATCAACTCTCTTATACGCATATCATTGATCACATATTGTGCATCTACTGTGGCCACACCAAACTTCTGGCTCTGAAACTGAAATATTTCTTGCTAGTGTTTTTATCTAAGGTTAATTGGAACTATACCATTGCGTTACCACATTTCGGAGATACACATTGCTATTCGCGATAGGAATCGATGTAGGAAGTTGAAGATGAGGGCATTTTGGTCCAAATTTTTTCATAAACACATCGAAAAGGGTAGATAATGACATATCTCTAGGAAGTGTGAAATTGTAATAGCATACTCCCGAAGTGACTCCCGCACCCATAGGGCCCAAAGGCACCACGAACGAAGAAGAATAATCAACGATCAGATGATGGAGGATGGTTGATGCGGCTCTTGGGGAAAATCGGGCAGAACAATGGATCTAAGGAAAGTGCATGAGCTGTTGGTGTTGGGGAAAGAAAGAGCAACATGCCTTAGATGTGGTCCTCGCCTGCTTCTGCTCTGCTGGTTATGTCGTCGGCAAGGAAAAAGGTGCACTTGGTGTGAGGAGTAAGAGGCTAACAGGGAGGGGGGTGGCATCAGGAGAAGAAAAGGCAGGTGGTGGACCCTCTGCTAGTTATGTGCGGTATCAACTCGGGATGAGGCGGTGATTGGCATCGAGGTGCAAGGCGGAGCCTGTCGACAAGGGGCCCACAGTGAGGGAGAGGATCAGATGGATTGGTTGGAAGAAGGGCATTGGCTGCGTCATCTCGTTGAGTGGCGGCAAGGTCGGCGCAACAAAGGTGATGAATTCACCAGAGAAAAGAGATGACACTTCAGTTGGAAGCAAACAGAGCTATGTGATTACTGAACTCTACACATTTTCCATGGAAAATTAACTGATTGTGGCAAATTCAGTTGAAAGTGCCTGATACTATCAATATTGATCCATGGTTGGAATGTAAGATAAGATACAGATGCTATGGGTATCCAGTCTGCATATTTTAATTGGAGGATATGGATAAAAGTTTAATTGCTGGAACTGCAGTAAGCTTTAGATAGCAGAAAAATAATACCAGATTTATCTAGTTGTCTGTGTACATTAGTTGCTAAATTAGTTCCGCAAGTGGTATTCAGATGCAATTCCTAAGGACGCTGTCCAGGTAACAGCAAGCGATATGAAAGTAACTCACATTCTGATCTTAAAAGAAGTAACCTAACTTATACAAGATCACCATGAGTTATTAAAAAGAGACCTGCAGAAAAAATTGTCTAGCAACACTTATAACAGGAAGGCTATATACTATGGCTAGCAACGAAATAAAAGCAAAATCATAATTTCGGGCATGAACCGGTAACCAAATTTTACCAACATGATAAAATATTGATAAAGCATGTAACAAAATTCCTCCAACATTTATTGATACCAGAAATTATTTATTTTGGCCTTAGTAAGACAAGTTGAACAATTAAATATCTACAAACATGCATACAACTTATGGGCCTGGGAATTTTACAGTGAATTAAAAATGCAAATATGGGGCTACTACACTAATTTCATAATTTTTTGACTTACAGAACTGCAGAGATTAAATAAACAAGCATTATTCATGATTAAATTAATACATTAAAGAAACATTGACTACACTGCAGGTTTAATATATTTCATAGGTACTGCATGTCAAAAAAAAGCTAACCTAACTGGTTTTATAATTTTAGCATGCTCCTAACTCCATTTATGCATTTAACAAGTTACAAAAGCATTTATCTAGTATAATTAAAACTGCACAGAAAAAGTTATCAAACAACACATTTCATGGTTCTATCATATAGAGTATAAAAAGATGCAGCTAACAAAAACTGATTTTGTATTTTTAGCATTTTTCTACAATTTACTATGCATTTTCAAAAATTCAGCTAGTTTTTCAAAAAAAATCCTACGCGACACTATTCATATGAGTCTATGGTTGTGCAGTTAGACCCCTGGATTTGTCCCTATTGTTACGTGGGGTCCCTGGTCGCGAATTGGAGCAAGCGAGGCACTCAGCGAGCTCAATTCCGGCTATGGGGTTGGCACGGGAGGGACGAACGCGATGAGGGGAACCCGCGTGGGGGCCCTGCACGGCTGCTGGCTTGCCACAGGCGGCCAGTAGCGTGCAGCTCGGCCGGGCCATAGCGGCCGCGGCGGCACAGCGCCACCGCACGCGTGCGAGGCAGGGAAGGGAGGGGGCGGAGAAGCTGGAGTGGAGTGCTGTGCTGCTCACCATGGTCCGAATCGGATGAGGGAGTTGCCGGTCGACGGTGAGGCCGAAGCTTCCGCGGGCTCCAATGGTGGTCGGACCGTGCGTGGTCGATTCCGGCTGGGAAAGGTGCTGGGGAGGTCGAGGGAGGCGCGGCCGGGCTCCCCTGGGCCTTGAATCGGGCGGGGAAGTGACTGGAGGGAGGGGATCGACGCGCTGCCGGAGCCTCAGGCGAAGCTTCTATGGGGGACCGGCTGTGCAGGTGCACGGTCCTTGGCCAGCCGCCGTGAGGAGCCGGTCGCGGTGAGCCTCGGCCGCACGAGGTGGTTGGGGCGGCGGCCGGCGGGCAGGTGGCAGCGCGCGCCCCCTTCCCCCTTCCGACGGCCGGCGTCCGGGGCCGGTGGCCGGGCGGCAGCGCGCGGCCCCTCCCCCTTCGACGGCCGGCGTCCGGGGCCGTGCCTCCTCCCGCTCCCATGGCCATTCGTTGCCGGATGGACGGCCGGGATTTCGTGTGCTAACATGGCCAAATGAGAGGCCGGGGAATTAGCCATGAATCGTAGGTAGAGATTGGTCGTCGAAGACCCATATCTATACTCTAGTACAGTTTTGTTAATCCCCGGTTTGGTAATACACCAATTTAAAAATAATTAATCAATTTGAAAATCGTTTGAACCACCATGTTATTTAGAATTATAAAGGAAAAATAAGGTCCAATATGGATATTTTTATTTTTATAAAAAATAAAACAATGTACAATTTCAAGATTTTAGATATGTTGTTTAAATATTTTTATATGAAATGATGAACTAGTTTTAAATAAATATTAATCTATAAAGATTACAAAGATTTATAGCGCCATCCATCAGCATTCTTGGCATATTACGAAGTACTCCCTCGAGCCCAAATTCTTTCCGCTTATTCCCTTTCACAAAACATTTCGAAATCAGACGGTTTTTCCTACCAGCCAAACAGGGAACACAAGATGACGAACACCACTTGCATGATTGTCAAGTCAATCCAGCTGGGCCCTTCTCCCCCATTGGCCGAGTCACATCTCTCTGAGCAAGTCGTTGACAGCAATGCGTACGACCAGCAGCCTCATTGATTTAATACAGTAGGCAGGCAGCCTAATTACGACGGTGGCATAGTCGTCGTGTGCGGTGCTTCCATGTTCCATCACGCAGCTCGACCTCGGCGCTTCGCTTCTACCCCTCTCTTCACCGGGCCAACGTCGAGCGAGCGAGCCTTGTGATGATGACGTGCCGCAGCGTCCGATGGCCGGCCGGCGCGGCCGTTCGCTGCTTGCCTTTCGCCGACGAGCAGGCCGGCTCCGGCCGGCATCTCTTTCTGTTCACGTTTGGGTAAATCTCTCTCTCTCTCTCTCTCTCTCTCTCTCTCTCTCTCCCCGCGCGGTGCCATGGATGGTGTTTACTTGAGTCGTCTCTTAATTTTGCAGTATTTTTATTGGTGAGCTCGCTATTCTGAATCTTCTTCTTAGGCCTTGCTCTCTGGTCAACCTTTGGACTGGATCAAAAGACAAGTTTTGTCTCCATTTTTTGTTCCGAACTAGGTTTACCTTTGCCGTTCATGAGCTACCTTGATTCGGGGACTTCACGCTTTTATTTTGTGCATTCTGTCAAGTACTATTCACTGTGTTCGGCTGGTGGCTGCAGCAGCAGCAGCCAGCAGCCGCGAGCAGCAGCCGAGCGTCCAGCAGCAAGCAGCAGCCTAGCGTGCAGCAGCAAGCAGCCGAACGGCAGCAGCGGCAGAAGCAGCCGGAAGCAGCGCAAAAGTGACCCGCCGAACACGGTTCCTTGGCGCAAAACTGCCAAACTGCTGCTGGTTCCTGGTTGGATTGGATGTGAGTTCTTTTCCTTCAAGTTCTCTGTTTCTCATAACGGAAAATTTCGAATCTGGATTCAAATATATGCCTTAAATCCGAATGATTTTCCGCGAAATAAACTCAAACATCTTTTTTTTTTGTTTGAGAAAATTAAGTCAAACATCTCTTCCCCAAGAACAGTTCGGTACTAGAGCCCATTTTTGTTTTGTGCGAAGATAGAGCGAAGGGCCATTTTCTTTTGGACAGAGCAAAAGGCCTGTTTGACCCGCGCAGCGCAAATTGAGCCCATTTAGCAAGGCCCAACTCCTAGGCCAACGACAAAAAAATGGAATTCCTAACTGCTACTAGAGTAATTTCTGTTCTATTTTGTCTGCCACTCGATTTTCCTGTTCCGTCAGTCCAGCTCGTCACTCGGCCCCTCGCCCTAAAGGAGGTGTGTGCATGAGCAGCTTGAGCCCGTTTCTTGTGATTATTTCCGACCCGTTAGTGAATACGGCCCAATAGCACATATGGGCCTTTTCCGGTCTGTAATTTGTTTTGCTGGGTGTTCGAGCTTGATCCTGGGTCCGCTCGTGCTAGGCACGCACCAAGAATTTTTGCTGTCCCTCAAAAAAAAAAAACCCAGAGAATTTGTTTACCGATCAAAGAGCTAGGCAATGGTAGCACTGTTGACTATTTTTCCCGGGCACCGTCACCGGGCCACTCGCCACTCGCCACCTGGCACCTGCCGACCAAAGCATCCAGGTGCGCACGGAAGGCGGCCCGTGCGCTTCTTCCCCTCCAACACCACCGTCCACCCCTATCTCCTTCTCCCTTAAAACCCCACCCGGCTGGCCTGGCCAAACCATTCGGCATCCGACTCATCGATCGGCGTTCAGGAGCAAGTCGGCGGGTGTTCGATCCATTCGGTTCTCGTTCCTCCCGCGCCATGGCCTCCGGTACGCAGGCTCTCTTTCTCTTCTTCCCCCCTTTCACAATTCACGCCATCTCCTCCTCCCAGACCACTCCGATCCGCAACTCAACTTCCCCGATCGATTCGTAGCTCAATCAACTTAAATCGCAGCTAGCAACAACGATGCTGCCCTCGACGCTGCCGTCGCCGCGGACCACCACGGCGGAGCGGCTCGTCGCGGTCGCGGTGGCGGCTTTCCCCGGCTCCCATACTGCCGCCTCCGCGCCGCAGCCGTCTGCTTCACGGTCTGGGGGGCCGCCGGGATCTTGTCCACCACCGTCCCCAGCATCGCAGGGAACCCACACGAAGCCATGGTATACTTTATCCTTTTCATAGTCGGGGTCCTCCTGCTCCTGCTCCTGCTCCTGCTCCTACTCTCCGTCGCCGCTCCGGGCGATCTGCCCTAGCTGGAGAGGGCGGCGGGCGTTGCCTCCAGGGCCTTCCCAGCCTCCCGTGCAGGGCCATGCTCTAGAGGAGGCACGTGCGCAATCATCAGATGATCCAGATGCTTCACAAATTATTGTCCCTTCTACCACATACTTTGCTTTGTCGATTTCCCCAAGTATTGCTGATTTGCTGCTGAATACTATTTGCCTATGATGTACTTTTGTATGAGTGTTGTGTGTTCGAACTGCTTTGGTCCTAATCGTATGGCCAAGC
The DNA here is from genome assembly GCF_016808335.1 of Panicum virgatum. Lineage (NCBI taxonomy): Eukaryota > Viridiplantae > Streptophyta > Magnoliopsida > Poales > Poaceae > Panicum > Panicum virgatum. The sequence goes on from NC_053145.1 coordinate 4,829,342, forward strand.
TTAGACCCTTCCATATATTTCACTTGAATTTGCTGTCTTTAATATGCTATTGAGTTCCAATGCTATTACATTCTACTTTTTATTATATGTTTCTTGCTGGAAATGAAGGATATAACAGATGCAAGAAGGTTACAAATAGTGGTAGTATAAATGAGTCAACATGGATAGTATGCATGGGGCTTGATGTGTCAAGCGATAGCTAGCACAATAGCATGAAGAGCAGCTCCTGGGTTGATCTAGAAGTGCAAATTGGTGACCCTTAGGTGCACCTCCAACCCTCTTTAGTTCAAAATTTTGGAGAAGTAGTACAAAATTTTGAATTAAAAAGGGTTGGAGGTGCACCTAAGGGTCACTAATTGACACCTCTAGGTTGATCAGTGGTGCAGCAAAGGACCTATAGGCTATAGCTATGTATATGTGCAACCATGATCATATGACAATTAATCTTTGATCTCAAATCATAGTTAGTAGAAAGTATGCCACTTTAGCTTCCTAGCTGCAAGCATGGAGAGAATTGCATGCATGCATTAATGCAAAATGTCGGCTAATTTTTCCTTTTCAAAACAAGATGAGAACATGAAGTTAATGCTGGCGTAATGTGTACTGTGACGCACAGCTCTCTAGGGTTTGATCCTATAGCAGACGCTGTACCAGACTACCAGCATGATCCTCATATCTAATTGGTCTATCTCCGGAAGGTTAGTGTAAGGTCAGTTCCTTTTAGTTTTGGTTGGTTGATCGTTAAGCCATTATATTTCAGCACCCACCAGAGTTTTTGCATGCTTTTGCTTAGTTTTCCCTATCTTCTTTTAGATACGCACGCTTTAATTAGCTTCCTGTATCTAGCATAGAATATTGCATATGGGCACTCTCACTTACAGTTAAATTAGCCGTCACCAGAGTTCTCCTGCATGTTTGTCATACTAAACTAACGTTCTAGTTACCAAAGTCATGCTAGCCACAGTTGCATAGACTGTTTGGTACAGCTCATGGTGAACTTATTTTTTTTTTGTCTGCATCATCAGTTCAGCATCAAATTAAAGTATCAATATATGCAGATTTCGAGTATCTGTACATGACTACATGCACGATAATGTACATGTATTTTTTTTGTATCTACTGCTATCTGATAAATCAAATCAATAGCTTGCATATGCTCGTTTGGTGTTGATCATTTTTTATTGCACCATGCATGCACATACATTATTACTTCACTAGTTCAGAAACAAGATGCGGATTGCAGTAGTTTGTTTGCAGTATTTGAATTTATAAGTAGTATAAGAAAGTTACATTATTATATATCTGCTTCCTGCATATTCATACAAGAATGAACACTACATTGCAGAATTTAGACTATAGGCTAGGGCAGCCCACATCAAAACTTATGTAACATTTCTTGCTCACAACAAGGATGAACTAACTCTAAACCCTGAAGTGGAAGTGCGTGAATACCAAACATTATATTCTCTACGTATACGCATATAAAAAAAGCAACATGCTTTCATATAATCTGAGCCAGCCATCCCACTCAAGAACCTCAAAGGGGGTCGATCACCCCGGCCCTTTCTGACGACTTAAAAATACAAGCAGAAGCAGAGCAAGCAAAAGAAAAAAGGAGGAGGAGGTAAAAGAGCTGACATCAATAATGGATGGGCGTGGGGCCGGCATCCAGCCGTCGATCGGCCGTGTTCACTCGGCGGCGCCACCGCGGCGCGCGCGGCAGGTGTACCGCGAGCGCCGTCGATGCTAGAGCCCACATGACGAAGGCGAGGAAGGCCTCCGGCAGCGGCGGGCTTGCCGCCGCAGTAAGAGCCATGATGCAGGTGGAGGCGGCAGCGGTCAGGAGGAGGACGAGGAGGAGGAGCTGCTGGGACACCGCGCGGTTTTTTATTTTTATTTTTATTTTTTTATTTTTGTTTTTTACAAAAATATATTTTTGTTTTCGAAATTTACAAGAATATACCCCGGCCGCCTCGCTGCCGGGCGATCGGGACCTGGTCGCCCCGCAGCGGGGCGGTAGGGGTTTTTCTGCAAAAATTTCGCGAAATTTTTTGCAGAAAAGCCCCTGAAGGACCGGTCGCCCGGCAGCGGGGTGGGCGGCGGGCCCCGGCCGCCCGGCAGCATGGTGGCCGGCTCCCCCACCCTTATGTTGAATAAGGCTGGGCCATATGACTGGGCACCGACGAGGCGAAAGTCACCCCTTCATCAATGTTTTTTTTTCCGTTTATCACTGACATGGCGACATATTGTCGTGACCGGGTTTCGGCGAAACAAAGCCACCCATACTTTTCAACACTCCATATATTGCAGATGGACGATGAGCAGATGATCTGATGATGACCACAAAAGCACAGCTTAATCGGAGGTGTTCTGTAGACTCGCTCTGCATATGTAATTAACCGGACGCGCCCAATAGGCCCCGGGAATCAGCGAACTACGCAATCTCTACAAGTTAGACCTCTCCTTAAGCATCGACGCAGAAGACAGAAGAGGACGAGCTATCGCGAGTCATGTATTCATGAATTTTGTAAAATGTCAAAATTAATAAAATATGTGTTCTCGCAAATGTGTGCATGTGTCCTTTGTGTGCAAAGTTTATTATTTTCCTCGTCCTCGTTTTGTTTTTGCGAACACCAAGGAATACACTGTAACTGTAATCTTGTAGTACTCCCGTGTTCAGTACACACAGTAGTGGTAGCAATAGCAGTAGCAGTAGCAGGTTTTCAAAAAACGGTAGTAGTAGTAGTAACAAACATGAATACACATGGCCTTTCTTTTTCATTTTTTTTAACGGCCCAAAGTGCACACCTCTGAACGAAAAGAAAGACCCAAAACAAGAGGTAACCAACTTTGTCAAAGGAGCAGGAGGGTAGAGAAAGATGAAGTTATCTTTTCAGAAAAGAAAAGAAAGGTGAAGTCGAATGATGTGCCGTATCATCAAAAGTAGTATATTTAAGAGGACTAGGTATACAGTATTTCCAAGAATAAGAAATGTGTCGAACCTAGAGCAAATTGGAGGATGGTGCACTTGTCTTATGAGTGCATAGAGTTGTGGTATGGAGGTTCAAATATGGTGAAAATTTAGACAACTAAAAAGCTGCGCCTATTTTTGTTATACATACTTTATTATATACACATTTTTTAAAACAATCTAGGTAAGCTAAATTCGTGATTTTGTTGTTTTCGTCTAGGTGTCAGTTTGTATCCTGTTATTATGAAATTATTATTTATTATTTAAGTAAAATATTATTTTTGGTGTTGAAGTAGTTTATCTTGGCAATATGTACATCCATATCGCTAAACTAAACGGGCCTCCGGATGCCTGTGTTACTGTTACCACATGGGGTCCATGTCATGTGTCGCCTGTCACCATGTCTCGGGCATCGAATGGTCCCGTTGGCTCCACACAGTGCGTAACAGAGGTCGCGTCCGGCCTACGCGAAGATCTGCAGGTCGTTCTTCACCGCCCAAAAAAACAATTACGCCACGTTAGCCTCAGGGTCTTACACCCCATTCCTTGCCTCCAGCCATCCAACGCCACCGCCGCCGCCTGTCTCTGTGGAGCCCCTGCCCATCCGTGGCCGACTGGCCGTCCTCGAGTCCTCCTCCGCCACCTGCCAACTCCCACACAGCAGCCCCGGATCCTTTACTTTCTCGGCTCTGATCGCCGGCGCCGGTGCCTCCGTCTCCATCCAAATTGAACGCTTCGGCCACGGCGGAGCTCTAAGTGCGACTGCACGGTGACGGACCCGTCCGGCCAGAAGGACGCGGAGAACACAATGCGGCAGTTGCAACGACTTTGTGCGAAAGGCGTCGGCCATCATGATGAAGCTTCCACAGCTACATTCCTCCTTCCGCTCTAACATTCAGCATCGCTCTACATGCTCTGCACGGTGATGGACCCGTCTCCAGGAGGCAAGCCATCTGCAGCAACCCCGGCGTTGCCAGTTCCTGTAGCCGTACACGTCGTCTCCTCTTCCAAATAGAGGTGGATTCACTCTCATTGGCCTCGGCAGTACTAGATTATTTGTTTAAAACATTAGATTTGGAATGTTGCTAGATGGGATTTTTGTTCTGGGTTTTCTCCCCCTATGGAGACGACTTCGGATATGGTGGGTTTGTTTCTTGGTTACCTGGTGGTCTCGCCGGATTTGCTGGAGTCGTGCTTTGGGTCATCGATGGCGACAGGTGAGTGGGTGGCCGGAGTTCGAAGCTTGACGGCCGATGTTCTTGTATCGCGGATTTCTTGCGGTCTTCCTATGCGTGGAGTCGGCTTCTTGGTCCGGAAGGAGGAGAAAGATGGTGGATCGACGATCTGGCGCATGATGACGAAGTTCGGTGAGCAGCACTGGCAGCTGGGAGCCTCTTTGTTCTCCTTTGCCCAGGCAGAGGGTGGACTGGATTCCCCTTTAATGGGGCTCTTTTTCGGGTTGGTGACGTCGTCAGCAGCTACGGATTCAGTCCGGAGCATCGACTTCGTTGGTGCTGCCGGTTCTGTCCTCTTCCAAGTTCTCGACGGCGACGGCCGATGCACGCCAGAGGGAAGATGGGTTGCGGCTACAAGATGGAGGTCCCTGTCGACATCTTGGTTGAGTTCTTGTCCTTGGCGTGGTGCTCTTTCTCTGGCTCTGGAGGAGCCAGAGGGAGTGCGATGTCCAGGAGATCTGCTTCAAGACCCAAGGATCTATGTTTCAAATTTGAACTTTCTTAGGGTCTTGTACATAAGTTTAAATCACTAGAGGATATATGCTAAGGACTTGTTTGTATTTTATACTTCCTCTAGGGTGTTGGTTGTAAGAGCCTTGCTCTTTTAATATACGGGATCCAGTCCCTTCGCAAAAAAGCTAGAGGCGCCAACAGTAATCATATCTAGCGATGCACCTTTATTCAAACTAATTATAATTAAAGGGGTTACTTCTTTCATTTGTGTACTTTCTTTTGTAGACTTTAACCCATGAATTATAATTCCAAAGAGCTGAACCATGAACAAGTTCCTTTTTCTTTCTTTTTTTTTGAAATTTTAGGTGCAATAATGAAATTGGTACGTGGTATATATTAGTTCGCATTTGATTCTAAAGGTTCGGCCCTTTAGGTGAAGAATGTTCACTTTCTTTTCTTTTCTCATTGCTGGGTTTGTTTCACATTCATTGGGTTCTAAGAATTTTGGTGGTAATCTTTATTCTTCACAGTGAAATCTAGCCCGTGAATGTAGAGGAGGCTCATATACACTATCTTTCCATTCTCTTCTTTTTTTTTCCTCCCTTCTTCCTTTTCATTCTTTCATCCCAAAAATGGAGGAGAAAGACCCACTCCTGGTTCTTCATATTTTGAACAGTTACGTATACCATGCAACTATGTATCTCATGTTTCATCTCATGCTATAAATGTGCCGTCTCTTCAAAAATTGAGTACTAATTCATTTTCCAGGTATCAGTTTAAAAGTAGGGTGGCCAACTACGAATTGCCAGTATCTTGAGTAAACTGCTCAGACCCACTATATATATGCAGTCATTATGTTTTATCATTTACATTTGTAATTTATCTATCTTTGTTTTGTCTTTACAATAAATGATTGCATGGTCTGGCCAGTTCTTGAGTTCTATGCTTGACGTCACTTAATACATATGTGTGCTATGCATTGGTGGATTGGTTTACCAGCTGTTAAAAAAAAGATTTGTTTTTTGTTGCATAGACTGCACAAATCAGTATGTCTGATAGCATACACACACCAGCATGCACACCATCAGCGAAGCGCGCCAATTTTCCTAGTATTTATTATGAAGAAAGAAGAGATAAAATAATTTATTTTGGAGGGAGGAGAATTAATTTCAAAATGAGGAGAATTAGTAGCTTTCGATACCATTTTGGATATTAGTATTCATGTTGAGAAGGTTGATGTTCTTAGCACATAAATGCCACTATGCTTAGACTCGATTGCAGTACATAGCAAATGAACTATGGCCAGAAAATTTTATGGGTAAAGATATTTTTGTGTTGCTCGTTCTTTGCTATTCACACCCGGCCAGCTTGTTAAAGATATGTGAACCACCTATCATAATGCCCAGTTAAAAAGGTAAGATAACTGCCTATTGGAGCCGGTGGGGCCTATAGGAAAAAAACTGTGAATAGTCTCTGGTGCGTGAGTTGTCTTTTAATTGTGTTTGTGTTAGACTGTTGTCTCAAATCATCTTTGAATTTAGGTAACTGAAGTATTGCAGCACTCACTCCACTTGTCAGAGAAGAACCGAAAAGTGAACTAATCATCTATAGCAAAACCTTTCTACTAAAACATGTCATATTAGAGCATCTCCAAGAGCTCTTCTATCTTGGATAAGTTAGCTAAAAAAAGAAAAAAAAGCCACAAAACTCCATCCAATAGAAACGGCATCTAAATCCTCTTCTATCCTCATTATGTATTGAGGGGGCGTCGCTTTGCATTTTTGCCCAGCGCCAACGCTCGCCATCCCCCATCTCCCGCACGTTGACCCTCGCCTCCCGCGCTTCAATGCTGCAGAAGTGGGATTTGTTTTGAGCAGCTGCTAGCAGACTGCATCTTTTCTTGTTTAGGTGGACAGCATGCTGCGACTCCAATAGATGGAGGCAAGAACATGTGTACGGATCGAAAAGAATTCACTACACGTACCTTAAATCGATTTGATCGGCTGTCTAGCATGCAGCAGGCGCGGCGTCGATGTCCTTCATGTAGGACCGATGGCGGGCGGCGGCGGTGGCGTCAAGCCACAACGGCAGGTCACGTACAGGAAACGGAAGAGATCAATGGAACAGTACGACGCGAGCCCAGATTTGAAAATAAAACCCAGATTTTAGCTAGTCCCTTGGACTAACCATAAAACTGAATAGCTTTCTATTTTTACAAAGAGGGTATAATCTCCAAATTTAGCTAAAAAATACAATAGCTGTTGGAGATGCTCTTATGTGCTTATTGCATATAGGAGGTTAACAAAACTGGTTATTTGTCATTTTTGGATTTATCAATGAATTACTACGCATTAAACAATTTTCAGCCTATTTAAATAACTAAAAAAATGAAACCACTAAAGACAGAGACTTTGCAACTTGAATGCTGAACTTCTAAGGAATTCATAGATTGAACAATTTTCGAATGCTAACCCACAACATATGAGCACTATGCAGCACTATTTATCTGAGTCTAGATCTTTGCATTGGGAACCCTGGAGAACTTCCCTAATCATTTTTCTTCCTTCCACTCTCTTCTCCCTCGCGAACAGAGCAGGGGAACGGCTCGGCGGAGCCGATACGTTGCAGCCGGTGGCCACACTAGCGTCGAGGGGCAACGCTGGAGGATAATATGCTCCCATTGAGGGGTGAATCGAGAGCAGAGGGGCCTGTAGTCCCGCAGCCATGAGCAACGGCGGCCTGGAGCAGTGCCACTCGGTGGCGACAGCCTCCGATGGTGTCGATCCGGCCAGGCAAGGGCACGGCCGCGGCGGCTGGCTGGTCGTCGAACTGTGTTGGGCCTGCGCTATCCCGGGGTCGGCTACGGCTCGGTGGGAGCCGGGCTAGTCTGCTGGCCACGCGTGCTGGACCGGCTGCAGCAGCGCAGCAGGCCGCAATGGCAGCATGGTCGCACGACGGTGGCGAGGATGGCGAGTGGGAGGCGGGAGGGGGCGTCGGCCGCGTCGCGCCCGCGCTGTACCACTGGTACAGTACCAGCGTGCACCGGGAGGTACGGGAGTCGCGTGCGACCGAGTTGGCGAGGATTCGTGATGGCTCGGATCGACAATATAGCGGGTGAGAGACCCGCGCCAAACTGTACTGGACGGACCAGATTGCCTAATTGATCGATCCGACGGTTAACGGGTTATCGGGTGATGTGGCACCATGGTTTGATCGCTTCTGGTGCAAGAACAGTATATAGAAATTTCTTTTTCTTTATTTTAGGAGATGTTATGCAATCCCTAATCAATACATAGCTTCGCCCCGGTAACTATCCATCATTTAGATTTGGTACTCACTGCTTATCTTTCACCAGTCGATCAAAGTTGTTATTGTTTGGCAAAGGTGTGCCACCATAAGGCCTAGTCCAACGGTGCTGGCGACATCACCAGCTCCCGTGGAGGAGAGAGGGTCTGAAAACGATTGAAAAAAGAAAAACAACTTCCTGTGCTTTTTGGAATGCGGGCTGCTGGTCTGGAAAAGTGCATCACGCGCTAGCGGCAAATTCCTCGCTAGCGAGACCGTTTTGCACTGTTTAGCAATTAAAATAATGATTTAGTCGGCAATATCGTCAGCCTTTGGAGGAGGCCTAATGTCTCTTGAAAGACGACAGAACAAGTGGCTCTCTGATGCTGACACTGCACCCTTGTTGCCTTGAGCCCTTGACCGTCGACACGACGACGTACCAACAACCACACGCAAGTGCCCGTGCGCTAGATGCTTCGCGGAAGCTTGCTACCTTGTTGACTAGATGCCACGCGGCATTCGTTTTTTTTTTTTGCAGACACTCCTGGCCGTCTCCGCCTATAAAGCGGAGAGAAGAGAGGCGGCCCATGGGCCCTGTCGAAAACAGCACGGCCCCGGCCGGCCAGGGGCTCTCGACGATCTTGTTGCGGTGTCCCAGCAGCTCCTCCTCCTCGTCCTCCTCCTGACCGCTGCCGCCTCCACCTGCATCACGGCTCTTACTGCGGCGACAAGCATGGTAATTGATGCATCTTTGGCTTTTGACATCTGCAGAACACCCTCCCGTCAATGATTATCAAAACTTCTTGAACTACCCTTTATCTGCGGACACCATGTCCGGTCCTGTCCCTGGATGATATCTCAAACCTTTGTTTTTTTTGCCCATCGATATAACTGAGTGAAATCGAGACTCTTCCATCTTTTTTTTTCATGTACTCATTGACCCTTCCGCAAAAACGCATTCCTGGACCATGAAGTAAGAAAGCGGCTGATGCGTACCGCTCCCTAAAATACCTTACACATCCATACATGATGAACTCAACAATGCCAACAAGAGGAAATCCACGAACACGACGCATTACCATATTGTAACACCCAGCATGGTTGGTCGTCTCGATCCCGTAGCGCCTCCCATCTGTGTCATACAAAAGTGACCACTTCTCTTTATGTGCACCATCAATCCACTGTATAAATGGTTTGACACCTCGAACTAATAAATCTGTAGAACGTCTCCTGTTGGATGATGAGGCCTGACTCTTAAGCAATTCAGCGCTCATGTCATCAATTATACCCCACAAAGCATCGAACTTCCTCTGCTGATTCTGAGTGCACAATCGCTTGAACAAATTCATCAGATCCTTATTCTTGAACCGCTCATAAAAGTTAGCAGCCATATGCCTCACACACCACCTATTGACAACATCTGGCCATATATGAGGTGAAAATTGACTACCTTCTTGGAGCTGCCTTATAGCTGCAAGTAGACCTGCATGCCTATCACTGATAAGTCAAACATTAGGCCTTCCAGCAACAACGTTAATCTTCAGACGTTCAAGAAACCAGTACCAGCTTTCTGTGTTCTCATCCTCAACAAAAGGCAAAGGCGATGGGAACTATCTGCTTGTTGCAATCAATTCCGACTGCCATCAATATTGTTCCCTTATATTTCCCTATCAGAAAAGTGCCGTCAATACACAGAACAGGAAGAGAGTAAATGAAGGCCCTCACACATGCACCAATGCAGAAGAAAGCTCGCAGCAAAATGCTTGGCCCCCCTGACAAGCTCGGTACACTGTATGTATCAAAAGCACTTCCAAGATTTCTGTGCACAATTGCTTCAAGCATACGAGGTAGGTTGTCATATGAAGCCTCATAAGTGCCAAACCACATCTCAAACACTTTTTGTTTAGCCCGCCAAGCCTTTGCATAGCTGATCACATACTGGAAATTCTGTTCAATGTCCCTAATTATCAATGCAGGCTCGTAATCCATTTTGTCAAGAATCGGCCCATACATCTTTTTGGCCACGAAAGTAGATGTGATATTACGGTGATGTCCCACAACACCTGTCAATCTACAAGTATGTGGTGTAACAATTGAACATTCCCAGTGTGTTTTGAACTTCCCCTTGTAGGCATGCACTCGCCATGTATAGTCTCTATCTGCATATCCCACCTCGTATTCTTTGCTGCTAGACTTCAACACTCTGAATTCCTTCCTCAGAGATATAGCCCAGATCTTCACAGCATCCTTCACATCTTCAATGGTATGATACTTTGCCCCTTGTATGACCTCATTCACTCTGTATTCAAACTCCGGACATCTAATATCTTGTACCACTGGATTCCCAAAACCCTCTTCACGCCATTCACCTAGCACTGGGAAGCGCTCATCGTTCTCATCGTCCGATGAGTCCCCACATTGCTCCATTATTTGTGCATCCTGGTCTTCTTTCTCCATGTCCTCCACAATTCCAGGTATCCGCTTGCATTCATCTGCTAAACCTTGTGGTTCTAATTCTAGTTCTGTAGCTTGTACGTTCTCTTCTTCTTTATCCTCTTCCAACTCTTCATTCCAGTCATATGTTGTGTGTATTGATCCTTCACCTAAATCACCGGCCTTCTGGTGAATCTGAATTACCATTGCGAGAGGCCACCCTCTTTGAAGAGTTGCGTGCATGTAATGTTTCCATTCTTTCATACTATTTATAAGCGTCAACTCCCAGAAATCCCCATTTGTTTCCCAGGAAGTCACGGTATGAACCGTAAGCAAATGAGTCTTTGGATTTACATTGAACTTCCCGTGAAGCCATTTGCGTATGGAACCAAAACCCCTCTCTAGGGGTTTATCTAGACTGCACTGTCTTCGTTCCAATGCTGATAGATTTACGCCATAGGAATCACGAGTAATTCTATAGAAATCACCGTAATGAATTTGAAACGCCACCTTGCTCGACATATTTGGCCATCCAAAGACTTAATTTTAATTAAACCAGTTTCTAAAACCATGGTACGACTTCAATTATAACTACTAATTAGAACTCTAAGCGGTTACAATTATAAAAACACTAATTATAGAATTAAAAATGCAAAAAATTTAGAATGACAAAGTTGAGAAATATTGGTTACCTGCGGTTCGGATCCAAAATCCGGCAGGGCTTCGCTGTTGCAACTCCCTCCCTCACCCCACGTCTTTCCTTTTTTCCCTCTATGGATGTTGTTTGCTGCAAATGCAGGTGGGGGGACCTCGGCTTTTATATTGGGGTGGGGAGCCTGCCGCCCCCTGCCGGGCAGTAGGGGCCTCCATGCGATAAAACAGAAATTTTAATTATATATAAGCCCATGCCGCCCCTCTGCCGGACAGTAGGGGTACAAACATGTAAATTGTGAAACTGAAAATATATTTCTGTAAAAAATGATTTTAAAAAATATAAAAATGAAAAAAATGCCCTGGCCGTCTCCGCCTATAAAGCGGAGAGAAGATAGGCGGCCCATGGGCCCTGTCGAAAACAGCACGGCCCCGGCCGGCCAGGGGCTCTCGACGATCTTGTTGCGGTGTCCCAGCAGCTCCTCCTCCTTGTCCTCCTGACCGCTGCCGCCTCCACCTGCATCACGGCTCTTACTGCGGCGGCAAGTCCGCCGCTGCCGGAGGCCTTCCTCGCCTTCGTCATGTGGGCTCTAGCGTCGACGGCGCTCGCGGTGCACCTGCCGCGCGCTCGCCGCGGCGGCGCCGCCGAGTGAACACGGCCGATCGACGGCCGGATGCCGGCCCCACGCCCATCCATTATTGATGTCAGCTCTTTTACCTCCTTTTTTCTTTTGCTTGCTCTGCTTCTGCTTGTATTTTTAAGTCGTCAGAAAGGGCCGGGGTGATCGACCCCCTTTGAGGTTCTTGAGTGGGTTGGCTAGTTGGCTCTGCCGTGTTGCAGGAGACGTGGCCATGGCGGCCGCCGGCGTTCGCCGGCAGATCGACCCACGCGTGCGTGGAGCTCGCCGGAGACCCATCTGACTGGGATTATTCCACCTGGCAGTTCGCCGTCAGAGGGCCAGACTGCTGAGCTGTACGTTCACTTGGGTCCATTCGCTAATCAACCTGTCACTAGCATCTAATCAAGGGTATGTCGTTGGAGTCGGAGACTGGAAGGCAGCCATTTCTCATCGAAAGAAATGGACAGGGTCAACGAGCGTGCAGGGCTCCAATCACCAAGATCAGTCAAGTCACGACCGATAGATAATCTAAATAATTCTCCGTCTATGAGAGTGTATTCTGTACTCAATTCGCTAATATAAAACCACCATGTACGCGTCCTTTGTATATCGGTCCACATATATTGATATAACTTAGTATATATAATACTATTATGATTTATAAAGACATGTTCCCGCCGGCCCCTTTTGCGGCAAATAGAAATTGCTGCAAAAGGGGAACACATATGATCGATGTCTTGCAGAGATTAGCATGAAGTTCTTTGAATTTCATAAAAGGATGACTAATCTAGCATATTTGTTACTGTTGGGATATTAAAGACGACCACATTTTGTTGAGCTGAAAAGGTAGGGAAGAGGAGTACATTGCATCAAAACTAATAATAGAAAAAAAAGGAAGGATCTATCGATATCAACAAGAAAAAACAAAAGTGGAAAGGGTCGGTTTGGCCACAGGTCTGAATCTGACTTCTGTACTGGTCATAAAACAGTTGTCCCAGCCCGTTAAATCGAAAAAATTTAAAATTCCAACGAGCTCGTACGGGAAGCTGATCATGCGTTTATATGGGATGCTAGCTCTCGCTGCTTGATTATTGGCATTTGCAGCATCATATGCATAGTAATTAATCCACTCATGATGATCCACACCCCGCGTCGTCGTCTTTTTTTCCCCCTTTTCCTGCTAGATAGAAGGTAGAAATTAAACTAAGATACTCACACACATGTGGATCAAGATAATATTCTGAAAGAGTATAGAAAATCGTATACATTTTTTTTTGAATGAAACGAGCACAGAGTGTGCCCCTTTTCTATTTTCTATTAATAGAGAAGAAGTTGAAGCCAGGGAAGGCTAAACAAAGACAAAATTGAGAAAACAGCGGTAAAAAATTATACAAATGGCGGCCACGTGCACGCCACTAGACCCCGGTGAGGCTAGCCAGGTGTCGGGCCCCCGCGATTCCCCATGCACGCGCTTCCTCCTTGATTTTGCCAAAAAGCAATGTTGGCGATGTCTCTCTTCGGTTGAAAGTTCTCGCGTTCCGTTCTTTCCAAATTTCCCAATTTACCAATAGGAGGAGGGACCTCAGAGCCTTAGTTGGCATGTCCGTGGGGTTTCCCAGCCGAATCCACCACTCCTCACAGAGTGCGTAGGACTCCAGTGACTCGGGAGTAGTTGGGGGTAGCCGACTCACCCAGCGATCAAGACCCACACCCTCCTTGTATAACGACATTCGACAAGGAGGTGGTATGCCGACTCCTGCTCTCGTCGACACAAAGGGCAGACCTCATTTCGCGGCCATCCCCTGGTTGCTAGACGATCAGACGTCCACACTCTATTCTTGATGATAAGCCATGCAAAGAATTTGCATTTTTGCGGTGCCCACGGCTTCCAAATCAGCGGTTGTAGCTTCGTTTTGACGGAACCCAGGAATTGTGCCCGATATGCTGAGGCTGCAGAATATTCTCCATTTGGCGTCCACTTCCATCTGATTGTGTCAGCCACCCCCGGCCTAAGGTGGACATCCCGCACGATCAACCAGAGGTCGACGAATTGTTATAGGTGCTGCGAGCTGATGGCCGGGTGTAAAGCAATATCCCGGATCCACTGGTTATCCGCCAAAGCATCATGGAGTTTCTTGTTTTTCCTCGTGGACATGGAGTAAACATCTAGCGCAATGTCTTTTGGGCGGCGGGCGGCCGTCCACGCCGTGTGCCAGAAGGAAATTTTCCAGCCATCACCAATACGAATTTCGGTGGATGCCGCGAATAATAATGCATCTGTTTCATTACATGGTGTGCCATACCAGCCCAAGGTTTTTCTGGCCTTGTCCACTCCTACCATAGCCATCGTAAGCGTAGAGCTCTCGCAAATCTGTCCATGTCTAGGAGGCCCGCCCCCTCCTAAGTCCGTTGGCCTGGTGGCCGTTGGCCAATTGACCTTACATTTTCCGCCTGTTAGGTTCTCATCCCCTGCCCAAAGGAACCTCCTACGAATCTTGTCGACCAATTCCAGTACCTCGTTTGTTGCGGTTAGGGCTGTAAGCAGGTAGACCAGTTGCGAAGATAGGACGGTCTTGGTGAGTATCATCCGGCCTGCCTGCGTGATGTTACGGCCTCTCCAACCCGATAACCGGGCCGCGGCTCTGTCAATGAGTGGTTGGAAATCCACTTTGCGTAATCGTCTGGTGGATAGTGGGAGGCCAAGGTATTTGATCGGGAAAGTTGCCCGTGCTGCCGAGAGGTCCGCCAGGATATCATCGAGGTCAATGCCATCACATCGAATTGGCGCAATGGAGGACTTGTGGATGTTCGTTTGTAGCCCGGTGACCTGAACAAACAAGTTTAGGAGGCGGGCCAAGGCCTTCACCTCCTACTTATCAGGTCGCAGGAAGATGACTGCGTCGTTTGCATATAATGAGATCCGCATTCTTGCACGATCCCTTGCAACTTTGCTGAGAATGCCCGCCTCCGTGACCGAGTTGAGTAGGCGCTGCAATGGGTCAATAGCCAGAATGAAGAGAAGCAGCGACAACGGGTCCCCCTGCCGCAGACCGCGACCATGGGGAATGTGCGGCCCCGGAATGCCATTGAGCAGAACTTGCGACGACGCTATGGAGAAGATTGCCGCCAGCCAGTTTCTCCAGCGAGCCGGGAAGGCCATGTGCTGCAGGAGGGAGAGGATGTAGTCCCAGCGGACCGAGTCAAAGGCCTTGGAGATATCAAGTTTTATGAGGAGCATCGGGGTCCTGTTTCTGTGGAATCTCCTTGCCATATTGCGCACGTAAAGAAAATTGTCGTGAATACCACGGCCGCGAATAAAGGCACTCTGGCTCTTGGAAATGATCTGCTCCATCGCTGGTGCGAGACGTAGTGCCATGACTTTAGAAAGTAACTTTACGATGCTATGGATGAGGCTAATTGGCTGGTAGTCCCCAATACTGTCACCCCCCTCCTTTTTTGGGAGAAGCACGATGTTCGCCATGTTTAGTAGGTCAAAGTTCAAACACCGGAGATCATGAAAAGTGTCTAGCGCCGCCATGAGGTCACCCCTGATGATTTCCCAACAGGATTTGAAGAAGTTTACAGTGAAACCGTCCGGGCCTGGCGCCTTGCCGGAGGGCGTGAGAGATATGGCCTTCAAAATTTCATCATCGGTGAAAGGTGCCGCCAAGGCCTCCAAATCGAAGCGCTTGACATTTTG
Organism: Panicum virgatum; assembly: GCF_016808335.1. Lineage (NCBI taxonomy): Eukaryota > Viridiplantae > Streptophyta > Magnoliopsida > Poales > Poaceae > Panicum > Panicum virgatum. The sequence continues at coordinate 4,844,690 of NC_053145.1, forward strand.
GACCCCCCAGTTGAAATCCCTCACCCGCGGCATCGGTGGGCCCAGGACTTCGGTGAAGTAGTTATGAACCAAAGAAGCCTTGTCCTCATGGGAGGTGGCCCATCCGCCCTGGTGATGAAGGCGTTGTATGTTGTTCTTCCTTCGACGCGCAATCACCTTTTGGTGGAAAAATTTCGTATTGGCGTCCCCTTCCCTTAGATTTGTAATCCTTGAAGGTTGTTTTTTCCTTGCTCGTTCAATGACTCCTAGGCCCACGACTCGATGTTTGAGGCCATGCCGGAGGGCTAGCTCAGCGTCTGAGAGGTCCCTGCTATCTTGGGCAATATCGAGCCTCTTTATCACCTCCAATGCCATGAACAACTTCTTTTTTGCATCAGAGAGTCTGGACTGACTCCACCTACGTAGATGGCTTGCAGTAGAAGAGAGTTTGTGGTGAACAATGCAGATCGGTTGTGAGTGTGGCGAGCTTCTTTGCCATACCGCGCGCACCTAAAAACCCGGGATTTTGATCAAGAAGTTCTCAAACCGAAAAGGCCTCGGCCTACTAGCACCCGAAAGGCTTGAGAGTACCAGTGGGCAGTGGTCGGAGAGAGAAGTGGCCAGTGCCTGTAAGCCGTGTTGCTCAAAGGTGAGATCCCAGCGCTCATTACAAAAAACTCGGTCCAGTCGGGCAAGGGTCAGTCGTCTCCTCTCGTTGCTCCAAGTAAACTTTCGGTTCTGGAGGTGAATTTCCCTCAGTTTACAGAAGGAGAGGGCTGCCCGAAATTGACGCATTCTTCGCAAATTTAAATTGCGATTATTTTTATTCCGAGCACAGTAGATTAGATTGAAATCACCCAGGACGAGCCAAGCAGAGGCATCTACCGGCTTGGAGTTTTTCAGCTCCCTAAGAAAGGCTTGTTTGAGACTATCACGTGCCGGGCCGTAGACCACTGTGAGCAGGAAGGTTGTACCGCATTCATGGATGGAGACAGTGGTCGTAACGGAGAAGCGCCTCACCACAATGTCTTGCAAATCAATGTAGTTGTCGTTCCAAAGTAGGAGAATGCCTCCCCTGGTATTGTTTGCCGGTTTAAACGCGAACCGATTGTGCTTATAGCCTCCCAGGAAGGACGCGAAGGCTCCATCTATGGCGGCCAGCTTGGTCTCCTGGAAGCAAGCGAGGTGGCAGTGGGTGGCCGCCATGAGCTCATTCACAGTGATGCAACATGCCGGGGAATTCAACCCTCTTACATTCCAGCACAAGACGTCAAGATTTGGAGCAGTCATGTTGGATCATCGTATCTCGGGCGGATTGGGTCCTTGCGATTCATGATCTTTAGGAAACAAAGAGGACAGAGCATTTGGAGCAGTACAGCATGACGTAACAAGACAGTAGTCGCAGGAAGTTCACGTAGATTAACCGAAGAAGAGTTTGCAAACACACTGGTCGCAGCGGAGGCGGCGGCGATGTAGTTCAGACGTACAAAAGAAGGGTAAGCGGGGGTACACATTGTTGGGGTAGGCGAAATGGCGAATTGCTCCGACCCCAAAGTTACAGCTCACGAGCCGAATCACACATCTAAGTCGTTGTTCACCTCGTGGACGTCGTCGATCCCGACACCCGCGAACTCCATCATCGCCTCGTCAAGCTGGATTTCGAACTCGTCGTGGATGCCGAAGAAGGTGGTCAGCGCAGCCACGATGTGTTGTGGTAGCGGACCACTGTACATGTTGATGTAGTCGACTAGTACCTCCTCGATCGGCTTCCGCTCAGCTTCAACAAGGCCAAGCTGGCGGCAAAGGTTGATCTGTGCCTTCATCAGTGCCGGCATGACCAGCTTCCGAGCCAGCCGAGCGCTCCGGCGCACCTTAGACATGTCATACGTTCTGCGGTGACGAACTTGGACCTGGCGCGGCACCTCAGACCCCGGCGTGATGGCTGGTGGTGGCAGCGTGGCGAAGAAAGTGTCCAGCCCCAGGCTGGCATCGATGTACAAGGCCCGAGTTTGTTGCGGCTGTTCGTCTTCGCGTGGAGATGTCGGCGGCTGGGGGAGTGGTGACCCCGCTGCAGGTCTGTAGTCGCCTGGGCCGCCGCCGCCTGCATCGTGTCGAGGGCGTCAACCACCAGAGCCATGGTGTCGTCGTGGCCAGTTCCGGCAGCATCAGTTTGCAGTGTGCGCTTGAGCCTCTAAAAGGCCACCAACACGGGGATGTCTGCGCCACCGGTGCCCCCATCCGGCCTCGAGAGAGCGGGAAGGGCCGCACTGGTGGACAAGGCTTCATTCCCCAGCTGGGAACCGGTTTCCAGTGGCGGCGCGTCGGCGATCCCCAGTCTGTCGGCGAGCCTGAGCGCCTTATGGATGTAGTCCTCCATGACAGGCATCACTAGGTCGTGACTGAGCCTGGAAGAGTTGTTCTTGAGCAGGTTAGAGGCCACGTCCTGGATAGAGGCCGCCTGGGCCTTGAAGAGGAACTTGAACCTGGCGTTGTTCTCAGCCTGGAGGTCGCGGACGGCGGGCAGCTTGTGGACTGGGGCTGGCGAGGAAGCGTCACGACGCCTGTCGCCCTTGCCAGAGCCCCAGTGGCGGCGTGGAGGCGAACGCTCCCGCTCCCTGAACACAGGCTCCTGGCCAGCGCCCGTGGCCCCGTGGAGAGACCTGGTGCGGGCACCATGGTTGCCCGGGTTGCCGTCGCCGTCCTCCTGATCGTCGCGGTGGTGGTGTCGTTCCCAGCCACGGTCGGGGTGGTCGTTGTTGTAGCGTGGCGGCTGGCGGCGGTGTTCGTCCTCGTCATCGTCCCCGTCGGGGTGGCCGAAGCGACCACGCTGGCACGCCCCCCACCGAGGCGACGAGCCCTGTGTTGATGCCTTTTACGGGCCAACACATGATCGTGCTAGGTCGCGCGACGCGAGGAGGAGCTCCTTGCAGCACCTCCTGCGTGGAGCGGTCAGACCGGTAAGAGGGACCGGTCAGACCGGTCGCCGTGCACAACGGCGACGATCCGACGAACGCTCGCCCGGGAGGGACCCCGTCGGGGCAAGCGCACGTAGGATTGCCCTAGGCTCGGCAGGCCAGCTAGGGCGTCCTCAAACGCCATGGAGACGAGAGAAGAACAGCATATTGAGATTGGAAAAGAAAAGGTAAAAAAGATAAAAAGGTTTGTGTTTGATCGATTGGATACCCTAATCGGCCGTGACCCTTTATATTTATAGGGTGGGGTGGACTTATCCCGCAAGAAATCCTATTACAGATCTAAATCTACAAAGAGTTCTAGTTGTACTCGGATTCCAGGTAGACCGGTCAGACCCACCGGTCACCGGTCAGACCGGTCGGTGTTGCCAGACCGGCTACATGGTCCAGACCGGTCAGACCGCTCTCAAGCACCGATCAGACCGGTCTGTTCGACCAGTGCCAATTTTGGTCGTCAACACCCGGTGGTTGCCGTCCTTCCGATCCTGCCGCACTGTCCAGACCGGAGGCGGGACATTGAAGGGGGGAACGCGGGCGCCGGGGCCGGCTCGTCGTCCACGACCCCACGAAGCCACGTGAGCCTGCGCTGCTCTGGCTCCGCCTACGCCGGGGCCGTGCCGTCGCCGTAGTGGTCCGTGGAGGCTGAAGTGCTGTCGAATATCCACTCCAGGTGGATAAGCACCCTGAACTTGGCGCCCTTCTGCCACGGAGCTGGTGTAGGATCAAGAACAACGACTAGAGGGGCGTGAATATGCGGTTTAAAATCTAAAACCAACAACACTAGAGAAATTTAATTAGCAACAAAGGAAAGCCCTATGTCATGCTACTACTATCTCTAGATGGGTTTGCAACCTAGGGTGACAAAATACAAATCAAGCTCTAGTAAAGTAAATTGCTCAAAGTAAAAACAAGAATTAAAGTGAGCAAGAGAGGTAACCAAGCTTGACACACGAATTTATCCCATGGTGTCGATGGCTTGCCGGTCACCCCTAATTCACGTTGAGATGGATTCCAAGAATCAACTGCTCTTCTATCAAGAACCTCTTGATCTTGAGTCAGCTTGAATCAAGTAACCGCTCCACACCTCGATTCCACTAGAGTTGCTCTTCACCATTCCGGTGAGGTGAGCACAAGACCTCTCACAACCGAAATCGGGGCTCCTCAACAATCTCCTTGGAGGAGCTCCACGAAATCCTCTTCTCCAAGCCATCTAGGGAGCGGCAACTCCCAAGAGTAACAAGTCGATGACGCTTGCTTGAAGTTTTCCTAGTGCCACAAAGCTCAAACTCTTGATGCAATGCACTAGGAAGCCCTTACACTCTCAAGAATGAAATCTCTAAGCAAGTGTGTGTGAGAAAGGGATGCCTTAGCTCTATAGTGTCAAGTATGCAGTCCAAATAGCCAAGAGGAAGACCCAATGGCCGGGCATTGGGTATATATAGACATCCCCTCAAAAACTAGCCGTTACACTCTTTTCTGCGAAGTCGCGGACCGTCCGCTGTTCAAAAACCGGACCGTCCGCCGTTATAAGCCAGTGAGTCAGAGTGCATTTAATGCGTGTCAGAACTAGCCGTTACAGCCCTGGCGGACCGTCCGCGCCCCAGGGGCAGACCGTCCGCGCCCCAGGGGCGGACCGTCCGCAGTTAAGTGTTCCACACCACCAGAGACGAACATCGTCTCTGGTATAACTTTGAAATTAGCCGGTGGACCGTCCGCGCCCCAGGAGCGGACTGTCCGCCGTTCATCCTTGAAATCCACCAGAGACAACAATGTCTCTGGTACAAATTGTCAAATAGTCGGCGGACCGTCCGCGCCCCATGGGCGGACCGTCCGCAACACAGGTCATAAGCGTAACCAGAGAAAACACCCTCTCTGGTACATTTTGAGTTAGAGCGGCGGACCGTCTGCCCACCTGGGCCGGACTGTCCGCCAGTCACATCTAATTTCCACCAGAGCCAAACATGCTCTCTGGTACGGGTGCAGACCGTCCGCGCTCTAGGGAGCGGACTGTCCGCGCTTGTGCAGTCAGCTCTCAAACTTGTTCTTTTTCAAATCTTGTCAAAGTGTCGTTAGCCCTCATGCATGCACCTAGACATTTTAAGCAAAATGGCACTAAAGACCCGTCAAGCACGAGTACACAACCCATCTTGATAGTACGGCTATCTATTCAACAAATCCGGTCACTTTTCATCCACTAAACGCCTTGTGACCGGTAAAATACAAAAGCCTTATTTTATACCTTTGTCTTGAGTCCGAGCTTTGCATATCATCTCAAAACTTTACACGTTCACAACCAAATCCCTTTCATCCGTGGATCAACCTATGCTCATTATCTCGAATGAAATTGTTAATCCACAAATTGTTGTCATTAATTACCAAAACTCGAATTAGGGGCCGAGATGCTTTCAGCCGGTGGTGTTGCGGAGACGGTGACCGACGAGGACGCGTCCCCCTGGCTGATGAAGACCAGCCACAGGCACTTGGGGATCCTGCTCGGGTTGGGCGTCCATGCCCAAACGTCGATGGTGGGCGCGGCTAGAATGGGCGTCAAGGCGCCTGGCGCCCGGCCGCGAAGCGGTGCTTGAATGCCCCCTCCTGCGCAGCACGCGAGTCCACCCGTCCTCCGGCGATTGATGGGTGGGACGTCCTCCAGCTAGCGTTGAGGAGGAAGGAGAGCGCAGAGGGTGCGTCCCCCCCCCCCTCGAGCGGGCTGAACCATGCCGCACCGGATTAAAGGCGTCGTGGCGGCCGGATGGCGGACGGTAGGCACGGCCAGCCGGCGTAAATGCAGGAGAGGAGCGCCGGACCACATCCGCGTACGAGGGCGTCGGGGCACGGCGCGGACTTGGCGAGGGAGTAGCCGGCACGAACTCAACAGCATCTGGCAGAGGACGACCGAAGCGAGGCGGGGGCGGCGGCGAATCCGGCCAAAGATCCACCAGATCCGCCCAACGCAGGGACTTCGAAGGAGCAGTAGAGGCAGGCGGGGGGACCTGGACGCGGCGCAGGAGCTTGGGCGGCCCCGCCGTGGAAGGCTGGGTCGGCGATGGGGGGTGGAGCGGCGGCGGCGGGAGCGGGGGCGGCATCGCCCCCCGCGGTGGAGGTGGAGCAGGAGATTCAATTTTGTCTGTTTGTGGCAAAGCGATTCATGCACGCTACGCAACATGTTTAGTTTAAGGCTGCAGGCCGGCGGTCGGCGGACACCGGCTTTGCCGTGCCAAGGTCAACCGTCCACGGCAGCAAGCTCGACGACGACGACCTCCGACCCAGACACGGCATGGCGCCATGGTGTCGGGGCTCGGGGATCGAAGGCCTGGGCCGCCGACGTGGCGGAACCTGTGCTGCGCGCGGTTCGGAAACAGAAGGCTGCCTGCCTCTGTCTGGCTGCCGGCCGGCCTTCGTTGTCGTCGCTGCTGTGGTCGCGTCGTCTCCATGAGACCATGACCGCGTAGCTAGGAAGGTGTTGTACGTCAGCACAATCGAAACACGCGTGTCGGTACCCTACAACTGGGGTACCCACTCCTACTGTGCCAAGACTCGCGTAGTTATCCGTAACTACGCCCTAAGGAGCTGAGCAGCCGGACTCCTGGGTTCCGACTCCATCTCACCGGACCAACGGTCCCGGACCCGCTTCCCGTTCGGGGACGGGTCCGGTGTCACCACGTGTCCCAGAGGTGGAAATGCTCAGCACCTGTGGCCGCGGACCCGGATCCCCGCAGGTGGGTCCGGGACCTCCACGTGCCATCCGGACTCCCGCAGGTGGGTCCGGGACCTCCACGTGCCATCCGGACCCCCCGTGAGCTCTCGGCTCAGCTAGCTACTCGGGAGGGGTCCGGAGCCGCCACGTGTCGCGCAGACGCGGGCGCGGGCGCAAGCCTTCCGCTGGAAGCTCCCTCACCCACCCGCATTAAGTGCGAGTGGTTGAGGCAGGCTCTGCTGCCGCTGGGCACGGGGCAGCTTTTGTCAGTCCACACTATGGATCGCCAATTACCGACGCGGCTCGTCATTTACCAAGACAAGCATTAAAGACTCAGCGCTGCGCGCATGAGCGACGAGTCATGATGACCAGCTACTGACTGAAGCAACAGTGCACGCTGCTACAGTAGACTGAGTCAGTAGTTCGGCGCTTCATCGTGACCTCGACGCGCGACTGCAAAGGCTAGACTCTACTCTGACAGGACAACTCAAGACCATCCCTGGTCAGAAGCTACGCACAGAAGCCGACGACAAGATCTCCGGATCTGAGCCATTGAAGGCCAAAGTGTAGTTTATAATACATCGCCGGGTCCACATGTCGGGGCCCCGCTCAGTGTACGTGCTCCCCTTGGACATATAAAAGGGAGAGCACGCCCGCTAGAACACAGGAAGAGGTTCACACATCATCTCCACAATCCAGACTCAAGCTCTCGCACCTCCTCACGCTTGTGGGAAGGCAATACAGCACACAGTGGACGTAGGGTATTACGCTCCGGCGGCCCGAACCACTCTAAATCCTACTGTGTTTCTTGTGTTCTGGAGGGAGATCGATCTAAGACTAGCTACCCCCCTGAGTACACACCCTCTGGGCTAGGGCGGGTGCCTTCCGCCACCCGGCCGTGGTTTGCAACACTACGACATTTGGCGCGCCAGGTAGGGGCGCTAGCTGGTCGCATTTCATCATCTTCTTCGTCCCCATGGTTCGCGTGGACGACGTGGAGATGACGGAGGGGGTGGCGTCCTCCACGCCACATGCCTCTCGCGTTCCTGCTCCAGGGGCAACTGTGCCTGTGGAGCAGCCACCGTTGGCGGCGGCGCGCGCCGCCCGCCGGCAAGAGTCAGGGCACCCGTCAAGGGCCCCCTCACAAGCTGCGAGCGGCGGAGCGACAAATCCCAGCTCACAGCATACCTCACTCATGAGAGGAAGCCCGCTCCGGCGGAAAGCCGACTCCGGTCGCACCAAGCCCGCTCCGGCGGACTGCCGACTCCGGTCGCACCAAGCCCGCTCCGGCGGAAAGCCGACTCCGGTCGCACCAAGCCGCTCCGGCGGAAAGCCGACTCCGGTCGCACCAAGCCGCTCCGGCGGAAAGCCGACTCCGGTCGCACCAAGCCCGCTCCGGCGGAAAGCCGGCTCTAGTGGCTCTCTCCGGCGGAAAGCCGACTCCGGTCGTACCCCCGACTCTACATCTCTGTAAGTCCTACTCTTAGAGGCCCAGCAGGGAATAAAATCTTTTCCTTTGTAACTATGTAGTACTTCCGTGTGGTCCAGTCCGGTGAGCCTCCCCCGTGGAGGGGTCCGGACCTCTGCGAACCAGGTTCAGGGAAGCGTATTCACCCTCCGGGGAGGTCCGGAGCCGTGTAGCCGCTTAGCCTGGTTCCGTACCCTAAGCCTGCATGCTCTACCTCCCTAGGGTGAGTACCGTAGTACCTAAGGCTGGGGGCCCGGAGGTCCGGACAGCTCCGGCCTCATAAACCCGTGTTCTGGCTTACATCGCACATCTCATGTACATCTAGTTATAAAGGAAAAGTTTATTCTCAGTTCGCCTCTAAGGATGTTACATTCCAATTTCGATCTACGCATTCTGTTTGCGCTAACCCCCACGTGGCTTCTTACTCTTGTGCGGTGATTGTGGTCCGAATTGAGTTGGCTAGTTAGTGACTTAGCTCGAGACCCCTCATGGAAGAGAGGGGTTCGGACCCCTGGGAACCTGCAGGTTCAGGGAAGGGCACTCATTCTCCGGGGAGGTCCGGAGCCGTGTAGCCGCTTAGCCTGGTTCCGTACCCTAAGCCTGCACGCACCACCTCCTGTGAATGAGTGCCGTAGTACCTAGGACTGGGAACCTGGAGGTCCGGACTTTCTCTTAACCTAAAGGCCGGCCCCTTGAGCTTCGTTCACTGAACCTAGCTATCCATCTCAAAGGATTACAGCCAACAGGATTTGGGACCCGTGGGCACGCTACTAAGCATCTACCTTGAGTCATGTGCAGGTCCAAACGTGATGATGCAGTAGGTGACCCAAGGGATGGACGATACAGGGCAAGACCCTTGCGGCGCGCACCGCTGGGTGCCAGAAGCAGCCAAGTTGCTCACAGTAGTGGCCCCACCTGCGGGTTCGTTGCCTCTCCCGAGGCGGGCCCGGGGGCCACTGTCGGTACCCTACAACTGGGGTACCCACTCCTACTGTGCCAAGACTCGCGTAGTTATCCGTAACTACGCCCTAAGGAGCTGAGCAGCCGGACTCCTGGGTTCCGACTCCATCTCACCGGACCAACGGTCCCGGACCCGCTTCCCGTTCGGGGACGGGTCCGGTGTCACCACATGTCCCAGAGGTGGAAATGCTCAGCACCTGTGGCCGCGGACCCGGATCCCCGCAGGTGGGTCCGGGACCTCCACGTGCCATCCGGACTCCCGCAGGTGGGTCCGGGACCTCCACGTGCCATCCGGACCCCCCGTGAGCTCTCGGCTCAGCTAGCTACTCGGGAGGGGTCCGGAGCCGCCACGTGTCGCGCAGACGCGGGCGCGGGCGCAAGCCTTCCGCTGGAAGCTCCCTCACCCACCCGCATTAAGTGCGAGTGGTTGAGGCAGGCTCTGCTGCCGCTGGGCACGGGGCAGCTTTTGTCAGTCCACACTATGGATCGCCAATTACCGACGCGGCTCGTCATTTACCAAGACAAGCATTAAAGACTCAGCGCTGCGCGCATGAGCGACGAGTCATGATGACCAGCTACTGACTGAAGCAACAGTGCACGCTGCTACAGTAGACTGAGTCAGTAGTTCGGCGCTTCATCGTGACCTCGACGCGCGACTGCAAAGGCTAGACTCTACTCTGACAGGACAACTCAAGACCATCCCTGGTCAGAAGCTACGCACAGAAGCCGACGACAAGATCTCCGGATCTGAGCCATTGAAGGCCAAAGTGTAGTTTATAATACATCGCCGGGTCCACATGTCGGGGCCCCGCTCAGTGTACGTGCTCCCCTTGGACATATAAAAGGGAGAGCACGCCCGCTAGAACACAGGAAGAGGTTCACACATCATCTCCACAATCCAGACTCAAGCTCTCGCACCTCCTCACGCTTGTGGGAAGGCAATACAACACACAGTGGACGTAGGGTATTACGCTCCGGCGGCCCGAACCACTCTAAATCCTACTGTGTTTCTTGTGTTCTGGAGGGAGATCGATCTAAGACTAGCTACCCCCTGAGTACACACCCTCTGGGCTAGGGCGGGTGCCTTCCGCCACCCGGCCGTGGTTTGCAACACTACGACAACGCGATTACAGTTTCAACAGTTCGCGCATTTCGTTCGTGGTACCGGGTCGGGCCTTCCGGTTATAGCCGGGCCCCGGACTTTGACACTTTGTCACGTGGGAACTTTTGTAGGGCAGCGGACTTGGCCCGAGCGACCGACCAAGCAAGTAATTAAGCAACGCAGAGCAGCGCTGGACGGTCTGCTGACCGGCGGGGGCACCGTGACTCGTCGAGGTAGCACTGCCACCGGAATACGTGGACGGGGCAGATGAGCCCTGTGACGCCGGTGGCCAATCCGACTCCGTTGGATGCGTGCTCTACACACGCATTCCGTTCGTCAGATGTATATATGCTTCTTTTTCAGTCGTTCGTACAAGTAAAGTATGTATATGCCTCTTTTACTACACCATTACCAGCATAAATAAATAAAGTGCACTGGGACTAGACCGCCCAGTTCATTAATCAACTCAACTAGACAGCCGCAACCGATCGTGTGGTGCCTATCGTGGTGCAACCGATCGGTACGGTGAAACGAACCTGGATGGCTCCGCTCTCAGTTTGCAGCCGTAGTTTGGGCAGTTCGGAGCGGTATGGTTGTTCGGAAGTGGCCCGACACAGCCCATGTCAAGAATAATATCATGTTCGGTTGATCGGTTCTCGGCTTGTCTCGGCTTATTTCCTCTCACATAATGCTATTCATTCTACCAGCCGAATACCATTTATCATATCAGCCGAACAGCCTCGAAGTTTGTTTCATTTATGTATATGGGCCGGCCTCATTGGGCTATAATAGTATCAGCTTCAGGGCCATTACGATTCGCCTAAAGTGATTCGCGCCTGCTTTTTTAATACGCAAGAGAATTGCGCAGATCTCTTCCGGAGCTCCGCCGCCGTACCGGCCGCCGGGGAGGAAGAATTTCCGGGTGATTTACCCTGCTGAGAATCCTCCGTCGGCCGGGCAGAGTGTGAACTCCCCCGTCCCGTCGCGATCACAGCACCGACCGCTAGCTACCCTGTGAGCAACTGAAAAACTGCATCCTCGTCAGATCCTATAAGCTTCCTAGAAGCTTCACTGGCATCATTGCCGTGCCACGTCCCACCAAGCCATAGCTATATATAAAGGAGGCCCATCCTGATGAGCCGGCGAGAGGCTGCACCAACGACTCCATTAGCAATTGAGCCTGTGAGCGAGCGATGGACCACCAGGCGCTCCTCCTCCTCCTAGTCGTCGTCGCGGCGGCGGCGTGCGTCGACGTGGCCGTGACCGGCGCCCCGGCGGCCTGGCCCGTGGCTCTGGCCGCCTACTCCGTCTGGGCTCTCGCCTCCCTCGCGCTGGCCGTGCTCCTCCCGCGCCGCCGCCGCCGCCCCGACCCCGAGTGATCCAAGAGACCAAGACTGCGCCTCCGGCTGCCGCCGCCACCGTCAGTCCCCTCTCGCCTTACCTTCTTTGGCTCCCACCTGTCGTCCTGCCGCTTGGTTAGACGACCCACTGGAAGGGTCGTCGTCGACACCGCCGGCCGACCTGCTGTCGTGCCGCTTGGATAAGTATACCCAAAGGGTCGTCGTCGCCCGCCGCAGGAGACTCCTCGGAGGCCGGCTCCGGCCTGCCGTCTTCATGCACGGACGGCGGACCAAGTCCAAGCCATGGGGGCCCTCGTCTTCGTCTCCCCTCTGCAAAATATTTCTCTTGGATCCTCTGCAGCTAGCTTCCTTGGCCATTCCCCCTCTCGATTTTCACTGACCTGCCTTAATTACTTCGAGCTAGTTTTTTTGTTGGATTTAGGCTGTGTTTAGATAGAGTGCAAAATTTTTTTCGACGGAATCTTACTAATTTAATTTGAAGTAATAAATGAAGTCTATTTACAAAATTTTTTGCACAGATGGGTTGTATGCTAATTAATCCATGATTAATCCATAATTAGCGGATGGTTACTGTAGCATCACTGTTGCAAATTATGAATTAAGTAGGCTCATTAGATTTATCTCGCGATTTACAGCCCATCCATAAAAAAAATTTTGTAAATAGACTTCATTTAGTATTCCATGCATGTATCAAAACATTCGATGTGATGTTTTTTTTTGCGTTTACGGGGTTTACATGTAAATATCTAAACAAGGCCTTACTTTTGAGTAATTTGCAAGTGGGCTGACCATTCTAGCTTCCTCGGTGCAGGAGATTAATCCATATCCATGAATGAAAGGCTCGCCGGAGGAGATTCACTCCACAATCCCGCTCCCCAGTTTCGCCGTCGATCGGATCCACGTACTCCGTCCCCCCTCTAATCTAAGGTGCGTATTATTACATGGCAGAATCGAGTTTGTGGAGAAGCACAAATCTAGATCTAGTTGTCCAGTTCTTCATATCTTCCAAGAACAACAAGGGCAGGTCTCGCAGAGCTTCAGGGACCAAAAGGCAGCAGGGCACGGCAAAGAGAACTAGTCGCTGACTCCACTGTCCATCTGCTACTAGTATTAGTATATAGTAGTATATGTTTGTATTAATTTGTACTGGTATATAGTATTGCTGAAGAACAGAGGGTGAACATGTGTATAGGTCTGTTTTGCTACTATAATAATATACTATGCAGAACGCATTAAATAAATTTGTGCCGATTGTGCAGAGCCTTGTGCTTGATGTGATAGCTAGCCTACATGGCGACTTTTGTCTATTTTCCTACCATGTTTGATACCACTTTTAAGGACTTGGTAGTTGTAGCACAGTCGATCACTTGCCCTTCGCAGACACCTTCTAGAGGATAAAGTTAGGCAGCATGGTGATCGGGATTAGACGGTTATTTGGCTCCACAAAGATCTGCCAATAAAGCTGCATGCCCATCCAGCATGCTTCGAGATAAGGGCGGTGATGTTGATAACTTGACTTTGCAAGCCCTTCACCCTGACACGGTTTTAATTTCTATACGGCCTGCTGCTGCACCTGATCTTGGCCTGGGCTAATCCTTTGCATCAACTCCATGCATTGCCTTGGACCATGCAATTTAGCGGCAAGCAGCAGACCAACAAAAAAAAAACCCTATCCTGCTACGCATCCCAGACTCGAGGTCGTCTCGCTCAGATCCTCGTAGATCTCCTTGGATGGGCTAGAATGGTGTGCTAATAAATTGTAACATATATTAGTACTGATAATTATTATTAAAAATTTTAACTCTTGATTAAAATTTAGCTCCCCTATTCGTACTCCTATTGGGTAACTTGATCGGCAACCTAGATGAAGGCAGACAGACACCCCCCTACCCACCCAAAAAAAAACAATGTATGGGAGCCCTTGTTTAGTTGCATTCAAAATTCCAAAATTTTACAAGATTTCACATCACATCGAATATTTAAACGCATGTATAAAGTATTAAATGTAGCTAAACAAAATAACTAATTACACAGTTTGTCTGTAATTTGCGAGACGAATGTTTTAAGCCTAGTTAACCCATGATTGGATAATAATTACCAAATACAAACGAAAGTGCTACAGTACCAAAATTCCAAAAGTTTTTGCAACTAAGGGGGTGTTTAGTTGCTGAAAAAGTTTGGGTTTGGGTACTGTAGCATGTTTCGTTGTTATTTGACAATTAATGTTCAATTATGAATTAATTAACACTATTAGATCCATCTCGTATGAATCAGAGCTGTATAATTAATTATTTTTTCAACTATATTTAATATTTTATATATGTGTTCGAAAATTTGATGTGACGGATAGTGTTGAAAAAATTTGGGAACTAAACGCTACGATGTATCAGTCAGTCCATCTCGGCGATGGTTGATCTGGTCAAACAGGGAGCTGAGCTAGCGTGTTGTCTGCTGCGTCAGCACCCGGGATCGACTACCACCCGTACGTGTTCGTGATTGTTACGGCCTCGCCCCCTGCCGGGTCCACCAGCCTTGCAAGTGGCACCGGCCATGGCCATGGCGTTGGTTTGCTGGGTGCTCCGTCCGGTCCGGTCCCGCGCCGTGCTGTGCACGAGGGGACGCGTCTGCAGGCGGAAATGGGCGGATGGATGCAGCACAGAGAGTCAAAGTGCAGGAAGTGCAGGGCGTGCAAGTGGCGACGCCGGCGGCGGATCAAGGCCGCTTAATTTTTGTGGCTGCACTCGCATGCCCGGCACACCGGCAGATCCCTGTGCAGATTAATTCCGTCGGGATTCGGCACGGCCGTGGGACGACGCAGCGCCGCCTAGATCTGTCCCTCCCTGTTTGGAGTACCGGAGCTAGGAGTGGTTATGGACTATATAGTTTTAATGATCTCCTCACAATTCAACTTGATTTTTCTATATTTTTAGTTTAAAAAATATAGAATTATAGTTCAAATCTTTGAGGATTTGATCCTTGAATTATCTAAATAAAATTTTAAACATCTTTACCTCCTCTAGCCGGGGCACGACACACGCGAGGACCGACCCGTCGTGGCTTCGTCCTCTGCCTCGCCGCCACCTTCCCCCGCGCCGGCGCTGCCTGAGGTCCGAGGCTTCCTGCGCGCGCCCACTTCTCCAAGACCGCAACAACGACAGGCACCTGAGATGTTGCTCGATTGGTATAGGGGTCTGGTTCACGCTAGGATTTTAGCGTGTTATGAATAGTGACATTTTGATTGCTAATTACGGTATCAAATAAAAACAGTTTACAAAACCAACTCCAGAACCCCCGTGCTAGTGACCTTGAAGAATCTAATAAGACCTTTGACTATGCGATTAGAGGATGATTACTGTAACATCACTGTAACCAATCATCGATTAATTATCGTCATTAGATTCGTCGCGAAAAATTACACTCATCCCTAAAAAGATTTTACAAATAGATTTCATTTAGTACTTTATGCATACGAGATTCTCTTTTCAGGAAATGTGCCCGCTATTTTTTTTAGAATGTCAAACAAGGCCAGGGTTTGCATTGACTCCTCGCGTCTCCAATAAATTTACATTTTTATTCATTTTTCATGACTAAAAGTAAGAAAATACTATATAGTGCAAGTCTCGAGTCCGCTTCTCGCTGGTAGGTACTAGTCTCGAGTCCGCCGCCCAAGGGTGGGCTACGTCGGCACGGAAAGGAAAATGATTCGTCGCCGCCAATCGAGCTATGCCATGGACCGGCGACGGCGACGGCGACGTGCTCACGTGGCACATGTAGCCATGTATCGTCCATGGCGGGAGGCCGGCCGGACGACCAAGCTATTGGCAGGTCGTCGTCTTCGATCGATGAGCCATTCACTGACCGCCGTCGTCCGCCCCTGATGAGCACCTGCGGTGGACGTGGACCCGTTCCGATCTGTTCGATCGGTGGCGACCGCGACTTCCTCCCACTTGGCCTGGCTTTCTGAACGGTCATACTATCGTTTCCTTTTCTCCCCCTGCCCCCTGGTCGGCTAACTTGATCAGCAAGCTTGTAAAACACACAAAAAAAATACCACACCACCAATGCACTCCTATCTATGGAACCATCAGTCGCAAAGGAGGAGCAGTTGCCACATGGTCGATCCGTTTACTCTCGAGGGCGACACAGCCGCCGCCACCTAGCTCCCTCAAACCCTAGCCTGGCGCCCTAGCGGCCGGCGGCGGCGGGCAGCGGTGGAGCCGCACAATCGGCGCCCGCTCGCAGCCGTCCACCGCTTCCTTCTCTCGAACCTCCCCACCTCTCCCCTGTTCCTTGCCCCAAATCGCGATCTGCACACGGCGGCTCCCATGGAGGTGCCTGCCGTGGAGCCCTATAGTGCGCGCGGCGCGGGATCCCCGACCGCCGGCGCGCGGCTCCTCCATCTCGACGGAGGAGGCAGCGCCCATGGCTCCCGGCGGTGGCCGCGACTGAGAATTTCGGCTCGGCTCCCACCCCAGATCGTCGGCCTGTTGCTCGGTTCTTCGTGCAGCGTGGTCGTCGGCGCCATTCGACGAGATGGGGCGGCTTAGGCATCTCCGAAACCCTAGCCACCCCCACCCTAGTCCACTCTCCGTTGTGCCTGTGGTGGTCGACGGCAACCCGCTCATCCCGTCGTTGCCGGATCCGGACATCCGGAGCCCGGATCTGCACGGCGGAACCCGTCCAGCTCAACGGTGGTGCCTTCGTCCCGGCGGCTGGTCAAAGGCAGCGACAGGAGAACCGACGGCGGCGCGCCGTAGCTATGCATGAGAAGGAGAGGAGTGGGTCGCAGACAGTTTGACTACCCGTCTTCGCCGACGGCAGTCGTTGCTCATGCATTCTAACAGTGAGCAACGACCTCTTTTTCACCGGGGGCAGATGATTGGCGACCATATTCGGCGTCTGTAGCGAAAATGACCTCGCATGCCATATTTCAATATAATGTTTTGATGTTTGATGACACACACAACACTTGGACTAATATGATTGTTAAGATGAACTTTCCCAGGCTTTTAGGTTCAAGTGATGACAAAGAGAAAATAGGCGTAGCTAGGCCCGAAGGGCCGCCCCTACGGGGGTTCCGCTACCCGGTTAACGGATGGGGGTCGAGGGGGAGCCGCCCCTCGCGGGTCTCGGGGCAGCGCCCTGAAAGCTCTTCGGTCCAAGGGACAAGGATTGAGGCATTTTGCTATCATCGGTTAAACCGACGTAGGGCAAAATGAACTCACCGGTGCAATCACAGAGAAGGTCTGCGGGCTAGAGTTTTACACCGGATTAACCGACGCTAAAGAAATTACATACGTCGGTGCATTGACAGATGAAGACCGAGGAAAATACATACACCGGTTGAACCGATGATGCACCGGTCAATCTCATCGGTTCAGTTGTCCAGAGAGGTGATTTTTCATGGAACGTTAAGGAGTTACACTCACCGGTTAAACCGACGATACATCGGTTAAACCGACGTTACACCGGTTGATTGCCAACGGCTAGTTTTCAAGTGGGCAGTTTACATACACCGGTTGAACCGGTGATGGCTTTGGAGGTACGTCGGATTAACCGGCGTTAAGTATTTTTCTGGCAGCTTTTCTCCAACGGCTATATTTGCTTTGGCTGCCTATATATACCCCCAAGGCCGGGTCATTTGAGGTTGCTGGAGACCATACAAGCATACAAGAGTAAAAGATCATCTCCAACCATCCTAGAGCTTCATTGTACATCATATAGGCTTAAGCACACTTGTGAGAGTGCTTAGTGCTTGATTAGGCTTAGTTCTTGAGAGAACTAGCTTGAGAGAAAGCCTTGCTGCGGCAAGCAACTTGTGATCCGTCGTGTGACCCTCCGTCTTGGTGTGGAGTGGCAACGACACTTTGTGCGGGGGAAGAGGAGGCCCCCTCCTTGGTGGAGAAGCTCCGTAGTGGATTTCGGCCGGGTGACCGAGAGAGACGGTGGCGGTGCACGAGACTTAGTGTCTTGTGGGCACTTGCCTTTGCTTGCCGACATCGCCTTGGTGGCGTAGTGCAAGACGTGATCGGAAGAGCCTCGGTGTCCCATGGACGTAGGCATTTGTGCCGAACCACGTTACATGACCGTGTCTACTCTGGATTTTGCATCCCTCTTGCACTTACCTCTTTACTTATCGTATTACGCTACCGCATTTACTCTATCTTGCATGTCTTTACTTTCCTAGTTAGTTTGATTAGGATTGGCTATAGGTTGCAAGTTTTTAGGGGTAAGTAGAGAGTAGCATAGATAAACCTTAGTCATAACTAGCATGTGTAGGACGTGTTAGGTTTATCTTATGCAAGTAGTTTGAGCCCTAGGACAAAAGCGATTAGCGACCCTATTCACCCCCTCCCCCTCTAGGGTCGGACACCCCGGTGATCCTTACAGCGTCGAGATGCACATCGGCGACCCGGCAACGCATAGAGTCGGTGGACGGATGCCGGAGTTGGCGCTGCCATAGCGTGCAAGAACATCGGGCGAAAGCTTGCAACGATGACGCCTATGGGCGTCATGGCCCTTCCTGAAGGCGTTGCGGAGGTGTTCTTGCATTGCATACAATGGCAGCCGTTCCTTACGCATTCTAACAGTGGGCAACAATCTCTCTTTCGCCGGGGCAGGTTATTTTCCAATGGCGACATTTTTGGCGTCGCGATGCACCTCGGCGACCCGGCAATGCACAGAGTCGGCAGCAGATCGAGGTGGCGGGGCAACCGGGATGAGGGCGCCATGGTTGCTACGTGGCGTAGTGGCCAGATGCAGCAGCGATTACTCTGATCAGCTATTTCAGCTATTTTTGGTCTACTGCTGCATGTCACCATGATCTACAGCCAAGGAGTTTCTTTCAAGTTTATTGTGGTGCACGTTGTTCAAGGCGTGGTGGCTGATTCAGAAGACCGCCATGAAGCGACATCGATATCTTTAGCACTGTCTTGAGAAGTAAACTCATTTTTTTGGATGTAGCAGATCTTTAGTACATATATCTTCATGTACTAAAGTTTTTATTATTCTTAATTGTTGTAATAAGTTTGGCTGTGTGTGGTCACGCAGAGGCTTTAGGCTGTGTGCGTTATCGCATAAGCCGGAATTTATTTCCTTTATCTTAAAAAAAATCAGTCTATCACGGATGTGGTTGATGATCAGGTCAATCAGGGAGCTGAGCCTGAGCGAGCGTGTTGTCCGCTGTGTCAGCGTCCGCGACGACTCTCCAGTGTTCTCTTGACTGTTACGGCGCCAGCTGCGGCGGGCCCCGCAGCCTTGCAAGTGGCACCGGCCATGGCGTCGCTTTGCATTTGCTGCCGGAGTGCTGGTGCTCCGGTCCGTTCTGATGGTGCTGCACAAGGCGCGTCAAAGTGCAGGCGGAAATGGATGCATGGATCATGCCGTCATGGATGGATGCGTGATGCGGCAGAGAGTAGAGTACTAGTCAATAGAAGAAGCGGATCCGATCCCATGCAGATTCTTTCCGTCAACCCGTCTGGACACGTGACAAGGACGGGCCGGGCACGGCAGCCTCGGTTCCTGCCCATCGTCATCGCCGCCGCTCCTTGCAACGAAGCGGCCGTCGCGTGCGCCCATCACCTCCCGTGGCCGCTCGCCCTCGCGGCCTCTGGCTCGCCGCCACCTTCCCCCGCGCCGCCGTGCGTGACCATTTACAGCAAGGGATGCAAGCGGGGCAACGACGGGCTTCCGGCCCGGCCGGGCAATTACAGCTGAGATCCGAGGCTTCCGGCCCGGCCGCACGCCCTCAGGCCTCAGGCATGCGGCAACGGCGGGCAACAGACCAGGCCAATACCTCTGCGGTCCCGGGGTTTGGGGTGTCCAGCCGCTGTCGGTCCGTCAGATCGTCACGGTCGCGCCTTTACCTCAAAAAAGAGAAAAAAAAAATCTAAGTTCTCTGTATCTCTGTACCGGACCTTGATCTCCCTCTGTTTTCCTCTCTACTACTTTTTTTTTCAAGAGGCAATTTATGTGCCCTTATCTTCGTACTACTACGACAGAGCATGAACACGCTTCAGCATCCGTACGTAGCACCACAGAGGCGTCAACAGCAATTTCATCGGCAGCAACACTACTGTCAGAAAGAACAATTTAACTTGCACATGCTGCCCTTTTTCAAAAAAAAAAAAAAAAAAAAAACTTGCAAGCAGCCCGAGAAACGAAACACACGGCCCAGCAAGATTGGGATGAGTTCGTCATCGCTGATCTATGGGCCTCACAGGCTTACCAGCGCCAACTTTAGGCCCTTGAAAGCCGGTGGATGCTTCCTTCTCTGTCTCCACGCAGCACGGATAGGAGAAAGCAAACATAATACTGACATCCAATCTTTCTTCCTTTACCCGAAACATCGCCTACTGTTCAGCGAAACAACCATGTTAATGATGCATATAGTACAGGGCATAAAACCAGAGATTTACTCCTTATATGCAATATAAATTTATCTTTTCCACGACAAAAAACTATAAAATATAAGAGATGGTACGGTGCAAATATAAACAATGGTTGGGGGTGTAGCTCAATTGGTAGAGCGTTGGTCAAAGCAGGATAAAGGTGCGGGGTTCGATTCCTCGCATCTCCAATTGATTTACTTTTTATTTCTTTTCACGTATGTTAAAAAATATTATACATTGCGCAAACCTAAGCATATAGTTGGAGACGTAGCTTATTTGTAAGAGTTTTGATCAGCGCATGATAAATGTGCCCTGTTTGATTTCTTGGATCTGAGGTAGCATTCTTTTTATGCTGAAATAATTTCAGGTTCATACTAAACATAATAGCGGGTTGCACGAGTGTTACCCTAAATATTAAACGAAGAACGGTTGGTCACCCATCGTTTAGCAAAAAGATAGTATACACGACCATTTAAAGGGCCTTTTAATCGTCTAAACGGTTTTGCACGACTTTATACGACTAATCGGCCCAAACTGCTACCCATTGTGTAGCATTTGCATGCCATATAAACGGTATAAATGACAGTGTAGGTGCACAAATGTAGGTCAATTAGTAAAAGTCTTCGTTAAAAAAGAGCGAAACACACTAGAGATGCAAATGCTTACAAACACGTACGCACACTTACTTCAATGAATACATGCATGTAATCCTCGAGATCGACGAAATTACCATTAGTCTATTCCTAGACGCGCGTCTCGCTGTCGACGGCACATCGCGTACCACATAAAGAACAGTGCTGGAAAATTCTAGAATAAATTTATAAAAACGCGAGCACATATGCCAAGCCTAGGAGTCGAATCTGGGTTGACAGTTTGCACATCTTAGCAGTTGAGCTGTGCTCGGTTCGGAAAAAAAAAGCTCAGTTAGTAGAGCGTTGATTAAAAGTGTGATAAAGACACATGATTCAATTCCTCCCGACCCCAACAGACCTCTTTTCGATCCTTGTCCGACGATATAAAAGTATTAAATAATTTAAAAATAATAAAATAAAAATTGGTGTTGATCGGTGAACAATAATATGGATCCAAGATCCACGCGCAATGCACTTTCTCTAACTATGCCAAGTAATTTCTCAGCTATTACTCCTCTATTCCATAGCAAAATCTTAAACTAGATACATAATTTTACTAGATATCTACTACATATATTGATGCATAGCAAAATCTATATGTATCTAGCTAGATTTGCCAAAACGAAGTACAATTTAGAATGGAGTACTTCTCATGATAAAAAAAACAGTTTAGCTTTGTTAGCAGGTAAATATGACCGGACCACGCCAATATACAATTTGCTTCTGAGGAGTAATCTGAGGAGTGAGGGAGTGTATTTTTGCATCTCTTCTCTCCTCCAAAGATAATTTGCCTCTCCTTTTACATCACCTGTTGGAAAAGATGCAGGGTATGTACAGTAGGCGCGCGGAGATGCATTTTATATTTGTATGGCGGGTGGCTCATCTGTCGAAGTCAGTCAAGGAGGAGAGAAAACATGCTACGACGCTGAGTTTTACTTTTACCGGCCATGGACTTGCACGGCTCCTGTCCGCTGTGATCGGGAGGGGAGCAGCGACAAAACACCGGTCAGAGCTGGGGGCGCACAAACCCCCATGCCTGCCTGATCAGGCGGCGGGCCTCAGCCCCTCTCTCTCTCTCCTCGTCCTCCTCATCTTCAGATTCTTCACTGCTGATCTTCTGATCCGAACTCGATGAAAGCGAAGCGCCTAGCCAGGGGCGAGCTGAGGAAGCCTGGTGGGAGCTCGATCGTAGTCGTAGCACAGGAAGAGGCGCACCGTGTAACCCAACCCAACGCATGCTGCGAGCCAGCGACGGAGCGGCTTTTCTGTTGCAGGCGCCGTAACCCCATGCAATGCATGGCAGCGTCTTGTTCTCTCGGCCTGGCCGTATGGGCCGGCTTTGTGGCATGCATGCAGTCGCAGTGCAGGAAGGCCGGCTCTAGCTCCCACGTGAGTCTCGTCTGCTGTTCTGCACCATGCTTGCCAGTTTCGGATCGGGGATATAGGCTCTGTTTAGTTGCATCCAAAATTCCAAAATTTTACAAAATTTTCTATTACATCAAATTTTTCAACATAAAATATTAAATCTACACGAAATAAAAACACTAATTGCATAGTTTTCTTGTAAATCACAAGACGAATCTAATGAGCCTAATTAATCTATGATAGGACAATAATTACCAAATACAAACAAAAGTACTACAGTGTTTTACACCCAAAAATTTTTGCAACTAAACACTGCGATAATTTCAAGGTTGCGGAGCCGGAACCGGCGGTCAGCTAGCTAGCCCGTGTTTGGTTGCAAAATACCAAATTCCAAAAAAATTTTCGGCACCTGCATGGAGACTTAAATCTAGACGAAATAAAAAACGCATTGCGACTGCTGTCTGTAAATGGCGAGACGAATCTAATAAACCTAATCAGGCCGTAATTAGATGCTAAATTGTTACAGTAATGCTACAGTAAATAATCTCTAATAACGGATTACTTAGTCTCATTAGATTCGTCTCGCGATTTACAGACGAGTTATGTAATTAATTTTGTGATTAGTCTATGTTTAGTACTTCAAATGTAGAAAGATGCCTTTTCAAAATTTTTACAACGCGCAACTAAACGGGGCCCAGTCTCTTCCTTTCAACTCACGATTTATAATTTATCACTATGGCAATAAATATACTCTTCAGATATATTCATTTCGGATTCTCCAGTACGTAACATAAGTTATACATGCATCTAGACAAGTATACTATTCCCTCTGCCTAAAATATAGATCGTTTCAATTATGTGTAGTTTTAACATACATTTGAAAAGGTTAAAATAACCTACGTTTATTTTTGATATGTAAAAAATATTTAAATATTTTATGAAATTATGTAAAAGTCCATGTGCCTCAAGCCTCGAGACGGTAAGTGCAAATGCTTGTACACTCGCACGTCCTTATTACTACGCCAGCAGTATTGGGATCCAGAGCCGGCCAGCAATGTCTCGGCAAATCTCTTGCTAAAAGGCCAGCACTGTGTACATGCCCTGTTAGTACTGTGTGATGCATGCAGAGCCCTAAACACACCCGAGAGGCCGAGAGGAAGCAGCGAGACTGCGAGAGGACATCTCTCGGGGCGGGGCGCAGCGTTTGGTACGTGACATGAAGCACAGTGAGCAGCGCCACATGGGTTTTGTTTGGTTTTTCAACAAAACTAGCGTACACGTTTTTCGAGAAAAGAATCTCGAATGTATGAAGTACTAAATAAAGTCTATTTGTAAAAACTTTTTAGGGATGGATGTAACTTTTCGTGACGAATCAAGTGACGGTAATTAATCGATAATTAGCTACAGTGATGTTACAGTAACTATCCTCTAATCGCACCGCCAAATGCCTCATTAGATTCTTCAGGGTCACTAGCGCGGGGATTTTAAAATTGGTTTGTAAATTGACTTTATTTAACACCGTAATTAGTAATCAAAGTTATTACTATTTCTAACACGCTACAATTGTAGCGCGAACCAAACAGCCATGTGATCTGCAGCTCGATCGACTTTTCGCAGCGCCAGCACTGCCAGTGCCCGGCACCTGCTGGCTGCACGCTTGGACGCACGCACGTGTGCGTCGCTTATTTCAGACATGGCGCAGTGTATGTGTGTTTTTTTCAGCTTCCGACATGCATGATGTTAAGGTCTTGTTTAGTTCCCAAAATATTTTATGTATCGAATCTTCGAACACATATATAGAATATTAAATGTAATTGAAAAAATAACTAATTACATCTAGCTGATTAGCACGAGCTGAATCTTTTAAGTCTAATTAGTTTATAATTGGATATTGTTTGTCAAATAATAACAAAATGTGCTATAGTATCAAAACTCAAACTTTTTCATCAACTAAACACACCCTTAGGCGTACTAATGCTGCTCGATGGATCATTGGTTAAAGTCTCTAGTACTCTGACGACATGTGAAGGCACCCACGAATAAATTCCTTAAAAGGCCTAAAAAATTACAGAAAAGAATTATAAAAAAGTTCTCAACCTTGAGGAAGCACTTTCTCCCTAAGATGCAGACATATCTAGCTTTGTGTTGTTGTTTTTTTGTCAAAAATGGGAATATAATGATGCCGTTGCATATCTGAAAGACTACTCTTGAGATGTCTTTACTTTTGAGATTCAAAGATAAATAACATCTCGGCAGTTGGAAGAAAAAAGGGATATTCAGAGGGATGAAGGGCAAATCCGTCCGGAATCTTTGCTTGACCAAATGAAAAGGACATACTCCCTCCGTTCCAAATTATAAGTCATTCCAAGAATCTTGGAGAGATAAACTATCTCAAGTTTGACCAAAATTATAGAAAGAAACACAAAAATTTATGACATCATATAAGTATACTATGAAAATATAGCTAACAAAGAATCTAATAATCTTTAATTGGTATCATAAATATTATTATCTTGTTATATAAATTTGGTCAAACTTGAAAAACTTTGACTCTCCAAAATTCTTGGAATGACTTATAATTTGGAACGGAGCGAGTACTTAGGTAGTTTTGTTGCACAATGCTCCCGAGACGCGCGTTAGGCTATCTCCAACCATTCCCCCACTCCAACTCCCCCCCCCAACATACTATTTACTATATTTTACTAGCTCCCTCCAAAAGATTCCTCCCACTATAACTACTTCTCTACAACCATTCCCCCATATCTATTCCCTCTATATACTATCACTCATTAACTAACTATTTATTTATCGTTTTGAATTTAAAAAATCATACAATATATGTACTATCATAATACGCATTATCATCATGTTATGGGGCTCAAACGAGATTAATATCGTAAAGAAATGGTGTGATTAAAATATAGGGGGAGTTGAAACTCACCTGAGGGGAGTTTCAACTCCCCCTGTATATAGGGGGAGCTTTGAAGGAAACCGTTGGAGAGAATTTTTTCCCAAAACTCCCCCACGTAGGGTGGGGGGCGGTTCCCGGGAACTGTTGGAGCAAGCCTTATGAACTTATGATCACGTGAGAAAACACAATGCCATGCCACGACTATAGGACTCGAAATCTCTCAGGATCTTGTCCAATATACGTGACACTGTAGTGTCGCGTGGTGGTAGACCACATGAAATATGGAGGCAGCTAGCCTCTCTCCGTGGGCCGTGGCGCTGCAGGCAGGCGATCGCACGCGGCACCAGTAGTAGCACGCACGCACACGGGCACGGGCACGGCGCGAGACACCATCGCGCCCTCCGGCGCTCCGGGCAAAAAGCCGCGGCCCGCGGCGGGGCCTCCTCCTCGGCCCCGGTCCGTTTTGTTTGCTGGCGACGGTCGACGACGACGTACGTGAGGTGACATCTCCAGGGGGTGGTGGGGAACGAAGAAGCCCCCGCCACTCCGCTCGCATTAACGCGGCGGTCGGCCCTGCGGACGAGCATCGGCCATGGCGAAAAGACGGGGGATGATGGGTGAGAGAGAAGGTTGAGGTGACAGCTGAGGTGACAACCTCTTGTGTAATGGGGAAAGAATCGCGTCGTCGTCGTCGACTCGTCGTCTCGTCTCCCCTGCTCTTGTCCCCCTCTAGCCTGACCCACGAGGTTGATATCTGCGCCGCTTGCGGGGCCCGCGCCGGCCCATCTCCTCTCTTCCTTCTTTCTCCTCCTCCGCTCCTCCCTCCATATAATATGTCCCCGCATAACTGGCTACATCATCTTCCCCACCACTCCGCAAGCTCGCTCATCTGCTGGCCTCCTCCCGACCCTTTCCGCCATTCGAGCTTCTTCTTGCTTCCTGGTATGCTCCCTTGATGTCCAACTCGATCGATCCGTCGCTTTGCAATTCTCTGCATACTTTCTTTCAAAAAGAAAAATTCTTTGTACGCATGTTTCTGAAGCTGCACGAGACGAGTGATCTTGCTGCTCTTCATCATTCGGCTCACCATCCGTCCATCAGTCCATGTCTTCAGGTTGTCTAGTGTATGTTTATGACTATGAGCTGCAGTGGGGTAGCCCTGAGACGCACGCGCAGCTTCTGTTTCTCCGCTCCCTCGATCGATCGTGCGCGCACGCATGTGGTCTAGTGGTAGGCATGGCCGACGCACAGTGCGCGCACACATGGATCAAGGGCCCTGTAAACCCTGTTGCAGCGAGCGAGCGACCCACCGTGTCATTAACCGGGCGGCGACACTCGTTTCGGCTGTTTGGGATCAATTCGCCTTCTTGGAGTAGTAGGTAGGTAGATAGACGCAGCATGTTGGGCAGTTCTCGCCCCTCTTTTCTGATGCATCTTGGCACATCTCGCCCTCATCTCTTTCAATTAGACCACAGCCGACCAGCCAGCTCCTGAAACTGGCTCCGTTCGTCCTGCTTTGCTCGTCGATCGCCGCCGTGGCGCCGGTGAAGCTGAATTTTTTTTCTTTGCAGTTTTGTTTCACTCCGTTCCGTTTTGGGCCTTTCGCCCTTTCCCTTCTGCATGCTTCAGACTTTCAGTGTGCGTCAGTTCTTGGCTTTCTTGCATGTCTGCTAAAGATCAACGGCCTGATCATGTGCTCTAGCCTTGGAATCCAACTGTTCTATTCACCGGTTGATGGGTACTAGGTGGCAGCTAGCTCCGACCTGAAACCCTAGTTCATCCAGAATATCTGATCCGTCCTGGCTCTTCTGGCCGGCCAAGAACAGATGAAGCGACTGATCCGATCGGCCCTTGCATACGATCATTATTGTTTCTTGTCCGACCATTGTTCAAAGCGTTAGACTAACAGGCATGGCATGGCATGGTGCCGGTGCAGGTGCAGGTCTGGGTTGGCCTGCGTGGACAGGCGGCGAGCGAGCCATGGAGATGGCCGGCGTGGCGGCCGCGGCGGACAGCCCGGGCGCGGCGGCGGCGCGGCCGAGCCGGTACGAGTCGCAGAAGCGGCGGGACTGGCAGACGTTCGGGCAGTACCTGCGCAACCACCGGCCGCCGCTGGAGCTGGCCCGGTGCAGCGGTGCGCACGTGCTCGAGTTCCTCCGCTACCTGGACCAGTTCGGCAAGACCAAGGTGCACGCGCCAGGGTGCCCCTTCTTCGGCCACCCGTCGCCGCCGGCGCCGTGCCCGTGCCCGCTCAAGCAGGCGTGGGGCAGCCTGGACGCGCTCGTCGGCCGCCTCCGCGCCGCCTTCGAGGAGCACGGCGGCCGCCCCGAGGCCAATCCGTTCGGGGCGCGCGCCGTCCGGCTCTACCTCCGCGAGGTCCGCGACAGCCAGGCCAAGGCGCGCGGCATCGCCTACGAGAAGAAGCGCCGCAAGCGCCACCCGCCGGCGCACAGGCAGGCCAAGCAGCAGCAGGACGCCGGCCAGCACCACCACCACCACAACCACCAGGCGCCGCACGCCGCGCCCGCCACGGCAGCGGCGACCGAGAGGCGCGTGCTGCTGGCTGACATGACCGAGCCGCCGGCGCCGCACTTCCTGATCCCGCACGCGCACTTCCTCCACGGGCACTTCCTGGCGCCGGTCACCGAGCTGGCCGACCCCGCCGCGGGCATTGGCGGCGGCGGCGGCACCGGCGAGGACTTGGTGCTAGCAATGGCGGCCGCCGCCGAGGCGCACGCGGCCGGGTTCTTGATGCCGCTGTCCGTGTTCCACTAGCTAGCTAGCTAGGTCCACTCTCCGCTGCCTCCATAGCTCCATGGGCTTAGCAGGGATGCAAGCCTAGGTAATTAGGCGTAATTTAGCATGCAAGCTTTGCTAATGGCGATCTGTCTGATATCTGCGCGCCGTTTGGTCATCCATCCGGCTTGGTGTTTATGCGCACGCCTCCTCCGCCGCGACATTGCCGGTGCAGCTTGCATCAACAGCTGCTGGCTTTTGGTTGTATTTTGGGTGGTTTTGTGTACGCAGGGATAGAATGGCTGGATTAGTTGGTTCTCTGTGTTATTCTCCATATGACTCGGCTCGGATCTTGTGGGGATTTCATGTACAACAGCTAGCTGATTTCAATCGACTGAACCTTGCTTCTGGTTGTGCTGTTAATTGGCATGTACTCTACGGCTAATTAGTCTGAAATCACCTGATTCGTTTGTCACAACATGAAATGTTTTAAAACTTGCGAACTAATTTAGTTCCCCTCATTCACCGTGGTAATCTTGGGGTTGCTTTGTTTAAATATATATGCTGGATTATGGATAGCATTCTCCTTTTTTTTGAAAAAAAAACATAGTTGCATTGGAGGGCATGTTGGTGTGCGCCTTCATACAATCACACTTTCTGAACATGCGTCTGAACATCGATCTTCTCTGCTGATTTAACGCGAGTCGACCTATGTGAAGATGTGTTTTGTTGTGGACGGGGATGTTGGAGGGAGGAAGATGTCGTAGATTGTACTCATGAGAGGTAGAGGGGCGCGGCCCTGGACCCTTCGGACGCCGCCTCGACGCCGTCGTGGCGGTGCGGCAACCAGAGGGCAGGACTGCTCCCTTCAACGTAGGAGAAACCGCCTCGACGTTGTCGTGGCGGTGCGGCAACCAGAGGGCAGGACTGCTCCCTTCAACGTAGGAGAAACGGTATGTGGAAGATACTCGATTGATGATCCTCCCAAGTTACAAGCTAAAGACTATATATAATGCTAAGACTGCGTAACCAACTCAAACTCTATCTCTTGACACAATCTGACTAACAAGGAAACAAACTCCTAAAACCTAGCCACTTTTATTGGCCAACTGTTCCCCGTCCGGCACGGCCGATGGCGTCTGGGCCTTCTTGCGCCGCATATAAACCTTGCCGTGCATAACAGTTTACTGGTCAAGCAGTCATCCTTTTTTTTTAATCACCAGTCAGTCATCTTGCAATATGATTGATCATGGATTGTTTACTGAATAGATGAATGATGCTCGCACCTTGCAATAAGATTGATCATGGATTATTTACATTGTCGTAGCCTTCAAAAAGGATGGGCGTTTTTTTTTTCTGAAAAAAGGACTCGAGAACGGGGAGGATTGATGGACGTATGGTGGAAGTGGAATGCAAGCTCGGATCTTATTCTTATCCCGCTGAAAGGATGGAAGAGTTTAGTCAATGCTCATGTTGAAAGGCTACGCTCTCCCCGGCTCCCACCCGGTTGACCAAAAGTAGTCAGTAGTGTGCCGTCCTGTGCTCGGTGCATGCTTTACAATGGTATAGTTACAATTTGAGGAATGAGAGTACTCTATCCTGCCTGTGATGAGTGAATTGTCAACCGTGTGGTGTGATCGTGCGCTTGTTCTTTGGATTGCAAGTACACGGGCGTCGAGTGTCGACGGAGAGTTGCCGTGGAGGAGCTCAGGCCGGGCGGCAGCTGTGGCGTCCACTCCTGGATCGAGGGCGCAAGCGGCGATGGAAGGCGGGTTTCTTGGTTTGCGCCACAAAACCAACGAAGCTGACGGCGGTTGAAGACGCCAAGTCGTGGAGGCACGGGCGTCGGGCGTCGACGGCGTCTAGGGTCTCGCTGCGGGCGAGGAGGTGACGGGCGTCGGGCGGCGTCTAGGGCTGTCAGAAGGCCGAGGTGGGAACGGCGTCTAGGGCCACGGCGTGGAGGCTGGAATCTTCCCGCGCGTGGAGTTTTGGCGGTTTTCTCAAAACGTGCCACCTACCCGGGTTTCGCGGACCCTCCAAAACCGCGGAACGGATCTTCGTCCACATGGCGGCATCGCGGAGAAGACTTCGAGTCGAAGAAAGAACCTCGGCCGTCGGATGAGTCCAATGTATCTTTTCCGGTTTTGCCCCTACGGGCTTTCTAGTGTCTAGTTAAGTCTAGGGGTATTTTAGTCTTTAGTCTAGAGAGTTAGAGGGGATAAAATAGAGAGAGGAGGGCAGCCAGCGACATCTATCCACCAGTTCCCGTCGCCCCCCTTGGCCCCTCCTCCATTCTGGTTTTCCCCTTCTTCCTCCTTCACCTAGGGTTAGGATTTTTGGATGGAAAATTAAACCTTGGATCCATGGGAAAGGAGGCCCTCCCTCCTAGTGCCCTCTGGGCGATTGAGTTGATTTGTTTCGCATCTTGTACATCTCGTTTTTGCTTGTAGTTTTTGGTTTCCTCTTGTTGGCGGTGCTGTGCAGGGGCGGCTCTGGTTTTGGCGCTGATACTTTGAGCAAGCAACACTGCAGGGAGCAGGTGCTTGGCTTGGCCTGGTGCGGCACAGGTGAGCAGCATCAGGTGGGGCGCCCGCCACGGCTGGTGAGGCAGTCCGGCGGCGCTAGCAGCAGCATCCAACAAGAAGGACGAGCGGCTCTGGAGCAGGCAGCAGCCGTGTTGCCTCTTGATTTGTTTCTTTCTTGCAGGTCTGAGTCATGCGTGCTAGCTAGTTTTAATTTGCTTTTGTTAGGGCTAGTTTAAAAAGAAAAGCAAAACAAAAATTAGTTTGACTTAGTCGTGCTTGTGTTAGCTTGTTTAAAGCCAGTTCTTTCTAGCATTTATTTTACCCGTGCACTAACCCTTTGCCTCGAGTTTCTTAAGTAATTTCTCTGCCACGGTGTTTCTTCCAATTTTAGTCGAACGTGTGCGTGTGTGTTTGGGTTCGTTTTTGTGTAGTGCTTCCGCGTGTGTATTCAGATTCTCTGTGTGGGAGTATTCTTAGCGCCGGTAGCCGTTCTGAGCTACGCGGTGTTGATACTCGCCTTTTTGAAGTGCGTCGGGTGTTATTGGGACATAGGCCCTTCGATTTTTTAAATCGAATTTGCGGCTCCCATTCACCCCCCTCTAGTCGCCTGTTCGGTCCTTCAATTGGTATCAGAGCTTGGTTGAGGTTTTCAATACCTTAACCGGTTCGAAAACCACTTGGCGACTATGGCGGGTCTTGGTAAGATCCCGGTGTTTTCTGTAGCAGCACCATCCAAATTAAACCGGCTTAAATGCACTAACCATCATCTTAATACTTAATCCAGTTACGGTGCACTTAAAACGGTGTAACCTGACAGGCTGTCGGGTAAAATCCCGATTAAACTACTGTACTCCAGGATCACAATTGCACTTAGACCCGTACGAAGACGGGCACAGGTGTTACCAGCATACAGAAATCTTCAAATTAATTTACAACACAGGTTTTACATAAAAGTCTTAAATACAAACAACAGAGTTTAAAACGCAGTGGAAGTTTAAAACTGAGATCGAAAAACAATACGACAACTACGACGACGATAAAAGGTGAGCTCCACATCCTGCCCACCGATGTGACGCCAACCTACCCAATCTTCACGGGGAAGACGGGGCCCACTCGACGGTCCAACCCGGAGGAAGCGGCTGTCCAATCCAGGACGCACAGATTTCCTCGAAGTCCGCAGGGACACAACCTGCTAAAAAGGGTTACAACAACAACCCTGAGTATACTAATACTCAGCAAGGCTTACCCGACCTTGGGTATACTTAGCCCATTACCTAGACATGCAAGGCTTTTTGGCTCTGGAGTTCTTTTGCTGAATTGCTGCTAGGATTGAATCCTTACTTTCAATATTTTAGCTCCGTTTAGTAAATCATGTATTAACTAAGTTCGCCTAATCATCTAGAGCACACATGGTAGATTAGATTAATCTTCAGAACAACAGGTAAATCATTCCATCGCTACCTTTCAATACTTATTCCACTTCTTACTACGATGTGACGCAGTGACTAAGGTTCTCTTAACCGAGAGAGACGGCGAATCGATCCGATTTAACCTTGCAAGGTGTACCTAACTCACACGACACGCGTAAACCCCGTCGGGCCACACACGTCAACTGTTCCCATCATCACCCCGACGTCCGAATCACGCCTGCCAAAACCCGGGTGAAGGGTCCCTCACGGCGAACTCCCAGAGAACCTGGAGGCGACATACAATCCAACACCCGCCATCATCCTACTTCCGGCATGTGGTTAGTACTGTTCAAACTCGGTCATCAGGGCCAACAACGGTACGGTCCTCAATCGACACAGGCGGGAGTTCATATTCTCATCTAATCCAACTCATTCCCGCCTGGTCTTCAATTCTTTTTACTCATCAAATCATTTCAAAACCAAAGCTAAGGGATCAAGATCCTAAACTCGCGAGTGACAGTAATCACTCGACTTCTACCGAAATCCTATTGGCAGAGCATTTCTATCGACACCTGCATACTAGTATAGGCCCACGGTACCTAGGGAAACATGCATACTATGGTTCCATTCAACTCCTAGAACATAAATGCACAGTACTTAAATAAACATTGAATAAATTAAATTAAGGTTATGCTCCGGGGCTTGCCTTGCAGGTCAGCGGGGTTAACAAAGTCTGCTGGAGTGTGCTCAACGGCGTCCTCCTGCTGCTCTCCTGCTCGTGGCTCCTGGACCGGCTCAACGATCAGCTCGTGGGCGACTTCGCTCGCGACGTCTACACGAATAAAATATGCCATGCAACCGTTAGGACACAGAGCAATGCATACGTGCTTACGATGCGAAAACCAAAGTTCAAACATTTAGCCTGAAGTGTTTCCTTCGGAAACAACTACTACTAACTTGCTTAGAGCAGCAAGGAGTGAGACAGAACTAGCTTTGCTAAAGTTTCAAGCAAGGAACAAATAACTAACTCAATATAGGAAAAAGCATAGCTAGGGCAAAATAAAAGCGAAACCTAACTTGCATACACGATCTATCAATAAAATTAAACAGCATAACGCGAAGACAGTAAAGCATGCCACAGAATTTTTCCAACGCTAAAAGCTGCTAACAAAGCATTCATAACCCTAGCAAGGTAAAAGAAACACAAAATAGATCTACCCAAAAGTGTACAACACTAGCACCTGAAATTTTTACAGTGGATTACACATGTAAGGAGTAATCCACTGCGAATTTTTCATAAATTTTAGAGCCATAGAATAACTGGTAATAAATAAACTATGTTTAACGCAAACCGGATTTTCAGTAGGGAAAAAGTGATAAAAATGCATGCTTAAGGATTTTTCCTCTGAAGATCAAGATTTTAGAAACCTAACAAAATTGGTTTGACATTTTTTTCATTTTTCTGTGAATTTAAATGGATTTTTAAAGTTTCAGCTAAAAAATAAGAAAATGGAAAACATAAAAAGGGGGGGCTGACAGCCGGGCCCCCACTTGACAGGGACCCAGGCCCGCCCCCACCTCCTCTGTTTCATGCGCGCCGTGCGCCACGGCCGTGGCCGGCGGGGCGGCCAGCACCGCGGCGGCGTCGGCGTCCCGGCCCGCCCGCGGCGGCGCAGGGGGGGCGCGCGCGCAGCGCGCTAGCGGCGGGGCAGGGGCAGACGGTGGCGGCGCACGGCCGTTCCCGGCCCGGCCGGTGGTGGAGGCAGGGCTAGGCGGCGGGGGCATGACCGGTGGGGGCCAGCGGCTGCGGGGCGCGCGGCCGCGGCCCGCGGGGCGTGCGCCAGGGTGTCCGCGGTGGCGCCGGGGCAAGGGCGGCGGCGCGCGGTGGCCTTCGCCGGTGGGGCGGAATCGGAGGCGCGGCGGTGCGGGTGAGGACCGGTGGCCCCAGGCGGCCCTAGGGCTCGCAGCGGCGCGGGCGGGCATGCGCAGGAGCTGCCCCGCGGCATGCGCCAGCGGCGGCGCGCGGCGGCTACAGCGGCGCAGCGACGTTCCGATGCCGGAGACCGCGGAAACATGGGGAAAGATGCCGGGAAGTAGAAGAGGGTTGCGGGGGAGCTCACCACGGACCGATTTGAGGCGGAGGATGGTCGGAGGAGCGGCTCGACGGAGAGGGGCGGAGCTCGACGGGGACGTCAATGGTGGCCGCGACGGAAACGCCCGATTTGGCCGGGAAACAACTCGAATGGGCTCGGGGAGGGGCGGAGTGGTTGCGAGGTGAGGTCGCGCGGCTCCAGGGACGACGAATCGAGGCGGCGTGGCGAGCTTTGGCCGGTGCGACGAACGACGACGGCCCGAGCTCGTCTCTGCGCTACGCGTGAGCTCGAGGAAGGAGAAGACGATGAAAGGGAAAAAACGGAGACGGCACCGCGACCGGATAAGGACGCGCAGCGCGGCGTGCGAGGATCGTCGACGGCCGACGCGTGGAGGCGGCGCCGACGAGCACAGTCGCCGGTATGGCCGGCAAGCGTCACAGTGCCGAGCAGTAGTTCGTCTGTTCACTCGTTTAATTGATTTTAGCCCGAGTTTGACCAGATAAAACTCAAATTTTTACTTAGGAACTTGAAATTTGGCCAAAATAGAAGTTGTAGAGGAAGAGAAACTCTACAACTTTCATTTTGGACGAAAGTTGATTTGGAGCTCAGATCAAGGACAAAAACGAGATCGAACATCGCTAAAACAAAGGTTTCTATGCGAACCCGAATAACGTTAACGACGAACTGAATTCTCGATTAGCGGAATAAATCGTGATTAGCGAGCACGATTAACACAGGGGTGTTACATTTTCCGGCGAGGACTATGCCTACTGGAAGGTTCGCATGAGAGCCTTCTTGCAGAGCATGGGAGCCGAGGTCTGGGAAATTACCACGAACCAGCTTTACGAGGTGCTGGCTGTTCGGACCACGCATCTTCAGGTGACCCAGCACGAGGCTAACGCCAAGGCTGTCAATGCCTTATTCGCTGGCGTTTCTCGTGCGGAGTTCTCACGCGTTCAGGGTTTTCAGGAAGCCCACAAAATTTGGATGTGCCTTGAGAACTACCACGAGGGTACACCTCAGGTGAAGGCCAGACTGTTCGAAACTCACCGGCGTGAGTATGAGAACTTTACACAGGAGCTGGGTGAGAGCATTGACCTGATGTTCAGTCGTTTTCAGTCGATTATGAATAAGGTCAATGCGAACAGATCTGCTGGTGCCCTTGAGTACACAGAGCACGAGAAGGCTCTCAAGTTGCTCTACGCACTTGACCGCTCTGTGTGGGATCTCAAGGTGAACACGATCATTGAGTCTGCAGGCTATGAGACTCTGACCGTGAACGAGCTTTTCAGCAAGCTCAAGGCCACGGAGGTGGATAACCAGACACGAGCCAAGCTCAATGGTGCCCCTCCTTCCAAGAGCATTGCTCTTGTGACTGGCCCAGGTGGAACGAGCTCTAACGCTAACTCTGCTCTTGGCTTTTCTCTTGCCTCTTTGCCTTCTGTTACAGATGAGCAGTTGGAGACGCTGGGCGACGACGACTTGTGCCTCCTCATCAGCAAGTTCCAGCGCGTCTACCACAACAGGCAGAGGAAGAAGAACCCCGGGTGCTACAACTGCGGCGATTTAAACCACTTCATCGCCGATTGCCCCAAGAAGTCCGGCGGTGGCCAGAACAACCACTTCGACTACTACCGACACCGCGACCGCGACGAGGGAGGCTCCAACAAGGAGCGTCGGCGCCACAAGCACCGCAGTCGTGACCGGGGAGGACGCTTCGACAAGGAGTCGCTCAAGAAGCGCTTCCAGTACAAGGCCAAGAAGCGGGAGAAGGCCTTCCTGGCGCAGCTCAGCGACCTCGACAAGAGCTCCGACACCGACCGCTCTTCTTCACCGACCTCTGACGACGACGACGACAAGAAGAAGAAGAAGCAGGACAAGGAAGCCACCGGCTTCATCGGTCTGTGCTTGGCGGCCGGTCGGCGCAAGGCCTTCTGCACCATGGCGGGTGAAGCCGATGGTGCTCATGCGTCTTCGGGTGGACATGCTACACCGACGCACGTCGACTCTTCTCCTGGATCCGAGAGCGATTCAGAGGTAAACTCCACAATCGACCTGCTTGATACGGAGGTTAGGGAGTTGTACGCCGCTCTCGACAACCAGAAGAGGCTGCTTAAGAAAGCAGCTAGAGAGCGTAGAAAGTTTAGGGCTGAGCTGGCTTGTGCTAGGGAGAAATCTAGTGAGGATGAGTGCGCTAGCTGCATATCTCACATGAATGATCTTGTTGCTCTCCGTGCCAAGCATGATGAGACCGTCACAAACTTAGATGTAGCTAAGACTTCGCTTGCTGACATGTCTCATGAGCTCGCTAAGGCCAAGCATGAACTAGAACTGGTTAAGGACGCTCCTATTGTTAGCGATGTGCTTGAATGTGATGAGTGTTCTATCTTTAAGTCCGATCTAGCTTCGTTGCAGTCCAAGTTTGCTACTGTTGTGTGCGAGCTAGAGGAGATGAAGTCTAGGCCAGTACTGCTTGGTGCTTGCAAGCTTTGTCCCACGCTTAGGTCGGAGCTAGATGAGAAGAACGCCTTGGTTAAGTCTTTAGGGAAGACTAAGGTCGTGGAGTCTAGCCCACCTATTGACTGCTCTATTTGCCCTGGTTTGATCTCTGATTTGGATAATCTTGCGATAGAAAAAGCCAACATAGAGAATGAGAATACCTATCATAGGGCGATTCTTAGTTGGGTTTCTGCTAGTGAGCCGCAGTTAGGCATGATGATTAAGCAGTTCAAGCGTGGTGATGGGTTTGGGGTCGATTACACATACACGAAGTCAGACTTTGACAAGTTGTATGGTAAGATCGGCAAGGCTGCTGGAAACACTGCTAGTACGAGCACACAGCCTTCGCTTGTTGACCCCGCGGATGGTGTGCTTAAAGAACCACCGAAAGCACCTCCGCAGAAGCAGGTTTGGGTTCCAAAGCCCAATGAGCTGAAGAATCCCCTTGATACGCTCCCTGCTGCCGCAGCCCAGGTTGCCCAGAAGAAGGGGGCTGCTCCTCCCCGTCCGCAGGCTAGGCCTCCACCTCCCAAGCGTGAGGTGAGGTACCACTGCGAGTACTGTGACAGGGAAGGTCACCTGGAGGAGTTTTGCTTCAGAAGGAAGCGGGCTGTGAGGCGTGAGTAGGAGAGACGGAACGCGGACATGTACTCTGCTCGGGTGCATGGTCCTCCTCGGCGTGGTGGTAGGCAAGATGCTAGGGCGCGCCGTGTAGGTGGAGGTCAGGGAGACGGTGGTGGTTACCGTGCTCCAGTGGGTGGTCGCTCTGCCGGTCGTGCTCGTGGTCGTTTTCAGTATGGTTATGGACCACGGGACCAAGGCTTTGGAGGAGGTTTCGATGCTCCACGCTTTCCTCGCGGTGGTGTTCATCAGTCACGCGGTAGACGAGACGAGGGATACGCTTTGCCTAGTTTTGCTAACCCTTCTGTAGAGCAAATGACTCAACACTGGTTTGCTTCTCACTTTGCTAACCCTAGTGTTGATACATTTGCTCACCCTTTGTCTCACTACTGATGTGCAGGTTGGAGGCTTGGAGAACAGGTGGATCATGGACTCCGATTGTTCGTGCCATATGACCGGGAATGACAAATGGTTCTCCAGCCTCATCCTGATGCGCTCAAAGGAGTACATTGTGTTCGGGGATAATGGACGAGGAAAGGTACGTGGACTTGGCACTGTTCGAGTTTCTGATCGCTTAACCCTGAGAGAGGTTGCTTTGGTTTCGAACCTTGGGTTCAATTTGCTTTCTGTTTTGCAACTTCTTGATGAGGGGTTTGAGGTTTGCTTCAAGGTGGGTTGTTCGCGTATTCTTGATTCCAGAGGAGATTTGGTTTGTCGGATTACACCTCGCGATCGGGTTTTCTTGGTTGACTTATCTGGAACTCCTCTTGGCCCTTCTCGTTGCTTGTTGGCTGGTCCTTCTTCCGATTTGTGGAAGTGGCATAGGAGACTTGGACATTTGAGCTTCGATTTGTTGTCGAGACTTAGCTTACTTGGCCTAATCCGAGGATTGCCCAAATTGAAGTTTGAAAAGGACATTGTTTGCCATCCGTGTCGCCACGGGAAGATGATTGCCGCTTCTCATCCGCCTGTTAATCAGGTGATGACCGCTCACCCTGGAGAGTTGCTACACATAGACACAGTGGGTCCTTCTAGGGTGATGTCTGTTGGTGGGAAGTGGTACGTTCTTGTGATCGTGGACGACTTTTCTCGCTATTCTTGGGTCTTTTTCATGAGAACCAAGGATGAGGCTTTCGAGTTTGTTCGAGACTTGATCTTGAGGTTGAAAAATGAGCTACCCCAGGCCATGCGAGCGATTCGCAGTGATAATGGCACAGAATTCAAAAATGCTCATTTTGACGCCTTTTGCAGTGATCAAGGGCTTGAACACCAGTATTCTTCTCCCTACACTCCACAGCAGAATGGAGTTGTAGAGCAGAAGAATCGGACGCTGGTTGAGATGGCGAGGACGATGCTCGATGAGCATAGGACTCCTCGCAAATACTGGGCTGAGGTGGTTAACACCGCTTGTTACGTGTCCAACCGCATTTTTTTGCGTGCTTTCATGCAGAGGACTTCTTATGAGTTGCGGTTTGGACGCCAGCCCCGTGTTGACCATCTCAGAGTTTTCGGTTGCCGGTGCTTTGTGCTGAAAGATGGAAATCTTGATAAGTTTGAGTCTCGCTCGTCTGACGGCATTTTTCTCGGTTATGCTTCTCACTCTAGAGCATACCGTGTGCTGATTATTGATACTAACATCGTCAGAGAGACTTGTGAAGTCACTTTCGACGAGACTGCACCGTGCAATTCTTCTGTCTTTGAAGTTGCAGGAGATGATGAGCTCGGCACCTCCATCTTTGAAGATGAGGAGGAAGAAGCTGCGGAGGGCGAGGCTGCGGCTACCACGCGTACTGTGGACCCAGTTGCCTCCGCCACGAGCTCGGACGATGATGACGGCCCCATTCCAACTACGT
The DNA here is from genome assembly GCF_016808335.1 of Panicum virgatum. NCBI lineage: Eukaryota > Viridiplantae > Streptophyta > Magnoliopsida > Poales > Poaceae > Panicum > Panicum virgatum. Next base: position 4,883,263 of record NC_053145.1, read on the forward strand.
CTACTTCACGGGGGCCGATCGAGGAGGTGACTCAGGCTTCACCAGCTGGACCTGAGGAGACACCAGATTTGGTTGAGGAGGAGGCGACTTCGACAAGGGAAGCACCGCGATACATTCAGCGTCGTCATCCACCTCAACAGATGCTAGGTGATCTCAACGAGCGAGTCACCAGGTCCAAGGTAACAAGTATCGCTGGCTTTGCTCATTCAGCATTTGTTGCCTCTTTTGAGCCCAAAGATATTGGACATGCTCTTTCTGATTCTAATTGGGTCAATGCCATGCATGAGGAACTTGAAAATTTTGAAAGAAACCAAGTTTGGGTTTTAGTCGAGCCTCCACCTGCTTGAATCCCATCGGAACGAAGTGGGTTTTCAAAAACAGGCAGGGTGAGGATGGGTTGGTTGTTCGAAACAAGGCTCGTCTTGTTGCCCAGGGGTTTTGCCAAAAAGAGGGTATTGATTTTGAGGAGACTTTTACCCCTGTTGCTCGTTTGGAAGCTATTCGAATCTTTCTTGCATTTGCTGCTTCCAAGGGTTTTAAAGTTTTCCAAATGGATGTGAAATCTGTCTTCTTAAATGGTTTTATTGAAGAAGAGATTTATGTGAAGCAATCTCCTGGTTTCGAAAATCCTAAGTTTCCAAACCGTGTTTATAAACTTCAGAAAGCTCTTTATGGTTTGAAACAGGCAACTAGAGCTTGGTATGATAGATTGAAAACATTTTTGCTGGCTCAGGGCTTTAAAATGGGATGTGTTGATAAAACTTTGTTCCTCATGCGATCTGGCACTGATTTTCTTTTAGTTCAGATATACGTGGATGATATTATCTTTGGTAGCTCTTCTCACGCTCTTGTCTCCAAGTTTTCTGAGCAGATGTCCAGGGAGTTCGAGATGAGCATGATGGGTGAGTTGCAGTTCTTCCTCGGGCTGCAGATCAAGCAAACTCCTCAGGGCACTTTTGTCCATCAAGCCAAGTACACTAGAGACTTGCTGCGGAAGTTCGACATGAGTGACTTGTCTCCTCAGCCGACTCCGATCAGCACATCTACGGCGCTTGATGAGGACTTGGACGGCGAGGCGGTGGACCAGAAGGAGTACAGGATCATGATCGGCTCTCTCCTGTACCTGACGGCGACGCGACCAGACATCCAGTTCGGCGTCTGCCTCTGCGCGCGGTATCAGGCTTCGCCACGCACCTACCACAGGCAGGTGGTGAAACGCATATTCAGGTATCTGAAATTCACCCTTGAATTTGGTCTTTGGTATTCTGCGGATTCTTCTCTTGTTTTGGTGGGCTTTTCTGATGCCGATTTCGGTGGGTGTCGGTTAGATCGCAAGTCGACATCCGGCACTTGTCAATTTCTCGGTACTTCTTTGGTGTCTTGGTCCACTCGCAAGCAGGCTAGCGTAGCGCTTTATTCCACAGAAGCCGAGTATGTTGCCGCTGCTAGCTGCTGCTCCCAGATACTTTGGATGAAACAAACCTTGCAGGATTATGGCTTGAGTTTCGGTAGGGTTCCCATCTTTGTAGACAACATGTCAGCCATTAGCATTGCAAAGAACCATGTCCTACACTCCAGAACCAAACACATAGATATCCGATTCCATTTCCTGCGAGATAACCATGAGAGAGGACATATAGACCGGATCCATGTCCCTTCAGAGAGGCAAACCGCAGATATTCTCACCAAACCGCTAGAGCAGGACACCTTTGCTCGCTTGCGAGGGGAGCTTGGGGTTTGTTACCCTTTTTGATCGCTGACTTTTCTTTGGTTAGCTTTGTAGATTTTATTTACTTCTCTTTATTTTCTAGGTTTGGTAGTTGCATTGTGCATATGCATTGTACATGTTTGCATTATCTCACTTGCACTAGCATTCTTATATACATTGCTATGATCTTCTAATGCCTGCTAGGGTGAGTTGATAAACTTGATCATGTATAGCTTGCTCCATTGTGTATATGACATCATCTGAGTTAAGCTATTTTGATTTGAAAATCTGAAAACATGATCACCCTGTCTTGGCTACTAGCATGTTAGGGCGTGTTGATGTGCTTTGCTATCTTATTCATGCTAGTGTAGCCTTTCGTTCAGCAATTCATACTTGAAATGATCTAAATTTGATAAAATTGCTTGAACTGTTCTTGAAATGGATTGAAAAGATCCAGGTGGGATTGCTTGTCGCACTGATCGAGTTTTCGGGACGGCTCACTTTGCACTTGTAAGAACCCGGGCAAGGCTGTGCACGACTGAAACGAGTGCTTTAAGCTTCTGATTGTCTTTTGGCATAGACAAGTTTTCAACCCCTGGCACTTAGAATTGCTTGATATAAAAATTGATTGAAAAATGAATGTTGGCAACCTATTTTGGCTGATTTGGCTCACCTGTATGAGTATGAGTAGAACTGCTTTTCATTCCCTACTTGTTAGTGCTAGATCATGGGTGATGCTTTTATTTCTCATAAACTGAACTTGCCTAGCTCTAGACTGATATGATATACCCTGTTGAGCTAGATGCAGGTCTTGTTTATGGATGCACACGTGCTTGTGACTAGATGTTGCTCATATCCTTGTATCCCTGAATGCTTTCACTTACACCTCCTGCATTGCATTCATTGCATAGCATCTGTTCAGGGGGAGTTCCAGCTTCAGGGGGAGCTTTAGGTCTTTTTAAACTTGATGTGTGCATGTGCCAACAAGAGGGAGAATTTTGAGAGAAGTGATCGAATAAGGGGGAGACTTGTTTGATTTTTGAAAAACTTGTTGTGCACAGGGCTTTGAGAGTGCATCATTTTGTGAGAGTTGCATTTGTGAGAGGGAAAAGCTTTGCTTGGTGAGTTTCTGCTTTGTTTTTGGCTCCTGGTTTTCCTTGCTTTTCTTCCACTTCCAGCATGACTGCGTCGAGCGTTACCTCTGTCTTTGAGGAGTCATGTTTTGGCTTTTGATCGATTGCGTCGAGCCGTTGCCCTTGTCTTAGGGGATCGATCTGTGCTTGAGTAAGTGACTGGTCTTGCCTTTCTGAGTTTTGTGTCACTTGCTTGAGTTCTTCGCTTTCTTGTTTCTTTTTATCACTTCTCTGGTTACAGGTGGTGTGTTGACAATGCACTCATCAAGGGGGAGATTGAGGAATGAGAGTACTCTATCCTGCCTGTGATGAGTGAATTGTCAACCGTGCAGTGTGATCGTGCGCTTGGTCTTTGGATTGCAGGTACACGGGCGTCGAGTGTCGACGGAGAGTTGCCGTGGAGGAGCTCAGGCCGGGCGGCAGCTGTGGCGTCCACTCCTGGACCGAGGGCGCAAGCGGCGATGGAAGGTGGGTTTCTTGGTTTGCGCCACAAAACCAAGGAAGCAGACGGCGGTTGAAGACGCCAAGTCGTGGAGGCACGGGCGTTGGTCTCGGGACTGACGGAGGCGACGGGCGTCGACGGCGTCTAGGGTCTCGCTGCGGGCGAGGAGGTGACGGGCATCGGGCGGCGTCTAGGGCCGTCAGAAGGCCGAGGTGGGAATGGTGTCTAGGGCCACGGCGTGGAGGTGGGAATCTTCCCGCGCGTGGAGTTTTGGCGGTTTTCTCAAAACCTGCCACCTACCCGGGTTTCGCGGACTCTCAAAAACCGCGGAACGGATCTTCGTCCACATGGCGGCATCACGGAGAAGACTTCGAGTCGAAGAAAGAACCTCGGCCGTCGGATGAGTCCAATGTATCTTTTCCGGTTTTGCCCCTACGGGCTTTCTAGTGTCTAGTTAAGTCTAGGGATATTTTAGTCTTTAGTTTAGAGAGTTAGAGGGGATAAAATAGAGAGAGGAGGGCAGCCAACGACATCTATCCACCAGTTCCCGTCGCCCCCCTTGGCCCCTCCTCCATTCTGGTTTTCCCCTTCTTCCTCCTTCACCTAGGGTTAGGATTTTTGGATGGAAAATTAAACCTTGGATCCATGGGAAAGGAGGCCCTCCCTCCTAGTGCCCTCTGGGCGATTGAGTTGATTTGTTTCGCATCTTGTACATCTCGTTTTTGCTTGTAGTTTTTGGTTTCCTCTTGTTGGCGGTGCTGTGCAGGGGCGGCTCTGGTTTTGGCGCTGATCCTTTGAGCAAGCAGCACTGCAGGGAGCAGGTGCTTGGCTTGGCCTGGTGCGGCACAGGTGAGCAGCATCAGGTGGGGCGCCCGCCACGGCTGGTGAGGCAGTCCGGCGGCGCTAGCAGCAGCATCCAACAAGAAGGACGAGCGGCTCTGGAGCAGGCAGCAGCCGTGTTGCCTCTTGATTTGTTTCTTTCTTGCAGGTCTGAGTCATGTGTGCGTGGGAAATTAGGAAGTGGAAAGCTGGCTTGTGATTGGTTAGTTCACCTATGCCTATCAAGTGTTTGTTTAAATGCTGCACAAAGTTTTTCTCTCCTATTTGCTTTGTGCTCGTTAGCTTGTGTTAATTAGTTTAGTTCTTGCTAGTCCTGGTTAGTCTCTTGTCGAGTTAGCTTTTGTGTAATTTAGTTTCAAGTTTTTTTTGGGTGTTCTTAGCATGCTAATTTAGCTAGTTTTAATTTGCTTTTGTTAGGGCTAGTTTAAAAAGAAAAGCAAAACAAAAATTAGTTTAACTTAGTCGTGCTTGTGTTAGCTAGTTTAAAGCCAGTTCTTTCTAGCTTTTATTTTACCCGTGCACTAACCCTTTGCCTCGAGTTTCTTAAGTAATTTCTCTGCCACGGTGTTTCTTCCAATTTTAGTCGAACGTGTGCGTGTGTGTTTGGGTTCCTTTTTGTGTAGTGCTTCCGCGTGTGTATTCAGATTCTCTGTGTGGGAGTATTCTTAGCGCCGGTAGCCGTTCTGAGCTACGCGGTGTTGATACTCGCCTTTTTGAAGTGCGTCGGGTGTTATTGGGACATAGGCCCTTCGATTTTTTAAATCGAATTTGCAGTTCCCATTCACCCCCCTCTGGTCGCCTGTTCGGTCCTTCACAATTACAAGCACATGCGCCTACATGTGGTGCCAGAAGCAACCGTGCATCCCTCTCATGGTCATGGAGCCCTGTGGCCTAGCTAGGTTAGTTGACGGCCGCCCTAGCTCATTGGGCTTGTCGACTTGACGGTCCGTTTATTTGTCTACCATCTGCCCAAACGAGAGAGTGATAAGCCTGCTGTTCATAATCATAGCAACAAAAGCAAGCTTATTTTCTTCCAATTTAAAGCCAGCCCAATTCTTCAGAAACTGCTTTTAATCCTGTCTTAACCCTTGCCTACCATGCACCGAGAGTCAGTTCATCCGGGCATGCATCCTGTCTTAAGTGAGCTCCAACGGCTCCCTCCATACGGCCCCCACCCTACGTAGGGGGCTTTGGGGGGAGCGAGCGCTCCAACAGCTTCCCCTACATAGGCGGAGAGATGAAACTCCCTCTATGTATGGGGGGAGTTGTAATCTCCCCCTATACTCTAATCACACTATTTGTTTATAATAAAAAATATATTTGAATTTCGTAACATGATAATAATACGTATTATAGTAGTATAAATATGGTATGATTTTTTTATAATCTAAAAATGATAAACAAATGATTAATGAATCGGGTATAATGTATAGGGGAATGGATTGGGGGGAATGGTTGGAGAGGAGGATTTATAGGGGAGGAATTTTTTGGAGGAAGATAGTAAAATATAGTATAAAGTATGTTTAGGAGGAGTTGGATGGGGGAACCGTTGGAGAAAGCCTACCCCCAATTATAGATGAGCGTACGGGCGGCCCGGCCCCGACACGGCCCGAGCCCGGCATCGGCCCAGCACGAAAGGGCCCGGCACGACTGGGCACGACAGGCCGTCGTGCCAGGCCTAAGCAAGCTTCGTGCCCGGGGATCGGCCCAAGGCACGTCCCGTGGGTCGATTTTCGTGCCGGGCTGGCCCGTCAAGCACGGGACCAGACGCCGTGCCGGGCGGCCCAAAAGCCCGACACCAAAAAACATCTCAACAGATTTCAAAAAAAATTCCAAATCTCAAATCTAGACATGAATTATTCACATTTCACATGTATTCAAAGCACAATGGCAAACACCCCCAAATCCAAAAGGCCAAAACCCCCAAAAACACTAAGACAAACAGAGATAAGTTCAAATTATTAATGGAAGAGCTGTTTGTGCAATGCTGCCTCATTAAAAACCTTTCTAGGTAAAACTCACCCTTGTGAGAAACCCTAGAAAGGAAAAAAGAGTGCAGCCAACTCAAGTTCAAGTTCAAAAGCCACCAGGCCGAATAGTTTTAGTGTCTTACAACAGCCACCAGGCTAAATGTCACTCACATCTCACTCTAACTCTCATCCCCAGCAGCAACACCAGCATTGTCCTCATCAAACCATAGGTTCTTGAACTTCTCCTCCAGCTCCAAGTTCTCCACAGAGTGTTGTGCTCTCCTCGCAGCCAGCTCCCAGTCCTTGATGAGGATCAGCTGCTCCACAGTCTCCGGGTTCAACCTTCTACGCTGATCCTCTAGAATCCTGCCAGACTGACTGAAACATGACTCTGAAGAAGTAGTTGAGACATGAACCGACATAATATCCTTAGCCATGATAGAGAGAACTGGATAGGTTAGTTTATGATCATGCCACCAATTAAGGATATCAAATGAATCATCATATGCCACAACATTGTCACTGTCAAGATATGCAGTGAGCTCACATGTACCAGCAATAGGAATGTTACTAGAAGGACCAGAGGTACCAGATCCTCCTGGCCCTCCAAAGATCTTACCACAAGCCTGCTTCCTTTTACCTGTCAAACTTGATGGATGGGCTGTCCTTGCTGGCCTTGCTGCAGCAAACTTGTTTTCATACTTATTATACAGCTTGAACAACTCATGCTTAACTTCATTAGCATACAGATTGTAATTGTAGGAAGTAGATTAGCATACAGATTGTAATTGTAGGAAGTAGACTTAGCAAGCAAATCAAGAGCCATATGCAAACCTCTCAATTTAGCTCTAGGGTCAAGAATAAATGCAAATGAATATAACATGAGAATTTTTTTCCAGTACTTCTCAAACTTCATTCTCATAGGGCCTATAACAGTTTCAAGTTTTGAATCACCCCGACATTAATGGAAATGAGTAGCAATTTCAATTATATGATGCAGAACCAAAGGACTTGTGGGATAATACACTCCAGATAGAGCAACAGTTGATTCATAAAACAACTCAAGGAATTCACAAACCTTTTCAGCAACATACCAGTGCTCACCATTCAAAGCAGCATAGCCAATATTACCATTGATGAACACAGAAAATACATTCTTATATGGAATCAGGTGCTTAAGCATGAGATAGGTTGAATTCTATCTAACATCTATATCCAAACCAAATTTACGAGGTCTAACACCCTTAAGCAAACAGTAGTCTTTAAACTCAGCAATTCTTTTATTAGATGCATTCAAATAACTAATTGCAGTTCTAAAGATCTCTATATAAGGTTTCAGCCTTTTCAAACCAGAGTTCACAATGATATTAATAACATGGCCAGCACACCTCTGATGCACAACATAGTAGGTTTTCTTAGATGGATTATCAGGATCAGTATCAATACCCAAGTAACCAGAAAAGATTGGAGCCAAAATTTGCATAGCATTATTATTAGAAGAAGCATTATCTAAGGAAACAGCAAATATCTTATCAGTCATTCCGAATGCCTCAACCACATCAGAGATACGTTCAGCAATGTTTGTACCAGTACGAGCCTCTTCAATCAATCTAAAACCAATCACATGTTTTTTAAGTTGCCAATCAGAATTGATAAAATGAGCTACAACAGTGATGTAATCCTCCTTTGCATTACCAGACTAGATATTAGAGGTCAAACAAATAGAATTGACACCAGGAAAGATAATATGTTTTAAATTATTAATAGTATTAATGAAAAGCTTCTCCAGATCTCTACTAGTCCGTGCCGGGTAGTCCGTGCTCGGGCCGGGCTAACGGGACTCGGTCCGTACGCTCATCTATACCCCCAATGCTTTCCAGTAGTACGATGGTGGCCCCGGCAAGGAATGCACGACGGCCATGCGTGCGCGCACTGTTCGTCAGGTTTCTTGGTGGCCGGCTCTGCTCCGCATGCAGCATCAGCTGCTGCTGCTGCGTCCCGATCAGTCAAACCACTGACAAAACATTCCAGTTCACAGCAGATCGATGTGCATCATCCATCCATCATCCATGGAGGATTGGAGATGTGGAGTCCTTCCAAACCCAAGTGGTCCTCCGATCCGTCATCAGAAGAACTGAAAGCTGAACGAACGATCGAGTTCTGGTTTGTGTTTTGTGGTCCTAACCCTGTCAAATCTTGACCGCCGGCTCTTCAGTCTTCCACGGAAGATGTCCAATGTTCTACTTCACTCTCGTTTCTAGGAGATCGCAATGGCAAGAAAAGTGCATCACAGTCGCAAGAAACTAAAATAAATTTTTATAACGACATTTTGGTTATTTTATCTTTATGAAAAGTGGAAATAAAAAGTGGAAACGTTTTTTTTTCTGTAGAACGAAAGGTTGAATTGTAGCACCTCCATATTTGAATTTTGAAATATACAGTAGCACCGCAAAATATTTGAATTTTGAAATGAGCAGCTAGCTGGCCTGGTGCCTGGGTGTTGCCGTGTTGGACAGTCCCCATGTCTGTCTGCAAATGGCATGCATTCAGGAAGGCTCCTGCTGCTGCAGACACGACGCGGGCAGCAGTTGATATCACATGTCTTGTCACCGGATTCACCTCTCGCATCACGCACGTTTGCAGCTCTGCTCTGCTCTGCATCTGCCCTACCCGGACGTGTCAAGCCTGAACGAACCAGCCATGGGCAGGGATGCCAGAGAGCAGGCAGGTAGGTAGTGGGTAGGTACTCGTAGGTCAAGGGAGAGGCAGAGAAACGATCGTCGCCTCATCATGGGGGTGTTTAGTTCCCAAAATATTTCTAAAGTATCCAGTATCATCACATTAAATTTTTAAACATAAATATGAAGTATCAAATATAGTTGAAAAAAATAACTAATTATATAGTCTAACTGATTATCACAAACTAAATCTTTTAAATCTAATTAATTCATAATTTGATATTATTTATCAAGTAATAATGAAATATGTTACAGTACTAAAACCCAAATTTTTTTACCAATTAAACACACCCCAATGGAGATTTCGGGAAGCATGCAGGGCAGCACCAGGCTGACGGCTTTGCCGCAGTCTCCGCTCTCGCACATCGGCGGATGCACACACCACACGGGTCTTGTTTGGTTTAGTTCTCGTCAGGGGAACAGTGACATTTTGACCGCTAATTACGGTGTTAAACAAAACTAGTTTACAAAATCAATTTCAGAACCCAACGCTAGTGACTCTGAAGAATCTAATAAAGTCTTTAACCGCGCGATTAGAGGATGGTTACTGTAGCATCACTATAGCAAATCATCGATTAATTACTGTTATTAGATTCGTCACGAAAAATTACACCCATCTCTAAAAAGATTTTGCAAATACACTTCATTTAGTATTTCATGCATGCAAAAAAAATTTCCGGAAAAAGGCGTGCTAGTTTTGTTACGGATCCAAACAAGACCATGGCAAAGCAGCATGGCGGTAAGCAACCCTGTCTTTTCACCCGGCGACGGTTCCGAATAATCAATCACCCTGCTCTGGCTTCGAGTCAAATTGGTTTTCAAATTTGCCATTCCAGCCTTCTAAAAAAGCTTTTACTTTCTGCCTTGGCCCTTGTTTAAATACATAAAATTTTGGCTGTAAAATACTATAGCACTTTCGATTGAATTTAGTAATTATTGTCCAGTCATAGGTTAACTAGATTTAAAATATTCATCTCGCAAATTATAGACAAACTGTGTGTTGTGGGGGTTCTAGGGGTACCCACAGCCGGGTGGCGGAACGCACCCGCCTATTCCCCGTGAGGGAGTACTCGGGGAAGTACTAGGCGATGGGGCTGAATCTACGCTGGGACTAGGACTCAAGAACACACGATTTAGAGTGGTTCGGGCCGCCGGAGCGTAATACCCTACGTCCACTGGGAGATGTATTGTTCTTGGTGGTGTGTATGAATCTATCCTCTGCCGGCCTTGGCTCTTGCCCAGCCTGAGGTTTTCTAGCGGCGCCCCCTCCTTTTATAGATCAAGGGGGAGCGGATACATAGAACGTTGATGCCCCGACAGGTGGGCCCAACGTGACTGTGGCTACAGCGGTAGCGAATCTTTCCTCCGATATGCGTACTGCTGCTACTCTGACTCAGGGGGGGTCTTCTCTTGTCCCATCAGCGAGGCGCCCGTTGGAGTAGCGTAGCTTGCGGCGTAGCCTGCTGAGGCTATTATGTAGGCGTCATAATGGGCGAAACCGAGCCGTCGTATCCATCTGCTATGGCAGACTGGCAGGCGCGGCGTGGGCGGCGCCAGCGGCTCCACTACTTTGGTAATACGCGATCAATAGTGCCTCCTGGTCAAAGAATCGCCTCGGCTTCCACTGTATCAATGCGGGGCGTCCACCTACCGCAATAAATGCAGTGGTGGGTGAGGCTTTGTATGGAGACCAAGCGCCCTTGTATACGTGTCCGCGCCGGACCACCCAGAGGTAGGGCGTCGACTTCTTCCCTTAGCGAGGGGTCCGGTTACCATACAAGAGGTCCGGGACTTCCGCGGGGGTCCGGACCCTTCGGGAGGTCCGGAGCCCCGGCTGTTCGGGCTGCCCGCCTCCTCCGGGACACGCGTCGTTCCAGGATCTTTCCCAATCGTGAGGCAGGTCCGGGACCGTTGCCGAGAGATCAGAACTCCGGACCACAGGGGTCCGGCTGTTTGGACGTAGTCAAGGATAACTACAAGGCCCTTGCCTAGACACAGCAAGAGGGGGTACCCCAGTCCTGGGGTACCGACACTGTGTAATTTGTTATTTAATATTTTATGCATGCGTTTAAAAATTCGATGTGATGAGAAATCATATAAAATTTTGAAATTTTGAAAACATCTAAACAGGAGGTTGGTTTTCAAATTTGCCATTTTGTATTGGATTTTCGTTTTGAACAGCCATTTGCGTCGCGTGCCAGCGAGAGCAGCAGTAACAAGTACCAACCTCCCTTTCAAAATACTTGTCACTCTTCATTTATCGTGCCAATTTTGAGTAAACATTTTTTTTCTAAAAAAGTTTTGTAAATACTTAAAAATATATAATAACAATAATATCTATTTCATAACAAATCTAGTGATATACAAACATTAAACATTGATAAATATTCTGCGGGAAAAAAATGATTGGTCAAAGTTGACACGAAAAACAAGGAGTGACAAATATTTTGAAACGGAGGTTAGCACTAATCTAACCTTTTAGGACAGTCCCAATACAGACTCCACTCATAGAGTCTAAGTCTTAAAGACTCCATCACAAGAAATTATACTTCGCAATTCAAAGTGTGTTACTTTAGTTTATATAGCTCACTTGTCTCTCTCACCTTCATTCTTGATCTGCGTGAAGACTTGAAGTCTAAATAAGATTTGGAGTCTTGATTTCTCTCTATTCTATAAATATACTGTCGCATCAACAAATACTATTGGGACTCCCTTACAGCTCTACGGCAGAGGACAGACGCTCCAGGGCTGATGTGACCGGTCGCAGAGGGGTGCGCCACGTGGTGGCTGGCCCGCGCCGCCGGCTCGTCGTCACCTGCGCGCGCCGTGGACTTTGGTTGGTTTGCCAAGATTTCTAGCCCGCACATTTCTTTAAAAAAAATCTCATATGTATAGAGTATTAAATGAAATTTATTTATTAAATTTATTCAGAAATGAGTATAACTCTTCGTGACGAATCTAATGACAGTAATTAATTGATGATTGGCTATAGTGATACTACAGTAACTATCCTCAAAACACACGGTAAAGACCTTATTAAAATCTTCAGGGTTCCTTACACGGAATTTTGAAATTGGTTTTGTAAATTGGCTTCGTTTAATACCGTAATTAACGGTCAAAGTGTTACTATTTCTATCAAAAAAACCAACCAAACAAGACCTTTGACCGGACCTCTAACGCTGGCGGAACACGCCGGCGTGGCGCCCATCGGACCTCCGCGCAGGGTGACCCCCGGCGGATGGGCTCCGGGCATGCACGGACGCACGGCGAAGGTCTCGCACAGTCGCACGGCCGCGTTTCCCGGATCTGGGATGGCCCGGCCGGGTTCAAGTACTGACACTGAAATGCAATACTGTACTAGTAGTATCACCCACACCCCAAAATTCTCAAACTGTTCCATCTTTCACATCATATATAATTATATAGTATTTATTTGTAATTCAAGATGCATATGCTTCAGGAAATAAAGGCTCTGTTTACATCTTTACCCGTAAACTTCGTAAACGAAAAAAACATCACATCGAATGTTTTGACATATGCATGGAGTACTAAATGAAGTCTATTTATAAATTTTTTTGCCTGGATGGGCTGTAAATCGCGAGACGAATCTAATGAGCCTACTTAATAGAATTCAGTAAAAAGATCTAAATGTTTAGTACAGACGAGTTCTATAATTTACAGACGAGTTCTGTAATTTATTTTGTAATTAGTCTATGTTTAGTATTTCAAATGTAAAAAGACGTCCTTTAAAATATTTTACACAGTGCAAATCTAAATGTTTTGGTCGATCGCCTGCGGCATGCATGCAGTCAATTACAACTGCAACCGTACGTCAAGCAGGGATTTTTTTCCCAACCGAACACCCCAAACCGGAGGCCTCCGGTTCCGGTTTACCAGACCGGTTTGACTGGTTACCGGTAGAAACCGGTCAAATTCAAATTTGCATTCAAAAAACTCAGTTCAACCGGTTCGTACCGGTATACCGACCGGTTAGACCGGTTTACCGGTCGGTTTGACCGGTTTACCGGCCGGTTTGAATTCAAATCCAAATTTAAAATCGCAAGTGTAACCGGTTTGGACCGGTATACTGGCCGGTTAGACCGGTTTACCGGCCGGTTTGATCGGTTTACGAAGTGGGCCTTAATAAGCCGTTTCATTTTTTTTCTTTTTCTTTTTTGTTTTAACTTTAAATGCCCGAAAAGTATGTTAAACGAACGAATTTTTGAGAAAATTTGACACCATTAGATTCGTCGCACCTTGAAGTATTTTTAGGAATTTTTCATTTTTATGAATTCATATTTGAATTTTGAATTTGGGCCGGTTTGGTACCGGACCAAACCGGAACCGGGCCGCACCGGTTTGACCGGTAACCGGTGACCAGTCAAACCGGACCGGTTCCCACTGATTAGGTAAACCCTGGCGTCGAGCACATGGGCAGAAAGGCGGCGAGCACAAGACCGATCGCCCGACGTGCTCGCAGTCTCCTCGGCGTCGACGCCCCGGCCATGACCCTCTCCCTGACCCTGACTCGCACGGCCGGCCGGCCGGCCACCGACGGGCGTCGTCGCCGCCGCTGTAAATGACGCTGCACCAGCGCGCACGCATGCATGTGTCCACGTCTCTCGAGGGTTTCTATTCATCGCATCCGTGATTTTTGCGGCTCCTATCGCAGAAGTGCTCCTCCCCCACCTCCCGTGCCTTCTCCGGCTCCGGCGCTGCTCCACCACTGCTCCTGCCGCCCTCCGCCGCTCCCGCCTCCTCCGTCGCCGCTCCCGCCGCCTCCACCTCCGCCGCCGCTCCTCTGCTTCCCCGGCTCTGGCGCCGCTCCCGCCACCCTCCACAACCGCTCGCGCCGCTGCTCCCCGACCTCCCCGGCTCTGGCGCCGCTCCCGCCGCCCTCCACGACCGCTCCGGCCGCCTCCGCCTCGGCCGCTCCCGCCTCCTCCGCCGCCGCTCGCGCCGCCTCCACCTCCGCCGCCGCTTCTGCGACGTGATGCTCAGAAATCGCGCGCGCGATGAATAGATCTCCCCCGTCTCTCCGGCCAGCCCGCACCGCACGTGCCCTGATTTTACTGCGCGCCAGCAGGCACTTCCGGTCCGGACGCCGTGCAGTGCAGGTACGGTGCTACGCAAAGGGACCACAGCCACACGTGTGCGCACGCTGTGGCGAGACGAAACTGAAGTGCATGCTTCGACGGCGTACGTACAAGACCCGAGCATTGGGCCGTTTGACTGTGCGACGTCTGCAGCCCAGCTGGAAGCCTGGAAGCCCGCATGCTCGTGAAAACTTAAAAAGTTTCGCCAATCCGGCCCAGAGGCCATCCACATGCAACGTCTGTGGCCCAGCGGCAACCGCCGCGCATTGGGCTCAGCAGTCAGCAGCTTCGAAAGAGCTAGCGGGCCCATGCGGGGACTTGGAGTTGGGCTTTCACCGCGGACAGACTCTGCCGAGAGTAGAAAGAAAAATAGCCCATTGAGAAAACAAAAGGCCCAACTCGATCTAAAAGTAATAAAAGAAAAGGCCCAAGTGATGACGACGGAGGAAACGAAGCGAAGCAGTAGCGAACCAACCCAAACCAAACCAACGGCGACGGCAGCATGCCGCCGTTCCCCGTGCGCCTCCCGCCGCCGTCGTCGACAACCCGCGCCGCCGCGGCCGCGGCGGCCGCCGTCGGGGCCCTGCTCGCCACCGTCGCGCTCCGGCGCTACCTCTCCACCTCCCGCCGCCGGCCGTCCGCCTCGGTGGCCATGTCCGCGCTCAGGAGCAGCACCAGCGCCTCCGCCGCCACCACGCTCGTGGCGTACGGCAAGTCGCCGCAGGACCAGGAGCTCCTGGCCTCCGCGGCCGGCTCCCTCGCCCTATGGGAGGGCGATTCGGCATGGGGGTTCGCCGTAGCGCTCGCCTACGAAGGCGTGGGGTTCGACGCGGCCGCGTACATGGGCGCGCTCCGGGCGCGGCAGTTCGGGAGGTGGATGATCTGGTCCCCGAGGATCGGCTCCACGCAGGACCTCATCATGCAGTGAGTGACTGAGTGCAAATTTGGTTCTAAAGGGATTTGGGGGGCTCTTTTTTTAACGAACCGCACAAGATAGTGCGAGTTTCATTGATATAGCAGAGAAAATACAAGTTTACAGTTCTGGGAGGCCATAGCCAGAAAAATAAAAAAATTGAAAAAAAACAAAATTCGCCCTGTTGGATTGGGACGTCAACACGGGGAACACAACAACTCAACTCACTCGGTTGAATTGGGTCATCAACACGAGGAGAACTCAAACTGCCATGAGAGGCCCGGAGGTAACCAACCCACACAAAACGGCAACAAAGTCGAAACAAGCCGCAGCACTCATCCGCACTCCACACTCTTATAATCGTCGAAAAAACTTCGGTGTGACCCAACGTTGAAAAAGAAACGAAGAGGCGGACAACACCGCACCAAGAGGGTCACCGCCATGCAGGATCCTTCGCCGCGATGCCGCTGCAACCAAACACACCACCCAACGGAGTGAACAACATCAGATCCGGTCCACTTGTAGACTGCCACGCAGTAGCCGCCACAATATCACAACGCGCGGGGGCCTCGCCGCTTCCGCCGTTGGACTCCACCTCTCACGTCTGCGCACGGGGGCCTCGCCACACCCGCCACAAACCTCTACGCCCAGGATCCGTTTCAGAAGTCGCCGTCGGAGTGATGAGCAAAGATGCCCTGCTCCCCCGGGTCTCTAACAAACCGCCGAGCCATCGCCGCAGTGGGGGCTCCCTTTTGTTCTTATTGTACTTTACCTCGCCGTCTTCTCGTGTTTGCAGGAACTTTGTGAAGCTGCCGGTGGGCGTTGTGTGCGTCGCCGACGTGCAGTTCAAAGGGAGAGGTGCGTGTGATAGTGTCATTAACACGCGCTTGTTGCCGTTTGAGCTCTTGTGGTGATGAATGTGCAGCTTTGGTTAGCAAGCTCTCTCAAGTTTTAGACGGATTGATGCTTCCTTCTGTGTCTGATATGATTGATTAAACTGATGAAACCAGTGGCGGAGCTCGCGGGAAAATTTAGGTGGGGCAGACTCACACGACACCGGCGGCTGCTGGATGTTCCTCTCCACCATTAGTTGTTGCTGCCGACGCTGCTACATGTCCCAGCCACGCCCAGTAGGGGGTTCCATACCACTGACGCCGTCCGCTTGCTCTTCCGCCTCCTCCAGCCAGCCCTCCGTGAATCAGACTGAGCGAACGACGGCGAGGCGAGTGCACAGCACATATATCATAGGGGCGGCGAACGGATGGAGGTACGACAGCCAGGCACAGGAGGGGCCGCTGAGGGGACGAAGTTGTGAGGGGCGGGGCAGCGGCGGCGACGGTTCCTTGCTCCTGGCCGACTGGGGCGGTGTCGGTTGTCGGGCGGACGGAGAGGAGGGGCGATTCCGCGAGGGGAGGGGCGATAGGCAAGGCAGGCCAGGCCCCCTGGACTTCATTCAGTGCGCGAACCCTTGGTGGGCCAAAAAAATAAATGGGCAGTCTTGACTAGTTCGTTGGCCACCGGCCCAAAACCAAACTTCATCTTCTTCCTCCGGCTAACAGACCTCCTGTTCGTCCGCCTCCAACCTTCAGGGGCTTCAGATCGGCGATCTGCAGCCTAGAACGCCATGGGAGGGGGTCTCGAGGGGAGAGTATGCTCCATCAGTAGCTGGGGCAGCTGCCCCACCCTGCCGTATGGGGAGCTCCGCCTCTGGATGAAACCATCCGAAGCCTGCTGCACAATTTTTAGGACCAACTGCTGGAAAAATGCATTGTGGCGAACACTTGTACAACCAAACAAAAGTTTTTTTTAATTGATTCCCCCCTTTTGCAATCATCAAGATTAGGTGGGTCACGTGTTCTTGACTAAACCAAAATGTGCGAAATATTTAACTTTCCCTTTTTCTTCTAGCTACCTAATTATATTGTGCATTGTGCGGCATCGTGAGGTTACATTTTCTCATTCCCAATGAACCATGCAGGCAGATCAAAAGAATGTGTGGGAATCGCCACCAGGGTGTCTCATGTTCTCTTTCACATCACAGATGCAGGATGTGAGGAAGTTACCCCCTCTGGTAGCATATTTGGTCCTTCAATTGGTATTAGAGCATGGTTGAGGTTTTCAGTACCTTAACCGGTTCGAAAACCACTTGGCGACCATGGCGAGTCTTGGTAAAATCCCAGTGTTTTCCGGCGAGAATTATACTTATTGGAAGGTTCGCATGCGTGCCTTCTTGCAAAGCATAGGAGCCGAGGTCTGGGATATCACCAAGAACCAGGCGTACGAGGTGCTTGCCGTTCGGACCAGTCCTCTTCAGGTGTCCGAGCACGAGGCGAACGCCAATGCTGTCAATGCCTTGTTCGCTGGCGTTTCTCGTGCGGAGTTCTCAAGCGTCCAGGGTTTTCAGGAAGCCCACAAAGTCTTGACGTGTCTTGAGAACTACCATGAGGGCACACCTCAGGTGAAGGCTAGATTGTTCGAGACTCACCGGTGTGAATATGAGAACTTCACACAGGGGCCGAGTGAGAGCATTGGCGACATGTTCAGTCGGTTTCAATCGATTGTGAACAAAGTCAGTGCGAACAGATCTGCTGATGCCTTTGACTACACAGAGCACGAGAAGACCCTCAAGTGGCTCTACGCACTTGACCGCTCTGTGTGGGATCTCAAGGTGAACACGATCATCGAGTCTGCAGGCTATGAGACTCTGACCGTGAATGAGCTTTTCAGCAAGCTCAAGGCCACGGAGGTGGATAACCAGACACGAGCCAAGCTCAATGGTGCCCCTCCTTCCAAGAGTATCGCTCTTGTGACTGGCCAAGGTGGATCGAGCTCTAATGCTAATTCTGCTCTTGGCTTTTCTCTTGCCTCTTTGCCTTCTGTTACAGATGAGCAGTTGGAGACGCTGGGCGACGACGACTTGTGCCTCCTCATCAACAAGTTCCAGCGTGTCTACCACAACAGGCAGAGGAAGAAGAAGCTCGGGTGCTACCACTGCGGCGATCTGAACCACTTCATCGTCGACTGCCCCAAGAAGTCCGGCGGTGGCTAGAACAACAACTTCGACTACTACCGCCACCGCAACCGCGACGAGGGAGGCTCCAACAAGGAGCGTCGGTGCCACAAGCACCGCAGTCGTGACCGGGACAAGGGAGGACACTTCGACAAGGAGTCGCTCAAGAAGCGCTTCCAGTACAAGGCCAAGAAGCGGGAGAAGGCTTTCCTGGCGCAGCTCAGCGACCTCGACAAGAGCTCCGACACCGACCGCTCTTCTTCACCGACCTCTGACGACGACAAGAAGAAGAAGAAGAAGAAGCGGGACAAGGATGCCACCGGCTTCATCGGCCTTTGCTTGGCGGCCGGTCGGCGCAAGGGTTTCTGTACCATGGCGGGTGAGGCCAATGGTGCTCGTGCGTCTCCAGGTGGACTTGCTACACCGACGCATGATGGCTCTTCTCCTGGATCCGAGAGTGATTCAGAGGTAAACTCTACTATTGACCTGCTTGATACTGAGATTAGGGAGTTGTACGCCGCTCTCGACAACCAGAAGAGGCTGCTTAAGGAAGCAGCTAGAGAGCGTAGAAAGCTTAGGGCTGAGCTGGCTTGTGCTAGAGAGAAATCTGATGAGGATGAGTGCGCTGGTTGCATATCTCACATGAATGATCTTGTTGCTCTCCGTGCGAAGCATGATGAGAATGTCGCGAACTTAGATGTTGCTAAGACTTCGCTTGCTGACGTGTCTCACGAGCTAGCCAAGGCCAAGCATGAGTTTGAACTGGTCAAGGACGCTCCCATAGTTAGTTATGTGCTTGAATGTGATGAGTGTCTCATCTTTAAGTCTGATCTAGCTGCTTTGCAATCTAAATTTGCCACTGTTGTGTGCGAGCTAGAGGATATGAAGTCTAGGCCAATTTTGCTTGGTGCGTGTAAGCTGTGTCCCACGCTTAGGTCCGAGCTAGATGAGAAGAACGCCTTGATTAAGTCTTTGGGGAAGACTAAGGTCGTGGAGTCTAGCCCACCTATTAATTGTCATGTTTGCCCTGATCTGATTTCTGATTTGGATAATCTTGCGGTAGAGAGTCAACTTGGAGAATGAGAACACATATCTTAGGACGATTCTGAGTTGGGTTTTCTAGCAGTGAGCCGCAGTTGGGCATGATGATCAAGCAGTTTAAGCGTGGTGATGGTTTTGGGGTCGGTCACACATACACGAAGTCAGACTTTGACAAGTTGTATGGTAAGATCGGCAAGGCTGCTGGAGTTTCAAGTGCTCTAAACACTGCTAGCACGGGCACGTAGCCTTCGCTTATTGGCCCCGTGGATGGTGTGCTGAAAGAACCACAAAAAGCACCCCCACAGAAGCAGGTTTGGGTTCCAAAGCCCAATGAGCTGAGGAATCCTCTTGATACGCTCCCTGCTGCCACAGCCCAGGTTGCCCAAAAGAAGGGGGCTGCTCCTCCTCGTCCACAGGCGAGGCCTCCACCTCCCAAGAGAGAGGTGAGGTACCACTGCGAGTACTGTGACAGAGAAGGTCACCTGGAGGAGTTTTGCTTCAGGAGGAAGCGGGCTGTGAGGCGTGAGCAGGAGAGACGTAACTCGGACATGTACTCTGCTCGGGTGCATGGTCCTCCTCGGCGTGGTGGTAGGCAAGATGCTGGGGCGCGCCGTGTAGGTGGAGGACAGTGAGACGGTGGAGGTTACCGTGCTCCAGCGAGTGGTCGTTTTGCCGGTCGTGATCCTGGTCGTCCTTAGTACGGCTATGGACCACAGGACTGAGGCTTTGGAGGAGGTTACGATGCACCACTCTTTTCTCGCGGTGGTGGTCGTCAGCCTCGCGGTAGACGGGACAGGGGATACGTTTTGCCTGAGTTTGCTAACCCGTCTGTAGAGCAAATGGCTCGACACTGGTTTGCTTCACACTTTGCTAACCCCAGTGTGGAGACATTTGCTCACCATTTGTCTCACTATTGATGTGCAGGTTGGAGGCTTGGAGAACAGGTGGATCATGGACTCCGGTTGTTCGCGCCATATGACCGGGAATGACAAATGGTTCTCCAGCCTCACCCCAACGCGCCACAAAGAATACATCATATTTGGGGATAATGGTAAGGGCAAGGTACGTGGTGTTGGCGCTGTTAGAGTTTCTGATCGTTTCACCCTGAGAGAGGTTGCTTTGGTTTCGAATCTTGGCTTTAATTTGCTCTCTATTTCGCAACTTCTTGATGAGGGGTTTGAAGTTCGCTTCAAAGAGGGTTGTTCTCGAGTTTTGGATTCCAGAGGAGACCTGGTTTGCCGGATCGTTCCTCGTGACCGAGTTTTCTTGGTCGATTTCTCTGGAACTCCTTTTGGCCCTTCTTGTTGCTTGTTGGCTGGTCCTTCTTCTGATCTGTGGAAGTGGCATAGGAGACTTGGACATTTGAGCTTCGACTTGTTATCTAGACTTAGCTCACCTGGCCTAATCCGAGGATTGCCCAAATTGAAGTTTGAAAAGGACCTTGTTTGCCATCCGTGTCGCCACGGGAAGATGATTACTACTTCTCATCCGCCTGTTAATCAGGTGATGACCACTCACCCTGGAGAGTTGCTACATATGGACACTGTTGGTCCTTCTCGGGTGATGTCTGTTGGTGGGAAGTGGTACGTTCTTGTGATCGTGGATGATTTTTCTCGCTATTCTTGGGTCTTTTTTATGAGAACCAAGGATGAAGCTTTCGAGTTTGTTCGAGACTTGATCTTGAGGTTGAAGAACGAGCTACCCCAGGCCATGAGAGCGATTCGCAGTGATAATGGCACAGAATTAAAAAATGCTCATTTTGACACCTTTTGCAGTGATCAAGGTCTTGAACACCGGTACTCTTCTCCCTACACTCCACAGCAGAATGGAGTTGTAGAACGGAAGAATCGGACGTTGGTTGAGATGGCGAGGACGATGCTCGATGAGCATAGGACTCCTCGAAAATACTGGGCTGAGGCGGTTAATACCGCTTGTTATGTGTCCAACTGCATTTTCTTGTATGCTTTCCTGCACAAGACTTCTTATGAGTTGCGATTTGGACGCCAGCCCCGTGTTGACCATCTCAGAGTTTTTGGTTGCCAGTGTTTTGTGCTGAAAGAAGGAAATCTTGATAAGTTTGAGTCTCGCTCGTCTGACGGCATTTTTCTTGGTTATGCATCTCATTCCAGAGCATACCGTGTGTTGCTTATTGATTCTAACATTGTCAGAGAGACTTGTGAAGTCACTTTCGACGAGACTGCACCATGCAATGCTTCTGTCTTTGAAGTTGCAGGAGAGGATGAACTCGGCACCTCCATCTTTGAAGATGAGGATGAAGAAGATGCGGAGGGTGATGCTGAGGCTACCACGCGTGCTGTGGACCCAGTCGCCTCCACCACAAGCTCGGACGATGATGACGACCCCGATCCGACTACATCCACTTCCCGGGGGCCGATCGAGCAGGTGACTCAGCCTTCCCCAGCTGAACATGAGGAGACACCAGCTTTGGTTGAGGAGGAGGCGACTTCGACAAGGGAAGCACCGCGACACAATCAGCGTCGTCACCCACCTCAACAGATGCTAGGTGACCTCAACGAGAGAGAGTCACACGGTCTAAGGTAACAAGTATCGCTGGCTTTGCTCATTCAGCGTTTGTTGCCTCTTTTGAGCCCAAAGATATTGGACACGCTCTTTCTGATTCTAATTGGGTCAATGCCATGCATGAGGAACTCGAAAAATTTGAAAGAAACCAAGTTTGGTTTTTAGTCGAGCCTCCACCTGCTTGTAATCCCATATGAAGGAAGTGGGTTTTCAAAAACAAGCAGGGTGAGGATGGGTTGGTTATTCGAAACAAGGCTCGTCTTATTGCCCAGGGGTTTTGCCAAAAAGAAGGGATTGATTTTGAGGAAACTTTTGCCCCAGTTGCTCGTTTGGAAACGATTCGGATTTTTTTTTCATTTGCTGCTTCTAAGGGTTTTAAAGTTTTCTAAATGGACGTTAAATCTGCCTTCTTAAATGGTTTTATCGAAGAAGAGGTTTATGTGAAATAACCCCCTGGTTTCGAAAATCTCAAGTTTCCAAACCGTGTTTATAAACTTCAGAAAGCAATTTATGGTTTGAAACAGGCACCTAGAGCTTGGTATGATAGACTGAAAATATTTTTGCTGGCTCAGGGTTTTAAAATGGGATGTGTGGATAAAACTTTGTTCCTCATGCGGTCTGGCACTGATTTTCTATTAGTTCAGATATACGTGGATGATATTATCTTTGGTGGCTCTTCTCACGCTCTTGTCTCCAAGTTTTCTGAGCAGATGTCCAGGGAGTTCGAGATGAGTATGATGGGTGAGCTGCAGTTCTTCCTCGGGCTGCAGATCAAGCAAACTCCTCAGGGCACGTTCGTCCATCAAGCCAAGTACACCAGGGACTTGCTGCGGAAGTTCGACATGAGTGACTTGTCTCCTCAGCCGACTCCGATCAGCACATCGACGGCGCTTGATGAGGACTTGAACGGTGAGGCGGTGGACCAGAAGGAGTACATGAGCATGATCGGCTCCCTCCTGTACCTGACGGCGACGCGGCCGGACATTCAGTTCGGCATCGGCCTTTGTGCGCGGTACCAGGCTTCTCCACGCACCTCCCACAGTTAGGTGGTGAAACGCATCTTCAGGTATCTGAAATTCACCCCTGAGTTTGGTATTTGGTACTCTGCGGATTCTTCTCTGGTTTTGGTGGGCTTTTCTGATGCCGATTTCGGTGGGTGTCGGTTGGATCGCAAGTCGACATCCGGCACTTGTCAATTTCTCGGTACATCTTTGGTGTCTTGGTCCTCTCGCAAGCAGGCTAGCGTAGCGCTTTCTTCCACAGAAGCTGAGTATGTTGCCGCTGCTAGCTGTTGCTCCCAGATACTTTGGATGAAACAAACCTTGCAGGATTATGGACTGAGTTTTGATAGGGTTCCCATCTTTGTAGACAACATGTCCGCTATTAGCATTGCAAAGAACCCTGTCTTACACTCCAGAACCAAACACATAGATATCCGATTCCACTTCCTGCGAGACAATCATGAGAGAGGCCACATAGACTTGATCCATGTCCCTTCAGAGAGGCAAACCGCAGATATCCTAACCAAACCTCTTGAGCAGGACACCTTTGCTCGCTTGCGAGGGGAGCTTGGGGTTTGTTACCCCTTTTGATCGCTGACTTTTCTTTGGTTAGCTTTGTAGGGTTTATTTGTTCTTATCGTAGTTTTCTAAGTTTGGTAGTTGCATTGTGCAGATGCATTGTACATTTCAGCATTTTGCATTGCCTCACTTGCACTAGCATTCTTGTATACATTGCTATGATCTCCTAGTACTTGCAAGTGTGAGTTTATAAACGTGATCATGAATAGCTTGCTCCACTATGTATATGACATCATCTGAGTTAAGCTATTTTGATTTGAAAATTTGAAAACATAGTCACCCTGTCTTGGCTACTAGCATGTTAGGGTGTGTTGATATGCTTTGCTATCTCATTCATGCTAGTGTAGTCTTTCGTTCAACAATTCATACTTGATATGATCTAAAATTGATAAAATTGCTTGAATTGTGTTTGAAATGGAATGGAAAGATCCAGGTGGGATTGCTTGTCGCACTGATCGAGCTTTCGGGACGGCTCACTTTGCACTTGTGAGAACCCGGGCAAGGCTGTGCATGACTGAAACGAGTGTCTTAAGCTTCTGACTGCCTTTGGCATAGGCTTGGCCTCGTTGCTAAGTAAAGCATGACAAGTTTTCAACCCCTGGCATTAAAAACTTGCTTGATATAAGTTGATTGCAAAATGAATGTTTACAACATGCTTCGGATGTTTTTGGCTCACCTGTATGAGTTTGATTAGCACTGTTTATCATTCCCTATTTGCTAGTGCTAGATCAAGGGTGATGCTTTTATTTCTCCTAAACTGAACTTGTCTAGCTCTAGACTGATTTGATATACCCTGTTGAACTAGATGCAGGTCTGGTTTATGGATGCACACATGCTTGTCACTAGATGATGCTCATATCCTTGTATCCCTGAATGCTTTCACTTACACCTCCTGCATTGCATTCATTGCATAGCATATGTTCAGGGGAGTCTCAGTTTCAGGGGGAGCTTTAGGTCTAAGCCTTGATGTATGCATGTGCCAACAAGGGGGAGAAGTTAATGGTCGAACAAGAGGGAAATTGTTTGATCTTTCCAAAAACTTGTTGTGCACAGGGCTTTGAGAGTGCATACATGTGGTGAGAGTTGCACTGGTAAGGGGGAAATGCATGGAGTTTCTACTTTGTTTAGCTCCTGGTTGTCCTTTCGCTTCTGGCATGACTGTGTCGTGCCCTGCCTCTGTCTTTGAGGAGTCATGCCTGTGTTTGATCGATTGCGTCGAGCCGTTGCCCTTGTCTGAGGGAATCGATTTTTGCTTGGTTAAGTGATTTGTTCTTGCTTCTCTCGAGCTTTTGTCACTTGTTCAAGTTCTCTCTTGCTTCCTTGTTCTTATTTGTTTTTGTTTCTCTCTTGGTTCGATTGTGGTGTGTTGACAATGCACTCATCAAGGGGGAGATTGAGGAATGTGGAGTACTCTATCCTGCTTGTGATGAGTGAATTATCAACAGTGCGATGTGATCATGCGCTTGGTCTTTGGTTGCAGGTACACGGGCGTCAAGTGTCAACGGAGAGCTGCCGTGGAGGTGCTGTGGCCGATGGACCGTGCGGTGGACGGCGGTGAAGGGCAGCCGGTACCGGAGCTCGTGTCGGGCGGCAACTATGGCGTCCACTCCTGGATCGAGGGCACAAGCGGCGACGGAAAGTGGGTTTCTTGGTTTGCGCCACAAAACCAAGGAGGCGGACGGCGGTTGAAGACGCCAAGTCGTGGAGGCACGGGGGTCGGTCTCGGGACTGACGTAGGCGACGGGCGTCGACGGCGTCCAGGGCCTCGCTGCGGGCGAGGAGGTGACGGGCATCGGGCGGCGTCTAGGGCCGTCAGAAGGCCGAGGTAGGAACGACGTCTAGGGCCACGGCGTGGAGGCGGGAATCTTCCCGCGCGTGGAGTTTTGGCGGTTTTATCAAAACCGGCCACCTACCTGGGTTTCGCGAACCCTCCAAAACCGCGAACCGGATCTTCATCGACATGGCGGCATCGCGGAGAAGGCTTCGAGTCAAAGAAAGAACCTCGGCCGTCGGATGAGTCCAATGTATCTTTTCCGGTTTTGCCCCTACGGGCTTTCTAGTGTCTAGTTAAGTCTAGGGATATTTTAGTCTTTAGTCTAGAGAGTTAGTGGGGTTAAAAGAGAGAGGAGGGCAGCCAACTCCCCTCCCCTCCACTGGTTCCCGTCGCCCCCTTCTGTTTTTCTTTTGTTCTTCTTGTTCCCCTCCTTCCACTCCTTCTCTAGGGTGAGAATTCCACCATGAATCTTTGAGATCTTGAACTGTGTTTCGATGGGAAAGGAGGCCCACCCTCCTAGTGTCCTCCGGGATTTCGTTCTGCTTCAAATCCATGTCTTCTACATCTTGTTTTTCGTTGGATTTTGGTTCGTCCTTTTCATGTAGGATTTGGTTTTTGGTGCTGTGCAGGTCTACCGGCCAGCAGCGACGGCGCTAGCAGCGAGCGGCGCTGAAGGCTGGTCAGCAGCAGGCGGTGCATGCTGCGCGCGCGGCAGGGGCGCGCAGGCCAACACAACGAGCGGCACGCAGGCTGCCGTGGCCAGGGGCGTGCGCGCTTGCCGGTGCAGGGCACCTAGTGGAGGCAACGGCGGAATTCAGCAGCTTTGTGGTTTGGTGTTTGTGTGATTCTTGTGCAGGGAGACGAATCGAGTGCGTGTGTGGGAAATCCCGGCTCTGATCGTGTTTGTTCTTCATCAGAACAACTCTGCCCGTAAGGTGTTCGATGAATTGCTTCACCAGTCTTTCCTTTTTCTGTTAATTTTGCTAGAATTTTTTTGGGTCCCTTTTGAGTAGCAAATCATGTTTTAGGGCTGCCTTCTAGTATTAGTCGCTTAGCTCCTTCTCTAGATTTATTTTCCTGCTCTAGGTTTAATTAATTTTCAGCTTAATTAAAACCTGAAAAAGCAAAACAAAAATTAGTTTAGTTGTTCCTGTGTTAGCTAGATTTCATTCCAGTATTTCTAGTTTTTGTTTTATCTATGCTCTAACCCCTTTGTTCGAGTTTCTGAGATATTTTGGCCTTCCGAACGCTTTGCTCTGATCTTCGTTTGCGTGGTTGAACTTGTGAGATTTTGTTCGAACTTTTCTCGATCGAGCTTCCGTTGTGTGTCAAGAGTATTCCTAGTGCCGATAGTCGTTCCGAGCTATGCGGTACTGACACTCTTCGTCCGAGGTGCGTTGGGTGTAATCGGGACTTTTCTCTTCGATTTTTCAAATCGAATTTGAGGCTCTCATTCACCCCTCCTCTGCTCGCCTATTTGGTCCTTCACAAAGGTCAGGAGGTTAAAGCTGCAACGGCTGAAGACCCTTTACTTGAACAAAGAATAGCAAGAGGGTAGGAAAACCATGAAGCGCCTCTGCTCTGCTGCTGGGCGCAATAGCTTCATCCAGAGTGTTGTGTCTTGGTGTGTATTTGCATCAGCCATCAGGTTCTTCTATAGCTGTGACATTGCCTTAGTTTTTTGTTCTTAGTGAGTTGAGTTTTAGAGCTGCTAAGATTATACTGGTTACTCCAGTGAATTGAGTTGGAAACTGTGTTTGCATTGAAGCTTAACTTGTTATGACTATTAACCATATGAAAGGAGATCCCATCTTTGTATTCATGCCGTTGTTCCCTTGGAGTGCTGTCCTATCTCCTATGCGTGCGTTGTTTTTTGAGGGCAAGACGGCCATACACTAGCGTGATGTCATTGATAACTTTGCACATATGGGCACAAACATGGACACACAGTTCGAGCTGGCAGGACGGATCCGAAGCAAACAAAAATTATTTGTTTATTTATAATAAATTCCTGGCTGCCTCACGAGCCCATCTGCTCCGCCCATCGTCTCCCTCGGCTTTCTTAAGCCCTCCGCTCCCCTTCTCTCTCCCACAGGAGTCCCAATCAACAAGGTGAGCTCCAATCTCTGGCTTGATGGCGGCTCGCTGCAGCTGAGAAGCTGAGTTATCTGCCCTCTTTTGATTCTCATCCTTGGAGGCTATCCCCTAGCGAGCTTCTTTTTCTAGCTAATCCAGTCCGGCGACCTCGGCTCGCCAGCAGGTCGGCCATGGCGCAGGATGATTCGGTTGTTTCTGCTCAGTGGCTGCACCAGCACCTAGGAGCGCCTGACGTTAAGGTACCTACAAAATTAATTCCTCAATTCTGCATGCTCCTCTTCAATTAGGAGATTTGTTTGCTTCTTTCAGATACGGAGTAACATGTTAGGAACAGTTTTCTTCTTCATTTACCATCCAGCTATACCCAATAAGGCTATAATAGTAGTATGTGGAGAACATAAACAGTTTTCCGTGGAGTAGCTATGCACTTGTGATAGTCTGTCAAATTTATTTTACATCCTTGCATGTCTTGTGTTCTTATTGTGCCCATAAAGAATTATGGAGTTACACAAGGATGTCTTTGTGACAGTTGTCTACCTTGTTTTAGGTTTTGGATGCTTCCTGGTACATGCCGGTAGAGAACAGGGATCCATGGGAAGAATACCAGGTTTTCAGAATCAGCTGTAACGTGTTTGTCACGTGCTTGTCTTTCAAAAGGAATACTGTAACGTGTTGCATCTCCCTTTTTGAGATAATTCTTGTTGCTAAAGTGTTATGATATCATCAGGTGGCACATATCCCTGGTGCGTTGTTCTTCGACATAGATGGCATAGTCGATCAGACAACTGACGTGAGAAATCTTTCTGGATATTTCAATGTTAGCTTAGTTGAAGTAAATAAGCAACAAGTTTTTTCTGGTGCTTTTGATGATTAATTGATATAGCCCTATTACTCAAACCTTATGCATTTAAATTTTGTCGCCAACTGACTGGAAGCTTATGTTTCAATTACTTACTGCAAGATGGCCATATAAAGCTTTTATCTTCTTTTTCTGAAGCATCACTGTAAGAATACATATGTTGCTCCTATGTATGCTGACCCCATGTCATTGTTTCAGTTACCACACATGTTGCCATCAGAAGAGGCTTTTGCAGCAGCAGTTTCTGCGCTGGATATAAAAAACCAGGATAAAGTTATTGTTTATGATGGAAAAGGATTCTTCAGTGCACCTCGTGTTTGGTGGTAAGCAGAATGTTTGGATACGCTTAATCATAATGATGAACCTGGCTGAACTTGCTATTTATATGAGTTGTTGGTAAAAATAATAATAATAAAAGTATGTAAAGTTGTTGATATTATCAAGGATTCCATTGTCTTCTGTTTGTGTGCATATGCTACCATGTTCGTATGACTTATCAGTGTATTGGTTTCTTTTCCAAACCAGAGTGACCGCTCGTTGCTTTACTCGATTAACATCCTTTACTTATGCACAAGATGATGACTTCATTTACAATTATCAATTAATAGGATGTTTAGAGTTTTTGGGCACAATAAAGTTTGGGTGTTAGATGGAGGTTTACCTCAGTGGCGAGCTTCGGGGTTTGATCTTGGAAGTGCCAACCCTGATGATGCAGTTGTTAAATCCAAAACTGCCAATAAGGCTGTTGAAAGGGTTTATAATGGTGAACTGGTGAGTCGGTTATAACTATGTTGTACTCATGATTGCTCAAAATTCTTCTTTTCGCTCATTGGATAATGACCCCCTTTTCCTTCCCTGTGCAGACAAATACAATCACATTCAAGACTGAATTTCAGCCTCATCTATATTGGACACTGGAAAAGGCTAGTCCATTTTTCTCCTGAAAACTCTAGGCTTGCATGCATAGGCTATAGTCCATTTTCACCTGAAAACTCTAGTCTTCCATGCATAGACAATACAGATACGCATTCAATATGATCGTGGACTAGTGCGTGTGGTTTTTTTTTTCCATTGCTCCCTTAATGTTTGCTGGAAGCCTGGAACTCCCTAATAATATGGATTATTCAAAAAAGAATTATGAAAATCGGCAACTAAATGAAAACATTATTTTCAATGATTATTCTCATGTGAAATGAGTTGTTTGATTCATGCAACAGGTCGCGCATAATGTTGCTGCTAAGAATTACCAACAAGTAGATGCCAGATCAAAGGGCAGGTAATATCTTGTACTCTTTATTTGTTAGTAACTCAGACTGTAGCAATACATTATAAAAGTTCTGGCGGTAACTAAATGCAGCATGCAAAACTCTTTTGAACTTTGGTTCGCAAAGGCTGTCTTCCAGTTTCAAGCAAGTGTAGGATTACATTAAACTGTTATCTGTATAAATGAAAAGAGACTTCACCTTTTGTGGATCTGTTAATTGTCAAAATAACTGTCAAATATACTTTCACTGCATAGGCAGATGATGCATGTTTTCATATTTGATCCTCTTCCTGAGTTGCCTGCAGTTTCTTGTTATGCTGAAGAAAACTCCTGGTTTTGAATTCTCAGATTTGATGGTGTAGCACCAGAACCACGGGAAGGAGTGAGAAGTGGACATATACCAGGAAGCAGATGTGTTCCGTTCCCAGAGGTGGTATAATTCAAATATTCAGTACATCACATAACACTTGGATAACCATGAATTGCTAAGAAATGATGCTGCTGAACTTGTCCCAGATGTTTGATGGTGCACCAAGGCTTCTGTCCGCTGATGAGCTGAGGAAAAAGTTTCAGCAAGCAGGTTTGGATTCTTCTGTAGTTAACTTTTCTAATCTGGAACTTGTAATTTTCCCATGTTCTTTGGCAAGGAAGAAAGCAACAACTTCTTCAAAATACAAAATATGAGAAGCAGAACAACAACTACATTGATAATTAAACTATATAGGTCACACTTAGAAGCAAATTTGTTTTAGGTATATCACATATGTACAGAAAGTCTGAAAAGTATGGTAGGCAATAACAATAATAGCACTGCATTCTATTTTTATCCAGGAATTTCTCTTGACCACCCCATTGTTGTCAGTTGCGGATCTGGCGTGACTGCCTGCATACTTGCTCTGGTCTGGAATCTTCCCCAGTTGTCTTGGATTTTGCCATGTGTCTGTAAAGCAATCTCTAATAATATCTGATTTACAGGGGCTCTATAGAATTGGGAAGCATGATGTTCCAGTTTATGATGGATCTTGGACAGAATGGGAAGCGCAATCAGATTCTGATTACCCAAAAGCTACCGCCACTGCTGCTTAAAATCCCCAACTATAAAGAGAAGTGAAACAGTCCATCCATCCTGGAGCATTCAGTTTAGAATGTCAGCAAAGATGACATTTCCATGTTACAAGCTTTGCACTTAAACAAAGGCAAAGCTTATAAGGGTAAGAAATGCCCAAAGAGATGAAGAGAACATGAAGCAGGGACAGAAAGTGCACCTTGTCAATTCTTGTGACCCTATTGTCAGCATCGAACTTATGGTTGACATCTACTAGCGTCATTGTATTTACCCATGCTCACGATATTGCAGCTAAATGAGTTAAGAATGGCAAATTCTTGTTTTTGGATCAAAATATGAGGATTAATGTATGAGAGTTTCAACTCTCACAACATTTTTTATTTTGCAAAGTCGATTAAATTGGATATGGAAATTGTTTTCTTCTGAGTTCTAAATGATCAATTGAGAGAAGAAATCAAACGGTGGGTATCTTAAACAGAAAAGAGACAGCTGTCTGTTTGTCTTTCTCAGTAAATGTGCATTTGTAATTAAAAGACAACGTCTGCTACCATTAGAGAGTTAAACTTACTCTTATAATGGGCCATGGAGCTAGGAATTGCTTTGAACATCCACGTGCCATGGCTTATCACGCCCTTTACAACATATGGCGAAATGAACTGAGCAATCAAGCATGTAGTCATCTTTACACCACATCTGCAATAAGCATTTCCTGCCTTCCATTCCCATACTTTGCTCCCAAACGTTCAGACCATGCACAGTTCCCAGTACTGCATTAAACTAAAACAAGAGTGCAACATGAGTCTCACAAGAGAATTGCACCAAGAGTGAGACTGCTGGATTCAGCTAAAAGTGGCATAATATGTCAGTGAATATGCTATAGCAGCAGCAGCAGCAGCAGATTCCGAATCAGCCAGCACAAGTTTCATCACAGTGCACTTCTGCAATCCCAGAAGTATCCTCACTCTCACTGAACATTGTGGATTGTCCAACATTCTTTCCGAGATCATCAGCTACCATAAAGGCACGAGCACCATCCTTTTGATGTACCCAGCTGTATCCACGACCTTTCACAACACCACGACTACTCATTAGTGCCCTAACAGCTGATGCATCGCCATGTCTGCCCAAGGAAGCATATATGTTTGATAGAAGCACATAAGGTGATGGATTCTTCGGTTCAAGGCGGAATAGATGCTTTGCAGCCAATTCTCCCAATTCAGCATTGTGATGTACCACACAGGCAGCTAGTAGAACTTCCCACACTATAGGATCATCCTTGTATGGCATTTTGTCTATTACAGCCTCGACTTCAACAAAACGACCAGCCCGCCCCAGTGCATCTATGAGGCAAGTGTAATGCTCAACTAGTGGTGTTATCCCATAATTGCTCTCCATGGAATTAAACAATGCAATGGCTTCATCAACAAGCCCAGCGTGACTACATCCTGTCAGCACAGCAATGAACGTCACACTGTCTGGTTTTTGTTTTGTAGTTAGCATGTACTCAAACAATTCTATAGCTTTCTCTCCAAAACCATTCTGAGCATATCCATGTATCATCTCATTCCATGCCACTATGTTCTTCACAATCATGCAGTTAAAGGAAAGGCGTGCATCATCCATGTTGCCACATTTAGCATACATGTCGATCAGGGCACTGCCAACATAGACATTCTGATCATAGCCATCTTTTAGAACCTGTGCATGCATCTGCCTACCTTGAGGTATGGATGACAATCTAGCACATGAGTTTATCATACTAGCATAGGAGGATTCTGTGGGAAACATTCCATTTTCTCGCATCTGCTTGAAGAAATCGAAGGCCTCTTCATTCAAAGAATGGATAGCCAAACCTGATATCATGGAATTCCAACATACCACATCTCTCTGTGTCATCCTATTGAAAATGATCTGAGCAAAACCAACGTGACCGCATTTTGAATACATGTCCACCAGACCATTTGCAACAAACATGTCGTTGTGAAGCAAAAGTCTTACTGAAGCAGAGTGCACTTGCTTGCCCAGTTCCAAAGTTCCTAATCTAGAGCATGAACTGAGGATCACAGCCAAGGTTGTCCTGTCAGGCTGCACTTTTTGATGCTGCATCCTCTTGAACAACTCAATTGTGTCCTGATGCAGTTCCTCCTGGCAGTAACCAGATAACAGAGTGTTCCAAGTAGTCACACTTGGCTTTGATATCTTCTCAAACATTGTACGAGCAGAAGGAACATCCCTCGCCTTAATACAGGAAGCAAGCATGTTACTATAAGTGACCTCATTGGGCTCAAAGCCTGACTCTTGCATGAGGTCCAGCACTTCCATGGCCTTAGCATAGAGGCCCACCTGGCCATATCCAGTTATAAGGATGTTCCAAGAAACGATACTGACGCTGGGCAATGACTCGAAGACTTTCATGGCCTCGTCCACCTCCATGCACTTTGCATACATATCCATCAAGGAGTTTCCAACGTGTTGGTCTGATCCAAACCCTTTCCTGACAACCAATGCGTGAATGGACTGTCCAAGCCTGATTGCACGAACGATGCTGTACTCACCAGCGCAAGCCTGTGCACACGCGCCGAGAACACTGGAGACAGCCACCGGATCAACACGGACCCCGCTTCTGCTCATGCGTGCAAACAGCCTGAGCGCATCGTCCGCAGCCCCGCTCTGCGCCAGCCCGCCCATCATCGCCGTGAACGCCACCTCGTTTGGGCGAGCCATCCCGTCGAACAGCCTGACGGCATCATCGACGCTCCCGCACTTGGTGTACATGCCGAGGAGCGCGTTCTCCACGAACTGGTTCCCGTCGAGCCCGACCTTGACGGCGAGCCCGTGGCAGCGCCTCCCGTCGTCGAGCGCAGCCACGGCGCCGCACGCGCTCAGCACGCTGGCGAGCGTGAAGTGCGTCGGCGCGAGGCCCTCCTGCAGCATCCCCTCGTACATCCCCAGCGCGTCCCCCGGCGAGCCCGACCGCGCGACGGCGGCGATCACGGTGTTCCAGGAGACGGCGTTCCGTTCGGGCATTCCGCCGAGCAGGTCCCGGGCGGCGGCGAGATCCCCCGCGCGGCAGGCCGCCGAGATCGCGGCGTTGTAGGAGTAGACGTTGGGGTGGGGCAGCGCGCGGAAGGCGCGGAGCGCGTGGCATGGCAGGCCGGAGAGGGAGTAGAGCTCGACGAGGCGGTTGAGGAGGAAGGTGTCGGCGCCGAGGCCGGCGGCGAGGACGCGCGCGTGCGCGGCCCTGGCGTGGGCGCGGCTGGGCTTGGGGCCGCTGCTCCGCTTGATGCAGGCCTGGAGCACGGCCGCGAGCTGGGCCGCTAGGTTTGCCATCGCAGTCGTCACTCGGCGTCAGTCACAACATTTTATACTGCTCCAGAGGTTCAATTCGTGCCTGGGCCGTAGAATTGAAGTCCAGTTTCTCCTTCCTTCCTCTACTTGGCCCGCTTTAAAAAAAAGTCACAATTGTGTCTATAAAATTGTCTTCATTCAAAACGGCACGGCTCTATTCATTACCCGATTTGCCGGATACCAAGATGAAGCAAATTCTAGAGTCGTGTTTTTGCTACCCTAAACGTTTAAACAAACTAAAGTCACTAATACCCGTTAGCTATTTATTTGAGCTAAATAGCTATTTAAGTAGACTAAATAGTGATTAAACGGGATAAACGGTTGATTAAACGGATACGGTAAGCCACTGTGTGGCGCATACACGGGCTAAACGTTTGCGTCTACCTATTACAAACCAAATGGGTAAACAATCAGGTACCCTGTTACAAATCATATCGGCAAAACGAGACTTTCCATCGAGAAGATGGCGATCTAATACAATCTCGAATTTCTTTTAAATTGCATTTAGAACATTTCGAATACTACTCACATCTTTAATAGCTTTCGCAGCAAAGATGGATTTTCCCGGTGAAGTCTTTTCCACTCCTAAAGCAAAAGATACAGTTTCCTAGCATTTGGGGGACTCTATTGGTGGGTACGGGTGTGGGGCAAGGACACCGCTAGAGACGTGACAACGTAAAGTCATTCGACGAAGAGGAAATAGTGGAAGTAGAAGAAAACAATCCTGATGGTTGAACCACGATCCGACGATCGGTGGAGGAACAAAGGCTGGGTGGTGACTTGGTGAGCATAGGATAGATCAGGGCGGGGTGCCGGCCCTGCAACAACTCGACCAGCTCAACGATCGCATCCAATCGATGCCTTATTTTGCGTGGACTTGGCCCGGCCGGTCACATCAAGTCCACGAGTGACCTCGTCGGTTTGCGCGCGAATTTTTAAACGCCTCGCTCCTTATCCGCCGCTGCGACCTGATTGGCGCCTCGCCGTCCGGAGTGCCTTGCCTGCACAGGACCCGGTCGCGCGCGGGGCCCAGTCGTGTCCAGGAGCCCGGAGCAGGCAGCGCAACCATGCAATGCAAGCTGAGCTCTGGCTATTATATATATATTCGCGTCCTACATCCAGGCCTCTTCATTCTCTCGTCGGCGGCGATCACGCAGGTGTGCTCTCTGCCGGAATAGCCGCGAGAGCTTGAGGGCGGCTGCAGCCAATCAGCCATGGCCATGGCCAGGTCTTGCGACCTCGTCCTGCTTGCTCTTCTTGTTGCAGGCTTGGCGGCGTCTCTGCCTCTGGCCCTCGCCTACGACCCGAGCCCGCTCCAGGACTTCTGCGTCGCCGACGCCGCTTCCGATGCTACGCAGCGTTTCATCGCTCCACCATATGCTGCTTGTGCAGCAACATCGATTCATCAATGGCGGCGGCCTTGCTAATCTTTTATCCCCGTTGGATCGCTCGCGCGCGACCCGACGACGCAGTGTTCCTGAACGGGGTGGCGTGCAAGGACCCGGCGCGCGTGTCGGCCGGCGACTTCGCCTTCTCGGGCCTCGACGCCGCCGGCGACACGGCGAACGCGCTCGGCTCCCGGGTGACCCTGGTGGACGCGCGCGCGGTGCCGGGGCTCAACTCGCTGGGCGTCTCCATGGCGAGCCTCGACCTGGCCCCCGGCGGGCTCAACCCGCCGCACACGCACCCGCGCGCCTCCGAGGTGCTCACCGTCGTCGAGGGCCAGATGCACGCCGGGTACGTTCGTCGCCGCCGACGGGACGCTCTTCGCCAGGGTGCTGTCCGCGGGCGACGCGTTCGTGTTCCCCAGGGGGCTCGTGCACTTCGAGATCAACTTCGGCGAGCGGCCCGCCGTGTGGATCGCCGGCCTCAGCAGCCAGAACCCGGGGGTCGTCCGCGTCGCCGACTCGCTCTTCGGCGCCACCCCGGCCGTCACCGACGACGTGCTCGCCAAGGCGTTTGGGATCGACGCCGCCACCGTGCAGAGGATCAAGGCGCAGTTCGCCACCAAGAAGTAACTCGACTAGAATTCGTTACGTGCCTGGGTGTCAGTCAATTTGTGTGATTGTGTCGTAGAATTTTATTTGTTATGATTTTTCTTGTGTGTGGTGTATTTATGTTTAGGCATGCCCTCTGAAAATAATGTTTTTCCGGTCAAAAGTTGTCATCTTCATTTTTTCCATCCTTTTTATATTTTTGTACGCAGGAATATTACGCATACTATATTTTCAGTCGATTCCTCCTATGCAATGTGAGATTTTGAGTTTAATCCACGGCCTTCAAAGTTGTACAATTGGACAGAGACCACTAGACAGGCATGGGGCCATGTAGGTGATCAGCACATCTTTTGGGCCGGTAGTGTCACGATGGGCCGAAGCAACTAGATCTAGTGGTGCGTCTGTTTGTTTGAGCTATAGCTTTTGATTTTTTTTTTTTGAAAAACTGCTTCTGGTGTCTTGGTTTTGAAAATCCAACATTAGCTTTTAGAAGAAGATGTGTTTAGTTTTTTGAGCTTAAAAAGCTACGAAATGCTTGTAAAACTAAGCTTTCGAATAAACTCAGCTTTTCGGAAGCTGCACGAGAAATTCGCTATTTGTTTGAGCTTCTGGTTTTTGACACTAAGAAGCTACCAGGTGTTGACATCCAAAATTGGCAAATACCGAGTTTGCTGGACAATCTGGGCAAACCGGTCAGACCGGTCCAATAAACCGGTCAGACCGGTCTGGGCAACATTGTCAAAATACCAATTGGACTGCACCATTGTGTAGATCTCGTCGATATGATCGAAATACATATACAGATCGTCAAATTCAGAGTCCGGATGAGGGAGTTATGCCTCCCGGAAGACCTGCACCCCGGTCTGACCAGTCCAGAGCGGTCAGACCGGTCAGACCAGTCCAAAACAGCCAATCCGAGTTAGAAGTTGTATTTTGACACGAGATTTGTTAGGGTTCCGACTGTTAATGGGTACAGACCTCCCCACCCTATATATATGAAGGGCCACGGCTAATTGAGGTAATCCCAATCGAATCAACACATTTATCATTTACTTTTTTATCTCCAAACCCTAGCTTTTCCAACCCTTTGCTGTTCTTCGCTCATCTCTACGGCGTTCGAGGGCGTTATAGGTGGCCTGCCGACTCCAGGACAACCCTAAATCTGCGAGCTCCGATGGGGTCCCTCCCGAGCTCGTGGTTTTAGGTTTTCGCGGTGTCTCTGCCTCAATCGGTCTGACCAGTCTGAAGAACCGGTCTGCACAGCGAGGAGGATCGTTTGCGATCCGCGCGTGCTAGCGCTTTCGTGTGTTGACCAGAATTGTGTCAACATATTTTGGCGACTCCGCTGGGGAAGAAGAAATCTTCATCGTCAACCATGGCCGATAATATAGTAGATGCATCTGAGATCGACCCCGAGGACATCATCAATGTTGAGTACGACGACATACCTGAGGAGCGCCGCAAGCAATTCGAGGCGAAGCTCAGGATGGAGCAGGAAGAGGCCACGAGGAGATTGCTTGCATGTTACGAGAGGACTCGGCAAGGCGTGATCAAGAAGGAAGAATTCATCATGCCGACGTTCCCATCTACAGCGACAAGCGAAGTAAGCACTCCGTCTCCTGATTTGGTTGAACAATTTTTGTCCATCATAGGAGAAAGGATTGTTAATTCATGCGACCGTACAAATGATCTATTGCGCAATCTTGTCGATCAAGTGCGAGGTTTGGGTGAGGGAGAAGTCTTGAATTATAGTTGTTCTATTGAAACCCTTAACCCTAGTTCATCGGCAACATCTGCATTATATCACAACCGTTAAATAGTATGCCGCCGAGCTATTTTGCTGGGCAGTCACCGCCACCATGTTCGGCCCTACCAAACATGGCCGAACCGGTCAGACCGGTCCTACCGACCGGTCAGACCGGTGTGGCAGTGGCCAGCCCGGCAACACCATCACCATTTGCATCAATTCCTTATTCGGCTGGCCCTAGCCGAACGAATGAATTGGCAAATTGTGATTCCTCACATACTACTGTAGCATGCAGTGTGCCGCCTATATTTCTACAAGAATCGGGCGTTCGTCATTGAAGCGTCCCCTCATAAGAGAAGACTTAAATGTGATACAAAGCACCAGTCCCAGGAGGCTGATGCCACATTTATTACATCAGATGGTTCAAAACCGTACAAACCTTGGAGGACACTCGATACAGATAATGATAATGATTAACCAAGCTACGACATAACACCAGACCGCAAACCACATGGGGTCTACCACAGGCTCAGAGTACTGCGACAGCGGAGGCATCTCGTCAGGGCCGGTACCACAGGCAAGGTTGGGTGTAGAACGATAACCCTACTCGGCGTCGTCTGGTATGAAGTCTGGGTCTTCTTCTGTAAAAAGTAAGAGTGGGGTGAGTACAAACGTACTCAGCAAGTCCAATCACACCCACGGAGGGGTTATAACAGAATAATATGCATAGGTAAATCAAGGATAAGGTTACGGTTTAATTTGCAGAAAAACGATATTTTATGCAGGGGTTTATTTTAAGGAAAACTTTTTTGAAAATCAGTTTCTGGAGTAAACACGAAGTTTCAAATTTTAAAACTGCTACCGGACTCCCCGTCCGTCGTAGCACATGGCACAACTGCCGGACACAATTCCAAAGCAACTCACACCAGCCCATCCCAAAGAACACTAGTTATGTGACCACACCGTAACTCGCCCATTACCGTGGGCCCGGACTATTCGAATAGATTCTTAACTCTGCAGAGGTGTGCAACTTTACCCACAAGTAGGATACCACAACTCGAGCACCGTCGTGTCGGTGTAGATCCCAACATAGCCATTACCCACCATAGCTAAGCCTGACTAGCCATCACGGGATGCACCAAGGGGTCATTGACCATTCACTTAGGTATAACCGGGCATAAGCCACTCGGGGCTTATCCCTTTTCCTTAGTTACCCATTGCTCTCAGCTCTCCTGATGGCTACCACACCAACTAGTGGGATTTATGCTACGCCGTTGCCCATTCAACGGTCGAGTGGTTTGCACGATAGTGGAGTTAGGTGAGATGACACACCAACTCGGTCCTTAGACACGACAAGATGGATATCTCCCTTCTTTGCCCTGCCACACAGGCATAAGCACACCAGTCGGCAATTCACACAGAAATGCCGTCCATCCCATCCATACTCATCTTTCGAAAATCCACGTTTTATCCCTTCCCACACGCACACATTTTCTTTATCAAATAAATTATGTTATGAGTAAAGTCCTAAGCGTTCTAATATCGATTAACGTCCAAGCAAAATCAGACATTAATCTAGGTGATCAAGGAATGGTCATCACAAATCAAGGGGTGGCTATCCAACCATGTTTTCATGCAAGTAAAACATATGCAACTTTTTAAAACAGGCCATTGGGTTGTGTTTATAAAAACTAGGACAGAAACATGCATCAAAGGATGGGATTGAACTTGCCGTCTTCGTAGCCTTCGGGGAAGTCCTGTCCTTCGGGCTCGGGGTCGCGGAACTGGTCCTCGTTCTCCTACTCACAGTACTGCTCGTTGACGGGCTCTCCTTCGTTCACTCCGTGATCTACGACGCAAACAAACAAGACACAGGAAATAAAAGGTTTATCGTTGAGCTCGAAACAGAGACACATAAAATATAGAGTATAGAGTGCTAATTTCGTGTGGTTTCTGAGTGACATGGCCAAGACTGAGTTAAATTAGGCAGGGTAGAGTTTTGGTTTGATCCGGGGTTGTTTGGTACATGAAATGATAGGTTTTATAAAGGTTCGTGGGTTAGTTAAGGGGCCAGGGGCCTGGTTGTAAATAAGCTTTAGTAGGCAGGGGTCTGTTTGTAATTTTTGTAATCTTTTGGGTTATTCTGGAGAGGTCAGGGGTATATTTGAGATTAAGTTTATATTGGAAGAGGGTTCATTCGCAAATATATTAAAGGTGGGGGTGATTCTGCAAAAGGCAAAAAGGGTGGAAGGTTCCTTTAAGAAAAAGAGGAAAGGGGGAGGGGGTTTTGGCAAAATTGCCATCCCCTTCCTCCCTCCCACGCTGGGAAACAGGGGAGGTGTCCCCGGGGTGCCGGCGGCGGCCGATTTGGCCGTCCTGGACCACGGCGGCGGCCGGGGGTGGGGGAAAAGGGCTAGGAGGGGCGTGGGGTTCGATTCCCCAGCTCACCTCGGCTCGGGGCGCGGCGAGGGAGCAGGGCGACGTGAACCGGCGGCGGCGGGCGGAAATGGCAGCGGCGGCGGCGCTGTGAGCTGCGAGGAGAGGCGGTGGTGGCCGGGGAAGTTTGGGTGCGGAGGAGCGGCGCCGGCGGGGCCTTTTATAGCCGTTGTAGGTCGGTTTGGGGGGGGCGTGGCCGGTGGCGAGTAGGTGGCGCCCGGCGGGCGGCGCGGCGGGCCTTAATGGCGCTCGGCCGCGCTCGCGCGTCGTGGAGCGGCGCACGGGCAGCGATGTTGTGCAGGGATGACGGGACGTGTGCGGCAGTGGTGAGCATAGGGCGGCGCTGTGCGGGGCAGCGGCGGGCGGCGCGCGGC
The DNA here is from genome assembly GCF_016808335.1 of Panicum virgatum. Lineage (NCBI taxonomy): Eukaryota > Viridiplantae > Streptophyta > Magnoliopsida > Poales > Poaceae > Panicum > Panicum virgatum. The sequence goes on from NC_053145.1 coordinate 4,923,237, forward strand.
GTGGCCAGGCGCGCACGTGGGCTCGGCGGAGCTCACGTCACTGCGGCCCGGCGCGTTCGCCCACGGCCCTGTGCTCCGTGCGCGCGTGCGCGCAAGCGGGGCGAGGCGCAGCGGGGTGGCGCGGGCGGCGAGGCGGCGGTGCGCGGGAGCGGGCAGCCTGGCAGCGGCGGGTGGCGCGGCGGTGCTCCGAGCACGCGGTCCACGCGCGTGGACCGGCTCGGTGGGGCGTGCAGGACGAGCGGGGGAGGCGGGGTGCGGCTCGGAGCGAGCGGGGCGGCGTGGCGCGTGTACGAGGCCGGTGCGGTGGTCAGGCCGCTCGGCTCGGGGAGGAGGGCCGGGCACGGCGGCGCTCGGAGCGGGAGGCGGCTCGGGGCAGGCGCGACGGGTAGGAGAAAGGAGAGGGAGGGAGAGGGAGAAAGGAAGGGGGGAAAAGAGAAAAGAAAAGAAGAAAAAGAGAAAAGGGGGAAAAGAAATGGGAAAAAGAAATAGGGAAAAAGAAAATGGGAGGGAGGGAAAGGAAAAGGAGGGGGGGCGGTGCGCGCCAGCGGCGACCGCGACTGCGGTCGGCCACGCGTGGCGTGCGGCCGCGGGAGGTGGGGCACGCGGTCGGAGGGGAGAGAGGAAAAAGGAGGGGGCGGGATTCGCGGCGGCCGGTCACGACGCGTCGCGTTGGATGGGAAGGAGATGAGACGTGGATTGAAATCGGGTGTCGGGTCAGATCTCCGGGGATCGGGAGATCGGAGCAGGAGGGTTTCCGGGAAGTTAGGGTTAGGGTTTGAGTCGAGCTCAACAACAAAAACAAATTTAGCGCATGATTTATTTTGGTGAGTTTTCGGGATGTCACAGTCATGGGCCGATTCCGAATGATGTGTACAATGATTTGTTAAGGCGTGTACCTGTTAGTTCTGCACAGACGATGGTGCAAACTGATCCTATCACACATCGTCTAGCTTCTAACGCACAAGCAGCTACAAGTAGATATTATAAAGCCGATCTTGCAGAAGATCTGGCTAATATGTTTAAAGCCAAACTCAGATTGGATGTGGGAGGATCTCATTTACATCAAAAACCATATCCCGATGACTTTGATTTGGTTTCTTATCCCTTTGGCTGGTGTGTTCCTGATTTTATAAAATTCAATGGTGATGATAATAGAACAACTTGGGAACACATTAGTCAATATGTGGCTTAACTTGGAGAGGCTAGTTCTATAGATGCTTTGCGAGTTCGCTTGTTTTCTTTGTCTTTGACTGGAACTGCTTTCTCTTGATTTTTGTCATTGCCTCCAAATTCGGTCCACTCTTGGAATGAATTAGAACAAAAATTCCATGATCACTTTTATAGTGGAGTCAATGAAGCAAAATTGACAGATTTGACATCGGTTAAACATGGTAGAGATGAGTCTATTCATGACTACTTTATAAGATTTAAAGATGCAAAAAAACCGGTATTTCAATTTGTCAATTTCTGAAAGAGATTTGGCTGGTTTGGCTCTTGGTGGTTTATGCTCTCACTTTAAGGAAAAACTTAAGGGTTATACTTATTATTCTATTAATCAACTCCAAGTTGAAGCTTTAGGCCAAGAGTGCAGATTTAAATGGGCCAAAGAAATTTGTGAATCTCATCAGTCCAATACACATGTTGATTGTGAATCCGATAATTCAGACAATGAGAAAAAGGGAGTTTATGTTGCTGAGCTTGTATGGTCTTTTGAGGCTATACCTTATTCTTGTTCATCACTTAAGCCGATTCAAAAGAATCGGCAAGAAGGAGCTCGTTTAACTTTTGATGTTTCTAAGTGTGATCGCATATTTGATGAATTGCATAGAAACAGAAATATCAAATTGTCTCATGTCATACCACCGCTTGAGGAGTTAAAGCGGCGTGCATATTGCAAGTGGCATGATTCTTCTTCTCATGCAACCAATGCTATCAATGTTTTTCGTCGACAAATACAATCGGCCATTAATGAAGGACGATTGGCTTTGCATGAGAACCAAGTTGACAAGGCGCCGTTCCCTGTACATACCATTGATATGAACAACGCCAAGGTACTCATTCGGCCAGTACAAGCCGAAGAAGCTAAAGGAAAGAATGTGATTGTTGGTGAAAAAGGCCGAAGAATGTCAATGACAAGATTCTGGTCAGGGAAGTGGTGCTAGAAAAGACTCCAGATGGCAAGAAGTCATTGAAAATTACTTTGAAAGCTTCAAGACCCGGGGAGCAAGTAAGTTCCTCGCAGAACTCGAGTTGGCCTGTTACCCAGGCGCGACCGGTCAGACCGGCCTCATCGACCGGTCATACCGGTCATCCCCAGGGCCGACCCAAAACATTTCAGCCCAAGCGCTCAGAAGTGGATACTTGAAAGGTGAATGAATCAAAGGTGCAAGGAGTTGTGAAGCAGAAGCTCACCTTTGATCAGTTGCTGAATAAGTATGCAAAGGTCGTTCCAAAAGATCGGTCGCTAAAAAAGAGACCAAGGTCACCTCTGCATCAAGGCAAATCTGCATCTCCTAGAGGAGAATTCAGCAAGCACAGAAGAGACGTCACCACCTTGTTCCCTCCTCAAACAGTGTATTCTACTATGCCATGGGCGCCGCCGGCATCGGATTCTTCTTGCCCAACGTGGGAGCACGAAGGAATTTGGATGCAATGGTATCCGATGCTGCATCCACCATCTCACCAGAAAGGAGGGAACTTCAGAAAACCTGTTTTTGATAGGTTAGCACGACCGGTGCATGATCAATCGGGATATCACCGATTAGGTCAGAGGCAACAGCCTACACCGGTCAGACCGGTTACCACCGACCGGTCCCACCAGGGACCAGGTCAATTTCGTTTTCCAAGACAGGTGTACCGTGTCAAGGAGAATAAAAAAGAGGTACAGTCCACTACTGATTCAGAGAAGATCAAAGCCAACGATGTTATGCAAATCGGCAACATCAAGGTGGCTGTCACTGAGTCGGGCACAAGACCGATGGTTCTTGGTAAATCGGTTGATACCTCTATCCAGAGGCCGATCATGGCGGATGATCATGAGGCCAGCAGCAGCACTACAACATCAAGGTACTTTCAACCAAGGTGGTGTCCGTCAGGGTTGACTCGTACTCAAAAAAGGAAGCTGCAACGTCTACGATGTCAGGAGAAGAAGGGACATGAGGTCGAAAAGCTAAAGGCTGGGCAATTTAACAAATGCAGGCCCATCATCCCTCAGAGCAAGGTGTGGCGGGTCAAGTCAGCTGACCCGCCAGCAAGACCGGTCGGACCGCCCTTACCGACCGGTCTGACTGGTATAGCTGACCGGTCTGACCGCCCTAACCAACCGGTCAGACCGGTCCAGCCTGTAGTTGAGTAGAAAGCCGAATCAGAAACGCCCATTTTGGCTCCTTGAAATGAAGAAATACTACTGGCGCCTTCAGTACAAGATGATGAGGAGCTAGTGGATCACGAGGCTACACCAAGAATGCAGCAACGCGGAGCTCAACGAGACTTTAGTGCTCGGGGGGGCAGGAAATCGGCAAATGGTAATTTACCTCATGAAGTTTCTATTCAATATATCAGTTTGCAAAGGGTTCTCAAGACTTTGATTATGAAGTCTTGAATTGGTTTAAATTTTTAATATTAGCAAATAAAGCCGAATTAGAAGTTTTTTCAATTCGAGCTAGAAAGTTTGCAAACTGTCAATGAGGAAAAATGTAGAGATACTTTAAATCAATAAGCATCAGGTCATCATGTTCAAAATATATTTTCATGCTAAAGACCGATGTTTATTTATGTGTAAAATATATTTTCATGCTAAAGACCGATGTTTATTTATGTGTGGGGGCACATCATGAACAAACCGGTCTAAATACCATTGACACTAATATGACCGGTTGGGCTGCTACTTCGGCTATTGAGGTTTCATGACTTGTTGAGGCCGAGGTTAGTAGTTAAAAAGCTTGTTGTTGGACATTTGCATAATCCAAGACATATTGGAAGACAAGATAAAAACAAATCAAAAGGGTTCAAGAATAATTTGGCCATCTTTCAATATTGCAGCGACCGATTAACTTTATAGCAATTCGGTCATGTTATACGTCCACAACAGCTTACAAGTGTGAGAATGATTTTAACTGGTGTTTCAAGAGTTCACAGCCGAGGTCATGTGTACTCAGGCTTGGTTCACTCACACAAGATGCATTAATGGCATGGAGCAGGACTGAAGTAAAGATATTGAGCAGAATCAAATGATATAGTCGATATTCAATATCGCCCTTGAAGGCAAGACATGATTGGTGCAGGTGATTCTCATTGTTTCAGTGCAACTGGGCTTTGAGAGATGTTTCTTGGTACGCAAACTTTACCAAGAAACAGGGGGCATATGTTGACATCCAAAATTCGCAAATACCGAGTTTGTTGGACAATCTGGGCAAACCGGTCAGACCGGTCCAATAAATCAGTCAGACCGGTCTGGGTAACATTGTAAAAATGCCAATTGGACTACATCATTGTGTAGATCTCGTCGAGATGATCGAAATGCATATATAGATCGTCCAATTCGGAGTTCGGATGAGGGAGTTATGCCTCCCGGAAGACCTGCACCCCGGTCTAAACGGTCATACCGGTCTAGAGCGGTCAGACTGGTCTAGAGACCGGTCCGAAATAGCCAATCCGAATTAGGAGTTGTATTTTGACACGAAATTTGTTAGGGTTCCAACTGTTAATGGGTACAGACCTCCCCACCCTATATATATGAAGGGCCACGGCCGATTGAGGTAATCTCAATCGAATCAACACATTTATCATTTATTTTTTATCTCCAAATCCTAGTTTTTCCAACCCCTTGCTGTTCTTCACTCGTCTCTACGGCATTCGAGGGCGTTCTGGGTGGCCTGCCGACTCCAGGACAACCCTAAATCTGCGAGCTCCGATAGGGTCCCTCCCGAGCTCGTGGTTTTAGGTTTTCGCAGCGTCTCTGCCTCAACCGGTCTGACTGGTCTGAAGAACCGGTCTGACTGGTCTGAAGAACCGGTCTGACTGGTCTGAAGAACCGGTCTGACCGGTCTGCGCAGAACCTCGCTGGTGAGGACCGTTTGCTATCCGCGCGTGCTAGCGCTTTCGTGTATTGACCAAAATTGCGTCAACACCAGGAAGCTGGAACAAACATTCCCTTAGTTTTCGTTGAAGCAAATAGAGCGCGCTACTGCAATTGGCCCAACTCACTAGAGAGAGCATTATTATTTTTCGTAACTACTTGAGGCACAGAGGCAGCATTTAACCACTTTTTTTGTAAGATTAGTGATTTTTTTAAACTTAATCTAGTGAATCTTTCAGATGTAGCAGCTGCGTTGATGGGTATTTCGTAGCATTATCCTTATGACAATTGCATAGTAGATATAGAAGTATGTTAAACAAAGTACGATTATGAAGTTGCATTGACTATCATCCATCCAAAAGGCAGAGTCGCGGAGGAAAAAGATTTAGGCTATTGGCATGTACTTCAAGTCTTCAACAGAGGTTAGCCTTGCACTGGGAACCAGTAAGGCAGATGGTTTTGGCAATAGTAAGGATATGAAACGGATAGCAGATATTCGAATTATCTGACAGCCATATTCACTTAAATATCAATATGAATTCCGTATCTGTATTCAAATTTAATGTGGTAGTAAAATTGATACAACCGAATCTGATTTTTATTGATTTTTATTGATTTTCTCTGTCCGATTTTGTTGACAGCCAAAATTGGCACCAACCGGTCTGACCAGTCGAGGCACTGTGGCATGTCCGGCAGGGACCGACCGGTCTGACCGGTCCAGGTAGAGTCCGAGTACAACTAGGGTTTTTCATAGATTTATATCTGTAAACAGGATTTCTTGCGGGATAAGTCCACCCCACCCTATAAATATAAAGGGTCACGGCCGATTATAAAACCCAATCGAACCAATCAAATACATTTATCTTTTATTGTCTTTACTTTTTCTCTTTACCCTACTTTTCCAATCTCGACATGCTATTCTTTTCTCGTCTCCATGGCGTTTGAGGATGCCCTAGTTGGCCTGCCGAGCCTAGGGCAACCCTACGCGCGCTTGCCCCGACGGGGTCCCTCCCGGGCGGGCATTCGTCGGATTGTCGTCGTTCTGCACGGCGATCGGTCTGACCGCTCCACGCAGGAGGTGCTTCAAGGAGCTCCTCCTCGCACCGCGCGACCTAGCGCAATCGTGTGTTGGCCCGTAAAAGGCGTCAACAGATTCCACATCCATATTCGACAATATCCGACCCTATCCGTATTCGCTTTCATTCAAAAATTATTTAAAAATTATATTTATTTCTCATAACCCATACTATTAATTTTTACAATAAAGATATAAAAAATAAATTTACTTTTATATATTCTTGTTTTATCTTGAAATTACTTCTATATTTTTTATTTATATATAATAAAAATTATTTATGTTGTTGCAATATATTTTTATTTCTAATTTTATTTTCATGTATTTATTTGTTAACATATTTATTGATAAATAATCTATTTTTAACTAGCTATCTTTATTATATTATTATACTTTAGTTTGTACACGTATAACAGTTTTGTAATCTAAAACTATCAATAAAAAAATAGTTAAACATTAGCTTATATATCAAGTAAATATCTGAATTAAAATCCGAATTCAAGGTATCTGTTTGCATTCATATCCGAGAATATCCGAATCTGTATTCGTATTTGATTTAAAATATGGTAAAAAATACTATCCGAATCCGATCCCATGCAAATTCGATCTGTTTCCATCCTTAGTCAACCGGATCACCACTGATGCGACTAGCTAGGGGCTTAGGGCGTCGGAGCAAGTTCTGAAGAATCTGATGATCCAATAATGATGATGTGCCTGCTGAAGTAGATCCGAGGGAGGAGGATAAGCACCGGACGACGACGGACAGCTCACAGGCGGATCCCCCGGCAGCGTGCGCTAGCTAGCTAGCTTTTCCGATGACGGGGCACGCGCATGGCCCCGGTGGTCCTTCAGTCTGGGCCAGCGTGGCTCATGTGGCCAACACCAGCAAGGCAGCAAAGGACAGAGCCGGCCGGGCACCGGGCACGCATGCAGATCTGGTTGGCCATCCACGGCCGACCAGTTAGAGTCCTATGCTTGGCTAGCTCGCCACCATCCCAAGGTACTCCATGATGGATCGGTGGCGTTCCAAAATCTAAATCCAAATCCAACTCAACTCCAACCACCGATGCTCATAAACAAGGACACCGATCGATGCTCGGGAAGGTTTCAGAACCAAGCACGCTGAGATCAAACCGTCTCGCTCCCTTCAACTCATCCATCGCCTTCGACTCCTTCGAGGACAAAAGAGCAAGACAACACACCAGCGGTTGTTGGGAAACACCACACCACACCACACCCCACCCAACCCCGTCAGCCCGGTCTGCTGGCCTCGTTTAGTTGCCTGTGTAAAATTATAAAAATAAAATCTTTACACATTTGAAAAATTAAATATAGATTAATTACAAAACTAATTATATAACTCGTCTGTAAACTACGAGACGAATATAATGAAATTAATTAATTCATCATTAGAGCATGTATACTGTAGCAGTTATTGTAGTAATTTAATGTCTAATCATAGTCTAATTAGACTCATTAGATTCATCTCGCAATTTATAAGCAAACTATGCAATTTATTTTTTTATTTTATCTAGATTTAATACTCAATGAATGTAAGATTCTTTTTCGATATGATAGATTTGGAATTTTGAATTTACCAACTAAACCAGGCCTGAAAGCCGAGTACCCTTGCCGTCTGTTGACCAGGCTACCCATACCCATTGATGACGCAGGTTAGGCCCGTTCGCCGTTCCGGAGCAATCTCATGAAAGTTTCCTGAATTCTTCCGGACGACAAGTTGGGTTGCTCATCTCATCGTCTTCTCGTTCGATACTATACCACTATTATAGTAGTATATAGTATCAATTAGTTTGACCGTTTGCCACTGTAAGAGCCCAGAATTCAGAATTCAAATTGGAAGCTAAATGGAGATTAATTTTTGGCAAGACTTGAGGACCGGTCAGACCGGTGCTTCTTCTCCAGCGACCCATTTTCGCATCGCAGACTGACGCATGGCCGACATCGGCGCCGGCGGCGTGAGCGGCGGTGCACCCCTCTTTTTCCGGTTGCTTCAGGCGTCCTGGACGACCCCATCGTCCTCATCCATTCCACAGCTCGAGCCCTAACCCTCTCAATCACTTGCTCAGCTTCCTCCTCCTCCATTCCACCATGAACAGAGCTTGAGCAGCTCACGCTCGTTGGCCGAATCCACGGGTTTCCCTCCATGGATACCAAATCCATCGCACCTGAAGCTCATTGTAACGCCCCGAAAAATTTACTAAAATAAATCACGTGCTAAAAATAATTTTCAAAACTTTTTTCATCGTTGAGCTCAAAATCTTCCTAAATCCCTTTCGTCCGAGATCCTGATTCCTCGAAACTATTCCCGGCGACCCGCCATCCTGACACCGGTACAAATTCCCATCCCTTTCTTTCCCTCGTTCCGCGCAACACGCTGCGCATCGCCGACAGGCGCGTGTGCTCGTCCGGTCGCGGCCGCCGCCGCGAAATCCGCCGGCGTGATCTCCCTTTCTCTCTCTCTTTCCCTCTCTTTTTCTCTCTCTCCTTTTCTTTTCTTTTTTCTCTTTCCTTTTTCTTTTTTCCCCTCCTTCTCTCTCCTTCCTCCCTCTCCTCTCTGCCGCGCGCTGCATGAGCAGAGCAGCTCGACGCCGCCCCCCCACACAGCACCACAATCCCTGCCTGCGCCACCGCCGTGCCGCTTGCCTGCCTCAACGCCCGAACTCCCACGACCGCCAGCGAGCAGAACCACGTGCGTGCCACGCCTTCGCCGCCGGCCGCTCCTGTGCTCGCACAGCACCCACGCACACCACGTGGCCGCGCCGCTCGCCGATGCCGGACTTGTCCCATCGCCTGGCCGCCTCGCCGCTCGCGTCGCCGAGCCGCACTGTAGAGCACAGCTCCCCGCCTCGCACCCTCGCCACTCGCGCCCGCACAGCCCGACGCCGAGCCCAACAGCCGGCCCCTCCTCCACGTGCGCCTCCCACCCCTGCTCATCGGCGCCCTCGACGCCCGCGCCGCCCCGCGACGCTCGCAAGCGGCCGAGCGCCATTAAAGGTGCCCTGTCATGCTCGCTGGCCGACACCAATGCGCCCCGCTCGCTCCACCGCCTTGCCACGCCTATAAGTAGGCCCTTCACCTCGCCTCCGAGCTCCACAACCGGTCCACCACCTCCAGCTCTCCACCCCGGCCCCCATGGCTAGCACGCTCCGCTGCACCCCTGTCCTTGGTGAGTGAGGGAAAAGGATCCCATCGTCGCCCTCTCCCTTTTCCCCCACGAATGCCCGCCCCTGGCCGCCCCTGCTCACGCCGCCGCGGCCATGGCCGTCGCGCCCCTCCCTGCGGGCCCCCTCCTCCGAAATTGGGGAGGGGAATCGACTCCTCGTGGCCTCCTCTCTCTTTTCCCCTTGGCCCCGGCCGCCGCTGTGCCCTGGGTCGCCGGCGAGGACCGCCGCCGTCGCCCTGCGCCCCCCCTCCTCTGTTCTGCGCGTGAGGAGGAAGAAGAAGGGCATATTTGCCCAAAGGCCCCTCCCCTTCCGTCTATTCTTTAAAGAGTCCTTCCCCTTTATGTTATTTTTCCAAATAAACCCCCTTCATCTTTAATTATTCCAAATCAATCCTTCCACCATTCAAGATAATTACCAATCGGTCCCTACACATTTCCAAAATAGCCCGGATGTTTTCCAAAATTATAAGCAAGTCCTTTCACTCTCAAAACTAATTACAAAGAAGTCCCCGAATCCCGGTTTAGCCCAAACTACTCCTTCGACCTATCATTTCATGCGCCAAACATTCTCCGATTGACCTGAAACTTTACCACGCCATTCCCAACATAATTTCGACCATACCATTAGGAAACCACCCAAAAATATCACTCCTATCTTCATATATTAATTGTTTCCGATTCGAGCTCAACGATAAAATCTTTATTGTGTGCTTGTTTGTGTGCGTCGTAGATCACGGTGTGAACGAGGGAGAACCCGTCGACGAGCAGTACTGCGAGCAAGTGAACGAGGACCAGTACAGCGACCCCGAACCCGAAGGACAGTACCTCGATCAGGACTTCCCGGAAGGCTTTGAGAACGGCAAGTTCAATCTCATCCTTTGATGCATGTTTTATCCTAGTTTTATAAACACAACCTATTGGCCTGTTTTACAAAACTGCATATGTTTTGCCTGCTGAAAATATGGTTGGATAGCCACCCCTTGATTTGTTATAACCATTCCTTGACCACCTAGATTAATGTCTGAATATGATTTATTCTGTTTGGATGTTAATCGCTGCTAGAACGCTTAGGACCTCGAACCCGGTACAACTTGTTTTACAAAAGGAAAATGTGTGAGTGTGTGGGAAGGGGAAATGTGAAATTTTCGAAAGATGAGTTAGATGGGATGGATGGCACTTCTGTGTGAATTGCCGAATGGTGCGCTCGTACCTGTGTGGTTGAGCAAGGATGGGAGATATCCATCTTGTCACAATTAAGGAACGAGTTGATGTGTCATCTTGCCTAGCTCCACTATCGTGCAAACCACTCGACCGTTGTATGCGGCAACGACTTAGCATAAATCCTACTAGTTAGTCTGATAGCCATCAGGAGAGTTGAGAGCAACGGGTGATCAAGGAGAAGGGAAAAGCTCTGTGTGACTTATGCCCGGTTAAAACCTCTGTGATAGGTCAATGGCCCCTTGGTGGATCCCGTGTTGGCTAGTCAGGTCTAGCTAAGGTGGGTAATGGCTATGTTGGGATCTGCACCGACACTAAGGTGATCGTGCTGTGGTACCCCACTTGTGGGTAAAGTTGCACACCTCTGCAGAGTTAAAATCTATTTGAATAGCCGTGCCCACAGTACTGGGCGAGTTACGGTTTGGTCACACAACTAGTGTTTCTTCTGGGAATGGATGGGTTGGTGTGAGTTGTTTTGGAAAAGTGTCCGGTAGTTGTGCCGTATGCTAAGGCGGATGAGGAGTCCGGTAGCAAATTTAAAATATGGATCCTATGTGGATCAACCCTACGTGTTACTCGGTGCGAGAAAGTTGCTTTGAAAATCCTTTTCTTTCAAATGAACCCCTGCATAAAAATTAGCTTTCCGCAAATTAAACCCTAACATTATCCTTGATTTACCCTGTGTATTATATTATGTTTATACCCCCTCCGTGGGTGTGGTTGGACTTGCTGAGTACGTTTGTACTCACCCCTTTTCTAATTTTTACAGAGGAAGATCCAGACTTCGTTCCCAAAGACGTTGAGTAGGGGTTCCGTCCTGCACCCAACTCTGCCTGTGGTGTTGGCCCTATTCAGGATGCTTTCGCTGGCGCGATACTCTGAGTCCGAGCTGGATCCCATGTGGGTCGTGCTCTGGTGTATCATCGTAGCCTTTTTACTTCTTGTTTTTGTCTGTCTCGAGTGTCCACCTTCTTGGAGGGTTGTATGGTGATGTACCATCTGATGTAATAAATGTGTATCAGCCTCCTGGCACTGATATTTATAACACATTTAAGTCTTTTCTTATGAGGGGACTCTTCAGGTGATATCAGAGCCGTAGATTAGCCGTAGGACGTGACCCCTAGGACTGAGATCTTTTTTTCCAAGCCTTTCCACATTAGGACCATCTATCCCCTGTGTACCCAAGTATTTGTGCAAAACTTATTCACCCTATCTTTGTTTTCAGATGGCTGAGGAAGGATGGACCCAGGGCCTTTGCCAAGCTGCACCTGGATTCCCCGGCCTCTTGATCAATGCCCTGGAGAGCCTTGGCGTTACGGAACGTCCAAGGTACTACAACAGAGAGTACGAGCACCATGATACCCTCCGCTGCAGGGTGATCCTGGTTATCGCCAGAAGTGACCGCTACCCCGACATCCAGCCATGGCGAGTGACCGCCATGGGGTTTAGGCACCAAGACACCTATCCCTTGACAGTCAAGAAAGCGCTCCGTTATCTGTGCCGGATTTTTGAAGGACACCTAGCCCCCACACCAATGAGATTCTTCCCTCCGGCCATCAGAACCCCAGTTTGGGAGGCTCGCATGAGAAGCCTGGAGCGACGCCGCCATGAAGAGGACCCCCTGTACCAAGTGGCTACCTACCTAGTCTCCTTGGATCAGCTCTTTGACGAGTAAGTCAGCATCCTGAGGGAGCAGACCCATCGAGCCGAGCAAGCAGAGCTCGCGGTAAAATTGCAACAGATCCGGGCAGCCCAAGCCGAGGCAAGAGCCGCAGTCGCGGTCAGCAGCGAAACGGTTGCCCAAGAGAGCCTCAGGCAGGCCCGGGACCGGCGTATGCAAGAATGGACCAGAAGTGGAACGCCAGTCCCGGCAATTGGGGAAGACCATGTCCTACTTGGAACGCCATCATAGGATGGGCACCACTGTTGGGAACCCCACAAGCCCCGCCTAAGAACCCTGAAGGGTCTACCGCCGCCCAAGAAGGGGAAGCTGCTGGGCAACCCCTGGAAAACGGGAACCTAGAGGATGGCGAGCAAGGACTACTCACACACTCCGCCCTAGAAGAAGGCTTGCCCCGCGAGTAGCTTGTCCCGAAGCCACCTAGGAGAAGCCCCAGTCCCTCTGGCTTAAGTTGTACCCTTAATTGTGACCCTTGTACACGGACGTGTAGTACGCGTTTGGCTTTGTCCCAGTGTGTACCCCCCTTACAGTAATAAAGTTGTTTGTGCTTGTTGTTTGCTAGTTTGTGTGCTTTCGGCGGAAGATAGATTCTGCCTTTTCAAAAATACGAATTAAACAACTTAAACATCACTTAATCCTAATCCCAATCTCACAAAGACTCTACCCAATCTACAGATGGCTTCCCGAAGCGGTACGAGGACCTCCCACAACTGGACCCCTGCAGCCGCTGGCGCGGGAGGACAACCTAATGGACAGAACCCTCTTCAGAACGAACAGGAAGTGAGCCAGAATGGAGGAGGAAACCAAGGAGAAGCGCCACTACCACCACCTCCACCTTTCGGGGACCTGGCACAGGCAATAAGCAATCATACCCTCATACTGGAAGCTCTGGCCAACGCCCTCATCAACAAACGGGCCCGAGAGCAGACCATCAATGACAAACTGACATCTTTCTTGAGAACCAAGCCACCCACCTTCGCCAGATCTAGCAACCCCTTGGAGGCAGATGACTGGCTACGTGTGATTGAAAGGAAGCTCGAGCCATTCGAATGCCAAGACCGAGACAAGGTTCTTCTGGCAGCTCACGAACTCACTGGAACTGCTTTAGCTTGGTGGGAGAATTATTGTACCGCTGCCGAAGATGCCTCCACCATCACTTGGGAGGAATTTGTGAAGGAGTTCCGTCGCTACCATATCCCCGCAGCCACCATGAAGCGCAAGGCGGATGAGTTCCGCGCACTGCAGCAAGAGAGCATGTCTGTGGAAGAATACACCTACCAGTTCATGGAGCTTGCTCGCTATGCGCCAGAGGAAGTAGATAAGGATGAAAAGAAGCAGGACATGTTCAAGATGGGATTGAGCCCAGAACTCCAGACCCTGCTTACCCCTCAGATATACCCAGACTTCAATACTCTGATGAACATGGCCATCCTCACAGAAAGGGCCAAAGCTGAAGAAAGGAGGGAAAATAAGCGCAAGTTCCTGGAAAGCAAGGCCTGCTAGCAGGACCGCTTCCAGAGACCAAGGAGCTCTAACTATACTGCACCAAGATCTCAGGCCCCAATGTAGTATAGGACCCAGTCGCAAGTGACAGGATCTCAGGCCCCTAACACACAGCTCAGGAGCCAGAACACCATGAAGGCCCCGCAGAGCAAGGCAAGCCAAGTCACCACCAACAACAATAATGCTAGGGCCTGTTTCAACTATCGTGAGACAGGGCATTACATTGCCAACTGCCCATATGCCAAAAACAAGCCCGCTGCATCAGCCCTCTCCAACTCGGTGAATGGGCCTAGGCCACCGGTGTCCGGAGCCAACCGTGTTCCCATCGGCAGCAATAACAAGGCAACAACAACAGCCAGCAGCCGTATGGACGAGCCCGCGTCAACCACATCAACGCTCAAGAGGCTCAAGATGCACAAGGAGTGGTACTTGATGAGTTCCTAGTCAGCTCAACTCTGGCAACAATATTATTTGATTCTGGGGCATCGTATTCATTCATATCATCAAGCTTCGTGAATAAGCATAAAATACCTACGGTACTACTAAAAACACCCCTATTAACCCGGACGCCTGGAGTTGGCATCAAGTGTCAATTAGATTGTCTACGGGTAAGGATCAATTTAAGTGGGATAGAATTTCTAGCAGACCTAGTAGTACTTAAGTCTAAGGGAATAGACGTGATCCTTGGAATGGACTGGTTAAGCCTACACAATGGTCTCATAGGTTGTACCAAGGTGGTACACCTAACGAACCTAGAAGGAGTACGAGTGACCTGCCATACCCGGGGGAGTGGACCAAACCCAATGGTGTTTAGTATGGAAGCTAATTTCTTAGAAGAAGTTCCAGTAGTAAACGAATACCCAGATATTTTCCCTGAAGAACTTATCGAAATGCCACCAGATAGGGATATAGAGTTCGTCATCGACCTTGTCCCTGGAACCTCTCCTATAGCTAAGAGACCCTACAGGATGACAGCCTCCGAATTGGCAGAATTGAAGAAGCAATTGGAAGAATTACAACGGAGTGGCTTCATTAGACCAAGCTCATCGCCTTGGGGAGCCCCAGTCCTATTTGTCAAGAAGAAGCATGGGAGTATGAGGTTGAGCACTGAATGTGGTTACCATCAAGAATAAGTACCCTCTCCCCAGAATTGATGACCTTTTTGATCAGCTAAAAGGAGCCAAGTACTTCTCCAAGATTGATTTGAGGTCAGGATATTTTCAGCTCAAGATTAGAGAAAGCGACATCCCAAAGACAACTTTTGTCACCCGTTACGGGCAATTTGAGTTTACGGTGATGTCTTTTGGACTCACCAATGCACCTGCTTATTTCATGAATCTCATGAACAAGGTGTTTATGGACGAGTAAGATAAGTTTGTCGTAGTCTTTATCGACGACATACTTATTTACTCCAAGAGTGTCCAGGAACACGAGCAACATCTGCGGGTAGTATTGGAAAAGCTGAGAGTACATAAACTATATGCCAAATTCAGCAAGTGTGAATTCTGGCTTGAGAAAGTAGCTTTCCTTGGTCATATTCTGACCGCAGAAGGAGTAGCAGTGGAACCCGAGAAGGTCGAAGCCGTTTCCAACTGGCAGCAACCGACCAATGTTAGTGAAATCAGAAGCTTTCTTGGATTAGCTTGGTATTATCGAAGATTTATTGAGGGATTCTCCAAGATAGCCCGACCCATGACAGAGTTGCTTAAGAAGGAAAAGAAGTTTGTCTGGACAAAATCCTGCGAAAGGAGTTTTCAGGAATTGAAGAGAAGATTGACAACTGCTCTAGTACTAACCCTACCAGATATCCACCGGGACTTTGTCATCTATTGTGACGCATCCCGCCAAGGGTTAGGATGTGTCCTCATGCAAGACGAGAAGGTAGTAGCTTATGCTTCCCGATAGCTCAGGCCTCATGAGCAGAATTACCCAACACATGATCTGGAGTTTGCAGCCGTAGTGCATGCCCTCAAGATTTGGAGACATTATCTAATCGGAAATAAGTGTGAGATCTACACCGACCATAAGAGTTTGAAGTATATTTTCACCCAACCAGATTTGAACTTAAGGCAAAGAAGGTGGTTAGAACTGGTTAAGGATTATAATGTGGAAATTCATTACCACCCTGCCAAAGCTAATGTGGTAGCCGATGCCTTAAGCCGGAAATCTTATGGACACAAGCATGCCCATCTGCAGGAAGAAATGGCACGATTGAATGTGCACATTGTCCCTCGAGGTTCCATTCGCAAGATGAGCATTCAACCCACTCTGGGGGATAAAATCAGAAAGGCCCAAAGTTCGGACAAGGACTTGATGAAAATCCGAATGCATACTGGAGAAAATAAGGCACCAGACTTTAGAGTGGATAATGAGGAAACTTTATGGTATAAAAATAGGATTTGTGTGAACGAGAAAGGAGACTTCCGGCAGATAATTATGGATGAAGCCCATAACTCGGCCTACTCCATCCACCCAGGATCCACCAAGATGTATATGGATTTAAAACAAAAATATTTGTGGAAGGGAATGAAGGTGGATATTGCACGGTTTGTCGCCCATTGTGATACTTGTCAAAGGATCAAGGCCGAACATCAGAAGCCAGCAGGATTGTTGCAACCTCTACCCATCCCGGTTTGGAAATGGGATGAGATAGGAATGGACTTTATAGTAGGTTTGCCCAGAACACAGAAAGAACATGACTCCATATGGGTAATAGTGGACCGACTCACTAAAGCGGCTCATTTCATACCCGTGCGGACCAATTACGGTGGAGAAAAGCTAGCTAAGCTTTATGTGGAAAACATAGTAAAGTTGCATGGTGTGTCTAGCAGAATTGTTTTAGATAGAGGGACACAATTCACCTCTAGGTTTTGGAAAAGTTTGCATAAAGCCATGGGCACCAAATTGGATTTCAGCTCCGCCTATCACCCACAAGCAGATGGCCAAATAGAAAGGGTAAATCACATTGTGGAGGATATGTTGAGAGCATGTGTCCTTACCTATGGCAAGGATTGGGAACAGAGTTTGCCCTATGTGGAATTTTCATACAACAATAGTTATCAAGCAAGTTTGGGCATGTCACCATTCGAAACTCTTTATGTGAGAAAATGCAGAACTCCTCTGATGTGGTCAGAAGTTGGAGAACGTGCCCTAGTTGGACCCGCACTCATAAAGGAAGCGAAAGAAAGAGTTGCCAAGATTAAAGAAAAACTGAAGGCCGCCCAGTCTCGACAGAAGAGCTACGCAGACAAGAAGAGACGAGAAATAAGCTTCAACCCGGGAGAGTTCGTCTATCTTAAGGTTTCACCTATTCGGGGAACTCGAAGATTTCAGGTACAAGAAAAGTTGGCCCCTCGGTACATTGGACCGTACCAAGTTCTGAAGAAAGTCGGAGCTGTAGCATACCGTCTGGAGCTACCAGAAGGAATGTCAGATATACACCCAGTGTTCCATGTATCCCAGCTAAGGAGATGTTTGGGGGTACCTGAGAAAGAGCATGTGCCAGAAGAAGAAATAGATCTACAAACAGACCTTCGGTACCAGAAAGTACCTGTCAAGATTTTGGACACTGTCACTAGGAGGACAAGAAACTCTAAAGTACGAGTTTGCAGAGTTCAGTGGAGCAGACACGAAGTAGAAGAAGCTACATGGAAGCGTGAAGATGCCCTGAAGAAAGAGTTCCCCCATCTGTTTAGAAGCCAGCCGAATCTCGAGGACGAGATTCATTTTAAGTGTGGTAGGTTTGTAACGTCCTGAAAAATTTACCAAAATAAATCACGCGCAAAAAATAATTTTCAAAACTTTTTCCATCGTTGAGCTCAAAACCTTCCTAAATCCCTTTCGTCCGAGGTCCTGATTCCTCGAAACTATTCCCGGCGACCTGCCATCCTGACACCGGTACAAATTCCCATCCCTTTCTTTTCCTCGTTCCGCGCAACGCGCCGCGCGTCGCCGACAGGCGCGCGTGCTCATCCGGTCGTGGTCGCCGCCGCGAAATCTGCCGGCGCGATCTTCCTTTCTCTCACTCTCTTTCCCTCTCTTTTTCTCTCTCTCCTTTTCTTTTCTTTTTTCCCTTTCCTTTTTCTTTTTTTCCCTCATTCTCTCTCCTTCCTCCCTCTCCTCTTTGCCGCGCGCTGCACGAGCAGAGCAACTCGACGCTGCCCCCCAACACACAGTGTCACCACCCTTGCCACCACCCCTGCCTGTGCCACCGTCGTGCCGCTTGCCTGCCTCAACGCCCGAACTCCCACGACCGCCAGCGAGCAGAACCATGTGCGTGTCCTGTCTTCGCCGCCAGCCGCTCCTGTGCTCGCACAGCACCCACGCGCACCACGCGGCCGGGCCGCTCGCCGCTGCAGGATTTGTCCCATTGCCTGGCCGCCGAGCCGCACTACAGAGCACAGTGCCTCGCCTCGCTGCTCGAGCCCGCACAGCCCGACGCCGAGCACAGCAGCCGGCCCCTCCTCCACGTGCGCCACCCACCCCTACTCATTGGCGCCCTCGCCGCCCCGCGACGCTCACAAGCGGCCGAGCGCCATTAAAGGTGCCCCGCTGAGCTAGCCGGCCGACACCAACGCGCACCGCCCGCTCCACCGCCTTGCCACGCCTATAAGTAGGCCCTTCACCTCACCTCCGAGCTCCACAACCATCCACCACCTCTAGCCCTCCTCCCTGGCCCCCTAGCGCCAAACATTCTCCGATTGACCTGAAACTTTACCACGCCATTCCCAACATAATTTCGGCCATACCATTAGGAAACCGCCCAAAAATATCACTCCTATCTTCATATTGTGTGCTTCTTTGTGTGCGTCGTAGATCACGGTGTGAACAAGGGAGAACCCGTCGACGAGCAATACTGTGAGCAAGTGAACGAGGACCAGTACCGTGACTCCGAACCCGAAGGACAGTACCTCGATCAGGACTTCTCGGAAGGCTTTGAGAACGGCAAGTTCAATCTCATCCTTTGATGCATGTTTTGTCCCAGTTTTATAAACATAACCTATTGGCCTGTTTTATAAAACTGCATATATTTTGCCTGCTGAAAACATGGTTGGATAGCCACCCCTTGATTTGTTATAACCATTCCTTGACCACCTAGATTAATGTCCTAATATGATTTATTCTGTTTGGATGTTAATCGCTACTAGAACGCTTAGGACCTCGAACCCGGTACAACTTGTTTTATAAAAGGAAAATGTGTGAGTGTGTGGGAACGGGAAATGTGAAATTTTCGAAAAATTAGTTAGATGGGATGGATGGCACTTCTGTGTGAATTGCCGAATGGTGCGCTCATACCTGTGTGGTTGAGCAAGGATGGGAGATATCCATCTTGTCACAATTAAGGACCAAGTTGATGTGTCATCTTGTCTAGCTCCACTATCGTGCAAACCACTCGACCGTTGTATGCGGCAACGGCTTAGCATAAATTCCACTAGTTAGTCTGATAGCCATCAGGAGAACTGAGAGCAACGGGTGATCAAGGAGAAGGGATAAGCTCTGTGTGACTTATGCTCGGTTAAAACCTCTGTGATAGGTCAATGGCCCCTTGGTGGATCCCGTGTTGGCTAGTCAGGTCTAGCTAAGGTGAGTAATGGCTATGTTGGGATCTGCACCGACACTAAGGTGATCGTGCTGTGGTACCCCGCTTGTGGGTAAAGTTGCACACCTCTGCAGAGTTAAAATCTATTCGAATAACCGTGCCCACGGTACTGGGCGAGTTACGATTTGGTCACACAACTAGTGTTTCTTCTGGGAATGGATGAGTTGGCGTGAGTTGTTTTGGAAAAGTGTCCGGTAGTTGTGCCGTGTGCTACGGCGGATGAGGAGTCCGGTAGCAAATTTAAAACATGGATCCTGTGTGGATCAACCCTACGTGTTACTCGGTGCGAAAAAATTGCTTTGAAAATCCTTTTCTTTCAAATGAACCCCTGTATAAAAATTAGCTTTCCGCAAATTAAACCCTAACCTTATCCTTGATTTACTCTGTGCATTATATTCTGTTTATACCCCATCCGTGGGTGTGGTTGGACTTGCCGAGTACGTTTGTACTCACCCATTTCCTAATTTTTATAGAGGAAGATCCAGACTTCGTTCCCGAAGACGTTGAGTAGGGGTTCCGTCCTGCACCCAACTCTGCTTGTGGTGTTGGCCCTATTCAGGATGCTTTTGCTGGCGCGATACTCTGAGCCCGAGCTGGATCCCATGTGGGTCGTGCTCTGGTGTATCACCGTAGCTTTTTTACTTCTTGTTATTGTCTATCTCAAGTGTCCTCCTCCTCGGAGGATTGTACGGTGATGTACCATCTGATGTAATAAATATGTATCAGCCTCCTGGGACTGATATTTGTAACACATTTAAGTCTTCTCTTATGAGGGGACGCTTCACTCATCCACCTCCTTAGTTTCCTCCTCCATCCCTCCTTCGCAAGCCCTATCAACCAGGTCGCTGGGAATCAAGGATTCCCTGCTGCCGGTCATTAGGGCGCCCAAGATCCACTCGCTGTCGAAATCCCACCTCCGACCTCCGTTTCTTCTGTCCAGCAGCTCAAATAGAATGTAAGTGCCCCAGTTTTGCTCGTGCTCTCCTCGTTCTTTCACGTTCGTCGAGTTTCCACGCACGTTTTCAACCATGCCACCATGGCCGCTGTGGCCGCACGCCACCAACCATGTTCGTCCACTTCTGGTCAAATATATCACCTAGGGTTGTGTGTCCCTCGTCATTTGGGTCATGTAGAGCCAGCTCTTGTCGACAGACGGCCTCCCCGCCGACGGGAACAGAGCGCCGCGTCGCTGGCTCTGGCACTGGCAGAGCTCGGCCTGCTCGGCCGGTCTGACCGGAGTAGCTACCGGTCTGACCAGTCATGAGCGGTCTGACCGCTAAAAGGGGTCGGTCTGACCGGTGGCAATAGCTGCGTAGGGGTTGGTAGTAGTCAGTTGGTGCAAATTGCTAGCATTTATTTGGGTTACTGGTTACTTCATAATTTATTATATCATGTGCATACATGTAGCCACCGCAGCGGACGAAGTTGTGTACGAGGCGATCGTGGAACCCCAGGAGCAATTGGAGCAAGCCCAACAAGAGGTCAGCGAGAACCTGGCCCACGGCCCAGTTGATCCTGGTGCAGAACAGCAGCCCGAAGGCAAGCCCCGGAGCATAACCTAATATTTTAACTTATTTAATGTTATCTATTTATTTGATTATGCATTAAGTTTCTAGGCGTTGAATGAAACCCTAGTTGCATGATCTTTAGGTTCCATTGGTCGATATACTAGTGTGT
Source organism: Panicum virgatum (assembly GCF_016808335.1). Lineage (NCBI taxonomy): Eukaryota > Viridiplantae > Streptophyta > Magnoliopsida > Poales > Poaceae > Panicum > Panicum virgatum. Next base: position 4,944,251 of record NC_053145.1, read on the forward strand.
GTAGCTCGTTAGCGTTGCTATGCTAAATAAAATTCGGTAGAAGTCGAGTAATTTCCTGTTACTCGTGAGATATAGGTTGTCTCTATAATTCGGGTGTATGGAATATTGGAGAATAGAAGAAAGGAAGGAAATTGGAGGCCGGACGAAAACAGTTTAGCCCCGCCTGTGTCGATTAAGGATCGTACCGTTGTTGGCCCTGCTGATCAAGTTTGAATTGTACTAACCGCATACCGGGAGTAGGAGGTAGTCGAAACCGGTGAGCCTAGTACTGCCTCACTTTGAAAGTACAGAACTTCATCACCACCCCTTAGGGCAGTCGAGTGGCTGCGGAGAATCGGGATGCATGTATTTACTTTTGGTGGTCTCTCGTAGGGCTCGGCTGACTATACGTAGGTGGGGCGATTCTGTAGTTCGAGGCGGGGAGAGGAATGATTGGCTCGTATAGTCCGACGGGGCAAATACGTGCCGTGTTGGTTAGGTCCACCTTGCAAGGTTAAAATCGAATCGATTCGCCGTCAGTCGCTCTCGGACATGAGCACCTTGGTCACCGCGTCGCGTCGTAGTAAATGATTGAAAAGAAATGAAATGGTAAAGTGTGAGGTTATCTAGTCAAATGTTTTTCCACACTGATTGTTATAGAAATGCCAACTTAGAAGAATAGTCAATCAACTCTAATCTTGAGCTAAATATTGAAAGTAAGGATCTACTTTTAGTTGCTCTTTGGCAAAACAAACCCACTAGCCAAAAGCCTTGCAAACTAGGAGTCGACTAAGTATATACCAATAGTCGGGTAAGACTTGCTGAGTATTAGTTGCTCAGTCTTTGTGAAACAATTATTTTAGGACCTGCCCACGTGGATTTCTGCCTGTGCTGCGCCAAGTTCGTTCATCTGGATGTGGAAGGCTAGAACGTCGAGGACCCGGATGCGTAGTTTCGGAAGTACGGAATTGCACACTCGTGAGCTGAGCTGAGCCTTTAAGTTTGTCAGGCTTTGTTTCAAATGGCAGTTGGAGTGGAAAACTTATGTGAGGGTTGGAACTCGGTTTGTAAAACTTATTATGTCATACTCAGTCTGTAAAGAGTTACGTTAACTATGTCATATTTGTACCATTCGAGCTCACCTTCGTGTGAGACTACCGGTGTTGTTTCGATCGGGTTGTGGGTTGAATAAGGCTGTCAAGTTACGTTTAATTAAACTAATACGACTGATTTGTTCATTAATGACCGTTACGCTTAATTAAGTTGGTTTAATTTAGCGGATCTGTCACAGCCACTAGCTCAAGATTCCCAATCAAAAAACTCAAAAAAAAAATCCCAATCAAAGCTAGCCGTTGTCTGGCGTGTTTGGGACCGTGATTTCTGCGGCGGCGGTGACGGTAAGTGAAGAATCCCGCCGAACACCTTGCGATGACCGCAGCTCATTTGTGAACTGCAACGCCGCTTACACGGAAAGCGAGAGAATGTGAGCTTATCTCCATCGCGATTTTGCTTGTCGCGCGACGTGGGGCCACGGAAACAAACAGGGCCGTCATGTCGTCGCTCATACTAGATTGATGTCTTGTTCGGCTGGCTGGCTGGCTGGATGGCTGGCTGATTTCGCGTGAGAGGAAAATACTGTTGGCTGGCTGGTTGGCTGGTGGCTGGGTTGATTTTGCGTGAGAGAAAAATATTGTTGTGGCTGGCTGAATCCGGCTGAATCCGCCAGCCGAACAAGGCATGAGTCCTCACACGTTGTGTTTGCCATATTTATATTATTTGTTATAGATCGTACTTATTTTTCGATAAGTCAAACGGTTTGGACTTTAACTAAAGTTATAAAAAATAACAACAATTATGATACCATATAAATACCATTAAATTAGTTATAGAATATATTTTTATAATAAACTTATTTAGAGATATATGCATCAAAACTATTTAATATAGATTTGATCAAACTTGAAATATTTGACCAGCACAAATTCTGTAATTGCTTTCTCTTATCGGCGAATGAAGTATAATTTATTAATATAAATATTAATAATTATATATTTGATCGAATTTGAAATTGAATACAGCCAATGTTCGGAAGTAGTACAGCGGTGCACCAGCACCGCAGCACGGCTCACGTCTGCATCCGCACACTCTCCAATCCCCCCACCCGGTAAACGAGTCGGTCGTCACCACCCCAAAAAAATCCCCTTCCTCCAAGCAATTTCAAATTCCTCACCCGGTAACCTCACCCCACCCGCAGGGCCACCCCGTCTCACGCCTTCCCAATAAAATCACCCTCCCACCCGCTCGGCCGCTCCCCACATTTCCCCTCCCCAACCGCGCGCCTCCTCCCACCTCCCGCAACCTTAGCCCCCCCGCCGTCGCCGCCGCCGCCGCCATGAGGGAGATCCTGCACATCCAGGGCGGGCAGTGCGGGAACCAGATCGGGGCCAAGTTCTGGGAGGTCATCTGCGACGAGCACGGCATCGACCACACGGGCAAGTACGCCGGCGACTCCGACCTCCAGCTCGAGCGCATCAACGTCTACTACAATGAGGCCAGCGGCGGGCGGTTCGTCCCGCGCGCCGTGCTCATGGACCTCGAGCCTGGCACCATGGACTCCGTGCGCTCGGGCCCCTACGGCCAGATCTTCCGCCCCGACAACTTCGTCTTCGGCCAGTCCGGGGCCGGGAACAACTGGGCCAAGGGGCACTACACCGAGGGCGCTGAGCTCATCGACTCCGTCCTCGACGTCGTCCGCAAGGAGGCCGAGAACTGCGACTGCCTCCAAGGTACTATCGTCCTCCTCAACAGATCTGGCCGTCCTGTTAGAAATGTTGGTAGTTCCGGGGCGTTTTGGGGGCTGTCAGCTTGCGGATCTAGTGCATTTTCTTAGAGTCATGTCGCAATGTTCTGGTTCGCGGCTCGTAGATCTAGCCGTTTGTTTGATTTACATGGAAACCAGTAGATCTGGGCGTTTTCCCCACCATTTATGTGTGTGCATTCTAATTAACCGCTTACTGGATGAAATGCTTGGCACGGTTTCCACGGATTATTGCTTGCCGTGCAGTGTTATGCGGTTCAAAGTACATCCCGTGATTCTGCAATTGCTCCAGTGTTTCTGGTAGCTAGCAGCAAGATTGTTGCGTTCAGGACATTTAATTTGGAATTTTAGTACGCATGGTTAGACATGATTTCCATGACCCCTAACAGAAAATTTATTTGGGCTATACATGCTCTGCTCTGTGGCTTTCTTGTAGTCCTGTCAAAGCCGTATTAAACCATTCAACGTTGGAGATGTGAGCTCATGTAACTGATGAGTCATCGTAACAATTTTCATCTCACTTTGTATTCAAACTCTATTGCTTGTTCCTGACTCTGTTGAATTTTTTTTATATCAACTGTTAACTTTGTTTTCTTTAGTTTGGTTTTGTTGGACTTCTATGATATTCATTTTATTTGTGTATGAACATCATGAAAATGGTGGTGCCTTTTAGAAAATCCATCTCCATCCAATAAAATAGTTTACAACTCATCTTGGCTAATGGTTACCGAAGGATATGTGCTTGTGATTCATGTTAGGATGTTGCATTTTGCTGATTTGTCCATCTTGATGTCCTCTTTATCTTTTCCCGCATCATGATGCCCCCTTTTTTTCCTGTACCAACTAGAATCTCTGTTTTGTTATCTTTTTAATTTAGGCTTCAGCTGAGAAATCGCATATGAAATAACTTTTACATTGTCTTTTGCAGGATTTCAGGTTTGCCACTCATTGGGTGGAGGTACTGGCTCTGGTATGGGCACCCTGCTCATCTCAAAAATCAGAGAGGAGTACCCAGATAGGATGATGTTGACATTCTCAGTTTTCCCATCACCGAAGGTGTCTGATACTGTGGTCGAACCTTACAATGCTACACTCTCCGTTCATCAACTTGTTGAAAATGCTGATGAGTGTATGGTCCTTGACAATGAAGCTCTTTATGACATCTGTTTCCGCACTCTGAAGCTTGCTACACCGACCTGTAAGTTTGCATTGCTACTTTGCTCAGTTCCTGCATGCAGCTTTGGTATTTATTGATCATTGATTTCATATCATGATACAGAAGAGTGGATTGTAGCCATCTCCATGTGAAATGCTGTGACACAAATCTATCTCTTGTGATGCTTTAATGAATTGCGTGGTCCTTATTTGCCATTGCTGCGTATTTATTGCAGTCATGCACTACTTGATTGAATTAATGTTTATGTCGGGCACATGCATTTCACTAGTATTTGGCAACATTCTATTTGTTCAAAATAATTTTGCTTGTACTGCAGAATGATTGTCCCAGAGACGAATTTTCATGCTTTTCTGCCTGGTTTCTGCCATTTAGATATGAATCTAACTCTTGCCTTTTTCTGTTGTTCCAGTTGGTGATCTGAACCATCTCATCTCTGCAACCATGAGTGGCGTTACTTGCTGCCTGCGGTTCCCAGGCCAGCTGAACTCAGACCTCCGGAAGCTTGCAGTCAACTTGATACCCTTCCCTCGCCTCCATTTCTTCATGGTTGGCTTTGCGCCGCTGACCTCAAGGGGATCCCAGCAGTACCGCGCCCTCACCGTCCCTGAGCTGACGCAGCAGATGTGGGATGCCAAGAACATGATGTGTGCTGCTGACCCACGGCACGGGCGCTACCTGACAGCCTCTGCCATGTTCCGTGGTAAGATGAGCACCAAGGAGGTGGACGAGCAGATGTTGAACGTGCAGAACAAGAACTCGTCCTACTTCGTGGAGTGGATCCCCAACAACGTGAAGTCAAGTGTGTGTGACATCCCCCCCAAGGGCCTCAAGATGGCGTCCACGTTCATCGGCAACTCCACCTCCATCCAGGAGATGTTCCGGCGTGTGAGTGAGCAGTTCACGGCCATGTTCCGGCGCAAGGCCTTCTTGCACTGGTACACCGGGGAGGGCATGGACGAGATGGAGTTCACTGAGGCCGAGAGCAACATGAACGACCTGGTGGCCGAGTACCAGCAGTACCAGGACGCGACGGCCGACGAGGAGGAAGACTACGAGGACGAGGAGGAAGAGGACGTGGCTGCCTAAGCCACGGGCCCCATGTTGGGTTGTGTTATTATTGTTGTCGCTCTTAAATCTGGTGCTTTGCGGTGCCTTTAGATTGCTTGTGTTGATGGTGTGATGCTGCTGCAAGAGCAAAGCTGTGGGATTAGTTTTAACTGTGGACCTAATTACTACTAGATCATGGAACTGTTAATTTTCATATTCTAGCTATCTTTTGATGTTATTGTTTAGTGTTGATTTTTGTTGGGTAGGTATACGCAGCTATCGAACACTCAGCAACAGGATTTGGATTCAAACAGGTTGATTCGCCCAGTTTATTTCAGGTACCTGTGTGAGCACCTAGAACATGAATCTAGGGATTAACAAGCCACGATTTTCGTCAGATGATCCCCTACCAACACAGTTCACCTATCTTTACAATGAACAGTAATATGATCTGATTTTCCCCCTCGCGTACGGCTTATCCATAAAAAAACACTTTAACCAACATAATAATGTTAGTGCGAATCCTAACAGTGTTCTCAGGATCTAACGAGTGATCTGAGCCTCTGATGGTGTTGGACTGTTGGTAGGTGTACTTGAGGCTCAGAGCAGGTTAGACAGGGCGCGCGCAAACCGGGCACACGGCGCGCAGCCGGCGAAGCAGCGGAAGTGGAACGTGCGGTCGCATTGGCACGTGACGGTCGTGTGGCCACGGCCCACGGCGCCGCCGTAGGCCGCGCAGCAGGAGGGCGATCCTGCCGCTGGCGGCGGCGCGTGCGCAAACCACGCCGGAGCCGGTGCCTCCTGCTGCCTGGAATGGATGCTGCGGCGCCGGCGGCTGCAAGGGTTGGAAGCTGGAGGAGGGGTGTCGCGGCGGTGGCCCCACGGGAAGAAGAAAGCTGTAGGAGTATGATGCCTCGAATGCCTGCGGCCGTGCGGCGGCAGCTGCGGTCGAAACGGGACACCCTGTCTCTGTGAGGGCTGTGAGAATGGCGGACACCAAAATTGGGGGGGGGGGGGGGGGGGGCATTTATTGCGTTCTGCGATTGTAACCAGTCCAATCGCATAAGCGAGCCGCGCGGGGAAGATGAACAGTGCCCCCGCCACCCCCGCGGCCCCTGGCTCCTCTGCCGCCTCCGCCGCCGCCCTCCACCGCCGCCACGCTAACCGAGCTCGCCGCCGCACGCCGCCGCCTTCTCCTCGCCCCTGCCGCCGGCACCGCCCACCGGTTGCCCGGCCCCGCCCGACCGACGGCGCTCCCGCACCGCCTGGCCCTTCGCCGGCCGAACCACCGACACCGCCGCCCCCGACCCCCTCCTCTATAGCCGGCGGCCATGGAGCCGCCCCACCCCCAGCAAACCCGAATCATAAGGCCGCCGCCGCCCTCCACCACCCCGCCCGCCGGCGACCTCGCCGGCGGCCGTTCCGCCCATCAACCACCCCTCGGACCCCGGCCACCCCCTCCCCTAACCCCGGCACCAACCACCATCGCTGGCTCGAGGTTGAAGAAGCACAGTGCGCGCGCGGGCCCACCTACCAGCGAGCTGCGCCTCACTTCTGCGATAGCTCGACCTCCCAGCACGCGCTATAAATAGCCTCCCCGCAAATTGGCCCGTCGGAGGGGGCTGCGTCGAGGCGAAGGCGTGGGGTGCCGCCGGAGGTGGCTGTCCAAACAGGCGCGCGTGGGAGTACTGCTGTAAGAAGTATAGCGCCGGCGGCGGTCCAGACTCGGCCGGCTGCTGCAGTACGTCCGTCTCCGGCGGCAAGCCGGAGGCGGAGGGCCCCGCTTCCACTCTCATCACCACCGGGTTCTTCCACTCCATGAGGCAGTACGGGCACTTGACTCTCCAGGCGTAGGCGCAGAAGTGGTGCAGGGCGTGGTTGCACTCCGACCAGAAGATGCTCTCCCCACGTTTGAAGTCGCCGCCGCAGCCGTCGCACTGGGCCGGCGGCTCCTCCCCCACGCCGGCGAGCAACGTTTCGTCGCCGTTGCCCCTCACGTCGCCCGCGCCGGGGCCGTCGGGCGCCGCGATCCGGTGTGTCCGCGGCGCGGCGCAGCGCGTGCAAGGCGTGGAAGCAGTCGTAGACGACGGGGTCGTCCTCCCAGGGCTCCAGGTTGCGGCCGCACCCGTCGCAACGAGCCCGGGGAGAGTACTGTTCCATGTCGCCGAGGCTGCCGTCGTCGCTCGCCGCGTTTCCAGTGGTTTGCCCCTCCCCGAGCCCCTGTCGTCGTGTATTAATAGGCGCGTGTCGATCAGAACTACCGAGTTCGGTTAGGAAAGGAGACCCGAGCAGGGGGGCTCCCGAACGCGCTTCGGTATGGAATGTCTTGTTCCGAAGAAGAGTGCCTTGCATCAAAGTCGTTGTAGTATAGTGGTGAGTATTCCCGCCTGTCACGCGGGTGACCCGGGTTCGATCCCCGGCAACGGCGTTTTATTTATTTTTTGGAGTTCAATCAACTCCCATGTATACGGTCCTACCTGGAGTACCGTTACGCACTAACAACAGGGACGAGCAAGATTTCCAACGGCCATTGCCCAGTGATCAAAAGACGAGCACAATTATATATGTAGAGATTTTTTTGTATAAATTATCCTAAGAAAAGGGAGCATCGTCCAAATTCTTTCGAAAACAACCGTCACAAAACTGACATACCGTAACACAAGGCCTAGCTAGATAAATATAACTTGTGTGGCACAATAAGATATGTCCGCATGGAACTGCCACATCTTCGCATTTCCAAGTGGTCAAATACACCGGCAGATAATAAGATAGAGAATGTGAACATTGGGGGATTAAACACACATAATTCAACAGCTTGGCTTCTGAGAAACTGCAAGCGAAACAGTGCAAGCAAAAATAAAAAATATCAAAAGTAAATGGCTACAAAATGTAACAACAGAAAAACAGAATAAAGAAAACTGTCTAGGACATCTCCCTGAATCTTGCAATAGCCTTCTTCTGGATGATGGTTTTGTAGCTGTCCCCAGCTTGGGCCTCCAGCGATGGATCAGCTTTCCGCTGCTGACTTCCGAGCCCAGCCCTCACATCCACAGATTTTGCCTGGACTGGTTCCTTGATACCACTACCATCCTTTCCCAATCCCTGGATATTTGCAAAGTAGTTGCAAGAAACAAAAACCATACCAATGGACACTCAGGTCAGAAGGAGCACGATACAATAGTTTTCATGGAAATATCGGCATACGGATTCCCCCTGCATTCAAAAAGTAACTTCTTCTTGTGCCCAAGAAAGTATTCATTCTTACTTTCCAGCTAAATAACTGAGTCCTGATTCCTAAGCAGGTGGTTAAGCCTTTTCAAGTATAGACAAAAGAAGCCATGCTACCAGAATGTACTAGTCAAAACACATAGGTATCATTAGCTAATTTTATTCTGAAAAGGAATCTACAGGAACTCGAAGCTTAGCTTTGAGAACGGATACTATTTTCCAGTTCAGAAAAGGAACCGATACTAACAGCTTACCAAGATCTCTACAGTACAAATAAGTTGACATCTTATACATCAGAAGTCATAAATAAATCAGATTCCAAGCACAAGCATTTTGCAGTACCATCGAGAAACATAAAAGGGGCAACAACTCTTGAGCAAATGCAGGAGAATTAAATGCTAATGGGAAAAATTGCAGTCAAGTCATCTAAGACCATCAACAAAATGAAAAATGTGTGTGGGCAAACTTACCAGACCCTCCTGCCACCCCATGTTGCGTAGAATACGGTTGCCCACATTGCTTTCGTCAATTGCTCTTTCCGCAGTGATAACTTCATAGTTTTCAGTGTTGCTAATCTCACCGCTAGAACGTTCACCCACACCAGGAGGAAATGGCATTGACCCTAGCTCACTTGAACCCTTTCGGGACGGATAGTCACCAGCTTGACAACAAGTAATTTCCAGAAAATTAATACAAACCTTGAACAAGTAAAATCTAAAATATCATCCCTATTATGTTTGTGGGGTCAAGGAATTCATAATTAATCCAAGTAATATCAGCAGGTAAAAGGTAATACAAAAGTTCCCAGCAATACAAGGTCAGCCTATATGCATACTACAACAACAACATAGCTTTTTTTCCCAAGCAAGTTGGGATAGGTTAGAGATGAAACCCGAAAGAAATAAGTTCAAGGTTTAGGCACATTGATAGCTAGTCTCCAAGCGCTCCTATCCAAAGCTTTCTCTTTAGAGATATTCCAATCCTTAAGGTCTCTCTTAACCGACTCATCCCACGTCAGTTTAGGTCTACCTCTACCCCTCTTTACATTATCGACCCGCTCAAGAACCCCATTACGCACCGGCGCCTCAGGAAGACCTTAATTGGACATGTCCAAACCATCTCAGCCGATACTGGGTAAGTTTCTCCTCAATTGGTGCCACCCCAACCCTATCCCGAATAACTTCGTTCCGGACTCTATCCCTCCTTGTGTGCCTGCCCGCAAAACCACAGCAACATCCGCATCTCTGCTACACTCAGTTGCTGGACATGTCGCCTTTTTATAGGCCAACATTCAACACCGTATAACATCGCCGGACGAATTGCTGTCCAATAGAATTTGCCTTTTAGCTTTTGTGTCACCCTCTTGTCACAAAGGATGCCAAAAGTTTGCCGTCATTTCAACCAGCCAGCTGAAATTCTATGCCTAACATCTTCATCAATGTCGTCATTCTTTTGTAGCACCGATCCTAAATACCGAAAAGTATCCTTCTGGACCACCACTTGCCCATCTAAACTAACGTCTCCCCCCTCATGCCTAGTCGCGCTGAAATCGCACATCATATACTCGGTCTTGGTCCTACTAAGTCTGAACCCTTTCGACTCTAACGTGCGTCTCCACAGCTCTAACTTCCTATTAACCCCTGCCCTACTCTCGTCAACTAGCACCACATCATCAGCAAAGAGCATACACTAAGGGATCTCACCTTGTATATCCCTTGTGACCTCATCCATCACTAAAGCAAATAAATAATGGCTCAATGCTGACCCCTGGTGTAGGCCTATGTTAATAGGAAAGTCAGTAGTGTTGCCATCACATGTCCGGACAAACGTCGTCGCATCCTTGTACATATCCTTAATGAGGGTAATGTACTTAGTTGTGACTTTGTGCACCAAGGCCCACCACATGACATTTCTCAGTACTTTGTCATATGCCTTCTCAAGGTCAATGAAGACCATGTGCAAGTCCTTCTGCTCCCTATATCTCTCCATCAATTGTCGTATTAAGAAAATCGTCTCCATGGTTGACCTTCCAGGCATGAACCCAAATTGATTTTGGGTCACTTGTCACTCTTCTTAGGCGATGCTCGATAACCCTCTCCCAAAACTTCATCGTATGGCTTATCAGCTTAATCCCACGGTAGTTAATACAACTTTGAACATCGCCTTTGTTTTTGAAGATAGGTACTAATATACTTCTCCTCCATTCTTCTGGCATCTTGTTTGACCGAAAAAAGAGATTAAAAAGCTTAGTTAACCATACTATTGCTCTATCTCCTATGCATCTCCACACCTCAATGGGGATACCATCAGAGCCCATCGCTTTACCTCCCTTCATCCTCTTCAAAGCCTCCCCGATCTCTACCTCCTGAATTCTCCTCACAAAACGTCTGTTGGTATTGTTAAAAGAGTCATCTAACTCCATTAAACAACTTGTCGAAGTACTCTCTCCATCTATCCATGATCTCCTCATCCTTCACTAGCAGTCGATCTGTCCCATACTTAATGCACATACAACCAACAAAGCCTCAGAAAAATGAAAATAAAAATATTAAAGACATGCGTTTCTGGACCAACTGAATGTTGCTATTGGTAAAATCTTGTGCTCAACAAATGATAATGGGAAAATGACAGTGATTGTACATCATAAAAGTTAAGAAAGTGTGTTCTTACTTGAATCCAGTCCAACACTGTCATTGCCAAGCGATGATCCATAGAGATTTCGTCTTTCTGCAGCACGGTCTCTGTACTGGGATTGCGCTGGTGCCTCAGAAAACCGACGTTTACCACTCCCAGAAACTCCAGATGAAGTATTAGAGATTAAGGCAGATATATCTGTTTTGAAGGGTGCAGGAGTTGCAAGTGCCTCAGGAGTTGTCATTAAGCCTTTTGTGCTTGTGGTAACAGTGGTGCGGGGCTCGGCACTCCCAGTATCAGATAATGCATGAAACGTAGTATCCGACTTGATCACTCCTCTAGCAGAACCTCTTATAACACCCATAACTGTAGTTCCCAAACTGTTACTGACAGGTCTAGGCTTTACATCCGAATCCAGCATTTGTGCTGATGCAGTTCCTTGACCAAAGGAATTATAGCTTGCAGATGAGTTCATATCTTTAGCATTTTCAGAGTCAGAATTAGGCTTACTTTTCAAAGAGAATCCAGTTCCACTGTGTGAATGGATAGATTTATCATCAGAGCGTGATGGTTCTTTGTCGTCAAGGACAATTCGTCCAGCCTGTCCTTCTTGATTCCTTTGCTTCCACATAGCTAGGACATTGTTCATCTTCTTCTTGTTAGCTATCAGACTACTTTTTGAGGCCAACTTGATCTCTTTCGCCTTCTCCTTCTCTCTCTTTTCTGCAGCCAGTGCTGCATTTGCAGCAGCTTGAACAGCATCAGGAAGCGAAGTTTTCTCGCTCTGTTTAATTGTGGCAGCAGGTGCAGAAATCACGACCTTTTTGCCACTATTACTTTCTGAGGTCTTTGTATTTTCATTGGCCACAACCCCAGCTGCCTTAGTATTGTTTTGGTCACAAGGGACATACTGCTGAGTTTGTTGATCATACGAATACCAAACTCCAGAATTACTGTCGTAGTAAAGGCCTGCAACAAACAAAAGATCATAAATGCAAATAATTTACCCAATAGCAGAGGATTTGTGACAGAACTCTTTGCCCAAGTAGATTCATAACATATTACCAAAAAAATAGTCATAGTTTACCAGAATTGACATGGTGGATTTGCAAACTTACCAGTATTTCCATCATAATAGAATCCAGAGGCAGAATCATAGTAGTAACCAGATTTTTCATCCCAAACGAATCCTGACTGTGCTGCAGAAACATCCTTTTGAGTTTCCGAGTTGCTATTCTGTTTTTCATCAGGATTGTACTCTTTGGGAGCCCAACCTATGGCATCATACTGGTCCAAAAAGCAAAGAAAGTAAAAAAAATAAGAAACATGTTCAACCTGCCTAAATTATATGCGATCGTCAACATAAGAACTAAAGAACATGATTAAGATTCTCCTTTTTTTATTCTGCCATTTGACACCTTACCATTTTCAAATGTGATGTTGATCTTTTCTATTTCTATAACCAACAAATCACATGTAGCATTATAAAGTGCTAGAGACAAATCTAGTGACAATCCCAATCACCATAGTTTCAGAATTGCCAAATCTTTGAAATTTGACAGTACTTGTAAGGAACCAAATCAGAATGAATGAACTAATATCTAAATCAGTCAATGCTTAATAATATTGACAATCATCGTAAAAGGAGCTACAGTAAACCTGCTGAGCAAATGATGCAGCCTCAATGGCAGCTGCGGCAAGGCTGTTTGACTGTGAACCCCCTGATGCAGGTCCATGTGTACTTTTAGCGTATGCTACACGCAAAACCTGACCATTTTTCTCCAGTGTAATCCCATTTGTAGCTTCAAGAGCTTTCGTAGCATCTTCCACCTGTCGCAACAGGATGTGGAAAATTGTCAGTAACTATACATCAGAAAAAGAAAAACTAGACTCTTTTATCACCAACACCACTTACTGAATGGAAATGGACGAAGGCAAAACCTCTAGAGACATGAGTAAACTTGTCTCGAACAAGGCGGATATCCTGCAGAGAAATAGCATGAAAATGTGTCGAGAAAAAAAAAGAGAAATCTTATCAAGCAATCAGTTTACTCCCCACCTTTATTGGTGCGTGCTTAGAAAATTCGTAGCGAAGCATTTCTTCATCAGCATTTTCATCCAGGCCACGAACAACTAAAACATGAGTTGGACCTGCAAACAAACAGCATCTAAATAAAGCAGCACAGTACATGTTTGACATAATTCCATAATAGAAGCACAGGACTTGCCTAGTTCAGATCCCCTTCTCCCAAACTGTGGAGTGGAACCTGTCGCATCAGCTGGTAGAGCATCCTCAGTACGAGGCTCATTGCACTACGAAAATACAAAAAAAATGCAATTAGCCAGAGCATTGCATACCAGGATGGTCAGGAGATTGAAAGATGGGATGAGATAGAAGCGGGCAGAGGGGGGAAATAGAAGAGTTATGAAAAATAGCAAGCCTACAAAACCTGAAAACAGGAGGTCCGGCGGGCAAAATTCATACATCCACATATAGTACAAATCCAGTCACATGGTGCAGCAGCAGTCCTGTGCCCATATGTAGGTCTTGTAAAATTTTCTTGTCCAAGAGAAGGCCCACCCATCCCACCAGTTGGTCTACTACTGCAGTCAAGATGGTGTTATAATTAATTGTGATGGAAGCAATATCTGGCCACAGAAGGTTAGGTAAAAAAAATAAAAGGGATATGAAACTAAAGGTGCTCAAAGAGGACCCATTCTCTCCTGAGTCGTTCAAGAAAAGAAAAAGAGGACTCATTCAAGCACAGGAAATTGTTTAATTCAATTTCATCAACCCCACCCATGAGACCTTTAACTAATATAGTTATAAGAATGGTTACAAATGATACAAGAAAAAGACAGTAGTTCCACAACCACAACTGTTTAAGAGACAGATGTAGCAAAAAAATATTGTAGTCATATGCTTAACATCTCATTTATTCACCATACATTATAAAAAAAAATAGTATATGTAGGATGGAGGGACTTGCAATGTTTCAAAATAAAAAAAAAAACACACATACCTGTACTCAAAGAACACATTCCTACCATCGATTTCAAGGCCATTCTCTGCCGTACCTTCCATCATTCTACGAGCAGCTTCCTGTGGAGAGGATATATCTTTGTTAGCAGTACATCAAAGTCTGAATTAGTAATGTAATAACACTTGCTCGGTTAGTACCACAGTATGGAAGTCAATAAAAGCGAATCCCCGAGACATGCCAGAATTTCGTTCCTTGATCACACGCACACTGCGTAGAGGGCCCCACTGAGCCTATAAGAGATCAGACCCAAATGATTAAAACGAACCAGACAATAAACTTTCAACCAGTGCAACAATTTATGAAGAGGAACTTGTACAAGAATCTGATATAGGTCATCATCATTAGTCTTGAGGGACAATCCCTTGACAACAACAGTGGCAGATGGAGCCTGCAAGCATGAACACAAAAATTATGGCTTTGTAAATTCAGAATGCATACAGTATGTAATTATGTCTGGCCATACCACTGAATCACCACGCCTCCTTTCATCCGAGTCATATTCCCTTCTTCTGTCAAAGCAGTTATCATCATAAAAGCCATCTCTTTGGTTCCGACCACGACTTCTCGCACGAGGAGATCTTGATCTAGACCGTGATCTTGATCGGTCATCACGGCCACGTGACCTAGAACGGCTATGGCGCATATATGGACTTTCATTTCTTTCACGGCTTAAACCTCTTCTTTCATGTTCATCCTCACATGAATCGCGTCTTCTCCAGCTACTATCTCTCCTGCCTCTCTCATAGTCCGAATCATAGCTGTGACGCCCGTATTCATGATCTCTCTCATAGCTGTCCTCTCTGCTTTGGTGAGAGCTGCGGTAGCGGTCTTCAAACTCACCATGAAACTCCGCACGTTCTCTGCTTCCAATCCTTTTGCTCCTATCAACACCAAAATCACGGTGACTGCCAGATTCATAGTAGTTGTCAGCAGCATGATAGTTATCACGGAGTTTATCAACTCCTCTGTACGAATCAAACTCATGATGCTTTCCATCATTGCGATAATCAGTGTCATGCCTTCTGTGATCTCTGGCAGTTGCATATTCCTCTTCATGATTCCTCCGAGGCTGAGACCACATAGCACCAACAGAGGCTGGTGGTGGATACATATTTCTATCATGTACATCCTGATAGTATGCACCCCTTCCATATGAATCTCTAGAAAAGCCTTCACCCACAGGCCTCCTACCATTATAGGACCCATCAGCCCTGCAAATTAAGTTAATAGGGAAAGATACGGTGATATGGAAAAGCACTACAAATATATAAAATGCATGCCATAAATCACAAGGAACAAAAAAAAATGTTGATGAGTTAGCAGCTCAATTTTCACTCTCATTGAGCTGAGAGGATGACACTCAAGTTGGGGAAGTTTTCTGGGTTTTTCTTCATTCACACTCACAATGCCATACCATCCAACGGGAGGGGAGGCAACACATTTATACACAGCTGCAGGGCAGCCAACACTGAGGCATATTCTACTCCTAGTCTAAGATGCCAAATGAAAGGACTAACTGTTGTTCTATCTAGATGCTAAAGCAGTCCAAGATGTTGTCCTCTTGGGCAGCAATGGTGCTAGTGCGTGCTGCAGAAAATGAGATGCTGCAGCCCCACACAGGACTACAAGTACAGCCTCACAAAGACCACAAGTACAGAGACTTATTCCCTTCATTCTCCCCCTAAGTCTTGTGCGTCGTTTTGTGGGAAGATTGGACCATCCCGGTCCTGGAGCAGAGCTCAAGGAACTTGATCCTCCCAAGGGGCTTGGTGAGCAGATCCGCAAGCTGATCCTCGCCTTGATGCTTCCTTCCTCCAAGCAGCCTCGGATGAAGTGATACCTCACCCGAATGTGCTTGCTCCGTTCGTGGAAAACGGGGTTCTTTGCCAAGGCCAGAGCGGACTTGCTGTCCACCCTGAGCTCCACTGCTCCAGTGTCTCTGCCGAGTAGATCACCAAGCAGTCGAGCGAGCCAGAGCGCCTGAGTCGACGCGGTGGAGGCCGCTATGTACTCAGTCTCGCAGCTGGACAAGGCCACCACCTGCTGCTTGACCGACTGCCAGCTAACGAGGCACTTGCCGAGGAAGAAGAGGATCCCGCTCGTGCTCTTGCTGGTGTCGATGTCGCCGGCGTGGTCGCTGTCGCTGTACCCGACGAAGTGTGCCGCTCCAGGGCACCTCGGGTAGTGGAGACCGTGGTCGAGAGTCCCTGCAACATAGCGGATGATCCTCTTCACGGCCTGCTGGTGCTCCGTCGTCGGTCGCTGCATGAACCGACTAACGTAGCCGACGGAGAACGCCAAGTCCGGCCGTGTGTGGTCGAGGTAGCGGAGGCTCCCCACAAGGCGCCAGTACTGAGTAGCGTCCACCTCCTCTGCTGTGCTGTCACGGCTCAGCTTCAGCCTCTCCTCCATCGGAGTGAGAGCTGGGTTGCAGTCGGTGAGCCCAGCGAGCTCGACGATGCGCTTGGCGTAGGCGGTCTGTCGAAGTGTGATCCCGGAGTCAACCTGGTGCACCTCGATCCCCAGGTAGAAGGAGAGAGGCCCCAGGTCGCTCATCTGGAAGGTGGCCTTCATCTCCTCCTTGAACTCCGCCACCTCCGCATCCTTGGTGCCGGTGATCACCAAGTCGTCGATGTAGACACCCACCAGCAGGGCATTTCCGCCATTGCCCCGCCGGTAGATGGCCGCCTCGTGCGGGCTTTGCTCGAAGCCCATCCCCTTGAGTGTGGAGTCCAGCTTGGCGTTCCACGCCCTCGGGGCCTGCCGCAAGCCATAGAGGGCCTTGCGCAGGCGTAGCACCTTGCCCTCTTTGCCGGGGATCGCAAACCCCGGCGGCTGGTGCACGTAGACCTCCTCCCTCAAGTCGCCGTTGAGAAACGCCGACTTGACGTCCATGTGATGGACGCGCCAGCCCTCCTGGGCAGCCAGCGCAAGGAGAAGTCGCACGGACTCCATCCGTGCCACGGGAGCGAAGGCATCGTCGAAGTCGACCCCCTCCTGCTGCACGAAACCTCGTGCCACCAGGCGAGCCTTGTGCTTGACGACGGTGCCGGCTTCATCCCTCTTCAGCTTAAACACCCACTTAAGGGTGATCGCGCGGTGACCACGAGGGAGGTCAGCAAGCTCCCAAGTGCGGTTCTTCTCAACCGCGTCCATCTCTGACTGCATCGCGGCACGCCATGCCGCGTGTCCCTCGGCCTCTGCAAAAGACCGAGGCTCGCCGTCGTCGCACGCGAGGTGCAACTGCGCCTCAAGGTCGTGAGGCACCAGTCCCGGCACCGGCTGATCATCGAGAAGGTCCTCCATCATACGGTACCGCAACGGCTCGCCGTCGTGATACGCGTCGACGCGCTCCTCGTCGTGAGAGAGCGGAGTAGCGAACTCCACCGGACTGTGCTCAACACGAGCAGGTGTCGAAGTAGACGTGCCCGGAGGAGTGGCTATCGGTACTGGAGTGCGCGGCGTCGCCGGCTGTGGTGGTGCAGCCGAGGAACTCGGCGCAGCCGGAGTCGTAGCTGAAGGGCGTGGTGCCGCCGGTGTGGCGGGCGCCGGAGTCGGTGGAGGCTCGGGGACCGGGGTAGGCACGCTCGGCGAAGAAGAGCTGCCTACTCCCCCAGCTCCCTCGAAGTGGACGTACTCGACGGTGAAGTCGTCGTACGTCGGAGCCGAGCCGTCGTCCACCGCCTTGTCCCACGCCCATCCTCGCCCTTCGTCGAACACAACGTCGCGCGCCGTGCGCACAGTCTGTCTCCGGGTCGAGAATGCGATAGGCCTTCGAACCCTCCGCGTAGCCGATGAACACTCCCAGAGTGCTCCTGTCGTCGAGCTTGCCGATGTGGCCAAGCTCCTTGGCGAACGCGAGGCAGCCGAAGACCCGCAGGTGGGAGACCGCCGGCTTACGCCCATGCCAAGCCTCATACGGCGTCATGCCGTCGAATGCCTTGGTGGGCGAGCGGTTGAGGATGTAGACGGCCGTCACCACCGCCTCTCCCCAGAAGACAGCCGGCATCCCCCTCTGCTTAAGGAGGGCCCGGGCCATCCCCACAACCGTCTGGTTGCGCCGCTCGACGACGCCGTTCTGCTGCGGGCTGTACGGCGCGGAGTAGTGGCGTTGGATGCCCTCATCCGCGCAGTACGCCGTGAACTCGGCCGCCGTGAACTCGCCACCGTTGTCGGTGCGCAGCACGCACAACTTGCGGCCGCTCTCCGCCTCCGCAGCAGCCTGAGCACGCCTGATGGCGTCCGCAGCCTCTCCCTTGTTGCCGAGGATAATCACCCACATGAAGCGGGAGAGGTCGTCGACGAGCAGCAGAAAATAGCGCCGTCCTCCTGGTGTGACCGGTGTCACCGGGCCACACAAGTCCCCGTGTACGAGCTCGAGCCGCTCCTTGGCTCGGAAGCTCGCCTGCTGGGGGAAGGAGTGCCGCTTCTGCTTCGTCAACACACAGACGTCGCAGAGCTGCTCCACGTGGTCGAGGCATGGGAGGCCTCGCACCATCTCCTTGGCGCCGAGCCGCTTCAGGGCCTCAAAGTGGAGGTGCCCAAAACGCTCGTGCCACTGCCATGCCTCGTCGTCCATGCGAGCTGCAAGACAAAGAGGCTGGGCCACCCCGACGTGGAGGATGTAGAGGCGGTTCTTCCCTCGAACCACTCTAGCGAGAAGCTGGCGACGGTGGTCCCAGATGCGGAGGACCCCGCTGTCGATCACCACGCGGGAGCCGTTCTCATCGAGCTGCCCAAGGCTGATGATGGAGTTCCGCAGCGCCGGGATGTAGTAGACTCCGTTGAGCATCCGGTGCTCTCCGGACTTGGCGGTGAAGATCACGGAGCCCACGCCCTTGATCTCCACGGCGGAGGAGTCCCCGAACCTGACGGAGCCACCTACGTCGACGTCCAGGTCGGAGAAGAACTCCCGCCGCCCGGTCATGTGGTGCGTGGCGCCGGAGTCGAGGTACCAGCCATCGACCCTGTCGTCGTCGGAGCTGTTGCCGAGGGACTCGGGCACGCGGCTCGTCGAGGTGGAGTAGAGCGGTGGCAGGCGGTGCCGCCGGATGCGGCTCTATGTCCCCGTGGAGTAGAAACAGAGCCGGCTCGTCATCCGGCTGGGCCTCCGCGACGTGGGCTTGGCCCCCACGCCTCCGCTGCGGGCAGTCCCTGGCCCAGTGGCCGGGCCTGCCACAGTTGTGGCAGGCGTCGTCTCGTGCCGCCTTGGGCCTATCGGCGGCGCCGCCCTGAGCATCTCCGCGGGCGCCACCCTCGGCGCGCCCTCGTGCCCCGGCTTGGGCACCTCCGCGCCCCTTTCGCGGCTTGCCGCGCTTGCGGCCACCAGTCGAGGAAGAGGGCTCCCCCTTCCTCCTGTCACCGCGCCGGGCCTCCCACTGCTCCTGAGTGAGGTGGAGCTTCCCACCGATGGAGATGCCTCCCGAGGGAGGCTGTGGCTCGTCGCTGTCGACGACCTTGAGGCGACCTATCGCTTCCTCGATCGTCATGGTGGAGAGGTCCAGCAGAGACTCGATCGAGCGAGCGGTCTGCCTGTACCTCTCGGGGACGCAGCGGAAGAGCTTCTTGACAGCTCTCTCCTCGTCGTAGGTGTCGTCGCCGAACTGCACCATCTTCTGCAGCAGAGTGTTGAGACGGAGAGCGAAGTCATCAACGTCCTCACCTGGCTTGAAGGCCAGGTTCTCCCACTCCTTGCGAAGTGCTTGCAGAGTGGTCTTGCGGGCTCGATCGCTGCCGATGCGTGCCGCAGCGATGGAGTCCCAGGCCTCCTTGGCAGTTCGCTTCTTGGAAAGCGTGAACTGCATCTCGGACGGGGCTGCTGCGATGAGAGCATCCAGCGCCCGTCGATCCTCATCGTAGTCGACGTCGCCGTACCGGACTGCCTCCCACATATGTCGCACCTGGAGCTTCACCTCCATGACCGCGGCCCACTCGACGTAGTTGGTCTTGGTGAGGGTGGGCCACCCACCACCGGGACCGACTTCCCTGACCACCGCCTGGAGGCCGTGGTAGCCGGGGGCGCCGCCGCGCGCACCCCAGCCAGGAGCGCCGCCACCGCCCTGCGCGCCGCCGCCAGGGGCGCGGCCCCCTGGACCGTCGCCGGGCGCGCCGCCGTCCAGGCCGCCGCTGGGCGCGCGGGCCCCTGGACCGTCGCCGGGCGCGTCGCCCTCCAGGCCGCCACCGGCGGGGTGGGCTGCTGCCCACCGCGCGGTCCGCTCCCGCCCTCTCTCCCTCTCCAACTCCTCAAGGTCCCCGTCGGCGGTGGTGTCGCCGGCGATGGAGCCGCTGAGGATGCCGCGCAAGGTCTCAACCTCGACCTCCGCCGCACGCGCTGCATCCTCCGCCGCCTCTGCTTCCACCTCCGCCCTGGCCGCCGCCAGCTCCGCTGCAGCCAGCCTGGCCGCCCTCGCCGCTGCTGCAGCGGCTTGTGCCGTCGCTCGCCTGCGCTCCTCTGCCGCGGCGAGCTCGGCATCTCGCTGACGCCGTGCGCTCGAGGCGACCGAGCGCTGAGACGGTGCGTCGGACATGGCGCGCCTCCAAGGGGCTGCTGCGTGGAGATGACGCAGCCTCAGACGAGCTGCTGCTCATCTGCTCAGGTGAGGAAGGTGGATGAGGGGCTGCTGCAGGTGCTACTGCTGCTTGGGAGGGAGAAGAACAGGAGAGATCCAGTCTACAGGAAAGTACGGCCCTGATACCAGATGTTAGCAGCTCAATTTTCACTCTCATTGAGCTGAGAGGATGACACTCAAGTTGGGGAAGTTTTCTGGGTTTTTCTTCATTCACACTCACAATGCCATACCATCCAACGGGAGGGGAGGCAACACATTTATACACAGCTGCAGGGCAGCCAACACTGAGGCATATTCTACTCCTAGTCTAAGATGCCAAATGAAAGGACTAACTGTTGTCCTATCTAGATGCTAAAGCAGTCCAAGATGCTGTCCTCTTGGGCAGCAATGGTGCTAGTGCGTGCTGCAGAAAATGAGATGCTGCAGCCCCACACAGGACTACAGGTACAGCCCCACAAAAACCACAAGTACAGAGACTTATTCCCTTCATTAATCCAGTACTACACATCCAAGCTAACTAGAGAAATTAGATACAGAGTCATGACTACACATTTTAGAGGAATAAAGGACATGAATACCACAGCTAACACAAATTTAGGATGACTAGGCTTACCTATAATCTGGCTCATTGATTACACCATAACCATCCGGTGCCTGTAGATTCAACAGAATAAGTTGAGTCAGCAACAAATCCTACATAACAGGCAGGTAAATCCATTCCATTTAAGCAACGGCCTCTTCTTGAACTCCTTTACATCTAACACTGGTTACACAGAGGCCAACCACATGGCCATAAATCTGCTATTTTCATCATCCTTGGTAGTTAGTAAAGGAAAAGGCTGCAATTACACTGTTGTTCTCCCATCCATGATGTGGAGCATAGCGCCCATGATCCATTTCCAAAATTCAGCACTTGTGTTATCCTGCAAGGGTCTAGGTGACCTTTTTAAACTTTTTTTGGGTGCAACTTTTCGGTATCCTGTAAAGAAATGCATGACATAACAGAGTTAAGCACATAACCAAAAGAAACCCACCATATGGCCAACGATAATAATCTCAAGTTTGAGCTGTTAAGTCCATGCAAAAACGTACACCGAGCTAAATTACCCAACATCATTGAAGGCAACTATTAATTTTTCAAATTAAGACTTCAGGCACGAAAGTATTAGCTTTGATATACTTAGGCCCTTCTGGACTGAAATATTTTCATTGGAAACAAAAGAAATAGTAAAAAATTCCCATGAAATTACTAAATTCAGATGGGCTACACCCATCTGAATTTTATAAAATGCTAGCATTTTATAACTCCAGAGCACAGAACCAGAACCAGAAGTATACCATCATCATTAAAATAAGAGCAATCTTACTGGTAATGGAACTTCATCAGACTATTAGTTGATACAGTAGTAATACAATTCATACGACTATTCAGACATAAAACATAAGAATATGAAAGCATATGGCTGGCTCCAACATGAAGGTTATAACTAATATGTCTGGGATTCAGCCAAGTGCTAGCATATCCACCGATAGCTAAATAATATATCTCAAGAAAAGTTAATCTGTCGAAGAGAATAAATACGGCCATTTTCTTGACATTAAACATATCTTGAAATTTCAATTTCAAGTTGGTCATGGGCGAAAAGATAAGATAAGCATATGCAAATTGAATAAATGCCCATTCTATTTCACAGGTGATCTTAACAACTTAGATCAATTCACATCTGCAAAGCCAAGATGTTACACCATGAAACATAGCAATTAGCACAGTCCATGTCGTTCAATAGTGCAATCCACAGAAATAGCAATACTGGTGAGCAAAAGCAATACTGCAAGCACATCAAGAAACCCTAGCACGAGGAACAAAGCAAAATTACCAGGGGCGGACTCCGCAAAAGATAAACTGCGCTCGCACTGGGGTCGCAAACCCCTAAAGCGCAATTGATCGACCGACCTCCCGCGCAACGACCTGATCGAACCGGATCAGAACCGCGGTGTGGACTAGACATACTACTCCGCCGCGCAGCAGAGGAACAGCTATTCAAATTGGATTCCTCGCAGCTGGAGAGAGGTCTCTCTGACCTAAACCGATTCGAGAAAATTCCAACGGAGCAAGCTAGGGTTCCTTACCGACGAGAGGAGCCGATTCAAATCCGGGATGGATCTCCACTTGGGGCCAATCGAATACCGGTACGGGGGAGGGGCGATTAGGGGGGAAGGGGATGGTGGCGGCGGCGGCCGTGGCGCGGGGGAAGTTGGTAGGGGGTGGCAGGCGTGCTTCGGTGGGAAGAGCGGGGAGGCGGTTTGGCGGCGGCGGCGAGGGCGCTGACGAGGAAGAGGGCGGTGATTGGGGCAGGGTTTTTTTCCCTTATGTGGCCCAAAATTTCGATACAATCTCGCTAATTTGAAGTATTAAATGAAGTCTATTTACAAAATTTTTGTATAGATGGGTTGTAAATTGTGAGACGAATCTAATGATGCTAATTAATTCATGATTAATTCATAATTAGCGGGTGATTACTGTAGTATTACTGTTACAAATCATGGATTAAGTAGACTTATTAGATTCGTCTCGCGATTTACAGTTCATTCATACAAAAAATTTTATAAATAGACTTTATTTAGTACTACATATATATATCTAAATATTTGATGTGACTTTTTTTTCATGTTTACGTGTTTACGAGCCGTGATCTAAACAGGGCCTGTGTCGCGTGTGCCTACGAACATGAGTTGGCGGCTGGCGTTGAGCAATGAGCTTGTGGGCTCTCCATACTTGGGGCCCAAGCTCTAATCTTTTCTTTTTCGGCATTTCATGAAGTAGTAAATCCAAGGTGATGTTTGGTTCAGCTAAAATAGCCTGTAATCAGTTTATAGGGTGATCTATTGCTGTTATTTTGCGTTTAGTTTCACAAGTCCCCAAGTCCGTAATCAATTACCACCTTATCACATACTCCCTCTATAATGGTATTAGGGCATCCCCAACCCTCCATGTAGGATGGTGTCCATGACATTAAATATACTGCCACATAGGATATTTTGCTTATGTGGCACCATAATAAATGAGAGAGAGAATGGAAAGAGTAAGAAATTGGGTCTCGACCTACGAGGGGCTAGCCGCCCCCCGATCATTCTTATAAGAAGGAGGACTTCTAACGCAGGCCGAGAAACCCCCCGAACCCCGACTCTTTCTGACCTTGGGTCTGGTGCCATTTCCTGAAACCTTGGGTCTCATGTAAGATCCAGTGTCAACACGCAAACCAATACGCTAGACACCACATGTTGTGCATTGGGAGTGAGATGGTGTCTTAATAATAAATGGAGAACAAATATGATAGGTGGAGAAAAGAGAGAGAGTTTAATAGGAAACCACACCAAGAAATCATGAATTGTAAAGTTTAGTTTCTAAAGATGATGTCTTGATAATATGGCAACATAGACACTACTCATGGACACTATGGGTTGGGACTGCCCTCAGAAGTCATTCTGGCCTCCAACGACTACAGCGCAAAAGAAGTCGTCCTAGCAGATCAATAGTGTTTTGGACGGGATTGCCCTGCATAATTGCGCAGCACATGAATTGTAAAGTTTAGTTTCTAAAGATGATGTCTTGATAATATGGCAATATAGACACTACTCATGGACACTATGGGTTGGGACTGCCCTCAGAAGTCATTCTGGCCTCCAACGACTACAGCGCAAAAGAAGTCGTCCTAGCAGATCAATAGTGTTTTGGACGGGATTGCCCTGCATAATTGCGCAGCAAACCGCAAAAATAGCACAGCGTGGGGAATTGAACCGGCGACCTCCAGCTTCCAGCGCCACGGGACATGCTGTGCTAGCCAATAGGCCAAGCCCGCGCTGTTGTTTACATTGCACCCGCTATCGTATTTATTATGGACAAATATAGAAAAATTACCCCTAATTAATCACTCCTTAGTATGCTAAATGTTATCTTAAACGACTTCTAATACTATTACGGAGGGAGTACGTTCCAGCGTACTCCCTCCGCCCCAAAAAAACATGTAATTTTAGGATTCAAATTTTGTTTTTAAAAACATATCATCTTATCCTATTTAATTTGTGCATGCACATGTAAGAATCAATTAGTGTCAAATATAGCTAATAAATAGAGGCAAGTAAGTGTTGACGCGAAACGATCACACACCAAGCCCGAGAGCCTCGTACGCCAAGCTCGGACTGCACTTGATTCAAACCAAGGCGTGCCAGTCAATTTGACCTGTAAATTGACAAAAAAACAGCAAACTGTCAAATTCAAGAGTGTATCGGCTGGATTTCCGAATCACTCTTATTCAACGGCAAGGCTCTGCCGATACAAAACAACAACAGATCGGGTATGAAAAGTGTGTATTAAAAGCGATCTACAGTGAACCGACAATAACCTGCCATTACCGGTAAGCAACTAGACGGCTAGATCTTGAGCCGACACGTGCCAAGTAACAGTGTACAAACTCACGAATGTGTAGATCTGGACAAAACTAAACTTGCAACCGATCTAATCAGCTTTACAAGGTTTATCATGATAAACAGGGAGTTTACAGTCGATTAAATAGATCACTAAACCGGATAGTTTGTGAATAGATCTAAACGAGAAAACAGCGATACGCCCGAGATCAAAATTTAGATAAATTCGATAAATTTTGAAAAGATCTGAATGAAACCACAGCGATGCGCCCGGAAGCTAAAACTCAGATTTACTCGGTAAAACGAAGACTTACCAGTAAACCAAGTCGCTCGAATGTGAGGCGTCCTTGATCAGCTTGAAAGAACTCGCGAAAAAGAAAAAAGATGGCGAAGTCGCCGACGAGAAAGTAAATTGCAAATAGTAAAGTTTGTTTTTTTGGATGTGTATCAATCTTTACAATAGCCGGGGGCTCATATTTATATCCCACGCTGACACAATCCTAGCCGATCACGGCAAAGCACGATTCTATTCTATAAAATAAAACTAACTCTAAAATAATATAACTCTTGCCAAACCGAAACCAAAATATCTGGTCAATCTCCCCTTCTTCGGTCAACAAGATTTTCAACGATGATACACGACCACCCTCCAAATCAATCGATCGTACGGCGCAGAACCTTTCCTCCTTTGCAACACTCTTTCTTGACACGTATCAAAATCTGGTGTCAACACATGCCCCCCAATTTCGGAGTAGAAATGTCCTTTTTATTTTGAAATTAATCTTTTGTCATGATTATGCTGCCGAACGGTCCTCTCATTTACTACCATCTCGCTTCCCGTGCGGGTGGCGAACGAAAATCTCTTCTTTGCACTTAACCTTTCACCTTCTCGTCCACACAACGGGAATCTGCCGATTCACCTTCCGTCTTTTTACCCATACGCTCCTCAATTAAATCCAAGGGTAAAAATCGTACTGGCGCACGCGACCGATTCATCTCCCCCTCTTCGGGCTATAAATTACCCCATCGGCATTGTAGTCTCTTCATCGGCCATAGCCTTCTTCCTTGCCTTCTTCCTCCTTCAGCCCCTCCAAAAACCCCAGCCTCTCTTTCTTCCTCCGAGCAAATGGCCAGCAACAAGCGCGCCGCCGAGGGCTCTTCCGGTGCTCCTCCGCCGCTCCGTCCCCGTCTTGGGTAAGATACCTCCTTTTTTCTACCAATGCTACACTTCAAATCTGCATCTGACCACTTCTTCTCTGCAGAGACGATGCTGAGCTCCTCGCCAACTTCCAAGACCTGGATGAGGGCACCCAGGGGGCTCATCCGCGACCTCCTCCACCAACGCAATGAGGCCCGCCGCGATCTTGACCGGGCGCAGACGGATCAGGTCGTCATCCGCGGCCAGCTCTCCAACGCCGACACCAAGGTCGCAAGTAAGTCTTTCTGATCATGTCTTCTTTTACGATCATCTCCGAGTTCTTGCTCTAATCTCTTCATCTTCCAGACTTGGAGTCGCAGGTCCAGACCCTCCTAGAGGTCTCCGAGTCGCCATAGACTCGGTGAACGCGAAGGGGAGCACCGTCGCCGCACGCCTCCGAAACGTCCCAGCCCGCGTCAAGGAGGTCGCTCGCTACGGAGCTCACGAGGGCGCCACCAGAGCCATCGCCGTCGTCTCCACCATGTCTGGGGCGGACTACCGGCAGTGGGAGCCGGTCTTTCCCCGAGTAGGGCGCGCGGAGAGATGCCTTCGAGGAGCTCGTCGATGATCTCTACTTCCCTGCTGACGCCATCGTTAGTGACGTTAGTTTGGATGGGGTCGTCGGGAACCTCTTCGGAGCAGAGTCAGACTAAGTTGTAATATGTAACAACCTATCTGGCTCTTTTTTGTAAATATAATAAATGGACGGGCCTCCTCCCTTTTCGTTTCCTGTGTTCGCTTTGTCTTGATTTTCTTTCAATCTTCATGTTGCGATCTACAACCGTCATACTGAATGAATCACACATCTCCACGATCCAAAATTGAAAGACCATCCTCAAATAATTCCGATATCGTAACATAAAATCCAAACCAAACTTGAATCATGCATTTGGATTGTATTTTTGATCTAAAGACGATATATGTCATATCGGCCATGAAAACGCTTGAACGCCTAAGTCACGATCAAGTCCCTTCTTATTTTTGCACTGAAGGCGATATTTTCTCTGTATCGGCTATGTTTGAAACCAACCGATCTTCTAGTACAATCGGCTATGCATCTACCCACACACTTGGGTAATATTTCTTCAGGTACTTGCCATTAAGCACGCTGAAAAATTCTTCTCCTTCTAATGTTTCCAGAATGTACGCGTTTCCAGGAACACATCAGCTGACCTTGTATGGCCCTTCCCATGTTGGAGACCATTTGCCGAATTTAGGATCTTTTGTTCCTATCGGCAAGACTAGTTTCCATACAAGGTCCTCTTGGTCAAAAGATTTGGCTTTGACTTTTTTTTATCATACCATCGGCCCACTCTGGTTTTATTGGCTTTGATGTTTATGAGAGCGTTCAGCCGATATCCAGCTAAATCTTCCAACTCATCTTTCATCAACGCGGAATAATCTTTAGCTGTCAACTGATCCTGAAATGTAACCCGTCTAGAACTAAGCCGAGTTTCTCAAGGAAGCACAGCTTCATGCCCGTAGACTAGCTGATATGGAGACACTTTGATAGCTCTATGGCAAGACATTTTGTAAGCCCATAAAGCTTCATTAAGAGTTGTATGCCACTTCTTTGGTTGCTCTTCGATCTTTCTCTTAATCAACTTAATGATCCCTTTATTGGAAGGTTCTGCCTGACCATTGGCTTGGGCATAATATGGAGAAGAATTTAACAACTTAACTCCCATACTCGCAGCAAATTCTCCAAACTCCTCTGAAATAAACATACTGTCTTGATCGGTTGTAATAGTCTGTGGGGGTTCCAAACCGATAAACAATATGTTCCTTTACGAACTCAATCATCTCTTTGGATGTAACGATTTTCAGAGGAATTGCTTCGACCCATTTTATGAAATAATCTGTTGCCACTAGTATGAATTTGTGATTCTTGTTGGATGGTGGATAAATTTATCCAATTAAATCAATCCCCCATCCCCTGAATGGCCACGGTTTAATAATGAGATTCATAGCCGATGCCGGTGCTCTTTACACATTACCAAATTTCTGACACTCTTAACAACCTTTATAATAAGTGAAGCAATCTTCTAACATGGTTGGCCAAAAGTATCCGTTCCTCCTAATCATCCACTTCATTTTATAATCCGATTGATGCGAACCACAAACACCTTCATGTATTTCTCCCATTAAGACCTTAGCCTCTTCTTTGTCAAGGCATCTGAGCAAAACTCCATCAATCGTCCGGTAATACAACTCCCCCTCAAGCAACATATATTTAGTCGCTTGAAACCTGATTCTTCGGTTTACTTTTTTGGGGGGATCTTCCAAATAATCTACAATCTCTTTCCTCCAATCATCAGCAGGTAATTCCAAAGCCATCACACCCTCCATCGGCCGATAACCAGAAACGTGTTGTGCCAGCCGATTGGCATTACCATTATAAAACTTGGGTACATGTTCTATGGTCATTTTTTAAATTCTTTCAGCAATCGGCAATATTTTTCATGATAAAACCGCAGAATATCATCCTTGCATTCATATATGGCGATCAACTAATTGACCACCAACATGGAATCTCCAAATATTTCTACAACATCGGCTCCAATTTCTTGCAACAGCCGAATTCCTTTAAGCAAAGCCTGGTATTTAGCCTGATTGTTGGTAGCAGTAGCTTCTATTGGAAAAGACAACTCAAATATTGCCCCCCGAGGCGACACCAAGACAATGCCAATACCAGATCCAACTCTACATGATGAACCATCAAAGAACAATGTCCATGGAACTAGATCGACAACTCCCACTTCTGGTCCACAATGTTGAACGACAAAATCGGCCATGACTTGTCCTTTAACTACTTTAGTTGATTCGTATCTCAAATCAAACTCTGATAAGGCCAGAATCTATTTTCCGATTCTCCCATTCAAAATCGGCAACGAGAGCATATACTTAATAACATCATCTTTGCTCGCCACAACACACTCAGCCGATAACAGATAATGCCTAAGCTTGGTACAAGAAAAGTATAAGCAAAGACACAACTTTTCAACAGGAGAACACCTAGTTTTAGCATCCAAGAGTCTTCTACTGACGAAATATATCACACGTTCTTTTCCCTCGAACTCTTGAATAAGGGTCGATCCGATAGCACGCTCGTCAGCCGATAAATATAATTTGAACGACTTGTGCTTTTGTGGCGGAACCAACACAGGAGGCGATGTTAGATATTGCTTGATTTCATCCAACGCCTTTTGCTGTGCTTCTCCCCACACAAATTTCTAATCGGCCTTCAACTTCAACAAAGAACTGAACGGCTGTATTTTTCCGGATAGATTAGCAATAAATCTCCGAATAAAATTAATCTTGTCAATCAATGATTGAAGTTCAACTTTTGTTTCTGGAGCCACTACATAGTTAATGGCTATAATAGTCTTCTGACTAATTTCAATTCCTCTTTCATGAACCATAAACCCAAAGAACTGACCAGCCGACACACCAAATGCACACTTGTTAGGATTCATCTTCAATCCATGTTTTCTTATACATTCCAAAGCTTTGCGCAAGTCGGCTAAATGTTCTTGATACCCCTTGGATTTCACCACAACATCATCTATGTAAATCTCCACAATTTTACCGATGATCTCATGGAAAATATAGTTCATAGCCCTCTGGTATGTTGCTCCAGCGTTCTTCAACCCAAAGGTCATGACAATCCACTCGAACAAATGGACATGTCCTGGACACCTGAATGCAGTTTTATGAACATCTTCCTCAGCCATGAATATCTGATTATATCTGGCATTCCCATCCATGAAACTGATCACCTTGTGTCCTGCAGCAGCAACCACCAACATACCGGCAACTGGCATCGGGTAACCATCCATCGGCGTAGTTTTGCTGAGATCCCTGAAGTCAATGCATACACGCAGCTTCCCATTCTTCTTGTACACAGGAACCACATTGGATATCCATTCAGCATATCTGCATTGCCTAATGAACTTTGCCTCTATTAACTTTGTGATCTCGGCCTTTATATCTAGTAGGATCTTAGGATTGCATCGTCTTGAACCTTGCTGATGTGGCCGATATCCAGATTTAATAAGTAACCAATGCTCAACGATAGACCAATTCAAACCTGGCATCTCATAATATTCCCAAGCCAAACAATCCTTATATTCTTTTAACAGCTTCACTAGTTCTTGTTTATACTAAGAATCCAACTTAGAACTAATAAACGTCGGCCTTGGTCTATCTCCATCTCCAATGTCTACTTCATCCAAAGCATCGGCTGACGTGAACCCATGCCCCAACTTTCCTTCATCCACTAGGAACTCATCCATTAAGAACGGTTTGGAAAACCGACTGCTTGGATCGGTAGAAGCATGGTAGCTATGTTAACAAGTGCAGCCGATGATCCTGATTGCTGCCTATCATCGGCCTTTGGCTTGACACGCCAAACTTCTGTCCTAACTCTTCTCCTGGGGGCCTCTTTTCTTTCTTCTTCCAACTCTTCTGTCTGACGCAACCTTTGAACTCGTCTTTTCTGCGATCTGGTCAAACCTGCTGGACACCACCGAGGCCGATCAACATTGTCATGAACATGCTCTCTTTCTAGATCCCTACGATGTGGGTATTCATCTGAAACTTGAGCTTCAGCAGTCCGTTCAACCCATTCATCGGCAAAAATCCTTCCCCCTGTAGGATCACGCAACATGGTCCTGCCCCCGAGCCGATCATGCACTGAAACCCTGCCCCCCAGCCGATCATGTGCAGAGATGTGTCTATCATCACATCTCTCTCTGATGATCGGCCCTCGAGGCCTCTAGTCGAAACGTGGCTTCTTGTGCAATCGGTCTTTACGGTAGAAACCATTGCACTCTTGACAGTTGTCCACAGTCAGTAGAGTCAAGCCTTCCTCCCAACAGTACACAAAAAAAGGACATCTCCAATGCCCTTCATGTCGTCATGTAGATTCTTCTCTGTACTCTCTCCTTTCTTGGTCACGTTGAAACTTGTTCAGCAACATCTGAGACGTGACCTTCTTCTTTGGTGCCGCTGATTCTTCTTTCTGTTGTAGCCCTTTTTCTTTTGGCTTCATCGGTCGTTATCTGTGCTTTGGGATCAACAGCCCTAAATTCCTTGGTCGATTGTGACATGAGCACCTTCGTCTGTAGTGCATTTGTCTTCTTTCCAACATCTACCATGTTTGCAGGAAACGGATGCCCATCAATCTTCATCGGCTTTTTGGGTGTCTCAAATTTGAGCCTACTCTGTTGTATAGCCGATTGTATTTGCTGACGGAACACCTTGCACTTATTTGTGTCATGAGATCTTGCATTGTGCCATTTGCAGTACTTAATATTCTTCAACTCTCGATCTGTCGGGATCTTATGATATGGCTTCAGCTTAATCTGTCCCTCTGACAGCAACAGATCGAAGATCTTGTCATTTTTGGTAATATCAAACCCATACTTCTCGGGTTCTTTGTTACCAAAAGAACATGAGATCGGCTTTTTATTGTGCTGGACCCATTCAGCTGATCCTACCATCTGGCCATCATCTGAATCAGAGGTATCTGAACAGTCAACGAAATTGACTTTCTTCTGGAAGCTGCCTCTCTTCTGCTCATACGGCTTGACCTCCCCTGTCATCCTATTAGCCATCTGACTGATGTTGTAGAACTCTTGGGAAGCATACTTCTCCTTGATATGAGGCAAGAGTTCTTGGAAGGCAACCTCTGCGAGCTGCTGATCAGATAGAACCAGACTAAAGCACCGATTCTTAACATCCCTGAACCTCTGAATGAAGGCAGCGACTGATTCATCATTCCTTTGTTTTAAGTTGGTCAAATCAGTCAGCTTCAACTCTTCTATACCAGAGTAGAAGAACTGGTGGAACTGTTTCTCCAGATCGGCCCAGAATATGATGAAGTTGGCCGGTAATATCGTGAACCATGTAAAGTCCGATCCAGAGAGAGACATGGAGAACAAACACACCTTCAATGCGTCATTCTAAGCTGCTTCTCCACACTGCATGATGAATCTATTGATGTATTCCACTGTGGAGACTTCCCCCTATCCAGAAAACTTGGTGAAATCTGGAAGCTTGTACTTGTGGGACAACGACAGTTGATCATAAGTAGCTGGATATGGAGTTCTGTACATCAGATTCTGCTGCTTTGGCTTCAAACCAAACCGATCTCTCATTACCTCAGTAATCTTGGATGCCCAGTCAATCTGCTGGCCATCAGTTGATGCTGGCTGCAGTGCTGGTGGAGCTATCGGTAGAGTTGTCGATGCTGATGGTGCACTGGACGTAGTCATAGGCTGAGCAGCCGATGCGGTCTGTGCGACTTGCTGAGTGGCTTGATTGGATGGTGATTGATAGAGCACCATCTCATTACCATGACTATTCTGTGCTGATCTCTGACTAGGTTGCTGCTGTGCCACAGGAGGTATGGTTGGCACATTCACGTGACGCACAAAACCAGTCGCAAGATCATGGAACACCCAGGTGACCCCATTAGCATGAGAAACTCTATTTGCCAGGACCTCTGTAGGAGACTTGAGCTGTATCATCATCGCCAGATTCTATTGTTGAGGTGTCAGCCATGGGGCCGACACGTTGTTTGGACTTGCTGGCAAAGGCACTGATGTAGGCGTAACCGACGGCTGTGAGGCCGGTGTGGCATCTTGAGGCTGGGTCGGCTTTGGAGCCGACGCTTTGACTTGCTGATTCATCGGCTGAGAAGCCGATGTACTTGGCTGCCCTATTGGAGATGGAATCATGCATTCTGGAGGCATATCAAATCCAATTGTAAGATCCCAGCCAACTGGATATCCTGGCATGAAGCTTCCCTACGCATGTGTAGCCATTAGCATGGAACTAGTGTACACAGGAGGAAACTGAGTTGACGCTACAGTACTAATCGGCTGTGCATCTATGATATTCCCATCTGCCTGAGCTTGAGGGTCAATCTGTGATGTCTCAGTAGCCGATTCAGTAGGAGAAAAAATTATTTGACTGGCCTGTTGATAGGCTGGTCCCACGAAACCAAGCATCCCCCTATCTTGCAGCGTCTTGAACACAACATTGTGAACCGGAATTAGCCATGATCGGAGCATTGTGGCAGAACCACCTGAATTATCCCGGCTCAAGTGCGCTGGACATCACCATAAAGGCAATACCGACACAAACGCACTTCAAACGGAACAATTCTTGGTCTGTCGGGTAACGTCCCGATACAACCACCAGTTCTCGGATCGAACAAGCATACCCCGCACGAAGGCGAGTCCAGAGATATTACAACCACATATTTTACAACACAAGCACAGTAGTTATTATAAACCAGTTCAAAGCATTATTACAGAACCAGACTTAGTAAAACAGTTATACAAGCTATAACTTTCAGTTCAGAGTTACCAAGCTACAACACGTCACAAAAGTATACCAAGCTAGCCCAAGCAAGGTATCACTCGTCGGGGTCATTGCCGGCCGAAGACGGATCCCATTCTACGGACCAGGCAGGAGGCAAAGAGCAGGGCCAAGACAAACTAGCGATCTGGTCCTCAAAACGCATACCTGAAAAAGGGTTTCAACAGCAAGCCTGAGTATTCTAATACTCAGCAAGACTTAACCGTCAACGGGTATACGTAGCCCACCTAACTAGACTATGCAGGGTTCTGTGAGGCTCTGGTTTTCCTTTTGCTGAAAAGCAATAAAGAGTAGGTCCTTACTTTCAAATTTTAGCTTCCAAGATTCTAGTTGATTAACCATTCTATGTAAGCAACTACTATTCAACCATGGTAGAACTTTAAGCAAACATCAAAATTGATCATAATAATGTTGCTCTTATTACTCTGTGTGGCAAAGAGATCAAGCAGTCCCAAACCATGAGAAGCAGACAATTCGAATCGAATTTGTTAACCTGGCCAGGCAGACCGAACACACATGTTTGGAACACCGTCGGGTCGTTCCCAAACAATCGTTTACCTTTCTTTCCGACCTGTGGATAGTGCCACTCTCCCCGACTATAGGGCACCAACCTCGTCCCTGTAGCCGCGGTGTTGCGCAACATAAACATAAATAAAAACCTATCTCTAAGAGAGAGTGGAAGGTATATCCACTCACCGGTCCGATCGGCTACTAGGCTTACCGCGTACCATATTTACGGCATGTGGCTAGTACGTTCAAAAACTTAACCAGCACTACCACACACCGCGACCTTAGCAAGTTCATCAACACAGACGGGGTCTCACACAAGGTCATGATATCGAACATGTCCCCGTCCGTCGTCCTTATATTGATAGCAGAAAGTAAGCAAGCAATTCCTATAGAGCTCGCGAGTGACTGGCAATCACTCGACTTTTACCGATCCTATAAGCTTAGCAATTGTTTGAACTCAGGTCTAGTGTTCAGTACATAGGTTCCTAGGATCATGCATCTAGGGTTTCAATTCAAATCCTAAGAACTGTAAATGCACAAGTAAAACAATAAATGATAATAATTTGAAATATAGGTTATGTGCGGGGCTTGCCTTCTCGGTAGTCGCTAGCTAGGTTAGCCTTGGGCTCTTCCGAACTTTGGTCCGGGTCTTCAGTCAGTACAGCGGTGTGCACTTGGGCTTCGTGATCACCTCCTTCGGACTCCGGGATCAGCTCGTACGTCCCGTCCGCTAGAACAGTCGTATCTATATGTGATGCAAGAACAGTATTATCACAACCACATACATTTCACGATAATTTGTAGTCTACAAATAGCAACACAACTTAGTATATGGGCAATCATTTATAGAGTAGATAACTAACATTTCTAACTACACAAGGCATCATGATCAACAGCACAAAAGAAGCTCAATAACTTCATGAACAAGTTGTAGTTGATTCCAATAGCTTGCAATTCATGGTTTGCTAATAAATACCTAACTCAGCACACATTCAGTAGTAAATTCATCAAAAATTACATCAAACAGAAGGTAAATAGAGTAAACTATCCTACAAATTTCATACCAAATCATACAGCCATATATTCAGAACAATTCATTTATTCAGACAACTCCTAGAACAAGTTTGAATTCTTCAGAACAAACTACAATATTTATGAAGCTCAAAATTTTTCATAACATACTTCATATTCTTATGAACACCTCATAAATTAGACAAAAATAAACTACATATGATAAAACTAAGTAGTACAGGTAGTTATTTACTGATTCTGGATTCTAAATTTTACAGACATGGATATTTGACCAAAGTAGAGTTACACAAAAATTCTCGGAATTTTCTAAGCAAGGAAACTATTTATCACAATTAAAGTTCACTTAATAAGCATTAAATCATAGCTATAGCTACAAATGAGAACTGACCACGAAATTTTTATAGTAACTCTAGCATCACATGATTACTATACCATAAAAATTTCACAGCATAACATTGCTTCAAACATCAGTTATGGAAAAGATAAAAACAACTAGTATTTAAGCACTAGTAACACAAATCTATTTTTACAGCAAAAACTCTCAACTAACACCCAACATATTATGATTCTAAAGCATAGAGCTACTCTCAAGTATTCCAAAACACCTAGGCATGCATTTTTCTGATTTTTCTACGAATTTCTATGGAATTTCAAAGTTTGCAACTAAAATAACAAAAAGGTCCCTAGTGTCACCATTCACTTGAGTCTAGGTCTATGCAGATATCCCCCTAGGGTTCTTTGAATTCTAGCAGAGAGGTCCCTGGTCGTGGTCAGAGAGGGGAGCGGGGGTTGACTGGCCAAATCCGGCGACGGCGATCACCGGCGGCGAGGGTGGAGGGGCGTGGAAGCGAGAGGAAGTCAAGGCGCACCTCTGGGTGGCTTGGGAGGTCGAGGGGAGGGTCGGAGCTAGTGCGTCGACGGCGAGCAGCGTCTGTTGGAGCTCGGGACATGGCGGCGCGGTGGCTCCGGTGGAGATTGGGTGAGAAAGAGGCGTCTGCGAGCTGCGCGAGGTCGAGGAGAAGCTAATGGAGGGGTCTTTTGGGGCGGAGCGGGTCTGGAATGGCGGGTTCACGGCGGGCCTGAGCTCGCCGTCGTGCAGACGGACAGCGGCGGCATTCTGGGGTCTGGGGGCGGGGAAATGGCGAAAGGGCGAAGGGAATAGGTCGAGGGGGTTCTTGTAGTGCCGATGCGCGAGAGAGGAGAGAGCGGCGGGCTCTATCCCATGCTGTCCACAGCGGCGACGAGGTGGCGTCCGGCGGGTGGGTCTGGATGCGTGGCAAGGCAGGGGAGGCACAGCGCGAACGCAAAGGGCGGTGGGGAAGGGTCGGCGCGACGCGTGGGCGGCCAGCGCAAGCAGGAGGTGGCCTCCCGGCCGGCCCCGAGCGGCGGCAGCGCTGAACAGCGGCGGCATGAAGGAGAGGAGCAGGCAGGAGGAAGGAGGTGGACTGATTTGCAATTTCAGAAAATTCCAGGGATCAGTCTGTAAAACAAAGATAACTTTTAATCTCGGGCTCAAATGAAAAAGTGTCCAACATGAAAGTTGTTCAATTTTTCAAGATCTACA
This sequence comes from Panicum virgatum, assembly GCF_016808335.1. Taxonomy (NCBI): domain Eukaryota; kingdom Viridiplantae; phylum Streptophyta; class Magnoliopsida; order Poales; family Poaceae; genus Panicum; species Panicum virgatum. The sequence goes on from NC_053145.1 coordinate 4,980,865, forward strand.
ACTTTGATATTGTGCAAAAATTGATTTGACAAAATATTGAAGAGTTATTTTGAAAACATAAGAAGGATTTTGAATTCAAAGGACTTTTGTCTTTGCCAAGGCAATTTCACATCAAATCTAGGCTGAAATGTAAATTTTGCTACCAAGTAATGATTACACTACATTTTTCAAATAAACCCTCCATAAAAGCTATAATCACACATCCTATTCAAATAAAACTATAAAGTTGACCATGGAACAATTCTTAATTACACAAAGGTCCTTACAATTTTAAAATAGGCCCTTGCTCAAACAATTTCACACATGAAGCACAGGAAATAAATGTAGTTTTATTGTGCAGACACCTAGCGTGTCACAAGCATGATTCACGAAAACTTGTCCGATCGCTTGATTCATCAGATGTATCACCCTGTCCTCCATCTGTGACTCATCATAGGGTGGAAGAGTAGGAAAATCATACTTTTTGATTACCTCTCCACTCCTATTGGTGCTGTAGGATAAAAGACACCGCTGCTCATAAGCGTCAGTGGCCGCCTTGAGTTCTGCTTTTTGCTCTTCCTTCAGTTTATTCAAGTCAATCGGGATCTGGTTCTGCGGAGAAACCTTTTCTTTCTCTTCAGTTGACATATTGATGTTTCTTGTCCCACCAGACGTGCCAAAAGATGTGTTGACACGAAACGATCACACACCAAGCCCGAGAGCCCCGTACGCCAAGCTCGGACTGCACTTGATTCAAACCAAGGCGTCCAGTCAATTTGACATGTAAATTGATAAGGAAACGGCAAACCGTCAAATTCAAGAGTGTATCGGCTGGATTTCCGAATCACTCTTATTTAACGTATCGGTAAGTCTCTGCCGATACAAAAAAACGACAACAGATCGGGTATAAAAAACTTGTATTAAAAGCGATCTACAGGGAATCGGCAATAACCTACCGGTACCAGTAAGCAACTAGACGGCTAGATCTTGAGCCGACACGTGCCAAGTAACAGTGTACAAACCCACGAATGTGTGGATCTGGACAAAGCTAAGTTTGCAACCGATCTAATCCGTTTTACAAGGTTTATCGTAATAAACAAGGAGTTTACAGCCGATTAAATAGATCAATAAGCCGGATAGTTTGTGAATAGATCTAAATGAGAAAACCATATGTCCGAGATCAAAGCTTAGATAAATTCGATAAACTTTGAATAGATCTGAATGAAGCCACAACGATGCGCCCGGAAGCTAAAACTCATATTTACTCGGTAAAACGAAGACTTACCAGCAAACCAAGTCGCTCGAATGTGAGGCGTCCTTGATCAACTTGAAAAAACTCGCGGAAAAGAAAAAAGATGGCGAAGTCGCTAACGAGAAAGTAAATTACAAATAGTAAAATTTGTTTGTTTGGATGTGTATCAATCTTTACAATAGCTGGGGGCTCATATTTATACTCCATACTGACACAATCTTAACCGATCACGGCAAAGCACGATTCTATTCTATAAAATAAAACTAACTCTAAAATAAGATAGCTCTTGCCAAATCGAAGCCAAAATATCTAGTCTCCTTCTTTGGTCAACAAGATTTTCAACGATGATACACGACCACCCCTCCAAATCCATCGATCGTACGGCGCAGAATCTTTCCTTCTTTGCAACACTCTTTCTTAACACGTGCCAAAATTTGGTGTCAACAGTAAGATCATTTTATCATTTTAAATTTCTAAAGTGAATTATTTTTTTTTGACAGGAAGGAGTATACAACAAGAATGCTGCCCACCTGCGAGCGTTATCCAATACCGCTCCGCTCCTTCCGCTGCTCCACAGCGTTTCGGCTTCACGAATTGAGCAACTCCTGATTTGTGTAGCTGCATGCATGCACGCTTATGCAGGGCAACCAATCATTATTCGGTTAGCCTTATCAAATCAGCATATCTATATTTATACTATAAAGGATGAAAGAATTAAATACAATTTTTATCCATTCTCAACCACCCATCCCTCTTATAAAGTATCTCTTTTAGGTCTACATGGAAGATTTTAGTGCTTCACCAAACTTCAAAACACCATAAAAAAAATATTTCTACCTGAAACAAAATATTTTTGTTACCGCGCCTATCTGTTTACCCGCCCGCGCGTACCCACGCGAAAATCACGGCTCCTCGTTTTTCTTTCTCGCTTGACTCCCCTCCCCGTCACTTTCCTCCAGGTCGGGGCTAGGGTTTGGCCGCCGGCACCCCTTGGCGGCGGCAGCGAAGGCTGCCCCCTCCGGCCTCCTACTCCTCCCAGGCGCACGCGTGTCCGGCGGCGGCAGGCTGAGCCCCTTGCTGGCGGCGGCCGGCTGAGCTCCTGGCCGGCGGCCGGCTGAGCCCCTGGCCGGCGGCTCCCTCGTCGCTAGCGTAGGCCCAGGACTGGTGGCGCCTATACCCCGGCATTCTACGCTGGATCCAGGCCGTCCGCCGGCCGGCCCGCGTCTCCCCTGCCCGGATCTGCCGTCCCGGCCGCCGGAGCTCTTTAACGGCCACGCCGGCGCCCTGCCCCTCGAGGACACGAGCCGACATGGGACCGGAGTGGCTCGAGCACGCGCGCATGGCGCGGCTGCGCGCGGGCGGGCCATGGTGCGGCGCGGCGGGGCTGAGCTGCGCACGCGGGTGGAGACCGAGGCGCGTCGTGCGGGAGGAGGAGCGGACGTGGCGCAGGTGCCCCGCGACGCTGACTCCAACGAGCACCGGCCAGGCACACCGCGACGCCGCATCGCCCTCTCCCACGACCAGACACTGCACCTAAGCGGCCTGCGCACCCCTGCCTCGTGACCTCCACCGTCGCTGCCGCCCGAGTGGCCCATCCTCCTCCATCCCAACCCCGGTGCCCATGCCACCCACGTGCCTGGGGTCTACCCGGACGAGCTCATCGAGTCTACCTCATCCGATCAGTGCCGCGGCGATCCTCCCCCTTTGCTCTATCTGTGGTTGATCTGGTCAGGCGAGCAGCGCCGGCGGCAGTGGCAAGGATGTGGATAACACTACTACAGAACAGGCCTTTGTTCCAGGCCATTTGCCCCGGCAGCCTTTGGGCCCGGGACAATAGGTGGCTTTTGTCCCGGGTCCAACGGCTAACCGGGCCAGTGTGGGGACAGGGGCCTTTTGTCCCAGTTGGAGGCATCAACCGGGACAAAACTCCTTGGCCCCCTTATCCCCGTCCCTCCCCCCCCCCCCCCCCCCCCGCCCGAGCCATTCAGCTCACTTGTTCTTGCTGTTCTTGGCTCGGGAGAGAGGAGTTCTTGCTCATTTCTTCACCACATTTGTGAGGCTCTTTTATTCCCCGTCCATCCATCGACGCTAAAGGTTTGGGGCTTGTTTTTCTCTTCTTCCTTGGCTTGTATAGCTCATTTCATGCTTTAGAAATAGAGAAAATGTGTAGCTAGCTCATTTCTTGGACATTTAGATTGCATATGTTGGTGTGATTTTCTTTTAGATTTAGATGAGTACGTGGATAGTAGAAATTTTTAGAATGAGTGTAGACACTTCATGTGATGTACTTGTATATATGACCATATTGTGGATAGTTGATTTTTGTATTCATGAATGAATTAATGAAATGAGCATATTAGAATTTTTTTGTATTATGAATGGATTATTTTGACACTCTAGTGATGTATTTATTCAGGCTCACATTGAAACCATCTAGAAGCTAAAAATATCTTTATTTCGAAACAAGTATACGTCGTTAATCTCCATCCAACGGTGATGGCACTACCTTTCGGGGATACACGATGTGCTATAAGGACATCGCGAATCTCCATCCAACGATTATTTAGAAGTTATAGAGATTTCTTTCAATTAATTAGAGATTTCTTTCAATTAATGATACATTTCATATTTTTTATATGATTTCATTATTATTTGCAAGAGTTATTAATCTGATCATTGTAATTGTAATAGTAAATAATATTTGCATTGTAATGGTAAGAATTTATAATTTTATGGAAAATAAAGGTATTTTCAGTAAAATATGGCTTCAGCAGCTGGAGGGAGTGGCGCCGGTGGGGGTGATCGTTGTCCTTCTGGAGAGAAGGGCACAACTCGAGTAGGTCGTCGGTCCAAAAAACCTAGTGCTTTTCATAGGGCAGCGCTCCGTTATTTGGAAAAAGAATATAGAGAATGCATGGCAAGGGGCGAGTAACCTCCATTTGATCTTGAGGATTTATTGCGGCGTTACGGTTCGTCACCACCAAACTCGGAGGTTTCAGCTCCGCCATCTTCTTCTGCGCCAGTAAGAAATCCGTTAGAGCATTCTGCGTTCCAACGTAAGGACGGTTGAAAACCTATGTGTTGTTGTCCGAATTTTTAAGTTTCATGTATAGTACTCCTTTGTTAAGTTCTGTAATGGATTAAGTACTCCTTTTAATTAATCAAGATGTATGATGGATATTGCAGATCTTTTAATTATTCATGTTATGTTACATTTAGTTTAATTTAGGTTTGATATATTTTATTTATTCGATACGTGTAAAGAATTCAAATCGATTTATTTAAAATGCAGATGGACCGGCAATGGATGTACGATGCTGACCGACGTTCGAAAAAATTCATTGATGGCATGCATTATTTTTTGTCTGTGGCTGAGGCAAACAAGTAGAATGGTTTTATGTGCTGCCCGTGTGTTCATTGCAACAATAATAAGGATTACTCATCTTCAAGAATCCTACACAGCCACATTTTCGCAAATGGTTTCATGGAGAAGTATGTTTGTTGGATGAAGCACGGAGAGCAGGGGTTACCATGGAAGACAATGAAGAAGAAGATTTTGATGACCACTTTCCAGGGAATGCAGGAATCGGTGCATTCGATGACGATATTCCCATGGAAGAGCCCGAAGTAGATGTAGCAGAAAATGATCCCAACGACGATCTGGGGCAGGCATTGCACAATGTGCAGGCAGACTATGAGAGTGAAACGGAGAGGTTGAAGTTCCAGAAGTTGTTAGAGGACCACCGTAAGTTGTTGTACCCAGATTGTCAAAATGGATTGAAGAAACTTGGCACCACCTTGGAGTTGCTGCAATGAAAGGCGACAAATGGTGTATCCGACAAGGGATTTGGTGAATTACTCAAACTTGTTAAAAAAATACTTCCTAAGGACAACGAATTGCCTACCACAACGTATGAAGCCAAACAACTTGTTTGCCCCTTAGGATTGGAAGTACAAAAGATACATGCATGCCCCAATGACTGCATCCTCTACCGAGGCGAGTACGAGAATTTGGATGCATGTCCCGTATGCAGTGCATTGCGTTACAAGATTAGAAAAGATGATCCTGGAGATGTCGAGGGGGAGCCTCCCCGGAAGAGAGTTCCTACGAAGGTCATGTGGTATTCGCCTATAATACCACGTTTGAAGCGTCTGTTTAGAAATAAAGATAATGCTAAGTTGATGCGATGGCACAAAGAGGAACGCAAGAAAGACTCGATGTTGAGACACTCCGCTGATGTGTCGCAGTGGAGAAAAATAGATAGAACGTACCCTGAATTTGATTTGGATGCGAGAAACATAAGGTTCGGTTTGAGTACGGATGGCATGAATCCTTTTGGTGAGATGAGCAGTGGTCATAGCACTTGGCATATGACTCTTTGTATGTACAATCTTCCACCATGGCTCTGCATGAAACGAAAGTTCATCATGATGCCAGTGCTTATCCCGGGTCCAAAGCAGCCCGGAAATGACATTGATGTGTACCTAAGACCATTGGTCGAAGAACTCTTATTGCTCTGGGGCGATGAAGGTGTACGGATGTGGGATGAATACAAACAGGAAAACTTCAACCTACGAGCATTGCTGTTCGTAACGATCAATGACTGGCCAGCTCTTAGTAACCATTCAGGACATTTGAACAAGGGATACAAAGCATGCACACACTGTTTAGATGATACCGATAATATATGGTTGGCTCACTGTAAGGAGGTTGTATACATGGGTCATCGTCGGTTTCTTCCCATCAGGCATGCGGTACGAAAGAAGGGCAAGCATTTCAAAGGCCAAGCGGACCACCGAACAAAACCGATGCACCGTAGTGGTAAAGACGTCTTCAACATGGTACAAGATCTAGAAGTTATTTTTGGAATGGGATCTGGTAGCCAACCTGTTCCGAACGAAAACGGAATGGCGCCCATGTGGAAGAAGAAATCTATATTTTGGGAGCTACCATATTGGGAAGTCTTAGATGTTCGTCATGCAATTGATGTGATGCACCTCACGAAGAATTTTTGCGTCAACCTGATAGCATTCTTGGGAGTGTACGGAAAGACAAAAGATACAGTAGAAGCACGTCAAGAATTGCAACGTATGGAAGAACGAGATGTCCTACATCCACAACATCGAGATAATGGACGACAATACTTAAGTCCTGCCAGCTATACTCTTAGCAAGGAAGAGAAAGAAACCATGTTTCACTGCTTGAGCAGTATAAAGGTTCCATCTGGATACTCATCCAATATAAAAGGAATCTTAAATTTGGCAGAGAAGAAATTTACAAATCTCAAGTCCCATGACTGCCATGTGCTTATGACCGAACTTCTTCCGGTTGTGCTGCGGGGATTCTGCCTGATAACGTCCGGTTAACCATCGTGAAGCTATGTGCCTTCCTCAACGCAGTTTCTTAGAAGATAATTGACCCGAAGAATTTGATAAAGCTGCAAAACGATGTGGTGCAATGCCTTGTTGGCTTTGAGCTGATATTTCCACCATCTTTCTTCAACATCATGACACATCTTCTAGTACACCTTGTGAAAGAGATTGATATCCTCGGACCAGTATTTCTACACAACATGTTCCCATTCGAAAGGTTCATGGGGGTACTAAAGAAATGTGTTCGTAATCGAGCTCGTCCAGAAGGAAGCATCGCCAGTGCCTACGGAACTGAGGAGGTCATTGACTTTTGTGTTGAATTTATTGATGACCTTAAACCGATTGGAGTCCCTGAATCGCGATATGAGGGGAGACTAACTTGAATCATTTTATATTATTGTATAAAAACGTAATCACAATTCGAATATTTTTATTATATATGTACTGTACAATTATACTTTATGTATTATATATATCTTTTTTTATATATTTCAATTAATTACCAGACTCAATTATAATTTTCATTTAATAATGGATTACTCAACTAATTTTATTTATTTCATGAAATTACATTCACATTAACACACTATACTCTCTCACTAAAACACACACTATCTCTCAAACTCACACACTACTCATTAATATCATGAAATTGCTTAATTTTATGTAAAATTCAATTTTTAAACGTTAATATCGTGATAGAATCCACTTTCTGTCGAAAAGCAACAGTTTAAAAAAATTTGTTCACCTAATATTTTTTTGCATGGTCAAAATAACAAATATGATTTCAAAAAGTTAGATATTTCGTTGACCCAATCACTTGAATGAAAATTAATTATTTTTGTTGCGTGTATCAAGTTTATATAGAGATAAGAAATTTTATTCCATAATTTTTGGAATCAAAATTTATTAACTGAATTAACAAATAAAAACCTATTTTAAAAGAGAAGTAAAAAAGAAACAAAAACAAACATAAGATTTGGCGGGAATGAGAGAAAACGAGCCCCTTTTGTCCCGGGTGGTAGATCCACCCGGGACTAAAGGTGGGCCGCGGGCTGGGAATTTTCCCGGCCCGCCCAAAAACACATTTTTATACTGTCAGTTCTTGATCTGCGCCCTTTGCCGCTGCCGTCCCCTGCTCCCACCGCCTCCTGCTCGCCGCCGTCGTCGTCCTCGAGCGCCGCCTACCTCCGCCGCAAGAAGACACGCCGCCCGAGCTCCGCTGCCCCACCGCGCGGCGTCGTCCCCGAGCGCCGTCGTCCCCATTTGAGCTCCTCCCCGCGAGCGCCGTCGTCCGCCATCGCCGGCCCCCGCCCGCGAGCCCCGTGCCCTCCCCGAGCGTGCCATCGTCCTCCTCCTCCCCATCCCGACGCCGCGCGCCGCCACGTCGTCCTCCTCCTCCCAGACCTCCGCCTCTGGCCGGGCTGCTTGTCCCGCGCCTCGGCCGTCGCCTGTGCGCCTCCGGGTCGCCCCGCCGTCGCATGTGCGCACTCTCGCTGTACGTGCGCCGCGCGACGCCCTGGCCTTGTTGGCAGCCCGGCCGTGCGCTGCCGGCCGGCGCCCCGCTCCCTAACCCTAATGTCTATTTTTAAGTGAAATTTGAAAATATGGATTACATGAGTTCTAATTTGTTTACAAATTATGTTGCAACATATTGATTATTTGTGAATTTATTTAATTGTGATGACAATTAGAGTGAAATCATAATTGTTTAAAATATAGATTATTTGTTAACTTGTTAATTACTTTTGAAATTATATTATTTAGAGTGACATCATATTTTGTTGTGTAAATTTGAAAACATATTGGTGTATGAATGTGAATGTGAGTTCATATTATTTAGAATGAAATCAAAATTTGTATATTTAATTTTTAAATGTATGAATGTGTATGTATGTTTGTATATGTGCGTAAAGTGTATTTAAATTTATGTAGGCACGGACGTCCGATCGATCATTACCAAGCACTAAACCATCCGCCCCCCTTCTCGACCTCGTTCATCGACCTTCAACCCTCGCCGACATCTAAATGTAACATATATTTGATAGAACATTACTTAGTGAAATTAATGATAGAATTTCATGTATTTCCTGGACTGTGAAATTTTGTGTCCATATATTTGAATTACTTATTGAAATGTCTCTAATATTTCATGTATACTTTTTGAACATTGTTACTCATTGAATATTGTGACTTATACATTTCATATATATTACTTAGGGATTACAAAATATTTCATGTATATTTCTTGAATTACTTTGAGAATATTTCTCGACCTCGTCCATCTATAGGCAATTAGTGATTTTTCTTATATGTTTTAGTCAAGATGGACCCGCGAATTCCGATCAAATGCTCGCAAATATGTGGATTATTTAGAGAATTTTTTAAGGGTTTTATTTGTATTCATATTTTAGTTACGATGGACCCGCGACACACAGACGCGGAAGACGAATAGTTCCTGTTGAATATGATTGCCGAAGGTCATGGAGATGTCCCTGAACAAGCTGATGATGGCAGCAATACTTACATATATTTGAATATGTCCGGTGATGGAATTGAGCCACCATCTATTCAGGATGACGATGCTGGTGAACAAAGTGCTAATGTACATATCACAACTATACTTATTTGTAGTGAAAATCATATTTTCATCTGAATCTATATGAATACTATGAATGTTTTTTTATAGCCGTCTGGATCATCGTCGCGGCAGAAAAAGACGAAGCGAGGCCCGACAAAAAAACTGGAAGGGCGGTTCATTATAACGGAAGTTGGTCCAGATGGCGAACCGATCGCTCCAGAAGCTGCCGCCAAAAAATTCATAAGACAATCCAGATGTATTGTCAGGGACCACATCCCGATCAGCTTCAGGCTCTGGAAAGCTTCCAATCCAAGCGAGGAACAGGATGCGGTACCCGAAAGAGAAAAAGAATGGTGCTGGCAGGAGCTTAAGAAAAACTTCATGGTTCCAGCTGAATCCGAAGAGATATGCAAGCGCTGGACCCTGAGTAAGATGGCCGAACAGCTGCAATCATTCAAGAAAATTTTGACGAAGAAATATATCAAGACTGGGACCACACCCGTATTTACCAGCGAGCTCGAAAAGCTCAGGGGTCACTGGGATGCATTTGTGGAATACAATTCTTCAGAGCTTGGGCTTCAGAAGGTGCAGAAGGCCAAAGACAATGCCTCGAAGAAAGTGTACCATCACACTCTAGGCCAAGGAGGCTACAAGCTTGCAATACCCAAATGGGAGAAGATGGAGCAGGATCTGCTTGACACAGGCATCCAACATGCGACCATGAACTGGCCTGAAAGGTCAAGGACCTGGTTTTATGATCACGGGGGAAGCTTGGACCCATTGACTGGGGACTGCATCTATGGGCCAAAGATCCAGCTAGCAGCCCAGAGACTACAGGAGGCCATACAAGCAGCGGCCGAGGGAATATTCCAGCCGGATAGAGAGAGGGACGAGCTGACTTACGCCCTTGGGAATCCAGAGCATCCGGGCCGCACAAGAGGCAAAGGCGTGGTTCCGTGGAAGTATGGGTTCATGGATTACATTGAATCATATAGAAGCCAGCAAAGAAGAAAGAATGATGAGCGGGAACACTTGCGAAGGCTAGAGGAACGGCTCATGTCACACGATCAAAGACTGGAGGAAGAGGTTCAACGCCAAGTGGCCATAGCAATGAGCCAGCAACAGCAAGCGCAAACGGTGCTTCCAGAGCCTAATGTCGCAGCCGATCATATGCCTCAGCGGAAAAGCAGCTGTGCTTCCACAGACGTCGCTGTCGAGCCAATGGGGATCCAGGCCGCAGTTGAAGCGATGGCCCCACAGCGATTTACAGTGGATGAGATCACCCAGCGGACACCTTGTGACCTGCAGACTGCCATTAAGAACTTAATGTTCACTATTGCGTACGGTACCGCCATGCTAACCCAACCAGGCGACGTGTACCACGGGCAGCAAATTCTGGCAGGATATACAAGAGTTGGCGTGGAGCAGGTGTGCCAGGGTTGGGAGACACTCGAGCTTGATATTCCTGGAGGCGATGGGAAGAGGACACTAGCTGAAGCCATTCATGGCCACATCCTATGGGATAAGTGCTACATTGTCCTAAATTAGGATAATCGAACACCAAGACCGGCATCTCAGCATGCCTCTCCAAGTCCATCATCTCCGCAAAACCCCCCAAGGGCAGCACTGTCTCAGCAAGGTTCACCGACACATTCTCCATCACCATCATCTCATGCGCCGATGAACACTCAAGCGTCACCGTCGCCTCCATGGTCACTCCCTCCGCCGCCGGCAAAGAAGCGAAAACAGCCGCCGGCAAAGAAGGTAGCTGCACCGGCTAAGGAGCCTCCAAAGAAGAAGGAAAAGAAGAAGAAAACCAAGGAGGCTCCTATTAAACCCTGGGACATGAGCCTTGAAGAATGCGATCGGATAACTCAAGAAAGAGTTAAAGAGCACTTCAAGCCGAAGCCGGAGCCAGAGCCCGAGAAAGTGATAAATCCGGTAGATTTGAAATTTTTTAAGGGAATGTGCGAAGCAAATAAGAGAAAATTCATTCCGAGAGATCACCCTTCAGACTACGAACGCACAATTATCAAAACTACTGGGAAAAAGAAGAGACAATCAAAGTCGTCGTCGTCCGACGTTCCACAGCTCAGAGTCCAAAAGAAACAATCAATAGAGCCTCTCAGAGTGGGACAGACGACGCAACAACAAGACTTTGTTACATTTTTGAAAGAATCAAACCTGACGGCGGCTCAGATTGCAGGGGGAGAAGATATTCCAAAGGCCGATGTGGTCATCAAATGGATGTATGAGCTGGGCAAATCTCTTGTACCCCCCGAAGTAGTGTCCGTGCTTCCAACACAAATGTATAAGCTGCACCAGCACTACATGCGTGTGATGGCCGATTGCATCTTCATGCAGGGCGCAAAGATTAAAGATCACGATTTCTTACGGGGGGAGGACATTATATGGATAAACTGAGAAGAAATTTACCAACTATTCCATCAGGAGGACCTCGACATCTCTATGGTCGCCTTGTGGGTTCTGCAAGTATTTTACTCTCCTTACGTATTATTTTGCATGATCTCAACATGCTGATCCCTTGATTTATTCGGCATCACGTAGAATGGAGATACAAACTTGCAGGAGAAAGGGATACTCTCACCTTGGCTTCATCGACCCAATTACTTGTAATTGGAGGATTCTACGCGACACTTCCGATGAGCTATTCCAAAACTTGTTCAAGTACATAAGCGTTCATCACAACAAGCAAATGATATTGTTTCCTTACAACTTTGCGTGAGTGATTCCTTCCGTCTAACTCTTTCTATTCTGTAATCGAATTGTTTAAACCTTAACTACCAAGAACTGCCTCCGTATAATCTTGTAGTGAACACTGGGTCCTAATTGTCATAATTCCCGAGAAGAGCCTACTCGTGGTTATGGACTCATTGAGGAGAAATGCAGAACAATACGAAAATCTTCTTAACATGATGAAAAAGTAATTCTACCACTACTCCGTCGATGACCGATAATTTGAATCACTTTATTACTTGAGTATAATTGTTCTAATCATGCACAGGATTTGGAAACAATTCGCTAAAAATCATTCAGGCAAATTTGACAAGGAATTGAAGATCAAGACATATTTTGCGGTACGCACTTGGATGATTCGTTGCACGATTCATTAGTTTTATTATATATTCATGTAAATACCTAATAATTTCTTCTCTCTTAAAGTGTATAAGGCAGAAACAAGGCACTAATTTATGTGCATACTATGTATGCGAGAACATCCATGGTCTGGTAGGTCCTCCAAGGGCCTGGACAGATTGGGAGTAGGGAGTAAGTAAAAAACTTGTTAATATTTGAACTCGTATTTTAATTAGTCAAAATTAATTAACCCCTTTTTTCCATAGGTCGAGGAGATGCGCGATAAACTCATACCGGAGGAAAAGATTATGGCGATTCAAGAACAATTGTCCGGATTTATTGTTAATCAAGTCCTCGATCCAAAAGGCGAATTCTACTATGATGGACTATCTAATATTTACAATCGCAGCAAATATGATAATATACGCGTATATATGTAATTAAGGACGAATATACCTATGTAAATATATATGTGTGTATGTATTAAATTTCTATTTATGAGTATGTATATATTATATATATATAAGCACTCCAATAATATATATATATATAATATTGGTCCTAGACATTTTCATATGTAAAGAAATTCACATGTATATATATATAAGTGAATTAATTTATATATGAAAACTATCTAGGACAAATATTATATAAGTAAATATATATATATATATATTAGTGGAGATCATACACACTGAATTCCAATACATAAGTTTAATTAAAATGCAAAGGTATAATTGAAATAGAAAAAAAATTGAGAAAAGGAAAACAGAAAAAAGAAAGGGACCTTTTGTTCTGGTTGGTAACACCAACCGGGACAAAAGGGTGTGCCAGCCACGTGGCGCTGTCAGCACCTTTTGTTCCGATTACCAGACCCGGGACAAAAGGACCCACTTTTATCCCGGTCTGGCATTCTCGGTTGGGAAACCGGGACAATAAGAGTTTCCCAACCGAGACAAATTAACATTTCTGTAGTAGTGGAAGGTCGGGGAGCGCCTCCAGGACGTGGGGATCTGGAACGGCCCTCGCTCTATCTGTGGTTGATCTGGTCAGCCGAGCAGCGCCGGCGGCAGGGGCAAGGCTGTGGAGAAGGTCGGGGAGCGCCTCCAGGACGTGGGGATCTGGAACGGCCCCACCAGCAGCGCTACAGGTTGTGTAATCTGCTGCCCGTCTTGCGTTGTTAGTTCCTGGAGATGTGAGCCTCTCGAAGGTTGAATAATTGATCTCTAATCTACGTGTGCTGCTTTGTTGTTCCAGGGGATGCTTCTGCATTAGTCGGAAGAGGTGAGATGCCTGCCTGGTGGTAAGTTCAAGAAAAAGGTTTTGCCTGCTAAATCTATTGTTAAACGATAGTTTGAGGTTCAGAAATTTGAGTTCTGTTTTGCGAGAGTGTACCTCACGGAAGTGTCCAAATACCCTTCTATTCAGTGCTGAATATACTGTTGCTTTAGCTCATGTACATTTTTTTCAGTGCTATTATACTACTGTTTTGCTGGTTTTAAGCCACCTGAGGTATCCGTTGCCAATGTCTTCAAGAAAAAAGGTTGGTTCTCCCACGAGGTTTCCATATTTTTCAGTTGGTTAGGATTGAACCACTGCCGTCTGCATTTAAGCCATCGCAACGTACAATTCTAAATTAGCATGTGTCGGTGTCCTGACCAGGCGGTCCGGACCCAACCAGTGATGATGCTTGCGTGTTCCTCGTCCCAGATGTTGATGAAAGAGGCAATACAGTAACGCACGGGTTTATCCTGGTTCCGGCTGCGGGGCCGTACGTCCAGCAAAGGGGTGTGCGAGAGCACTGTACTATCTTGCACCGGGGGTGCCTGTAGTAGAGAGTACAAGCGAGTCGAGAGAGAGAGGGAAGCTCCCAGGTCTCTGCTAGAGGAGTAGTTGATTGAGGTGAGTGCCAATATCGGGCTCGGAGGAGCGTATGTGCTCTGCAAGTGGTGCGAAGCGTTGTGTCCTACCGAATGGGCCGACCCCTTAAGGGAAAGCCCGCCTCCTCTTTTTATAGACACAAGGAGGGACGGTGTACATGCACAAGGGATCGTGGAAGTCGTCGTCTTCTCCCCGAATCACGGGGGTGCAGTGGTCGAGCACTGTGGGAAGTACACTGTGGGGTATGGTGCCGGGCGTGGCAGTCGTCCTGAGCATTGTCCTTGGTCTTGCGAAGATCGCGCCGGCGTCCTGGCGGCTCCAGCGGGCGGCATGGCGGCGTTCCGAAGGTCCTACAGGCCAGGGTCTTGTCCTGGTCAAGGCCGGAGCCGCTTCCGAGGGTCGTGCTCATGCCGTTCGAGGGCTCCGCGGAAGGGTAAGTACGAAGGAGGTATGGGGAGTTGGCAGTATAGTAGCTGGAGCAGTGACGAACACGTCTTGCACGGCGTCGCAGGTTCCCACAGTGTCGCCACAGCGCCGGGGAGCAGTGACCGGAGTTGGCGGACGGGGCTCCGGGTGCTGTTGCTGTGCGGAGAGATGGTCTGACGCCATCTGACCTGGATGCTACAGAGGAGTGGTTGAAATTCAATGCCTCCGTACGGCGGGTGGTGGGCGGAAGCACTGTTTGTCCTTTTCTATCGAGGGGTGGCCCTGCCCAGTGGCAGAAGAGCACGTCTCAACCACTCGCATTTAATACGGGTGGGTGAGGGAGCTTCCAGCGGAAAGCTTGTGCCCGTGCTCGCGTCCGCGTGACACGTGGCGATTCCGGACCCCTCCCGAGCAGCTAGCTGACCCGAGAGCTCACGGGGGTCCGGATAGGCACGTGGAGGTCTCGGACCCATTTGCGGTAATTCGGATGGCATGTGGAGATCCCAGACCCATCTGCGGGGGTCCGGGTGGCATGTGGAGGTCCCGGACCCATCTGCGGGGGTCCGGGTCCGTGGCCATAGGTGCTGAGCATTTCCACTTCTGGGACTCGTGGTGACACCGGACCCGTCCTCGAGCGGGAAGCGGGCCCGGGACCATTGGTACGGTGAGATGGAGTCGGACCCCAGGGGTCTGGATGCTCAGCTCCTTAGGGCGTAGACTATCCGCTTTCTCGAGGGCAGTCTCGCTTCCCTCGAGCGAGGCGGAAACGATCCGCCTTCTCGAGGGCAGGCTCGCTACCGTCGAGCGAGGCGGAGGCGCAGGGCGCGGTCGAGGGCTTCAGCGAGGAGCCCTCGAGCGAGGCGGAGATCACCCCGCGGGTTCGAGGGGGGTGCGGACGGGCCGCACTGAGTACGAGGGCCGCATGTTGGGCTTCTTTGAGTCCCTTTCTTTCTTCCAGCTTGGAAGGAGGCTGTAGGGCTTCTGGGCCCGGTTGCCCAGCATGTGTTTGTGTTTTTATGGTGATTTTAGTCCCCTGATTAGGGTGCCCCTAATCATGGTACCCGACAGTAGCCCCCGAGCCTTTGGTCGAGTCAGGGGATTCGGCCAAAGGGTATTTCGCCAAATTTACCCCTTGATGTGATCGATCGGTGCTGCGCTCCCGCCAGACGCATCCAGATGCTGGCCTGGTGGATGCGACAACTCGTCGGTCGGGGCAGTGCACCTGGAAAAAGCGCTCCGAGGCTATTGCAGGCCAGAGCCATGATGGCGCCTGCTGCTCTGCAGCTGGTGCTATTGCCGCCCTGTCCCGCGTTCAGGGTCTCAGCCCTGCTTTCCCTGGTCAACTTATGACGCACCGTTCGAGGGCAGTCGACCAGCGCCAATGCTGGGCTGCTCAGCATCCAGGGGCTCGGCTTTGTGTTGTTTGGTCACGTCTCGGCGGTATCCGAGGGCATCTTTTGCTCGTGGGGTGCCGCACCATCACGGGCGGTCCAAGCCTTCCCCTTGCGACAGGCTTAAAGCTGGGCGCCCGATGCGGCTATAAATAGGGATCGTGGGACTCCCTTTTCTCTCCAACTTCCCTGCTCTTACTTCTAGCATCGCCTAAGTCTAGTAATGTTTCCCTTCTCCTTTCACGATCGTCCCCCGGACGGGGTGGCTTGGCTTATTTAGGCTTTGATGCTAGAAGAATGCTTGTGAGCGGCGAGGGAAAGCTGGAGAGGGCATGCTCACCATCCCTCGGCTTCAGTGGGATTAGCAGAAGAACATTGGGCCCGAGGGGTCCTGCCTCTGCGATGTCCCTCAGCCTGAAGGGGTGTTGAGACGCCTGACCATGGCGTCGGCGCCAGGTTTGGTGGTTGTTCTTCGCATCGTCCCTCTTGGCGACAACGTCGCTCTCGGGGAGATTGGGCAGAGGGTGCTGTCCGCCAGCTTGACCCCCCACAAGGTCTTCGGTGGAGGAGACGCTAGAAGAAAGCTTGCGAGGAGGGCATCCCGCCGGACCCGTGCGGTCTGGGGGCTGCTCCTCGCAATCCCGAGCAGCCTGGTCGCGATGTCGGCCAAGGACTCGGTGCTCTTCATCGGCGCTCGTTCCTCCCCAAGACAGGGAAAATTGCCACGCAGGTGGCAACGTGTTTGTACTTTTCGACGGCTTCGAGACGGTAACCCTTTGTAATATTTGTTTGCAAAGAGCAATGAAGTCTCCTTCTCCTTCACGGAGAGGACGATCGAAGGTGTATGGGTGGGCATCACCCCTGCAGGGGATTTTGGTCCTCGAATGTGTGATGTTTCCTCCGTGGGGCCGCGTCAGCGCACCCACGGGTGTATCCCCCGAGGCCTTGGAGGAGTGTTTGCACTCGTCCAAGGGCTATAAATGTCGCCCTACTTGGTTGCTTTACTGAGGTGGCCGTCCAGCATCTTTTTCAGCCGGCATCGGCACTCCTTTCAGCCGGCCTCGGTGTTTTTCGTGCTGGTACAGCAACCCAGAGCCCTGCTGAACCATCTGGCAGGCGCGCGTTAAGAGTGGGGGTTTTGGTTGAATATGTGGAACATCGTAATCGACGGTTACCGACCCATTCGAGGGTGCGGCCTGAGCCGCGGTGTGCGAGGAGCCCCCGAGCCCCGGCCTTCGTGAAGGCGTTCAGGGGACCCTCGACTTTTATTACGACCCTCGTCGCCCTTCCGCATGGAGGAGGGGTGAAGCGCACCATGCTACCCATGCCCGGGCCGCGAACTATGGCTGCTTCGGTGAGCTGTTATCGGGTGGTTCAAGTGGACGTCTGTGCCCCATTCGATAAGGGTCGGCTCATGGTCCGTGGACACATCACATAAAGCACTCGCAAAGGTTCACTAGGCGGGGCTCGGACCCGTTCGATAGGGTCTGAGGGCTTGATGCTCTCCCTCGATGGGATCCCCCTGCTAGGCACCCTCGAGTGGCCTTGAACACTGCGTAGGATGTCTCAAACTCCGCGTTGGAGGGTAGCTTGTACGGCACATCCATGCAGTCCTCGACTCCGGTGATCTGGGGCGCCTGTCGAACCCTCGACGGGCCAGGCTTCGAACCCTTGATCAGTAAGGACTCGGAATAAGATTCCTTCGAGGGTGAAGAGCCCCTGAAAGGAATATTCCGTCACGGTTCGCATACGGCGCGGAGCCGCAGGTCGTGCGCGCGGGTCTTCTGCTGGTAGTGGGCAACGTGGCCCGGTACATGCAGTGCGGTGCGGGTGCGCCTTTTCAGGCGGCTGCCTCGGGTAGACGAAGAGGCGTGGGCGGCGGCTGACGGATGGAACAGTGCTACAGTTGTGCTGCGCCCGTCAGTTACCGCGCCGTAATTATTGCCAAGTGCGCACGTGGGGGACTCCGCGGTCGTGGGGCCCAACCGTCAGCGACAGCAAAATCTACCGCATTGAATGCGGTAGATTCGGGCCACGGCGGCGAATCTGCCCATCTTGGTGGATAAAAACGGGGAAGAGGGGATTGTTTGGGCTCAACTGGCTACTTTGCCTTTGTCTCCCCTGCCTTCTCCGCCTCCCCTGCATCCTGAGCCCAGAGCCGAGAGCGAGAGGAGGAAGAAGGAGAGAGCGAGAGCGCACCTTAGCCACCGTAAAGCTTGCCTTCCCGCACCCCCAGTGGTTCGAAGCGATGTCGGATGTCCAGGAACCGTTATCGTGGGGGAAGTCCACCGCCACCGAGGCGGTTTTGGAGCAGCTGGTCGCCGACAGGCTGCTGCCGGTGAACACCAACTCGAAGCGGATCCACCAACGACGCCCACCGCCTGGCGTGGCCGACGCCGCCGCTGAGGAGTTTGCCGCTGTCCGGGCCGCGAAGCTGGAAGCCGACATCCCCCCCCATAGCCGAATTCGATGCCGCTGAAGACCCGCAAGGGGGGATGATAACCTGTAGGAAGTTTGGGCCTCGGAGCCCATGTAATAAGTTAGTACTCATTGTAATAGTACTTCTGGATTAAGTAATTCGTACTTATGAATCGACAGTGTAGCCCATCAAGGCCTTGTGCGTTTGAGACCTCATTTTCTCTACTCTATTTCCGTGTTCTCATATGCGACTTTGGTAAACTTCTGCGAGGAATTTCGCGTTCATAAGCGACTTAGGCGTGAGGTGGTGAGGGGGGGTGCCGTATCCCGGAGGCGTAGGCGGCCCCACGACTCGGCCGGCCCCATACCGTAGTTGCTTATGCCTCGCGTCCATTTTTTCCAAGTATACGAGAAACTTAGATACGGAAATTTTTCGAAAAAACATTGGCGATTTTTTGGGGATGTTCGGGGGTTGCCCCGTAGTAGCCCCAGAGGGAGGCGTGGCTTTACCGAGGGTAAAGCCAGGCATACCTCAGTGTTCGTGCGCATCCGAACCCCCGAGGGTTCGGAAGGTTCCCAAAAAATAAACAAGTAAAGCGTACTCCTTTATTGTTTCAGGAAATCGTAAATGCGAGTACAAATGATGTACAAATAGCTTGGAACTCTAAGGATAGAAGCGACGTAGCTGATGTATGTTCCAAGCATTGGTGAGGAATTCGCCGTTTTCATTCGCCAGCTTTTACGTGCCGATGAAGCACTCCTGAGTGGGATCGTAATCCCCCTCGCAGGAGTCCTTGGAGCAGGTGAGGCAGTAAGCCGCCCCGAGCTGGAACGAGCGGAAAGCGTCAGGGTCGACCCCAGAGTAGTCCTCGGCCTCCTCGGCCGTGAAGTTGTCCATGAAGAAGCTGATGTCGTCGGCGATCGAGCTCGCCGTCTCGGGGTAGGAGTCGTCAGGAGATTATGCGACGAGGTTGCGGATCGACAGGAGGTGATGACCCAGCAGATCCTCGTACTCGGCAAGCCGGTGCTGGACGAAGAGGCGTAGATGGCAGCGTTGCGCATCCCGAAGGGAAAGGGCGATGGCTGTAGCGTCGAGATGGCAGACTAGAGGGGGGTGAATAGTCCTTTCTAAAACTAATTGCGCCGGCTAACCGAAACTTATGCGGAATTGAAACTATTCGCTTAGCCAAGACTTCACCCCTCTAACTATGACTCTAAGGCACCTCCAAAAAGATCCTACACAAAGAAAATGGAGTGCGAAGCTAGTAAGAGCTCTCCTAACAATTCTAATGCCAAGTCATACAAGCCTAAGCACTAGTACTTCACAAACCGGGGGAGCTCCTACACAATTCTAATGAGCAAAAGCACAAAGCCAAACCTAAGCTCACTAGATGCTCAAGGACAAGGATACACAATCCAAATCCAAGAGCTCAACTTGCTTAGCTACACAATCTAAGCAAGAGCAACTAATTAAGCTACACAAGCTAACTAGTTACACTAGGAACTCTACTTCTAGCTACACAAGCAAAAAGATGATAACCAAGCTACACAAGCTAACTAATCACTAGAGAGTAACTACACAAGCACAAGATATACATGAATGTAAATGCAATGCTTGTGATTTGGAGAATGCAAACCACCGAGAAGAGTAGACAAAATTGACACGGTGATTTTTATCCTGAGGTTCACTTGGTTGCCACCAAGCTAATCCCCGTTGAGACAAGCTCCAAGGTTGCCGCCGATCCTCTTGCTAGTGGTGACTCTCAAGTCACACTCTCCCACGTGGAGTGCTCACACCGAGCTCTAGCACATGATCCGGTCGAACCACTTGTTGCTCTTCATGTCTCGCTCAACTAGAGTTGCTCTTCGCGGCTCCCGCGGGGTGAGCACAATACCCCTCACAATCTCTTCTCCGGAGCACCGCACAATCTTCTTGCGGGCTTCAACGGAGCCTCTTGCCACCAAGCCGTCTAGGAGGTGGCAACCTCCAAGAGTAACAAGCACACCGGCTTGCAACACGATCACCTAGTGCCACTTGATGCAATCTCTCAAAGCAATTGCACTAGAATCGCTCTCTCACTCGATCGGATGATTACTATCAAGTTAGAGTGAGTAGAGGGCTCTCAAGCACTCTCACACATGGACACCAAGTCCCCAAGGTGCTCAGCCCCCACAAATGGCCGGCCACACCCTCTATTTATAGAGGGAGGCCTCAAACTAGCCGTTACCTCACAACCCCGTCGAAACAGAGCACTCGCGGACTGTCCGCTTTACAAAAAACCGGATTGTCCGCCATTCAAACCCAACGGCTAGATCTGTAATGATAATGTGTCAGAGTCGACCATTAAAGCCCTTCGCGGACTGTCCGCGCCATACTTGCGGACCGTCCGCCGTTCAGATACTCCGAGCACTCAGAGAGACAGCGTCTCTGGACAAACTTAAAGTTTGAGGGGCGGACCGTCCGCACCCCTTGAGCGGACTGTCCGCCCTTCACAATGTGCAACCCACCAGAAGCAAAAACGTCTCTGGTCATTTTCTCAACTGACCGGCGGACTGTCCGCTCCCCAATGGCGGACCGTCCGCCCTTCACTCTTAAATCCCACCAGGGACCCAACACGTCTCTGGTCAAAATGTTAAGTGACCTGCGGACCGTCCGCGCCCATGGGCCGGACCGTCCGCAGTCCAACCTTTCAGCCCAAGCCAGAGAAACAACCTCTCTGGACAAAAAGAATTAAACTAGCGGACCGTCCGCACAACAGGGCCGGACCGTCCGCCCGTCAATTCTTTTTCCCTCAAGTTGAACAACCACATCTCCAACACTTTCTCCTCTGCATATGTGCCAACAACACCATGTGAACAACACCATGTGCATGTGTGTTAGCATTTCACAAACATTTTCAAAGGATTTTCACTTGATCTCACCACGCCACTCGATCCTAGCAACATCGCAATGTTAGATCGCTCATGTGGCACTAGATGACCGATATGCAAACAAGTTTGCCCCTCTTGATAGTACGGCCATCTATCCTAAATCCAGTCATGCACTTCTCTACACAACCTTTGACTGGTGAAATGAAATGCCCTACAAGTCATACATTTGCCTTGCACATTCCATTTCATCTTCCCAAATGTTGATGCCACACAAGCACCAAACTCCATCAAGCCCTTTGATCATCATCATGAGTCAACACTTGGCTTAATCTTTCTTGAATGATATGATCCACTCCATATTATCACATGACCTCTTTGGTTCATCGATCTTGACCTTGCTCGCTTTTCACCGTTGCCTCGGTCCATCGGCGCCAAATCTTGCCCAAGCTTCACCGCCTCGCGGTCCCTCGCTTCAAAGCCTTGACTTGCCCTTCTCTATTGCAACCGGTCCATCAAGCCAAGCCTTGTCTTGATCTTCTCCACTTTGGTCACATAACTCCATGTCATGTCTCATATGCAATGAGCTCCTCGATCACACTATATGAGCATAGCATCAACCCTTAGCCATTTCTCCTCCATGGCATATGTTGCTCATACTAGTGTCTTTGTGTGGACTAATCTCCTGTGTATCTCAACATAAACACTTATTAGTCCACCTAAGTTGTCACTCAATTACCAAAACCAAACAAGGGCCTTTTAATCTCCCCCTTTTTGGTAATTGATGACAACTCTACAAAGATATGGAAATTCGGCATATTCCAAGCTAGCACTTCACACACGTGCAAATAGCTAACTTGGTTTGGATTTTATGTTTCTTATCCACCATTAAGACCACTTGTAAAAGATTGGATAAGCACCATAAAAATCCAACTTGGTAATGATAAATCCCCCTACATGTGTGCTCAAGAGATTTGGTTTTAAACTCACACACATGCATAAATATGAAATTTGTGGGATTGTTATCACTACTAAGTGATGCTAAGGTATATAGAATAAACCTTTGAAGCGTGCTACCAATTTGAGTTGCATCCTTGAAGTTCATTCCTTAGCATCAATGAGTAACTAGACAATCATCAAAAACTCAAGATACCTCATGAGATCAACAATATTAGCAAGGCTCTTGATTCACTTGTAAAAAATGTCTAGCTACAATCTATGCATGCTAGTTATCAAATCATCAATCAAGTTCTATGACTAGCATACATCACATACAAGCAATGCATATATAAATTTTTAAAACTTATGCAAATGCAAGTAAGCACATGAATATGCACATATCAAATGCAAACAACTAAGTTCATGAGCTTGTTCCCCCTACTTGTGTGCTCCTCTTGTCCAAGAATATTGATCCTCCTCAATATTGCTCCTCTTGATCCATGTCCATGATCGCACTCTCATCTCATTTCCCCCTTTGTCATCCAAGGATAATTCATATCTTTGTTCATTTCTCTCCCCTTTGTCATCAATGACCATAAAAAGGGCCGAGACCACATGAAATTTGCCATGTGAAGATCAATGGTTACCACTTGAAGTTGTACCTCTTGTACTTGTAGGGTTACCACTTGAAGTTGTACCTCTTGTACTTGTAGGGTTACCACTTGAATACCCCTTGTAGGCAATCATATGAAGCGTTTGTGGTTTGATACAAAGAGTTGGACTTGGGTAAATGGTTGAGTCTTGAATCTTCATTTTTGATGGACACTTTCAATTTGATTGGAATTGACACCACTTGTAACAACAACATGTGGAAGCATGAAGACCACCTTGAAATGCCACATGTAGGACACTAGTAGGATTCTTGATCTTGATACTTTGTAGTGGGGCTCCTCCCCCTATGTCAAAGTGTTTGTCAATCTACTTGAATCTTGAGCTCTTCTTGATGAGGGTAGCTTTCTTGATTTGAATTGATCACTTAAAGTTGAGGATCACTTGTGGAACCACCATTGTTGCACTAGATCTACTTGAATAAATACCACTTGTATGACCATGTATATCACTTGTATTACCATGTATATCACTTGTAGAGATACAATGATATACCTTTTGTTGAATCTAGTATCACTTGTAAAATCATGATGGATCACTTTGTTGAATTTGACATTGATAATCAATTCTTGAACTAGATTGTTTCCATGACTCTAGATTACCACTTCCATGTCGGCCTTCCAAGCACCTTGCTTGTCCATCCCACTCTTGGGCGGCCCGACCCCTCTCCAGGGAGAAGTGATTTCTCCAAGAACCATTCTTGACACTCACTTGAATGACTTTGATTGATTGATCAAACTATGGACTTGTCATGATGAAAAATCTTCACATCTTTCCTTAAGTCCTTTTCTTTCTTCTTGAGCATGGTCTTGACCTTTCAATTAAGTGCCAAATGTGTGACCCAATACTCGTCATGCTTCTAGATCATTTCAAAACCAAACCTAGGTTCCTCAACCATTTGTAAAGATGATTCCAACTTGAGGACCTTTCAATTTAAGTGACTCAAGATCAATCCAATATTTGTCACTTTTCTGGCAGATTTTGTACTTCTCAAAGAATATATCATATCTCTTGGATTGCCATAAAATTTTGTGGAGATGTGTGACACTAAGTCATATAGCAGTCATAAGAATTTGAACTTCCAAATATTTCTAGATTGCTACCAGATTTTGATAGAGTTAAGATTGTTCTGGGCAGATTCAACTTATCTTGGGCGGACCGTCCACGGATACTTGGCGGACCGTCCGCGCTTGCTTAGTGGACACACCATCGGTGTAACCGAAGGTTACCGGTGCATCTGGCGGACCGTCCGCGGTTCATTGGCGGACTGTCCGCGCTATAATTTTCTGCTGATCAGCGCCTCTGGTGAAAAACTTCATGAAGGGCGGACCGTCCGCCTCTTACCCGCGGACCGTCCGCGCTACCAAATTTCAGATAGCCCAGAATTTTTCCAACTTTCACAATTTCAACTTTGAATTGGGATCATTGCTCAACTAAAATTCCAAAAATCTCAAAACTAGCATGAACACCATCCAAAGACTCATATGAGTGAGTAAGAATGAGAAATCAAAAAAAATTGAGTAAAAACAAGGAAACTCATAAATAGCGCATAAATGCCTCAAAAATTCAGAATTTTGAACCAAGGGATGCACAAAAGAACCAAATGTCATAAGAACTAGTTTTCAAGCCACATTTGAGACGTAAATGACATTTAGTTCATTTTTCAATTTGCAAAAAGATTGTTCATCCAAAAGCAAGGTTTAACACAAATAAGTTAGCAAGCCAATAAATATTTCCAATGAATCACCCACAATATGATAATTGCACTTGTATGTTGAAAGCACTTTGGACTTCATAAGCTTGTCATGGCATTGGGTTGTATATATGCAAAAAGCTTCAATTCCTTGATTCAAACATAAGATCAAAACTATGAATTTTATTTGAATCAAGCCTCCAATGCCTTTGGTACTTACACACATTCATCCGCGTTTTGATGGTACCCAAACTAGGTTGGGTCCTCTCAAGTTAGGAGCAACATACTTTGGCAATGCCTTAGTATGAATAGCAGGATATTTTGCAATAGTAACAAATGAGGTACCATTACCATCCTTTCTAAGCATAATATTTGCATTAATTGAAATAGGCTTAGAATTGTTACCTAAGGGACATGAATAAGCCATGTGTCCCCTTTCCCGGCATAAGTAGCATCTTCTCTTTTGTTGAGCCTTTTCTTCCTTACTCATTTGATGCTTCTCATTGCCTTGCTTCTCATTGTTTGCTTGAGCCTTCTTCTCAAGCTTGTTTGGGCAACCCGAAGCTATGTGACCCAATATTGCACAACTATGGCACTTGATGTGAGCATGTGGATTCTTCTCTTGGATCTTATTCTTGCTCAACATCTTGGCATCTTGAATGTGAGTTGGATGCCTTGCTCTTGCCTTGCCACCCCTTCTTGTTCTCTTTTTCATCATCTTCAAGTCATCAACTTGATCATCATGGTTGATCTTGACTTGAGGTTGGGGTACCTTCTCTTGCTCAACTTGTGGCTTTGGTTGAGGTTCTTGTTGCTTCACCAATTGCTTGGTTGGGCACATTGAGGTGAGGTGACCCCAAGTGCGGCACTTGAAGCATTTGACATGTTTAAGCTTCTCTTCTTCCTTCTTCAACTTGAGCTTTTCTTTGTTGGGGCAACCATTAGCAAAGTGTCCCATCTCATGGCATTGAAAGCACATGAAATGAGATAACTTTATTTCTTCTTGCTTCTTCATCTTCTTATTATATTTATTCTTGCCCCATTTCTTGCCTTTGACTTTACTCTTGTTGGAACCAATGCCACTCATGTCACCGAAGCTTCTTTGGTTTTTTATTATGCTTTCAAGGGTGACTTTTAATTTTGTCCATCTCTCTATCTTGTTGCTCAAATACTTCACTTGACTTTGGAGCTCTTTGTTTTCTTCTACAAGGTTAGTCTCATATTGCATAGTAGAAGAAGAACAAGCATCTATATTTGAAGTACATGGCATAGACAATAAATCATCACATGAGGTGGATACATGTTTCTTTCCTACATCACAAGGGTTAACAACATTTTGCAATTGATCCTTTGATCCATGTGATGAGCTCTCACTAGTTTTAATTACTTTACTAGAAAGCTTGTTAGTGAGTAAAGCATGGCCTAGTACCAAATTTTCATGAGCAACACTAAGCTCCTCATGAGTTAGTTTTAGCTCCTCATGTGAACAACTTATGACATAAAGTAGATGCTTTTGTTGTTCGCATGTGTCTTTGAGAAAAGAGTTTTCTTTTTCAAATTTGATTGTTTTGGCTAACACTTCCTCAAATAATTTGGTCAAGCTAGCATATCTACTCAAGAGCTCATCATATGAATTAGGATCAATCATATTGCAATTTGATACCTTTGTGTCACCTTGTGACATGAAGCAATGTGGCGATGGAGATGAGCTTGACGTAGCAATATCATCCGTGCATGAGCCAACTTGATCATCAAGTGTGCTTGGAGTAGAATCATAATTTGCAACACTTGAATCATCATCATCAATCATGTCAAGTGAACTTATTGTAGATTGATTATCATCATCATCACATGACCATGAGGTGGAGCAATCTTCCACAACCACCATGTCATGGATGTGCTCATCATCCTCATACACTTCCTCCTTGGTCTTATAATCATCATGATCATCGGAGGGCGCCCCATATTTCTCATTTAGATAACTCCAAATCTCACCAAGAATGCAATTATGCAAAGATCTAAACAAGATGTTAGTAGCTTGGATGTCTATATCTAGGCATTTCTCTTGTGTTGGAGTTAGATTTTCTTCATCTAACACATGAGAAAAACCTACATCCACCATCCACCACATTTGAGGGCAAATAAATTTAAAATTGCATATCATCCAATTTTTCCACCGTGCAAAGTGTGTGCCATCAAAAATATGTGGACACTCAACATCTAGCCCATAAGTCGCCATCCTCTAGGGTCGGTAAGGACCACAAATGAGAGACCTCGGCTCTGATACCACTTGTAGGGTCGAGATGACAGACTAGGGGGGTGAATAGTCCTTTCTAAAACTAATTGCGCCGGCTAACCGAAACTTATGCAGAATTGAAACTATTCGCTTAGCCAAGACTTCACCCCTCTAACTATGACTCTAAGGCACCTCCAAAAAGATCCTACACAAAGAAAATGGAGTGCGAAGCTAGTAAGAGCTCTCCTAACAATTCTAATGCCAAGTCATACAAGCCTAAGTACTAGTACTTCACAAACCGGGGGAGCTCCTACACAATTCTAATGAGCAAAAGCACAAAGCCAAACCTAAGCTCACTAGATGCTCAAGGACAAGGATACACAATCCAAATCCAAGAGCTCAACTTGCTTAGCTACACAATCTAAGCAAGAGCAACTAATTAAGCTACACAAGCTAACTAGTTACACTAGGAACTCTACTTCTAGCTACACAAGCAAAAAGATGATAACCAAGCTACACAAGCTAACTAATCACTAGAGAGTAACTACACAAGCACAAGATATACATGAATGTAAATGCAATGCTTGTGATTTGGAGAATGCAAACCACCGAGAAGAGTAGACAAAATTGACACGGTGATTTTTATCCTGAGGTTCACTTGGTTGCCACCAAGCTAATCCCCGTTGAGACAAGCTCCAAGGTTGCCGCCGATCCTCTTGCTAGTGGTGACCCTCAAGTCACACTCTCCCACGTGGAGTGCTCACACCGAGCTCTAGCACATGATCCGGTCGAACCACTTGTTGCTCTTCATGTCTCGCTCAACTAGAGTTGCTCTTCGCGGCTCCCGCGGGGTGAGCACAATACCCCTCACAATCTCTTCTCCGGAGCACCGCACAATCTTCTTGCGGGCTTCAACGGAGCCTCTTGCCACCAAGCCGTCTAGGAGGTGGCAACCTCCAAGAGTAACAAGCACACCGGCTTGCAACACGATCACCTAGTGCCACTTGATGCAATCTCTCAAAGCAATTGCACTAGAATCGCTCTCTCACTCGATCGGATGATTACTATCAAGTTAGAGTGAGTAGAGGGCTCTCAAGCACTCTCACACATGGACACCAAGTCCCCAAGGTGCTCAGCCCCCACAAATGGCCAGCCACACCCTCTATTTATAGAGGGAGGCCCCAAACTAGTTGTTACCTCACAACCCCGTCGAAACAGAGCACTCGCGGACTGTCCGCTTTACAAAAAACCGGACTGTCCGCCATTCAAACCCAACGGCTAGATCTGTAATGATAATGTGTCAGAGTCGACAGTTAAAGCCCTTCGCGGACTGTCCGCGCCATACTTGCGGACCGTCCGCCGTTCAGATACTCCGAGCACTCAGAGAGACAGCGTCTCTGGACAAACTTAAAGTTTGAGGGGCGGACCGTCCGCACCCCTTGAGCGGACCGTCCGCCCTTCACAACGTGCAACCCACCAGAAGCAAAAACGTCTCTGGTCATTTTCTCAACTGACCGGCGGACCGTCCGCTCCCCAATGGCGGACCGTCCGCCCTTCACTCTTAAATCCCACCAGGGACCCAACACGTCTCTGGTCAAAATGTTAAGTGACCTGCGGACCGTCCGCGCCCATGGGCCGGACCGTCCGCAGTCCAACCTTTCAGCCCAAGCCAGAGAAATAACCTCTCTGGACAAAAAGAATTAAACTAGCGGACCGTCCGCACAACAGGGCCGGACCGTCCGCCCGTCAATTCTTTTTCCCTCAAGTTGAACAACCACATCTCCAACACTTTCTCCTCTGCATATGTGCCAACAACACCACGTGAACAACACCATGTGCATGTGTGTTAGCATTTCACAAACATTTTCAAAGGATTTTCACTTGATCTCACCACGCCACTCGATCCTAGCAACATCGCAATGTTAGATCGCTCAAGTGGCACTAGATGACCGATATGCAAACAAGTTTGCCCCTCTTGATAGTACGGCCATCTATCCTAAATCCGGTCATGCACTTCTCTACACAACCTTTGACCGGTGAAATGAAATGCCCTACAAGTCATACCTTTGCCTTGCGCATTCCATTTCATCTTCCCAAATGTTGATGCCACACAAGCACCAAACTCCATCAAGCCCTTTGATCATCATCATGAGTCAACACTTGGCTTAATCTTTCTTGAATGATATGATCCACTCCATATTATCACATGACCTCTTTGGTTCATCGATCTTGACCTTGCTCGCTCTTCACCGTTGCCTCGGTCCATCGGCGCCAAATCTTGCCCAAGCTTCACCGCCTCGCGGTCCCTCGCTTCAAAGTCTTGACTTGCCCTTCTCTATTGCAACCGGTCCATCAAGCCAAGCCTTGTCTTGATCTTCTCCACTTTGGTCACATAACTCCATGTCATGTCTCATATGCAATGAGCTCCTCGATCACACTATATGAGCATAGCATCAACCCTTAGCCATTTCTCCTCCATGGCACATGTTGCTCATACTAGTATGTTTGTGTGGACTAATCTCCTGTGTATCTCAACATAAACACTTATTAGTCCACCCAAGTTGTCACTCAATTACCAAAACCAAACAAGGGCCTTTCAACGGCGCAGTCGCACCCCCCTAGGAGGCACTGGGGCCAGTGGCGGAGCTTGATCTCCGATTTCAGAAAAATGAGGGGGGCCACCCTTTTACTACAGTAATGAATAGTGTCAAAATCATTGTTCATTACGTGTAAAATTTGCACACCCAGGGGGGCCATGGGCCCCTTTGGCCCGCATGAAGCTCCGCCCTTGACTGGGGCTGCAGTCGATGATGGTGCCGGCGTACATGACGCCGAGGCACGTGATGACGAAGCGGTGGCTCCGTCGGCCGCGACGTTGAGCTGCGGCATGGCAACCTCAACCCCCGTAGGGGAGCTGAGGCGTGCCGCCCGGCGCCGCTCCATGTGCGCTTGTCGCGAGTGCTGGCCCGAGCGCTTGTTGCGCCGGGCTGGTGAAGTCG
The DNA here is from genome assembly GCF_016808335.1 of Panicum virgatum. Taxonomy (NCBI): domain Eukaryota; kingdom Viridiplantae; phylum Streptophyta; class Magnoliopsida; order Poales; family Poaceae; genus Panicum; species Panicum virgatum. Next base: position 5,010,666 of record NC_053145.1, read on the forward strand.
GAGTGTTAGGGTTGCGTCTGGGTGAGAGGAGCTCCATGACATAACCGTTGCCGGTTGCTCTGAACTCAAGACTCCCGAACCAGATCACGTATCCCGCTGGGAGCAGATCCGAGACGCCCATGGGGAATGGGTTGGATCTGCTCACCAACCCTGGAGGTCAAATGGGAACAAAAGAGAAAGTGTCACGCAGCGCTTCCCCTACCTGGCGCGCCAACTGTCGGTGTCCTGACCCGGCGGTCCGGACCCAACCAGTGATGATGCTGCGTGTTCCTCGTCCCAGATGTTGATGCAAGAGGCAATATAGTAACGCACGGGTTTATTCTAGTTCCGGCCGCGGGGCCGTACGTCCAGCAAAGGGGTGTGCGAGAGCACTATACTATCTTGCACCGGGGGTGCCTGTAGTAGGGGGTACAAGCGAGGCGAGAGAGGGAGGGAAGCTCCCAGGTCTCTGCTAGAGGAGGAGTTGATTGAGGCGAGTGCCAATATCGGGGCTTGGAGGAGCGTATGTGCTCTGCAAGTGGTGCGAAGCGTTGTGTCCTACTGAATGGGCCAACCCCCTTAAGGGAAAGCTCGCCTCCTCCTTTTATAGACACAAGGAGGGACGGTGTACATGCACAGGGGATCGTGGAAGTCGTCGTCTTCTCCCCGAATCGCGGGGGTGCAGTGGTCGAGCACTGTGGGAAGTACACTGTGGGGTATGGCGCCGGGCGTGGTAGTCATCCTGGGCATCGTCCTTGGTCTTGCGGAGATCGCGCCGGCGTCCTGGCGGCTCCAGCGGGCGGCGTGGCGGCGTTCCGAAGGTCTTGCAGGCCAGGGTCCTGTCCTGGTCAAGGCCGGAGCCGCTTCCGAGGGTCGTGCCCATGCCGTTCGAGGGCTCCGCGGAAGGGTAAGTACGAAGGAGATATGGGGAGTTGGCAGTATAGTAGCTGGAGCAGTGCCGAGCACGTCTTGCACGGCGTCGCAGGTTCCCACAGTGTTGCCACAGCACCTGGGAGCAGTGACCGGAGTTGGCGGATGGGGCTCCGGGTGCTGTTGCTGTGCGGAGAGATGGCCTGACGCCGTCTGACCCGGATGCTGCAGAGGAGTGGTTGAAATTCAATGCCTCCGTACGGCGGGCGGTGGGCGGAAGGACTGTTTGTCCTTTCTGTCGAGGGGTGGCCCTGCCCAGCGGCAGAAGAGCACGCCTCAACCACTCGCACTTAATACGGGTGGGTGAGGGAGCTTCCAGCGGAAGGCTTGTGCCCGCGCCCGCGTCCGCGTGACACATGGCGGTTCCGGACCCCTCCCGAGCAGCTAGCTGAGCCGAGAGCTCACGGGGGTCCGGATAGGCACGTGGAGGTCCCGGACCCATCTGCGGGAATTCGGATGGCATGTGGAGGTCCCGGACCCATCTGCGGGGTCCGGGTGGCATGTGGAGGTCCCGGACCCATCTGCGGGGGTCCGGGTCCGTGGCCATAGGTACTGAGCATTTCCACCTCTGGGACTCGTCGTGACACCGGACCCGTCCCCGAGCGAGAAGCGGGTCCGGGACCGTTGGTCCGGTGAGATGGAGTCGGACCTCAGGGGTCCGGCTGCTCAGCTCCTTAGGGCGTAGACGATCCGCTTTCTCGAGGGCAGGCTCGCTACCCTCGAGCGAGGCGGAGATCACCCCGCGGGTTCGAGGGGAGTGCGGACGGGCCGCACTGAGTACGTGGGCCGCGTGTTGGGCTTCTTTGAGTCCTTTCCTTTCTTCCAGCTTGGAAGGAGATTGTAGGGCTTTGTGGGCCCGGTTGCCCAGCATGTGTTTGCGTTTTTAGGGCGATTTTAGTCCCCTGATTAGGGTGCCCCTAATCATGGTACCCGACAGCATGAAATCCAGATGTTACAAGCTCTACACCTGCGCCTCCGATCAGCCACGCATAGAGCTTCCTGCCTGATCAGATCGCCACCCTGTTGAGTTCCCATCGGCTCTCTCTCTGACATTGATTCTTTTGTTTCAGTAACCTTGTTCTCATTTTTTGGGTAGAAGCTTATGACATTCAAAGATCCATCTGACTGTGAAGGTTATTGTGCATTATCTGTCAAGTTGAATGACCTAGGTATGCCTTCTCATTTGCATATCAGTAGAAAAATTGATCAAAACTCACCATGCTGAAACAAATGGAAGAGAATGAGTTCACAATGTCAAAAGTGAAAAATTATGGTATGATGGGGACAAGTACATACTGAAAAAAAAGCTAAAAGTTAGAGTTCAGGGAATGGATGTAGGTCTGCTAAGTAATCAGGTTAACGTCTGTGTGCCTTTCAACGTTGAATGTGGTATTGTACTACAATTTTCTTAAGAAATATATTAGCACCGTTTGCCAATAATAATATCTGATATATATCATGATTTTTTGATGTCGTGTCATTGGTTATGAGTAAAACATTAACCAGTTCTAGAATTTACGCGTGTAAACTGTAATGAATGTTTGCCAAGGAACTGAGTCACAAAAGAAAGATGCTGCTGTTGAGATCTTGAAAGGTAACTGATTGGTCCATCATACGTGAACAATATGTGGAATTTCCCTGTGTATTTCAGTGATCATGTTTTGCACTAAAGATTACGACAGAAGATTTTGAATTCTAATTTTCTGTAGTCTATCATCGTTTTTATAGAAAACCATATTGCTCTGTGTGGGTAGTGTCATAATTATGATAGCCTCAGGGGCTATGATAGTTTTTAGTTCTTCTCAAATGTGTGCAGTCAAATATGCAATCCTCAGTGTGGTTAACTCATCTGTGACTATTGGTATGTTATATTTGATTTCTTATCTATCATGTAAATATTATTGCTTTCAACAGCCTGCCACTTGAGTCCTGCGTTTCTCACATTTATTGTATTTTCTATTTGGTACAAAGTCACATGGAGTTCTTTTTTAATTATGTGATATACTGCCCTTGTCTTGTTATCTATATATACCTCTTTGATTATCTGGGTCTTATATTTGAGTGCTTTGATTATCTGGGTCTTATATTTGAGTGGTTTTTCTTCCATGCATATGTGTGCATACAAATTCTTGAGATGATTAAATATAACTTGTCTGTCCTGCGCTCTTCTTTTGTCTTACAGAGATGAAAGATGACATGGTACTATCCAAGAAAGCATAGATTGATCTTTCCTCTGCTGCTGAGCCTGTGAAACCGTTCCACAAACCTGCAGCCAGAGCTCCCGAGGATAAGCCTCCTGGAAATGTTTTATCTGCAGAGAAGAGTCAAATTCCGAGGAACAAGCCGGCATTTTGAAGGTCTGGCCACATAGGTCAGCGCCTACTTTGAATCGTCTAATTGCTATGTCAGTTAAAAAGTATCGCTATATTCATCTGGCCACCCCCACTGAACTAATCATGTTCATTGTTCATGACTTGCAGCTATGAATTTCATCTGAGAGTTGCACTTAGTCCAAGGGGAGATCTTATTCTTACATCTCGAATTAAAATTTCAGCTCAGATGGCAAGCTATTCCAATTTACATTTGCATATCATACTTACTTTTCATCTGATATCAGGTACATTGCAAAATGACATTTTTTGCCCTATGTTTCCACTAAGCTATTTTCAGCATCTCTTATGTCCCTTTGTAGAAGAACTGATAGCTGATAGGAAATTTGCTTCAATACTGATTAACGTTGAATTTCGAATACGAGTGATGTTGAATTAACCACCTTCCGATTCCGGCTCCATGTTTATTATTATTTTGTGAGGAAATCCAAGTCCTTTTCTTTTGGAAAACAAAGAGATTGTACATGAGGAACTTCTTACCTTACTGTAGCATCTGCTTATCAATAGGTCATATCATTTCTGCAAATAGATTGTGCAAATCACCAGATAGATTTACATGTACCGTTGGCTACTTCCTGTTTTCCATGCCCTGAAACATGCTTTCACATTCCAGTGAAGGTAGAAGGTTTGGAGACCTTGGACTATCTTGACAACTTGCAATCCAAGAATCGTTGTACTGAACAAGGAGATGCAGTTGTATTTGAGTCGGAGTAAGGTTGTGTTCTGCTAAATTTCATGGTTCGACGCCATTTAAGTGCCAATAAAACTCTAATTATGTTCATTTATGCATCATTTTGAAAAACATCACATATCGTTTCACTTGACAGAAGCATTGAATTGCATTTTCCTATTTCTGCTTTATGTGAGCTGGGAGGCAAAGGCAATGCTGCTGCAGAAGTGTTTGGTACAAAAATTTTGCTATTCAGTCTCAGCTTGTAAAGTGTCAGAATGCTTTTGATTAGGGATCCAGCATTGGTAACACTTGCGTCATGCTATGGTGGCATTGTCAGTTGTCACTTCTTGGCAACCTATATAATTCAAGACAATTAACAGCTCAATCATGTCACTAATTGAAGTCCTGCAAGAACTTGATTGGTTCTGGACCATCCAGGTTGAACTCCACCAGCCAAAATCGAAGCTTTGACACTTATTCCCATCTCACGAGGAAGACAGGAGAAGGAATGGGGAAATATCTTCATGGACCAGTAGCAGTTGGAAGAGTTAAAAAGCTTCTTGAGCAGAATGGCCTCAGCTGCTGGTAGAGAGTGGATGGAGATGGAGTAGCGTCGAAGCCCGGCAAGAGGAGGAAGACGAAAAGGGATGGTTGGTGTTGGAGGCGTAGCGATGGCAATCAGAGGATGGATGGACATGGACAAGGGACACGGATAATTTTCTATAATCATGTTTAATAACATGCATTTATGCACTCATATAGTTGTGTGTTATTGTGCTCCTTCTAATCACATATATTTTTCCTCTAGGTCAAGTGCTTGAAGATTGTGAGTGCTTATGGCATATCGAAATGTTTTCAAATGCAAGAATTCATAATGACTGAATATATATATGTATGGTATATCGGAATGTTTTCATATGCTAGAATTCATAATGATCGAATATATGTACGGTGTATATGTCTAACCATACTTGCATTGGTGTGCTTTCATTTATAAAGTATCTATTGCTAGATTTGTAAATTTTTTATTTGGCTATATATGGTACGTTTGTAAAGAAGTTTTACGATGTATCACATTTGGATTCAAATGTAATGCAAGTCTGCAATGAAATACGACGAGTATACATATGATAAATAGCAAGAGCATTTCCAAAATACCAAAGTCCGGAACTTCATATGAGCCCATGTATTAGTTTATATTAGATTGGAGTGGATTGCCACGATATTAATAAATAATACTTATTTTTAGCAGTTATTTGATGAAATTCAATTATTTTTAAATATAATTCTTCTTTAAACACGTGCTTGTGGCACGTGCATCTCTACTAGTAACGTCATAAAAGTCCAACCAAAAAGATGTTTTCCATTCCAATGTAAGTATGTAACAGATGGCACTGCATGCAATTGACTGCATTAACGTTATCGTCACAATTACTGACCCAAACACTACCCAATTACATCCAAAAGTGAGACACTTTATCAAGGGATATGTTGTTCTTTATGATACTTTACATTTTTAAACGGTTCAGTAGTAGTGTTGACCTCCTGCTACGTAACAATGTGTGGACTGATTTCCTTTTAGCAAGAGGGATGAAGCTGGAACTCTTTCTATTATTTTTATTTTTTAAAAAAAGAAATGTGGTTCTTTTTGAGTTGGGCATTAAGATTTACTAGTTTGGTGGGTCTTCAAACAATCATTAATTTCACTCCATCTGTTCTAAAACTAGATAACTTTATGTTTGTCATAAGTCAAACTATTTTAGATTTACTAGTATACAAGAAAAATAATATTGATATCTACAACGCAAAATGAATACATTAAAAAAGATTCATGTTTGATTTGATTGTACTAGTTTGGTGTTGTACATCTCGATGTATTTTTATATAAATTTGGCCGGAACTAGATAGTTTGGCTGAGAGCAAATCTAAAACAACTATTGAGACAAAGGAGTATTGTTTGTTTTATTTTTCAATTTTCAATAACTTATGTGCTCTTCTCTCTCTCTCTCTCTCAAACTGAGATGTAAAGCCCATGCCAGACGGCCCAAACATATCTTTGCTAAGGCCCACTTTTCCTACGTTCACCTCAGAGTTGGCCAGTGCACTAACAAATTTCTCTCTTTTTCTGCCCGGAAGCAGAAAGGCATCAACCATGTCATCCCGGTACTCCATATATAAGCCGTATCCTTCTGGAAATAAGTAGTAGGAGCACATGCACATGCACATGCACGGCTAGGAGGGAGGAAGAAAGAAAGCAAAAGCTTCCGTTACGTTCCGGCCGGGCAGTACGGTACCGGTACGGGGCCCACGTTGACGCGGGCACAGTTGCTGCAGCCTCTGGTGCGCGCGCGTGCGGAAGTGTGGAGGGCTCGCTCGCTCGCTCCTTCGGCTCAAAACGGGCCACACCCACAGGCCACAGCACACTGCATCTGCATGGGCCGCTCCGCAGCCGTCACTGATAGTACGGCAGGCACAGACGGTATCCGTACGCTTACATGTCAAGTTGCGACGGGATACCCACCACCCTTACCCAAATTCATACCCGTTGTATTTGGGTAGGGTATTTATTATCCATCTCAAATTGCATATGAGTAGGGTATATATGGATAATACCCGTTTTATCTACATACCCGTTAGTTAGTTCTTTTCTATTCTCTTATATTTCGTAGCTCCGCTCTTTGACGTGGGGCCCACGTATATGTGTAGCTACACTGCTTTGCACAGAGTTGCTACCGGTTACACTGAGTCATCTACAATAAATTTCAGTCAATTTTGATAAAATTTTATAGTGTGAACGCGAGGTTTTATTTTCAGGGTACGGCTCTTAATGTGGGGCCCATGTGTAGGTCTAGCCACACTGCTTTGCACAGAGTAGCTACCGATCATACTGAGTCATCTTCAACAAATTTCAATCAATTTTGATAAAATTTTATAGTGTGAACGCGAGATTTTATTTTTAGGGTCCGGCTCTTGACGTGGGGCCCACGTGTAGGTCTAGCCACACTGCTTTGCACAGAGTAGCTGTCGATCATACTGAGTCATTTCCAACAAATTTCAGTCAATTTTGATAAAAAAAATTATAGTGTGAACGCGAGGTTTTATTTTCAGGGTCCGACTCTTGACGTGGGGCCCACGTATAAGTCTAGTCACACTGCTTTGTACAGAGTAGCTACCGATCATACTGAGTCATCTCCAACAAATTTCAGTCAATTTGATAAAATTTTATAGTGTGAATGCGATGTTTTATTTTTAGGATCCGGCTCTTGATGTGGGATGCATTTCATCCAACTTCACTTGCAGGTCTATTGGCTACCCATTGAATTATCTATATCCGTTGGGTAATTATCCACTCATTTGGATATGGATTAATTAGGGATGGGTAATGTATGGGTATGCGCGTGGATAATCCACCCCCTCCCCAATGGCAACGCTACTTACATGCTCGCTGCGGTAGTGTGTTACTAGGTGTTGCTCCGCTTGTTTGGTCGTCGTCGCTGGCCGGCCAACACTAAAAAAATTTGTTGATCTATGACGATTTTCTCATGATGTTTTCAAATAACGTTACAATGGTGCACCATCTATGATGATCATCTGTTTTTCGTCATGAATTCACATGTGTGGATATGAAGCCCAGGATACTACGACGATTTATCGATTTCGTCATAATCCTGTCCAAAACACTGTGACATTTCAGTAAAATCGTCACGGACAAAATCGTCATGCTAAGTATATAAAAAAAAGAATCAGCAACAAATATCAAAAAATAGAAAAAAAACATGGGCCAGCCAGGAATAGAACCTGCGTCACCCAGGTCAAAAATCACTTTAGTTACCATTGGGCTATCACATGGTTTTATTTTTTTTTGGATATTTAGGCTCTTTTATAGTTTCATCTACTCGCTGGAAATTTAACAAAAATACCTGTGAGGGTTAGTGGAAACGGGGTTCGAACACCCGACCTCACAAATTTAACCAAAAATAGTAAACGTTTTTTTATTTTGTACCTTATTGACCAAATATTTCAGTCAAAATACATGAGATTGCTCCCAGACTCCTAGTCACCATTCCCCCGGACCCCAGCCTCGCCACCGCCCAGATCCCGTTCGCCCAGCCATGACGCCGCCGTACGCCCTGTCGAGCAAGGTGGAGGATCCGGTCCGGGTGGAGCCGCGCTCACCGCCGAGCTCCGTGAGATTGCTTCGAGTCGCATCTGCGCATCGCCGTTCACCCAGCCTCTCCGCTGCCCAGCATCCCGTTCGCCCAGCCTTGTCTCCGCCCATCATCCCGCCGCCCAGCCTCGCCCCCGCCGTGCGCCCCGTCAGCGAGGTGGAGGATCCTGTCCAGCCTCGCCGCCGCCTTGCGCCCCAACTCTGCAATTGAAGTTGTAGCTGATGTGCTTGACAAGAATACAAAAAACAGTCACTTCCTTCAGAATGTGGGCGTCAAGATTAGGAACTGTCGTTCCAGCCTACAGAATGTTCAAGCACAACTGGAAGCGGAGAGGAGGACAAATGTTGAGCTTCAATCAATTGTCAACAACCAGCGTGAAGTAATGAATGATTTGTCAAAGCAAATGCAGGAGACAGAACAAGCAAGGATCAAAGACCAAGAGGAGAATCGGAAGAAGCAAACTGTGTTGGAGGCGAAACTTGAGCTTCTGCTAGGCCAAAATAGACAAAGCTAAGCAACAAGATGGTATGTTAGCTTCTAGAACTTCAAACTTTTGCAGGAACACAACTATGCTGGTAGTTGTTTCTAGAGGAACCTTTGGTTAATGGTTGATGGACATTTTTTGTTCTGGTCCTAGAATGTTGTTTCTGGTGATGTTGGAGCTTGATGTTGTTTCAGTAGGATGTATGATGGGCTGGATGGAGAAACTGTATGTGATTTTGATGTAACCTGGTTAGTGTGATGTAAGGCTGGGTTGGATGGAGAAATTATATGTGATTTTGATGTATGTTGGGCTGGAATTGCAGCCGTGACTTTTATATGGGCTGTGTTTTCTTGAATGATTTTGTTACCTAGTAATAAATGGTGGGCTGAATCTGACCCATTTTAGTGGGCGGGGTTGTACACAAATGGGCTATGGCGTCATTGCCACATCATTGCCACATCATCACTAAGTCATTTGCCACATCATTACCATGTTAGCTGCCACGTCATTGCTATGTCAGCCGCCACATCATCGCCATGTTAACGGCTATGTCATTTATGAGTGACATGGCAATTAAATTTGTGACGTTTATTTTCGTCATAAATGATGGGCCTAGGCTGAGATGGGTGGGCTTGGACTATTTTATGATGGTTTTAAATCATCACGGATTGAGTAATCTATGACGCTCAATACATGACGAATTTTGAGATCGTCACAAATACTATTTTATGACGTTTTTTTGGTGATCCATGACGAAATTGCAGTGTCATGGATCTACATATTTCTTGTAATTTCTTGTAATGCAAACTCGCGGTGCGCGCGGGCCGGCCGGGCAAGCTGGACAGTCCGCATCTATATATATGACTGATCAACAACATGACTGATCAACAATGACAGATTTGCCTGCGACGACCAAGACTTAGGTGGACGAGGACTTTCTCGTGTAGATGCATATGCGTCGAGTGGCCTGCTGGCTGGCTGGAGGACACACGAGTAGTCAACAGTCAACGCTCAACAGACGTGTCGAATGAATCCGCTACGACTGATCAACGAGAGATGAGTGATCGATCGAGGCACAGGCACCTATCAGCGGATACAATAATCGGCTTATAACCAATGCAAGCTACTAGTATTTGGATACTAGCAGTAGTACCCCCCACCCCACACACACGTCGATAGTCTAGTTCGTCACAAAGCTCCTTCTGCCACGCGCGTGGCGATCGAGCAGCAAGCAGACGCCGCAACGGTCCTCGCGCGGCATTTCCAACAAAAGGTGTGACAGAACCGCCAAATTAAAACTCTAATTAAGTGTAATGGCCGTCATTTGAACACATCAGACTCATTAGCTTAACGGTTTAATTTGGCGATCCTTTCGCAACCCACGTCCCGATCGAAAAATCACCGAAAGACCCACACGAAGGTGGGCGCAGATGGTACAAGCACGACACATATTTGAAAATACAACAAATATACATGAGACTTTACCTTAAGTTTTACAAACCAAGTTCGAATCCTACATAATTTACAAACTATGCATTACTGAAATCCGGGTTCATCTAGAGGAAAGGGCCTACAACTACCAAAAGCGTGCCCTAGGGAGATCCCCAACTAATCATCTGGCTCCACAACCTCCCAACCCTCAGCGTCCCGGCGGATGAACCTGGCGCAGCAAGTGCAGAAGTCTATGTCTGCGTGTCCTGAAATAATGTTGGCAACAAACCCTGAGTATTCTAATACTCAGTAAGGCTTACCCGACCAGTGGGTATAACTTAGCCCACATAGCTAGACATGCAAGGCTTTTGGCTGGTGGTTAATTTTTACAGAAAAAGCATCTAGGGATGAATCCTTACTTTCAATATTTTAGCCACAAATTTTATATGGAAAGACCCTCATCTAATGTTGGCATATCTACTCAATCATGTTGGAGCAATACAATAATGGTTCAAAATAGTTCCATCATTTATCACTAACACTCCTAAATCATTTCTACGAGGTGACAAAGAGATCAAGGCCCTCATAACCGCGAGACACGGTGAATCGATTCGATTTAACCTTGCAAGGTGGACCTAACCAACACGGCACGTATAAGCCCCGTCGGACCACACGCACCAACCCTTCCCCTCCCCGCCTCGAACTACAGGACCGCCCCACCATCATATGGTCAGCCGAGCTCAACAGGAGACCACCAAAAGTAATACATGCAACCTCATTTCTCTGCGACTACTCGACTACCCCAGGAGGTGAGATGAAGTCCTGTACTTTCGAAACAAGGCAGTACTAGGCTTACCGGTTTCGACTACCTCCTACTCCCGGCATGCGGTTAGTACAATTCAATCCCCGATCAACACTGCCACAACGACCGGTCCTTAAACGACACAGACGGGGCTAAGGCACCCAGAAACCCTGTCCTGCTGCCATCCCTAAACATTCTCATCATTCCCCGTCCGGTCTAAATTTTCCATATCAACATCAATAACTCATGTCCTGGAATATGAATATATATATATACATATACATATATATATCTCGCGAGTAACCGGAAATTACTCGACTCCTAACATACTACATCTCGCGAGCGCAGGAGACCACTCGTCTTCTACCGGAATCATTAAGCATAGCACTTCTATCGTCCTATACATACTAGTACAATTCAGGGAATCCTATGGATCATGCAACTAGGGTTCCAAACAATTCCTGAACTTAATGCACAAGTAGTAGAAATATACATAGGGGTCATAATTTAAAATACTAGGATGTGCAACGGGGCTTGCCTTGCGCCTGCTGCTCAACACGGGGGTCAGACGGGCCTTGGGCCGGGTGCTCACACCTCTCTTCTTGGGCTTGCGTCGTCTGCTCTTGTGGTGCCGCGATCACCTCAAAGATGGCGCCCTCAGAAGCGGATGCTACACGTATGCATATGAAATAAATGAGTGCAGCCCAAAAATGTAACTAGTTTACTTTAACTGAAATACCCTGCGGACTGTCCGCGCCCAAGTGGCGGACTGTCCGCCGTACTATCCTACCAACCCGTCAGAGGCAACAACGTCTCTGGAACTCTTTCCCATTCTACCTGCGGACTGTCCGGCCACCCCTGGCGGACCGTCCGCAGTTCAAGTACTCAATCCACCATAGACGAAAACGTCTCTGGACAATTTCCTAGACTCTACTGCGGACTGTCCGCGCCCAAGTGGCGGACCGTCCGCAGTTCACCCCTGCGAACCTCCAGAGACGACATCGTCTCTGGAACAAATTCAAGCCTCAACGGTGGACCGTCCGCTCCCCTATAGCGGACTGTCCGCAATAAATCCTGCAAAAACAACCAGAGGCAACATCGTCTCTGGACAAAAACTAACCTGACCGGCGGACCGTCCGCGCCTCCCAGGCGGACCGTCCGCGATACCTAACCTCTGACCCTCGCCCCAGGCGGCAGCAAGGGCGGCGGCGACAGCGGCAGCCGTGCTCCGGCGCCGGCGACGCGCCATGAAAGGGGAAAAAGACTGGGAAGCACAAGGAACTCACCACGAATTCATTCCCACGGTCGGTTCGAGCGGAGGACGACCGGAGAGGCGGATTGGCGGTGGAACTAAGCTTCAACACCTCCAATGGCGTCCGGCGGTGGTGGGAAGGATTCCGGCCATGAGGAGTCGGTCTGGAGGTTTGGGAAAGTGGAGGAGGGGCTAGGGAAGGTACTCACGCAAGGAATCGAGTTAGGATGGCCGGAGGAGGGAGATCGAGGGGAGGGGGCGACGTCGAGGCGAGCAGTCGAGCTTCGCTCGGCTCTGGACGAAATGAGAAGGAAGACAGAACTGACCAGCGGGTCCCACATCCATCCAGATAAATATCTGGCGATGCCTCGCGGACTGTCCGCCAGCCTCGAGCGGACTGTCCGCGAGTCAGGTGTTACAATCCTACCCCCTAAAAGAAATCTCGCCCCGAGATTTAATGAATGGCAAAAAGGAAGGTTTAAAAACTTGCGTGTACCTCGATAGGCTTGTAGCAATTCCGGGCACTTGGATTGAACAAACTCGTCCGTTTCCCAAGTGGCTTCCCGCTCGGAGTGATTACTCCATTGCACCTTATAGAAGTCACTGATTTGATTCCGAGTGACCCTGGTCTTGTGATCAACAATTTTGGTTAGATGCTCTGGATAAACAAGATCGGGCTCCAGTTGCAATTTTTCTATGTTAATCACCTTTTCTGTAACACGGAGGCATTTCCGGAGCTGGGAGACATGGAATATGTTATGGACCGCGGATAAGTGGGCAGGAAGTTCCAAACGATATGCCACTGGCCCACATTGCTCAATAATAAGAAAAGGCCCAACATAGCGAGGTGCGAGCTTTCCCCTCACCCTGAACCGTTGAACCCCTTTCATTGGAGACACCCGCAAGTAGACATGATCCCCTGCTTGAAACAGGACAGATTGACGCTTCTTGTCCGCATAACTCTTTTGTCGGGATTGGGCAATCTTCAAATTTTCCTGAATGACCCAAACCTGCTCTTCTGCTTCATTCACCATATCGGGCCCGAAGAAAGTTCTCTCCCCCGCTTCTGACCAATTCAAAGGCATTCTACATTTCCGTCCATATAAGGCCTCAAATGGAGCCATCTTGATGCTTTCTTGATAACTGTTGTTATAAGCAAACTCGGCCAATGGCAAGCACTCATCCCATTTCTGGCTGTATGTGAGCACGCAAGCTCTAAGCATGTCCTCTAATATTTGATTTATTCTCTCCGTCTGACCGTCAGTCTGGGGATGATAAGCCGAGCTGCGGAGGAGCCGAGTGCCGAGGGCGGCATGAAAGTGCTCCCAAAACCGGGCAATGAACTGAGCACCCCGGTCCGAAATGATTGTTTTTGGAATTCCATGAAGACTCACTATGCGATCTATATATAGCTGAGCGTATTGCTTCGCCGTATGTGTGGTCTTTACCGGTAGAAAATGGGCCGACTTGGTGAGACGATCTACAATAACCCATATCGAGTCATACCCCTTGGAAGTTTCGGGTAGACCGATAATGAAATCCATACTAATGTCTTCCCATTTCCAGGATGAAATACTCAGGGGTTGCAAAGGGCCGGTTGGTCTCAAGTGGCTCGCCTTAACCCTTCGACAAGTGTCACATTCTGACACATATCTGGCAATTTCCCGCTTCATTCTGGTCCACCAGAACCGCTGCTTCAAATCTTGGTATATTTTATTACTGCCTAGATGGATTGAATACCTCGAGAGATGAGCTTCCTCCAGAATCTGCTTCCGTAGCTCCAAATCATTGGGCACCACCAGGCGATTGTTAAACCGTAACACACCCTCACCATCCTGGTGAAAACATGCAGCCCTAGGATCATTTTCCATAAGCCTCTGCCTAATCTTCCCCATACCCGTATTATTTTTCTGAGCCTCCACAATTCGATCCCGAAGGGTGGGTGTGAGAGTAATATTAGCAAGTGTGCCTTCAGATACAATGGCCAGATTTAATTTCTCCATTTCTTGACATAAGGTGGCATGCACCGCTGTGGCTGAGATACAACTGCAACTGTCTTTGTGACTCAACGCATCGGCCACAACATTAGCCTTGCCCGGATGATAATGAATCTCCAGGTCATAATCCTTGATGAGTTCTAACCACCGTCTCTGGCGCAAATTCAGCTCGCTCTGGGTGAAAATATACTTAAGACTCTTGTGGTCTGAGTATATGTGAACCGGATTACCCAGAAGATAGTGGCGCCAGATCTTTAATGCATGCACGACCGCTGCTAGCTCCAGATCATGTGTACCATAATTCTCTTCGTGCCGTCTGAGGGCTCTGGAGGCATAAGCAATCACTCACTGATCCTGCATAAGGACGCAGCCTAGGCCCGTACCTGATGCATCACAGTACACATCAAACGGCCGGGTAATATCTGGTTGAGCGAGGACAGGGGCAGACGTCAGAAGTCTTCTCAAAGTCTGAAAAGCCTGCTCACAATTGTTGTCCCAACTAAATCTCACTCCTTTCTTGAGTAATTCAGTCATGGGCCTATCAATTTTTTAGAACTCCGGTACAAACCGGCGATAATATCCTGCTAGCACAAGAAAACTTCGAATCTCAGGAACAGAGGTAGGAGCCTGCCAATCCAGGACATCCTGAATCTTGCTAGGATCAACAGAAATCCCTTTGTCCGAGATGATGTTGCCCAAGAACTGGACTTCCTTGAGCCAAAAATCGCATTTGCTAAATTTGGCATACAGCTTGTGCTCCCGCAGACGCTGAAGTACAATGCGGAGATGCTCTGCGTGTTCTTCTTCATTTTTAGAAAATATAAGAATGTTGTCGATGAAAACCACGACAAATTTATCGAGCTCAGGCATAAACACTGAGTTCATGAGATACATGAAGTGAGCAGGTGCATTGGTTAGCCCGAAAGACATGACCAGATATTCAAAAAGTCCGTATCTGGTGGAAAAAGCCGTCTTGGGAATATCCTCAGCTCTAATCTTTATCTGATAATAGCCAGAGCGGAGATCAATCTTGGAAAATACTTTCGCCCCGAATAGCTGATCAAACAGAATATCAATCCGGGGAAGGGGATATTTATTCTTGATTGTGACGGCATTTAGAAGTCTGTAGTCCACACACAACCTGAGGCTTTCATCCTTCTTTTTCACAAAGAGTGCAGGACAGCCCCAGGGTGACTTGCTAGGACAGATGTAGCCCTTATCAAGCAATTCCTGCAATTGTTTCTTTAGCTCTGCTAGCTCATTGGGTGGCATCCGGTAAGGTCTCCTAGATATCGGTGCCGTACCCGGTTGCAATTCAATGGCAAATTCCACATCACGGTCCGGTGGCATCCCAGGTAGATCCTCTAGAAAAATATCCGGGTACTCACGCACCACTGGTATGTCAGCCAAAACCTTGCCCTCAGTGTGATTCACAGTGGAAGTCGTTGACTCAATGTTCTTTAAAGACAAGGTCATAGACTCTTGGTCAGATAATTTTATGTGCACCGAATGTGCATTAGTGTCCAAAAGAACTCCTTGTTCCTTCATCCAGTTCATGCCAAGTATAATATCCACTCTTTGAGTTGGGAGTACTATAAGATGTGCTATAAATCCTTTTCCTTGTAACTGGAGAGGTACTCGCCTGACAACTTGGTTAGTAATTAATTGACCCCCGGGCGAATGAATATTGTATAGATTTGGCATGTTCTCTATTTTCAATCCCAGCCTAATGGCGCACTCCTTGCTAATGAACGTATGAGATGCACCAGAGTCAAACAATATAGTGACAGAATGATCGTTTACAGAAAACGTACCCGCCATCACCGAAGCTCCTTCAGGAATACCCTCGAGGGTGGTGTAGTGCACTTGCCCAGGCTTGAAGTGGGCCACACTCTGCTTTTGACCCTGCTGACTCGATTGCTGGCCTTGCTTGGTTGGCATTGGACAGTTCCGTGCAAAATGACCTAGCTGTCCGCAGTTGTAACACGGAAACAGGTTGGGGCGCAACCCCGGCTGCTGCACCCAGACCTTCTGCTCATTCTGCTGAGGAGCAGGAGGCCTGACCGTCCCTTGTGGCTGAGTGTACTGAGGGGGCCTGTATCCCCACTGTTGCTGTGGCTGGTGCTGAAAAGGGGCTCGCTGTGGGCCCGACTGCACCAAGCGAAACCTCTGAGGGGCACTGCTAGAAGATCCCACTGCCGGCGCCTTTCTCTTCTTTTCTGCCTTGTGAGTTAGGTGGGCGTCCTCCTGTATGATAGCCCCATTGACTAGCTCACTGAAACTGTCGAACCTGACCATCGCCAAGCGATCCTGTAGCTTGGTACTGAGCCCCTGCCTGAAACAGGCCTACTTCTTCTCATCAGTGTCCACATGGTACCCAGCATACTGTGAGAGAGTGTTGAATGCTTGGGAGTACTGTAGTACACTGTTATTGCCCTGCTTCAGGGCCAAGAACTCGGTGAGCTTCCTGCGAATAACCCCTGCGGGAATATGATGCGCTCTGAAGGCTTCCTTGAACTGTACCCAAGTGAAACGGGTGTCCGCGGGGAACATTGCCACATGATTGTCCCACCATGTACGTGCTGGGCCCCTAAGCTGCTGAGCAGCAAATCCTGCCTTGTCCCCATCATTGTACTGGTGCAGGGTGAATTTGGACTCGATAGTCCGAAGCCAGCTGTCTGCCTCCAGCGGTTCATCCGCCTTATAGAAGAGCGGTGGTTGAGTAGCCAGAAACTCTGGATATCCAGGAGCAGGCGGCTGGTGGTGATGTCCAGGCTGCGGCACTCTGCCCTGCGCCACAAGCTCACGGAGGAGTGCCGTCTGCTCATCGCGCCCAGTGAGCATGGCCGCAATGGCCTGGGCCAACTCAGGAGGGTTCGGTGGTTCTCCCATTCTGCATTCAACCATGACGAGGTTAGTTCCATCATCCAGATAAATTAAGACAAAACCGATAGCAACTAATCCTTGCTAGTCATGGCACAATGCAGAATGCAGGGCTTCAAAACAATTCTGAATGGTGCTTGTAGGCGGGGCCAGGCGATCGATCGGCGCCACCAATTGGTCTGACCGAGCTGCCCTGGTCCAGCCGAAAATGGTACGGCGGACCGTCCGCAGCACATGGGCGGGCCGTCCGCTTTACCAAAATCCTAGCTGACCGGACTATCCGCGGAGAGTCTGCGGACCGTCCGCCGTGCGCACTGTCAACCAGATTCAGTTCCACCCGGCTCTGGTAAATTTTTCTCAATGTCCGGCGGACCGTCCGCGGGTCCTAACCGGACTGTCCGCTGAACATGCCTCCAACTACGCGACAGTGCCTCCGGTCCGGCCGACGACACTCTCGCAACCTTTCACGCCCCCCTACTAACCCTCTCGATCCGTACATCATCTACAAAGGTCCTTAGGATCGTAGACTCACACCCCCATCAACTCCTACGGAAAAACCCAAAAACACTACAAAAATGAGATGCATGCTCGCCATTTTTATATTTTCAGAAAAACTTGAAATTAGTCATGCCTGTACCACCCTCAGTGCGTTTCGGCTCTGATACCAGCTGTGACAGAACCGCCAAATTAAAACTCTAATTAAGCGTAATGGCCGTCATTTGAACACATCAGGCTCATTAGCTTAACGGCTTAATTTGGCGATCCTTTCGCAACCCGCGTCCCGATCGAAACATCACCGAAAGGCCCACACGAAGGTGGGCGCAGATGGTACAAGCACGACACATATTTGAAAATACAACAAATATACATGAGACTTTATCTTAAGTTTTACAAACCAAGTTCGAATCCTACATAATTTACAAACTATGCATTACTGAAATCCGGGTTCATCTAGAGGAAAGGGCCTACAACTACCAAAAGCGTGCCCTAGGGAGATCCCCAACTAATCATCTGGCTCCACAACCTCCCAACCCTCAGCGTCCCGGCGGATGAACCTGGCGCAGCAAGGGCAGAAGTCTATGTCTGCGTGTCCTGAAATAATGTTGGCAACAAACCCTGAGTATTCTAATACTCAGCAAGGCTTACCCGACCAGTGGGTATAACTTAGCCCACATAGCTAGACATGCAAGGCTTTTGGCTGGTGGTTAATTTTTGCAGAAAAAGCATCTAGGGATGAATCCTTACTTTCAATATTTTAGCCACAAGTTTTATATGGAAAGACCCTCATCTAATGTTGGCATATCTACTCAATCATGTTGGAGCAATACAATAATGGTTCAAAATAGTTCCATCATTTATCACTAACACTCCTAAATCATTTCTACGAGGTGACAATGAGATCAAGGCCCTCATAACCGCGAGACACGGCGAATCGATTCGATTTAACCTTGCAAGGTGGACCTAACCAACACGGCACGTATAAGCCCCGTCGGACCACACGCACCAACCCTTCCCCTCCCCGCCTCGAACTACAGGACCGCCCCACCATCATATGGTCAGCCGAGCTCAACAGGAGACCACCAAAAGTAATACATGCAACCTCATTTCTCTGCGACTACTCGACTACCCCAGGAGGTGAGATGGAGTCCTGTACTTTCGAAACAAGGCAGTACTAGGCTTACCGGTTTCGACTACCTCCTACTCCCGGCATGCGGTTAGTACAATTCAATCCCCGATCAACACTGCCACAACGACCGGTCCTTAAACGACACAGACGGGGCTAAGGCACCCAGAAACCCTGTCCTGCTGCCATCCCTAAACATTCTCATCATTCCCCGTCCGGTCTAAATTTTCCATATCAACATCAATAACTCATGTACTGGAATATGAATATATATATATATATACATATACATATATATATCTCGCGAGTAACCGGAAATTACTCGACTCCTAACATACTACATCTCGCGAGCGCAGGAGACCACTCGTCTTCTACCGGAATCATTAAGCATAGCACTTCTATCGTCCTATACATACTAGTACAATTCAGGGAATCCTATGGATCATGCAACTAGGGTTCCAAACAATTCCTGAACTTAATGCACAAGTAGTAGAAATATACATAGGGGTCATAATTTAAAATACTAGGATGTGCAACGGGGCTTGCCTTGCGCCTGCTGCTCAACACGGGGGTCAGACGGGCCTTGGGCCGGGTGCTCACACCTCTCTTCTTGGGCTTGCGTCGTCTGCTCTTGTGGTGCCGCGATCACCTCAAAGATGGCGCCCTCAGAAGCGGATGCTACACGTATGCATATGAAATAAATGAGTGCAGCCCAAAAATGTAACTAGTTTACTTTAACTGAAATACCCTGCGGACTGTCCGCGCCCAAGTGGCGGACTGTCCGCCGTACTATCCTACCAACCCGTCAGAGGCAACAACGTCTCTAGAACTCTTTCCCATTCTACCTGCGGACTGTCCGGCCACCCCTGGCGGACCGTCCGCAGTTCAAGTACTCAATCCACCAGAGACGAAAACGTCTCTGGACAATTTCCTAGACTCTACTGCGGACTGTCCGCGCCCAAGTGGCGGACCGTCCGCAGTTCACCCCTGCGAACCTCCAGAGACGACATCGTCTCTGGAACAAATTCAAGCCTCAACGGCGGACCGTCCGCTCCCCTATAGCGGACTGTCCGCAATAAATCCTGCAAAAACAACCAGAGGCAACATCGTCTCTGGACAAAAACTAACCTGACCGGCGGACCGTCCGCGCCTCCCAGGCGGACCGTCCGCGATACCTAACCTCTGACCCTCGCCCCAGGCGGCAGCAAGGGCGGCGGCGACAGCGGCGGCCATGCTCCGGCGCCGGCGACGCGCCATGAAAGGGGAAAAAGACTGGGAAGCACAAGGAACTCACCACGAATTCATTCCCACGGTCGGTTCGAGCGGAGGACGACCGGAGAGGCGGATTGGCGGTGGAACTAAGCTTCAACACCTCCAATGGCGTCCGGCTGTGGTGGGAAGGATTCCGGTCGTGAGGAGTCGGTCTGGAGGTTTGGGAAAGTGGAGGAGGGGCTAGGGAAGGTACTCACGCAAGGAATCGAGTTAGGATGGCCGGAGGAGGGAGATCGAGGGGAGGGGGCGACGTCGAGGCGAGCGGTCGAGCTTCGCTCGGCTCTAGACGAAATGAGAAGGAAGAGAGAACTGACCAGCGGGTCCCACATCCGCCCAGATAAATATCTGGCGATGCCTCGCGGACTGTCCGCCAGCCTCGAGCGGACTGTCCGCGAGTCAGGTGTTATAAAAGGAGCCGGTCAAATCTCACTCGCCGTACATGCCGCGGTACACTATACTGGCGTGACTGTCCGGTACGTACGGAAAGCGAAATCAGGAAAGCATAGATGTGCTCGGAACCAAATGCCCGAGGAGGCGAGGTGGTTTCTCTCAAAAAAAAAAAGATTGCCGAGGAGGTTTAACTAAGAGCAGGGCTAATAAGCCCGCCGACTGCCGGCTACAAGGTGGGAAGGGTGGTGGCGGGCCCACTGTTTTTTATTGCCCAGCAACAAGTGGCTACCAATAGAAGCTGCTCAAATGCGTACTCGCCCGCTGTCAGTCGCCGTCTCGCGAGTCGCTCGTTCCCACTTTCTCTCTCTCTCCACGTAGGATTCTACGCCGGCTCTCCGCCTCCCACTATACTTGCTCTAATGGGGCTTTTAGCATGGTGTATCATTGTGCATAAAGCAACAATTGCACGCGTGTAATTCTTTCTGAATCCAAGTGGGCAATCAGAAGTCCTTGCATTCATTGGTTCGTGCACGGAGGAGGCGTAATCCAAGCAAGACACATCTTTGCTTTCGATTTAACATATTTTATTTGAGATTTTGAGATAACCTTGTTTAATTAAGAACGCATGGCCGGTCACGCGAAAGCGAAACTTTCCACGACGGGGCTTGACGAATGAAAGAAAAAGTGAACCGGTCCAAGACCAAGCACCGACTTGAAAAAAGCAGGAGAGCCTGCACTGCACGGCGGTGGTTCTCGTAGGTTTGGCCACGGCGCACGCTTGCATGGAAGGCCGTGCTGCCCGAGCGGAAAACTGCTCGAAGCTCAAAGCGGAGGGTACTCGACCGTGATCCCGGACAGTACGGTATGGGCCCGGCTGGAGTTGGGCACTGCTGCTGGATGCTGTGGTGGCAGAGACTGGCAGTCTGTCCACCCCATCGTAGGGCCACGTCTTCTGACTTCGCATCCACGTGGGACCTCCAACTTGTCTAGTAATCGAGGGGTACTTATATATCACCTCTTTATTTACGTTTACGTGTCGTATAAATTTAACTATATTAGACTAAATCTGTTAAAAATATAGCAACAATTATAATATTTACGCATCATTCTATATATTTCGTAGTAGATTCAACAAAACAAATTTGATAATATAAAAAACCATTATATGGAGACGCACTTACCTACGTAAGGGTACCGGCCAGGCAGCGACTCGCGGCACGCGGCCGGGGGCCAGCAATGAATGAGCATGAATGCGCCGGCCGCGACGGTGATCCACTGGCGATCCGCGCTGGCTAGCTAGCACGGACGCGCTAACTCCAGCTCGACGTCCACGCGCGCACGTACTACGTGAACAGTGCCCGGATCGGATGCGCGTACGGATCGGCCCGGGGTAGCCGTACGGTACGGCGGCAGCGGTCGATACGATCGATATGGTCGGGCCGCCCGCCAGATCGAAGAAAGATCGCGTGTGCGGTGCGGGCTGGGCCCCGCGTGTCGGGGGCGCGAGACTGGGTCGTCACGCCGTGCAACAACGGGCCTGCCGGCCTCGTGGCTGGATAGGCCACCCGAGCAGTATACGTAGCAGGCCTGCACGGATAATGTACGGACGTACACCTAACGTACCCAGGTAACTAGTGTAGCATGCACGGCAGGTGGGCAGGAGAGCATCGGGCTTCCTTTCCTCGTCTGAAATTACGCGCTGCAGGCTGCAGCTTCGTACGCGGCACGCGGCACGCAGCACGCGAGTTGTTTTTTTTTTGCCGGTACATCACGAGCTCTTAGCCTGACTACTTAGGCCAGCTCATTCACGTACGTGTGTGAGGTTGATTGCTAAACTCTCGCACCTATTAGCACTTATACATTTGCTAATATTTTTAAATTCAAGTTAAAGTTTGTTCACCCTATTAATTAGCACTTCTGTTTGGATAAATTAGGACTAAAATTTAACACTTTCTAGTATTAACACTTGGGTCCAAGCTACTGTGCAAAATCTCCATTGCTTTTAACCCCGATGTGCATCTTGCATGTTCTCGCTAGCTACAATCAGACGACGGAGAACGATGGCGACCGGTCGTCGTTGCACATAATAAAGGCTACTATACTTTGCTGCTCCCCGTTCCGAGCAGACAGCAGCTTGAATTCACCGATCGAGATGCCTGGCCCGAAAGAGAGACGGGCAAGAATCCAGGAAGGATCCCTCCTCCAACCGCTGTCTGCATCCGCAATGACCGTTCTGCCACCCACGGACCCACCTTGGCCACGCGACCCACGCCGGACGTGCGAACAAGTATTTCTACTCGGGAACGGACGCGTACGTACGTCGCCGTAGAAAAAGATCTAGCAGCTCCGTTCCGGATCGACCGGAAAGCGAAATGGGGGGAGATACGGCCTCAATAAAAAAAAAGTAAGAAAAAAAAAAGAGAAAGAGAGGAAGAGTTGCACCAACAACGGTCCATGTGGGCCCCGCCAGCGTCACCCTCGCCGATCCCGGACCCATGTCCAGCTCCAGCTCGGCGCTGCTGCCTGCCTGTTGCCTCGCCTGTCGCGGTCGCGGCGCGTCCCGCTCGGCTCGGCCGCCACCGCCGCCCCAGCCGCGGCCGCTTCCCCGGCCGTACGCGCCGGACCACGGACGCGGCACGGCCGGTCGCTGGCTCGCTCGCGCACGGCACCGGAACGGGGGGATCCGTCGCCGTCCCGCCGGTCAGTCGCGGTCGGGCTCGCGCCGCGCTCGCTCCGGCTGGGCCACGCACCGCCCGAAGCCGCAGCAGCGCGCAGGCTGGTGGCGTGGCGGGGGACCACCAGACGACCAGGCCACTGACCGAGACACAGCAGGGGCAGCGAGTGACCGGTGGTGGGTGGGACTGGGTGGCTCGTTAAAAGGGCCGGCCGGCTTGGGTCCGGGCGACAAGTTGGGCCCGGCCCACCGTCTTCCTGTCGCCCGTGTACCCGCCGGGTACAGCCCGGTACCACCACCTTGTACGACCCCTCCTCCTCTCCTCGGCTTCTTTTATAAAGCGCGCCGCGCGGAGCTCACCGCACCGGTCGCCACCGCTCTCGCCCAGTCCCAGCCGCAGCCCGCAGCCCGCAGCCGCACGCCTCGGTCCTCGAGCTCCTCTGACCTCCCGGCTCCCCCGCCGTCTCGGCCTCCGCTCCAGGAAACCGGCTGTTCCTTCCAGCTCCGGCTCCACCGGCAAGCCATGAAGCGCCTGCTGAGGCGGCTGTCCCGCACCGTCGCGGCGGCCGAGGACGGCGGCGCCCCGGCCGCGGCGCGCCGCCGGGTCCGGGCGAAGAAGAAGGGCAAGGGGGTGCCGGAGGGCCACGTCCCCGTGTGCGTCGGCGAGGAGGGCGGGCCCGTGGAGCGCTTCGCCGTGCGCGCCGAGCTGCTGGGCGAGCCGGCCTTCGCGGCGCTCCTCCGCGCCGCCGCGCAGGAGTACGGGTACGCCCACCCGGGCGCGCTCCGCATCCCCTGCACCGCCGCCGAGTTCCGCCACCACCTGCTGCGCCTCTCCGACGGCGACGACCCCGCCGCCGCCGCCAGCTGCTAGCCTTGCTAGGCGAGGCGCACCGCCCGCCGCCCCGCCCCTCCCCTGCCTCCGCCGCCGCGGTATTGCGGCCTTGCCGTCTCCGTTTTTACCGGTTTACCCCTGCGTAGAATGTACAGAGGCCGAGGCAGGGCGGAGGGCAGCACGGGGATTTGGCTCCTGGTACTCTTGGATTTTTTTACCACTAGCTAGTGCTATACTACTAGTAGCACTGTAGCAGTAGCTGCTTGATGGTAGAACTACGGGTGTCATTTTTTTACCCCTTCTAGTTCTAGACTCGCAGTGTGTCTAGTGTGCTAGGGATTCCGGGGAATTCACTTTTAACCATACATGTAATCCTCGATTGAGGCTAGTCTCATGCCATATTATTAAGGTAGTAGTTTTTCTCACTACATTGTAAAGATCTCTCTCCGTTTTCGACCTCCGACTAGTCGCACGTTCCATATGACAAGATCTGGTCGAGAACTACAACTTTCATCCTATTTGGATATTGAAATGCACGAATTTCGCTTAAAATTTAAGACGAACCATCCACATTCAAGTGAATCTGATCACCCTTGGGCTGCAATTCTTCCCCTCTCGCCGTCTCTACCTCATCGTCGTTCACGTACGCCAGGGTTAAAGCTGCTGTGCCAAGAATGTGTTGGTGGTCCGGGCAAGGATAGCAAACCTACCCGATCTAAGCGAGATTTCTAAAGAAAGCTGGGCACTGCTGCCTGGCCGCTTCGGTCCACACAGGCGTCCCGGGCAACAGTACAGACGGCAATTTCATTGCGTCAAGACAAGCGCGTTCCAGCCAGTCGTACATCTACTAGTTCAGCGAGATATTTGAAGCATCCATCATCCATGGAGCTTGAAAATTCAGCATCCAGAAGTTTCTGAATCGTACTCTGAAGAAACTGCACAAAAAAGAATGGAAAACGGCCACGAGTTGTTTTTCAAGATTTGATACTTCAAATTATACAGATTGTGCATGCATAGGAAATGTAATCCCCAGGAGACTAAGAAAGGCACTTTCTTCACTTTAAAACACTAACCGAGTTGATTTTCCTTGAAAAAAAAAGAAACGGATGAAGCTTTCGTAGGAATGGCGGTCTGGAATAATAGTTCTGCACGGACGAGATGGGAGCAGAGCAAGCGTAGTCCCTTCCTGCCACGGCATTGAACTGAGCGTCAGGCTGTCGGTACAGGGATGGTTTTGTTCGGCGCAACTGAAGCAGAAAAGGCGCAGCCTGATTACCTCAATGATCACTTGTCATGTTCCCGCATCAAGCCATGGAACGTCAGTGTCAAACGCCCCTGATGCGAAGGCGTTCAAGTTGACACCTCAAATAACCTCAGATGCACCCATTGTTTTTTGTTATTTCTTAGACCAGATGCACCCGTTGCTAAGGACCCTAGGAAAACCCTAGAATTTCCTAGGAAGCAGTTCAATTCCTCCTAGGAAGAGTATTGATCCTTTAAATCTATCAGTCGCAGCAAGTAATAGTAAAAAAGTACTGGTGCTCCAATTTTTTTTCTTCTTCAAATGGAGGCTTCTCTGAAATTTCAGGATGCAGGTGTGTTGCACCGCCACGGGAACAGTAGAGAACGTGTCGCATTGCATCAAGATTCAAGAGACGGAAATGAGCAAGGCAGCATCTGATGGACGGGATGGGCTGTTTTGTGCACAAGCAGGCAAGCAGCCCCATGTGCAGCAGAGAGATATCGAGCAGTACGGATGGCAACTAACAACTGCTGCACTGCGTAGCATAACTGTGGCCTGGCTCTGAGAGTCGGAGGGAAGATTCAGCATAGCTTCGGCCTACCTACTTGCACCCAAAGAAACTGATCTGCTTCCGAATCATTGTGCCAGAGGCACAAATGTGAACCTGCTCCTCCTGAATCTCCTGCCCGGATTATACTAATCGTGCTGCCGTACACCATCATGCGCACAGCAGGTGAGCAGATGACAATTAAAAAGGGGGCAAGAAATGCATATTCTAGGCTAGCACCAACAGAGTGTTCCTACAACTGGATGTTGAATGCCACGATTGACCCTAAACAGAGTGCTCTCTGATTGATGTGGAGTGCAGAGACGACGACCGAAGGGCTGGTTACAGGAATCGCCACATGGAGTGCGCCAGGAGGTTTCCACGTCCATGGCTCCTTGCAACTTGGGGCGCGTTTAGTTCCCTCGGCAAAAATTTTTGGAGGTCAAATCAGCACTTTGACCGGATGTCGGGAGGACTTTTCAGATACTAATTAAAAAACTAATTTCAGAACTCACTTGGAAACCACGAGACGAATCTTTTGAGGCCTTTGACCGCGTCATTAGCACATGTGGGTTACTGTAGCACTTATGGCTAATCATGCACTAATTAGGCTTAAAAGATTTGTCTCGTCATGTACATCCAAACTGTGTAATTAGTTTTGTTATTTAATTACATTTAGTGCTTCATACATGTGTTTAAAGGGAAGGTGAAATTTTTTGGGTGAAAATTTTTGGGAACTAAACGCGCCCTTGGTGTTGCCCGCCGTGCTAGCGTGCTTGCACAAGAGCGGAAAAGGAGGTACGGGGCTTGTTTGGATGCGCGCTAGAATCCTAGTGCTAGAAGAGAATTTTTCCCGCATGAAGGACTGAATGAAGTCTATTTGCAAAATCTTTTTAGGAATGTGTGTAACTTTTCGCGACGAATCTAATGACGGTAATTAATCGACGATTTGCTACAGTGATGCTACAGTAACCATCCTCTAATCACGCGGTCAAAAGCCTCATTAGATTCTTCAGGGTCACTAGCGCGGGGTTCTGAAGTTGGTTTGGTAAACTGACTTTATTTGACACTGTAATAAGCAGTCAAAATGTTACTATTCACTAGCACGCTACAAAACCAAACAAAGCCATGGGCAGGGCTCAAGAGTGATGAGAAGGGAAGCTCTGAAGGAGATGGGAAACATTGCATCCTTGCAGGCAATGGCGCCGAGGGAGGAGCATAACTGCTGAAGCTGCTGCGTACTAGCACGTAGCTAGGCTACCTCGGCAGGTGGTAGGCTCTGGGCAGCTGCATGTCACGTGCAAGCGCAGCACAGGCCTCCGGTGGACGCAGCAGCAGCGGCACGGCAGCGCCACCCGGTCAAAGCGCCGTGGGCAGCACATGATGGGCTCAGACAGACCTCAGGCTCAGAGAGAGGCTTCAGAACGAGCGGGAGCAGAAAGGGGAACCACATGGCATGGTGGCGGGAGCACGCAGCGTGACTTCGCCGGCGCCGCAAGCGGCGAAGGGATCGACGGGTCGCCGGACGGGCAGCACCTCGTCTTGGAAGCAGCCGGACAAGCGAATCGGAGGAGCTGCTGCGGCTGGAGATGGAAAGATCTTGACGCCACAACCGGAAGCAAGGTCAGGGAAGTGCTTGTCTTCAAGTCCAAAGGGGGTGTGCGGACAGGCAAAACTTGCGCTTTGAGGTGGATGGTCACGCCTGCCGAGAGCAAGTTTGGTTCGAGCCCAGATTATGCTAAAATCTGCCAAGCAAAGCCTCAGAAACCAGCCAGATGTAAGCAACGGTGCCATTGCCAAGTTACGCCCGAGCCGCAACTAAAGTTTCACAAGCAAATGCCTGAAGAGACAGTAGTAAAATGTCTAGTCTCATTTCTACTGAATAACCACCCAGATTTTGTACAGGTACAATGCCCAGCATTCAAAATGACAACCACCGGTACCAGAACTTCGCTTGCAGGTTCTAGGAAACCCTCGCAATCATGCGGAAAGGGGCAAAGGAATGTATAAACCTCCCAGCTGTGGCTATCCCAGGAAGAAGAATTTACAGAAAGGAGCAAGGCATGACTGACAAGCATGTACCACTTTAAGTTTAACCTAATTTCTACCATATACATAATCCAGATTTTATTCACTGCGCACCGAATTGTACTTCTCGGCCAGTGCAGGAGTAGACACAATCTTGTTCATCAAATTCTTGAACCGCATACTGTAGTCGCTGCCACTGCAAAACATAATATAAATGTCTTTTTTTTTAAATGGTAAGATGTGAAAATAAAACGCTCGGAGAATGTTGGGAGAGAACAATAGAAGCTAAGATCGAATCAAGACTTGACCTTATGCGGCTCAAAGAAGATATGGCTCGAAGAGTACTGCGAATCATGTCTTCATTCCGATCAACCTCCTGCTTCACTGCATCGCCCTTGGGTTTGTGACTAATAGTTTTCTCAATAGGTTCCACTATGGAGTCCAAAACTGAAATGGCACATCAACAGTATCAGAAGAGCAGCTGCAACATGCGAAACACCACTTAAAGGATATAAGTTACAACAGACCTGCAAGAACAGCAGAAGGGCACTTGTCTGCTAGCTTTGAGAGAATCAAATGGCAAGGCATTTTTACATCATAATGATCTGCACTAAGCATTAGAATGAGCATCACTAAAAGAATTGCTATTGACAACTCATGTTGAGAAAAACAGAGCCAAAGAAATTCTGTGAATAAATTCCAATATATGTTGATGATCACACCATAACATGCCACAGTGCTGCAATATTATTCCTGAAACCTTAAGAGTGCAAGAACCATTTCTAAGGGTGGAATATTCGAGGCAACAAGTGATGCAGAAAAATTCAAGAAAGGTCACCAAGGAATGTTTACGTCAAATTAATTTATTTTACAGAAAAAACAGAATGGCAAAGTACTTAGGCTTGAATGGACAAGCTACCCCCTGGGTAGCGCTTCACCATGACAGGTGCCTGTCCATTGCATAATTACAAGAAAGTATTTGATTCGTTCTTCGATTCAAGTTTTCAAATAACTAGATACTAGGCCAGCTATATTTATATTCCATTCAAACGAAACAAGTAAATCCAATAACACTCAAGTTGTTCCTTCTATCATACTGGTAAAAGTAACAAGAGACAAACACTTCTATCCTGTGGTATACACAAAACTTGAAAGACAGATAATGGTATCACACCTGACAAGGCATGTCTGACATTGGATTCAAAATGCAGTTGTGGCTAAAGTGACAAAACCATACTTACCACCTAAGCCAGATAGGAGGAAAGGTACAATAAAGGATGATGGGTTCACTTGATCAAGACAACTGTCCAGCAACGTGTCCACACATTCAAAGGCAGCTTTCCTAAGTTCAAGACCATCATCTACAACATGCTTGAAAGGACCAAGATCAACCGTCCTGACCAATTCTTGCTGCAAAGACGGGACATCGTTACTTTCAGGATGGATGAGATACAGGTTAACATCTTGAAGTGGAATGCATATTATGATGCAACGTCTTCTGTTAAGAAGAGCTCAAACAATATAAAGTAAGAAAAATACCTTTATAACAGTTTGGTCATACAAAAGAGGTAATAATTCTGGAAGAAGACCTTTAATCAAATTTGGCTTGTTGTGGGCAGCTGTGCTCAAAGCCAGAACCGCTGCTCGCCTCACATGCTGTGAATTGGAAACAGAACATGCAAAATGAAACAATAAGTTCGCCATCTTGCCACCATCACTGTATAATGGTTAATGATTATGTAAAGTATCATTTACCCTATCACTGTCTTTAATCAACATCAGGAAAGTAGATATCTCAGAGTACATGATTTCATCTATTTTTTCAGGCCGTTCAACAATTGAATATTTGATAGCAATGGCAACCGTAGCTCTTGTGTTTGCTGCTGGGCTAGATGTGCGCACCTAAGCACAAAAAAAAGAGAGAGAGAGAGAGAGAGAGAGAGAGAACCGATTAGGCTATCAAAGCAAACAAACTTCATAATGGATAATAGCTTTGCTATCCATGTCACACCTTCAACGCAGGGATTAATTTTTTTGGTTCGATAAGTGCAATCTTTCCTAAACACTCTGCAACAACATTCCGAACTCCCTCCTCTTCACTTTCACAGTGATTAAAGAGCAATGCTAATATCTTCTCAATGTTTGAATCCTGGAGCTCGCTCTGGCCATTATGATCAACAGTTTGCCGCACGATCACCTGACAGGTTTTAAATATTAGCACACACGTTAAGCAGCAGTTAGATGGGTCTTAGAATCTGGATTCGAATAGCAACCAACCTCTTTAAGCGAATGAAGCAACAGATATTGCTTCTTCTGTTGATTGTCAATCTGATCCAAAATAAATGGCAAGTACTTGGAGAGGTTGCCAACAGCAATGTTTCCAAGTGCATAGGACGCTGCAGATTTAATCTCCTCAAAAGGTGATTGAAATGATTCAATGACAATGTTCTCAATATGAACATGATTGCTGAGGTCCTTCCTCCTTCCAATTTCTCCCAAACATAGCAAGGCCATATGTTGTTTAGCCTGAGATGAAGATCATGCAAAATTAGCAGATGAGAAACACTATTATTTACATTCACAAAACCATGCAATCAACATCCACAAATATTATTTACATCTCATCAGAAATCTTGGATAGGAGCGCTTGGAGACTAGCTATCAATGTGCCTAAACCTTGAACTTATTTCTTTCGGGTTTCATCTCTAGCCTACCCCAACTTGCTTGGGAAAAAAGGCTATGTTGTTGTTGTTGTTGTTGTATGCCCATCAGAAATCTAATGTCTAATTCAGTAATGTTCATAACGGTTAATGCACTGCTACTAAAGTTTTTTTTTATGGATTTCCCTACTACCAAATAAAGGTGTAAGAACGATCGCCAGCAGATAATCAGCAAGATTTGCAGATACTTTATGTTACAAAGATTGTTTTTGACCTTAAAGAAACAAAGATACAACTTGGCATCCAGCAATTTTCGAAACAAAAAAAATATCTGAAACAAATAGAAGGCATCTGTATCACAATTGACAAATGGCATCGCGCTGTCCACCTAGTTACACCTATGGATACAACTAATACATTTTTTTACTCCAAAAAATGGATGAAAACGAGTAAATCTGCTGAACAAGGAATAAATCCTCTTTATCAGGAGCAAGAAAAACTTACAGAGTTAGAAGTGCTGTCATCTTTTAAAATGCCTTTAAGCATTTCAATTGTAGCTGCACACTTCTGGTCACCAGCTGCTAAGCAGAGAACAGCAACACACTTAGCAATAGAAGACAGTGCTTGCTTGGCAAGACCACCTGACTGTGACGGTTTAGCAGCAGAAATAAGGGAATCCAACAAAGCATCAAAGCTAGTATTTGCAGATTGGACTAGCGAAGCAAAAAATCTCTGAAGAGCCTGTAAATAACATCATATGTAAGTAGCCGCCTAAAAGGAAACCAAATGTTCAAGTCTGCTGCTGCTGCTGGTGGTGGTGGTGGTTGAGTGGGTTACCTGCAGTGCTTGCCCTTGCAAAAGGGCACTCCTGATCAAAATAAGTGCCTGAGGCAAAACCTTATTTCTCACAGCTAAACCAACATTTTGAATGGATTTTCTGTCAACCATTATTGTGCAACAAAGTTCTAATGCAAGAGCAGTCATATGCAAATCCATGTCACTGCCACAAATAAAATAAGTCAATGTCAGTTGTCATGGCAGGGCATATGCAGCTTAAAGAAAGCTAGAAAGCAAACCTTATGAGGGTAGAAAGTTCAGCAATTATTGTCTCATATGAAGAAGAGCCAATTTGACCACCATATGTGACAACCAAAGAATTTAGTGTTCCCAATGTTGCCTGCCTAAGAGCTCTGTTGGCCTGTTACATAAGGAAGAAAATAACTAAAATAACTAATGTGTAGTCTTGCAGTTCATTACCAAAGCTAATGGTATTGAGAGGGGGAAAATAAGTCAGAACAAGGTCAGTAAAAGTATATTGTCACCTTACGAAGGAAAGCTGTGAGCTCGGAAACAACATGATCCAGAACACACGAGAGATCAATACGAAGAGGTGAATTTGCAATAACTGAAAATGCCTGTAAAGATACAAACAATTAAGAAGGGGTGAATTTGCAATAACTGAAAATGCCTGTAGTGTTACAAACAGTTAAGTACCACAACAAAACACCTAAGGGAAACAATATCTAGTCATATCACTTAAATGGTTCACGAAAAAGGAAACAGGTAAAGAATAGACAGAAAATTCAGACACGTAGGAGCAGTGGATGAAATAAGGTACAAAATATAAATAGTGTTACTCAGATCCAAACGAAAAGAACTAAATTAACTTTACTCCAGCGATAATTGACTAAAGAAACATAGCCATTGTGTAACAATTTCTCTTCCATGCAGATGTCAAGACTGAATGACAGATCAGAACATTTGCATGTATTCTTGCATGATTGACCAGAATACGTTGATACACTATGGATGAATGTATAAGTATGACTAACAAATTTCTCTATTATACAATTCTCGAAACAGTGTTTCAGCGTATGAGCTTTAACATTATATAAATACCATAAACTAGCATTCCATGATGTTAAATCTTAATTTAAGTTTGCATCCTATACAAGCAGTCAATAACTTACCTTGACGGCTGTAAGTCTTGTTATTTCATTACCCATCCTATCAACGAGTATGGGAAGGCAAGCTGGTAATTCTCTTTGAAGGCCATCACCAAAAGTGGAGACCACCAGACTCATGCACGATATGGCACACTCTTTAACCTCCTGGGAGAACATAAAATTTGCATAAGTGGATGCCGATGCACCACAAACACACTAGAGATGGAGGAGGATGGGGAATTCTGCCAAACCTGATCCTGATCTTGATTAGCCAAGCGTCCCAGTATAGCGTTATAGATTGGACCAATATACGGCCTGTAATCCACAGCGCTTGCCTGCATCACAAAATAACAAAGATAACATTAAAAAAACATAACAGTCGTTCATGTCTGCATAGCAAGGAATACAAGATTAACCTCGAGATTTGGACGAAGGACACGGACTAATTCTCCACACACCCGCAAAGCCTCAGCAGTGACTTTATAATATCTATCTCCAATTGCTGATAATATTGGGGCAGAAAGTGCCTGAAAATTTGATTTGCAATCAGCAACCACTCCAACTGTCTTTAAGTATTATTGTATACTAATAGAAGCAACTGTACCTTGATGTATGGATGAAACACAGATGGAGAATGTGAAGCCATAACAAGCCTTGTAAATACAAGGGCTTCAATCTTCAGGTTCGAGGTAGAAGATTTATCCTGTCAAATTAATAAGTTAGCACGTGTTTTCACAACAACATTCTAAGGGAATGAAAGACACTAACATTCAAAGCCTTCTCAATCCCAGGAACAAGTGAGCCAAAATGATCAGCAAGACAGTCAGGTAGTACAACAACAAGCTCCTTCAATACTGAAAATGCCCCAACCTGAAAATGTTGGCAATATGATCAGATTTATCATCCCAAAACCATGAGTCACAGGATAGTTGAAGAACAAACCTTTGTCTTGATAGATTTTTCACGAAACTGCCTGTTGATAGACTTGACAACTTTTGGCACCTCTTGTTTTAGCAACCATCGAGGACTGCAAATAAGAACAGATTGAAGCACGGGGACAGACCATAGAGCATGCAGTCTAAATGCACACTTTTTGGCAAAGCATAAAAAAAGGAAACACGTATACACATCTACTAAGCAGAATAATAACAGACCATTCCAAGTACTAATCAGAATGAACGAACAAACTTCACAAGATCTTCTAAGTACAGTGGAATTGATGAGAAACTGACAAAAATGCTATAAAACAAAAACAGAAAAACAACCTCACCTCGACTCATCGATGTCACCTTGTCCTTTTGTTACATTACCAGTTTGGCGTAACAACTCAATGAAGGTGTTGAAGATGTCCATCTAGAATAAGATGGAAGCTTCATAAGATTTGGCAACTAAGACAACTCAGGTTTTATATACCAATTAGATGCCTTATATTTACCTTCACATTCTCCTCTCTTTCCCTAAACCGTTCAATTAACTTTGGGCAAGCCTGCAAAAAATAAAATACTTATCAAATTGAACGCAAGCAAAATTGATAGTATTCAAGACATATTATCAAGCTTGTAAATTTTTCAAAAAATTATAATCATAAACATCTCAAAAACATTGTAACAACAGTTCATATAAGAAGATGTTTTTCATAGAAAAAGAAATATGCCAATTCATCACATGTAGGTTTAATTTTTTATGTTAACAAACCTCCAGATACATCTTCGATAGCATTTCAGGACGAGATACTATAATTGCAGATAGGCACTTCGCTGATGCCCTACGGACTTTCCAACTCGCATCCTCATCATCTGTGTACTCATTTGCACTCTCACTGGGGTAAACATGTTGAAAAGCATTAATTACATGATCTTGAGCTAATAGATCTACAAGGTAGTTCTGTAAGCAATTAAGCATACTAGTGACGTACTCATCATCATCATCCTCCTGGCCTTCCTCATCGGTATCCTCCTCCATGCTATCAGTGAAATTAGGATCATAGCTCACATATTCCAAAGCAAGATTCAAAATGCCCTCACAATATGGTGATATATCCCTTGGGCACCTGAGCATAAAGCTCTCAAGAGCCTGTATGGCAGAAAAAAAAAGATAGAGCAAATTTAAAGGGTCATACAAAACAAATGTTCAGAAAATAAAAACAGAACCCCACCTGCAAGCTGTATTCACGGAGCTCTTCATCATTTTCGGATGCACTTGTACAATAGCTTATAAGCAAAGGAACAGTTTCAGCAAGATGTGGTCCAAAACGGTATCCTACAGAACGACTGCAAGTCAAAAACGCATAATGTTAGAAGGCAAGTCGCAGGAAAGACTGGCAAATTTAGTAAACTAATTAACATAGCAGATACAAACCACATTCAAAGTTAACAAAATATTTTCCTCAAAAGCTAGCATGAACAAATGAATATAATATATCCCTAAATTTATTAGGGATTCCTTGCCTGCAAAAGTTTCAAGATAAAACATGTACCTTAGAGAACCAATCATTTGGATATTTGTTCGGGTAATATCAGATTTTGCACTTCTATTTTTTAGCAATTGGACAACTTGCAAAGTTGCCTTTGCTAACAAATCATCTGATAAACTTGGAGCAAGCGATGCTGCAAAACAGAGTGGAGTGTTAATGGTGGTTACATTTACCTAGACCTGCAAGATTGTAAAACCTACAGAAACCATTTGCAGGAGATGAAAAGCATACTGAATACAGAAAATTCAGTGCATTGACTTACCAATACAAGAAACAGACTTTTTTCTGACGCTTGCTTGGTTGGAACCCAACTGGGATAAAAGTGCGGTGAGCATATACTCATGATCTTTTGTGATCAAGTTGCCAAATCTATGAAGCACATCCCCCAATATATCAAGGCATTCACATTTAATTTCAGCACCTTTTGCCTGCCAACGAATGAAGAATTACATTTATATACTGTAAATCAGGAAATCATACAACCTTCATTGCAGTGGCTAAACACTAATTTCTAATATCTAGAAAATCTGGTATTACTGAATTAAACAGATAGATTTTGAAAACTTCTGTGGTTTAGCTATGATAATCAAGCTGAAAAAACTTATAGGTACATGTTTTATAGGTACACAGCACACCATATAATAAATATAATTTCTAAAAATGTAACTTAAAATAAAGATTTGAAAAGGCACATCCATTAGGTTGCACTGCTGTTAACACCGCCAGTTAATATTGCTATCTGGAAGATAACTTGCTTCAACATTACATGTCAATACTTATATTGCTGTCCAAATGAATATTCCAGAGAATTCATTATCGTTGCAAGACATACAGGACAAATGAATGAACATAACATACAACTCATAATTAGAAAGGTCAGAAATCAAAGCTTAATTAGCACACCGTAAACATATCGAGTAGGTCTGAGAAAACAATGGCCTGAAATGCACAATTTTGTTATTTGAGAAACAAAGTAGAAAGCTTACAGTGTTGACACCCTTGATGAGCTGTGGGGCAATAGAAATCAAAATCTTTTCAGCAAGTGATGGTGTAGTAACTTCTGCAATGATTGTTTTCAGGGCTATACTAGCAGTATCACGATGCTGCTCCTTTCCATTGATCAATTTATCACAAAGTTTGTTGGTCATCTCCACTACCTTGTCCTCACCAACCTTCTTGACAAGTGGAGCCAAGCTACAAAGACGAGATTACAAGAGAATTGTGGGGGGAAACTAAAACAATTAAAAGCAAAATTCTATGCATCAGTGCTTAAGAAATGCAATTACAGAGAAATGACAAAAGGAAACATAATAACAAGCATATGTATGTTTTATAAAAAAAAAATCACAACATTACACAGCTGAGAGAAATTCAACACTGTATGTAGCAATATCAAAATGCCACCAAATCCTAACCTTAAATAGGACAATCTACAATAGGAAGATCTTTAACATGCATGATTGCACACCAACGACAAACAATATAGACAAATGCGAATTTATTGTTTTATACACAAGATATATCAACCACAGACTTGAAAACTAAGAAATACCAAAAGAAAACATATATTAATTGGAGCAAACAACTGCAGAAGACATACCATTTAACAGCTAAACCAGAGACATCTCCTGAAGCATCTTCCAGTTGTTGAAGAACAGTACTCGTTAACTTTGGCTCAAGGTCTTGATCAGCTTTGAAGCTCTCTTTATTCAATTCGCTAAGCAGATCTGATGTTGCCATATATCTGTAATCTTTATCCTTCCCTGTCATCTGAAAGAGCATTTAACAAAGTATATTAGAAGTCAAAGGATATCCAATCTAACTTAATGCAAATTAGATTAATGATTACCTTCTCCAAGATGTTAGTTATGTTTAAATTTGCCATTTTGGCAAGCCTGTCCAATGGCGCTCTTCAGATTATTCACCAATGTCCTACTGGAAAACAAATTGGGTAAGCAGACAAGCTAAACGAACATATCTTCATTGTTGAATGTGCATCTTCTGGTATAGATATAGCACTTGGCAGTGTCAGGAG
The DNA here is from genome assembly GCF_016808335.1 of Panicum virgatum. Taxonomy (NCBI): domain Eukaryota; kingdom Viridiplantae; phylum Streptophyta; class Magnoliopsida; order Poales; family Poaceae; genus Panicum; species Panicum virgatum. The sequence goes on from NC_053145.1 coordinate 5,047,380, forward strand.
ACATTGAATAATGGTTAAGTTAATTTAAGACCATAGAGGCTGTTTGGATGCTTCCCCTTGTTTGCCATGCCCAAGCATTGGCCGGCCAAAATTTGGTCGATGATTTGACCTCCGATGTTTTGGCCAGAGAAGGGCACAGAAATCAAATGAGCCTGGGCATGGGGTTCAGGGTAACCCAAATCATGGCCAACATCCAAACAACCTACCTGGCCACGGTCAACGCCCAACTTTTGGCATGGCTGGAAGCGGCGCCCAACCAAATGCCACTCCTAATGAGCACAACCCTTTTTGGTAAAGGAAATCCTAACGAGGATATGATTATTTAACTCCACTGTCATGCTCAGTAATCACCGAAAATTTTGCGATGCTATGCACCTTTTAGCCGGAGTACTGTTATTTGTACAAACAACAATATCATTACATTACAGTGGCAACTTAAAAAGGACAGTCCCAGCGCTGGCAGCTCCCACGTGAGTGGGGTCTGGGGAAGGAATTATATGAGGCAAGCCTTTACCCTGAGAGACCACGTCGAACATAGGACCACTTCACACCAGTGGGGTGACTTAACCACTGTGCCAGGCCTGTCCTTCAACTATGCATGAAGTGACAATCATATTATCGGTAGAGAGCGACAAAGAAGACATGTATAATATGCATGAGGCAGAAATGACAAGACATTGACACTTGCCCATTTGCAGTCGGCAACCAACAAAAATTAACATAGGCACACGTATGCAATCAGCAATCATGGTAACACTAACACCTTACGCTAACAATGCCCAGCGTTACCACATGGGAGTAGGACGGACTCTCCTAGTTGCCACACAAATAAGAGCAAGGCTAATTGCATACGGCGGCAGCGGGCTGCAACGATGGCTGATGATGGTGGGGCCCGTTGCTATTTAATGCATCGCAGGGAGCCATCACCAATAGCAATAGCAGGTGCCGCATGCCCTCTCATCAGTCGCTCGTTCCATTCTCTTTCCTACTTTCTCTTTCTTCCACGTAGGATTTCAGCCAGTTCTCAGCCTCTTATAATACTCGCTCTAAGCTATAGGTGTAATAAATACAAACTACAGCAACTGATTCGGCCAACCTGACTCAGGATGGGCAAATTGAATGTAGGGGGCCTAGGAGTTTTGTTTGAACCAAAACCCCAAAATAATCAGTGGGAAGTGAACTGCAACTACATCTAGGGTACCAACAGGTATTCTACTATGTGTAGCATTAAATGCCGATCTCGCACACCAGTGAAGAACACCTGATCGAACCACTGGTAGATTGGATTGAACTACACAAGTAGCGCACGGCATCACGCAGCGCTCACATCCGCAACTAACTGCACCGAGCAACGCTCGGATGCCACAGAGAAGAGCAGATGACCACCCTCTTTGCACAAGGGCATCCATCAAAGCGAGCGAGCTAGGGTTACTCACCGGCGAACGACGAAACCAGTGGACGTGCGAACGGATCTTCGCTCCGCTCAACTCCACTCGATTGGAGCGGAGGTTGAGCGGGCTTTCGGCGGCGCGGAGCGCGGCGTGTGGAGCGAGGATCCGGCACCGGCGGGCAGCGGAGCGGTGGTGGGAAGATGCCGGCGGCGGTGCGTGCTCGGCTACACTGGGGAACGCGGGGAGCCTAGGTAGGGTCTGGGCTTAAGAGGAGCCTTGGAAGGTGGTGAGCTGTGGGCTAAATGGGCCTGAAGCCTGATGAGTCCTGGTGGGCTGTCTGGGTTTTTTTTTCGAAACATTGGGCTGTCTGGGTTTAAGAATGGATGGGTTGGATCAGGCGCTTTTTTCTTTTTTATATTTAAAAAAAATAAAAATTTCAAAAATATATGTCCGTTTTGAAATATTTCAAAAATACCCCTCGGTCGCCCTCCCAAAAGGCGACAGGTCCTAAATGTAATTTTTTTCTTTAAATTTGCAACGAGGTCCCTGAAAAAAAAGGGGCCTGTCGCCCCCCCAACGGGCGACAGGGGGGCCTGTCGCCCCCCCTCGGGCGACCGCTGGGCCCAGCCCACGGGCGCGGCAGGGGGGCCTGTCGCCCCCCCCGGGCGACAGGGGGGCCTGTCGCCCCCCCCCCCCCCTCGGGCGACCGGGGTGTGCCCCCCTTATATAACCTCCAACCCTCCCCTTCCCTCCTCATTTGAGCCCGAAAATTCCACCAAAAATCCAGAAAAAAAAGAGAGGAGTGAGGAGAAGGAAAGCGGCGAAGCCCTGCCGGATTCAGCACTTGTGATCTGCAGGTTATTACATTTAGTTTATATATTGTTATATTTAAGTACTACGTATTTAAGTATGAGTAATTTAAGTAGGGGTGAGTAATTTAATTTAATTAGTGCTATAGTAGAACCATATAAATAGGAGTTTAATGATACTTTAGTTTGTAGTTACGTAGTAGTAAATTAGTTTAGAAAATTAGTACTACGCATTTATTATTACAATTGCAGTACTATTAGAGACGTGTTTATAAATTAATTATGATTTAGAATAGAATTTGGCATATGCAATATAGAATTTGAGTGTCATCACATAGTTATGAATACTTATACGTTGTAGTTGAATTTCATACTTAGTTTTTACAGATTATTGAATAAGGTAGTGAAGTAAAGAGTATAACTCGATAAGTATTATGTGATATACAGATATGTCGAGCAAGATGTAGTTTCAAGTATAGTGTATCTAGCTGCTAGTACGAGATGACGACTACACGCTCGAATAGCTCAAAATAGGAACCATAGTGTATCTAGCTGCGAGTACGAGATTACAGGTTGCCACTACTCAGCACGGTGATCATGGGTTTCCCAAATATCGCATTCTTTGCCCAGACATACGTGACCCAATAGTAGTGCTCTTCCACCATTTCAAAAAGATGTGACAACACGGCAAGCACTCCAGCTTTTTTCCTGAATTTTTAGACTTAAATGACAAAAGGAATGGCGGCATATGGCGGCCAGGGCTTATAAAAGAGGAGGGGACCCTGTCGCCCCCCCAACGGGCGACAGGCCCCTGTCGCCCCAGGGGTGGGCGACAGGCCCCCTTTTTTTTCTCCAAGGATCTCGTTGCGAATTTAAAGAAAAAAATTACACTTTGGGCCTGTCGCCCAATAGAGGGCGACCGGGGGTATTTTTGAAATATTGCAAAACAGACATATATTTTTGAAATTTTTTTAAATATAAAAAAGAAAAAAGCGCTTGGATCAGACCAGGCTGGATTAGGTATAGGCCCATGCGACAACTCAGCAATTTTGCGTCCTCCAAAAAAAAATACTACTCTTGCGTCTCTCTCCGCAGTCCGCTCCTCTCCTCCCCTCTCTCTGATTCGCAGCGCCGCCGCGGGAGGCGTCAACCCCGGTCATCGACCTCGAGGGCTCCCTGTCCAGTGGATCGACGCAGCGACTTTTTGGTTCCCCGGAGACCTCTAAGCTGAGATAGCCCTCGCAACCGCTTGCTGGCGACCTTCGGCGTCTGGTCTCTTGGAGCAAATATCTCTGTCCAAACAACTAAGGTACTCGCCAATTCTTGTTCCAGCCGGTTCCAAAGATTCTCTCTGTGGCCTGTGCCGCAAAGCTTTGCGTATGTTCTAGCCAATTCTAGCTCAAGTTGGTGCATCAGATTGTGGTATATGACTGGCGTCCCGGGGTGTTTGATGGAATGCCTGGCTGCGAACTCATTCTTGATTTGATCACTCGTCATTGAACGAGTCATGGCAAATCTATTGCTTGTGGGAAATGTCTAGATTCTAAATAGTTTGTAGATGCTTGCCTGCAAATTGTCAGTGTTTTCTTTTTGATATTGTGTTCTTTGTGGGACCGTGACCTTAGAAACTACAGTTTTGCTCTTTTCAGTACTGAAGATTGGCCCATCCCCCTCTGTTGATGCTAATGGAGTCGGATGGCCCAGTTCCGAAGAAATCAAGATTGGTCGACTCGGTAGATTGTGCAATGGAGGAAGCACCTTCCAATGCAGTGAATGTGAATCAGAGTCTGTATTGGACCCAGTGGCAGATACTGGACTCCATCCTCCCTACTGGCGGTTTCGCACACTCCTATGGTCTTGAAGCTGCTATGCAATCTCGCATGGTGAACAATCAGGAAGATTTGAGGTCATTTGTCATCCAGGTCCTGGAGAACACTGGCAGCCTTCTGCTTCCGTTTGTTTACTGTGCTAGCAAGTCTCCTGATACAGCGGCATGGGTCAAGCTTGATCAGTTGCTGGAAGCTACATTGACGAATGAAGTTGGCAGAAAGGCGTCGACATCTCAAGGCTCAGCGCTGCTGAGAGTGGCTGCATCTGTCTTCACTGAGATTCAAGCGCTGCAGGATCTCCGGCGGACGTTCCTCGGTTCTAAGAGCGTGTCATTTCACCATGCACCTATGTTTGGGTTGATATGTGGTTTGGTTGGATTCGACAGTGAGATGGCGCAGCGGGCTTACATGTTTGTGACAATGAGGGATGTGTTCTCTGCTGCCACTAGGCTCAATCTGATCGGACCGCTGGCTGCTTCAGTGCTGCAGCACCAAGTTGCGCCTGATGCTGAAAGGATGCTGCAGAAATGGAGGGATCGTGATGTCACTGAGGCATCACAGACTGCCCCTCTGCTTGATGCTTTGCAAGGCTGCCATGCTTACATGTTCTCCAGGCTGTTTTGCTCTTGACAGTGCAATGTGCTATCATTTCTCTCTTTGTCACTTTTTACGTGATCAAATGATCTTCAAACATGGGCACCACATGGATCAGTTTTATGATAAAAGCGCCAATAATGCTTTGGTATTATTCTGATGAATTCAGTTAACTTATGCGACGAATGGTGACTACTCCATCCGTCCCAAAAAACAAGTCATTCTAGAAATTATAGGATAAATTAACAAAAGAGTAAAATAACCATGTTTGCCCCTATTTACTTCCCATATTTGAGACTAATTGATTCTTACATGTATATACACTTTCTAAATAGGGTAAGATAACTTGCTTCGTGGGACAAATTTCGAATCATAGAATGACTTGTTTTTTGGGACGGAGGGAGTAATGCGATGCAACTTAATGAGGAAATGCTTTCAGCTGAGTGATATACAAGGACCTGATGAGCAATTCATTTAACTTTTGCCTGATCCTGCTGTGGGCATGTGTATTGTAAATTTGTAATCTTTAAGGGCTCGTTCGTTTTGCCCCGGAACGACCCGGAACGCGCTTGGATTGGAGCGGCATGGAATGGAGTAGGCTTGCCAAGTCCTTTTTGTACAATTCAAGGTCACAGAAAACAAGATGAACATGTGATACATCAAACAAATGTCTAGATGGCCTTATGATGCTTTTTTCTCACCTTCTTTCAGGTTTCTGTGTGCATTACTCCTACATAGGCTCGCCAAATCGTTTTCTGATAATCTTTAATGCAAGTAGATTATGAATTTGCAAGTCCATTTTTTGCCATTCAATGGTCACCAAAAACAGCTTCAACACGGTTAAATGGTTAACCCATCCAGATATCTTGATGACCTATTCCGTCAATTTCCCCCCTCTGCGTATTTCCATATTCTGCGCACAATTTTACCTGGGAGGAAGTAAAGATAAATGACATGAAGTGGATACGAGCACTCGTGAACAGATTCTTCACTTCCGATGCAGTTTTTTTAAAAAAAAAAAGAGGAACATGGCCACAACGCAGGCTAACTTTGCACATATTTACCTGCTGGCCACACCATATGCGCCTCTTTCTCGTCTCGTTGCATCGTTGCTGCGCGCGGACCAGATATAGTGTCTATATATAGTTGGCCAAACGGGACGGCACGGCACGGCAATAGCCCGGCGAAGCCCGGCACGACGGGGCATGGCACGATGTGGCACGGCAGCGCCGCCGTGCCGTGCCGCGTAGTGCCGCCGTGCCGGGGCATCGGCCCAGGCACGGCCCTACGAGGGAGCCGGAGTGCCGTGCCCCTAGGCACGACAGGCCGGAGGAGCGGCGGCGGCTTGTGTGGGGAGGCGGGGACGACCGGCGACGGTGGCGGCTGGGGGCGACGGCGTAAGGCTGAGAGCGAGGAAGCCGTCGGCGAAGGCACGGACGGAGGCGAGCGAGCTGAGGTCGAGCGATAGCACCATGACGTCGACGTCGGGTCCTCGGCGGCCTTGACGCTCCGCGCCTGTTGACACCTTTTACGGATCAACACACAAACACAGTAGATCGTGCGGCGCGAGAAGTGGCTCTATGCAGCTCCTCCTGCGTGGAGCGGTCAGACCGGTCTAAGGGACCGGTCAGACCGGTCGCCGGGGTAAAATCGACGACGGCCGACGAACGCTAGCCCGGGAGGGACCCGTCAGGGCAGGCGCACGTAGGGTTGTTCTAGGATCGGCAGGCCACCTAGAATGGCTTCAGATGTCGCGGAGACGAAGGAAGAACAGTAGATTAGGGTTCGAAAAACTTAGGTTTGGAGAAAAGGTAAAGAGATAAGAAGTAGAGTTTGTATTGATTTTGATCGATTGGATCTCCTCAATCGGCGGTGACCCTTTATATTTATAGGGTGGGGTGGATTTATCCCGCAAGGAATCCCTGTTACAAATCTAGATCTACAAAAAAATCTTAATTGACTCGGACTCCTATTAGAACGATCAGACCCACTGTTCATACCGGTCGGTCCTTGGCGGACTGGCCACAGTGCCTCGACCGGTCAGACCGCTCGGTCGGACCGGTCAGACCGGTTGGTGCCAATTTTAGCTGTCAACATATGGCTCCTGTTTTTTGGTAAAGCTTGCTTGCCAAAAAAACATTCTTTTGAGCAAAAATTGTCTAAGGGGGATGATTAATATTTCATCGGCCATTTTTTGTGTTAAGGGCGATAAACAATTATTGGCCATATCTTGATCTATTCAAGTCGATGTTGAAACCACTTGTTTCGGCCGCCACACCTTCTTCGTGATTGCTGACGTATTTGGCACGGTCTCCACTTGTTGCTCCATTGCCTCCTTCTTGCACATACGTTGCAGCCTTCGCTTCTAAGTGTGCGTCAAGCCTGAGGGGCACCATCTCGGCTGCTTTGCATCCTTCTCATCCGCTTTGCTACAATTAACATCTTTTTTGACCAGATTATTGCTAGCAACAACCGGTCTCTGTGATGAAGCATGGTTTGGATGCATAGTAGGATATTGAATATAATATAATATGATTACATATACATCCTACTATAATCCATAGGTGTATATAAATAAGGATACCAGCAATACCAAGGAGCAATCAGTCCACTAGACGAAGCATAATTATCTTGACTCGATTGCTCTTGATGTTTCGATGATGGTCCTGTATCTTCGACCTTGCTTGATCGCCCCCTCTGTCTCTGAGTAATCCCCTCCTTCTCATATTTGACCAAGAGTTCCTTAAAATTCGGCCTTGTTTTGTTTTTGGAGGAGTTCCCAGATTTACTGGGCGCACCGGTCAGACCGGTCGAAACGGTCAGACCGCCACTGTAGTCGGTCAAACCGGTCGACTTGCTGTCGGCCTTCATCTTTTTGTCTTGCCCCCCAAGTATTTTTGTGACTTGATGGGTCTTCTGTGTCAGCTTCTTTTCAGGTCTTTCATCACCAATGATTATATTTTCCCCCTTCGTTGATTCGGCTTGACCCGGCCAAATTAGCACTTTGGGATTATTCAATTCCCACATATGCACCGAGAAAAGATTTTGATCAATCCGCATAGTAGGAATAACCAATCGTCCTTTATTAATGGCCGATTGAATCTGTCTACGTAACACATTGCAATCATTGGTAGCATGTGAAAAAGTATTATGGAATTTGTAATATGCTCGCCGCTTCAACTCTTTAAGCGGCGGTACAGTATGTGACATCTTGATGTATCCAATCCTATATAACTCATCAAATATTCTTTCGCACTCGGATACATCAAAAGTAAATTTCTCATCTTGCCGATTTTTGTGAATCGGCTTAAGAGCAGAACAAGTAAATGGTTTGGCTTGAGATGGCCAAGCAAACTCAGCAGCATATACATCATTAGACTCATCGCCCGAACAATCTGAAGTACAATCTAAAGCATGCACACTAGAACGATGATGCCTATGAGATTCTTGAGACTCTTTGCTTTGGCTTTCTATAGCCAAAGCTCTTTGATACATCTGAGTGACAGTAAAGAAATCATATCCCTCTAATTTTTCTTTAATATGAGAGCGCAAGCCATTAAAAACCAAATCAGCTAGATCTTTTTCTGCAATATTCACACTAAAGCATCGATTTTTTGTATCGCGGAATCATCTTATGTAATCATAGACAAATTCGTCACCCGATTTTCTAACCGATGTCAAGTGAGACAATTTAAGCTCATCATGCCCACAGAAAAAGTGATCATGGAACTTCTGCTCTAATTGTTCCTATGAGCCAATAAAATTAGGTGCCAAAGAAGAAAACCAGGAGAAAGCGGTTCCAGTTAGAGATAAAGAAAATAAACACACTTTCAACTCGTTTATTGAACCACCTTCTCCTAATTGGGCAAACTACTGACTAAAATGCTCAAAAGTACTTCTAGTATCTTCCCCACTGAATTTGACAAATTCAGGCAACCTAAAACCAGCAGGATATGCAACCGAATCAAACGAAGTAGGATACGACTTTTGGTATATGCGAGTTTTGCTTCTAACATCCACTCCAAAACTTTCTCTAAGAAGATTAGCCAAATCATTCTTATAATCAGCAAGTGCTTTGTCAAAATTACTTGAAGAATTTGGCTGCGTAGATGTAGATACTTCACGCTGGTTTGAAACAAACTGACCGGATGGACCGGTTGGTACGACCGGTCGGACCGGTGGGGGGGGGGGACCGGTATGACCGGACTGGTAAGTTGGTCTGACCGGTCTCTGTCGGTTTTGCCAGCTTTGTACATATCGGTCGAACATCTCGTCGGAGATAGGACCGATATACGGCACTGAGTTCCTAGGAGGTTCTAGTGGTATGTACGAAACAAGCTCGTTTGTTCGGCTAATGTTGGCCGAACCAGGAATACTCATAATGAGATCAATGTATGTGGGTGTCACAGTTTGACCACTGAAATAATTCATTGGCATCCCATATTGAGGTTGACTCGTAGGAGATGCTGCCAATGGTTGAGGAACATATAATTCAGAAGTAGAAACAGATGGAGGTTCATCGGCTGTCTCTGGTTTCTTACCAACCGATTCTCTTTCCTTAAAGCCAAGCCAATTAACCCAATAAACATCACGCTCACCTAGCAATTTCTGAATTTGTTCCATAGTAACACCAGAAGATGGAGCACTTGCAGCAGGTGTTACCTCAGTAGATGCATCCGTGGAGGTGGAAGCGAAGTCGATCTCCTTGATTTTGGTGACCTTGCCTCGTCGATCGACCTTGATGCTCGCAAGCGCCGCTAGTAGATCTTCATCATCACGCTTCTTCTTGCGCTCCTCCAGCACTAGATGGACGTCCTCAGGAAGATGCTCGTTTGTCGCAGGGATGATGTTGTCTTTGTCGATCTCGGTAGTAGAGCCCATCTTCTTCAGGGTAGATTAGATCGGTTTTGCTAACCATGATCTTTCTCCCCAGTGGAGTCGCCAAAAATATGTTGACGCTTTTTACAGATCAACACACGAACGCACTAGATCGTGCGGCGCGAGGAGGGGCTCGATGTAGCACCTCCTGCGTGGAGCGGTCAGACCGGTCTAAGGGACTGGTCAGACCGGTCGCCGGTGTGAAATTGACGACGACCGACGAACGCTAGCCCGGGAGGGACCCCGTCAGGACAGGCGCATGTAGGATTGTTTTAGGATCGGCAGGCCACCTAGAACACCTTCAGACATCGCGGAGACGAAGGAAGAACAACAGATTAGGGTTGGAAAAGCTTAGATTTGGAGAAAAAGTAAAAAGATAAAAAGTAGAGTTTGTATTGATTTTGATCGATTGGATCTCCTCAATCGGCCGTGACCCTTTATATTTATAGGGTGGGGTGGATTTATCCCACAAGGAATCCCTATTACAGATCTAGATCTACAAAAAACCTTAATTGACTCGGACTCCTATTAGACCGGTCAGACCCACCGGTCCTACCGGTCGGTCCCTGCCGGACTGGCCACAGTGCCTCGACCGGTCAGACCGCTCGGTCGGACCGGTCAAACCGGTTGGTGCCAATTTTGGATGTCATCAGCGCCGGGATGACGACCCGTGTGCCGCGCTTTGCGAGGACCCGATGCCCGGCATGGCGCCGGTGATGATGGCGGTGAGCGCGGCGAAGCCCGGGTACGCGGCCACCTGCAACATGGACGGGAGGAAGGGATGGAGGAAGGAGAGAGCAGGCTCGATCGGCGGCGACTGGGGGAGCAGCGCCGCGGCGAGAGAGAGGAGTGGCGCAAGAGAGAGAGGAGGGAGTGGAGATTAGGGTTTATAACTTTACATGGGCTTTGGGCTATTAAACGGGCCGCTCTCGGACCGGCCCATTAAGCGGGCCGTTCTCGTGCTCGGGCCACGTGTCGCAAATGCGGCCTCGGCACGGCACTGGGCCTGGCACGGGCCCGGCACTTGCCCGATCAGTCACGGGCTAGACCATTCTCGGGCCGTTCTTGTTCGGTCTGTGCCAATGCCGGCCCATCCAGCCTGGCCCATTTGGCCAACTATAAGTGTCCATGGCGGCCAACGTCAAAGCTTGGAGTAGTTCTTTCCCGCAACGCGCACTATCCAACTGCTGCATCCGTGTTTCTTCAGGTGAAACAACGCTGCTGCTTCTCACAAGCAGCAAATGAACCAACCGTGCGCCATGGCGCCGGCGGCCTCCAGCCTCGCAGGGAAGCAGACCAGAAGCCGCTGAAATATTCATACAAGAAGCACACCACCAGAACACTACGAGTGGTGGAAGGGCTACCAACATAGTAATTAGTCATCGCTCTACCAAAGCATAAACCTACCAATTGAGACTCTCTTTCATAAACCTACTACTCAAGGTTTAGTTGCAGCAGCACCTTAGCAATTGGGGCTCATGACTATGGCTTGTTTTACCCAAGCTTATAACAGCAAACAACCCACAGCTGTCATCAGACAAACCAGTACAGTTTAGAACATATAACAGCAAACAATGCACAGAACAATAAGTGTAACACGATACTGCAATAAGTTCATCGCATAACAAGCCTAGAAAGTTAGAGTTGGAGACAGTAGTTCAACATAACAAGATCAACAGGATAATTTGTGCACGCTGTTACTTTTCTGGAGTCCACCAGGGCATCGCGTAACTCAATTGTAACAGCGTCATTGAATAAGAATTGGTTACACCAAAACACACGCATCTGCCAAATATGCTTAACAAACCGTTCGAAAAGTCTCAGTCAGGGTTCCATAAACGACCAGGCAACCACCACACTTACCATAGTGGTACCAACAGTGATCGTATCCTCAGAATAACTGTTGCCCTTTGGAGTAAAATCAATTCTCCGTACAGATTTACCATCACCAGTCTTTGCTTCGATTATCAGCTCATCATTCAGGCTGACAGATGCAGCATGCCGCATAAGTCGGAGAAATCCACCATCACGAGTCCTGGTACCAGCAATTTTGCTATCATAAAGCACAATTCTCTTCTGGATGCTGCTAGTGTGGGCAGTGATTGTTCCCTCAAAATTTCCCCGCAAAACTTTAATTGCAACAGTTGCCTCCACGGCATCTGTGACAACAGCGTACAACACATCCACAGTACTGAGCCTGGTAGCAAGAGACTTCCTTTCAACCTCACATTTCTCCAACGATCTGTTTGCTGTGCCCCTGATCGTTATGAATCCTTTACTGAGTTCTCTGTCCTGCCCTTGATGATCCTTGATCTTCAGATCAATCTCGACATAATTATCATCCAGCAAGCAATGCAAGTCCTCGTCTTGGGCCAGTCAAGATCAGTGGGTCATCCTGCGAAAAGGTTTAAATGACAGGTTAGTGGCATATTTTTCAAAATATATAGTGTTGAACAAGGAGAAAATTCAGCCACGCAGCACACATAAGACCTTTCTGTAGATGAGGAAACTTTAAATTGTTCAGTGCCCAATTAGCAAACCAATATGGATCATCTAGTTGTACAGTACTTCCATGAACATACAGAAAGCCAGCCCACCATGTCTACAAGAAACATACGCATGGCATGTATATGCAATATGCTTCATTCTGAAGATATGTATTTTAGTGACATAATGATTAGAATACCGTCTAAAATTATGATGATTAATTAGTGGTGCCTAAACCTTCAACTTCCACCTTTCTATGAATTCAAACGCACTTGACAACATCTGGCGGACAAATCGAAAATCAATAGGAATCAATTGCAGGTGGTATGAGGATTTTGGCTTTTTCTCCATACCAAAAAAAAGGTGTAACCTGAGATTATGCATCAGGCATAGTAGGAAGGATAGCTAACTGCATAGTACTAGGAAGGAGAAGTTGTCCCTTTGAGTTGATGAGTTGGCAACGGTCTCTACTGCGGCGGAAGATATAAACACACTTGCGATCGAGGCAGTCCCTCGCAATGACAGTGCCGTAGACTCGGATCGGGAAACCAACATCCAAGTTGGCTATCTTCACAGATAAGATGTTTACTGCGTCCCAAGTCTCGCCTGTGTTGTTGACTGTAGTGGTATATCTCATCGGATTAAGGGGCGCTGTAGTAGGGCAGATTAAATTCAAGTTACTAGTTGAAGGTGCAAACACAATCAAATATCAGTTGTTTCCCAAAAGGGGACGAAGGGCGACTTACACTCCTCGTCGTGGTCGAATGTTGCGAGATTGACGAAGCAGCATTGGGTGCAGTAGAGTCCCTTCTGCTTGGGATCGAAGTCGATGATGCGAGCCCAGCCTTCGTGCCGCGAACCCACATCAGGGTCCCACTCCATCTTGAGGCGGCGGGCCTCCTCCAGCGCTTCCTGCCTGAGCTTCTCCGCCTCCGCCGCTCGGTCGGGCTCGGTCATGCCGGAGAAGTCCGGGGTCCTTATCAGCTGAGGCGCACGTACTGCCGCAACAAGAAATCTCGCTCCTCCATGACCAAGGCCAGCTTGGCCTCTCGCTCGGCCTCGGTCAGGCCTGAGAACAATTTCTCATCCTTTGTCATCGTGTAGTGGTCCTCGGCCTTCTGCAAGATCAACGACAAGCGCTTCCTCAGCGCCTGCGCCTCTGCCCAGGTAGGCGCCCTTGGATTCACCTCGACCTCCGCCTCCGCCATGACGATGGGAAGATTGGGCAAACAAGAAGAACGGGAACAAATTAAACAAGCAAGCTTGATCTAGGGTTTGTTTATGCGGGATTAGGAGGATTTCTGTGAAAAAAAGGACCCGGACCCGACAGCCCACACCCACAGGCCCAGGATGCCCGACGCCGACGGGGTGAGCCGTGAACGAATCGAATCGGCTCCGGGCGCCTCTTCATTCCGCATCGCCATCTAGGAGGTGTCGACGCGCGCAAGGGTGGCTCCGAGTCGGGCTCTCGCCGGCCAACTCGATCGCCTCCCGGCAGCGTACGCGCACGGCGCACCCGGCTCCGGCGGGCTGGCTGAACTTGTACTACGTGCGCGCGCAGCCGCTGCCCTTCTTGGCGTCCATCGCAGCGACACCGCGGGAGCGCGTGCAGAAGGTGAGCTTCGTGCGTGGAACTTGCTTGTTGAGGGCTTAATTTTTACATCCTGGGTAATGCTAACAGTAAGACGCTCGATATAACCCTAAAATATTGGACAGCTTACTTATCCAGCGTACTATCTCACACACCCTGATAATTGATGGCATGAATGCAATAGGGATCGGATGAGAAAAATCTGCAATCTCAAAAATAAAACTATCCGTTTTAAAAGAAAAAATAAACTAGAATCAGGATCGTCTTTGTGGCCGATGGACGTACCAACATCGATCCGATGTATTTCGGTGCTGGGTGTCATGCTCAAGTGCTAGCAGGTGCCGGCCCCAGATGATGCATGCTTGCCAATCATGCATGTTGCCACGACTTCCTCTATCACAAATCATTAATGCTGTTCTTTTATATTCTTCTATATATGGCAGCAAGTAGTTTGGGAGCACTCGGCTCTGTTAGAAGTTTTGGGCTTGGCTCAAATAATAATTTCAAATAAATCCCAAAGACTCACTCACATATATATGGGGTGGTGGGAAACTTTAGTACCACCTTACTACTCTAGGTGGAGTGAGACCAACTTAAATAGTTGAGTTGTCTCCACTTGATTGAAGCTATTGAGGAGAGGCAAAGAAAACCCCACATGCGCGCACTTGCTCGCCTCGCGTGGCGAAATACGCGGGCGCACGACATGCGCGTGAATGGTCCGGCAAAATTCTCCACTTGGTTGAAGCTATTGAGGGGAGGCAAAGGAAGCCCCACACGCGCGCTTGCTCGCCTCGCGTGGCGTGGCGAAATACACGGGCGCACGACATGCGCGCGTAGCTTCCTTTTGCTACTCAATATTTTTGCATGCATAGAGAAAATTGCGGTTGCTTGAATTACGATAGTCGACTAAACGGGCAGGTCAATCACGTTTTGCATGAATAGAGAAAATTGTGGTTGTTTGAATTACGATGGTCGACTAAACGGGCAGGTCAATCACGTTAGTGCTGTGATTTAAGCGGCTAATTACCTTCCTTAGCTGCGACGATCTATATATTGGGGGCGAGACGTCGTCTTCAGTACACACTGTTTCAGCTCCTCCTCGTACTCTCGTGCTGCGCCGCCTCAGTCTTCCCCATCCCGTCGCCGATGTGCCATCGGCGTCGGGAGAGCAGGATCTCCGAAGCCCACGTCTCCTCGTGTCCCTGCACGGGGTAGGGGACGTATAAGGTTTTTGGGAAGCGCCGTCGCGACTGCTCGCCGTTCGTTTGCTTTCTCTAGCCGGAGTTGCTAGTCTGCATCGAGGTCTGCTTCGTCTATTTTTGCATCGTTTCGGTGCCGACAAGCCCACTGTAAGAATGTCTAAACTATCTCTGCTAATTGATCTTGTTTTCTTCATGTCGCTAGCAGTAGGTTGTGTAGTGACAGTAGTTTATTCACCCATGTCACCTGATGTTGCTTCTTTTATGATTGTCGGAATTAATTTGTTCATCCCTAAATTGTTGTTTATTCTAACAAGCTCCACCAAATTTGGCTCCACTCCATAAAAAATATCCAAATACAATAGGTAGCTCCATTCCACTCCACAAAAAGCTGGCTTCACTTCAATTTTTTTTGTGTAGCTCCTCAAGAGGCGCTCCACCAAATCTTGGAGCTGATGGAGTTGGAGTTATTTATCCATCATGGCACTGTTGAGTGGGAAAAACGGTTCGATTGCTATTCGCGGTCAAGTCGTCTTCTTCCCCACGCGCAGAGGCTCCTCCCGTCGGATCTCGCCGCCCTCATGTCAGAATCCCACCATCGGCATTCGGGATTTTCGAACTGAGTTTTACTTTTAGGGTCTGTTTGGAGACCAGTGCTAATGTACAAAAATACTAAACTTCAGCATTAGCACCTCCAAAAATCCGGGCAGACTTAAAAAATACTAGAAATAAGAACCATAGCTAAATCTCTAAGATGGTTCTTTTTCACTTTGTAACTAAGGTTAATTGCCATGGCCCGACCTGATAATAACGAAGTGTTCTATTTTTGAACGGAATAGTGCCCAGTTTGAATCCTATAAAATAAAATAATGAGTAGCATTTCCTTGAAAATAAACAGACTGCATTAATATAAACATGAACCTTTATCATCAACTTTCCTTTTCCTGACAATACAGTAAATAGAAAGATTTGTATACATGTATAAGCATATATAAAGTGTAAATTTAATAACGGATATGCTCATCCAAAGATAATTATTTGTAAGAACTTTAACGGCAACATATGCTATGCAAATCATTTTCGTATGCAAACTATGGAAACTCCAATGATCCTAATTCAATGGCTACTGTGGAGATAGGTTATTTTTAGCACTTAAACCCTTCCACCAATTCTCTCCTAATCTCACTTTGTGCAAAACTCCCTAGAAGGATTAGGACGGTTCGGTGCAAAAACTCATCGCGATCTCCTGCCGCCGCCTCCGCCGCCGCCCTAGCCAGTTCGCCGCCGCCCATCCTTAGCACGTCGCCATCTGGCCAGGAAGGCAACGCAGCCAGGCATGGCGAGCCGAGCCCAGCGGCGCAGCGGCAGCCGCAGTCAGGCAGTCACCCCCCAGTGCAGAGCAGTGACAGCCTGACAGCAAAACAAATTCAGACACCAAAGCTCAAAGCCCAAAGCTCTCTGAATTCTCGAATCGCTCAAAACCCAACCAAAACATCTAGTGCTGGCGGTTAGATCATCAAAGCCCAAAGCTTTTCTGGCGGTTAGATCAATGAGCCCTACAGCAGTGGCTCCTGGCGGTCTGCAGGCGATTTCCTGGCCGGAGCAGGGTTCGGCAGGGTGACGATGGGCGGCGACGGCAGGAGATCGCGATGAGTTTTTGCACCGAACCGTCCTAATCCTTCTAGGGGGCTTTGCACAAGGGTCAATTACCTATGTACCATTATAAAAAGTTCACCTTCCCTGTGTACCATCAGAAATTTAGAAAGTTCTATAGTATCATCCCACAGAAATTTCTTTCCCTGCATACCACTCCGTCCATCTTTCCGTCTAATTCTTCCGTTTGCTGTCCTGACATGTGGGCCCGGTCTCTGCTCTCTCTTCTCTCTATTGCTTCGCACCCCGCGCATGCCCAAAGCTTGCCGCAGCCAGGGCAGAGCTCGCAGCAGCCTGGGTGGAGATCTCCCCACGCGCGGCCGCTTTGCGCTGCGACAGGCCGACGCCGTGGCGGCGCTCACCCCCTCGCGCGCCCGAGGCGGAGCTCGCCCCCACGCGTGCTGCGCCCGCCGCTCGGCGCGTTCGCACTCCGTTGCTCGCCGCCCAACGGCCCAACAGGTAGCTCCCTGCCTGGCTGCCTGCCCAAGCGTCTGTCGGTCGCCGCACAAACACCCACTGACCCGCCGGCCGCCGCGTAGCCACGCAGCCGCCCGCCGGCCGTCGTGCACTCGCGCTGGCGCCGCTGCCTGAAGTCCGTCGTGCGGTCGCACCCACAGGCCGCAGCCCGCTCCCGGCCGTGCACCGCGCTCGGCCGCCACCGCTCCCCCAGGCCGCCGCATCCGCTATTGTCGGCCGTCGGTGCCCCACGTCCAGGTTGAGCTCCGCCGCGGGCGCGTGCGGAGAGTGTTCCGCCCCGGCCACCGCAAGCTCTGCCCTGGCCGCGTCGAGCTGCGGGGGCGCGTCGGGGTGAGCTCCGCCGCAGGCGCGCAGGGGTGACGGCTGCTTAGGAGGCCGGCGGTGCTGCTCAACCTGGACGCGGGGCGGCGACAGCCTGCGGGCGCGCGAGGGGGTAAGCGCCGCCGTGGCGTCGGCCTGGCGCAGCGCGAACGTGGCGAGCTCCGCCGCCGGTGCGCATGGGGGCGAGCTCCGCCGCAGCCGCCCACGCCGCCGCGAGCTCTGCCCTGGCCGCAGCGAGCGGCGGGCGCGTGGGTTGGAGGGGCGAAGCAACAGAGAGAAGAGAGAGTAGAGATCGGGCCCACATGTCAGGACGGCAAACGAAAGAATCAGATGGAAAGATAGACGGAGTGGTATGTAGGGAAAGAAATTTTCGTTGGAGGATACTGAAGAACTTTCCAAATTTCCGATGGTGCACAGGGAAAGTGAACTTTTTATAATAGTACATAGGTAATTGACCCTTTGCACAAAGTAAGATTAGAAGGGATTGGTGGGAGGATTTAAGTGCTAAAAATAACCTATCTCCATAGTAGCCATTGGATTAGGATCTCATGGTCCTGATTGGGGTTTCCATAGTTTGTATATGAATGTGGTTTGTATAGCATACATTGCCAACTTTAACATGATCAACTATGTATAACAATAGCCTATAGCTGGTAAGTGAACGCGGTGAGATAGCTGACAATAGTGTCCACATAATCCACAGGCTCCTCCAACATTTTTTTATGGGTCCTCTACCAGGGTTGGTCCCCTGAAAGTCATAAAAAAGATAATTAACAGAAATAAACTGCTGTTTGTGGTGATCTTTTACTTACAGCTTGAGTTTACTGTCCTCCAGAATTCACCGTAGGGGCAAGGTTCCTTGTCGAGCAATTCTTCTATAGTACAATGTCTAATATCAGATTGAATCTACGAGAGTTAATGGGTTAGAGATAATCTATCATCCATGTTAGAAATCTACTGGTGTCTGACCTATTTCATTGAATATGTTGCTTCTGACCATAATGGATTTGCACCATCAAAAAGTCCCGATCAGGTGAGGATAAATCTGATTATACACTGCTAAAATATAGCTCTCATACAAGAGTGGGAAGCAGGCAGATTGAAAGTGGAGCTTGGAGGTGGAGAGAGCATCAACGACTATCTCCGGCGCGAAGATGACTTATTAACAGCAGGCTATATGCGCAGGGGTGCTCACCAAGTCACCATGTCATGGATTATCTTGGCGAATGGCGAGCGTGTTCCCTTAGGATAACAAGGAGGTAGCAGAGGTCTGCTACAACGTGTTAGGGGGGTTACGTCATTTCGTCAAGCGGGCGGTGGGTGCAGCGGCAGACAGGGACTTGGCGAGGTCATGGGGAAGGTTATTGGCTGGAAGCCTAGGGCGGTGAGATGCCTAGGAGAGGGGAAGCACTGCTGTTCTCTCCTAATGACACCATGGTTGGCTATATGCCTTCCCGCGTCCGTCACATGCATGACAGCACAGCCCAGTGCTGCGAGTATGCCATGTCGTGCAGCTGCACTGCTGCAGCCACCGGTTCCCAACTTTGAGCAGTGGTGTCAGTGGAGGGTGATTCGGCTTCGGGGCACGGATATATGTTCGTGTGGGGATGCTTTTTCGGAGCGGACGACGTAGAGTAGCGGAGGAGGTAGGGGTGGTAAAGGGTCTTAATTTTTAGTCTAGATAATATAAGGGATGGACTCCAATCTTATACAATTTTGAACTAAAAATATTGAGGGCCAAGTAGAATTGTGAAGAGAGCATTAGTGCCATTCCTTAGGTGGAGGCAGTGAAGCACGCTGAGGGAGGCAAGGATAGTACTTGCCTGCCATGCGACACAGCCTCTTCCACTTGTGTGCCACAACTGGAGGAAGGAGCAGATGGAGGTGGGCGGCACGTGGATGGCTGCACAACGGCGGGGAAGAGGACTGTTCCTGCCGCCGGCCACCCGAGAGGCGAGAAATCGCAAAGGCATGACGCTGCGAGAAGAGTCAAGAGATGGCTAAGGGTACATGCCCCTAACTATGTCCAGGTTATCACCACACTTGATGTAAAATCTAACGGTAGGGAATTTCAGGCGACGTGCCTCAATGACAGCTTGAGTTTCCGTCCAAGTTTCGTCTTTAGGAGATGGGCAAAATATTAGATGTGGAGAAGGGGCTAATAGGTTCCTATTAGTATTTGATTAGCCTAGATCCAAATAGGATAGCGCTAAAGTTTAACATTTGAAATTAGCATATGGCTCTAAATAGGTAACGTTTTGCTTGCTGGGTAGATTGCTTCTGAATAAACTTGCTCTTCTTTATTTCTAATGTCTCACTCTCCAACAGGTGCCAGCCGTGGTGTGGCAATTATGGAGGAACCCGGAGGCTATGGTTTAGGGGCATAAGGATCTCATTCAGTGGGTTCTTCAGCTGCTAGCGGGTATGATTGAGCCCTTTGAAGTTGACTTTGATGGTGAGCACCACACGGTGCAGCGCACCACAGATGGCGGGTTCTTTAAAATCATAATGCGCCTTCCACCTCAATTTGTCACACCAGGTCAGCCAGAAGATGATATCTTCGTCTTCTCCTTATATGATCTGTACCTCTTGGGATTCCTAAATGGCAACAAATGGCGATTCTTCAAAGGCACCGGACACTTGGATGAGGACCACAAGCATGAATGGGAGAAGCTCAGCTTTGAAGGTGGCTATTGTAACGACCTACCCTGGGATAACGGCTAAGATCTACTCTGCACGTTGAGTAAATCACACCTGCTAAATAACTCTCTTGCGCTTTCGTCCTCGCTTCGCGCAAAAGGTTGCAACCGGAGTTATTTAGCTTCCCAGGGCCTGGTATTTAAGCTGGTCTGGGTTCATTTCTATTCTCAGTACGGGACTAAACTGCCGTCGTGCTACAGTAGCATGTCGCTACAGTAACCCGGCCCAACTGGCATTTGGCCCGTTCTGTTACAATCATCCCCCGACTCGACGTCCCCGTCGAGTACCAGACCAACCTAAATACCACCAGGATCTCCTCTCTTGGCCACGTCCCATACGTCTAGTGCTAACGGTCCCATGTGCCATGTCCGTGCGTCCAGTGCCAACGGTCCCTGTGCAACGTCCGTGCCTCGCACGCGCCCGTCCACATGCCTTGGCATTTGCGACCACGCGCCCGTGCTCATGCCCGCGCACTTCTGCCCGTATGTGGCGTGAAACCGCGAGAGTCGGCTCTGATACCACTGTAACGACCTACCCTGGGATAACGGCTAAGATCTACTCTGCACGTTGAGTAAATCACACCTGCTAAATAACTCTCTTGCGCTTTCGTCCTCGCTTCGCGCAAAAGGTTGCAACCGGAGTTATTTAGCTTCCCAGGGCCTGGTATTTAAGCTGGTCTGGGTTCATTTCTATTCTCAGTACGGGACTAAACTGCCGTCGTGCTACAGTAGCATGTCGCTACAGTAACCCGGCCCAACTGGCATTTGGCCCGTTCTGTTACAGCTATGGTGGAGATGTATTAACACCGTGAAGCTTGGGTTCACTGATCTCCTTCACACACACAACACACTAACTAATTAGTCCAAGCGGGTGAAGGAAGAGCGTGACGACATTGTCAATGCACTTTATCAGATCATGTTTGTGATTCCGGAAGTTGCACGTTTCCCCGCTTGGATGGAGCATCTTCAGTCTACCTTCACCAAAAACAACAAAATAGTGGTTGGCAACTTTTATGGTAGGATGTTTCACAACTGGAGTGTGATTAGCAGGACAGTGCGGGCAGGTCTAGAAGCAGAAGTTGAAGCCAAAGCCAGTGGATAAGTCTGCGATGGATGCAGAATTGGGGGCAAAGTACCCAAAGAAGCAAATCCTCCCTGACTACGATCTCGGTGATAGTGATGAGAATATCGTTGCTCTTGCTGCTGCCAAGGATGATGACATTTAGGAAGAAGAGTTGGAGGGTGAGGATATTGTTGCTGCTGCAAACTATGAGAACACTATTGAAGAACTGGAGAATGAGGTGACAAGGTGGAAAATGGTAAGGAGAGGAATGACAGTGCCAAGGAGAGACAAAGTGGTAGCAAGGAGAAAGGTGCCGCCGTCAAGGAGGGCAGGGCATCAAGGATGGAAAGACCAAATGTTGGGAATCGAGGTGGCCATAATACCCACTAAGCTGAGTACCTACACCTAACACACACCAACTCAATCTAGAGTCGGTTAGCCTTTTCAATTTATAGCTACTTAGTGTATAAGGTCCATTCGTCTTCTCGCTTCCGGGTGGGAGAGCCTACCAACACATGAAGTTGGGTTCTGGGAAGCAGAGCCTTTCTACGATGAAGCCCAGACCCTATGATCCCAGGTGGCAGAGACAGCCTACGATAGATCACAACTTATATACTAAATATTTAGAGATTGGGAGACTAACACTTACAAGGGAACTCAAGTCTTTATTCACAACTTAATTTGATATAATACGAGATGACACTTACACTCTTTATGTGGCTATTCTACCATGACACCACTACACTACATAGCAACCTTGTCATTTCGTACTTGAGACCTCTTATGCCATGGTATGCCATGGTTTATAGGGACAGCCCTATTTGTAGGACTTCATGGTTCATATGGTATTGTCATGTGTCCACCTTCTACACTCTTCTACATTTCTAGAATTTTCTCCATCTTTATCCTATCATACAAATATCTTTCTTCTAGAGAATTCTAAATTTCACCATGAAGTATGATAACTATTACTCGTACTTGTTCTCCACTCTTACAGAACTTTTTTAACTTGGCATGATCTTATCCTCATGCATTGCAAAGTTAGTTTCTTGTAAATTTCACAATCTTCTAGAATGTTCCAAGTATGCATTGCATATTTCAACACCAAACATGTTTTTTTCTCATTGTCTTCTTTATGTGTCTATTATTAGTGATACTTTATGTCTTGCTTTTACCTTAATTTGTCACATGTAGCGAGGGTTACCCTCAGGCGGTGAACCAGGACTTTTTGTTATCTTATCAGCGAGGTTATGGTAACCCAATAGGCAGTAGATTGTTGTATGACATGGTCCATCTTTCTGTGACTCTTACCCATCAGATATCAGCCAGGCAACCGATGAGTTAATAACCGTTCTTATGCTGTACCTGTAGCTACAGCTAAAATATTTTGTCATCTTGTTTGTTTGTTTTGAATTTTCAGCTGTTATACCCAAATTCTTTTGAATTTTTCGTTTCCATGCCATTTTCCTTTTCAGAAAATATAAACTAAAGGTTTATCTTTCCCAGTCTCATCTGCAGAACTTGCTGTTACATATTTTGGCTTTCAGATTAGATAGACAATGAAGATACCACTGCAATATGCTGAAGAGATAATTGGCGTTAGGGGATCAACTTTTACAGGTTATCTCCATTCCATGTCTTTTGCATTCTAGTCTTGTACTTGGTCGCTGAGTTTAACTATGATGCTAGCACTGGTTGCTGATCTTCGGCGGATGTTCCTCAGTTCTAAGAGCGTGTCAATTCACCATGCACCTAAATTTGGGTTGATATGTGGACTGGATGGATTCGACAGCGAGACAGCAAAGCTGGCACACATTTGTGACAATGAGGGATGTGTTCTTTTTTTTTGGGAAAGAAAGAGGGATGATTTCTGATCTGCTGCAACAAGGCTCAATTTGATCAGTCCGCTTGCTGCTTCAGTGCTGCAGCACCAGGTTGCACTGGATGCTGAAAGGATGGTGCAGAAATGGAGAAACCGTGATGTCGTTGAGTCATCACAGACCACCCCTCTGCTTGATGCTCTGCAGGGTTGCCATGCTTACATGTTCTCCAGGTTGTTTTGCTCCTGCGAATAAGGTGTGCTACCCTCTTTCTTTTTGTCTCTGTTCTAACAGAATTCAAGCATACATGCCACATTGGACATGGTTTGGTACTTTTCTGGTAAATGTCGCTTACCTTCATAAAGGTTTGTGTTACTCTGCATGAGACGTCTTTAATGGCACATGATGAGTGATGATTGGCAAAATGCAATTGAATCACGAGTTGCCAAGTCCATTTTAGGCAACTCAATGTCACAGAACTCAAGATGAGAACATTAATACCTGATACATCCAGCCATATGGACTCATATGGTTTTACTTCTGAAAGCTTCTTTCAGGAATTCAGGTTGCTGAATGCAATTTGCTGTAGATCAGGATGCAGGGTTACCTGGACAGATGCAAAGGGTCAACTAGCTTCTGATAAACAAAAAATAGCACCAGCTGATTACAAGCATCCCAGGGACAGAATCAGCGTTCCTCATGCTGATCCTCATTTTATTTCCATGCAAACTTGGACAACAAAGATGCTAAATAATGTATCATCAATATTATGGTTTCTCCTCTCGTCCACCTATTACACCGATTATAACATGGTTACTTCATATATTCAACAACCACAACATCTATTTCTTGCATCGTCTTTTGTTTTGCACCATAATACAAAGCACTACAACTGGTGATCTTCAAGCTCCTAATTTAGGATCCCTGAACCACAGCAGCTTGCTTCGCTTCAAGGGACTTCTCATAGTCCTCAATGGATTTGAACAGCTGTGAGAAGTTTCCCTTGCCGAACCCGCCGCAGCCGCCCTTCTGGTACTCCTGCCCCTGCTCATCCTTCTCCATGCACCCAATCCTTTGGATTATCTCCAAGAAAAACGTTGGCCTGTATGGCATTCCAGATCCAATTAGATCCAGAATCACATAGAGGTATAGGAAATGACAATAGCATTGGTGTGGACAGAAGTGCACTGAGTCCCATATTAGAGCATTAACCCTGACATCTTTAACCAAGATTCAAAATTAAAGTGAAAATTACCATCGATGATGATTAGTATGTTATCAGTTGAGAGATAGGATATGATTGCAAGAAGCAACGCACATATACTTGTCACTCTGCACACCCCCTTTCAGTTTTCAGTTCCCTTTTAGAGTTGTCACAATCCATGAAAGGAGTTCCAGTCCAGCAGAATCTCATGTTACATACCTTTCTGTATACATGCAAAAAGTAGCTAGTATGCATGCAACCAGTCAATAGTTGAGTATTAAAAACCTGAAATTGTTCCTTTTGCGATTCTTTTTTGCGAGGTGTTCCTTTTGCAATTCGACATGCAGCATGCAATGCAAACGCTGAAAAAAGATGACTTTTTTTTACCTGTCCCCCACTGGCTTGGTGAAGATTTGGAGCAACACCCCCTGGTCATCCCTGTCCACCAGCACCCCCAGTTCTTGGCACTCCTTGATCTGCTCCTCCGAGAGCACGTCCCCGGCGCGCCGCCTCACACCGTCGTAGTAGTTGGGCGGCGGAGGCGCCATGAACTCGAAGCCGCCCATGGCGGAGCGTGCTTGCATCTCCCGCAGCGTCCTGAGCACGTCGTTGCTGGCCACCGCGATGTGCTGCACGCCCGGGCCGCCGTGGTGATCCAGGAACGTCTGTATCTGGCTCCGGCGCTTGGTGCCGTGCACGGGCTCGTTGAGCGGGATCAGCACGTTCTCGGAGTTGTTGGCGAGCACCACCGAATTGAGCCCGCTCTCCGCCGTGCCGACGTCCTCCGCGGTGAACTCGGCGAACTCGTGGAAACCCGTGAACGCGGCGACGTACGCGGCCACCGGCGCCAGCTCCGGGACGTTGCCGACGATGTGGTCGAACCGCATGAGCCCGTAGTCCACCGCCCCGGGGTTGCTCACGTCCTCGAAGCCCGGCAGGAAGGGCGCGCCCGCGGCGTCCGGGTAGCTGACGTAGCGGAGCACGACGTCGCCGTAGAGCTCGACCTCGGCGAGGCGGAAGCCGAGGCCGAGCTCGACGGGCTCGAACGCCGGGCGCGCGCCGGCGGCGACGCTGGCGCGGAAGGTGTCCTCGGCGTCGGCGACGCGGAGCGCGACGGCGCGCACCGCGAGGCCGTGGCCGGCCGCGAAGCGCCGCGCGGCGGGCGCGGAGAAGGAGGGCAGGGTCGCGGTGGCGGGGTCGGCGCCGCGCGCGTAGGGCGCGGTGAAGAGGAACGCGAGGGAGCCCGAGCGGAGCAGGAGCGAGGCGTGCGCGGAGTTCCCCGTGGAGAGGTCGGACCGCGCGGCGAGCGGCGCGCCGAGCCCGAAGGAGAAGCGGCCGGCGGCCGACGCCGCGTCGGCGCACCAGAGCTCGACGTGGTGGAACGCGAGCGCGTGGAAGCGGTCCGAGCGCGGGTTGACGCGGACGAAGCCGCGGTGGCCCACGAGGCGGAACGCCGCCTGCTCCGGCGCCACGGCGGCGCCGGGTGCGGCGGCGGCGGGGGTCGGGGTCGGGGGCATGGCGCGCGGCTCTCGGGGGGCGTGGTGGCGACCTCAGCTTGCAGCAGTTGCGGCTTTTGGCTTGGGGTGAGTGTGGCCGTGTGGGTGGGGTAAAATAAAGGGTGGGGATGAGACCACGTGGACAGAGGATTCTGTGGTTGCGGGTGGGATTTGTCCTCTGGTCCTTTGGTGGTGGGTGGGCTCTCCGATCCGTGAAGGTGATGAGTTTTTTTTAATATATAATACGTATCTGTATTACTGGGTTAGGAAAACATACGGGTACAGATACGCACGTAGAGGATATATGGACAGCTGTCCAAGCCAAACAACACAAAGGATCTTGAAAAAAAGAAAAATTACAACCACACCCCTGGATCCCTCGCGAACCACCAGCGATCTAGCTTTTCGTCGCCGGTCACCACCGCCGTCGAAGAAGACGAGCGCCCCCGTGAGCTGAAGAAGTCCCCATCGCACATCGGCTTTTGTTGGAGTCGAAATAGAAGAAGCCCTCGGCGGTCGCGCATCGACCGGGGCTGCGCCCCAACGCCTCCAGCTCCTGGATCTTGACTCGCCATTGACGACCGCCGTCGCCATGGGAAACACGAGCCAGATCCAGCCGGCCACCATCCGCAACACCCACAGCACACCCCGCATCCTTGACGAAAAGGGCCAGGAACAACATCACCTGAAGGACGACGTAGCTCCAGCCCGGACTCCTGAACAAAAGCTCCCAAACTCGCCGGCGGCACCGGAGTGAAGCACCGCCGGGGCGAGGAGGAGTTGGAGCATTATTCCACGACGTCGCCGCCGCCACCGCCTCGCCGACAACACCCGGAAACACAAACCGCAGAGGACCACCGCTCCCTCGGCAAACCCTAGCTCCACCATCTACAAATGGCGAGCAAACCCTAGCCCTAGAACAATAGAAACCTAGACTATACACATCCGCACGGCGATTCCCAGATCCACCTCCATCTCCGGTGCCGGTCCGGCCACCGGAGAGGAAGGGGATCGAAGGAATCGCCGCCGGAAACGGCGGTCGCATGCTTTTCTCCCTTTTTTCCTGTAGCAGCAAGAAAGAGAGAGAAGCAGCGAGAAGACATAACCGGAGTTTCTGCGAGGAGTGCCTTGTGAAGGTGATGAGTTGCTGACTGGCCTAGGGTGGTACTACCAAGTATCAACAACAACAGCCTTGTACTGCGGCACAGTGTGAAAATAGGGGAGAGGAAATGGTAATATTTTTGTGGTTATAGTTTTGTGGAATTTCCTATATAAAAGAACTGTAGAGTTCAATTACTCCATGAATGTTTGACCGATTTTATCTTTTTCCCTTGGCCTTCTTCCTCTCGCATAATATTAGTTACACACGGGAACGCGCATCCGGTATGATTTGTTGTTGTTTGAGTAGATGAGAAGCAAAGGTGGATGAATATGTGAATAAAAAAACTCAGTTAGAATCATATATAAGGCCTCATTTGGTTTTTTAACTTTAATAAAAAAATAATTGCAATATAAAAATTCCTAGAGAACTCAGCATTTTGTGGATGAGGTTATGATATGATGCCATACAAAGTTTCATGTCCAAGCTTGAAACTCCACATAATTTGAAAAATAAATAAGATAGGCTCACGTGAATATTATTATGGAAACCCCTAAAATTTAAGTATATGCAGGAAAACACATGCCTCGTGCAATGGGTAACCAAACAAAACATGCCTCAACTGGCTGCATCATCCTGCTGCGAGAGGGGATCGAAACGTTTGCATTGCATTAGTTGGATAAGCAATGGATGGTCCAGAGTCCAGGCCCCGTGAGGATATGCATCCGATCTGTTGCCCATGCTGCGCTGCACAGTTCCATGTTTGACTGTCTCTGCTCAAACATAGCCTTAACGTCTCACCTCTGCTAACTCAAAACCAAAACGCACTCTTCTTGCATTGCACGTAAGCTGAGTCACCACGCCCATCCGCAAGTGACAAAAACACATCACAGATGACAGACCGAACAATCACTGAAGACTGTTGCGAGAAGCCTACAACCGTGAGTGACAAAAACATCCCAGATGCTGCTGCAAGAAGCCAAAAACAGAAGAGTGTACAACTTCACGACCTGTAAACCAAAGACGACACGAATTTATTTATATTTAAATTGAAAACGTAAAGAAAAGTTGGATTTTGAATTGTTGGGCGCCCTCTCGCTCAACCTCCAAAAAAAAGATTTTGAATTAACCTCCAAAAATTAGATTTTGAATTGTTGGGCGCCCCCTCGCTAGAGTGAGCACCCTCCAAAAATAAGGGTATGCTGTTTTGTGTGGCGAGCACACGGTATTCTTTAGTAAAAGGCGAAAGAATAGTTCGCTCTGTGCTCACCACGCAGCTCCGTGTGTTGTGACGCCGCAGTTGCCCACCCATAAGAACACAGTAAGCCACGCTCTTCTCTGCAAAGCAAGCGGTGTGGGACTAATCGAAGTGGTTAGGTAGTAAGGTACCCTCTCATCTACCCAAACTATATAAAAAAACTGTGGTTACGTAAAAGGGCCGGAGGCCTTCGCGATTGGGCCATGAATCCTTTTGATCTGGAACAACAGCAGTCGGAGGCCCACAAAGCCCAGACCAGGCTGGATCTTACCGTTCACTTTCCCTCTTCGCCCTCCGCGTCGATTCAAATCCAGCTGCCTCCGCCAACCGGCGGCTTCCCCCTCGCCCCTCGCCTACTCTTTCCAGTTCCGCTCCTCCGCGCCCCGATCCCGAAACCCTAGCAAGCCAGCCCGAACCCTCAGCGTAGGCGGCGGTGCGGTCAGTACGCGCGGTGTGTTGGGATTCCTCCCCAGCTCCGGCGCCGCAATGGGCTGCTTCCTCTCCTGCTTCCGCGGCGGCCCCGACCGGTCCGGCGATCTCCAGGTAAGCGAGTCCGCCTGCGACCACTCAATTCCTCGCGCGTCTCGGTTTTCTCCGTTCGGTTATTGGTGCCGGTGGTGGTGATATGTGATTCTGATTCTCCTTGCGCGTTTGCTCTCTGCAGGATCCACTCGTGCGCGAGAGCCGGCTCGGGGACGCCTTCCTGAATGATGAGAAAAGTATGGCTTGTGTTTTCTCTGTGCCAAGTTTTGTTGTTTCAATCGAACTTTAGGTATGTTACGGAATTCTTAATTTTTGGGTTTGGTAACATCTTTTTTAGAAATTGAAGCGAGTGGAAGGCTGGATGTGGAGGCGGCTAATGGCGGAGGAGTCAATCAGGAGTTCCTGAGAGAGGTACTGGCCTGGCTCTTCTGTGTTTCTTAATGTGTGGAAATATAGTAGATTCAGTCCTTACTGGAGACGAGTAGTGGCGAAACTTGAATCGGACATGCATTGTACTCCATTTCTTTGTCATGTCTTTACTGCTTCCGTTGTTGTCATGGATAGTTTGTAGGTGTTAAATTCAGGTGCCTATCATGCTACAGGCATACTGTACTTTACCTGCACTAGAGTTACTAATTTGCTACTACAAGTATTCCTAGGCAAAGTGGTGTGGAATGTGTGAGTTAGGATTAGGTGGTAGGTGATTATCATGCAGAAGTTTGGGATGATGGCGTGTTGTTTCAGTTCGAATATACAGTGCTAGGACTACAACTGGACCAGAATTGCGCCTTTTTTTTGACTCTGAGCTGTAGAAAATTTCCCTCTATTATGACCTATGCCAAGTCAATGTTTGTGATCCTTTCTGAAAGGATTCAGCATATATGCCACCCTGATTCTCTGGCCTATGTAAATTTACTGGATGTAAATAGTGTGCAGCAAGCCCTGTAAGTTCTTTTTTTTTTTTTGCTAGGACTACAACTGGACCAGAATTACGCCTTTTTTGACTCTTAGCTGTAGAAAATTTCCCTCTATTATGCCAAGTCAATGTTTGTGATCTTTTCTGAAAGGATTCAGCATATGTGACACCCTGATTAAAGTTACTGGATGTAAATAGTGTGCAGCAAGCCCTGTAAGTTCTTTTTTTTTAACACGCACATATCAACTGATCAAAATACTACCACTATTTTTTATTTTAAAGCCATGACATATTCTGCTATTTCTTTTCCAATGAAAGTGATTGCCTCATTGCTGAAAAGATAATTGGAAAGCTAGAGTTACAGAAGCTCTTTCTTTTCCCCTCATGAGTACCTACACCTATGTGCGCAGTCAGCTTCTGCTATATTTTTTGACCTTCAGACACTGTGATAGTATATTAAGATATTGTGTTCAATGCATATCTGTTTACTACCCCCTTCTGGTGCACTCTTGTTAAAACATATATTTTTTTTATACTTATAGATACGTGGGAGATGGTTGCCTGAGATCAAATCAGATTATAATAGTATATGTAGGTTGGGTCTTGCCAGTTGTAACTTGTGAACTTGTGGCTAAGATATTCTGGCTTGAAAACTTTACGGATGACCATTTTGTTTATGTTTTATATTTTTATTTGCATAACTGTTATCACCTTTCACCTTTTGTGATTTCATTTGTATTTTGAAGCCACATGCAATTACATTCATAATTTCATATACATTACATGATTGCTAACCCAAGTAAAATGCATTTTCATGATGTTTGATGATAACTAGGCAAATTATCTTAAATCTTGTGGCACAATATCACAAACTCCACCAGAAATTCTCGAAGTTCCAAGCTCAGGTAGTTCAGAAGAAACTAAAGAGGTAAGGACTGTGTCTGCACTCTGCAATGTTGTTCTATATTTCTCAGTCTGATATCTTCTCTCTTTTTTTTATTACAAACAGATCGATGACACATCCATCAATGTGCAAGTGATGAGAGAGACAAACCTACTCGAAGGGAACTTATCCGAAGTGTAAATAACCACCTTCATTCTTTTTCATGTATGAATCCTTGTAGACTAGTGTATTTACTATGACTCTGCATCCCCCCCCCCCCCCCCCTCCCTTCAATGCAGGTCAAAAATTGACGAGCCTGATAAGCTGATTCATGAGCAGAACATTGATGAGGGAATTCTCAGGGTGGAATCAGAATCTCGATCATCCTCACAGGACAATCCTTCATTTGAGAACATCATTGACCAGAAGACTGATTCTAGTGATTCACCTTATCCAACCCCTTTGGTCCTCAGAGGTGACATCCAGACTCCTGCAACAGTATACACTGCATGTATGGGGACTTCAAAGCCTGTGGAATCAGAATATCGATCATCCTCACAGGACAATCATTCATTTGAGAATATCATTGACCAGAAGACTGATTCTAGTGATTCACCTTATCCAACCCCTTTGGTGCTCAGAGTTGACATCCAGACTCCTGCAACATTATACACTTCATGTATGGGGACTTCAAAGCCTGGAAAGCGTGCAAGGGCCAGCAGGCAGTTCATTTACCCTGTTCTGAGACCAATTGAGAATAAGCTACAGTGGATGGAAGTAAAAGCTGAGTCGCCTGTGGTAGCATCCAATCCTCCGAAGAGAAGAAATTTGAGCGCAGATTTCAGTGAGAATCCTCCGCCGACATTTGCAAGTTCAACTGCCGCACAGACAGAATCACCAAAATCTGAATCCTTGCCACTTCACGACAGCTGTGAAGAGCTGGATGAAGTCATATCTCCAGAGGAAACCAAGGGTCAGGATGTCAACCAACAGCTGTTTGAAAGTGGAGAGCCACCGAACCAAAATTCAGAACATGGAAAGCATGGTGTTTCAAGCCTCTCTTATTGGCTAAAGCAAACATCTGCAGATGATGAGAGCCACCGCTACGCTAACACTGAAGACAAGGTTTGGAAAGAATTATGCTTTGAGAAGAGCATTTTCGATGTGCCTATCTTTACAGCTTCTGGTTTGAACTGGGACAATGACAATCCTACCCCTGTGTTGCCCAAGGCGTGGGATGGTAATGGAATTCCAAACACCACAACCAAGTACAAGGAGGTATGCTTTCATCTATTTCCCGCCTTGCCTTGCAAAAGCGCAGTTAGTTAAGTAGAGCAAAACTTTTTTTACCCCAGTCCTTTTCTGTTGTCAGGACCAGAAAGTCAATTGGCATGCCACGCCGTTTGAGGAAAGGTTGATGAAGGTTTTGTCTGATGAGAAACCGCTCCATGAAAGGTCTGTTGCAGTCCTGATTGCATCTGCTTGTACAAGATGGTGTCCATGGTCCATGGATCAGTTTTCACATTCCACATCCTACTATTACATGTGAATCCGCAAAGCAAAAGTCACCTAGATTTACTAACGCTCTGCGTGGTGGTACCTTTTCGCAGGAAAATCGACGGGAAGCTTATCCACCTTGAGGAAAACTCTGAGTAGAGAGAGCCTTTGCGAGAAGTTGGAGAAGCGCGTCCCTGACACCATGAACTGTCTAAAAATGGTCGTGGTCTTGCCCAGCTCAATGTGAATTTTCGGAGGCGGTGCGTGTTTATCGACTATGCGCACAGCATCTGTAAGTACAGAATCGAGTGTCCAAACCCCATCCAGCACTGCTTCGTGAATCGGTGACCAGCCCTTGGCTGGCTGTTATTTGTTCCGCTCGTCGCTGGACAAGCTTGCGCTGTAGCGGGGGGCCGAAGTGGTGTATGTGGCCACATCAACTGTTGATGGTGCGTGGTGTCAATACAAGTCAGCATTATTCCGTTTCTTTAAAATAAAATTGTCCATGGCATGTTCAAAATAAAAAAAAATTAGCTGTGGTTTTCGCTGCCTCGCCGTTGTCTTTTTTTTTTTGACCAGTTCCATCTTTATTAGTCGTTTCAGCAAATATGGGATTGGTAGCCATACCTTGAAATCCGTTGTGAGCTGCCGCTTGTTGGTCAGTCGGGAGTCGGGACTGTTGCTACCTCATCTCGAACGAGATGAGATGAGACGAGAGCTGCCACTGCCAGATAGCGCGAGCAGCAGACTTCTGTAGCAGAGCCTGAGGTCTGAACGACAGGCACGGTGGAGTACTGGACCCTCCCGGCCGCAGGGTTAATCGAACCGACCGGTCCGGTCAAACCGCCGTCCTCCGGTAGCGGTTTACCGGACTGGTTTGACCGGTTTGGTCCGGTATCCCATGCAACCGGTTCCGACCGGTAGCGGTTTACCGGACTGGTTTGACCGGTTTGGTCCGGTATCCAATTGGCCAAAATTCAAATTCAAATTCAAATAAATTCAAAAAATCCCATGCAACCGGTTCCGACCGGTTTACCGGCCGGTTTGACCGGTTTACCGGTCGGTTTTGACCGGTTTGAATTCAAATTCAAATTCAAAAGCTCCCGTGCAACCGGTTTACCGGCCGGT
The DNA here is from genome assembly GCF_016808335.1 of Panicum virgatum. Classification (NCBI taxonomy): domain Eukaryota; kingdom Viridiplantae; phylum Streptophyta; class Magnoliopsida; order Poales; family Poaceae; genus Panicum; species Panicum virgatum. Next base: position 5,080,155 of record NC_053145.1, read on the forward strand.
TTGACCGGTGGGCTTTAATGGGCCGGCCCATTTTTTTCTTTTTTCTTTTTTCTTTTTTTGATTTAACTTTAAATCCCCGCAAACTATACTAAATGAACGAATTTTTGAGAAAATTTGACACTATTAGATTCATTGCACCTTGAAGTATTTTTAGGAATTTTTTGGAATTTTTTCATTTTTTGAATTTAAATTTAAATTTTGAATTTTGGCCAATTGGATACCGGACCAAACCGGAACGGACCGCTTCCCACCAGTTTGGTGAACCTTGCCCGGCCGTCGGCGTGCGCGCACGCCACCATCGCGGCCCGTACCCGTGCTGGCCTGCTGGGCAGCTAGCGCCGGGCGCAGAGGAGATGTTGGCTCACAGGATCACAGTGCCTGCCTGGACGCCTGGTGGCGGTCTGGTCGCAGGAAACTTCACGTCACGTCACGCAGGGAATCCACAGACTGAAGCATGCCGGCGCCATGTACCGCGAATCTACCTGCAGCGCCGCTGGCACCACCGCCTGCAATAACGCCGCGTGACGACGACGACGGCCACAGCCCTGGCGCGCGGTAGGGCCGGCCTGCGGCTGCCACTCTTGCCTGCGCCACCCGATCGACGGTAGCTGCGGCCTTCAAGGCGCCGCCGCCAACTGAACAGGGCTGTGTTTAGATACAAAAAGTTTGTGAAAAGTGAAGTTGAAAAGCACTATAGCACTTTTCGTTTTTATATGGTAAATATTGTCCTGCCATGAACTAACTAGGCTCAAAAGATTCATCTCGCAACGTACATTCAAACTGTGCAATAAATTATTTTGTTTATCCACATTTAATATTTCATGCATGCGTCATGTGCTATATTTAATGTTTCGATGTGACGGAAAGTTTGGAGGAACTAAATACAACCCAGAAGGCCAAGGGCCATGCGTCCCTGCATCCCCTGCCGGCCGGCCTGAAACACGCCGTGGCGGCCGGCGACGGGTATTGACGACGGCGAGGTTTCAAATTACCGATCGACCTGAATTCCATCCGAAACGGTGCTCCTACAGGCTACGGCCGGATCGCAACCAAGAACCAACCATGGGTAGGGGACGGGAGGTGGACGCGCAGGCAGGCAGGTCGCACTGGCAGTACTAGCGACAGCGAGCGGGCACAGGATCTGACACCTTCAGATCGAATCGGGGGCGGGGCAGGCCCGCCCCGCCCGCCCACTCGGGGCAAAAGACGCGCGAGGGAACACGAGGTTCCTAGGGGCGCACCGGCCGCGGACGCGGACGATCCCGGCCAACCGAGCTGTAGGTGCCGGCGGTCCATGCACGGTGGGCGGGCTGGTGGCCACCCCCAACCATGCGGACTGGAGAACCAAACGCATGGCTGCATTTGCATGCACAGTTCAGTTCTGATGACGGGACAAATAAACCTTCGGCTCTGATGATGATGATGACATCTTCAGCTCTCCAGCTGACACCGTGCTTCTTACAATCTTACTACTAGCATCGTTAAGCAAGCCGATGATGCATGACTCGATGAGCTAGAGAGGCCCATGCATGCATTGGATTGTTAAACCCTACTTGATCAGATGGTTGCATAATCTATAGCTCTGGCCCCCGGATCGCATGCCGTGGCAGTGGCGCTGCAGGGTCACGGGTACGCGCCGCGGTGGCAGCAGCTTGGCCGGCACGCGCGTCCCCGGCCAAAACCGGAGGCGGTGAAAAGGCCCGCGCCCAGATTCCAGATCGATCCGTCCGCCACGGCGGAACCCGTGTCGTTTCCTCGCCAACTTGCAGTAATCTTCGCCCTGTTCATGGGCTGGTTTCCCCGGGTTCCGGTTTGTTACCGGGCCAACCCAACGAAGATATATTGGTCCGGTGTGGGTTGGATTTGCACGGGTTGCTGTTGGGTTAAATTAATATGCTAGGTTGGGTTGGTTTGACTGGTTTCATGGATTGCAACGGGTAGCAGTTAACTAACAACTTGAATACCCGTGCTTGGCGTGCTGTGCTGTTTGTGCGAGATCCGTCTAGCGACAAACTGAACTCATATCTCTTTCTTCACCCCCGTGTGACTCTTTTGTAACTAATTAAGCCATGCGGGCACTAAATTTTTTTTGGATCAATGGTGATAATATACCAAAAACGTGATAGATATTTATCTTGAAGTTGCTAAAGTGCAAGTGGAAACTTGAGAAAATGCAGTTCATATGTTTAAACAAAGAAGCCCTCTACCATCAAATGAAAAGGAAATGGAACCATACAGTCCACAGAGGCACAGACCCAAACTAATGCACTTGGTGCCTGAAAAATGAATGTAAACATAATTAATACAAAACTGAGTTAGCAGCTAAATCTGAAACTTGAATGCTTTAGAGCCGAGATCCCTTCGCAATTAAAGCTGCAGCTTCAGTTTTGTGAAAAAAAAGCAAACTGAATAATGAATAATTGAATTATCAACATGAAAGAAAATGACAGTGCCCTACAACATAAATACTGATTTAGAATTGTCTTGATAGACTAAAACTGAACCAACGTTAACCGAAAAGGTTCGACCATAAGTCCATAACATTATATGTAATCAGTTACAAGTTGAGATTTCAGAAGCTATTAAAGATGCAGATAAGACTAGTGGCTAAGCACATTCTTGTGTTGTCCTTCAGCTCTGCTTGCTTGGGTTGATGGTCCCCACGTGCTCTTCAATTTCAGCCTAAAAATTGTGTCATCGTTCCTGACAATCCCCCCACTCCAAGAACAGTCATTACAAGTTATATGTTTTTCAGAGCATCATGTTCACAAATCTTACAGCATATCTAGAGAAGTAAAAAAAATATAATACCTTAATCTCTGTGGCTTCAAGGTTCTCCTTTAGGGGATACTGCAATGCTGATATTTCCATCGGGAAACAAGAGGAGCAAAATCGATAAACTGAGCTTGCGTCTCTTTCTTCACCCCATGTGACTCTATATTGAAGCCGTGCAGGTAATAAGAAAAAGTTAGAATGTTATATCAATGTTGATCATACAACAAAAGGTGATATATATTTACCTTGCAGTCCATAAATTGCAAGAGAAAACTTAAGGTATTGTATTTTACATGTTCAAATAAAGAAATAAAAAAAAGCAAAACGACATATATATAATTCTAGGTCTTTCGATCATTGTTACATAGACCATTTAACTATTTACATATTTGGAATAACAAAGTTCTTACAAAGGGATAAGGATCACAAACATTGATGATCTGAAACACAGAAGACAACCAGATAAATTTTGTTTTACCTGCCGATAAATTTGTTTCACTGCTCCAACTAATATTCATCAGCTGCCATTTTCACGAGTTATCCATCCCCCACCAGCAAGAAAGAAGAAACCCTCTATATCCACTTACAACAGCAGATTCAATAGTTTCAAGGGTTTTAATAAAAGACAGAACAGCACACAACATCACATACGAATGATGTTTGTTCATCACCAGGACGTATCAGCTCAACACGCCAACCTTTGGACTGGTCTACCAACTTAATCTACAGAGCAAGGAACTTTGAAACACATTTCCACAAATCGGACTGTTTCCAGTGCGCAAATTCCTTGAACCAAACAATTTGCACAAGTGAATGTTCGTCAAAGAAGGAGAAAAATCTCACAACAATTTCACAAGTGAGGTGTTCATCCAAGCAAGCCCAAAAAAAAAGGCGCAGCAAGGCACAATCCATCCTTCCCATCACTGCCCACCTAGTTTCGCATCTCAAACTAACGCAGCAAAGCGGCTACTAGATGAACGGCAGAAAGGGAAAGTGACTTCCTATAGATTGAATCTTGGGCTCGAACTGAGCTAGGGTTCATCGTAGAAGACAATCCTGGAACAAGGAGCAAACATGGAAGAAAAAGGAAGCCATCTGACATAAGAAGGCTGGAAGGCAAACCTTGTCAGCGGAGATCGATCCATCACCGCCGAGCTCGATGGAGAGATCCAGCGTCGAGTCCGCATCCATATTCAAGGACCCATCCATGGATGCAACAACCTCCTTTAGTTCCCACGCTGCCTCGGCCGCGAGTGCAGCCTCCACCTCGAGGCCTCGAGCGAGGCCGTCGCGCGGCATCTTCGTCACGGTCGCCGGCCGCCGGTCGCCGCCCGTCGCTGTAGCCTCGATGCGTAGGGTTTGGCTTCCGCGGCCTCCGTGGTTTTCACGGGTCGAACCCGCAAACCAGTGGACCACCTCCTCCTTCATGTGGGGTCCATACCGGTCCGGCTTCAACCCACGCTAGGGACCGGAACGGCGGGTCCATCTGGGTTGGGTGCGGGCCGGTACACGGTTTCGCTGAACCGGTGAACAGGGCGAAGTAATCTTGCGTTGCATCGCCATGAGTCGTATCGATCCACCACCACCTCATCATGTGCATCGCCAACATGCATGCATGGAACTACTATTTTTCTTCGACGAACCTTTGGAAGGAAAAGGTAAAGGAGTTCGAGTTCCTGCTGCTTGCGTGTCCACAACTAGCTACTATTATGTCTAGATATATAGAGAAACATGTATTTAGATATACAAAAATGATATATAATTTGGAATATAAATTAGAACGATGGGAGCACGTAGACGAGTGGGGACAAAAAAAACATAGGATCCGACCGAGGTGTCCTCCACCTGTTGGCTCGATCTATCTGCCTCGCAGCCCCCAGCACAGCACTGGTGCCTATGCCTGAATAATAATAACCTTGATCTCAAGTCACAGTTCTCAAGCAAGACAAGCAACCAGACAAATCACTCTCTGAACGCTGTGAACAAACATATGGCAACATGCCTTCGAGTCCAGCAGCAGCCCAAACTGTCTTCAGCAGATGTTGCTATTAAAAAAAAAAGAACAAAACAACTGCCTGGTACTACCAGTGAGCAACACTCTCATCAATCATCAATTCATCATCACCAGTGTATGCTGACCGGAGTGTGCCGTAGCTACTAGGCCGGGCGGCACATTGGTTTGCTTTTGCAACGCAGGAGCGCGAGCCTTGCTTTGTCCGCTTGCTTCCTGGATATAGATGAGCAAACGGGCCGCCCGGCCGGGCCCGGCTCGATCGTGCCGGGCCAAGTTTGGCCCGTCGTGCCACCGTGCCGGGCTGCCCCGGGCTTCGTGCTTGGCCAATGGCCCAGGGCTGGCCCATGGGCCTATTTTCGTGCTGGGCCGGCCCAAATGGCCCGGCCAAAATGACGTGCCGGGCCGGCCCAAATGGCCCATAAACATATGAAGATATCAATTTCACAAATGTTTAAAGAATCGTATAAGCTAAATATCATTTCTCAAATATCATTAAGTTCATAAATATTAAAAAAACACATAAGTTACATCTATAAGTTAACTTATTGACAAATGACAAGTTATAAGTTCATATATAAATACATAATTATAGTTATATATAAGCTAACGGACCTCTACCGTGCCTTCCACTAATTGCGGGCCGTGCCGCCCGACAAGCCTGCCTGGCGGCCCAAGCCCGGCCCGGCACCCATGCCGTCCCTAGCCCGGGCCCGGTGTCTTCGGGCCCGTGCCGTGCTTGGGCCATGCCGGGTCGCCCGTGCTTGGGCCGGGCTACCGGGCCTCGGGCCTTCTGCTCATCTATATTCCTGGATGTCTCGAGCTAGCTACCACGCGATCACTATGGCTTCACAGGACGAGCTCCCTCGATCGTGTCGTGCTAATAATTGTTAACTTTTTTTCGAATATTTACTGGTCCTACTAGTTGTTAACTGGCGTGGTAGTGATATGATCGATGCTGTTTGGTTAGTGACGATGACGGGAACCAACGCAGCAACCACCCCCTCAGGCTCCATACATGCTTGTCGCTTGCGTGGCGTATCCTTTGGCGTCAGATCGCGTTAGTAACATGAACAATTAATTAACGTTGGATTGTTTAGTCTCGGCACGTACGTACCACACAAACGTGTTTGCATTGCATGCGTGGATGCGTGTGCATCTGCGCTTGAATTGAATCTTTTGGGGAGAGACCCGTGCCATTACGTGTTGTGTGCAAGTTTCATCGTAATTAATTAGCTAACTTAAAATATGCTTGTATCCTTGTGTCCCCGATCCATCTCCGAATCGTTTCGTTACATTTTCAGGCCTGAGTTTCCATTATGTGTTTCTTTTATCCGCACTGGCTGCCTTGATCACCTACTAAACCGTCTATCGCTTGTAAGTAAAGATATTCCATGGCAGTGAGCAAACAGTGTACACCGACGAATCACCTGGTAGGCCAACGAGGTTGTCACGTCCCGGTATTTGTAAATTTCAGATGTGAACGGATAAATTGATTTTCTAGGATTTCTAAAAATTTACCAACATTTATATAAATGTTGGTAAATTTTAACATTTTCCAACCCCGGCAGTGGAAGACAAATATAGAGTGTGTTTAGTTCACTTTGCATTTTGTGTTTTTGCAAAAGAAACTTCAACGTTTGAAGTACTAAATGTAGACTAATCACAAAACTAATTACAGATCATGTCTGTAAACTACGAGACGAATCTAATGAGCCTAATTAATCCATCATTAGAGCATGTTACTGTAGCATTGCTGTAGCAATTTAGTATCTAATCATGTCCTAATTATGCTCATTAGATTCGTCTCGCGATTTACAATCCATTTGTGTAATGCGATTTATTTTTCAACTACATTTAGTACACCATGCAAGCGATTTACAAAAAAATTGCGTTTTGTCCTTACAACATCTAAACACGGCCATACTCGGCTTAGTTGTCCTCTTATCTTACTCCAAGTTGATCGAGGCTTAGGTTGTGCTAAGTAGCTAGGGCGCACTGGCTTCGAGTCACGGTTGTTCAAAATGCACCTCCCGGGTTCACTGTTCACGTCGCACGCCTCCCTGTTGCCGTTACCACTGTTTTATTCGTGCCATGCAATACGGACCTGCGGGAAAAAAGAAAACGGAACGCGTTGCCGTTGACCGACCCGTTGCCCTGCACCGCTGCATGCGCGGGTACACGGCCCAGTGGGGCCCAGGCGCCAGCGTCGGGCCCACGCTTTAACTTGGGCCAGCGGCCTCCCCCGCTCCCATTTACTACTCCACTCGTCAGGCAGCCAACCGCAGCCGATGAGCTGAGGCTGAGCCCTCTCCTCCCGCTTCAAGCGCAGGCGCGAGCGAGCGATTGCGCGGCGGATGCTCCAGACAGCAAGCGCCCAAGCGCCATGATGACGCCGCCGACGCCGTCCTCCCTCCGCGACCTGCTCGCGCGGGAGCGCGTCGAGGAGGACGACGCGCCGCCGGCCCCGCGCCGCGCCTCCCGCTCGCCGCGGCGCGCCGCGTCGAGGTCGAGGTCGTGCAGGCACGTGTCGCCGCCGCCGCCGCCGCCGGCCAGAAAGCGGGAGGTGGTTGCGGCCGAAGTTGAAGGCGCCGACGGCAGAAGCTGCGCGGTCAGCGCGGTGGTGGCCGTGCTGGCCGCGTACGCGGGGCGGTTCCTCAAGGACGCCGAGTTCCGGAGCGGGCTGCGGGACAAGTGCGCCTCCTGCCTCGCGCCCGCCTCCGCCGCCGCCGCCGCGGAGGACGCGGCGGCCGGGCGCGCTGTGCTGGCCAACCTCGAGCTGGGCATCGAGAGCATCGAGCGCCTCGCCGCCGACGGCGCGGCCCCGCGCGACGCCAAGATCCGCTCGCTCCGCAACTCCATCCGCCTCCTCAGCGTCGTCGCCTCGCTCCACTCGCCGCGCCCCGGCGCCGCTGCCGCGGGAGGCCGCAGCACCACCACCACCTGCGGGGTGCCCAACTCCCACCTCGCCGCGTGCGCGCAGCTCTACCTCTCCGTCGTCTACCGGATGGAGCGCAACGACCGCGTCGCCGCGCGCCACCTGCTGCAGGTGTTCGCCGACGCGCCGGGCCTCGCGCGCCGGGACCTGCTCCCGGACCTCTGGGACCACGTCTTCCTGCCGCACCTGCTCCACCTCAAGGTCTGGTTCACCAAGGAGGTCGAGCTCGTCGCCGACTGGGACGCCGCCGACCGGTGCAGGAGGATGAAGACCCTGCAGAGGCTGTACAACGATCACATGGACAGTGGCACGGCTCAGTTTGCAATGTACTACAAGGAGTGGCTCAAGTCAGGGGCCGATGCGCCACCTCTCCCCTCTGTGCCATTGCCTTCGGTGCCTGGAAATATCCATGCCTGCGAGAAGCACTCGGCTTCGGTGCGCAGGAGCTCCATCAATAGAAACTTGTGGGTGAACATTGCAACGACTTGTGATTTCATTGGGAAGAAGTTTGCAGCTTGTAACCGGTCAGTTAGTATTCGTTTTTTTTAAAAGAAAAGTTGTCTTGTTCTTTTTTCAGGTACAATGCGGTTTTCGGTACGGCATTGGAGCTGGATGATGTCAAAGATGCAAAGCTAGACGATGAGACTGAATTGGTTTTGGATTTGGATGCGGAGTTGAATGATAATTTAGTGACCTTGAAGACGGAGAAGCTTGCTCATGTGAGTCAACAGTTCCTTTAACTTCTCATGATGATTAACCTCATAGTAGTATGTGTTCGTTGGCGTGTCAAATTAGTGTTGGCATCTTTTAGAAAAGTGATGTGACGGAACCGCCAAATTAAAACTCTAATTAAGCGTAATGGCCGTCATTTGAATACATCGGACGCATTAGCTTAACGGCTTAATTTGGTGGTCCTTTCTCAACCCACGGCCCGATCGAAACAACACCGGTAGTCCCACGCGAAGGTGGGCGCAGATGGTACAAACATGACAAAAACTTGAAAATACAAAGAGGTGACATACGATAATAATCAACGAGTTTTACAAACTGGGTTCAAATACACAAATAGTGAACATACTTTACATAAACCAAATAATTTACAACTTTACAATGGAGTAGCCAAATTTCAAATGGAAAAGAACCTAGAACTATACTAGTGTTCTGCCCCTACACCACCGGTCAGACCGGTCTGCATGGATCCCACCGAGACTACCGGTCAGACCGGTCCACAGACCGATCAGACCGGTTCTAACAAAACAGGCAGGTTGCACTCCCTGCCCACAAGTGTGCAACCCGACAACTCCCTAGTCTAGGGGTCTCGCTCCACCACTTCCCACCCCTCTGCATCACGGCGGATAAATTTGACACAGCAGGGGCAGAAATCCACGTCCTGGTGTCCTGTAACAAAAATTGGTGGCAACAAACCCTGAGCAACTAATACTCAGCAAGACTTACCCGACCAGTGGGTATAACTTAGCCCACATATCTAGACATGCAAGGTTTTTGGCTGGTGGTTATTTTGCAGAAGAGCGACTAAAGTCATTCCTTACTTTCAGTATTTTAGCCCCAGATTCTATACAAATTAACTCTATTCTAATATTTGCATGAACCAACTATAGCAAACATGGTGGTGAAATCAACAATAATTCAATGTGTTCATCATCATATGTATATAAATATACTCATCATCTCGTCATAACACTACGATGCGACGCAGTGATCAAGATGCTCATATCCGAGAGCGACTGACGGCGAATCGATCCGATTTAACCTTGCAAGGTGGACCTAACCAACATGGCACATATTTGCCCCGTCGGACTATACATGCCAACCATTCCCCTCCCCGCCTCAAACTACAGGAACCAGCCCAACGACATATGGTCAGCCGAGCTCAACGTGAGACCACCAAAAGTAAACAATGCATCCTCATTTCTCCGCGACTACTCGACTACCCCAGGAGTTGGGTGCGGGTTCCTGTACTTTCGAAGCAAGGCAGTACTCGGCTTACCGATTTAGACTACCTCCTACTCCCGGTATGCGGTTAGTAGAAATTCAAACATGATCAGCAGGCCAACAACGATACGGTCCTTAACCGACTCAGACGGGACTAAGACACCCAAGAACCATGTCCTGCTGCCATACCTACATATCCTCATCATTCCCGTCCGGTCTCAATTCTCCATTTCATTACATATCAAATTCAACAACTCATATACTGAAATAGTAATATATCTTGTATCTCGCGAGTAACCGGAAATTACTCGACTTCTAATCATCCTATTTCTCGCGAGTGACCAGAGATCACTCGTCTTCTACCGAGAACCATTAAGCATAGCACTTCTATCGTTCTATACATACTAGTATAACTCAAGGGAACCTAGGGATCATGCAACTAGGGTTCCAATTCAACTCCTGAAACGTAATGCACAAGTAATAGAAACGTATATAGATGTCATAATTTAAAATAATAGGACATGCACCGGGGCTTGCCTTGAGTCTGCTGCTCCGTGCTAGGGTGAGATGGGCCTTGGGACGACTCCCCACGGACCTCCTGCTGCGGGGCTTGCCCCTGCGGCTCCTGTGACTCCGCAACCACCTCGTATACAATCTCCTCCGCTGCGGCTGCTACACGTGTGCATATGCATATGATATGAGAGAATGAATGCATGATTTGCAAAAATTATAAGTAATCAATAACCCAACTTAGTTTTCATTTATTTGCACTAACTATCCTTACTAACCCCTCTCAGCCACTGCCACACCGGTCGGACCGGTATACCAAACCGGTCAGACCGGTCTGGCCTGTGTGCGACTCAAGACCAAAAATCCGGAGTATCCGGACACCTACTCGGAGTATCCGGACTCCCAAGTCCGGAGTTTCCGGGCCTAAACCCGGAATGTCTAGACCACCACAAACCCGGAGTATCCGAACCAATGGCCGGACTGTCCGGACCCCTACCGTTCAGACCAGTCTCTCCGACCGGTCAGACCGGTCCTGCCCAGATCAAACCTAGAATCCTTGGCGCGGCAAAAATCGCCCACTAATTCCAATATCCTTCTAGGCACTAGTTCAGGTATACCTTTAGAGGTTTTTGATCAGAGGGAACCACCTAAAAACATCTAGAATTAGAGATCGACCATCACAAGCTAAAATACCTTGGGTGAGTGTTTCCCCCGCGAAGAACTTGGATCCTCAGCTCCCCAGGGAGGGAATCACGAAGAGGAAGCTCCCCCACGCCGGTTCGATCCTTCCTTGGCCTTGGGAATCAAAGGAAGGGGAGGATTTGAGGAGTTTAGGGCTTGGGGTGAGAGGGGAGGGAGAGGGAGCTTGGGCTCGAGTTGGCTCTGGTGAGGGTGAGTGAGTTGTTGAGAGAGAGAATAGTGATTTAAATGATGTGGGCCCAAAACCCACAAAACAGGTTCAACCGGTCAGACCGGTCTCCCCGACCGGTCAGACCGGTCCGACTGAACTGAGCCAACAAAATTTGATCAGTGAGTTTTATCGTTTAGGTTTTTCTCAAAACTAATGGCTGGGCTTAGTCTTAATTATGGGTGATTAATACCTGGGGTGTTACAAGTGACGAATCGTGGTCACTGATTACCAATCTGAAAATGGAGCCAAGGAGACAGCTATTTGATCTCAGTACAGTATCATATTTGTTTTCTATGCCGTGGGTCCAATGAAATTTTGGCTAGATTCCTAGTTGTTTATGGTTGTAGGCAAGGGACCACAGTCCTATTTTTAGCATCCACTGAACTGCTCTGTTCAAAAAGTTTCCACTGAACTGAAGAACAGTGTGTCCTTTGTGCCTTGTTTGATTTCACAGGTAGTAATAAAAAAATTCGATCTTGATTTGAGATTTGCATATTGGATTAAAATGATGATAGCAAATTCTTCTCTTGTTTTAGAAAAAAACACTGTTAATATAGTGTTTTCTAAAATTTGGCTACTGTTCTTGGTGTCTGATAAACAGCTTTTCTAGATGTTTCTGTTCATCCAATCTTATTGTTCACTTTGTTGTGTCGTTATGTTGCAGACTTACTGACTTTAATATGATTTCTAGTATTGATAATGCAACACTAGGAAAACAAGTATATTCTTGTTGTTAATTCTGTTTCGTAGCAATTGCACCAGGCATTATTATACATGTAAATGGAAGCTTCATGAACGTCTCCTATGGTTTCTCTATCGTCCAGGACATTTATATTTCAAGCATGCTAAAGTTCCAATACTCATTTCTCATGGAATATGAATCTTTACTCCTGCATAGACCTTTGAAGTTATTTAACTTAAGCCTGTTTTGAGTAGACAGAGTAAAATGGGGCTCCAAGAAAAGCATTACCGCTCTCAGAAAGAAGGTGCTATTCCGGAAACAGCACCTACACAACGGAAATCATACTCTTTTCTACTATTCTCCTGTCAAGGCAATATAAGTAGGAATGTTATCAATCATCCTAAGACAGCAAAGAAGGAAGTTTTGTCTGTCGAGAAAGAGTTGGACAATGACGAGCTAACAATGACTCTAGAACGAGCAATTTCTGTGGTGTCCAATTCAGACAACCTTAGGCAGTGCGAGGATGCTGTGCACGAAGTTGCCAGAGCATGTTCAACCTTGCAAGGGGACCCTAATCTTGTAAACCTGCTGTCATGTGCCTCTTTTATTCAAGGGCTTCTCGAGGTTACATTCACCTCCAAAGACGATGCTGTACTGGAGTCAGCTATCTTGATAATGGGAAAGTTGGTGTTAGGTAACGAGGTGATTAGACAAATTGTGCTTAATGCAGATCCACAGCTTGAGGTTTTCTTAAGACTTCTGAGAAGCAACGAGTTGTTCCTGAAGGCCGCTATAGTGCTCTATATGATGAAGCCTAAAGCTAAGCAGATGCTATCATTGGACTGGATACCACTAGTACTGCACATATTGGAGTGTGGTGATGAGGTGCAATCTCTGTCTTCTGTAAAATGCGCACCAAAAATTGCTGCGTTCTATTTCCTAGATCAGCTTCTTATGGGGTTTGATGTCGATAGAAACATTGAGAATGCAAAGCAGATGATTGCACTAGGTGGTTTGGACCTCCTCATTAGCAGACTTGAAGCTGGTGATGCTCGCGAGAGCCGACACTGCATTGCTCTCTTGACCACATGTATTCGAGCTGACGGCAATTGTAGACACTACTTAGCCGATAATCTGAAGAAGGAACCGATTGTTCAACTTCTTGTTGGAAATCAAAAGAAGGCTAGTGCTGCAGCCCTTAATTTGATGAGTGAACTGGTCTGCCTTAATAGGTGAAATACTTTTATATTGGCAGTAACATTAATATTCTGAAAAATATCTGTAAAATATCCCTGAGATTGAACTAGTTCATCCTTCTTTTAACAGAACAACCAAAATTGTGGAGTTCCTCAGGGAGTTGAAAAATAGTGGCTGCTTGAATACAATGCATATTCTGCTGGTCTATCTCCAGCAGGCTCCTCTTGTCCAGCATCCACTAGCAGCTGTCCTGCTACTCCAGCTTGATCTCCTGGTACCATCTCCAGATGAATCTTTTCTTCCTTTGATCAGACAAGCTATCAATATTTTGTACAGTCCCATACAGCAGTTTTCTTGCAGGGCGATCCTTTGCAGTACAGCGTATACAGAGAGGAGGCGATTGATGCCATGATAGCTGCTTTGGAGCAGAGTTCACAGAGCAGAAAGGTCCAAGAACAATGTGCTCGTGCGCTTTTAATCTTGGCTGGGCGGTTTTCTTCTTCAGGAGAACCCATAGCAGAAGCATGGCTACTAAAGAGAGCAGGTCTAGACGATTCCCTCTTTGAATCCTTTAGGAGAACAGAGATATTCAAAGATAAGAGCGTTCGAGCGGTATGTTCAAATATCTGAAAACTATGTTTTCTGATTACCTTACAATTTGCTGAGTAAATCAGTTTATGTTTGCTTGTTCTTTTAACGATCATGTTTGTGCTATTGACCAGGAAGAAGAAAAGGTGGTTGAAGAACGTCTGAAGAAACTTGCCTCAATGTTATTGAACAGTGGGGGCAAAAGGTTCCTCATGGCACTGTCAAACTGCATATCCGATGGAATCCCGAGTCTGAGTCGATCCTGTCTCATCACCATAACATGGATGAGCAGCTCCCTCTCACCACTGCGTGGATGCAACGATTTCCAGCCTCTAGCATGCTCCATTCTTGCGCCTAAGCTTTTAGATAGCTTAAGCTATGACAGAGTTTTGGAGGAGAGGGTGCTTGCTTCACTGTCCCTGTTGAATGTTGTGAGACATCCAGGTACATTTCCAAAGTTAGCAACACTCATTTTTCATTGCATTTGCAATCTCTCTTTTTTTTAAAAAAATATATATTTGCGATCTATCGCGTGCTGAATCGTTTTAAGCCAACCATTTGTAATCTGACAGAATGCATGGAGAAGGTTTTCCCACTGAAGAAAGAGACGATCGAGTCACTGCAGGATCTTGCAGAGGTGACCTGGACTGCAAAGGAGCTCCTCTTTGCCTGCTGCAGATGACTTGCAATTGCAAGGTCGTCTGGTCATCAGTGATCAAGACCACACCAGCATGCAATTGAGTAATTGGTTACAAAAAGTGTTGTAATAGCCATTGTTCTGTACACAAATTGTTCTGTTGATATGTAAAGCCTTATAGCTTCTTTCCCTCTCAATAAACTTCATTTTCGCTGTTAGATTACATTCTGTCTGTGAATGGCTTCATTTCTTCAGCTGTACATTGTCCCTGCCTTGACATGCTCCTTTGGATCTCACATCATCAGAAGTAGGAAGTCTATCTTTTTGCACAAGGATTTGTTTTGGAATATTGGACTCTCCTTTGCATCATCACCAGCAAACAAGTTTGTAGGAGGTTTGCAATGAGTTTGCGAAAGCATTTTAAATTTTCCATATTTATGATTTCGTTTATGACGGATTCAACGGCTGATCTGGTCCAACTGCTTAAATCAAATTCAAAAAAAAAAGAGAGAGAGAGAGGAGGTTGGTCTGGTCCAATTCATGCAACACGTATCAGCAACTGGATAAGGGCGAGAGCAATTTCTAGGCCCTTCGTCTGACTAAGTAATCTTGTTTGGGACGCGAGAATTGTTTCCACGTCAAACGTTTTGTTCGGCTGGCTGTGGCTAGTAGCTGGTGTTGATTTGTTGTTAATTCTGCTGGTGGCTGGTAGCTGATGCTGATTTGATATAAGAGAAAGGCACTGCTGGCTGACAAGCCAGAGCGAAAGTGGACTCATTTGAAATACGAGAATTGTTCGGGTACTGCACACAAAAGTGTTCCTCGTGAGGCCTATCCAATTCTTTGCAAGACCATAGACCGACACTCCGACAGGGGCTTTTTTAGAACATGGAAAATTTCTTCAACGTCATTGAAATCTTTGACTGCCACCTGTGCACTGAAATTCTTGCCAATTTTTTCTTCAGCACTCAAAAAAAACAAAAAAAAAACTTGTGTGTGACCTACAAGCCCTTGCCTTTACCTACCCACCCTCCTCCCCCCTTCATGTTTCAACCGAATCGCTGAATCGGAGGCGAATTCCCAGCTCGGCTGGGCGAGTGATTCCACCCCACTCCCAATTCCGACAGCCGGGCCAGTCTCTACGGCAACAGAAACACGAATTCGTAAAGAGGATTCCGTCCCGTTCGCGCGACGCGACCACGTCTTCTCGAGCCCCTCGGCCCCCACCTCCACGCCTGCGCTGCGATCTCCGCTGGTTGCCGGCCTCTCCCCCGCCGCCGCCGGCGCGTCGCGGCTCTGGGGGCACCGGACCCACCTCCACCCCCTAGATCGGGCGCCTCCTCCGCCAGCCGCTGGTCTCACACCCCGCCTCTCCCCTCTGGGGCCGGGCGAGCTCGCCGTGGAGAGGAGAGGTTACCGCCGCCCGGCAGGAGGTGCGACGGCAGAGGAGTCCTGCTCTTCCTCCTCGCCGAGCCCCCTTGCGGATCCATCCGTGCTGATTCCTACTGCTGGTGAGAAACCCATAAACTATACGTTGGGGGGTGTGGTTCATTTCGCACTGTTTTTTTTTTTGGGTTCTCGACTCGAGTAGGTGCCTTTCTGCCAATTTCCCGCCCAATTGGTGTAAGTGCATCTGCAATTGGGAGGAATTTATGACTCCAGCTGCTTTTCAATGCTGCGGGTGGCTCTTGAGCATGCACAAGGGCTCAAATGGGTCCTTGATCCATGGGGCATCTTCTCAAACTTTTACTTTCCATGTTAGCTTACATAAGTGCATTAATTAGCTCTTATGCGTGCTAATATCCATTAGTAAATGCAATTAGGAAAAATGTCCTTTTATGTGGCTACCTTTTTTTTTCTTTAGAAATGAAATTGTATCAGATCACAGGATTGAAATTTCTTTGGTTTCCTCTATATCTGCAGTATCTTGGTCGAGCAGGTACTAAATTCACAATGGGAAACATCAACAAGTCTGCTGCTACTAATGCTTGAAAGATTCCTACTTGCCAGTTGCCAGCGGTGGCTTGGGAAAATAGTGAAGTTACAAATGCAAGTGTCTTTGCCTATTGATTCCATTAAGTTGCCGCATCGCTTGCATTTCACCTGAAATTTTCCGAAAATAGTTATTCATTATGCAGCACGGGTGTTGGTATTGACATAATTTTCATGGTTGGATGATAAAAGGACTGCGTAGTATTCATTATGCAGCACGGGTGTTGGTATTGACATAATTTTCATGGTTGGATGATAAAAGGACTGCGTGGGATGAGAAGAGTTTGAAAGAGTGTTTCGATGAACATCCTACTAGAGCTTAAGCATCTCAAGCTCTTTAGCTTGCCCGCAAGGCCTGTCATCTGCAAAGGCCTTCTGATAGTGATTGTCCTTATTGTATTGAGAGCAATTTTGTCTCCATTTCTTGCCATAAACTCGTCTGAGAAGGAAGAATTTTTTGAGTCAACAGTCCCTGACTTGTTTCCTGGAATCAGACGAGACAAGTTTGTTGAGGTCCCACAGATTATATGGGGATTGAACAATCAGAAAATTGCATTCGCCAGGGCATGCTTGACTGCAAGATTCCTGAACAGGTCTCTTCTAATGCCAAGCCTGAGTGCTTCACTCTTCTACAAAGAGGTTGACTTGCTGCAGCCGATCGATTTTGACAAGGTGTTTGACTTTAGCAAGTTCAATGCGCGTTGTCATGGCTTTGTAAGGTTAGCTCGGTATTCAGAAGTTTTGAATAGAAGCGAGCCTTTGAAACTCCAAAAGGGAAGTGGTAGAAGGTGGACGGTAGAGAGAGACTTGGATCAACTGCAGCAATTCATAGGGGGCAAGGCGGATGACTCTGAAGTCATTGAAATTGTTGGGAAACATCCGTTTTTGTGGCCTGACCACTGGCCAGTCAAAGACTATGCCAAAATCTTTGATTGCCTTGTCTTAGTTCCTGAGATAGAAACCGAAGTGGTTAAGGTCATATCCAAGATTAGAGAGGCGGGCCAAAGAGCAAGACATGAAGCTGGGGTTTCTCATAGTAAGCAGAGGAGAGACGGTTCCACTAATCTGCCTATACCATACGTTGCTGTTCACATGAGGATAGAAAAGGATTGGATGATACATTGCAAGAAGTGGGAGCAGCGGTCCAAGTCACATGAAATCTGCAGCAGTAAAGAAGAGATCATTCATAAGGTCTCACAGATCACTGATCTACGCCGACCAGTCGTCGTTTATCTGGCAGTAGCTGACAGCCTTCTTGAAGATGATTCAATAACCAGCGGGTGGAGAGTGGGTATGGTTGCTTATGAGAAGAAGAAACTTGGAGTTACTGACATCTATGATAGGCAACCATACCTTATAAAGTCTGCCATCGACTTTGAGGTGTGCTCGAGAGCAGATGTGTTTGTTGGCAATAGCTTCTCGACGTTCTCCATCCTTGTAGTGCTGTCCAGAACAGAAAGGTTATATAACCTAGGAAAGGCTAGCTCATGTGGCGAGAACATCGGTCTTTCATCATATGCATACAATGTCATGGGCGATGATGGTGGACCACAGAGATGGATGACGGATATGTCCGATACAAACCTTCAGAGGCTAAGTTATGGAACGAATAATGTCTCATGCCACTGACTTTTGACACATAACACTTGACTCAACATGGTTGTATTCAGGAGGATGATCCTTGTTTGAATTTGATTTTATCTTCAAACAGGACAAGTATGTGCAGCCAGTTTGTGGTGCTTCTAATTTTGAAACTGGAACCGACATGTCGCACTTGTGAAAGACTATGGCAAAGAGTTGTCTGTATACTTCTGTGTTTATAGATGTGCTGAAAAGCATTTTTTTGAGGGCGATGTGCTGAAAAGCATTGACATGTATTGGGCAGTCTTTAGTTAGTAAAGCTGAATGTTGTGTGATGGTTTGTATCTGTGACGTTCATTTTTTTATGATTTCAGAAGCAGATCTACACATTTGTTTGTCTGCAGTCAGTGTTTCTGCTGTAAGATGGTTTGCTGTGTTTTGAACTATTAGTCTGCACTCTGCAGCATTATCCAGTGACCTCCTTGCATAAGGATCCTGCCTCGAATGCTTAGTGTTACAGTATGTCTTTATTTGATCTCATCAATACAGCAGTCATGGTTGAGGCCATGAAAGCCATGGTTAAGGCTATTGTAACAGCCATGGTTAAGGGCGTGAATGAGCTTTATTGCTGATATTAGAGAGAGAATTCAAGGACTGCACTAATGTTAGCCATAACATCCATCTTGTAATCCCCTATATATATATATATATATGTAACCTTGAGATCAATAAGAGATTGTCAATTCACTAGTCTCATTGTCTCTACAATTTCTATTCATAAGACGTTATCAGCAGCTCCAAGAAAACTGAGCAAGAAAAAAAGAGGAAGTGATCACCAGCAACTTAAAAGGGTAAGATGGCTCGACGTTTGATTCCCCTTGATGCCAGATTCTCCCTCCCTCGCAACCTTCGTGCCCGCCATCTTCGTCACCTCATGCATCAACAGCTCGCCGCACTTCTCCGGACACCAGTGCGCTGTCCTCAACACGGCGAGGGCCGTGGCCTCCGGTCTCCTCGCTATGGCTTCTTCAGCCGTGCAGACGACACTGCAACAACACCGCTGCCCGCAGAACCACCCGAGCCGACAGCAACGACTCCAGCACCCTGGCGACTCACCGCGGTCCTCCGGTGATGCCCGACACCTGCACTGCGCCAGAACGCATTCTGGTGTCGCTGCGTCATTTGCAAGTCCCAAGGATGGACTGCAAGGGTGCGGCTACAGCCCGATGGGCTGCCGCCGGAGGTGCCGGACATGGTGACATCTTACTGCCCTTGCCACGGCTGGACGATGCGAGGACAGTCCTTCATCAATAGAGCATGGCTTCGCCATGGCCTCGCCGCGTCGCGCCATTTCACCATCGCCTTCGCCGGACTACAAGCCGGCGATGCCACTGTACTCTCCAACACCGGCTGCACCGCCGGATTTCCTCCTCAGAGGCACCATAGCCGCACCCTTGCAGTCCATCCATGGAACTCTCAATGGCGCGGCGACTACACCAGAATGCATTCTGGCATAGTACTGACATCATCGGAGGTCCGTGGCGAGTCGCGAGGGTGCTCGAGTCGCTGCTGTCGGCTCAGGTGGTTTTGCGGGCAGCGGCGCTATTGTCGTGGCGCCGTCCTACACGGTTGAAGAAGCCATAGCGAGAAGACGGGGCACCACGGTCCCTGCCGCGTTGAGGACAATGCACAGGTGCCCGGAGAAGTACAACGAACTGTTGATGCATGAGGCGACGAAGATGGCGGGCATGAAGGATGCGAGGGAGGGAGGATCCAGCATCAAGGGGAATCAAACGTCGAGCCATCTTACCCTTTTATGTTGCCAGTGATCACTTCCTCTCTTTTTTTTCTTGCTTAGTTTTCTTAGATCTGCTGATAACGTGTTATGAATAGAAATTGTAGAGACAAAAAGAATAGCGAATTGACAATCTCTTACTGATCTCAAGGTTACATATATATATAGGGGATTACAAGGATTACAATGAGATCAAGTGGAATTTCCATTCATAACACTTAGTGTTTCTGCAGGCCGAACAAGGGACTACGGGTGTGGAACATTTTGGAGACGTCGAAACTGCAAACTCAAATGGGATAAAACAGAACGGCCCACGTTCAAAGGTATCCACAAAGGTGAAGGGTCCACAATTCCAACTGTTGCTATCCTCAACGATGGATCTGAAAACCAAATGCATCCTTCCCGAAAATAAACAGATAATTACCATCGATCCATTATGCTTGAAATTAATTTGAGGCCTCAGTCAAAAGTTCATGGCCTAAACTTCAAAGCAAATCGCTCAGCGTTAGCATCAAAAGGAAAAGTTTTTGTATCCCAACAGACTGTACGCGCCGGTGAGCTGCAGTGCAGCACGAATTGCACGCCGGCAGCAGCAATAGCACAGCATCAACATCTCAGTCCTCACTCCTCAGAACGCAGTAGACACAGGAACAGGCAGACAGCCCAAAACTGCACTAGTAAAAATTTGCACTTCACTGTACATAAGCTTACATGAGTTTCCAGATCACATTTCAGCTCACAACGTTAACAAAAACTACGGTTACAGATGCTGCTGGACTACGTAGAGAGGACCCAGAGCAGATCCAATAAATTGCTGGAGCCTACAAAGCTTGAAGCTTAGAACAGCCAGTGCTTCTTTTTAGTTTTGCGTGTTGGGAGATCTGAAAGCATGAGTACGAGATCAGATGAACTAGTGTGACAAGAAATAATCTCAGTAAAAATTGATGGAATAGAAGCAATCAAGTATCTAGGAGGTCACCTTCAATTGCATACAATGAATTGTAATGTACTTCGCACCAGAAACTAAGCCAAAGCTCTGCACAAAGTATTCTAGAAACTTAGCAAAGCTCTATAATCACAGAAAATCACGATAACAAGGAGATTGGAGTGATGATAGAAAATTGATACATACTCCCTCCATTTCATATTGTAGGTCGTTTTAGGATTTCTAGATACATTGCATGTGCTATGTACCTAGATATACATTATGTCTAAATAAATAGCAAAAACTATGTATCTAGATTTGCTAAAACGACCTACAATTTGGAACACAGGGAGTAATTGATAACTGGAGAAAACAGGATCCAACTCTGACCTCTTGTGGGAGTGGCATCTCGGGATATTATCTCGACTAGGCATGTGTCTCTAAACGATGTCAACAGGCATATTTTAGCAGAAAACTGATTCAACAGAAAAGCTTGCCGTTAGGAAAAAGTACATATAATGCCTACTAATAATTTAACAATTGGTTTACTCAATGGATGAATGGAAACATTTTGAAAGCAACGATTAAAGAATTATTCATAAAATAAACACACAATTTATTACTATCTCCAGACACATATAAGTGATGTTCTGGACATAAAACATTCAACAGTCATCAAAATGTTTCATGATACTTCGATCACTAATCTCCATTTGTAATATTTTACAGAGTAAAGAAAAAATAAAATACTTGTGATACTAACTTTGGTGAGAAATTTCCTCTACTATTATATATTCTTTTTTAAAATCTTAACCTGTAAAGAGATATGGGTAATGAAAATTTAGATAGTTGGACTACATGACGCAACTCAAAACATCACTTATTTATGAATGCAACGAGTAGAATATTAAAGTGTCTATGGACTTTATTAGGGCAAACTATTAAGAAAACATCACAATGAATCTACAGCTAGAACTAGAGACCACAAGATAAATAATGCCAAAACCTGTAGATAAAATGTTTTACTCATAGCTGAAAGTGCTATGTTACCCTGTCTGCAGCCGCCTGTAAGGTCACATGATCTCCCCATTCCCCAGATCTACAATGTCATATATAAGAAAGCCAGCATCAAAACATGAACAATAAATAGAATGGTTCATATAACTGATTATTAGGCATCTTGAATCCAGGATGGACCAAAACCTTTTCATTTTCTTCAGATAAACCTTATATTCCATTGGTACATAGCCTTCATAGTGCTTCCTGAATTCCTTTAGCTAAAACAGAAAGATATACCTCAGGATAGTAACTAAGATATCAAGTTATTTCCTTATACAATACAATAACAAGTTATATCAGCTATATCAGATAAACAGAGAGGGAATGAGGGATGTGACCTGCTTTACTACTGCCTTCCTCACGTGTTTGTGATAGTCAGGATTCCGGAATATCTGGTCTGCCAGGGCTCGGAACTGTAACAAAGACACATACACAAAAAGGAGAAAGGTTGAAGACACAATAAAATTCAACCTTGTAGATGTACCGAAATATCATACTCCGATACGCTCAGTGGGAAGAAGATATAATAAATCATCACTGCCTAAGTAAGGGCTAGATCCAAGCAATATTTCCTGCTGACCTACTAAGTTTACTAGTACAAATGGAGACGAATGTACTATATAGCAATTAATCTACAGAGAGTTAGGTGACTGATTTAGAATATAATAGAAATGCGCTGATTGGATTTTCTTCATAGAATTGAGGTAGTAATTCTGCCAAACATGTAAAAAGCTAACCTGACAATTCCCATCTCCTTCTATCTGATATTCAGCTAAGCCGTACGTGCCCAATCTATCAGAAAAAAAGTATGAGTTGAATAACTAAAAACAAAAAATAGAGGATAAAAACAAGAATATAATGAAGAATTTACCTTTCCAATAACGATTCATGATCTATCGTCGCATTATTAAAATCTGGAATTTTCCCATTCACTCGAGGAGTGTGCTGTTATTAAGGACATAAGTAAACTTGGTACAAGGGGTAGTAGTGTAACTAACAGAACAGTAGTTTGATTTAATAGAACGAAGATAGATAATATTGTTGTATTGATAAATACAGAACACTTTTGTAATAAAAATGAGTATATATTATATAAGAAACCACATTGTTTATTATTGCCAAATATCTTTATTGAATGCTACATAGGCATGTTATATCTTATGGTAAACAACTAAAGGGTGTACCCAGTGCCGTAGGCTTTCCGCACTGTGCGGGGTCTGGGGAAGGGTTGTTTTTAAGCTCCAAGCCTTACCCACACAAATGTGCAGAGGCTGGGGCTCGAACCCGGGACCTTCCGGTTACAGACGGTAGGCTCTACCGCTGCACCAAGCCCGCCCTTCATCTTATGGTAAACAACTCAATAATAATTTTCTGCAATTAGAATATATGGTAGATCCAAAAGGTAAACTTCAAGAAAGCAAAGGCGCCAACATTATCAGAAAAAAACATATTACTCAACAGTTAGAGTAGTACTGGGATCGAATCTAAGTGGGACAGGCGCCTTCCAAGGCTCTTCCCACTGTTTGTTGTGTTTGTTGCTTCAGTTATAAGTGTACCAATGGTCACTTCCTCCTCACTCTCCTGAGTACTGCTGCTAATACTCGAGGAAGAGCTTTTGCTAACACGTTCCTGCTGTTCAGACATGTTATCTCACAAGGAACATTGAGGTTGCCTGGGCTGACTCTGTAGGCTGCAAATTAAGAAAGAATACAATTTGGTGATGTGTAACATGAACAAGCACAAATATCTATAATGTAACTGGTAGGTAGCAAGCCAGCTAGCTCTTGTTTAAGATATTACATAAAATGGCTTCTACACTAGCAGCACCGCCTAGAGACTCAGATATTCTACTGCTTGGTACTCTCGAATTATTACTGCAGCCTGTGAAAAACAAGTTTACGGCTATGCGTACCGCCCCCAAGGAAATACGAAGATTGGCATCGCTGCCTACAGATTCCTACTGTTCATTTCATGCAGCACACAGATCCCAAGTAACTAAACAGTGACCATAGTCCTTTTCATAAGAAAGAATTACTATTTATTCGCAAACTGATTGTCAGTATAGACGCGGTGTCCACATCACAATCCACAAGCTCTTCCAGATCCCATGCTCAATTTCTAAACAGCGGGCGTTTCTCCGAAGAAACTATAGTCCAAGAAACGAATGCGCGGCGCGGGCGGCACGTCGAGGCGCTGAGACGCTCTCAGCCGCGTGGGGCGGCGCCGGTCCGCTCGATTCCGCCGGCGCCGGCGGACGGTACCAGGCCCCGCCGGCGCCCACCGGTGATCCGCGAGTGAACCCCCCGAGCCGAGATCCTCCCTCAGCACGGAGCTAAGCGAACACCACAAAAGGATTCACCGGCACAAGGGGAGGGGGGGGGGGCGAGAGGGGGAAGCAAGCGCATCCAAGACGCAACAGAAAAAAAACAGAGCAGAGCTTGGCGCCGCCGGGGCGACGGATCCAAGGACCGGGCAAGCGGGACGCTCCGGCCTCGGCAAGAACCTAGCGAAGTGGTACTGCTCATGGAAAGGAGACTCACCGGCAGCTCGGATCGGAGGCGGTGGCGCGCGCGTGGGGGCGGGGGCCGGGGCACAGGAGACGGGGAGGCAGCCGCTTAAACTAAGCTCCTCCCTCTCTCCCTCTTTCGCATCAAAAATCTCTCTTTCGTGGAGAAGGGAAGTTTCCTTGTCTGGAGTTTAACCAAAATGACCCCTGGATTAATGCTCTTGTTGCGAGTGGGCCCTTCGGCCCTTCCCCCGGAAAACACACAACGCTATTACTACGTGTTTGACTATATTTGGCTAGCTTTTGCCTCCCTTTAGCATATGTTGATGGGATCCTTGATTCTTCAACCTTTCGTGATCCAAGTCTAGCGAGAGCAACAGCTTACGTTAAGTCTAGTTAACTGCAGGGGCGGAGCCAGAATTTGATCATTGGGGGCCAAGCAGTGATTGGGGGGGCAACAGTCTTGCCGTAGGTTGCTGCTGGGGGTAAGTTCCACTTTTGATAGGGAAATTGGTCTGTGACACATCCCCAAATTTTGTGCACAACACACTCTACTCTTTGAAATTGTGCACAGTACACTCCATTCTTTGATTTTTGTCTCCAACACACCGCAGCACATAAAAGGTCTTCTTTGGCCTTGCAAAAACCGGGCCCACCCGTCAGCTCTCTCCCTCTCCCCCGTCAGCAAGGCCGGCGCGCGCTCAAGGCCGGCGGCGGCGCCTCCAAGGCCGATGTGGCTGCAGCAGGCCGTCGGGGCAGGCACGGGCGGCATGGCGGCACGGGCGCCTAAGCTCCGGCGTCACGGTCCGGCGCGTGCTTCAGCAGGAGCGGCACGCGGCGAGGCAGGCTAGGTGGGCGCGGCGCTCGGCGAGGCAGGCCCCTGACGGCCTCCAGCGAGCCGCAGGGCCGCGGCACCCTTCCTCCGCTCCCTCTCCCAGCGAGGCGCGCCGTCTTTGGAGCTCGCCGGGGTAGCGGGTGGGGCGGGGGGCAGCGGGTGGACGGACGGCGCCCCCCTCCATCCTCTCCCTCGCCGGCGGCGGATGGCCGCCCGGGGCGTCGGCAGAGCTCGGCGCGGCGTGTAGGGGCCCCGCGAGCTCCTCGTCCTCCCCGGCCTGCAGGGCACCCTGTCCGCGGCGCCGGCGAGCGCATGGCTACGAGTGCCTCGCCCCTCCGCTCCCTCACGTGCCGGGCGCCGGAGCTGCAGCTTGCGTGCAGTGGCCGGCGGATCCTCCCACTCCTTCCCCTTCCCATGGCGGATCCGCGGGCGGCGGCGGTGGACGGAGCCGCCTCGGCTGCTCCGCCGCACCCGGAGCAGGGGCAGCCTGGTGGCGCGAGCAGCAGCAGCTCCGCCCTGCCGGCGGCTCCTTCGGCGCCGAGCTCGGCGCGGATCCGCCCCAGGCTCAAGCTCCCCGGCGACGCGTCGCGGCTCGGATCCGGTGGCCAGAGATCAGGGAGTGTGTTGACGGGGGAGAGGGAGAGAGCTGACGGGTGGGCCCGGTTTTTGCAAGGGCAAAGAAGACCTTTTATGTGCTGCGGTGTGTTGGAGACAAAAATCAAAGAATGGAGCGTGCTGTGCATAATTTCAAAGAATGGAGTGTGTTGTGCACAAAATCACCATTTGGGGATGTGCCACAGACCAATTTCCCCTTTTGATAATGGTGCTACGGGATCATTAGGGGCCAGGCCCCTGCCCGCCCCCCTGTCTCCGCCCCTGGTTAACTGTGTGTTTCCATATTGCATTGGGAGTTTTGCTCTCTCTCTCTCATATGCAGAAAAAATTCAGTAGCTTTAACAGGCGCGCATCCCACTTCAAAAATCCGTTTCAAAACACTTGAAAATGACATCGACTATAATAGCTTTGAAAAGGGTATATAAAGAATATTAGATGAGAGGCATCTGTTGTCAAATAATATGCTCTTCAGGAGCAACTGCTAGTCTGTTGAAGTCTTGAAGTCTTGAAGGAGCTTCACATGGATGCAATGCAGCTTCAACACACTGAATCTTATCAAATAAAATAAAAAGGGGAAAATAGAAATTTTCACTTTAAGATAATTCTTCCTTTTTTCAGGATGGCCACTAATAATTGAAAATGGAAATTCCAATTAAAAAGCAGTCTGCAAGGCGTCCGCTAAGACTTTGAAAGTATTCCATAGTTTTCGTGCTTACCGTCCCTCCTCCTATCGACACAAGTGTGCGCATCAGTCAGTGTGTGTTCCACGGGCCGGACAATCATGTGGCAACATAATTGAAAGAGCTGTATCAACAAGCTTAAAATATGACAACGCATCTACTCCTTTTGTGCCCAAAATCAGAGAAAGAAGTAGCGATAACAATTATGACTACATTATAGTATCAAACAGCCATGTGTTCTACACTGGAATCTCTCTTCCAATATTCTGCTCTTCAAAAGCAACTACCAGTCTGTTGAAAAAAAGTATAAGAGGATGCAGTGCAAGTCAGATTTGAACTACCAGTATAGGTTATTTTCATGTAATCCAACTTTTTGCTGATGTGAAAGCCTATGCTGCAGTGTACACCGTGTAAATCCCCAAATTACAGAAGGGGCATTCAGGAGCACGACAACGAAATCTGATCTTCAGGGTTGCACTCACTTGACTTTTCTTTGTATTGTGTATCAGTAATAGTATATTACTGTGTTTCACATGTATTACAGAAGGGATTAAGCACAGAACATGAACCAATTCTTGCATAGAGTTTCTTTCAGTCACAAGAGTGATGAGCATGGAGCCAAAAGATTTCAATGAGGGGTTGATCAGTCTTCTATCCTTGCAAAGCAGAACAGCTATGAGCGTTGCCTAATGTTGATTAGCTCGATGTCGAAGATAAGTGTACCGAGAGTGGAACCCTCGCCGTTTGCCAGACGTGTGGGGTTGAATATAGTAGTAAATAGCCTCTGCCGATCAAAGAACTGCACATGAAACAGCAGGCCAAATTAGTAAGTAGTTATGTCCAGGTAGCAGTACCATTTATATCTTTCAAAGATGGATATGAAGTATTTTCTGAATCCAAGCACGCCCATGCATCCCAAGGGAATATACCAACAAGGAATATACCGCTATGAAGCCATCTTTCAATAAATTGTGCACGCAACAGAAAGTAATGATTACTTGATTAGGAGTTGGCCAGACTGGAGATACTTCAGTTGATCACCAGTACATGATATAATAATAAACATAGAATATTGACAGCACGGGACTTACGTTAGGAGGGATAGGTTCTTGTGATGTGTTCTGATATCCCTGTGATGGTGGAATGATCACACGGCGAAGACCACCAACTCTCATGGACTTCACTGCTGCTTCAATACCAGGTATAACCTGCAAGATCAATGTATTATATAGCTGGAGTCTCAACACAGCATGATTCCATAAAAAGACATCCCATGTAATTTATTTTTTTGTCAGATGTCAAGAGTCAAGACCATGGGCACGAACAATTATCAGGGAATTCAAAATACATAAGAGCAGATATAGTTCGTGCTCCTACAGATGCATAGCAACTGAGATGCCAAAATAAAAATAGCCTGCAATAAATATACTCCACAATAGTGATTGTGCAGGTCGAGGTCAGATGTATTTTTGTGACATAGGTGTTTCTAGTTTGTTGGCTTAGTGGTGTGTGTGTGGGTGGGTGGGTGTTGTAAGGGTTCTTACCTCTTTTTCTTCTTCTTAATATAATGATGCGCAGCTCTCCTGCGTGTTCGAGAAAAAAAAATATATATATACTCCACAATAGAATAAGTGTAGCCCTACATATGGAAGATCAGATGGGATCCTTATGCATGTTTCAAGAACATAGGAATATCAATGCTATGCTGTAGTAGTGTAATATCAAACTTCACCCAAGAGACTTTAGAGTGGAAGAATTCAAAGTTCAGGTAAGATCTTTATCCAAAACTGAAGCAGTATAGCGTATGGTATACTCTATATACAATTCCGGGTTTTTTTTCACTATTTCTGCATCGAGTTGGAATGGAATCTGTATCTCACTTTTCCAGACCCAATGGTGAAGACAAACGGCATGGGATCACCAGTCTCGTCCTTATGATCATAGGTGGAATCAAAGCGCCATCCTTGTTTTGCTGCCAATCTTCCATAGTAATGAATTGCAACCTATGTAGTTCATATAAGTGAGAAGAACCTTAGAGCCTTTCATACACATTTCTCAAAAATAATACATGCAAAAAAGTACTGCATAAGCATTCCATGCGCTTGCAGCTTCTTCATCATAAGCAGATATTTAGTGAATTTGTGACAATCAACACTCAGCATCGAGTGAAAACTGATAAACTAGAGCATCTTCAAGGTGTAAAACCGGTTAATTTGGCTAAGCAAGAATGGTGCTTAAAACAGCAATCAGTGCAAAGAGGCGAGCTTTTACCTGGTCGCCGTCGGCCGGGACCTCACCGGAACCCTCCCGGAGGTCCAGGGCCTTCACGCCGCCGGAGTCGGGGATCTCCGCGAATTTGGGGGGCGCAGCGGAGGCGGCTGCCGTGCGGAGGGCGGAGGCGGTGGCGCCCGCAACGAGGAGATGCCTTCTGGTGAGGGTGGGAGGTAGTGTTGAGGCTACAGTCACAGCTTTTCCTTTCGGAGGCGGCGGCACGGCGCCGGCGACCGCCGTGACGGCAGTCGTGACCATCGCCGGCTGTCCGCCTCTCTTCTTTTTCCTTTTTCTTTGTTTTATGATTTATGATTCAGCTTGATTTTTCTTCCTTACTTCCGAATTTGTCATTCTCTGACGTCTTCATTTTCTATTTTGATCCAGGGAAACAACTGTTGATATTTAACTATAAATATTGAATTCAATGAAACTAAAATGTAGCTAAGTGCAGAAATATGCATCCAAGATACATGATAGGACCTCTACCATGAATGCTACATCGAAGTAAAATTAGAGTCAACCATATCTTAGATCCTGTGATTGGCAACTTTCAACGACCATGGTAGTTTTTGCGATAATTTCTTAGTGCGATTTCATTATTTTTCAAGATAGGCACCTTAGAGATAAGAAAACATGATTTATCTCAAACATATGCTACATATCTCTTACTACAAATCCAGCACTATAAAAGATGTGGCCGGACAGCGTGGCCACGTCTTGTGATCTCAGTCGTCGGATCGGCCAAGCGAACGGTTCAGATCGTGTGTGTAAAAGTACTCGACCTTTAACGAAATTAACCCGTAGTCCGAACTCCTCTCTAAGATAATTTTACAAAAAACCTACATTCCAACATTTGTAAAGAAAATCTTAAATTTTCACAAAATCAACACCCTGGCCTTGTCCGCTCTCAAAATTTTATTTAGAAAAACTCTCGAATTTTAATTAAATCAAATCATAACCCGTTCCACCAGTTCCTTCTACACGGGTAACATTATCTTACACACTAACCTGCTACAATATGAGACTCTATTCTTGTAATAAAAAGAACGGATGAAACCTATATAAATACATCATTTCTAGTACTGACAACACTATTTTTATAAATGAAGTATCACAGCAACATAAGATCTTATCTTGCTAAAAATATAATATTCTACCACCATTTTTATATGGCTTCTCATGCTATCTTCATAATCTCTAAATACGATTCCTGCACCAAATCGGGCGAATCTATCGTGCCACGTCGCCCGCTAATCTACTGGCCGTTGGATCTTGTAAAGTTGTGATATCGACCGTTTGATCTGGTTAGGCGCGGACCTCATGCCTGTTAAGCCAAGGATTCGCGGCGCTCGCGAATCGTAGCGAACACGCTCAGGCGCCTCCGCCTGCCGCGCCGCCTGCCGCCCTTTGGCCTTTGCCAACCGCGTCGCTGCTCCTCCCTCTGCTTGCAGCACCCGCCATTGTTCTCCCTGACGGGCAACCCACCGATGCCATCTTCCTGGCGCCGACTCCCTTCCCGCGGTGGCCCCAGGCCCGTGCGAGGCCAGGCCGAGGCTGGCCACGGCCGCGGGGGGCGGCCAAGTGGAGCGCGAGGCGCGGCAGCCGCAGGCGGGGCAAGACCACGACCCAGCAAGGGAGGCCCGGTGGCTCGACGAGCAGCTCTGCGCGGTGCGGCGTGGCGGCCCAACAGGATGCTCGGGGCCTGGCAGGACCGCGGGAGGCGCGGCGCAGCGGCGGCTCGGAACGGCGCCGCGGCGGCTGGGCGCAGCTACCCGGCGGGCAACTCGACACGGCAGCTCCTCATCCGCTGCGGCCTCACCTACCGGCTGCCGACCGTGCTGGAGGAGGCGAGGTCCAAAGGGAGGAAGCACACCCGCACGCCTCAAGCCTCTCGAACTACGAGATTCTCAACGCTTCGCACTGCTTCGTCCCCCACTGCCTCTGAAAGACCGGATCGGGTGCTCTAGCCTAAGAGGGGGAGGGGGTGAATTAGGCAAATTAAAACTTTAATCTATGGCTCAAACTAAATTGCACAATATTAAACTAAAACATGCTATCTATATGTGCAACTAAAGTTATTCTAGTGTGAAACCCTTATTCCAAAAGAGTTTAGCAACCTATAGCCTTTCCTATCAAGAAACTACTCTATGAAAGTAAAGACATACAAAGATTGCTAATATGAAATGCGGAAACTTAAAGAGCGGGAAAGGAGGAAACAAACTCTCGACGCGGGTGTTTATCTCGTGGTTCGGTTAGCCACAAAGGCACACATACATCCACATTGTTGAAGCACTCACTAAGAGTATCGCTTCTCGGTAATCAAGTCTCTTCCGCAGACTCAACCACGGTCACCTGGATCCCGATTTCCACTAAGGAGGTTCTCCACAAAGGATGGGGGTCTCTACATCCCCCGCACAAGATCGTCCACGCCGCTCCACACCAAGTCAGAGGGTCGTTGACGTTGCCGGCGAGCCACAAAGCTCCAAGGGGCCGGCACTCCAAGATATCTTCTTCGGTTCACAAGAGAACCGCAGCACAAAGACACAAAGCCTTGCTTGTTCACTCTCTAAAAAGCTAACCTAACACTAACACTCTCAAATGTGTGCTAAGGACTAAAGATATGATCAATAAGCATTTGGATGGCTTGGAGATGTTCTTGGGTGTGTTTGAGGCTTGTAGTAACTTCATTAAACTTCAAATGGCCGGGGGGTGGCATATATATAGGCCACAAAGTGGAGAGAGCCGTTGGGAGCCGTTACCCAACTTTTCTGCGTAGCATCGGATAGACCGACGGTGGGTCACCGGATCATCCGGTCACACTGAGCCACAGGGTAGACGTTGGGGTCTCTGACAGCTGATGTAGAAGGCACCGGATAAACCGATGGGGTGGCGTTAGTTCATCCGGTGCGCGTCGGATCATCCGGTGCTGAAGGAATTTTCGGCTGTCTGCTGACGTCATTGCTCCGATGCTATACTCCGGTGCCCGTCGGATCATCCGGTGCTGAAGACTTGGCTTCAACACACTTGACATGCTCTTTGGTACATCCTCCAGTGATTGCTCCGACGCTTCAACTTGGCTTCGTCGGATCATCCGGTGCCACTTGGCTCTTCCCTCGCCAGTGCTGCAAATTGCACCGATGTCTCGGCGTCGGTTTATCCGATGCCAACCGGATACTCCGGTGCCCCTGCATCGGATCATCCGGTGCCACTGACTTTAGCAGAACTCGTCCATTTCAATCTTTCTTTGAGTTCTTTCTTCGTGTTTAGCTTTGTTTGGCCTTTTTTAATTATCCCTGGGATCTATAATTATTCACTTGACAAACTCATTAGTTCCATTGATTGCGTTGTTACTCAATCACCAAAATCACAAAACAATAGCCTAATAGGACCATTTTCCTTACAGCCTCTCCCACGCTCTCCAACCGCAAGTACGGCGCCGGGTCGAAGACCTAGCACCATGCCGTCGATGCAGGAATTCTTCACCACGACGGCACGGCTTGCCACATCTACCGTGACTCTGTCTCGCCGCTGCAGCGTTCTCAAGCACCCTGGATGCGCTCCTCTCCTTGAGCCTCAGTAGCCGCCGAACACACGCCCAGCAAAGATGCCGCTCGCGTCGGATTGTGTGGATGTGCGTGCAGGAGATCCAGAGCTCGAGGTCCATAAGCTCCATGTGCAGTCGAGCACAGACTATGATGATTTCTCTTGCAACCATTCCATGCACACCATGTGCTCGATGATTTGTCTATGCAGCTATTTCAATTACTGATCAAATAATCATATTTAGATTTTCTGCAGAAGCAAGAATCTAACTGATAAAAGAAGAAAATAGGAATCGGTGAAATTCAGGTTACTATCCTTGCCTAAGGTAAAAAAAATCTCAGACATGAAACTTTTGACGCACATTAAACTAACATGTGTTTCAGACATATCCTGGTGTTAGCGTACTTCTCATGATATGACCATAAGTTCCTTGGGAAAATTAAACGCCACTGCTGAAGCATAGGACAGTTTGCCTCTGCACAGCTACCATCTCCCATAGATGATATACTATTAAGTTCAATTTGATATACTGGGGGCAATCAAGCCGCTGTACAATTTTGTGTAAGGTGATGCCATCATATCAATGGCTTAAGTTGAGAACCTCATTGTCTTTGTATTTCCAGCAATCTGCAGAAGTTGGGCCTCCTGCAATCATAATACACAGCTCATATTCACTTCGCTATGTGTTCTTAGGTTAGTTCACAGTTCATATAATTCCATTACTGTCTGTCTGGAGGTGAGAAAATTTTTTCCTCAGCTTAGTCATCGGAGACAACTATGGTAGCCTACTAGCTGTATTATTTTCATTACTATCTGTTTTGTATTCATTCAGGTTGAGATACTTGCGATCATGGGAAGGTAATACATAAAAGCACATGTATGTATCTCCTAATTAAAGTTGTATAACACAAGCTTCATGCTTATATATATTCCTATCTAACATTCCTGCGGTTTTCTTGCCTGTCTTCGGTAGACAGGTCTCTGATTACAGGGGTTCAGATATGGAGCACACAAGCCAAAATAGATAAACTTCGTATGGACCATTTCAATGTGAAATAATTTGACTTTTTTGTTCCTCTCACTACATATTACCAAGTGCTAATAAACAACTTTGATTGATTTTCTTAATATGTTAATCAATTGTGGGCGTCAATAATTCTCACTTCATTTTCTCATGTGTTAACACATCAACCTTGTGATCCTCCTCGTCTTCTTCCTAGGGGTACCTTCCCAGCTTATATATCAATTCCTGTTAATACATTCGAACAGGTGCATCATCACTGTATTTACTACGATCCTCTGCCCTTTAAGTTCTTGACCAATTCTTCCACTACTTTTCAATTATGTGTGAACATTATAGCAACAAATATCCAATTTTTTATTACACAATTTAAAGCTTAATATTAATTATCCCTCCAATTAAAAAATAGTCCTAATAACACGTCACCTGCCGAGGGGATAAGTACATGCACAAACAAGAATGCATACTCAACAAACCAAATAAACATGACCCGTCCACTTGCCACATGCGGCAACGCCGCAACCATTTCTGGTAATGTGTTATATTTTAATATAATGATAATTTCTTTGAAGACAATACCATCATACCTACATATAAATGTTCTTTAAGATCCATATGTAATGTATATTGGTCCGCAAGGTGTTGCAAAAAAAAAAACTTGTTCAGAAAGATGATAAAATGGGTGTTCTGCTGGCAATTTATTTTCCAAAGATAAAAAAATCCACGAATAATGATGAAAATTCAAAACAACAAATTAAGAATTTACCGCTATATTTATTCTCGCTAAGACCCGCAGGATTAAATTTTACCTCTGCCACATCAGATGTTTAGCTGCTAATTAGAAGTATTGAACGTGGGTGGATTCATAGGATGATTCGCGAGACGAATGTACTAAATCTGATTAATCTATAATTTGCTGATGTGATGCTACGGTAAAAATGTGCTAATTATAGATTAGTTAGATTGAATAGATTCATCTCGTGAATTAATTCTGGACTTCTACAATTAGTTTTCGAGATTTACTCCTTTTAAGGTGACTTAGATTTTGTATTTGCACAAGTCACCAATGTGTGGACTGTTAGATCTCGTTAAGGATCGATGTGTGGGGTCTTGTTTTGTTTTTATTTTATTTTATTTTTTTGTCTAGTGTTACAATTAGTTTTATAGTTAGGTTATATTTTAGTTCCCACAAAATTTTTGGGAGCTTTTACAACACTAATTAGTAGTATTAAATATAGACTAATTATAAACTAATTACACGGATGGAGTGAAAATCGCAAGATAAATCTATTAAGCTTAATTAATTCATCATTAGAGGTTATTTACTATAGCACTCGCGATTTCACCCGGGGGTTATGTAATGAGTTTTATCAGTTATCCACATTTAATACTCCTAATTAGTGATCAAACATTTAAAGTTACTGTAGTGCCATAAAAAATTTAGGAACTATAAACCGAAGTTTAGTCCTTCTATTTGGTATGATACGATAGAGCTAAAATTTAACCCTTAAATACAACTACCTTTTCTTGGAGGGCACACCGTCCCGGCGTCCCGTTACTTGCGCGGATTGCCGTGCAAATGAGCAGAGTAGCCCTCGCTGTGGTTGGCCAAACCTGACACATTATCCTCTCCTCCTCATCCACGCCGAGAGCATAAACAAGCAGCTCAACCAGATCAGAACCAGAGCCCCTCGGCAGAGCCCATCCCCTCTGCACATCTCGCTCTCCCTCCGCCGCGCAGTCCTCCGACCCTCCTCTCTAGCCTGCCGGAGATGGTGTCGCTGAGGTGCACCACCGCGCACCACTCCCTCCTCGGCTCGCCGACCTGCCTCGCGGGCCCGCGCCGGCGGGCGCGCCCCGTCGTGCGCGCCGCCGTCGCCGTCGAGGCCGCCGCGCAGGCCAAGGTCTCCCTCATCCGGATTGGGACGCGTGGAAGGTGTTTGAACTCGACCCTTTCTGCGGTTTCTTTGGTTGGGACGGGGGAGTGGATTTGGGGTTATGTTGGCAAAAATTGTGGCTTTAGGTTCTGGTAGGTGGATTTGGTTCTGAAAATGCGTTGCAGATGTCCGGGAGATCCTGTCTTTAGCAGTTCCACTGGGAATTGGGATTTGGTGCTGTGGCTCTGAACTTATCGGGTCTTTGGACCGGGTGAATTCGCACGGAGTATTGAGGATATTTAGCAATGCGTATTTAGCTCCGTTTGGATGCAGTTCGGGATCAGTAGTAACTGGCCGTTGACCTTGATAAAGCTAAGGCAGCGTTTAGTTTCCCAATTTTTTTCTACAGTACCCGTCACATCGGACACATGTACGAAGTATTAAATGTAGTTGAAAAAAATAAATAAGTACACAGTCTAATTGTTTCATACGAGATGAATCTAATGACGTTAATTAATCCCTAATTGGACATTAATTGTCAAGTAACAACAAAATGTGCTACAGTACCCAAACCCAAACTTTTTCACCAACTAAACACCCCCTAAGGAATGGGCTCGGCATAATTGTACATTTCATGTTGCCCCTACTATTTTTGGGTCAACGCCAGATGCCGTTCCTGCGTATTATGTAAACTAGCAAGCAGTTTCATGTCGTAGTCTTTGTCCTTGTTTAGGCTTAGTGATGTATGACTCCTACATCATTTTGATGTTTTCTTTTTCTTGAGAAAAAACCCACAACAAAATCACGGTTTACAGTCAAAGTGTATCGTTCCTCTCAGTGTTTAGTTAAAATTGTTTTTTTTAGACTATAGTATCTTGCAAGGAATATGCAAATATGTCATTCGTGTTATTGGTTATTTAGGACAGTCCTCTTGCTCTTGCACAAGCCTATGAAACTCGAGACAAACTGAAAGCTGCACACTCTGAGTTGGCTGAGGAGGGGGCTATTGAGATTGTCATCATAAAGACCACTGGGGACATTGTGTTGGACAAACCTCTTGCAGATATTGGAGGAAAGGGTTTATTCACCAAGGAGATAGATGAAGCACTCTTGAATGGAACGATTGACATTGCGGTTCACTCAATGAAAGATGTCCCAACATATCTTCCTGAAGGAACAATATTGCCCTGTAACCTCCCACGAGAGGATGTCAGAGATGCATTCATAAGCTTGACTGCAAATTCGCTTGGAGAGCTTCCTGCTGGTAGTATTGTCGGAAGTGCTTCCCTGCGGAGACAATCTCAGATTCTACGTAGATATCCATCACTTAAAGTAAGTATGATTGTTGCACTCATCACACTATTACCCCCCCCCCCCCTGTATTAACTGTCTTTGTCTTTTAGTGCTCTCAAAATAATCGTGAATCCTCTTGTGTCTTTGCTCCATGCCTTCAATAATGCGACATGCAAATAGCAGCACTATTTTTAGTGCTAGCGGATTCACTGTGTTTATAAATACTTCCTAGTATCGCGAATTTGGTGCTTTTCCTTGTATATAGTAGAGAGTGAGCTGGCTGAGCTCTTTCTTCGTCTATTCTGTCAACTGCAGTTCTCAACTCTTTTATAAACATGTATTTTTTTTAGATTTCTATGCATGTATATTTTAGATTTCTATGATTTAAAGTGGGTATTTTCATTGCTGCACATGTAAAAAGATGCTTTGCCTGGAGTTATTCTCACAATTCATGTTTTTGGTTATAAAGAGGATCATGTCCAGTTGTAGACTCTAGTCTCAGTCTTCTACATATACTTAGAAGTGTATTCTGATAATCTGATTAGGTATTCATCTTAAGAGTGTTGAATGGTTTTCAGGTAGTTAACTTCAGAGGAAATGTTCAGACACGGTTAGGGAAACTCAAGGATGGAAAGGTCCATGCTACATTGTTGGCACTGGCTGGACTAAAGCGGCTAAATGTGGCAGAAAATGCAACATCTTTATTATCAGTGGATGAAATGCTTCCAGCAGTTGCCCAAGGTGCTATTGGAATAGCTTGCCGTAGCAATGATGACAAAATGGTAAGTGGTCAAGTATTTAGTATGCTGGTAGATGAGATAAAAAAAAGGTGCCTGCATGATTCCATATACAAATTTGATGCCATCTTTTCTATATTTTCGCCACCTAACATCGAATGCACCTTTCATTAAGTGATAAGTTCAAGTGCCCATTTGTGTTCATGAATAAAGTGCACTTAGGTCCTTAAACTTTTCCTGTATCCTCACCTAGGCCAATAAACTCTCAGAGTGAGAATCTGGGTCTTCAACTGTTTAAGTGGTTTGCTCAAATTGAGAAGCTGGGTCCGTAATGGACCTTGAGTGAAGCACTTAAAAAGTTAGAATCACGGGAAAGTTTCAGGATGTCAGTTGCATTTTACTCATAACCATATTACTTTGTCAGATAATGTTGTTAAGGCACCACAGATTTGTTTTAAAATATTATTTTCTTTGTCATGCTATTGCTACTCTTCGCATTTTTATTTTCCTAGTGAAATCTTCATTTTATTTATCGTTGCTTTGTCCTAACTCTTGACCATGCTGCATGTTTTGGGTTTTCCAAAAGTATTTAATATTTGTAACTATAACTTACAGCACATCGAGAATATGTCTAATTTCTGAGTACACATTTCTGTTTTATTCTGCAATGTACATAAATCATACGCATCTAGATAGGTCATGCTAGATACTTGACGCAGTTCATTATTTGCCCCTTTGTTTGTAGATGGAGTATTTGTCCTCATTGAACCATGAAGATACCAGATTATCTGTTGCATGTGAAAGAGAATTCTTGGCGGTCCTTGATGGTAACTGCCGAACTCCAATTGCGGCCTATGCTTATCGTGATAAGGATGGGAATTGCTCATTCCGAGGTCTATTGGCCTCACCTGATGGATCTAAAGGTATCCTTGATTTTCATTTTTTTAACGAAAAAAAAATCTTGAAAGAAGTTCATTGCATTTTATCACAGAAAGAAACACTTTGTCACTTTTATGATTATGTTTACAGTATATGAGACAACAAGAAGTGGGCCGTACTCTTTTGATGACATGGTTGCTATGGGCAAAGATGCTGGTCATGAGCTGAAGGCAAAGGCTGGCCCTGGCTTCTTTGATAGCTTGCAATGAAAAGAGAACGTGCACTTTCAGTTGGGGCTCTTTTGGTTAGAAACAGACGGCCCAAGTAGAGTGTTGAGAGATTTGTTTTTGTTTTATTCTTTCTCCTAGTTCTGCTAGAGTGGTAGAGCCTTGTACCAGATGTTGAGCTACCCCATTCAAATACGTACCG
Organism: Panicum virgatum; assembly: GCF_016808335.1. Classification (NCBI taxonomy): domain Eukaryota; kingdom Viridiplantae; phylum Streptophyta; class Magnoliopsida; order Poales; family Poaceae; genus Panicum; species Panicum virgatum. Next base: position 5,118,394 of record NC_053145.1, read on the forward strand.
CCTGTTCTTTTAGCACTCTGGGTTAGAACATGAACGTCCACGGTTTTGTAATCCCCTGACTTGTGTCAAAAGAGGTATCTGCGCAGCTATATTGCAACATTGCAATCTGATGTAACTTTGCAGTTAGTTTGTTGAAAATTGAGTTCAGTATCATGATTGAGCCCATCGTGTAATATTCGCTGATGGGCCCGATGAATCCCACTGGCTGCAATCTGTTAGAGGCCTGACAAAGTATCGTACGATATTAACTACCAAGTTGAGCCTTTTCAATACTACAGCAATCCACCAGTGGTCAATCTATAAGTAATTCCAGTGTGATTCAACTGCATCAAGGCTTCTCAGGTCATGAAAGAGTTGATTACTGAAAGCTCTAGTAAAATGCATATGGATGCATGTTTATTTGACATTTACAAATATGTTTCTTCAAGAATCAAGATTCAAAAGGAGTTTTGATTTTTTTGAAATCATTATTTGCAATCATATCATTAAGACAGACAAAGGCAACACAACACTGTCGCACTTCCACAGTATCACAGATAATTGATACTTCAATGTCTGTATTGCAGAAATGAACACAATAGTTCCACATAGTCTACATTACCCCAAGCATTATCATGCTACTGAAGGCAGATCTCCTGAAGCAGAGTACGGTTAACCCTAGTGGATGCGCTGAAAAGTATGCACTTGTTAGACAGGTAGATAGCTTGTCATGATGGTTTGCTAAGCCGATATTACATTGAGTAGAGACTTTTCCCACAGGTGCCACAGTTACATCATACAGGAAAATCATAATCAGCATAAGCTAGCCGTCCTGATTCTGCATTGCTGACATGTTAGCCAGCTCTTCAGCTGTCACTGGTTTGTGCATCTGTATGAACAGGAAACCAAAATTAGGATAGTGTCTGTCAGTTTGTGTGATGATATTTCAGCTGTTTCAGTCATTAGTTTTGATGGCCTACAGCATATGTCATGCCTAACCACAGGCAGTAGAGACAGACAAACGAATGTAAATAATGTATATCAAGTGGACAAGAAACAGAATGATGTATCTGAGGTGAAGAAATAATACTCACCGCATTTGCAATAGTTAGCCAATGAAAGCACCTTGGGAGGGAATCCTCTGCTGATGGTGTGGTATCATGATTCCAGTAGGTTATGTTCTGGAATTCTGCACGTGATACAAAATTACTCACTTCACCTTCTGAATTCTGTGTATCCTTTCCTCCACTCTTCTTCTCCAATACATAACCTACAGAGAATATTCAAAGCATTATAAACTAGATAAACTAGGGGAGAAGCCAGGCAGAATCACCACCGGGTCTGCTCCATCACTCAGTGGGGTCAGCATAGCTTATGAACAGTATATTTCTACATGTTTTGCAAAATTTCATTGGGGTCGGATGACCCCAATAACATAAGGCAGCTCCGCACTTCTGTCAAATTCACAATTTCTATCGATGATCTGGAACAGCAGATCATGACCACCAATCGCCACGTACCATCAATAAGCATCTAGATTCTAGATGTACATGCAAAACTAGTATCCCCAGACATTTAGCATTTTTACCAAGAAGCCAGAAGGTCATATTTCAGATAAAAAAAGAGACCATACCACCATTCAGGGAACACTTCTGCAGTCAAACTCAAACTGAAACTTCAGGTTTTGTTGCAAAGGTTTCCTTCACAGTTTTTAGCGTGCATTTGAGTCGCAATTCAATCCTTATCAGAACAATTTACTTGAAAATAATTTTTAGGACTGCTAGAAGATCAAAAGTTGCACAGAAAGCTTCAATATTATCAGTGTCACACACAACAATTCCTCCAGTCTACCTAAAAGGAGTGCAATATGGGTGCAGCCAGTCACAATTTCAAAGATTCTATACCACTGTGTTATCAGACTATTATTCAATCCAATTGCTAATTTGCTATGAAATCTACCAGAAGTCCCCAAAAGCTTTCAGATTGATGATAAACCCACACATCTTGTAGGATTAAATGAAAGAAGAAGCAACAAATTGAGCCTCACCCCGGTAGCCATCCGGGAGTGCGAGGGTAGCACCCTGCAGCTTCCTCCCGCGGAAGAATGCCTCCTCCACCCTCACCCCCTCCACCTCCACACCTGCACGCGCCACACCATGACACCAACACTTCATCCAAATGAAGGGGGAATAAAAGGAAACCAGAGGTTCGACTCCGAGGCACGGACCTGTGCTCCTAGGTTTGAAGTAGTCGGAGACGGGGGCGCCGCCGTTCTGCCTGATGCCGCAGGGCAGGAGGTGCGCCCCGCCAAGGTCAGTGGCCGCAGGGGAGAGGTCGACGGTGGCCGTGACGCCGGCGGCGGCGGCGGCCGGAGGGGTCGCGCGCTCCATTTTCGGCTCGGTGTTTTGACGTGGGCGGGCCGTCGAGAAGATCGAGCTGAGTTTCCGACTATCTACGGCCCACAACAGTTCCCGCAGGCCGAGGAGCGAACTGGGCAGGCTTATTTTTTTACTCCCTCCATTCCAAATTATAACTCGTTCCAAGAATTTTGGAGAGTCAATTTTTTTTTAAATTTGACCAAATTTATACAACAAAATAATAATATTTACAATACTAATTAAGTATCATTAGATTATTTATTAGTTATATTTTTATAGTATATCTATTTGATGTCATAAATATTTGTGTTTCTTTATATAGTTTTGGTCAAACTTTGAGATGGTTTGACTCTCCAAGATTTTTGGAATGACTTATAATTTGGAACAGAGTGAGTATCTTTTTTTTCTGTTCTCGTGGTAATTCCTTGTATCTTTTCAATATACCAGTTTCGAATTCGAATTCAAAAACAAATATGAAAGCAAAGTACTACTCCCTCTGTCCCTTTTTAACTGTCGTCGTTGGTGTGTGTGCCACGAATTTGACTTGATTTGTAGAAAAAAAACGTGCAATATTTGTATCTCCAAATAAATTTGTTAAAAAACTAGATTAAAAAATCTATCTAATGATATTAATCATGTATCATAAATATTAATATTTTTTATATAAAATTAATCAAAGTTATTTCTCGGGAAGCGAAAGCAATAGTTATTTAGGGACGAAGGGAGTAGGTCTGTTCAGAACAGAAAAGCTAAGCAACTTGGACTGAAGAGCATCAACAAGATAACAGTAAATTAAAAATATCCAATGTTCAGAAAACAAAAGACATATCCGCCAGAGACAAAAGCAGTGACACAGGTGCCTTCGTTTTCAAAAAGAAAAAAAAAAAGACACAGGTGCTTTCAATCCTTTTTTTCTAAAAAAAACTTTTTTGCATCACCACAAGTCCACAACATTATTTCCATTCCATCCAGAGCATCAACAAAAACTTGGACAGCAAGATCACGCACAAGTAACAACCTCCTGCTGCTACCATGATCACTACAGGCCTAGCCTAGGTAGCATTGCTGCTGCTCCCGGCTGGCAGCACTGCCCGGCCTTCTTCCACCGCCGCTCCAGGCGAGCACGGCGGGGGGTAGCAGAACGGGCACTTGGCCTCGCACTCGCTGTGCGTGCAGTAGCATCGCGGCGCCGGCTGCTCCAGCGCGCAGCAAAAGCAGGGCTCGCCCACCACGCACCGCAGCCCTTTGTAGACGCACATCACCAGCTTTATCTTGTTGCTCTCGTCGTCGACCGGCGAGGTCGAGTTGCCCGTGCTCGAACTAGGGCATGGGGAGGTGAGATGGCTGTTTCTTGGGAAGATCTTCGTTTCGCCTCCATTGTCGAGCAGTGTGGAGCGGCCTGGAAATTATTTTTGGTACATTTTGAGCTTTACTATTAGTGTGGTATCAAACACATGGAAGCAAACAACAGGTTCGTCCACACAAGCCCGCAAGTAGATCTTTTTTGAGTTTCCCCCACCAAAAAAAAAACTGTTTGAGGGCTTAAGGACGAACCCACGCATGCTTACATTCTTAGCATGGAGACACAGACAGTCCTTAGTACGAGGAAACAAGAAGGCTTTGTGTGACTTACCTTGTATGCACGCGGCGAGGCATCCAAAGAGCAAAACGAGCAAGGTGGTCATCACAAACACTCTACCACCCTTCATGTTGGATCTTTTTACCTAGTATATAGTTCTACGAACGTCTGAACTGTGTGAGAGTCAGATTAGACCATATGGAATGGCTTCGGATCTTTATATATATATATATATATATATATATATATATATATATAGACACTCAGCAAAAGACACAAAATCTCAACTAAACTGATGGTGAGATATGCTGACGAATACTTGGAGGGGCATCGGACATAAGCGGAGAATAACACGTCAGTTATTTGTAGATATTGCAGTATATATATGATCAATCTCAAAGATATGTTATATAATTGGTAGAATAATATACTAGATATTTTTTCTTTCAAAAAAATATACTAGATATTTTATATAATATGTACAATGATATATACAATGTTTATTAGCAGCAATCCAGAGAGTGCTGTTAGTTGGCGTTATTTCACAAATGGGCACTCTGTTACCGGAAGGAAACAGCCAATGGCAACGTGTCGTACTCGTATATGAACGCACAACTCAGTAACAAGACAGGTTTTGAATTCATAACATAAACACGAATGAACGACGTCCTCTCTGTTCGTTTTCTTGAAGAAAACCAAGCCAGATCTCCCAAGCAAAATTCAGAGCACCAATCCAAATTCGCCGGTTTTATCTCAGAGATCTATCTAAGCAGGCCCTCGGCAGGCACATATGAATGAACACTAGTATTCCCTGCCCATTATTTCGACGATTTTAAGGTTTTTATCATCGATCGATAGATGCAGCGACGACGACCGGCCTTCCGCCGCCATTTCAGGTGGGCAGTGGGGATTGCAGACAGGGCACTTGGCCCTGCACTCGCCGACTGTGCACACTGTGGCTCCTGCTGCGACTGGCAGCAATAGCAGGGCTCTTCACCCACACACTGCAGGACGCCTTTGTAGGTGCAGAACACCAGCGTCAGCTCGCTCTCGTCGTCCATGGTAGAGTTGACGGAGCCAGCGTCGTTATGGCACGGCCGGGTAGTTAGAGGGTAGTAGCTCTTGCTTCCTCTTCCTCCATCCTCGAGCAACAGAGAACGACCTGACAGTTTAATTAAGCTTATTGTTAATGCGATGTATGTGTGCTACATAGTCGTTAAGCTTACTCGTACGAGGAAAGGAGAAGGTTTTATGTTTATATACACTTACACTCCACACCCAGTGCGAGACATCCAAAGAGAAAAACAAATAAGATAGTCACCACAGGCGCCCCACTGCCGCTCCTCATATTGGATCTTGGTGTACCCCTAGCTCCAGCAACACCTGAACTTTGTGTGAGAGATTCAGATTAAAAAATGGAATTGGCTCCCTCCTTGCTGTATATGTAAGAGGCTCAAAGACATTTTATATATTATATGGAACATGTTGAGCATAACTGAAAAATTGACATGCTTTAGAGCCCGTTTAGGCGTTTAGTTACAAAAAATTTTCGCCCAAAAATTTTAACCTCCCCTTTGGACACATGCATGGAGCATTAAATATAGTTAAAAAATAAAACTAATTGCATAGTTTGAATGTATACGACGAGACGAATCTTTTGAGCCTAATTAGTGCATGATTAGCCATAAATACTACAGTAACCCACATGTGCTAATGATGCGGTCAAATGCCTCAAAAGATTCGTCTCGCGGTTTCCAGGTGAGTTCTGAAATTAGTTTTTTAATTAGTGTCCGAAAAACCCTCCCAACATCTGGTCAAACAGTCGATTTGACATCCAAAAATTTTCATTTTGGGAACTAAACGGCCCCCTATTAGGGGACGGACACAGACAGCTCAGTTGTGTATATCTTGAAGCAATATAGGTTGTATATCTTCAAGATATGGTGAAACAGAACACTCAGCTGTAGTGGTATATGTGCCGATGAGATTAGAGATGCATCGGACAAACGTGGAGAACAGAAACTTTACACTCTAGTGAATACTGAAAACGTACGATCTAGCTTCGAGATATATATGCTGTATATTTTGGAGAATATAAACAAGTAACTGTAGTGGTGCAGATATGCGTGATCTTTCGAGATATGCTGCACAACACAATTAATTGTAAAGGATATGGTCATCAGCAACATGCATGGCCAATCAGCCAGATACTGTACGTACATTAATTGTTTTTGAGATTGCAGAATCATACACGGGTTTAGCAACAATACAAATGCCAGATTGCTGTTGTCCTCCTTTGTCAAATGTATCCTCAGTTTGTTATTGGAAGGACACAATCCTGACTGCTGTTTTTCTCTGCTTCTCGGTTCAGCAATTTCTAATCCTACCTATGTTCATATATCCATCAAGAATCAATCTCTCCTATGTATATTTATTATATCTGCAATACACTAATCACATATTGAAATGGATTTTTGAGTTCCTTCAAATCTCTAATGTATCAGTTGATCTCGTTGGTCCCTCAGATGCTTTGACCTCCCTTACCCACCTTGAGAATTGCACCACTTGCTTTCAACAGCACCGTCTTGTTTCAACACGCACCAACCTTTGGTGCAAGCTGTCGAGGAAACCTTGGTTAATAGGAACATATGATCAATTCAACAAGCTATCTGTCAGAGGCGATGGCTTCTTCTATCCTTCTTATCACAACGCTGAGGCTATGTCCCTCTTCCAGTGCTTTGACCACCGCTCTATGCGCTTTCTTGTGCCACTTCAAAAGGTTATAAGATTGCATGACTGACCAACGAGCTCGGTTTGCCATCTGATAAGCAGTAGATAAGTACTAAATATTCATGGATCATATATGTTTATCCAGAATCACGTAAGATGTAGTAACAGCAGAGGAACACAAACAAACCTGTGCAACAGAAAGCGGCGGGTTAAGTAGAATACACAAACTCCTGAACAAATTCTCATCATTCTCTCCACCTTCTGCCTCCCCATAAACAAGTGCTTCAGCAGCGATCCCGGCAAACAGAATCATGGAGTACCTGCACTTAAGAAAAGTCAAATGTTGCACGAGAACTCCAAGTCCCAATATTCAATTATATGAGTACATGACCCATCTATGTACCTGTCAAATACTGTACTTGATAGATGTCCCTCAGCAAGTTCTTTTTCCATCTTTTCATCCCAGAATTGAGTCCCTGCCTGCAGAGGTATGGAATCACGAGTCCATGAGAGTGTTATAATGTGTGATATCTATATGAAAGGCATAAGGTGATAAAGGCAAAAGGAAATGGTGGCATAGCCGAGTTCAGAAGAAAAAGGAATGTGCCACATGTGTACAACATAAAATCTAATAATCTACTACAAGTAATAAGGCGAGCCAAATAAAAACAAGAGAACAGTATTTATTCAGAAAAGATACAGAATCTTATTCATCACAATTTCAACACTAGACGCTTCTGTTTTTAATTCACTAGTTGTCAGAACCTTGTGCACTGTGGATTACAAATACCGCAAAACAGAAAAGGCCTCATGCACAAATTCATATTAAGGTGTAGCCCTGAAAAAGGTGCAGTGAAGTTTTGAAGTGACAAAAATTACACTGCTTCACTGGATAATAGACAAAATGCCAAGCATGAATGCATGATAGATAGATAGCCAAGGATTGAAATTAACAATGGATGTACCTGTCCCTGAATGCCCATTCGCAATGCCACAAATGGATCCAAAATGACTCCTCGTATCGGGCAACCCATTAGATAGGCTACACATAAGTTCAATTTAGTAAGGAACATTGCCAACATTGAATCTCTGAAGTCAGATAAATCACAAATTACATGTTGACTAACTTATATAGTAAAAACTACTATCATGAAAGGGGCAGCAATTAGAAGAACATGGGGCAACAAACAGGTAGGAAAAGGTAAGCCATACCAGTAAGAAGATGGCCTGCTTCATGTACAAGTATTCGGCGCTTAAATGGAGGCCAGAAAGATGAGATTTGCGCGAGACAAGTACCACCAAGAAAGATTGCATCAGCTGTTGCTAATGCCAATACAGCACCCAATTTAGGCCTTAGATCAATCCCTTGAGTTAGTAGAAAAGATACACCTCCAAGAAATCCAACAAGAACGTAAGGAGAACTTCCCGAAAGACCCCATTTCTTTGGTGCAAGTTTGGCAGCTGAAGAGATTAATAAACAAAAAATTAAACATTTATACCCTCGCGATGGTAAGTCACAATAGATGAGCTGACCTTTGAAACAGCTCTATCAGCTTGTTCTGATTTCTGATTATGTTTTGCTAAAGAGTGTCGCAGTCAAGTTTTCCTATTTTAGAAAATAAAATTGCAGTATGAACATCCTGCCTTGCTGTAACTGGTAACCATGCAATCACTGTGTGAAGGATGATACAGTAGAAGTGAGGGGATACTGTCTTAATCCTCACCTTCCAACCCCGTCATCTCCTTTAAAACAGTTGGTGTCACTTCTCTTGGTCCTTCTAGAACTGCAGCAAATGAGATGCAACACTATCAATCAGAATGGCAGTCTGAATGAAACGACAGCATCTCTACACCACTGTAAAGGTTAACTGATAAACCGTAAGCCAAGCTCAAATCATGACTCATAAGGCTTGAATCATACAAGTCACTAGTCAGTACACCAACCAAATCACCACTTGTCAAATCCTACACTCCCATTTCACAAACAACTAAAAATTGAACTTAGTTCGACGCCATGTTTAGATTGCGAAGGCAATGCCCAATTGCGTCCCAGGTCCCAACTCACCGATGTTCTTGCACTTGCCGAAGTTGGCGAGGACCCCGCGGTCGACGAGGAACTGGTAGGCCCGGCCGACGAGGCGCATGTCGTCGGCGTCGATGCAGGCGTCGAGTACCTCCCAGTCCCGGCCCGGCGGCACGGGCACCGCGACGACCTGCGTCGCCGCGGTCCCAGCCGCGGGCTCCACGGACTGCAGGAAGCGGAGCGCGCGGGGGAGGTCCTTCCTCCTGACGGCGTCCTCGAACTCCCTCCACTCCTTCGCGGCGCCCGCCTCGTCCTCGAACTCGCGCCACTCCTTGACGGAGCCCGCCCGGAGGCGGGCCCCCCGGCGCGGGGGAAAGCACGGAGAGCGGATGAAGCGCTTGTGGGAGGAGAAGGCGCGGGCGGCGGCGGAGGAGGAGGAGGAGGCGAGGGGCAAGCGGGGAGATGCCGTTGGCGTCGCCATTGGTGCGGCCGCGGAGGGGAGCAAGGGGGTTGGGTGCTCGACGTGGCGTCGTCCAGCTCCAGCAGCAGGCGAAGGAGAAGGACGCCGCTGTTCGAGTGGGCCGGATCCTGCTGTGCCTTTTCTCGTTGAATGTTTTCAGGCCCAGTGAGATTCCAAAATTTTTTAAAAAACGTCACATCAAATATTTGGAATAAAATCTATTTACAAATTATTTTGCACGGATTATAAATCGCGAGATGAATCTAATGAACCTGCTTAATCCATAATTTGCAACAGTGACACTACAATAATCATTCGCTAATTATAAACTAATTAGACTCATTATATTCGTATCACGATTTACAACTCATCCGTGAAAAAAAAATATAAATAGATTTTATTTAATGCTCCAAATTAGCAAGATTCTCTTTCAAAATTTTTTGGCAAAGTGATCGACTTCCGTTTTTGCGTTCATGAATCGAGAAATTGCAAGTGATGCGGTCCGCGGGCACCGATTTCTATACCCACATATCATCAAACTTTTCCATGTGGTGGGAAATACAGGATCGATTCCAGGGAGTTGAATAGTTCTCGTAAACATCAAGTTTGCAGCTAAGGCAACATATTTCGAGCAAATGGCCAACTCTGTTCAGATCAAGCACGAATCAGAAATACACGCACCGATGCACGGTAGAATGATCTGTATGCAACAAGATAAGATTCACTCTAGTTCATTGCAACACGAGCCTTCTACGTAGATTGCAGAACACAGGCAACCACGAGTCCACGACTCAACCACAATTTACAGCACTACTATATCATGATCACTGCTGATTTTCCGATGAGGCGATAATCATAACATAAACAGCCTACAGTGACAAAAGCTGAACAATGGAGAACTTTCAGAGTGCCTGTGCATAGCGTATGACCACAGCATAGAAAGGATTGTGTCAAACAACTTGTAAATAAAAAGCGGCCCCGAGCATAGAAATACAGCATTGTGGACATAATGCAAGAAGAATTTCCAAAGATTTAACATAAACAGCCCGCACGATGGGCACAGCTCATGTTTTCAGAGTGGATGAGCCTCAGCCCGCACGATCACTGTGGAATTTCTGATTATCAGGAGACAAACAATCCCACGCAGTGCCAAATCAGCAATTGAATAGCTTTCTTTTTTTGAAGGGATAATTGAATAGCTTTCATCTTCGGCCACAGCATAATCAAAAAGCATCATCCCAAAATTAGAGGCATCATATGACAAACAGATTACAAATGCAACATCACAAAATATGTGGCATCATATGAGACAACTTGTGAGAAGCAAATTACAAATGTCATGCCATCTCGAGACATATCACAAAAGGCACCATAACAGAAATGTAATAATAAACCCCAATTCAACAGCAGATCACATACACAGACCACCAACTATGCCTCCCAGATATAAATGCAGTCTTGTTACTGGAAGCTAGAACATGATACCGAGATTAAGATCTACGGCTCAGGACTGAAAACATTCGCTTTCTACTTTGAATGTAAGATTGCAGAACAGAACATTGCCCACCCAATCCTGCAGAGTTAGACGCATCGAACGAATGAGACGTTTCACAGCGTTTCAATCAGCAGCACGACACGGTAATGAATTATAAACAGCACTGGATGATATATCGGGAATCAATTATACGGATCATAACTTGCAGCAACAGATCTCAGGCAATCTGAAATGTAAATGAACTGGCATTCGTTACCAAGTGCACAAAAAGGGGGGGGGGTTCTCAAAACTCAGAATCCACAACAAATTCATAAGTTCTCTTAGCACAGATAGACGAAACAAGATGTAAAAAGACCTATGCGGTGAGCACGACGGCGCCGCCGGCGGCCTTGATCTTCTTCTCCGCGACCTTGGAGATGAGCTTGGCCTTGACGACGATGGGCTTGGGCGGCAGCATCCCCTTGCCGAGCACCTTGAAGTAGCCGAACTGCGTCACGTCCACCAGCGGGGCCTTGTCCGCGCCGGCCGCCGCCTCCGCGGCCTTGTCGGCGGGCACCATCGACCAGAGCCGCTCGACGTTGACCGACGGGCAGGAGAACCTGTTGCGGAGCTTGTGGAAGTAGCGCATGCCCACCTTGCCGAAGTAGCCCGGGTGGTACTTGTCGAAGAGGATGCGGTGGTGGTGCATGCCACCGGCGTTCCCGCGGCCTCCCGGGTGCTTCCGGTGCTTGCCGATGCGGCCGTGCCCCGCGGACACGTGGCCGCGCTTCTTCCGGTTCTTCTTCAGGCTCGTCGTCATCTCCGCCGCTCGCCGCCGCCGCCGGGTGCTGGGGTTGGAAGGGGAGGAGTGGTGGAAGCAAACCCTAGGTGGTTATCTTTCTTATAAGGCGGGTGCGTGGCGCGGCCGCCGTCCGATGGGGAGGGTGGAGGATCTGGGACGGTTGGATGGGACGGGCCATGTACGGTGCTTCCTGCTAGGGTTTTTCCTTGGGCTGCAATTGCTTACATTATGGGCTGGGCCTTTTTACTCCGAAAATGTTGGGTTTGTAGCAGTTAGGCCCGTCCCGTCTGGCCGATAAAAAAAGGGAGAGAAGATTAAATCTGCATACAATCCTTTTCTCGACGAAAAAAGTTGCAACCTTCCTGCAAACTTTTCAAGAAACACGTTACAACCTTGCTAATCGTTTTGGATCTATTTGGCTGGCATAATAAAAGTTGTAAGTGCATCTCCAAGAGTTTGCCATAATTTACTTGGCATATCTTGTATTTTGCTAACTTCTAAAAAGATATGCCAAGTAAAAAAGAGCTTATCTCCAACAGTTTGACATAATTCACTTGCCAAATCCAGATCTAACTTACATCAGGAACCCTGAGAGAGAAACAAAATTATATTTATGCCCTTCCACCTTTTGAAAACTTAAATCAAGAAACTTTCTCTGTTATTTATTTCTTTTTTTCACCCTCCCACCTGACTAGAAACCACGATGTCAACCGCGTGCCGCGCGCGTATATTTACGCGCTGGAGGCTGGTTTTTCCCAAGTTACCAAAAATTGTCAAGTCTTTTGCCAAACTGTTGGAGGAGTATTTTTAATGTTTTTGCCAAAAATCAAAGATGGCAACTCGATTTGCCAAACTGCTGGAGATGCTCTGACATGGATATCTCTGTGGCAAAATGCCGATAAAACACCATCCACTTGAGCTGCTTCTTATAAGTTTTCTTGTACATGTTTCAAGCGTGAGCCGATGTTTCGCTCACAACAACAGCAGCTAGAATTATTAATTATATTTTCCACAAAAAATAATTCAAACATAATATAGAAACAAGCATGAAAATATTAGAGACGATTTCTCTACGCACTACAAAGAGATCTATTCGCTGAAAATGATGCGGCAGGATCCATATTTCAATGGAACGAGTCCTCCCATTTCCAGGAGGCTGGTTCGGACATTCGGAAATGTTACAGGGCCATTTGATGCAGCTGCGCCCGGCTCCAGCTTCTCCACTGTAGACGAGTGATGTAGCGCGCAGGAACCGAAGGAGTCACAATTTCTAGCTCCACCGGTTTGTCGTCCTCTTTTTTTCCCTAGTTATTTTAGGACGGATAGAGAAGGTGAGCTTCTTGTTACAACAGTGCTACGCAATACGCTACAGTGCATGTCTGGGGGAGGAATGAAGCTGCACCAAACGGACTCTACCTGTTGTGGAAATAATACACGGCATCAAGCCAACCGTCAAGCAAACTGGCCTCTGGCTTTTCGCGATGCCAAAGGTGCTCACTCATCAACCTCACAAAACAGATAGCCCGCCCGAGCAGTTGCCTAACATCGCCGCCGACGAACTGCGCAGCGGAGAAGAATTGTGGCTGCCGATGGTCGACGAGCTCGGCAGCTGTTCTCGACTTTCATGGGCGTGATTGGATCCAAGGACTTAAAGCTATTTTTAGCCTAAAATAGACTAAAATAGTTTAAAATTTTTAAACATGAGGGCTAGTTCAAATATGCTGCTTCAAAAAACTATCCCACCCAAAAAGTGATTATTTGTGATATTTCAAGTGGGGACCACCATAGCAAGAGAAGTAATATGATTCTAATAATTAAGAAAATATACTTTAAAGACTAAATAACTCTTGGATCCAAACATATTAAGAGTTATTTTATTGAAAAATTATTTATTTGAATTAATTAGTTCTAATCCTTCGATCCCAACACGACCGACGAGGCGGGGCATGCGAATCCGATCCCATGGGCCCCGGGCATAGGAAGCAGCAGCCAGTCGGCGCCAAATCAATGGTCCCCCGGCCTCATCCAGCTCGACAGCCCACGGGCGCGAACGAGCGGCCACCCAAGCGGCCAAGCCCAACCCATCTGGCCTTGCCTTTCCAGTTCCACGCATCGGCGGTCTCCTTCCAGAACCTTCTTCCTTTCCGCCGCGTGCCCCCTCCTCCCGTCCCAAACACTGCGTTCGGCTGGTGGTGAGGGTCCAGCACTACAGTGTTTTCCTCTCATATCTTTCCAACTCTAATTTCCAGCCACCAATCAATTAACAATATTTTTTTTCACAGCACTGCAGCTCCAGCTCCAGTCTCACCATCAGCCGAACGCAGTGAAAACCGTCGAATCCACACCGTCCGTCCCCAATCCGTGGGCCCAGGAGGAAATCCGCAGGCGCCGCGCCCCCGCCGCCCCGCTTGGCCTCTTTACCCCCCGCTCCAAGACACGCCGCGCTCCCACTGCCACCCGGGGCCCGCCTCACCCGGCCCCACGTGTCAGCTGCACGCACCCCCGCACCCGGCGTCCCGGCCCCGGATATTCCGTGGCGACACAAAGCCCACCTCCTCCTCTGTAAAGAAACCGATCACCACCCCATTCTGATTGGCACATCCAAAGCTCACCTCGCCTCACCACCACTGATCTCCTCGTCGCGTTCGCCTCCGACTCGATCCGGTTCTTCCAATCCAATCCGCGGTGAGTCGCCCCCTCCGATCGCGAGCCTGCCCCCGGATCCGCCGCCGTCGGGCTCCGGGCTCGGGTCTGATCCCCGCGGCGTCGGGTTTTCTCTTGGTGCGTGCGTGCAGGGAGTGATGGCGACCAAGAGGAGCGTCGGCACCCTCGGGGAGGCGGATCTGAAGGGGAAGAAGGTGTTTGTGCGCGCCGACCTCAACGTGCCGCTCGACGACGCCCAGAAGATCACCGACGACACCCGCATCCGCGCGTCCGTCCCCACCATCAAGTTCCTCCTCGAGAAGGGCGCCAAGGTCGTCCTCGCAAGCCACCTGGTGAGCATGCTGACCGCCCCCCACATACCTGTGTCACGTACCGTCTGCTCAATGCTTTGATTTGTACAAACTGAGGTGCTGGTCTGTCCGTCTGTGGAGGATGGGGCGGATGGGATGCGGTGGCATTTAGCAATTAGCATGATCATAGTGCCGAGTTTTGGATTTAGTCAATTTGGGATTTAAAATCATGGTCGTGACAGAAAAGTATTGTGCTTACATTTATGGCAGTGCATGAGTGGCGGCTGTGGTTAGATATGGGTGTGCCGTGATCTCGAGGCTAAGGTGACCAAGTTTTAGTTTGGGATCTGTAGTTTATGTTTGGCCTGCAACGCTGATCAACTGCCCTTACTGGAGTTCATTTACGGCTAATACAATTGTAGCTATTGCAGTTAAATACTTAAATGCGATGAGCCGATGAATGAGCATGCAGCACGGACTATATGCTGATATATGATATTAGCACTATCTGTTTAGTCTTGTTTTTTGATTTTGTGATTTGTGATTGGCCACTATTCTGGTTGCGATCTTTCAAGATAATCTAGCTAGCAGTTGTACAGATAGTATGCCTTTATATTAGAAGATCAGCATGTTCCAACACAGATTCTAGTGCCACCATTCTGTTTTTTAATAATTCTGTATATTGAAGAATTAACATCATGGAGGGTTGACAGTTAGATTGCTACTCCCTCCGTTCCAAAATAAATGCAATTCTTTGGTTCAAAATTTGTCCCACAAAGAATGCAACTTTGAGCTAGCAACCACAAAAGACAGTCTCCGGAAACTTCTCATACAAAAGAGAAGCCAATGTCTAGATTTTTCTTACAAAAGACAAGGGGCAATTTGGTAATTTGCACATAACATTGGTTTACGTGTTCGGTCCTAGAATTACATTTATCTTGGGACGGAGGGAGTATATTATTTAAGTGGATTGTTTATTCCTCCTTGTCAAATACATGGGTGTGTCTCTTTGCTGTTGCTTTCAGCTAAAGCAAGTTCCATTTTTATAGTACATCATTGAATCCTGGTTTATAGACCAAAATGTAGATAGTTAGTCGGAACCAAGCCCATTTGCAAAATCTTTGAGCTTTTTCTGATTCACACAAGCAGGTCTATCAATCATTAAATTTTTTTTTTGGCTCTGCTGCAAACATCATTTGATTCATTGAACTGTATGGGAAATAATAGCATGCTGTCCATCAGATTGTATGATAGTATATTTGGAACCTGATACCTGGTGGGCAACAAGATACCCCATAGTACTTTTTTTTTAAACTTTGATTGAAACTAGCATACGGTCATGCGCTCTTAAACAATCTTTGTGGCTGTGATGTTTTCTATGATCAGTAACATGACAATCATTTATGTTCAAATGTGGCAAGAAGCATGACTTCTTATGATGTATTTTGCTGCTGTTATTTCCAGGGCCGTCCGAAAGGTGTCACCCCGAAGTACAGCTTGAAGCCTCTTGTTCCACGCTTATCTGAGCTCCTTGGTGTTGATGTATGCTATGATTTGACATTATCTCACTATGTTTTCTGTTGTCCCTTAACTAAGAGCTGCTCTTATTGTGCATATATAGGTGGTGATGGCCAATGATTGCATTGGTGAGGAGGTTGAGAAATTGGCTGCTGCTTTGCCGGAAGGTGGAGTTCTGCTCCTTGAGAACGTCAGATTCTACAAGGAGGAAGAAAAGAATGACCCCGATTTTGCTAAGAAGCTAGCATCTGTTGCTGACCTTTATGTAAATGATGCTTTTGGCACGGCTCACAGAGCCCATGCTTCAACAGAAGGAGTTACCAAGTTTTTGAAGCCTGCTGTTGCTGGTTTCCTCATGCAGAAGGTAATAAAATCTCATCCCTGCTCATGATCTAAATTTGTTTACACACCCTCTCCAGCATGTTTGAGTAAAAAGATAAAGTAGAAGTGGGTTTCCTGTTGACATGTCTAGTAGGAGTGCTTCTTATTGCCCTTGTAGCAGTTGCTGTATAAATTCCTCATCCATTATAATTACCAAGTCTAATTATGTGTCTCCCTACCACTGTAAGTCAAAATACCAAGGTATGTTTGCCTCCATAATAAGGTCCTGCTTCTGTAAGTAGAAAGGTGTAAAATGTATGTACAATATATGCTCCCTGAATTACATGTAGTTTAAAATGCTCAGTCTAATAACATCTAAGAGCCTGGTGCAGAGGTAGAGCCTACCGTCTGTAACCGGAAGGTCCCGGGTTCGAGCCCTAGCCTCTGCACATTTGTGTGGGTAAGGCTTGGGGCTTAAAAACAACCCTTCCCCAGACCCCGCACAGTGCGGGAAGCCTACGGCACTGGGTACGCCCTTTTTTAATAACATCTAAGAGCAACTCCAAGAGACTCTATATCTTTCCTCATTGTTAGGAATAGAGATTTTGATGGAAAAATACCCTCCAACAGCATCTCGAAGTGGTTGTCCAAATGTAGCCATCCTCCATTCCTCGTTTCTCTCTAGCCAAAGATAGATAACGAAAATGGCTTTCTAGAGAGTACACAAGATATAGAAACTGGTTGGAGAGTGAAAAGATATAGAAAGCCATTTATATGCACAAGGCTCTCCAAATGATAATTTAGAGATTGAAATTTAGAAAGACTCTTGGAGATGCTCTAATAGCAAGCATAATTTACATATAGTTCAGAGGAAGATGCCATTAATTTACATAGATTCCTTGCATTTTGAATATATGTTTATTTTGTATCCGTGGTAAGAGATCTTGTTTGTACTTTAAGAAGTCTAGGAGAGTTTTTTTTTTGGAAGAAAAAGTGGGTTTGACTATAGTTTTGATTATCCCAGGAACTTGACTATCTCGTCGGAGCTGTTGCCAACCCAAAGAAGCCATTTGCTGCCATTGTTGGTGGATCCAAGGTCTCAACCAAGATTGGGGTCATTGAGTCTCTGCTGGCAAAGGTTGATATCCTCATTCTTGGTGGTGGTATGATCTACACATTCTACAAGGCACAGGGATATGCTGTTGGAAAATCTCTTGTGGAGGAAGACAAACTTGAGCTTGCAACCTCACTTATTGAAAAGGCGAAGGCAAAGGGTGTTTCTCTTTTGCTTCCCACTGATATTGTAGTCGCTGACAAGTTTGCACCTGATGCTGAGAGCAAGGTTTGTTCCTTCTACACATTAAAACCTCCATGGCACTTGCAAAATTTGTACTTTCTGAGATTGGTTGTGAAAACTGTAGTAATCATTATACAGCTTGTGCAACAAATTACGAATATGAGCAGTTCAGTGTGTACAGCCACATGGCATGCTAGTAGTTTCATCTAACTTTGATGCTTACTTGAACATCTTTTACAGATTGTTCCTGCCACTGCTATCCCTGATGATTGGATGGGTCTTGATGTTGGCCCTGATGCCATCAAAACCTTCAATGATGCATTGGATACCACCCAGACTATTATTTGGAACGGTCCGATGGGAGTGTTTGAGTTCGAGAAGTTTGCCGCAGGCACTGATGTAATATAGCCTCTCATACATCAATTGATTTCTGGGTTCTCCTTTTTGTTTGCTTGATTGTTTTGGTGTCTTATGCAATTTTTCTTTCTTCAGGCCATTGCGAAGAAGTTGGCTGAGCTTACAACCTCAAAGGGTGTCACTACCATCATTGGCGGTGGTGACTCTGTTGCTGCTGTTGAGAAGGCTGGGCTGGCTGACAAGATGAGCCACATTTCGACCGGTGGTGGTGCGAGCTTGGAGCTGTTGGAAGGCAAGCCGCTCCCAGGTGTCCTTGCTCTCGACGATGCGTAAGCTACGGAGCTACTTCAGAACTTCAACTGCCCCTGTCAGCCTACGTGTCATTTTGTTTTGGACCATTGTGTAACATTGCAAAGTTATGGATCGATGGAACTGAGATAGAGGCTTGGCATCATGTTTTGCTAGATGAGTCTTGAATAAGTTTAGACTTCCTTGCTGGTGCGAGTGAAGTGATTGGAATTCGGAAAATTGGAACTAACAAACTCCCATGGATGTGTATGATATTTTGTTTTGCAGTTTGCAGCTCTATGTTGCTGTTGCTTAACTTCTCTGGCTGTGTTGCAAGATGAGCTGCCAATATGGGTTTTTTATGGTTTCATACATTTCATTCCCCTCGTTCTTCTGTGGGGCGACAGGCTGATAACTGCTTTGGGATTCTTAGATGAACAAACTTGACTCTTTCACATCTTCACATTCCCAAATCCATAGAAGAAAATTACTTGCGAAATTCTTATAAGGTTGATATCCTATTTTATTCGTTTATACTTCGGTTGGATTTCGATTCCACTTGCTAAGTATTCGTTGGGCTTTAGGTTACTTTAATATTGCCTGTATAAATCTCCATCCATGGCCTCCTTTGAATTGATATATTTATGTTCTATGTTTTTGACTTATGAAAAGAGATGACACTAGACCTAATTTTCCACCACCTAGTGTAACGGCAATTGTCCCACCAAAAGCGAACTTTGCCACCATCTAATATTTCAGTCAACTTCCATGCTTGTCCTTTTCATGACGTGCAGTCCAAAACTAATAATGGAGCTCCCTAAACCTGCAAACAAATGAGGAAAAATGCTAGGAATTGATGATCTTTATAGGGTAGATTAACGCCACTGGAGTTAAACAAAGAAACCGAAGAATCTCTTTCCCTCCTTTTTCTTTAAACCCGACAAGTCAAAATTCTCTGCATGATTCCCCCGTAGATGGGCAGATGGCCAGCATGAACGACGACAGGTGACTTTGAGATTGGAAGAAGGCAAGAAGCTTTCCGGGTCCTGACAGGGGTCAGCATGCACAGCGAATCAGCCGAGCCTCTTCCATGGAATGTGCGTGTTATTGCGACTGAACAGGGCGCCTAAAAAGGAGAAGCATGATGTGTGTCGCTGTTAAGCACAAACACCAGAATCTTGTTACATGTTTTTGTTAGTGAGGGCAGCATTGAGCTGCTTGGCCTTTTGGGGGCAAGGAATCTGATCGAGTGTCAACGTGAACATGTATATTTGGTTAAGCTGAATATCAGTGTAGTTTCTTCCTGCAGCGATACTGTTTCTCATGCTATGGACTCAGATGTACTTGTGGAAATTACCTGTAGTTTTTGCGCCATATCTGTTTCTTTTCTTGTGTGCACATTTCTGTCTGAACTATTGGACTGTAAAAAGCCTCACTGAAGCATCACGGAATTCTATAGAACAGATGGGTAGCACTGAATTCTAGAGGAGACAGATGAACAGCATTGAAGCATGGACCCACCAGCTGCTTGAGCAGCCAGTGTGAACTAGATGCAGAATTGAAGTAGATTACACTTTGTGTTGTTCATTTACAGACAAAACAAGAAACATCTGCAAAGTAAGCAGCGTTGTCTTGTAATAAAGTGAAGCACCAGTACGAAACATTCGACGGAGATAGAAATACCATGATAAAACATGATGTTTTGATCAAACGAAGGTAATTGTTGAGAATAAGATAACTGCCTTTCATGCATGTTCATTGGGGTTTGGAACAAGAGTCGAGGCCGCAAAATTCTCACAATGTTCATTGTGAGTTTGGAACAAGAACCACAACAATTGACCGAATTGTGGGCAAGACTTGTTCCAGAAAAAAATCTGCTCAAGGCAAGAAAACAATCACAAAGCTTTTTTTTAACGAAAGAAAAAAAACATTTGCAAAGTAATTTAAACTTTCTCAATATAAGCTGTTCCAGTAAACGAAGGCACCATGAGACCACTTGATGAAGAGAAAAAAAATACCATGATGAGACTGAGACAAAGATCTACAAGGCAAAGGAAATTCGTGGATAAACAGTAAAAGATTGGCAAATCTGTATACCTTTCAAGCATATTCATGGAGACAAGATCAAAAGACAAGACGACAAGAGCTTGCACAATCAATTTCAGATGATCCTTTGGTGGTGGTGAGAGAGTGAAGCTGCAACATGATCTGATGACTGACCAAGCATGCATGTTCACAAATTCAGAAGCCATATCAGAAGACCCAAGAATTCCTCCTCCAGTTAACCACTCAACCCCATATGTCACCAAACTATCACTAATCCTTAAGAGCCAGCATCTTCCCCTCGCATTGCGGTATGACTAAACCCTGAAAACCGATGGTTGTTTGGGCCCTCAGATCATGCTGGCAGCTTCAATCTCTCACACCACCAAAACGGGGCAGCCGGCCTGTTCTTGCAAGAAGCCGGGGAGGACATGGCAAGGAGGTGAGAGGAGTGGTTTTGGAAGGTCTCTTGGTTGCAGCAGGCAGAAGGGGAGAGGGGACGAGATGGAGAGATGGAGTGAGACAAAATCAGCGGCATGATGAGGCGGGTGTGTGTGTGTGTGTGCAACTTGCAAGCATATTGGACAATGGACATGGTCCTGATGGTCTGTCTCTCATGGCGGCTCGCTGCTCGTGACGCTGCCGTTTTGCCGTCGCCGCTGGGCTGAGTGCGTGTGCGTGTGCGTTTGTGTCTCGTGTGCCGGGGTGTGCTGCTTTCTCAGTCCGGTGGCAGGCAGCCTGTTCGATTAGTGACTCTGAATCCTGGTTTTTTGAAAGAAGACTCTGAATCCTGGTGACAATGAAGCCGTGGTGTTTGAATTGTGCTCAAACAATGGCACTCAAAACTCAAAAGCTCAAAACTAACTAGTGTTCATATGCGCTGCTCATCGTTATGCAGCTATTCCGAGATGTGTTTGCTCTTTCATTATCTTCGTGACTCGCGGCTCGATCATTGAAACAACATACACCCATGAGTAATACTAAATCACTGTTAGGTCAGGCAAACTAGACGAACTGACGAAGGAACCGCAGTTAAATATAATACTCGTATGAGCAGCTCTGAATCAAATTCTGATCACCGAATCAATGCATTCAGCAGGTGCGGCACAATCTGTGACAGACCCGCCGAGTTAAAACGCTTAATTAAGCGTAATCGCCATCATCTGGCGCATTAGCTTAATTAAGTGTAACTTGACAGGCTGTTTCCAACCCACAGGCCGATCGAAACACACCAGAAGTCTCGCACGAAGGCGAGCGCAGAAGGTACCAGCACGATAAAATCTTACAAAAATAGTAAATAATATCAAGGCTTTTTACAAAACAGCTTTAAATCTAAAATTTACAAAAGAAAAGATAGCAGCGGAAGAGAATCTAACCTACAAAGTATTTTTGCTAGAGGACCAATAAAACGAACTAAATAATTCTAGAACTACCGAGACGTGAAGACAAGGCGCCACATCGAGCCCACCGATATGACACCTAGTTAGCTCATAAACCTGAAATAGAGTAAACAACAAACCCTGAGCAACTAATACTCAGCAAGACTTACCCGACGTTTGGGTATACTTAGCCCACATATCTAGACATGCAAGGCATTTGGCTGGTGGTTTATTTTGCAGAAAAAGCAACTAAAGTAATTCCTTACTTTCATTATTTTAGCTTCAGGTTCTATATAAATTAACCCTCATCTAATATTTGCATAGACCTACTATAGCAATCATGGTGATGCAAGCAAAATAATTCAATGAGATTAATATTTTATATAAACATACCTAACTCACATTCTATATTTTTGCTACGGTGTGACAAAGAGACCAAGGCCCTCATAACCGCGAGACACGGCGAATCGATCCGATTTAACCTTGCAAGGTGGACCTAACCAACACGGCACGTATTTGCCCCGTCGGACTATACATGCCAACCATTCCCCTCCCCGCCTCGAACTACAGGAACCAGCCCAACGACATATGGTCAGTCGAGCTCAACGTGAGACCACCAAAAGTAAACATATGCATCCCAATTCTCCGCGACTACTCGACTCGCCCCAGGAGTTGGGTGCGGGTTCCTGTACTTTCGAAGCAAGGCAGTACTCGGCTTACCGGTTTCGACTACCTCCTACTCCCGGCATGTGGTTAGTACAATTCAATCCCCGATCAGCACTGCCACATCCACCGGTCCTTAATCGACACAGACGGGGCTAAGACACCCAGGAACCCTGTCCTGCTGCCATACCTATCCATCATCCCCGCCCGGTCTCATATCTCCATATCCATTACAATCCATTCCACCAATACTGAAGTATAAAGATAGTAATGTATCTCGCGAGTAACCGGCAATTACTCGGCTTCTAAAGTTTCCTGTGTCTCGCGAGTGACACGAAGCCACTCGACTTCTACCGGACTCTTTTAGCCTAGCACCGCTATCGACCTAGACTTACTAGTAAACCCAAGGTAAACCTAGGGATTATGCAACTAGGGTTTCAATCAATTCCCTAATACGTAATGCACAAGTAATAGATAAAACATATACATAGTGAATCATCATTTAAAATAATAGGACATGCACCGGGGCTTGCCTGAGGGTAACACTAAGTCAGTGTTAATGCTATCAAGGCCATGGGCCCTTCCAACCTTGGGCCGGGTCTTCGGTTGCTTCTTAGGGCCATTCCTTCTTCTGGAGATATCCGCCAAACACCGTCTTGTGGTTCGACTCCACACCGCGTGCTTCACGTCCACACGTCGTACATCTAGCGTACCTAAATGAGGTGCAACGATGCATATGTATGAATGCATGGATAATGCAATAAAAAGTGGAGCAATACAAGCACAAGGTCGATATTGTCTAACTATAAACAACTACACCGGCAGAGGTTAATTAAACCTTACGTGAGTCTACACAAAGTTAACCCAACTGGTTTTGTATTTTTTTTAGAATTCTCCTAACTCCAACTATGCATTTTTAAACTATAGAAGTATTTTATCTAGCACCATTAAAATTACATGTAGAAATTGTCAAACAACACACTTTATAGCTCTATCCTACCGAGCATGGAAATATAAAGCTAATAAACCTAGTTTTACATTCACCACCGTTCAAATTCGAGACCAAAAATCCGGAGTATCCGGGAATATACCCGGAGTATCCGGGACAACATTTTCCGGAGTAACCGGGCACCTTCTCGGAGTATCCGGACTCCCAAATCCGGAGTTTCCGGGCCTATACCCGGAGTTTCGCCCGGAGTTTTCAAAACCCGGAGTTTCCGGGCTTATACCCGGAGTCTCTGGGCTTGACAGCCTTTTCGCCCTAAAAACTGAAATTTTGATTGTGACAAAACCACCCCACCAAATTTGAAACTCTCTTGAATCCTAGTTGAAGGATGCATATGGAGATGATTGACCAAAGGAAATCACCTAGAACATCCTAAAACAACCAAATCGGCGAGCCCTAGCTTATAGTACCTTGAGCTAGCTCCTCTTGCAAGAAAACTTGAAAACGATGTCGCCCCAAGGTGGAATACTTGTAGAAGATGATTCTCTCACGCCGAGTGAAGCTCCCTTGGCCTTGAAGTCAAGTTGAAATGGAAGATTTTGGAATCTAGAGCTTAGGGGAGAGGGAGGAGAGGGAGAGCCCGTGAGGGAGATGAGGGAGAGAGAGGTCACGGGAGAGAGTGAGAGTGAGTGAGAGAGAGAGAGTGATATATTCTATTTAAATGATTGTGGGTCCAGATGACTAAATTATGGAAATGAAAACTCCACGCCCGGAGTCTCCGGGCCAATGGCCGGAGTATCCGGGGTGTTACAGTCCTACCCCCTTAAAGAAATCTCGTCCCGAGATTTAAAGGGAAAGCAAAGGTCGATGATTGACCTCTAGAAACTGTGTAAGATTCACGAGAGTTGGACATTTTTAAAAGAAACCAAGGAAATACTTGGAAGAAGGAAAAACGCTCAAAGGCACTTGTACCAGGTCAAACAAGGAACCGAACATCGGTTAAGCGGCACCAGGAAAACATAACAGGTTAGTGCAAGTAGAATACACGAAGAGACTCTCAATGGAAATTGATTAGAATGGATTAAATCAAGGATGTTTTTGAAAGGATCGAATTCTCTTGAGTTGGGAACATGAATCATTAGTGTCAGGGAAAGTTTTTGCTCAAGACCATTCTCGCCCAAGTTGTTTATTATTTTTAAGTTGCATGATGCAAGATGCTATGCAAGTTAGTGGACTTTATAAACTCCCACGTAAAACACCCCATTCGCATTTTTACACCCCCAAGGGCCTACCCCCTTAAAGAACAAAGGTAGAGGAAAAACGATTCCAACATTGCACAAAGAAGTGTCGATGTAGTTTCATCCACACGCACTTAAGCACCAGCGCGCACCCAGTGGCACAATCACGTGGCGGCTGCACACGCGAGGCCCTAGATCCCGTCGCGGCACTATAGGGCGTGGGACAAATCTCCACCATGTAAGAACCAATAATAAAACCCGAATAACATGATTGGATACAAAGAGATTAGAGAGCAGCCAGAAAATACATTCAAAGGCATATAATCCACATGGTCAGCCCAACTACCACTAATTTTTTTTTTCTCCTAATTTTGCATGTCCCAACAATGCAATCTGATGTGATGCTATAGCGTGGTTGCCATGCAACAAATATGGGACCCTTTTTAGTGCGGGATGACTATTCTGAATGTGATCAAGTTTCTAATTTATTTATATTTATTTGAGCAAGAATGCAAGCGAAACCGCTTTAGGTATAGGAATCAAGGCGATTAGTAATAACGAATACTCATACTAGAAGAACAACATGGTGGTTTTAGTAATCAAGAATGACCAGGACGCTTTGATGCATTTGAACGAATGATCTATGGACAAGGATGTACGATATCAGTTTAACATTGACCAAAAATAGTGGAAAACATCAATATTTGGATAAAAATAGAATGGTCATGGAACGACAGATGGGACATGGTTAGCTGATTATGGTGGAGAAAGGTATATCAAGAAAAACGACCAACAATTTTATTTAAGACTAGCATCCTTATTTTGATTCTCAAGACAACAAGATTTAATAATTCGTACATCCTAAATGGTGAACACAAAATCTCTCATATTTAGGGGGTGTATCTAAACAGCTCAAACTTTGGTATTCAAAGTTCTGCCAAACTCAACGGTTTATTTTGTTTAACTTTGCTTTACTTGAGTAATACCTATGTTCAAATTCCAAATTTCTCGATGGTTTTACAAGAGACATAGGTCAATTCATATACTGTTAACAATTTTAAAATACCGCCCGCAAATAGACAGAGATGGTTCTATATACATATATATATTTCAACAAGAACTGGATTCACTTTTCCTGGGTCAACTACCTTTAAGATGAAAATTGGCACAAATTAGAATACCTTAAGTAATACACGAATTTGAGCCAACTTTCCTAAACTGCGATTCCAAGCTAACGTAGAAAAGCGTTAAGTTTTTCTTAACAGCTATACAAAAACAGAGTTCAACCATATTAACCATAAACCAAATTTCATTTCTAAACTTGACTGGCATAGACTATGAACCGGCTTATAAAAAGCGATGTAGTAATATGTGAGGAAATTTATATAGACATGACACACAAAGCAAAACAAATGTATGACATGATACATGGATGACATGCACGTCCTCACAAAAGAAAAATATTTTTGCCAATCCAACTATGGCAATATACGGATATCCTTCGGTGGCACAGTACGTACTCTACCTATATACTAGCCGTTTACTATTAGTCTTTCCTACGTAAACGGGGTTAGTGTACCTGCAGAAAAACCACAATATATATATTCACACCTACTTAATGCCTGTGAGTTAGTTGAAACTATATTTACAGCCACCTGACATAACCTACACTATATAGGGCTTACGATCTAATCTCTCCTAATCCCTTAATCGCAAAGGAACGTAGATTTCTGAAATTTATTTTTAGTTTTGAAAACACCAAAATAATATTGCTGGTACCCCCTGGTGCATTTCAGCTCTGATACCAGCTGTGACAGACCCGCCGAGTTAAAACGCTTAATTAAGCGTAATTGCCATCATCTGGCGCATTAGCTTAATTAAGTGTAACTTGACAGGCTGTTTCCAACCCACAGGCCGATCGAAACACACCAGAAGTCTCGCACGAAGGCGAGCGCAGAAGGTACCAGCACGATAAAATCTTACAAAAATAGTAAATAATATCAAGGCTTTTTACAAAACAGCTTTAAATCTAAAATTTACAAAAGAAAAGATAGCAGCGGAAGAGAATCTAACCTACAAAGTATTTTTGCTAGAGGACCAATAAAACGAACTAAATAATTCTAGAACTACCGAGACGTGAAGACAAGGCGCCACATCGAGCCCACCGATATGACACCTAGTTAGCTCATAAACCTGAAATAGAGTAAACAACAAACCCTGAGCAACTAATACTCAGCAAGACTTACCCGACGTTTGGGTATACTTAGCCCACATATCTAGACATGCAAGGCATTTGGCTGGTGGTTTATTTTGCAGAAAAAGCAACTAAAGTAATTCCTTACTTTCATTATTTTAGCTTCAGGTTCTATATAAATTAACCCTCATCTAATATTTGCATAGACCTACTATAGCAATCATGGTGATGCAAGCAAAATAATTCAATGAGATTAATATTTTATATAAACATACCTAACTCACATTCTATATTTTTGCTACGGTGTGACAAAGAGACCAAGGCCCTCATAACCGCGAGACACGGCGAATCGATCCGATTTAACCTTGCAAGGTGGACCTAACCAACACGGCACGTATTTGCCCCGTCGGACTATACATGCCAACCATTCCCCTCCCCGCCTCGAACTACAGGAACCAGCCCAACGACATATGGTCAGTCGAGCTCAACGTGAGACCACCAAAAGTAAACATATGCATCCCAATTCTCCGCGACTACTCGACTCGCCCCAGGAGTTGGGTGCGGGTTCCTGTACTTTCGAAGCAAGGCAGTACTCGGCTTACCGGTTTCGACTACCTCCTACTCCCGGCATGTGGTTAGTACAATTCAATCCCCGATCAGCACTGCCACATCCACCGGTCCTTAATCGACACAGACGGGGCTAAGACACCCAGGAACCCTGTCCTGCTGCCATACCTATCCATCATCCCCGCCCGGTCTCATATCTCCATATCCATTACAATCCATTCCACCAATACTGAAGTATAAAGATAGTAATGTATCTCGCGAGTAACCGGCAATTACTCGGCTTCTAAAGTTTCCTGTGTCTCGCGAGTGACACGAAGCCACTCGACTTCTACCGGACTCTTTTAGCCTAGCACCGCTATCGACCTAGACTTACTAGTAAACCCAAGGTAAACCTAGGGATTATGCAACTAGGGTTTCAATCAATTCCCTAATACGTAATGCACAAGTAATAGATAAAACATATACATAGTGAATCATCATTTAAAATAATAGGACATGCACCGGGGCTTGCCTGAGGGTAACACTAAGTCAGTGTTAATGCTATCAAGGCCATGGGCCCTTCCAACCTTGGGCCGGGTCTTCGGTTGCTTCTTAGGGCCATTCCTTCTTCTGGAGATATCCGCCAAACACCGTCTTGTGGTTCGACTCCACACCGCGTGCTTCACGTCCACACGTCGTACATCTAGCGTACCTAAATGAGGTGCAACGATGCATATGTATGAATGCATGGATAATGCAATAAAAAGTGGAGCAATACAAGCACAAGGTCGATATTGTCTAACTATAAACAACTACACCGGCAGAGGTTAATTAAACCTTACGTGAGTCTACACAAAGTTAACCCAACTGGTTTTGTATTTTTTTTAGAATTCTCCTAACTCCAACTATGCATTTTTAAACTATAGAAGTATTTTATCTAGCACCATTAAAATTACATGTAGAAATTGTCAAACAACACACTTTATAGCTCTATCCTACCGAGCATGGAAATATAAAGCTAATAAACCTAGTTTTACATTCACCACCGTTCAAATTCGAGACCAAAAATCCGGAGTATCCGGGAATATACCCGGAGTATCCGGGACAACATTTTCCGGAGTAACCGGGCACCTTCTCGGAGTATCCGGACTCCCAAATCCGGAGTTTCCGGGCCTATACCCGGAGTTTCGCCCGGAGTTTTCAAAACCCGGAGTTTCCGGGCTTATACCCGGAGTCTCTGGGCTTGACAGCCTTTTCGCCCTAAAAACTGAAATTTTGATTGTGACAAAACCACCCCACCAAATTTGAAACTCTCTTGAATCCTAGTTGAAGGATGCATATGGAGATGATTGACCAAAGGAAATCACCTAGAACATCCTAAAACAACCAAATCGGCGAGCCCTAGCTTATAGTACCTTGAGCTAGCTCCTCTTGCAAGAAAACTTGAAAACGATGTCGCCCCAAGGTGGAATACTTGTAGAAGATGATTCTCTCACGCCGAGTGAAGCTCCCTTGGCCTTGAAGTCAAGTTGAAATGGAAGATTTTGGAATCTAGAGCTTAGGGGAGAGGGAGGAGAGGGAGAGCCCGTGAGGGAGATGAGGGAGAGAGAGGTCACGGGAGAGAGTGAGAGTGAGTGAGAGAGAGAGAGTGATATATTCTATTTAAATGATTGTGGGTCCAGATGACTAAATTATGGAAATGAAAACTCCACGCCCGGAGTCTCCGGGCCAATGGCCGGAGTATCCGGGGTGTTACACAATCGCAGATCGCACTGTACCAGCATCGGGATTAGAATTACTCTCGCCACGTCTCATCGATGGGAGACCCAAAGCTCTGCTCACGTCTCAGCTCTGAGCTCGTCACCGACCCTGCCTGACAAAGTTGACGGCACGTGCATGCGTTGCATATGGGGCAAGAGCCGTACCTGGGCTGAAAACTCGAAGAAGAAACCCAAATCCACTGATTCTTCAGAGGGCCGTCTAATAAATTCGCTACACGCTGCACCCTCAAAAAAAAAAAATCTGAGGTGTCAAAAAAAAAAAAAGCATCGCCGGCTAAGCTGCTGTCAAGTTTAGACCGCTGCACCTCACCTGCCCTATGGCATCCAATGTCAATGTCACGTGTGTGAAGACTCGAGACTTTACATTTTGCAAATGTCCTTTATTTTTTCTTTTATATCTTTGACAATCTCAGGCATCCAATCGCATGGTTCACTCCTAAACTATCTTGTGCTCCATAATATTCGTTATCTTTCTATAAGCCGTTATTATGTAAAGTATCCATACATCAAGACGAACACGAATGCAGTCACTAAAATCTCACATATTCCATCTGACTGGAAATGTTAGTTTTTTCCTTTAGTAATAATTAATCTTTTACTACAACCTCACATGCTCCATCATCAATATCTTTTTTTTTCGATTTCAATAATATACAATTTTTATTCAAAATAGCGTATTTTAGTCAATTTTCTAAAAAAGTGTAGAAATCCAAATACGATTGTAAATTTATAGGAGCACAGAGCTCATACATAGCCTCGTACAAAAAGCTCACTCTCAGAAACCAAGAGGGCATCAAACCCTTTCTCTGAGCACCAATGGCACGGTATCTTCTCGCTCCCACCTCCACCTCCTCTGCCCTCCTCCCCAAGGATGCCGCCAAGAACTCGCCGCCGTCGCGGACCCTCCGCCTCCCCGTGCTTGGCTCCAGGTCCGGCAAGGCGCGCCCCATCATGGCAGTGGCGTCGGAGCAGACGGCCACTCCCGCGAAGTATCCCAAGGTGGCCGCCCCCACCACCGGCCCGATCCCCGCCGCCGAGCTGCTCGGCGTCATCGAGGCCGCCGCAAAAGCTGGGGCCGATGTGAGTTCTAGGTCCCTTTGTTGCTTGATGTTTATCCCCCCAACCCCAAGTTCCAGTTTTGGGATTAGATGTTGGGGGCAGTGCCGGAGCTGGGATTCAAATTGACGAGGGCTCATTTTCCTTTCTTCTTCCTCCCTCCTTCCTTTTTTTTCTTCTTCCTCCTCCTTTCTTCTTCCTCTTCTTCACTTATGCTTGAAAAATGTGGGGGGGGGGGGGGGGGGGGGGGGGCTCCATGGGTTCCATGGGAGTAGGGGGGGCTGGAGCACCCCCCCTGGCTCCGCCACTGGTTGGGGGTGATGCTGGAATGTGGCTGGTCAGTTCGCAAAGCTGCATATTTGTTGAATTGCTACGAGAAATGCTAGTCGTTTAGCTGGTGAATTCACATATCTGGTAATTGACTAATTTAGCTATGGTGCGGCAAAACAATCGTTGCATTTTGTTTTAGGGATAGCTCTGCACAGTGCACAGTTATGTCATTTAACCAGTTATAAGGAGGCCACTCTAGTTCTTTTGGTCAAAGAATATTCCTGACATAACCAAACTAATATGGATTACCATAGTGGCGTAGTGCTCTAAATGCTTGATGTTCCTTAATCCTCCTTTTCTGTTAGGTTTAATGTTCACTGAAACAAATCTCAAGGCAGTTTTCATCGCCTCTTATTGATTTCAGGTTATAATGGAAGCTGTTAATAAACCACGCAATATCCACTATAAAGGTGTTGCAGACTTGGTGACAGAGTAAGGATTCTTCTTGCGCATCTTGTTGTTCTGCAACTGTTGTAGTTTGGTTGCTATAATATAGCAGATAACCAGATATAAGATCATGGTACCTTTCACATAATAGTTTAAATGTTGCTACTTGCGTAAGTCATCTTTTCATACAGTAAATTGCAACACAATCAGCATCTGAATCTGTTGCTCTATGTTTTGTTCAGCACAGATAAGTTGAGTGAATCAGTGATTCTGGAAGTTGTCACGAAGAACTTCAAAAACCACCTCATACTTGGGGAGGAAGGTGGCTTTATTGGAGATTCCTTGTCTGAGTATCTCTGGTGCATTGACCCTTTAGGTTTGGTTCCTTACTCGGTTCCTACTTCTGTTTTGATGAACAGGTATTTAACATAGTGTGTTGTTTTGTCATGGACCTGTGTTTGTAGTGCTGATGGCTCCAGTAGTTTTCTAGATTTAGCGCAACAAATCTGCGCCCTTGAATAGTGTAGTCCATTTCATTAATTTGGAAGGTGACATTTCTGTTTATTATTATACTAGCAAAGAAAAGTTCAGTATTATTATTGACAGGCAAATTGAATAATAAGATAACAAGGACAATTCATAAATCTGACAGCAGACTAGTATGGTTTAAGTGCATGTAAGGGTTTATTATAACTGAAGTTAATTAGAAAAGGTTGGTCAGCATGATGGTCTCTCAATTGAATCTAATTTACGGAATTTCTCCCTTTTAGATGGAACAACAAACTTTGCACATGGTTATCCCAGCTTTTCTGTGTCCATTGGGGTTCTCTTCCGTGGAAAGCCTGCTGCTTCCACTGTGGTAAGTGTTTGCACATATTGTTCTTGGACCTTATGATCTCCCATTCTTTCCAATAGCAGAGCCACAAACTATTAGGGAACCACACTGTAGGAAACAGTTTCTCTATTTATTTTCACGTTCTGCTACTATCTTTATTAGGTGGAGTTTTGTGGTGGGCCTATGTGCTGGAGCACCCGTACAATTTCTGCATCTTCTGGTATGTTGTTTGATCAACAAGTGGCTTTGCTTCTTTGTTCTAGAACACCAGAGATTCATCTTAAAGGCTTTCCTTTCTCTTAAACAGGTGGAGGAGCTTATTGTAATGGGCAGAAAATTCATGTCAGTCAAACAGACAAGGTAGCCTATTTTCTGTTCTAAAAGTACTATGCATTTTCCTATTATGTGCATATGTGAGCACAAGCCTGCCTGCTGTAATGATATTTCAGCTGTCATATGCTCAATGTGTCCATTCATAATATGTTTCTGGATGTCTGAATTAAGTGTAAAATAAGCTGCTCCTATAATGTAGATGTAAGTTTCTTAGTTGTTATCTCTAATTGGTGGTCATTCTCTAGGTGGAGCAATCCCTTCTTGTCACAGGGTTTGGATATGACAATGATGATGCCTGGATAACCAACATAATTTTTTTTAAAGAATTTACTGACATTAGCAGAGTAAGTGGCTATTCCAAGCTGCAGAACTGAATTTTCCCCAGATTTGCAGAACTGAATTTTCTCCCAACCTTTTTTGACAATATACTTCATTTTTTCAAGGGAGTGCGAAGGCTAGGGTCTGCTGCTGCTGACATGTCTCATGTTGGGCTGGGCATTACAGAAGCCTATTGGGAATACAGGCTTAAGCCATGGGATATGGCTGCTGGTGTCCTGGTAATTCATTTTCTCTTGTTGAAACATGCACGCTTAATAGTTACCTTTCCAAACCAGTTTTGATAAATAATAATTTAGGACTGGCCTATTCTTCTCTTGGTAAGATTTTACCTCAATCATATAATACTATTTTCCTGTATATGAGGGTATGCATAAACTAGTTGTTGATATTGCTTCTAAGATAGCATAAACCAGATTTAAAATCTGCAAGAAAGCTGTTGCCCTTGGTGACCTTCTGTGATAAACTAAAGAGTTTGCATCTGAATGAATATGAAATTGACACATATATATTACAAGCATGTTTATTTCAGTTAAAGCAACTGCTAGTGCTAGTGGTTAATCCTGAATATTAGAGTTTTCTTTCCAATTTAAGCATATCTGAGGGACCGAAAGGGCGACCAGAGGGGGGGGGGGTGAATGGGAGCCGATCAAAAATTCTTGCAATCGGAAAGATCGGCTTAGTCCCAAAGTACATGCCCAACCCTAGATTCCTAGGCACAGTGTGGAGTAGCTATGGAGAAGCTACACCAACACAAGAAAGCCCTAGGAACAAACAAGATCCAACGCGGAAGCAATCACCGAAAAGCAGCGCGAGAAACAGCAAGTCATAGCATGGTATAACTCACCGGTTGATCCGACGCACTGATTTGAACAGCGTCGGTTCAACCGATGAGCAGAGCCGGCAGCAGAGAGAAACGAGCACCGGTTGATCCGATGTGGTGATTGACTCAGCGTCGGTTGAACCGGTGTTAGCTCACCGGATGATCCAACAAATTCAAGTCCAATCGCCGGTGCAGTTGTCCAGAGGGACTGCAAAATGACTTACAACGCACCGGTTAAACCGATGAGATCAAAGCATTTGCATCGGTGCAATTGTCCAGAGCATCCTCAAATCAAATCTGCTATACATCGGTTGATCCGACGTTCAACAGATCCTATACGCCGGTGCAACGATTCAAACGCCAAAACCCTAACCCAGAACAATCTACTCACCGGTTGAACCGACGCAACATGACCACAAGCATCGGTTTAACCGGTGATAGGTAAAAACTCTGTTCGAGTCCAGAAACGATTTTCCAGTCCGCGCCTCTCCCAAAAACTCGATGATCGAAGGATCAAATCAAGTCCAAATCTCACCAAAATTTGTAGGCACGATCACAAAGGACTTGTGAACATGACCAAGGAAGGAATCGATGAATCACTCCATGGTTCGGGAGGAATCGAGGAAATTCGAAGCAAGATTGGGGTTTTCTCAAGAACACAAAAACTTCGATTCGTGAAGACTCGTGATTCCGGGGGGTTTAGCTCTAGGCTAGAGGGATTAGAATCGGTCCAAGGAGTCACGAAATCATCAAGAAACAACTCGTCATCTCGTGCACAAGATTCGACCAAGGAAAATCAAAATTCATTCAAACAAAGCACAAGATGGATGAACTCGAATCGAAAACAAACGCCCGGAGGGCACAAGGAGGATTGGGCCTCCTTTCCCACACAATTTCAGTACATAGTCTTCAAAAATCCATACCTCTAATCCCTAGAGAGGAGAGGGAGGAAGAAGAGAGGGAGACAGGAAGAGGAGGGCGGCGCCAGGAGGAGGTGGTGGCGTGGTGCTGGTTTTTTGCTGGCGCGCGGGGAGAGAAGAGAGGGTGAGGGTATTTAAGGTGCCCACGCAGGGGTCCAAAATACCCTCGACTCAAACTAGACACTAAAACGCCCGTAAGGGCAAAACCGGAAATATGTACACGATCTCATCCGACGGCGGAGTTTCTTTCTTCGACTCGAAGCCTTTTCCGAGATGCCGCCATGTCGATGAAGATCCGGTTCGCGGTTTTGGGGGGTCCGTGAAAACCGGGTAGGTGGCCGGTTTTGAGAAAACCGCTAAAACTCCACACGCGGGAAGATTCCCGCCTCCACGCCGTGGCCCTAGACGCTGTTCCCGCCTCGGCCTTCTGACGGCCCTAGACGCCGCCCGACGCCCGTCACCTCCTCGCCCGTAGCGAGGCCCTAGACGCCGTCGCCTCCGTCAGTCCCGAGACCGACGCCCATGCCTCCACGACTTGGCGTCTTCAACCGCCGTCCGCCTTTTTGGTTTTGTGGTGCAAACCAAGAAACTCGTCTTCCGTCGCCGCTTGCGCCCTTGATCCAGGAGTGGATGCCACAGCTGCCGCCCTTCCTGAGCTCCTCCACGGCAATTCTCCGTCGACACTCGACGCCCGTGTACCTGCAACCAAAGACCAAGCGCACGATCACACCGCACGGTTGACAATTCACTCATCACAAGTAAGATAGAGTACTCAACATTCCTCAATATCTTGTGTGGACTTTGTTGTGCTGATGTATTTGGTTAATTCTTCAACAGATAGTTGAAGAAGCTGGTGGGGTGGTAACACACATGGATGGTGGAGCATTTACAGTCTTTGATCGTTCTGTTCTTGTTTCCAATGGTCTTATTCATGGACAGGTTTGTTCTCAAAATAATTCGGGAGATTGTTTGTTTAGAGAAGTTTTTAGTGTTGTTGATGCAACCTGTTACTGAATTGCAGCTTTTGGATCGGATTCGGCCTCCTATTGAAGATCTTAAGAAGAAAGGAATCGATTTTTCATTGTGGTTCAAACCAGACAAGTACCCAACCGATTTTTGAGTTTCACCAGAGCCCTCGCCGTGGGCTATCATAATAAATCAGCCATCATGTTGTTTTCCTTCATGAATAAATAGTGATGTTAAAATTCAACGGCCATGTTCTTAGACAGACAAATACAATGTACAGTTCTTTGACTCAACTTTCAGAGGTTCAAGAGCCAAGCTCGAAATATAATATAGCTTTACAATTTAACCTGGAACATATCCATTTCTTGCTTTTGGACTATTACATGTATAAAAAATTGAGATCTTGAAAGAGTGAAATCTTTCGCCTTTCCATTTTTACAACTGAATTCATATGTGCTGCTTTGGCCATTTGGCCCGCTAGACAACCATGCAGTGAAATTTTCCTTATTGTGGGCAGACAACCAGCAAACACTTAGAAATCGTGTCTCAATAATCCTTTGCGTAAATTATGTTAGACATTATATACTGTGATGAACAAATCCTGTGATAATCAGAAGATTAGCATAGCAAAACTGCACATGGAGGCCATGGCTAGATTTTGTTGTATTTCTGGATAAGGGGTCCTGAATGATAGGTCCAGAGGCCCAGAAGAGACAGAACAAGCCAAAACAAAGAAAACAAAGGGGGAGAGATATTTCAGCTTGCTCTTCTTGCAGAGTTGCAGCTTCTGCCGTTCGCAACTCTCTCTGGAACGACCACAGCTCAAGCAAAGCTTGAAAGCTCAGCGATATTTTCCCTCGCTGTTCAGCAGGTCCGCACTCTGTTGCCTACCAAGAGCACTGGTGGACTTCCGCACCCCGTGTGCTCATGTAAGCCAAATGCTACCTCTCTTGATTCTCGTATAATTCTTTCAAAGTTCATGAAATTTCGATATTTAACATTAGATGCGCACGTGCTTTGATATTAAATTCTCGAGTTTTTAAAAATATGAATTCTATCTACGGAAAATTTCAGCTCTTTTTTCTCGATTCATGAATTTCGCTTATATTTTTTTTACTGGGCACATGAACTATCCATTTTGCCCGTAACCCAATCAGCTCCAATCGATTGGATCCAATCCATCCGTCCCGTGTTCATCTCTTTCTCGGTCTCTCCTCTCTCTCTCGTGCCTGGCGCACGAACCGCCGCGGCTCCACGCCGGAGCGGGAGCGCCGCCGCCCGCCGCTGCTCCAAGGCGCGGGACCCGCTCAAGTTCTACTTCCCGCTGCTCCTCTGCCATGTCTGCACCGTCTTCGCGCTCTCCCGCTCCATCCACGCCCTGCCCCGCCGCGCCAACGTCCACCTCGTCATCTCCCAGATCCTTGTACGTCCCCTTGTGGCTCCTAAGCTTGCTTGCGTTGGGTACGTGCATGCCATGTCCATGGTCCACTCGAGCATTCGAATTCCTCAACTAGCTAATTGCGCAGAGGTGTACGTGTACATGTAGGCCGGCGCGCTGCTCGAGCCGTCCTTCCTCGGCAAGGTGCTCCTGCATCCTTGGAGCAGCGGCGGGCGTTGGCGCTCCTGCAGCGGTGGCCGGGGGAGCTCCTGCAGCAGCGGGCGGGCGGCAGGGGCGACGCGCTGCAGCGGCGGCCGGCGCTCCAGCCTCCAGGGAACCGAGACAGCAGAGACACGAGAGGAGAGAGAGGAGAGACCGGGAGAGAGATGAAGGGGCGCACGGTTGGATTGGATCCAATCGGATTGGATCAGGGGCAAAACGGGCAGTTCATGTGCCATGTAAAAGGAAAACGATAAAGAAATTCGCAAAATCAAGAAAAGAAGGAGAAATCTCCCATTTAATGTCAAAACAAGTGAGGCACACGAATTTGAGGTTAAATATCGAAATTTCTCTTTGTGAACTGGGTTTCGATTTTATGGTACTATTTTAATTGGATAATACTCTTATGCTCTGGTAGTAGTTACCAGTTAGTAGTAACTGTTTGATTCTGCATGTCTTGAGTTACTGAGTAGAAGTTCTGAAACAACATCACATGTTCTTATGAATACCATTTGCAGTTAGGTATTGCAGTTATTTCGACATTTCTTTGCCCACCATTTTGCAGGTTAAGGGTTGAGGCTCCAGCGCATTACTTGATTACAAGACCGAGATGGAAACTATGTGCTTGTAGAAACGTATTGCAAGAAGCTGCCTCACATGATGCAAAGGTGAATTCCTCTAGCCATAGTGAGAGGAAGAACCGGAAAAAGGAGGGCGCTTACATTGACAAAGATGGTGTAGCAAGAACCTTCGATCGAAAGAAAATATCCAGAAAGAGAGGTAATGAGTTAATGACAGTGCCATCACTCCTTTCAGTTTCATTCTATCCTGCAAATCCAGAACTCCTAGACCATTTATCAAAAATATTATTGTTATTTTTCTTGGATTTACTGTTTCATTCGAAGTTCAAAAGGATATGGCATTAGTATTGGCTCTGAAATGGTATAGACACGCAGGGGGTGCTATCAAGGGCCGAGGTTGGAAGTACGGCTCTGGGTTTGTTGATGGAGTTTTCCCAGTGCTCAGTCCAATGGCCCAGGATATCCTAGAATTTGTGCAGAAAGGGACCGACGTTGCCAAAATATGGGAGTCACTGGACAAAATTCCTCCTGCACACGATCTTTGGGATGACATTGTCAATGTTGCTGTCCAGCTCCGTCTGAACCGACAGTGGGAACCCATCATCACAGTAAGTCCTAGTCCCCTTGCTGGTAACATCTCATTGTGCCTGCTAGCTTCGGCCAGTATGCTGACCATATTATTTCAAATTCATCAGAGTAAAATTTCTAGATGTCTCGGTTGCTTATTTACGTGCTGGCTCGATTCCTAAGGTTTTGATGTTTGATATGCCAAAAGTGCCTGTAGGTTTGTGAGTGGATTCTGTACTGGAGTTCGTTCCGGCCCGACATCATCTGCTACAACCTGCTCATAGATGCATATGGCCGAAAGCGTGAGCTGAGCAAGGCAGAATCCATTTACATGGCTCTTCTGGAGGCTAATTGTGTGCCTACAGAGGACACCTATGCTCTTCTCTTGCGTGCTTACTGCAATGCTGGACAACTGCACCGAGCAGAGGGCGTGATTTCAGAGATGCAGGAGAATGGGATTCCTCCAAGTATGCACCTCAAACTACATTCCTCTGAGTTTTCAGATGAAAATACTTGTACATCAGAAAAACTCATCTGAAGAACTGTCATGCAGGTGCAACTGTATATAATGCCTACCTTGACGGCCTACTGAAAGCAAGGTGTACCGAAAAGGCGGTCGAAGTGTACCAAAGGATGAAGAAGGAGCGCTGCAGAACTAACACGGAGACTTACACGCTGACGATCAATGTATACGGAAAGGTCGGTCATTTTGTTTTTTGTAGCTTAATGTGCAGAGATACCAGTAGCAGATTCTGAGACAGTGATAGTCAATTAGTCGTGCTCACCCTTTTCTTAGGCAAAGCAACCAATGTCATCGTTAAAAGTCTTCAGCGAGATGAAGACGATCGGGTGCAAGCCCAACATCTGCACCTACACTGTGCTGGTGAATGCGTTCGCGAAGGAAGGCCTCTGCGAGAAGGCAGAGGAGGTGTTTGAGGAGATGCAGCAGGCTGGGCATGAACCTGACGTGTACGCCTACAATGCCCTCATGGAAGCTTACAGGTAGAAAGAATTCCATGAGCCTGACGGTTTATCCCTCCCTGCTTACTGTTCTAGCGAATAATGAATGCTGTTTCATCAATCTATCAATGCACCGCAGTCGAGCAGGGTTCCCACAGGGCGCATCTGAGATCTTCTCTTTGATGGAGCACATGGGGTGTGAGCCTGACAGAGCCTCATACAACATCTTGGTGGATGCTTATGGGAGAGCTGGTCTTCATCAAGGTACTCACACCTGCTACCAGTTTGCAATAGCTCAACAAACTTCATCTGTGCACTTTCATGGACAATTTATTTCGCTGATGAACTCAATCAGACACTGAATTTTCTGGTGTTTTTGTGATTGTTCAGAGGCAGAGGCTGCGTTCCAAGAACTGAAGCAAGTGGGCTTGCGGCCGACGATGAAGTCGCACATGCTGCTCCTGTCCGCGCACGCCAAGGCCGGCAACGTGTCCAGGTGCGAGGAGGTGATGGTGCAGCTGCACAAGTCCGGGCTGCGGCCGGACACCTTCGCCCTCAACGCCATGCTCAACGCGTACGGCCGGGCCGGGCGGCTCGACGACATGGAGCGGCTCGTCGCGGCCATGGAGAGGCGCGACGGCGGCGCCGCGGACATCGGCACGTACAACGTGCTGGTGAACGTGTACGGGCGCGCGGGGTACCTGGACCGGATGGAGGCGGCGTTCGGCACGGTGGTGGCCAGGGGCCTCGCCGCCGACGTGGTGACGTGGACGTCGCGCATCGGCGCGTACGCAAGGAAGGAGTACGGGCGGTGCCTGGAGATCTTCGAGGAGATGGTGGACGCCGGGTGCTACCCGGACGCCGGCACGGCGAAGGTGCTCCTCGCGGCGTGCTCCGACGAGCAGCAGGTAGAGCAGGTCACGGCCATCGTCAGGTCCATGCACAAGGACGCCAAGACGCTTTTCAAACTATGAGATCAACACGAGTTGAAGCATAGCATCACGTTGTTACACATGAACATGAATTTCTTTTCAACAAGTGCGACTACTAGAGTAGTGGAAGTCTAGTGTATATGAATATGAATTGCCAAGTGCAAGTTTGACAAATAGGAATCATAATGTCATTCATGCTTGCACTGCCGGAAACCGGCTTTTTGTACGGTAGTTTGCCGTGTGCTTTCTATGCACACGGTAAAGAACCTCTCTGCCGTGTGCACACAAGTTAATATGTAACACACGGCAAAACATGATTTTGCCGTGTGTTTTTTTGGCATACGACAAAGCCATATTTTACCATGTGCTTTATTTTGGTATACGGCAAAGTAATAAATTTGTCGTGTTTTTCTTTACACAGGTAAAGTAATAATTTTTTTTCTTCTCATCTCGAAACTTTTTTTGATACTCCGAACGTGTAGAAATTTGAAAAAGTAAGATGTTTGTCATGTGTCATAGATCTGGCATATGACAAAGTCAGATTTTAAATTTTGCAAATGACATTGAATGGGGAAACGGCCAAAATGAAAGTTGTAGATCTCGAAAAGTTATGAAACTTTGCAGTTGATAACTTTTTGATTTGAATTTGTTTATGATCTCAAACAAGCTATTTACACTCGGTTTAGTATAATATGTGGGGAAAAATAATAGAGTATATACATGAGTGTGTGGTGTAGTAGTAGAGGAGCGCGAGGAGAGGTTGCGGGTTTGAACCACACCGGCGCGTAGCGCATGAATATTGCACGAACAATGCAGCGAATTGCGACTTCGACGGAGCGGGCGGGTGGCTGGGCAGTGGATATTGCACGAACAATGCAAGACATCCTTCTAGAGTATTCTTCACAAAGTAATAAGAATATATTTTCATGAAGTACTCTAGAATTAGTAATAAATAAATTAAAAAATCTTGTAATATTAAGTGATTCTTTAGAAGGAGGGACACATGTCACCATTCTATGATCCGCCTTAGCCTATAAATAGAGGATCCCCTCCTTGCCATGACATCTAAGAGAAGAGTGAGTGCTAGAATAGCCACAAAAGAGTGTATATTGTGTACTCTTGTGTTGTGATAAATCAAGAGTTGCTTCATCTGTTGGTAGGCTCTGATACCCAAAAGCGAGAAAACAGCTCCCCCGTCGAAAAAGGACCTTACATACCTAGAAATTGACGTCGAAATGACCTTATACACTAATTAGCTAGAAATTAACATCATTAAAACGAGTTAGAGTGAATTGGTGTGTCTTAGATGTAGATCCTCAACTTAGTGAGTATTAGGCCACCTCGATCCCAACAGTTACTGAATATAAGGATTGTAAAATAATACTGAATATAAGAATTGTAAAATAGTAGTATGCCTTTGTTGGGTTAAAAAGATCACATACTTCACAATCAGCTATATATCACTCAGGATATGGAATTAATGAGAACAGAAGAAAAAGTCCTACAAGTAGCAAAGAGTCGCATGACCTCATTTAGCAGGAAAAGCATAACACAATTTATAACTCTTATATGAACTTATAACGCCAATACATTATTAAGTGCAAGTAAGAGAAGCGTTCAAACTACAAGTAAGGAATACATTCTTTATACACCCCAAAACTCATTTTGACCATATTATCGCAGTGTACATTGAATGATCATCCACTTCATGCAGAATTAATATCCAAAATAACATATTTATTAAAAAAGGAAATCAATATAGATATGTCTAAGCTATCTTCTGAATATCACTACAGATTGCATTCACCCTAACAGCTGTCAGGTTCATGCTTTGCACGACCTCCTGTCTCGAATAGGATTCAAATAGATACCGGCCGGCCGGCGCCCACCCGACTAGAGGGACTGTAATCCTCACCGCACATTCCTACTCTACTCATTGCCAGCTTTCCACCTCCAAAATCACCGCACATTCCTACTCTACTCATTGCCAGCTTTCCACCTCCAAAGATATTTTCATGGTGATATCATGCTCTTCGCAAGCAATTTTTGTGAAGTCAATCTCGTTGCCACAGTAGTTCTCATCCGGGTACGCAATCCTGATCCCTTCATACTCACAATAGCAGTAACGAATTTAATTTATAGGACAAAAAAATGAGAAAAGAAAACAGTTAGCTTCAAATAATAGAGAAAAGTGACTATTCAAATTTTATTTTAAGAAAGATGTATGATTATAAATATGTAGTAAACATACCATATTATTGACTTGTTTGATACAATGCAACAAAAAAGTTATCATCGTCATCTCAAAACTGCTTCCACCTTTTGGGCTAGCGAAAAAGTTTACATGTGTGAACGGGCTTTTGAAATCCACAAAGCTTTTCTGTCTGCCGACACACTCATTTGCTCCACAAATAATATGCAGTTCATATAAATACCCCTATAACCATGATAGAATTTAATTTGTAGAAAAATACAATTATATTGGAACAAAGAGAGTAGTAATTCACAACCGCAGCAGCATATCAATAACATGAAGGAAAGTGCTAATAACCTTGTTCCTCAATGTAGTTTCAATCTTTTTACGGAAAAAAAATTTGTTGCCTGATAAAGTGTTCCTTAAACCTCATGAACATGGCCAACGGACCTTTAGATAGTTCATTGGTTGTTTCCAAAGTTTCGTCCAAAGGTTTAGAAATACTGCCATGTGAGGAAGACAGCAGCATGGCAAGTTGGACAACTTCACTGGTGGAAAGTGAGTTCGAAACTTGAAACTTTCAACGGTGACTTGATAGAATACTGAACCAAAGGTGAAGACTGCATGGCGACAAACTGTACATAAGCTTCAAGTTCAGGATGTAATGATGTTGTCGCTGCAGCCTTGTAGGAACTGACATCCCAGCTGGATATATCACAACCTTCACTTCCCACCATCTAAATTGCTTTCTTGACTTTGATGTTACTCTTTAGCAAATAAACCATAGCCTCATGCTTGGATATCTCCGGAATGCATGTGAGCAAAAGCTTGATTAGATCGCTAAGGGACTTGCACTCTGCACGTACAAACGTAGATGTGCAGATCATGTCCACCTCCAAATTTTCCAAAGCAGGGAAAGCATTGTCATACCAGATGTTGTTGACAATGATGTTGGTCACAGGGTTCAACAGACCATAGTAGTAACCGGCATTGACAAGGCCACGGTGGTAACAAACCCGAACATATTGTGTGGGCAACTGAGAAATTGCTTTGAGGTACTGAGCATAAATTTTGTCAAGAAGAACGGCCCGGATTGATACTGTGAGCACAGACGACATCTTGTCACCGCTTGCATTGTTGTGGCAGCTATGAACGCGTTCAATAAAAAGAAGCATTGGGTTATCCAACACTCCCAACTTCTTAAGCTTTGCGGCAACAAGTGAATTTCTTCAGTAGAGAGTCTGCAGCTGCGATCTGCTTGCACAATCTGGGTGATCGATTTGAGACGGACTGCTAGGGGGAGAGAGCTGGTGCAGAAATCATCAACATTGGGTTGCTTCGCTGACAATGTTGCGTATTTCAGAGTAGTCTTGGCCCTATACGAGCTGATGCAGAATTCATCCTCGTTGTGGTAACAGCAGTCGAGCTCGATGAGCCGGACGGCGACGAGGAGGTCGGCCTTGGCTAGGCACAGATAGTGCAGCGCATCCAAGGCGGGGAGGTACCAGAAGTAAGATGTGAGGAACGTGATCAGGCCATCCAAAGATCGATCTGCGATGGTTCGTGCCTCTGGAGGAGGGGAGGGGACGTCGCCGGCGACGATCTCGGAGAGGACCTTCTCCCTGGATATCCCTGGATACCCCGAAGATTACACAGATTCAAGCTAGAAAAACATACATATTCTGATTGATTAGCATATATCTTAAATTTCCTTTCGTACATAGAAGATGACATTCGCATGAACAAAATTCGTTTGTGCGCGGTTGGTTGAGAAGCCCCCCACATACAGAGATCGGTGGCCCTTTATTAGTGATTGTTAACCTCCACAAGTGTTCACATGTCATGGATCGAGTCATATAAAGGCATCTTGTCGATGTGCAAGGCATTCCAATTGACCTATTAAATCAGATTCATGAAGGATTTCTTATGCCAGATTTCTCAGAACAGGAACCACATGAGTTGAAGTTT
This sequence comes from Panicum virgatum, assembly GCF_016808335.1. Lineage (NCBI taxonomy): Eukaryota > Viridiplantae > Streptophyta > Magnoliopsida > Poales > Poaceae > Panicum > Panicum virgatum. The sequence continues at coordinate 5,162,129 of NC_053145.1, forward strand.
CCATTTTGCTATGCATCAACTAGAATATGATTTCAGAGGTAGGCTACAAAGGGAGATGGAGCAGCAGAGGGCTAACGCGTGGTAGTAGAAGAACTGATCGGAGGATGGCCGAATGCGGAAATTGTTGTAAATACTAATTTGATAAGCAACCAAGCATGGAGGGGTGCTTGCTTTTGGTGTGTCTTGAACCTTGTCTTGTTCACTTGTTCAGAATTCAGATTGCCATGGTGATGCACCAAACAGCCTTATCAGCAAAATGCTTGCTCCATGCTGGCATTCTAACTTGCAGCCATGCCACCAAAAAGATTTCTCACTGGTGTGATAATCAGTACTCTAGTGACCCACTTAAACAAATAGTAACGTAAAACTGGTATCACAATATTTGTTGTAATTTTGGTATAGTTTACGTTCAAGATTAATTCCTGCAATACTTTAATGACTGAAGGAAGATAATTTAGAAAGAAGAGGATGCCGCATGACCCATTTTGCTAATTGTGCAACTCCGCACCTGAAACACCAACTCATCTTTGCAAGGATTGCCCCTATACCTGTGCAGTTTGGACACATGTAGTTAGATGGCTTGATCTTCAACAAATACTGCCCAGTAATTCAACAAGCACAGTTTACCGATGGTGGAAAAGGTGCCAAAAGGTTTTTAGTAAGGAACAAAAACCAACTTTTGACGGTCTAATGATGTATTTTTGGTGGAATATTTGGAAGGAGCGAAATCGACGATTTTTTCAGCAAGAATCGAAGGAAGTTGTTGATGTCACGTACCTAATCAAAGAAGATTTTCATCTTCATCAGGCGGCCACCAGTCTAAAAACTAGCTCTTGACCATCTCCCCTAGTGGTGTTTTTTGTGGTTTTATAGCATAGTGGTTATTTGCTGCTTCTAGTTTTTCTAGATCGGAGCTGTTTTGTTTCTTTTGTAGTCGTCTTGAGGCCTGATTTCAAGTTGTTTGTATCTCTTTTATCCTTCTTCTTCTAATAAAAATTACGGCAAATCTCTTGCCGTTCCCTTCAAAAAAAAATTGACTGAAGGAAGATGAGTAATATATACTTATCTTCCTTTGCTTTCATAATAGAAGCTGCAAGCTTGAGTTACCGAGTAGCAAACACTTGGACAACCATATGCCAATTGATCAATGGAAACTGCAATTCTAAACAGGACAATGCAGTAATGCACACTGCACAACTTTTTAACCTTCTGTAAATATCATTTAGCAGTGTGAAACTTTCTTGACTCAAATGAGAGAGAAATACTATTTATCATTACAGATTAAGTTTCTTTGTCCTACGATTTGTCCCAAGACTTGGGATTACATGCTCACTGAAAGCTTGCTGAAACACTCCCTATAAAATAAATGAATGCATTCAATTAACATCCAAATAAAAAATTTGCAAGGAAAAATGAACATGCCTGTTGCGAAATTAGGTCAGAAATGAAGCTTGTTGTGGATAATGACCAGCAGCATGTACTGATTTTCTCCTTCGCATCTCAGCATCCAAATCAAGATTCATCACTGACTCAGCACGGTTGACAGCTTGGATTAACTTGGCATCATAAGGAGGATCTAGGTAGATGTAGTCTTGTACAAATATTCCCATCACCTGGTTATCTATCAGCTTCGCACGACTCACAAAATCTGCGTTTGTAAAATTGTGTTCTCCACATGCAATTCTCTCGAAGCCACTTGCCCCCTCCCAACACTTCTCGACTGGATGTACAATCCGGACTCCTTGATACTCACAGTAACAGCAGCGGACTTCTGAAGAAAAAAAATACAGCATGAGATGACATACACATACGAATTTTTGTAAATGCATGCAATGCGGAGATAAAAATAATACCTTGTGTTGATAGACCAGACACAGGGTAGCAAATGGGTTCATAGTTACTATCTTCATCATTACTAAATTCTGCGAAAAACAATGTAGCTGTTCCCTTATCTTGACTTGCCCAAAAGTTGGCATGTGTGTATGAAGCGCATCTAGACCGATAGATGCTAATAGTAAGTTTCGGTGATTAATGACAACCGTATGCGACAAATGTATGTTTTGAAGGAAATATTAATGATTAGTTAAGTCTCATATGGAATGTTCCTATTTCTGCTCCGGCTCCTGCTCCACAGCCTAGTGTTTGGACTGCCGAGAAGCGTGCAGAGTTCCTTAGACAGCAGCAGATCCTACACCAGCTCCAGCACCCCTCGGCTCAGTCCCTCACTTTCGAGTCACCTTCACAGCCTGAGGTGCTCCGTCCGTCCGTCGTGCGCCCCACTCAGCCAGACCTGACTCCCGTCACGTCTGCTCCTCCGACGGACTCCACGGTCATCGCCGAGCCAGTTGCTACCGCTACTCCAGCTATTTCTGCTGCTCCGACGACTCCGGTCGAGCAGACGTCCTCTTCGGTCGACGACGACTGGACGAACGACGACGCCGATGACTCCGCCGCTCAGTTTTCCACCGGACCGAGTCTGAAGACCCCGCCTTATCCAGCTCAGGATTAGATCACCTTTCTTTTTGGTGCTTTGTTGCCAAAGGGGGAGATAGATAGGGGGAGTAGAGATAGGGGAGCTTGGTGGTTTGTGGCGTGATTGGATCTTCATGGATTTTGTGTATGGACATGTTATTTGGATATTGTGTATGCTCTGTGTTGACATGTCCCTACATGTGCTTTATTTCGAGTAATGCATGCTTGTTTATCGCTTTCTATTTCATATCTTGTGTATCTCTACTTTGTGTTGTCATCAATCACCAAAAAGGGGGAGATTGAAGCGCATCTAGGCCGATAGATGCTAATGGTAAGTTTCGGTGATTAATGACAACCGTATGCGACTAACGTATGTTTTGAAGGAAATATTAATGATTAGTTAAGTCTCATATAGAATGTGAAAAGAGACCCCCTCAATTCAGAACAACCATGCGTGCCAAGGACTCAATTTCAAAGATTAAGGATCTTTCTAGACTCAAGTGTCACAAGGAGATAAAGGACACTTGATTTAGCTAGGGTTTATAGTTTTTAGTTCTTGACCGTACTATTAAGAGGGGTTCATGAGTTAGTAGCTTGATCAAAAGAAAGTTGGCTTTAGAAATCTTGCACACTCGCTCAAAATCAGCCCAAGATGGTCAATAGAAGTTAACACAACACTTGGAAGAAGAAACAATTGAAGTTACATTCAAATCCAAGTCAATTCAGCTGAAAACAAAGAAAAACAGCAGCACCGGTTGAACTGGTGCCCTAGCGTCGGAGCATCCGATGCTTGGTGGAAGGACCGATGCCCTGTCGGTCTATCTTCTCTGGATGCAGGCAGGAATCAAGTCAAAAACTCTTTAGCACCGGTTGAACCGACGGTCAAAAGATAAGCACCGGTGCATTGGATGTACCTTGTTCCAGGGAGCATGTTTTGGTGGACTTCAACTTCTCTTCAGCACCGGTTGAACCGACGCTTCAGAATCAAAGCACCGGTGCATTACACGTCCTATGTTCCAGAGAGCTTGTTTGAGTTGATCAGTGAACCTCTTCAGCACCGGTTGAACCGATGCCCCTACGGAGCATGCACCGGTGCAATGATGCAAGCCTGGATACTGTGTCAGAACCCCAACGGCTATAATTTGGACACAGAGAGACCGGTTGAACCGACGCCTCAAATCTGACACCCATCGGTTCTTCCGGTGCTCACGGTTTTTCTGCAGTGGACTTCCAACGGCTATGTAACTCTTTCCACTCTATATAAGGGCACCCCATGGCTCATTTCAGTTGCCTTTTGACACCCTGAATACTTGAGGCCACCCTTGAGAAGAAGAGAAAGTGTTTTGAGCAAACAAGAAAAGATCTAGTACTTTGTTTGTGCTTCGACCTTGAAGAATCCATCCTTTGCAAGTGTAGCAAGTGTGCTTGAGCTAGGGCCAACTGAGTGTAGGTCAAGTGAAGGCTTAGGAGCTTGTTACTCTTGGTGTTTGACGGCACCTAGCCGGTCTTGGTGATCGGGAGGTTCTTGGTGAGCTCTTGGTGTTTGTGGGAGCCCCAAGACAAGAAGATTGTACACGGTGTGAAGCTCGCCGTTCTGGAGATGGAGAAAGAGCATTCTTAGTGATCACTTGCTCCTTGGTGAAGCAAGGGAGCTATACCCTTGTGTGGGTGCTCCAACGTGGACTAGGGGGGAGCGTCAACTCCTCGATACCACGGGAAAAAATCCGGTTGTCTCGTGTCTCTTACTTTTATTTCAAGCAATTAAATCTTTTTGTTGTTACTCTTGCCTTTGATTGCTTGTAGTTTGACTAGGACAACTTGCATGGTAGTGTGATCTTTTGCTTAGGTTTTGATCATGCTAGTGTGATATCTTTTAGGCAACATGATCATGATAGTGTGTTTACCTACCTAAGGACCTTGTGCTAGCATGCTCTAGTGACTAGGTTTCAAATTTATAGATTGGGCAATACTAGTCTAGGTTAATGACTAGATAGAAATTTGAAAAAGTCCCAATTCAACCCCCCCTTCTTGGGTCATGATCCTTATAATTGGTATCAGAGCGAGGGCTCTCTTTTTAGGCTTAAAATCCTAGAGTATGGCCGGTGGAAGTGGTGGTCCACCCAAGCTCGATGGGAGAAACTATGCTTATTGGAAAGCTCGCATGGCGGGTTACCTTGAGGCTATTAATCTCATCGATTGGGCGGTCACGGAAAAACCTATTGTTGGTCCGTGGAATGAAGATCAAGTCAAATATGGTGCTAGAGCGAAGAATGCTTTGTTTGATGCTCTTAGTGAGGAGATTTTTGCTTGTGTTCACAGCAAAAAGACCTCTCATGAAATTTGGGAAGCACTTGAAGCTATTTATGTTGGTTCTAAAAAGCTTCGTGAAGAAAAATATCAAGTGCTTAAGGAAAAACTAAATGAATTCAATATGCTTCCAAACGAATTGATTGAACAAATGTATGCTCGATTGAATGTGCTTATTGAGGATATTAACGCTCTTGAAATTTCTCCTTTGTCTACTAGTGATATCATCTGGAAGATCCTACATTGTCTACACAAGCCCAAGTACAACATCGTCACCTCATTGCTCTATGAGAAGGATCTTGAAACACTTGATGTGAGTGATGTTGTTGGAAAGATTCGGTCTCATGAAATGTTCCTCTTGAGAGAAGTTGATTCACCGCAAGACAAGAGAGATCTTGCACTCAAAGCTAAAAGTGATCATAAGTTCAAGAAAAAGAACACGTGCAAAGTTCCATCACCAAACTCAAGCGAAGATGAAGCTAACGAAGATTCAAGTGATGAAGATGGTGATGTTGAGCTAGCACTTCTCATGACGAAGACCTCCAGGATGATGTCAAGGTTGAACAAGAGAGGGTACAACTATGACCCCAGGAAAAACAAGTTTCGTACCCGGAAAAGCAAGGAAAATGTCAAGAAAGTGTGTTACAATTGCGGCAAATATGGCCACCTCTCATATGATTGTCCGGAGCCTTCAAAGCTCAACAACAAACAAGAAAATGGCGACAATCAATACAAGACTTCAAAGAAAAGTCATGAGAAGAAGGACCACAAGAAGAAAGGGTCTTTCACAAGAAAAGAGAAGGTCAATGCTTTCCTTGGAGAATGGATCACGGATGGTGAATCCTCAAATGATGACTCAAGTGATGAAGAATCCAAGAAAATGTTGTGGGCATTGCCATGCATGATGATGAAGATGATGGTGATGAGGCACCTCTACCTCCACCATCCATGTGCTTCATGGCAAGAGGTAACTCCAAGGTGAGTGATAATGATGACTCCTCTAGTGATGAAAGTGAACATTGCTTATCTCCTAATGAAGTGCAAAACATCCTAGATGAGTACCAACAAGTGATCAAGAAGTACAAATCAAAATGTAAAGTTCTTGAAATTGAATATGCCAGGCTTAAGGCCTCAAACAATGAGTTGATTATTAGGCACAATGAGGTAGTAGAAACTCATGATACAAGCATTGTTCCTAGGAAGCAACTTAGAGAGGAGCATGACAAGCTACTTGTTAAGCATGATGAATTAAATATTAAATATGAGGAAGTAGTTGTGCTTAACAAGTCACTTACTTTATGCAACAAGAAGCTTAAGCTTGATTATGCTAACTTAAATATGAAATATCAAGAACTTGACCTTGCCTTTGATGCTTTGGATGAAGAACTAAAAGAAACTCAAAAGAAAGTCATCAAAGTCAATATAGCTACTTCTTGTGATGATCTTGTGGAGTTGCCTCACCCTACTACTTGTCATCATGCTTCTCCTTCTTGTTCAAAGACTAACCATGATAGGGAGAAACAACTTGAGGAGGAACTTGAAAGCATGACCAAATGCATGTTCAATGTGACAAGGGGAGAATACTTGCATAAGGAGATTCTCTTCCACAATGCAAGGAACTATGGAACAAATGGACTTGGATCATTTCCCAACCCTCCGGAAAATTGTCCCAAGTCGCCGGAGCTCAAGGCATGCTTCACCAAGGAAGTTGGCTCATATTGTCAACATTGTCAAATCACCGGGCATCACACAAGGGAGTGTCCAATTCCTTCTGGTCCACCTCCTACCTTGCCTCCTAATTACAAGTCTCAATTCAATGAAAATCATTTCTTAATAAGCAAGCTTAAAAGTGGTAAGGTTAAGGCAAAGTTTATTGGCACTCACATTAAGGGAAAGCTACCACGCCAAGTATGGGTTCCTAAAGCTTTAGTAACTCATGTCAAAGGACCCAAACTTGCATGGGTTCCCAAACCTCAAAAGTGATTCATTTGTGTGTAGGTGAACTACAAAGCCGGTGGCAAGCATTGGGTGCTTGATAGCGGATGTATACAACACATGACCGGCTATGTAAAGATGTTCACCTCACTAGATGAAGATGTGGGCGATTATGAACATGTCACCTTTGGTAACAACTCAAAAAGAAAAGTGGTAGGTTTGGGTAAGGTAGCCATTACCAAGGATCTTTCTATCTCTAATGTGTTGCTTGTTGAGTTGGTTAGCTTCAATTTGTTATCTATTGCTCAACTTTGTGATTTAGGACTAATATGCACCTTTAGTGATAGTGAGGTTGTAGTGACAAGCAAGGAGGATAAGAGCTTAATATTCAAAGGATTTCGACATGGTAACATTTACCTTGTTGACTTCTCATCTAATGATGCAAGCTTGGCGACATGTCTCTTCTCCAAAAACTCCATGGGTTGGCTTTGGCATCGCCGCATTGCTCATATTGGCATGAGCCAACTCAAGAAGGCCTTCAAACGAGGTATGGTGGTTGATGTCAAAGATGTTACATTTGACAAAAACAAATTGTGTAGTGCTTGTCAAGCCGGGAAGCAATTTGCATCATCACATCCCATTAAAGCTTATTTGTCAACATCAAGAAGCTTGGAGCTACTACACATGGATCTCTTTGGGCCAACCACCTACAAAAGTTTTGGCGGTAATCTCTATTGTCTTGTAATTGTTGATGATTATTCTAGATATACTTGGACTTTCTTTTTAGAGGACAAGAGCAAGACTATGAGGATCTTCAAGATTTTTGTCAAGCAAGCTCAAAATGAATTTGAGTCAAGTGTTGTGAAGGTTCGGAGTGACAATGGCACGGAGTTTAGGAACACTCAAGTAGAAGAGCTTTGCAACGACTTGGGGATCAAGCATGAGTTTTCATCAACATACACACCCCAATAAAATGGAGTGGTGGAGAGGAAGAACAAGACATTGATCACTCTTGCAAGAGCAATGTTGGATGACTATGGCATCTCACAAAGATTTTAGGCGGAAGCCATCGACACCGCATGCCATGCATCCAACCGAGTTTATCTTCACCGCTTCTTGGGAAAGACACCATATGAGCTTCTCATTGGGAGGAAGCCCAACATCTCCTACTTCCGGGTGTTTGGTTGCAAATGCTACATCTTCAAGAAAAGGAAGCACCTAGGCAAGTTTGAAAGTAGATGTGATGTTGGTTTTCTTATTGGTTATTCATCAAACTCCCAAGCATATCGAGTATTCAATAGTGCTACTAGCAAGATTGAAGAAACTTGTGATGTGGAGTTTGATGAGACTAATGGCTCCCAAGGGGAAGTTTTCTCTTGTGATGATGTAGGTGATGAACCACTTCGAAAAGTAATGAAGAACATCACTATTGGGCAAGTCAAGCCAAAGGAGGAGGTAGAAGAGCTACAAGCCTCATCCACTCAAGTTGAAGTCACTTCCAAGGATGACTCAAAGGATGAAGACAAGTCTACATCACCACATCACCATGATGAGTCATCCGATGAAGAAGATGATGCCTCACCTCCTTTCCATGATGCCCAAGGTGAACAAGTGGTTGAAGAACAACTTCCATTTGATGACACGCACATCACAAGTGAACAAGCCCAAGCTCAAGATCAAGATGGCGAATCACTAGAAGAATCAACATCCCAAGCACAAGAGAGGCATACAAGAACTTCAAGGAATCATCCCATTGACTTGGTCATGGGTAACCCCTCCGGTGGAGTAAGAACTCGTAGACGTCAATATGCCTCCTTTTGTGAACATTACTCTTTTGTTTCTTGCTTGGAACCCACAAATATAGATGAAGCTCTTGAGGACCCGGATTGGGTGATGGCCATGCAAGAAGAGCTCAACAACTTCACCAGCAATGAAGTTTGGGTTCTTGAAGAACGTCCTCAAGACAAGAATATCATTGGTACTAAGTGGGTCTTCCGTAACAAACAAGATGAGCATGGTGTAGTGATTCGCAACAAGGCAAGACTTGTGGCAAAGGGCTTTGCACAAGTTGAAGGGTTGGACTTTGGTGAAACATTTACCCCCGTTGCAAGACTTGAAGCCATCCGTATCCTTTTAGCGTATGCTTCATATCATAACATGAAATTCTTTCAAATGGATATGAAAAGTGCGTTCTTAAATGGCTTGATTAATGAGTTGGTGTTTGTTGAACAACCTCCCGGGTTTGAGGACCCTAGATATCCTAATCATATTTATAGGTTGCACAAGGCGCTCTACGGACTCAAGCAAGCGCCAAGGGCTTGGTATGAACGCCTTCGTGACTTCCTTCTCAACAAGGGCTTCAAGATCGGGAGGGTGGATACAACTCTATTCACAAGAATCATCAATGAAGAGTTATTCGTATGTCAAATTTATGTTGATGATATCATTTTTGGTTCAACTAACCCCACTCTTTGCAAAAAATTTGGAGAAATGATGTCTAGGGAATTCGAGACGTCCATGATCGGTGAGCTCAATTTCTTCCTTGGGTTTCAAATCAAGCAATTGAAGGAAGGGACTTTCATCCATCAAGAAAAGTATATAAAGGATATTCTCAAGAAATTCAAGATGGATGATTGCAAGCCGATCAAGACTCCAATGCCAACTAATGGACATCTTGACTTGGATGAGGGAGGTAAATCGGTTGACCAAACTCTCTATCGTTCTATGATTGGGTCGCTTCTTTACCTAACCGCATCTAGGCCCGATATCATATTTAGCATATGCATGTGTGCCCGTTTTCAAGCTAATCCTAAGGAATCACACATTAGTGCCGTTAATAGGATCCTTAGATATATCAAGCATACGCCTAGCATAGGCTTGTGGTACCCCAAAGGCGCTAGTTTTACACTCTTGGGATACTCGGATTCGGACTTTGCCGGATGTCGTGTGGATCGCAAGAGTACATCGGGTGGGTGCCACTTGCTAGGGCGTTCCTTAGTCTCTTGGTCGTCAAAGAAACAAATTTTCGTGGCCTTGTCAACCGCGGAGGCGGAATATATTGCCGCCGGGGCTTGTTGTGCTCAAATCCTATACATGAAGCAAAGCCTCTTGGACTATGGTGTAGTATTAGATAGGATCCCGCTCCTTTGTGATAACGAGAGTGCCGTTAAAATTGCTAATAACCCGGTTCAACACTCTCGCACCAAGCACATAGATATTCGCCATCACTTTCTAAGAGATCATGTGGCAAGGAATGATATACTACTTTGTGGTCTTCGTTCCGAAGATCAATTGGCGGATGTCTTCACAAAACCTCTAGATGAGAGCACCTTTTGTAGGTTGCGAAGTGAGCTTAACGTTCTAGATGCTTCTAACGTCATATAATTGCATTGTCATATATATGCATTTCATATGTACATGTGCTAGAGGCTTGTCTAACCTTGTCAAGATAGTGATGAACATGGGTCTTGCATGAGCTGGTGGTCTTGGTTTCGCTCATGGCATGAAGAATGGTTCATCATGAAGAAGCTTGCCGAGGGTTCAAACTTGACAAGATAGATTTAAATTTTTGCAATGCATGTGCTTGTCATATAGAATGCATCCATGTTTAATTTCTTGCTTTGCATTGACATTGCATCACGTTAGTAGCATCACAAGGGAGCAAATCACACTTCGAGAAAGATATTCATGCTAAATATGATATATCATCTCTACAAGAGTGATAAGATCAATTTTGTGTTTTCATGCGTATTGAGTCACGTCCTATCGAATTTAAAGTTTCAATCTCTAAGTTTATAGGCAAAGTGGCTCATACATTTGGTTTTTGTGTTTAAATCTCGCTTGGATCTTAATTTGCCTATGTTTATATAAAAGCTTGCGAGCACTTAGTATGAGTGTTTGAGGGGTGAGGTTGTCTCTCGAAAATGGTCCAAATTGAGTGTTTATGGCTTTGGCTTTGAAATTTGGATCAGAAGTAGAGTTTGTAGTTCAGCAGAAAATTTCCTTAACCACCGGTTAAACCGACGCCTGGTTTTTCACTGCATCGGTTCAACCGGTGCTTAAAGTCTTCGTGGCTCGGTTTCTGCATCGCCTCTGGAACAACCTCCGACCGTTACACCGACGGACACTGGTGCATCCGATGGTTGGCGGATGAACCGACGCCTCAGCATCGGTTCAACCGGTGCTACTGCGTGGAGTTTTGGCCCTTGAAGCGTCTCTAGACCTTACTCCTGCCATTGCACCGACGCCCATCGGATGTTCCGATGCCTCCGTGGCGGTTCTTCCGGTGCCCCTCTGTTGACTAGTTCAATCTCGTTCAAATCTGGTCAATGTTGCTCCGATGGTTACACCGACGTCTTATCCTCTGCACCATCGGACCTTCCGGTGCTTTAGGGTTGGCGGGCCCGCTCGTCCTGTTTCACTTAACCCTTCCGCGGGCCCCGCGCGTCAGTCAAACAGTCCCTTCTTCCTCGCGAAACTGTCGCCCCCGCACCCGCGCCTTCGCCCGTACGCTGCCGCCACCGCACCCGTGCATCCACTGCGCCACCGCCTGCGCACCGCTCCGCCGCCTCACGCGCGCCCACACGCCGCCACTGCTCCTCTATGCCGCCGCCGCGCCACGCCCGCACCAGCGCCCGCGCCACGCCAGCGCCCGCGCCCGCGCCACGCCTGCTCCATGCCTGTGCCACCCGCAAGTCAGCGCCGCCGCTTGCCTGCACGACTGCCCCTCCTCTCCACCTGTGCACTGCTCCACTCCTTCCCCACGCACGTGCATACGAGCTCGTTTTTGAGTTCCTTTCACCCTTTGCCCGTGTGCACGCAAGGTGTTCGAGAAATTGCTCCAAAGGGATTTCTTCGATTTTGTCGAGATCTCGTCTCTGATCCTCACGGGTATGACTTTAGATCCTCTCCTCATGTGTGATAGCACCTTCTTCATATCTTTTACACATGGCCACTTTTGATCCTTGCCTCTCTCACACACACCTTAGCTTTTGACTTGACGAAGTCTCTTTTAGTGTTTTAGTGTGTTGCTATCCACTAGATCTCACCCAGATAGGCTCATATCATTCCATGCTATGCCTCTATGACAGATGGCAAGAGATAAAAAGGGCAAGAGTAAGATGGTTGTGCAGAAGAAGAAAAAGCGCACCCGTGAGGATCGAGAGCGAGAGCAAGCTGAGGCAGTTGCAGATGCTGCAGACAGGCAGGGATCGCTTAGGATCAGGGAACCTCAGACTCAAGGGGAGCCATAGCAGCAGTTACGTCGTTCAGGACGTACGCGTCAGTCAGAGACAGCACAGACCACACCTGAGTCCCGTTCTCGTCCACGGACTCGAGGTGGTGGTACTCAGACGGGAGCAGGTCATGCACAACAGCAGCACACCAGCAGTGGCACTGAGATAGGAGGTCAGGATAGTGGTGAGGAGCTGCCCGAGGTTGAGTTATTTGATCTCAGGGGTATTCCAGGACCTAGGGTCAAGAGACTGAGATATGTCACCCCGAAGCAGTGGTTTCCCGAGCAGAGAGACGTTGGAGTTGATCGTCGCTTTCACACTCTGCTTCAGGAGTCTTTTTACCACGCCTACTGCCAGTTGGATATCAAGATCAGTGAGCACAAGATGCTCCACTGGGTGGCTATGCGTGTGGCAGCAGGAGGGATTCCAGTGCTTCCTCTCTTCGAGAAATATGATGGATTGCCTGCTCTACTCAGTGAGAGGTCCAGATACATTCGAGAGTGAGTTCGAGTCTTCTACGCCACTCTGTTTATTGAGGAGGACCAGCAGTTTATTGACTTCATGTTCCAGGAGAGGCACTATTGTTTGACCCGAGCATGACTGGCTACCCTGCTTGGAGTTCAGATTGCCGAGGAGCCACACTTCGTGCACTATCAGGCTTATGGCAGCACGGTGCCTCCTCGTCGTCCTCATGAGTCTCACGTCCCATCTGACGAGGAGATCAGTGTTCTCTTCCAGCAGCCCTTCCTGCCTGGCACACCGAGGACTCCGGACAGGCTGACTCCCATGACACACTCTATCCACCTAGCTCTGAGGAAGAGTCTGTTGTTCCGGATTGGATACAACGAGGGGATTACAGCTCTGCAGCAGTGGCTCTTACTGTACATCATGATAGGTCGTGACTTTGACCTCGTTGACTTCTTTATCTGCGAGCTAGAGGATGTGATTCTGGATGGGATGACAGTTCACCGTCGCCATCCTTTTGCTCATTGGATATGCTGGATACTTGCTCGGCTCAGTCAGAATGAGCATATGGATGAGCTGGAGCAGTCGAGGACGCACTTCAGTTTTTACTCACCTGCTACTCCTCGAGACGGTCGTCGTGGCTCGAGAGGCCAGCGCAGGGCACAGCGGATTCTTGATGAGCGTGTTTTGGCTGAGGGCAGAGTTGCAGATGATCCGATAGCAGCCGAGGATGCCTCACTCGCAGTAGCAGAGGCCCAGCTCCCACACTACCTGATCACAGACTCAGAGGACTCGGAGGATGACGAGGACTTCATACCTACTGTTACCATCCCTCGAGGTGCTCATGATGATGAGGCAGGATCCTCTGGTGCAGCCCGCACCCCTGCTCCTCTAGTTACCACTGCTCAGGTCACTCAGCCCGATGCACTCGCTACTATTCTTCAGAGGCTATCTGACCAGCAGGACCGATTTGCTGCAGCTCAGCTGAGTGCTTGAGGGGATTCGGCAGCAGCAGGAGGCCATGAGGCTACATCTACAGTAGCAGTCCCAGATTCAGCAGCAGATGTTCACTTTCTTCTCGGGATGCTTCGGTCAGCTATACCGTCACACTGGATTGCCTGAGCCTTAGCTCCCTACACCCCAGCAGCTCCAGTTCGACCCCACTGCTCCCGCTCCACCTGTTAGCGGTTTTGTGCAGACACCCTTGTCATCCTTCCCGTTGTCACCACTTCTTCAGACCGGGTTGCTTGCCAGTCCTGTTCCTACTTCTGCTCCGGCTCCTGCTCCACAGCCTAGTGTTTGGACTGCCGAGAAGCGTGCAGAGTTCCTTAGACAGCAGCAGATCCTACACCAGCTCCAGCACCCCTCGGCTCAGTCCCTCACTTTCGAGTCACCTTCACAGCTTGAGGTGCTCCGTCCGTCCGTCGTGCGCCCCACTCAGCCAGACCTGACTCCCGTCACGTCTGCTCCTCCGACGGACTCCACGGTCATCGCCGAGCCAGTTGCTACCGCTACTCCAGCTATTTCTGCTGCTCCGACGACTCCGGTCGAGCAGACGTCCTCTTCGGTCGACGACGACTGGACAAACGACGACGCCGACGACTCCGCCGCTCAGTTTTCCACCGGACCGAGTCTGAAGACCCCGCCTTATCCAGCTCAGGATTAGATCACCTTTCTTTTTGGTGCTTTGTTGCCAAAGGGGGAGATAGATAGGGGGAGTAGAGATAGGGGAGCTTGGTGGTTTGTGGCGTGATTGGATCTTCATGGATTTTGTGTATGGACATGTTATTTGGATATTGTGTATGCTCTGTGTTGACATGTCCCTACATGTGCTTTATTTCGAGTAATGCATGCTTGTTTATCGCTTTCTATTACATATCTTGTGTATCTCTACTTTGTGTTGTCATCAATCACCAAAAAGGGGGAGATTGAAGCGCATCTAGGCCGATAGATGCTAATGGTAAGTTTCGGTGATTAATGACAACCGTATGCGACTAACGTATGTTTTGAAGGAAATATTAATGATTAGTTAAGTCTCATATGGAATGTGAAAAGAGACCCCCTCAATTTAGAACAACCATGCGTGCCAAGGACTCAATTTCAAAGATTAAGGATCTTTCTAGACTCAAGTGTCACAAGGAGATGAAGAACACTTGATTTAGCTAGGGTTTATAGTTTTTAGTTCTTGACCGTACTATTAAGAGGGGTTCATGAGTTAGTAGCTTGATCAAAAGAAAGTTGGCTTTAGAAATCTTGCACACTCGCTCAAAATCAGCCCAAGATGGTCAATAGAAGTTAACACAACACTTGGAAGAAGAAACAATCGAAGTTACATTCAAATCCAAGTCAATTCAGCTGAAAACAAAGAAAAACAGCAGCACCGGTTGAACTGGTGCCCTAGCGTCGGAGCATCCGATGCTTGGTGGAAGGACCGATGCCCTGTCGGTCTATCTTCTCTGGATGCAGGCAGGAATCAAGTCAAAAACTCTTTAGCACCGGTTGAACCGACGGTCAAAAGATAAGCACCGGTGCATTGGATGTACCTTGTTCCAGAGAGCATGTTTTGGTGGACTTCAACTTCTCTTCAGCACCGGTTGAACCGACGCTTCAGAATCAAAGCACCGGTGCATTACACGTCCTATGTTCCAGAGAGCTTGTTTGAGTTGATCAGTGAACCTCTTCAGCACCGGTTGAACCGATGCCCCTACGGAGCATGCACCGGTGCAATGATGCAAGCCTGGATACTGTGTCAGAACCCCAACGGCTACAATTTGGACACAGAGAGACCGGTTGAACCGACGCCTCAAATCTGACACCCATCGGTTCTTCCGGTGCTCACGGTTTTTCTGCAGTGGACTTCCAACGGCTATGTAACTCTTTCCACTCTATATAAGGGCACCCCATGGCTCATTTTAGTTTCCTTTTGACACCCTGAATACTTGAGGCCACCCTTGAGAAGAAGAGAAAGTGCTTTGAGCAAACAAGAAAAGATCTAGTACTTTGTTTGTGCTTCGACCTTGAAGAATCCATCCTTTGCAAGTGTAGCAAGTGTGCTTGAGCTAGGGCCAACTGAGTGTAGGTCAAGTGAAGGCTTAGGAGCTTGTTACTCTTGGTGTTTGACGGCACCTAGCCGGTCTTGGTGATCGGGAGGTTCTTGGTGAGCTCTTGGTATTTGTGGGAGCCCCAAGACAAGAAGATTGTACACGGTGTGAAGCTCGCCGTTCTGGAGATGGAGAAAGAGCATTCTTAGTGATCACTTGCTCCTTGGTGAAGCAAGGGAGCTATACCCTTGTGTGGGTGCTCCAACGTGGACTAGGGGGGAGCGTCAACTCCTCGATACCACGGGAAAAAAATCTGGTTGTCTCGTGTCTCTTACTTTTATTTCAAGCAATTAAATCCTTTTGTTGTTACTCTTGCCTTTGATTGTTTGTAGTTTGACTAGGACAACTTGCATGGTAGTGTGATCTTTTGCTTAGGTTTTGATCCTGTTAGTGTGATATCTTTTAGGCAACATGATCATGATAGTGTGTTTACCTACCTAAGGACCTTGTGCTAGCATGCTCTAGTGACTAGGTTTCAAATTTATAAATTGGGCAATACTAGTCTAGGTTAAGGACTAGATAGAAATTTGAAAAAGTCACAATTCAACCCCCCTCTTGGGCCACGATCCTTACAGTGTACTGAAACTTCGTGTCAAAGATCCCTGTTTCCTTGCCAACACTATCATTCATACCACAAATGACACCAAGATCATAATGGCAGCCCTACAACCAAGATTATATATCAGATAAGAAAACATATAGAAAAATGATATGTGGCATATTTATCTATATATATGTGTGCTCATAAATTTGGAAGAAACATAATAACATGACACAAAAGGAAATGACCTTCGATTGCTCATAATTCCTCAATGCCAATTCAACCTTTCCGTGGACAAAACTTTGTTGGGTGAGGAAATCTTCATTGTAGTTTGTGATCCTCTTTAAGGCATCTTTTGTTAGCTCGAAAGTAGGCTCCAGAGCTTCAACACTTGAAAATGACAGCAATGCAGAGAGACGAAGAATCTCACCAGGGGAAAGCATATGAGAGGCTCGAAGCAGTGATCTAACAGTAGATCTTACCGCAGCCAAGGACTGTATGACAAACTCACAATATGCCTCAGGATTAGGATGAGAAGCGGCTTTCGCTGCTGCCTTATATCCATTATCATCAGAGTCCGCTACATCACACTGTAACACTTCAGGTATTAATCACTTGTAATTAAAAGTTTATTACGGTCATTAGTTCTAACTCACGCGACAAATCGCTAATCAAAAACTCTTCCTGTCAGCTGGGCCAGACCGGTCTGATCGGTCTGGGCAACCGGTCTGACCGGTTGGGGCTGAGACAACCGTTTTGTTGGGACCCGCGGCATTTAAATCACTATATGTCTCCCTCACCAACTCACTCGCCTCTATCGTGCTCAGCTCGCCCCTCCCGAGCTCTCCCCCTCCCCAAAACCCTAAATCCCCAATCCATCATTTCCATTTGATTCCAAGGGCTAGGAAGGATCAAATCGGCGTGGGGAAGCTTCTTTTTTGTGATTCCCTCCCTGGGGAGCAGTGGATTCAAGTTCTTCGCGTGAAAAGGACTCATCCAAGGTACTCTAGCTAGGAATGAATCGATCTCATTTTCTAGATGATCTTAGGTGATTTCCTCTGGTCAAAAACGTCTAAATGTATCCCAGAACTAGTGCCTAGAAGGGTTTAAGGACTTGTGGGCGATTTTTGCCGCGCCAAAGATTCCAGCTTTTGGTCTGGGTTGGACCGGTCTGACCGGTCGGAGGGACCGGTCTGACCGGTAGGGCCCCGGACAATCCGGCCATGGGATCGGATACTCCGGGTTTGTGGTGATCTAGACATTCCAGAGTTAGGTCCAGATTCTCCGGACTTGGGAGTCCGGATACTCCAAGAATACGTCCGGTTACTCCGGATTTTTGGTATCGAGGCGCGCACAGGCCAGACCGGTCTGACCGGTGCTAGCAGAGCTGAGAGGGTTGAATTGGAGTTAGTTGGTGCAAATGGTTAGAAATTAATGTGGTTAATGGTTACTTTTAATATTTATAAATCATGCATGCCTTTCTCATGTCATATGCATATGCATACGTGTAGCAGCCGCCGCGGAGGAGGTGATATACGAGATGGTTGCGGAGCCACAGGAGCCGCAGGGGCAAGCCCCGCAGCAGGAGGATCGTGGGGAGTTGGCCCAAGGCCCAGCTCACCCCAGTTCTGAGCAGTAGACTCAAGACAAGCCCCGGTGCATATCCTATTATTTCAACTTATAACACTTATATATGTCTCTATTACTTGTGCATTAGGTTTAGGAATTGTTTGAAACCCTAGTTGCATGATCCCTAGGTTTTTCCCTGAGTTATACTAGAATGCATAGGACGATAGGAGTGCTATGCTTAATGGTTCTCGGTAGAAAAGACGAGTGATCTCTTGTCACTCGCGAGATATAGGGTGTTTAGAAGTCGAGTAATTTCCGGTTACTCGCGAGATATAAGATATATTTATATTCTAGTACATGAGTTATTTAATTTGATACGGAAATTAAGACCGGACGGGGAAATGATGAGGATGTTTAGGGATGGCAGCAGGACAGGGTTTCTGGGTGCCTTAGCCCTGTCTGTGTTGATTAAGGACCAGTCGTTGTCGGCAGTGCTGGTCGGGGATTGAACTGTACTAACAGCATGCCGGGAGTAGGAGGTAGTGGAAACCGGTAAGCCTAGTACTGCCTCGCTTCGAAAGTACAGAACTGCATCACCACCCCTTAGGGCGAGTCGAGTAGTCGCGGAGAAACGGGATGCATATGTTTACTTTTGTTGGTCTCACGTTGAGCTCGGCTAACTATATGAAGGTGGGGTGGTTCTGTAGTTCGAGGCGGGGAGGGGAAGGGTTGGTGCGTGTGGTCCGACGGGGTATACGCGTGCCGTGTTGGTTAGGTCTACCTTGCAAGGTTAAATCGAATCGATTCGCCGTGTCTCGTGGTTATGAGGGCCTTGATCTCTTTGCTACATCATAGCAAAATGTTAGAATGTGAGCTATCTGTATATAGTGTTGGACATATTGAATTATTTTGATTGCACCACCATATTTGTTATAGTTGGTTCGTGCAAATATTATATTAGAGTTAATTTATATATAGAATTTGGGGCTAAAATAATGAAAGTAAGGAATTACTTTAGTTGCTTTTCTGCAACATAACCACCAGTCAAAAGCCTTGCATGTCTAGGTATGTGGGCTAAGTTATACTCACGGGTCGGGTAAGTGTGGCAGCCCCGCCCGACATAAACCGGCTTAAGTGCGCTAACCATCATCAAAACGCCAATCAGGGTTAACACGCACTTAAAACGGAGCAATCCGGCAGTGCTGTCGGGTAAAATCCCGATAAAACCACTTAAACCTGGATCGAACAAAGCAGCATAACTCACACGAAGGCGAGTCCAGAGATTACAACACCTCACAATATATTACACCACAGAGTTTAACATAAAAACAGACTTACAAACCAAGTTCCAAATTTAACAAAGTACTTTTCAAACCAACGTAACAGAAGTTCATCAGAGTCCTTTATTTTAGCGGAAAGTAAACACGAGAACTAACGACGATACGGATGTCTCGAGAAAGCCCGATACAAGACATCACTCGTTCTTGTCATCATTGGCCGGGGACGCATCCCACTCCACGGACCAACCAGGCGGAAGAGTGCAAGGCCAGGTTAAACTGGCAATCATATCCTCAAAGGTTTCACCTGAAACAAAATATAGCCACAAGCAAGGCTGAGTATTCTAATACTCAGCTAGGCTTACCCGACTGAGGGTATACTTAGCCCTTTATCTAGACATGCAAGGCTTTTGGCTTGAGGGGTTTGTTTTGCCGAAAAGCGATAAAGAGTGGGTCCTTAATTGCAGGTTTTAGCTTTCAATTTCTATTTCAATTAACCATTCTAAGTGAGCATCTATCCAACAACATACATGGTGAACAAAACTTATCTTTCATCAATCAAACATATTTATCATCATCATCAAGTTCCACTTCTTACTCTATGTAGCAGAAGAGTTAAGCAGTCCCATTATCCGTGAGAGGTGGACGATTCGAATCGAATTTGTTAACCTTGCAAGGCAGACCTAAACACACGTCACGTGGTTACTCGCAGAGTCACACGTGCAACATTTCCCCTTTCTTTCCGGGTTGTGGATCAGGGTCACCGTCCTCGACTACAGAGTACGACAACTCTGCACCCGCATGTGCGCGCATGAGAAAACGACGTTCAAAGAAGGTGAGGGAAAAGTCCACTCGCCGGGCCAATCAGGTACTTAAGCTTACCGATTACCATATTCTCGGCATGTGTTTAGTACGTTCAAACGCTTAACTACCACTACCACACACTGCGGCCTTATCACATTTCACTAAACAGACGGGACATCCCAAGTACCACAGTCCCGCCCGTAGGCCTTATGATTGCAACAGGTAGTAAACATCCAATTCCTATAATTCTCGCGAGTGACAGGAAATCACTCGACTTCTACCGAACATTAGCATAGCCAACTAGCGACCTACACATACTAGTGTTCAAATATCGGTACCTAGGATTATGCAGCTAAGGTTCCAGTCAACTCCTGTAAACTTAAATGCACAAATAGATAGGCACAATATTAAGTTGCATAAATTTAAAACAGTAGGACATGCTCCGGGGCTTGCCTTCCTGGGCGTAGCTGGATCTGGGCTCTTCCGAACTCGGGTTCGGGTCTTGCGCAGCTTCAGTTAGGTTAACTTGAGCTTCACGCTGCTCACTCTCGGACTCGGGCACCAGCTCGTAAGTTCCGTCAGCGAGAGTTGTAGTATCTATATGAGATGCACATGGGTGAGTTGTTGTGATGATATTAATTCATGAATTATTTCACAAGAAAGAAGTAAACCAACAAAACTCAAATTGGAAATAACCCACTATCATTTTTCTTTCATTCGGCAATCGTTTATAGAGTAGAAAACAATATTAGTTAGTTCATAAAATCAACGTGGGGTTTTCATCATAGACAAAACCATACAAAAGTTGTTTCCTTAAATAAAACTAATGATAACATACTTTGTCCAAAACTATAGTTACACATAGTTTATGAGTCTTAAATTTTTACAGAGGAGTCTACATAGGATCCTAAACACACTTAAAATTTATCAAAAATTTTCTATAAAAATAAACAGGAATAATAAAATTGGCAAAATTAACTCACATATAACAAGACTATTTAATATAGAGAGTTACAAAGTGTTTTTGCCTCTCCAATTTTGTATTCTAACTTATCTTATGAAGACTAAGCCATGGTAAAATTTTCAGATTTTTCCATATGCAACAACTATTTATCACAATATAGCACCATCTTTAATGATTAATTCACAAAGCTAGTTACACAAATCTAAAAATAATGAAACTTATATAGTGGTGTTCATTTCGTATTGTGAGTACACAGAAAAAGTTTCCTTCTCATATATATAACATAACATTCAGAAATAAAAATCAAAATATTTTACTAGATCTAGCCAAGATTTGGGTTTCATCTAGTTACAAAGGTCAACTGGTGCTCAAATTTTTACACAACACTAAGCATGGCATGGATTAGCTACCAACCAAAAATCACCTATAGATTCTAAGTAGAACTCCTAGA
This sequence comes from Panicum virgatum, assembly GCF_016808335.1. Classification (NCBI taxonomy): domain Eukaryota; kingdom Viridiplantae; phylum Streptophyta; class Magnoliopsida; order Poales; family Poaceae; genus Panicum; species Panicum virgatum. Next base: position 5,183,249 of record NC_053145.1, read on the forward strand.
ACAATTATAGTCTATGAAATCTAATCTTTTTCCTAGATTAAAATACAGACAGAAAATAAATATGTGCATGTAATGAAAGTTGTAGATCTTGTTGCAAGGATTCCAAAACATTTGGATTTTCATTTTTATGATTTTTCTACGAATTTATATTGATTTTGCAAGTTTGCTGGTTTGGAAAAGAAAAAGGAAAAAGGATTTCTATTTGCGCAAAGGCCCCTGGAAGAAGTTTTCTTCTCGCAGAAACACCCCTGGCCGGAGTTGAAGCAGGGGAGCGGCGGGCGGCCGGATTTTGGCGCCTGGGGCGGCCGGCGGCGAGGGGGAACATGGGGAAAAGCAAAAGGGCAGCGAGAGGAACCTATTGGTGGCCTTGGTTGGGCGCGGGGCGGCCTGAGGAGGCTCCTCCGCGGGACAGGGGCGGCGGCGGCGGCGGTTGGCGGTGGCGGCGGCGGTCCGGTGGCCCGGGGCGACGTCGAGCAGGTCGGGGAGTACCAGTGGAGGGCGAGGAAGGTGGCTGCGGGGGTTGTTGGGCACAAGGAAGGGCGGAGGGGGGAGCTCGGCGGCGAGCTAGGGGGCGGCGGCGCTGATGGCTGCGGCGGCGGCCGTTCCAGGCGGAAAGGAGCGCGTGGAGCTGGCTCTCGCGCTCAGGGAGGAAGGAGAGAGGGGTGAGGGCGTTGTGGAGCTCGCGGGATGGTTCTAGGCGAGCCTGGGCGAGAGAGAGAGCGAGCGCGGTCGGACGGCACCGCACGGCGTCGCCGTGGCGCTTCGTCGGCGGTCCTCGGCGTGCGCGCACGGGGTGGCGCCGCGTGGCGAGGTCGAGCGGGTTGGGTGGGTTCGGTTCGGGGCGAACCCGGTGCCGGGGAGGTGGCCTGGCCGGGCGAGCGGCGCGCGGCGTGAGGCCGGCGGCCCTGGTCGGCCGGCAGAACAGGGGAGGAGAGGGAGAGCAGAGAGAGAAAAGAGAGAGAGAAAAAAATAGAGATTTGATTCAAATTTGAATTTTTCTCAAAAATTCCTTTTGAAACATGGAAAACCTTGAATCCGAAAGTTGTAGAGAATTTCGAATTCTCCACTTTTTGTTTCAGGCACAAGTTCGATTGGGAGTTCGTTCAAAAGTTAATTTGACATCCCAACGAATGTACGCTATTCGTCGGTTCGAATTTGAAATTCAAATTTTCTTCAACTTTTGTATCGGAACTTGAAATTATTTGCACACGAAAGTTGTTTCACAACAAAAAAAATGCTACGACTTTGGTTTTGGGCAAAATTTTGTTTGAGCTATGTTTTTGGAATTATTCTCTAAGAATATTTGTTTAAAACTTGAAAAGAATACAATTTAAACCTTTAAAACCTTGATTCAAATGATTTGTCATTTCATGTGCTAAACTTCACTTTCTCACTTTGATTTCAACTAGACTTTGATTTATCGTGATGTTAGTGACATGCCAACTCAAAATCATATGCACACTTGCATTGGATTAAGAATTATTTAAGGTTTCCGAGCTATGCACATATACACATACACACGCATACATACACATGCATTTATTTCGACGTTTCTTGATTAAGGGTGCAGGATTTGATGCTAATGACCCTGGTTTAACTAATTAAACACCTGGGGTGTTACAGTAAGTCTTGCTGAGTATTAGTTGCTCAGGGTTTGTTGCCATCATATTTTATTTCAGGGCACCCAGATGTCGATTTCTGCCCCTGCTGCGTCAAATTTATCCGCAGAGATGCAGAGGGGTGTGAAGTGGTGGATAGAGACCCTTAGATTTGGGATTTGGCGGGTTGCACACTTGAGGGCAGGGTGTGCAGCCCTCAGTTTTGTTTCGACCGGTCTGACCGATCAGTGGACCGGTCTGACCGGTGGTTGCTTAGGCCAGGTAGCACCGGTCTGACCGGTGAGATGTACCGGTCTGACCGGTGGTGTTAGAACTGAACCAGTGAAGTAATGTAGTTGTATGTTTTCTTTTCCATATGAGCTCGGCTACGCTATGTAAAATTTGTAAATTATGTAATTTATGTAAATTACGTGAGCTTGTGTTTTGAACTAAATTTGTAAAACTCTCGTTATCGGTTGTCATCCTTGTATATTTTTAAGTATTTTATCGTGCTTGTACCATCTGCGCCCGTCTTTGCGTGGGACTTCCGGTGTTGTTTTGACCAGGCCGTAGGTTGAGAAAGGATCGCCAAATTAAGCCATTAAGTTAATGCGCCCGATGTGTTCCAATGACGGCCATTACGTTTAATTTGGAGTTTTAATTTAGCGGTTCCGTCACACACACTCCCCTGATTTTGCCATTCTAATTGCTTTGCAGGCATCCAAATTACTCATGAGCTAGTAAACCATAGCCTTATGCTAGCAGTATAAATTAGAAAGCTAGCAGTAGAACCATGGACAAGGCACCCCCTCGATTCAGTTCTAACTTCGCCCCTGGTTGGCGATGATGTTGGTGACAGGGTCGGCGAAGCCGAAGCAGACGCCGGCGTCGAGGAGGCGCGGGAAAAGCGACGGCATGTCCTCCACCGGCAGCGCGTTGAGCGAATCCTTGTAGTGCCCGTAGATTATGTCCAAAATTTTGCCCTCCCAGGTGCCGTCCCAAGTGTTTGGGCTCCCGCCTCGCCGCCGCCGGCCTGCCATGGAGTCGATCCTCCCCCCCCCTTCCCTTCCGATTTAGTTAGGGTTTATTTGGTTATTTCCCACTTTTGTGCGGTGGGCCAAGGCCCAAAGGCTCCAAAACTTGCTTTCAAGTTTCGATCTTTTTTCTTCTTTTTTTTTTGAAGGAATTTTCATTCCATTAAACCGATGACTCAGTGATATCACTAGTCACTATATCCTCCAAGCTCGGAGGCATGCCATCCCATGAGACGACAGTATCGGGAGGACACTTACAACCAAGCGCCGCCACAGTGTGCGGCACCCTATTACAATCTCTAGGGCAAAACACCACTTGTAAAGAATTGAAAAACAAATTCATCAAGTACTTAATCTCGTACACAATACCACCCACGGGTGCCAGAGAGAAGGTAGAGGTCGTCAGAGCTAATTGCGCCAGCATTGAGTCCGTCTCAACTACCACTTTGCTTATTCCCAAATCTTTTTTCTTCTTGATGACTTGACTTGATAGAAACAAAATTACTTGAGTCCAGGGCCATGTCAATGCAACCGGGAGGGATCGGCTGCAGTGACGTGGCTGCATCCTGCGTGGATTGAGAGGCCAAAACTCAACATGATGACTCATCTAGACCTGTTTAGTTGCTAGTCATCAATCACATCAATATTTGGACACATGCATAGCATATTAAATGTAAATGAAAAAATCGGTTTTCACATATTGCCTGTAAATTGCGAGACGAATCTTAGACAATAAAATAATACAGTAAACATATATTAATGATGAATTAATTAGTCTTAATAAATTCATCTCGTACTTTACAGACGAGTTCTATAATTTTTTTTATGATTAGTCTATATTTAATACTTCAAATATGAAAAAAAATTAAAAATTTATACGGAGCAACTAAACAAGGCTCTAGTCATCATGTTTTTATAAAGTTTGGGATGGAGAGGAAGACAGTACAAAGATGTCCAGTTCTTCAGCCTGTTTTGTTGTAACCCACGGTAAAGTTGGCACGCATGTGTAGCGCTTATAGCTCAAAACGAATGGATGTATCGCCTCCTGTGATCGTGCGTTTAACGGTAACTTTGTGTGTGATTCTATTTTGTTTTTTTAACTATAAATGGTGCTATTTTGTCGTGCCCGGCCCTAATCCAGTCTCTGCCATGTTATGCTTGTTGGCCTCCGCCTGAACAAAACGAAAATGTTTCGGCCCACTACCAATATCCTCGGTGTACAAAAAAAAACTAAACATTTTATACTTCTGATATTCTGAATGAATTGTACCGTACAAATGGGCTGTTCTGAACCACTTTTAAAGGACTTCAGTAACAGATAAATTACCTTCGACAAGTAATCTTTCATTTCGCGAGGAAAAGTAATCTTTATTTTTTGACAAATAAAACATGGACATGTTGCAATATCTCGTTTTTGTTGCTTTGTCCTAGGCTCTAAAGTCCAATGGATACTAGGGGCTTAAAATAAGCCATGTCGCTCGAATGTTTCGATCTCAATTAGAAGGACTAAATATAAGCTAATATAAAACTAACTTCATAATCATAATTTTTTTAAAAGATGAATCTATTAAGTCTAATTAATTTATAATTAACACGTGTTATTGTCGCATTACATGGGCTAAGGACTAATTATGCATAATAGATTCATTCGTTTGGTGAAAAACTTAGGATTATAGAACTTATTTTATTATAAATTTATGTTTAGTACTCATAATTTGCATGGAAACATTCTATATGACAGAACTTAAAATAAGTCTAACATCGATGACTCGCCAAAGGATACGATAGATTCCATCACCAACTGCCCATCCGCTGTTTGTTTCACGGTCTGCATCAGCCACCCACCGCTGTTCGGAAGTCTGATCAGTGTCAGGGAGCACTCGTGTCGTTGGTGATTGTTTACGGGTTCTCATGGCCCGACTCCCTCCCGTGATTCGGTGTCACAGTAGTTGGAAATCTTTTGGTGCGCTGGTGCTTGGGGTTGGTGGCTCCCCCAAGGCAGCGTTGCAGTTGGGGCAGCATCATATTAAGGTCATGTTTGGCTCTAAATAAGTCACAAACTTATAAATCAAAAAATACAAAAAGTAATTTATTTTGTCAAACATCCCAAACTTATAAGTCATCATAACTTATAAACCATAAGTTACTCCACCCCAACTTAAAACTTATGTCACCTCTTTCCGCGTGGGGCCCACACCTTTTTCACGTGGGCCCCACGCCCAACCGCGCCCCGCCCACAAAGACCGCCTCCCTCCCGTTGCTCGTCCCCTTCCGTTCTCCCCGCCGCCTCCCAATCTCGGCGCCGCCGCCGCGCCTCCCCTGCCGTGCCTCCCAATCTCGCAGCCGGCGCTTCCCCGGTGCCCAATCTCCCCGCCGCTGGCCGCTGCCCTCCCGCGCGGGCTGCTCGCCGCCGGATCTGAGCAGCCCCGCCTCGCGCGCGCCTCCCCTCCGCGCACCGGCAGAGGGAGCAGGACGGCACGGATCCGGCCCGCCCAGGGCGGTGCGGCTCGGGCCTCCTCCGCGCCGGTGAGGGATGGGGAGGAGGGGCGCCATGGGCTGCGGCGGCACAGAGCTCGCCCGCCGGGGCTGCGTGGGTTGGCGATGAGGCCTAAGGTGCGGCGGGGGAAGAGCCGCGGGTCGGGGGGCGAGGTGCTCGGGCAGGACCAGGTAGGAGGCGCGTGGCGGGTTGTGGTGCTCGAGCAAGAGGTCGGCAGGCGCGCGACGACTCCGTCGCCTCGGACGCCATGGCTGGTTGGGGGACGGGGGCTGGGGCTGGGACTTGGGACGGTGGCAAGCGGCGGTGCGGAGCTCCCCGGCCCAGGCCGCGGCGGCGCGGAGCTCGCTCGCCGAGGTCGCGGCGGCGCAGAGCGCCCCTGCCCAGGCCGCGGCGGCGCGGGATAATGGGGAGAGAGGAGAATGGAGGAGAGAGAAGAGGGGATGGGGAGGGCGACGGGTAAAAGAGGATGACTTATAAGTCACTTGCAACCAAACAGAGATGACTTATAAGTCACTGGTTTTAAGTCACCTAACTTATACTTATAAGTCAAGTGACTTATGAAAACCAAACATAGCCTTAATCTGGTGATTATATTAAGCCTCAAATCAGTACCAAATGGCGTCAATTGAAAGTGGAATTTGGTGCCAATTTCGTGATGTAACCCTTCCGCGCAAATACAGCGAGAAAATTGGAATTTTATGCCATTGAAGTTGTGGGTTTCGCTGGATTGCTCTTATGAAGCCTGTCATTCACGTTATGTCATTACAACTTATTTGATCATTTTACAAAGTCTGCAGCTCTTTTTTCAACCCGATTTGATAATTTTGCCCCTACCTCATCTCTCTCATCTGTTTCCCCCTCTCCGTTAACTCCCATTTGCCTCAGTACCGGAGGATTTGTAGCAGCCTTCCAAACAATTCTAATTACACTTTGCACAAAATCAATCATTAACCTCACCTCTGGATCAGGCGTGCAAGGGAGGGGAGGATGTGAAGGGGCGGCACGCCCTGCTGCTGGAGGGGCGGCCTGCCCTGCTGTTGCCCGTCCGCGGGGCCTGCGCCTGCTCCAGGCAGCGGCTGCTCTAGGGCGGCTGCTCTTGGGGGCGGCGACTCCTGGGGCAGCGCCTGCAGGGCACCGGCTCCTGGGGGCGGCGGCGGCGGCGGCCGCTGGGCAGTAGCGCAGCGCCTCCAGCGGCGCGGTACGAGCAGATGGGAACGATACTCGTGACCAGAGGAAGAAGAGATAAGGAAGATGGAGGCAGGGGCAAAAGTGTTCAACCATGTTAAAAAATGAGCTGCTAAATTTGCGAAATGGTCAAAAATCGAGAAATGACATTCTAACGTGAAGGACATCGTTCATAAGGTCAATCAAGCGAAGCCCACAAGTTCGATGGTATTTAGCAAAATCCCATTCCCATGAAGGCAAAATTCCAATTTTCTCAAATACAGCATGGAGTAACAAGGAGTATCAACTGATCATGGAGACAACAATCCTTGGCCAGCTCAATATGGCATTATTTGCGAAAACATCCCTGTCCTTCTCTCGTTTCATAATATATGCCCCAATGCATGGAGGTTTAGAAACTTGTCCTCTTATCTTTTTTTTTTTTTGGGCACAAACTTGTCCTCTTATCTTGATTTTCATGGTTTTTGACTTTTTGGCCATGGAGCGGAAGCCTGACAACATGATGACTTTCTTCCTAAAATACAAGGGCAGGCGTGAACTTTTGATATATCATGAGAACTCAAGGGGTAAAGAATAAAATTGTAAAAGAATAATGAGAAAAATACTAAGAGGCCTACAATGGGCCATGGCCTAGCAGGAAGGAAATGGCTTTTGGCCTTTTGCAATTAGCGAGCGCACCACCAACTTTCCAATTTTTTTCCACTATATTTTTCCAATCTGCAGAAAAGGCGAGCCGAGGTCAGGCCACCACCACACCGAACGAACCAGGCGGCGGCAGAGCGGAAGCGGCGGCGAGCAACCAGCCCCTCTCCTCCGCCGCCTCCACGGATCATGGCCATGGCCGCCTCCTCCCGGCTGCTGTGGGCGTCCCGCGCCGCCGCCTACCTCAGGATCTCCACCTTCCCCAGGGCCTTCTCCACTGGTACATATCTCTCCCTCCTCTCCGTCGCCACCTTGTCCTCGGGTGTGTGGCATGCCGTTTCCTGCGCTCTGGTGCGTGGGATCACGGCTCCTTGTTGTTGTTACGGCATGATCTTGTTATCTTGTGTGCCTAAAGATCGGATATGTGGAATGATTCTTGATTTGGGGAACTCTGCGCGGATCAGGCGGCAGATAAGTTCAGGGAATGGGGTTTACGACGGGGTTTAGCCGCCGCCGCTCTTTAATTCCAGTTGCTTCGATTCCTTTTTGGGGTGAAAGATATAATATTTTCTGAAGATGAATGCGGTTCCGTTAAGGATGATTTCATGGTGACATGTATGGAAAAGATCGTAGTTTTGCCTTTGGGGTATATACTACACTGCTATCTTTGGAAGATTGGTTTCTCAGATTTAGATTAGCCTTAGATGTTGATGAGTAAGGCAATGTTTCACAGACTGAAATTAATTTTTGTTGTGTTGTGTTGTTTGATGCATTTCGATATTTTTTTTCTAATTTTTTGTCTTGATACCATGCTGCGAATTGCTGACTCATTGTGAAAGTTTTCAGATTGATTCTTGCAGGAGTCTTTGTACATTAGAATTTAAGATATATGCATCTATTTTTAGGAATAGGCTTGTATGAAAGATTTAATAGAAGAAAACTGCTGACTGCAAACATAGCACAGACAACAGACATAGGTCTCTAATAAGATGATGGAATTTGACAACACTGCAATGCTTGAGTCTTTCTTCTTTGCCTTTTGTCTTATGAATAGATAGCTGTGTTGGCAAAATTGTGCTTCAGAAGAGGTGCAGAAGAAATTGTGTCAGGAACCAAGATTTGTATTGTGGAGTTTGTTCTGTAAAAAATGATTGAGAAAAAAAATGATGGTTTTCCTTGCAGAAGACTTGTTTTTTTAATCGAAATATTGACTAAATACTGATTGTTGAAAGCATCCTTTTTTTCCTTTAGTTTTATAAAAGATAGAAGAGAAGTCCTGGGTTGGATTGGTATAGTACTTTTTTATGTGTGGATTGTTGCCCCACAATGCCACTTAATACATACAACTTCGCATGTTCTAAATCTTTCTCATTTCCCCCCTTTTTTCTAGTGCTGAAGGATCTGAAGTATGCTGATAGTCATGAATGGGTGAAGGTTGAGGGTGATTCGGCAACTGTCGGGATTACTGACCATGCCCAGGTTGATACATTCATATATTTATATTACTGTGAATGTGAAGCGTGAAGCAATTCTAGGTGTTAGGCCCTCCATATGCTACGTTATCCAGTGCTGCAGTTGTCTATACTTATGTACATAATGCATGCGTCTGTTGCCTAGACATGAGTTCGAATACATTCTATCATGTTCAGCATACAGCATCAGGGTTTGCACTGCCTAACTTTTAACATTTGTTTCATTCCTTGGGCTTCCAGGATCATTTGGGTGATGTTGTGTATGTGGAGCTGCCAGAAGTTGGCATCAGTGTATCCCAGGGAAAGAACTTTGGCGCTGTTGAAAGTGTGAAGGCAACCAGTGATATCAACTCACCAGTATCTGGAGAGGTCGTGGAAGTGAATGAGAAACTAGGCGAGGAACCTGGATTGGTAAGCATTGCGACTCATAGTAGCCAGGACTCAACTGAAATAAACATTTCCTTGGTAGATTAGTCAATGTTTATATTTTCTTGTTAGGTGAATGCAAGTCCATATGAAAAGGGATGGATTATCAAGGTTAAGCTCAGTGATTCAGGTGAGCTCAATTCACTGATGGATGACGAGAAATACTCGAAATTCTGTGAGGAAGAAGATGAACATTGAAGAAATAGAAGTGTCTTCTGAACATCAAGGACCTGTGTTTCAAGCTTTATCAGTGCTTTTGGTCTCAGACCGTGGCAAATTGGCAAGGTTCATCGCGTGCAATAAATTAGTTTAGGTTTGCCTCATCAAGGGCCTGGGAAATCCGAGTTGTAAAGGACATGATCGAGTATCTTTTCCTCTTTCTAGTTGTAACGCTCGTGAGTTTTCATTTAACTGTTTCTGTTTCATTCCTTGGTATACAGAATTACGGATTGTTTGGTCCTTCGTTGATGGTTCAGAATGTTCGGTGGTATTAGTTTACTAGTATGCCTAGTGGGCAAACAGGGGACCGATCTGAGTCTACATTGAGACATTGCAGCTTTTGATTCACTATAAAAAGCTGTTTTCATGTTGAAATTACAAGGCAAGCAAGAACGGCACTGAAACTCTTCCAAACACAGCATATTCAAGGACCCAACTTGGCATCTCCGGATTACCAATGCTCAGTTCTTGCACAAACAGAAAACAAAGCAAATCCAGCATAAGAACCAAACTTATGCTGCTATGCCAGGTAGATATATCAGGAGGTGAGTAAGATTCATCATAACTTGTCCGATGAATTATGATCCATTCAGATAACAAGTATGCATCGTGTTCATAGGCGTTCGGGAGACCTAGCTCGCCTTGGGAATAATAGCACCTTGTCGCGCCCCCTAGGCATCCGGGCGTATCTGGCTCGCCTTGGGTCTCCTGGTGCCTTTAAAACACTGCCAAAGAACATAAACGCCAAAGATCTACTGCTGTTGAAAACCTTAGATATTAGCATTGCATGAACATCACATGCCCTTACGATCAAAGCAAAGCTCTCTCAGCAGGTGGTTTGCTCATTTTCAGGATCCAACAGTAATGATCATTGAAGAACTAGCATTAATGTTAAACACCGATACTAGAGACCTATGATTTACCCTCCTGCTTTAGAAACACATTCTGCACATCAGCTTTACAATAACCTAGAAGATCAAAAGCAGTTGTACTGGTAGTCTGGTGCACCACAACTAAGTGAAAATCCCGCCAGGAAAACACAAGATGCCTCATGCTGCAGACCACAATGAAGGAGAACATGCCTCACGCTTTGATGTTCCAATTGTGTGCTGATCGTGGACCGCTTGTAATCCCCTCATAGTATTGTGATGGTAGCTTTCCTTTGTTCCATTGCTTCACAAACTTTAGGAACAGATCACGAGCAGACTCTGAAGAAAGATCTGAAAAATATTTGCCTTTTTCTTCCTTCAGCCAGGTCGCAAACTCATTGTTCTTTGCAAAGTAGTCATCTTTAGATATTTCTTTGAAGACCTGTTTCAGCAAGTGGGGAATATGAGAAACAAGGATAATTCAAGGAGGGAAAAAGGGGCCAGGCAAAACAAAAACTGAATTCAGTAAATGTCAGTAACTCCTGTTTTTGCAATGAGATACATACCCCATCGGTCCAGTCAAATAAATTTGAGTCACTATTTCTGTTCTTAACAACTAGCTACTTTGAATATAAATAAATCCCATTGCCACCAATTGATCAGGAAACCATGACATGTAACAAACATCATACTCAATGTAAGCACACCATGGTTGCAAAGATCTTTCAGGAATGTACGTACTAATATTTCAATAAGTTGCAGCATAAAAGATTGCATGGAGGAAGCAATATCCTAGAAAGCACAAAATGCCTACTTGCATCATTGTTTCAGGTCAACAAATCATGTTCCTCAATTCAGCCTTCATAAGGTAAACACGTTATGGCAAGTTTCAATGTTCTATGCAGCCTACAGATGAGAAATAGATTCTTGGAGATTTCCATGAACCTCCCATGTCTATGACAACACAAAGTGACTTATACTTCGGCAGTGATAATTATAGAAATGTTTACATACTATATGTTCTTATCCCTGATTCGTTCTTTCAAGACACACCCAAAATTGGAAACATGAAACAAGTTCTAAGTTTGGGTCTACACTTTTAGTCTTTTACTTGTAGGGTAAGCCAACATTGTTCCTCGAATTGGTTCTATTTCAAAGCAGTGTTCCACTGCCAATGAAAGCTCAATCTTCTAAAGCAATTTATTTACAATGTTCAGATAAATCAAATCATTCCTAAGCAAACTATTTATTCAGTAATGGCCAATGAAACAGAGGACATCGTTCAGGGAACTCACTGCATCCTTGTCTTTTCTCTTGCTCTTCTCCTTCTCTTTGGAATGCCTCTCCTTCGAATCCCTCTCTGCAATGCAAAGAAACACACACATCAAAACCATGGTTGGAAATAGCCCGCTATAGCCTCGCTATAGGCCGCTAATAGCTTTTTAAGAGATCTACCGCTATGCTATACAGCATTTGTTCGCTATATCCGCTAAAGGAGGTTTTATGAGATTTAGCCATGCTAAATGTCCGCTAAATAGGTTTTTGTGAGACTTAGCAGCGCTAAATGTCAATTGGGTACTGTTGGGTAGTTAAGAGATGTGTTAGACTCAAATTTTAGGTGTTAGACCAACGATACTTATAATTTGTATGAGATTATTTATTATTTTATCATTTCGCTAAATGATTTAGCTTTCGCTATAGCCTGCTATAGCTTCGCTATAGCTATTCTATAGCTTTTAGAGTAGGTTACCGCTAAACTTCATACCCCGCTATTTCCAATCTTGATCAAAACCAAAACCTAGCAACAGTTCGGTGCACATTAGAGCTATTAGAAATTTAGCTAAGAACCTAACATACAGAGGTTCAGAGAGCAAAATTGCACAAAGAGAAGTGGATGCAGACATAGAACAGAAAGTGTTGAAGAGCCAGAAGTTATTGGTGATTATGACGATTGAAAGAATCCAACCTTTGCCTCTGTCCCTGTCGCTGTGCTTGCTCTTCTTCCTCTTCTTGTGCCTGTCGTCCTCCTCCTCCTCCTCCCTGTCCTCCCGTCTGCTCCTCCTGCTATCCTTCTTGTCCCGCCTCCTCCGTTCCCTCCCCTCTTCCTCCCCTGAAACAACCAAGAGAAGAGGATGATGGGTTCGACCGCGAGAGGGGAGAGGAACGGGATCTCCGGGTACCTGAGGAGGGAGAAGAGCGGCGCTTCCTCGACTTCCCCTCGCCGCCCATCGTCGCGCGCCGGCGGCCTCGTCCGCCGCCCGAGTGAGCGAAGAAGGGCACCGAGCAGTTTGGGGAAAGAAGATTCTCTCGGAGCCTCGTGTTGGGCCTAAGTGGATACAAAGCCCATGTATTTTTGGCCCGCCAAGTCGGTGGATCAGAAGCGGACGATGTCTCAGCCTAGTGGGAGAGGGCTTTGACGCAAAAGCTCGCGCCCGGTAGGCGATCGTGGCCGTGCATACTCGATCGGACGGTCAGTGGAGACCTATTCCTATCCTGATCGGGATGGATCTGCTCATCCGATATTCCTGCTAGTGTTCCAATCCGATTCCCAACTCCGATATCTCCAAAGCCATCGTCGAGACCGGCGTGGTGCTGGTGAAGCAAGGTGTCAGTGTGCATTCATCAGAGAGTTGAAGTCTCCAATGGCTGGTAGCTTCTTTTTTTCCCAATGGTTTACTTGATAGCTTTGATGTACTATTTTCTGCCAATTTAAGGCAAGAGACTGTAATAAAGTAGCGCAAGCACGTAGAAAAAGGTCAAGATTCACTATGAAAAAGGTGCAGGTCGATGCAATTCACACAAGATGGAGAACAATTACTACTGTCGATCGTTCATCAACTGCGCATAAAACATCTGAATCCTGGGGGAGATCCTGCAAGAGTTAGTTGCCATCTTGATAGCCTAATATGTGAGTAGTAATTAAGGTGTAAATAAACTAGAGATCAACTTGTATAGGTTGCTCGCCAATCAAAGTCTGCTGTATCTCAGTGCCACCGTAACGCAATATATTGTAGTGTACAATAAACTTTTTTTCTACTTTAGCACAAAAGATCTGTAGCTCTCCTCCTTGTATTTGAGAGAAAAAAAACCGCACAAGCTATGATTCCAAACGTTATACTCAGCAGACTCATAGCGCCTGGCGGGGCTGATCACTGAGTATAATCATTACCTCAAAAAATCGTTGCACTCACGCAATGAATTTAATCGCCATACTCACAGTGTAAAAAATCACAGATTTTGCTACGGTACACCCATTACCTCCTAGGAGGTAAGATAACAAAAAAATCTGAGCCAATTTCAAGAGAGACAAAATAATTAATTAAAGCTGATAATTGCTATAATAAGCGTCTCATCTGCATGCATGCATGCAGTTTGTTTTAGATTGGTTGTAACCGACAACAACAAATGCACATTTCTTGGAAGGCTGCCTTGAGATAATTTTGGATCGGGGAAATTAAGTGGGAGATGCCTGTTATATTTTTTTTTTGAAAGCGCTAGTGCATCATCAGAATCAGAGGTGATGTTGTATACGGAGTCTTCAAATTTCATCGAAATTTTGAGATGGACTCCACCTCATGTTGGGGAGGGGCCCGGGGTGTAAAAACATGTCACGTTACCTCATTTTGGGGAAGGGGGGGGGGGGGGGGGGGGGGGGTTACACGTTTCATGTACGTCCATGAAGAAAAAAATAGTATTATTACAACTGACCCATTTCATATCTATTATAAGATCTATTACATATTTAGATCACACGGCATGCCACTTTTTTTTCTAGCAAATCCATGTCAAAAGATATGATTATCAAAATGTCATGTAACGAGATGGCAAAAGAAGAAGAAAAAAGTAAATTTACATGCAATGTGCTCATGGGTATGTTACGTGATTGGAGGGGGAAATGTTTCTTTTCTCAATCTAATTCCCATAGCCGGCACATCAGGTGGGAAAAAAAACAGGAATCTGAGATCTCAACTTTTTTTTCCCACTGGGAGGGGCAACGAATCATGCATGCAATATATGGTAGATCTAATTCTCTATTTTCTAATTAAAATCTATAAAATAAATATTAAAAGTATTACCTCCTAAGAGGTAATATGACATTAGATCAACGGTCCACATTCATTTCGGTGTACCGTAGCAAAGCCCAAAAATCACCATACTCACATAAACGCCGAATTAATATAAACCACAATCCTGTTATTACCACTGAGTTCACAAACCATGCATTGTACGAGAGGGTTCCATCAGTTCCGACCAATTAGGCTACTGGCTTGTATATCTTAGAAGCACAACTGAATTATCCATATACTAGCTAATACATACATATATCTTTTCAGATGCCAACTGATGATGATGATGATGACATATGTATGAGCTCGATCTCTGAACACCCAACTACCCAAGCTCCTCTTTCCACCATGCATGATATATAGTCATCTCCTCCCCATGGACAATTAATCTGCAGCAAAGAAAGAATTAACCACAGATAATTAATTTATATGATAAAAATATAAAAGAGAAAAAAAATCTTGTCAGGTTGTATGAATAATAAATGCTTTATTAATTATGATGTGGTAAATATACACACCTGAGTGATCAGATGTGTGCATGGCTAGGCTAGCTGGGCTGGGCTTACCACAGCTGCAGGCCGTGGCCATGGAGGCCGCCGCACGCCGGGTCCTGCAGGTTGGGCTGCGTCGGCTGCAGCCGGAACCCGACGTCGGGGTGCAGCTGCGGCGCCGCGGGCGTCAGCTGGAGCGCCGTGCTCGACGACTCCCCGCCGTAGTAGCAGCCGGAGTGCGGCGCGAACGGCGCCGGCGCCGGCGCCGGCAGCATCGCCAGCGGCGCCATCTCCCCCAGCTTCACCTCGCCGCCCAGCGCCGCCGCCTGCTGGTTCTCGTTGATCTGCAGAGCCAGCACGGAACGCGCGCATGAATACAAATGCAATAACATCACAATATCATCAAATCCATCGATCATGCTTGTGCAGCAGAACAACAACACAAGTAAGACAGAATTAAACTTGAAAAACAGGATGAACAATGTTTCTGGATTACGTACCATGCGGTACAGGAAGGTGTTCTGGTCCTCCAAGATGTGTTCCTGCCCATTGACAGATCGAACTGCATTCAGAACCGATCGAGCACTCATATGATCATGCATGCTTGTATGTGTGTTGGATTATTGTGGATTACCTTGCGACGCAGGTTGTCAAGCTGTTGGTTCAGGAGCTGATGCTGCAAGAAGAGAACAAGGGATTCAGACATTGATCAGGTGATCGATCAGTACGTTGCTAGAACTAGTACCACACCAATTACAGCTTGGTGTACTACTGCAACTGGAGCTGCAAGAATCGCAACTAGTAGCTAGTAATGTTAATACCTTTCTCGCGCGAACTTTGGAGACGGCGTACTCGAGCTGCTGCTCGAGGTCGCTGATGTCGTCGAGGGTGAGCGAGGAGAGGTCGTCGCCGGTGTACCTCCTGATGCCCGTCTCCAGCTGGTCCATCTCGTTCTTCATCCGCGTCATCTCCACAAATATTTGCTGCACAAAAACTCGAATGGTTATATATATAGCATGCATATATGAGGACTGTTAAATTACTAGTACTTAATTTTTTTGTGTTCAGGTTCAGGCTACCTGATCCTGGTTTATCTCCTCAAAGTGGGTGTTGGTAGCATGCTGGTACTGCTCAATCAGCTCCTTCAAGCTGAATTTAATTAAATTTGTCAAACATTGTCGTAACCAACATATATTTGCATATGTCAGAAAGGTAGTAATTTAATTGCGGTGCGATTTACATATCCACTATCATCGCTAATAAGCATCTGAGGCAAATGAATGATGTATCTCAGTAAGATATATAGCGGAATTACTCAAGTAATTTAATTTAGTTTAGTTTTGTTAACCGCCTCACAGCTAGCATCAACATAGATTTGGAATTTCATGTTTTGCATGGATTATTATAAAGATCTTAGATTCATAGGCTACTTAAAATACAAGCTAAAGTAAACCCAAGAAGTCAGAGTACACACATTCTGTTCTGTTGTGTCAGTGCTTATATGATTAACTTGCTTAATAAACCACTTAACTTGTGTATCACGAGAACTGAGGAAACAAAAGGCAGCTAGTATGTTTTCCTAGATTGATACTTAAAAGCACATAGGATCATGCAGATCTTGTGGCATATATAGTAGACAGCACACCATGTATCATAAATCAACAATCCCCAAATTCTCAGTTAAAAGAAGAAAAACTTCCAGATTCTTAGAGTACGTAGTTCGATTTTAAGAAAATTACAAAGAGCATAAGGAGGGTTTGTGATGCATCAGTTCTAATATAATTGTACCTGTGCCTATTTTGACCCATGAATTCTTTGGCAGTTCAGCAAAAATCAAGGGATGCACTCCATTGTGCACATACTAGTTACATACAGATTGCTGAAGAACTAGTTAAAATTAAAGAAGGCAGCAGGGTGAATCCAAGAAAAAGGGGAAATCATCTATGAGATCTGCACACTAGCTACAAGCGAAATGTAATACACTAGCTGTGCATCGTCATACTCATATATAGATCATCAATGTTCTGAAATCCTTGAGCCAGAAAATTACAGGCCAAGGGAAAATCTGAAAGGTCAGTAATAACTGATTGTTTCTGCAAAGCCCTAAACAAGGCAGAAAAGCCTGGGCAAAGAAACTGTGTTGGAGAAACAAGAGGAGACTGATCGATCGGCGGTTCGGGATGTGGATCTAACCTGCAGGCAGGGCTGCAGTACTCGAACATCTTGCCGGTGCTGGAGAAGATGACGACGCCGACGCGCGCGTCGCACAGCACGGCGAGCTCGTTGGCCTTCTTGAGCAGTCCACCCCGGCGCTTGGAGAAGGTGACCTGGCGGTTCGTCGAGTTCTCGATCCGCTTGATCTCGATCTTCCCGCGGCCCATGGCGCCCGGCAGCCCGCTACGGTCGATCCAAAAAGCAGCACGTCGATCTCTCGTTAGAGCTAGCTGCCAGGGAGTTCAGGATGCAAACTCGCTTTTGCCTGCATGAGGAAGCAGCAAACAAAGGGGTTAACGCGCTAATGGACGAACACGAGTTGAATCTTGTTGGAATTACTAGCATGAGGCATATGCATGAGCTCAAAATGAACCTAGCAGTCACATAAAGAAAACCTGCGATGTATAAAAGGGCACAATCAGAAGTAGAAATTTTGTCTATAGTTCCATTGCCAAGGATGAAGAACTAGAAAAGGCTACATTTTTCTTGAAATAATCACAGAGGAGTAGATGGAGGTAGCTAGAGAGAGAGGGGGCTGAGCTATGTGTTCATACCTTGTAGAGAGGTGCTTGCTTGAAAGGCAAAGGCAGGAGGGGCAGAAGGAAGGACATATATAGAAGGAGAGCAAGGTGCAGAGTGCTAGCCTGGCCGGTCTCTCTAGCTAGTTACCCCTCCTGCCACAGTAAATGCTACTCGTGACGTCAGCAGTAACTTATCTTTGACTGAGGGAGCGGGACATGCCAAATTTTTACTAACAATGTGTGTTTTACTCTTTCTTGCTGCAGATCGGCCGTCTACTACCAATTAGTAGTATTGTGCACCGCAAAAGACCTCTAATTTAGATCTTTTTAGAGTTTAATCTGGCATAGATTTACGAAGTGCTTAATGAAATCCTTTTTTACGAACTTGTATGGGTAAGCATTTCATTAAGAAAGACCTAGAACCTTACACACGCACCCAAATTAACAGCAAAAGGCAAAAGAAAAAGTTACAACGCAAGGGGAAAAAAGAAGAAACGGTCTACGGCTAAGCACAATGGAAAACTAGCCGTTTGAAGAGGTAATAAAGAACATCAAGCCAACCATTACAGCTGTGATCCAGAACCGCGCCTCCTGACTGTGGATCACAGCTGTCATGGTTGGCTTGATGTTCTTTATTACCTCTTCAAACGGTTAGTTTTTACTTATATGGACATATATAATTCTAAAGTTATTTGGTTGCGAAATAATTTCAAAATTATATATGACCATATAAGTAAAATGCATCATCAGCCCTCAAACTTTTACATTCAGGTCCCTAAGCCACTCAACGACTCAAAGCGATCGAGTGAAATACCCAAATCGTGAGCACGCTTGACCAGTCCACGCATCTGCATATGTGTAACACCCAGGTGTTAATCCTCGGTAATTAAGTTAACCATGGTCATTAGTTCAACTCACACGACAAATCACTAAACCCAAAATTTTTCCTGTCAGTTTGGGCCGGACCAGTCTGACCGGTCGGAGCTACCGATCTGACCGGTTGAACTGGGTTCAACTGGTTGGGCCCACAATATTTAAATCACACTCTCTTTTTTTTCCTCCCCACCAACTCCCTCACCAGAGCCAGCTCGAGCCCGAGCTCCCTCTCCCTCCCCTCTCACCCAAACCCTAAGTCCCAAATCCTCTCTTTCCACTTGATTCCAAGGCCAAGGAAGGATTAAACCGGCGTGGGGGAGCTTCTTCTCCACGATTCCCTCCATGGGGTGCCTGGGATTCAAGTTCTTGTGCACAAAGGAGCTCACTCAAGGTATAAACGCTTGTGTTGGCCGATCTCCTTTTCTAGATAGTTTTAGGTGGTTCCCTCTGGTAAAAAACATCCAAATGTATCCCTGGACTAGTGCCTATAAGGGTTTAAGAATTTGTGGGTGATTTTCGCCGCGTCATGGAATCCTAGGTTTTTGGTCTAAGTAGGACCGGTCAGACCGGTCGGAGGGACCGGTCTGACCGGTAGGGGCCCGGACAGTCCGGCCATTGGATCGGATACTCCGGGTTTGTGGTGATCTAGAATTCCAGCGCTAGGTCCGGATTCTCCAGACTTGGGAGTCCGGATACTCCGAGAATACGTCCGGATACTACAAATTTTTGGTATCGAGGCGCGCACAGGCCAGACCGGTCTGACCGATTTGGTATACCGGTCTGACCGGTGCTAGCAGAGCTGAGAGGGTTGAATTGTGGTTTGTTGGTGCAAATGGTTAGAAATTAATGTGGCTAATGGTTACTTGTAATTTTTATAAATCATGCATGCCTTTCTCATGTCATATGCATATGCATACGTGTAGTAGCCTCCGCGGAGGAGGTGATATACGAGGTGGTTGCGGAGCCACAGGAGCTGCAGGGGCAAGCCCCGCAGCAGGAGGATCGTGGGGAGTTGGCCCAAGGCCCAGCTCACCCCAGTTCTGAGCAGTAGACTCAAGGCAAGCCCCGGTACACTTCCTACTATTTCAAATTATGACACCTATATATGTCTCTAATAATTGTGCATTAGGTTTGGGAATTATTTGAAACCTTAGTTGCATGATCCCTAGGTTTTCCTGGGCCTTATACTAGTATGAATAGGTCGTTAGCACTGCTATGCTTAATAGGGCTCGATAGAAGTCGAGTGATAATTCTGTCACTCGCGAGATATAGGATGTCTTTATATTACAGTATATGAATTATTATATTCAAGATGGAAGGTATGGGATGGGAGACCGGATGGGGGAAGGTGTAGCCCCATCTGTGTTGATTAAGGATCGTTCCGTTGTCGGCTGTGCTGATCGGGGATTGAACTGTACTAACCGCATGCCGGAAGTAGGAGGTAGTCGAAACCGGTAAGCCGAGTACTGCTTTGCTTCGGAAGTACAGGAACCCGCACCCAACTCCTGGGGTAGTCGAGTAGTCGCGGAGAAATGGGGATGAATATGTTTATTTTTGGTGGTCTCACGTTGAGCTCGGCTGACCATATGTTGTTGGACTGGTTCCTGTAGTTCGAGACGGGGAGGGAAAAGGTCGGTGCGTGGGGTCCGACGGGGCTTTTGCGTGCCGTGTTGGTTGGGTCCACCTTGCAAGGTTAAATCGGATCGATTCGCCGTGTCTCGCGGTTATGAGATCCTTGATCTCTTGGTCACATCGTAGAAAGGAAATGGAATAAGAATGAGATGAGATGCAATGAGGGCTGATATTATTCAATTAATGGTTTGCTCACCTTGATTGTTGTAGTTTTGCAAATCCTAGGTGGTTAGTAAGTCTATTAATATAAATGGAAGCTAAAACCTAGAAAATAAGGACTCACCTCTAGTGCTTTTTTATTTTTGCAAAACCAACCACCAGCCAAAATGCTTTGCATGTCTAGATATGTGGGCTAAGTTATACCCACTGGTCGGTTAAGTCTTGCTGAGTATTAGTTACTCAGGGTTTGTTGCCACATATTTTTGTTTCAGGGCACTCGGACATTGACTTCTGTCCCTGCTGTGTCAAATTTATCCGCTGCGATGCAGAGGGGTGGGAAGTGGTGAAGCGAGACCCCTAGATTAGGGATTTGGCGAGTTGCACGCGTGTGGGCGATGTGTGCAGCTTCTCTGTCTGTTCAGATCGGTCTGACCAGTTGGTGAGACTGGTCTGACCGGTTTCTACGTAGAGTTCCCATGCAGACCGGTCTGACCGGTTGGTTGAACCGGTCTGACCGGTTGTTATCGCCATAAATTAACAGGGTTAATTTATGGGCCGAAATCAAGATGGACTTAAAGCAGAAGATTGAGGAAGGCTTGTAAATCGGCTCCTGCGTGAGCGTATGGGCCACATTGGCCGTGTATCCTTAGATTTAGTTCAAGATTAGAGATAGAGTCCAATCGGGACAAGATTAGTTTAGATTGTTTCCCAAGTCTCCGGACTATAAATATGTATCCTTTGTTATTTGTAAAGACAGCGTCATCACGACTCACAAACAACAACTCTCGGCGCATCGCCACCCCTAATCCTAGGGTTTCAACCAAGTAAGTGCCATGCTGCCCTGATCGCTTCTTGCGATCAGGGCAGTATTGTTCTTGCTTTTACCTTGGTATTACTCGTACTGAAGCGTTTTTGATGGCGAGTAGTACTAGTTATCATGATGTTCGTAGCATGGCTTTTAGTAGATCTTTTGTGCTTTGTTGCTTATCATCTGCGAATATCATGTTGTCTCTGTGCAGTCACGTTTCAATCTCTCGCTAGTTCTTATCGCATAGAACTAGTTGCACAGGGACAACACCCTGCTTCTTTCATGTTTAGTAGATCCGATCTGTTATGGTTTGCTCTTATCTTAAGAGTTGGCATAATATCTGCTGGGTTAGGCCTTACAAACGGATTGGATGATCCGGTGGCGTAGTAGATGCTTTATCTTAGCCTTGATAGGGATTGTTCCGGGAATCGGCTCTTGCTAGTTCTTAGGCCTCTGTTTTAGGTTGTGGTTTAGTTGTCTGTTACGTTCACTAGGCCCAGTCACGTGTAGGATGTTCCGATCTAGCAGTGAGGCTGTTACCATCATGGGTTAAGATTAATTGGACTTGATTGAAGCAGTTTTATAGTGATTTGCTCTATTTATCATATCCGGATACAATCAGATCCCGTCTGATACCGGGACTCGATCGGCTCTTCAAAGCCGATGCAAGAGTCGTCCCGGGGAGCCGACCACGGCTCGGACTTACGTTTACACGTGTCTTTGTATGCAGGAAACTGTTCGGAGCACGTCTACACCCTCCTGATCGGGTATAGGTCAGGTGGCACGCCCGGCTTTCACACATCCTCCGGGCGCGTGACGGAATTTGCGGGCCGTCGACGAGGGAGCAGTGCTTGCCAGCGCACCAGCAACCTCCCGGCTCTTCGTGTTGCCCGTTGTTGCTCGCCGGTGCGTTTCGGTCGACAACACCGGTTGAGAAGAGGCAGAACACTAGCGTTGTTGTAGGTTCTTTTCTATTTGAACTTGGCTACCCTATTGTATAGTTTGTAAACTATTTAGTTTATGCAGATTATGTAAACTATTGGTGTATTTGAACTCGGATTGTAAAACTCTTTGTTAATATTGTATGTCACTCTTGTTTATTTTCAAGTATTTTGTCGTGCTTGTACCATCCGCGCCCGCCTTCGCGTGGGACTTCCGGTGTTGTTTTGATCGGGCCGTAGGTTGAGAAAGGACCGTCAAATTAAACCATTAAGCTAATGCGCCCGATGTGTTCAAATGACGGCCATTATGCTTAATTTGGAGTTTTAATTTGGCGGTTCCATCACAGCTGGTATCAGAGAGCCGAAACGCACTGGGGGTGGTACGAGCATGACTAATTTTGAGGTTTTTACGACTTAAAAACGAATTTCAACTTAGGATAAAAGATTAATTAGTAGTGTGGGCGGGATTATTTGTAATAGCCTTGTATATGGTTAATGTTAGGGTTGTGGTTAGATTGTTGGTTTTGGAGATGAGAGGATTATCGTAGGACGATCATGCATTATGCCTCATGCTATTCATTGATTTAAAAAGATTCTTGCATTTTGAGGGGGGGGGGGGACGGTGTGAAACATCACGAGTGTAACCGGATACTCCGGACATAGGTCCGGATAGTCCGGGTGGGCATTACCATCCTGAGCTGTACCAGGACAAGTTCAAGCGCCATGTAAACATGGCACAAGCTGAGGAATCTGACGACTCTGGCGAAGAGCAGGAAGTAGCCGTGGCAGAGTGGACCCGGGGGGCAAATCCTATCCCATGCAAGTGGATCAAGCAGCAGGGGCTTGTGAAGGGCTTCGACTTCGACGTAACCAAAACAGAGCAGATATTCGACCTGCTCCTCAAAGAAAAACAGCTGAAGCTCCCAGAGAACCACAAGCTACCGACGCCACAAGAGCTGCAGGGGAGGCTGTACTGCAAATGGCACCACTCGTTCACTCATGCCACGTGTGAATGCAAGGAGCTGCGTCGACAGATCCAATCGGCTATCGAACAAGGCCGATTGATCCTAGCTCAACACACCATGAAGGTTGACACGAAGCCCTTCCCGCCGGTTAACATTGTGGAGCTGTCAGACGTCGGATCCGAAGGCCAGGATCTAGCATTCCAGATCAACATGGTGGGACCTGTGCGCCGCCATAACAAGTAGAGGAGAGAGGCCGCTTCTGGCAAATGGCCGCAAGATGAACGTGATTTGGAACAGCAGCATGAGACCGAAGAGCAAGTACGTCACATCCGCAATCAGCTTCCAGCTTCTAATCGGCTTCTGGAGAAATACCAGTACCAGTATCAGCTACGCCGCCGATACAAATTGGAGGAAGACGAGTACGAGCACCGCTCAGGAAGGACACTGGGCAGGCGCCAGGCTACACGCGACCACTGGCATTGCCCATTCTTCAGGTACTGTTGGAATTCCGGCATGAGCCGATTACCTACTATAGATGATTGCTTGGAGTGCAGGCCTCGAGAGCATCAACAAGACAAGACATCGGTGTTCCGGCATTTGGGGCCCAGAACACGTCAGGACAACCATGTGGGGCGCCCATCCGGAGGTGGTTCAGAGCTAGAGGAAGAAGACAGGTACCATCGCCCACGGTGGTATCCTGACGGGCTCAATCGGTCGCAGAAGCGCAGAATACAGCGCTTGCGCAACCTCGAAAACGCGGAAGCAAAGTATCTTGACGTGCTGAGAAAAGCGCGTCCGGATCTCGCGGAGCAAGTTAGGCAGCCGCAGAGGGAAGAGAGGCGCCCCCCCGAGGATGGAGTGGCGCCCCAAGCAGACAAAAGCCGATGAAAAGCCATCGGCTGACGTGAACATGGTGTTCGTGCTCCCGTCAGAGTTTCGAGCACCCCAACAGGAGGAATTGGCCGTCGCGCAGCTGGATCTCGGCCCACGGCCAATCATTTTCGAGAAGCCCAAGGAGAAGAGCTACAAACATTTGAAGGGGTTATATCTCAAGGGCTTCATCAACGGCAAGCCTGTGAACAGGATGTTGGTCGACACTGGCGCTGCAGTCAACTTGATGCCGTACTCTGTGCTGCGCCGACTGGGTCGTTCTTCTGCTGATCTGATCAAGACCAATGTGATGCTCAATGACTTCAACGGACAACCATCAGAAGCAATGGGGGTTCTTAATGTGGAACTGACAGTGGGCCGCAAGACCGTACCGACATCGTTCTTCATCGTTAACAGCAAGAGTACATACAGGGTGCTGCTTGGAAGGGACTGGATTCATGCCAACTGTTGTATCCCCTCCACAATGCATCAGTACCTCGTCCAATGGGACGGCGATGAAGTAGAAGTGGTCCCTGCAGACAATTCCAGCGAAGTCTCCGTCACGGATATGCATGCTTGGGATGTAGAAGGACAAGAGCCGATCTCAGGGATTACCCTTGAAGACTGTGATCGGATCGAGGCGACAAAAAACGGATTGAGGCTAGTCTTATCCACTGGCCTCACAGAGTAAATGCATCCTGGCATGCCACGGGATGTAATAGAAATAGAGAGGCCGATCCCGGCGATCGGCCCCAAAAAATAGGAAAATTCTGTTTGGGTTCGGAATTGTTACATCATGTACACACGATGGCCTGCTCTGGCAGTTGGCCACTCATCCACTATTTGATTTCGAATTATAATGGAAGTATAGAGGCGGCCAGCCCATGCGGTTGGCCAAATAATTTTTCTTGTCATCTCCCTGTGTTTGCCGCTGATCTTGCAGACAATGAAGACTCGCCTGCGTTCGCAGCTGGTTTCTCAGACGACGGCAAACTAGGATACGGGTTCACGTCAGCTGACGATTTGGAAGAAGTTGACATCGGTTCTGGGGATAAGCCACGGCCGACATTTATCAGCAAAAAAATTGGATCCGGTTTTGTGTGAGGAGATGATTGAATTACTGAAAGAGTATCGGGACTGTTTTGCATGGGACTACACTGAAATGCCCGGTCTGGATAGAAGCATCGTCGAGCATCGGCTCCCGCTCAAGAAGGGGTTTTGGCCGTTTCAGCAACCAGCACGTCAGATGAAGGCCGAAGTCCTAGAAGAAGTTAAGAAAGAGGTGGAGAAGATGCTGGATGCTGGGTTCATCAGGCCATGCCGGTATGCAGAATGGATCTCCAGTGTGGTGCCGGTACAAAAGAAAGATGGCCGATGGCGTGTCTGCGTCGATTTTAGAGATCTCAACAGAGCAACTCCGAAGGATGAATACCCAATGCCTGTTGCAGAGACGTTGATCAATGCCGCTGCTGGCCACAAAATGATGAGTTTTATGGATGGCAACGCCGGTTACAACCAGATCTTCATGGCCCCAGAGGACGTGAACAAGACTGCGTTCAGGGTACCAGGTGCAGTTGGCTTGTTTGAGTACTTGGTTATGACCTTCGGACTGAAAAATGCCGGTGCAACGTACCAACGTGCTATGAATTACATTTTTCATGATCTCATCGGCAAGCTGGTAGAGATTTATATTGATGATGTTGTGGTCAAGTCCAAGTCAACTGCGGAGCATTTAGAAGATCTGCGTCAAGTTATGGAGCGGACTCGAAGGTTCGGGCTCAAAATGAACCCAAAGAAGTGTGCCTTCGGTGTATCGGCCGGTCAATTTCTGGGATTCCTAGTGCATGAACGGGGAATCGAGATCGGCCTAAAGAGTCAAGAGGCTGTGAAGACGATGAAGCCACCTACTACGAAGAAAGAGTTGCAGAAGCTCATCGGTAAAATCAACTTTGTCAGACGGTTTATCTCTAATCTGTCTGGGCGCATTGAGCCGTTCATGGGTCTAGTGAAGATCAAATCTGATGATGAGTTTCGTCATATTTTGCTCTCGGCGGAAACAATCGTTATATGCAAATCAGATGTCATAAAGCACATGCTATCGGCTCCTGTCCTGAAAGGCCGACTTGGAAAATGGATGTTTGCATTGTCAGAGTTTGATATTCGATACCAGCCTGCAAAAGCAGTCAAGGGACAAGCACTGGCGGATCTTGTTGCGGACAGGATCAGCACTAATATTGCTGCAGTATTTGTTCGTGCTTGGGCTATGTTCTTTGATGGATCGGCTTGTGATGACGGGTGCGGTGTGGGAATTCTGTTGGTCTCGCCTCGTGGGGCGACATATTCTTTTTCCATCAGAATGACTGCCTCATGCACCAATAATTTGGTGGAATATGAAGCCGTTCGCAAAGGGATGGAACTACTCCTTGAAGCTAGAGCAGAGGCGGTGGAAATTTTTGGGGACTCAAAATTGGTGATTTCTCAGCTCACGGAGGAATATAGATGTGAGAGCGAGGCTCTTTTCCCGATATGGATGCAGTGCCGTGAGTTGATGTCACAATTTAGATACATCAATTTCCACTGGATACGCAGGACTCTGAATAATGAAGCCAATGATTTGGCACAGATGGCTTCCGGGTACAGGGAAGCAGCCGATGGAGTCGATGTGGAGGTTCAGTTTCGAGAACCCGGAGACTGGAGAGCCGATATCTTCAATTACTTGAAGGATTCGGCTTGGGGGGCACCCAGAAGGACAAGACTCAAGGCCATGAAGTATGTTCTGATAGGGGATGACATGTTCTACAGGACCTTGGAAGGACTACTGGTCAAATGTCTGGGGCCTTCAGAGTCGAATCGGCTCTTGCATGAGGTGCATGAAGGAGCCAGCGGTACTCACCAATCGGCTCATAAAATGAAATGGCTGATTAGGCGATCGGGTTATTACTGGCCCACTATGCTTGAGGATTGTTTCAAATATTACAAGGGATGTCAAGCATGTCAGAAGTTTGGCAAAATTCAGATAGTGCCAGCATCAATGATGAATCCTATCATCAAACCTTGGCCATTCAGAGGATGGGGCATGGACATGATTGGACAGATCAACCCGTCATCTAGCAAGGGTCACCAATGGGTCTTAGCTGCCACAGATTATTTCACAAAGTGGGTAGAGGCAGTGCCCATGAGGTCAGTAGCATCGAGAGATGTGATCAGCTTTGTCAAAGAACACATCATTCACAGGTTTGGGATCCCTCAGACCATTACGACCGATGGAGGATCGGTCTTTATATCAGAGGAGTTCAGAAAGTTTGCCGATGACATGGGGATTAAGCTGATCAGATCATCTCCGTATTATGCCCAAGCTAATGGACAAGCTGAAGCATCCAACCAGAGCCTTATCAAGCTCATAAAGAGAAAGATCGATGAATATCCTAGGCGCTGGCATGAGGTGTTATCAGAAGCTTTGTGGGCATATCGTATTTCATGTCATGGGTCTACCAAGTGTAGCGAAAATGGCCTCTCATGTCATATTTCAATATAATGTTTTGGCGATTGATGACACACGCAACACTTGAACTAATGTGTTTGCTTAGATGATATACTCAGGCTTTTAGGTTCAAGTGATGACAAAGAGAAGAGAGGCGAAGCTAGGCCCGAAGGGCCGCCCCTACGGGGGTTGAACCGACGCCAAGCAAATTACACACGTCGGTGCATTGACTTGAGCACGTCTGGGAGTTTTAGTATCACCGGATGAACCGACGTAAGGCAAAATGTACTCATCGGTGCAATGACAGAGATGGCCTGCGGGCTAGGGTTTGGCACCGGATGAACCGACGATAGGAAGTTTGAATACGTCGGTGCAATGGCAGAAGCAGACCAAGGAAAATGCATACATCGGATGAACCGATGATGCACCGGTTAATGGCGTCGGTGCAGTTGTCCAGAGAGTTTGTTTTTCAAGGATCAGAGGACAGTTGCACTCACCGGTTAAACCGACGCTAACATTACATACACCGGTCGATTGCGTCGGTTGATTGCCCGTACACGTAACGGCTAGTTTTCAGTGGGCAGTTTAGTATCACCGGTTAAACCGACGATGGCGATTTGGGGAGCATCGGATTAACTGGTGTTAAGCACATTTCTGGCAGCTTTTCTCCAACGGCTATATTTGCTTGTGCTGCCTATATATACCCCCAAGGCCGCACCATTTGAGTGAGCTGGAGTTCAAAGAAGTATACTAGAGCTAAAGATCATCTCCAACCACCATAGAGCTTCATTGTACATCATATATGCTTAAGCACACTTGTTAGAGTGCTTAGTGCTTGATTAGGGATTAGTTCTTGCGAGAGCTCCCTTGAGAGAAGTCTTGCTGCGGAAAGCAAACACTTGTACTCGTCGTGTGACCCTCCGACTTGGTGTGGAGTGGCAACGACACTTTGTGCGGGGAAGGAGGCCCCTACTTGGTGTTAAAGCTCCAAGATAGTGAAGACGGTGCCGTGGTGACGCTTCGAGATAGACGGTGGCGGTGACCTCGTCTTTGTGACTTGGTGTCACTTAGCCTTTGCTTGTCGGGAGCCTTGGAGGCGTGGCAAGACGGTGATCAAGCGAAGAGACTCGGCATCACACTTGTTCTTTGTGAGCAAGTGGCCGTGGACGTAGGGAGGGACTTTGGTGTCCTAACCGAACCACGTTAAATCGTGTGTCTTGGTGTCTTCACGGGAGTTTGCATATCCTCTCCCTTACCGCTTTACTTACCACATTACGTTTCCGCATTTACTCTTTCTTGCTTACCTTTACTTTCCTAGTTAGTTTGATTAGGATTGGCTATAGGTTGCAAGTCTTTTGGGGTAAGTAGAGGGTAGCATAGATAAACCTTAGTCATAACTAGCATGTGTAGGACGTGTTAGGTTTATCTTATGCAATTAGATTGAGTCCTAGGATAGAAAAGCGATTAGCGACCCTATTCACCCCCTCCCCCTCTAGGGTCGGACACCCCGGTGATCCTTACACCAAGACGTCGCCGTACCATCTAGTCTACGGCCAGGACGCTGTGCTACCGTGGGAAATCACGGCTGGATCAAGGCGTGTTGAGTTTCAGAATGATCTATCTGCTGAACAGTATGCAGCCTTGATGAACGATAACGTGGAGGACCTGACAGAGCTAAGGCTTTGGTCGCTGGAAAAAATCAAAGAGAACAAAGCTAAAGTTGCCCGTGCATACAACAAGAAGGTCAAGCCTAAGGATTTCCGAGTTGGAGATCTGGTTTGGGAGGCGGTATTGCCATTGGGAACTAAAGACAAAAAGTTTGGTAAATGGTCTCCAACTTGGCATGGGCCGTACAAGGTTGATCAGGTTTTGCCTGGGAACGCATACATGCTCGAGGAATTGGACGGTGTCAAGTTTCCTGTTGCTGTCAATGGTCAGCATCTCAAGAGGTATTTCCCGAGCATGTGGGAAGGCGAGTAATGAATGCCGATGACGTCCATCTGGCTATATCACGACGGGCCAACACGTTGAGTTGGCCAGTAAAAAAAAAGAGAAAGAGAGTCATGAAAGGCCAACACGTTGAGTTGGCCAGTAAAAAAAAGAAAAGGAAAAATCATGACAGGTCAACACTTTGAGTTGGCTAGTAAAAAATATGAAAAGCGAACAGCCGATGTGTGACCATCGGCTTGAGATGTTTTAAAAGAACAGTTACAAGTCTCAAATTAATAGGTGGTACTAATTCTCTCTTGAGCCTATCTACTGGTTCAGGAACTCCACTATGGCATGGATGGCTTCAGTACGGACGGCGTCTGCTCATGCTACAATCGCTTCGTCATCCTTGTCATCGCCTGTGACTATCTGCCGACTCAAGGTGCTGATGTCTGCAAACTCTGCTTGTATATGCTTGGCTATTTCTTGGGTTTTTTGCTTGGAGTTTGCGATGGAGGTTTCTTCGGCCTGGATGAGTTCTTTGGTGGTGCGGACCTTTTCTTCGAGTTCCGCCAGTTCTTTCTTCAGGAGGTTGAGTCGGTTCACGTTGGCAGACACGTCAGCTTTGATAGCTAGAGTTGCCTTCTTCTGGTTGAGGGCCTTGCACTTTTGGGTAATGTCAGCTTTCAGAGAAGTTTGAGAGCGACGTGCTTCCATCCTTTGTTGTGCTTTACTGACTTCTATCCGAAAGAATGGGAGGTTGCTGGCCGACCAGAGCTTGATTTGCAATGACTCTGGAAGTTAGGATTCTATTTGCTCGAAGATGTTCTTTATTTTGCTGGAATCGTCAACCAGAGCGGTGATTGGAGCGGATAGAAGATCCTTGATGAGTTGAAGCTGATGTGTCAAGTTAGCCGATTGCTGCAGAGATAATGTTTCTGCTCCAGGGACAATCAGACCCATTGATGCCGGGTCGAAGGAAAGCAAACCTGAAATGTCAAAGCTCTATGGACATCTTTGGAGTTAGAACAAAGTGCATTTATGAAGTTATCGGCTGGTTCAGAATTGGTTTTGTGATGTCACCTGTTCTGGAGAAGAAGTGTTGGTCGGTTCAGGAGCAATCGTCCCATCAGAGCTAGTATTAGCGTCAAGAGCATCAACTGTATCAGCTTGTTCTTCGTTTGTATCCATCAGTGCATCAGGAGTTGCAGCCGTCTCATGTTGATTCAGGCCTTCTGCATTGAAGGTTTCTTCAGCTGCATCCTGAAAATAGAATTACAGTCAACCAGAGTATATATGTCTGAAATAAAGAGGAAGTTCTTGAATGATGAGTTACCTGGTTGGTGTTGGACTCTGATGGGCTCGGAGAAGTTGATACTGGTTTCTTGATCACTCGCCTGGTGATCATCTTCCTTTTCTTGGTCAAGACTCGGGGGGCAACTACTGCAGAAGTTTGTCTTCGTTTGAAAGCTGACTAAAGTAAGTCTGGCTGGACAGTCATTATCACTTTCTTCATTGGTGGTAATCCTTTGCAGAAAAGTACATCAGGGGCAGTTGGAAGAAGGTGAAACGGTTCCCCAGTACTGGTTATGGGTTCTGGGCCATCTTGTTGCTACTAACAGGATGAGCAGGATTAGCCAAGAGAAAAGGATAGGGGACTTAGGAGGAATTAAATGCACGAATTCAGTACCTCTTCCTCGAAGATTATATATTCAGGATCGATTTGCTGCAGTCGAGGACCTAGAGCTTTTCTGAAAACATGAGTTCTCCACATGTTCCACCAAGTATAAAAGCCGATTGATGAAGAGATAAAGAACAGATCGGCTAGTATTGGGATGTGGAGGTCATCAAACATGCTGTAGCATCTTGAACTGGTGATACCATCGGGCAGATCGGCTCTGCTCTCCACCAAGTGGTGAATATGGAAGTGGGGAGGGACCTGTCCTAGACCAAGTTGCCGGGCTGCTACGACTGGCTGGTAAGATTCATAGCCTGGCTTGATAATTCTATTAGAAGTGCTGATGCCAACAGGAAGGAAGCTAGGTCGAATCATCAAAGAATACAGATGCCGAGTGCTGTCATCATCGGCAAAGTTATCTAATCTAAAGGCAGTTGGTTTTTCGAAGGATTCAGATTCAGTAAATGGGAAATATAGGGGATTATCTAGTCCTTTGTAGAAGACTCTGAACCAGTTTGCTGCATCTGCTGAATTTAGTTTACTGCCAGGAAGACTGAATAAAGCTTGGCCATAGCTTGTGCATCTAATTGGTTTGCCACTCTCATCAGGGAAAGAGTTCTTGGTCAGGCCTTGGAAGTTGGGAATATGATGCCGGAAGTACAGCTGTGCCCATAACTGAATGAACCACCAAGGGCCTCCAGTTCTCAGTTTCTTGTGGTTGAGCAGATTGGATGTCATTAAGTGGAGATATCTATATGTTTCTCCAAGAAAAAGTTTGCCTAGGCCAGTGTGATTACCATGGGCCAGGTGATAGGCCAAGGGGAGATAGTTCTTAGTTGGAGCTAAAGAAGGGCCACAGAAGATGAAGTGCTCTAGCCAAAGATTTAAAAATGCTGTGTGTTCCTTCTCAGTCACTGGACCTTTTGTTTTCATATGCTGACTCATGTAAGTACCCCAGTTTGTGCAGTTGACTTTGGAAGAAAGTTTAAAGGGGACTTCTGCCATTTTGTGAGCAGCAGGATTTGGAGAGCTAATGTCTAGTCCGGTGATCATGACAACATCTAACAGAGTAGGGGTCATGGGTCCATGACCAAAAAGGAAACAATTCAGAGCATCAGACCAGAAATAGCCGATGGTTTTCAGAAGATTTTCATCTTTGTCAAGGGGTGACAGTGATAAGCTAAGTGCATCGGCTATGTTCAAATCTTGCCACAAGGGCATGTGGGCTTTTGCTACTCTGTTATACCATGTTATCCAGCTTTCAGGTGGATTAGGCCAGGCTCTTAAGCAGTCGGCCCAGAGGTTCAAATCAATGTTTTGACTCACAAAAGGGATCCTATTTGCTTCACAAGAGATCAAATCTGTGGGGGTTTCATGGGTTTGTGGGCCAAGGCAGAAAGATTTTGGATTGGAGGGGTGCGGCAGAAGGATGTCTGACACCAGAAGTTCAGAAGTTCAGAAATATGCGTTTGGTGTCATGTTTCAGAGTTTCAGTTTTAGATGCGTAGTGAGCTGAAGAAAACTAAAAGATTAGGCCGAATATTACCTTCAGGCCGTGGGTTGCCGCATCATTAGAAGTTGTTATCTGAACTGCAGAATCCGCCATGGTCACAGATCTGTGGACTTAGGGTTTGGTTGTTGGAGATTCTGATTCGAATTCCGGCTGCTTGGAGAGTTTTTGCTCGGATTTGTAGAGTTTGGTTTTCAAATTACACTCGAATTTGAGAGTTCGTCGAGTTCGGTTCAAGCTGGAAGCGATATTCTACTCTTGTGCGGGTTGCTCCTAGTTTGAATTTCGTCGGCTCTCGGATATTTATGGAAGCCTGATGCGTTGCCATCGGCTTTTTGGGAAATAAATGAAGACATGCGAAATTGGGGAAACTCGATTTCATTAAAAGGGAAAGATCATTACAAGGAAAGCTGATTCTACAAAGGAATCAATCCTTCGGCTTTGAGGTCCTATTCTTATGATGCTACCTATATCTACCAGTCGTAGGTGTCTGAGCACCTGCGGCGCTTCGGGCTTCGCGACGGTGCGTCTCCACCATCGTCGTCATCATCATCGCAGTCGTCGCCGCCGCTGCTGCCATCGTCCTCGGCGCTGCTGCTGCTTCGTCCGCTGCTGCTGCTACTGCTTCCTTCTTCGTTCCCCTCCAAGGGGGCCTTGAGGAATTGGTGGGGGTTTCCCCCTGCCACCGTGTCGTCATTGGTGGAAGAGCCGATCTCTTCGGAGGAGTCGGCTCCTTCCCAGGAGAAGGTATCATCCTCGCTGCTTTCCAGTTCCTCATGGAGCAGGAACTGGAGGTCTTCCTCCCCCTCAATTGTGGGTTCGTCCTCCTCGGAGGCGACCCCGAAGTCGAACTCCTCTACGTCCCAGTGCAGAGGAGCCAGCGCCTCGTAGGCCGCTGTTAGGTCCCACTCAGGGGTCGGCTCTCGGCTCTCTGGGATGGAGTCGATGGAGGAGGCCGAGAGGGAGGAAGAAGAAGAAGGGGAAGAGGAAGAAGAAGAAGAGTCTCCGAACGAGTTGGAGCCAGAGGAAGAAGAGATGGCCATGACTGTTGGAGGATTGGGGTGGTTTCTGTGCTACTGGCTTTGGGAAGAAGATGAAGTTTTGCTGTGAAGAAGAGCCGATGCAGAGGGAGGTTAAATAGTAAGAAGATAGAAGATGGATCGGCAGTTTCACGTTCTACGAGGAGCCAGTTGCAGAGATGTTGCGTCTTCCTTGGTGGTTGCAGTATGATTAATGAGCATTAACGGGAAGATGAAGCAACGGATTGGTTTTGGAACTATCGTTGCCAAAACCAGGGGGCATGTGTTATCGTCATAAATTAACATGGGCCGAAAGCAAGATGGGCTTAAAGCAGAAGATTGAGGAAGGCTTGCAAATCGGCTCCTGCGTGAGCGTATGGGCCACATTGGCCGTGTATCCTTAGATTTAGTTCAAGATTAGAGATAGAGTCCAATCGGGACAAGATTAGTTTAGATTGTTTCCCAAGTCTCCGGACTATAAATATATATCCTTTGTTATTTGTAAAGACAGCGTCATCACGACTCACAAACAACAACTCTCGGCGCATCGCCACCCCTAATCCTTGGGTTTCAACCAAGTAAGTGCCATGCTGCCCTGATCGCTTCTTGCGATCAGGGCAGTATTGTTCTTGCTTTTACCTTGGTATTACTCGTACTGAAGCGTTTTTGATGGCGAGTAGTACTATTTATCATGATGTTCGTAGCATGGCTTTTAGTAGATCTTTTGTGCTTTGTTGCTTATCATCTGCGAATATCATATTGTCTCTGTGCAGTCACGTTTCAATCTCTCACATAGGTCCGGATAGTCCGGGTGGGTGTCCGGATATTCCGGATGAGAATCCGGACAGTCCGGATTTGGTTGCAAAAATTTCTGGTTTTTTGATTTAATTTATGCTTCCTGCATTCTTCCATGGTTGATTGTTTTGCAATCAAAATCATGGGACTAATCTAATCTTGGTTGAATACAGAATGACTGGACCACCGAACCCACCTGATTTGGCCCAGGCCATTGCGGCCATGCTCACCGGACGCGATGAGCAGACGGCACTCCTCCGGGAGATTGTGGAGTAGGGCAGGGCAGGGCACAGCTGCACGAACATCACCACCAGCCCCTGCTCCTAGATATCCGGAGTTTCTGACTACTCAACCACCACTCTTCCGTAAGGTGGATGAACCATTGGAGGCGGACAGCTGGCTTCGGACTATTGAGTCCACGTTTACCCTGCACCCATACAACGATGGGGATAAAGCAGGATTGGCTACCCAGCAGTTGAGGGGCCCCGCGCGCACATGGTGGGAGAATCACGTGGCCATGTTCCCGGCGGACACTCGGTTCACCTGGGTCCAGTTTAAAGAGGTATTTAGGGCACATCACATCCCAGCAGGGGTGATCAGAAGAAAACTCACAGAGTTCTTGGCCCTGAAGTAGGGCAATAACAGTGTGCTACAGTATTCCCGGGCTTTCAACACCCTATCACAGTATGCCGGGTACCATGTGGACACCGATGAGAAGAAGCAGGCCTGCTTCAGGCAGGGGCTTAGCAGCAAGCTCCAGGATCGCTTGGCGATGGTCAAGTTTGACAGCTTTAGTGAGCTAGTCAATGGGGCTATCATACAGGAGGACGCCCACCTGGCTCATAAGGCAGAGAAAAAGAGAAAAATACCGGCAGCAGGATCTTCGAGCAGCGCCCCACAGCGGTTTCGCCTTGTCCAGTCAGGCCCACAGAGAGCCACCTTTCAACACCAGCCACAGCAGCAGTGGGGGTATCGGCCTCCCCAGTACACACAGCCTCAGGGGACGGTCAGGCCTCCTGTTCCTTAGCAGAGCGAGCAGAAGGTCTGGGTGCAGCAGCCAGGGGTACGCCCCAATTTGTTTCCGTGTTACAACTGTGGGCAGCCGGGGCACTTTGCACGAAACTGCCCGATGCCACCAAAGCAGAGCCAGCAGTCCGGTCAGCAGAGCCAGAAGCAGCACGTGGCTCATTTCAAGCCGGGGCATGTGCACTACACCACCCTCGAGGGTATTCCTGAGGGAGCTCCAGTGATGGCGGGTACGTTCTCAGTAAACGATCAACCCGTTACAGTATTATTTGATTCAGGGGCATCCCATACTTTTATTAGCAAAGAATATGCGGTTAGATTGGGGCTGAAGATAGAGAGCATGCCCAAGCCGTATCATATTCACTCATCTGGGGGAAAGTTGATCACTAATCAGTTTGTCAAGCAAGTACCCATGCATGTGCTTGGAAAAAAATTTCCTACAACCCTGATAATGTTACTAACACAAAGGATAGATATTATATTGGGCATAAATTGGATGGAGGGTCAGGGAGTTATTCTGGACACGACCTCATAATCTGTGCACATCAAATCTTCTATTCATGGTAGTATGACCTTGAACTTGAGGGATCACATATCAGTGACTCCTACGGTGAATCAGGTTGAGGGCAAAACTTTGGGTGACATACCGGTGGTATGTGAATACCCGGATGTTTTTTCGGATGATTTTCCTGGCATGCCACCAGATCGAAATGTGGAGTTTGCCATTGAGTTGTAACCGGGTACGGCACCCATCTCTAGAAGACCCTATCGTATGCTACCCAATGAGCTAGCCGAGCTAAAGAAGCAATTGCAAGAGTTGCTTAATAAGGGGTATATCCGTCCTAGCACTTCATCTTGGGGCTGTCCAGCACTCTTTGTTAAAAAGAAAGATCAAAGCCTCAGGTTGTGTGTGGACTACAGACTTTTGAATGCTGTCACAATCAAGAATAAATACCCACTCCCCCGAATCGACATCCTGTTTGATCAGCTATTCGGGGCTCGGGTATTTTGAAAAATTGATCTCCGCTCTGGTTATCATCAGATAAAAATTAGAGTTGAAGATATTCCCAAGACGGCCTTCTCCACTAGATATGGGCTGTATGAATATCTAGTCGTGTCTTTTGGGCTAACAAATGCCCCTGCTCACTTCATGTACCTCATGAACTCGGTATTCATGCCTGAGCTGGATAAGTTTGTCGTGGTTTTCATTGACGACATCCTTATATATTCCAAGAATGAAGAAGAACATGCTGAACAACTTCGCATTATTCTCTAGTGTCTCAGAGAGCACAAGTTGTATGCTAAATTCAGTAAATGTGATTTCTGGCTCAAGGAAGTCCAGTTTTTGGGCCATATTATCTCTGAGGAGGGTATTTTTGTGGACCCCAGTAAGATTCAAGATGTATTGAATTGGAAAACTCCGGAGTCTGTTTCAGAGATCTGGAGTTTCCTTGGGCTAGCAGGTTATTATCGCCGATTTGTACCGGACTTTTCAAAAATTTCTAGACCCATGACTGAGTTACTCAAGAAAGGGGTGAGATTTAATTGGGATGACAAATGTGAGCAGGCTTTTCAGACCCTGAGAAAGCTTCTGGCGTCTGTCCCTGTCCTGGCTCAGTCGGATATTATTCGGCCCTTTGATGTATATTGTGATGCATCAGGCATGGGTCTCGGCTGTGTACTCATGCAAGATCAGAGGGTAATTTCTTATGCTTCCAGAGCCCTCAGGCGGCATGAGGAGAATTATGCTACCCATGACCTGGAGCTGGCAGCAGTGGTGCATGCCTTAAAGATTTGGCGCCATTACCTTCTGGGCAATCCGGTGCATATATACTCAGACCACAAGAGTCTCAAGTATATCTTTACCCAGAGTGAGCTAAATTTGCGCTAGAGGCGGTGGTTAGAATTGATCAAGGACTATGATCTGGAGATTCATTATCACCCCGGCAAGGCTAATGTCGTTGCCGATGCACTGAGTCGCAAGGCGAGTTGCAGTTGTGTCTCAGCTACAGTTCTGCAAGAAACTTTGTGCCAAGAAATAGAGAAGATGAATTTGGCTATTGTATCTGAAGGCACAATTGCTAATATTACCCTTATCCCTACACTTCAAGATCAGATTATTGCTGCTCAGAAAAGTGATGTGGGCATGGGTAAGAGTAGACATAGGCTCAATGAAAATGATCCCAGAGTTCAGTGTTTTCATCAAGATAATGAGGGGGTGTTATGGTTCGAGAATCAATTAGTGGTACCTAAAGATTTGGAGCTTAGGGAGCAGATTCTTGATGAGGCTCACCTTTCTAGATACTCAATCCACCCGGGCAGCAATAAAATGTACCAAGATTTGAAACAGAGATTTTGGTGGACGAGGATGAAGCGAGAAATTGCTAAATATGTGTCCGAGTGTGACACCTACAGAAAGGTCAAAGCAAGCCATTTGAAGCCCGCCGGTATGCTTCAACCTCTGAATATTCCATCAGGAAAATGGGAGGATGTCAGTATGGATTTTATTGTCGGACTACCCAACACCTCTAAAGGGTATGATTCTATTTGGGTAATAGTTGATCGATTTACAAATGTAGCTCATTTTCTTTCGGTCAAGACCTCCTATACGGCAAGGCAGTATGCCCAGCTATACCTGGACCGTATTGTGAGTCTTCATGGGATTCCTAAAACCATTATTTCAGATCGTGGTGCACAATTCATTGCACGATTTTGGGAACAATTCCATGCTGCTTGGGGCACACGATTGATCCGCAGTTCAGCTTATCATCCTCAGACCGATGGTCAAACTGAGAGAGTTAATCAAATTCTGGAAGATATGCTGCGAGCCTGTGTACTTTCATATAATAAGAAATGGGATGAGTGTCTGCCGCTCACTGAATTTTCTTACAACAATAGCTATCAAGAAAGTATCAAAATGGCACCCTTTGAAGCCTTGTATAGACGGAGATGCAGGACTCCACTAAATTGGTCAGAAACTGGTGAGCGGAATTCCTTTGGGCCCGATTTGGTTGGTGAAGCAGAAGACCAGGTCCGCCTTATACAGGCAAATTTGAAAACTGCCCAGGCCCACCAAAAGAGCTATGCAGATAAGAGGCGCTGGCCTCTGATTTTTGAAGTTGGTGATCATGTTTACTTTCGGGTGTCTCCAATGAAGGGTGTGCAGCGGTTTTGCATGAGAGGCAAATTAGCACACCGTTATGTTGGGCCTTTTCCTATCACTGAGGGTTGTGGGCCGGTGGCATATCGTGTGGAACTTCCCCCGCATTTGTCGGTGGTCCACAATATCTTTCATGTGTCCCAGCTCAGAAAATGTCTTCGAGTTCCAACTGATGTTGTTGAGATGGAGAAGTTACAGTTGGAGCTGGATCTCGTCTATCCCGAGCACCCAGTGAAAATTGTTGATTATAAGACTCGAGTCACTCGAAATCATACTAGCAACTTCTATAAGGTGCAATGGAGTAATCACTCCGAGCGGGAAGCTACTTGGGAGAAGGAGGAATTTGTTCGGACTAAATGTCCGGAATTGCTATAAGCCTATCGAGGTACACACCAATTTCTGACTTTCCCTTTAGCCATTCATTAAATCTCGGGACGAGATTTCTTTTAGGGGGTAGGATTGTAACACCCAGGTGTTAATCCTCGGTAATTAAGTTAACCATGGTCATTAGTTCAACTCACACGACAAATCACTAAACCCTAAAATTTTCCTGTCAGTTTGGGCCGGACCGGTCTGACCGGTCGGAGCTACCGGTCTGACCGGTTGAACTGGGTTCAACTAGTTCGGCCCACAATATTTAAATCACTCTCTCTTTTTTTCCTTCCCACCAACTCCCTCACCCTCACCAGAGCCAGCTCGAGCCCGAGCTCCCTCTCCCTCCCCTCTCACCCAAACCCTAAGTCCCAAATCCTCCCTTTCCACTTGATTCCAAGGCCAAGGAAGGATCAAACCGGCGTGGGGGAGCTTCTTCTCCACGATTCCCTCCCTGGGGTGCCTGGGATTCAAGTTCTTGTGCACAAAGGAGCTCACTCAAAGTATAAACGCTTGTGTTGGCCGATCTCCTTTTCTAGATAGTTTTAGGTGGTTCCCTCTGGTCAAAAACATCCAAATGTATCCCTGGACTAGTGCCTATAAGGGTTTAAGAATTTGTGGGTGATTTTCGACGCGTCAAGGAATCCTAGGTTTTTGGTCTGAGTAGGACCGGTCGGAGGGACCGGTCTGACCGGTAGGGGCCCGGACAGTCCGGCCATTGGATCGGATATTCCGGGTTTGTGGTGATCTATACATTCCAGAGCTAGGTCTGGATTCTCCGGACTTGGGAGTCAGGATACTCCGAGAATATGTCCGGATACTATGAATTTTTGGTATCGAGGCGTGCACAGGCCAGACCGGTCTGACCGGTTTGGTATACCGGTCTGACCGGTGCTAGCAGAGCTGAGAGGGTTGAATTGGGGTTAGTTGGTGCAAATGGTTAGAAATTAATGTGGCTAATGGTTACTTGTAATTTTTATAAATCATGCATGACTTTCTCATTGTGGCGGAACCACCCAAAACTACTGGGCCCGGGTGCACTGATCTTCGTTGCTAAGCAACTCTGACCCAATTTCGCACTCACCGGTAGTTCCTCGAGTGAAGCCTCGACAAAAGCCACGCTATTCCAGGATCAGCAGACAACACTCACACGAAGGTGAGCCCAGAGATTACAACACAAACCATTTCATACATCTCAGAGTGATTGCAGCGGAAAGAAAAATTTATTACAAACCATGTTCAGAGTAGCACCGTACTACGGAGTTCCAACTACTCAATTATTTCAGTCTCATGTTCAGCGGAAGCATTAAAGGATAACTAACGAAATAACGTGACGCATCGGTAAAGCCCGTACGAATGCGTCACTCAGCGGGAGGGTGATTAGCACTAGCTGAAGGGCCATCCCACTCAACCGACCAACCCGGAGGCAGAGTACAAGGCCAAGTAAGACTCGCAAACAGATCTTCAAAGTTAGTACCTGAAAAACAGTGCCACAAGCAAGGCTGAGTATACTAATACTCAGCAAGACTGACCCGTCTCCGGATATAACATAGTCCGATAACTAGACATGCAAGGCTTTTTGGTTGGTAGGGTTTGTTTGCCAAAAATGCCGCTAAGTGTTGATCCTTACTTTCAGGTTTTACTTAGCCAGATTCTAGTGGAATTAACCATTCTAAATTTGCAACTAACTCTACTCAAACATGGTAGAGCAACCATTTAATCAACCAGCAATATTATCATCATCCTGTTCCACTTGTTACTCTATGTGACCGAAATTATTAAGCAATCTCATGCCGTGAGAGGCGGACGATTCCGAATCGAATTTCAACCTGGCCAGGGGAACCTAGACCACACGCATGGGGATTGACTTCGCTCCCGCCCACGCTACTTTTCCCCTTTCTTTCCAGTCCGTGGATCCGGGTCACCCTCCCCGACTACAGAGTCCGACCACTCTGCACCCGTACGTCGCGACAAAAACATAAACCCTACTTCTACCAAGAGGGTGAATGGTCGTTCCACTCGCCGGTCCAATCAGGTACTTAAGCTTACCGATTACCATATTTCTCGGTATGTGGCTAGTACTTTCAAACGCTTAACGAAATGAGCCACACACCACGACCTTAGCCATTTTTGACTATACCAGCGGGGTATCACCACTACACAACCCCGCCCGTTGTCCTTACATTTCAACAGGAATTAAAGTCAGTACAATTCCTATTTGCTCGCGAGAGGCAGGAAACCACTCGACTTCTACCGTACATATTTAGCATGGCAACTAGTCGATAAAAAGATCCGGTATCAACATAGGTTCCTAGGGATCATGCATCTATGGTTTTCGATCAACGCCTAGAAAACTTAAATGCAGAAAAACAAAATATTACAGTACATTAATAAATAGATAGCTGAATGATAATTCGGAAAATAGTGGGATTATGCTTCGGGGCTTGCCTTCTTGGGCACTGTCAGGCAGAAAAACTTCGGGGGCTTGGCCCAGGTCTTGAGACAAGTTAGTACAGTTCAGATTAATCTCCTGCTCCGCACGAGAGTCCGCGGGCACCAGTTCGTAGTCTCCGTCCGCGAGATTAACCGTTTCTATATGCAATGCAAGATTATGAGTTATTCATGGATAACAATTTCTTTCTTTCACGATAAAGTTGTAGTCCACGTAAGTTATTTTAGTGCCGATTTCACATTTCATTGCATGGGCAATCGTTTATAGAGTAGTAAGCATAACTATAGTTTTTCATGAATGAGTGGGGTTTTGGGTTTTCATTTTTAATTTCAACACATAACATGCTTTCATTATTTCTTAACATCACAACTACTAAAGAGCTAGTGATGAACACTAAAGTAACTCAGATTCAAAATAAGTAATTATGGTATAGATTTCAACATTTAACCATAAAGCAAAAACTATAACTAATCATGCAAATGGATTACTCTAGTTACTTCATATTTTTGTACAGAATGTTCCACATGGATTCTGATGCTACAAATTTTATGCAAGCAACTTCAAAGCATAAACTCAGTACTGAAATTTTTCCAGATTTTATACACTTATATAGCAGAGGTGATAAAAAGATTAAAAACGGCAAGCCATTAACAAAGATTAAATCTACAGAAAGTTTTACTAAAGATTTGCTTCTCAAATTTTTACCAGAGACTAGTCCTGAGTTAAACATACTCCAGAAAATTTTTCAAGATTTAACTCACTATGATAAATTAGTTATTCAGTTAATTTAACATGAGTTTGCATGAATTTCTCAAGATGCATCTGACTAGTATTGCATCTGAACTTTTTATCACAGGTAGAACATACTCTAAACAAGATCATGCCCAAAAATAATGACCAGAAACATTGCAGATTACTCAGAACAAAAATAGTAAATCTAGCCCTAAGATGTTAAGCATGATTATTCACCAAGGCAAAACTCTGTAACTGCAGCTCAAAATTTTTAGACAGGAACAAAGAGCTAAAAGAGACTCCAGAAATAAACATGGATTTTTCTAAGCATAAGAACTATATATGAGGAATTAAGTTGATTAAACAAGCATAAATCATGGTATACAGCAAATGAACTCTAATAAATTTGAAATTTAGAGATTTGCAGGAATTCAGTGGCACAAGGCTGTAGTAAAATTTTCAGAGCAAGTTCATGCACATATTTTCCAGAATTAAATCGAGATTGCTAACAACAGATTAGAGAATCTTGATTGTTCTAACCTGATAACTGTTTTGGTTTGGTGTCATCTTTTTACTGTGATCTTGGCATCCCATTAGTTATAACATATCCAAAAATCAAGGTCATCTGATGAGCAGAACTTCATGAACATGCATAAGGTGATTTTCTCAATCTTTTCCATAGATTAAATTCGGTTGAGTTTCTGCAAATGTGAATGTTACAAAATTTGTAGATTTTGTTACAAGGATTCCAGATCAGTTGAGTTTGCATTTTTCCGATTTTTCTGTGATTTGTTTCGCATTTTAGAAGTTCACTGGTATACACTGTAAAACTTGCAGAGACACCCTTGAACGAAAAAAAGAAATTACAACCGGGTCCTTCGCCGGCCTTCTCCGCCGTGGCATCTTGCCGGTGGTGTTCTGCGGTGCAGGGCTTACCGGGGCTGCCACGGGGAGGCGCGTGGGGGAGAAAGGATCGAGGAACACCTACCCTGGTCGACGTTCGAGCGATTGGAGCACAGGTTCAAGCTCGTCGGCGTTGATGGCGGGTCGGTTGTTCGGTTCGCCGGCGCTGGAGGCGAAGGAGGGCTCGGGGTAGGGGAACAAGGCGCGCACGAGCACCGCGTGAGCTCGTGGATGCTTCTGGGGTAGCTATCGGGCTCGGTCTTCCCCGGAGCTGGCCGGTCCGCGGTGAGCCCGAGCTCGCCGGCGGCGGCGCAAGAAGGGAATGGCGTCGGGAGGGGGGTCTGGGTTCGATTCCGCGCGCGGGGAGCGTATCTAGGAGGGTGGCGAAGCTATTGCGGTGGTCGGAGGGAGCAATGTGGGGCTGGGCTAGTCGGTCCGCGCGAGCGGGATCTCGGCGGCCATGGCGGAGCGGCGGGAGGAGGAAGAAGGGGAAGAAGGGGGCGCGTCTGTGGGTTCTGTGGGTCTTTATAGGCCAACGAGCTCCTGGGTGAGGAATGGAGCGACTGGGGGCGGTCGATTTGGGTCAGGGGCGCACGACGGCGAGCGGGCGGAGCGGCAGCGGCGCGGCGCATGGCGGGGGTGTCGTGGCGGCCCGGGAAGCGGCCTGGGACGCGTGTGGGCGTGGGAGGGTGCCAAGGGGCGGGCCAGGTGGCGCGGAGAGGCTTCCCCGGGTCCATTTGGCCGCGGGCGCGCGGTGGACGAAGTCCACCGCGGCGTACGGCGGGCGGCGCGAACAGAGCAACCGGGGGAGAGAGAGATGGAGATGGGGGCTCTTTTGTGATTTCTGAAATTTCCAGGGACCTCTCGGTAAACTAAAATTTTCTCCTAATTAGAGGGCTCAAATGGAAAAGTGTTGAATACCATTTTTGCATAACTTTTCAAGATCTACAACTTTTGTGTTATGCAAATTTTCGTTTGAAACTCACATTTTGAACTATTGGTACATTTACATATTTACACAAAAGGGCTTGAGTTTTATTCAGTTTTTGACTTGAATTTGGCTGAAGTTCAATTGAGCACATGTCAATTGAAACACCTCTCATGAGCCAACAAAAATTTTGTGCACATTTTTGAATTAAATTTTGAGTAGCTTTTCACTCCTTTTTCTTTTTCCTTTAATTTCTTTTGTATGATTTGTCTTTTATTTGATCCTTTCTCTTTCAATTAATTTCTCAAATTTTTCTTTTAACTTTAACTAAGGTACATTGATTGGATTTAAAGGTACTGACACCTGAGGTGTCACAACCTACCCCCCTTAAAAAGAATCTCGTCCCGAGATTGGATGATTGAATTGAGGCGGGGGAAAAAAATGATATACCTGAGGTGGAGCTAATGAAACCCGGATAATGTCGATTAAGATAATCCTCCGTCTCCCAGGTGGCTTCTTCTTCAGTGTGATGAGACCACTGAATTTTATACATTTTTACCACCTTTCGACGAGTACCTCTCTCTTTGTGATCCAGAATTCTGAGTGGATACTCGGTATATGAGAGATCGGGCTCCACTAAAATTTCCTGTTGATCAATGATTTCCGTAGGAACTCGAACACATTTCTTGAGTTGGGATATGTGGA
The DNA here is from genome assembly GCF_016808335.1 of Panicum virgatum. Classification (NCBI taxonomy): domain Eukaryota; kingdom Viridiplantae; phylum Streptophyta; class Magnoliopsida; order Poales; family Poaceae; genus Panicum; species Panicum virgatum. Next base: position 5,227,425 of record NC_053145.1, read on the forward strand.
AGACATCGTGGATGGCGGCAAGTCGTGAAGGAAGTCGCAAACGATAAGCCACGGGTCCACATTCTTCAATGATTTCATAAGGCCCGACATAGCGAGGTGCGAGCTTACCCCTGACTCCGAAACGTTGAACGCCTCGAGTTGGAGACACTCGTAAATAGACGTGGTTACCCACCATGAATTTCAAAGGATCCCTTCTTTTATCGAAATAACTCTTTTGCCGGGACTGAGCTGCTCGGAGATTAGCTTGTACTATTTTGACTTTCTCCTCAGCCTCGACCACTAATTCGGGTCCAAATATTTGACGTTCCCCAGTCTGAGACCAACTCAAAGGAGTTCGACACCGTCGACCATACAAGGCCTCGAAGGGTGCCATCTTCAGACTGGCCTGATAGCTGTTGTTATAAGAAAACTCCGCCAAGGATAAACAATTATCCCAGTTCTTGTCATAATGGATGACACATGCTCGAAGCATATCTTCAAGAATTTGATTAACCCTTTCGGTCTGCCCGTCAGTCTGTGGATGGTAAGCTGAGCTTCGAATTAATTTAGTTCCGAGAGCCTCTTGGAGTTGCTCCCAAAACCTTGCCACAAACTGAGGACCACGATCCGATATAATTGTTTTGGGTATACCGTGTAGGCAGACAATTCGATCAATATAGATCTCAGCATATTTCTTGGCTCGATATTCAGTATGCACTGGAATAAAATGAGCAGTCTTTGTGAGCCTATCAACAATGACCCAAATGGAATTATGGTGCTGAGAAGTATTTGGTAAGCCCACGATGAAATCCATGCTGATATCTTCCCATTTCCAAGACGGAATTGGTAGAGGTTGGAGAGTTCCAGCAACTTTCAAGTGACTAGCTTTCACTCTCTGGCAGGTGTCACATTCTGCGACATATTTGGCAATCTCTCTCTTCATGCGAGTCCACCAAAAATTTTGTCTGAGATCTTGGTACATCTTGGTGCTACCCGGATGAATAGAAAATTTAGAGAGATGTGCTTCGTCTAGGATTTGTTTCCGCAAATCAGGATTTTTGGGAACGACTAGGCGATCCTCGAACCACAAAATTCCTTTATGGTCCACTCGGAAACACTTATATTTATTTTCACCTTCTACTACTTGCTGCTTGATGATACCAACACTTTTGTCGTGTAATTGTGCCATGATGACCTGGTCATAGAGTGTTGGTTCCACCGAAATATGATTCAAAGAACCTTGAGGGATGATCTCTAATTTCAGCCTTTGCATTTCAGCACACAATGTGTCATTATATGACTCCATTGATAGGCAATTGCAGTGAACCTTGCGACTGAGCGCATCGGCTACAACATTCGCCTTGCCCGGATGATAATGAACCTCCAGATCATAATCTTTGATTAATTCCAGCCATCTTCGTTGCCTCATATTCAGCTCACTTTGAGTGAAAATGTATTTGAGACTCTTATGGTCGGTATAGATATTGCAATGAGTGCCCATAAGATAATGTCTCCAAAGCTTGAGAGCATGAATAACGGCGGCTAGTTCCAGATCATGAGTGGGATAATTCAGCTCGTGCGGCCGAAGAGCTCGGGAAGCATAAGCTATCACCCGATTGTCTTGCATTAGAACACAACCAAGACCAGTGCCTGAAGCATCACAATAAACGTCGTATGGCTTATTGTTGTCAGGTTGAGCCAAGACTGGTGCAGTGGTTAGATGTGCTCTCAATGTATGGAATGCTTCATCACACTTCGTGTTCCATTTAAACGTGACATCTTTCCTTAGTAGTTCTGTCATGGGCTTAGCAATTCTGGAGAAGTCCGAAATAAATCTGCGATAATACCCCGCCAAGCCGAGAAAACTGCGGATCTGATGAACGGAAGTAGGAGGTTTCCAGTCCATCACTTCTTGTACTTTGCTGGGATCAACTGAAATGCCTTCACTAGATATAGTGTGACCCAAAAATTTGACTGTGTCCAGCCAGAATTCACACTTGGAGAATTTTGCGTACAGCTTATGATCTCTGAGACGTTGAAGAACAATGCGCAGATGTTGCTCATGTTCCGCCTCATCTTTGGAATAGATCAGAATGTCGTCAATAAAAACAACGACAAACTTGTCAAGTTCCGGCATAAATACCGAGTTCATGAGATACATAAAATAAGCCGGAGCATTGGTGAGACCGAAAGACATAACCAAATATTCATAGAGACCATATCGGGTTGAGAAGGCGGTCTTGGGAATATCGCAAGGCCGGATTTTAATTTGATGATAACCCGAACGAAGATCAATCTTGGAGAAAATCTTTGCTCCAGCCAATTGATCAAACAGTACATCAATGCGGGGAAGTGGATATTTATTTTTGATGGTCACCGCATTGAGAGGCCGGTAGTCAACACACAACCTCAGACTGTCATCCTTCTTCTTTACGAACAATGCTGGGCAACCCCAAGGTGAAGCACTTGGGCGAATAAAACCCTTGTCCAGAAGTTCTTGCAGCTGGATTTTTAATTCGGCTAATTCTTTGGGCGGCATTCGATACGGCCTTTTTGAAATAGGGGCTGTACCAGGCTGAAGTTCAATGATAAATTCGATATCCCGGTCAGGCGGCATACCAGGTAAATCATCCGGAAACACATCTGCATATTCACGGACTACCGGAATATCTTCGAGACGAGTATCTTTCATGGCATAGGCACAAGAGTTGTTGCATTGGTGATGAGGTAAATATAGAACCGATTGACCATGAGTTGGAGAATTTATTTCGACAGCTCGGGAAGTGATATCTAACACTACCCCATGTCTTTTCATCCATTCCATTCCCAAAATAACATCAATTCCTTCTAGTGGTAATAGGATTAACTCGGTTGAAATCGTTCTACTACCCAACTTGAGCGGTGCTGTTCTAACCATTTGGTTGGATGCTATTTTACCACCAGGAGTAGATATCATATAAGAGCCTTTGGTGTGGCAAAAATCTAAACCAACTTTTGCTCCAAACTTAGAATTAATGAAGCTATGAGATGCACCAGAATCGAATAAGATAACTGCGGGGTGATGGTTTATAGAGAATGTACCCGACATGATTGGTGCTCCCTCGGGAAGTTCAGCAAGATTGGTGAAGTTAAGTCGGCCCTGCCTGACTTGAATGGTTTGCCTCTTGCCCTTATTCTGATCGTTCCTGCGAGAAGCCTGCCCTTGAGTTTGTCCCGCCTGGGGGCACATCTTGGCAAAGTGATCTGGACTCCCGCATCGGAAACAGCGGTTATTGTTATCAGGGCGAGCGGCTGGCTGAGTATTCGGCCTAAGGCCGTTCTGCTGCTGCTGAGGTGCAAATCGAGCTTGCTGAGGAAACCCGAATCGAGTCTGCTGCTGCTGTTGAGGAGGCCTAATAATCCAACGCCCTGGCTGAGGGGCCTTCTGAGAGGATGCGGGAGGGTTATTTTGCACAATACGATACCTCGGTGCAGAGGCACTCGAGGGTCCAGCAGGTGCCTTGCGCTTCTTTTCAGCGCGGTGTGCAGAAATCAGATCCTCCTGAGATATAGCCATATTCACCAATTCATTGAATGAGTCTGCTCGGACAAGATTTAGCCTCTCCTGTAGCTTGGTACTAAGGCCCCGACGGAAGCGTTCACGCTTCTTAGCGTCGGTATCCGCGTGATGTCCAGCATACTGACACAATTGATGGAATACTTGGGCATACTGCACCACAGTACGAGTGCCCTGAGTCAAGGCCAAGAACTCGTTGAGCTTACGGTCAAGAAGTCCAGCTGGAATATGATGATCTCGAAAAGCCAATTTGAATTCATTCCAATTCACCACATGATCAGCCGGTAGCATCCCGTGGTAATGATCCCACCACATACGAGCTGATCCGCGAAGCTGCTGCGCGGCATAGCGAGTCTTGTTCGCTTCGGAACAAGGAGTAGTCAATAGAGAAAACTTGGACTCGATCGTGCGAATCCAAGCGTCAGCGTCCAGAGGCTCATCCGCTTTATTGAACAGCGGAGGCTGAGTACTGAGGAAATCTTGGTAGCTCGCCTCTTGTGCGTGATGAGTATGATGCCCACCCCGCGGTTGCTGCTGAGCTTGAACCAGCTGCCGCAGAATTTCCGTCTGGGCGGCAAGAACCTCAGCAATACCCACTGGTGGAGGAGGTGGAGGTGGATCGCCATTCCCTCCGGCTCCAAAACCACTAGGGGTGCCTCGAGTTGATCCAACCATCTGAAATGTGAGTACTTTTGCATTAGGCTCATCATTATCATCATTTCAAATGGAATATACAACTCAAATGACATGGAAATACTGGAAGTTGCTTAATCAGGTTGTGCAGCAAAACCAGCGATACGAAAAACGCTCATAACTGGAGTTCGGTACATGATATGGACTTGAAATTTTTACAAGAGATAGGAAATTTCATGATCTACAACTTTGGTAGTCATCACAAAGTCAGATTTCCAAAGTAGGTTAGTCGAAAAATTCAATTACTCCTCCTCTGGTTTTTCTGCTTCACAGAAAACAGAGCTTCTGTAATTTGCGATTATCTCCTGCAATACCAATCCGTTTGGGCTGAAATTTTACGAGCAGGTTCCTGATGAAATTTGGAACAACTTTGGTATTCAACTCAAGAGCTAAATCAGAAAGGAAAAGAGGATAAAAATTCGAACTAGCTGCTGCCTTCAGCTTTTTGCAGATCACTGATAATTAACACTAGTAGCATTAGGGGTTCATTACATCCATCGTTCTCTCATTTCTACTTGGTCACTCCTAACATCAGTACTAAGGGGGTTACTCAACTCTAAGTTAGCCTAGTAGCCATGATCCAAAAGTAGGCCACACTAAGAGGAGTCTACAAAAGCTAAGAAACAGCGCCTCAGTCTACATGTTGACCGATGCCTCACTCGCCGCGGGAGTGTGAACCTCAACCGGTGCGGGCTGCGGCGCCTGGTCCTCGGAGTCCATCTCTGAAACGCCCTCTATCTCCTGGGGCTCGTCCTCCTCGTCCACCTGCATCTCGTCGGGAGGTGCGTGAAGGGCATCCTGCGCGTGCTGTATCGCGTGGAGCTGCCCCTGAGCCTCGTCCACCTCAAGCTGCAGGTCGTGAAACTGGTCCTCCAGGAAGTTGATCGTAGCGTCACGATCCGACACAGTGTCCTGAAGCTCGTGAACCTGGCCGTGGAGCTGGGCGATAAGAGTAGCCCTGCTCTCGAGCTCGGTACTAGCCTCCTGAAGCTGCCCATCTCTCAGCTGGACTGCCAGGTGCAAGGCCTGAGCGTGGTCCACCAACTGAGCGACGGCGTAACTCTGGTAAGTGTGAAGCCTGTAGAGGCCGTCCAAGCACATCGCTGTCGTCCGAAGTGCCCCGACCGGGTCAAGGGTAGCGACCACGTCCACGTGTGCCATCCGGTCGAGCCAAAGCGGGTCTGCCGGGTCAGGTGCAGGGAACAACCCGAACGCGGTCAGAACTACCTCCAGAGGGCGCAAAGAGCAAAAGGTGGTCATCGCCCTCATGGCGGTAAGCTCCCAGGTGTCCAACAGGTAGTGACCGACCATCTGAGTCACGATCGGCTCCCACCCGTTGAGCGGGTGCTGTGGAATCACCATCGTCACACTGCAGCGACGAACTCCGTCCTCCACAAACTCGTGGCCATCGTAAACCGGTGGCTGGAGGTATCCGGCTGCACTCAAAAGCTCCCAAAGACGGCGGGGAAACCCGTCCCAGTGCAGGCAGGCGGAGTGCACGTGCCCCTGCGCGTCAACGACCAGCAGCTCTTCCATCTGTCCCAACAAAAGACCGATGGATCAGCTGATGGTAACAAGAACTACTAACTCTGGAACAGTGAAAGAAATGGCCAAAATTGTAGAGAACTTGCTTCAAAAATTCTCAAAAATTTACACAAGATCCCTCTGATATTAAGGAACAATTCACCTAGTAATCACTAAGCTCAATTCGGATTCCATGGGGGTGATATGCTCAGGTATTCAGAGTGATGTCAACCAGGAAAACTGAGTGTCCAGAGAGGGTGTATTTTGACTATAACTCTCAACCCAGACGTCAAATATTTTTCAAATTTTTATGGTAAGCTCATCACTTAGTTGTCTACAACTTTCATGTTGAACGATTTTTAGTTTGAACAACTTATAAAGGTCGAAAAATTTCAGTTGTATAGACTGTTCAGAGTTAACAGTTTTACACAGGGTTGATCCAAAAATACAAATACCAGGCTAGAAGGCTTCAAAAATTCTCAAATTTTTACAGCAGCTTGATAACTTAGGAAACATCATTTAGTCTTACTACCCCAAGTCGATTTGAGTAACTTATCAGAAGGTTAAAATTCGTGGAAACCAGGTGGCAGACTTTCTGGATACTCCCTAGGATAGTGTTTTAACTGATTTGCTTGCGATTTCCCCAGAGGTTTATTTGCTAATCTTTTTGAGAATGAATGCAGAACCTATACGTCCTCACCAAGGAAAAAATCGCCAAGTAATCTTGGTCTTACGCAATGACTTTGGTGGCATACATATTACGTCTCTCACTATATAGCTACTCGATATAGCTAGATAGCCTGTAATTCGAATTCAAGTTAGCGTACCTGCAGAAGATTGACAGCATATAAAATGAACCTCTCGTGCCAGCACTCACGAAAGCGTCCCCATACATTACCGATCATTATAGAATCGGCATCCATACTATTACCGCCGTATGGACAACGTTAAGCATACGTTATCGAAACAACGTATTGACTGAGTACCGTTTTTGACGGGGAATTGAATTCCAATTTCGAACCATTACTCCCCATATACTCAACCGAAGTTGGTATATGGGCAGCAGCTCAAGTAGGCCACTGCTTGAGCTCCAGCGTTCGGCTCGCATCACCGACGGGAAGGTCAGACTCCCTCAGCTGACTGAGTAAGCATACCTTCGTGGCGATGATGTAGTTGCAGAATTTAGATTACAGAATTTAAATACTGAAAAGTAATGTGCTGGAAGTTAGCCATACAAAATAAGCCACCTGATTATACCCATAAGATCCCATAGGGCTTTACGTCCTAGACTTGTCCTTGGAGATCCTAAACTCTTTCAAAAACTTTAGTAGTTTTGAAGTCAAGTTTCGATTTATTGTTTTGAAAACCGAGGCTGTCATCTCTGGTAGGCTGTCTGCGAGCTCTGATGCCAGCTGTGGCGGAACCACCCAAAACTACTGGGCCCGGGTGCACTGATCTTCGTTGCTAAGCAACTCTGACCCAATTTCGCACTCACCGGTAGTTCCTCGAGTGAAGCCTCGACAAAAGCCACGCTATTCCAGGATCAGCAGACAACACTCACACGAAGGTGAGCCCAGAGATTACAACACAAACCATTTCATACATCTCAGAGTGATTGCAGCGGAAAGAAAAATTTATTACAAACCATGTTCAGAGTAGCACCGTACTACGGAGTTCCAACTACTCAATTATTTCAGTCTCATGTTCAGCGGAAGCATTAAAGGATAACTAACGAAATAACGTGACGCATCGGTAAAGCCCGTACGAATGCGTCACTCAGCGGGAGGGTGATTAGCACTAGCTGAAGGGCCATCCCACTCAACCGACCAACCCGGAGGCAGAGTACAAGGCCAAGTAAGACTCGCAAACAGATCTTCAAAGTTAGTACCTGAAAAACAGTGCCACAAGCAAGGCTGAGTATACTAATACTCAGCAAGACTGACCCGTCTCCGGATATAACATAGTCCGATAACTAGACATGCAAGGCTTTTTGGTTGGTAGGGTTTGTTTGCCAAAAATGCCGCTAAGTGTTGATCCTTACTTTCAGGTTTTACTTAGCCAGATTCTAGTGGAATTAACCATTCTAAATTTGCAACTAACTCTACTCAAACATGGTAGAGCAACCATTTAATCAACCAGCAATATTATCATCATCCTGTTCCACTTGTTACTCTATGTGACCGAAATTATTAAGCAATCTCATGCCGTGAGAGGCGGACGATTCCGAATCGAATTTCAACCTGGCCAGGGGAACCTAGACCACACGCATGGGGATTGACTTCGCTCCCGCCCACGCTACTTTTCCCCTTTCTTTCCAGTCCGTGGATCCGGGTCACCCTCCCCGACTACAGAGTCCGACCACTCTGCACCCGTACGTCGCGACAAAAACATAAACCCTACTTCTACCAAGAGGGTGAATGGTCGTTCCACTCGCCGGTCCAATCAGGTACTTAAGCTTACCGATTACCATATTTCTCGGTATGTGGCTAGTACTTTCAAACGCTTAACGAAATGAGCCACACACCACGACCTTAGCCATTTTTGACTATACCAGCGGGGTATCACCACTACACAACCCCGCCCGTTGTCCTTACATTTCAACAGGAATTAAAGTCAGTACAATTCCTATTTGCTCGCGAGAGGCAGGAAACCACTCGACTTCTACCGTACATATTTAGCATGGCAACTAGTCGATAAAAAGATCCGGTATCAACATAGGTTCCTAGGGATCATGCATCTATGGTTTTCGATCAACGCCTAGAAAACTTAAATGCAGAAAAACAAAATATTACAGTACATTAATAAATAGATAGCTGAATGATAATTCGGAAAATAGTGGGATTATGCTTCGGGGCTTGCCTTCTTGGGCACTGTCAGGCAGAAAAACTTCGGGGGCTTGGCCCAGGTCTTGAGACAAGTTAGTACAGTTCAGATTAATCTCCTGCTCCGCACGAGAGTCCGCGGGCACCAGTTCGTAGTCTCCGTCCGCGAGATTAACCGTTTCTATATGCAATGCAAGATTATGAGTTATTCATGGATAACAATTTCTTTCTTTCACGATAAAGTTGTAGTCCACGTAAGTTATTTTAGTGCCGATTTCACATTTCATTGCATGGGCAATCGTTTATAGAGTAGTAAGCATAACTATAGTTTTTCATGAATGAGTGGGGTTTTGGGTTTTCATTTTTAATTTCAACACATAACATGCTTTCATTATTTCTTAACATCACAACTACTAAAGAGCTAGTGATGAACACTAAAGTAACTCAGATTCAAAATAAGTAATTATGGTATAGATTTCAACATTTAACCATAAAGCAAAAACTATAACTAATCATGCAAATGGATTACTCTAGTTACTTCATATTTTTGTACAGAATGTTCCACATGGATTCTGATGCTACAAATTTTATGCAAGCAACTTCAAAGCATAAACTCAGTACTGAAATGTTTCCAGATTTTATACACTTATATAGCAGAGGTGATAAAAAGATTAAAAACGGCAAGCCATTAACAAAGATTAAATCTACAGAAAGTTTTACTAAAGATTTGCTTCTCAAATTTTTACCAGAGACTAGTCCTGAGTTAAACATACTCCAGAAAATTTTTCAAGATTTAACTCACTATGATAAATTAGTTATTCAGTTAATTTAACATGAGTTTGCATGAATTTCTCAAGATGCATCTGACCAGTATTGCATCTGAACTTTTTATCACAGGTAGAACATACTCCAAACAAGATCATGCCCAAAAATAATGACCAGAAACATTGCAGATTACTCAGAACAAAAATAGTAAATCTAGCCCTAAGATGTTAAGCATGATTATTCACCAAGGCAAAACTCTGTAACTGCAGCTCAAAATTTTTAGACAGGAACAAAGAGCTAAAAAGAGACTCCAGAAATAAACATGGATTTTTCTAAGCATAAGAACTATATATGAGGAATTAAGTTGATTAAACAAGCATAAATCATGGTATACAGCAAATGAACTCTAATAAATTTGAAATTTAGAGATTTGCAGGAATTCAGTGGCACAAGGCTGTAGTAAAATTTTCAGAGCAAGTTCATGCACATATTTTCCAGAATTAAATCGAGATTGCTAACAACAGATTAGAGAATCTTGATTGTTCTAACCTGATAACTGTTTTGGTTTGGTGTCATCTTTTTACTGTGATCTTGGCATCCCATTAGTTATAACATATCCAAAAATCAAGGTCATCTGATGAGCAGAACTTCATGAACATGCATAAGGTGATTTTCTCAATCTTTTCCATAGATTAAATTCGGTTGAGTTTCTGCAAATGTGAATGTTACAAAATTTGTAGATTTTGTTACAAGGATTCCAGATCAGTTGAGTTTGCATTTTTCCGATTTTTCTGTGATTTGTTTCGCATTTTAGAAGTTCACTGGTATACACTGTAAAACTTGCAGAGACACCCTTGAACGAAAAAAAGAAATTACAACCGGGTCCTTCGCCGGCCTTCTCCGCCGTGGCATCTTGCCGGTGGTGTTCTGCGGTGCAGGGCTTACCGGGGCTGCCACGGGGAGGCGCGTGGGGGAGAAAGGATCGAGGAACACCTACCCTGGTCGACGTTCGAGCGATTGGAGCACAGGTTCAAGCTCGTCGGCGTTGATGGCGGGTCGGTTGTTCGGTTCGCCGGCGCTGGAGGCGAAGGAGGGCTCGGGGTAGGGGAACAAGGCGCGCACGAGCACCGCGTGAGCTCGTGGATGCTTCTGGGGTAGCTATCGGGCTCGGTCTTCCCCGGAGCTGGCCGGTCCGCGGTGAGCCCGAGCTCGCCGGCGGCGGCGCAAAAGGGGAACGGCGTCGGAAGGGGGTTTGGGCTCGATTCCGCGCGTGTGGAGCGTAACTGGGAGGTGGTGAAGCTATTGCGGTGGTCGGAGGGGGCAATGTGGGGCTGGGCTAGCCGGTCCGCGCGAGCTGGATCTCGGCGGCCATGGCGGAGCGGCGGGAGGAGGAAGAAGGGGAGAAGGGGCGCGACTGCGGGGGTTCTGGGGGTCTTTATAGGCCACAGAGCTCCTGGGTGGGGAAAGGAGTGACTGGGGGCGGTCGATTCGGCCTGGGCGAGTCGACGGCGAGCGGGCGGAGCTGCAGCGGCGCTGCGCCGGCCGGGGGTATCGTGGCGGCTCGGGAAGGGGTCTGAGACGCGTGTGCGCGCGAGGAGGTGCCAAGGGGCGGGCCAGGTGGCGTTAAACGGTTTCCCCGGGTCCATTTGGCCGTGGGCGCGCGGTGGACGAAGTCCACCGGCGGCGTACGGCGGGCGGCGGGAAAACAGAGCACCGGGAGAGAGAGAGATGGAGATGGGGGCTCTTTTGTGATTTCTGAAATTTCCAGGGACCTCTCGGTAAACTAAAATTTTCTCCTAATTAGAGGGCTCAAATGGAAAAGTGTTGAATACCATTTTTGCATAACTTTTCAAGATCTACAACTTTTGTGTTATGCAAATTTTCGTTTGAAACTCACATTTTGAACTATTGGTACATTTACATATTTACACAAAAGGGCTTGAGTTTTATTCAGTTTTTGACTTGAATTTGGCTGAAGTTCAATTGAGCACATGTCAATTGAAACACCTCTCATGAGCCAACAAAAATTTTGTGCACATTTTTGAATTAAATTTTGAGTAGCTTTTCACTCCTTTTTCTTTTTCCTTTAATTTCTTTTGTATGATTTGTCTTTTATTTGATCCTTTCTCTTTCAATTAATTTCTCAAATTTTTCTTTTAACTTTAACTAAGGTACATTGATTGGATTTAAAGGTACTGACACCTGAGGTGTCACAACCTACCCCCCTTAAAAAGAATCTCGTCCCGAGATTGGATGATTGAATTGAGGCGGGGGAAAAAAATGATATACCTGAGGTGGAGCTAATGAAACCCGGATAATGTCGATTAAGATAATCCTCCGTCTCCCAGGTGGCTTCTTCTTCAGTGTGATGAGACCACTGAATTTTATACATTTTTACCACCTTTCGACGAGTACCTCTCTCTTTGTGATCCAGAATTCTGAGTGGATACTCGGTATATGAGAGATCGGGCTCCACTAAAATTTCCTGTTGATCAATGATTTCCGTAGGAACTCGAACACATTTCTTGAGTTGGGATATGTGGAAGACATCGTGGATGGCGGCAAGTCGTGAAGGAAGTCGCAAACGATAAGCCACGGGTCCACATTCTTCAATGATTTCATAAGGCCCGACATAGCGAGGTGCGAGCTTACCCCTGACTCCGAAACGTTGAACGCCTCGAGTTGGAGACACTCGTAAATAGACGTGGTTACCCACCATGAATTTCAAAGGATCCCTTCTTTTATCGAAATAACTCTTTTGCCGGGACTGAGCTGCTCGGAGATTAGCTTGTACTATTTTGACTTTCTCCTCAGCCTCGACCACTAATTCGGGTCCAAATATTTGACGTTCCCCAGTCTGAGACCAACTCAAAGGAGTTCGACACCGTCGACCATACAAGGCCTCGAAGGGTGCCATCTTCAGACTGGCCTGATAGCTGTTGTTATAAGAAAACTCCGCCAAGGATAAACAATTATCCCAGTTCTTGTCATAATGGATGACACATGCTCGAAGCATATCTTCAAGAATTTGATTAACCCTTTCGGTCTGCCCGTCAGTCTGTGGATGGTAAGCTGAGCTTCGAATTAATTTAGTTCCGAGAGCCTCTTGGAGTTGCTCCCAAAACCTTGCCACAAACTGAGGACCACGATCCGATATAATTGTTTTGGGTATACCGTGTAGGCAGACAATTCGATCAATATAGATCTCAGCATATTTCTTGGCTCGATATTCAGTATGCACTGGAATAAAATGAGCAGTCTTTGTGAGCCTATCAACAATGACCCAAATGGAATTATGGTGCTGAGAAGTATTTGGTAAGCCCACGATGAAATCCATGCTGATATCTTCCCATTTCCAAGACGGAATTGGTAGAGGTTGGAGAGTTCCAGCAACTTTCAAGTGACTAGCTTTCACTCTCTGGCAGGTGTCACATTCTGCGACATATTTGGCAATCTCTCTCTTCATGCGAGTCCACCAAAAATTTTGTCTGAGATCTTGGTACATCTTGGTGCTACCCGGATGAATAGAAAATTTAGAGAGATGTGCTTCGTCTAGGATTTGTTTCCGCAAATCAGGATTTTTGGGAACGACTAGGCGATCCTCGAACCACAAAATTCCTTTATGGTCCACTCGGAAACACTTATATTTATTTTCACCTTCTACTACTTGCTGCTTGATGATACCAACACTTTTGTCGTGTAATTGTGCCATGATGACCTGGTCATAGAGTGTTGGTTCCACCGAAATATGATTCAAAGAACCTTGAGGGATGATCTCTAATTTCAGCCTTTGCATTTCAGCACACAATGTGTCATTATATGACTCCATTGATAGGCAATTGCAGTGAACCTTGCGACTGAGCGCATCGGCTACAACATTCGCCTTGCCCGGATGATAATGAACCTCCAGATCATAATCTTTGATTAATTCCAGCCATCTTCGTTGCCTCATATTCAGCTCACTTTGAGTGAAAATGTATTTGAGACTCTTATGGTCGGTATAGATATTGCAATGAGTGCCCATAAGATAATGTCTCCAAAGCTTGAGAGCATGAATAACGGCGGCTAGTTCCAGATCATGAGTGGGATAATTCAGCTCGTGCGGCCGAAGAGCTCGGGAAGCATAAGCTATCACCCGATTGTCTTGCATTAGAACACAACCAAGACCAGTGCCTGAAGCATCACAATAAACGTCGTATGGCTTATTGTTGTCAGGTTGAGCCAAGACTGGTGCAGTGGTTAGATGTGCTCTCAATGTATGGAATGCTTCATCACACTTCGTGTTCCATTTAAACGTGACATCTTTCCTTAGTAGTTCTGTCATGGGCTTAGCAATTCTGGAGAAGTCCGAAATAAATCTGCGATAATACCCCGCCAAGCCGAGAAAACTGCGGATCTGATGAACGGAAGTAGGAGGTTTCCAGTCCATCACTTCTTGTACTTTGCTGGGATCAACTGAAATGCCTTCACTAGATATAGTGTGACCCAAAAATTTGACTGTGTCCAGCCAGAATTCACACTTGGAGAATTTTGCGTACAGCTTATGATCTCTGAGACATTGAAGAACAATGCGCAGATGTTGCTCATGTTCCGCCTCGTCTTTGGAATAGATCAGAATGTCGTCAATAAAAACAACGACAAACTTGTCAAGTTCCGGCATAAATACCGAGTTCATGAGATACATAAAATAAGCCGGAGCATTGGTGAGACCGAAAGACATAACCAAATATTCATAGAGACCATATCGGGTTGAGAAGGCGGTCTTGGGAATATCGCAAGGCCGGATTTTAATTTGATGATAACCCGAACGAAGATCAATCTTGGAGAAAATCTTTGCTCCAGCCAATTGATCAAACAGTACATCAATGCGGGGAAGTGGATATTTATTTTTGATGGTCACCGCATTGAGAGGCCGGTAGTCAACACACAACCTCAGACTGTCATCCTTCTTCTTTACGAACAATGCTGGGCAACCCCAAGGTGAAGCACTTGGGCGAATAAAACCCTTGTCCAGAAGTTCTTGCAGCTGGATTTTTAATTCGGCTAATTCTTTGGGCGGCATTCGATACGGCCTTTTTGAAATAGGGGCTGTACCAGGCTGAAGTTCAATGATAAATTCGATATCCCGATCGGGCGGCATACCAGGTAAATCATCCGGAAACACATCTGCATATTCACGAACTACCGGAATATCTTCGAGACGAGTATCTTTCATGGCATAGGCACAAGAGTTGTTGCATTGGTGATGAGGTAAATATAGAACCGATTGACCATGAGTTGGAGAATTTATTTCGACAGCTCGGGAAGTGATATCTAACACTACCCCATGTCTTTTCATCCATTCCATTCCCAAAATAACATCAATTCCTTCTAGTGGTAATAGGATTAACTCGGTTGAAATCGTTCTACTACCCAACTTGAGCGGTGCTGTTCTAACCATTTGGTTGGATGCTATTTTACCACCAGGAGTAGATATCATATAAGAGCCTTTGGTGTGGCAAAAATCTAAACCAACTTTTGCTCCAAACTTAGAATTAATGAAGCTATGAGATGCACCAGAATCGAATAAGATAACTGCGGGGTGATGGTTTATAGAGAATGTACCCGACATGATTGGTGCTCCCTCGGGAAGTTCAGCAAGATTGGTGAAGTTAAGTCGGCCCTGCCTGACTTGAATGGTTTGCCTCTTGCCCTTATTCTGATCGTTCCTGCGAGAAGCCTGCCCTTGAGTTTGTCCCGCCTGGGGGCACATCTTGGCAAAGTGATCTGGACTCCCGCATCGGAAACAGCGGTTATTGTTATCAGGGCGAGCGGCTGGCTGAGTATTCGGCCTAAGGCCGTTCTGCTGCTGCTGAGGTGCAAATCGAGCTTGCTGAGGAAACCCGAATTGAGTCTGCTGCTGCTGTTGAGGAGGCCTAATAATCCAACGCCCTGGCTGAGGGGCCTTCTGAGAGGATGCGGGAGGGTTATTTTGCACAATACGATACCTCGGTGCAGAGGCACTCGAGGGTCCAGCAGGTGCCTTGCGCTTCTTTTCAGCGCGGTGTGCAGAAATCAGATCCTCCTGAGATATAGCCATATTCACCAATTCATTGAATGAGTCTGCTCGGACAAGATTTAGCCTCTCCTGTAGCTTGGTACTAAGGCCCCGACGGAAGCGTTCACGCTTCTTAGCGTCGGTATCCGCGTGATGTCCAGCATACTGACACAATTGATGGAATACTTGGGCATACTGCACCACAGTACGAGTGCCCTGAGTCAAGGCCAAGAACTCGTTGAGCTTACGGTCAAGAAGTCCAGCTGGAATATGATGATCTCGAAAAGCCAATTTGAATTCATTCCAATTCACCACATGATCAGCCGGTAGCATCCCGTGGTAATGATCCCACCACATACGAGCTGATCCGCGAAGCTGCTGCGCGGCATAGCGAGTCTTGTTCGCTTCGGAACAAGGAGTAGTCAATAGAGAAAACTTGGACTCGATCGTGCGAATCCAAGCGTCAGCGTCCAGAGGCTCATCCGCTTTATTGAACAGCGGAGGCTGAGTACTGAGGAAATCTTGGTAGCTCGCCTCTTGTGCGTGATGAGCATGATGCCCACCCCGCGGTTGCTGCTGAGCTTGAACCAGCTGCCGCAGAATTTCCGTCTGGGCGGCAAGAACCTCAGCAATACCCACTGGTGGAGGAGGTGGAGGTGGATCGCCATTCCCTCCGGCTCCAAAACCACTAGGGGTGCCTCGAGTTGATCCAACCATCTGAAATGTGAGTACTTTTGCATTAGGCTCATCATTATCATCATTTCAAATGGAATATACAACTCAAATGACATGGAAATACTGGAAGTTGCTTAATCAGGTTGTGCAGCAAAACCAGCGATACGAAAAACGCTCATAACTGGAGTTCGGTACATGATATGGACTTGAAATTTTTACAAGAGATAGGAAATTTCATGATCTACAACTTTGGTAGTCATCACAAAGTCAGATTTCCAAAGTAGGTTAGTCGAAAAATTCAATTACTCCTCCTCTGGTTTTTCTGCTTCACAGAAAACAGAGCTTCTGTAATTTGCGATTATCTCCTGCAATACCAATCCGTTTGGGCTGAAATTTTACGAGCAGGTTCCTGATGAAATTTGGAACAACTTTGGTATTCAACTCAAGAGCTAAATCAGAAAGGAAAAGAGGATAAAAATTCGAACTAGCTGCTGCCTTCAGCTTTTTGCAGATCACTGATAATTAACACTAGTAGCATTAGGGGTTCATTACATCCATCGTTCTCTCATTTCTACTTGGTCACTCCTAACATCAGTACTAAGGGGGTTACTCAACTCTAAGTTAGCCTAGTAGCCATGATCCAAAAGTAGGCCACACTAAGAGGAGTCTACAAAAGCTAAGAAACAGCGCCTCAGTCTACATGTTGACCGATGCCTCACTCGCCGCGGGAGTGTGAACCTCAACCGGTGCGGGCTGCGGCGCCTGGTCCTCGGAGTCCATCTCTGAAACGCCCTCTATCTCCTGGGGCTCGTCCTCCTCGTCCACCTGCATCTCGTCGGGAGGTGCGTGAAGGGCATCCTGCGCGTGCTGTATCGCGTGGAGCTGCCCCTGAGCCTCGTCCACCTCAAGCTGCAGGTCGTGAAACTGGTCCTCCAGGAAGTTGATCGTAGCGTCACGATCCGACACAGTGTCCTGAAGCTCGTGAACCTGGCCGTGGAGCTGGGCGATAAGAGTAGCCCTGCTCTCGAGCTCGGTACTAGCCTCCTGAAGCTGCCCATCTCTCAGCTGGACTGCCAGGTGCAAGGCCTGAGCGTGGTCCACCAACTGAGCGACGGCGTAACTCTGGTAAGTGTGAAGCCTGTAGAGGCCGTCCAAGCACATCGCTGTCGTCCGAAGTGCCCCGACCGGGTCAAGGGTAGCGACCACGTCCACGTGTGCCATCCGGTCGAGCCAAAGCGGGTCTGCCGGGTCAGGTGCAGGGAACAACCCGAACGCGGTCAGAACTACCTCCAGAGGGCGCAAAGAGCAAAAGGTGGTCATCGCCCTCATGGCGGTAAGCTCCCAGGTGTCCAACAGGTAGTGACCGACCATCTGAGTCACGATCGGCTCCCACCCGTTGAGCGGGTGCTGTGGAATCACCATCGTCACACTGCAGCGACGAACTCCGTCCTCCACAAACTCGTGGCCATCGTAAACCGGTGGCTGGAGGTATCCGGCTGCACTCAAAAGCTCCCAAAGACGGCGGGGAAACCCGTCCCAGTGCAGGCAGGCGGAGTGCACGTGCCCCTGCGCGTCAACGACCAGCAGCTCTTCCATCTGTCCCAACAAAAGACCGATGGATCAGCTGATGGTAACAAGAACTACTAACTCTGGAACAGTGAAAGAAATGGCCAAAATTGTAGAGAACTTGCTTCAAAAATTCTCAAAAATTTACACAAGATCCCTCTGATATTAAGGAACAATTCACCTAGTAATCACTAAGCTCAATTCGGATTCCATGGGGGTGATATGCTCAGGTATTCAGAGTGATGTCAACCAGGAAAACTGAGTGTCCAGAGAGGGTGTATTTTGACTATAACTCTCAA
The DNA here is from genome assembly GCF_016808335.1 of Panicum virgatum. Classification (NCBI taxonomy): domain Eukaryota; kingdom Viridiplantae; phylum Streptophyta; class Magnoliopsida; order Poales; family Poaceae; genus Panicum; species Panicum virgatum. Next base: position 5,245,341 of record NC_053145.1, read on the forward strand.
CCCAGACGTCAAATATTTTTCAAATTTTTATGGTAAGCTCATCACTTAGTTGTCTACAACTTTCATGTTGAACGATTTTTAGTTTGAACAACTTATAAAGGTCGAAAAATTTCAGTTGTATAGACTGTTCAGAGTTAACAGTTTTACACAGGGTTGATCCAAAAATACAAATACCAGGCTAGAAGGCTTCAAAAATTCTCAAATTTTTACAGCAGCTTGATAACTTAGGAAACATCATTTAGTCTTACTACCCCAAGTCGATTTGAGTAACTTATCAGAAGGTTAAAATTCGTGGAAACCAGGTGGCAGACTTTCTGGATACTCCCTAGGATAGTGTTTTAACTGATTTGCTTGCGATTTCCCCAGAGGTTTATTTGCTAATCTTTTTGAGAATGAATGCAGAACCTATACGTCCTCACCAAGGAAAAAATCGCCAAGTAATCTTGGTCTTACGCAATGACTTTGGTGGCATACATATTACGTCTCTCACTATATAGCTACTCGATATAGCTAGATAGCCTGTAATTCGAATTCAAGTTAGCGTACCTGCAGAAGATTGACAGCATATAAAATGAACCTCTCGTGCCAGCACTCACGAAAGCGTCCCCATACATTACCGATCATTATAGAATCGGCATCCATACTATTACCGCCGTATGGACAACGTTAAGCATACGTTATCGAAACAACGTATTGACTGAGTACCGTTTTTGACGGGGAATTGAATTCCAATTTCGAACCATTACTCCCCATATACTCAACCGAAGTTGGTATATGGGCAGCAGCTCAAGTAGGCCACTGCTTGAGCTCCAGCGTTCGGCTCGCATCACCGACGGGAAGGTCAGACTCCCTCAGCTGACTGAGTAAGCATACCTTCGTGGCGATGATGTAGTTGCAGAATTTAGATTACAGAATTTAAATACTGAAAAGTAATGTGCTGGAAGTTAGCCATACAAAATAAGCCACCTGATTATACCCATAAGATCCCATAGGGCTTTACGTCCTAGACTTGTCCTTGGAGATCCTAAACTCTTTCAAAAACTTTAGTAGTTTTGAAGTCAAGTTTCGATTTATTGTTTTGAAAACCGAGGCTGTCATCTCTGGTAGGCTGTCTGCGAGCTCTGATGCCAGCTGTGGCGGAACCACCCAAAACTACTGGGCCCGGGTGCACTGATCTTCGTTGCTAAGCAACTCTGACCCAATTTCGCACTCACCGGTAGTTCCTCGAGTGAAGCCTCGACAAAAGCCACGCTATTCCAGGATCAGCAGACAACACTCACACGAAGGTGAGCCCAGAGATTACAACACAAACCATTTCATACATCTCAGAGTGATTGCAGCGGAAAGAAAAATTTATTACAAACCATGTTCAGAGTAGCACCGTACTACGGAGTTCCAACTACTCAATTATTTCAGTCTCATGTTCAGCGGAAGCATTAAAGGATAACTAACGAAATAACGTGACGCATCGGTAAAGCCCGTACGAATGCGTCACTCAGCGGGAGGGTGATTAGCACTAGCTGAAGGGCCATCCCACTCAACCGACCAACCCGGAGGCAGAGTACAAGGCCAAGTAAGACTCGCAAACAGATCTTCAAAGTTAGTACCTGAAAAACAGTGCCACAAGCAAGGCTGAGTATACTAATACTCAGCAAGACTGACCCGTCTCCGGATATAACATAGTCCGATAACTAGACATGCAAGGCTTTTTGGTTGGTAGGGTTTGTTTGCCAAAAATGCCGCTAAGTGTTGATCCTTACTTTCAGGTTTTACTTAGCCAGATTCTAGTGGAATTAACCATTCTAAATTTGCAACTAACTCTACTCAAACATGGTAGAGCAACCATTTAATCAACCAGCAATATTATCATCATCCTGTTCCACTTGTTACTCTATGTGACCGAAATTATTAAGCAATCTCATGCCGTGAGAGGCGGACGATTCCGAATCGAATTTCAACCTGGCCAGGGGAACCTAGACCACACGCATGGGGATTGACTTCGCTCCCGCCCACGCTACTTTTCCCCTTTCTTTCCAGTCCGTGGATCCGGGTCACCCTCCCCGACTACAGAGTCCGACCACTCTGCACCCGTACGTCGCGACAAAAACATAAACCCTACTTCTACCAAGAGGGTGAATGGTCGTTCCACTCGCCGGTCCAATCAGGTACTTAAGCTTACCGATTACCATATTTCTCGGTATGTGGCTAGTACTTTCAAACGCTTAACGAAATGAGCCACACACCACGACCTTAGCCATTTTTGACTATACCAGCGGGGTATCACCACTACACAACCCCGCCCGTTGTCCTTACATTTCAACAGGAATTAAAGTCAGTACAATTCCTATTTGCTCGCGAGAGGCAGGAAACCACTCGACTTCTACCGTACATATTTAGCATGGCAACTAGTCGATAAAAAGATCCGGTATCAACATAGGTTCCTAGGGATCATGCATCTATGGTTTTCGATCAACGCCTAGAAAACTTAAATGCAGAAAAACAAAATATTACAGTACATTAATAAATAGATAGCTGAATGATAATTCGGAAAATAGTGGGATTATGCTTCGGGGCTTGCCTTCTTGGGCACTGTCAGGCAGAAAAACTTCGGGGGCTTGGCCCAGGTCTTGAGACAAGTTAGTACAGTTCAGATTAATCTCCTGCTCCGCACGAGAGTCCGCGGGCACCAGTTCGTAGTCTCCGTCCGCGAGATTAACCGTTTCTATATGCAATGCAAGATTATGAGTTATTCATGGATAACAATTTCTTTCTTTCACGATAAAGTTGTAGTCCACGTAAGTTATTTTAGTGCCGATTTCACATTTCATTGCATGGGCAATCGTTTATAGAGTAGTAAGCATAACTATAGTTTTTCATGAATGAGTGGGGTTTTGGGTTTTCATTTTTAATTTCAACACATAACATGCTTTCATTATTTCTTAACATCACAACTACTAAAGAGCTAGTGATGAACACTAAAGTAACTCAGATTCAAAATAAGTAATTATGGTATAGATTTCAACATTTAACCATAAAGCAAAAACTATAACTAATCATGCAAATGGATTACTCTAGTTACTTCATATTTTTGTACAGAATGTTCCACATGGATTCTGATGCTACAAATTTTATGCAAGCAACTTCAAAGCATAAACTCAGTACTGAAATTTTTCCAGATTTTATACACTTATATAGCAGAGGTGATAAAAAGATTAAAAACGGCAAGCCATTAACAAAGATTAAATCTACAGAAAGTTTTACTAAAGATTTGCTTCTCAAATTTTTACCAGAGACTAGTCCTGAGTTAAACATACTCCAGAAAATTTTTCAAGATTTAACTCACTATGATAAATTAGTTATTCAGTTAATTTAACATGAGTTTGCATGAATTTCTCAAGATGCATCTGACCAGTATTGCATCTGAACTTTTTATCACAGGTAGAACATACTCCAAACAAGATCATGCCCAAAAATAATGACCAGAAACATTGCAGATTACTCAGAACAAAAATAGTAAATCTAGCCCTAAGATGTTAAGCATGATTATTCACCAAGGCAAAACTCTGTAACTGCAGCTCAAAATTTTTAGACAGGAACAAAGAGCTAAAAAGAGACTCCAGAAATAAACATGGATTTTTCTAAGCATAAGAACTATATATGAGGAATTAAGTTGATTAAACAAGCATAAATCATGGTATACAGCAAATGAACTCTAATAAATTTGAAATTTAGAGATTTGCAGGAATTCAGTGGCACAAGGCTGTAGTAAAATTTTCAGAGCAATTTCATGCACATATTTTCCAGAATTAAATCGAGATTGCTAACAACAGATTAGAGAATCTTGATTGTTCTAACCTGATAACTGTTTTGGTTTGGTGTCATCTTTTTACTGTGATCTTGGCATCCCATTAGTTATAACATATCCAAAAATCAAGGTCATCTGATGAGCAGAACTTCATGAACATGCATAAGGTGATTTTCTCAATCTTTTCCATAGATTAAATTCGGTTGAGTTTCTGCAAATGTGAATGTTACAAAATTTGTAGATTTTGTTACAAGGATTCCAGATCAGTTGAGTTTGCATTTTTCCGATTTTTCTGTGATTTGTTTCGCATTTTAGAAGTTCACTGGTATACACTGTAAAACTTGCAGAGACACCCTTGAACGAAAAAAAGAAATTACAACCGGGTCCTTCGCCGGCCTTCTCCGCCGTGGCATCTTGCCGGTGGTGTTCTGCGGTGCAGGGCTTACCGGGGCTGCCACGGGGAGGCGCGTGGGGGAGAAAGGATCGAGGAACACCTACCCTGGTCGACGTTCGAGCGATTGGAGCACAGGTTCAAGCTCGTCGGCGTTGATGGCGGGTCGGTTGTTCGGTTCGCCGGCGCTGGAGGCGAAGGAGGGCTCGGGGTAGGGGAACAAGGCGCGCACGAGCACCGCGTGAGCTCGTGGATGCTTCTGGGGTAGCTATCGGGCTCGGTCTTCCCCGGAGCTGGCCGGTCCGCGGTGAGCCCGAGCTCGCCGGCGGCGGCGCAAAAGGGGAACGGCGTCGGAAGGGGGTTTGGGCTCGATTCCGCGCGTGTGGAGCGTAACTGGGAGGTGGTGAAGCTATTGCGGTGGTCGGAGGGGGCAATGTGGGGCTGGGCTAGCCGGTCCGCGCGAGCTGGATCTCGGCGGCCATGGCGGAGCGGCGGGAGGAGGAAGAAGGGGAGAAGGGGCGCGACTGCGGGGGTTCTGGGGGTCTTTATAGGCCACAGAGCTCCTGGGTGGGGAAAGGAGTGACTGGGGGCGGTCGATTCGGCCTGGGCGAGTCGACGGCGAGCGGGCGGAGCTGCAGCGGCGCTGCGCCGGCCGGGGGTATCGTGGCGGCTCGGGAAGGGGTCTGAGACGCGTGTGCGCGCGAGGAGGTGCCAAGGGGCGGGCCAGGTGGCGTTAAACGGTTTCCCCGGGTCCATTTGGCCGTGGGCGCGCGGTGGACGAAGTCCACCGGCGGCGTACGGCGGGCGGCGGGAAAACAGAGCACCGGGAGAGAGAGAGATGGAGATGGGGGCTCTTTTGTGATTTCTGAAATTTCCAGGGACCTCTCGGTAAACTAAAATTTTCTCCTAATTAGAGGGCTCAAATGGAAAAGTGTTGAATACCATTTTTGCATAACTTTTCAAGATCTACAACTTTTGTGTTATGCAAATTTTCGTTTGAAACTCACATTTTGAACTATTGGTACATTTACATATTTACACAAAAGGGCTTGAGTTTTATTCAGTTTTTGACTTGAATTTGGCTGAAGTTCAATTGAGCACATGTCAATTGAAACACCTCTCATGAGCCAACAAAAATTTTGTGCACATTTTTGAATTAAATTTTGAGTAGCTTTTCACTCCTTTTTCTTTTTCCTTTAATTTCTTTTGTATGATTTGTCTTTTATTTGATCCTTTCTCTTTCAATTAATTTCTCAAATTTTTCTTTTAACTTTAACTAAGGTACATTGATTGGATTTAAAGGTACTGACACCTGAGGTGTCACACTCATGTCATACGCATATGCATACGTGTAGCAGCCGCCGCGGAGGAGGTGATATACGAGATGGTTGTGGAACCACAGGAGCTGCAGGGGCAAGCCCCGCAGTAGGAGGATCATGGGGAGTGTTGAAATTTATAATGCAAACTTCTAGAAGGTTCTATAAAAATAAGGATAAACCATGGCATAATTTTGTTCACCATGACAAGGTTCTAGAATGTTCCACAAGAATCATAAGAAGACAAGAAACTTGGATATTTTCTTGTCATGGTAAAATTTAGAATTTTCTAGAATTAGATATTTAAAAGGAACTTAGATATTTGTAGGGAACTTCCTAGAGTGTGACAAGTGTCACTCATCCAAGAGGGCATGGGTGCCTATATAAGGAGGGTGCCACCCCTTGCCATGCCATACTACTCCACTCCATCCCACACACATCCAAGGGCATGGTAGAAGTGAGCATAGGTAGAGTGTGCTAGGTGTGTGTTCCTTTGTTGCTTCAATAAGGTAAGCGTCTTTATAAGTGTTAGTCTCCCGATTAAATTTAAGTACTTAGTGTATAAGTTGTGATCCATCGAAGGTTGGCTCTGCCACCCGGGATCACAAAAGGGTCTGGGCTTCATCGAAGGTTGGCTCTGCCACCCAGAAGCCAGCTTCATCTGTTGGTAGGCTCTGCCTCCCGGAAGCAAAAGGCGGCTCTACCGTCAAAAGGACCCGGTACACTAAGTAACTAGAAGCTGACCGACTCTTAAGTGAGTTGGTGTAGATCCTCAACTTAGTAGGGCTGCCTCAATTTCCAACAATCACTAAAATAAACTTATATTGCAATTAAACTAGTAACGTAAAATAATACTAACGTTATACGAGGTATTACATAACTACTAGGTAAACTATTTTTACTCTTGCCTTGCGTTAGTACATTCGTTCCCTCCAGTAACCAGCATACGCATGCTTGCACCTACGACAAAAATCATCTCGTCTCTTTCCATAAAAGCTTCTCAAGTCACCGTACCAAGCCGGGGTCGCCACGCACAGTGCCGGCCGAGATTTTTTTCCGCCGAACCGCCTCACCCGCTCGCTCTCGCTTGCGCACGCGCGACACGCTGGCCCCACAACGGGACCGCACACTGCCGCCGGCACCACGCCGTGCCACCCACTCCCGCGTCTCCACCTCGCCCACACCGCTGTAGCGTCCTCGCCGGCTTTGCCGCCTCGACGCTCGCGCCTTCAGCACTGCCACTATTCGCGTTGACGGCGAGCTACCGCAGCCCACGCCGTTGCCCGTCCTTGCGCAACACCACTGCTTCTCTCCTCGCCTATAAAAGGAGCGAGGCCGTGACGAGCCCCGTCACCAGCCAAGCACACCAAGCCGCTTCGCTCCGTCAGCTGAACCACTCCTCCCGAGCCCAGCTCACTCACGAAACGAAGCTCCAACAATTGATCCTCTTCCTTGAGCTGTTCCGCGCCAAGGTGAGATGGCAGGCAGCTCCCCCGACCATTAACTCCACTAATAAAGGCCCAAAACACCCCCAGGCCGTGAGAATTTAATCCAAATCATTCTACCAATCAATACTGTAAACTCAATATCTCCTTCATATCAACTCCTTTTCAGGTAACTCTTTTTCCTAAACTCTCCTCAAATCATATACTATCTATTCCTCCTACTTTCATCTCCATTTGAGCTTATTTTATTGCTTGCTTGTGTTTGTTTGCCGGTTGTGCCGTTCTCGCCCGTAGATCACGGAGTGACCGAGGAGGAGCCTGCCAAGGAGCCAGAAGACCCGTACCACGAACAGGAAGCCGCCGCCGCCACCGCGTACGCAAGCGAAGGCAAGTTTCATCGACCCCTACGTGAGTGGTTGCATCCATGTGAGGACGTTTAGCTGTAGCCTGTGTCTAGGATCGATTACATATACCAGTACTTGAGTGATTGAGTGTGCTCAAGAATGCATCTGAGTAGTCATGCATATTCAGAGCTGAGAATAGGATACAAAGGGATCTGGCTGAGACCAGGGCAGCTGGGTATGCTAGAGCCGATGCTACCGTGGTGGTAGACTGGCAGGTGAGTGCTACCGTGGTGGTAGGCTCGAGTTGACATGTTGAGGGATGGTTGCTGCCCTGGTGAACCATAAGGACCGAGTTGTTTTGACATCTCACCTAGCTTACTTTCAGTACGACCACATGAGTTTGTATGGGCAAACCTTAGCCTAATCCCGTTGGCTAACCTGGTAGTCGTCCGAGGTGGATATGTTTTGGGGTGAGACCTGGATTGGTCTAGACCCGAGGGTTTGGGGGCGACTAGTCGGGGTTGAGCCACGGCTGGTTGTCGGCTATGTCGGTTGTCCGTTCGGGCAGCCGAGCGTGTGGGTACAGTGTACGACCTCTGCAGAGTGTATAATCCATTCGAATGGTCCGTGTCCACGGTATGGACAGGCTACGGTGTGGTCTTGACAACTAGTGAGCTGCCTATTGTGGATTGTGTTGGGAAAGGGTTGCATATCATTAGTTGCATTGCTAATGCATTGTGCTCAATGTGCGTCGTGCATGTCATTTCCCCTCCCGTAGGGTGAGGTGGAGCTTGCTGAGTACTTTTGTACTCACCCCTGTTGATTTTTCTCCAGAGGATCCTGACTTTGTGCCAGAAGACTACGAGTAGATCGTGTCCGCACCCAAGCTGATCGAGTGGAGCCGTGATGGATGAAGAGCTAGTCCTGCATGTCGCTATGCTAGTTGTTATCCTATGGTTGTTCTGTGTAGCTTTGTGTTGTCACTTTACTCCTCATGTACGTGTTAAATAAAGCTCTGTATGACTCTGGACTCCACTTGATGTAACATGTATTATGCCGGAGACCTTATTCGGTAATTAATATATGGTTTAGCCTTGATCTTCGGGTCGGGGCGCTTTAGGTGGTATCAGAGCCATGCTTGGCTGTAGGACGCGAACCGGTAGTAAACGATGACCGTAGGAGCCCTAGGATGGTCAATCCTTGAAAATATATTATTCCTTAAACTTTATCCTTGTTATGCTAACCCTACCCTTGAAAATCAGATGGCGGATGACTGGACCACCACCTACGGCATCAACGAAGACGGATTCCCCAGGGTGCTTTATGCTGCCACGGTGCGACTTGGTATTCTGGAACGACCGGAGTACGTGGGTAGCGAGTTCGTGGAGCATGGCACCGAAAGTTGTGAGGTCACTATCCATATTGGTGCCAGTGATAAGTACTTGGAGATGCAACCCTGGAGCGTCACCGCCACTGGAGCCCGTATGCCTGACACCATTCAACTTGCAGCTCGCAAGGCGCTGCGGTACCTGTGCCAGATGTTTGAATGGCACTTGGGTTCCACTCCCATGAAGTACTTTCCACCGCTGGACCGTAGCCGTCCTGCTTGGGCGGCGAGGATCCGCAACCTGGAGAGCCCCGCAGGGACAGAGAAGAACCCCACAGTTGTCGCTATGTCTGGCTATTTGCTTAGCCTAGATGATTTGTGCGACCAACTGCATCAGCGTGTGAGAGATTTAATCCAGCTTGCTGAGGAAGCGGAGGCCCGTTGGCGTAGGGCTAAACTGGCCGTAGCCCAGGCAGAAGCCCGAGCAGCCGAAGCTGAAAGCCGCCTTGCCATGGCCGAAGAGAACCTTAGGGAGCAGGCAGATCGCCACAGTCAGCTCCTTAGGGGTGTCTACCTAGTGGACCGTGCCAAGCGCAAGGAACGCCATCCTAGGACTGCCGCGGAGCTGCCAATCCTAGAGGGAATTCCGCTATGTTCCTCGTCCCAACCACGCAGGAGGATTTGTGAATCAGTGCCGCCCACGCCTCCCGCATCTCCCCAAGATCCCAGAAATAGTGACCCCGAAGACCGTGTTGTAGGGTTCAATAGTCGAGTCGTCCCGGCCGACCCTTAAAAGTCGAGCCGCATTATTGTAATCCGTCGTGTCATGTATCCCTACTTGTTTGAATGAATACTTGTTTGGTGCTTGAATGATTTGTTTGTGTGCATTGTGCGGTACAAAATATTTTATATATACAAATATACCCCAGCATTATATTAGGGGAGTCACCTAATCTTGCCCTCCTTGATCGTAGATGTCTCGTCGCTCGAGCCGAGTCCAGGGACTCCATGCTCAAGAAGACGGTGACGAGGTCAACCCGAGAAACCAAGCCCCTCTGAATGTAGCCCCAGAAGCACCAGAAAATGGACACCTACCACCGCCACCTCCGCGTGCCCCAGCACCCATTGATCTGACAGCCATACTGCAGCAGCAGAATCAACTCCGCCAAGTTCTTGTGACCACTCTCACAGCACAAGCTCAAGGCAATCCTGGCAACAATAGACCTGCAATGCATCATAATGGCAATGGCAGTAGAATTGCAGATTTCAACCGCCTGCAGCCACCTAAGTTTGGAGGATCTGATAACCCAATTGAGGCAGATGATTGGCTGCGAGAAATTGAAATGAAGCTTGAAGTGGTCCATGCAGATGATAGAGACAAGATTTTGCTCGCAGTACAGCAGTTAAAGGGACCAGCCCTTGCTTGGTGGCAGAGTTACCGGGAAATAAATGAAAACACTAATGAGATGGTTTGGGCTGACTTTGTCAAGATCTTCAGAGAACATCACATTCCTAGCAGTGTTATGAAGCTCAAGAGGGATGAGTTCAGAAAGCTTCGTCAAGGTGGTATGACTGTGACAGAGTATCTTCATAAGTTCACAGAGCTATCTCGTTATGCACCAGAAGATATCAATGATGACGAGAAGAAGCAAGAAGATTTTCTTGGTGGGCTTAACCCTGAAATCAGGACCTTGGTTGAAGTCACCACCCACAGTGATTTTAATGCTATGGTCAACAGGGCTATCACCACTGAGAGAAATAGGAAGGCAGAACTCAGTGAGCGCAAACATCGGTTTGAAAGCAAGAAACCCCAGCAGTTGGAGAAGTTTCAGAGGACTCAGTATCCAGCTCATTCAGGCCCGAGGAGCCAGAGTGCCTTTTCATTCAAAGCGCACCCCGGTTCTTTCTAGAAGCTAGCCCAATCAGCTCCTGTTATGAAGACCCAGAACACCTTACGCACCCAACCGTCGGGTGGAAGTCAAGTGACCAATGTGAAGACGTGTTTCCACTGCCGCGAAGCCGGACACTACAAGGCCAACTGTTCGTATCTCAATCAGCCCGCCCCTTCTATTTTCTCCAACTCTATTCAAGGACCAAAGCAGCCGACTGGAGCCAACCATGCAACACCAGCTAAGAGCCAGCAATAGTCCTTCGGCAAGGCAAAAGTGAATCATGTGAATGCTGAAGAAGCAGAGGATGCACCAGGAGTGATTCTCTGTGAGTTTCTGGTCCAATCAGCTCTAGCCTCAGTGCTTTTTGATTCTGGAGCATCGCATTCCTTTATATCCTCCCACTTTGTGGAAAAGCATGACATACCTACTATAGCCCTTAAGAGGCCACTAATAACCCGTTCCCCTAGAGGTCATATACCTTGCCACTTAGGTGTCTTAGATATCCCTATAAACCTAAGTGGGGTAGTATTCTTTGCGGACCTAGTAGTCCTTACTTCCAAAGGGATAGATGTCATACTCAGTATGGACTGGCTCACCAAGCACCGTGGAAACATAGCCTGTGCTGAGAGAGCAGTGACAATCACCAACCGCCAAGGGTTAACAGTCACATGCCAAATCCAGCCTAGCCTGTCAGACTCCATGGTGAACCACATCCAAGCAGAATCCCCAGAAGAGGTGCCAGTAGTTCAGGAGTTCATAGATGTGTTCCCAGATGAATTACCCGGTATGCCTCCAGAAAGAGATGTAGAGTTCACTATTGACTTAGTCCCTGGAACCAAGCCTATAGCAAAGAATGCCTATCGGTTAGCAGCCCCAGAGCTTGCCGAGTTGAAGAAGCAGCTTGAAGAGCTTCAACAAAAGGGATTTATTAGACCCACTGCTTCTCCTTGGGGAGCCCCAGTGCTCTTTGTGAAGAAGAAAGATGGAAGCATGAGACTTTGTGTGGACTACCGTGATCTGAATGCAGTCACCATCAAGAACAAGTATCCTCTGCCTCGGATTGATGACCTGTTTGATCAGCTGAAGGGAGCTAAGTTCTTCTCCAAGATAGATCTAAGGTCAGGTTATCATCAGCTCAGAGTGCGACAAGAGGACATCTCCAAGACATCCTTCAGGACCCGTTATGGCCAGTATGAGTTCACAGTGATGCCTTTTAGTCTGACTAATGCCCCTGCCTTTTTCATGACCCTCATGAATAAGGTGTTTATGGAAGAGTTAGATCGGTTTGTCGTGGTATTCATAGATGACATACTGGTCTACTCTAAGAGTGCTGAGGAGCATGGACAACATCTTAGAATTGTACTGGGAAAGCTCAGAAAACACCAGTTGTATGCCAAGTTTAGCAAGTGTGAATTCTGGCTGCAGAGAGTCAGTTTTCTGGGTCATGTCTTAACAGCTGAAGGTGTTGAAGTGGACCCAGAAAAGGTCAAGGCAGTATCAGAATGGAAGCAACCAACCTCAGCCTCGGAGATCAGGAGTTTCTTGGGATTAGCCGGCTATTACCGGAGATTCATCGAAGGTTTCTCTAAGATAGCCCGGCCTATGACTGAGTTACTCTAGAAGGACACGAAGTTTGTTTGGTCTGAAGCTTGCGAGAGAAGCTTACAAGAGTTGAAGAGGCGACTAACTTCTGCCCCAGTGCTAGTCTTGCCAGATAATCAGAAGAGCTTTGTCGTTTATTGCGACGCATCCCGACAAGGATTGGGTTGTGTGCATATGCAAGAAGGAAGAGTTGTAGCTTATGCCTCAAGACAATTGAGAGCACATGAGCAGAACTACCCCACCCATGACTTGGAGTTAGCTGCAGTGGTGCATGCCCTCAAGATTTGGAGACATTAGCTGATCGGGAACAAGTGTGAAATCTACACGGATCACAAGAGCTTGAAGTACATTTTCACCCAGTCAGACCTCAACCTTAGACAGAGAAGATGGTTGGAGTTGATCAAAGACTATGATTTGGAAATTCATTACCACCCTGGAAAGGCTAATGTGGTGGCTGATGCGCTCAGTCGTAAAGCATATTGCCATCACTTAGTCACACAAGCCCCAGAGCTGAGTGAAGAAATGAGGAAGTTGAACCTAAGGGTTGTACGCCGCTCTTGCAACTATAACCTTAGTGTCCATCCCGTCCTGGATGACCAGATAAAGGAAGCTCAGATGGAAGATAAAAGATTGGTATGGATTAAAGGTCGCAACAGTGGAGGCAAAGCCCCAGATTTCAGAGTAGATAAAGATGGAGTCTTGTGGTTCAAGAAGAGATTATGTGTGCCTAAGCAAGGTCATTTCCGCAGGACCATCTTGGATGAAGCCCATAACTCAGTCTATTCCATTCACCCTGGCACTACGAAAATGTACCTGGACCTTAAGGAGAAGTATTGGTGGAATGGTATGAAGGGGGATATCGCTCGATTCGTCGCTCATTGTGATGTGTGCAAAAGAGTCAAGGCAGAGCATCAGAAGCCCAGTGGATTACTCCAGCCATTGTCGATCCCAGTATGGAAGTGGGATGAAGTTAGTATGGATTTTATCACCGGTCTACCAAGAACCCAGAGCGGTCATGACTCAGTTTGGGTGATTGTTGACCGACTCACTAAAGTGGCACACTTCATCCCAGTGCGTACCACTTATGGGGGTGATAAATTAGCCAAATTATATATTGAGCGTATTGTGAAGTTGCATGGAGTACCTAAGAGGATTGTGTCAGATAGAGGCACCCAGTTCACTTCGAGATTCTGGAGCAGGTTACATGAAGCACTTGGTACAAAGTTGGACTTCAGTTCAGCCTATCATCCTCAGACTGATGGCCAGACCGAAAGAGTCAATCAGATCCTTGAAGACACGCTAAGAGCATGTGTTCTTACTTATGGCAAAAATTGGGAAGACAGTTTGCTATATGCAGAGTTCTCTTACAACAACAGCTTCCAGTCAAGCTTAAAGATGTCGCTGTTTGAAGCCCTCTACGGGAGGAAGTGTCGCACACCTCTCATGTGGACCGAAGTTGGTGACCGCATTATTGAGGGCCCAGATTTTATTAAAGAAGCAGAAGACAAGATAGCAGAAATCAGAGAGAATCTAAAGGCAGCTCAATCCCGCCAGAAAAGCTACGCCGATAAAAGAAGACGTACTCTCAGCTTCGAAGTTGGAGACTATGTGTACCTTAAAGTTTCCCCAATTCGCGGCACACGCAGATTCCAGGTACGAGGAAAGTTGGCTCCACGTTACATTGGACCTTTCCCAATTATCAAGAAAGTGGGAGCGGTAGCCTATAAACTTCAGTTGCCAGCAGAGATGTCAGATGTACACGATGTATTTCATGTGTCCCAACTTAGAAAGTGCCTGCGAGTACCAGAAGAACAAGTGGCCCCAGAGACAATCGACCTGCAGGATGATCTCAGATATCAAGAGGTACCAGTAAAAATTCTGGACACTGTGACGCGAAGAACCCGCAACTCAGAAGTCAGGATTTCCCGAGTTCAGTGGTGCAGGCATTCGGAAGCAGAAGCAACTTGGGAGAGAGAAGACGTGCTCTGAGCCGAGTTTCCCAGTCTCTTTAGTGGTGAAACTGAATCTCGGGGACGAGATTCAACCTAAGTGGGGTAGGTTTGTAACATCCCAGTTTTCATCACGATTAAGGGGGAGTGTTGAAATTTATAATGCAAACTTCTAGAAGGTTCTATAAAAATAAGGATAAACCATGGCATAATTTTGTTCACCATGACAAGGTTCTAGAATGTTCCACAAGAATCATAAGAAGACAAGAAGCTTGGATATTTTCTTGTCATGGTAAAATTTAGAATTTCCTAGAATTAGATATTTATAAGGAACTTAGATATTTGTAGGGAACTTCCTAGAGTGTGACAAGTGTCACTCATCCAAGAGGGTATGGGTGCCTATATAAGGAGGGTGCCACCCCTTGCCATGCCATACTACTCCACTCCATCCCACACACATCCAAGGGTATGGTAGAAGTGAGCATAGGTAGAGTGTGCTAGGTGTGTGTTCCTTTGTTGCTTCAATAAGGTAAGTGTCTTTATAAGTGTTAGTCTCCCGGTTAAATTTAAGTACTTAGTGTATAAGTTGTGATCCATCGAAGGTTGGCTCTGCCACCCGGGATCACAAAAGGGTCTGGGCTTCATCGAAGGTTGGCTCTGCCACCCGAAAGCTACCTTCATCTGTTGGTAGGCTCTGCCTCCCGGAAGCAAAAGGCGGCTCTGCCGTCAAAAGGACCCGGTACACTAAGTAACTAGAAGCTGACCGACTCTGAAGTGAGTTGGTGTAGATCCTCAACATAGTAGGGCTGCCTCAATTTCCAATAATTACTAAAATAAAACTTATGTTTCAATTAAACTAGTAACGTAAAATAATACTAACGTTATACGAGGTATTACATAACTACTAGGTAAACTATTTTTACTCTTGCATTGCGTTAGTACATTCGTTCCCTCCAGTAACCAGCATACGCATGCTTGCACCTACGATAAAAATCATCTCGTCTCTTTCCATAAAAGCCTCTCAAGTCACCGTACCATGCCATAATTCCCAGACAATCATGACAGCGCCTACCTCCTTTATCATAACTTCATTATTCCCTGGAAGCCACAGAATACCCACACCATTGACCTTGAAAAGACCCGTCATGGCAGCACCCACCTCGCTAAAAATCGGGGTCACCACGCACAGTGCCGGCCCAGATTTTTTCCGCCGAACCGCCTCACCCGCTCGCTCTCGCTCGCGCACGCGCGACACGCCGGCCCCACGACGGGACCGCGCACTGCCACCGGCACCACACCGTGCCGCCCACTCCCGTGTCCCCACCTCGCCCACGCCGCTGCAGCGTCCTCGCCGTCTTTGCCGCCTCGACGCTCGCGCCTTCAGCACTGCCACTATTCGCGTTGACGGCGAGCTAACGCAGCCCACGCCGTCGCCCGTCCTTGCGCAACACCACTACTTCTCTCCTCGCCTATAAAAGGAGCGAGGCCGTGACGTGCCCCGTCACCAGCCAAGCACACCAAGCCACTTCGCTCTGTCAGTTGAACCACTCCTCCCGAGCCCAGCTCACTCACAAACGAAGCTCCAACAATTGATCCTCTTCCTCGAGCTGTTCCGCGCCAAGGTGAGATGGCAGGCAGCTCCCCCGACCATTAACTCCACTAATAAAGGCCCAAAACACCCCCAGGTCGTGAGCACTTAATCCAAATCATTCTACCAATCAATATTGTAAACTCAATATCTCCTTTATATCAACTCCTTTTCAGGTAACTCTTTTTCCTAAACTCTCCTCAAATCATATACTATCTATTCCTCCTACTTTCATCTCCATTTGAGCTTATTTTATTGCTTGCTTGTGTTTGTTTGCTGGTTGTGCCGTTCTCGCCCGTAGATCACGGAGTGACCGAGGAGGAGCCTGCTAAGGAGCCAGAAGACCCGTACCACGAACAGGAAGCCACCGCCGATGACGCGTACGCAAGCGAAGGCAAGTTTCATCGACCCCTACGTGAGCGGTTGCATCCATGTGAGGACGTTTAGCTGTAGCCTGTGTCTAGGATCGATTACATATACCAGTACTTGAGTGATTGAGTGTGCTCATGAATGCATCTGAGTAGTCATGCATATTCAGAGCTGAGAATAGGATACGAAGGGATCTGGCTGAGACCAGGGCAGCTGGGTATGCTGGAGCCGGCGCTACCATGGTGGTAGACTGGCAGGTGAGTGCTACCGTGGTGGTAGGCTCGAGTTGACATGTTGAGGGATGGTTGCTGCCCTGGTGAACCATAAGGACCGAGTTGTTTTGACATCTCACCTAGCTTACTTTCAGTACGACCACATGAGTTTGTATGGGCAAACCTTAGCCTAATCCCACTGGCTAACCTGGTAGTCGTCCGAGGTGGATATGTTTTGGGGTGAGACCTGGATTGGTCTAGACCCGAGGGTTTGGGGGTGACTAGTCGGGGTTGAGCCACGGCTGGGTGTCGGCTATGTCGGTTGTCCGTTCGGGCAGCCGAGCGTGTGGGTACAGTGTACGACCACTGCAGAGTGTATAATCCATTCGAATGGTCCGTGTCCACGGTATGGACAGGCTACGGTGTGGTCCTGACAACTAGTGAGCTACCTATTGTGGGTTGTGTTGGGAAGGGGTTGCATACCATTAGTTGCATTGCTAATGCATTGTGCTCAATGTGCGTCGTGCATGTAATTTCCCCTCCCGTAGGGTGAGGTGGAGCTTGCTGAGTACTTTTGTACTCACCCCTGTTGATTTTTCTCCAGAGGATCCTGACTTTGTGCCAGAAGACTATGAGTAGATCGTGTCCGCACCCAAGCTGATCGAGTGGAGCCGTGATGGATGAAGAGCTAGTCCTGCATGTCGCTATGCTAGTTGTTATCCTATGGTTGTTCTGTGTAGCTTTGTGTTGTCACTTTACTCCTCATGTACGTGTTAAATAAAGCTCTGTATGACTCTGGACTCCACTTGATGTAACATGTATTATGCCGGAGACTTTATTCGGTGATTAATACATGGTTTAGCCTTGATCTTCGGGTCGGGGCGCTTCACATATCGTGTGGAACTTCCCCCGCATTTGTCGGCGGTCCACAATATCTTTCATGTGTCCCAGCTCAGAAAATGTCTTCGAGTTCCAACTGATGTTGTTGAGATGTAGAAGTTACAGTTGGAGCTGGATCTCGTCTATCCCGAGCACCCGGTGAAAATTGTTGATTATAAGACTCGAGTCACTCGAAATCATACTAGCAACTTCTATAAGGTGCAATGGAGTAATCACTCCGAGCGGGAAGCTACTTGGGAGACGGAGGAATTTGTTCGGACTAAATGATCCGGAGTTTCCTTGGGCTAGCAGGTTATTATCGCCGATTTGCACTGGACTTTTCAAAAATTTCTAGACCCATGACTGAGTTACTCAAGAAAGGGGTGAGATTTAATTGGGATGACAAATGTGAGCTTCTTCTCCGCGATTCCCTCACTGGGGTGCCTAAGTCCCAAATCCTCCCTTTCCACTTGATTCCAAGGCCAAGGAAGCATCAAACCGGAGTGGGGGAGCTTCTTCTCCACGATTCCCTCACTGGGGTGCCTGGGATTCAAGTTCTTGTGCACAAAGGAGCTCACTCAAAGTATAAACGCTTGTGTTGGCCGATCTCCTTTTCTAGATAGTTTTAGGTGGTTCCCTCTGGTCAAAAACATCCAAATGTATCCCTGGACTAGTGCCTATAAGGGTTTAAGAATTTGTGGGTGATTTTCACCGCGTCAAGGAATCCTAGGTTTTTGGTCTGAGTAGGACCGGTCGGAGGGACCGGTCTGACCGGTAGGGGCCCGGACAGTCCGGCCATTGGATCGGATACTCCGGGTTTGTGGTGATCTATACATTCCAGAGCTAGGTACGGATTCTCCGGACTTGGGAGTCTGGATACTCCGAGAATACGTCCGGATACTACGAATTTTTGGTATCGAGGCGCGCACAGGCCAGACCGGTCTGACCGATTTGGTATACCGGTCTGACCAGTGCTAGCAGAGCTGAGAGGGTTGAATTGGGGTTAGTTGGTGCAAATGGTTAGAAATTAATGTGGCTAATGGTTACTTATAATTTTTATAAATCATGCATGCCTTTCTCATGTCATACGCATATGCATACGTGTAGCAGCCGCCGCGGAGGAGGTGATATACAAGATGGTTGCGGAGCCACAGGAGCCGCAGGGGCAAACCCCGCAGTAGGAGGATCATGGGGAGTTGGCCCAAGGCCCAGTCACCCCAGTTTTGAGCAGCAGACTCAAGGCAAGCCCCGGTGCACATCCTACTATTTCAAATTATGACACCTATATATGTCTCTAATAATTGTGCATTAGGTTTGGAAATTGTTTGAAACCTTAGTTGCATGATCCCTAGGTTTTCCTGAGCCTTATACTAGTATGAATAGGTCGTTAGCACTGCTATGCTTAATAGGGCTCGATAGAAGTCGAGTGATAATTCTGTCACTCGCAAGATATAGGATGTCTTTATATTACAGTATATGAATTATAATATTCAAGATGGAAGGTATGGGATGGGAGACCGGATAGGGGAAGGTGTAGCCCCATCTGTGTTGATTAAGGACCGTTCCGTTGTCGGCTATGCTGATCGGGGATTGAATTGTACTAACCGCATGCCGGGAGTAGGAGGTAGTCGAAACCGGTAAGCCGAGTACTGCTTTGCTTCGAAAGTACAGGAACCCGCACCCAACTCCTGGGGTAGTCGAGTAGTCTCGGAGAAATGGGGATGCATATGTTTACTTTTTGTGGTCTCATGTTGAGCTCGGCTGACCATATGTCGTTGGGCTGGTTCCTGTAGTTCGAGTCGGGGAGGGGAAAGGTCGGTGCGTGGGGTCTGACGGGGCTTTTGCGTGCCGTGTTGGTTGGGTCCACCTTGCAAGGTTAA
Organism: Panicum virgatum; assembly: GCF_016808335.1. Lineage (NCBI taxonomy): Eukaryota > Viridiplantae > Streptophyta > Magnoliopsida > Poales > Poaceae > Panicum > Panicum virgatum. The sequence continues at coordinate 5,264,340 of NC_053145.1, forward strand.
ATCGGATCGATTCGCCGTGTCTCGCGGTTATGAGAGCCTTGATCTCTTGGTCACATCGTAGAAAGGAAATGGAATAAGAATGAGATGAGATGCAATGAGTGCTGATATTATTTAATTAATGGTGTGCTCACCTTGATTGTTGTAGTTTTGCAAATCCTAGGTGGTTAGTAAGTCTATTAATATAAATGGAGGCTAAAACTTGGAAAATAAGGACTCACCTCTAGTGCTTTTTTTTGCAAAATCAACCACCAGCCAAAATGCCTTGCATTTCTAGATATGTGAGCTAAGTTATACCCACTGGTTGGTTAAGTCTTGCTGATTATTAGTTTCTTAGGGTTTGTTGCCACATATTTTTGTTTCAGGGCACTCGGACATTGACTTCTGTCCCTGCTGTGTCAAATTTATCCGCCGCGATGCAGAGGGGTGGGAAGTGGTGAAGCGAGACCCCTAGATTAGGGATTTGGCGAGTTGCACGCGTGTGGGCGATGTGTGCAGCTTCTCTGTCTGTTCAGACCGGTCTGACCGGTTGGTGGGACCGGTCTGACCGATGTCTACGTAGAGTTCCCATGCAGACCGGTCTGACCGGTTGGTTGAACCGGTCTGACCGGTTGAGAAGAGGCAGAACACTAGCGTAGTTGTAGGTTCTTTTCTATTTGAACTTGGCTACCCTATTGTATAGTTTGTAAACTATTTAGTTTATGCAGATTATGTAAACTATTAGTGTATTTGAACTCGGTTTGGAAAACTCTTTGTTAATATCGTATGTCACTCTTGTTTATTTTCAAGTATTTTGTCGTGCTTGTACCATCTGCGTCCGCCTTTGCGTGGGACTTCTGGTATTGTTTCGATCCGGACGTAGATTGAGAAAGGACCGTCAAATTAAAACAGTAAGCTAATGCGCCCGATGTGTTAAAATGACGGCCATTATACTTAATTTAGAATTTTAATTTGGCGGTTCCGTCACAATATCCTCCTCTCACATCTCTGCGTATACATCATCTCGACGCAATCATGCATTTCCTGCACGGATGCACGAGCCCTGCGAGCCTGTGACGCACACCCGATCTTCAGAAACGCACAACACCCAAAGCAGCAGGCTTATTCTTCAGATCAGAGGTCGTCTACCTGCTGCTCATGGATGTTCAAGGCAAGTGATGATCGAGGGCCTGTGCGAGGAGGCGTGTGAGCTGCAGATGAGCTCGCGGCAAGCATCGATCTGCATGGCCGCACAAGGCGCCATGGAAAGCAACGTCTAGCTAGCTCAGTCTCAGTGTAACCGCCCTCTGACAGCCCGGTCCCCTCCGGCTTGCCGATCTGGGCGGCTTCCCGCGGTGGGCCACGAGAGGAGCCAGCGGCGAGGACGCCTCCCGCTTATGGCAGGCGACGACCCGGGAAACCCTAGCTGCTGCTAGCACATTGAATCGCAGTGGTGGTTGCTTGCTTGCTTGGCTTGATGGGGACGGCATGATGCCACCTGCTTGTTCAGATGGGCTGGACTAGTGGTGGTGGTGTTGGCCTGTACTAGTCCAGTTTTGGAAAGGAGGAATTTTCCTGATTAATTCGGCAGGAATTATTTTTTGATATCTTTTTTTAGTCCTATTGAAGAAAAATAAATTGGCAGCTATAATTATCCTGCCATTACCATTGTCGGACGGATACCATGTCCCAATTAGCAATGCCAAAGTAAATTTTTGGAAGAACATTAATGCACTTTCATAACTGGCTATTGGTTTCATGTTTGAAGTGTTAGCAGTACCATTTGTGAGCACATATATACAGTGGCGGAGCGTGAGGTAAAGTCAAGGGGGGCCAAATCCCAATTGCTCGAGCTTAATTAAGGAGCTAACTTACGATGACATGCTATGCATCGGTGGCAAGCACAGAAACTAACCAAAGAAGTCATGCATGCTTGAGGCATCAATAAAATTACTTAGTCTGGTTAGAAAAAATTAAAATACCGAACAATGTATGATGGTGTGAAGCATCTTCATCTACATGCATCTCGGTCAGGTCAGAGAAGAATCGACAAATATACTAGCTGCAGGTCACCCCCTAGCAAGCTTGTGCTGTTCTCCTGGGCTCCGAGAGTCTAGGTGATGCGTGATGGTGCCCCTAACGAGTGCCGCAGCCGGCGAGATAGCAGCGGGCCAGCAGCTAGCGAACACAGCGAGAAGAGAGCAACGCGATGCACGAAGCCAGCAAGCAGTTGTGTGATGCAAGCTGCGAGCAAGAAAAGGAACCGGGCGATGGGATGGTGCGTGCATGGTCCTCTTTGCTTCTCAGCGGAAGGTTTAGGTGATATGTAGCAAAGTATACTACCTTAGCTTCAGAAATCCTTTCGGACCAAGGGGGCCCGGAGCCCAGCTTCGCCTCCACGAGGCTCCGCCAGTGCATATATATATGAACACACAGAGCAAGCATACGAGCAAGCACAAAAACTTGAGTTCATCAGAACTGTGTAAACATGCTAGTTGATTTTTAGAAAAACTTTGCAGTAACCAAAAGTTAATTGTACTAGTACCAATGTGAGTTCTTACCCGCATATGATTGTCCACCTGCTCATTTCACACCCAAACAAAAATTTATCTGTATACTCATGACTGTTTGCGTGTTGTGCATATATATAGAAACGGCCAAAGAGGACGTGGCTTCCATTTGTGCAGTGCTGATAGTAAAAAGAAACCGCCATCCTTTTATAACTGACGCATGAAAATGGTAGAACAGCCCATAGAGTTGAAGTGTTCAACTCGGTTTTCTTCAGTTGGTCATGACAAGTACGTCAAGATTCTTTCTCCTATCTAGCTAGTAGCTACTTATTGTACAAATTTAGAGAGTAAAAAAGTGTTAAAGTTAATCCAAATAAATAAAAGCACTCATTGAAAGTTAAAATCAATTAACGGAGAAAATCCGCTTATATTTTTCTTCCGTGCTAGTTGATCTAGATGGTTGTTGTTTTTTTCATCCAGTAGTATTATAGATTGAACATGTGCAATGACGCGAGTTGCTTCACAACAACAAAAAAACAGATATATAACCCAGGATAGGTGGTACGAGAATGACGCAGGATTTTAGAACTCATGATCATGAACACCTGAAGACAGTAAGATTAACCAACTGATGAGCTTTCTGTTGTGGTTAGGCGAACATGCATTGCAGCGCAAATTGAAATTGGGGCACAAATAGAAAGGTACGCTGACTGGGTGAGGAGTACAAGACGTAACAAAGCATATGACATACATGTACTTATTAATTAGCTGCGAAGTACTCCCTTCATTCTTTAATACATGATGTTTGGGACAAACTAATTCATTCGTATATTTAAAAATAGACGAAGTAATCTCCAAATATATGGTCAACTCTAGTATCTGTTGAAGTTGGATTCGCATTATGATAAATTAGACAAAACATGACAAGATTGATGTAGTTATAGAAAATGGAGTCCAAATGTGCCTCCAGAACTATATATGGTCAGATGGGTGGCCCGGCACGACACGGCCCAGGCACGGCTCGGTTAGGCATGGCTAGCCAATCGTGTCGTGCCGTGCCGGCCCGAGGTTGGCGGCGTCCCATGCAAGGGAGGCCGGTGGCGGAGCGGCGTGGGGAAGCAGGTGGCAGCGCAGCGGCCATGGCACTGGGAGGCCACGCGAGAGTCTGGCGGCGGTTGTGGCGTTGACACGAGTGGAGGCCGGTGGCGGCACGGCGGCCATGGCGCTGGGAGGCCACGTGGCAGGCTGGTGGCAGTCACTGCATCGACAAAGGGGAGGCCGGTGGCGGCACGGCGGCCATGGCGTTGGGAGGCCGCGCGGGAGGCTGGCGGCGGTCACTGCACCGACGAAGGGGAGGCCGATGGCAGCACCCGAAGCGAGGGAAGGAGAGGGCGATGCGGCGGCTGCGGCACAGGGAGGCCACGTGGGCGGCCGCGGAATCGACGCGAGGGAAGGACGGCGGCGGCAAGGCGGCAATGTGTGGGGAGAGAGAAGAACGGGAGATGAGGCCCGCAGGTGGCCTGGGCGGCTGGGCCTGGGATGGATTGGAAAACTAGAGTTGGTGAGAGAGATTGGAAAACTAGTGTTGAGGAGAATATAGTAGGCTTGGACTGTGCCGACCTTCCGTGCCGCTCATCGGGCCGATCGGGCCTTCTATTTCGGATCGTGCTTGAACATGTCCAGAGGGTGGACATATAAGCCCAAGCACGGCCCAACTATTGGGCACATGCCGTCCGAGGCCCAAAAATCCTCGTGCCTAGGCTGTGCTTGGGTTGGGCCAAATAGGGTCGGGCCTCGTGCCCCATGGGCTTCAGGCCTTTTGGCCAACTATATCCATAACATCATCCGACAACCCCTACAGACTATCTCCACCACCATGATAAAAAGTCAGTTTTGTTTTAGGATGGAGAAGATTAAGACACGTAACAATGGCTGTTTTCGCTCCTTTGGCTCAAGGTGATGTTCCAAAATAAAGCGTTTGTTTTGTTTGATCGAGAAAAAGGCAATAATGATCATGTCAAAAAAAAAGTAAAAGATAAAAAGGCAATGATGATTTTAGACTGGTGTGCAGGACCGGCGGATAGCTATCAGCCTGACAATTGCAGCAAGGCATGTGGTTGCACGCAACACTGAGGAAAGGAAGACTCACCAATTTACATCAACAATTGATTTTTTTTGGCATATTCTCCTTTCTTGTAAATTCAATATCTCACTCAGCTAGTAGTAGATTTTCACCATAACTAATGTACTTTATTATATTTAAATTTCTACCGCTACTCGAATTTTCTTTTGATTAGATGTGTTGCAGTATTTTTTTTCTTTTAAAATTGTAGTTACATTGCAGTAGAACGACCATGATTTTGTCAAAGCTCTAGCCTCAAGATGAGACACACTCACACAGAGGAAAAGGAGGGCCGAACAGTTATTTGGGCTGCCCGCGTCTGTGAGCCCTGTTTTGTTTGTTAATGCCTTAATGGGCCGAGTCCAGTTATTAACGGTCCTCCGCCTCCGCTCCAGTCCTTCGTCGCCCCGTACGTTGGCCGCGTATGAGCTAACCAGGCTCCCGGGGTGCAAGGCTCCGGTTACCTGGCCTAGATAGCTGGCCTGCATCGCGGGATGCAAAAAAGCACCCCGAGTCAGGCTGCTCAGATACGCTCGAAATCATCATTTCCTCGAAACCAGGTTCTGAAGGTGCGACGGCGCCCGCTCAGATGCATCTCATTGCCTGTAAATACAATTGGATACTCAATGGTGACATGCAACCAAACACCATCTTCCGAGAACTTGGGTGAGCTGGGAAGGGAACCAATCAGCATGACCCTCTTGCATGCCCAGAAGCTGGCCCTAGCCGGTCTGGCTCTCAGGTGCGAGCCAGGTTCTACACAACCAATCAGACCCTGAGCGCAGTCGCGCAGAGCGGGAGGAGGCGCCGTGCGCGTGCGCACCAGGGCGGCGGCCGGCGGGCGCACCGCAGATCGCACGGCGCATTGTGGTCACTTTCTTACTTTTGTACAAAACACTCTTCAGAAACACAGTTAGTTTCTGACAGTTTCCAGCATCTCATATTTTTGTGAGTGCCAGATCAGGAAGGCAACTTCCAGATTATTGCAAGAGCACAATGGTCCATGGCCAACAAAAGAGGCACTGAGGCAAACACATAAAAGGGCCTCCATAGGCCCAGGAGTTCGAATATTCAATCAGACAGAAAATGGTAACCTTTAGTACATTAGCTGCAATCGCCTACCAAATCACAATCTTTTTCTAATGCTGCCATGGCAGCGTCGGGAGTCGAAACTACCATTAGGAAACTCAGACCTAATTAACGACAAATAACTGGATCAGCCAGCAATCATAGGCACAATAACATATAACCAAATGATTTGTTTATAGGCCTATGTTCAGGATCATCATGCTATGCCTTAGCTGTATCATCTTTTAGCTACTTTAAGGTGGATCGTTGTTGCCGCTGCTCTTCAGGAGGCTCTTCGTCTTGCCCCTGAGGCTGCTGCCACATATACGTAACCGGATGACCCTGCTGGTCACCATATATCATTCCACCTCCTGGTGGCATCTGTTGTGCTGTCATATAGTAATATGGTGGATAGCTATCAGTCGGCGCCCCCACAGCAGGCGGCAAGCCAACCCTTTGAAGCCCAAGTCCCTCTTCTTTCATTTCATCCCTAGGAATTATGTCCACCAGGAAGTCATATATGTCAGTCCTAGTGATGGCAGCTGCAATGTCATTCTTCTGTAAGGTCCGGCGCTTGTTCTCTTCTGTGTGCATCCATGATCTCAATGTCAGCTCCAATATGAATACCTCACATGCCTTCGCAAACACAACAGGAGCTTCTGCAGAGATCATCCGCACATCCTCATCAGCCTTCATTATCTTCTTTATCCTTGCAAGTGGCAAGGTGTGGTTCTTGAAGTCAGTTGTCTGCTCGATCTCATCCATCTGGGTAGTCCAGAACTCTCTGAGCTGCTGCTGTTGCTGTTGCTGCAGTTGTTGATGAAATTGCTGAGCTTGTTGGTAAACCATCTGGTGCTGAGCGCTGAGTTGAGCTGGATTGGGGAATGGTGCTGCTGGCTGTGAGCCAGGAGGAACAACAGCAGGAGCTCCAGGTACCATCGCTGGAGGCGCATAGGCAGCGGCAGCAGGATAAGCTTGTGATCCAGCAGTAGCAACACCCATCACAGGCTGTGGCTGTGAGGATGGTTCCATGGAAGATCTTGTTTGTCCAAAATAAATAATCGTCCTGACCTTTGGAAAACAATTACAAATTTGATCAGTTAATATTTTTTCATCCAGATCAACCAGAAAGATTACAAAATTACAGGTTATAATAACAATTGTAAAAGATAAAAGCCATATTGCAGGTTATAAAACTATTGAAATTCTCAAATCAACATAGATGAACTGGGATGCCTTTTACTCCACTTGAATGCAGCAAATAATCCGACTGAAGAACAAAAAGATGCTTGCTTGCAAAATGTCATCTTAAGGACAAATTCATCTTATCAACTGCATTGGTTCTAGCTCATGAAGATAACATTTCATCCTGATGGTTGATATCAAATATCGCAAACACAAAGAAACCGAACGAACATAAATACATGAATACTCAGAACAAGTGAAATCACAAGGGACTTATCATCATAAAATACAAAGAAAACAATACACAGTAAAGCAGACAAGAATCAATAAAAATCAGAACCCCTATTAACTTGTTGTTAACTCCCTATAATGCATGACAGGAAGGCAAAATTACCTTTCATGTTCCCATTTTCAATAATCTAAAAGTTGGTATTTGCACAACCAGCGAGCCCCTGCCAGTATTGGTCAAATAGGTTATGGACAAATACAAAAGTATCTAACTTCCAGACTGTTACAACAAGCCAAGTTGCAAGGATCGACAGCATGAATAATGCAGAAGTTCAGAGTAACATACAGTACAGGTACATTGTACAGAAGTACAGACTACAACAATAATCAAGGTATGCAAGTCCAAGCAGATCTCATCTCATAGTCATAGATCAAAAAGAAAAGCACATAGCCTTACACTTTCAGTTAGGACCCCCCACACATGGTATTGGTGACTATTTAATTCCATCTAAATTAGTAAAGTAGTGGATTTAATATTTATGATAACCAAAAGGGAGTGCAAAATAAAGTTATGACACACCCATATGCCAGACTTGTAAAGTTAAAATGATGTCAAGCTGAAGTGTGTGCTAAAGACTACCACACTAATTAAGCCAATGCAGGGAAAACAGCAGGCCTACAACAAAACAACATAGCTTACATATATGAACTTTGATTATGGAAAGACAATTTAGTTAGATGGGCCCCTTTATCATTAAGTCTGTTTACAGAAAGCAAATACATATATAAAGTTTTCACAATAATCTCTCTTCACTAGCAATTTCCAAAAATCAAATTTAGTATGTTCTACAAGCATAAAGTGGACAGCAACTGCCTAAATAGTACTTTTTCGATAATGTGGTGACCAGGTATTGGCTTGAGTGGAGTAAAGTTGACATGAGTGTTGTCATCATGACATGGAAATGGCACTGAGAATAAATCGACGTCTTCACAAAAAGAAAACAGATTCAATATGTGCATGGAAACAAAAGTTTACCTATAAATTAAGAGTTCTAAATTGCACATGGGAAGGAGCACATCCTAAAGCTACTACCATGTCGAAGATCGAACAACAACTCTAGAACCAAATAAATTACCCCATCTAATCACGTTGCAGAAATGTAATCCACTGCAATCTGGATTAGCACTTCATAGAAACAATTTGCCTAGCAGGATGACCAGTAACACCATCACTGCTGCTGCAACCACTGATGACTCTATCCCATGGCCAAAGGGGAGAAAGGCAGCTTGCTATGCATTGCATGCCTAACAGATAAGGAAACCAGCAGATAGTGCACCAATGCCATTTTCATTCAATTATTTATTTTAAGAAAATTAGTAAGTCATCCTGACACGCAGAACAGGTACAAAATGCTGTCGTTAAAAGAATTATAGCTCCAACAGAATATCACCATATCTCTCACCACAAACATGATTCGACAGCTGAAAGGAAAACTCCCTACTCCTGCCGGTTCATGAGCAAACAAATGACGAGAGCATCATAGTATCAGGCGTACGCACTACTCAGCAGGATAAATCTGAAACTGGCAAAGCACAACATGCACACGTCGTCACATAAGGTGCCTCAACACCAACACCAATACGCTAACATAAGTTCTTGTACACATCACTAAAGCACATGCACAGGAGACAGGACCAAAGCTCAGCTCAGATGCTCTGAAGGCTGCAGACGAGTCAACCCTCTTCTTCCAAGAACACGCGCGCAATTTTCAGAGCATCAGTACTCTATTTTTAGAAGTCAACCCATGTCAAAACCAAGCGAAGGAGGGGCGGACCCAGCATAGGGCATGGGTGTACACATGTACACCCGATAATGTTTGCAAACGAAATCGAAGTTAGTGGTAGTAGGTAATATATTGTAACTGGATTCAGATCCGAATACAAATAGCTTTGTTAGGGTTTGGGGTGCTCCGTCTCGCACAGCAGAAGGAAAGAGAAGGGGCGGGCATACCTGATGGATGCTCGTCGCCGGCAAAGGGCTGGACGAAGAAGTGACAAATGGCGCCGCCGCTCGCCCAGTCGTCGCCGCCAGGGAAGGAAGGGCAGCGGAGAGGGAGTCCGAGAGAAGGGAAAGGTTTAAGAGATGAACCTGAACTGAAGCCTGAAGGTCCTGAGCCGTGAGCCGTGAGCCATGAGCCCTGAGCCGAGCTCGAGCGAGCTTGCCACGGTGCCACCTCAAGCCGAGGTGGATCTGAGCCTAAGATATTTTTTTTAGACCACAACACAGTAACTCCATAGCAGCAGCCAGTATATTGATGACAAATGAGAAGACACGCCTATAAAAATGGATTTAATTTAATAATGAATAAATGGAAATAGAAACTATGTATATCTGAACTTTAACTTATTTTAGCTTGTAATATGACACAGCATCTCGCTAGCTGACGGAATGTTCTAGTCCCCATATTATTTTAAATATGGTCGGTTGGAAATTTAATAGAGGTAAGCTTCATCGAATAGCTTGATCTCAAACAGTTGAAGCTTGTGAGCTCCAGGTTAGGTCTAAACTCGGCTTGATTCCTAGTATAGTCCAGTTCGAATTAAGTTTTCAGCAAATCAAATTTAAATAGCTCGCGAGTCCCGAGCTTTTCCGGTAACCCTAGTGAAGAATAGGCGTAAACCGTGAATGCCCAGCAGGTTAACAAGTATAAATGATCTAGTCATGATGTGTTTTATTTCTTTACGCCCCTTTCTCTTTTTATACTCTTATCTTTTCTTTTTAAAATAATAGATAAATAAAATTAGTTGATCATGTTTTAATAGTGCTCAATTTAGCTGCATAAAACATGTATACCAATTAAATTGGGTTCTCCTCTAATCATTATCGAACTGGGTCAATCTTTTTGATATTGGTTATTGATTCAAATCCCATACAGGTACACACAAACATAAAACTTTAGCGAATAAGGTGAGCAATATTCCACACAAATACTAACCAGCAACATTCTTACGAGCAAAATGTCATATATCTACAAAATATATATCTAACGAACAAGTTAGTAAAGCATCTATCTTCTCTAACTCAACTTTAGACAGCGGCTTCAGAAATACGACTAACAAAAATAATGATACAGCATTCATAGCAACCGTCTGATTTAGTGCTTATAATAGATCATGTTTTGACTGATAGTATCGAAAACGGTAGCACAGTGCTTTGTATAAACTGAATGTGTTCTTAAAATGGAGTATAAAAGGTTGTATTATATAAATTTTTATCGTACAATTTTATTAATAAGTATTGCAACTCCTAATATTTCAAATAATTTCTCTACCTATTTTGATTTTATCATTAAACTTGTTACCGCAACTTGGAATCGAGGTCGACTCATCTTCTTTGTAGATAGATGATTAGTAAGAGGGGAAGGAATGGAGTGTGAACAGGATAGATGAAGTAGAGCGCGCCACCAATATAGAGGCGACCTCCGCAAGGTAACCACGCAAGAAGTCGATGACAACATCGGCAAGAAAACATTTTAGTGAGCAAAATAAGAGTTACTCATCATACCACAGTTTCAGGATAAGCATGCATACTAATGTGGTGGGCACCCTCGCCATAAGGTCAAGGCCGCAACAGCCAGCACTGTGAAGGATGGCCGGGATATTTTTTGAGCAAGAAGGACGGCTGATATTTATTGAAGTGTTAAGAAGTGCAAGAAGTCAAAACATTGTTTGCAAGAATTTTAAACGTACAATTTAATTATGTCATGACATTTAAGTGGATAAGGTTACTAAAATACTCCCTCCATCCAACCATGCAAGGCCTATTTTTTTGCTTGGCTCAAAGACCAAGGGAAGCACTCCCGTCATTAGTTTTTCTTTGGAAAAAAATAATCAGCATTTATTGCAAATTTGATTACTCTCTGTATGTGCTTTCACTCCCGAGGCATGCATGCCATGAATTACTGCCGCACTGATTCCCGAAGCGTCACTCCTGAGGAAAAACCAAAATAGGCCTTGCATATCTGCATTTCTCAGATTTCCTAATGGGTCTTGGATAGATGGATGGAGGGAGTACATCACAATACCACTCGTAGTAACGCACGGATATATTTGCTAGTATTATAATAAATTGTTCCAGATAAAAAGTTTTATTCTGCCTCAATAATAGAAAATATGCCCTACAATATTTCAAATCATATAGTGGAGAAAACATCATATTGATAGATATTTAATGTACTAACTATATAACAACTAACATAAATTATAAATAAAATACTAAACGATAATACACAAGATATGTGAAATTGTTATTATCTAATCTTAAAAGTTATTGTCTAAAGAAGGATGAAATGCAGGAAATCACACCAAAACTTTTCAAATGAAATCAACACAAGAAAAAATAATACATAAACTACATAGATTCTTGGTTTATAGGACAAAGAGACTATGATGCATTGATGCAGCACTACTCTTAACATCCATTGCTTCTAGCTAGTCGCGACTCTGCTGCTGGAGCAGCACCGGCAGATACCACGGCGTCGGTGCCCGCGGACGAGGACAGACAAACACCCTGAAGTGATCAGCTCTGGAGCCCGAATCTGAAAGCTATAACAACAAATGCTCGAGCATTAGCATTTCATCTTTTGATTTCTCATGTTTACTTTTGTCGACGTTCCAACCTATCATGCACCCTTGTGGGGAAAAAAAAACTTTCTAGAGAACGAAGACAGAAAATTACCTGCTACAACGTTGGCAATCAAAGTGGGCATTCTAGCTTGGCCTAGGAGTGTAGCAACTACAATAGCTATCTTTCACCTATTCCTCTTCGAAAGAAGTTTGGAGTTTTGCTATTTTCTCATCAGTTAAGCAAAACTGTGCACATGTACTGTGGTTTGCAATCTTAAGACGTGCTACTGCCGTCTACATTTTTTCTGTCCGCGTTGCAAAAGAAACATCATTTGGGGCTCTAGTTACACAATCTTTCGAGCAACTATCATCATGACATCATCAGAATAATTCCATGAAAAAGAAGCAAGCAGAATATTGAAAGGTGTAGGCCACATCCAAACCCAAGCGATTTCTCCTGCTGCACATAATGCAACTGGACCAAGGTGAATGCAAAATGTGCTTCCTTTACCTCCGGCCCTGACGCAGGAGCTGCATCCAGATCCAGATGAGAGTGTAGTATGAAAATTTTGTTGACCGCGGTCTGTAGGCAACCTCGACCGTTGGATCTTATATCTGCGGTCTGGATTGAGATACGGCGCGGTGAAACCACGGTTCGGAGGCTACGGTGGCCGCTGGCCTCTCCGGTCGCCGGCGGCCGACTCCCGGCGTCGACCGTCGAAGGCGGGAGCCTCGGAGGCCTCCGTTGCGCCCCAGTTCCAGATTGAGAGCACGTTCGATGTGAAGGTGTCTCAGAAATCCACCGGCTTCGGCGGAGGACAGGGACAGCGGTCTGGCAGCGGCGAGAGGAGATGCTCTGCGTACTCGGCGGAAGGGACGCCCAAATCTCGCCACCGGCTGGCGTCCCTGTGCCGCGTCCGCCGCAGTACTCCCGGCCCTGATCCGCTGCCACCCGATTAGGTGAGGAAGGCGACGACGCGGCGAGCCGACCTTTGTTCCTCCCCCTTCTCTCGATGCCATCATCTGGTTCTCCACCGCAGCACCGGAGAATGGAGGCCGACGGCCGGTGTGGCTGGTTCGCCACCAGTGGGAACGGCATCACGGGCGCCAAGGACCTCCGGCCGGCTCTGCTGCAGCGCGATGGACGCACAGACAGACGGCAGCCAGAGCTGCGGTCATCAAGGCAGCAGTTCAGAGTGCGGAAATCTTTGCAGACATGAGCAGATGAGTGGCATTTCTCACTTCAGACAGTAGCGAGTAGCTGGAGCAAGATTACTTTGTTAGTGTGACGCGAAAGCAAGAACCGCTCGGCTGCATAGTGTGTGTATTTACAGGGACGACAGGACGATGCCGCAATCAACCTGCCCACGCTAACATCCATTTGGTACTAGCTTGACACGACTGCTGCTGGAGCGGCAGCGCCGGCGGACGACGACGACGCGGGCACGAGCACGAAGCGGGAGGAGAAGGAGCAGCTGTAGTAGACGCGAGCGGCGTCGGCGTCGCCGTCGCCGTCGAAGCCGCCGAGGTCGAAGTTGCGCGCGTAGCTGAGCGGGTCGTACTGGCACGCGCGCCGGCGCGGCTGCGCCGAGGACGAGGCGGCGCGCAGCGCCCGCCTGCCCCGCCGCCGCAGGCGCCGCACCAGGCGCGCGAGCCCGAGCCCGCAGCCCCCGCCGATGCCGCAGCACCGCCGGCCGGGCGCCGGCGCGGCCCCCGCGCCGCCGAGCCGGCAAGGCGCCGGCGCCGGCGCCGGCGCAACCGCCGCACGGCTGCCTTCCGCCATCGCCGCGCCCCCAGTTCTTCTTGGTGCGGTGGGTGCGTCAGCGTGGTGCGCGCGCGCTCGTGGCGTAGCTTGCGACCTTGCGTCGCCTTGCCTGCCGGCGCCGGGCGCACGCGGACGCGGAGACCAGCGGGAGTGGGGAGTGCGGGGTGTTCTTGGTTGGAGAGGTGGGTAGGGTGTCCCGTCCCGTCCCCGCGTGGCCGTGTCTGCGATTTATCGGGCGCCCACCTAATCGCTCTCTCTGATTAGGGGATGCGCGCGCGTCGCCGGCTGCGGCACTAGCGGCGCGGCCATGAACCGGATCACGCGCGTGGTGATCCAGCCAGCGACAGGATCCCGTGGCGATCTAGCCAAGTCCCTCGGCGCCGCGCGCCGTGCGTGCTGACGAGTCACGCTCACGTTATCGCGAGCGTGCCATCAACGTGCCCGTGGTGCGTGATGCTCCTACCTAGTACGAGCTAATGATCGGGACCTGCTTTTGCTTTGGATGCTCGCCTGGGTGACTGTGTTCGCGTGGTGAACTGGCGGCTGAGAAGTGAGATCCATCGGTTGCTCACGTGCCCCGCACGGTTTGATTTGGCGCCTATCGGCTCTCATTGCTTGCGTAGTTTGCGTGCAGCCACAAATTGTTGTTCAGCGTAACAGGTAGCAGTAGTGGTAGTAAAAAGATAACAGCACTCGAGTGACGCCGAATTGGAGCAACCGTCCATCTACCCCTGTTGTACAGGAATCTCATGACTTCAGCTACATTACAATGACACGCACCTCGAACAATCAGATGTGGTCAGGCATCGCAATTTGGCCCACGGCCAGCAGATCTGTCAGCTGTGAATACAGTTGGTGGTATGGTATTCCTTGGCTTTACTAGGATTCAGGACCAGTGGTAACAATTTTTTTTTTCAGTAGGAGGGCTGCAGAGGTGCTCCTCGGTGCCAGCCCCGGGGATCGAACCCTGGCTGCCGGCGTGGGAGGGAGTTCTAGGAGCCACTCGGGCTCAACCCCCTGTATCAATCGTCGTCACAGTTAAGAGAGCCACAGTCCTGATGATACATTTGTTTTGCAGCTACTGGCATCCTTTGCCGTCTGTGTAACAGGCTAGCACATATTCTATGGAGCGTGGATGATTTTACATTTTTTACAAAAGGATTTGCCTTCTAATGAGCTCCTATACAACATTTTCTTTGCAGTTTACAGCACACCAAAAAGGTGGAAAGAACAGGATTACAACCGTTGGCATATACCGACGGTAAAAGGAAAAGGAAACAGATGGAACAGAAGCATGGAACGGTTCTGTAAACCGCGACGGGTTCAGCCACGTTGGTGCATTCCATGAGCAGGGGGGCGGTAGGCCAAAATATGTATGGATTGACAAGCCCCTGTTGCCCTGTGTACCTCATGTAGTTCATGCAAAGCACGTTGCTTGTCGATGCTGAACCCTTGGGAGGGGATCTGAAATTTGGCAATAACAACGATGAGCATCCATAAATGATCCTCAGAAGAAACTGCAATTTGGTGAAAACGATAAGCAGCTGGTATAGATGGACAGACTGGGGTCCAGATTATCTCATTTCACAATTGCCATCGCATTCATTGATTTGACTGGGTACATAATCAGGGCTTATAAAAGGCATTCTTGCAATAATGCACTCCAACTTGTGCTCACTCTGGTATCTAAAGAAAGAAAGTTAACTGCCCTTGTTTCAAGCTTATTACCCAAGTCACCATCCAATTTCCTAGCAGCTGATGTAGGCGGCACATAGCAAACAGTTCGGTGCACAACTTTACTATGGAGCACAGTAGATGGTTTGACATAAATGAAAGCTAATCAAGCCATACGGCATTCAAGGAAATGGAGTAGGACAATCTATCATTTCAAAATGTCTGCTTGTTCTGCAACCACCCAACAAGGAGGCAAATTCTTATGCAGAGCAATAATATAAATTTATAATACAGAAATCTCAGCATAAATTGATAAGTGACAGTTGTGCTATGGAGGCATATCAGACGTATTTTTTTATAAGATCTAGCAAAATAATTGCAGAATTTGCTCAAAAGTAATCCGTAAATAGAAAAATGTAATTGGGAAAATGGGCTTGGAATGAAGTCAATACCTTCAGTAACAAAAGATGGAGGCATATCAGACAACCTCACAAAATACAGCAGCTACTATTCTCCCTGAAAATGTTTACAGTTTACCGGTATGATTAGAAATGTGCAGACCAAGAACATTGATACAATTGCTAAGTGCTAATATGGTCATGAAATGATAGTCCGAGGTCTAAAATTGCTTGTATTTATAAACATGTTAGAATCAATATTGAGGTTAATGAGGCAATGGCACGTTACAAAAATTGTATGCCAATATTACTCCTTCGCACACTCTTGGCTGACTACTCAGTTACACAAGTTTTGATGGAGCCCAAATATCATTTTGGGCTAAAAGATTTATTGGGGAAAGTGCCAAGCAAAGTGTCAAGCAAAAAGCACAAGCATACTTCTTTGGGTCTTGACACAGTGCTAATGCCTCCAAGAATTGGTTCCATAACGGACCAGTCTCCTGAAGGTTAACATTCTCCGGCCCCCCGAGGTAAGCTTGGACAATGAATTCATAGCTTTGTTCCCTGAACAAAGAATGCACCAGCTCTTATAGTAAAGTAATCGTTCATAGATCCTCTAAGATGAATATAGCTTTCCATGAGATTCGACTAACCTTCCTTCATAGCGTGACAACCATGCCAAGTAAGATGCACCAAAGTACATTGATACAAAAGGATTGTAGAGATCATCCACAGAGATCACTGTATACGCCCTATAGCCACAATCTCTGCACATTTAAAGGGAAGTTACAAGTAAATTTGTATTCAAATTTATATAATACCCAGAGCAGTGAAAATTTTGCTTCTAATACCGTAAAGCAACCAGGTATCCTAGTACTTAGTTATTGTTTCAGTTAATGCGCTGATAATGCATACTATTATCTGACTTCTGAACTTTTGAACATAATTCTTGTATTCAATATTATACTGATCACTGCATACGTACTTATGGAATTGTATAGGGCAATACTGAAGTCCAACTACCAATAACATTGCATTGCTGTGAAGAACACTGAAGATGCATACATGGCAAAAGTAACATGGACTGGTAAAACAAAAAGGATTTTCCAGTTTGTTGGGATGAACAGTGCAATTTTTTAAAGACAGTTTGAGTTTCATGGCTAGTGAAAGTATATGTTAGACACAATAATAAACTTGCCTGGAAAGCCATTCAGCAGTAGGGTAGTCTATTCCCATCAATCCAGTCCGGGTACTTACTCCATGAACAAAGCGCATACTGCAGACCTCTGCAAGTGCTGCAAGAGCTTCCTGTGCAGATCCCAATAATCCAATCAGTATTAGTTCATAATGCAGGAGTCCATAAAACTGAAATTCTAATAATGTATTACTGTTAGTGGGACACTGTTTAGAAAATCAGTAACTCCAACTGAACTGGTCACCCCACCTAGTAACTCCAACTCAACTGGCCTTTTCAACTCAAAATAATTATTATATTCATTAGTTTTATAGGGAGACATACCAAGGTGATTGGGATGTGCCTTCAAGCACATTTACATAATATTCAAATATTAATAGCAAAAGTAAGGTAAAGCAAGTATTCTGGTAAATAACTAGCACATGCATCAGTATCCAATAATTTTGCATGGCTGAAGACCAAAAATACAGTGAGCATAGCATGTATTGTGAATTTGTGACGATACTCATGCTTGAATAATAAGTCTAGGCCCTTAATTTAATATAATTAAAAAATCTCTCAGAGCTAAAGTACGCTGCATGACAGATGTTTTGGTTGCAAAGGCATTTTCCGGTTCTGCTATATAAAGAAATCATGCTACATTAACCGCTAGAATTCATGAACAGTTGTTTGGTTTTTGGGACCCGGTTTTTCCTAAAAACCGGGCCAATTCCTTTTCTTCTAATAAGTTATGCTGCAATGCTCTTACCGCCCTTTTGAAGAAATTATGCTATTCAAGAGGTGGTATCTTTTATCAAATTTGATACATGGCATACATTAACTGCTAGAATAACATGCGATGGCTTATGTATCCGAAACTTACTGGTTTTGATCCTCTTGTGCCCAGATGGCGTGATATGATTATTTCAGCAACAGCCTGAAATCATAATTCAGAATTGGACAAGTCTGCGATAAAGGGAAATTTTACGTATCGGTAGCAAATTCACAGTGTGATAATAAATAGCATTACTGTCACATAAGAAATGAGATGATGGTACTTAAATGAACATTAGAAATGATCCTTTGATTGGCACTTGGAATCACATGATAGATAAGTGTATAGCAAGCAATGGACTTTTAAGTTTTCAAATTTTTCAGACTTGTAAATACCAAAATTTTAACAAACTACTTTCAGGATGCACTAAAGATATAACGAGGGAACAGCTGAAAACCAGCTGCATAATTAGAGACTTGGCCATAACGAAACATCTGAAGTTCATGGTTAAGCAGCAAACAACTATGCCTATGCTGCAACACTGGCTAGACAAAATAATACAATATTCTGTTACATGCCATCCACGTGAAAGGTGGCATCAAAGTCATAATTTACAAGGTCAAGAGTTTCAAGTAGTCAAGTGCCGTTTCTGTGATCTCCCAACTATCTGTACTTTATAAACCTTAAAGCTTCACTGTTAGCAGTGTAAGCAAAAGTTGCTGTACTCGTGAGCTTCTTAATGATACCTTGTACAAAAACACATGTTATTGAAGATTTTAGAACAGAGATGCAGAAGTTATTGCAAATGTTTATAACCAGATTTACCTTCACCTCCACGCGAGAAAGGTAAGGCCTCTTCTTTGCATCATGGGAAAATCGTACATTTCCACGTCGCTCACCGGATTTTGTCCACTCCTTATACACATCAGGATGCTTCCACATTGCTTCCATATCAGCCTCTGATACCTTGGAATCCCAATATATCAACTGCGCTTCTGAATCAAAAATGATGACTAGATATCAGTTCGTTTTTTTATGTTGGAAGAGGACCATATGTAATTATTTTTGCACATAACTAAATACTACATGTATCTCAAGCAATAAAATTAAGAGAAAACAACAAAGTAAAATGTAACCTGTGCTTGATAAACTTTCCGGGCCAGAAGTGAGCTCATTGCAAATTTCTGGTTGTCTGCCAAAAGATAGTGAGAAACAGTCTGTCAACAGGGTCAGAGGAAATTTATTGAAGTGCACAGATGAAGCTGGATATAAGTTCAAGATTCAAACAAAGCCATAGCTTTATCTGCAAAAGAATCACATCTGGACTTTAATTTGTCGTGTGGTTCTATTGCACTAAGATAAATTGGTATGTAATGGGATGTAGGGAGTTTTAAAGCCATGAAAATACAATTTTAGATGAGATACAATCCATGTAGCCTGAAATTCCGAATATATCAGTTAGGTCTATTTCATGATGCAGTCAACTTCTTAAAAACTGATTAGCTCATTGGCTTAACTCATGTCAGATGAACAGAAATGATCTGGATGTCCTGTGTAGGTTACTATATTCCATTATAATAGTAGAATTATATATAGCAGCATTCTCCTTTTTGTGATAACAAGGATGTATAGCGGCATTTAACTCTTCAATAACATTTTTGTAAACTAAAATATTTTTTGTGGACTTCTGAACTAAAATATTTTAGGGGTTTCAACTTGACATGAATCCTAATGCAGGCTAAATACTGTCAGATAAGTCAAGTTGGGCATGGGGCCCTTCTTTGGATGATCACACCAATCTTCTCCTAACTTGGGTCAACTAGTTTTGCACAAAAGTCGAGCTCTGTAAAACTGGTCCTTCATGCGCCACAAGTGCTAAGATAAATAAATTCAGTTATGCATGATGTGGAAGTAGGCTATTAAGGAAAACACCTTATAGATAACAAGTTCTCTTTCACATAAAGATAATGCTGGAAAATGGGAGAAGTTGATTTGTGAGAAGCCTTTTTTTTCCCGCCCTTATATGCTCTAACAACAAATTCTTCTGTTCTTTGTCTGCAGCATTTGTAAGATATAGTTGTATCTTAACTGTTAACTGATTGGAGATGACAATATCAGCAAAACATATTGTACCAAGTGAAATGCATACTTATCATCACAAGAGAAGAGCCATTTTGCATAAGCAGCACCAAAGTAGACATTTACAAGAGGCCAGTAGAGCAAATTGGTATTATCTTCAATGTCATATCTCTTGTAACCCAGTTCCCTTGAAAACAACAAAGATAATAGATTTAGTTTAAGAACAAAGAAGGAAAAGATAGTAATTAAATTGTATTAACCAAGTTTTTGATGATTACTTTCCAAGCCATTGAGCAACTTCAGGTGCCACCTGCATTATCCCAACCTTGGTCTCTTTTGTCTTGCGGTCGTAGGTATCTATAAAGAGTTTCCTTCCACTTGCAATTTCCGCAAGTGCGCCTATCATATACTGCACGAGAAGAAAATATGCTCAGTAACAAGGTAGTTGGATATTATCTCTACTTTGTCTCACAGGATTTGTTTACTATTATCTTCTGACTCAAGAGAACCATAACAGCCAATGCTTTCTGACAATAAGGTAGCATGCACTTGTACTCACTGTTGGGCATGATGACTAAGAAAATTAAAGGAAGTGCAAATACTGGTTGAACATAATGAAATTGAAACAATACCGGGTCCAGTTGTGATTTGAAATGTCTATGGATGGTGATTGCAGCCACTGCCTGAAAGAATCAATGGATGTACACAACAATAAGTATAAAGCCACAGTTGCATAAAGAAAAAAATGGAATTTGAATAACAAATACCCCTTGTCATCTATTTTTCCACAGCTTAGCAAACTTATTTCAAACAGCTTTGCAGTAAAAACTCCTGACCAATAACACTCAGTAAACACTTTGTTAAATATAGCAAAAGAAAACAATCAGCCTGCAACAAAATTCACACTGTTGATAGTTTCTGTCTTCAGCAAATTGAGTGAAAATTTGGTAGCCACTACTGGTATGTGATCATTTATTTAGTAGGTTCCAGTATGATCTCCATTATTCTGGAGTTACCACTACCAAGATTACGGAACTCAACTGACCACTCACCATCATTTCAGTTTGTGTGAGATATGCCTCACCATCAGGGTCCCGTGAGAGATGAACTTTCTGTCCCTGCTCTTCCCCTGCATCGGTCCACTCTTTACTTACAACAGGATCTTGCCACATTAATCTCATATCCTCTGGATCCAAGCAGTCATCCCAATATTTGAAGCTTATTGCCATTTTGCACCGATCAGTAGTTGTTTATGTTGATTTCTGTTGGATAAGAAAGAAAAATGGGGTTAATGTTGGCATACGGTATCTTATTTTTGTTTAAGTAAAATGTAACCCAATACCCCAATCTGCATTGAGTTCTGGACTAGCGTAGATGGTAAAAAGAAGGTTTTAGATGTTGAGCAGGAAACTATGATGGATATTTTGCATAAAGCTAATGACCGGATAACCATAAAAGAATACGTGATCATTGCATCCTAATAGGCATCAGGAGGAATTATATTTCTGCAAACCAAACTATGCATTCACATGAAACTACTTCTAGTTTTCAGATATCTGGCAACTGCCATCGTCTGAGAAAAACACATAAACATAAAACATGAAACCAAACAATTAACAGAAAACAAAGACACGAAAAACAAACATGCATACCAGATGAGCGCCCAGACTTCGACTCACCGATATGGAATGAAACATGCAGAATTTAGCATACCAGACCGAAACCTGAACACTTGGATGGAGGTACACGCTATAATCTGGTACGTGGAGACATATCTGGTGCAATCACGGAACTGGTGAAATCACCGTGCAATCCGACTAAAAAGGTCTTCAAAAAATTCTAAAAAAAATCATGAATGTACATCTCGGTCTACCCCATCTACATATAAATTTCCACGATCAAATTCATCTTACACTTGCAGTTACAAAAAAGACAAATTTTCTGACAATCAGTAACGTTCAAATGCAGCCCAAATTTGTCTTTTTTGTAACTGCTAGAGTAAGATGAATTTGACCATGAAATTTTATATGTAGATGGGGTAGACCGAGATGTACATTCATGATTTTTTTCAGAATTTTTTGAAGACCTTTTTAGTCGGATTGCACGGTGATTTCACCAGTTCCGTGATTGCACCAGATATGTCTCCCTGGTACGGTAAACGGGCCAGGCCCCTAAAATCTGTGAGAGAGCCACACAAAGTTTGAAATGATGATCCAATCGGCCGAAAAGGACTCGACAGGCACACATCACCGCAAGCTCTCCCGCCGCAACATAACATTAAGTATCAAACTTGGAGACAGAGGCGCGGACCCGAATCTGCAACGACGTGGGGGAGCTCAAACTATGAGAACCACACGCAATGCGAACAGAGCGGCCACCCAGCGACATCCGCACGCCGCCGCCGTACATGCTGCGCCGTACGTAGTCACGCACACGCCGCGCAGCGAGACCACCCGAGCAGCAACGACGGCATGCCCGGCCGGCATTGGCTTCACCAGCGCTCCCACCAAACAGAGGGAACGCGCAGGCAGCAAAGCATCCCCGGCAGTAGCGCGCTTCGCAATCTAATCGGGAAAAAAATAAATCGACGAGGAGACCGGGGATCGATCGGGAACAACCGAGGCGGTGCCGCGAATCGAGCTCACCGGTGCGGCGGCGCGCGGGGTTGCGAGGCGGTTGGGGAGATCCCAGCCACGGGCGCCTCCCGAAGCTCGGATTCGACGGGGGATTGGCTTGGCGGAATGGGGAATCGCCGAATCGGCCGTGGAGGGAGAAAGGGGAGCGCGTGAATTGGGACTCGGGAGGGGCAGGGGGGATGGGTGGCGAGCGGGACGTTTAAATGTGGGGGCGCGGCGCGGGGACACGTGGCGGGCAGCGACCCACTGGCCCGGCCTTAGCTGCCCGGTGGAAGCTATCCATCGCGCGCCAGTGGCAGTTAAACCGTCGCGCAGAAGCGCCGCGAGTACCCTGTTCATCTTTCTCGGCGAGCTCCGGCCGGGTTAGGGCTCTTCGGGGTTCGGGTTGCCGGTCCTGTGCCTCCGGCGGCCTTAGAAGAGGAGAGGAGCGGAGGGGGGCAGGGAAGCCCGGCGGCGAAGGCGGGCGGCGGGGAGACGTGCAGCGGGCCAGGCACCGGGCGGGGAGCGTGGATCCGAGTTGATTAGCGGCGGCGGCGGTGGAGGCGCCGACGGCGGCGGCGGAGCCGGGGAAGGCGGGGGCGTGGTGTCTGCGATGTATCTACCGCAAATCGCACAAAGCGATGAATAGAGGCCCCCGGCTACCCGGCTAGTGGGTCGGTCTGTGCCTTTCGGGTCGAGGGAGATCAACTGCATCGCGTCGGGTTCAGTTTGGTTTAAGTAGCACTGTAGCAAATTTTAACCATTAATTAGGTAAGGTCAGTGTGCAAAACTAACTTCTAAACTCCCGTGCTACTTCGCGAGACGAATCTAATGAGACATTTGACCGCACGATTAGAGAATAATTACTGTAGCATTACTGTAGCCAATCATGAATTAATTAACGCCCTTAGATTCATCGCGTAAAGTTGCACTCATATGCGAAAAGATTTTACAAATAAATTTTGTTTAGCATTGTATGCATGCAAGATTTATTTTTAGCACAAGTAAAACAAACAGGGAATGTGGGTCGGTCCGTGCCTTTCGGATCGGGGGAGATCAAACCGCTTCGCGTCGGGTGGAAGCGAAGGCGTTGCTGGGTCGTCTCATCTGATTCTGATCTCTCCAACTACCTACCTGTGATGATCTCGTGGGCAGGGCAGGACCAGCTGTCAAGACCGACGGTCCGAGTGATGTTGCATCCCCCGCACCACACCACACGGCTGAGACATCAGAAAAGGCATGGCACGTCGGTGCACCAGGCTTGCACGGCGCCCGCACCGCACCGCGGAAATCATGTCCTCCTCGTGTGCACCCGCGCCTCAACGGCTTGAGAGTGGTCGAGGCCACCATACGGTTAGCTGGAGAGCCTGGATGCCCTCAGCTCAGCCGCTTGCTGCTTTTTGCTCCCATGAGGTTGGAATCCTTATTCCGGGCTGGTGGGCTGCGTTTTGATTGGCAGGCTGCGGCGAAAGCCACGCTCGACGTCACTGCAGCCCGTTGCAGAACCCCAGCAGGGGGCGGAGGTCACTAGGCCTTTTCCGGCTCATTTCCTAAGCTGCGCGACAACGACTGCTCTGATTAGGCTTCGATTACCAAAAAAACAGAAAATAACCTGCTGCCATCTGGGATGATGAGGACACTTTAAGCTTAATTAAAACGAATGGCCTTGTCCTGATGGCTCATCGTCGCCATCGACCGTCCGGCATATGTGGAGCACTTTCCTCGTAGCCATCGGGTGGGAATCGAACCTACCATCTTTTACTCCGTTCGCTGGGCTGGAGCTGGAGCTGGAGCTGGTGGCTGAAGTGGTGTGAAAGAAAAATACTATTAACTGGTTGGAGCTGGAGCTGGTGGCTGGAGTGGTGTGAGAGGAAAATACTGTTGGGCTGGAGCTGGCTGCTGAACGGTGCTAATGCTAATGCTTTTTCATTAACAAGTCTTGATTCTAGCGGGGAAAGGGGAATGCTATGCGTGGGCAACCAAGCACGAATTTGTTCCGCTGAATTTGCCTGTCTGCTTTTGCTGAAGGTGACATTCGGTTGCACGCTGTGCTTCTGCGTTTGTTCCCCAGCTTAGCCGTGATGGTGCGCGTCCCAGAGGCAAAATCCAGGGCGAATAACCAATAGGCAAGAAGATGATGATCCAAGCGTGTCAGTCACCGGAGATATCGGCTCTTCATTTTTTTTACCTCCTATGGTTAACCGTTTAGTTTACAATTGGCTTGTGATACTTTTTTGAACCTGGTTCAATAGTAGTAGTGTTGATCTACTGCGTATAAGAGTGTTTGAACTGATTTCCTCTTGGCAAGGGGACGAAGCCGGAACTCTTTCCATTATCTAAAAAAAGTGATCACCCTACATCACAAAGGTAGTAGTGATGTGTTTAGCTGGGTGAATTCGAGGTTCACACAATGATAACACAGCAAAGTAGGCAAAGCTTGCATCCCTAAACCAAAGGCATCTTCCAATTGAAATAAGAAAACACACATCCACCCGTTTTAGTGTCAAAAAATAAAGGTCATTATTGATCTTTCATTGTTCAGTTAATATATACTCCACCTTTGTTCTAAATTATGTACCGCTCCAGTTTTGTTTTAAGTCAAGGCTCTCTAACTTTGCTCAAATTTATCGAAAAACAAGTTAGTTTCAGTAATTCTCTACTACTACGAAACAAAAAAGAACCTTAATACTAAATAAATATGTTATCAGCGTATATTTCATGGTGATTTTTTAAAAGTAATTTCATGTATGTAGATGTTGATACCTTTTTCCTATAAACTTAGTTAACGTTAAAAAATAATTTAGGGAAAATTTAAACTGTTCAATAATTTCGAATGGATGGAACGGTTTTTTTCAAGTCTGGCATATAAAAAAGCATATATATTAATAATAGAACTAAAGGTATAAACATTAGGAGCACCGATTCAGGCTCCCAATGCGTTTACCGGGTAATGACAATTCTTGTGCTCCAAAATGACCAAAGATGTCGGTGTTTGCGAGCAAAGCCCAAACCCTAAATGGTCACTAAGAAAAAAGTAATCACCAGACATGCGTGAGAGGGGAGAACAAGGCGAAATCAAAATCAATCTGGGCGGTCGAAAGCGTCGATGCGGTCTAAGGGAGCCGTACAGACGAATGGAAATTGATCTCCTTTCTCAATAATCAAAGCCTGATGGGGGCCTTGATTGTCCTTACCGGGGTGGTTAGGAGTATATTAGGAGCCCAGAGTCCGGGAGGTTTGGTGGGGGTAGGCGACACACACAGGCGCAGCGCGCAGCAGAGAAGAGAGAGCACGTGCAGAGCCCCGCGCCGCGGCGATCGCACGGGCACAAGCGCCACCACCACCTACCCCCCCGGGCGGCGGGCCGGGACGCCGCACACGTTGCGCTGCGCGGCCACCTCCTTTTTTGTTTCTGTCTCCGCCTCCACTTTTTTTTTTATACGAGAAAACGAACACGCTGAACGGGTGAACGCTTCACGCCCCGCCGCCACCTCCGCCCTCCTCCTCCTCCCCCGCACGCCTCGCTCCACCGCTTCCGCGCCCCCGAAAGGCAAACCCCCCCCCCCCCCCCGCATCCGCCTCGGTCAAACCCTAGCAGACGTGCGCGCAGACACCCACCGCACCCATTCCCCATCTCGCTATGGCGGCGCTCTCCGTGCCCCTCCGCGCCGCGGCCGCCGGATCCCGCGCCGCCGTGGACCCCATCAAGGTATACTCACCCGAGGCCTGTACTCTCTCTCTCTCTCTCTCTCTCTCTCTCTCTCCAGCGTGCCATGGGTTTCCGGTGATTCTACTGGCGGTTTGCTGGAGCTCGCGCGGGTAGGTTGCCGGTTCCTTTCGCGGATTCACTGCTGCGCGTAGATTTGGTTCAGATCCTGGTTTGGTGGGACTCTCAACCGCGTGCAAGGCGAAAACTACAGTGTTCCCCCCCTGCGTTTTGGCCGTTTATTTGGGCGTAAAATCGCACCATTCATCCTCAGGGAACAGAGTTTTTGTCCTTGTTTCTGGGGTTGGAATTTTGTCCCAAGCTCTGTTGTCAGGCGCGCCAGCGGTTTCCTATTTGTCCCTGGCCACTTGGGAGGACACCAATTTCCTGTTTGGTTCCAGTGTCCTCACCGCTGATGTGTAATTCCTAGCACACTAGAGCATCTCCAGGAGTACCCAATATATTCAGTCCCAATAATTCCGGATTGGGACATTTCTACGAAGTTTTAGGCATAAAAAATACCACCTTCTCCAACTGCAGCCCTATATTTGGTTCCAAAATTTTGAAATATGCCACCTCATCGCAGGTGGGTCATCCTAAACTCGAATTCGCCAGGTACAGGCTGCTGCCATTGCCACCGTGAGCAGTGGATAACCATAATCCTCGACGGTAATATAGCACCCATCCATCGCATGTCATGTGTCATGCTAATTCTTGTTCCTATCCATTCATTCCTGGCCACGAGCTCTGTTTCTTCGCTGCTCTCCCTTTGTAGTGCCTTCCTCTCTAGTCTCCATGAGCTCTTATCCCTGCTGCTACTTCTCAGACGAGCTTACCTTGCTCTCCCTCTCTCCATGCGACGCAAGCTCTTTCTCCATTCGAGGAAGCTAGCTAGCAGGCGCAGCCTGGAGGCATCCCGAGCGCAGCCTAGCGTGCGCTATCACGGGCATAGGACATCACGTGCAGGCGCAGGGCTCGCTGCTGGCAATGGGCGCTTGTTGTCGACGGCGTGCGCTGCGGTGTGCGGCTGCCATTTTCAGAGCACAGAGAAGCGCGGCGCGGCCAAGACAAAGGGATGAAGGTGTGGGACCAGCAGAGCGTAGGGAAGAATTGGGAGCTCATCGCAGCAGTGGGAATATGGCTCCAGATGCAGTAGGTTTTCGGCGTGCGGGAATATTGGGAGCTGGGATAGGCATCTTGTTGGAGCTGGGATTTTCACGTTTCTTCCCACAATGAAATTTTGGGCACTTGTATTGGGCATTGTTGGAGATGCTCTTAAGGTGCCCCACTGATACGATTTGGCTGCTGTGTTGCAGGTCTCACGCGTGAGGAGCACCGGCTCAGCACACTTCAGCTGCAGCTTCCCTTCCATCAAGGCCTCCTCGTCATCGTAAGCACCTGCTCCTAATACCAAAGTTCTCGTTAGCTTTGTAAATGTAATTTCAGATATTGATGTAGTCTCTCTAATTCTTGTGAACTCAAGTGCTAGGAACATCGGGCCGCTGAGGGCGATTGCTACAGAGTCACCCCCTGCTGTCCCACGTAAGTAGCTGTTGGGTTCACCAACCACAAATTTCACGAGAATTGTGCAGCCTGTGGTGGGTTTATAAATTTGCTGCTCTTTTCCTTTTCTGTAGAATATTCGAGTGGGGAGAAGACGAAGATTGGCATCAACGGTGAGTTCTAAATGACATTGTAGGAATTAAGTTGATGCAAAAACTATTGTAATCTGAATGAGACAGATCAACTATAGACCTCCTTGGGCCTTGCTGGTCAATGCATCCTGTCTTAATTCCTGACCTGCCTTGTTTTGTTAATATCTAGGATGCTGCGATGAAATGCACTTCTTTAGATATCATGTTGTGAGGTTTTACAAGGACATTTTTAGCTCTCATTTGACTGTTTTGTTGAACTAGCTAACTACATTGAGCAGTCGATTTGTTCTCGTCTTTCTGAGTCAATCTGCAGTGTTACAAAAAGTATTTAGGGTAGGAGAATAGTTCTAAGTTATACTTACCCCTTTTCTTTTTACTGAAGGGTTTGGACGGATTGGCAGGTTGGTCCTGCGAATTGCAACCAGCAGAGACGATATTGAAGTTGTTGCTGTGAATGATCCTTTCATTGATGCTAAGTACATGGTAAGGAAGCAACATGAGATTATTTAATTTTAACGTTTCAGATTTCGGAGTCTGGACATTTCGTTTGACAGCTACGCACCGGTTAAATGTTTTGCATGCATTTTTCTTCTGAACCTTTGGGAGCTGCTACACCTGAGCCGAGATGCACAGTTACTTAAAGATTTTACTACATTAATCGAAACAATACTGTTTAATCTAATGCTAACTATATTTCTGTTGGTTCATGGATGTTATGCTTTATGCGCTTTCACATAGTTGCTTAAATACTTTATGCAATCATGGGCTTTACAAGTTAATTGGTAAATGCAATCATGGGCTTTACAAGTTAATTGGTAAATGCAATCATGGGCTTTACAAGTTAATTGGTATATGATCACACAAAAGCATCGTTCCATTTTTCTTGCAAAAATGTTTTTTCTTCTTTTTTATTTTTTTTGTTTTGCAACTGTCATCCCTATTATATCTGTTCAGTGAAAACAAATTATCCACCAGAACGATGCAGTGCTTTAGAATCTACAGATTTTATTCTACTATTACATTTTTTGTTTCACTATAGGTGTAACACCTTAATTATACCCTTCTGCAGGCCTATATGTTCAAGTACGACTCCACTCACGGTCCATTTAAAGGTTCTATTCATGTTGTGGATGATTCGACCCTGGAGATCAATGGGAAGAAGATCACAATTACAAGCAAAAGGTAATGTTGGCATTTTTCACTGCACAAGGATTATCTGATTTGAATCATTGTTACTGTGCTAAGCATAGTCTTGTATTTGTTTATTGTGCATGGCATCGCTCTCTTGCAATTTTGCTAACAAGGTTGGATTTTTGGGTTCTTATGGACATATACCTCTGCTTCCGTGACATTAGATGGCTTGCACTTGAATGACTTTTCAATCACTTGGGAAATGTTTGTTTCAGCTTGCTTCAAGACACATCCTAGCAAGCATGTCATTCAGTATCACGAATTTCTTTGATCTGTTACCATGTAAATGCATAATTTTCGCAACATTGCATTTATGCAATTTCCAGAGCAGAAACACTCACTGTTGTATACTAGAGTAACACACTATTCCAATCTTTCGAATTTCTTATCCTCATATAATGATTTGTTGCACTTCTTTGTTCTGTAGCATTTACAATTAGCAGTATAGTTCTTAGTTTTTGTTTCATATGTTCTATTACATATATGAGCTTTTGTTTCATGTGTTCTATTACATGTGTTTTTAAGAATTTGCAACTGTTCGCTTCAATATTTCCAGAGATCCTGCTGAGATTCCATGGGGTAACTATGGAGCAGAATATGTTGTTGAATCTTCTGGTGTTTTTACGACAACTGAGAAAGCATCAGCACACTTGAAGGTTTGTATACTGGTTCTTCAACAATACCATCTAATTTGCAAGTGGCATACTTTTTCATACTTCAATCAAAATGGTGAGGTTTCTGCTTTGTTTATAGGGTGGTGCCATGAAAGTGGTGATATCTGCACCATCAGCAGATGCTCCCATGTTTGTTGTTGGAGTTAATGAGAACAGCTATGACCCAAAGATGAATGTTGTTTCCAATGCAAGTTGCACTACCAACTGCCTTGCTCCACTTGCCAAGGTCACTTTTCTTGTTGCTTACTTTTTACAAGTGACCAGTTTCTGTCATGCAACATTTCATGGCAATCACATTAAATGGATCCTGTGGTTCCTTTCCAAACACACTCATTTGTTGATCATGCGATGCAGGTTGTCCATGAGGAATTTGGCATTGTGGAGGGCCTCATGACAACTGTTCATGCCACAACAGGTTGGTGGTTGTTCTTTAGTGTATTTTATCTGTTAAAGTCATTTGTTGAAGTTTAGTTGTCATGAAAATGTTGCTTTATCATGTTCAGCCACCCAGAAGACTGTTGACGGTCCTTCGATGAAGGATTGGAGAGGAGGACGTGGTGCTGGCCAAAACATAATTCCTAGCTCCACTGGTGCAGCAAAGGTAACACAAGGTCAAAACGTCTTGTTTCTTTTAAAACTTGTGTTTTTTGGCTGACCTGTCTTTGTGTTGCTTTACTTTTAGGCTGTTGGAAAAGTCTTACCTGAGCTGAACGGAAAGCTCACTGGCATGGCCTTCCGAGTTCCAACACCAAATGTCTCTGTGGTGGATTTGACATGTCGGATTGAGAAAAACGCTTCCTATGACGATGTGAAAGCAGCCATCAAGTACGTGGGACTATCTCATTTGTTACTTCCATGTGGTTCATTTTTTTGGACACCTTTCAGTTTCTGCTTTGTTATTCTGTTGACTTACACATAAGCTTTCACACAACTTTATTGATAAAGGAGTCGTACTTGTGTCGCAATTGGAGAATCCACATAGTGGTCAAACTATTTCAGACTCCCGGGTGCTTGATGCACATTGAATGGAGTTTGTTGTAGCATGTGCTGGATGCTGAGAGGATAAAATAATATCAGTTTAACATCTTGCTCCCTGCAGGCTGGACAGTTGCACAATATGTAGCTCAATTGCCTGTAGGCTGCATAGTTGCACAATATGTAGCTCAATTGTTTGCTCATGTTACTCAGGTTGCACTAGAAATTTCGTGTGGGCCTCATTTGAAGTGTGCTCTGCTGCAACATTCCTACTGTCTAAGATTTGTGTGGGGAGCAAACATACATCTTATCCTGCCAACCTACAGTGGATCTTACAGACTTACACGTCGTCTCTTTGTTTCAGGGCGGCATCAGAGGGTGCACTCAAAGGTATTCTAGGCTACACAGACGAGGATGTTGTTTCCAATGACTTTGTTGGTGATTCTAGGTGATTACTTGAATCTAGTCTCAACCAAATTGGTCTTGTGTGTGGGAAAAGGTAGCTGAAATCATATCACTGTCTTTGTATATCAGGTCAAGCATCTTTGATGCCAAGGCTGGTATTGGACTGAGCTCATCTTTCATGAAGCTTGTGTCTTGGTACGACAACGAGTGGGGCTACAGGTGAGAGTTTGCTGCTTATTTCATTGCATTTTTTTTAGGTTAATTCTTCAATTGGCCCAAGGATTCATTAGCTTCATTTGGTTTGTTTCAGCAACCGGGTTCTGGACCTGATCACCCACATGGCTCTTGTCAGCACCAAGCACTGATGTGCTGGGATCCTTGCTCATCCCCCCAGTAGCCTAGGAAAGGCTGCAATTTTGACGGCCATTTTCTTTCTAGCTGTTGTTTCGAATAAGATGATGTGGAGGAGCACTTCGAACTGAGCAGAAATGGACTCAGACCCATGGCTTGTATGTTGTAGAAGGGGTAAAATTTGCTCGTAGTGACCAGGCATCTCTCTACGGAACTGTTGAGTGAACTATATGGTTTGTCGACTTGATTCATTAATTTTTATATGTGCCCTCTGTGTAAGGTGGTATAATTTGGCAGTCCTCGGATGGAGCCAAAATTGCAATGAGCAAT
Source organism: Panicum virgatum (assembly GCF_016808335.1). NCBI lineage: Eukaryota > Viridiplantae > Streptophyta > Magnoliopsida > Poales > Poaceae > Panicum > Panicum virgatum. The sequence goes on from NC_053145.1 coordinate 5,295,822, forward strand.
CATCATTGACCAATTGCATCTCTTTCGTTTTGCTTGCACCATCTGTGGCCCAAGTCGTCATCATCCAGAACAAATGCAACTTCATCGTACGCGTAGCCGTCCTACAAGCAACATAGTCGCCAGTAGCGAAATGAAGGCCGGCGAGGTGGTTCGCCGTATACGCCGATCATCATGCTGATGTGGCCCCGCCCAGTAGATCCTCACGCAGGCAATGACCAGAATTGCATGAGCCGAACCATCTTGTCTGCTGATAGCAGATTTGTGGGATTTAAACCAGAACGCATGCAACAAGGAAAAAAATAATAAAAACCAGAACGCATGCAAAAAGGAAAAAAAAAACAGGTAAAATAAAAGGCAAATGGAGATGCGGGGTATCGATCCCCGTACCCGTCGCATGCTAAGCGAGCGCTCTACCATCTGAGCTACGTCCCCTTGCAGATTTGAAAAATATATCGGATAGTAAATAACATATAGCAGTCCATCAGGCCTTTTGGTTACTTGGTTGGTTTCTTTGTGATGCCAGTACATGATATCGATGGTGTAAATTTGACTGATTGGTGATTCAAGAGGTGACAATCTTTGTATGATCCTCCGAGATAAAGTCTGAACAGAACAAGACAGTGCCTCGCGCTCCAAGCCGCTGCCGGCCGGAACACAGATGCAGATGCATTGGCAGGGCATGTCTAAGTACCTTGTCCAGGTGAGGAGCCGGAATTTCACTTGCTTTGAGAATAAGGAAGTAAATCAGGCTATTAGTAATATTTTATTTAGTCATTCCTTAACGTATAGCACTCATAATGCTAATATTTGGTTACTAAAAAAATAAGCAGACTTTAATTTCAATCAATACTGTTCAAATTTTGCAGCATCTATTTAATGGTAGGCTTCCACCAATTTGCATATAAGCCGCTGTTGCCTATCCAGAGTCCCCAAGTCCACACTCATCCACACCATCTCTTCGGTTTCTAGTCACACTCGAGATCCAAACTAGCTTTAGCCATGGCTCCCAAGGTCACAGCCTTTGTTGCAGGAGTCTTGCTGCTGGCACTAGTCTTCGTATCTTACGGTAAGCACGCGATACTGAACACTGGCGCTATTCCAGTTTCATAGGAATCCTCTTTGTTTGTTTGTTTTTTTAAAGAAGAATATGCTTGATCAAGCAGATGCTGGTGTGGAAGCTTGGTGCCTCGAGTACCCGGCGCCGGACCCCAACGCCTGCCACGGGCATCGCGGCCTCGACTACTGCCGCGACGAGTGCGTGGCCGTCGGCCATGGCTTCAGAGGCGGGGAGTGCCTGAAGAACCCCGACGGCAGCTTCGGCGACTGCCTCTGTCTCAAGTGCGCTGAACAGCCGCCGGCGGCGAATGTTCAGTACTAGAGAGGAGCACCATGCAATTGGAACAGATAACTTGGTCTGCACAACGGATGGGAGAGGGGGATCGATGAATTGCATCGTGGTGAAAACTATTCCAGAGTGCCCGTATTCTGTGCCGTTCCGTTTTTTTTCTTAAAGGTTAATTTTGACTGAGCTGACACCGGCGGCGGCGACGGCTGGAGCTCGCCGGAGTTCCATGCATGCCAAGGCAAAGGCGTGGCACTGGCGCGCGGCTTCAGTGCATCGAGAGGCTCGCGCGTGAGCTTTGAACTCGAGATCCTGGATGCAGGCCGCCGTGTACAGCCCCGCGGAGGCCGCCGGCGCCGGCGACGGTGGACTGCCGCGGCCGCACGGGGTGGACGGCAACCCGAATGCCGTCCAGGGGGGACGGTAAATGAATTACCGTCCAGGGTGGGTTGGTTTCTGACCGTCCGATTGAGATTAGGCGGCCAAGATACGTTGGAGGAGAAGTATAGTGGGAAAGAATTTATCAGAAAACCCCCTGCCGAGCTATTTTTCGTTGCATGAAGACCCTGTCCTCTCCCTGACCCCTCCTCTTCCCCGCGGGACCCCAGTGTCTCCCCTGCAGATCGAGGAGGCGCGGCGGCGGCAATGGCGGCATCGGAGAGTCACGGAGGGTCGATGGGTGAGGTCTCTGCTGATTAAACTACCGGTGCTTCTCCCAGGCTAGCAAACGAGAAGTTCGGAGCACCGCCATGACCCTTCTCTGTTCTCTCCCCAGTCCTCCATGTTCCAACTGACGGTATTGCTTATCCTACGTGCTTTCTTCCTGCACTCGACCTCGCTTGTTCATTCAGCATCTTGGTTCTTCATCATATTGCAACAAGCACCTAGAAACTATTGAGTGCTAGAAGAAGCAACTGCGACCATTGTTGACACAAAAAGATCAGCTTCCTATAGATTGTGTCTCAACAGTCGAGGACTCCCTATTACGAAGAACACACACTCAATGCGCATGCTTCCGTTGAACCACAGCTATGAATATGCATATGCCCAAATCATAATTTAGTTTTGGTTCCCAACGAAGCTTGAGCTTGTAAATGTATCGAACTGAACTCCAGCTGAAACAGGCCCTTCAAGGTCACTGCTGAAAATGTTGAGTCCAGAGTTGACTCGACGGTGCATGCGCTGCCACATGAAGACACTCTTTTTTTTTCATCTCATCTTCTACCCTGTAGCGACTAGATGCTATTGCTCTGAAGATCTTGTGCACAGGTAGATGCTATTGCTCTGAAGATCTTGCGCACGAGCGAATTATGCATGTCTGTATATGGATGGAACATCTGTGGGGCTGGAGAAACAAAACTACGCTGCGTTGACATGAATCTCCCGGTGTGCAAGAGAAGCAAGGTTTCTGAACTTCTGATAGACACTTGTCACTTTTTTACTGGCAATTTCCTCCGTTGGAACCACGAGCTGATGAACGGAAGATGATGATGAAGGATAGAACCGGATGGTTCCTCTCCATCCGGCATCACCGCATCAGGAATAATAATCAGGCCGTTTCTCTCCTGTGACATGTCCAGGTCGGAGGAGACGAGAGTTTGCGGCCATCCTGACCTAACCCTCACGTTGTCTGAACCGACATTGCCGCCGGCCGGAGCTCGCGCAGAGCGTCGAGCGCGTTCGGCACTTTCCATGCCAATGAGAAGGACGGCGCCCGCGCGCGGCTTCAGTCCATCGAAAGCTCATGTTCGGCGGACCGGCGGCGCAGTCTCTGGCGTAAGATATTTGGTGCAGGCCGCCGTGAACGGCCCTCGGAGTCGGAGGCCGCCGCTGGCGACGGTGACTGCCGCGGCCGCGGGCGTGAACGTGAAGAGCGGCCACACGGGATGGACGGCAAACCAAATACCGTTCAGGGGTGGACGGTATTTGAGATACCGTCCAGGGTCGGTTTATTTCTGATTGTCCGATAGGGGTTAGGCGGTCCGGATTCGTTGGAGGAAGATGCATAGTGGAAACAAATTTCTTAGAAAACCCCCTGCTGAGCGATTTTTCCTTGCATAAAGACCCCTCTGCGGTCTCCGTTCCTCGATCCCTTCCTCTTCCCCGCGGCGCGGCGCCTCCATCTGATCTCCCCACCGGATCGAGGATCGAGGAGGCGGGGCGGCGGCCATGGCGGCAAGGTCGCTGTTGCTTAAACTTTTAGCTCTTCTTCTCCCAGGCTAGCAGCCGTGCAGTGGGGAACAGCATTACCATGCATGATCCTTATCTCCCTCCATTGATCCCGTGCTGAAATCTCTCCGGTTAATTGTTGGGCCATGCGCATGCAGTAAAAAGGTATCGATCTTTCCTTGGCATGCATGTCGACACACCGAAGCAGGCAACAGATCCCATTTTCAAGCGCGATTTGTTCATCTCCCTGTTCACTCCATGAGAATTCGGTGCTCCAATCTGTTCGATCGGCGGCTGTTTCGATGGCTGAGCTGCAGCTACTGCTGGCTGCTGCAGGAACGACCAGCAGCCGAACAGCTGTTTGATTGTTTCTCTCTGATTGCACATATCCATGCGGATTACATGCATATAATTGTTGCTGATGATGCCAATCCAAAAACATGATATATGCCCTTCCATTTTGTCTGCCAATCAAATAATACACTCCATGAATATCACAAGTATGCATGCAGCACACTAGCTTCTATATAATGCACATACAACTCGCCAAAACCTCAACCGTGCAAATAGCCACCACCTGCTTGGATCCATCCCCACCCACCACTAAACTTTTGAGCTGAGCTCAATCGATCTAGCAGCCATGGAGTTGCATCCCTGCAAGGTCGCAGCAGCAGCTGCCCTAATCGACTTCATGCTACTTCTGACCACCGGTACGCGTGAGCTCAGAACAAATCTCTACTGCATTTCCATTGCTTTATTTCTTGGAACTAGCTAATTAGTTGAGAAGCTGGGAGCAATTCATCTTTAACATTGAGCTGCATGCATGCCGCAGGTCCGCAGGCAAGCGCCGTCAACAATGGTGATGTGTGCTCCTTCGTGGATCGCAGCAAGACGTTCAAGGGCGTCTGCGTGAGCAAGCCCCCCTGCGTCGCCGCCTGCGGAGCCGAGGGGTACCCGGACGGCTCCTGCTTCCTGGACGACGTCGCCGACGGGGATCACCGTGTCTGCTTGTGCACCGGACAATGCACGCCGCCGGAGGCGGCGACGACATCGCGGGGGGTGAGAAAGACGATGATCCCATATTGATACAATCTTGGGGTGAAACAATGGCGATGATATTATGCATGCATCGGTTACGTGTTTTAGAGTTTGTACTGTCTTAAACAAGATAAACAAATGAAGATGATTCAGTGTGGACGTACGTATTGTTCCCAGCCGCCATGTAGCATCTGATCTTTTATTTTTCTTCTCTTTGTTTTGAACTTAAAAGGAGGAGCGCTTGTTGGGATCTTAGCTTCTTAGACGCCCAGATAGGGAGCATGAACAGTATGAAGATGGCAATGAAAGTAGGTGCTGAATTCTCCAATAATAATCAGAAAATTCAACCCTTTACACTGTGTAGAGAGGGGGCTATTTATACCCCTAGCCCTCGGCCAGGTTTTCCTAAATTGCCCCCTCCCAACTCAGTTACAGCTCACTTTTAGCCGGCTTCGGGGTAAAATTATAAGGTAAGAGGTGTACAAATCCGACCTTCTCACATATTCGAGAGGTGTACAAATCCGACATTCTCACATATTCACGTTTCACACACATATCTACAACCGATGAAGGTTTTCACTTCCTTCGGGGACCTCCGGGAGTCACAGCCATGATGGTTCCATCAACGAGCATACAGCCGTCACTTTCGTTCCCGAAGTTGATCCCCTTTACCCGAAGGTCATGGTCTTCGAACTTGTGCTTCTGAGCAACCGTTCGTCACCTTCGGCCGGACGAAGGTGATATCCTTCGTCGCCGAAGGTATTGGTCTTTGCGCTTGCGCTTCTGGGCAGCCATCCGTCACCTTCGGCCTACAGAAGGTGATGTCCTTCGTCCCGAAGGTCATGGTCTTTATGCTTGCGCTTCTTAGTGTTCATCCGATACCTTCGGGTATGCTTGGCTTCCTCTCGTTGGGGCCCTGCAAACAAGTTAGGGAGCATTTCCGAGGGTGAGGGTTTGACCCAAAGGTCCAATCCCCAACAGTACCCCCTCGAGGGCGAGGTCCGAAGCCGACGGTCCGAACCCGCGTTGAAGAAGAAGATTGCAAGTAACCTTCGGGAAGCTCCCGAGGAAAAACGTCTCCCGAACCGCCGGCTGCAACGGTCAGTTTTGGTGGTGTACGTGTCGGGCTCCTATTGCGCCGCTTGGGCGGCCGACTCCTTGATTTTACCGTTGGTACTGTTGCTTTCCCTCGCCTATATAAGCGGAGGGGGGGGGGGGTAAATTCTGTACCCTCTCGAGCTTTGCTTACCTTCGGCGCTTTCTACTATAAAGTGTTTCTTTCGAAGGTTCCGTTTTCGTGCGTGGTCAAGCTGGTCGTTTTCCTCGGTGTAAGTGGATTTGTGGTTCGTGGCTCGTACTAAGCAAACAGCGAGGTTGATCGAAGGTTCGTTTGAACCCTTTTTCCTAATTTGCCTTTCTTCGTATTTGTGTAGATATGGCATTCATTAAGAGGGCGGTTCTTTGTGCAGACTCTGGTCCAGCTCCCGAAGGAGAGGTGGGTGGTTCGCAGCCTTCTCAGCAGCAGCAGTCCAGCGAGAGCCTTTCGGCGGTGTCCGCGGACGTGTCGGAACTAATGGCTCCGGAGAAACGTAAGACTTTGCTTTTCGTGACATCTGTCGTTTCTCAGAGCATGATATACTTCTACGTTTTGAAGGGCTATTTCGCCGAGGGGGTTTGTCGCCCTCCAGGGGCAGAATTGATTCCTGTACCGGAGACCGGCGAGGTTGTGGTCTTTAAGGATTTTTTACAGTGGGGCTTAGGCTTCCGATGGATCCAATTGTGCCGAAGCTTTTGGAGCCATTTAACGTGAAGCTCCACCACTTTACCCCAAACGGGATTATTGCATTGGCCAAGTTTCTGTGGGTGGTGCGGACCTTCGGAGGGGAAGTGTCCGTGGATGCCTTTTGTAGGCTTTTTCAGCTGCACTGCCAGCCTCGTAAGGTATATGTAGATGATGATGCCGAGCTTAGCGAGGTTCAGAACGGCTGCTGCACCTTCGTTCCTCGCAAGGCGAACAAAAGGACCGGCCTAGAGAAGGTTATGCTCTCGACGGCTTACAAGAACAAGTGGGAGGGGAACTATTTGGGATACTGGTTTTACGCCAAGATTGGCTTCCCTGATCCCGAAGGTTCTATCGAGGAGAAGTATCTGCTTGCTTCGGACATTGAGATGTTCGATCACGTCTATCAGCCTGCCTTCAGCAAGCGTGGGCCTGGTTTCAAATCGTGTCTGGAAGCCTTCATGACGGCTTGCGAGTAAGGCATGATTTGGAGGACTTTAATTTGATAAAAATAATAAAACCCCTACAAACATAAGGTTGATCAAGTTCTTGGCAAGTTGAGAGTAAAAATCTTATCATCCACAAGCTATATTCATTCCACCATAAGTATTGGATGTACATTGAGTTGAGTTAGGATTTCTTTCTCTTGGGAGTTTTAATTTCGAGCAATGATCATGTCCGTATTTTTCATCTCTGAATTGCTAGCCCCGTCAATATTCGGTAATGAGAATTCCTCATTGGAACAACTCATGAAATCTACCGGAATCCAAAACCCGAACCTGAGATTATCTTGTTTATTATCCTCTAACTTGACCATGACCCAATTATGAGGATATGTTCTGTTCCTGCGCATGAGTTGTATAAAACATAATTTTGTGATGAAGAAAGGAAGGAGTACTGGAAAGACGGACCGAAGCCGTCCTGGGAAAGCCCCAGGTCGGTCGGCCTACACCCCTTGGGCCGGCCGGCCTAGGCCCCTCTGGCCTCGGCTCGGGCTCCACAAATTCAGGGAGCCACTTTGGAGATTTGCGTATCTATGTTTTATAGAAAGTGTCCTATGGAAAGGTTCGGAAAAGAGAAGGAAAATTCGGGAGAAAGAAAGAAAAGAAAAAAAATAAGAAGAAAAGAAAAGAATAAATGAAGGGATTCTATGGTTAGAGAAGTGCAAATAGATATCACCTTGTTGCTTGAACAATATCCACAATTCCAACCATATGCCATCCGACAACGAGGACGACGCTTGTGCCTTGAAGTCAATCTTTTTGTATGCCTTTGCACATGTCCACCATTCTAAATCTTCTTACCCTTGAACCCCTTACATTATGGAGAAACTCTCATGATCATTGGCTCAGAAGGTAAGCAATCATTAGAAGGTTTTCTTAACTTGACAATATATGTATATACTTTGCTAGCCTCACCTATAGCCCCACTTTATACTTGAGAGACTTTTGGGAGATGAGAGTTTGCAAATAATAATAGGATAGCCACTTATATCGAGAGACATGAAAGGACTTGTGCAAGAATTTTTGGTCTAACCTTTGTTGCAGGGTATTTTGCTTCTAAAAACTAAAAAAAAGAAGAAAGAAAAAACCTCCAAGGATGGCAAGAAAAGCATGTGTTGTCGATATTCAAGTTGCCAGTTAAAGGTAAGGGTCGTGGAGTAATATTGGATGAGTTTTTAAACGCCCATGATATGATTATCCTCGCTGCTCCTCTGACCTTTGTTTGAAGAAATATTGTTAGACTTGTTTGCATAAGTAAATTTTGTAGTTTGAGAACTCTCGAGCAACCCATGGAAGGACTTGATGATTTGATTTGCTCGAGGAACAGCAAAAGCTAAGCATGGGGGGAATGTTGGCGCTCCTTAAGTACTCATTTTGTTATACAATTAGGAGAGCTTTTGGTAAATTCTTCGGGATGATTCATGTACTAACCCGCCACTTGGCACCCGAACTTGACCGTTTTCGATTTTGTCCTGGATTTTGGAGCATGTTGTATTTTGGCAGGAAATTGGACATTTTCGGAGATGTTTCGATGCATGGTCACAACTGGGCTAAGATGAGGAATAAGGAGAAGAACCCGCACGCGAAAGATGGAGCCGAGAGGGGCCAAAAAGAGCCCAGGCCGGCCGGCCTGGAGCCCTTTAGGCCGGCCGGCCTAGCCCATTCCGAGGCCCAATCGGCCTCAATTTTCTTCAGCGCGAAGTATTCATCAACCCTAGCCTGTGTTTTACCAAAACCACCGACCATATCCACCTATAAATACCCCGAAGCCACCGTCAAAGAGAAGAATAGAGAGGGGGATCAGAGAGGAAGCATCCAGAGACGATTTCCAGAGATCCATTCAAGTTAGACACAAGAGAAAGGCGACATCGGAGGCCTCATCGTCCCTCGGCGCCACTGCAAGTTGGAGGACAGCAAGGGATCCATCCCTTGCCGGAGATTTCGTCACCATGATCGACTACGCTTCGCCTAGCTTCATGGGGTAAAGTCCTCATTTGTTTATGGGGTTGTAAGGAGATCTTGAGTTATAATTGCCGAATCCTTTATGAGATTGATCTATCACGATTCTTGTTGATGATGCTTTGATGCTTAATAGTTCGCGACTTGGCTTTGGGTTTGCTTTGCTCTTGCATGGTTTACTTAGATTACATCAACTATCGTGTTCTTGTTGATTCGTTACCGATTATCCTCGTTTACTTAGATTACATCAACTATCGTGTTCTTGTTGATTCGTTACCGATTATCCTCGTGTAGTGACAGTATGCGGGAGGGAAAGGTTTTGATCTTGGAACACACCTTTGGTAGATTAGATCCGTTCTTCATTGCTTGGCGATTACATCTCTAGAGATCCTAGACCCTATGGACAAATGCTCTTCATATCTTGTACACACACCTATCATTGCTCACTAGTCTAGATTAGATTTGATTGGTTAGATTAGATCTATTTCACACTCAAACACTCAATATAGATCTTTTACCAACATCATTAGTGCTTAGTTAAGCATAATAATATAGTTTCGTGGATTGATAAACCTTGGGGGAATACTCTAAGGGAAAAGCTACACGATCCGTGCGCTTGCGGTACGTAAATTGGGGCTCTAAGGAGCGTCAACACCTTCCCACGGTGGTGAGAGCTTATGGCGGCCCCTGTTGTCCTGTCGAAGCCTCAGCACCAAGTCCCCTTTGTTGAGGTCTCGGCGCCAAACTCTCTACGCTTGGTATCTTCGCAGGGACTGCTGATAGCGCGCAGAGTGTAGGAGCGCCACGTCTCGAGCTCGTCCACTTGATCCAGCGAGTCCTCACGGGCTTGCTGGTTCTGCTGCTCTTGATAGGCCTTGAGCCTCGGTGACCCATACTCCAGGTCCGTGGGGAGCATGGCCTCGGCGCCATAGACGAGGAAGAACGGGGTAAAGCCCGTGGCTCTGCTTGGGGTCGTCCTCAGGCTCCAAATAACCGAGGGTAGCTCTGTGAGCCACCTCCGGCCAAATTTGTTCAGCTTGTTGAAGATCCTTGGCTTCAGTCCTTGGAGAATCATGCCATTGGCACGCTCCACTTGCCCGTTCGTCTGTGGGTGCGCCACAGCAGACCAGTCCACGCGTATGTGGTAGCTGTCGCAGAATGCCAAAAAATTCTTGCCTGTGAACTGGGTGCCGTTGTCGGTGATGTTCGAGTTCGGGACCCCGAACCTGAAGACAATGTCAGTAAAGAACAGAACGGCTTGCTCGGATCTAATCTTGCCGATGGGTCGAGCCTCGATCCACTTGGAGAATTTGTCGATTGCCACCAACAAGTGGGTGAAGCCCCCGGGCGCCTTCTGCAGCGGACCGACGAGGTCCAGCCCCCACACGGCAAACGGCCACGTGATGGGGATGGTCTGCAGAGCGTGGGCCGGGATGTGCGTCTTTCGAGCATAGAACTGGCAACCCTCGCAGGTCTGCACGACGTTGGTGGCGTCGGCGACCACGGTGAGCTAGTAAAAGCCTTGTCGAAATGCGTTACCCATGAGGGTGCGCGGCGTGGTGACCGCAGTTGCTAGCGTGGATGTCACGGATCAGCTCCTTGCCCTCGGGGATGGGGATGCATCACTGCAAGACGCCCGAGGGACTGTGCTTGTACAGTTTGTCGTCGAAAATGGCACCAACAGCCTCCTTGCCGGCGGCGTAGTTGGTGGCAGCATCGAACAACTCGTTGGTGTTGGCAGGACGGCTTCGCGCAAGCTCGTGCCTGCCGTGCCGCCGAGCTTGACGAAGAAGAAGGGGCCGTAGCCGACACCACCGGTTGGTTTGCCTGCGCGTCTGCCCCGCCATTTCCGTCATCGCCCGGAGCATTGTCCTCCTGCCCGTTCGCGAGCTGAACCATGAAGCACTCCCGGGTGGGATCGTAATCCCCCTCGCTGGAGTCTTCAGAGCAGGTGAGGCAGTAAGCCGCCGCGAGCTGGAACGAGCAGAAAGCGTCGCGGTCGCGGACCCCGGAGTAATCCTAAGCCTTCTCGGCCGTGAAGTTGTCCATGAAGAAGCTGATGTCATCAGCGATTGAGCTCGCCGTCTCGGGGTAGGAGTCGTTTGGAGACGATGCGATGAGGTTGCGGATCGACAGGAGTTGATGACCCGGCAGATCCTCGTACTTGGCGAAGTTGGTGCTGGACGAAGAGGCGTAGGAGGCAGCGTTGCGCATCCCGAAGGGGAAGGGTGACGGTGCAGTCGCGCCCCCCTGGGAGTCACTGGGGCAGCAGTCGATGATGGTGCCGGCGTAGCTGACGCCGAAGCACGTGATGACGAAGCGGTGGCCCCGTCGGCCGCGACGCTGAGCTGGGACTTGGCAACCTCAACCCACGTGGGGGAGCTGAGGCGTGCAACCCGGCGCCGCTCCACGCGCGCTTGTCGCGAGTGCTGGCCCGAGCGCTTGTTGCGCCGGGCTGGTGAAGTCAGAGCGTCAGGGTTGCGTCTGGGCGAGAGGAGCTCCATGAGGTAACAGTTGCCGGTTGCTCTGAACTCAAGGCTCCCGAACCAGATCACGTATCCTGTTGGGAGCGGATCCGAGACGCCCATGGGGAATAGGTTGGATCTGCGCGCCATCCCTGGAGATCAATGGGAACAAAAGAGAAAATGTCACGCAGCGTGCCCCCTACCTGGCGCGCTAACTGTCAGTGCCCTGACCCGGCTATCCAGACCCAACCAGTGATGATGCTGCGTGTTCCTCATCCCAGATGTTGTTGCAAGAGGCAATACAGTAACACACGAGTTTATCCTAGTTCCGGCCATGGGGCCATACGTCCAGCAAAGGGGTGTGCGAGGGCACTGTTGTAGGATCAAGAACACCGACTAGAGGGGGGGTGAATAGGCGGTTTAAAATCTAAAACCAACAACACTAGAGAAATTTAGTTAGTAACAAAGGAAAGCCCTATGTCATGCTACTACTATCTCTAGATGGGTTTGCAACCTAGGGTGACAAGATACAAATCAAGCTCTAGTAAAGTAAATTGCTCAAATTAAAAATAAGAATTAAAGTGAGCAAGAGAAGTAACCAAGCTTGACACAAGAATTTATCCCGTGGTGTCGATGACTTGCCGGTCACCCCTAATCCACGTTGAGGTGGATTCCAAGAATCAACCGCTCCTCTATCAAGAACCTCTTGATCTTGAGCCGGCTTGAATCAAGGAACCACTCCACATCTCGATTCCACTAGAGTTGCTCTTCACCACTCCGGTGAGGTGAGCACAAGACCTCTCACAACCGAAATCGGGGCTCCTCAACAATCTCCTTGGAGGAGCTCCACGAAATCCTCTTCTCCAAGCCATCTAGGGAGCGGCAACTCCCAAGAATAACAAGTCGATGACGCTTGCTTGAAGTTTTCCTAGTGCCACAAAGCTCAAACTCTTGATGCAATGCACTAAGAAGCCCTCACACCCTCAAGAATGCAATGTCTAAGCAAGTGTGTGTGAGAGAGAGGGATGCCTTAGCTCTATAGTATCAAGTATGTAGTCCAAATGGCCAAGAGAGTGACCCAATGGCCGGGCATTGGGTATATATAGACATCCCTTCGAAAACTAGCCGTTACACTCTTTTCTGCGAAGTCGCGGACCGTCCGCGGTTCAAAAACCGGACCATCCGCCGTTATAAACCAGTGAGTCAGAGTGCAATTAATGCGTGTCAGAACTAGCCGTTACAGCCCTGGCGGACCGTCCGCGCCCCAGGGGCGGACTGTCCGCAGTTAAGTGTTCCACACCACCAGAGACGAACATCGTCTCTGGTACAACTTTGAAAAAGGCCGGCGGACCGTCCGCTCCCTAGGGGCGGACCGTCCGTCGTTCATCCTTGAAATCCACCAGAGACAACAATGTCTCTGGTACAAATTGTCAAATAGCCGGCGGACCGTCCGCGCCCCAGGGACGGACCGTCCGCCGCACAGATCATAACCTCTACCAGAGAAAACACCCTCTCTGCTACAAATTGAGTTAGAGTTGCGGACCGTCCGCCCACCTGGGTCGGACTGTCCGCCAGTCACATCTAATTTCCACCAGAGCCAATCATGCTCTCTGGTACGTGTGCGGACCGTCCGCGCTCCAGGGAGCGGACTGTCCGCGCTTGTGCAGTCAGCTCTCAAACTTGTTCTTTTTCAAATCTTTTCAAAACGTTGTTAGCCCTCATGCATGCACCTAGATATTTTGAGCAAAATGGCACTAACAACCTGTCAAGCACGAGTACTCGACCCCTATTGATAGTACGGCTATCTATCCAACAAATCCGGTCACTTTTCATCCACTAAACACCTTGTGACCGGTAAAATACAAAACCCCTATTTTATACCTTTGTCTTGAGCCCGAGCTTTGCTCATCATCTCCAAAACTCCTCACGTTCACAACCAAATCTCTTTCATCCGTGGATCAACCTATACTTATTATCTCAAATAAAATCGTTAATCCACAAACAATTGTCATTAATTACCAAAACTCAAATTAGGGGCCTAGATACTTTCAACTGTACTATCTTGCACCGGGGGTGCCTGTAGTAGGGGGTACAGGCGAGGCGAGAGAGGGAGGGAAGCTCCCAAGTCTCTGCTAGAGGAGGAGTTGACTGAGGTGAGTGCCAATATCGGGGTTCAGAGGAGCGTGTGTGCTCTGCTAGTAGTGCGAAGCGTTGTGTCCTACCGAATGGGCCGACCCCCCTAAGGGAACGCCCGCCTCCTCCTTTTATAGACATAAGGAGGGACGGTGTACATGCACAGGGGGTCATGAAAGTCGTCGTCTTTTCCCCGAATCGCGAGGGTGCAGTGATCGAGCACTGTGGGAAGTACACTGTGGGGTATGGCGCCGGGCATGGCTATCATCCTGGGCATCGTCCTTGGTCTTGCAGAGATCATGCCGGCGTCCTGGCAGCTCCAACGGGCGGCGTGGCGGTGTTCCGAGGGTCCTGTAGGCCAGAGTCTTGTCCTGGTCAAGGCCGGAGTTGCTTCCGAGAGTCGTGCCCATGCCGTTCAGGGGTTCCACGGAAGGGAAAGTACGAAAGAGGCACGGGGAGTTGGCAGCATAGTAGCTGGAGCAGTGCCGAGCACGTCTTGCACTGCGTCGCAGGTTCCCACAGTGCCGCCACAGCGCCGGGGAGCAGTGACCGGAGTTGGCGGATGGGACTCCGGTCACAGCCACTGTGGGGAATGGCGGCCTGACGTCGTCTGACCCGAGTGCTGCGGAGGAGTGGTTAGCATTTAATGCCTTCGTATGGCAAGCGGGTGAGCGGAAGGGCCGTTTGTCCTTTCTGCCGAGGGGTGGCCTTGCCCAGCAGAAGAGTACGCCTCAACCACTCGCACTTAATATGGGTGGGTGATGGAGCTTCCAGCGGAAGGCTTGTGCCCGCGCCCGCGCCCGCGTCCGCGCGACACGTGGCGGTTCCGGACCCCTCCCGAGCAGCTAGCTTAGCCGAGAGCTCATGGGGGTCCGAATGGGCACGTGGAGGTCTCGGACCCATCTACGGGGGTCCGGGTCCGTGGCCATAGGTGCTGAGTATTTCCACCTCTGGGACTCGTGGTGACACCGGACCCGTCCTCGAGCGGGAAGCGGGTCCGGGACCGTTGGTCCGGTGAGATGGAGTCGGGCCCTAGGGGTCCGGCTGCTCAGCTCCTTAGGGCGTAGACGGTCCGCTTTCTCAAGGGCAGGCTCGCTACCCTCGAGAGAGGCAGAGGCGCGGGGCGTGGTCGAGGGCTTCGGCGGGGAGCCCTCGAGCGAGGCGGAGATCACCCCACGGGTCCGAGGGGGGTGCGGACGGGCCGCACTGCGTACGTGGGCCGCGTGTTGGGCTTCTTTGAGTCCTTTTCTTTCTTCCAGGTTGGAACGAAGCTGTAGGGCTTCGTGGGCCCGGTTGCCCAGCATGTGTTTGCGTTTTTAGAGTGATTTTAGTCCCCTAATTAGGGTGCCCCTAATCATGGTACCCGACAGTAGCGATTACCCGTTTCTATTGTAGAAAAAGAAATCCATAACCTGTCGAAAAGGTTTGGTGTCAACTTCAACTCTTTGAGGGATTTGCTTTCTCCTGACCCTCAATCCAAAAGGTTTGGCGTTGCAGTTGATACTTTCTATGGCTACGTGGCTGAAAGGGGTACCAATGATCCGATACTTATCCTAACGGTGCACCGGATCATCCGATAATACTACACTTTTGCTAGTCATTGGAGAACAACTCTTTTGAGCTGTTAGGCTACTTATATCGCCCATTTTGAGTTGCTGGAGTCTAGAGGAAACACACACATTGAACAAGACATCCAAGCTAACATAATGCTAAGTAATCATATCCAATACATTAGCACATGCTTAGAGAATGTTCAGTGCTAGGTTAAGATCTAGAGAAAGAGAGTAAACAAGGTGTTGCTGTTTTGTGCTTGGTACAAGGTGAACCAACCTTTTAAGCTTGGTGCACCAGGCTAACATGGCCTCACACCTGAGTCCGTCAAACCTTCATTTAGAAATTAGCTCACACGAAAAATAAAGGAAAAAGTCTGATTACACCCTCGAACTATCACAGAAGTTCGAGTTTCAACCTTCAACTATAAAACCAGATAACATAGACCATTCAACTATCGAAACCGAGCAAATTTGGACCTTGGGATGGTTCCAAGGTGGTTTTGTAGAAAGTTTGGAGAAAAACTAGTGCCTAAGCAGTTGGTTCAGCCGTTCAGGCTGTTTTGCAGACTCGGTACCAAAGCTGTGAACATCGAGTCAGAATCAGACTTGTAGATTTGTAAGTATAATTGCATTCTTTCTCACCGGTTGGAACTGTCAGCAAAGTCTCCTTCAGTCCGGAGAAATCTCAGTTAGATGCATAGATTTCACCCGAATTATTGTATGAAAACCTTTGATTTGGTTTGTTGCTTACTGTGCTAATAATACTTTGAATAATTTTTTTTGGCAGTCTCGAGTGCATCTGTACATTTCATCCTTTTAAATAAAAATGAAAAGTTTGATACTCTACCTGGAGGCTTGATTCTTTTGAAAGAAACTAATAAGATCACTTTAAAACTAGCTGGTTCGTCCAGTGGCGAAGCCAACATGAAAATCAAGGTGGTGCACCACTCAAGTAATAAATATTTTTTTCTTGTCATATATGGTAAATTTTAATCAATTTTACAAGTTGGCTTTACCCTGGCGCCTGTGCACCAGGCTCCTCACACCTGGATCCGTCAAACCTTCATTTAGAAATTGGAGTAGCTCGCATGAAAATAAAATTTGCATGTACCTTCCCTTGTTACACGTTTTAAAACAAGAATTACCATCTCGATCAACCCCAAAACAACGTAATTCTGGCTATGCACCTGGACAAGTGCATGTCTAAGTACCTTGTCCAGGTGAGGAGCCGGAATTTCACTTGCTTTGAGAATAAGGAAGTAAATCAGGCTATTAGTAATATTTTATTTAGTCATTCCTTAACGTATAGCACTCGTAATGCTAATATTTGGTTACTAAAAAAATAAGCAGACTTTAATTTCAATCAATACTGTTCAAATTTTGCAGCATCTATTTAATGGTAGGCTTCCACCAATTTGCATATAAGCCGCTGTTGCCTATCCAGAGTCCCCAAGTCCACACTCATCCACACCATCTCTTCGGTTGCTAGTCACACTCGAGATCCAAACTAGCTTTAGCCATGGCTCCCAAGGTCACAGCCTTTGTTGCAGGAGTCTTGCTGCTGGCACTAGTCTTCGTATCTTACGGTAAGCACGCGATACTGAACACTGGCGCTATTCCAGTTTCATAGGAATCCTCTTTGTTTGTTTGTTTGTTTTTTTAAAGAAGAATATGTTTGATCAAGCAGATGCTGGTGTGGAAGCTTGGTGCCTCGAGTACCCGGCGCCGGACCCCAACGCCTGCCACGGGCATCGCGGCCTCGACTACTGCCGCGACGAGTGCGTGGCCGTCGGCCATGGCTTCAGAGGCGGGGAGTGCCTGAAGAACCCCGACGGCAGCTTCGGCGACTGCCTCTGTCTCAAGTGCGCTGAACAGCCGCCGGCGGCGAATGTTCAGTACTAGAGTGGAGCATTGCTGTTCTAGTTACATTACATGTACCAGCTGTACCATGCAATTGGAACAGATAACTTGGTCTGCACAACGGATGGGAGAGGGGGATCGATGAATTGCATCGTGGTGAAAACTATTCCAGAGTGCCCGTATTCTGTGCCGTTCCGTTTTTTTCTTAAAGATTAATTTTGACTGAGCTGACGCCGGCGGCGGCGACGGCTGGAGCTCGCCGGAGTTCCATGCATGCCAAGGCAAAGGCGTGGCACTGGCGCGCGGCTTCAGTGCATCGAGAGGCTCGCGCGTGAGCTTTCAACTCGAGATCCTGGATGCAGGCCGCCGTGTACAGCCCCGCGGAGGCCGCCGGCGCCGGCGACGGTGGACTGCCGCGGCCGCACGGGGTGGACGGCAACCCGAATGCCGTCCAGGGGGGACGGTAAATGAATTACCGTCCAGGGTGGGTTGGTTTCTGACCGTCCGATTGAGATTAGGCGGCCAAGATACGTTGGAGGAGAAGTATAGTGGGAAAGAATTTATCAGAAAACCCCCTGCCGAGCTATTTTTCGTTGCATGAAGACCCTGTCCTCTCCCTGACCCCTCCTCTTCCCCGCGGGACCCCAGTGTCTCCCCTGCAGATCGAGGAGGCGCGGCGGCGGCAATGGCGGCATCGGAGAGTCACGGAGGGTCGATGGGTGAGGTCTCTGCTGATTAAACTACCGGTGCTTCTCCCAGGCTAGCAAACGAGAAGTTCGGAGCACCGCCATGACCCTTCTCTGTTCTCTCCCCAGTCCTCCATGTTCCAACTGACGGTATTGCTTATCCTACGTGCTTTCTTCCTGCACTCGACCTCGCTTGTTCATTCAGCATCTTGGTTCTTCATCATATTGCAACAAGCACCTAGAAACTATTGAGTGCTAGAAGAAGCAACTGCGACCATTGTTGACACAAAAAGATCAGCTTCCTATAGATTGTGTCTCAACAGTCGAGGACTCCCTATTACGAAGAACACACACTCAATGCGCATGCTTCCGTTGAACCACAGCTATGAATATGCATATGCCCAAATCATAATTTAGTTTTGGTTCCCAACGAAGCTTGAGCTTGTAAATGTATCGAACTGAACTCCAGCTGAAACAGGCCCTTCAAGGTCACTGCTGAAAATGTTGAGTCCAGAGTTGACTCGACGGTGCATGCGCTGCCACATGAAGACACTCTTTTTTTTTCATCTCATCTTCTACCCTGTAGCGACTAGATGCTATTGCTCTGAAGATCTTGTGCACAGGTAGATGCTATTGCTCTGAAGATCTTGCGCACGAGCGAATTATGCATGTCTGTATATGGATGGAACATCTGTGGGGCTGGAGAAACAAAACTACGCTGCGTTGACATGAATCTCCCGGTGTGCAAGAGAAGCAAGGTTTCTGAACTTCTGATAGACACTTGTCACTTTTTTACTGGCAATTTCCTCCGTTGGAACCACGAGCTGATGAACGGAAGATGATGATGAAGGATAGAACCGGATGGTTCCTCTCCATCCGGCATCACCGCATCAGGAATAATAATCAGGCCGTTTCTCTCCTGTGACATGTCCAGGTCGGAGGAGACGAGAGTTTGCGGCCATCCTGACCTAACCCTCACGTTGTCTGAACCGACATTGCCGCCGGCCGGAGCTCGCGCAGAGCGTCGAGCGCGTTCGGCACTTTCCATGCCAATGAGAAGGACGGCGCCCGCGCGCGGCTTCAGTCCATCGAAAGCTCATGTTCGGCGGACCGGCGGCGCAGTCTCTGGCGTAAGATATTTGGTGCAGGCCGCCGTGAACGGCCCTCGGAGTCGGAGGCCGCCGCTGGCGACGGTGACTGCCGCGGCCGCGGGCGTGAACGTGAAGAGCGGCCACACGGGATGGACGGCAAACCAAATACCGTTCAGGGGTGGACGGTATTTGAGATACCGTCCAGGGTCGGTTTATTTCTGATTGTCCGATAGGGGTTAGGCGGTCCGGATTCGTTGGAGGAAGATGCATAGTGGAAACAAATTTCTTAGAAAACCCCCTGCTGAGCGATTTTTCCTTGCATAAAGACCCCTCTGCGGTCTCCGTTCCTCGATCCCTTCCTCTTCCCCGCGGCGCGGCGCCTCCATCTGATCTCCCCACCGGATCGAGGATCGAGGAGGCGGGGCGGCGGCCATGGCGGCAAGGTCGCTGTTGCTTAAACTTTTAGCTCTTCTTCTCCCAGGCTAGCAGCCGTGCAGTGGGGAACAGCATTACCATGCATGATCCTTATCTCCCTCCATTGATCCCGTGCTGAAATCTCTCCGGTTAATTGTTGGGCCATGCGCATGCAGTAAAAAGGTATCGATCTTTCCTTGGCATGCATGTCGACACACCGAAGCAGGCAACAGATCCCATTTTCAAGCGCGATTTGTTCATCTCCCTGTTCACTCCATGAGAATTCGGTGCTCCAATCTGTTCGATCGGCGGCTGTTTCGATGGCTGAGCTGCAGCTACTGCTGGCTGCTGCAGGAACGACCAGCAGCCGAACAGCTGTTTGATTGTTTCTCTCTGATTGCACATATCCATGCGGATTACATGCATATAATTGTTGCTGATGATGCCAATCCAAAAACATGATATATGCCCTTCCATTTTGTCTGCCAATCAAATAATACACTCCATGAATATCACAAGTATGCATGCAGCACACTAGCTTCTATATAATGCACATACAACTCGCCAAAACCTCAACCGTGCAAATAGCCACCACCTGCTTGGATCCATCCCCACCCACCACTAAACTTTTGAGCTGAGCTCAATCGATCTAGCAGCCATGGAGTTGCATCCCTGCAAGGTCGCAGCAGCAGCTGCCCTAATCGACTTCATGCTACTTCTGACCACCGGTACGCGTGAGCTCAGAACAAATCTCTACTGCATTTCCATTGCTTTATTTCTTGGAACTAGCTAATTAGTTGAGAAGCTGGGAGCAATTCATCTTTAACATTGAGCTGCATGCATGCCGCAGGTCCGCAGGCAAGCGCCGTCAACAATGGTGATGTGTGCTCCTTCGTGGATCGCAGCAAGACGTTCAAGGGCGTCTGCGTGAGCAAGCCCCCCTGCGTCGCCGCCTGCGGAGCCGAGGGGTACCCGGACGGCTCCTGCTTCCTGGACGACGTCGCCGACGGGGATCACCGTGTCTGCTTGTGCACCGGACAATGCACGCCGCCGGAGGCGGCGACGACATCGCGGGGGGTGAGAAAGACGATGATCCCATATTGATACAATCTTGGGGTGAAACAATGGCGATGATATTATGCATGCATCGGTTACGTGTTTTAGAGTTTGTACTGTCTTAAACAAGATAAACAAATGAAGATGATTCAGTGTGGACGTACGTATTGTTCCCAGCCGCCATGTAGCATCTGATCTTTTATTTTTCTTCTCTTTGTTTTGAACTTAAAAGGAGGAGCGCTTGTTGGGATCTTAGCTTCTTAGACGCCCAGATAGGGAGCATGAACAGTATGAAGATGGCAATGAAAGTAGGTGCTGAATTCTCCAATAATAATCAGAAAATTCAACCCTTTACACTGTGTAGAGAGGGGGCTATTTATACCCCTAGCCCTCGGCCAGGTTTTCCTAAATTGCCCCCTCCCAACTCAGTTACAGCTCACTTTTAGCCGGCTTCGGGGTAAAATTATAAGGTAAGAGGTGTACAAATCCGACCTTCTCACATATTCGAGAGGTGTACAAATCCGACATTCTCACATATTCACGTTTCACACACATATCTACAACCGATGAAGGTTTTCACTTCCTTCGGGGACCTCCGGGAGTCACAGCCATGATGGTTCCATCAACGAGCATACAGCCGTCACTTTCGTTCCCGAAGTTGATCCCCTTTACCCGAAGGTCATGGTCTTCGAACTTGTGCTTCTGAGCAACCGTTCGTCACCTTCGGCCGGACGAAGGTGATATCCTTCGTCGCCGAAGGTATTGGTCTTTGCGCTTGCGCTTCTGGGCAGCCATCCGTCACCTTCGGCCTACAGAAGGTGATGTCCTTCGTCCCGAAGGTCATGGTCTTTATGCTTGCGCTTCTTAGTGTTCATCCGATACCTTCGGGTATGCTTGGCTTCCTCTCGTTGGGGCCCTGCAAACAAGTTAGGGAGCATTTCCGAGGGTGAGGGTTTGACCCAAAGGTCCAATCCCCAACAGTACCCCCTCGAGGGCGAGGTCCGAAGCCGACGGTCCGAACCCGCGTTGAAGAAGAAGATTGCAAGTAACCTTCGGGAAGCTCCCGAGGAAAAACGTCTCCCGAACCGCCGGCTGCAACGGTCAGTTTTGGTGGTGTACGTGTCGGGCTCCTATTGCGCCGCTTGGGCGGCCGACTCCTTGATTTTACCGTTGGTACTGTTGCTTTCCCTCGCCTATATAAGCGGAGGGGGGGGGGGTAAATTCTGTACCCTCTCGAGCTTTGCTTACCTTCGGCGCTTTCCACTATAAAGTGTTTCTTTCGAAGGTTCCGTTTTCGTGCGTGGTCAAGCTGGTCGTTTTCCTCGGTGTAAGTGGATTTGTGGTTCGTGGCTCGTACTAAGCAAACAGCGAGGTTGATCGAAGGTTCGTTTGAACCCTTTTTCCTAATTTGCCTTTCTTCGTATTTGTGTAGATATGGCATTCATTAAGAGGGCGGTTCTTTGTGCAGACTCTGGTCCAGCTCCCGAAGGAGAGGTGGGTGGTTCGCAGCCTTCTCAGCAGCAGCAGTCCAGCGAGAGCCTTTCGGCGGTGTCCGCGGACGTGTCGGAACTAATGGCTCCGGAGAAACGTAAGACTTTGCTTTTCGTGACATCTGTCGTTTCTCAGAGCATGATATACTTCTACGTTTTGAAGGGCTATTTCGCCGAGGGGGTTTGTCGCCCTCCAGGGGCAGAATTGATTCCTGTACCGGAGACCGGCGAGGTTGTGGTCTTTAAGGATTTTTTACAGTGGGGCTTAGGCTTCCGATGGATCCAATTGTGCCGAAGCTTTTGGAGCCATTTAACGTGAAGCTCCACCACTTTACCCCAAACGGGATTATTGCATTGGCCAAGTTTCTGTGGGTGGTGCGGACCTTCGGAGGGGAAGTGTCCGTGGATGCCTTTTGTAGGCTTTTTCAGCTGCACTGCCAGCCTCGTAAGGTATATGTAGATGATGATGCCGAGCTTAGCGAGGTTCAGAACGGCTGCTGCACCTTCGTTCCTCGCAAGGCGAACAAAAGGACCGGCCTAGAGAAGGTTATGCTCTCGACGGCTTACAAGAACAAGTGGGAGGGGAACTGTTTGGGATACTGGTTTTACGCCAAGATTGGCTTCCCTGATCCCGAAGGTTCTATCGAGGAGAAGTATCTGCTTGCTTCGGACATTGAGATGTTCGATCACGTCTATCAGCCTGCCTTCAGCAAGCGTGGGCCTGGTTTCAAATCGTGTCTGGAAGCCTTCATGACGGCTTGCCAAGTTTGTGGTGGCAGGGATGCTGTCGAGGAATTTCTGGCTGCGAAGGTTTGGCCTTTGGCTGCTGGTTGGTCTCCGTCGAGGTTCGAGCGCAAGCGCTTTGCTGGTTTGAAGTATGATGTGACTTCTCCAGTTTTTGGGCTTCGGAGGCCCGAAGGTTCCAGTGATGAAGTTATTGTGGGTGAGCTGGAGCGGCAGGCTGCGGAGGTACTGGGTCCTTGGAACAAAAAGGAGTATCATTCTTTGGTGGAGTTGTGCGGCGTTAACCTTCGGTTGAACTGGTGTTTGGCTGAGATGGGCGTGGCCTACGAGGCTCGGCCGGTGCCGTCGAACGCCGTTCCAAGAATGATTCCGCCGGGGAACGTTGGTTCGGAGGTTCCTGGGTCGAAGTCCAGAGGTAAGGCTAAGGTGGAGGAGGCTGGGAGCTCCGGGGCTGTTGGCACGCGAGGTCGCGGGCGCGGTCGGAAACCTTCGAGCACGAAGGTTTCTGTTGCGAGGGCTGAGAGCGCCAAGAGGAAGGCGCAAGATGAGGAGGTTTCTTCGGGCGACAGCGGTACGCCCTCATTCATGGAAGAGCTCATGGGGACAGTGGGCGGGGAGATTGTAGTTCCCGAGGGGAGGCTTTTTAGATCCTGTTATGATATTAGCGATGAGTACGGGACCATGCTTTTTGGTTCCGGCCGTCGGGTTGAGGTGGCGAGAGCTCTGATTAATCTTCACTATTCCTCTGAAGGTACGACGAAACGCCGGAGGATTCAGAGTCTTGTCAAGACTGGGTCCAAGCCTGCGGACATTCCGAGGCCGCCTGAGCCTAGGCCTACTAGGCCTGTGATTGGTGTCCCGAAGGATGCAGCGCCGACGGCGGCGGTCGCCACACCTTCCCTTGCGGCGGGTGCCGAGGAGGGGGAGATCGCGGTTGGTGAGACGCTGCTCCCTCTCAGGGGCGGGGATTTCCCAGGCAGAGACTCGGCACTACCTTCAGATAGGGAGGTGGAGGTTCTGGAGGGGTTGAGCTTCGATGAGGCCGGTAAGCTTTGTTTCCTTGGTTTTGAAAACCCTTGATTTGTTTGTGATCTTAGATGGTCCCTCTTTTTATTTCCTTCGCAGTTGTGTCTGCGTCGATGAAGCAACTTTTGGCGGTGATGCATGGGCCTAGAACGACTGGGATTCTTCCCCTGAAAAGGGTAAGGCGGGGTCTGATTGTGCTTAGCTTTTGTTCACTTCTTGTTGTCCCCGAAGGTGATTTTGTGTTTGATTCAGAGTTTAATGCAGCCGTGGCAGAAATGTCCACCTCCGATGCTGCATTTATCGTGGCCGACTTGAGCAAGAAGCTTGCCCACGCTAGCCGTATTTTGATACAAAAGGCCATGCGGACGCGGACCTTCGGGTCAAGAGCGCCACTGAGAAGCTGAGCTTGTCGGAGAAGCTATGGCGGGCTGAGGCGGAAGTTCTCGCTCTAAGGGATGAGAATACACAATTGAAGGGGAAGTGTACCAGGCAGGAGGCAGTAGCGAGGGACAATGAGAGGGTTCTTGAAAACCTTCGGAAGGCGGTGGATGATGACGCCAACGAGAAGAAAGCTCTTAGGGATAAGGTTAGTGAGTTGGAGGCGATTCAAACTAGGGTGGCGGAGCTCGAGGGGGTTTTCCCGGAGGTTGCCGCTTGGGCCGACGCGGTGTACCAAGAGTACAGGAAGGCTCTTGCTGCCCTTGGAGCGGAGCCTTTGCCCTTGCCTGAGCCGGCCGAAGGTCCCCAAGTTTTCTTTTAGCTTTTGGATTGGTTGCTATCGGAGTTCGAGGGCCTCGGGGAGGTGATGAGCGTTGCGAATGATAACGCGGCGTCCGTCTCCTTCGAGGGGCTTGTTGGGAACCTTCTCCGTGCTGGCGCCGTTGACCTCTCTAAGATCGAAGGGGACTTTTAGTACGTTCCCTACGAGGGTTTGTCCGAAGAGGTTGACAGGATTCAGAATGTCAAGATTGTATACTTCGAGTGCTTCTGGGAGCCTTCGAGGAAGGTCGCAGTTAGGACCCTCGCGGCTGCTGCGACAGGGGTAAGCTTTCTTTCAGAAGGCTCTGAGTTTTTTTTGGTTTTTGGCTTTCTCGTGGTAAAACTTTGTTATTTGAGCAGGAATTAAATCCTGATCAACCTTCGGGGGTCGATGGGACACACGAAGCGAGCAGGTCTCCTTTGGGACGCGTAGCGTACGGATCGCCGAGAGCTCAGGTGTAAAGATTAGCTTGTAGGGGTTTGTTTTGGGGGCTTTAGAACTTGTTTGTAAATATTCCCATGATGCAGGACGTGAACAACGCTAGGGTTTCGATGAGCTGGGAGGCTTTCAGCCTTGCTCGTCCCGGATGCAGCGTTGCAGAATACTTGTGCTGGTCCGGACGTGATTCATTGTAACCTTTTTTCTTTCGTTCGCATGTTAACTTCGTGTTGCTTCTCGATGTGTATATACTCTCGGGATTGTTTTTCCCGGGGCTTCTTGTTGCGCATCCTTCGGGCTCCCTCTCTGTGTGCATCCTTCGAGATGCCTTTGGCCGGGCATCCTTTGAGATGACTCTTTTGAATGCATCCTTCGAGGTGCTGTGTTTTGTGCACCATTCGAGGTGCCTTGTGATGTGCATCCTTCGAGGTGCCTTGTGATGTGCATCCTTCGAGGTGTTGTTTTTGTGCATCCTTCGAGGTGCCTTGTGATGTGCATCCTTCAAGGTGCCTTGTGATGTGCATCCTTCGAGGTGCCTTGTGATGTGATGTGTTAGGCATATTTGCACCTGAGGTTTGCAGAGTAGTACTGTCGTGGGGCTCTTGGAGAAAAACGTCTCCCCCCAGCCTTCGTTTTTTTTTGCCGAAGGATCTTTTTGGAGGTAATTTGCTGTTGTCCGAGGCGGCGCTCATTAGGGTGGTTCTTGAAAAAACGTCTCCCCCCCTTCCTAACGAGTCGTTGCCCGGAGGAATGATTTGTTTGGTAATGAGGCAACGCGCTGAAACTTTGTATTTTGTGAAAAAACGTCTCCCCCCTTTCTTGCGCGCTGTTGTCTTCGAAGGGTTTTGTTCTTTTCGTTGCTGGGTAAATTGAATGATGTGTGCCAATGGTTAGGATGGAAAAAATGTCTCCCCCCTTTCTGGCATCCATCCTTCGATGCTTCCTTAGTTATTTTGGGTTCGGACCTTTTGAAAGGTCGAAGCCCCTTGGCGTTTTTGTGATTGTTTCCGTTTTTTGCCGAAGGTTTTTTGGTTCGGACCTTTTGAAAGATCGAAGCCCCTTGGCGTTTTTGGGATTGTTTTTGTTTTTTGCCGAAGGTTTTTTGGTTCGGACCTTTTGAAATGTCGAAGCCCCTTGGCGTTCTTTTTGCACTTTTTGTGTCTAATTTGCCGAAGGTGTTTTGGTTCAGACCTTTAAAAGGTCGAAGCCACTTGGCGTTCTTTTTGCACATTTTGTGACTTTATTGCCGAAGGTCTTTTGGTTCGGATCTTTTTGAAGGTCGAAGCCCCTTGGCGTTTGTTTTGCACTTATTGTGCCTTTTTTGCCGAAGGTTTTTTGGTTCGAACCTTTTTAAATGTCGAAGCCCCTTGGCGTTTGTTTTGCACTTATTGTGCCTTTTGTGCCGAAGGTTTTTTGGTTCGGACCTTTTCAAAGGTCGAAGCCCCTTGGCGTTTGTTTTGCACTTATTGTGTCTTTTGTGCCGAAGGTTTTTTGGTTCGGACCTTTTTAAAGGTCGAAGCCCCTTGGCGTTTGTTTTGCACTTATTGTGCCTTTTGTGCCGAAGGTTTTTTAGTTCGTACCTTTTTAAAGGTCGAAGCCCCTTGCCGTTTGTTTTGCACTTATTGTGCCTTTTGTGCCGAAGGTTTTTTGGTTCGGACCTTTTTGAAGGTCGAAGCCCCTTGGCGTTTGCTTGGATACGTATGCATAGTTTACGGATTCTGTATACTTTGCTAACTTATTATTTTGTGTAGCATATAGATGCTTGCCGAAGCTTGCCATTTGGGCTGCTTAGGCGAAGGTGACACTTTATTTGGGAGAATTTCATTTCATTGAAATGGTTTACAATGGGTCCGCCTCGTCAAAAACCTCACCTCCGGTGTGGAGTTTCCCCCTGTGAGGAAAAGAGTACGACCCTTTTACAAAGTAAAAAAGAACTGAAAGAGTTTGCGAAGGTCCGCAATCGCTTATAGTTTCGCAATGCGACCTTTTTACAATCTTAAATGTAGTACTTTTTAAGGTTGTCCGCATTCCAAGGATGTTGCAGCTCATTGCCTTCGGCGTCAGACAGGTGATATGACCCTGGCCTGTTGCACTTGATTACTAGGAACGGCCCTTCCCACTTGGATTCAAGTTTGCCGGAGGTTTCTGCGTTTGGCTTTCTTTTTAGGACCCAGTCTCCGACTGTGATGCTCTTTTTTACGACCTTCTTGTCCCTCCACTTCGTGGTTTCTTGCTGATACTTTTCTATGTTTTTCGAGGCTTGTAGGATATCTAGCTCCATGAGGATGTCATCCGAGGGGATGGCCTCAACTTGGTGGGTTACCCTTAAGCTTCGGTTTTTGAGCTCCTCTGGTGTCATTGCTTCGGCACCGTAGAGTAGACTAAATGGGGTGAACTTGGTGGTTCTTGATTCTGATGTGTTGTGGGACCAGATGACCTTCGGGAGTTCATCGGCCCATTTGCCCTTTTTCTGATCAAACAGGCACTTTTTGATGCTGCCTAAGATGATGCCATGGGCTTTTTCGACGGCCCCGTTGGATTGCGGGTGGTACACCGAGGCAAAGATTATCTTCGTACCCACACTGTAACAGAATTCTCTGAAAAGCTGTGAATCAAACTGTTTGCCGTTATCTACAGTGATCTCCCTTGGGACCCCGAACCTGCAGATGATGTTCTGCCAAAAGAATTTTTTGATTGTTTCTGAAGTGATGTTTATTAGTGGCTTGGCTTCGATCCACTTTGTGAAGTACTCAACGGCAACTGTTGCGTACTTGTAGTTGCCCTGAGCTGTTGGTAGAGGTCCCACTAGGTCAATTCCCCATCTTTGAAGAGGCCAGGACGGAGGTAATAGCTGAGTTGGCTCCGAAGGTT
This sequence comes from Panicum virgatum, assembly GCF_016808335.1. NCBI lineage: Eukaryota > Viridiplantae > Streptophyta > Magnoliopsida > Poales > Poaceae > Panicum > Panicum virgatum. Next base: position 5,323,200 of record NC_053145.1, read on the forward strand.
TTGAGGACTTCGGACCCATCATTTGACATGCTTGGCATGTTTTCACTATGTGCTGAGCATCCTTCAGCGTCGTTGGCCAGAAGAATCCTTGCCTGAAGGCTTTGGAGACTAGTTGTCTGAAGCCGATGTGGGATCCGCATAACTCGGAGTGAATTTCCTTGAGGAGTTTGATTCCTTCGGTTGTCGAGATGCACTTTAACCATGGGCTGGTTACGCCTGACTTGAACAGCTCTCCCTCGGAGATAACATAGCCTCTCGCTCTCTGGAACATTTTCTTCTCTTTCTCATTTGGCAGCTCGATGTTTCCCCAAAGGTACTCCATTATAGGTGCTCTCCAATCTTCGGCTGAGATGATTGAAACTTGTTTTTCTTTTTTCGGCTTGACTGATGGTTCTGTGATTTCTTCGAAAAATACATCCGAAGGTAACTGCTCTGTTCTTGATGCTGCCTTTGCCAGCTTGTCGGCTTCGTCATTCATGTGCCTCGGGATGTGAACGATGTCGAAGCCCTTGAAGTACTTTTCCATGGATCTGACGGCATCGAGGTACTCGATGAGCTCTAGTTTTCTGGCCTCCGAGTCCTTTTCGATGTGGTCTCTGACAACCTTCGAATCTGTTCTGACTATGAAATTTTGATGGCTGAGGGCTTTCATTTTGCGAAGGCCCAGGAGCAAGGTTTCGTACTCGGTGGTGTTGTTGGTTGATGATTCGTGGTTGCCGAAGGTTAGTCGTGCTGCGTATCTTGTTTTTGCTCCCGAAGGAGATTCTATGATTGCCGCAATACCCGCTCCGTCGTTGCACCAGGCCCCATCGCAGTGCATGATCCAGGTTTTAGTCGAAGGTTCCTCCTTGAAGGTTGGGGATGTCCAATCGGCAATGAAATCTGCAAGTACTTGTGATTTGATGGCTGTTCTTCTTTCGAAGTCTATGTAGAACTCCGAGAGTTCCGAAGCCCATTTGGCAATTCTGACTGAGGCTTCCCTGTTGCTGAACAAGTCATGCAAAGGTTGATCTGTGACCATGATTATCTTGTGAGCTTCGAAATAGTGTTGTAGCTTCCGAGCAGACATGACTACTGCGTATGCAATTTTCTCTAGCTCTGAGTATAGGAGTTTCGAGCCTACAAGAGCTTCGGATACGAAGTAGGCGGGTAGCTGCTGCTTCTTTCCTCCAACGTCTCTCTCGAGGACGAGCGCTGCACTGACAGCAGAGTAGGATGCTGCGATGTACATGAGCAACACGTCCTTCGGGTCATGTGAGGTCATTTTGACCATGTTTTGGAGATGGTTTTTGAGTTCCTGAAGGGCTTTGCTTTATTCGTGGCCCCACTCAAATTTGTTTGCATTGCGAAGGACCTTGAAGAATGGTAAGCTTCGGTATGCAGAGCGGGGGATGAATCTGTTTAGGGCTGCTATCCGCCCTGTGAGTTTCTGTACGTCCTTGATGGACTTTGGCTCCTCCATGTTCCAAAGAGCTTTTACTTTGTCGGGGTTTGCTTCGATGCCTTTAGTGGACACTAGGCATCCTAGCACCTTTCCTTTGTGAACTCTGAAGATGCACTTATTGGGGTTCAAGGACAGTCCTGCTTTTCTTAAGCTTGCGAAGGTTTCAGCCAGGTCTGCCACATGGTTGCTTCTTATTGAACTGGTTACAACAATATCATCAACATAAGCCAGGATGTTCCTTCTAAGTTGGTGCTCTAAGACCACAGGATACATTCTTGAAAAGGACTGTCATGCATTCTTTAATCCTTCGGGCATCCTCACGAAGCAGTAGGTGCCGAAGGGAGTTATGAAGCTTGTTTTTTCTTCGTCCTCTTTCCTCATCCAAATCTGATGGTATCCGGAGAAACAATCCAGCAGAGACATTAGTTGACTGTTTGCCGCATCATCGACGACTCTGTCGATTCTTGGCAGTGGGAAATCATCCTTCGGGCAGGCTTTATTGAGGTCAGTGAAATCGATGCACATGCGCCATTTGCCATTCTTCTTTTTGACCGGCACAGTGTTTGCCAGCCATGTTAGGTATTTGACTTCTCGAATAACATTTGCATCTAGCAGTCTTTGGACTTTGGCCTTGACCGCTGCGACTTTTTCGTCTGCCATTTTGCGAAGCTTTTGCTTCTTTGGCTTGATGTTTGGGTTGATATCCAAGCGGTGCTCAATGATATCTCTGCTGACGCCCCGTAGGTCACTAGCGGACCATGCAAAGACATCTTGGTTCTTGCGGAGGAACTCAAGAAGCTCTTTTTCCTCCTCGGGCTCGAGGGTTGCATTGATGGTTACCATCTTGTCGGGTAGGTGTACGTCAAGGGGGACCTTCTTGACTTCGCAGTCTTCCTCGAAGGTTGCTTTCTCGCTGTCTCTCTGCTGCTCTTTGAAGGTATCAGGCTTAGATTCAGTCCGAAGGTTGTGGACATTTTTCTGGCTTGGGTGTATCCCCACTCTATGTCTCGTGCAAGCTGCTGGCCTCCGCAGATGGTGATGACCCCCGCGGGAGCCGGAATCTTCATGCACAAGTACAGCTGATGAACGATAGCTTCGAACTTGTTGATTGTTCCCCTTCCTAGGATTGCTCGGTATGGGTAGGGCATCTCTACCACATCGAAGGTGATGTGCTCTGTTCTTGCGTTAGCTGTGTCTCCGAAGGACACAGGGAGTGACAGTTTGCCGATTGCGTTCACTCTTTTTCCTCCGAATCCCATTAAGGGGATATCCGAAGGCTGTAGCAGGCTTCGGTCGATACCCATCTTATCGAAGGTGTCGGAAAAGATGATGTCTGCAGAACTGCCAGTGTCAACTAGTATCTTGCCAATCCTCCAGCCTTGAATGTTTGCCTCGATGACAAGGGCATCTGTGTGTGGGTAGCTGATGAGGTTGACATCTTCTTCGGAGAAGGTGATTGGAGAGTGTGACCACTGGGTTCTCTTGGTTGGACCTTCGGAGACGATGCAATGGAGTTGCCTGAAGTAGTCCCTGCGCTGTCTCTTATTTTCGAAGTCCAGGGTGGAACCTCCGGAGATGGGCATGATCATACCGAAGGATGGTAGTGCCGCGGGTTGGTTATTTGTGGTTTGGTTTTCTTGTTTTGGTGGGTGGACTGGGGGTGATGGTAGCTGCTCTTGAGTTGGTTGAGCTTGGGTGGTGGGTTGAATGGTTTGCGTTTGAGGGTTTGGCTGCGGCTGCCAATTGTGATTGTAGTTGTAGTCAAACATGGGTGGGCGGTATGCTTGGGTAAATGTGGGGGGTGGAGCGAACGAAGGTTGTGTATACTGTATTTGTTGAGGAGCTTGTGGAGTCTGAGGCCATGTAGTGTGACCAACTAGCTTGGCTTTTTTCTTGGACTCCATTCTGTCGAGGGTCTTTTTCTTCTTCGGGCACTGGTTTGTTCTGTGGTTAGAGTCAGACCCTTGGAAGTGGCAGAAGAATTTTTTGGGTTCGCGCGAAGGTCCGCGACCTCGACCCCTTCCTCTGCCACGACCTCTGCCTCGTGCCCCGGATGAAGGTTGCTTGTCGTTTGAGCGTTGGGGTTCCGACTCTGGCGGTGTTATGAAGGGATCGAAGGTTATATGATCCTCATCTTCATGCGAAGGTTCCAGAGGTAAGATGAGCTGGTGAGCTGGCTGCTTCTCTTGCTGCCATGTTTGCTGGTTGTATTTTTCTGCCTGATGCATGATTCTTCTTTGCTCGACCCTTCTGCGGTGGTCGGCGTCTGACTTCACGTACTTTTCTGCTTCTGAATAAAGCTCCTCTAGAGTCCTCAGAGGCTCTCTTATGAGGTGGGAAGCAAGCTGGCCAGGCAGGAGACCCTCGATGCATTTCTCTATCGCATCTTTCTCTGGGAAGTTTCGAATTTGAGCCTTCTTTTGGACGAACCTCCGGAAGTTGTCATAGAGAGGCTCACGGTCATGCTGGGGGCATTTGAAGTCTTTTACAGTGTTGGTGTTGAGCCTTCTGAAGCCCTGGAAGTCCTGGAGGAGCCTTCCTTTCAGCTGATATTAGTTGTTGATTGATTGCGGAGGCAAATACGAGTACCAGTTGGCCACAGAACCTTCGCAGGCCATGACGAAGGACTTGGCCATGGTGGAGTCGTCACCTCCGGCCGACGTGATGGTTGCTTCGTAGGCCATGAGGAACTGAGTTGGATCTGTTGTAGCGTTGTACTTGGGGAGCTGTGTGGGCTTGTAGCCGAGCGGCCATGAAGTTCGCTGCAGAGCGACTGAGAGTGACGAGGTCGGGTCAAATGGGAGGTTGACCGGCGGTGGCCTTTGGTTTTCATTGTGAGCGAAGGCTGTCTGGAGGATGACGCGGTTTTCTTGCTGGGAGGAAACTTCGGGCATTTCTTGGTATGCCCTCTGCAAGCTCTCAACTTCTGCCTCCATCTCTGCTAGCCTGCGCCTGGCCTCGGCTAGCTTGTTTGCCTGGTCCAGTACCCTCTTTTTTGTGGCAAGTTGAGCTTCGATGTTCTTTTTCTAGATTTCAAGGGCCTTGAGCTTGAGTGCTGCTTCTGTGAGTTGATGAGCTTCGGTGTTTTCAATGTTATCAATCGGGTCTCCTTGAAGAGCAGCTTCGTTGGTGACGTCTTCAATTCGTGGGTTGGCTCCTTCGTGCTGCGGTTGAGGGCCATCGAGGATACGGCCAGGCTCAGTGGAGGTGCTTGTGGTGCCGGCGGTGGCTTTCTTCTTCGCTGGGGCCATCGTGGGTTGTCTTTCGAGCCCCCACGGTGGGCGCCGCTATTGGGATCTTAGCTTCTTAGACGCCCAGACAGGGAGCATGAACAGTATGAAGATGGCAATGAAAGTAGGTGCTGAATTCTCCAATAATAATCAGAAAATTCAACCCTTTACACTGTGGAGAGAGGGAGCTATTTATACCCCTAGCCATCGGCCAGGTTTTCCTAAATTGCCCCCTCCCAACTCAGTTACAGCTCACTTTTAGCCGGCTTCGGGGTAAAATTACAAGGTGAGAGGTGTACAAATCCGACCTTCTCACGTATTCGAGAGTTGTACAAATCCGACCTTCTCACATATTCACGTTTCACACACATATCTACAACCGACGAAGGTTTTCACTTCCTTCGGGGACCTCCGGGAGTCACAGCCATGATGGTTCCATCAACGAGCAAACAGCCGTCACCTTCGTTCCCGAAGTTGATCCCCTTTACCCGAAGGTCCTGGTCTTCGAACTTGTGCTTCTGAGCAACCATTCGTCACCTTCGGCCGGACGAAGGTGATATCCTTCGTCGCCGAAGGTATTGGTCTTTGCGCTTGCGCTTCTGGGCAGCCATCCGTCACCTTCGGCCTACAGAAGGTGATGTCCTTCGTCCCGAAGGTCATGGTCTTTATGCTTGCGCTTCTTAGTGTTCATCCGATACCTTCGGGTATGCTTGGCTTCTTCTCGTTGGGGCCCTGCAAACAAGTTAGGGAGCATTTCCGAGGGTGAGGGCTTGACCCGAAGGTCCAATCCCCAACAGCGCTATCGAATCATATAAAGAGGGGGGTTTGTGCAATAATTGTGATTTAAATAAACAACAAACTCGAACTCTTATCTAAGAAATACATAAGGGTATCTAGGTGACTTCCCTCGCACGCTTGCCTTCGAAGCTCCTTTTCTTCTTTAATCAGACTGAGGACCCGTGTAGGAGATTGTGAAATCCCCTGGAAGATGCGACGGTTCCGTTCATTCCACACATTCCGAGATGTATAAATCAATAATGCCGCAACCCGACCCCTATTTTCTGCATTCGCCGCACACAGTGATGAATTCCACCAGTCCTCGACATCAACGCCTGGTACTGGAATGCTGATCAAACCGTCTGACCACATGTGCACCAGCCACCAAACCTCTTGTGCAAAACAACAATGAAGACAAAGGTGTGCCGCTGTTTCTTGTTCCTGATCACACAAGCAGCAAAAAGGGTTACACTCCACTCCCTTTGGCGACAAGACATCCACTGTTTGAATCTTCACCTAGACAAGCAACCAAGCGAAAAAACGATGTTTGCCTTCTGTTTTTGCCTTCCAAATTGCCTGAGTGTTGAAAGTGCAGTAGCTCCCCACAAACTGAATCTCCTATGCAGCCTTTGAAGAATACAAGCCATTTGCTATCCATTCCCAAGAAATTTCATTAGGTACCTTTGAGAATTGAACATCTTGCACCACCTCCCACAGCAGGATAAGATGTACTCTACCATTTCTTCTGTTGTCGACGTCCGCCATAGACCTCTTGTTCAGGTTCCATTTTCGATCTCTTCTCTAACCATCAGTCCCTTTCTCCAGGCAAGCCTATATAAGTTTGGAGCCAAATCTCTTGGAGCATGACCACCCACTCAGGATGAATTCCAGAACTGAGCTTTTGTGCCATCGCCTATTGTCACAGTAGTGTTTTTATTTTTCTTCTCTGTTGAGATTGTCGATCACCATGCTCCTACATAAAAATTGTAGTTGAGCTCTAAACTTTTGAATAGATCCCATTTTCAAGTGCGATTTGTTCATCTTCCCTGTTCACTCCATGAGAATTCGGTGCCCCAATCTGTTCGGCTGCTCTTTCGATGGCAGAGCGTCTGAGCTGCAGGAACGGCCAGCACCTAGACAGCTATTTTAGACTACCCCTGACCCCATGTCATCTCTACGAGGTGACCGAGGGAGCCCCGACTGCCGCGCCCCAGCCCCACTCGCGCCCTAGAGTGGCCAGCGGCGCTAGGCTGCGGCGGCGGGCAACGGTAGCTCCAAGTGGCGGCCCCGCATTTTTTCACTCCGCTACTCCCCTCTCTTCTCTACCCCGCCTCCTTCCCCATGGACTCCCTCCCCATTCCCTTGGCCGTAGAATCAAAGCTCGTGGAGGCTGGATGCCCTGATCCGCACATCCCATGACCGGATCCTCTCGGATTTGGCCGCGGGAAGTCTTCTCCGGCATGGTGGTGCAGCAAGCTCCGGTCGCCGGCCATGCTTCCTACTGCTGCTCTGGACTCTGGGTCGCTGGGTTGGGGCAGAGCGAGGCTCGCCCTCCACGAGACTCGCCGGATCTGGTGGCTCGGCAGTAGGGCGATGCAGCAAACGGCACGGAGCTGCGAGGAGACGAGTGTGCATCTGCTAGTGGCGGTGAGGGCAGCTGGTCCTTGCACGGTTTGTACTGTCACTCACAGGCTTCGATGTGCGTGGCTGGTCAAGCCCAGCTGCTCGATCTGAGGCACGCTCTCTAGCGTTGGGTTTTTTAGGGTGCTACGAGGAGAGCGAGTGAGATTCTCAGGGTGCTCCACACTGGAGACAAGGGTGCTACGAAGCACCCCCTTAGCTGAGGTGCTAGATCTTGCACCGGGTGTTACAAGTAAAGCAAAAAAAAAATACTCGTACTTGGTCAGCTGGGATTGGTGGGAGAGTGGAGAGAAAAGTTAGATGATGATTTTTATATTTGGCTGGGCACCAGGCTAGGAGAGGCTTCACGCTGGAGCAAAACAACTTGAACTTTACCTTCGTGACGTGTCATTGGTGCTACATAGCCAAACGGATATACGCTGCTGCTGCTCTCACTACAACAAGGTCTTCGTCACGTTCGGCGAGTTTAAGGCCATGAGGTGATTTGCCAGGTGCTAATGTTGCTGCAGGTGGCGTGATGTTTTTGCCGTTTAGTTAGTGTGGGAAGTCTGTGCGAAGGCTATGCACAACTTCATGTCGGTGCAGATGACGTCGATGCCCTTGGCTCAGGGTGCAGCTCACCTTGTTGGAGGTGTCGTTATCGAGCTTCCTAGCTTGAAACCATAGGCAACCTCTGGTGTGAAAACTTTGCTCTGAATTACCAGACAGGCGACAATGGTGTCTTGATGTCGTCTTCCTTCTTGGAGGTGTCTCTTTGGAGGCTCATCACTAGCCGTTCAACTAGGAATTTATGTAACCCCGGGGGTTAATCTTTTTCACTAGTCGCTAATCATATGCTTAAATATGGTTATTAAATAAATCTTATCATTAGTGGTAATTGTGCATGTATAATTACATTTTAAATTTCATGTCATCCCATGCATTCAAACTTAATTATGTTTGTGCAAATTTCTGCTATTACATATTTGACCAATATTTTGAAAACTTAGTTTAGTTCAAAGCTACAGTCAGTGCTCACACCATAGCTCACATCAACTTTTGCCCAAAAGTAATCTACAACTTTCATTTTGATCAAATTTCAAGTTTCAGTATGAAGTTTTGAGTTTTCCCTAATCAAAACCGAGTCGAAATTCGTTTGAAAAACTCTCTCCTATTTCACCTACTCCCGGCGCCCATATCGTGCGCCCATCCTCCACGCGTTGCCGCCCCTGCGATCTTTGCCCTCCATGCCGAGCTAGGCCTTATCCTTTTCCCCTAGCATCACATTCTTCCATCCCCATCTCCTCCTTTCTTCCTGGTCGAGCAGAGGCGCACTGTCAGTGCCCCGACCATCCACGCCGCTCCCACTCCAATTCCGCATGCCCAGCGCCTCTCCAACCTCGTACCCCACCCCGGCCGCGCATTCCCCACCCCGGCTGCGCATTCCCCATCCCACCGTGCATTTCCTCGGCCGAATCGATCTCCGCTCAGGTCGGCCGCCATTGGAACCATACCAGAACTCCGGCCACGTGTTGATCCCCTCCCTCCGGCCACTTCCGCGCCAATTGGAGCTCACGATGAGTGTCCTCGCGTGCTCCTCTTTGTATTTGGCCTCTTTCCCCTTCCCTTCCAACACCGCCACCACCGGAATGCCGCCGGCCGGCCCGCCAACCTTACATCTCCGACCGCGGCCACCCCCTGTGCAGGCCCGCATGGCGCCTCCGCGTGCGCCGGCTCTGACGGGCCCCCCTGACTGTGATCGAGCCCTGCCGCCTGGGCCACGCGCCGGCGGAAACGCCGCCGTCGCCGCCGTGCCTGGCAGATTGAGCTTGCCATGGCACTGGCAAGCTTGGGGTTGATCGTAGCCTCCCACTGACTGGTGGGGCCCAGTTATCAGCCCCTGTTTAGGGTTTAGGGTTTTCTAGATTGTTTATTTTGTAAAATTCGGAGAAAAATGCAGAAAAATTCTAAAAATGCAAAATCAATTTTATGAGTCTTTTTATATCCAAATCTTTATAGGAGAATTATTCATGCTTGTGAAATGTTAGTTTTGCCCCTATTAGCATTTATTTTGTGCTTAAGCTTATTTATTTAATATCTGCAGATATAGAAGTCCAAAAATTGTGAAATTTATGCATTAGCCTAGTCTTTGCATGTGTAGTTAAATTTAAAATTCTCAGGCCCACAAGATGTATGCATGTTTGTAGATGTTTAATTGTTCAACTTGTCTTGCTAAGGTAAAAATAAATACTTTCTGTTATCAATAAATGTTGGTTATTTTTTGTTGCATGCTTTATCCATAGCTTGTCATGCTGGCAAAATTTGTTACTAAATCATGTCGTCAAGTTAAGTTATTGTGTTTGATTTAGTTTCTAGCTATAGGTTTCCTTTTATGTTGTTGCAAAGAAATGTTTTTCTGCATATTTGAATTCATCAACTAAATTCTTCCTCATGTGTAAATCATGTTAAATCTTTTAGGATCAAAATGTGGGTTGCTTTTATTTACCTTCTATATGATTGGCTGTCATTAAATAAGCTCTCTAGTTTATTCCTTTTCATTTTGTGTCTGTGCTTAACCTTTTCAAACAAGTTAGTAATACTTTTTGAAAGAAACACTTCAGACTAAATTATTTGAAATCTGAACTCTTCAAGCAGCACTTTTCCTTTATGAGTTTGGTTGCTTTGTTTACTTGGTAAATGATTGCCCAGTCATATCTTTTCTGTTAGTTGCATTGCATCATGTGCTATTTTTCCTTAAGGTCATGCGCTTGCATCCTTTCATATCACCTAGGTATGCTAGATCTGCGACCCGTGGAACTGAAGGGCGATGTCGAAGCCGCACCAGAAGATGGTGTACTAGTGGATAGATCCAGAAGATGGAAAGACTAACCGGAGTACATGCAAGGACCAGAGATGTTGTCAAGCCGATGGAAGCTAACTAGCTAACTTTGTGTCAAACTCCAGGCAAGAATTGGAGTGTAACCCTTAATTTCAATTACATTGGTTATATATTTAATTATTATGCATTAAGTTTTCTAGGTGTTGATTGGAACTTTAGATGCATGATCCTCAGTTAATCTACTAGTATGTGTAGGTCGTTAGTATTGTCATGCTTAATTATGATTCGGTAGAAGTCGAGTGATTTTCTGTCACTCTCGAGATATAGGACCTTGTTACTTATGGCAAAGTTACTTGAGAATGAATCAATGAGGAAATAAAAATGGAGACCAAGCAAAGACGAGTTTGGTTAAGAATGTGAAATGGATAGAAAGTAAGCCTCTGCATGTGTCAGTTAAGGACCGAACTGTTGTTGGCAGTGCTGATCAAGGATTGAAGAGTACTAACCACATGCTGAGTTGGAGGTAGTCGAAATTGGTAAGCTGCGTACCCGATATACAACGATACTTTTTTTGAATCGAGGCCATCCCACATTTCCATTCCAAGAAACGGAAATACAGAAGTTTTGAGAACAAGTAGCAGGGAGAAAAGAGGGAGGGGGGAGAGGGCTAGGAGAGACAGGTCCTAGCGTGCGCAGCAGTTTGACTTGATTCAAGCCAAACAATCACACAAGGCCTCGGAGAACAGAAGTAGGGTTATTAAAAGCCCAAACAGAGAGGCTAAACTAGTACCAAGAAACCAAAAGACACAGCAACACAGTTTGTTCACACCAAAAGGACCGCAACATGCGGCGAGGCTTGTTCTCACGCATCCTCTTCATCAGGCACAGCATCCCTTCTATCTTCATCAGTTGCCTGTGGAGGGAGGATCGTTCTGGTTGTAGAGCGCCTCTCAGTAGACAACATCTGGCAGGCCAACGACAGCAGCAACCCGACTCCATCCTTGATCTGAGACTGGATCTCCTCCTTGTGTAACCCTGCCCAATAGTTTAGGAAAGCACAGGCATGACAGACAATTTCGGCAGGATGATGTATCATCTTAGCATTGAAGCAAGCATCGTTCCTGGTTTTCCAGGTCGCCCAACAAATAGCTGCAAGTAAAAAAGCATAGAAATGACTTTTTGCTGGAAGCCAAGTTTGGCTCCAGATCCAAAACTGGTTCAGGGAAGTAGGGATGTTAATAGCTCCTAGAGATTGGGCAACGATTCCCCAAACAACTTTAGCGGTGGGGCATGTGAAGAAGAGGTGATTTAATGATTCCAATTCGTCACAATTCCTTTTCGTCAAATTTTCCTTGGTAAGTAGAGCACCTTGTTCCATTAACCAAAGGAAGATTTTAATCTTGTAGGGAATGTGTGCTTTCCAGATTCTGGAAAAGGAATCACCAGAAACCTCCCTAGATAATCGATCATAAGTAGATTTAACAGTGAAAACTCCTTTAGGAGACCACATCCAGGATACTGTGTCCTTGTTTTGTGTTAGAGGAAAGTTCAGAGCTTGTTGTTTCAACAGCTCCCATTGATCATGCAAAATTGTAGGGAGCTTGATACAAAGTGGAGTATGACCATTTTTCCTAACAAACTCCACAACAGAAATATGTTTGCATTCATTTAGTTCAAACAGTACAGGGTGCTTGATACAAAGTGGACTATTTTCCAGCCAACAATCCAGCCAAAACAAAATGTTTTCACCATTCTGGATCACTGGTTTCCTGCCAGCCAAGTAGATATTCCTAACTTTCAGCAAGTCTTTCCACATAGGTAAATCATCTAGTTTTGGTGGGATGGTGCTAATGGCCCTATTTTTAATGTACTTGTTCATAACCAGGGTCTGCCATAAGATATACAATGATACTTTGAATCACGACTTGCTACTCTGGGAGTTCGATGATGGCAGGTGTTGTATGTCACCTTCGGGTTCATTGGGTGTTTGTCATGTGAGGTTCCTCACCCGAGTTTTGGCAGGCATGGTTCGGATGTCAGAGTGATGATGGGTATAGTTTCCATGTGTGGCCCGATGTGGTTTGCACGTGTCATGTGTGTTAGGTCCACCTTGCAAGGTTAAATCGGATCAATTCGCCGTGACTCGTGGATATGAGAGCCTTGATCTCTTTATCACATCGTAGTAAAGAAGTGGAATGAGAAGGGAAATGTGATGACCTGAGATGATATTCTTGGAGGATTAATGTGAAGGGAAATGTTTATGCAAACTTAGTTGGTACTTATTATATTAAACTTGTGCTAAAATATTGAAAGTAAGGATCCACTATTAGTAGCTAAAAATAAACTCTAGAGTAAAAAACTTTACATATTAGGAGTTGTCTAAGTATATATCATTAGTCGTGTAAGTCTTGTTGAGTATTAGTATACTTAGGTTTGTTGTTACCTTGTTTCAGGTGTTGATGATGTTGGTTGGAGCTAACCAGGATTCACATCGGTGGGTTCGATGTGACATCCCCACATCTCCGTAGTTATCGTTATTTTTAAATTGAACTTCTATTTAAATTCCCCTACAGGTTGAACTTTGTTAATTTTGTTTTAAACTTAATTTGTAAAACTCTGAGTTGTAAATTAATTTTGAAAATCTTTGTATGGTTGTATCATCCTTGCTCATCTTCACGCAAGACTTCCAGTGTTTTTTGATCCATGATCATTATGGTTTATCGGGATTTACCCGATATATAGACTACCGGATTACACCGTTTTAAATGTGTGGTAACTTGATTAACTATTAAGATGATAGTTAGCGCACTCAAGCCGATTTAATTTGGGTGGTTCTGCCACAATTTACCAAGGGTTTTGTGGTTGTTTCATGCCCCCCTCCTTGCTCCTCTTAGATGCTATTGGCGTTGGTTGTTGCCCTTGTGGTCAGTTGGCGGAGGACGCCGAAAATTTTAGGTGTGGCGGTGGATTACTAGATTATGTTCAAATATTATACGGAAATAAAGGTTCACAACAAAAATAGGATTTAGAAGTACCTCAAATGAAGAAAAACACGTAAAGTACACATCAAATCAACAATTGGACCAAAGAAGCTATCAAACAAAGAGAAAACATAAATTAGTAACGAAATATTAGAGTTAAAATATTAAATGTAATACAAGATACACAATTAGAGTATAGAGTTATACCGGTATATTTATTATTAGTTGCGTCTAGGAGACTTTGGCAATTGCATATTTCTATCTTTTTTCTTCTGAAAAGCCTTCTTGATAGATTCAAGATCAATTCCTTTAAATATCTCCCGCTCAATATACACCACCATCAAGTCATTAAGCCAACCATCGGACATCTTGTTCCGCAACTCAGTTTTAATAATCTTCATGGCTGAAAATGCTCTTTCAACTGATGCAGTTGCTACTGGTAGCAGTAATGCCAGCTCAATTAGGCGATAAACCAAGGGAAATATTTCATGCCTCTTAAGTTCAACCATTTTCATTGCTAGGCTTGCAAGGTCATAACAAGCTCTGAATGCCTCAACTCTTCTAACATGAATAATGAAGGTTTGTAACTGGTCTCTTATTCTTTTCTGGTCATCAAAAGAAAAATCATCCAAATATATATCCGTGAGGCGAGCAAGTTTATTCACATCAAAGTTAGAGAATGAATCTCTAGGATCAAGGCAAGCAAAGCAAGTAAGTAATTCCGATGATACCTCACTGAATCGATGATCAAACTCTGTTGTGATAGCATCTATGGTAGCAAAGAAGGTATCAACACAAAAGTAATGATCTTGAGTGATGTTGTTTCTCCCTCCTTTCCTTGATCTACCAAATCTTGGTACACTATCTTCCATATTTGGTATTGGGATATCATTTTCTTGGCAAAATGTTTTGACTTCTTCAAGTAGTGGCTCATAACCTTCGCTTCTCAAATTGTTCAAACGTGTTTTCACGTCAATAACCAAAGACATGGCCTCAACAATATTTTGATCCTTCTTCTGCAACAGATGAGATAGCTCGTTTGTTATGCGAAGGATCTGTAACATCATCTTCATGATAAACACAAAGCTGAAAGACTCCATAGTAGGCACCAACCCCCCTGCCCTTGATGGATTACGTTCCTCATCATGCACCACTTGCAGAACTTCTATTATTGAGTCCCACATTGTTTCAATACGAAGCAATGTCCTGTAGTGAGATCCCCATCTTGTATCTCCAGGCCTAGGCAATGATGTTTCTTGATGTTGTCCTCTACCTGATGAAATATCTCCACTCTCCAACTTATTCAAAACAATTGTATGATGACTATCAATCAATAAATCCTTCCTCTTACAAGATGCACTAGTGCTGCTCACAATCATGTTCACATAGTCAAAGAAATCCTCTATAGATGAACAACACTTTGAAACCGAAACAACTACCAACTGCAATTGGTGAGCAAAACAATGGATATAGAAAGCATATGGGTTCTCATCACGAATTAGTTTTTGAACACCATTGAATTCACCTCTCATATTAGAAGCTCCATCATACCCTTGGCCTCGTATTTTTGCAATAGTTAAACCATGGGCACTAAGAACCTCCACTATTGCTCTCTTCAATGCTTCTGATGTAGTTAGCTTGACATGCTTGATACCCAAAAATCTTTCAACTACTTGCCCTTTTTTATTCACATACCTATATGAGGAAACTCACAATATTTAGAAATATTATAACAAGATTCATCAACAAGAATAGAGAATAAACAACCACTCATCTCTTCTTTTATGACTTTGGTAACCGCTTGAGCACAACACTCGGCAAGTTCTTTCTGAATTGTTCCAGAAGTCATTTTAGCATTTTTAGGACAAGCAAATTCAAATGCCTGCCTCACTTCCTCATTTCTTAGTTTGTACCAATCAAGAAATTCTAAAAAGTTGCCTTTGTTCAATGAAGTTTCTGATTCATCATGTCCACGGAACGGTTCACCTTGCAAGGCAATATAACTTACAATAGCCAAAGATGTATCTACACGGGTTTCATACTTCTTTTCTGCCTCTTTGGTATGAACTACAATTTTCTCCTTTACACTTGCCCTTTGATTATCAAAATCATCAAATGCCGCTCTTGATCTATTATGAGCACTATTAGGGCCACCAACATGTTTAGGGAGTGCTAAGCAGGCATTCTTCCATTGCCTAAAGCCTTCTTTTGTAAAGGCCTCATAACCAAATTTGTCATCATCTACACCAACTCTTCTAAAAAGATAACAACAAAAGAAATAAGCATTACCATTCACCAAGCTATATTCTAGCCAATTATATTTCTCAAACCATTCTTTTCGAAAGTGCCTTTTATCTTCTCCTCTAGGAAAAACATGACTACTAGGTTGAGTTGGACCTCGTTCCATGAAAGCCCTCCTAATTTCATCTCTAATATTAGGACTAAATTGCTCAATTGGAATCCGAAGCCCCGGATCAGAAATGATATAATCCGGATTGAACTCAGTTATTGTACCTTGATCATTTTCATTGCTACCTGGCTGTTGGCCTATGGTATTGGTGTCCTCCAAATGAGTTTCCACCACCTCTTCCTCCTCTATTATGGCATTACCAACTTCACTTCCATGAGTGCTTGGGTTTGTGCTACTGGATCCGAATGGACTAAAATAGCTCTTTAGATCTGAAATAAATAGTCAAATTCACATTAAAGTAAATTACCTTAAGTTCTCAATCCTATACAACACCCAAAAAATACTTCTCTCACCTCTTTCTTGTGCCTTTCTTTTCCCTTTTCTGCTAGAGCTTGGTTGTTGCTCCATGAAGCTTGAGCCGGCGGCTGCCTTCCCTGTATTTGAGATTCCTTCGGAGAACGAGCTTGAAAAATGTGGTTGGCAGCTCGTAGTGCTGGGCTTTAGCTTTGTCCGTCTCAATCGCAATGGGCATCTCTTGGAGAGCTGCATTATTTCACAAAGCAATCAATTAAAAGTTGCTTGCGCCAAATTAATAAAACGAGCTAGCAACTGATCGATGCACGCACTCACAGTGGACGAAGTGGAGGAGGCTCTTCTCCAACCCCTAAAATCGCAGAATATCACGAAATTACAGAAGCAATCTACTTAGTAAGCTCTCAATTTGAGAATCCTCGTGAATGTGTGTTCGAGATACCTGTGGAGATGGAGGCTCTGAGGGCACCAAGCCCGTTGCGGACGGCCGGACGCCACGAAGGGCCAAACCAGCGGCCTCGCGGCAAGACGAGTACGCTGCAGCAGCTTGAGCTTCGTATATGCGTACGGACAGGTCGGATACTAAGGCTTCAAGCTCCGCGCAGCGCCCGCGGATCTCGGCCTCGACGTCGGCGGCCGTGGCGAGGTCCGCCGCCGAGCGGAATCGGGCGTCGACTAAGGAGCTGCTCCAGCTGCCGCCGCGCAAGCAGCAGCCGCGTGAGGCGCCGGGTGACCGCGTCCCGCGTCCGGGATGAGGTTGCGCTCCAGCGCCGACCGCGCCGCCGCCCCGTAGGCCCGCTCCGCCGCTGACGCCAGCCTGCAGCAGGATGCCGGGGAGGCAGCGAGGTGCCCAGGCGCGTCGGGGACTCGGGGAGCCGGGGACCGGGGCCGGAGGGGCGGAGGGCGAGGGCGCCGCTGCAGGGAGCCGGGATCTGGGCGAGGGCGTCAGGCGTGCGGCGCCTCGGTGCGCAGCCAGTGGGGACGACTCGGACCGTCGGACGAACTGACGAAGTTGCGGCTGCTAGGGTTGTTTCTTCATGGGCCGAGGTATATACATTATCGGCCGGGCCGAGGTATGGCGAGCGCCACATCTCGCCACACTGGGCCCTCCGCCACTGCTTGTGGTTGTTTCATGCCCCCTCCTTGCTCCTCTTAGATGGGATCGGCGTTGGTTGTTGGCCGCTGTTGTGACTTGGCGAGTGTCCTTCTTTGGTGTCTCTGCTTTGTCGATGCTCTTTTTGTTGATGGTGTCAGTAAATCAAATGTCAGGTGTTGTTTCCACCACTTTCATCATTCCCCTTCGAGGTTTCCTCCCATTGGATGGCCATACGTGGAGGCCGGATGTGCTGCAGATGTCATCATCAGCTTCAAGGAAGATCGTTGTATCCGGTGGGCTTTGGCTTGCACCTCTTTCACCACCTTGAGTCCCCTTTCCACTGGGTGGTCCCTTGGATGGAGGGTGACGGCGCAGCTATGAGGGGTGGTGCGGGGTGCAATGGTCATGGCGTCAGCAGCAAGTATGTTGTTCGACGGTGGCACTAAAATTGACAATCGGTGGTAGTTTTTCAGCTTTCGTTTTGACTCTTCGATTTGTTCGCGAGTTGTACTTCTCTCTATTGTACCCTTTGTATCTCTAGGATTATGCCCTTCAATGGAAAAAAAACAGCTGTTTCACTGTTTCTCTCTAGTTGGCATTTTGCTTTTTGTTATTAACTAATACTGCCTCTTCGAAAAAATTCCCTTAGGTTGTAGTAGAACACATGTAGTTTTTTGTTCGTATGTTAGGTCTCTCTCACCCTATTATGTGAAAGAGTCTGAAGACCCGACTAAAATTTGGAAGGAAAAGATACGTCAAATTAGATAACTAGTACACATATATAGCAATCTTGATAAATATTTTTCGTAACCAATAATTATATAAATTATAAAGTTTATTAAAATACATCCAATCAAATGTATTGGATACCCTACCGGAAACTCACTAGTTGTGTGCCTACACCTTTGTCGTGTGCATTCTCAAACGGCAGTACTTAAGAAGCACCTAAAAAAAGATATGCAGGCCCATTAGTTTCTCTGATTGCACATATCCAGGAGGATTACATGCACATAATTGTTGCTGATGATGCCAGAGAATCCGAAAACATGATATATGCCCTTCCATTTTGGCTGCCAATCAAATAATACACTCCATTAATATCACAAGCATGCATGCAGCACACTAGCTTCTATATAATGCACATACAACCAGGGTTAAATTTATCGACCGGAACCGGCCCGGAAACCGCGGTTACCGGTCAAACCGGTCCGGACCGGTTCCGGTTCCGGCCAGTTTCAAACCGGCCCAAATTCAAAATTCAAATTTGAATTTAAAAGATGAAAAATTCTCAAAAAATTCCTAAAAATACTTCAAGTTGCGACGAATCTAATGGTGTTAAATTTTTTCAAATATTCATTCATTTAGTATATTTTGCGAGCATTTGAAGAACAAAAAAAACATGCATACAAAAGTATACAAATACAATGTAAAAGTAGTACAAAAGAGGGTTGGAGGGTTTATTTAGGCTAAAACATGTTATACAAACATTCATTTAGTATACTTTGCAAGCATTTGAATTTAAACCAAAAAAGAAAAAAATTTGAATTTATCCGGTTATCACTCAAACCGGTAACCGGTCAAACCGGACCGGTAAACCGGTCCAACCGGTCGGCTAGCCGATAGGAACCGGTTGAACATGAGTTTTTGATTTGGATTTTGAATTTAGCTGGTTTTTTCCGGTAACCGGCCAAATCGGTCCGGTTTACCGCTACGTGGGCGGCGGGTTTGTCCCACCGGTCGGTAAAAAAAAACCCAGCATACAACTCACCAAAACCTCCACCGTCCCGCATCCCCATCCCCATCCCCACCACTGAACTTTGAGTTGAGCTCAATCGATCTAGCAGCCATGGAGTTGCAGCCCTGCAAGGTCGCAGCAGCAGCAGCCCTAATCTTCGTGCTACTTCTGACCACCGGTACGCGTGGGCTCAGAACAAATCTCTACTGCATTTCCATTGCTTTATTCTAATTAGTTGAAGATGTATGATGTATCTTTAACTTTGAACTGCATGCATGCCACAGGTCCGCAGGCCAACGCCGTGTGCTACGTCTGGGACCGCAGCAAGACGTTCAAGGGAGTCCGCGTGAGCAAGCCCCCCTGCGTCGCCGCCTGCGCAGGCGAGGGGTACCCGAACGGCTTCTGCTTCCTGGACGTCGCCGCCCCGGACCACCGTGTCTGCATGTGCACCGGACCATGCTCGCCGCCGGAGCTGGCGACGACAATGAGAAAGATGGTGATCCCAAATTGATACGATCTTTGGGGGGGGGGGGGGGGGGGGGGACAATGGCGATGATACCGAGTTGATGATGCGTGCATCGGTTCCGTGATGTAGAGTTTGTACTGCCTTAAACAAGATAAACAAATGAAGATTCAGTGTTGGCATCTGATCTAATTTTTTCTTTTCTGTTGAGCTTGTCGATCATCGATCATGCTCCTGCATAAAGGCCCCAGTTGCATGAGGGATGCCTGACATTCACATGGGGTCTTTCGGATCGGACACGCAGCTCGGACCATTCCAGCAAATTAAGACGGAATTAAAACTCTCGCCATTTAACCTGCTATAATATCATTTCTCAAAGAAACGGAAATTAAGGCTGAAAAGAAGAACGAATGGATTGCTGTTATTTGATGAAAAATAGAATAAATGGATTATTAATTCTGCTATACTCATTTTTGCATGCAGAATTAACTTTCTGCTGAGAATGCTTTTGCTTTCCAAATAAAACAAGATAGCCGATTCATGTGCTGCGGCTTAATCATTTTCTTGGAAACATTTTAGCAAAAGATTTGCCTGCTTAATCAGGATTGCAATGCAACTATAACTAATAAAGAAATATATAACAAGGAATTTAATTCCTTAGGAAAAATATATGTAAGCATAAATATCAATCAACTTTCCACCACATATAAAGCCGGAGCCCGGAGGTGCTTCTATAATAAATCCTCAAGAATCTTCTTGTCTGGCAACATCATCATCACAAGAATTGTTCGTTTGTTCACGTGGCGAGGGTAGATTTTTTTCCTGATAGATTTACACTTCTGTTCCGGCTTCATCATCACAGTTTATAAGAACTAGCAAGGTGGCCCGCGCTAATAGCGCGGGTAGCTAGTTTTTTATTTAATTCTTTAAAAATATTTACATTGACAGAAGAGATGTATTTTATAATTTATTTACCTCTCATTTGCTCTTGTTGAATATTATAATACTTGCAGCTTTCTATGCATAGGAGTTCATATCAATCATCACTTTTTATGTTGCTTTATTCTATATTATAGTTGCATATTTTAGTACTTAAACCTGCAAAATCTAAATTTGAGGATTGAATTTAATTTTGGATCACCTTGAATACGGAGCAAATTGTACATAATTGTATTCATATAAAGTTTTTTATAATTATGAAATATATTTATATGTATTTGATAGTTATGTTTGCCAACAATCTATAACTTAGATGTTGGAGTTCGATTTGTATCTTACAATATTTTGATTAATATTTAGCGAAAATATATCTAGTGTAGTTGTTAGAGCACTTAAGTAGCATCTAGCAGATCTAGACCTGACTCATCATCGGAGCGAAATAAAAATGATCATGGATTAGACAAAAAAAGTTATGTTAAAAAATAAGTTGAGGCCTCCTGCTGGCTTTGGTAAATAAATGTTATACAAAACTTATATATATGCGTACTATGTTAATGCATATATGTTTTAAAATTTTTATTTAACCGAACCTATTATTATTTTTCCCAGTTTGGTTACTGCACAATTTATTTGTTTTTAGCCCATATGACTGCATATATTGGTCTACTTTAGAGTTTTGTCATCTCGGTGATAGATAGTTCCATATATATCTTTGTTGTTGTTTCTAACTCTTTTCTTTATTTTTCATTTTCTCTAGCAATTTTTATTGATTTCTCTGTCTTGTATTTTGTTCCTCGGTATATTTGAAATCGATTAGTGTGTATCGCATCCGATGCATCTAATGGAGAAGTTTCCTGTTTAGTATTGTGCCTCAGGGTTTTTTTTCTGAGCGAAGAGGAGCATCGACAACGTACATTTGTTTGAATCATTTGATTTTGTACTGTAGGCAATCGATTTTGAGATAGATTAGCAGGGCTTCAGGCCTGTATCTATGGCTAAAATAATTTCAGTTGTGGCTTCTTTGATGGAGCAGCTTTTTTATGGATATAGAGCTGTTTTGAAAACCGTTCGGTTGAACCGCTTCTTCTATTTTTTCATGAATATATGAAAGATGTCAAATGTCCAACAGGACATGGCTATAATTTAATATTTTTCTCATTCTAATGATATTGTTTATAGACTAAACCAATAAATTCACTTTTGTCCTTTTCTTTTGCCCTCATTTTCTCATTTTTCCTGCCTTCTTTTTCTATTCTTCTTTTTCTATTCTCCTTTTTCTACTTTCCTTACCCGTTCAATCTTGGTGCTTCTTTATCTTTTTCTCTTCTCTTTCTCTATACTTCTTTAGAGGTATCGATCACATTTGTGTTCCATGCCTAGTGTGTACTTATAGAAGATTAGATGGGGATAATAATGTTAATAATTATCTATGCTATTTGATTCCTCACATGACTAACTCCCTGATTTTTCCCATGTATCTATTTAGATTGAGCTAATAATAGTCACATTTATTTGTAGGTTTCGGTGCTTTACCCTTTATCCCAGTGATTATTACTTGTATGGAACTATTATATGCCCATAGAATCATAATTCTTTGTTGACCACCATCAGATTAGTTTGTATAACTAAAGTTGTTCAAGAATATGCAATATTTATGATGATAATTCTTGTTTGGAGAAAGCATTGGTTCTTTAGCGGATATTTCTCTCACATTAATTCGTCTGCGTATTCATTGGCCCACACTTACAATCATAAGGTGCCGATGGTCTTGCAATAGATTGCAATATGTGAAACTCTGCGCATCATCATTATTTTTTCGTCCCTATCTTGATGTTTGGTTGCTCCAGAAGAAATGGATTGATTGAGTTCGGCAATGATTTTGAGTAGAATCCAGTGTGCTTCATGCAGCTGCATGTACTTCATGACGTTCTTGAGACTCAAAAAGTTGTGATTCGGAATCTCGGGCAAAGATTATGGTCGCGTCGTAGTGCAGGGCGTTCCAAAGATTTTTCAAAGCAATTATCTCTTTCAATAGTACCAATACAATACAACTATGGTCGTGTTGTCACGCTTATACTGCTGCCATTTTTTTTGCTTCTTTAAGGAAGGTTAATGCGAGACAGATGGTAACATGAGTTTTTATGTCATGCGGACCCTGTATTTAACTTTAATTGGATACGACATTTTTTGGTAGTTTAAAATATTGCATCTCATTAAATTAATTTAGATCATTAGATCTTCATTAAATCGAATGGTGTAAATCCTATACACAAATATTATTTAGATCTTCGTTAATTTGGAGCATTTATTAACTTTATTTGCCATGAAACTCAAACTTGGATTTTTATTATTGCATTTGATACTATTTATTTAGCTATTTTTCTTCTTAATATGATTCATAATCACTACACATATCAACAATAATTTTTTTTATTCTAGTTCTTGCATTTATCTATTTATTAATGATATTTGATGCCAATTTTTTTTATACTTTTAATTTTAAATTTAGCTATTTGGCTAATAATAATTTTTTTGTCGTGTGCCAATGCTAATTTTTTTAATTTTATAATTCTGAATTTGCTTATTTAGTAATTGTATTCAACATGGACTCTTTGGTTAAGTCCTAATTTCCTTTTTTTAATTCCAAATTAAGCTATATTTACTAATCGTATTTGGTATGGACTCTTTGTCGTGTCTTTTTTTATTTTTTAAATTCGAAATTAGCTATTTATTAATCGTATTTGACATCTCATCGCGTTTCTTTACTCCATCATCATCACGAAATCGTCCGTCCATCCATCTTCGACATCCCTTCACGTCGGGGCAGTGCCACGACACCGGGGGCACATCGCGTTGGAGGCTCCCTCTGCCAGCCTGTTGCCTGCGACCACCGTGCTGCTAGCTACCAGTAGTTGCTAGGAATTCAAGTCAACATTATATCTTTGCAAAGAGGTATTAACCGTCCAGATTAATTCTAAAACATATGTTTTTCCATCAAGCTCACGTATTACCCATGCCCCCCTCTTCTTCAATCGTCCAGAATGCATAATCCGTTTGCAAAACTTTTAACAGGTACTAACAATATGACATACTAAAAAATTAGTCAACTGACAACAGTTGGACAGTCATAGAATAACGTAGGAATTTCTAGACCCTCTCGACGAACGTGGTGGTTTGTTTTAACACTCCCTTAATAATATAATAGAATTTATACTTTTAATTTTAAATTTAGCTATTCAGCTAATATTAATTTTTATCTAGTGGTAATGCTATTGTTTAATTTTTTAATTCAGAATTTTCCTATTTAGTAATTGTATTCAACATGGACTCTTTGATTAAGCCCTAATTTCCTTATTTTTTTAATTCCGAATTAAACTATTTACTAATAGTATTCAGCATGGACTCTTTGCCATGTCTTAATTTTTCTTAATTTTTTAAATCCGAAATTAGCTATTTATTAATCGTATTTATATGAACTCTTGAGTTAGTTTGAACCGTTAGATCTTCATAAAATCAAACGGTGCAAATTCTTCTCTTTTTTAGATTAATGTGGGAATTTCTAGACCCTCTCGGCAAACGTGGTGGCTTCTTTTAACACTCCTTTAATAATATAATAGAGGTAATGCTATTTTTAAATTTGATAATTCAGTATTTTCCTATTTAGTAATTGTATTCAACATGGACTCTTTGATTAAGCCCTAATTTCCTTTTTTTTAATTCCGAATTAAACTATTTACTAATAGTATTCAGCATCGACTCTTTGCCATGTCTTAATTTTCCTTAATTTTTTAAATCCGAAATTAGTTATTTATTAATCGTATTTGACATGAACTCTTGAGTTAGTTTGAACCGTTAGATCTTCATAAAATCCAACGGTGCAAATTCTTCTCTTTTTTAGATTAATGTGGGAATTTCTAGACCCTCTCGGCGAACGTGGTGGCTTCTTTTAACACTCCTTTAATAATATAATAGATACTGGTGCTTCTTCAATCTTTGATTGATTGAGCAGGCGGTGGAGCCAGCCAGGGCACAAAGATCAGTAGGACCAAAATTAACGATGTACCGCTCCCGATTCCCTGAGGAGAAACAGATGTTGCTTCCCGATTTCTCTGTTCACTTGGCTGTGGCTGGTGACTGATGTTGATTTGATATGAGACAACAGTACTGCTGGCTGGTGAATGATACTGATTTGGTATGAGAGAAAAATATTGCTGGCTGATTAGCTGACAAGCCAAATGAATAGCGTCACGCATGCATGTAAGGACCTACATCAGTGCATCTCTGCTAGGCAGGGATACTGGCCGGCGGGAAGAACTCCGATTTTTCTCTAGGTTTTCGTGTGGTATTCATGAAGAATTTTAATGGAATTTTCATATGGTTGCCCACTCCCCTCAAAATTGCCTCCGAATAAGAAGTCATGCATTTCATACTGAACTAGGTCTATAGCCCGCGCAAGGCTAGTATTGAAAATTCAAAATTTTTCATATCGTTGTATTCTTACTTAAAAATTATACTATTTTATACTATACATCACCCTGCTCATTATCGTAAATTATGTCTTATTGTTGGTTAAAACAATTCAAATGATCTACCTATGATAACAATTTGATTTGTTGAGCTTTAATAATATTGTGCTTATAATTATTCTTATTTTCATTTTATTTTGATTGATTGTTGTTAGTTTTAGTTTTTATTAATAGCGTATATATTTAATTTTTCATAATGGCATTGGTGTGTGATTTTTAATTAGGCATAGGGATATTTTAGGCTAATTTTTATCGTAATGGGAGTGGTCGGTAATTTTTATTTTTTTATTTTTTCCAATTAATGAGAATTTCTAGACCTTGAGAACGAATGTGGATGCTCCATTTGTTGGCCAAATAATAAGATAATAGATGCTCATATGCCCGATCATGGCAGAGCTCATCATCTACTAGAATTAACTACACGACATACTTAATATATCTAAAATATAAATATATATATTTGTACGAGAAATTTATTGTACATGTGAAATTATATAGAACATCTTTTTAAGAAAAAAACGTAAATAAAGCCATTTATTTTCGTGGTGGCCAAACTTTAGTCCTTCCAAAACTAGTTGATCTTTAGGTTTTAAATACTCATAGATCGCCGTCAGTTGAAACTAAGCAAATGGAGCTACAGGAGACCAAGCAATATGGTGCATCGCAATTTTGCCCTTTGTGGGCATGAAAGGACCACAACCAACGTGGAATCATCATTTGGCATACCTTGAATTTACATAAATAAAAGAATTACATATATAATGTGACCATCTTGATCAGGGGCGGATCCAACGTGGGGCAGGAGGCCAGAGCCCCTTACCCCTGCGCAGCAGTGGAGCCACCCCCGCAGCCCCTCTCCATTTTTTGCGCCATAATAATATAAGCAACTGGAGGTTGAAGAAGCAGTTGAGTGCCCTCCCTATTTTCATTTTCTGGATCCGTCCCTAATCTTGAATATGTCAAGCCATTTTGTAATAAGATCCCTACAAGCAGAAAGGAATATTTCTGCGTAAGTTATACCTCACCATTGTTACAGTTCATCCATCCCTGTGATTTCAACAAAATAAAAGCTATCCAAAAATTAGGGGGAAAATGATTGTCCACCACCTCAAGCATTGATGCTTCTTGATGAATTGTCCCATCCTCAAGCAATGCCTTCCATATGGCACCAAATTGATGGATCATGGAAATTGGGAATATAAGGTTCGCTCTAATTTTAATTTACAAGGCAGAAGTAATTTCTTGGCAAAGTTTAGTACTGCTGTATATGCGTAACTGTCCATCCTGCTCACATTCCACAACACATCATTAAGCACTAGTCATATAAGTAGCCAGTAGGTGGTCTTGATCAGCACTTGCACTACCTCTCAAGCAACTCAACAGCAACAATCATCCCAAGATTTGGCCATGGGCAGCAGCAACATCGCACGAGCTGTGCCGGCCATCATGACATTGTTGGTGCTGATCCTCTTGTCTTCTGGTAAGTTCAGAAAATCTGATGCATGGTTTGGGCTTTGTTCTGACTAATAATTTACCCTTTTTTATATATGTCACGATCTCTCTGTGAACTGCTATTAACAGGAGGAGGAGCTGACAACTGCGGCGTGCTCATCAGCGACGCTCCGATGTGCCAGGCCCCGAACGCGGACGCCTGCGAGACCTGGTGCTACCACAAGGGGTACAGCGCCGGCGCCTGCTACGCCGGCGTCAACCGCCGGGAATGCATCTGCGAGAACCCGTGCTCCGAATCGGCGCAGGGTGAGCGGCGGCCATCGTCGGCTGAGCTGGAACCGACTAGGGCGTGAAGATACTCGTGAATAGTTTGTGCTTCACTTGGTTTGCGTGCGTCATATAAATTTTTCACTCATAAACATATATAATATATTAGAGTGAAAATTTGTTTTCTCCGGTAGCGGTGCTGATCATGGGAGGGAGTGGGGCCTCTCAATTTCCCTCTTCCTTGAAAGGCGCCGTTAAGAAAACATTTTTAGTTTTAGTTTCTACCCGGCTAACATGAGAATGGTGTCATCGTCCCTTGACTCGTCACAGAGTAAGAGAATTTTTCTTAGGCGGCGTCCCAAACAGATCCAATTCAGTTTAGCTAGAGCCATGAATGGCAAGATCTATCGATCACAGAAACTGCCTCTGTCCTGCTCCTCCTGACCTCAAGTGATAAGCAGCTAAGTGATCGAGTTCAACCAAGCTCCAAATTAAGCATGGAAGGAAATGAACCATCTGATGATATCTTTATCAGAACTATTCAGGTAGTGCTAACTAGCACGACAGCATGAAAGGCACTAAGCTCCTGAGAACATGGCGTTGCCGCCATGTCGCCTGGCACTGATGCGAATTGGCATGGCGTTTCTGTCAAGTGTACTTAATTAGGGCGCACAGCTCCAAACCGATGGATATACAGACATTTATATAAGGATTTGGCAGCCAAAACCATATCATAATATTGCTACATGCAGACTCCAACCGCAAATGATGAAGTAGATTAATTCCATCAATCCTGAGAGTGCCAAGACCAGGATATGCGCGTATCCATTTCCGGATGCGCGATGGTAATGATGAATCCACCCTGAACTCTATAAATATAGATGGCTGTGCCCTTCACGTCCTCCATCCTCACCCAGCAAAGTTCAGTTCAGTTCATTTCAGCTCAGTTCAGCCATGAAGGGCAAGATCGCCGCAACGGCCATGTCCCTGCTCCTGTCCTGCTGCTCACCTTCGGTTAGTGATCGATTTAATCCATCAAAAATACCAAATGAAAGCATGGAAGCGAATGACTAGTCATCACTAGGCATCAGATACTCAGATGGTAGACTGAATCTGGTCATGCATGCAGGTGCCGAGGCTGATCGGTGCGCGACGCAGAGCAAGGGCCAAGGGCTACAAAGGGCGCTGCAACCACCACAACTGCTGGTCCGTCTGCATGACCGAGGGAAACACCGGCGGGTTCTGCAAGGGCAGGGTCAAGCTGGGTAGGACATGCGTGTGCAATAGGGATTGCGGCGGCGGCGGCGGCGCACCAAAAGTCCCGCCCGGTGGTGGGGGTGATCCACCGGTCCTGGCAGGGGTAACAACTAGAGCGCCCAACCTCCTGCTGGGGAGGAGGGGAGACCATGCAAGATGAAGAGCTGATAGAGGCGTGTCAACCGTTGATTTTGTGTGATGGTCCAAGTCTATCTCCATTGGATTATCTCAATAGCTTTAAGCTACCGTATATCCATTAGATTGACTCATCTCTATCTCCATATCCACTGGATTGCACACACAGATGGAATGCTTTTTTTTGTTACAATACAATTTCCCTCGATATCTTTATAAATCATCTCGCCGTATATTTTTTCTAACAGATTATCCTGATGAAAATAAAAGATGTCTAAGCCATTTTTTGAAGTAGCAACACTTCATTGTGCAACTGATAACTTTGCAAAGAGGAATTGCTCAATGCAGGAGGATTTTGACTACCATGCATTATAACTCCGTTGCAAAATGTTGGATATGTACATGTGTTTGACCCTCAAAACTGCACGCCTGCACCAGACATTCACGTTGTCGGAGGCACCACTTCCTTTTCTTCACCGGTAAAGTGACACGACACAACGCCCAAAATTTCACTCCACTGTTATTTGCAGCACGGTGGTGAGCCTTGGTTTCCTGTACCTCCTCAGCAGCAGGGAGGAGCACACCACGCTGACGGACGAGAACGCCATGCACGCGCCGGCCAGCCAGGGCGGCATCTGGAGCCCCGTGAACGGGAACAACACGCCCGCGGCCACGGGGATGGTCACCACGTTGTACGCCATGGCAAAGAAGTAGTTCCACCGGATCCGGCTGAACGTCTTGCGTGAGAGATCGATTGCTGTGATCACGTCCTCCAGGTTGTTCCGGAGCAGCACGTAGTCCGCCGCCTCGATGGCAATGTCAGTTCCAGCGCCAATGGCCATCCCGACATCGGCGGCAGCTAGAGCGGGGGAGTCGTTAATGCCGTCTCCTACCATTGCGACTACACTGCCATCCTTTTGGAGCGACCGGATAACGTCGGCTTTTCCAGCTGGCATGATCTCCGCTCTCACATCATCAATACCAACCTGTAGAACCACAATAATATCAAAGTTTCACTTCAGAGGATGAGCACATACTGACAAGAGGTTGCGTGACGGTGAAATGCAGATGCTATGCTAGCAGTAGAACATTATTAACTCAACTGACCTCCTTTGCAACCGCTTGTGCTGTCCTCCAGTTGTCTCCAGTGACCATAACTGGATGAACACCCATTTTTTTTAGGCCTTGTACAACCACAGCAGCCTCCCTTTTCAAAGGATCTGTTATCCCAATCAAGCCAATGAAGCCACCATCATATGCTACGAGAATACCAGTTTTTGCACTCAACTCCATGTCTACCAAGAAATGTTCAGCTTCATCAGGAATGTTTACCCCATTTTCAGTTATCAAAGCACGGTTCCCTACCTGAATAAATATTTAAGCGTCAATATACCAATTTCATATTAACTCAAGAAGGTAACTCAGTAAGTCAAGTCTATCCTCCAATTATTGGAAGATGCACAGTAAAGGATAGCTGCATCCTTCAACTCACCAAAATTTTCTTCCCGTTGATCCAACATTGGATCCCTTTGCCAGGCAAAGCAGAAAAGTCTGTGACTTCCAGTAGCCACTGGGAAAGAATCTCTTCTTTTCTTTTCTTAATGCTGTCTTTTGCTGAGGGAAGTTTACCAAAGAAATGGAAATGAAATGCATAATCCAAGATAGCTTTTGCAAGTGGGTGCTCACTGCTTGCCTTAAGTACAGAAAACAAAATCAGATTAGCAGTTTTCCACTTTGATGGGAGAAGCATAAGAAACTAATGTAATGCATTTTTTTTTTGTTCATCCCACCTCTGCAGAAGCTACCAATGTGAGGAAATCCCCCAGGTCCATTCCTGAAAAAATCTTTGCTGTTGTAACAGTAGCCTTTCCTTGGGTCAGTGTTCCAGTTTTGTCGAAAATAACATATTTCACATTCTGAGCTCTCTCCAGTGCATCTCCACCCTTAACAAGTACTCCATGATTAGCCCCAACTCCAGTTGCTACCATAACCGCAGTTGGTGTTGCCAGACCAAGAGCACATGGACAAGCGATCACCACAACAGATATGGAGAACATGAGGGAGAAAACAAAGCAATTGCTACTTTCAGCAGACCATGAATTTGGATATGCTCCCAACCATCCACATAGAAACCTAAGAACATCAACAATTTATGAGTCAGGAACTTGAGCATTGATATTCACGGTACTAAGTACTGATGTCAGGGTCTTGAAACTTACCATGCAAGGAATGTCAGTAAGGACAAGGTGATGACAATAGGAACGAAAATGCTGGCCACCTAAAATAGGCATAGGTATGTCAGCATTGATAAAAGGGACGTGGGATTACAGGTGTTCATAAAAGAGCAAAAGAACCCTGCGAATCAAGGCTTTACAAATCCCCAGGATAGCCAGGATTCTTTAACAAAAATCATGACACGTATAAGAAAGGTGATCTATAAGAATATGAAAAAAAAGAAGGAAAAATCAATCAAGTTATGTCAAGTAACAAGAAATGTAAACATATGTACAAAAATTGACGTACATAATTTAAATTCCTCCACACTGCACTTTAAATACTAAAAACAAACATATAGTCAATGTTTTAACAAGTATAACAATAAACATCAATTCAGAAAAAAGAATTAAGTTGCCTGAAACAATGCTTTACAGATTTAAGATGATACCAAACAGACTTATAGATAATCTTTATGAACTAAGGAGTTGAGGAGTGCACTTACATAATCAGCAAACTTCTGAATAGGAGCCTTAGACATCTGGGCAGTCTCGACAAGAGAGATTATCTGACTCAGGACTGTCCCGGATCCTACTTTGGTCGCTTGTATATGAAGAACACCATGCAAGTTCATTGTGCCTCCAATTACTGGACTGGATACTTCCTTCGAGATAGGCACAGATTCACCAGTTACCATACTCTCATTGACATGGCTTGTACCCCAAATGACTACACCATCAGCAGGAACCTTTGAACCAGGAAGAACTTTTAAAGTATCACCGGGTTGTACTAACGATGCATCAATCTCCTTCTCGCCTGAATATTTTCCTTCTGTATTTGGGGAAAATATTTTAAGTTGATGTGTGCAACCAACAGTAAAAAACTGAAATTCATAGAGTATGTGTGATAGGCTAGCGACCAGCTAAGGTTGAATGCCCAACCAAAAAGAGATTCGTAATATAAGAAGACTACTTGTGTGAGCTTTCCAGAGCTGGTAAACATTATTGTTGCAAGTAGTTCACAGTTTGGATCAGATACCTTTGTCCTTCAGAAGCAGAAGCGCTGTAGCTGGAGCAAGCTCTACAAGCTTCTTGATAGCATCCGATGTCTTTCCTTTTGCAAGCACCTCCAGATACTTCCCAAATAGCACAAATGTAATTATCATGGCACTCGTTTCAAAATATATTGGAGGATGAAATCCAGTGAATGCCCCATAAAGAAGCGCACAAACTGAGTAGACATATGAAGCGGTGGTGCCAATAACAACTAAAACATCCATATTCGTAGAGCCATGTCTTAGGGCCCTATAAGCTGCAATATAGAATCGTTTGCCAACAACAAACTGTATCATGCTAACCAGAATCCACTTCAGCAGATCTCCTATACAAAATGGTCCAAAGTGCATGACTAGAAATGAACTGATTAGAGGTATGTGAGGGCATACCATGCGGATGAAAAATACAGGAATCTGTTGCAAGGAAACCAAGTGGTGAGTCAGTACAAGTAACACACAAAGAATCTTGTCAAATGGTATTTATAGTATTCAAAACATATCATGGAACCATAAAATAAAACTCTAGGATAGCTGGGAAGAAAAAACTTACACTTAGTAATAAACTAGAGAGAAGAAGATGAAGCGTCTTAGAGGCCTCCTGTGCATCATTTGAAGCAGCTTGTAAGTATGGATTCTGTACATGAGCTTTCAGTCTGTCATTGCTTTCCATCTCTATGGTATCTACAATCTGTCTCAAACCAACTACTTCAGGATCAAATACAATTTCAATTTCAGAGTTTCCAAAATTTACACCAAACTGACGCAAGCCTTCTATTTTCTTCAGGATATCATGCAATACATCTACATCTCCCTCAGTATGCAACCCAGTAACACTTAATAAAACCTTGTCCTGCTCACTACTTTGTAACAGCGCAGCGTCAAAACCAGCATCCTCAATAGCCTGAACAATTTCATCTTTGCTAATGGCAGAAGGGTCATACTCAACTTCCCCTAATGATGTCGCTAATGCAACAACTGCTCTTTTTACACCGGGCAGTTTTTTCAAGATCCCCTCAACTGAGTTCACGCATGCTGCACAAGTCATTCCTCCTATCCTAAATTGTCCTGACAAAGTCTTCTGAGATTTCGGCTGTGAAACAGTAGAGTCTGGGAGAATTTCTGCTTCGAACCCAGCATCCTCTATCGCTTCCACAATGTCTTCATCCTGCATACAAGCTTTGAATATAAAACATATAAAATCCTCATGAATTGAATTTTATATAGAATACTTCATGTTGGCGCCATTGCAGAGACTTGAAGCAAAAGGAAGTTAGTGGCTACTGTAGTACTAAATGTCTGCAGACTGGCTGTCCGGGAAATAGTTGTGCTATTTAAAAT
This sequence comes from Panicum virgatum, assembly GCF_016808335.1. Taxonomy (NCBI): domain Eukaryota; kingdom Viridiplantae; phylum Streptophyta; class Magnoliopsida; order Poales; family Poaceae; genus Panicum; species Panicum virgatum. Next base: position 5,355,289 of record NC_053145.1, read on the forward strand.
GACTAACTTATATATTTGAGATCCTTGTAGATTGTCTGCTGGTACCTGCTACTAATATTAGTCGATCACGATAACTGCCATAGGGGATTATTAATCAAAATTGCGAAAATCTCTCAGCATTCCTGTTAAGAGCGGCTGAGATCCATAATCGCCATCGATTCCACTGTTATCGCTTCCAAACACAGGAAACACCAGTCCGACAGAATCAGCTAAAAAAATCGTCACCAATTGCAGCTCCAACGAATTCAATCAAACCGCCAGCGTGACAATAAACAAACAGGAGAAAAACAGAAGGCAGCTTCGGAAGCTCCGCAAATCGAGGCAGGCACGGACCGCTTCCTGTTGACGCAAATCTCGGTCAACACACAAACGCGCTAGATCGCGCGGTGCGAGGAGGGGCTCCTTGCAGCGCCTCCTGCGTGGAGCGGTCAGACCGGTCAGAGGGACCGGTCAGACCGGTCGCCTTGCAGAACGGCGACGATCCGACGAACGCTCGCCCGGTAGGGACCCCGTCGGGGCAAGCGCGCGTAGGGTTGCCCTAGGCTCGGCAGGCCAGCTAGGGCGTCCTCAAACGCCATGGAGACGAGAGAAGAACAGCATGTCGAGGTTGGAAAAGTAGGGTAAAGGTAAAGAGATAAAAGATGTGTTTTTGATAGATTCGATTGGGTTCACTAATCGGCCGTGACCCTTTATATTTATAGGGTGGGTGGACTTATCCCGCAAGAAATCCTATTACAAGATCTAAATCTATTAAAATCCCTAGTTGTACTCGGATTCCACTTGGACCGGTCAGACCGGTCGACCCTACCGGTCAGACCGGTCGGCTGCTGCCGGACCGACTACAGCGTCTGACCGGTCAGACCGCTAGGGTGTACCGGTTAGACCGGTCTGTATTGTCTAATGCCAATTTTGGTCGTCAACATATGTCGTCCTGTTCTTTGGCAAAGCTTGCGTGCCAAATAACACTCTTCTGGACCAAAATTGTCTAAGGGCGACGATTAGCAATGCATCGGCCATATATTGTTTAAACATGCCCAAATAGCTGAAATAAGAGAACTAGCAAATGTAACAATTTCTAGTTTAAGATCAGTAAACTATTTCGGCTTTATATTCCTTAGCATATTTAATAACAAAAGTCTTGAGACGGCCAATGCGACCGATTATACAAATCATAGCTTCTTGGTAAAGCATAAAACTGATAGCCATAATATGGCAGCCAAGGATTATGATCAAACCACAGATTAAACACACCTGAATATGCAGTCCATCGTGCGTGCATCGACGGGATAAATGATGAAGTCCAATAAGATGATCGATGATGCTTTCTTGATCTTGGTGGTGAAGAACTCCTTCGTTTGCCTTCCAATTGATTGCTTTGTTTTTGCGCAGATATCTTCTTGTATTTATCCAGAAGCTCCTCAAAGGTCGGCTTGATCCTATTTTTTGCACCATCAGACTTCCTAGGTTCAGACCGGTCAGATCGGTCTGACGAACCGGTCTGACCAGTCCTGTCAGAACCGACATGGTTGCTCTTATCTTGCCTCCTAGCCGAACTTGAACATTGTTCAGCTATCTTATTTGAAGTATGGTCTCCATTGGGGACAATCTGAGCAACAGAACTAGCCGATGTTTCTTCAACGGTCGGTTTTTCTTTATTTTGTGTCAAATCTGATTTTTTATTCAATCGCCCATCTTTTTTGACACGATAAACTTGCTTGATCACCATGTGTTTCTTTTTTTGCACAGACCGATTTTTTGGATCAAAACGGCCATTATTTGTATCTGATGGCTTACTAATTGCCGGCTCCCTATAGTTAATAAAATTTGGACACAAATATGTAGGAAGAGACGGCATATAGGAATTAAAATACCATGACGGATAAAAACAAGGCATGCTATAATAAGACCCATATGGCATATGTGTAGACGACCTATGTGATGAAAACGGCACTGAATTAGGAAAATTATTCGGCTGCCGATTCCGATCATGGAATTGTTGTCTTGGAGTAGATCTTGAGTGTTTTGGATGTTTTAGCCGACTAGCATCATTATTTTGTTTTATGGATTTAGCCGGAAGATTTCCAAGAAAGGGCTTCGGCTTTTCCTTTTGATGCTTGTGACGGCCTTTGGATTCAACAGTTTTCCAAACACCAATCTCGGGTTTTTTGGGCTTAACCATCTTAGGTTTTGATTTATTCTGCAAAACTCTAGATGAGCCGGTGAGACCGGTCTTAAGACCGGTCAGACCGGTTGCAGTGCAACCAGCAGCTTTACCTTTGTTTTGTTGCCCCCCCCCCCGAGCATAGAAGTACTAGAATTAATTTCTGTGTACTTGCAAGGGGAATTTGGTTCTACAATTTCAGCTTGAGACGGCCGAACTGTATCTTGACCAATAACATCACAAATAGGCAAATCTTTGTAAGAATTATTAGTCGGTTTTTCAATAACCGACTTTTGAACAATAGGAGCTTGAATTGAACTATTTTCTTTATCAATAAAATCTTTAACAATACCGGATACAAAATCAGATAAATTACCTGAAGATTGCATCTTTATCAATATGTCAATGGGGATGGTATTTGCCGCTCCTTTATGACTTTGACTCCTTGTTCACGTGCCGCCATATTGCTAAGGTTTGACAAATCGGCCACGATAACCTGATTTTCTTCCCCAGCGGAGTCGCCAATTTGTGTTGACGCAAATCTCGGTCAACACACGAACGCGCTAGATCGCTCGGTGCGAGGAGGGGCTCCTTGCAGCGCCTCCTGCGTGGAGCGGTCAGACCGGTCAGAGGGACCGGTCAGACCGGTCGCCATGCAGAACGGCGACGATCCGACGAACGCTCGCCCGGGAGGGACCCCGTCGGGGCAAGCGCGCGTAGGGTTGCCCTAAGCTCGGCAGGCTAGCTAGGGCGTCCTCAAACGCCATGCAGACGAGAGAAGAACAGCATGTCGAGGTTGGAAAAGTAGGGTAAAGGTAAAGAGATAAAAGATGTGTTTTTGATAGATTCGATTGGATTCTCTAATCAACCGTGACCCTTTATATTTATAGGGTGGGGTGGACTTATCCCGCAAGAAATCCTATTACAAGATCTAAATCTATTAAAATCCCTAGTTGTACTCGGATTCCACTTGGACCGGTCAGACCGGTCGGGTGCTGCCGGACCGACTATAGTGTCTGAGCGGTCAGACCGCTAAGGCGTACCGGTCAGACCAGTCTGTATTGTCTAATGCCAATTTTGGTCGTCGACACATCCCATCCTAACCATCCTAACCAACAGGCCGCAGCTGAATTTCCCGCCCCCGAGCTCCGCAATTCCCGAGCGCAACGCCAGCACGACGCTAGAAATCCACTCGATTTGGAGCTACAGCGCGCGCGAGAGGGGGGAAAATCCACCGGGAGGGCCGGCGAAGCTGACGGAGCAACGGGATGGGAGGGGATCACGGGGCCAGCCCGCCCGGGCTCACGAACCTTGGCGAGCGCGGGGTCGAAGACGACGTGGGCGCGGTTCTGGAGCAGCGACACGGCGGCGCGGCGCACGCCCCGGCGCGCGGAGAGCGCGGCCTCGACGGCGCCCGTGCACGCGGAGCACGTCATGCCGGCGACCCGCACCTGCACCCGCCGCATGCCGGCCTCCTCGTCCGACGCCGCTACGGGGCCGGCCTCCACGTCGTAGGAGCCCAGCAGCGCGACCTCCTCCATCTCGTCGCCCGCGCCGCCGGCGAGCGCCGTGAGCTGGAGGTGGGCCATGGCCGTCAGCGGCGGGGGCCGCGGCGGAAATGTTCGGGAGGGGAACGGGAATCGTGGGGGCGAGGTGGGACGCCGGGGCGGACGCGCAATGATAGGAGGATGCGGGGGACCGATTCGGAAAGGGGCGTGGAGCTCGAGGGGGTTTGTGCAAATGTTTCGGGATTGACTCGATCGTGGTTGTGGGTTGGTAGGTGAGGTGGGAAGGCGGCATCGTTGACGGGAGATTCAGATGTTGAGTTTGGACAATTTGACGGTTGAAAAACGAAAAAAATTTACTCCGAGCTCTTTCTAAATTTGGCTGAAAATCCGAATGGACTTTAAAATTTTGGCTGAACTTCCTTGTTATTTGTAACGTCGGTTTGGATCCGATCCAAATTTGCCCGTCAACTTAGCTCTTGCTTCACAAGCTAGATAAAATTCATGAGCGCTATAAGTGCAAGGAGCTAGGGACAAAAGCACCAACAACGCGTGCGTGGCGTGGAGTACAAGGGAGAGGAGTTGGCACGCGACGTACGTGCTGAGGCAGCCGGCGCACAGTAGCAGCGGCGGCGCACGACGAGTCACGGCCACCGTCGTCGGTCCTTTGTTTTCTTGACCCTATTCGTGCTAAAAAGAATTTTTTATGCATGAAATATTAAATAAAATTTATTTGCAAAATTTTTTCATGGATGAATTTAATTTTGCATGATGAATCTAATGACGATAATTAATTAATGATTGGCAACAATGATGTTATAGTAATCATTTTCTAATTGTGCGGTCAAAGATTTCATTAGATTCGTCTCGCAAAATAGCGCAGAGTTATGAAATTAGTTTTTATAAACTATTTTTATTTAGTACTTCTAATTATTAGTCAAAATTTATATTACTTATGCTACGGACAAACCAAACAGTACCGTCACGCTGCCATTCTGATCACGCACGTCGCCGTCGCCGTCGCCGTCGCCGCCGGCCGCTGGTGCCAGAAAGCAGCATCCGACCGTCACCGCCTCCATCCAGATCACGGCAGGGTCTCCGGGATCTGTGAGGTTTTTTTTTTTGGCTAAAGCACGAGGGCTGGGATCGAATGTTTGGCGTGAGACGTCGGCGATGAGGCGTGCGTGGTGGTGGTGAGGAATCGACTGGCCTTGGCTGTGGCGTCGGGCGTACAGAATGTGTGTGTAGGCTTTGCTCGCGTCTGTACCGTAGCAGAAGTACACCACCGCCTCGGCCGCCGTCAGAGAGAGACGGGGCGCCAAGCACGGGAAACACGCGCACCCGTAGCACCAGCAGCCCAATGGTCGTCGCGTCGGTCGGCCCTTGGGCTTGCAGGACTAGCGAAAGGCCCGCACCCCACGTTTGTTGGTGGTGGTGGTGCTGGCTTCCCGAGAGACGGTATGAATCGGCCGGCTACGCGGGCCGGGCCAAGGGAGCAGCAATCTGCCTTGCATGGGCGGCTGGGCTCGTCGACGACGTGCTCAGCAACGACGAGCCCACACCACCAACCTCCTGTGCTGATGAAACCACCTTCCTCAATCCTCTGTCCTGTCCCTTCCTCCCTCGCCCGAGTTTTGCGCCCCCCCTCCTCCCCCACCGGCCCCTGCTGCAGAGTCTCAGTGAGTAGGGACAAGACGGGGCACGCCTAGAGCCGTGAGAGGTGGAACCAAAACGGCGCGCTCGTTCACTGGCTCGACTGGTGAACGGGGGCATCAAAACCCGGCGCTGGGGCACCGGCACCAGCAGCAGGCTCCCGTGCATTATTGCCACGCCACGGGTAGGACGCCGCGGGCGCCTCGCCAATCGCCTGCAGCTGCCACCTCACATGCCACGACCATCGAGAGATGCTGCAGCTGCAGGCCTGCATGCTGGTGCACTGCGCTCTCCACTGCTAGCGAGCAGGGCGCACACAGCTACCGCCCACTTGCTTCGCACGGCGCTCGAGAGGAAGACGGATAGGATTAGGCTCTTATTTATTTAGATACATAAAGTTTTGAATATAAAATATTATAATATTTATATTTATATTTATTAATTATTATTTGATCATAGGTTAACTAGGTTCAAAAAATTCGTCTCGCAAATTATAAACAAACTGTATAATTAATTATTTTATTAGTTACATTTAATACGTCATATATGTGTTTAAAGATTCGATGTGATGGAAACTTATAAAATTTTGGAATTTTGAAAGCAAGACTAAGGGCGTGTTTGGTTTGGCGCCTACGGCGCCACACCGCGCCTAACCCGCGGCGGCCGATTCGGCCGCCACACCTGCGGCGCACGATGTGTGGCGCGGTGTGGCGCCGTAGGCGCCAAACCAAACAGCCCCTAAGAGCGGACTGTCCCCCCACCATTGGCAGTTGATGTGGCTGTCTCCCATGCAAGAAGCACCACCAAGGAGATCAGATCACGGACAGATCCATCAGAGATTCCACGATCCTCAAGCAGACAAGCACCTCCTCCCTCCCTTCTTGATCAGTCTGGTCTCCCTCCTCTCTCTCTCTCTCCCTGCCATGGCGTCCATGAAATCCATTGCCGGCGTGGTCTGGACCCTTACGCCTACGGCCTACCAGCATGCAGCTTGGAGGAGGAAGACGGACGGACACGACGCCGCCATGACCAGAGTCTCTGATCGGTCGCTGTGGCGCTGCTGAAACTGAAAGCATGAGAGAAACTGTACAAGCCCCGTCAGGCGTCTCGCAGCTCGCTATATCGGCCGTGGACGACGAGACGACCATATGACAAGTGACATGCAGCCGCAGGTAGCCGCTCGCAAGCGCAACAAACTTTTTGGAGCCTTTTCTGCTCGGCGACAGTTAGAGCAAGGCTAATGTTTTAGTGTTCTGATGGCTGTAAGGACTTTTGCAGCTCATCTTTCAACCCACTTGTATAATGATTTAGTCTTCCACCATAAACAAATGATTTACTTGTCTATCTCACATAATTTCTTGGTTCTTGTGTCGAAATTGACTGTTAGCTAAGAGCATCTCTAGTGTTGTATGCGAACCGTGGCAGAACGTGTCAGTACTGAGTTCGATTCGCTTTTGCATTCCTCAGTCTCACAGTGTAAACATCGACTTTTGGACCCACAATGAATAAAAAATGATCTTTGAGTTTGCTTTATCTGGGTACAAGGCGCATGCTCTCGCCTCTGCCTGCCTCATCTAACATTTTTAATTCTCCAACAGCCGAACCGTCTTTGGAGTTCGATTTCAAATTCTGACACACACGGTTCGCTTGCCGCAGTGTGTTGGTTCGGTTTCAGCTGCCCACGGTTCGCTTTTTGTCTACACTGGAGCTGCTCTAACAGTCCACTTCTTCTCTCTCCTCTTCTCTCACCTCTTCTCTCTTAAACACCTCAGCATTCAACCTAATTTTAGCTCACCATAATATACATGTTCTTATCGATGCGTAACAAACACGCGATGCATGCGGTGCTCTGTCTTTGGAGCCTTTTCTGCTCGATCTTTTCTGTAGTTTTTCTTCTTTGGCCGTGTCCAGCAGTGTTGACGAAATCGTCAGCTGACCTGGAGGTGTGAAACAATAAAGAAAGAAAAATAAATTGCTGAGCTTCTCGATTTGCTGGCTGCTACACTCATCGCTCCGAAAAGCGCTCCTTTAGCTAGCGACGAATTACTCGCTAGCGGAACGATTTTTGTTGTTTCTCTCTCCGCCAGCTCAGAGAAAGCTAACCGTTGGACAAGGCCTTTCTGAAAAGCTAGCACTCCTGCAGACGAACTCCAAAATGGCCGCATCCCAGCCCGTTGTGGCTCTTGGGCCGAATCCAACGCACTAGCAGCAGCCAAAGAAAATAATCCCACATTGCCTAAGTAAGAGCTATACCAATTTAAATTGGTGGATCGAGAAAACTACCATTATTCCTGTGGTTGCAAAAGCCCCAAACCAGGCGTAGTTGAGCGCCTTGACAGCAGTAAAACAAGCTAACTAAATGAATTGTGTTCCGCGTATGATCAAAAGGGTGTTTGATTCCTGGCTACATTTTGCTACATCTAACCTTAATTAAGTTTAACCAAATTGATAGGTGTTTAGAAAATTGCCTTTGCCAAGAAAAAGCACGACGGCTAAATTCTTTGCCACACTTATCTAACTTTAAGTGTAATTAGCAACTACACCTGCCCCACCTTAAGTGTAATTAGCAACTACACATGCCCCGAATCTGTCCTAGCTTCTTTCCCTTTTTTTTTGAATAATTCAAATATCTGGCTGTGCGTTCAGGTTGTGTTTAGTTGCCTCCAAAATCCAAAATCCAAAAAAAGATTCTCCGTCACATCAAACTTGTGGTAAATATATGTAGTACTAAATATAGATAAAATCAAAAACTAATTGTACAGTTTGGTTCTAATTTGCGAGACGAATGTTTTGAGCCTAATTAGTCAATGATTGGACAATAATTATCAAATACAAACGAAAGAGCTACAGTGTACTACGGTGTATTTTGGCACTCCAAAGGCTGTGTTTAGTTCCCCCCAACTCCTCCAAACTTTCCATCACATCGAAACATTAAATATAGCAAACGACTCATGTATGGAGTACTAAATATAGGTAAATAAAAAAACTAATTGTATAGTTTTGATGTACGTTGCGAGACGAATCTTTTGAGCCTAGTTAGCATATGGTAAGACAATATTTATCACATACAAACGAAAAGTGCTATAGTACTTTTCGCAAAAACTTTTCGTATCTTTTCGCAACTAAACACAGCCAAAATCAGAAACTAAACACAGTATCAGTGTACATGGACGGCGATTACAGGAACGCCTGTGCGCGGAGGCGCGGCAGGGCCAGAGCGAGGCAGAGAGGCCAGAAGGCGCCACCGCCCAGCGGTACGGCGACGAGGCAACGAGAGGGGCTCCAGCAGACCAGCACAGCACTCTCCAGCAGGAGCAAAGGGCTAGGGCCATGGAAGTCCTCGACAGGCGGATCACGGGACAGGAAGGCGCTCGGACAGACAGCCCATGCTGCCACTGTTAACTGTTCGCGGGCAGCAGCGCTGCAGCGGCATCTTTATGCTAGCTAGCTGTTCTCGCCGATCCGTCTCTATCTCTTCCTGCCTCGCCTGAAGGCCTTTGATTCCGGAATCTGAAAGGGCTGGCAGGCACTCGGCGATACCTAAAAGTTGCTTGATGTGTACCGAGTCCTAGATCCTTGCATTGCATCCCGTCTGGACTCTGGAGAGAAGCATCGTCGCTCGAACATGGATATGATGCAGGAGCTTACAACCTTTTTTGCTCTTACTCGTACAAGAAATGCGAGTACTGAGTATTAGTACATTGCCAAGATATTTAGTGGTATACAGAGCTCATGTATGCATATATCGGTGTTCAAAGTTCAGATACAGAACTGCATCTACATCGATGTTCTTGGGTGTATACTCGTACATCACATCAACTTCCTTCACAGCTGCTACATTGGTAGTACTCGATCCATTGCAGACTTGCAGTCACCATTGTCGCCTCGCCTGCCGGCCTAGCTACTCTCTGGCCGGGCGGCTACTGGCGGCAGTGCCTGGAGATCGCCGGAGACCACGGTCAAAGAGCATGCATCGGCATGCCCGCACTATGCAGCTATAGTTGCTGCCGCCTGGTGGCCGGTTGGCCGGCCAGAGCAGCAGCTGGCACCCATGCAGCGGCCGAACATGCAGCGTCCACCCATCCAGTTGCCGCACCAGCGCCGCAGCTTTTCTTTCAGGCCGAAAGTTACAGGGATTCAGTTCGCTGGGGACGGCGACACATCTCGTCCAAAACCGTACGGTCATCCATGGATGCGTGAGGTCGAGGACTCAAACAGCTTGCGATGTCGTTGATCATTAATTTGGTCGACTCTGTTTCAAAAAAAAAAACGATTGACTTCATCCAATACTAATCTTAGGTTAACACTGGAGGAGCGTCCGCCATTACCCATGAGTACATCATCTTCTGCGAGCTGCACTGCTGAGAGCTAGCCCTACCTCTGCGTGAAGGATAGTACTCCTTCAGTTCAAACCAGCTGGGGTGGTGAGACCGAGACCGAGGAATTAACGCCCCGTTCGACTGAGCAGAATTGGCTGGGCTGGTGGCTGATTCCGTCCGCGCCTCCCAACTACGCTCATCTTCTATCTTCTGTTAACAGAAAAGAGAGAATTATTTTTTTCCCTTCTCCATCCTCTCACGTCCCCTCCGCCCCTCTGTCCTCCCCTCCCCCGTCGCGCCCTCTCTCTCCCTCTCCCATCTCTCCACCACCCCTCTCTCTGGCCATCCCCGCGCCGGCCTCTCAGTGGCGTGCACGGAGGCCGGCTGCATTCTCCTCTCAACTGGCCGGCGGCGAAGCCCCCCCCTCGGGGCCCGGCCGCTCGCCCGCAAGCACGGGCAGGGGCGCAGCTCGCCCATGTGCGTGGCCACAACGATGGGTGCGGAGGCCAGGAGCGCCCCTAGCACCGGGCGGGCCTCGCGGGTGGATCCGGGAGCGCGGTCGAGGCTCGGCTCGGCTCGGGGAGGCCGGATCCAATGGCGAGGGTACCGGGCAGCACACAGGACGACCCCTCCCTCCCTCCCCCGGCGCTGGTGGTGGCGAGGCACGGGCGGCCCTGCGCGGCGAGGCGCGGTTGGCCGAGTGGGCGCCGGCGGCCCGCCCCCGCTCCCTCCGGCGGCCGGGCCGCGGCGGGGGCGGGGCGGAGCAGCGGCCGCCGGCAAGGGCGCGCGCGTCGGAGGAGCAAAGGGGCTGCACGGCGGGAAGGAGGGGGCGGCGCGGCTCCTTGCGACGCTCCCGGCTGCGGCGTACGAGAGGTGGCCGGCGAGCGCGCGGCGGGACGGAGGTCGGAGGCGGAGCTCGGCGGATCACGGGCGGTTGGGAGGAACGCAGATGCACGCATCCCTCGCGTGAGCAGACGTTCGCTACCTAACATCGTTAATTTTCAGTTCGACGGAACCAGCGTTGGCTGGCTCCAGCCCAGCCAGACAAGCGCAACCGAACAGGCGACGACGACCGCCATGGCGCTGCCATGTCATGTGTGAGAAACCATCACATCATAACCCCACCCAACTGGAATCGATTCAGGCGTAGCTTTTGCGAGCAAATCATGCGCCCATGCTTTGATTTGCAGCTTCAAGTTCGTGGTTATGAAGGCAAGAGTAGCCTTTTTCTCAGGTTTCATTGGTGCGCTCTGAAGTCAGAACCGGCGACGATCTGATCACGATCGACATGCATGCGTCGTGCGTGCCGCTCTGGTTCCGTTGGTCATGTAGTAGCACGTTGCGGCCTGCCCGTGGGCCCCACTGCCACCTTGTCACATCGGCACGTTGCTAGGTAGGCAGCTGATCGGAGCCTCGCCCTCCCTCTGAGGCTCGATCACGAGCTTCGAGTTCTACAGGCACGGTGCCCGCTTGCCGCGCGTCATCCGTAGCTAGGCCCACTGGACAGAGGGCCATTTTTTTTTTTTTGAGGGAAGACAGAGGGCCATGTGAGCGAGCACTGGGGCGCTGAGGCGGAGCGAGCGAGCGTCTGGACGCAGCGGATCGACGGTCGGGCTCCACCGCGCGGAAGAGATGGGGAATTTCCGTTTTTATTTCACTTGAAGAAAAACACGATTTTCATTCGCCGATTATTCTTGGGCTCGCCGTATCGGTGCAGCCGTGCAGGTTGTTTCGTAGCTCGCGGCCCATTCATAGTGGGCCTTAATGGGCTCCCGTCTTGTCAACTCATTTTGCACTTTCAACTTTTCCACAACCCTCTCTCGCTCTAAAAACTATTTTACTAGTTTGTTCGGAGGATCCGAAAAGGTGTTTCCGGGGAATCCGTTAGGAATATAAGACCACGATTGTATTATCGTAACAACAAAATTATTTTCAAACAGATTACCAACTTGCAACTCGCAACAAAGTTAGGAAGCAGAAATTTATTTTACAGACCATATATCACGTAGTACTACACCATGGCCACGACTGCCTCATACTTCCTCCGTATTGGTAAAGTAAGTCGTTTTGGATAAAATTTGGGTCAAACATTAGAAATATAAATCATCAATAACTTTTAAGTTGTTGAGTTTACAAATGTGAAAATTATATGAATAGATTTGTCTTGAAAAATACTTTCATAAAAATTTACGTATATCACTTTTTTATAAATATTTTTTAAAAAAACAAGAGGTCAAAGTTGTGTTTTGGAGACCGTGTCGCTATCATAAACGATTTTTTTTACCAATATGGAGGGAGTACTTCTTACAAACAGGGTTCACATTCCCGGGAAGGCCGAAAACCGGAAAAATTTCCCGTTCCCGGTGATGACCAGGAGGTGAAAATCGGTCCGGTTTTTAATATTTTTCGGTTCAAAATTTTAAAATACAAAAGTCAATTTTTTTTAAATAAATGGTTTTCGCTACAGTAGCACCGGTAATGTGAACCCTGCTTACAAGTGGTTCCCCAATAAATCCCGATCTACCCGTGCACCTAGCCACACAAACATAGCAGCATGAGCTTCGAGAATGACTTGCATGGGGGGTGGTCGGTGGTGGCCTCGCAAGGAATAGGGTGGGAAAGGCACCATGCACGTTCTTCGTCCCTCTTTGCGCACACATTTCCTTGTCAGCATCAAGTATGCGTGCCACTGGAGCTAGGTGTAGCCCCAGCCAGCTCCATGTATCTACTTGCCCTTGCCGGAGCACGACCATCCCTGTCCCTATATCAATTATCCTCTTTGCTCGGGTTGCCTACTTCCAGCTTATTCCAGCTTAATCCGATTAAATTATTCTCTCTCATATAATATTATTTAAATTTGACACTAATTAATTCTTGTGTGTACACACATTTTCCTAAATAGGATAAGATTCATTTTTGGAATAAATTTCGAATCTTAAAGTAGCTTATTTTTCAATACATTTTGAATATTAAGATGACTTATTTATCCATTATCTAAACTAATATATTTAATTTAAATTCTGCTACTACCTGCTCAAGGCATGCCCTTCACATTGGATGGAATTATCTATATCGTAAATATGCACGGGTAATCCCCAATCTCTGGCGTGGTCGTGTACGACAGTACGAGAGCGGGCCTCCCCTGCGTGAAATTTCTCGAGACGCACGCGGATAATAATTCAGCAGAGCCCATCATACCCCGTAGGAACCAAAGATCTCTGCATGTACGTGCACACCCCTTGCCTTTCGACAAAGGGTGTGTTTAGTTGGTGAAAAAATTTGGGTTTTGGTATTGTAACACATTTCGTTGTTATTTGACAAATAATGTTCAATTATGAACTAATTAGGCTTAAAATATTTATCTCGTGGTAATTAGTTAGACTGTGTAATTAATTATTTTTTCAATTGTATTTAATGTCTCATGTATGTGTTCGAAAATTTGATGTGACAGGAATTGTAGAAATTTTTTTGGTAACTAAACACCCCCAAAACTAAAATTTCACGGCAGGGGCAAAAAAAAAGCACCAGATCGCCGGAGGTTCCAATTTTAACGGCGGAGATAGCTATATGTAACTTTTGTAAAAAAAAAGAAAACAGAGGGAAGAATATCCACGAATCTGAGCCGACGCATGCATGCTATGCGAGGTCGCGTGAGATGGCAGGGTTGCCCATCACCCTACAAGCTACAGCCATGCGGTGTAGTGTCGCTAGGCAAATTCCAAAGACAAGCAAAGGGACATGGCCGACTCTGGCCGGCGCAACGGCGGCGTGTCCTCGAGGGATGGCGAGGTCCTCCGTGCCGGCCGATCCCGGGCACGAGCGCTGCGAAACCGTTTGGCTCATTTGCCTTGCGGCCACGGCGAGCGAGCCCCGCCGAGCCTGCGCCGCCGGCTCCATGCACGCTACGCTTTCTTGCCTTTTTTTTTTCTCTTTAAGGTGTTTTTTACCTTTTCCCCCAACAACCCAGCTGGGTGAGTTCAGAAATTTGCGAGGGAATGGCAGGCAGGCAAGACCGGGAGCGCGTACGGGGCGCGGCGCTAGAGTCCAGGACGGCAGACGGCCGTGCAAGACGAGCGGTGGGATGGCTTTGAACTTGAAAAAGGTTCTTTGCGAGGAGAAAAAAAACTTGAAAAGGTATTTCAAACGTCACATTAAATTTCCAAAAAAAATTTAAAATTTTCCGTCACATCAAATTTTTTGACACATGCATAAAGCATTAAATGTAGTTTAAAAAATAATCAATTGCACAATTTAACTGTAAATGATGAGATAAATCTTTTAAGTCTAATTAATTCATAATTGAACACTAATTACTAAATAAAAACAAAAAAAATATAGTAGTCAAATCTAGAAATTTAGCCTGGCTAGCATTCCCCCTCTCTCTACCCACAGCTACAAGACAAGCCACACGTACTACTACCACGACCAGTCCACCACGCCCTCGGCTCGGCTCCCTCCTTGCACTCGCACACCACCGCTACTTAACAAACCAGCAGAGGGAGCGGGCGGAATTGCCAGGCCAAGCGATCATACTGCTGGAGTAGCGGACCGGGACGAGGAGAGGGGCTCCGGTTCCTTCCCGGAGAAGGAGCTCGAGGGGAGGGAGAAAGAGACAGAGATCCAGCGGCGGCGGCGGCGATGGGGATGAGGCCCGGGTGGGTTGCCGGCCTGGTGGCGGAGAGCTTCTTCGTGGCGTGCCCCGCGCACGAGAACCACAAGAAGAACGAGCGCAACATCTTCTGCCTCGCCTGCTGCGCCAGCATCTGCCCCAACTGCGCCGCCGCGCACTGCCACCACCCGCTCCTCCAGGTCCGCTCCGCTTCCCCTTCGTCTCTCCCCCCTCTCTCCATCCCAACCAACCCCCGATCCCTCCTCGGATTCTCTGCATGGCGACCGATTCCGGAGCATCTGCTGCCACGGAGCCGCATGATCGTCAGACGACCCGTCGTCCCCGCCTCCTCGATTTCTACTAGCAAGGATAAGCAATCCTCGCTGCTGGGCTGCTTCAATTGACACCACGGGAGGCGCACAGGAAGCGGCAGCAGCTTTTGGAGCCCTCGGTTCCTGTGCGCGGGACGAAATCTCTCCATTAAACAATCCAATTGATTGATTAAATTATCCATCCGTCCTCGCCTCGCGGCGTAGCAGCAAGGGAAGCAGAAGCAGCCTAGCGTAGATGCTAGAGGAGGGGGATGGTGACATGGTGTGTCTTCCCTTTGTTTTTTTGTCCTGTGCTGTCTCTTCACGGGGGCGCCGCCGTGCTCTTCTCTCCTCCAGTCCTCCTCCTCCCGTAGATTTGGTCCCCGTTTAGCCAACTAATTCCCTTCCGATTCGATTCCGATCTGATTTGGGCCGGGGATCCTAGGCTGCGCTAATCGCTGAACCCCCGCCCCTGTACTTTGCTCGGGTCCTCGCCTTTGTCGCGTTGCGAGGTTTTGGGTCATGCTCATGCATGCCTTGGATTGGAGGAGGAGGATGATTGTTGGGCCATGGCACCGTCGCCTAATTCGACCAAAACAGCAATTCCGTGACCGAAACAGCAATTCCGTGCTTTGGAGTAGTGCATAGTTTCTACCTACTTGTTGATGACGGAAAAGTGATGGAATTATTCGGGGGTAAATGTGACCGGTTGCTTTGGTAAGTTTTGTGAATGGAAGGTAGAAATTCTCTTGCATGCTAGTGGTACCTGCTCCTTATTTTATTTCCTCCCATTCTATAGGGTAGGCTTTGATTTGAATTTTTGTGTCGATTGCAACCGGGATTTGTGGGGAAAATTGCTGGGAGGTAAATGGAAATTGACCGTGGGGGAGTGGGTGGGTAAGTTCTCAGGGTGGGCCGTAGAAATTCTCTTGCATGCAAGTCATTCCGTCATGTTCTTCCTCTTTCGCTTCAATTTGCTTGTCCTCTTGCTGCCACTTTCTTCTTTCTCGCAACTAATCCGGTCAGGACTTGGTGGTGGTGCGACTCTGCTGTGAGTGCGGAGGGGCAAAAGCTGCCGAGTTTTACTGCCCTCGCTTTTGTTTGGCCTTTCACTGGAAATGGCCAGAGTCTTGCACGGTGAAAAAAATTCTTCAGCGGCATTCGTGTTTCACCCTTCCACAAATGCTATGGATGCTTTCTTCCATGCCTGCTCGATCTTATCCTCTTGCCTGCAAAGTTACTGCCGAGTCAATTCTGTGAACTGAGGCTTAGTTTAGATGTATAAAGTTTTTGGTGTAAGAAGTCATGTGGTACACATTTAAAATATTAAACGTGGACTAATTATAAAATAAATTACATAATCCATCTATAAACTAAGAGACAAATTTATTAAGCCTAATTAATTCATCATTAGAATATTTGTTACTGTAGCAGTTTAGTGTCTAATCACGGTCTAATTAGATTCGTCTCGCAATTTACAAACAAACTGTGTAATTAGTTTTTTATTTTATCTATATTTAATTCTCTATACAGGTACCGCAACATTCAATGTGATATTTTTGGATGTAAAATTTTTGCATCTAAATTGACAGTTAGGCCTTGTTTAGATCCCAAAACGCAAAATACAAATTTTTTGTAAATCGCTTGCATGGTGTACTAAATATAGTCAAAAAATAAATTGCATTATACAAATGGACTGTAAATCGCAAGACGAATCTAATGAGACTAATTATGACGTGATTAGACACTAAATTGCTACAGTAATGCTACAATAAACATGCTCTAATGATGAATTAATTAGGCTCATTAGATTCGTCTCGTAGTTTACAGACGAGATCTGTAATTAGTTTTGTGATTAGTCTATATTTAATACTTCAAATATTGAATATTCTTTTCTAAAAACGTAAAAATGCAAAATGATCTAAACACACCCTTAATTGAATTTGAGAATTTCTTTGAACCCTTTGCATGATGACCTCAATTCCTAGCATGCTAAAAACAAGAATTCTGCGTGAACCATGCGCTGTTTGTGCGAAGTTCCATTAATAGGTCTGTTTATCCAAACTGGTTTGCCATGTATAGCAACATTTCCTGCTCGTCCGGTCCCTGCAGCGCCGGTGGTAAAAACGGGGCAGCCTAGGAATTATTACCTCCGGGCACCCAGACTTTTACCCAATCGTGAGCCTGGTAACTGGGCTTCTTGTCGTTTTTACCAAACAGAGGCCTCGGTACTGTTCCTCCCGGGGCGGCTCGCCTTGGCACTGTTCACTCACGGCCACAGTGAATTGCTACTGACCAAACCTTCCTCCTCTCTCCTCGGCTAGTTTTACCGTTCCGCCCCCGATTCTGGGTTGGATTTTGTTGTAGAGGACAAGCTCCTACGAGGGTAGTTTCGTCCCTGCACGTGGTTTGGCCTCTCCCATGCTAAGATCACGACTGAAGTGGTACTACTGCCCCGCCGGTCAAAGCAGGGGCCGCATTGTTACCCAATCGAGTTGTACTGCTGTTGTACTACGGGAGTTATCTTAAAAGCACAGAATTATGGTCTGAATACACATGGTTAGCACGACTCTTGAGGCACTAACATCATATTTTTACATTTTTTTGTGAAATTAGGTGCGACGCTACGTGTACCATGACGTTGTCCGCCTTGGCGACCTCGAGAAACTCATTGATTGCTCCTATGTTCAGGTGATTCCTTGCAAATTACAGTTAGCCACCTTCCTTAAACTTGAAGGATTCCTTTAGTTCATCTCTGAACAGATTAGCAATGCATCATCGTCTGATAATGCTTGCAGATTTGAAGTTAGCTGATGGCATGTTAATTCCCTCCCTGATTGTGCAGGCCTACACGATCAACAGTGCCAAGGTCATCTTCCTGAAGCCGAGGCCTCAGTCCAGGCCCTTCAAGGGCTCCGGCAACGTCTGCCTGACATGCGACAGGATCCTCCAAGAACCCTTCCATTTCTGCTCCCTCTCTTGCAAGGTCAGTGAAATAAAACAGCCAAAGGACTTGCCACAATTGTTGCATCATCACCCCTAATGCACCAATTCAGTGACCGTAGTATGCTGAATTCCGTCATGGCAATTGCATGGCAACATATGGTTTTGCATGCAGGTGGATCATGTCACGATGCAGGGAGGGGATCTCTTCAACACCCTGCAGTACTACGGCGGGGTCGGCGGCGGCGACACCACATACCCAGATCACCTTGCCTTCCCGCAGTTTGAAAACCTCCGCGTCGACGGCTCGGACCTCGACGACGACACTGATGGCGGGCAGATCACCCCGAACTCGACCCTTGAAGACCCAACGCAGCACTACGGCAATGGTGGCGGGGCATCGAGCGACAACGGTGACACTAGGGCTGTTGTCGTTGCCCGTCGCGGCGAGGCGGGGAAGAGGAAGAAAGGGGGAGGGTTCTTCCCCCAGATCGTGCTGTCACTCGGCAACAGGAGGAAGGGTGCCCCCCACAGGTCCCCTCTGGCCTAAGCACTTTGTCGATGTGCCCTGGTGTTCGTTATCACTGGCTATAGCTAGTAGTAGTTGCAGTTATGGTGGTGGTAGCTATTAGTAGCGTGTTGTCATAGTCCTATGATTAGCCTTGTAGAGATCGGTGAGAGAGCTGGTTGGTCGGTCGGTTGGTTGCTTTGGGAGGGTCCTGGCATTGTGATCCACCTAGCTTTGCTAGGGCCATGGCCATCCCAAGGCTGTTGTGTTGATGACACTTGAGAGAGGGTGGCGAAGCAGTTCCCCTGTTACAGGCCTAGGTAGGCACTGGTAAGTGGGGCCCACGTTTGCAGGCCGGGCCCCCACAGAGGTGGCTACCAATTTTGTATTTGATGTAACAAGGGTTACTTGCATACACTTCCACAGCTATATATGAATGTTCCCCAGACTAAATATGTTCTTAGCAATGTACATTATATCGTGTGCAATGGTGCTTTGTGCTCAAGAGCTCGAGTGATTGATTTCCAGGTGCCTGTTTAGTGTTTACCTGCTGTGGGTCAGTGGGGAGCTCCCATTGTTCGTTACATGTAGTTGCAAACTGTGTGTGTGTGTGTGTGTCCCTGTCTTTGGTTTGACCTGACCGGCATGTGATGCAAACGCCCAGCACCGGTCCAAACTCTTCAATCGTGTCGCTGTGACCTGGTTGTTTGATGCAGTTGTGATTCACTCTGCCATGGACCACTGTCTGTGTCCCCCAGTCTAGTGAGTAGTGAGAGAGATGGGTGTCCGATGCAATGCGATGGTAGTCCCGTATCACCTGGAAGACTGTCATCTCGTTGAGCAGGCAGGAACCGCTTTGCCAAACCCTTTCATCTCACTTTAACTAACAGTATGAATCAGGAGAAAGTGTGTGCCCATGCTAGCTGCTACTAGCTAGGACCTGTAAGGTTTCGTGCCTCAGCGATCATAGAACTTGCAATTCTAAACACTCAAACAGTGGTCATAGAACTTGTAACTCTATGCACTCAAACAATGATCATAGAACTTGTAATTCCAAGAACAATGGAAGCTAAAAAGTCAGCAGACATGGAAGTAGAAATTGTTTATGTTCATGACAGGATGGCTCAGCAATTTAGTCCCTGTTTAGTTCCCACCTCATAAATCCCGTAAACGCAAAAAAAAACGTCACATCGAATGTTTTGACACATGCATGGAGTACTAAATGAAGTCTATTTACAAAACTTTTTGCATAGATGGGCTGTAAATCGCGAGACGAATCTAATGAGCCTACTTAATGCATGATTTGCAACAGTGATGCTACAGTAACCATCCGTTAATTATTGATTAATCATGAATTAATTAGCATCATTAGATTCGTCTCGCGATTTACAACCCATCTGTGTAAAAAATTTTGTAAATAGACTTAATACTTTAAATTAGTAAGATTCCAACATAAAAAATTTTTGCGCTTAAACTAGACAGGCCTTGTATAGAATTGTACCGCGGCCAACGGCGCGCCGTTGGGCGCCTTCTTCAAGGACAACATCTTTGTGCGTGACTTGTGTTGTGACTTTTTGAGTGACCAACAGTAGTGGTCTCGGAACCAGGGAATTCTTGGTTCAGTCGATCGGCTTGTCACGGCCACGGAACACTCCACCATACAACATACTACTAGTGCCTGTGGTTATCCGGAATGAAGCGACTCGATCGAACATTGATTCTAAATCTAAGTTGTTTTAGCTATCTGTTTACACAGACCTGCGATGACAGGTATGCTTGTTTTTAGAGTAAAATGCACTGAGGGTCCTTAAACTAGTTGACCTGTTCTGTTTAGGTCCATAAACTTCGAAAGTGTATTTTTAGGTCCACGATCTATTTAAGTGTGTCAATTGAGGTCCAAAACGTCTTTGACCAGTGTTGACCGCCTACGTGGACCGCCACGTCGGATCTAACGTGGACTGGGCCTGTTGCGAGAGCGGGGCATATATGCAAATCACCCCCTCTCCTCCCCGCCGCGCTCTGCCGTCCGCACTCGCCGCCGAGGGAGCAGGGGAGGGTCGCCGCCCCGCGCCCGCGCACGGAGGAGGATGGGGAGCAGAGAGCCACTGCCGGAGCTCGACTGGGAGGCGGCGCAGGGGAGGGGGAAGGAGGCCGCCGTGCCTGGCCCCCGCCGGCCCGGCGCAGCCCCGCGAGGCCCGCCGCGGAGCTCCATGGGTGGACGGAGCCTGGCGCAGCCCTCCGTGGCTCCATGGGCGGACGGAGTTGCGGTGCTAGGGAGATGGAGCTGCGGCGGCCCCTCCCTCCTCTCCTCCCCTGCGCCGGCTCCGCCCCATCCCCTGCTCCATCTGTCACCGGCCCCTGCAGCTCGCGCGGGGCCATGGCGGCGACGGCCGGAGCCGAGCGTGGCTATGGCGGGGTTCACCGCGTGCTAGGGCGAGCAGGAGCGCAGGGGAGGAAGAGCAGCCGGAGCCGCTGCTTGGACGCGCGCCCCCACAAGCCCGCGAGCCTGCACCGGCCTCCCGCGCGCCGCTGATCCCGTGCTGGCCCGCCTGGATTCGCGCACGCCTCCCTAGCTCCTTGCGCGCGCCGCTCCCCTACTGCAGGCCCGCGCCGCCGCGAACCACTCCCGCTCCTCCACGCCCTGCGCGCCGCTCCGGCCGAGCTCGAGAGGGCCTGCCATGGAGTAGGAGAGGGGGCCCGGGCCGCCCTGCCTCCGCCGCGCCGTGAGCGAGTCACCCGCGGGCCCGGGCCATCCGCACTACTCCGCCGCGCCGCGTGTGCAGGGGAGGGCCGGGGATCCGCGGCGCTCGCCCAGTCGCCTCCACCTTCGCCTCGCGCGCGCCCGGCCGAGCAGGGGCCGTGGCCGCCGCGAGCAGAGGGAGGCCCGCCGCCGCCTCCTTGACGTCGCCGTCCTCCGCACCTCCTCCGCGCCGCCGGTGCCAGCGCGCGGGCCAGCTCGAGGTGGGGAGGGGCAGCGAGCCGAGGAGGGGCGGCGCGGCTCGCTGCTCTGCGCGAGCAGGGAGGGTGCTCGCCCGCCGCGCGTGCTCGGCCCTGCTGGCCATGGAGCAGGGGCCGCGGCGGCGCCCTGCTCTGCCCCCCGTGAGCTCGAGCGGGAGGGAGAGGGAGGGAGAGGGAGGGAGGAGGGGCCGCCGTCGCCATGGCCGCGCCATGACCCGCCATGGCCGGCGGCCAGAGAGATGGCCCGAGCTCGGTCCGCGCTGCCGAGGGCGGGGCAACGCCGCGCCGCGCGCGGATCCGGCCTGCGGCGGTGCGCCTCCGCGCCACGGGCCTCCGCGGCGAGGGAGGAGGAGGAGGACCGGGGCGGCGCGGGGAGGGAGGAGGAGGACCGGGGCGGCGCGGTGAGGGAGGAGGGGAGAGGCCGCGGCGGCGCGGAGCTGAGGCCGGAGGTGGGAGGGAGGAGGGGCGCGCCCATGGCCGGCACGGGGAGGGAGCAGGAGCGCTCATGGCCAAGGCGCGGGGAGGGAGCCGAGCAGCGGCCAGGCAGGAGCCGAGCAACAGGGCTGCGGCGGCCGCATGGTGCGGGAGCAGAGGAGTAGATGAAAGGACGGGGAGAATTGAGGAAGGCTCGGCTCGGGAGGGTCAATGTGCAAATATGTTGTCCACGTTAGATCCGACGTGGCGGTCCACGTAGGCGCTCAACGCTGACAGAGGCGTTTTGGACCTCAATTGACACACTTGAATAGATCATGGACCTAAAAATGCACTTTCGAAGTTCATGGACCTAAACAGAATAGGTCAACTAGTTTAAGGACCCCCAGTGCATTTTACTCTTGTTTTTATTTAGTCGTGGATTGCCGCTTCCATCCTATGTTGGAATAGCCTCTAAGATGAAACAACTTTAGATTGTATACTCCGTTCTAAATTGTAAGTTATTTAGTTTCTCTAAATATGTAATAAAATTTATGTGTCTAGATATATATCATATATCTAGATTTATAATATAATTTATAATGTAGAAAGCTAAAACAATCAATAATTTCCAATCAGGTAAGTAACAAACTAACAATCCACAGGCTATCTAGTGTTACAGTCTAGCCATCTCCTTTACCTTAGCTTGCATATTTTAAAAATCCACAAGCTTTTTCTGAATTGTAAATCTACAAGCTGCAATCCAAGCTAGAAGAACATATGTAAGAGCACCTTTCTTTTCCACTAGAAAGGCACACGGCAAAGCCGCGTTGGACCCGTATCCCGCGTCGTAGTATTATAGTTGATGTGGACTTTAGTAAATGCATGTAGTTGTTGTTGTGTATAGGTAAATATACAATTTTTTAAGTAACATAGTTACTTGGATATTATTTTAGGCACTCTACTACCATGATTCTATTATTTAAGTAGTATATTATTTTAGGTATTGAAATGGAGGTATGACTTTTGTTGGCGTATTTATTGTGATGAAAGAAGGAGTAAAATAATTTTTTAGGGAGGATAGAGCACAATTAGGTGGATAATTAATTGATTTGCAAAATCATGAGACAATTAATAGACATGATGTTTTTAAGGAAGTAGTGGTTATATTTAAATACGCCACGTTATCGCATCAAAAGTTATAGAAGAACGATAGTACAAGATTATATTTTTAGCAAAATAAGATGTCATGTTGAAGAAATTACGGAAATATTTTGAATTAACAATTTTGTTGTGTAGCAAAGTTTTGGATTATGAAATTTTGAGCATTTTTTGTATTTAATTTTTAGAAGCTTTTTGATGTAGATGCGGCCCGATCTTCCGAGAGGTAGGGTAAATTCGATTGGTGGAGTACGTGACGTTGGCGATCCGGCTTCTAATCAGACACGAATTCGAAGCCTGCAACCGTTACACCACCGCTCCGTTGGTTATCAACCAAGCACAACTTGATTGACCTCGCCAAGAAGGTTTTTCCTGCAAGCGAATCGAAGAACACAAGTAAGAAAGGATAAACACGCAATCTGAAATTACAGATATGTATGAAGCAAAAATCAAAGTGTGGTTCCAGCTCTGATCACAAAAGGACTAATCGCCACAGTGGTGAAGAACAAGAACGGAGGCCCTGATTCATAGTAAAAGGACTTGTCGTCACAGTTACAATGAAGAAGACAGTTTCTCGGTGGAAAACTTGATCTAAACAAAACCGAAGTCTAAGCGGCGGCGGCTACTGAGTTTATGGAAGAACCAGGGCGACCTAGGGTTGGGACGACCAGGGGGGCGCCCACAACATGGGCTGAAGGTCCGACACGATACACGGGCCATTGGCCCAAAAGAGGTGGCGCAGCACCTTGACATATTCTGGATGTTGACTTGTTTCGTGAATTGCCGTCGACTCCGAATAGCTATGGACCTGAATGTGGTGGCGTTGGAAAAGGTTATGAAATTATCTTTCCAACCATATAATGATCTCCTCAAACGGACTCCATATGTGGCCGCGGCGTCGTTTTTGGTGCAGATAGTTTCTGGAATTCGAGAAGGAAATGAGGTAAGTTGTAGACGAGTCGGACTTCAACGTGTACGTATCCGATGCAGCAATGTCCTCATCATCCTCCCCTTCTTGAATTGGAGTCGTTCTCGACTCCATCCCATTATCAATCTCCTGCAAAAGGTTAGTGACAGCAGGATACATTGTGCAAGACATAGGAGCATTTGGAAAAGATTCATATCGACAAAGCATAGTATAGCAAGGTGCATCATAATTATCACAAAGCTCAGCAGCAGCAGATGTAGTAGCAATATAAACTCCTTCTTTCAATTTAATTCCATTTGTTTTTGCATCAGAAGATTCATTGCTAATATTTTCAGCAAGCTCTTTAAAATATTTCCTAATATCAGCTGGCGATAAAGGAAACAAAGTAATTTTTTTATCCGAATGCATGAGAGTATATGTATTAGTTCTATCATGGTGTGCAGCATCAGTATCAAATTCCCATGGTCGTCTGTAAGGATCAGTGGGGTGTCCGACCCTAGAGGGGGAGGGGGTGAATAGGGTCGCTAATCGCTTTCTATCCTATGGCTCAATCTATTTGCATGAGATAAACCTAACACGTCCTACACATGCTAGTTATGACTAAGGTTTATCTATGCTACTCTCTACTTACCCCTAAAAGACTTGCAACCTATAGCCAATCCTAATCAAACTAACTAGGAAAGTAAACGCAAGCAAGTAAGAGCAAATGCGGAAACGTAATACGGTAAGTAAAGAGGTAAGGGAGAGAATATGCAAACTCCCGTGAAGACACCAAGACACACGATTTAACGTGGTTCGGTTAGGACACCAAGTCCCTCCCTACGTCCACGGCCACTTGTCCAACACGAACAAGTGTGATGCCGAGTCTCTTCGCTTGATCACCGTCTTGCGTTCGCCACCAAGGTTCCCGGCAAGCAAAGGCTAAGTGACTCCAAGTCACCAAGACAAGGCCACCGCCACCGTCTCTCTCGAAGCGTCACCAACGGCACCGTCTTCACTATTGGAGCTTCTCACCAAGAGGGGTCTCCTTCCCCGCACAAAGTGTCGTTGCCTCTCCACACCAAGTCGGAGGGTCACACGACGAGTACACAAGATGCTTGCCGCAGCAAGACTTTCTCTCAAGCTAGTTCTCTCAAGAACTAAGCCTAAACAAGCACTAAACACTCTCACAAGTGTGCTTAAGCCTATATGATGTACAATGAAGTTCTATGGTGGTTGGAGGTGTTCTTCAAGTGTAGTAAGCTTTCAGCAACTCCAGCACACTCAAATGACCCGGCCTTGGGGGTATATATAGCCCACACACCCTAAAAGAGCCGTTGGGAAAGGCTGACAAAATTTCTTAACGCCGGTTAAACCGACGCTCCTGTTTTGTCAACACCGGCTCAACCGGTGAGTGTACTTTCCCTTCTAGTCGTTGTAGGGTCGAGATGGCGGACTAGAGGTGGGGTGAATAGTCCTTTCTAAAACTAATTGCGTCAGCTAACCGAAACTTATGCGGAATTGAAACTATTCGCTTAGCCAAGACTTCACCCCTCTAACTATGACTCTAAGGCACCTCTAAAAAGGTCCTACACAAAGCAAATGGAGTGCCAAGCTAGTAAGAGCTCTCCTAACAATTCTAATGCCAAGTCATACAAGCCTAAGCACTAGTACTTCACAAACCGGGGGAGCTCATACACAATTCTAATGAGCAAAAGCACAAAGCCAAACCTAAGCTCACTAGATGCTCAAGGACAAGGATACACAATCCAAATCTAAGAGCTCAACTTGCTTAGCTACACAATCTAAGCAAGAGCCACTAATTAAGCTACACAAGCTAACTAGTTACACTAGGATCTCTACTTCTAGCTACACAAGCAAGAAGCTGATTAGCAAGCTACACAAGCTAACTAATTACTAGAGAGCAACTACACAAGCACAAGATATAGATGAATGTAAACACAGGACTTGTGATTTGGAGAATGCAAACCACCGAGAAGAGTAGACAAGATTGACACGGTGATTTTTATCCCGAGGTTCACTTGGTTGCCACCAAGCTAATCCCCGTTGATACAAGCTCCAAGGTTGCCGCCGATCCTCTTGCTACTGGTGACTCTCAAGTCACACTCTCCCACGTGGAGTGCTCAAACCGAGCTCTAGCACATGATCCGGCCGAACCACTTGTTGCTCTTCACGTCACGCTCAACTAGAGTTGCTCTTCGCGGCTCCCGCGGGGTGAGCACAATACCCCTCACAATCTCTTCTCCGGAGCACCGCACAATCTTCTTGCGGGCTTCAACGGAGCCTCTTGCCACCAAGCCATCTAGGAGGTGGCAACCTCCAAGAGTAACAAGCACACCGGCTTGCAACACGATCACCTAGTGCCACTTGATGCAATCTCTCAAAGCAATCGCACTAGAATCGTTCTCTCACTCGATCGGATGATTACTATCAAGTTAGAGTGAGTAGAGGGCTCTCAAGCACTCTCACACATGGACACCAAGTCCCCAAGGTGCTCGGCCACCTCAAATGACCGGCCACTCCCTCTATTTATAGAGGGAGGCCCCAAACTAGCCGTTACACTTAAATCTCGTGAAAACAGAGTTTTCGCGGACTGTCCGCCTCACAAAAACCGGACTGTCCGCCATTCAAAACCAACGGCTAGAACTGCAATGATTATGTGTCAGAGTCGACCGTTAGAGCCCCGGGCGGACTGTCCGCACCCCTGGGCGGACCGTCCGCGGTTCAAAACTTCGAACCAACCGATTTGCAAACGTCTCTGACTAAATCTGGAAGTGACCGGCGGACTGTCCGCTCCCCAGGGGCGGACTGTCCGCCGTTCAAAACTTGAGCATACACTAAAACCGCAGTGTTTCTGTCCCAGAATTTTCAGTAGGAGGCGGACCGTCCGCCCCCAAGGACCGGACGGTCCGCAGTTCATTTTGGACACCCAAGACAGAACTACCAAGTTTCTGCGCCCGTTTCAGCTTTTAAAGGCGGACTGTCTGCCCCCATGGACCGGACGGTCCGCAGTTCATTTTGGATCACCAACAGAGCCAAAAACGGTTCTGTTCGAGCTCATCCGAGATAACGGCGGACCGTCCGCCCCCTTGAGCGGACCGTCCGCAGGTATATTTCCAGCAGAAATATACCTCGGTAAAACGGCCATAACTCTTAGCTCCGATGTCCAAATTTGGTGATCTTGGACTCTATGGAAAGCTTATTCAGAGGGCTACACATCCCAACTGAATATTTGATCCAAAACACAATGGATCAAAGCAGTATTTCACTCCAAGAGCCAACCTATTCTTCGAAGACACCGAAAAGCCTTTCTTGCTTCCCCAAGTTGATAAAAATTAACTCCAACTCTTTCTCCTTTGCAAATGTGCCAACACCACCGTGTGAACAACACCATGTGCATGTGTGTTAGCATTTCACAATCATTTTCAAAGGATTTTTCACTTGATCTCACCACGCCACTCGATCCTAGCAACATCGCAATGTTAGATCGCTCAAGTGGCACTAGATGACCGATATGCAAACAAGTTTGCCCCTCTTGATAGTACGGCTATCTATCCTAAATCCGGTCATACACTTCTCTACACAACCTTTGACCGGTGAAATGAAATGCCCTACAAATCATACTTTTGCCTTGCGCATTCCATTTCATCTTCCCAAATGTTGATGCCACACAAGCACCAAACTCCATCAAGCCTTTTGATCATCATCATGAGTCAACACTTGGCTTGATCTTCTTTGAATGATATGATCCACTCCATATCATCACATGACCTCTTTGGTCCATCGATCTTGACCTTGCTCGCTCTTCACCGTTGCCTCGGTCCATCGGCGCCAAATCTTGCCCAAGCTTCACCGCCTCGCGGTCCCTCGCTTGAAAGCCTTGACTTGCCCTTCTCCATTGCAACCGGTCCATCAAGCCAAGCCTTGTCTTGATCTTCTCCACTTTGGTCACATAACTCCATGTCATGTCTCATATGCAATGAGCTCCTCGATCACACTATATGAGCATAGCATCAACCCTTAGCCATTTCTCCTCCATGGCACATGTTGCTCATACTAGTGTCTTTGTGTGGACTAATCTCCTATGTATCTCAACATAAACACTTATTAGTCCACCTAAGTTGTCACTCAATTACCAAAACCAAACAAGTGCCTTTCAGTCGTTACAGTCTTCCAACGGCTACTTGATCAATCGACCGACGCTCTTGAAATCACCGTCAGTTTAACCGGTGAGTGCAAGCTCAGAAACCCCCGAAATATGGAGTCTCTGGACAACTGCACCGACACTCAATTTTGAGCATCGTCGGTTTAACCGGTGCTAAACCCTAGCCTCAGCTTCTGGGTTCATTGCACCGACGCCTTCATTTTTCCCGTCGTCGGTTCAACCGGTGCACACTGTTGACTTGGTCTCCACTGAGCCCATTGCACCGGTGAGTGTAAATTGCCTCACGTCGGTTTAACCGGTGAGTACAATTTACCTCTGTCTTGGTCCTTTTGACCTGATTTCTTTGGGGTTTTGTATCTTTTCATCCCTTGGACCTATAAGCCTGATAATGATCATTTTAACACATATATTAGTCCCAGTGTTGTGTGTGTCATCAATCGCCAAAACATTATATTGAAATATGGCATGAGAGGCCATTTTCGCTACATCGTCCTAACAACAATGATGATGATTGCATAGATACAACATCAAAATCAGCATAGTCACGATAAGAACCAACAAAAAAGTGTATGCGTGCTGATTTAGTTACCTTAATCTTACCATAATTGTTGAACCATTCTGGGTGGTAGGGGTGAGGGATAGAACGAGTGGTCAAGCCAAGCTTCTTGACCAAATCTGAACTCACCAAGTTGCTGCAACTTCCGCTATCAAATATGGTTAGAACACGACAATCCTGAATAATGAGAAACATGTGGAACAAATTCTTGCGTTGGAGCTTCTCCTCATCCTCATGTTCTGCTTTAGAAGTCAACACACGCTGCACAAGAAGACTAGGAAAATCAGCCGTTGCAGCTATAGAATCAATTGCCACACCCTCATCTTCCTCCGAATCTGCAACAATGTTAGCTGCAAGAACCAAATCAACATCAACATTACTAGCACTTACATATCCATTACCATCAGGTGCAGCGATGAAAGCACGAGCACTTGGACAATCCTTCATGACATGTCCCATTCCCTTGCAGCGGTGGCACACGATGTTTGCAGATCTACTCGAGGAGCCCTTTTCCAAAGTAGTATGCTTCTTGTGGTATTGGGTCTACACAGTAGACACATTGCTTACCTCAGAAGCGGGCGCATGAGCTGGTGGTGTTGCTGGTGGCTTAACAACTAGCGCCTTAGGCTTCTCAATGTCGGAACGCTGCTGAAACAATCTCCCAGAGTTGGACCTGAAAGAAAGTTGGTCTTCGCGGCGTCCCTGTACTTCCCATTCTGCCTTAAGAGCAAGATGACACAATTAAGAAAAACGAGTCCATTCTTTGTAATCGAGAATATTTTTCATATCACGGTTTAAACCACCAAAGAATCTAGCACTAGTTTCATCATCATCCTCACGAATACCACAACGTGCTAGACCAATAAGCAATTCCTGATAATATTTCTCTACTCCCTTATTACCTTATTTAAAAGTTTGTAATTTTAAACGTAAATCACGTTGGTAATAAGGAGGAACAAAATGAGACTTCATGCGTTGTTTTAAAACAGGCCAAGTTTGAGGCACGGGAACAGCATTATCAGCATTGCAAAGATCATTCCACCAAAACAGAGCAAAGCTAGTAAATTCACTAGTAGCAAGTCTAACTCTAAACTCAGCAGGAACTAAATGAGAATTAAATTTTTGTTCAATAGCAAGTTCCTAATCTAAATAAGCCTCAGGATCAGCAGTGCCAACAAAAGAAATCATGGTAAATTTGGCTTTAGCAAACTGATCATTATTACCACGATTTTGATTACCTCCCATACCTTGACGATTGCGCCAAAGACGGTCCGCATCACGAGCATCAGCATCAAGGTCGGCATCCTCATCCTCGTCATCGGCATCCCCATAAGGTTGGCGTCGGTGTCGTCGTGGAGGGGGACGTTGTTCAACATGTTCAACCCGGGTGACCAGGCCGTTGATAGTGCGCATCAGCTCATCAAACTTCCCGTCGATGTAGGTGCGCTGGTCATCAACAAGTCTCTGAAGTTCATTCTTTGACACACACTCGTTGAAGTCCGTAGCTGACAATCCTTCTGTCCCTGACATGGTTAGCGCAAAAGACAAAACCAATGTATTATCCCTATCAACTAAAAGCTACTAGGTGGTGGTGACAGTGGAGTGCAAAATTTTAAACGGCTTACCACTGTCTTGCAAGTGTTCTTACCAAAGCCAAACAGAATGGTACAATCTGTTGTCGAGCTGGGTGTAACAGTTGCAAAATGAACCTGTGCTGATCAGAAGAATATGTGTAGTTTGGACAGGCACAATATGGTAGCAAGGGATTAGCAATAAACACAACAGAGTAGCAAAGTTCAATAAGTATCTAAGGTACAAGTCACAATTACTGGCTAAGATATGTCCCTAGGCGTAGCACAACAAGTTGGAACAAAGAACGATGGATAAAACTCAAAGAACAAGCAAAACAGCACTTGCGCGATTGTTTTTATTGTTTTTGCCGATTTCCCTCCGGGACTAGTAGGAATCAAGATTTTTTATTTTATCAACTATTATTTTTATATTTTTCTCTGAACTAGGATCACATGAGATGGAACCACAAAAATTTTCACCTTAAATAGAGGTGGGATGTGGCCTACACAAAATCAGGAACGTTTCCTAAAAATCTGAAAACAATTTCGGAGCCTCAAAACTCTATGTCTGTGAATTTTTTTGAATTTCTGCGATCGGCCCTAAATGCGAAGCGATTTTATCGCTTGTGCAAAATTTCGTCACCTTTCTGCTATAAAAAATTGAGCCAAAATGGAGCACCGAGCGAAAAATTATGCCCGTTTTACTGAAAGTAACTCAAGTTATGGTTTTTATTATTCACAACTTGGCAGATCGAGTGACGGCGGCTAGGGTAAAGCTTCCCTATTCTCCAACACAGAACCACGGCTGAGCAAAGCTTCTCAGCAAGCGAACAACCTAGGGCAAAGCGTTCCTGGTGTATGCAGCAAGGGTATCGCCAGATGAAATCAAGAAGGGCTGCGATGCAAGGCGAAAACACAAGGCGGCTTGCAACCTATCTAGGGCTTGCGCTGTGAGAGTTCACACAAGGCGGCTAGCGAGGGCAAGTCAAGTAGCGTAAGGGCTCGACTTGTTGTTTGGGTAAAGGTGGATGGGACGGCGGCGGAAACAAAAAATAGCGACGAGCGATTGACTATGACTACGAACACACTAAACCGCAACAAGACTCGACCACGGACACGAACTCAACTAATCGAAACTGAAACGAAAATTGCAGAGGCTAAAACAGGTTATAGGATAGTGGAAAGTGTAAATTTTTTTGGGCTTTTTGTGGACTGTAGGTAAAGGAACAAGATTAATCTAAAGGGGAAACACGAAATTATACCTCACGGTAAACCTGAGTCCTGATACCACTTGATGTAGACGCGGCCCGATCTTCCAAGAGGTAGGGTAGATTCGATTAGTGGAGTACATGACGTTGGCGATCCGGCTTCTAATCAGACACGAATTTGAAGCCTGCAACCATTACACTACCGCTCCGTTGGTTATCAACCAAGCACAACTTGATTGACCTCGCCAAGAAGCCTTTTCCTGCAAGCAAATAGAAGAACACAAGTAAGAAAGAATAAACACGCAATCTAAAATTGCAGATATGTATGAAGTGAAAATCAAAGAAGGGTTCAAGCTCTGATCACAAAAGGACTAATCGCCACAGTGGTGAAGAACAAGAATGGGGACCCTGATTCACAGCAAAAGGACTTGTCGTCACAGTTACAATGAAGAAGACAGTTTCTCGGTGGAAAACTTGATCTAAACAAAACCCAAATCTAAGCGGCGGCGGCTAGTGAGTTTATGGAAGAACCAGGACGACCTAGGGTTGGGGCGACTAGGGGGGGCGCCCATAACATGGGCTGATGGCCCGACACGATACACGGGCCATTGGCCCAAAAGAGGTGGCGCAGCACTCTGACAGATTATGGATGTTGAATTGTTTCATGAATTGCCATGGACTCCGAACAACTATGGACCTGAATGTGGTGGCGTTGGAAAGGTTATGAAATTATCTTTCCAACCATACAAAGATCTCCTCAAACGGACTCCATATGTGGCTGTGGCGTCGTTTTTGGTGCAGACAGTTTCTGGAATCCGAGAAGGAAATGAAGTCCAAGTTGTAGACGAGTCGGACTTCAACATGTACGTATCCGATGCAGCGATGTCCTCATCACTTTTCGAATTTGAAAGTTTACTATATAGTAAAAATGTAGATTTTGAAATTCTAAGCAATTTTTATATTGATCATTTTTAATTTGAAGACATTTTGGTATCCAAATTGTAGGCACAGCGGGTCATTTGTAAGCATTTGTGCAAATGAATTGTGAAAGCGTTTTAGATTTTAAATTTTGCTCTATAATAAAGTTTAAGTTTTCAAATTTTTGACAAAGTTTTATACTGAACAACTTTTGATTCCAATATGTTTTAGTGTTCAAATTGTATGTATAGTGTTGCTCGTGTAGAAGTAACGAATGAAATGGGTTGTTATTTTATTTAATTGAAATGCGAGTTTTTTTCTAAAAAATTGCTAATAGAGGATTAGGGTGGCTGGTTGATTCAACGAAGATTTAAAATTTCTTTTTTTTTGTTGCAAAATTCCCTAAACTTGGAATGTTGGACTGAGGATTGGTTTAAAGAAGAGTTAAGAGCTTGCTCGTAAAATTATCTGAGAGAGGAGATTGGACTGTTAGTTGATTTCGCTAAAGGGAGAAGGCCTTTTTTTTGCAAAAAAAAGCATGAGAGAGTAAGCCGCGGTTTGATCTATCTAAAGTTTGAGGACTTTTTTTTTTAAATGAACGGTACTTACACGATCTGATCCGTCCGTTCGGCTGACCCGACAGTCAGAAAAAGGCCATGATATGGCCACTCTCCCTAATCATCTTTCAGTGCATAAATCGTACTATATGGAGATTGGCATAGCTACTATACGTACTTTCTCTTACCTTTGACTAATAATACATATAGAATTACATTTTTGGCGTAGGAAAAATATTGATCGACTGTGCTCAAATTTAGGTAGGTTGACTAAATAAATCCCTTACTTTCCTGAGAACAAATAAAATCCCTTGCGCCACTTGAAAAACCTGTAAAAACCAAGAAGCAGGAGGAGCAGAAGGCGGCGGATGATGATCTAGATCGATGACCTACTTCAGCTAGCCTGGCGCGTGGTAGACGTTGCCAATCTGGCTTGCTTCTATGAAGCCCGGTCATTTTAGCCCTTATTTACATGCACTCAAAATTCTAAAATTTTACAAGATTTTCCATCACATCGAATTTTTGAACGCATGCACGAAGTATTAAATGTAGCTAAATAAAATAACTAATTATATAGTTTGACTATAATTTGCGAGACGAATCTTTTGAGCCTAGCTAATCCATGACGGGACAATAATTACCAAATATAAACGAAAATGCTATAATATTTTACACCTAAAAATTTTTCGCATCTAAACAAGACCTTAATAGGCAAGACAATATCAGGATCAGCTGCTGCCTGCTGCCTGCGTTCGTTCTCTTCGCGCGGCCCAAGAAGGCGCGCGCGTCGCAGTAGGCAAGTTGCAGCCGCGTGATGCACTTCCGCTCTGTATTCATGCACGCGCGCACGAAGACGAACCCGGCCGTCCTTTGCTTAACTGGCTGGGAATTCCGAGGGGAGCGATCCGTCCGGGCAATCACTTGAACTGCGGGCTCTGTCGGGTGCGACTTGCGAGCGAGCCCATCTTCAGAGAAAAAGCCAAAAGCAGCATCAGAGGCCATCAAGCGACATCAATCGCCAGCAAATCCCTCTGGTTCCGCACGGTAGGGACACATAGCCACTAACTTAATCGCCTACAAATCTTAACCACTACTAATTAACTTAATCGTCTGCAAAACTCTTGCCGTACGTGCTGCAGTGCATGTGCATCACTGATGACGATGTAGAAGCAAAGAAAGTTTGGAGGTGTGTTTAGCTCCTCCCTGAATCTCTATTGCCTATGTTTCGTTCCGTGGTTGCAGTCTAGACCGGCGGATGATGAGGCAGGATCGAGCTTGACTCCAGCCTAGCACGCTGATGCAGCTGCGTCAGATCACCTCTTCCGGAGCAGCAGCCTCGCAAAAATTCAGTTTTCATCTGCACATCCAGCAGCGCAAATCCGATCGAATCGGGTACGTGTAGGCGCGACAGGACGGCCATCCAATCTCCCCCACGCCACCTGCGTTGCGTCCGTACGGTCTGGTCTAGACCGCGCCGTACGCTCGCTCTCGAAGACGGCGCTCGAGCTGTCGTTGTTCTCAGCAATGGCAAAGATAGCGTATCCCTTCGGGGCCGCCTCGATGTCCTGCGCCTGCAGATGGGAGAGCTTGCTCGGTGCAACAGAAAATGGCTAGGCAACCGTGTTGTCACCAACGAGTATCAGAGTCCCGCCAATCAGGGCTCGAGTTCTCTTTCTCCCCCTCCCCTAATCAAATAAAAAATAGTGTTGCTAGCGTCCGAATATCCGATGAGAAATTTTTCTATCAGACGCGACGTTGGTCCGTGCAACATCAAACAATAACATTGGTAACATAGAAAAAAAATACTTCTGCAACATGAATAACCACTGTTTGTAACATCCAAAAAAATATTGAACAAAAAGTTATTAACCATCCGTTGATGAGGAGAAAAACCCACCGCAACATTCATTCTATTTTGCATGGACCATTCAAATCTCTCGTTAAAGATGCAACAACCAGATAAACACTTGCAACACATGGAAAGCATATGCAACATCGCAATATCTAGATCGATCTACTTTTGCAACATCCACGTGAAACACTTGCAATATTCATCTGAAATATCTGAAACACTTCAAATATATGCTAGCAACATGGACGTTGTTCAAGCTCCACCTCATCTTCTATCTCTGCACTCCTCCCATGGCCACGCCCCTGCGACCACATGGAGCTCGCCGCCATCGACCTCGCACGTTCCCCAGCGGAGCCATCCACCCCGCCGCCACACGACCCACCCCGCCGCCACATGACGCTGCCCCCGCCATCTTTCCCCTTCTTTGCTTTCTTCATCCTCGTTCAATCACTGTCTCGCCCTCTCTGCTGGGGAGGAGAAGGCTGCAACCAGGTCGACGGGGAGGAGCGGGACGACGTCGAGCTCCCGCCCCCACCACCGCCAGGACCACGAGCTGCTCTACCGCCACCTGGGAACTCGCTGTTGGCGTGGAGTGGAGCGCTGACATGGCCGCGGTCCGCGGCTACAGCCAGGCTGGGGAGCTGATGGCCGCAGGGAGGAGAAGGCTGCAGCCAAGCCGACGGGGAGGAGCGGCACAGAGTGGGCCGGCGGTGAGCTCCCGGTGCGGACTAGATCCCGATGCGGAGTGGGATTAGAAGAGAATGGACTTAGGGGGAATGGAGCAGTGGGAAGGACGTCCGATGGATCGGACACCTGATCTCTAGCATTATCGAACCAAAAGGGAATTGTTATGGGTAAATTTGTTGACTGAGCGGTAGTTTAAGGGGCTATTTGGTTCAGCCTTTTTTTGCATGCACTTTTCCGTGGTGAGTGTGGCGGAGCTTTTGCTCGCCACAGTTTGTGGTGCACGCTCCGTGGCTAGGTTTAAGTTTTCAAAGTTATATAGGGAGTGTTACAGTCCCTTTATATGTGTAGGCCCTTGGAAGTACCTCCTTTCTTCTTAAACATAATGATGCGCAGTTTTCCTGCGCTTTCGAGGAAAAAAACTAAACATTGTGATATATTTCTTCTTTTTTCAAATTTGATGTAGTAGTTATGAAGAAATGCACATCATCTTGAGGATACAGTAAATCCATATCCCAGTCTCACTTACTCCACCCGTTCTAAATTATATTGATTATTTTAACTTTCAAAGTATCTAGATTTTGCTGTATATTTAGATATTCATTATATCTAAATATGTTAAAAATTATGTATAAAACACATAGGAGTAATTTGCAGTGGAGGAAGCATATCCGAAGAACGATAAAGCCTACTATGAGTTTCAGAGAGAAAATCATGGCTTCCAAAAGCACTCTTCCTCATCCAATATTTTGATGACACCGTGGTTCAATTTTTGGAGTACTCCCTGTCTCATGAAGAGCACAATTCTATTTTTTTTAAATATAGACTAGTAATAGCGTGAATAGACTCTTGTACTCTCATCTGTTGACCACATGCAGTTAATTTTAGCATACAAATCAAATCTGATCACTTAGTTAAATATGTTGTTAGAATCTAATTTTCAGAATTTTTTTGTACCATTTTTTTTCCAAATGCAGGGTTACTTTTCACGGGACGGATGGGGTTGGCTACATGCCCTGTGTTGCATTGGACCCCGTTGACGGGTCGTTTCGAGGGGGCTATCTAGCCGTTCGTCTTCTCAGCACCGAAGTAATCGCCTCCTCCTGCTGCTGCTGCTGCCAGCAGGTAGGGGCGCAGGGCTTGTGCAGAGGAGCAACCGAGCAACACCATTGCACGCTGGTCACAACTCACAAGCACCTCTGAGCTCTGATTCGCCGCGAGTTAAAGTCTTCGTACAACAAGCATGCGCAGGCACAGCATATTGGCTGGCTGGTGGTTGAAAATTAGTGTTGGAGTGGTGTGAGAGGAAAATACTATTGGGTTGGAGGCTGGTGGAGCTGCCGCACAGAGTGAACTATTGTGAAAACGCCAGCATGTTAATTGTTAAATACAACACTGTAGTGTGTAGTGTAGTAGAGTACATTAGAGCTGGTCTCCTATGTTGCGTCTCGTCACTCTACATTGGCCGCCACTGTACACAAGCAATTGGACCATGGTGTGGCCTGTGCAATGCATGGTCAAGTCACTCCATGCAACGTGACCACACCTCACCCGTGCTCAAACATGGCGCCCTGTTGGCGCCTTTGAGATGCGGCCCTCCATAGGGCTTTGCTTTCTATCACCTTCTAATTCCGAGGCATGTATTTGGCGAACGATGGATTGAGTACTGTTGTACGGTAACCGTTTTTTTTTTGAAGAGAAATTGTACGGTAACCGTTAGATCGGTCTTCTGTATTCACCATCACACGTGTCTTTTTTTTTTGAAAGATTACCATCACACGTGTCTTGCCAGCGTGATGGCAATCTAGCTAGATCCGGACACGGGCCACCGTGCCCCGTCGATCGGGGGACATAGGGGCTCCCGCTGTCGCGTGACAGGTCGAAGCATGGACATAACGGAAGCGGATCGGTTTTGTATGGAAACAGATTCGGATATTTTGGATGTCCATCTTTCAGTTTCTATCATTAAGACGGAAGCGAATTTGATTCGTATGGAAACAAATTCAGATATTTTGGATAATCCATCTTTCTATTTTTCATCCAGTTTGCATCCCTATGTGTTGTGCAAAAGATCGTGAGGTTGAAATCCAACAATGTTAACCACAAAAGTTTTTCTTTGCACCGTGAGTAGAGGAAATTGTGTGACGTGTTGTTCTCATTTTGCCAATACTGGAGGAGCAGCAATAGCCAAAACCCCTGCAATATCAAAACATGCTCGGTTCTTTCCTCAAAAAAAAATGCTCGGTTCCTCCAATGATTGCCGTGTGGCTACAGCTCCCACACCTAGTCCTCCTGGCTGGCCCTCACACCATGCACACCCTCCTCCTCCTGTCCGTTGCTGCTGATGGCCTCATCCGTCTCTCCTCCCCCCATCTTTTTGCTACACCCCCTTGTCAGCTTTGCCACATGCAACATAACCAACCAACCCGGGCAGCATTTCACTGTGCCCTTTTTCTCTCTCTTCTTTCAAAATTCTCTCTCTCTCTCTCATAAACTTCTTTCAAAATTCGTGTAAAATCCTTGCATTATGAATCGGAGGACAGGTATGTGCATCCCGTTGTCTGAAGGGGACCGGCGCACGATCCGGTGAAGTTCCAGTTGGGGTCAGTCGGCACCAGGGTTTACCTTTTCGTTTTTCTACCGAATCCCGCCAACTCCCGAAAACGAAATTTCGGCCGAAATTTCGCCGAATTTCGCTAATTCCGAACGGAAAGAGAATTCAAATTCAAAAAACGAAATTTCGGTGAATTCCGACCGAAATTTCGGTGATTTCGACCGAAATTTCGGTGATTTCGACCGGAAAATGATGTCCGTTGTGATTTTCGTACTGTTTCGGAGGTCAAATGAAAAACTTTTGAATACCAACTTTGTTCAGTTTTTCGAGATCTACAACTTTTGTTTCAGAAACTTTTTCATTTGAGCAATGGTTTGAAAGTTATTTAATTATTTCAAAAACTACCAATTAAAAGTCTTGTCATTTCATGTGACAACTTCCATTTTCTCTCTTAGGTCTCAACTAGACTTTTATTATTCTTGTTATTGCGGATATGCCTATTAAATTTCAGGGACATTAGTTGATCCAATTGAAAGTTGTTTTAAATCCACGACAAACATGATTTGAATTGGTTATCAATTCATGTGACAGTGTTTGAATTTTTTTTTATTCAATTTGTATAGAGAATTCCTAAAATGTAATTTGTATAGAGCGAGGAGGGGTCTGGAGAAATGCCAAGCTGCGTCGGATACTAAAAAACTATAAATTCTACCTCATTAGACTACAAATAATCTTGTTTTTCAACTAAAATGTAATTTTAGCCTAGCAAATGATTTTAGATTTGAGTGTGTTCTAGTCCTATTTGCTCAGAAGAACACCTAGTTTTTTATCATATTTTTTTCGAATTTTTTATAAATATTTTTGAATTTTTAAATTTGAAAACGAAAAATAGCGAAAAATACCGAAATTTCTCTTCCCGGTAACTAGCGAAAACGAAAAAAAACACCGAATTTCGGCGAAATTCGACCGAAAAATTTAACCCTGGTCGGCACTCGGTAGTCAGCAGCGTGATCCGAGCCGCGATCCCGTGGTAGCATTGAAGTGAGCCGGGGCCGAAACGAGCAGGCTTTCCCGTGCGCGTCGCTGCTAACAAGAGTGACACAGGACTCAGGAGGAGGACGGGCCGCACAGGTGGTGAGGAGGCGGAGGCCCCGGCCGGGGCGGATGGATGGAGTGGAACGGGTGGTGGACCATCGTCCCGAGCTGACGCCGGTTCGTCTCGCAACAGTGCGCGAGCACACGCAGCCCGTTGCCTGCCCTCTCCCCTCTGCTCCCGATCCAGGCGCCTGCTTGGCCACATTCAGTAGTCATCCAATGATCTAACCACCTATGTGCTATGCTGCACACAAAAAAAAGTACCCTCGCAAACTTATATCCTTAATACGCAGTAAAAATGTTCAAAATCATCGTAATTCGCACACTTGATTTAATTTAGAGAGAGAAATGTGAGCAAATTTCTCGGATTTATGTGTTGATTTCGTGATGGAAGGTGAAGCCCAATGGCTTCAAGAGGTAGTAGAGAGCGAGGACGCTGGGGAGCAGAAGGCGGGGTGGTCCAATGGTGCTGGGCCTTTGGCCGCGCTGCTGCGGCTCTTGAAGCTGCAGGAGAAAGGGAGGCAGCGGCCGCCCCCATCTCACCTGCGCTCTCGCCATCCCCCACGCCCCTCCATTATTGTACGACGCTTCTGACCATTGGTCTCCGCCGTCCAGCTCCCCTCGCCATCGTAGACGCGCGTGGCGTCCATCCCTTCGTACACGTGTACTGCTAGTCCTGCTGTGTCGGTACCGTCACGGTGAGGCTCGGTTTGGTTTGGAAGCTCAGAATTCAAACGGTCAGCCGTATCTCTTCTGTAAGATTACTGCTGAAATTTCTACGTTTTCCAAACTGCTTTCCAGATTATGGAAGATGAAACGATCACAGACCTCACCACAGACGCATTGGCGCCACAAGGTTCTGTTCTGCTGTACTCTACAGCGTCAGGACCAGATACCACGTTTTGTACCCCCAACGAATTCCAACCTTTTCATTTCAAACTAACTAATCAGCAACGATCAGACACTTACATCGGTGAATGGACTCTACAATTATGACTGACCAATTGGCTGCGTAAACTTCATGATGCAGCATAAGGGCAAGCACCAAGGAACGGCTCCAGAGCAGCCAGATGGTGTCTCAGGAAGCTGTACACGAGCTCTGTGCTCACCGCGGCTACCCGGGCAACCATGCCTGTTCCCTGCGGAGAGAAACTTTGAAAGATGTCGGTGTTCGTAAGCTGAAACACACAGATTAGCTACGATTGTAGGACAACGGTAAGTTGGAGCAGCAGCAAACTGTGCGACCAAATGAGCTGCAGGAGGCGATGAGTGGGGGGCCTTTGGGGACGCTGCGGTGCTGGTTGTGATCTCATCGCGTAGAGGCTACCACAGGATGTGGGCGGGCGCAGTTGCCCAGACATCAGCTTTCGAACTTCGGCTTGCATCTGTTCTTGCATGCTCTTCAGCTTTGGCCTTCAGAAAGGAAAGCATACCATGAATCATGGTCAGTACAAATAGTCAAATAGTTCACAAGCTGGCAGTCAGGCGAATGAACATCCTCATTTCTAACAATTTCATTTGTTCCTTAAAAATCCTAGCCACCCACGAATATACTAAATACAAACACACACCTCCAGGATGCAACAGTGAATCATTGGTTGATATACTATACAATAACAATGCAACAGGTTTGTACTGAATTAAGAAACTATATCATAGGATACTGTCAGACAAACTACAATCGGAAAACAAATAACAGAACAAATGCTAAGGCACGTCCTCAGAAAAAAAAAACAAATAACAGGTTGTAATCTGAATAGATATATATGTGCACACTAGGCCTGTGAGTTCTGTCTGAAACCTATTCATGTCATAACATTTTAGTTTTCTGAGTTAAACACAGCCCAAGGCAAAATGTGCATGAGACGATGAACTATTGATTATTGACCTTAGCCCAGTAATACAACCATTGCGATCACATTGTATTCCTGCATCTGCTCAGCAAGGCTCCAATTTGAGCATTGTTCCAATAGAACCTGCTCATGCATAAAAATAGCTTTCAGATGGAATATGATGATAATTATTAAAAATCTGAAACAGAGATGGGTAGAACTAAAAAAGCACGTCTAGAAGGGCAAGGTCAAGAGTTTTTACCGAGTCAATAAAGAGAGGATGATCTCCGAGGAAAATATGGTTGACACTTTTGTAGAAGCTAAAATCCCATTTTTTCTCCACACTCATAACGACCACTTGTAAACCAATCTACAATTACCAAGTTTGAATTGGCAGAGACTTGAAAAACTTGCTTTTGGTGGTATCGAGCGGTTGAGAAGCAGGTTACAGGGTCAGGAATAAGAGCAAGAAAGGCATCTTCTCCAACGTGGGCCTACTGCATGTAACAAATATTCAATCATGGATTTTTCCTGCT
This sequence comes from Panicum virgatum, assembly GCF_016808335.1. Taxonomy (NCBI): domain Eukaryota; kingdom Viridiplantae; phylum Streptophyta; class Magnoliopsida; order Poales; family Poaceae; genus Panicum; species Panicum virgatum. The sequence goes on from NC_053145.1 coordinate 5,396,284, forward strand.
TTCAGATTAAGCATGCAATTAAGATTAGGTCGTGTTCAGCCATTACTACATCAGTTTCATTTGGAGAAGCATTACCTCTAGCAACTGCTCGGAACATCTTGAACCCATAGCCTTGTACACCTACATATGAACTTCACAATCAGAAACATACAATGATTTTTTTAAGGAAATGAGCTTGTCGATTGACATTTTTTTATGTACTTGTTACACAAGTACTGGCTGATCAGGAAATACACAACAGATTTAAGGGAAAGTAGTTTTTCAGTACATATTTTCAGCGATGAACTAGTTAGACTAGTACTTGTCGATCAGGAAATAGACAAGGCTTTTAGTTGACATTTTGATGATAGAACTTTTCAATGCATGACTACTGAAGCATGGTGATAATTGGCTACAGGATTTCGTAACCGGGAAATGCTGGAGAAGGATCCCAAGTTAAAACAACCGTGGCAAGAGAACGTCGTCAGCTAGCTAATTTCTTTGTTCAAGTTAAAAAGAAAAGTCCACGGTAGAAAGATCTCGATTTAAATTTTGTCGAGCCTCTGGAAGAGCTCCCAAATTTGGAGAGTATGTTTGGCTGTTCGCTAGTTCTTGTGTTCATCGTTGCAATGAACAATTACTAGTTTCTACCAACAGCAGAGGAATATATTACCCAAGAAGGGCATGCCTGAAGGTCCAAATGCAGGTTACAGACTGCACCTGGAGTCCTGGACGGCTTCATAGGCTACTGTTTGTTATACCTTCCTTCAGAGTCCAGCGGCAGGGTTAGAGGCCACTGGCCACCAATTTGCTGATTACCTCATAAACTGATATGCATCACAGGTGACAGGACCAAACAAAACAGTCAAGGCCTATGTACGAAGCCTAGAGTCCAGCTTCATTTAGCAATCGGGGTCTGAAACTACAGCAAAGCAGGCTACAGGCATAGCAACCACTAGCTGAGCGATTAACGTGTCTAGAACCAGATGTACCTAGACAATAGAAAGGAATGAGACGGAGAAGTAGCAACAGCAGGCATACCTTGGTGGAGGCCTGCGTGGTGATCGCCGCCGTGCAGCCGTCGCCGACGATGACCGTGCACGAAATGGTGTCCCCCTGCAAGCAAGTGCGGCAACGAGGGATCTTCAGACTATGCAGCAACCACATCCGAAGTTCCGAACCGCAAGTGCCCGCGATGGCGCAGCGGGAAGTGTAGAGAGAATCGAAAGGGGGGAAGGTCTCGGGCTCACGGAGACGATGCCGCCGCCGTAGGTGAGGGCGTAGAGCCAGACGGCGTCGCAGGAGGCGGGGCCCACCTTGGAGGGGGCGATGAGCTTGAGCGGGTACCTGGCGAAGCAGCGGGTCAGCGCCGACCTCCCCCGCACCTTCTCCACCCGCACCGCCCCCGTCGCCGCCTCCGCCATCGCCGGCTGACCGCCTGCGTCCGAGGTGATGGACTGATGGGGGTCGGGGTGAGGTCAACACGAAACAGATCGCTCTGATGGGCGAAATGAAGCAAGCCCAGCCCAGCCCAGGCATTGGTTTTCTCGTTCGTCATGGCAGCACCGGGCCAGGCCGCCCGAGGGCCTAATGGGCTCGGCTATCTGCGTATGCGTTTGGCCATTTTCATCTAATGGGCTACTTCCTCAAAAAAAAAATCTAAATGCGCTAAGCTTTTAGTCCGGATTTCATTTTACAAATTTGTGTCTACTCTCATGAGTTTTGAAATTTTCTACCGATCCAAACAGTCCAGCTTTTACCATTCGGATTTTAAAACCTCACAAGTTGAGGAAGATAATATATAGTGGTTCCATAGATGGTGTTACTTTTTTGAGGAAAAAAACTATCTAGCACAATAGTTGAGGGACATAATATAAACTTTCTCGTAAAAAATTGACAAATTGCTCGCCCACGAACAAGCTTGCATATTTTTCTCCCCCCTTTCACCTTGGATTTGGCGTCTGCCCACGAACAAGATCGGCGATTTGAATCCCGACGCAGCGTGCAGAAAACAATAGTGGCTAGTGGAGTGGGCACTGGAGCACCGGTCCGCCCTGTGCGCGACACGTTCGGGTGGCCGGGCCACCTCGCCGGCCCGGGCACGCACGCCACGTTCCGTGGGCGGCGCCCACCGCACCACCGGCTTTCCCGACGACGACCCCTATTCCGATCCCATCGCGATTCCAATTCAATTCAGCGCGAAGCCACCTTATCTGTGCCTGCGCGTGTCCAGTCACCAGGCTCCGCTGCTTGCCACCGCTCGCGCGCCGCGCCCTCCCGTCCGCCCGCGCCATGGCCGCGACCGCGTCCACCGCGGCCACGCTGCTGCCGCGGCCCGTTGCCGGCTCGCCGCGCCCCGGCTCCGCGGCGTCGGCCCCAACCACGCCTCGCAGGAGGCGTCTCCTCGCGCTCAGGTCCGCGCGCACGGACCCCGCACCCTCGCCTCGCCTCGCTCGCTACCGGCGCCGGCGGCCGTCCACCAGGTGTTCGACCTGTTGCCTGCGCCATGCCACCGTGTGAACGTATCGCAGTGCCACCCTTCGTGCAGTTGGGCGTGATAAGCAGCCGAATTCTCACGAATTTGTGTTTGCTAGTAGACTGATCGATCGACCGATTGGTGCCTCTTGGGCGTCGACGCAGGTGCCAGTCCACCAGCGTCGACAAGGAGCAGCAGCAGCCGCCCAAGCCGAAGCAGCGGAACCTGCTCGACAACGCCAGTAACCTGCTAACCAACTTCCTCAGCGGGGACAGCGTCGGGACCATGCCTGTCGCCGAGGGAGCCGTCACCGACCTCTTCGGCAAGCCCCTCTTCTTCTCGCTGTACTATTGGTTCCTCGAGGTGAATGCGCCCCACGTCCTGTCGTTCCCCTCTGCATTATGATCGTCTCATTTTTTTTAGTATACTCTGTTCTCCATTTAGTTGTCCTTGACCATATTGGAAAAATCGAATGGAAACTGAGGGCAACAACTCGTGCAACACTGGCCAGTTATGATCTTTGAATTCGCAGCATGGCTCTGTCTACAAGCTTGCTTTTGGACCCAAATCATTCGTAGTTGTCTCTGACCCTATCGTCGCTAGACACATCCTCCGGGAGAATGCTTTCTGTTACGATAAGGTATGATGTTTAAAATATACTATTGGCTCCATAATTATTATAATTTGGAAATTCTTGATGGCTTTCAACCATAATTTCCTGACGTCCATGATGGCTGCCTGCTTATTTATAGCACCAGTTGCCTCCCTGCAACTTGCATATATAAATTTATATTCCGTGGGTAACCTGACTTTGGTTCTGAATAAGAACTAGTTTAGTCTGTCGGGTTCCCCTCTTACATAGTATTTCTGCACTTGAAATCAGGGAGTTCTCGCTGAAATTTTAAAACCAATAATGGGGAAGGGTCTTATACCTGCCGACCTTGATACCTGGAAGCAGAGGAGAAAAGGTTAGAAAGGTTGGATATTGAATCATATTTCCTGCTTTCAAGTTTGCACTGAGTACGAGTGTACAACACTGTATGGTTTTCTGCATTAATCTATGCCATAGCCCATGTTGTTAGTCAGAAGTAGCAGGTTAGCCAGTGTGCTACAAAATTCAGTCCTTGCTAGTTCTGTTTTCCAACCCTAAAAGTTTTTCTAGCTTAACTGCTGCTTAAGACGAGACCTCCAGGCAAGCAAAAATATCCTAGGACTTCTTTTAATTATGAATTAATTAGCTTGCATTTTGCCTTGAGGGCCAAAAAATAAACTATCAATGTGATCTTTAGCTGTTACTTTTTTGACGAGGTTATTGATCGTAATCAAATTGATTTAAAGATTATTTGAACTCCATGTATGCATTTCAAATAATATTTTACTGGTGGCACAACTTATCCATTCCTTGTGTTCTGCAGTTATAACACCTGGGTTCCATGCCTTATTCATTGAAGCTATGGTGAGAATATTTACTAAATGTTCAGAAAGAACAATATCCAAGCTTGAACAGCTTACTGCAAGTGAAGGCCAAGTCGTAATGGACCTTGAAGCTGAGTTCTCCAATTTGGCACTCGATATAATTGGCTTGGGTGTGTTCAATTTTGATTTTGACTCAGTTACTAAGGAATCCCCTGTAATCAAGGTTGGTATAGAATTATATCTGTAGTCCTAATACCTGATGTTTATTTGTGCATAATGTTAAGGGTATTAGAGTCATTGTACTTTAGTCTAGGGTTTGGGGTCTCCTCTTGTACTCTATATATGCCCAAAGGGTCAAACTCAATACATACCGACAGTTCACTCTCTCCTTCCCCTCTTCGTTTTCCTAACATGGTAACAGAGCTCCAGGTCTAGATCGGGTCCGCCACCCTCGTCCCCGCTGTGCCGTCCCCGGGAGGATCGATTCTTCCCTCCCGGGGGCGGCATCCTCCAGCCCCAAACCCAGTTTTTCTTCGGTATTGAGTCGCAGCAGCAGCAGCACTTACCCGTCGTGGATCCGGTAGCTGGAGGTGGCCGCCATTTTCATCCGGCCTCCGCCCGTCGCGGATCTGTCGTCACCTTCCCTCCTGCGCTGCCGTCGCGGCCCCTCCACCGCTGCGGTGCAGATCCGCCCGGCGCGGATCTACCGCTGCGCCCGCTCATCGTCGGGCGTGGGGAGCGGGGAGATCCGTCGCCGCTCCGCCAGTCGTGGATGCCCGCCCGCCCGCCCGTCGCGGCTCCTCCTGGCGCCGGCCGTCCGCCCGTCGTGGATCAGCTAGTCGCGGCCGTTCTTGCGCCGGCCCGCCCTCCTTTTCACCGCCCGTCCCCGCCGGCTCGTCCTCCGCGCGCCTCGTCCGCGTCGTCGCGCCCCCATCCGCGCGTCACGCCGTCGCCCGCGCGTCCGTCCACGCGGCTTGCTGCCCGTCCAGGCCGCTCGCCCGTCGCAGTCGTCCGCCCCGTCGTGGCTGCTCCCTCGCCTGCTGGGGCTGTCGTCCATCTGCTGCCCGCCCGAGGATTTCTGCACTGCACCGCCCGTTGCTCGTCCTCGCGCAGTAGTGCGGACAGGGGGTGTGTGCGCGGCTGTGCTGCCCTGCTCATCTTTTGCTTGTGCGTGCTGCTGCTATCTGCCTGCTGCTGCTAGTGTCTACTATATCAAGTCATTTTCGTTTGTTTCATCTTCTAGCAGTATCAATCCAAGTCCACATATATTTCTCCAGTTCGTCAATGCCGTGCGTGTCCACAAAATTCATTGTCAGATCAGCCAATTTCTTCTTTGTTTTATGGTTAGCTGAGTCCCGTCGATTTAGCTAATCTCATCATGATCATCATTGTGGTGCGACAATGCCCTCTTGGTCCCTTTCGGAGCCGTCTTGCTCCATGTCATGATCAATGGCCATCTATTTGTCGTCATCACCTTCCTGTCTCGCCACTTGCCGTCTTGCAGTGGTGCTTTCTATCTTTGGCTGGTTTGACACATCTCACTATTCTTGTCGAGTTCAAGTCTCCAAAGCAAGGCTCGTGTTTGAGGAGTCGACGTACTGATTTGTGAAGACTCGAGGTATTTGCTCAAGTACTGGTTTGTGAAGGCAATACCCTCTTGTGGAGGAGATCATCTACATCGACATGTTCAAGAGTTGCACGCTTCGACGACATCTTTGATTTTGGACTTTGGATGTATCTTTTTCTTGTTTCTTTTTAGTCTAGTGCTTAGTTCACTCTCCAAATGCAACGTCATTGCATTCACGTTGCATTTGAGAGGGGGTGTTAAGGGTACTAGAGTCATTGTACTTTAGTCTAGGGTTTGGGGTCTCCTCTTGTACTCTATATATGCCCAAAGGGCCTAACTCAATACATACCGACAGTTCGCTCTCTCCTTCCCCTCTTCACTTTCCTAACACATAAAATGTGATGCAGATGCTAGGATAGAGAAATTGAGTAAAAATACAGAAGAAGATTCATAATGCATGACTATCTTGAGATATATGGATAATGCTTTTATGTTGTCTGCTTTAAGAGCTTCTGTTTCCATTATGCAGGCAGTGTATGGGACACTTTTCGAAGCGGAGCACCGATCCACATTTTACATTCCCTATTGGAATCTTCCTTTTACAAAATGGATAGTTCCAAGGCAGCGCAAGTTCCATAGTGACCTCAAGGTCATCAACGATTGCCTTGATTATCTTATAAAAAATGCAAAGGAGACGAGGCAGGTTTGTGCAACTGCAACGCAATTCTCACATGGTGGCATTTTAAGGAGCTAGTTGTAGTTCTTCTAATGCTGTTGTAAACTTGCTATATAGGAAGCTGATGTGGAAAAGCTCCAGCAAAGGGACTACACATCTCTGAAGGTTGGCTGCTATTCCTCCTTCCTTTTTGGCTCCTTTCAGTGTCAGAACTCTCACCTTCTAGGGGGGTTTTGTGAATAGTGGCTCACATTTTTTCCATCAAGCTTGTAGGATGTCAGCTTGCTGAGGTTCCTTGTTGACATGCGGGGAGCTGATGTTGATGATCGCCAGGTAAATTGTGAGAACAGGGCATTTTTTGAGTTTTATGTTATGCTGCCTCTCTTCCTATATGCAGCAAACTAAGTTTATAAATTCCATGGCTTGTGACAGCTTCGGGATGATCTTATGACGATGCTTATTGCTGGACATGAAACAACTGCTGCTGTTCTGACATGGTCTGTTTTTCTGCTAGCCCAGGTATACTAATGTTATCACAGAATGTGTCAAGTAATTAAATTTGGTTTGAATATCATATAGTTATACTGTATTGTGATGCAGAGCCCTACCAAGATGAGAAAAGCACAGGCAGAGGTTGATTCTGTTCTCAGCAATGGGGCAATTACTGTGGAATCCCTCAAGAAATTAGAGTATGTCACTATGTTACCATTATTTTGAATTCAACTAGCTTTGGTTCTTCTATGTGCCATTTCTGTCTCTGGAATTACTAGCTATATTATACTAATTATATATTTTTTCCCTTCCTCGCATGAAACGTTTACATTGTCCTCTAGGTACATAAAATTGATCATTCTTGAGGCTCTTCGCTTGTATCCTCAGCCACCATTGTTAATCAGGCGTTCTCTCCAGCCAGACAAGTTGCCAGGTACCATTCGCTCTCTAACATCCTAAGTTCTTCCCCATACAATCCAAAGGATGTTTAGTGGTTGGTGAGTGATAGGCAGGTTCATGTCAGACGTTGGAAGGGGATGTCCTCAGCACAGAAATCAGATTAAATGATATTTATATTCTCCTTTAATAAAGTAAGCTTCCATTAAGTCTGACTTTGTAAGTGTTGACCTTAAACTTTCTACTAATGTAAGCACATGACTTTGTGGCTTCAGGTTTTAGTTTAAATTTCAGTATGTGGGAGTAATTTTAGTTTCATTGCACACTTGGATTGCACCTAGATAGGCCAAACAGCAGCCAGTGAAGTGATCACATTCTTTTTACTGTACACTTCTCGTATGTATAGCATTCTTTGTACTCCCTCCGTTCTTTTTTATATGACACCGTTGACTTTTTTTTTCAACTTTGATCAACATTATTTAATTAATCAGTTAGTTAAATGAAGTGAAATGAGTACCTTTACGTCTATTATCAAGAGTCTCTTGAATCTAACTTGAAGATTTGGCTATTTGCATAAATATTTGTAGAAAAGACGAATAGTCAAACGAAGAAAAAAAGTCAATGGTGTCATATATTTAAGAACGGAGGGAGTAGTTCATTTCTTTTATGTCTCCCATTTGATTTCACTAGGTGCATCATATTACTATGATGCTTTTTGAAATTTCTTTTAATTATCAGTGAATTAATTTAATGTCAACTCGGCAAGCAGGGTATGTTGCCTTTGTTGATACATGCCCTTGCAATTCCCCGCTGATTATCTTGTGTCTATTTATGCAGGTGGGTACAATGGAGCAAAAGAGGGATATGAAATACCAACCGGAACTGATATATTTGTTTCGGTGAGTTAGGCAATTGCAGTTTTGAAATGATTTGTATAATAACATAGTTGTTTTTGCGAGGATCTTTTGTTAAGACTTGCACAGCACAAATGGCTCTAAACTTGGCTGCATTATAAATGGTTTGATCCATGCCATTGCTTGCTTATGTAAATTCTGGCCCTGCAGGCATACAACCTCCACCGGTCCCCATACTTTTGGGACCGGCCAAATGAATTTGAACCTGAGAGATTTTCAGTTCCAAAGAAGGAAGAGAGCATAGAAGGCTGGTCTGGTTTTGATCCTGGCAGGAGTCCCGGCGCAATGTACCCCAATGAGGTCTGGTTCAACAATATTCGCTTCACCCTGTACGTCCACTGCAGTATGCTTTTATGTCCAATAGGAAATTGAGAACATATCAAGTTTTCCCTTTTACCAGATCATAGCGGACTTTGCTTTCCTTCCCTTTGGCGGAGGACCCCGCAAGTGCGTGGGAGACCAATTCGCGCTCCTGGAGTCGACGGTGGCACTGTCCCTGCTGCTGCAGAAGTTTGATGTGGAGCTGAGGGGGTCACCCGATGAAGTGGAAATGGTGACGGGCGCCACCATCCACACAAAGAACGGGCTGTGGTGCAGACTGAGGCGTAGGACCTGATCAAACATAGCTTTTACACCGAGAAGTAGCTCTCTTCTTGACTTCTTTGATATGCTTTAGCCAAGCTACACAGCCTCATGAATCCTTATTAAAAAAAAACAGCCTCATGAACAGCGAATGAGAATGAGAATCATGTACATGGAGACATCTCTTGTAGCGCAATAGTGACAATCACACAACCATTTTGACCATTTCTGTGCATACCTATCTGCTTGAGCTTGACATTCTGGTGCAAGCACTGCTTGCATAGTTGCATCCATGCACCTAAACACACCTGTACACACACACACACGCACACACTCCATGCCGACCAAACTGATGAGACAACCAAACCAAGGTAGCGTGAGCCGCTGTCTGTCTGGGCTGAGGTGTCCCGTTCCGTCTGAACTCAGGTAACCTCATCTCGTCCTCTCTGAAGCAAGTTAGGTTTCAGTGATGTGTTTGCTTGGCAATGTTATTGGCAGGTAGCATCACCATCATCCATGTGCACCAAAGCTGGGGGGCTCTCGGCGGCCGGTGCGTCGCCGTGCCGTGCCGCCGCGGGATGCATGGGGCGCAGGGAACAACAAGAAGCCCACAGGAACAAACAACCAGGTGGATGGACGGACCTGACAGCGCAGACAGCGACGGGTAAGCAGGCTACTCACCATGAATTTCTTCCTCTTCGTCTCCGACGGGCGTCGTATACTCGGACGAGCTCTTCTTTGACGGCGAAAATTCGCTGGGGTTGAACTGGAATTAGTGGCTGGTTTCAAGCCGAAGCCGCACGTTTCTGCGACCTTTAGCGGTCAGCAAACTCGCTGCCGCACGAGCTGTACCTTACGCATATGGGTAGGACGATCGTGTCCGGTTACACGAGATCTGGGCTGACAGCCTGACACTGAAAGCCTTGGCGTGTCTACTGACTCGGGTAAGAAAAGTGAAGCCAGTCTTTTTCGGTATTTACTATGCTTAAATCTCAAGTACATCTTGAGTTCACTTTTGGAAAACTCGCTTTCGTTCCCGCTGAATTGAACGGCAGATCGAGCGACTGCCCGGTCCTCTTGATTCGAAACTATATGGCGTATTTTGTTTCGTTAGGGTAAGACCACCAGCAATTAGTCTATTATAGTATGTTACTTATGTGATGCAAAAGTATACTAATGAGGAAGTATTTTTAATACGAATCTAAATGGCATTGACTTTGTAAAAAATGTAGATTAATAGAGTAACTGTTGGACAAATGGATGTTCTAATAACGAAAGGAAATAAGCTGTGTAATTTTCATCGGCGGGGGTAATCCTTGAAGGTGAAAAAAGAAAGGAAAAAAAAGGTAGGTTTCGTGACTCTGCCCTTGGCTATTTGACCATGGCTGTCTATGCATGGTGTTTTCTAGTCGACGGCCTAATCAAGGGAAGCTTGGACCGTTGTGAAAGGGAGCGAAAGGTTCTGCTAATAAGCTCTCGAGAGAAACTTCTAGAACGAGGATCAGATCAGATGAAGCATGATGGAATCGTTGAAGTGAGTGCTGCCGCCCTAGAACGACTTGAACTTTCAACGGCCTATGCTCCTTTGAATTTTCCCTCCTTGTACCCTATTGATCTCGTGGGGTATGGCCGTATGCCCGTATGGGACCCTTCAGAGAATGCAGGACCTGTTCGATTTGCATCGTTTTTTTTTAACATTGATTTGCATCGTTTTCTATGGTCGAAGGATTCATGATTCTCGAATATCAGTTACGTTTGAGCAGACTGAATGGTTGATGGAAGTGGTCTAGACCTACAGATCGAGCTGACAAAGGAACGGCGAATATCAGACACAGAGATCAAAACTGTTAGCATGATCAGGAAAGGCGAAAACACTGGGAAAATTCCTACTGAACCGATAGATTGACTTCCATTAACAGGAAGAAAAAAAGGCAGGCAAACGAATTGACTTTGCGAAGCAGGCGACACGAACAAAAGTAAAATTCTTAAGCTAGCTTAATGTAGCTGTGTGACGAAGTTGATGATGAAAACATACTACCCCATATCATGATATAGTTTTTTGTTTTATTTCTTAGAATGGAATTATAAATGATTGTGAAATAGAATATTCTGATTTCTTCAGAGTTATTGTGAACCCATCTTTCTGAAATAAAATCCTCTCAGGCTGACTTAGTGGAGAACTATAAAATTTGTATATAACCGTATACAAGACAAGATGCTCATAGGCGAACCGAGGTATCCTTTGCTCTAGCTTCCCTTCTGGTACCAGCATGATAAATGTTCTCGTTCAAATCATAAATATATCGGTTTCTAGGGCAAATATAAGTGAAGTGTCTCTTCCAGCTGCCTAATCTACAGAGTTGAAGTGTTCAACTACTTGTGACTTGTGCTTGAAGCAATCGTTCCACCAGACATGAGCGCACGAGGCGAAGTGGTGGCAGCTATCTTGTAGGGGGAAAACCCCCATGATGGAACATCATCAAGAAACTAGGTCTCTTTGTAACAATTGGCACCCAAATTGAAGTTTGAAGATAAAGTATTGGAGCTGCGAGACGATGCATGGTAGGGTGCACACACACATCATATACCGGTTATTTCTTCTCCCCTGCGAGGAAAAAAAATTCATGCAAAATAAAATCCTCACCAGTTGGGACTGTACGGAATCAGATGCTCATGTAACCTTGGCAACCACCTTGTTTCCTCGTTGTGCTTGTACCTTGGATCCTGTTAAAGCTACAAGGTTACATCAATCAACTAGGGCTCTAGATAGAGTCCATAGGGGGCCAACTCCCTGCTCCCTTCCCTCCACACCAATCAACCGTTCAAAGGTCAACGTCCTGCTGGTGGGACCCGGTCCACACCAAATCCTAACCAAACCCAGCCTTTCTTCATCCTTGGTTTCTTTTGCATTATCCTATGAACTCTCACATGTGGTAAAATAGCGACCATGACAGGTAGTACTGATCTATTGCCGAAGACTTGCAGGTCGTTTTCTTGGCCTGAGTGACGGTAGATGGAACCTGTTTCTTCTTTATGCATGCACCACCACCCGCTGTTTTTACGCACCACATGTCAAGCCCAGTGCTTTTCAGGGCAAAAACTTAGTCACCAAATCCTGCAATTATGCACTATTTAATTGTGTTGCAGTTCCAAACGTAAAAGTTAACTCTTTTATTTACCTGTAGTTTAAGTACAAGAATTTTTATCAAATAAAATATATAGGCATTTAGCAAGAATAATATTCCGTATTTGGTTGTTGAATTAGAAATAGCTACATTAGTACCGGGCACATGCAGCCCTTAGTACCGGTTGCCCCGACCGTTACCGGCTAGCCGGTACTAAATGGACGGTCCATTTAGTACCGGTCGCAGTGTCCGGTAGCCGGTACTAAATAGCTGGTCTCTTTGAAAAAATAAATGCACGTGTGCCGGGGTTCAAACTCATGACTTGTGGTCTCGCTTGTAGTATCATCTACCATCTCACCCACACAGCATATGTGAGTGCATTGAAGATGTTATCCTTTTGAATTAACCAGGATGGACCATTTAGTACCGGGTGGTGTTATGGCCCGGTACTAAATAGTTGGGGGGTCCAGGAGCTATTTAGTACCGGGTCATAACACCAACCGGTACTAAATGATGACATTTAGTACCGGGTGGTGTTAAAAACCGGTACTAAATGGCTCCGAGGGGGCACTGTGCTGTAGAACCGGTACTAAATTGATATTAGTACCGGATTTAAAGAAACCGGTACTAAATGGAGGTGCACGAATGACTCTTTTTCTAGTAGTGAAAAGGCCACTGATTGATGAGCTAGCTAGATGTTGATTATCGGGGAGCATGTGAGGGTGAAGTGGAGGAGAAGAATATCCAGTCAACCCATTGACTCGTGTCATGGCGTCAGCTCACACGTCACAGTTTCGTCCGCATTTGCTGCTGGGCCCCACCGCAGCGGCCGGCTGATCGAGCCGCTCGCTCGTCGCCTCAGCTCGAGCCGCACCGCGCACGTACGTATACGCTGGCGGCTCGGTGGGTCGCTCATCAGCCCTGCTTGAGGAGGCTACACAACCAGATACGCAGTCCAGAGCCATGGAAACGCTGGTCGTTCGGTTACTAAGCTTCCCCTGATGGCCTTATAGATTGCAAATTTGAAGTTAAACTCTGCTTAAAAAAATATGAAAGAGTGTAAAATTGCATTCCATGCATTTAACCTTCATGCCACGTTGTGGAGTTGTGTTGTGTCTATATATCTTGAAACCCTAGAGCTAGGCTTGCTAGCTGCTAGTCTGCCTGAATTTTATACTTTGTGATGATGACAAATAATCAGATAAAAAAATTGAAGAGAATAATGCATGGCCACACATGCACACAGCTAGCTAATAAGAGAGAGATGCTTTGTGTTGGCAGCTGGTCAAGAATATAATAGCAGGTCTAGATACAGGAGTTGATCATCTGAAAGGTCTCCTAGCTACTAGGTGTGGTCACGATCGACCACGTTGAAGCTAGCCACCAACCAGATACGCAGTCCAGCCCCGTTTGACCCTCCAGCGCTAGTCATCGGAGAGAGCCGTGCGAACCCGAGCAACAAGGCGAAAAAAAGCTTGGCTGCCGGACGGCGACCATCGCTTAATTTAGAGGCTGTCATGTCGTTCCGGATGGACCAAACAATGATCCTTTGACCGAAACAAACCAACAAAGTTCAACCGGTGGTGGTGGCCACCTTCATCCGTGTCCGTTTCTCACACAGCCACATTTTGTTTTGTGCTCTGTGTGTGTCGTAACTGGATCATTTGTTTTTGATGTGTTGTTGTTATAGCACTGCGTGTTTCTCTGATGGCCTAGTATATATGTTCCTTTGAAAAGTAGTAGCATGGCAGCAGATTCCACTGCTGTTATATGCTTGGCCTGATATAGAGAAACCAAATCTTCATCATCATGCAGGTCAAGCAGCATGTTTCTTTTGGAAAGTAGTATCATATCATCGTATACGGGCAGCTCTACTGAGTATTAGAGAAGAAAAATATTTGGTGGCCATGTTTCATCTGCAATATCTCATCTCGATCAAAATAGACTTTTTTTCATCTAGAAAATACTACATCCATCCCAAAATATAACAACTTTTTGACATGGTCACAGTCAAACATTTTTATCTCTGACTAATAATATCTTGAAAATAGTTACTTTTAAATAGAGAATGTTACATATAGTGATAGTTGGTTTCATTACAAATAAATTGGTATCACTTTTACATTGTTAATCTTTATTGTATTTTTTACCATCTACGATCAAAATTTAAAAGATTTGACTTGAAGAGAATCTAAAAATAGCTGTATTCTGAGATGAGACAGAGGTAGAGTATATATATATATATATATATAAGCTAAGACAGATATGGTGTAAACGGGTAGTGTCAAACAGCGGGTTTCAAACGGGCACGTGCTGCTGATTAACTAGCAAGGAACGAAAAGGCGCGCGTTGCTCGGCCCAGTCAGCAATCAGCATGCGCCATGCACGTCGCCGTCGCCCTTTGTCTCTGTTTTGGCGGGAACTGAAGAAGACGAGACCACTGGTGCGTTCCCGGAGGAGATGAGGATGTCGAAGTTCGATGTGGATTCACTCCGATACCCCGGCCCTCTGCCGAAACTTCGCCGTCGTTGCGCTCTGCTCGGCCCGTTCACACGTGTCAAGGTGGCCCAAGTTGCAGTGTCGTCTAAAGCGCCGGCAGCGAGGGAACGCGCGACGCCAAGTTGCTAGCGATGAGAACGGACGGGAACGACGGGAAAATCCCTCAACCATCTCTCTGTTTCTATTTTTTATTACGGAAAACGGGAGCAGAAGCGGAATAGCCGGGTACGGGAGCGGAAACGGAATATAACGGTTACGGAAACGAGCGGGAACCGAAAAATCTAACAGAATATATTATGATTTAACCACCACTCATTTTGCATGAATATAAAACAAGACACTCCTTTACACAAGCTATTTTTCAAAAATATGATCAATATTTCTTGTTTCTTATGATTAAAGCGTGAAATATATGTATTGATGTCGAGAAACATGTATTGATGTTGAGAAATATGAGAGGATATATGGTGTGCCTATTTATTTTTTTCCCAGATTTTATAAATACGGAAAAAATACGGGATTATCCCGGCTAAAAACGGGATCCCGCAAATACGGGCGGGATACACCTTCTCCCGCTTCCCGTCCCATTTTCGTATTTTTCCGTAAATACGGAAACAGGCGGAATAAATATAGAAATACGGACGGGGCGGGACGAGATTTTTTCCGTCCGTTTTCATCCTTACAAGTTGCTGCGTGTATTTTTTTAGGACAGAGGCTGGATTATCCTCCAGGTTCATAGGAACCCTAAGTAGGGGGTCAGGTTCTCTCAGCGATACGCCTGGGCAGTGGCGTGCTCACTTCTAGCGAGCCGTTTCACCCGGGGCTCGAACTCAGCACCCCATGGTCTGGAGTTTGGCACTTAAGCCAACCGAGCTACGACCCCTCCCCAAGTTGCTGCGTGTTCGTGCGGCCGGCCGGATCATCATGTTCGTGCAGCCGATCGAGTAAGTTTGTGAGTATAAAGAATGGTCGCACGGTGGACAACGAGCCGGGGCGCGACGGCGTCGTCGTCCGCCGCAACGAGCCCGGCAGGTCGGAGCCTCGCCGCCGTCGGCCGGCCGTGGCCTCTGGAAACCGGCATAGCACGTAGAGATGCGGCGGCGCGCCCAGCCCGCATGTCGCCTCTGCCGAGCAACTTCAGCAGTCTCTCTAAACAACCCTCTATTCAAAATTTAGAGGGCTAAGCTAAAAAAAATGCACTCCAGCAGACCTAATACTTCACCCTCTATTTTGGGAGGCCTCCAAAAACCCTCCCCCACCCTCCATTCCTATGGGATTTCTAGGGAGCCCTCTATATATTGGAATTGAGGGCTATTACTGAAGTTGAAACAAATTTAAAAACTCCTAAAAATAGAGGCAGTCCCTATTTAACATTTAAAGGTGTGATTTAGATACTATTGCTACTAAAGATGCCCTAACCAAGTCCTTCGCCGCAGCTCACCGGCGTGGCGGCTGGCCCACTCCAGCGACCGGTCCGCGGCGGGCCCCACGGCTACCTCGCCCGCACACCGCGACCGGACGCTTCCAGGAAGGAGCCCTCTGCGCGCGGCCCACCTTCCGGAAGACCAGAAGGCGACCTTGCACGCATCCCTGCCGTCCGTCGCGCATCCGACGGGCGGTGACCTTCCTGATCGCTCCGTTTGACTCGTCGCCGGGGCAGCTATAAGTAGCCGCCCTCCCCGTCCGGGCCAGGAACTCTATCTAATACTCTACTGCTACCACGCCGCCGCCGACGACGGGCAGCAAGCAATAGCTACTGTAGTAGCTAGCAAGCGCGCCGCCATGGGTGACACGGGCGCGAACATGGCCCACTGGGCCGGGCTCTACTGCGGCGGGAACGGCACGCCGGCGGCGACGGAGGCGACCGTGGTGACGGCCGCGGCGGCGGGGACGGTGTCGAGCCCGACGTCCGGCGGGTCGATTGGCAGCCCGACCCGCGCGCAGCCGGGGGTGGAGGGCGGGCGGGTCGCGAAGCCCGCGCGGCGGCGGTCCCGCGCGTCCCGCCGCGCGCCCGTCACGCTGCTCAACACGGACACCTCCAACTTCCGCGCCATGGTGCAGCAGTTCACCGGCATCCCGCCCGGCCCCTACGGCCCTGCCGGCGGCGCGGCCGGCGGGCCCGTGATCAGCTTCGGCTCCGGCGGGGACTACGGCGGCGGCGCCGCGCTGGTGCGCCCGTCGCCGACGTCGGCCGTCATGTCGTTCGACCACCTGGCGGCGGCGTCGCAGCAGCAGCAGCCGCACCACCGGCCCGCGTCGCTGCAAGGCCAGCTCTTCAGGCCGCAGCAGCAGTACGCCGACGTCGGCTACGGCATGCACGGCGGCGGCGGGGACATGCCGCCGCCGTTCCTGCACGGGTTCGAGTCGTCGGCGGAGGACCGGCTGCTGCTGCAGAGTATCCAGGCGGCGCAGATGATGCCCACCCGCCCGTCCTCGACGACTAGCAACAGCCATGGCTACAACTTCGGCTGATCGCTCCATCGATCTGCCACCTACCAGCTCAACCAAGGTAACAACAACAATAATAGAGCCAAGGTCACTTGATCGGATCCAGGGGAGATCAAGAAGCCATTAGTTTGATTTGTGATCATGGTGCACGGTCGCCGTAGATCACGAGCTGATGATGATGTGTTCTTGCTTGTCGCTGATGCTCAAGCATTATTTCGTTTTATTTTTGTTGGCCTTGCTGTGTGATCAAAGGCCAATTAAGGTTTGCGCAATTAGCAGTTTAGCACACAGTAATTAGCACTACTAGTAGTAGCTTTGCTGCTTTAGAAGGAGTTAAGCTAGGTGCTAGATGTGAAACGAAGTGCGGAGAAAAGAGGCATGTAAATATAGTTGGTAGTAAAAAGTTGGGCGCGCGTGCGCTTTCGGTGTGTAGTAGAGCAGCTGATAGTGAGGAATCTTTCTAGAGAGAGAGATTGCCTTGGCTCGGAAGCAAAGTCCGAGAGGGCTACTACATGCTTGTACTGCTGATCAATTATGAAGCCCCGCCGCTAACTGATTGCACCTTGATCAAGTGTGGCATATACTCCGTATATGCTTTATTTTTCATTCTTTGCTACGGACTCTTAAGTCATCGTTTGTATATCTTGTCGAGACCTCCAATGGTTGCATGTATGACACTACTACGAACAGAGCTTGTAGGGGCAGGTAAAAATCTATTTTTAAAGGTAGATTGTGCATCCGTTACTAATTTTCGCAGCTAAAAAATATATTTTTTTGGTAACATATCCGCCTCTGGAAATCCATATTTAGGGATAGGCCATCCCCTACCCGCCCCTAAAATGAGTATACTCCATCTTGGAATGGAGGGAGGGAGTACTTCCCATGAGCCCATGATTAACTAGTGCAGGCTTCTTCTCCATTTTTTTATCGAAACACAAAATTCTTCTCGATTACTACCCTTACATGATCAAGGTACGCACACTATCTAGCTCTTTGACACTGTGATATCATAATTCACAAACAAGCTGGCTAACTAGGGCCAGTATCAGTGCTAGTGTCATAAGAGTGTCATAGATAAAGACTGACATATCAGCATAACTACTGATTTAGCAATAGAGTTAAAAGGAGGGAGAGATGATCCGGATTATTAACATGACCCTCTCATAGCACGGTTGCCAAGTCATAACACGGGGATGGCACTTCGCACTGAGGTCGGGCTTCGTTGAGTCGTGACAT
The DNA here is from genome assembly GCF_016808335.1 of Panicum virgatum. Lineage (NCBI taxonomy): Eukaryota > Viridiplantae > Streptophyta > Magnoliopsida > Poales > Poaceae > Panicum > Panicum virgatum. The sequence continues at coordinate 5,414,090 of NC_053145.1, forward strand.
ATATAATTTGATCACACAACTATTGCACTACTTAATGCTGTAAGTTGCTTATAAAACTGAGTCATGACATTGTACACTGAGAGTGTTTATGTCATTCTATTGTCAAACTGACGTGGCACTCTTGATAATTGTACGATGGTATTTCCTACTGAGAGTCTGAGACTGGTCTAATGGTACGATTAATCCGCCTAAGCGTCTACGAGTAAAATAATTGTCGTTCGCTGTGGTCTGCGCGTGCTGCTATACGGCTAAATTTACGCTAGCAGCACGACATGCGCAATCTGATTGATTTGACGGGCTGGCTGACGCGTGGGACCCACGCACGTCGGCGACTGACCATCCATATCCTGCGGTCGACGCCAAAAGTCAACAACGGCCGTGCTGGATCAATGAACAGTCCAACACCCAGCGCCGTAGCCGGGATTAAACTACGTTCTACGACTCTGAATCGTGGATTGCGCAGTGCGCAGGGTTTCGGATCGGAGGCCAACACGCGTGCGTTCTAACAAATTTTGTAAGTTTTTTATTTTGTCCGTGTGATGTAATTAACATGTGGATCTTAGCATATCCCATATGCAAATCGGACCAGCGCTTCGTGCATGATTTGATCACGTAGAACCCTACAAATTAATGAACAAATAACTAAACATATCCGATATTTATATCAAATTGGTCCGTAGCAACGCACGGTATAAATACCTAGTACTCTATCTAATAAAGAGAAGAAAGAATTAGGGATCGGAGGCCAGTGCATGCTGCACTTTTTTTTCTTTCTTTTTCTTTGTTCATTAAGAAAATGGGTGCATACCCCTTTCTTATAACAATTTTCTAGTGCGTCATTGTCATGCAGCTGATCACGGTGCGAAGTCAAAGCGTTCACACGGGGACACGATTATGCTAGCAGCAAAGATCGTCGGTGACATGCGCGATTAGATTAGGGTTCATCGTACCTGCCACTCCCCGGCCGGCCGGCCTGATCGCCGGGGTTGTTGCCATCAGTCGTCGCGGCCTCGCGGCTTGCTTGTGGACGTAGGAGTCTGGCGTGTTAACTGCTGAAACGAAAGCGAGCCACGGGAACACGGGGACATGAGAGAGAAGGGTGTAGTTTGGCCCGTCAGCCGGCGTGTAGTGATTAGTAGTTCCTTGAACCCTTCTTGTTGAAACGTGGAGTAGGCTAGAAATGCGATTTCGAACGTTATGTTCGTTGGGTTCGAGATATTGTGTGTTGTCAATATGTATAGATAGTGGCGGATTTAGAATTGAAACTTAGAGTATAGCATATTAAAATTTCAACATAGGTACAATTCGGTATTGGTACAATCTAAAAAAATTAAGTACACAATAATAAAAATTCTACGAGCAATTCGGTCTGTAAGAAATTAGGTTCAATACTTGTATAGATTACAATATAAATAGTAGAATCACATTAAATCTAAGAAATGCATAGAATAAGTTTACACACCTACAATAGTTCAAAAAAATTATCTTATTTATTCTTATCAGGTCTACGCTTCCTAAAGTTCATGAAAGAATTAATCATTAATCAACTCATGTATGATGTAGTCTCATTCCTCAATTCTTGCATCTATTAATCTACATGTGATGTCAATTATCATTTATTGATCTACTAATCTACTGATCTACTGGCTAGGTTAGGGTTAAGGAGGGAATGGGGATTTACCTTTGATTTGGTCAGTTAGGGGGTTGGGGCGGGCTGGCGGCAGGCGAACCGGCGAAACCTCCCTGCCACTGGGCTCTGGCCATCTGGGGGTGGGCCGGCCCTGGTGTTATTGCCGGCTACGGCAATTAGTAGGCGGACTAGGGGACCGGCACGAACGCGTGTCGAGCGGGCTGCGATCGGACCGCTGGATATGGAGGACGGCGCCACTGGAAGGAGAGGGAGTTGGGGATGGAGATAGCGTCCATGTGAGCAGAGTGAGTCGGGGGCGGGGGCAGAGCTGAGGAGAGGGAGTTGGGGATGGTCAGGCGGAGACGACACAGTCCGTGCACTGCCCCTACGTGTGTGGGTAGGCCGGGGCCGAGAGGGGCAGCCACGCCACGTAGACCGACTCTGGGTGAGCCGAGGTGGGCCGGTTTAGGGTATGCCATGGCATACCCGGGCCACCCTCTCATGGACCAGACTTAGTATGAAAATTACTTTTGTAGTATTTTCATCTGGAGCAGTCAATCTATGTAAAACTTTAAGATATTGATTGATCAAAGTTTAACTTTATGATAAATTATGTTACAAATTTATATATAATTTTACATATCGATAGTCAAGTTAGTAAGATTTAGCTTTAAATCGATAAAAAAGATTTAGCTTTAAACAAAGCTAAATAGACCTACGTTTCCTGTCCGAGGAAACACGATAACCCATCTCTTTCTTGGACTCTTTCGACGCAGTTAAACTGGTCAAAATGGCAGCTTCAGGTTCAAACTAAAGTTCACCCCATTGAATGGCCCAGCACAAGCTCTTGTCAATTTGACAGTGAACTAGAAAAAGGGGGTCAAAATGACGTGACGGTCAGCACAAACTATATATACAACAAATCGCAAACCAGAAATGGCTTTAACTTTTTTTTTCTTTGAGGGAGGAATCACTAAAGGACTGCTGAGTGCTGACTAGACTGGGAACTAGCTGCGGAAGGATCTCTAGCTGATTTGGTTAGATGATTTCAGTAGTACTCTTTAGTTCTTGAGTTTGACTCCTGATAAAAGCGAATTTCAGGCTGAGTTAAAAAAAATCTCCCTTGCTAGTTACAGAAGCTAGGGTTTGGAGGTTTTCTTGATCGGGAAGCTGAGGTCGCTTCCTCTTAACGAAAAATGGTGGGACCGTCATATCCTCTGGTTGAGTTTTTTTAGACTGGGAACTAGCTAGAAGAAGGTCCAAGAGTGGCAAGGCTGACGTAATCTCACCAATTATTAAAAGATCATTTTTCATTTTAAATCCCTAAAGTTTCTACTAAGAACTTCAATGAATTTGCGCTATTCTCAATGCAAATAAAACTCATCTTTGCATAGTGTAGTCCAATGCGTCACACGAGTGTGCTTCTATTTTTTTGGGATTTACAATAGCATTTAACAGCTTTATTCTTTAGTGGCAGGCAACATGCTCTTTAACAACGAGATACATGGTGGTGCTTTCGTGAATCTCAAGATGATCTACTAGCCAAGTCTCTCAGAGCGCATAGAAATGAAGTGTGCGTGCGTATATTTATAGAGCTGAGTGTGTATTTGAGCACCATATTTGTACGGTGTTTCAAGAAAAGCACATTTAGATATATACAGTACAATACAGCATATGCACCATCCGATCTTTAAAGCATATGTTACAAAAGGGTACTCACGGGTAGTATGGTTGACTGATTGAGCTTGCGGAAGCGTAGTATGGTGGATTGGTAGATAAAACTAGAATCACTCAAAGATCACTCAACAAGATCAACTAGTACAGGAGATTACTCGACGGATTTCTCAACTAGGATAGCTCGGAGATTACTCGACAAGAATTAATTAGCACCGAAGATTACTCTACGGGTTTCTCAAAGAAGAGTCACGCTCAATTCTCATATCATATCAATTCATCGAGTCTTTTTCAGATTACACATATCATCCCTTTATATAGATGGGTAGAGACAAACTTAATACTTGAACTCTTTGGAAAACTGAAAGGACACTTAGGAAATGACTTTGGAAAACAAAGAGATAATGAAGAAGCTAAAGAGGCTTAGAGCAGGTATAATGGGATACAGCTGGCAAAATGGAGCACCACGTCAGCCAAATCTGATGTGGAGGAGAGGGAAATAGAGAGAGAAAAAGAGATCGGCGTCTTGTGACTTGTGAGTCGCTCGCTCAAGCCGGCGTATGCATTATTTTAGAGCGTGCCAGTGCATGTCTCGTACTTCTATTGGTTGCCATCCCAGCATAAATCAGAGCAGAGCATTTAAAGGAATGTGGGGGCCCTCCACTACCGCTGGGCATCCACATGAGGTGGAGTGCCAGTCGCCGGGTGGCAAGCGACTCTATTATCTTTGCTCTTAGAGTACCTCCAGTGTTGCCGGGAAAGCAACCGTAGGAGTGTGAACCGCACCATAAACACTAGAGATATCGAACCATGATTGTCAAAAGAGAAAGCACATCTTGGGGAAGCGTCGAACCAAGAGGAATTAAATAACACTATCGCTGGCAAATGGTTGTTTGCTCTGTATACCCGTCCATACATGCGAGAGAGAAACGGAGGCACGGTGCTCTATACATGGGTCCTACCAACGATGTCCACACTAGAGGAATCGAACGCTGCTAGTGTTCGACTTTTGTGTCTGACATGGTTCGACTACTACACTAGAGCTGCCCTTAGGGCACATACAACGGGTCTTTTTAGCTCGTCTCCGTGATAGATTTTTTGTAAAAAAACCCAGCCGATCCTTGGAGACGGAGCTCTCGTCGTCTCATGAGGCGACGGGACAGGCCCGTGGCCCGAGGCTGAGTCGCCGGCTCCAACAGCGTTGTACCAAGAATCGACAGTATTAAATTAATTTTTACTTCATGCAAAGCACTAAACTGATCTTGACTCATTAAATTGATTAGAGACAGTCTCTTGTCTATGTGTTGTACGACCGATCTTTTTAACTGTCTGTATTTTAAATTTCAGTCTCTTAGAGACGATCACCTGTCTCTGGGTTGTACATGCCCTTAGACACTCGCCCAGCTTCCTGGCAGCCTGCACACCTTCCAGTTAAATGACCATAATTTTTAGCTCGGAAGTTCAAAAGATGCTCCATTTATTGTGTTGGAAACTTAACTCAAAGCCTCTTCCAATAGCGCATCATATGAATGTTGAAAACCACGAGCATTTACCAAAAATTCATATAGCATAGAGATATTTCTTCATGATATTTGGACTGGAGTAAACCATGATGTAACTGATTTTGAGTTATTTTTCTCATGCATGGTTTACATTCTCATGGGCACATCAGCATCTCACGCCATGTGCAAATGTAAGATCATGTTGAGAACAAGTGTATGTAGCTTAAGATGGTTAGTGAAGAAAGTGGTTCCATCCCCACATATCAAAAGATTGAACTATAAGATTAACGTTCTTTGTGTGGCGTTAATATGACTATTTACTCAATGATACTTGAGGATACAGCTAGTGTGTAGCGAGCTCCATCACTGGCCGAGCCCATCGCTGGATGTGCCAGATTTTTTATTTGATTTTTATCTTGTCTCGCCATGGAAGTGTGACAGAACCGCCAAGTTAAAAGACTTAATTAAGCGTAATGGCCATCATTTCAACACATCAGGCGTATTAGCTTAATTAAGTGTAACTTGACAGCCTGTTTTCAACCCACGGCCCGATCGAAACACACCAGTAGTCTCGCACGACGGCGAGCGCAGACGGTACCAGCATGATAAAATTTTACAAAATAATAATAAAATATTAAGATATTTACAAAATAACTTTTACAAATTAAAGTTCACATAATAGATGATAGCAGCGGTAGAGAGAGTCTAACATGATGAAGATTTTCATTAGAAACCAACTAAAAAATGAAATAAAACGATAACTACGGAGACGTGAGGACGTCACATCGAGCCCACCGATGTTAATCCTGGTTAGCTTTTATACCTGAAACTGGATAAACAACAAACCCTGAGTATACTAATACTCAGCAAGACTTACCCGACTAAGAGTATACTTAGCTCATTATCTAGACATATAAGGCTTTTGGCTGGTGGGTTTGTTTTGCCAAAAAACATCTAAAATAGATCCTTAACTTCAAAATTTTAGCACCAAATTATAACAATAAATTGGCTAAACATCTATGATTTGCATATCTATAGCAACCAAGGTGGAAACATAATTAATTAGATAACATCAGCATTTATCAACTCGTTTTGTTTCATTTCCTTACTACGATGTGACTCGAAGATCAAGGTGCTCATGTCCGAGAGCGACTGACGGCGAATCGATCCGATTTAACCTTGCAAGGTGGATCTAACCAACACGGCACGTATTAGCCCCGTCGGACCATACGGACCAATCATTCCCCTCCCCGCCTCGAACTACAGGAACCAGCCCAACGATATATGGTCAGCCGAGCTCAACGTGAGACCACCAAAAGTAAACATAGGCATCCCCATTTCTCCGCGACTACTCAACTACCCCAGGAGTTGGGTGCGGGTTCCTGTACTTTCGAAGCAAGGCAGTACTAGGCTTACCGGTTTCGACTACCTCCTACTCCCGGCATGCAGTTAGTACAATTCAAACATGATCAGCAGGGCCAACAACGGTACGGTCCTCAATCGACACAGACGAGGCTAAGACACCAGGAACCCTGTCCTGTTGCCATACCTATATCTCATCATCATTCCCCCGTCCAGTCTCAAATTTCCATTCATTCCATATTGCATTCCATATCTCATATACTGGAATATAAAGATAACTATAAATCTCGCGAGTAACTGGAAATTACTCGACTTTTGCCCTATAGCTCGCGAGTGACAGGAAATCACTCGACTTCTACCGAGACTTATTTAAGCATAGCAGTGCTATCGACCTATCCATACTAGTATAAGACCAAGGGAACCTAGGGATCATGCAATTAAGGTTCCAGGCAACTCCTAACAACATAATGCACAAGTAATACACATATAATAATTCATAATTTAAAATAGTGGGTTATGCACCAGGGCTTGCCTGGGAGTAAAGTATCACTATAAGTTAGTAGGTTGGAGCTTCATGATAGATAATCCACCACCTTCTGGATAGAAACTAACACACCATCTTTTGATATGCATAGATGTACATGCATGCACAAAAGAGGCATAAGCACATATTCTAAGGACGACCAGAAAGTAATGCGTGGTATGTTGTCGTAAAGAAGTAATGTACAAATCGTACTAAGGTTGATCACTCATCCTCACCCGAAGGACTAGTTCATCCTTGAGATTCGTCTTATGAAGTTACTTGCCCTAGTGATTAAAGCTAACAAGGCATCATGGATATCGTCACAAGAATAAGAAGTCTACCACATGTTAATTGCATCATCTATATACATTAAGTACCTTTAGTTACAAACATGCAAGACTCAAACTACAGTAACATAGGTGAAATTTATTAGGTGGTAAAAGTGATACTTAACATGATAATTACTCTCTTCTGAACTTATCTCATTGGACACTCGTTTACAAAGAACCAACATTAGTAACTACCTAAAGAACCAAGGTGGTGTGTATTTAAGTGTGACACCTAATGTTATATTTACATGGCACAAAACAAGATAAATTACACATGCTAGGAACGAAATAAGTTGCATGAGTACAATTTAATAGCACAAACTAATTCTTATTGATTATATCCTGTAATTATACTTAACAAAGTATTTTACATAAATTTATCATGATCTTATATGTAAAGAAACTATTATTTCTAATAGAACATGCCTAACTACTAATAAAAATTATTTTTGATTAGCAACCTATATGTTCCGAACATAAAATATTTACTAGTGATAAAACAATAGAAAACAACCCTAGCATGAAATTTTCATGATTTATCAGCAAGCATAATTATTTATGCATATTCCTATTACTCATAAACTAATTATTAAACACTAACCAAGTTAAATCAATAAATCATGCACACGTCCACTAATAAATCTGAAACTTTTACGACATCACATTCAACACATGACTAATCTACCATAAAAATTTCACAGCAAAAAGGAGCAACATAACTATATATATGATTTTATCCCTAACAAGCATGGATAAAATTCTAGGACAATATTTTTCTACCAACACATGTCATATTATAGGTTCACTGCATAGATCTAATCACAAAGATTCCAAAACATCTTTATTTTTTATTTTATGATTTTTCCATGATTTACTATGAATTTTCAAAGTTTACAGCCACTTAAAATAATATTTAAACTAGAGCAAAAACTATTTAGAAACTAAAGATCAACCTGTAAGGAAAGTTGTAGATCTTAGAACAAGGAATCCAACAAATTTTAGTTTATATTTTTCTGATTTTTCTATGATTTTCTATTGATTTTACAAATTTACTACTTTTGAAACTAAGAAGGAAAAGAGCTTTCGCAGATAGGCCCCTGGAACATTTTGACTCTTGCAATTGGGTCCCTGGCCGGCCAAAACAGAGGAGCGGTGGCGCCGCCGTTTCCCGGCGAGGGGGCTCGCCGGCGGCGAGGGCCCGGGGAGGAGGAAAGAGAGGAGATCGGCGCGGACCTGTAGGTGGCCTTGGAGCGCGAGGAGGTGGTCTGTGGCGGCGGCTCCATGGTAGGCGGCGGGCGGCGGCGGTGCTGTGCCGCTGCGGCGGCGTTCCGGCGAGGCGTGGAGCTGATGGCCGGGCCCGGGAGCTTCGTTGGGACGAGAGCAAGCGGATTCGGGGGTTGGTGGAGGGCGGAGCGAGCTCGGTCGACGGCTCGGCGTGGAAGTGCGGGCGGCGGCCGTGGCGGCGTGGCCAGACTACGGTGGGCGAGCCGATGCAACAGCTAGTAGGGCCAGGCGGAGCTGGGGCGCGCGACCCGCGTGGCACGGGCGGGGCGCGGCGTGTGCGCTGCAGCTGTGAGCTGACCACGGTGGCGAGGCGGCGTTCCGGTGGCGGCGCGCGGCGACAGCGAGCGGAGGGCGAACGCATGCGCGTAGCGGACGAGCAGGCGAGCTCGAGAGGGTTCGGGAACGGACGAGGCGGCAGCAGGAGATGAACGAAGACGCTCGGCGCGAGCGGCGCTTGGCCACGGTGACCACGCACGGGGAGGAGAGAGCTACACGGGGCTTGATAAATTTTTTTTACCAAATTTGAATTTTCAAATTTTGTTTAACACTCCTAATTGAGGGGGGTTACAGGAAGTACGTTGTTTCTTCATCAGTGATTCACCTCCTGGCTTTTGTAAATGCGTTTCGGTTTTTTCTTTGGTGGTGGAGTGTGTGGCAAGGAAAGTTTGTTGATTTTTCATGTGAGCTTCTTTTAACAGCATTTTTTCATGTGAACTGGTCCGTGTTCGTCTCGATTTTCTGGTGAAATTGGTGAACAGGCCGTTTTTCTGCAGCGTTTAGCTTTTTGGTCTAAGAAGATCTGGAAGAAGGCCCATTGAATGGATATCTGGCCCATTTCCATCCTACTTTGCCCGATTAGCTAAGACCACTTCACACATGGGCCTTACAATCAGTAAAACTGGAGCCAGAATTCCTTTTCTTTTCATTTAGAAAAAAAGGAGCTCTCTACTTTGCCCTCTGTAAAAAAAAACTAAAAACAGAATTTCATGTCATAGTAAATGGGTTTAATGCCTTAATTCAGATATAATCACCAGATCATGTCGCAATCCTCCTAGTTCTACAGGAACGATTTTTTTTCTAAAAATAGCAGAACGAACTTTTAAAAATTGAGAAAAACAATTTTGCTTAACAGAGTGACAACAAAACGTCGGGGACCATCTGGCTCGTGGAGAAGTGGCGCACCCGGGGTCTTTCTTTGCTTTGCATGATGCATTTGGACCACGGAGGCTATCAGGCTATAGTGGACCTTGCATGTATAATGAGTTTTCTAAAAAATACCTATTTGTACTCTTTATGTACAGTTTATATTTATACACTACATAAGTTTTCCATCTCAAGAAAGTCATCTCTTGAATATAATCACTAACCGTTTGCTTCTTATATATTAATCTGGCAAATCTGTTGCCAATTTTACGCTTCAAAAGAAGAAATACTAACCATTCGTTATTTTAATTTCAAGAAGGAGAAATCCAAAATACTCCTCTCATAATTACCCCCCTCAAGTAAGACTAAAGTCTGGATAACTCCCTTAATTATCTCTTGGTTCAAGTTGGCCCATAAACTATGTCATTTAGTTCAATTTACCTCCCAATACAATTTATCTTTTTATTTCTCCACATATAAGTAGAATCTTAATTTAAGATTTGCAGAATTATAGTAGGCATCACAATGTATGTCAAAAAAGTATATTATAAATTTTCATCATTATTTTCTTATAATTTTGTGTCATAAGAGTTAAATATTATGAAATATCACACCTTATTTAAATAATGATGAAAAATTATTAACATATTTTCTAAAATGTGTTATGATTTCCGTTATTACCTTGCAAAATTGTAACACAAGACTTTGCTTGAGCATGGATAAATAACAAAGATAAATTTTATTAAGAGGTAAGTTGGATCAAGTGACATAGTTTAAGAGGAAAATTGAACTAAGAAATAGTTTGGGGATTATCCAGATTTTGACGATACTTAAAAGGAGTAATCTGAACTTTTTCCAAAAGAATACGAACATCATATGCGCTTTCACTTATCATACAGACTTAGCCCTTGTTTAGATGCACCCAAAATTCCAAAACCTTTTGAAATTGGATCACTTTTTGAAAATTTGGAACTAAATAGGCCTTTGTAAAGTTTTGGATGTAATGATTTGGTACCATGGGTGCAAAGTTTTTGAAGTATACAGACACACATTTGAAGTATTAAACGTAGACTAATAACAAAACAAATTACAGATTCCGGATGTCAACTGCGAGATGAATTTATTAAGCCTAATTAATCCATCATTAACAAATGTTTACATATGTCCAAACATTTGATATAAAGTTTACAACTATTTGGAATGTAAAGTTTACAGCCATTTGGAATGTAAAGTTTTGGAATGTAAAGCTTTTGCATCCAAACAAGACCTTAATTTTAAGATTGATGATCAATTCGTTCTTGAATGATCTATGATCCACTGGCCGCATTTGATACGAGCTTGATAAAATTATTCACAAGGCTCGATAGAAAAAGCAACCCGCCCCGATTCCATTACTTTTCAGAAGTCCTTTTTAAAAAAAGGTATTTTCTAGAAATGTTTGTTGGTTTTTATAACAAAATGTTTTTTGGGGGGATTTTATAACAAAATGTTGGTTGTGTTGTATGATGTCCTCACCCTGATCTCATCTCGCAAGGCACGAACGGCGTTTCAGCACCTTTGCAAACGACACGGGCATTACCTGGGCCCACAGGTTCACATCTAGGTCCACAACGTCACGTCGAGGCCCACCAGACAGTGACGCAGCCGATCCCGAAACCTACATGTACACGTCTACCGGTCTCCCTCTTCGACGCGCTCGGGCCCCCTTTCCCTTCCCGAAGGCCGAAGCTTCTCGACCGCCTCCACCTCCACCTCCTCCTCACATGGCCGGCGACGCGAAGGCCGAGGCGGCGCGGGCGAGGCCGGAGTCCTCGCAGGAGGAGGAGGAGGACTGGAAGGAGGCCGAGGGGGACGTCGCCGAGGTCGACCGCGCCGCCCCCAATGGCGCCGGCGAGGGGCAGGTGCCCACGGACCGCCCGATCCGGGTCTACGCCGACGGCATCTACGACCTCTTCCACTTCGGCCACGCCCGGTCGCTCGAGCAGGCCAAGAAGCTGTGAGAACACCACCCCTCCCTCTTGCCTCCTCTCCGCTTGGGTCTGCCTCCGACTGAATCAAACTGCTTCGATCTGCGCCTCGCGCTGGTGTATTGCGGTCAGGCGCCGTCGCGTGCGTGTCGTGCAATTGTTTCTGCTGTAGCGGCACTTGCTGTGAGGTGCGGATAGCGCTTGATTAGGTGGTTCCGTGTAAGATTAGCTGAGAGAAGCTTTCCCCCCTTCTCTGTGGGAGTTTTTGAAATCGTCTCACGCGATTAGCATTTTTTTAATAGACTGAAAGGGCTCTCTTGGTTATATTATCACGCGTGGTTACCATTTTATAAAAGTATTGCTGTGAATAGATTATAAAGTGCGTTAGTGTTAGTGTGGATTAGTGGGTTGCTTGATGTGCGATATTGCAGTAGATGTCCTTTTTTGGCAATTGGATTGGTCGTTTAGTGAAAATTTCAGCTACTTTGTTGGTATGTTATAGTTTTATGGATGTGAGATTTCTCTGTATGGCTCTTCTCCATGTTACCATTAACGGATCATTTAGTGTTTAAAGTGCCTATGTCAGGTGTCCTCCTTAAAAGTGCACTCGGGTTCGGATTCATTCTGCATTTCCTTTTAGCCTGGACAGCAGCTTTGCACCGTTATGTTGCCACACACTGCTTGTAGTTGAACTCTTTTCGTTAGACGCTTGGGGCTATGATTCTCTCGGTCGTGGATACGAATCACCATGCGTTGTTGTGTAGTGCCAACTGCTGAGAATCTTCTAAATTGTTGACATAGGCAACGGGATGGAAGTTGGTACCAGGTTTTTATTCTTTAGATATCAGTTGTACACATGCATGCTGTAGTGAAACGAGTCTTTTCTACGGAAACTAGCCTGTCTGTCTAAATCAATCTGTGATTTCTGATGAATATGGATTCCCTATATAGCTATACCTATATAGCTATATGGATTCCTTAAGAATTTGTATCTATAAGTAGCTCCTCCGCTAGAAGACACCTATCAGGAAAAATTGCTGTCACATTTATGTTAGCTTTTAGGGATATTCAATGTTTTTCTCAAATTTATCCACATAACACAACTTTAGGTACTTCTGGCATGCAGGGAGACAAAGAAAAAGTCCATTTGGCTTACTGTATAGTTGAAGAATCTGACTTTTCTGTGATATCTTTCATAAGGAACCCTGTAGCCATTGTTGATTTCTTAAGTACGAAGCTTTGTTTAGATCTTTAAAGGCTAGAGTACTCCATAATGACACTATTCCGTGTATCTAATGATGCACGTATAGCCTTTTTTCTGTGTATTCAGTAAATCAAGTGCATCTGCTATTAAGCTTGCTAACATCTGTGCTTAAGCACTATTAAAATTGCCTTGCAAAAAGTCTAAAACTATTGTAATACAAGGAGACTGAGTGACTGCTTTCAAATCTGCAGGTTTCCAAACACATATCTTCTTGTCGGATGCTGCAATGATGAGTTGACGCACAAATACAAAGGAAGAACTGTAATGACTGAGGATGAGCGATATGAGTCACTTCGTCATTGCAAGTATTCATCTTTCTCATGCTGTACTATCATAATTAATAAATGCAATACTGTATCTCATATATTTTTCATCATATCCAGGTGGGTTGACGAAGTCATTCCTGATGCTCCATGGGTGGTGTCAGAAGAATTCTTGGATAAGCATAACATTGATTTTGTTGCTCATGATTCTCTGCCGTAAGCATCGTTCTGAAAAATGACTTTGATGTTTCCGTAATGCAGTAAATTTTTCCAAGGAAATGCTTGTGGTGATACAATTGGTTATCTTTACATTCAAAGCCTTTGGTTTTACTCAATGCTGGGTCTGAAATGTCAGTCTATTTAGTTAACCTGTACTCTATTTTTCCTATTTGAACCTACACAGGTATGCTGATGCTAGTGGATCTGGTAAAGATGTTTATGAACATGTGAGTCTAAGTTCCAAATTGAGCAGTTCATGTATTATATCAATTAGAATTTTCTTAACCGTATTAGTTCATATTTTTGGTCTGTGTTTTGGTGTAACTAATATCAGTGTGTTTTATCAGGTAAAAAAACTTGGTAAGTTTAAGGAGACCCAGCGCACTGATGGAATATCAACATCGGATATTATAATGCGGATTGTTAAAGATTATAATGAGTATGTTATGCGGAATCTGGCCAGGGGCTACACTAGAAAGGATCTTGGTGTCAGCTATGTGAAGGCATGTGATACAAACCCCACGCCTTATCTCAATATCCAACTTACAGTAAATTTAACTGTTTCTATTAATGTTGTAGTATTGTTTTATGGGCTTGGCCATCTGACTCTTATGTCTTACCAGGAAAAACGTCTGCGAGTTAACATGGGATTGAAAAACCTGCGTGACAAAGTAAAGCAACACCAAGAAAAAGTGGGAGAGAAGGTACTTGTATTCACCATCATAATTATTTATGCAATTAGTGGATTCCAATGTTCAACATATTGAGTCTCATAGTTTTGTTAAATCTCTCACCCTTTGTGAACTTGGTGCATACGCTTCCATCTTATACGTGAAGCTGCTATTTAGTTGATTATTACTTTGCCAACACCATTAGCTCTCTGAATTCAACTGTTCATTTGCAGTGGAGCACAGTTGCAAAACTCCAGGAAGAGTGGGTGGAAAATGCAGACCGCTGGGTTGCTGGCTTCCTAGAGAAGTTTGAGGAAGGTTGCCACTCAATGGTCAGTTACCCTTAGACCCTTACTAGTCTGCTATTGATAAGAATCCAGTGCTCACACTTGTTTCTGAAACTTCCCTCAGGGAACCGCCATCAAGGAGAGGATCCAGGAGAGGCTCAAGGCACAATCCAGGGACTTCGGTAGCCTTTTACAGTACGACAGCGACGATTATGAGGAAGAAGATGAGGATGAACACTTCGAAGATGTCCATGAATAGCGCCCCTATAAATATACGCAAGGTTGTGTTAGTTTATCCGATGCAAATCGTCTGTTGGTCCTACACCGGTTCATATGCCCCTCTTGGTTCGGGATCCTTATAACAGTCAAAGGTAGGTCAGGTCAGCTTGCCGTGCTTGTAGGTGCTCTTGATGTTTGTTCAGGCAATGTCCGGTTGTAAAGGTTGTAGAACTCCGCCCATACTTGTATGGAGGATACATGTCACATTTTACATTCATCCAGAACATAAGACTATAAATTTCAAGTCAAGCCGGTTATAAATTGGTAAATTTTTGTCTATTGTCCTCACTGTTTTGCCTTATACAACTCCATGAGGAATACAATACCTGGAATTTAGATAGAGAGAAACAATTCATAATTAGGTTTCCTACGGATTCCTTGTATTGTTTTAATAGACAAATGTGTCTTGGATTCCTTGGCACCTTTCTATAGTTGGGACTTGGATGCCTTGAACTCTCAGCCTGGAACCAAACCACAGGTACATTTTTCTGTGTGCTGGACTGCTGGAATTCAGGTGATTGGCTTGTTTCTTCCCCGTTCCAAGGCCTCGTGCTAGGGGCCGGTATCTTCTCTCTATGGTGCCTTGGTCTTCCCTCTCTGTGCTCTTTGCTTGTGTTCTTTATGCAGCAGGCTGCCGGAACCACCTTGGAGCCTACACAAGTTTCTCCCTAGTCCCTTAGGTGTGTTTTTTTTTTGAAACGGTTTTTTACAATGTGATTAGGCTCTTCAATGCAGGAGGTTGCCTAATGGCATACTCCTCTTTTCTTGTTGAGCAAGGAGATGGGGGCATAGTATGCATAGACTTGACTTCTTTCCTTCGCTTCCCTTTCCTTGAGAAACACCAGCACTGTGGCAAAAGAGGTTAGAAGTAGCGTGGTTTTGGTCATCCTTGCTTGGATTGCTTCAAGAGAAGTTTCCTCTTCCTTACCCAGATGCTCGAATTCGATGTCGGGTATTTCGGGGTTGCTTTCGTGGAGGTAGTAGTAGCTTCTTTCTTGCCCCCATTTTGTCCTGCAGCTTAAGGCACCTGCTTCTATAACTTCAGCTAAGAGTTCTACGATTTCATCATGCTTTCCCTGCCAAATGTCGCTCCTGGTATTCCATTCTCAATACAATTTGGTTTGGCACTCAAATTTGGCTGATTGGTTCTTGGATTCAGGATTCTTGGCACTTGTAGAATACGGCGCCGATCTTCGATTTTTTTTGTTCCCCCTCCTCTGTAATCTGTTACCTTAACTTTTTGGAAATAATTAATTTGACAGCCTATGATCAGGTCATGTTCTTCGTTTCTTCTCCTGGTGTAATCAGGTGACAGAGCTCATTAACTTGTTGATGAACAATCAGATACAACTTGGCTGAAGAAATACATGCATTCCGGCCATCATCTTCACAGTCCACCAAGCATGTCGCCGTCGCTGCTGTCGAAGCTGCGGTTGGTCACCGTCGACGTGACGGGCACCCTGATCGCCTACAGGGGCCAGCTCGGCGACTACTACTGCATGGCGGCCAAGTCCGCCGGGATGCCGTGCCCGGACTACACGCGCGTGCACCAGGGCTTCAAGCTCGCCTACGCCGAGATGAGCCGGCGGCACCCGTGCTTCGGCCACGCCGCCGCCATGCCCAACGCCGAGTGGTGGAAGATGTGCGTCAGGGACTCCTTCGCCATGGTAAGGCCACCCGATCTGCGAAGCGAAGGCCATGGAGTTTCTTCGAGCAGGATCGCTGATCCTGTGGACGGCACGGTGTGTGCTCGACGCAGGCCGGCTACGACTACGACGACGACACGTTCGAGCGGATATTCCGGCGCATCTACGCCACGTTCGGCTCCTCGGCGCCCTACACGGTGTTCCCGGACGCGCGGCGCTTCCTGAGGTGGCTGCGGGGCAGGGGGCTCGTCGTCGGCGTCGTCAGCAACGCCGAGTGCCGGTACAGGGACGTCGTCCTGCCGGCGCTGGGGCTGAACCAGGTCTGCCGGCCATGCCATGCCCCATGCTCACCTCTGCCTTCTCGCCGTGTTCTGGAGCTCTGACACCCGTTTGCTCTGCGCGGCCGAAGGGCTCGGAGTGGGACTTCGGGGTGTTCTCGGGCATCGTCGGCTTCGAGAAGCCCGACCCGAGGATCTACGAGGCGGCGCTGGAGGCGGCCGGGGGCGTGGCGCCGGGGGAGGCGCTGCACATCGGCGACAGCCTGCGCAAGGACTACGCCCCCGCGCGGAGCCTCGGGATGCACGCGCTGCTGCTGGACCGGTTCAGGACCGCCGAGGCGGAGAGCTGGCGGCGGTCCGGCGCGCCGGTGCTCCCGGACCTCGCCGCCGCGCGGGAGTGGCTCGCCGGGGATGTCATCAGGGAGGAAGCGGAGCCTGCAACGGCCAGGTGAAAATGAAATGCCCGGAAGGAAAGGAGAGCATTTTGGAAATTGAAATGCTCTCGCCTGACAATTATTGCAATTCCTGCTGCTACGACGGTGTGGAAGATGCAGCGAGCCCCAGAGAAAATGGCTGGCTGAATGAGCGAGTGCTCATCGCTGATGTAATTAGCTTCAATCCGGAGGCCAATGGCCAATGACCAGCATCGTCGTGTTATCAAGATGAGCAGTTCGTTCAGATTTCAGAGTGATCTACAACTGCAATGTGACCCTACACAATTTTGACACAGGGATTCACGTAGAAGCTGCACCATTTTTCAAGCCATTTTGCAGAATTCACATACTCCAAATGGGACAAATAAAGAATTTCGCTGGAAGCAGTTGGCTTCACGAAAAACACAAACACTACCAACATTTTCAGTTCCAACAGGGCCTTTAGAGCATCCAAGAGTGCCCAAAACATGTTGCTAAAAATCGCTTTTGGAAATAAATCAGGAAAAAACTATTTCAACAGTGGGCCAAAAGTGTGCCCAATCTTTCCGCGCGCCCAATCCAGGCGGTATTGCGAGCCAAATTTCCGCTGGCCCAAAGTGCTCCCAATCCGCTGCACCCGCGTCATCATTGTCACGTACGATGGTGTGCTGTGCTGTGCAAACAGGATGTGCCTACACCTGGGATTGGATTGACATCCAAAATCCAATCGGAGGAATCCAATTGAAGTCCAACTAAAATCGAGCATCCATTCAGTCCAACACAAACAATTAGTCTCCAACATCCAATTCAGTCCAATCCAACTCCCCTTAATTCAAATCCATCCAATATAATCCAAAATTCAAGTATGTAGTGGAGCCATAAACAATCAGCCATGTTGGACGCCCTCCTTGGCCGCGACAAACTCACCGGCAAGCAAGCTGCACAGCCTTCTCGTCGGCTTGCCTACCCGCAGCTTGATGGCCCGCGCTGCCCACACCGGCCGCCGCTGTTCGACCGCGCCGCCTCCACCAGCGGCACGCCAGCCTGCATTGGTCCGGCTCGCCGTAGCGCTTGCTGCCACTCGCCAGCCTCCGTGTGCGGCTCGCCGGCTTCCCCACCTCCGTGCCCGTGTCAACTGCTGCTCGCCGGTCGTGCTGCCTCGCCTCCGTTCGCCGTTGCACGGCCTCCGCCATGCCTCGCCGGCTTGGCCGCCTCTACGCCTGCGCCAACTGCCGCTCGTTGGCCATGCTGTCATCTGCAGCCATATGCCTCCTTCGCCTGCCACAGCAACCACAGCGGAGCGCCTCCTCCGCCTGCAGCAGCCATCGTGCGCGCCGCCACCGCTCCTGTCCAGCGCGCATCGGCAAGGTTTCCGAGACTCCAGATTCTCCGATCCGCGTGATGAAGGCAGGAGAGAAGAGGCGCGGCAGCTGGAGAAGAAGACGCGCGTGTAACACTTCAGGTATTAATCACCTATAATTAAGAAATAATTTCGGCCATTAGCTCTAACTTCCGCGACAATTCACCAAATCAAGTTGTTCTGTCAGTCTGGGCCAGACCCGTTGTCCCGACCGGTTAGACCGGTCGGGACAACGGGTCTGACCGGTTGAAGCTGGGTCAACCGTTTTCTTGGGCCCACATCATTTAAACTGCTCTCTTTCTCACCCAACCACTTCCTCATCCTTGCCTCGCCCAGCTCAGCTCCTGCCCGAGCTCTCTCCCTCTCATTTCCTTCCCAAGCCCTAAGCTCTTCAATCCTCCCTCTTCATTTGGTTTCAAGGCCATGGGAGCTTCGTATTGGCGTAGGTGATCATCTCCTCCACGTGCTCCTTCCTGGGTGCTGTGGATTCCAAGTTCTTTGTGGGGGAGGAGCCCATTCAAGGTAAGCAACTAGGATTGGTTCGATCTCCTTTTCTAGATGATCTTAAGTGATTCTCTCTGGTCAAAAATATCCAAGTGGATCCATGAACTAAGGGCTAGAAAGGATTTAGAAGTTGAGGGCTAGTTTAACTCATCCAAGGTATTTCATCTAGGGTTGGGTGAATCCATCTTTCTAGGAGGTTTTAGTCGAATCCCTTGGGTCAAGATCATTTATATGCACCTCTGAACTAGTGCCTGGAAGGGATTGAGTTTTGGTGGGCTACCTTAGCCGCGACTTGGGGTCTAGTTTTTGCTCTGGTTGGGACCGGTCTGACCCGTCGGAGGGACCGGTCTGACCGGTGGTGTGACTGGGTTAAGGGTGACCGGTCTGGTGGACCGGTCTGACTGGTGTGGTAGTGGCTGAGAGGGTTTCGTATGGAATATTTAGTGCAATTAGTTTGAAATTGGTTTGGTTATTGTGTACTTGTAATTTTTGCAAATCATGCATGCATTCTCTCATATCATATACATATGCACACGTGTAGCAGCCGTGGCGGAGGAGGTGGTATACGAGGTGGTTGCGGAGCCATAGGAGCCATGGGGGCAAGCCCCGCAGCAGGAGGTCCGTGGGGAGTCGGCCCAAGGCCCATCTCACCCTAGCGCTGAGCAGCAGACTCAAGACAAGCCCCGGTGCATGTCCTATTATTTTAAATTATGACACATATATATGTCTTTATTACTTGTGCATTAGGTTTAGGAATTATTTGAAACCCTAGTTGCATGAACCCTAGGTTTCCCTGGCCTTATACTAGTATGAATAGGTCGTTAGCACTGCTATGCTTAATAGGGCTCGATAGAAGCCGAGTGATAATTCGGTCACTCGCGAGATATAGGATGTCCTTATGTTATTTTATATGAGTTATTATGTTCAAGATGGAAAATATAGGATGGAAGACCGGATGGGGAAATGTGTAGCCCCATCTGTGTCGATTAAGGACCGTTCCGTTGTCGGCTGTGCTGATCGGGGATTGAATTGTACTAGCCGCATGCCGGGAATAGGAGGTAGTCGAAATCGGTAAGCCGAGTACTGCTTTGCTTCGAAAGTACAGGAACCCGCACCCAACTCCTGGGGCGAGTCGAGTAGTCGCGGAGAATTGGGGATGCATATGTTTACTTTTGGTGGTCTCACGTTGAGCTCGGCTGACCATATGTCGTTGGGCTGGTTCCTGTAGTTCGAGGCGGGGAGGGGAAAGGTTGGTGCGTGGGGTCCGACGGGGCTTTTGCGTGTCGTGTTGGTTAGGTCCACCTTGCAAGGTTAAATCGAATCGATTCGCTGTGTCTCGCGGTTATGAGAGCCTTGATCTCTTTGTCATATCGTAGAAAGGAAAATGAGTAGAATGAGAAGAGATGAAATGTGGGCTGATGATATCTAATTAATGATTTGATCACCTTGATTGTTGTAGTTTTGCCAATCATAGATGATTAGTAATTCTATTGATAGAAATGGGAGCTAAAACTTGGGAAATAAGGACTCACTTATAGTGCTTTTCTGCAAAATAACCACCAGCTAAAAGTCTTGTATGTCTAGATATGTGGGCTAAGTTATACCCACTGATCGGGTAAGTCTTGCTGAGTATTAGTTGCTCAGGGTTTGTTGCCACCATACTTTTATTTCAGGGCACCCAGACGTGGATTTTTGCCCCTGCTGCGTCAAATTTATCCGCCGGGATGCAGAGGGGTGAGAAGTCGTGGATCGAGACCCCTAGGTTAGAGAGTTGTCGGGTTGCACACTTAAGGGCAGAGTTGCAGCCCCTCAGATTTTGTTGGACCGGTCTGACCGGTTAGTGGACCGGTCTGACCGGTATTCGCAGGGTTTTCTTGCAGCCGGTCTGACCGGTTGTCTGAACCGGTTGTGCATAGGCAGAAGTGTAGAAGTAAGGGAATGTAGACCTTTCTATTGTTATTCGAACTCGTATCTCTGGAGTTGTAAAATATGTAAATTATGTATGTATTTGAACCAGTTTTGTAAAATTATTGTATTTAAACTCGTGTTGTAAAGATTGTGGTTTATCCTTTTTCCGTCTTGCCGTATAATTTCAAGTATTTGTCGTGTTTGTACCATTTGCGCCACCTTCGCGTGGGACTACCGGTGTTGTTTCGATCGGGCCGTGGGTTGAGAAAAGATCGCCAAATTAAACCATTAAGCTAATGTGCCCGATGTGTTCAAATGACGGCCATTACGTTTAATTTGGAGTTTTAATTTGACGGTTCCATCACAGCGCAGTGGCCCAGGGAGAAGACGGTGGAGGGAGAAGACGTGCGTGCGGCTGGCTTCCTGTCCAGCGCTCCCTTCCTCCGGTCCAACAATGTTTGGATTATCCCTGGGAGCTAGATGAGAGCTGTCGTACGCATGTGGAGGAGGTTGCCGAGCAGCTTGAGCCTTAGCGGCTGCCGGCCGGCGGCCGGAAGGCAAGCGTGCGTGCGAAGCTTTAGCAACTTGTCGGTCCGCAATGGCGCAATCCAATAAGGTTTGGATTATCCTATATTTTTTATCCAACACAATCCAATCCTATTGAGTCTAAAGCAACTGGATGTCCATATTCAATTGGATCCAAATCTAATAGAATCCAAGTGCCAGAGTCTAATTGGATTTGGATTTAGTCCAATCCATTCCCAGGACTAGATGTACCTCTGATCGTGCTTCAACGTCTGTACGAGCGTTCTCTCGAACTCTCCAGTCCAGCTACAGTTGAGAGAGGAGACCGCGAGCGCTCCGATCTCCGCCGGGAGGGCCGGTGGTCTTCCTCGTCTCCGATGGCCTGCGGGCTTTTGCGAGATGGTGAAGACTGCTGGGCTTCTCTCGGTTAGAGGTGTAGATCCTAGTATATCTAGGTTTAGGTGTCCGGCGGTGGTGTCGAGGCGGCGGCGGCGGCGCCGTCATCAAGGAATAAGGTCCTCTCGTGCTTTTCCCGTCTCGGCGGCGCTATACTCCGGTGCTGCCGACGAGCGCATGGAGGTGGAGTCCGGCTTCGCCGGATCCTGTACAGGAGTCCACGCGGTCGGCCGTCCCGTCGTCTCGACATGGTGGCGGGGTCGGCGTGCTGCTTCGTCGAGGGTACATCGACAGCTGCAGGCGATGCAGCTGGCTGGAGAGTGGATCGATCTTGACTTTCCCGCGGCGCGTGTCGTCGGCGAGATTCGATCCATGGTCGGAGGAACTCGGGGCGTGTCCCCGGCCGATGCTCCTTCATCGACGATTTCTTCCCGGCCTTAGTGTCGGGTTGCTGTTGCGGCTTGATTCAAAGCTTCTATGCGATGGGACTCCTCCAAATCTGGGATGGCCATGGTGCCTTCTTCGACGACGGCGGCCGGCGACGAATCAACGACGGCGGTGGTCGATGGAGACCCATGGCGTCTGGGGGAAGCACGGAGTCCAGAGACCTCAGTGTAATTTCTGTTTTTGTCACGGGCTTCTGTGTTAGATGGTTGGGACAGCTGTCCATGTATCCTCCTTCTACGTATCCGTACTTGTATGCGTATTTGTACGTTTTCCTTATCCAGTAATACAGGTACGGCTTACTAAAAAAAAACTTGCCATTATCCTGTAGCTGCTGGACTATAAATTGGGCTGCCAGGTTATAAATTCTGGGCGCACAAATATGATTTCCATTCATAAATTTCATCCTACACACGCGTACTAAAAACCCTCTCTTATTTTTTACTGGAGGCCAAGGCGTCGATCAACAAAGGTGAGGAGACAGTGCTCAGAGGTCGAAGCGGATGCGGAAGGAGATTAAGTTCTCGGCCCAAGAATATATGACATGGCTGCGATTTACCCCAGCGATCTCACTGATTTTTGGAACTGTTGGTGGAGGGGTCATTTTCGCCTCCCAATAATTTTTGGCAGGATCCTAAAACCACTTTTTTACCACTGTATTTTTTGGGTACTCTTGGAGATGCTCTTAGGAAATGATGAGGAGAGACTTTTGCATCAAGCCTGAATCGTGAATCCTTCTGGATTTTTGTTAGATCAAGACAAATTTAGATCGTTATAATTGAAAAAAGAGGATTAAAATGAAGCAGTAGGAAACCATCCAAAATCTCGGTAAGGGGGTGTTTAGTTAATGAAAAAGTTTGGGTTTGGGTACTTTAGCACGTTTTGTTGTTAATTGACAATTAATGTTTAATCATAGATTAATTAACGTCATTAGATTAATCTCGTATGAATCAGTTAGACTGCGTACTTAGTTATTTTTTTCAACTATATTTAATACTTCGTGCATGTGTTCGAAAATTCGATTGGACGGGTATTGTGTAAAAAAAAATTGGAACCTAAACGCTGCCTAACACGACATGTCATGGGTGGGGCCACAAAAGGGCCCACGTAGCAGTAACAGCGAGGAAGATATCCATCCGCAAGTATCTGGGCACCGGGCAGCGGAAACTCAAAGCTGAAGGCCATGCTGCGCCTTCGCGCTTGCGGCGGCACGGTGCCGGCGTCGGTGCCCGCGGTCGTCTGGGCGCGCCTGGCGCGGCGCGCCTCCTCCACAGCCTACGGGGCCGCCACCGTCGCCGCTGCTTCCTCCGCTTCGTTCGGCCTGGAAGAGCTCGCCGCAGAGCGCAAAGGTCTCCTCCCCTTATTCTGTGGCATTCTGTCGAACGGTTGCGGTCCCCCTGAGCCGTTAGTCGCTCTGCGCCGCTGATTTGCTCCCTCTGTCTCATTCTGTGGCACAGCATGGCAAGACGAAGATGGCAAGGTGGGCCGTCGAGCG
Source organism: Panicum virgatum (assembly GCF_016808335.1). Classification (NCBI taxonomy): domain Eukaryota; kingdom Viridiplantae; phylum Streptophyta; class Magnoliopsida; order Poales; family Poaceae; genus Panicum; species Panicum virgatum. Next base: position 5,437,456 of record NC_053145.1, read on the forward strand.
CAGTAGCCATGGCGATGGCTTCCTGTTTGCTGAAATGCCCAGCCTAAACGTGCATGGCTTGCCATGTTAACATGCCAGCCAAGTTGTGTGTGAGCTACCTTAATGTAGCTTCAAAATAGTGCTAGTTTATGTGTAGCGAGGTGCCTGATTAAAGCTTTAGGATAGTGCTAGGTTTATGTGTAGCAAGGTGTTTGATTGTAGCTTCAGAATAGTGCTAGGTTTATTTATAGTGAGGTTTATGCTGATAAAAAAGTTTTCATCTGTGAGAACTGCCATTGGTGCTGCTGCTTCCCATCAAATCAGAACAATCAATTCTTGAAATCCATCCCTTTCTCTAAACATTTAGCGCTACACTTTATTGCTCCGACAGCTTCATATGCACTGCTAAGCATTTTCTTGTTAGTGACAACATTGTGAGATGATGACATCGACAGCCACCTAAATGTTGACAATAATTTCTTTTAAATCCTTTGAGCGATGATTCACCATAAAGTGGAATTGTATTTTGCGAAGATAAGGAGTCAGTGCTCATCTAGGAATTAGTGTACTGTGAAATCTGGCATATCTGATTTTGTTTGATTGGTAATCAACTCTCACTTTTCAATTAAGTTATGGATAGTAGACTGAAGCATTTATCGGTTAAATTCAAGTAAATACTGACTTTTAAACATGTTTTATAGGTTTGGCAAAAGTAGTATTAAAGAAGGGCAAGACCCAAATATTCCGTGATGGGAGCCCAATGGTGTATAGTGGTGCCGTTGATAGAATAATCGGTCGACCTCCTCCGAAATCTGGTGATGTTGTTCTGGTAGCTGATGGGACAGAGAAATCTATTGGATGGGGTCTCTATAACTCGGTGTCCGTGTTTTGCGTCAGGCTGATGCAGCTGGAAGAAGAGGCAAGAAGGTGACAGTCAGTGGTACCAGCTTTTTTTTTAAACCGCTGACATTTTAACACCTCAAGCGGATGTATTACTTACCTTTGTTCCTTTCAGAGATCCCACTTGTGCACTTAATATGGAAAGACTGCTCGAAGCAAGGATTTCATCTGCTGTGGATTTACGGCGAAGTTTGGGTCTCCCTTCAGCTAACACAAATGCTTATCGCCTTATCAACAGTGAAGGGGACAGGTATATGCCAAATTTACCAATGGAAGTTGGGACCATGTTTGAATCATCAATAGAAATACTATTTGTTCAACACGGCTTTTTTTATGTTGTAGGGTAACCTTGTGCAATAAATATCCTAAGATAAAAATCCTTAGATGAAGAATAGATTGTTTTTGGTGTGCCTTGAATGCTCTCCATAGAGCACTGAATGCTGATCAGCACAAAAAAAAGAGTTACTTTTACTATATTTTCGTGCTTTATCTAGTTCTTGGCATGCAGTTTTCTTGGAAATTCATCTAAAATTTTTACTCGCTATTTTTGAACTGCAGATTATCTGGTCTAATAGTGGATATCTTTGCTGACGTTGCCGTGATTGCTTCATCTGCTGCTTGGGTTGAGAAATATAGGGAAGAAATCCAGATTCTTGTTAGCAAAGTTAATGGCATCAACCATATAAGGTGGAGGCCATCAGCAGATATTTTGAAAGAGGAAGGATTGGATATATCAGAACAAATGGAGCATGCTTCTTCATGCTCAACTGTGAAGGTGGACCTGTTGACTCAGACAAGTTTATGGTTCGGTATCCATTGGTTTTGATAGTTTGTGTCATCTAACATGTGATTTATCATCAATGGTTCTAACACTATCCCATTGTTATTTTTACAGGTCATGGAGAATGGCATTGTATACTTAGTCTCATTAGAGGGTCAGAAGACAGGATTTTATGCAGATCAACGGGAGAACCGCCATTTTATATCATTGCTCTCAAAGGATCAAAGGGTCCTTGACATTTGCTGCTACAGTGGTGGTTTTGCTCTACATGCAGCCAAGGGTGGTGCTGATAATGTCATTGGTAAAATACTGTAATCTAATGAGCCTTTTATATTTTTAGTCATCTGTTTATGTGGTTTTCAAGTTATGTACAATTGGATTTTGATGGAATACTGACATCATTAATTTGGAAATTTCACACTAAGATCTAATCTTTATTATATGTTTATAATTTATTCTGGTTTTACAGTGCAAAATATTCAACCACCGTAACCATTTTCAGGCATTGATTCATCAGGATCAGCACTAGACCTTGCCAATGAGAATATCATTCTCAATGAGTTAAATCCTGGAAGGATCTCATTTGTAAAAGGAGATGCAACTGCATTCATGAAAGGAGCTATCTCGAAAAATGAATTGTGGGATTTGGTAATCCTTGACCCTCCAAAGCTGGCACCTCGAAAGAAGGTATGCATAAACGCACCACTGGACCTAGAGGGTCTACTTGTAATATCTAGTTTGACTTGAATTGTATATATTTTTCATCTAATTCAAACACTGAAGCATGCTATATGTGTAACTGTTCGTGAATTTTTTGGCTCTTAGCATGCCCCCCTAAGGCCCCTTCATTGACTTGTTGATGACCATCTCTTGTATAGGTGCTACAAAGTGCATCCGGTATGTATAGAAGCTTGAATGCTCTTGCAATGCAAGTAGTGAAGCCAGGGGGATTACTCATGACCTGCTCTTGTTCTGGAGCTATGACTCAAAGTGGCATGTTCCTTAAAACCATTCAGGTATTTGACCTTACGTCCTTACCCATCTGGAACAACTACTCAACACACATCCTGTCCCCTAGAGCGTACAATTATTTAACATGATAGAAAAATGTTCTCTTATTTATGCCATAGTTCTCCCAACATTTGATTAGTTGTGAGATGATTAAAAAAAAGTAGGTGGTCCCATTGATAATCTTGTGTTAATTTGCCCACATAGATAACTGTTTAGAAACTTCCTCTTCTAATGTTCTTTTATATTAGGGTGCTGCATCAATGGCCGGCAAAAAGGTGACAATCTTACGCCAAGCTGGGGCAGCTTGTGATCATCCCATTGACCCTGCATACCCTGAGGGCCAGTATCTCAGCAATTACTTGCTACGAGTGGCATGAAAAAAACAGATATAAAAGCAGCGGAAGTTTATAGTTGTAGCAGCCTGACAAGCCTTATACTGATCACTTCTGATTTCTGAAGAGCTTAAGTTAATCTAGTTTAGTCATGCAGATTAGATGTAGTCCTTTATTTATGAAGAAAAATGCATCCATTTTGTTTGATTTACATAATATCCTTAGACCTTAGGAACACTGTGCTTGCATGATGGGTATTTTTATCAAGATCCACAAGTGGTGACGAGAATGGAAGATGCAAACCATATAGATGGAATTTCGTAGCAGTTTCGAAAATCAAAACTGACACTCACTTCTGATTCCGAGTATACAATTTGGAGAACAGAAAGGTATTTTGTTTCAATGTAATGTACAATCTGTGCACGATTTGATCAGCTATCACTCGTACATGGCCTACCTTGTGTATATTCTACACCAACTCTCACAAATAATATTTCTATGTAGTACATGATACATTTGAACCATAAGCTGAATTGTTTCTCGCTGCCTGTGTAACATTTAACTTTCAAAGTATATCAGCGGCCTACAGGGGGCCTGTTCCATGACAAGTAATTGTTATCTCCCAATTTCCTGCAGGTAACCAGAAGAAAATCAGATTTGCATATACTTGATATAATTGCAATCCGTGAGAACTAAAAAGTCACTAACCTTGGTTTTATTAAGTAGAGCAAGGTGAATGCAAATGCCAAGAAGAAGCAGAGTCCACCAACAGTCAGATATGCAAGGCCAAGAAAATCGTTCTTTCCACCAAGCCAGGTTGTGGTAGAAAGCACCAACTTCTTCTTGCCACCAAAGCTATAGGTGTTGTAATTGTTCTCCAAATGGACTGTAATGGTGTCGTTTACCTTGAGATCAACATATATCCTACCATACAGCTTTCTGAATGTAGGAAGTGCTGCAGTTCGCATCCAAACGATAAGGTCCTCTTGCTCACTCAACTGCTCAGTAGAAAAGCAGGTCAGTGAATTCAGTGGCAAAATTTATCCTGAACTATCAAACGAACTTATCTTAATCAATCTAAGACAAAATTCATTGGGGGTCATTTTATCTTAAATTCGATAACTACGTATACTACAAGCGCAATTTTCCTCTGAGGTGCCCACCAAATATGCAGTTATTTGATGATATATCAAAGCAAGGACCACATACATACCGGCATAGTTGAATTAAGTATTTTTCCACCTTGAAGAGGTCCTTTCTGGAAGTTTGTTGGGAAGACATCACTCCCAAATTTGTGTTCTCTGTCACTTTTCCAAGATATGTCTTTCTTGTCCACAGGCAAGTTTTCATTGTTGCGGGCAAGGTCATATGTATCATTGAACAGGCTCCATGCAATAAGACCACAAGGCACGATTGGCTTTCCATCTATTGTGGCCTCAGGATCGCAATTGTCAGTCTTGGTTGCCTTACCTTTATCTCTTAGCTGTTCATCATTGCGACTCTTGACATACCTTAATGTGATGAATGCGACAGTTAAGCAGGGTAAAAACAGAGAGAGAGAGAGAGAGAGAGAGAGAGAGAGAGAGAGAGAGAGAGAGAGAGAGAGAGAGAAGATTGCATACCTCCTATGATTCTGGTAGAAGTTATCCAGCTGGTAATAAACAAATATCGGCTGCTTCATCTCCTTTGTAATCTGAAGACCATGTATTCAAATATTTCAGCCAAGGATTCATTTGGTTTTTAAGCCAAGATGCATATTTTTAAAGTAACTAACATGTCACACACTATGCAGATAGGATATGAGGCATACTTGTCTTGAAGAATATTCTCAAAATTTCAGGTTATAGAAGAATACATGCAGATAATCCAATTACCGTCAGGTTCCTTGTGCAGGCTTTTGGTATAGTTTTGTCCCGGATGTAAGCAAGCTTGTCAGTCACATTAGTGGGAACACATGCATCATCATACCGATCAACAATCTCAACAACCTGCAGCAAAGAAAACAACCAACATAAACAAAATGACCTAACTCATTATCAAACCAAGCAGATAGGATATGAGGCATACTTGTCTTGAAGCTCGCAGCGAAGCAACACCAATTGGTACAAAAATCACACCAACAAGAACGAATACTGAAATAACCTGTACAACGTAAGAAATTAAGCACAACCATTTGTGAGATATGATGCAGGAAAGCTGACGTCAAGGGAAATTTGTACTATTAAACCTACCCATTTTGGAGTAAGAATTGGCTTGCAAGCTGGGAGCTCCTGCTGCGTAAACTTGGAGTCTGTATGCACGGAAGGACTAGTATGAGAACTCCTTAATACTAGCCAAGCTTAATATGAATATATGAAAAGCAGGCACGCCATTTAAAAAGATTCAGAATTTTGTCGATGACTCGGAACCCCAGTTCTGATCTCTACCGGTAGTATTAATAACTAGTCAAAAGCATGGACTAAGTTCTTCGACTATATCATCTCAAAGAGAGAAAATACAGTATGAACTGAACATCAGATTTCAGTATTCGAGAGAAATTAAACCTCACAAAGTTAATCTTAATCACCACCAACTTATACATGATAACCAGCCCGAAAATACTCAAAAGAAAAGGTTCTAAACCCCAATCAAAATGAAAAGGAAAACAGAGATGATATCCATCCTTGTTTGAATCCTAAAACTAGAGATAATATATATCAGCAAGATCGTATTGTGGAAGGAGATCTCACACTTGGGCTTCCTGGAGTTCCTCCTGGGCGCCGCGCCGCCGTCCCCGGATCCGCCGGAGCTCGACCCGGCGGCGTGGGTGTCCATCTCACCAACCGCCAAGAAACGCCTCTACCTGCCGCCCAAAACGAACCTCGCCAAAATCGCCGCCCGCCCGCACCGAGAACCCAAGCAAGCACGACGAAACGAACGCCGCCCCCAGCTCCCCTGCCTCAAGATTTGTTGGCGCGTGGAAGGCGATAGCGGGGAAAGAAGTAGAAGACGGAAAAGCTGGGGGCCTGCTGGTCGCCTTGCGAAGGTTACAAGGAAGTGGGGAGGAGCGGTTTGACTTCGAGAAGAGGAGGGTGGGGGAGGGAGGGAGGTGGTGGTCGTGGTCGTGCCCCCCGCGTTGAGATGCGCCGGCGGAGATGACCAGGGGAAGAGTCGAATCAGTCAAGGAAGTTGCCTAGTCCCAATGCTTTTTTTCCCAGTACATTTTTTAAGGAAAAAAAACAGCATCTAGAAGAAAGAATAGAAGCTGGTATTGGAACGGTTGGGTTGGCAGTTTTTTTTTTCCCGGATTGGCTGATTAGCTGTCCTCTCAGTTTTGGTCTACGCTGCAACCGTGTATACTAGCGGCCGGTGAGGTGGTACAATATTTCTATGTTCAATCCTATAATTTTCGTAATTGTCCACTCAGAGATGATGTGATGGATTTGTGATGCCATAAGTGGCATAGATATTGTTCACGAGAGGGAGTAGAAAACGCCGACTAGTTTGGAATGAGTGGCAATGTGATAATTGTTGTTGCATCAAGTTTACCATGCTCAACTTCTGGAGCAAACACAATTTTTTTCTAGAGCGGTGAAAATAGCTTCAAGGTGTTTGAATTGGTTAGGGATTACAAAAGCCAGTTATGAATGTATATCCAACTATACGCGCCGTGTGGTGGGGCCGCATTCCAGTTTGCGTCGAGCAGTTGATTGCTTTATTTTTGTAGTGAGTAATCAATAAAATCTCTCTTTACTAAAAAAAATGAATGTGTATTTAATCCAAACAGCTACCCGATTCTATAATCCTATATGATTTCCCTCTAACTACTTATTCAAGGATCCAAATACCCATCTATTTGTATCTATAATCCATATTTTTTTATAATCTATAACTTATATCTAGATTTTAATAATATGTTTCGCATATTCGTATCCCATGCCCATCCAAATATAGAATAGGGGCTTAATCTGGTGACGACAAGTGCAAGTATTGTGTGCAAGAGTGAGAGGAGGATATTCATAGAAATGATGGAAGAATAGGGCTGCACCAATGTGTAAATCTCCCAAAGATGGTACAATGTGGAAGGCTTGTATGAAGGTTAACATCAAGGGTGACTATAGGAGGAAAAAAGAGGCCCTACTTAAACAGATTTCAGATATTGATAGCTCCGAACAACAAGGAATACTAAGCAAAGAGAAATGGACTCATAGAATACAGATTGAGGTTGAGTTGGAGTCTCTAATGGAAAAGGAAGAGCTCTATTGGAAACAAAGATCTGGGGTGAAGACGATACTACAAGGGGATGCTAATACCAAGTTTTTCCACCTATCAGCCAATGGAAGGAGAAGGAAAAAATCTGTCCTAATGCTGGAAGATGGAGGTGTTGAGGTAACAGATCCACTTCAAATTCAGAAAATGATCTATGATTACTATAAGCAACTCTTTGGATATAGAGAGAAATCTAATGTGAAGCTTGACTCCAATGTCTGGATGAATAATGGGGGATTGTCTGACAGTGACAGAGTGGAACTTTGTAAACCCTTCACAGAGGCTGAAGTCAAACAAGCAGTATTTGAGATGAAGGAAGACTCAGCACCTGGACCAGATGGCTTTGGGGTTTTATTCTATAAAGAATTTTGGGAGACTATCAAAGATGAGCTGTTATCCATGGTTAATGACTTTTATCTGGGGAAACTAGACATTGCTAGGCTCAATTATGGTGTGATTACACTTATTCCCAAGATCAAAGAAGCAAACAATGTGAAACAATTTAGACCAATCTGCTTGCTAAATGTCAGCTTCAAGATTTTTACCAAGCTGTTGCTGAACAGATTAACCCTATTGGCTGATAAGATTATTAGTAAGAATTAGTCTGCTTTCATCAAGGGGAGATATATTCTGGACAGTGCAGTAACCTTTCATGAAGTGATGCATGAGATGCAAAGCAAGAAATTGAAGGGGGTAATTTTCAAAATTGACTTTGAGAAGGCATATGATAGTATCAACTGGGAGTTTGTAGAACATGTACTAGAAAGAGGGGGAAAAGTTTGTATTAATTTAAATGGAGAAAATGGACCATACTTCAAGACTCATCGAGGCCTAAGGCAAGGCGACCCTTTATCTCCTATCCTCTTCAATCTGGCTGCTGATGCCCTTGATCATATTCTTGGGAAAGCCAAAGAAAAAGGTCACATTCAAGGGGTGGTGCCACATTTAGTGGAGGGTGGCTTGACTCACATTCAATATGCAGACAATACTATTATTTTGATGGGGCTAGATGATAACACAATCAGAAATTATAAATTCCTTCTTTACTGCTTTGAGTGAATGTCGGGGCTTAAAATTAACTATCACAAGAGTGAGGTGATTGTTTTTGTTGCTCAAGATGGAGAACATATTAGGATGGCTAATATGCTCAATTGTAAGGTTGGAAAGTTGCCCATGGATTACTTAGGATTGCCCATTAGCAGTAGAGCGGTTGGGGCTGCTAACTTTGAGGGTATGATGAATAAAATGAGGAACAAACTGCAACCCTGGAAAGGAAGAAATCTGTCCTCGGGTGGAAGACTAATTCTAACTAATTCCTCACTTAGTAGCATTCCCATATATATGATGGGAATGTTTCTGCTTCCTGGTGAAGTTCACCACAAAATGGACACGCTAAGATCTAAGTTCTTTTGGAGAGGTGACATTGAGAGGTTCAAGTATCATATGATGAGGTGGGATAATGTCTGCTTGCCCAAGGATTATGGGGGTTTGGGTATTCTAAATTCAAAAATTCTGAATGAATCACTCCTACTGAAATGGATTTGGCGAATTTATAATGCTGATGAGAAGGATTTATGCTGTAATCTTCTAAGGGAGAAATACTTGAGAACTCGTCCCTTAGCAAAATGTAGTAGGACAGGAGGATCACAATTCTGGAGAGGCATCCAAAAGGTTAAAGACCGTTTCTATATGGGAGCGTCTTTCTCTGTTGGCAATGGGGAGAATACCAGATTCTGGATTGATACATGGCTCGGTGAAGTCCCTCTCAAAGTAAAATTTTCAAAACTTTTTGATTGCTGCCGGTCTAAAGAGAGCTTGGTTAGTGACTGTTGGAAACAGGGTGAATGGGTTGTGTCCTTCAGGCGTACCTTTTGGGTTGGCTGAAACCCAGGAATGGAACGACCTCCTCCAAGAATTAGAGGGGATCCAACCAACGAATAACCCTGATCGTGTGATCTGGAAACTAGAGAAGAAGGGCCATTACACAACTAAGTCTATGTATAGATTCATAACGTTTAGGGGTGTGATTGATAGACGATTTCGGAAAATTTGGAAAAACAGGATGCCTTTGAAATTGAGAGTTTTTGTATGGCAAGGTTTACACAACAGACTTCAAACCGGGGTGGTTCTAAAAAAGATGAAATGGAAAGGGGATGACAAATGCCCTTTGTGCAACAAACCTGAAACAGTAGACCACATTTTTTTTCCAGTGTGTGATTGCTTCTTTTGTTTGGGCGTGCTTTAAAGAAGCCCTTGGGTGGGACAGGGCGCCGATTAGTTTAGGGGAGGTCTTCTCAAATTGGATCCCAATGGGGTGTACTGATTATGATACCAAACTGTTTTCTTCTGCCATCATATGGTGGTCCTTATGGCTCTCTCGTAACAAAATGAGATTAGAAAAAGAAATTTCCGAAGCAACCAGTGGATGTCTTGTACTCTATTATTCTCAAACTGCGAAATGGGGGGGGGGGGGGGGGTGTTGCTGCAGGAGGACAAGAAATGTTTTGACAAGGCGTGCGACGTTCTGGAGCTGTGGAGGAAGGAGTTTATCAAGACTGGAGAGCAAGTTACAGCAACGACCGTCGTTCCTTTTTAGCGTCTTTTGTTTTAGCTACCACGGTTGTGGATTGTTCCAAAAGACCTTCTCTAGCTCCTGTGCTTTCTAGTTAAGCTGGTATCCCCAGCAAGTTATCGAGACTGTACGAACTTATATGCTTTCTTAATAAGCAGGAATTGTTCTGGTTAAAAAAAAAGGTTAACATCAAGGCAAGAAAATAGTTGGAATGAGAGGCGAGAGTTTAATGGGACCATCTGAAATTGTGAATAGTCAGGCAGACTTTTTCAGATGCTGCGGTAGTACATTTTTCAGCAGATCATTGCAATCTTAATGAGGCTCCTTTTTCTCTTCTAGAATGCATTTACATTCCTGTATCAAGGTCTTAGATTATTCTTGCATGCAAATCGTGTTGTCTTATTGAAAATCATGCGGCTTTCATAATTTGCATATGCCTTTGTTTATCACAGATGTACTATTATATTTTCATAATTTGCACGTGCCCGTGAAGGTTATTCGCCAATATTATTCCCAAGCGCGCCCACGCCCCATCATGTTATAGCACAGTTATCTTACATCGACTTTTCTCTGAAGATTATATATCTTAGAGGTTGATTTGGAAACTTATGTTGGAGATAAATGCACTTGATAGATTTTATTGACATGTGGAAGAATATAAAAGTCATACACGCTTTACAGTATAATTAATCTGGAACATGAAAAATATAGATTGAGTTTCAAGAAGCAACTCTTTTTAGGAAGAAATCAGAGTGCATATTTTTTCCTCGAGAAATATATGGGATTTGCATACGGGAAAGCAGCAGATGTTAAAAAAAAGCAGCAAGGAGTAATATTTTTTATAGGGGTAGCAAAGGAGTAATAATAACAAAACGAATGGGAAAATAATCGGCAATTTTGCCAGCCCAACCGGCTACCAATTCCATGGGCCACTCGACATCGCCGACCCACATTACAAATCTAGCCCAACTACCTTCGGTCTGATTTCTTTCCTTTTCCACGGGGCCCAAAACTATACTGAGCCTGAATCCCGTTCCCCTCCCCTCTCCCCTGAATTATTGTCCAGTCCGGCCCGGCCCAAGTGACGTGACGTCTGGGCTATCCCCGCTTCATTAAAAAAGAACCTCAAAAAAAATCTGCGCAGCGCAACAGCCTGCGGCATAAACAAGGGGTGATCGGGAGCACTCTCCTCTATTAAAAATGGCTTCACTCCACAAACATATATCTACACACCTCTACCAACTGTCCAACTCTACTCCATTTCATAAAAAATTGGCTCCACTTCATTTTTTTAAGCTCTTCGAGAGATGCTCCACCCATTTTTTGAGCAAATGGAGTTGACGAAAATTATCCACTAATGCCATGGATTAAAAAAAACGTTTAGCTGGTCTTTTTGTTGAGCGCTGACCCCCATCCCCCACCCCGACCCTTGCCTGCGCCCCTGCGCCGCCCCTGTTCCTCTGCAACCCTAGCGCCGCCGCTTCCTTCGCAGGTCAGCAGGTGCCGGCGTCGCCTCCTGGTTCCGCTCGCCACCGACCCCGCCCCCTGCGCCGCCGCCTGCGGCCCCTTGCGGCGCGGCCTGCGCCCCCAGGGGCCCAGCGCACCAGAAAAAGTAAAAAAAAGTCACTTGCGAGTCGGAACACGTGGGCCCCACCTCCTGGCGTCCGCCATCGCCACTCGTCGTCTTCCTCGTTCCTCCCCCGCGCACCCGTCCCACTTCCAGTTCCGGTTTCTCGAATGGCGATGACGATGAGACGCGCGGCGGCGCTCGGCGCCCGCCACATCCTGACCGCATCCTCCTCCCGCGTCGTCCCCCTCCGCCACGTACGCCTCCCACGTCACCTCACCCACCTTCCTCCTCCCCTCCGCTTCATACTGCACCCACCCCTCGCCCTCCCGTCGGGAGCGTCGCTGCGGGGGTGCCTCGCTCGCTTGCTGGTTGCGGGTTTGTTGATATATTTTGGGTGTGCAGATGAGCGCTGACGCGGGGTCCGCGATGGAGAAGATCCGGGCGGCGGGGCTGCTCAGGACGCAGGGGCTCATCGCCGGGCAGTGGGTCGACGCGTACGACGGCAAGACCATCGAGGTACGCGTCACTTTCCGAAATCCGGATTCATCCGTCCTCTAAGGCACGTGTCCTCTTGACTTTGAAGGTGTTTATGTCAATTTTTTTGGGCTCTGCGATGATTGTGGATGGGTGCAGGCGGAGAGATTTTAATTCGAGTGGAATTGGGAATTGGAGTTTGTGTATTTTGCGCGGTGGCTATTGTAATATTGAGTTGAGGAGTTGGGGTTTTGGGTGAAGTTCAGTTACTTCTGATGAATTTTTTATTCTATGCCGAACGCGTGTTTTCCCCACAGGTAATTCTTGTGTCGATATTAATTGTGGATAACCGAAACATTGTTTATTTTCTCCTAGGTGCAAAACCCAGCTACTGGTGATGTCCTTGCAAACGTGTCCTGTATGGGCAGCAGAGAAACATCTGATGCTATTGCTTCTGCTAACAGTACATTCTATTGTAAGTCAAATGTTTTGATGCATCGATTTGTTTGCTTCAGTATGATTATTAAATTGTGTTTCAGAACTGTTACTCTCAAAGTGTTATAAATTCTAATAGGTTATGCCATTTCTGAAGGTAATGTCCCAGACTTTGGGCTGAATTTTGTGAATAGTATTAACCTATTGCTTTGTTTCGGTTCTTTTTTTTTTCTGTAATTCAGGCAAGTCTAGTATTATAAGCAAATAACGTACTGCAGGCCTCATGTGGCCCAAGTATCCACTCTCCACTATGTGTCTATCTTGTTATATCTCAAAAACACGCTATATCTTGCTTATATATTCTGTTGCTCTATAATACCTTGACTAATGGCAGTTCCAACTCGAGACATGTGGCTTGAGTATCTACTCTCCACTGTATGCCTATACTTTGTTATATCTCAGAAATTCGCTATATCTTGCTTAGATGTTCTGTTGCCCTAATATACCCTACTAATAGCAGTTCCAAGTTCATACTTAGAACGAGCATATATCAGGTGAATATCTATTGTAAAGTCATCTTTTGATAGAAACTCTTATTTTATTTTGGAAAACCCACTAAAAACTGCAAGGTAGGGACATGAGTGCCCTGTACTATATCCGGATGTTAAGATGTAACTTAAACAAGTACTTCCTCTGTTCCAAAATATAAGAGTTCAATTTGGTCCTAAGTCAAACTTTTCTATCTTTGAAAATTTATAGAAAAAATGTTTTAACATCTACTAGACCAAATAAATGTACTATCAAGACCCATTTCATGGTGCATTTATTGAAATTAATTTGGTGTGTAGATGTTTATGTATTTTTGCATAAACTTGGTCAAAGTTAGAGAAGTTTCACTTAGGACAGAACTAAAATGTCTTACATTCTACAATGGAGGGAATATGAAACTAAAAGGCATATTCTACAATTAAAAGCACGACAAAGTAAGGATAAAGGCAGAAGAATTTTCTCTCTATTTGTTTTTTCATTATCTGGATCAGTTTTGGTTGTATTTTTTTTATGATCCTGTTAGGACTTAGGACGCTAAACCACACTTTCCAATAAAAGAATAATCTGCGTGGATTCGATTATTTGCAATTTCCTTTTATACAAAGCAAGAGTAATTCATACTTTCATATGTATACTGGTCTATTTACTGTAGGTCCTTATTTCTAGCTGTCCTGTTTGTACGTTCTAATCCTTCTAGTTCTTTCCTTCTTGTAGCTTGGAGTAAACTCACTGCGAACGAGAGGAGCAAGGCTCTGAGAAAATGGTAGTTATGTAAAGTAGAATTTTTATGATTTTTAGCATGCATTTTTGAATTTTTTTTGGATATTCCTTCTGAATATATATATTCATAAAGGTATGATCTAATTATTGCACACAAGGAAGAGCTTGCACTTCTCATGACATTGGAGCAAGGGAAACCTTTGAAAGAAGCCCTTGGTGAGGTACTTCATTTAAATCATCCACTGATGTTTGTTGGTGCTAGTAATTTAAAAGGTTCTTTTGAGGGCTGATTAGTTACTACTCCCCTGGTCAGGTCAATTATGGTGCAAATTTTATAGAATATTTTGCTGAGGAAGCAAAGCGTATATACGGTGATATCATTCCCCCAACTCTGTCAGATCGCAGACTGTTGGTTCTGAAGCAGGCACTATGCTGATACCTTTTCCTTTGTTACTTTTTTTATGATAACTTTCACTTCCTTGTCCGTTCACTTTATTAGCTTGTTTTATATTTTGTTTACGTTAGTTCATTGTTGTTTTGCCTTGAGCCCTTTTGTTTATCATGCAGTTTATGTGTGTTTTACCATCATTGCTTAGCTGATGCATTGGTTTCTAAAGTGACACTGTCATGGTCATCACAAGGAAATTAATCAAGTTAGTACTGACAAAATATTAATATTGATTGCTTTCTGATCGTTGAATTTCCACCTAGGCAAATACTCGGTCCACAGTTGGTGATGTCATATTCTAGAAGATGGCATCCTTTTATGAAGTATGTATACATGACTTTGTCTTTGCAAGGGGACTCAAAATGTTCTTTTGGCTAACTGCTGAAAATGGGGTTTGACTTTCTTACAACTTACTGGGAGCTACAGATATTGCTGATTAATTCATGGCTTTAGGATTTCCACTTCTTAATTTAGCAAGTCCATATGTGGAAGGAGTTAATTTAATACAAATACAATTGCCGCTTCCCAGTTCATTGAGGTTTGAGCAATGTAATATGGTTTGGTTATCATATTGACATAGTGTAATGGACTCTGACTCCAATGTAGGAGTTCATTTCTCGACTTGGTGTGTTGTTTCTGAACAAGTGTTGTTGTTCTTTATCTTTCTTTTGAGTATTTATTACCATGTGGAGATTTACACATCATGTATCTCAACATTCGTCTCCTTTTTCTTTGCACTGCAGCCTGTTGGGGTAGTTGGAGCTATTACACCATGGAATTTTCCATTAGCAATGATAACCCGAAAGGTCTCTAGCCATGCAGTATATTTATTCCTTGGTAAATTGTTAAAAATGAAATGATGGCTAAGGCAGTACACTTTTTGTATACATGGTTTTTGGGCAGGTTGGACCAGCTTTGGCCTGTGGCTGCACTGTTGTTGTCAAGCCATCAGAATTCACACCTCTGACAGCATTGGCTGCAGCAGACCTTGCTCTTCAAGCTGGAATACCAGCGGTAATCGTATCAAAATCTCAATCATTCCAATCTTATTTGAGTTTTTATTTCTTGTGGTTACATATTAATGAATGCATTAGTCAAAGTAAGGGTTCCTAAGTATGGAGTAAAAGGGCGTACCCAGTGCCGTAGGCTTCCCGCACTGTGCGGGGTCTGGGGAAGGGTTGTTTTTAAGTATGGAGTAGAAACAAAAAAAAATCAGTGGCTTTTCATGTAAAGTTATCCATCACCTACAAATCCAAATGCACTAATTTGTTTTGCACAGAAAAACATCACACTAAATCAAATTGCCAAACCTGATGCAAACAATTCATAGCTCCAATCCTACAGAAGTAGTAGGGGATGTAGTATCATATTTTACAACACATTGAAACAAATCTTTTTTTTACTTGCAACTGCAAAATCTTCTCCGCTATTGATTATCTAAATGATTTTGTTCAGTTGGTGTTTCTTTGTCATCAATTTAACCTGTTGTGAACTTATTCTTTCATTCAGGTGCATTAAATGTTGTGATGGGTAATGCTCCTGAGATAGGTGATGCACTACTGCAGAGTACACAGGTTTTATGCCCTCCCATCTTGTCTTACATTTACAATTTTTTTTTTGTCTTTGATAGATTTGTTAGGTGAGATCCTTTGGTGTATGCTCTTTGCTGATGATGTGGTGCTAGTTGACGAGAGTAGGGCAGAGGTTAATAGGAAGTTAGAGCTGTGGAGACGCACGTTAGAGTCGAAAGGGTTCAGACTTAGTAGGACCAAGACCGAGTACATGATGTGCGATTTCAGCGCGACTAGGCATGAGGGGGGAGACGTTAGTCTAGATGGGCAAGTTGTGGTCCAGAAAGATACTTTTTGGTATTTAGGATCGGTGCTACAAAAGGATGGCGACATTGATGAAGATGTTAGGCATAGAATTTCAGCTGGCTGGTTGAAATGGCGGCAAGCTTCTGGCATCCTTTGTGACAAGAGGGTGCCACAAAAGCTAAAAGGCAAATTCTATAGGACAATTCGTCCGACGATGTTATACGGTGTTAAATGTTGGCCTACAAAAAGGCGACATGTCCAGCAACTGAGTGTAGCAGAGATGCGGATGTTGCGGGCACACAAGGAGGGATAGAGTCCGGAACGAAGTTATTCGGGATAGGGTCGGGGTGGCACCAATTGAGGAGAAACTTACCCAGTATCGGCTGAGATGGTTTGGACATGTCCAACGAAGGCCTCTTGAGGCGCCGGTGCGTAATGGGGTTCTTGAGCGGGTCGATAATGTAAAGAGGGGTAGAGGTAGACCTAAACTGACGTGGGATGAGTTGGTTAAGAGAGACCTCAAGGATTGGAATATCTCTAAAGAGATAGCTTTGGATAGGAGCGCTTGGAGACTAGCTATCAATGTGCCTGAACCTTGAACTTATTTCTTTCGGGTTTCATCTCTAGCTTACCCCAACTTGCTTGGGAAAAAAGGCTATGTTGTTGTTGTTTGATAGATTTGTTAGGAATAATTGTGGTTGACACTATAATATAACTTTTTATTAGGTCAGAATGATTACATTCACTGGATCAACAGCTGTTGGCAAAAAATTGATGGCAGGATCTGCAAATACCGTGAAAAAGGTGTAGTGATGATTGTAATGAAAATTTCTCGTGCAATGTTTATAGCTATCTACCCATACATCACATATGATTGCCACTTGTTGTTTTGTTAACTTTTTTATGATGAAATAATACTGCGACTATGCTATATACTATACCCTTGTTGTGCATACTCTTTCATAGACATCTATTCCCTACATCTCAAATTATAGGTTGTTTTGGCATTTCTAAGTACGTAGCTTATACCATATTACCATGCACCTAAATATACCCTATGTCTAGATACATAGTTTTGGAACGCGGTGCAAAGCATCCAATATTGAAAATGTTTTTTTCTTGATAAAACCATACAACATATATTAAAAGAGCAGCAGTTTTACAACCAGGCCCTCAACAGAGGAGCCAATTACATTACAGTCCTCAAGAGGGACCCACACACCTACAAGCGGCAACAAAACGAAGCCGGCAAAGGCCATTTGTCTGGTCTGCAGAGCGCCGCTGCCATCGCCGAGGAGCTTACCGGTGTAGACCACCAGAGGCATCGGCGTCCAACAGGACCCAGGTGATGCATGGAGCCGGTGTGGAAACCATCGCTGACGGGAAGGACTGCGCCCACAGAGCCGGGGGAAGGCAAGCTTCCCAGCAAGCAGCAAGAACCTGCAGGGAGGAGCAACAAGAACGCACCTGAACTACTGCTCTTACCAAAGGGGAGATGGAGTTGATGACGGAAGCGGCAGGGGAGGGAAGAAAGACTCAATCTACGGTGAGGGCGAACAGACCGAGTCTCTTATTCATCCTCATCCCATCAGCCAGACGCTGCCGAAGACAAGAAATCAAAGCCGGGGATGATGCGAACATCGAAGACACCGGCAACGATCGCCGCCAAGAAGCAGCGACAGCTTGGGGAGGAGGTGCCCAAACAGGCACACAAGCACACGGAAAAACTAAAGTAAATATGCACAGAAAAAAAGGGGG
Organism: Panicum virgatum; assembly: GCF_016808335.1. Taxonomy (NCBI): domain Eukaryota; kingdom Viridiplantae; phylum Streptophyta; class Magnoliopsida; order Poales; family Poaceae; genus Panicum; species Panicum virgatum. Next base: position 5,455,050 of record NC_053145.1, read on the forward strand.
CCGGCCCGCCTCCCTCTCAATCACTGCCGGCGCGACCGCCGGAGGAGGAGAGGAAGGGAGCCGGAAGCGGCACAACAGACGAGACGAAGGGATAAGATTGAGTGAGAGAGCGGCCGAGACGGGTTGGATTTTTTGGGTTAGGCAATTATTCCCGAGCTCAAAAAATAGGGGGGGGGGGTGGTTAAATGCAGTTCATAAATCAGCCAAGAAACACCAGCTTTCTGGAACCTGGTGGTGGTTTTGGGCCAGTTCTGGTTCTCAAATCTTGTCTTCTCTTCTACTTTTTGGTAGACAATTGTTTATAACATGTTATTGCCTGTTTTGATAGGGAGGATTGCATTAGGAAACTAAGTTTTTTCTTTTAAATTCGAACTGATATCTAAAAGTTTTGCATATCCTTGTAAGGCATTATTGTATCTAAGCAACATCTTTTCACTTGGTGGTTAAGTGTTTTTTTTGGAACATTACCTTTCTTTGAAATTTTGTATGCTGTCATTTTATTCTGAGATCTTCTAATGTTGATGCTCACAGCAGTAATTATTTTCCAGGTCTCTTTGGAACTTGGTGGGAATGCACCTTGCATTGTTTTTGATGATGCAGACATCGATGTTGCTGTTAAAGGAAGTGTAAGTAAATTTGAACCTAACTTTACAGCTATCTTATGTGTGGTACTAGCATACAAACCAGTATCTCTAGTTCGCATGGTGGATGAACTTGACATTAGCTGTGATAAATTTGTAAATAATCTGTAGGATCTTAAAATTTAATATATTACTTTCGAGCCTATCATTTTGTTCCTTTGTGGTACTGATGTGCGAGATAGAAAAAAAATGACGTCATCTTCTCTAAATTGTCCACTTTTGGTAAACAAATGCATTATGAATACTATTTAGTTTTGGACTCATATTCTAGTGAGATAAAGAAAGACATCCTTAATCTTGTGTCGGAAGTCCCACTGTAGATTATTGCAAAAATACAGTGACTGCCTGGTCCTTCTCTTTAAGGGTCAGTATCTACATCACTAGAACATTTGGCGCGTTGCGCGCCCTATCTATTCATCATGATGCATTACAACAGACATTAAACAGATACTGGCATACTTTAACATCCGTAACATCAACATGTGATGAAATGACAACATGCTCAAATATTTGTCCAGACAGAAAACAGAAGATGATGATATAGCCTTATGCTAGCTACATCCACCAATTGATCCTTAAATTCATTATACGACGGGTAATTCAATCTTGCCAAGCGAATGTTTCATTCATACATCCTATCATCTGACATCATAATATTTATAGATGTTTGTTAGCTTGTCCTCACGCTTGGATCTGAAAATCACCAATATTTTCTAGGCATGTTAGTTCAGAATGCATACAAGTTTCTAGGAACCTAGGGACTGAATAACTCTGTAGTTCACCATCCTAGAGTGCAATATGCACAAATAGAGGCCCAAAAAAGCTACCACCTATTCCAACGACAAGCATTTGTCAATGTTTTTCCAGTTGCCCAAACCTATAGTAAAAGCAGTTCTAGCTATCAATCTTGAAGTTTCTCCCACATTTCATTAGTCCGGGAAATGTCTGAAAGGCTACCCATCACCCACTTCTGAAAGTCTCCACATACTACTTGATTTTGTCCTGAGCGCTCCAAACCTGAGGGACCAAATTTACTCCACCAGTATTTATGACTGCATATCTTCGAGCCCTTTGAGCTGCATGAAACACTGATCTGTTCTCTGTGCTATTATCTAACAGAACCAATTGACTTATGTTAGAAGTTTATTTAAGTAATTTATCTGGACAACAAAAACTGAAAAACATGTTAAGAACATGATCCAATATTCATAAGACAAAATGGCAGAATATATAATGCCGTAACATCCAAGCTTATAAGAAATAAAAAGTATCCAATGTTCCATGGCCTGCACAACTGAATGCTGAAGAGACGATTGTGATGGAACATCTGAATAACAGTTTCAGATCATCATGTATACCTTTTCAGTCTTTTCACCATCCCCCATCTATTTTCATTAAGATATCAGCCAATACAAAATAATTAACAGAACCAAAATTCTGAAAGCAAAAATAGAAATAGAAAATGGGCATAATTTGGAAACCAAATCCTAAGTGCACATGACAAACATAGAACTCCTTATAAACAGTCAATTTAATTAACTATAGCTAACTCGAGCCAAATGGAGATGTTTCTCGCTGAGATTAGCATTACACATTAATAACTAATTAACTAAATGAAACCATTTTATTTGAAGAGGATTTTTGCATCTTGTTACACTAAATTACATCTGAATGTGATTCCTAACATGAACTTTGTGCAGCTAGTCCACAAATGTTCCTGTTTCATCCGCATTGAAATTTGAAGAGCAAGTATTATCAGATCATAGAATGGCAAAGCGAATTGATATTTTGGGTTGTAATTATTCTCTCAGATGATTTCTTAAAAATTATCTCATAGATGATCCAGTGCCTTACTATACTCCATGCATCAAGAGAAGAAAAACTGCAAGCACAAAATAAACACTTCGTGTAGTTTTTCAGGCATGCTTATGTTGAAGTACTTTTTTCTACTTTGGAAAGCACATTGTGTTGAAGCGTCTTCAAAATGAATGACGACTCATATTGAAGAGGCTACCAGGACACTTTTTCTTCAGCAAGCAATGATGCAAACAACCTATCAGGCTGCAACAGGCAATCCATGCTGCCATAGACATTTATTAGGCATGCATAGGCTTGTATATTGTGTATGTATACACTTGGCCCATATTGGGCGTGTAGGCCCATATTGGGCATGTACAACTTGTACTCCAAGCCATCCGGCCTATATAATGAAAGGTCACCCCCCCCCCCCCCCCCGATTAGGGTGTGCGGTGTTTCCCATCTCTCTCTACTTCTCTACATGGTATTTGAGATTTCTCGATCCTTTCGCTTCCGCTCCCTACGCCAGGGTTTTCCCCTGCTCCCCGGCTGCCCTGCCCTAGGCGCCACCCCCAACCTTTTCCCCCACGCAGGGCTCTCCCCTGCGTGTCCCTCGCGCCGGGATCCCCTCCCTGCGCGCTCCCCTTCCCTGGCTATGCGCAGATCAGATTGATCTGCAGCACGCCTCCAGCCCTGCGCAGCACCCTTCTTCCAGATCGTGCTGCGCCCCTTCGCCGCCATGTCGACCAGCGCTGCGACCTCCTCCACCACGGCTAGCTCCTCCAGTGCCTCCCTCAGCTCCGGCGATTCTGCACCGCCCCTCTTCGTCCATCCGGCGGCCGCCGTCTGCGTGAAGACCCATGTTCCCTTCACGTTGGAGATGAACTCCAACTACATGAAGTGGGTCTCCTACTTCAAGGTGCTGTGTGGCAAGTTCGGCCTCCGTCCGCACATCGACGCCCCAGGCACCGCCTTCCCCGATGATCCATAGTGGGTCATCGCCGACTCTTGTGTCAAGAGTTGGCTCTTCGGCTCCGTCGGCGACTCCGTCCTCGATCTCGCCCTCGCCGGTGATGATCAGACCGCCCGGCAACTTTGGGTCACCATCGAGGAGATCTTCACTGCCAACCAGGAGCCGCGCGCCGTCCTCCTTCTTGAGGAGTTCCACACCCTCTAGCAGGGCGACTCCACCATCTCGGAGTACTGTCAGCGCATCAAGTTGAAGGCTGCTGAACTCCGCGCTGTCGGCAACCCCGTCGAGGGCCGTGCGCTCGTCCTCGCCATGCTCGAGGGCTCAACCCTCGCTTCGCCAGCACCGTCGACGACATCACCAACTCCACCGTTCTTCCGACGTTTGCCCGCGCCCACGACATTCTCGTCCTCAAGGAGACTAGGTTGTCTCACGACGAGAAGATCATCGCCACCGCCCTCCTCGCATCCGCCGGTTCTGGTTGTACCAGTCCGGGCGGGTGCCGCTCCAGCACCATGGGCGCCCCCTCTGGAGGCTCCAGCAGCGGCGCAGCACTTACTCCCAAGACCGGCGGCGGCTCTAGCAACAAGAAGAAGGGTGGCGGCCCTCGCAGGGGCAACGGCAGCGGCAACAGTGGCGGCGGCCGCACCCAGCAGGCGTCCACCAGCGCCGCCCCCCAGCATGGGTCCCTGGATTTGCTACAATCCTTGGGCGCCACAGGGGCCTTCTCTGACCCAGCAGCAGGGTCCTGCGCCAGGCGCTTGGCGCCCTGGCCTCCTCGGCGCCGCTCCCCAGGCGCACACCGCCTTTGCTCCTGTTCAGGTGTCCTCGCCGACACCGATGTGGGACCAGGCGGGTCTCATCGCTGCCCTCAACTAGCTGGTGCTCCAGAACCAGTCTACCTGAGTCATGGACTCTGGTGCTTCCTCCCACATGAGCACCACGGATGGTATACTCCTGTCCCGTCTTCCTCCTGCTTCTTCTTCCATTACCGTTGGCAACGGTCAGACTATTCCTGTTACTTGTTGTGGCGAGTCAGTCCTTCCTACAGCAGCGTCTGTTTTTGCTCTTAGCAATGTCCTAGTTGTTCCATTCCTTGTGCGCAACCTTCTTTCTGTTCGTCAGTTCACTAGGGATAATAACTGTTCCATAGAATTTGACGCCTTGGGTTTTTCTGTGAAGGATATCCCGACCAGACGCGTGATGCTTCGCTGCAATAGTGCTGGCGACCTCTACACCCTCTCCACCGCCCCACCAGCACCGCAAGCCCACCTCGCCATCTCCACCGACCTATGGCATCACCATCTCGGCCACCCCGGCTCCTCCGCTATCGACATCCTTAGGAATAATCTGAGGTTGCTGCTTGTGATGGAACCGCCAAATTAAAACTCTAATTTAGCGTAATGACCGTCATTTGAACACATCGGGCGCATTAGCTTAACGGCTTAATTTGGCGATCCTTTCTCAACCCACGGCCCGATCGAAACATCACCGGTAGTCCCACGCGAAGGTGGGCGCAGATGGTACAAGCACGCCTTAATACTTGAAAATACAAGAGTGATCACGACACGAAACATTTAGTTTTACAAGCTGAGTTCAAAACATACATAAATAATTTACAAAACTTTACAATAAATGTGCCTGAAGTTCGAATATAAAAGATCCTACCACTACTTTAGCTTCCAACAGTTCTGCTCCTTCAAGACCGGTTCTACCAATCGGTCGGACCGGTCGGCACTGCCTGCCGACTCCACCGGTCAGACCGGTCCACGGACCGGTCAGGCCGGTCTACGCAAAACAGAAAGGCTGCACACTCAGCCCACAAGTGTACAACTCGACAGCACTCTAACCTAAGGGTCCCGCTCCTCGACCTGCCACCCCTCTGCATCCCGGCGGATGAACTTGACACAACAGGGGCAGAAATCGACGTCCGGGTGTCCTGTAATAATAAAGGTGGCAACAAACTCTGAGTATTCTAATACTCAGCAAGGCTTACCCGACCAGTGGGTATAACTTAGCCAACATATCTAGACATGCAAGGCTTTTGGCTGGTGGTTTGTTTTTGCAGAAATAGCAACTAGAGGTGTATCCTTACTTTCAACATTTTAGCCGCATATTTTATATAGCTAGACTCTCACTAAAGTTGCCTGTCTACACACACATGTGGAGCATCCAAATAAGATTCAGAATTTATATCCATTTTTATATCTCTAATACCCTAACTCATTCGCTACGGTGTGACAAAGAGATCAAGGCCCTCATATCCGCCAGACACGGCGAATCGATCCGATTTAACCTTGCAAGGTGGACCTAACCAACACGGCACGCAAAAGCCCCGTCGGACCCCACGCACCAACCTTTCCCCTCCCCGCCTCGAACTACAGGAACCAGCCCAACGACATATGGTCAGCTGAGCTCAACGTGAGACCACCAAAAGTAAACATATGCATCCCAATTCCCCGCGACTACTCGACTCGCCCCAGGAGTTGGGTGCGGGTTCCTGTACTTTCGAAGCAAAGCAGTACTCGGCTTACCGGTTTCGACTACCTCCTACTCTCGGCATGCGGTTAGTACAATTCAATCCCCGATCAACACTGCCACAACGACCGGTCTTTAACCGACACGGACGGGGCTAAGACACCCAGGAACCCTGTCCTGCTGCCAAACCTAATACCAGCATCCCCGCCCGGTCTCACATCTCCTTATCCATTTCAATCCATTTCTCAAATACTGAAGTATAAAGATAATAATGTATCTCGCGAGTAACCGGCAATTACTCGGCTTCTAAAGTTTTCTGTGTCTCGCGAGTGACACGAAGTCACACGACTTCTACCGGACTTATTTAGCTTGGCACCGCTATCGACCTAGACATACTAGTAAAAACTCAAGGAAACCTAGGGATCATGCAGCTAGGGTTCCAATCAATTCCTAATACGTAATGCACAAGTAATAGATAAAACATATACATAGTGAATCATAATTTAAAATAATAGGACATGCACTGGGGCTTGCCTTGCGTCTGCTGCACAACACTGGGGTGAATTGGGCCTTGGGCCGACTCCCCGCGAACCTCCTCCTGCGGGGCTTGCCCCTGCGGCTCCGGTGGCTCCGCAACCACCTCGTATACGACCTCCTCCGCCGCGGTTGCTACACGTGTGCATATGCATATAACATGAGAATGCATGCATGATTTATAAAAATTACAAGTAATGGATACCCAATTAAATTTCCAACTAATTGTATCAACAACCACCTATTTACCCCTGCTCAGCCTAGCTATACCGGTCAGACCGGTCTCTAACACCGGTCAGACCGGTCCTTCTCAACGCAACAAGCTACCGGTCAGACCGATCCTTTCGACCGGTCAGACCGGTCCTACCCAGCCAGAAGCTAGGATCCTAGGCGTGGCGACAATCGCCCACGAAAGCCAACACCCTTCTAGGCACTAGTCCCTGGGATTCACTAGGACATATACAACCAGAGAGAACCGCCTAAAACCATCTAGAAGAGGAGATCGACCCAAACCCCTAATTTACCTTGAATAGCTCCTCCCCCACGAAGAACTTGCGACCCCGCGTCACCCCATGGAAGAGTTCATGCCAGGGACGATCCTTGACTCCGATTTGAAGCTTCCCACGCCTTGGATTTGAATTGGGGTGAGGGATTTGAGAGGGAGGGTTTGGGATGGAGGGGAGGGCACGGGAGAATGAGGGAGAGGGAGCTGGGCGACGGGGTAACACTGAGGAAGTTGGTGAGGGAGAGAGTGAGGTTTAAATGATGTGGGGCCCCTCATCCCGGTTCGGTCCAGTTAGACCGGTCAGACCGGTCGTCACTACCGGTCAGACCGGTCCGGCCCAGGCTGAAAGGAGGAGTTTTGGTTTTGTGCTTTGCCGTGTGAGTTTGAAACTAATGACCTTAATTATCTCAATTACCGAGGACTAACACCTGGGTGTTACACTGCTCATATTACAGCCTTCTGCAACTTTGTGCAAACACAATTCCAGCTTGATGTTCGCTCCTTCCAGGCCGACAATGGCAAAGAGTTCGTAAACAATGCCCTCCCCACTCTTTTCGCTACACGGGGCATTCACCTACGTTTCTCATGTCCCTACATGTCGCCCCAAAATGGCAAGGCTGAACGTGTTCTTCGCACCCTGAACAACATCATCCGGACCATGCTGATCCATGCGCACATGCCCCCTCCCTACTGGGCCGAGGGTCTCGCCACGACAACCTATCTGCTTAATAGGCGCCCCTCCTCTGCTGTCCGAAATGCCATCCCTTATTCGCTGCTCTACAACACCACGCCTAACTACTCTCACCTGCGGGTATTTGGGTGTCTCTGCTACCCAAACATGACTGCCACGACTCGCCACAAGCTAGCTCCCCGCTCTACAGCTTGCATCTTTCTTGGTTACCCCTCTTCTCATAAGGGGTACCAGTGTCTCGACATGTCCACTAAGCGCATCGTCATCTCTCGCCATGTGGTCTTTGACGAGACGTGCTTCCCGTTCGGTCTATACTCACCCAGGATGCCTTTGAGCGACCTGGACTTTCTTGCAGGTTCTGCCGCGCCGATGCACTGCACTACAGCTACGGTTCCTATAGCGGTCGCTCCACCTTCTCTTGGTGTTGAGCAGCCGCGTCCTTCCCGAGCTCATCTGGAGGAGCTCCCTGATGACCCCGCCATCCTGATGCGCGGCCCTTTCATCATCCCCCCTGACCGTCGCCCGGCTCAGGCGGCAGCTCCGGCGTCTTCACCTTCCGCGGCTGCCCCCACTGTGGTTGTGCCTGCCGCGGTACGACCAGAGGACGCCAACCTTCTGACGCGACCACCTGCCGCCTTCGGTCGCGTCTACAGCAAGAGGGCCCGCGTGGACCCTCCCGGGCTGCTTCTGCCTCTCGTCGCTACGGCACCGCCTCCTCCAGCACCACCGCCGGCTCCTAGCCGGCCTGTGACGCGGTCCCAGACCGGCTCCCTGAAGCCGGTCGATCGCCTCGGCTTCTCTGCTCCTTCGGCTCACGTTGCGGCTACTTCGACGATCTCCCCGATCCCGGGGAATTACAGGAGCGCCCTTGCGGACCCGCAGTGGCGGGCGGCCATGGCAGACGAGTACCAGGCCCTGATCGACAACGACACATGGCGCCTGTACCCCGACTACCAGGTGCCAACGTTGTGACGGGCAAGTGAATTTATAAGCATAAATTCCACTCCGACGGCACCCTCACCCATCACAAGGCCCGCTGGGTGGTCCGCGGCTTCACTCAGCGCCACGGCATTGACTGCGACGAGACGTTCAGTCCGGTTGTCAAACCGGCCACCATTCGTGTCGTCCTCAGCATCGCCGCCTCCCGCAGCTGGCCCATTCATCAGCTTGACGTGAAGAATGCGTTTCTTCACGGCCATCTGGAGGAGACCGTCTACTGTCAGCAGCCGCCCGGCTTCGTCGACCCTGCTCACCCTGGTCTATCTCCTGCAGCGCTCCCTGTACGGCCTCAAGCAGGCTCCATGGGCTTGGTCCCAGCGGTTCGCCACCTACCTCCGTCAGTTCGGCTTCTCCGCTTCGTCCTCCGACACCTCCCTCTTTGTCCTACAAGATGGGGGCGCCACGGTGTATCTGCTCTACGTCGACGACATCGTCCTGACAGCGTCGACTCCAGCACTTCTTCGCCGTATCATTGAGCGACTACACTCCGAGTTCGCCATGACAGATTTGGGCGATCTTCATCACTTCCTCGGCATCTCCGTCACGCGTTCATCTGAGGGGTTGTTCCTCTCCCAGCGCCAGTACGCACTGGATCTTCTACAGCGTGCTGGCATGGCCGAGTGTCACTCGATGTTGACACCTGTTGACGCTCGTGCCAAGCTGTCCGCTTCGGAGGGGACTCCTGTCGCCGATCCTACCAAGTATCGGAGTCTCGCAGGAGCTCTCCAGTACCTCACCCTGACCCGCCCAGACTTGGCGTACGCAGTTCAGCAGGTCTGCTTGTTCATGCACGACCCTCGGGAGCCTCACCTCGCGCTGATCAAGTGCATCCTTCGTTACGTGAAGGGCTCTCTGTCGGCCGGCCTCCACATCGGCACTGGGCCTGTCGACAAGCTGATCGCCTACTCTGACGCAGACTGGGCTAGTTGTCCAGACTCCTGCCGCTCCACATCAGGTTTCTGTCTTTCTGGGAGACAACCTGGTGTCCTGGTCGTCCAAACGGCAGACCACGGTTTCTCGGTCCAGTGCGGAGGCCGAGTATCGGGCTGTTGCTCATGTTGTTGTTGCTGAGTGTTGTTGGCTTCGTCAGCTTCTACAGGATTTGCATGTTCCTCTACAGGTCGCCACTGTCGTCTACTGCGACAACGTCAGCGCTGTCTATATGACAGCCAACCCGGTCCATCACCGCCGTACCAAGCACATTGAGATCGACATCCACTTCGTCCGCGAGAAGGTGGCCTTGGGCGAAGTCCGTGTTCTTCATGTGCCGTCACAGTATCAGTTTGCTGATATCATGACGAAGGGGTTACCTGTTCAGCTGTTTCAGGATTTCAGGTCCAAGTCTTTGCGTTCGCTCTCCTGACACTTCGACTGCGGGCGAGTATTAGGCATGTATAGGCTTGTATATTGTGTATGTATACACTTGGCCCATATTGGGCGTGTAGGCCCATATTGGGCATGTACAACTTGTACTCCAAGCCATCCGGCTTATATAATGAAAGGTCACCCCCCCCCCCCCCCCGATTAGGGTGTGCGGTGTTTCCCATCTCTCTCTACCTCTCTACAACATTTATGCACCAAAACTGATGTGTATCCATATGAATTTTTAGAATGCATTGCATTTCTAATTCTTCCAAATGATTTAGAATGCATTGCACACTTTCAAACCCAAACTGCACAGGATCGACTCTCTCTCAGTACACATGTTCTGAACATAAAGAGTGAAAATTGTGAGGCCGAGGAAACAACTGTAAAGGTGGAACATAATATATTGCTTTGCATATAATGTGAAGCCTATTTTTCAGCCAAAGCCAACGATTTACTAAAGGGGAAATTCATCAAACATCCACCATGCACGTGGAAGGGGCACTTATGCAAAGAAATAAATTCATCAACACCTAACCTCATCTTATAGGCAACTTTTCTCATCAGCAACCCAGCTTGGCCTGTGTGAGTATATTATAACTCATGCTCTACATGCAGTTCTGCCAACATCAACACTAAGTTATCACATTGCAGCACAATCACAACTGCTCAAGGAGGCAAATAGTGGTATCGACCTAACAGGACAAGACCTAACGAAGATGATGTACCTGGCTGAGGCCCAAACTAATGGCCGTCTGGAGATACCATATCAAATGCTGGGCGTCGCCATTACCGGCCCTCCCTCCGTTGGGGCTTCCTCCCCCGAAGGGCGTCGGATGGCGGTATGCGGCATTCGGATGTGCCCCTACTGGTATTACCATCAGCTCGAAGGGAGGTCGTCGTTTCTTGTGACGTCTTGGTCAGGCTGCTCCTCCTCACCCTTAGCCCCCATTCTATTGGCAAGCCCTCCCAGTTCGTTGGAGGGTGGCCACAGGATGGCGTAGCCACGACGGGTGGGGTGGTGGCACTTTGGCTATGGTGAACCTGGCAAGTAAGTATCTCGGCAGTTGCTCCCTCGGAAGACCACCACTCCCCCCTTCGTGTCTGCAACTATTTTACTAGCCTGTGGTGTTCCTTTGGATTCTGCTGTTGCTCAGCTGGCACCTCTACTTCGTCGGTGCTCTCCTTGTTGACGGGATATCAAAATCAAATGCCGGTCGTCACCTCTGCCGGCCTTCCCTCCTTTGGGGCTTCCTCCCCTCGAAGGGCGTTGGATGGCGGTATGCGGCGCCTGGATTTGCCTCATTTGGTAGTACCGTCAGCTTGAAGGGAGGTCGTCGTTTCCGGTGACATTTTGGTCAAGATGCCCCGCTTACCCTTAGCCCCCATTCGGTCGGTAAACCCTCCCAAATCGTTGAAGGGTGACCACAGAGCGGCGTAGCTGCAAGGGGTATTGTGGTGGCACTTTGGCTGCGGTGAACCTGGCAAGCAAGTTGTTCGGCACTGGTCCCATGGACGATTGGTAGAATACATTTGGTGTACTCTTGACTTGTATTAGAATTTGTGATGTGTCCATGTAACCTCTTCTTTATTTTCTCTCTTTTCGGCCTAGCCGACCTCACGTTGTTCTTCCTCGGCTTGCTGAGATAATCTTTGTAAGGGTCATTGTAACGGCTCTGTCTCGGAGCTCTTTCGATCAATGAAATAGTAGGTGGGGATCCCCTCCCCCCGGAATTTGTTCGATCAATGAGATAGTGCCGCGATTTGATGCCAAGCAGAATCACCAAGGACTTCAGCTGGTGATGCAGGGGAGCCTGGAACCATCCGAGACTCCAGCCGCTGAGACACCTCTGCTTGCTGCCATGGCCGAATCCAACGACACGACCCAGCACTCCACCGCGGCCACGGTTGATGCACACCGCAAGGGATTGGAAGTGGCGGCCACCATGGAACAAAGCCAATGCACCGTCGCTGTCGGGCAGCCTAGTGACTCGCCTTGTCGTGGATCTGAGAGCCCGAATCCTTGGCTGCGGGGGTGCTGAAGATGCAGATCCGGAGGGATGGTCGAGGCGGTGAAGGTCGAACCCGTGTTCGATGCGGAACAAGAGCGCCGGCGGCTTGGCACTGTGGCCACGGCAAGCAGTGTTCGGCCTGGACGGCGGCCACGACGACCAGGGATAGCTTCTGCCAGAGGCACAGGGACGGCCGGACGGAGGGAGGGCAGGACGCAGCGGGGCCAGTGCAGGTTCGTGGCGCGGTAGAGATGGGGGACGGGCCCAGGAAAAGGGAGGTGGTGGTGCCTATGGCACCGCCGCTGCTGGTTGGCGAGATAGTGCAATGACTCAGGGAAGGTGAGGAGCGCATAACATCCAGTACATTCCCTGATCGACTACACCAGCGTGAGCTCCTCCCCATCAGCGAGCTGTTCTGGTGGCGTACGTCCGACGAACACAGTGGATGTTGTACCCCCACGACTGGATCTACCGTGGAGGCCGCTTGCTGCTCACAGAGGACGTGAGAGGGAGGGGCGATGGAGCGATGGCGGCGGCGGCGGGGAGAGGACGGAGGAGAGGAAAGGAGAAAGAATTTCGTGTTGATTTCTAAAAAAATAGAAGGGTCTTTCTACAAAATAACATGAGGACACCTGGCAGGACGCCTCGCACCAAGCGCTCTGGTGCGAGGAGGAGGCACCGTTCTTTAATTTACCCGATGCAGCTTTCTGCCTAGCTTAGTGTATATGGTAGGACATCTTTTTTTATCGACTTCTACAAGCTCCATGCAGAAATATTTCACATGTTCTGTGTAGTATTTATGTTTAGAGTAGACAAAATTGACCATCATTAATTGTTAACCACATGAAGGAGTGTTTGACACTGATATAACTGCTGATGTTCAAGTATTTAAGGGTCTATCAACAGAACATATCAATCTATACCTCATTAGAGACAATACTTTGTTTTATCTTGTTGTTGAAGACTTGCATTGCCCTTTGCATTATGATGTTATTAATATTCACCAACTCCATATGTGTGCAGCTTGCTGCCAAGTTCCGTAACAGTGGACAGACATGTGTTTGTGCAAACAGGATATTGGTGCAGGAAGGTATATTGATCATTTATGTGATTTGGATGTTACTGGGGCCTCGTTTCTTCGATCACAAAGTTGTATGTTGCATCTATAGGTATATATGAAAAATTTGCAAGCGCATTTATCAAGGCTGTTCAGAGTTTGCATGTTGGTAATGGGCTAGAAGAGAGTACATCACAGGTACGGAGTTCTACTAATTATCATTTTCATCATGATAAATGATCGAGTAGCATTTCAAGTTTGTTTTTCTTGTGTTTGTTGCTTAAACAGTGTTTTGCTTTCAAAGTTTATGAGCTGTTTAAACCTAATATTACAGTCCTTACCAAACTTTCATTCACATTCTTCTGTTGCCATGCACTGATTTTTCTGATGTGCTCTGTTCTCTATTTTGTTTACCTAATATGATATTTTTTTTAGCATTTATAATTTCTGACTAAGGAGTTCCAGTTCCTTTCATATGCAGGGTCCTCTGATTAATGAAGCTGCTGTACAAAAGGTGCATATTTTACCCCATGCTACTTAGTCTCCCCCCTCCTCCCTGAAGTAAGCAATTCTTCATATGCTTTATTTGTTGGCCTATTTTTTTTTCTCTCTAGGTGGAGAAGTTCATAAATGATGCGACTTCAAAGGTATTCTCAATCACCATAAGTATGCATTTCCCTCCAAATCCAGAAGGCATGTTTCGAAAAGAAAAATAAGGAACTGGGTTCCTGCCCCCAGGCCCTGTTGGTTTGTCTGGACTCAGGAAGTCAGGATGCCCAGTTTCTGGGATTTCTTTTGGAAAAATGATAAGTTGGCTGAAATCATAGCAGTCTGAATTGGTTATAACTAGGCTTAACATCTTGTGCTTGTTTACGCCATTGAGAACTGGGAACTTTTTTGTTTGGTGTTGATCTGCTCACAGCATGTGAAGTACCCTTTCCAATCATTTTGTAGGGAGCAAACATCATGCTTGGTGGTAAAAGGCACAGCCTGGGGATGTCATTTTATGAGCCAACTGTAGTAGGGAATGTCAGCAATGATATGCTTCTTTTCAGGTAAAGTTTACAGTTGAACCTTCCATGCTCAGCAATTACAATAGTACCTTTTAGTGCACAGATTCTATTTTCATGCGAGAATAAATGCTCATATACATTGGGCAAGAGTCTGACACTTCAGAGCTCTTAATCCTTGTTCTTTCTTTTTTGCTTCAGGGAAGAAGTTTTTGGCCCAGTTGCACCTCTTATACCATTCAAAACTGAGGAAGAAGCTATCCATTTGGCCAATGATACCAATGCAGGTTCATTAACAGTTTCTAGTGCACCAATAATAATTAATTCAAAATAATTAATTGCTCTTGAGTAACACGCCACGCTTTTGAACGAAATTACATGTCAGCATAATTGGCAAGGTATACCTTAGCAAGGAAATTTTAATAGAGCTGAATAGGATGAATGTAGCAACTTCTATTTGTTTCTTGATCCTAGAAGCTGCAATATTATATAGCAAGGCCCAGAAGTAGTAGTCTGTACTTCAATGACATTTAGGTCTTTTTTATATTGCAACCTCTTTGAATGTACTAAACTGAAATATACTGAGAACTGTGCTCATACTGCTAGATGGAAGATGTGGATCATTGTTTGCAAAGTTTACATTTTTCTGGTAATGTCTGATCTCAAGCATTTCTATATTGTGCTGGATGTGCAGGGTTAGCTGCATACATATTTACCAAGAGCATACCTCGTTCGTGGTGTGTCTCTGAATCTCTCGAATACGGCTTAGTTGGGGTAAACGAGGGAATTATTTCAACAGAGGTAAGAAGCAGCCAATAAGACAGTACACGATAGCCTAATTTGTGGCTCGTGCATCAATAATAATCTTCCTTACAATATTCAGGTGGCACCATTTGGTGGAGTAAAGCAATCTGGCCTTGGGAGAGAGGGATCAAAATACGGCGTGGACGAATTCCTGGAGGTTGGTAGAGTCATAGATCGTATCTCTATCTGTTGTTACTTCTGCACTGTTGCACTGTTGCTGCTACTCTGACATGTCTGTCATCAAATGCAACTGCAGCTCAAGTATATCTGCATGGGTAACATGAGTTGAGCCCTGAAATCGGCATGGTTAGAAACGCCTGACAGAAGATGAAACGAGGAAACAAAGGAGACAGGTGTGCTGACACCTGAATACCTGATATGTGTGGGAAGTTTAGCTGCAAGCTACAGTAGATGGTATGCATGGGAGGGAAGGGAACCCGTCACTGGCTTTCGGGAGCAGTTTAGAATAAAGCGAGTGAGCCCCGGAGCATGAATGAAAAAAAAAGTCCGAATGAGTTGTAAATGACGTGAACAATAAAGCATCTCCGAGCTTTTGTATACACAATCATGGCGCTACTCGTCGAGATGGCGTCTTTGGGGACGTTCATGCTAGTACAAAATAAAAGCTTCTAGGGTGGACAATTTCTCGCCAGATGCTGCGTTGCAGTCTGTCGGTGGCATGTGTAGGCCACGCCTGATTGCTGACGAAAGGTTGGATCCTGCAGGAGTTTGGTCGTCAGGTGGCGGCGCCGATCGCTGAATCAGGTGGCAGAGGGAATTCATCATGACGCTGCTTATCGGTGGTGAGTTTGCATTGGGAGGAATGAATGTGTTGGGTGGTAAGTTTGTTCTTGCTGCTTGGCATTAGCTGATGCCGCGTTCCCATCACCAGCGGTGATCTTCTGATGGTGCCCTATTTTAGAGTAAGGTTCTGCATGCCGATAGGTATATCTCTTTTTTTTTCTTCAAATTTTCAATTTCAGTGGTCTGGCATCGCATTCGCTTGCCTTGTTCTCTCTCTTCAGCATGTGAGTAAAATACTTACGCATACACCCATACGGTTTAAAATCCCAACGTATTTCATTTCTCTTCGCTGCAACTGCTCGCAAACTGAAAGCGAACAGGAGATACTGATACTGTACTGCAGATCTCATGCGCTGTCTTTCGCGCTCCCCGAGAAGACGAGACCCAGTCCATCAGCCCCTGGGCAGGCAGTATTTTTCTGGGCCACCACAGCGGAGCCAGCTACACTGGCAAACCCGAAACCGTATGCAATACTCTACGCTGGAGGAAGGAATAAACGAAGCTTCCTGCTTCCCAGCGGGCTCCAGTCCAGTCCAAAGCAGGCTGCTTGTCCCACCGGCAGTGCGGAACCCAATAAGGCCGGCGGCAATCAATCAAGGTCGCCTTTGATGCGCCCCAAGATGATCCGCCTCGAGAGCCGTGCTCTCACAGTCTTGCTGCAGTACTGCTCTTGCTGCATCACCGATCTGGGGGGTTGGACACGCAGCTTTTGGAATTTACTCCCGTTCCTGCTCCTGCTTGCATGATCCTGGAAGAAGCAGCTTCCTCGAAACCCCTGCATGTATCTGCCTGTCTGCTGCCGCGGCCTACGCTTCCTACTGTTCTCATGCCACCGATAAAGACGGCCTGACAGACCGGTGGTGTACCGCTGTACTACTCTTTTCGTCCTGTGCTTTTTACTGTACCAACAAAGACCGTATATAGGAGGAAAGAGGCAAAAAAAAAGTCATCAATTGGGGGTTGGGGGGGGGGGGTGTCTCGTGGGCCATAGGGGAAAAGACGCAAAGGAGTGAGAGCGATCGAGGTTCTCGACCTGCTAGGGACAACTACCGGAAATTGCTAGAATGCCGTGTGCCTCTCTGTTTGCCGTGCGTTTTTTGTCGGGCACACGCAAAGAGCCATTTTGCTGTGTGCCACGGTGAAAACACAGGGCAAAATTCATGCTTTGCCGTGTGTTTTTTTTCACACGGCAATGTAAATAGTTTGCCGTGTGTTATTTTCGGCACACGGCAAATTTATAATTTTTTTCTACCCACTACATACAACATGTAATACCTCAAGTTAAAATTGGGTACATTTTTAATTTGTTTTTGCTATATATAACTAATTAATTGCATTTGAGCAATTTTTTGAATCAAGTCATATTTGAACTGCAAGTTATTCAAATAATAGAATAAAATGAGTGAAAAATAATATTCATGTTATTAAGCTCAGTTTGAGGCCTTACACGTGAAATGAAAAGAAATTCTCAACATCTTGTCTAGAAAACACGGTCACGAACGTGTGTTCAAATGATTTTAAAATTTAAAAAAAGCAAATGAAGTCTGAAAATTATGATATTTGTCAATACCTCGTTATATCATATGTGGAGGCAGTGGTAAAAAATTGAGTAGGTTTCGTAATTTTTTCACGTATGATGCTTACAAATGGAAACATCTCTGGAGAAGACTTGGAGATTTGAGAAGGATGCAGTTAAGTTTGGAGTAAAAGTGACGGTCGAATTTGAGTTCGACTTCGAAAGTTTTTCTACTCTTCACATACAACATGTGGTACTCCATGTTAAAATTTGGAATTTTTTTGTATTTATTTGCTATATTTAATTAAATAAATACATTTCAAACAATTTTGGAAAAATAGAACTTTGCCGTGGGCTGGAATTGGGCACGCGGCAAAGATGCCATGTCATCAATCCATCCCTTCAAATGGGGCTCTCCTATTGGTCCCCTCCTCCCCCACCGGATCAGCCCCCTCTCTCCCACCCCTCACTCTCTCTCCTTCCCTCCCTCCATCTCTGCCGACAGTTGCAGCGACGCAGCCCCGAGTGGTGGCCGGCACGAGGAGGGCCCCGAACGGCGGCGCGGGCCCGGACGGCGCGGCCCCGAACGGCGACACAGCCATGGGCGGCGGGGGCGCCCACGGGAGGCGGCGGCAGCGCGGCCACAGGCGGTGGCGTGGCCCCGGACGGCGGCCGGAGGGGCGTCCGCGGGAGGCGGCGACGCGACCCCGGGCGGTGGTGGCGCAGCCCCGAACGGCGGCCGGTGGGGGCGCCCGCGGGGCGGCGGCAGCGTGGCCACGGGCGGCGGACCGGCCACGGCCAGGTGGGGCGCTCGCGGGAGGCGGTGGCCCGGTCCCGAACGGCGGCTGGCAGGGGCGCCCGCGGGCGGCGGCGGCGCGGCCCCGAATGCCGACCGGTGGGGGTGCCCGTGGGCGTCGGCGGCCCGGCCACGGCCAGTTGGGGCGCCCGTGGGAGGCGGCGGCGCGGCCACGGGCGGCGGCCGGCGGGGGCGTCCGCGTGCGGCGGCGGCGGCGGCGCGGCCACGAGCGGCGGTGCCTCCTCTCCTGGCTGGCTGGCAGGGGCATCCGCGGGAGGCGGCGGCCGCGAGACCACGAGCGGCGGCGCCTCCTCTCCTGGCGGGCCGGCGTGGTGGTGGTGACGGTGGCCGGCGGCGTGGTTGTGGTGGCCGGCACTGCCACTGCAGCGGCTGCCGATGTTTTTTTATTCTTTTGGAAAATTGTTTGCCGAGTGTCAGCTTTGGCACACGGCAAAGGCTTTGCCGTGTGCTCGGTAAATGGCACACGGCAAACGACGCCTTTGCCGACGTCTGAATGCCGTGTGCTCTTTGCCGTGTGCGGCACATATAGGGCTTTGCCGTTTGCTTTGGCACACGGTAGTGGACAGTGTTGCATGGGACGAGTGCATGTACGTGGGCATCCTATCTAATTTGGCGACAAGCGTCATTCCGGCTCGTGTTACGGGTGCAACTTATCAAGCGTTCAAGTTAGAGCACTCTTCAGCTTAGGTCGTTTATGCTTGATGACTCTTTTATCCCTGATTTATTTTTAGATACCTAGGTGAAAGGGCGGTGCTCTTTTATTTGTGTATGATCTGATTGCGTGTTTTGAAATTTATATGCATATGTATATGTATATGACTGAATTGGTACTATATATGTCGTATGAAGTGGACATGGTACAATGTATTCTCCTCCTTGTCAAAAGATGAGTACACGGGATACCCGCTGTCTGCATCGTCGAACGGGGGGTCGGTATCGGTGCTCGGTGCCTCCCTTGTGGTGCTCGTTGAGCCTATTTTTATTCGTGGCTTTCAAATGTCCTCCATTCGATCTCTGCACTGCTACGTACTGTTATTTATTCTTCTTCCTACTTTTTTGGTTCGTACAAAATATAATTATTGCCATTTTATATACGCAAAGAGTGAAAAGAAGCATGAATGTTATGTTACTATTCGCCCTTGTAGGTTATTTCTTGTAGGAAGGAAGTACTCCCTTTTCTCTAAAAGGAATTACCTAACCCTTTTATAACTTGGGTTTGGCGTGGATATCGGTATGTGTAACAATATATGCATGCAATGCATGCATCACCGTAACATTTGTGTTGAGATCATATGACTGATGCAGCATGCTGTTCCTCTTTGTACTCGATTTGACATCTAAGCTGATAAGTATGCCTGAACTTTGTTCGACAGAAGTGAGTGAGGCAGTTATCTTCGTGCTTTGTTCCTCTATGCATGATTACTTGGAAAAGAAAATGTAGGGGCGGCAGGGCCATATAGTATCCAGCTACTGCTCCTACTAGCTAACTTGCCGTATCATCTAACATATATAAAAGACCCTCAGGAGCTGTGCAGACTCAAATTTGCCTCGAGAGCTGCACAGGTGTTTCAGCATATACTAGCACTGCTTCTGTTAAACTAGGCATGGATAATTACCTATACATGTTCTTTGTAGTATCATCTCTGGAGGATATCTCGGTGTACATATATAATAAGCAGAGGACCTGAAATACAGTGCTTCTATACGTATGTACAACCTAGACATTTATCATTTTTTAATTTTATTTTGCTGATTGTCTGACATCGACTTTGTTGATGTTAATAATATGTGTTCCATCATGCTACACTCTCAAAACATTAACAGAGAATGCACTCGTTAATTAAAGTGCTCTTGAAAACAGAACATTTGAAAACAGAACATTAATTTGAAGAAACAAATATCTCTTTCTTGCAGTATGAGTACTGAGTATGCACATTCTCACTTTAGTTTTCTCCCCTCTCCCTTTCTCCCTTTTCTTCCGTCTTTTCCTCTTTAAATGATGCAGAATCATCATATCGATTATAGGCCCACCTGATAGGTTTGCTCTAATGCAAAATTGTTTTTTCTCTAATTTCTTGCATGTATATATGATGTGCATGTACTGGTTCCTATTATTTTAGCTGTATACATGCTATCCAGTGTTTGTAGCCATCTTGCGAGCTAGAAATAATAGCATTTTCCTTGATTCCATATAAGCTCACACGAATAATGTTAATATATGGGCATATTGCTTTTGCTTTTTCAGGCGTTCATGTGTTGATGGTTCTGCTGCAAGTTGGTCGTGTATATATAATATCATTAGTTCTCTCTAACTACATATACAAGGCATCTTCTTCAACTAGCTTGTGTTGTTATACTGACCAGAAATGAAGAACATTGCTTCGCTAATGAGAAGATGCATGGGGGCACCCCATAATTATAACCTAGCTAGCTATATCTAGATTTGTTGGCGGCATGCATGAGAATGGCTCATCTGATCTGCATGAAAAAGGGTGTTGCTCCAAACTTTTCTTGATTAGTTGCAAGAAGAGATGCCATATTAAATCTACACATTACATCACCAATTTGCAGAGATGAACTTATTGTAAAGATAAGGGCATTATATTGGTATGTATATTATCGCATGTATATGAAGGTAGGATTGACGCCTTAGCTAGCTACTTCTACCAGCAAAGCTAGATAATTGATCTAATTTAATGCACATGTAAGCTAATCTTGGTTTCTTAATCTCGAGATTAGTTGTGAGAATGTCGGGTACATCAAAAGTCACACAAAATTAATAATATTTCATTCAAATCAACCAAAAAGAATTAATCAGTACAATATACAAGTTATGATCAGAAAGTTCCGTTGACATGTTCTTCGATACAATGTACATGCCTCAGATCAATGAAAGCTTGTTTTCCCTCAGCATGCAAAATTACCAATTAATAAGTTACACATGCATTTACAACCATCTCAAGAACACAGCAATTACATAGAACTTGGGTACGTCTCTTCAAAATAGATAATCTTGGAGCATCATCCAACAAGTGATGCACCACAATAAGATCATCCTGATCAATGACACATATATATCTGCTATATATGTATCCCCGTTGTATCCCATTCTGATCCAGCTATACTTATTTAATTTGTAGCCATGCACGGGTTAATTAATATGTAATAATCGCCTGCTTTAATTTAATTTCACCGCAAGTTAAGGACTGCTGGTTAATCAGTGATGAGCTAGTTAATTACCCGTAGGACAGGTTCCTCGTCTGGCCTCCGAGCACCGACGGGCTGCCCATCCTCTCATTGCCCATGTACGGCCGCCGCGGCGATGGCCTCTCAAGCTTGCCGTCGAAGCAGCCCTTGCTCCCCGTGGAGTCGCCGGACAGCATGGGCTTCGCCTCGCCGTACACGTCGGCGATGGAGTCCATGACGTCGATGCCGGCGTCCATCATCGGCGGCGCCATCTGCAGCTGGTCGATGCCCTTGCCCTGCTCGTCGTCGTCGCCCCACATCATCGGGCTCTTGCCGGCAGCGTAAGGGTTGGGCCTCTTCTTCCCCAGCGAGCCAATGTCGCAGTTGGCGAAGAAGGCCTCCATTGGCCGCTCCATCTGCTGCTGCAGGTCCAGGTGGCCGCCCCCGTACATGTGAAGGTCTTGCAGGGAAGCGAAGCCCATGGAAGGGCCGATGTCCTTGAGGGAGCAGACGTCGAGAATCGCCTGGTTGCCTAGGGATTTGTAAGCGGCCGGGCACGCCGTGACGTCGCCGGAGGCGAGGGTCTGGTAGGCTTTCTCCAGGATGGACTGCATGTACTTCCCCTGGGCTTCAATCCTCATCTGGAGGTGCTTTTGCACCTGCATACATGTTCATGCATGCATGCATGAATTCGTCAGCACAAAATGTGAAGGGCCAAAAGGCAATAGTAGTGGCACTAGCGTAAGTAAGCTTCCTGAGAATGTTCATGATGTATGCATGCATCAAGCATGAGTGATTTGTAAATAATAAAGCTAATGATGAGATCATGAGCAGCATGGTAAGGCCACAAAAAAGTGGAGCTAGGTAAACTTCCTCGTACTTTTAAAAGAAGATTTCAACAAGCTTCCTAAGAATTTCATGTGTATGTGCTTTAGTTTGCACTCTCGATTACTACCTCTAGTTGCTCATGTAGCCTTCTCTGGACTTCCATTTGCATTCTGATAGCCTCATTCATGTGCACGCTGCGGCTGGAGTTAAGATTCACAAAAGGGAAAGTGAAAGGCCAGGGGCAAACATATATGAGAGAAAAAGACTTAAATTTGTTTTAGCTGAAAAGGTTAATTAGCATGATGGAGTGTGTATAAAGGAATTGATCTGCAGACAGTATTGAGTAGTGAGTACTACTAGTATATTATGAAATCAACGTACTCATTCATGCTTCTTCCCATTATGCCTGAAGAAGAGGCGGCGTTTCGTTGCATCTCCATCGCCGCAGCTGCGATAATTTGAAGAATTAGTGTTAACTGTATCAGTAATATATGTATAGGAGTGAAGAACTCATATATACAGAGAAACTATATGTATATAGACAGATTTATTGATCTCTTCAATATGGGTGTGGCAGGTTGCAAACTGAAACGTGATGACTGACGAACAGTAGTTAATATTCTTCAGAAATGAATTGCGTGTTTGTATGCAGCAAAATTAGATAAGCTCTCACCATCCTTAACTGAGTGATCGTTGAACTCCTTGTGCGGCTGCTTCCCTAACCTAAATTTCTGCTCATAAAAAAGAACATGCAACTAAATTAGCTAACAACGAGACAGACCGAGAGATAGAGAAACGAAAAAAAAACTAACCCTAATTAGCTGATGCAACAACTACACATACACACACCTGGAGGTGGCTCTTGAGGTGGTAGAGAGTAAGTCCCTTCACTCCCATGACCCTCATGATAGTCTTTGGAGTCGCCTCTGCAAGAACAAGCCAAGAATCAAATGAAGAACCTGCTCATCATGAGCTGACGACGAACCTCTTGCACAGTGCGACAGGCGGCGGCACGTACTGTCCGGGCCGCCGAGCTGCGTGACGGCGTCGACGAAGCGCTCATGGAGCTCGACCGTCCACCGGAGGCGGGGCTTGGGGTCGGTGGTGAGGACGAGCCCCGCCCCCGAGTCTCCCTGCACGCACACCGGCCTATCATTTGAGCTCACGGCAGCGGCTGCGGCAGCGACGCTAGTGGCCTTCTTGGAAGGGAACATTCTATTCTCCCCCCTTCCACGCGCGCACCTCGCTCCTCCCGTTCTCTCTCTCTAGATCTCCCGAATTAATTCTCTCTCCTCTCTCAGCTGGTGTGTAGGATTGGGGATGAGAGATTCAAGAACAAGGAATAGGGTTCGCGGCCGGGGCGCGTAGAACGAGGACCAGGGCCTTGTATGGCTGCTGGCTGCCCGCTAGCTGCAGCCTGGCCGCGCCTTGATCACTACCGTCTGCTCGATTGCTGGCTAGCTAGCTTGTGTTACGTTTGAGAGGGGAGCCTTCTTTCTAGCTTTCTCTCTCTTTTGCCCGGGGTGGCTTTAGTTTGTTCTTTTCTCCCTCCTCCATCCGCCTGCTATCTCTTTCTTCGCTTTCTCTCTCTAGGAGTCTTCTCCTACAAAGCCCATGGCGTGTGATATTCTATCCTGCTCGAGAGACAAAATAAAGCCACTAACTCAAACATATAAGGCTCCCCTCTCTCCTTTGGCATAAAAGATAGAGAGGTGAAGTTCTTTTTTGAAGTGTGTCATAACATAAGTACTCTTAGCATTACATGTAATATATATATATATATATATATATATATGTATATATATATGTATATATATATGTATATATATGTATATATATATATATGTATATATATAGTCTATTTGGGGAAAGAAAAACCAATAGAACTAACAGTACCGTTGGATCGATCTGATTTGAACAGCACTAGTTATCAAACAAACACACACACACACAGAGTTGAGGAGTGACCATTTGATATATATTTCAGCATGACAGCGTGTAGGACAGGACATGAAAATAAGGATTTTGTGTATGCAACACGTCGTCTCTCGACGCGTTTAGCAAGTGGTGCGAAAAGCTAAATGGCATAGAAATTAGAGATAGGAGTTGGCAGAGGGAATTCACATGGAATTATCAGACTTTCACAGCCCCATGTTTAAGCTTGCGATGAGAATTAAGAAAAGGATCTTAATTAACAGAAAATTATTATCCCCCTATTTGGTTTATGGTTTTGAGTGTAGGAAATTACCCCTCCGTTCCAAATTGTAGGTCATTTTGTCAAATCTAGATACATAATTTTTTACTAGTGTTTATCTAGGTCCATAGCAAAAATCTATGCATCTAGATTTGCCAAATCGATCTACAATTTGGAATGAAGGGAGTATATCATAAGTCAGGACGATGAATGCTCGAGAGACTTCTGTGGTATACCCTTGCATACCAATAGGAGAGGAAAACATTGACCTGAGAAATTTGCTTAATTCAATGAATATATGTTAGGGTTGCAATTACATTTTGGAGCAGGACATGTACCCATGCTATATGGTATAGTAGAGGGCACATAATTAGTGCCACACGAGTAAACAAGAAACATGTTGGTTTCTCTTCCTTTTTCAAAATAAGAGCTCTAGTTGTTAGTGAGAGCATTGATCATTAGCATAGCTCAAGTGCTCAACTGTACATCAACATAAATAATCTCAAGCTTGAGTTATTTTGTCTTTGTATCTGTCCCACACATATGGTAGGATCAGTACTACTTTTTATCACCACTCCTTTGGCACTAGAAACAAGCAAGTTATCCAACTTTAATTTGTACTAGTGTGCATTCTTCGTCCCTTTTTGACCAGCTAGCAGCAATAATATAGTAGTAAGCTAGCAAAAACAAACAGGCACGCAGTTCAATATGTAAATATTAATATATTATTCTTTAAAAATCTAGATAATCTCTGGGAAACATGGGCAGTACTTTATGTCCTTGTTTCTTTTTTTACTTATTTGACAACAATTGTAAGCAAAAGAATCAAACAGATCATATATACAAGAAAGAGGCTATATACCATGTGTTATCAATCTGTTGGCTTTTAATTTAGCAATGCATGATATTATTTTTTTATCTTTGCTCAAAGATGACATTTGCATGCATACATGCATGCATGGCTTTATTTTACACATTTCACCAAAGCTGTATGATGAGAATGTTGATTGCTGCAACTACTACTTTCGCCACACTCAGAACATTCAGAGATCCATGGATCGAGGACAGAGTTGATGGACGGCGACACTATCATGTGTGGATGATTGCTCATAGATTTTGTGGGAAATAGAAATGGATGCATTTGCACAGAGACCCAAAAAAGCATGGTTGGGCACGTAGACATCACAATATACCCAGAAGCGCAGAAAAGCCACCATGTCTTGCAGTACGTTCTGAAGAGCTATGTGATCATGGCACTGGTGCCCGTGTGGGGCACCTAGAAGTCATGCATCTTCCTTCCTTTTTCTTTCCTTTCTCTTCTTTACATTGCTGACCGAGGCTTCTGCCAGGCAGAGTACTGATGGCCCCAACGAGTAACACATATATTCGGCAGGGAGCCTTGCTAGGAGCAGTAAACAAGATGCAACATTATTTACACTGCTCATCTTATGATTTGTTTCCATGAAATATATCGCATCATTATATTTTAATGAACATGCACGCTATAGTTTGGACATATAAAAATGATACGAATAAAATTTGGTTAAAAATGTATTCAAAATAGAATCTGTTGCAACCTTTTCTAATCCCTAATGATTAGCAAAAATAACTGAATAAGTTTGCAATCCTTTCAATTTCGAGCTCTCTTACAATGATTGTAAAGTACCAATGGGTACTTTCTGGTACTTTTACCTTAACTTTTTTCTAGATGTTGATCTATGAAAAGTATTTATAAAAAATAAATTAAATTAGTATTTAGTTCCACTTTTTGGTACTTGGTCCCATATTTTGGAAAAACTAGGTACTTTATCCTAGGTATTTCTAGGTACTTCCTACCTTCACCACCGTAAGATTCTATCAGATGGGCAGCTCCTATTTTTTCAATCATTGTAAAATTTCTCTTCAATTTCATTCAAAAGGTAAAAAAACTCCCTTTGGTCAAGAAAATTGCTAGGGAGTATTCATTACATATGTATACATGCATTCCCTCAAAAGATAAAACAAACTAAATTCTGATTTTTTAAGTCATATATAATTGCTTACCTATATGTACCTCAATATGTCCTCTCCTATACTTGAATGAAATAATGGTATCTATACAGATGCATATGAATAATATTTTAGCCATTTTCGCACATTTAATTTCATGAATATAAATAATAAAAATCTTGCCTCCGCAGATATTGATTCTATAACAGAGAATCAAAAGAGCACTAGTTCTGATCTTGGCTGCAAATATCACTTTCCTTGATATATGCATGTCGTCACTCAATATGTGCATACATGCTTACGTCACCGCCAAAGAATTCCCAGTGACGGCTCCAAATCCAAACAAAAATGTAAAATTTGCAAAAGGTCAAAACTAGGGTTCAGTTTCAAGCTTCAAGCATGGGTCCCATTTTAGGAGGGAAAAAGTAGACATGATGAGTAAGAACATTGTAAAGCCCTCATGCGCCGCCCTCCCTGCCATTTTCTTTA
The DNA here is from genome assembly GCF_016808335.1 of Panicum virgatum. Classification (NCBI taxonomy): domain Eukaryota; kingdom Viridiplantae; phylum Streptophyta; class Magnoliopsida; order Poales; family Poaceae; genus Panicum; species Panicum virgatum. The sequence continues at coordinate 5,481,736 of NC_053145.1, forward strand.
TCCACAAGGGAATAGATGCTTCCTTCTTTGACAATTAAGCAAAGATTCTTCTCAAACATTCTCCAAATGTGGTTCATGTCATGTATTGTGGCTCTAGCTAGTGGCTTTCCTTAAGCAATAAGAAACCGGTGATGAACAACACTTGATTGCCATATAGCCCCATTGCACCAAAATGAAAATATTGTTAAGTTAATTTCTTCAATCTACTACATTTATTATTATTATTATTCTGTCAAGGACTAAGCGGTTAAATGTAGGGATGTCAATGAGCCGAGATCAAACATGATTAGCTAGAAGATCAAGCTCATCTATAAGGCTTGGTAGCTCTACAAATATGTTCAAAAGAGTATACCTTATGCTCAAACTGAATTGAGTTGGATTTATAAAACGAAATTGCTAGGTGTGTCATACTTTGCTGAATTTTTAGTATTGCTAGATAATGCCACTCATTGTGCTGAGTTAGAGATCATTTTAGTATCCTAGACAATGCTGATTTTAATTAGTAATCTGAGTAGGAAGCAACATAAGAATTTTGTAAAAATATGTTACATGACAAAATTCTGAGTAATTACAAATAAAAAAATTAATGAACCATCATGGCTATTTTGATAAAACATCATCAATATAATATGTCGCCATCAATATCATCTAGTTCATCAAAATGTATGTAACTTTCTAGTGAGTGGTGATAAGCATAAAGGCAATATTCTGATGAACAACACAATATAATAGGAGCCCTGTTTAAGCATATACTTATTTTTAGTCGATGTCTTCTTTGTTCTGAGAAGAAGTATTGGCTTACAGTCCTTATCTTGTAGCCTGAATAATAACCTCGTGTTGTCTTTATCATGCACATGGATGCAAAATGAAAAGACAGCACGTACTCCAATAAAAAAAGTCAACTAATCTATTTTAAGACAAGCATAAGAAACCTATGACGTTAGTTTCCAATAAATAACTTTTAAATAATATTATTTCAACTAAATGTCATTACCTTTATATATATGCTAGTTAAGTGATTGTGGTTCTCTAGGAGATTTTCTAGGAGATTGTGGTTCGGCGGGCTTTCCTTTTTTTGTAGTAGTGAGAGCAGCACGACCCAAAGCATCTGCAGATGACACTGCTTGTCCGGCATGCTGGCAAGCGCGGCAGCGACTAGCTAATTTTTTTCTTTTGTTTTTTTGTAAAAGTTACACATAAAACTTTTGTTGTTTCATGAATTTACTGTTCATATTTTCTTTGAAATTTTTTGTTCTGTTTTTTCATTTTTTTAGTCTGATCCTATTTTTTTGCATCTAGATTTTTTGTTTCGTCCTTTTATTCGAAGGTTTTCTCTGAAATTTGTTCCTAATTTGTTGTTCTCCAAATTTGTCAAAAATATTTATCCCGGAATCTTTTTTTGTTTATTTTTATTTTTTGGCAAAAAAATTTCAAAAAAAATTGTCTATGCAAAATTTTTTTGTTTTAAGAAATTTGTGTAAATAACTTACAACACAGTTTGTGTTCAAAATGTTTTGGATATAATATTTGCCTCTGTATATTTTTTGAAATTTATGAACTGAGGAAAGAGGCTGGTAATGGAAGTCATTTCGATAGCCGGTCTAAAATTGACCGTACGCAAGGCTGCTTCCGGGCGACCGTAAATTAGAATCCCCCTTTGACTACTCTACTTCTTCCGATCTAACCATCTCATTCTAGCCCCCATAGTTAATAACTTGTTGGGGGATGGTGAGCACTAGATGGAGGAAGAATAATTTGAAATAGTCATTTATGTATTTCAGTTTTGTTCGTATAACAAATTTTTGAACTAGGAAGGAAAGTTGCGCTTAATTAGTACTAACACGCAAATTCGTTATGAAAAATTCACGTGCAAAAAGCAAGCTGTGTCGTATCAAATTACTGTTGCTCCGAGTAAAGCTGGTATTTAACCTTTAGCTCACTGATTAGTCATTAGTCAAGCTAAATAATCACATCCACTTGGCATAAGATAGCTTACATTGCAAGCACACATTCGGAGATGCCTCCCCTAGCTAACCGGTGACACCTTTCTTGATGATTATGGGTTAATTTGGCAGATTCTCCAAACCTTTATTGGCACCCCCAATCATACAAACCCTAAGTACACTGGCCTAAGATTCTACAATCAGGAAACCTGCGCTAAGTGTAGTAGCAACAAAGTTTTATTTTTGGCAAAATAGCCACAATCATCCCTAAACTATGGGGCTCGGCTCAATTTGGTCCCTGAACTATGAAAATATCCAATTTAGTCCTTGAACCATCCTAACCGGCTCAACTTCGTCCTTGAATCCGAAGTGGCACGCCACGTAGGCTCCTACAGTCACTGCCCAGTCAGTTTGGGCGTAAAATACACTTTTTACCCTCCATCCATAGAGCAAATTTAACATGGGCAGCTTCCAGCCCACGTCGAGCGGACCGCTCCCTCCCCAGCCATGCCGCCGCCCCTCCTAGGAAGCGCAGATCATCAATGGCAGGAGGGAACGGCTCGATGCAGGCTGGAAGCTGCCTGTGTTAAGCCTGCTCTATGGATGGAGTGTAAAAAAGATATTTCATACCCTAAACTGACTAAGCGGTGACTAGAGTAGCCTATCACATTTAAGGATCAAGTTGTGCCAGTTAGAATAGTTCAGTGATTAAATTGGATTTTTCCATAGTTCAGAGACCAAATTGAGCCGACCTCATAGTTCAAGGAAGATTTTGGCTATTTTGCCTTTATTTTTCACTCGAGGTAATATTTTCCTTTTGAGAATGCATTATATCTGAATCTCTACATCTGAAGATGCAGCATAGCCGCCCATTATTATGTCATCTTAGCCATGTAAAAGAAACAATATATAGTCGATGCATGTGTTGTTTAGCCTAAATGTTAAACGCTAAACAGTCAGTCACCTATCTTTATCTCTTTAGTCGGACTAAACAACCATTTAAACGGGTTAGACAGTCATTAAATGGGGTAAATGGTTGATCAAACGTACACAACTAGCCACCGTGTAGTGTTTACACGGTGTGCAAACGGGCTACACGGCCGTGTAGGCGAACAGTGGTTGTTAATTACATATATAGTTGATCCATGCTTAAAGTCAGCTGATCAAGTTGGAAGAGATTGACTACCTCTACTTGCTGATGCAAACCGTACATTATTAAAGGAGCTATACACCTGTGTAGTATAGTTAATCCATCTAAAATTATGTGTAGAGTTTCTTTGTTTGTTCTTTGGCAAAGAAATACAAAATTTAACCACTAGATTACCATAAAAAGTTCATCTTTGGCGTGAAATGATTAAAGACGAAGCACAAAGCTCGTCTTGTAGGCGCATCCCTCACCCGTACCTTTGATTTCTAATCATGGTGCAGAGCTGCATTTTGAGGGTTAAGGTGTGAACATGCTAGAGTTGTTTGTCAATGGCTGCCAATATACTAGTGGTGAAAGAGCACACTGGAAGCTTTTGTTAAAGCAACGAAATTTATGCATGGAAGTGTCTGAAATCTTGTCCTTTCATTGCCCTCCTTTACATTTTGTTGATCTTTGGACAAGGATGATTATTATGTGACTAGCTTAGGCTTCATGAGGGTCCCTGAAGTTATTTTGTAGTTCAGAAAAATTAAAGTGCAGTTCACACGAGTCTCGGTCATACATGGTTTGTTATAAGGATTCTGATAGACAGAAGGTCGAAAGTTTTGGCTATGGCCCTATATGGATACAATTGGGACTTTCTTTGGTGCATCCTACTATATATATTTACATTCCATATGTTTGTAAGTCGCATCTGACTGTATTGCTCTGTATTTTTTTCCCTTTTCTAACTTAGAAAAAAAAAGAAGAGGAAAAAAACGCAATTGACTTAAAGTGAGAACTTCTTATTATTAGGTAGATCAATTAGGATGTGCTTCGCTCGCTACAGTGTAGGTTGTTAGCCGTTTTGAGATAATTAAAGTGAGAACTTCTTATTTTTTCCATCTCCAATATGAAACCTTCAGTTCTTCTTCAAAAAAAAAACTTCAGTTCTCATAAGAATACAAGATCTTCAAAAGGCCCAACAATGTAGGTTTGTTAGCCGTTTTGAGATAATTACAGACGGGCAGTTCCAATTGACCCACAAAAAATGTGCTCAAAAAATAATTGACCCACAGAAAAAAGGCAATTCATCAACAGGCGATCAAACAAAAAATCAATTCAATGGAATTCCTTTTTTTTTTCTTTAGATCATTGAATCTTTTTCTGAAAGGTTTTGCATGCATAATGTACTGCTGATTCCGAAACTCACTAGCCCAGCTTTGAACACCCAGATCAGGGCCCGTAAATGACTGAACTGAACTTGATAAAGAGAGATCCAGTCCTTGATGTGGTCTCCGGTCAAGATGGGCGTTGTTTTCCATCTGCGGCGCCCTTTTCGTGGTCACTTTTCACCGGGCGTAACCTAAACAACGGCCACTACCGAGCTGAACCGAGCGAGCTATACCTTTCAGTGCTCGGGAGGCCATCCGTTTCAGTCGATCTGACGCTAACCTCGCCGAGGTGTTCATGCCCATCACATAGACTGACGACTCTGACTGAACATCCTGGTCACCGTTGCTGAAAATATTTCCTCCCTGAAGTGACCTGTCGAGCGCTTTCTGTTCCCTGGCCGCAGCTGAAATGCTGAATCTTTCTGGTGGGCATGTGAATGCGTCCTTTGACTCGGCTGATCATCGTTCAGAGTCACTTCTCATTTCTTTTTCTTTTTCTTTTTTTTGATAGACACTTCTTGTTTCTTGGTTGCAAGTGCACGCATGATGTATGATGCCAGCTCAAAAAATGGGTTTTGTTGCATGCATCAAACGTTTGCATGCAGAGCGATCTTTTAAAAAAAACGTTTGCAGGGCTGGTACGGGCCGAATTTTAGTTCAGCCGAATTTTCGGTTGGTGATGGCCCAACTAGGTCCTCGATTAGCCTAGCGATGTGGTAGAAGATTAAGCCCAGCCCAAGTAATCTGCACGCACGCATGATGATTTCATCAAGAATCCAATGCAGATGATATAGGGGGCGCAGCTGCTCATCACCGAAGGTGATAACAAATCAATCCATCACCTGAAACAATTATCCGGCAGCGCCGAGTGCTAATGGGCCGTTTTAATTCAGCCCAAGTTTCAATATTTACGCGTTCTCGTGGAAAAGATTCTTTGCATGCAGAACAAAACAGTTGTAATGATGTCATCCACATGCAAGTAATTCTAAACTAAAAAAAGCTATAAATGATGAACCGATCATCCAAATTAAATTTGAATTGCACCATTATCTTTCTTATAATAAGATATTCAAAACAAGATCACACTTACCTATGTTTGCACGATATTTTTAGTATTATTTGCGGCCTTGGGCTGGGTCTTCACGAACTTCTTCCTGGGCCTGCATTGCCGGTTCTGGACTTCACGACCAACTTATAGGCGACGTCCTCGGCTACGATTCTACATGAGTGCACCATATTTTTAAAAAAATATTTTTTAATACTAAATAGTTAGTTTAAGTTACTCAGAACAAATATTTTAATAATACGAACAAAAAGTTATTTCTACAAACAAAAGATTTGAACAATGCGAACAAATAATAATATAGAATGAACAAAACATTAAACATCACGAACATTTGATTGTATAGGCTAAATAACAAAAAATAAATATCGTAAACAAATAAGTCAACATAATAGAACAATTAAATCTAGAGAGCGAATAAATAAATTATACATCTCGAACTATTATATTATGAACACAGAATAAAGAGTAACTAATGGATAAATTGAATAACAAAGAGACAAAAGAATATAGATAAATATAAAAAGGATAGGTACAGAAAGAATAGGTAAAAAGAGTGGAATAAAAACAAAAAAGAAAATAGAGAATAAAATAAAAATAAACCAGAAGAAAGTACTAGTGAAAAATATTCACTAGAGTATTAGAAAGGAGAAGAAAAAGGAAATAGGAAGAAAATTAATAAATAATCAAATAAAGAGAAGTTGAGGTACACCGCCTCGCATGCGGAAGGAAATAAATAAATAGTAAAATAAAAAATAAAGTACAACCGTTTGCATGCATGTGGAAGGAATGAATAAATAATAAAATAACGAAAAGATAAGAAGCGAAGGAAAAAAATGATATTTCTATCATGTGCGTAGAAAGCATGCGGCAATAACCAATAGGAGATCCAAAAAAAAAAAGCAAGTGGCAGCAAAGGGGAAGATCTGGAGGGCTGGAGCGTGCGCGAGACAAATATGTTGGGCTAATATGCCTATTGGGCCACGGAAACCGAAGATGAAATATAGCGTCTTTTCCTTTTTTATATTTAAAATAAAAATAAAAATTTCAAAAACATATGTCCATTTTGAAAATTTTCGAAAATACCACCCGGTCGCCCGGCCAGGGGCGACAGAACCCTAATGTATTTTTTTTGAATTTGCAAAGAGGTCCCTGGCCGGAGGGAGGGGGCCTGTCGCCCCTCCCACGGGCGACAGGGCCCCCCACGGGCGACGGGGGTCTCCCACCCTATATAAGCCCTGGCCTCCATTCCCTTCTCATTTGAGCTCAAAAATTCAGAAAAAAAGAGAGGGGTGAGGAGAAAAAAAGCGGCGAAGCTCTGCCGAATTCCGCACTTGTGATCTACCGGTAACTTCCGTATGAATCCGTTGATATTGTATAACAATTTAATTTAATTAGCGGATTAGCTGAATTAGATTTGGTGCTTTAGAACACTCGTTTAGTATTACAATTTTAGTACTATTACAGATTTGTTTTTAAATTAATTATGAATTAGAATAGAATTATGACAGTACCTTATTGATATTGTAGCATAAGGCAATAGAATTATGGCAGTACCTATATTTTCACGCATCGATTTAGTATACGATAGGTGCATTATTGAAATCATTGTTCGTCATTTGGCACACCACATTATAGCGCCAATGTCTTCGTCAGGATCAACCTACATTTCGTGAATCAAGTGTGAAGCCACCGTACCCGAAGGAATTGATGTGTCAATGTGCTTCTGCGGTTCGTTATGCAAGTTCATGCAATCTGAGGTTTTATAAGATGACTACGATATGAGGTTTTTTATGTGTGAGAACTACGAATATGATCCACCTAAGCGATACGGCAAAGACCGGGCCAAGGTAGCAGGACAACAGACGCTATTTTTCTTTGTGACCTAACATTGAGTTATGATTCTAACTTTTGTTGGACAAAGTCTCCTCCGCCTCTTTGTGATTTTATGCAGTGGTTCGACACCGTGCAGTCACAGCAGGCAAAGGACTTTGTGGAACAACAAGCAAGGTGGGCTGCAGAACGTTGGCGCTGAATGAAGCACGAGGAACAGCAAGAGGAGAAGCGCAAAAAAGAGCAAGAAGAGATCCGCAAGAGGATGGAGGAGGTGGATCGTAAGGCGGCGGCCGAACGTGAAGCTGACAGGGAGAGAAAGCGAGAGAGGGCACGCCGTGCGAAGGAAGCCGGGCCCGAAGCAATTAGGAAGGGCAAATATCTTCGGTGCACTCAGTAGAGTAGTACCATATAATCCCGGCATTTTACATTCCATAAGGCATGGTAGGTTTAGATGCAACAAGAAATTACCTTGTCGCGTGCACATGCCACTGCAATTAGTTGTTTATGTTTTCAGTTGAGAGCTTGACTCTGTGTGTTGTAACTTTTACCATTAATTTGCAGTTGTAGCCGGGAATCTATGAAATCTTTGAACTTGTCCTTAATATTTTCGGAGCTTTTCATGTCACTAGAATACTAAAAAGCACACATTTAATTAATATAACGATAAGAAATAAGAACTAAGAAATGCATTACATAATGTGAACCATCAAATTTACATCATAATACAATGGTAATGAAACACACATCACACATGCAGTGGCATGGCAGAACCCGTTGCAAATTACGGTAAACAGATTCATGTAAGGTGTCTCAATGAAGATAAAGAAATGAAACAACTGAGTATTACCCATGCGTGTGGACATTTAAAGAAATGCCGACCGCCATCCATTCCATCGGTGCACATCTGCACTAAGCAGTCCTCACATGTCTGCATTTTGGCCACGGTTCTCTACGGTTATCGTATTGTCGAATAGGAGTTTCATTGGTAAATTCACTCTTGTGCTGTGGCGGAAACTCAAACACTGGTTCCGGAAAGGAATCAGGTCCAAGAGGCCCCTCCCATATTATGGGGTCTCCTTTTCTTCCCCCTTTTCTTTTCCCAAAACCGTAGTAATTCTTCCCGCTAGACCCACCTCCAGACATTGGGTATACAATGAGCTTTGGTGTTTGAGTGCTGCTGGGAGTTCACAAACTTCGGAGTATTTATAGGCGCACAAAGGTCTGATACCCGGAGTGTGGAGTGTAAATGCACCTGAAAAGCCTACATAACACAGTGAAGAGGCTAGCTGACCTAACACTGAAAAGGCTAGATTCGATTCTCGAACTGACTACTCGATGCATCTCTGTGCATGTAGAGCATCTAAGTGAATGCAGACTCACAGCACTGCATTGCTGTCGCTCGGTCGATCGCGCCTAGATGCCGCATTCCCCACTACATGCCACAGACCTTCGCTGTAGAATGACAGGTCCGTCGTCCTCGCCAGAGAAACTGCTTTGAAGGTGAGCTGGTGTGGTTGCCGTGTTGTCACATCTTTTTGAAATGGTGAAAGGGCACTGCTATTGGGTTGTCGTCTTTTATCACGTATGTCTGGGCAAACAATGCGACTTGTGGGAACCCCGTGATCGCCGTGCTGAGCAGCTAGATACACTATGGTCCCTATTTTGAGCTATACGAGCGTGTCACAAAGTTTACACTGTATACGGTAGTCGTCATCATCGTCGGCGGGATCTCGGCCGTTAACTCCTACCGCACCTAACTTGTCCTTCATTAAATCACAGAAAAAATTCGCAAGAACTTCCTTTATTTCACGAGCATTATGGAATCCACAAACATAACAAGTTCACATCAATAGTATCTATAGAAACAAATGACAAGTAAACAACCACAATCATAAACATCGGATACAAATAAGTGGTCACAGCTATCTCATTACAAATAAACATCAGAGATACAAACATCGGATATATCTAACCACTCCTAGGGCATCGGACCCTCTTAGCCCTCTGCTAGGCACGGACATGGCCCTCGGAGTAGGTGTGATGATCCGGAGACCTCACCTGTCGCTCAAAACGCAAAAGGGGCTGCGGTGTCTGCTGCTGAGAGATCCCAAGTGATGCTCCTCCTAGCTGTGAATAGCACAAGACATCGGGGTCACCGTGTGCGCCAGGTGAGTCTGGAGTCAAGCTATCGAGTTCGTCTAAGTTGACGCCCTCGTTATCTGGAACGAACGTACTCGAAACAAACCCTGCGTAACATATAAACGTAAACCAACATATGTTGCGTGGTAAATTAGTGAGTGTATTGAGAGAGTGTTTTGTACCAGGTCGAAAGGAGGAAGAAGAAGGTCCGGCGCCCGCATCGGGATAGAATCCTACGCATAAAATGCGGATGTTAGTGTATGCTCGTGTCTTTCGTCATGACATGTAGAAACCGAAATACGAAACATAAACAAACCTGTGTAGGCCGGTATTTGTGGCCCCGGTACCATCCCTGGATACGGTCTGCCAACTGGTGGTGCCCCTCTAAACATTCCAGTATGGCTGAACGCAGTAGTTGGATCGTATCCTGTTTGTGATATTAGTAAATATGTAGCAACACTTGATCTAATTTTAAAGAGATATCTACGTTACTTGGAGTTGTGTAGTACTACGACGTCGGCCCGTGCACGGTCGCCGAACACGGGAACGACGACGAGACCTGGGACGACCCGTGGCTGTCTTCGTACTGCACACGGCTTCCCAAGTTGTGCACTACCTGACGCAACTGGTCACGCTGCCTCGACCATGCCTCTGTCTGCTCAAACTGGGTCATTGGGGATCCGGCACATACCCTCGTCAGGTAAGTCGAGCAGTCCGTCTCCATCATGTTGCAAAGGCGAAACTGCATCCATTTAATAAAGGAACAGTTAGAAACACATGAATTATCTTATGAATATTAATATATATATATATATATATATATATATATATGCAAATATGATCAAGAGACTCACCGCGCCAGCTAGTGCCTCCACGTGGTGCCGGGCATAGCCATCATGAGGCCTCGCCTGGTGTGGCTGCGGGTGAGTGTCAACATAAACCAGACGAGCCCGAGTCCGGGGTAAGTACCAGGTGAGGTAAGGCCTAAAGGAGCTATCTGTGTGTGGTCCTGTTGGATGGACCAAGTGCTCGTTTACATATTCCCATTGGTCCACCCACGGCTGCATCTTGGTGAGCCAATCATCAGAGCACGGCAAGCCACTCATTGATAACCTACAAAAGTGGACCACGAAGAATCGTTAAATTCAACACGAATGTATGAGCCAAGTTCATTCATAATTACCTGTGGTCCTGGCGACTGACACGCTCCAACGCGGTGGGCACCGAAAACTCCTGGCGCTGCCCAAACTGTCTCCTGACTCTCCAGGAGCAATATGCCTCAACCGCGATGTCATAAATCAGGACGGCTGTAGCAAACCACAGGCTCGCATTCACAGAGCAGTGCAAAGACAGGCCTGCTGGTGCACGAGTAGCCACAGCCTCAGAGCTGTAAGGCTCCCAGACAACGTCCTCGGGCGTCAGCATGTCGAGCTCCGAAACAAACTCAGGATATGTGCGTCCAACCTGCGCATGCGCCCAGGACCTCTGCAGTCCGAATAAGTAAAATTAAAAGTGCACTAATGCATCATGTAACAATGAATAACAAAATTATATTTATTGCGAACGTACCTGACGCCAGATCCAGAGAGTTTCCATAGTGGGCCTGTTGTCCTCCTCATCGCCGTACATGGCCCCGTGGTAAGGCTCGTGGCTGACGATGGGCCGACCAACGGCTAGCCTCTCGTACGACCAAAGCTGTAGCAGTAGTGGGCACCCTGCTAGGATAGCGTTCCCATGTGTCTTCATGCAGCCATCGCAGAGTCCACGATAAGTGGCTGCAAGTACCGCCTCACCCCAGCTGTAGGCCGGTACGTCCTCGTCTCCATCCGCAATCTCCTGTGCATACGGAAGGAGAATCCTATCGACCGAGTTGCCATGAGTGTTGTTGAACATGATGTAATCAAACAACCAAAGTAGGTACGCCTCCAGCAATCTGGTCACACTGTACTCATCGGCATCCGCAGCCAACAGGGCAGGCTGCATAAACAATTAAGATTAATGGTTTCAACTGACAATGCAATATGTGAATTGTAACAATTAAATTTAAATATGCAATGAATACGTACTGTAAACTGTAGGAACCAGGTCTTCAAAGGACCTACTGCTCGCGAGTGCGGGTTGATCGGACCTGCTTCTTCCATGCGGTCAACCAGGGCAAAACGGGCCTCCAGGTCATCCTTCCATGAGGCCGCCACCACACGCGGACCTACAGCCTCCCCGACGATATGGAGGCTGAGGAGGTAGGCCACGGCCTGCAGTGTAGGAGTCATCTCCCCACACGGGAGGTGGAACGTGTGTGTCTCCGATCTCCATCTGTCAACGAGCCCAGTCAGGAGGGATCGGTCGAGCTGAATAGGCCCACCATCGACAAGACGGCCCAGAGTCAGTAGACCGGACTCACGTAACCTGTAATAAACAAAATTGTCGAAACAAAGGAATACCGACGAATACATAAGTGATAAACAATAATATTTCATTACATACCTGTCAACCCAATCGTGATGTATAGAGATCGCCTCCCTAGGTGGACATGGACGTAGCACCTCTAGGGTTCGGTGCTCAACTGCTGCAAAGAAAGACATGTGGCTTGAGTCGATAACTGGGTCTAGCAAGGAGTCCATCTCCATACCTGCATTCAAAAATATATGAGAACACAAAGGTACATATATGTTCCATATAAACTGGACGCACGATATTTATACATTACAGATAGGTTCGATACAAACTCCACGCACGATTACTACATATTACAGATAGGTTCGATATAAACTCCACGCACGATTACTACATATTACAGATAGGTTCGATACAAACTCCACGCACGATATTTATACATTACAGATATGTTCCATACAAACTGGACGCACGATTACTACATATTACAGATAGGTTCGATAAAAACTCCACGCACGATTAGTATATAGGTACAAACTGCACACTGGTGGATCATGACACCGAGTGCCTTCCACGAGCAATTCTCACCGATGGTCGTTTGAACGTAGGAGGTGCCCCATCTCTGGGATTTCTGGAAGGACCGACGTCAGCAGCATCGTGAAGTACATTCTGAGGACACTTCTTGTAGTTGTGACCCAATGCTCCACATTGGCTGCAACGATTTTGTGCCTTGGTTGCTTCGGACTCGTCCATACCATTCCGAATACGACGTGTCTGACGGCGGCCTTTGCCTTTCTTAGTGGCTGGATCAGGAATAAACATCTTGTCCTCATTATCCTGAATGAAAGGTCCCACTATTCCAATCCCGTATACCTCATGTCCACAGGTGGATACAGCTGCTTCCTTGCTAAAGTAAGGTGAAACAAAAACTCCTGGCTGCAACCCAGACTCTGCACATGCCACAATGAGATGCGAGCATGGCAAATGCAATAACTTAGGCTTCATGCAGGAGCAGAAGGCTTTGCCATCTACTGTAATCAAACTCTCCTGTACCACCCCATCTCTACGGATACCACGACCAGTTCTATCCTTGCATATAACCTCAAATCTATGCTCCATTGTACCTGTCGATATGACGCGGTGCAGTTTGGCCTTTTCAATCTTCTGTTGCATATATTGTGTCACTCTTGTGCAAAACTGAATTTGAGGGTTGCTGATGTTTATGCTTGCAGCCATGTAACGCTCTCTGAAATACTTCATGCACCCATACATGATGAACTCAACAATTCCCACAAGAGAAAAGGCACGACAAGAACGCATAACCATATTGAAACACTCTGCGTGGTTCGTTGTCTGAATATCATACCGTATTCCGTTGGTATCATAAAGAAATGACCATTTCTCCTTAGGTGCACCTCGAATCCAGTGTGAAAATGGCTTCTCAATTGAATCCCTAGTCTCTGCAGCCTGACTCGTGCTTGTTCCTGATGCCCTTACCTTCACTAGCTCTACAGTCAACTGATCAAGTATCTGCCATAATGCATTGAATTTTCTCTATTGATTTTGGGTGCACAACCTCTTAAACATGTTCTTAAGATCCTTGTTCTTGAAGTGGTCATAGAAGTTTGCACCCATATGCCTAATGCACCATCTGTTTTGGACATCGGGCCACAATAGAGGCGTTGTCGCAGTTCCACATTGCAATTTCAGTATTGATTGTAGTAGACCTGCATGCCTATCACTAATAAGGCACACATCTGGACGTGCAGCAACAACATGAACCTTCACTCGTTCAAGGAACCAATACCAACTGTCTAAGTTCTCATTCTCAACAAATGCAAATGCGAGCGAAACTATTTGGTTGTTCCAATCTACCCCGATTGCGGTGAGTATCTGACCTTTATACCTTCCAGTCAGAAATGTGCCATCAATGCAGATCACCGGAAGACAACACTGAAATGCCCTAACACAGGCACCTAGGCAAAAGAAAGCTCGTTGCAGAATGATTTGCCCCCTAGTCACGGCTGGTACGAGGTATGTATCATAAAAGCTTCCAGGATTTCTAGCAGCAACCTGGGATAACATACGAGGTAGGTTATCATATGATGCCTCGTATGTGCCGAACCACATCTCGAACACCCTATGTTTAGCCTGCCATGCCTTCAAATAACTAATGGTGTACTGGTAAGTCTGCTCAATGTGTCGAACAATTATTTTTGGCTCATAATTTAGGTTGTCCATAATCAACTCATATATTTGCTTTGTAACAAAGTCGCATGATATATTGCGATGCGAGCGAAGAACTTCTGACAGCAAACAAGTGTGCTCTGTCACAATGGAATATTTCCAGTTCGACTTCCATTTTCCCTTGAATGCATGTACTCGCCATGGACATCCATCATTGACACACTTCACCTCATATTCTTTACTGCCAGACTTTACGACTCTAAATTCTCGTTTCAATAATATTGCCCATAGTCTCATAGCATCTTTTACGGCTTCAATGTTTGGATATGTTGCACCTTGCACTACCTCATTTCATCTGTACTCTCACTCTTGATTTCGTACGTCTTCTGCGACATGATTGCCAAAATCATGCTCCTTCCACTCTTTTGGCAATGAGTACTGCTCGTCATCAGATGAGCCCTCATATTCTTCCATCTCTATTGCGGTTTGGTCTTCTGCCTCCATCTCGTCCACAATGCAATGTATCCTCTCTCCCTCATCAGCAAGGCCCTGTGGTTCGATGTTTTGGTTATCTATCTCTTCTGACTCATCTTGCTCAACATAGTTGGTCTCTCTTCGAATACTCGGAGTTGCTTGATCTGCACCATGTTGGATTTCATTTGTGTCTTCTCCCGGAATTGAACAAGAATGGCCAGAGGCCACCCACGCTCTAGAGCTGCTTGCATGTACTTCTGCCAGTCATCAGTGCTGTGTATCATCATCAATTCCCATAAATCACTTTCTACCTCCCAATTAACAAGAGACTGGACGGTCATCACATGTGTCTCCGGATCAACACGGAACTCACGCTGCAGCCACTTACATATGGAACCAAAACTCCTCTCTAGAGGTTTATCTATGGCGCTAGATGTACACTTAAAGGCAGAAAAGTCTACTCCATTTGGTCCATACAAAACATTGTAGTCACCAAAAAATACTTGAAACTGCATCTTGTTCGACATATCTGTATATCACAGAATACTTATCGAGTTATACTCTTTACTTCACTACCTTATTCAATAATCCGTAAAAACTAAGTATGGATTTCAACTACAACATATAAGTATTCATAACTACGTGATGACACTCAAATTCTATAATGCATATGCGAAATTCTATTCTAAATCGTAATTAATTTATAAACACGTCTCTAATAGTACTGCAATTGTAATAATAAACGCATAGTACTAATTTTCTAAACTAATTTACTACTACGTAACTAAAGTATCATTAAACTTCTACTTAAATGGTTCTACTATAGCACTAATTAAATTAAATTACTCTACAATACCAATGGAAAAATACATAAGCTAAATGTACTAACCTGCAGATCACAAGTGCGCAATCCGGCAGGACTTCGTCGCTTCCTTTCTCTTCATCCTTCTCTTTTTTTCTGGATTTTTGGTGGAATTTTTGGACTCAAATGAGGAGGGAATGAAGGTAGAATGCTTATATAGGAGGGGAATGGCCGGTCGCCCGAGGGGGGGGGGCGACAGGCCCTCCTGTCGCGCCTGTGTGTGGGCCCCCGGTCGCCCGAGGGGGGGGGCGACAGCCCCCTGTCGCCCGGGGGGCGACAGCCCCCTTCCACCCGTGCGCCCTCCGCCAGGGACCTCATTGCAAATTTGAAGAAAAAAATACATTTAGGGCCTGTCGCCCACTATAGGGCGACCGGGGTATATTTTTGAAATTTTCCGAAACGGACATATATTTTTGAAATTTTGATTTTTTTTAATATAAAAAAAGAAAAAAGCGCTGAAATATAAAAGCTCATATATTGGGCCGAATTCATAGTTAGCAGCCCACACTAGATTTCTTGAGGCGATGGGTACCCAGTTTGCAGCCCGAGCGACGTATAGTCGCTGCGTGATATAGGCCCCAGATTCATCGTAAGCTCTCGTTGAGTTCTCTTCTCCTCCATTTTTTTTTTTTTTTGCAGAGATGGTTCTGTTTGGAACTTTGGATTCATTCTGGAGCAATTATAATTGATGGGGAAGGGGAAGGCTGTGTTACTATCGTGGGCCCATTTTCACATACGGGCCGGCGCCGAGACGATGACAGTGCATGGCCCGATGCTGTGCCTGCTCTGCTGCTACCTCCTAGATGCTCTCACCATCCAATAGAACTCAATCGACGGCCATAAATTACTCGTAGACAGCTATCCGGTCGCTGGATGCTCGCGTCGAGGCATGGCCCCCCAGCACATTTCGCTGGAAGTTCCTCATGCATGCCCTGGCCTACCAATACTGCTGGTCTCCTCTTCCTCACCAACCAGTTTTTGATGTGACTTTGGCTTAGAGATGGTTCGTGCGGGTATCCGCAGATTTCGGTTTTTGGATTTTGGGTTTGGTGTTGGTTTTTCGCCTATGGTTTTCAGGTTCGGGTTTGAGTTTGATTTTGGGTTCGGTTTCGGATTTTGGTTTCCACTCGTGAATATCCAATGGATATCTGAAATAAATCATTGAAATTAAAACTCATGTTTTATAATATGTAATGATAACTTGTTTATTAGACTATTAAATTTATTGAAAGTTGACTCATGAAAATATTATTATTTGTTGCCTCTTGTTTATACATGTGAATATGTGTATATTATCCGCGGATTTCGGATATCCATTCGGGTTTCGGGTATCCGCAGGTTTGGTTTTGGTGATGGATTTCCACCCGAATCGGTTTCGGGTTCAAGTTTCGATTTCAGGTTTTGGTTTTGGGTGCACGAAGACTCCACTCGATCCGAACCCAATCTGTTGCCATCCTTATTTTGGCTGCTTGGTTCGGTAATTTCCCGGCAAACTTCTTGCATGGATAATCGCGTGATTTGCCGGCATGTTTGTGTTGAAATTCTGATAATTGCCGTTTGGACTTTGGAGGTAGGAAATTTCAACTGCGAATTATAAGTAGCAAAGCGATAAAAAAAATTCGTGTTGTTTGATTGCTAACAAGAAATAGACAATTACAATGTGTAATCAAGCAGCACTAGAGCTTTTGAGTTGTACTGTGTAATTAAAAAAAAATAGCACTAGACCTTGGGAAACAGGTGTGGGGCAGCACACAGCATCAGTAAAAATTCTTATGACGAATCATGTCATTTACAAGCATGTTTACCGGGTAACAAATATCTTGTTTAATCCATGATAGATTATTGCTTGGGACTTTCAAGTTTCAGGTATACAATATAGATTTATAGCAATCAAGGATTTATTTCCGCTCTCTCTCTCTCTCTGCTTGTAAATATAAGTCGTTTTGGATGATGTAACTTTTGAATTTTCCTATCCTAGAGCAGCGCAACACAACGTTTTGTGTCTCCTTTCGAACGTTAAAATTAAAGCTTTCTTTGCTCCATATACTAATTTGTTCATGTAAATTTCTCGCAGTTCAAAACATCCCTTACAAATTTTGTATGAACTCGCTGCTCCACCTGACCCACATGCCAGATCATTACTCCACAACTGTATGTGTGAGATCGAAGTCGAAGCTGCACACTCAGATCGTGCGTCGCCATTTAGTCAGAAGGCCATGTTGACTTTTCACAAACCACATGAAAGAAAGAAAAAACTAGAAGATAACGCAGGCAGCAATTGCCAGCTCGTGAACAAATGCAAAATGGTGGGGTCAGGATGCAGCTGGGTCGGAGTCACAGCCACCTCACCATCGCATCGCATCGCATCGTTCATCTTTCCTTTCCATGTCCATCAATCAAAAGGGAGGGTTGAAATCAAAAAAAAAATCAAAAGGGAGGGCGAAAAATTTTGGAGGGAAATGAAGGGGCCAGGAAAACGACCTCTGACCTCACCCACTTCTTTATGTTAATGCGGCAGAAGGGAAGATGCACCGCTAGCTCCCACAACAGCCCCTCACGTCTCAACTAATTAAGCGTGTTTAATTAAGTGTGTCACTAGCAGCTTAGCACACTGATGATTAGCATTATTAGCCAAGCAACCATTTTTAAAATTATCACAAGAAAAGCATGTGCAGTCTAGAAGAAATGAAAGACCTGAGTTTCTGTTGCGCCTCCCCTTTTTTGTTTGATTCTTTACTTATTTGTATATGCATACACAGTTTTGTCTCACATCCAAGAATCTGGACCCAATTTTTAATCTTCATAGTGACGGAAATTTTGGGTATGAGGTATGGCTCCAGCTCTGAGATCCATGCTAGAGCTGAAGTTTATAAAATTGATTAAAAATTTTTATTTTAAATTTATATAAAAGTATAATGACTGAGCAAAAGATTCTTGATTTATTTACAACTCAAGCTCCAAAATTTCTAGAGCCGGATATGATCAGCTCAAAAGGCTATAAATTTTGTTAATTTTTTGGAGTTGATGCTGTAACAGCCCAAACTTCAAATATAAATAAAATCAAGATAAATAAATAAATCAATGTTTGATTTGGTTTTTATTTGATTCTTCTCATGCTTTATGCATTAATAACCCTCCTTGAGCATGTTTAAAAATGTTGCTAAAAGATAAGTAATAAAATAAATTCTCAAACTTTTACATACAAATCCTAAAGCACTAGATAAATTCTGGTGAGCTTCTCAATATTTTTGAACAAATTTTGGCTTGGTTTGAAAGTGAAAAAAAAAGAGCTCACCTCGGATTGGGCCAAAACCCAGCTGACCCACCCTGCCGCACAAGCCCGTTCGGCCGCCACCTCTCCTCCTTCCCGCGGCGCCCTGCTCGCCGGGCCCGCGCGTCAGCGGCTCCACCCTGTCTTCTTCCCCGCGCCGCCCGCTGCTTTGCCCGCGCCGCCCGCGTACGGCCACAGCTCGGTGCTGCTCCTCTGAGCCGCGTCACCTAGCGGCACAGCGCGGCCTCGCCCTCCACCGCCCTGTAGCTGTGCCATCTCGAGCTCCTTCCCGCTCCCTGTACCGCGCTGGAATCGGGCCGACGCCGCGCCTCCCGTCCAGCCGCACCGCCCGGAGCCAGGACATGAGCTGGACGAGCTCCAACACCACGCGCCATCCGCCGCACTGCTCCTCCCCGTCCAGCTCCGCACTGTCCTCGCTGCCTTTGTGTGCCAGTCTAGTGAGCCCCAGCTCAGAGCTCACATACGCACAATGTGCGCACGCGGAACACGCGGCTCACCTCTCCTCTCTCGGCTGCACTGCACCTTCTCTCTCCGTCGGCAGCAACCGATCTCCTCTCTCTCATCTCATTCACTTAAGCACGCCAAGAGCAGCACCACGAGCCAAGCACCACCAGCCTCTCATCTGCTCTCACCATGCCTGCACACATGCACTCTCACTCAACTTGTACACGTGCATGTACACTCACGAACACACACAACACCACACTAATTAACTCTCTCTCCGTCGGTGGATACAGCAAGCACAGACATGCATGCTTTAACTCTCACTCACTGCACACCCACGCACACACACTTAGACAGCAGCGCTGCATCCCCTTCCCCTGCTCTCCGCTATCAAGCAGCACCACCACACGCCACTCTCTCTCGCCATCCTTCTCCAATGAGCAAGCCAGCCACCCAGAGCCGCGCTGCCACAGGCGACGAAGACGGCGGCCATGAGCGTGAAGAGGACAACGCCGACACGGAAGCCGACGCCGAGTCACCGACGGCCACGACGAGCTGAACCCGCTGCCGGGAGCAACGACGACGTCGACGGCCACGAGCACGAGGGAGCCGAGCCGGAGATCAACATCGACGCCGACGCCGCGAGCCGAGGAACAATGCCGAAGCCGAACAGCAACCACACGCCGTCGCCGCTGCACCGCGAGCCTGCGTCACCTCACCACGCCCCGTCTTGTTTCGTGCCTCGCCGCGACCTTCGACGAGCCCTATGAGCTATAAGTGCTATGGTACTTCTCAAACTGCTCCTCAAGCAAAGCGGCCGTTTTTCTTTACAAAAATAAAAGCAGAAATACATCCGGTATACACTTTAACCTCTTATATGTAACCACGTGCTTTGCATTCTTGCCGTTTTCTTTTTTTTTAAAAAAAAAGGAGAAATGCACACACCTCTTAATCTGTTTTAAGTTTCAAACTTGCGTAACTTGCCCAAATAAACTTCAAATTAAATACTTCCTTTTTTTAGAGAAACTTTTCTAAAAATCATGCTCCATCATCTCATAGTATTTTATTTAGTTGTTGATTGCTGTTTATTTGGTTCTTTTGCATGTGCTTTCGTTCGTCCGTTTCGAGTAGACGATGAGACGTTCGTAACTGCGCCAGACGTCGAGCTAGACGCTGAGCTAATACTTGAGAGTATGAACGATCAGCAACAAGGCAAGCACATCCTTGATCATTCTTGCTCCTATTTAAATTCCTAAGCCAATAATTATTTGTATGCGATGATGATTTTATGAGTCTAAATGTTATTTTATGTCGGGTAGACACGTCCTATTTCAATGTATTTACCTTCCTTATAAGTTGCACCCATTATTCCTTGTCGCCATAAGTTTATGGGTTATTCGTTTAGCCCGCCGTCGAATGCTTAGTTGGCTTAGTTTTTGCGCAGTAATTAAGTAGCTTCACATGGGTTGGTTTCTTTTAAAAAAAATATATATTTATATCGTTGTTTTTATTGAATAAAAACTCTATGGTAGACGCGGGTGAATATATGGTCTAGCGGTTATGATGGTACAAGAATGATGAAAAAGAATGTGGATGAAAAAAATAAATGGTAAAATGGATGATGGATATGGCTTGGTACTGTATGCGTTTGCGGCGCATTTTAGGGATTTATCACCCGTGTCAAATTAAGAACCGGTAATTGGCACTATTCTAACCAACTATTACAGTGCAACCATACGGCTAAATGGGCAATGGCCTTAGTTTATTAAGTCAGTTGGTCCCGAGAGGATGCTACCGCCCGAGTGCTCGTGGAGTTCGTCGGTGTCGGGGTAGCTAACCGGGGCAGATGTACGGAGCCGATAAATTCCTACAGTCTGTCGAGTAGCATATTTTGGGTTCAGTTGATGTAACAGTTTTGTCATGTTAGCTTGCCGACACATCTAAGTAATTGTGTAAATGCGCGTTGGCTCCGTGCTGGCATCAAAGCAAAACATGTCGTATGGGTAAAGTGTAGAACCTCTGCATAATGTAAAACTATTCGAATAGCCGTGCTCACGGTTATGAGCGCTTGAGCTAGTCGCCGGTTTTAGAACTTTTGATTTGAAAACTTGGTGAGGGAATTGTTTGATAACACTTGCACCGGTTCAAAGGTTGTGGACCGATATAGATGGTCAAAGGACCGCGAAATGGGAAACGGGGAGTCATGATTGGTAAAGTCGGACTATTTTATATAAAAAAAATATTTTCAAAATTATGCGTATGAAGATACACTCAAATAAAATGCAGCCTAGTGCTCGTGAACCAGTCAGCCTTCCTTGATTAACCATGCATATATTATAAGATTTTTGATATACACCTGAAGCCTTGCGAGTACAAAATTATACTCACCCTTGTTGCTAAAATTTTAAAATCCAGAGTTCGAAGAAGAGCAGTCCCAGTTCAGTTCCTTGCCGAGGGATGCGGATTTTCGACGTTGGTTCTTTCTAGGACTAACTCCAAGTTAGTTGCATGTGAGAATGGTGAGTCACACTACTGTAGGATGGAAGTCTTATATTTCTATTTGCTTCTGCTGCAGATTATATATGCTCTGATTAAATTTTAATGTTACTAAAATGTTTTGAGTGCACTTGTGATACCGGTGCTGTTGTGCGTACTTGCGGACTGATCATGGGACAAGTACAGTAAAGCACAATGGGAATCTAGATATTTGCTAGCCCGGGGGCCCACGGATGCTATGCAAACACACCCTTTGTGTCATTTGATTATCTCAGTTCTTGCAAAAAAAAGAGTTGCCCCGAGTAGTTTACGAGGTGTTTTAGCGCCGGCGAGTTTTGACTAAGCAAATTCATATGGAATGAATTGCAAAACAAATTACGCTTTCAATTACTTTTAATTAGCACCTTGTTTGATTCACCATTTTTATGCCCTACCGTGAAAAGAGAATATTTTTCTGGACAAAAGTGCACACGAAAAAGAGGAAAACGTGTAGAGAAAAATCCTATGCAAAGAAAGCGAGAAAATGAAAAGGAGGTCCCAATATAAAAAAGGCTTCGCCTTTTTGTATTCCAAATTCTCTTTCCCCCATCTCTTCTTCTCCACAGTCCACACTGTTCACCTTGTCTCCCCCCTCTCTCCTCGATCCCCAAATCCCGAATTGACCAGCCCAAATCGGCGCCCCGCATGGAGTGGACGGCCCCGAAGCCCGCCGCTTTGCCCTCCTCGCCTCCCCTGCTCTGGGACTGGGGCGACCGCGCCGCCGCGGGCTCAGGCTCCTCCGGCGACGCGACAGCGCGGCGCGGCGGGAAGGAACGGGAGCCGAAGCGAACCAAGGGAGAGGAGGGCGGGGGAGCGGAAGTTAGGTGCCAGGTCGAGGGGTGCGGGCTGGAGCTCGGCACGGCCAAGGACTACCACCGGAAGCACCGCGTCTGCGAGGCCCACACCAAGTGCCCCCGCGTCGTCGTCGCCGGCCAGGAGCGCCGCTTCTGCCAGCAGTGCAGCCGGTCGATGCTGTTCTTGCTTTCGATTGCTCCCCGGAGCTCTTTGCTCTGCTCTCGCTTGCTCTGTTTGACCTCCGCGGAGCCGCAATCTTGCGGCTCTCTGCGATTGCTCTCCTTCCTTCTTTGATGATTACTTCCTGCGAGGATGGGTCGCGCTGTTACGCTGCAATAATCGCGTGATTAGTTGATTGATTTGCGCAAGCATGTGTTTTCCGAGCTCTTTAGTGTTGTGGTTATGCTGTGCGTGTCTGCGTGTGCTGGTGTGCGGTTTTTTTTTTGGGTACGGAGCTGCGTTTTTCCTGATCTGGCAACGAAAGATGCTGCCTTTCCACTATTAGTACTGCTGTACTTGTGGAGAATCGTACGCATGGGTAAAATGGCTGTGCAATGTTTCCCCTTTCCAGTTTTGGTATGGCTCTCGATATATGTGTATGCTTTTGGAATGAGCTTTTTGGTGGCCTGTGTCTTTTGATTCTGTTACTGTATCTAAATTGCAGGCATATCTTCTGTTTGCACTATTACATGGCTATCTATGCCAAGAATGTATGTTTGGTTTTTCTGATTGCTTGGGTTTTGATAATCCAGGTTCCATGCTCTGTCAGAGTTTGATCAGAAGAAGAGGAGCTGCAGGAGGCGTCTGTCTGATCACAATGCCCGCCGGCGGAAGCCTCAGCCAGATGCGTACGCCTTTGCCTCTGCAAGGCTGCCTTCATCATTGTTTGGTAATTCTTCATGTCTTAATAGTGTTTGGCATTTGCCATCTGTGGACACCGGCTGAATTTCATCTGCAAGTACAACATTGCAACTAGATGTGTGAAACTTGTTGTGCAAATGGCAAGCTTTCTATCTTTGATACTTGATAATAAGTTGACTGACAGTTATGCTTCTTAATGGAATTGAATACACATTGGGCATGAGATTTGAGAGTACCATGATTAGTAATGTATATCATGTATTATATATCTCATATTGTCATGTTTCAGCTATTCTACCTTCTTACCTCCTGTTTAAAATTAAATGTTCTTATCCCTGAATTTTTCTGCCACTGCAGATGATAGGCGGCAAATAAGTTTTGTCTGGAATAAAGCTCCTCTTAGCCATGTAAGACCTTTCAGTTCTTCTTGGGATAGCTCATCTGACTTCAAGCTTGCACATGCCAAGGAAATAAGAGAGCTATCAACAAAAGTTGAGACAACAACTGGACAAGTTCACTTCGATAAATCTCGCCTGTCCAATGCCATTCCAACACTTAGCCATGGCAAAGATGAGCTGTTGCCAATGAAAGGTTTGGTTTTCCAGATGTTGTTCTTACCTAAGGCAGAAATGTGTTCGTCAATGAAGAAGCTGCTATTTGTTTTGTTAAGTGGTTCACCACATTTTTTTGAGAAAAAGATGTAAAAAAATATCTGGCTTAGTGGGACATTACTTAAAAAACATCTAGTACAATTGACACATAAAAGGAACTCTTTGGGTGAATTTTCGTTGCAGAGATAGTGGTGAATTTTCGTTGCAAAAGTTTGTGAATTAAAAATTCAATATGTATGTAGCTGTGTATGATTTAGCCTACCCAGAACAGTTGGTGGAACAACGAATGCTCAACACCTTGCCTTAACTGTACTTATGCTGGGCTATTGGTTTTTTTATTGCTGATTACAGTATTCTTTAGTCTGTAAATGTACTCCCAGAAAAAAGAACATATTACAATTATTGGATTACAAGTGTATTATCCAAACACTTGAATGAGTTAGACTTGAGGGAAATTGCATAGCAATATCTTTTTCTCTGAAACCGTATTGGGACTTTATCATTAGTGACAATGAAGTTTGAGCGTCAAGAAAAAGAGTAGTCCGTTTTTCACTAATATCATATTTGGTAATATTTATTTTGTTTGTTCAGTTTCCTGTGCCATGTTGCTGAAGTTCTTGATGACTATTGATGTAAACTAGTCCTTGTTCTGCTTATGGATGATGTAGAAACTTCATTCTGCATTCAAGAAATTACTAAGAAACTACAGGTGTTTCAGTGGAGCCACTTGCACCTGCATCTTTCTGGGATGCGTCTTTAGTGTAGCAATTCTGAGCATCAGAATTAGAAATCCTAATTGACTTGAGTTCTGCTTATTGTTCATGCTAGTTTGGCGATCCATATGATTTCATTTGCCATTCCAGAGACTTCTGCATCCTAATGTTTTTTGTTGTCCCGATTTCAATGGGAGAATAACATGTTTTGATCTATTGGTTGTGCAGGTCCGGACACATCAACAACTGCTTCAAAATTCGATGGAGCACCGGATCTTCAGCGTGCTCTCTCTCTTCTGTCAGCTGGCTCTTGCAGATTCCCGAGTCCTGTACCGCAAGCATCTTGCCTTATCCAGTTCACTGGTGCCAGCGAGAACAGCGATGACCTTCATTTATCACATGGAGGGAACTCTGGTCCAGCTTCATGTGCTGATGAACAGCATATAGCACCTCAGCCTCAGCTGGTTCGTTTTACCATGGATACGAGTAGCAATGTCTATGAACCCACTTTCTTCGGTGTAAACCAGATAAATTAAGGTGTGAAAGACGCACAAAGATGGCATGGGGTCTTGCAAGTTCTTCAACTGCCAGAGATCAAGATCTCTGTTAATGCCATCCACATATTTATTGACCATCCCTGGACTAAGTTGAACTGAGCGTAGGCCAGCTTGTGTTGAATATGCTGTTCCAACCTGTGATTGACCCATTTTTTCTATTTCTTTTTACCCCCCGTGATTTGACTACTTGGAACTTTTGAAGTGTGATATTGTAATTTTACACTTGTACAATCCTACTGTCAACATATTGAGATATCTTCGTAGCTGTCCTTGAGGACTCTGGAGTCTGGACATGTATTTTCGTGTGTATAGTTTCTACAACGTTTTTCTCTATTAAAAACTGGCTGTTGGTTCAATACTATCTTGATTCAAATGTGAGTGACTTCAACCCTAGCCGCAGATACTTGTTTTTATTAATATCATCGACGAACAAATTATCATTTTATAAGCAAAGAAATCAATTTTGTCCCCTCGAATCAAACAGCTATATTGGACATGTTTGCCGAACCTAGTCACGATCACAGTTGTCTTCATACAAGCCTGCTTGTCCCACATGAGTATGTGGCTGAGATCCGATGTCTCAGTGCAACTAGCCAGACTAGTCGCAAGACAACTTGGCATGTTCTGGTTTCCAAACAAGAGCCACCAACCGAATTGCTTATAGAAATAAAATTTCTCCATGGCCGGCACACGATGCACACAGGTATGGACCGAGTCCATGTTGGACTTCGGCAACACATGACGACGCAGACACAGGATAACCAAACCAAAGTCATGTCATTTGGAAGCGCTGAGAATAGCAAAACTGTAATAAACGCAGGTCAACACCAAAGAAGGGCGCTGAAACTTGAAATCAGGCAAACTTGTGCGAGTACAAGAACAAGCAGATGTTTATTAACATAGGAAAACTCCATTAGATCTTTGTTAACATACAAGGCAACATCACCTATACTTTCAGAAGAGAGAACTTCAGCTGTGGAGCATACACAAGATAGAATGCAACAACACAGAAGCTCAAATCCTGGGGGCTTCAGCGCAGATCCCTAGCACCGATGCGGTGAACACATTGAGATAGGCTCTTCCTCCTTTCTTCCATCAATTCTCCTCATCTAGCCACCATTTTCCACTTCAGTCGGTGGTCATGGGCTGAGACATACAGCAGCGGAAGCGTGCTTTACGCACATTACTCACAATCTCCATCTCAGCACTCTCAAGCATGCAAACGATCTCAGTAAATGGTGGGCGAACTTCAGGGTTCGCATCCCAGCAGCGAGTCATAATGTGCGTTAGAGAAGGCAAGCAGTCTTGAGGGATTACTGGACGAGCACCCTTATTTACAACAGCGAAAGCTGCCTGAACAGCTGTCATGTTTGTGAAGGGAAGCATGCCAGTTATAAGTTCCCACAAGACAATCCCAAAGCTATAGACATCAACTTTATGATCATAGGGCCTGTGCTGGATCATTTCCCTGTAAATAGAAAAAAAGGGCCAAATACCAAATCATTTACTATACACACAATATAACACTGAATTATCGCTAAAAAATCCAAATTATAGAAGCAAAAGTCTGCTAAAGAGGCAATGGTATGCTGAAGCTGAACGCTTATCTCCAGGTTTTTTATGTAAGCAATAACATGTAGACCACGTATACAAAAGGAAAATAGCTTTCTGCTATTATTGTTGTTGGTATAGTCACCCACTCACCCTCCCCCTGCTGTGGACAAAATATACGCAAGTGTGCAACGTCAGCAATAGTTTAGCATTAAATAAGATGACTCACACTCTGTACAACCAAAAGATGGAAACTGGGCACACAAGTCTCACCACATTGATAGATATGAAGTTAGTCTGTCTACTGTGTCATGCGCAAGCATGCAAGTCAATCCCGCAAACATGATTCAATTGATTGGATATGCAACAACATATTGATAATCTAATGAAAAAAAATTGGACAGTGTTGCATAATTGATAGAAAAATAATACAGTTCAAGTGACACAGAAGGCTGCTATGCGACTATTCGACTTAAACAGATTATAAATCTACAGTACTGTTCTAGAGTGAAGGCCTGGATGCCTGGCAACTTATGAGCTATGAAAGGTTGTGTATGGAAATAATCAAATAATGATACATAGATATCAACAAAATTCGCAGTAGGAAAATCTTCAGCAAGGGAGATATTATAACTTACGGTGCCATCCAGCGGTAGGTTCCTGTCTCCGGTGTCATCCCTTCAGTTTTCACCTCAATACGAGCAACTCCAAAGTCAGCAATCTTAATGGATTTGTCTGCTGCAATCAGAAGGTTATCTGACTTTAGGTCTCTGTGAATAAATCCCAATGCATGAACATAAGCCATTCCCCGGGCTACATCCAGCGCCTGTTTCACAGCCAACCTCAAAGGCACTGACTTGTTCTGCCTTCTCGCCAGGAACTGCCGGACTGAGCCGCCCTTGGCATATTCTGTAATAATGCACCACACAATCGATTTCCTACATGCCCCTATGAACCTCACAATATTTGGGTGACTCAGCCTTGACAACATCATAACTTCTTGCACAAATTGCTGCTCCATCAAATGGGCTCTTTCCGGGTCATTCTCAGGCTTCTCCAGCAGCTTAATGGCAACATCTTCTCCATTGTATGTTCCCCGGTACAGCTTCCCAAAGGCTCCTTGAGCAAAAGGATCCCCCATGTCCAACCTCCCCAGATCAATGGTCCACTGCTCATAGTTATTCAGTATCTCTGTAGGATGATTCGGGTCCATCAAGACACAAGCCAATGCATCCTCATTCAGCGTGTGCGCAGCCACACGGTTGGGGCGGAAGACACTATTGCCAACTGAGTAGCTTGCCGTCGGAGCATCACGGAGGCCTGGGTGCTTCAGTATGACCGTGCGGGACTCATTCGAGCCCACACTGCTGTTGTCCACAGACATGGCGACAGAACCGCCGGTGCAGTTGGCCAGGTTGAAGCCGTCGGCGCTGTCCACCGACATGTGGGAGCCCTCCCCAAACTTCTGGTAATAAGGCATGTTGTAGAAGCCATTGATCTCATTGTCCTGCATCCCCCTGCCTCCGCCGCCGCCAATCATACCATGAAACCTCGCCCCCTCAGCCATGCCCAAGGATCAAACCCTAGTAGCAGAGCTGCAGCTGCTGCAGATTGCCCATACTCACGCGAGAAACGCCGTCCCCTGCTCCCTCGCCAGCTCTGCAACAAGAGGAAATTAATGAGATGAGCTGGCAGACACACAAACAGCACGAAATTCCAGCTCAAAACAGCAGCACAGCATAGGACGAGGGTGTACGCATGTATATACCCGATGATTTTCGCAAACAAAATCGCAGTTAGTAGGCGTAACTGGGTCAGATCCGAATACAAATAGCTTGTGTTAGGGTTTGGAGTGCTCCGTTCCGCACAGCAGGAAGAAGGGAAGAGAAGGGGCGGGCATACCTGGCGGATGGATGCTCGTCGCCGGCAAAGGGCCGGGCGAAGACGAGGCGAATGGCGCCGCCGCTCGCCCAGTCGTCGCCGACAGGTGAGGAAGACCAAGGGAGGAGACTGAGAGAGAAGGGAAAGGGGGAGGGAAGAAACACAGATGACCCTGATGAAAAAGGGTTGAAGGGGAGGAGGGGTGCACCGTGAACAACTGAACGCCCAGCAAGCAGCAGGCCAGCAGGGAGCAGGCAGCTAGCCGCAACCGCGACGCGCTCAGGCAAGTCAGGCTTCTCGATGGCAGCCAATTGCTTTCTTTTCTCTTTTTTCTTTTTTTACCGGTCATCCTCCTTTCTATGCTGCTCTCTGGTTCCTCTTGATATAATAGCTAAATAATAAATTGGTTCTTCACCCCTTTAATTTAAGAAATTAAAACCCATTCTCAAAATTTAAATGCTTCAATGAATTTCTTCTAAAGCTCTAGTATTTTTTTATTTTTTTTAATTCCTCCAAAAAGAGATAGAAAAAGAAAAATATTTATTTTCTCTTTATATAATAGGAAACATGGATGTTTTTTAACCTATTGCAAAAATCTAGAAGGAAAGACAAGATCTGATACCCGAAGAAGGATGAAAAGATGGGAAAAGAGCCAAAGAGGAAATAAAAAAAACTACAGAGGATGAAAAAATTGGTACACATATTTTCTTAATCTATTGCAGACTCTATTTAGTTATTAAAGATTACTTGGTTCCATACATCAATCTCTTAGTTATCTTTTCCAATTCTAAATATTGAAAGTTGAAACACAATAAACAATTTGTTCAACACATCAATCGTAGAGAAAACGCAAATATTTGTTTTCCAAAAAACAAACCCTAACTTTTATGAATAAATACATATTCAACAGTGTATGAAAAAACCATCTAGTGAAATTTGTGGTAAAAACTATTTACCAATAAATAATCAAGTAGTTACTGAGCCATATAGAATTAAGAGTCCATCTAGATGGGGTCAAACTTACTTGATCTGAAATAGTGAGTTGAAGGAAGCATGGTGGCACAAAGGAGGCAGAGTCACGGTTGAAAACCCCCGACAACCCCGGCACAAAGGTGGGGAAAAACTTAGCATGAAAATTTAAGATCTCTTCTCTTATGCTCCGCTTGGAGAACGGAGAGGAGACTAGACTTAAGACCGAGGTAGCAAAGGATGAAGATGGAGTTAGGAAAAAGGTAATGAGGAGATAATAAATTAGAAAAGATATGAAAACCGTCACTAGCGTTTTAAAAAGTCTATTGCAGACTCTACTCTATTCTTTAATCTGTAAGTATCCTTGACTGCAGACGGCAATATCTTAATTATTTTTTCAAACTACCGAGTTTAAAAGGAAATCTATATAAAAGATCTGTCTAGTACATAGAAAATGATTAAGGTGCATTAACCATTAGAGAAGGGGATTTTTTCATAACCAAAAGAGCCGGTAACTTTTAGGAAAACAAAGTGAATATCATTTCATCCCTAAACCATAAAACCAAGTAAGGTCTCGTTTGTTCCACGAAGATGAGTCTTGAAATTAAATGACGGCCGACTAATCTCAACTGTGAAGCTATTTCCATTCCACCATGCTGCCTTTCACAGTCAGAAAAGAGGAATAGCCGCGGCTGCCGTCCCTTTCCCTTGTGCTGTTCATAGTCAAGCCGGGGGAGGGCAGTCGGCTCGGCCAGCCAGTCAATGAAAGCGCTCAGTTAGCACGTTCACAAGATCCCAAGCCAGTCGCTGTCAGGGAGGCGGTCCTCTGACACCGTCCGGGAGCAGCAGCAGCAGCACGTTGTTTGCTAGTAGGGGCAGAAAATGAAAACTGGACGCAGCGGCACCCGACCGCGACCCGGCGCCGTCGTGGACACGCGCGGGGAGTGGCGAGGACGACTTGCTGCTGGTGCCCCCAGCCCAAACGGCCGCCCTGGCCCAAGATGGCAACAGATGGGCTGGACCCATGCGGAGGAGGGAAACCGAGCCGGGCCCAGGGAACTGGCTGGAACGTGCAGGCCACTGCCCACTGCCCACTGCCTGCCCCTGGTCGCGCCCGGCTCCACGACAACACACGCGCGCAGCAGCGAGCACACTCGCTCGGGTCTCGCGCTCCCCACCCTGCGTGTCGCCTCGCCTCACGGCACGGGCACCGGCGCGCCGCCCTCGACGGCCTCACCGCCGGCTCACCGTGCCCAGCCCGATGGATCCCACCGCGGCCGACCTGCCGTGCGTCATCCAGGCGCTCCCGGCGCACTCCAAGGCCGTCCCGCCGCCGCCACTGGTCCAGGCGCTCCCCGCCCACCACTCCCCGGCCAAAACCCACCCGCCGCCCGCCGCCGCCGCCGCCGACGCCGCCTCCTCTCCCGCCGCCGCCAAGCGCCGTCCCCCGCCCGCCACGCCGGGCCCGGCGCCCCCGAGCCCGCGCCGCACCCGCTCGGGCGGCGCGCCGGAGTGGACGCCCGCCGAGACGCTCGCGCTCGTCGCCGAGGTGGCCGCCGTGGACGACGGCTGGTCCCGCTCCGTCTCCACGTTCCAGAAGTGGGCCATGGTCGCCGAGAACCTCGCCGCCTCCGAGGCCCTCGCCTCCTCGGGGCCCGCGAGGCGGCGGGGGAGCAAGAGGGCGGCGGCGGAGTGCCGCCGGCGGTGGGAGGCGCTGGCGGCGGAGCACAGGGCCGTGCGGCGGTGGGAGGTGCGCACCGGCGGGAGGTACTGGGAGATGGGCGCCGCGGCGCGGAGGAAGGCCGGGCTGCCGGTGGAGTTTGATGTGGAGGTGTATGGGGCCATGGACGCGCTCATACGGGTCGAGGAGGCGCTGCTCGCGGGCGCTGCTGCCGGTGGCGGGGACGAGGTGGAGGGATTGGTTGGCAGCGGTGCCGGCGTTGAGGTGGGTGAGCAGGACGGCGGTGACTACCGTGAGGTTGGAGAAGACGACGTCCAGGAGGATGAAGCGGTGGAGGAGGCGAAAGAGGAGGAGGAGGAGGTGGTGGAGGTGGAGGAAGAGGAGGAGGAAGAAGATGATGAAGAAGACAATGAGGAACAGGAGGAAATGCAGATGGATGATGGCAATCCTGATGCTTCAAATGACTTGGGTACATGCAACTCATCACCTCCTTTCGCATTTCATGTTCCGATTTGGAGCTTGTGTGCTTATATGATCATAATAAGTTGGTGATACTTAAAACTTGGTTGTGATGATTGTCTGGTAGTGAAACTTATGTCACAAGTGGATGATTCTACAAATCTGCAGTGATGTGGCATTCCATGGATGCAAAATGTGTGCATGAATCCTGAAATGGGAGAATATGTGACACAGAAAATCAAGGGGATTTTTGCGGTGCATTTGCTATGTGGTGCTTGACCAAATATGGTTTTGTTCACCCAGCTATAGGCTTCAGAGTTAGGTGTCAATAATAATGTTAGGAAACAATCATAAGCTGACACACTTCTGAGAAATTCAGAGATGACTTCCTGTTTCGCTAGTTATTGAGGAAATGAGGAGGCTCATAATCTTCATTTCTCTTGATCCATTACAGTTCCTGATTGGCGATTACAATAGGTGTTTCTGTCTTGTAAGGTTCACCTCAAAGCTGTTCGTCAGTCTTAGCTCAGGTTATAGATCCTGCATTACAACTTCTTCATCTATTGTAGTTTTTCGAAATTTATATAGGGTAAATATGTAGAGAAACCAGCTGAATGTTGACAAACCATGAAATTGAGGGATGGGTTCTTGAAAAATCTTACAGACTATCTGTAGCTGAGGGCATGTTCTGTATCTGCACGAAATTCAAGTTCAGAGTACAAAAACATTGGATGGAAACTTACCTCCTGTTTTTTAACCCAATGTTTTGCCGCGCCGGTTTTCACTAGATTTGCTACCCTTCATGTATTTTGATATTGAGATACTGTCCTTTAGTTATTTGTGTTTTGTCTTGTCATCTTAGCCACCTAGCAATTTTCTGTAGTCAGCTCATAATGTTCCCTGAATAATGTTGTTGTTTTAATGCCATGATGAGGTGATTTCTAACTGAAAACGATCTGTTCTGATTAAGATGATTATTTACGTCTGTAAAGTTGATTGGACTACCATTTCTCCCTTACGCTTAGAAGCACTAGAACTATTTATATTACATTTATAGCTATCAAGTTTTTAAGTATCTCCATGAATTTCTATCTGATGGAATTTTAGCATGAGTATCATTTCATACGCAGACAACAAGATATCATCTAATGAAGAATAACACTAGTTTCCTATTTTCTCACGAGATAATAATTAATATGCAGTAAAATTTAGCAACGTTGGTGTCAGCCAGAAATGCACTATGGTGTCAGACATTGCTGTAGGACCTGATTTTATGTTCATTGAGTGTACATAGTAACCTTGATATCGAGCAAGTTGATTGAGCGAATAGGATGATAATAGATGATAAATTTGGCAAGGAAATTTTGAATCATGGATACAAGATCCTTTACATATAAGACCTATTGCTCATGCCATTTGGGATCCTCGTTTTGGTCAACCCGCGGTGGAAGCCTTTACTCGAGAAGGTGATGCCGGTCTAGTGAATATTGCTTATTCTGGGGTTTATCAGTGGTGGAGCTTGAATTTGTGTTTCTTTTGTCTTGTCATATTCTTCTGCTGCCTTACTTTCTTTGTGATCTGTTTTGGCAGAAGGCCATGAGATGGGAACAAACAGCGAACCTGTGAAAAGCCAAAATAATGCATGGGACCTGGCCAACAAGTTACAAGAGAATGCACAGCATATTCACACCATACTGAAGCACGAGACTGATGAAGACGCTGGCCAAAACCACGCTCTTGCTGGTTTAGTTTCACCTGATGCCATGGCGACCACCCGCCAAAAGGCCGACGAGCTCATCAAATCGCTCGGCGGACTTGTCAGCTACCTGAACCAGTTCACTGAGCTGGTCAAGGAAAACGGGTTCGAGAACATCGTCGGAATGACCTGATGCATGAGGTGCAGGTTTCCTTTCAGGAGGATAGATCACGCAGCTTAAGATTCCAGCACTATAGTTTCTCTGTGTAAATATTAGGGCACTGTATGACCTTGTAACCCAGGGGATTTGTAGTGGAGATTTTTAGGCGCATTGGCATCGCCATTTGCTCAGTACCTTAGGCGCGACCAGATGCTCAAGTCTGTTGTCTGGGGGGGGGGGGGGGGGGGGGGTGTCCCTTCCGGCTCCGAATTCTCCCAGATGGTGAGAGATCACTCGCCTTGCATTTGGAGGTAAGGTAAATAGCAGCTCTGTAGTAGTGCCAGATCCATCGCGTTTGCGATGAAGTGTTGCTTGTGATAATGCTATCAGGCTTCATGTCAATATATATCATTGACTTGCTGCTGCTCAACTGCTCAAGTAGCCCAGCAGCCATGGTGTTTTCTGAAGCGCCAACCAACCTTTCCAGGTTTGAGGCAAGAATGTTGCTGTTGTTGGTAGGTGTCCTGGGACCTGGCATTTTCTTGCTGGCAAGGCATCACATGGCTCAAAATTGGAGCACCATGAACTCGCCTGACCTTAAAACCTCCTCTCGCATCCAATCCAACCGCGAATGAGAAACTGCAGCAACAGACGTCTGAGCTGGGCGAGGCGCTGCTGCGTCTTCTCCCTCCAGGCTATTCTTAGGCTCCCTCCCCGACCCGGCGTCGCTACCCCTCACCGCATTTCCTCCCCGCCACCTCCTCCCTCCCTCCCATTTCTTCACCCATGCACACGCGGTGCGCGTAGCTTCGCCCTCGCCTCCTCCGGTCCTCCCACGACGACGCGCCCGGTCGTGCGTGCGTGCATGCTGCGCGCGGCCACAGCCCCGACGACGCCGACAAGCCGACCACCGCGCGCGTGAACGACCGACCAGCCTCGCCGGACGACGAGCTCGGCTCGGCCGCGCGCTTCCCCATGGCGCGGCCGCGGCCGCCCGGCCACATCCGCGCCGCCCTCGAAGTCGCCGTCGCCGTCGCATTCGCCGCGGCCGCCCTCCTGTCGCCGCGCCCCGCCGCGGCCCAGGGCACGGAGGCCGACGTGCTGATCGCGTTCCGGAACACGCTGCGCGGGCCGGACGGCGCGCCCCCGGGCCCGCTGCGGAGCTGGGGCACGCCGGGCCCGTGCCAGGGCAACACCTCGTCGTGGTACGGCGTGTCGTGCCACGGCAACGGCAGCGTGCAGGGCCTGCAGCTGGAGCGGCTCGGCCTGGCCGGCGCCGCGCCCGACCTGGCCGCGCTCGCCGTGCTCCCGGGCCTCCGCGCGCTCAGCCTCTCCGACAACGCGCTCACCGGCGCGTTCCCCAACGTGTCCGCGCTCGGCGTGCTCAAGATGCTCTACCTGTCGCGGAACCGCCTCTCCGGCGTCATCCCGGAGGGCACCTTCCGGCCCATGCGCGGCCTCCGCAAGCTGCACCTCGCCTTCAACGAGTTCTCCGGCCCCGTGCCGGGATCCATCACCTCGCCGCGGCTGCTGGAGCTCTCGCTCGCCAACAACCGCTTCGAAGGCTGCCTGCCGGACTTCTCCCAGCCGGAGCTCCGGTTCGTCGACGTCTCCAACAACAACCTCTCCGGCCCGATCCCGGCAGGGCTCAGCCGCTTCAATTCGAGCATGTTCGCAGGTACCCTACCGTCCTCGTCCTCTTCTCTCCGTCGTAGCCATCGATCCTTGCCTCACCCTGCTGCATGCTTGGCGACCTGCAGGCAACAAGTTCCTGTGCGGCAAACCGCTGGACGCCGAGTGCGACGGCTTGGGGGTGCCGAGATCCGGCATGCCGACCATGATGAAGATCGCCATCGCGCTCATCGTCCTCGGCCTGCTCCTCTGCGCCATCGGCATCGCCACGGGCGTCCTCGGCCGCCGGCGGAGGAAGCCGAGGCGCCCGGCCGCCGAGTCTCTCGGCAGCGGCGACCAGACGCCCTCCAACCCGAAGCTCAACACCGCGCCGGCCGTCAACATCGAGAACGCCGCCAGCACGAGCCAGCCGCGCGCCGCGGCCGCGGCCGGGGGCGCCGCCGCGGCGAGGCGGCAGCGGCGGGACGAGCACGGGCGGCTGGTGTTCATCCAGGAGGGCCGCACCCGGTTCGAGATCGAGGACCTGCTCCGGGCGTCGGCCGAGGTGCTGGGCAGCGGCACCTTCGGGTCCTCGTACAAGGCGACGCTCTGCGAGGGCCCCGCCGTGGTGGTGAAGCGGTTCAAGGACATGAACGGCGTCGGCCGGGAGGACTTCTCCGAGCACATGCGCCGCCTCGGCCGCCTCGCCCACCCCAACCTCCTCCCCCTCGTCGCCTACCTCTACAAGAAGGAGGAGAAGCTCCTCGTCACCGACTACATCGTCAATGGCAGCCTCGCCCAACTCCTCCATGGTAAACAATCTCTTCTTGGCTTCTTGCATCGCGTGCGATCTTGCTTGCTGCAGGCTGATTAATCCATCGATGTGCTTGGACAGGTAACCGAGGGTCGTTGTTGGATTGGGGGAAGCGTCTGCGGATCATCAAGGGCGCGGCGCGGGGGCTGGCGCACCTCTACGACGAGCTGCCGATGCTGAAGGTGCCGCACGGGCACCTCAAGTCGTCCAACGTGCTGCTCGACGAGACGTTCGAGGCGGTGCTGTCGGACTACGCGCTGGTGCCGGTGGTGACGTCGCACATCGCGGCGCAGGTGATGGTGGCGTACAAGGCGCCCGAGTGCGTCGCGCCGCAGGGGAAGCCGTCCAAGAAGAGCGACGTTTGGAGCCTGGGCATCCTCATCCTCGAGGTGCTCACCGGCAAGTTCCCGGCGAACTACCTCCAGAAGGGACGGCAGGGCGGCGGCGACCTCGCCAGCTGGGTGCAGTCCGTCGTCGCGGAGGAGCGCACCGGCGAGGTGTTCGACAAGGACATCACGGGGGCCCGGGGCTGCGAGGCCGACATGGTCAAGCTGCTCCAGGTCGGCCTGGGCTGCTGCGACGCCGACGTCGACCGGAGGTGGGAGCTCAAGACGGTCATCGCGCGCATCGACGAGATCCGGGAGCCCGAGCCCGCCGCCGCCGCCGACTCGACGTCGTCGTCATCCTAGGCGAGGCGAGCACCACCGCTCCTGATCGCATCGTCACATGCACCCGCGTAACTAACCAAGAAAATCCCAGTGATCGATCAGCGCTAGCTGTGCATGTATGCACGAGATGAAACAGAGACGAGGATTTGCATGGCGATTGGCAAGCATGGCTGGATTCATGGTTCGCCAACTAAATTTGGATGCGTTGATCGACTGATCGATTTGATGATGAACAAGTACAGTTGAGATGGGATAGATCATGGTGATGCGGTTTCTGATATGGTTCTCATGGGGAATTTCGAGCGTGTAAATTGGCTTAGCTTAATTTGTCAAAAAGGGGATAAAATTAAAGGTGCTAGTGTGTAAGGTGCTTTTAATACGTTTTCTTCTTATTTTGTGCCCCTTATTCGTACAAATCTTTACAAGTGTCATCATACCGGAAAATGATGTTAGATTAGCGTGTAGATTGTTTTGTTGTATAATCTCAAAGGTATTATCAGCTGGATTTCATGTGCGGCACGTGTCTATTTAAAAAGAGTGTGTTTATTATGAGCTGCATTTTAACTTTCAATTCTTGAACACAATATTGATGCACGTGCACTCAAACCTATAAACATCCATGCACACACTTAAGTTTATAAGT
Source organism: Panicum virgatum (assembly GCF_016808335.1). Classification (NCBI taxonomy): domain Eukaryota; kingdom Viridiplantae; phylum Streptophyta; class Magnoliopsida; order Poales; family Poaceae; genus Panicum; species Panicum virgatum. The sequence continues at coordinate 5,518,876 of NC_053145.1, forward strand.
ACATCCGAGAGACTGGTTTGGCAGATCTTGAAATGAAGTAGGTACTGAACGGCATTTCAAATTTCAACTTTTTCAACACGGTACAAATGCAGGTCACTGACTCACCTCTACTAACGTAGATTGATGAAGTCATCATATACATCTTTCTATTTAAGGGCACATCGTCTACCGTTGAAAAAAATAGTTATCAATTCCTATGTTCGTCTCATATCATGTATAGCTTGCTGCACATCACCACAATGTTTCAAAAGACTCATGACCCACCAGTAAGCCATCCCCTTTCAAGCTATCTAGTTGTGTTCAGCCCAGATGGTGTCAAGGATAAAATTCAATTTGGAGGTCCCATGGCATACTAGCAAAACTTCCTTCCAAGATATCCTATAGTATAGGCCGAGCGGCTCTTAAGTCCAAATTCAGTTTGGATCAAAATTGTGTTAGAATAGGGTTAGGCCCAACTAATAGAAACCTTAGCCCAAACATAGACATTGCAAAATGTGTTTGGCCCAGTACTACCCACTTCCTTGACCTAGGTGTTTTCTATATAAACACCCCCTTTCCATCCATCATTCACAACTTCCCCCTTTCTCCGCCGCCACCCCTACCTACTCCAGACCACCACCCACCCTCATCCCATCCATCAATCACATCTTCCCACTTTCTCCGCCGCCACCCTACTCCCGAGCCACCACCCACTGTTGCCCTCCTCCTCCTAGCTTGTGCCGCCATCGACTGATTTGTTTCTTATTTGAGGTAACCATCGCTTGATTTATTAATTTCTTATTATCATAGTTACTATTTTCTAGTGTATATGTATAATCCATCTCTTTGCCTTGCTAGCGCCTCTCCACTAGATCGGGGGTTTGTGCTACAACCAAACATGTTCCTATCCGTCTATCTTGACACCACAACATCTTGAAGATCATCGTAAGGTAAATCGCTATCTCCTAAATTAGCATCCCTAAGGTTGAGCCTCGAATTCGATGGGGGATTTGTAAGTACATTTCTAGAGTGGTGATCTATAATCTTGCTTGTTGAGAGCCAATAATAAAAGGTGCCCTAGATTTGGTGATATGATCTATAGGTCCCATATAGTTTTTTTTCCTACCCTGAGGATCACAGATTTAGCTATGAGGTGGAGGAGCTAACAGTCCCACTGAAATTTAGATCCAAAATGGTTATACCTACAAGATTTTCCATTTCTGATAATATGGAAAATAGATTTCCTTTTTTCACAAAGGTTTAGAGGTTGACACTAGACCCTAAGAAAATCTAGCTCGTCTTGGGCCCATCTGGCTAAGCCCAGCCCACATGGCTGCCGAGCATGGCGCTGGTTTTGCTTGCCCGAAGACAAACTTGAAAGCGATCGGGTGCTCTAGCCTAAGAGGGGGAGGGGTGAATTAGGCACTCTTAAAATCTTAACCTATGGCTCCAACTAGTTTGCACAAAACTTAAACTAAAACAAGCTATCTAAATGTGCAACTACGGTTCACCTTAGTGTAAAACCCTCATCCCAAAAGAGTTTAGCAACATATAGCCAATCCTATCAAGATACCACTCTATGAAAGTAAAGGCTCACAAGTTGCAATATGAAATGTGGAAGCTTAAAGGGAGAGATGAGAGGAAGCAAACTCTCGACACGAAGATTTATCCCGTGGTTCAGATTGCCACAAAGACGCCCCTACATCCATGTTGTTGAAGCACTCACAAAGAGTATCGCTTCCCGGCAATCAAGTCTTTTCCGTGAATACAATCACAGTCACCTTGATCCCGATCTTCACTAAGGGAGATTGCCCACGAAGGAGGGGTCTCCGTCCCCCGCACAATATTGTCCACGCCACTCCACACCAAGCCGGAGGGTAGTAGACTTGCCGGCGAGCCATCAATTGCTCCAAGGGGCCGGCGCACCGTAATTGTCGGGTACCGTGATTAGGGGCACCCTAATCAAGGGACTAAAATCGCCCTAAAATGCAAACACATGCTGGGCAACCGGGCCCACGAAACCCTACAGCCTCCTTCCAAGCTGGAAGAAAGGAAAGGACTCAAAGAAGCCCAGCACGCGGCCCACGTACGCAGTGCGGCCCGTGGCCCGTCCGCACCCCCCTCAAACCCGCGGGGTGATCTCCGCCTCGCTCGAGGGCTCCCCGCCGAAGCCCTCGACCGCGCCCTGCGCCTCCGCCTCGCTTGAGGGTAGCGAGCCTGCCCTCGAGAAAGCGGATCGTCTACGCCCTAAGGAGCTGAGCAGCTGGACCCCTGGGGTCCGACTCCATCTCACCCGGGAAGCGGGTCCGGTGTCACCACGAGTCCCAGAGGTGGAAATGCTCAGCATCTATGGCCACGGACCCGGACCCCCGCAGATGGTTCCGGGACCTCCACATGCCACCCGGACCCCCGCAGATGGGTCTGGAACGTCCACGTGCCTATCCGGACCCCAGCGAGCTCTCGGCTCAGCTAGCTGCTCGGGAGGGGACCGGAACCGCCACGTGTCACGCGGACGCGGGCGCGGGCACAAGCCTTCCGCTGGAAGCTCCCTCACCCACCCGTATTAAGTGCGAGTGGTTAAGGCATGCTCTTTTGACGCCGGGCAAAGCCACCCCTCGACAGAAAGGATAAACGGCCCTTCCACTCACCGCCCGCCGTACGGAGGCATTAATGCCAACCACTCCTCCACAGCGTCTAGGTCTGACAGCGCCAGGCCGCCATCCCCCACAGTGGTTGTGACTGGAGTCTTGTCCGCCACCTCCGGTCACTGCTCTGCCATTCCGGACGCTGTGACGACACTGTGGGAACCTGCGACGCAGTGCAAGACGTGCTCGGCACTGCTCCAGCTACTATACTGCCAACTCCTCATGCCTCCTTCGTACTTTCCCTTTAATGGAGCCCCCGAACGGCATGGGCACGACCCTCAGGAGCGGCTCCGGCCTTGACCAGGACAAGACCCTGGCTTGCAGGACCTTCGGAACGCCGCCACGCCACGCCTAGAGGACGGTACCACCCACAGCAACGACCACGCCGCCTGCTGGAGCCGCCAGGACGCCAGCGCGATCTCCGCAAGACCAAGGACGATGCCCAGGACGACAGCCATGCCCGGCGCCATACCCCACAGTGTACTTCCCACAGTGCTCGACCACTGCACCCCCGCGATTCGGGGAGAAGACGACGACTTCCACGATCCCCTGTGCATGTACACCGTCCCTCCTTGTGTCTATAAAAGGAGGAGGCGGGATTTCCCTTAAAGGGGGTCGGCCCATTCGGTAGAACACAACGCTTCGCACTACTGGCAGAGCACATACGCTCTTCTGAACCCCGATATTGGCACTTGCCTCAATCAACTCCTCCTCTAGCAGAGACTTGGGAGCTTCCCTCCCTCTCTCGCCTCGCTTGTATCCCCTACTACAAGCACCCCTGGTGCAAGATAGTACAGTGCTCTCGCACACCCCTTTGCTGGACGTACGGCCCCACGGCCGGAATCAAGATAAACCCGTGCGTTACTGTATTGCCTCTTGCATCAACATCTGGGACGAGGAACACGCAGCATCATCACTGGTTGGGTCCGAACCGCCGGGTCAGGACACCGACAGTAATACAAGTGTGGTTCACTCTAGAACCAGCCATAAGGATCTCAACCTTGCTTGTTCACTCACTCAAGAGCTAACCTAGCACTAACACTCACAAAGCTTGTGCTAAGGACTAAGGATTTGATCTTTATGCTCTTGGATGGCTTGGAGATGTTCTTGGGTGTGGGTATGACTTCCAACAACTCCAGCAAACTCAAAATGGCTGGGGTGAGGCGTATATATAGGCCACCAAGTCTTGTAGCCGTTGCTCTAACGGTCAACAGAAATCAGCATACCATCGGATGAACCGATGTCTCTGCATGGGGTGGCGTCGGTTCATCCGGCCACTCTCAGACCTGAAGTAGCCGTTGAGCCTCTGACGCACTGTCTGCAGCACCATCGGTTTAACCGATGACTGGGTGTCGGTTAAACCGGTCACTCACAGCACTCAACTAGCCGTTGGACCTCTTTCTCTCCTGCTGACGTCATTACACTGCTGCTATGCTCCTATGCACCTTCGGTTCAACCGGTGCTGAAGGCGTGGCTCCTGCTCGCTTGACATCATCTCTGGAACATAGTATATTGAATGCACCGATGCTTGACTTGACACCGTCGGTTCAACCGGTGCTTCACTTCTTTCTTCACTTGATCTCCAGAGGCGCTCAGTCTTGCACCAATACCAGGGCGTCGGATCTTCCGACAACCATCGGATGCACCGATGCTATAGGCATCGGTTCTTCCGGTGCTACTGATTTCAGTAGAACTTGTCCAATTCAGCGTTTCTTTGAGTTATTTCTTCGTGTTTTGCTTTGTATGGCCTTTTTACATCATCCCTGAGATTTAGAAATGTTCACTCAACAAAACCATTAGTCTCATTGATTGCGTTGTCATACGATCACCAAAATCACTCGAAATGACATAAATGATGCTATGTTCGTTACAAAACTTGACTGGGTGAGCAATTTTTTTTGTCAATCGGCCGGATTTTGCTTAGGTTTAGTCAATACACTGCTAAGGTTTTCCCATACCACAAGGATTTTAGTACTAGCTAGCTAGGTAATGGAGGTACCACGATTTGCATCGGTTAGGTAGGAGCGGTGTGGGTTTTGGCAAATTTCACATTCGATCCAGAGGAGTAGTGTGCGATGCGGAGAAGCAACAACCGCTAGCAACCTTAAGAGGAGTGGCATCACAATAAGCACAGCAAAGGACGAGGGGCTGCCAGCAAGCGGCTTGTATTTAAAGTTTATCTTTTCCCTTTAGATTTTTCTTTTATCCTAAAACTTGTTAAATATCTTTTTATATGACCTTTTCATTTTATTTTATTTGGAAAATCTATTACCAAACAAATTTTTGGAAAATATTATAACTTTTTGAAAAAGAATTCAGTATTTATTGGTAAATATTAGAATTTTTTTTGAGTGAAGTATTTATTAGAAAAAAAATCAATAAAAAGGTCGTTTCATCAATTTTCCAGTTGAACCTTTTCCACAATTTTTTGTCCTAAAAGTTATTCTATTTAATTTTTTGGCAATTTTTTTCAAAACCTTTTGTAGTAATTGTGCTAATTATATTTGCTGTAAAAAAGTTTTTAGAGTGATTTTTATAAGTTATTTGAATATATTTTCAGATAACATTATTGTTGCGAAGCTTTGAGATGGGGGTGGGAATCAGGTGGGACCTCATTTGTGTTGTAGCACAGAAGGCAGGTGCCAGATGCTTACCAAAAGAGATTGTTGGAAATCGTGCATTATGTATTTATGTCAGTAGGGAGCAGCCATAACCATTGCGGGTGAATTTTTCTCTGATGCTTAGAGTTTACTAACAACGATACTGTCTCTTAAAAGAAAATGCTATTTTTATAATAGGGTAAGTTACTTACTATGGGCATTGTATTTTAATTTTCAGGTGACCTTTTGACTCCAGGTCATCTAAAGGCCTCTACCAGTATAACTGCAACCCCCTATTCAGGCAAGTAGATACTAACTACCTATTTGTACCTGCTACAGGGACTCCGGGAGATGTACAATTTGACCTCTTCTTCATAAGCAATGGACCATCAGGACAACAACGCAAAAGAAGCTACTATTGCTCAGGTCAAGATGAGCTATGGATAAAACAATGTGTGTGATTCTGGTGGTATTTTCTCAGGGGCTCAGTCTTTTGGTGCTCCAGGAAAAGTTTCTTATGGTTCATCTCAAGTCCAGCAATTTGGAGGCGCACCGGACAATGACCATGTTCATCTCCTTCAGAAGCTGATGGGGACTCCAGTGCACACTACTACCTTCAGGCTCAAGCACATTAGGGGCCAAGTAGTTGCTTTCTGGTACGCAGACCATTTAAAATTTTAAAACACTTGATTTGCAGCTAATATCAGCTTGTGAAAGTTGTGATACTGTAAATTTTTTTCATACAGTGCTGATGCCGGGGGGGGGGGGGGGGGGGGGGGTATGTTCGCACTCTCGCTGTTGACATGTTTGGAAATCATGCAGTCCAGAAGGTTAAGTTTCTCCAACTCTGATCCAATATGTGCATGTTTTTTTTCTTTTACTAGAATGAATTCTAAAGCAGCAGGGCATAAATTGATCTTGAACTCCCAGAGTAACTAGTAACTTATTGATTAATTTTCCATCAACCATGGCCCACAATCCTACAAAAGGATATTCATTGGCCATCTGATGGATGATGTTTTAGGTCTGAGCCTTCATATGCACGGTTGCCGGGTCATCCAAAAGGTAAGCTCAAGAATTCCCCTTTATATTTATTTAAGAGTAAAATACATGGCCGGTCCTCGAACTTGTCTCAAAGTGTCATCTAGGTCCCTAAACTCTCAAAATGTATTTTTAGATCCCTAAACTTGTCCGGAGGTGTCATTCAGAGTCCCTAAACTCTCAAGATGCATCTTCAAGTCCCCAAACTTGTCTTGATATATCATTTTGGCCCATAAACTCTCACGGTGAATTTTCAAATTCCTAAAAATTACCATTAATTAATTGTATGGATTGTTTATTAAGCTATTTTTTCAGCCAATTCATTTATAAATCTTACGACTAAGACCATTTTAATTCTGAATTATTTGCTTATTAATCATACATCGGGGGTTAATATAGATCAATTGATAGCAACGATGTATATTATAGTTTTCCTGTTTAACATGGAGATATCAATGCTAATTCTGAATATTTTCTACTAACTATTTTATATTTTGTATGCTCTTTGTATAAGTTTATTAAGATAATTTGTTCTTATTCTCAATAAAAATTAAAATAGCATTTTTAATTAAATTTAAAGTAGCAAAAGAACTTTTCATTAACTCAAAGTAGAAAAACAATATTTATATTAAATTAAAAATAGCATCTTGAGAGTTTAGGGACTTGCATGACACCGATAGAGAAGTTTATGGAGCTAAAAATATATTTTCAGATATTAGGGACCTATGTGACACCTTGGAACAAGTTTAGGGATCTGAAAATGCATTTTGAGAGTTTAGGGACCTAGATGACACCTTAAGACAAGTTCGAGGACCGCCCGTGTATTTTACTCTTTATTTAATAGCAGCTCAGATTCAGAAAATGCTTTAGATGGCCTAGCCTCCATTGTTTTTTCTGCCTGTCAAGTGACTTAACATTCTCTTTTTTTTTTACAGAAACCTTTTATTTGCTGTCTTTTTAGGCTTTTGAAGTGGCAGAACACGACGACAAATTGGCCATGGCCATGGAGCTCGATCAGAAAGTGCTCAGATGTGTTCGCGACCAGTACGCGAACTATGTGATCCAGAAATGCATCAAGTGTGTGCCATCGAGCGCAAATTTCTTCACCATAGCTGGAGGCGCTGTTATGGTGAAGAAATTTGCCACGCAGACCACAGCCATGAGCTACCACAAGTATGCCTCGAATGTGATCGACAAGCTAACCTTCGGCTGCCACCATGACCGGCAGCTCATCACGAGCGAGATCACCGCCGCTGGAGGCGGCCAGCACTCCGATCACATTAATCATGGTTGGTGATGGTGGCCTGTGATCCATCCATCAATTTCTGTTCGCTTGTACTGCTAATAATAGGAATTGCATGCAGCATTAGAAAATGTGATGTGAATGCCGTGATGTACTTGCAGAGTTGCAGGACATGATGATCGACGCGAATGCCACCTCGGTGATCCAGAGGATGGTGGTGACAGCGGAGGAGCGGCAGGTGCGCGTGCTGGTGGATGTGGCCAGGAGCAACACGACCAAGCAGATGAGGTACACGCACGGGAGGTGCGTCATCGCCGCCATAGAGAGGTTCCGCTTCCTCGCCGCTAGGGGTACGGACGCCCTACCTTGCCCTGGTTACCGTTGTTGATGATTGATGACTAGGCCTCATTTGGTTTGTGCGGCGTGCTAGTGAATAGTGACATTTTGACCGCTAATTACGGTGTCAAACAAAGTCAGTTTACAAAACCAACTTTAGAACCCCCGCGCTAGTGACCCTAAAGAATCTAACGAGGCCTTTGACCGCGCGATTAGAGGATGGTTACTGTAGCATCACTGTAGCAAATCATCGATTAATTACCGTCATTAAATTCATCGCGAGAAGTTACACCCATTCCTGAAAAAAATTTGCAAATAAATTTTATTTAGTACACCATGCATAGAAAATTCTTTTATAGAATGGAATAGAATGGGGGAAACAAATAAGGCCTCCCTCGACAGCAGCAACACTGACATGGCTAGACCTGCTATCTGCTGACTGTTGCTGCTATTGTTTTTGCAACGAGGGCCCAGTGCGACCTCCACTCCATGGACTAGTGAGAGAAGGCCCACCCCAGTCAAGTTGGCTGGTGCCTAGTGATTGATCATGAGTAAATTTTCTTAGTAGCACCAAAATTTTGATGCCTTCTCTATGAGTAAATTTTCTTAGTAGCACCAAAATTTTGATGCCTTCTCTTAGTGACATAGAAATTTTTGAGTTCCTCTCAGTGCTATCGAATCTATGAACTATCCCCTCAGTGTCATATCTATTAAGGATCTGTCAAAATTTTGACCAAACATAGAAGTTTGAGTAGATTGCACCATGGAAAATGACTTTTGGACCCCTTATCCTTTCACTCTCATCCATTCCTCTCCCTCTCATCCAGGCGCTCACACCATGTCGACCCTCTACCCAACGCCCACTCCTCCCCGGCGGCACTACTCCTCTCCTCTCTCGGCGGGCGGCGGGTTGCGCCCCCCCTCCCCAAGTGGGCGCGCGGCACGGCCCCATGAGCTGGTTTTCACCTCTTTACCCAAGTAATCCAATGGTATTGATTCGTGAGCTTGATTTTGACTTTTTACAAGTTTGCACATATGTATCGATTGCAGACAAGGTTTTGATTATCTTAGCCTGTGCTGTCCACTTTACTTAGTTTGCCATGTTTGCCTTGGAAAAGTGGAATTTGTGCAGCTAAGGAAGCAAAACAAAGGATTCTGCAAAATATGCCTGAATTGGATTATCTTCATCGATAAGAATGCTGTTGTTGATCCTGATGTGGTAACTGCATGCATATACCCAACTTTTTTTTTCTAATCACGATATTGTCTTTGTCCGTCAATTCTTGGGGGAGGGGGGGAGCACTATAAATCTCTTGATCATATTATATCTATTTGCTAGTTCTTCCCTTGTATAATTTTGGATATATTTTTAGAAAGAATGTCAAGTTAGTTTACACTATTTAGAGACTTGATTAGTTGTCTCCAATATGTACTTGTCTTTTCTGACAACAGTTCATGTGCATCTCCAGGTAGAGACAGATCACATAGATGCAGAGACCAGCGAAATTTTGTTTAAATACTACCGGGAAGAAATTAAAGATAGAGAACATTTGACATTGGTTGACCTATAAGAAATTATTGTTTGTCTTAATAGATGGCTTAAATGTAAAGGAGTGAATTTAGAAAAAAAAATCCAGATGATCGTCACAAGCCAGATGTTGTTTTGGAGGATGAAATATCTTATCGTTTTGAAGATGATACCCCAATGATGAAGAGAAACCTCAGCCTAATTTGCAGCCGAAGATTGCTAAAAGGGTTCCGGAACAAAACAAGATATGTTTTCCCTCCCTTGTTCTGAATAACATCAAACTAATCTATCTAAGAAGAACTTTAGGTGTTAGTCTTTTGAGTCATCTAGACACATTTGAATGGAAAGTTGTTGGCTGTTTTGTTAGATGTTGTTGGTGAAAAATCTGAACACTAACAGCTAATGTTCTTCTCAGATAGATTAGTTTGATGTTATTATGAACAAGGGAGGGAAAACATCTCTTGCATTGTTCCTAAACCCTCTTAGTAATATTCGGCTGCAGACTATTCTGAGGTTTCTTTTCCATAACTGGGGTGTCATCATCTTCAAAACCATAAGATATTTCATCCTCTGCAACAGCAGCTGACTTATGACCATCATCTGGATTTTTTTCTAAATTCATTTCTTTACAGTTAAGCCCTCTATTAAGATAAACACTAATTTTTTCTAGGTCAAACAATATCAAATGTTCTCTATCTTTAATTACTTCCTAGTAGTCTTTAAAAAAAATTTCGCTGGTCTCTGCATCCATGTGATTTGTCTCTACCTAGAGATGCACATGAACTATTGTCAGAAAAGACAATTACATATTGGACAGAATAAATCGGGTTTCTAAATAGTATAAACTGCCTTGACATTCTTTCTAAAAAGAAATCCAAAATTATTGCAGGGAAGAACTAGAAAATAGATACAATATGGTGAAGAGATTAATAGTACATTCTCCCTCCTCCCCAATGAATTGATCGACTAAGACAATATTGTGATTTGAAAAATAGTTGGGTATATGCATGCAGTTACCATATCCGAATCAGCAGCAACATTATTCTCGATCAAGATAACCCGGTTCAGGCATATTCAGCAGAATCCTTTGTTTTGGTTCCTCAGCTACACAAATTCCACTTTTCCAAGGCAAACATGGCGAACTGAGTAAAGTGGACAGCACAGGCACTGATAATCATAACTTTTTCTACAGTCGACACGTATGTGCCAACCTAGTGATTGATCATGAGTAAACTTTCTCAGTGCCATCAAACTTTTGATGCCTTCTCTTAATTCCATAGAAATTTCAAGTTCCCCTCAGTGCCATCGAGTCTACGAACTATCCCCTCAGTGTCACATCCGTTAGGGATCGGTCAAAATTTAACGGAACATAGCAGTTCGAGCAGAGATTGCACCATGGGAAATGACTTTTGGACCCCTTATCCTTTCACTCTCACCTCTCCCTCTCCATCCAGGTGCTCACACCCCGCCAGCCCTCAACCCAATGCCTACTCCTCCCTGGCGGCGCTGCTCCTCTCCTCTCCCGGCGGGCGGCGGGTTGCTCCTCCCCCCTCCCCCCACAAGTGGCCGTGCGGCACCCAAAGAGGGCGGTACAGCGTGGCCCCATGAGTGAGTTTTTACCTCTGTACTCAGGTAATCCAATGGTATTGATTCGTGGGCCTAATTTTGACTTTGTACAAGTTCGCACATATGTGCCAACTGCAGAAAAAGTTTTAATTATCTGTGCCTGTGCTGTCCACTTTATTCAGTTTGCCATGTTTGCCTTGTAAAAGTGGAATTTGTGTAGCTGAGGAAGCAAAACAAAGGATTATGCAGGATATGCCTGAATCAGATTATCTTGATCGAGAAGAATGCTACTGTTGATCCTGATGTGGTAATTGCATGCATATACCTAACTTTTTTATTCTAATCACGACATTGTCTTTGTCCATCAATTCTTTGGGCGGGGGAGCACTATAAATCTCTTGACCATATTATATCTATTTGCTAGTTCTTCCCTTGTATAATTTTAGATTTATTTTTAGAAAGAATGTCAAGGTAGTTTATACTATTTAGAAACCTGATTCGTTCTCTCCAATATGTACATGTCTTTTATGACAACAATTCATGTTCATCTCCAAGTAGAGATAGATCACATAGATGCAGAGACCAGCAAAATTTTGTTTAAATACTAATGAGAAGTAATTAAAGATAGAAAACATTTGACATTGGCTGACATAGAAGAAATTAGTGTTTATCTTAATAGATGGCTTAGCCATAAAGGAGTGATTTAGAAAAAAAATCCAAATGATGGTCACAAGCCAGATGCTATTTCGGAAGATGAAATATCTTATGGTTTTCAAGAGGATGATACCCCAACTATGAAAAGAAACCTTAGACTAATTTGCAATCGAAGATTGTTAAGAGGGTTCCGGAACAAAACAAGAGATGTTTTCCCTCCCTTGTTCAGAATAACATCAAACTAATCTATCTGAGAAGAAATTTAGTTGTTAGTCTTTTGAGTCATCTAGACACATTTGAACGGAAAGTTGTTGGCTGTTTTGTTAGATGCTGTTGGTGAAAAATCTGAATACTAACAACTAAAGTTCTTCTCAGATAGATTAGTTTGATGTTATTCTGAACAAGGGAGGGAAAACATCTATTGCTTTGTTTTGAAACCCTCTTAACAATCTTCGGCTGTAGACTATTTTGAGGTTTCTTTTTCATAACTGGGGTATCATCATCTTCAAAACTATACGATATTTCATCCTCTGAAACAACATCTGACTTGTGACCATCATCTGGAACTTTTTCTAAATTCACTCCTTTACGGTCAAGCCCTCTATTATGGTAAACACTAATTTCTTCTAGGTCAAATAATATCAAATGTTCTCTATCTTTAATTACTTCCCAATAGTCTTTAAATAAAATTTCGTTGGTCTCTGCATCTATGTGATTTTGTCTCTACCTGGAGATGCACGTGAACTGTTGTCAGAAAAGAAAGTACATATTGTAGAGAACAAATCAGGTTTCTAAATAGTATAAACTACCTTGACATTCTTTCTAAAAAGAAATCCAAAATTATGCTGGGAAGAACTAGAAAATAGATACAATATGGTTGAGAGATTTATATTAAGCTACATGTTCCCGCCTCCCCCAATGAATTGACCGACAAAGACAATATTGTGATTTGAAAAATAGTTGGGTATATGCATGCAGTTACCACATCCGAATCAGCAGCAGCATTCTTCTCGATCAAGATAATCTGGCTTAGGCGTATTCTGCAGAATCCTTTGTTTTGATTCCTCAGCTATACAAATTCCAGTTTTCCAAGGCAAACATGGTATAGTGGACAGCACAAGCACTGATAATCAGAACTTTGTCTGCAGTCGACACATATGTGCGAACCTGTAAAAAATCAAAATAGGCTCACGAATCAATACCATTAGATTACCAGAGTATAGAGGTGAAACCCGCTCGGGGGGGGGGGGGGGAGGATAGCCCACCGCCCGCTGGGAGAGGAGAGGAGCAGCGCCGCCGGCGAGGAGCAGGCACTGGGTAGAGGGCTGGCTTGGTGTGAGCGCCTGGATGGGAGGGAGAGGAATGGATGCGAGTGAAAGGATAAGAGGTAGAAAAGTCATTTTTCATGGTGCAATCTACTCGAACGGCTATATTCCGTTTAATTTTGATGGATCCCTATCGGATGTGCATTAAGAGGATAGTTCATAGATTCGATGGCACTGAGGGGAACTCAAAAATTTCTATGGCACTAAGGGAAGGCATCGAAATTTTAATAGCACTAAGGAAATTTACTCACTGGTCATCGGTGAAGAAGAGATCTTTATTCTAGGCTGGCGGTAGGGAATGCTTATGTGAACAAAGCTTGCTTAGTCAATAAAAATTCTTTGCGGTGGATCATAGCCTGTCAATTCATATTCAAGTCTTAGACTTAGTATGGCTACTTGCATTTTCGGCTAAGCTCAGGGAGTGGTGACTTCGTTCACAGTAAGACATATGCAATAACTTTGTTAATCTCAAGATCAGCTAGCTCATCTCTGGTAGATCTTCATAAGTGTGAGAGTGCGTGTGGGGATGTATGTGAGAGAGCATCTGTATCTATTTTTTGTTTCTCATTAAAAGAAAGAGAAAACTCTTTAAGCTACTGATGTTGATGTTTATTAGTAACTTAGCAGGCCGCACTCCGCAAATCGCGCGGCTAAGAATGTGATTCATCATAGTGCAATTTAGCATGCACTTTCCTCGCCCTGTTATCTCCCTTCCCTGATCTCAAATCGATATTTTCGTAGGTTATTAATCGCTAGAGGTAGTTGTTCTATCATTAGAGATTTGCAAGCTATGTTTTGCTTGGTTGCTTGTTGATGCCATAGCCCCGAGCTATGGAGTTCAAACCTGGTCCAACACATCCAATTACTTATGGTGTGATTGGTTGCTCAGATTTGTCCTGGCCAGACCCGCCGGATGTAAGTTGGCCTAGTTTGGTTGCCTGCACCAGATGTTGGGACCATGGTTCCCCTAACCGTCGGTAACCGGTCCGGTTTGATCCGGTATAAACCGGTCCAAATTCAAAATTTAAATTTGAATTCAAAAAAAATGAAAAATTCTCAAAAAATTCCTAAAAATACTTCAAGATGCGACAAATTTAATGGTGTCAAGTTTTCTCAAAAATTCGTTCATTTAGTATAGTTTGCGGGGATTTAAAGTTAAACAAAAAAAAACGTGCATACAAAAATATACAAATACAATGTAAAAGTAGTACAAAAGAGGGTTGGAGGGTTCATTTAGACTAAAATATGTTATACAAACATTTATTTAGTATACTTTGCGGGCATTTGAATTTAAACCAAAAAAGAAAAAAAATTGAATTTGACTGGTTACCAGTCAAACCGGCCGATTACCAGTCAAACCGGCCGGTATACCGGTCAAACCGGCCGGTAAACCGGTCTAACCGGCCGGTATACCGGTACGAACCGGTTGAACGGGAAAGTTTGAATTTAAATTTGAATTTGTCTGGTTCCGACCGGTAACCGGCCAAACCGGTCCGGTATACTGGAACCGGAGGCCGGCGGTTACCGGTTAGCGGTCGGTAAGTTGAACCTGGTTGGGACTGGCTCGCGGTGTGCACAACCAGCCGTTCAGCCCCGCTCTTGTACGGGTGGTGTGGAGAAATTGGGTGTTTCTCCCAAGCCAAGCTTGGGAGATGCAAGGCATCTGCTCCGTGTGAGGTGAAAAGCATGGGCGCATGCAGAAACAGGAAAGCAGTCAACATTTTGTAGTAGCTAGGCTAGATAGGTGGAGGCAACCAATCATCTTCACCCTGCATGTGTTGGGCCTGGTCAACAACAGCCTGGTTCCCACCTGCATGCTAGGTTTTGCTCGCACGAGAACCAACCATGCCCACATGTCCCTGCTTCGTGGATTAAGAGATTTGACAGTATTCCTTGTTGCTCCGGGTAGTGGGACACACTTCCTTTCTTATCGAGAGCCCCATATTAATGAAATAAAAGGTGCTATTTTCAAGGGTTCAACAACTGTAAAGAAAAAACTGGTTAATATGAAAAACACATCTATAAGTGCAAAGGAAGACGTTGATTACATACTTTGTTCATGCGAGAGGTAGTGAAAACCTTCCTGTAATACTAGCAAGGGTGCCCGTGCTAACGCTACGGGTAAATTTCAGACATACATTAGATAACACATGATCCATATTCCAAACTGAGAAATATATGGTTCACACAGGTTGACTTTTAATTAGTTCAACATGACTTGGATCAATAACTTCAACATCACTTGGACTACCCATGTCTTGCGATCAAAATGAAAATGTAAAAATTTATCGTACCTTCATAACACAATTCTATATAACCAGCATCAAGCATTGAACTTTAGCCATATCTCATGCTGCTGAGCAACTGATGTTGTTTTGTTGTAGTCGGCTATCCATTAGCTTAGCACATTGCTAGGCTGCAATCAATACTTTACAACCATTGATGCAAAAAAAAAAATTATGTTTCATTTTCCATTCAGCAGCATTCTTTTTTTTTAAAAAAAATGGGGAGATAAAGCGGGCAGCACTCAATTATCCATACCAGAAAGATCAAATGGGGTTACATTATTGAATCTGGCTTCTCGGGAGCAAATTCAGGTTAGTTAGACAATGATTGGGCAAACCTGGATGTCTTCACTCTTCAGGCCACACCATGTCTATCTCTGATCCTATTTTAAGAGAATGCCACATAAATGAATGTGATGATCTCTATTGAGCTATTGGAAAATTAACTTCAACGCTGTGCTGCATCTGTTCAAATGAGTAATAGAAACAGATATGCAAGCAAGCAGGCAATGTATCTCCATGGTACAAAGATTTTTTACTCATACAACCATGGATCCTCCAATCAGACAGGTCCACCTCCCACCACAGCAAGGGATTCGGCGCGGCGGCGGCGCGTGGGGCAGCCCGCGCACGTGGGCAGCCATGGTCGGCACGGGGCAGCAGCGGCCGGCTGGAGAGCTGCGTGGGGCAGCGGCGGCCGAAGAAAAAAGGAGGGGAAGAAAAAAAAGGAAAAAGAGAGAGGAGTGCGGACTCGATTACTCGAACCGCGGCCGACTAGCGGGCGGCGCGCAGGAGTGAGGCGGGGGAGCGCGGCGTCGATTCCAATGCTGCTGTGTTTGTACGGCGTTGTTTAGTTACAAAATTCAAAATTTCAAAACTATCATCTCGAAAAGGAATTTTACATGCATAAAATATTAAATCTAGACGAAATAAAAAACAAAGTGCATAGTTTGCTTGTAAATTGCGAGACGAATTTAATAAACCTAATTAGGCTATGATTAAACACTAAATTGCTACAGTAACTGCTACAGTATACATGTGCTAATGATGGGTTGATTAGTTTATTTTAATAAATTTGTCTCATAGTTTACAGATGAGTTCTGTAATTAGTTTTGTAATTAGTCTATATTTAATACTTCAAATGTGCAAAGATTTTATTTCAAAAACTTTACAAGCGCAACTAAATGATGCCTAGGTAAAGAATATTTTGCCTATTTCAGCGGGGGATCGTTTTGTTAGGTTACCTTAGCAAAGAATAATCGATGATTTAGTAGATAGATAAATTATACCATGACACTTTGAGTTGGTACGCATAGCAATCCTCAAAGAAAATATAAAAGCTTTAAGTGAAACTTAAAGTGGAATCGAGTATCAGATTTCACATGACAGAATTGGCTGTACCCTGCGGGCTGCGGCACTTATTTTAAATGGTTTTCTTGATAAGTGAGTGCTCGATCCACTGACCGTCGTATTGGTGCATGTACCTGTCGTGCAGAAAAACCCAAGACGTACTCGAACTACCGAAGCAAATTAAAGTTGGATACTCATAAGCAGCCAAAATTCATCATCATTTCTGTCACACCATATAATAATGTGTGAAACCATTATTTGGCGTCGATCACCACCACTTTGTTCAATGCAATATACATTGACCATAAGAGCAAGTATTATGAGGGGCGTTGAGCCGGCTGGATTCCTACGTGGCTGGAGAGAGAGAGCATGAGAGAGAGTGTGCGGGCGGCTGCCGAAACGCCCGCAGCGAGCCGGCGAAATCAGAAATCCTCTCACTGCCAGGCATTAAATACTAGTGGACTCCACCCCATGCATGGTGACCTGGCACCGCTCTCAGCCGGCTGCCGACGAATTCTATAAGAGCAAGTATTGTGGCGGGCGAACAACGGGCTGAATCACCGGTGGCAGAGAGAGAAAAGGAGAGAGAATGTCGAACGGGCGTCTCGCAAAACGCCGGGCGGAAGCGGGCGAACTGTGATGCCATTGGCTGCATGCGCTGCAGAGCTCCTTTCATTGGCCCGCATGCGGCTGCATGTGCTGGAGCGCAGCTCCCGATGCTGCTACCTGCCACGGTGGAGTTTTATTTCGCCGTGAGCCGGCGGAATCATTGCCCTTGCTCTAAACCATGCTCTAATGCTTATGGCCACACGTCCCAAGAAGGAGCATCACTTGTCAACTGTCATATCTGACCATCATGCCAAGCCATATGCCCTTTCAGTCCCGAATTATAGTCGTTCTGCCTTTTCTCAATTCATAGTTTTACTATGCACCTAGGCATTATATACATGTTGATACATAGTAAAGCTTATAAATCTAGAAAAATTAAAATAACTACTAATTTAAAATGGATGGAGTACCTGGCTACGACGCACCAAATCCGACCCTGAGCCTACTAGATGGTGCCGGTAGAGATATTTATTCCAGTATTTATTCACTTTCTTATAAGTTATATATTATACCAAAAAAATTGGTCTATAATGAGTATCATTGTAAAAAAGATCAATTATTGGTGATTATTTTATGCTATCTACTCGCTCAAGCCTTTATTCGAGCACCGACTAACACGCGCATATATAGGTATAGGCTCCGGCAAGTGGATTTTATAAATCCTAATGCTATATATACCAGTACAATTATATATAAATATGATAAATAGTTGTACTAGTCAAGCCTTTATTGTAAGGTTGAGCACTGTGCACCGTCACTTTTATTTGTTCCTGGTTCTATTCTAGCTAGGAGCGAGCCTGGGATACCTTTTCTGCCATAGGCAAACGCAAACGCATGCACATTTGTGGCTGTCGACGTCGTGTGCCTTGTCTGGTCGACAGGGAAAAGGCAGGTCGCGCTTGATGGTTGGTTCAGAGTGACCTGCATCACAGGAAACCTTTCTTAGCCATAGACCTTCAAGTGTATTGGGCATGCACGATACGGGCGTAGATTAATTTGTTCGGTATGCCGGCCATGAGAAGTTCGTGACAGACGACGGAAATGATTTTTAAAACTGCCCAATTGTATCCCCACTAATACTGTGAATTTATCACCGTAGACTTTGGTGTTTGATCGGCCTCTACTTCCTGCACGCGCGGCTAGTCGTGCTGCCGTCGTCGCAGAAGCCACCCTGCTGCTGCTCCCCCGCCATCCACCGTCTCCGCCGCCGCCGCTAACCATGCGCCTCCGACCTGAGCTCTCCTGCTCGGTCCCTAGCCCACCAGATATCAAACCACCGCTCCCGGCCGACAGCATCCCCATCACCGCCCGCAACCCGCCACCACTGTCGGTCGTCCTTCCACCCCCTCCCGGCCTCCCCCCTCTTCTAATGCTGCTGATGACCATCGGCACCCTGGCAAACACGCCTCCCTTAACCCGGCCCGCTCGGGAAGATGAATAGTGCGACGTTGGGAGCTCCAATTGCATATACGATGAATAGATTTTCCCCGGGATGGGGGAGTGGGTGGTCTTCGAGGATTTCCCATTCCGGAGGCTACACAAAAGAGAACGATGTGCATATATGGTCGACCTTTTTGCCATGTAAATGTGTGTGACATGCAGGGGTGTTGGTGAAGAGTAAAGGCTTGATCATGGATTTTTTTTTTGACTTAAGGCTTGATCATGGCTGGAAAAAAGGGGCAGCTAATCTCATCTTGTTTGGTCCAAAAGGGTATAATAGTCTTTTCACTAGTGTTACAATTGATTAAAACATGAGGGTATAAATAAAGTGAAATGACCAAATGATACGGTGGCAGCAAATCTTCAATTCCGCTGGCACGGTTGGGATCCTTAAACGCCACTCTTTCGTATATGTCAAGATCCTCAGTTTTCCATAGTACTCTGTTATTTTCAACTTATAGTTCATTTTACCTTCTATCGTAGTTTGAACTTGTATAATTTAGACCAAGTTCATAAAAAGAATAATCAATATTTACAACTAGATCAAATTAGTTTAATTGAATCCACCAAATATTGAAATATCCTATGCATTTTTTTGGTATCATAGATGTTATTATATCGTTCTATATACTTGGCCAAAATTATACAAGGTACTTTTGGTTAGGGTAACTGAGCTATATATAATTTGAAACGAATGGTATGCATTGCAAACCGTTCACATAAAAATATTATGGTATGCATTGCCGTTTTAGTGCATATTGGCATATATATTATCATGATGGGGACTTTAGCATTGGGTTCCGGTTGTGGATACATCCATACTTTTTCTCTCAGCTGGGTTGATGATAACACCTGCAAGTGACATGAATAGAAATTTGCCTCTATTCTTTTCATGGCGATCGTGACACAGAAATTGAGACCCGTCCACATCGGATCGATCACAAGAAGATATCCTTTAATTTCTTAATTTCTCCAGGTGCTTTCAGAAAGTTTGCCAGCCCTTTATCTAAAGAACAAAGAAACAGTGCGGTACTAGCGGTAGAGTACCAAGAAAAGGAGTTTTGTTTCAAACCCATAAATTAAATGGGAGGTGATTGGGGACTTGCTTTTTTGTTTGTGCACTTCAAGTTTACTAACTTCATACTAGGTGGCTAACCATATGAAAAGTAGCAGACAAAGATGGAACAAACTCTGTAGTCTCCATTCCAAAAACATGCAACCAGACGAAAGGTTAGAGGAACGGCCTAAAAGCATTTTTGGAAGTAATAATCTCTTGCCCATCACATTCAAGCATGCATCCATATATGCTTATTTTAACATGGTAGCAAAAGCCTGAGCAAACACTAGCTATGCATAACACTTTCTTGCACATCACATTCAACTATTCAAGCATCCATATATGCACACAGCCACACTATCTGTTAAAAAATCATAGGGAACCAACCTTACTTAGCAACCATTGGTAGATATGGAGACAGGAGAGTTATGTTCGCTGGCTAACAAAGAGACAATTATCAACTGACCTTTTTTTAACCATTGGCATCTTTAAAAATTCTCCAAAATAATAAACAAGGACAAGCCTTGATCTCATTCTATTACAAAATGTTACGGAATATTCTGCAATTATGAAGAAATGAGCTAGCTCCCACATGCGAAACCCTGCTATTATTACTAATCTCTCATGAAACCATTTCTTCCTAACTCCCCCACTTCCCGTTTCCCCTTTATAGTCTTCTTCCCACCATCACTACCACCATCTCTCCCTCCCTCTCTAGGCCTCACCCATATTAGCTAGCGTTCTTGCAAGAGAGAGGGGGAGTGGAGAGCAGAGACGAGGGAGTGAAGAACAGCTCTCTCTCTCTCTCTCTCTCTCTCTCTCTCTCTGTGTGTGTAACTGTGTACAATTCACTCACATATACCCACATCGACACGCTTGTTGAACTGAATTTGGCAAGAGGATGATGTGGTCTCATGAGCCGGCAACCGAGCAGAAGGCCTCGCTGACTCGGCGGATGAGCTCCGTCGCCAAGCTGACGACGGCCTCCTCGTCCTTGGCCAACCTCCTCTCCGTCTTCATCGGAGCCAACTCCCCGAAGCCCAGGCCGAGGCGGAGCTTCGATGCCGGCGGGGTCGTCGGGCTCGGCATCGTCGCAGACATGAGCCGACCCTGTCTGACCGGGGCCGAGCCGATCGCCATCGGCCCCGCGGCGAGGCGCCGCGCACGCGAGGAGGACGAGCTCTCCGAGAGCTACACTTGCGTCATCACGCACGTTGCCGGCGCTGGCGGCGGCAGCGTCCGCAAGCGGGTGTACCGCGGGTTCGGCGGCGGCAGCTGGCTTGTGGAAGCCGATGATGAGGTGCCCGCGCAGGCGGCCGACTTCCTGAGCCGCTGCTGCCTGTGTGACAAGAGGCTTGATGGGCTCGACATCTACATGTACAGGTGAGTGCAGTTTCGTCGTTAATTTCCTGCAAGAACTATACAGACATACGGTTGACGGGACCATGCTGAGCGCCCATTTAATCAAGATGTTTTGGACAAACAAAACAAACCAAAACCATAGTTTAATCATGATTGGAGTTAGTAGCATCTTAAGTTAGTTATAGATATGAAATGAAACTGGAATAAACAGATCCAACTGGGAAGTTTGTCGTGCAGCTTTATTTAAAATTTCTCTTTTTTACTCAGCAAAGATGACCAAATATAATTAATTTTATCTAGGTGCTGTGTCATATAAGACAGCTAAGCTGGATATAGGTACACAATATGTCAATTAATCCAACAAACAAGATAAATCTGTAATCCTCAGTGCTCACAACTATTAGTCTGAAAATATAATCCCCCCTTTTAGCTCAACTCAACAAGAATGTAAATTGTCAACTTTTTTGTGCCACAAATATAGCTCCAGTCATCTTACTTTTGGAAAGCTCAACTTTTAGGTTTTTAATCACAAGCAGCAGTTGAAAAGACCAGTTCCTTAAATACTGATTACCTACTTGTTCTTGGCCTGGAACTGCAGGGGTGAGAAAGCTTTCTGCAGCTTGGAGTGTCGATGCCATCAGATGCTAATGGACGATAGTGCTGAGAGCTGCGGATCTGAAGCTCTCAGGGCCACTGAACTGCAAATGGTAACAGTATCGCCGCACTCTGCGCCGATGGCCTTCTCACCAAGCATAGCAGCGGCATAGTTGACCGAATGCATGATGCTGCTAAGCTGCTCCCCAACCAGCAAAGAGTATAGAGATGAAACAGGCCATTTAAACAAATCGAACATATAGAGTGATTTCTAAAAGTGCTTCTTAATCATGACATGAATAAAAGAGAGGAAGAAAATTTTGAGATACTGCTCGCTCTTTTCTGTATGAAGTGGAGTAATTAGCAAAGAAATTTGATACCCTGTCTCAAATGATATCATGCTTCAAGAACTTTGTTTTATATCGTGTCCTTCTCCAAATTCCAGAAAGGTAGTTTTGACACTGGAAAAAATGGTTAACTGCTCAGTTATATTCCTGATTCTCAATTAGACTTCCCTGAAAAACTGTATTTTCTAGGCAAATTTTCAAACTGCACATACTTGTATACTGAAGGAGATTATCCGAAGAGTACAGTTCTCAATCTATCCAGATAATAAGTGGTCATAACTACAATATATACATCGATATTTAAATTTGAATTTTATTTCAAAAAAAATTGAATCTTTATTTCTTGATGACAATATTCTTTTGCGACTATCCAATTAGAAAGCATGATAAGCATAAAACAAAGCTCAGCAGGTTTTAAACCTGAATATTTTTGTCTATGTTCAATTTTCCTGCTGAGGTTTCCAGTGGTGTTTACCAGTTTACCATGCACAGTGTCAATTAAAAGTGGCCATGGTAACAGTGGTGCCCTATACTGTTAAATGGCTGATCAGAAGTTCACTAATTCTAGATAGGCTGCTTTCATACTCACTTGCAATAAAATGAGCTTAGATTATATTATTAGATGGATCAACTACATCACCTCCCAACCTTACTATGTCTTTCTGAATCTTGATCTATGTCGATTGGCAAACAAAAGCTTATTAGTACCGACAGGAGAGCAGGGTTTGGTAGTGGTGTAATGTGCCTCAGTTCCATGCTCAATAATTTTCTTGCATCAAGGAGGATGAATATCTGAAAAAAAGTAGGATTATCGTCATTTCCGCAGGGATCAATAGGTAAATTATACACAATATGTACAAGATCTGATATGTTAAACTTTTCTATGTGACTTCCGGTAAAAGAAAATTAATACCAGAATAGAACCACACAAAAAAATTTGATGGATATGGGCCACCCAAAAAATGGAAATATCAAAGTTAAGTACTTGAAGGCTGGAAGCTGTAAATTAAAAGAAAAGCATCCATTTGCTATTGTTTGAATGTTGAATGAAACTAAACAATATTGAGGAAAATAGATGAGCACCAAGTTGAAGAATTCCAACTTCTAAGTGCTTCGGAAAAATAAAAGCTGGAAAGTAACAAGATAAGTCAACATGGTCTTGCATGAAAGGTACACATGACCCTGAATGCCATTCTGTAATTTTGTTCCACATATTTATGTGTTTGTATGTTGGCATGTTACAACGTATGCACTCCATATCTCCAACTTTCAATGTGCTCTATCCAGGGCCATATAGGATATGGCATCCTGGCAACTACGGATAAGGACATCTATTTTTCCAAGAACCTAGTCTCTTTGCACCATTGCAGTACCAAGTCAGTTTTGTTAATTCGAGTTGAAAGACAGAATCTAGGTAAGTTTTATGCTTTCCTCGAGAGTGATGACTCATATCTTTTCTTTTGTTATGCATAATAAATATAGAATATCAAAAGTGAATAGTTATGGGAATTAAGTTATTATTATCATGCTAAAAAATGGTATGCAGAATTTGTTCCATGTTATCAGGCATAAGAGAAAAGTGCTGCAGATTGATGATACTTGAACATTAATTGCATGCAGAAATGCACAAAATGTTTAGTTATGAGTTATGAAAGACGGGCATGGAGATGTTATTCTATTGAACATTAATTGCATGTAGATATCCAAGAGTATGTGAAAATAATGAGTCAATTGGCATAGAATATTAATTTAAACCACTTATTCAATTGAATTGTATGCAACACGAATGATGGGTAAAACAAACCATTCATTGAAATAGTATATTTACCTAGCCCTCATAAAAGAAGTATATGCTCTGGTGAAGCATCTGCATAAAGTATTCCAAAGTATTTATTCCATATATCTAGCTAAAAGAATTAATTCTATTAGAGTCATGTCCACAGAATAAGAAGTGATTTGCTTACACTAAATCTTGTAGAAAATATAATCTCTCGGCGTGTTGCCTTATAATACACTCTAACAAGCTATCTGGAAAAAATGGTTAACTGCTCAGTTGTATTCCTGATTCTCAATTAGACTTGTATACTGAAGGAGATCATTCGAAGAGTACAGTAATCAATCTATCCAGATAATAAGTGGCCATAACTACGATATATACATAGATGTTTAAATTTGAATCTTTCATGATGACAATATTCTTTTGTGACTATGATAAGCATAAAACAAAGCTCAGCAGGTTTTAAACCTGAATATTTTTCCCTATGTTCAATTTTCCTGCTGAGGTTTCCAGTGGTGATTACCAGTTTACCATGCACAGTGTCAATTAAAAGTGGCCATGGTAACAGTGGGTGCCCTAAACTGTTAAATGTCTGATCAGAAGTTCACTAATTCTAGATAGGCTGCTTTCATACTGACTTGCAATAAAATGAGCTTAGGTTATATTATTAGACGGATCAACTACATCACCTCCCAACCTTACTATGTCTTTCTGAATGACCTATGTCGATTGGCAAACAAAAGCTTATTAGTACCAACAGGAGAGCAGGGTTTGGTAGGGTATAATTTGCTTCAGTTCCATGCTCAATAATTTTCTTGCATCAAGGAGGACGAATATCTGAAAGAAGAAAAAAAATCAGGATTATCATAATTTCTGCAGGTAATGAAATTCAGCGAGGATAATAGTAGAGTAAAATAGCTCACGGGGTCGATAGGTAAATTATACGCGATATGTACAGGATCTGATATGTTAAACTTTACATGACTTCCGGTAAAAAGAAATTAATAGCATAATAGAACCACACAAAAAAAAACTGATGGATATGGGCCACCCAAAAAATGAAAATATTAAAGTTAAGTACTTGAAGGCTTGAAGCTGTAAATTGAAAGAAGCATCCATTTGCTATTGTTTGAATGTTGAATGAAACTAAACAATATTGAGGAAAGTAATGAGCGCCAAGTTGAAGAATTCCAACCTCTAAGTGCTTCGGAAAAATGAAAAAAAAAATCCTATATGGCTTTGAAACAAATAACACCCCCTTCTATGGCTCTGAAAACTTCACACTTCCTTCTTTGATCCTTTTTTATCTTCCATCCCATGCTTGACCCTGCCGTGACCTCCGTTAGCCTGCTCCGCCTCGTCGCCTTCCACTGCAGGCTACCATGGCCACCGAGCACAAGCAGAGTGGCCGCATGAGCATCCCACACTACCAGCAGCAAGCAATCCGCTTCTCCTTGCATATCCATGAAGCAAGCTGTAGCGTTGCCGCACATGGACGCGTCGTCGAGCGACCGCTCGTCACCGCGCCGCCGGCAGCTGCAGGGCCCGCGCCCGCCGCGGCTCATCGCCGTCAGCGAGGACTTGCACAAGGTCAGGAAGCCGCCGGTCGCGCCGCCACCACCCGCAGCAGCAGCAGCACCGCCCCGCTCTCCCCGGCCGCGCGGCTGGCCGCCATCGAGCGGTCCGTGCGCCCGCTCCCGCCGCACGCGCCGGCGCCCATCCGCCCTACTACGGCGGCGCAGCCGGCAACGACTTCTTCCTCCCCGCTCCGGCCTCCGCGGACCTGGACGGCTTCGCGGCGGCCCTCGGCGGCACGGAGGGCTTCCTCCGGCCCGGGATCCTCTCGCCCGCTGCTCTCCCTCCGGCGGCCTCCACGGGGCTGTTCACGCCGATGCCGTTCCGCTACCGGTAGCGGCAAACACCTGGGTGGGAGGTGGGCGGTGTTGGGAATTACCACCGCGCATACCGGAGATTGCCCTAGACTGCAGGAGATTGCGCTGCAGGACGGAAGCCGAAGGTCGCCAGAGCTTAGAGGTCACCCTTCCGGCCGAAGGTCGGCCGAAGGTCAAGCAATGCGGCCGAAGGTCTTCGCATGAAACCAAAGGTCTTCGAAGGCCGAAGGTCACTCCGAAGACCCGAAGTCTCGGGGACTCTCCAAAGAATCAAGAGGGCTACAGGGACTCTCCAAAGAATAAGAGGGCTACCGAAGATCCGGCACTAATTTGAAGGTTGTAGAGGACCTTTGGGATAGCGTCCCGAGCACGAATCGGATAGTATAGATAATTTATACATTTCAACATATAAAATGACCTACGGCCCGGAATATTCGTAGAATATTCTGGGCAAGTAGGGGTATTGAGGTCATTATATAATAAAGGTTGGGGGTATAAATACCCCCTAACCAACTTGTACTCGACACGTGCATATATGAGGGTGAAACTCTGCCCCCCCCCCTTAATTCTACCTTCGTGTATGTATTTTGGTTGGGTCGTAAAGAAGCGTAGAATCCAACAGTAGAGCCCACTGTGTTCACAGCTCGTAAACCAACCCTCGATGGCACAAATAAAAAGGAAAGCCACAGACCCACCCATGGGCAACGCCCAAAATGATTCCCGAACCTCTCAGGAAGACCTTTCCACACAATCCCCAGCAAATGACAATCACCCACCCAACGGAATTCCCGAAGGTACAGATCCCTCGGGGTCCAACCAAGATGAGCTCACCGCCCTAAGCCTCCAGCTCCAGGTCTTGGAAAAGCAAAAAGATATCCTCACCAAACAGCTAGCTGTCCAACAAAATGCTCTGAACCGAGCAAACCAATTGGCTGAAACCAAGAGCAAAATAGCAGCCATGCAAGCAGAAATTGACAGAATACAGTAAGAATGCGCGAGCACTCATACCAATCATGAACAGCAACCTCCGTTAGGGGCCCCATCAGAACAAGATCCACAACATCCGAACCAACTATACCCTCCAAGACCATTACGTCCCACCTTCGGCTGGCACATATGACCCCAACTCGCCACTCTCTGCAGCCTTGCAGCATACTCCATAGCCACTGGGCTACAAGCCAACACAGTTTTCCAGATACAACGGCTCGGAAGACCCAACTCAATTCATCATGGTCTACGAAGCTACCATAGCTTCGGCTGCCGGCGATGGCCCTATCATGAAAAAAATCCTTCATCATGGCCTGCGAAGATCCAGTAGCAAACTGGTACTCTCACCAACCCTCGGGCTTCATTACAAAGCTGGGCTCAGCTAAAGGCGAGGCTCAGACAAGACTTCCAAGGCTTCGGGCGACTCGACCCAAACACCATAGAAAACATCCAGTGTCTCCAAGGAGACAAAGAACCCCTCTATGATTATTTCAGGAGGTTCGTCCAAAAGAAAGCTTTGATTCGAAATTTCCCGGAAAAGGACGCAATTACCAAGTGCATCGCTGGCTTACTACCCGGACAGCTAGGCTCGCATCTGTCTAGGGAGCCACCCAGAACACTCAGTGACATGTATGCTGAAGTAGAAAAATACGCTAGGTCAGACGCATACCACAGACGGGGGGTCGAGCAGCGAAGGATAATGAGGCAAGTCGAGAAAAACAACTGGAACTATCACAACAAAAACTAACAATTCGTGTTCCCTGTGGAACCTTCGCAAGAAACCAGCCCTGATCAAGAACAGGACCCATTCATGACCTCCCCCAAACAAATTCCCCGAAGGCCAGCTCAACAATCAGGGCCGTAATCATTCAGGGCATAAGGGCCGAGGCCGTGGTCGCGGTCACGGCCGCGGTCGTGGTCGCGGAAAAGGTCGTGGACCTTCGAATGGACCGAAAAAGTTTTTCTGCCATTCCCACGGCAATGAGTTGGACCATACAACCAACTTCTGCCCAGAGAAAAAAATAACACTTGAGCGAATGGAAGAAGAGAAAAAATCCAAACTGGTCAGCCACACTTCGTGGTTAGAACCTTCGGCACCACCATTCCCATCAACACCCGCATTATACAATCCAACCTTCCAACCCACACCGGCCTTCACCTACAACCCATACCCAAACAACTGGCCCCCTCAGCCACCAGCCTACCCCATGCCGCTATCCCTACCTCCGCCTCTGAGCCAGCAGCAGGCTCAGGAAGAGCTACCTCCGCCCCCTCTAGGCCCACCCCCAAAGCTAGAGCCACAAGGCTCCCAAGCCTCGCAGACATCTGCACTACCATCCTTCGGCATGATCATGCCCATATCCGGAGGCTCCACCCTGGAGTTCCAAAACAAAAGGCAGCGCAGGGACTACTTCAGACAAGTCCACAGCATCCTGGTTGATGGCCCGGCAAAGAAGACACCTTGGTCTCACATGCTGATAACCTTTTCAGAGGAGGATATGAGCCTCAATAGCTACCCCCACACCGATGCAATGGTCATCGAAGCCAACATTCAAGGTTGGACCATTGGAAAAATACTAGTCGACACTGGCCGCTCCGCCGACATAATCTTCCCAAGCACCTTCGACAGAATGAACATTGATAGAAACCTCCTCCAGCCGGCCAAAATTCCGTTAATTGGATTCGGAGAGAAAAGGGTCGAGGCCCTCGGAAAAATTTCACTCCCTGTTCCTTCGGTGACATTACCAATCCAAGAACAGAACACATCATCTTCGACGTTGTCGAGATGAACTACCCCTATCTAGCCATCTTCGGCCGGGGACTCATAAACAAATTTGAAGCAGTCGTGCACCAACTGTACTTGTGCATAAAAATGCCGGCTTCAAGAGGCATTATCACTGTACGCGGCAATCAGCAGCTCGCCAGGGACAAAGAGCGAGGAGTAGCTCCGGAGCAAAGAAACGTACATGTCCTCGAACCTCAAAAGCCCAGTAAAGAGAAAGTAACCTTCAACGAAGGGTGCGAGGTCAAAAGAGTACCCCTCGACAAACATCTCCCGGATAAGGTTGTAACAATAAGTGCAACATTATCCGAAGAAGAAGAAAAAGAACTACTCGACTTCCTGAACAAAAACAAAGATGTGTTTGCATGGTTGGCTAGTGACCTTCGGGGAGTCAGCAGAGACATAGTGGAGCACCGTCTCGACATCAGATCCGGTGTCAAGCCTAAAAAGCAAAAGCCACAAAAGATGTCTGATGAAAAGGCTGCCGCTGTCAAGGCGGAGGTACAATGCTTGCTAGATGCGAAGGTCATCCGCGAAGTAAAGTACCCAACTTGGCTCGTGAATACAGTGCCCATCAAGAAAAAGAATGGCAAATGGAGAATGTGCATAGATTTCACCGACCTAAACAAAGCCTGCCCGAAAGATGATTTCCCCCTCCGACGAATTGACAAAATCATTGATGATGCCGCAAACAGCCAGCTGATGTCACTCTTGGACTGCTTCTCTGGGTATCATCATATTTGGATGAGATCAGAAGATGAAGAGAAAACAAGCTTTATAACCCCCCTTCGGCACTTATTACTTCGTAAGAATGCCCGAAGGTCTAAAAAATGACGGCCAGTCATTTTCACGAATGACCTCCAAAGTTCTGGAATCACAGTTGAAAAGAAACATCCTAGCCTATGTCGATGACATCGTCGTCATCAGCGCAGCACGACAAGATCACATATCAGATCTTGCAGAAACTTTCGCTAACCTTCGGAAAGCAAACCTGAGTCTTAACCCCGAAAAATGTGTGTTTCGGGTCCACAAGGGAAATGTTCTTAGGATGTCTAGTCTCAACCAAAGGCATCGAAGCCAACCCAGACAAAATCGCCGCCCTCTGCAACATGGAAGAGCCACAGTCAATAATGGACGTACAAAAACTCACGTGCAGAATCGCCGCCCTGAACAGATTTATCCCACGCTCGGCAGACTGAAGCTTGCCGTTCTTCAAAGTCCTCCGAAGCTCCCAGAAATTCGAATGGGGCGAGCAGCAGATAGAAGCTTTCAACTCCCTCAAGCAATACCTGCAGAGCATGACCAAACTAACCTCCTCAGACCCAAAGGAGGTACTCTTGCTTTACACTACGGCCTCTCAGAAAGCTGTTAGTGCTGTATTAGTGGTCGAAAGAGAGATAGATGGCACTCGTAAACAGTACCCAGTGTACTTCGCATCCGAAGCTCTGGCCGGGTCCAAGCTACACTACTCAGAACTTGAAAAGATAGCCTATGCAGTTATCATGGCCTCCCGCAAGCTTGGCCACTATTTCGAAGCTCACAGAATTATAGTCATCTCCGATCAACCCCTACACGACCTGCTACACAATAGAGAAGCTTCGCCAAGAATAGAAAAATGGGCTTCGGAACTATCAGAACTGGTAGTTGACTTTGAAAAGAGAACATCAATCAAATTAGAGGTCCTGGTTGATTTCATAGTAGACTGGAGATCGCCCGAAACTCAGGAAGAAGAGCTCATAGAAACATGGACAGTTCACTGTGACGGAGCCTGGCAGAACGAAGGTGTCGGCATTGCAGCAATCCTTGAATCACCTTCGGGAGCAAAAATAAGATACGCGGCCCGTCTCAACTTCGACCAGTCGCCACCTTCGACAAACAATACAACCGAGCATGAAGCTTTTCTGCTCGGACTTCGCAAAATGAAGGCACTCGGGCACCAGAACTGTATCGTCAAGACAGACTCGAATGTCATTGCAGATCATATAGAGAAAGAATCCGAAGCCAGGAAACCTGAGCTCATCCAGTATTTTGGAAGCCGTCAGGGCAATGGAAAAACAATTCAGGGGCTTCACAATCATCCACATCCCTCGCGCCCAGAATGACGAAGCCGACAGGCTCACAAAGGCAGTGGCCAGAAAGCAGCAACTTCCACCAGATGTTTTCTTCGAAGAAATCTCTACACCTTAGACCAGGCCAAAGAAGGAAAGCAGAATCAATGCAATCTTTAGCGAAGATTGGAGGGCGCCAATAATGACGTACCTTCAGGGACACTACGAGCCCACTGATGAAGCAGAAGAAAAAAGACTCTCTCAAAGAGCAAGAGGCTACGTGATTTCACATGAACTATACAAGTCAGGGGTAGTAATCCCTTGGCTAAAATGCATCCCAGTCAATCAAGGCATCGAACTTCTGAAAGAGATCCACGCTGGCATCTGCGGATCCCACATAGGCATCAGACCTCTCGCAGCCAAGGCATTCAGGCAGGCTTTCTTCTGGCCATCTGCACTGAAAGGCGCAGAGAAAGTGGTCAAAACTTGCGAAGCTCGCCAAAAGCTGAGCCCAAAATCAAACAGACCTTCGGAACCCTTGCAACTGATAGCCCCCGCTAGGCCCCTCCAGCGGTGGGGAATGGACCTTGTAGGCCCTCTGCCCACAGCACAAGGAAATTATAAATACGCAGTGGTGGTCGTTGAATACTTCACCAATTGGGCCGAAGCTAAGCCCCTTATAAACATTACCTCCGAAGCCGTTCGAAAATTTTTCTGGCAAAACATCATATGCAGATTCGGAGTTCCAAAGGAACTCACGGTAGACAACGGCAAACAATTCGACTCACAGCTATTCAAAAAGTTCTGCCGAAGCATAGGAACTAAACTCATGTTCACTTCAGTCTACCATCCCCAATCTAATGGGGCTGTGGAATGTGCCAATGGCGTTATCTTCACAAGCATCAAAAAAATGCCTTTTTGACCAGAAAAAGGCAAATGGGTGGATGAACTCCCGAAGGTTGTGTGATCACACAACACATCTGAAACAAGAACCACCAAATTCACTCCATTCAGGCTCCTGTACGGCGCTGAAGCTATGAGCCCAGAAGAGCTAAAAAACAAAAGCCTAAGGAAAATCTCTGCACCCGAAGGCAATGACCCTCCGGACGACTCAGACCTGATAGAGCTTGACATTTTACAAGCGGCCTCTAATCTAAATAAATACTAGAAAGAAACGACCAAATGGAGGGACAAGAAGGTGATAAAAAAGAACATCTCTGTGAGAGACTGGGTCCTCAAGCGCAAGCCAAACGCAGAAAATGCAGGAAAAATGGAGCCAAAATGGGACGGCCCATACCTTGTCATCTCCAGCAAAAGACCTGGGTCATATCACCTGGCCGACTCCCGTACTGAAAACCGATTGAGAGCCAGACCAATTTAAATACCGAGTCACGGGAAGCTAATTAATTCCGGATCGATTTTTTTTGCGCGAAGCGAGGACGAAAGCGCAAGAGGATTAATTAGTAGGTGTGGTTTACTCAACTTGAAGAGTAGATCTTAGCCGTTATCCCGGGCCGGGTCGTTACAGTGGTATCAGAGCCGACTCTCGCGGTTTCACACCACATACGGGCAGAAGTGCGCGGGCATGAGCACGGGCGCGTGGGGGCACAGATGCCAAGGCATGTGGACGGGCGCGTGCGAGGCACGGACGTCTGAAAGCATCTAGGCCCCTAATTCTAGTTTTGGTAATTAATGACAACGGTTTGTGGATTAACGATTTCATTTGAGAAGATGAGTATAGGTTGATTCACGGATGAAAGACATTTGGTTGTGAACGTATGGAGTTTTGGAGATGATGAGTAAAGCTCGGGCTCAAGGCAAAGGTATAAAATAGGGCTTTTACATTTTACCGGTCACAAGGCGTTTAGTGGATGAAAAGTGACCGGATTTGTTGGATAGTTAGCCGTACTATCAAGAGGGGTTGTGTACTCATGCTTGACGGGTCTTTAGTGCCATTTTGCTCAAAATGTCTAGTTGCATGCATGAGGGCTAACGGCGTTTTGAAAAGTTTTGAAATAGACTAAGTTCGAGCTCACTGAGTAACGGCGGACAGTCCGCACCTGAGGGGCGGACAGTCCGCGCCCGTTCCAGAGAGCTTGCAGAGGCTCTGGTGGGCTGGCGGACTGTCCGGCCCAGAGGGGCGGACAGTCCGCGATCGTTCCAGAGAGCTTGCAGAGGCTCTGGTGGGCTGGCGGACAGTCCGGCCCAGGTGGGCGGACGGTCCGCTACTGTATTTCATTTTTTACCAGAAAGGGTGTCTCTCTGGTGTGGGCTTCAAAGTTAAACTGCGGATGGTCCGCTCCTGAGGCGCGGACGGTCCGCAGGCTAATCTCAAAGTTGTTCCAGAGACGATGTTAGTCTCTGGTGGGGTTGGAACTCTTAACTGCGGACGGTCCGCCACTGGGGCGCGGACGGTCCGCCAGGGCTTAACGGCTAGTTCTGACATGCATTAAATGCACTCTGACTCACTGGTTTATAACGGCGGACAGTCCGGTTTTTGAATCGCGGACGGTCCGCGACTTCGCAGAAAAGAGTGTAACGGCTAGTTTTTGGAGGGATGTCTATATATACCCAATGCCCGGCCATTGGGTGACTCTCTTGGCCATTTGGATAGCATTCTTGACACATTAGAGCTAAGGCATCCCTCTCTCACACACACTTGCTTAGAGATTGCATTTTTAAGAGTGTGAGAGCTTCCTAGTGCATTGCATCAAGAGTTTGAGCTTTGTGGCATTAGGGAAACTTCAAGCAAGCGTCATCAACTTGTTACTCTTGGGAGTTGCCGCTCCCTAGACGGCTTGGAGAAGTGGATTTCGTGGAGCACCTCCAAGGAGATTGTTGAGGAGCCCCGATTTCGGTTGTGAGAGGTCTTGTGCTCACCTCACCGGAGTGGTGAAGAGCAACTCTAGTGGAATCGAGGTGTGGAGCGGTTCCTTGATTCAAGCCGGCTCAAGATCAAGAGGTTCTTGATAGAGGAGCGGTTGATTCTTGGAATCCACCTCAACGTGGATTAGGGGTGACCGGCAAGTCATCGACCCCACGGGATATATTCTTGTGTCAAGCTCGGTTACTACTCTTGCTCTCTTTTATTCTTGTCTTTACTTTGAGCAATTTACTTTACTAGAGCTTAATTCGTGTCTTGTCACCCTAGGTTGCAAACCCATCTAGAGATTGTAATAGCTTGACATAGGGCTTTCCTTTGTTACTAATTAAATTTCTCTAGTGTTGTTGGGTTTAGTTTTTAAACCGCCTATTCACCCCCCCCTCTAGTCGGTGTTCTTGATCCTACAAGTGGTACCAGAGCTAAGTACTCCATTAATTAAGGATTTAACCATCTTGGAGTAGAACAATGACTAGTGATCATGGGATTCATGTTGGGAAGCCACCGTTCTTTGATGGGAACAATTATGATTATTGGAAGACTAGGATGTCGGCTCATCTCAAAGCCATGAGTAGAAAGCTA
This sequence comes from Panicum virgatum, assembly GCF_016808335.1. Lineage (NCBI taxonomy): Eukaryota > Viridiplantae > Streptophyta > Magnoliopsida > Poales > Poaceae > Panicum > Panicum virgatum. Next base: position 5,552,787 of record NC_053145.1, read on the forward strand.
TGGAGAGTAGTAAATGATGGATATGTTATTTTGGACCCAAAGAGTTTGACACCCCTAGATGAGGAAAATGAGACACTAAATGATCAAGGGGTTAATGTGCTCTTTAGTGCTCTTGATGTAAATGAATTCAATAGAGTCAAGAGCCTCACCAATGCAAATGACATATGGAAGAAGCTCATGGAAATTCATGAGGGTACATCAACGGTGAAGGAGGCCAAGCTATACTTGCTTAAAGGAAATTTTAGTGAATTCACCATGAAGAAGGATGAGAGCATAGCCGAGATGTTCAACCGGCTAAATGACATTGTAAATGATCTCAAGGGACTTGGATTTGAGGTACCGGATGGGGATGTCAACCACAAGTTTCTTAGATGTCTTCCGGAAAGATATGACACAATTGTGACCTTACTTGTAAGGTCAAATGTGAAAACCGCAACTCCCACACAAATATTGGGAGAAATTCTCACCCATGACATGTTCAAGAAATCTCAAGATGAAGCTCATGGTGGAGAAATTGATATGAAAAAGAAAAGTGTGGCATTCAAAGCTCAAGATAGCAAAAATGAAGAAGAAAGTGGATGCCAAGAAGAAGAATCGGATGAGGAGATGGCTCTTTTTGTCAAGAGATTCAATAGAATGATGAGCAAGAAGAGCTTTGGCAAGAGAGGTCAATCATCAAGAAAAAATCCTTTTGTGGACAAGACTTGCTTTAATTGTGGTGAAGTAGGTCATATCATTGTCAATTGTCCAAACAAGAAAAAGGACAAGAAAAATGATGAAAAGAAGAAGAAGAAGTTCATCAAGAAGAAAAAGAATGGCCAAGCTTATTTTGTTGAATGGGATTCCGATGCAAGCTCCGATGATGATGATGATGATGATGACAAGCCATCCAAGGGAGTTGCCGGGATCGCCATCAAGGAGGCTCCATCACTCTTCTCTACACCACATTGTCTTATGGCAAAGGGTGGTGCAAAGGTACAACAAGATGATGAACTTGATGAACTTTCATATGATGATCTTGTTGAAATGCTTAATGATGCCGATGAATTCATGACAAAGGAAAAGGCTAAGTTGAGGGACTTGAAGTTGAAGTTTACTTCTCTTCAAGATTCCTATGAGGAGCTAAAGACTTCTCATGAGAATCTCAAAGAAACTCATGAGAAGCTTGAGGAAGCTCACAATACCTTGCTTAGTCATGAAAGAAAAGCAACATTGAGCATTGGTGTTAGTTGTGATTTAATTGATGATAAATCTTGTGGCTCTAGCTCTACTAGTTCTTTGTGCACCAACCTAGACAACTCATATTGCAATAAATCTCTCATTATGGAAAATGATTTGTTAAAGAAAGAGGTTACTTGCTTGACTAATGATTTGAGAAAATGCTATGATAGTAGAGCAAAATTTAATCATTGTTGGGCAAGCCAAAAGTTCACCTTGAACAAGCAAGGGTTTGGATATATTCCTAAGAAAGGGAAGAAGGCTTTTGTGCAAACCAAAACTACCTTTGTGAAGAGTAGTGGCAAGCCATATTGTGAAAAATGCAAGAAGGTTGGCCATGTTGAGAAGAATTGCACCAACAAGAAAGTCATATCCTTTGATTCAAGTTACATGCTTATGAAAAATTCAAATGGCAATGTTAGTGCAAAATTTGTTGGGATACCTATAAATGGTGCTAAAAAGAATGCCATTTGGGTGCCAAAAGTCTTGGTCACTAATGTGGTCACTAACGCTCAAGGACCCAAGAAAGTTTGGGTACCTAAAAGAGTTACTTCCTCTTTGTAGGTGAATTACAAGTCCGGAGGAAGACATTGGGTGCTTGATAGTGGATGCACTCAACATATGACCGGAGATCAAATGATGTTTTCCTCTCTAGATGAGAATGTGGGTGGCTATAGTGACATCATTTTTGGTGACAATAGCCGGGGCAAAGTCAAAGGAGTTGGTACAATTCCTATCTCAAGCAATCATTCTCTCTCAAATGTATTGTTAGTTGATTCTCTCAAGTTTAATCTCTTAGCGGTCACTCAACTTTGTGATTTTGGATATAAGTGTAGTTTCACTAAAGATGATGTTGTAGTGACTAGCTTGGATGGAAAAGATCACATCTTTACGGGATTTAGACATGAGGATGTATATCTTGTGGATTTTGCAACTAAAGAGGCAAATTTGTCCACTTGCTTATTCACTCAATCATCTTTGGGTTGGTTATGGCATAGAAGGCTTGGTCATGTTGGCATGAAACAACTCAACCGACTTTTGAAGCATGATTTAGTAGTTGGCTTGAAGAATGTGAAGTTTGATAAAGATAAGCTTTGTAGTGCATGTCAAGCCGGAAAGCAAGTTGCAAATACTCATCCCACTAAGAGTGTCATGTCAACCGAGAGACCTTTGGAATTATTGCACATGGATTTATTTGGTCCTACAACTTATAGAAGTATTGGTGGAAATTGCTATTGTCTTGTGGTAGTAGATGATTACTCAAGATATACATGGGTTTTCTTTCTTCATGACAAGGCCGATACATATGACACTTTCAAGAAATTCTTTACAAGGGCCGAAAATGAATTTGAGCTTAAGGTGAAGAAAGTAAGGAGTGACAATGGAAGTGAGTTTAGAAACACAAGAGTTGAGGAATGGTGTGATGAGAAAGGAATCAAGCATGAATTCTCAACCAAGTACACTCCGGAACAAAATGGTCTTGTTGAGAGGAAAAATAGAACCTTGATTGATATGGCAAGATCAATGCTCTCCGAGTATAATGTTTCGGACAGTTTTTGGGCCGAAGCAATCAACACGGCTTGTCATGCCTCAAATTGATTGTATTGCCATAGATTTCATAACAAGACCCCATATGAGTTGCTCATTGGAAGGAAGCCAAATATATCATATTTTAGAGTGTTCGGTTGCAAATGCTATATTCTCAAGAAGGGAACTCGGTTATCAAAGTTTCAAAGCAAATGTGATGAGGGTTTTCTTCTTGGATATTCATCTAGTAGCAAGGCTTATCGGGTCTACAACAAAACACATGGCATTGTTGAAGAAGCATATGATGTTGAGTTTGATGAAACCAATGGGTCTCACAATGAACAAGAAAATCTTGATGATGTGAGAAGTGATGGTTTGAGAAATGCAATGAAAAATATGTCAATTGGTGATGTTAGACCAAGAGAAGAAGATGAAGATGAAGTTGGTCCTTCTATCTCTATTAGAGTTAATCCTTCAACTTCTATCTCAAATGATCAAGCACAACAAAATATACAAGATTCAAGTAATGATGATTCTCAAGTACAAGATCAAGTTGGTTCATCTAGTGCACCTTCTTCATCAACTCAAGAACCCATTATTCCTCAAAGAATTCTTCATGTTCTTGCAAAGGATCATCCGGTGGATCAAATCATGGGTGATATTAGTAAGGGTGTCCAAACTCGATCTCGCATTGCTTCATTTTGTGAACATTATTCTTTTGTATCTTTTCTTGAACCTAACCGTGTAGATGAAGCATTGAGAGATCCGGATTGGGTGAATGCTATGCATGAAGAATTAAATAATTTCACCCGGAATCAAGTTTGGGATTTAGTTGAGAGGCCCAAGAATTATAATGTTATTGGCACTAAATGGGTCTTTAGAAACAAGCAAAATGAAGATGGAATGGTTGTGAGGAACAAGGCAAGATTGGTCGCTCAAGGCTTCACTCAAGTCGAAGGTTTGGATTTCGGTGAAACTTTTGCTCCCGTTGCTAGATTAGAAGCTATTAGAATTTTATTAGCTTATACTTGCTCTCACAACATTAAACTTTTTCAAATGGAGGTTGTTTTTGTTGAGCAACCTCCCGGTTTTGAAGATCCCAAGAAGCCAAATCATGTATACAAGCTCTCTAAAGCTCTTTATGGTCTTAAGCAAGCTCCACGAGCTTGGTATGAAAGATTGAGGGATTTTCTTATCTCTAAGGGCTTCAAAATTGGTAAGGTTGATACTACCTTGTTCACTAAAGATATTGGTAAAGACTTGTTTGTTTGTCAAATTTACGTCGATGATATTATCTTTGGTTCAACTAACCCAAGTTTTTGTGAGGAATTTGGTGAAATGATGTCTAGGGAATTTGAGATGTCCATGATTGGTGAATTGAGTTTCTTTCTTGGACTTCAAATCAAGCAACTCAAGGAAGGCACCTTTGTGTGTCAATCAAAATATGTGAAGGATATCTTGAAGAAATTTGGAATGGAAGATGCAAAACCAATCAAGACTCCTATGGCCACAAACGGGCATCTCGACCTAGATGAGGGAGGTAACCCGGTTGACCAAAAGCTTTACCGTTCTATGATTGGTAGTTTGCTTTATTTGACCGCATCTAGGCCCGACATCATGTTTAGTGTTTGCATGTGTGCACGATTTCAAGCCGCACCTAGAGAATGTCATTTGACCGCCGTCAAGAGGATCTTGAGATACTTGAAATATTCTCCTAATATTGGCTTATGGTATCCCAAGGGTGCTCATTTTGATTTGGTTGGATTCTCGGATTCGGATTATGCGGGGTGCAAGGTTGATAGGAAGAGCACTTCCGGTGGTTGTCAATTTCTTGGAAGATCTCTTGTATCATGGTCATCAAAGAAGCAAAATTCCGTGGCTCTTTCAACCGCCGAAGCGGAATATATCTCGGCCGGAAGTTGTTGTGCTCAATTATTATGGATGAAGCAAACTCTTCTAGATTATGGTGTGAAATTTGATGAAATTCTCTTGTTGTGTGATAATGAAAGTGCCGTGAAGATTGCCTCTAATCCGGTTCAACATTCAAGAACCAAGCATATTGATATCCGCCATCATTTTCTTAGAGATCATGTGAACAAGGGTGATATCAAGATTGATGGTATTGGCACGGATGATCAATTAGCCGATATTTTTACCAAGCCTTTGGATGAATCTCGGTTTTGCAAGTTGAGAAATGAGTTAAATATCATTGACTTCTCAAATGTGGCTTGAAAACTAGCACATGTGGCATATGGTTCTTTCATGCACTTCTTGTTTCATTTTTATGAATTTTTGAGGTATTTTTGAGCCATTTATGAGTTTTCATGATTCTACTCGATTTATTTTTGAATTCTTGTTGAAACTTGCTCATATAAGTCGTTTGAAGGTTTTCATGCAATATTTGAGATTTTTGGATTTTTGTAAGAGCAATGATCCCAAATTGGAGTTGGAATTGAGAAAATTGGCAGAATTCAGACTTGTCAGATTTTTGGTAGCGCGGACGGTCCGCGGGTAATAGGCGGACAGTCCGCCGTTAATTGGACTTGTTCACCAGAAGCTCTGCAGAGAAGTTGTCAATCGCAGAAATTCATTGCGGACAGTCCGCAAAAGGACCGCGGACGGTCCGCGCATGTTGGGCAGAGGAAGTTCAGTCAGTTGCAGTGAAAAAATTTCAAAGGCGGACGGTCCGCCAAAGGACCGCGGACAGTCCGCGACTGGACAGAATTGTGGGGTCGGCCAGACTCGACTTATAATGGGTGCCCCCCTCACCTCCCCCACCAAACCGAACACATACTCCAAAAGTGTCTCTCTCTTTCTCTCTCAAGCACGTGGGGAAGACGACAAGGTCAAGCCCTTTTGGAGTGGTTCCCGGACGGTCCGAGCACATCCCCGGACTCTTCTCAAGATAGTGCATCATGTCCTCGCGGTATTTCAATGAATCCCTAACTCTTGTTCTTGGATTTCTTTATTGGAAAGAGTTAGGGTTAGATGCTCCGATCTATTTTTTGGCCATGGATTCTTAAAAATACTTGGGGGATCTTATTCCTAGTGATGAGGAGATGCTATAGTTTAATTTTGGTTGGTGGATTTGAATCAAAACTCAAAATGTGGATGAATCAAAGATGAGGGCGATTTTGTGTTCCTGCGCAGAACAGATGGGTCGCGGACAGTCCGCCTGATGGACGCGGACAGTCCGCCGTGGTAGTTCATGAACCGCGGACGGTCCGCGTTCAGAAGTGCGGACGGTCCGCTAGTATCAGATTTTCTGATCAGTGCTGAATTGAGTTATATCATTAAGGATTCATTCTATTGCTTTAGTAATTATTCTTATGGTTAAATCTTGATCTCAGGCCACCCCGGAAGATCATCAAGGTAGCTTCTAAAATCAAGAAGGCTATGTCTTCCAAAAGACAAAGAGACAGTGATGACTCGGATGATGTGGACTATGCTCCAAATGTCAGTGAGATGGCTGCAGCTTCTTCAGTAGGAGATGCAGGTGATGAGTCTTCAGAGGAAGAGACTGAAGGGGTTGATGATGATATTACAGATTTAATGGGGCTAGATCTACCTAGCCGTCAGTGGACTGCAGAGAGCTATGCCAATGCAAGAGCAGTGGATCAATTCAGCTTACCTCGTGACACCAACATTCTTTTCTTCAAAATCGAGGTACAAAAAGATGTTTACTTTGGTCATCTAGTTAAGAAAAATGTATTCAAACATCAGACCATTGACATAGGCTACATGAGACAACAACAAGTCATGACTGATCTAGTAGATAGATTTCAGCAAATGGGGTTAGCAAATTTTCTGCAGCATAGGTGTGATTGGAATGAAACTGTGATACGCCAGTTCTATGCCACCCTAGAGATCAACATGGTTGAGGAAACTTTTAGGTGGACAACTGGGAAAAGAACCTATGGTGCTACATTTGCACAGTTTGCTGAAGCAAATGAATTGGATTATAATCTCATCACTAGTGAGCAAAGTATGAATATTGTGTTAGAAAACCCTCTAGATGAGAATGACTATCCCATGTTCTATGAGCCTGCACATCTTGGAATTGCTAGAACTTTTGGAGGCACTCAGGGTCTGAGGCATCATCCTGCAGTGATCAATAAGATTGCTAGAGTCACATTCATGCCTAAGAGTGGCAACAAGGACAAGATTAGAGGACACTATTGGAATGTGATATCTCATGTCATGAATGGAAATAGAATCAATGTCATTGCTCTTATCATGGATCAGCTTGCAGACTTGAGGCTTAACATGGAGATGAACTTGTACTTTGCTCCATACATTATGTCCATCATCAAGGTTAAGACTAGCTTCAGAGGGTTATGTGAAAGCAAGCATACTCCTTTCAGGCCATTCAAGAATGACAATGCTTTTCTCTTGAGGCCTTTGACTCCCTTCCCTGGAGATGATATGGATGCCGAAGCACAGGGGCAAGATGATAGTGATGATGATGCTCATATGGGAGCAGCTGCAGCTAAGCATGCCATGCCACCACCGCATCCTCCAGCACAGCAGCAGTGGGCTCCTCCAGCTGGCTACTTTGATCCATACTTTGCATCCATGCAGGAAAGCATGTCCTCTCAGATTGCGGGGTTGGCTAGTCAGATGCAGAATCAAATGAACCTCAACTTTCAGAACATGCAGCAGCAGATTTTCCAGCCCATGATGACTCAGATGCAGGGATTTCATGAGAGCTTACACTCAGATATAGCAGCCCTTGACTCACGTTTTGAGGATTTGCCCTCCTCTGAGCAGTTTGAGCAGCTTGAGCAGAGACAGGAGCAGCTAGAGCAGCGCTTTGATGCTTTCAGCACAGCCTTCACAGGGTTTTCTGATCATTTCTACTCAGTGTTTCCAGCTCCAGTGCCGCCTCCAGAGTTCTATCCGCACCAGCCGTTCTACCCACCGCCACCTCCTCCACCAGCCGTTTGACTTTCTTGGCAATTGATGCCAAAGGGGGAGAAGGAGCTTTGGAGTGCCTGGATCTAGGGGGAGCTCATGGACTTCTTATGGAGATCATTCGTTTTCAGCTTCCGCTTGCCTCACATGTTTTATATATTTGTGTCTTTCATGAACTCTATTTGAGACTTGTGTTTGGATTTGAACCTTGGTTTGTAATGTGTGATGAACTATGTTAGTTTGCGCTACTCTTATCTATTTATGTTCATCTTGTGGTTGTGAGGTCGTGCTAACCATGCTAAACTTTCATATCATATATCTATTGTATCTTATATGCCTCGATTTCCACTTGTAGGGAAAACTCTGTCAAAATTCTCAAATATATATATGTGCTCTTGGTATTCATGAAAATTTATATGCACATATCAAGGGGGAGTTCTCTCTACTCATCGAACTTGGTGAATTTATTCATACCATATTCTGAAATTTTCAAGAAAATGAGTAAGTTCTTCCAAAGTTCAATTCCAAGTCCACCTTATGCCTAGTGTATAAAGTTGACTTGAAAACTTTTATCACTCCAAAATTTAGTGTTGTCATCAATTACCAAAAAGGGGGAGATTGAAAGCATCTAGGCCCCTAATTCTAGTTTTGGTAATTAATGACAACGGTTTGTGGATTAACGATTTCATTTGAGAAGATGAGTATAGGTTGATTCACGGATGAAAGACATTTGGTTGTGAACGTATGGAGTTTTGGAGATGATGAGTAAAGCTCGGGCTCAAGGCAAAGGTATAAAATAGGGCTTTTACATTTTACCGGTCACAAGGCGTTTAGTGGATGAAAAGTGACCGGATTTGTTGGATAGTTAGCCGTACTATCAAGAGGGGTTGTGTACTCATGCTTGACGGGTCTTTAGTGCCATTTTGCTCAAAATGTCTAGTTGCATGCATGAGGGCTAACGGCGTTTTGAAAAGTTTTGAAATAGACTAAGTTCGAGCTCACTGAGTAACGGCGGACAGTCCGCACCTGAGGGGCGGACAGTCCGCGCCCGTTCCAGAGAGCTTGCAGAGGCTCTGGTGGGCTGGCGGACTGTCCGGCCCAGAGGGGCGGACAGTCCGCGATCGTTCCAGAGAGCTTGCAGAGGCTCTGGTGGGCTGGCGGACAGTCCGGCCCAGGTGGGCGGACGGTCCGCTACTGTATTTCATTTTTTACCAGAAAGGGTGTCTCTCTGGTGTGGGCTTCAAAGTTAAACTGCGGACGGTCCGCTCCTGAGGCGCGGACGGTCCGCAGGCTAATCTCAAAGTTGTTCCAGAGACGATGTTAGTCTCTGGTGGGGTTGGAACTCTTAACTGCGGACGGTCCGCCACTGGGGCGCGGACGGTCCGCCAGGGCTTAACGGCTAGTTCTGACATGCATTAAATGCACTCTGACTCACTGGTTTATAACGGCGGACAGTCCGGTTTTTGAATCGCGGACGGTCCGCGACTTCGCAGAAAAGAGTGTAACGGCTAGTTTTTGGAGGGATGTCTATATATACCCAATGCCCGGCCATTGGGTGACTCTCTTGGCCATTTGGATAGCATTCTTGACACATTAGAGCTAAGGCATCCCTCTCTCACACACACTTGCTTAGAGATTGCATTTTTAAGAGTGTGAGAGCTTCCTAGTGCATTGCATCAAGAGTTTGAGCTTTGTGGCATTAGGGAAACTTCAAGCAAGCGTCATCAACTTGTTACTCTTGGGAGTTGCCGCTCCCTAGACGGCTTGGAGAAGTGGATTTCGTGGAGCACCTCCAAGGAGATTGTTGAGGAGCCCCGATTTCGGTTGTGAGAGGTCTTGTGCTCACCTCACCGGAGTGGTGAAGAGCAACTCTAGTGGAATCGAGGTGTGGAGCGGTTCCTTGATTCAAGCCGGCTCAAGATCAAGAGGTTCTTGATAGAGGAGCGGTTGATTCTTGGAATCCACCTCAACGTGGATTAGGGGTGACCGGCAAGTCATCGACACCACGGGATATATTCTTGTGTCAAGCTCGGTTACTACTCTTGCTCTCTTTTATTCTTGTCTTTACTTTGAGCAATTTACTTTACTAGAGCTTAATTCGTGTCTTGTCACCCTAGGTTGCAAACCCATCTAGAGATTGTAATAGCTTGACATAGGGCTTTCCTTTGTTATTAATTAAATTTCTCTAGTGTTGTTGGGTTTAGTTTTTAAACCGCCTATTCACCCCCCCTCTAGTCGGTGTTCTTGATCCTACAACGTCGCACAGTGACCGTTGGCACTGGACGCACGGACGTGGCACATGGGACCGTTAGCACTAGACGTATGGGACGTGGCCAAGAGAGGAGATCCTGGTATTTAGGTTGGTCTGGTACTCGACGGGGACGTCGAGTCCTAAGGGGGGATGATTGTAACAGCCCAAGGGAACAGTGTTGGGCCGGTACTGTAGCAGACGGGGGTACTGTAGCTCGGGTACTGTAGCCAAATTGGGCTGGGCCTGATGTCGGTACTGTAGCTCGAGTACTGTAGCATGTCGGGTACTGTAGCGTCACAACACTGTTCACCCGCGGGAATTGTCCCGTACTGAAAACCGATTGAGAGCCAGACCAATTTAAATACCGAGTCACGGGAAGCTAATTAATTCCGGATCGATTCTTTTTGCGCGAAGCGAGGACGAAAGCGCAAGAGGATTAATTAGTAGGTGTGGTTTACTCAACTTGAAGAGTAGATCTTAGCCGTTATCCCGGACCGGGTCGTTACAGCAACGAGCTGTCACATTCATGGAATGCTGACAGTCTCAAAAAGTACTACATCTAGCCAATTGTAAAAAGGATTGGACTGCGAATCTATAAGCAGGTCCAGACTCATTAGGAACTTTTTATATTTCTTTTTCTTTGAACCCTTTGTGAGGTTTTTAATGAGAAGGACCCTTTGTAAATTTCATCACTATGAATGAAAATGTTTCCCCTATCTCCGAAGCTCTCAATAGTCGAAGCAACGTTAAAATCGCAAACTTCAACCGTCGCTCGATATAAATTGCAAAACTAAGTCAGCTAGGCTTGCTTCCCTCTCGAGCCCAGCATACTTATCTAAAATAGCCTTAAACCTTTGCTCCAAAAGTCAAAGGGCTGTCGACCTAGCGTCGAAGCCAAAACACCTTTGCCCTAAAACTTAAGTGCAATAAGCACTAAAAGGCAAGGGGTTGTCGACCTAGCGTCGAAGCCACAACACCTTCGCCCTAAAACTAAGGTGCAACAAGCGCCAAAAGGCAAGGGCTGCCGACCAAAGGTGGAAGCCAAAACAACTTCGCACTAAAACATAAGTGGAATAAGCACTAAAAGGTAAGGGGCTATCGACCTAGCGTCGAAGCCACAACACCTTCGCCCTAAAACTTAAGTGCAACAAGCACTAAAAGACAAGGGGATACCAATCAAAGGTTGAAGCCAAAACACCTTCGCCCTAAAACTTAAGTGCAACAAGCACCAAAAGGCAAGGAGATGTCGACCTAGCGTCGAAACCACAACACATTCGCCCTAAAAACTAAAGCATAACAAACCAAAAGAACCTTCGCGCAACATCAACCAGCACGTGCAAGGTGGGGTGAGACGTTTTTCTCAAGTAAAATTGCCCGTGCCGCTTAAAGCACGCGGACTTTCATAGCTTCGACTAGCATGTGCAGGGTGGTGGGAGACATTTTTCTCAAAGGAAAAGTATGCCCATGCCACTTAAAGCATGCGGTCAATCGTTCAAACCCGAAATCCCAAGAACCTTCGCGCAACATCAACCAGCACGTGCAAGGTGGGGGGAGACATTTTTCTCAAGTAAAATTGCCCGTGCCGCTTAAAGCACGTGGACTTTCACAGCTTCGACTAGCATGTGCAAGGTGGGGGAGACGTTTTTCCTCAAAAATAATTTGCCCATGCTGTCTAAAGCATGTGGTTACGAAGCCCAAACAGCCTTCGCTCATCCTTAACCACCACGAACCCTCGAGGGAGACGTTATTTCAAAGCCCGGTAGCCGAAGCCAACAAAAACAGCCGCCACGCACAAAGCAAGTGCAGAAAACCGTGAAAAAGAATACAGCAGAACAAACACAGCGAATATTTACATAAGATCAATAGTATCTTCCCTAACTAAAATATCGTTCGTCACAGTTCAGATACTCCTAGCACCGCTAGCCTTCAAAAACTCAGCAACACTCGCACCCGGGTGGGCGAAGCTGAAATGCTCCCAATCTGTCCAGAGCGCAGCAACACCATCGCGCCCGACCCGAAGCGGCGCCATAGAAATTGTTCGACCTGCCGGCACAACCGCCTAGGCAGGGTGGGAATATTTACATCAGAATTCACATCACAAAATAACAAGTTCATTTCATAAAAACTGCAGTCCTACATCTTCGGGTTATCTTCCTCTTTGTCATCATCTCCAACTTGACCCGATGTCCCAGTGAGTTCTCCAGGCTCCACACCTTCGTTGACAATCCCCTTCGCGGCCTCACGAGCTCGCTTGGACTATAGAACAAGCAGTTAGAAAATGATCAACAAACAAAGAAAGAGAAACCAAAGAGTTTCACCCTAACCTCCTCGAGGCGCTGGCGAGCTGTGTCTCGTAGAACTTGGCATCCAGCTGACAGCCAAAACCTTCGCAAAAAAGCCTTTTTCACAGCCTGAATGTGGCTGGAACAAGCTTGCAACTCCGAAGGTTCGGGGATTTGATACCCAACGTCGGCAATCTTGCTCATGTCTTGGCAACTTTCGTGCTCGAGCAACGCAAAGGCGTTCTCGCACGAGACAACAGCGGAATTATCAGAAATGTTCGTCAAGATATTCCCAAGGACAACAAACTCTTGGAGCATCCAATCCAGCAAACCAGAAACTCCCAGATCTTCGGACCTCGCCAAAGGCTCAGGCTCAGATCCGAAGGTCGCAAGAGCGTCCCTGTAAGCCTCGTAGATGGCATCACTTTTCTTATTAATTTCATCAGTCGCATCAATTAGCAACTGCATGTTCTCTTGAGCTTCTTCCTGCAGCTTCTCAATCTGCTTGTCTTTCTTCGAGCACTCAGCAGAAAGTTGAATGGCAAGGCCTTCAGCTTTTTTAACATTGTCAACCTCCTTGGCGATCTCCTGCCGCAAACCTTCGATGGTCTCATCCCTCGAGTCCATCTCTTTCTGTGCCTCCGCGATAGTGATATCCTGACGCCTAACTTTATCCTCTAGCTCCTCATTCTGCTTCTTATGAAGGTCCTCAAGATTCTGAAGCGTGGCAACCTCCTTCTTCAATCGCTCGTTTTCAGCCATCAGCTTCATTCTCTCAGCGGAACCTTCGAGCATTTTGTCAGATTCGGCTTTCACCCTCCAGAGCAAAACCTTGCCGGCCACAAGAGCCTTTGCGTTCATCGCCGCAACCACTCGGCCAAGGTCACCAGTACCATAAGCTTCGAGTTCCTTCTGAAAACCTACAAAAAACACGACCATCACACAGTCTACCACACACATTCCACCAAAGCAAACAAAGTTACCTTCGACATCGAAAAGCTCCTTTTCTAGCTGTTGCTCTTCCATGGCCGAGGCGGTCTGCGAAGGTAAAGGAACCCCAGCAGACCCAAACTCGATCTCGTGGCTCAGCGTCGCCATCATGGTGGCAACATGTACTTCACGAACCCAAGAAAGATAAGGATCAATATCCGGTCCTTGAAAATAAATAGGACGAGGAAGAAAAATCCCACCTAGATCATTGAAGCGAAATTGTGCATCTTCTTGAGCATCCTCACCTATCAATGTCTCCTCCACCCTCGTAGAACCCTCGCGGGTTTTAGCAGCACCACCATCAAAAACGTAGCTGGCACGTCATCAACATTCGCAGCAACCTTCGAGGGCACAGGATCAGACTCGGCACCAGCCACGCCAACAGGAACAATAGGGTCTATGGTAGCACCCTCATCATCAAAATCTAACAAGCTAACACTTCTCAGGCTCGCGCCGCTCGACGGGTTAAGCTTCACGACCATGTCACCAACACTGTCCGGGCCTGAAAGGAGAGACCCAAACTGATCAAGATAAAGCTCCATAGATTCCCCCCGAAGGGGAGAAAGACTCACGGTCTTCTCTAATTCACGCAAAAAGACTCACTGCACATCTCACCACTAGAAACACCACGAAGGTATCGAGTCATGCGGTTACCTTTCTTCGACGTGACCTTCGGAGGAGGGTTCGGCCTTGTCGCCAAAACCTTCGGGGTAGCCTTCGAAGAGCCAGCAGCATCAGCAGAAGAAACCTTTCTCTTCTTTGCGGCGGGCTCCTCACTCGGAGCCCCCTTGCTCCTCTTCTTCAGTTTTTTGGGCTCCTCCCGATCCACATATTTCACACCCATAACAACTAAAGACCGATTTACTCGGCAACTATCGGGACAACATAGGACAAAAGATTCATATTATTTCGACAGGTATGGCCCAGCCAGTTCGGTCGCCCTCCGTTCAACCCCCGCCACAATAGCCTCGTCCGTCTCCCTAGGCGGCTTGACCAGATCAACCTTCTGGAAGGGAAGGGCTTCCTTTGAGGCATGAACCTTAACCTTCACAAAAGAATCAGGGCCCCAACTAGCTGACAAAGGCCAAATCTTCGCACAAACAAACTCCTCAATCAAGTCCCTGCCACTGATCAGCACCGCGGCCTTCGAGAACGCATCCAAGCAATCCTTGTACCCAACACCAGACCTCCGGAACTCCGCGCTGACTAATGTGCTCAACCATGCTAATCTTCGAAGCCAGGGGATAGGAAACCTCAGTTGGATCCTCAGCACTAGGGAAAGCAACTTTGGCATAAAACCAAAATTGCACCCAGTCATCATCCCATCTATTCTTCTGACAGTACGAGAGCTGCAGTCGGTCAATCTTCAACGATCTGTTAGCCCTGCGAGGCACGAAGGTGCAACACTCGCTCTGAGCACTGAAAGCATCATCTTCGTCCTCGAACCTAACCTTCCGACCTTGAGGAAGAAGCTCGTATAGGCGGCAGAATGTGTCAACTGAAATGGGCCCTCTGAAAGACTTCACGGCCCAGAAAAATTTTGACAGCATGACAAAAGCATTTGGCGTCAACTGATGAATCTTCACCTTGAAATGGGCGAGTATCTCTGGAACCTTCGGGTCAAGAGGAAAATGCAGCCCGGCGACAAAGAAGTCGCAAAACACTACACACTCCCCATCTCGAGGGTCTGGCATCTCCTCACCTTGAGGTGGGCGACAAACTCCTGAAGGAAAGTACTCTCGCTAAACATACGACTCGATAAGAGCCGCAGACATGAGCAAAGGTCCAAACCTCAGAGTCGGGGCAGGCTTCTCCTTCTTCATCATCTCCAAAGGATCGGCGTCCACGTTCGACAAGGATTCTTCCCCCTCCGAAAGAAGCTCCGCCTCTTCGGACGAAGCAGCACCTTCGGTAATGTCTTTGGCAGTAATATTAACTCTGGCCATTCCTGCGGCAGCACACAACACCAATAAAAAACTTACAAACAGTGCAAACAACGCGAAGATCTTCCGTCTTGCAGATCACAAAGCCAAGTCGTTGAAGCAAAAAGCTCGAAGCTCCTGGTAAATCACAGTACTCCACGTGGCAAGCTAAAAAATCCGGCAGAGCTTCGCTACGATCAGAAGGCGTGAAAGCGACGCCTCACCCCCCTCCCACCTTATATAGGGGGGGTGAAAGTGAATAGTAACAACAACGGTAAAATCGAGAAAGATACCAAACGTCACACAATGAAAAATCGACACATATATAAAAGTTACCTTCGGCTCGTCCCAACCTCCGACGGAGGGAGACGTTTTTTGGTTGCAAGTGATAGAGGCTTCGAGGGTTCGGCCCGTCGGATTCGGCCCTCGCCCGCGAGGGGCTACTGTTGGGGATCACCACCGCACATACCGAAGGTTGTCCTAGACTGCAGGACGAAAGCCGAAGGTACCGAAGGTCGCCAGAGCCCGGAGGTCACCCTTCCGGCCGAAGGTCAAGTGATGCGGTCGAAGGTCTTCGGATGAAACCAAAGGTCCTCGAAGCCCGAAGGTCACTCCGAAGACCCGAAGCCTCAGGGACTCTCCATAGAATCAAGAGGGCTCCCGAAGGTCCGGCACTAATCCGAAGGTTGTAGAGGACCTTCGGGATAGCTTCCCGAGCACGAATCGAATAGAGTAGACAACTTACATTCCAATCTGTAAAATGACCTACGGCCCGGGATATTCGTAGAATATTCTGAGCAGGTAGGGGTATTGAGGTCATTATGTAATAAAGGTTGGGGGTATAAATACCCCCTAACCAACCTGTACTCGACACGTGCATATATGAGGGCGAAACTCTGCCACCCCGCTTAATTCTACCTTCGTGTATGCATTTTACTTGGGTCGTAAAGAAGCGTAGAACCCAACAGGCAGGGCGGTTGGCGGCAAGGTTGCCGTCGGCCGTGGGCGGCGGTGGGAGGCGACGGCCTTCTTGTTTTGGGTTGCTGGGGTTCGCCGAAGATCCCCGGCTATAGAGGGAGGTCGGGGGCTGCCGGCCGGCCCCGCGGAGGTGACGAGCGCGGCGCGGCGGCGGGGGCGCCATCGGCCGGGCGGTGGGGATGGCGGTTGGGCAGGACGGGGGCGAGCTGCAGCGACGAGGTTCTGGCGGTGATGGGGGAGGTCGAGACGGTGGCGGCGGATCTGGCGGCGTGAGCCGCCGGAGATGGGTAGGGCGGCGCTGGCGGCGGGGGCGAGCTCCGGCGATGAGTTAGGGTGGTGGAGGTCAAGACGGCGATGGTGAATCCGGAGCCGCCGGAGACGGGCAGGGCGGCGCTGGCGGTGGGGGCGAGCTCCGGTGAGGTAGTCGTTGGAAGAAGAAGCTAGGAAGAAAAAGAACAGTATACTAGAGGGGAGTTTGTTTGCTGCTAGCGAACGCGTGCCCTGCAGTGTCCCCCAAGACGAGGAGAGCCCTGCAAATGCCATCTTTTATTGAAATTCCTAACCATGTAGAGTACACAAAACCTTGGATATTTGCTCACATCATCCAGAACATTCCAAACCAAGCAGCACCTGGTGCACTGCACGGCGCTGGTTCCTGCGTTTCAGGTGTGTTTAGATCACTTTGCATTTTGCATTTTTAGAAGAAAATCTTCAATATTTCAAGTATTAAATGTAGACTAATCACAAAACTAGTTACAGATCTCGTCTGTAAACTACGAGACGAATCTAATGAGCCTAATTAATCCATCATTAGAGCATGTTTATTATAGCATTACTGTAGCAATTTAGTGTCTAATCACGTTATAATTAGGCTCATTGGATTCGTCTCGCGATTTACAGTCCATTTGTGTAATGCAATTTATTTTTTTGACTACATTTAGTACACCATGCAAGCGATTTACAAAAATTTTGTATTTTTCGTTTTGGGATCTAAACAAGGCCAAACCACGTAGCAAAAGGCAAAGCAGAAAGTTGCAGGCGCGCCAGCTACTGCCGCTCCTCTCCCGCCCTGTTCGGATGCGCTTGTCTGGCTGGGCTGGAGCTGATTCCGTCCGCGCCTCCCAACGTCGCTCATCTTCTGTTAACGAAAAAGAGAGAATTATTTTTTTTGTCTCCTCCATCCTCTCCTAATGTATGAGTTTTGGAATTAGTTTTGTAAACTACCTTTAATTAATACTCGTAATTAACTATCAAAGAATTTTTTAGAAACCAAAGGAGAAACCAAACGGGACCGGGGATAAACAAAGGAGATCCGGTAGGCCGCGACCCGCGAGGGCAGTGTGTGGGGCCCACAAGCGGACAACGCCGCCGACTCGGCCAAGTGCGTCACCTGACTCGGACCGTCCCTCCCTCCCACCGGATCCGCTGCGCCCACCGCCCGCGCCTCCTGTCACGCAGCGCGCCACGTGCGGCGGTGGCCACCGGGGGCGCGACACGTACCGGGCCGCAACAGCGGGCCCCCGTCCCGCGGGCGCCGTAGGGGATCTACGATACGCTGACGCGGACGCGGCTTTTCCCGTGGGGCCCTGTTTGGTTAGTCTAGTATCTGTTTAGATCTTTACTCATAAACTCGATAAACATAAAAAAAAAGTCACATTAAATATTTTGACACATGTATGAATTATTAAATGAAGTCTATTTATAAAAAATTTTTGTATGAAGAGGCTGTAAATCGCGAGACAAATCTAATGAGCCTACTTAATTCATGATTTGCAACAGTGATGCTACAGTAACCATCCGTTAATCATAGATTAATTAGCATCATTAGATTCGTCTCGCGATTTACAACCCATATGTGCAAAAAAAATTGTAAATAGACTTCATTTAGTACTTCAAATTAGCAAGATTCCATCGCAATTTTTTTTGCGTTGGAATTAAACACGGCCCTAGTAGCATGAGTAGCACAAACTTTGACCAAGAATTAGAACTACTAAATAAAATCAGTTTGCAAAAATAACTCCACAATCCCTGCGCTACTTCGCGAGACGAGTCCAATGAGACTTTTGGCCGCACAATTAGAGGTTGGTACTGTAGCATTAATGTGGACAATCATCGATTAATTATCGTCATTAGATTCGTCGCGAAAAGTTACACCAATCCGTAAAAAAAATTTACAAATAAACTTCATTTAGTATTTCGTACAGCCAAAATTCTTTTTTTCTACTCATGCAAGTGTCATCCAAACGGGGCCTGGGGGGCGGCCACGCGACGGCGATCCACGCCCCGTCTCGCCCCCTAGTCCCACTGGGCCCATTGACGCCGCTGCCCCACAGGCACGGGTCCCGCCCGTCAGTGAAACAGGACGTGGAGGATTCGGTGGCTGGGTTAGCCTTAGGCTAAAAAAATCTTATACGTATGGAGTAATAAATGAAGTTTATTTGTAAAATATTTTCACAGATGAACGTAACTCTTCGCGACGAATCTAATGACGGTAATTAATCGATGATTGACTACAGTAATGCTACAGTAACTAACCTCTAAGCGTGCGGTCAAAAAATTCATTAGATTCGTCTCGCGGTGAAGTGCGGGATTATAGAGTTAATTTTATAAACTGACTTTATTTAGTACCTGTAATTATTGATCAAAATTTGTACTACTTCCTGCACACCCAAACCAAACATGTCCCCAGAGGTCGGTGCGGATCCGAATCAGCTGCCATTACTGTGAGGAGACTGAGAGAGCGGCGAGTTGACCGAAATGCCCTCGCGAGACGGGCTCCTCTTTCCCGTGGCGCGAGGTGGTTTCGGGAACGGCGTTCCCCCGTGCCCCCGCTGTCAGTTTCGCGCAGACCTCGTCTCCCGTTTGGGGGGCCCCTGGCGACGCGAGGCCGCGAAATGCACACGGCGGGGGTCGGGGGCCAATGCATGTTCCCGGAAATGCCCTCGTATCTTTGATTCCCGAGAAGGATGTTTCCAGAGATGCCTTCCGCGTGTCGCGCCCAGATTGAGCATGACGATCGCTTTTCTGCAGGACTGCAGCTGCTTGGATTGGCTTCACAACTCTGCTGCAGGCTTCGAGCAGCTGCAGTCTGAGCCAATTTTACATCGTGGAGGAACAATTCACTGTGCATCGGTAGTCTGGAGTTGAAATGATGTGAGAGAAAAATATTGTTGAGCTGGCTGGAGTGGTGTGAGAGAAAAATATTGTTGGACTGGAGCTGGAGATGGCTGCCGAACCATTGAAAACAGCTGGAACCATTTTGGTAAAATTTTAAAATGGTTTGACTATTCAAGATTTTAGATTTTTAGAATGATTTATAATTTAAAACGGAAAGAGTATTAGACTACTAGTAGCATATCACCATCGACACGCATCTCTGTCTGCCTCTGTGTCGCCACATAGGCCTGCAGCGCCGGCCGGCCTCCCTCCCTCCTATGCAACCAGCCCGGACCGCACTACCGCCGTACGGCGACACGGCGGCGCCGCGGAGTGGCAAACTCGTAGATACCCCGCGAAAGCAGGCCCGGAAGACGCCGCAACCTGCTTTCCACGCCGGACTCCGTTCGCAGCCGGCCACCTTTCCTCCCTCCTTCCTCTGCTTTCGCTCGCTTCCGATCACCAGAAAAAGGCCTTTCTTTCCCGTCGCCCCCTCGGTGGTCGCTGCGGCGCCCGTCTCTAAAAGCAAGGCCTCGTGGGCGCCGACGCGGACGCAGCAGCAATTTCGGGAGAGGGCGAGATCGGCCGATCGCTAGCTAGCTAGCTACCTGCTGCGGGCCGGGGACGGGATGAAGAAGTGCGCGTCGGAGCTGGAGCTGGAGGCCTTCATCCGCAGCCGGGATGACGCCGCCGCCGCGGCGGCGGCGGCCGAGCACAAGCCCGGCCACGACATCGCTGCGCAGGCCGCGTTCGCCGCGGGCGTGTTCTCCCCCGGCGACCTCTCCGGGTTCAGCTTCGCCGACTCGGTGAGTACACAGCAGAGGAACTTGACTTTGCCTCGATTATATAAGCGAACTGGTGACCAATAAGATTAATGAATTCTGTGGTTGGTGATTACAAGTTCCTTTTGCAGTTCTTATTTTGTATGATGAATTGTTAGAATTTTGTCTTTTTCTCACATGCGAATGAGATCTTGTTGAGTTAGGGTGAGTTTGTCTCACTGAGTCACTGGTACATCTCTTCTTCCACTGATTTTGCTCTAGCGTTGTTTTGTTAGAAACATGCTTAGCGTTTTTAAGAATTTTGATTAATCTGATCACAATTGCTTCTTGAACCACAAACATGTTATAGCAAAGCCGGAGGCTTTAACATAGATGATAAATACATACTTATCATGCCAAAGTTCTAAGAACTGATTACGAGTTTCGTTCTAAAACTTGCATGGAAAATCGGTGTGAGATCTTTAAAGACTTCAGGCAACAGAAGTTCTAGGTTTCTCTAAACCTAGAACAGCCACATAGCAGAGTATTATTGTATTTTTCAGTGTTGGAGACCTTGACATGTGTGGATGAAGATGACTCCATTAAGTTTGCCTTTTGTTTTGTCCGAGCAGAACACCCTCAACGGAAGCATTCCTAATCACCTATGGTCCCATAACCACAACGTGAGGCATCCTGCAGTCTCCACGACAATCGAGTCGCAGTCATCGATCTGTGGTATATATTGCCGTGCATGGTTCCTCTTCAACATCTTCAGTCTTCACTAATGAATGCAATTAGTAGTTCAAACCTTAAAGCAAGAGATCTATCAAGACTGTGCACAGTGCTTTTGTGCTACATTTTTGCTACCTGGTAAAATCAGCTGCAGTTACTATAACTAGTTAATATAAATAGAATTTGGGCACTTGGATTGGATCTGTGACAATTGACTAGTTAAATAGATAATTTTTTGGGCAATTGGAGATTTGAGTAATAAGGTAGTGACATAGGTGTTGCAACAGACAAATTGAGCGCAAATAATTGTAAGGCGCGTAATATTCAATTCTTTCGTGTTTTATCTAGCTCACACCAAATCCAATCATTTGCAGCAGCAGCAGCAAGTCCAACATCAGCAACCAACCTATATCTGAAAGAGAGCCAAACTCTGGGGGGCACAAGTGGTTCAGATTCCGATAGCGAATCACTGTTGGATATCGAAGGCGGTCCATGCGAGCAAAGCACAAACCCACAGGACGTGAAGAGAATGCGACGGTATAGCAAGAGCAAGAACAACGCTCTGTCCAACCTTTTTTGTTCAATTATTTGCATCCCGTTGTAATTGTATCAACAAGAAGACCTGGAAGTTGATTTTTTTTTCTGCAATGAACGTTGAGCAAAGATGCTTATATAGGAGTCCAGTCTAACCTAAATTGATTGCCTCAAATCACAGGATGGTGTCGAACCGTGAATCCGCTCGGCGGTCAAGGAAGAGAAAGCAAGCCCACTTAGCTGATCTTGAGACACAGGCAAACACTACTACACTGCATTACTAGTTTACTACATGTGTTGTTGTTTTTCATAATGCTGATGCAGATGTGATTATGTGAAAAGTGCGGTACGTTGTTCCTTGAGTTTCAATCCGACTTACAAGTTGTGTATGTCCTTGGAAACAGGTTGACCAGCTGCGAGGCGAGAATGCTTCACTCTTCAAGCAGCTGACAGACGCCAACCAGCAATTCACAACTGCAGTCACGGACAACAGGATCCTCAAGTCAGATGTCGAGGCCCTCAGAGTCAAGGTGATCGTTGTTCATTGCAGAAATTAAATTATCATCATATTGTTCATCACAAAACCGCACTGAATATTCAGTCCCAGTTCTCTGAAACCATTCCGTTTGGTGCAGGTGAAGCTGGCGGAGGACATGGTGGCCCGCGGCGCGCTGTCGTGCGGGCTGGGCAGCCTGGGGCTGTCGCCGGTCCTGAACCCGCGGCAGGCGTGCCGGGGCCCCGACGTGCTGTCCGGGCTGGACTTCACCGGCGGCGACGACGCGTGCTTCGCGGGGCTGTCCCCGACGGAGCAGGTCCAGAACTCGCCGCTGCAGAGCCTCGCCAGCCTCGAGAACCGGATGAACAGCGAGGTGACGAGCTGCGGCGGCCCCGGCGTCGACGTCTGGCCGTGGGACGCCGGCCTGTCCAAGTGAAGAGGAAAGCGCACGCCGATGGCAAGCTACTGCCCTGTACGCGTATCGATATGCATTGGTACTATATATATATGAACTGCAAGTGTATGTCAGCTGCCATTGCTATGTCAGCTGGAGTCGTGAACTGAACGGACTTGAGTTTTTCAGAGTCCTCGTCTCGGTCGGTATATTGCCTAGTAGTTCTGTAATACACTAATACTAGAACTGAGTGGCTAACTAGCCACTCATATATAATTATATATGCTAAGAGACTGAACTCCGCAGCATAATTACTACTGTTTATGTCATTATATGTTTCTGATCTGATTGGAGTAGGTGTTCTGATGGATTGCATCACCATGTTGCCTTCTGTTTCATCTGATGAACAGAGAGGCACATCCATGGAAGTTCAGGTAAGTGACCAGAGTTCTCTGGCATGTGGCATCACAGTAAAACTAGCTCTAATTAGCAGGCTTCGAATTCTTCTAGTAATGGTGATTTACAAATGGTGATATCTGTACGCATACATGTACAGTTACAGTATTGCAGATGATTTGCACGGCTTGCAGGTTCACAACCGCAGGTTTTAGTTTTGGATCGATTCGTCGTCCCTTCCGGCCATCTCTCTCTCCCGTTCCCCCCTCGCTTCCATCTCCATCTCCAGCAGCAGCTCGTCGTACGCCGCGACGGCCAGGCCGCCGGCCTCGGCGATGGCCGCCAGCGCGGTGGTGAGCCCGAGGCAGACCTTCTTCTTGGCCTCTTCCTCGTTGAACCACTCCTCGCCGCCGCGCTGTCGTTTCGCGGCCGAAGCGATGGCGGCCGCCTCCGCCGCGACGGCGTCCACGGCCCTGGTCGCCGCGTCCACGTCCACGGACTCCACCGCGCGCGCCCAGCCCACGATCAGGCGCGGCATGTCCTCGCCATCCTTGACGCAGCTCCGCGCCCAGCTCCAGAGCGCGGCCGCGGACGAGCGCTGCGACTCGGCCCAGGCCTCCAGCGCCGCGCGCCAGCCACGGAGCTCCGCGCCGAGCGCGGCCGCGCCGGCGGCCGCACGCGTCGAGCTCGGAGGCGGCGGCGGGCCCCTGATACCTCCGTCGCCTACCAGAGCCGGCCGGGCGGCGGCGGCGGCGGCAGAGGACGTGAGCAGCGCGGTCGCCTCGTCGGCCGTGCGCTTCATCACTCTGTGCGCGTCGGCGATCACCCTCCACATCCTTGCCAACCTGATCAACGAACAAAAGGGAAACGGAAATTCTACAACGATTTCATCTTTCCTCTACCACGCACGATTAGTCCCGATTGATCTTTTCTTGCGAGGTCGAGCGCGTACCCTCGGACGAGCTGCATGAGCTGCGGCAGGAGCTCGTCGTCGCGCACCGCGGTGATCCGCTTCGACACGGCGTCGACGGAGGTGAAGGAGATGTCCAGCTTTGTCCGTAGGTCCCTGATGGCCGCCCTCGTCTTCTCGATGGCGAACGGCTCGGCGCCATTGGCGTCCTGGCTCCTCAGCAGCGCGCACTTCTTCTCGTACGCCAGACGGACTCGCTCCCCTGCCTTCCGTTCATGTCAGGAGACTTCAGTTCATCGATTTCAGAGCTGGAGTTGAATCGATGGAGAAGAACGCACGTACCCTGACTTCCTCGTACAGCCTCTTCTCCCACTCGTAGAGCCTGTCAAGGCTCTCCTTGTGGCTCTGGAACAGCTCGAACGGCTCCGGCGGGATCTCGGGGGCGCCCTGCTCCTCGCCGTCGTCCCTCGGGGCTGGTGGTTGAACTGTCTAGAACAGAGCAATGGTCAATGCAACCGTTCCCCATGGCACAAACTCTGTAGTACAATTCACTGACAGCAACTGTTCTTCAGATAAAATTTCTCAAGAGAAATTTGCGATGCAGAGAAATAGCACGTACCTCTCCTATGGTAGGGGACGACCTCCAGCAACACGGACACCTCACTGGCCGTGTCAACGATCTTCATGAAATGGCCCTGGATGTCCCGCATGGCCTCCGCCATGCTCGTCGGCGGCCGGTCGACGTACACGGTGAAGCCGGGGGTGCCACGCTGCTCCACATCAGCACTGGCCACCACTCGCAGCTCATTGTTCACATGATCCACCTTTCTCTCCTCCTCCTTTGGCGGCGCCACCTCCGGTGCCGCTGCATCCGCCTGTTCGCCCTTCTCTTCTTCTTCTTCTTCCTCCTCCTCCTCCTCTGTTTCGCCTTCTGGGTGATCATCGCCATAGTCGTCATCGCTCTCCTCCTCCAGCTCCGGTACCTGCTCGTCTTCCTGACCAACCTTTATGCCTTCTATGCCGTAATCCGTATACAGGTGATGAACGGTTGGCAAAGAGAAAGGGTCCCAAGAGCGGTCCCATCTTGACGGCTGCGGCGATAACGATGCGTCATTCATCGGATCAACCGATGAAGGACGGACGAACTGGTGATCCAGCCCGAAGAATCGGTCGATCGTGGCGGTCTCGACGGCTTCGGGGTCCCACTGCTCCACCACCGGGTGCACCGGAGCCCCCACCGGCCTCAGGCAGTTGATGACGAGAACCTTCTCAGGCGAGCTCGGGTGGTGCAGGCATGACGACTGCTCCTGCAGGAAGTAGAGGTGCTCGTCCTCGGCGAAGTAGTAGAAGAGGGCCATGGAGACGCGGCGGAGCGACTGGACGTAGGCGACGTGGGAGGAGGCCAGGAGGCCCCGCTGCGCGATCGCCTTCTTGACGAAGCTCTTGCGGTCGTGGCAGGTCTTCACGGCCGCCTCCTCGTCCAGCTTCGATGAGGAGCAGCCCATTGTTGGTGCCTGCTCCTGAATTGGAGCAAGAACAGGGGAAGATACTGGGAGTAATAGTGGTTTCCTTTTCGTATCAGATGCATGTAGATCAGGTATTGTTGGGCCATTGGGAGAGGGTTAAGATGCTTGGTTGTTTCGAGCTATGAAGAAAAGAACACTTCTTGGGCGAGGTAACTGAAAGTGCTTGCTTATCAAGACCTCTTTTCCTGACTTGTGGATCACGAACAATTGAGGATGAAGTTTAATCGGATTCTGAACTTCACCGATGAGGTAGGGAAACAAGAAGGGCTCTCAAGCTGCAAGGAATCTCGACATTATTACTGCCTTCACATTGTTTCTCCATATGCTTCGTGCAGTAGTGTACGAAGATAATCAAGAAAGGGTGTGTTTAAGATGACTTTGCATTTTGTATTTTTGTATTTTTGGAAAGAAATCTTCAATATTTAAAATATTAAATATAGACTAATCGTAAAACTAATTACAGATCTCGTCTGTAAACTATGAGACGAATCTAATGAGCCTAATTAATCCATCATTAGAACATGTTTACTGTAATATTACTGTAGCAATTTAGTGTCTAATCACGTCCTAATTAGGCTCATTAGATTTGTCTCGCGATTTACAGTCCATTTGTGTTATGCGAATTATTTTTCGACTACATTTAATATACCATGCAAGCGATTTATAAAATTTTTGCATTTTGCGTTTTGGGATCTAAACAGGGCCAAAAGCCATTCAGATCGGATATTTTTTTGTGACTTTCAATTTGTTTGCTTGCTGTTTCATCAAAAAGAAAATTGTTTGCTTGCTACAGACTACAGACCCAAGGAGGCCAAGTTATCATGGAGAAAGGGAAAATATTAGTTTTATCGGTTTGATATAATCAATGTGTAAGCATCTAGGCCCTCTAGGTATGTTTCGGTGATTAATGACAACCATTATTGTGACTAATGAGTTTGTGCAGCTTAATGAAACATTATCACTCATTTGTCATATGTCAAAGAGGCCCCTCAATTTCATTATTCAAAAAGGCGATTTCGGTATTCAACTCAAGCATGTAACAAGACTAAGGATCTTTCTAGCCCTAAGTGTCGCAAGGTTGAGAAGTACACTTAGATTAGTATAGGTTTATAGTTTTGTAGAGGTCACACTATTAAGAGGAGTTAAGGCTAAGTAACTTGAGCATGGACATGGTCAATCAAAAATGGATGCACACTATGGTCACTCAGGTTCCTAAAAGTTCAAATAAGTGGTTTTCAACTTATATCTCAAGAATATTTGGATTTCATTCAAGACTCAAATCAGAAAAGACAAAATCAGAAAAAGTCTATACACCGGTTTAACCGACGACTCCGTTTTTCTATACGTCGGTTAAACGCAGTTATCAGAGTCTGGACAAGTACATACACCGGTTAAACCGATGATATTTGAAATTAACGTCGGTGCAATTGTCCAGAATGTTGGTTTTCCAGGGTGTTTCAAGGTTATATTCACTGGTTAAACCGACGATATTTGAAATTAACATCGGTGCAATTGTCCAGAGAGTTGGTTTTTCCAGGGATTTCAGAAGTTATACTCACTGGTTAAACCGACAATGGATTTGAGTTAACGTCGGTGCAGTTGTCCAGATAGTTGATTTTTCAGTTGATCAGTGGACAACTACACTCACCGGTTAAACCGATGATACGTCGGTTAATTTGCCCGAGTTGTAACGGCTAGTTTTCCAAATGGGCAGTTTACATTCATCGGTTAAACCGAAGCTGACAATTGGAGGATCATCAGATTAACCGGCGTTGCGTACTTTTCTGGCTGCTTTTCTCCAACGGCTCTATTCGTGTGAGCTGCCTATATATACCCCTCCAATGGATCATTTTGAAGTCTCTTGACACCAGGCAACATTCATAACTCATACTATTGTTGAGAGCCACCTTGAGCTTCACATTCCACTCATTTGATCATTCAATCATCCAAGAAGCAAGGCTAAGCACTTGAGTAGAGAGAAGTTTGTGTGCATCCGTTCTTGGTGATTGGTTCTTGCTCAAGTGAAGGCCCTAGCTTGTTACTCTTGGTGATTGGCAGGACCTAGGCGATCTTGGTGATTGAGGTGTTTCTTCCGGAGCTTGCCAAGTAGATTGTGGGAGCCCGAAGAAGTTTGTACGTGGCTTGAGCTCCACCACGCCGGGATGGTGAACGGAGACTCTTAGTGAGCGCCCTCGTCTCGGTGACATGGGAGGTGATAAGACTCTTAGTGAGTGTCACAACGTGGATTAGGGGTGTGTGCCAACACATCGACACCACAGGAAAAAATCCGGTCGTCTCTTGCCCACTCTTTACTTTCAAGCACTTACATTCATGCAATTATTCATGTGCTTGACCTTAGAGATCATAACTTATCTCTACCTTGCTTAGTTTCAAATATTGTTGTATTCGATATAGCTTGTGTAGTTTGCTTAGTTAGTCGGTTGGTGAATTGAGCCTTACTAGCATTTTATAGGTTAAAATTGTTTTAATTTGTTTTAGAAATTTGAAAAGGCCCAATTCACCCCCCTCTTGGTCCATCGATCCTTACAATTGGATCAGAGCCTCGTTGCTCATTTGGATCATTAGGCTTCACCGCCTAGAGCTATGGCCAAAATGTGTGGTTCGCCGCCTCACTTCGAGGGCAAGAACTTTGCTTATTGGAAAGTTCGCATGGCCGCATATCTTGTTGCGATTACCCCCGAAGTGTGGTTAGCTACTAAGATCGGGTTCACCGGAAATCCCACTCCCGAACAATTAAAGTGGAATGCAAAGGCTAGAAATACAATTTTCGAAGTCATTAGTGAGGAAGTCTTTGCTAAAGTAAATGGCATGGACTTAGCAAGTGATATTTAGAAAGAGCTAATTGAAATTCATGAAGGCTCCACAAAAGTTCGTGAACAAAAATATCACTTGTTTAGAGCTAAGTATGATTCTTTTAAAATGCTACCTCATGAAAATTGCAATGATATGTATTCTCGCTTGAATGTCATTGTCAAGGACATTAATGCACTTGAAATATCTAAAATTGACAGTGGCTCCATCAACCGCAAGATTTTCATGCTCCTTCCGAAGCCCAAGTACAATATCATCAATGTTATGCTTCAAAATGAGAATCTTGATACGATGGAAGTGGGAGAGCTTGTTGGCGAAATTCGCGCTCATGAAATGGGTATTCTTGGTATGTCCGAAGAGCCAACTACAAGCAAATCAATTGCTCTCAAAACCAAGGCCAACAAGCCCCGCAAGCTCAAGATGGTTAAGTAAGAATCAAGCTTAAGCAATGAAGAAGAAGATCATCATGAAAGATCATCCGATGATAAAGAAGATGGAGAACTTGCTCTCATAATGAGAAAGTTCACACGCTTGAGCGACAAGATAAACAAGAAGGGTTACAACTTTGACCATAAAAGAAGAATGTTCCGGCCAATGGAAGATGTCAAAAACAAAACATGCTACAATTGTGGAGAAAAAGGTCACATCTCTCCTGATTACCCCAAGCCGGACAAGAGAAAGAAGAACAACAAGAGCAAGCATCGCCATGATTCAAGCGATGATGATGAAGATGAAAAGAAGAACAAGAACAAGAAGTTTGGGAAGAAGAAGAGTCATGACAAGAAAACCAAGCTCTTTCCAAAGAAGAAAGGCCACACCAAGAGAAGCTTTTTGGTGGAAAAACAAGAATGGGTGACCGATGTCTCATCAAGTGAAGATTCAAGTGATGAAAAAGACATCGTCACAATTGCTCTCACCAATGAAGAACCATCGCTACCTCCACCTCCCATGTGCCTCATGGCCAAAGGTAACTCTAAGGTATGTGAGAGTGAAGATGATAGTGATGATGAGCTTGACCCTTATGAGTTTACTAACCTAATTAATGAGTATACATCTGTTATCAAGAGGGAAAAGGGCAAAGTCAAGCTTCTTGAGAGCACTCATGCCAAGTTAGAGCTTGCCCACTCTGATTTGCTTGGCAAGTACAATGACTTGCTCAAAAAGCACAATGAGTCACTTGTACTTGCTAAGCAAGTTGAAGAGAGCCACAAAAAGCTTAAACAAGAGGATAGGGATTTGGCTCACAAATATCAAGAATTTGAATTTGCCTATGAAGCAATTGACCCGAGTCTTGAGAACTCTATCAATGAAAATGTTGAAAAGGTCAATGCTTCTACTTCATGTGATGACCTACTCATTAATGAAGATGCTACTAATGTTTTGCCCAAGCTTACACCTTCTAAGAAAAAGGAATTGATGGATCAAGTAGCAAGCCTCAAGACTAGTATGGAGAAGCTCTCACGAGGAGAATACATCCACAAGAAAATTCTCTTCAACAATGCTCGTGACTATGGCAAGAGAGGTCTTGGTTCATTTCCGGAGCAAAATCAAGGCACTACTCCATCTCCGGAGATCAAGACTAGCTTCATAAAAGAAGTTGGATCATATTGCCAACATTGCCAAGTCACCGGGCACCACACTAGGGAGTGTCCCTTGCCATCACGTCCTTTCCCTATTTTACCTAAGAATTACTCATCTATGCATCAAAATAACTATTTTCTTTTGAGTAAGGTAAAGGGCAAGGTGAAGGCCAAATTCATTGGCAAAATCACAAAGGAAGCAAAGAAGAAGCTCCCAAAGCAACTTTGGGTCCCCAAAGCTCTTGTCACATATGTGCAAGGCCCAAAGCTCGCTTGGGTTCCAAAAACTCAAAATTGATTCTCATGTGTGTAGGTGAACTACAAAGCCGGTGGAAAATATTGGGTACTTGATAGCGGTTGCTTTCAACACATGACCGGCAATGATAGCATGTTCACATCTCTTGAAGACCTCGGCGATCATGAACATGTCACCTATGGTGATAACTCAAGGGGGGAAATCTTATGTTTGGGTAGAATAGCAATTTCTAAAGATTTATCCATTTCTAATGTCTTGTTTGTAGAAGCACTTAGTTTTAATCTCATTTCAATTGCTCAATTATGTGATCTTGGACTAACGTGTACCTTTGACAAGAATGGTATTGTAGTAACCCTTGAAGAAGACAAGTCATTGGTATTCACGGGGTTTAGGCATGGTAACATTTATTTGGTGGATTTCTCTTCAAAGCAAACAAGCTCCATGACATGCCTCTTCACCAAGTTGTCTCTTGGGTGGCTTTGGCATAGAAGAATTGCTCATATTAGCATAAGCAACCTCAAGAAAGCCCACAAGAGAGGGATGATCACCGGCTTGAAGGATGTCACATTTGACAAGAACAAACTATGTAAAGCATCTCAAGCCAGAAAGCAAGTTGCAACACATCATCCTATCAAGACGATGTTGTCTACCTCCAAGCCACTCGAGCTACTTCACATGGATCTTTTTGGTCCAACCACATACAAGAGCATTGGTGGTAACCTCTATTGTCTAGTAATCATTGATGATTTTTCACGTTATACTTGGGTCATGTTTCTTGGTGATAAGGGTGAAACTCCGGAAGTCTTCAAGACATTTGCAAGAAGAGCTCAAAGGGAGTACAACTCCCCAATTGTGAAGATCCGGAGTGACAACGGCACCGAGTTCAAGAACATGAAGATTGAAGAATGGTGCGATGAAGAGGGCATCAAACATGAGTTCTCCGCCACCTACACGCCTCAACAAAATGGAGTGGTGGAAAGAAAGAACAAAACTATAATCACTCTAGCAAGAGCAATGTTGGATGATTATGGCACGTCCGAGAAGTTTTGGGCGGAAGCAATCAATACGGCTTGCCATGCATCCAACCGAGTGTATCCCCACCGACTCCTCAAGAAAACTCCATATGAGCTCACCACCGGGAAGAAACCAAATATATCCTACTTTCGAGTCTTTGGTTGCAAATGCTTCATCTATAAGAAGAAAAGGCTCGGTAAGTTTGAGAGTAGATGTGATGAAGGATTCTTTCTTGGTTATGCATCAAACTCCAAAGCATATAGAGTATTCAATCAAACCTCCGGGTTAGTTGAAGAAACATGTGATGTGGAGTTTGATGAATCTAATGGCTCCCAAGAGGAGGTTGTTGGCTATGACAATGTAGGTGATGAGGAGATTGATGAAGCTTTGAAGAAGATGTCCATTGGGGATATCAAGCCGGAAGAAGGTGCATGAAGGCAATGATCAAGGGGGAGGACCTTCCTCGTCTACACCAAGCACCTCCATGGCACCCCAAGTGGATGAAGATAAAGAATAAGATGATCCACAATCTCAAGAAAGTGTTCCAACGCCAACACCCCAAGTCCAAGAACAAAAAGAGCAAAATGTTCCACCACAAGCACAAGTCATTCATGATCCACCCCAACAAACATCCACGCATGTACCACTAGTGAAGCATGGTCGTATCACCAAGGATCATCCAATTGATCAAATCATTGGTAGTCCTTCTAAGGGAGTAAGAACTCGTTCTAAGCATGCTTCATTTTACGAACATTACTCGTTTGTTTCTTGTATTGAACCCACTAGCATAGAGGAAGCACTTGAGGACTCGGATTGGGTGATGGCCATGCAAGAAGAATTGAACAACTTCACCCGCAATGAAGTTTGGGTCCTCAAAGCTATCCGCATTCTTCTTGCTTACTCTTCACATCATAATATCAAATTATATCAAATGGATGTGAAAAGTGCATTCTTAAATGGCGTTATTAACGAACTTGTTTATGTTGAGCAACCTCCTGGGTTTGAAGATCCGAGGAATCCTAACCATGTTTATAGGTTGCACAAGGCACTCTATGGGCTCAAACAAGCTCCAAGGGCTTGGTATGAGAGGCTTCGTGACTTCCTAATCATGCAAAGCTTCAAGATCGGGAGGGTGGACACCACATTGTTCACAAAAGACGTCAATGGGGATCTTTTCATTTGTCAAATTTATGTTGACGATATTATCTTTCGCTCAACTAATGATTTACTAAGCCATGAGTTTGCTACCATAATGTCTAGGGAATTCGAGATGTCCATGATCGGCGAATTGACCTTCTTCCTTGATTTTCAAGTCAAACAATTGAAGGAAGGGACATTCATTCATCAAGAAAAGTACACTAAAGATATCTTGAAGAAGTTCAAGATAGATGAATGCAAGCCGATCAAGACACCCATGGCAACCAATGGGCATCTCGACATGGATGTGGACGGTAAACCGGTTGATCAATCCCTCTATCGTTCTATGATAGGGTCTTTGCTTTACCTTACCGCATCTAGGCTCGATATAATGTTTAGTGTGTGCTTGTGTGCCCGCTTTCAAGCAAACCCAAAGGAATCACACCTCTCGGCTGTGAATAGGATCCTTCGGTATCTCAAGCACACTCCAAGCATAGGCTTGTGGTACCCCAAAGACGCTAGCTTAGATCTCTTGGGATACTCGGATTCGGATTTTGCCGGAAGCCGTGTGGATCGCAAGAGTACCTCCGGGGGTTGCCACTTGCTTGGGCGTTCTCTAGTTTCTTGGTCGAGTAAGAAACAAAATTCCGTGGCTTTGTCCACCGCGGAAGCAGAATATATAGCGGCCGGTGCATGTTGTGCCCAAATCCTATATATGAAGCAAACCATTTTGGACTTTGGTGTGAAACTAGATAGGATACCACTCCTTTGTGACAATGAAAGTGCCGTAAAAATTGCCAAAAATCCGATTCAACACTCTCGCACGAAGCACTTTGATATT
The DNA here is from genome assembly GCF_016808335.1 of Panicum virgatum. Lineage (NCBI taxonomy): Eukaryota > Viridiplantae > Streptophyta > Magnoliopsida > Poales > Poaceae > Panicum > Panicum virgatum. The sequence goes on from NC_053145.1 coordinate 5,585,434, forward strand.
CGCCATCACTTCTTGCGTGATCACGAAGCTAAAAGAGACATATCTCTTCAAGGTGTGAGATCCGAGGAGCAATTGGCAGATATATTCACAAAACCATTAGACGAGAGTACATTTGTTAGGCTAAGGAATGAGCTTAATGTTTTAGATGCGGCAAACGTCATGTAAGTTGCCATGTCATATAGAAAAATACATACATATAGGACACTTGTCTATCCATGGTAAGATAGTGATGAACATGGATTTAGCTAGAGGTGGTGGTCCACTTATTTTCCTCTAGGCTTATAGAAAGGCTCATCATGAAGAAGCTTCCCGTGGGTTCAAACTTGACAAGTAGAACTTAAATTCTTGTTATGCATTTCTTGTCATATATATGTGCACTTCATGTTTACTATTCTTTCGCATGTGGTTTTAGCTTGCACCATCATTGCATGCGTAAGGGTCACAAAGGAGATCACTTGATGAAAATGAGACTTGTTTCATATGCAAGATCTTAATTCATGAAAAGTGAAAAGAGCAAAGTGTTAGGTGCGTTATTGCCTAATGAGTCATGTCTTGATGAGTTTGAAGCTCTCTATCTTCAATATTCCTATGACATGGCTCATACATTTTATTTGGCGCTTTGTCTCGCTTTGCAGCTTTTTCTTGTGTTTGAAAAGAAAATCTATTAAGCTAGTGTGCTATCCTAGGTATTTTGAGGAGTAAAGTCGCCTATGCAAGTCCATTAACTTGAGTTTAGTTGAATTTTATAAGTTTATTGGACTTAGCATAGAAGAGTGAGCTGAGTGAAGGTTTTTCGGGTTCACCGGTTAAACCGACGCTTAATGGATCTATACCCATCGGTTTAACCGGCGTTACTAAGTTGTGTCTAAACTCAGTCAAATTCAGGCGTTCAACCGACGTATGCAAATGTCAGAACATCGGATCAACCGGTGAACGTAATGCAGTTCTGACCTAACAATCAACTGGTGATAGCAGTGTTCAACCGGCGTGTTCAAAACACATATCGTCGGATCAACCGGCGTTCAGATGAATTTCTGCTGGAGTCTCGGGTGAACTAAACCGATGCAATTCACCGGCATTCTAAACCTAAGCATCGGTTTAACCGGTGTTCAGAAAAATCGCGCAGCCCACTTGTAATATATGTTTCTTGCCCGCGCCGCCGGCCTCTGTTTTCTCTTTGTCTCTTCACGCCGCCGCGCCCCCGCTCGCCCACGCTCACGCCGCCGCTCGCTCCACGCGCCGCCTGCACGCCGCCGGCCCAAGCCGCCGCCACCGTGCGCCATCCACGCCACCACGCGCCATCTACGCCGCCCACGCACCGCTCACACACAGCTTGCGCCCGCACCGCTTCACGCTGCCACCACCGCCGCCACGCGCCGCCGTGCGCCTCAGCGCCGCCCCCACGCGCTCAGAGCTGCCACTGCGGACACCTCACGCCGCCCACGCAGCAGTGCTTGCACGCCATTCACTTCGCGCCGCAGCCAACACTCTCACTCAGTGCGCGCAAAGTGTTCGACGTTTTGCCTGACCGAGATGGGCCGCGAGAAGAGGAAAGGGAAGGAGGTCGTGGTCGAGAAGCCGGTCCGAAAGCGGACCCATGCAGAGAGGGAGGCCGAGAGGGCCGAGATGGTGGCCAAGGCCGCCGAGGAGCAGGCGTCAAGCCGTGCTCGTCCGTTTGCAATTCGGGAGCAGCCAGCCAGAGGCAGAGGAAGAGGCAGAGGCAGGGGTATGGGCAGGGTCCGAGGTGCCAGGGCCACCAGGGCCACTACACAGCAGACAGAGGGCGATTCGTCTGAGGGGGAGCCGGCAGCTGTAGAGTCAGATGCAGATTCAGATGCAGCGCAGTCAGAGCAGTCTCTGGGAGAGAGTACTCAGGGGTCACCGACTCTACGACGGTCTGGCCGCACTCGGCAGACGTCCCCAGGAGCACGTTTTTCGCCAGCGACCGAGCGTCGCACTGGACCGAGGACGCGAGGAGGTCACCCGCCACAGGAGCCTCGCAGGTCCACAGCCGCAGCAGCAGCAGCTCGCAGAGCCGAGGCCCTAGCGGCTGAGCGCGCAGTGTTCCGTATGGACACTGTTGTACGTTTGGAGCCAGGTGTGCTGCTCCAGAACTTGACCAAGGCCAATGCAGCGAAGGTCAAGAGGCTCAGGTGGAGTGTAGCAGAGGAGGACTGGTTCCCCGTGACACGTGATAGCAGGGTTGACCGTAGGTTCTGGACGCTCCTTCAGGCCAGTTTCTACGAGACCTATCAGAGGCGGAGACATCGGATCTTTCCGCATAGAGTGCTCGACTGGGTTTCACTGAGGACTGCCGCAGGGGGAGCAGATGTCAGAGAGCACTTTGCACACTTTAGAGGTCTGCCCAGGCTACTTGAGATAGAGCAAAACAGATATATTGAGGACTGGGTCAGAGTGTTCTATGCCACAGCCTGGATTGCTCCCGAGCGCAGAGCCGTGCACTTCATGTTTGGAGGCCAAGTCTTTGGTTTGTCGAGGGCGACCATTGCAGGGATCCTTGGAGTTGACTTGGTCGATGTCTCCCTGCACGAGAGGGTATACGGAGATGCAGATCCACCTCGCAGGGCAATGATTGGCGGGAATGCACCTTCTCACGAGGCGATCTCTCAGTGCTTCCGTCAGCCGTTTCCAGCCTCGTACGCCAGAGTCGCTAGCTTGCTGACCCCAGAGGCGTACGCAGTTCACATGGCACTCCGGAGGACCTTGTTACCGAGGAGTGGCTACCTAGAGGGGTTCACATGTCTGCAGTAGCTGCTACTTCTACACATACTCACTCACGAGCCTTTTGACTTTGTCGATTTCATTTTGGCTGAGATCGAGGATGTGATCACTGACGGGATGGGTGTTGTACGTCAGTTTCCTTATGCTCACTGGATCAGTTACATCTGCTCTATGATTGTGCCAGCTGAGTCACCCGTCAGTGCAGTTTACCGTCAGGATGAGGCCCCCAGGTTCCCAGTCTACCGTCCCACAGCACCACAGGACAGGAGGAGGGGCAGACAGGCAGACAGAGCCGCTATGGCACGACTGTCACCTGAGTTGCAGGCCCGAGTGGCACAGGAGGACGAGGCACTACTAGCAGCCGAGACACAGCTTCCCGAGGCACAGCTTCTCGGAGGAGATGACGAGATTCACTGGTCTGAGCTTGAGTCAGACTCCTCCGAGGATGACGAGTACTTTCCTACAGCACCAGCCAGTCACGACCACGAGGCAGGAGGGTCCAGAGAGCCAGCTCCTTCGTCACCAGCAGCTGTTACTGTCACAGAGTCCCAGGTGACTCAGCCGTCCGAGCTCATCTCTCTCCTTCAGCAGCTTGTCACTCAGCAGAGAGGGGATCGGATAGCACAGGAGGAGGCCAGGAGTGCCCATGAGGCTCAGCTTGCAGCTATTCAGAGGGAGGCTGCCCAAGAGCGTGCTGCAGCCGAGGAGCGTTTTGTCGGGCTTACTGACCGAGTTTCATAGAGGACAGACGCTCAGTTCCAGCAGATGCAGCAGGGCATGATGGCGATGTTCGGGATGATCACACAGCTTTACACTCACACCGGACTCGCCCCGCAGTAGCCAGGACTTCAGGGTGTTGGAGCACCCCAGCTTGCAGTCACTCCAGCTCCAGCCCCTACTGCAGCCCCAGCACCTTCGACGACACCGGAGACTACGTTCTCGATGTCCGCACTCCTTGGGTCTGCCGGTCGTCCGCTCTTCTCGCCACTGCCAGCGACTACGCTCTTTCAGGACTCACCGTCAGCGGTTCAGTCAGTCGCCCTCCCCGTCGTACCACAGGCACCACTTTCAGGGGGGGAGGAGGAGAGGAGTCTATAGTTCCGCAGTCGACGCAGCCGGCAGCTTCAGCAGTCACGACTTTAGATGTTGACACTTCTTCTGCTGACCCGGTTACCACTTCTACGGACCCTCTCCCAGGCAGTGTCAGCACGAGAGCCTCCACGACAGCTACACCTCCAGTCAGCTCAGACCCACAGCTCCCGTCCGTCACCGAGGGTTCTCTGTCCGACGACGACGACGACGACCTGGACCGCTTCCTCGCCGTGCCGCGACAGCAGGACCCGTAGCTCGCCTTTTTGGTGCTTTGATGCCAAAGGGGGAGAGAGTTAGGGGGAGTTGGAGTCAGGGGGAGGGTAGAGCTAGAGAGAGCTCGTAGTTACAGGACTTTGATGTTTTATATCTCATTTGATGTTAGTTCATGGATATGTACATTTGACTCTTGCGTATGCTGTGTTTTGAGATATATCTATGGATTCCGTTTGAGCCGGTGAGCTCTTTGGTTCTCTTTCGAGTTTGCTTGAGTTTCTCCTATTTATCTTTCTTGCTTTCTCGTTTTTTTACATTCGTGTTGTCATCAATCACCAAAAGGGGGAGATTTTAAGCATCTAGGCCCTCTAGGTATGTTTCGGTGATTAATGACAACCATTATTGTGACTAATGAGTTTGTGCAGCTTAATGAAACATTATCACTCATTTGTCATATGTCAAAGAGGCCCCTCAATTTCATTATTCAAAAAGGCGATTTCGGTATTCAACTCAAGCATGTAACAAGACTAAGGATCTTTCTAGCCCTAAGTGTCGCAAGGTTGAGAAGGACACTTAGATTAGTTTAGGTTTTATAGTTTTGTAGAGGTCTTACTATTAAGAGGGGTTAAGGCTAAGTAACTTGAGTATGGACATGGTCAATCAAAAATGGATGCACACTATAGTCACTCAGGTTCCTAGAAGATCAACTAAGTGGTTTTCAAATTATATCTCAAGAATATTTGGATTTCATTCAAGACTCAAATAAGAAAAGGCAAAATCAGAAAAAATCTATACACCGGTTTAACCGACGACTCCATTTTTTTATACGTCGGTTAAACGCAGTTATCAGAGTCTGGACAAGTACATACACCGGTTAAACCGACGATATTTGAAATTAACGTCGGTGCAATTGTCCAGAATGTTGGTTTTCCATGGTGTTTCAAGGTTATATTCACCGGTTAAACCGACGATATTTGAAATTAACGTCGGTGCAATTATCTAAAGAGTTGGTTTTTCCAGGGATTTCAGAAGTTATACTCACCGGTTAAACCGACGATGGATTTGAGTTAACGTCGGTGTAGTTGTCCAGAGAGTTGATTTTTCAGTTGATCAGTGGACAATTACACTCACCGGTTAAACCGATGATACGTCGGTTAATCTGCCCGAGTTGTAACGGCTAGTTTTCCAAATGGGCAGTTTACATTCATCGGTTAAACTGACGCTGACAATTGGAGGATCGTCAGATTAACCGGCGTTGCGTACTTTTCTGGCTGCTTTTCTCCAATGGCTCTATTCGTGTGAGCTGCCTATATATACCCCTCCAATGGGTCATTTTGAAGTCTCTTGACACCAGGCAACATTCATAACTCATACTATTGTTGAGAGCCACCTTGAGCTTCACATTCCACTCATTTGATCATTCAATCATCCAAGAAGCAAGGCTAAGGACTTGAGTAGAGAGAAGCTTGTGTGCATCTGTTCTTGGTGATCGGTTCTTGCTCAAGTGAAGGCCCTAGCTTGTTACTCTTGGTGATTGGCAGCACCTAGGCGATCTTGGTGATTGAGGTGTTTCTTCCGGAGCTTGCCAAGTTGATTGTGGGAGCCCGAAGAAGTTTGTACATGGCTTGAGCTCCACCACGCCGGGATGGTGAATGGAGACTCTTAGTGAGCGCCCTCGTCTCGGTGACATGGGAGGTGACAAGACTCTTAGTGAGTGTCACAACGTAGATTAGGGGTGTGTGCCAACACATCGACACTACGGGAAAAAATCCGGTCGTCTCTTGCCCACTCTTTACTTTCAAGCACTTACATTCATAGAATTATTCATGTGCTTGACCTTAGAGATCATAACTTAGCTCTACCTTGCTTAGTTTCAAATCTTGTTGTATTCTTTATAGCTTGTGTAGTTTGCTTAGTTAGCCGGTTGGTGAATTGAGCCTTACTAGCATTGCATAGGTTAAAGTTGCTTTAATTTGTTTTAGAAATTTAAAAAAGGCCCAATTCACCCCCCTCTTGGTCCATCGATCCGTACACAATGTCTTGTAAAAAAAAATCCGAATCAAGTACTTCAACGTGAATCAAAATGCTTGTGTTTAGCAACTGTAATGCTTATTTTTAAAACCAGTGGAGGTCACGTATTTAATTTTTCTTCAAGTAGCCATGCTATTTATTTTACTATAAAAATAATACACATATTTCTCTTCCTTCCATAAAAGAATTATATCAATTATTATCCTTTCAAAACAAATAATGATGCGAATTATGGACATGTGTAAAAGAAAGTAAATTGTGTGCCAAAGAAAAGTAATACACGGATACAAGAGGTGGGTATAAAAAATTGCTGGTGTAAAAGGTATTAGCTTTTCAGTAGAAATATTTTGTTTCTATTAAAAAATGGGTCTCCACCCCTTTTGTCAACCTTTTGGCCTGATAGTGGGATCTCTGTGAGGAGTATTGGGCATAATCTTGGTGTGAGGAGTATTGGGCATAATCTTGGTGAGAAAAGATTTCAATTATTTTAATTTTCATAGTATAGATATAGATATAGATTATAGTATAGAATAGACCTAGCCTACTGAAAAAGGTACGGTCAAATTTAGCCACCAAATTATGTGCTTCTCCATTGTTTATGAAAGAAAGATTGGTCATGCCATGGGGCGACGACCCTTGCTCATGTCGAATGGCCATGTTGCTCTGAGGCTCTCAGGTAATGGAATTTGTTGGGTCCACCAATATATCTTGTCAATGTGGTAATAACAACTAAAAAACAATTCAACGATATGCGCGAATTGTTCTTGTATGGAATATTGACCTGTGGTAACTCAAAGATGCAGCTTGTTGTATTTGACATGGTGCATTTGAAAATTGCTTATAGATGCCAAAGATAATTAATGTAGAAAATTACCTGCCACACAGTCAGGTCGCCTTAGCAAAAATTGGTATTGGAATTCAGAATCTTGCAGTTGGAGGAAACCAAATGGAACTTTGGTGATAACAAGTTGAGACCATTCTACTTTTCTGATATTCCAATCAGGAATGCTTTAGCCATATTCTTGCAAATGTGCACATTTTGTCTTTGTCACTGGCTCACTGCTAAAAGTCAAATCGAACTTTGATGTAATGTATCATGCAAGCTTCCTCGTGTCAATGTGAAACATAATCTCTCATGAAGGTATCATCTCTGGGGAACTTGGGACCAAGGAAACTGTCAGGTTGTTTGGTTCTTTTTTTTTTGCGACTTCAGGTTGTTTGGTTCTAGGGACTAAACTTTAGACTATACCACATCAAAAAGAATTTTAATATTTATTAATATTAAATGAAGTCTGATTACAAACTAACTGCAGAACACTAGGGCTAAACTGCGAGACGAATCTAATGAGATATAGTAATTCATAATTAGCAGATGATTACTGTAGCATACTGTAGCAAATCATGGATTAATTAGACTCATTAGATTCATCTCGCAAATTAGCACTCATCTGTCAAAAAAAATTATAAACAAATTTTATTTGATACTTCTGAATGGTAAGATTCCTTTTGATGTGACAGGGGGTAAAAAAAAGCTGATGGAAACAAATAGGGTCCGTATATCTCACAATGTGGCGAGAATATTGTATTCTCATTGGGGCATTAAGCACTCATGTTGTCAGGCAGAAGAAACCAGAAAAGGTCCTCATTTGGTTATTTAAGTAGCTATCACATCAAATGTTCAGATTTCAATTCGAATATTCGGATGTCAACTTAATATAAAATTAAACTAATTGCATAAATTGCAATTAGAGTTTTAGACCAATCTATTAAGTATATTTAATGTACAATTAGCAGATGATTACTGTAGCAATTAGTGGTCAAATTATGGACTAATAAGATTTAATAGATTTATCTCGTGATTAAGTCACGACTTATAAAATTAGTTTTTGTAATAAATCTGTTTAGTACTCCTAATTGGTGTTTAAACATGTGATGTGACAGGACTTATGACATAATCTGAAAACAAACAAACGAGGTCTAAAAAGTTCAAGTTAAATAACATAACTAAGAGCAACTCCAGCAGACTCTCTATCAAACCCCATACCCCAAATTTGTAGCGTGAAATCAAGAAAAACAGCTCTAGCAGACTCTCTACTTGAGTCCCTAAACTAGAGAGGCCTCCAAATCTTCTCCTCCACTAGGGATGGCAATTGCACCCGCGGATGCGGGTATCCGCGGATTTTAGACCCGATGGGTGCGGGTGCGGGTCCGATATTCCACCTGTGGATGGACCCGCACCCGCAATATGCGGGTGCGGGTGCGGGTGCGGGTTTGAGATTCCACCCGCGGGTGGACCCGCACCCATCCGTAAATAAAGAAATCCTAGCCCAACGTGCTTAGGTAAGGCTCAGACCAACTATCCTAACTATAAAATGAGTACAAAAACTTATTAATTTGTTGTTAGTTTGTCTTTATTACTTTGAACTTATGAATTTGTTGTTAATTTGCCCTTATTATTTATAGAAATTTGATGTTTGACTATTTAAATTGACGAATTTGTGCATTTTTATTATATATGTTGTCACACCCGCGGGCACCCGAAACCCACCTGAAACCCGCGGGTGCGGATGTGGGTGCAGAAATGCACCCGCGGGTCTACCTGTGGGTGGGTTTTTTCCAACCCCGCGGGTTTGCCCGCGGGCGGGTTTTCACCAAACCCGCACCCGCATCCGCGGGTGCCATCCCTATCCTCCACCCCCTAGGCCTGGGGTCTCTAGGGAGCCCTCCATCCGTGGACCCCACTCACCAGCCCCTCTAGACTTTTTTTAGATAATGGAATTAACATTCCGGCCTCTGCGGTAACGAACACAGCCTAAAGCCTCTGCGCGACCACACACAGCCAAACTTATTACAAAAACTAAGAATAAAAAAACTTTAGTACATGAAGATATATGAACTAAAGATCTACTATATCCAATAAAGAATTGAGTTTACTACTCAAGATAGTGCTAAAGATATCGATGTCGCTTCATGGCGGTATTCGAATCAGCCACCACACCTTGAACAACGTGCACCAAAATGAACTTGAAATAAACTCATTGGATGTAGACAGCCCCCACTGCAGCTGGCAAATCGGCCTACGCTTGAAATCGTGTGCCCTCACTGTTGCCCCTCCATCTTGATGTATCGGTGGCGTTCGGAATAGCCACCATCCATCTTTTGTGCGGGAGGAAGACTCCGAACTGTCTTTGATCCACCGACTCTGTGCGTTACCAGGTCGCTGAGGTGCATCGCGACGCCAAGTATTGTCGCTAATGGAAAAGCATCTGCCCTCGACGAAAGAGAGGTCGTTGTTCACTGTTAGAATGCGTGAGGAACGGCTGCCATCATCGGGGCGGCGAAGATGGGTAGTCGTCACTAGATCTGCGACCCCATCCTCTCCTCCTCAACCTCCTCCTTGGGCACCCCTACCTGCCCCTTATGCGCGAGCGGCGTGAGGTGCTGCAGCAAGGGCATGATATGCAATGCAATAACACCTCCGCAACGCCTTCAGGAAGGGACATGACGCCCATATGCGTCATCGTTGCAAGCTTTCGCCCGATGATCTTGCACGCTTTGGCAGCGCCATCTCCGGCAGCCAAGGGAGGCGACCACATGCAGCCCCCCCCCCATCTGGTATCCCACGCCCAGCCACCGGACGTCGTCCGTGGCTCGCACGCACGCCGGGGAGCTCGGCCATGCCGTCCTGCACCAAGAGGTGGTCACCACTAGGGTAAAGGGAGGAGTAGCGTGCCGGCGTGGACCAGGAGTCGGTGCCAACGGGGCCCCACGCCAACCATCTCCATGGGCGCCGTCCTCTGTAGAATGGAGGACGCACACCGCCGCTCCAGCCATGGGAAAGCCGGATCCGGAGAGGGCGGGTGGGCGTTGGCGGCGGACGTCTTGAGCTCGAGGCAGAGGCCAGGTGAGGCAGCGATGTGGAATTGCTCGCCGGCCAGATCGATGCTCAAGACGTCGGGATCGCGATGGGAGGGACGGCGAGTTCATCGGGGCGCCGCACCGGGCGACGTCCGCGGGCAAGTACTTGGATGAGGGCTCAAATATGAGGACTTCTGCTGGAGTTGGATGTATTATTTAGAGGGTATGAGATGGGGACTAGCCCCAAAAAGCTATATGAGGACTGTGATTTGGGGGTTATTGCTGGAGATGCTCTAAATGAGGCCAGCCTGTCCATCCACTAGCCACACAGAGATCAACTTACATTATGCTTATATATATGCCGAATGCATCATCTTCTTGGGCCACAGAAGACAGTTTTTGTCCCTAAGCTCGCTCACTGGCAAGCTTGGTTGGCATTTTCCACTGGTCACCAGGCAGCTGCTGAGCTCTGAGAATTGAGGGCCTTCCGTGGATGGCCCTGCGTGAAATGAGGCGGGGAGCGGAATGCAGCCAAGGATGACTTGCCGGAACAAGAGTTTGTTTCATTGAGTGTCTCGGTGTCTGGTGGTGATCTCTGCAAGTTTGTCCGTGGCTACGTTTCGCTCTCCTCCTCTCACGCCAAGCCTTTTTCACGTGGCATCAGTCCCAAGTTTGAAGCTTCTGGTTAGATATCACTGTTCTTTGACTTTTTTTTGGGAGAACTTGCCTGAGCGAGCATTATCGCTGTTCTTTGATAGTTCAATGTCTGCGCCTATCGTTACTGGTGTTTTAGTTGTTGAGGATCAGCATAGAGTGTCAGGGAATTAAACCATTGCTGTCAAAACATTTGCAATGTAAATCTTGGGACTTTAGACTAGATTGGGCAGCTTCGAATGTACCCCCATTTTTATTTACATATCGTATTAGGTTTCTTCTAAGTTAAATTTGGTTACCTTTGATCAAACAACTATATTACCCAACATATGTACTATCAACATATATTTCATGGTGGATTCAATAAAACAAATTTGGTACTATAAATATTATTATTTATTATATAAATTTGATCAAAGTTGATCAAGCTTGACTTGCAACAAATCTAATACGATATGTAAATAAAAACAGAGGGATGCGAGGAGTGATCTGAATATAATTGTAGAAAAAATAGCCTCTAATCTACTGAAGGACTGAAAGAAGGGAGCAGTTGGGCTTATCGGAGTAATGGTGGAATCATCATTGCTGGAGGACATCTCAATTTGGAAAAAAATTATAAATATTCAAGCAAAGTAGTTAAATGAAAACTATTGTAAGCCGAAATCGAAATACTTGGGCTGAGATGAAACTGGGCTTGATTTGCTGCCAGTAGTATAGGCTAGATATATACTTGGGCTGAAATGTCGTTTTCACAGTTCCCATGTGATTTTGCTATGCTACAAAAAAATCGTGAAAGGTACCCCCGAGGTCCTGTCACACTGAAGTATCATCAATTTTATTTCTCTTGTCTACATGACAATTTGGCCAAGGAGATCGCAAATCCTACAGGCACATGTCACGGACATCATGTCTAAACTTTAGGCCCTGTTTTTCTTTTACATGTAAATGCAAATTTTTTTTGCGTGGGAATCTTGCCAATTTGAAGTACTAAATAAAGTCTATTTACAAAATTTTTTGCACAGATGGTTTGTAAATCGCGAGATGAATCTAATGATGCTAATTAATCCATAATCAATCAATAATTAGTGGATGGTACTGTAGCATCACTGTTGCAAATCATGGATTAAGTAGGCTCATTAGATTCGTCTCGCGATTTACAGCCCATCCATGTAAAAAAAATTTGTAAATAGACTTCATTTAGTACTTCAAATTAGTAAGATTCCTTCGCAAAATTTTGCGTTTACGGTTTGTTTGCGTTTACGGGGTGGGAACTAAACAAGGCCTTAAGCAGTTGGCATTATTGAATGGAAGATTGTGACCTATGCATGGTGCCATGCTATGGAACCTTTTTTTTCTCTAAAGGGGCAATGAAGCATTTTTTCAATAAGAGGCTTTCCTTTTTCAAAGTAAATATGAGTTCTTCCCTCTCATTGAATTAAACTATGATAATCAAGTTACAGATTTAATTATTTATCCGCACAATTTACTTTTCTCGGTAATTTGCAAAGGGAAATCACATCATGTTTTCACAACATGTATTCCGTTAAAACACAAATAATTTGTTCATGGAAGAGAAGCCAGAAGACTACTATGTTACATCTTTAGCCTTGCATTGCGTGCTCAACCGTTCCAACAACGCAAAGTCAGGAAGAAACTGCTTTTGAAGAACACATAATGCTGGATTTTATGATGATGAGTTATGCTAGAACGAGTAGAACTAGCAGTAACAACTGAAAGCACTCCATTTGTCACAAAACAACCTAGACGCTTTGAACTCACTACCTTGTTACCACAGCATCAATGCTAAGAAATCCACATCATTTTTATTTTTTAAAAAAATAAAAATTAAATAATATTTTGAAGACTTAAAGGCTATGCCCCCACATGTTAGCGTCCACATCGGCGACTCCAGCTGCAACACGAAGTGACCGTACCGCGCCCTGTTTGGATGACACTAGCACAACTAGAAAAAAAAAATCTTGCCTGCATGAAGCACTAAATGAAATTTATTTGTAATTTTTTTTACGGATGGGTGTAATTTTTCACGACGAATTTAATGACGATAATTAATCGATGATTGACTACAGTGATGCTACAGTAACCAACCTCTAATCGTGCGGTCAAATGCCTCATTAAATTCGTCTAGCGAAATAGCGTAGGGATTGTGAAATTAATTTTACAAACTATTTTTATTTAGTATTTCTAATTATTAATTAAAATTTGTGCTACTCATGCTACTTGAGTAACCAAACAGGACCCACAATGCATCGTTACACAACGATGCGATCACAAATCAAACACAGCACGATGCTCTCTTAAAATAAAAAAAACAGAGAAATAAAAATCGGCGACGACATCTATTTAAAGCCTGAATCCACCTCACCTGCGTGGCCCTCCTCTCCATCGCTTCCTCTCCGCTACCCCCCTCCCCCGACCAGATCGCGACGAGGCGCCGCGCGATCCGACCCAGGCCGACGCCGACGACCCCACTCGCCGCCGGCGGCCATGGCGTCCGGCGACCGCGTCACCACCTTCGAGGACTCCGAGAAGGAGAGCGAGTACGGCTATGTCCGCAAGGTCCGCGCCCCCCTCCCTCCCTCCCTCTCCTCCCGCTCTCATTGCTTCCTCCTAGATCCCGCTGCTCGATTCCCCGCGATTTCTGGTGGGCGCGAGCTTTAGGGTGTAGCGGCCGAGTCTGCCGCGCCTCGTCTGCTCGGATCGAGCTGAATTGCCGCCAGATTTGGTTTACCTGCGAGGTCTCGTTTGGGATTTAGGTGGTGTTGACGGTTACCTTAGTGGATCTCTCTGGCCCGACTGGCTCTGTCAAGGTGGCGCTGGGATCTAGCCCGCATTGGTGGGGAGTTAGCTTGGTCCAGTAGTTTAGGAGATTCGTGGAGTGGTATTTTGATCGCTATTGTGCTATCGTTTGATCCGTGGTGTCTTGTTGTTGCGATTTGAAGACTTTGATGGGTTTTGACTTCGTGCACGCTTATGAATTGTTGTTATTTGGTTCACGTCACCATATTAATTAGTCGAATTAGTGTAAGTTGATAATAAGTTTACCCTTTTTGGGGAAGCTAGATGCGTGTTTTGAGCTTCTGATGCAATAGTGCACCTGCTTCTGCTTGTACCTCTGACGCCCTAACCTCCTACCTAGCTTGGCTATTTTTGCTATCTTTTTGCAAGGCATGCATCTTCTGCTAATGTTTTGCACTACAATTTTATGATTAACAGCAGTTACCATGTTCATTACATATTGACCGACTGTGTTGCTGGTTTATTGTAGGTCTCTGGACCTGTCGTCGTGGCTGATGGAATGGGCGGTGCTGCCATGTATGAGCTTGTTCGTGTCGGCCACGATAACCTCATCGGGGAAATTATCCGTCTTGAGGGTGATTCAGCTACAATCCAAGGTACAACAGAGCGGATCATCTATCTAATATATTGATCACCCATGAAAAGTTTCTTTCACATTGAACAATATATAGTACACTAACCTTGCAATTGCTTTCACTTGTGTGTTAAAGTTTATGAGGAAACTGCTGGACTTATGGTTAATGATCCTGTTTTGAGAACAAGAAAGGTGCATTTTAGTTACCTTCTGATATCATTGTATCTTTAAATGCCATTGCATTGCTATCTTTTAACACAGTAGCTATTCCTATGCAGCCTCTTTCTGTTGAGTTGGGACCTGGAATTCTAGGAAACATTTTTGATGGTATCCAGGTAAGCTGAACATGACAAAGCTTTCAGGTCATTTACTTTTGTTGCTTAATATCCATTGTCCTCACCCTTCCTCCATTATGTTTGCAGCGCCCTCTAAAAACCATTGCTATTAAATCAGGAGACGTGTACATTCCTCGTGGTGTTTCAGTTCCTGCCCTTGACAAAGATACATTGTGGGAATTTCAGCCAAATAAGCTAGGTAATGCCTTAGTGTAGCATAGGAAATTTCCAAATGGCCTTGCATGCTGTTTTGTTACTTCTAAGCTGCATGTGATCTGTGATGCTATCTGAATACATTTCTTTTTGTTGCGTCCAGGTGTTGGAGATGTCATCACAGGCGGTGATCTATATGCTGTGAGTTCTTATGACATTTAATTCCATTTGCTGCCATTATTCTGAACAATGCTAGCTGCTTGTGATATCTAGAAGCATGTTATCAGCCCATGTTTACAGTCTAATGATTGCCGATTATATTGCAGACTGTCTTTGAGAACACATTAATGCAGCACCATGTTGCTCTTCCACCTGGTGCTATGGGGAAAGTAAGTTACATAGCGCCAGCTGGTCAGTACAGCCTGCAGGTTAGTTGATGCTCTTGCCTTATAGAAGGGCCCTGTTTGGGACCGAGTGCAGCAGAAGTGTGTTGACCAGAATCGACCCCACCCCCACCCCCACCCCTGGTGGGATTCTCCGCTCTTCTCAGCCGCCATGGTCCCAAGCAGGCCTTAAGCCCTATTGATTTAATGTGTTCTGCTAAACTTTATTTGAAACATTGTTATTTCTTTTTATGCAGGATACAGTGCTAGAATTGGAATTCCAGGGCATTCAAAAGCAATTTACCATGCTTCAGGTAAAAAAACTAATTCTTTTATGAATATGGAACTCTAAGGATTGAAGGATTAGTTTAATATTCTTCATTCATTTCTTTGTAGACATGGCCTGTGCGATCACCAAGGCCTGTTGCATCGAAGGTTGCTGCAGATACACCTCTTCTGACAGGGCAGGTTTGTATAGAAATTCTCATGAGCTTTGTTGTCCATAACAAAATAAAGCTTGGAATCACAAAACATTTTCAGATGCTTTTCCCCGTTATGTCTTACTCTTCTCCTCTTTCAAATGGTTCCAGCGTGTACTTGATGCGCTGTTCCCCTCGGTTCTGGGAGGAACCTGTGCTATTCCAGGAGCTTTTGGTTGTGGGAAAACTGTCATTAGTCAGGCACTTTCAAAGGTGATACCCACCCCACTACTATTTTATTGTCCTGATGGCCTCATCTGTAAACTTTTCCGATTGATATATGCAGTACTCCAATTCTCAAGCTGTCGTTTACGTGGGCTGTGGTGAAAGAGGAAATGAGATGGCTGAGGTTCTCATGGACTTCCCCCAGTTGACAATGACATTGGAGGATGGTCGTGAGGAGTCAGTCATGAAGAGAACAACCCTGGTGGCTAACACATCTAACATGCCTGTCGCTGCTCGTGAAGCCTCCATTTATACAGGTAAAACCCTGATGCTTTGATATTTATGATCAAGTAGGTGCAGGTATCAAGTATGTCAAACTCTTATGTGGTATTTCAGTAGAAAAAATGTACCATATCAGAATTATGATCTTATAGCAACTAGTCCATTTATTCCCAATTACATGGCTAGGAGACAGTATTGATGGTAGAGACACCTCTCTGTCAGTCTGTCAGCTGTATCTCTGCTTGTTGCTGTTCAGTTTAGAGTTTCTGAAACAGTATACTGTATCCTTTTCCGTCAGGAATTACAATTGCTGAGTATTTCCGTGACATGGGTTACAATGTCAGTATGATGGCTGACTCCACTTCCCGATGGGCTGAGGCATTGCGTGAGATCTCAGGGCGTTTGGTACGTTACTCATCTTGCATCCCAAAATGGCTGTCTTTCAAAATAAGTAATGAGAATGAGAAACGAAAATTAGTTTCTCCAGTTTGTCAAGTGTTGTCCCATATTTTCTCCATCTTTTCATTTGTACCTAGCAAATTTGACCTAGGATTTTGATGCTAGCTAATCTGTTGTCACAGTTCACTATGATCACCGCGTACATTGCTAGCAAATTTGTGGTACTACTGTAGTCATGTACTGTGTCCATAAACTTGGATTTGGGAACATGGCTACATGAGTTCAAATGTAAATGCTATGCTATTAATTTGTGATTCAAGCTTAAACAGTGGGACTGAATTAAGAGATAAGAATCACTCTACAACAACAACAAAATAGCCTTTTTTCCCAAGCAAGGTGGGGTAGGCTAGAGATGAAACCCAAAAGAAACAAAGGTCACGGTTCAGGTACATTGATAGCTAGTTTCCAAGCGCTCCTATCCAAAGCTATCTCTTTAGAGATATTCCAATCCTTAAGGTCTCTCTTAACCGACTCATCCCAAGTCAGTTTAGGTCTACCTCTACCCCTCTTTACATTATCGACCCGCTCTAGAACCCCACTAGGCACTTGCGCCTCAGGAGGCCTCCGTTGGACATGTCCAAACCATCTCAACCGATGTTGGGTGAGTTTCTCCTCAATTGGTGCCACCCCGACCCTATCCCGAATAGCTTCGTTCCGGACTCTATCCCTCCTTGTGTGCCCGCAAAACCACCGCAACATCCGCATCTCTGCTACGCTCAGTTGCTGGACATGTCGCCTTTTTGTAGGCCAGCATTCAGCACTGTATAAGAATCACTCTGATGACCAAACTTAAGTTGTAAACAAGCAATATGACTAGAGCAGTTGAGTCCTAAGATATCATACGGAAATACTTTGAACTCTCACATTGTGTTGATTGCTCATCATTTTCACATCCTGTCTGACTTTATAACTAATGTTGCACTTTTTTTTTGGGTCCAGGCTGAAATGCCTGCTGACAGTGGTTACCCAGCTTATTTGGCTTCACGATTGGCATCCTTTTATGAACGTGCTGGTAAGGTGAAATGTCTAGGAAGTCCAGACAGGACTGGCAGTGTCACAATTGTTGGAGCTGTCTCTCCTCCTGGTGGTGATTTTTCAGACCCTGTTACCTCTGCAACCCTCAGTATTGTTCAGGTAAGGAAGCTGCAGATTACTCGACAAATTGTTGTGATCCTTTGGTCCATCCTTATTTACAGTGTATTGTTTCGTTATTGTTAAATCATGCGCTGATCTTTTTTGCAGGTTTTCTGGGGTTTAGATAAAAAGCTTGCTCAAAGGAAGCATTTCCCTTCTGTGAATTGGCTCATTTCCTATTCAAAATACTCTAAGGTTATTCCCTAACTTGCTTAAACCAATAAATTGTAATCTCTATTAGTTTCACACAAAATATGGAGCATAAGAGAAGGAACAAAAAGGTCACTGAAAATGCCACATTGTTGTAGTAAGGGCAAGAGCGTGCTATTAGTTGCATTTCTGCTGAGGAGATATTTGTTTACTGTAACGCTTGATGTGTCTGTTTCCTTCTGATTCTCTTTGATATATGTAGTTCTTACTTTCTGATGTCAGTGTTCTCCATTGTTGATGTTTTGTGACCATGGCATCTACCTTGCAGGCCCTTGAGTCCTTTTATGAGAAGTTTGATCCAGATTTCATTGATATTAGGACAAAAGCACGTGAGGTGTTGCAGAGGGAGGATGATCTAAATGAAATTGTGCAGGTATATTTTGTTTATGGATACTCTCACAGAATACTACGATATCTCAGTTTTCGACCTTTTCTCTTTATTATGTTGCCCTCTTTATTATGTTGCCTTTTTATGCATGGTATTCCATCATGCAGGTTGCTACTGTTAAGGGTAGTATAGTCATATCCCTCTAGTCTAGGGTTTGGGGGTATCCTCTTGTACTCTATATATGCCCTTTGGGCCTCTCTCAATACTAACAGATAGTTCACTCTCTTCTTCACTTCTCCAATTCCTAACATGGTAACAGAGCTCAGTTGAGATCCGGCCACCACCCTTCCCGTCGCCGCTGCGCTGCCCCTGGGAGCATCGATCTTGCTCCTGGGGGCAGCATCTCCATCCCCAAACCCATTTCCTTTTCAGTTGAGTCGTCGTCGCAGCAGCAGCGCTGGCTTCCCCGTCCGGCGTCGCCCGTCGTGTCGTCGTCTTCGTCGCAGCAGCATGGTTCAATAGCAGCAGCAGCCATCACCCGTCAGCGCCGTCCGCGCCATCCCCATCCGCGGCAGCGGGCCTCCATCCACGCGGCCGTCCGTCCGTCGCGGACGCTTTCCGCGGCCACCCGCCCGTCTGCCCGTCCCGGAGCCGTCTTCCTCGGGCTGCAGATCGAGCTCCGCCTGGCCGCCGTCTGCGCGGATCTCGCACCCATCGCGCTGCCGCCATCCGCGCCGTCGTGGCCTCCTCCTCCGCCGCCCGTCATCAATCTGCTCGCGGGAGGGGAGCAGCAAGCCCTGCCCATCGCGGATCCGGCCGCCTTCGCCTCCTCCGCCGGCTCGTCCTCTTCACCGCCTCTCCGCGGCGCCCGTCCCCGCCAGCTCGTCCTTGCGCAGCCGCGCCCGTCGCGCGGACGCCATCCGCTCCGCCCGCGCACGTCTGCGCGCCTCCATCCGCGGCCGCCTGCGCGTCCGTCGCGCGGAGCCCGTCGCACGGCCGCCATTTGCTCCATCCGCGCCGCTTGGCCGCCGTCCGCCGCCTCCTGCACTGGGCCACGGCCTCCTCATGCCTCGTCCGCTCGTCCCCCCCCCCCCCCCCCCTGCTCCTGCGGCTGGGATTGGAGCAGCAGAGGTCTGTCTGCTCGTCTTCCCCATCATCCTGCCGCCGGCCATCGCAGAGGAGGTCGCCCCATCCTTGTGTCCTCTGCTCTCTTCTCTTCCATCAGTCACATCCTTTGCTGTAGCTTCGTGCTACTCATTTGGGAGAGAACAGAGGAAGTGATTACATGTCAATTTGTGCTTGTTCTTGGCTCATTATCATTTGCTACTGCTTTGCTGTCATGTGGCCACTAATTTCAGTAGCAGCACCTTCTTGTTTCCTGCTGGTTGGCCTGCCTCTCGTGGTTGTGCAGGTGATCTTCCACCATGTCATTGCTAACTGATGCTTGATCATCTCCATATTTTGTCGCTGCTGTTGTCTGTCTGCTTGCTTAGTATCTTATCTCATGCTGCTGTCAATCCATGCTAGTAGTCTCTGTTCTGCTGCCTATCCATAGTATATTGTCATATTTCCATCAGTTTCCATCCAAGTGTGCTGCTAGCATTGGTGTCATTTGCATCAACATTAATCCAAGTCCAATTGCTCACATTTAGTTCGTCAAAGCTGTGTGTGCCTACATCCTAGTTGCCAAATCAGCCACTTTCATTTTCTCTTCGGGTTTGCTATGATGTGTGGCTGCCCCATCAGTTGTTGATGCGACCTTTGCCCTCTTGGTCCCTTTCGGAGCCGTTTTGCTCCACATCATGATCAATGGCCGTCTATTCGTCGTCATCAACACATGTCCTCCTGCTTGCCGTCTTCAAGCAGTGATCTCTCATTCCTTCCTTTTGGCTGGTTTGACACATCTCTATGTTACTGTCAAGTTCAAGTCTCCAAAGCAAGGCTCGTGTTTGAGGAGTTGATGCACTGGTTTGTGAAGACTCGAGGTATTTGCTCAAGTACTGGTTTGTGAAGGCAATACCCACTTGTGGAGGAGATCGTTCTACAAGACATGTTCAAGAGCTGCACGCTTCGACGACATCTTTGTTGTTTTAGGACTTTGGATGTATCTTGTGTCATGTAATCAGTGTTGTGCATTGTGTTTGTCCAATGCTTAGTGTCAACTCTCCAAATGCAACGTCATTGCATTCACGTTGCATTTGAGAGGGGGTGTTAGTCATGTATTAGTGTTTCTTTCAACTCATGTACTTAGTACCACTCTTCAAATGCAACGACATTGCATTCACGTTGCATTTGAGGGGGGGTGTTAAGGGTAGTATAGTCATATCCCTCTAGTCTAGGGTTTGGGGATATCCTCTTGTACTCGTTGCATTTGAGGGGGGGTGTTAAGGGTAGTATAGTCATATCCCTCTAGTCTAGGGTTTGGGGGTATCCTCTTGTACTCTATATATGCCCTTTGGGCCTCTCTCAATACTAACAGATAGTTCACTCTCTTCTTCACTTCTCCAATTCCTAACAGCTACGACTAAATTCTATATGCCTGTATACTTTTCCTGGCCTTAAGTTTACGGATAATTGCCATGCACAACTGTGTGTTTGACAGTTTGTCTGTGCTGTAGTCCTGCTAAATCCTTTCTAAGAACTCATTTGCCTCAGTGGTCTTGATTGCTGACTTCTTATTCCATATAATTCAGCTTGTTGGTAAAGATGCGCTGGCAGAATCTGACAAGATTACGCTGGAGACAGCAAAGCTTCTGAGAGAAGATTATTTGGCACAAAATGCATTTACCCCGTGAGTGTTGGCCCTAGTTCTACAAATTTTGCTGCTTGTTTCTCTGTATTGATCCTGATCATGTTGTTATGCTGATTAATATAGATATGATAAGTACTGCCCATTCTACAAATCTGTTTGGATGATGCGCAACATTATTCACTTCAACACATTGGCAAATCAGGTAAGCTCTTCACTGGCAGTATTAATATGGTTTTCATGTAGATATTCCCCCCTGCTTGCTTTGGCATGACCTAGAAAATCATATTACACTTCCGAATATTTTCTAACCATGTATTGTCACTCATTTATGTTGTTCCACCTACCACCTTCTGGTAGCCTCATTTTTTGTTTATGTGTCAAGTTTTTTTAATGATAATTGCATTTGTGTGCAAGAATGGAAATTAATAATGAGCTGAATTAATACATAACTTGTGAGATAGCATATTTATATCTTTGTATCATTTGTAGGCTGTGGAGCGGGCAGCTGGTACTGATGGCCAAAAGATAACATACAGTGTCATAAAGCATCGCTTGGGCGATCTGTTCTATCGCTTAGTGTAAGCATTTTAAATATATTTTGAATACTAATTTTGATGGCATCATCACTAATAGCCCTTTATATTCATCGCAGATCACAAAAGTTTGAGGATCCTGCGGAAGGCGAAGCGGCTTTGGTTGCCAAATTTCAGAAACTACATGATGACCTTACCACCGGTTTCCGCAATCTAGAAGATGAGGCGCGGTGAACTGTTGTAGATTTTGTGTAAACAATAAGGACTGCCAGATGTTTTATAAGATACGGAAGTTGTAGATTGAGATCATGTATGAGAATTTCCCGCACTGCTACTCCATCCCTTTGCCATATCACTGTTTTGGCTATCAGTGCTCGATGGACACCCTGTTTATTTCTATGTATCATTTATTGCTACCATCATTGTAATAAGCGATGGGCATGCTTGTAGTTGAATAAGTACAATGTCCATGTATCTAAACATCAATGTCATCTTGATTTGTTTGTTGAAAAGTTGTGTTGCTTACTTTTTGGGTATTTATTTGTGCTGATAAAGGACACTTACTTGAGCCATGGGTCATGGACATCTGACCTTGGTTTTGTGCAGATGCTTCTAGCCTAACACAGGTAAAGAAACGATGGTACATCTATAGGTGGGCCCTGTGTAGAACTGGAACAGCACAAGGTATTGCCAAAATTGTACAAACTCTGTTTGCACAGTTTGTGATGGAAACGTTAAACTCCTTAAGACGCAACTACATGGTTATTTATCAATATTGTGTTTCTCCTTTTTTTTTGAAATAAATATCTGTGCTTTTCTTTTACGAATTCCTGATTTGTTCATCAGCAGAGCTTTTAGATGTCCATGCGTCACATGGTCATGGAGTTGCCTTTATGACTATCTCCAACTATAGTAGCATAGGATGGCTAGATAATAATACAATAAGCAAGTGAACGTGATTTGGGTGCTTGAATTTGCAAAAACAACTGAGTTGCCAAAGCTGAGTGGCTGACTAGGATGGTCTGTCTTTTAACTCTTCTGCTCCCTAGTTTTCTAATCATGTTTCGGAAACTACCTTTAATATGCCTAATCATTGGACATTTTTAATGCAGTGTACATGGACGCGCTCGACCTGTTCTGGCATGTTGTTATTTGGATCGACAGGAGGTTGTTGGAGTAGATCCATGTGAAATGTTTCCACAAAAATTCCACATGTAATATATAGAAGGAAATAAAATTTAGGGGAATAAGTAAGATCCCTTTAGGAGGTGTGTGTATAGAGTTATTAGCTTCCTTATCCATTGCCTCAATTGACAATATTGTATTTTAACTACATTCCTTCAATCATTCCTGTTTGGTTGGATTCTTCTTCTGTTATGCTTATAGTTTGAGGACTACTGACCTGAAATCGCATTTGTGTGTTAATCAAAGAGAGCACTTGTTCTGCTATTTTTGTGGGAGAAGAAGAAAATGGCTGTAGGACTCGACCAAGTATGAAAAAAATTATTGATCATTATTATATTAACAAAAAGATGATTCCTTAAACTTATATATTGATGTCGACATGTAAGGAGAACTGGTAAACTATTTCCTAGGTGCCATATTTGGTTGTTCACAACATTCTGTATCGGTAAAATTGAACAAGTACAAAACAACGATCAAGATTAGCGAGCTGCGGTCACATCAAGTACCCAACTGTAAATTGCTCCATCGACAGTCAAAACTCAAAAACAAACATTAGAACACTATTTTATGGGCATGGCTTTTGTGATTAGAGATAGAAATATGTAAAGCAATTGTAACTAGCTTTTATAGAATAACATGATCATGCCTGCTATGTTACATATATTGGATCTTTAAATTTAGAGTACCATAATAAAACCACAATATTATAGAAAATCTAATTACTCACTCTCAAACCAATCAAGTTTTGGTCTAATATAGTTGCCGATATGACTGAGAGTTTTTTTTACTTGCAAAATAAGTACATTGTTAAATGTTTTTGACAACGTACTATCAGTAGGAAATCTCATGACATCGATGTATATCAAATTATTCTTTGCAAAGTATATCAAATTGATTTTATAAGCTCGTGTACTACTAAGATTTAAAACAGTAACCAAGAAAAAAAATTCTTATTCAATTTTAGAAATAAGGTATTTTCCTATAAACTTTTTGTGACACCTAAACCTCCCAGGCCCCAAGTCCCAACCCCGTCGAATTCATCTGCCTGCTACCCTCGAGTTACGAGGGATCGGGGTTGAAGGCTCTGAAGTGGAAAGCCAAAGCAAACTCCCCACTACCTGCGGGCATCCAGGTGATCAACCGTGCTCAACCGCTCAAGCACTTTGTGGATCTTTGGGTGCCTTCGTGACTAATGTGTAGTAGTATGGTTATGTTAAATTAATGTTCAATGGGGGGATGTAGTTAGAGGCGCAAGTTAGATAATTTGAGGGAAGAAATTAACTCGAGTGACATACCATCGTAATTAATTAGCTGACAAAAAAATACCACAATTGGGTACCCATTTGCATCCCTAGATGTAGTGCTTCATTTGGTGGGAAAAAAAATACCAAGAACATGTAAAGGATGTATGCATCAAAATCTATAAAATCTGATTCTAGTCTAGAATATAAGGATCCTAACAGCACTATTAAAATTTTAGTTGCAATTCAGATTTTGGAAATCCATCCAAAATTCAAGACTCCAAAATCTACCGTAGCTTCCAAGTCCCAAACGGGACCCGAAGACCGTGGAGGCCTCGCCGTAAACCCACCCCCGGGCAGGCCTTGCCGTTAACGCCTTAACAAAATAATTAACCCCACTCCGCCGTTAATTAATCCCACTGCTTAAATCCCATCTCCTTCCTCTCCCCTTCCCCCTCCACCACCTCCAGCTCCACCTCGTCTCCCACCGCCGCCGCGCGCGAGCCCTAGCCCGATCTCACCGGCGCTGCGCCCCAGATCCCGCCGCCCGCGCCGCCCCGGGACGCGCCCCGCCGGATTCGCCGCTCCTCGCGCTGGAGCCGGCCCGGACCGGACCAGGGTAAGTCTGCCGCGCCGGTTGAGCTCGACCAGGCCCTCCTGCCACCCTCCTCGCATTGGTCTGGGGGTGCTCCGGGGATGGGCACGTCCTGCGGTGGCTTCATGCTTGCTCGTGTTTGTCGTGGCCATGGTGTTTCGGTTTCCGGGCGAATTCTCGAGGCGATTTTGGCGTGGGCGTGTGATTTGCTGTGTTTCGGGGTTGTGGTGCGTGGGTTTCGATTTGGAATGCGGTGCCAGTTGCGGTTGGGGCCATGGGATTTGGTTAGGAGTTGACTTTTGGGTGCCGCCTGGTTGGACTCTTCCACCGGGTTTGGTGGGCATGATTTGATTTGGGCAGGAGGGATCGCCAACTGTTTTCGTCCTTGTGAATTGTGATCGATGAGACAGTTGAAAGAGTCAGAATCTTTTGTTTGTATCCCGCTAAACTCGTGTTAGACGGTATACTCTATGTAGTCAGACAGCCAAGCAAGTAGGAGCATCAGAGTAGTTACAGAAGTAAGACAAGTAGCAGATCTCATAGGTTAGCATTTGGATTAGCAGGTGTGGTGATTAGGCTTTTAGTATTTTTGTCTTGCTCAAATTGCTTACTGTTCATGATAGTAGCGTGATGGAGATTTCTCAGTCCGTGGACTGATGCTGTGTATACCTTGCATTGCAGCAAAGAAGGCTAATCTGGGGGCATAGCGTAATTCACCTTGGTTGGAGGTTGCTGTGTGGCATGTAGTGTTGCAGTATTGGTGGAGGCTGTCATCACAAGGCATATGTTGTTGTGATTTTGCCGATGGCAAGGAGATGAAACAGGTGTGGCAGCGGCGCAGCAAGGACATGACAGCCATGCCCCCTCTGCGCCACCGAGGCGCTGCTAAGAAGCCCATGTGGATCATCGTGCTATTGTCGTTGGTTTGCGTTGCGCTTATGGGGGCCTATGTCTACCCACCACGGCGCTACTCAGCATGCTACTTCTTTGCTTCAAGTGTCTGTACTCCATTCAAGGATTGGCTACCTAATGTTGCTCGGGAGAAAACTGATGAAGAGATTATTTCATCAGTGGTTATTAGGGACCTCCTTTCGATGCCTATGCCTGTGTCAAAAAATCCTAAGATTGCCTTTATGTTCCTGACACCAGGTTCATTGCCTTTTGAGAAATTGTGGGAGAAATTTTTACAGGTTTGGGCTTATAAGCACCCATCATCTAACTTTGGAGTTAATAAATATATGAATTTTGTCTTATGTCTGCATGTACCATCATCTTGTAATGGTTTATTTAATTTGCTCCAAATTCTGTGCACAGGGTTATGATGGGCGATATTCCATCTATATCCATGCATCTCGTGAGAAACCTGTACATTCCAGCTCCCTATTTGTTGGTCGTGAAATTCACAGTGAAAAGGTACTCCCTCCAACCCCACTTTACACATGCTTTATCTTGGCTAATGCCTTTAAATTTTGATTTGTTTCAATCCGTAAAAATATTATCATATCTTTACTGTTTGTGTGATTGCTGATAAAGAAGAAAACAACGTTAGTTTCTTTTTTGTTCGGTGCCCTTTTATTGAAAATCTTGCAATACTGATAAATCAACTATTTTGCTGCCTGAAACTTTGTTAGAGCCTATCTATCTAGGGATGCTATTGCATAGGATATGGATAACACTAAGCAGGAGTCACTCTGATGGCAACCTCTAGATTATGTTCGGCGTGATTTCAATTGTTGTCTATTTAATGGTTGAGCATTAGTATTGGGACATATTGATAAAAGAAAATAAAGTTTGCAAAGGCCAATGTGAGAGGGGAAACCTGGAAAGATCTAAAAGCAGTTGTTATCTTTTAATCTAGCCTTGACTTTTGTTTTAGGTTTGACTTATTTCACTAATGCAAGTGATCCATGTCATTTACATCTACCTTTCCCTTTTCCTGGCATGCCATTCTATTAATTTGTGCTACATTCTTTTTTTATATGGAACTAAAACACTAAAATTTCCCTGAATTGCAGGTAGTATGGGGGAGGATTTCGATGATTGATGCAGAGAAGAGGCTGTTAGCAAATGCATTGGAAGATGTTGATAATCAATTTTTTGTCTTGCTTTCTGACAGGTTCTAAATGATTGTACATGCAAAGGATTTTGTTTCAATGTTTTGCTAGTGATTTTAAGGAAAAGTTTTCTTTGTATCACAGCTGTGTTCCACTGCATACATTCGATTACATATATAATTATCTGATGGGAACAAATGTGAGCTTCATTGATTGGTAAGAGCTCTGTCACTGATACTTCAGTTCTAGATACATGAAACTAGTGTTAGAGACATTGTTCTTAACTCCCCATGTATTGAGGAATAGACATCTATTTCAAACTCATCTGGAATCCTATTTTTGTGGTAATATTTGTGAATCTGGTAATTAGGATATACTTCTATCATGCCCATACATTCCAGGGAAATTAGTGTTCCTGGTATATGTTATTATAAAGGAATGCACATATGATATACCAAGGATAGTCTCCATAAGATGTGTATTTTGTTCTTAAAAAAAATATATCAATGAGCTATCCCTGTTTTATTTAACTTCATTAACTGAAGTGAAAAATGTGTTCTTCTGATTTTGTCCATATCAGCTTCCTAGATCCTGGCCCGCATGGAACTGGAAGGTATTCCACGGAAATGCTTCCTGAAATAGAACAGTGGGACTTCAGGAAGGGTGCCCAGGTACATGTTTGCAATATAGTTCTGTATTTTACAAAACTGTTGGTGCTCCAAAGTATAGGCATTCATATATATCCACAATTCTTGCGTGTCATATAAGCCATCTTATAATCAGGACATGGTAGTTTGTTGATATGTGATTATCACATTTGTTTCATACTTTATCTGAGTATAAATTTTGTGTGCTTGCCGTAGTGGTTTGCTATAACACGAAGGCATGCTTTACTGATTCTGGCAGACAACCTTTACTACAATAAGTTCAAGCTATATTGCAAGGTATGTTCCTCATGTATGGTTTTTTCAATTGAATGTAACTGCATCCAAGTTTCACCTTCCAAATAACATGCTTGTATTTTTAGGTCTGTAATTCATACCTATCATCATGAAACTTCAGTACAATAATACTAGAAATGACCTAAAATAAGGAAAATGGGGGGGGGGGGGGGGGGGGGGGAGCTTTGTCCCACAGTTCCCACTGCTTGAGGCCATAAGCCTCGTGAGTGAAAGGGGGAGAATGCTTTGAGCATACCGCCATACCCTCACAAATCCTTTTCATTTCTTCTGTTAGTGTGCAACTGCAGCACACAGGCTTGATTTATAACTGACAGAGCTTGAGCATGTTTTACATCACATACAAAATAGTCACATGATAGGCTGCCAGCATGTTTTACATAATAGCCTGTTTTCCGGAACCAATGACCATGGGTTTATTTAACCTTATTAGAACAATTCATGGTTTCTTAGAACCTGGTTTTAGCTAAGCAATGCTTTTGCTTTTGTGATTTGCAGCCAGCAGAGGGACGCAACTGTATCGCTGATGAGCATTATTTGCCAACTCTTTTCAACGTCAGTAATTCTTTTGAACTGATATTTGCCTTTGTTGTTTTTTCCTTGGTCCCTTGCTTTTCGTTTTCTGATATTGTTGATCTTTAACCTTCAGATGGTAGATCCTGGTGGAATTGCTAATTGGTCAGTGACTCATGTTGATTGGTCAGAGGGAAAATGGCATCCAAGGTCATATAGAGCTGCAGATGTTACCTATGAACTTTTAAAGAACATAACGGTGTGCTTTTATCTTGCTCAACGGAAAACATATTTTGCCACTTGTCCTCTTTGTGTTTCATACTGATCTTGGCTTTATTTTCTGCAGTCTGTCAATGAGAATTTCCACATTACAAGTGATGATAAGGTAAGCATATCAATTCATCCCTGCCCCCCCCCCCCCCCCCCCCAAGCACAACTTAGGAGATTTATATTGCTTCTTTGCTGGGATTTGGTCATGATCATTTAGTGTTGTACCACACTTCTCTGAGAACACCTGAAATTATATGTTTCCCCCCTCATGTGTCTTGCACTCGAGGTATCAGTCTTGGCCTTAGTTTTGAGTAGTTAATTCAGGCAAATGTGACCTGTTTCGAAGTAAATGCATGTGATTACTCTTTTCTGATAATGCGTTATTCCAACAAGCTTGCATGCTGAAGAATGTCCACTCTGATAATTCTTTGAAGTTGAAAAATACTGTGTGGTACCATATGTATGAATGTTAACGTATTTCTTTATCTCCATTGCAGAAAGTTGTGACAGTGACCCCATGTATGTGGAATGGAACAAAAAGACAGTGCTACCTTTTTGCTAGAAAGTTTTATCCAGAAGCTCTGAACAACCTATTGAAGCTATTCTCCAGTCATACAGCCGCTTGAGTTCTACATGATTTTTTGCCTTTGGCCTAGGAGATTCCCCTAGGATTTTGTTTTCTGTTTCATGTAAATTGTGAAATTGATACTTAGCGGCTTAACAGAGTCACAGATCGAGGGCCGGAGACGTCTTGTAATTCTGAGTCCCTTGGTAGGGTTGAGGTGCTCTTTGTTTAGTATTGACACTGCCCTCCCTGTAATTCGTGGTGCCCTCTGTATGTTTCTATTAGCCCTTCACTTCACCTTTCTCCCCCTCCCTCATTCTTAGATTCCTAGCGCCCATTGCCTGAGTAACAGGGTTTTGTTCAGTTCAAACTGTTATTATACAATTAATTCTTTTGTAGACACGAAATGCTTATGAAATGAGTTACACTTTATAGTTTAATACCGTTTTGTTTTGAGTTTACGTTTATCATTCTGAGATGCACAATCATTGTGGCTATTAATTTCCATCTAGTGTTTAGGATTCCTTATTTCTGTTAAGCATGGTTTCAGTATAAGCTGAACTTGTTCCTGCATAACTGTTCATCAGTATAGTGAAGAAAGCACTATAGAACTGGTACCAATCATGTTATCTTCGAAAATGTGGATATTGCAAAAGAAAGCATTAATATACAACATCTTCACTCAGCAGAGGAACTCATGCTGTACAGGTTTGCTGCTCTACTCAAGTTAGAATGGTCAGAAGTAGCAACCAGTTCAGACAAAGCTTGAGTTGCCCTGTTTTCCAGGAGCACCCACCGCTACAAGGTCGCTGAAAGGATCACCAAATGGATTTGGAGCTCTGGAGGGAGGCGCAGCATACTGATATTGGTGGTGGTACATGTTTGGTGTCGGCATCGCCATTATCTGTTGTTGCTGCTGAAAATACTGATGCTGCTGTGGCTGGAAATACTGCTGCTGCACCTGGTAGTACTGCTGTTGCTGCTGGTTCATCAGTGCCAACTGCACATTAGATGGTGGTGCGAAGCTGCTGGACATGGCGAACGGGCCATTGGCATTGGCGTCGAAAGGGTTGGCTGTTCCAAGGCTGCCAGCGTAGGTCACACTGGCGATCTGCTGCCTCCTTGCCTCGTCTTCGTAGAGGCTGTCGAGTAACAGCTTGTCAAAGCCTCCAGCCTGTTGATCAGAAGAGACCATATATCTAAGTGATTTATCTCTGAGTTATTTTTAGTTTGCAGTCATGGCTGACGAGCAATGTCTCTGAATTTTCCCCCAACAGGTGGATATCTGAACAGCTGGTTATGGAGTAAGGATTGCACATACCAAGTTGGTCTTAACTGGCTGGCTTATATTGGTGCTTGGAGCGGTGACAAGTGCCAACTCCCACCCCGATGAGCTTCCATCAAACAGATTTTGAGATGTTGACGCCTTGTTTTGGTCACCTACATGCAAGGCCATAGCAACCAATGACATTTCCTTCTCATTGCATCACTTAGTATTAGCAACGCCGATCTGGAGTTCGGGACAGGTTGGTATTCAATGTTTCAACTTTCAACAATGGCACCTGTATGACATATACCTGGAGCTACAATGGCAAGTGCCAATGCATTGCATTCTTCGAGTTCCATAACCGAAGGGTTGACCTCTGCATCCAGGTTCTGCATGCAACGCAAACCCAATGAAACGTAAAGGGATTTACACTAGAGTTTTTTTTAGCATAAATGAATCAGGTAAAAGACTGGAGAATACTAGGAGATCTCCAGTTGTTTGCTGTGGCTGGGGTTCTAGTTCAGGCTCAGCTTGAGATTCTGGTTCTTGTTCAGGTTCTTCTTTCTCCTCTTCTGCTGGCTTTTCAGGTTCCTGTGGAGCTTCTTTGTCATAAGTCAGTAGCTTTGGTTCCTCACTCTCCTGCATTGGCAACATTAAGAGTCACAATACAGAACAGTACAGCAGAGTTGCTCTAGTACTTGGTTCTCAAAAAGTTCTTCACTAACCACACTCTTGACTGAGGGGCGGGGTGCTTCTCTGATGTACTCTTCCATTGTTGCAAGGAATGAGGGGGGTGGCTACAGAACAGTCGTGATGAGCACATATTAGAACTCGGTATTCATGAGAGTTTTGTGGTTCATTGGATGTAAGCCTGTACACTGATATTTCTGCCATTTCATGCCGATTGAGACTTTTGACTGTTACACCTCGTAACACCTCTGAATCAAGATGGCAAGATGCAGACAAAATAACTAACCTGCCTGAGAGTAGGAAATTGGAATGTCCTGGCCAGCTCAAGCAGTTTGCAGAATTCATAGAACTCAGCAAGGTTTTCTGCCTGTGAATTTGATAGATCAAAGCCATTTTCTTCTGACAAGCATTTTGCTAAGCTTCAATTCAGTATAACAAAAATATGGCTACAAAAACTGTGGCACCTGCAGGCCAGCTCGTTTGTAAATAGTCAGAGCCTTGATAGCATCATACTTTGGCATATCGAAGAACTGCACCAAATCAGTTGGAGTAAGAAAAGTACGATTATGATTCAGCAACAAAGAAAATCTTGGTTCATGTGGTCAAATTGCTACTTCACCATATCAACAAGGTTGATGATGCCATCATTAATTGCACAGTAGATCTTGAAGCTCTCCTTCACAACCTAAGAAATGCAGGAGCTCCATATAATATCGGGCAAGCAAAGACATCTTGCAGAATGGGACGAACCTATGCAAGAAAAGAAAACACTTGCAGCTTACCAGGGCTAGTGCGTACTGAATGAGGTAGTTTGACCAGGCAGAACCTTCCGGCTGCATTGGTGAAAACAAGGATGCAACTAGTGAACAGCATGCATTCAGCAAGCTTACAAGTGCTTGGCAACGTGGGCGTCTCAAACCTGGACTCCAACAACCCTGAAAAGCAGCTGCTGCAGTGCAGGCAACTGCTCCAAAAGATCTGGGCAAGGTAGGGTCCTGGTTTTACTATGTCCCTGAATTGTCAGGATCACAGAACACAACCATGAGACAGGCTCTATATCGTTAAACATTTCGAGTATCGAAATCGAAAGAGACTAAAATACCTTGGTAGAACACTGGGGCGATTTCATGAGGCGCTCAGTTTCGATGTCGTATTTGAGAACCCTAAAGCACTCAAGCCGTTCCTCCAGGAATAGCGCATAGGTGCGAACCCATGCGGAGCAATCCCAGGCTATCACACCAAAAACAAAACAGACAAATTGAGGCATCATGTAATGGAGGACATATGATTATATGAATTAGAGCTTCCCCTGTAGTTCACAGCAATGTAGAAGCACTAACCTAATTGGCTAGAGTCATCCTTGAAATTTGCCATATGCAAAATGTTTCCCCTGCATGTGTAGGCCAGGAACTCTTCTTTGAATGTGGGATCACCTTCTCTCAGAAGCCTATGTACCACTATTAATGTCTTCAATTTAACCTGTAGGACGCTATCGAATATGATTAATTAAGAAAATGAAAAGAGGGCAATGGCATGAGTTCTACACATGGTAATTGGAGAGGAGGAATCAATAGGTGGCAAAGAGGAGCAACACCCACTATCCAGTTCTTTGTCTTGGACATTCTTCTTGACAATGCATATATGCAGTATGTGACGTCTGCGCGAGGGCGATTTGCTGAGGTTGCGATGAATATTTCTGCGGTGTGAAATGGAATTATAAGAATACTATGGAAATTGCGAGTGTGGGAATAGATTGGCAGATTCAAGGTACAAGGTGAAGAAGGGACAGGATGACTACTCACTTCTGACATGCCGTTCCTTGGGAGGGCATTCTACATGGTTGGTTGCCTTCACAATTGCAATATCCAATTCCTTTTCAGACAAACAAAGAACATCAAACAATTGATGAGATCATCAAAGGGAACATTAACAACAGCTTTAAGTAAATCAGAGGAGAATTCAGAATCCACACAAGGCGGTGCGGGATGGCCGTCATAGCTCACACACTAATGAACCGTAATAATCAAACACTAACGGGAAAACAAAACGCTTCCTCCCGTCCGCATCGCTCCCCTGGGGCGGCTCGGGCGGAACCAGCCCGAGCGCCGCCGCCCCCCCAGGCCGCGCCCCTGCCCGTCTCGCCGCCGCCTGAGCGGTCGCCGGAAGCCCGTGCGGCTGCAAGGAAGGCGGCGGGGCTCCTCCTTCCCTCCCCCTCGTCCTCTCTTGGTAGCTCGGCGTCCATGGCGGTGGTGGCCGGCTCCGGCGCTCCGCGGCCGGTTCCGCCTCCCGGGCGGCCGGATCCGCGCCCTACGCCGCCGGATCCGTGCCCTTCACCGCCGGATCTTCCTCCTCGGGCCTCGGCGCGAAGGGGGGCGGGGGCGGCGGTGCCCGCGTGGCGGGGCGCGGTGGCGACGCCGGCCGCGGCCTGTGAAGCAGCGGTGGTGGCTCCTTTCGGGGCCTGCCCGCATCGTGGAGCGGCGGCGGCGGCTCCCGCGGCTGTTTGGGGTCGGCGGCGCTGGCGGCACCGGCGTCCGGTGCGCGGCGGCGCCGGCGGCACTGGCGTTCAGTGCGCGGCGGCGACGCCGGCCGCGGCGTGTGTGCCGTGACGCGGTGGCGGCGGCTGCACCATCCGTGCGGAGGCTCCGGCGACATTTGGTCAACCTGCACTGCGTTGTGTTGGCGGCACCGTGGTGGTGTGTGCCGAGAGCGGTTTGCTCGAGCGTTTGCCAGTGGTGGTGTTGTTGGCTGCGACCGTGCGATGGTTCAACAGTTACACCATGGTGGTGAGGCTGGTGACGCCGCGTCTTTTTTTTCATCGTGGTATCGATGCGGGTGCAAACCCATTTTTTGTTGGGACGGCATTTATGGCGCCATCGGCGTTATTTCCTTCCTAAAAGCGATGTCGAGCATCTCTATCTCTGACCTAACTCATATCCGGCATGGAAGCTTCCTCGGGCTAAAGGCGATGTCGGGCATCTATGTCTCTGACCTAACGCATGTCCGGCATGGAAGCTTCCTCGGCGTTGGCAGCTTCCGAAAGGGCTTTCTTCTCTTTTTTTATTCCTTTCTCTATTCCTTAGGGTAGTGGTGGCTCGTGTCGATGTCCCAATCCTATCAGGTAGAGTTCGTGGCAGCTCAGGTCGATGTCCCAATCCGACCGGCGGAGTGTAGGTTGTGGTGGCTCGTGTCGATGTCACAATCGGACCGGGCGGATTGTAGGTAGTAGTGGCTCGGGTCGAGGTCCCAATCCAATCGGCCGGTATTGTAGTGTTTGGTTTTGTAGTTACGTTTGTGCGGTTTTTGGGCCCTGTTTACCTATAAACAAGATCAATTCTCTTCTCCTTATTAATATACGCCGAACCTCAAGGTTATGGATCTTTCAAAAAAAATCAAACACTAACAATTCTCAGTCAAGGTTACACAGATTAGATGATAAAGGATAAGACAACCCATGAAAGTGGACACGCCTAAATTCCCCATACTGATCACCATTTCTACATGGTCTCAGGTCAGAATCAAAGAGCTAGAAATGGAGAGCAAAAAACACACATCAAATGCTTCCTGATCGTGAGCGCTCCGCATCGCCATCGCCACGACTCACCTTGAAGTCGCTGTTGACCTTGGCGAGGCCGACCCTGGTGGAGTCCTTGAGGGCGCCGTAGGCCTTGCGCCACGACCCCATCAGGCCGTGATCACCCAACCCACGATGCGCCCCCCTTCCCCCTCTCACCTCGCCCCCTCTCCCTTCCTTCCAATCGACAATGCCACCCCGCCGCCACGCCCCCCCTGCTTCACCCCCGACCCTGCCGACCACACACCTTTCGCTAATTTTAGCCTGTGGTCGGCGCTCCAGCAGAGACAGAGAGAGAGACGCGTTGCCGCCATTTGTATCTGCCCGGTATGCGCGGGAGGAGGACGAAGACGCCACCCAACCTCTCCATCTGATGGGCCCTCACGTGCACCCAATGGCCCAATGAGGCCCATCGTTCTCAGGCAGCCACGAGCCTCTTGGTGGACCTCACGTGAACTAATGGGTCAGCCACGAGTCAACAGCGGCCCAGTTTGGCCCAAGAACGCCTACTCCCATTTGGCCTGAACAAATTCCCTTCCCCTTCCTCCCCACTCCACCCACCCCAACACGCCGACGAGCAAACCCTAGCGAGAGGCGAGCGGAGATCGGCCATGGCGCTTCGGGCCCTGTACAACGAGATCCGGGGCATGAAGGTGCGCGAGGTGCCGGCGTACCTGAAGCCACGGCTCACCTGGGAGAACGTCAAGAAGACCGCCGACCAGGCCGTCGACCGCTACATCGAGAAGTACATCGAGACGAGCAAGCCGGACCCGCTCTTCCACGTCTGCTTCGGCGGGATGGCCTTCTCCTACCTCGTCGCGCTGCCCTGGGAGCGCGCTCACCTTGCCCACCTCGAGGAGATGGAGAGGACCGGCGGGAAGCACTAGATCCGCCGCCCCGTCCGTTGCCGGCCGCGCCGAGGTGAGTCCGCTTCTCCCCGTGTCGTCCTGTCCGATCTGATCCGATCCGATCCGGTCCTGTCTGGCGAACGCGGGTCTCTCCGACCGGCTTGCTCGCGGCTAATTGCATCTGGATGGACGAGTTCAATGCCGTGTATTTGGCGTGTTAGGCATAGATGCGTAGCACTGTTGGCTGTAGATCGGGGTCTTGTTGTGATTACTAATTGCCTGTGGTGACTTTGTGACACTGATGATTATTTGCCTTTGTTTGTGCTCGACTGATTGAAACGTGAAATGGGACAATGCCCCTTCACCTTGAATTTTTTTTAGCTACCTTAATGTGTTCGCTCTTTTGCCTACCAGGGGCGGAAAGCGTTAGTTGATGGATGTAGATACAAGTTTAGATTGGGCACTCGTTTGATTACATGGAACTATTGGCTTGCAATTTCATCATTGTTGTCTTTTTTTTTGTCCATTATTATTCAGGAAATTCAGCTGTCAGATTGTCTCATCACATTACACCATTGAAGTTCTTACTTATTGTCCTAATTTACAAAGCTTATAGGTCGTTTTGGCATTTCTATGTGCATATTTTTTGCTATGTATCTAGGCATAGGTGTATATCTAGGTGCATAGCAAAAGCTATGTTCTAGAAAAGCCAAAAGGACCTATATTTTGGAACTGAGGGAGTAGACATAGGTGTAGTTGCATATGCATTGTGCTCTATCGGTGATGTAAGGTGACTAGTTCTAATTGTCATACTGAGTATAGTGATGGGGTGGGTTAATGATGAAAGATATTCCGCTGATGGTAAATTTAAATTACTAAACTGGATTGCTGCTTTTTGGAACCAAGATTTTGTCCCACAATTCTTTTACAGAATTGTTGGTTCTCTTCAAACCAATTTGCCTACTGGCTTTAATTTCTTGCTACTCTCTGGAAGTGAGAAACTGAATAGATCAATTAGTGATAGCCTGATAGCCCATAAAAGCTTAGTGTGGGGTCATGAAAGAAGCTAGCTTGTAGCTGAAAATTTTGTGCCATTGTGTATGTGAAATGTCTTGGATCCATTGCTAAAGATTATTTTGAAAGTAATTCAGAGATTGCTAAACATGATGTAGAAAATATTTTTGTGTAATCATTTAGAAAATACTTCAGAGATTGCTTTAGATAGTGCTTCAGAGATTAATATGAGATCATTCAGTTAGTTAAACATTGAGAGGGATCTGACTATGACGATGTGAAAATGTACAGGTTTTTTGGCAAGACATACTATTTGCTGTGATTGTCTGTGCCTGTTACTAGTTGACCACTTGATTTCTGATTTTAGGTTTAGCTACCTTCCAATTAAAAGTGATACCCTTCTTTCTATGTATTTCAGGACTGGTGGCTTTTCTGGGTCCATTCAAGATGATGGCATATTTTTCTTCTACTGATGAGCTTCTGGAGTCATGTTCATTTGATGCTTTATTTTGTACTCAGACAGCATGAAACTGTCCAGCTTATCGTTGTCCCTCAGCATCTTGTCATAAGCAACTTCAAACTGAGAAGTGCAATCATTGTGATTAAAAACGTTTTCAGTAATTGAGTACAAGTCTGTTTCGAAATACACTCTAGTTTTTTTTTTTTTTTTGCTGCTTTGCTAGACCATTGTGGTGTCTATTCCTCTCCCAACACAGTTGCAGTCTGTGCATTTGGTTGCTGTTGTACGCTTGTATGTCTATATTTAACTATGTTCATGTTTGAAGGCTTATAAACGTTTTGATGTGATGATTCACGTACACGGCTTTAATCTGCCGATCAAATGAGCTTTGATATCAAGAACAATATGCAAGCACTATTGATTGAGATCAAGGAGGCGTTATTCGTTTTTGACTCCCTTGTTAAATCAAAGGAAATTATAGATGCCAGAACGCCACCTCAGCAATCAATTAGAGACGAGGCAGATGACTTTTCAACGGCAGTAAAGCGATTTGTGTACAGAGGCTGATATGGAGGCGGGCATTTCTGCGTGGGATGGGGCAGTCTATCTGTATGGTTCTTCATATTCATGCCAACATCACAAATTCACAATACAAGCAGGGCAGCACAAATATCGACTATTTGTTCTACATTGGGTTTATATCGTCCATAACTCTTATATGCTCAGCAGCCATATTTTGCTACAACAAAATTTGCAACAAGAATTCACAAACATTTCAATTCCGACACATACTAAAACTGTTACATGCTCACCAGCCATATTTTGCTTGAGTCTCTGCTTTTGTAAGAATGCCCTTCGAGCGCCTCTCCGCAAGCTCCATCTCCTTTGATTTCATGTCAAAGTAAAGAGAACCAATCTGGTGCTTCCTTTTATGCAACTTGGATGGTTTTCCTTTTGCTGATGGGGCAGGCTGTTCACAAGGTAGAAATCATGGGTAAGGACCATAACTGCATTGATGTAGCAAAGTTTTTTTTTGTGCAAAAGGATGCATTAAACGACAGGTTTTTCATGCAAAAAGATGCATTGAATGAACACTGAAGTTAGTTATTCAGTTAAACAAGCCTACTGTTGTACTAGGGAATGCTGGATCTGAAAGAACATGGTTGTCATTGGGAAACCATGGGATCCTATAGGCCTTGTGAGTACTGAGTATGCGCATATGTTTCCCCCAACCCCAAGTATCATATTACTGAAACTGGAACCCTATGATGATACATGCTGACACTCCATACACACTACCTTCAGTTCATGAAGTGAAATAATATCTGTTCAGGCAACCAAGCCCATTCATTTTGCTATGACAACTAACCTCTGCCCGTTGACCAACTAAAAGAATCAAGTCTAGGTCTTGCCTGTTCTTATTTCAACTGTATGATGTATGGCCTATACCTAGTTTGTCTTGATAGATCATCAGTTTCTCCATGTATCCAACATCCCATATAGGAAGAAAAATGTACAAAAATCATTAGATTTGGGTGGTTACATGCAGTCAGACCTACAAGGTATTTCACTCCTACAACCCTTAAGACTTGTAAATATCGCTATTCACAAAGCAAGAATAGATTCTAGCTTCTTAGCCCTATGAGTGCTTCAAAATTTGTACAACAAGGGGCCCAGATCAAATCATCACTCACTCCTTTTTTTGTGATGATGCGGCATACTTAAGCATAAAGGTGTGTTGTCAGTTAAAAAGGCATAAGACACAAATAGAAACACCTTCTGTATGTAATTCTGTTTGAACTATAAGCAAACTAAACAATCATACCTATTTTACATGACACGTTTTCTAAAATAAAGTGCAATGAGGATGACTGTTCACACATTAAGGAATAAGATGTAGCCATTTATTCCACATAAGAACTGGCAACCAAACCATTGGCAATATGACTTTACAGCCTAACAGAGATATCGAGTAGTCAGGTATTGTTACTTGCTTCCTGATGTATTAATATTGCGGAATAGCTGCTATAGACAGCTATAGCTGCTAGAAAGGGCAGTATAGCCGGCATTTCTGTACCAAGAAATATTGCTTGGCAACAAGTATCAGATCAATATTGCTTCTGTTTACGAGGAATAAATATTATTACACCAAACCAAATAATCTAATACTGCTCACAAGTCACTGGTGAAACTATAGTGTTCCGGTGTTTGAAAAATGAGCATAGTGCAAATAGTCTGGCATTGTCATCCCATTTTATCTACACGATTTGGTACTAAGCTATCGAAATTGTTCAAGTAATAAACATATGTTCAACAGTAGTAGTACAAAGTTAGCATGGGATACCTGATAACTAGGACCAAAGGCCAACCCAGTGAGCTTGGACTTATCCTGCTTTGGTCGATTCTTCATCAGCTCTGCCTGGTCTACCTCTAAAATCTGAGCTGGCATATCGTTCCTACCTCTCTTCCCTCCAATCCTACCCATCTCAGGTGGCAACACTGGTTCTTGCACTGGTGCTGCCACTTCATGGCCATGTCCTCCAGTATAATCTACTCCATATGGCGCTGCCGCAACATGCTCATATCCACCACCATGCTCCCCTCCGTGTGAATGAACATACCCACCACTTTGCTCTCCTCCATATGCGGCATACTGTTCTCCAGCGATATAATTTGCATTGGCACTAGGATCCCAGCCATAACTCGCACCGTATTGAGCATAGTAGTTTGGATCCCACGCATAGGCTTCATATCCACTAGTGCTCCCAGCTCCAGCATCATAGTCTTGCTGTTGCTGGTCTCCAGCTTCAGCATCGAGACCCTGCTGTTCTTCTCGCCCCTCCTCCTGCTGCTCGGGCACAGGCTGGTCTTTCTCACTGCCGCTATCCTCTGAATCGTCGTCATCCGAAGTGCCAGTATCAGGCCTTTCTGGCGCATCGGTGTTCGCAATGGAACCTGAAGGAACGGCGGCCCCGAGATTCGATCTCTCCGGCGCAGCCGTGTCGATAGCCGACCTCCTGGCGCCGGCGCCCGCGCCGGAGCCGAGCCCGAGACAGTGCTTAGGCGGCGGGAGGAACGAGGACACGGGCCCCGAGCCAGCAGACACGGGCGGCAAGCGCGCCTCGGCGGCGCTGGGGCGGCCCTTCTTGGCGTCGTCCTCCTCGTCGTCGGAGCTGTCGCCTGTAGGCTGCCGGATCGGCTGCGGGCGGTACTGGACGACGCGCTTAGGGTTTTCCGAGGAGGACTTCGGGGCCGGGATTGAGGAGAAGATCGGGGCGGGGGCGGATTTGGGCGCCGGGAGGGAGGAGAAGAGAGCCGCGGGCTTGGGCTGCTGGAGCGAGGAGAACATTCCGCCGCCGCCGCCGGAGGATGAGGTGGGCGGCCTCGCGCCGGCCGCCTCGCCCCGGGCCGCAGCGGGAGCAGGGGCAGATTTGGGCGCCGGGAGGGAGGAGAAGAGAGCCGCGGACTTGGGCTGCGGTAGCGAGGAGAAGATTCCGCCGCCGCCAGCGGAGGAGGCGGTGGGGGGCTTCGAGCCGGCCTCGCCGCCCCGGGCCACGGCCGGGGCGGGTGGGGCCTCGTCTGCTTCGTCGTCGGAAGAGGCGTAGCTGGCGAGGAGCGAGTCCATGGCGGAGCTGGGGCGGCGGCTAAAAGCAAGGTGTTCGCTCGCCGGGGACGAAAGGGGAAGAGTAAGACGGCGGCGGAGGGAGTCGGGTTCGGGTACGTGGGCAGGGCACCGGGACGAATCGTCGG
This sequence comes from Panicum virgatum, assembly GCF_016808335.1. Lineage (NCBI taxonomy): Eukaryota > Viridiplantae > Streptophyta > Magnoliopsida > Poales > Poaceae > Panicum > Panicum virgatum. Next base: position 5,625,610 of record NC_053145.1, read on the forward strand.
CGGGTGGGCGGCGGTGCCGGCGGAGGAGGTGGATGCTGTCGTGGGCCGTATGCTAATTTGCGGCGTTTGGTGGGCTGCTGGGCCCTACCAAATGAGGCCTGGGAAGTAAACCATGAAATGCCAGCATATTGTTTGTTTCACGTAAGATGTTTGGTCAATGAAGTGGCAGGCATTCGATGTAGCAGCTCTTCCGACCCAATGCAAACGAAGACGAAGCCAAGGCCATCTTGTAGTCACAGCTGGGTGGCAATGAATTTTGGGGTTGTCTACTTGATTTTTGCTCAATCACCCTCTGTTCACTTGGCTTGTCAGTCAATCAGTCAGCAGTAATTTTTTCTCACATCAAATCAGTACCAAGTACCAGCCAGCTAGTAGTACTTTTCTCTCATAACAAATCAGCACTAGCTATCAGCCACAGCCAAGCAAACAGAGTGAATATTAGTTTGCTCAATCACAGTGAAAGGAGAGGGCATGACCATGACCATGACCAGATGCAAAACAATCCAAGATGCTCCCATGTCGAGAAGCTCATGCTGTTGCAGTCGAGGGGATTTGTGTCTTCGGCCTTACAGAACTCACTGGAACTGGATCGGAAAGCACAGAGGCGCAGAGCTTGTGGGCACAAGTGCACAACAAGTCGAGTGACGCTAGTCTTACTGTTTTAGTAGCCATCCACAGTTGTCTATAAAATATATGTATTTCAGGTATATCACGTCTTATTAGTTTTATTATTATTATTTTTGGTCATATCTTTTGCATCCTCCCACTACTCCAAGACTATAATCGAAAGATAAATGATAAAGATGCAAGTGCGTGCAAATTAGTCCAAGAACTAGTAAACTGATCAATCCAATACAAAAACTTGACACTTTGGTGCGCATACGGTCCAAATCCCGCCACGTCACATATTTGTCCACAGTGGACGATGAGGTGGCAGGGTGGGATCAGCTCAGCTTGACTTGGCTCAACTCATCGGAAACACGGGCTCAGTGAACTTCTTGACCGTTTGAGTGATAAATTATATATGACACTTGTGCAACTCTCGAATTGAAACGCAACATTCCAAACTATTTGTGTTCATAAATATAAAATGTGTGCAATACAGAATGCGTTTGAATGGTCTAACACAATTATTGACTGAATTTAACAACCAAGATAATGTATTTTATATCTGATGAATGAACTAAAAAAACTACTCTTGAATCATGTGCTCCTACCACGTCCTCCTCCCCTGGCTCCTTTTCTGCCAGTACGTACTCCTGACCTTCCTCTTACCCATGCAGTACCACTGCATTCTGCAGGATGTTCATCATCTGTTGTAGTCTTTGCCTTTCTTTTTCTTGACCTTGTACTTGTAGCTCGGCCTCTACCTATATTCATTGCTGTAGTAAGCCTTTGTGGAGGTATGTTATCCCTTTCCATAGCTACAAACATATTTTCATCCGGCCACGGACCCCGTGGCTGCATTGCTGACCGTCCTATGTTTTCCTACATAGTATTGACAAAGTTTAATATACCTTGGAATTAACTAATGTCAAATAATGTTGTAAAAATAACTAGATTGCTATACCTGACGTAGAAGATTAAACACCGTAGTGTCAGCATTTTCACTCGGATCTAGTTCATTGTTCAGTCTAGCTGGCATAATCTTCTGAAAAAATAAAGACATCGATATTATGATTGGCATAGAAAAATGAAAATCTTATGTCAAATGTAAACAAATTAAACAACATGCACCTCTAGTATGCTTGGGTCATCATATTCTTCCTATTCTTCTTCTGGATTAGGCATATTTATCTTATCTGGATATTTGTGGCATGTTCTCTTATTGTGTGTGGATGATCCACAAGCACTGCAATGCATTGTCACTCCGTGCTTGCTAAGTTTGGTGCCACCTTTTAATTCAATTGGATTTTTCTTTCTATTCTTTGCAGGCCTCCCTACCTTCTTTTCATAGATAGGTGGCTGCACATCGACCCCATTCATTTTTTCCCATTGTATTTTGTCTCTCACAGGCCATATGTTATAGCCATATGCCTCCATGATGTTGCAATTGAATAGCACTCATGCACCATTGTTTCTGGCTTGATATCGTCATGCCTGAAACATGCAATGGCATGGCAGCAGGGTATACCTGTTAGCTGCCATCTCCTACAGTCACATGACCTCACATTTATGTCCACAATGTTAGTCCCATATTTGTCATTGACTGAAAAAATCCCTCCTCCTGCAGGATATACCATACAAGATGCTGCTATCTCTATATGTCTATCAAGCTTCTTCTTCACCTTGGGACATATAGTGCCAATCCACTTACCTGTAGCTTCCTGTTGCTTTGTATAAATTCTATTTGTGATTTGACACCTGATTTTCTCAAACATTGAGAGTATAGGCATCTCCCTAGCATCTAGTATATACCTAAGGGAATATGAAAATGATGTTAGAAGAAGCTATGAAGTAACAATGTGCAATAAGTAATGACTTGGGGTATGAGGTAACTTACTTGTTAAAGACCTCATAATTATTGTTTAGTAGCAAATCACATTTAGGGAAATCACTAAAGAAAGCCCTAACCCAAGTACTAGGTGCCAATTCTTCAACCTATGCATATGCTTCTGGGCTATCCTTCTTCATTTGCTCCATGTTCTTCTCCCACTGAGGGATACTGCTAGATCTAGCTATTGCCCATAGATCATTCTTTAGTGTTTCCCCCTTGTGAATGGAGTTGAAATTTTGATACAAGTGCCTCACACAAAACCTATGTTCAGCATCAGGGAAAATATTGTTCACAGCATTGATCAAACCCTGTTGATACACACAAAACTTGTAAAGAAACAACCATAAAATTAAATATAGGGCAGTCACTAGAAGTTCTTGTGATGTACTTTTTGTTTGTCGCTCATAATGGTATAAGGACCTGTATTGAGGATATTTAAGTCATTCTTCAGAGTAGACAAGAACCACTTCCACGTGCTTGTTGATTCAACCTCAACTACACCCATAGCAATCGGATATATGCACTCGTTTGGATCAATCCCCACTGCTGTTAATAGTTGGCCACCATGCTTGTTTTTAATATGGCATCCATCAATGCATATAATGGGCCTGCATCCTTTAAGAAATCCTCTCTTACATGCATCTATGGAGTAATATAGTATACTGAAATGATCCATGACCATTCCAGTTTTAGGATGCTGCAGTGCCTTCAATGTGAGGAAGAATGTACTTCCAGGATTAGATTTTCTGAGCTCTTCACCATAGTCCCAAAGCTAATTATATTGCCTTTTTTCATCACCGTGAATTATGCGCAAAGCTTCCTTCCTTGCCCTCCCTAACTTGTGTCTAGATGGGGTCATGTTGTACTCCCTTTGCACCTTAGCTGCAAAAGCCTTTAGACTCATTTTCTCATCATCTCTGAACATGTCAATGTACTTCCTTGATAGAAAAGAAGCAGTTAAAGCCTTGATTTTCCAAGTTTTATTGCAAGTATGAGTGCCAACATGCTCCTTGATGAGCATGCTCTTGCTCCTGCTATCAGTAGCTGCCTTAAGCTTCCATGGACAATCACCTTGGCAATACACCCCTCTAGCCTACCTTTCTCATTTATGTCCTTCCGGAGATGTCTCCTTTCCCTAACGCTATATGCATTGATTGCTTTCCTTAACTCCTCAACATTTGCAAATACCATTCACAACTTAAACACTGGTGCTACCATGTCAACATCTGCCCTGAAAGTTTTGAAATTAAACTTCACTGGACTTGCATCAGCATCTTTCCTGAGCAAATTGATACCTGAACCCCCACGTCATCTTCGCCATTGTCTTCCTCTAACTCATTGTCACTGCAAACCTCCTTCCCTTTAGTTTTAGCCTCTTCATCTGTTAAAATATCATCCACATTTTGACCAAATAAGTCATCATCATCGATGTTGAGCTCGTAGTCACTGTCAATAAAGTCAGAATCCCCTTTCGAATCTTCATTTGCACCTAAGTCCTGCTCACCTTCTTCTGTCTCAATACCTTCCTGAGAACCCATTCTTGTCACCTCAAGACGACTAGACTTCCTCTCAGGGCTAGTATGTTCCACTTGTTGGAGTTGTTGTGTTCTATTGTGAAAAATGTCATCAAGGAAATTTAAATGGTCGACATACAGCATAATGTTCTTACAAGTAGAAGCCATATTTGACATTGCAATGATATCAGCATCACCCCTCAAACTTCTCAATCCATCTCCCACTGACTTCCCTGGTTCACACCAATAAACTCTTGTAGATGCTGAATTATTGCATTCTAGAATCCCCAAGAATTCATCAACATACAATAGGGACCATGTATCAGTATTACAAAAATCAAACCAATCTATCTTGTTGTCCATATATATCATTTTCTTGTCAAGTCCACAGAAAAATCCTTTATAATGTATCTCTACACTGAAGTAATCATCATTTACATCTGCATTGGAAAATACCTTAGTCAAGAAAATATTTAGCACAAAGCACTACCAAAGTGATTTCATTTTTTTATGATCTAAAACAACTCACGGTTGAGTGTTTCACATGCACTGCTCGCACATGCTACAAGCTAATAGGGCAAAGGTTTTTATGCAGACAAAAAAAAACAGTGTTTCCATTCCAACTTCGATGACACATAGGAGTCAGGTGAACAAATCGCAAGAACAAAATAGTTGGGTTAAGATTAGGGGGCAACTAACCGTATGAAGGAGGACTAGTGTAAGCATCTAGGCCCTCAAGGTATGTTTCGGTGATTAATGACAACCATTATTGTGACTAATGAGTTTGTGCAGCTTAATAGATCATTATCGCTCATTTGGTCATATGTCAAAAGAGGCCCCTCAATTTCATTATTCAAAAAGGCGATCTCGGTATTCAACTCAATTTTATGTCAAGACTAAGGATCTTTCTAGTCCTAAGTGTCATAAGGTTGAGAAGGACACTTAGGTTAGTATAGGTTTTATAGTTTTGTAGTGATCGCACTATTAAGAGGGGTTAAGGCTAAGTAACTTGAGCATGGACATGATCATTTGAAAATGGATGCACACTATGGTCACTCAGGTTTCTAGAAGTTCAAATAAGTGGTTCTCAAACTATATCTCAAGAATATTTGGATTTCATTCAAGACTCAAATCAGAAAAGACAAAATCAGAAAAAGTCTATACACCGGTTTAACCGACGCTCTCAATTTTCTATACGTCGGTTAAACGAAATCAGCAGAGTCTGGACAAATTCAATACACCGGTTAAACCGACGTGTTTGAAATTAACGTCGGTGCATTGGTCCAGAGTTGGTTTTTCCAGGGTATTTCAAGTTCTATACACCGGTTAAACCGACGCTGTTTAAATCAAGACGTCGGTGCAATTGACCAGTGAGATGGTTTTTCAGAGGAATTCAAAAGTTGTACTCACCGGTTAAACCGACGATAGGTTTGAGTTAACGTCGGTGCAGTTGTCCAGAGACTTGGTTTTTCAGTGGATTAGTGGACAACTACACTCACCGGTTAAACCGATGGTACGTCGGTCAATCTGCCCAAGTTGTAACGGCTAGTTTTCAGAAGAGGCAGTTTACATTCACCGGTTAAACCGACGATGACAAATGGAGGGACGTCGGATTAACCGGCGCTACGCAGTTTTCTGGCAGCTTTTCTCCAACGGCTCTATTTGTGTGAGCTGCCTATATATACCCCTCCAATGGGTCATTTCGCCCACTCTTGACACCAGGCAACATCCAAACACTCATACCATAGTCAAGAGCCACCTTGAGCTTCATCATTCACATACTTGTGCATTCAATCAATCAAGAAGCAAGATTAAGGACTTGAGTAGAGAGAAGCTAGTGTGCATCCGTTCTTGGTGATCGGTTCTTGCTCAAGTGAAGGCCTTAGCTTGTTACTCTTGGTGATTGGCATCACCTAGGCGATCTTGGTGATCGAGGTGTTTCTCGCGGAGCTTGCCAAGGATTGTGGGAGCCCGGAGAAGAAGATTGTACGTGGCTTGATCTCCACCACGCCGGGATGGTGAACGGAGACTCTTAGTGAGCGCCCTCGTCTCGGTGACTTGGGAGGTGACAATACTCTTTGTGAGTGTCACAACGTGGATTAGGGGTGTGTGCCAACACATCGATACCACGGGAAAAAATCCGGTCGTCTCTTGTCCACTCTCTTTATTCAAGCATTTTCTTTCATGCAATTTACTCATGTGCTTGACTTAGAGATCATAACTTAGCTCTACCTTGCTAGGCTTTACTTTGTTTTATCTCTCTTAGCTTGTGTTAGTAGCTTAGTTATCCGATTGGTGAATTGGTGCCCTACTAGCATTGCATAGGTTAAGGTTGCTATACTTTGTTTTAGAAATTGAAAAAGGCCCAATTCACCCCCCCCCTCTTGGTCCATCGATCCTTACAATTGGTATCAGAGCCTCGTTGCTCATTTGGATCATTAGGCTTCACCGCCTAGAGCTATGGCCAAGATGGGTGGTTCGCTGCCCCACTTCGAGGGCAAGAACTTTGCTTATTGGAAAGTTCGCATGGCCGCATATCTTGATGCGATTGCCCCCGAAGTGTGGTTGGCCACTAAGACCGGATTCACCGGAACTCCCACCGCCGAACAATTAAAATGGAATGCCAAGGCTAGAAATGCAATTTTCGAAGCTTCATCAAGTAAGTTGGATCATATTGCCAACATTGCCAAGTCACCGGGCACCACACTAGGGAGTGCACTTTACCATCACGTCCTCTTCCTAAATTACCCAAGAATTATTCTTCAATGTTTCAAAATAACCATTTTCTCTTGAGTAAAGTGAAGGGCAAGGTGAAGGCCAAATTCATTGGCAAACTCACTAAGGAGTCAAAGAAAAAGCTCCCCAAGCAACTTTGGGTCCCAAAAGCTCTTGTCACACATGTGCAAGGCCCAAAGCTTGTTTGGGTTCCTAAAACTCAAAAGTGAATTCTCATGTGTGTAGGTGAACTAAAAAGCCGGTGGAAAACATTGGGTACTAGATAGCGGTTGCTCTCAACATATGACCGGCAATGATAGCATGTTCACCTCCCTTGAAAACCCCGGCGATCATGAACATGTCACCTATGGTGATAACTCAAGGGGAAAAGTTTTAGGTTTGGGTAGAATAGCTATCTCTAAAGATTTATCCATTTCTAATGTCTTGTTTGTAGAAGCACTTAGTTTTAATCTTATTTCTATTGCTCAATTGTGTGATCTTGGACTAACGTGTACCTTTGATAAGAATGGTGTTGTAGTAACTCTTGAAGAAGACAAGTCAATGGTATTCACGGGGTTTAGGCATGGCAACATCTATTTAGTGGATTTCTCTTCAAAGCAAACAAGTATCATGACATGCCTCTTCACCAAGTTCTCTTGGGTGGCTTTGGCATAGAAGAATTGCTCATATTGGCATGAGCAACCTCAAGAAAGCCCACAAGAGAGGGATGATCACCGGCTTGAAGGATGTCACGTTTGACAAGAACAAGCTATGTAAAGCATGTCAAGCCGGGAAGCAAGTTGCAACACATCATCCCATCAAGACGATGTTGTCTACCTCCAAGCCGCTCGAGCTACTTCACATGGATCTCTTTGGTCCAACTACATACAAGAGCATTGGTGGTAACCTCTATTGCCTAGTAATTGTTGATGATTTTTCACGTTACACTTGGGTTATGTTTCTAGGCGATAAGGGTGAAACTCCGGAAATCTTCAAGACCTTTGCAAGAAGAGCTCAAAGGGAGTACAACTCCCCAATTGTGAAGATCCGGAGTGACAACGGCACCGAGTTCAAGAACATGAAGATTGAAGAATGGTGCGATGAAGAGGGCATCAAGCATGAGTTTTCAGCCACCTACACGCCTCAACAAAATGGAGTGGTGGAAAGAAAGAACAAGACTCTCATCACCCTAGCTAGAGCAATGTTGGATGATTATGGCACGTCCGAGAAGTTTTGGGCGGAAGCAATCAACACGGCGTGTCATGCATCCAACCGAGTATATCCTCACCGACTCCTCAAGAAAACTCCATATGAGCTCATCACCGGGAAGAAACCAAATATATCATACTTTCGAGTCTTTGGTTGCAAATGCTTCATCTACAAGAAGAAAAGGCTCGGTAAGTTTGAAAGTAGATGTGATGAAGGTTTCTTTCTTGGTTATGCATCAAACTCCAAAGCATATAGAGTATTCAATCAAACCTCCGGGTTAGTTGAAGAAACATGTGATGTGGAGTTTGATGAATCTAATGGCTCCCAAGAGGAGGTTGTTGGCTATGAAAATGTAGGTGATGAGGAGATTGATGAAGCTTTGAAAAATATGTCCATTGGGGATATCAAGCCGGAAGAAGTGCATGAAGGCAATGATCAAGGGGGAGGACCTTCCTCAACTACACCAAGCACCTCCACGGCACCCCAAGTGGATGAAAATCAAGAAAAAGATGATACACAACCTCAAGAAGGTGTGCCAACGCCAACACCCCAAGTTCAAGAACAAGAAGAGCAAAGTGTTCCACCACAAGCACAAGTCACCCATGATCCACCCCAACAAGCATCAACGCAAGTACCGCTAGTGAAGCATGGTCGCATCTCCAAGGATCATCCAATTGGTCAAATCATTGGTAGTCCATCTAAGAGAGTAAGAACTCGCTCTAAACATGCTTCATTTTGCGAATATCACTCGTTTGTTTCTTGTATTGAACCCACTAGCATAGAGGAAGCGCTTGAGGACTCGGATTGGGTGATGGCCATGCAAGATGAGTTGAACAACTTCACCCGCAATGAAGTTTGGGTCCTCGAAGCTCCTCCGAAAGACAAGAACATCATCGGCACCAAGTGGGTCTTTCGAAACAAGCAAGATGAACATGGGGTGGTGATACGCAACAAAGCAAGACTTGTGGCAAAAGAGTTTTCTCAAGTCGAAGGTTTGGATTTTGGTGAAACTTTTGCTCCGGTCGCAAGACTTGAAGCTATCCGTATCCTTCTTGCTTACTCTTCACATCATAACATTAAGTTGTATCAAATGGATGTGAAAAGTGCATTCTTAAATGGCGTTATTAACGAACTTGTTTATGTTGAGCAACCTCCCGGGTTTGAAGATCCGAGGAATCCTAACCATGTTTATAGGTTGCACAAGGCACTCTATGGGCTCAAACAAGCTCCAAGGGCTTGGTATGAGAGGCTTCGTGACTTCCTAATCATGCAAGGCTTCAAGATCGGGAGGGTGGACACCACGTTGTTCACAAAAGACGTCAACGGGGATCTTTTCATTTGTCAAATTTATGTTGACGATATTATCTTTGGCTCAACTAATGATTTACTAAGCCATGAGTTTGCTACCATGATGTCTAGGGAATTCGAGATGTCCATGATTGGCGAATTGACCTTCTTCCTTGGTTTTCAAGTCAAACAAATGAAGGAAGGGACATTCATCCATCAAGAAAAGTATACTAAAGATATCTTGAAGAAGTTCAAGATGGATGAGTGCAAGCCAATCAAGACACCCATGGCAACCAATGGGCATCTCGACTTGGATGTGGACGGTAAACCGGTTGATCAATCCCTCTATCGTTCTATGATAGGGTCTTTGCTTTACCTTACCGCATCTAGGCCCGATATAATGTTTAGTGTGTGCTTGTGTGCCCGCTTTCAAGCTAACCCAAAGGAGTCACACCTTTCGGCTGTGAATAGGATCCTTCGGTATCTCAAGCACACTCCTAGCATAGGCTTGTGGTACCCCAAAGGCGCTAGTTTAGATCTCTTGGGATACTCGGATTCGGATTTTGCCGGAAGCCGTGTGGATCGCAAGAGTACCTCCGGGGGTTGCCACTTGCTTGGGCGTTCTCTAGTTTCTTGGTCGAGTAAGAAGCAAAATTCCGTGGCTTTGTCCACCGCGGAAGCGGAATATATAGCTGCCGGTGCATGTTGTGCCCAAATCCTATATATGAAGCAAACCCTTTTGGACTTTGGTGTGAAACTAGATAGGATCCCACTCCTTTGTGACAATGAAAGTGCCGTAAAAATTGCCAAGAATCCGGTTCAACACTCTCGCACAAAGCACATTGATATTCGCCATCACTTCTTGCGTGATCACGAAGCCAAAGGAGACATATCTCTTCAAGGTGTGAGATCCGAGGAGCAATTGGCGGATATCTTCACAAAACCATTAGACGAGAGTACCTTTGTTAGGCTAAGGAATGAGCTTAATGTGTTAGATGCGGCAAACGTCATGTAAGTTGCCATGTCATATAGAAAAATGCATACATATAGGACACTTGTCTAACCATGGTAAGATAGTGATGAGCAAGGGTTTAGCTAGAGGTGGTGGTCCACTTGTTTTCCTCTAGGCTTGTAGAAAGGCTCATCATGAAGAAGCTTCCCGTGGGTTCAAACTTGACAAGTAGATCTTAATTTCTTGTTATGCATTTCTTGTCATATAGATGTGCACTTCATGTTTATTTTACTTTCGCATGTGGTTGTAGCTTGCATTATCATTGCATGCGTAAGGGTCACAAAGGAGATCACTTGATGAAAATGAGACTTGTTTTCATATACAAGATCTTAATTCATGAAAAGTGAAAAGAGCAAAGTGTTAGGTGCGTTATTGCCTAGTGAGCAATGTCATGATGAGTTTGAAGCTTTCTATCTTCAATATTCCTATGACATGGCTCATACATTTCATTTGGCGCTTTGTCTCTCTTGCGGCTTTTCCTTGTGTTTGAAAAGAAATTTATTTAAGCAAGTGTGCTATCCTATTTATTTTGAGGGGCAAAGTCGCCTATGCAAGTCCATTAACTTGAGTTTATTTGAATCTTATAAGTTTATTGGACTTAGCATAGATGAGTGAGCTGAGTGTGGGGTTTTTGGCTTCACCGGTTAAACCGACGTTCAAAGGATCTATACCCATCGGATTAACCGGCGTTACTAAAGTTTGTCTCAGCTCAGTCAAGTTTCAGGCGTTCAACCGGCGTATACAAAAGTCAGAGCATCGGATCAACCGGTGATAGTAAATGCAAATCAGACCTAGCAATCAACCGGTGTTTTGATCAATCAACCGACGAGTACACTCTTGACAGCATCGGTTCAACCGGCGTTCAGTTTCAGATCTGCAGAAGCCTCGGGTGAACTGCACCGACGCAATCAACCGGCGTTCAAACCCTACGCGTCGGATCGACCGGTGTTAAAGAAAATCGCGGGTCCCACCTGTCATATATGAGTCGTGCACGAGCCGCCGCCTCTCTTTCCTCTCCGTTTCGCCCGCATCCATCTCGAGCCGCCGCCGCCTTCCCTTCGCGCCGCCGCCGTCTCTCCACACCACCGCCGTGCGCCCGCGCTGCCACCACCGTTCCACCTTGCCGCCGCCGTGCGCCGTCACTCCAAGTCGCCGCCGCGCACCCTCGCGCTCACCTAGCGCCGCCTGCGCGCGTAGCCGCCTTCACCGCCGCACTACACCTCGCCGCCGCCTGCGCCTCACGCCGCCACCACCGCTTTCCTCACAGCCCACGCAGCCTCGCCGCCGCTCCCACACGCCTTGCCGCCCACGCAGCCGCGCCTCCTCACCATTCACACCACAGCTGCAGCCGATCAGTGCACGCCAAGTGTTCGATCGTTTGTCTGATTGAGATGGGTCGCGAGAAGAGGAAGGGTAAGGAAGTTGTGGTCGAGAAGCCCGCTCGCAAGCGGACTCGTGCAGAGAAGGAGGCCGAGAGGGCCGAGATGGTGGCCAAGGCCGCCGAGGAGCAGGCATCAGGCCGTGCTCGTCCGTTCCAGATCAGGGAGGACCCCAGAGGCAGAGGCAGAGGCAGGGGCATGGGTAGAGTGAGAGGTGCCAGGGCCACCAGAGCCGCGACGGCAGCAGCAGCAGAGTCAGATCAATCAGATACAGCTGCAGATTCTGACTAAGAGGCAGCGCAGTCAGAGGGGCAGAGTTCTCCACAGCAGTCGTTTGAGAGAGGTTCCCCGGCAGCGACAGAGCGTCGCATTGGACCGAGGACTCGGGGAGGACACCAGCCACAGGAGCCCCGTAGGTCAGCAGCAGCAGCAGCAGCAGCTCGCAGAGCCGAGGCCCTAGAGGCCGAGCGCGCAGTGTTCCGTATGGACACTGTTGTGCGTCTGGAGCCAGGTGTGATGCTCCAGAACTTGACCCGAGCCAATGCGGCCAAGGTCAAGAGGCTCAGGTGGAGCGTTGACGAGGAGGTCTGGTTCCCAGTGACCCGAGACAGCAGAGTCGACAGGAGGTTCTGGACTTTGCTACAGGCCAGCTTCTACGAGACTTTCCAGCGGAGGGGTCACCGGATCTTTCAGCACAGGGTTCTTGACTGGGTCTCACTGAGGACAGCCGCAGGGGGAGCAGATGTGAGAGCACACTTTGCTCACTTCAGAGGTCTGCCCAGACTGCTAGAGATGGAGCAGAACCGTTATATCGAGGACTGGGTCAGAGTGTTCTACGCTACAGCTTGGATAGCCCCCGAGCGCAGAGCCGTGCACTTCATGTTTGGAGGGCAGGACTTTGGTTTGTCGAGGGCGACCATTGCTGGTATTCTTGGAGTTGACCTGGTCGACGTCTCGCTGCACGAGAGGGTTTACGGGGACTCAGATCCACCCCGCAGGGCAATGGTTGGCGGGATTGCTCCTTCTCACGAGGCGATCACTCAGTGCTTCCGCCAGCCGTTCCCAGCCTCTTAGGCCAGAGTGCCGAGCTTGCTGACCCCAGAGGCTTACGCTGTTCACACGGCACTCCGGAGGACTCTGTTACCGAGGAGTGGCTACCCAGAGGGGTTCACAGGTTTGCAGCAGCTCTTGCTCCTACACATCCTCACTCACGAGCCATTTGATATAGTTGACTTTATTCTGGCTGAGATCGAGGATGTGATCACTGATGGGATGGGTGTGGTGCGACAGTTTCCCTATGCGCACTGGATCAGTTACATATGCTCTATGATAGTGCTAGCAGAGTCACCCATCAGTGCCCCTTACCGTCACGACGAGGCTCCCAGGTTCCCTGTCTACCGACCCACAGCTCCACAGGACAGGAGGAGGGGCAGACACGCAGATAGAGCAGCGATGGCTCGACTGTCACCGGAGGTTCAGGCACGAGTGGCAGAGGAGGATGAGGCACTCCTAGCAGCAGAGGCACAGCTTCCCGGGGGAGATGATGAGATTCACTGGTCTGAGCTTGAGTCAGACTCCTTCGACGACGTTGAGTACTTTCCTTCAGCTGCCCCAGCCAGTCACGATCACGAGGCAGGAGGTTCAGGAGAGCCAGCTCCTCCGACTTCAGCAGCTGCTACAGTCTCTGAGTCTCAGGTGACTCAGCCGTCCGAGCTCACTTCACTACTACAGCAGCTCGTGACTCAGCAGAGAGAGGACAGGCTTGCACAGGAGGAGGCCAGGAGAGCCCATGAGGCTCAGCTTGCTGCTATACAGAGAGAGGCCGCCCGAGAGCGGGCTGCGACCGAGGAGCGTTTTGTCGGGCTTATCGACAGAGTTTCACATAGGACAGACGCTCAGTTTCAGCAGATGCAGCAGGGGATGATGGCGATGTTCGGGATGATCTCACAGCTTTACTCTCACACCGGACTCGCCCCGCAGCAGCCAGGACAGCCAGGCCTTCAGGGTGTTGGAGCACCTCAGCTTGCCGTCACACCAGCTCCTCCTCCTCCAGCCCCTACTGCAGCCCCAGCTACTACAGCAACACCGGAGACCACGTTCTCGATGTCAGCACTCTTTGGGTCTGCCGGTCGTCCGCTCTTTTCACCACTGCCGGCGACCACACTCTTTCAGGACTCACCGTCAGCGGTTCAGTCGGTCGCCCTCCCTTCCTCACTTCAGGCAGCACCTTCAGGGGGAGGAGCAGTAGAGGAGTCCCTGCTTCCACAGTCGACGCAGCCGGCAGCCTCAGCAGTCACCTCTTCAGATATTGATACTTCTTCTGCTGACCCGGTTACGACTTCTACGGATCCTCTACCAGGCAGTGCCAGCACGAGAGCCTCCACGACAGTTACTCCCCCAGTGAGCTCAGACCCAGACCAGCAGCTTCCGTCTGTTACCGAGGGTGAGAGTTCTCCGTCCGACGACGACGACCCGGACCGCTTCGTCGCCGTACCACGACAGCACGACCCGTAGCTCGCCTTTTGGTGCTTTGATGCCAAAGGGGGAGAGGTGTTAGGGGGAGCACCAGAGTTAGGGGGAGGGTAGAGCTAGAGAGAGCTCGTAGTTATCAGGACTTTGATTCTTTGTATCACATTTGGTGTTAGTTCATGGATATGTACATTTGTCACTTGAGTATGCCGTGCTTTGAGACATATCTATGAATTTCGTTTGAGCCGTTGAGCTCTTTGGTCCTGCTTTCGAGTTTGCTTGTGTTTATCCTGCTTTATCTTTCTCGCTCTCTCGTTATTTATGTTTGTGTTGTCATCAATCACCAAAAAGGGGGAGATTGTAAGCATCTAGGCCCTCAAGGTATGTTTCGGTGATTAATGACAACCATTATTGTGACTAATGAGTTTGTGCAGCTTAATAGATCATTATCGCTCATTTGGTCATATGTCAAAAGAGGCCCCTCAATTTCATTATTCAAAAAGGCGATCTCGGTATTCAACTCAATTTTATGTCAAGACTAAGGATCTTTCTAGTCCTAAGTGTCATAAGGTTGAGAAGGACACTTAGGTTAGTATAGGTTTTATAGTTTTGTAGTGATCGCACTATTAAGAGGGGTTAAGGCTAAGTAACTTGAGCATGGACATGATCATTTGAAAATGGATGCACACTATGGTCACTCAGGTTTCTAGAAGTTCAAATAAGTGGTTCTCAAACTATATCTCAAGAATATTTGGATTTCATTCAAGACTCAAATCAGAAAAGACAAAATCAGAAAAAGTCTATACACCGGTTTAACCGACGCTCTCAATTTTCTATACGTCGGTTAAACGAAATCAGCAGAGTCTGGAAAAATTCAATACACCGGTTAAACCGACGTGTTTGAAATTAACGTCGGTGCATTGGTCCAGAGTTGGTTTTTCCAGGGTATTTCAAGTTCTATACACCGGTTAAACCGACGCTGTTTAAATCAAGACGTCGGTGCAATTGACCAGTGAGATGGTTTTTCAGAGGAATTCAAAAGTTGTACTCACCGGTTAAACCGACGATAGGTTTGAGTTAACGTCGGTGCAGTTGTCCAGAGACTTGGTTTTTCAGTGGATCAGTGGACAACTACACTCACCGGTTAAACCGATGGTACGTCGGTCAATCTGCCCAAGTTGTAACGGCTAGTTTTCAGAAGAGGCAGTTTACATTCACCGGTTAAACCGACGATGACAAATGGAGGGACGTCGGATTAACCGGCGCTACGCAGTTTTCTGGCAGCTTTTCTCCAACGGCTCTATTTGTGTGAGCTGCCTATATATACCCCTCCAATGGGTCATTTCGCCCACTCTTGACACCAGGCAACATCCAAACACTCATACCAAAGTCAAGAGCCACCTTGAGCTTCATCATTCACATACTTGTGCATTCAATCAATCAAGAAGCAAGATTAAGGACTTGAGTAGAGAGAAGCTAGTGTGCATCCGTTCTTGGTGATCGGTTCTTGCTCAAGTGAAGGCCTTAGCTTGTTACTCTTGGTGATTGGCATCACCTAGGCGATCTTGGTGATCGAGGTGTTTCTCGCGGAGCTTGCCAAGGATTGTGGGAGCCCGGAGAAGAAGATTGTACGTGGCTTGATCTCCACCACGCCGGGATGGTGAACGGAGACTCTTAGTGAGCGCCCTCGTCTCGGTGACTTGGGAGGTGACAATACTCTTTGTGAGTGTCACAACGTGGATTAGGGGTGTGTGCCAACACATCGATACCACGGGAAAAAATCCGGTCGTCTCTTGTCCACTCTCTTTATTCAAGCATTTTCTTTCATGCAATTTACTCATGTGCTTGACTTAGAGATCATAACTTAGCTCTACCTTGCTAGTCTTTACTTTGTTTTATCTCTCTTAGCTTGTGTTAGTAGCTTAGTTATCCGGTTGGTGAATTGGTGCCCTACTAGCATTGCATAGGTTAAGGTTGCTATACTTTGTTTTAGAAATTGAAAAAGGCCCAATTCACCCCCCCTCTTGGTCCATCGATCCTTACAACTAGCGTTGGGTTGTCTACGATGAGGCTCCATCACCGGCGGCAGCGGCAACTCGATCTCGATCACCGGCGGCAGTGGCGAGTGCCGATCACCAGCGGCAGCGGCGAGTTCCGATCGCCGGCGGCTGCGGCAAGTTCCGACGTGAAACTATATTTTTGTTGCCACAAACCCTACATGGGATCCCTTTGTTGCACGATGTCTATCAAGCCGGGCTGAGTCGTGCCGAGCCAATGTTTCCGCGAGCCAAGCTGATACCACCCTGCCACCTCATCATCCACTGCGGACAAATACGTGACGTGGCGGGATTTGGACTGTATGCGCACCAAAGTGTCAAGTTCTTGTATTGGATTGATCAGTTTACTAGTTCTTGGACTAATTTGCACGCACTTGCATAGTTGTTGTACTACATATTGTATTTCAGGTATATCACGTCTTATTAGTTTTATTATTATTATTTTTGGTTATATCTTTTGCATCCTCCCACTACTCCAAGACTATAATCGAAAGATAAATGATAAAGATGAATAATTAGTTGATTGATACATAGAAAATAAGAAAACGTAGTTCAACGAGGGAACTTGGGAACAAGAGAAATATAAGCTGAGTTATTAGAAGACAATTTGAGAAACAATAAAAAAGGGGTGAGACGCACACACGTTAACGGCCGAAAATGAACTTGGGCCAAGTTTGAGCGGTATGTAACCATCGCGTCTTTTTTATTTTTTTATTTTTCAAAAACATTTTTTACAGAAATATATTTTTGATTTCACAAATTACAGTTTTATACCCCTACCGTCCGGCAGAGGGGCGGCAAGGACTTATATATAAATAAAAATAATTTTTATTTGCGCGGAGGCCTTGGCGGGAGCCTACCGCCCCCCTGCCGGGCGGCAGGCTCCCCCGCACTGTATAAAAGTCTTCTCTCCCCCCTCCCCCCTCATTTGGTTCCCACTGATTTCCTACTTTGAAGCCAACAATTAATTCTCAGTCCATACAGGTGATGCACACCCAGCTTATCAACCTCATGGAGGGACTCAGTTTAGTACCATGGCACCAGCTGCAGGGATGTCATTTCAACCAACACAGGCACCACCCCGACCTTTCGGTAGACATATAGTCCATATCTTAATTTCAATTAATTGTGGTATGAAGTCTAATTCCTTTTGTATTTACATATAGGATCACAACAGTTATATGATGCGGGACCTTCTTCGTATTACCCTACGGCGACAGCAGAAGGAACGCAAGGTAAATACCTCATCCGTAGCCCGAATTTATCATGTTCTTCTTATTTCTATGAATATTTTAAATAATTTGAACGGTTTATAGGATCGCACCACCAGCTTCCTGATATGGGTTCTTCTTCGTATCCACCACCAACAGGTACGTATGATGAATATGTACCCAAATATATGACTTATAAGACGATGATTAAGATATCTTAATTGCTACTGTATAGGGCCCACACAGGATACTTTTGAGGCGAACTTCGAAGATTGGAGTCGGTTATTTTCTACACCTAACCAGCAGGCCGATCCTACCTTCCAGACACCTGTGGCCACCGGATGTCCAGGTAGAGACGTAGGGCCTCCAAAGCGACACACATACTCTACAGACTACATCCACGCTCAGCGTAAAAGAGGTCGACATGGCCGGGGTGGCCGGGGTGGTTAGGAGGTGCTTCTAGCTGTTTCTGTATTTTTGTTATGCACATGTCGTCATGTTATACTTATTTCGTTCTTATGCATCACCTATTTCGTTCCCATTTGCGTATGTGTATGAATTGATAACTTATACTTTTCATATTCATGTACTTTACTAATGATTTTTATTTGTATCCAAAATATCTAAAACCACATCTAATGGCCCACTGCTGCAATTTTGCGGGGAGGGGGAGCCTGCCGCCAAGGGCCTTCGCGCAAATAAAAATTATTTTTATTTATATATAAGTCCCTGCCGCTCACCTGCCGGGCGGCAGGCCCCCTGCCGCCCCCCTACTGGGCGGTAGGAGTATAAAATTGTAAATTGTGAAATCGAAAATATATTTCTGTAAAAAATATTTTTGAAAAATATAAAAATAAAAAAGAGGCTGTAACCATCCGTGGGCTGCTGTTGTGTGGCCGGAGGACGACGACGCAGGCCGAACCGAGTCAAGCCGCCGTCTGCCGCACACGGGGCGTGACTCCGCCGGTCTGGCCACGCACGCACGCGCACGCGCGATGGCAGGTCGTCGACGCGATCCCCGCGTCCTCGGGTCGTGCGCCGCGGCGCTCCCGGCCGGCGGCCGCGGGCGCCTTGCGGCCGGGGACGCAGCCCACGCCCACCAGTGCACGGACGCCGACGCGTCCCGGCCGTCACGGCTCGGCATCTCGGGGGCGAACGAGTGGCGGGCGCGCGCCCGGCTGGCCGCTCCTGCTGCTCTGGCGTTGGGTCTCGCTGCAAGCCTGCAACCACTACCACCTCAGAACGAGCGGCAGGGGAGGGGGGGGGGGGGGGGGGGGGGTGGACGGTCGGCGAGACCTCCTGGATGGCAAACGGCAGCGACGTTTTTCTCTCTTTAAAAAACCAATGGATGAGATGAGAGCATCCCTCTGGAAGCTAGCACACACGGTCCACATGTGGTTCTTAGCCCCGGCTAACAACGCCCACGCGTGCGCATTGGTCACGCGATTAGACAAACAAAATATCCGGCCATGGCCTGGCCCCACCACAGCGTCCTTCCAGACCACATGAGAGTAACCGAATCAGCTCAAATACTCCTCCAGTTGCTCTAAAAAAAACAAATCAAATACTAGTAGCCTTTTGTTAACCAGCCTTACATAGTTACACTCCCACGGCCTCACCTTCTTAGCCCTCCTAACCACAAGATTTTGCTGGGCCCATCCTTACAAATCAAATACTAGTAGTTAATTAGGGGAGGAAAAGAACAAACGAACGTTGCCCACACGATGCTTGCTGCTACGCCCCAGCCCATCTCTGGGCGCTCGCTGGCTCAGCGCGGCAGCTCGTACAGTGCAGCACCAGCAGCAGCGGATGAGCGGTGGGGAGGCCCGGTTGGTCAGGAGCACTCGGCCCAGCCCTCCTCGTCGTCGGCCTCGGCGGGCGGCGGCGGCGGCGGCGGCGGCGCACGGTGGCTCGCCGCGCGCGCCATCCACGACGCCACGGTGAGCACCAGCCTCGCCGGCACGTGCGCCGCGGCCTCCAGCCGCCGGAGCAGCGCGGCCTCCGCTCCCTTGCACGCGGCCGGGGCGGACGTGATCTCGGCCCAGAGCGCCGCGGCCATCGCGACGCGGAGCGGGACGCGGGCGGCGGCTACGCTGCGGCCCAGCGCCCGGAGCGCGCCCGCGGCCCCGGCCGCGCGCCGGCGCGCAGGCCCCGCCGCGAAGCCCATCCGCCCGGCCCACCCTTCCAGCACCGCCTCCGCGCGCGCCCGCCGCTTCCGGGCCGGCGCGGGCGCGGCGGCCGCGGACCCCGCGGAGTCGGCCGTGGTGGACACGCAGGAGCCGCTCGACGCGGACGACGCCGAGGACGCCGAGCCGGCGGGCGCGCCCGGGCGCAGGCGGCGCCTCAGGTGCCTGGACGCCAGGAAATTGGCGCCGTGCACCTTGGCGTCGCAGCGCAGGCAGAGGAACGCCGAGTCCGCGGCGCAGTGCACCGCCGCCGCGCCCCCGCAGAGCTCGCACCGCGCGCTGCGCTTCCCCGCCGTGCCGGCGCCGCCCATTCCCTGATCTGTGTCCGTCTCTTCCTGCTGCTTCCTCTCTCCGGTCTCTTCGTCGCCGCCCAAGACCTCCGCACGCAACGGCTGTGTCGAGCACCGGATGAATGATGACGATGGATTGGTGATCACCTCACCTCCCCGGAGCGGCGGAGCGAAGGACACGCGGCTATATAGATGTCCCCGCGGGAGGGCGGCCGGGCCAGCGAGGCGGTTGGAGCTTCGGGGAAAGCGGCCGGTGCAAGTGGCGGGGGAGTTTGAGGCGATGGAGACGGGGTGGTGGAATTTGGAAACCGTGGGCGCGGTCCGCGCGCTCGGAAGGAGGCTGGAGCCGGATGGGGGTGTTTCGAAGCTCTGGGCGCGCGTATGGCCGGTATTTAAAGGGGCCCCGCCCCGGGCCGGGCCGCACACACCAGCTGCGGCTGGTGGCATTGGTGGGTCGGCGGCTCGACTCGACGGCTAGGCTAGGCTAGTCGGCGACCTGACCGCGTGCGCTGCAGGTGGAGCTCACCCAGCGGCCACCACATGTCCGAAACGGAGTCGCGGTTGGACTTTTCGTCTGTGACTCGCGCGCTCGCTTCGTTGGTGGAGAGAAGGGGGAAGACAAAATTGTCAATTTGACACCAAAAAAAATGAATCTTGCCTATTTAACACATACTCCCTCCTTCCTCGATTGTTAGGCGTCACAACGTTTTCTGCTTTTTTTTCAATATAGGGCGCACCCTCTCATGACTCCTCCGACCTCGGTACATGTCGTGAATTAAATCGTGGAAGCCGAACAGTCCAGCGGACAGGAATAAAAATGGACCTATCTCTCTTCTCCGTTCCATCTTGCTCTTTCTCTTTTCTTCCCATGGCTAGCGCTCCTGCCGCCGGCAACGATATCGTCGTCTCCGACCAAGGCGGCGAGATCGTCCGCTCCGCCGGCAACGAGGTCGTCTGCTCCGCTGATGGCGGTGAGGTCGTCCGCTCCGCCGGTAACGAGGTTGTCCACTCCGACGATGGCGGCGAGGTCGTCTGCTCCGCCGGCAACGAGGTCATCCGCTCCGCCGGCAACGAGGTCGTCCGCTTTCAGGATAATGGGGCCGCTCTTGATCCCTTCCTACTTCGGTGCCCACACAAGCGACGTACGTGAAGCTGCATTTGCACAGGATGCAATCCGCCGAGGTGCAACCATGAAAGATGATTTAGACATATTGGCAAATGACAATGTAGAAGATGCTACCTGTGTGTTAAGAATCTTAGGATTTCATGTTTAGGTTGATGAAACAATCTTAGCATCCATGTTTACAATATGCATGGAACTGTACCCCGTCCGGAAATATGCATGGTACTATTATGTCAAGGATGTGTGTGACTAATGTAAGCTTTCATGCGAGTAAGTCATAGCGGGATGCAAATGATAATTTCATTAAAATTTAGGGATTACAAAATTCACAGCTTACATAATCGATTAAGATTCAGAGATTTCAAAGTTGACTAAACAAGATCAGACAGAGGCTAGAAAATCAATTGCTTCTTGAACAATCGTTGGATCACATGACAAAAGTCTTCGGCAGCGTTCCTAATCTCTCCAACTTTGCCTTCTTCATGTGAGGCACAGGATAATGTTGCCCTCCTTTTTCTTTGAGTATCTCCTGTAAGCAACCTTGAAGAGTGAGGAATACTCTATTTGACTTGCCAACTGGAAAATTCCAATAAGCTGCTTGAACCTTATTCACAATTTCATCAATGGTTTTTGGCATGCCACTCCTATGGAACAATGCCTGTGTGGCTGCAAACAATCCAAGGTCAAGCACGTTTGTGTCTGGGGAAATTTGATCTGTTATGGCGCGAACTGTTGGGAAAGATTTTGGCAAGAGAAAAAATAGCACAGTTGTTGTTGTCGAGAATCGAAGCGACGAGGCTGCCGGGCGTATGTGGGGAACCAGCAACGAGGCTGCGACATGGCTGGTTCGACGTATATGCCTTGGTCTCTGGGCTCCCCCTCCGTGCGCCTAACAAACGAGGAAGGAGGGAGTGATATTCATTTCTTACTGATATGTCTCTAAATTCATTTTTCTTTACCTATTTGACACCACCGTGATCTTCTGTTAGCCATCACCGTTAGAATCCCGGACGGCCCACACGTCAGTCTCTCTTCTTTTCTCCTCTCTCTGTTGGCGTGGGGGGAGCCGCTGGCGTCACCGGCGAACGAGCTCTTCTACGAGGGGAAGCTGCTGCCGCTGCACTTCCCGCCGCGCATCCAGATGGTGGAGGAGCTCCTCGACGGCCGTGACGACGAGGCCCGCCGCTTCAGGGGCGCCCTCGGCGGCGGCTTCAGCACCGCGCCCGTGACGCCGTACGAGTCGTGCAATGCGTCGCCGGCCAACTCGTGCTACGTCAGCGGGGAGCTCAACATCGAGGAGTACTTCCAGGAGTACATGGCCGGCTTGGCGGAAGCCGCCGCGGCGGTGGTGGCGGCGGCCGGGGAGAGGAAGCCATGGTCCAGAAAGCTCAAGTTCATGCGGCAGCTCAACCTCGGCCTCAAGCTCAAGGCGTCCAAAGCCTATCTCCTCAAGATGATATTCTCTACCAAGGTGGGGAACCAAGATGGCAAGAGCGTTCTGGAGCGGCAAGGGGAGTCCAGGAGCAAGCCCACAGCCATGGCCACCTCAGGCCGTGGAGGAAGAACCCGTTCGGCCGGGTCAAAAGCAACAGGTGCATCGCCTCGCACGGCGCCGGCGCCGGCGGTGACAGCGGCAGCGGCCGTGCTACACCCACGGCAGAGCGGCACAGGGAGGGCAAGCACGGCGAGGCCTTGCGGAGCAGAGGGAATAGGGAAGCGAGCTCACTCTGCCGCGCCGCTGCGCGTCCGCCCCGCCGTGAGCTCGCCCCGACCCTGACGCGCATCCGCCTCGCCACAGTCCCGCCACGCAGGGCCCGGGCCGCCTCGCGTCTGCCGCGAGCTCGCCCCGTCGTGGAGGGAGCAGGGAGCAGGGGAGCAGGCCGAGGTGCTCCGGAGGCGGCGCCGCTAGAGGAGGGCCGGAGCAGGGGGGGCGTCGAGGAGGCGGCGGCGGCCAACGACCGCGGAGGCCGTGAGGAGGCACGGCGCCGGCCTCCTCTCTGTCTTCACGTGTTGCAGAAGGGCATATTGGTCATTTCGCATTGTGTGGTCCATGCGTCTAACGGTGGAATCTAACAGAAGCAAGCGGAGTGTCAAGTAGGCAACAAAATTTTCAGTTGGAGACATATAGGCAAGTTTTGAATTTTGGATGCCAAATGAGCAAACCTCATCTTTTCTGGTGTCAAATAGTCAATTTTCTCATGGGGAAACCGGGAAGGAAAGAATGATGGTGTGGTTAGTTTTGGGCGTCCGGCCGGTGAGCCGGAGGTTGAACGCTAGCTAACGCTTCTTCGTGGTCTCCGTCCGGGACCGTGCGCGTCGTGCTCACCGCCGGCCGTGGAGCGATATTTCAGCGGAAGAATCGGAATGTTTTGACTGTTTTACCATGGTATCCGCACGCAGGTGTGGGTGAAGATTTGCGACCTGACGGCACGAAAAGTACAATCTCGAGCTGCATCTCTAGCTAATCCAACTCCGTTCCAATTAACCGCTCGTTTGTGTCAAAAGAAAAAACTAACCGCCCGTTCCCTTGATCCCTCGTTCTGATCGAGAGACCATAAAAGAAACCGCCACTTGCGAGCGGCCAACAGACCGGCATTCAGTCAGGTGTTGCTTTTCCCATGGCACTTGGAGTTTGATATTCAGGGAGCGTTTAGTTCCTAAAAAAAGTTTCCGTACCCATCACGTCGAATTTTTGAATACATGCATGGAGCAATAAATGCAGTTGAAAAAAATAACTAATTACATAGTCTAACTGATTTCTACGAGATGAATCTAATGACGCTAATTAATCTATAATTAGATATTAATTATCAAATAACAACGAAATGCGCTATATTAGCCAAACCCAAACTTTTTCACCAACTAAACACACCCTCAGCCGTTTTGCGGGCTCGTTGCGCCTGAAATGACCCGTCGTCGAATAGATTAGTAGTACTGCCGAATTGATAAGCGGCCAGGGTTTAACCCAGTTGAAGGTGAGGGGCACACAGGAGCCGTTGGTTGGGGGAGGCAGGCAGCGATCGTCGATCGATCCCCGTCCACAAAACCTCGTCCAACTCCGAGGCCCCAGCAGCCAGGCAGGGCGAGAGCCGAGAGCCTCTTCTGGAAGGCCTGCCATGCCCAGCTCTCCCCACTTCCTTTCGGTTTCTTTCTAAAACCTATCCCATTTGGGAATCTCCTCCTGTATTATTGCCTCCGATCCCCCTCTACTAGCCTCCTGAATTATTGCTTAGAAAACGCTATTATTAGCCGTGAGATCATCACGCGCTCGGCTTCATCATGTGTTACATCTAGCTAATCTCGACCCTTTTTTAAGAAAAAAAAAGTGATCTCTATCTCCTTTTGATCATGCGTGGTCATGCTTCTTTCTGGATAGAGCTGATCGGGTAGCTGATGATGGTACGATGGTTTCTTAATTGGGGTAGTCGTCTCTTCCCATTTTAGGTTGGATGATGATCGATCTAGAAAACTTCCACGAGCAATTTATTACAGGGAGAATATATATGCAACAAGCAGTTCTGTCAGTTCAGCTCTGCCTCATCATTTTACTGTCACAAAGTCGTCCTGAAGAGATTGGGAGAACCAGCAGTTTGTGGTACGATCCATGTCATGCCGTAGTGATTAGTGACTTGTCCTTCCTCTAGTAGCTAACCAGTTTACGCACGCCATGCATGGTAAAGAAGAGCAAAAATAAGCCGAATTAAGGAGTTGCCTAAAAGCTAGCGCTGAACTGCACAAGAAGTTTGTTGTTTGTTTGAATTTTTTGCTTTTTTTTACTGAAAAGTTGCCTAAAAGCCCAAATAAACACAGCGTGAAGGGAAGGTAGCTGCTGCCGCTGCTAGGAAGGCATGGCGATCGACAGTGGACACCATGGAGATCGACCAGCCAATGGCGCGCCGCGAGTGTTGGGCACGGCGACCGTGTGGTCGTCGTGGTGGCCCCAGCATGACCCCCTGGCCCAACTCTCAAACCAACATGATATGTACTGGTAAAATTGTGGACAATAATCTCGAGCTAATCACCGTAATGCAACAGCCAAACCATGTGGTCGACTCGTTCAAGTCCTGGACAATGGTATGCCCCGGCCTTGTGGCGTGTCGCGTGGTCACCCACCGGGCTTTTGGAGATCGAAGCATGCATGACGTGGCTCGCTAGCCTGCACGAGGCTCCGTGCGTGCCCTGCTCTACTACCATACGCCAAAAGCAGCGGATTCTCTTTTTTTTTAAGAAAAAGACAGGAATTAGTTGATAGATTCCCGTGGTTTGATTGGGACACGCCGATCAAAAGTCAGATGGCGAAATAGTGTCTAACTGCTGATGGTTCTAACTATCTAGCTAGATGGAGCCTAGTAGAAGGTGTATCTAGGAAATAAGCTAGCCAAGTAGAAGGTGTTGCTGCCAGTTACTTGTCCAGGAGCGGCAGAACATTCTTCTCTAAAAAAAAATCAGGGAGAGGGTCGGTAAAGCTGGTAGGCTACCGGCCGAGATTGTCTTTCTTTTCACTTTTTTGAAAATCAAAACAATTTTACCTATATATTTTTACAGGGAAACTATATGCTCCCTCCACCAAACACAAGAGAAACGCAAGGGTCATTTAGATCCGGGGAGATAGAAGGGATTTAGGCATTCTGATACACCACTGAAAAATAACTTTTCTCTTCATTTCAAATTGTAGATTATTTTTTTCCTTTTATAGTTCAAACCAAAAGCTGACAACCAAATGGCACATTACACGTCGTCGTACTCCCCCCTTATCATCATCACTCCTTGGTTACCGCAATCATATCCTAAACATCAAATCTTTTGGGTACGGAGGGAGTACGTGCGCGCGCGTACCCCCCGCTACGTGGATCACGGCTTCCCCGTGCACCCGAGGCCCGAGCCATAGCCATCCACAAGCAAGTTGTCCCGCGAGCCGCCCACCAGCCCGCCCGGGTCGGGCGCAAGCGGAAGCGAACCCAGCCACCCGCGCGACCGCCCGGTGATCCCGGCGCCACCGCTCGCGCCGTTACCGTAACGTGTGGCCGCCGCGGCCCGCGCATCAGATCACGCCACCAGGCACCAGCGCAGCGCTACCCCTCGGCCCCGGCCCCCGGGGTCCCCGCGCGCCCGCGTGTGGTGATCCGGGAGTCCCGCTCGTGGCGCCGCCGCCCGCCGCCACAAATATCTCCGGCGGCGTGCCGGGCTGGTGAGGCGGCCGTCCACCACCGTGAGAGGTGAGACTTCCGAGTCAGCCGCCCACCTTTTTTTTATAGCAAGTGACCTGCATTACACCAGTGAACAAGTCCAGCACAGATACAGACACCTTCTAGAGGTGTACAGAAGGGACAGATGTCCATACCAACTTACACAAAAGACCCTAGAAAACATAAAAATTACAATGAAGCTCATGGGAACCTTTGTGCTGCCTAAGCTCGCCGTCCATCGCCATGGCGCACCTCCGCAAACGCCGAGACCTTCTGAGCCAGGGACAAACGACAAGCAAACCAGAACCGGAAGAAGCTTCATTGCCCAAAGGCTTTGACAAGAGCCGCAGAGAAAACGCACCGAGAAGCACATCGGCCGGGGACACACCCCAATCTTCTACGACGCCGACGGGTACTCGTCCGGTCAGGCCGTGGGCGCCCGCCACGTTCGTTGCTCTCGGGTCTCGGCGCAGCGGCTGGCTTGGAGACGAGCGCGTAGCCGGGCAAGTCGGTGACGGGTCCCGGTCCCGGGACGGCGCGCCGTTGGAGGCCGCGACGCGATTGGTGCTCGATCTCCTCCACCTGTTCGTCGTCTGCCCGGTACAGCGAGGTCGCCAGCGATCGCCATCCTATGGCCCCGGTTTATGCGCACGTGCACGGGGCAGCGGAAGTGTCAATTATACCCTCGCGTTTCTGCAGCTACAGTGGCGCACTACGTACAAGTACAGCCTGTCAGCAGCCTCTCTCGTGCCAGAGATCTTTTGCTTTCTTTGAAGAGAAAAGTCCATTTTACCCCCTGAAGTGGTCTACGAGTTTGAAAACCCCCCTGAATTCCAAAACCAGGAATGTTTCGTACCTGAACTTTTCAAACTGGGCAAAACACCCCCCTCAGGCCAGTTTGCAGTGGTTTTGACTCAAGTCATCGGCCACGTCACCTGTTTGGTCCACGTCAGCCCTGCCACGTCAACGAGTAATGGGCAGGCCCAAATTAAACACCCCCTTCCCCCGTTCTCTTGCTCGACGCTGCCGCCTCCCTCTGCTCCCGCACCAGCCTCCCTCTGCTCCCATTGATATGGAATGATTTCTTTGCATAACACATTCAGTTGAACACATAGGCAACATACATTCAGTTCAACACATAGGCAACATGAATTCAGTTTAACAGATAGCAACCTGACACAAGGTTCTGCTCAGAGTACACGCTAATAACAGATAGCAACATGCCATCAGTTTAACAGATGCAACAATATGCCATCAGTTTGGCTTAAGTAGACACAACAATATGCCATCAGTTTGGCTTAAACAAACACACAAAATGTCATCAGGTGAACACAGATACATGACAGTTGTTTGGTCTTCAAATTGCAGATGAAGAGGGTAGCTGTGGGATTTTTTTTGGCCTTCTTGGAGTTAGCTTTTTCCTTGGTGGTTCATGAGCACTGACTTGAGCACTAGCCGATCCAGATGTGACAGTAACATGAACCTTAGAAGAAGCCTGAGATGTTGACACATGGGCCTCCAGGTTGATTGTACCAGATCCTCCTTTCTTGGTGTGAACATTAGCTTTAGCAGTTGAGCCAACACCCATATCCTGTCACAATTTTTCACATGTTAGTCAACAAATAGTACGCATGACATGAACATGGTAGTGGACTAGTAGCTTACATGGGTCATGATGCTGTTGTCTTGAGAAGTTCTTAGCCGTGAGCTCTGACTACTTTTCTTGGTTGAAATTGAAATGGAGGTAGACTTCCTTTTTTTAGATTTTATTCCACTCTGCTGCGAATCATGAACTATAACCAAGGCATTATGTGCTGGGGGTGAAGTCGCAGCATGTTGTGCTGGAGGTGAACTTGCATCATGCCTTGCTGCATTTGGAGCTGGCTATGAATTCCTACCATGCCTTCTGTCACATGTTGTGGTATTATGACCTGTGCTTTTGCACTTACTGCACCTAATTTTTCCACCAGCCTTGGACATTTTAGTTCTCTTTGGCTTCTCCCCGTACTCTCTTTTTCATGATTTTTTGGGCCTACCAGGCATCTTGACATAGCCAGGTGGATTAGACTTGGGCAGATTAGATTGTGGCCATGCAGTCATACCCTCTAGTGGCTGCAAGCAGTGCTCATATGTTCTCTGGAAGTGTTCAATGGAGTAGCAACCAGCAACATATTCATCCAAGCAGTTAGTCTTGAAAAATATGCAAGCTATTGCATGGGGCATGGTAGGCCCGACAACTGCCAGTATCTGCAAGAACATGTTCTGTCCACCAAGTTGACAACAAATCTATTATCAAAGTACTTCACTTCATAGGCATCTCTTCCATTAGCTATGGCATGACAATTTCCAGACAGAGTGATGTAGAATTTCAATTTCTTGCTGATGTTGGGGCAAATTCTTCTAGTCCACTTTTCTGATGCATCTCTTTGTTGTTGGATCCTAACCATCACTTTGCACCTAATTGCCTCTAGCATGCTAATGATAGGGAGGAATCTAGCATCTATAATCCACTTGTTGAAAGACTCACAGATATTGTTGTCAATTGAATCACAGTTTGAGCCAAACTGAAAGTAAGCTCTGCAATAGTGTTCTGGTCCTGACTGCAATAGAGCTCTTGCACCTTCTGGAGTACTCTGGGCCAGCCTTGCTCTTGCATAATTGAACAGTGGCATGCTAGAAGACTTGGCACACATCCACCATTTTTTTGGTACTCCTTAAATTTCTTTCTCCAGTTAGCATACACATGTCTAGCACAATTTCTGTGCTATGCATTTGGCGCCCATTTTGCAACAGCATTTAGTATGCCCTTCTGCAGATCTGAAATGATGACCCATCCTAAACCATCACCAATTTTTACATCTCTAAAGAAAATATCACAAAACCAATCCCATGACTCATTTGTCTCCTTCTCTACAACTGCCCATGCAATAGGATACATTTGGTTGTTGCCATCTCTTCCCAAAGCGCACAGAAGCTCCCCATTTGTGCAGCCCTTGAAAAAACATCCATCCAGACCAATCACCTTCCTACACCCTGCCAAAAATCCTCTCTTCAGTGCATCAAGGCAAACATAGAATCTCTGGAAAACTGCACCAGGATTTTCAACCTTCACAATCACAGTGCTACCTGGGTTGCTCCTCAGCAATTCCAATTGGTAGTCATAAAGTCTGGCATATTCACCCTTTGTGCTTCTGAATATCTTTTCTAGGACTATTGCCTTGGCTCTCTTCACTTTAGACATGCTTACATCGGCAAACATCTCTTCTTGCACAGTTGCCTTAAGGTGCTGCAAACTCCATTGAGGGTTGGCTCTTAACATGTTCTCATACTTGGCAGCTATCCTTCTAGCAGTTACTAACTTGTTATCCCTTCTAGATGGACAGTTATGCTCATCTACAAAAGTGCTTATCTGCCAGCTGTCTGTTCTAGAGTGTGTTGATAACAAGCACACCCAAGGGCAGTTGCTCCAATCACATGTAACCTTCATCTTTCACAAAGTTTATGACTTTCCTTTGATCCAAAGCATGTTTTCTGATAGCCTCCTTGAAGTCTCTCTTATTTGCAAACTTCATGCCCAAACTCAAAACTGATCTTGACCCTTTGTCCTTGTAAACAGGGAGACCATCATTGTGCCTCACAACTTCACCGTCTGAATCCTCTGTGAATGAATCATCCTCCTCATCACTACTGTCTTCATATGCAGTGCCATAGCCATCCTCATCTTGTTCAATACTATGTGAATGAAAATTTCCTGAGCAAATAACATCATCTAATCTTGCTATTTCTCCAGCCTTGCACTTCCTCTTGAACTCCTTGAACTTCTTCATAATTTCTGCTGCTTCCTCATCAACTTCAGAAGCACTGTCATCACCAGGTATGTAATCACTATCATCTGAACTGTTGCCTTCAACTTGAATTGCCTGACTCATAGTGCTGGCAGAACAAACTTGGTTTGCTTGCTCTATCAAAGAAAAGTTCTTGTTACATGTTGTATTGCCCCAAGAAGAACCATCACCACTTGAACTCCCATACTTCCTGCTCCCAACTACCTCCACTTCATCATCGCTGCCTTCAACCTCTTGAGTGTCAACCTCCATTTCAACTGCCCGAATATGCTCCACATATACTTCAGCTACACCACCATCTGTGACACTATCAAACATGTACTGACAGGCCTTATCATCAACCAAAACCCGCAGTCCATTGCTCAGCTCTTTACCAGGAAACAACCGATGCAGCAATGACCCAAACTCAAGCTGACAGTGGTCTCTCACATGTCCTATTAGCTCCGGCAATGAAATCTTATCACGTTCGATGTATGATAATGCTTCTGACCCACCAACATACTGCACTTGCTTCCCATCATTGATGAATTCGCCAAGAAAATGAAATTGAACAGGAAGGTTGTCTAGTGCATCCATTCCGCGAGTGCCTACAACAAAATCAAAGCTCCTACTCAGCAAAAACTCATTCTACCGGTTCTACTCCAAGCGGATTTGCGGAACTGAATCACAGGAAGGATGCATCCCCTTATCTCAACGGATGCGTTGCCGAGATTTGAGCTCCTCAGATCTGCATGACCGACGGCGGTGGCGGGAGAGGAGGGAGGCGGCGCTGTCGGGAGAGAAGGGAGGTGGTGTCGGTGGAGGATGGCCGGCGGCGGTCAATGCCGCCGGTGTCGGGCGACGAGGGAGGCGGCAGCACTGTCCGGGGAAGGGAGCACCTGGGACGGGAGAGGACGGATGTGGCGGCGTTGGGCAGGAGAACGGGGGGAGGGGGTGTTTAATTTGGGCCGGCCCATTACTCATTGACGTGGCAGGGCTGACGTGGACCAAACAGGTGACGTGGCCGACGACTTGAGTCAAAACCACTGCAAACTGGCCTGAGGGGGGGTGTTTTGCCCGGTTTGAAAAGTTCAGGTATGAAACATTCCTGGTTTTGGAATTCAGGGGGGTTTTCAAACTCGTAGACCACTTCAGGGGGGTAAAATGGACTTTTCTCTTCTTTGAACGGTCCGTGTGGCTTACCTCTCCTTCCTTTTTTCCCCGCCTGCTCTTTCCCTCTGTTTCGCGTCTCCAAAATGATCGGAACCTTCTGCCAAAAAAATCTAGCTGATTGGGTAGACATACGACTGTACGAGGTACACACAAATTTCCCCTGCCTTTTGTTTTCTGAACTCGGAAGTCTCACGTATCTTGCTGCCTCTAAATTTTTTTTGTCATGCAATGGCACATAGTATTCTGTGGATCCAGTGCTAGTTTGAACGTCCAAGTCCTTATAATTTCTTTTAAAAAGGATCCTCAATTCCAATCCCGGTCAGCTCGACAAGTCAGGAATGTATTGGTTGGTGGTCTTGCGCCAGATACATCTTCCATAGCAACCATCCAGATAAATTCAAAAAAAAAAAAGAACACTTGCCAGGGCTTGACCTCGCGAACAGGGCCACACATAGCCTGGGAAAACCAGCCACCCAAAACCAGCCACAAGAAGGAGCCGGCAAGGAGTTTTCAGATTTCTGCATCGCCCGATTCAATGCACTGCTCGCCCCCACAGCGACAGGTTTCATGGGGGATGCATGCAGTGCAAGCATGGTGAGAACAGGAGCCCTCCACTGGTGCAGCAACGGGGGCGACAGGTCGGTCTGTGGATCAGAGATTCGCATGCCGTTCCACGTAACTTTCGGCATGGAGCTTCCTGTGCTTACCGTATCGGCAAACCATCATGAACCAAAACCGGGAGGAAGCTCCATCGACGCCACAGCTGAAACTGAAAGTGGCTCCTGCCGTCCTGCGAAATCGCACCGAAGATATGCAGGATCAGGTTCCCAATATCCGGCAACCAAGTGTGATGCACAAAGATATGTTAATGATAGCGAAAGGTGAGCTCATACAACAAGCAGATTCAGTGTTAGGAAACTGAAAACTTCGATACACAAGAATCAGGGTACCATTTGGTTTATTGCAAATTTAGTTACATTTTGGACAAGAATTGAATGTATATGATCGGATACTTTTCTGATGGGAACTGTTCAATGTATCCTAATTCATTTCGACGGCAACCACAGGATAATGTGATAGATGTGGACCAGCACACATGACACAGGAAGAGGCCGTGTCAGGCATCCTGATAAAAATATGGACCACTAGAGAAACAATATTGTACTCCAACTCTAATTTTCCTGGCTGAGGTTTAGATGGCGAGAAAGCGAGGGGATATGGCACTTGGCAGAGCTTCTGCCTGAGAACTCTCGCCAGCCTCACAAAATGGTGCGTGCATTGCACATTTACACTACTTGCCCAATTGCAACCAGCATCATGGCATGGTAAACTGCTCCCCAAAACCAGGTACAGTTCTTGACTCTTGGGCCCAAACGGCAATTAGCCTCTCCAGTGGCCAAACAGATGGGCACTTGTCACTGTCCTTGCGGAAATTTTGAATTTGCACGGTTGTGTAGTGCACAGATCAATCTAAATCGTGTTCAAAGTTCAAATAAGTCATCTTCCTAGAAAAAGTAACCTGAAAGCAACAATGCCTGGGGCTCATAACTCCTCCAAAGTGAAAAAATAAGCTTGATCACCCAGACATTTCCTGAACAATACAGGAAGAAGGGCAATGCTTTGGCAGTTTTATCATATAATTTTTTTGGTTCTTCATTCGCTCATGCATACAAAAATCAAAGCGTTATAAACTTCTGGTACTAGAATCAACTTTGCTGTTACCAGAGTAAGCTGGAAAGAGAAGAAAAGGAAAAAAAGAAGGCAATCCAAATTGTTGCATGGCCAGAAGTCCAGAACATTTAACAAAAATCGCTAAATCAACTGTAAAATGACAGTATATACTACAAGCCACCATGACAGATCAAACATAGATCTATCAATAAAGAAAAGATCAATACA
Source organism: Panicum virgatum (assembly GCF_016808335.1). NCBI lineage: Eukaryota > Viridiplantae > Streptophyta > Magnoliopsida > Poales > Poaceae > Panicum > Panicum virgatum. Next base: position 5,658,641 of record NC_053145.1, read on the forward strand.
AAAGTTTATGTAATGCCACTCAGCATGATTGAGCACAGACATATTTTATTTCAAGTCTTGAAGAATTAACAGGAAGGAAAGAGACATACCTAATAAAGGTACTTTTGCTTCAAGGAGGAGAAATTGCATGTCCAGGTCGGCAGAATGCAGAAGACACCATGACCATGTCTTTTTTTTTGAAAGATTCGATGTCAAGTGAGCAAGTTCAATTGCCTTTGCCTCTAAAGAATTTATCTAACAGTAGGTTTCTAAGATCAACAACCATATGGAGTTAGCAAAGCCAATTTTTTTTTCTTCCAGAGAAAGGTGAGGTTCAAGACATGCTAAAAGCATCATATTCAACATAACTAGCTATGGTGTAATAAAGTAATAAAAAATAGAATTAGTTACAAGAGATACTGCCTACAAGTGGAATTATCATGTCTTGCGGAGCACAGTAATCTGCTCGGCAACAATGCGAAACCACACCTCCTCTCTGGTTGTACCATACTACTATAACTACCAGTCTACCACCTTTCCAGAAGTGAGGCTCCAAAATGGCATGTACAGCTGATAATCTCGCCAGTACAAATTCTGATAGGGTGTGTCACACCAATGTGCTCAAGATGTATTCACTGAGCGTCTTCACTGGCTGGCCTTGCTGTTCTTCCTTGATTTATCACTCCGAACCCTCACCAGTAGCACCTACAATCCTAGTTAGGTCTTGGACGATGTCAGACATTGCCGGCCTGAACTCTGGTTCCTTCTGCAAAATGAAATTTGAGATCAGTAACATGATCCTTAAATTCATCCCTTGGGTGTGGTGCAGGCCTAGTAGATGGTCGAGTTGTGGTCTGGTCCTATGTTTCATGTTTTTATGTAATAGTTTTTTATCCTAGATCTTTACATTACTCACTCTAGTCCAAGGTGTGGGATGTTTCTTTGTATTTGGATTATTCTTTTTCTCTTAATATAAAGATACGCAGCTCTCCTGCGTGTTCAAAAAAAAAGATCCTTAAACTCATCCCAGCTTGGTGTTCTTAGAAAAAAGAGTTGAATACAACTGGAATGCAATAGCGAATAGATAAACAAATACCTCATCTGAACATGACGAAATATCGAAAAGTACAAAACAGATGCATGCAGTAGAGTTTATTATATGGACAAAGTCACGGCCTCTGCAACAAACCGATTCACGCAGCCATATATATGTAACAGACTAAATTGACACATGACTTAAAGATGCTTCTGACCTTCATAGTATGATTAATTCTAGTACGAGTAAACTGCTGCAAGTTAACCTGATTGATTATGATGGCTCTGCCCTAAATAAAAAGCTTGGAATGGAAATCTGAGAATTTAAAATCTGAAAGATGTGCTACGGAAGCAGCACATACATTATTCTGTATTAGCTTAAGAAAATAGAGGCTTAGAATTACCTGAATACATCGACTGATGATGTCTGCAAAACGTGACAACAGTATGTCGGAACACTCTTCTCGAATAGCAGGATCGACCATCTTTGATATGGACTCAATGTCATGAAGCTGAGAATCAGCCCATCTTACAAGATGTTGTTCAGCACGTGGGCGAGAACTGCATATCAAACATAAAGAAGTAGTGGAATGAGATAGTTAATTCAGACATCCTTTTGGGAGAATCGCAAAAGACTCCTGATTAAAAGATTCAGTGACTCTGACCTGTCATATGGTTTACGGCCTGTGAGAAGTTCTAGCATCACAACACCAAAACTGTAGACATCACTTCTGTTAGTAAAAGGCCCAGATTCTTGGATTTCAGGTGCTTCATAATTGAGTAGAGCTCGCATGCGACCTGATAGCTGAGATCAAAAGGAATATTATTATAAGGAATTTTGTATTCATATCAAAAGAAGTAAAGAAGCATGATCACCAAATAATCTAGACCTGTGGATACGTCAAGTATTTCTTCCAAGCTCCAACAGATCATGGCATACAGTAGTTAAAATGTGGCAAAGGTATGAAAGTTTGGAAGGAAATCACCGACTAGACATAATAGCTTTCACTGTTTTGGAGCTGCAAGCTACACATGCATCAATATTCTCCACGTTTGGATGGTATGCAAGAACGCTCATGCACCATGAAGTTGTAATATGTGGTCCATGAATTCATGTGTTTCAGTCATAATTTATAGTATGAATGTATGATAAAGACAAAGCTGATGCATTGCAATCACCAGATCTACATTAGACAGAAGAGATTACCTGTGTAACAGAACCTGACAACATCAATTCTGCCAGTCCGCATTCAGCGACACGTACTGAGCATCTATTGTCAAGGAGCACGTTTGCTGGTTCAAAATTCTGGTGCACTACTGGAGGTTCACAGGTGTCATGGAGATACCTGCAAGAAAAGTGTAATTAGTAAATATGAGGATTTTGACTGGCCATTTCTTGATGTGTGAAGTCAAACACACATAAGGTCATGAATATAATATTTAAGTTGATAAAGCTTACTCTAACGCCTTTGCTGCATGAAGAGCAACCTGGAGGCGAGCATTCCATGATAGTGCATCATCTATCTCCTCCCCTTCATGCAGTACATCATGTAGTGTTTTTCTACTGTAGTGGTTATAGACAAGTAGCCGCTGTCCATACTCAGCACAGTATCCAACAAGCTCGAGAATGTTAGGGTGTCTAATATCTGATATACGAGCAACCAGCTCTAGAAAGTCCTCTACTGGTATTCTTCCATTAGCATTGTCAATCTTCATAACTTCCAGTAACTGCATAGGACAAAAGAAGATCATCTTATATTTCAGTATAAATCAACCCCTGAGTAAAAGAAGAAATACTTGATACATACTTTGCCTCCAGGAAGTTCTGCCAGATACACTTTTCCCAACCTACTCTCCCTTATCAAATTTTGCTCTTCGAAGCTATTTGTATATTGCTGAAGTGATGCAACAGAAAAGGATGTTGCAGATGTTGAGGGATCAGTCCTTGGCGGAGTGCTAACTCTTTTTTCTGGCCTGACAATGGGATTTACGGTTACTTTTTCAACACGAGGGGGTGATGGTGGTGAAGGCATTGGCGGCAGCGGTGGCGGAGTCAGAGGCGGAGTTGGCGGAGGTGGAGGTGGAGGTGGAGGTGGTGGAGGTGCTGTAGCAAAGATCTCCGATTCTGTTCGCTCCAAATTAATTACATGCTCTTTTCTCTTTTCAGGAGGCTTCTCAAGGGCAGCTGCCAACAGTTTATAATTATTATATGCATCTATACTTTGACAGTAAAACAACATCAAGTAATAGAGAACTGATTGGTCAGATTTGCAACTTGCAAGCATATATACCTGGTACTGTTAAATTTATTTCACGAGGCTTCTTTCTATCTGGATTTTCAGCTGAACCTGTTAATGAAAATTAAAAATCATGTATCATGATATGAAAACAACAGAAGAAAACACGAAAATACATTTCAAAATCACAAATGAATTTTGACCTTTTTTGGTATCATCTCTTGATTGCACTGAAGCTTGCTTGACTTTTGGCTCCTCAACCCTCTGTCTCATCCCCCCTAATTGACTTGTGGAATAATCACGTCTCTCTTGTCTCTCTTGGTACTTGGACAAGCAAAATATTACCAGCAGCACTATAACTATGAATAGCACAATGGCAAGAAGAACATATCCAACAGTTCTCAGAGTTGAAGACTTGTGCTTCTTGGATGATGGAGAGCTGCTATCTCGTGCAGTAGATCCACTGGAGTTCGAGGCTGTATTAGATGGTGGAGGACCTGAAGGGGAAGAAGGGGATGATGATGTTTGTGTTGGTGTGGAGCTTGTAGGTGTTGAAGAGGGTGTTGAAGAGGGTGAAGTAGAGGGTGCTATGCTGGTATTAAATGGGTTCCCATCGTTTCTGTAGGAAAAAGCCGTTAATCACTTTATGATTATATGTAACTGATCCAATCATCAAAGTACCGAAAAGTATAAAGGATAGGACCTACTTGAGAGAAAGTATGGCCAGGAATTGGAATGGATTAATTGCAATGTCATACAGGGGTATACGTATATATAGGCAAGGTAACCTAGGATTGACTTGTGGAAACACCGTCAATCAAGGGATCCTTGCCTATCTCAACAATCTTATCCTATCCCCTAGGGCCGGCGCACCTACCAACACGGCAGGTGCGGCCTGGTGCCCTTGGCACACGGCCAGCCCAAGCACAGCCCATAAGGGCATACATTATCTTCTAACACTAATGTTTTATGTAGAAGAAATCTGAAATAGGTAAAGGGAAGAATTTCTTACTTGAAATTTGGTATGCTCAGCAGTTTTGGAGGAACTGGACCAGAAAACATATTATTCTCTACATTTCTGTTTCCAGGTAAATAAATTATCAGAAAGAGGTACAGATATCGGATCATGACAGAAGATTGAAAATAATGAACTATTTAGAAGGTGATTTCATCACAATTTTGATTTTGACTAAAGGTCAATTATATAGCATTTTATGATGCATTATGTGAAAAGGATGTTGGTATATGATTCATGGAACATGCTGTTGTTTGTTCGCAGAAATCTGGTAGGCAAGAAACAAACATGTGTCCTAACTGGACCCAAAAGCAGAACTGGTCAATAATATCAGCTAAGGGCCCCCTTAAGAAAAGGTGAATTAAATAACTTTGTTGGCAGTTTTTCTTTCCCGACTAGGAAAACAATGCTAAAGGTGCATTATTATTATACTACAATGACTATATGGTAAACTAAACTTCCAGAGCATGAAAGCCTTAAGGAATACCAAATTGCTATGCCAAGGAAATTCAAGGTGACACAATAGGCCTAAAGAATAGTACTGTGAAACAGTCATTTTTTATTTAAACAACAGCAAAATGACCAAATAATTGCAGGTTTCCTGTTTAATTTGTAGATTATTATGAGCTAAAGTGAGCGAACCAGTTAATTGACAACAGATAAGAGGATGTGGACGTACAAATCTTTGAGGGGGAGATCCTGCAACACATTAAGGGTTCCGGTTAGTTGATTATCTTGCATGTGCCTGTGAAATAGCAGATCACAAAAGACTAAGTACAAGGTAAGGGAGCAAAAAATAAAACAAAACAGTTGTAGAATTACAATGTAGTCAGTGATGTCAAGCTTCCCAATGAAGGTGGTAATGGACCGCTGAAGTTGTTGGATGAAATATCACTGTGATTAAAGTCTAGATGTCATCAATCAGTTTCCAGAGACATAAGTGGGTTCTAGGGGGTGGGCCGAGTTCTTACAGATTTACAAGTCCTGTTAGAGAATCAAATGCATCTGGCAATTTTCCATCTAGATGGTTACCATTCAGCGACCTGGGAATGAGACGGATCTTGAGTCAGTTCAATGATGAAAGTATAAAACACTGAGGTGAGGTTCCGTTTCGGAAGGATAAGAAAATGGAATTACATGGCTGATAGGCTCTGGAGTTTTGATAATGACATTGGGATGCTTCCAGTGAGTTGATTATCTGAGAGAAAGCTGCAGCAGAAAGGAACAAAAATCATCCATCATCTAATCACAACTTTAGAAATTTCAAGGGTAAGGTTAACACATACAAATTTTGCAGTGTGACAGGTAGATCTTCTGGTATGGTTCCACCAATATTATTGTTGCTGAGATTTCTACAATGACAAGAAAGTAAAAACCACAAAGCTCGATCAGAATACGAGTACAACATAACTTATAGCAGTATATAAAATGTTCCCTGTTCGCCTGTTGAAACAATACAATATAAGCCATCAACCATGAGCATGAAAATTGCAAAGATCATGCCCTTACATTTCAGTTATTGAAGTGAAGTTCCCCAGGCTGCCTAGCTGTCCTCCCAAATTCGCAGCATTAAAAACTCTGCAAACAATGCGTTAATAAAAGAACAAAATATAAAGGTATTGCTGGCAAAAGGTGTCATATAGAATAACTAGCGTACATTGAGGTTATACTTGAGCCGGTACATGTGACGCCCTGCCAATCCTCACCACAGGGATCTCCACCACTCGCAGACCATCCAGGCAGCTTTGGTGATCCAAGTGCAACATAAAGTCCATTTATAGCAGAAACTGCATGTAAGTAAAAGAGAAGGTATTTGTGACAGAACGAACACTAACCTAAATATGCAACCACACCAAACTATTAGATATAGCTGTAAGTGTGTTTTCCATGTATACTGTGACTCCCGACCTTGTATACAAAGCCTATTGGCTATATATACATATATATAAAATGTCACCCCACCTCATACAAAAGGAATCGCAGTATACATGGAAAGCACAATTACAGCTATTCTAATACAAAACTATACACACTCTAAGATAATCAAATGAATCTGCATTTATATAATCTGCTTTATGTGTTAAAGCGCTCTGTCAATTGAACTACTTCAGAGAATGCTGAACTGCACAAAAACTAGTATGGAGCACATTGCCATGAACTCATTTGGTCATTTACATCTAGTACTCACTCTCTACCACCATCTATTATCTTATTATTTGGCCAACAAACGGAGCCTCCACATTCGCTCTCAAGGCCTAGAAATTCCCACGTTAATAGGAGGAAAAAAGAAAAATTAAAATTACCCACCACTGCCATTACAAAAAATTAGCCTAAAATATCCATATACATGTTTATAAATTTTCCACCAGTGCCATTAAAATATATTTCTATTTATAAATATAAACATATCCATCGTTTTGCATATCAAGCTACATATCGTGCATACCTATTCTACACAAACAATTAACATATTCTACCATACATATATCTTATTATATTACCAAAATTCCAAATGCACCTTCACGATTATATTATTATTAGTCAAAATAAACAAGATAATTCTAGCCTTTGCACTATATTAGACTACCACCCTCCAAAAGTTTGTTGTCGATATTTATACAAGACACTACTGCACCTCACAATTAACACCACAAGTTCAAACAAAAAAATTAACACCACAAGCAGATCAGGAAACCAGGACAATATCGATCAGGTCATGATTGGTATAGTAAGCTCATCAGTCTTGAACATGAATATAGGTTGCTGAAATTCTGAGCGAAATCTTGTGCTCTGCACTATGGAGATTTGTTGGCTTCCAAAAATAAAAAAAACTTGGATCGACTGTTCTCCAACAGAAACTAGGCCACGGAGGCATGGTGCCATGCAACAAATGACATAATTAAGCATAGTAGCAACAGACGACCAAGAGGATCATAAAGTAGGGAAGCTAGCAAAAGAACAACTGAGTCAGTTGAACTGAGCAGTGGGCAGCATTACTGCAAGGGCTGACAGATAAGAAACATATTACTACTACTACAACGAATGGTAGTAGCTAAGATCGAGGAGATAGGCAGTCGTGACAGGATTAGAGTTGTGTGCTTGTCATGCGGCCACATCACTGACAAAGAAATATGTAGGCAAAAGGAGTCACCACTGCACTAGCAGTAGAGAAGCACTCTTGATTACTGAAACGAGTAGCATGTGATGAGAAAGATTTAAATTTATGAATAATAATTAGATAAAAAATGCAAAATATATCTAGAATATCAATACTAGCCGCACAAATGCGCGGGTCACCTCACTAGTTCCTCTGTATAAAACAAGTACTGAGCACACAGTCATCTAGCTGTTTCACATTCACCCAGGCACCCAGCCCTCTGCCACTCTGCCCTCAATCTGTGTTACGTAACACTTACAAACCACTGAGACTGTAAGGTCAACCAATATCAAAGTTCCGATGATGTACACCGAGCAACATCAAAGTCATCCGTCTATTTATCATGCACTAATTTCAACAGCCACCGAGTCTGCAGGGAGCAGCCGTGCCCCTTCCCCATTGCTATCCACGAATGCTGCTAAATTGATAAATACGAAGCTGATGGCACCAACTCCCACCAGGACCATAAACATCGCTCTCAATCCCCAGAGCGAAAAGCACATCCCAATTGCCGCATATCATCACTTCGGTTGCTTCCACAGCCTGGCAAGCACGAATTCAACGGCACCATCAACCCCTCGGGTACGAAAACCAGTACGCCGTGAATCCGCACCACAGTACCAAGATGGTTCAACCAGCCAGCGCAAACAAACCAATCCTCATTTCTCACCACCCACCCCAATCCCCAGTGCAATAGTACAGCACCAAACCAATCCCCCCGGAGTTCTCATGCCAGTACACGGATGAAATCTCATCCTCCTCCGGAACAGCAAACTCCAATCATCACCGCACGAACAGTAAGCAAGCAAAGCTCGACCGACTTGAGGGAGGCGAGCAGAGCGAAGCAGGGCACATTACCGTCGGCGGCGTCGGTGACCGCGAGCGCGCGGCGCGGCAATGCCGCGGCGGCGATCAGCAGCAGGACGAGCACCGGAGCCCCGGGCCGGAAGCGCCGGGCGCCGCCCCCCGCCCCCATCGCTCGCTCGTGGAGAGCAGCTAACAGCGCCGCGCCAGCTCCGCGGAGCAGCACGGGAGCTTCAGCCGCCCCGCCGGCGCGGACGGACGAGCAGCCGCAGCGATCGCGGAAACCGAGGCGGCTTGCGTAGATCTAGAGAGAGAAGGGGAGCGGAAGTGGATACTGAGGCTTGCTTTTCCGGAGCACGATTCTCCCCCTCTGCGCTCTGCTCCCGTCTGTTTTTGTTGGCTTCTAGAATCTAGCTGTGAGGAGTGGAGAGAGAGGAGGAAGAGAGAGAGAGTCTGGGAGTGGCGGCGAAGTGAGAGAAAGGGGGTGGAGAGAGGGGGGACTGGGGGAGGCAACGGGCGTGAAAAGGTAGTGAGAGAGAGAGAGTGGGTACTGTGTGCCAGTGCTGACTGGTGAGCAGCGGTGAAGGGGAAAGCCGGAAAGGAGAGGAAGAGAGAGAGAGAATTTCTTTCTATTTTTCTTGAGAGAGAGAGAGAAAGGGGTTGGGATTTGTGGGCAAAAAGCCCGGGGAGAAAAGGGGAATAGGCTTGTGGCTTTCCGGGACCTCGTCATTTTTATTCTCACGGCACATTGAATGGAACTGGGGGCCGGGGCAGCGGGGGTGGGGCCCTGCTGACGTGGTGCCCCGCTGGATCCGTTGGGAATTTGGCGGCGGCTGCGTGCGTATGAACGTGAGAAATTCGCTTTGCAATTCATTTTTTTACCGTTGTGTGCAGCTTTTGTAACGACTGATATCAGTACTGAACTTCTGCGAGACCTGGTTAAACCAGCGGAGATTTAGCCTAAGTGCACCGTGCTACATGTCTTTACTGCTCAGATTCACCGAAGAGCCGTTACGTGCTAATATCAAAATAACACTGTCTCTCTTCGAGCCGTTGCGCGGTAAAAAAAACATGGCCGTGTTTGGTAAACTGTCTAATCAAGTTTACACAAAAAACGAATGTCTGCATGGAGTACTAAATGGAGTCTATTTGCAAAACCTTTTCAGGGACCGGTGTAATTTTTTGAGATGAATCTAATGACGGTAATTAATTGATGATTTGCTACAGTGATGCTACAGTATCATCCTCTAATCGCGCGTCAAATGACTCATTATATTCGTCTCGCGATTTACACGGGGTTGTGGAGGTGGTTTTGTAATTAGACTTCGTTTACTACTCTAAATTAGTGGTCAAACAGCCTTTCCACTCCAACCAAACACGGCCCATGTTGATTTTTTCCCTACAAACGTCACGTCACATGGCCTTCTCCCGTTCTCCGATCCCCGCTAGCAGCCAAGCAGGCACACCTGAGACCTAGACGACACACACTGCACACCAAACGGTCACCACTGGCTGACTTGTGTGGTTTGCGAGAAGAACACCGGCCGGGATTATTCAGTCAGTAACTAACAATCAGTCGAAATTAGCTCCTGGAGTCGAGATCTACCAAAGCAGCATAATCCAATCCATCATAGCTAGACTGGCAGCTGCAGCTCTGAAAGGTGAAAGCTAAGCTTTTGCCTTGGCCGTGAAGCTCGATCGCGTACCTGCCGCTGTCAAGCTTGATGAGAAAAAAACAAACTAAAGAAACAGTGGGCGACAGAGACGCATCCATGGCGCGTCGCCATCATCCCCGACGAAAGGCCTCCCTCCCGCTGAGCACGGCTTGCATTGAGGATGAGACAGGCGATCGTCTGCGATCCTTATCTGCAAATACTAAACCAAACCAAGCGGCCGCACGGACGAAAGCGGCGCTGTGATAGGGCGACCTTGTTAGGTCACGGGGGCGACGTCGATGGAGGACGGGTGGTTAATTAGTAACTAATAACCAATCAGTGGTGGACTGGTGGTAGTATAGTAGCCGTAGTTGTCACATCGCAAACATGTTTCATGATGTGTGTGGCGACGTACGTGACGTCACGTGGGTGATTAGCACGACTACTTTTTTAAAAGAAGATTAGCACGAGTAGTAGATGATAGTTTGGAGCGGAAACAATTCCTTTTTTTTAAAAAAAAGATAGTTGGAGACATTGACCATTTGACCTGAAGTAGCAAGTGACCAAGGATTTGATGCAGCAGACGGCGGCGCATGGACGTGCAGGATTTGCTGACTGGCAAAATGGCAGTTGCATGAGGTCGCTGAGCAAAAGGTAGTGATAGAAAGTTACTACGGTGAAACTTGAAAGAAGTGACCGAGTCAAGTGCTGGAGAAGAGAACGATAGAGATTCCATCAGATGGACCCTGCTCCCAGCTTAGCTCCAAGAAGCCCCCCTCGTGGAATGGAATTGATTGAGGCGAGCACCAGTGCGCCGGTGGGCCAAGCGTAATGAGGACGGCGCCGTCCAACATATTTCACCACTCATGAATCATGACTCTGGAGGCAGGATTGATTCATCAGGAAGCGAAGCACAAGCACCTGCACCATGCCTGTATGTACTAAATCCAGCACGGCGGCCAGTGCTAAACTCATCTTTAAATTCACCGTCAGTAATTGAATTCACCGCTACAGAAGAAGAAACAGCAGAGATGCAACGGCCCACTTCAGGTTTTTCTTTTCCACATGTTGTGAAAGACGGCCTGGTTTGCAGTGTGTGTGTTTCTTCGATGACTTTTTGCACCCCGGCTGCTGATGGCGAACTGTGTTGGTTGAGAACACAAACCTGCGTGAATAATGCCGACGCCTAGCTTGAAAACGGTTTCCTTTTTTTCAAAGGATGCTTGAAAACAGTGCCTGTAGACAATTAGGGCACCGAACCGACTTTTTCAAAAGCTGGAGTAAATTGTACCTACGGCAAACGACCAAGCCGGCTGAACGAAACAATAGACACACCTAGCACCCTTTGACCCTCTGACTAACAAAAAGAAAGATTCTTGTTTTACACCAGTGCATGCACGTGGGATTACCCACTTAAGACGTCTCTCCGTCGTCTACAAACGATACAGTTGTACAAACTATGGAGTCAAAAGGTTACCTTGCATAGGGGTAGAATTTACATGTATTTATAGGGATGAGCGTGCGTGCGTTGTGAGTGTCTGATTTGTACTGTATAATCTAAAACAAGGTTATTTGATACAGTAGCACTTTCGTTGTTATTTGATACAGTTGTACAAACTATGGAGTCAAAAGGTTACCTTGCATAGGGGTAGAATTTACATGTATTTATAGGGATGAGCGTGCGTGCGTTGTGAGTGTCTGATTTGTACTGTATAATCTAAAACAAGATTACCCATGCAGTGCGTAATCCTCAGTCGATCAGGGAATCCGGGAATGGTTCAGTCAGGCCTTGTTTAGTCCGCGATTTTTTTTTGTTTTTGTAGAGTAGCACTTTCGTTGTTATTTGATAATTAATATTTAATCATGGACTAATTAGGTTTAAAATATTCATCTCATCATTTACAGTGTAATTAATTATTTTTTAACTGTATTGAGTACTGTAGTAAAATTTTTGGAACTAAACAGTCACCACCTTTCCGGCACATCAACAAGCAAACCACCTGCTGGTCAGTACTCGGTAATCATAACGGCTGCGAATACATGATTTCAGGCTTCTTAGCTTAGAAGCTACTACCTTTTGGACGTGTCAGGTTTTAACAACTAACATCTCTTCCTGTGTGTTTTGCAGTATGAACTGATTTTTTTTTGTTGAGATTTGCAGTATGAACTGATGAGTAGAACAATCCTACCGCGGGATTCCACTGCCCCCGTTTCCTTTACTGTGTGTCAAGGGCTAACACAAAATTAGCTGACTTCGTGCACATGTAGATTTTGATTTTGGACCATGGAGAATCCTATGTCAGCACTCCAGCCCAAAGTTAATTTCGGCCCATGTCAGCCCAATTAGGCCGATGGTATAAAAATTCATCCCAAACCCTAACTCTATAAGCTCTCCCACGGTTCCTCCCGGCTCCCCCATCTCTGCCACACGGCCGCCCCCGCACTCGGCCACAGCCCACAGCCGCTGCGGCCGGCGGACCCGTGCGCCTCCCCCTCCGCCTGGCTCCGCCCTGCGGCCGGCGGCCCTGAGCTCTGCCTGGCTCCGCGCCGGGGGCGGCGGACACGCGCGTCTGGCTCTCCTTCCGTCGCCCTCTCTTTCCTATCTAGTTTCTGTTATAACAGGGCTTGTTCGATTTGTTCTTCATGAAAGTTGCTTGTGTTTCTCGGTACGAAAACTTTCTGATTCTTTTTTCGCTCGCGATTTGAATGCTAGATATCGGGCTCTATATTATGAGTCAACAGCAGGCGCCGTTCGATGGCGTCCTTACTGCCGCATGGAGCCCAGATTGACGCCAGGAGAAGATTGTTTGGAGATCCATCTTCTTTTAGTTCCAAGCCACAATACCTGGCCACACTGCGACACAAAAACTCGCCCAACCCATCTTTGATTCTATTCTTCAAGAACCGCTTCTTTTCTTGCGCTTGTGAGACAGCATCTAGATTTGGATCTGGTATTTTGCTGGGCAGCAGGGTTTGTTACGGTGACGGCATGATTAGACGAACGGGTGCCGTCTTCTTTCTCCATGGACGAAACGCCCTTTGCAAGGTGCCAAAATAGATGCCGATACACGATTGGACGAGGTCACAATTTCGATTGCCTCGTCCAAATTAAATTTGGCAACAGTTCCATTGCATTGTCCGCTTTTTTGTTGACAGCCCTGTTTTGATTTCCCCCCTCTTTGTTGGCAACTCCGTTATGAGTTTTGTTCGTTGTGTTTGGCTACAGTATTATTTTTTTTATTTGAGGTGAATTCATTCTTCCTGTGTAACTGGATTGGTTAGCAGATAAAACTCAGCCTTGAGGACTGGACGGAATGCAGAACAGTGCCGTGTTTGGTTGCAGCCTGTAAATTTTTTGAAAAAATCATCTTTTTTTATTTGAAGTACTAAACATAGACTAATCACAAAAATAATTACAGAACTCGTCTGTAAATCGCGAGATGAATCTAATGAGCCTAATTAATCTGTCGTTAGAGGTTATTTACTGTAGCATTACTGTAGCAATTTAGCATCTAATTACAGCATAATTAGGTTCATTAGATTCGTTTCGCCATTTACAGACAGCAGTCGTAATGTGTTTTTTATTTCATCTAAATTTAAGTCTTCATGCAGGTGCCGGAAAATTTTTTTGGAATTTGGAATTTCGTAACTGAACACGGCCCAGATAGAACACATCCGTGAAGCCCGAAATGTGGGGTCATTTATTTTTTCCACCGCGTATTACCACCCTTACTCCACGATAACGCAAGTCTTTTACCACTCACCACGCAAGGATAGCGAATTATTCTAATGGTTTTAACATATATGATGCCAGGCAGATTACAACCATGTTGGAGATAGCTTAATTTGCTTAAATCTGAAAAACAAAGTACTACGAAATCAACCATGTCGGAGAAAGATTAAACATGCAATCTAAAAAAAGAACACTATTGAAATGTGAAAATTGGAACAGCGGAAAATACAGAGGGAAGTAATTTGACATGATCACACAACGTTCCACTGGCTGGCCACACTTTAATATGCAGCTCTATTTATCTGTACACATCCACCAGTTCTTCTGTACAAGGTTAAGAATAAATTGACACAAACATGCAACACAAGGGTGGATACACTACACTATTAGCCAAGGTTTTAAATAGTCGGCTATAGCTTCCGCTATAGACCGTTATAGCTTCTAGAATGAGCGGCTGCTATGGAATTTAGCCTGCTAAAGCCGGCTATAGCTCGCTAAATTCTGGCTATAGCCCGCTAAATGCCGTAACGGCAGTTCTGCCGCTAAACGTCTTAGCCGGTAATTTAAAACCTTGCTATCAGCGGGGCCATTGGACGAGTATTGATCTGAACTCCAGGCCAGTGACACAAGCTTCAGTTTGGCGGGATGTTTGAAAATGAGAAGCCCTTGTAACCTTTGTATGCATAGTACGCGATTCGTGTGTAGTAGAACCCAGGGATGAACATCACAATACCTAGAATCATAAAGAAAATTCCTGTTCCAAGAAAGAAAAAACAGGCAAGTTCAGGTAACCCCATTCAAGCAAAACCTATCTAGATTGATGAACTCAGCTGTTCTCTCATGAAAGCTACTGAAAGTTCACATTGTATCAATATTTTTTTTCGCGACCGTGCATGAGCACGTTTTTCATTAAGAAGAAAGCAGTTATAGACACAATCTTGAGTGGCCAAACAGAGCTTGACCAATACAAGAGCACAAAATACTACAAATAGAGAAACACTGAAAACGCATACACACAGACAAGAAAGCATAAAGACACCATGAACAACAGTAAATCAACACGGAGATGACAAATGGCACGACCCACACCACAAGCCAGAACCCTACAACCGAACCTGCAAGTAGAAACAACAACGTCCAGGGCACAAAGGTCAACGGCCTAACAAAGGTGGCAAATCATCCACCGGAACGACCAACCACGGCGGCAAAGAATCCGCCCGAGGCAAACTTCAACCAACACGACGGGGGCGGCAAAGCATCTGCCAGACCGGAACAACGGCAAAGCATCCGGTAGCGAAGAGAACCAACGAACGAGCGCGACCCGGATGATGCAGGTGAGATGAGGCGAAGGCAGGCGCAGAAGCAGAAACTCTTCGAGGAGAGTAGAAGACCGCCACCAACACAGCTTCCAAGACAACGCCTCCAGAAATGAAACGACGCCACAGGTGCTGTCGTCGTCCGACCAACAAGGTCTAGGTTTTCACCCGGAAGGAAAGCTGGATAGGGAGGAAAAGGGCGGAAGGATGAGGCCTTCAAGAAGGTAAATGGCGCCCGCGGGCGTTGTCGTCATCGGTCCGCAAGCGGAACCGAGGCTTTCGCCACAACCCTTTTCCAACCCAGAGCCGACGGCCGGCGGCGGCAGCGAGCCCCGGGGGTTCCGGGCACGGCGAAGAGGAGGGCACCCCGTACCCAACCCAGAGCCAATGGCAGCAATGCGACCACCCCAAGAAAGAAGGTCGGCGGCCGGCAACCATCCCCGACGGGGGCGGCACAAGAAGAGGCCCGCCCAGGGCGAGCGGCGGTGTGGCCACAGCCCCCAGGCCACACGAGGCGGCGGCACGGCCAGGAACCCGGCCACCCGAGGCAGCCGAGCAAGGAGGCCAGCCTAGGGAGAGCGGCACCGCGGCCAGACGAAGCGGCGGCGACACAACCAGGAGCTCCTGGCCGCCCAAGGCGGCGGCGCCGTGGCCAGGAGCCCCCGGCCAACCGACGCGACAGCAACGGCGTGGCAAGGGCCCGCGGCCCCCCTAGGTGGCGGAGGCGCGGCCAAGGGCCCCCCGCCACCCGAGGGGGAGCGGGCAAGGGCCCAGAGGTAGCGGCCCCCCACCCGAACCGCCGGCGGTGGCGCCGCAGCAGCACAGGAGCTGGCGGCAGCGGCCAACACCCCCACAATGGCCAGGGAGGCGCGCAGACGACGCCGGGAGGCAGCAGCACAAGGCCACGGCCTCGGGCCAACCAGGCGGCGGAAGGGGTGGCCTCGGCGGCCAGCGACGAGGAATGGGCTTCCGCGCCAGGGAAAAGTAGATCCGGGCCCAGGGGAGGTGGATCTACCCGACGGCAGGCGGCAGGCGATCGGCGGCGAAGGAACTCGGCGGCCGACAGCTAGGGATTGCGGAGTGGGAGTGGAGAAGGAAAGAAGAGAGAATGGAAGGGAGAACGCGCGACGCGGGGGCCGGCTTCGGCGCCGCCGTTGGCCGCCGCCGCCGCCTCGCCGCAGGAGTCGGGCGGGCGGGGTTGGAGAGGGGGGGTGGCGCGGCGCCCCCGAGTCTCCCAGGAGGAGCGACGCGGGGGAAGGGAAGGAAATGTCACTGCATCCACATTGCATCAGTACTTTAGCAACAAATTCTCAAGTTTCCACACATATACATCGCAATTTACAAATAGTTCCAATTATGGAAGTATGGTGCATCAGATTCTAGGATGAACCCAAAATCAACATCGGAATGTCTGTTGCTCTCAATTATTATTGTCTATAAATCTCAGACCATACCACTAAATCTTTGTTGCTTCCACAATTTCTTTTGTGGAGCATTCGGCTACAGATTCAAAAGCACTTGATCCTAATATGGCTTGTTATATGTACTCTAAACCTCATGTGGCTTCTGATACAACGAATTTCAGAACCTGGCAGTTAGATAAGCACCTGCATTTCCTACCGTGGACACGGTCACACTAGTGGCGAGCAACCCGATTGTACTCCCGCTAAGGCAATTCCTGGAACCCTAGGCACTTAAATCAAACCCTCAAGCTAAATCCCCCCAGAATCATGCGAATTCCAGGCACACCAAGCACCACACGGGTGCACAGTGGAAGGAACCTAAGCTGCTCCTGCTCACATCAAGACGAGAGAGAAGGGGGTAGCCGAAGAGCAGGGAGAGGAGGGGGGTGGCGCCTCCGCCCGAGACTCACCGTGCGCGCGGTCCCCTCCGACCTGATTGGCGGCCATGAACAGGCCCCCGACGACGCCGAGCTCCCCGAAGGCGAGGAGCGCGGCGGCGAAGGCGACCTCCTTGACGGGCGCACCGCACGGGCCCCCGACTGCGCCGCCGACGAGATCGTCCTCGTCGGAGATGGAGAAGGCGTGGTCCACGTACGCCATGCCCCCCGGCCGGCGCCAGAAACCCTAGCTAGGCTGGGCGGCGAGGGAAGGTTCTGGTGCTCTGTTGTTTAGGTTGGGGGCGGTGGATGAGTCCAACTGCGGAAATGAACGCGGTGGCGTTGTATCGAGCGAGCACGGGAAGGAAAGGTCAGCCTCTCGAGCCTCGGGTGGGTCGCTTTACGCGACGCAATTCCCTGCTCGCGGATTTGGATGGATCCGGTCAAACCTCGGTTGCATCGACCACGGGCGAGATTTTTATATTATTTATTTTTCGATTTTTCAAAAATATATACCACAAAAAATATTTTGAGATCTGACCTCCTGTCGCCAGTTCAACTGGTGGTAAGGGCGTACTGCCGGATGACCTCCTCGTCGGAGATTTTTCATTCGAAGCCATCTTGGTGCTCAAATAATTGTCCCAAGCTTCAGATCCAAAAATAAAATTTAGATCTGGAACATTTATCGATTATTTGAGTATCAAGATGGCTCCAAATGAAAAAAAATAAACTATAAAATTGTAGATCTCGTCGAGATCTATAAATTTTATATAAAGTTTATCTCCATCCAAGTTCATATAAATTAGTTATGATTTTTTGAAAGTGAGCTGTCCAAGTCAAAAGACATTTCGCCGGCGCCGGTTCATCCGGCGGTATGCCCTTACCGCCAGTTGAACTGGCGACTGAAGGCTAGATTTGCAAAAAAAAATTTACGGTATATATTTTTGAAAAATCAAAAAATAAATAATATAAAAATAAAAAAAAACTCACGACGGCCCGAGTGGATGCATCGACGACGGCCTTGTGCTGAGCAGGTTGGGCCGACTGATGATGGGCTTATGGTGGCTCAAGGTAGCAGGCCTGTTGTTGGGCCGGGTGACCTGTGGCGGCGGCAGGTGGTTCATTCGTTTCTGGGCTCACTCAGTTGCGTAGCCCACTCGCGCACTGATGGAGCTTAGGAATTGGGCCGAATTGGCTAGGCGTGTTTCTAGCCCACAAGAAATCAGGTCGTTACTTTTGGTGAGGTCATGCCGTCATGCTAATGAAACGCTTATAGCCATTGCATTTGTGATTTTTCATAGTACACACATTATTGGTAAGCTTCTCAAAGAGGGGCACACGCATGGCAAGCCTCTTCAGTTAGGTGGTTAGGCCCTTCATTTGCGCCATGATGCGCAGCCATTGTTGACTCCCACCACGCTCAAGTGCACTCCCCAAGGTGCCAAAGTGCATCCTACTAGGCTAGTACAATGCTAACAGCTCACCGTGTTCGGCTGGTGCACCAGCCTTCAGCCCTACAGTATTTCTCTCTCACATCGTTCCAGTACTAACCTCCAGCCACCGGCCAGATAACAGTGTTTTTCTTTCACACCACTCCAGTTTCAGCCTCCAGCTTCAGCCTGCCGAACGCAGTGAGAGGGCATAGGGGGTTCCAAACAACTCACTTTTCAGCTTCCATGCCTCACAAGCCGCTGGGTGGGTTTTGACACCTCCTTTGTGTGTGAAGGGAGGAAAAGGAAATGCGAGCGTCATTATTGGTGTTATGAGGTGGGGAAGGACATATAATGAGAAAGCGAGGCCTCTCTTTGGTGGGCGAGCAAAAGAGGTTAGAAAGAGCCGGTAAGAAAAGGGGCCCAGGCCCAAAAGAGAATTGCCTTTTACTTATTACCCAAAGGCGTAAATGTTTCGCGATATAAATGCGTTATTACGCATGCAAGCAATGGTGGGGGACATACGTGCATGCATACACAAGTTGCTGTCCAATATTATCAGTGTCTCCTTGTTGCTGGTCCTGGAAAAAAATATTTAGTGTATGTGTGTGTGTGTATATATATATATATACGTGTGCGTCCACTTAGGTAGTACGTGTACGGTGTACCCCACCACTAAGCAATGTGTAGAGGGAGAAAGTACAGGGCAGCCTCGAGGTGAAGGGAGAAACATCATTTATCACGTAGCTGCACTGGCCATTATGCCTGTCGTCGATCCATGGAGATCGAGCGATCTCATCCATGGCCATGGACAGTCACTTTCACCTGCAGGGAGCCATCGGGACTGTCACTCTGACAGCTCAGGAAATGGTATCAGTACCCACTTTGTGCTGCTGATAAAGGGGTGTGCAGTGAAACTTCACTGCAAGAAGTAAGCCCGGGGCGCCGAGTACTCAGGAAATGGTATGAGTACCATTTTGTAAAAAAAAGTTTCCTCTTAAAACTTTAGTAAAAAAGGGTTATCGCAAATACTTTATTATTACCCGTTTTTTCGAAAAGAAAGAATCCTACGCCTTCGAACACTGGTGCTGCGTATTGGAACAACATTTGTATGCATCTAGGTCCAAATTTTCTTTCGAGAATGTCCTTCGGTATTTTGGAAACACTTGTGCTCGCATACAAAATATTTTTGTCTCTATATGCATGAGTTGCTTATTGTGTGAGTACTGAGTACGTAGTCAGCTGTCCATCTAGCATATTGCAGGGGAAAAAAATATTTTTGCTAGTTATTGTTAGCAACCAGAAATGCCACAATTGAACAGTCATGTAGAGGGTGGAATTTTGTATGGCTTGTACTCTACTTCAGTTTAACTTCTCCAGGTATTTTGGAGGGTGATGCAATGATACACCTACAACTTCCCATCCGTAAATTTTTAGTTATCACAAGCATTTTTAGATTTTACAAAATGAATCCATACATATGAATATGATGGACTTTCACTACACCAACCAAGCTGAACTTTCTGCCAGATGCTTTTCCGGAAAATGCAGCAGCAGCACTAGCATTAGAACAGGTACAACAACGGTCGAAACGCCCGCCACATCAGCTGCACGTCTGAGGTGGAAGAGAGAGAACCATGTGCTTGGCGCTCCTGCCGTCGCCGAGCTGACCATGGAACCCAAAATATCTTTGCATGCATTGAACCTTGCCACCCTCTATCTCTCTCTTATTTGAGCGTTCTCTCTCTTCACCTGAATACATTAAAAAATATTGTTGAAACATGGGCAGAGATCAGTTATTGTACACATCGGGCTATAAGCTGATATCGAGGTGAGTTGGCTTGGCTTATAGCCAAGGATTATTGCCCTTGCTCTTAGAGCACAGACAAAATCATTGAATCTCCTGCAGCAGTGGGCCCACGGGATTCAGATCTGAGTGGTATTAACCACCTTTTCCCTGCAGATCTATTCTCTTGCCCCCTGTGTGAATTTCCCTGCCCCTGCTCAGGCATGCATCCCTTTTTAGGTATCAAAAGGACCATGGCAAGAGGACACCCTTTGGAAGCTCCGCCAGGCCCCTTTCCTCTCCAGCCATTACCTGCAAATTCTTCCTGGCTCCCTCCTCTCTCTCTCTCTCACTCTCTCTCATCTATAAACTAAACTATGCATTATCATTAAACTTTTTTTCGAGCATTATGCTTAAACTGACATTGACCAATCAGTCTTAGAACTTAGAAGAGAAAAAAATGAATCAAATAATTAATTTGTCAACACAAAACATAAGAGAATTAGGCAGGTTTATCTCAAAATGGTCTTGACTTGTTTTGAAAAAGGAAATTACCGGGCCTCTTCCAACAAGTTCAGGGCTGATAAACCATGCATATCACATAATTTAACACATCAAAGCACAATATGAATTCAGCTAATCACAGACTGCTGACTAGAAGAATATGAGTTCAGCTAATCACAGCAAAATCATATGTTTCTAATAAGTCTATTCTCTTATATCATTATGCCTAGAGAATGACATTGACCAATCACCCTTGGAACTTAGAAGATAAACGAACACAGTAGTCAAGTAATTTGACAACACATTAATTACATAAGACAAATCAGTTGGTTGGCTTCAAGTGGACTTGCCTTGTTGAGAAAATGAAATTACCAGGCCTTGCAACAAAGCTCATCAGATCAAGGCCCAAGTACCATGTCATGGAATTATAATCTCAGAACATGAATTCAGCTAATCACACAACGATGATTAGGAGAGTTGATACACTCCAAAATCATTTGTTCCTAAGTCCATTCTCTTATCTCATATAATCATCATGAACTTGCTGAACTACTAGCTTTGAAGGAGCCAGAGTTGGGTCAGCAATAATGCATATACAATTGTGGTCATTCAAACCCCAACTTAAACTAGACACTGAACTACCGAAGTAATAATCTAGCTAATAAGCTAGAGTAGCTGCATGCTAAACTAAACTAGACATGCCGTGGTCATCGCTTCAGCTCTCTCTCTCTCTCTCTCTCTCTCTCTCTCTCTCTCTCTCTCTCTCTCTCTCTCTCTCTCTCTCTCTCTCTCTCTCTCTCTCTCTCCTGGCGAGCCAAGAACTGCATGCATGGGCGGCTAGCCAGGGCGCCATGGACGACCTCAATGCATCTGCATACACCTATAGTAGTATAGTACTCGAAGAATGCAGCTGCGATCAAGCAGGAAGCTCTCCTGCGTCCGTCATCCCACGACGTGCACGCGGATCTTCTTGCTTGCTGGCTGCGACGTCGTCGGGCACGGCGCCGACGCGGCGGGCCGAGCGACGAACACCGCGGCAAGGACCTCCTGGGGCACGGCAATAATCCACCGGACAGGCTCGGGTCGCAGTGCTGCCGGTCCGTAGCGGTGACCACGGCGCTGCAGCTTCCTTATCTTGGCGGCCGGCGGCCTCGGCTTCTTCGGCGCCGGTGGGCACACCAACGGCGCCGGCAGAACGCTATCCGCCAGCGTCGGCGTGGAGCACCCATCGATCACGGCAATGTCGCCGCCGCCGCCGCCCAGACTCGCCGTCCGTATCGGCGGGAGCTTGCTGGACAGCAGCTCCAGCTCGAGGCCCATCAATTAATTGGCCGAGGCAAAAAAAAAATGTTGAATGATCGAGATAGACGGCAATGGCAGTGTGGTGGTGGCGCGCGTGGAGAGGATGGCAAGCAAGAAAGGAAGCACGGAAGGGTTGCGCAAGTGGCACTTAAGTAGACGAGAAGCGAAGAGAGAGGGAGCAGGCGTGGAGAGGAGGAAGGATGGCGGTGATGATGGCGGCGATCGAGGAGTGAGAAGCGGCAGTAAAGGACTAAAGGGGGAGAGGAATTATATTTCGCGAGGGCAGCCTGCTCCCTGCGAGGCGAAAGGCGCTTGATGGTAGAGAGAGAGAGAGAGAGGTGCGAATGATTGCGAGGAATGAAAGCGGTGGTCGATGCATATGAACTGAAGCAAGCTCAAATTTTACCCTCTTTCGAGGAGATCGCGGATTCAGTACTCTGAATTGGCGGCGTGGCGCGGTAGAAAAGAAAAAAAAAATTATCGGGCCTGTTTGGATTCAGAGGCTAAAAATTAGCTCCTTCCGTTTTAGCTTATTTTAATCCTAAAGGATCTAAACAGGTGGAACTATTTGGAGCTAAAATGAATTAGCACCACTTAAAAAATTAGCTCCTCTAAGAGACGCTTATTGGGGTTATTTCTACATGAGCCTCACCAAAAAGTTACTTTTCTTACTCCTCATGTATAGAAAGTAGAGCCAATGATTGGAATGTATGCTTTAATTCTAAAATTAGCTCATGGATCCAAACAACTCTAAGAGCTAAATTTTAGAGGGCTAATTCAATAAATAGGGAACGTATCTGGTGCAAACTAAGGATCTTGTGCAAACCCGTGCAAACCTACTAAAAAAAGTTTCAAAAAATTCTGAAAAAAATCATGAATGTGCTTCTCAGCGTACCTCATCTATATACAAAATTTATATTCAAATTCACCTTACTCTAAAAGTTACAAAAAAGACAAATTTTCTGACAACAATAATGGTTCAAATGCATCTCAAATTTGTCTTTTTTGTAACTTCTAGAGTAAGACGAATTTGACCATGAAATTTTATATATAGATGATGTAATCTGAGAAGCACATTCATGATTTTTTTCAGAATTTTTTGAAACTTTGTTTAGTAGGTTTGCATAGGTTTGCACAAGGTCTTTGGTTTGCACTAGATACGTTGCCCAATAACTAAGCTTTACTCCTCAAATTAGATCAAAGGCTAAAGATCTAAACAGGACCGTGATCCATCGATTTGCCAATTGGCGTGCAGTTCTTCACTGACCAGATTACCAAGTATAGCATGCTCTCCTGCAGGCATGTACGTCAGATTAGCTCAAGTGCTTATCACCATTACCGGCAACCGCCAGGTAAGATCAGATCATACGATTGACTTTCAAGCTCCGTCACAACAGACATTGATGCTAATTAGAAGTATTAAATATAAATTAATGATAAAATGAATTTCGCAATCCCTAGGCTAACTCGAGAGATGAATCTATTAAGCTTAATTAATCTAAAGTTAGCACATGTTTAGACTAATTATGAGCTAATTAGACTTAAGATTCATCTCGTGGATAAAATTCTATACTTGTGTAGTTAGTTTTATCATTGGTCTATATTTAGTTTTTCTAATTGACATCGAAATATTTGGTGTGACAAGGTTTATTTTAAGATTCAGGAATCGAAACACCCGCTAGTCAATGGTCACGTTCTGGCAATTGCGAACGAGCGTTAGCTCAGCTAGTGGGAGTACCGAGCGAAAACCACCAGGTCTGGAGTTCAACTCCGTGTTCGCACACACAAAAAAAAAATCTCTTGCTTGTCCCATATTCAAAGCATAGTTGGGGTCCGACTCTTTTTATAGGTAACAGATCACTATGTACGGGTGGAGTGGAGATTCGAAAAATTTCTAGATCTGCGTGAGAAAGTTTTCTTCTTAGTACAATGCCGTGGGGTGGTCTTCCCCTACACGTCTAGTTTCTTTTATATATATATTTCTGACAATTTGTCTCTGTCAACAACAACAACAACGGGCGATAGGCCGGTTGGTCACGTACTCACGTCGCAGTGAACCCCGCATGGTTCTTCTCAGAGTTGCACCCGGCCGGATTTTCACTAGAAGGCAACGAAACTTTTATCCGTTTTGTATTATTGTATCCAAGCCTGTAAATTAATTAAAGATCTATTTGAATGGGCTAAAATTGAGTAGTAAACTTATAATACCACTTATGCACACGCTAAAATTTGAAGTCTTGGCTAAAATTTGAATGAGTTAGTGCTAAAGTTTAGCACTTTCGTCTATTAACATTTGGATCTAAAGGAGACCTGAAAGGAAGGACTAAAAGTCAACGAACATTTTATTCTTTTTGCATCTTACCTAGTGTGTGATACTATATTAGCAGCAGGTACGTAGCTGTTATTTCAGCTCTCAAAAATAAAAATACCAGCAGCTATCATTTATCGTTCAAACATTGGATTCTATGGTGTCTGCAGTTCAATTTTTGGATTTAAAATACTGCAGGCTGCTACTGAATGGCATCTGGCCGCGCGCTAGGCTGCTACTAGCTGCCAACACCGTGCATGCATGTCCGGTAGGGAGCAGTACGTGCACACACAAGAGCACGTGTAACATCCCACATTTACCATCGATCGAGCAGTGCCAAGAATGTGGGTGACGAGACGAGTGCACGCACAGGCGGCGCACGGCAGCATCGGGCCGTACACAGGGGCGATCCTGATCGAATTCCTGGCGGCGGGGTCGCCTGGCTAGCTCGTGCGCGCGCGCGTCGCCAAGCACCAAGCTAGACGCCAGCCACCCCGCCAGGTGCGCGTCGGTAGCGGCGGAGCCAGGGGGTGCTTGGGGTGCTCCAGCCCCCCTACTCCCATGAACTCATGGAGCCCCACAAAGCCCCCTAACATTTTTCAAACATGAGTGAATAAGAGGAAGAAGAAGGGAGGAGGAAGAAGAAAAAAGGAGGAAGGAAGAAATAAGGAAAATAAGTCCCCCTTAATTTGAATCTCAGCTCCGCCACTGCGTGTCGGCACCCTGCACGCATGCAGCATCCGATGGCCGGGCGCCGCGCGGCGCGTGTCGTCGTCTACCTACCTGAGACTCTGAATCGATGCGACATATTGGGCTTGTCCTGTACCGTGCCGTGCCCGTGCGTGCGCTGGCTTCGAATGCATGCCCCCCCCCCCCCCCCCCCCCCCGAGTTTCGGCCGTGGCGGCGCGGCGTGTCCGATCGATGCGCGGCGGCGGCTAGCGCGCGAGCAAAAGGTTACTAGCTGCGATGCGTGCGTGCATGGGTGGCGGTACGTTGTCTCGGTCCATGGATGCGTCTAACGTCCCTCATAAATTCCCTCTTTGTCCGGGCGTGGAGTGCATACGGCAGCGTGCATTCACTGCGAGGAGCAGACGAATATCCACTGTGAACCGAGCAGGATCGAAGTGACTAGCAGTGAGGAACTACTGCGGCAAGGTTTGCTCCTGCAACCAGTCCTTAAGGGCGAGGGACACGATCACAGGACCAACACAAACGTAACACTTACTTAAATTAATTTACACGACCTTCCGGAGATAAAACTAAAAGAAACCATTTTTCTCAAAAAAAATTAAAATGATCCTACAGTAATTCTCGTCTGAAACCCCGTCAAAAAAAAATTTGTTCACGTTTCATTTTTGCGTATCAGTTCATCTTAGACTCGATGAATGATATATTTTACGTTCAGAAATAATGAGCTATTTTCCTATTATACTGCTGTTGCAGAGTAGGGACGGTCCGTTCTGACTCCGCTCCTCTGGCAGCTGCTCCAACAGCCTGATGCATCCTACATTGGTTCCCTCCTCCCTCTGGTTCCTTCACCTGCAGGCTCAGCAGCTCCATGACGATTCATGGCAGCAAGCCGGCATGCATGCTCAGAGCAAGTATCATAGAGCCACGTTGGCGGGCTGAATGCATGTACAGGTCACAAAATTTCTTGCTGGCGGTGAGAGAAACGAAGAGAGAGAAGAGAGCGGGCGATCTGTGAAACGCCCGGCTGAATGCTGCTCCCGAGAAGAAAACGTCCGCTCCCAGCCAAGCGCAGGCGGTAAAAGCTGGCTGTTGCACTGTTCTGCACCTCCTCCACAAATTCTATTGGCTCTAGGCTTCGGCTGATAAGAGAAGCATTAAATGCTGGATGGAGTGAATGAATAGAAAAGGATGGTAAGATAAATTTTTTTTACTATGAAGAGCTGAACTGGCGTTTCTTACCCCGCCGGCCACAGGCGCAACCATAAAACTTGCTCTCAGAGTTCCTCAGAGCTCTTTCGTCAGGTACAAACATGTCCGTACTCAGGTAGACACGCCACAGCCCACAAGCAGCATCCGGAGTGACGCGAGATCCAAGGCCCATGGATCTTGTTAATTACTCGTCGTTCCCATTAGCTCCCCACTACGCGAGTAGTAGTAATTAGTACTACAGCGCTATCACTACTCCGTTTCAGTGAGCTAACCAAAGGCTAGATGCAATAGGAATATAGGATCTCCTCCTAATCTCCCTCGTCGTTCCCATTAGCTCCCCGCTGCTCCCCGTAATGAAAGGCGACCGGGCATCTCGTCCAGGGAAGGGAAAAGCAAGCATCATGATTTCTGTGGTGGGGGGAAGCATGGCCACTCTGCCCATGTGCCCTACTTATTGGCTCCGCGACATGCTTAGGCACGCACCCCCGTAAACAAATCGAGAGTTAATTTGCACGCAATGCATGCCTTGCCTTGTTGCTTTTGACAAAGGCTTGGTTTTCATATTTTGACGACTCGATCAAGTACTGTGAGGATACATATCAAGGACTTGTAAGGACAGCATGAAAACTCTTGGATGCATAAAACTGGCAAAGGAGACATGCAGGAAAACAGATCTTGCTAAAGGAGCTCTTAACCCACGACACCAGAAAAGGGCTTGGAAATTTGGATGGCCGTACCTTGTGCTTACGGCTAATCATAATACGTGCAAAAATTTGGGTGCCCTGTGTTCTGAATGATGCCCGACAATAGGATTTGTTGACCTCACAACACCATTTGTGCTTTCCATAAAAAGGAACCGCTAAAAGAATCGCAGCCAGAACAGAGACACTGGAACCATCATAAAATAAAAGTTTGTGCAGGCAATAGCAAATCAGCCAATGTGCATTACGGAAGTCAAATCCTTCAACCCAATCCAAGCATTCAGAAATCAGACTTTACACCGAACACCAGTATCCAGTTAGATAAAATGTTCTACTACTTGGCAACTAAAACCAAAAGAAAATAGGGAACTGAGCTACACTCCGCTGTTTATAGCGACTTACCCAGATCAAAACATTCTAAGACTTCTGGCACAACTTGCACCATTAACTACAGGAGGTACTGAACTTTGTTAGGCTAACACATACTTTGTTTGCATTAACTTCAACTCTAGATCATGAGCCAGCGACGATGTAGCATTTCCTTGATTGCTGACCACAGCCTCAGAATTTATAGCCAGGGATCAAGGTAGTATGGTTAGAAGAAATCAGCACACAAAATTAATCAACACCATCTATGTGCACCAACACTATATTTCAGCACTATCTGAACACTTGCCCGAGCAGCTTCACACCTGTGATTCTGCTCTTCTCTCATCCTGTCCCTCATCACCTGCACATGAAGAGACCCAAACCCAACACAAAATAACTTCATTCCGATAAACAAGCAACATAAAGAAGCCATCTGGTGCAGATGAACCATATTTGCAATATCTCACAAAAAAAAGATAAAGAGAAGGTGAGATCCTTACGTTTGGGCCAACACCCTAGAATGAGATCCTTCAATTGAGTCTTTGGAACTGGAATGAACTTTCCAACAAAAGCCAAGGGCCAACTGCATGACCGGGCAATAGTTAATTACAAGCAAGCTACAGTCAATCTTCTATGACACCCATCAAAAATAAATTCCCACCATTTTCAACAAACTGCTTGGAGATAAACAACTCTAAAATAGATGTTGATAGAAAATTAAGAAACTAAAATGCCTAGTCACTGGAGGCTGTGGATCAGGACAATAGTGCCATTTGTGTGAGAATAAGAATGAGAAAAATCTGGAGGAGTCCCGACATGCCCCTTCGAGTCATAGCTACAGACTAACCAGATCATAACAATTCACAAGACGGGCAAGGGCATCAGATCACACATCAACATAGGAAAACCCATCAGAAGTTTAGGAGGTTATCTAGACTTTCGTCCAAAAAAATTATTCAGGAAGCATAACACATACCTACAACACAATGATGGTCTTAAAGTGGAAAAGTATCCAAAAGTATCTTACCTTACAAAAGCAATAACTACAGAAACAAGCCAAAGCTCCCAATCCAGTCTCACAGTCGATGTAAATTTCCCAAGGAACTCAATAATTATCACCTGACATAAAAAAAGGATATTCCACTCAAATGCTATATCCTTAACCTAAAATTCTAAATTTACTGATACATTTACATAAAATCCTTTCTTACCTGCATCACAACGGTTATGGTCACTACTCCCAAGAAAAGATGATTTCTTGAAACTCCACTAAAGATATTCAGCTCTTCTGGTTTACGAGAATTGAACTCATTAAACACCTATTGGAAAATGTGAAAAGTCAATGTTTTGGCAATTCCCAAAATGGCTTACACAAATGCTGACAATTACTAACATTTTCTATTCCTTGCTTCAAATGGAGAGGGAAAAAGTTGCATTCATAATGTAACTTCAAGGTTATAAATATGCCTCCAAATTTATTGAATTGAATAAAAAAGAAGGCAAAATTAGTTACCTGACATAAGACAAATGTATTGAATATAACTGTATTTTTCACTTTACTGGAGTGTTCTAATGTGTCTTGAGTCAAATGCAAAAGATTCCGGCCCCTAAAGTTGAGGGTAAGAAGGACAGCAACTTGAAAGACAGCCTGTGGTTACATAAATGTCAGTGTCTAATAAAAAAGTAGCTCAATAACAGTTCAAAGTTAGTCAACATCTGGTAGGACCTTAATACCTGAATAAACAAGTTTCTCCACATGATATTAGTCACAAGAGGTTCTCTGCATCAAATTCCCATGAATTTTAGCCATTTAAGCATGTACAACAATTCTGTCAACAAGCAATTATGAAAAGAATGCAATGGCCAATGGATCCTTTTGTTTAACTTATTTTGGACTGCAAATGATCCAAAGACACACTATTTCTTGCTGCTGCTTTCACCAGGAAATTACATTTTCAATGCCAGCACAATGTTGCCTTAAGACATGTCAAGCTGAATGGTGAAGCTCAGGGAAAGGTTACACAGCCCCTGATAAACCAGTAACAAGTAATCAACTAAGAAATAAGTGCGCAAATATGTACCAACAGTAAACACAGAATACTTACTACTTCCATTACAGAAATACATAACATAAAAAAAAACTCGATCAACCTTGGAAGAACTAAGTGGTATTGTAAAAATACGAGGTCCATTTTACAATCCTGGAAGAAAATTTAGATTGAATTCACTCAACCAAGCTATTTCAATCAGTCCAATTTACAACCTAATTAAATATGTCCCCATTTTCCCCTGAGTACAAGGCAGATTTTAAATTCAAATTTTGTGAGGTGATTCTCTGATAGAGGACATGATAGTCTATGTTAGAAAATACTTCAAGAATTTTCCATCACTCCCTGCAACTTTGTATCTATTGAGTAGCATGCACCAACCAATTCAATCCAAAAGATTAAGGTAATAGGGAAAGGTGGTCAATTCATCTATACTTCAACCCCCCCCCCCCCCCCCTCCTCCCTCTCACATGCAGGCTCCCTCAAGCCTCAAATGTGGAAATTAGGAGTTGGGTGCAATTATTTTATGAGGCAATTCCCTTGAAACCATTATAAAAGTTCACAATTCCCTACATACCACCAAAAAAATTGTAGCTCCTACCCACCCATCAACCTAACTTTATCTGAACTCCGGTGCCCCTACCGTCTATATTTGGCTTAACGGGAGCAAATGGATAGGAGAAATGATTGTTTGGCCCATTAGTTCAGTTGTACTTGTAAGTCCTACTCCCCCATGGCAGCCCCTTTCTTCCCGTCGACAGGCCAGTCCAAGGCGTCGTGTTGGGTGGAGGTTGTCCCCTCCGATGATGAGGACGACTCCTTGTTCGAAATCTACTCGGCCTCGGAGTCCCCCTCGGCTAGTCCTACGGTGGTAACTTCTCCCTTCCCGACCCTAGGTAGACCTGCGACGGCCCCCTCTCCCTCCTACCACGACGTCATCTGCCGACCTGTGCCTTCCCCATCTAGTTTCGTCCCCGACCCCGTCGTCCAGCCTCCCTCCGCCCCGTTGTGGAGCTGCGCCTCCTGCGATCGTGGTGGTGCGGGATGGGTGAGGTCTGCCTTGCTTAGCCTTGGCGGCAGCGTCATCCACGGGCTTACACACCAAAGACGCGGCAACCGGCCAGTGCCACACCACTGAGATGTCACATGTGTGCCAGCGCATCTCGTCTGGGGCCTCGCCTGCCTCGTCACAGCCACACGTCGCCGCCCAACGCGGAGGAATGGCAAGATGTGCTTCCCCGGCCACCCTGTGGACGTGCGTGTGGGCCGAGCAGGTCCTGTACCGCTCCAGGTTGGCGTTGACGGCGTGCTTCTTCTAGTCCAGCTCGTGGCGTGGCCGCCAGCATCGTGTTGCTCTGCTAGAGCAAGAGGAGCAGAGGGGGAATGGGTGGCGCTCTCATCGTTGGCTTGGAGCGGAAAAAGGATGCAGCGATGGTGCTAGCTTCTTGCGTGAATAGCAGAACGGAGAAAAGGCAGAGGAGATGGCTGGTACGGCTGCCTGATTACAGAAAGGATGGGGATCGCTGGTCCTTGTCTTGCGGTGGAAGAAGCAGGGAGAGGAGTGGAGCACAGTGCAGAGGAGAGAGGGAGTGGCTTGCTGTTGGAGAAGAAGAGGAGCACAGGACACACAGGGGTAAAATGGGCACCTCATCCTCTTAATGTTAACATTCAGTCCAACAGAGAGTCAACGTGACGGATATAGACTGCAGGGGCACTGGAGTCCAGATAAAATTGGGTTGATGGCTGGATAGGAGCCACAATTTTTTCAGTGGTACATAGGGAATTGAGAACTTTTATAATGGCTCCAAGGGAATTGCCTCTTATTTTATTTAATCGCGCCCACCGGGATTCGAACTTGAGACCTCTGGCCCTGATACCATATTGAGTTGCATGCACCAACCAATTCAACCCTAAGCTGATAGGGAAAGGTGGGCAATTCACTTATACTTCAACAGTATCTATAGGGTTAATTTACTGGATGATCCTAACCTGTAAAAAGATAATCATGAAAAATTCTTAACGAAGTGTTACTCCTTTTTACAGTTTGGTAGAAAACTAGAAACTTTGGTAGGCCAACAATTTTCTTACTGTCTTCTGAATCATTCAGTACCTTTTTGGGTAAAGGTGGGTGACAAAACCTAATGTTGGACCAAAAATACAAAGCAATAATCTTTCCTTTTTGACCCGAAAAGCAATAATCTTGAACATGTGCAGACGCACACCTTACAAACTGATTCAAGTATCAAACAACCTTTATTAGCATAAGAAAGCTATGAGATCCACAATTATGTCACTGTAGGTTGATTATTGAAAATTTTTAGGCATAAAAGTTGACTGCTAAGTGCTAACCAAATAAAAGACGATATTTAGAAAACGTAGAGATACAGATTTTGTAACAGATAATGTTTCAAGAACAAATGACCTACCTCCGTCCAACAGGTGGCCGCCTCATAAGTTGATCGGTCGGTGGTTCAGTAGCCAATGCAAGTGCACCAAGTGTGTCCATGATGAGATTAACCCAGAGAAGCTGTACACAAAACAGAAGGAAGCTAATATTTGTTGATGTCCAACTCAAATAAAAGCATAATATTTTAACTACACTTCTGTTCATTAACAATTTGATTTGGCCCATAACAAGTTGGCCATATTATTTTGCAGTGGTCATCCTTGACATTTCCTTGTACACAATTATAGACTTTGCATGGCATTACTCAAAAAAAAAAATGTTATAATATTTATTACACCATATTTGGATTATGTTCCTCTAACAAATTCTTGTTTACACATATAGCTCTTATTTCACCAAGTCAGAACACCACAATAAATTAGCAGGATTTGGTTCGCAATAGAGGCACAAAATGCAGAGCAACTAGATTAGACTAAGTGTACAATGCTAGCAATTACATACTTAAGTACAATCCACTGGTTCAGGAAACTGGAAAGTGGGGAATGTGGGCAAGGCAAGACTAAGTCAACTAATCTCTAAGTATTCAAACTTGGGTACCATTCAAAATATCAATATGAATGGCAATAAATATCTTATTTGGTACAACAGAAATGATAGGAAAAGCATACTGCAGATGTTCATACAAACCTGAACAGCATTTAGAGGAACATTTCCTGACGAAACGGCAGCAACAACATTTATGACAAGAGCTGCAACATTTACAGTGAGCTGGAACTGAATAAACTTTTGGATATTTGCATAAACGGAGCGACCCCATCGGACTACCTAGAATATAAAACATGAAGAACATTTAAGTCAATCATTGTATTAGGTGCAGATTATTTAGGAAGATAGTAAGATTCTACAAACTTTCCTAACCTTCACAACAGAAGAAAAATTATCATCTAGAATAATTATGTCTGAGCTCTCTTTAGCTACTTCTGTTCCTTGGATGCCCATAGCAAGACCAATATCTGCCTGAAAAACAGGAACAATGATAGGTTGAAGGGGTGAAAATGAAGAAAGAAACCTCATCACGTTATAGTAGTACCAACTACCAAATAGTAAAGAATACCATCACATGCATGGCTCATTCTTTTATTCATTCAAAATATGAATTCCCAATTTGTATGTACCTCATGCAATGCAGGAGCATCATTTGTTCCATCACCAGTAACAGCAACAACATGGCCTCTTTTCTTAAGAGCCTTTACTAGGAGAAGTTTGTCGTTAGGAGAAGATCGAGCCATCACCTGCAGTGCATTGAAATATGGTCAGTCCCAGTAGAACGTTCAAGACAACAGTAAGAGCACATATTGAATAACATAAAGCATGTACTCCAAGGACCAAACAGGAATACATGTCCTACTTACATGGTGAAATAAAGAGTCAGAAATGCCTTCACAAATTCAGATAGCAAGTTAGAGGATAACCAAAAGAGGTCAAAGTTTTGTATCACTTGTTTCAAATTTTCAGATTTATAACTACCATTAACAGTTGTGCATGAGACATTGTAACAGAATTATAGAACAAACGACATCTACCTATGTATGCATCAGAAGTTAGGAATAGGGACATTAGCAGTTAAACTAGAGAAACAATGGCAACCACAAGAAGCAAGATTTGCAATGAGACAAACACCACACTCAAATATCCTTGAATCTGATCTCGAAGTTTAGAAAGTTGTGGACGAGTCGACAAGATAACAGTAATAAACCATATTAGTAATATACAGAACTATGATTCTATGAATGACAAGGCAAATGGGTTGAATTAAACTATGCAACATGATATCAAATGGGAAAAAGTCTAAATTACTCCCAAATAGGAAAAATAAAATAACCATAGGCCCAGTCCTTTTTCTTCAACCAAAACAGACAATAAGGTAAGGAAAGACAACATGCACAATGAATCAACCGAAAACACTAAAACATGTCCTTGCATTGATAAACTAGGGACATGTCCCTAATCCATATATATATGTTTAAGAACATATGATGGATGTGGTCTTACAGAAATCCTTTCGGCAACGTCCTCCCTTTCAGAATCATTGTAAGCACGGAAAACACTTCCCTCTATTATATCTTGTGCAGATGCATCAGAAGCCTCAAGTATTCCACACTCAAGTGCTATTGCTCTAGCTGTCTTCAGATTATCTCCAGTTACCATCCGTACCTATTTATTTAGAAACCGCATAAGTCATGCTAGAGTCAATGAGCAGGCACTCCAGTACGCAGACAAAATTTTAGGAAAAGTTAATGGGGGCCAAAATTTATGTACTTTCAACAACCACTAAAAACAAATAAACAGCTTGAGTTTTTTTTTTTTTGGAAGATTCACTTTATCATTTTGAGCTGCCCAGTAAAAAGAAAACAAATTCATGGAAAATTTAATAAAATCTTATGTTAATGATGCTTAAATAAATCTAAAGTTTTGTTTATTTGATATGCGTATTATATCATTAATAATATTTAATAATGAAACATTTTACAAGAAATCACAGTACACTTATTTTCTGAGACAAATACGGCTTGTATTCTTTCTAACAATCGCCATGCCCCTATAGGCATGAATGCAACACACATGCACACCTTTACACCAGCCTTTTTGCACAATTCAACAGCTTCTCTTACTTCAGGGCGGCAAGGATCCTGCAAATAGAAGGGGTAACTCAGCAACAAGGAGGGAACTACTAGAGCTAGAATATGCAACATAATTTACCATTTGCAAATTCTTGAACATATACCTTCATCCCTGCAATTCCAATAAGAGTCAGGTCATTATCTGGCAGTTGCCAGTTGATTCTTTGTTCCTCACTTGGAACATCCTCCAGACCAAGATTTCTATAAGCAAAAGCAATGCATCTAAGACTTTTCTCAGCCATATCTTCTATAAATTTCTTGAGTTGATTAACCTGAAAGGTCAAAGTGGAGATGAGAACTTTGAAAATACATCTTCTGTTCTTGAAAACTGACACTCTAGTTCTTATGTCGCTTCTGGGATATTTTCCTTACGTATCCCCAACCCCTCCCCTTCATTGTCCATGGCTTTTTCCAAGACCATTTACTATAATGGAGCAGCTTAAAAATCATCCCTAGTGCAATAAGTAACCTGACAAAGGCTTTGCATGAAGGTACTACAGTATTCTATAGGTGCGCATTGGTTGTTGTACTTGTTCAAGATCCAAGAATGACATCTATTTCGGGATGGAGGAGGAAGATTTGAAAAGGGGCCAGTGTTTCTACCTTATCAGGTGTCATTTCATGAATCGAGCCATCCACACCAATCCAACTTGTGCATAATGCAAGAACAATTTCAGCAGCTCCTTTCCAGTGTACATGAACATCCGAATCACTCTGAAAATGGTATATGAACAAGTTTACTGCAACCTTCAGTACAAATTAAGTACCTCTGAGAATGCTTCAAGTCAAGATAGTTCAGATTTGGCCAACAATCTATTGAGTACTAGATCTTCAATATGAAAAATTATACAAGTACATTTGTCTCAAGAATACTTCCACGTGACATATTATTAAGCTTTACAAATTATTACAACATAAATTGGCCACCAAATTTTTCCCCTCCCCCAAACAACGCTTGTGCTCAAAGGGCACAAACATAGCATTAAACAACACTTTAAGATTATGTAAAGTAATGGCATTCTAGCTAACAAAATTAGAAGCCAAGATAGTTGGAGGTTCACAGCATCTGGAAAATTCTCAAGTAAATCAGCCTATAAACCATTTTTCATTGGATCAATATGGTTTGCTCCCTGGAAAAAGGAACTGGAAGTCACAGGCACCTCTTTGCTGCAAGTTCTTCATTTGGTTAGCAGTTCTTAATCGATGTTGGACAGCGGATACGTTGGCCAAGAGAGACCTTGCTCACCCGGCAGCAGGTCCTCTTTCTGACCAGGCAAACCATCTATCTAGCATCTCTTCATCCTTGGTATCTTGTGTGTTTGCTTGTCAGGTCTGGTATGAATTATTTGAAAAAAAAAATGGTCCTCAGGGTATAGCTCCTCAGCCATACACTAATGCTTTTTTTCTTCTAATTGGTGGTATCATTACCGAAAAATGGTCAATAAGCAACTAAGTGCAGGATCAAATCTCTCATAATTCTTGTTGCTTGGGAAATTTGGAAGAAAAACTATGGTTCAGAGCCAGTTCAAACCATTACAAAAATACAAAGGAAGTGCCATATACTAATTAGAGATAGGACCAGCATAACCCAGCCAAGCAAACAGCCTAAGCCCGGATGCTCTGGCTGAACACCACAAAGAAGCATCCTTGTTACCTCCCTAAGAATAGAACTGACACAAGCTCTCCTGAGTACTTGAGAAAAAAAAATGATTTTTGAGCCTGAAATGTAGTCTAAGTTTGTTAAACGGACTTTTTTTCATGCAGGCCAGTTAATTTAGAGCGCACAGACCTATTCAAACAAAAATACACAATAAAATTCATGTTGTGGACCGATTCTTCGGTCACAAGTTCCAGCGATGTAACAAGAAGGCGGCTTCTACTAGTGGCTAGGCACATTTATGTTTTATTTGCTGTAATTCATATTATTCAGAATTGTTAGTTTGGTTTGTTAGGGTCGGCTCTATATGAAGGGGGAGCCGGCGCATGAAACAATTAAGCAGATAATAAACCTCAAAGAGTTCAGAGCCTCCAAGGGAGGGCGAACTAGGGTTTGTTACCCTGCTACCGTGCTATCCATCCATCTATATGCGCCAACATTCAACAGAAATTCTTTAATAAATAAACAAACCTCTAGCCATGTTTGTTAAAGTTTCAACATTACTTTCTGTAAAGCACAACTATCTAGTAAATATATTTTCAAGGTTATGCGTAGGTGTCAGAAAAATGTCAGTGCTCCAGATATTAATACACAATTAAGTAATGGAGGATGGTTGAGAAAATACAAACAATCTCAACATGTAAGATGCATCAATTTAGCCTAAAGTGACATTCTGAACTCAATAAACATATAGAAACAGAGAGAAAAAGAAGGTAAATTTCGGCATGACATATATCTAAATAAAATAGGGTTAGTTGGATCCATGCCACTACAATTTCTTGAAATTGGATTTCATGTTGAAATCCATGCCATTGAGTGGCATGATTTTGAACATGAAACCCAATTTCACGGAGTTGTGGTGGCATGAATCGAATTTTCCCAATAAAATATGTAATGGTTTAAGTTTATGGAGCCTTGTATTCTTAGCAAAGTCTCTCTATCAAAATACTTTGGCAACACAGAAAGTTGGTATCGATCACTTTCAAGAAATAGGATGACATGAGTAATCTAATAATAAACTGGAGCTCTAGCAAATAACATAAGACACAGTGAAGAAAATGAGGATAAAATTACCACAGCCACTGCAACCCCAGCGCGCTTTTTTTCAGAGTTGAAGGGAGAGACATGAATTATAGCAGATTGTGATCTCTCCTCCGTAAATTTCATCCGAAGCTATAGGCACCAATAGGTTAAAAAAAATGGATATCAGAATGAAAGAGAATTTTTAACAATATCACCAGAAATAGTAGCAGCTAAGGAACTTTACTTCAAGACCCCAAGCAAGGATAGCCTTTTCCGTTGGTGAGCCGGTTATCTCGATGCTACCATCCTGATAAGTCAAAATTTATGATGTTATAGTAGGGGGTGCAAATATGGAAATATGAGATTTTATATTAAAAAAATATGCCACTGTAACTAGCATAAATGATACAGAAGCAGTAAAAGAAATCGAAGATGAAAATTTGCTAACATTTTAGATATGCCAAAAGTAGAAGACACGAAACATCTCAGAAGAAACAGCTCAACAGCTTCAACAATCACCAGCAATCAAAACTGAAAATTTGAATATATCCTAGCAGGCCAAATTGGAAATGGAAAATTTTTCTACCGTATTGATTATACTCATAACCTTCTTGAAGTATTATGGATTTATAGTATGCTGAGGTAGATAAGGGCAGATCCCCTCACGTCATCAGGCTTCTTCTGTCAACTAGAGGCTCTGATTAAACCAATTTGGTGCGCAAAGCCTTTGCTGTATTATTGTTCAATTCCCTATAGGGGGGCTATGTGGTGGGTCTCTCTTTTACAGAGATGACTATACTCCTAAGTCCTAAGTCCTAAGTCCCACGTGACATATCTTTACTTCCCTAACAAGCCATAAATCTATTACTTCCTAAATCCTAACTAATAGATATGATCCCAATGAACTGGTCTCTATTCTAGAAACTATGCAATTAGATATAAAGTACTTGTGTATACTGTTCATGTGCATGTGCCGGCTACAGTAGTAGCCACAACGTAAGTCCGTGTTAAAAAACAAATTGCAATTTACTTACAAATTATTTCATAACAGTAATTCAAGTTCACATATGAAAGCATGCGACATTACCTGTGCCTCAAACACACTTCCTGAAGTATTCTGTGCAATTCCTTCAAGTAGAAGTGAGACTACACTAGGTGACAGGTTATCAATATTAGCAGGAGCTTGCTGCTTCACTTCGCCAACAATTGATTGCACAACGGTCATCTTGAACAGCAAAAAGTTCCAGAGCGTCAAGTAATCACAAAATCTGAGGCATTTATTACCTATTAAGCACAAGGCCCTTTGCAATCCTAAAAAAAGCTAACCTGATTTAATGTTAATGTACCAGTCTTGTCACTACAAATAGTAGTAGCTGAACCCATTGTTTCACAGGCAGAAAGCCTCCGCACCTGAAATTGACATGTTTAGCAACATGTGATAACCAAAAGGGTAAAGCATAAACTAATCTGGAGAAGTACGTACCAGTGCTTTGTCAGCCATCATTTTCCTCATGGAATAAGCCAGACTGATGAAAGGGGAAAAAAGACCTTGAGAAACTAAAATAAAATGGAATATCAAAAAGTCACAATATATTAACTCACGTTAGTGTGACAGCCAGTGGTAGGCCCTCAGGTACAGCAACAACAACAATGGTCACCTAGATAATTCAGCGCAGTATGAGATTTAATAAAAATTAGGTGCTTCAGATACACTAAAAATACCCACTACATACTGCAACAGTCAGTATCTTTATTGATCCAAATATTGCAGATTTCACACTTGTGCGCCCCTTGACAAACTGAACAGAGCCATCTGAATTTGTGGTATGTCCTGAAAAATACCTAGAACAAGAAAAAGATTCTAATTACACAAACAAGCAGTGGATATATATGTGGCAGAAAAACATTTGTAGTATGTCTTTGCTTTGAATCCTTGTACAGGAAACATGTTCATTACATTCAAGATCTACATATAATTTGTTAAGTCTAACCTAGTCAAACTACAAGGATCATAGCAGCAATATTAATAGATAAGTAACATTATGTTGTCAGTGGTGTATGCAAGGGCTCTAATCTTATACAAAATATATAAGGATCAAGTTGAATTGTGAAGATACTACTAGGGCCATGATCCGTTACCACCCCTAATTGTAGCGCTTTAGCATTTCCAGAATACTAAGAGAACATAAGTTTAGTGTTGTGAATTGGTGTGAAAGCCTGCATTTCAACTGTTTGGTTAGTTACCTGACCTATTCAAATTTAATCATCGAAAGACTTACAGACATTGTTATTACCTTGCAAAGAGGACTACAAGGACCATAGCAGCAACAGAAAGCCCTACGATACCTATGAATGTTGCTACTCCATTCAACCGTACCTTAAAGAGAAAAGATAAAGCCATGAGTAAACCATGAAATGCAGCTAAGATTCCACAGTTTTATATCACAATTCCTGGTCAAATCATCAGTAAAAGATAAAATGGTGAAACCTGCAAAGGAGTTTCTTCGTTGTTATCTTCTGAAATGCTGGCCATTAATAAACCCCACTCAGTGTTAAGGCCAACTGCAGTTACCTGCAAAGGACTGAAAAAGGTCAAATACACAAAAAACCCAGGGCCTGATTGCAAAGCCTGTTAAGCACATCTCTTAGGGTGGCAGGACCTAACATGCATTAATTGAAAACCCATAGACACAAATGAACAAGGAATATGGAATAGGTCCATTTAAATTCTAATCCCCCCCCCCCCACCCCCAAAAAAAAGCAAAAGAAAAAGGGAAAAGGTGTAGCCTTAGACATTCCAAAACAGGAATATCTGCACCCTTATATGGCTTTAGGTGGCGATTTTGCACCATGAATCCAATTCAGGGCTATTTTGTCCACATCAGTGATGATGTCTATTAGCACCTAATCATCAAGAAGGACACCAGGATAGAGACTGAAGGAGGCCTACTTGCAGATGACCAGCACAGCTAAATTGATAAAGCAGTCACAGAGCTGCTGGAGCCATACAACAGTATTTCACAATCAGTAGCAACTGGCATACTAGAGGAAGAGAATTGCATGGCAAGAGCTGTGAGAAGAAGAAAAGAAATAAACTGGATACCCTTTTGTAGTTGCAAGTGAACCATTCAAAAGGTTCTCGGAACAGGGTAAAGGTAGACTTAAATGATCTAATTAAACAGATGGCATGCCTTTAACAGCCTCTTTTTCTTTAGGAACATGTAGGTTTCAGAACATATCAGAAGCAAGGGGGCAAGATATGATGACTCACCAACATGGTACCATAACCATCAGCAACTTTGCATCCAGCCATTAAAAAAGGTGTCTTCTGATCCTTCATAACCTAACAGAAGAACCGTTGTTTAGCGTTAACCATGGGAAAACTGATTCTAGTTAGACTTTACACTGCAGCATGTCACTTACAATCTTGCTTTCCCCAGTCATACTGGACTCATCAATGGCAAGAGAATGACTGCTGATTACAACACCATCAGCTGGGACCTAAAAGTTCATTTGGGTCCAAATATAAGGTCAGAAATGCAAACACTGTAATCATAAATCAAAGCAAAATATGTTTGCTTGCTTACCTGATCACCGATTTTTAAAGCCACTACATCACCAACTACAATATCAAATATTGACACTTGAATCCTTCTGCCACCCCTAATAACCTGAATACAACATAACAATGAAACTAAATGTAGAAGAGAGGATAGGAGAGAATATTGGCTTGTATTCCTCCAAACCCTAGAAGGGTGGGATATATAGTTCCTAAACATGGGCCTCTAGATGGGCTCAATATACTCCAACACCCCCCCGCAGTCTGAACTACCGGCGCAGCGGTGTTCAAGACTGGACAATAAGAAAGCTAACACCCCCCGCAGTCTGAACTACCGACGCAGCGGTGTTCAAGACTGGACAAGAAGAGAGAACAAATATAGTACAAAAGGGCAAATACCCCCCGCAGCCACAACTAGCCACCGGCTACGTTGAAGCTGGATCGAAACTCCGAGAAGGTCGAGGAGGGCAGCCCCTTGGTGAAGATGTCAGCAAACTAGGAGGTAGTCGGGACATGGAGTACCCGAACATCGCCGATGGCGACTCTGTCGCGCACGAAGTGTAGGTCGATCTCCACGTGCTTCGTCCGCTGATGCTGGACGGGGTTGGTGGAGAGGTACACAGCGCTGACGTTGTCGCAGTAGATGAGCGTGCTCTTGGCGAGCGGGCTGTGAAGCTCCGCCAAGAGCTGTCGTAGCCAAGACGCCTCCGCCACGCCGTTGGCGACAGCCCGATACTCCGCCTCGGCACTGGAGCGGGAGACAACCGGCTGCCGCTTGGACGACCAGGAGACCAGGTTGC
This sequence comes from Panicum virgatum, assembly GCF_016808335.1. Lineage (NCBI taxonomy): Eukaryota > Viridiplantae > Streptophyta > Magnoliopsida > Poales > Poaceae > Panicum > Panicum virgatum. The sequence continues at coordinate 5,699,887 of NC_053145.1, forward strand.
CGCCCAGAAAGACGGCGTAGCCGGAGGTGGAGCGACGAGTGTCCGGGCAGCCAGCCCAGTCAGCGTCGGTGTAGACCACCAGCTCAGCAGAGGACGAGCGGTGAAGTACCAGGCCGAGGTCCACAGTGCCACGGACGTACCGGAGGAGACGCTTCAGCGCAGCAAGGTGTGACTCCCGGGGATCATGCATATAGAGACAGACCTGCTGAACAGCGTAGGTGAGGTCCGGCCTGGTGAAGGTGAGGTACTGCAAAGCGCCGGCCAGACTCCGGTAGGCAGTAGGATCAGCCACCGGATCACCCAGATCAGCAGACAGCTTGGCCTGAGTGTCGACTGGAGTGGAGCAGGGCTTGCACTCAGTCATCCCAGCCCGCTCCAGAATATCGAGGGCGTACTGCCGCTAGTGAAGGAGAAGACCAGACGGGCGAGGCTCAACAGTGACGCCCAAGAAGTGGTGGAGCTGACCGAGATCTTTCATAGCGAACTCCTGCTGCAGAGAGGAGATGACACTCTGAAGCAACTGCTGACTGGAAGCTGTTAGCACAATATCGTCGACATATAGCAGCAGATAGGCAGTCTCATCCCCACGGCGGTAGATGAAGAGAGACGTGTCAGACTTGGCCTCGGTGAATCCCAGTGTCATCAAGAACGTGGCGAACCGAGAGTACCAAGCCCGAGGAGCCTGCTTCAGACCATAGAGAGACTTGTTGAGCCGACAGACCATATCCGGACGACTCGAGTCCACAAATCCCGCTGGCTGAGAGCAGTAGACAGTCTCTGACAAGGTGTCGTGAAGAAACGCATTCTTCACGTCCAGCTGGTGCACAGGCCAAGCACGCGAGAGCGCAAGCGAGAGGACCGTGCGCACCGTAGCGGGCTTCACGACCGGGCTGAAGGTCTCATCATAGTCCACACCAGGTCGCTGAGTGAACCCCCGGAGGACCCAGCGAGCCTTGTAGCGCTCCAGTGTGCCGTCAGCCCGACGCTTGTGCGTCCAGATCCACTTGCCAGTCACCACATTGCAACCAGACGGACGCAGCATGAGGTCCCACGTCTGGTTGGCAAGAAGAGCCGCGTACTCCTCTTCCATCGCGCGACGCCAGTGAGGATCCGCCAAGGCGTCGCGGACAGAGGAGGGTACCGGAGAGACCCGCGGCTCTCCCTCGGTGGCGGAGAGAGTCGCGGCCTGGGACGCCATCCGCCGAGTCACCATGGGATGGATATGCCGAGGATCCCGATGGATGACCGGCGGGTGGTACACCTCCGGTTCGGCTCGAGAGGGAGCCGGAGGTGGCGGCGGCGGCGGCGGTGTCGGCGTCGCAGGTGCCTCTGGAGCAGGAGGCGGCGCCGGTGTCGGCGCCGAACGACGCCGGTACACCTGCACCGGCTCAGTGTACCGCTGCGGTGTCGGGGTCGGCGCCGAGCGGCGCCGGTACACCTGCACCGGCTGAGCGTACCGCGCAGGTGCAGGGGAAGGCACCAGGGCCGCGCGTGGCGCAGCGGGTGACACTGGGTCCGCGCGCGGCACGACCGGAGGTCCGGGGACGGCGCGTGGCGCGACCGCGGGCACCGGGGCCGCGCTCGGCGCAGCAGGGGTCACCGGAAACGGTGCCGGCGTGCCGGGAAAACCTGCAGGAAAAGGACAGACAGGTATCGGTGGATGAACCACCGGGTCAGTCGGAAACAGAGACTCCAGCTCGGGGTCAGGAGAAGATGTAGAGGAGGTGGAATAGGGGAAATCCGACTCGTCGAAGACGACGTGTCGGGAGATCAAGACGTGGCGAGTGGTGAGGTCAAAGCATCGGTACCCCTTGTGGTCAGGGGAGTAACCGAGGAACACACAACGAGTCGAGCGGGGAGCCAGCTTGTGGGGAGCGGTGGCGGAGGTGTTAGGGTAACACGCACACTCGAAGACCCGAAGGTGGTCGTAGCGAGGAGGGGTACCTAAGAGAGCGTGGTGTGGAGTGGGAGCAGGAGAAGCTGTGGACGGAAGGCGGTTGAGCAGGTAGGTGGCGGTGTGAAGGCTCTCAGCCCAGAAGCGCGGGGGCAGGGAAGCCTGGATCAGAAGGGTGCGCACGACGTCGTTCGTCGTGCGAATCATCCGCTCAGCCTTGCCGTTCTGAGGAGAGGTATACGGACAAGACATACGCAGCTGAACACCCCGAGACAGGAAGAAGGAACGGGAGGTGGAGTTGTCAAACTCCCGCCCGTTGTCACACTGGACGGCCTTAACGGTGAGGCCGAACTGAGTGGACACCCAGGCAAAGAAGTGGAGGAGGGTGGGGAAGGTCTCAGACTTGGCGCGCAAAGGAAACGTCCAAGAGTAGTGCGAGAAGTCGTCGACCACCACCAGATAGTACTTATAACCAGAAAGGCTAAGTACAGGAGAGGTCCACAGGTCACAGTGAACAAGATCGAATGCACGCGTCGCATGCGAAGAAGAAGAGGAAAAAGGGAGCCGAACATGACGACCGAGCTGGCACGCATGGCAGAGGGGCTGAGCAGGAGCCCTAGTACCAGAAACATCGGTACTACGACCGAGCTGTGCCAGAACGTCGCGGCCAGGGTGACCAAGACGACGGTGACAAGTGGTGGAAGACGGCGTCGCGGCAAAAGCGGCAGACCAAGACGGCCAGGGTGAAGAAGAAGACGAGAGTGGTGCAGCGGAAGAAGGAAGGCGAAGGGTGTAAAGGGGTCCCGTGCTGTCACACCGGAGTAGCGGACGCCGGGAGGCCGAATCCTTTACAGTGAGGCCAGAAGAATCAAACTCGATGGAACAGGAATTGTCAGCTGTGAACTGACGAATGGAAAGAAGGTTATGAACCATCTGAGGAGCAACAAGAACATTGGGAAGGAGAAAAGAACTAGGAGCAGAACCCACGGCGGTGACAGGAAGACAAGACCCGTCACCAACCATGATGGAAGAAGGACAAGAGGGGTGTGGGGGTCGGACAGAAGAGAGGATACCGACATCTGGGGTGGTGTGGAAGGAGGCACCCGAGTCGGCGATCCACTCGGTGCTGACCGTCGTCGTCCGCCCCATGGCGCTGAAGGACTGCGCCAGTGCGGCCTGGCCCCACCCCCCAGGCCAGGTCGGCTGCTGGCTGGGTGGAGCGGGCGGTGTCCAGAGCGGCGCGAACAGGGGAGCAGCAGCGGCGAGCATGGCCGCCGGCTGGGGCCGAGGACGAGGGCCCGCGACGGCGTGGACCGGCGCGGCGTGCGCGGCGTGCGCGACAGCCTGCGCAGCGGCGAGAGTGGCAGCGGCCCGCGCGGGGTCCCCGGGCGCGACGACCTGGGCGGTGCGCGCGGCGGGCGCGACGACCTGCGCGGCGTGCGCGGCGGCGAGGGAGGCGGCGGCCCGCGCAGCCTGCGCGGCGTGCGCGGCTGGCGCGACGGCGGCCACAAAGGCGGCGGCGGCGGCCAGGTTGGCGGGCGCGACGACCGGAGCCTGCAAAGCAGGGGCTGGCGGTGGCTTGGCCTGGGCTGGAGCAGCGGCAGGCGCGGTGGTGGTGCCTTGGTGCTGCCACGCGCAGCCAGGGAGGGCCGCCGCGGCGACGGTCGATGCCAGCTGAGACGGTGGAGCAGAGGCAAAGGGTCCCTGAGATGGCGGCGCGCAGGTGAAAGGGCCCTGAGGCGGTGGTGCGGAGGTGTTTTGGGGGTTTGTGGGACGCGGCCGCTCTCGCAGGTGACCCCCGTCCACGAGCAGGCGCCCGTGGGGTCCGACGCGTTCCACGCCAGGCGCGGACCCACGGCGTCGCGGAACGCCAACAGCGCCCGCCCGTCGCTCGCCAGGTCGTCCACCCCCGCCCGCGCCGCCAGCGCCGCGGCGACGAGCAGGAGCAGAGGGAGCGCGGAATGGAGGCGCCGCGGCGGCGGCGGGGCCGGCGTCGCCCGCATCGCGGCGGCGGGTGAGGAGGAAGGAAGGAGCCGGTCCGGGGGGGGCGGGGAGGTGGCGAGGAGGCTGGAGCAGGACCCCAGTGGCCCGCGCCCGACCACGCGCCCAGAGCAGGGGCGCCGGCTGCACTGCCCAGAACAGGGGCGGCGGCTGCAGAGGAGGAAGGAAGGGGAGGGAAGGCGCACGGGGCAGCAGGAGCAGAGGAGATGCCGGGGTAGGAGGAAAGAGGAGCGCCGCACGCGCCTGCTGCGCCCGCCCCGCCCGCGGCTGCGCCCGTGGCGGCGAGCGCAACGGCGGCATACGGCAGCTGAGCAGCAGAGGAGCCGGCGCTCGGGATCCAGGCGCATGGGGGAGCGGCAGAGCCGGCAGCGCCGACGGGCTGCAGAGCAGGGGAGGAGGAGAGGTAGGGGAAGGAGGAGAGGGGAGGGAAGGGCGGCGGCGCCGGCTGCCGGCCGGCCATGGCGGCGGCGGCGGCTACAGTAGCCAGAAAACCCTAACTGATACCATGTTAGAACGCCCCACCTAGCCAACCCGACCATAAAACCCAGGTGTTATAGTGGGAGGGGTGGGGGCTTTTATCCTCAGTCCAACATTCCTCCTACTGCGTGCGAGCCGGGCGAGCCGCGGGGCTGTGCCACCTGTCCGGTCTCAGCACTTCGGTCTCAGCGAACGCAGCCAGGGAAATCGCGCAGCGGAAATGCGTGGCCGGGAGGGATCGAACCCAGGACCTCGGCTCTGGTACCAAGTTAGAAGAGAGGATAGGAGAGAATATTGGCTTGTATTCCTCCAAACCCTAGAAGGGTGGGATATATAGTTCCTAAACATGGGCCTCTAGATGGGCCTCTATACATGGGCTCAATATACTCCAACACTAAATTAGAGTGCTAAAATCTATAGACCACAATTTTGCTTGGTTATTCCATATCACAAACCTCCACTTGTATGTTTTGCTTCTCCTCATTGAGGTGTTGGAACTGCAGGGACTGCTTGTAGTCACTGACAGCTATCGCAATAAGAGAAGAAAATAGTTAGGGACGGCATTTTTATTCTCAATGGATTATCAATCAACAACAGCCAAAAAAATGAAGAGTACAAGAAAAAACTATACAGCAATCTGGCAGCAAAGATCTACTATGTAGCACCCAAAAACCAATGCAAAAGGCAAACTGCAAACATATTACAGTTATGCTAGAATTAGGACGTCCGACGCGCAGAAAAAATCGGACGCTCCGACCCATGTTGCACGAGTTAAGTACTGCTGTTGCAATTACTATTTCTTTATGTTGCGTAGTGGATGTTGTATGAAACATTATGTCAATGTTGCAGTGGGAATTTTCCATCTGCGAATCGGATATCAGAATCATTTGTATACATATTTTCTTGATGTTGCAAGCGCTGATTTCTGATGTTCAATTGTTATTTATCAATGTTGTGACGGACCGTTTGATGAAAAAAATTTGATCAGGGCGCTAGTAGTGCCGAACAAATAAAGGTGAAGGGTAAAAACAAATCTGGATTGTATCTCCCAAAACTACAGAATTTACTCAGAGAGCTCAATAACCATGAGTAAAGCCATGATTTGCATCATCCTATTAATATCCCAACCATTTCATTGCTAATACAAAATCAATAAGTACAAGCATAAGGTGTGAAAAACAAGCACCATACCAGTAACGAGTATCACAAGAAATACAGCAAATGCAATACTTGTGCCATCATACCATCCTTCTTTGATACCCTGGTGAAAATTTAGAGTTAGAAATAAATAAAAATATGTGACTAAAAGTGTATCTGCATAGATAAATTGCTCAGCTTAAACATTGTTTATGAAAGCTTATAAAATAGATTTCCAATACACAAGGGGATAAGCATAAATAACAAACAATTGACAAAACATAACAAAAAAGGAATAAGGAAAACATAGAACAGAATAAAGGAATCGACCTCTGTTGCAATGCCCAAAACTAGAGAAATTACTGCAGCTACGATAAGGATAACTAGCGTCAAATCCTGGCAGGCCTCCCAAAGAAAAACCTGGAGTCTCAAAATGAATCCCAACCAAAAGAACAAAAAATAAAGTAAGCCATTGAAATAGCAATAACCTAAGTAGCGTAATCACAGTTAAATTGGGAAAAGAAGCTTGCCCAAAAGCTCCTTCCTTTCTTGCGAGGATATCTGTTAGCCCCAAAAGCATTTGCCCTGCATGACAAATCTGCCTCATCGCCATGAATTCCCTTCTCTAAGTTGGTTTTCAGTAGATTTGCAAGCCCTTTAACCTAATTTTCAAAGAAAACAGGCATGCATTAATTGGATGTCCATAAATTGCAGACTTAAATTTACTTTCAAAGATGAATGATACATGCCCCTCCATATTCTTGCAGAGCAGAATAATTATGATCCCTAGTCATCACTGTCAGCTGCTCCTCTCCGATTCCGAATCCCCGTGGTAGAATTTCTGCAGACAAAGAAAATAATAAAGTACTACAAAAGTAGTATTGTCGCTTTTGCACAGCTACATATCAAGATGCAGCTAGATCCTTAACTTAATAGCAACAAATCCTTGACAAAGATGTTGATCATGGGATAAGTGTCGTTCAAAATTACAACTACGATACTAACGCTCTGTTGTCTCTGAAACCTAAAAGGCATCCATTCTCCAAAGCAGTTACCTGGTAATTCCCTGTCACCATTCTGCTTTTCCCCAGCCTCTTTGAAGAGTAATGCAGCCTGATTGTATTCAAAATTAAATTTAACAATCAAGAAAAGTGTAGCATTATACAAAAACACATTTCAGAAATAACATAGAAATTAGAAAGCATACCCGTATGACTTGAGCATGAGCCCTAATCTTCCTCCTTATTTGTTCCTTCTCCTCCTCCTTTTTTAGGTCAAGCGTATATCTGAATCGTCGAGAAGCATTGAGGACAAGTGCAGCTTGCTGCGAAAAGGAAAAAAAACATAATAATAACGTGTAAAAAATAGTGCACAGATTACAACAGTTATGACTGCATGTGCAGTAGCATTAGTTGAAGCAAATATTTGGAATAAGCATATCTAAAGCATTGGAAACCATGCATGAACTCATGTCTCATGGATTTCATTTCCCTCGATTGCTGTCTGTTAAAATAAGAAGGTATCTTAAAAGATAGGGTGCTTCCCTGCGATCTTTGTTATTAGAATCTGTGCACTCCAGCTATTTGGCAATCAATCTAGGCCATATGCCTATTTGCAAACTACATCATTTGATGTTAACATATTTTTTGCAATATTACAATTTTACCAAGTTTACTAACATATAGATATTACAGTAGCTGTCAAACTTATATTATTGAGAGCATGAAAAGTCAGTAACATCAAAAAGGAAAATGAACACTAACTGTTAGCCAACCACATTACCACATTCACATTGGTTGAATTATGCAACAATATAGCAGATTCGAAGCACTAGAATTGAGGCCCACATTTGACACTACGCCAAAGAAATCAACATTTCTTCAAAACGAATGTTAATATCAGTTTGGCAAGCCCTCATGTATGGGTGGACAGTGGACTTCTATCTAAATCACAAAGCATAACAGACGCTAAAAAAATCAACTAGCTAACCTGTAGGTTGCTTCAACTTTAATGGTACCATTTTTTTCAAGAAATTGCAGTTAATTGTATTTTTCTTTCAAAGGAGAGACGGATATATTAGAGATGGAAAATGAACAGTAAGAATTATTTTGAAAGAATACATTGCTCATAAAACAGCGGACCTTCGAAAAACGAAATGGATGCTCTAAATTTAGTTACAGAGCAGATAACCCACTGACAACCAACAGGGCCAATAAGAGGATAAATGGTCCTTAGGTTGGATTTTGTCGTGTCAACCGTCAAGTCCACAGGTTTTTTATTGTGTCCATCCTAATGATGTTAGATGGTTTTGTAGTGCAAAATCATACAGTTCATCTACCCCAGATTTTATTCATTCTAAACCTTCATTCTTCTAACTTATTAACAAGCAGCAACATGGTATTTGCTTCAGGTGTTAAGTCTACCCAATAGACTATTCCGATCAGCAAACCAAATTCTGACTTAGCAGTCCCTGTTGTTGGCTCTACACAACACATGCTACCAAAGGGCTGAGGTGTTGGGATGCTAGGATGACTGACAGAATATTGAGGAAACTAAACATTTCAGGATTTGTGGGGGTAGCGGTGAAACACTTCAAATATCATCTTCACCTAGTCTTTTTTTCTTTTTCTGGTTGAGCAAATCCAGAGTATCTCTTTATGAAGCAAAAGCAAGAATGCACCATCCGGCTGTACCCAAAGAGAGCCGACTATTAGACTTAGCAGTTCTAGTTCATCTCACTGAATTGTGGGTTGGGTGTGAAGTGAATTGGGACGGTTAAGGTTTACAACATTCAGAACTACAAATAGTTTACTTACTAAACCAAACGCCACGACAATATATATGCTTCACTAAATCAGACATCAGCACATATATACTAATAATAGCCAAAATCCCGTATGAGACCAGTGCATATATAATTATTAATGTGGACAAAATTGAACCGCATTGCATAGAGTTATACAAAACGACTACAAAAATGCAAGCATTGAACTCAGCGTCCTCGAACTACAGCAGTGGCAGAGAGCACAGCACAGCGAGTTCAAATTGTGGCCGGGAAATGGGGGGTCAGGTACTCAGGTACTCACCCTCCAGCGCCGCAGCCGCTCGACTGGGGCGCGCTTGGCGGGGATGTCGAAGGGGTCGGCGTCCGGACCCCGCACGTCGATGCCGAGCACGTCGGCGCAGTCGTCGTCGCGGCGGCGCTGGTACCGCCCGGGCGACGCCTCGGGCTGCTGCCCCCCAGCCATCGCCGCGCCGCTTCCTCAGGAGAGATGACACCGCACCCCTCCCCGATCTGCAGCCACATTCCACAGTCAAGCAGCGCATGAGCAACCCAACCCATGAATTCCAAAAAAAAACGAGCGGAGCATCCCCCCGCACGGCGGGTGGAGTGCAGTACGGCAGCCACCTCGGGGCGGGTGGGCGCGCGCGGCGAGAGCTACAGGGCTCCGGCGACGCAGTGGCTGGGGAAGGGGGAGGAGTGGCGATGTGGGGTCAGGGGGCGGGTGGGGGGTGGGGGGTACGACGACGGAGGAGGCGTGCGGCGGAGGAAACGAAGCGAATCGGGCGCTTGTCTCGCTCGCTTTCGGGGTTTCCGCGTTGCTTCCCCGCTGGCCTGCCTTTTCCTTCCCGCTTCACGCCTCGGAAGCCCTCGCCCGCTCCTCCTCTTTTGCTTTTGCCCGCCGCGCCTTTACCCCCGCGCTCGAGCTCGCGCCGCGGGGGGTTCCAGTGACGGATCGGCTCCCTTTCGGCGGACGAAGCAGGCCGAGACGAGAAAGAAGGCCGGCGAGCGGCGAGGGAAACGGAGCCCGGGGACGACGACGCCGCTGGGCTGGACGGGACGGCGTGTTCCGTCGCGGTCGTGGGTGACCCTCACGACGCGCAACTCGCAACCGAAACCACTACGTGTTGACTCGCGAACAACGTGTTGACTCGCCTCGCACTCGCGCGCCTGGTGCGGCGCGGCATTGGCGTGGGAATGGGATGGACGCGGCGCGGCTGTCGCGGGCGGCGTGTGGGAGACCAGACCGAGGGGGACTGGGCGGTTTGGAACTCTTTGGATTTTTTTTTGAGATGTGAACTCTTTGGATTTTGCCAGTGGAGTCGCGCTCGCACGTCACGCCTGCTGCATGGGTTTCGCTTGATGGAGATATAAAGGGGGTGCGCTGCGTGTGTTTGTCTTATGCAAGGAGTCCGATTTTTTTAACAAATCCCCGCCTTTTTCTTGTCGTCTGAGTGTCTGATGGCGTCAAGTAGACAGCCAGAGTCTAGTGGCGTCATGTAGCTGTAGGTGACAACTTGAAAAGCATGGTTTGGTTGCCAAACCAAGCTTTCAAGTTGTTGTTATGATGTTTGTAATTTGTGCTAGTGTAGTTCTTGATGCTTTTTAAGTTCAGCGCCCAATAGAATTTCCTTCTTCTGCATTTAAAACGCCCAGTGATGTAATGTTTACTCACACGGGTCATGTTGATTTTTATTTTAAATTTGTACTGAAATCCTGAATAAAGTAAGCGTCCCCTTTCAAAGTGCTGCCTAGCAATAGTAGTATTCTTAGGTTCTTTCAACAAAAAAAAGTACTAGTATGCTTAGTAGAAGTAACTACTATGATTGTTTGGATCTAAGGGATAAACTTTAGACCATATCACCTCAAAGAGAATCATATTAAAAAATTAACAGCAGAACCTCGGAACTAAACTGCGAGACGAATCTAATAAATATATTAACTCATAATTAGCGGATGGTTACTGTAGCATTAATGTAGCACATTATAGATTAATTTGGCTCATTAGATTCGTCTTACAAATTAGCACTCATCTATGCAAAAAAATTTATAAGAAAATTTTATTCAATATTTCTAAATGGTAAAATTTATTTTGATCTGAAAAACTAAAAGAAGTCCCTAAAAACAAACAGGGGCCAGAAGTCCCAACTAAATAAACGCTCCAGATTGTTTTTCAGACTCCAAACCCAACCAGGCCCAAAGCGCGTAGGATGCACGTGACCCTGTATGTTTTAAAAGTAGAATATTTGAGTTTGCGATGAGTCATAACGAGAGAGCTCCAACTCCAAGTAACATGGAACCGGAGCAAGGCATCTTACAGGCTGAATAATATATAGTCCAGTCTGACCAGCATAATAACATGCACTCGCCCTGCAAACCATCTGGGAATCAAATCAACCATGCCAGATCAGCAATACAGCATCTAGCCATGCTTCATCGAGGAGACGCAGCAACCGGGCAGCGAGAGACTGACCGAAGTGAAAGGACTCGGCAGGGGAGAGACCGAACCTCGACTGCCAGACGAGCTCCTTCTGAAACACTCCTATTTTTTAGGAAATCTTTCTACAAAAGGTTTCTAAAATTACGGGTTGAGTACTTATAAAATGTTTTGATTATTTATATGGTAGAGAGAAGTCAACATGGGTCCAACATTTTACTCACTGGTGGAAGAGTAAAAATGGTACGCTGTACTAGTTCGTGGCAGTGGGCTTTTATTGGATATCGATCAAGTTGAACCTGCTACCTCAGATGGGACAGGTTAAAGTTTTGGCCCAATCCTTGCCAGAGTCAAGCCCACCCCACTCAAAACCATTTTGTACCGCTCTTTTCAACTATAGCCAAAATAAAAAGGGAAAACGCGAGTAAAAATAAAAATAAAAATAAAAATAAAAAGGAAAAGGAAAAGGAAAAAATCTAAATTAATTCCATCAACTATATTCAAAATTCAGATAATTCCCTAAACTATCGTTTGTCTCATTTTTTCCCGAAGTTATGCTCGTTGGTTCAAATTACCCCCTAATATAATTAATTTCATCATTTCTCTATGCATAGGTGGAGTTTTAAGTTGAATTTTTACAAGATGATTAGTGCACATATTAATACATGTTATAAAAAGTACATAATAATTTATTATTATTATTTTGATATGTTAGGATATTTAATAATATATTAATCATTGAAGATCAAAATTATATGAAAAATAAGATGAAAAAATTATAACATTTTTTAATATGCATTGTAATGTCCACTACTACCCTGCAAAATTTGAAATTAAATTCAACTTATGTATGGAGAAATAAAAAAACAAATTGTATTATAGGGTAAAATGAACTTAATAGCATAGTTTAGGAGGTAAATTGAATCAAGTTATAATTTAGAGAGTTATTTAGGCTTTTCACTGTACTTGAAGGGAGTAAATTGAACTTTTTTTAATAAAAATAAACAACGGAAGAGGTCTGTGTATTTTTCGGGCATGTATTTTTGTGTGCCTAGTAGTGGACTTGTTTGTAGGAGTAAATCGTAGACGGCTATAACTCACCCAGGGCGGATCACTCTGATTGGATCTGCTCGCGCCCAGAACGAACCTCTCAACGATCGATGCTAGCTTGCCCCTAGGATCAAGCAAGATCCTAGATTCGTAAAGCAAATCACAAAGCAAAAGGCCAAAAGAGCAAAACGGGAAAGCGAAGGAAGGAACAGTAGCCGGCCGGGTCACCACCGCCGGTGCTGGCCAGGCCGGGGAACACCTACGTACCTCGGCTAAGCTAGCTGATGCTCGATCGGCCGCGGCGGCGCCGGCCGCCGGAGAAGAAATGGCCACAGCGCACGCCTGTTGCAGGACTTGCGCTCGATTAGGAGCTCGTAAGCGCACGCCTGCTGCAGGACTTGGCGCGTACGGGGCGACACAGCTTTATATAGGGTTGTGTTGTGTGTCAGGGACTCAGGGCAGCTAGCAGCTTCGTTTAGCCAGAAGCCTCGGCTTAGCCCGTGTTTAGATCCAAAAGACAAAGTGTAAAATTTTTGTAAATCACTTGCATGGTATACTAAATATAGTTAAAAAATAAATCACATTACACAAATGGACTGTAAATCGCGAGACGAATCTAATGAATCTAATTAGGACGTGATTAGACACTAAATTACTATGTTAATGCTATAGTAAATATGCTCTAATGATGGATTAATTAGGCTCATTAGATTTGTCTCGTAGTTTACAGACGATATCTGTAATTAGTTTTGTAATTAATCTACATTTAATATTTCAAATGTTGAAAATTCTCTTTCAAAAACGCAAAAATACAAAATACAAAATGATCTAAACACACTCTTATTTCTTTGATTCTGTGAGCGCTGCAGCGACTGGCCCTGCTGAGGAGGAAGCTTGCTGGGGCAGGTGAGCAAAAAGCAGCGGCGCCATGGATGCGCCACCGTCGTCCCAGCTGGCGTCGCCGCCTTTGTTTGGCTTTGTTTGGCTCTAGGACTCTTTTCAAAAGTCCCTATCATATCAAAAGGAATTTTACTATTTTATATTATTAAATAAAATCTGTTTATAAATGTTTTTTTGACAGCTGAGTGCTTTTTCGCGAGACGAATCTAATGAGCCTAATTAATTTATAATTTGCTACAGTGATGCTACAGTAACCATTCGCTAATCATAGATTAAGATACCTCATTAGATTCGTCTCGCAGTTTAGCCCTAGAGTTCTGCAGTTAGTTTTATAATTAATATTTATTTAATACTTCTAAATACTAAAAAGTTCCAGAGACTTAAAAAAAGTCCCTGAAACCAAACAACCCCTAGTTGCTAGCTACTCTTCTTGCTAGCAGCTGTAGCTTTTGGAATTTCGCGTCGCTGGCCGGTGGCGTTCCCTTTTTATAGACGACCACTCCTACCTTCGGCAATCTTAAAAAAAACTACTACCTTCGGCGAGATGCGGCAGTAAACTGGCTGCGTTTAGTTTGCAAAACGTTTGAGGAAGTTTGAGTTTTTGTACTCTACACATTTCGTTTTTATTTGATAATTAATATTTAATTATAGACTAATTAGATTTAAAAAATTCATCTCATATGAAATAGTTAAACTGAGTAATTAGTTATTTTTTTCAACTACATTTAATGCTCTATGTATGTGTCCAAAAATTTGATGTGTTCGTATAGTGGCGGGATGTTCTACGTGAATCCACGTTGGAAGGGCATGTAAGAAATGTTTTGGGTAGCCGCTGGTGTATGCTGGTGTTTCCGAGAATTTAGTTTTAAGTACTCGATTTTTTAATGATAAGATTTATTATGTATTTATACGGCATGTATGCACGGTGCTAGTGCTGTCTTCACTCCACATCGGTGTTCGTTTGTTGCTAATTTTCAATGCGCGGCTGAAAGGAATCTGTTAGTTGTATGGTTGAAGAGGCGGAAGCAAGGAGGAACCTTAAACCTTGTACGGTATTGGATTTAGGATACATGCATCTTGTCTACCACATGCCAACTCGATCGTTACACATTTGAAATTCTGGATGGACCATGTATGTGTCGTAACAAGCGCCAAACCCGCCGAATGACTGCGACGATGATGATGCAGGCGTGCAGCTAACCCTGCAAATGGGTTGGAACCAAACTATCTCCATATCAATCCATTCTCATGAGAAAAATTAATATTAATCACTTAACTTCAAACCACCACTACCACCACACACCAATTCAGCCCAGATATTTTAATTAATAATATAATAAACTATTGGTCAAACTATGGTTACAATCCAATAAGAATCCGTTTCCAAAAAAATTATAGTGTAGATCTTATCACACTATTTTACACAGAATAGCTGCTAGTTATACTGAATCATCTTAAAAAAATTTCAGTCAATATCCATAAAATTTTATAGCGTGAACGTGAAGTTTTATTTCTAGAGTCCGGCTCTTATGTGTGGTCCATGTGTAGATCTATCCATACTACTTTGCACAGAGTAACTGCTAACCATACAGAGTCATATTCAACAAAATTTAGTCAATTTCGATAAAAATTTATAGTGTGAACGTGAGATTTATTTTCAGGGTGCTCTTGATGTGGGTCTCAGATGTAATTCTAGTCACACTGCTTTGCGCAGAATAGCTGCTAGTTATACTGAGTCATCTCCAACAAATTTCAGTTAATTTTGATAAAAAAATTTATAGTGTGAACGCGAGATTTTATTTCTAGGGTCCGGCTCTTGATGTGGGACCCACGTGTAATTCTAGTCACACTACTTTGCACAGAGTAGCTGCTAGTCATACTAAATCATATTTAATAAATTTCAGTCAATTTCGATAAAAAATTATAGTGTTAACGCGAGGTTTTATTTACAGAATCCGGCTCTTAATGCCACATTTATATATAACCATACTATTTTACACAAAATATCTATTTCAGCACACCCCAACTCGCATTTACATATAACCTAATTCACTCCAGTCTATTACCTAATACAATCCATTTTAACACACCCCAACACCCTCAATATCAAAACCCAACTCATCGAAACCATTTCTTTTTTTTTTGAAGCAATCGAAACCATTTCAACCCAATGCATTTGCAGGGCTACCTGCAGCACTGGCGCCTGCAATGATGTCACTTCTTCGCGGCCCTTGGATTCCAATTCGATGGAAGATTCAAGCCAATTACCCGTTGTAACTGACGAAGCTTAGGCTGCATATGATCTCTGCATTTCTGCAATGCATACTGAGGTTGTGTTTAGATGATGAAAATTTTTAGATTCGGGTACTGTAGCACTTTCGTTGTTATTTGGCAATTAATATTCAATTATGAACTAATTAGATTTAAAAGATTCATCTCGTCATTTACAGTTGAACTGTGCAATTAGTTAGTTTTTTAAACTGTATTTAATACTCCATATATATATCCGAAGATTCGATGTGATAGATACTATAGCAAATTTTTTTGCCAACATGATTCGTCCAGCTCCCCATGCGACCACACAGTCACAGGCTCACAGCAAGGCAGGGTGGCAGACTGAACCGTAGCCTTGGACGGAACGGACCCCTACGGGAGTCATTGAAGGACAGGGCGCAGCCGGACGAGTAGCAATTTCGTGTATGGTCACCTCTGTCGGTATGGAAGATGCATGCGGTTGCTTGAGCAAACATAGGGGTGTTTAGTTGTCGAAAAAGTTTGGATTTGACTACCGTAGCATATTTTATTATTATTTAATAATTAATGTCTAATTATGAATTAATTATTATTATTATATTCATATTGTAGGAATCAATTAGACTATATAATTAGTTATTTTTTTAATTGTATTTAATATCCATACATATGTTCGAAAATTAGATGTTAACAATCATGCATTGCCACCCAAACACTGACCAACACAGGCTACAGAATGGCAAATGTTTATCCTATCCATCCTTTGTGGCTGGCTGGCAGCCCGGCCTCTTGGCCTCTTGGACACCGTGATGAAGACTGAACCGTACAGGAGGCAGTCTGAATCTTACTGTACGTGCTAAGTCATCTGCGAAGACCTCGAGAAACTTTCGAGTAATTTTGCTGCTGATCTAGTCGGCGCCCTTTTCTTTTAGACCATTCTTGTCGGTACCCCAGGACTGGGGTACCCCCTCTTGCTGTGACTAGGCAAGAGCCTTAGTAGTCATCCTTGACTACAACCAAACAGCCGGACCCCTGCAGTCCGAAGTCCTGTCCTCCCGACAAAGGTCCGGACCTGTTCCGCGGCCGGGGAAGGTCTGGGAACGCCACGTGTCCCAGGAAAAACAGGCGCTCAAGCGCAAGCAGCCAGGGCTCCGGACCTCCCAAGGAATCCAGACCCCCGCGGGGTCCCGGACCCCTCATAGGGTCCTGGATAGCAACCGGACCCCTCTCGAAGGGAAAGTTTGGACGCCCCGCCTCAGGGCGGTCCGGGGCCGACACGTGTATGAAGTCCTTGGTCTCCATATTGAGGTCCACCTACCTTCGCATTCATTGCAGTAGGTGGGCATCCACTTTGATATAGTGGAAGCCGAGGCGTTTGACTGACCAGGGGGCACTATTGATCGCGTATTACCAAGGCAGTGGAGCCGATGGCGCCGCCCATGCCGCGTCTGCCAGTCTGCCGTAACAGTCGGATACGACGGCTCGGCTTCACCCATTATGACGCTACATAATAGCCTCAGCAGGCCACGCCGCAAGCTACGCTACTCCAACGGGCACCTAGCTGACGGAACAAGAGAAGACCCCTGTGACAGGAGAGCAGCAGTACGCATATCGAAGGAAAGATTCGCTACCACTGTAGCCGCATTCACGTTGGGCCCACCTGTCGGGGCATCGACGTCCTATGTATCCGCTCCCCCTTGATCTATAAAAGGAGGGAGCGCCGCTAGAAAACCTCAGGCTGGGCAAGAGCCAAGGCCAGCAGAGGATAGGTTCATTCACACAACCGAGACAATACATCTCCCAGTGGACGTAGGGTATTACGCTCCGGCGGCCCGAACCACTCTAAATCGAGTGTTCTTGAGTCCTTGTCTCAGCGAAGATCCAGCCCCATCGCCTAGTACTTCCCCGAGTACTCCCTCACTGGGAATAGGCGGGTGCGCTCCGCCACCCGGCTGTGGGTACCCCTAAAAATCCCCACGACATTGTGGCGCTGTCCGTGGGGAGGACAGGCGTTGGCTGGATCCTCAGGCCTCTAGGCTGTGTTCTCCCTCTGCAACGGCGAACTTGAAGATGAAGGAAGGCACACTCACTCCGCATGCTATGGCACCGGCACTCCGACGCCCTCGGTGCGGCGGCGCACGGCAGCGGCGCCTGCTGTGTGTCGCCACCGCGACACCTCAGAGCCGGCGTAGCAACGCACAGCGGAGGCGCCGCTGCGCGCCGCTGCTCCTACGTCGACTCAAGGTTTTCTCTCAAGCAACGGCCACGCCTCCTCAGCGGTGGCATGGTGTCGGCTCAAGGCTTTCTCTCAACATGGAGCCTGGAGCCGACGGCCATCCCGGAGGAAGTTGACCGTGTCGTCCCGCCGTCTCCAGCGCCGGAGATCCACCTCAGCGTTGCTCGGTGCTGCTGCAGACAGGACCCCGCCACCTCGTGCGGGGGCCCCTGGCGCTAGCACCAAGGACAAGCCGGCGAACGACCGCACTTCTCCACGCGTCGCACCGGTCCATCTGCTGCGCAAGGGCTCTGGTTTCCATCGGCAACGGCGACAGCAGGGGGAGGGGGCCTCTTCCATTCAAAGCCAAAGAATTTGTCTCATGCCATGTAAGCATGTGACAGCTCTTAGGCAAGGAGGGGTCCCCCGAGCTCCCGAGGTGATGCTGGATGATGCGGTTCAGGCACGTTCAGGGCGCCTTCACCTCCGAAGAAGAACACGCTGTATAGCATGCAGCCGTAGGTTACTCCTAAGAAAGGAATGAGAGATTTTCTCCTTTGTAATAGCGTGGTGTCTACGTGTGTGTCCAGAGCGGTCAAGGTCCGACCTTGTAAACCCGACCTCTGGCCCTATCACACAAACAGGCAAAAGCGGTCCGGAGCGGTGGAGGTCCGTCCTCGTAATCCCGACCTCCGATGTATACCGTGACAACCACAATAATAAAGGAGATTTTCCTCCTCAGTTTTGCCTAGGCTCCACCCTGATTACATTTATTCGCCTTGGTTTAACTATTCTTTTCTCTTGACCGGAGTTTCCCTTATTGCTAACAATCCAAGTTAAGTTGCTGGCTTGTGGTCAGGTAAAGACACCCCTTCTAGCTGGAAGGCGGTCCGGACCCCTAAGGACCTGCTCTGGAGAAGTGGTATTTGTATCCTGGGGTAGAGAAGCTCCGCGTGGCTTAGCCTGGTAATGTACCCTAAGTTTACGTACTTCACTACCCTGTTACAAGTACTCTAGTATCCAGGACTGCTGACTTTAGAGGTCCCGGGCTCTCTTCTAGTATAAGGCTTGGTTTCTTTGCACCTTACTATGAGGTCCGGTAACATGCTTCATCGGATTGTCAGCCACGGTCGCTCCAAGTCCACTCCGGTGGCCCGCTCCGGCGGAGACCGCTCGCCACGGTCGCTCCAAGTCCACTCCGGTGGCCCGCTCCGGCGGAGACCGCTCGCCACGGTCGCTCCAAGTCCACTCCGGTGGCCCGCTCCGGCGGAGACCGCTCGCCACGGTCGCTCCAAGTCCACTCCGGTGGCCCGCTCCGGCGGAGACCGCTCGCCACGGTCGCTCCAAGTCCACTCCGGTGGCCCGCTCCGGCGGAGACCGCTCGCCACGGTCGCTCCAAGTCCACTCCGGTGGCCCGCTCCGGCGGAGACCGCTCGCCACGGTCGTTCCAAGTCCACTCCGGTGGCCCGCTCCGGCGGAGACCGCTCGCCCCGGTCGCTCCAAGTCCACTCCGGTGGCCCGCTCCGGCGGAGACGGTCGACAAAAGCCGGGTCCGGGAAGTAGTGCTACCCCCTGAGCGATCCGAAGTCCGTGTAGCCGCTTAGCTTGGTTCTGTACCCTAAGCCTACACCTTCGTCGCCCCGTGGAGAGCACTCTAGTACCTAAACCAGGCAACAATCATACCGGCCTCAGGGGTCCGGGATGCCCACTCTCTCCAAGAGCACACCAACGCAGTCAAGTTGCGTCGGAACACATCACGGTGGTGGCCCCACCCGCGGGTTCATACCTCTCCCGAGGTGGGCCCGGGGGCCACTGTCGGTACCCCAGGACTGGGGTACCCCCTCTTGCTGTGACTAGGCAAGAGCCTTAGTAGTCATCCTTGACTACAACCAAACAGCCGGACCCCTGCAGTCCGAAGTCCTGTCCTCCCGACAAAGGTCCGGACCTGTTCCGCGGCCGGGGAAGGTCTGGGAACGCCACGTGTCCCAGGAAAAACAGGCGCTCAAGCGCAAGCAGCCAGGGCTCCGGACCTCCCAAGGAATCCAGACCCCCGCGGGGTCCCGGACCCCTCATAGGGTCCTGGATAGCAACCGGACCCCTCTCGAAGGGAAAGTTTGGACGCCCCGCCTCAGGGCGGTCCGGGGCCGACACGTGTATGAAGTCCTTGGTCTCCATATTGAGGTCCACCTACCTTCGCATTCATTGCAGTAGGTGGGCATCCACTTTGATATAGTGGAAGCCGAGGCGTTTGACTGACCAGGGGGCACTATTGATCGCGTATTACCAAGGCAGTGGAGCCGATGGCGCCGCCCATGCCGCGTCTGCCAGTCTGCCGTAACAGTCGGATACGACGGCTCGGCTTCACCCATTATGACGCTACATAATAGCCTCAGCAGGCCACGCCGCAAGCTACGCTACTCCAACGGGCACCTAGCTGACGGAACAAGAGAAGACCCCTGTGACAGGAGAGCAGCAGTACGCATATCGAAGGAAAGATTCGCTACCACTGTAGCCGCATTCACGTTGGGCCCACCTGTCGGGGCATCGACGTCCTATGTATCCGCTCCCCCTTGATCTATAAAAGGAGGGAGCGCCGCTAGAAAACCTCAGGCTGGGCAAGAGCCAAGGCCAGCAGAGGATAGGTTCATTCACACAACCGAGACAATACATCTCCCAGTGGACGTAGGGTATTACGCTCCGGCGGCCCGAACCACTCTAAATCGAGTGTTCTTGAGTCCTTGTCTCAGCGAAGATCCAGCCCCATCGCCTAGTACTTCCCCGAGTACTCCCTCACTGGGAATAGGCGGGTGCGCTCCGCCACCCGGCTGTGGGTACCCCTAAAAATCCAGCCGGGCCCAGAGCAGCTCCGGTGCGTCGTCAGGGGACGTAGGCCGGCGGAGGCTACTCCGGGGCGACGGGACCCTGGTGTCGGAGCCCGCCGCGAAGCGCCAGAGGTCTTCCGAGGGCGCAGGCCAGGGTAGCTCCCGGGCTGCTGGCCCCCACGGGTCCTCTGGCGTAACTGGACCACCACCATCGCCGCCGAAGAATTCATCGTGCCGGCAGCAAGAGCGGCCGCAGCAGGAGCAGCCGCAGGAGCAGCGGCAGCAGGTACGCGGACGGGAGCAGCAGCAACAGGAGCGACCCCGGGCTGCTCCCATGCCGCAGTCGCAGGTACAGCAGCAACGGGCGCAGGCCCGGGTTACGCCTGTATCGCAGCTGCAGGGGCAACAACAGCAACAGCAACAGCAGCAGCCGCAAGAGAAGAGGCCCGGGCTCCGGGGACGCTGGGTCCCCGGTTCTGCTGGGTTAGTGTCATCTTGCTCTCCTCCCTTGCGCCGGTGTTCTGTTTTTTTTTGTGTTGACGGCTTTTCTGCTTTGCTACCAGGGCTTCCCGCCCCAGCGGTTCTTCTACCACCGTTGGCACATCAGCAGGTGCCCGGGCGGCAGCGACCTCGGCATCGACAGCGACGGTGGCAGTAGGTGCGGGACCCTCAGGTACGGCGTCCTGTTGCTAACTCCGTGACACATGATGCGATGCTGACTGTCATGCCATTTCCAGACTCTGCAGGGCTCAGTGCAGCAGCGGCAGCGGCGGTGGCGCCGGTGCTGGGTGCAGCCGCTCCTGACGTATTGGTGGCGGGGGCACTCGATGCGGCCGCGTCTGCCACGGCAGCAGCGGGAGCACCGAAGTTAGGCCCGGCCGCGGCCGACTTGTCGGCAGCGGGGGCACCAGAGCTGGGTCCGGCCGCGCCCGACTCGGCGGCAGCGGAGGTGCCGGAGCTGGGCCCGACGGCGCCCGACTCGGCGGCAGCGGAGGCGCCGGAGCTGGGTCCGATGGCGCCCGACTCGGCGGCAGCGGAGGCGCCGGAGCTGGGCCCGGACGCGCCCGACTCGGCGGCAGCGGAGGCGCCGGAGCTGGGCCCGGTCGCGCCCGACTCAGCGGCAGCGGAAGCGCCGGAGCTGGGCCCGGACGCGCCCGACTCGGCGGCAGCGGAGGCGCCGGAGACAAGTGCTGCAGCGGAAGCCCCTACCTCCAGCTCCGGTCCTGTTGCGGAGGAAGAGTTGGAGGTGGTGTTTGGCAGGCGGCTCCTGCAGCTCCAATCCCCGGAGGAGGATACGACTCCGCTTCCTCAGGTGCTGTTGCGAGTTCGGCGTTCGATTGAGGAGGCAACCTCCTCCGCCGAGGTGGCCTTCCGGCGGGAGTGGTCTGCGCTGGAGAGCGAGCGTCAGCGCCTCTCCGACTGGCACACCCGCCTGGAGGCGCACACGAAGGCTGAAGCCTCCCACGCCGCGGAAACTCGGTCAAAGCTCAAGGCGGACCAAGCGGCCTACCGAGTCAACCTTAAGAAGGTGTTTGACCGAGAGCTTGCAGTGTCAAGCCGAGAGAAATCCTTGGCGCAGCGGGAGCAGGACTTCACCCTGGAGGTTGTTGGGTTCGCTGCTCAGCGGTCCGACCTCGAGGCTCACCTCGCAGCCCAGCAATCAGAGCTGGAGACTCGCAGCGAGGACCTCGAGGTCCGGAGGCAGGAGCTCGACGTCTTCTCTGCGACTCTGCAGGGATGGCGTGAACAACTGCAGGAGAGAGCCCGCCAGCTGACTGCCGACGAGGCGGACTTGGAGGAGGACCGGAAGTCTCTTGCCAAACGGGAAGCTCACGCCACCGCCATAGAGAAGGAGCTTGAGCGCCAGCGAGAGTCGCTCAAGAAGCGGAAGGTATACGCGGAGCAGAAGGAGACCAAGCTGGAGGAGCGGTCCCGCGGACTCGAGGAGAGGTCCCGCGAGCTCGAGGAGAGGTCCCGCGAGGTGGAGGTGGCCAAGGCGGCCTTGGACACCCGGGTGCAGGAGGCTGTCCGGGAGGCGGTCCAGAAGCACCAGGAAGACCAGCGCGCTGGAGCCCAGCGGATCGCTGACTGGGCGGCCGAAGCGAGCCTCGCACTGGTGCCATTTGGAATGAGCCCAATCCAGGTGGCGCAGCCGCCAGCTTCGATAGCTGACGCCCTCCCAGTGTTGAGCTCCGCTTCGGATAGGCTCCAGCGCCTGGGGCCGGTCCTTACTGGACAGCTTGAAACCGAGGGCCGCGAGCTGATCCGGATGGTGGCGGAGCACATCCTGACCTGCCTCCGGAGCCACGACCCGGCCATCTCGCTGGCGCCCGTGGTCGATGGCCCTGTAGCAGAGACGGAGGCCGCCGCTCGGGACAGCGTGCGGGAGGTCGTTGACTTCGTCGCCGCCTACTTCAAGCGAGAGCCTGCGGACCCTTAGGCTGGGGATTGTATCTTTTTTCTTTTGCATTATGTAACAAACATTGTATTAGTTGAAAGTTTTTGAAATAGAAGAAACTTCAACTTAGCTGTTTGGCGGTTGTTGATTTGCGGTATGCGGCACCCCGGCGCCCTGGCCCCCTGGCGGATAGGTTCAGTTGTCTGGACCTGTCTGCCATCTTGGGCATAGGTGTCACATAGCCTGCAAGGCGAGCAAGCGCCTTGTTCCCTGCGTGGTATACAGGAGTACAGAGAGAAGAATCAAATTTGCTTATATGGTAGCAATGATACTGCAACTTAGCTATTTGACGCATGCAGAATCCATCCATGATGTGTGGGACAAAGCGGATGCCTGGGCCCCCTGGGAGAGAGACTCAGCTGCTGTGAGTCTGTCTACCACCGAGATTGGCTCTTATCCTGCATGAAAGCTTTGAAGCAGATACTCGGCCCCCCTGGTAGATAGGCTCAATGGTTTGAGACTGTCTACCACCGGCCAGGTTTGAACCTGTGTATCACCTCAAAGTTATAGCTTAGAGCAGACCCGCGGGCTCATTCCTGACTAATCCCAGGCTTGGTACCAGGTCTAGGACTCTAGATGCGCAGGTCCAGGTAGCTCTGTACTTGTTACAGAGTGGGGGAGTGCGTAGGCTTAGGGTCGGAACCAGGCTAAGGCGCTACGCAGGGCTCCGGACCACTCCAGGAAACAGTACGATCTTTCCGGACCCGGCTTCTTCGTCCTAGACCCTTCGCAGCAGTGGGTGAGGTCACTTTGCTGTGCTCGATCCTTTGAGATATAGTGCTGGACACGCCGTGTTGGACTTAGGAAGCCAGCTCTTGAGCTGGGTCGAGGTCCGGGCCCCCAATTACCTGGCTTCAGGTACTAGAGTACTCGTTACAGGGTGGTGGAGAGTGCAGGCTTTTGGGTACGGAACCAGCTAAGCGGCTACACTGTACTCCGAACCACCCCAGGAAACAAGTACCCGCTCCCCAGAGTAGGTCCCTAGGGGTCCGGACCCCTCTCCTGCAGCAAGAGGGTCCGGACCTGTACGGTAGTCCAGCAGCTCAATGCAGATCTTAGTTGCAGCAACAAGAGTAGAGGTCCCGCGGGGGTTAGAAAAAAGCGAAAATTACGAGAATCGAAATGCGTAATTTAACTTTGACACAAAGACAGAATTAGGAAAAAATCTTTCCTTTGCAATCTCGATGTACATGGCTTGCGCGATGGATGTCAGAGGCCGGGTTTATGAGGTCGGACCTCTACCGCTCTGAGCCGCGCGTTAGCCGCTAGTGCGATGGATGCCAGAGGTCGGGTTTACGAGGGTAGCCCTCAACCGCTCCGGGCCGCACGCTAACTCTATCTTATTACAAAGGAAAGGTTATTTCCCTGCTCTGCCTAGGTGTAAAACTTACGCAGATGCTCTATGTTCCACGGGTTGGGCAGCGGTACTCCGTCTTCTGTGGCGAGGCGAACACATCCGGGCCGGCATACCTCTGTAACCTTGAAAGGCCCCTCCCAGCTGGGGGAGAGTTTGTGGAGCCCCGCTCGGTTCAGGATCCGTCTGAGGACGAGGTCGCCAGCCCGGAGCTCCCTACTGTGCACGAACCGTTGACGGTAGCGCCGGAGCGCCTGGTTGTAGCGTGCATTTCGGATCGCTGCTCGCCACCTTCGCTCGTCAACGAAGTCCACGTCGTCGCACCGCAGCTGCTCCTGCATGGATTCGTCAAAGGCCTGGACCCGTGGTGAGCCCAGGTGAATTTCTGGGGGAAGGCATGCTTCAGCCCCGTAGACCAGGAAGAACGGAGTCTCCCCGGTGGCTCGGCTGGGTGTGGTCCGGTTGCCCCATAGTACACATGGAAGCTCGTCAACCCATTTGGCACCATGCTTTTTCAAGCAGTTGTAGGTGCGGGTCTTGAGTCCCCTGAGGATCTCTGCATTCGCTCTCTCAACCTGTCCATTGCTGCGGGGATGTGCCACGGACGCAAAGCATAGCTGGATGCCAATGTCCTCACAGTACTCTTGGAAAAGTCTGCTTTTGAATTGGGTCCCGTTGTCCGCGATGATGCGGTTTGGGACGCCAAATCTGCACACAATGGACCTGAGGAATGCGACTGCTGATTTCTTAGTAATGTTCACCACAGGAGTAACCTCCGGCCACTTAGTGAACTTGTCGATGGCAACATAGAGGAACCGGTACCCGCCGACAGCCCGGGGGAAAGGCCCCAGGATATCCACACCCCACACAGCAAATGGCCATGAGGGCGGGATCATCTGTAGAGCTTGAGCTGGGGTGTGTATTTGTTTTGCATGGAACTGGCATGCTTTGCAGGACCTTACCAGCTCAGCCGCATCCTGGAGTGCTGTTGGCCAGTAGAAGCCGTGCCGAAAGGCCTTGCCAACAAGCGTGCGAGAGGAGGAATGACTTCCGCACTCGCCTCCATGGATCTCCGCAAGCAGTTCGCGGCCCTCTCCCTGGGAAATGCATCGCATGAGGACTCCGTTGGCGCCACGGCGGTAGAGATCCCCTTCTACCACCGCGTAGCGTTTAGCCAATCGGACTATGCGCTCAGCGGACACATCGTCATCAGGGAGGATGTTATCCTTCAGGTAGTCCCGGATCTCGGAGATCCATGCATCGGGAGCTCCCAAAGCAGATAGGGGTGGTTCTGTGAGGTCAACAGGCTCCTCAACAGAACACACAGCCCTAGTTGGGCACCATAGGTGGAATACTGCCGGGACCGCTAGCTTCGAGGTGCCAGCTTGATCCCCGTCACCCGGCTCGGCAGGCTGGGCGGTAGGTTTCAGCAGCCGTCTTTCAAAGACACCCTCAGGCACAGAAGCCCAGGTAGATGCTCTCGCAGAGAGATCATCTGCTGCTGAGTTGTGCTCGCGGGGAACGTGTTGTAGTTCCAAGGCGTCGAAATCCTTCTCGAGCTTCCTCACGTGTATGAGGTATGCCGCGAGCTGGGGATTATTGCAGTTGCAATCCCCTCGGACCTGCTTAATGATTAGCTGGGAGTCCCCCTTCACCAGAAGCTGCCGGACCCCCAATGAGAGGGCTTGGGTCAGGCCGAAGATCAGAGCCTCGTATTCCGCCATGTTGTTGGTGGCCTTGAACTCAAGGTGCACCATGTACTTCAGCTGATCTTCGTTTGGGTCGATGAGGACCACACCAGCTCCGGCCCACTTCTCGCGGGCGGACCCATCAAAGAAGAGTGTCCAGTGAGGCTCGGTGAAGACTGGTGTCCTGATTTCCGGCTCCGGGGGTCCAACATTTATGGCCGGACCTCCAGGGTTGCTTGGGGAAGGAGTCCACTCCGCTATGAAATCAGCCAGGATCTGGCTTTTGACCGCATGGCGTGGCTGGAATTCCAGTTGGAACTCCGCCAGCTCTGCTGCCCACTTGGCGATATTGCCTGTGGCGTTGGAATTGTGTAGAATCGCTCTTAATGGGTAAGAGGTCACTACAACAACTCGGTGTGCTTGAAAGTAGTGGCGCAGTTTCCTGGACGCAATAAGTATTGCATAGATAAGCTTATGCGTCTCAAGATACCTGGCCTTTGCCTCGTGGAGGACTTCACTGACGTAGTAGACTGGCTTTTGGACGGTCCGGACCCTAGTTCCTGGGTCCAGTTCGTCCTTGTCCACCGCATCTGTCCCTTGGGCCCCCAGTGGTTCTGGGCTCCCAATGGGATGAGGCTCCTCCGGACCTGCCTGTGCGGGGCCCGGACCTTCAAGCTGGGGTGAGGCTGACGGGCCCCCGTGTCCGGGGTCCGGCTCACCATCCTCGGCCAAGAGGACCTTGGTGCTCCCCTGGCGGGTTTGCTCCATCCTTTCGGCGACCAGCACCATGCTGACCGCCTCCGCAGATGCAGCAAGATACAGAAACAACGGCTCACCGGGTTCTGGTGCCACCAATACTGGCAGCGAGGTGAGGTGCTGCTTCAGCTCCTGGAAGGCCTGTTCAGCCTCTTCGGTCCATGAAAATGGACCGGACCTCCTTAACAGCTTGAAGAAGGGAAGGGCCCTCTCAGCCAGCCTCGATATGAAGCGGCTAAGAGCAGCGAGAGATCCAGTAAGCTTCTGGACGTCCTTGATGCGGCCAGGAGGCCTCATTGCCTCGATCGCCTTGATCTTGGCTGGGTTTGCCTCGATGCCTCGATGCGAGACCAGGAAACCCAGCAGCTTCCCTGCTGAGACGCCGAAGATGCACTTCTCTGGGTTCAGCTTCGTGCGGGTGGCGCGAAGACGGTCGAAGACGAGGGACAGGTCCTCCACTAGTGTTGATCCTACCCTAGTCTTGACCACAATGTCATCGACATAAACCTCAACAATATCTCTAATTAGATTACAGAAGGTTTTGCTCATAGCTCGCACAAACGTGGGTAAGGCATTCCTTAGACCATACGGCATGACAATGTAGCAATAAAGCCCATCTACTGTTACAAAGGCAGTATGCTTCCTATCCTCTCTAGACATCTGAATCTGGTGGAAACCAGAGTATGCATCTAGGAAAGACAAAAGATCACACCCGGAGGTGGAGTCCACGATCTGATCGATACGCGGAAGAGGGTAGGGGTCTCTTGGACATGCCTTGTTGAGGCTGGTGTAGTCGATGCACATCCGGAGCTTCCCGTTGGCTTTTGGGACGACGACCGGATTGGCCAACCACTCGGGATGGTGGACCTCCTCGATGAAGCCAGCGTGTAGGAGCTTGTGGACTTCTTCGCGGATGAAGTTCTGCCGCTCCACAGACTGCTTCCGAGGTTTTTGGCGCACCGGCGTGGCGTCGGGGTAGATCCTCAGATTGTGCTCGATCACTTCCCTGGGGATCCCGGGCATCTGCGACGGTTCCCAGGCGAACACGTCGACATTTGCCCGGAGGAAAGCGATGAGCGCGTCTTCCTATTTCTCCTCCAGGTTCCCCGCGATGCGGGTGGTCCTGGTGGAGTCCGCCCCAATCTGTACCGACTTCACGGGAACTTGGTCCGGATCAGATGGTTGGACCTTGGGAGCCTTTGCAGGCGCCCTGGGTTGCGAGGTGGACGGATCCTCCTCGGAGCGTGCAGCCTCTGCCGCCAGAGTGTGCAGTCTCTCAACTGCAGCAACGGCAGCGGTGCGGTCGCCCTGCACGGTGATGACTCCGGCAGGGGAAGGCATCTTCAAGACCAAATACCCATAGTGGGCAATGGCCATGAAGCGGTAGAGTGCCGGTCGGCCAATGATAGCGTTGAACGGGAGGTTCACCTCCGCAACATCAAACATGACGCTTTCTGTGCGGAAGTTTTCCTCGGTCCCGAACGTAACCGGCAATGTGATGCTCCCCAGGGGGAACACCGGATGTGGGCCCACTCCGGAGAATGGGCGAGAGGGAGTCAGCTTGGACTCTGGGATCTGCAGCTGCTTAAATGCTGCATAACTGATGACGTTGAGGCCAGCCCCACCGTCAATCAGCACGTGGTAGAGCCTCACGTTGGATATGACAGGAGCCGTGACTAAAGGTAGCACACCAGCTCCAGCCATATTCTCCGGGCAGTCGGATGGCCCGAAAGAGATGGTGGTGTTCATCCACCTCTGGTGCGGCGCCGCCCTCGGGACCCCCGGCTTCGCCGAAAGGACCTCCCGGCGAAGGGTCTTCACGTCCCGCCGGGAGACAAGCTCCCAGCTCCCGCCATACATCACGTACAGCTTCTTGCGGCGGTCGCCGTTGTCGGAATCGGAGTCGTCGTTGTGATAGACGCCCTTCAGCTCTCGAGCGGGGGATTGGTACCCCAGCTCCTTCTCCCCGGCTGCGGCCCTGCTGTCAGAGGCCTTCTCCTTGCCGGCCCGCTGGCGAGGAGGGGGTGAGTCATCCTTAGAGGACTGCTCCCGCCGCCCACTGACCCGTTTCGCGAGCTTTTGGATCTCGCGGCAGTCAGCAGCGCTGTGGCGAGCGGTGGGATGCACTGGGCATGAACCTCCGCTCCCACCTTGCGGGCGAGGGCGTTTGCCGTGTGTATTCTGGCCCCCAGCCGCTGCCGCCGCAGCCGGCGCCGCTGGTGGCGCTGCTGCTGCAACGACTGGTCCGCCAGAATGCGGCTCCCCACGACCCCGGTTCTTCTTCTTCTTCTTGCCACCGCCCTGAGCGGTAGCGCTGGAGCCACCAGCCTTGGTGTCTCCGTCTTGGGGGGCTGAGTGCCATGCACGGCCCTCGGCGGCCCTGGCACACTTGTCTGCCAGGGAGAAAAGCGTAGTGACGCTTTCCACCTCGTGCGTCGCCAGCTTCTCGAGCATCTTCTCATCACGTACCCCCTGACGGAAAGCAGTAATAATAGATGCATCTGAGATACGAGGAATGGTACCCCGTACCTTAGTGAAGCGCGAGATGAAAGCCCGAAGCGTTTCCCCGGGTTTTTGCCTCACGGCGTGAAGGTGTGCCTCCACACCATGCTGCTGGTAGGCGCTGGCGAAGTTCGCTGTGAACCTTGCACAGAGCTCTTCCCAGGACTGGATCGTCCCAGGTGTGAGGTTCATGAGCCAGGTCCGGGCTGGCCCGGACAAGGCTACATGAAAGTAGCTTGCCATGACGGCGCCGTTGCCACCAGCTGCTGTGATGGCAGTAACGTACACCTGCAGGAATTCCGACGGGTTAGTAGTACCGTCGTACTTTTCCGGCAAGTGGGGGCGGAACTTGGGTGGCCACGCCACGGCGCGGAGGTGCTCCGCAAGCGCAGCACAGCCCACCCCGGCCACCGGTGCCCCTGGCTGAATCCGGGCGTTCACCGGAGGCCTGGGTGCCGCCGCGTCCAGATCGACATTGAGGTTGCGTCCCTCAATGTTGAGACGGCGCTCTCGCGCCCTCTCGACAGCGATGCGGGCATCCTCCCCCGCGCGCCGGCGGTTGAGCTCCGCCCGCAAGTCTTCTGTTCGTGCACCCCTCACGGTGGGGGAGCGCACAGACGCCGACGCACCGCCCTGACGCTGGTGGTAAGGTACCACCGCGTTGCCAGGCGGAGGTCGTTGCCCAGTCTTTGCAGAACTGGGGGAGGCCTGAGCCAGGTGGAGGAGACGGTCGACGTCGTCTCGCCACTGCCTCAGGGCGTCTGGCGAGGCTGCCTCAGCCGGAGGGTTGCGAAGCAACTCCCTAGCCGCGGCTAGAGCTCCGCCGCTCGCAGTCTGTGAGGGGGCCCTTGATGGGCGCCCTGACTCTTGCCGGCGGGCGGCTCGCGCCTCCGCCAACGGTGGCTGCTCCACAGGCACGGTTGCCCCTGGAGCAGGAACGCGAGGGGCGTGCGGCGTGGAGGACGCCACCCCCTCCGTCATCTCCACGTCGTCCACACGAACCATGGGGACGAAGAGGATGATGAAAATGCGACGAGCTAGCTCCCCTACCTGGCGCGCCAAATGTCGTGGTGCTGCAAACCACGGCCGGGTGGCGGAAGGCACCCGCCCTAGCCCAGAGGGTGTGTACTCAGGGGGTAGCTAGTCTTAGATCGATCTCCCTTCAGAACACAAGAAACACAGCAGGATTTAGAGTGGTTCGGGCCGCCGGAGCGTAATACCCTACATCCACTGTGTGTTGTATTGCCTTCCCACAAGCGTGAGGAGGTGCGAGAGCTTGAGTCTGTATGGATCTTTCTGTGCACAGCGAGCGCCTCCCTTTTATATCTCAAGGGGGCGCGTACACAGTCGTTGGATCCCCGACAGGTGGGTCCAACGATGTAGTATAACCTAACGCACTGTTCATGCATTATGGCGTCGCAGGCAAAGGAGATCTTTCTCTTGGATTCCCTCGCCTGCTCCCGGAGCCCTTCGTCCATCATGTCCTAGCGTCGTCTTGTCAGGTCAGGCCCGTCGCAGCTAGTGACACCGCCCGTCACATTGCTTAAGCGGGCGGTGTAGCTTGCGGCGTAGGCGGCATGATGGAAAAGTGCCGTGCTGTCGTATCCGTTTAATGCTACAGGCGGGCTCTGCGCGGGCGCGGCTCAGGCGGCTGCACTGTGCTCCTTGGTAATACGCGGCGCGCAGCGGGGCCTGACAAAAGGCTGTCTTGTGTACCACGGCGGCAGAGCACGCCTTGTCTATCGCATTAAATGCGGTAGGTGGGCGAGTCTTCCTCCGGAAGGCTCGCGCACGATCCCACGCCTCCGGGACACGTGGCGGCTTCGGACCCCTACACGGTGAGGGGAGTCCGGACGGGCGTAGGAGGTCCCGGACCCCTCTGGGGGTCCGAGGCTTCGGCGGTCAGCTTGGAGCTTCCCTTCCATGGGGACACGTGGCGCCACCGGACCCATCCTCAGGTGGGGAACGGTCCGGGGCCGTTGGCCTGGTGAGGGAAAAGCCTGGCCTGTGGGGCCTGGCTACTCCGTCTCTCCCGCGCAGCTACGGATAACTACGCGGGTCCTGCTTTGCTGCAGTAAGAGTGGGTATCCCTGTTGCAGGGTACCGACAAT
The DNA here is from genome assembly GCF_016808335.1 of Panicum virgatum. Taxonomy (NCBI): domain Eukaryota; kingdom Viridiplantae; phylum Streptophyta; class Magnoliopsida; order Poales; family Poaceae; genus Panicum; species Panicum virgatum. The sequence goes on from NC_053145.1 coordinate 5,730,724, forward strand.
TCTGCACACCGCACAGTTTATACAGCTTAGGAGAAGAGGAATCACAGCGTCGTCCAAACTAAGCTTTGGCGAAAGTGAGAACACCGAGAAAACTGGCAATGCCTTGGATGGTCGGAGGATCAAACTTGACAACACTGAGACATCGCATCTGTTGATCGACGACTTTTATTTGTCCATCTCAAGACCCATCATCTACCGGTCATTAACAGACATTATATGTAGTACTAGCTGACAGTATATTTACACTACTGAATTGAAGCACGTAGGGTTTTGTAGTATACTGCGTGTAAAAAGGTTTGTAAATTAAACCGATACGCACGCAAGGGCTCAACTTGCTGCGTCGCGCACATAAATATATGCACCCCCGAAAGTTCGCAGAAGCTTCCGCGTCCATGGCTGCTCTGCACTGCAGCTGCCATCAGGACAACAGAATAAAGGCGCTTGACTTGCGATCGTTGACGTAGGAGATGAGAGCATCCACCTCTGGTGGTGCGTGCCTGGTGCAGTCTGCTTGTACTGTAGCTTTGCAGGTTGAAGAGTACGTAGAGAGCCTCGCACTCCAAGCTAGTGTGTCCCGTGTTGTTTAATTTGGCGACTGCTGCAACCGGTCCAGTTTTTTTAGGTTTATCGTTGGCAATTCTCATAAACTAGTAGATACTTGTTAATTAGTTTTTGTGGATTTATCGTGTTACAAGTACAGAGCATGAGGTCGTCCATCACATGGCCTGGAGAAGATATGAGAAGAGGAGGAGCCGAGGAGGGCACCGTGGTTGAGGACGTGGGCGTCGAGTTGGTGCCGGGAACTGGTAACAAGGCTCATGCAGTGGTGGTGGGGGAGCCGCCGGGATCACGAGCTCCCAATAATTTGCTTGCTTGGTCGAGGTCTATGTTAATTAAGAGCATTTTCAGTAGTACCCCATTTTTCTAATAAATTATTATTGTTGGAAAAAAATTGTACTCCAACATTTACCCAATACATCTTCGTTCCCCAATAAGGGCTTGTTTAGTTCGCAAATTTTTTTTGGGTTTTGGTACTATAACACTTTCGTTGTTATTTGTCAATTAATATCTAATTATGGACTAATTAGGCTTAAAAGATTCATTTTGTCATTTACAATTAAATTGTGTAATTATTTATTTTTTAATTATAATTAATGCTTCATGCATGTGTCCAAAGATTTGATGTGATGGGTACTGTAGGAAAATTTTTGGGAACTGAACATGACCTAATTATTAGTTTGTCTCAATATTTTACCCAAACTCCCTAGAAATAAAGGAGAGTTCCTACTCTCCCGATACTATGAAAGCATCTCTTCCAATAATCAATGAAAATGGTATTGGAATATTCCAATAACACCTTATTGGGATGTTTATTGAGGAATTACTAGAGATCATCTACACAACCATTTTAAGAGTTTGTAGTAAATTGACATTTTCATTTATGCTAATTAATGATAAATAAGCTGTATTATGAATGATTATCGTTAACCACCTTATATGTGGTATGAGTCCTTCAATAATCTTCTCTTGGAGCATATATTTAATTCACTATGGTTACGTTCAAAAGGAACTATTCTACGTACGATTGTACCACACATTGTACACACTAAACACTAGTTGAAGTGTTGCCATTCCGCACATCCAAAAAAAATGGTAAGTTCCAAAATTTGAAAGGATAATAAGCAATAAAAAAATTGAAGATGAAACGACCAAATATTTAGTGTATAATTCGTCTTAATTCTAAGTTTAGCATTATTTTCATATGTTTCCAATTTAACCATCATTTTATTGTTAAATCTAACCTTTTTGTTAAGGATTTGATTTAGTCATTGATCAATATGTTTAAGAACAAGTCGAAAGGAATCATTTGGAATAAGATTACATATACAATCATTTGAGTACAACTCAAGAGTCAAGCAGATCCAACGTTTAGAGATTTTTTTGTGGTCATGTCTCATGTCTGGCTGGTGGAGACGTGGAGTAGGCTAGTTGTCAATTTCATAATAGTTTTGTTCTGTTTTTAAAGTTTTTTCTGGACTTAAAGTAACATTTCTAAAAACTAATGCTTGATGGATTGTTATAAAATCTGTGACAGATGGTGATATTTATCAGTGGCAGGGAATTAATTTACCCTACTGCTGGATCGGAATGCCTATCACGATTGCAAATTCGTGGCAAAATCAGATCCACTTGTTACAAGTGATGCATCAACACATCAGCCTCAACGGCAACTTCCGAGCAGTTTCCAAGAAAGATTAGATGAGCTCATCACGATCGTCTGCATCAGAGCCAACAAAGTGCATATATATATACTCCCCCTAAGATTTATTTTTAGAGCCGGTTTGAAATATGGTGATTTGAAAATTTATATAGAAAATAGACTAGCATGCATATGCATGCATGTTTAGGGTCTATTTGGTTAGGCTGTAGCTGTGAAAAAAGCTATTGCGACCAGTGAGCTACGAGAAAGCTGGAAGTTGTTTGGCTGGAACAACTGTGAAAATGTAGGTTTGCTGGAAAATATCTGTAATGCCTCTGAAGTGTCGAGGGACTGTTGATATTCAAATTGATTGTAAATCATTGCTCTTTTTCACTAATTTGTATGTAAATTACCAGTTTAGGAAGGGAATCTTAAATACAATGATAGCAAGTCTACAAAATGACATATGGTTCATGCAACTCTGGTCTCTTGCAGTGATGCAGCACCAGTCCTTTTGCAGGGCTATAGTGTGAGAGCTAATGAACTGGATGGGAGCAATGGCGATATAGTCGATTTGCTATGTGCTCTATGGAAGCAAATTAAAAGGGGTCAGTGGACCGCTGTTACTGCAACATTACCTGATGCGAGTTCATCCTCAAATAAAGTCACAGCCACAGGCTCTCACGCGGTTTCTGCTTGACGATGACGACCTGCAAACTAAAGGATATGAAGGAGCGAGGTTATAGACGACGGAGCGAAAGGTGAAGCCAGCTAGCTAGCTAGGGCCATGCACGCAGCTGCACCGCAAAAAATGCGCGTCCACTTGGCAACTTTTCCCAAAGAAAAAGGCTGTGGAGAATGAACGGGCTAACGGTTTAAGTTCCCTTTGGTATCTCAGACTCGTTCCCATCTTGGGCTTGTTTAAGGAAAAGCATATATATCCTCTCAAAGGTACACATGCATATCGGAAGAAATTAACATGAAAAATAGTTGGGTTTCAACGCCAATCCAAAAAATCCATTGGATGGCAAAACTATTAAAAAGCCCTCATATTTTCTGGGAAAAAAAACGTTCCGCGTGACCATGCAAAATATCCTAAAGTACTACCTTGATATGTGTACATGCATGCTTCTAGCTGTGATCTATCCATGGAGCTCCCTGAATTACTGTTTTTTTAGTCTTACTTCATTATCCGTGAAACAACTGCTCCTCCTGCTGTCGTCAACATTGTTAGGTTACGAGTACTAAAGTACTTGTTTTTTTCCCAAAAAGTCACTGGAGGTCGGTGTAAACAAAGCCCAAGCTCCCAACCTGCCTTATCCGATCACACACGCACTGTGTCGTGTGGCAGATTGGCTTGCCGGTGGAGAGAACGCAAGAACGCCCTGCATCTGCATCGCCCGTGCTGGCTTTATTCTTCTTTGGGAAAGCTGGCCGAACCTAACCTGCTGCAGCGGAGCGGAGCGGAGCTCCGGCCGGTGCTGTGCCCGATCGCGTTTGGGTGGGGGCAAAGGCGCAAAGCTCGCCGCGGAATGATGCCAAGGTGCTCCTCGCCGCCGTCACGACTCGACTCGAGATCAGTGATGCGGAACAGAGAGATCGCGTGATGATATTGCTCCGGGCTGCCGGTCAAGCGGGCCGGGCCGCCGTCGCAACCAAGGCCCGGCGCACCTTGCAACCAACGTCCGGGCCTCCGTCGCCATCGCCCACGACCGGCCCCAACCGCCACCCCTGGGCCCCCAAATCAATCGATCCCCACGGGCCGCGGGATATGCGCGCACGTAAACAGCACAGCGAATCGCGGGCAGTCGCGATCCGCCCCGCACATGCGCGGCCGATCGACCGTACGCGCGCCGGCCTGGCGGGGATCGCGAGCGAACGAGCCGTACCGAACGGAACGCGACGGGGCCCTTGACGCGGCGGCATAGATTATAGCGGGGGCCGTGCGGGTTTAAACGCCCCGCGCGCTACGGCCTACGGGGGGTGGTTCTTCCAGCGCTAAGAGCGTCGCAGCAAAGCCGGACGCCGGCGGCCGGCGTGGAGCGCAGGGCGGCGAGTCCTTAGGAGGCGCGGGCGTGCGGCACGGCGCGCGCCTGGTCTGGGAGCGGAGCCACGGCGAGGCTGGGAGGCCGTGCCCGGCGGCCGGCGGCGCCGAGGGTCGCCGGCCGGGGCCGCGCCGCGGCGTGGTGGCGCGCGCGGGTGATCGCGCCGGCGCGCCGCGCGTGGCTCGCCGTCGTCGCGGGCCGCCGCGACAACGGCCGCGCCGGTAAGCGCAGCTAACTTTACTTGTTCACCCACCGAAACCTTACTTTATTATTTGTTAATCTGCGCTTTCCTGGACGCGCATTCCCCGATCGATCCGGAAGCAAGAGCACCGCACCAACTGGGCGCGCCATAGTTTCTACACTTGAACTCCGTGACGATTTATTTGTTCGAAAAGTTTGCCGTTCCATTTTCGATGCAGGTGTTTTGCAGAAACTGCAGAGATACGACGTTACTTCGTAGTACGATCTAGCTAAGTTCATCAGCATTTTGATCGTCACAAGAATCTGATGAACATCAAACTGTGCCAACAAAAAAAAATAGTCATTCACAGGAAGCGACAAACAGCGGACATTACTACACTAGCACACGCATCTCTGGAGACTGCTAGCAATTCCGACGCCCCATTGCTTTCAACGGCTTTGTTTGGCCATACGTGCGCAGCTTCTGCCTCGGAGCCAATTAAACTTGTAGATCTCTATGGTTCTCCACTTAACAATCTTTTCAGATTCATAGCGGGGGTCTCCCTCGCTATGTACTGTTCAAGAAAACAATCTTTTTAGCTTTGACGACACTCTTTACTAGCATAAAGAAGCCATTTGGCATTGCCTCTGTTCTGCCGCCCCTACTAGGACCCATTCCTTTCTCCAGAGATGGCACACAACACAAAACTCCCCCTTGACCTTGTCACACAGTGAATCTAAGGATACATCTTCTGTTTCTGATGAAATGAATGGTCACTAGTATATGAACGGTGACACGCTATGAAAGTGTTTGCAAGCGCTATGTCATCCAGCAGTGTCTCAGTCCACACTAACACTTTTCCTTTTCTTTGCACGTTGCCGGCGGCAACGCAGAGAGCGCTGGGATCGTGGACCTCCACAGGGACGTGCAGACCTGCGGGTACCACGACGTCCAGGTGATGTGGGGGCATGCTGGGCCTGGAGACCGCCGGGGCGCCCACCGCGCCGGAGCGCCGCCGGAAGCGGGCGCCGCCGTTCTGGACGCCGTCGTTCTGGCACTTGCTGCTGTCGCGTCGCGCGCGCGAGGCGGCGCGGTGAGCTGCGCGCGCGCCGGCGTGGCACTGTTCGGCTTCGGCACATGACTAGGCGCTGACGCCTCTCTGTATGTATTGCGCCTACTCCCTCCTGACTCCTGTGAGTCTGCTGCGACCATGGCGAACATGTAAAGGCATGGGGGCTGTGGTGGGGGGAGATCATAGTTGGACTAGGAAATGGTGTGCTGTGTATGTGCAGCTCTACCGCGCTTTGTAGAGAAAAAAAACCTACATGAAAATAAAATCTTATTTGATTTCCCTATTTCTTCCTTTGGCACCAGAAGTGTGTACTGTTTAGCTTTGTTCTGTGCTCCTGTGATTGACTAGTCGCGGCATCAACACATCAGCAATGTAGCATTTTTTCGGAGTTAGACCTTACTACAAAGGCTTGATGTGAGGCAAAACTCTGTGCCAACAGAATCCCCCTGATTGAGCCTTTCAGCAACAGTTGCGTGATGCATGTCTGGCAGCAGCTACATGATCCATTTTCTCAAGGCAACACAGAGTGGATTTGGCCCTTGTGATACAATGCAACCATATGGTATAAGATTGACTACTGGAGTACTGGTGATACACTGATACCTATGATCCCAAATGAGGGTGAAAATTCCCCCATTTTTTTTAATCAGATGGTACTTGCAACTCCAATGCTGCTTGAGAGAAACAGAAGAGTGCGAGTCAATGTTTGTTTTTTTTTGAGAAAAAGGGTTGGATTTTATTAAATATAGATTGATATTACATCCAGCCCCTTGCAAAGTAGCCCCACGAGTCAATGTGAAAAACCATTGAACAAAACTGGGCCGTGCAAGTCCATATTTGTGTTGGTAGTCCAGTGGAGCCCCAGCTCGAACAGTCGATGAACGGCTTGAGTTTAGGAACCCCAAAGCCCTAGCTCTCTGTCTCTGTCTCTCTCTCTCCCTCTCCCTCTCTCCCAGCGGCGGCGCGCGCTTCAACCCGTCGCTCCTCGCAACCAACCCTATTCCTTCAGCGGCGGCGCGCCGGGCGGAACCCGAAACGACCACCATGGCGGGGGGCAAGATCCAGAAGAAGCGCCACGGCGCGGCGGGGGGCGCCCGACTGCAGGGCGGGATCCCGTTCGAGAAGTCCAAGGGGCAGCACATACTGCGGAACCCCGCGCTGGTGGACTCCATCGTCGCCAAGGCCGGGCTCAAGCCCACCGACACCGTCGTCGAGATTGGGCCGGGCACAGGGAACCTCACCAAGCGCCTGCTTGAGGCGGGGGTCAAGGCCGTCGTCGCCGTCGAGCTCGACCCGCGCATGGTGCTCGAGCTCAACCGTCGGTTCCAGGGGCACCCGCTCTCCTCGCGCCTCAAGGTACCATTCTTTTTTTCCCCCAGCTGCTAATTCCTGGATATTGAATAAACTGAAGGTTAATTTTACCTGTTTCGATTTTGGCAATTTCATGTCTCCTTGACTGCAAATGGAGAGGATTTGTATTGAGTTGTACTGCAGTTTCCTTCAGCCTGAATTTGTGTTAAGGCCAACTGGATTGTGAGCGCAAATTGAACAACAATAAGTTGTTGGACTTAAACCCAATTCCCTACCTGAGTTTCTTATCTTGTTTGGCATTATCGTGTAGTTTCCGTATGAACATAGAATTCCGAAGTCCTGATACAAGATGTTGTCATGTTGATTCATTATGCAGGTTATCCAAGGAGATGTCCTCAAATGTGATCTCCCATACTTTGACATATGCGTGGCAAACATCCCGTACCAGATCTCATCACCCCTTACGTTCAAGCTTCTGTCACACCGTCCAATCTTTAGGTGTGCTGTGATCATGTTTCAACGGGAATTCGCCATGAGACTTGTGGCACAGCCTGGAGATAGTCTCTACTGTCGTCTCTCTGTGAATGTGCAGCTCTTGTCTCGGGTGTCGCATCTCCTGAAGGTTGGGAGGAACAACTTCAGGCCTCCGCCCAAGGTTGATTCATCAGTTGTGCGTATCGAGCCCAGGAAGCCCCTCCCTCCTGTCAGCTTCAAGGAGTGGGATGGACTTGTCAGGATCTGTTTCAATCGCAAGAACAAGACCTTGGGCTCCATCTTCAAGCAGAAACGCGTCCTTGAGTTGCTAGAGAAGAACTACAAGACTATGCAGTCTCTCCAGCTTACTCAAGATGCAGAAATGGGTGAGGAGAAGATGTCTGCAGATGATGTTGCATTGCTAGCTAATATGGTTGAAGATCTGAGCATGGAGACTGGTGATGAGAAGGAAGATGATGAGATGGAAATGGATGACGCAGACATGGCGGGAGAAGGTGCTGCAAGCTTCAAAGAAAAGATTATGGGTATTTTGCAGCAGGGTGATTTTGCAGAAAAGAGAGGTTCTAAGCTGAGCCAAGTTGATTTCTTATACTTGCTCTCTCTCTTCAACAAAGACGGTATACATTTCTCATGATGGATTCGCTAATGGGTTACCTACTATGCCTACTATGATATTTACAAATTTTGCCTGTTTCTTTTTCTTATGCAAGTTGTATAAGTTACATAAGACCTTTAAGCTTGTGCTTATAGAAATTTTTGGATAGGTTTCTCCGAGTTGGGTTGTCCTTGACTGTTGCGATTTTTTGAATTCAAAGTGTTGCCTGTGGTACATGTTTGACTCATGTTCCGATTTGCCACACAATTGTCATCAATTCAAACCAGCGTGAACACCAGAGACTGCTCTGCTCTACTCGAGACCTGCTCTCATTTCATGAATGCACATGCTCTCCATATCTAGAAAAATCCAACGAACAGTAGTCACTAGTTCAAGCAAAAACTGACGACCATGCAGATGTATCTAACGATCCCCTTAACCCTACCTACATCAGTCTTGCAAACTGTAACAATGCAATCGTGGCATGCTGCAACCGGTGTTGCAAACAAGCAAATTGGAAACCAAAGTAGGAAAGTGCAGCAATCAAGTCGTACAAGAATAAGAAGTCTAGCTAGGTACAAAACGTCAGGACCTATTCGTGAATAATGTGCAGACTACTGAAATCAACCTTAGCAAGATAGACGTGGGGACAGTCAATTGTAACAAGCTCAATTTTCCCTTGAGCTTCTGCTCTGGCATTCACTCCTGCACCTGTCCTAGAACTGTCTGATAGGACCCGGAGTGCAGACGAAGTGCTAAACCGAGCTCAGATTGGCAAATGAGATCCAATAATCTTCTAAAGCTCTGGTGTGCAGCTCACAGATCAGGGCATCAAGCTGCATTGCTGAGGGAGCCAGGCTCTGTACCATGCACCCTGAAGCGATAGATGCATGTAAGTTCCAAATTCCCATGGTTCGAGGAGAAGTCAAACCGAACCATGTTGACAGCTTGTGGGTTGGCGGTTCTCTCCAGTTGGAAGGTCTGGGCGTTGCTGCCGTCGAGGCTATAAGAGAACTCTCCTAAGGTAGCCATCACATTTGAATCCTTGTCTGAATCATCATGTGTTCCTTGGTACCAACCACGGATCTGGAAATCCTTTGGAGCACTAGATCTATCGTAGGCCACACTCTGCACACACAAGTCATGATATTTATGAGTTAGTAAGACGGATCCGGAGAGTGGAGAGAGTGACTGAATTAAGAAAATGGCATCCACCTGACCCAAGTAATGATATATACTATTCAATAATTTATTTTATGATACCTCACTCAACCAAACTACCAAAGAAATGCAGTACCAAGTTGAGTTAGACTTGGCAGCTTAAAATTGGATCACATGTGGTGGTATGGATATGTATGTGATAGTACATCAGGACGGTGGCAACTCTAATTACCAAATCCAGGTTTAGTAATAATAAATAAGATTTCCCTCACAAAAAATAATAAAATAGTGATTGAACAATCAATAACATTGTACTATCTCCAGTCAATTAACGCATGCGTTTCAGACAAGATTGTGTATTTTCATGTAGGTCAAATTAGTAGTCTCTATTTTTTTAATCTGGAAGATCATAAACTGTATTATTCATGAACCAGTAATTAAGTTGCCATTCATGACTCTATTTTACATGTCCTGTGATCATAATAGCACAATTGGGTACAAGGGAACAGAGAGTTATTGAAGTTAGCCAAGCCTAGTCATGTGAGATAGCATAAGCAGCACACTTGATGTTGACAATCAGTATGCTCTTACAATCTAATAACAAATTCAAAATTTCATATGTCAGTTCCATCTCACATACTCAGATAAACCCCACCAAAGAAAAGAAATAGTAGAACATCCAATCTGAAACAAAATATGTTCATGCTGGAAACTGTATCTATGCTTCTAGTCTAGCGTTGTGGATTGGATTAGGAGAGAGAGCAGACAGAGTGAGATCATTGCAGTGGAAGCCAAGGAAGGATTGCTGATCAGCGACCATTTAATGGTATATCCGCCAGGTAAAAAAGAGTGGTCAAGTGGTGCAACTACACCGAGACTGCACACAATTCTGATAACTGTTTCAAAAGTGACTAATTAACATAAGAAATTAAATTAGCTTGACTGATAATATAGCGCAGATGCCTTGTGGCTGAGTAGATACCAACTATGTTGCCATAGGAACCTTAGCACGCAATTTACATAAATTAACTAGCTATGACAGTGTGAAATATACTCAATTCAGATAACATGAATGTTTGGCACAATAACCTTACCTTGTCAACATGCTCTATAGTGACTGCCTCAGGAATTATTCCTGTTCTTAGCTTCACGTCCACAAACCCACTACTTCCCTTCAGCGCAAAACACTCTCCTGGCTGCCCAAAGCTTGGCTCAAGCATCTTTTGGGCTGTTGCATGCACACTGCTGCGACCAGGCATATAGTTCTTGCCATTCATGAAAGGCTTTGAATGACTTACTACTTTGGCACCGCCAGATCCCAGGGCATAATCCACCATACCAAGGCCATCAGCGGAATGCCTTGCTATCTCGATCTCAACAATATCTTTGGCAAATAGCCGTATATCGTCCAAGGTTATGTCATTGTCTGTACCACCCAATCCCTTTTTTCCCTTCAACTGACTCAAAATCTCCTCGAATTCTTTCTTAGAAAGAAATCCCATGTCCCTAAGCTCAGATATTGACTTATCCAACTTGCCAGTTTTGTCTTCCAATGTCTTCACCTTTTTCTCTAACTCATTACCCTTGGCCTCAAATTGCTTAGTGATATCCTTTTTTGCTTTGTCAATCTCATTTCCTAGCTTCTTATCCAAAATGTCCAGCTGTACCTGAAGCATCTTAGTTGTCTTCTTGAAGCCTTCCACCTTGGATAGCCTGCTCTCCATATCCAGTGTTGTAAATGATAATTCACCATTTTGCCATCTCCAGACCAACTGCCCCATCCAAATGATAGCTGAAATAAGAAGGCATACTTTCACCAGCACACTTAAGGCAGTTACCCACTTGGCCTTTTCTTGTTTACTAGAGCTTTTCTTTCGACGTTCAGCAGCAGCTGAAGCAACTGCATCTTTCCTTGCCTCTGATGAATACTTTGGCTTGTCAAGAACTGATTCTCCACGGATAGTATGGCTAAGATCCTTCTTGCTTGTAATCTTATCTTCTGATATCCCATTGACTCCACCTGCAGCGAGAAGCTCAGGTGAGGCTTTCTTCTTTGCAACAACAACGGTTCGCCGCCTAACATCTTGGCTAGAATGTGAGTCCAAACTTAATGCATGGTTCCCATTTGTGCTTGCGGTTGGAATTGCAGCAGTGGAGGCTGACATTGTTGCCCACTATAAAGCAGATAGTATTCTGGAAATAATGATGCTCCTGTAATTTAAGGTAGCAGAAATTTAGTAAAGTCCAACATAGAAAATAGTAGATAATCTCTGCAGAAAAACATGAAAAGTACAAAGAAAAAATTGACCTTACTATCATGCATTCATACATGCCAAGTAAAGTTCTCAATTTTGTTTAAGAGAATCGCACTAGTATCAATAACTGAAGCTATCTGCAGCTAAGTGTTCACATAGCTAGCTTAAAACAAAAGGCAGTATCTGCACCCACAAGATGTGATGCAAACATTCATGAACTAGTTTAAAAGGTACAAACCACTTCATAGTTTCATACCCTTCACGGCTGGGAGCAGAGCAAATGAAGATAAGGAATCTGGTGGTCTATCTGTAATCGGCAAAAAAGAAACACGGTGCTAGAATCGAGGAGGAAAAGTAAAGGGTACATGCCTGCAGGGGTGTGGGCGGTCGCCCGGCAGCCGGCGAGATGGAAAATGGGCACAGAGCTCGAGCCCGCAGGATGCGCCGCCTGCTTCTCCCCCCGACGGGCGCCGGCGGTTCGATTTGGACAGCAGGAGCCCGTTCGCTCGTCCAGATCCAGCTAGGGCGCAGGAGGAGAACGCGTCGGGACGAGCGCAGGGATGCGGAGGGCCGCCAGGTGCCTTGCTGCTTCCGGATCTCGGCCGGAGGTAGACGGGCTTCACGCCTCCACCGGATTCGAAGAAGAAGATGGGGAGACCAGAGAGAGACGAGTGAGGTTTGATAGGAGGTTCCCTTTCAAAAAAAAAGGGGATTGCGAGAACTGACGAAGTGCAAACGGCGAGGATGATTAGTTTTTTGCCCTTGGCTCGACGTGATTAGTTTTTTTTTTTGAAAGGAAGTGATTAGCTTTCCTCTCTTTGCCAAAGGCCTTTCGCGAGATTCCAAAGGTCTGCAAGGGGTTTTGCAAGATTCCAAACGTCTTTTCCTTTTTGCGAATGATTCCAAATGTCTGATGCCCATAAATCAACAGTAACTTCATGTAGTATTATCTTGTGATTTGGAAACGCATTACTGCCTACCGTTATCGTTGAACAAAAACGGCTACTACACCCTCCCTTGTCATAAGCATCAGATATTTAAGAACGAAATACATATCATGTTGATCGTATTCCAACCGTACAAACAGAGATGGATGGGAGAAACGTACAACCAACAGCATTCAGATTTCATTTCTTCTTCTCTCTCAACATCATTTTGCTTTGTTCCGTGACGTGACACTGACATGTCACGATGTAGCATTTCTGAATTATATTATTGGACTTTTCATTTGCGAGAAAGAATTTTTGGACCTGAATACAGAGAATACGCTGGGCCAAATAGAATCCTCAATCCCTGATCGAGCCTTTCGGCAACAGCAACGTGATAAATGATGAACAGCAGCAGTTCCAGGACCCATTTGCAGATTAGCACCAGGTAACACAGAATGAACACGTACGCTTACAACATACCATACAGCCTCAAAATTAATATCATAATAGTTTAGTTTGCCACAAGCCCACAACCAGTACAATCTTGCGCACTCCCTCCCTTTGCAATACAATACAACGAGATTTCAGGGGCAAAAAAAAAAACCCGTACGGTATAAGCTTTATATGGAATATGGATGAAAAAATCTCCATATTTTCTGATTAACATGGTGGTAATTCCAATCCCAATGCTGCTCCAGAAAAACTACAGGCTACTTTGGAATTGGACAGGAAAACAGAAACTTGAAGTCCACGGACGAAATTTCAAGATTACCAGATTAGAGGCACGGGAGTCTTCCTGCAGTAAAATGTTGTAACTTAGAAAATGGAGGAAAAATACACAGCTAGCAGAGATCATTTGAAACAAGAACTATTTTGAAGAAATCCACATACTTTTAGCTCTAGGGATGTGAAGTCCAGAATACTCGCATAGGAAACAATCATTGGGAAACTTAAATTGTGTGCATCCGACGAATGACTTCAGGATCCAATTGTCCGCTGCTGTAACTGGATGGTACAGCGGAAATTTCCTGCTTTCGTAGCCATTCTTCACCAGACTTTAAAGTAATTGGCTTCTCAATAGCTGCAGCCCCTACGCATAGCATGTTCTTGTACTCATCATCCCCAAAATCTGGCATTGCTTTTGCCTTCTTGTCCCAAGGGTTCCAAACGACTGCAAAATGAGAAGTGATAACAACAATACGATGGGAATGAAAGAGACCAAAAGCAATGGCTGGACATTGGAGACAGAATTTCACAGATCAAAATTGTAATGTGAGAAAGAATTGGCCTAACGCACCAACATCTGGAAGTCCCTCTTTCCTTAAAACAAACGTTCTTTTCTTCTCATGGTCAATGATCACAATCTTCTGTGGAGCACTCAAATATACCTTGTCCACCTTACTTAACATGAACATAATTAGAGTTTTATTGGCACTTATATGGCGTCAAATCATGAAATTTAGTAGAACACAAGCTTACTTCAGACTCAAATACAACTGCATCTCCTTGTTCAGTACAACGAGTCCTTGATTGCAACTTGTCAAGATAGTCCAAGGTCTCTAAACCTTCTACCCGCACTTCACTGGAATGTGAAAGCATGTTTCAGGGCATGGAAACAGGAAGTAGCCAATGGTACATGTAAATCTATCTGGTGATCTGCACGATCTATTTGCAGAAACGATATGGCCTATTGATAAGCAGAAGCTAAGGTTATAATGGCTGAGGCTTTGTATTCAAAGATAAGAAGTTCATCATGTACAATCTCTTTGTTTTCCAAAAGAAAAGGACTTGGATTTCCTCACAAAATAATAATGAACTCGGAGCCTGAATCGGAAGGTGATTAATTCAACATCACTCATGTTCAATGTCAATCAGTATTGAAGCAAATTTCTATCAGCTATCACAGGGACATAAGAGATGCTGAAAATAGCTTGGTGGAAACATAGGTCAAACAAATGTCATCTTGCAACGTACCTGATATCAGATACCGAAAAGTAAGTATGATAAGCAAATGTAAATTGGAATGGCTTGCCATCTGAGCTGATATTCTTAATTCGAGATGTGAGAATAAGATCTCCCCTTGGACTAAGCGCAACTCTCAGACGAAATTCATAGCTGCAAATCATGAACAATGGACATGATTAGTTCAGTGGGGTGGCCAGATGAATATAGTGATACTTTTTATCTGACATAGCAATTAGACAATTCAAAGTAGATGCTGACCTATGTGGCCAGACCTTCAAATCCTCTTGAGACGACTTGAGTATCAAGTCAATATGACAGTTGGAAGTAGCAACTGGAAAAGGAGGTGGACTTTCATCAACACTCCAGAATCGGTTCCTTGCAAATCCATGCTGTTCAAGAACTCCATGGCTACCTAACTGCAAGATGAAATTGTTCATCTGGGTTTTAGTAGACAACCGCTTCCAAAGGAAACATGACTAAAACAGCTTGATGACCATACTTGAGGGAAGCAAATTTGGATGCCACCACGAATTGCTTTTGGCGGTTTAAAAGTAGCCTGTAAAGAAGTATTGAAATTTATAATTATTAGGATAGATGGCATGATATTATGAAAGCTTGCACACTTTGAATAAAATTGTAGGAGCTGTGGTTCATGAGACATTGGTATTGACATAACATAATGATGAAGGCTAAAAAGTTAAAAAATGGTAGCCTGCTCCTAACATTGTCCAATGCCAACATGATAGCAAAATGAAGAATAGCACCTGATCTAATAAAATAAGAATAAACATAAAGCACTCTAAAGAGCTATTGGCATACACAAATGTTGTTACTGAAACTAAAAGGTCTGAATACCTTGTTACTGACAAAAAGCAGTTGGTGACCGAAGTTATTTTTCCAAAATGTCACCTGACCTCCATATAAATATACCTGCAAATAGTTAAAAATAAAAACTGAGATGATGCCAGATGGAAGATGCTTGTTTGGGATTAATATATCTCTTATAAGAATAGCATAAAAAGTAAGCAGGCAATGGCCACGGCATTAGGTACGGAATTCAGTGCTAGCAGTAATGTTGTTCTTTTCACTCTCACATTGATTTTTCAAAAGCTGGCCATGATCAAGATAAACTTGTATCTCAGGCCCCGGTTGAATTATAATTGTTGGAAAGATCAGAAATAAGCTGTCAATTAGACATCTAGTTCTTGCATACAATTGTTGGAGCTGGACAGGCTAACACACTTGTTACTTGTAAGAACATACTTTGTGTTAAAATTACATAAATAAAAATAATCTAGCCCAGAAGAGCAAATTAAGGTTTGGAAATAAATTTGAGAAAATGGCCCATATTACTAGCCATCGAGTCTTCCTTAAAGATTGTATAGAATCAAATTTCCAGGCGAGCAGCGTGTGTATCTTTATGTCTGATTGAGGAGAAATACTGACAATTCAGGAGTATTAAAATTTCTGGTTACTCTACACTATCAATGGCGTGCACTTCGAAATATAAAGAAAAGGATGCTGATGATTTCGATACAAGGAGAAATCCAGTTATCCGCACCAATGTGACATGCCACGAGTGTCAGGTCAATGTCCAATAGGATATAAAACCCATATAAGTTATCCAGCTGTCTCCAGAACCTTAACATAAAACAGAGGCAGATAAACCAAGAGACATGACATGGCCATTCTTTTTTTCCAGAATATGCCAGGCCCAACCCTTCTTCATATTCAGAATCTAGAATTCTGCATATACATCAAAATATTTTTTGGACAATGCCCAATCATGACCAAGTAGCTATGACTGGAAACAAAAATTGACTAACAAATAAAAGAATGCAAAATACTATCACCAGTGGCGGACCTAGGATTAGAACTTAGGGTATGCCATGTCAAAACTTCAACATATAATTCGGTATTCGGTATAATCTAAAAAAATCGATACACAACAAAAAATTCCACGAGCAATTCGGTATATAAGCATTTAGATTCAATACTTACATATATTACAATATAAGTAGTAGAAGCACACTAAGTCCTAGAAAAACATAAAATAAGCTTACAAACCTATAATAGTTCAAAGAGATTATCTAATTTCTTCTTATCAGGCTTACGCTTCTTAACTATTAAGTTGTATGCATCAATCAATTCAACCCAAAAGCTAAAATTGATGGGAAGAGGTGGGCAATTCATTTATACTTTAACACTCTCCCTCGCGTGTAGGCTCTGCTATGCCTCAAACGTGAAAATAAGAGTCGGTTGCAATTATTTTATTTAATCGCACCTGTTGAGGTTCGAACTCGAGGCTGTCAGACACAGGGCAGCGGGACTGCTCACAGATGTGGAATATTCTAGAGTAATGAATATCACATGGATACACCTTACCTCTCTTGTAACTACTCGTACGGCAGTAGGACTAGTTGATGTACATGGAAACTACTCGACTTGTTGTAGTAGGACTCTAGTAGTACTCGGCTAGTACTTTCCATATAACTCTGTCCTCCCAGACTATATAAGAGCGGGCAGGGATCCTTCCAAAACATCTCAACACCTAAGGCAATACAAACGACCACACAGAACGTATGGTATGACGGTCTGAACCTATCTAAATCTTTGTGTTCCTTGCACCATCGCGTTTTGATCTCGACGAGTCCGTGCCTACAAACAATCTTCTTGAAATATACCTCGGAGAGCTTGGCAGTAAAACACCGACAGAGATCTCTGGCCCTAATACCATATTGAGTTGCATGTACCAACCAATTCAACCCAAAACCTTAAACTGATGGGAAGAGGTGGACAATTCATTTATGATTCAACATTAAAGTTCATGAAGTATTAATTATATCATCTTCATCCACTCGAAGAAGATATCTCGCTTGATGAATGTGTGTAGACAATCATCCAAAAGACTATCTCCCATCTTATTTCTTAGCTTAATTTTTGCTAAAATCAATGACCAATTTTAAAAGATTATAAACCATATCATAAATCTTATTTCTCTCAGTTTGAACTAGGTTAACTGAGAGATAACCATGATTGGTTAGACATTTGAAGTTGTTCCCATGTCTACTATCACCAATATAATTGTTAAGTTGCAATTTGAATTTGATCAAATCTAAGTTAAAGAAGTCATTAGGGTAAAAGAGGGCTGGCTTAGGGTATGCCGTGGCATACCCTGGCCACCCTTTAGGTCCACCAGTGACTATCACAAAAACCAAATATTAACTAGTCCAGGCGAAACCGCAGCTGAGCCGAAGCATCACGGCAGCCGCCCACCGACGGCCAACCATGCTGTATCCACATTGCTGAACGATCAATTCAACCGATAATAATTTATGGAGCGCGAAAATGCTCCATCTATAAGCGAAGGGTCAAGCACTAGGTTGGGGTTGCCTCTGAAGTCTGACCAACCTACCTCCCACCACTACATGGTCACAACTTGCAACACGTACTGCTCCTTGACCACCCTACGACCACCACCATTCCTCTAATCGCTCTCAATTACCGGAAATCACAATCCTTCCGAAATTCTAATCGCCCAATTAACCCTACCGCAATCGAGCCTAGCACAGTTCTCTGATAAACGAAGCGGAATCAACTTTGTGGGGGCGGCGAAACTAACGAGGATGAAGCGCAGATAACTTTTCTGATGAACAAATCGAGCAATACAGATTCCGATAATAAAGGCGACGGTACAGTACGGCGGAAAGGGTGAGCTGACCTCGACGGAGCTGCCCCGGGCCTCGCGGAGGACGAACTTGTCGAGGCCGGTGGCGCGGTCCCTCACGCGCTCCACGGACGCCGCCGTCCCGGCCATTCCTCGGTCCCCGACTGGCGGCGAGGCAGCGCCGGATCGCACACCTTCGGCTCCGACGACGGCGAGGAGATGAAGCGGAGAAGGAATTTTCAGCGCTCATGGGAGGGCTCATTTATAGGCGGCGGGCGGCGGCAAAGCGGCCGTCCAGTAGTCCACCAGCAAGGCGTGAGCGCGGAGGAAACGGGCAACGAAGCACGTATCACATCTCGTGAAGCGTATTTTATAAGTACGTTTTCCAGCTACAGCGAAAGAAAAATCTAGGAGCATTTTCGCAGGCCCGCCTCGCTAAACATCGAGTGAGTTTCCGGGCCAGAAGGAGGAGTTCCATTTGCAGCTTCTTGAAGGCCCATCTCTCTGGATACCACCAGCACCACCCTGGCCCAAACGCGATCGGACCGGCCCAACTAGGTTTCGAGCCCATCCATCGGCTGCTTTAGCAGGCGCCGCTGACAGAGAAGCGAATGCTATGGTACAGTGTTCCAGCAACGGCTCTGCACGAACGAGCAGGCTAGCAGAAAGGACCCAGGGCCATCGATTTTTTTTCCGGTCCAGTGGCTGGGTAAACGATGCGAACAACTGTAGCACGGTGGTTTTTTTCGTGCTAGCACACAGAATGGAGACCAGCCTGACCAGGACATATATATACATACATTAATACATAACAGTTGTCAGCAATGTCACGACATGAATATTTTGATTGTATTCGGCTGTCTTATCAGCCAATCAGTCAGTAATGTTTTTCTCTCATCAAATTAAACCAGCCACCAACTAGAAAATAATAATTTTTTCTCACAATAAATCAGCACCATCTACCAGCCAATGTCAGATGATCAGAGTCAGCTCAGAGAAAAGGTAAAAAGGTAAAATCCCGACTCTGTAAAAGGGTAATACTACGTTTAGTGTGCTCATCAGTCTGGCATTGAATTTCCTGGCGAGACCGGCTTGATCCCGAGATCGTAGCAAAAGCTGGGCACGGATTGGAGGGAGAAAAAGATGGATGCGTTTGAGATCCCATCTCCAATCTGACCACATCTAGGTTACTGTAGTTCGTCAGCTAGCTGCGCTGAGAGAGCACAGGAGGTGACAAAGCCCGAATGCCCGACCAGTCTGCTGCTGCTGTTGCTGCTGCCAATCAGCACCGGCCCACCGATCGACTCTGCTCCACTAGCCAGCCGGTTGCGAATGGCTTCGCGTTCAACTCCGATCCGTGCGCAATCGGAAAACCAGAAAATATTTCCAGGGGCATGCAGGCAGGCCGGTAGCATCAGACACAGAGACACCTGCCTGCCCGTACTCACGCTCTCTTCTTGGAGCTTTGGTCACTACCAGTTCTCTTCTTCCTCACCTCGATCGAGCTCGTGCTCTCTCCAGGGGCCCCAGGCATGGCTGGCCCCTACGCATACGCGCACATTAATGAGCCAGCCAACCGGCCGGGCACTAAACTGCGGAGATCGCACGCTTGAATTGAAGGATCATATCGAAGCTCTGCACGCATGCGGTCCGGGATCGATCTTCGGTGTGGAGCCCGGCCCGCCGGCGACGAGGGTCCGTCGTCAGTAGGGGCCCGCCGCCGCGCCAATCATCGCCGGCCGGCGCCACGAACTCCGATCCCCCAGCTAGCTACCTGCCGCCGGTTCTGATCGCGCGCGGCGTGCTGCTAGCAGCTAGCTGCTAGCTGCCGCCGCTGCCAGCAGCGTCGACGTTTCTAGCCACTAGCCAGTGTACCCCGCCGGCACGTAGTAGCTCTGAGCCTCTGAACTCTGAAGACTCTATGCCAATGGCTCGCGCACTAGCTAGCTAGCCACCCTTGCACCGGTGAGCAACTAGTGCCGCATGCATAGTATGCATGACGCAGCTGATGCACGCATAGCCCTGCACGCAGCTGGTCCAATCTCTCGATCTAGCATTGCATTCTAGCTAGTTATTTGTCGCATAGATATGATCCAGTATACTAGATAGTAATTATGCATGTCAGAAGAATCACGTGTATATAGATAGATGGCACTATACACACATACATACACACCGGGACCGACGGATGCAGATCCTCTGGTGTGTGTATGGATATATGTATTTATGTGGCGCATGTAGGATTGAGCTTCAAGAGGCTCTCCTCTTCTTTTTCCTTCTCCCGTCTCCTCTTACCTCTTTCTTCCTCCTCAAATTTATAGAGGGACTTATGGGGTTTCCAATGGAGTTCCTAAGGGTAGAGAGCTGGAGCCCCCTGCACCCACACTGGCTCCGCTCCTGATTGCATCATTTTATTTCCAGCTGATGCTGGCATTGTTGAGCGCATCATTCTTTTTTTTCCTGGTGCTTGCACATATGTTCCCAGCCAATTAAATTGAGCTTGTTTGACAAGATACGTCAGCTGTAACACCCAAGAAAAACCGCGGACGGTCCGCTAGGGATCGGCGGACGGTCCACCAGAGTAACACCCAGATATTTAGCTGGATGTGAGCCCGGTCGTCATCTCCTCCTTCCTCATTCCCACTTCGACCAGAGACGAGCGGAGCTCGTCTGCTCGCACCGCCGTCGCCTCCTTCCGTCGATCTCCCTCCTCCGGCCACCATACTTCGATTCCTCGCGCGAGCACCTTCCTCAGCACCTCCTCCACCTTCCCCAACCCCAGCACAGCTTCTCCTGGCCGGAATCGCCCCCGCCACCGCCGGTCAACATTGGAGCCGCTTGAAGCTTTGCTCCACCGTCAATCCGCTTCTCCGGTTATCCTCCACTTGAACCGACCACGGGAATGGAATCGTGGTGAGTCACTTTGCCCCCCTGGCCTTTTTCCCCCTCCCATTGTGCGCCGCCGGCGCCGGTGAACCGCCACCGCTGTTCTTACTGCCGCCTGTCGGGTGGTCTGCAAAAGTGAATCGCGGACGGTCCGCCTAGGAGGGCCGGACAGTCCGCAGGTCAAGTTAGAAGTTGTCTAGAGAGGATGTTGTCTCTGGTGTTTTCGTAGGATTGAACTGCGGGCGGTCCGCTATTGGAGAGCGGACAGTCCGTTGTAGAGTTCGAACTTCGTCCAGAGACGTCGTTGTCTCTGGTGGATTGGCGTAGGTGTGTTGCGGACAGTCTGGTACTGAGGCGCGGACAGTCCGCCAACCAGTCTAGAAATTCATCCAGAGACGTTGTAGGTTCTGGCGAGTTGGCAGAGGTGTACTGCTGACAGTCCGCTACTGGATCGCGGACCGTCCGCCGTATAGTTGTAAGTTTATCCAGAGACGGGGGTAGGTCTGGTTGGTCGGCAAGTTTGAGTTGAGGACAGTCCGCTGCCTTATAGCGGACAGTCCGCCAACTAGTTCATTTTTGAGTATGGTTCTTTTGTAAGTAGGGAATTTTAGCTGCACTAATTTGTGTCATATGCATGTGCATTAATTGGCATTTCATATATATTCATACATATGCATTATTGCACCTCATTTAGGTGCGCTAGAGGTACACGTGTAGACGTGAAGCACGCGGTGTTGGAGTCGACCCACAAAATGGTGTTCAACGGATATCGCCAGAAGATGGAAGGACCCGCTGAAGCAACCAAAGACCCGGCCCAAGGTCGGAAGGGCCCAAAGCCTTAATAGCATTAACACTGACTTAGTGTTTCCCCAGGCAAGCCCCGGTGCATGTCCTATTATTTCAAATTATGACACCTATATATATCTCTATTACTTGTGCATTAGGTTTAGGAATTGTTTGGAACCCTAGTTGCATGATCCCTAGGTTTCCTTGAGTTTATACTAGTATGTATAGGACGATAGAAATGCTATGCTTAATAATTCTCGGTAGAAGCCGAGTGATTTCTTGTCACTCGCGAGATATAGGATATTTCGAAGTCGAGTAATTTCCGGTTACTCGCGAGAATTAGGATATATTTATATTCCAGTACATGAGATATTGAAGTTGATATGGAAATTGAAGACTGGACGGGAATGGTGATGATATATAGGTATGGCAGCAGGACAGGGTTCCTGGTTGTCTTAGTCCTGTCTGTGTCGATTAAGGACCGGCCGTTGTCGGCAGTGCTGATCGGGGATTGAATTGTACTAATCGCATGCCGGGAGTAGGAGGTAGTCGAAACCGATAAGCCTAGTACTGCCTTACTTCGAAAGTTCGTGACTCCATCTCACCTCCTGGGGTAGTCGAGTAGTTGCAGAGAAATGGGGGTGCATGTATTACTTTTAGTGGTCTCATGTTGAGCTCGGCTGACCATATGATGGTGGGGCGGTCCTGTAGTTCGAGGCGGGGAGGGGAAGGGTTGGTGCGTGTGATCCGGCGGGGCTTATACGTGCCATGTTGGTTAGGTCCACCTTGTAAGGTTAAATCGAATCAATTCGCCGTGTCTCGCAGTTATGAGGTACCTTCTGCACTCGCCTTCGTGCGAGACTTCTGGTGTGTTTCGGTCGGCCTGTGGGTTAGAAACAGACTGTCAAGTTACACTTAATTAAGCTAATGCGCCAAATGATGGCGGTTATGCTTAATTAAGCATTTTAACTTGGCGGGTCTGTCACATCAGCGAGGTCGCAGTGGCATTCAGTGCTCCTTGGAGCAACGCACCAAAGCTTATCTCGGTGGTTACACATCAATTCCATTTCTGCTAGTATAAGATTAGAGTCCGATTTTTTATGGTCCAGACCTTAGATTATCTAGGATAAAATTTGAGACACTTTAAACATGATGGTTATTGGTGACCGGAGGAGAGCTAGCAGTGCATAGGCATGTCATAATGGGATCGATATATACACCATCTTGGGCGGATTGGGGGAGGGGGGGGGGGCGCCCTAGGGGCTTAAGCCCCCTACCTCTTCAAGATCCATGGATACCCCTTTAAGCCCCCCCCTCCCCCACCACATTTTTGAGATGAAACAATGAAGAGAAAGAGAGGAGGAAGAAGAAGAGAAGGGGAGGAAGAAGAAAAGAGTGGACATAAACACCCTCTACATATTCAGGCTAGATTCGCCACTGTACACCATCGATATATGATTTCGTCGGCTTAACGATTTGTTAAGAGTACATATTCAGGCTAGATTCGCCCCTGTACACCATCGTGTACATCGATATATGATTTCGTCGGCTTAACGATTTGTTAAGAGTGTACTGTACTCCTTCCATCCTGAAATGTAAGATACTGGAGGGTTTAAAATTAGTACTCAAATGTAAAACATTTTAGGGTTCTTTGGATAAAAAGATATGCCAGTCTCTTTAGTTTTGATGCTAGTTTTGTAAAAAAATCAATTGCGGCGGGTCGGGAGAGTAAAAAAGAGATGTTAATCTTCTTAGTTTGGTGCAGTCATTGAAAATTAAACAATTAATTGAACGATGCACTGATGAGGAGGTACATGTGTTTTTTTTCTACCTCTATAATATGCAGTTAGTAGAATGTGCTATATTTCTGGATGGAGGGAGTATATAAGATGACCACGCACCGCCTTTATCCCAGAGGAATTAATCGACGACCAATCGATGCAGCGCCTGCATTGGCCCGAATGTGCTCGATCGACTGCAGCCGCAGGCCGCAGCTGATCATCTGACGGTGCATGCAGTGAATGGCCGGAGCAAAGAAATAAAGCTGCGCGCGGCAGCTCCAAACAAGCTGCTACCGGTCAAGATGCATGCGACGGGATCGAACAGGGGTAGCTATATATCTAGCGCTGACGGCGGCTGATCGATCAAATCTCATCGGCAGGGCCAGCGAATGAAGAACTCGATCTGCATGCGCGCTCAGAGCTTCTTCAATGCTAGCTTGAATTAATAATTGATCAGTTTGGCCGGCCGGGTCTGTTATTAACAATGATGCAATATATAGCTACCTATACCTATTTCTAACCGATGCATGTTTATTTATTACATATACTAGGTAATTTTATCGATGCGTTGCTACGAACAAAGTTGGTATAAGTATTAGATACGTATTAGGTGCTCACACGTTAATTTGTAGGGTCTACGTAATCGAGTCGTGGATGGAGAGGGTTAGTCTGACTCGCATACGGGATGGACTAATGCCCACTTGTTAATAATACGAGATGGACCAAACCAAACTAAACTAAATGTAGATAGAAACTTTACTCGCTTTAGAGATATACTAGCATAGTACTCGTGCGTTGCTACGGGTAATATAATAAGTCTATGTAATATTTACAAAGTAATATCATTAATTTTGTGCTTGTTCACTTCATGTACAGACCGTGTTATGATCATGTGAGGCATTGATTGTCTAGGATCTGATTGGGATTCTGATTGATTTATCCGGGTTCCGATTATGATTCCGATTGATTTGTCTGGATTCCAATTAATTAGGATTCCGATAATTGAAAGGCTAGTCCGACTCGCATATAGAATGGACTAAGACCCACCTGATAATGACACAAGTGGGACCAAACAAAAAATTTATGTGGAAACCTTACTTGCTTTAGAAATAGACTAGCATAGTGCCTGTGCGTTGCTACGGATAATATAATAAATCTATATAATATTACCAGCAAAATAATATCACCAACTTTGTACTCGTTCTCCGTGTGCAAGCCATGTCATGATCATGCGAGACATTGATTGTCTGGGATTCGATTGGGATTTGGATTGATTTCTCCGAGTTCCGATTGTGATTCTGATTGATTTGTTCAGGTTGCAATTAGGATTCAGATTGACGAAAGACTAGTCCAACTCGTATATGGGATGGATTAAGACCCACATGTCAATGATACAAGACGGACCAAACCAAAATTTAGGTGAAAACCTTACCCGCTTTAGTAATAGGTATAGATATAGATAGATAGGTATAGATATATTATATATCTGCTGTTGGGCTGCATGTGCGGGCCAGCATCACACATCTATATCTATATCTATACCTATACTTATTTCTAAAGTGAGTAAGATTTTCATCTAATTTTTAATTTGGTCCATTTGGTTTGATCCGTCTCGTATTATTGGCGGGCGGGCCTTAGTCAATTCTGTATACGAGTCGGACTAACTCCCTCCATCCACAACTCAATCACGTAGATCCCTACAAACTATAAAGATTCCTACAAACTATAAAGGTCCACAACTTTGCCCCGGCGAGGACTTTTTGTAGTTCATGAGGACTTTAGTTGCATACAATAATTTTTACTACCATGACACTATCATTTAAGTGGTATATTATTTGGATATCAAAATAGCTTTATGATATTTTTCTATATTTATTACTAAGTTCATGCCTGTGCGTTGCTACGGGAACTCAAGAAAATTCAACACAATAAGAGCGTGCATAGGGTATTGCTCTTGAGTAATTTCACATGCTTAGTGTTTTGAGACTACTAATTAAATATCCTTCTTCAGACTACTAAATTAACCGGAGTTGTATCACTCTTGGTATATAAATCAGCTTTGTTCGGTCAAGCACAGAGAAAATACTCCTATGTGTCCACCTGCACATTTAGCAACAGGATCCAAAATGGTATGCACAACGAATAGTTAGCATGGTGCATTCTGTTTCTGGACAAAGGTTCAAAGAATTCAGGCAGAAGTGTAATGTAATTTCCACGATGGATATGTTGGGCACTCTGAATTTGCACTGCATAAAGATGTGCAAACGATCAATGGCTTCTGTTCCATACCTGACAAACCCCATATGGCCATCAGCTCCTTGGCTCCCATCCTACCCTGCATGCGCCCATCCATGGGTGTCACTGCACTCTTCGCTACTATTCCATGCCATTAATTTGCAACTCAACAACAATCATATCTGATGAAGAAATTAGAACAGAATCAAAGATTATTAAACTCAGATGTAACAGAGGTAAAAAAATGTAGACAAAAGAAAGACTGAGATATTATGAGACAAACATAACATACTTCTGTTGTGGATCAAATATTATTGAAAAAAAATTCAGATCTCAACTAATAATTGAACTTTGTAGTCATTTTTACCAAAATTGTAACAGATTGATAATAGTCCATAGGTAGGTGAATCTGGCAATGCATCATCATTAAAGAAGAGAGGATAACCAGCTTTGCCTGAAATTCACATCATATTAACAAATCCATATTAGTAAACAGCCAAGAACATCATCTCATAGTGAGTGTGCGGCAATATGAACAAATAACCTATTTCTTTGACACCTTAAGTTGACTGGCTAAACCGATCGGAGTGCAGCCACACTCCTCGTAGCCAACACTTCGA
Source organism: Panicum virgatum (assembly GCF_016808335.1). NCBI lineage: Eukaryota > Viridiplantae > Streptophyta > Magnoliopsida > Poales > Poaceae > Panicum > Panicum virgatum. The sequence goes on from NC_053145.1 coordinate 5,756,908, forward strand.
CGCCTGAGACTCGGTCATAGCAACCTGAGAATTGCAAATACAGTCATCGCTGTAGTAAAAACTTGGTAAAGAAATTATAGTCAATTCTGTAATAAAAACCTGAGAACTGAAGATATGGCATATCACCGGCTTAGTGAAAAACTATAACAACTGTTCTGTCAGCAACATTCAGAAAAGCTTGGCAGTTTTAACAGTTTTTTTTATTAGAAAGACTTGTTTCACATCTTCGAATTATTACTGCTTCAGTTCACATCCAAACTTGCTAAGCTCATCTTCCTACTTGAGATCACATCCCAATTTTCCTTTTAATAATGCTCCATTGACCAGGACAGAGGACTGGATTACTGACATTCAGATTCAGGCATACAAAGTGATTAAAACCTATCAATATTATAGAATGTCATTCCCAAGAATTAAAAAGTACAGCTAAGATATATCCTTAGGGCTTAGCTTAAGGATCCAACAACACTGAAGGCATTTATTTTTGTGCTACAACTTGTACACGTAGACCTAATGTTAACTTTTAGAAGAAACAGACATATTGATTAGCAAGCATCAGGTCTCAAAAACTCAGAGAAGCTGACAGCAATCAATACGGCAAAACAAAGATGCAGAGAGGACATTTGTCTCACTTATTGAGCTCAGTGGTTCTTCAACTTTCTAAAGGTCTGTCAAAAGAAATTGGAAGCAGTTACATCTCAAATTACAGGTCATGATCATAAACATCCTTTTATCCATGATTGGTGACTCGCTAGTTATGACCCAGCAGCAGACTCCTTGGAATGAATTTAGCCCACTATTCAGATAACCAAATTGTCTGAGTGGTTATTTTTTTTGGATTACAGTTTCCTATTGTTACTTAAGGATGTATGTTTATTCCCTTTTGATGCGACTGACCAGTTCAATAATGGAATTAGCTTTATCTTTTTTCTCTTGATTATCATCCAGATGAACACATGAACAATGAATGATGCACATGTATACAGATAACCAAATTAGATGTCTGAATAGCCAAATGACACCTCCTAGTTCAATAATAGAATTAGCTTTATTTTTCCTTCTCTTCATTAACATCCAGATTAGCGCATGAACAGTGAATGGACATGCAAACAATAATCCCAAAATTCTGAATCTAAGGCATTTTTCATGAACTGACAGCCATTTTTCGCGAACATGAACAATTTCACCGTTGTGGTAGTAGGTAGTTAGCAAGACCATCACACGTCAGAGCCAAATTAAACCAAAAGATGTGAAACATGTGAGCTCATCAGCAACAAATAAAAGTGGCTTCCTCTACCAAATCTAACTGACAACTATTAACCGATTTTCATCAGGCAAAGAACCTGACAACTATTAACCAATTTTCATTAGCCGGAATACCTGAACCTGACATCGTCGGAGACCTTGATCCTCTCGGACTTGAAGAAGCGGGAGAGGAGCACGGCTTGGGTAGCCGCTTCATCGCTGCGCTCGGCGGCGAGGCCGGTCGCGTGGATGAGTTGGCACAACTCGTCCCAGTCGCCTCGTCACGGAACCTGCAGTGCTCCACATGGCCGTTGCTCTTAGCAGCTTGTAGTCATGGTGGCCACAGCTGAACCTGGAAGCCTCTGAAGGGGCCCATCAATTAGATAATAAAATGTACTGAAACCTGAAATAGTAGAACAAAAAATATACAAATTAGACAAATTCGTAGATAGTGCTAGATCAGCAAAATCGATAAGACCAAATTTACTGCCAGCATGGTGGCTAGGAAACTCTAAACCCTACCAGACAAATATGCACATACATTTAAAAAATGTACTATATATTTTTTGCGACAGAAATATGCTCCATGCAACAAACATATACTTTCAATAAAATACTCCAATTTATTTGAGTCATTAGTGTTCAAACCAGATAACTTAAATGACTGTATGGATACCTGACTGCAGTGATACCCCTTTCAAAACTACGGGCTTCTCTTTTTCCCCTTGTTTCTTCTCTGCAGTACAAAATAACAATAATCAAACTCGAGAAAAAGAACCAGGAAGAACAAAAAAAAATCATAATTGACATCTATTGAAAAAAGAATCAAAACCAGGAAATAGGTAGCATCCTTCCGCATCCTTGAAAATTACTGAATTAATGTCACTTCGGTTAAAAATCATGCCAAAATTTTAACAATCCTAAACCAACGAGTGACATCCAAGATCTAAAGCGCAACGTCTAACATCAGATCCTAGTATTTGAACTCATGATCATTTAATTGAATTAATGCGGCGTACTTGTGCTATATTGTATATAGTGCATGCATTAGCTAGGGTTGTACAAGGGTGTAGGGTTTACGGTGCCTCCAACAGTGTATCTCACTAAGTCCTTGTTAGTTGTTTTGTTTTATAAGCTGGGGCTAGAGTAGTTTTTATATATATTGTACTCCTCTCGTCCAAAATTATTAGTTATCTTGATTTTTTAGATCCATAGTTTTCGCTATGTATCTAGATATATATATCATGTCAAGATAATTAGCAAATTCGATATATATATATGTACTACTACTACTACTAATAATAATTTGGGACATCGGAGTATTATAATAATCTGACATCGCCTTGTTTGCCGAGTGCCACCTACACACGGCAACCAAAGACTCAGCAAAGCCGAGTTTGACGAGTATTTTTATCGAGCACTCGGTAAAGACTTTGTCGAGTGTGATGATGGCTCTCGGTAAAAAGAAAAGTAAAGGACACGGTCACATAACGGTGACAACCCATTTGCCGAGTGCCGTAACGGGAAGTTTTTTTAAAATTTGCCGAGTGCGTCTAAAGACACTCGACAAATACTAACATGCACTCAGCAAACTCTAACGGCCAACACGGCGTCAGCACGACCGTGCACGTGCCCTTCTTTGCCGAGTGCTGCTTAGTAGGCATTCGGCAAAGAATTAGTTTACCGAGTGCCCTAGCTCCAGCGCTCAGTTTGCCTTTATCTTGCCGAGTGCTTTCTACATGGCACTTGGTACATAGGAGATTTGCCGAGTGCCCGGTATATTGCACTCGGCATATAAGCCGTTTCCGGTAGTGCATATACGGATTGTTACCTCATAATCAAGCTATAATCCTCTGATGCTACTATATATGTTCCAACTTGCGTGCACGCATTATTTGATGAGTTTAGATATCTATTTGCACGTGTTGCAAATTATGGGACTAAAGTGATATATATATATATATATATATATATATATATATATATATATATATATATATATATATATATATATATATATATATATATGACCATACAGTACGGTGGATACAATTTACTTTATCCTTTTTTACATGTGACATTATATATATATGTAAACTACTGGTATGTTCGTTTGGCTTTTTTGAACTAAAACATGATGTAGTTGGAGTATTCGAGAGGTTATCTTGTGCTCTCTCTCTTGTTGGCATGAACCATGTTACACTAGCACGTTAGCTTTACTGTTGAGAGCGTTCTTGTACGTAGCTTCGAAACCCTGGTTAATTCTGCCGGTACCAGCTGCCGCACGTACTAACAGTACACGCCATTAATCCCGTTGCATCAATGGCGCCGAAATTAATTTGCATATCCTTGCGTGATCTATGCCACGTTAAGGCCAGTCTCAATGTATAGTTTCATCACACGGTTATCTAGACAAAAAACTAGGTAAGCAAGCCGGATGGGTTTCATGGGAACGATGAAACTCCTCTCACATCCCATGAAACTCTCCCTTCTTTTTCCTCATAAATATCATGCCAAATCAGCAAAATTAAATACCATGAAACTCTTATGAAACTCCATTGAGACTGACCTAATGCCACTAGCTACTCCGCTGCTGGTGTATATATGGCGCCAACGATGTGGCCTCTAGATAAAGCAAGATCCCATATGGTAATGAGTGTGCATCCTCTATCATTAAGTGGCCTGTCTCTCTCATTTTGAAAATCAGGAACATGCATTAAAGGGGTGATGTGCTCGATCAATGCTTGGTTTGTTCCATGTGGAGTTATTTTGCTTCATACAAAATCTTAAGTGCAAGTTTTAGCAAGCCAGAGAGTGAGCAATCCTGGTAGCGGGGATGTAAACTCACCAGCTGAGACGAAGGCTGAGATAGCGAGACACTTGAGATTACCTCACATTGCATGGTTTTATATGACCTTTTAAACATCAACACCGTCCTTCAAAACAACTTTAAATATTACTACCTCTGTTTCAAATTCATTTTAGCTTTTCTAGATACATATATTTTACATACGTAGCAAAAAGCTGAAATTATGTATGTCTCGAAAATGAGACGGAGGAGGTATATATATTGTTTGTGTATATGTTGAAGTATAAGTGAATTGCCCACCTGTTTTCATCAGCTTAAACTTTCAGGTTGAAATGTTTGGTACATGCAATTCAATATATATGGTAACAGAGCTAGAGGTCGCAAGTTCAAATTCTAGCAGACATAATTAAATAGAATAATTGCAGCCAACTACTAATTTTCACGTTTGAGGCCAGAGGAAACCTAAACCTGAGGGGAGGGGGGGGTGTTAATAAGAGGTACTTTTACAGTTATTGAACCAACGATGAGGTTAAATTTTTGTAGCCTACAGGTGACATGCTGCATTTATATCCTTGTATGTAATTGTAGTTACTAAGTTTGATGGTTCCCCTGGCCCTTTAACAACAAATAGATATTCCATTGAAAAATAGATCCACTCAGTTAGATCAATATATCCATCTAATTTTAGCTCTAATACCAAGCCCAGCGCTAACTACTAGTATCTAGCTAACGTTGTCCCACTCAGATAACTGCTCTATTTGATCTAATAAATTGGGCCTCAGTTGTGTTACACCACTTTATCTCGTTATTACTTCTCTTTCGAGGTGATAAATTTGTTTAGGGCATGTACAACGGTTATATAGTAGCCGTTTATATAAGTCCACGTAAGCAAAATGAACTGATGTGACCATTATTAAATGAAGAAAGAGTGTGTTGCCGTCTATTATCTCGTCTACTGCAGCATTGGCTCGTGCTCCCATGCAAAACAACATCAATTGGAGTACATATTAAATATTACATAGACAGCTAAATAGACAACAACTGTCTAAACTATTGCAAAGCTGTCTATTTTTTTAGACAAAGGAATATTGTATAAATATCCCGGCCTCTACATCATGGAGATATATCCGGCCTTTATTACAAATGAAGAGAGCTAAACAGTAGCTATCTATTTAGCTGTTGCAAAACTGTCTATTTAATTGTCTGTGTATATCATATACTATAGAGCAGCAGTCTAGGAGACATCCCATTCATTACCCAAACAAGTTTTTCCCTGTGTTTAGATTAATATAGACTATTTAATTACCTCCTACTCCGAGTACACTACTACACCTAGCTAAGTACTAGACTATTGAATACCCCCTTAGCTTGTCGTGAGACGTGAAATCCTCTCCCGGTCCCTTTGGCTCTGGATTTCACCGAGTTCTTGCCCTCGCTGATCCACTGATGATGCATGTGCGAGTACGCTACACTACATGCATGTGTTATATATACCTAGTAGTATATAGCACAGGGAAATCAATGCACAGTTTTCGAGGGCAATGCAACTAGGCGCAGGCTACACTAGTAGAAAACACGCCAAAGGTCCACCCCAAAAGTACCAAAATGAAGATGAACCGGTACCAATGCTAGTATTGGTACCGGTTCATCTTGGTACTGGTACTTTTGGGGTGGATGGGACCTATGGATGAGCCTTAGGTACCGATTGGTAACACTAACCGGTACCCAAGGCTCTCCATAGGTACCGGGTGATAACTTTTACATTAGTACCGGGTGTTACCACCAACCGGTGCCTATGGATCAACCTTAGGTACCGGTTGATAACACCAACCGGTATCTTAAGAGCCTTAGCTACCGGTTGGTGTTACCAACCGATACCTTAGGCTCGTCCATGAGTTACTTCAAAAGAAAAATATCTATCTTCCTATCAGATGTGATGTGTAGGCGAGATGGTCAGAAAGGCACACGCGAGGCAAGTGATCTTGAGTTCGAATCCCGACTAACTATTTTTACCAAAAAATATAGCTTTAGGCACCGGTTCTTTTACCCGGTGCTGATGAACGCGACTATTGGTCTCGGTTACCGGGTACCGGTTCAAAAACCGGTACCTAAGGCCCATACTAACCGGTGCCTATAAGCTTTTTTCCAGTAGTGCTATATACGTACTCCAGTCGGTGTCGTAATTAAAGTCTGGCACGTACACGTACGTACGTGCGAGGGTATGTGTGTACGGCCCAACGGGCGCGATCATTCCCCTGCAACCAAGCTGGCTTCGGTGTGCAGGGCAAGCGTACAAGCATATGGCTGCTGCACGTCTCTATTATCTATAAGAGGATATATGTTTGGATCCAAATGGCTAATTAAATTTTAGTCCACTTATTTACATAGTACCAAATATAGTAGAACTAAACATAGAGTTATTTACATAGTTAATTGGATGTTAATCCTATTACCTCTGATTAGCCTGGGCTTAACCCTATTAGCCCATCTAGACCTAAACTTTAGCATCCATAAAGCACATCCAAGCAAACACCCTCTCATTATTGGAAGTACGGCCTCACTCCCACTTGAAAAGAATATATTACTAACCATTTGATGGGGGAATTTACATCACGACATATTGAGAACTAACCGGCTTACGAGATTACATATATGTAATTCCTTAATCAAAAGGTTTGGAAAAACCCCGCGCACACACAAATTGATGAAATATTTGCCCGCTCGCTAGAAACAACAAAACTTTAGCCTCAGGACAACGAGGAAAGAGTTTTTCGTTAGTACCGAGCGTACCATGCACACATGAGCACACAACTTAAATTAAACATTGTCATTTCTCATTTCTCATTTCTCATTAACCTTTTTTTAAGATTTGGTGTCGCCTTTTGTTATGTTGCGATGGCAGGTATGGACAAAAGAACAGCGACAGTAACTCTCCGTACTATCATCAACTGGTGGTAGCAGTAGTGTTTGTTGTAAACTTGTAATAATGGTTTGCCATGATGGTACGGTTACATTAACTACAGCAATTATGTGCAGAGTACATGTTTTGCCGCGGCAACATATTTAGTGTGTAGTTATGGACGAGATTGCAGACACAAATATAACTTTGCGACCCATGTAGACTGGTTTCTATATCATTAATTATATTACCACATAGTTATTTCTTTATGTGGCTCTATAATAAGAGAAGGGAAGAAACCGATCTCGCAAAACTTAGTTTGAACATGAAATCCAATACACTAGACTACCAAGTTTGGATTGGGAGAAGATTATGTTTTCATAATAGATGGAGGACACAAATGTGATAGGTGGAGAGAAGAGAGTGAATGTATTAGAGACCACAATAAAAAAATGAGTTATAGAGTGTAGTTTAGGTGGAGAGAAGAGAGTGAATGTATTAGAGACCACAATAAAAAAATGAGTTATAGAGTGTAGTTTTTAGAGAAGATATTATCGCAGTATAGACAGTGGCAGAACTGGAAAGAAATTTAAAGAGGGGCCGGGGCCGAACAAACTTCGATAATATTTGTAGGCACAAAAATTTGGCGATTTGTATTAATTTTTTATTAACCACACTAATATATATGCACTAGCTAGTCATGGTATATACTATTTAATCATACAATGACAATTCAGAAAGGAAAATAGGAGCGGGAGTCAATATATCTTGTTCATTTTAGTTTTCCCTTGGTTTCCTACTAAGATTAGGCCTAATTAACAAAAATCTATTCTATTATACGATACAAAATCAACAATATTTATATAGTATACTGTATCAACAATAATATATTTATATAGGTTTAAATAGGAGAAGTATAGATAGAAGCCATGGCTTTGATGCTAATGCGATCGCATTAGTGGTGCATGTGGGTTTGTTGTTGTCGTCCATCTTAGCTGTGGCCGCTTGCCTGCTTGCCGTCGGCGCCTTGTCATGCATTTGCGCAATGCCAATCGCTAGACATGAGTTCGCTGGCACCCTCCACTGAGACACTGATGAGCTATGACTAGCGAGCAGCCACGGAGAACGGAGAGAACTTTCGGAGGTAGAGATCATAGTGGATTGTGGACTTTCGAGGAACCAAATGATAGGCTTAAAGTGGGTTAAGATTAAAAGGTACTTAAAAACTTAGGCTAAGATTAAGCTGAAATTAAAGCGTACTTGAAAACTTGAGCTAAGGTTAAACTGAAATTAAAGAATACTTAAATACTTTAGCTAAGATTAAAAGTACTTAACAAAAAAAAAATGTTGTTAGAGGTGCATAGCCCCTGCCAGCCCCCCTGGTTCCGCCACTGAGTATAGACATCACACATGGACACTATGGGGATTGGATTACATGTGCTCCAATAGTGCAAAGCAAGGAAACACACTCGCGTGTGTGAATTCCGAACTGGATGGGCCCTGCAGTGATTGCATGGTCGATTGCTCGATCACAGTTCACAGTTCACAGCACAGACTGCACCTGCCTGCCCTAGCTGGGCTCTGCCTAGCTTCTTCATGTGTTTCCGTTGCGCCGCCGGCGGCTGAAGCAGAAAAGCCTAGGCACGCCCCAGCCCCACCACCCCCTTGCCGGAGTCACCATCACCTTTCTGATCTGCCCCTTGTTTATTAGTTGCCTTCAAAATTTCAAAATTTTACTAGATTCCCCATCACATCGAATCAACGCATGCATGAAGTATTAAATATAGCTATACAAAATAACTAATTACACAATTTGTCTATAATTTGCGAGACGGATCTTTTGAGCCTAGTTAACCCATAATCGGATAATAATTACCAAATACAAACGAAAGTCCTACAATACTTTACACCCAAAATTTCATGCATCTAAATAAGGGCTTGATCAAGAAGATGGGTGTGGGTAACATGACAAAAGCCCAAGCATTATGCCCCGGCCCGGCCGTCGACCTGCTTCAAGATGTTACCATGTGGCTACATCGTAACTCGTACACCACACTGTAGTTTCACCAAAATGGCTCGAGAGAGAGCGTGTGTGTTTCACCAAAAGGGAGGGAGGGAGGGAGAGAGAGAGAGAGAGAGAGAGAGAGAGAGAGAGAGAGAGAGAGAGAGAGAGAGAGAGAGAGAGAGAGAGAGAGAGACCACAGCTCTCTATCTCTCTCAAACACATGGAGTACGTAATGTCTCTTTCTCTCTCCACTGTCGTGGATCAAGCCTTTTTAACCACCCACGGGGACCCCCACGGCTTGCACACGCGCATATAGGTGCTCGTCGTCGATCCCTTTCCTGTACTAGCTGTGCTCCGACGATCCAGCCCTGACCTGCACCCAAGCCATGGCGAGCAGCAGCAGGCTGATGATGATGAGCACCAACACGATGGCCGGGCTAACCAACGACGTCGACTTCTCCTTTGGGGCCATGCAGGCGCAGCCCTTTGCCGGCTTCGACGCCGGCGCCATGGCCATGCCCAGCGTCGAGCGGCCGCCGCTGCTCCAGCACCACCACAACAGCCACCTCTACGACATTTTTGACCTCGCCGCCGCGGGTTTCCCGTTCCAGGAGCCGGGCCTCCTCCCGCCCACGAGCCTGCCGCTACCGCCGAGCATGGAGATGGCAATGCCGCCGTCGCCGCTGCAGATGCCGCTCCCGGCGGGCGTGCTCACGGCGGCCGAGGTGTACCCCTTCGGCGGCGCGGGAGGGACGGCGGCGGCGGCGGCGTTTCTGAAGCGGGAGGACGGGCACCACCAGCTCGCGGACGCCGGCGGCGGCGGCGGCGGGACGATCGGGCTGAACCTCGGCCGGCGGACGTACTTCTCCCCCGCCGACGTGCTCGCCGTGGACCGGCTGCTGGCGCGGTCCCGGCTCGGCGGCGGCGTGGGCCTCGGCATCGGCGTGCTGGGCCTCAGGCTCGGCGCCGCGCACCACCACCACCACCAGCAGCCGCCGCGGTGCCAGGGCGAGGGCTGCAAGGCCGACCTCTCCGCCGCCAAGCACTACCACCGCCGCCACAAGGTCTGCGAGTACCACGCCAAGGCTGCCACCGTCGCCGCCGCCGGCAAGCAGCAGCGCTTCTGCCAGCAGTGCAGCAGGTACGCCGTGCCGCCCCGGGTCGATCGATCAGGTGGCCCCGTGAAGTGAATACACGTGCCCCGTTTTGGCCAGCGCCCGTCACACACGGACAAGGCCACTGTTGGCAGCCGAGACACGTACCTTTTTTATTTTCTCCTTGTCTCGCACTGTCGTTTTGGCTCGTCACATAACGGGTGGGTGGGCACGATCGGGCACGTACTTGCTAGTACTAGCTCGTTTAATTTCTTGAAATATAAGGGTATTGTGCTAGTGGTAGTGCTTGCCGCCTTTGAACCGAGAGGTCACAAGTTCGGGCGGTGGCCTCTACACATTGCACAGTATGTGGAAAAGACCTCCCACTAATAATCTTCTCCAGACCCCGCACAGTGCGGGAGCCTACGGCACTGGATACGTCTTTTGATGAGGGCATTTTTTTTTCTCCAGGGAGTCGGAGTACACACCGATCATGGATGTAAAAGTAAAGCAATGCAGTAGATGCAGTAGACTAATAGAGCTGGGCAAGCTCTGGCACACGCATGCATGCATGGCATGGGCGGCCAGAGCACGGCGATGTCTCTAGCGTGTCACACGACTCACACGTACGTACCAGACGTAGTAGACTGTAGAGTGGTCGTCTTCCTCTCCAAGTCTGGGTCTGGCTGCTGGCTCACTACCAAGCTGCACGCAGGGTGCAATCATGCATGCATGCCACTGTTCCTCTCTCTTTCTACGGGCTATAGTGGCACGTAGTGGAGCGGTACGCGCTAGCAACAGGACAGTTAATGCAAGCATGCATGCATGCTTGGAAAGTTGGGGGAAGAAGAGATCAGGGGGAAAGGCTGCAGGTTTATGTCCAGGTTCCATATGGCCATTTGTCCCGGTTTTGGAACCGGGATTCGGCCGCCGGGACAAAAGCGCTGGAGGCTTTTGTCCCGGGTGGTAGAACCAGGACAAAATGTCCCTCGCGTTAAAAAATATTTGCGCTCTACGGGATTGGAACCCAAGACCTATTGTCTAGCGCATGGCTTTCTTGCCAACTCAACTAAGTAGTACATGTGACTTAGTAAAGAATAACTCTCTTTTGAACTATCACGTGGAGGGGTCTTTTGTCCGGGTTGGTACCACCAACCGGGATAAAAGGGTCACCCTTTTGTCCGGGTTGGTGTTACTAACCGGGATAAAAGGGGTTGGACCTTTTGTCCCGGGTGGAGCCACCAACCGGGACAAAAGGGGGGCCTTTTGTCCGGGTTGGTGGCTCCACCCGGGACAAAAGTCCCCTGTCCCCCGCTGGCCCGGCTAGCCTTTGGACCTGGAACAAAGATCTATTCTGTAGTAGTGTGTCGAGTCAGCACCCAGCACTCCCAGCAGCAGCTAGCGATGTTTCAGAATTCAGGTGAGGTGATGCGCGCCCAGCGCATCTGATCCAATCAGATGGCCCAGGTCGGGCCGGGCCAGGTCTCACATTTCCTTTCCACTTCACCACTAGCTAGCTAGCTACCATCACCATGTGCATTGACCACTGCACCACACACTCATCATTGCAAACGGATCGTATGTATATACGTAGTCGTATACGTACGCATGTACGTATGCACAAGTCATGTATGTACACGCACGTGTATATATACCTGAAATTCATATTTGTACCGGCATGTATATGTATGGACATTTTAGTTATTATTTTTGTTTGTTTCATGGGGGCGGCTAGGTTTCATGTGCTCGCCGAGTTTGACGATGCCAAGAGGAGCTGCCGGAAGCGGCTCACCGAGCACAACCGCCGCCGCCGGAAGCCGGCCGGGGCACAGGGCAAGGACTCGCCGCCGCCGCCGCCGAAGAGAGCCGCGGACACTTGCATCATCTCCACCTCCTACAGCAGTGATCATCACAAGAGTAAGAAGCAATGATAGATTATGGCACAAGATGTGCAGCAGTAATATTGATTTAATTTACCAGTTTTAATTCATTCATAAATATAATGACCGGCAGTCGCATAATCCACACTGTTCAGTTCAGCACCAAATGTCATGCCATGCACCTAGAATTACGGATCGTGGCTATCTAGTGCTCTCTTCGTAATCCAACTTAGTCCATATATATTTTTAGCTTAAAATTATATAACGTAAAAACCCAATGCATTTAGAATTTTACCCTGCTCTAAGATTATCCAGCTAAAATTTAAGACCCTTTACCGCCGTATCTGACCCGATGGATATGCACTCATGCATGCATGCATGGCGCCAAAGTTTCGACGTACGTGTGGGATCTACTAGCTGCTACACTAGACATGTATGTAGCTAGATGCCATCATGCCAGTTGCCAGCCAGCCCTGCCCGCAGCTAGGTACTTGTGATCAGATATATACTCCATCAATGAGCTCCGATCACCACTATATATACTTTCGCAAGCCTTTTTGGATGCCACGTACTGTACGTGATGCTGACGTGGCTACCGTCTCTCATTGTGCGCGTACGACGACGACGAGCAGGTGCGAGCGCCACGGCGGAGGTCAAGTCGACGGCCCTCTCGCCGACGAACGGCAGCGGCGGCGTTAGCTGCCTCGACGCCGTGGACAATGGCCACACAAGCAGCGCCGCGGCGCCGACCGCCCTGTCTCTGGCGGCGCTCCCGCCGCTGCACGACGAGGAGAAGGACGGCGGCAGCGGCCTGGACTCCATGCTGATGCGGCAGGTGCAAGTCCGCGACGACCACGACGACGACGACCATCGCCGCTTCATGACCTCGCTCGCGATGCAGCAGCAGGAGCACCAGCACGACGGCGGCAGCGGCGGCCATGGCGGCCACGACGGCGTTGGCGGCGGAGGCAACATCTTGTCGTGCCCGCCGGTGTCAGATCACCGGAACGGCGGCTGCAACGGTTTCTTTGAGATGGACTTCATCTAGTGCGATGCACGCGTTCACGTACTACGTGAAAAGGAGGAGGAAAAGCCTATAGCATCGCTGCATTATTATGAAAGATGCGTGAGCGTGACGTGAGAGAAAGGAACAACACAGGTTGGCGTGGCACCACAGCAGCTAGCCTTTTCTTTTTACTGCGTTAGTGTACTTTATTAGCTGTAACCGTAGTGCTGATGGACTTTTAATTTACTAGATGGGAAATTTAGGTGCAGGTGTATTATTTTTATTTTATTTTCATTCCTTTTGGTAAATGTACATTATGTGTATGTGTGTTAATTTACTAGTCAATTTGGAGTGTAGTATGGTGCATGATCGACTAGCTCTTCTTACTACATTGAGTCTTGACAGTTTTGGAACCAACTTGCTTGTATACAAAACTTTAAAATCAAAATCGATGAAGTTTAACCGCTCGAATTTCGAAACATGACAAACTATTTAACGAGCTAGGGTCAGATTTTGAAAAAAGGCGTGTGTCCGGCCTGATTCATCATCGTCACACTGCAATCCTTTAATGATCAAGAAACGTTCTCGTTCCCATTACTGGTTCTGAACACTGGATCGGGGATTGAAAAAGCTAGAGGCGCGCGCGATCTTTGGCAGCCATAGGGTGCATCTCCGCATTAAATTAATTAGAGTTGGGACCGTCTCACATTTACGGCGGCGTTGCTGTAGCAGGAGACTTGTAATTACAAGTCGTCATTAATTATATGTGGATCCAAATTAATAGGAAATTAAAGAGGAAAGTACGATCAAGGGCCGGGGGGACCAGGCTGGTATAGCCAGAACGGAATCGATCGACCCATCGATCTATGCTACGCTCGCATGCATTCATTGTTGCAAAGGAGGGGCGGGGCCTGGAGAGAATTCAAGAGGAGCTAGCTATAGAACTATCCGTAGGACGAATTTAATTGAGTAAAATATGAGGGCGTGTCATTTAGATTCATCAACTTCGAAAGATTATTTCTAGTTATAGAAACTTGTTAAGTTGTTCACTGCAAGTCCATATGTATAATGTATCCAGAAGTAAGAACATGAAAGTTGGAGAGGAGAAAGAGTCCCACGACCCCTATTTATAGCTGCGTCGGGCGCCAAGCTTTAAGCCTGTCGCAGGGGAAAGGCTTGGACCGCCTGTGACGGTGCGGCACCCCACGAGCGAAAGATGCCCTCGGTTACTATGCCGAGACGTGACCAGACAGGGCAAAGCCGAGCCCCTGGACGCTGAGCAGCGCAGCATCGGTGCTGGCCGACTACCCTCGAACGGCGCGTCGCAAGGCATCTAGGGAGAGCAGGGCTGAGACCCCGAACGCAGGACAGCGCGGCATTAGCACCGGCTGCAAAGCAGCAGGTGCCATCATGACCCTGGCCTGCTCAGCACGCTGACGCGTCTCGTCACCAAAGCCAAACAAGAAGGGGCGCGCCTCGGAGTACTTTTTCTGCAGGCGCACTACCCCGACCGACGAGTTGTCACATCCACCAGGCAAGCGCTCGGACGCGCCCGGCGGGAGTGCAACGCCGATCGATCACATCAAGGGGTAAAATCGCCAAATACCCTTTGGCCGAATTCCCTGACTCGACCAAATGCTCGGGGGCTACTGTCGGGTACCATGATTAGGGGCACCCTAATTAGGGGACTAAAATCGCCATAAAAACGCAAACACATGTTAGGCAACCGGGCCCACAAAGGCCTACAGCCTTCTTCCAATCTGGAAGAAAGGAAAGGACTCAAAGAAGCCCAATATGCAGCCCACGTACACAGTGCGGCCCATCCAAACCCCCTCGAACCCGCGGGGCGATCTCCGCCTCGCTCGAGGGCTCCTCGCCGAGACCCTCGACCGCGCGCCCGCGTCTTCGCCTCGCTCGAGGCCACCCCTCGATAGGAAGAACAAACGGCCCTTCCGCTCACCCGCCCGCCGTACGGAGGCATTAAATTCCAACCACTCCTCCGCAGCATCCGGGTCGGACGGCGTCAAGCAGCCACTCCGCGCAGTGGCTGTGACCGGAGTCCCGTCCGCCAACTCCGGTCACTGCTCCGCCATTCCGGACGCTGTGGCGACACTGTGGGAACCTGCGACGCAGTGCAAGACGTGTTCGGCACTGCTCCAGCCACTGTACTGCCAACTCCCCATACCTCCTTCATACTTCCCCTCCGCGGAGACCTCGAACGGCATGGGCACCACCCTCGGAAGCGGCTCCGACCTTGACCGGGACAGGGCCCTGGCTTACTGGACCCTCGGAACGTCGCCACGCCACGTTTGGAGGACGGTACCCCCTACAGCAATGACCACGCCGCCCGCTGGAGCTACAAGGACACCGGCGCGATCTCCGCAAGGCCAAGGACGACGCCCAGGACGACTGCCACGCCAGGCGCCATACCCCACAGTGTAATTTCTACACCCCTTTGCTGGACGTACGGCCCTGCGGCCGGAACCAGGATAAATCCGTGCGTGACTGTGTTGTCTTTTGCATCAACCGTCTGGGACGAGGAACACGCAGCATCATTACTAGTTGGGTCCGGACCGCCGGGTCAGGACACCGACAATACCTAAATTTAGCTAGCTAACCATCATTAGTTAGAGGATTCAAACAGATTTTGCTAAATCCCGTGTACACAACAGTGTTCATCTGTGTATTTGACCCCGCTGCCTAATGGAGCCGACCCTGATGGCGTGCTCGGCTAGCTTCGCCCCTGACTGACTGGATCATTAGGTCAGCTGCATCAACCGTGACACGGATGCATGTGAACCTTTAGCGGAATGGTGGCACGTGGCGACATTGTCATCCTGGCACGGAAATTAAAGCTGCTGCTCTGTCTAGCTAAAGGTTGTCTTATGTTTGATGTAAATCACAACCGTGTGTGCTTTAGTATGTTGCGTGCGTGTTAGTTACTCCGCGTCATTGTAAGAAATCCTGTTTTCATCATCCTTCTTAATATAATGAAACGCAAAAAAACGGGTGCCCCTGCCCGCCGCGGCCTCCGTCGCTCGAGTCCCATCCTGCGTTCTCGGTTCTATTACCATCTGCTTCGAAAGACGCCGCCGCCTCCATCCACCGTACCCATCCCTCTAATCCCAGGGTACGGCCGCGGGCGTCGATGAGGGCGTGGCGACGAGCGGACAATTGCTGCGTCCCGGCGCGCGCGCACGGATCGGGGCTCTGGGAATCAACGGTGAGTTCGAGACGGAGAAGGAGATGCCGCGGCATATCGCAGTGGCGTGGCTGCCTGGCTGGGCTGCGGCCGAAGCAGAAGTTTCAATGCAAATAGCCCCCTGAACTCATGACGTCGATCCAACATTAACGGATAGCCCCTAAATGGGATCGTGCGCGATCCGAGTATGTACAAATTGGTCTCTATATTTTACAATACCACCTTCAAATAGATTGCAATTAATAATCATGATCGAATATTTACATATAGACCCTGTCGTTTCAGTTCTTGTTTTCGGCGGCCGATGAACGGCGGCGAGAGACGCGTCTGTATCCTGGTACTGGTAGATGTCCGATTGTCAATTCCTGCGGGGTGAGGATGGCGCGGCCGTGGTAGACCGACTACGAGGCGATCGTGCGCAAGTTCATGGAGGCGGGGTACGGCGTGGCCGTGCCGGAGGTGGTGTTCTGGAACGTGAGGGACTCCAAGGCCGTGCCGCTGGGAGGCCTAGCAGAATGGGGTGGCGCCCGTCAAGCTGCTCCTCGACGGCGGCAGCGTCACCGGCCCCAGGGCCGTCATGCAGAAGGCCATGTCGCAGTCTTGGATTGAAGCCGAAGAAGCACATTTGCCACATTTTTTCTTCAATTTTTGTTGGCTTGATCCATGACTCAACTGTCCAGTCCTTTTGCTGAAAACAGCACACCTCAGACCTCACTCGCCTTCGACAAGCTCTGGGATCGCAGTGTTTCAAATGCCGGTGGCATGCTGGCTCATCAAGAGCAAATTTCCTCCCCAGCCGCGCAGAGAACGGTACGGTAGTGAAAAGATGGCTGCCAATGGCCTCGTGAGGTGGACCACCTCGATTGTTTGGCTGGTGGCACCATCACTGATCTGGTAAGATTTTTTTTTTCTCGACTACGCAGGAGAGCTGCGCATCATTGTATTAAGTAGAAGAAGAGTTTACAGCAACAACGGAGCTAGGAAGCTCACGTTACAACCATAAGCACCGTCGGTGCAAATGAGACATGAAGTTACAAGTGCCCGTCAGGGCTAAGTAATTAGTGAACTACTCGTGTCTCAAACAACCAAGGCGTGTAGCGCCAGCATCTATCCAAAGTTTGATGTCGACCTTGATCCGGTCCTGGACCTCAAGAGCATTGGAGGAGAGGTTATCAAAGAGACGAGCATTCCGTTCTTTCCAGAGACACCATAGGATGAGCATCACCAGTGTGTCCAGGCCGCGTCGTCGTTCTTTAACCTGCATCTGTCTGATATGTTTCCACCATTGGTGGAGTTCCATGGGCATCGGGAAGGTGCAAGCGCAGTCCATCCACGAGAGCATGTTCCACCAGATTTGCTTGGCAAAGCTGCAGTTGACAAGCAAATGATCCGCTGTTTCTTGTTCTTGGTCGCATAACCAACAGATGTCGTGCGCATCCAGACCATGGCGTCGCCTTCGGTCAGCAGTCCAAAGACGCTGTTTCAGAGCAAGCCAAGTGAAGAACTTGACTCGCTGGGGTGCCCAATTCTTCCATATCCATCTAGAGCCAGCGAGAGGAATGGTGCCGTGATGCATGATTCTGTAAGCTGAGGCTGCAGAATATGTGCCATTTGCCGTCCAGCGCCAAATGAAGCGATCCGAGTCCATGGACAAGTGCATGTCAGCAAGGACCTGCCACAAGCGGATATAATCCCTGAGAACAAGAACCGAGAGACCGCCCCCTGATGTCCCTAATCCACTGTCGGTGTGGCAATGCTTCAGCAACAGTGCGCCTCTTGGTGATCCTCTTGGGAATAACTTGAAACAGATATGGCGCCATCCGAAAGACGGAGCTTCCATTGATCCAATTGTCACGCCAGAAGAGCGTGCGTTCGCCGTTTCCCACTTGCACCGTCACTGAGGCGTCGAACAGAGCCTGAACCTCTGGTTCAATTTTGATAGGTAGTGCAGACCAAGCCCGCTCCTCCTCCGATCGTTGCATCCATAACCAGCGAACACGCAACGCAAAGCCAGCCAGTCGTAGGTCAACAACACCCAACCCTCCACAGCCGGTAGGGCAGCATACAGTCGGCCAGGCCACCATATTCTTGCCCCGCAGTGCTGTTTCCTTGCCGGACCAGAGAAAATTCCGACGCAAGCTATCAATCTCATCAATGACCCACTTTGGCAATTTGTCAGACATAGTCAAGTAGATTGGCAACGTAGAGAGTGTGGATTTTACCAGCGTTGACCTTCCGCTACGACTCATCAATCTGCCTTGCCAAGCCGGAAGCTTGCTTGCGACCTTGTCGATGAGTGGTCGGTACTGGCTTTTGGGCAAGGGGCCCGTAGAGAGAGGGGCGCCCAGGTAAGTAATTGGGAACGCTGTCATGGTGCAGGGAAGTATCACATGGAAGTCTGCAAATGCTGCCTGATCGCCGAAGATTGGAGTGATGGAACATTTGTCAACGTTGGTGACCAGCCCCGATGCATCCCCAAACATCTGAAGAATGTTCTTTACAGCCAACGCCTCGCTAGCAGTAGGAGTTAGGAGCAGAATAGCATCGTCGGCATATAGGCTGCAGTGGTGCTGAATGGCCGGGACGCCAATGGGTTGCAGGACGTTGTCCATCTTAGCTTTGATAAACAGCCGATTGAGTGCATCCATGACGATGACAAACAACATCGGGGACAATGGATCCCCCTGGCGTAGCCCGCGACGATGCTGAATTGGTAGACCAGGCTGGCCGTTAAGCAGCACCTTGGTGGATGCCGTGGAAAGTAGTAGAGAAATCCAACCACGCCAACGCTGACCGAAACCCCACGCTCGCAGTATTTCCAGGAGGAATTGCCAAGACACAGTGTCAAATGCCTTCGAGATATCTAATTTGAGCAGGAGTTTGGGAAGCTTCTTTTTCTTGATTAGCACTGCCGATCTCTGTACATATTTGAAATTGTCAAGGATGTAGCGCCCACGGATGAATGCACTCTGGTTGCAAAGGACAGGCGATTAGCTAACAGCTTTGCCAAGATTTTTGGGAAGCTATGGATGAGGCTGATGGGTCTGAAATCCTTGGCATCCAGCGCATTGGGCACTTTCGGGATCAGGGTGAGTAGTGCTCCATTAACACAGGAGAAGCCCCGGCGATCAATGTTAAAGAAGGCATTGACCGCGAGCATTACGTCTCCTTTAACCACAGGCCAGGCGGCCTGGTAGAACGCCGCTGTCATCCCGTCTGGTCCAGGTGCCTTTTCAGGCTTCATGGACTTGATGACATCCCAAACCTCCTCCTCTGAAAACGGCAGCTCCAGCGCAGACAACTCGCGTGGCGTGATGCCAAGAGCCTCAAGATTCAGGGTGCAAGGACGCACCCTTTCTGTTCCCAGCAGGTCGCTATAGAAGTTGAACAAAATTGACGCCATGCCGTCACCTGAAACCAGATCGCCCGTCAATGGGTCTCTAAGTCGGAGAATGTGGTTCTTCCTCTTTCTACCGTTGGCATGTAGATGAAAGAATCTTGTGTTTGCGTCGCCTTCGGACAGAAAGAGAAGTCGTGATCGCTGTCGGGCTATGGTGCGCTCAAGAGAGGAAGGACCCAGAATGAGTTTCTTGAGATCTTTACGTAGCTGGAATTCGTCAGCAGTGAGCTCGCGCAGGTCTTGTGCTTGATCAAAACGGAGTAGCTCTTTGGCTATGAGGAGTTGCATTTTAACCGATCCAATGCTCTTGGCAGACCAGCTTTGTAGTTCACGTGTGACTGACCGGAGTAGGCAGTCCAGTCGGCGGAATGCGTTGGTCACGCTCTCAGGGCAGCGCCATCCCCGGGCCACCGCATCGAGAAAGCCGTCCAGCTTCGGCCAGAAGACTTCAAAGTGAAATCTGGGTTTCGCACGAATCGCGGAGTTAGTGAGCAGGAGGAGTGGACAATGATCAGAATCGTTGGAGGAGAGGGCCTCCAGGAAGCAGAACGGGTAGATTTCTTGCCAGTCGACCGTGACGAGGACACGATCGAGCTTCACAAGTGTTGGATTAGTGCGCTCGTTGCTCCACGTGTAGGTGAATGTCGCGCAGTTCAAGAATGTCCACCAGACGACGGAAGCGAGCCATGCTACGTCTGTTGATGGCCGCGTTGTTCTTGTCCGTTGGGTCAAGGATAAGGTTGAAATCCCCGACGACAGCCCACGGTCCGCTGCACGCAGCGCGTGTCGTCTCCAACTCCGCAAGGAACAAGATTTTGTCAGCATCTTCTTGCGGACCGAGATCTGGTAAGATGGCCAGCTTACTTGGCATCGCAGCTTGTTTTAAAAGTTAAGTTGGCAAAAACATTGTCAACCAGTGTTTTTTTTTCAAAAAGATTGTCAACCAATTTGAAGCACATTTTTCAGCATCGCCAAAATTTTGGTTTGCCGCTCATACAGGCCGTTTTGGCAATACAGACATGATCATAACTTCCCATACAGCAGCTATATGCGCAGAACGGCCATAACTTGCTGTGCTGGCAGGCAGGGCATAATTCGATAATATCGAACTTCCACGATACAGCACTTGCTGGGAGCAGAACCACCACCAAATCAGAAACTACTCTGTTTCAATCACTGTCTGATCAATGGTGCGAGATGTGGATCGATGGTGCAGCTCCTTAAGAGGATCTGATCAAGACCCCTTTGACAATAATGCCTTCGTGAAGAAGATTAAGTAAGGAGAGTTCAGCTGGGAGCTCCTGAAGAACTGATAAGAAGCTTGTTCTATCTGTTGCAGTCACTGTCTTTTCTTTTGAAGATTAAGTAAGGAGAGTTCAGCTGGGAGCTCCTGAAGAACTGATAAGAAGCTTGTTCTATCTGTTTCAGTCACTGTCTTTTCTTTCTCCTTCGCTTTAACTGTTCTAGTTTTCTCGGCGTTGGCTTTCTTGGGTCTGGGTTGGCTGTCGGCAGAATTCCAGGGTTCCCTTGCTGCTATAATAGCTTAAAACTGTACTGAACCAGCATACTCTGTTGCTTTGTTCCATGAAATGGGGCAGGGCCGTTGGCCTTTTACTCTTAAAAAAAAATCAGAAACTACTCTACCCAGGAGGAACCATACACAGCATACATGACAACAATTAAAGTTCACGAACTTCCTTTCTTCTGATTAGTTTCCTTTTTTTTTGTAACGAAGCATCTATGTACGGCACGATATGGGAGTTAGATCTCCTAGATGTTTGCCAAAACAGCATGACGATATTCACAAGGGAGAAGCACCCGCAGGTTAATGCTATCCAAACACCAAGTCAGTCTCACTTCGGAGAAGCTTCATATCTTCACCTCCCTAACATCATTTTGTCCGAATGGAGTTCCACAGCCAGGACATTTCCGATGGCGAATCTCAAGGTTCCTCTGAATGCATGGTGAGCAGAATAGGTGGAAACATTTGGTAATCACAACCTGTTAACAAATAAGCAGAGAAATAGGACCTCGTCAGCTTAGGCACCTAATAATCTGGTTATTCAATATCCATGAGATTGCCAACAAAACAGGATCTTCGTGGAGGTAAGAATGGTGTAAATCTCTGCCATCTTGATTAATAAACAGGTTTAGGCCATTCAAAAAAAACAAAAGCTGTACAGTACATCATATTTACCTCTTTAGGCCGGTCAAAGCAGACACCACACTTGAGAATAGCCTTGCATTCTTTTATTTCATCCTGGAGCTTCTGGATAGTAGTCTCTTCAGTCTCGGACGTCAGTTCCATAACTTCATTTTTCACCTCTTCGTATTGTTCCTCAAGCCGTCGCCTCTCGCTCCTGGAAAAAGTAAAGGTAACGTGAAAGTGGTTAGATGCCAGCAGCATAGCATGATCAATTTGTAAAAGAAGCTTAACAGCAGCCAAACCTCTCATGCTCTAGCAAAATCCTCAGCTCAGATATCTTTTGTTGAGTCTCGTCATATTCTTTCTCAGACGATCCAACAGAGGACCGAAGCCACTTGAGTTCCTTCTCAGTGTTGGATACCTCCAGCGCAGTCCTTTCCAGGCTGATTGCAAGATGTCTGTTTTCTGCTGAAGTTTTTATCGCTTGTGCTACACAAATCTTCATCTGTAAAAATCATTCAGTAAACCACTTTCAAAACTGGTTCACCTCCTAGTGTAAACACTAAGATCAATTTACATTTTTGAGTTGATGTTGCTATCACATTTTTCTAGGAATGTGTTGCCACATAATTAATTTTAGTGACTGCAAACAAATGATACAATACAAAAGAAGTAACAGAAGTAGGAAACTACCTGCTCTTCACCACGGGTCATTTTCAGTTTGGATGACTCCAGTGAAGTATTAACTTGCTGGAGTTGCTTCTCTAATATAAGCTTCTCTGAGAGAAGGGAACTAGAAGCTTGTTTCATCTTCACACTATCCGATACCAGCTGTTAGATGAGAATTCAGTTACTGTTAGCAGCCAATAAGAAAAGCAAAGCTAGCTTTTGCCAATGCAAAACTGCAAAGAGAGTTTTGTAAGCTTGGTTGATGTGCTTGAACCTCCAGCAGTAACTGGCTAATTGACACAGTGAGGTAGTTAAACAGCCTTAAGTGAAGCTCTTTGCCTCTATGTCACTAAAAAAGTCTGCAAAATACACCATAAAACCCACAAAACCAGTAGATGATGTTTCTAGATCCTTTTTCCTTGCCTGCCAGCAGTTCATGCTTCATTGCACATCAAAATATGGTAGACTGTGCTAAGGCAGTGTTATGTGAACATTAGCATCAAATACTCTCCGCATCCATATGCCATGTGTTTGCAGTTTTGACATAAAAGAAATTAAAACAAAGAACTGATAAATACCTTTATGTTAAAGTCCTCTCTATCTGCGAGCTGTTCAAGAAGATGCTGATTTTGTGTTTGCATGTCTTCATAAGCTTGACCGATTGTCTGCATGCAAATATCATAGGTTTTCATAGATACCCACAAAAAAGGTACTGATAAGGGGGAAAAAATAAATTTACCTCAATATCAGAAATATAGGCATCTCCTTCAGCCTCTTTAATTCTTATTGCCTCCTTGAGTTCCACAACATCTCTGAAAAACATATCATACAAGTGCAGTATGGCTTATGGACATAGTTTCGCACATATAATATATAGTACTTGCCACTTTACATCACAGATGAACCCATCAAATATTGATAGTTCATATAACTATAGAACACTAAACTGGGTACAAGATACAACTTCAGAAAAGCATGAATTTTTTTTTAAGATAGGTTGAATTAAAATAATCAACAACTATCAATTGTTCTAGCTTGTAGACATAACATTGTTCCCTGGAGCAAAAAACGAACCTTTCTGATGCATCTACTTTGGCCCTTAACTCTTCCAGTTCTGCTTCAG
The DNA here is from genome assembly GCF_016808335.1 of Panicum virgatum. Taxonomy (NCBI): domain Eukaryota; kingdom Viridiplantae; phylum Streptophyta; class Magnoliopsida; order Poales; family Poaceae; genus Panicum; species Panicum virgatum. Next base: position 5,780,386 of record NC_053145.1, read on the forward strand.
CAAAGGAAAGCCTTTGCTGGCATGCAGCTTCAGCTTCAGTTGCTGCTTTTACTCGAAGCTCAAGACTATGCTCCTCCAGACTGCTCTTCAAATACTCAGCCTGATTGCGAGCTCGGTTTTCTGATTCTTCAATATCAGCAATCGTCCTAGATGCACAGTATATATAGAATAATGTTATAGTGAATGAAATATACATGTATGTTAAAAGACTAAGATACGCATGTAATGTGATTCTTGCACTATACATACACTTTTTTTATCTAACACTGTTCGTTCCAGACAAACTGCAAGTAAATATGCAGTACACCATGGCCATACCCTTCAAATTTTCTAAATGTTTACATTGTAAATTTCCTGAACTATATTTTCTTTGTGCAGTTACTCCAGTTAGCAACAACATATAGAGGCCTATATCAACTAGTCCACCTAATTGCAATTTGCAAAGTTGTAAGTCAAATCAACAGTCATTGTTTTCCTCAACAGCTTGATCGATGTTTGACTAGGTCATGATTATTCAAAGATAGCACACTAGATAGCTAAAACTGACAGACACATAAATGAAACTCAATGTGCACCACAAAAAAAATAAGGGGCTCAGTCCCCTTTTACCACTACTATTATTATTGTTACTAATACCTCTTTTTTTCCCCTGTTAAATTTGTTTGCCTCGTGATGGGTTTCATCTAACTCCGCCTATGCTGACTGGAAGACTCTCTCTCCTGAGTCGTCTCAACATAGCCGGTCCCAAGCCCGGGTAAAGGAGGAGGGTTGCGTTAGGTTTTGGCAAACCAGCATAAAAAATGCCACTCTAATGGATATGAAACCTACAAGAAACTCGTTGGGGCGTAACCCTCTTAGCGACGCGCTACATCGGAACCCGGGTGTGGTGATAAATGGGCAAGGGCCGGGTCGCCATCCCCCCAAGGGCGCGTCGTATCATGACCTGGGTACGATGATAAGTGAGCAAGGGTCGGGTCGTCACCTGAATGGCGCGCTACATCTACGCCCGGGTGTAGTGAAAAATGAGCAAGGGTCTTTGCACTTCCCTCGACGGGTGCGAAGGGTAAGGAAGCTAGCCGAGCCAACTAGGATTCGTATAGGTAGCTGGAACGTAGGGTCCCTAACGGGTAAGTTGCGAGAGCTAGTTGATGTAGCAATTAGGAGGCGTGTAAATATTCTATGCGTTCAAGAGACTAAATGGAAGGGCCAGAAGGCGAAGGAGGTTGAGGATACTGGCTTCAAGCTTTGGTACACGGGAGCAACTCCGGGTAGGAATGGTGTAGGCATCTTGATTGATAGGAACCTTAAGGATGGAGTCGTAGAGGTTAGAAGGCAAGGCGACCGGATTATCCTAATCCGGTTGGTAGTTGGAGATTCGGTTTTGAATGTGATCAGTGCCTATGCCCCTCAGGTAGGCCTTAGTGAGAGCACCAAGATACAGTTCTGGGAAGATCTAGATAGCATGGTTAGTACCGTGTCTACCAGCGAGAAACTCTTCATAGGAGGAGATCTCAACGGCCATGTGGGTGCGACTAATGTAGGGTTCGAGCGAGTGCACGGGGGTTTTGGGTATGGTAGCAGGAGTCAAGAGGGGGAGGATGTGTTGAACTTCGCGTTAGCCTACGACTTGTTGATAGCGAATACCGTGTTTAAGAAGAGGGAATCCCATCTTGTGACTTTTCGTAGTGGACAACACTCGAGCCAGATCGACTTTATCCTTACTAGGAGGGAGGATAGACGTGATTGCTTAGATTGTAAGGTGATACCTGGGGAGTGTGTTGTCCCTCAACACAAGCTTGTGGTGGCGGACTTTCGTCTTCGGGTACGTATCCACCGGGACAAATGTACTAAGATTGCGAGAACAAAGTGGTGGAAGCTTAGAGGGGAAGCGGCACAAGCGTTTAAGGAAAGGATGCTAGGTGAGGGGCCTTGGGAAGAAGGAGAAGACGCAGATGACATGTGGCTAAAGATGGCAACATGTGTTCGGAAGGTGGCCTCAGAGGTGTTTGGCGTGAGTAAGGGAGGCAAACAGGAGGGGAAAGACACCTGGTGGTGGAACGACGAGGTGCAAAAGGCTATTAAGGAGAAGAAGGAGTGTTTCAAGCGCCTCCACCTTGACAAGAGTGCAGCCAACATCGAGGGCTATAAATTAGCGAAGAGGGTTGCAAAGCGAGCTGTGAGTGTAGCAAAGGGTAAGGCGTATGATGACATGTATCAGCGGCTAGGCACGAAAGAAGGGGAGAAGGACATTTATAGGATGGCTAGGATCCGCGAGCGGAAGACAAGGGACATCAACCAAATCAAATGCATTAAGGATGGGACAGATCGACTGCTAGTGAAGGATGAGGAGATCATGGATAGATGGAGAGAGTACTTCGACAAGTTGTTTAATGGAGAGAGTGAGAGCCCTACCCTTGAGTTAGATGACTCTTTTGACGATACCAACAGACGTTTTGTGAGGAGAATTCAGGAGGTAGAGATCGGGGAGGCTTTGAAGAGGATGAAGAGAGGTAAAGCGATGGGTCCTGATGGTATTCCCATTGAGGTGTGGAGATGCCTAGGAGATAGAGCAATAGTTTGGTTAACTAAGCTTTTTAATCTTATTTTTCGGTCAAACAAGATGCCGGAAGAATGGAGGAGAAGTATATTAGTACCTATCTTCAAAAACAAGGGCGATGTTCAAAGTTGTACTAACTACCGTGGGATTAAGCTGATGAGTCATACGATGAAGCTTTGGGAGAGGGTTATCGAGCATCGCCTAAGAAGAGGGACAAGTGTGACCCAAAACCAATTTGGGTTCATGCCTGGAAGGTCAACCATGGAGGCGATTTTCTTAATACGACAATTGATGGAGAGATATAGGGAGCAGAAGAAGGACTTGCACATGGTCTTCATTGACCTTGAGAAGGCATATGACAAAGTACCGAGAAATGTCATGTGGTGGGCTTTGGAGAAGCACAAAGTCCCAACTAAGTACATTACCCTCATTAAGGATATGTACAAGGATGCGACGACGTTTGTCCGGACATGTGATGGCAACACCACTGACTTTCCTATTAACATAGGCCTACATCAGGGGTCAGCATTGAGCCCTTATTTATTTGCTTTAGTGATGGATGAGGTCACAAGGGATATACAAGGTGAGATCCCTTGGTGTATGCTCTTTGCTGATGATGTGGTGCTAGTTGACGAGAGTAGGGCAGGGGTTAATAGGAAGTTAGAGCTGTGGAGACGCACGTTAGAGTCGAAAGGGTTCAGACTTAGTAGGACCAAGACCGAGTACATGATGTGCGATTTCAGCGCGACTAGGCATGAGGGGGGAGACGTTAGTCTAGATGGGCAAGTGGTGGTCCAGAAGGATACGTTTCGGTATTTAGGATCGGTGCTACAAAAGGATGGCGACATTGATGAAGATGTTAGACATAGAATTTCAGCTGGCTGGTTGAAATGGCGGCAAGCTTCTGGCATCCTTTGTGACAAGAGGGTGCCACAAAAGCTAAAAGGCAAATTCTATAGGACAGCAATTCGTCCGGCGATGTTATACGGTGCTGAATGTTGGCCTACAAAAAGGCGACATGTGCAGCAACTGAGTGTAGCAGAGATGCGGATGTTGCGGTGGTTTTGCGGGCACACAAGGAGGGATAGAGTCCGGAACGAAGTTATTCGGGATAGGGTCGGGGTGGCACCAATTGAGGAGAAACTTACTCAGCATCGGCTGAGATGGTTTGGACATGTCCAACGAAGGCCTCCTGAGGCGCCGGTGCGTAATGGGGTCCTTGAGCTAGTCGATAATGTAAAGAGGGGTAGAGGTAGACCTAAACTGACGTGGGCTGAGTCGGTTAAGAGAGACCTTAAAGATTGGAACATCTCTAAAGAGATAGCTTTGGATAGGAGCGCTTGGAGACTAGCTATTAATGTGCCTGAACCTTGAACTTATTTCTTTCGGGTTTCATCTCTAGCCTACCCCAACTTGCTTGGGAAAAAAGGCTATGTTGTTGTTGTTGTTGTTGTGATGGGTTTCATCTTTAACCTACCCCAACTTGCTTGGGAATAAAAAGTCTTTGTTGTTGTTGTTGCATAAATGAAATTAATTTTAGAACATGGGCAAATATAGTTCTACAGTAAATCTATTTATTTAGAAACTGTTTCTTTGAAGAGAGTTCAAAGAATCATAAAGCAATCGCATAAGCTTTCTATATACTATATCTAAAAATCCTAAGGTATTGTATATCTAATTTTGAAGAAGATAGACATCTGACATCCTATTGAAAATTGACAAAGTAACCAGAAAAAATGAATATAAATATATAATTATGAGGATACTTGACCAATGCAATTGTAAACCATTTTAGAAGTGGTATATCTTTTAAACATCCAAAATCGATACTAAAAATAATGAAGATTACCTTGACTCAGAACATTCTTTCGCATACATATCTGCAATAAATTGCAGCTCTTGCTTTTCCTTCTCCAACTCCTCAACCTATTGAAAATTGAAATTCCATCGACAAAGTAAGAACGAAAACCTGTCACCTCTTTTTGCACCAACTTCATTTCACCACAACTGGTGCTCAAAATTTGCATCCATGAATGCTAATTACTCTTTAGTTTCTAAATAGAAAAAAAATATATCTGTAAGAATAATCTTTGTTTCATGTTAGTGTAGGTCAAATCCTGTCTTATGGTGCAAGACAAGTCTTTGCCTTAGAGTGCAAGACAAGTCTTTGATTTTGCAGTGCCACAAAAGTGTGTATTCGAGCTTTCTCTAGTGTTAGAGTAGGTGATCCTGGGAGCTAGTGAGGCTATCAATAACATTCATGGTCAAGTTATTCAACAGTAAATAGATGGTCCAACCGTCATTTGCTAAATATAATGCTGGTATCTCTACTATCATTGCAAAAATACACAGCCTGTGCATGATTTTATATTGGATACAAAAGAAAGACAATAATGCCATGTGGCCCATTGGAAATGCTGGTATCTCTACTATCATTGCAAAAATACACAACCTGTGCATGATTTTATATTGGATACAAAAGAAAGACAATAATGCCATGTGGCCCATTGGAAAAGAGCATTATTTACAAGCTAACTGAAAGCTACCACTTTGCTAACCAATCAAGCTCTTAAACACTACTATAGTGTTGCACGTCCTTGCTAGTTACTATGACAAAACTTGATATATTTGATATAGACATTGTGATATAAGTATCACAACTTGCGGTGAGACTAAAGAAATACACTGACTTTCCCTGGGGATGTGAAATATATGTATCAATTTCTCAGGCTCTTCACACCACCTTAAAGGAAACAGAGATGTTTTTCAGGATAACATACCAATGCTTTGAGGGACTTGATCTCAGTTAGTTGTGAGTTGTACTTGTGAGATATCTCCTTTTGTTCCTCAATCTGAAAATCCAACACATTTTCAGCACATATACTAAATATTTTGCTAGCTCTTTAAAATGTCTGCAGAAGAGCACAAAATGTAGAACTCTAATTCAACAAATAAACTCTACTTAAACATTTTTTAAGTTTAAGTAACACTAACATATAAGAAAAGTTAATGAAAAATCCAATATTCAAGACCCATTATTTACACGTGGTGCTTTATGCTCACAAGATATCCTATGCTTAGCGTTAATACTCAAACAAAGTCATCATGGTCTAATAAGGCATATTGACAGGTAGATGAATGAGGAAAACATATGTCCAGAGAAACCAGTGGAAATTCAAAATCATGAACTGAAGGATCGGATGAAGACCATGGAACCACCATCACATTCTTTCAGGTGGGACAAAGGCGTGAGCTGGCACCAACACCCAGGATCAGCCCCAAGAGTGGAAGGGCAGAGAACCTCCCATTACTCTAAATTTTGGGGAGAAAAAGTACCGAGTGGAAGAAATATACACGAATATTCATTAGTGCATGGGAAGTAAATTTCCACAGGGTAAGCTTTAAAACAACATTCACAGGCATGAGTAAGGTCACACAACAACTTGACATAGGCAGAATAAAGAAAATACAAATGCAAGAGGAATGCTTGACCAGATCGAATATAGACCTTCTTAGCTACCAGTGATGCTAATGACTCTGCTTGCTCACGTAATGCAAATGCTTCCGAAGCCGCATCCTTTGATCTATTCAACTGATTCTCCATCATTCCCAGCTCATTGGACAGTGCTGCAGCCATAACCTGGATCTCATTCTTGAAGTCTTTCTTGCCTGACAGGAGAAATGAGAACAAATTATATTACATTCTGCAAAAAGAGATGAGCTACTGATTCCCTATTAAATATAAGCAATGTTCGAGGTCCCCTCTACCTGAATCTTGCAAAGTTTCCTCAACCTTGGTCTCAAGATCATTCTTTTCAGATATGAATATCTGAATTTGATTTTCCAGTTCTTCAATTTTTTTCTCATAAGTGGTAATAGTTTGTTTAATACTGTCGAATGACTCTGCTTTTGCACAAATTTCTTTCTCCTTTTGCATGACCTGGTCCTTCTCATTCTACATTCACACAGATGGAAATCTGGAAATTCCAAAACAATACTAATGCAAGTCAGTACAACAGAGGACAGACATCATACCTGTAAAACTTCAACTAACCCCCTACAGCGCTCTATCTCAGCATGCAGATTATGTAATTGATCGTTAAGAATTGCGTATGGTTTTGATACTAAAATATAGTTATCATCTTTCAATTGCCCCTGCATACATAGATCAGTGAAATAAGAAACACAACGATCCAACTTAAGATACGAATATATGTTAATCATCCGCTACAAATCAAGGTACCAACCTCGAGACCTCCAAGTTCCTTTGATAGTATTAGATTATCCTCTTGCGTCTGATGGAGTTCTAATAGACGGTTTCCTGCAAGGGTCTGCCCTCAGTTGGGAAAACCCGTAAATTAGCAGTAAAATATCAAACGTAAATTAAAAGATGGAAGGGAAGATAATACTTCTAAAGAACATCGATCTGAAGAAAATTGCAGATTCGTTTTACTACAGTTCACAAGTACCTTAGCTGCATCAACAGCATCTTTGAGGTCTTGCCAGCTCATACTTTTGTCTGAAGATTTATCAGTAGAAATGCCACCATTCACAGCATTTGCGTCGGATGCATCCATGACAGAACCATGCCTCTGCAATTGGAGCACAACCAATTTCCGTCGACTTAACTCAAGCTCTGCCATGCTTTCCTCTAGCTCACCTGCAATCCAATAAGTGCATATGTGTTATGGGTTGGTTTCATTTATAGATCAGGTTAGCCAAAACTACGTTGACCAGACTTTGTAATTTAGCATGCATTTAATTTTTGCTACTTCATGGGCAACAGAGATTTAGTATGCATTTATTTTCCGTTCATTCAAGCGCAATCAAATATTAGTACAAATTGAACACCCTGCTAAATAAATCTGCAAACCATCATATAAAGGTGCATTGTGAAACCAGGATTTATTTTATATACCAGGGCAAATTTTAATTATACAGCAAAAAAATGGCATGTTCCTATTTGCAGCCCACATTCACATACTCCTTTGTTTGTTTTTTGTTTTTGTGTGTGTGTGTGTGGGGGGGGGGGGGGGGCATTCCGAGCTTTGATTACAAATTACTTTTGCTGTGTTGAGTTTTGATATTTGAAAATGATACGAGTATATTTGTATCAGGAATAGTTTCATGAATCATGATAGTACACTTTTGCTACGTATTACAAATATATAACAAAAGATAGTCCAAAATGTCAATTATACATTGGAGGGAGTGATGTATTTACATAAGATGGAAAAAGCAAGAAATGTAAATAAATTGTCTTCAATGCAGATGCAGCAAACTTTCACCCAAATGGGAATGCATGAGGGGAGGATATTTTTAACACCTGAAATGCGCTTAATTTCCTGTAGCTCCCTTGAATGGTTGCTTTTGGAAGCCTCAATCTCATCCAGATACCTTTTGTGCTTCTCATTAATAATAGAAATAGCTTGACTGGCATTCTCAACAACCTCTTTCAAATGATCATTATGGTTTTGAAGGGCAACGATAACATCTACATAACATAACTATGGTTTAATCAAATGTGTAATGACTAATGAGTATAGAATTTAGATGCAGAGTAATGAAAAGAGAAAAGGTACAAGATTTCTTTTTTTTCTACCTTCATTTGACTTTTCTCCATTAAAAGCCAAAGCTAAAGATTCACTTCTAGCCTGATGTGAACAAATTGCCTCTTGCAGGGACTTCATCAGAGTAATAGTTACCGAACGGCGAAAAGCAAGAGCTTCTTCAACAAATTCCAACAAGCTATTTTCATTGTTATTTTTGAAATTGCTGGACTTCAGGAGCCTCAAGAGAAATACCTCCTCAGAAGGACATGACTCAAAAGAATCTAAGAAACAATGAGCACACCATCAGGTTAAAAAAACATCACTACTGAAACAAAATGGACCTTACAAAAGCGAATTTGACGCAACCTTCTGATAACTCTTCATGGTCAAGCGCTTGCAAGTTGCCCAAATCTCCACCAGCCCGTACCCCAAGCAGGACCAAATCATCAATCAGCTATAATATACATAGATGTAATGAGATGTTGGACTGGAAAAGATGCATACACAAATTATCAGCCACAAAGGAAAGAACCTGATTCCACATTTTATTCAGCGAAATCAAAGTCTTGTCATAAGAACATTGCTCATCTCTCAGCTCCTTGAACTTGCGCTCCAAGGCATGCATTTCGGACTTCTGTGCCTCCAATTGTTGAAACAACTTTTGGTTTTCATATTGAAGAGCTGCGGAATCCATCTATAAAAACAAAACAATAATAATGAAAATCGATAAAAAATCATCCTACAACAGTACAAAGGAAAGCTTCAAAAGGGCGACAAGGAACATACAAAACCCAGCAACAAACTTTCAAAATTGCTTAAGTAATCTGATGAGAGCAGGTACTCAGTTATTATGGTCAACTTGCAATATTTTCCAAGCAAATTATAGCTGAAATTTAAATTATATATTGAAAAATTGATATAGCATATTTCCAAGGTCTCTTTGGTTTGTGATGCTGGTGAACCAAACAAAAAAATTTTGGTAATGCCAAAACCTGAGCGAGAAAATGATGTTTGGGTTGTGGCTGTACCAATTCACGAGCAATGCAAAACATATCTACCGTCCTCTTTATTAAGTTATTCACTGGAGCAATTATATAAGTCATTCGGGGGCAGGAAACCGTGTTTGGATTGCAACCATGACGAAGTTTGCCAAACCTGTGAGTACGACACGTGCAAAAAAAAATTGAGCATGAAAACCATGGTTTTTATGGCGTCGCCTTGGCATCCAGGCGAGCTCCCAATCAGGGTGTCTTGCCCGCCACGCCCTTCCGGCCTATGGCGTCGCCTCACGCAGGAAGGCGTCACCTAGGCGTCGGACGAACGCCACACACAAGCGCAAGGCGATGCGCGCGGGAAAAAAAAAAGGCGCCGGCCCTTGCCGCGGGACCTGGAATCCGGCAGCCCGCCGCCTCCATCCAGCTGCAGCTCCTCTCCTGCTGCTACTCCACGCCGATTGAAGCCTCCGCCTGCAGATCGTGGCTGCTTCCTCTGCTCCACCTCCTCACGTGGCTCTGCCCCTATGCTTCCTCTGCTTCCTCCACCTGCAGATCTGCACTTCCAAGAGTCACCTCTGCAGCTCTGCCCCCCAAGGATTCGTGGCTGCTATTCCAGACTCGCTGCCGCCTGCCCGCCTCATCCGCGCTTCAGCCCTCTCCCTGATTTGTGTATGTGTGTTCTTCCCTCTCCTTCCTCTGTTCTCCCCGCAATCCTCCCCTACTCTTTCCTCCGCTGCTCTTCTTTTCCTCCCCCTCTTCCTCTGCTCTGCTCCTCTCTGCTATTTGTAGGGCTATGCAGCAATAGGTAGCTCATAGTTGTGCTCCTTTCTGCTAGTACATGCCCCTGTAGTTGCCTAATTGGTGTGAATATGTGCTTGTCTGTCTGAACCTTGATGCATAAGAGATGGACTTTGCAGCAAAAAGGTATGCATCAGTGTATGTTTGTGCTGTCCTATGGAAGGTTAGGGTATGTGTATGTCGTCGCCTCACCACACGCCATACTCGCCTAGGCGTCTAGAAGGGCGTGGGTCGCCACGCCTCGCCTTACCCCCGTAAAAACCATGATGAAAACACAGACAGCATAGGCCTTAAATTGATTTAATTGTAAGTAATACGACTGTTCAAACAGATTGCATCATTACAAATCAGATGCTTGAGTGTGCTTTAGAAGATATGTTCCTAAGAAGTTTGATAATAAGAAAAATGATGTGCTTAAACAGCCAATCACGAGCTGCCATCTAGCTTTGCATGCAACCAAGCCAAGATGTGAGCGAGCCCACAAGGCATGTACTATAGTTTTGAGTTGCCCATTTTTGTTTGGGCATTGCCAGATTTTGGTTCTAAACCAGACTGTAGACCTATTTCAGGGGCATTGTAAAATTTTGGTTGGCTAAGAACCCAGTAGCCCCATATAAAGCAACTCAAATTCAACAGAAGGTTTCGATCTCAGATCTTTCGCATGCCAATCACAAACTCCTCTGTCGTATATACTAATATACCAAGGCAGCTAAATATCTACAAGAGAAAGGTTCCAAATGACCATCTAGCGTCGGAATTCAGCATGACAGCAATATTTGAGGCACTTCACTGGTCATAAGTATTGATGTCTATGATTATTGTTAGTGGCATTTGATCCACTTCCAGATTCCCGGACGTCAAAAGGTGAAGGAAAGGAAGGATTCCAATAGGAATTCAAGCCCGTTCCCCCAGTCCGAAGGGATACAGAAGGGGGGGAAATCCTAATAGAACCCTATTGAATTCCTGCGAGAACCCTACATTCCAACAACCCCTCAAGCTGTTAATCATAAAAGGTAAGGAAATAAAAAGGAAGGAGGGAGGCAAATTTATGCCTGTAGCATCCCTGCAACCAAGTCTGGAACTTCTAATTTCACTAATAGGTAATAGCAATTTAAATACAAGATAAAAAGAACTTTCCATCAAGTCTATTTTCTCATTAATGTTGATTGATTGCAGTCTACTGGTATCCAGAAGTGAGAAGTGAGGAGTGCATTGTTGAGTAAAGTGGAAGTTTAGAGTTAATTTGGAATACAGTACCGTTAGCATTTATTTAGTCTAACATAACAGGTGCTTTTGAAAAAGAAACATATGAGATTTGATCCTAGTGTTAAAAAAACAAAAGAAAAAATGCTCTAATATAGTCGGAAGTAGTTGGAACTAGCTTTCCCAGTAAACATGTCAGTGACATGGTAAGGAAACAAGCTAATAATAAATGAAACATCCTTACTTATAACACACAGTCGTGCGTGAAACTGCATTAATTTAGAACGCCCAACATTTTTACCGTACCCAATTTCCGTTACCGTCGATAGCTAAGACTATAAGTATGTCACAGAATCTCCAACTATGGGTCATATTACCGCCCAGCTTCCACATCAAACTGAAACTACATAAGGGAGGATGAATCAAATTTATTACTGCCAGCTTCCAGTTCAGATTCGTTAAAGAAGACCATGAATATAATATTCAAACCATTAAAACACCAGATAAAAGAAAATCAGCGCGTGACCATGACAAACAGAAGGACCAAACTGCTTCCAAGGATCAATTTCGGTCATGATTGATCGACAAACAGGCTAATCAATCAGTTGGACGAATGCAAAATTGTTGCAACAGCAGGTTGCACCTTGCAGCTGCTCAAGCACTCATTGCGAGCGTGGGGAGGTGGGGTTCGATTGAACCTCACAAAAAAAAAATTGATGGGTGATTTAGCATTCCCATCATGCAGCAGTGGAATCCTCTGCTACCATAAGCAGGGGCGGACCCAGCATAGGACATGGGTGTACATGTACACACGATAATTTTTGCAAACGAAATCGAAGTTAGTAGGTAATATATTGTAACTGGATTCAGATCCGAATACAAATAGTTTGGTTTGGGTTTGCGGTGCTCCGTCTCGCACGGCCGAAGGAAAGAGAAGGGGCGGGCATACCTGGATGCTCGTCCCCGGCAAAGGGCTGGGCGAAGACGTGAGAAATGGCGCCGCCGGCCGCCGCTCGCCCGGGCGTCGCCTCCAGGGAAGGAAGAACAAGGAGGATAAAGTCCGAGAGAAGGGAAAGGGTTTAAGGGCAACTCCAACCGAGTGCTCATTTGGACCCCTACCTCATAGATGAGGGTTAAAACACAAAAATATATCTCCAACCGGTCTCTCATCTCACCCCCAACGGATGAGGCGACCTCATCCCCGCCCCTCAGACTCCCACTTGTAGGAGGTCCTCTCTCGAGCCCTCATCCGGCGACGGCGGCAACGGCCGTCCCTCCCGCGCCTCCACGGAGGTTTCCCCGCGCCGTCCACGGAGGATTCCCGGCGCTAGGTACGTCGATTTCTCGTCTCCGGTGACCATAGAGTCTAGGGAAGGGAAGAGATATGGTGTACCTTGTAGATCTGGAGGAGGTTCGTCCCTGCCTACGCTGCTGCGGCGGCGGCCCGCACCGCGCGTGCGCCCGAGGGCCGGCGGCAGGCCGCCCCGCGCCTGCGCCCGTGGGGGGCGGCGGCACCCCGCCCCACGTGCCGTGCGAGGGGGCTGGGGGAGGCCGGATGTAGCCGGCGGCGTGCCCCCGTGCGGGGGCCCTGTGCTGCTGCTGATGCCCCTTGCGCCGCCCTCTGCTCTGCTGCTGCTGTTTATTTTATTTTTTTCTCAATTGCAGGAGGTTGAAATGGATAGCTGGGTGGATTTGCTGGAGAACAATACGGGTAGCAGTGAGCTTGAATGCTTGATGCTGATGAGTTCAGTTTTGAAGCAATGCCTAATGGACAAGCATTCCAGGAAAACCTCTAGTGGTGTCTTGCTCATTTGGAGATCTCACATACTCATCCCCAAACACTTCAATAATAACTTTAACTAGCTTTCTAAGACTCTATGATAGTACTTTCACCAATACGAAAATATTAGTCCATAAAATCTGCGGGAACGCCATAACTAATCATCATGTAGGCAGCACAAATTTTCTGTAGACAAGATAACCCAAGCCTTCCACATATATCATTTTTTGCACAAAGTAATTATCATGCTCCTCTACAGCATGTGCTATGCAAAGAAATAGAGGCCGAGTCATTCTAAACCTGAGTCGAAGGAACGAGAATAAGAAAAATATAGGAGCTTCATATCGATGGATGGAGAATGCTAGGGGAAAAACAATTTCGCATACCTACGCCGAAAGATAGATGCATCATATGTTGGAGCTTCTGAAAAATAGTCATGGTACAACCTCTAATGTCCAGCTTCTCTATCGCGATGAATATATTGCCAGCCAGATACAGAGCCCCCCATTGTGAACTATGCATAGCCAGATATCTCCTATGAGCTTGATGTAGTGCACCAAGGGTGAGTTCAGGCTCATCATCATCATCCGACCAGGACGACGAGTCTAAACGAGAGAGTCTACTTATTTTTAGGTGGAGAAGCAACAATGAAGTGAATGACTCATTGCAGAATGGGGTGAACAAGCCTGTATATATATAGAGAGATGAAAGACATTGCCGTTTGAAATATAGTCGTTGGGATATGGGCGTTTGAAATATAGCAGTTAGAATATACCTATTCGAATTATAGACATTAGAATATACCCGTGTTGACGCAAAAATCAACACACTGGAATCCGAGAGCAAGTGTTCGCCGAGTCACGAAAAGTCAATCAAGCGTGCCAGTCAATTTGACCTGAAATTGACAAGGGAGAAAATAAAATCAAATTCGAGAGCGTATCGGCTGGGATTCCGAAGATCTCTCAGATGGGCGTATCGGCAAGCTTTGCCAATACTATAGACGACAAAAAAGATATTAAATGTAAGCGCGTAATAAACGAGTGTATCGTCAGGATCAGCCGATACACTAAATGACAAAAACCGGTTTTGAACAGCCGATCGTGTATGTATGATAAGATCTAAGCTACGAATGTGTAATTTAGATGATGTGAAGCTAAAAATAGATCTAAACCGGCTCTTGAGATAACAAAAGTGTTACTCCAAATCCTAAAGCCGATCTAGTATGTTTTTAGATGATAATGGCCAAAAAACATAGGAAAACCTACAAATCTAGCTGATATCGATAATTGGTGAATAAATCTAGACGAGACGATAGCGATGCGCCTGGAAGTCAAAGCCTAGATAAACTCGATAACTTTTGAATAGATTTGAACGAAGCCACAGCGATGCGCCCGGTAGCTAAACCTCAAATATACTCGGTAAAACGAAAACTTACCAGAAAATCAAGTCGCTCGAATGTGAGGCGTCCTTGATCAACTTGAAAGAACTCGTCGAAAAAAGAAAAGAAAAGGCGAAGTCGTCGAAAAAGTGTAAATGAATTGTAAAATTTGTTGTATTGGATGTGTATCAAGTTTTTCCGGTCTCTTACAACTCATATTTATAGTCTAGCGCTATCAAGTCCTAACCGATTACGGCAAACATTACTTTACCCTAAAGAAAAGACTATCTAAAGATAAACTACTTTAAATACTACAACCGAATCATTAAGATCCTCGCAGAGTCCGGATCCTCTCCTCCTTTATTGACTTCATCGGCAACTCTCCATCGGCCGAGTACCAGAGCGGACTGATCAGTATCTTCACAGAATATTCTCTTGGTCCATCGGACGAACTCCCATCGGCCGATCCCAACTCTATGCATCTTTTAGTTTCTTTTGAATCGGCCACATTTCCTTCACCGAAATCACCTTCCTTGACACGTGTCAAAAAACGGTGTCAACAATCCGATTGAAATATAGCCGTTGAGATATACCCGTTTGAAATATAGTCGTCGTTCTAATTATCGTTAGCAGCCAAATTATTAAATAATTAATTATTATAAATAACCCCGTTTCAAAATTATTAGTTCGAATATATTCAGTGTGATAATCATTATTGGTAACAAACACTGTTTGCTTATATAGTGCTACGATTGTTAGTTACATGATATCAATTAAAAAGGTGGTAGTGAAGATATAAAAAGGCATATAAGAGTTCGGTTGGAGTGGGAAGTAAAGTAGGAGGTTGGAAAATGGATGAGAGCTCCTCATCTAGAGAAATAGGGGCTCAAATTTGAGAGCTCCATTGGAGTTGCCCTAAGAAACAGAGGACTGGAGGAGATGAGAAGAACTTGAGGGCTGAGGCCCTGAGCTGGAGCCGGGAGGGCTGTCAACGAGCCGAGCTCGACCAAGCCTGCCACCTCGAGCATTCCAAGCCAAGCTCGATCCGAACATGAGAGACTGAAATATTTTTAACTTAGGTCTAGTTTAGATGCTCCGCGTAAAATTTTTAGAATAGAATTTTTGCATATTTAAATATTAATATAGACTAATTATAAAATTAATTATAGAACTCGTCTGTTAACTACGAGATAAATTTATTAAGATTAATTAATCTGTCATTAGCTTATGTTTACTGTAGCTTTAATGTAGCAATTTAGTATCTAATCACGATCTAATTAGGCTCATTAGATTCATCTCGTAATTTACAAGCAAACTATACAATTAGTTTTTATTTGTTTAGATTTAATACTATATGCATATGCCGCATGATAATTTATACTGTGTAATAAAAAAATATTACTGCTACAGAATCGCTTTATGGTCGTCTAAAACTTTATTTAGATGCAAAATTCAAAATTTCAAAATTCTAATATTACTGCTATAGAATCACTTTGTGGTCATCTAAAACCTTATTTAGATGCAAAATTCAAAATTCCAACTGTATACCTCAAACATTTATTTCGCACATAATTCATCCTTTATGAATATGTGAACGCAAATTCTATTCTATTAGTATCTTTAAAGATTCAACCAGCAAATCCTTAAAATTGAATAGTTACCATATTCATTTCACGATCATCGAGAACGTATGTGCGTGCCGCAGCTGGGGGTCCTCCTCGACCTTCCGTGGCCGGCCGCCTTGATTGCTCCGAGAGAAGAGTAGAGGGGTTGGCCGGCGGCGACGGGCTCGTGACGCTCGTCGGAGTGGGATGTGTATGTGTGCTTCCGCTCGTATTAGAGTGGGTCCCTCATGTGTGTAGTAGCATCGACACCGCTAAGCTCAGCGGCCCGATATACCTTCTCTTTTGGTCTCGGATTCTCTTGGCCCGACTCGGCCCATCCTAGGTTTGTTCATGCCAATTGCGCACTCGGATGGATGTGGGCTAACTACGAGCCCAGCTGAAGCTAGCCCACGAGCAGAAAATAGACGCTGAGGTGATTAACTCGACGGCCCACATGCCTTCACTCTCTTCAAAAGGCATCCAAACCACAACTGCCCGCACCAGACAAGAGAATAGATGATCAAGGGAATATTCGATTGGTCTCAATCTATCATTGTTAAACCTAACTTTGGGTTTTTACTTTTCTCATTAACATCTGCTCTTGGGTGGGTAGCCAATATACAGCCGCAAGTGACTGGTTCGAACATAGTTGCTCAGTTCAAGAACGGCCGGTTCAGTTAGAGATGTGTTTAACCTTTAGATCGACATGCTGCACTCCTAAGTCCTAAGGGGCGCATAAGTGTAGGTACACGAGCGCCCTCTTGTGTTTTGGAACAGAAAAACTAGACCTTGAAAAGTAAACTAGGGCATCTCTCAGATTGCGCACGAATATTTTGTCCTTTTTTTTGCGGTGGACTTGAAGCGCGGCTCAATCCTGTAGGATGCAGTGCAGGAAGCGCGGATGATGGGAAAGGTTTGGGCTCGAATCCGGTAGTTTTGTACTTTCGAATTGAATACCGCGTTGAACCCTTTGAACCCACACGGCAGCTCGTGGTGGATTCTCAAATCACATGAAGACGCCATGGCCGAATTGCTCGATCACAAATCCACCACATATGTACGTCCATAAACCAATGTGCAACTGCAGAGAACATTTCCGGCCTAAACTAAATACTGGACATGACATATACACTATACTACCTTCAGCTTTCCTGACCTTCGTGCATACTAGGGTTATCCTTCACCTTCCAATATATTTTTCGATCATAAAGTAAACAGAGAATACGGATGCTGGATTCACCTCACCTCCGCTCTCTCCTCGGCCTTCCGACCTGCCTCTTCGCCTGAATGCGGCCTGCGTCGGGCACCTGTCCCATCGGCGCTGGATTGTTCAGTTGTGGTAGCCCATTCGATGATCTGGCTGTCTGTCGATTGTTTGGGCGACGACTTCTGCTGGCAGGCGCAGGTGACCTTGCCTTCGTAGGAATGCTACTCTCCAAGTTGAAACTCCTCTTGTAACTTTTGGAGCTGTTCACTGGATGGAAGCCCATTGATGCACTGAAACAGACAGTATGACATTTCAGAATTCAGCAGCTATTTACAGAAAATTCCAGCAGCTGTATCTATACCGACTAGCAAGTATAATATCAGGTAAAAGATCATAGACAAAAAAAAAGGGCCAAAACAGAGACCACGGCCAGTCGACCACAGAACATGGGCCATGTGGAACTAAAATAACTGTCATTGAAGATACCTGGATGCAGCCTCAATGTCTTCTTGAAACATCAGTTTGGAGGCAGAACAAGAGGCATTGCCCGTGGTGCACTCTACAGATAAAAGAACAACATTAGATAAGAAGAAGGTAGTGACTTGAGGTTCATTCTCACATAAGTACATAACTAGAGAATTAGTGCAGCTGAAGTATGGCGACATACTGTCATTCTTTCCTAAAGTGCTGGGTCCATTTTGCTTTAGTCTGACTCTTCGAGACTCTTCAAAAGTAGCCCCTGTGCTGTTGTACCTTCGTTTCATAACCTGCAGTATCGATTATGACATTATGTTTATGTACTACAAGATCGAACACACAGTATAAGAACAAAAACAAAAACATGAGATTTAGCAGTGTCTACTCTACCTAAAAAGTTTAGACATGGCATGAACAAGGTCGTGAACAAATTACTTCAGGTGACAGCATTGCATCACGCGAAGGTCCTTACAGAGGCACAAGAACTGTTTGCATAATTGTTTGTTTGTTTATCTGTGTGTTCAAATCTGGAATTATGCAAACAGTTCTTTTTTAAAAGAACTGTTTGCATAATTCCAGATTTGAACACACAGATAAACAAGCAAGATGCAGCAGTGTCTACTCCATCTAAAATTTAGACATGAAACCAACAAAAAAATGTAAAGGCCAACTGTCAATTGTCACTTGCAGATCACTATTGTCTGAACTCGGAAGTTATAACACTAAATAATATTTATACTAAGAAAGCAACAAATCAGTAACAGCCGAGAAACCTAACAATATGGCATATTTTGTGTTTTGCATCATCTAAATTCTAAACTAGTTAGAAACATATTGTACATCCATGTATTGAAAAGGCACATACAAGTATAGTGAAACACACAATTATGGAATTCGATATGTATGGTCGCCAGACTTAGGATGAGTTATTATTTCTCAAGATAAGAAGACTCACAGGCTGACTCTTGTCATGATTCTTGGTGCCAAGGCCTTTGATAGTAGTTGAACTTTTCTTCGGCCATTCCTTCTCAACAGTGTTCTCAAGCCCTGGACTGTAAGCTGGAATCTCCAAATCTGCCTGTAGAGAGGTGTTTGGACTTGAAGAGTATGCAACATGGCGTTGCTGAGTGCTAGCATGCCATGCAATGGGAAGAATAATTTCAGGTTCATCTACACCTGGGTCTGATTCTACCACCCGCTCTTGAATTATCTTTATTAATTCATCGCATTCCGTCCTAGCATTAAAAATAAAGGAAAAAAGTCAAACATCCTGGTCCAATCTATCCAGCAATTGGCTATATAAGTAACCATTAGAACAGCACGTTTCAGATCTTTGTGTCAATGATTTCTGTTTTTGTTTCTGCAATATCCCTATGGAGAAAATAATGGGACAACAGTCTTGAAATTTTGTGTCACAGACTTGTCAGTTTTTTTCACTTCCAAAAAATTTCAGTTATGAAAAGAACTGTAAAGAAACAGATTACATGCTTATTCAGCAAAATGGATCTATAAATAGTCAGTAGAAGGGTATTTCAGATCTTTATGTCAATGCCATGTGCTTTTATTGCTGCAAGATCCTAAGGATATAACAGTGGAACAACATTCTTGAATTTTGGTGTCATGAATTTGGCAGCTTTACAGTTCCTAAAAAACATTCAGTGAAAAATGGAGACTGTACAAAAACTGACAAAGTACCAAAACACCGTGAAAATGAGACCCACATGTTTGAGCAAACAAATTTAAACATTGAAAGAGAAAAACAAGGTTGCACATCTTAAGATAAACAATTCAAGGAAACAGGATATACCTTGAGTAACTATCCTGCATAAGTAACTTCTTTACAGCTTCTTTTGGGTCTATTTCTGAGACAACTGCAAAGGATCCATTGCCAGAATCTTTCAAAACGATCTCCTTTCCACTCTATGACAGTAGGAAAGCACTTAGTTTGATGATACAAATTTCTTACCCAATTTATCACTCCGGTGCTCCAAGAGAACAGCTTGTTTTAATACTACCAAAATGTAAAAAAAAATTATAAGGTTGCAGATGCAGAGAATGGGCTTACCAAGTTTAACTGATAATTGTCAGAAGCAACGCACGTCCCAGTACCATCATCTGTTTGATAAGAAAATTATGAATCAGGAAAACTCACTAAATCATTGAGAAAGCAACTTTTACAGAGCTCGTCATGGAATTAACAATGTCATGGAAGTAGCAATGATCACAGTTGCAGTACACATTGCTACATTCATACCATTCCCTTCGCAGCTGAAGGTTTGAATAAACCCCTAGTTAACACATAGTTAACATCAATGCAAAGGTTCTACGGATCACTAAACAGACAGAGAACCTAGCGTTCTCGATTTACCATTCGCGGTATTGAACCTTCGCATTACCGCTCAAGCACCCGATTCCCTCTCTAATTTCACGCTAACTCGACTTCATTGGCTCACCACACAGTTACGAGTTAATCAAATCAACCACCTACTTCCCCCAAATTGCGCTCTGCTGCAAGGCAGCGGCAGCACCCGCACCACCACCTCCACTAATCGGTGATGCCACACGCGCGTACACGGATAGAGACGATCGCAGCGCCGACGCGGGCGCCTCACCGAACACCAGCCGAGCGAGGGCGGCCTCCACGGCAGCACGAGAATAGGGCGCTAGCATTTCACGAGGCTTTCGGAATTGGGAACGGGGGGAGAGGAAGGGAGAGCGAGTACCAGCAGCGACGAGGGCGCGGCGCGGCGGCGACTGCGACGACTCCGGGGAGGAGGTCGTGGTGTCGGAGGCGGAGGAATCCGGGTCGAGGACGGCGGCGAGGAGGCGACCGGCGCCGCTGACGAGGCCGGAGATCCACCCGCGAAGCGGCGGCGGCGGCAGCGAGGAATCGCCCGCGGCGGAGGAGGCCATGAGCGCGCAGAGACGCGAAGACAAGAGGGACGAGGGAGTGCTGGCCTGCTGGGCAGCGGTTGCGCTGCGGAAACGGGGATAAGTTCGAATCATCAGACGAGCAACCGCTAGCAATAACCCCCGAGATGATTACACGTGGGGTGGTTTTTTCCCCTTACTGAAAGCGTAATCCTCCCCTAGGCCCACATGTCATTGTGTCACTAAACCACGCCTTTCCTGAAGGAACGCGTGTTTTTTTTTTAATTCGTGTTTGTATTTTTTACCATCACATGCTAGTGGGGGATGATGTATCATGCCAGTCTCAGTGGGAATGTCATCGACACAGTTACCAAGACTGGAAATTTAAGAACTGTGACAGTGGAATGTCATGATGATGACACTTCTCTCATATTTCATGATACTCCTCTCTCCTCATACTATTGATATATATTAGCAAATTTAATGTCCATGACATTCTTATAACACTCCCACTGAGATTGGCCTTAAGTTCACGCTCAGGTGCCTAGCTATATAGATCAAGGGCATATCAGCCGTGTCTAAAGCATACTGACTTTACACATTATTTGAAAAAACACCAGGTTAACTTCAGAGTTAAGATATTCTCAAATATTCAAAGTCATACATTCTCAGCTACACATTATGTTTTTTTCTCCGAGTGCTGCTAGCCTGCTACATATTATGTTGTATGCTCCAATTCTAATATTCCAATATATCCAAAATCAGAAGCATTGTCTAATAAAATTTATGCTGTATGACCCCTAGATGGC
Organism: Panicum virgatum; assembly: GCF_016808335.1. Classification (NCBI taxonomy): domain Eukaryota; kingdom Viridiplantae; phylum Streptophyta; class Magnoliopsida; order Poales; family Poaceae; genus Panicum; species Panicum virgatum. The sequence continues at coordinate 5,801,617 of NC_053145.1, forward strand.
TAGATTCAGCAAATGGAAAGTGTATCCAGAGCGGTCTTTCCTTAAGACATAAGCCACATATTACTCGCTTCGGGTCCCTTTCGAATCCATGCCCACCGCATGAATTGTCAGGAACCAGGGGCGAAAGCAGCAGTGGGTCTAGGGGGCTCCAGCCCCTCCTAGACCCAAAAACACCATGGAGCCCCCTCTTAGCCCCCCTTCATTTTGGAGAAGAAAAGATGAGGAAGAAGGAGAGGAAGAAGAGAGGAAAGAAGAAATCAGCCCCCCCTTTAAGAATTTCTGAATTCGCCACTGTCAGGAACCCAACTGTCCAGACGTGCTGCATCACTCCCTTCCCACCAACTCAAGTCCTCAACCCGCTCTGATCACCTCACCAGCACGCTATATTTGACGCGCGGGCTCACTTCCCCACCCTGAACCTCCACTGTGCTTGCATCTACATACCCGGCTGCATGGCGCCCAGCCCTAGCAAGCTGTCGCTGCTCGTCATCCTCCCGCGCCGCCCAGCCTCGGCACCGGCTTCGGAGCAGCCACGGGCACCATCGACATCACCAAGGTCCTTGCCAGCTTCCCGGAGTTCAACACGTTCAGCAGCATGCTCACCGAGACCAACATCGCGCTCGCCATCAGCAGCTGCGACAAGGTCACCGTGCCCGCGCTCAACAACACCGCCGTCGCCACCGTGGCGCTCGGCAGCATGCTGCTCGTGCCGTGGTCCCTGCTGGCGGACCTCCTCGCGCTCCAGGTGATGCTCGACTACATCGACGAGCCCAAGCTGGGTGCGCTACAGCACAACCGCAAGGGCAAAGGGTTCATGGTCACCACGGTGTTGTAGGTCCTGCGCGCGCCGCTGCATGGCGTGGGGTACCTCCGCATCTACTCCGGGAACGACTGGTGCGCCATGCTCTCCTCCGCCACGCCCCCGGGGCTCGGGAGGAACGCCACGGTCGAGAAGCAGGTCACCGCAAAACCGTACAGTGTGGCTGTGCTCCAGTTGATCGGCTTCGTCATCCCACCGGGCATCAGTCCCGTGAGCGTTCCCGCCGACGACGAGCAGGCACATGGCAGCACCTCCTTGCAAGCCGCCTGCGTCGGCACCGGCGCCTGAACCAGTCCCGGCACCATTCTTCGGGTTAGGCCTGCTGGTTTTGAGCCCGATCAAGCCGGTGTCTTGAAAGGACCTTAAGATGCCTAGAGGGGGGGTGAATAGGCAATATGCAACTCAAAGACACTTAAAAACTGTCAGACGCAGACTCAGCCCAGATACTCCGGGTATAAGCCCGGATACTCCGGGTTTTGTGGTCCGGAGTATCCGGAGCTATAACTAGAGTCTCCGAGTATGAACAAACTGAAAAGAAACTGCAGGAATCTATGTATGAAAAGTAGATCGAGCTAAAGTACGAGTACTAGGAGTTCTTTAAGGTTGATATCCAACAAACAAAACTCACTAGAAACTCGTGAGTGAGTAGATCGAGCTCAAACCCTAGAAAAGAAGTCTCACAAGCAAATAGCAATGAAATCAATTAAATTAACACGAAAGAGACAAGAATTTGTTTCCCGAAGTTCACACCCGAAGGTGCTATGTCTCCGTTGAGGAAGGATTCGAGAGACGGTGCTCAAGAAACCCTATGCTCCTCTCCCAAGGGTGAGATCACCTCTCAAGCCCAAGGTCACTTACTATGGATTTCTCGGCGAGGAATGAAGCTTACAAACTTCTTGTGCAGCTCACAACCTTGATTGAGCAGTCACAAGCACGCCTAGCCGTCTAGGAGCACAAGGCTCCAAGAGTAACAAACTTGAATCCGCGGGCTTGACCAAAACCAAGTGCTCAAGAGGTGGGAATGAGGCTCACTAGCACGAATCCTTGCTCTTGCTTGCTTCTCACTCAAATCCCTCAAAGGAATCACTCAAGAATGAAGAGAGGGGAGTGAGAGAGCTCTCTTTTGGCTTTAGGAGGAGTTCAGCTCGAAAGAATGGCAAGAGAGAGTGAACTGAAGGAGGGGATGGAGTATTTATATCTCTTGACCAAAAAATAGCCGTTGGGCGAACAGTTAACCGGAGACTCCGGGTATATGCCCGGAGACTCCGGGCAACCCTAATTTTTCAGCTCGTGAACAGCACCCGGACACTCCGGGCAAAGGGGTCCAGAGTATCCGACCCTATACCCGGAGTATCCGGGTTAGGCAGGATGAAAGCTCATGTTTTGCTCTTTTGAGTGTATTTTGTGGCTCACATGTGTTTGTCTAGGTTCTCTTGAGCACAAGATTTAAATCGAAACCCTTGAATCAAGTCCCTCTTGATAGTACGGTGTCCCTATACTCAAATTTCAAATACAACATCTAATATCATGAGTACACTTAAACACCGCCTTTTCATTTCCTTTTTGGGGGGCCATACGTCATCACTTGATTCACTTATATATATTCATCACCTGCACACATGCTCAATTACACAATTAAATATACATGTGTTTTATCATTATTCACCAAAATCCACTTAGGGGCCTAGATCACTTTCAATCTCTCCTTTTTTTGGTGATTGATGACAACCCACATGTAGCTCATTTGATTAACATAAAACAATAAACATCTAGCATATAAGAGCTCCCCCTTAATATATGCCATGAACTTTGAATTTCAATTTTGACTTGACATGTCAACAATTGGCATATATCAAGAGAACCACAAAAACTCTTATATGTTTAACAGTGGGGTGAACAGGTGCGTGCAAAAACATGAGTGATGCATATGACATGTTATCCACTCAATAAAAAGTGTGTCTGCCAGCGAGACCCAGAGACTCCGGTCAGGGAATCCGAAGAATCCGGCCTGTAGCCCGTAGTATCCGGCCCTTCTGAACCAGAACACAGAAAAACAGTCACCAAGTCAGAGAAAGAATTCTCACACTAGCACAAATTCCTTAGAACAGAGACAAATACGACAGCTAATCATAAAGTAGCACACATTACAAATGTTCTCACACCACATAGTCCTTACAAAGATCAAAGGAGTTCGAAACGAAAAGGAAACATAAGTTCGAGGGGCGCGTCTTCCTCGGTCTCCTCTTCCTCATCAAAGATCTCTTGGCCACTTGGAGGAGCATGGCGAGAGGAAGTAGAAGCACGGCGACAAGGAGAACGGGCTTGGCGACGAGCATGAGGAAGTGGAGCATGAGCAGCAGCAACAACAGCCTCATCGGCGGCATCCCACTCAGCAAATGGATCATCGAAGGCTGGGAGCTCGCGGTGCGAATCTAAAGGAAGCCCCATGTGACCCCGAATCTCATTGATCGACCTTGCGTTCTCATGAACATCTTGTGCAATGTTCCTGCACATTCCGAACAAGCTGCGGAGGGCCCTCTTCACAAAAGAGTCATGGTGATGGTGACGAGACGATGAAGAGGCACCCAAAGAAGATGGAGTAGGATCATATCTTGGGTTTCTTGTTGCACTGGCATGAGATGGAGGAAGAGGTGGTGCATCACCAGAGCGGGCACGCAGGTGAAGAGGTTCATGCTTGATCGTCTTTGGAAATGTGACCTTTGTCACCCTCTCAATCATGTACATGATATATGGTGCAGCAGGAAGTGACTTCTTGGCCTCAATCATAGTCCTTCTTAGCTCATTCCAAATGAAGTCCATGATGCAAAAAGGTTTTCCACTGGGCAAAGCACGGGCTAGAAGGTTTACTGCACAGTATCTAAGTGCCACGGAATCACCATCCTTTGCATCAATTGTGGCTCTAAAGAATTGATTCATTGCATAGTATACCGGTAGGAGATAGTTTGCCTTTCCTTCCTGAGCGCAAATAGGATTGAAGAACAAGGTAGGTACTTGATATGGCTTGAGTTGTTCCTCAACATGAATAGGATCTCTTTTCTCATCCTTAGTGCCAAGTCCAAGTATCCAAGAAAAGGTCATGTAATCTACTTCATATTTGACTCCCCTCGGTGGTCCAATAGAAAGCAATCTCCTTTTCATCATAGTACAAGGAAGAGTGAAATTGACCTAGGACCTCCTCATTCCAATCATAGCGAAAGCCCATGATGTCATAAAGATCCATCTCCTTGCACTTATCCATAGCCTCATTAAAGAATGGATCCTTCATATCTTCATAATATTTCCAATCCACGTACTTGCATGGGACAATGGGAGCATGAGACTTGTGCATCACCACTGAGGAATAGAAGTCTTCATGGAGTTTACACAAAAAACGCCTCTCAAGACCTTCACTCTTGTCATATTTGTAGACTTTCTCCTTGCGTGCCTCCCTAAGTGCCACATCTTGCTTGTAGTAATTTCTTTCCATCTCAACCGCAAAGCCAGGAACAATTCCAGGTCGATGAAGCCTTGGAATGCTTGGATAGTTGCGCTGCTCAGAAGAGTATTCAACTTGCAAGCGAGGAGGGGTTCGAGGACATATGTCATGAGCAATACCCTTGCTTGTTGGAGTCGGACGGGATGGAGGAGCCGCGGGTCGGCTTTGCATAATGTAAGGATCTTTCCTTGGCTCCTTTCTTGAACTGCTGTCTGCGGGTTCCTTGCCCACGCGATGTCATGGACGCAGCTCCCTTATAGGGTTTGGAGGGGCATCCTCCCTTTGAGCGCGAGGATCATGACGTCGCTTTTGCCTTCTTTGTTCCGCATCCTCCAAAAACTCACCAGCACGTGGCCTCACCATGCCTAAAGAATAGATAAGTAAGATCAAGACCAAGCTGGAAAGGATTGGGAGGAAGAAGATGTGCCTGTGGTGATCCAGTCCGGAGACTCCGGGTATATCCCTAGAAACTCCGGCCCAGAGGGTCCGGAGTATCCGGGTGTATATCCGGAGTATCCGGACTCGAGCACCCGAAACCCTAGGTTACAAAAATCTAAGGATTTTGCCATGGGATTTGCGTGAAACTTGAGCCAAAGGTTCCTACACATGCTAGGAAGAGATGCCCTAAAGATCTTTCAAAGAAACCTACGGCATTGGGAGATCGGGCGATCCGAAGTTCAAAATACCTTTGAGACCGTTGAGAGCGCGGGAACTTCGAATCCAAAGCCTCCCCGGAGTTTCCGGAGGGGAGGAGAGCCTTCCTTCAAGGATTGACGAGTTCTTGATGGTTGGAAGGTTGAAATCGCCACTAGGGCGTGAGATGAGGTGAGAGGAAGAGAGGAGACGGTGGCAGCGGTGAAAAAGACCTGAAGTCGGCTTGATCCCGACCCCCTCGCAGTATATATAGCAAATTTTTACTACCCGGAGTATCCGGCCACAGGGCCGGAGTATCCGGACAGTCTGGAGTATCCGGCCACAGGGCCAAAGTATCCGGACAGTCCGGAGTATCCGGGCCCTGGGCCGGAGACTCCGGATCCCCCTGACACAGAACAGATATGGCACTCCTTAAGCTTGATCTAGATGAGATTGAAGATATCTATAGATTTTGAGAGATCTAATAATGTGAGATAAAATTACTCGACTCGAGATCAGCCAACAATCAATCAAGGAGAACAATGATCTCAAGTGAGTAAAGTGAAGAACCAAACTTTTCATAAAACAAAAGTCACATATTTTTGAAAGTTTTCAAGATCTTTTCATTTTGAGAACCACTTAATCTATAATCACTCAAGTGTATGCAGTAATTCAAGTTAGGTTACGAGAATTCAAGATGTTTAGTTCACTTCTCAAAGAACAAAACCTTAACTCATCTAGAGGCTTAGTAAATATATCGGCAAGTTGCCCGTCGGTGCTTTCATGTTGTAAAGCAATATCTCCCTTAATCTCATGATCCCTTAAGAAGTGATGACGAATATCTATGTGCTTTGTTCGGGAGTGTTGTACCGGATTGTTTGCTAACTTGATTGCACTCTCATTGTCACAAAATAGAGGAATTGCATCAAAATGACAAAGTCACTCAACGTTTGTCTCATCCACAAGAGTTGTGCACAACACGCACTGGCGGCGACATACTCGGCCTCCGCCATGGACAAGGCAACCGAATTTTGCTTCTTAGAGCTCCAAGCTACTAAGGACCGGCCAAGGAATTGACAAGTCCCTGTAGTGCTCTTTCGATCCACTTTGCAACCGGCATAATCCGAATCGGAATAGCCAAGTAAGTCGAAAGATGAGCCCTTGGGATACCATAAACCAAGGTTAGGAGTGAAGACCAAATATCTTAGGATTCTCTTAACCGCCATCAAATGACATTCTTTCAGATTAGCTTGAAATCTTGCACACATGCACACACTAAGCATAATATCGGGCCTAGATGCACAAAGGTAAAGAAGAGATCCAATCATGGAGCGATATACCTTTTGATCCACGGTCTTGCCATCTTCATTGAGATCGAGATGCCCATTGGTTGGCATGGGAGTTTTGATGGGCTTGGTATTTTCCATGTCAAACTTCTTGAGCATATCCTTGATGTACTTGGTTTGACTAATGAAAGTGCCATCCTTGAGTTGCTTGATTTGAAATCCGAGGAAAAATGTCAACTCACCCATCATAGACATCTCAAATCTCTTTGTCATAATCCTACTAAAGTCATCGCACCAAGTTTTGTTAGTAGACCCAAATATAATGTCATCGACATATATTTGGCACACAAAGATTTCTCTATCAACTTTGCGAGTGAAAAGAGTAGGATCGGCTTTGCCTATTTCAAAGCCTTTCCTTAAGAGAAAGTCCTTAAGACATTCATACCATGCTCTAGGGGATTGCTTGAGCCCATAGAGCGCCTTATGGAGCAAATAGACGTGGTTTGGGAATTTGGGATCTTCAAAACCCGGTGGTTGCTCAACATAAACTAACTCGGAGATTGGTCCATTAAGGAAAGCACTCTTCACGTCCATTTGATATAGCTTGAAATCATGGTGAGTAGCAAAGGCAAGCAAGATACGAATTGACTCAAGCCTAGCTACGGGAGCATAAGTCTCACCAAAATCCAAACCTTCGATTTGTGTGAAGCCTTGAGCAACCAACCTAGCTTTGTTTCTTGTTACCACGCCATGTTCATCTTGTTTGTTTCGAAAGACCCACTTGGTTCCAATGATATTTTGCTTGGGCCTTTCTACTAAGGACCAGACTTCATTCCGAGTGAAGTTGTTCAATTCTTCTTGCATAGCCATCACCCAATCCGGATCATCCAATGCTTCATCTACCTTAAGAGATTCCAAAGAAGAAACAAATGAGTAATGCTCACAAAACGTAGCCAAACGAGATCGAGTGGTTACCCCTTTGCTTATGCTTCCAAGAATATTATCCACAAGATGATCCTTTTGGATTATGTGATGAACTCTTGGATGTGGAATGGAGGATTGATGTTGGATTGGTTCAGCTTCTCTATCATCTTGAGATTTATCTTGTTGTTGAGTTGTTGTTTCAGCTTGAGTGAACCGGATAAACCGGTCTGGAGTTCGGATACTCCGGTCATTATGTCCGGAGTCTCCGGCTTCATATCCGGAGTTTCCGGGTTTTGCAGCGGATGTAGAGGTAGATGGCCCTTGAAACATCAACTCATCATCATCATCATTGTCCACTTGTTTTTTAGGCTTTATCTCACCAATCGCCGACTTCTTGATGGCTTGACTTATTGATTCTTCCATTCCTACAACATTATCAACTTGCTCCTCTTGAGAGCCATTAGATTCATCAAATATCATGTCACACGCTATTTCAACACAATCAGAGGTTTTGTTGAAAACACGATAGCCATGAGCATTTGAGGCATAACTAAGAAGAAATCCTTCATCAACTTTAGGTGCAAACTTAGAGTTGTTGGGCTTCTTATTTAGAATAAAGCACTTACTTCCAAAGACTCTAAAGTAAGACACGTTAGGCTTTTTACCAAGTAGAAGCTCGTATGCCGTCTTGTTCAAGATCTTGTGAAGATATAGGCGGTTGATTGCATGACATGCCGTGTTGATTGCTTCCGCCCAAAATTGATCCGAGATCTTGTACTCATCAAGCATTGTTCTTGCGGCCTCAATGAGAGTTCTATTTTTCCTTTCAACAATTCCATTTTGTTGAGGGGTGTATGGAACCGAGAACTCATGACCAATGCCCTCTTCATCTAGAAACTCTTCTACGTTAGTGTTCTTGAATTTGGTACTGTTGTCACTTCTCACTTTCTTGATCTTAGTCTCAAATTCATTTTGAGCTCTTTTCGCAAACTTATTGAAGGTCTCTTGCACTATACTTTTGTTATGCAAAAAGAATACCCAAGTGAAACGAGAATAATCATCAACAATGACAAGACCATATTTGTTACCACCAATGCTAATGTACGCCGCCGGGCCAAAGAGATCCATATGTAGAAGTTCAAATGGCTTGATAGTGGTGACGATGCTCTTTGATGGATGTGGAACACCAACTTGCTTCCCGGCTTGGCATGCACTACAAACACGATCTTTCTCAAAAGAAACATTTGTTAGTCCTAGGATGTGATCCCGTTTTAGAAGCTTGTTGAGATTTCTCATCCCAACGTGAGCTAGTCGGCGATGCCATAACCAACCCAAGCTAGACTTTACTATCAAACAAGCGTCAAGTTGAGCCTTCTCTTGAGAGAAGTCCACAAGATAGAGCTTTCCCTTGAGCACCCCTTTGAAAGCAACGGGGTCATCGCTTCTTCTAATGACGGTCACACCCTCGTTAGTGAACAAACAATTGAAGCCCGAATCACAAAGTTGTGAGATGGACAATAAATTGTAACCAAGTGACTCAACTAAAAGAACTTTTGAGACAGTGAACTTTGAGTTTAGATTAATGTTACCGGTACCAAGCACTCTTCCCTTTTGATTTCCCGCAAAGGTAATGAAATGATCTCCACTTGATGCGGTTATTGTTTCGAACATACTCCTTTCACCGGTCATATAATTTGTGCATCCACTATCAATCACCCAAGTTGATCCACCGGAGGAGTATCCCTACAAAACAAAGTTACTCTTTTCTTTTAGGTACCCAACAATACTTGGGTCCTTTAATGTTAGTCACAAGAACTTTGGGCACCCATACATGGCTTTTCACTTTTGTGTTCCATGTACGGTGTCCTACAAACTTGGCAACTAATTTACCACGGTGGTTCCTTGTCAATACATAATCAGCATAAAAGGATACATGAGATGATTCTTGCGCCTTGATCTTGGTTGGGTTAGAGGCCTTGAACTTATCTTCTTTGAATGAGGATGCAACAATCTTAGCACCCTCATCACATGTTGTGCCTCTCTTGATGAATTTGACATGACCACTTTCTTGAATCACATCATTTGTCTTGTGAATGGGAGTGGTCATGTTCACTAGACCTCCTTGAGCACCCAAGGCGGTCTTGTTATTGTTCTTGATAAATGGAATGGCATGTGGAGTACCTTGCCCATTCCTACCAAGTCCCTTACCTTTTTCAAACCCAAAGTTGCTCCTGTATCTTGACCCAAATCCCTTGGTGTGTTTCTCAAACTCACCTACCCTTGTTGAGGGATTTTTCTTTGGGACTTGAATATGTGATGGAGCCTCTTTTTGCAACAAATGAGTGAGTCTAGAGATTTCTTTCTTCATTGCATTCATCTCAACATAGTTAGTAGCACAAGTTTCAATATCGATGTTATAGCACAGTGCACAACCATTACTTGTCGAAGGACTAGATGAATTAGATGCCTCTCTAGTCTTAGAAGTACTTTCCCAAAGAGTATTAAATTGAACTTCAAGTGCCATGTGATTAGCTTGTAAGCTTGTCATGCTCTCTTGAAGTTTCTCATTATCCTTCCTTAGGAAAGTGTTAGTGTCATTGACAAAAGAAAATTTTCTAGTCAAATCATCCACTTTTTCTTTTTCACTAGAGAGTGACTCTTTCAACTCAAGAAGAGTGACATCCTTGACTTTGATTGAGTTCACAAGCATCTTGTTTTCCTCCCTTTCATTGGCGAGGTTCTTTTCAAGAGCCTTGAATTTTTCTCTCTCAAGTCTAAGCAATTCTTCTTGTGTTTCAAGAGTCTCATCCACTTCATCTAGTTTCATAACTAATTTCATCATTTTAGTTGCGGCCCCTTTATCATATTTCTTGACTAGTTTAGCAACTTCTACTTCATTATCCATTTCATCGTCCGATGAGTTTGGAGATGTTACCTTGGATTTTTTTAGCCATGAAGCACATGATAGGATCTTCATCCTCATCATCGGTGAGATCTTCAAATAAGCTTGTAGAATGTGGAGATGATGTTTTTAAAGCCATGGTTGCAATATTTTCTTTCTCGGATTCACTTTCTTGTTGTGAATCCCGTTCTTGACCAAGATGAGCTTCTCTGGCTTGCTTCTTGTATCTTGATCTATCTCTTTTGGATGTGGTTTCTTTGATGTCTTTATTCTTCTTCTTCTCTTCCGGGCAATCGGTAATGAAATGCCCAACTTTGTTACACCCAAAGCACGGCCTATTAGATCTTCTTCTTGGCTCATACTTCTTGTTCTTCTCCAAGTTTCTAAAGTTGCTTTTCTTCAATACTCTTGTTAAGTTCTTGATAGAGAAGGTCATTTGCTCATCATCAAGCTCGTTATCATCATCACTACTAGTGCTTTCATTTTTTGAGAATTGTTTTGCATTTTCTTTGCCTTTTGACTTAGCTTGAAGTGCCAACCCACTATTCTTGGCTGCTTGTTCTTGAAGTTCGTCTAGATCTTGGTTAATCTTGACTCTCTTCAATTGATCATGGTGAGCCTCAATTCTTCCAAGGACATTCTCGGCAGTGAAGTGCTTGAATCCTCTTTCGGCTCTAATCAAGCTAGGTAGAGTAACATCCCTAGCTATATACACGGTCAAGAGCTTGTCCACGATCTCACGGTCACCCCACTTGTCACCACCAAGAGATTTGATTTGATTTGTGATCTTCTTCATGCGGTTATACATCTCTTTCATACCTTCATCCTTCTTCATGCAGAATAAGCTCAATTCATCTTCCAAAATTTTTATTCTTGATTCACATACTTTTCTTGACCCTTGATGGTTCACTAGGAGAGTGCCCCAAGCCTCCTTGGCAGTTTGTGCATATTCTATCTTATTAAATTCTTCGGGGCTCACGGATGTGTGAAGCATGTTCAATGCTTGAAAATTTCGTTGGAGCACATATGATTGAATGGGTGTTGGAGTTTCATCTTCTTCCGGTAGTTCACACCCAACCTCTACAACCTTCCACACATCCTTGTGGATTGCATTCATGTAGCCGTACATCTTTGTCTTCCATTGATTGTATCCGGTCCTATCAAAGAAAGGTGGCTTGCCCATGTGGATTGATACATCGTGCTCACTAGGTAGTGAAAAAGTGTAGTCATGAGCAACTCTTCGATAATCACTTTTGCCTTTTGACCTTGATGAGCTGCCCTTGTTTGAAGAGCGTGAGGCTCTTCTCTTGGAATCAGTGTCGAGTCATCACTAGAATCAATAATAACTCGGGAGCTAGACTTTTTCTTCCTTTGCTCCTTCTTCTTTTTCCTCCATGCCTTCCATTTCTCATAAGACATCTCATCATTGGATGTCTCTTCTTCACTTTCTTCTCCACCATTCTTATTCTTTTCTTTCTTGTTGTTGTTGGATGTCTCTGCATTCTTGTCTTTGTTTCTTTTATCACCGGAATCGCCTTTTTCACCTTCATCAACCGGATTCTCTGGATTCTTTTCATCATCCGACATCTTGACCTCTCCAGACGGTTAAGCCCTTTGAATAGAGAGCCAAGCTCTGATACTAATTGAAAGGACCTTAAGATGCCTAGAGGGGGGTGAATAGACAATCTGCAACTCAAAGACACTTAAAAACTGTCAGACGCAGACTCAGCCCGGATACTCCGGGTATAAGCCCGGATACTCCGGGTTTTGTGGTCCGGAGTATCCGGAGCTATAACCAGAGTCTCTGGGTATGAACAAACTGAAAAGAAACTACAGAAATCTATGTATGAAAAGTAGATCGAGCTAAATTACGAGTACCAGGGGTTCCTTAAGGTTGATATCCAACAAACAAAACTCACTAGAAACTCGTGAGTGAGTAGATCGAGCTCAAACCCTAGAAAAGAAGTCTCATAAGCAAATAGCAATGAAATCAAGTAAATTAACACGAAAGAGACAAGGACTTGTTTCCCGAAGTTCACACCCGAAGGTGCTATGTCTCCGTTGAGGAAGGATTCGAGAGACGGTGCTCAAGAAACCCTATGCTCCTCTCGCAAGGGCGAGATCACCTCTCAAGCCCAAGGTCACTTACTATGTATTCCTCGGCGAGGAATGGAGCTTACAAACTCCGGGCAACCCTAATTTTTCAGCTCGTGAACAGCACCCGGACACTCCGGGCAAAGGGGTCCAGAGTATCCGACCCTATACCCGGAGTATCCAGGTTAGGCAGGATGAAAGCTCATGTTTTGCTCTTTTGAGTGTATTTTGTGGTTCACATGTGTTTGTCTAGGTTCTCTTGAGCACAAGATTTAAATCGAAACCCTTGAATCAAGTCCCTCTTGATAGTACGGTGTCCCTATACTCAAATTTCAAATACAACATCTAATATCATGAGTACACTTAAACACCGCCTTTTCATTTCCTTTTTGGGGGGCCATACGTCATCACTTGATTCACTTATATATATTCATCACCTGCACACATGCTCAATTACACAATTAATTATACATGTGTTTTGTCATTATTCGCCAAAACCCATTAGGGGCCAGATCACTTTCATGTCTACGCCAAACCTGGTGTATTCAAAATTTCAAATGGTGTTAAGCATGGCCGGCTTCTACACGTGGCGCGCCCTGTTAAATTATTGAGCATGAACATAGTGTGGTTGATAGGTTGTTGCCTCGTCGTGTTCTTCGCGCTGCCAAAGGTTGTCGGAACTCGGTAGTCGGATAGCTCCGATTGCCACTGCATACAAAAGGATCCACGTAGAAGTTAAGGTTTGTGATATGATGAATAATGTATATATGAGGGATGACTCGCTCGAATACGCTATATACGTATGGTTCCTCATACTTGTTGTTTGATTCCTGACATGGCATCGCTGGCCGTGCCTGTCTCGGTGATTCCGACGATCCACCAGCGTCGCCAGTTGGCGGCCGCAATCTCGACACACCGTCGGCCACCGGCGGCACAGTGTCACGCCACCGCCTGCCCGCGAGTGGTCTGCGTGCGCTGGACGCCGCCGCGGGTGGAGGCTCGTGCGCTCGTCTGGGGCCTTCGTCTTGCTCGGGAGAGTGGCTTCATTGACCGGCTGCTCGTCGAGGGTGACGACGTCACTCTTGTGCGGCTGCTGCGCGGGGAGTCACAGCAGACACGCGTCTCGCGCAACATGGAAGAACATATCCTAGAGCTGCTCGACCGCTGCCGTGGTGGCTGCGAGGTGCAGCACATCTACAGAGAGGTTAACTGGGTGGCGGACGCGCTCTGCCGGAGGCGTACCGTTGCCCCGGCGTTTGGATCGGCCAGATCGTCCCATTCCACGTCTACGAGAAGGCTGAAGACGATCACCATGGCTTGGTGCATGAGCAGTTGCTTGTTGTGTGAGGCTGAGGTCGTGAGGAGAGCTACGGAAGCGCGCAAGGAAGCCAGCCAAGAATATGCAGCAGACTCTGCTCGTTGATTCGAGGCAGATGCAGATCGGCCCAAGAAACAAACAAGGCAGCGATGACCATGGACGATGTGATGCTGAAGAGCAATGATATGACATTGGAGTCATACTTTGTATATCTAGAACTCATAAATATGAGGATACTACCATGTGATTATGTTAGGAACCGGTCTAACACATAAATATGAGGGTACTACCATGTGACTGTGTTGGGAACCAAGGTGACTCTAATACTCATTACACAGAGACCTACGACTAAGACACACCAATTCACTCTAGAATCGGTTAGTCATTTCAATTTCTAGCTACTTAGTGTATAAGGTTCTTTCGACGGCATAGCCGTTTTCTCGCTTTCAGGTGGTAGAGCCTACTAACAGATCCTACGATGAAGTCTAGACCCTTTGTGATTCTAGGTGGCAGAGCCAACCTACGAATCACAACTTGTACACTAAGTACTTAGAAAGTGGGAGACTAACAAATACAAGGGAACTCAAACCTTTATTCACAACTCAATTTGATACAACAAGAGATGACACTTACACTCTTTATGTGGTTATCCCACCATGACAATCTTGTCATCTCCTACTTAGACCTCTTATGCCATGATATGACAAGGTGGATGGGGATAACTCTATTTATAGGACTCCATGATTCGTATAGTGTTGTCATGTGTCCACCTTCGACATTATTCTACATTTCTAGAGTTTTCTTCATCTACAAATATATTTCTCAAGAGAATTCTACACTTCACCATGAAGCATGATAACTTTTACTACTCATACTTGCTCTCAACTCTTCTTAAATCTTCTTACCTTGACATGATCTTATCCTCATGCATTGCAAAATTAGTTTCTTGTGATTTCACAATCTTCTAGATCCAAGTATGCATTGCATATTTCAACAGACCGTGAGACGACTTGACCGCTGGTGTGGGCGGCAGCGTTGTCGCAGTAGTGCCTAGATACCGGTGCAGCTGCTGTTTATGGGGAGGAGCGCCCGTAGTTATGCTCCGAGGATGTAGGCACATCGCTGAACCTCGTTAAAAAATATCGTGCCTTGGTGTCGTTCTCGTTCGTATAATCTTATAATTTGGTTTTATGTTTTTGGATTATCGTTTCCTCATTATTATTCTAACACAAAATAGCAGCCTCTACGGATCGATGTGTGAGTTGTTTAGCAAGGAGACAACACCACACAACGGTGGTGACGAATTGTGATCTCAATGTGGCATCTGTAATCGTCAAAGATACTGTTTAGACAACTCAATTCATTCTTTTTTTTTGAACGACTACCGGTACCACAAGCATGATAAGATCTCAGTGTTGAGTCTTTGTTCGATCCTATATTAACTTACACTTTTCACCTTCAATCTGAACTTTTTTGCTCATTCGCGCTCAAACAAACTTGTGAGTCTTATCGCCAAACAGATGCAATGTTTCGTATAAACTCGAACGGTCGGGCAATCCTAATCTTAGCCTTGCAAGCAAAGCTTGGACAACAAAAAGAGCCAACACGTAGCACTCTCTTCAGCCCCCCCCCCCCCCCCCCCCCCCCCTTTTTTTTTTCATCCCGTGCCAAATGTTCCTCTGCAACAGATCAGAGGTCCCTCGAGCTTCCCTGCGATCCGTTCCACCCCAGAGCGCCGACGGGGCGGCGGAAGAGTTCTCGCGCGGAGAAGGCGGAGAGGACGGCCATGCCCACGGCGGCGAGCATGCTGCAGACCATCCCCGCGGCGGCCTGCTCGCAGAAACGGGTGTAGATGTTGCAGAGCTTGCTCCACTGCAGGGCGTCCACGCCGATGAGCCCCACGAAGCACGCCTGCAGCGCCGCCACCGTCGTCGCGAACACCATGTACGCGCTTCCCTGCACAAGGAAACCCACACGCAACACAACACCAGAGCAAGGCAAACGTTTCACAACTCGCCTTAGTGAAAATTTCCTGCTGCAGAAATTGAAACCACTGTGTGTGTGTGTGGCTGATGCTATCTTTGTCCGGGCAGTTCAGAGAAAGAGGGCGTGGTTATGCAGTTGCAACTGCACAAGTGCCACAAGGACTGTTCAGCTCTGTTTCCTTGCAAATTTTCAATGAAAGAGGGCTCTGATCACCAACTCAGCACCAGTAAAAAAAATACTCAACCGAAGGGGGTATGCTGACATTTTTCATTTAGAGGAAGCGACTTTTGGCTTCCCGATCGAGAAAGCCCTTCGAGCCTGAGTGCTACCGGAGCTATCTAACCACCACAAGTTGCCATTGCCATTAGTATGTGCTCGAGGACGAGAGGGACCGCAGGCAAACTCGGCAAGCCACTGTGTTTGCCTAGCCAGCAGGAGTGTCTCTGAGAGTGACGCGTTTAAATGGAAACGGTTGGGGACAGGGCAGAGCCCTCAGCTCGGCTGTCCGGGAAAAGCGAGTTGGCAGAGTGAATGGAGAGCAAAAGCGTGAGCTGCAAACGGGCGCCGCACTGGCACTGTACCTTGTCGAGGAGGAAGGAGACGCACGCGATCCCTCGGCTGAGACGCCGGCCGCCAGCGCCGGCGCCGGCGGTGGCGAGGCGGGCCGTGTAGAGGCACCGGGCGAGCTGGACGACGTGGTACCCCGCCGCGGCCGACGCCGACACGATCAGCACCCTGGCGCGCGCAAGAAGCTCCCGTGATGAGAAGGCGTGGAGGCTCCGAGCGAGCCGAAGCTGGAGCTGGACAGATCGGTGGCGGTGCGTACCAGAGCGCCTGGACGTCCTTGGGGACGGCCTTCTTCTGGACGAAGAGCACGGTCTTGGTCTGCGCGCTGAGCCCCAGCAGCAGCGCCCCCGCCGCCGCCATCGCCGCGCACGCGCCCCGCAGCAAGTACTCAGCCCTTGCCGCCGCCGGCGCCGCCGCCTCCCCGGCTGCCATCGCTAGCTACCGACGATCCCCTCGACGCCTCGACCGATCGGCGCACCAGGCCGCCAGCTCCCTCCTCCCTCCTACACAGCAGCTTGCTCCTGCTCCCTCGGCGAAACGAGGGCCCCCCTCTGCTCTCTTATAGGCACACAGAGCTCGGAGACTTTGGGGACGCCGGTGTGCAACGTGTGTCCGGCCTCCCGGGCGTCTTATCTGGTGCGCATAGCTGCACACGGCGAGCAGCAAGTTCACTTCGCTGTCGCCCCAGCTCCTCGCGGATCATGACCTCACTGATGGGCTGCCACAACGAGGAAACGTCGAGCTAGCTACGCTAGCAAGTTGTTTCCAAGACATCACATCCATGTTTATGTTAGAACATTAGTATCTGCTAGCGGTTAGCCGTCAAGATATCTTACGGACATCTTTGTGCGGTCTCGATCGTATTACGTTGCATTTAGCCTGACAGAGAAAAAGGTGAACATTTGTAGCAGTAGCACTAAGCACAACGTATTTCTGAAGGGCTTTTTTGCCCTCTTAAATTTTCTAAAGTTCAATCAGGCCAAAAAAAGGAATATTTGTGTATACCTTTCTTTCATTCATGAATTTTAATTGTATTATTGGCCATTTTAAAAAATGAGTATTATTGACCATCTGCCTGTCGAAAAAAGAATTTTTGGCCCTGCTGATGGGGGGAAGTTAGCATGTCGTGTAAGCCATCAGATTCAGAATTATATATCTAGTATACTCCCTCTGTTTCAAATTATAAGTCATTTTAAGAATTTTGGAGAGTCAAAGTATTTCAAGTTTGACCAAATTTATATAACAAGATAAGAACATTTATGATACCAATTAAGTATCATTAGTTTTTTTATTAGCTATATTTTCATAGAATACCTATTTGATGTCATAAATTTTTGTGTTTACTTTTTATAATTTTGGTCAAATTTGAGATAGTTTGACTCTTCAAAATTTTTGGAATGACTTATAATTTAGAACGGATGGAGTAATTGTCTTGATGCTTCAACTTTGAGGCTTGATGCCGCACTCAACTGCCTGGAATGCGACGGGTAACCAGCTCAGCTCCAATGTGTAAATGTTCTGACATGACATCAAAAGGAAAAGAAATTCAGTTCGGCCAGCACACGTGCTGTGTAAGTTTCATTAGCAGCTGCTAACCAAAACAGAATACAATCTTAAATTAGTCAGATTCAGTCAGACTCGACGAGTCGTCCTCTTGGATTTATTGATCTGTCGAATGTAACACCCGGATACTCCGGGTTTGGAACACTCCGGGAAAAACTCCGGATATAGGCCCGGAAACTATGGACTTGGGGGGTCCGGATACTCCGGGTATTCATCCGGATACTCCGGATTTTTCGGGAATGTTCTGGGCCTGGGAGTGCAATTTTTGTGTAAATTACTAGTAGTTGCATTTAATCATTGGCTATTTTAAGATTTGCAACCCGTGCATGCATTCTCATATCATTTGCATACGTGTAGACGCTACCGCCGAGGGAGCCGTGTACGAGGTGATCGCCGAGCCACAGGAGCAGCAGGGGCAAGTTCAGCAGGAAGAGCGGCGTGAGCACCCGGCCCAAGGCCTAGCTGAGCCCAGTGTCGAGCAGCAGCCCGAAGGCAAGCCCCGGTGCAACTCCTACTATTTCAAATTATAACACATATATATGTCTCTACTACTTGTGCATTAGGTTTAGGAATTTCTTGAAACCCTAGCTGCATGATCCCTAGGTTTCCTCGAGTTTATACTAATATGTATAGGACGATAGAAGTGCTATGCTGAATAGTTCCCGGTAGAAGACGAGTGACCTCTTACCACTCGCGAGATATATGATGGTCAGAAGTCGAGTAATTTTCGGTTACTCGCGAGATACATGGTATAGTCATATTCCAATACATGAGTTGTGAAATTGTTATGCAATAAATGGAGAATTGAGACCGGACGGGGAATGATGATGTTTAGGTATGGCAGCAAAACAGGGTTCCTGGGTGTCTTAGTCCCGTCTGTGTCGGTTAAGGACCGAGCCGTTGTTGGCCCTGCTGATCATGTTTGAACTGTACTAACCGCATACCGGGAGTAGGAGGTAGTCGAAACCGGTAAGCCGAGTACCGTCTTGTTTCGAAAGTACAGGAACCCGCACCCAACTCCTAGGGTGAGTCGAGTAGTCGCGGAGAATTGGGATGCATATATTTACTTTTGGTGGTCTCACGTTGAGCTCGGCTGACCATATGTCGTTGGGCTGGTTCCTGTAGTTCGAGGCGGGGAGGGGAATGGTTGGCATATATAGTCCGACGGGGCAAATACGTGCCGTGTTGGTTAGGTTCACCTTGCAAGGTTAAATCGGATTGATTCGCCGTCAGTCGCTCTCGGATATGAGCACCTTGATCACCGAGTCGCAGCGTAGTGCGAGTAGGGATGATAAATGATTAATATAATGTTTCTCTATATTGATTTTATACCTGTTGCTCCACCATGTTTGCTATAGATAGTTTATGCTAATGATAGATCATGGGTATACATATATACAATCTGGGTTAAAATCATGAAAGTAAGGACTTACTTTAGTCGCGGTTTCTGCAAAATAACCACCAGCCAAAAGCCTTGCATGTCTAGTTATGTGGGCTAAGTTATACCCACTGGTCGGGTAAGCCTTGCTGAGTATTAGAATACTCAGGGTTTGTTGCCACATTTATTATTACAGGACACCCGGACGTCGACTTCTGCCCTTGTTGTTTCAAGTTCATCCGTCGGGGTGCAGAGGGGTGGCAGGTCGAGGAGCAGGACCTTTAGGTTAGGGCGCTGTCGAGCTGTACACTTGTGGGCTGAGTGTGCAGCCTTTCTGTTTTGCGTAGACCAGTCTACCGGTCCGTGGGACCGGTCTGACCGGTGGAGTTGGCAGCAGGGTGCCGACCGGTTCGACCGGTTGGGTGAACCGGTCCGACCGGTCGGGGAGGATCAGAACTGATGTCAGCTAGAGTAGTTGTAGGATTTTTGTTTTCAACTTCAGTCATGCCTATGTAAGTGTTAATCTTGTAAATTATTTATGTATTTGAACTCGGTTTGTAAAATTAAATATTTTGTGTCGTGATCACTCTTGTATTTTCAAGTATTGAGTCGTGCTTGTACCATATGCGCCCACCTTCGCGTGAGACTACTGGTATTGTTACGATCGGGCCGTGGGTTGAGAAAGAATCGCCAAATTAAGTCGTTAAGCTAATGCGCCCGATGTGTTCAAATGACGGCCATTACGCTTAATTAGAGATTTAATTTGGCGGTTCCGTCACAGCTGGTATCAGAGCCGAAACGCAATGGGGGTGGTACGAGCATGACTAATTTTGAGGTTTTTACGACTTAAAAACGAATTTCAACTTAAGACAAATGTTATTTAGTAGCGTGGGCGGGGGTTAATTGTAATAGCCCTATATAGTTAATGTTTGAGTCGCAGCTAGATTATTGGGATGGAGATGAGAGGTCACCGTAGGACGGTCATGCATTGTGCATCATGTCATTCATTGATTTAAAAAAATTCTTGCATTTTGAGGGTGGGGACGAACTGAAACACCACGAGTGTATCCGGAGACTCCGGACATAGGTCCGGATAGTCCGGGTGGGAGTATCCGGATATTTCGGGTGAGAATCCGGATAGTCCGGATTTAGTTGCAAAAAAAATTCCGGCTTTTGATTTAATTTACGCTTTCTGCATTCTTCCAGTGTTGATTGTTTTGTAATAAAAATTTTTTTTTGGGACTGACCCAACCATGGCTGAATGCGGAATGGGCGAACCACCGAACCCTCCTGATTTGGCCCAAGCCATTGCGGCCATGCTCACCAGACGCGATGAGCAGACGGCACTCCTCTAGGAGATTGTGGCGCAAGGCAGGCCACAGCGGCACGAACATCATCCCCAGCCCCCAACTCTTGGATATCCGGAGTTCCTGGCTACTCAACCACCGCTCTTCCATAAGGCGGATGAACCAATGGAGGCAGACAGCTGGCTTCGGACTATCGAGTCCAAATTCACCCTGCACCTGTACAATGATGGGGACAAGGCAGGATTTGCCGCTCAGCAGCTTAGGGGCCCAGCACGCACATGGTGGGACAATCATGTGGCAATGTTCCCCGCGGACACCCGGTTCACTTGGGCACAGTTCAAGGAAGCCTTCAGGGCACATCACATTCCAGCGAGGGTGATTAGAAGGAAGCTCACAGAGTTCTTGGCCCTGAAGCAGGGCAATAACTGTGTGCTACAGTATTACCAGGCCTTCAACACACTGGCACAGTATGCTAGGTACCATGTAGACACTGATGAGAAGAAGCAGGCGTGTTTCCGGCAGGAGCTTAGCAGCAAGCTCCAGGATCGCCTGGCCATGATCAAGTTTGATATCTTTAGTGAGCTAGTCAATGGGGCTATCATTCAGGAGGACGCCCACCTAGCTCACAAGGTAGAAAAGAAGAGAAAGGCGCTGGCAGCGGGATCTTCTAGCAGTGCCCCTCAGAGGTTCCGTCTGGTGCAGCCGGGCCCTCAGCGAGCCCCCTTTCAGCACCAGCCACCGCAGGAGTGGGGATACAGGCCCCCTCAGTACACTCAGTCACAGGGGACAGTCAGGCCTCCTGCTCCTCAGCAGAATGAGCAGAAGGTCTGGGTGCAGCAGCCGGGGGTACGCCCCAATTTGTTTCCGTGCTACAACTGCGGGCAGCCGGGTCACTTTGCACGGAATTGCCCAATGCCACCCAAGCAGGGCCAGCAGTCCGGTCAGCAGAGTCAGAAGCAGCAAGTGGCTCACTTCAAGCCAGGACAAGTACACTACACCACTCTCGAGGGTATTCCTGAGGGCGCTCCGGTGATGTCAGGTATGTTTTCAGTGAATGAATATCCTGTTACTGTCCTTTTTGATTCTGGAGCATCTCATACTTTTATTAGCAAGGGGTGTGTTGTTAGACTGGGGTTAAAAATCGAAAGCATGCCCAAGCCATACCATATTCATTCGCCTGGGGGAAAATTAATCACCAATCAGTTTGTTAAGCAAGTACCCCTCCAGTTGCAAGGAAAATTTTTTCCTACGGTCCTGATAATGTTACCAACCCAAAGGATAGATATTATATTGGGTATGAACTGGATGGAGGGTCAGGGAGTTACTCTGGACATGACCTCACAATCTGTGCACATCAAATCCTCTAATCATGGTAGTATGACTTTGAATTTGAGGGATCACGTGTCTTTGACTCATACGGTGAACCACGCCGAGGAAAAGAAGCTAGCAGATATACCAGTGGTGTGTGAATATGCGGACGTCTTTCCGGATGATTTGCCTGGACTGCCGCCTGATCGTGACGTGGAGTTTACCATTGAATTGCAACCGGGTACGGCGCCGATTTCTAGGAGGCCTTACCGGATGCCACCCAATGAGCTGGCGGAGTTAAAGAAACAATTGCAGGAATTGCTTGATAAGAGCTATATTTGTCCTAGCACGTCACCTTGGGGCTGTCCTGCACTCTTTGTGAAAAAGAAAGATGAAAGCCTCAGGTTATGTGTGGACTATAGACTTCTGAATGCTGTCACAATCAAGAATAAATATCCCCTTCCCCGGATTAATATTCTGTTTGATCAGCTATTCGGGGCCAAAGTATTTTCCAGGATTGATCTCCGCTCTGGCTATTATCAGATAAAGATTAGAGCTGAGGATATTCCCAAGACGACTTTTTCCATCAAATACGGACTTTTTGAATATCTGGTCATGTCTTTCGGGCTAACGAATGCCCCTGCTCATTTCCTGTATCTCATGAACTCGGTGTTCATGCCCGAGCTGGATAAGTTCGTAGTGATTTTTATTGACGACATCCTGATATTTTCCAAGAATGAAGAAGAGCATGCAGAGCATCTCCGTATTATGCTTCAGTGCCTATGGGAACACAAGCTGTATGCCAAATTCAGTAAATGTGATTTCTGGCTTAAGGAAGTCCAGTTCTTGGGCCACATCATCTCAGATAAGGGAATTTCTGTTGATCCTAGCAAGATTCAGGATGTCCTGAATTGGAAGACTCCAGAGTCTGTTTCGGAGATTCGGAGTTTCCTTGGGCTAGCAGGCTATTATCGCCGGTTTGTACCGGAGTTCTCAAAAATTGCTAGGCCCATGACTGAGTTACTCAAGAAAGGGGTGAGATTTTGTTGGGACGACAAATGCGAGCAGGCCTTCCAGACTTTGAGAAAGCTTCTGACGTCTGCCCCTGTCCTCGCTCAGCCAGATATTACCCGGCCTTTTGATGTGTACTGTGATGCATCAGGTACGGGCCTAGGCTGCGTCCTTATGCAGGATCAGCGGGTGATTGCTTATGCCTCCAGAGCCCTTAGACGTCACGAACAGAATTATGCTACACATGATCTGGAGCTGGCAGCAGTCGTGCATGCATTAAAGATTTGGCGTCATTATCTTCTAGGCAATCCCATTCACATATACTCAGACCACAAGAGTCTTAAGTATATTTTCACCCAGAGCGAGCTGAATTTGCGCCAGAGACGGTGGTTGGAGCTAATCAAAGACTATGATTTGGAGATTCATTATCACCCGGGCAAGGCTAACGTTGTAGCCGATGCCATAAGTCGCAAGGCAAGTTGTAGCTGTGTGTCCGCTACAGTGCTGCATGAAACCTTGTGCCAAGAGATGGAGAAGATGAACTTGGCTATTGTGTCTGAGGGAACACTGGCTAATATTACCATCACCCCTACACTTCGCGATCAAATTGTTGCTACTCAGAAAAATGATGTGGGCATGGATAAGATCAGACAACGGCTCGGTGAGAATGATCCTCAGGATCAATGCTTTCATCAAGATAGTGAAGGGGTTCTATGGTTCAAGAATCGGTTAGTGGTACCTAAAGATTTGGGGCTTCGGAAGCAGATTCTAGATGAGGCTCATCTCTCTAGGTATTCCATCCATCCTGGCAGCAACAAAATATATCAGGACCTCAGACAGCGGTTGTGGTGGACAAGAATGAAGCGGGAAGTCGCCCAATATGTGTCTGAGTGTGACATTTGTAAAAGGGTGAAAGCGAGCCACTTGAGGCCAGCTGGTCTTCTACAGCCCCAGACTATTCCATCGGGAAAATGGGAAGATATTAGTATGTATTTTATTGTCGGACTTCCCAGGACTACAAAGGGATATGACTCCATTTGAGTTGTAGTGGATCGCTTCACGAAATCCGCTCATTTTATTCCAGTCAAAGGGTATAAATCCCACCAGTATGCCGAGTTGTACATTGCCCGGATTGTGAGTCTTCATGGTATTCCTAAGACCATTATATCTGACAGGGGCTCACAGTTTGTTGCACGCTTTTGGGAACAATTGCATGCAGCTCTTGGTACTCAACTCATCCGCAGCTCGGCTTATCATCCCCAAACCGACGGACAGATGGAGAGAATAAATCAGACTCTTGAAGATATGCTTCGAGCTTGTGCGCTCACCTACAGCCAGAAATGGGATGATTGTTTACCTTTGGCTGAGTTCGCCTATAACAACAGTTATAAGGAGAGTATCAAAATGGCTCCCTTTGAGGCCTTATATGGGCGAAGATGTAGGACTCCGTTGAACTGGTCAGAAGCTGGGGAGAGGAATTTCTTTGGGCCGGATATAGTTAATGAAGCTGAAGAGCAAGTTCAGATCATACAGAAAAAATTAAAAGCGGCTCAATCCCGCCAAAAGAGTTATGCGGACAAAAAGCGGCAAGCTATCTTGTTCCAAGTGGGGGATCATGTCTATTTACGGGTATCTCCAATGAAGGGAGTCCGGCGGTTCAGGGTCAAAGGGAAGCTCGCACCTCGCTATGTTGGGCCTTTTCCCATTCTTGAGCGGTGTGGGCCAGTGGCATATCGCCTGGAACTCCCTGCACGATTATCCGCAGTGCATAACATATTCCATGTCTCGCAGCTCAGAAAATGCCTTCGTGTTCCCACCAAGATTGTGGATATAGATGAGTTACAATTGGAGCCCGATCTTGTGTATCCCGAGCACCCGGTGAGAATTGTCGATTATAAGACTCGAGTCACTCGAAATCACACTAGCAACTTTTATAAAGTGCAATGGAGTAATCACTCCGAGCGGTAAGCAACTTGGGAGACGGAGGAATTTGTTCGGACTAAATGTCCGGAACTATTACAAACCTATCAAGGCACTCATCAAGTCCTAACTTTCCATTTAGCGCATTTATTAAATCTCGGGACGAGATTTCTTTTAGGGGGAAGGATTGTAACACCCGGATACTCCGGGTGAAACTCCGGATATAAGCCCGGATACTCCGGGTTTGGGACACTCCGGGGAAAACTCCGGGTATAGGCCCGGAAACTCCGGATTTGGGGGTCCGGATACTCCGAGTATTCATCCGGATACTCCGGATTTTTGGGGAATGTTCTGGGGCTGGGAGTGCAATTTTTGTGTAAATTACTAGTAGTTGCATCTAGTCATTGGCTATTTTAAGATTTGCAACCCGTGCATGCATTCTCATATCATTTGCATACGTGTAGACGCCGTCGCCGAGGGAGCCGTGTACATGGTGATCGCCGAGCCACAGGAGCAGCAGGGGCAAGTTCAACAGGAAGAGCGGCGTGGGCACCTGGCCCGAGGCCTAGCTGAGCCCAGTGTCGAGCAGCAGCCCGAAGGCAAGCCCCGGTGCAACTCCTACTATTTCAAATTATAACACATATATATGTCTCTACTACTTGTGCATTAGGTTTAGGAATTTCTTGGAACCCTAGCTGCATGATCCCTAGGTTTCCTCGAGTTTATACTAGTATGTATAGGACGATAGAAGTGCTATGCTAAATATTTCCCGGTAGAAGACGAGTGACCTCTTACCACTCGCGAGATATAGGATGGTTAGAAGTCGAGTAATTTCCGGTTACTCGCGAAATACATGGTATAGTCATATTCCAGTACATGAGTTGTGAAATTGTTATGCAATGAATGGAGAATTGAGACCGGACGGGGAATGATGATGTTTAGGTATGGCAGCAGGACAGGGTTCCTGGGTGTCTTAGTCCCGTCTGTGTCGGTTAAGGACCGAGCCGTTGTTGGCCCTGCTGATCATGTTTGAACTGTACTAACCGCATGCCAGGAGTAGGAGGTAGTCGAAACCGGTAAGCCGAGTACTGTCTTGTTTTGAAAGTACAGGAACCCGCACCCAACTCCTGGGGCGAGTCGAGTAGTCGCGGAGAATTGGGATGCATATGTTTACTTTTGGTGGTCTCACGTTGAGCTCGGCTGACCATATATCGTTGGGCTGGTTCTTGTAGTTCGAGGCAGGGAGGGGAATGGTTGGCATGTATAGTCCGACGAGGCAAATATGTGCCGTGTTGGTTAGGTTCACCTTGCAAGGTTAAATCGGATCGATTCGCCGTCAGTCGCTCTCGGATATGAGCACCTTGATCACCGAGTCGCAGCGTAGTGCGAGTAGGGATGATAAGTGATTAATATAAGGTTTCTCTATATTGATTTTATACCTGTTGCTCCACCATATTTGCTATAGATAGTTTATGCTAATGATAGATCATGGGTAGACATATATACAATCTAGGCTAAAATCATGAAAGTAAGGACTTACTTTAGTCGCGGTTTCTGCAAAATAACCACCAGCCAAAAGTCTTGCATATCTAGTTATGTGGGCTAAGTTATACCCACTGGTCGGGTAAGCCTTGCTGAGTATTAGAATACTCAGGGTTTGTTGCCACATTTATTATTACAGGACACCCGGACGTCGACTTCTGCCTCTGTTGTGTCAAGTTCATCCGCCGGGGTGCAGAAGGGTGGCAGGTCGAGGAGCGGGACCCTTAAGTTAGGGCGCTGTCGAGCTGTACACTTGTGGGCTGAGTGTGCAGCCTTTCTGTTTTGCGTAGACCGGTCTGACCGGTCCGTGGAGTTGGCAGCAAGGTGCCGACCGGTTCGACCGGTTGGGTGAACCGGTCCGACCGGTCGGGGAGGATCAGAACTGATGTCAGCTAGAGTAGTTGTAGGATTTTTGTTTTCGACTTCAGTCATGCCTATGTAAGTGTTAATCTTGTAAATTATTTATGTATTTGAACTCGGTTTGTAAAACTAAATGTTTCGTATCGTGATCACTCTTGTATTTTCAAGTATTGAGTCGTGCTTGTACCATCTGCGCCCACCTTCGCGTGGGACTACCGGTATTGTTTCGATCGAGCCGTGGGTTGAGAAAGAATCGCCAAATTAAGCCGTTAAGCTAATGCGCCCGATGTATTCAAATGATGGTCATTACACTTAATTAGAGATTTAATTTGGCGGTTCCGTCACATCGAATTTTTCTTCGGAGACAATTTGATTGGTTCGAAGATGGCTTCTGCAGATGGTTCAACCACGGATCCACGTCTCTCTAGCTATGTCCCTAATATAAAGGAAATACTCCCTCCGATTTTTTTTAATGACGTTAGGATATCAACCTTTAGCTTATTTGTAGTGTAAAGTTTTGTCTGAAACGTCAAATATTAAGGTAGGAAGGTAGTATATGGAAAAATAACAAGAAATAGTATAATATCACCGATCAGATAAATGAAAGTTGAGCTTGTAAATTACATCAAAGATCACCGTTGTATAAACTAATTGTAAATACCAATCCAATTTTCCAGGGCTTCCCTTTCACTAGAACAGTGAACTGTCCCTCTTGACCTTTAACAGATACTAAATGCCAGGATCAGGATTGTGACGACTGCCGGGAAGGAAAGGGCACGATGGGTAAAACATGCATCCAGAAGCAATGCATCAACATACAAACCCTAAACTTTGGATTAATTCGCACTGTTACAATATTCAGAAAAGCTGGAAAAAAAGGGTACACATGCGTTGCAGAGAAATACATCGGCCACCAGGACACTATAATATTTTTTTCTTTTTCTTGAATACGTAGGAGAGCTGTGTAGTATATTTATAAGTGTCATTTTTTATATTTTGATAACTAGTTATCGTAACTGTGGGATGAATTTATTAAGAACTATGTTTTTTTCGACAAACAACTATGTTATGTTGTTGTTGATTCGATAAACATTAGAAAAGGCAAATTATATAAAAGACTATCGACCACTTAAAAAAGTAAAAGACACTACAACTAAACTGTTGGCTACTCATGAAAAACCATATGAAAAAATAGCATAACTTGTAGCCGGAGATTCTGATCTAGTTGGTAAATCCTTTCCTGAAGGCGTTTAGAGACCGAGCGTTAGCTCGGATGGCAAAGGCTTGCCGTGCGAGGCCAGCCCATCCGTGTTCGAACCCCAGGTATCCTAGGGTTCATGGTTTTCCTCAACCTCGCGGAAGAGAAAATTTCTATCACGCCCTATTTAGGGCGCGTTTAGTTCCCAAAAATTTTCACCTCTCCTTTAAACACATGTATGAAGCACTAAATGTAATTAAATAACAAAACTAATTACACAGTTGGGATGTACATGACGAGACGAATCTTTTAAGCCTAATTAGTGCATGATTAGCCATGTGTGCTACAGTAACCCACATGTGCTAATGACGCGGTCAAAGGCCTCAAAAGATTCGTCTCGTGGTTTCCAAGTGAGTTTTGAAATTAGTTTTTTTAATTAATATCCGAAAAGTCTTCCCGACATCCGGTCAAAGTGCTGATTTGACATCCAAAAATTTCTGGACGGGGAACTAAACGCGCCCTTAAACAGAAAATGCATGGTCCACTAACTATTGCAGCGTGATACGCATGCACGCCCTAACCTCAGGAAGGTCCCCTAGGATCGAGTTTTTGAAAGAAAAAAAAGTTTAGAAAAATGTAAATTTAGGAGTAAAATTTTAAAAAGTTCATGGAAATGACATGTGACCTTGTGGTGGGCCTGTATCCGATGGATTCTCACTCTTCAGTGCTGACTAAATTTTCTTGCTCCTTATGTCTGTTTCTGCGACAGGCGGGGCCCATACAAACGGATCACAGTCATCAGATCAAGTCGAGCGGCTTTGGTGACTCTGCATTTTCGTCACTGACGCTGACGCGTGGGCCGTGCCCACGTGTCAGTGACAGGGCGAAGTCAAGGGAAGACTCATCCATCCAACCACCCCCAATGCGGAACACCTCGTCAACTAGACCCCGCCCTCGTGGTCGTGTGGTCAGCGACCTGCGACCGCTCCTCGGCTCCGCTCAGCCATCGCCGCCGCCCCACCAGCCGGCGGCTGCCACCATGTCCCGCGGCAGCTCCAATTCCGTATTCCTAGGCGTCGACGTCGGCACCGGCAGCGCTCGCGCAGGTTCGATCTCCGATTCTCTCTTTTTCGATCCTCTTTTTTATTTACCGTTCCTTTTTTTTTTCGTGTAAGGATTCGTCTTTGTTTCCTAAACTTGGCAATAGCCGGTATCTTGTTAAATTATCAGTTGGCTAGAGATCGCCTATTCCCCAAGCTTACTGTTAATTCTGAGTAATTTACCGTTTTAAAGGAGTATTTGGACATTGGACTCCAAATTACTGGCTGTCCAGTGATGAATAAAATGGTTGTTCATGAGAAAGTTTGCTGTTGCTTGCTCAGATGTAGAGTAATCTAGGATAGGCATCTTAAATAGTCTTTCTGATTCATTTTATGACAGATGTTTATATGATAACTGCACGGTGCACGCACGCAGAGCTGTCTTGGGTTTTGACACACATGACATCTTTGAAGGGAAATACTTAATCTATTTATACAGTTCCACTACATGACGCAGAGCTGTCTTTCAGAAGTGAACCCCAACTGTCATTGAGATTTTGATCTCCTGGCTGTAGAGAAGTTGTACAAATATGTTGAACATACTATGTCAGTTCACTGTATACTGTTCTTTGTCCATTGCTTCAGGTATCTTTGATCAGAAGGGCAAGTTGCTGGGGTCAGCGAGCAGTCCTATACAGATATGGAAGGAGAAAGACTGTATTGAGGTTGAGAACTGTTCATGAACGTGCAATGTATTGCATACCTGATGCATGCAGGAAGTACCGTTTTAATGTGTTTGATTTGTTTTATATCCAGCAATCCTCGACGGATATCTGGCATGCAGTCTGTGCTGCAGTGAAATCTGCTTGCTCACTGGCAAATGTTGCTCCTGAGGAAGTTGCCGGCCTTGGTTTCGCCGCTACTTGCTCCCTTGGTTTGTTCTGAACTCTATTATCTTTTGCATCATCATGTGTAGAGGCTAAAGGTCAACATTTAAATGGAAGAGTTCGTTTTGTGTATCTGGGTTGTCTATAGGATTTTACCAACTCAACACAATCATATGCTGCTTGTAGTTGCTGTTGATGCTGATGGTTCCCCTGTGTCGGTTTCTTGGAGTGATGATACGCGGAGGAATATCATTGTGTGGATGGACCATAGAGCTGTGAACCAGGCAGAGCGAATCAATGCTAGCAATTCACCAGTACTGCAATACTGCGGTGGCAGCGTTTCCCCTGAAATGCAGGCTCCAAAGGTAAGACTTGTGTGTTTTGTGTGTATGGTTGATACCATGCATATATGCAAACTTTTGTCTTCCTTGTTCATCATTGGTTGCCAGTAGGCACTTCTAATTGTGCTGCTGAAAATGCTAGCCATCATGTTCATTGTCAGATAATATTTATCTTGTTCTTATCACACTGCAATCCTAAAGTTGGGCTTGAATGTCTCAGAAACTTAGTTTCTAGTATTTATGGAGCACCATAAATATTTACTCTTTGTGATGTCACTAATATTCTGAGTTCTTTACATTAGTATCAAGAGAGACTGGAAATGGTGCTCAGAAAGGGATACATGTTAATAATTGTTTGCCAATATTTGCTACAGTTAGTGCTGTTTTGATTATTCTTTTCACATTAAAGATATTGTACTTGAGAAGTGGCGAAGGAATGGGTACTGCGTTCTATGTTTGTATCTGAGTTTCTGCATTTCTAGTTTCGTATTCAGACTTTGTGCATTTGCAGCTCCTATGGGTGAAGGAAAATCTGCAAGAGTCTTGGTCTATGGTTTGTAGGTGGATGGACCTCAGTGACTGGTTAGCATATAGGTGAATCCCCATCTTTGATTTTGCTGTAACCCAGAAGCTGGTAGTGGATGGTGAGTTGCTTTTAACATTTTTGCTCTGGTGCTTTTTTTTTTGTAGAGCAACTGGTGATGATACCCGCAGCTTATGCACAACTGTCTGCAAATGGACATATCTGGGACATGCACACATGGAACAGTGGCAAGAATCCGATTCACGTGATATGGAGGCATGTGGATGGGACAATGTTTTTTGGGAAGAAATAGGGTTGGGAGACCTTGTCGAAGGAAACTGTGCAAAAATAGGTGAATAAGATTCTTTCATTTGTTGTACTGAAGTTATATATTTATTGTGGTATGATTTGTTGGTTTTTCTAATACAGCATTAAGTCTTTATGCAATGTAAACAGGACGCAGTGTTGCTTTTCCTGGTCATCCTCTTGGTTCTGGTTTGACAGCTGCTGCTGCAAAGGTAAGAAACTTAGTCGTACTCAAAGTGTTCTTGAGGTAGTATTGTTTAAGTTTTCTCTGTGATAAATTGTATCGTATACAAAGATACAATGCAATCCAGTTATATTGGTGCTTTCTCTACAATGTGTGTAAGCAAGAAATGTCTGTGCCATTGATTTCCATTGTTCACCATCTTGAAGTTGTTGCTTCTAAATATCAGGAATTGGGCTTGCTTCCTGGTACACCTGTTGGAACTCCGCTTATTGATGCTCATGCTGGTGGAGTTGGAGTCATGGAAAGCATACCAGATGAACAATTTAAAGCTGATGGTAAGTAATGGTCAACTTTCATGATTTGATAGATAACTTGGTTTTAAAACTTGTATTTTATAATTTCCTTACATTTTTCAGTGCCTGATGAAGAAGCAATATGCCATCGGATGGTATTGGTTTGTGGGACATCTACATGCCACATGGCTGTCTCAAAGAACAAATTGTTTGTTCCTGGTGTCTGGGGACCATTTTGGTCTGGTACAGTGCTTTCTCACATGTATTTTCTTTTTCCTACTTCCTTCAAACCACATATTTTTTGAATAATTTCTTGCCATCATCTTTGTTAATTTGCTTTATACTTAGTTATTTTCTATCTTTTGTTGGTCGCTTTGACTAATACTGCACATTATGCTTCCAAATCCAGCAATGGTACCTGAGTTTTGGCTCACAGAAGGTGGCCAAAGTGCAACTGGTGCTCTACTTGATTACATTACTGAAAACCATGTTGCAGCCCCTCTTCTTTCTAATCGTGCTTCTTCTCAAAGTATGTTTCATGTCTTCTGAGGCCCAGTATCTTATTAGCTGCTTGTAACCATGTAAGGAACATAATTTTCTGCTCAAATTATCCAGGTATATCCATATATGAACTACTGAACAAGATGTTGCTTTCAATGTCGCATGAGCAAAATAGCCCTTTTCTTTCAGCATTGACTCAAGACATCCATGTCCTTCCAGATTTTCATGGAAATCGGTAAGAAATAGCATTACATATTTACTGTTTATTATTCAGGAAGAATGTTGGTTATCTTCAGTCTCCTTCACATTTTTTTTCTCTGGGACACATTAAGATCACAGACCAGAGTTCTCCCTCCCTTCCTCCCTCCCTCCCTCCCTCCCTCCCTCCCTCCCTCCGTACGATTTCTGTTTCTCTCCAGCTGTTGAAAACTCATTGGACTACATGAACTTTCTTAGAATGCAGTTATCAAATTGGCAGTCAGACATTTTTCTTCTTATGTAATCCCAAGTTCCAACTAGATGTCCGATGAATAATATGACGACGTAATACAATAAGTGAGGCTGCAAGCAGTACCATTTATTTCTATGAGACTAAACATCATGCCAGAATGGTGTCATATCATACAATTTGCTTGCTTCATGTTATTTGTTCTTTCCCTCATGAACTCTGTATATTTGGGTTGAAATTTACTTTTCACCAAATGGCACACTTCCAGTGTATTTAACTTGAATGCAAACTATGAAATTATTACAGGTCTCCCATGGCTGATCCAAAATCCAAAGGGGTGATTTATGGCCTGACACTTGATACAAGCGAGAAACATTTGGCTCTTATGTACCTAGCAACCATTCAGGGCATTGCTTACGGTACTCGTCATATCGTGGAGCACTGTAATGCTCATGGACACAAGGTACTTATTTTCTCTCAACGGTTTAATGGTTACCTTTGTCAGATACCATAGAGCTTATTGTTTAGGTTAGTTATATTTCGATTTTTATATATAATATATTTCCATTTATATATATAATAGATCGACACTCTTCTTGCCTGTGGCGGACTTGCAAAGAACTCTGTTTATATCCAAGAACATGCAGATATTATCGGCAAGTCCCTTCTTTTCCTGCAATCATGCCTCTACTGCTTCTTCCCTCCTCTTCTTTTTTCGAAACTGCTTCTTCCCTCTTCTAACGCATCACCTTTTGCATCATACTGTGCACTTGTGCAGGATGCCAAATAATACTTCCTAGAGAGAATGAGCCTGTGCTTTTGGGCGCTGCTGTTCTTGGTGCTGTTGCTGGCAAGAAGTTTCCTGGTGTTCGTGATGCAATGAAAGCGCTTAACGCAGCAGGGAAGGTATTTCCCAATATTTCTTCAGATGTGCTCTATACTGGACACTAAACATATATAAATTCTTAATTTGGATCTTCTGTCTTTACTGCTAGTTGTAACTCGTTTTTTTTTGCAGGTTGTAAATCCGTCGTCAGATCCTAGAGTGAAGAAATACCACGATGCAAAATATCAGATATTTAGGTCCCTGTATGAGCAACAACTCTCTCATCGCTCAACCATGGTGCAGGCATTGCAGTAAGGCTCTGGATTATTTACATGTAAATGATATCATCTCTATCAATAGAAGGGATGATAAAATACCTGTACGAATGAATAGTAGAAAGCGAGCAGGTCAGCAGGCCAAGACGATCGTTGTTACAGAATGGGGAACCCACAAGTTTATGTGATGTTAATAAAGAGAGGAGGTTGATAAAAGCGAGCTATGTAAAATCAATAAAGATATATCTCTGGGTAAAGTGCGTATCTAAATTCTAAAAGTTTGCGTTCTCATTCTATGCGCCCAGTTTTGTTGCAAGCTAGTACAACATAATCAGCGTTGACTATGCGTGAGCAAGGACGCTGACTAATTTTGCTTCCAAGAATGCCTCCACGCAACAGCTGACCAGAAGATGGTGGCCAAACTGACCAGTGACCACGACTAGGTATTACGTTCACCTCCAAGTCAGATGAACTGCCAGGATGCTGCTCAATTGCTGCTCTGATAGGCTTCTGCAGAACTGCTTGTAGATCAAAGCATTGCATTGCTCATCAGTGAAATGTGAATACTATATTCTCACGGTTGGGTCGAATTGAGCTGAAACAGATCATGGAAACATGGAAAGAACCTACCTCTCTACATGCTCTCAGATCCCCAGTGGACTTGGACACCGGAGTCACCTTGATCACTTGCACTACTTATAACTTCAGTCATATCTCTGAAGCATCGAGTAAAAACGGACGGTTTCAGCTTCACCTGAGCCGGAAGAGTCAGATCAGGTATGCTTCTTTCAAGCCATCTGCTGTCCTAAAGTAATATTAGCTGCTACTTCAAACTCGAACTGTGTTGTCTGGAAACAGCTTTCAGGGAACGAAAATGTGTGGCCAAGTCTTGATTACCACGGCACGGAGCTGTCCAATCTCCCCATTGACAACCTCACATCCTGAGCTGCAATTCTGATCTTCTTCAGTGTCTCAAGCAATATATGCGTTGAGCCAAGTTTTGTTTTCTGCTGATCATCGGTTAATCTCTGAATCAGAGTGCAACGATGTGTTGATACCGCTACGATGTTGAGACCACATTGTTCAGAAAATCAGTGTACTGTGTACCTGCTCTTGGAAGAGGCCTGACAAGTCGAGATCACAGCAAGTTGCGATCAGTTGGAACGCGTTGATGAACCGCTCACCTTGCAGATTCACTTCTGCAGCTTCCCTTACCTGCACACAAGGGCAAGTTTGAGAGAGAGAGAGAGAGTACCTGCGCGGGGTGGGGGGTTGCGGCGTTGCGAATGCGAAGCGTGATCCGATCGCCGGCAAGTTACCTCCCACGTCGGCCTGCCTACCGGTCGCCGACGCGCCCCTCGGCAATGCGTTACCGGGCCCACTTTCATCTGGGGCTCCTATATGTCTTCCGCAAAATGGATAAGCAACTTATCTATAAAGCCCATTATAGCCCAGCTGATAGCCCATTTAAAATTTTACTGAAAAAAAATGTTGAACCAACATCTCAAAAATATTAAATCAATGTTGAACCAGCATCTCAAAAATGTTAAACCAACATTTCAAAAATGTTGAACTAGCATCTCAAAAAATATTGAATCAATTTTTAAAATGTTGAACAAATTTTTTTTCTTCCATCTTCTTCTCCGGTGCCGGCGGCTGCGCGGCGGAGCTGGTTGCGGGCGGCGGGGCCCACGGCGGCGCGCGTGGCCGGCCGGGGTGCGCGGCCCGCGGCGGCGCGCGTGGCTGGCTGGGCGAGCGGCGCGCGGGGCCGGCGGGGCCGCGTCGCGCGCGGGCCGGCCGGGGCGAGCGGCGCGCGGGCTCGCGGGGGCAAGCGGCGGCAGGGCGCGGGTGCCGGCGGCGCGCGGGAGGATCTGGGGGAAGAGAGTGCGGAAGAGAGAGGAAGCTAGGGTTTGGTTGGATCTAAGAGCTATAATTATTTGCACGAATCTCAAACACTGGAAGGTAAGTTGGAAAAAATCTTGCGGAAGATGGATAGGTTTTCTGCTTTCATCTGGGCCTTGTTGTGCCTATAGCACACACATCCGGCGGCGCCCGAAACCGCTGCCCCGGCCCATCATTGCAGTCCCTAAAGACGGACAAGCTGACACGTTTCTCCGCGGGCCGGGGCTGGCAGGGGGACGGGGGAGGCAGGCAGCTCAGCCCCCGCCGCCGCGGGGATCCGTCGTTGTGAGGAATCGACTCCACTTTGTAGAAATTAGCGCCCTCGTCTCCTCCGCCTCTCCCAGTTCCGGCGGCGGCGCCGCCGTCTCCGCCGCCGATCCTAACCAAACATGCCGTCACGCCGCTCGTGTACTGCTTCGCCCCCGCCGTCGGCCTCCGCCCACAGGAGATCCTTCCCTGCCTGACCGGCGGCGCTCCTGCGCCGCCTCGCCCTCCACCGGCCCAGCCGCCGCCGCCGCTGGACCACCGCCACCCCCGGCCTCCTCTTCTATAGCCGAAGGCAATGGAGGCATCCCACCCCCGGCAACCCAAACCCTAAAGGCCGCCGCCTCCCTCCACCACCCCGACCGCCGGCGACCTCGCCAGCGGCCGCCCCGCCCACCAACCACCCCCAGACCCTGGCAACCCCCTTCCCTGACCCCTGCGCCACCACCATCACGAGGTCTGGAGGAGAAAGAAGCACAGTGCCGCGAGGGCCCACCTGTCAGCGAGCCGCGCCTCCCTTCTGCGATGGCTTGATCTCCAGTAGCCCGCGCGATAAATAGCCTCCAGCCCGAAAGCCGCCCGCGGCCGGCGGCTACACGTGCGTGGTGCACGCTCCCGGGCACGGGCAGCCGGGCAGGGACCACCCGTCGGTGCGCGTTCCTCAGTCTTCCCCGCGCGCACGCATTGCCTTCCTGAATCCGTCGTGCGTGTTCCTGCTTGGGGTCACGTAGGTTATTTTTTCTAAAAAAAATCTAACTAAAGTCAAAGTCCATTTTATAAAATAGAATAATAAGGGCCATCTAATTATTAAAATCGGACAGATTTAACCTTTAAGGTAGTTTTAAAGATGGTTTGTATTTTTTTTAAAAAAAGTAAAAAATCAACTTAGATCTAAAAAATTATAACTAATTCATTTTAAATTAAAAAAATATAAAATAGGCACCAAACTTTTCTTAAAATATAGCCTATCTATTATTGATCTATTTAAATATAATTTATTAAAAAAATATTCAGCATAACTGTAAGCAAATAAATACTAAAAATATAAAAAATTAAATTCAAATAACTGAGAAAGTAGAGTGCCAATAAATAGATTATATTTTTAAAAAATATTAGTATAAATTTCATATTTTTCATATTTAAAATGAATTACTTATAAATTTTTTAATTTCATTATTTTTAATTTTTGGGAAATAATAAACCATCTTTGAAACCTCTAAGGACCAAACTTGCCCAATTTCGACGGTATGATGGTCTCCGGGTCTCCGTTATACAGTTATATAGTTGAATGTTGAAAATCAAACTAAGTGTAAATTGAATTTTTCCTTGTCTTTTAAAAAAGTTCCTCCCAAAGTTCCACGTGTTTCTTCTTTTCTTTCACGTTTATTTTTTCCCAACTTTCCTCCCTCTTTCAGCACGGATCATGAATCGGATCCGACGTCAACTTTTTCCTCGCAGAGGGAAAGATCGAATTGCCGCGCACACGATAGAGCAACTGCAGGCCTGTAGCGCGGTGGGTGGATCACGCCGCGGAACAGGAGCCTACCCACGTGCCGCATGCGCCTCGCGGAACCGTCTGGAACCCTCCCCACCGCCGGCCTGGCTTATCAACAGTTGAACCGCAGGCAGTAGCGCATCACGCACATCACGGCGATGGATGCAGTCCTTGATGGATAGCTACGGGTCTTGCATTGGCGATCGAGTGACTTCGCATCCACGGCAGCCGGCAGGCGTGCAGGCTCGCCCCCGATCCCCCGAATCTTCCCTGGCCTCCAGCTTGATCGATCGCGTGAGGACCGACGGCGAGGCGACGAGAGCTTGAACAAGGGCGGCGCAAGGGTGGCCCCATGTGTGCGGGGGTTGGCGGCGGGGCCAATCACAGCGCGTCAACCTGCCCGCCCGCCGGGCCCACCAGCGCCCCCACCCTCACGGGTCCCACCGTCCCAGCCCATGCTCGAGCTCGACCAGCTGAAGCTGCAGGGATCCAGCAGAAAGATCCGGGCCCAACGGCCGTGTCGATCGGAGCGCCCGTCGTCGATATGGGTGGCCCGACCGTGCCGCCCCACCCCGCCATCCGTCCGGGCATCCAGCTCGTTCACACGCGCGCGCACAGCTCCCTGACATCGTGAGACGACGTGCCCGATTACTGGGCGTTTAGTTGGTTTGCGTGAAAATTTTTGGGTGTCACGTCAATGTTTAATTAGATGTCGGGAGGGTTTTTTGAACACTAATTAAAAAACTAATTTCAGAACTCACTTGGAAACCGCGAGACAAATCTTTTGAGGCATTTGACCGCATCATTAGCACATGCGGGTTACTGTAGCACTTATGGCTAATCATGCACTAATTAGGCTCAAAAGATTCGTCTCGTCGTGTACATCCAAACTGTGTAATTAGTTTTATTATTTAATTATATTTAGTGCTTCATATATGTGTTTAAAGGGGAGTTGAAAATTTTTGGGAACTAAACGGCCCTAAATGAGCGACCATAACTTCGAAAAGATGGGCGAGCGAGCTCGAGCTGACGGGGACACGCTGATCGGCTGCTACACACACTCGGGCAACATGCGACGATCATCGCCTTCACTTCACTCGAAGCACTGCAGCATAAAATTGAGTACACTCGAGCTGACGGGCACGATTAAATTGAGTACACAAA
The DNA here is from genome assembly GCF_016808335.1 of Panicum virgatum. Classification (NCBI taxonomy): domain Eukaryota; kingdom Viridiplantae; phylum Streptophyta; class Magnoliopsida; order Poales; family Poaceae; genus Panicum; species Panicum virgatum. The sequence continues at coordinate 5,839,679 of NC_053145.1, forward strand.
ATTTTGCGTAACTCGAAGCACTGCAGCATAAAATTGTTTTTGTTTTCATAGATTGAGATAAAAATAAAGTAGGAGCCGGATAAACTATTTTTTTTGGATAAAGCTATATCTTGCCCGAGTGTTTCTACCAGCTCCATCACCCGTTTTTGGAGCCGTTCGATTTTTTCTGGGCACGCATCTGGGGTCGTCCATCTGGGTGGTGCCGGTCTGTCCTGTTCTTTTTTTATTAGCTTCTGTGGGCCCATATTGTCAGCCTTTATTTGTTTGTTTTTTGGAAATCGCGCCCATTTTAGCTGTGGGTGGCAGCTAGCTCATGTCGCTTTCCCCATTTTTGCTTTTCCCGTTTGTTATCGAGGGCGCTCTGCTCGGAGCGAGGGGCGCTCTCTCGCCGTGCTCAGGTGAGGCGATTTCTTCATCTCTCAGCCCCCCATTCGATTTAGTTTGCAGATTTTGAGGTCTGCACTCTCTCTGCGAGGGTTTGTTGTGTTTTCCATTCAAGCTAGTTCGCTGCTATAGTTTGATTTCAACGTTTATTTGGAATTATTTTCGGGGATTCTCGTTCCCAGGTCTCTGTTTTTGGCGAATCCGAGCTCGTCCCCTGCTCCCCCCACCTCATCCCCCTTGTGTGGTTTTCGATCTGCTTGTTCCCTGTGTGCAGATTGGATGGGCGATTCGAAATCCCCCCATATTTTCTATCGGTATTTTCTGCTGCGCACCCACACATCCCCTCTCTCGCACTTGATTTTCGATGTTGAATCCCCCCTCCCCCACCACCACCACCACGGCGCACGCCTCGGCTTGATTTTGAAGCTGGGAGATATTCTCTTTTAGTCGGCCTCAGTAGATGCATTTTTTGGTGTGTTTAATTTTGTTTGGGTATCTACGGCCGATCGATTGATAGAGATTTTTTCAGTCCATCTCGCCCCCTTTGCTCTGTTCTGGTACGCAACGCGGCTGCCGATTGGTGCATATTTGTAAGGGAATTTTGGTTTTCCCAGAGTACAGTTTGCAAATCTATTCATTATTAGGGATTTGGGGATTCCATGGGGTATAGTGTTCTCGGTATTTTTGAGGGGCAACTAGTTATTCCAATTTTTGATAGTGCCTTCATGCACACACGCCCCACACATTTTCAGTTATGTGAGGTCAATTTGATAGGGTTATATGCTTTTTGTTTTTTATTTGACTTTTTCATTTCAAATGAAAAATGCACTGTGCTACAATTTTAGTGCTGCCCTTCCAGTATTCCCAGATCATATTAATGCACTATATATCTTTTGTTGGTGTATATAGCAGTCATTTTACTTTATTAGTGGTGCCCGAACTACACCTGCAGCTTTCTCTGATCCATATTTTGACTACGAGATTCACTATGTCATATACATCTAGGATGAGACACATTTAAACTGTATTGCCTTTGCAATGAACTTAAGACTATCAATCTAGTACTGCTTAGTTTCTACACAGAGGTACCTGAACCCCTGCATTTGTCACCAACTTTGCGGAACCAATGGTTCCTAGTGTCATGTGCTAATTTTTAGAGTTGATGCCATACCCATCTCTGTCTCAACTGAATCTCATCTAAAATTTTCTGTATAGTTGAACAACTAAACAATTTTGCACTTTGCAGCTTGTTGAATATACAAAGCTGGTAGTTGCACTACATTTTTGTTAACTCTTTGGCGCCCTTGATGATTGTTAGAGAATATATTAAGTAGTAAGCATTCTTTTATTTTTTTTTAGTCCTCGTTTGTACTTAAAGTGTGTCATTCACATTCGTAGTTCTTATTTTCAGTTAAAGTTATATCATTATATATTTTCAGCTCTTTGCTAATTGAAGCTGCTCCATTAGTAAATGCAAAAATCTGAACCCTCCCTCCCTCTTGCTCTCTCGCGTCCCGGGTAAAGTTGCCTCTAGTTATCAGTCTTTTCCAATATCATATAGGTTCACTTATAGCTAACCTGGATTAAAGTTATAGCTAAATTTTGACCGTAATTTATGTGTTATCATTACGTAAATTTTGGATCTACTTGATATACAGTGTTTTGTTTTGTCATGTCCAAACTGAGTAATTTGAACCACCTATTCATATCAACATCTAGTGGCAATTGCTCTTCCTGTGCATTCGGCATTAGATTCAATAGCTGGTCATCTGCCTGGTTTCAATCTATTAGATTTTTTATAGTGGCATTTCGTTGATAACCCCCCCCCCCCCTCAAAATCATTGATATGTGAGTCTTTGTAGCTAATGGTGTATTATGTTCATTTGATTATTTTGGTTCGGGGGCTCAAAGTTCTTAGGACATAGTTATTTGCTACAATGTGTATACTGTGAGAAATGAAAATTGATTGGGAATGGTATGAGTTTGCTACAGTACAGTGTGTGTTCTCTACGAAATGGAAATAAAATTATTGCAGCTAAATGTTGGAATTCAGTAGTTAGTGCACAGCTTGGTTTTAATATTTGCATGGGCTATTCTTTTTATTTCTGTATTAGAATATCAAATGCAATAGTGAAGTAATTCTTGCTCTGATCTCTTAATCAATTTACTTGCTCTGCTAGTGGTCAATTGCCCCATAGAAATAATCTGAACTTCTATCATCTATACATTCAGGATTCACTTAAGACCCAAGTTATGTTTTGATGTGGTTTCATGTGCAAGATACACCTCGCATTCTTGTATGGTCTAGTAGGGGATTTTTGGTCTCGTCAGGGGTGGTTCTAATCTTAGAAGGGGGGGTTGCAGTAATAGTTTTTATTCCACTTTTTTTTGCCCTTTGATACTGCTAGTACTACAAACAAATATAATGTATTTTCCAAAGGGGCAGACATTGATAATATCTATGTAACTGCTTTTACTTTTAATTTACCACACATTTTATTCTCAGAATACAATGACTAGATAAGCAATCTATTTTTGCAAGTTTTATACCATGTGTATTTTTTTCCTTCTTTTAAATACACTATGACAATGTTTTAATTGCACCGCTCTGCTCCACTGTAAGTTCTGAGTTGGTGTCATGTATCAATTTTTATACATGTCTATTAGATGGCTACTAGAAGACGCAGAGAGCTACCTGATTATGGTATGAGTAACATAGGAGAAGAAGTTGATGACGCCCCCATTGATGAATGTTCGTCCGATTCTGATGGCGCTGGACTGTCCGAGCCTGATGGTGATCCCGCTCAAAGTGAAGTTAGCGTGTCTGCCAATTTATATATTTCTAATTTCCCTTTCATTCCCATTTTTACTTGGTACATGCCTAGTTTCTTATTTTCATGCATTTTTTTAATCTAAATGATTCAGGGATCATCCTCTAGTGATGACCAAGCTTTGCAGCGAAAACTGTACAAGGAAGTTTTAATAGATGTAAGTTTTAAAACTGGACCCCCCCTCGCCCCCTTTTATGTTCTGCATATTGTCCGTCTTTTTTCTATTTGTCTCTTCACTAATGTGCCTGTCAATATTTTTGTTTTTTCACGTTCAACAGTATGAAAGGCTTAAAGAATTGAAAAGGAAACTCAAGTTGTCTGTAACCCTTGAGGTATTTTTTTCATTTTATGTACTCCCTGTTTTTTGCCTTCTCATGTTCTTGTTTTGCTTTATCTATTTTTTAAGCCCCGTTATCATGTTCTTGTTTTGATTACTTCCAATTTTTAAGCCCACTATCATGTCTTTGTTTTGCGTTTTCCTAACTTAAGCCCATTATTATTTTCGTGTAGAACAACAAGTCTAAGCCTGACCACAAACCCAAAGACGCTTTCACCCGATTTTCTGTCACAGCTTTTTCTTCTATTTTGGATTCTCTAAACCCCAGACAGAGAGAAGTCATTGAGAGCTATGGGTTTGGTTCCCTGTTGAATTTTGACAAGTGCTTCGTCCCTAACAAATTTGCAAAGTGGGTAGCTAATGTGGTTGACTACAAGTCGGGAGATATAGTTGTTGATGGCAAAATTATATCATTGACCAAGGAATCTGTTCACTATGTGCTTGGTATCCCTCTTGGCGGCGATCCATTTCCTTCCGACACTGTCTGCGGGAAAGAATTTGTTTTAAACAAGTTCCAAAAGAGTTCTATACCGCCAGTGACTTTCTTTTCTAACAAGCTGGTCAAGGAAGGAGGAACGTTGTCTGATGAGGATCTCTTTGTCTGTTTCATCATTGTTGCTTTAAGTAGTTTTTTGTGTGCAAACTCTTCATCAACCCCAAGCCCTAAGTATTTTGGTATTTTTGGTGATATCAAAAGAGTGAAAGAGTTTGACTGGTGTGGATATGTCTTGGATTGGCTACTTGATGGTGTCAAATTGTTCAAAAAATCTAAACCTTCTAGGGTCAAAGACAATCGCACTCTTGCTGGATGTCTCTACTACCTTGCTGTAAGTTTATTTCTTTAGTAAGTTTATCTTTTTTTATTTTTGTTAATGAGCATATAGTCTAGTGTTTTTGCTTGGGGCACCCTTTTTCTCTCTTAATGCTGCATCATGCTCTCTCTATTTTTTACATGCTATTTCACTACTGTATTACCCAAAATATACAAAACTGTGAATTTTATGCTATCAATACTGCAATTTCATATGACTTCATTTTTTGGCAATGCTTATCCCTCCCAAAAGAACTGTAATTTATACACTCTTTTTTCCAGGTTATGTACTTGGACTTTGTTGACTTTGGCCCTCGCCGTCTACCTAACACATTGCCCCGGATTTGTGTTTGGAAAGGGAACATGTTAAAGACATACTCAGATCTCGACCTGAAGCCCAATGGTTCTTATGGGTTTCGCCCTGTCCTGGATTTCAGTGATACCTGCTACTCTAAGGTTTTCCCCTCTCAATCCTATCGATATCAGTTTTCTTGCTTTATTCTTCTTATTTTTTTGTACTCTTTCTTCTAAATAGTTTTTCTTTTTTCCTTTGTTGCTGATACATCAAAACCTGCCCAGAATCTTCATCTTCATGACACTAGCTCACAGCATGTAGCTCTTAATGTTGAGTTTAGGGACAAACTTGATTCAGTTTCAAGGAACAAGCTGCCCATTGTTTTGAAGAATGATATCTGCAAGGCAATAGAGAATCATTGTTTCAATTCTGGTCTTAGATTGGATCTGGATGTTACTGCTTTGGCCAGCCTACCAGAGCATTTGGTGGTGATGTTCTCTAAGCTGTTGAGACATGCATCTAATATTGATCATAGATCGAAGGAATTAGTTTTGGATGTCATGAAGATAATTGGTGATGCTGATGGCAGCTATGACAGAAATGTTGCTCATGATATATCCACAAATGTGACACCTTCAGCTGCTGATAATAAGGATTCCCCTGCAGGCCATCAAAACATTGATCACCCAGGCAACAATACCTTTTTTCCTACACACATTTCTTTTTGTTCATGTGCCTCAACAGCCCCGATGTTTTTGTGATACATTTTTTTCAAGTGTTCTATTTTCTTTTTTAAAATAGTTCCAGGAGACACACCTGCATTTGATCATTCCGCTGGCAATTCGTTTGGATATTCTCATGATTTTGGCGCCCAGGCAACCCCCCGTAACGTGACTTCTTTGGAAAAGGTTTGCTTCTGTTTTTTCTACATTCAGGTTTCTTTTTATTTTTCTAGATTTTTTGTTTTTGCAACCCAAACCCACCTGGTTATACTTCCTAATATTTTTCTTTCTTTTTTAGATCTCCCCATATAACCACCCATCCAGTGAGAAAGATACAAGGACACATCATTATCATCACACACACAATGACTTGGTTCCATCTTGCTCTAACTACAATTCCTCAGTGGTATGTTATGTTATTACATTTTTTCATATTTTAATTGCAATATTTTTATAGAACTAAAACAATTCTTTTTTGTTCTAATGGTTTTTATTGTGACCTTTTTCATCAAAATAGTTGAATCAGGAACGTGCCAACAGGATTTTGGAAAAGTTGGCCAAAAACAGTATGTGTGTTGTACATGCTTTTTCCATTATTTTTTTGGCTCAAAAATCAATGTTTTTTTTTATCTAGTACTTAATTGTTGGCTCCCCCCTTCTCCTTCTTTTTTCCTCTCCTTGCAGCCCCAATGTCCGCTTCTTCTAAGTTAACTACCAATAAATTTGTATGCCCTCCAAGTGGATACCCCCCAAATCGTGAGCCATCTTTTTTCTCTCCATCATTATATGATTCATGTGAAATAATTTTATATATGTTTTCCTTTTATTACTAATGTTTTTTTGCTGCATGCTTTTTACATATGTATTTTTGTCAAACGTGTTTCAGATCCTTTTATTATGAGTATGAAGGCTAAAACGGGCAGCAATGCAAACCCATCCACCCAGCCTCAACCAGATGCCCCTCACTCTATTAGGAAGCCCTTCGGTGACATTACCAATGTTGATGCTATTGCTGCTGAGCATACACCCAAGTCACCCCCCAGCAGCCGCAGCCGCGATAATCCTACAGATGTCATTATGCTTCAAGACGATGTAGAGTTTGTACCCGATTCATATTCACCTGAGCCGTGCCCTGTCAATCGTAGATCTATTGTTCAGAAGGTTCATCTTCACAAACCGTTTGTTTCATTCACCTTCTTCAGTTTTACTATTTTTAATTTCACTGACACATTCTTTTACCTTTATATGTTTCTAGAAATCTCCACCCAGAGTTACACCAAAGTTGCCCAAGAAGCGTGAAGCCCCAATCTCCAGCCGTAATGTGACCTTTTCAGCAGCAAAAGTACTGGACCTAAGTGTATGCACACCTTTTTGTTTTTGTTGCTGATTTGATTTTATATAAACATCAGTAGCCTTTGTCCTTTTCCTTTTTCCAATAGCCCTTTTTGAACATCACCCTTTTCTTTTCCATGGATCCTTTGTTTGCAGGATTCTCCCGACATTGAAGTTTTGGGCCAAACCAGTTTCTCCCAATCTGCTCTTCAGATGGCAAGACAGTCTGATCTAATTTACAACAAAAGATTTCGCATGTCTGATGCACCTAGTTTGCCCCCACCCAAGCAAGCCGCTACTACTGCTTTCTGTGATCTTGGCTCAGGGAGTTCCTTGTCTATGTTGCCCACCTATCACCAAAGAGATTCTTCCACTGGTGGTAAAATGCCAGTACATGGCCCTAGAAGAGTTGTGAAGCCTGGTTTTCTTTTTAATGGAGATTTCGAAATTGCAAAGCCAAAGATTACTGTTTCCAAATCTGAGATGAAAAATTATCAAGCAATATGTAATTTGGCAACTTCTGAGTATAGCAAGTAAGTTGTATCTCACGGCTCATTAGTATCATGTTCCTTTTAAATACTTCTCTTTATTCAACACATTTCCCCTGGTTATTTTTTAATTTGTTTTTTTATTCTTTAGTGAGGATGTAGTCAGCATTGGTAAAGTTTGTTGCACATTTTGGTCTCTTGGAGAGTCTTTGAAGCCCGGGGGGACAGTTAATCCTTTTGTGATTTCAGCTTTCTGCTATGGCTTGTACATAAAGCCCAATGCGCCACCTGATGTATCAAAGTCACATTATTTCTTTGCTAACACTGGGGTACGCAACAATGATTAAAAATGCATTTTTTATGCAGTTTTATCCACAATTTTATCCAGCGTTTTATATAGAATATATATTTTTCTTACCTAGGAGAATTTGTTAAAGGATATTGATGAAGCTAATCAAGAAGTTTTGGCACGTTCTTTCAAGCGATCATCTAGGAGCAGGCCTCTCAATTATTGCAACAATGTATGTGATTTTTATTGACCAGTGTTTTACACTCTTATTATTCTATTTTTAAATGCTGACCAATACTGTAACTATTATACACACACAACTGTAAAACCGAGTAATGACCACTGTATATTTCTGGGTTTTAATATTGAACCACCCCCTTTTTTGTTGTTTTGGTACAGCTGTTTTTTCCCATTTTCTTCAACGAGCACTGGTTTGTCTTTGTCGTTGACATAAAGGATCGCAAATTTGTTTTCCTGGACTCATTATATCAAAAAGATCATGAGTTTCATGAAATTGTCAGAGACAGACTGGTTAGCTATCTACCTATATTTTCCATTCTTTATTTTGAGGAAACACCATGGTGAATGCTGATTACAGCTGCATAATGTTTTTTTTTCATTTTATCCTTTTATCTTGCAGATCACATCCTTTCAAGTCCATTGGGATAATTATGTGCAGGTTGATATGGGTTTTGGCAAATACGAGCTTTTGTATCCTGATGTCCCTCACCAACCACTGGAAAATAGGCTAGTTACTTTGATGTTTTCAGCCCCCATTTTTTCATAACCTCCTTACTGGTTGTCTTTCAAAAAACTGTATTTTATTTACTGGTACTTTTTTTTATTTTTCCCGTGTGCCCCCCATGCAGTTTTGATTCTGGCATCTACACAATGATGTTCCTTGAGCACTGGAAGTCACCCAGGACAGTGATGCGTAACATATTTGACTCGTCAGATATCAACATCATCAGAGTCAAATTTGCTAATGATCTGCTGTTCCTCCCTGGAAATTCTGGAAACAAAAATCGCGTCATTGAATATAGCAATTGAGGCTTCATCTAACACGATTATTTGGCACATGTCAGGTGTTATTCTGACCACAATCAACCCCCTGTTGTATGCTTTTTCTTACCTTTTTTCCTTTTCTCACACGTGACAAAAATTGCTAATGTTTTTCTTCTTTTTTTGTCTGCAGGCTCCCATTGAAAATATCAAGTTCAAGTTCTGCATATACATAAACCAGAAAGAATGTGTTTTTTTTTCTATGCAAGAGGATATGACATAGTAGTCTACGTATAGTGCTTCTTTATCCGTAGGAAATGATATTGTAATAGTCTGTGCAAGGTTAATACTCTCCCGTGCTATAGAATACTCATGTAATACCAAACAGAACTTATGTCACTTTTTTACATCGTATCTAGTATCTTTGACAAGAATAATGCCTTCATCTTTTCTCTTATTCCCTCCAAGGCCTTTTCAATCTTTCTTCTTTCTCAGCTGGTCACTCTCTTTTTGCAATGAGCTTTTTCTTTCTGCCGCCTAGTGATGTATCTTGCTGTGTTCTTTTTACCTTCTTTTTTGGGTTCCCACTTTGACCTGTAAAAGACAAATTTATAGGCAACATCAGTTTTGTTTTTCTATATATGAGGCGTTATATTATCTTTCTTCCTTATTTTTCCACCTTCTGCCCCATCCGACGCCCTCTCTCTCATGTTCTTCTTGCTTTTATCATCCAAACCTGTCCAACATAATCAGGTTATGATGTATTTAAATGTATACAAAATAGATTTCCTAGCGTTATGTAACTAAATCTTTTTGCGCAACCCCCTACCTGCTGCATTTTTCTTTTTGTTTTGTTTCTTCTTTTCTTCTTTTGCCATTTTCCGTCTTATCTCTTCTATAAGCGGCTTCAGCCTTGTGGGTAATGCTGGTCTGCCTTTTTGCTTCACCCAATCTGGGTCATGGAGGTCTGCAAGTTCAAGTAAGTTTGCTGAGCTACCTTGCCCCACAGTCCCACTGCCTTGCACACTTGATGATCCCACTTCACCCCCTGTATTTGTTGTAGATAGCAACAAATCAAGCATTGTGTCTAATCTGTCAAATTCTTCTTTCAGGTATTCCATCGTTTCCTCCATCTTTGACCCTTTTGAGGTTAACATTGCAGCTTTTCTTGAAAGTATGTTGTATCTTAACATTTCATGCGTCTTGGGAACAATCTCTGGCATTGGTAAGTTCATTTTCCTGTCCTTCTTCCTCCAGCGGTTGATAATATACTTCTCCGGTATCTCACTGATATCTTCCTCAACTATAATTTTCAGTATATGCGAACATAGGATGCCATCCTTATTAAATTTGCCACAAATACAACTGAATTCTTCTTTGCCTTTTGTCAGATCGGTCAGCACAATATATTTCCTCATTCTATATGGTTTATATATTTGGTTATTTTTTGGCCAAACCTCAAAGCATTTGCCTTCCTCTATTTCCTTATACTTCAATCTTTCTGTTTGTTGTAGTTGGTATTGGAATTTTTGAAATATATTCCTGTTATATAACTCAATAGCCTGCTTTTCCACATTGTAACCATACATCAATTCTTTAGGCCGTTTCTCCCTGCTTTGGTTGTCTGCTATATCTTCTTTGATATTTGTCGCATCCACCAGCCTTTGGAATTCCTTTAAGAAACTTATCACACTATAAGTAGGCCCAACATTCTCTTTCACTCTTGCATTTGTCCCCTCACTTCTTGATGTGCTTTGCAGGAAAGGAAAGAAGTCATCCTTGAAGTACACAGGTATGAACCTCTCTCTATTTTCCCACATCTTTGTGAAGTATTTGTTGTTCTCTAGGCCTTTATCTGCAATCATTTTCTGCCAGAGGTGCTCAAATTCATGTATTGTTAAAGAGTAGTTGATTACATCTTCAAACTCTTCTTGCAAACCTTCTTTTGCTGCAAAGCAACGCCCGTTCTTGTTGTAGCACTTGTATTTAATGTGGAAGAAACAATTCTTGTGTCTTGCATCAGGCATCACCTGTTTTATAGCTGCTCGCATAGCTTTATCCTGATCTGTGATTATCGATTTTGGGTGTTTCCCTCCCATTGATTCCAGAAATGTTTCAAAAATCCAGACAAATGTTTCTATCTTCTCATCGGACATGAATGCACACCCAAACATGTAGGTGTGACCATGCCCAGTCACTCCACAAAATGGTGCAAATGGAAGATTATATTTGTTTGTCATATATGTAGTATCAAAACTAACACAATCCCCATACTCTGCATAATATTTCAGTGAAGACCCCTCTCTCCAAAATAAGTTTCTAACCTTCATGTTATCATCAACATCAAATTTGTAGTAGAATGAAGGATCTTCAGATTTTCTATTCCGGAAGTACTCCAAGGCTTTCGTCATGTCATTACCAGTGATCTCTCTGTTAATCTTAGTCCTGAAGTTTGATACATCTTTATTTTTGTATGGCAGCGCAAGTAGCCCTCCCCTTAGATATGATAGTATTGCTATCATTTTCCTGGTTGGTATATTATTGTCATTCAATGTCCTTATCATTGATTTCTCAGCATCTGTCATGTACTTCCTCCCGCCGAATAGTTGATCTCTGTTACCAGGACTAAGTTCATGGTTGTGGTCCAGGTCTAGCCGGATTACTTTCCATATACCTTTAATCTCCTTAACTACCATCACAACTGGGCAATCTGTCCTAACTTGAACATTTGTCTTTCTTTTTGCCCCTTTTTCAGTAGTTGGTTCTTCAACACCCTGCTCCAAATCTTTGATTTGCTGCTTAGGTTCTTTCCCATAGCGGTGGCATTTCATTTCAACTTTGACAATCTCACCATTCCTTTTTTTACTTGTAGTTCTCACAGTGTGTGTTGTCACTACCCCAAACCCAGCAAGGAACCCGTAAAAGCTGAAGAAATGATGTGCATCATTCCTATCCCGGAATTCCATCCCAATCTGCGGTGTGTATTTGCTATCTGTATCTGCATTGTTGCCCTCTGATGCTGCTTGCTGCTCACAGCGAATAAAATCCTCAATTTGACCCTCAGTAAGTTCCTGGCTTCCTATATTGACATCATCATCTGTATGTAATTCTGCGGGTGTTGCAACTTCTGAATATTCCTCTTCAGCAGCGCCTCCAATTGGTTCAATCTGCATTATTATAGCTTCTTCAAATTTTGCACATACATATATACTGGCAGGGCCTCCCCCCTCCCCCCTCAATCAAACTGATATATGTGAATCAATATTTTTTAATACATGTTTTCTATGAGCGGGGTGGAGTGGGGAGAGGGGGGTGGCTTTAGCATTTTTTTTCTGCCCTGCGTACCTGTTGTACCTGCATACCTTGGAATATATCCTCTCTCCAGTTAGTGTGGTCATTGCCTGTTTCATCATCTCCAGACATAACCTGCATTTCCCAAAAGGGGGGAGGGATTATTTGTTATTGTAAAATATTTGGGTCATCTAAAAATATTTTTCATTTTGCGGGATTTAATGTGTCTGACCAATCTTTTTTTGCAACATGCATCATACAGATTATGTATTCTTTTTCATCACATTTCCCATTTTTCAATCTGTTTATTTTTTTACCTTCTTTTGTTGTGCTTCAATATCCACCAGGCAGTTTGCTGAATCTTCAAATATTGCTTCCTCATGTCGCTCAAAGTCATAAGTTTCCGACACAGTACCCTGCAAAAGGTATGTCTTTCTTTTTTAAAAAAAATGTCTGCAAAGATGAATATTTTTTTCATGTCATATATATATTAACCTCTAGGTTTGCGCAATGTTGCTCTGTGTGTGAGCCCACGTTATCTTGACTTTTTTGCCCTCCACTCATTGAACCCATTGAAAAGTTGGTACCAAATTTGGATGGCAATGTTTAGCCGCAAATTCCTGCTCCCAAATTTGGATAACATTAATTAATACCTTTTCTGGACACATACATATAAGCAATAGTTTTTGTGATCTGCAGTATGTAATATTTTTACCTCATAATTATATCCAGCGTTGAGCTTGCCTACCAAACCTGAATCTATCTGTTGTGTCTTCGGTTCGATGTCTTGTTCTTGCGAGTTTTTAATCTGCTCAAACAAAAGCCCTGTGTATGCGCCCTGCAACACAAGTTTTGTGGTTCAATTGGTGCAGTATATACATACATATGTGCATGTGTACGTGCATGTGTATATTTTTTTCATAAGCTCCGTGTGCTGTTAATATCCTTTTTCATTTCTATATTTTTTTCACACTCACCGGGCAGCTGTTAGAAATAATGGTATTGAAGTAATCATTGAATCCAGGCATCCCATCATAATTGATCATCTGTATATCAAAAATTGATTCATCAGTTTTTTTTCGAAAAGACCTCCAGACTTGAGCCTGAATCAATGTGTTTCTATTTTTTGACTATACACCACACAAGTCTATTTTTTGACTATACACCACACAAGTCACCTGTAGAAGTTGATTTGCTGGTAAATTTGACATCTGCAATTGGGTCTGCTGCTCGAGCGATAATTCATATCCCTTTTTCTCTGTCAGGTTTTCCAGTGTTAGCTGATCTTGTCCGCCCTATACAAAAAAGATACTTAAATTATGCTCAGGGATCATAACTTTTTCGTATCTGAATATGGATATACTTATATATCAATCATTATTTTCTTTTCTGGTTTTTACATATGGAATATATTGTATTTACATGACCATCATAGCTGTAAATTCAGATATATCGAACTGTAAAAACACATAACCAGCATATGGATGTTCACTGTGTGATCTGAAGTTGGAAAACACCATCTACAAGTTTTTTTGTACCTCCATATTTTGGATTTTGCAGCTGCATGTACTTTCAGTATGGTTTTTTTCAAAGTTTTGCATTTTCAAAAAGTGGCTGTAGTGGAGTCTCTCTCTTTGGAAAAGATTTTTTGTATGAAACATTCGGTAATCAGAAACGTATGAGCTAATGCATGCATTACAATGAAATATATTGTATTTACAGTTTCATTCCACTTTTTTTACATGACTGACTCCACTGTAATTTGTGCTAAGTCTACTGTAATTTTTGGCCACTGTAATTTTGTGCTAAAGTCTACTGTATTTTCAGCATAATTGAACTGTGAAGTATGCAACTTAAGATGTCTTTTTGTCTAGTCTACAATATGCCCATCCTAGAATGCATGTTTGTACCAGATTTAATAGTCTATGCCCCCCACTACAGAAATTAGCATCTCGAAATATCAATTATGCTGGGGATTTTTCAATGCTGCTATTTTGTTGGCGTGCATATTCAAAGTTTTCTTTGATCTAATCTTGTGCATGTGTGGTACGATATGAAAACTTTTTGTCTGTATACTAATCTTGCAGCGCCCTTCACAGGATGATCACGAAATTTGCAATCTGAAAAGAGCAATCAAGTGTTTCACCTGGAAATTTGTTGATGCACCCCCACACTGTTGATTGTTGGTATGTACTCTTCCCCAGCTATCCTCCACTCGGTTATTCTCCATTGGGTTTTTTTGCGCCCCTGCCCTCGAGGTGTTCTTCCCCCGATCTATTCCATCGGCTTCGAGGTGATCTGGCTTTGAGCTTTCTTGCACGCCAAGTTGGGAAGTCTGCCTAGTGCCTTTTTCCACTTTTTGTGCATCACTTCTCTTTTTTTATGGGCTGCCATTTTTTTGGGCCTGGGTTTTTGTTTTTTATGGGCCTTAAACCCCTGCCTTAGTTCCCACACCTCCCCTATTTCGTGGTTGCCTCCGTTTTGAGGATGGGCGGATGTTTTCACTGTTCATTTGGGCCTCAGCATCTATTCATTTACTGTTTTACACTTGTTTACACCCAATTTTACATGGCAAAGGCTACTGTGATTTTTTCAGTATCAAATTGTAATTTTCTTTTTTGAGGTTAATCTGTAATATATGTTTTATTTTGATACATGCTTTTTTGTTCCATTTTTTTGTAATGGATATATGATGTGTTTTTTAAGAGCCGTTAATCTCTAATCGGGTGGTTTATATATTCAAGTGATTGATTTGGGTCCATCACTCGAATTTTCTGGAAACCAAATTCAGGTGCTGGGGTACAACATATTGCCCGAGTGATGGTGAGTCTTAAATTGCACGAGTTACAGGTAGACAGATCCTTTTTTTTTACTTTAGTAAATTTAACTTCACCGAAACCGTTTGAGAGATGCCCTCCTAAGACCAAGAGCAATGATACATGTCGCTTACCCGCGAAATACTACTTCAGCGTGGATTCCAATTAATATGGCAGCTGCATCCATACCTTTGGAGCAACACATGCAACAAATAAGTAGGGAACGCAACAGTAGATAAGCCAACAAATAAGAGGGCTCTACGCGCGTATGTGACCGCTTGAAGTCGTCGTTTCGGGAGACGTCTGCTCGGCGCTTTCTCTCCGCCAGCGGTGATTCAGCCGGCTTACAACCAGCCATAATACTTGATCTAAACAACCAAATCAGAAGTACATCAAGGAACTGGTCCACATGCACATTGCACTCGAATAGTACGATTCCAACTCGAGCTCATAATTCCCTAAAAAAACAAATGCAGCTCAAAATTAGTAGGAACTACACTAGTATGATTGGCTTTGCGATGCCGATGCGATCAACGCGTAGGTAGGTCCAAAGGGGAAACACGCTCGTTTATCTGCGTCCGGGACACGGAATCTCAAATCATTAAGACAATGCCGTTTAACTAACAAAATCCGAAACGACCGATCCGAACTTTGAATTTAAAATGTTTGTTGGCTACAGAAGCGTCGGAGATCATTTGGCCGCACTGGCTAATGGTGTGCCCCCCCGTGGAGTGGAGATGGAGATGCTCGCCTCGCAGAAGCGGCTACCAACTAGAACAGCAGCTGCAGCCAAGACGCAGCTGGACATGCTCGATTCGGCAAAGCGACACGGCCACATGCCCGCACCGGATCGCCGCGCCGCTGTCGCCGTCAAACCCCGCGGGATATGACGGCATCCCGTTCGTCACCCGCGCCCGGATGACCGTCCTGCCCCTGCCCCTCCCCCAAGTCCCCGTCCCGGCTGCCCTCGGCGGCAGGTCACGCGACGCCGCCCCGCGCCGCGCACGCCGGCCGCGTCGTCGTCAACTACTCAACTTGCGCGCGCGCTCGATCGGCTCCGGCCGCCAGCCCGGCGGCGCCGCGCGGCCTCAGCGCCGGGTGATTCCAGAGATCGGTGTCGCCGCCGGCCGGCCTGGTCGGGCGGCGGGCGTCCCTCGCGCTAGGGACGAGGCAGCCTGTCGGCCACGGCGGCTTGCGCGGCAGCATCGAATCCTTTTCGTCTGTTCGAGGGAGATTTTTTTCCCACGGATGGACAAGTTTTGGGCGGTTTGTCTTTCGTGCGGCACGAAGCGTACGTTAGATCGCCGACCCGGTCGACGTACGGTGCCGGCTACTCAACTACACGCGATCGCGGGGTATTACTATTATGGCTTGACGTGTCTGCAATGCAAAACTGTTTTCGTCTCTTCTCGAAAGTTCATTCGTGGGTTGAATTTTTCATACTACGATATGGGATAAGAAATGGCTAATTAGTAGTAGTAGGTTATTATTCGAAAAAAGTAGTAATATATTTTTTTTCAAGAAGAGGTGCTGGAGCTTTCCCGCGAAAAAAAAAGATGCTGGAGCTCACATACTTGCACACTGATCTTATGAACACGTTACTTCTATAGTCATATTAATATCTTCGAAACATCGTATCACCTTAACTTGAGATGAAGCAACTACATGCATCTCGTTGTAATTTCTACATTAAATCTTGAAAATAAAGATATATGCCCAGCAAATCTACTTGGCTATAATTGTACTACACCACCCGCTTTTGCACATTTGTGGCTTAAATTACATGCAAAACGTTCGAGAGTGAGTCCATCTCCGAACCCATCGTCGTTGACGTCAGCATTTGGCTTTTAAACCCACGGGGTAGATGTATATTCCTTCCATCCTAAAAAAAAATATAAATCTCGTTTTCCGAGAAGTCAAATAATTTTAATTTTGATCGAATTTATACAAAATAGTACTAATATATATATTACAACATAAGTATTTTTAGATTAATCATGTAATATATTTCTATACTACATCAATTGGGAGACACAAATATTAGTAATTTTTTTGTATAAACTTAATCGAAATTAAAAGTGTTTGACTTCTCGAGAAGCGAGATTTACATTCCTTTTGTGACAGGGGGAGTATATACACGCCGGAGCAATTAAGCACGAGGCGCCGTGGACTAGGAAAAGTTGATGCAGCAAGGATGATTTAGACGCGCCGAGGCTATTCCTGACATTTCGCGCGCTGCACCTGCACGTCGCCGCAGCTAGCGCCGCTGGTGGTCTCCGAAGCGAGAAGGCAAGGCCAGCGAGACGGACGTGGATCGGCAGCGACGTGCGCTATCTCGTCACGCGTTAATGACGAGCGCGAGATGTGGTTAATCGGGTGCTAGCGCATTCATTAAGGCCAACTTTTAAAACTAATTACTTTTGACTGCCCGGGCCACGGTGGCAACGTCAAACCGCTCCCGCCATAAAGCTCATTCTTGTCTCTTGCGGAACCCGTGACCGGGAGGCGGTAATACTACTATCTCCCTGCCCGAACTCATCGTGCACTTATTAGAAAGATCACAGCCGCTTATCACTCGAGCAGGTTACTTAGCTTGGGAAATCACTGTGATCTTTCAGCTAGGTTAGCTTGAGCGTTAAGGTTAAGCCAGGCTCTACCGTGCCGGGAAAATAAAGTAGGAAATTTAATTATCATAAGCAAAAAGTCATCGAGCTGGTCTGGCATGTACACGCGGCGATAAGCAGAGCAGGGATGCTCATGATTTAGTAATAGCTTCTCCGTACAGGGATTATCAGAACTTTGCCTGTCAAATGACCTAATCCCCGGCGGCCATGACTAGTGATCACACCCGCTTCTCTTTGTGCTCCGAGATGACCGTGCGCGGGCCCCACGGCTCACATGACCCGGCGTCGGCACGTGGGCCCCCACCTCCCGAAAAATCCACGAGATCAACATTTCCCGCATTTTCGCTTGGCCCGCGGCGGCCCACGTGTCCCCGCAGCCCACGTCACCGCCGCCGCCCCCTGGCCCACCACCACCTCTACCCGAGACCATCCCATCCGCCTAGACAAACGCGCCCGCCCCCACCCGCGAGGAGATCCCCCACCATCCCCTATAAAGCAAGGAATAGTCGCGGCCTGCTCGGAGCTTCGCTAAGCTTGCAGCTAAATCCTACCATAGTGCCATTAGTGGTAAGCAATTAAGCAGCGTCGCGGCCTCTTGGGTGAGAGAGAGGAGGGACTGGGATGGAGGCGGGGCTGGCGGCGGGGTACTGGGGCGTGGGCAGGCTGCGGTGCGGGGCGTGCGGGGGCTCGCCGGCGGCGGTGCACTGCCGGACGTGCCCCGGCGGCGCGTACCTGTGCGCGGGGTGCGACGCGGGGCACGCACGGGCGGGCCACGAGAGGGTCTGGGTCTGCGAGGTGTGCGAGCGCGCGCCGGCCGCGGTCACGTGCCGGGCCGACGCCGCGGCGCTCTGCGCCGCGTGCGACGCCGACATCCACGACGCCAACCCGCTGGCGCGCCGCCACGAGCGCGTGCCCGTGCAGCCCATCGGGGCGGCCGCGCCCGCCGCGGACCCGCTGCTGTTCGGCTTCGGCGCCGCCGCAGCGGAAGAGAAGGATGACGCCGCGGCGGCCGCCGGGATGCTTGCCGGTGGCGCGATCGGCGGCGGCGCTAATAGTAAGGTCGACGGGAAGCTGGACTTCCTGTTCGCGGACGTCATGGACCCGTTCCTCGGCCAGGACTTCGCGAGGTTCCCGCTCGCCGACAGCGTCGTGCCTAACCATGGATCATGCGGCGGCGCGCTGGACATTGACTTCGGCGGCGCCGCCGCCGCAGCAGTCGCCGCCAAGCCGTCCTACAGCTCCTACACGGCGGCGTCGCTCGGCAACAGCGTAAGTACTTAGTTGATTAGTGATTACCTTGCCCCTCTCTGATTGTTTGTTATCATCTCTTCCACCTCGTGGGCACGTCTTCCTAGTAGCAATAGCTAATCGGTCTTGGCTTTGGGCCTTTGGTCGAGCAGGGCTCGTCGTCGGAGGTCGGCCTGGTCCCGGACGCGATCTGCGGCCGCGGCGGGAGCGTGACCGGCGGCGTGATCAAGCTCGACTTCGCGCAGTCCAAGGCGGCCTACCTGCCGTACGCCGCAACTCCTACCCACAGTGTAAGACCATAATGCAAGACGAACATGGAGCACGCGTGCGTGCTAGCTATCGGGTCGATCATCGATGCGCCGCCGATCTTATTAACTTGGGTTTTGGCACGAGCAGGTGTCGTCTTTGGACGCGGGGGCGACGCCGGATCGCAGCGACGGCGGCGTCATGGCCGGCAGGGTCGCCGCGACGGCGCCGGCGGCCGTGGAGAGCCGGGAGGCGCGGCTGATGCGGTACCGCGAGAAGCGCAAGAACCGGCGGTTCGAGAAGACGATCCGCTACGCGTCCCGCAAGGCCTACGCCGAGTCGCGGCCGCGCTTCAAGGGGCGCTTCGCCAAGCGCGCCGACGACAACGACGCCGACGCCGACGCCGACGCCGAGGCGGCCGGCTTCCCGACCGCGGCCGCCGCCGCGCCGCCGCCGAAGCAGCCGCAGGCGCCGCAGCCAGCCGCTTACCACCCCTACGTGCTCGACTTCGCCGCCGGCTACGGCGTCGTGCCCACCTTCTGATCGACGCGCCGCTGGCGTCGTGTGTGATTGCTGCGCCGCGTGCCACGTTTTTGAGCCGGCCGATCGATCGATCCGCGCCGGCGTAACGCACGCATCGGTGTTCGACGCGCGTGCCGTCGTGCTGCATGCGCGCGTGTTTGCTAGAACGGTGAAGCTCTAGTTGGCGATCACCGGTTTTGGGCTGGCCTCGATCGGTTAAATTAGCAGGCTAGGGCGTACTTCCTAGTTCCTACTACGTGTTTGCTGGAAACGGCAAGTTTCCACTTTCCAGTTCTGTAATTTTGGATCAGGGAGATGCTTAGCATCTGACGAAGCTCTTTGAATGATTCGCTATGCTAGTATTTGTTTGGAACGCCATGGATCTCTTTTGCAAGGTTGCAAGGCTAGCCACGGGCAGCTTGTGAGGCTGGCAGGCGGTCCAACTTATCAATCCCTGCCATCAAATTGTTTGTCCCTGACGACGTCTCCGTTCCTGAGAATTTAGATGAAGATCAACAGCCACAGTCTTCATAAGAAGAACTCGTAACTCGTTCACATCGCAGTCATCATCAAGTTAATTTGACTTGTTTCCAGCAGAAAATTGCCATCGGGACGGATTGACATAAACATGGGTATAGTTTGTTAGATATATATTCGAATTTCAGCGTATTTTAATTTCGAATATTACTACTGATCCATGACGTTGAAGAGTGATCTTGTGATGACAAAGCAAGTGCTTGTGTTCATGTTAATTTCACTAAATAACATGAAATCAGAGATGGTTTAGAATTTACCCTAAGGTGGGACTGATGCCAGTGAAACCGGTTGTGCCATTTCCATGAATAGACATTATGTCGGGCAGGGCTATTCAATAGTCGAACCGAGTCGATGCCGTGCAGACGGCTGTTGGGAAGTAGTCAAGACGATTTTGACAACTACGTCCAACAGGAAATAGTCATACAGTTTGAGGTCGAAGTAGTCGTTCATGCCTCCGAGATGTAGACGAAGTAGTTGGATGCGAGAAGTTGTGTGTAGACACTTCCCGAAAACCTGATTGCCCATGATCCCGCACTGGATCTTCAGCGTGCAAGGTTTCGCAGGCTTTGCTGCTTGCTAGAACTGCGCAGCGATAGAGATACTAACAATAGAAAATAAAGGGAGAAAGAAAGAGGTCTTCTAGATACGAGTACCAAAGTGTAAGAGATGTATTTGAATGTGGAGGCTGTCTCCTTATATAGGTGATAGGAGGGAAACTTGGACACAATTCCCATCAAGGCGCACCATTAACTAGCTATCAATTCTCCATTTTACTTCAGTTACAACCAAATCATTACTCTCCTCAATTATCCACGCGGTATTAAGAGCAACTCTAAGAGACTCTCTATATCCATCCTAATTGTTAGAAATAGAGATTTTGATGAAAAAATAGCCTCCAAGAGCTTCTCTAAGTGGTTATCCAAATATAGTCATCATCTATTCCGAATTTCTCTCTAGCCAAAGATTAGATAACGAAAATAGCTCTCTAGAGTGTAAATAAGATACAGAAAAAGTGTTGGAAAGTAAAGATGTATAGAAAGCGATTTTATGCACATGCCTCTCCAAATGATGAATTAAATAGTGAAATTGGAGATGCTGTAACCATCTCATAACTTCCCAGCATTAACTCATGGTCCTTTTAATTTTTAATTTATTATTCGAATAAATAGGCCTAGTCCCAATATTCAAACACAGTTTGCAGATGCAGTAGGTTCCAGCACAACCTAGAGAGAGAAGGTGTTCCAGTGTTCTACAGTTCTCCTGATGCCGAAACGGCAAGAGAAGAAACAGTTTGAGGTGCCGTCCGTGCAATCCAACTGGTCGCGCATTGGCGGAGTGCTCGGCAAGGCCGTAGGCGAGTAGGCCTTGTGATTGGTCGCTGATCTCGTCCCATCGCTTTGCCTTCGCTTCAAGCTTTTTGCTGGCATCTTCCTTCCGGTCTCAGTCGGTCACGCCTACCATCGGTAGCAGTAGCACGTAGCAATTCAGCACGTGTTTCCACTTCCGTTTTCGTAAGGAGGCAAGGCAACAACCTTTAATTGCTGTGCTACTGCTACGTTTCGAGGAGGGCCGCCGGAGGCGATTTTTTCTTTTTTATATTTAAAAAAATCAAAATTTCGAAAATATATGTCCGTTTCGAAAAATTTCGAAAATATATCCCGATCGCCCCCTGGGGGCGACAGGCCCTAAATGTAATTTATTTTACTTCAAATTTGCAACGAGATCCCTGGTCGGGGGCGCGCGGAGACAGGGTCCAGTCGCCCCCCCCCCCCCCCCCCGCGACAGAGGGCCTGTCGCCCCCCCCCCCTCGGGCGACCGGATCTTGACCCCCTGTATAAGCATTCTACCCCCATTCCCTCCTCATTTGAACCCAAAAATTCCACCAAAAATCTAGAAAAAAAGAGAGGGGTGAGGAGAAGGGAAGCGGCGAAGTCCTGCCGGATTGCGCACTTGTGATCTGCAGGTTAGTACATTTAGCTTATGTATTTTTCTATTGGTATTGTAGAGTAATTTAATTTAATTAGTGCTATAGTAGAACCATTTAAGTAGGAGTTTAATGATACTTTAGTTACGTAGTAGTAAATTAGTTTAGAAAATTAGTACTACGCGTTTATTATTACAATTGCAGTACTATTAGAGATGTGTTTATAAATTAATTACGATTTAGAATAGAATTTCGCATATGCAATATAGAATTTGAGTGTCATCACGTAGTTATGAATACTTATATGTTGTAGTTGAAATCCATACTTAGTTTTTACGGATTATTGAATAAGGTAGTGAAGTAAAGAGTATAACTCGATAAGTATTCTGTGATATACAGATATGTCGAGTAAGATGCAGTTTCAAGTATTTTTTGCTGACTACAATGTTTTGTATGGTCCAAATGGAGTAGACCTTTCTGCCTTTAAGTGCACATCTAGCGCCATAGATAAACCTCTGGAGAGGAGTTTTGATTACATATGTAAGTGGCTGCACCGTGGGTTCCGTGTTGATCAGGAGACACATGTGATGACCGTCCAGTCTTTTATTAATTGGGAGGTAGAAAGTGATTTATGGGAATTGATGATGATACACAGCACTGATGACTGGTAGAAGTACATGCAAGCAGCTCTAGAGCCTGGGTGGCCTCTGGCCATTCTTGTTCAAATCCAGGAGAAGACACAAAATAAAATCCAACATTGCAGATCAAGCAACTCCGAGTATTCGAAGAGAGACCAACTATGTTGAGCAAGATGAGTCGGAAGAGATAG
This sequence comes from Panicum virgatum, assembly GCF_016808335.1. NCBI lineage: Eukaryota > Viridiplantae > Streptophyta > Magnoliopsida > Poales > Poaceae > Panicum > Panicum virgatum. The sequence continues at coordinate 5,862,207 of NC_053145.1, forward strand.
AGAACCAAAACATCGGACCACATAGCCTTGCTAATGAGGGAGAGAGGATACATAGCATTGTGGACGAATTAGAGGAAGAAGACCAAACCGCAATGGAGATGGAAGAATGTGAGGGCTCATCTGATGACGAGCAGTACTCATTGCCAAAAGAGTGGAAGGAGCATGGTTTTGGCAATCATGTCGCAGAAGACGTACAAAATCAGGAGTGAGAGTACAGAGGGAATGAGGTAGTGCAAGGTGCAACATATCCAAACATTGAAGCCGTAAAATATGCTGTGAGACTATGGGCAATATCATTGAAACGAGAATTTAGAGTCGTAAAGTCTGACAGTAAAGAATGAGGTGAAGTGTGTGAATGATGGATGTCCATGGCGAGTACATGCATTCAAGGGAAAATGGAAGTCGAACTGGAAATGTTCTATTGTGACATAGCACACTTATTTGCTGTCAGAAGTTCTTCCCTCGCATCGCAATATATCATGCGACTTTGTTGCAAAGCAAATATATGGGTTGATTATGGGCAACCTAAATTATGAGCCAAAAATAATTGTTCGACACATTGAGCAGACTTACCAGTACACCATTAGTTATTTGAAGGCATGGCGGGCTAAACAAAGGGTGTTCGAGATGCGGTTCGGCACATACGAGGCATCATATGATAACCTACCTCGTATGTTATCCCAGGTTACTGCTAGAAATCCTGTAAGCTTTTATGACACATATCTCGTACCAACCGTGACTAGGGGGCAAAGCATTCTGCAACGAGCATTCTTTTGTCTAGGTGCCTGTGGTAGGGTATTTCAGTGTTGTCTTCCGGTGATCTGCATTGATGGCACATTTCTGACTGGAAGGTATAAAGTCAGATACTCACCGCAATCGGGGTAGATTGCAACAACCAAATAGTTCCGCTCGCATTTGCATTTGTTGAGAATGAGAACTTAGACAGTTGGTATTGGTTCCTTGAATGAGTCAAGGTTCACGTTGTTGCTGCACGTCCAGATGTGTGCCTTATTAGTGATAGGCATATAGGTTTGTTACAATCAATACTGAAATTGCAACGTGGAACTGCGACAACGCCTCCATTGTGGTCCGATATCCAAAACAGGTGGTGCATTAGACATATGGGTGCAAACTTCTATGACCACTTCAAGAACAAGGATCTTAAGAACATGTTTAAGAGGTTATGCACCCAAAATCAACAGAGAAAATTCAATGCATTATGGCAGATGCTTGATCAATTGACTGCAGAGCTAGTGAAGGTAAGGGCATCAGGAACAAGCACGAGTCAGGCTGCAGAGGCTAGGGATTCAATTGAGAAGCCATTTTCACACTGGATTCGAGGTGCACCTAAGGAGAAATGGTCATTCCTTTATGATACCAACGAAATACGGTATGGTATTCAGACAACGAACCATGCAGAGTGTTTCAATATGATTATGCGTTCTTGTCGTGCCTTTCCTCTTGTGGGAATTGTTGAGTTCATCATGTATGGGTGCATGAAGTATTTCAGAGAGCGTTACATGGCTGCAAACATAAACATCAGCAACCCCAAATTCAGTTTTGCACAAGAGTGACACAATATATGCAACAGAAGATTGAAAAGACCAAACTGTACCGCGTCATATCAACAGGTACAATGGAGCACAGATTTGAGGTTCTATGCAAGGATAGAACTGGTCGTGGTATCCGTAGAGATAGGGTGGTACATGAGAGTTTGATTACAGTAGATGGCAAAGGCTTATGCTCTTGCATGAAGCCTAAGTTATTGCATTTGCCATGCTCGCATCTCATTGCGGCATGTGCAGAGTCTGGGTTGCAGCCAGGAGTATTTGTTTCACCTTACTTCAGCAAGGAAGCAGCTGTATCCACCTGGGGACATGAGGTATACGGGATTGGAATAGTGGGACCTTTCATTCAGGATAATGAGGATAAGATGTTTATTCCTGATCCAGCCACTAAGAAAGGCAAAGGCCGCCGTCAGACACGTCGTATTCGGAATGGTATGGACGAGTCCGAAGCAAGCAAGGCACAAAAGCGTTGCAGCCAATGTGGAGCATTGGGTCACAACTACAAGAAGTGTCCTCAGAATGAACTTCACGATACTGCTGACGTCGGTCCTTCCGGAAATCCCAGAGATGGAGCACCTCCTACGTTCAAACGACCATCGGCGAGAATTGCTCGTGGAAGGCACTCGGTGTCATGATCCAGCAGTGTGCAGTTTGTACCTATATACTAACCGTGCGTGGAGTTTGTATCGAACATATCTGTAATATGTAGTAATCGTGTATCCAGTTTGTATGGAACATATCTGTAATATATAAATATCGTGCGTGAAGTTTGTATCGAACCTATTTGTAATATGTAGTAATCGTGTGTGGAGTTTGTATCAAACCTATCTGTAATGTATAAATATCGTGCGTCCAGTTTGTATGTAATATATATGTACCTATATGTTCTCATATATTTTTGAATGCAGATATGGAGATGGACTCCTTGTTAGACCCAGTTATCAATTCGAGCCACAGGTCTTTCTTTGCAGCAGTTGAGCACCGAGCCTTAGAGGTGCTACGTCCTCGTCCACCTGGGGAGGCGATCTCTATACACCACGATTGGGTTGACAGGTATGTAATGAAATATTATTGTTTATCACTTATGTATTCATCGATATTCCTTTGTTTCGACAATTTTATTTATTGCAGGTTACATGAGTTCGGTCTACTGACTCTGGGCCGTCTTGTCGAGGGTGGGCCTATTCAGCTCGACCGATCCCTCCTGACGGCGCTCGTTGACAGATGGAGGCTGGAGACACACACGTTCCACCTCCCGTGTGGGGAGATGACTCCTACGCTGCAGGACGTGGCCTAACTCCTCGGCCTCCCTATCATCGGGGAGGCTGTAGGTCTGTGTGTGGTGGCGGCCTCGTGGAAGGATGACCTGGAGGCCCGTTTTGCCCTGGTTGACCGCGTGGAAGAAGCAGGTCCGATCAACCCGCACCCGCGAGCAGCAGGTCCTTCGAAGACCTGGTTCCTACAGTTTACAGTACGTATTCATTGCATATTTAAGTTTAATTGTTACAATTCACATGTTGCATTGTCAGTTCAAACCATTAATCTCAATTGTTTATGCAGCCTACCCTGTTGGCTGCAGATGCTGACGAGTACAGTGTGACCAGATCGCTGGAGGCGTACCTACTTTGGTTGTTTGGTTACATCATGTTCAACAACACTCATGGCAACTCGGTGGATAGGATTCTCCTTCCGTATGCACGGGAGATTGCGGATGGGGACGAGGACGTACCACCCTACAGCTGGGGTGAGGCGGTACTTGCAGCCACTTACCGTGGACTCTGCGACGGCTGCATGAAGACACATGGGAACGCTATCCTCGCGGGGTGCCCACTACTGCTACAACTTTGGTCGTACGAGAGGCTAGCCGTTGGTCGGCCCATCGTCAGCCACGAGCCTTACCACGAGGCCATGTATGGCGACGAGGAGGACGACAGGCCCACTATGGGAACTCTCTGGATCTGGCGTCAGGTACGTTCGCAACAAATCTAATTTTGTTATTCATTGTTACATGATGCATTAGCGCACTTTTAATTTTACTTATTCGGACTGCAGAGGTCCTGGGCGCATGCGCAGGTTAGACGCGCATATCCTGAGTTTGTTTCGGAGCTCGACATGCTGACGCCCGAGGACGTTGTCTGGGAGCCTTACAGCCCTGAGGCTGTGGCTACCCGTGCACCAGCAGGCCTGTCTTCGCACTATTCCGCGAATGCGAGCCTGTGGTTTACTACAGCCGTCCTGGTTTACGATATCGCGGTTGAGGCATATTGCCCCTGGAGAGTCAGGAAACAGTTTGGGCAGCGCCAGGAGTTTCCGGTGCCCACCGCGTTGGAGCGTGTCAGTCGCCAGGACCACAGGTAATTATGAATGAACTTGGCTCATACATTCTGTCGAATCTAACGATTCTTCGTGGTCCACTTTTGTAGGTTGTCAAGGAGTGGATTGCCGTGCTCTGATGATTGGCTCACCAAGATGCAGCCGTGGGTGGACCAATGGGAACATGCAGACGAGCACTTGGTCCATCCAACAGGACCACACACAGACAGCTCCTTTAGGGCTTACCTCACCTGGTACTTACCCCGGACTCGGGCTCGTCTGGTTTATGTTGACACTCACCCACAGCCACACCAGGCGAGGCCTCAGGATGGCTATGCCCGGCACCACGTGGAGGCACTAGCTGGCGCGGTGAGTCTCTTGATCATATTTGCATATATATATTAATATTCATAAGATAATTCATGTGTTTCTAACTGTTCCTTTACTGAATGGATGCAGTTTCGCCTTTGCAACATGATGGAGACGGACTGCTCGACTTACCTGACGAGGGTACGTGCCGGATCCCCAATGACCTAGTTTGAGCAGACAGAGGCATGGTCGAGGCAGCGTGACCAGTTACGTTCAGTACTGCACAACTTGGGAAGCCGTGTGCAGTACGAAGACAGCCAAGGGTCGTCCCAGGCCTTGTCGTCGTTCCCGTGTCCGGCGACCGTGCACGGGCCGACGTCGCAGTACTACACAACTGCAGGTAACATAGATATCTCTTTAAAATTAGATCAAGTGTTGCTACATATTTACTAATATCACAAACAAGATACGATTCAGCTACTGCGTTCGGCCATACTGGAATGTTTAGAGGGGCACCACCAGTTGGCGGACCGTATCCAGGGATGGTACCGGGGCCACAGATACCGGCCTACACAGGTTAGTTTATGTTTTGTATTTTGGTTTCTACATGTCATGACGAAAGACACGAGCGTACGCTAACATCCGCATTTTATGCGTATGATTTTACCCCGATGCGGGTGCCGGACCTTGTTCCTCCTTTCGACCTGGTACAAAACACCCTATCAATACACTCACTAATTTACCACACAACATATATTGGTTTACATTTATATGTTACGCAGGGTTTGTTTCGAGTACGTTCATTCCAGATAACGAGGGCGTCACCTTAGACGAACTCGACAGCTTGACTCCAGACTCACCTGGCGCGCACGGTGACCCCGATGTCTTGGGGTATTCACAGCTAGGAGGAGCACCACTTGGGATCTCTCAGCAGCAGACACTGCAGCCCCTTTTGCGTCCTGAGCGACAGGTGAGGTCTCCGGATCGTCACACCTACTCCGAGGGCCATGTCCGTGCCCAGCAGAGGGCTAAGAGGGTCCGACGCCCTAGGGGTGGTTAGATATATCCGATGTTTGTATCTCTGATATTTATTTGTAATGAGATAGCTGTGGACCGTTTATTTGTACACTTCAATGTTCGTCTCTGATCACTCTCGTATTTTCCATCATATACGATAGATGGTATGTTTATGCTTTGCTGCTCCATTAGGACTAACTACGATTCAAACTCGACATTATATACATGTTAAGTGAATGCAAGTTAGGTACGAGACATACATACAAGCATAATACAACATTACCAATACTAAAAGCGAATACATCTTGAACCAATGATCATCATATGTTATAGATCATGGTATGAAATCATCTAGGTCGTCATCCCAGTTGACAGATGGTGGTGCTGCAGGTGGTGTAGTATGGCTCGACGAACCCCTTGCCTTTTCCTTTCTCTTTTTTCTGGATCTACGTTCATGTACAGGGGGAGGAACATCATGTCTTGTAGGCCATGGTTTGTGGGGCATAAAGTCATCCATGTCGTCATCCCAATTAACACAAGTTGGTGGTTGAGGTGCTGCAGCATGACTTGACGAACCTCTTCCCTTTTCCTTTCTCTCTTTTCTGGATCTAGGTTCATGTACAGGGGGAGGAACATCATGTGTTGGAGGCTATGGTTTGGGGGGGCATGAAGTCATCCATGTCGTCATCCCAGTTAACACAAGTTGGTGCTTGAGGTGCTGCAGCATGACTTGATGAACCTCCGGTCATCTGTTCTTGTGGAGGCCAAGTACTATCACCCGAAGATCTTCTCCACCTCCTTCGCCTAATTTGCGGCATAATTCCACCGAAGATACATACTAATTTACGGAAATTTGGTATCGATTTGTTAATCAACTCCGTGTCCTCGGGGTAATCCTAGCATATAATTAAACAACAATGTTATTGTTTCAAACATATGGATTCCAAATGACGGACGAGATTAGAACTGAATGAGAGTTACCTTAATGTGCATCTCACACACCTCTGGCCGCATCCATATCTTACAAGAACTTTGTAAAAATCCAATGATATTAGGATGATTCGCTAGTTCACATACTCTCATGTATATCTTCCAACGTTCTAGCAGGTGTCCCTTTACATCTTGCATTGTAATACCTCGAAATAATGTGAAATCTTTAAACTCTACTACTTTGGACAACACCATCTCTATCGTACCATCCGCTAACGGATCCAACTTCTTACTGATAACAAGATGGGTCATGATATCAAGTATTATATTAGATTTTTCTTCGGTCCATGAAAATCCTCCACAATTGGAGGTAGCCATTGCCTTATGCTGCAATATCAATAAGGTACTGTCATAATTCTATTCTAATTTATAATTAATTTAAAAACAAGTCTGTAATAGTACTGAAATTATAATACTAAACGAGTGTTCTAAAGCACCAAATCTAATTCAGCTAATTCGCTAATTATATTAAATTGTTATACAATATCAACAAATTCATACGAAAGTTACCGGTAGATCACAAGTGCGGAATTCGGCAGAGCTTCGCCGCTTTTCTTCTCCTCACCCCTCTCTTTTTTTTCTGAATTTTTGGTGCAATTTTTGGGCTCAAATGAGAAGAGAATGGAGGCCAGGGCTTATATAGGGTGGGAGACCCCCTGTCGCCCGTGGGGGGGGCCTGTCGCCCATTGGGGGGCGACAGGGCCCTGTTGCCCGTGGGGGGGGGGGCGACAGGCCCCCCACCCCCGGCCAGGGACCTCTTTGCAAATTCAAAAAAATAAATTATATTGAGGTCCTGTCGCCCGTTGCTTGGGCGACAGGACCCCTGTCGCCCCTGGGCTGGGCGACCGGGGGCCATTTTCGAAATTTTTCAAAACGAACATATATTGTTGAATTTTTTTTAAATATAAAAAAGAAAAAGACGCGCCGCCGGAGGGGGGCTCCCTATATCCCTTCCGGAAGATGGATAAAAGATGTACCTATAAAGCCCATGTTACATGGCCCATCAGAAACTCACAGCGCAGCGCGATCCTCCGCCCCACCGCAGCAGGGTGCTGGTGCCCCGTCCTGTTCGTTGAATCGTGCAAGCATCTGCAAATGTCACCAGGAAGGTGCTGGTGATGGCAGCTGTTTTTTTTCCTTCCTCAAGTTGCATCAACAATTAATATTTTTACTAAACTACAGTCAGCATTTTAAAATACAAAATTCAACATTTCTTCAAAGTTAATGCAACATTTCTTGTAAACTAGTTAAACATTTTATATAAAATATTGAAACTGTATATACAAAATGTTGAGCATGTATTCTCAAATGCTGCAATAGTATATTCTGAATGTTGATTTTTTTAAAAAAAATAAAAATAATTAAAATATATGCATATGTGATCTTATTTTGTTGCATTAATTCTAAATAGTATCATGGTTCAAACGGAATCCAAAAAGCAATTACGGTTTGAGAGAAAAATAAAATTAAAATTTCTAATCTAAACGGAATCTTCGCCTCCACCCATACCCAACGTCAACCCACGTGCACAGTGTTGCTGTCCGCTCCAATCCCATCCGCTTGATTCAGTCCGCACGAATCTCAAACACTAGAAGTTCAATAGCGTTTTCATCTTCTAGAAGATGTATAGGACAGCAGGCCTCCTCCATCTGCGGTTGCCTGATAGACCCGGACCAATGTATTGGTGCGGCCCATGGGCTTCATGGCCTGGAAGCGGCTACCTCCTCCTCTCTGGAATTCGACGAAGCCCATGGAGAAATTGATTCCGACTGGCCCAAGCATTGAAATTAAACGCTGTAAATTCTGAAGAAGTTTTGGTGGAAACACACACAGAGAGAGAGACAGACAGAGAGATGACGAGCATTGTGCACTTCCGAAGGAAAATTGACCTGTCAACCATCAAGAATATATACACTCCGGCGCGAGTTGACAGGCCACGGGGGCATCCAATTCTAATCCATGCTGTCCGTGTACTAAGCTAAGCATGAATGAATGAATTCTTGACGTTTTCAGGTGCCCTTCCACCCAAATCTGGTTCTCTTATTAGGACCCATTTGGAACAATCACAGTTTATTTTATTTTTAAAAAAAATTCTCTCTCATTTTGCTTGAGCCATCTACAGATATTTGCCCGAGTTGACGCGCCACGGGGGCATCTAATCCATGCTGTCGGTCTACTAAGCATGCATGAATGGCTTGACGTTTCAGGTGCCCTCCCACTGAATCGAACAGGGACGCAGTACGACAGTGCGTGGTTGCCGAACATCTGGTTCTCTTAGGGCCCATTTGGAACCAGCACAGTTTATTTTTCAATTTTTGTCTCTAATTTTGCGAGAGCTATCCACCGAAATTTCGATAGTTTTCACGCTGTTTGATTTTTTTTTGGTGAAGCGGAATTCCAATTCTGAACGACCTTTTTACGAGCTGCTCGTTCAGGTTAAAAACCTCTACCAGAACAAACTTTTTCTCCTTTCATGTGACCCGACCCGACATGACGCCTGACGGCCGCCCAATGCACTGTGGCGGCCGACGGGTCGATGACAAACTGCACCTGACGGCTCGCCCCCAAGGCCAGAACGAAGTTGCCGCAGGCCAGTCAGAGCACACTGTCCCTGATCGTGTCGTAGCACAAGTAAGCACAAAAATTTTGACCAATAATTAGAAGTACTAAATAAAATCAATTTACAAAACTAACTCCACAATTCTGCGCTACTTCGCGAGACGAACCTAATGAGGCCTTTGACCGCACGATTAGAGGATGATTACTGTAGCATCACCCATCCGTGAAAAGGTTTTGCAAATAAACTTTGTTTAGTACTTCATGCATGTGAGATTTTTTTCTCGAAAATTGTGTGCGCTACTCGTGCTACCTAAGCTGTCCATGCCCTTTCTCCTTTAGTTGTAAAAATCAAAATTCCAAAACTATCATATTGAAAATGAATTTTACATACATGAAGTATTAAATGTAGATGAAATAAAAAACAAATTACATAGTTTATTTGTAAATTGCGAGACGAATCTAATGAGCCTAATTAGTCTATGATTAGACACTAAATTGCTACAGTAACCGCTACAGTACATATGTGCTAATGATGAATTAATTAGTCTTAATAAATTTTTCCCGTGGTTTACAGACGAATTCTGTAATTAGTTTTATAATTAGTCTATGTTTAATATTTTAAATGTGTAAAGATTCTATTTTAGAAACTTTACCGCTGCATCTAAACGAGGCCATGATGGTGTAGTACACGTCCGTGGCCACCTCTTTGGCTCTGCTTGGAATTCACTGAGAACATTTTGAGCTTCAGTAAGAATATTTTAAGGACATGGGATTCAGTAATTTCGATTGTGAATTTGTGACTGTTCATCTCTAGAGCTTAACTGATTCATGTGAAATTCAACTTTTTTCAAACTTCAAGCTGCCATGTGTGTCAAAGATAGATCATCCATGATCCATCTCACTTGTTAGTTTGTTACACTTCTCGGTTCCTTGTTCCAACTTCCAACACTTTGGAGTTTGAATCATTTGGAGCATCCGGCTGATTTTTACAAAAAAAGTAGACGCAATCGCGGAACAAAAGAATATGCAAGAACAGGAGCTAGCTCCTCTTACGACCTTTCATCTCTCACTGATTACAAAACTACCACTATAATCACTCTGCTCGCTTCGGATCATCAGCTCGTCGCCGGCCGGCCGCGATCTGTCCCCGCACTCCACGCACCGCCCCTCCTCGGAGCCGCCACCGCAGCCCACGCCCAAGGCCAGGTCGTCGGCGTCCAGGGCCCGGACCGAAGACGACGCCGGCGTGGCGAGGAACGTCGGCCTCTCGTCGCCGGCCATGATGACCACCACGTGCTCCCGCCAGCGATCCCCGGCGGGCCCGGCCTCGCCGGCCGCCGCGGCCTTCCCGTCGCCACGCCGGCTCCCCGCGCCGCCATGCCGCGCGGCGCCTTCCGACTCCCCATCGGCGAGGAGGCTGCCGGAGAGCTTCCAGTAGGAGCAGGCCAGGGCTAGCAGCGCCAGCGCGATGAGCCCCAGCATCGCGGCCAGCCCGCCGAAGAGGAACGGCACCGGGGACTGCCACGGCGAGTGCGGCGCCTGCAGCGTCGCGCTCGAGCTCGGCGACGCCGCCGCCGCGGGGACGTAGCCCATGGCCATGGGGTGCTCGCCGCCTGCAGGCCACATGGTCTTGTACTCTTGTTGATCTTCTAGCGCATGCCAGTGGCACGAGGCTCAGTCCTCAGTGTCTCTGTTGCTGCTTGTGTTTTTGCTGTCTGAGAGAGAGAGAGAGAGAGAGAGAGAGAGAGAGAGAGAGAGATGGTGAAGTGTTATTTGGGGTTAGTGAAATGGCAATAGGAGGCAGTGGCTGTACTTGCTTAGTAGGCCTCTACATATAGAGTTTCATTAAGGTACAAATATGGTAATAAGTTGGTAACAAATCAAGGAGAAAAGGATTTAGTCTATTACCGATTTACCGTAAAATTGAAGAATGAAAAATGAAATGGAGAGAGGTAATTAGATTTTGCACTCATATACTTTGTATCGATAAATCGGATTTTTTATCGGGTTATTTGTAAAGCAGAATTATTTGATTCCTTTGCAAAAGTACATTATGATCTGCCCCCGATCCTACGGCAAAGATATTCCAAGCAGGGCACCTTGGATTGCTTCACTGGCTTGTTAGCCTGATAACTTTTTTCAATAGCTGCTTAGTGATCCATCAGCGAGAAAAGCAGCCACTGTTTCACTTTTCTTGGTACTATAGCATATCTGTGGGCATTATCACTTGTTTGCAACTCTCACAAACTGAAGCCATGCATGTTCTTATCCAAGAGCAACTAACATGAATGTTATCTCCATAAGTGGCTCCAGCATTATATGGCTTTTTGCAGACGTGTGCGCACTGTGGCTTGCAATTTGCCCATTTTGTAAGTTGAAAGAATTCCACAAAAGGATTGAATAGATTGACCACTAACAGATCTCTTTTTTTAGCTTACCTACACGCTGCAAACACCTGTAAAAAGCAACGAGTAATTAAACCATGTTATTTTTCTTTGGAATGACAAGCCAGCCGAACAGAGCGATACATCCTCATTATCTAGAATAAATAAAGTACCTCGCTTTATTCTTTTTTTAGTGGTGGGATAACCAAAAGTTTAGATCAAACATCAATTTGAACATGGAAATACGCTGAATCTACGACAACGAATTTAAGTGGCAGCATGCTGATCGTAAAAAATACGGTTTCAAAAATCTTATATAGAAATGGATTAGATGGCTCTGCCTATGCTCATTTCAGGATAAGCAACTGCAGACCTCACCGCAATAATTGAGCACTACAGAGAAATTCAACTTTTGCAGTGGTAGAGTTTCAGTTTATTTTGTAAACGTCCGTACCACTCAAAAGACGAAAACTACATGACAAGTATGAAGGATTCATATGCAACGTTTACAAAAGCTACAGAAAGCTGCCCAATCCTCTTAAAAGAAACTGACCACTGGAAACTATTTTAGTATTTATTCATAAACGGAGAACGCTTTAATAATTGTGTGACTTCCTCTGTTCTACTTCTCCGTTCTCCCTACTCCAGTACTTTGTGTTAAAGGCGGCGACAGAGCTATCATTTTTGGGAGAAAGGCAATAACTTTTCATTTTTAACGTTTTCGAGCTGTGGTATTTGGACACATGCACACAACAACCAGAGTCTGACTCTTGCCAGTAGAAGTCTATTTGCAAAACCTTTTTAGAGATGAGTGTAACTTTTCGAGACGAATCTAATGACAATAATTAATTAATAATTTGCTATAGTGATGCTACAGTACCATCCTCTAATTGTGCGGTCAAATGTCTCATTAGATTGGTCTCGCGAATTTACCAGGGGTCCTGCAGGTGGTTTTGTAATTAGACTTTATCTAATACTCTCAATTAGTTGTCAAAGGTGCAAAAAAATTTCGCGAAATTTTTTTTAGCCCAAGCCAAACCCGGTCAGAAGTGCGTTTGGCTTGGGCACTGTTGATGACGACACTTGAAAATCACATGCACGCAAAAACGATTAGGATGGGAGAAACCCCTTGTTTCCGTGACGACACTTGATCATGTTGCATTTTGTGTGTGGAAAAAAGAGTTACTAAAGTTGAAGAAGAATCTATCTGCATGGATGCCCCAATCCCCATCGATGGGCTCCATACCTTTGCCACCTTTCTCAGAAGGACACGGCTGAATTCAGGACAGCCCGGCGGCCACTTGGTTGCGCGATCGCAATCAACCTTGTCTTTCATGCATGTATAGTTCAGACGGAATTAATTGAGAGCTTAATCTGATCGGTCCCCTTTGATTACCTGGTTTCGGGCCGATCGAGTCTCATGAAGGCAGCTCTTTTGGGTTGGTTGGCACAGCGTACCAGTGCCGCGATCCCCACCGAGCGTGTCACGCTCTGATCGGATCGCCGTTAATATCAGGTTAATCTCCTTCCTCACGTAGTTTTTTTAAGAGTAAAATATATGGACGGTCCTCGAACTTGTTTTGAGGTGTTATCTAGATCTTAAATTCTCAAAATGCATTTTTATATCCCTAAACTAGTCTGGAGGTGTCATTCGGGTCTTTAGACTCTTGAAGATGTATCTTCAGATCCGAAACTTGTCTCGGTGTGTCATTTCGATCCATAAACTCTCATGATGAATTTTCATATCTTTGAAAATTTTCCCTAAAAAAAATTCTAAAAATTGTCATTAGTTAGTTGTATTCAAAATGGACTGATTATTAAACTATTTTTTCAGCCGATTCATTTAGAAATCTTATCACTAAGACAATTTTAATTCTAAATTAGCTGCTTATTAACCATACATTATGGGTTAATATAGATCATTTGATGTCAATAGTGGATTTGTAGTTTTCTCGTTTAATATGGAGATATCAATACTAACCCTGAATATTTCCTACTATCTATTTATATTTTGCACGCGCTTTGCATTGTATAAATTGATTAATATAATTTATTTTCATTCTCAATAAAAATCAAATAAGAAAATTTATTAAATTTAAAGTAGAAAATGAATATTTCTAGTAGCAAAAAAAATATTAAATTAAAAATAGCATCTTGAGAGTTTAGGGACATGCATGACATCGTGAGATAAGTTTGTAGACCTAAAAATGCATTTTGAGATATTAGGGACCTGTGTGACACTTTGGAACAAGTTCAGAGATATGAAAAATGCATTTCTAGAGTTTACGGACCTAGATGATACATCAGAACAAGATTAGGGACCGATGGTGTATTTTACCTTTTTTTAATAACTTCCTCTCATGTACTTTGACCATGGAAATACAAATACTGTCTTGCCTTTCAGGTTAATCTCAGGTTGTTTTAGTGTTTTTTTTGGGGTACCTGAATCAGCGTCTTATCTGTACTAGCATGCAATGTGATGCTGGCAGCTGCTTTTAGTTGCTGACTGTTGTTAGCTTTGCTATTTTGGTGTGTTCTTGTTGTCGTTGTCTTCGTTGCTCGATCCGTTGGGGGTTGTTGTACCGTTCAGTGTGGTACTCTTCTTCCATTTTCTTTTAGCGTACAATCGGCAACTCAGGAAAAGAAAAATGACGCTGATAGGGCGCTTCGATGTTGCTTCATCAGTCGGTTGAGAGTTTGAGACCCTGGTCCAGTAATCATCCAATGATTAACCATTATGCTTATTATGCAGAGCATAGAGAGCTCCGAGCTGCTCAGCAGCAGCTGCGGCGGCTCGATCAGCTCGCCTGGCGCAGTTTCCCACTGGCAAATGAGTGTGCCGGCCACCGGAGCGAGCCGGCAGCAGAGGCCTACCCGCCTGCGCTGCCGCTCTGGGATAAGCTCGGAGCCCGAAAGGCAGAGAGGAGAAGATGCCCAATCCAAAAGGAAGATTTTTTTTTTGGGGGGGGGGGGGGGGGGGGCAGCCGGAAAGGAGCTCATATCCGATGCTCGATTAGCTTTGCTCGCCGACGAGGCGCGCGCTGTAGCGTTGCTGCGACCGGAATGACGCCGAAGAGACGGGACGCTGGAGCACCCAGCCGCTCAGAGATGATCCTGATCGCAGCAACTAGATGGCATTGGAATTTTGCAGGAAACGGAGTGGTTTTCATTTCTGATTAGAAGCAGTCTCCAGTTAATCAGTTACAGTGTGCTGTCAGGGGAAGAACCTTGCACTGCGATGCGTGGAAGCAGCTGGATGAGTGACGAGCAGGTCTCCATGCAAGTCCCAATTGAACGGCAGTTACAGTTACAAGCAGAGTGAACTGGATCTGCAACCACATGCGAATCAGTGCTGACAGGAAGGAGTTCAGCATTTCGGCCTCGGGGCTGTAGGCTATCGTCAGCCTCTGCGCTGCCGTCGACGGATTATGCTCAGCATGCAGGTTGGTCTGGATGCTCATGCTCAACAACAGTGTACATCTGTGGAACTGCTGTGCCCAGGTGCTAACGCACGGCAGGTGGCAGCTGCTGCCGAATTTGGGCATTTGTGCAGTCTCTGAAGAAAGACAGGAGGAATCTAGCTGATATGTTCATGTACTTCCCTATTTGTTGTTACCTCTTTTCGTGCTTCTTGGAAAGCTCTTGGTGAATAAAATAGTTGCAGGATCTGATGCTGCTGCGAGACATCAATCAATCTTAATCACTGTTTGATAAAACACAAGTCTGAAAGCAGTAAAATTCCATCTGCCAGGGTCTTCCCTTGAACCAACATTCAGTGCACACGGGAATTAATTCAGCATCCGAGCTGTAGGCTCTAGGTCAGCCGTCAGCAGTCAGACTGTGTGCTGCCGCTAAGGAGTTGCACATTGTAAAGTTTTTGAAAAAACATATTTTTATATTTGAAGTACTAAATATAGACTAATCACAAAATAAATTATAAAATTCGTCTGTAAATCGCGAGATGAATCTAATGAGCCTAATTAATCCGCATTAGAGGTTGTTTACTATAGCATTACTGTAGCAATTTAGCATCTAATTATAGCCTATTTAGGTTCATTAGATTCGTCTCGCGATTTACAGGCAAACTGTACAATGCGTTTTTTATTTTGTCTAGATTTAAATCTCCATACAAGTGCCGGAATTTTTTTTAGAATTTTGAACTTTGCAACTAAACAAGGATTGCTCGACATGCGTGTTGGCCTGGATGCTCAAGAACAATAGTGCACACCTATGGGAAGTGCAGTGCTCAGGTACTATGCATGAGCAGTTGGGAACCTTTTGCTGAAAACTGCAGTCTCTGAAGAAAGGCATGAGGATCCTTACCTCTTTATATATATATATATATATATATATATATATATATATATACACCTTTGTTGTTACCTCTTTGTGTGCTTCTTGGCAACCTCTTGGTGAATAAAATAGTTGCAGGATCTGATGCCGCCGCGAGACATCAATCAATCCCATCACTATTTCATAAACCACAAGTCAAAAATCTAATCTCTGCAAAAAATTCCCGAATTACAAACATTTCTTTAGAAATTGGCAAACATTTGGAATCAAGCAGTGTCAAAAGTGATTCCACCGCATGAACCAATAGGATTTACAGTTCTTGCCAAGCGTCTCCGCGGAGAGACTAGGGCAATTGGTTTTTACAGGTTCAGAGAATCACGGCGCGCGGGGGCCACTGCAGAGTGCAGACTGCAGACTGCACAGTCATCGTCTTCCAAACAATCCAGTCCACCGTCAAAGGCGCTTCAGCACAAGAACTTTCAGAGTGTCAGGCCAAGCTTTCTCGTATAATCAAACGGAAATGGTGCTTGTGAGTGAGCTTGACCTTTGTTTTTTGTTTTTTTAGCTTGTCCTTTGTGGCGAGTGGGGGAGGGAGAGGGATGAAGGGAAGCAGAGCAATCCAAAGCCAGCTGCTTGCAACAGTCTGCCTAGGGCCCGATGGATTGCTTAGGGCCCAATAACCTGGGCCTAACGGTATCCTAAAAGAGGCCCACTTCCAGTCCGTCCCAGTCATCCAATCCAACTACCATCAGTATTGGACGCTTTCACCTCGAGAAGGCAAATCACGCGCAAAGCCACCTCCGCGTCATCGTCGTCGTCTCCTCTCCAAGCAAGCGAAGCGGCCTCGAGATCTTCTCCGCGCCGCCATGGACGCCGTGGACTCGGTGGTCGACCCGCTCCGGGAGTTCGCCAAGGACAGCATCCGCCTCGTCAAGCGCTGCCACAAGCCCGACCGCAAGGGTAATTGCCAAGCCCCAGATCCCCGACCCCCGTACGTTTCTGGCTGCGAAATCTCGCCGGATCTGATGGGCTGCCTTTTGATGCGCGCAGAATTCACCAAGGTGGCGGCGCGGACGGCGATCGGCTTCGTCGTCATGGGCTTCGTCGGCTTCTTCGTCAAGCTCATCTTCATCCCCATCAACAACATCATCGTCGGGTCAGGCTGATCCGGTCCCAGCAGGTATATATTTTGCGCCTCACGCCTCTCCTCGATCTGGTTTCCAGCCGCATTCAGTCAATTTTTTTGTGCCCCATATGTGCAATTCAATGGATCTCTTAGATCGTTCGAAATCTGCTTAGAACGATTTCAATTTCATATCGAGTCATGTGATTTGAGCCCGCAGTGGTCGAGTAAGGCTTGTGCTTATGCGTTCACCTGATTGGCTCTTGTGCTATGCAGTATGATTAGTTTTTATACTACTATAGTAGCTTGGTCTGGAAGCCATTTTTTAGTCTCGAATCAGTACCTGTGTGGCCTTAAAATTCTCTCGTGATGTTCACTTGGTATCTGCTAAATTGGACGAGTTAACCTGATTTTTTACTATGGTTGTGTTCTGGCTCCAGAAAAAGATAAGCAGTGATGATTCAGTCAAGCCAGATTTTGGAAGTTTTGATGTTAAATATGTAGCTGATGGTGACAAACCAAATGCTGTTTCTTGTAACATCCTGCAAATTCTTCAGTTGTACTTCCAAAACACAGCAATCAAATGTTGAGTACTTGAGTGTGCAATTCAAACTCTTAGACAGCTGCTTTTAGCTAGACCATGTCAGCTGTAAGCTCAACAAGATGATCCTGCAAGTCTATGGTCTGGCTTGTAATGGTGATTTGCTTAACATTAGTTGTGTGTACAATAACCAAATTGACCAGACTATTAGGTACCTCCTTCATAGATATGGGATTTTAGGAATCACGGGCTGCTCAGTAGCTTGACCATTCGTAAAAGATATTGTTTCCCACTTTTAGATCAACTGATGATATTTGTGTTATAGTGATTGATGCTTTGTGCTATTACCTCCTAGCAAACATAATGAAATGACAATCCATGGATTGACCTCATGTTATCTCACCCAAATTTCTTTTGCACTTGGGCTTTAGATGAACATACTGTGTCCAATTGAGCATCATGACCAGTTCTAATGGTTATTTTGTTGCCTCTGCTGCAGGTGAGGGGCCGCAGGACTGGACAATGGCAACAATACCTTGGAAGCAGTTTTCAGCCCTATATCATAAAGAATCATTTAGGTTTTCTTTTTGTTAAGGACTGCTCCTCCTGTTTTGTCTCGAAAGATTTGGTACACTTGAAACTCTTTTTGTAACCTGATACTGATTAGGCATGCGTGAGCTAACAGGTAACAAAATCCAATGGTGACAGTTTCCGCACCCGTTTACCTTGTCTTCTGGGATATGTTGTGGTTTGGCTCCGTTCCTGATTCCTATTTCCTTACAGGCAGACGTTGTCTTTTCAGTAGTAGCTACCGTAGCATGGTTAGTTTATCCAGGACAGGTTTAGATTTGTGAATTGCTAGCAGGTCTCTGACCTTAAGGTGTTGTTTGGTTGGCAAATCGCTGTGTTAATGCAAATGGTTACAATGCTGAATGCGGAAAAATTGAGTGCCGCTGGAAAGGTACGTAATGGGATGTGATACACCTCGTTTTTGGGGTAATTTGTATTGGACTGTAATCGCTTACCATGGTATCTGATCACATAACATCCATACCAAACAAAATCTAACAAGAATGAATCACGGTGTAAACGGATAGCACCCGTTTTGTACCCAACCAAACAGTACCCAAGTGGTACCATGGTAGGTTTAAAGGGTTCTGTTAGTGAATGTGTTCGTACATCTGAGCCCAAGGGCCACAAGGCTGCATATCACGACCGAATGAATCAGCAGATTTTACTCAGAGCCACATGAAAAAACAATTCGTCAGCATACATAGAATTCTAAATCTTCCAACAGACCATGAAAGATAGTCACCAAGCTTAACAGCCAAGTGAATCAAGAAAACGGATCGAACACAGATTAGATGGTCACCGAGCTCAACAGTTAAGTCTACCAAAAACAAACGAAATGAAAACAGATTATCTGTTGGTGCGAGTTACACGAAACAACATGCCAACCAATCTACCGGCCCCTAAGAGGCGACGACAAGGTGGAACAGCAGCACGGAGCTAGTGCCTGCTGGATATGCTGAAGGAAGAGACCTTCATGGGTGTGGCCACCACCAGTGGCGCCTCGGGAGAGTCGCTGATGGCGTACTTGTCATGCATGAAACGACTGGCCACGATGGACTCATCCTTCGGGATCACCTTGTAACAGTAACAGCTTTTGAGACCCTCCTGGTACTGGTAGCACTCGTGGTGGCTGTTCTTCACCTGCAGAAAGTTCCACACCACGCTGTACTTCCCCACCGTGGCCACAAGGTGCCGCTCCTGCCTCCCATTCTCCGTCACCTGCGCGTCATTGGACACAGGATGAGGGCTAGTCTCAATAGTAAACAAATGCACACCACCACTCGTGGTCGTGGTCAATGGGTTTTCATCAATCAGAAAACAAAATTTGGGATATTTCTAGTCTAGGAAATACATTAACCATTTGATTATAGTCTCTGCAGACAGTGGCATGGAGATCACAGCAGGTGATTCAATATGTACCAGACACAGCAATGTGTCACCAGCATACATTCAAGTTCATATCATACTAATAGTTTTAAAGCAGCTGAAACAAAATGATCCACTGAACTGCATTCAAATGGTACGAGGAAGCATAGAAGGTGGCTTATTAACAATACATGCATCATAAGCACATGCAGGTTATCAGCTCCAGATCTGGATCCTAGATACTCCGCAGTGAACTCAATCAAGAAACATTTTTAGCAAACACCAGGCATGAAAAGGTAAATAAATTTGTGGTAGTTACATTGCTCTGCTAGTTTGACAATGCTGATGAATGTCATCCAACCTATACTAAATTGAAACTGAATTGACTGTCTTTAACAGTATGATACAACGTCACACTAATTTTCCAGCATACTCCATTTCCACGACAAGTGAAAATTGGTAACTCATAACTAAAAGGCAACATCCAACTAACATGCATCTGTCACAACATCCTTATAGTATGAAATATTTAACATAACAAATGAGTGGCATACACAACTATAAAACCGCAAAAGACATGTATTGAATGTCAGGGGTGTGATTAAACAAGGGAAAAAGCCCAAGTATTATAAGCAAAGGCCACATAACAGAACCTAACACCAATGTAAAGCTGAAGACTTTCTACATGATCTATACTCTTATAAATTGATAATTACGGGTCACTGAATATATCAGTACAACCTACTGTTAGTTTTGATCATGCGCAATATCAGAATGCTACCCAAGAAGTGCAATGACTATTTGTATAGTCAGTGGTAATCTGAACATAATTTCATAGTAAGAAAGTGGCAAGATATACTCACCCAAGAGAACCTTCCCTCCCGGAATCTGTTGTTTGCACCTGCGAGATGAGAGTCTAGTGGGTTGAGCTTCAACAGCCTTGGAGCTGCAATTCTGTTCCCCATTCTCCCACTGAATCCGGTCTTCTCCTTTCCATCCTTGTCAATGAAAATGGTGCATATCAGAATCAGGTATGTATCGGTTGTCCCCAAAATCCATTTTCCGTCGTAAGTCACATCTACATGAGTAATTGGCGAACCCAGCCCTGGGAAGGCTGTCTTCGCCATCCTCATAGAGCTCTTCGAATACAATCTGATCTTCCCATCTAATGATCCAACAACGATGGACCCATCACCAGTAGAAGCAAAACATTGAAAGTTTGTTCCCCGGGAAAACTGATGGCCCTGGGTCCATTGCAATACTGGTGATTCAGCTGCACTTGCAAGGTTCTGCACAATACCCCTCCGGTCCCTCATATCCCACCGGCACAACCGATTGTCATCCAGTCCCAAGAAGGTGGATTCCGACGGATCCATCTGAGCACCTTTGCTATCATTCGTAATATCCCTCATATTAATATCAGCTCCATCTTTCTCAAATTTCCATTCCGACACCACCTTCCCAGTCTCAATGTCAAGCTGATGCACCCCCTTGGCATGAGGCTTCCCATCAGTGGCGGGGCTCATCAAGAGCATGTTAGTCTCCGCCCGCATCAGAAGTGCCTTCTTAGGAGTTGAGAAGTTCGTGTTCCCCCCAGAAAACTTCACAGACATCCCCTTGCCATGTATCCCATGTTCGAAATTCCTCACAACCTGAATGCCCGAATCTCCAACAAGGAAGCTGTTATCCAGCGCGCCAAGTGCAAGACTCTGAATCCCACTGCCTTCCTCAACCGGCTCCTCGAACTCCCTCAGATCCTCCATCAGGGGCTTCAGTGTGGGTGTCCGTGGCGGCATCGGGCTGCCCTTGGGCCCTGGAGAAAACCCGTCGGTGGCATCCTCCCAAATGGACTCGTCACCATCCTCCGGGCGCGCCCACGCCGCGAAGTCCTTCCCGAACACCTTGGCGCGGCCCTCATCGTTGGCGGCGACGCCGTAGCTGTTCTCAAACAGGCAACTGTGGTACTTGGCGCAGAAATCGCCGAAGCCGTCAGCGTGGAGGAACTTAAGGGCCCAGACGCCGTCGGCGACGAAGTCCACCCGGCGCTGCGCGGGGAAGGTCTTGAGCTGCAGCTCGGGCCCGACCCTGGCCCGGATCTTCGACCCCACGACGAGGCACCAGGGGCCGGTGGCGGGCGCGTCGTCGTCCTCGTCGTCGCCGGTGCGGACGAAGGATGCGGCGGCGAGGCGGTCGGAGACGATCCACTTGGCGGACGGGGAGGAGCCGCCGATGTGGAGGTACAGCTTGACGGCGTTGAGGGCCGCCGGGTTGGCGGTGGGGGCGAGGCCGGGGCTAGGGTTGGGGGAGATGGGCTCGTTGTACTTGAGGCGGAGGCTGCGGAGTTGGCGGTCGATGGCGTCGACGGAGGCGGGGGTGGCCGCCCCCGCGCCGCCTGCCGCCTTGGACGAGGCGGAGGCCGGGGGCGGCGTGCCGTAGTCGGAGGAGTTGTCGGAGGCCCGGGACTCCGCGTCCTCCGAGTCGGAGTCGGAGAGGTCCAGGTCCTCGCGGCTGTGTGAACCCCCCATGGCGGCGGCGGCGGCGGCGAGCGGCTAGGGTTTCGGCGAGGAGGTGGATGGGGGGAGCGGAGGAGGAGCGTTCGGGAATTTGAAATTTGGGGGCGGAGAGGGGAGGCGAACTGGCGAAGGAAGGTGGAGGTGGGGGTTTGCGTTGCAAGTGGGGAAGGAGATCTGGGAGATGAAAAGAATAGGCGAATTGGCTTCAGAACTACGTAGGAGTGAATACCAAACGGTACGCAATTCAAACTGAGATCCGTAGGGCCGTGACAGTGACTCCCAAGTGCTTGATCTGAACTCGGTGATTCAAAGTTTCAAAGTGAATATGCAGCTCGAATTCATAACACGAACAATAGTTTCCCAGATTTTTTAGCTGAGAATGGAAATTGAAAATCGACGAACAGCACCACGAGGAAAAAAGAGAACGTTTACTGTTTGGAGTTGGGTTCAGTACTTCGGTGGCCTGGATAGAGATTCAGAGATATTGTCACGGTGACATTGCGTGACATTGAGTTAACATGAGGCCCAAGTCATTCGAGTCCATGTAAGTCCTACACATCAGTGATTCAATGACACGGGAATGTCACCGTGGTAATATCGCTGAATCTGCGTTCCAGTGGCCTACCTTGGTCTCGGCCAAAAGCTGAAACTGAACTATAGCATGCAGGATTGTTGGTGTCATTGTCGCACAATAATGGAAAGCTCTTACCAAAAAGCTGCAAATCTCATTATCTTCTGAGATTATTAGTTGTTTTGCTATTTTAGGATACATGTCTTTTCTATATATCTAGATATAAGATATGTCTAGATACACACTGGCGGAGCTTAGTGCATTTGAAAGGGGGCCATGCCCCCCCCTCCGACTTCTGAAAATCTACACTAAATGAACAGTAAACCAGCTACTATTTATTGATTTTTAAGATAAAGTACCATAGCTGGCCCCCTAATTACTCACTCAAACTCAGATACATACTACATATCAAAATTTTGAAACGGAGAGAGTAGGGGTAAAGGACTGTAACCTTCATATAACGAATCGCAGGGTTCTTTCATACTACTGAACTTGCCTGGATGGGAACTGCAATATGCAATCGAGAGTGATACTTTTTACAACAGTATAAAAGGCTGCAAAAATCAATGGTTGTGTACTTGTGTCTGAAGACGACTGTTAATCATTAGTTGCCCAAATGCCCCAAAAGTAAAAAAAATAAAAATCGATGTGTTCGGGGATATATGGAGAGACCCTTTTGAAGGTCTTCAGGTTGAAAACATCTGATAGTTGGTCATCAGCTCTGCAAGTGCTGAAAAGTGGCTAGTAATCTCCTTTCTTAGCGAGGCGGTCTGAAATGTCTTGAGACGGAGTGAAAAGAGGTTGCTGCATCTGCCCTGACCCGCTGATCAAAAGGCAACATAAATGGTGCCGGATTGTTTTTAGAAAGACAGGTAATCAATGTTTTGGTGCCGGATTTATCAGAATAATAAGGGCATCTCCAACCCACAAACAGCTGCCGTCTGCAAGTTTTGGGAATTAGTAACACAGACAGCTCAGCAGACAGCTTCTCCAACCCACAGACAGCTACTGTCTATTTGATTTGATTGTTTAATGCTTGGAATGTAGCCTATGATCAACTATGAATATTGCTGTGTAGACCATTGTGTGGCTATGTACCATATGAATAAGAAAGCATTCGAACTCTCAATATTTAACCACTTCGAAAAATAACAACTATTTCAATGGAGCATAAACTACACTTGCATACATACGAATGACACAGTACACATGCATCCATAAAAATGCAAGCCCACAATTGGCAACTAACGATTTAAAGTATGCATCCATGAATATTGAGACGCCATGGTTGAGCTCAGAGTAGGGGGGGGGGGGGGGGGGATCTTGCGCTACAGCCGGCGGGGATCCGGCCATTGTTGGACGATGGGGCAGCAGGGAAACGGCCACCAGTGTAACTTGGGGCAGTGGGGAACGCCGACGAAGCTTCAACGGAGATGGGCATCGCCGGTGATGCGCCGCTGCGCCCCAGCCCGCCGGGACACCTTTCCGGCCTGCCGTTGCTGCCTGCCGCGGGAGCGCCATGCTCTTCCTCTACCGTGCAGCAGCTTCCTCCTTCCGTGGCATGGCAGCCCGATCTACCTTCTGAGCGATTTGTGGATGAAGAGGCAGCGGGGATTGGAATATGAGGGGCGATGGAGGCACGGATTTGAGGAGAAAGCGTGCGCGGTTGCGGGGAGAGAGCGCGCGCTGGGAGTGGGATTTTGCTGCGATGCGCGCCAAAATCGCTGCTGCCGTAGCCGATCCATCCCGCCGGCGATTTGGTTCCCCAACGCAAGCGCTGGTGTCTACTTGATCTTGGAGCACGCGCTTTTGCCGTCGTGGGAGGAGGCGACGGCAAAACGGCTCGCTCGGCGAAACTGCATCGGTAAGTACGTCCACACAGTTGCTGTCTATTTATCACAAAATGACCGCTTATACAACGAGTTGTCTATTTAACTGTCTGCTAGGTATTTAATTCACTTTTTGGTGATCTAGTGCATAATATGATCTTTGTAGCCATTATGTTGCATACATAGGAGAAAACACAATATATCAAATAATTCGAATGGCTCTTAAAATAATTATGTATATAATATATATTTATATGGATAGCAATACATGACATGATATAATAATAAAGTCATCGCCCTCATGGGACATACTGCTCTAATTTTCTCTTCGCCCATAACAATGCCATATGTGCTCTAATTGACATAGATATGCAGTAACACAAATGCAGATAACATTCATAGGTTCAAAATGAGTTCCTCCGAGTCATCTTTCCAAGAGTTTCCCTCATCAGAGCCGAGTGGTTCTATAGATAGATAACAAATAGACTGATCAATTGACTACAAAACTGCATCCTTTAAGGAAGGGGAAAATTCCTTGCACGGCCCTAGAACAAATAGCACTCCCTTGTATGGCCCTGGAAAAATGAAAATTCCTTGTATGACCTCCGTTTTATTTTCTATGCCTTCTATGGCCTTCCCGTCAGCTCCCATTGGGAATTCCGTCAACATCACACGAGCCCCGCCGCCGTCCGCTCCACATCCCCGCCCCGCGATGCAGGTCCCCGCGCGAGCCCCGCCGCCGTCCGCTCCACATCCCCGCCCCGCGATGCAGGTCCCCACGCCGTTCGCCACACTGCGCCCCCGTTGACCTGCTGGAGGCACCGCCACTGCCCCCGGTGAAGGCACTGACGCCCTCCGCCCGCCCGCCCACCCGCCTGCCCCGCCGCGCATGCCATGGATGCCCCGCGTCAGCCGCTGGCGGCCCTGCTCGTCACCGCGGCCGCGGCTGCCTCCTTCGCCGCGTGCGCGTGGACATGACAGGGCCGCGGCTCAAGCTCTCCCTCGCCACGCGCGCCATGACAGGCAGCATCAGCACTGCCGGGCGCACCCATTTGGGGCCCTATGCTGCTCCTGGCCTGCCGCAGGCGGCCGGCGGGCTTGGCCACCGTGGCCATGGCGATCACAATGGCGCCTACGGCGTTCCGGTGAGCGGAGCGGCGCATGCGGGTGACTAGAGGGAGCTTGAGCATCTACGGCTCATGGAGAACGCACCCATGTGGTTGGTCGGTAGAGAGGAGGCCGGGAAGGTGGGTCTCACCGGCTAGGCGGTGCGACGGCGGCACTGGCAGCTCGGGCGTGCCGGCGAGAGGGCTCGAGGGCGCGCAGCGGGCTGGGGTGATGGGTGGGGAGTTCGGTGAGAGGGCAAGGAAGCTCCACGTGCGGGGAATCGAGGTAGGACGGCTCGTGCTCGGCGAATCGAGCCAGCGACGAGAAGGAGGTCGCGGTGGTGTTGAAGCTCGGGCGGCCGCGAGATTTGAAATCCCGCGCCGTGGAGCGGCAGGAGCTCGTGGGGAAGAGCCTGGGGAAGAAGCTAGGGAGGCGACCGAGTTAGCCAAGGGAAGAAGCTAGGGAGGTGGGGAGTTCGGCGAGGGCACGAAGAAGCTAGGGAATAAGCTAGGGAGGCGCCGGGGCCTGTATCGCGGGAGCGGAGGATGTGGAGCGGACGGCGGCGGGGTCTGTGTGATGTTGACGGAATTTCCAACGGGAGGTGACAGGAAGGCCATAGAAAGGATAGAAAATAAAACAGAGGTCATACAAAGAATTTTCATTTCTCCAGGGCCATGCAAGGGAGTGCTATTTGTTCTAGGGCCATGCAAGGAATTTTCCCTTAAGAGTTCCTTCACATATGAATCTTCCCCATCAGATAGTTTAGGAGTCTTTTCTGCATCCTTCTCCGTGATAGCATATGCCATTTGGACAGATCCACCACCAAGATTGACAACTCCAACTGTGTCTGCATAAGTCTTTCCCAAATTTCCCAAGAGATAGTTGATAGTGAGAGAGAAGAGTTATACTTGTTTCTGACTTTCCATAGTAAAGTCTGAATTTAAAAGGAAGTACACAAGTTTACTATGTTATCCTCAACTGGTTGTACAGCTCCATCTCATCTGAAATTCTTGATATTGTGATGCAGAAAGCTCAACAACCAAGACCATTTAGTTTGGATCAACATCAAGATTCCAAAATCTCTACCAAGACAATAAGAAAAGTTGATTCAGACTAAACTGAACGAACACAGTCAAAATTCCATATGGAAGTTGCTGTATCCAGGACATTTTTTCGCAGCCCTTATCATGTACTACCGACTAAGCAAGCATGCTAGTTTCTTGCAGAGTAGCATGTCTCTTTTGGGCAAAGGTACACCATTCTCTCACTGCACACAGAAAAACGAATGCAACGCATCATGCATGCCCGCATTTGTATTCAAGTCAGTGCAGTAAACGCTGACATATTACTGAACCTTCAGAACAACATATCTGAAAGAACCAAAGTGGCAGCCTGAACAAACTGAAGTCAGCGATAACCGTGTACGATGTCACATTACAGCCTACCAATTGAAGCAATCATATAAAAAGGATGACAAATCATCTCATGCCATAATGGAAATTATCTCAACTGCTTTACAGCCTAACCAAAATTTAGGGTATGGGTATTTGTCCGAAATTCGGACTGCATTGTTCTGTTCAGAATATTCAGTTTTATACTAGATTGAATCAACACAGTCAAAATTCTCGACAGAAGTTGCTCGATTTAGTGAAAGTTCAGACTAGCGTACCAGTATTGTTCAGCTAAACCTGCACTCCAGTATTGTAGGCGCCTGTGGTTTCGTTTTGCCGTTGAAGCCTAGGCGCTCATGAAGGCGGCCGTCTCCGGCGGCGGCCAGATCCACACCATGGCCGGAGTTGGGGAGCCGTTGAAGTCTGGGTGCAGGATGCTCGTCCACTACGCGCTCGTGATGGGGGCGACAGTCTCCGGCGGCGGGGACGCGCTGTGCGGGTCAGCGGCGGCCAGATCCGCCCTGGCCGGAGCTGGGGGAAGGGGAGGATCTCCGGCGGCGGGGGGGCGCTGTGCGGGTCGGCCGCGGCCAGATCCCCCGTTGCCGGAGCTGGGGAGAGGGAGAGCCGGAAGCGCGTGCATATTGCGGCCTACTGCCTCCGTTGCAGGCCGTGGGAGAAGCAACACAGTAGTGGACGGTGGTGGCGCGGCGAGGACGGGGCAGCGCGGGACAGGGACGGGGACGGGGACGGGGACGGGGCGGTGCACGGCGAGGATTTTTCAGGGGAAGATGGCACGCACCTTTGGCGCCAAACGATTCCCCGCGTGCTCACCGGATCCTCGCCGCCGTCGCCGAGCCGCAGCGCTCCGTACAACCCTCGTGCTCCTCGTCGACTCGTCTCGGACCACGCGCGCAAGCCGCCGACGAACGAGCCGACGACCCTGCTCTCTCTCCTCAATAATTGCCAGTCACGAGGGGGGTTTTCGCAAAAAAAATCTGCATGTCGACGGAGTCGACTGTCCGTTGTACATGCCCTAAACCGACGGCGTAATTACTCGCTAACTCGCGTTGCTGCCGTCCGCTCGTCCTGCACGGCTGCACCACCGTGCCGGGCGCGGTGAAGAAGTGCGCATGCTGTGGTTGATGCCGACGTTTGCAGGGAAGGGAAGGCTCCGGGTCCGAGGTAGCCAGGTAGGCACGGCACGCCACGCGATGACAAGCTAGCTAGCCCATCACTTCCCCATCAGCGCGCTGGTTTTTCCACCGGCATCGCCTGTTCGGCTGCTGGTATTTTGGCTGGATGGAGGGGGCTGGCTGGAATTTCAGAAGGCTGGAAGGACTGACTGGAATTTGGACAAATTTGTCCAGGGACACCGTTAGAATGTAGACCTCGCTCTGTGTGCTGTTCAAGTCTCCCGCGGTGTGTCGTCGTCCTCGCCGAAGAAGTACGCCTCGCCGCTGCCGGCCCCGGAGCTAAGCAAGTAGTATCCTCCCAGTCTCACGCTCCCGAACCTCAAGACTGACGACAGCTTCAAGGTGAAGCCCTGCCGTTCGCGAGCAGCGCTTGGGATGGTTTTACCGAGGAAGAGAAGATAAGGCAGCGGGGGTAGAATTGTCATTTATTGTTGCTCTGCTATTAAATCAATTAAGATATTGTTGTCGATGTCTTTCAGCAAATGGGTTCTGTCGGCTACCATAATTATGGACACCCTAATCGTGATACTAAGATCGCTTTAAAACGCAAACACATGTTAAGGCAACTGGGCCCACGAAGGCCCACGGCATCCTTCCGATCTGAAAGAAAGAAAAGGACTCAACGAAGCCCAGCATGCGGCCCATTCGCACCCCTCTCGGGCCCGCGGGACGATCTCCGCCTCGCTCGAGGGCTTCTATCGAGACCCTCGACTGCACCCCGCATCTCCGCCTCGCTCGAGGGTAGCGGAACTACCCTCGAGCAAGCAATGCACCTCCGCCTCGCTCGAGGCCACCCCTCGGCATAAGGACAAACGGCCCCACCACTCAACCGCTTGCCGTACGGGGGAATTAAAAGCCGACCACTCCTCCACGGCGCCCAGGACAGACGGTGTCAGACCGCCATTCCTCATGATGGCTGCGACCGGAGTCCCATCCGTTGACTTCGGTCACTGCTCCGCCATCCCGGACGCTGTGGCGGCACTGTGGAACCTGCGATGCGGGACAAGATGTGCTCAGCACAGTCCCCGTTACTATTCTGCCAACTCCGGTTGACCGGACTCCACCTCATCATACGCATGGCCCCGGACCCGCCTCCTGCCTGGGAAAAGGACCCGGCGATGCCACGTACCCCTCCTCGAGGGATGCTCAGCACACGCAGCTGAAGTCCCGGACCTCCCACCTCGAGGGGTCCGGGGCCTCCACGCAACCCCCGGACCTCCTTAGTACGCACACCGGTACTTTGTCCAGAGGGGTCCGGGACCGTCGCGTGCCTCGCCACCACTGGGGTACGCAGGACCCTGACCTGCAAGGCCCACGGAACGCCATATCTGGAGGCCCGTACACCCTACAGTGACGACCACGCTGCCTGCAGGGGCTGGCAGGACGCCGGCGCGATCTCCGCAGGACCAAGGATGATATCCAGGACGACTGCCACGCCTGACGCCATGCCCCACAGTGTACTTCCTACAGTGTTCGGTCACTGTACCCCCGCGATTCAGGGGAAAACTACGACTTCTACGCCCCCACCCATGTACACCGCCCCTCCTTGTGACTATAAAAGGAGGAGGCGGGCTTCCTTTAAGGGGGCGGACGAACTGGCTGACTCCCTTTTTTGGACGCTTCTGGACATCAGCTACCGCGGTCACCTACATTCACGATCATCGCCATACCCGACTCCTCTTCTAGCAGAGACCCGGGAGCTTCCCTCCCTCTCTCGCCTCGCTTGTACCCCTACTACAAGCACTCCGGGTGCAAGATAATACAGTGCCTTCGCACACCCCCTTTGCTGGACGTACGGCCCCGCGGCCGGAACCAAGATAAATTGTGCGTTACTGTGTTGCCTCTTGCATCATCATCTGGGACGAGGAAACACGCATCATTTACTAGTTGGGATCCAGACCCCCGGGTCGGGACACCGACAGTTGGCGCGCCAGGTAGGGGACGCTGCGTGACATTTTCTCTCTTGTTCCCATTTGATCTCCAGGGATGGCGGGCAGATCCAACCCATACCCTATGGGTGTCTCGGATCCGCTCCCAGCTGGACACATGATCTGGTTCGGGAGTCTCGAGTTCAGAGCAACCGGCAACGGTTACCTCATGCAGCTCCTCTCGCCCAGATGCAACCTCGTCGCTCCGACACCACCAGCCCAGCGCAACAGGCGTTCGGGCCACCGTTCGCGACAAGCACGCGCGGAGCGGCGCCGTGCGGCACGCCATAGCTCCCCCACGTGGGTTGAGGCTGGCATGTCGCAACTCAGCATCGCGGCCAACGGTGCCATCGCCTCGTCACCACGTGCCTCGGCGTCATCTGCGCCGGCATCATCATCTGCTACAGCACCTGTGCTTCCCAGGGGAGCTCGACCTCGCCGTCGCCTTTTCCCTTCGGGATGCGCAACGCTGCCACCTACGCCTCTTCAATCAGTACCATCTTCGCCGAGTATGAGGGTCTATCGGGTCATCATCTTCTGTCGATCCGCAGCCTCATCGCTTCATCTCCTGACGAATCCTACCCCCAAACGGCGAGCTCAATCGCCGACGACATCAACTTCTTCATGAACAACTTCACGGCCGAGGAGGCCGAGGACTACTCCGGGGTCCATGACCCCAACACTTTCCGCTCGTTCCAGCTGGCAACGGCTTACTGCCTCACCTGCTCCGAAGACTCCAGCGAGGGGGATTACGATCCCGCCCGGGAGTGCTTCATGGTCCTGCTGGCGGACGAGCAAGACGACAATGCTCCGGGTGATGACAGGAATGGCGGGGCGAACGCGCAGGCGAACCAGCCGGTGGAGCCACCTGCAGCCCCTTTTTCTTCGTCAAGCTCGGCGGCGCGGCAAGCTCAGCTGGCGTAGCTCAAGGAGCTTCAAGCCAAGCTTGACGAGCAGCGTCGGCAGACCCAGGATCTGCGCACCGCACTCGAGCAGCAGCGCACCGCGCGTGGTGCACGTGCCCATTCGGCGGCACACGTCGCTAGGGAGCGCATCCTAGCCGACGATGACGTCGACAAACCCCCAGAACTGAAGACGGCCGTCGAAAAACTCATCGCTGCGGCCTACCTACTTCAAGCCATGCCCGAGCCTCGATGCCTTCGGGCCGCAACTTGCGCCGCGAGGCACAGGTGCTCATCGAGCAAGCTGCCGTGCAGCAGGCCGAGAGCTCTGCGTCTCGTATGCGCTCGAAGGCCCCGGAGCATCCCGGTGGGACTGCATGCCATGACCACGAGGGTTCGGTGCACACTCCGCCGGCAGGGAAAGGCAAGGCAGCCGTAGCGCCTGGTGCGAAGGCACCCTCGGTGCACGACCGCATCGGAAGGCCACCCGCGAGGGAGCGACTCCACGACACGCGCGGGCACACCGGCGACGGCGACGCCCGCTATATCATCGACGGCAGGAAGTACACCCCTCGACGGGGTGGACGCTTCGACCCCGAGCACGACAGGGGTGTGTCGCCGGAGCCTCCGGCACCCGGGTGTTCACCCGGGAGATCCGAACTGCTTCTTTTCCCCCACGCTTTCGATAACCCACCACCCTCATCAAGTACTCGGGCGAGACAGATCCCGTAGTCTGGCTCAACGATTATCGCCTAGCGTGCCAGCTAGGCGGCGCGACGAAGGACGCGGTCATCATCCGCAACCTTCCTCTTCACCTTGCTGACGCCACACGAACGTGGCTCGAGCATTTGCCCACGGATCAGATCCACAACTGGGCCGACTTGGTCCAGCTCTTCGTGGGCAATTTCCAGGGCACATACGTGTGCCCTGGGAACTCCTGGGACCTCAAAGGGTGTCGTCAGAAGCCCAATGAGTCCCTGCGCGACTACGTGCGGCGCTTCTCCAAGCAATGCACCGAGCTCCCTAGCGTCACCCACGTCGAGGTCATCAACGCCTTCCTCGAGGGTACGACGTGCAGGAACTTGGTGCACGAGCTTGCGAGAAGCCGACCCGCCAACACCAATGAGTTGTTCAACGCCGCAACCAACTACGCCGCCGGCGAGGAGGCTGTTGGTGCCATCTTCGATGATAAGTCGAGCAAGCGCAAGGACGATGCGCCCGCGGAGGGCAGCAACCCCAAGTTCAACGCCCCCGCCAAGAAACAGAAGCGGGGGAGGAAGGGAAAGAAGCCGGTCCCACCGAACCAGCGCGGGTCGGGGCGGGCAGAGGACTCCGAGGAGGCCTTCGCTGCCGCCCCAGACCGCAAAGGACCTCGAGGCCCCCCTCGAGGCGGTGGTGGCCAGTTCGACGACATGCTTAAGAAGTCGTGCCCTTACCATAAGGGCCCGGTCAATCATACCCTCGAGCAGTGCGAAATGCTCAAGAAATACTACAACCGCGTCACGCATCGCGACAAAGACAAGAAGAAGGATGCGGGCGACAAAGGTGGAGATGACGAGTTCCCCCCAATGGAGAACGCCTTCTTCATCTTTGGAGGAGCAACGACGAACATGACTTCTCGGCAGCGCAAGCGCGAGCGCCGGGAAGTTTTCTCCGTCACCAAGGCCACGCCATCCTACCTCGACTGGTCGAAGGACACCATTTCCTTTGGCCGCGAGGACCACCCCGACTACGTCCCGCTCCCGGGACGATATCCGCTCGTTGTCGATCCCATCATCGGCAACACCCGTTTTCTCCAAGGTGCCCATGGACGGAGGCAGCAGCCTAAACATCATGTACGCCCACACCTTGGAGCTCATGGGGATTGGACTGGACAAGCTTCGCCCCAGCAATTCGCCATTTCATGGTGTTGCGCCGGGGAAGCACGTCCAACCCCTCGGCCAGATCGATCTGCCTGTCTGCTTCGGCACGGCAGCTAACTTCCGCAAGGAAGTACTCGCCTTTGAGGTGGTGGGGTTCCGGAGATCCTATCACGCCATACTTGGTCGTCCCTGCTATGCCAAGTTCATGACCATCCCCAACTACACCTACCTCAAGCTGAAGATGCCGGGTCCAAAGGGCGTCATCACCATCGGCTCTTCGTTCGAGCACGCCTACGAGTACGACGTTGAGTGCGTTGAGCGCGTTGAGCGCGTGGAGGCTCAAGCGGAGGACGAGGCCCTCGCAGCCACCCTCGACAAAATGGCAAGTGAGGCCTTGGACTCCATGCACCGACACGCCGGGAGCTTCGAACCCGATGAGGGTATCAAGAAGGTGCCCCTTGACCCGAGCCACCCCCACAACAAGGCGTTGCAGATCAGCGCCACCCTCGACAGCAAATAGGAAGTGGTGCTCGTCGATTTTCTCCGCGCCAACGCTGACATCTTCGCGTGGAGCCCCTCGGACATTCCTGGCATACCGAGGAAGGTCGCCGAGCACTCCCTTGATGTCCGACCCAACTCCAAGCCGGTGAAGCAGCGCCTGCGACGCTTCGACGAGCTCAAACGCCGAGCGATCGGCGAGGAGTTGCAGAAACTTCTGGCGGCCGGATTCATCAAGGAGGTATTCCATCCCGAATGGCTAGCTAATCCCGTATTAGTGAAGAAAAAAAATGGAAACTGGAGGATGTGCGTAGATTATACTAGTTTAAATAAGACATGTCCGAAGGTTCCCTTTCCTTTGCCACGAATTGATCAGATTGTAGATTCTACTGCGGGGTGCGAACTTTTATCCTTTCATGATGCTTACTCCGGTTACCACCAAATCAAGATGAAAGAGGCCGACCAGCTCGCGACTTCTTTAATCACACCTTTCGGCATGTACTGCTACGTTACGATGCCCTTTGGCCTCAGAAATGCCGGAGCCACATACCAGCGGTGTATGCTCCACGTTTTCGGAGGCCATCTCGGGCGGAACGTAGAGGCATATGTCGACGATATCGTTGTAAAAACCAGGAAGGCGGACGACCTGGTTGCCGATCTCAGGATCACATTCGATTGCCTACGGGCCAAAGGGGTAAGACTCAACCCCGAGAAATGCGTGTTCGGGGTGCCTCGAGGCATGCTCTTGGGTTTCATTGTCTCCCAGCGGGGTATCGAACCCAACCCTGACAAAGTCTCGGCCATCACTCGGATGGGACCGATCCGAGACCTAAAGGGGGTACAAAGGGTTATGGGATGCCTAGCATCTCTTAGCCGATTCATCTCGAAGCGAGAAAGGCTTCCCCCTGTATCGACTCTTGAGGAAAACCGAGTGTTTCACATGGACCCCCGAAGCCCAAGAAGCCCTCGAAAGGATGAAGGCATCGCTCACTCACGCTCCCATTCTCACACCACCCACGGACGGCGAGCCCCTCTATCTGTACATAGCTGCGATGACCCAAGTGATCAGCGCGGTGATCGTGGTCAAAAGACAAGAGGAGGGCCATGCTCTGCCCGTCCAACGGCCGGTGTACTACATCAGCGAAGTGTTGTCTGAAACTAAGACACTCTATCCGCAGATTCAGAAGTTGCTCTACGAATTGGTTCTGGCTCGGGGCAAGCTGCGCCACTACTTCGAGGCCCATCCCGTCACCGTGGTCTCATCTTTTCCTTTGGGAGAGATAGCCCGCAACCGGGAAGCCGAGGGTAGAATTGCCAAATGGTCTGTGGAGCTGATGGGAGAGACTCTCACCTACGCCCCCAGCAAAGTGATCAAGTCCCAAATCTTGGCTGACTTCGTGGCTGAATGGACGGACATTCAGCTACCCCACCGCAAATCCAGGCCAAATGCTGGACTATGTACTTCGACAGGTCGGTGATGAAGACCGGCGCCGGTGCCGGCCTCCTCTTCGTCTCACCCCTCGGAGAACACATGCGATACGTGATACGTTTGCATTTCCCTGCATCTAATAATATGGCGGAATACGAGGCCCTCCTCAGTGGCCTCCGCATCGCCATCGAGCTCGGCGTTAAACGCCTCGATGCGCGCGGTGACTCTCAACTCATCATCGACCAAGTAATGAAGGAGTCTAGCTGTCTCGACCCGAAGATGGAGGCATACTACAATGCAGTGCGCCGCCTCGAAGACAAGTTCGATGGCCTAGAGCTCAATCATGTCCCGCGCAAGTACAACGAGGACGCCGACGAGCTAGCCAAGATCGCGTCGGGGCGAACCACCGTTCCCCCGAACATCTTTGCTCGCGACATCACCAAGCCCTCCGCCGAATTCAAGGATCCGACGGAGTCAGGCCCCTCGTCCGCCGGGCCCTCCAGCGGGAACCCCCCGGCGGACGAGGCTGAAACCATGGACATTGACTTCGGGACTACCTCCGCGGACGAGGCCGAAGCAATGGAAGTCGACGAGGCCCCCACTTCGCAAGATTGGCGCGTCCAGTACCTTGACTAGATGATTCCAGGGGTCCTAGCCTCGAACCGTGCTCAGGTGCGGCGCCTGGCCAGGCAGGCCAAGTCCTTCACCCTAATCGACAGAGAGCTATACAAACGCAGTCCCTCGGGAGTCTTGCAGCGATGCATCCCCATCCCCGAGGGCAAGGAGCTGATCCGCGATATCCATGCAGGTGTCTGCGGCCACCATGCCGCGCCGCGAACCCTCTTGGGTAATGCGTTTCGCCAAGGTTTCTACTGGCCCACCGCGGTCGCCGACGCCAACGACGTCGTGCGGACCTGCGAGGGTTGCCAGTTCGATGCTCGAAAAACTCTTCTCCCGGCCCATGCTCTGCAGACCATCCCCATCACGTGGATGTTTGCCGTGTGGGAACTGGACCTCGTCGGTCCGCTGCAGAAGGCGCCCGGGGGCTTCACCCACTTGCTGGTAGCGGTCGACAAATTCTCCAAGTGGATCTAGGCTCGACCCATCGGCAAGATCAAATCTGAGCAAGCGGTTTTATTCTTCAGCAACATCGTCTTCAGGTTCGGGGTCCCGAATTCGATCATCACCGACAACGGCACCAAGTTCACAGGCAAGAAGTTCTTGGCGTTCTGCGATAGTTTCCACATACGCGTGGACTGGTCGGCTGTGGCACACCCACAGACGAATGGGCAAGTGGAGCATGCCAATGGCATGATCCTCCAAGGACTGAAGCCGAGAATCTTCAACAAGCTGAACAAATTTGGCCGAAGATGGCTCTCAGAGCTACCCTCGGTCATTTGGAGCCTGAGGACGACCCCAAGCAGAGCCATGGGCTTTACCCCGTTCTTCCTCGTCTATGGCGCCGAGGCCATACTCCCCACTGACCTGGAGTACGGGTCGCCAAGGCTCAAGGCATACCAAGAGCAACAAAACCAGCGAGCTCGCGAAGACTCGCTGGATCAAGTGGACGAGGCTCGAGACGTGGCACTCCTACACTCTGCGCGCTACCAGCAGTCCCTACGAAGATATCAAGCGCAGAGGGTCCGGCACCGAGACCTCAACGAAGGGGACTTGGTGCTGAGGCTTCGACAGGACAGCGGGGCCGCCACAAGCTCTGACCGCCATGGGAAGGACCGTACATAATCGCCGAGGTGCTCAAACCCGGAAGGTACAAGATGGCAAACGACAAAGGCGAAGTCCTCACCAACGCTTGGAACATACAACAGCTACGTCGCTTCTATCCTTAGAATTTCGAGCTATTTGTACATCATTTGTACTCGCGTTTTCAATTTCCCGAAATAATAAAGAAGTACACATTACTTGTTTATTTTTGGGAACCTTCCAGACCCTCGAAGGCTCGGATGCGCACGAACACTGAGGTACGCCTGGCTTTACCCTCGTCAAAGCCAAGCCTTCCTCGGGGGCTACTACGGGGGGAACCCCCGAACGTCCCCAAAAAATCGCCAACATTTTTCCGAAATATTTCTGTCTCGCCCCTAAGCTTCTCGTATCCTTGGAAAAAACGGACACGAGGCATAAACAACTACGGTACGGGGCCGGCCGAGTTGTGGGGCCGCCTACGCCTCCGGTATATGGCACCCCCTCACCATCCCACGCCTACGTTGCTTATGGACGCGAATTTCCTCGCAGAAGTTTATCTAAGTCGCATACGAGAACACGGAAATAAAGTAAAGAAAACGAATGCTCGATCACACAAGGTCTCGATTGGCCACACAGTCGTTTTAACAAAAATGAATTTCTTATATTCATAAGATACGATTACAAAGTGTGATTACAACGAATACTAATCTATTACATGGGCTTCGAGGCCCAGATTTCCTATAGGCTTCCATCCCCCCTTGCGGGTCTTCAGTGGCGTCGAATTCGGCAATGGGAGGGATGTCTGCTTTGAGCTTCTCGGCGAGGATTGTGGCAAACTCCTCCGCGGCAGCGTCTGCATCGTCCATGATGACCGACGCGGCATCCGCATCAGCATCATCAGGAACGACATACCATGATGACACCCTCTGGAGA
The DNA here is from genome assembly GCF_016808335.1 of Panicum virgatum. Taxonomy (NCBI): domain Eukaryota; kingdom Viridiplantae; phylum Streptophyta; class Magnoliopsida; order Poales; family Poaceae; genus Panicum; species Panicum virgatum. The sequence goes on from NC_053145.1 coordinate 5,899,099, forward strand.
TCCATGAGGTAGTGTGTCGAGGCCACGGCGAGGGCCCGTAGGACACCGAGGCGGAAGGTGCTCTTGGCATGCTCGGCAATCCGACCGCCTAGCGCGCGCAGGCGACTGATCACCGAACTGCCCGAGATGGCACTCTCCCCCTCGAGCTCTTGGCACATGCTCACGGCGGTTTGCTCCAGCTCGGCAAACTCCGCCTGCGCTGCCGTGAGTGCTGTGTGGACCGCTTCCTTTGCCGCGGACTCGTCCGCCACCTTCTGCCTCAGCTCTGAGCAAAGGAAATCAATGTAAACTACGAAAAGAAACAAACCAACGAAAATTCGAAGGTACTCACCCATGATACTTTTCTGCGCCTCTTTCCTCTGGACTCGGGCGGCCTCTTCGAGCGAGGACAAGGAGTTTTCCTTCTCCTTGAGGACGGTCCCCACGTTCTGGAGGGCCACCTCCTTCTCCTCGAGGGCCTCGCCCTTTTCCCGGACGGTCTCGGTGAGCGCGACCACGGTCACCTCCTTGTGGAGGAGCTCGGTCTCCTGCTGCTCGAGCGATGTCCTGAAGCGCCGTAGCTCGACGCTCTGTGCCTCGGCTTCCCGAGCCTTCTCCTCGAGCGCTGTCCGGAGGCGTTGCAGCTCGGCAGCCTGCGCTTCGGCCTCCGAGCCTTATGCTCCGCCGCGGCCCTATGGGCATCCCACTCACCGGTAGCCCGCGCCAGATCTTCCTCCAGCGCCTGATGACGGGCTCCCAGATCCGCCATTTTGGTGTTGGCTTCGATATTCTTGAGCACTAGCTTGGCGTTGTGCTGCCCAAGCTGGCTCATCTGGGAGTACATCCGGGTCATCTCGGCGCTCTTCTCGCGCGAGATTTCCCTCAGCCGCTGCTAGAGGAAAGGCGTGGGTAAAGACACGTTAAAGTCAAACCGAATCCGAGCAATTTTCGGGGGGAAGTATTTACCTGGCTGACCTGGTAATCCGTATTCTGATGGAGCTAGAAGGCGTGGTCGAGGGCTTGCAAGATCTCACGACCGACATTGAGCTACGCATTCCAGGCCACCACCTCCTCCTCTTGCTCCTTGCGGAGAAACTCCGAGGGGAGCCCAGACGGGACGATCGCCCCGTGATGGGGCCCCTCGAACGCCCCCGCCTCGAGCACATCTGCGCCGGCCGATGCGAACTCGGCGATGTGCGCGGCGGCGCTTGCCGCAGCAGCGGGGTCGACGTCCATTGAGTCTCCGTATTCCTCGCTGCTGTCCGACAGCTCCACCACCGCCACCACGCTCCCTTGCGCCATTGACACCGGCACCACCGCGACGGTACCCTCGTCCCGGGCCTCGGTGGGCTCCGAGACGGGGGCTCCTTCCACCCCCCGGCGCCCCTTGCGCCGTCTCTTCCTCTGCGACGCCCTCAACCTCAGCCCTCAGGGGCTCAAGGACGAGGGCCTCCTCCTCCACATGGTCGGCGGGGCGCTCCTGCGCCCCCCACCAGCTTCTGCTTCTATAACCGGCCGGGCGGTGCTAGCCGCGCCGCCCCGGCCGGCATCAACTTCAATGACTGCCCGGGCGGCGCCGTCCACGCCGCCCCGGCCGGTCTCCTCGGCATCGTCAGCCTAAGCGGCTGCTTCAGCACCGTTCTGGCCGGCGTCGCCCTCCTCCCCCTGTGCCCGAGCTTGCTGGGCCGCCTGGGCCCCTCGAGCCATCGCCTCCCATAGCTTTGCGGCCGCCGCCACGAGGTCCACGGCAGGCAAGGGCTACGGCGCCGTGTGCGGTGTGCTGCGTGCCCCGATCTTGAGGTCTTTAGCTGGGGCAAGCTGCACCGCATCCTTGCCAACGGCCCCGGGGCTGGAAATCGAGCAACAGAGGTTGAGGACAACGGGATCGAAAAATCGATCAAACATGCAACAGAAACAAAACCCAAAGTTTACTTACCCGTATCGAGCACTCATGCTCCGCTTCCTCGTGGCACTTTTTCGGGCCCGCGGCACCGCGCCGCCCCTCGAAGACTGTCCCGAGGGCGCCCCCCTCGTGTCGGCCTGGTGGACGACTCCGCGCCCGCCGCAGCCTCGTCACCACGGATCAGCACCTGGGGCGCGGGCGTCTCCTCACCGGCTGCCGGAGGGGATGACTCCCGCTCCGCACCCTCGAGGGATGGGCGCGCCGATGACTCCGCCACGGCCCTTGTCTCTTCCGGCGCCACCGGCGCCCCCTCGTCATCCTCCCACTGGTAGGTCGGCGGGGGGCTCGCACCCGCTGCCGTCCCGTCGCCCCCCAGAGCGTGGTCCTCGGCATCCGAGGTGTAACACCCCGGGTGTTTACACAGTAATTTAATTAGGTGTCTGCACAGTAATTATGTATATTTACTATGCATCATGTGCTTGAAATGCTTAAAAATGATCTTTTTGTAATTATGCAAGGTTATATATGTAATTATGATTTTATGCAAGGTCCTTTCTTTAGTTAATTCTGAATATAGTTTTTGTAGAGGGTGTTTTTGCAAAATTTCAGTGCATTTATTGCATGGCATCCAATTTTGCTTGAAGGTCTACATTTGAAGTGAAATTGCTTTGAAAAAGACAAATTTCCTGGAATTCAAAATCCGTTCAATGATTTTAATTTTAGCTCTTGAATCTTTGGTCAAATAAATTTTTGCACAACATCAAAGTTGTAGATCTTGAAAAGTTGAACAACTTTCATGTTGGGCACTTTTCCATTTGAGCTTTGGTTTAAAAGTTATCGCTGTTTTACAGTGGGATCCCTGGAATTTTTGGAAATTGCAAAACTACCCTTGTCTTCCACCTCCACCCCCCTGCTCTGTTTTGCGCCGCCGCCCACCGACGGCACCGACGCCGGCGCCGTGGAGAGGCTTCCCGGCCTTCCCGGCCATTAATTCGTCGTGCTCTGTCGCCCACGCGTCGCGCGGACCTTCTCCACCGCTCTTTGGCTTCGCGCTGGCCCTCTCCAGCCCGTGCCACGCGCCCAGAACCTCCTCGCGGCTGCCACCGCGACGCCGCCGTGGCGAGCTCGCCGCAGAGCCCCAGGACCCTTTCCAGCGCGCGCACGAGCACCTCAACGACCCCAGCGACCTATTCCTCTCCTTCTTTTGCTCTCTCCTCGCTCCCACGCTATAGAACGCCGCCGCCACTCCACCCCGTACTCCGGCAAGCTTGACGCCGCCGCGGAGCCGCCTCACCGCCGCTCCTCCGCCCTCTCTGACCCCCTAGCTAGCACCGCCTCGCCCCCGCGCAGCTCGCCCACCCTTTCTTCCCGCCAATCCCTCACCGGAGCGCCGCCTCCGCTGTTCTCCTCCGCCGCCGACCGCCTGCTCGCGTCGCGCCGCCACCCCAGGCCACCCCGACCTCGATTTCGGGCATCTACCGGTGCGCCGTGGTCCCCTCTAGCTCCCTGACCTCTCCCTTCACGCCGCCGACGCCTCCCTTCGCCGGTAAAGGCCGGTCAAACCCCGCGCCCCTCTCTGACCTGGACTGAGGACCCCGTGTTAGAATTTGGAAAAGCCCAGCGGGCTGTCTGCAAACCCAAGACACATATGAATAGTGCCTTCAGGGACTTGTTTGCTAGGATTTGCTGTAAACTTTGAAATTCAGTATAAATTCGTAGAAAATTCGTAAAATAGAAAATCTGGATGTTTTGGAATCCTCTTGAAGAGCTCTATGCATTAGAACCATAATATGTTAGGCTTTAGTTGCAAGTTTTTGTTGTAGATTTCGATTTGTGTTACTAGGTTTATAAATACTAGTTATTTAATCTTTTTCTTATCTGATGCTTGAAAGCTGATATTGCTCTGAAATTTTGGTGGTAGTTTACTCTTGTTACACTAGCTTTGCTATAAAAATTTCATGATCAGTTCTTTGTTGTAGCTATTTATTTGGTTTAATCTTTGTTTAGTATACTTTATTTATGATAAATAGTTTCTGTCAGTGTTAAATCCTGAAAATATTCCTGAGTGTTCATATGGAGTATATTAGCTTGATCAGGAAGATTGAGCTTTAGTTCATGAATAGAACAGGAGATAAAATTTAATCTTGCTAAACTGATGTCTGTTTTTTTTATTTTCTCAGAATTAATCCTGTGTAGATAAAATCATGAAAAATTCACAGTAGCTAGATCATCCCTGTGTAGATCTCCTGTTAAATTTTGAGCTTCTGTTTTGCTCTAGTTTGATCTATATAATTCAAGCTTGTGCTAGGTGTTGCCTGCATAAATGATTTGTTGTGATTAAATGGTTACATGTCTTGGCATGATTTTAGCAGGGTAGCTTAGTATGTTAATGTTCTGTTTAGGGTAATTTTGGTAGAATTTATTACTCTTTGTACTCTAATTTGTTGATTTATTTACAAACCATGACTTAGTGGTATAGTAAATCACCACCACTCATTTTATGAAGTTAGTTAACTTCTTTTGTGCTGTTGATCATGATGCCTTGTGTAGTTAAGTGTGTTATTTAACTACTCTATAAACGATTGCCCATGTTTGTTTATAATGTTGTTCTTGCATTACATATAGACACGACTGCCTTATCGGACGGGACGTACGAGCTGATCCCGGAATCTGACGGAGGTGATCTAGAAGCTCAAGTAAACACTGCAGAACTAACTGAAGCCCCGAACCAAAGTTCGGAAGAGCCTAGCGCTGAAATAGTTAGCAATTACCGAGAAGGCAAGCCCCGGACATAACCTATATTTCAAATTATTATCATTTACTGTTATTCCTTACTTGTGCATTTACAGTTCTTAGGCTTTGGATTGAAACCCTAGATGCATGATCCTAGGAACCTATGTACTGAATACTAGACTTGAGTTCAAGTAATTGCTAAGCTTATAGGAACGGTAAAAGTCGAGTGATTGCCTGTCACTCGCGAGCTTTATAGGAATTGCTTGTTTACTTTCTGTTATCAATATAAGGACGACGGACGGGGTTGTGTTCGAGATCATGTCCTATGTGAGACCCCGTCTGTGTTGATGAACTTGCTAAGGTCGCGGTGTGTGGTAGTGCTGGTTAAGTTTTTGAAAGTACTAGTCACATGCCGTAAATATGGTACGCGGCAAGCCTAGTAGCCGATTGGACCGGGGAGTGGATATACCTCCCACTCTCTCAGTAGGGATAGGTTTTATTATATGTTGCGCAACACTACGACTTCTAGGGACAAGGTTCGGCCTTGGAGCCCTGTAGTCGGGGAGAGTGGCACTATCCACAAGCCGGAAAGAAAGGTTAACGGTTGTTTGGGAATGACCCGACGGTATTCCAGACGTGTGTGCTAGGTTACCCTTGCAAGGTTGAATTTCGATTCAGAATCGTCCGCCTCTCACGATGAAATGAGACTGCTTGATCTCTTTGCCACACAGAGTAATAAGAGCAACAATATTCTTATTAATCTTGATGTTTGCTTAGAAGTTCCACCATGATTGGATAGTAGATGCTTACATAGAATGGTTAATCAACTAGAATCTTGAAGCTAAAACTTGAAAGTAAGGACCTACTCTTTATTGCTTTTCGGCAAAGGAAAACCAGAGCCTTACAAAGCCTTGCATAGTCTAGCTAATGTGGGCTACTCATACCCGTTGTCGGTTAAGTCTTGCTGAGTATTAGAATACTCAGCCTTGCTGTTGAAACTCTTTTTCAGGTATGAGTTTTGAGGATCAGATCGCTAGCTTGACCTATCCTTGCACATTGCCTCCTGGCTGGTCCGTAGAATGGGATACGTCTTCGGCCGGCAATGACTATAACGAGTGATACCAGGCTTGGGCTAGCTTGGTATACTTTTGGCGACGTGTTGTAGTCATCGTGTTTCATCTTCCGCTGTTTAGACTCTGAACTTATAATCATAGCTTGTATAACTGTTTTATTTAAGTTGGCCTTGTATTAATGTTTTCAACTGGTTTGTAATCATTACTATGCCTGTGTTGTAAAAATTGTGGTTGTAACATCTCTGGACTCGCCTTCGTGCGGGGTATGCTTGTTCGATCCGAGAATCGGTGGTTGCATCGGGACGTTACCCGACAGACCAAAAATTGTTCCGTTTGAAGTGCGTTTAAGCGAATGTTGCCTTTATGGTGATAGCCTGCGCACTTGAGCCGGGATAATTTAGGCGGTTCTGCCACACGAGGCCTCCTCCTCCTCGTCGTCCATGGACTCAGGCGTGGCAGGCCGCGGCTTCCCCTCCGAGCGTGCAATCTTACACGCCTTGTCATGCCTCGCCTTCCGCTTCCTCTTCCTCTCGACCTTTGCCTCCGCCGCGTCCTTCCGCCTTTTCATCTTCTCCGCGTGGAGGTGGTTGATTTGGCGTTCTTCCGGGACCGGGGGCTTCGAGGTGCCGCACCACAACCCCTGCGAAGCATGCCCGAGTTGGAGTCAGGAAAAGGGGCTACACAAGACACAGCGGATTCGAAATCAAAACTTACCAATGAAATGTACCCCGCCTCGGGGCGCATCTTGATTCTCCAAAGATCGTCAGGATCGTGGGGGAAAGCAGCTTGTACGACGTCCTCGAGCCTTCAACCTGGCTCCTGCGGGTGAGCTGGATGATCGGCAGGGCCCTTTCCACGAGAGGGATCACCCTCTGCTGGTGGAAGTTTGCGATGACGGCCGCTGCCGTCAACCCCTTCCTCGCCAGATGCGCCAGCGTGTCGGTGAGGACTTCGAGCTTCGCTTGTTGTGCTGGGGGCGATACCCCCCAGTCCCACTTCGGCGGTCGCTCCCGGAGAACTCTGTTGGTGAACGCCGGGAGCGCGCCACGGTAGTTCCGAAGGTAGAACCACCCTCGGCTCCACCCGGCGTTGTTCGTCGTCATCTTGCTCGGGATGTAGAAGTTCTTCCGGGAGTGACGCACGTGGAACGTCAAGCCACCAGCTCGCGCGAACCGCCTCGGTTGGCCCCGCACGCTCTCGATGAAGAGTTCGCCGCGGAACAGGTGGATCCAGAGATCCCAGTGCACTTCTATCCCAAGGTACCCCTCGCAGACGGCCATGAAGACCGCCGCCTGCGATATGGAGTTGGGGCTGAAGTTGTGCAGCTCCGCTCCATAATAATCGCACATCTACCGCATAAACCTGCAGACGGGGACGCCGAAGCCCTCTCGTGAAGGCGCACGAAGCTCATGATGTAGCCTTGCGGGGGCTTCGGCTCGGTCTCGTCCGGATGCGGGGAAATCCACGCCGGCGCCCCCGAGTCAGAGTTCCGCGGCAGCAGCCGGTCGGCGACCAACTGCTCCAGAACCGCCACGGTGGCAGAGGACTTGCCCCACGGCAAAGGCTCCTAGACGTCAGACATCTCTTCGAGTCGAGGGGGTGCGCAGGAGTGAAGGTTTCGGGATGGCTAAGGTATGTGCTATGTCTTTCTCTCTCCTTCCTCTTCCTCCTTTCGCTCTTGGCTGCGGGCTCAGGATGCAGGGGAGCGCGGAGAAGGCAAAGTGAGACGAAGGCAAACAGCCAGGTGAGCCCAAACAACCCCCTTCTCTTCATTTTTATTCACCACGACGAGCGGATCCGCAGTCGCAGCCCGAATCTACCGCATTGAATGCGATAGATTTCGCTGTCGCTGACGGCTGGGCCCCACGGCCGCGGAGCCTCCCACGCGCGCACGCAGCAGGAACAGCGGCACAGTAACCGGCGGGCGCGGCGCGACTGTTGCGCTATCCCATCCGTCAGCCGCCGCCCGCGCCGCTTCGTCTGCCCGAGGCTGCCGCCTGAAAAGGCGCGCCCGCACTGCACCGCACGAATCGGGCCGCGTCGCCCACCACCAGCGGAAGACCCGCACGTGTGACTCGCGACACTGCGTCGTTTTTTAATCAAGACGGAATATTCCTTCAGGGGTCCCTTTACCCTCGAAAGAATCGCATTTCGAGGCCTTACTGATCAGGGGTTCGAAGCCTGGCCCTTCGAAGGTTCGACAGGTGCCCCAGATCACCAGAGTCAGGGACTGCAGGGATGTGCCGTACAATCCACCCTCAAATGCGGAGTTCGAGACATCCTACGCAGTGTTCAAGGCCAGTCGAGGGTGCCTAGAAGGGGGATCCCATCAAGGGAGAGCGTCGAGCCCTCAGACCCTATCGAACGGGTCCGAGCCCCGCCTAGCGAACCTTCGCAAGCGCTTTATGTGACGTGTCTATGGACCACGAGCCGATCCTTATCGAATGGGGGCACGGACGTCCGCTTGAACAACCCGCTAACAGCTCACCGAAGCAGCCATAGCTCGCGGCCCGGGCATGGGTAGCATGGTGCGCTTCACCCCTCTTCCTTGCGGAAGGGCGACGAGGGTCGTAATCAAAGTCGAGAGTTCCCCTGAACGCCTTCCCACGGGCCTAGGATCGGGGGCTCCTCGCACACCACGGTTCAAAACCGCACCCTCGAATAAGTCGACGACCATCAATTGTGAAGCTCCACGTGTATAACCAAATCCCCCGCTGTTAACGTATGCTCCCCTGATGGTTAAGCTGAGCGCCAGGTCGCTGTTCCAGCACGGGAATGCCGAGGGCGGCTGAAAGAGTGCCGTTGCCGGCTGAAAAAGACGCTGGACAGCCACCCCGGTGAGGCAACCCAGTGGGACAACGTTTATAGCCCTTGGACGAGCACAAACTCTCCTCCAAGGCCTCGGGGGCTACACCCGCAGGTGCGCTGACGCGCCCCCGCGAAGGAGACTTCACACATATTTGAGGGCTGTAACACTCTGTACATCCCTATACCCTCGATCATCCTCCCTGGAAGGGAGAAAGGGAACTTTATTGCTCGATGCAAACAAAGATTACAAAGGGTTACCAGCGCGAAGCCATTGAAAGATACAAACACGTTGCCACCTACGCGGCAATTTTCCCTGTCTTGGGGAGGAGCGAGTGACGAAGAAAGGCACCGATCCCCTGGCTGAAGCAACTGCCAGGTTGCTAGGGATGCGAGGAGCAGCCCCCAGGCCGTACGGGTCCAGCGGGATGCTCTCCTCGCAAGCTTTCTTCTAGCGTCTCCTCCACCAAAGACCACACGGGGGGTCGAGCTGGCGGACAGCGCCCTCCGCACCGTCTCCCCGAGAGCAACCTTGTTGACGGGGGGGGGATGCGAAGAACAGCCGCCAGACCTGGCGCCAGCGCCACGGTCAGGCGTCTCCATCCCCCTTCAGGCTAGGGGACATCGCAGGAGCAGGACCCCATGGGCCCGATGCTCTTCTGCGGATCCCACTTAAGCTGAGGGATGGTGCACACGCCCTCTCCGGTCTTCCCCCGCCGCTCGCAAGCATTCTTCTAGCGCCAAAGCCTAAAAAAGCCAGGCCACCCCATCTGGGGGCCGGACACAAGAGGCAAAGTAAAACATTACAAAATTTGGGCAATGCTAGAAGAAAGAGCAGTGAGGTTGGAGAAGAAAGGGAACCCCACGACCCCTATTTATAGCTGCGTCGGGCTCCAAGCTTCAGGCCTGTCAAAGGGCAAGGGCTTGGATTGCCTGTGACGACACGAGCCTCCACGAAAGAAAGATGCCTTCGGTCACCGCGCCGAGACGCGACCGAACGAAATAAAGCGGCGCTGAGCCCCTGGACGCTAAGCGGTGCAGCATCGGCTCAGGCCGACTGCCCTCGAACAGCGCGCCGCAAAGCAACCAGGAAAGCCGGGGCCAAGGCCCTACGCGCGGGACAGCGCGATGAAAGCACCAGCTGCCAAGCAGCGGGCTCCATCGTTGCCCTGGCGCCCCTCAGCGCGCGGACATGTCTTGTCCTTGAAACAAACAAACAAAGAGGTGCGCGCCTCGAAGTACTCCTCCCGCGGGCGCACTACCCCGACCGACGTGTTGTCACATCCGCCGGACCGGCGCTCAGGCGCGTCTGGCGGGTGCGCGGCATTGACTGATCACGTCAAAGGGGAAATCGCCGAATCACCCTTTGGCCGAATCCTTTGACTCGACCAAAGCCTCGGGGGCTACTGTCGGGTACCACAATTAGGGACACCCTAATCGTGGTACTAAGATCGCTTTAAAACGCAAACACATGTTAAGGCAACTGGGCCCACGAAGGCCCACGGCCTCCTTCCGATCTGAAAGAAAGGAAATGACTCAACAAAGCCCAGCATGCGTCCCATTCGCACCCCTCTCGGGCCCGCGGGACGATCTCCGCCTCGCTCGAGGGCTCCTATCGAGACCCTCGACTGCGACCCGCATCTCCGCCTCGCTCGAGGGTAGCGGAACTACCCTCGAGCAAGCAACGCACCTCCGCCTCGCTCGAGGGTAGCGGAACTACCCTCGACCAAGCAACGCACCTCCGCCTCGCTCGAGGCCACCCCTCGGCATATGGACAAACAGCCCCGCTGCTTGCCGTACGAGGGAATTAAAAGCCGACCACTCCTCCACGGCGCCCAGGACAGACGGTGTCAGACCACCATTCCTCATGATGGCTGCGACCGGAGTCCCATCCGCCGACTTCGGCCACTGCTCCGCCATCCCGGACGCTGTGGCGGCACTGTGGAACTTGCGACGCGCTCAGCACAGTCCCCGTTACTATTCTGCTAACTCCGGTTGACCGGACTCCACCTCATCATACGCATGGCCCCGGACCTGCCTCCTGCCTGGGAAAGGACCCGGCGATGCCACGTACCCCTCCTCGAGGGATGCTCAGCACACGCAGCTGAAGTCCCGGACCTCCCACCTCGAGGGGTCCGGGGCCTCCACGCAACCCCCGGACCTCCTTAGTACGCACACCGGTACTTTGTCCAGAGGGGTCCGGGACCGCCGCGTGCCTCGCCACCGCTGGGGGCACGCAGGACCCTGACCTGCAGGGCCCACGGAACGCCATATCTGGAGGCCCGTACACCCTACGGTGACGACCACGCCGCCTGTAGGGGCTGGCAGGACGCCGGCGCGATCTCCGCAGGACCAATGACGATATCCAAGACGACTGCCACGCCTGACGCCATGCCCCACGGTGTACTTCCTACAGTGTTCGGTCATTGTACCCCCGCGATTTAGGGGAAAACTACGACTTCTACGCCCCCACTCATGTACACCGCCCCTCCTTGTGACTATAAAAGGAGGAGGCGGGCTTCCTTTAAGGGGGCGGACGAACTGGCTGACTCCCTTTTTCGGACGCTTCTGGACATCAGCTACCACGGTCACCTACATTCACGATCATCGCCATACCCGACTCCTCTTCTAGCAGAGACCTGGGAGCTTCCCTCCCTCTCTCGCCTCGCTTGTACCCCCTACTACAAGCACTCCGGGTGCAAGATAATACAGTACCTTCGCACACCCCCTTTGCTGGACGTACGGCCCCGCGGCCGGAACCAAGATAAACTATGCGTTACTGTGTTGCCTCTTGCATCATCATCTGGGACGAGGAAACACGCATCATTTACTAGTTGGGATCCAGACCCCCGGGTCGGGACACCGACAGTTGGCGCGCCAGGAAGCGGACGCTGCGTGACATTTTCTCTCTTTGATCTCCAGGGATGGCGGGCAGATCCAACCCATACCCTATGGGTGTCTCGGATCCACTCCCAGCTGGACACATGATCTGGTTCGGGAGTCTCGAGTTCAGAGCAACCGGCAACGGTTACCTCATGCAGCTCCTCTCGCCCAGATGCAACCTCGTCGCTCCGACACCACCAGCCCAGCGCAACAGGCGTTCGGGCCACCGTTCGCGACAAGCACGCACGGAGCGGCGCCGTGCGGCACGCCATAGCTCCCCCACGTGGGTTGAGGCTGGCATGTCGCAACTCAGCATCGCGGCCAACGGGGCCATCGCCTCGTCACCACGTGCCTCGGCGTCATTTGCGCCGGCATCATCATCTGCTGCAGCACCTGTGCTTCCCAGGGGGGCTCGACCTCGCCGTCGCCTTTTCCCTTCGGGATGCGCAACACTGCCACCTATGCCTCTTCAATCAGCACCATCTTCGCCGAGTATGAGGGTCTACCGGGTCATCATCTTCTGTCGATCCGCAGCCTCATCGCTTTGTCTCCTGACGAATCCTAACCCCAAATGGCGAGCTCAATCGCCGACGACATCAACTTCTTCATGAACAACTTCACGGCCGAGGAGGCCGAGGACTACTCCGGGGTCCATGACCCCATCACTTTCCGCTCGTTCCAGCTGGCAACGGCTTACTGCCTCACCTGCTCCGAAGACTCCAGCGAGGGGGATTATGATCCCGCCCGGGAGTGCTTCATGGTCCAGCTGGCGGACGAGCAAGACGACAACGCTCCGGGTGATGCCGGGAATGGCGGGGCGAACGCGCAGGTGAACCAGCCGGTGGAGCCACCTGCAGCCCCTTTTTCTTCGTCAAGCTCGGCGGCGCGGCAAGCTCAGCTGGCGCAGCTCAAGGAGCTTCAAGCCAAGCTCGACGAGCAGCGTCGGCAGACCCAGGATCTACGCACCGCACTCGAGCAGCAGCGCACCGTGCGTGGTGCACGTGCCCAGGCGGCGGCGCGCGTCGCTAGGGAGCGCATCCTAGCCGACGACGACGTCGATAAACCCCCAGAACTGAAGACGGCCGGCGAAAAACTCATCGCTGCGGCCTACCTACTTCAAGCCATGCCCGAGCCTCGACGCCTTCGGGCCGCAACTTGCGCCGCGAGGCACAGGTGCTCATCGAGCAAGCTGCCGTGCAGCAGGCCGAGAGCTCTGCGTCTCGTATGCCCCCATTCATGTACACCACCCCTCCTTGTGACTATAAAACAATGTTTTAAATAGCGGGCTAAGTCATTTAGCTATCGATGTCCAAAAACGAGCTATAGCCAGCTATAGCGGGCTATAGCGGTAGCTAAGAGCTAAATTGTACGTGAAAAACTTAGCTAAATTTCTCTCAAACAGCTATAGCCGGAAATAGCGGAAGCTATAGCCGGAGATTTAAAACCTTGCTATAAAAGGAGGAGGCGGGCTTCCTTTAAGGGGGCGGACGAACTGGCTGACTCCCTTTTTCGGACGCTTCTGGACATCAGCTACCGCGGTCACCTACATTCACGATCATCGCCATACCCGACTCCTCTTCTAGCAGAGACCCGGGAGCTTCCCTCCCTCTCTCGCCTCGCTTGTACCCCCTACTACAAGCACTCCGGGTGCAAGATAATACAGTGCCCTCGCACACCCCCTTTGCTGGACGTACGGCCCCGCGGCCGGAACCAGGATAAACCGTGCGTTACTGTGTTGCCTCTTGCATCATCATCTGGGACGAGAAAACACGCAGCATTTACTAGTTGTGATCCAGACCCCCGGGTCGGGACACCGACAGGTTCAGTTGAACGATGTCTTTCAGCATAGATGCGATTGTATAGTGGCTTTTGGCAAAGCTCGCGTTCCAACGGTGTCTCAGGGCAAATTTTGCCCTGGAATACTCTTTTAGGAGGCTGGAAGGGGTTTGCCACTGACTGGCTGGGCCGCCGAACGGCTGGCCAGCCGATTCAGCCCAGCCAGCCAGCCCAGCCATCCTTCCGAACAGCCTAGTGACCGGACATGTGAAATTCGCCGCTGCTGACTACCTGTTCTCTCAGTACCTTACAGTAGTGAATACCCTGTCTTGTTAGAAGGAGATTTTTGCTATTAGATAGCCCCAAACCTTGTCAGTCAGGATTTTAGTTGCTTCTTTGTAGGCGGATATTGAACTCGCTCTCTGTAGGTTATGGGTATCGGGTCAGCCTTCCTTATCGGGGAACCCTTCCTTCTCACTCCGCTTTTTGACCAGCTTTTTATCCAGCTCTTTTGCCGAAGGCTCGCCTACAAAAGCAGAGCTAAGGGTAAGAAAGCTAGTAAGAAGCTGGCTAAAGGACGGATCGAGTAAGAAACCCCATATTTTGGTCATAACATTGATTTGAACTAAAGAAGGAAATTTTTTTATTTTAAAAGAGAAGGGATTGGAATCTCTATTCATCTCTTTTTGTTACATGAATATTTTTTCTCTCTCTTGTTCATAGATCTTGAAAGCGGATCAATAGAAATTTCTCAAAGGATCTATCTATAGAAAGATCTAGATCTCTATCATCATCTATCTCTATATCTAAATATGGAAGAACCCTCGAAGCCTGCTGACCTGACCACTGACCGCTGGCCCGTTCGACGGCGGACTTGCTGTTCGACTCGACGTGCGAATCCAGCACGAGGCAAGAATGTTTGAACGCTCCGGCTCGTCCCTCTACTCTCCAAAAGTGAGGCTGCCGTCGCCGGCCACTGCCAGGAACCACAAGAAACCTTTTTCTGCCTGCGATTGCCGGTAAGACATCACTCACAGAAGATCATTGACAAGTAAGAGGGAAATTATTGTCAAATTACACAATCATAGTATTGTTTTTTTGTTCCAATATGTAAATCCTAAGATTATAGTATTATTTTTTCACCTGTAAACTATTGCTGAACCCTCCGAATTTAATGAGTCTACTCTGGCAATATATGGTGGGGACTCTCTCCCCGTTCACATCAAAAAAAAATTACACAATCATTATCGCCCAAGACATGGACCAGCAACCTTCGTAGGTAACAACATTGGCTGTGTTTGGTTGTAGGGTGAAAAATTTTTCACCCTACTTTGACCACTGATTACGAGTATTAAATAAAGTCTAATTACAAAACCACATCCACAACCCCGTGTAAATTGCGAGACGAATCTAATGAGGCCTTTGACCGTGTGATTAGAGAATGATTACTGTAGCATCAATATAGCAAATCATCAATTAATTACCATCATTAGATTCATCGCGAAAAGTTACACCGTCCCTGAAAAAATTTTGCAAATAGACTTCATTTAGTACTCCATGCATACGATATTTTCTTTTCGAAAAACGTGCACGAAAATAACCAAACACGGCCAATAATCGGTGGTATTCGGTAGTCGTTCGGGTTTCAGAGTTCAGACTACCGAAGTTGCTGGGAAGGGGGCTCCAAAGTGGCTGCAACAGCAAACAAGCCAACAACAGCCTGCAACGTTGATGGTTATGTCTGAAGAAGACTGTAAACAGTTAGTTACTCAAAAGCAGAAAATTCAATGTGTTCTACAATCTCTACAATCTGGGCAGATCCTTTTGAAGGCTAGTTTGCAGTACTGAGAGCCTCAAACAATCTCTTCTCTCACAGAGAAACAATACAAGCATAAACGATGCCTGATTTATCATATATATGGGCGATTAACAGGACAGGGTTAGATGCAAAATGTTAGTTCCTAGCTCGTAGCAACATTGAGAAGAGATGTTGTGTACTACTCCCTCCTTCCCTGTTTATAAGGCATGGTGGAACATGACACGGTCTTCTAAACAACACTTTGACCATTTATTTATCATATATTATATCATTTTTGATTATAAACTTATAATCATTGTAAAATATATTTGATTATGAATCCAATCATATGAAATTTGCATTATAAAAATAAAAATTTAATAGTCAAATTATTGGTCAAAGATGACAAGGTTTGAATCTTGATATACGTGTATGCCTTATAAACAGGGAAGGAGGGAGTAACTGCTATCTTGCTGGTACTATGAAAGCAAAACGCATAGAGTCAACAACATAAAAAAAATCTTCTAAACAGGGTACGGCGAGTTCTTATCTACACGGAATTCAGAATCAGCTGACGCTAGGATAAGTTTCAGTGGAAAAACAACCCGTATTCGTCATGCTTAAACTGAACCGTAGTCTCAAGTACCACAAAATCCACACTTTGGGTCAAGAACATAACTGATTGAGACGACCAAAAGAGGAAAAGAAAAGGCAGTTAGCGGTTGGAAATAAATGGGTCAAGGATATAAATGCTCGGTGCCTCGGTTCAAGTACCTGGCTGTGCAAATAAATTCGGAGTTATCCGGAGGTGCCAATAGTTTCTTCGGGTCCTGTTTAGATCTTTACATGTAAACACAAAAAAGCCGTAAACGCATTAAAGTGAAACAGAATCTTGCTAATTTGAAGCACTAAATGAAGTCTATTTACAAATTTTTTACATGGATGGACTGTAAATCGCGAGACGAATCTAATGAGCCTACTTAATTCATAATTTACAATAGTGATGCTACAGTAACCATCCGCTAATTATTGATTAAACATGGATTAATTAGCATCATTAGATTCGTCTCGCGATTTACAACCCATCTATGCAAAAATTTTTGCAAATAGACTTCATTTAATACTTCAAATGTCTTGTTTACATCTTTACAAGTTTTTGCAAAATGAACTAAACACACCCTCAGTATCCAGCTATCTACATCACCATATGTTGCACAGAAGAAGGATCACATCATTCACATTCTATCGTTATACAAATACAGTAGCACCCATCAATCATTAATCCCCGTATTCACTGGCATCCAGCTCCACCTCTAGCCCAATAATATTTTCCTCTCACACCATTCCAGCCACAAGCTCCAGCTCCAGACAGCCCTACAGTATTTTTCTCTCACACCACTCCAACCACCAGCTCCAGCTCCAGCCTGCCGAACGCAGATTGGATGTTGCGGCAAACCAACCCTCATGCATCAGAATTCACAAGTTGCACTACAACACAGAAATTCACAAGTTGCATGGAATTCCCGATACTGTAAACTTCACACCGGAAATTTCTTAGAAACAGTAATCTTTTATGGGTTCATTTCCTTTTCTGCATCCTCTTTACAAAAGCAGAAAGTTTCTGAAGGTATCAATCACTACACGGCACGGCACATAGCACGCTGTCGAGCACCGAACGAGAGAACCAAACCTGTATGGTGTGTTGCCCACGCGTGGGCAGGATCGCGGCATCATCTCGCCGAGACGGCGACGGCGGCGCGGCAGACGGGGCAGGCGGGCGACCTGGCGAGCCACCGGTCGACGCAGGCGGCGTGGAACGCGTGCCGGCAGGCCGGCATCGCGCGCCACCGCTCCCCGGCGCGCGGGGCCTCGAGGCACACGGCGCAGGGGGAGGGGGTCCCCCCGCCGTCGCGTGGCGGGGAGGGGAAGGCGAAGGTCGGGAGGCGGCGGAGGTCGTCGGGCGAGAGCCCCGCGCGGAGCGGCGACGGCGGCGGGGCCGGGCCGCGCGACGGGACGCGGTAGCGGCTGCCGCGGTGGTGGCGGAAGGCGCGCGCGGCGACGACGAGGACGAGGAGGAGCACGGCGGACGCGGCGGCGAAGAGGAGGAAGATCGCGACCGCGGCCGCCATCACCGCCGCGCGCACGCCGAGGGACAGGATGCGCGCGCCGGCGCCCTGGGGCCGGAGCCCGGGGCGCCCGCGCTTGGCGACGTCCCGATCATGCAGAGGGGGAGGGGGAGCCCCGGGCTCCCCAAGCAGCGCGGGCGCGGCGGGGACGACGAGCTCGGCCGCGGCAGGCGGGGCCATTTCGGATGAGGCGGGCGGCGTCCGCGGCGCGGCTCGCGGGAGCACTGGCTCGGCGGCGTGGCGTGGGCTTGGAATATCCGGCGGGGGGAGATTTTGGGGGAATTGGAAGGGCACCCCCGTCCTATGTTGAGCTTTTGGCGGGGCGGGTCGGCGTGAGGGCAAACGGCTTTTGTAAGCAGCCGGGGAAATTAAATGCAAGTCAAATGATTCGCTATCTGGTCTTCCTTCGGACTATACCACTCGAACGTGTTGAGTACGCAGTGGTTGCTGTCATTTTGTGATCATAATAATAAAGGAGTGTTTTGGAATAGGAACTTAAAAAAAGTCCCAGAGATTTTTTAGTATTTAAAAATATTAAATAAATATTAATTATAAAACTAACTGTAGAATCCTGGGGCTAAACTGCGAGACGAATCTAATGAAGTATCTTAATTCATAATTAGCGAAAGGTACTGTAGCATCACTGTAGCAAATTATGAATTAATTAGGCTCATTAGATTCGTCTCGCGAAAAAGCACTCAGCTGTTAAAAAAATATTTATAAACAGATTTTATTTAATATCTTAAAATAATAAAATTCCTTTTGATGTGATAGGGACTTCTGAAAAAAGTTGGAATCCAAACAGGACCTAAGGTCCTTAAACCAATCATGTCTCATCTGGAATTTAAGGATTGTTGGATGCGTGTGGATTGAAACGAAACGACGAATGAGTCTACCAGAATCGTTTTTGTTTTTCTTGAAAAGTTTGCGGGAGCAATGTTTTGCTTCTACGGAGTATGTTATATTATCATTGTTCATTTGGCTTGTCAGCCAATCAGCGAGCATTGTTTTTCTCTCATATTAAATCAGCACCAGCCACTAACTACGAGCCAGCCTGTAGTACTTTTCTCTTCATAATCTTATACCAAATCAGCATCAGCCACCAGTCACAATCAAATGAATAGAGTGATTGTCATTTAAGAGGCAAGTTCAAAGTGTTACAAGGGTGGTAAATGGCCTTAATTTTTTGCCTAGATAATCTAAATGCCGGGCTTTAAAAGGATCGGGCTCTAATTTTATTTAATTTTGAGCTAAAAAATAGGAGCCAACTAAGATTGTGAAGAGCATTAGGGCCATGAACCATTACCACCCTACAGTACTGATATTATATAAAATGGAACAAACTCAAATTCTAGAAGGCTCCTCTCATTGATCTCAACTTTGATCGCGTGTTGTACCTTCAGCGGTGAACCAAATTTCTAATCGAACATACGTCTATTCCTCTCCTTCCGGATAATCTTTTTCTTATCATGCTACGTTAGACGTATAAACATTTTAAATGTGTCAAGTTTGTGAAAAAAAAATACTACATCCGTTTCAAATTGTACTATATATTTAAAAAATATCTATTTAAGAAAGTTAACACATATACAATTTGGAATGGAGAAAAACTTAGATATGCTCTAGAAAAATCTATAAGTTCTTTTAACTAAGTTAAGGATGATTTGTAATGTTTTAGATATTGGTTAACATTATATGAATTGTAACTAAGTTTAGGACCGTGCGCGCGGCGGGACAGCCAGAGCCAGGAAGCGGAGCAGCAGAGCGGAGCCTCCGCGGCAGCTTCACCCGCCACCCGCTGGCCCGCGCTGTCCTCGTTGGCCGTTGGCCGCCAGCATGTGGGGTGGGATTCGACGGCAAAAGCTTCCATGAATGAAGAATGGTGTGGAGGGTATATTCGGGCATCAAAATTTTTAATTGGGGGATCGGTAGGGGCGGCAGCCCGGAGGGCACTCGTATCCTCAGCTGGGCAGCGTCCGGTTAAGCTGACCGAGATAAGGTTGCGGCTCTCTTTTTCTTGGCACCAGAGAACAAAAAGAAAACGAAAGAAAAACCAAGTCAAAGTTGTCTTTTTTCCCCTTTTTTTCTCTCTATGTATATCCGTTAGGATTAACAAGACTTCGAAGAGGCTTGAAGGGACGTGTTGTTTGTAGTGGGTTCATTATGAGGCGTCACTAATGTCTCTCGTTAGTAATGAGTTTCAGTGAAACTTTCATGAGCACAACTATCTAGACTGGAAACTAGATAATTACTTAGACCGGGAACCACATCCCATGAAAACTCTATCATTTTCTCTCTATGCCATATCAACAAAATTGATGATATTTATACTATGAAACTCTCATTAACTGGACGTGTTATCCCTCATTAGTATTGCGAGTAAATAAGAACCGTCACTTGCCATCATTAATGACAACTTTTCCATGTCAGTGGCTAATGTGAAAATTTGTTGTCACTAATTAACTTCTAGTGCCATTACTAATAAGGTTTGGATTAGAGCTGGATGAATAACTCATCGCTCGTTAGCTTGCTCGCCTCAGCTCATTATGTTTTTTCTAACAAGTTAAATTAGTATTTTTGCTCGTTAATATAACGAGCTAGCTCAAGTTGACTTGTGAGCAACTCTCGAACTTAACGAGCCGCGGAGTAGAACCAGTCCAACAGGCTGCACGCAATGTCTAGAAGGCCAAAACACGGGCCAATGCTTTAATGGCCTCGTTGACTCAACAACCCTAGGCTCAATCCCCTCGCGAGTCATGACTGTAGCATCCATCCGCCCCTTATCCGTCCCTCTTTTTTTTTAGGAATATAGCAGGTGCTCTGCTTATGCATTATAGTTGGGAGCAAGATATGTAACGAGCTCCAACAAGTTGTTCAAGGTTTTTTTTTTAGGGGAAAACTATGAAGGAGTTCTCCACAGCACTTCAAAATATTATAAATAAAAGAGCCAGCAGTACAGAGTCCAGAAATACATACAAATGGGAGGGAGAGGAGAGAGAGGTGTGTGTGGGTGTGTGGGTGTGGGGGGGGGTGAGGATTGGAGTCCTATACAGAGACTACTTCAGAAAGATGATAACCAAGCTCTAACTAGAATGTCTCTATCATGATTAAACCTAAGGAGTTGAAGCTGCACTTGATCTCTGAACCTCACGGTCCAAAGATAGAAAGTTGGCCGGATACCATCAAATGTAACAGCATTTCTGAGTTTCCAAATCTCCCAGGCAGCAATCAAAAAGATTTCCATGAAGAAAGGGATCTGAGAAGCCCCTCTCGCCTGTAATATTCTAGCATGAATATCCAACGTCAAGTCCCAAATAAATTGCAGCTTCTGCCAGCATCGCACCGCAAAAGGGCATGAAAAAAAGAGTTGATTAATGTCCTCTTCTGAGCCAGTAGCACATAACACACAAGCCACCCCCGATTGAATATTGAACTTCCTTCTTCTGAGCATAACTCTTGTATTCAGCCTATCTACCAGCATCAGCCAGGCAAAGACATTTGACTCGTGGCGTGCACTGACTTTTCCAAAGGATAGAGAAAGTTCTCGGCACCTGCAGAGTAGTGAAGGCCATGTCATAAACTTTCTTGGAGGAGTAATTTGCATTCCCCCAAATAAAAGTCTAGCTATCCTCTGAGTCAGGCAAGTAGTCAATAGTTGAAATCAGGTCTTGCATGTTCATTAACTCCTCAAAGGCAATCTGTGATAGAGGAAGGTTGATCACAGAAACCAGATCAGGTGCCAGCATTATGTTCTGAATAGAAGCTGAAGGATTAGCTACAGACTGATAGAGGTTTGGAAATGCCAAAGCCAAAACCACAGGCCCCCATAAGTCCTCCCAAAAAAGAATAGATGAACCATTGCCCAGAGAACATCTTGCAATACCTCTGTAAAGAGTGTTCAGTCTGAAAACATCCTTCCACCAAAAGGAGCCAATCTCTCGTGAAGCATGAGGCACTCTATTTTTGTAGTAGGTGTTCCAAATTAAGGTCACCCAAGGGATGTTCTGTTTAGAGTAAAACTTGTGAAGTTGTTTAAGTAGAAGAGCATCGTTTTGGATTCTCAGGTTCATTACACCAAGACCTCCTTTACCTTTTGATTTCTGCACCATATCCCAAGCAGCTAAGTGGCCACCCTTTTTATCCACATCTTTCCCTCTCCAAAGGCACTGTTTTCTTGCCTTGACAATATTATCTATCACTCCCTTATGCAATTTAATTGTGCACATTGCATAAATAGTGACAGGTGTGATCACTGAATTAATGAGCTGCAGTCTTCCAGACAGTGAGAGCAAGGAGGAACATCCATTTTCTATCTTTACCATCAGAGAGGACATATCTTCAATTTTCGGTTTAGTGGTACCCATGGGGAGCCCTAGATAAGTAAAGGGCATAACACCAGTAGAACAACCAAAAGTTGCAGCCAGATGACGTATTCTTTCTTCAGACACATTAATTGGAATCATAGAGGATTTGCCATAATTAACATGTAGTCCAGTAGAGGTAGAATAAGTATGCAGTAGAGCTTTCAAACAGACTAGTTGTTTTGCATCTGCTTGAAGAAGCAGTAGGGTGTCATCTGCATACTGTACAATATGGAAATCCATATCATCTATTGGCAAGGGGCTTTGAGCAATCCATCTCTATAAGCTTTATTAATGATACATTGCAGCAGGTCAACAGCTAAGACAAAGAGCAATGGCGATAAAGGGTCACCCTGACAAACACCCCTTTTGCATTGAAACTGCTTACCAGGGACCCCATTAAGCAGAACCGAAGAGCTCCCAGAATTCAGAATTAA
Source organism: Panicum virgatum (assembly GCF_016808335.1). Lineage (NCBI taxonomy): Eukaryota > Viridiplantae > Streptophyta > Magnoliopsida > Poales > Poaceae > Panicum > Panicum virgatum. The sequence goes on from NC_053145.1 coordinate 5,920,973, forward strand.
TTGCATCCACTTGATCCATCTTTGTGGAAAACCAAGACTATCCATCATTGCCAAAATTGTGGAATGTTCTATTGTATCAAAAGCTTTAGCAAAATCTAGCTTAAGAATAATAATCTCCCTCTTTGACTGGTGACATTGATTGATATACTGAAAGGACCAAGCAAGACAATCTTGTATGGTTCTACTTCTGATGAAACCATATTGGTTGATATGAATTAACTCAAGGATCACCAACTGAAGTCGATCTGCCAGGATCTTAGTCAAGAGCTTAATAGTACTGTTGAGCAGAGAAATTGGTCTATAATCATTGACAGATTTAGAATTGTTAATCTTTGGCACCAGTGTAATATAAGAATTGTTGATGGACTGAAGATCCAGTTCCCCATTATAGAACTCCTCACATAGTTTATAGAAATCGGGCTTGATAATGTCCCAACACTTCTTCATGAATAGACCATTGAAACCATCAGGACCTGGTGCCTTGTCTGATGGCAAGTGCTTGACTATCAGATCAATTTCTTCCTTGAGAAAAGCCATTACTAAGGCACTGAGGTTAGGGTGTCTGTGTACTAGCTCAGAGATGTTGAAATGCATAGTTGGGTTGGAAGTAACCCCCATTCTGTTCTTGAAAGATGTCCAAATTAGAGCAGCTTTACTTTCATGATCAGAGACAAAAGACCCACTATCATCTAACAGTTAGGGAATGGAATTTCTTCTGAAGAGTTGTCATTGCATGAAAATACTTAGTGCACTTATCCCCAAACTTGACTCTATTAACTGTATGTCTTTGCTTCCAATAGATTCATCCCCAAATTTGACTCTATTAACTGTATGCCTTTGCTTCCAATAGATATTCCTGCATCTTAACAAATGCAACAATTTTGCTTTTATAATGGTCCTGAAATTCCATTCTGTCAAAAAGAGAGATCTGCACTCCTCCAGGGAGTCCAAAAAGAAAATGACTTTGTTACAAAGATCCACTAGGGTATTTAACTTAGATAGTGATCTACTCCGGTTTTTGAGTGAGTGCCTAAGGTTTTTCAGCTTCAGTGATAGGGTGGCAGCATAATTGTTTCTAACTTGCCTAGGGGAGAGCCAACTTTGCTTAACTGTATCAATGAATCCTGGATGATCAGTCCAAAAATTCTCAAATATGAAAATCCTGGATTTCGGGATGTGAGATCCAATCATTATTTTGCAAGGGATGTGATCTAAAATGGGTTTAGACATAGGATGTACAGAGGTATTTGGGTAGGTTGTAGTCCAATTCACTGATATAGAGAACCAATCAAGCTGCTCAAGCAAAGGATCTTGCTGCATATTACTCCAGGTGTAAGCTCTTCCTTTTAGTGGCAATTCAATTAGGCCTAACTGAACAATAGCATCATTAAAGATGAAAGTGTCTTGAATATTTCCACCAGGTCTATTTCGGTCATCTAGAGATCTGTAGAAATTAAAGTCCTCCACCAAGATCCAGTTTTCATCATCCCCAATATTAAGATTTTTCATCCAGTCTATAAAAAGACTTCGCCCTGGCTCAGAACATGGACCATAAACCGAAGAAAGAAACCAAGTTTCATGATTATGAATAGAGGTGAGGGAGAGGGTTAGAGAAAATTGCTGCTTCTCTACCACAGCTCCATTGAAGATGGAGCTATTCCAGATAACCAAGATACCCCCCGAGTTGCCAATAGATGGAACATATTCAAAACTGTCTAAACGTCTTGGAGCAAAATTTCTGATGTAGGGGGGGATCAAAAGAAGCTCTTTTGATTTCTTGCAGACAGACTACTGCACAAGAACTTTCATCAATTTTATTTCTAAGAGCATCCCATTTACTCTGACCATTTATCCCTCTAACATTCCAACATAGTATATTCCAGTTTCTATTCAAGGAAACAATCGAGGTATAGAGAGCAAAGCAGAAAACACCTAGTGTTTCTGGGATAGAATCCAGCGAAAACAACATTCAGTACCATCACAGAGAGAAAATAGTCTGGAAGGACCAGGCTATTAAGCAGACCCATAAATATAGCAGAAGCCATCATGTAGTTCACAGACCATAAGACCAAGTAAACAAACATCCAGGGAATATTACATATCACCATAAAGCCATAGTAGTGCCAAAAGGTAGTCTCAAACCTAGCCAGCCAAAATAGCAAAAGACAGATAGGAAGCACAAGGTGCCAAAAGAGCTTAGTTTTGTGAATTATCATTGGGAACCACATCATTCTTCTCTGCAAGCAGAGCTTGATCAGTTAGCTCCTCAGGAGCAACTTCACAGAGAACACCCAAGCTCTTCAGAATTTCTTTAGGGATTGGCCCAGGGATAGCATCATATGTTGGCTTGGGTGGGTTATCAAGTATCTGCAAACTTGACTTGTCTTTTTGTGACACTTCTCTCCATTCTCTTTGCTTCTTTCTTGGATTTGCTTCAAGCTCATAGAACACACTGTTTGCATTGTTGCTCAGCCTAGAGCTGCGTCTGCAGGAAGAAGCTTCCAGAGGCTTGTCAGGGTTGCTAGCTGAGATTATCTTTGGCAAGGTGACCACTCTGGATCCCTGTGTTTGCAGCTGAGAAACTTTTGCCTCATGTGCAGACAAGTCTGAGTCAGAGACCATCTGTTCTTCATGTAAGTTTCCAGACATCTGAGACCCAGAATTAGTTGAATCCTGGTTTTGTGCCTAAAGTGAGATCAGCACTGCATGTAGAGTAGGCCTGAAAGGAATCAGAGCAAGGACATTGCTGCCAACTGCAGGTTCCTCTGCACTATCCTTTGACATTTCAGAGTACACAGAACTGAAGTTAACTCTGTCCAACACTAATGGAAAGTGCAGTTGTGGGGAGACTGTAGGAGCATTAAGTTTGTCAAAAGCAATCCTTTCCAGGTTCTGCAACTGTAGGGGAAGCTGAACATTTGAGCCAGTGCCAAGAGAAGAGATCTCCTCTGAAGAGGAAGAGGATCTAGCAAACTTGCCAACAAGAACATCATCAATATTAAGTGTAATATCTAGACCATGTGCCCTCAGATACTGTGCTATGGATCCAGACTGATCAAAACAGATTTTCTGTTGCTGAACATCTGTCAATGATTACATAAGATGATTCCGCGATACAAAAAACCATGCTTTAGTGTGAATATTGCAGAAAAAGATCTAGCGGATTTGGCTTTTAATGGCTTGCGCTCTCACATCAAAGAAAAATTAGAGGGCTATGATTTTTTTTATTGTTACTCAGGTGCATCAAAGAGCTTTGGCTATAGAAAGCCGAAGCAAAGAGCCTCAAGAGTCTCATTGACATCATCGTTCTAGTGTGCATACTTTAGAATGCAATTCAGATTGTTCGGACGATGAGTCTAAAGATGTATATGTGTTGTCGGTCGAAACCCACCGGCGAGCAGCGACAGGCAACACGAAGAGCCCGGAGGTTGCCGGGGCGCTGGCAGGCACTGCTCCCTCGTCGACGGCCCGCAATTCCAGCAACGCGCCGCGGCTTGTGAAGACGCAGGGCGTGCCACCTGACCTATACCCGATCAGGAAGGTGTGGACGTGCTTGCGATGATTGACCTGCATACACAAACACGTGGAAACGTAAGTCCGAGCCGTAGTCGGCTCCCCGGGACGACTCTTGCATCGGCTTTAAAGAGCCTATCGAGTCCCGGTGTCAGATGGGATCTGTTGCATCCGGATGTTGACAAATAAAGCAAATAACTGTAAAACTGCTTCAATTAAATCTAATTGATCTAATCCACAACGGTAAAAGCTTCATTGCTAGATCGGAACATCCTACACGTAACTGGGCCTAATGAACGTAGCAGATAACTAAATCATAACAAAAAATAGAGGCCTAAGAACAAGCGAGAGCCGATTCCCGGATCAATTCCCTGTTAAGACTAAGATAAAGCATCTAACACGCCATCGGATCATCCAACCCGTTTTCAAGGCCTAACCCAGCAGATATTACGCCGACTCTTAAGAATAAGAGCAAACCGTAACAGATCAGATCTACTAACTCTATGCAACAAGAGCTAGTATAAGATGATAGCATGATTGCGTAAAGACAACATGATATTCGTAGACAAAAAGCAACAAAGCACGGTAAATCTACTAAAAGTCATGCTACGAACATCAGGATAACTAGTACTACTCGCCATAAAAAACGCTTCAGTACGAGTAATACCAAGGTAAAGGTAAGAACAACGCTGCCCTGATCGCAAGAAGCAATTAGGGCAGCATGGCGCTTACTTGGAGAAAACCCTAGAATTAGGGGTGGCGATGCGCCGAGATTGTTGTTTGTGAGACGTGATGACGTTCTTCTCTACAAATGTCATAGGGTACATATTTATAGTCCGGAGACTTCTTGCCGTGCAAGGCAACCTCTAAACTCTTTCCTAAACGAAGACTAGAGATAGATTACAACTCAATAAAGACTCGAAGATTAGATAACATGATCTGGACTCTTCCCTCCACTGGTCCAGATCTTCATGAAGCTTCCAAATATCAGCCGAAACATGCCGTATAATTGTGGCAGATTCTGGTCATCCTATTGTTTCGGCAGTTCCTGTCAACTCCGAGCGAATTTGGACGTGATTCCAGCTGTATTAGAAAGCTTATCTCCTTAGCTTTCCATTCATATCTAGAACATCCAAAACGGAGTCCATATGTGGCCTGAGTGTCCATTTTTGTGCGGCCACTTCCTGCAGTCCGAACCAGCCTCGCGAATAGACTGGGCTTCAACATGGATTAGGCCCGTGACCCCATCTCAGCTTGACCCTTGAGTGCCCAATTATAATTGTATTTGGCCAAACTTATGATATAAGCCTGGCTAAGTGGATTCCTTTACCGTGGGCTTCTTCTGACATTTGGCCTACCAATCCTGGTCAAATTCTGGCGATAACAATATGCTGCTGAGTTTGTTTGGCCATCTCAAGCCAAACCATTTACTTGTTCTGCTCTTGAGCCGATTCACAAAAATCGGCAGGATGAAAAATTTAGTTTTGATGTATCCAAGTGCGAAAGGATATTTGATGAGTTATATAGGATTGGATACGTCAAGATGTCACATACTTTACCGCCATTTGAATAATTGAAGCGGCGAGCATATTGCAAATTTCATAATACTTTCTCGCATGCCACTAATGATTGCAATGTGTTACGTAGACAAATTCAATTGGCCATTAATGAAAGACGATTGGTTATTCCTAATATGCAAATTGATCAGAATCCTTTCCCGGTGCATATGTTGGAATTGAATAATCCCAAAGTGTTAGTTCGGCCAAGTCAAGTCGAGTCGACAAAAGGGAAAAATGTAGTTATTGGTGATGAAAGACCTGAAAATACTCGGGGGGGCAAGACAAGAAGAAGAAGACCGACAACAAGTCGTCCGGTTTGACCGGCCATAGCGGCAGTCTGACCGGTTCGACTGGTCTGACCGGTCATGGGACCGGTCTGATCGGTGCGCCCAGTAAATCTGGGAACTCCTCCAAAATCAAGACAACGCCGAGTTTTAAGGAACTCTTGGCCAAATATGAGAAGGAAGGGAGTGCTCAGAGACAGAAGGGGCGACCAAGCGAAGTCAGGGATATGGGATCATCGTCAGGACATCAAGAGCAATCGAGTCAAGGTAATTATACTTCATCTAGTAGACCGATTGCTCCATGGTATTGCTGGTATCCTTACTTTTATACACCTATGGATTATAGTAGGATGCATATGCAATCATATTATATTCAATATCCCCCTATGTATCCAAATCATGCATTACTACAAAGACCGATTGTTGCTAGCAATAATCCGGTCAAGCAAGATGTTGATTGCAGCAAAGAGAATGAGAAGAGCAAGGAGCAAGATTCAAAGTATTTATAGCCGAGGTATGCGCAAGAAGGAGGCATTGGAACAACAAGTGGAGGCCGTGCCAAAGACGTCAGCGACAATGAAGAAGGTGTGGCGGCCCAAACAAGTTGTTTCAACATCGACTTGAGCAAAACATGGCCGATAATTGTTTATCGCCTTTAGTACAAAAAATGACCGATGTAGTGTTAATCATCGCCCTTAGACAATTTTGGCTCAGAAAAATATTTTTTTGCAAGCAAGCTTTACCAAAAAAATAGGGGGGCATATGTTGACAGCCAAAATTGGCACCAACCGGTCTGACCGAGCGGTCTGACCGGTCGAGGCACTGTGGCCTATCCGACATGGACCGACCGGTCTGACCGGTACAGGTAGAGTCCGAGTACAACTAGGGTTTTTCATAGATTTAGATCTGTAAACAGGATTTCTTGCGGGATAAGTCCACCCCCACCCTATAAATATAAATGGTCACGGCCGATTAGGGAATCCAATCGAACAAAATCAATACAAACTCTACTTTTTATCCTCTTCTCCAAACCCTAACTTTTCCAACCCCATCTGCTGTTCTTCCTTCGTCTCCGCGACGTTTGAAGGCGTTCTAGGTGGCCTGCCGATCCTAGAATAACCCTACGTGCACCTACCCTGACGGGGTCCCTCCCGGGTTCGCGTTCGTCGGCCGTCGCCGATTCTCACCGGCGACCGGTCTGACCGGTTCCTTAGACCGGTCTGACCGCTCCATGCAGGGAGAGCTGCATTGAGCTCTTTCTCGCGCCGCACGATCTAGTGTGTTCGTGTATTGACCGAGATTTGCGTCAACACCTATCCCCAGCCACAGTTGCTTAGGGAGCGAAGGAGGCGACGCGCAGTTCCGGAGGCGTTTCCGCCGGCCCCTCTCCTCTGCCCAATTAGCTCCTAATTGATTAATAATCATTGGTTAACTCCTCCTATACCGCTCGAAAGTCGGATGAGATACCTTTTCACCTGCTTAATTGGGCACTGCAATCACGCCGTCTGCAGGAGTAAAGCAAATCATCTGATCCCTCTTTACTGTTGGGCGATGCAGGCTTGTGATTTTTGTGAAGAAATGGGCGGCTGGGGTGGCAGGCTGACACGCTCATCCCCGCGCCCGCGGGACCGTGCGCGTGGCGGGCCAGCCAGGGCCAACAAGTGCAGCGGTGGAGCAGAGCCCCCGCGGCACACGGCAGCGGCGATAGCTTCACCTTCACCCACCGGCCGCTGGCCCGCGCGCTATGCGGGGGCATCTATTTGTCGCTTCTGCGACTTTATGCGATTCAATCGCAGTCGCCGCCCCGCGCCTCGCTCCCCCGCCATCCCCCGCCTCCCCAGCTCCAGCGGCGCCCCCACCGCCTTCGCCGCCGCCCTCCACCGCTGCCAACCCTAACCAAGCATGCCACCATGCCGCCCGTCCACTGCCTCGTCCTCGCCGCCAGCCACTGCCCACCGGAGATCCTGCCCGGCCCGGCCGGCGGCGCTCCCGCGCCTCCTTGCCCTCCGCCAGCCGAACCATCACCGCCGCCCGTCCTCCGCCGCCCCCGCCCCCTCCTCTTCTATAGCCGGAGGCCATGGAGCCGCCCCGGACCCCGGCAACTCGGAACCTAAAGGCCGCCGCTGCCTGCCACCACCCCGGCCGCCGGTGACCTCACCGGCGGCCGCTCCCCCCACCTACCACCCCTGGACGCGGGCCACCCCCCTCCCCCAACCCTGCGGCCATAACCCTTGCGCACATCCAGAGGAGGAAGAAGCACAGTGACGTGCGGGCCCACCTGCCAGGGACGGCCTGTGACACCTCTGGTGTCAGTTTAACCAAAGCTAGTCAATTAACATAACTTCACACACAAATGAGCTAAGAAAATTTAGATAAGAACCCTATGTCTAGTTCTTGTAAACTTGTGTGTAAATATATGTGTGCATGTGTTTGAGTGCAATGTGTTTGAAAAACAATAATTGGTACCCTTTTAAACTTGACTTGACATGTGTGGTAAATAAGGCAATAAAATACACTTTTTATAATGAGCTATAAACTTGCTATGCAAATCAAACCCAAACTGGAAAGCCCTCAAATGCAAAGATCAATGGAACCATTAATTGATTTATGAAGAGCTACTAGTTTAAAAAAAATAAAAATTTGAACCAAAGGGTTAAACATTCCATTGGCTCATGATAACAAAGTTTTATACAAAACAATAATGCATCCTTGTATATGAGTATGTGTGGATATAAAACTTGTTCCTTTAATATTCTTGAACTTTCATGCTCTTTTTGTCACAAAAATTTAGTATAAAGACACACTCATATTTTTGTAACACATAGTTTAATTTAAAAGACTTTTTGGCAAATTCAAGATTTAAACAAATCAAATAGGAGTTCAATTTCTAGTAATAAGGAAGTTAAAAATAACTTCAAACCAATGCAAAGAAGCCTATGAAAATGAATAGACATATTCACCATGTCATGTTAAACAAAAACCTAGTTGAAGCCTAGGAGTAAAAGTGCCAAAATTCACATGAAATGATAAGTACTTTAAATGGCAGTTTTTGAAATAATTAAATAACTCTCAAACCATTGCTCTAATGAAAAGTGCATAACACGAAAGTTGTAGATCTCGAAAAACTAAGCAAAAATGGTATTCAACACTTTTTCATTTGAGGCCAAGAAGATGGAGAAAATTTGAAATTACAGAACTGGGTTTTGGAACTTTGGTCTAATTACGAAATTGCCACTGACCGATTCTTCCACCTCCGTCTCCCTGCACCTTGCCCACGGCGGCGCCGTACGCCGGCGAGGCCACCTGGCCACCCCACGCGTCGCGCCTCCGCCCAAAACCGCTCTCGCGCCCTGCCTGCGCCATCGCCCGCCACGGTGACTGCCATGGCCGGCCGAGCTGCCACGGCCGTGCGCGCCTCCCTCGGGCGACCCTTCCCCAGCAAACTTGCTCCCAGCTCGCCCTCCCCCTCACCCTTGGCCTATAAAAGGCCAGCACGACCCTTCTCGCGCGCTCAGGGAACTAGAGCCACCACCACCATGGCCGGCCTCCGCCGGAGCTCCGTGGAGCCGCCGTTCCGCCCCTCCTAGGCTCCAATAGACCCCCTGAACGGGTTCCTCTCACCGCCCTGCCCCTCACCGGCCAAGCCCCGCCGCCTTTCCCTCGCCGGAGTGGCGCCACCGCTGCCACCAACCACCGCCGGCTTCCTGCTCTCGCCAGCGAGCCGCCGCGGACCGCCTCCGCCCCCAACCCGGACCTCTACAGGTTCGCCTCGGCCTCCTTGTTCTCCTCCCCCACTTTCCCCTCGCCGCCGGGGCCGGACCTCGCCGGAAATCGGCGCGCCCTTCCCTCCCCTGCTCTGAATCCCAGCCAGGGACCTCGTTTGAGAAGAACCAAAATCTCCAGGGGTCAAACTGCAAAATGTGCTTAAACCTCAAAATAGCAAACTTCAAAAATGCCCAGACAATCGTATAAAAATCAGAAAAATACAAACTAAAATGTTTTGGAATCCTTGAAACAATAACTACAACTTTTGTTGCATTCACATGTTCATATTTTGCTTTTGTTTTAATCTGAGAAAAAAAAGAAAATCACCTTATGCATGTTCAGAATGTTCTACTCAGCAAATGACCTTAATTTTTGGATATGTCATCAATAATGGAATATTAAAATCACAGTAAAAATATGACACCCAACAAAAACAGTTATCATGTTGTAACAATCAAGATTCTCTAATCTGTTGATAGCTTTCTCGATTTAATGCTGGAAAATATGCACATGATATTGCTCTGGAATGTTTACTGAATACATGTTTAACTGAAATCTTGTTACTCCATAAATTTAAGATTTATTAGAGTTCATTTGCTATATACCATGATTTATGCTTGTTTAATCAACTTAATTCTTCATATAAAGTTCTTATGCTCAGAAAAATATATATTTATTTTTGAAGTCTCTTTTTAGCTATGTGTTCCTATCTAAAAATTTTGAGCTGCAGTTACTGAGTTTTGCTTTGGTGAATAATCATGCTTAGCATCTTAGGGCAAGATTTACTATTTTTTGTTCTGAGTAATCTACACCATAACTGATCTTGATTTTTTTTGGACATGATCTTGTATAGAGTATGTTCTATCTATATTAAAAAGTTCATATGCAGTACTGATTAAGTGAACCTTGAGGAATTTATGCTAATTCATGTTAAGTTAAATGCATAACTAATTTATCTTGTGGTTATAAAGCTCGATAATTTTTCTGGAGTATGTTTAGCTCATGAATAGGCTCTGGTAAAAATTTGAGAACCATATCCCTAGTAAAACTTTCTGTAGATTTAATCTTTGTAAATGGCTTGCTGTTTTTGTTCTTTTTGTCACCCCTGTTGTATAAGTGTATAAAATCTGGAAAAATTTCAGTGCTGAGTATATGATATGAAGTTACTCTCGTAAAATTTGTAGCTCCAGAACCCATATTAAACGTTCTGTACAAAAAGATGAAACAACTAGAGTAATCCACTTGCATGAATAGTTATAGTTTTTGCTTTATGGTTATATGCTGAAATTTATACTATGAATGTTTAAGTTTGGATATGTGTTATTTTAGTGTTTCATCACTAGCTCATTAGTAGTTTTGTTGTTATGAAATAATGAAAGCTTGCTATGTGTCGAAATTTAAAATGAAAACCAAAACCTCACTCATTCATAAAGAAATGTAGTTATGTTTACTACTCTATAAATGACTGCCCATGAAACTGAAATGTTGAAATCATCATTAAAATAACTTTTGTTGACTACAACTTTATCGTAAAGGAAAGAAATCATTATTCATGAGTAACTCATAATCTTGCATTGCATATAGAAACGGTTAATCTCGTGGACGGTGACTACGAACTGGTGCCCGCGGACTCTCGTGCGGAGCAGGAGGTTAATCTGAACTGTGCTAACTTGTCTCAAGGCCTGGGCCAAGCCCCAGAGGCTTTTCTGCCTGACAGTGCCCAAGAAGGCAAGCCCCGGAGCATAATCCCACTATTGTCCGAATTATCATTCAGCTATCTATTTATTAATGTATTGTAATCTTTTGTTTTCTGCATTTAAGTTTTCTAGGCGTTGATCGAAAACCTTAGATGCATGATCCCTAGGAACCTATGTGTGATACCGGATCTTTTTATCGACTAGTTGCCATGCTAAATAGGTACGTTAGAAGTCGAGTGGTTTCCTGCCTCTCGCGAGCAAATAGGAGTTGTACTGACTTTAATTCCTGCTGAAATATAAGGACAACGGGCGGGGTTTTGTAGTTGTGATACCCCGCTGGTGTAGTCAAAAATGGCTAAGGTCGTGGTGTGTGGCTCATTTCGTTAAGCGTTTAAAAGTACTAGCCACATACCGAGAAATATGGTAATCGGCAAGCTTAAGTACCCGATTGGACCGGCGAGTGGAACGATCTCGCACCCTCCTGATAGAAGTAGGGTTTATATTTTTTTTGTCGCGACGTACGGGTGCAGAGTGGTCGGACTCTGTAGTCGGGGAGGGTGCCCCGGATCCACGGACTGGAAAGAAAGGGGAACTGTAGCGTGGGCGGGAGCGAAGTCGATCCCCATGCGTGTAGTCTAGGTTCCCCTGGCCAGGTTGAAATTCGATTCAGAATCGTCCGCCTCTCACGGCATGAGATTGCTTAATGTTTTCGGTCACACAGAGTAACAAGTGGAACATGATGATGATAATACTGCTGTATGATTAAATGGTTGCTCTACCATGTTTGTGTAGAGTTAGATGCAAACTTAGAATGGTTAATCCCACTGGAATATGGCTAAATAAAATATGGAAATAAGGATCAACATTTAGTCGCGTTTTTGGCAAAACAAACCCCACCAACCAAAAAGCCTTGCATGTCTAGTTATCGGACTATGTTATATCCGGTGACAGGTCAGTCTTGCTGAGTATTAGTATACTCAGCCTTGCTTCTGGCACTGTTTTTCAGGTACTAACTTCGAGGATCTGTTTGCAAGTCTTATTTGGCCGTGTACCTTGCCTTCGGGCTGGTCTGTTGAGTGGGATGGCCCTTCAGCTGGTGCTGATCACCCTCCCACTGAGTGACGCTTTCGTACGGGCTTTATCGATGCGTCACGTTATTTCGCTAGTTACCTTTTTATGCTTCCGCTGAATTATGACACTTGAATAATTTGTGTAGTTCAGACTTCTGTAGTACTTTGCTACTCTGAACATGGTTTGTAATAAATTTTCCTTTCCGCTGCAAACTCTGAGGTGTATGAAATGTTCTGTGTTGTAATCTCTGGGCTCACGTTCGTGTGAGTGTTGTCTGCTGATCTGGAATAGCGTGGCTTTTATCGAGGCTTCACTCGAGGAACTACTGGTGAGTGCCGATTTGGGTCAGAGTTGCTTAGCAACAAAGATCAGTGCACCCGGATCCAATAGTTTTGAGTGGTTCCGCCACACGGCCTCCCATCGTCGCGCGTTTCTGCGATATGATGCTCATTTATCGCACACGCGATAAGTAGCTTTTGCGCGCTATGCCGCTATCCCCGCTAGGACTCGATCACTCGACGGCAAAGGCTTCCAATAATGATGGTGTGGGGTATACTCGGGCACCAAGATTTTTAATTGGGAGGGTTCCGTTAAGCTGATTAAGATAAGGTTGCGGCTCCCTTTTTTTGGCACAAGACAACAAAAGAAAAAAACAAGTCAAATTTGTGTCTTTTTCTCTGTTTTTTTCTTCCATATCCGTTCGGATTAATAAGACTTGGAAGAGGGTTCAAGGGGACGTGTTGTTTGTAGTGGATTTACGATTGGGACAGCTGAAAAAGCAATGAAGCCCTGGGGAATACGGAGATTTATTTTCTTCTACAGGCAGGCGTGACAGGCAATTCGACCGCCTGATTCACATCATTATAAATGCAAATCGATTGCTAGGCTAGAGATTTTGTCGGCAATCCATGTGAACATAAATGACTAGTGAATTTATTTTCTTTACCCTGATTGACGAATGCATTCTTTTCTCTCGAATGGATAGAATAACTGCACGTTATTAAAAGCTAAAGATAGTTTTGGCTTACAACCTCAACATGCACCGAAGCACTATATTATTATTCACGGATGAATAAATAAATAAAATAGCTAATTATAAAAAATAAATAATAAGTGAATAGAAGCACTTCACATTCTGGATTCGATTTTCCATGAGAGCAAATATTCTAGTACTCCATCCAACTACACAAGGCCTATTTTTGTTTGGTTCAAAGACCAAGGGAAACACTCCCGTCATTAGTTTTTCTTGAGAAAAAACAACCGACATTTATTACGGATTTGATTACTTTCTGCATGTGCTTTCACTCCCGAGGCATACATGTGATAAATTACTGCCGCACCGATTCCCAAAACATCACTCTTGAGGAAAACACAAAATAGGCCTTACATATCTGAATTTTTCAGATTTCGTAATGGGCCTTAGATAGTTGGATGGAGGGAGTATTTAACAACATTGTGATTTTAGAGGTAGGCGATATTTCCATCGACAATGAAATGTCTGTGGTGACTTTATCAATCTTGAGAATTTGTTGATTCAGTCTTCAATACGTGTGTTTATAGAGGTGAGTGTGCATGTGAGTATCTAAATTGTATTGTGTAATAATCTCAAATAAATAAATAAAAGAGCTAAAACACCTAAGATTTTTTTTTGCCTTGCCGGCAACAAGTCAACATAGTACGCACGGAATGTTTATTAGAATAAAAATAGATTTTATTTTAAAAAATAGTATAAAAATTTTGAACCGAAAAGAATTGAAAGTGCAAAGTTATTAATCGACACGGTTGGGGTGCGGTGTGGGAAAAGATTGAGACGCCGCCCTCGCCCGGATCGGGAAGTGGGAGTTTTTTAAATTTTTATATTATTTTTTTCCCGATTTATCAAAAATATATGCCGAATTTTTTTTTACAAAAATGTCATCCTGCCGCCGGTTCATCCGGCGGAAGGCAGGTACCGCCGGATGAACCGGCGGGATACTGTAGCGACTTCCAGCGGCACTGTAGCGACTTACCGTCAATTCAACTGGCGGTTACTGTAGCAACTCACTGTAGCACATTTTCAAAAAATTATAACAAATTTATATGGATTCGGATGGAGATAAAATTTATACGAAAATTATAGATCTCGACGAGATCTACAGCTTTGTAATTCAAACTTTTTTCATTTAGAATCATTCTAGTGTTTAAATAATCGACACAACATTTAGATCTAAAAAATCAAATCTAAACAAGTCGTGCTGGTCATCGGGAGTGCACCGGAAATCGCCGATCTAAACAACTTTGTAATTACAACAAGTCTAGCGTTGTTTAGATGAAAAATTTCCGGTGCACTCCCGATGAGCAGCACGACTTGATTAGATCTGATTTTTTAGATCTAAATGTTGTGTCGATTATTTAAACACCAGAATGATTCTAAATGAAAAAAATTTGAATTGCAAAGTTGTAGATCTCGTCGAGATCTATAATTTTCATATAAATTTTATCTCTATCCGAATCCATATGAATTTGTTATAATTTTTTGAAAATTCGCTACAGTGATGAGCTACAGTAACCGCCGGTTGAATTGGCGTTAAGTCGCTACAGTGCCACTGGGAGTCGCTACAGTACCATACCGCCGATTCATCCGGCGGTACCTGCCTTCCGCCGGATGAACTGGCGGCAGGATGACATTTTTGCAAAAAAAAAATTCGGCATATATTTTTGATAAATTGGAAAAAAAATAATATAAAAATTTAAAAAATTCGGGAAGTGGAGTAGCATCGCGGGGTCCTACGTCCACGTCGCCACGGCTGAGTGCTGACGGCTCCGCCTCGCCCGCGGGGCTGGCTCTGGGTTGGGCTCTGGCTGCCTGGTTGGCTGGCAGCCTGGCATCCACCAAACTAAAACCAAGGCGCGGCAGTGTCCACGGAAGCTCTCGCTCTCTCGCAGGGAACGTCTACAGCCAACAAGTTTATCAGCTTAGAAACAACTGAAATCTGGATTCATTTGAGGAAAACGTTACTACCAAAATTCGAATTAAATAATTGCATAAAACTATTCAAAAAAATGTTCTGATTCCATTTCAGAATGTTTGAAACATTATAAATGTTCCAAAATATTTAAAAAGTTTCCATACCATTTCAGAATATTTGAAGTATTTATAAATGTTCCAAAACATTCAAAAAGTTCTATGCCATTTTAGAACATCTGAAATATTTGAAAATGTTTGAAACATTTTAGAATGTGTGCAATATACAAATGATGCAAACTATTCAAACAAGTTATGCTTAATGGGCCGACGCAACAGAAAGAGCAAGATGAGGGCAACCAGCCTAATATGGGCCGGCCTGCTTAATGGACCTATGCAATAAACAGATGGAGCAGCACGCGTCAGGCTTTTATGACTAAATCGCAGCATCAGAAGCCATGAAAAAGACTCGCGCCTCTCACCCGCGCAGGTGGTGATTGGGCCCATGGAGTCTATTTATGGTGCGGTGAGCGGCCGCCGGCGAGCTAGGTGAGAGGGAGGGGATGGAGCAGCCATCGAGGAGGGTTGGAAGGTGGAGGGAGCGGCTGCCGATGAGGTCACCGATGATCGAGGTGTGGAGGAAGGCGGCAGAGCTTTGGAGGTTCGGGTTGCTGGGTGGGGCGACTCCATAGCCTCCCTGAATTGAAGAGAAGTCGTGCCTTTGTCATGGCTGCGAAGCGTCAACGTCAATTAGAAGAGAAACGTGCTAGGTAGGAAGCTCATGATAGCCGTCTGGCTAAGGAATATGGACAGAGCATGTTTAATTGGGGTAAAATTGTTCTAGACCACAATGATGGTATCCAAAAGTTTATGGAGGTGAGATCTGGTTATATGTTTCTTTCTTAAATTGCAAATTGTCTACTCATGTGCCTTCTCTTGGTGAAATTAAACTGCTATGTTCTTATGAGTATCATATATCCTTGATTGCAGAGTGTGGCTGAGCACAATGGAATGCCCATTTCTTTGGTTCCTCCTCACCTGCCTCCTTCACCTGCACCTCCAGGATTTGTTTCAAATCAAACTCAATCTCCCGAAAATGTATGTATGCTGATTGCCATATCCTTTTATGTTCATGTTGATCAGCAGAGTATTCTTGAACCACCTGTGCCTTGATTAAAATTTAATAATTTGCTGTCATTCTTGAACCACTTTTTATATGATTTGCAATCTGAAATCATAACCACCTACCTCTTTTATCAAATCTGTCATAGCATGATAGATAATTACAGAATGATATACATATTTGTTTGTTCAATTGCATAGGCTGCTGCTGCGCTTGGCTCTGCCATTCGAGAGGAAACTCCAGAAGAAACACTGAGTAGGATCACCAATGGAGTATTTCGAAGCCATGAGAGCACAACTACAAGTGGTGGCGGTAACTACTCTCCTCCGCAAGAAGATTTTCCATTGTTTCGAAGGCACGGCTGTCAAGATATGGCTCCTAGGGGTCATATTTCTTGGTGCACATTTTGCTTAACAAATTATTTCGTATCATTTGATCATGTTAGAAACTATTGGAACAGCATGTCTATCACCAAGCATGTGGGGGTGTGGTTCTATTGAAACATAGAGTTGGCTGTAACTCTAAATGGATTTTGAGTTGGCTGTAACTCTAAATAAATAGTTCTAGTTATTTCTGGATTAATGGATGATTATTGGAGAGAACTGATGCTTGTTTTACAATTCATATTTTGAATTTCAATCAAATATAAATTCAAATTCTACTAAAAAGAGTATTTAATTGAGTGTCTGAATAGGTTTGTATCTGGCAGTGAAACCGCCCGTAGGAATCAAATTCCTAGGGAAATCACCTTTCCATGTAGGTTCCTGGATGCCATGTCAGTACTTTTCCCTACGAATCAAATTCCTAGGGAAAGAGGAATCCCCTACGGTTTTCTCGTAGGATCCTAGGGCACGCTTGCCTTTCCCGTCGAACTCGTCCCTAGGAATCATTCCCTACGGAGTACCTCTAGGGAAACTGATTCCCTACTATTTTCTTGTCTTTTCCTAGGAATTCAAGGTTTAGGGAAACTTGAGGATTCTAGTAGTGGGGTTGGGCAGCGGCAACGATTGAACCGGCGGAGGGTAAAGCGGCCACCGACCTGGCATAGCATAACCCCTGGTGGATGGTGGGGCGAGCAGAAAACGGCGGCAAGACTGGTTAGAGGTGGTGATAGTGGAGGGCGTCGTCGTCGAAGGCGGTGCTGGAGCCAGAAGAGGTGGAGGATGGCGGTAGCGCTCAACTCTATGGTTGGATAAATTTCAATTGCAGAGCACGATGAATAGACGGCCCCTGTTGGGCCGCTTGAGTTTCTTGAGGGTGTGCTGTGAGCCGTGATGGAAGATCAGGCCACCAATGGATTGTGTGTGTTAGAAGTAGGAATGAAAGAGAGAATAAATGGAGTGAATGATTGATTGTTTTCATTGATAGAGGATTTTGTTTATATACAAAACCAAGAGGGTCGAAGGGGCACACCCCTTCGTAAGGACCCCTTCACAATTAGTAATCGCTAATGATGTCATTATTTTATAAATAATTGACTAATTAAAGAAATTGATCACTAATCTAATTTTCTTCACAACAGTGTGCTTGTCTCCTCTCGCTAGGCCTATAATTAATAATAATACTCTTATTCTCTAGAACAAGGGACTCGTAATACTCTGGAATAAATAAGGCCACGTCCAGGACCTAGTTTGGAGCCAACCTTTGTCAGATATCTACCAATACATGATCTGTTGTTTATATTTTTTAGTCTTATTCATATTGTTTTTTGCATGCCGAGGCGGCAAATGGGAATAATATTTTTCTTCTTTATATTTATTTTTAATTTCTATTCTTTTCTTTTTCTATTTTTTTCTTCCAACCATTTAGAGTGTGTTTAGTTGGTGAAAAAGTTTGGGTTTTGGTACAGTAGCATATTTCGTTGTTACTTAACAAATAATATCAAATTATGGACTAATTAGGCTTAAAAGATTCAGCTCATGCTAATCAGTTAGACTGTGTAATTAGTTATTTTTTTAACTGCATTTAATTCTCCATGCATGTGTCCGAAGATTCGATGTGACAGGTACTGTGCAAATTTTTTTAGGAACTAAACAATGCCTTATTTTTATTTTTCTACTCTTATTATTTTCTATTTTTCTTCCATCCATTTATTTTTATTTTTCTACTCTTACTCTTTTCTATTTTTCTTCCAACTTTTTCTTGTATCTATTATCTATTTTTATGTCTTTCCTTTCTCATTCTAAATCTCATGTGGATATTCTTTCTTCAAATAATCTTTTTTCATGATCTATACTAATTTGTTTTCATTCTTTGATAATTAGTTGTTGTGTGAAATAATTTATTTATTTATTTATTTACTTTGGACCACCTTTATATATTTGTAGACACCTTTATTTTCATCACAAGCATTTGTAACACCTTAGGTTCCTATTAGCCATGATAGTTGTACTTACTTTGGAACAAAAGAAGGTGTTGAGAGTTGCCTTGTCTAGCTTGGTACACAACTGATGCAAACCATAACTGTTTCATAGTTACTGTTTTGTGCTTTGGAAAAGCTTGTTCGTTCAAAGAGTGTTTATTATATTCCTTCCATATTGTTGTTGCCCATCGTGTAACTATGTATTCATTCTTTACCCTAGCGTCGAGTGGCTCAGTTTCTGCACGGTCATTACAGAGGTCGACAAGAGGAGATCTTCATCGACTTTGTTCACATGTTTATTTTGTGCCTTTTGATCTTAATGTTCAGTTTGATATGTCATGCTTTAGCTTTCAACTTCTATAAATTGGATATAAACAGTCGCTACATTTGGTACATTTTCTACAGCTAGGTAGTCATATAAGTTGGTAGAAATTGTAATGAGGTAGCACATTCTCTAGCTAGTTCAGTCGATAACTCTTTGAATCGGTTTGGTTTCATGAAGCGCCTGACTTTTACCTGGGCTTATCTCCATAATGATCAGTTTGATTGAATAAAAAGCTCTCCATTACCGTAAAAAGAACCCTCCATTGGATTCAAAGGGGGAGGAGGAGAAAGAGAGAGGGGAAAAGAAGAAAAAAAGAGAAAGGAGTGGAGATGGAGGAAGGAGAAAGACTAAGGTGTTAGATTGATCTCCGCCAGTTGGCCCAACGGCCAACTGGTCCTTTGACTCGCGCCCTGATCGGGGGCGCCCAGCCCATGGAAGGCTGGTGGGCCCCCATCGCGCAGCACACATAAAAGGAAGAGGTGGGGGCCAGGGGCACGCACTCTGAGGTTCGCCGTCCTTTTGCCCCACCAAAGAAACCCTAGCCGATCTGAAGGATGTGCTGAAGCGGCGGGAAGTCCACTGCGCCATCGCCCGCAAGCCGCCGCCTCTGCACCGCGACGGCGTCGCCCTTGCATCGCCTCTGCACCGCCCGTCGCTGCCCTAGCGCAGTCTCCATCGACGAACGCGGCCGCACCATGGAAACGGCAAGGTATTCCTCTTGGTCAACTTCGTCACCCACTCGATCTACCACTACGCGATCCAAAGTAATTTCAACAATGGCATCAAGAGCCCGGTTTAGTGTGTGGATCGAGTGCGGGAAAGAATGATTCGTCCTCAGATCGAAAGAATAAAAGAAAATCGATCTCGAATCGAAAAAGAAAAGAACAGAAGGATTCGGTTCGACGAACCCTAACCCTAGGGTTTGAGGCCGGAGGGACCTACCCGCCGTTCCTCCACCGCAGGCTGCTGGCCATGCCGGGGCGCCGGATCGCCAGAGCACAGCACGTCGAGCCACCGCTCGCCGCCTTGTCCTCCTCCGCGGCCGCCATGGTCGTCGATGCCTTCACTCTGGCTGCCGCCGCCGTCGTGGAGAGAGAAGGGGGAGGGAAATAAATGGCCTAGGGTTTTCAGGGGGAGGGCCGGTCGCCGGGTTTTTATTTCCCCGGGGAACACGGACGGCCGTCGGATCAAGATCCGACGGCCAGGGAGCGGCTGGATCCTCGTGGGCTGGGATGCGGCCCGTGAGGGAAAGGAGGGCAAACCGAGCCAGGCCGGTTTGGCGGCCCGGTCGTTGGCTGTCGGGCCAAAGGCCCAGGAGGGCGTGCGCGAGCCGGCCGCGGGCCAAAATCGCAAGCAGGCTGCTTCAACAGAAAAGAAAATTTCAAGTTTTCTAATTTTTAGAAGTTTTTCTTGATGATTTTGATTATAGTTCGAATTTCTTTTCAATTTTGCACCAACATGTATATTGTTTAGAGATAAAATAGTACAATAATGCTTCTGAAAATAGAATTCCTACATGTTTCCGCTGCAAAGTTTAAATAGTTGCTCCTTCAATTTAATTCGAACCAACGAGACAATTAAATTTTAAGAGCATGTTTAGAGAGCCTACTTTGAGTAAGTTTTGTACAGTTTTATCTCTATTCAATTTTGAACCAACGAGATAAATTGTTTAGAGAGAAAATGAGTACAAAGTACAATTAAAGAGTACAAAGTGTTGTATATGTAAAGAAAAGTTTTTCCACTGCTACAATGATGTTATCTTTCAATTAAGTCGGAACCAACGAGAAGATTTAATTGAAAGAATAGTATAAAACTCTTAAATGAGTTTTTTCCTGTGGGTTAAAGAGACATTTGAAGTTTAAAGTCTCAGAAAAGCTTATGGTGTCTTAAGTTAAAGATAAGTTTTGGCATCATTTTGCCATTTGAAGTCTCAAAGTTGAGCATTACTGGAATCACAAACATATTTCTCATGAAAGAGAAATTTAAAGTTAATTATGGTATTGTTATTTTCTGACCAACATTGATGATAACATTATTATAATTTTTCCATGAATCATACCTTGAAGTTTAAGGTCTCTAGGTAAATGTTGCATCAAAGTGACCATTTCAGAGAATAGCTAAAGAACTGCTCTCAAACTAGAGAAATGTATTTTCTATTTTGCGCTGCAATAAAGTTGATTATCCTCTAATTAAATTCGAACCAATGGGAAAATTTAATTTTGAGGAGCATATATATGGTTTTAAAGTTTATTGAGTTTTCCATACATTAATTCCATTTCTGCCCAACGGTGATACAGAATTAATGTAAAAGATTATTCTATTTCTGCCCAACGGTGATATAGAATAGAACTTAAAGTATTAATTATTGACTTTTCAGACAAAGAGTTCTATGTTGTCCTTGAAGGATGAAAGACAATGAACTGGGTACTTGTGACTCGGAAAGAAAGAAGGTCATTACATAAGAGAATATATTCTCTGTAAAAAAAACGGCTTGACAGGAAAAGTACTCAGGATATTTATCCAAGAAGAGTAGATAAAGCAATAAGAGTTCATTTTGAGAAATGTCTCTTATGTACTCTCTATCAAGAAGAATTCATTTTGAGTTCATTCAAAGTTGTGATAAGTCAATACATGTTTAATTTGACCAATGTCGGATTAAGCATGTGTGTCATGGAATATTCAGATTTATTTCTGAATTTGATATGAACCGATTCTGACTTTTTTGTTTGGAAAAGTATGAAATAACCCGCATGACGAGATAAAGTTGGCATTGTGCTAATCCTGCATGGCGGGAGAAAGTTGTGATGACTCATGTACTGGTTTATCCCACACTGGGAGAAAAGTTTGGAATAGTTTTGCTATTCTAGAATTGATCGGACACTTCTATTGTGTCATAGTGATTAAGCACTCAATGATTTTAAGAAGAATAGAAAGTTACATACGAACCTCAAGATAAGGATGATACGCGAGCGTAACTCGCTAAATTACTGGTCATAAAGGACTCTACTGAGTTCTCGAAGTGAAATGTGGAAAAAGTACTCCCATACGAATTAAGAAATTACTTTGTCCTGCATGACGTAATCATGTGGATGAAGTAATAAAAGTTTCCTCATTCACAAGAGTTATGAATAGATTTCGAAATTGTGGCATAAAAGTTCATGCCACATTTCGAGGGGGAGAAATGTGAAACAGTTAAGAAAGATACTTCCCTGCACTTTATGATACGTACTATGCATTGAAACCAAGAGATGATCTATTAAAGAATGAATGTGACTGTCAGGGGGAGTACAACGGTCACTATACTTATACCCCTATGTAAAGAAATAGTTAAATTCCAGTATTTATGCTGGACAGCCCTCAAAGATAGTAAGATGATACTTACAGAGCACATATAAAAATTTTAACAAACAGAACTCAAACAAAGAGATTTATTTTTAGCCATCTTTAAAAGATGGCAAAATCTGGGGGAGCATGGCATGTAGAGATCTAAGACTTGAAGAGAAGTGGGAATGCGTGTCCACTTCGATGATTCGAGAACAGCAAATTTCTCATACGTGCTGATGTTGTATACAACACATGTTGTTAGCTCTTAAAGAAAATGAATAAAGTAAAGAAGGATCTAGAAAATGAATAAAGTAAAGAAGGATCTTGTTATGCAGGATCTCATTAGTCTATTGCCATTTGGCAAATAAGGAGCAAGCAACAGCCCTATACAAAGTAAAGAAAATCAAATGGATGTTGATTCCACCCCATTTGAAGAGTTACGAGAATTCCATGGGTTAAGGTCATGGAAAAAGAAGTGATTCCTAAAAGAGCCATCACAGTAGGTTATAATGGACCTATAAAATGTAATGTGACTCTAGAGGGAATGTTGAAAGATATAAAGCAAAATTTGTGACAAAAGTTTTAGTCAAAGAGAAGAAAGAACATAAGGGATACCACAATAGTAAATTCATTTATGGATTGAAGAAAGCCACGAGACGGTGGTATCTAAGTTTAAATGAAACAGTATGAAATTTTGGGTTTCCAAGAGATTGAGGAGGACAATAGCTTTTAAGAAAAGTTAAAGAATGGGAATCTGATTTCCACATCTTAAATAAAGATAACATCCTACTTTCTAGTGGTGGTGTTAATATATTGTTATATATGAAGAACTCTTGTCCTCAAATTTTGATCTTGGTGATGGCTTTTCATTCTACGAATTGAAACACATCAAGATAAAAGGAAGGGGTATTATGGTTACAACAAAGGCATACTTGGAAAAGATTCTAAAGAAATGAAGTATGCATATGAATAAACTTATGCATGTTCCTATCGTCAAGGGTAATAGTTTTGGGAACCTTAGTGTTTTAGGAACCAACGTGAAATGGAAATAGTTCCAAATGCTTCAGCAGCTGGAAGCTTTATAGGCGCGCAAGTAAAGAACTTACCCTGAAATATTTTGTGTATCCGGGTTATTTTGGCAAAAGTTCAATCCAGATATAGATCACTGGAATAAAATTGAGAATGTCGGCCTCATGCTAAGTTGGAAAGATCAAGTACGCTCAAAAGATTGTGAGTACAAAAGTAGAACATGTGAAATGTGTAGCGAAATCCACAATTGTCGCTAACTTTCACACTTGGAGGTTTTGTGTGGAAAAGCTCCAAAATGAAACAATTATCATCAATGTGATGCGAAGACATGGTATAGCATGATACGAGGCCGAGGGACAGGCAAAATGATTAAGAGAATCAGTACCCGGTGTTGATAATGGTTGATAGCAGCAATATCCATTTAAATAGTTTGCTCATATGACAACGAGTCAAGTGTGGTGCCAAACACATTGACACAAAGTTATACGTTGTAAAGGAGAAAGTCCGGAATCATGATTGAAGTGCATTGTGAATATAAATGACAGACAAATATTTGCGGATCCGCTCATTAAAGACTTGCCGCCCAGTGTGTACAAAGAACACACAGTCGACATGGGTTTATGGTATAGTCTATGTTTTCCGGACAATAAAGGGCCCAAAGTTAAAGTTTCTATTTCAAAACAAAGAGGTGCATTGTAGCTGTTAAGTCCATCGGTGATTGACCGTGACGATGAGGCATGCTCATATGCACTGATCTGTGAAGGAATAGGTAAATGAAGAATCAAGAATGAAGAAAGAAAAGATTGAGATAAGTTAAAAGACAAGGTGAGATCAAGGGGGAGAATGTTACATTGATCTCCGCCAGTTGGCCCAACGGCCAACTGGGCCTTTGACTCGCGCCCTGATCAGGGGTGCCCAGCCCATGGAAGGCTGGTGGGCCCCCGTCGCGCAGCACACATAAAAGGAAGAGGTGGGGGCCAGGGGCACGCGCTCTGAGGTTCGCCGTCCTTTTGCCCCACCAAAGAAACCCTAGCCGATCTGAAGGATGTGCTGAAGTGGCGGGAAGTCCACTGCGCCATCGCCCGCAAGCCGCCGCCTCTGCACCGCCCGTCGCTGCCCTAGCGCAGTCTCCATCGACGAACGCGGCCGCACCATGGAAACGGCAAGGTATTCCTCTTGGTCAAGTTCGTCACCCACTTGATCTACCACTACGCGATCCAAAGTAATTTCAACATAAGGATGCAAATGGGTACCTAATGGTATTTTTTGGGTTAGCTAATTAATTACGATGTCATGCTACTCTAGTTCATTTCTCCTCCTAAATTATTTATACATAATGTCATTCTAGTTCATTTTATCAATTTTTTAGATCGATCCAATAGCTCAAAAATTATCTAACCTGCATCCCTAAGAAGGAGGGAGCCGTCCTAAACCCCAAATTTGCCTCCGAGGCTGTTCGATGTTGTCATCGTTGTTCTTTCAGTGAAGAATAAAGTAGACTTCAAAAGAAGAAAAATAAAGTAGACTTGCTAACTGAATACTTGTGTGCATGTGTCAGCCTTAGGATATCTCACCTAACAAAGAGTATTTTTCTGATAAAAAAAACAAGCACCCAGCAACAATCCCATCAAATTCAATCCCTTTTGCTGCGATTTGGATCATGTGATCCTCCAGTCCAGAGGCAGATATATTTTTTTTTGAAACGAGGCAGATATCTTTAGCCCCCCGAACAAACCAGCAAAACTTCACTCCACTCACATGGGTGCTCAGGCAGTATGATACCAGAACCAAATTAAAAAAAGAATTCACAGAGACAGGAGGGGAAGAAAAGCACCTGAAATTGTGGAGGTCGTCCAAGGAATTGCCTGTGCTGCTGTGCACAGCGCGCTACCGAGCGTGCCGGAAAGCGTCATGTGCGTGCTCCGAGTCTGGAGAGAAGCCCATGTGGCCGTCATGTGGGGCAGCCACGGCAGGGAGGCCCTTGCTTTCTCTATCACACTCCCAAAAGCAAGAGCAGGGAGGCCTGGCTGGCTGCCCAAAAGCACTCCCATCTACCTGAGCCACCACCATTGTCATTGCCAGTTTGCCATGCCGACTAGTTTCAGATAAATCTAGCTAGCTCCAAGCTCCTTTCATCTGCATGCATGTCAGTTACACACTGATCTGAAGCTGCAACGCCCAACGACAACCTCATTCCCCAATTCCTCCAACTGTGGAGATCATCTAGAATTCACCGGTAGATTTAATCTGGCCGTAACTTCTGTGTCACATTCAAAAAAAACTTGACCTGCGGGGGTGAGACCGCCCCCACAGCATTGCTTGAGAGGTAGAATGACCTTCTCACAGTAGGCCAAGAAATCTCCCGAACCCCTGCCTCACCCGTACACGGGGGCCGTCGCCTTGTGAGTTAGGCCGGGCTCCACAGTGCTTTAGACGTGGGACAAGCGAAGGAGTTTTTTTTCCTGTGCGAGCCAGGGATCGAACCCCCAACCTGGTGGTTTTCGCTTTCGCACTCCCACCAGCCGAGCTAGCGCTCGTTCGCACTTCTGTGTCACATTCACATTTGCAGTTTGGGAAGAATGCAGCTGCAGGAACAGTAAGTTTCAGAAACTCTCTGCAACCCGTTGCTTGCTACTGACAAACAGATCGCTGAACATGCGCGCGATGGGCGGACGGAACGGCACATAACATGCATGCCAACGAATCTACGTTCCCGCTTAACTCGCAAGGATGCCAACTCGGGGTGGCGCCGCATGTGCCGCCATGTGCGCCTTGCCCCTTCTCACGGCGAGCCGCCGGGCCCATCCTGCTTCTCACGCCATGATCTCTGAAAATACGGGGAGGCATAGCTAGGGAACGAACATATATAACAGCTGCCGGTATGATATACATTCAGAAAACTGTTCAGGAACTATCTGCATCTGCATTGTACATTCGTACTTGTGATTGTACTTGGAGATCGATGATCATGTGGCATGTGAGATACAGGTACATGCATTAGAAGGGGAAAAAAATGCAGGGAGTATCACAGCAATTCTATACTTGCACTTTCCAACCCTGAACTGCCACATGCTTAGCATCCGAGCTGTCAATTGTGACACTGCATTCAGCAGCTAAGAAAGCTGGCTATTGGACGCTCTACTTCTTAACAGTTTTATTTCAACCTTGATTGGGAACGAAAATGGGGCCTTCCAGTGCATGCAAGGTATGCAACTGTACAGCAATGGAGCATGTGCCATGAAAAGGGAGAGGAGATGATAGCTAGCTAGCTGATTTGAGAAGAGGACCACACAGAGCGGTGGGAATGCATGCTAGCTCACACCACATGCGCCTCCATTCCTCATGGAGGTCGATCGGCTAGAGATGTATATATACATCCACACACGCTCTGCTCAAGCAACGAGGAGCTAGCGTCCATTCCCCATTGCTTCGTCCTATACCTAGCTCGGCGCTTACTTTTCCTCAACCGACGCCATGCGAGGCCCCCACGCCAGGGCCTTCCAGCAAGGCTTCCTCAAGAACTTGATCCTGAGCCTGCAGGCCCGCAGCGAAGCCTGCTGCGTCTCATCCTCGGGGAGCGCGAGCGCCGTGATGAGCCTCCAGGAGAGGAAGCGCGCCATCAAGTCGTCGGCCGACATCGCCATGGCCGCCGCCCGCGGCGGCGGAGCGCGGTGGCCGCGGGCCATCTTGGCTTCTTCTTCTTCTTCTTCTTCGTTGTCGTCTAGGCCGGCGACGTGCAAGTCGCCGGCCGGGAAGGCGCGCAGGTGCAATAGGATCGTGAGGCGGTGTTTCCGCGCGAGGAGGTCGAGAGACGGCGCTGGTGCTTGTTCCCGTGCAAGAACGGCGACGGCGATGATGACTAGCGGTGAGGTTGCGAGGAGGCTGGTGAGGAAGAGGACCAAGGTGCTGAGGAAGATGATACCTGGAGGCGAGCTGCTCGACGAGATCTCGCTGCTTCATGAAGCCATGGACTACGTCGCGCACCTACACGCGCAGGTTGACGTGCTCCGGCGCATCTCGAATGCAGTGCGATGAGATCCGGTTTACCAGGTTAGTTTTCTGAATCTTTCTGCAACTGATCTAAAGGTCATCTATCATCTACTAAGCTTTTGTCTATCATTTCAATGGATCCTACCTTTTAACTTCGATCTCTGTAGATTACAAGAAAAAAAATTGATGTTTTTTATTTATCATGCAGGGCTTTTGCACCAAGTGCGTGCCTAGAGGAGGAAGTAAAAGGGCGGTTCAATTTTCAGGCGAAATGGCGGATAGATTGTCCGGAGTAGCAGGTATGCAGAAAGGGGAGGAGAGATCACGCAGAAAGTACGCCGCCTGCTGGAAAAAAAAAGCATGTGGAAATGATGAAGGCTGTGTTTAGATGGAGGGAAAAGGGGATGCGAAAAGTCATATCGGACACTGTAGTATAATGTAGCATTTTTCGTTTATTTGTGGTAATTGTTGTCCTACCATGACCTAATTAGGCTCAAAAGATTCGTCTCGTCGTGTAAATCAAAACTATGTAATTAGTTTTTTTATTTACCTACATTTAATGCTTCATGCATGCGTCATTTGCTATATTTAATGTTTCGATGTGATGTCGATGTGATGCAAAATTTGGAGGGGGGAGTTTTTTGGGAACTAAACACCGTTTAGTTACCAAAAATTTTCACCTCCCCTTTGAACGCATGTATGGAGCACTAAATGTAATTAAATAACAAAACTAATTACACAGTTTGGATGTACACGACGAGACGAATTTTTTGAGCATAATTAGTGCATGATTAGCCATAAGTGCTACAGTAACCCGCATGTGCTAATGATGCGGTCAAAGGCCTCAAAAGATTCGTCTCGCGGTTTCCAAGTGAGTTCTAAAATTAGTTTTTTAATTAGTGTTCAAAAAACCTTCCCGACATCTGGTCAAACATTGACGTGACACCCAAAAATTTTCAACAAAGGCAACTAAACGCCCCTGCAGCCGAAGAGTAGATCGAACATCTTGTAGGCTGCTGAGACACGACAGATGGAAAAAATGTACGGTAGTGGCAGTGACTTTTGTACTTGAACCAAAGACACAGGGCATTGTGGCGACTGTAAAGCTTTGACGGCAGTATTTTTCTACATGTAGCGTCTTTTCTTTTCTTTTTTGGTCAATCGAGGGGAGAGATACTGCAAGGAGAGGAGGATGCCTGGTCTGAATCATGCTCCTAGATGTAGTTCAAACATGATGACTAAGGAGTGAGGACTCGTTTACTCTTTCCCTTTCTTTTCCATACTTGTGTAACTGAAACTATTTCTACCTGAAAGCGAAAACAATGAAGGTTTCAAAAAAAAAAACGAAAACAATAGAAGTCAGAAGACAACTAACAGCAAAATTCAGAAGAAGTGCTGGAGCATTTGGCTGAACTTGAGTTCCATACTGCTGGAAGATAACTACCAATGTAACACCCTAAATTTCAAATTAGGAACCCAAATAAATTTAATTAATTTTGTTATAGGATCATTAAGGTTTTATTAGTTTTATCTTGCATTTTAGAGCATCAATCGAGAATTAAATAAATTACTTAGCCATAAATATAAGAAAAATAGGCTTGTGCATTCATGCCGCACTGCAAGGTTTTGTTGTTTGTTGTTCAACTTGAATTTGAATTCTTTTGGATTCGAATTTAAATTGAATTTGTTTGAATCGGTTTCAAAAATGGAAAAGAACCTCTCACTTCCTCTCTTTCAGCCCAGCCCACCCTCTCTCTCTTTTCTTTTCCGCGGCCCAAATCTTCACCGCCGGCCCGTTTTTTTTTCTTTTTCTTCCGGCCCAGCCCGTCACCCCGCCCCTCCCCTCTCTCTCTGCCACGCGGGGCCCGCCCGTCAGGGCCTTCCCCTTCCCCGTGTCGAGCTCAGACTCGAGTCCGAGTCCGACCGCCGCACGCCGCCGCTTTCACTTGGGCCCGCACGCCCAGAAGCCATCTTCGGCCCCATAAATAGCGCCTCCCGTGTGCCCTTAACCTCCAACCGAACCGCAGCCGCCGCCTTGCGAAACCCTAGCTTGCGCCGCCTTTGTTGCTCGAGCTCGGAGCTCCGCGCTGCGCCGCCGTTCCGCCGCTTCCCCGACGATCTAGAGCCGCCCCGACGCTTCGCGTCGAGGTAGAGAAGCCCACCGACCTCTTTTTCCACTCCCTCTCCCGCTGCTCTAGATGAGTTCGCCGTCGCCCCCGTGTGCTCCCCGTGCAAGCCGCGCTCGAAACGAGCCCCGGACGGCCGTTTACGGCCTACACCGACGACCCCGCCGCCCCCCGCCCTGTTAACCCTAGCCGTCGGATCTTGATCCGATGGATCCGATCCGATCCAAACCAGGGCCGTCAGATCGTAATCTAACGTCCCAGATTGGTTTGATCTGAGTCAAACACATCCCATACCGGTCAACCCTGGCAATTTTTCTAAAGAGCCCCTCTATTTTTTTAAATTTAACCCGCACTTCAAGCCAGTTGAAAAATAATTTCAGAACAGCCCTTTTTTATGTTTTAGCCCCTATTATTTCAAAACTTTTACAAATAAGCCCCTGAATCTTGTTCTAGCCATAACTTTCTCGTTTTAACTCCGTTTTCGATGATTCTTGCGCTCACGCGATCCTTGCAACATGCAGAATAGTTTTGCAACCTCGTTTTATACTGTTTAATTTGTTTGGTGTTCTATTTCTTATTTGTTGCACTTGTTTGCTTGTATGTGCTCGTGTGGTGCGTAGACGACTCGCGGTTTGAGGGTCAGCAAGAGCAAGTATTTGAAGACACGGAGCAGCAACATTTTGATTTGAGGAAGGCAAGTGGTCCTTCTTTTTGTCCCAAATGAATCACCAATTATTCACCTTTACATTTATTGCATGCATGTGTCTATAATTTGTGGGAACCTAATTAAGAATATGCCTAGTTTGTTTTCTTTTTGTCCCAAATGAATCACCAATTATTCACCTTTACATTTATTGCATGCATGTGTCTATAATTTGTGGGAACCCAATTAAGGATATGCCTAGTTTGGTTATCTATACTCGATCAAACTTGGGTTATTTAATTTATGTTGGGTAGCATTGCTAGTTGCTAATTATTTTTGGGATATGATTGGTTAATGATGAGACAAACGATATACTTGTTACTTCATATTCTTAATGGCTTATTATTGTTAAACAAGATCATATAATTAACTGGAATATGGAGAACCACCCAGAAAAATAGTGCAGCCACAATATTATATGGCTCTAGTCTTGGCTAAGTAATTAGATGAACATGTGGTGTTGGGGTGGTTTTGCTTGGTGGTGTTTGGGTTTGTGTGGTGGAGTGGATGAAGGAAGCTGTGTCTTCTGAGGTACCGCTGCAGTCACACCGAAGGAAGTGTGGTAACGTGCCTGGCCCGCATATGCATGGTTGGGTTTAAAATTCTTCGGAGCTTTTATGCGAATTGTGGTGAAAGTGTACAACCTCTGCAGAGTGTAAAACTGATATATCAGCCGTCCTCACGGTCATGAGTGGCTTGGACCCTCACATGATAATTGAACTTGAAGATGATCTAAATTGATGTTTTTGTTTATGTTTTTGTTGACGACTCCTTCATTTACTTATTTGTGTGATAATGGTATAAATTTACACTTAGTTAATGCTTGCTAATAAAACTTGATCAATTAAAATTGCTCATCGTAGTTAAACCATGTCAGCTATTCCTTGATCTAGCCTTGCATGTAAAATATAGTTGTTTCCCTATCACTGTGTACTCACCCTTACATAACGTTGTTCGTATCAAGATAATCATTGCCGGGAGTATTCAGAAGACTTCGAAGAAATCTAGACGTATGTCTCCCAGTCGATTGCCTTTGCTAATGAGGATTCCACTGTTACTCTGAGTTGCTATTTATTTGCTTTAGTTTAAGACATTAGGTTATGTAATAAAGTCTTGAATACTCTCTTTCGTTATGGCATTGTTATGATATTCGATTTATTTGTCTATTGTATGTGTGTAAGCTGATCCTGGCACACATATGAGATGCATGCGGTTTCTTTCTTCAAACTGGGTGTGACAGAAGTAGTATTAGAGCAGTATTGACTGTAGGACGTTAGCCTAGCTAGAATGGTTGAAATTAAGGTCTTAATTAGTAGCCATGCCTTTATCTATCTTTCTGCTCTTGCTTATTTTGAAAATTACTTAATCCTTATTTATATTGACATCTTTTTATCCCATCTTTGGTTGCATGCTTGTTTTACTTCCTTCAAGTATGCATTTCTAAACAAAATCTCTCTATCTTGCCTTTGCTACAGATGGCCAGGACTCGCCAGACCACTCGCAAGCACACCAGATGTCGTTTCTTTGCTCGTCGTACACCTGTTGAGCCAGCCCCAGCGTATGCACCTCCTGCACCCGCCCCAGCTCAACCAGAGAGGAGGTCACTACAGGCAGGAATTAGCGAAGCTGACAGGAGAGCTCTCTCGAGGATCTGCCACATCTTTACGGAGAAGCTTGCGACCTCCCAGTTCAGGTTCTTCGCACGCCACAGTAGGGGTGCGGCCGGTGCTCAGATTCCTCTTCCACCCCCTGAGGAGAGGAACCCCACCATGGACGCAATGCAGGAGTTGGTCGCCGCCCTCAGTACTAATCTGGACGCAGCAGGAGTGGAGCTGGATGAAGTCAAGGAAGATTTAAAGAAGTTGCGTCGTCAGTACCAGATCTTGGAGGCTCGTCTGCAGGGAGTACAAGTGCCGCCCCCACTGGACGACAATAAGGAGGAGGACCGCTGGGCAAGTTCACCCGCACGCAGGTGCGTCTGCTACGGAGATCTTGACTACCGCACCCGTTACCTCTAGATGATGAGACTTAAGAGTTTAGGAAGTGTCTTTCAAAGTCGGTTTGTAATCGCTAGTTCGAACATTCTTTAGAGTGTGTTAGTTTTAATTAGTGTGGTTTTTATGCTTGGTTTTGTGAGAACTACGTGATTTGCTTCTTTGTAATGATTGCGATGGAATTGTGGAGTGATTACCACAATTGCATCAAGTTTTAATAAAATTAGTTAGTTTAGTAAATCTTTGGGGTTATCTATTTTATTTTATTTCCTTGTCTTATCCTTGATTCCTATTGTTTTTCCATGATTTGTGTCATGAGTCTCACTTGTCTAACCGATCAGATGGTGAACACCAGGTCTGGTTCAGGAGTTGATCAGCCACCGGTTCTGCGCCAGAGAGGAGGCAGTAGCAGCAACCACAACAACATGCAAAACAACCAGGGCAACCAGAACCAGCATAACAACCAAGCACCACCTCCACCACCGCCACATGGAGGGATGGAGCAGTTCCTTGCTGCTCAGACGCAGTTGCACACCAATATGGCCCAGACGATGGCCAATACACAAGCGTAGATGAATCAAGCGCCACCACAGCCACAGCAGAGGGACCGTCATCTTGACTTTATGAGTCATAAGCCCCCTACTTTCTCTCACTCGCCTGAACCTCTCGAAGCAGATGATTGGATCAAGACCATAGAGAAGATGATGGACATCGCCTAGTGCATTGATTGAGAAAGAATTCTTTATGCTTCAAGAAGACTGGAGGGGACTGCTGCAGCTTGGTGGGATGCATACACCGCAGCCCACAATGCTCCTAACACCGTCACTTGGCAGGAATTCAGAACCAAGTTCAGGAAAAAACCATATACCCAAGGGCCTGATGAAATTTAAGAGGCAGGAGTTCCTTGCGCTACAGCAAGGAGGGATGTCGGTGAGTGAGTATCATGACAAGTTCATCCAGTTGGCTCGCTACGCCCCAGCAGATGTTGCAGACGATGAGGACAAGCAGGATCACTTCAGGAATGGACTGAGTGGACCCATCAGATATTAGCTGCTATGTCACACCTTTGGGGACTTCCAGGAGCTGATAGACAATGCTATCAAGGTGGAGCATGCTCGCATGGAGATGGGCGAGATGAAAAGGAAGATGGACTCGCAGGGACAGTCAATCAACAACCGCCCTCGCTTTGCACCTCCACAGGGGACATCTTTCTGTACTGGAAGTCAGACTACCAACTATGGGCAGAATCAGTACCAACGCCCTAATCAGCAGACCCCGCAGACTCCACGCACTGGTCAGCCGACGCCACGCCCCAACTTCCCTCAGAATCGCAAGAACACTCCCACCGGTACACCTATGAGAAACACCAACTCTGCTTCTACCGGTGGTAATGTTTGCTTCAAGTGTGGAGAATCGGGACACTATGCCAATTATTGTCCCAAGCGGAATGTCCAGAATACCCAAGGGCAGCACAACAACAGTGGATAGAGGTAGACTCCACAGCAGCAGCTTAGGAACAATAATCAGACCCCGCAGAGCAACAAGGGACAGCAGAACTACGCCTGCGGCAGGGTGAACCACGTGGCTGCAAAGACTGCTCAGGAGGCCCAGGACGTTGTGTTCGGTATGTTTTTAGTCAACTCAGCTCCTGCATCAGTTTTATTTGATTCTGGAGCATCGCATTCTTTTATAGCTACTCAATACATTGCCAAGCATTTCATACTGCTTTGCACCATGCCTAGAGCTATGATAGTAAGTTCATCGGGGGGAACATGAGAGCGGCGTAACAACCATAATAATAGCACGAAAATCAATGCACGAACTGGAAATTCTGTATTCAATGTCCCATCAGGCGCTGTTATGGGGAGTATTTATAGCCGACGATTCACCTACCCGCCGGCCTAAAAACCCCATAATACCCCCTAACTGCCAGCATCTAGAAATATTCCAGGGGCAATATAGTAATGTTACAAGACCGACAATTTGTGGTGGATTACAGCTAGACTCAACATTCCGTACAAAACTCTGTTCGTGGGCCTGCTCCGCCACGCACCCTTTCGTCATTCAAGCCTTCGATGACTTCCCCTTCGACTTCCGCTCGGTGGAGGCTTGGGAACCCGCTTTGCTTCGCCCTATGTTCTCATCGAAGGCTCCATCCCTTCTCTCGCCTTCGGTCGGGTTTGTCGGCGTTCCTCCTGCCTTCGCTCTTGGCCTCAACTTCATGTGGCTTCGACGCTCTTCGCTTTGCCTGACTTGCATCCCCGTCGGGCTGGAGCCGACCGGTCGACTCTCTTCGGCGACGGGCGAAGGTGGCACCCCCAACAATACGGTAGGGAGAGAAAGAGGTAGTCAACTGAGAGAGGAAATGACAACTGGAGTCAGCCTAGGCAGGGCCAAGCTACATGGA
Source organism: Panicum virgatum (assembly GCF_016808335.1). Taxonomy (NCBI): domain Eukaryota; kingdom Viridiplantae; phylum Streptophyta; class Magnoliopsida; order Poales; family Poaceae; genus Panicum; species Panicum virgatum. The sequence goes on from NC_053145.1 coordinate 5,955,189, forward strand.
GCTTCCCTGGTGCACATGCACCATGGTAAAAAAATATTTTTCCTAGTAGTTAACTTTATTTTACCATGTAAATTATACTACCTTTCTTGATTGCAATGGAAAGTGCACCAGGGTCAAACTTATCTTAGCTTCGCCACTGAGCCTAGGCATCCCCGTGCCCCGTGATGGCCCCCAACAAAACGACCGGGCATACTCGAGACCAGGGCGTACGCCGTGGTACAGACCAGCGCTAGCCACGTCACCGCACGCCGTAACCGTAACCCTAACCACGCAAAAGCGCGCGATGAATGGAGTAGCGCACCTGCCAGCCCTTGTGTGCAGTGGCGGAGCTCGCCTAGACTTTTAGGTGGGGCAGACCTTTCCTCTCTGGTGGTGTCGGGCCGCCGGCACACGACAATATGATCATAATTACGGTTGACAAAGCCAATTACGACCATCCATAACCACATTGCATTATAAACAAAACTCTTCTTGCTCTTTCGCACAAAAATAATACTGAAAACTTGGTGTGGACGGGTGTTAGAAGGTATATATCAAGTGAACATTGATAAATTTTTGTACTAGACAAAACCTCGAACACCTTTGCGTGTATGAGAGACAAAGAATTAAATTCAACCAAATTGCATGCCAATCAACATAAGAAACAAATTGCACCTAGCCAATGGCACATAAGATCAAATATATGTATACCTTAGGCGAAGTTGACTTGGCCCATTTCCAATCACAAGTGGAGGAAGGGTGCAAGAACGAAACTTACGTACAGAGGGAGGGATCTTGCCGCCGGCCAGTTAGCGAGTTGGCGTGGCGTACGGCTGCTGCTCCTCATCTTCGGCATTAGCCACTGCCGGCGCTGCTTCACGTCCGCGGCCACGCCCAGCCGCTGTCGCCCGGCCCGCTCCACTGCCGCTCCGGTTCCTCTGCTCTCCCACGGGCCGCGGTTGCCCCCTCTTCCAATCCATCCACGAACTCGGACAAATCAAAGGCAAATGTGAAATGCATCAAGGTGGCAAGGCCTAGATTGGCATGATGGCACCCCAACGGCACAGCACGCGGCGGTGGCGGCGCTAGCTGCTAGGGCTGGCTATGGCACCCCAACGGCATAGCACGCGGCGGCAGTGGCGGCGCTAGCTGCTAGGGCTGGCTGCGTTGTGCCGACGTCGGTGCATCCGCGCATTGAGTCCGGCCGCACGGATAGAAGGCACACGCGGACCAGCCAGATTAGCTAGTCACTCACGGGCTGAATTATTGTGTGGGCCAAAAAACTTCATGGGCTGTCTAGCACGACTTGGCCTCTAGCCCAAGATGGTCTTTTTCTTCTTCTTGCTGCGTGACGAACGCAGGAATCGACACTACAACCATAGTTCATCGCTCTAGCCGGCTAGAACTCCATGAGAAGGTGGGCGAGGGAGCTCCTCGGTAGGTGGGGCAGCTCCCTGGCGTATGGGGAGCTCCGCCTCTGCTTGTGCGCGCGGGACGGGAGGCACCGAGACGTGCCCGGTCCGCGGCACGCCGAGGGTACATGCGGGCGGGGCGGGGCGAGGCTAACCTACGCAGCGTACGTGTCGCGGTGGCAGCTGCCTGTCTCTGTCCCTCTCCTAGGGGCGAGGACGGGGACGCCTCAGCCCTGCCCCGGGGGCCAGTGGCACTGTTGCGCTCCAGCGATCCTGGGCCGAACAATTAATAAATCCCCGACTATCAAGAGCCTCATAGCAAGCCCCGGGCCCGGGGCCCAGCGGACCAATTACGTGAAGGTAGAAAGTACCCACGCAGCCGGCAGCCGTGGCAGATTGGGAATTTGGGAGGGTCGAGAAGAGAAGCCGTGCAACGCCCGGTGGTGCTGGACTAGTGGTTGCAGGATGGATGGCTGGCTGGCTCGCTCGCTCGCGTCCCGTCCACGGCGCGCGCGCGAGCTGGGGCGACAGCGCGCGGAGCCCGGGATACCGGTGGGGATTCTGGGTAGGTGGTCTGGGGGCCGCTGGTGGGAGGCCATCTCGCATTTAACTCGGCGCGCGACGCGGCCGTCTCCACCAGATATTCTCTTTAATAAAACCACCAGATATTTTTTTCCCACGGGGACTGTGTGGGCACGGGGGGCACGGCGACACCGGAGTACCGGACGCGCGTGCCGACATGCCGTAGCAGCAGGCAGACAGCGTGCCAGCACGGCTCGCGCGACCACGGCGGGCGCGCTCGGGCTCCCCCAGCTCGATCGGCATCGCCTCGTCACCTCCCCCTGTGCACGTACACACACACACGAAGACACAGGCGGGCATACGGGGACGGTACAGGCTACAGGGCGCGTGGTTAGTTATTACCACGGCTCGTGCCGCCCTGCCCACGCAAACCGCCACTTCTCTGTTTCCCCGGTGTAGGCGTCGCCCGGCCCTGGACGGGAGGGCGGGGGCCAGGGGGTGAGCACTGAGCACGACATGACATGGGCGCTCACATGGCCGCCGTGGGGCGCGGGCGCATCGTAACATGTCGTACGACGATAACGACGGCGAGGACGACGACGACGACGCGCGCGGGTATACATGCGCGGGGCCACTGTACGCTCCCTCCACCCCACTCCTCTCGCCGTCCGTTTCGGGGCCAGACATCGCGGGGGCAGGGCATGCGCGGCTGGCACCGCCGCGCAGCGCGCGCCGCCCCCGAGCCCGGCACGCGACCGACCCCGGTAGACGGCGGTGGTAAGATCCTGGCGGGGTTTTCGGCCGTGCTCGTGCCGCCGGCCCTGGCGGTCTCGGTCAAAAACGGCATGCATGCACATCCGGAACCGCCCGACGCAGCTGCTCGGCGCCTCTGGGGTCTGTACGGTCGCGCCTCGGCCCGTCGTGCTCCACGCGCGCGCGGCGCCCACCTTATCGTCCGGCGACCGGCGGTCGGTCGTCGAGCAAATGAAACCACCGCGGCCGCCGTACGGCGCGCGTCATCGTCGTTCGTGGGGCGGCCGACAACCGACCGGCCAACCGCGCCACCGTGCCGGCGTTGTTATATATATATATATATATATATATATATATATACGGTAGCGCTATTCTACACTTTAGGTGTAGAATGAGATTCTACACCTAACCAACCCAACATCCACCAGCTAACCAATCGATCCATCGATAACCCCACTACTCCAACCCGGCCACCCCACCTGTCCAGCTTCTTCATTCCCGAGCACGAGTCGCGAGCGGTGCGGAGCGCTGCGAGCGGCGAGTGCGAGACCAACCTGGATCGGTGGCGCAGCCGCGCAAGGCCAGTGGGAGCTGCGGCGTGCTGGCCGGCAAGAGTAGTGGCGGCGCGCAGGGGGCGAGGCTGCGTGTAGCACGCAGGACGGCAAGGGTGGCGGCACCGCGTAGGCCGGCGAAGCTGTGGTGGCGCGCAGGCCGACCAGGGCTGCGGCAGCGCGCAGGGGCGAGGCTACGGGCCGTGTGTAGGAGCGGCGGCAGGCGCGCGCTGCACGGGGCGGATGAGGAGCAGGGAAAACTAGCAGGCGCGCAGCAGGGGCCATAGGTCGCAGCGGCCAGCAGGCTGCAGGCGTGCAGGTGCTCCAAGGGCCCGGCGCGCAGCAGACCCCCCATGAGCGGCGGCGGCGTGGTCTTTGTGCCCCCACGGCAGGCTGCGCAGACGGCGTCGCGACCCACCCCGGCGTGGGGATCAGTGGTGACGAGTTGCCCCATGTCGTCTTCTCCGTGGTGAGCAGATTGGGAATTGGGGAATACCAACAGCAGGGGCGCACAGGCTACAGCTGCCCGCAGAGAGCAGCAACACCCAGTCGCACGGGAGCAGAATTGAAGATGTCATTTTGAACTTGTCAATCAGTAATTGACTTCTCCTGTACCGCAAATTGAACTTCCCACTCAGAAATCAAGCTAACTCTACGTTCTATTCTAAATCTTCACACTCAGTAATTGACTTGTCAGATGCGTTGTATTGTTCCAGTAATGTGTTTGTATTGTTTTCTAGTTTCAGTGGTGTCCGTTACTAAGCTCTCTCAATCTTATATAGTTCAGTAGTCCAGTATTTGTCACCAGTGATGGATCAAAAAATTCATTGGTAGTTTGGTAGGAATAATATAAAATTATTGAAGCTTCTCCTAGATTTAGTAATTATCTCCATGTGTTTTGCAGCGATTGAATTTAGTACTTGATGGCATGATTTTAGTTTTGTTCTTAACCATCGGTTTCAGTATCCGGCTTTGGATGGTTCACTAGTTTAGTAGTCTAGTATTTTTTTTCAGTAGTTCATAAGTTCAACTTTGAGCCATTGGATGCTGCGTATGAGTTCTACAGAGTATGCCAATCTTGCTAGTTTTCTATTGAGAAGAACGGGATAAAGGAAGAATGGGCATGAATTCAATTGCTCGATCAGGGGGGCCACAAGACGAAGGTTGTGTTAGAACAACAGGGTATGGAGGGTATGCTTTTTTTCACATATTGTGCTTCAGCATAACTACAAGCTCATCCCTGCAACCTACCGTTATGCGCGTCCTATGCAGTGTTGATGAACATGTGTTACTGGGTTACTGAATATTTATTACTGTGACTCTGGATTACTGAATTCAAGAAATGTATATAGCCATTGTTGAATTTAAAAAATTCAGTGGATTTGCTGTATTAATTTGTAGAAAGAATTACTGGGCCTGCATGTACAAAATCTACATGTGCTTGAGTCACACAAAAAAGGGGAGCTGCTCCTCAAAAAAGCATCTTTCTCTTCGCTTAGAACCCTCTCCCTTGTCAAGTTCAGTACCATCACTGTCTTATGCATGAGGCGATGAATTGGAAAAGGGTGTCATGCCCACATGAACATGCCACCAGTAAAAACTCAAAAAAAAGATCATTGAGAAAAACAGAGTGAGACCGACAGGATACTGAATTACTGAGTTACTGCTTTACTGAGAATAACTTAAATGACACATAGTACTACTAGATTGCTGATAATTACTGAAAAATATGCAATTGTTGCTAGGGTATTGAGGATTACTGATACTTATAATTACTGGATTACTAGATACATACCGCAAGCAAGGCGCAGTAGGATGACCCCATATCTGGAAGAATTGGTGTGTAGTTCTTTCTCATCAAGCATCAATAATAAAAAAATACTAGGCTATTTACAAACCTAAAAATTACTGAATTCAAGATATACATAGGTACTGAATATCAGTTCTCTAGAATACTGAATCCAAGATATACATAGAAATTGCTGGATGTACTACTGAATTACTGGGTTACTGCTTTGCTGAGAAACACATGTACTATACTGCTACTGAAATACTAGTATTGAGCTTAAACTAAAAATGAAAAAGGAATAATTGTGCTTGAAATAACAAATTATTGAACTAGAAATGACTAACTACTCAGTTCAGATCATCAATGCTCAGTAATTAAAAAAAAACTAGAACAACAACTAAACCTAACAATTACTGATACTGAGTCCTAACAAACTACTAGACTAAAAACTCATATAATTAGGTAGTCTGGTATTTCATTGTTTGATCCAGTAGTTCACTAATGGATAGTTACTGAACTAATAGATTACTTACTCGGTTCAGATCACTGGTGCTCAGAAATTGAAAAAAAAATACTGGTCTAACTACTAAACCTAACAAATTACTAATACTACTAGCCTAACTACTCAATTTAGAGCATCAACATTTAGTAATTGCTGAAAAAATAGTGGTGTTGGGAATATTACTGAGCCAAAGAGAAAAAGCCAAGGTACTGCTTATCTAACAAAAAAATTACTGATACTAGAAGCTAATAGAACTACTATACTAACTCATGTGATTGAGTTTCAGCAGTTTATAGCATGGTTTTTGGTTTTGTTCTTAGCCGTCGAGATCAGTATCTGGCTCTAGAAGGTTCAGTAATTAGCCTATTCAAACTATGTTGAGTAGTTTCAGTAGTTTTCTTACTGAACTCTATTTAATCACATGTAGTTAGATATTAGATACTAAAAAAACCATGGTACTACTGACCTAACAAACAAATTGCCGATATTAGAAACTATTAGGTACTAACACAACTACTATCATAACTTATGTGATTGAGTTCAAAAGTTTATGACATGATTTTTGGTCTTGTTCTTAGACATCGAGATCAGTATCTGGCTCTAGATGGTTCAGTAATTAGTCTATTCAAACTATGTTGAGTTACTGAATTGCACGAGCTCAGTAATTTTTTTAGTTTCGGTAGATTTTGTTACTGAGCTAAAATGTGAATAAAATGTGTTGTCAAAAAGTCCGAAGTCACCAAAAAATATGGGGAAAAATTATTGGATGTTCGTAGAAGAATTCCAAATAGCTATATCACGCTATTAATGAATCCAAGCATGTCCAGAGTGTTAATGAAAATAAACGATTCACCAGAAATACCAAAATTACTGAAGAAGTGCATATTATTGAAATGAAAGGGCTCTATGGATTACTAAATCCAATCATATAGTTGGTTGGTGACTACGCATATGTACACATATTAGTCATGATTAGTCTCATGCAGCCTCCAAAAAAAGGTCTAAAAAACACATGAGCCATCTTTCTCATTGAGAAAAATCAGAGCAACACTAACATGATACTGAATTACTAGATTATTACTTTACTGAGAATAACTGAAATGCTACATAGTATTACTGGGTTACAGAGAGCTGCAGAGTATTGCTGGGGAATTGAGAGATTACTGGTATTTGTAAGTATTAATGGATTACTGAATGCAAGCATCTGCTGAATATTTATTATTGAATAACCAGATTACTAAAAGCGAGCATCTAATGAATATTTATTACTGAGTCTCTTGGTTACCGAATCCAAACAAATGAACTATTTGTAACAATTACTGGCCCACATGAAAAATACTGATTAGGTGGATCTATTGATTATTGAATCTACAAATGCATATAAAAAAGTTCTGAATAACTGGCTCTCCGGATTACTGAATCCATCCAATGTAAAAAAAGGAGAATACTAAAATAATATTACTGAATCTCTTGGTTACTAAATCCAGTTAGTGAATATTTATTACATAAAAGAAAATACATGTACAAGGTGTGCTACTGGAAAAACAATTTACCAACCTGAGAAAAATACTTAAAAAATGCATAATACTGGATAGCTACTTCTATGATGAGGGGATGAGTCGAAAAGGGGGGCTATGCCCACATGAACCTGGCTAAGAAAGAAACAAAACGTATTTCTATATCAACACCACCAAGATGGAGCGTCCACAGATCAGCAAACCAAAATGGCGCGGCAAAAGGGGAAAAGCTTTTCTGAAGGATACTACCACAATTCTACACACCGTTCAGTCTCACACTCATTCAATCCGCTACTAGAAATCTAAAGGAGCACTTCAGGATGAGTCACTAATTAGAGAAGCTGACTACTGCGTGCTCGATTTGCACAATCTAACCGTGTCCTGATCCTGATCGATCAAAAAATTGCACATATATGCACACAATTATTGCAGATCGGGGGATTGCAGAAAAAGTTTAGAAGCATACATGTGATGCTCACCAGAGTACCCACGCGTAGGCTCAGCAGCGAGTACACGTGAAGGGAGGGGGAGGGAGGAGGCCTCCGCGATGACCAGCAGGACACGCTCGAGGCCACCGCACACCCGATGCAGGAGCCGCACTACCACTCCCACCGCTTGAGACCCTGCCGCTGACGCACCCTGGCTTGCGAATGTAGCATTGCACTCCACCGCCGCTAGCTACGAATCGCAATCGCCGCCGCCACGATGGAGTGCGCTGGTGTGGGAGCTCGTGGACTCCCGCTGCCTCTTGGGGCCCGCCGCTCCCCCGCCGCTCGAAACCCGCCGCGCTGCCATCGCCGCTCACTTGCCCCAATCGCCGAGTCTCGGTAGGGAATGGGGAAAGGGAAACTGAATAGGGAGAGGAGGATAGGCCGCGGGTGGGTCCCACTGGGGGTGTGGTGGCCTGGTGGGCGCGGTTTGGGGGTGGGTGTAGAATGGTATTCTACACCTAGGGTGTAAAATAGCACATAGGTATATATATATATATATATATATATATATATATATATATATATATATGATAACTAGCTCAAGAATAGAACCACAAAATAGATTAGAGATCATAGAACAAACACATCTTAAGTCTGTTGGGATGCCATCTTTAGACTTAGAGATGACTTGTAGAGCTTACTGTCGATGGATGGGTTGTCCTTCCCATGGTTCCTTTGCAGTAATTGTTGTTGGGCAGCTTAGGGTAGAGGAAGGCAGTGAAAAATTAAACCACCCTTTCATAAGGACCTCTCCTTTATTTATATGCAAAGCACCATGGGGGGACAGCACATTTTGGGGTCTTCTAGGGCCCTCCAACAAAGGGCACAAGTCCAAATTGGACTTGTTCTTTGACAGCTACTAATCACAGCTGTTACTATGCTTATTGCTGACATCATTGCTGACATGATCAACCCAACATTCTCCCCTTTGATCGTGAGGCTTAAAACTCATAAGTCCATTTTTTCAATAAAATGACATACCAAGATAAAAGGATTACAATGGTCAATTATACTACCATTGAACCCAGTTACTATAGCATGCCACCTTATATCAAATGAACTTCTTTAACTTAGGAGCTCCAAAACTTATTCTTTATCGTTATACAAAACTTATGGACTCATTTCTCAAAAGACGGTACACCAGACCAATCAATCACTGCAGTCAATTAAGTACAACAGGACTAAGTGACCATGGTTCCCGTACAAAATCAAAATGATTCCTCTTAGGCTCATGGGGAGACAGTGCTACAATTAGTCCCAGAGTGCAGTTTATTTTTCATATACATACATATATTCTTATGATCTTTATGTGCGCACTTCAAAATTGAAAATCAAATATGTTTCTAGAATCATAATTTTGTCCCTGAATAATAGGCTGCCATTTTAATCTTTATGACGGCAATATTGTGAAGGCAAGCCTCTTAAACTATAATATGATGCTTGGCACTTACACTTTAACACTTAATGCTTATATCTTAACACTTATATACTAAGCACTAAACTTAAACACATAATGCTCAACAATTATGTCTTTAATACTTATTTGTTGAGCACTAATACTTAAAATCTTAATACATCATTAAGGCCTTGAAACATGTAATGTTTGATTCTAGAATGATTCTTTCACAATGTCTTGGGCCTGGCAATACCCTTTGACATGTTACTCGAATAAAACTGCACTCTTTACATAATAAGTTTCGGGATAAATTTCTTAAGAAATCCCTTATTTTCTCAAAATAATATGGATTAGGGACAAAAATCCATATATCAGCTTTTGGGATTAAACATGCCACAAAATAATCTATATCTTTAATGATGTTCTGAGTTGGGTGAAGCCATTCCACAATATGGCTCCGCCTACAAGGGTGCAAGTTTTGTGGACATTATAATGCACATTTACTAAGAAACATTATTGTCTGAACACCCCATAACTTGGTGGTTACCAGACTTCCTTAAAAGTGAGCATGTAATCTCTTAGTGCTATACTTATAGCACAAAACTTCTTTAGCACTTATGTTAACAAGGCAATACATTCTGAGCAATTTTCCAGGGGTCCAATCCTGGACGTATGTTGGATGTATGTTTGCCAGATATCCCGATCTTTAAAAATTAAGGGCATATCATAACTTAGGTATATACATCACTTATGTCTGCCACGACATAAGAAAACTTATTGCCCTTAACGGGAGTAAACATAATTTTTTAGGATAATACTTAATACTCCCATTTTTCTGGACCAATCTTGGTGAATTTCAATATTCAAACAACATAAGGGATATCACCAAGAATAAACTTAATTCCCTGAGGATAAAACTCATTCCTTGTAATATACAATATCCCTATTGCTTATTGTTAACAAGACGTTGATTAATCCAAAATTTCTTATTGAACTTTATTTCATCACTTAAAATGTTTATACCCTCAAAGTAATGTGCAATAATAAGCACTTCTTTTAATATATCTTATCATAATGATTAATTCCTTATTTTACATGAACCTTATATAATGAACATAAAAAAATTGTATCTTTCATTATTTCATTTCATAGTCATATTTAGGCTTTGTCTCCATTAAGAGAAACTTAACATAAGTATTAGAAACTTACAAACTTCCATTCCAAGAGATGGAAAAGATTCTTAAAACTTATATCTTAGTTGGGAGGCAATTATGTGAGGCTTATTATTAAAAGATGGCTAACTTAGACCATTAGCATTAAAAGATAAATCTAATTATTCTTTAATTATCTGTCGTAAAAAACAACCACTCATTCTTAATAACCCTTAATATCATTAACTAAAAAACTTTGATTTAATGAAATGTTTTAAACAATATTGGATAGAAGCTAAATAATCTTAATAAAGTCAGGTACTTAAAGAGATAATTTCACATATGCATAAATGTCTTAATATTAACATCTTTGATAACATAATTTCTAATGACCCTTCTTATAATCTTTAGGCTTTGAGAATAATTTCTCCATTATTGCCAGAAAAATCATAGCATAATTATACAAAGGGATTCGCTCCCCCCGATCCTTACTGGCATTGACCATGAGATAGATTTCTTTAGATTGCTCCCATTAGATATTAATAGACAATAATTTTATCAGATTTCTCACCATTTTCATAATCATCAAGAATTCTCTAATAGGAGCTTATTGCATTTATTCACGCAATAATTATTTATGACCTCACAAAAGATAATAATCTATCAATGAGCTTAGCTCATCTCTTATTGAGGGCACTTAAAATAGCCAAGAAAATTATAGCTAAATTCAAAACAACATCAATAGGGATACTTTAACTGATAATTTTGACAAGACTAACAATTCTACTTTGCATCACCTTTGGGCAGAAACAAATTAGAGCTTAACATGAAAATAAACATTAATAATTCTTCATCTTATTATTATAGGCATAAAACTTCTTATGCAAATATTAATACTCAGGGAATGTTATATCAATATAATCAACTTTGATCATGCTTGAGACTTGAAAACTTAATTGATCTGGGAATTAAATAATGACACATGATTATAAACAGCTTTGGTCATAATATAGTCATAAGTCACATATATAATCATAAAACTTATCAAGTCTCAAGAACACTTTAATCAGAGGCACTTAGTTGCGGAAGCATAAACATTATTTGCTAATATTCATTTATGGTTATTTAAACCATTTTACCTTTAGTATAATTTCCCAATTATACATTAATCATATGGCCTGATATAAGAAAAGTCCAAAAGCCATTCATGCATTAAGATTTTCCCAGATCATTAACTTCCTTTTATTGATCCAACCCACATCAGCTTTGGCCAGAAGTGGATAGGAACAATAAAATTCTGTGAACAAGTATTCATTAATCAGCTTTGGCCAGAATAACAAATACAAGTCACACTTTTCTTGACTTTAATCTTCTTTTACTGATCTAGTCCACATCAGCTTTAGCCAGAAATGGACAAGAGCAGCAAAATTTTGTGGTCAGATATTCATTAATTAGCTTTGGCTAGAATGACAAATATAAGCCACCTTTAGTTAAAAATTACATGTCTCTATGTGCTTCTTTTATTGATCTAGTCCATATCAGCTTTGGCCAGAAATGGACAAGAATAATAAAATTTTGTGAACAGGTATTTATCAATCAGCTTTGGCCAGAAGGATAAATACAAACCACCTTTATACAATTTGAGGCATGTTTAATGAAAATAACTTAATTAAATATGCATGGCTTAAGGACATGAATCCATCATTAATGGGCATTAAATTATGACACTCCATTATACACAACTTTGGTTGGTATATAACCATGAAAAGTTAACATTAGGTATACTTAAGCCCAATACTTTAGTTCAGAACTAAATTTTCTATTAATTTGATCATAATCTTGACATATGATTAATCATAAGAGCCCACTTATTTTTTTCTTAGGAATAAATCAATCATTAACATCAAATTTAACAAACTCATTTATCATAAAAGGCATTATTCAAATAATACATCATTTTGGGCAACTAACATTAATTACTTTTTTTGGGTTATTTATTATAAATAAAAGGAACATGATTTCTTATTATGGAGAATAAGCATAAATGGCTCAAAACTTAATTTTACTGCCCAAAATAATATTTGATCTCAAAGCATGAATTATATTAGTCTATGACCCTAATATTCTTAGTGGTCAAAGGACTCAAAACTTTATTAAAGTAATTTCATAAAAAAATACTTAATGAAAACAAAACTTAATTTTTTGTATAATATTATTACATTAATGTTGAGCATGAGCATAATAATTAATTCCAAAAAGTAAGGAAATTTCATCACATAATAAATGCATTTATTATTCTTGTCATTATTTACTAAGTCATGATAAAACATCTTTAAACTTTAAACATAAAATAACAATCATAATCATAATACTTAAAAGTGAAACAATATTTATAATCTAAAAACAATATTATCTTAGCCCATCAATTCATTTGGCCCATCACTATGCAGCCCAATACTTATTTCATAATTTTTAGGAAAAATATCAAAGAAATTCGGCCCAAAGCCCCTTTTCCGAGCTGGGCCGATTCCGGCGTGGCCCATTTGTCCGAACCGCCTTCCCGCCTGGGCTCCAGGCCCGAAAACCTGGGCCTGGGCTAGGGAGGAGGCGCTCACGCACCGGCCTGCTAGGCCCGTGAAGCGGCTGGCCACCGCGAGCCGTTGGATTCTGATCGGACGGCGTTGGACGCACGCATCAGGGATCAAAACTGCCGGTCGGCCGGCCCCCGCGAAACCCTTGCTTCATTTCTTTTGCCTCCCCCTCTCTCCTCTTTCCCGACGGCGGCGGCAGGCGACGAGACGGCGACGGCGGTGCGGGGCGCCGGCCGTAGCAGAGGGAGGCCATGGCACCGACGAGGGCCGCTCGCCTGAGCTGAGTGCCGCCTTTTGCAGGCGTGCAGCCCCGTCGAGCGCCACTCGACGGTGCCCTATGGCGCCGCGCGCGCGTGAAGGCCCACGGCGGCGGTGGCGGCCATGCCCGGCGGCGTCCCCAGGCGACAGTGCGCATGGGGAGAAGCAGCGCCGAGCCGGTGAGGTAGGGACGGCGAGGCCGCTAGGGGTCAAGTCCCCAAGCGCGCGCTTCGCTGCTAAGAAAAGCCGGCCACGGCGGCGCCATGGTCGACGACGGCCACCGCGACCCTTGATGGTATGTCCACTACCTCTTTAGCTTAGGGTTATGGGGAAAAACTTAGGGATTTCGATCTAGAGTTTTGAATTTGGGGAAAAATCCAAAACCCTAGGTCCATAAGGTACTGATGTAGCGCATAAGCTTGATTAGGGCATGTACTTAAGTGACTAAGGACTAAAGAGAGGGCTAGTTGACATTAACAGCATGAATACTAGCAAGAAAATGATGATTCTCATATGAAATTGATGATTACTTGCTTATGCATAACATAAGTTAGAGCAAGAACATGAATCTTAGCACTTGAACAAAAGGATGAACATGAACAGGAGCTTTTTGTCATGGAAGTGAACACTTTTAAGGGTTCAATCTTAGGGCTAGATGGCTCTGGTGCCAATGTTAGATATATATATAGGATCACTAGCTCAAGAATAGAACCACAAAATAGATTAGTGATCATAGAATAAACACACCTTAGGTCTGTTGGGATGCCATCTTTGGACTTAGAGATGGCTTGTAGAGCTTGCTGTCGATGGATGGGTTGTCCTTCCCATGGTTCCTTTGCAGTAACTGTTGTTGGGCAGCTTAGGGTAGAGGAAGACAGTGAAAAATTAGACCACCCTTTCATAAGGACTTCTCCTTTATTTATATGCAAAGCACCATGGGGGACAACACATTTTGGGGTTTTATAGGGCCCTCCAACAAAGGGCACAAGTCCAATTAAGTCCAAATTGGACTTGTGCTTTGACAGCTACTAATTACAGCTGTTACTATGCTTATTGCTGACATGATTGCTGATATGATCAACCCAACAGGCGTCTGACCGCCAATTACCGGCGGTCCGGAGCGTTCCGACTTGCGAGCTCCGAGCAGAGCTGCCAACAACCGGAGGAGCCATGACGAATGCGGCGTGCGGCGAGGACGGTTGCTCCGCTGCTGGGATTAATGGCAGGGAAATCCCGCTGCCGGACGTGCACCGGCGCCTTCAAGGCCCGCGCGGCGCGCGCCCTTCCCTGCTGGCGACACGCGGTCTCGTTGACATGTTTCCTTCCCCGCGCGGGGGCGCGGCGGGAGCCGTGACGGGACGGCGAGCCCCGCCGCGACCTGCGACTGCGAGGCGGGCCCCGCCGGCCGGGACGGGGGTCGCTGTCTTTGTTTTGCCCACCGACACCACCCCTCCTCCCCCTCTGCTGCTGCTGCTGGCCACCTCTGCTCTGCTTATAAGTAGGCAGGGTGTGGCGTCCAGAGCGCGGAGGAGAGACGAAGGCAGTAGCCAAGCGCATCACAACTACACACTCTCTCCGTCTCTCTCTCCCTCTCTCTCGCCCCGGACCTCCTCCGATCCTGTACCTTGGACAGAGACACCGTTGCCTCTTTCGGCACTGATCTCTCGAGACCAGAATCCATGGCGCCGCCCCTCTCTTCCTGGCCATGGGCGAGCCTCGGTCAATACAAGGCAAATGATTACTGCTCCGATCTTCCCCCCTTTTTTTGCCGTCTTCATGTCCATATATATACATATATGTCTATATATATAGTTCTTTGACATGTTTGGTGTGTATATATGCAGTACGTGCTGTTCGGGGCTCTGGTGTGGAAGGTGGTGCAGGAATGGCGGGAGCAGGGGGGCCTTCCGCTGGGCTCGTGGTGGCTGCACCTGCTGGTGCTCTTCGCCGTGCGCGGCCTCACCTACCAGTTCTGGTTCACCTACGGCAACATGCTCTTCTTCACCCGCCGCCGCCGCGTCGTCGCCGACGGCGTCGACTTCCGCCAGATCGACGCCGAGTGGGACTGGTGAGTACGTGTCTCGTGTAGTACTGGTACTACTAGCTACGAGTAGTCTTCTTCTACCTTTGGCTATGGGTAGCCTCCTCGTGAGCGCTTCTACACTTCTCGGGGCTGCTGTTAGATTGCGAGCTGCATGGTAGCATGGGCATCTCGCAGCGCCACACCAAACGACTTTGGAGTCTGGGGTTCACTCAAAATGTTTGGACGGGCACACTTTGTATTGATGGCAACTACTCGAAGCTTGCACGTACGAGTAAGCTACAGCAGTTGAGGTAGCTTCTACGCTTCTCGTAGCATCTTCTATATTCAGCTTGATTTTCAGAGTCGTTTATAGGCTTCTAGCTGGAGTTGAAGGTCCGATTTTTTTTTTATTCTTTCCCAGCAGCAGCTTTCTCCTTTCACTGCCATCTCGCTCTCACCTCGGGGTGTTTAGCTCCTAAAAATTTTCTACAGTACCCATCACATCGAATTTTCGAATACATGCATGAAACACACTTGAAAAAATAACTAATTATATAGTTTAACTGATTAGAATGAGATGATTCTTTTAAGTCTAATTAATTTAAGATTGGACATTAATTACTAAATAACAACGAAATATACTACAGTACTCAAATCCAAACTTTTTCACCAACTAAACACCCCAAATGAAAAATGTTACAGTACTCTGCGTAAACCCTATAACCGGACTTGTCCGCACGTCAATAACCAAAGTTGTCGCATATCATTTGTTGCTGTAATTCTTCGTCCAGGGTGGTACAGCAGTAAAATTTCGTTTACCTGGAGGCTCTGATGAGCCTGAGAGCTCTGCTTGACCCTGACCGTGCGGCCCCCACCTTGCAGGGACAACTTTCTGCTGCTGCAAACGCTGATTGGGGCCACGGTAGTCAACAGCCCTCTGCTCCCGGGCCTGCGGCAGCTCTGCCTGTGGGACCCGCGCGGGTGGGCCGTCGCCCTGCTGCTGCATGTGGGCTTCTCAGAGCCGGCCTTCTACCTGGCCCACCGGGCCCTCCACCGGGCCCCGCTCTTCGCCCGCTACCACGCAGCGCACCACTCCTCCGGCGTCACCCAGCCGCTGACAGGTCCGGCCGTCGGGATCCTCTGCGCCAATCCTTCTCTGCATGATTGCGCCATTATTTCTCCGCCGTCTCGTCAATAAAACCCGCTGGTGTTCGCTGTTTGTTGCAGCCGGGTTCGGCACGCCGCTGGAGAGCCTGCTCTTGACGCTGGCGATGGGGGCCCCGCTCGCGGGCGCCTTCCTGGTGGGCCACGGCTCCCTAGGCCTGGTGTACGGCCACGCCTTCGTGTTCGACTACCTGCGGGCCATGGGCTACAGCAACGTGGAGATCGTGTCGCCCAGGGTGTTCGACGCCTTCCCCCCGCTCAGATACATCCTCTACACGCCCTCGTGAGTATAAAAGAGATTTTTTTTTCGTTGTGGTACTAAAATGCAAAAAAGAAAAATAAAAACATGATCGCTTTATCGAAAAAGAAAAAGCATGATGGGAGAAGAAATGTCCTGTTGGGTGGTAACGGTGTACCGCCGGATATGCAACGCACGTGATGACACCAGCTGCTACGAAGAGGCCAATACAAGACTGGCCGAAATCAAGAAAGCTGTGGGGCCCACCCCTTGCCACGGAAATCGGAAAAACTTGCAAGTTGCATCGTTCTCCTTTTGATTTTGTTCTGACCGACCTGTCGATGATTGGTAGCAGTACGAAGCTTAGAATTAATGGCGTCAGCAACTGACTAACAGCTCCGTTCTGTTGATGCAACGCGCGCGTGCAGGTACCTGAGCCTGCACCACCGCGAGAGGCGCGGCAACTTCTGCCTGTTCATGCCGGCGCTGGACGCGGCGTTCGGCACCCTGGACGGGCGGTCGTGGGCGCTGCAGCGCGCGGCGTACGACGGCGCGGCGGGCGGCGGCGCGCTGGGCACGCCGGAGTTCGTGTTCCTGGCGCACGTGGTGGACATCATGTCGTCGATGCACGTGCCGTTCGTGCTCCGGTCGCTGAGCTCCATCCCCTTCGCCAACCACTTCATCCTGCTCCCCTTCTGGCCCGTCGCCTTCGCCTTCATGCTCCTCATGTGGTGCTGCTCCAAGACCTTCGTCGTCAGCTTCTACTACCTCCGCGGCCACCTCCACCAGACGTGGTCCGTCCCGCGCTACGGCTTCCAGGTAAGCAATGGCGCCGCCGGCCGCCGGCCGGCCGGGTTGGTCATGGACGACGACTGACGCCGACGGGCAAATTTATACCATGGGCGGTGTTTGGTTTTCTACAGTAAATTTTTCGCACATGTTTTTCGAAGAAAAGAATCTCGCATACATGGAGTATTAAATGAAGTCTATTTGTAAATTTTTTTTAATAATGGGTGTAATTTTTCGAGACGGATCTAATGACGGTAATTAATTGATTTTTTGCTACAGTGATGCTACAGTAACCATTCTTTAATCACGCGGTCAAAGATCTCATTTGATTCGTCTCGCGATTTACACTAGAGTTATGGAGGTGGTTTTGTAATTAGACTTTATTTAATACTCTAAATTAGTGATCAAGGATCAAACACGGGCATGGATTTGATCTTGATCATTCCTGACCGTTCGTTCATTGCCTGTCGCGTCAAATCATTCATGAATTCGATGGCGTCGTACGCCGGCGGATTTGACGAGTGTCTGCCTGCCAACTAATCTTGTGTCTTGTTTTGTGGGCGTGCCGACGCCACGAGCAGTACTTCCTGCCGGCGGCGAAGAAGGGCATCAACCACCAGATCGAGCTGGCCATCCTGCGGGCCGACAGGATGGGCGTCAAGGTGCTCAGCCTCGCCGCGCTCAACAAGGTCAGCTCACCGGCATTTTTTTACTGCTAGGGTTGCTTTTTCTTTTTGGAATGAACAAAATACTGCTAGGGTTTTAACTGCTGCCGTGCCGAGTACATAGTCGTAGCTGTATCGGTTCCGTTTCTCTACTTGGCGAGTCGGTGCTCACGTGATGCGTGCAGGCACGGACGACGCGCGCGTCGCCGTTGGGCACGCGCGGCATGGGTTGGGTTGGCCGAGCACAGTGGCTGAGCAGAATATCGACAGCATCCATCCTTCCATCCATGATCTGTCCGTCCGTCCTTCCGTGCCCGTCCATTATTACGAGACGGGGTTGAGTCATCGTGCGCGCATGTGGCCGCATTGAAGGCCGGCCGGCCGCAGTGGCGAGCCGGCCACGGCACGCGACCGCGCGACCGGGTACGCGACGCGACGCACGGCCGGCGCGGGGCGGGCACACACGGGTGCACCGGCGGCCGGTGGCTGAGCCGGCGAACACATTGCCCTCACCCTGTGGTGCGTGCATGTGGAGGAGAGGATGGCCAAGCAGGCAAGGGCTCATTGATGAGATGCTGGCCGGGGTCTGGTCCTCGTTCCCCTTCGGCCTCGGCTCCTGGCGGCGGAGGGCAGGGGAAGGGAACGGATGGGAGAGCAGCAGCAGCGGTGGAGGCAGCCGTGCCCGAGTCGCGCGCCGCGACGCCAGCACCCGAGCCGGGCCTAGGCGCGCCGTGGCAGAGCGGCCGCGTGCCCGCGGGTCATGGTTGGTTTCGTTTCGTGGGATGGAATCCACCAATCCGGATGTGTGGTGGTGGGTGTGGGTGGTCGTGGTGGTGGTCCTCCTGCTCCAGTGCTCCACGCCTCCACCATGAATGGGCCGGCCGTGTGGATGTGGCGCAGCGCGGGGCCGTAGATCGGGCCCTGTTCCTGCGCGCCAATCAGATTGGAGTCGTGAGAGAATTGTAGGAGGGGATGGAGACAGACACTGCTGCTGCTACCTGCTGCAGCAGCTGCAGGCACGCCGCACACCTGTCTAGCTGAGCTGTGCCCCTGACACGTCAGCACAACAGGAGTGACAGACAAAAGCTCTGTTCACCCGATTCGAAACACGTCTGCACAACAGTAACATAATTGAATGGCAAAAGCCGAATGCACAAGCAAACCCACCGGAAGGACCCACCATTTCCAACGCGGTAATTTGATTTTACTGCCGGGCAAAAATCGTGGCTAATGTTCTTGTTTTTTTCCCCTTCTTCCTTCGTCTTGTGCTGTATCGTCATCGCAATCATCAGAACGAGGCGCTGAACGGAGGCGGCACCATGTTCGTGAACAAGCACCCGGACCTGCGCGTGCGGGTGGTGCACGGCAACACGCTGACGGCGGCCGTGATCCTCAAGGAGGTCCCCAGCAACGTCAGGGAGGTGTTCCTCACCGGCGCCACCTCCAAGCTCGGCAGGGCCATCGCGCTCTACCTCTGCAGGAAGAAGATCAGGGTCCTGGTACGTCTATCTCGTCGAATCCCAGCTGAAAACGAACGCATCGCCGCCATCCCTCCCTAAAGCATTCTCGGGTCCTCCCAATGGCGCCAGATGTTCACCATGTCGTCGGAGAGGTTCCTCAAGATCCAGCGGGAGGCGCCGCCGGAGTCCCAGCAGTACCTCGTGCAGGTCACCAAGTACCAGGCCGCGCAGAACTGCAAGGTGCGCATGCCATGCCGCCTCTACCTCTACTGCTCTGCTCGGAACTTTGCTGATCGAATCGAATCTGCTGCAGACCTGGATCGTGGGCAAGTGGCTGTCGCCGCGGGAGCAGCGGTGGGCGCCGCCGGGGACGCACTTCCACCAGTTCGTGGTGCCGCCCATCATCGGCTTCCGGCGGGACTGCACCTACGGCAAGCTCGCGGCGATGCGGCTCCCCAAGGACGTGCGCGGGCTCGGCTCCTGCGAGTACACCATGGAGCGCGGCGTCGTGCACGCGTGCCACGCCGGCGGCGTCGTGCACTTCCTCGAGGGCTGGGACCACCACGAGGTCGGCGCCATCGACGTCGACCGCATCGACGTCGTCTGGAAGGCGGCGCTCAAGCACGGCCTCGCGCCCGTGTGATCGGTTGGCCCCCGTACGTTAATTTAATGTACTGTGGACGCCAGTAAAAGAAGAAAAAAGGAGAGCGCGCGGGTAGACCGGCCAAGATTTATAAAGACTCGCCACTTCCTCAGAGAGTCGTCATGTCTCCTTTTTGTTGGAATCTAATATTTTCCATGTAAATTTAATATAAATGAGTTGAAACTCAACAATTGGAGAAATAAAAATTGAAGCAGCAGCACTGGGGGATATCCACGTGTCATGACGCTAGTGGAGGGGAGTGGAAGGAAAGGGAAACGGATTCAAAAATTGAATTGAACTTTTCTCTCGAACTGCATATTTAATTTAGAATATGTTGAATCATAATATTTGTTAGAATTGATGCTATAAAATGCGATACGATATGATATTTTTATTCTTCTAATTTAGTGTTTCAACAATTCAGCGTACTAGTTCAAATTTTTTAATATGTAATTCCAGCATATACAATATACCATTTCAACATTTCAGCATATACTATTTCAGCATACTGAATTGTTTCTTTTCAAAATATTGAATGGGTTGATAAAAATATTGAATCCGGTATTACAAAGATTTACAAGGATTGGGGCAAAAAAAAAAAAAAAGATGCGTAGGCAGACGGGCTTTCCTTCCTCCGCTTCTGAAGGCAACAATCCGTTCCAGAAGGCAGATGGGCTGGGCCTGTTTTGGTATTTGGATTGCAGGAAAGGTAGTCCTTTGCCTATTGAAGTCCAAACGATCTGCTCTACCTCCTGCTCTACCTGTGAAGTGGGAAAGCAAATCAAGCAAAGATGGAAAGGCTCTATCTGCTCTCTTCCAATAGCAAAAAAATCTACCGAGCTAGCAAGCAAAGAGGAGATGGATAAATCGAGTTGGATGATTTCAAGGAGATGGAGAAATCAAGCTGGATGATTTCTCGCTGCAGGCTTGATGGCTCACCTTGGCTTGCGCCATTTTTTATTCAGGACTCTGCCAACTGCCATTGTCAAGGCCGGACGGCTGGAGAAGAAAAGAAAGGGAAGCGAAATTATTTTCTAATATTTAAAAAATAATATATATTTCTATATTACTTATATTTCAAAATTAACATTTGAACCACAAATTCAAATGGCAAGTTCACACTCTACAGAAGTATTGTACTTGGCAGCTTGGCAAGCACACCACCAAAGTGAAGACACACTCGCCGGTGGAGGCTTGGAGCGCGACAGGGGTGCGAGGCTTCCGTTCGGCATGCCTAATGTTAAACTAGGATGAGCTGCGCGCTTTGCCGCGCCCGTGAAGTTATGTATGAAGAGTAATGAGGTTTAAGTTCGGTGACAATTGACAAATGTGATAAGACTGGTCTAATTTAAGAATGACATTGTAGTACAAAGTATATATATGAATTCAAGTAAGACTATAGAGCATACATATAATTTATTTTAGATAAAAATAACTTATACTTTTCTATGTCCGAAGATCCTTTTGTAGAAGGTACCTAGACCTTAGGTAGTATCGTATATTGCTTCTTAGCAAGAAATAAAAAAGTAAAAGAAAAGAGGAGGCTCCTTATTTGTAGTTAACGTAATTGAAATATACTATTGTAAAGTTATGCATTATATTTTAGAGTTAATCTTCGTGTTGTTCAACTTGAAAAATGATGCAAACATCATAGTAGGAATGATTGGTACCCCAGGATTATCTTTTCCCGAGTGAGAAATAATGGCAAGGCATCGTAGGGACAATAAACAA
This sequence comes from Panicum virgatum, assembly GCF_016808335.1. Classification (NCBI taxonomy): domain Eukaryota; kingdom Viridiplantae; phylum Streptophyta; class Magnoliopsida; order Poales; family Poaceae; genus Panicum; species Panicum virgatum. Next base: position 5,976,814 of record NC_053145.1, read on the forward strand.
CTTATTATTATATGATTATTATACGAAACAATCAAACACCTCTTTTTCGATTGCCAATATGCAAAGGTAACCAAGAGAACTGTCCAAATTGCTACTGGTTTAACCCCACTTAGATCGTTAACCCACATGCTTGGGAATTGACTTCAAAATTTTAATGCACAAGAGGCATTTACTATTCTAACAGGGACAACGGCTCTGTGTTGGGCAATATGGTGTTGTCGAAATGATATTATCTTTGATAACGTTAAACATTAATCCTTTATGCAGGTTATTTTCAGGGGATCTACTGGCTGCGATTTTGGTCAATGTTGTAGCATAAGGAGACGACAAAGGATTTGTTCATGAAGGTCAGCACTTCTTTGGAGATAATAACCTTAGAAATGTTTGCGAGTCATGGATGGAAGCACAATAATAGACTTTGTCAAGCTTAATTTTGCTTTTTGACTCTCCTGCTAGTCCAGTTATTGAAGCAGGAAAAATGTAATAATTGAAGGATGTGTACGCTAAACCATAGAGGCCGAAAAATTCCATTATCTAAAAAAATTATATGATGTTTAGAACAGTCTTTAGTGGAAGTTTCACAAAAAGTTTTATATGTACTATTAATTTCAATTTTTATCCCATATCTGCAAATTTGCTGATATGGCAGGGTTTCTATGAAGAGAGAGGAGGGATAGTTTTTTGAGACGAGATATGAGTTTCATCCCTATGACACTCATACAGCTCATTTACTAAGTTCTCTATCTCAATAATAGTGCAATAAAATTATACACTAAAACTTACATTGGAGACAAATCAAAGTGTAGAAGGTCTTCTACCACCTGTCTGGCTCTCTTCGACACCTGCGCATGGCGCCACGCGCGGCACCACTACTCGTCTACTCGCGCCGTCCATTCACGGTGGCTCCCCTGACGACCAGCATGCCGGCCCTTCCCAAGGGCGCTGTTCCCATCCCTTCGGTCGTGAACGACCACGGGATGAATACTCGCGCCAACTCCAGGCTTCGCTTTCCATCCGTGTACTAGGCGGCGCCCCTGTCTCCAGTTCCTCGGATGTTCTGCAGCGCCCTTGCCGATCCCAATTGGCGGGCTGCAATGGAAGCGGAACACTAGGCACTTCTGGAGAACAACACTTGGGAGCTCGTATCGCGCCCGTCTCATGCCAACATCGTCTCTGGAAAGTGGATCTTCAATCACAAGTTCCATGTTGATGGAACCCTTGAGTGGTAAGAGGCTCGATGGGTGCTTCGTGGCTTCACTCAACGCCTGGGCATCGACTTCGACGAGACCTTTAGCCCGGTGGTGAAGCCCTCCAGGGTCCGTACAGTGCTCTCGCTTGCTCTGTCCCGTGGGTGGGCTGTTAACTAGCTCAACGTGGAAAGCCTTCCTCCACGGCACCCTGACCGAGACTATCTACGCTTCCCAGCCCGCCGGGTTTGAGGACTCAGCACATCCCAATTTGTTTGCCTCCTCAACAAGTCTCTCTACGGTCTCAAGCAGGCTCCTCGGGCATGGTACAGTTGCTTCTCCTCCTACCTAGTTTCTCTTGGCTTCATTAATGCCAATACCGACACCTCGCTGTTCGTTTACCACCGTGGCGGCGACACCATCTACCTGCTTCTATACGTGGATGATATTGTTCTCACGACATCATCTACAGCTATGCTCTAGCGCGCTATCTCTGCCCTTCAGCGTGAATTCTCAATGGACCTCGGCGAGTTGCATCACTTCCTGGGAATGCGTGTCCAGCGGCGTGATGGCTGCCTGCTTTTGTCTCAGCACCAGCTAGACATCTTGGATCGGGCTGGCATGGCGCAATGCAAGCCATGCTCTACTCCCGTTGACACCAATCCGAAGACCTCTGCAGCTACTGGAGCTCCTGTTCAGGATGCATTGGATTTTCAGAGTCTGGCTGGTGCACTACATTATCTGACCTTTACCCGCCCTGACATTGCTTATGCGGTTCAGCAGGTCTGTCTTCATATGCATGATCCTCAGGAACCTCACTTGGCTGCGCTGAAGCACATTCTTCGCTACATTCGAGGTACTCTTCTCCTTGGGCTGGTTCCGCGTCCTTGTCGACAGGATGATCTAGCAGTGTATTCTGATGCTGACTGGGCTAGCTGCCCGGATACTCGCAAGTCTACCTTGGGTTATGCGGTGTTCCTCGGTGATAATCTCATTTCATGGTCATCCAAGCGTCAAAACACAGTTTTTCGTTCCAGTGCCGAGGCTGAGTATCGTGTCGTCGCCAACACTGTCGCTGAGGCATCCTGGCTGCGCCAGCTTCTCAGTGAGTTACAGTCTCCCCTACGTCATGCCACATTGGTGTATTGTGACAATATTAGCGCAATCTACATGACCTCCAACCCAGTTCAGCATCAACGTACCAAGCACATCGAGATCGATCTTCACTTTGTGCGGCAGCGTGTTGCAGTTGGTGACCTTCGCGTACTTCACATTCCTACGTCTTCACGGTACGCCGATATCTTCACAAAAGGACTGTCGTCTTCTGTCTTCATGGAATTCAGGTCCAGTCTGAATGTTCACTCCACTGACGACCAGACTGCGGGGGCGTGTTAGCAAGGGATATTGTACTCATGGGCGCTAGTCACGCCTGGCTGCATGGGCCTGTACAGCATGTGCCGACCCTGATAGGATTAGGGTAGGTGTGCATATGATTAGGCAACGATCTCCTGTTATGGGGTGTTTCTATAAACCCTAGGCCATCCTTTCCTATATATGTAACTCATGCCTCACACCTTAATTAATCAATCTTTCCGAGCCATACTGCTTTCACAGTCTTTCTGTCGCCCAGCTGTCAGACACAGGGCAGCGAGACTGCTTATAGGCATAGAATGTTCTAGAGTAAGGGATAGCGCATGAATGTACCTTACCTTTTTTGTAACTACCCGAATAGGCGTAAAACTAACTGAAGTACAAGGAAACTACCCGACCGGGTTGTAGTAGGACTCCAACAGTACTCGGTTAGGATTTTTCATATAACCCTGTCCCCCAAAGTATATAAGGGAGGGCATGGACCCCCTCAAAACACAACAACACCTAAGGCAATATAAGCAACCACACAGGACGTAGGATTTTACGCACTTCGAGGCCCGAACCTGTCTAAATCCTTGTGTTCCTTGCACCGTCGAGTTCCAGAGCTAGTCGATCCCTTGCCTACAATCCTACTGCTAAGGGTATCCCTGCGCAGGCTTGGCGGCTAAACACCGACACCAGCTTCGAAGGCATGGCCGAGAAGACTCACCACGGTGGCTCCCTCCGCGAAATGCGCCACATCGCCAGGGATATGGAGACCCATGTGAACCAGCGCTTCTTCGTGAAGGACAACATTGCCCTCAATGAAGCTTGCAAGCTCTGGTCGTCAACAACGAGGCTACGACACACTCGCCAACGCCGACCTAATGACTGGGAAGGATGAAGCCTTCTAGTTTGTTCACCAGAAGCTCACGGAACTTCGGATCGTGGTTCAACCACTTGGAGATCGTGCTGCAAGAAGGCAGCCCTAGACTTCCCAACTCGTTCAACTTCAAGGCCTTTCGCGGCACAGAACCATTCTTCGATGTTGACCAGGTACATTAATTTGGTGCAATCGGGTTCTGTTTGGGGGTGCGGGTGGGGTAGGGGTTCGGGATGCAATTCAGATGTTTTGGAATGGTTGGGGGTTGAATTAGTTTATAATAATGTTGATTCTAATCTTGTTTTATAATGATCAGAGGTGAAAGAGGTCTCGGAGGAGTTTTAAAATTAGTACCCCTAACCTTGACATCGATCTCCGTGAAGCGGTACAAAGATAGTGTGATACCATTTCTTCTGTGAATTCTATACCCACACTACACCGAAAAAACCTTCACCGAGACACAATATGAGAGACCAACTCAAACTCATCTCTTTATTCATCATAACTTAGTACAATACAAGACTCTTGCACTCTTTATATGTGTACCATACTATAACACAACTAAATTATATGACAACCTCACCATCTCCTACTTGAGACCTCTTATACCATGGTATGACAAGAGAGGAAGGGAACACCCCTATTTATAGAAGCTCATGGGTGTTGTGGTGCTGCCATGTAGCAACTTCCACTCTCTCCTTTACAAAATATGTATCTCTAGAATTTTCCCCACTCTTATCTAACTATACAAATATCTAGATTCTAGAGCATTCCAAATTTCACCATAAAGCATGGCAACCATGGTTCATACATACTCTCTAATCTTCTAGAAGCTTCTCACAAGCATGCATTGCTACTTTCAACACTGGTGTTTTGATGTGGTTCCAGGAATGTCGGCAGAGAAAAGCTGGGGAGGTTTCTAGAAGCTCGATCGAGCCTCTTTCTTGAAGCGGAGCGGGCTCTAGGAGGTGCAGTTCGTGGCCATATCGAACCTCACCCTGTGTCTTTCTACTCCAAAGTCTATGGCGACCAACGATTCGTTGGGTGACTCTGCTTCCAGGATTTTCTCACTAATTTTTGTTATACTTTTTTGTTTGCGGTTTGGTTTCCAGAAATGCTAGTGGGAACTGTGGAGGGCAGTTTCTAGAAGCTCGATTGACCTTCCTTCTCGAACTGGAGCGGGTTGTATGAGGTGCGGCTCTCGTCCTTTACCGAGCCACACCTACGACTCTCTGATCCCAAATTAATCAGCGGCGCCTGGCGATTCGTGGTTAAGCCTTTTCTAAGGATTTTTATTTCTCTCTTTTGAAGGAACATTTGAATCTCCCTTCAAACTTGCCGGCATTTTTTTTGTTCGAGCAGCATCCCAATTTTGCGAGTGCTGTTTTGATCAGATTCTGGGGGGAAATTGTCCTATTGTTTTGTTGGGTTCTGAATCGAGGTATGGAGATTCAATCACGCATTGTTGCGTGCTAGGAAGCACTTGGTTTCATCGAAATTCAGTTGCCTACTGCTCCCCCCAAATATTGTTGGTGTGGTATCTCAGCCTGGGCCTTTGGTCTAACCAAACCAATCCGACCGATTCTTCAATTTTTGAAGTAGCTTCATTTACCACAAAATCGGAACCGATCGGTTCAAAAAAAAAGGAACCGAGCAATTTCGAGTTCGGTTAATTCAATTCGGTTTTGGTTATGACCGAGCTAATCAACTACTCTATGGATCAAAAACAAAATCAACAGATTCAATCATATATACATCAAATTGAAACAAGATGCATCAGGAATTCAGCATCAATTGAACACAGATCGATCCAACACTGATCGCTTCAACACATATTGACTCAACAAGGATTGATTCAACATGGATCATAGATCAAGAGAGGAGCACATGAACTGTGCCTAGGGTTGCCTCGCGCAAAGAGGAACAGGTGAGGGACCAGCGACCTGGAGGTCGGCACGTCTCCTATGCGCGTGCTTGGCCAGCGACCTCCAGATGCGGCCGCCGGTCGTTGGGGGCTACCACCGGCCACAAGGGAGGCTGGTTGATGGGGCTATCGCCGGCTACAAGGGAGCCGGGAAGGAGCAGGCATGGATCCTGGAGAGCGGCCGCTGACACACTAGAAGCAGAATGCAAGCATCCGGCGGACGGTGGCCAGGTGGAGGGTTGTGGGTGGACGGCGGGCGGCAGCCAGGCAGAAGGGAGGGTGCGGGCGTCGGCACTGGCTTGAGATAGGAAAAGGATAGGGTTTGAGAGTGAGTCTTAGAGGAAGGGGGCATTCGGGGAGGATAAGGTTAGGGCTACTCGAGTCAAGGGTGGAGGTTATTAGGCTGGGCTGATTTTTTTTCTGCTATTGGGCCTGTATTACGTGTATTTCGTTTACCCGAGGCCTAGAACTGAATAAACTATAATTATTTCGGTTAGTTAAAACCTGGAACCAAACTAGTAACCAAATTCTTCGATTTTGGTTATTTTGGTTCAATTATTAGGTATTTCGGTTTGGTTTTTGGTTATCGGTTAATTTATGTTTTTATCATTACCGGCTGAGATTACAGGTAGGTCTAGTGGTTGCTCTACTGTAATTTTTGGCTCGCCATTTCCAAGTTTAGGACAACATGTCAAAGATCAGCCATCACGGTTTGGATGGTGAAGGTGGATTGACTCAATGACTGTTTACTTTATGCAGTTGAACATGTTTCATCTGATTGAGTTTGCATGCAATGTTATTGTAGATTTGGTCAAATAGGTTAAGTGTGATGTTCTTGGTGTTTGCTTAGGTTTTGCATAATGATAGTTACTTAGTTAGATCCAAATACAACTATGTGTTCTTATTTTTCGGCCCTATGGCCGCGTGACCAAGATCGATGTACTCTTGTTGTAGCAACAACTTAGGGGTCTTTTTCCCCATGACAGGAGCTAGGTATAACAATTTTGGGCATGGATGTTGTCTAATGTTTAGTATCTGATCTGTCTTTATGGATAGGAGAGTAAGCTGCATTTGCCATTTAAATTGTCTAATTTAATTTGCATGTAGTACCATTCTAAATTAGGACAATTGCATAACTGCCCTTATTTTGAGCTCTAACTGCATGTTTGCCCTTATTTTTTTCAACTTTGCATGTTTGCCCCTGGTTTTTAAAATCGAAGGCACCGTTAGCCCCTGTTTCTCAACACCGTGAGCTGAACTTAAATAATAGTCCCAAAAAAATTTCATAAAAAAAGAAAACAAGGGAAAAAGACTATACTACCCCTTATCCAAATCACACAAACTCCTCCCCTCCCATTCTCCTCTGTTTTGTTCGTGACCCCTTGTTCACACGCACCGGCAGTAGGGTTAGGGGCGGTCAGTGTCGTGGTGCTGGGGGCGGCCGGCGGGCGGGTGCGGGGACGAGGCGGGCCCAACAGCGGGCAGGCATGAGCGGTGGGTGTGGCGGGACGAGGCGGCCAGGGACTGACGCTGCTCGGCGCGGAGGCCGGCGGTCGGGGACCGGCACGATGTTAGGCGGCCGGCACGTCCGCGCCTAGCGCCCTCTATTGGAGGAAGATCTCTAGCTCGCTCGCTGCACCGGGTGGGGAGGCATGGGGACGAGCCGCTGACCTGGGCAGCCGCGTGCGGCTGATCGGCTGCGGTACAGAACAGCTGCCGTCGCCTGGCCGGTCGCGGGAGAGGAGATGCGGCGCTGGGTTAGCTGCAAGCAGAGGAGGAGCGGTGCCGGCCCGCCCCCCGGTCGGCCACGGGGCGGCGAGCGCAGTGTTTGTCAGGCCGCACGCGGGAGCTACAGCGAGGAGCGCGGTGCTGTTCGAGCCGCTGGCAGGGGGAGGCCGCGCCGGGCCAGTGGCATGAGCCTCGTGGCCGGCCGCAGCGAGAGCGACAGGATTGGCCTCGGTGCCGGCTGCCGCGGGGAGTAGCGGCGCCGGGATGGACGCCCTCGCCTCCTGGCCGGCCGCAGCAGCGAGGAGCGGTGGGGTAGGCCTCGAGGAGCTCCGCCACCATCTTCCTTGTCTTGCACAGGAGATGCCTGCACGGTGAGGTCCACGGTGAGAGACAGAGAGGTCTCAAAGCTCCTCTGCTTGGACCGTTCCGCAAAATGTAAGAACTCAGATACCGTCCCCTATCTGCAAATATTATACTTGCAAAATAAATGGACATTAAGTCTGCACAAAAAATTCGGATCGATTCTTAGGTCATTCATGTTGAGGGCATTTCTGTCTTTTCAGCTTGTACTTAACACCGTTAACTCTCCTTCATAGAACAGGGGCAAGTGGAACCTTCAGATTCAAAAAGTAGGGGCAAACATGCAAAGTTAAAAAAATAAGGGCAAACGTGCAGTTACAGCTCAAAACAAGAGCAGTTATGCAATTGACCCTTCTAAATTTGGTCAGATGGAAGTTGTCGACGAAGACTTTTTTGAGATCTTCCCACGAGTGCATGGAGTTGGGCTTCAAGATTTGGAGCCATGTGAGTGGCGCCGACTTCAGAGCCATCATGAAGTAGAGAGCCTCCATGACGGTGTCTCTCCCTAAAACATTGATGGCAGTCGAGTACAAGTGTAAGCATTGGACTGGATCTTACTTACCATCATATTTCTAGAGGTTGACTGGCTTGAAATCTTTTGGGTACTCGGCGTGGGCGAAGTCGTGACTAAATACCAGGAATCGATTGGAGTTGTCGAGGTTTCGCTCCTGCCGTCTAGGGTTGATCATCGTGCGGGCGTCGTGGCTTGCGTTGATGTGGTTGTGCAAGTCACAGTTGGTGTCGACATACCTGTGGCCTTGACCAAGAGGTGGTTGCTCTTGTACAGCGGGTTGTGCCGGCCGCTGATTCCTTCCATGACGATCGCCTCGAGGCCGCTTGAGCCCAGCAACTTCTTATTCTTCCTGGTGTCCAGCGTGGGGTGCATTTTGTTGCTGAGGTGGTCGCAGGGTAGGGCCCGAGCCTGGAGTGTAGCTGGCTTGGAAGGCAGCGCATGCGGTTCTGGAGGCAGAGCGATGGAGCGAAGACATCTTGTTCAGCTGAATGATTGCTTGCCTGGTAAGTTCAATTGCCCGATTGGTTTTCGGGTTCCGTGGGAGTCGCTGTAGGAGTGGTGTGGCTTCGACGATACTTGCGATGGGAGTATTGAAGACGAGGTCTTCCGCTGTAGTGAAGTCGTTGTTGAGGTCTTGAGGTCAGATGTCGATGGGGATCTTGCCATCGCGTGCACGTGTAGCTGCGTCCAGCCTGCGCTAGGCGTGCTTCTGGTTTATCCTCCTTCTCCTATTCCTTCTAGCTTCGTCCTCATCCTAAGGGGTCCGATGTCTGCTCATCGGTGGAGATCTGGTTGAGCGTCTCGTTTGGATCTTGGAAGTCTTCGTCGCCATCTACCAAGTTGATTGCTGCCATAAAATGTAACACTCCAATTTAAATTTCAGTATTTAATAATAAATTTAATTGGCTTTATTTAATTTTCTAAAGTTTTATATGCTTAGCCTTGCATTTAATTTATTTTCCTTTCACAAGTAATTAAAAATTTTCTAAGTTTAAACTGGTTTGTACATTCATGCTGGTGCATAAGTTTTATTTATTTGAGTGCATAGGGTTTTGAATTCAAACTAGATTTGAATTCAAATTAGTTTGAGTGAGTTTGAAAAAAAGGAAAGGAAAACCAGAGGAATATGAAAAAACCAACCCAGCCCAAGTAACCCCGACGGCTCGCTACAGCCCTCTCCCTCATTTCCTTAGCCCGCTCACCCGCACGACCGTTGCCATCTCTCTCTCTCACCGATGCGTGGACCCCACCTGTCGGCGTTCTCCCTTCCACCTTTCTTCTTCCTTGCGCCAGCTTCGACCACGCTCTGCTAGCGTCGATGCCTCGCTACCCGTGGACTGCCCGACCCGGTCGTGGCCCACGCAGCAGTGCCCGAGTACCTTCCTTTCTGGAAACATTCCTTCGCCAAGACCAGGGATCACGCACGCGGGCGTTGCGCGATCTGCCCTCTGCGCAGATCACGGTCGTGATCGCCGTAGCCTCCCCGAGAGCGTGCACGCCCGGATCACCGGCCTTTCCCTTTTTATTTTGGCCCCGTGACCCTCCCGTGCGCACCACACCACCACAACCGCCACCCAGAACCCCAGAGCCGCTGCCCTGTTCCGCTCCGCCGTGCCCCGTGCGTTGCGCCACCGTGGCCACGCCGCTCCGCCACACCCTAGCCTCTGCCAACCCCCGCGACATCTTCGCCCCGACGTCAGGAAGCTCCCCGAGCCGGCTAATTTCGACCACCGCCTCTCCAGTGGCTGGAATTGAGCCAACACCACCGCAGGTGACCCTATCCGCAGTCTCATTTCGTCACCGCCAGTGAACTTCCAGCCTCCCTAACCCCCTTCCCTGTTCCGCAGGACCACCCTGAGTCTAGCTAGGGGATCCAGGAGCCCAGAGCACCTCTGTAGCAACCCTGCCCCCGAGCTCCATCAAGCGCCGCCGCACGACCTCAACACCGTCACCCCGGTACGCCGATCCAACCCGACTCGAGCCCTCGGTGAGCATCCACACACTTCCCTGGTCTTGTTGTGCTGGGAATCTGGGCACGTAGGCCACCCCGCTGGCCAGAACACCGTACGTCGGCGCCCCGCCACTGCGCACACCACAGCTCCGCCGTGGCGGACACCCTGCAGCACCGCACCGGCCCACGCAGCCTCGTTTCTATCTCGAGTTAGCCTCACACATGCGCACAGCCCTGTTTACACACTTTCCTGTGCCCAGAGTTGTGCGAACGCGCGCACACCGGCGATGCCGCCGTGCAGTTCCACCCCCGCCCTCGATTTCACCTTCACAGGCCTCCCCGAGCCTAGCTTAGACCGCGGGTGGATCACGCATGGCGTGATGAGCATTCCCGACCCAAGCCCGGGACAATTTGGCCCCTGGAACGCCGGAAACACACAGCTCTGGCGAGGCGCCGCCGCAGGAATGGTTCCCCGGCGAGCCACGCCACTGCCGTCGGTCGGATCTGTCCTGGTCCGTCCGATCTGAAGTTAGTGGCCCAGATTAGATCTGGATATCGGTTCGTCCTGAGTCACCGGATCGCGATCCAACGGATCAGATCCGTAGATACCCCTTCGCCGTGGTTGTTTTTCTAAAGAGCCCCCGGGTTTCCACTGAATTAACCCGCGGTCCTAACCAGTGTAAAAGTAATTACATCCAGGCCCTGTTTATTCGCTTAGACCCCTGAGCTTTTTAGATTTTGAACCCGCAGTCCAGCCCAGTTGTTTTAGCGCTTTAGCCCTCAGATCTTTTCAGTTTTTATGTATAGGTCCCTGGTTTTTGCAGAAAACCCCTAGAAACTTAGTTTTTCTTGCAGAAAAGCCCCTAGACCTTGTTTTAAGCCTAGTTTTTGCGTTCTAGCTCCGTTTTAGGTGTTCTTTATGTCCACGCGATCGTTGTAACATGTAGAATAGTTCTAGCTTAGTTTTGTTTGCTGTTTTTATGTATTGTTGTACTGTTTCTTAGTGTTTGCCTTTGTTTGCATGTATGTGTATGTGCTGGACTTGTTTTGGCGTTGCGATCGTGAGTAGACGTTGATCCATCTGAGGAGCAGCCACCGTCTTCAAAGCAGTTTGAGTAGCATGAGAACTTCGAGGAAGGCAAGTATAACATGAACACCACCTATCACTTTTAAATACATTTTCATACTGCATTTTAATATTGTATACCTACAATGATTTACTAGCCACATTTATCCTTTATATAATTACCTTGGGTTGCATTTTGGTTAGTTGTGCTAGGTTGCTGCGCTATAACACACTCAGTCCTTTTTAATTAATTTGATTAATGGTATATGCAACTTAATTCTGGGAGTGGCCCGCTTGAGTGGCTCACGTCTCGTTAAAATTGTTTTTTCTAGAAACATGGTTTAGGGGGCCAGCACGGTGCTTAGTGCTGGGTTGGCCACTCTCCATAAGAACTGGTTCATAGAGCGACAACCTGGGACAACAACGCTACCACAAGACTGGAATGGGACGGTCTTGGCTTACTAATTAGGTCATTTTGGTTCGGGAGTAACTTACCGACGGGGCAAGAGGAAGGGTGAGCTTCAATGGTCCCTGCACTGCGACGCTTGGTTTGTGTTATCGTGTACCCCCTCGAGGAGGGCCCCATCGTTGCGGAGCCTGAATCCTTAGCAGTTATACCTTACCAACGTTGTCCTTTGTAACAGCCTCGTAGTGAGTTTGCTAGTTATCTCACCTACGGAAGTGTGATGAACAACTAGCGTAGCTCACGACTTGTGGGTAAAGATGTGCAACCTCTGCAGAGTGTAAAACTGGTATACTAGCCGTGCTCATGGTCATGAGCGGCCCAGATCCTCCTTTTGATTAGTGGGGTTATCTTTCTTTGATTAGGGGGGTTTCCCGGGTGGTTTGGTTTGGTTTGGTTCTCAGTAGTTCATAATTAATTTTGATTAATTTCTATGTAACTGGGTTTATGGTAATTCATCCACTTGTAGTAATTAGCTTTAATAAAATTTTGCCAAGATTAAAAGCTAATGCAGTTGAGTCAGACAACCTTAGAGCCTCATAGTTTGTGTTATACTTGTTGAGTACAAGTTGTGTACTCACTCTTGCCTACTCTACCATTTTTCCTCTTGTTCTCTTCGGGGACACCCTACTGCTGCTCAGTTCCCGGCGACGCGGAGGAGTTCACCCGGAACTACCAAGAGTACGAGGACTTCTAGGCGTTCGTCTCCCTGTCGACATCCCTGTGGTACCCAGCTTCGACGAGAGTTTACGTATATATTTTTACGCTTATGTTGTATCAGACATTTTTGTCATTTATTGTAATAAATAATATTCGTACTCGCTTTATTATGTCTTTTTACGTGATATGTGCTGTGATATACTATTTATTCTGTTGTATATACGTGTGACTTGATCCTGGCACGTATATGATTGCTCGGTTTATGTCCTTTTGTAAACCGGGTGTTACAGAGTGGTATCAGAGCTATATCGACTGTAGGACGAAAGCCTAGATAGAACTGGTTGAGTTTTAGGTCTTCTTCTCTCTAAGCTTTGTCTGTTGAAACTATTTTGCTATTATATTCCTTGAATTCTGAGACTTTTACTCGTCTTGCCTTGAATTTTCTCTATAGAATAGTTTCCGTAGATTCTGGCCTAAAGTAAGTTGACTGACCATCATAGGTGTAATCTAAATGATCCTTTATAATAGCACGATAGAACGTTCTGCGATGAGTTGTGTTAGTCGAGTGGTGTGTTAAACTCGGCTAAAGTGTAAAATTTGTATGCTTGTTATTATGCAAATGTTTGATTTGGATCTTTGGTTGATTGCATAGCTTAGTAGTTAAATTTGTTTAATGAAAATCAATCTTAAGTTAAAGTTAATTAATTAATAAAATAAGTTAGATCGTTGGGGTTAAAACCATGCACTCTATCCTGTCCACTCTATCATGCCCGAGTTTTCTTGCAGAAAGATATCATATCCGTTTGAAATTATTTCTGCAATATCTTTGCTCATACATCTTTTGTTCAAATCAGATGGGGAACACCAGGAGCACCGGTTCCAGTTCTGGCCAGCAGGGGCAGAACAACCAGGGTACCGGAATGCCGATGCCTCCACCCTTAACTCCGGAGTAGTTCTTCTAGCTCCAGATGCAGATGATGGCCACCCTGAACAACACTATTCAGGCACTGCAGCAGGTTCACACGCAGCCGCCGCCTCCGCCTCCACCACAGCAGCCCCGCAACAGGCGCGCGGAGTTTCTGAGGGGTCACCCGCCGACGTTCTCCCACACGTCTGACCCACTCCAGGCGGATGACTGGCTCCGTGCAATGGAGCGCCAGTTGGACATCGCCTAGTGCGATGATTGGGAGCGTGTCCAGTACGTAGTAGGACAGTTGCGAGGGGCAGCTTTGGACTGGTGGGAGTCCCACCGGATTCAGGACCGCGAGGCTTTCACCTGGATCTAGTTCCGGGAGCGGTTCCGTAGCCACAACGTCCCCGCGGGCGTGATGAAGACAAAGAAGAAGGAGTTCCTTGCGCTTAAGCTGGTAAATCCAAATATAATCCTTCAGCATTTCCTTTCGAGCTAAGATCTCCCTTGTTCTATCTTTCTGAAACAGGAGCTAATCATTCGTCAAACATCTTTCTTTTTCACTTCAGGGGACTATGACGGTCATGGAGTATCGTGATCGTTTCCTTCAGCTCGCTCGGTACGCCCCTGCCGAGGTCGCAGATGACCGCGACAAGCAGGAGCACTTCATGGAGGGTCTCGAGGACTACATCTAGTACACGCTGCTCAACCTTCGCTTCGACGACTTCAACCATCTGGTTGATAGCGCACTCAACACGGAGTGCAAGCACCGGGAGATGGAGGATAAGAAGAGGAAGATCACTTCAGTTGCTTCTGGCAGCAACACCCGTCCTCGCCTCCAGCAGTAGCAGCAGTACCCGCCTCGACAGCAGTAGCAGGCGGGTCAGGGCCAGAGGTTTCCAGCACCTCCGGCTCGTGCCGCTCCACTAGCTCGGCCCGCACCTCAGGCTTCACGGCAGACTCCTCCTACCGGACAGCAGGCTCCAGCACCTCCTCGCGCGTGCTATCACTGCGGCCAGCCGGGGCACTACGCCAACTCTTGCCCTCGGAAGGCGCAGGCGGGACAGCAGGGGCGCCCAGCTCAGCCCAGGGAGCCACTTCAGGGGAGGGTGAACCATGTTACGGCCGAGTCAGCGGCCGAGGCTCCTAACGTGGTTATTGGTACGTTCATGGTCAACTCCCATCCAGCTACAGTACTTTTTGATACTGGTGCTACTCATTCATTCATCACCAAGTCATATGTTGAGCAGCATAGTTTCTTTACCACCGCATTAAAGAAGTGTCTGCTAGTCTCTTCACCGGGAGGGGAGTTGAGATCCCATATTGTTTGCCCCCGAGTCAGTATAGCCATAAGGGGGGCAAAGTTCAATGCTAATCGAAATGGTGCTAGACACCAAGGGTATTGATGTGATTCTGGGAATGGAGACTCTTGCCAAGTGGGGAGTCAGAATTGATTGTGCTTAGCAGACAGTTCACTTGTCAGCATCTGATGGCCAGCAGGTCACAGTCAGTGCTTCAGAACCCTCGGGGTTTCTTCATCAAATGGAGGCTAGACCCACGGATGGTATTCGCGTGGTGTCTGAATTCCCAGATGTCTTTCCGGATGATCTGCCAAGTATGCCACCTGAACGCGACATTGAGTTTTCTATTGATCTCTTGCCTGGCACAGCTCCTATTGCAAAGCGGCCCTACCGCATGGCACCTATAGAGCATGAGGAAGTCAAGAAGACCATTGATGAGTTGCTAGCCAAGGGCTATATCCGTCGCAACTTTTCTCCTTGGGCTTTTCCGTTGTTGTTAGTAGATAAGAAGGATGGGTCGAAGAGAATGTGCGTCGATTATTGGGATCTAAATGCAGTTACCATCAAGAACAAGCATCCACTGCCCCGTATTGAGGATCTTTTTGATCTGCTTCGGGGTGCTTGTGTATTCTCGAAGATTGATCTGCGTTCGGGTTATTTTCAGCTGAGGATTCGTTCTGAGGATATTTCAAAGACAGAATTCACCTGCAAGTACGGGCTGTATGAGTACACGGTCATGTCCTTCGGCTTGACTAATGCCCCGGCTTTCTTCATGCACCTGATGAACAAGGTTTTCATGGATTATCTGGATGTCTTCATGGTGATCTTTATTGATGATATTCTGATCTTTTCCAAGTCAGAGGCAGAGCATGAAGTTCATCTGAAGCTCGTGTTGCAGAGATTGACGGAGCATCAGCTGTATGCTAAGTTCAGCAAGTGCGAGTTCTGGATTGACGAGGTTCCATTCCTCGGTCATATCATCTCCAAGGGAGGCATTGTAGTTGATCCGAGCAAGGTGAAGGATGTGCTCGAGTGGGAGACACCGCAGACGGTGAAGGAAGTCCGGTCATTCTATGGCTTAGCAGGATATTATCGGAGGTTCATTGAGAATTTCTCCAAAATCGCAAAGCCCTTGACTTCTTTGCTAGAGAAGAATGCGGATTTCATATGGACTGATGAGTGTCAGATGGCATTCAATGAGTTGAAGAAAAGGTTGACTACGGTGCCAGTCCTTACTCTACCAGACCAGAGCAAGAGGTTCACTGTGTATTGTGATGCTTCGAAGGATGGTCTTGGTTGTGTTCTGATGCAGGAGGGCAGAGTGATTGCTTATGCTTCATGGTAGTTACGTCGGCATGAGCTGAACTATCCCACTCATGATCTTGAGTTAGCCGCAGTTGTGCACCCTCTGAAGATTTGGAGGCATTACATGTATGGGAAGCAGTGTGATATCTACACTGATCATAAGAGTCTCAAGTATATTTTCACGCAGAATGAGCTGAACATGCGGCAGAGGAGATGGTTAGAGCTGGTCAAGGATTATGACCTGGAGATTCACTATCATCCGGGTAAGGCCAATGTGGTGGTAGATGCTCTGAGCAGAAAAAGCTATGTCAACATGGCCGTTGCTTTCCAGATGCCTCCAGAGTTATGCGAGGAGTTTGAACAGTTGAGTCTGGGTTTCTTGCATCATACTTTGAGTGCAGCATTCGAGGCAGAGCCCACTCTAGAGGCAGAGATCCGGCAGCATCAGAAGGAAGATGAGAAGTTGCAGGAGATTCGTGAGTTGCTCAAGAAAGGCAAGGCTCCTCATTTCAGAGAGGATGATCAGGGTACCTTGTGGTATAAGCACCAGATCTGTGTGCCAGATGTGAAGGATCTCAGGAAGTTGATCCTGAGCGAGGCTCATGATACAGTGTTTTCCATCCATCTAGGTAGTACGAAGATGTATTATGACCTCAAGGAATGCTTTTGGTGGTATGGGATGAAGCGTTCAGTGGCAGAGTACGTGGCTATTTGTGACACCTGTCAGCGTGTCAAAGCTAAGCATCAGAGGCCAGCGGGTCTGTTACAGCCATTGAAGATTCCAGAGTGGAAATGGGAGGAGATCACTATGGACTTCATTGTTGGGTTGCCTCGTACTCAGAAAGGGTACAACTCTATATGTGTAGTAGTGGATCGTTTGACGAAGGTTGCTCACTTCATTCCAGTGAACACTACTTACTCCGGTGCTAGACTTGCAGAGTTGTACATCTCCTGGATTGTCTGTTTGCATGGTGTGCCCAAGAAGATCATATCTGATAGAGGATCACAGTTCACTTCATGGTTCTGGGAGAAGCTCCATGATTCATTGGATATGAAGCTGCGCTTCAGTACCGCGTATCATCCTCAGACAGATGGGCAGACAGAGAGAACCAACTAGGTGCTGGAAGATATGTTGAGAGCATGCGCTATTCAGTATGGTACCAGTTGGGATAAGTGCCTGTCATATGCTGAGTTTTCCTACAACAACAGCTACCAGGCCAGTCTGAAGAAGTCCCCCTTTGAGGCATTGCATGGAAGAAAGTGCAGGACTCCTCTTTATTGGGATCAGATTGGTGAGAAACAGCTCTTTGGCCCTGACATTATAGAAGATTTAGAGCAGATGGTACAGACTGTGCGGGAGAATCTAAGGATTGCACAGACTAGGCAGAAGAGCTATGCAGATGGCAAACGGAGGGACCTGACCTTCAGTGTTGATGATTATGTATATCTGAAGGTGTCCCCGATGCGGGGAATCCGCAGATTCAACGTCAAGGGGAAGCTAGCACCTCGGTATATTGGTCCATTCAAGGTGCTAGAGAGGAAAGGCGAAGTCGCTTATCCCCTGGAGTTGCCTACAAACCTCTCCGGAGTTCTTGATGTCTTCCATATTTCTCAGTTGAAGAAGTGTCTACGAGTACCTGAGGAGCAGGCACCATTGGATGGGTTAGATGTGCAGGAAGATCTAACCTATACTGAGCATCCGGTGAAAATTCTGGAGACATCGGAGAGGGTTACACGGAACAAGCGCATCAAGATGTGCAGAGTTCAGTGGAGTCATCACAGTGAGGCTGAGGCTACATGGGAGCGAGAAGATGAGCCGAGGAAGACATATCCAGATCTCTTTGCTAGCCAGTCCAGCTGAATCTCGGCGATAAGATTCCTATAAGGGGGTAGGGTTTGTAACACTCCAATTTAAATTTTAGTATTTAATATTAAATTTAATTGGCTTTATTTAATTTTCTAAGGTTTTATATGCTTAGCCTTGCATTTAATTTATTTTCCTTTCACAAGTAATTAAATTTTTTCTAAGTTTAAACGGGTTTGTGCATTCATGCTGGTGCATAAGTTTTATTTGTTTGAGTGCATAGGGTTTTGAATTCAAACTGGATTTGAATTCAAATTAGTTTGAGTGAGTTTGAAAAAAAGGAAAGGAAAACCAGAGAAATAGGAAAAAACTAACCCAGCCCAAGTAACACCGACGGCCCGCTACAGCCCTCTCCCTCCTTTCCTCAGCCCGCTCACCCGCACGCCCGTTGCCATCTCTCTCTCTCACCGATGCGTTGACCCCACCTGTCGGCGTTCTCCTTCCCACCTTCCTTCTTCCTCGCGAAAGCTTCGACCCCGCTCTGCTCGCGTCGCTGCCTCGCTGCCCGTGGACTGCCCAACCCGGTCGTGGCCCACGCACCAGTGCCCGAGTACCTTCCTTTCTGGAAACATTCCTTCGCCAAGACCAGGGATCACGCACGCGGGCGTTGCGCGATCCGCCCTCTGCACAGATCACGGCCGTGATCGCCGTAGCCTCCCCGAGCACGCGCATGCCCGGATCACCGGCCTTTCCCTTTTTATTTTGGCCCCGTGACCCTCCCGTGCGCACCACACCACCTCAGCCGCCACCCAGAACCCTAGCGCTGCTGCCCTGTTCCGCTCCGCTATGCCCCGTGCATTGCGCCGCCGTGGCCACGCCGCTCCGCCACACCCTAGCCTCTGCCAACCCCCGTGACATCTTCGCCCCGATGAAAGTGATCGGGTGCTCTAGCCTAAGAGGGGGAGGGGGTGAATTAGGCACTAATAAAAACTTTGACCTATGGCTCCAACTAGTTTGCACAAAACTTAAACGAAAACATGCTATCTAGATGTGCAACTAGGTTGTTCTAGTGTGAAACCCCTATCCCAAAAGAGTTTAGCAACCTATAGCCTTTCCTATCAAGATACTATTCTATGAAAGTAAAGGCACACAAATTGCTAGTATGAAATGCGGAAGCTTAATGAGCGGGATAGGAGATAGCAAACTCTTGACGCGGGTGTTTATCCCGTGGTTCGGTTAGCCACAAAGGCACACCTACATCCACATTGTTGTAGCACTCACTAAGAGTATTGCTACTCGGCCACCAAGTCTCTTCCGTGAACACAATCACGGTCACCTTGGCCCCGGGTTCCACTAAGGAGCTTCTCCACAAAGGATGGGGGTCTCCACGTCCCCCGCACAAAGATGTCGTCGCCGCTCCACACCAAGTCGGAGGGTCGATGACGTTGCCGGCGAGCTTCACGCTCCAAGGTGCCGGTGCACCAAGCTCTTGTTTTGGTTCGCTAATGAACCACAACACAAAGGCTTGAAGCCTTGCAATCTCACTCACTAAGAGCTAATCCTTTACACAACACTCTCAAAGTGTGCTAAGGGCTAAAGATATGAACACTAAGCTCTTGTATGGCTTGGAGATGATCTTGGGTGTGTGTGGGATGTCCAGCAACTCTAGCAAGCTTCAAATGGCCGGGGTGAGGCGTATATATAGGCCACCAAGTCTTGTAGCCGTTGCTCCAACGGTCAGCAGAAAATCTGCGTATCACCGGAAGAACCGATACCTCTGGCAGGGGTAGTGTCGGTTCATCCGGTCACTCTAAGACACGAAGTAGCGGTTGAACTTCTGACTGCTGCTACAGTGACCACCGGTTGAACCGATGCTTTGTACCGATGCATCACCGGTTCATCCGGTGCTTAAGAATCTTCTCCTGGGCGCTGACGTCATTGCACCGACGCAATACTCCGATTCACCGTCGGTTGAACCGGTGCTGAAGAAACTTCTCCTGGGCACTTGACATCGTCTCTGGTACACAGTACGCCCAATGCACCGATGCCCTTTCTTGGACCGTCGGTTCAACCGGTGCATATAGGATGACTTGGCTTCGATTCCCGTAGGGCAGCCCTTCGGGCCTTGCTACGCCTATCTTCTCTTTCTCTTTGTCATCACTTGAACCTAAAAGCCTGAGAATGGTCATCTTAACAATCATATTAGTCCAAGTGTTGTGTTGTCATTCGATCACCAAAATCACTCGAAATGGCATAAATGGTGTCATATTCGTTTCGCCCGACGCCAGGAAGCTCCCCGAGCCGGCCAATTTCGACCACCGCCTCTCCAGTGGCTGGAATTGAGCCAACACCACCGCAGGTGACCCTATCCGCAGTCTCATTTCATCACTGCCGGTGAACTTCCAGCCTCTCTAACCCTCTTCCCTGTTCTGCAAGACCACCCCGAGTCTAGCCGGGGGATCCAGGAGCCCAGAGCGCCTATGTAGCGACCCCGCCCCCGAGCTCCGTCAAGCGCCGCCGCACGACCTCAACGCTGTCACCCCGGCACGCCGATCTAACCCGACTCGAGCCCTCGGTGAGCATCCACACCCTTCCCTGGTCCTGTTGTGCTGGGAATCTTGTCACGTAGGCCACCCCACTGGCCAGAACACCATACGTCGGCGCCCCGCTGCCGCGCACACCACAGCTCCGCCGTGGCGGACACCCTGCAGCACCGCACCGGCCCACGCAGCCTTGTTTCTGTCTCGAGTTAGCCTCACACATGTGCATAGCCCTATTTACACACTTTCCTGTGCCCATAGTTGCGTGAACGTGTGCACACCAGCGATGCCGCTGTGCAGTTCCACTCCCGCCCTCGATTTCACCTTCACACAGGCATCCCCGAGCCCAGCTTAGACTGCGGGTGGATCACGCATGGCGTGATGAGCATTCCCGACCCAAGCCCGGGACAATTTGGCCCCTGGAACGCCGGAAACACACAGCTCTGGCGAGGCGCCGCCGCGGGAATGGTTCCCCGGCGAGCCGCGCCGCTGCCGTCGGTCGGATCTGCCCTGGTCCGTCCAATCGGAAGTTAGTGGCCCAGATTAGATCTGGATACCAGTTCGTCCTGAGTCACCGGATCGCGATCCAACGGATCAGATCCGTAGAAACCCCTTCGCCGTGGCTGTTTTTCTAAAGAGCCCCCGGGTTTCCACTGAATTAACCCGCGGTCCTAACCAGTGTAAAAGTAATTACATGCAGGCCCTGTTTTATTCGCTTAGACCCCTGAGCTTTTTAGATTTTGAACCCGCAGTCCAACCCGGTTGTTTTAGTGCTTTAGCCCTCGGATCTTTTTAGTTTTTACATATAGGTCCCTGGTTTTTGCAGAAAACCCCTAGAAACTTAGTTTTTCTTGCAGAAAAGCCCCAAGACCTTGTTTTAAGCCTAGTTTTCGCGTTCTAGCTCCGATTTAGGTGTTCTTTATGTCCACGCGATCGTTGTAATGCGTAGAATAGTTATAGCTTAGTTTTGATTGCTGTTTTTATGTATTGTTATACTGTTTCTTAGTGTTTGCCTTTGTTTGCATGTATGTGTATGTGCTGGACTTGTTTTGGCGTTGCGATCGTGAGTAGATGTTGATCCATCTGAGGAGCAGCCACCGTCTTCAGAGCAGTTTGAGCAGCAGGAGAACTATCACTTTTAAATACATTTTCATACTGCATTTTAATACTGTATGCGTATAAGGATTTCCTAGCCACATTTATCCTTTATATAATTACCTTGGGTTGCATTTTGGTTAGTTGTGCTAGGTTGCTGCGCTATAACACACTCGGTCCTTTTTAATTAATTTGATTAATGATATATTCAACTTAATTCTGGGAGTGGCCCGCTTGAGTGGCTCACGTCTCGTTAAAATTGTTTTTTCTAGAAACATGGTTTAGGGGGCCCGCACGGAGCTTAGTGCTGGGTTGGCCACTCTCCATAAGGACTGGTTCATAGAGCGACAACCTGGGACAACAGCGCTACCACAAGACTGGAATGGGACGGTCTTGGCTTACTAATTAGGTCATTTTGGTTCGGGAGTAACTTACCAACGGGTCAAGAGGAAGGGTGAGCTTCAATGGTCCCTGCAATGCGAGGCTTGGTCTGTGTTATCGTGTACCCCCTCGAGGTGGGCTCCATCGTTGCGGAGCCTGAATCTTTAGCGGTTACACCTTACCAACGTGGTCCTTTGTAACGGCCTTGTAGTGAGTTTGCTAGTCATCTCACCTACGGAAGTGTGATGAACAACTACCGTAGCTCACAACTTGTGGGTAAAGATGTGCAACCTCTGCAGAGTGTAAAACTGGTATACTAGCCGTGCTCACATTCATGAGCGGCCCAGATCCTCCTTTTGATTAGTGGGGTTATCTTCCTTTGATTAGGGGGGTTCCCCGGGTGGTTTGGTTTGGTTTGGTTCTCAGTAGTTCATAATTAATTTTGATTAATTTCTATGTAACTGGGTTTATGGTAATTCATCCACTTGTAGTAATTAGCTTTAATAAAATTTTGCCAAGATTAAAAGCTAATACAGTTGAGTCAGCCAACCTTAGAGCCTCATAGTTTGTGTTATACTTGTTGAGTACAAGTTGTGTACTCACTCTTGCCTACTCTACCATTTTTCCTCTTGTTCTCTTCGGGGACACCCTACTGCTGCTCAGTTCCCGGCGACGCGGAGGAGTTCACCCGGAGCTACCAGGAGTACGAGGACTTCTAGGCGTTCGTCTCCCTGTCGACAGTCCCTGTGGTACCCAGCTTCGACGAGAGTTTACGTATATATTTTTACGCTTATGTTGTATCAGACATTTTTGTCATTTATTATAATAAATAATATTCGTACTCGCTTTATTATGTCTTTTTACGTGATATGTGCTGTGATATACTATTTATTCTGTTGTATATACGTGTGACTTGACCCTGGCACGTATATGATTGCTCGATTTATATCCTTTTGTAAATCGGGTGTTACATAAAACATGTCACTTAAAAGACCTCGGATGTCTCCTAGAGGGGGGGTGAATAGCCGTTTTTAAAAAATCTGCAATTTACAACACTTAAAACAAGTTGTTAGCCACTGATCGGTCAGGTAGACCAGTCAGACTGGTTTAACACTTAGACGCTGGACAAACTTACCCACCGGTCAGACCGGTTGGAATGACCGGTTGGGAGCAAAAACACCACACAATCAGAGTATCTTCCCTCCTCGAGCTCTAGCACAAATACAACTTGGTGTAGTGGTTTTGCATGTGATTTTAAGTATATTTCAAGCACCTGCACACACAGGAATAACACAACCAAGTAGATCGAAGTGGAAGCACAAAGTAAAGCTAGAGAAATTAATAGTGAGGCAAACCACAATGGAGACACAAGAATTTGTTTCCCGAAGTTCAGATTCACCAACGTGAATCCTATGTCTCTGTTGAGGAGCTAGTTGGATGTGAGTCTCTTTCAACTCGATCCGTTGAGCTAGGTCTTTTTCAACCTTTCCTCGTTTCCACTATTTTGATCCTTTCCACCAAGGGGGGCAAGATCACGCCCGCACAAACTTGCCGCTGCTCACTGCAACACTGGGAGCTAGCCAGCGATGCCTAGCCGTCTAGGAGGCAAACCTCCAAGAGTAACAAATGCTACAATGCTTTCTTGATGTTGATCTCAAGTTCTCAACCTATGGATGCTCTCTGCAGCTCAAATCTGAGCTCTCACTATGCTCACTTGCTCACACACGCTCAATCTCTCAACCCAACTAAAAGATATCAAATCTAGTTAGCACAATTCATAAAGAATTTTGGGGAGAGCTTGCTGGTTAAGAGAAAGCTTTAGGGAACTCAATAATAGCCAAAGAACCAGCAGCCCCCAAAAGAGAGGGCCAAGGATATAAATTCCCAACTTCCTAAAACTAGCCGTTTGAACTGTCAGCACAGACCGGTCCCCCCCAGACCTGTCAGACCGGTCTGTTCTAGAAACTAGCTGTTACACTCTTGTGGACCGTCGACGCCCTAGGGGTGGACCGTCGACGCCCTAGGGGTGGACCGTCGATGCCCTAGGGGGGACCATCCGCCACTCAACGGAACGGACACCCGATCATCTCTTGACCAAACTTGGAGAAGTCTAGCAGTCCGTCCGTGCCACGACGGTGGATTATCCGCCATTGAACAAGTTTGGACACCCGAACAGACAAAGGTTCGGACATTCGATCATCTCTAACTAAGCCGAAGAAGACTTGCGGACCGCCCGCACCCTAGGGGTGGACGTGAAAGCATCTAAGTCGTCGGATGCTAATGGTAAGTTTTGGTGATTAGTGACAACCATATGTGACTAATGACTGTTTTGAAGGAATTATCTTCTAATCGTTAAGTCGCGAATGAAATATGAAAGGAGCGCCCTCAACATTCATGATAAACAAGCCACAGGCTCAAATCTTTAAAATTAAGGACCTTTCTAGATTCAAGTGTCATAAGGAGATAAAAGACACTTGATTTAGTATAGGTTTTATAGTTTTTAGTTCGTGACCGTACTATAAAGAGGGGTTCATGAGTTAGTTGCTTGACCAAAGTTGAGTTGGCCTTTGAATTCTTGCACACTCACTCAAGTTCAGCTCAAGATAGGCTATGGAACTCAGAAAAACAATTGAAAGAAGAAAGAATCGAAGAACCAATCAAATCCAAGTCAGAAAACAAAGAATGCAGGAATTTTAGAAGCATCAGAATATCCGATGGGCCATCGGATCATCCGATGACCCCCCCCATCGGACAATCCGACTCCATAGGACCGGACTAATTCTGACAAGTTCTTATTTCAGTTGAAAATCTCTTAACCACCGGATAGTCCGACGCTACCAAAAAGCCCCCATCGAACTAATCATCGGATTAATGTTCAGAGAGCATGTTTCTTAGGTTTTGGAAATTCCTTTAGCACCAGATAGCCCGATGCCCATTGGATTAAGCACCGGACTAACGTCCAGAGAGCAAGTTTTGGGGTTCCAGGATTTCTCTTCAGCACCGGATGATCCGACGCTACGTTGGACTAAGGCATCGGACTAATTGTGTCAGCCGATGCACTTTTCAGAAATGTAACGACTACCATTTGATATCAGAGAGACCGGATGGTCCGATGCCTCCCATCGGATGATTTGATGCTTGATGACTTTTTGCAGAAAGTTGGTAACAGCTACGGGATGATCTCTAGCCTATATAAGGTGGTACCCCGGGTCATTTGAACTGCCTTTGGACATTTTGAACACCTAAGGCCCTTTTGCTGAGAGAAAACTTTTTCGGGGAAGGTTTTCAAAAAAGCATCATTGTGTGATGAGTTTAGACGAGTAAATAGGCAGGCACATTCAAAGTTCCTTTGGCAACTAAGCTAGAACTCTTACGCAAACCTGCATCGTCCAGCCGAGGCATCTCGCTCTGACTGCTTGTGCTTTATCAATTTCATCAAGAATTCATCCTTTGGAGAGTGGCAAGTGTTCTTGAGCTTAGGGCCAACTTAGTGAGGGTCAAGTGAAGACTTAGGGACTTGTTACTCTTGGTGTTTGACGACACCTAGACGGGCTTGGTGATCGAAGGCTCTTGGTGAGCTCTTGAAGTTTGTGAGAGCCCCAAGAAGGTGACTTGTACACGGTGTGAAACTCATCATTCCGAAGATGGAAAAGGAGCATTCTTAGTAATCACTTGTTCTTCGTGATGCAAGGGAGCTCAACCCTTTGTGGGTTCTCCAACGTGGACTAGGGGGAGCGTCAACTCCTCGACACCACGGGAAAAAAATCCAGTTGTCTCGTGTGCTCACTCTTTTCATTCAAGCATTTATTTTGTCCCTCTTGTTGCTCCTTTCTTGTTTGTTTGAAAACAAGAACTAGTTTTTAGTAGTGTGTTGCTTTTGGCTAGTGTTTGTTTGTTAGTGTGATCTCAACTAGGATGATGAACATGCTAGTGTGTTTTTCTACCTAGGATCTACTTATTAGTGTGCTCTAGATGATACATTTTGAACTCTAGGCTTGGGCATCACTAGAAGTAGGTTAAGGACCGATTTAGAATTTGAAAAAGTCCCAATTCAACTCCCTTCTTGGGCCAAGATCCTTACAAGACCGTCCGCTAGAGAAATGTTCTGGCATCTGATCAGACCGGTCCCCCTGACAGGTGTCCCCCAGACTGGTCAGGGCCAGAGGAGCACAAACCCAAGTTAAAAGATCCACTTGGTCCACCAAGTCAAGACTTGATCATCCAAGTATATTAGCGTTAGTTCACAACGGTTTTCTCTCGAGGATCCTGACCTGAGTGACCTATGTGCACTTTTGACTATTGTCAAACAACCAATGTTGCATCCCTATTGATAGTACAACATACCTATACTTAGGATTAACTGTAAATCACTATTTAACCACTTGACCTTTGAAGCGCTTCATCTTTGCCATACTTTGACTTTGTGTACCTTGGGATTTCAACATTGCATTTTCTTTTCTTGAGCAAATGCATGCTTGAGCTAGTGACTTAGAATTCCCATTGCATTTGCAAATTTGTCCTTGGAACCTTAAGTCACTCCAAAAAGTATTTGATGCATTGCATTGATTCTCTTAGCAAAGTACAAATATGGTACTCCGAATACCCCACGGATACTAGCCACTTCACCCTAGCAAATCACCTCATGGTAAGCCGTCGCTTCACCAAAGCTTGTTTAGTCCCTCGTACTAGTCATCTCGGCTGGTTTCTTCACCACTCACCTTCACTTCATTAGTCATCTCGGTTGGTTTCTTCACCACTTACCTTCACTTCATTGAGTTAAGCTTTGCACATCAACAATGAATTCCATTTGTTATATCTTTGTCATGCATTGTAGTCATGAACCGTTGATCCTTTTGACAAAGAACTCCTCAATGTGCCAAGACATAATTAGACACTATCATTAACCATTACATGAATCCTTTTTTTCTACTTTCCACCACAATATGCTTGGCTTTCAACAATATATCCCTTTTATTTGATTCTTCATTACATGAGCCAATAACACCAATACTTGTACAAACAAATCCCTACTCATGATATCTTAAACGATATCATTAGTCCTTTAATCATGTTGTTATTCAACTCACCAAAACCCATTAGGGGCCTAGATGCACTTTCAGTCACTCCGAAGAAAAGCTTTCCAGATCGGCCCTGTAGTCAATCAGAACTATATCCCTGATCCTTCCTCCAAGATGGGAGAAAGCAGTTTGCCTTGCTGATAATGCAAATCCGGGATGTAGGCCACAAGGCGTGAGTTGTCGAGTAGTTCTATGGGCTCAAAGCCTCTCCAGAACACGAGTCGGCCTTGTGGTGTCGAGGTGATGACTAGATCCAAATGATCGTCTGAGAAGGTCTTGGCTTCTTCTTCTGAATTTGAGTAGTTATCGAAGATGGGTGCCCCCCCGACCAGTGGTGGCATCCTCATCCCCAAGGTTGAGTAGACAATCCAAATTTTCCTCCAACATGGAGGAAAAGATGGATCTGATGGCTTTTTGATAGATAGATGCCACGTTGCGTAGCCTATATGAAATTTGGGTGCGCGGATTCTCAGATCGGGAAGGATCCAATCCAAGATTGGGAGGAGAGAGAGTCAAAATTGCGTCGAAAATGGGTTTTTCCTTGATCTCCTTGGCATGGTCTGGAAGTAGCATCTTGCCGGGATTTCCAACGGACTTGTTGTGAGTGATGCTCTGCCTTGCTGAAGACGCCTCCGGCTTCTTGGGGTTGGCTAGGTGGCTATTGTAGCCACTCGAGCCATTGGCGATGTAGACCCAGGAGCCGAAGACGAAGGTGGTGCCGGCACGACGCAGTTGAAGTTGAAGTTAACCATCGAGTTCCTTGGATGGATCTTGACGAAGATCTGGGGCCGGCACGACATGGGGCACTAGCTGTCGGTGTTTAGCCACCAAGCCCACCAAGGGATATCCCAAGGTGGTATATTGCAGGTAGGTTTTCATTGAGGTCAGGAATTGATGGTGCAAGGAACACAAAGCTTTAGACAGGTTTAGGTCGCAAGGTGCGTAATACCCTATGTTCTGTTGGTGGTTTGTATTGCCTTAGAGGTTGATGATATAGGTTATATTTTGAGGGGTCCCCAACCGCCCTTATATAGTTTGGCGAGACAGGATTACATGGAAATTCTAGCTAAATACTACCATAGGAGTTATTGCCAAGTACAATCGAATAGTTTCATTTTATTCGACTAGTTCTACTCCTGTACGGGTAGTTTAGTTACAATAGGATAAGGTACATGCCATGCACTATCCTTTATCCTAGAATATTCCATGCTTGCAAACAGTCTCACTATTGTGCCGGGTCTGACAGTCCATCCATGTTTACCTGTGGTTGATGGCGTGGGTCTGGATGTGCACATCAACACACTGTGAGATGTCATGCTCGAAACATCACCAGGCAACCCCCCACCAGCAGAGACAACTCAGTGGATGATCTTAAGGAGCGTGAACTTCTCGAGCAGAAGGTTATCGCTGAGTTCAATCAGGCAGTTCTAAGGATGAAGCGTGATGTCCTGACAGAGATGCGAGACAACCTTCTCTAGGGGATAACAAAGCTGGAAAACAACTTCCATGGAGAGTTCGTCGGGTTTGAGGACATACATACCCTTGCTATCAGGTGAGTGACTGGTGAACAAATAGTTTTAGAACTCCAGTAGCAGTTACGGTTTATTAGAAAAATTTTGGTTCTTATCTCTTTTTTTAATAATGATCAGTAATCACAAAGGAGTCGGAAGATGATGTTTGACAACTTTACACCATGTTTGAATACCTCTTATGTTGGCAGGTGAGTGGCTGGTAAATAAATAGTTTTCAAAAATTCATTTGTAGTCACTTTTAACAATATATTAATCCATTCTCTTAAAACTAGTTTGTTTCGTATTGTTGTTTTTCTGCAAAACTAGGTGGTGCTGAATGATTATGAGAGATACAATTCTTTATTCACCATAACTTAGTATAACATAAGACTTTTACACTCTTTACGTCGCTACCCTACCATGATACTACTAGACTACATAGCAATCTTGCCATCCCCTACTTGATCTTATGCCATGGTATATCACGAGGGGGGGGCTTGAATGGCTCATATGGTTTGCCATGTCTCCATCTTCTGCACACTTCCTACAAAATATCTAACTTTAGAATTTTTCTAATGCTTATCTTACCTTACAAATATCTAGTTTCTAGAGTATTCCATATTTCACCGTGAAGTGTGGCAACCATGGTCCATGCATACTCTGTAATCTTCTAGAAGCTTCTCACAAGTATGCATTGCTATTTTCAACACTTCCCCTCAATGAATAGTTTTCTCGGGTAACTGGAGCACTGTGCGTCGCCCTTGCATCTTGTGTGCTCTGCCATTCCAAGCCTTCTTCTTCTCTTGTCCTGGTGACATGATTCGATCTTTCTTCGGCTCATACTCCTTAACCTTCAGTTAGAGCTTCCCTGCAGACTTGATGCACCCATGCACCTTATCTTTCTTTTTCAATCTTCTCAATATCTTCCCTCTCGATGTTTTTTTGTATGATGGTAAAATAGCTTCTATAAGCATCAACATACCTGAGATCAAGTACTTTTGATCTGCAAACATCCACATCATGTGCCATTAGTTCTTTATGGATCAATCAAGTGCCTTTAGTTCTTTATGGATCGCCAATGCTCCATCAGTGTCTAGATCTAGGCCATACTCTTTCAGCTCCTCATCTTATGGAGACTAAGCTCTATCTTCCCATCTCTAGTATTTTCCTCCTCGTCAATTAGAGTCTTCCAGTTTTCATCATCATCACATTCAAATACTATGAATCCACAAAAATTATCTGGATCTCCTCCTCCTCCTCCTTCTCCTTCTTCTTCTCCTTCTCCTTCTCCTTCTCCTTCTCCTTCACCTTCTCCTTCTTCTCCTTCTCCTTCTCCTTCTCCTTCTCCTTCTTTCTACATGGCTTCTTGGACAGTCCCTAGCAAAATGTCCCTCGGTTGAATCACTCACCTCTTCTTTTCCTCTCATTCGCTCTTGGGCCATGCGGTGGAGGCGACCGCCAAGGGCCCACGAGGAGGAGAGGCCCAATATCTAATACACCGTGTACTACTTCTATACTAGTCTAGTCCCTGTAATTGACTTTGCTACGTACAGGCACCCATTAGACGAGGGCACCAGCTATAGGCGTCCAGGCTACTGTGCTGCCACATGATTCTGCCCCTCCCGGCCTCCCTTGGCACCTAGCCCCCGGAAATTCTATTCATCGCGCACGGGAAACTGCGCGGACGCGTCGCAGAAGCCGCCGCCGCTCGCTACAGGTGGGCCCGCGCGCACTATTCTTCTTCCTCCTCGCGATTTGTGGTGGCCGCCGGGTTACGAGAGGGTTCGGGGTCCGGGGGTGGTTGGTGGGGGGGGGGCGTCGGCGAGGTCGCCTGCGGCCGGGTGGTGGCGGGAGGCGCCAGAGCTTTAGGGTTTCGAGTTGATGGGGGCTGGGGCGGACTCCATGGCTGCCGGACTTAGAGGAGAGGGCTGGGGGCGGCGGCGGCCCGGTGGCAGCGGCGGTTCAGCCGGCGGAGGGCAAGGCGGCGCGGGAGCGCCGCCGGCCGGGCAGGGCAGGACCTCCGGTGGGCGGAGGCCGGCAGAGAGGCGGCAACCGTGGTGCACCGACGG
The DNA here is from genome assembly GCF_016808335.1 of Panicum virgatum. Lineage (NCBI taxonomy): Eukaryota > Viridiplantae > Streptophyta > Magnoliopsida > Poales > Poaceae > Panicum > Panicum virgatum. The sequence continues at coordinate 6,006,894 of NC_053145.1, forward strand.
CACGGCGGCGAGATTGGTTAGCGTGGTGGTGGTGGAGGGCGGCGGTGGAGGCCGCCGGAGCCGGAGGAGGTGGTCGACTGCGGGGGCGGGTGGGGGCGCTCGCCTCTGCGATTGGATGAAGACCTCCCCCCTAGCCCCTGCCACATGACTCTTGAACAACATCGATCTAGATACGATTCTTAATGGTTTTGCATCAAGAAATGTTCGAAGGATTTTTTTTGAAGAACTGAAATATTACTGTTGATGGAATTATGGGTTTAGCTATTATTTGAGGTAATCATACTCGTTTTATTTTCTACTCTTTAGTTTGTAATATAGGCATTGTTCTTCAAAAATTATATATGTGATTAGTATTATTATCTATTTTCTCATGTTAAAAAAATATTTAGCCTAAGGGGCCCTAAAGCATGATTCGCTCGGGGGCACTAAGAATCCTAGAGCCGGGCCGGCCCTGCATTCTTGACTAGCTCCTAGTCATCTTCAACATCCGTGCTTATTTACTGATTCAAGCTAACACGCCCACGATATGGAAAGGAGATGATGAGGCCGATTGATCGATCCGGCCACTGACATGTTGCTTGCGGTGATGCTCGGGTTGCAATGGATAGGCGGATTGCCTTAGAGCCGAGCACCGGGCGGGCAGGCAAAGGGTGACCAGCAGATTGGATTAGTGTAGTGTGATTGAGATTAGCAGAGTAGCAGCAGCGTGCGTTCATCACCATCACTGTCGGCCACCGGACACAGCGGAAATCACCGCTCGCCCGCCACAACACCCCACGCTCGAGCTCCCTCTCCCACAACCGGCAACCCTATCCTTGACCGATGCAGTGCCCTTGCTAGTTGCTCCCACTCGCGCTCCCATGTCTGTCACATGCTGCATAGTAACGTGCCACCTGGATGCAAATGCGGCCACCAGCACGTCCTTGTCGTGCGCTCCCCGATTGTCGGGCGTACTCGGCAGGAAATGTGCACCTGCTGCTACTGAAAATGGAGAAATTGGATTGGAAAATAAAACGGAGGAGAAATTGAATTGGACTATCAGAGAGACAGGAGGTATTGATGTCCGTGATGCGGCAATGAGTGTCCACGAGACCACGAGGCATAGAGAACTGATGCACCTGGTCGTGCAGCATCCCTACTACGCTGCTAGCAATACAGGATGGAGCGCCCCGAAGCCCGTCTCAACGAGACCTTCGGCCAATCTTGATGTGAGGCATGAATGAGCTCCGTAGCCCCAAGGTTGAGCTGGGCATGAGGTTCCCGCCTCTGTCACAGCCGACAACCCTCTTCGACTTCATGGCAGAGGGCGCATTGAGGCGACGGCACTGAGAGGGAGCGGCGGTGGCCAATGCAAATTTGAGTGGTGGTGTAGGGGAAAGGGCAAAAAGATAACATTTTGTCAAATCAGAGCGATGGCCTCAAGTAAAACTAAGCGTTGCCGCTCCACTCATGGGCTATAGTGGGCTGCTGGCCTACTTGTTGCTCATCATCTCATTTAGCTCCCGAGCGGCTCGAGAATTGATGAGCTAAATTACTTGCACGGTTCGTTAATAAAATGGAACTAGCCCAGCTGAGCCGAGCAAGTTGCGAGATGAGCAAGCTAACGAGTTACGAGCATTTATGCTTGAAACGGCAGTACTAGATGTTTCTGAATTATTTCTTCTTGCATATATGGTTGATCCTCCTATTATTTGCTGAAATGATTTCTTTCTAGTACATAAGTAGGGATGGCATCCGCGGATGCGGGTGCGGGTTTGGCGAAAACCCGCCCGTAGGCAAACCCGCGGAGTTGGAAAAAACCCGCCCGCAGGCAGACCCGCGGGTGCATTTCTGCACCCGCACCCCGCGGGTTCGGGGGGGGGGGGGGGGTTGCCTGCGGGTGCATTTCCGCACCCGCACCCACGGGTTTCGGGCTACCGCGGGTGTGGCAACAACTATACTAAAAATGCACAAATTCATCAATTTAAACAGTCAAACAGCATATTTCTATAAGTAATAAGGGCAAACTAACAACAAATCCATAAGTTTAAAGTAATAAGGACAAACTAATAATAAATTCATAAGTTTCTGTGCTTATTTTATAGTTAGGATAGTTGGGTTGGGTCTTATCTAAGCAGGCGAGGCTATAGTTTCTTTGTTTTCGGATGGGTGCGGGTCCACCCACGGGTGGAATCTCAACCCGCACCCGCACATTGCGGGTGCGGGTTCATCCACGGGTAGCAGATACGGGTGGAATTGCCATCCCTATGCATGAGTATGTTTCACGTTTAATTTATCACCACTAGAGTTTCAAACTGTTTTGAGTTTAGTTACTGAGTTTTATCAGCGGTACATTTCCTTGTTCTATCGTTCCTTTTCTCATATTCTCTCCTAGAAAGTGGAAACTCATCCCGAAAAGAAAAACGAGTGCACAATTGCCATGACCTCCTAGTTACATCATACACGAGTCCATCTCATATTTGCATTGCATCACATATGTACACTTCCTGTAGGTGATACATACAGATACCGTACAATTTTCTATTATGGACGTGAAGGTGTACTATGTACTGAACAGTTTCAATCTTGTACTACCATGCATGAATGCACATTGCACAATTCGAACATCATCAGCAACCGAAATGGGATAACAGAAGTTAAGGCTCATCTTGCTGGAAAGAGGTAAACAGTCAAATAGGAGGAAAAAAAATCAAACGACGAAATTGGATTGCACGAGGAAAAGTAGTGGTACAATGATTCATCAAGAAGTAAAGAATTTTACATCACCAAGAGCTAGTATGAAAACTTCCTGTTGGATCTAGCAACAAGCTCTTGACAGGAGCAAATTACAACCATGAACTCCTTACCCGGTAGGGTTATCTGGAGCCCTGATAGCAACTCACAAACCCAGTGTCTCATGGGTCAGGGTAGGGCCAAGATGCATGATGGAAGTGAAGTTCACATTCCAAGAGTATGTCTACGTCTCAATGCCGCCTCAAATGTATCATCTATAGCAAAAGCTAAGTTCAACAGAAACGTGGTGCCACCAAGTTATCTTGAAACCCCAAACACCAAAAAGAATGTCATTCGATCACTTTAGTTTCCTTCTGGATGCGATCTCTGCTGCCCATGCTTTTCCAATATCAGTCTGAAACTTCCCTACACAGGAATCAATAAGCAAAACAAATAAGTAAGGTTTTCGTTTCAGCTATTTTAATGTCAGTATTGAGGAAAATTACTACATTGTGAATTTGAACGGGATCAAGCATAAGCACAAAACCTAAAAAAAGGCACGAGTCAATTCATGATTTGAAAAATGCAACATAGTATTGGTACTCTCTAGTTTCAAGTTCTACAATAATCATTCAGGTACTAATATGTTCTGAATAATGTATTATATTATCTCAGCAAAAAGCAAATTTAAGGTGCAAGAATTAAAAAATAAACAGCCTGCACAGTTTAGATGAAGTTTTCAATTGTACGTGCTGGATTGCCATGAAAACTAAATAGAATAGAATATATAAAGGAGAGAAAAAACGAGAAAATAATAGGAGTTGATTGTACACCTGCTGTTGATTGGAAGAATTCTTCAAGGTCCCGTCCTTGCTCTGAAAATTTTCGATAATAGGCATAAGTATAATATTTTAAATCCTACCTTTTGATCAACAAGGAGTATAGCAGGTGTTAGGACACGGATTACGTGTATGACTTGTCACAACCAGAGGGCTGTAGAACAAGTTGAATAGTGATCTAAGCACAAATGATGCAAAAGAAAAGAAGTTGGTACATGAGCTGAATTTTATCAATAATTCATTTAGTTTGATTACAAGCTTATACTTCATAGCTACAGCACATGGGAAAATGATAATGCAAGTATCAAATGCCAGCATGAACTCACCCTTTTCATATTCCAGTGCTTGAAGTATCATCTCAATCTGAGAAACAAAATAACAGAAAAAACAAATGTTACTACATGTAAAGGGAAATGAAAAGTTGGAGAAACATGTCAGGGTCCTAATGATTGTCTACACTGGGACCAAATTGTGTGTTTAAGCCATGCCATTCCGTTGAAAGATGGCTAGAACTACCATGTGATAGCTTCCCACAGATGTTGTCATTATGTCAGTAACTTGATGGATAAACTGTACCTTATCAAAATCTTTGACAACCTTTGCTTCCAAAGAGGCATTATTCTCATACTCCATCCAAAGTTCACGAATTTCTTGTGCTGAAGAATAAGAGCATGCATATGAAGTCAACAACTCAATATTTATTGCACATCAAATTTAAAAGAGCTCAGAAAGTCAGAAATCTTCAGTCTAGTCTCACCAGAAAGCATTATAATATCTTGTATGAATAACAGTTTCTCCAAGAGGCAGAGCCTGAGAGTGATTTTGTGTTCTAAAAAGTTCCCTTTGCACCTAATAATTAAGTGATGCTAACACTCTCCAACATTGTTCAGTAATTGTGGAAATTATGTTTTGAATAACAAGAAAACAAGCAGCCCATTGGATTTCTATGCCATGGGAACTCTGGGGAAAAATTTCTGGACACTAAAATGGCCATTTAAGCAATAATAACATAAGGATTGATATGGCTTCAAGGACAGAAAAATCATTTGAGATGGAAAAAATATTAGCAGCACTTACGACAAAATGGCATCACAAATATCCATAGACATCTAGATTTCATTCTATGTTTCCCTCTAAAGTTCCAAAACTTCTTGTTGTTACCAAGAACAGCATGTAGATTAAGGGATAAGGGGATAGTTATATTAAATGTGTAGGAGCACAGAAAGCATTGCTTATCTTGTATTAAGATCAGTCTCTCTGAAAGTACATGGTGATTATAAATTTCTAAGACCTGTGCTAATTTCCGGATGGCCAGCAAAAAGTGTTAGATGGTAAAATGCCAATTTGAGCAATAATAACAGCAGAATTAATATCATTTCAAGGATTGAAAAACATTTGAGTTGGAACAATATTACCATCAATTAATACAATATAGTATTCACAAATTTCATGGAATTCCACATTATCTTCTGTCATTTTCTTGGACTGTGGCATTATGCACACATATCCGTACCACTAGGGAAAGTATGGTGTCATCTAGAAAGTTGTCAGCAATGTGCTCTAGTACAGCATTCATTTCACATAACTACAGACTGAGAAAAGACAAACTCAAGGCAATAGAATAGTAGCAGGCTGTGATACCTACAGCACGAAATGTTAATGTTTTACTTTTGAATATTTTGTATTCACCTCTTGGACCTCCACCAAGCAATTCACACATATGGTCCAATGCTTCTTTCTCCATGCGGCTCTTCTCTTCCTTGGGTACATTATCAGAAGGGGTGATATCACCAACGATTGCTGGGGCACCAAAAAAAGAAAGTTTAAATGAGTCGATCAAACAGAATCCTCAAAATGCAATTAGTGCCAGCAACAGGCTAGCAGACTTCAGCATGACACAAAGAGTCCATACATATGCAAGGCATATCATGTGATAATTTTTTTTTCACTGGCAAAGATTTAATGCTGAATATCATCATATCTGGTGCTTCTACAATAAAATGAAATCTGTGTACCAAGGAAAATCCACACATAATCTCACTTTCCATAAAACTATATCATTGTATACCAGCGTTTCAAAGGCCATACAAGCAACCCATCAATCACAGAGTACTTGAATGCACATCCTATTCCAGCAGTTCAATTCACGTCTACCAATATCCCCCATAGTAATAGAGTCCTACATTCACAACTTCTCACCCCTGATTCATGCACAGCCCCTAAAATCCAGTCAGACCACCTAAACGATGTCTTTTGAGACAGTACCTTCTGCGATATCGTGCACAATCGCCATCTTGACACACCTGCAATTGAAGGGGGGAAAAGAAAACGGCAATTAAAATGGACTCACAGGATGTTTGATACAGCCGAGCTGGAGAGGAAACGGGCCACTTCACCTGTCGCGGTCGACGCCGGGGAGATCGGCCGCGACGAGCGCCATGACGCCCATCCGGTACATGTGGTCCGCCACCGACTCAGGCGCCTGCACCCCGCGCTTCACCCACCCTGCCCTCTTGGTCGTCTGCGCGAACATCCATCACATCACATCCCAACGAGCCCCCGGAAATGCGAAGCGGGAACGGAGCGACTCACCTTGAGGCGGTAGCAGAGCGTGAGGAAGTCGATGGCGTTGGACGCGGACGGCGCCGGCGCCGGCGCCGGGGCCGCGGCGGCGTCGCCCGACGCGGCCGGGGCGGCGGGGGCCTGGGAGGACGAGGAGGAGGACATGGCGGCGGCGAGGCGGAGGGGCAGCAGCGCGCGGTGGGCGGGGGCGAGGAAGGGGGCGGGGGCCCTGGCGGCGGCGAGCGTGGTGGCGCAGAGGGAGGAGAGGGAAAGGGCTCGGCTCCCACCACCCATCGCTATTAGCTGAGGCGGAGCAGGCGGAGGAGCGGTGGGCAGGCGGCGGGTGCTCGGCCTGGCCTCCGCGGATGCCGGGCGCGGGTGGTGGTCGCGGAACCGGCGCGTGCCCGCCCGCCGCGACCCGTGGCCCAGCTCGCGCGGCGGGCGGATCACGTGGGGCTCTCCTATTTTTGGGCCCAGCGCAGGGGGCGCTTCGCCCAGTTCACCCAAAATGGTGGCCCGAACGTGGCTCCCCAACGGCCCATAATGAGCCGCCTGCCGGATCACGTCGTCTTCTTTATGCTTTTAGCCCTTTTGAAATATTCATGTACATATATTAGCTTTCCATTCAAAAAGAGCACGATAACCTTCTATTGCTTCTATCTGAATGAAATCTTGCATTTTGTTGCACTATGTTAGCATGCAAGGGTGATTCAACCATGGTGCATTATTTTAGGGACACCACATGACTTATCTGAGATTTTTAAATCGATATGCATTTTGGCTGCCACCGCCAAGGACTAGACATTTCCTAGATGGATGGATTAGAGGATGTACATAGAAAACATGGTATGTTAAATATTTCCACAAGACACTGGTGATATTTCTCCGCTTAAATTTAGTTTGATGAAGTTGTGTGTGGATAGATAGGATTGTTGCATATTGATATAATAGAAATGGGTAAAAGAAGTTTCAAAAACAAACATGAGCATGGGAGACCTTTGCGATGAATATGATGATGTATGTTCTAATAATTGAAATGCATGTAAACCAAAGGAAACCATATATACAGGCATAAACTAGAAGGCACTATATGCATTATTTAGCACATACATATATACACACAGATTACTGGGAAAAAACATCCTTACGTATACGTATACCCATCACCATCAAGTTATGCTTTTTTACATAAGTAAAGAAACATGTACTGCTTATAATAAAAAATACAACCATAACAACTCCATCAAGGAAAACAATTACATCCATACCACACCACTGAGGTAATTTTCATCTATACAACTAGCTAAGCTATCTTTACATATCAACTACCTATATCACCATACATCATTGCTTCTTCATAATTCATCCCATCATGATCAGGTTCAAGTGCCAAAACATCACATGTCATAAATCTATGCCGTCATGTATAACAAATCTCTCTTATAAGACTCTCTATTAAGTAAGGAAAGAAGTAAACAACATTTTAAAATTATACATAATACACTAACAATTTCTAACATGTAATTAACTAAACCAACTTAGTGCACTCTTAGGATAACAAGACATATGCATATGCACTACAATTGCCTCCTACCATTACAAGCATTACCTAGGCAATAACACAGTTAACTTTCACTTCACTACTATTGTTGTTTCGGGCACTCCTCTGCTCCTTTTGCCTCTGTCAAATAACATAACACAAACTATTGATTGACTAAAATTTTATAAAATTATAGTACTTGTAGCAATTGCAGTATATTTACCTTTTGCTTTAAGTCTCTCAACTTCATCCTGGGTGGCAAGAAGCCTATAATGATAAGCATTTAATTACATTAGCAAAATTATTTCTACAACAAATTTACCAATCATATAAATAAATTTATTAAAAATAGATACTTACATTTTTTCTAAACTATTGATACGTTCTAACAACTCCTTTTCTCTTTGTGTTGCCCCTTCAAGCTGCATCCAACAATATTATGAACCAACATTTTAATGTGAAATGAAAGTTTGACATATGCATATATAATATGTGGAAAGATAGGATCATACTTGATTAAGTGAATATATATAGTAATGAAAAACAATCCCACAAACATCACAAACCTCTAGAGTAGCTAGCTCCAAAAAGATTGTGTTATGTCATTCAACATTTAACTAAGTGGTCTCACAAAAGTGATATAATTTTATGGGCAAGTTTATGGTGTTCCCATGGATGCAAAAAAAAAAGTTGGATCACAAATATGCTTTGATTGATTCCAAGAAAAAATAAATGCTTTCTATAAGTCTGCAATTTTGCAGCGAAGATATAAACTAATAAAAATACAACCAACAAAGTTAAGTTTTGATAAGGTTATATATTAGCTAAACCTAAGAAATTATCAATATAAAGTTTACAAAAAAAATATTTATGTTATTCTATAACTAAAATACAAGTAGAAATAACATTGATGGAAACATACCTTGCTATAATCATGTATCACTTTAAAACGACCCTTTTGAAAAGCAGTTTTCTCTAAATATTCATCAACATCCTTGCAGGTAGAAACTACACAAAACAAAACATCCTTATTTGTCTTGATGTATGTGTCAGCTAAATTCAATTTCATATATCTAGAACAATGCAATGAATTATATAGATTAAAAATCAGTAACAAAAAACATATATTGCATGTTATATCAGGTTCGAGTTGGTCTTATTAAACTATATACATGATTTTTTTTAGTTTGAGAGTGAAGAATTTGAAACATGCCTGCTCTTGTCAGTTGCTTAGTAGGTGACACCGAATGAATTTCAAATGACTCATTGTGCAAGAGACCATTTGGGCTTCCTTTATCAAGCTGTTTCACACTGGTAGAGGCAATAATATTATGCAAAAAGATAATTCCAATTTATATATTTATGTAATGTTTAGATATATAAAACAATGCATGCTTGAGCAAATAAATCAGTGTTTGCTACAAGCCAAGGTATCAGTATAATTCTTTATTTAAACAAATAAATCATATTGACATAAGAGTTTTTGTGGAGTCAAATCATCACATTAATGATAGAAATTAGTATAACAATGAAATGAATCTAAAAAAACCATGTAACCTTCGACATAAGGACATCGGACTTGTTGAATTTGATTTTCCTGAGCCATCGTCACCAACGTTCTGTTATTGCAGCTTCACATTATACTACTGATAATACATAAATGATATTAATAAATATATAAAATTGATGTACCATTCTCTCATCGTTCATTGGGCAATTCTGTGCTCTAAGGTCTTGTAGCTGGGTACTTTCGTCAACAATATCAAGTTCAAATAGAAAGCGTAAAAAATCCTCAGCTTCATTCTCATCAGGGTACTATAATTAACAAAAGATTAATCACATGAAGGTTAACAAACACAAATTTTATTCAAAAAACATTATTTAATAATTAGGTGTATACCAATGCTGCTTGTGCTTTTAAGTCTGCAATATCAAAATTCCACTCACTCACGCCCCTTCTATACTCTTCCTGTTTGAGAATTTTAAATAAAAAATCAATACAATCTCATAGTTGAATTATATGTCCACATATAGACTAGAGCCTTAATTAAGTAAGCATAGTTGAATGATATGTGATTTGAACATATAAGGAAACTAAAATATTGTAGTGCAAAACATATTTTGAATATATATTTCAGCAATCAAAACCTGTGATTCCATCTCTTTGCAAGGTTTTTTATCTGCCTGCAACTTTGCTTCATTCTCCTGCTTGAAACAGACCACATAAATATTATTCACAATACAATATATGATGATATTTTTCCAAAAGAATTGTTTCTTTGTACCTTTATAGTTTGCATCCGCTCAGCCAATGATGGCAGTTTATTTATCATGCATTTCACGGTATTATGCTCTGACTTTGCTTTTCTGAAAAATGGGTGCTTTAATAGCTTTTTGGCCGATGGCCTCTTTGTTGGGTCTTTTATTAGACAAGTTGCAATCATGCTCTTAAAAGACTACAAAACAAGTAGAGAAATAAATCAATATTGCCACAATAATTAATTGCTAATAAAATATTTTAAAACCCTACGTCTGTAAACTTCTTCTCTTTTGTGTTATGAAGTGATGGAGGAGCATGTTGCAACGTCATCAGAAAGACCTATATAGCATTTTATAAACTTTATTAGTCACACTATCATGACATGTACAGTAAATAAATGTAATACATACCTTTGCTGGAGGTTGGCTAGAAAATGGTGCATGACCCATAGCAAGTTCAAGTGCAGTTATGCCAAAAGACCAAATATCTGCCCTGTAATTACTTTGAGTCTAAGAAAATCGACATACAAATATGGTACCTCTCCAATAAAAATTATAAGTCGTTTTGATAAATCTAGATACATAGATTTTGTTATACATCTAGATATACGCTATAGATATGTAGCAAAAAACTATGCATCTAGATTTGTCAAAACGACCTATAATTTGGAACAGAGGGAGTAGATCAATATATGATTAAAGTAACATGGTAATTAAATAATATATATATACTTGAAATCATAATCCTTTTGCTCCATAACTTCAGGGGCCATCCTTGAAAAAAAAAGTGAAGAAAAATGTTAATATGTATGCAAATCTCAATTAGTACATTACATTACAAATAACTGATTGATTAATTGATTTGGATTAGGAATGCAATATTTTGTGGTAACTACCAGCAAGGCGTCCCAACAAGTGTCTTCCTTTTGCCGTGTCTATTAATTATTGAATCGTAAAGGCTCGCGGTAACTCCAAAATCTGATAGTTTCACTCCTTTTTCTTGATCAAGTAGTATGTTTCCAGCCTGTACCCAAGCATGAATCAAATACCTTCTTATTATCGAACTTCACGCAGCATATAGATTAATTATATAGAGTTCATAGGTACATTTCTATACTAATAACATATAATTGGTTCATATACAGCATGAAAAAGTTGCATATATACCTTTACATCACGATGTATGTGGCCATTTTGGTGAAGGTATTCTAAACCCTTGAGCGTTTCACGCAGCACAAATGCTATGAAGTTCTCATCCTCAAACCCTTTCGGGTACGAAGACTTCATCAAGTGGTAGCACGAACCTCCGGCCATATAGGGCATTACGATCCACAAGGCTTCGCCCTCTGTGAATGAGCAGTATGCGCTAAGAAGATTTGGATGGTCAATCATAATCATGGTCTTCACTTCCTCGGAGGCGTTATTCTGCACGCAAAAAAGAACATATAGTGAACCAATATAATGCAAGTTATGTGCTTCTTAAGTCTTGGGTAGCTACTGATTTTTTTTTTGTTTGCAAGTCTTATACAGTTCTTATTCCGAATCAAATCCATTTCTTAATTTAAGCAAACCGATCTCATGAATTGGTTCACTTATCACTTAGTATATGCCAAAAACCTTGGTATACAAGAACTGATTTTTGTTGTGCAAATGATGTGTTTCAAAGTTCTTATATCCATCTCTGCCGTTAGCATGATGACAAGAAATGAGCTAAGCAAGGTTTAATAATTTGCATGCATGTTCATCATGACGACGTCGAGTGGGGGGAATGGAAGGCCGCACGTAATACGTACCACGTCGGACTCAGTGCGCTGCGCCATGTTCATGATCTTGACGGCTACGACCTCGCCGCCGAGCGGCCGGCACCGCGCCCGGCGCACGACGGCGGTGGCGCCGTCCCCGATGGGCTCGAGCAGCTCGTAGTCCGCCGCGCGGATGGGGAACTCCCGCTTCCTCCCCCTCCGCGTCAGTGGGCCGCTCTTCTTCCCCTTCCACATGCTGCTGCCCTCCTCCAAGGCTGCCTAGGCGGCGTCACCTGGTCGGCCCCGGCCTGGATCAAGAACCACGCACAGGGATCCAACCGATCGATTATTTCTCTATATCTCGATCGGCGCATGCAGCAGGTAGGCGCGCTATGTGATGAGATAAGTGGGGGAGGGACGGAGAGAGGGAGGAGGGATCTAGAATTCTAGACTAGAGGGGGTGGGTGGATCCATGCATGGGCGCGGGGCGGAGGCGGAGGCTTTAGGAATCCAGGGCCGCATGCGCTTTCCCGTGAGCGAGCGATCCCAACAAGGAGGACGGGGAAGCGGTAGCCGAAGTTGCGGGGGTGCCAGATATTTCATCTCTGTAGGCTCGTGACCTGATCGACCGCGTCGTCTAGCAGTATTGGAGGATCCCGATCGGAGGAGAAGTCTGTTCTACGCTGGCCGGCCCGTGCCGGTGCCCGTGCTCGGCATTGATCCAAAGGCGAGCGCGATCACGGCCGAAAGTTCAAAGGGCATCGCCGGCCGTAAATGCACTGCGGAACTCACGTTCCGCGGCTCCCATCTCCCCAGCCGTCCGATCCACTCCCTCCCGCCCAATAGAAAAATAATAGCCAAAGGAGAAAAGTCTCCCCACCGCCGTAGTCTTCCCACGGCGGAGAGAGAAAAAGGGTGACGCTATGGCCAGGAAAGAAGAGCGATAGAGAGAGAGAGAAAAAAAAGATCTTCGTCTACTGCTCCCCTGCCTGCAGCGCGCTTCCTAGGCCGGAGCCGGCGCGAGCGCTGGGCTGGGCGGGAACGCGGGATCTGGGAGACGGATCCGACGAAGCCGAAGGCGGGGCTCGAGAAGCGGCGGCCGTGCCGGCGCCGGTGAAGAAGAAGCGAAATCTGCCCAGGACGCTAGGTGAGCGAGCACACCTCTCCCGTCCGCGAATCCCCTGTCACACACCCTCTTCTTGCCGCATGATTCATATCTTCTTGCTCTGATTCAGATCTGATCTTAGCTCTGCCATTAGTTTATGGGAAAGTCATCTGCTACATTTCGATTTCTACACAGCTTCAAGCATAAAAGGAGCTCAACATGGATCCTTGACGACAGCGGCCCACCAGCGGTGGCAAGTTTCAGCGATTTCCACATCTGCGAGGCAGCTGCAGGTGCGGCAGCAAGAACAAGACCGAGCAGTTATAATGACGCACAAGCCATGAGCGAGACCATAATATTTGTATTTGGCGATTTGTGATATCTGTGGCTAGGCCTATCTGTGGCTAATCATCTTTGTGTTGGTTTTGATATTGGACTTCTTTTATTACTTGATGTGTGAATTACATTGTGGTCGATCTGGTTCGTGCTTGATTTTCTGATGCAATGGGCAGTGCGGGAGGGGCACGTTGCTAGTGCCATGCTTTTTCTTTGATGAGTTTGAAATATATTCTTCCTGCGGCTGTGATTTTGCATGAGTCTGAACACTATCAATCCATATATTGTTTAACGTGTACTGAATATTATTTATTGTACAATAGTCTGAACGCTAGCATCTATTGTTTTTATTATTGTGCATCTAGATCTTTCACCAGCTCCAGCTGGTCCTTTTTGTGCATCCTAATATATCTAAGAACAGAATGTATATGCATCCTAATATATCTAAGAACAGAATGTATATATGTGCAACCTATTTCTTAATTTATAAAGAAAATGCGCATTAATTGTTGGATTCTTTTGCACACAAATATGTGCATCTCATATGTTCAATAATTTAATAATTTTTAATTAGCACAAAAATATGTGCATCTTATATATTCAATAATTAATAATTTTAATTTGCATAGAAATATGTGTATCTCATCCATCATATTTTTATATATTTTTAACTATTATTTATAGGTCATCCAATTAGATGTGCAAAGAGATGTGCACTTGAATAATAAATAATTTTAAGATTTTATTGTGTGCAATTATAAGGGCATTCTATGTTTTTGGAGAAAAATGTGCATCTAGATTTATTGTGCATCTATCATTTATAGTATGTGCAAAAAAAATATGTGCAAGTTGTGTATCATGTGAAACTGTGAGGTTTTTAATTAGCACAAAAATATGTTCATCTTATATATTCAATAATTTAATAATTTTAATTTGCATAGAAATATGCGTATCTAATCCATCATATTTTTTATATTTTCAACTATTATTTATAAGTCATCCAATTAGATGTGCAAATAGATGTGCATCTTTAATAATAAATAATTTTAAGAATTTATTGTGTGCAATTACAAGGGCGTTCTATGTTTTCAGAGAAAAATGTGCATCTAGATTTGTTGTGCATATATCGTTTATAGTCTGTGAAAAAAATTATGTGCAAGTTGTGTATCATGTGAGACAGTGAGATTTTTTGTGCATCTAGATTATTGGATAACTTTAAGATTTTTTACTATATATACCATTTTAATTTTGATTTACAATGTGCGTCTATTAGCACCTATAAATTCCGGTCCACACAAATTCTGGTAAAAGTAAACCAGTCTTGTACAGTGCCTTGGGCCTTTTGGTCCATATAAATTCTCCTGACGTAGTGGCAGTAAAATATTTGTGCACTGCGTAAGATTCCTATCATGAAATATTATGAGCTGACACCACGTGTACCATTGGAACAGCTTTCGACAGCCACCTCCCTCCCGCTCCACGTGTCGTAAATCCACTGTTCCATGATGGACGGCCATAAACATGGGAGCCGGCGATTTTTCCCACGCCGGCCGGCATGTGAGCGGAAGCGGAACTGTGTATGCACGCCTTGCTGTCCCCCGTACTCTTCGATCACCTACCTGATCAGGTCAGGAACTCGATCAGAATCAGGAGCCATTGATAGCGAGCGCGAGAGATGATCCCACAACATTGCGGGCTTCCCCTCAAAGAAAAAAAACATTGAGGTTCATCTCCTCACTCTGTTTCTAATAAACTCTTTCCCCTGTCTTTGATTCTTTTTCCTCTCTTGGTCTTCCTCCCCTGCCGGCTTCGCCGATGACTGCGGCGGCGCTATTCGTCACATCTTCTGCCAGCCCTTTGCCGGCGATGAGCATCCACCAGGTACGCCCCCCCTCTCTTTCCTTCTGCTGTGCGAGACGGAGCATCATCCCAAACCCTAACGAACTACCTTTACAGTTGCATTGGAAGAGTTGCGACCCCTCAGATTCTTTTGAGATAGACGTGTGTGGTGATTGGGCTGCGGAAATTCGTCGAGATAGTCATCAGATTTTGGAGGCTCTGAGATTGCCGGACTTGGGGGATATGGTGGGTGTGGTGCCGGAGTTGGGGAAGACATGGGAGGAGACGGTTTCCTCCAAGCAGAGACGTTTGCCTAATTTTGGGCCACAACTGGGCCGGCCCAAGTTTGGGTCCAACGTACAAGACTTGTTCTCCCACTCCTACTCTCCCCCAGGTGACTCCCGTCTTCCACCCCCGTCCACCTCTCGCTGGGTTTGGATCCGGACCGCTAGGGTTTGGGATCCAGCCGCTGAGCGATTCCCAACCCGACCAAGTGATGTCCGACGCTTTGGTGATAAAGCTAAATTTCTCAGGAGAGTTAGAGCAGCTACTACTGATTCGCGATCTTTTGCTGAAGTGGTTCGGGAGGATCGCATGGAGCGACGCTACCAGGGAAGTAGAGATGGATATGACTCACAACGTGATGGTCGGATGGCTAAGGACCGTACTGATACCTACAGAGATGGCAGGGATCTGCGGGGAAACCGTGATATGAGAGAGGGTCTTCCTCAAGCAATGGGAGGCAGAGATCAGCACCTTCCTGGGATGAAAAGACAGGGAGAAGAGGGCGGCAGCCATGTGGTTCGGCAGACAACGGAGGAGGACCTTCGTCATAAGCTCAATCGTGACCATGAGGACCATCGCCGTGGGGTTCCTCCTCCGATGACACCACCCATACGAGATCAAGTTTGGAAGGAGGATAACAGACGTCTTGGCAAAGATCCAATGGTGGACCCAACATCAGGTATGCTTTGTTATAATTGCCATCAAGTTGGTCATCACAAATCCCAGTGTTCAAATCCATCTTTCTGCTATGGTTGTAAGCAAACTGGTCATATAGCTTCCAAATGCCCAAATGCAAAACCAAACAAGGGACTGAGACTATGTGGGTATGGTATGCCTGGTCAATTATTCTATAGCCTGAATATTCCATAGGAGAAAGGTGAAGAGGTTGTAGAGACAGAGTCAAAGATTAGAGCGATTGTGACTGTTCATGAGGGTAGAGGGACTAGATTTCGGATTTCTGCTGAATTGAATTACTTAGTGTGTTCTGAGATAGATTGGAACATCAGGAGATTGTCCTCAACTGAATTCATGATTGTGGTACCAACACCAGAAATTCTGAGTCTTCTCGAGAGAATGGGGAAAATTAAATTCACCTGCTATGATTTGCTTGCCTTAGTGGAAGAGACTGATAGGGACCCTGACTCATTTGATACTCCGAAAATTGTCTGGGTCAGAACTTTGGGCATCCCAAGTATAGGTAGAAAAGAAACCCATGTGATGGAGCTTGGTTATCTGGTAGGTGACCTTGAAGAAGTACATGTGGAGTCTCTCAAATGGAAGGAAGTTTGGATTAAAGTTGCCTGCAAGGATCCAAAATAGATAAATGGCACCTCTGAGGTGTACATTAACAAACAAGGACACAAGATTTCCTGGTTTGTAGCTGATAAAGACCCTACCAAACCTCCATCTGGGGGCCATGACAAGAGATAGGATGATGATGAGATCATTGATGAAGAAGACCCTGAATCCCAAGACAACTATGGTTAGCTTGACTCTAACTGGCTTAACCCTGCCCCCCCCCCCCCCACAGCATGGAGATGGCACTAGCTCCAACAACAAAGGAACTCAGTGTGGGAATCCAGGAACCAAAAGACCTATGATGTCTGGTTCTGCACATTCTAATCAAGTTGCAGAGGATGACAAAGGGGAAGCTGAAAATACAGTAGAGATAGAAAGCAAGATGGGTGGAAACTCTGGGACAAGAAGAATCATGACTCCTGGTGCTGAACTTTCCAAATACACAGTAGAGGTTGACAAGGGTAATGCTGAGGAAGTAATAGAGCTAGAGATCAACCTGACAAATGAAACTTTCCAAGTCAACCAGCTTGATGTGGCCCAGTCTCCCAAGACAGATGAGGTCACAAATGAATCATGTACTGTGGACTTGGAATCCCCTGAAGAACTTACAAATCAATTGTCAGAAACTACCTCTGAGGAAACTGCTAGGATGGAGTTAGTCACTTTTCCACTTGGTCCAACAGAGACATTTGGCCCTGTCCATATGCAATCTAATGAGCAAAGTGATCCTCCTGGTCTGTTTGCCCCAGCCAAAGCTCAGAGATACAGCAAGAGAGTGAGGAGAGATGGTTTATCTTGTCTTGATGGAGCTACATCTAAACAGAAGAAGAAAAACTTGGATACATGTATGTCTTCTAACTCTTTCTTGGTGCTACAGAATACTGATGACTCTATCTTAGAAGAGCTAGCAAATAATTTTGGGGTGAGTTTGGGGCATGACAAGGTAGTTGCTCAGAATATCTCTTTGATCAAAGCTAAAGAATTAGCCCAAGAAGCTCTTCAAAAAGCAGCTGAAAAGAGGAAACAACAGAGTGACCTTGGTGTAGAGAATTCTATTCAGTAGCAAGTAGAGGTAGATGTGTTGAGATCTAGATCTGAGAAACCCCCCTTCCCAAAATAGAGGGCAGAGGGGGACACCAAAGCTGAACTCATGAAAATCCTCTTTTGGAATATAAGAGGCTTGGGGGGTACTGGTAGAAGAAGACAGCTTGTAGAGTTATGTCAACAGCAGAATCCCCATTTTGTTTGTTTTCAAGAGACAATTAAAGATTCCTTTAGACCTAGAGAGCTGGACAGTTTTGCTAGAGGTT
This sequence comes from Panicum virgatum, assembly GCF_016808335.1. NCBI lineage: Eukaryota > Viridiplantae > Streptophyta > Magnoliopsida > Poales > Poaceae > Panicum > Panicum virgatum. The sequence goes on from NC_053145.1 coordinate 6,024,722, forward strand.
ACCCTTTCTTCTGGTCCTGGATCCTTCCCAGGGGGCACTCTAGAGGTTTGTTGGTTGGTGCTTCCAAGGACATAGTAGAGGTTGTTGAGGAAGAACATGGTGAGTTCTTTCAAAGTTTACACATATGGAATGTGGAAGATGGTATTGCTTGGGTTCTAATAAATGTTTATGGACCAGTCCAAGATGATAGAAAAGCTTTCTTCCTTCAAGAGCTATTGGATAAAATTAAGAGAACTCAGTCACCTCTGTTAGTTGGGGGGACTTTAATCTAATTCGGAAACTGGAAGATAAGTCCTTAGGTAATGTGGATCATCGTTTTATGGACGCTTTCAATGATTTGATAGAGGAGGCAGAACTTCGGGAACTTAGAAGAGGTGGCAGCAGACACACTTGGACAAATAAGCAGGTGAACCCTGTCCAAAGTGTTCTGGATAGAGTTTTTGTAAGTAATTCTTGGGAAGATTTGTTTCCATTGGTGAGAGTTCAAACACTTCTGAGAATTGGCTCAGACCATAACCCATTGCTGGTGGACACTGGCCCTCCTGAAGTAAGACATCCTTATTATTTTTGTTTTGAACCTGCCTGGCTACTACAAGAAGAGTTTATTCCTTGGGTGGTGGCCAAGTGGCCAGAGAGATTCAAACAGAACTGCTTAGATCATTGGCATGTGCTTTCTACAAAATTGAGAAGAGTGATGAAGGGATGGGGAGCAAATTTTGAGAGTGCCAGGAAAAAACATAAACAGGAGTTACTCTTGGAGATTAAGAGTCTTGATGATAAGTCAGAGAGGACACATTTGCTTGAAGATGAGTGGAGAAGGAGATATCAGCTGGAGTGTGAGCTCCAAGAAATTTATACTGCAGAAGAGCTATATTGGCAGAAACGTGGAGGTGAGAAATGGATTCTACAAGGAGATTCTAATACTTCTTTCTTTCACAAATGTGCAAATGGTAGAAAAAGAAAATCCACAATTACTTCACTTGAAGATGGTGAGAGAATTATTTCAGATCTTGAAGAGCTTAAATCTTACATTACAACCTTCTACAAAAAATTGTTTGGTCAGGAGGAAACGGCTGATATACATTTAAGAGACAAAATTTGGAGCCACGAAGAAAAAGTTTCTATAGCAGAAAATGAGAGACTAACTCGAGAGTTCGCCTTAGAAGAGGTTGATGCAGCTTTGAAACAGATTAAAAATGGCACTGCTCCAGGCCCTGATGGCCTTTCTATTGAATTCTTTAAACATTTTTTGCCGCAGTTGAGACTTCTTATCCATGAGATGTTGTGTGATCTTCACAATGGTTCACTGGATCTTTGGAGATTGATTTATGGGGGTGATTATCTTGATTCCAAAACTGAAATTACCCAATAACATCAAACAGTTTCGACCAATCTGCCTTCTGAACTTGGTTTACAAGATTATAGCTATAGTGCTGACCCTGAGGGTGACTGAAGTTGCATAGAGAGTCATTAGAAAAAATCAAACTACTTTTATTCCAGGGAGATCTATCTTGGATGGGGTGGTGATCCTCCAGGAGGTGATTCATGAGCTAAAAAGGACAAAATAAGAAGGGATTATTCTGAAATTGGACTTTGAGAAAGCTTATGATAGAGTTAGCTGGCATTTTCTGGAAGAGGTCCTGACTAAAAAAGGTTTCTCACAAAAATGGGTGAGTTGGATGATGAAAGAAGTCAAAGGGGGCAGAGTTGCAATTGATGTGAATGGAGAAAGAGGGGTCATTTTTAGAAGCTACAAAGGCTTGAGACAGGGTGACCCCTATCTCCTTTGCTCTTTAATCTAGTAGGGGATGCTTTCTCAGCAATGCTCAACCTGGCCTGTAGGAAAGGGGACTTGGAAAGGGTGGTCCCACATCCAGTGGAGAATGGTATTACTCACTTACAATATGCAGATGATACAGTGATCTTTGTTAGAAACAACCAACCTACCTTAAGAAATCTGAAGTTTATTCTCTATTGCTATGAGTCAATGTCAGGAATGAAGATTAATTATGAGAAGAGTGAGGTCTTTGTTTTAGGAATTGCAGATACTGAACATATCAAGATTGCATAGTTTTTTGGTTGCAAAGTGGGGGCATGACCTATGACTTACCTTGGAATGCCAGTTAGTGACATTAAGATAACCAAGGCTCAGCTAAACTTTGTGGTTGACAAAGCAAGAAGACGTCTAGGTTCTTGGAAAGGTGATACTTTGTCTTCTGGTGGGAAGGCAGTCTTGCTGAACTCATGCCTATCTGGTATACCAATGTATACAATGGGTGTTTACCTGCTCTATGAGGGGAACTACCAAGCTTTAGACTCTATTAGAAATAATTTCTTCTGGCAAGGTACAAACAAGAAAAGAAAATATCATATGGTAAAGTGGGAAGCACTGATCAGACCAAAAGAATTTGGAGGTGTTGGCTTCCTAGACATCAGAGTTATGAACATTTGCTTGCTAGTTAAGTGGATTGAGAGATTAGAGAAGAGAGATAATAGCATCTGTATCCAGTTGCTGTGTAGGAAGTATTTGGGGGACAAAAGTATTTTTCAGTTGACTCGCAGTGTTGGGTCACAATTCTGGAAAGGGATCCTATCAGTTAGACAATGGTGTCAATGGGGAGGAAAATGCATGTTCACAGCATGACACAAACCTGATTTTGGTTAGACCTCTGGATTGGAGACTGCCCACTGAGTGTAAAGTTTCATCAATTTTTCTCTTACTGCAGACATCCTCACATTTCGGTAAGCGATGTTTGTATCAATGGAAGTGTGCAAAATGAATTCCGATGATCCTTGACTGATGCAGAAATGTCTGATTGAACATGGTTGGTAGAGTTAGTGAATCAGATTAATCTTTCAGATGGGAGAGATGTGACGCAGTGGATCTTAGAGCAGCGAGGCAAATACACAACTAGATCGCTCTACAAGGCAATGACCTTTGGTGGAGTGAAAGATCTGGTGATGATGAAAATTTGGAAATGCCGTATCCCCTTGAAAATCAAGTTCTTTCCCTGGATGGCCTTCAATGATAGGATACAAGCTACAGTCCAACTCAAAAAGAAAAAGTGGTTGGGCCCGGAGGAGTGTAAATTGTGTGGAGAGCGGGAAACTGTCGATCACATTCTGTTCCTGTGCCCTGTGGCGACCTTTGTGTGGACGTTGATCAAAGAGATTTGTGGCCTGTCTCGTGCCCCAACTTCCTGTGTAGAGTTAGCTGACTCTCTGTTACACTTGAGAGTGTTGAACTTTGGTTCTATCTTCCTTTTTCTTTGTGCAGGTGCTTTGTGGGCGATGTAGAAGACGAGGAAAACTCATGAAGAAACCTATAGAGCTAATCCACAAAACTTGTGCTCATCTGCTAAACTGGAAAACTCTTCTGAGACAGAGGGACCGAGCTCCTTTGGATGATCTGCTGCAGATCCTGCTGGATGCGTGTGTTTAACTTGTCTTAGTAGTTGGTGTCCTACTTTTCTGAGATGTCTGAAGTAGAGTTAACTCTCATTCTCTAGCTTTGGTGTTGAGTTCTTTCGAGCCTAGGGCTCTGTTTTAGTTTCTGTACTCTAATTCCTGCTGGTAACCCCAGTTGTGCAGCCAAATGTTTGAACGCTTGTTACGCTTTCAATAAAGCTGAGCGTAATACCTTTGGTCGAAAAACTACCTGTATCCGCATCTGATCGAGCAAGCACAATGTTGACACTCCTTAGCGCTCCAATTTATGTACCGCAAGCGCACGGATCATGGTAACTTTTCCCTTAGAGTAATCCCCCAAGGTTTATCAATCCGTGGATCGACAAAGAACTACCTAAGGTTTTTCATCTAATCTAACGGATCTATCCTAACATGAAGCATGAATTGCACATATAGAGTAAATCTTTAATAGATATGAGTGTTGTGTAAAGGTTGATCTCATCCATGAACATAGGCGTAACCATAGCAAAACCAAAGACATGACTAGGCCTATCGTCATCTAGTTGTAGTTCAAGCTAACGAGCAAATAAATCATGCATCTCAATCAATAGCATCTTTAAATCAAAACCTCCAATCCAACCCCTCGGGAACCCCCCTACTCAGGCCACACCCTGTCACGACGCTCCCTTTGGACAAAAGCACCCCGAAGCACGCTAGACATGTCGAACCCCCTTGGGTAGATTCGGTATGAACTCCTAGCCACCATAGCTACAAGAACACCCCATGCAATCTATCTCGAGAATAGATCTAGGAATAAGCGCACCCAAGGCAAGAACGAAATAAAAAAGAAGAGACATGATCGCTAATAGATTCGGAAGACATGATTATCATTACTCACATAATAGATGTGTTTGGATCATCACCGCCGTGTGCACACCATCGATGAATCCAACTAGCTCATGAACTCCACCATGGCACAACCACGCAGGGAGGCCATGGCGGCTAGGGGCGGCCTAAGCCATCTCCTAGACAACTTCGAAGACTTGCGGCGGCCGTCGTCTCCCTCCGGTCTTGGCCCTAGGTTTTCGTCGAGTTCTGGGTGGATGGATGCCCCGAGTTGAATAAGGTGCGAACTATTTATGAGCCGAGGAAGCCACCGGTCAAAGGGGAGGCCGAACCGCCTTGGAAACGGGCTAGGCCGACTGGCTCATGGGCCTAGGCCGGCCGGCCTACCCTCTTTCGGGCCCGCCTCGGTCTCATCTTTCGCGTGTAGACTACTCGCATCTTCTAGAGTTTATGTCCTTCACGATTGCACCCCTTTGGATGTCGTTATCCTGGAAATATCTTCGAGGAAAGGATAGAATAGGGAATCCTTCCTTAAATCTTCATTTGCTTTGCTTAATCCCGAAGTATCTTGATCTCATCTTCATGGGCTTGGTCCTTTGGGCTCTCTTGGAGGATGGATGTGCATGAATGAGCTTCGAATCAACATGGGCATTGGTCCTTCCTTTGTGCTTTGGCCTTTGTCTTTCTCCGTGTTAGTGCTCGATCACGGACCTCGTCATTTCATGCTCCAAAATAGGCTAAAAACCTGCAAAAACAAAGTTCCTCTAAAATATATGTGCAAATGTGAAAATGACCAATAATTAGGCCGGGGTTAGAACGGTTAGTGATTTTGATATTAAATTCATGCCATTATCAAGGATAAACAAGGGATAAAATGGGTACTTAAGGAGCGCCAACACACAACACAACACAACACAACACAACACAACCCTATACGACAAGCTTCCCTCTTAATCCTAAGGCCAATTTGTTTCGTGCTTCAGAGCTTGGAACAATTCTAGAATTATTTTCTAACAAAAGTAGTAGTGCAGGGACAAAAAAAAAATCGCAGCTTGCTACACGCCTGCACCCTGTGGGATGGGATGCCCTTGCAATTCGAATACTCATCTGACCACTGAGTTGTGACCTTAAGATTATCAATTTCATCGTGAAATTACTTTGTGGTCTTTGATATTCTTGGCAGGACAGCTCTTCATTATTACTAGAAACCGTAACCGGTGCATGATGAGGAATTCAGAGCTTTGCTTGCATGAGACAGTTGCTGGAAGAAGAAACATATAAAAAGTCTCACTTTCCGATCTCCCAATGGTATTCAAGCTGAGGTCATATTGAAATTAATTATGTGGCAGCATGTTTTCTCGAATTAATATGATTAATCATATACTGCAATATTATTTATTTAGTTGGAAGTGTTGAACACTTCAGTTATAATGTTATTTTTTTCTTACCATAGGATGTTTTATCAGCGATATTGTCCCTGTTGCCAATAAATGACGCTATAAGGACAAATGTATTGTCAAGAAAATTGAAGTATGTTTGGTGCAGCCACACCAACCTAACATTTGATAAAGTTACAATGAGGACCACTTATTTCAAGCCCTCAACTAGTTATTATCGATGGCTTAGGGCTCATGAATTTGTTACAAAGGTTGATACAGTCCTGCGTTAGCATAGTGGAACGGGGGTTGAGCGTATGTAAATTAGGTTTACGTTGGACAGTAAGCATGCTGATCATATTGATGGATGGGTTAACTTCGCAATCGCGTCGAAACCAAAGGAGTTTGTTCTTAGTTTATCAGATTGGCCTAAGATTGCATTTTTCGGAGAGTTGGCGTATGGAAAAAAGCGGATAGTCAGAGAACCCCCATATAATTTGACTTCACAACTTTTCAGCCCCAGTAATTGTTCGCACTTGCAGTGTCTAGAGCTTATGAGTCTATCTCTGCATCTGTGTCGTGGTGTGGCAAACCACAGCCGGGTGGCGGAATGCACCCGCCTAAGCCCAGAGGGTGAGTAATCGGGGGTTAGCTAGGACTAGTTCGATCTCACTGGAAGAACACGATGAACACAGCTGGTTTAGAGTGCTTCGGGCCGCCGGAGTGTAATACCCTACGTCCACTGTGTGTTGTATTGCCTTAGTCTCGAGAGAGTCTGAGGGGGCCTCTGGTGCTGAGTCCAGCGTGAGTCTGTGTGTCTGAGTGGGCTTGAGAGCCTGTTGCGGCGTAGGCGGTATGATGGAAAAGTTCCGTGCCGTTGTATCCAATTAATGCGGCAGACGGGCTCTGCGCGGATGCGGCGCAGGCGGCTCCACTGTGTACCTCGGTAATACGCGATCTACAGTGGGACCTGACAAAGGCTGCCCCGCGTGCCGCGGCGGCGGAGCATGCCTCAACCACCCGCATTAAATGCGGTGAGTGGGCGAGTCTTCCAGCGGAAGACCCGCGCATGCGCCTGCGGAACACGTGGCGGTTCCGGACCCCCCCCCCCGGCGGTATGTTGGTTCTACGCGCGTGGGAGGTCCGGATGGACGCAGGAGGTCCCGGACCCCTATGGGGGGGTCCGCGCCCTCGGCTGTTGGCTCGAAGCTTCCCCTCCTCAGGGACACCTGGCGTCACCGGACCCGTCCCAGAGCGGGGAGTGGGTCCGGGGCCGTTGGCCCGGTGAGGAAAGAGCCTGACCTGTGGGGCCCGGCTGCTCCGTCCCTTATGGCGTAGTTACGGATGACTACGCGAGTCCTACCTTGCTGCAGTAGAAGTGGGTATCCCTGCTACAGGGTACCGACAATCTGCCTTCTGATTTCAAAGGATTTCTGAACCTCAAGAGTCTTTCCTTAGTGGATGTGAGTATCACAGATGAAGATGTTCAGTGTATGCTATCCAAATGCAATCTTCTGGAGTTTTTTGAGATTACGTTTTGTAGAATGGTCACTAGCATACGAATGCTTCATCCTTTGAACCGGTTTAAGCATTTGGTAGTCCAGATCTGCCCAGAACTGCAAGAGATTGAGCTGAACTGTAGTCCAACAACACTCAAGTACACTGGCGTTGTGGTTCCATTGATATTTGCTTCAACATCAAGGCTGAAAAATGTTAGTGTTGTGTTCTTGCCTTTCCAATCTGCTCTTTCCTACATCGCTACTGGTTTTCCCAGTACTTTGCCAAGTCTCGTGACTCTGACCTTACTCTGTTACGAGCCTGAGGTTCGTGGATATGTCCCTCCTATGGTCCTATTCTGTGCATATATCGCTAAGGTCAAGTTCACGATTTTGTTTTTCATTTCTATTGCAGAGAACTATTGTACCTGAAAGGCCTTTCAAATTTAATTATCTTCAGAATCTGAGGTTGGAGTTAATTACATGTGACAATGGAATCAGAAAGACTGATGTCCTTGATTATGCTTATCTCCTGAAGATTGCTCCTTTCTTGGAAAAATTGGAGTTGTCTGTAAGTTTGTTTCATTGTGGCTTTCAAATACAGATTCTGCATGACTATTTTGATGGTGGAAAAAATACCAAGAACAAAGCAAATTACGAGGATTGTGATTCCTTTATGTTGCCTATTGCATGGTACTGCTAGAAGTGGATAGTGAGATGCTGTAGTTTATTTGATTTTATGTTAAATTGAATATATGATTCTGGCTTTCTTGCATAGCATATGTAAACTTTAGGTCACATTGAATTTAAGTCATTATTATTATAGTATGCGCAAAGGGAAGAACTTAAATAATTAACCGAAGTTGAATTATTTAGGCCCCCCATTTGGAACATGGGCATTTGCCGTAAAACTATTTCTTATAATTAATTTATGAAATGCATTGTCCTGATGAATGCCTTTGACTTTGAGTATGCAAAAACTACCTTTGGGCGTGTACTAACTCCATTTTTTAATGCATGAGTGGTATTTTCCATTAGATGTGGATGGAACGGCATCGACCGTATTGCAAAGAGGACGGTGAGATAAGGATTGGTCTTCCACACAAGCATGCCCATCTCAAATCTGTTCGTATCAGTGGTTTTTTTGGCTACAAAGATCAGGTGGAGCTAGCACTTTACATCCTTCGCAATTCTATCGTGCTCGAGAAGATGGAAATCACCCCAAAGCTAGAAATAAGTAACAATCTTGCACTTGATGGCTTTCAATTTGAGGAGCTACACGACGTGGATGGCTATAGAGTTGCCACTGAATTTGTTTGGAAAGCAGACCATCGCAATGTTATTAATGTGGTAAGGGTGCCATCTTCTTGGGGGCCCGGCGAGACAGCCATGGATGCATGAGGCCTCTGCAATTGAGAGGTGGGCTGTTGTGCCTACGCAGAGGACATCCCTCAGAGAAAATCAGACTTGTCTAGAATGTTTGTGCTGCGACAATGTTGAATTTGTTACATGTGCTCAGTTTAGTTTTTACTTATGTATCAATCAAATGCATTCGTCAATGGTACCACATGAAATGCAGAGGAAAATGAATTTGCTAAAGATATAGTATGTATGACATTTTAATGTCAGACATTAATTATGCGTCTTCGACTCATCTCTATTTCATTGCCAGGCTTATTAATATTTTGATGTTTAAACTTATTATTAATGAAAACTTTGAAGTGAGTTGGAGCCAAGTTTGGACACAATCATTTTTTTTTATACGGCATCCATAGCAATTGGCACAGCTCCAGCTCCTGCGTGTATCACAGTTCCCTCTGAATCCCGGATGACAAAACCCCATCCACCTTTCTCGTCGCCGGATCATAAGCCTCGTCGAAGTTTATTTTCGGCATATCCATTGCTGGTTTGATCCATCTTTTCATAGCACTCGATGGTTTGCGATTCTCACATGCGCCGAACTTCAAGAACTCCTCTGCTTGGTAGCGGATTAGGAACGCTAACCCAGCAGCCTCTCGTCTTTTCTCTCCTTCCCTTATCCGGTTTCTTTCTAGCCATCAATGCCATAGCAACGTCACTCCGAGAATGCACTCCTTATCCAGCTCCCAGATCACCTGCAGCATGTTCTTGGGCGAACTACACTCTACCAGCTGTATTCTCACATGCTCCAGGTTCAGTTCCTTCCACAGATATTTCACGTACTTGCATTTGCAAAACAGATGCCCTCCATCCTCATCTAGCCTGTTGCATGCCACACACCGAGTGTCTAGTTGACTAGTTCCATACCACGCCTCCTTAGAACACTTCTCACAGCTAAAGTGTTGTAGCACATCCTCCACAGGAAAAGTTTGATTTTCCCCGGGCATTTCAATCTCCAGAGCTTCTTCCATATCCCTTTTTCTACAGCTCCACCCCCAGCACTTGATGCACTACTACCGCTCGATGTGCATGTATTTTCTCTGAACACTTTGTACGCCTACCGAACCGAGAAGATCCCTCTAGTATCAATATACCATGCTATAACATCATCCATGTCTTAGTGGACCGGTATTGACTTATATCTGCATCTTCCCTCCAGAATGTCTGCTCCAGCAGCTCGTGATCCCAACCCCCCATAGCAGGGTCTATCAGTTTGCTGACATCTCTCAGGAGATTTTTGCCCCTTTGGTGTAATCACTCTTCTGGTCATTCCTCTAGGAATCCACGGATCGGACTATATTTAAATTTTTTTCACCATTGACCACTCTCCAAATAAGACCTTCCTTTAGGACCTGAACACCTTTGGTTCTCAATCCTTCTGGGGCATATTTAATACGGCCAGTGAGAGTAAGGCCTCCTCCAGTGGTTTCATATGGGCTAGCTTATACAATATGTTATTATATTTTAATAGGAGAGAGAAGAGCTATCTCTTGATCAAGAGATAGTCTCATACACGCACTTCAAGGTTACGTGTGGCTGACGTGTTTGATCATTCGTATTATGAGAAGGGTTGTATATATTCTAGAGTGCTTAGAGCCAAGTACTATCTCATACCATTTTGTCACGATCTCGAACCAAGAACCGAGGGTAATCACAGGATAAGAGCAGAATCGCAGAAGAAGAAGGAGAAGAACGAGAAGAACAGAGAGGACAGAGCTGTCAGGACGGTTACAAATTCTGTTACATGCCGATCTCATTACACAGGTCTCCTCCTTAAGAGAGTGTCGTGACCCAAGACACATGGGCCGGCTCACAAGAGTTCTAGGCCTATTACACATAAGAAGGTGGCCCACTAGCCACTAAGGTTCTTGACATTGCCCCCCCTCTGAAAACCCAGCTTGTACCCAAGCTGGAGCCTGAGGAAATCGGCGACGAATGTCACAAGATTCCTCCCAAGTTAGCCATTGCATGGGTAAACCTTGCCACTGAATAAGAAACTGAGTCTTGTTGGAAGCACCAATCGGCACACAACGCCTATCAAGCACTACGACAGGTTGCACGTCGTCAGCAGCATCAGTTGGAATGATATCAGGATCAGCACTAACCTGAGTATTTGGAGGAACATGTCGCTTCAACTGAGAAACATGTACGTACGACAGTGCTCCGGTAACTGCAACTTGTAAGCAACCTTGCCAATACGCTTGGTGATTTGGAATGGTCCAAAGAACTTGAATGACAGCTTTTGATTGCTTCTGGAAGCCACAAAACTCTGAATGTATGGCTGCAACTTCAGAAATACTGAATCCCCTACTGAAAACTCTCTTTTAGTTCTTTGCTTATCAGCCTGGGACTTCATTCTTTGCTGTGCTCGCACTAGCTGCTGCTGGATCAATCGAGTGAGCAAGTTCCTTTCTGTTAGCCATGTCTCCAAATCAGGAATCAGATCAGTTTGCAAGTTTGTAATACCAAAATGGCCTGGAGGATGGCCATACAATACTTCAAATGGTGTCAACTGCAAGGCTGAGTGGTGAGAAGTGTTGTACCAATATTCAGCCAGAGGTAGCCACTTTGCCCATTGCTTGGAACAAGAATGCACTGTACACTTGAGAAAGGCTTCAAGACATTGATTCAAACATTCAGTCTATCCATCTGTTTGGGGATGATAAGAAGAGCTCATATGAAGTTGAGTATTAGTCAGTCTGAACAATTGCTGCCAAAGACTGCTTGTAAAGATTTTGTCTGTGTCTGAAATAATTGCATCAGCCAATCCATGAAGTTTAAAGATGTTATCCATAAAAGCTTGAGCCACTTGCAGGGCAGTGAAGGGGTGGGACAAAGCTACAAAATGACCATATTTTGAAAACTTATCTATTACCACCATGATCACATCCTTTCTGTTGGACAAAGGTAGGCCTTCTACAAAATCCAGGCAGATAACTGACCAGGGTTTGTCAGGGACAAGTAGAGGCTAAAGTAGACCTGGGTACTTGATGTGCTCCACCTTGGCCTGCTAACAAATGGTACACTGTTCCACATAAGTTTGGATAGTACTGTTCATTTTTGGCCAAGCAAATAAGAATTTAATCCTGTGATATGTAGTTGCCACTCCAGAATGACCTCCCAGGCCACTGCTGTGTAAGGCATGGATCACATGCTGTTGAGCCAAAGAATTAGTACCCAACCACACTCTGCCTTTGTACCTCAAAATTCCATCCACTAAGGAAAAACCTTTGCTGTTCTCAGGGTGCAGTGCCAGTTCAGTTAATAATTTTCTAGCCTCAGCATCCTCCTCATAGCCCTGAATAAGATTTTCTTGCCAAGCATGAGTACAAGAAGAAATAGCCACAAGTGAATGACTTACAGGGTACCTGGAGAGTGCATCTGCAGCTGCATTGTTGACTCCTTGCTTGTAGACAATTTGGAACTGTAGATCCATCAACTTCAATAGTGCTTTGTGCTGCAGCTTTATGTGAATTCTTTGGTCAGTTTAATACAAGTGACTCTTATGATCAGTTTTAGTGATGAACTCCTTGTGCTGCAAATAAGGACGCCACTTCTCAACAGCCATTAAAATAGCCATGCATTCCTTCTCATAAGTGGATAAAGCCTGATTTTTGGGACATAAAGGCTTACTCAAGAATGCCAAAGGATGGCCATCCTGCATCAAAACTGCACCCAGACCAGTGTCACTAGCATCTGTCTCAAGTATAAAGGGTTGATGAAAATCAGGAATAGCTAAGACTGGTGCTTCTGTCAAAGCTTGCTTGAGCAAAGAGAAAGCCTCATGAGTGGTTGTAGTCCACTGAAAGGGTGTGCCCTTTTTTAGCAAAGTTGTAAGTGGCCTACTAGTCATGCCATAGTGTCTGATGAATTTTCTGTAGTAACCTATCAAACCCAAAAAATCCCCTAAGCTCTTTCAAGTTAGTGGGAACAGGCCATTTTTGAACAGTAGACACCTTGGATGGTTCAGTGGATACTCCAAGTGGTGAAATGCAGTGGCCCAAATACTCAATCTGTTGCTGCCCAAAGGAACACTTGGAGAGTTTGATCAAAAACTGATGTTGTTGGATGATATCAAACACTTGCTGTAATAAGGCCACATGTTCATCCAAAGTGCTAGTGTAAACCAAGATGTCATCCATAAATACCAATACACCTTTTCTTATGAGGGGCTCAAAAATATGATTCATTGCACTTTGGAATGTTGCAGGAGCATTAGTGATGCCAAAGGGCATGACCAAGAACTCAAATAAGCCATTGTGAGTTCTAAATGCAGTCTTGTGTTCATCACCTTTAGCAATTCGAATTTGGTGATATCCAGATCTGAAGTCCAACTTAGAAAACCACTTAGCTCCTGACAGTTCATCAATCAACTCATCTACTATGGGCATGGGGTGTTTATTCTTGACAGTGATGTTGTTCAAGCATCTATAGTCCACACAAAATCTCCAAGAGCCATCCTTCTTTTTAACCAAGAGAATAGGTGAAGCATAGGGACTGGTACTAGGTCTTATGGTGCCACTTCTAAGCATATCAGCTAGCTGCTTTTCAATTTCAGTTTTTTGAGTAGGGGCATACCTGTTTGCTCTAGTATTGACAGGTTGTTCTCCAGGAATCAGCTAAATGTGATGGTCACAATATCTCTCTGGAGAAAGAGAACTTTGCTCCTGAAATAACTGAGAGTATTGTAGCAACAACTGTTGAATTTCAGGGACTACTACCAGCTGAGTAGGATCAGACATAGAGAAAAGCACTGACTCAGGCAGAGGTATATTGGGTTGAGGGACAGGAGGCAACATCTGAACACAGTGGTTGATGGCCTTTCTTCTTAACAGCCCTTTCAACTTGTGGCCACCAATGGGGGAACATTTGATGATTTAGGTCTGATGCCTTTTAGCACAATTCTCTTTTTCTGGTAAGTAAACTTCCCGACTTTTGTTCTCCAATGCACCCACATAGGACTGCACTCCTCAAGCCAATCCTGGCCTAGGATCATGTCAAAACACCTCAGGGGCAGCACACCAGTATCAACATAGAAAGAATGGCCCTAAGAAGACCACTGTAAGTTGGGAACTATTTGGGAGCAAGTCATTGGACCGCCATCAGCAACCAAGTACTGAGCTGCAGTGCAAGGCTGAGTAGGTAACTGAAGTTGATTAGCCAACTGCTCACTCACAAATGTGGCCACACTTCTTGAATCCACAAGGATAAGTACCTCTTGACCAGCTACAAGACCCTGAAGCTTCAGTGTCTTTCTCTTGGGAGCTGAGTGATTGGTAGACACCCCCACAGCCATCACAGTGTCCTGATCCTCATCAGTACCACTATCTGAATCAGAAGAATGCTAAAATTCCATAGCATCAAATAGTTCTTCAATTACATGGAGAGAGACATGAGATGGACATTTGTGACCGTGTCCCTATTTTTCCCCACACTTAAAACACAAGCCATTTTTCTTATGAAAAAGCATCAATGCTTTCACTTTATCATCATCCTCGGGCCTGTCCAACTGCTGTTTCATCATACTGACTTTGTCAGGCTTATCGACTGTGACCAGTTTTTGCTTCTCAGAGAGAGAAAGGTCGAAAGCTAGATTTTGTCATTGCCTGAGAGGATTTCTTCCTGCGCTGCTCCAACTCAGTCTCCTAAATAATTGCCAACACACTTGCCTCTTGGACAGTCTTGGATCGATGTAAGGCAATAGCAGAGCGGATTTCTTCACAGAGACCCCCAGAAACCGGGTGACAAAGAAAGTGTCATCATAGGTCGAGTTATACAGCATGCGAGAGTTCCTCAAAACCTGCCCAGGAATTCAGACACTGAACCTGTTTGACGGAGACCATTCAATTGGCGCAGGTGCAGTTGGTATTGATCCCGATCGAAGCGCTCAAACACCGCCGAACAGAAATCATCCCAATCCGTGATCCTTCCACAATGCTCCACCGTCTGCAACCATGACGCTGCCGCACCTTTGAAATTGAGCGTAGCAAACCTCGTCTTCAAGCTCGGGCTCGCAGAGAAAACCTCAAAATACATGTCACATCGATCACGCCACAATCTTGGGTTGTCACCATCAAACTTAGGAAATTGCAGCTTAGGTAAATGAGGGGATCAAGAGGAGCCATCCCGAGCAGAATCAGAGAGATGGGGGGAGTGGGAATGTTGTTCGAGGTTCATACCCATGACCGGCGCGTGGCGGATGAGATCCGAGAATCCCACCGCCAACGTCCTGGTGGTTGTTCTCAGGACGGTGCCCGCTAGGCCGCTCCGCGGAGGATGCCGGTGGTCGCGCCCCCAATGGTGGAGCCAGTTTCAAGTCGAAGGGGTCCGTCCACCGTGGTGCTGTCTGAGGTGGCGCCGTGGCCGGTCGCGGCAGCGGCGGTGGCGGTGGAGGCGGTGGTGGCACGGCTTCGAGGCGGTGGAGACGCGACGAGAGCCGCTCAGACTGCGACAAGAGCTTGTCGGTGGCTACCTCCGAAGACGCGTGCCATGCTTCCAGGCCCGACAGCTTGTCCAGCACCTGCGTCATCAGGGACTCAAAGCTATCGAACTTCTTAGCGATGTCATCCATGGCGGAGGTCATCGTGGTCTCGAACTTAGTAGGTTTCCGCGGCACCAGATCAAGAACGCCGAGAAGGCGCAATCAGCAGAACTAGACCGCGTTCCCCCAACTACTCCTAAGCGGCGCGAACAGAGAAGGTGGGCGACAGCGCCGGAGCGGCTAACCGGCGCTATGCGGTGGCCGCTGCCGACTGGGAGTCGGTGGGCGGGGCATGGTCGCCGGAGTTCGAGTGAAATCCGGCGAGGCAGGCCTACACTCCCGGGAAGTGGCAAGGTCAGACTGGAAACACGAAATGGAGAAACTTGAAAAGAAAAATCTGGCGAAATCGACGGAAACAGGGCTCTAATTACCAATTGTCACAATATCGAACCAAGAACCAAGGGTAATCACAGGATAAGAGCAGAATCGCATAAGAAGAATGAGAAGAACAAGAAGAACTGAGAGGACAGAGCTGTCAGGACGGTTACAAATTCAGTTACATGCCGATCTCATTACACAGGTCTCCTCCTTAAGAGAGTGCCGTGACCCAAGACACATGGGCCGGCTCACAAGAGTTCTAGGCCTATTACACATAAGAAGGTGGCCCATTAGCCACTAAGGTTCTTGACACATTTGGAGGAGGTTTAAGTAATCAGTATGGGGCCCATATATTAACGAGATGGAACACGCGCGGCATCCATCAGTATGCGGCTGCATGGGATTAGATTTGGAGAGAAGATGCACATTTTTTCCCCAAAACTATACATGCTGATGTGTCCCCCATGCAACTTAATACACGATACGATACCTATAATATTCCAATCATTACCGGAAAAGTTGGGAAGGTCTCCTAATTTTGAGCGCAACATGAAATCTGATACGATTTACAGGATCTGAAATTAGTGCTGACAGCAAGCACAGTTTCCTAGTGCAAGAAATAAAGTAGGGAAAAATATCACCAGGTGCATGGCTCAAAATTGGGCTAGTATACATCCAGCAGATTGGAGAAAATTGTGGGCGCTGCACCTGCACACGGCAAGAGAAATCAGAATTGGATAGGTTATGTATTTCCCTTGCACGTCACTAGCCCATGTTCCCTATAAAACCCCAAGCGGTCATCAACTCTACTCCAATCTAGCTTATTCGATCTTGCTTAGCTTGATAACCTGATTTCTAATAAGCCGCGCGCTGTTCAGAGGATCCGATATGAGGGCCGGGATGAGCTGCAGAGGCCCTGTGCATGTGTTGGCCGTGTTCTTTTCCATGCTCTACTGCTTTGTATCGCCAGCACAATGTAAGTGTACTAAATTACAATCACAATGTAAGTCATTCTTTAGTTCTGATTGGTGGCTCTAATCTGAACTAAAATATAGCATTTAGTCGGTTGGTGACGCCAACCGGGAGTACATGCATGTATTGCACCATTTGAGCGGTCTGTTCCTGAAGTAGAGTTTAATGCACATTGTACACTACACGGAAAACAAAAGCATCGTATGATTTCACGTGGTCATGTTCGATGGAAAAGGTGCATACATATGGATACAATTACAAGTTGTAGAGAAATCATTTTTGCGAGGAAAGTAATTTCACGTAAAACAAAAGCATGTATGATTTCACGTGGTCATGTGGTTCGATGGAAAAGGTGCATACATAAGGATAAAATAACGACAAGTTGTAGAGAAATTATTTTTGCGAGGAAAGTGATCTAATAGCTAGGTTGTATACATGAAAATGAAGAAGCGAATGAAAATAATTAACATTATTGGTTTATTTGATTTGTGGTCGTGTGTACTAATAAGCCGAGCTAGCTATATAGTAGAATTAGAATTAGCCAGGTGATATAATGCATGCATGCGCTAATAATGAGGTGAGGGCGCAGCGCCGGATCCGTCGAGGCGAGGCGCCGACGGCAGGAGGTGCGGGCGCCGCCGCGCGGGGAGGGAAGCTGGGGCCGGGGACCAGGACGTAGGAGGGTAGGGCGCCGTCGCTCCAGATGGTGGCTGCGCTGTCGCAGTGTCGCACGCTTGCGCAGGAGGGAAGGTGGAGTGAGGACGGCAGTGCTTGAGCCGTGCCAGCCCGAGCACGACATGGTCACATGGACCGAGCTATATCGTGTGTTTGGGCCGTGTTTTAACAGGCCGTGCTCCGTGCCGCCCCGGTAGGCACGGCCCATTTGGCCATCTGCGTTGGTGATGTTCCTCTTCTCCAACGTGAAGGAGCAGAGCTGCAGAGGGAGCACACGCGTGGTCGCCGACTCGCCGTCGACATGGTCCCCGTGGTGCCGAACGCGTGCGACCTGTTAGCATGCAGACGTTGGTAGGCTCTGTGCCTTCTCTTTGGCGACTGCAAATGTGGAGTCGTATGCATAATACACGCCGCACGATTTGAGGAGCTGGCCAGTTGGGTATGGATTCGTAAAGGAAATTAGGCAACAAAGTTGATGGAGACGCTCGCGTCCAAGCCATGGAGAAGGCAGGAAAGGAGTAAATTAGAAGTACGGTTAGCAGGGTGCTAGGGTTAATTTGGGCAATTGTACGTCAACGTGGTTACACTTCTTTTTTTTTCTGAACAGACACGTGGTTAGACTATAAGACACAGTCAGCTGGCATGTATACATGCGTATAATATGATCGATCAGGAGCTGAGAGCCCTGTCAGATAGATTTGCAGTAGGGTCAAAATCGGACTGATGCTGAGTCGCCACGCAATAATAATGGTGTCTGCAGATTAAACAATAAAACGCAGCAATGCAAAGCAGAGACATCAGCCGAAAGCTTGGGCTGTGCTTTGCCCGGTTGTCGAATGTCAACACTCAACAGCGTGCGTGATAGAGATATCGATGGTGTACGTACGGCTCCCGTGTGTATATATATAATGTATAGGTGGTACAATAATAATCTTATTAATTATAAAACAATATTCTAGGGTTTCTAATAAGCTAGATAAGCATGTGTTTTTTAAATACACGTATCACTGCTGCTGGCCATGGCAACAGAAGTCAAGTCGTGGGATTCAGTAGTAGTATTTTTTTTTTTTTGAAAGAACGGGCACAAGATTATTTCATTTATAAACTAGCCAGAACAAAGGCCATTAGTAGTATGTGGGTTATTCAAATGCTTTATTATTGACGGCAGGCAGTGATAGACCATATGATGCATATATGACGCTGTTTGGTTTCCAAAATTCCCTAGACTCTCCAAAAGTCCCTGGAGCTAAACTTAAGTCGTTCCAATAATTAAAGGGACTAAACCTCATTAAATGAAGTGTTCAAAGGACCAGGCAAAAGTCCCAAAAAGCTCCTCAAGAGAGGCTTCTCTAGTTTTAGTCCCTAGCACCAAAAAGTCTCTAAAAAGTCTCTCATGTTTGGTATTTAAGTCCCATAAGTCCCAGAGACTTAACCAAACAGGGTCTATATCTCATCTCCTTCCATGCACGAGGTAAACGGGAGGTTTGTTTCTAGATAGCTAAATAGCTACACGGGAATTGAGCGGAGGCTCGGGCATGGCATACTGCTGCCCGTCGCGGGGCCTGGTCGGCACGGCGGCTGCAGCTCGGTGTCCCGATTTGCACGGGGTAGCGTTAGGGGCGCCATGGTAATCTGGTGGAGCTGCTCAGGTCCACCGATCATTGTTCATTGCTTCGTGGTGTGTAGGTTCTCTGGTGAAACCCTGATTTGTGCCCGTGATGATGGTTTCGTGGGCATCATTTTTCTTCCTGAAGGTGTTACCATGAGGACCAACATGCAGGAATAGATTCAGGTGAAAACTAAAGAACCGACTCACCGGTTTGGGCGGCGGCAGCATCTTAGTGTTGCTCTCTGAAAGCATCTAGGCCCCTAGTGGGTTTTGGAGTATTGATTGACAACACGATTAAAGGACTAACTTGTTTGCATAAGTTTATAAGCAGGAATTCAATTATAAATTGGTATTAAATGAGATGGCTCATGTATTGCAAGCAAGTGTGCTTATCCCATTGGCATAATGTTTATGTGACAAGCAAAACAATAAAAGAAAGAATAGAGCAAGGTATTCAAGGTTGATATAAAGGTTCTAACATTTGTGAAGGCTTGTTCGACTTATAATGGGATTCAAAGTGACAAGTAAAGGTTTTGTGAATGAGATGTGATATGCTTATGCATAGTCTCAAATATAGAAGATCTTGTCACTTGTGATAAATGGTTGTCAACAAAAGAAGCAAGCAAGCAAGGCAAAAGAGAATGAGACATGAGTTGATGCATATATGATGTCTCAAATTGGAAAGCTTGAATATGAAATTGAATTGAGAATTCGAATTGACAAAGAAGATTTCATGCATGACAGAAATCAATATGAGTTCAAGATGGACGGCTAGGATAACGGTAGAGGACCGAGAGGCGTGTTTCAAGAGGCTACGCAAGCGACGGCTTGGGGGGAGCAAAGAAACCGATACGGGTCAAAGGCCGGAGATTCTAGAGTCATGGAGAGCTCTATGTTGAAGAGTGTCATTATTCAAGTGAAGAAGGTGACTTGTGAATCAAGTTGGTTTTCTTTCCTATGCAATTAAAGATTCAAAGTCACTAGTTCAAAGCGGGTATACTCAAAGAATGAATATGTTGATGCCCTCACCATATTGATCGAAGAAAGGATGGCATGATCATAATGTGAAACTCAGGTTGTGATTGTGGTAATTGTATATTTCTTTTATGCACTTGAGTATAGGTATGCCGTACTATCAAGAGGGATGCAACATCAATAGGTTTAGACAATACCAAAAGTGCTCAAAACAGTCCCTAAAGAGATGAGCCAAAGTGAGAGAGAGTTAATTGCAAATTCAGTAAGGGACCGGTCTGACCATTCTGAGCAGTCAGGACCTCCAACGGCTATAATTTCAAAGTGACCGGTCTGACCGATCTGAGGGACCGGTCTGACCGGTCTAACACAGACACGGGTAACGGCTAGTTTTTGAGAGAGGGGTATTTATACCCCATGACTTCACCCATTCGTGGGTGCTGAGGTTAGAACATTCAGAACACTTGTGAGAGCCTTGTGAGCACTTGGAGAGTCCTCCCCAACCTCTCTTTGTGAGAGTTGCTTGATTCAAGTTGAATCCTTGAGTTGGGTTGAGTGAATCCATTCCTAGAGAGCCATTTGAGCAAGAGAGAAACATCCCGAGCTTTGAGCACCTGCGGTTGCGTCGGCCAACTTAATTGAAGCATTTTTTACTCTTGGAGCATCGGCTCCTAGACGGCTAGGCATCTCCCGCTAGCCCCCAAGGTTGTGGTGAGCAGCGGCAAGTTTGTTGAAGCATCGATTGTGTGCCACGAGGGTGCATGATCATATAGTGGAGAACAGGAGATAGCTTGACCTTGGGGTCACTACGAGCTTCCTCAACGAAGAGTAGGATTCACACGTGGGTGCACGGGGTGAATCCGAACTTCGGTCAAACAAACCACCGTGTCTCCTTGTATCATCTTCATTTTGGTTTGTTTTACATTCCTTACAGTTATAGTTTTGAGTTTGAATTGTGCTTCCGCTCGATCTACTTGGGTGTGCTCTACTTGTGTGTAGGGATCTATTTATATTGATAGAAATACTCTGTAAAATATATCTCCCAAGTTTCATATAGGTTCAAGCTCGAGAAGGGGGACATTTCCCTGCTGGTCAGTGTCTGTCTCATCAGACCGGTCTGGTGGACCGGTCTGACCGGTCCAGGCAGCTGACAGTAGGGTTAAGTGCTAGAAATTCAAAAAATGCCTATTCACCCCCCCTAGGCTAAGACATCGTGTGATCAAGGTCCTTTCAATTGGTATCAGAGCTTTGGTCTCCGGATTAAAGCCTCACCGCTTGGAGAATCACCATGTCGACATTTTGCGAGGTACCATTTGAGCCCCTTGGTATGAATGGCTCAAACTACATTGCTTGGTCAGCTCATATTCGTAATGTGTTAAGGAACATGGGTCCTTCTTTTGAACAAGCAATTAAAACTAGCATTCTACCTAAATGACTTAACAATTTGTCAAAATTGCCAAATAATGAAAAAGAATGCTTGTTGTGTAATCGCCGTGTCATTGACCTCTTATTTGAGAGCATGGACAAAGATTTTGCAGATTCCATACAAGAGGAGAAGAAATTTTCAAAGATATGTCTTGATGCATATAGCCTTTGGCTTCTCGAGGCAATATGCAAAGAAGATAGTGACGACAAAGATCAAGAAGAAGATGAAGGGTCACTAGAGGAGTATACTACTTCAGAGAATCATACTCATCCTCTTGTGGCTTCTTTCGATGATCAAGGAAGAAAAGGAGCAAAGTCTGCTAGTTCCCTGTTGGAACCGGTCAGACCGGTCTGTGTGACCGGTCTGACCAGGGGACAGCGCAAGGAGAGCAAGAAGTGCTCCCGACGGCGATCAAAGCAAGCACAAGCTTCATATGAGTCAACATCTTCAAGTGATGTTGATCACAAGTGCTTGACCGCCGAAATCAAGAAAGGAGATAACCAAGGAGTTGATTAGGCAATGAAATTCAAAGAAGAGCTTGATAGGCTCAAGATCATCTATGCCTCCTTGGTATGAAAATCGGAAAATTTATCTACTAACTCCTTATCTCGTATTGATTCTTTAGAGAAGGAGAATCAATTGCTCAAAGCCAAGTTGGAGAAGCTCACTAGTGAGTATGTGGCTTTGCAAGAAACTCATACGGAGCTTTAAAAATCCTATGAGATGCTTCTGGACTCACATGTCTCACTTGAAGTGGCTCATGAGGTTATGGCTACAACGGTAAAATTCTATGAACCTCCATCTCACACTTGCACATGCTCACAAGTTCAATTTGACTTGACTTGCACCAAACCATGTTATTCTCAAGCAAGCCAATCTAGTATTGAGCAAGTGTTTGTAAAATCTTGTGATGACTTCATTGCGCAAGAAAATGAAGAACTTATGCATGAAGTAAAAAGGCTCAGAGAAGAAGTGATCAAGTTGAAGGGTAAGGAGCAAGTGAGACCTTCTCAAGATAACCGCGACTCCGTGGTGAAGAAGCTTGAGAAGGGTTCAAACATCACTAGCTCAACCTCTCAACAAAATCAATAGAGCATCAAGCACAAGATTCCAAGAAAGAAGTCTCTAGAACACATCAAGTGCTATAGATGCCTAGAGAAATGGTATTATGCAAGAAATTATCAAATCAAGCCCGATGAGGAAGAGCGACTTTCAAGAAGTCAAAGAAAGCTTCCAGAAAATAGATTGTGCTTTGGTTGCAGGAAAAAGGGCCACGTGATCCACTGCTGTCCCCAGCAGTTCAAGTCTCACCAGACCGGTCAGAAAGGTCACTCCCGACCGGTCAGACCGGTCCAGGCCAGAATTGCTGCTAGACCCACCAAGAAGCCCATAAAGATCACTCTTCCATTCAAGAAGCAAATTGATGCTCAGAAGCACAAGAAGCAAGTCAAGAGCACCTTCGTCAAGCTTAAGCACCGAATTTGCTACGCTTGTCGAGCGAAAGGTCATATGAGCAAGGATTGCCTACATAGTAATTTGTCTAACTCAAAACTTGTTCAATATGACTTAGCTAAACTTGGGAAAGACAAGATGAGTACTTATGCTACTAAGGTGATCAAATCACCCAATGTTAGCATAAGGGCTATTTGGGTCCCCAAGTCTATTGTGGCTAACGTTGTAGGGCCCAACAATATTTGGGCACCAAAGAAAGCTTAAAAGTTTGCATGTACATGGAGATGCATTGGAAAGCTTGGTTCATTGAAGATTATTGTGCATTAAAGCTATTGACCAAGCTCAAGGAATAATCTTAATATCTTTGTCCAATGTCATCTTGGTAACTCGTTTATAATTTCAAAATTGCACTAGTCACTTGACTCATTATGAGTACAAGAGTGTCACTCGTGTTAATCTTGTGACATTCTAAATAAGTGACCAAGGCATTTTCTTTGAGTTACTCCCCATATGTCGTGAGATGCGTTTAATGGCTCTTGTGTAGAGCAATGTCTTGTTTTAGTGCAGATAAGTAAATATATCTAGTGGATCATTCAAGGGTACAAGACATGGACAAAACAAGGCCTACTGCAGTTCTTACTAGTGTGACCGGTCTGACTGGTCTGCCAGACCGGTCTGTGCCAGAGAACTGCAAGTAGTCAAGAGAAAAAGGAGAAGAAGCTGTCTACAAGATATTTTCTTAGTGCGTGTGGTTAAAAGGCATCTCATGGGGTCATGTACTACAGGCAGTAAGAAATTCTAGCACAAATTCAGTTAAATATCTTTTATGTGCTTTGTGACCAAATTGTCAAAGTAACCTCTCCTCATCCCTTAATTTAGATAAAGTGCATGTAAAAGAAATTCAAAACTCTAATGCACTTATTTAGGGGGAGATCACTTTACAATTTGTGTCTTTGGGACTAACATTTTCCTTTAAGTGAATTTGTAGTCTCTCATAGTGTCGATTATGCTATTTATGGATCCAATATAAGTTAAAGTGAGTTTATTCATCAAATGGATCAAATATTGATTGACAAAGCATAATCGTGAAGTACTTGTGCTACATTGAACACCGTATCTCATTCTTGAGAGCTAGTTCTGTTTTAAAACTCTTGTGCACAAGTTTAAGTGGCTAAATGGCAAAGGTAAATCTTCTACTCATTATGCTTTACCTTTGAGCATCTAGCCCACGTGTTCATGCTAGTGTGTGCATTTGTGTGCATCAAGCTCGAGAAATCTTGTCACCTAGATATTTAGCTAAAACCTTGCTAATTGTGACTAATTGTCAATCATGCGTAAATTTGTGTAAGGTTTGTGCTAAACTCTCTAGTATGGTGATAGCTTGACTTGTTGCATGCTTTGAGTGTTGTAGGATAGATGTTCTGAAAAACTCAACTAGCATGATAGGGTGTGTGTCAAATTTGAAAAAAAAATTGGATCTTGGTCTTTGTGACCGTATCAATCTACTTGTGGCTATAGCTCTCATTGATTGCTTGATGGCTAGTCACAAGTGGTGAAATTTTCTCAAGTTCATAGATCTTTATCCATCTCATATCTCTCATCCAAGGACCGGTTACATTGGAAAATTCTTATCTTCCTTGGAAGTAACAAGGAGCTCTTGATTCGAAAAAATGTTTTTCATCAAAATGCACCTCACTTAGATCTCTTCCACCTACCATTCCATGGTTAGCACATAAGGCCAGAGAATATAAATTTTTGAAAGTGCTTAACCATTCGATCAAGGAAATACCGTTCTAGAACTTCTTCATAATCAATTCTCGGATTGTCTGGAGTTCAGCCCGGATACTCTGGGCTATACCCGGATACTCTGTAAATTCGCCCGGATAGTCTGGACGGCAAAGTTTCTGGCACTCCAGGTACGACCGGTCTGACCGGTCTGCCCGACCGGTCTGACCGATCCAACCCAGTAACTGCCTTTTACCCCCTCCACGGGGTAAAACAGTCAAAAACACTTCACATTTTACATCTTCGCCACCGACACCTTCTTTCTTCTCCTGTGCGCCGCACTCTCTCCACTCTCCTCTCCATCTTCCACTCCATTGGAGATTTGGAGTTCTAGCCCACAGATTCATTGCTCCATCACGTACTTTGGGGCTAGAAGGAGAGGATTGACCAGTGGTGCGGCCAGATTTGAAGTTCTCCCCCGAGTTCATCTCTTCTCCAAGGTACCAAAACTTCAAATCACCCGATCTCTTAGCACCACGCGTATTCTTTCGATTCCTTCGGTCAAATAGTTCCTGCTAGGCCTAGGAACCACCCTCTAAGAGATCAAATCTATTCATGGACGGCATTGCTAGAAATCGAATTCTAGGATTCGGGCGCAGCCCGACCGGTCTGATCAGTCCGCCCGAGCGGTCAGACCAGTCTGACTAGCCTGAACCAAAACCTGTAGATCTGAGCCTTTATCTGTTCCTAAATATTGCTAGATGATCCTAAGTTCATATATCATTATATTCTAGGAATTGTTCTATTATTCATCATCACGATCATGTCTTTGTCCATTTTCTGTCAGGGACCGGTTTGACCGGCCCATCCGACCGGTCTGACCGGCCCATCCGACCGGTCTGACCGGTCTGTGACAGACAGAAGCCAGTTCTCCAGTTTTCAGTGCATTTCAATCTATTTCTATCCAGATCTTTGAACTTGCTTCTCATGATCTAATCCCAGCATAAATATTTCCTACCTCAGATTGGAAACCATGAATCGATATGTGAGAAATCGTGAGAAGAGAAGCAAGCTCAATGAGGATCGAGATGCTCGACCAGTTGGAGGGGCCTCAAGTAGCAGTGGCACCAACGCAGCAGCTGTGGTTTCAGCTTCCCCATCTTATGCATCAGCTCCTATTCGGCGCGAGTTGAGGCCTAGAAGGGCCAGGACAGATGCTCAGCCGATGGATGTTGAGGAGTCGTCCGGCAATGACACAGAAGAGGACGCACCCTACTTGATGAATCCTAGAGAGGGCAGTTATGATGAGAGTGAGGGAGATGCAGATGCAGATGATATGGATGAGGATGTTGGAGATGATGATGATGATGACAGTAATGATGAGTCAGAGGAGAGTGCAGCAGGCAGCTCAGATTTGGAGGGTCCTCTAGTGACCCCAGCTATTCAGGTACCTGTCATGCAGGCTGGTGTTGAGTTGGTCAGTTACTATAACACCGGGATGACAGCGGCTGCTCATTTGCTGAGGCGGCAGAGTCCTATGGAGGTTCTGAAGGACACAGTTGACTATAGGTTTCACACTCGCTTTCAGTAGGATTTCTACCAGCCTGTCATCTTAGCCAAGGCAGGCATTGCTTCAAAGGCCCAGTGGGTAGATTGGACACACATGGCAAATTTGGGCAATGAGATTTGTGATGTGGTGGCTCAGATATACGAGGACAGGCACATCAAGGACATCATGGGGTTCCAGCATGATTGGAACAAGGAGGTGATAGCCTAGTTCTATCCTACAATATATTTTGGGCATGATGCACAGAATGGCAATGAGAGGACCATCTACTGGATGACAGAGGGACACCACTACCAGTGTTCCTACACTTCCTTCTGTCGATACTTGAGACTTGATGATCAGGACGTGAACCATCCTAAGATTCACTATGACCTACCCTTGACAGCTGATCAAGTGAGATTCATGTATCCGAGGGATAGGGATGGCAATGCAGGCAAGGTCACGGGGTTATACACTTACTACTCCATCTTGAACAGGCTGTTCAGGAAGACTATCACACCCTGGGATGGGAATCCCTGTGACATATCAGCGTATGCCAAGAATCTGATGAGCAGGATGCAGCCAGATCCCAGAGGCGGTGACTTCAGTGTTGGTGACTTCATATGGGAAGAGATCAAGCACATATCAGAGACTCCCTTGAAGACATGTGGGTATGCACCGTATATTATGAGGGTCATACTGAAGGTCACCAGGAGGAACTTTGGGATGGACGTGAAGCATGAGCCGCTTAGGATTAAACATCCTAAACATGTGAGAGTTCCTTCTGAGGGCAGATATGATGAGGTTCAGGAGGAGGATCAGGAGGATCAGGGTCCACAGGATGACCAGGGTGCAGATGCACAGTAGCACGCCGAGGGTATGCCTCAGTAGCAGGACCCTGCTGGAGGCTATGTGCCTCATGAGGGTAGAAATGCCTCTCCTTCTCGCGGGTCTTCTTCCTCTTTTCGGCGTATGTTCCAGACTTTTGCAGGGATGATAAAAAACCAAAGGGATATTCTAGTTAACCAAGAGTGTGAAAGGAAGAATAACAAGAAATTGAGAAATAATCAGAAGAGGATGCACACTACCATGCAGCTCCAGCCACCGCTTTCACCTATCTCTCCAGAGCCAGAGGCAGCAGTGATACCCTCAGTTGAGCAGATGATAGAGAGCTTCCAGGGCATAGATTTTGGGCAATATGATCACTTGGGCGAGTAGATGTTCTTTGATCAAGAGAGTCAGCCAGGTGGATCATCTTCAGCTCAGCAGTTCGGCCACGGACCTCCACCCTTTGCTCCTCGGTATCATCCAGGTCCACAGCTCTTTGCTATAGGCCCATAGATGTTCGCAGGACAGTTTGTGGGTTCTCAGTTTGCTGGATCGTACTCAGGGCCCCCGCCGTTCACCTCTACTTTCATGGGGCCGATTCCACCGTTTAGTGCAGAAGCTCAGTTTGGGATTCACGTCAGTTCGTCGACAGTTCTAGGATCGTCGGCGACATTTCTCTATAGCTTCTGCACCACCTCCACTGCACTTTGGGTTTGGAGGGACCTTGTCTTCACCAGACACGGGATATGCAGGGACATCGCCTTCACCTTCTATAGCTCCTGACTCAGTAGAGGCGACAGTGGCCTGCTGGAGTGACTCACTCTTTGCTTATCCGGGCAGCTCTAGTGGTTTCTCTTCGGGTGGACAGTGATTTCAGATTGGCAGCACACTCTTCTCCTCTTGTATACTTTTTGTTGATGGATGACAAAGGGGGAGAAGAAAGGAGGATTAAAGCTTATCTAGTGTGTGTGTGTGTGTGTGTGCTGAGTTGAGATTTGAGAGCAGTTGAGAGCATCTTGTATCATCTAGCTCTTATTATGTTTTACATCATGGTGTATGGATGGTTTGGGAGAAGACATGATGTATGGATTTGTGTATGGATATGTTTGCATATTCTTGTCTCATCTTGTAAAATCATATCCATCTCTCTCGTATTAAGGATTTGTGTGGACTTGAGACACTTGTATTGTATGCTACTGAGCGTATTTTATAATTTTTTAAATGCCTAAGAGACATTTGTGATTGTGTGAAAATTTTATGAGATGTGAAAGGATCTTGATCACGCGATGTCGTAGCCTAGAGGGGGGTGAATAGGCGTTTCTTCAAAATTTGGCGCTTAATCCCTCTCGAGCTTGAACCTATAAGAAACTTGAGATATGTGTCTTGTAGAGTATTTCTAACAATGTAAGCAAGTCCCTACACATAAGTAGAGCACACCCAAGTAGATCGAGCGGAAGCACAGTACAAACTCAAAACTCTAAATGCAAGGTAAGTAAATCAAACCGAAATAAAGATGATGCAATGAAGACACGGTGATTTGTTTGACCGAAGTTCGGATTCACCCCGTGCACCCACGTGTGAATCCTACTCTCCGTTGAGGAAGCTCGTAGTGACCCCAAGGTCAAGCTATCTCCTCTTCTCCACTATATGACCATGCGCCCTCTTGGCGCACGATCGAAGCCGCAACAAACTTGCCGCTGCTCACCACAACCTTGGGAGCTAGCCGGCGACGCCTAGCCGTCTAGGAGCCGATGCTCCAAGAGTAACAAATGCTTCAATCGAGTTGGCTGACGCAACCTCAAGTGCTCAAAGCTCGGGATGTTTCTCTCTTGCTCAAATGGCTCTCAAAGAATGGATTCACTCAACCCAACTTAAAGATGCACCTTGAATCAAGCAACTCTCACAAAGAGAGGTTGGGGAGGACTCTCCAAGTGCTCACAAGGCTCTCAATATGTTCTGAAATGTTCTAGCATCAGCACCCACAAATGGGTGAACTCATGGGGTATAAATACCCCTTCTCACAAAACTAGCCATTGCCATGTCAGTGTTAGACCGGTCAGACCGGTCCACTAGACCGGTCTATTTTGAAAACTAGCCCTTGGAGGCTCACCCTGCTCAGACCGGTCAGACCGGTCCCGTGGACCGGTCAAACCGGTCCCTCTCTGTTTTCTGCAGTTGGCTCTCACTCCTTAGGCTAAACTCTCTAGGGACTGGTTTGAGCACTTTTGGTATTGCCTAAACCTACTGATGTTTCATCCCTCTTGATAGTACGGCATACCTATACTCAAGTGCACAAATGAAATATACAATTTCTATGATTACTTGAGCTCCTTCACAATATGATCATGTCGACTTTTCTTTGATAAATACCGTGAGGGCATCAACATCTTCTTTCTTTTGAGCATACCCGCTTTGAGCTAGTGACTTTGAATCTTTGAATTGCATAGGAATGAAATCCAGCTTGATTCACAAGTCACCTTCTTTTCTTGAATAATGACACTCTTCAACATAGAGCTCTTCATGATTCTAGGA
The DNA here is from genome assembly GCF_016808335.1 of Panicum virgatum. Taxonomy (NCBI): domain Eukaryota; kingdom Viridiplantae; phylum Streptophyta; class Magnoliopsida; order Poales; family Poaceae; genus Panicum; species Panicum virgatum. The sequence continues at coordinate 6,053,863 of NC_053145.1, forward strand.
TCTCCGGCCTTTGACCCGTATCGGTTTCTTTGCTCCCCCCCAAGCCGTCGCTTGTGTAGCCTCTTGAAACACGCCTCTCAGTCCTCTACCTTTATTCTAGCCGTCCATCTGGAACTCATATTGATTTGTGTCATGCATGAAATCTTCATTGTCAATTCGAATTCTCAATTCAATCTTATATGCAAGCTTTCCAATTTGAGACATCATATATGCATCAACTCATGTCTCATTCTCTTTTGCCTTACTTGCTTGCTTCTTAAGTTAACATCCATTTATCACATGTGACAAGATCTTCTATATTTGAGACTATGCATAAGCATATCACATCTCATTCATAAAATCTTTACTTGTTTTGCTTGTCACATACACATTATACCAATGGGATAAACACGCTTGCTTGCAACACATGAGCCATCTTTTTTAATACACATTTCATAATTAAATACATGTTCATAATCTCATGCAAACAAGTTAGTCCTTTAATCGTGTTGTCAATCAATGCTCCAAAACCCACTAGGGCCTAGATGCTCTTTCAATCTCCCCCTTTTTGGTGATTGATGACAACCCGATTTAGTTAGGTCTCCCCCTCAATATGTGCATATGAATGGAACTCAACTCAAATTGGCCTCACATGCCAAAATACACATATTGAGCACAAATGAGACACCCCCTAAATCTCAGCATCCGTGGGGTGCAACAGGTGGGTGTGCGTGTGTGTGTGTGTGTGTGAACAACATAAATAAATCCGTGATGCAATATGTCAAGTAACGCATGCAAGCAAGCACAAGAGCAATGTCGCTGCCACAGACCGGTCCACATCAGCCAGCACGCACTGGGACTGGTCAGACCGGTCCCCTCTGACCGGTCAGACCGGTCAGAGACTGCCAGAACAGCCCAAGGCTGAAACAAAAAAAACATCACATCACTCAAAAAATTTCACACTATCATAAACATTCCTTATGTATGTAGAACATGCTAAAAACACCCAATAGCATTCAATACAAGTGTTCTCAAGTCCGCACAAATCCTTAATACAAAAGAGGTGGATATGATTTTACAAGATGAGACAAGAATATCCAAACATATCCAAATCATGATGTCCATACATCCATCATCCATACATGATATGTAATAAGAGCTAGATGATACAAGATGATCTCAAGATACATATCCCATCTACTCTCAACATCTATTCTTAAGATGGCACACACACAGACACAAAGATAAGCTTTAATCCTCCAAACTTCTCCCCCTTTGTCATCCATCAACAAAAAGCATACAAGAGGAGAAGAGTATGCTGCCAATCTGAAATCACTGCCCACCTGTAGAGAATCCACCAGTACTGCTCGGATAAGCAAAGAGTGAGTCACTCCAGCTAGCCACTGTCACCTCAACTGAGTTAGGAGCCGGAGAAAGTGAAGTTGTAGTCCCTGCATATCCCGTATCTGGTGAAGAGAAAGTCCCTCCAAGACCAAAGTGAAGTGAAGGTGGTGCAGAAGCTATAGGAAACGTCGCCGACGACCCTGGAACTGTCGACGAACTGACGTGAGTCTCAAACTGAGGTCCTGCACTGAACGGTGGAAACGGCCCCATGAAACTGGAAGTGGACGGCGGGGGCCCTGAGTATGGTCCAGCGAACTGAGATCCCACAAACTATCCTGCGAACATCTGTGGGCCTGTGGAGAAAAGCTATGAACCTGGATGGAACTGAGGTGTGAACTGCTGTGCTGAAGACGATCCACCTGGCTGACTCTCCTGACCAAAGAACATCTGCTCGCCCAGGTGGTCATACTGCCCAAAGTCTATCCCCTGGAAGCTCACAACCATCTGGTCAAGTGAGGGGATCTCTGCTGCCTCTAGCTCTGGTGAGATAGGCGAGAGAGGTGGCTGGAGCTGCATGGCAGTGTACATCCTTTTCTGATTATCCCTCAACTTCTTGTTGTTCTTTCTCTCCCTCTCCTGATTAACCAGAATGTATCTCTGGTTCTTAATCATGCCTACAAATGTCCTAAACATCCGCCTAAAGGAAGAGGAAGACCTGCGAGGAGGGGAAACATCTCTACCCTCATGAGGCACAAAGCCTCCAGCTGGCTCCTCCTGCTGAGGCACGTCCTGAGCGTGTTGCTGTGCATCTGCATCTTGATCAGGTAGTGGACCTTGATCCTCCTGATCCTCCTCCTGAACCTCATCGTATCTGCCCTCAGAAGGAACTCTCACATGCTTAGGATGATTGATCCTAAGCGGCTCATGCTTCACGTCCATTCCAAAATTTCTCCTGGTGACCTTCAGTATCACCCTCATGATATACGGTGCATAGCCACATGTCTTCAAGGGAGTCTCAGAAATATGCTTGATTTCCTCCCAAATGAAGTCACCAATACTGAAGTCACTGCCTCGAGGGTCTGGCTGCATCATGCTCATAAGATTCTTGGCATGCGCTGAGATGTCACTGGGATTCCCATCCCGGGGTGTAAGTGTCTTCCTGAACAGCCTGTTCAGGATGGAGTAGTGAGTGTACAACCCCGTGACCTTGCCTGCATTGCCAACCTATCCCTCGGATACATGAATCTCACCTGATCAGCTGACAGAGGTAAATCATAGTGAAGCTTAGGACGATTCACGTCCTGATCATCAAGTCTCAAGTAACGGCAGAAAGAAGTGTAGGAACACTGGTAGCGATGTCCCTCTGTCATCCAGTAGATAGTCCTCTCATTGCCATTCTCTGGATCATGCCCAAAATATACGGTCGCATAGAACTGGGCTATCACCTCCTTGTTCCAATCATGCTGGAACCCCATAATGTCCTTGATGTGCCTGTCTTCACACATCTAAGCCACCTCATCACAGATTTCATGACCCAAGTTTGCCATATGTGTCCAATCAACCCACTGGGCCTCTGAAGCAATCCCTGCCTTGGCAAGAATGACAGTCTGATAGAAGTCCTGCTGAAACCGAGTGTGAAACCTGTAGTCCATGGTGTCCTTTGGGACATCCAAAGGACTCTAACGCCTCAGCAAATGTGCAGCCGCTGTCATCCCAGTGTTGTAGTAGCTGACAATCTCTACACCGGCCTGTCTGACAGGAATCTGAATAGCTGGGGTCACCACAGGACCCTCCAAGTCTGAGCTGCCTGCTACACTCTCCTCTGACTCATCATTGCTGTCAACATCATCTTCATCATCATCATTAGCATCATCTGCACCTGCATCTGCATCTGTCTCAGTGTCCTCATCATCACGAGGGCCTCTCAAGTAGGGTGCATCCTCCTCTGTGTCATTACCAGATGACTCATCTATGTCCATCTGTTGTGCCCCTGTCTTGGCTTGGCCCTTCTAGGCCTCAACTGACGCTGACTAGGAGCAGCTGCAAGAGGCTGTGAAGCGGACACAACTGCAGCTGCCTGGGTGCCTCCACTGCTCGAACCCACTCCAACTGCTCGTGCAGCTCGATCCTCATTGAGTTTGCTCCTCTTCTCACGGTTTCTCTTATACATGATTTTCAATCTGAGATAGAGAAATATTGAGTTGAAATTAGATCATGAGAAGCAACCCACAAGATTTGGATAGGAAGTATTTGAACTGCACTAGAAAACAGAAAACTGGGTTCTGTCAGTCACAGACCGGTCAGACCGGTCGGATGGACCGGTCAGACCGGTCCCTGACAAAAACTGGAGAAAGGCTCAGTTTTGATGATCTTTGTTCAGGAAAAATGCTAGAGAACTTTGATAAACAATGTTAAGATTATCTAGCACTTTACAAAGCAAAAATGGCTTAAGCTGATGGTTTTGGGTTCTGGCCAGACCGACCGGTCTGACCGCTCGGGCGGACCGGTCAGACCGGTCGGGTGGCGCCCGAACCCTAGGATTTGATTCCGAGCAATACGAGCCACAAAACTTCTTGATCTCTTAGGGAGTAGTTCCTAGGCCTAGAAGAACCTACTGGACCAAAGGGATTGAAAAGATATGCGCGAAGCTAAGAGATCGGGTGAAGGAAACATATGATACCTTGGAAGAGAGAAGAACTCGCGAGGAACTTCAAAACCTGCTTCACCACAGATTGATTTCCCCCTTCTAGCCCCAATGCAAGTGATGAAGCAAAGAATCCGTGGGCTAGAACTTCAAATCTCCAATGGAGTGAAGATGGACAGGGGAATGTGGAGAGGAGCAGCACACGGGTGAAAGAGAGGAGTGGTCGGTGGCAAAACGGTGAAAAGAGAGAAGATTTTGATTGTTTTACACCGCGGAGGTGGTAAATGGCAGTTACCGGGTTGGACCGGTCAGACCGGTCTGACAGACCGGTCAGACCGGTCGCACCTGATGTGCCAGAAACTTTGCTGTCCAGACTATCCGGGCTAATTTCCGGAGTATCCGGGTATATCCCAGAGTATCCGGGAAAATATCCAGAGAATCCGGGACATTGATCACAAAGAAGTTTTGGTATGAAAATTCCTTGACCAAATGGTTAAGCACTTCCAAAAATTCATATTTTCTGACCTTATGTGCTAACCTTGAATTGGATAGGTGGATGACTAAGTAAGGAGTATTTTGATGAGCACATTTTTCCGAATCAAGAGCTCCTTGTCACTTCCAAGGAAGAGATGATTTTCCAATATAACCGCTCCTTGGATGAGAGAAGTGATAAAGATAGGAATCTATGGACTTGAGAAAAACTCACTACTTGTGACTAGCCACCAAGCAATCAATGAGAACTATAGTCACAAGTAGATTGATACGGTCACAAAGACCAAGATCCAAACATTTTCAAATTTGACACACAACCTATCATGCTAGTTGAGTTTTCGAAAAACATCTATCCTATAACACTCATAGCATGCTACAAGTTAAGCTATCACCACACTAGAGAGCTTAGCACAAACCTTACTCAATTTTACACATGATTGACACTTAGTCACAATTAGGAAGGTTTTAGCTAAAAATCTAGGTGACAAGATTTCTTGAGCTTGATGCATACAAATGCACACACTAGCATTAATACGTGGCCTAGATGCTCAAAGGTAAAGCATAATGAGTAGAAAACATACCTTTGCCTCTTAGCCACTTAAACTTGTGCTTAAACTTTTAGAAGCAATCACTAGTTCTCATAGATGAGAAATAGTGTGCAATGTAGCACAAGTACTTCATGATTATGCTTTTTCAATCAATATTTGATCCGTTGGATGGGTATACTTATATTAACTCTCATTGGATCCATAAAGAGCATAATCAACACTATAAGAGACTACACATTCACTCGAGGAAATGTTAGTCCCAAAGACACAAATTGTAAAGTGATCTCCCCCTAAATAAGTGCATAAGAGTTTTGAATTTCTTTTATATGCACTTTATCCATATTAAGAGACTAGGAGAGACTACTTTAACAAGTTGGTCATAAAGCACATAAAAAGATATTTAATTGAAATTGAGCTAGATTCTCTTACTGCCTGAAGTACATGACCCCAAGAAATGCCTATAAATCATATGCACTGAGAAGGACCCTTTTTCACATAGCTTCTTTCTCGTTTCTTCAGTTTGCTGCAGTTTTTCTGGTCTAGACCGGTCCGACCGGTCTGATGTACCGGTCAGACCGGTCACACCAGTCAAACTGCAGTAACCTTCAATTTGTTCATGTCTTGCTTCAATGAATGTATACTAGATATATTTGATTACCTGCACTAAAAACAAGACATTGCTCTACACAAGAGCCATTAAATGCATCTCACGGCAAATGGGAGTAACTCAAAGAAAAATGCTTTAGTCACTTATTTAGAATGTCCCAAGCTCAACACAAGTGACACACTAGTACTCACCAAGAGTTAAGTGACTAATGCATTTTGAAATTAAAAACAAGTTACCGAGATAGCATTGGATGAAGATATGCAAGATTATTCCTTAAACTTGGTCAAAGACATGAATACCCAAAAAACTTCAAAGAACCAAGCTCTCCAATGCATCTCCATGTACCTGCAACCTTTTAAGCTTTCTTTGGTGCCCAATACTCGTTGGGCCCTGCAACGTTAGCCACAATAGACTTGGGAACCCAAATTGCCCTTATGCTAGCATTAGGTGACTTGATCACCTTAGTAGCATAAGTACTCATCTTGTCCTTCCCAAGCTTAGCAAAGTCATATTGAACAGTTTTTGAGTTAGGCAAATTACCATTTGGGCAATCCTTGCTCATATGACCTTTTACTCGACAAGTGTAGCAAATTCGGTGCTTAATCCTGACGAAGGTGCTCTTTACTTGATACTTGTGCTTCTGAGCATCACAAATCTTCTTGAGTGGAAGAGCGGGCTTTGTGGGATTCTTTTCGGGTCATGTAGCAGCTCTGGCCTGGACCGGTCTGGAGTGACCGGTCTGACCGGTCTGGTCAGACTTGAACTGCTGAGGACAGCACTGGGTCATATGCCCCTTTTTCCTGCATCCAAAGCACACTCTATTTTCTGGAAGCTTTCTTTGACTTCTTGAAAGTCGCTCTTCCTCATCGGACTTGATTTGACAATTTTTTGCATAATGCTCTTTCTCTAGGCATCTATAGCACTTGATGTGTCCTAGAGACTTCTTTCTTGAAATCTTGTGTTTGATACTCTTTTGATCTTGTTGAAGAGTTGATCTAGTGATGTTTGAACCCTTCTCAAGCTTCTTCACCACGGAGTCGCGGTTATCTTGAGAAGGTCTCACTTTCTCCTTGCCCTTCAACTTAATCACTTGTTCTTTGAGTCTTTTTACTTCATGCATAAGTTCTTCATTTTCTTGTGCAATGAAGTCATCACAAGATTCTACAAATACTTGCTCAATACTAGATTGGCTTACTTGAGAACAACATGGTTTAGTGCAAGTCAAGTCAAATTGAACTTGTGAGCATGTGCAAGTGTGGAATAGAGGTTCGTAGGATTTTACCGTTGTAGCCATAACCTCATGAGCCACTTCAAGTGAGACATGTGAGTTCACAAGCATCTCATAGGATTTTTCAAGCTCCGTATGAGTTCCTTGCAAAGCCACATGCTCACTAGTGAGCTTCTCCAACCTTGCCTTGAGCACTTGATTCTCCTTATCTAAAGAGTCAATTTAACACAAGGAGTTAGTAGATAAATTTTCTGATTTTCTTACCAAGGAGGCATAAATGATCTTGAGCTTGTCAAGCTCTTCTTTGAATTTCATTGCTTGCTCAACTCATTGGTTATCTCCATTCTTGATTTCGGATGTCAAGCACTTGTGATCAACATCATTTGAAGATGTTGACTCATATGAAGCTCTTGCTTGCCTTGATCGCCATCGGGAGCACTTTTTGCTCTCTTTGCGCTGTCCCCTGGTCAGACCGGTCTGACCGGTTCCAACAGGGAACCAGCAGACTTTGCTCCTATTCTTCCTTGATCATCGGAAGAAGCCACAAGAGGATGAGTATGATTCTCTGAAGTAATATACTACTCTAGTGACCCTTCATCTTCTTCTTGATCTTCGTCGTCACTATCGTCTTCGCATATTGCCTCTAGAAGTTTCCAAAGATTATATGCATCAAGACGTATCTTTGCAAATTTCTTCTCCTCTTGTATAGAGTCTGCAAAATCTTTGTCCATGCTTTCAAACAAGAGGTCAATTACACAACGATTACACAACAAACATTCCTTTTCTTCATTTGACAAATTTTTAAATCCTTTAGGTAGAATGCTAGTCTTTATGGCTTGCTCAAAAGAAGGACCCATATTCCTTAGCATATTACGAATATGAGCTGACCAAGAAATGTAGTTTGAGCCATTTATACCAAGGGGCTCAAACGGTACCTCGCAAAATGTCGACATGGTGATTCTCCAAGCGGTGAGGCTTCAATCCGGAGACCAAAGCTCTGATACCAATTGAAAGGATCTTGATCACGCGATGTCGTAAACTAGAGGGGGGGTGAATAGGTGTTTCTTCAAAATTTGGCGCTTAATCCCTCTCGAGCTTGAACCTATAAAAAACTTGAGATATGTGTCTTGCAGAGTATTTCTAACAATGTAAGCAAGTCCCTACACACAAGTAGAGCACACCCAAGTAGATCGAGCGGAAGCACAGTACAAACTCAAAACTCTAAATGCAAGGTAAGTAAATCAAACCGAAATAGATATGATGCAATGAAGACACGGTGATTTGTTTGACCGAAGTTCGGATTCACCCCGTGCACCCACGTGTGAATCCTACTCTCCGTTGAGGAAGCTCGTAGTGACCCCAAGGTCAAGCTATCTCCTCTTCTCGACTATATGACCATGCGCCCTCTTGGCGCACGATCGAAGCCGCAACAAACTTGCCACTGCTCACCACAACATTGGGAGCTAGCCGGCGACGCCTAGCCGTCTAGGAGTCGATGCTCCAAGAGTAACAAATGCTTCAATCGAGTTGGCCGACGCAACCTCAAGTGCTCAAAGCTCGGGATGTTTCTCTCTTGCTCAAATGGCTCTCAAAGAATGGATTCACTCAACCCAACTTAAAGATTCACCTTGAATCAAGCAACTCTCACAAAGAGAGGTTGGGGAGGACTCTCCAAGTGCTCACAAGGCTCTCAAGATGTTCTGAAATGTTCTAGCATCAGCACCCACGAATGGGTGAAGTCATGGGGTATAAATACCCCTTCTCACAAAACTAGCCGTTGCCCTGTCAGTGTTAGACCGGTCAGACCGGTCCACTAGACCGGTCAGACCGGTCTGTTTTGAAAACTAGCCGTTGGAGGCTCACCCTGCTCAGACCGGTCAGACCGGTCCCTCTCTGTTTTATGCAGTTGGCTCTCACTCCTTAGGCTAAACTCTCTAGGGACTGGTTTGAGCACTTTTGGTATTGTCTAAACCTACTGATGTTTCATCCCTCTTGATAGTATGGCATACCTATACTCAAGTGCACAAATGAAATATACAATTTCCATGATTACTTGAGCTCCTTCACAATATGATCATGCCGACTTTTCTTTGATAAATACCGTGAGGGCATCAACATCTTCTTTCTTTTGAGCATACCCGCTTTGAGCTAGTGACTTTGAATCTTTGAATTGCATAGGAATGAAATCCACATTGATTCACAAGTCACCTTCTTTTCTTGAATAATGACACTCTTCAACATAGAGCTCTTCATGATTCTAGGATCTCCGGCCTTTGACCCGTATCGGTTTCTTTGCTCCCCCCCAAGCCGTCGCTTGTGTAGCCTCTTGAAACACGCCTCTCGGTCCTCTACCTTTATTCTAGCCGTCCATCTGGAACTCATATTGATTTGTGTCATGCATGAAATCTTCATTGTCAATTCAAATTCTCAATTCAATCTTATATGCAAGCTTTCCAATTTGAGACATCATATATGCATCAACTCATGTCTCATTCTCTTTTGCCTTGCTTGCTTGCTTCTTAAGTTAACATTCATTTATCACATGTGACAAGATCTTCTATATTTGAGACTATGCATAAGCATATCACATCTCATTCATAAAATCTTTACTTGTTTTGCTTGTCACATACACATTATACCAATGGGATAAACACGCTTGCTTGCAACACATGAGCCATCTTTTTTAATACACATTTCATAATTAAATATCTGTTCATAATCTCATACAAACAAGTTAGTCCTTTAATTGTGTTGTCAATCAATGCTCCAAAACCCACTAGGGCCTAGATGCTCTTTCAAGATGTGATGCTTGTGTTTCAGCCTTGGGCTGTTCTGGCAGAGGGACCGGTCTGACCGGTCTAAGCCTTGTAGCGTGCTGGTTGGCGTGGACCGGTCAGACCGGTCCCTGGCAGCAGCGCTGCTCTTGTGTTTGCTTGTGTGCTTTACATGTCATATTGCATCACAGGTTATTTTATGATGTTCACACACACTTGTTGCACCCCATGGATGCTGAGATTTAGGGGGAGTCTTATTTGTGCTCAATATGTGTATTTTGGCATATGAGGTCAATTTGTGATGAATTTCATTCATATGCACATATTGAGGGGAAGCTCCAACTAAATTTGAGAATTCAAAAGCTTTATTGAACATCTTTTTGTAAGCTTTAATCGGGTTGTCATCAATCACCAAAAAGGGGGAGATTGAAAGCATCTAGGCCCCTAGTGGGTTTTGGAGTATTGATTGACAACACGATTAAAGGACTAACTTGTTTGCATAAGTTTATAAGCAGGAATTTAATTATAAATTAGTATTAAATGAGATGGCTCATGTGTTGCAAGCAAGTGTGCTTATCCCATTGGCATAATGTTTATGTGACAAGCAAAACAAGAAAAGAAAGAATAGAGCAAGGTATTCATGGTTGATATAAAGGCTCTAACATTTGTGAAGGCTTGTTCGACTTATAATGAGATTCAAAGTGACAAGTAAAGGTTTTGTGAATGAGATGTGATATGTTTATGCATAGTCTCAAATATAAAAGATCTTGTGACTTGTGATAAATGGTTGTCAACAAAAGAAGCAAGCAAGCAAGGCAAAAGAGAATGAGACATGAGTTGATGCATATATGATGTCTCAAATTGGAAAGCTTGCATATGAAATTGAATTGAGAATTCGAATTGACAAAGAAGATTTCATGCATGACATAAATCAATATGAGTTCAAGATGGACGGCTAGGATAAAGGTAGAGGACCGAGAGGCGTGTTTCAAGAGGCTATGCAAGCGACGGCTTGGGGGGAGCAAAGAAACCGATACGGGTCAAAGGCCGGAGATCCTAGAGTCATCGAGAGCTCTATGTTGAAGAGTGTCATTATTCAAGTGAAGAAGGTGACTTGCGAATCAAGTTGGTTTTCTTTCCTATGCAATTAAAGATTCAAAGTCACTAGCTCAAAGCGGGTATGCTCAAAGAATGAAGATGTTGATGCCCTCATCGTATTGATCGAAGAATGTGAAGCTCAAGTTGTGATTGTGGTAATTGTATATTTCTTTTATGCACTTGAGTATAGGTATGCCGTACTATAAAGAGGGATGCAACATCAATAGGTTTAGACAATACCAAAAGTGCTCAAAACAGTCCCTAGAGAGATTAGCCAAAGTGAGAGAGAGTTAACTGCAAATTCAGTAAGGGATCGGTCTGACCGGTCTGAGCAGTCAGGACCTCCAATAGCTATAATTTCAAAGTGACCGGTCTGACCGATCTGAGGGACCGGTCTAACACAGACACGGGTAACGGCTAGTTTTTGAGAGAGGGGTATTTATACCCCATGACTTCACCCATTCGTGGGTGCTGAGGTTAGAACATTCATAACACTTGTGAGAGCCTTGTGAGCACTTGGAGAGTCCTCCCCAACCTCTCTTTGTGAGAGTTGCTTGATTCAAGTTGAATCCTTGAGTTGGGTTGAGTGAATCCATTCCTAGAGAGCCATTTGAGCAAGAGAGAAACATCTCTCGAGCTTTGAGCACTTGCGGTTGCGTCGGCCAACTTGATTGAAGCATTTGTTACTCTTGGAGCATCGGCTCCTAGACGGCTAGGCGTCGCCCGCTAGCCCCCAAGGTTGTGGTGAGCAACGGCAAGTTTGATGAAGCATCGATTGTGTGCCACGAGGGTGCATGATCATATAGTGGAGAAGAGGAGATAGCTTGACCTTGGGGTCACTACGAGCTTCCTCAATGGAGAGTAGGATTCACACGTGGGTGCACGGGGTGAATCCGAACTTCGGTCAAACAAACCACCGTGTCTCCTTGTATCATCTTCATTTCGGTTTGTTTTACATTCCTTGCAGTTATAGTTTTGAATTTGAATTGTGCTTCCGCTCGATCTACTTGGGTGTGCTCTACTTGTATGTAGGGATCTATTTATATTGATAGAAATACTCTGTAAAATATATCTCCCAAGTTTCATATAGGTTCAAGCTCGAGAAGGGGGGCATTTCCCTGCTGGTCAGTGTCTGTCTGATCAGACTGGTCTGGTGGACCGGTCTGACCGGTCCAGGCAGCTGACAGCAGGGTTAAGTGTTGGAAATTGAAGAAACGCCTATTCACCCCCCCCCTCTAGGCTACGACATCGTGTGATTAAGGTCCTTTCACTCTCCACTTGAGGCGTCGTCTTGGAGTCCTTGATTGTGACACCACGGTATGTTTCGACTTTCATGCAATGACAATGTCTGATTTGTTGGTGTGGTAGAGATCGACTCGGTGCGCCTTCCAGATCACAGGGTGACCGGAAGGCATAGGAGTGTCGATGATTCTTACATCAAGAGTTTCTAAGAACACAGTTGATGTGGGATTCTTGTTTCTACTTCAGGACCAAAGTAAGGTTGAAGAAAAAACATATAAAAAGTTCAATGCTTAGTCTTTAGTTTTTTTCCTTATGTCTTCCTTTCTTGCGTTTTGTGTTTCTCGGTTGGGGGTTTGGAGTCTAAGTAGTACTCATCTAAGTTTCTGGTTTTGTGGCCAGATGCATTCTTTTGTGGTCGTAGACATTCACCTATGAATGTTTAAGACCGGAATTCTACTTTAATCTAAAATAGGTACATAGTATAATAGTGTGCGTGCAAATTACTTCTTCTCCAAACCCATCGGAACGCATCGTGTGTTTTGTTTGAAACGGTAGGCTACACGTGCACATGACTTGACATGCTTGATCCCGCAAGCTTGGGCTAAATGCTAAGGACACTTCCAACAGTAGTCTTTAAATTAGACCCTAGATCTAAATGCTAAATAGAGGTTGCCTCTATTTTGTAGAGGCTTTGAAATTCGATTCAAACTCCAGCAATAATCTTTAATTCTAACACATAATAGAGGATTCTTTAGATACCCTCTAGGAATAGAGGGGGAGGGGTAATTTTGTAGGCCTCCTCAAAATAGATGGTCAAGTAGAGAGTCATTTCGAGTGCATCTTTTTAATTTATCTCTCTAAACTTGAGATATTGAATGATTTAGAGTGTTTGTTGCTGAGTTGCTAAACCCATTAGCTAGGGGGATCGATCGATCAGATCGTGCCAGCTGCCCAAAACAAGACGACGCAAAATCGGGAGATACGTATGATTGATAAATAAATTAATTAATTCATCCGCAATGGCGCGGCATGCCTAGTTGATTTAAATACAGATCCGTGTTGTCAATCGCCACGTCGGTCGAAGTCGACACCCACATCCATCTCCGATCGGATTGAAAATAAACTAGCCGTGTTTACTGTTTACCGCGTGCATCAGGCTATGGTTTACATTGTGCAATAATTAATATTGTTCAGTACCATCATCATCACACAATGGTCATCAGCCGGAAGGTAGGTAAGGCGTCTTTCCTAAAGATGTCCCTAATATATAAACTAGCCAGAACAAAGGCCATTAGTAGTATGTGGGTTATTATTCAAATGTTTTATTATTGACGGCGGGCAGTGATAGACGATATGATGCATATATCTCATCTCCTTCTACGCACGAGGTAAACGGGTCTCAGATTTGTTTCTAGATAGCTAGATAGCTACACACGGGAATTGAGCGGAGGTTCGGGCATGGCATGCTGCTGCCCGTCGTGGGGCGTGGTCGTCACGGCGGCTGCAGCTCGGCGCCCCGATTTGCGCGGGGCAGCGTTAGGGGTGCCATGGTGGTCTGGTGGAGCTGCTCAGGGCCGCAGGTCACCGTTCATTGCTTCGCGGTGTGCAGTTTCTATGGTGAAACCTTGATTTGTGCCCGTGATGATGGTGTCATGGGTATCATTTTTCTTTCTGGAGGCGTTACTGTGAGGACCAACATGTAAGGATAGATACAGGTCAAAACCAAAGAACCGACTCAGTGGTTCGAGCAGCGCCAGCATCTTAGTGTTGCCCTCCTCTCAAGACGTCGTCTTGAAGTCCTTGATTGTGACACCACGTCTGTTTCGAGCAATGGCAGTGTCTGATTTTGTTAGCGTGGTAGAGATCGACTCAGTGCGGCTTCTAGATCACAGGGTGACCGGAAGGTATAGGAGCATCGATGATTCTTATATTATATCAAGAGTTTCTAAGAACACAATTGATGTCAGATTCTTGTTTTTACTTGAGGACCAAAGTATGGTTGAAGGAAGGACATAGAAAAAGTTCAATGCTTAGTCTTTAGTTTTCTTTCTTATGTCTTCCTTTCTTGCCTTTTGTGTTTATCAGTTGGAGGTTTGGAGTTGAAGTAGTACTCATGTAAACTTCTAGTTTTGTGGCCAGATGCATTCTTTTGTGGTCGTAGACATTCAACTGGGAATGCTCAAGACCGGGATTCTCCCTTAATCTAAAAAAGATGCACGGTATAATAGTATGCATGCAAGTTACTTCTTCTCCAAATCCACCGGAACGCATTGTGTTTTATTTGTAACGGTAGGCTACCCGTGCACATAGACCCTCTAAATACTAAATAGAGGTTGTCTCTATTTTTAGAGGTTTTAAAATTTGATTCAACTCCAGCAATAGCTTTTAATTCTAACACAATAGAGAGTTTCCTCAAAAACCCCCTAGAGTTAAAGGGGGCCGGGAGGGATAATTTTGAAGGCCTCTCCAAAATAGAGGGTCAAATAGAGAGTCATTTAAAGTCCATCTTTTTAGTTTATCTCTCTAAACTTGAGATAGTGGGCGATTTAGAGTGTTTGCTGATGTTGCTAGACCCATTAGCTAGAGGGACCGATCGATCAGATCGTGCCAGCTGCTCAAAACCAGACGACGCAAAACCGGGAGATACGGATAATCGATAAATTTATTAATTAATTAATCCGCAATGGCGCGGCATGGTCCTTGGCGGTACCGCATGCCTCGCCGGCGCCGCGATCAGTGGCGGCACCACCACCATATCCATGGCCATCCTCGGCCACGCGTTGCTCGGCGTCGGCCTCAGCTTCTCCAACCAGGCGTGAGCTAGTAGGTGCCAAGTAGGACGCGTGTGGTCGCCAGGTTGTTTATTTTGTGCACGAATCTTGACGTTGTCAGGCTACAAAGGCCAACCGATAAGAGCAAGGGTAATTAATGCGCCCGCTCGCCGACTGCAAGGAAGTCCAAGTCATCCAAGCAGCTGATCAGTGGTGGCGGACCTTACTCAACTGTGATATGGAAGCAATCAAGCACGGGATTGCCGATGTTTGCAGGGAAGGGAAAGCTCCGAGATAGACACGTCAAGCGATGGCCACCTATAGGGATGAAATTAGGAACAGGAAAATCCGCACTGATCGATAGTGTATATCATATATACCATTCGAATACCATAATTAGAACAGCAAAATCCAATACCGCAATTAGAACAGCAAAATAAATAAAATCAGGAGAATATACAAAAATAAATCCGGCAAACTCAGGTGCGGGAGCAGTTTGGGTAATTTTCTAAACGAATTTTGGATTACCACATTTTAACCGGAATTTTTCCGCCTATATTCACATTTTTATATTTACGTCTGTTCTGCTAGCACTTTCAGCCCACCAGGCCCACGAAACTGCGAGCCCAGCGTGGCAGCTTATGCATTCTCGAGGCGGCCTGGCTTGCTTTTTATAGCAAATCTGAGCCGCTCTTTGCTCCGAGATGACGAGGTGGGACTATCTGCTTGAGAACAGTAGACTGTAGACGTTACCTGTTGCCCTGTTGGTCTATCTGCGCGTGAGCACCTCTGTGCCTGTGCGTGCTGTTGTGCAGTGCGGTGTTCAGGTCAGCGCATGTGCTGCTCAGGTGCGGTGGGCCATAAGTAGAGATGGCAATGAGTACCCGAAATCCGAGTACTCCATGTGTTTTATCCGATAAGAAGGCGGGTATGTAATGATTTTCTTACTTGTATGCGGGTACGGGTAACCTGACAGGTAACATTTAGTTCTAGCGGGTACGGGTATGGGTGGCCACTACCCATCGGGTATATACCCATTGCCATCCCTAGTAGTAAGGCCCTAAAGGCCAGGAGAATCACAAGCTGACATGCATGATGAAGCTATGTAAAACCCGAACAACAGCTCAGTCCAAGCTTGAAAAACCTAAGCCTAAACCCGAAAAATTCGAGCCCAAAAAACCCGGACTCTAATTCGGGTTCCAACCCACGGTACCCGAAATTATTATGGGTAATTCGGGTATCAGGCCACGGTTATCGCCATAAATTAACAGGGTTAATTAATGGGCCGTAAGCGAGTTGGGCTTGAAGTAGAAGTTTAAGAAGGCTTGTAAATCGGCTCCTGCGCGAGTATTTGGGCCATGTGGGCCATGTATCTTTAGATTCAGTTTAGATTAGAGTCCGTTTTGGACGCGATTAGGTTAGATTGTTTTCCAAGTCTCCGGACTATAAATATGTACCCTATGATATTCGTAAGAAAGATAACGTCATCACGTTTCGCAAACAATAACTCTCGGCGCACCGCCACCCCTAATTCTAGGGTTTCATCCAAGTAAGCGTCATGCTGCCCTGATCACTTCTTGCGATCAAGGCAGTATTGTTCTTGCTTTTACCTTGGTATTACTCGTACTGAAGCGTTTTTTATGGCGAGTAATGCTAGTTATCTTGATGTTCGTAGCATAATTTTTAGTAGATTTATCATGTTCTTATTGTTTACCATCTACGAATATCATGTTTTTTCTCTCTATGTATTCACGCTTGATCTTAAGCTAATTCTCGTTGCAGAGGGTTAGTTGCGTAGAGTTAACACCTTGCTTCTTTTTCTATCTAGTAGATCCGATCTGTTATGGTTTGTTCTTATTTTATAAGGATTGGCTCAAAGTCTGTTAGGTTAGGCCCTGCAAACAGATTGGATGTTCCGGTGATGTAATAGATGCTTTATTTTAGCCTTAATAGGGATTGTTCCGGGAATCGGCTCTCGCTAGTTCTTAGGCCTCTGTTTTGGGTTATGGTTTAGTTATCTGTTGCGTTCGCTAGGCCTAGTTACGTGTAGGATGTTCCGATCTAGCAGTGAGGCTTTTACCGTCATGGATTAGATCAGCTAGATTTAATTGAAGCAAGTTTTCCATAATTATTTGCTTTATTCATCAATATCTGGATAGATGCAGATCCAATCTGACACCGGGACTCGATCGGCTCTTTTAAGCCGATGCAAGAGTCGTCCCGGGGAGCCGACCACGGCTCGGACTTACGTTTCCACGTGTTTGTGTATGCAGGCAATTCGTCGCAAGGACATTCACACCTTCCTGATCGGGTATAGGTCAGGTGGCACGCCTTACATTCTCCGGAATCTTCAGTGTGTGCCGGATTGCGGGCCGTTGTCCGAGGAAGCAGTGCCTGCCAGCGCCCCGGTGACCTCCCGGCTCTTCGTGTTGTCTGTCGCTACTCGCCAGTGGGTTTTGACCGACAACACATTCTGGCACGCCCAGTGGGACAATCATCAACAACAACGCCCGCCGCAGAGATGACAGGATCTCAGGACCAAGCGCCGGTTCCGCCGGTCACCAAACCTGTCACATATGAAGAGCTGACTCCGGAACACAAGCAAAAATATGATGAGGTCAAAGCTCAGTTCGAAGCCGATCTCATCAGCTCCTTCGAGAGGACCCGCAACCATGGCATCAGGTGGAAGGGGTTCTCGCCATAGGGCGCTCTCGACAACATTGATCTGTCTGTGCCATCAGAGGAGCGCACCAGGGCTCTACGCCAGGAGATGAACTATATGGTGGCTCATACGCTTCATCGGCACTCAGAGAGCCTGGTGAACGAGCTTGAGCGCGTGGCACATCGCGTTGTCCAGGAGGTGATCAAGAACCAGTACTCCCCATTGGGACCAATCCTGGGAAGCCACAAGGGAGAGGTTGCATTGCAATCTAGGCCGCCAGTACCATATTCACTCGCGGCAGCAGGACAGCCGAGTTCGCCGATCTACGTCGTCTACAAGATTGGCGGTGACCCCGGGGAGGGAAAGTTCCTGAGCGAGCCGCCCAAAGAGATCCCGCAAGGCTACACGAGTGTGTACATACCTAACAACATCAGTGCAACGCGCACGGGACATCTGCTGGGTACTGGAGCCTCAGGAGCAGATGCGGAGAAACAGGCATGGCTGGCAAAAGTACGCTACCGGGCCGAGTATTGAACCCTCGGCCCGAGGAGTTCTTAGTGTGGAGCAGGTCAATGCAATACTGAGGAACCAGTTTGGCATCCTGCCCAAGAGAAAGGCGATCGGCTATTCCAAGCCGTATCCAAGTGACTATGATTTGATCCCATTGCCACCCAAGTATCGGCTTCCGGAGTTAACCAAATTCAGCGGATCAGAAGGAGCCAGCTCCATTGAACATGTGAGCCGATACCTGACGCAACTTGGGATGATCTCAGTATCTGATCCTCTGAGGGTTCGTTTCTTTTCCCAGTCTCTCATGGGTTCAGCCTTTGGATGGTATACATCGCTACCCCCAGATTCGATTCGGACTTGGAGACAGCTGGAAGATCAGTTTCACACCAAGTATCATTCAGAGGTTGCTGAAGCTGGGATTGCCGACCTCGCCCAAGTCAGGCAGAAGCGAGGGGAAAGTGTCTCAAAGTACGTGCAGCACTTCCGAGAGGTCAAGAACCGATGCTACATGTCGCGCATAACAGAAAAGGAAGCGGTTGATCTGACAGTTCTGGGACTCGCTAAGCCGATCAAGGATCTAGCTTTTCAGTTGGAATTCACCTCTCTGGCACATATGGTGCAGAAGCTTACGGCGTATGAACACTACCACCCCGAGCTGTACCAGGAAAAATTCAAGCGCCATGTCAATATGGCCCAAGCAGGTGATTCTGATGATTCTGGCGAGGAACAGGAAGTGGCCGTAGCAGAGTGGACCCGGGGGGCAAACCCCGTCCCATGCAAGTGGGTCAAACAGAAGGGGCTTGTGAAGGGCTTTGACTTTGATGTTTCCAAGGCAGAGCAGATATTCGATCTACTGCTCAATGAAAAGCAGTTGAAGCTCCCAGAGAATCACAAGCTACCAACGGCACAAGAGCTGCAGGGGAGGCTGTACTGCAAGTGGCACCACTCGTTCACTCATGCCACGAATGACTGCAAGAGCTGCGTCGGCAGATCCAATCAGCTATCGAGCAAGGCCGATTAATTCTGGCCCAACACACGATGAAAGTGGACAGTCAACCGTTCCCGCAGGCTAATGTGGTGGAGCTGTCGGATCTTGGAGCTGAGGGTCAGAATTTGGCGTTTCAGATCAACATGGCAGGACCCATCCGCCGCCGTGTAGAGCAGAGGAAATAGGCCATTTCTGGCAAACGGCCCCAGGATGAACACGAGTCGGAACAGCAACATGTTACTGAAGAACAAGTGCGTCACATCCGCAATCAGCTCCCAGCTTCCAATCGGCTTCTGTAAAAGTACCAGTATCAGTACAAAGTGCGCCGCCGATATGAATCGGAAGAGGAGGAGTACGAGCACCGCACAGGGAGGACGTTGGGGAGGCGCCAGGCTATACGCGACCACTGGCATTGCCCATTCTTCAGGTATTGTTGGAACTTCGGCATGAGCCTATTGCCTACTATAGATGATTGCTTGGAGTGCAGGCCTCGGGGACGCCAGCAAGGCGAGACATCGGTGTTCCAGCGCTTAGGGGCCAGAACACGTCACGATGACCGTGTGAGGCGGCCATCCGGGGATGATCTCGAGCCAGAAGAGGAAGACAAGTATCATCGTCCACGGTGGTGTCCTGACGGGCTCAGCCGATCACAGAAGCGCAGAGTGCAGCGCCTACGCAATCTCGAAGAGGCGGAGGCAAGGTACCTTGACGTGCTGAGGAAAGCGCGTCCGGATCTCGTAGAGCAAGTCAGGCGCCCGCAAAAGGGTGGAAAGGCGTCCTCCACGGAGGGAGTGGCGCCCCAAGCAGCCAAGAGCCGATGACAAGCCATCGGCTGATGTGAACATGGTGTTCGTGCTCCCGTCGGAGTTTCGGGCGCCACAACCGGAGGAATTGGCCATCGCGCAACTGGATCTCGGCCCACAGCCGATCATCTTCGAGAAGCCCAAGGAGAAAAGCTTCAAGCACCTGAAGGGATTGTATCTCAAGGGCCTCATCGATGGCAAACCTGTGAACAGGATGTTGGTCGACACTGGCACCGCAGTTAACCTGATACCATACTCAGTGCTGCACCAGTTGGGTCGTTCCACTGCTGATCTTATCAAGACCAATGTGATGCTCAATGATTTCAACGGTCAGCCATCGGAGGCACAGGGTGTCCTCAATGTGGAGTTAACAGTTGGCCGCAAGACCGTTCCGACATCATTCTTCATCGTCAACAGTAAGAGCACATACACCGTGCTGCTTGGGAGGGATTGGATCCACGCAAATTGTTGTGTTCCTTCCACGATGCATCAGTGTTTGGTCCAGTGGGATGGCGATGAAGTGGAGGTGGTCCGTGCAGATGATTCTAGCGAGGTTTCGCTTGCAGATATGAACGCCTGGGACGCGGAAGGGCAAGAGCCGATCTCAGGGATCACGCTGGAAGACTGTGATCGGATTGAAGCGACAAAAAATGGGCTGAGGCTGGTCTTATCCACTGGCCTCACAGAGTAGACACATCCTGGCAAGCCACATAATCCAGCAAGGTTAGAGAGGCCGGTCCCAGCGACCGGCCCCAAAAAATAAGTAATATAGACTTGGGGTTACAATTGTTACATTATGTACAAACAATGGCCTTTGCTGGGCATTCAGTTTTGAATAATGACGGAAATGTGGGAACGGCCAGCCCGTGCGGTTGGCCGGAAAATTTTTCTTATTATCTCCCTGTGTTTGTTGTCGATGTCGATCTTTCATACGGCGGCAAGTTAGGGTACGGGTTTACGTCTGCTGACTATTTGGAGGAAGTCGATAACGGTCCCGGGGATAAGCTGCGACCGACTTTTATCAGCAAAAAGTTAGACCCGATCTTGCGTGATCAAATGATAGCACTGTTGAAGGAGTACCGTGACTGTTTTGCATGGGATTATACTGAGATGCCCGGCCTGGATAGTGTCGGTGTCCCGACCCGGGGGCCCGGATCCCAACTAGTAAATGCTGCGTGTTCCCTCGTCCCAGATGATGATGCAAGAGGCAATCACAGTAACGCACGGTTTATCCTGGTTCCGGTCGCGGGGCCGTACGTCCAGCAAAGGGGGTGTGCGAGGGCACTGTATTATCTTGCACCCGGAGTGCTTGTAGTAGGGGGTACAAGCGAGGCGAGAGAGGGAGGGAAGCTCCCAAGTCTCTGTTAGAAGTGGAGTCGGCTGAGATGAGTGCTCAGTAGTCCCTGAACGTCCTCTTGGAAGAGAGAAGTCAGAGAGATCAACCGAGTGAGAGTGTCAGAGCCCGTCCAAAGGAAGCCTACCTCCTCCTTTTATAGTCACAAGGAGGGGCGGTGCACATGAGCGGGGGCATGGAAGTCGTCGTTTTCCCCTAAATTGCGGGGGTACAGTGGTCGGATACTGTAGGAAGTATACTGTGGGAAGGCAGCGCGCGTCGCTGTCGTCCTGGATTTCGGCCTTGGTCCTGCGAAGATCGCGCCGGTCGTCCTGCAGTGTCCCGGCGGTAGTAATGGCACGGGAGGGCCCCGGACCCCCTGGTCGGAGTGCGGGCGTACACACTAGAAGGTCCGGGGGACACGTGGAGGTCCCGGACTCCTAAAGGGGGGAGGTCCAGGACTCCATCCGTGCGCGCTGAGCGCTCCTCTCGGAAGGACACGTGACGTCGCCGGACCCCTTCCCCAGTGGGAGGCGAGTCCGGATGGTCGGTGTCGGCAGAACAGTAACGGGAACAGTGCCGAGCCTGCCTTGTCTCGCTTCGCATGTCCCACAGTGCCGCTACAGCCTCCGGGATGGCGGAGTGGTGACCGAAGTCAGCGGATGGGACCCCGGTCACATCCACTGTGGGAGTGGCGGCCTGACGCCGTCCGTCCTGGGCACCGTGGCGGAGTGGCTGGCCTTTAATGCCTTCGTACGGCGAGTGGTTGGGTGGCGGGGCTGTTTGTCCCTTGTGCCGAGGGGTGGCCTCGAGCGAGGCGGAGATGGCTTACTCGCTCGAGGGTAGATTCGCTACCCTCGAGCGAGGCGGAGATGAGTCACCCGCTCGAGGATAGATCCGCTACCCTCGAGCGAGGCGGAGATTGTCCAGCGGGCCCGAGAGGAACCCTCGAGCGAGGCAGAGATCGTTCCGCGGGTTCGAGGGGGATGTGAATGGGCCGCACGCTGGGCTCATTTGAGTCCTTTCCTTTCTTTCAGATTGGAAGGAGGTCGTGGGCCTTTGTGGGCCCAGTTGTCTTAATATGTGTTTGCGTTTTAAAGCAATCTTAGTACCCCGATTAGGGTGTCCCTAATCGTGGTACCCGACAGTAGCCCCCGAGGCTTTGGTCGAGTCAGGGGATTCGACCAAAGGGTGATTCGGCGATTTTCCCTTTTAACGCGATCGGTCAATGCCACGCACCCGCCAGATGCGCCTGAGCGCTAGCCCGGCGGATGTGACAACTCACCGGTCGGGGTAGTACGCCTGTGGGAGGAGTACTTCGAGGCGCGTGCCTTTTTGTTTGTTTGTTTGAAGGAGTCCGCGCGCTGAGGGGGGCCAGGGCGACGGTGGCGCCCACTGCTTGGCAGTTGGTGCTTTCATCGTGCTGTCCCGCACGTAGGGCCTTGGCCCCGGTGTTCCTGGTTGCTTTGCGGCGCGCCGTTCGAGGACAGCCGGCCAGAGCCGACGCTGCACCGCTCAGCGTCTAGGGGCTCAGCTCCGCTTTATTTCATTCGGTCGTGTCTCGGCGCGGCGACCGAGGACATCCTTTGCTCGTGGAGTGCCGCATCGTCACGGGTGATACAAGCCTCCGCTCTTTGACAAGCTTGAAGCTTTGTGCCCGGCGTAGCTATAAATAGGGGTCGTGGGGTTCCCTTTCCTCTCCAACCTCCTAGCTCTTCCTTCCAGCATTGCCCAACTCTTGTAATGTTTCTTTTGCCTTTTTGCGACCGGCCCCCAGATGGGGTGGCCTGGCTTTTTTAGGCTTTTGGCACTAGAAGAATGCTTGCGAGCGATAGGGGAAGACCGGAGTAGGCGTGCGTTCCATCCCTCAGGTTGAGTGGGATCAGCAAAAGAGCATTGGGCCCATGGGGTCCTGCTCCTGCGATGTCCCCTAGCCTGAAGGGGGATTGAGACGCCTGACTGTGGCACTGGCGCCAGGTCTGGCGGCTGTTTTTCGCATCGTCCCCCCCCCCCCCCCCCCCGGCGACAAGGTTGCTCTCGGGGAGACGGTGCGGAGGGCGCTGTCCGCCAGCTCAACCCCCTGTGTGGTCTTTGGTGGAGGAGACGCTAGGAGAAGGCTTGCGAGGAGAGCCTCCTGTTGGACCCATGCGGCCTGGGGGATGCTCCTCGTATCCCTAGCAGCCTCGCTGTTGCGTCAGCTAGGGGCTCGGTGCCTTTCTTCGTCGCTCGCTCCTCCCCAAGACAGGGAAAATTGCCGCGTAGGTGGCAACGTGTTTGTATCTTTCGACGGCTTCGCGCCGGTAACCCTTTGTAATCTTTATTTGCATTGAGCAATAAAGTCCCCTTTCTCCTCTACGGGGAGGATTACCGAGGGTATAGGGGCGTACAGAGAGTTACGACCCATGAATATGTGTGAAGTCTCCTTCGCGGGGGCGCGTCAGCGCACCCGCGGGTGTAGCCCCTGAGGCCTTGGAGGAGAGTTTGCGCTCGTCCAAGGGCTATAAACGTTGTCCCACAGGGTAGCTTTACTGGGGCGGCCGTCCAGCAACTTTTTCAGCCGGCATCGGCACTCTTTCAGCCGGCCTCGGCACTCTCAATGCTGGTACAGTGGCCCGGCGCTCAGCTTAACCATCAGGAGAGTGCATGTCAACAGCGGAGGGTTTGGTTTAGACACGTGGAGTCTTCACGATTGACGGTCGTCGACTTATTCGAGGGTGCGGTTTGAATCGTGGTGTGCGAGGAGCCCCCGAGCCCAGGCCCGTGTGAAGGCATTCAGGGGAACCCTCGACTTCGATTACGACCCTCGTCACCCTTCCGCAGGGAGGAGGGGTAAAGCGCACCATTCTACCCATGCCCGGGCCGCGAGCTATGGCTGCTTCAGTGAGCTATTAGCGGGTTGTTCAAGCGGACGTCCGTGCCCTGTTCGTTAAGGGTCGGCTCGTGGTCCATAGACACATCACATAGAGTGCTTGCGAAGGTTCGCTAGGCGGGGCTCGGACCCATTCGATAGGGTCCGAGGGCTCGATGCTCTCCCTCGATGGGATCCCCCTTCTAGGCACCCTCGACTGGCCTTGAACACTGCGTAGGATGTCTCGAACTCCGCGTTCGAGGGTAGCTTGTACGGCACATCCCTGCAGTCCCTGACTCTAGTGACCTGGGGCACCTGTCGAACCCCCTGAAGGGCCAGGCTTCGACCCCCTGATCAGTAAGGCCTCGAAATGCGTTTCCTTCGAGGGTAACGAGACCCCATGAAGGAATATTCTGTCGTGATCTGAAAACGTCACAGAGTAGCGAGCCACGCGCGCCGGTCTTCCGCCGGTAGTGGGCGATGTGGCCCGATTTGTGCGGTGCGGTGTGGGCGCGCCTTTTCAGGCGACAGCCTCGGGTAGACGAAGCGGCGTGGGCGGCGGCTGATGGATGGGACAGCGCAACAATCGCGACGCGCCCGCCGGTTACCGTGCCGCATTTATTGCTGCGTGCGCACGTGGGAGACTCCGCGGTCGTGGGCCCATCTGTCAGCGATAGCAAATTCTACCGCATTCAATGCGGTAGATTTGGGCCGTGGCTGCAAATGCGCTCGTCATGGTGAATAAATATGAAGAGAAAGGGGATGTTTCGGGCTCACCTGGCCATTTGCCTCCATCCTGCTTCGCCTTCTCCGCCTCCGTCGCTTCCTGAACCCGTAGCCAAGAGCGAGAAGGAGGAAGAAGGAGAAAGAGAGAGAGAGAGAGAGAGAGAGAGAGAGACTTAGCCTTTTCGGAACCTTCTTTTTCGCATCCCCCCTCGGCTCGCGGAGATGTCAGACATCCAGGAGCCCTTGCCGTGGGGGAAATCCTCCGCCACCGTGGCAGTTCCAGAGCAGCTGGTCGCCGGCGGAACCCCGACTCGGGGGCGCCGGCGTGGATTTCCCCGCACCCGGACGAGACCGAGCCGAAGCCCCTGCAAGGCTACGTCGTAAGCTTCGTGCGCCTCCATGAGCGAGGCTTCGGTGTCCCCGTCAGCAGGTTCATGAGGGCCTTGTGCGAGCACTACGGAGCGGAGCTGCATAACTTCAGCCCTAACGCCATCTCGCAGGCGGCGGTCTTCGTCGCCATCTGCGAGGGGTACCTCGGGATAGAGGTGCATTGGGATCTCTGGATCCATCTGTTCCGCGGCGAGCTCTTCGTCGAGAGCGGGCGGGGCCAGCCGAGGCGGTTCGCGCGCGCTGGCGGCCTGACATTCCACGTGTACCACTATCGGAGGAACCTCTACATCCACAGCAGGATGACGACAAACAACGCCGGGTGGAGCCGAGGGTGGTTCTACCTTCGGAACTACCGCGGCGCGCTCCCGGCGTTCACCAACCGGGTCCTCCGGGAGCGACCGGCGAAGTGGGGATTGGGGGGTGTCGCCCCAAGCACAGCAAGACAAGCTCGAGGGCCTCACCGATGCGCTGGCGCGTTTGGCGAAGAAGGGGCTGACGGCAGCGGCCGTCATCGCGAACTTCCACCGGCAGAGGGTGATCCCTCTCGTGGAGAGGGCCCTACCAATCTTCCAGCTCACTCCCGGGAGCCAGGTTGAAGGCTCGAGGACGTCAAGCAAGCTTCTCTCCCACACCAACGCCGCCCGGAGGGCGAAGTACGCGGTGGCGGATTTCCCCCAAAATCCCGAGGATCTTTGGAGGATCAAGATGCGCCCCGAGCCGGGATACATTTCCATGGTAAGTTTTGGTTTCGAACTAGTCGTGCGTCGTGTAGTCCCCTTTACCTGACCCCATCTTGGGCGTGTTTTACAGGGGTTGAGGTGCGGCACCTCGAGGCCCCCGGTCCCGGAACAGTGCCTGATCAATCGCCTCCACGCGGAGAAGATGAAGAGGCGGAAGGACGCGGCGGAGGCGAAGGTCGAGAGGAAAAGGAAGAGGAAGGCGAGGCACAACAAGGCGTGCAAGCTCGCTCGCGTGGAGGGGAAGCCGCAGCCCGCCACACCCGAGTCCTCGGAGGAGGACGAGGAGGAGGCCTCGGAGGAGGACCACACTCTGAGGAGTGACGGGGAAGGTGCGGGCGCGAGCCCCCCACCATTCTACCTGTGGGACGAAGAAGAGGGAGCGCCCGTGGCGCAAGAGGAGCCGAGGTCCGTGGCGGGGTCATCGGTGAATCCCTCCCTCGAGGGTGCGGAGCGGGAGTCATCCCCGCCGCCGGCCGGTGAGGAGACGCCCGCGCCCCAGGCGCTGATCCGTGGCGACGAGGCTGCGGCGGGAGAGGAGTCGTCCGTGCTGGCAGCCTCGAGCCACCGGGCCGACACGAGGGGGGCGCCCTCGGGGCAGTCTTCGAGGGACGGCACGATGCCCCGGGCTCGAAGAAGCGCCACGAGGAAGCGGAGCATGAGTGCTCGATCTGGGTAAGTATTTTGGATTTTGTTTTTGTTACGTGTTTGGTGGGTTTCTCAATCCTGTTGTCCTCAACTCGCGTCTCTTGATTTCCAGCCCCGGGGCCGTTCCCAAAGATGCGGTGCAGCTCGCCCCGGCCAAGGCTCTCAAGACTGGGGAACGCAGCATGCCGCACACGGCGCCGCAGCCCCTGCCTGCTGTGGATCTCGAGGCGGCGGCCGCGAGGCTACGGGAGGCCCTGGCTCAAGGGGCCTAGGCGGCGTAGCAGGCTCGGGCACAGGAGGAGGGCGACGCCGGCCAGAGCGGTGCCGAAGCGGCCGCTCAGGCTGACGATGCCGAGGAGACCGGCCGGGGCGGTACCGGTGGCGCCGCCCAGGCGGCCATTGAAGTTGAGGCCGGTCAGGGCGGCGCGGCCAGCGCCGCTCGACCGGATACGGAAGGGGAAGCTGGCGGGGGCGGGCAGGAGCGCCCTACCGGCCAAGCAGAGGAGGAGACCCTCATCTTCGAGCCCTCGAGGGCCGAGGGCGAGGGCGTCGCAGAGGACACGGCGTAAGAGGCGCCAGGGGTGGAAGTAGCCCCCATCTTGGAGCCCACCGAGGCCCGGGACGAGGGTACCGTCGCGGTAGTGCCCGTGCCAACAGTGCAGGAGGGCGCGACGGTAGTGGTGGAGTTGCCGGATAGCAGCGAGGAGTACGGGGACTCGATGGACATCGACCCCGCTGTTGCGGCAAGCGCCGCCACGCACATCGCCGAGTTCGCATCGGCCAGCGCGGGCATGCTCGAGGCGGGGACGTCCGAGGGGGGTAATCCCGGGGCAATCGTTCTGTCCGGGGTCCCCTCGGAGTTCCTCCGTAAGGAGCAAGAGGAGGAGGAAACCTGGAACAAGCATATGGGCGTGGGTCGGGAGATCTTGCAAACCCTCGACCGCGCCTTCCAGCTCCACCAGAATGCGGATTACTAGGTTAGACAGGTAAATACCTCCCCCCCAGAATTGCTCAGATTCGGTTTTAGCTTTTACGCGTCTTCACCCACGTCCTCTCCCTTTGCAGCAGCTGAGGGAAATCTCGCACGAAAAGAGCGCCGAGATGAACCGGCTGTACTCCCAGATGAGCCAGCTCGGGCAACACAACGCCGAGCTGGTGCTCAAAAATATCGACGCCAACACAAAAATGGCTGATCTGGGGGGGCGCCAGCAGGCGCTGGAGAAGGAGCTGGCGCGGGTTGCTGGTGAGTGGGATGTCCAGAGGGCGGCAGCGGAGCGGGAGGCCCGGGAGACCGAGGCGCAAGCTGCCGAGCTGCAGCGCCTTCGGACGGCGCTCGAGGAAAGAGCTCAGGAGGCTGAGGCGCAGAGTGCTGAGCTGCAGCGTCTCAGCACCACGCTCGAGCAGCAGAAGGCCGAGCTCCTCCACAAGGAGGTGGCCGTGGTTGCGCTCACCGGGACCCACCGGGAAAAGGGCGAGGCCCTCGAGGGGAAGGAGGTGGCCCTACAGAACATGGGGGCCGCCCTTAGAGAGAAGGAAGCCTCCTTGTCCTCACTCTAAGAGGCCGCCCGGACCCAGAGGGAGGAAGCGCAGAAGAATATCACGGGTGAGTACCTTCGATTTTTCGTCGATTTGTTTCTTTTCGTAGCTGACGTTGATTTCCTTTGCTCAGAGCTGAGGCAGAAGGTGGCGGACGAGACCGTGGTGAAGGAAGCGGTCCACACCGCGCTCACGGTGGCACAGATGGAGTTTGCTGAGCTGGAGCAGACCGCCGTGAGCGTGTGTCAAGAACTCGAGGGGGAGGGTGCCGTCTCGGGCAGTTCGGTGATCAGCCGCCTGCGCGCGCTAGGCGGTCGGGTTGCCGAGCACGCCAAGAGCACCTTCCGCCTTGGTGTCCTGCGGGCTCTCGCCGTAGCCTCGACGCATTACCTCATGGATCTCCAGAGGGTGTCGTCGGGGTACGTCGTTCCCGATGATGCTGACGCGGACGCCGCATCGGCCATCATGGATGAAGCCGACGCAGCCGCGGAGGAGTTCGCCGCCGTCCTCGCCGAGAAGCTTGAGGCAGACATCCCTCCCATTGCCGAATTCGACGCCCCTGAAGACCCGCAAGGGGGGATGGTAGCCAGTAGGAGAACTGGGCCTCGAACCCCATGTAAATAGATTAGTGTTTATATCATAGTCGCGCTTTGTAATCACATCCTATGAATATAAGAGATTTTATTTCGTGATTTGAATGTGTGGCCCGTCGAGGCCTTGTGTGTTCGAGCCTGTGTTTCTTTACTTTATTTCAGCATTCTTCGTATGCGACTTAGATAAACATCTGCGAGGAAGTTCGCATTCATAAGCAACGTAGGCTTAGGGTGGTGAGGGGGTGCCATATCCCGGAGGCGCAGGCGGCCCCACGACTCGGCCGGCCCCGTACCATAGTTGCCTATGCCTCGCGTCTGTTTTTTCCAAGGATACGAGAAGCTTAGGGTCGAGACGGAAATATTTCAAAAAAACATTGGCGACCTTTTTTGGGGACGTTCGGGGGTTCCCCCCATAGTAGCCCCCCGAGGGAGGCTCGGCTTTGCCGAGGGGAAAGCCGAGTGTACCTCAATGTTAGCGCGCATCCTAGCCTTCGAGTGCCCGGATGGTTCCCAAAAATAAACAAGTAAAGCGTACTTCTTTACTATTTCGGGAAAATTGGAAATGCGAGTACAAGCAAATGTACAAAAAGCTTGAAATTCTAGGGATAGAAACGACGTAGCTGTTGTATATTCCAAGCGTTGGTGAGGACTTTGCCTTTTTCATTTGCCAGCTTGTACGTGCCGGGTTTGAGCACCTCGGCGATTATGTACGGCCCTTCCCATGGAGGTGAGAGCTTCTGGCGACCCCTGTTGTCCTGTCGGAGCCTCCGCACCAAGTCCCCTTCGTTGAGGTCTCGGCGCCGGACCCTCTGCGCTTGATACCTTCGTAAGGACTGCTGGTAGCGCGCAGAGTGGAGGAGCGCCACGTCTCGAGCTTCGTCCACTTGGTCCAGTGAGTCTTCGCGAGCTTGCTGGTTTCGTTGCTCTTGGTATGCCTTGAGCCTCGGCGATCCGTACTCCAAGTCAGTAGGGAGTATGGCCTCGGCGCCATAGAGGAGGAAGAACGGAGAAAAACCCGTGGCTCTGCTTGGGGTTGTCCTCAGGCTCCAGATGACCGAGGGTAGCTCCGTGAGCCACCTCCGGCCGAATTTGTTCAGCTTGTTGAAGATCCTTGGCTTCAGCCCTTGGAGGATCATGCCATTGGCACGCTCCACTTGCCCGTTCATCTGTGGGTGTGCCACAGCCGACCAGTCCACACGTATGTGGAAGCTGTCGCAGAATGCCAAGAACTTCTTGCCTGTAAACTGGGTGCCGTTGTCGGTGATGATCGAGTTTGGGACCCCGAACCTGAAGACGATGTCGGTGAAGAATTGGGCTGCTTGCTCGGATTTGATCTTGCCGATGGGCCGAGCCTCGATCCACTTGGAGAATTTGTCGACCGCCACCAGCAAGTGGGTGTAGCCCCCGGGTGCCTTCTTCAGCGGACCGACGAGGTCTAATCCCCACACGGCGAATAGCCACGTGATGGGGATGGTCTGCAGAGCATGGGCGGGGAGATGTGTTTTTCGACCATAGAACTGGCAACCCTCGCAGGTCCGCACAACATCGGTGGCGTCAGTGACCGCGGTGGGCCAGTAAAAGCCTTGCCGGAACGCGTTACCCACGAGGGTGCGCGGTGCGGCGTGGTGGCCGCAGACGCCGGCATGGATGTCGCGGATCAGCTCCTTGCCCTCGAGGATGGGGATGCATCGTTGCAGGACACCCGAGGGACTGCGCTTGTGAAGCTCGTTGTCGATTAGGACGAAGGACTTGGCCCTCCTTGCGAGGCGCCGCGCCTGGGCGCGGTTCGAGGGTAAAACCCCTCGAATCATCTAGTCAAGGTACTGGACGCGCCAGTCTCGCGAAGTGGGGGCCTCGTCGACTTCCATTGCTTCGGCCTCGTCCGCGGAGGTGGTCTCGAAGTCGATGTCCATGGGCTCGACCTCGTCCGCCGGGGGGTTCCTGCCGGAGGACCCAGCGGACG
Organism: Panicum virgatum; assembly: GCF_016808335.1. Lineage (NCBI taxonomy): Eukaryota > Viridiplantae > Streptophyta > Magnoliopsida > Poales > Poaceae > Panicum > Panicum virgatum. The sequence continues at coordinate 6,084,327 of NC_053145.1, forward strand.
AGGGGCCTAGCTCCGTCGGATCCTTGAACTCGACGGAGGGCTTGGTGATGTTGCGGGCGAAGATGTTCGGAGGGACAGTGGTTCGTCCCGAAGCGATCTTGGCTAACTCGTCGGCGTCCTCGTTGTACTTGCGCGGGACATGATTGAGCTCTAGGCCGTCGAACTTGTCTTCGAGGCGGCGCACTACATTGTAGTACGCCTCCATCTTCGGCTCGTGGCAGCTAGACTCCTTCATGACTTGGTCGACGACGAGTTGAGAGTCGCCACGCGAGTCGAGGCATTTGACGCCGAGCTCGATGGCGATGCAGAGGCCACTGAGGAGGGCCTCGCACTCCGCCATGTTGTTAGAGGCGGGGAAATGCAAACGTATCACATACCGCATGTGTTCTCCGAGGGTTGAGATGAAGAGTTGGCCGGCTCCAGCGCCGGTTTTCATCACCGATCCGTCGAAGTACACTGTCCAGCATTCGCCCTGGATTTGCGGTGGAGGTAGCTGAGTGTCCGTCCACTCAGCCATGAAGTCGGCCAAGATTTGGGACTTGATCACCTTGCGGGGGGCGTAGGTGAGTGTTTCTCCCATCAGTTCCACAGACCATTTGGCAATTCTACCCTCGGCTTCCCGGTTGCGGGCTATCTCTCCCAAGGGGAAAGACGAGACCACGGTGACGGGATGAGCCTCGAAGTAGTGGCACAACTTGCGCTGAGCCAAAACCACTGCGTAGAGCAGCTTTTGAATCTACGGATAGCGTGTCTTAGTTTCAGACAACACCTCGCTGATGTAGTACACCGGCCGTTGGACGGGCAGAGCATGACCCTCCTCTTGTCTTTCGACCACGATCACCGCGCTGACCACTCGGGTCGTCGCAGCTACGTACAGATAGAGGGGCTCGCCGTCCGTAGGCGGTGTGAGAATGGGGGCACGAGTGAGCGATGCCTTCAGCCTTTCGAGGGCTTCTTGAGCTTCGGGGGTCCACGCGAAGTGCTCGGTTTTTCTCAAGAGTCGATACAGGGGTAAGCCTTTCTCGCCGAGACGCGAGATGAACCGGCTGAGGGACGCTAGGCATCCCATGACCCTCTGTACCCCCTTTAGGTCTCGGATCGGTCCCATCCGAGTGATGGCCGAGACTTTGTCAGGGTTGGGTTCGATGCCCCGTTGGGAGACGATGAAGCCCAAGAGCATGCCTCGAGGCACCCCGAACACGCACTTCTCGGGGTTAAGTTTTACCCCTTTGGCCCGTAGGCAATCGAATGCGATCCTGAGATCAGCAACCAGGTCGTCCGCCTTCCTGGATTTCACAACGATGTCATCGACATATGCCTCTACGCTGCACCCAAGATGGCCTCCGAAAACGTGGAGCATACATCGCTGGTATGTGGCTCCCGCGTTTCTGAGGCCAAAGGGCATCGTGACGTAGCAGTACATGCCGAAGGGTGTGATAAAAGAAGTCACGAGGTGGTCGGACTCTTTCATCTTGATTTGGTGGTAACCGGAATAGGCATCAAGAAAGGATAGGAGTTCACATCCCGCAGTAGTATCTACAATCTGATCAATTCGTGGCAAAGGAAAGGGAACCTTCGGACATGTCTTATTTAAACTAGTGTAATCTACACACATCCTCCAGTTTCCACTCTTTTTCTTCACTAATACTGGATTAGCTAGCCACTCGGGATGGAATACCTCTTTGATGAATCCGGCCGCCAGAAGTTTCTGCAACTCCTCACCGATCGCCCGGCGCTTGAGCTCGTTGAAGCGTCGCAGGCGTTGCTTCACCGGCTTGGAGTTGGGTCGGACATCAAGGGAGTGCTCGGCAACCTCCCTCGGTATGCCAGGCATGTCCGAGGGGCTCCACGCAAAGATATCTGCGTTGGCACGGAGGAAATCGACGAGCACCACTTCCTATTTGTCGTCGAGGGTGACGCTGATCTGCAACGCCTTGTCGTTGGAGTGGCTCGGGTCGAGGGGCACCTTTTTGATACCCTCGGCGGGTTCGAAGCTCCCGGCGTGTCGGTGCGTGGAGTCCAAGGCCTCGCCTGCCATTTTGTCGAGGGTGGCTGCGAGGGCCTCGTCCTCCGCTTGAGCTTCCGTGCGCTCAACGCACTCGGCGTCGCACTCGTAGGCGTGCTCGAACGAAGAGCTGATGGTGATGATGCCCTTTGGACCCGGCACATTGAGCTTGAGGTAGGTGTAGTTGGGGACGGCCATAAACTTGGCGTAGCAAGGACGACCAAGGATGGCATGATAGGATCCTCGAAACCCTACCACCTCGAAAGTGAGTACCTCCTTGCGGAAGTTGGCTGCTGTGCCGAAGCACACAGGCAGATCGATCTGGCCGAGGGGTTGGACTCGCTTCCCCGGCGCGACGCCGTGGAATGGCGACTTGCTGGGGCGAAGCTTGTCTAGTCCGATCCCCATGAGCTCCAAGGTGGGGGCGTACATGATGTTGAGGCTGCTGCCTCCGTCCATTAGTACCTTGGAGAAGAGGGTGTTGCCGATGATGGGGTCGACAACGAGTGGATACTGTCCCGGATGCGGGACGTAGTCGGGGTGGTCCTCACGGCCAAAGGTGATGGTATCCTTCGACCAGTCGAGGTAGGATGGCGTGGCCTTTGTGACGGAAAAGACTTCGCGGCGCTCACGCTTGCGCTGCCGAGAAGTCATATTCGTCGTTGCCCCTCCAAAGATGAAGAAGGCGTTCTCCACTGGGGGGAACTCGTCATCTCCACCTTTGTCGCCAACATCCTTCTTCTTGTCTTCGTCGCGATGCGCGACGCGGTTGTAGTACTTCTTGAGCATTTCGCACTGCTCGAGGGTATGATTGACCGGGCCCTTGTGGTAAGGGCACGGCTTCTTGAGCATGTCGTCGAATTGGCCACCACCGCCTCGGGGGGGCCTCGAGGCCCTTTGCGGTCTGGGGTGGCGGCGAAGGCCTCCTCGGAGTCCTCTGCCTGCCCCGACCCGCGCTGGTTCGGTGGGACCGGCTTCTTTCCCTTCCTCCCCCGCTTCAGTTTCTTGGCGGGGGCGTTGGGCTTGACGGTGCCGCCCTCCGCAGGCGCATCGTCCTTGCGCTTGCTCGATTTGTCGTCGAAGATGGCACCAACAGCCTCCTCGCCGGCAGCATAGTTGGTGGCAGCGTCGAACAACTCATTGGTGCTGACGGGTCGGCTTCTCGCAAGCTCGTGCACCAGGTTCCTGCACGTCGTACCCTCGAGGAAAGCGTTGATGACCTCGACGTGGGTGACACTAGGGAGCTCGGTGCACTGCTTGGAGAAGCGTCGCACGTAGTCACGAAGGGACTCGCGAGGCTTCTGGCGACACCCTTTGAGATCCTAGGAATTCCTAGGGTGCACGTACGTGCCCTGGAAATTGCCCACGAAGATGTGGACTAAGTCGGCCCAGTTGTGGATCTGATCCGCAGGCAGGTGCTCGAGTCACGTTCGTGTGGCGTCAGCAAGATGAAGAGGAAGGTTGCGGATGATGACCGCGTCCTCTGTCGCGCCACCTAGCTGACACGCTAGGCGGTAGTCGTTGAGCCAGACTGCAGGATCAGTCTCGCCCGAGTACTTGACGAGGGTGTTTGGGTTGTCGAAAGTGCGGGGGAAAAGATGCAGTTCGAATCTCCCGGCTGAATACCCGGGTGCCCGGAGGCTCCGGGGACTCACTCCTGTCGTGCTCGGGGTCGAAGCGTCCACCCCGTTGAGGGGTGTACCTCCTGCCATTGACGACGTTGCGGGCGTCGCCGTCGCCAGCGTGACCATGAGTGTCACGGATTCGCTCCCTTACGGGAACTCTCCCGATGCGCTCGTGCACCGAGGGCGCCTGCGGACCGGGCACTACGGCTGCCTTGCCCTTCCCTGCTGGGGGTGTGTGCACAGAAACCTCGCTGTCCTGGTGCGTAGTCCCACCAGGCTGCTGCGGGGCCTTCGAGCGCATACGGGACGCGGAACTCTCGGCCTGCTGCACGACAGCTTGCTCGATGAGCTCCTGTGCCTCGCGGCGCAGGTTGAGGCCCACGGGTGTCGATGGCTCGGGCATAGCTTGGAGTAGATAAGCCGCAGTGGCGAGCTTTTCACCGGCCATTTGCAGTTCCGGAGATTTGTCGACGTTGTCGTCGGCCATGATGCGCTCCCGGGCGACACATCCCGCCGCCTGGGCGTGCGCACCTCGCACGGTACGCTGCTGCTCGAGTGCAGCGCACAGCTCCTGGGTTTGTTGACGCTGCTCGTCGAGCTTGGCTCGAAGCTCGTTGAGCTGCGCCAGCTGAGCTTGTCGCGCCGCCAAGCTTGATGAGGAAGGGGCTGCAGGCGGGACCACCGGTTGCTTTGACTGCGCGTCCGCCCCGCCGTCCCCGTCATTGCTTGGGGCGTTGTCATTCTGCTCGTCCGCAAGGTCCACCATGAAGCACTCCCGGGAATTATCGAAATACCCCTCGCTAGAGTCTTTGGAGCAGGTGAGACAGTAAGCCGTCGCCAGCTGGAACGAGCGAAGAGCGTCGGGGTTGCGAACCCCGAAGTAGTCCTCGGCCTCCTCGACCGTGAAGTTATTCATGAAGAAGTTGACGTCGTCGGCGATCGAGCTCGCCGTCTCGGGGTAGGTTTTGTCAGGAGACGACGCGATGAGGCTGCGGATCGACAGAAGATGATGACCTGGCGGATCCTCGTGCTCGATGAAGTTAGCGCTGGTTGACGAGGCGTGGGAGGCAGCGTTGCACATCCCGAAGGGGAAGGGCGACGACAAGGTCGAGCCCCCCCTGGGAGGCACTAGTGCCGCAGCAGGTGACGATGCCTGCGCAGATGATGCCGAAGCACGTGATGACGAGGCGGTGGCCCCACCGGTCATGACACTGAGTTGCAACATGCCAGCCTCGACCCTCGTGGGGGAGCAGTGGCATGCGGCGCGACGCCGCTCCACGCGCGCTTGTCGCGAATGCTGACCCGAGCGCCTGTTGCGCTGGGTTGGTGAAGTAGAAGCGACGGGGTTGCGTCCGGGGGAGAGGAACTGCATGAGGGAACCGTTGCCGGTTGCTCTAAACTCGAGACTCCTGAACGAGATCACGCGTCCTGCCGGGAGCGGATCCGAAACACCCATGGGGTATGGGTTGGATCTGCCCGCCATCATAGGAGATCAAATAGGAAAAAGAGAGGAAAATGTCACGCAGCTGCCCGTACCGGGCGCGCCAACTGTCGGTGTCCCGACCCGGGGGCCCGGATCCCAACTAGTAAATGTTGCGTGTTCCCTCGTCCCAGATGATGATGCAAGAGGCAATCACAGTAACACACGGTTTATCCTGGTTCCGGCCGCGGGGCCGTACGTCCAGCAAAGGGGGTGTGCGAGGGCACTGTATTATCTTGCACCCGGAGTGCTTGTAGTAGGGGGTACAAGCGAGGCGAGAGAGGGAGGGAAGCTCCCAAGTCTCAGTTAGAAGTGGAGTCGGCTGAGATGAGTGCTCAGTAGTCCCTGAACATCCTCTTGGAAGAGAGAAGTCAGAGAGATCCACCGAGTGAGAGTGTCAGAGCCCGTCCAAAGGAGGCCTACCTCCTCCTTTTATAGTCACAAGAATGGGCGGTGCACATGAGCGGGGGCATGGAAGTCGTCGTTTTCCCCTAAATTGCGGGGGTACAGTGGTCGGATACTGAAGGAAGTATACTGTGGGAAGGCGGCGCGCGTCGCTGTCGTCCTGGATTTCGGCCTTGGTCCTGCGAAGATCGCGCCGGTCGTCCTGCAGTGTCCCGGCGGTAGTAATGGCGCGGGACGGCCCCGGACCCCCTAGTCGGAGTGCGGGCGTGCACACTAGAAGGTCCGGGGGACACGTGGAGGTCCCGGACTCCTAAAGGGGGGAGGTCCGGGACTCCGTCCGTGCGCGCTGAGCGCTCCTCTCGGAAGGACACGTGACGTCGCCGGACCCCTTCCCCAGTGGGAGGCGAGTCCGGATGGTCGGTGTCGGCAGAACAGTAACGGGAGCAGTGCCGAGCCTGCCTTGAATCGCTTCGCATGTCCCACAGTGCCGCTACAGCATCCGGGATGGTGGAGCGGTGACCGAAGTCAGCGGATGGGACCCCGGTCACATCCACTGTGGGAGTGGCGGCCTGACGCCGTCCGTCCTGGGCGCCGTGGCAGAGTGGCTGGCCTTTAATGCCTTCGTGCGGACAGTGGTTGGGTGGCGGGGCTGTTTGTCCCTTGTGCCGAGGGGTGGCCTCGAGCGAGGCGGAGATGAGTCACCCGCTCGAGGATAGATCCGCTACCCTCGAGCGAGGCGGAGATTGTCCAGCGGGCCCGAGAGGAACCCTCGAGCGAGGCGGAGATCGTTCCGCGGGTTTGAGGGGGATGTGAATGGGCCGCACGCTGGGCTCCTTTGAGTCCTTTCCTTTCTTTCAGATTGGAAGGAGGCTGTGGGCCTTTGTGGGCCCAGTTGTCTTAATATGTGTTTGCATTTTAAAGCAATCTTAGTACCCCGATTAGGGTGTCCCTAATCGTGGTACCCGACAGATAGAAACATCGTCGAGCATCGGCTCCCGCTTAAGAAGGGATTTCGGCCGTTTCAGCAACCAGCACGTCAGATGAAGGCCAAAGTCCTAGAGGAGGTTAAGAAAGAGGTGCAAAAGATGCTGGATGCAGGATTCATCAGGCCATGTCGGTATGCATAGTGGATCTCCAGCGTGGTCCCTGTACAAAAGAAAGATGGCCGATGGCGAGTCTGCGTGGATTTCAGAGACCTCAAAAGAGCAACGCCAGAACATGAGTATCCGATGCCTGTTGCGGAAACATTGATCAATGCAGCGGCTGGTCATAAGATGATGAGTTTTATGGATGGTAATGCCGGCTACAACCAGATTTTTATGGCCCCAGAGGATGTACACAAGACCGCATTCAGAGTACCAGGCGCGGTCGGGTTGTTCGAGTACTTGGTCATGACTTTTGGATTGAAAAATGCCGGTGCAACGTATCAACGTTCCATGAATTATATTTTTCATGATCTCATCGGCAAGTTGGTAGAAATCTACATTGATGATATCGTGGTCAAGTCCACATCGGCTGAGGGACATCTGGAAGATTTGCGTTAGGTCTTGGAGCGGACTCGAAGGTTTGGGCTCAGAATGAACCCAAAGAAGTGTGCCTTTGGTGTATCGGCCGGTCAGTTCTTAGGATTACTGGTGCATGAGCGGGGAATCGAGATCGGCTTGAAGAGTCAGGAAGCTGTAAGGACAATGAGACCGCCTACTACGAAGAAGGATTTGTAGAAGCTCATCGGCAAAATCAACTTTGTCAGACGATTTATCTCCAATCTGTCTGGGCACATCGAGCCGTTCATGGGTTTAGTGAAAATCAAGTATGATGCTGAGTTTCGCTGGGGGCAAAACAATAGAAGGCTTTTGATGAAATCAAGGAATATTTATCGAAGCCTCCAGTGTTGGTTCCACCCCAGCAAGATAGGCCTTTCTACGTGTACCTGTCCGTGGGTGACACTTCCATTGCTTCAGTATTGGTTCAGAAGCACGACGGCCAGGAGAGGGTGGTTTTCTACCTCAGCAGGCGCATGTTGGACACCGAGACCAGGTACCTTGAGATCGAGAAGCTTTACCTCTGTTTATTCTTTACATGCACAAAGCTTCGTCATATTTTGCTCTCGGCGGAAACGATTGCCATCTGCAAATCGGATGTCATAAAGTATATGTTGTCGGCTCCAGTTCTGAAATGCCGGCTTGGAAAGTGGATGTTTGCATTATCGGAGTTCGATATCCGATATCAGCCTGCGAAGGCAGTCAAAGGACAGGCACTGGCGGATCTCGTGGCAGACAGGGTCAGCACCGATATAGCTGCACTGTTTATACGTCCCTGGGCCATGTTTTTTGACGGATCGGCATGCGATGATGGTTGCGGCATGGGAATTCTGTTGGTGTCACCTCGAGGGGTGACTTACTCTTTTTCCATCAGGATGACTGCTCCATGCACCAATAATTTAGTAGAATATGAAGCCGTGCGCAGAGGGATGGAATTACTCCTGGAGGCTGGTGCAGAAGCAGTGGAAGTATTTGGGGATTCGAAACTGGTGATTTCTCAGCTCACGGAAGAATATAAATGTGAGAGCGAGGCTCTTTTCCCAATATGGATGCAATACTGTGAGTTGATGTTACAATTCAGGTACTAATTTCCACTAGATACGCAGAACTCTGAACAATGAAGCCAATGATTTGGCACCGATGACTTCCGGTTACAAGGAAACAGCCGATGGAGTTGATGTGGAGGTTCAGTTTCTAGAACCTGGAGACTGGAGAGCCGATATCTTCAATTATTTGAAGGATTCGGCTCGGAGGGCACCCAGAAGGATAAGACTCAAAGGCATGAAGTATGTTCTGATTGGGGACGACATGTTCTACAGGACTTTGGAAGGGCTGCTACTTAAATGTTTGGGACCTGCAGAGTCGAATCGGCTCTTGCATGAGATTCATGAAGGAGCCTGCGGCACTCATCAATCGGCTCATAAGATGAAATGGTTGATTAGGCGATCGGGATATTACTGGCCTACCATGCTTGAATATTGCTTCAAATATTACAAGGGATGTCAGGCATGTCAGAGATTCGGCAAGATTCAGATAGTGCCGGCATCAGTAATGAATCCTATTGTTAAGCCGTAGCCGTTCAGGGGTTGGGCCATGGATATGATCGGCCAGATTAACCCGCCGTCTAGTAAAGGTCACCAATGGGTGTTAGCTGTTATAGATTATTTCACAAAATGGGTAGAGGCGGTACCCATGAGGTCGGTGGCATCAAAAGATGTGATCAATTTCGTCAAAGAGCACATCATTCATAGGTTTGGGATCCCTCAGACCATCACGACCGATGGAGGGTCGGTCTTTATTACGGAGGGATTTAGAAAGTTTGCCGATGACACAGGGTTCAAGCTGATCAGATCATCTCCATATTATGCCCAGGCTAATGGACAGGCTGAAGCATCCAACCAGAGCCTTATTAAGCTGATCAAGAGGAAGATCGATGAATATCCTAGGTGTTGGCATGAGGTGTTGTCAGAGGCTTTGTGGGCATATAGAATTTCGTGTCACGGATCCAACAAGACGTCACCATACCATCTGGTCTACGGTCAAGATGCTATGTTACCATGGGAGATCACGGCCGGATCAAGGCGTGTTCAGTTTCAGAATGATCTATCGGCTGAAGAGTATGCAGCCTTGATGAATGATAATGTGGAGGATCTTATAGAGATAAGACTTTGGTCGCTTGAGAAAATTAAGGAAAACAAGGCTAAAGTTGCTCGTGCATACAACAAAAAGGTCAGGCCAAAAGAATTCCAGGTTGGAGACTTAGTGTGGGAGGCAGTGTTACCATTGGGAACCAAATATAGAAAATATGGCAAGTGGTCTCCAACTTGGCACGGGCCGTACAAGGTTGATCAGATTTTACCTGGAAATGCATACATGCTTGAGGAGTTGGATGGTGTCAAGTTTTCTGTGGCTGTCAATGGCCAACACCTCAAGAAATATTTCCCGAGCAAGTGGGACAGCGAATTACAAAAGCCGATGAAGCCCATCTGGCTGCATTGCAATAGGCCAACACGTTGAGTTGGCCAGTAAAAAAAAGAAATCATGAGAGGCCAACACGTTGAGTTGGCCAGTAAAAAAAATCACGAAAGGCCAACACGTTGAGTTGGCCAGTAAAAAAAAGAGATAATATATGAGAAGCGAGACAGCCGATGTGTGACCATCGACTAAAGATGTTTTAAACAGTTATAAGTTTCAGGTTAACGGGCAATACTAAATGTTTCTTGAGCCTATCTATTAGTTCAGGAATTCTTCTATGGCATGGATGGCTTCTATGCGGACGACGTCTGCTCGTGCAATGATTGCTTCGTCATCCTTGTCATCGCCTGTTACTATCTGCCGACTCAAGGTGCTTATCTCTGCAAACTCTGCTTGTATCTGCTCGATCATTTCTTGGGTTTCTTGTTTGGAGTTTGCAATAGAAGCTTCCTCGGCCTGGATGAGTTTCTTGGTTGTGCAGACCTTTTCTTCGAGTTCTGCCAACTCTTTCTTCAGGAGGTCGAGTCGGTTCATGTTGGCAGACACGTAAGCTTTGATATCTAGAGTTGCCTTCTTCTGGTTGAGGGCATTGCACTTTTGAGCAATGTCAGCTTTCAGAGAGACTTGAGAACGACGTGCTTCTATTCTTTGTTGTGCTCTATTCACTTCTACTCGGAAGAATGGAAGATTGCTGGCTGGCCAAAGCTTGATTTGCAGTGGCTCCGGAAGTTGGGATTCTATTTGCTCGAAGATGTTCTTTGTTTCGCTGGAATCACCAACTAGAGCAGTAATTGGAGTAGAGAGCAGACGCTTGATATTCTGAAGCTGATTTGTAATTGTAATCGGCTGTTGTGGTGATTGCATTTCTGCATCTGATGCATTTAGACCCATTGATGCTGGGTCAAAGGAGAACAGGTCTGAAATGTTGAAGCCCTGCGATATAATGAAGATTAGTTGGGAGCGAAGTGCATTAATGGAGTGATCAGCTGATTTAAATCGGCTCATAAAGTTACCTGTTCTGAACGAGAAGTGATGATCGGTTCAAGTGCGACCGATCCAGTCGGTTTGGAGGTGACAACAAGGGCTTCGATTATGTCAGCCTGTTCGTCATGCACATCCGTCAGAGCATTGGAAGTTTCAGTTGCTCCAGTGTCAGCTTCATGAACGATGACTTCGTGTTGTACTGGGCTACTAGTATCAAGGATATCTTCAACTGCGTCCTGGAAATAAAATTACAGTCAACCAGAATACACATATACGCAATAAGGAAGAAGTTTTAGAAAGATGAGTTACCTGGTTGGTGTTAGACTCTGATGGACTCGGAGAGCCTTGTGCTGATTTCTTGATCACTCGCCTCGTGATCATCTTCATTTCTTAGTTAGAACTCGGGGGGCAACACTAGCAGAGGTTTGTCTTCGTTTAGAAGCCGACTGAAGTAAGTTTGGCTGAGCAGCCATTATTACTTTCTTCATTGATGGTGATCCCTTGCAGAAGAGGACATCGGGAGCAGTTGGGAGAAAGTGGAATGGTTCCCCGTTACTGGTCACGGGTTCTGGATCATCTTGTTGCTGTAAGCAGGGTTTGCAGGATTAGTCAAGTAAAGGGATAGAGGACTCAGAAAGGATGAGTACACAGATTCAGTACCTCTTCCTCGGGGATTACATATTCAGGATCAATTTGCTGCAGTCGAGGACCTAGAGCTTTTCTGAAGACATGAGTTTTCCATATTCTCCACCATGTGTAGAAGTCGATTCAAAAAGGATTGAAGGATAGATCGGCAGGTATTAGAATGTGGAGGTTGTCAAACATGCTGTAGCATCTTGAACTGGTGAGACCATCAGGCAGATCGGCTCTACTCTCCACCAAGTGGTGAATATGGAAGTGGGGAGGGACTTGTCCTAAGCCAAATTGCCGAGCTGCAACGACTAGTTGATAAGTCTCATATACTGGTTTGATGATTCTATTGGAAGTACTCATGCCAACAGGGAGAAAGCCAGGTCGAATCATCAAGGAATATAGATGCCGAGTGCTGTCGTCATCGGCAAAACTATCCAGTCTAAAGGCAGTTGGGTTCTCAAAAGCTTCAGATTCAGTGAATGGAAAATAGAGTGGATTCTCTAGACCTTTGTAGAAAACTCTGAACCAGTTTGTTGTGTCTGTTGGATTCAGTTTGCTGCCAGGGAGGCTGAATAAGGCTTGGCCATAGCTAGTGCATCTAATTAGCTTGCCGTTTTTGTCGGGAAAGGAGTTCTTGGTTAGGCTTTGAAAGTTTGGGATTTGATGCTGAAAGTAAAGTTGTGCCCATAACTGAATAAACCACCAAGGGCCTCCAGTTCTGAGTTTCCTTTGATTGAGCAAATTGGTGGTCATTAGGTGGAGACATCTGTATGTTTCTCTGAGGAAAAGTTTGCCTAGGCCGGTGCGGTTACCATGGGCCAGGTGGTAGGCCAAAGGAAGGCAATTCTTAGTTGGAGCTAAGGACCGCAGAAGATAAAATGTTCTAACCAGATATTTAAAAAGGTTGTGTGTTCCTTTTCAGTTACTGGACCTTTTGTTTTCATGTGCTGGTTCATGTAAGTGCCCCAGTTTGTGCAGTTTGCCTTGGATGAAAGTTTAAAGGGAACTTCTGCCATTTTGTGGGCAGCAGAATTAGGGGATCCAATATCTAGGCCATTGATCATGGTAACATCTAGCAGAGTAGGGGTCATGGAACCATGGCCAAAGAGGAAACAGTTCAGGGCATCAGACCAAAAATAGCCGATGGTTTTCAGAAGATTCTCATCTTTGTCAATGGGGGATAATGATAAGCTAAGTGCATCGGCTATGTTCAATTCCTGCCATAAGGGCATATAAGATTTTGCTACTCTGTTGTACCATGTAGTCCAGCTCTCAGGGGGGTTAGGCCAGGCTCTTAAGCAGTCGGCCCAGAGGTTCAAATCAATGTTTTGACTTGTGAAATGGATCCTATTTGCTTCACAAGAAATTAAATATGTGGGATTTTCATGAGTTCGTGGGCCAAGACAAAAGGATTTAGGATTGGAAGGATGCGGCAGAAGAATGTCTGACACCTGAAGTTCAGAGATTCAGAAATTTACAATGTGGTGTCACATTTCAGAGTTTAATTTGTTGGAGGCTCAACAAGCTTGAAAAAGTCAAAAGAGTAGGCTGAATATTACCTTCAGGCCGAAGATTGCCGCTTCATTGATTGCAGAATTCATTGTCTGAGCTGCAGAATCCGCCATGGTTCAGATCTGCTGACTTAGGGTTTGGTTGTTTTGTGGGGTCTGATTCGAATTCTGGATGATTTTGCGAGTTTTGCAGGAATTTATGGAGCGGGGTTCTCGAATTACGCTCGGACTTGGAGTGTCTATTACGAGTCAGATTCAGCGTGGAAGTGGTGTTCTATTCTTATGCGGATTGCTTCCAATTTTGAAATCCATCGGCTTTTCGACATTAGTAAAGCCTGATACGATGCCATCAGCTTTTTTGGGTGAGATTCAAACAAACGAGATAAAGAAAAGATTTCATTAAAGGTTAGATTTTTTACAAGCAAGAAGCCGATTTGACAAAGGATAATTCCTTCGGCTTTACAGTCCTACTACTACTCTACTACCTACACCTACTACTCGTAGGTACCTAGTACCTACGGCGCTTGGGGCTTCGAGCCGGTGCATCTCCGCCGTCGCTGTCATCATCGTCGTCGTCGTCATCATCGCTGGCGCCGTCGAAGGCGCTGCTTCCACCGTCGGTCTCGGCGTCATCGCTCCAGCCCCCGCAGCCGCCGCTCTCCTCCTCGCTGTCCTCCTCGGAGGACCCGAGGAACCGGAAGGGCTTTCCGCCCATCGGTTCATCGTCGCTGGAGGGGGAGCCGATCTCCTCTTCCGAGGATGAATCGGCTCCATCCGAGGTGGAGTCTTCTTCGCTGTTGCTCTCCAACTCCTCCTGGAACAGGAGTTGGAGGTCTTCGCCTTCCGTCTGGGGCTCGTCGTCTTCGGAGGCGATCCTAAAGTCGAACTCCTCTGCATCCCAATGCAGAGGAACGAGCACCTCGCATGCCGCCGCCGGGTTGCACTGCGGCGTCAGCTCCCGACTCTCTGGAACGGAGTCAAGGGAGGAGGCAGAAAGGTCCGAAGAAGAAGGGGAAGAAGGAGGGGAAGGAGAATGGCCGATGGTGTTGGAGCCGGAAGAGGAGGAGATCGCCATGGCTACTGGCTACTGAAGGTTGGGGTTTTTTCTGTGCTACTTGGCTTTGGGAGGAAGATGAGTTTGCCATGAAGAGAGCCGATTCGGGATGAGATTAAATAGTAAAAGATGGAAGACGGATCGGCAGTTTCACATTCTACGAGGAGCCAGTTGCAGAGACGTTGCGTCTTCCTTGGTAGTTGCAGCGGTTTTTAATGAGTATTAACGGGAAGATGAAGCAACGGAGTGGTTTTGAAATTATCATTGCCAAAACCAGTGGCATGTGTTATCGCCATAAATTAACAGGGTTAATTAATGGGCCGTAAGCGAGTTGGGCTTGAAGTAGAAGTTTAAGAAGGCTTGTAAATCGGCTCCTGCGCGAGTATTTGGGCCATGTGGTCCATGTATCTTTAGATTCAGTTTAGATTAGAGTCCATTTTGGACGCGATTAGGTTAGATTGTTTCCCAAGTCTCCGGACTATAAATATGTACCCTATGATATTCGTAAGAAAGAGAACGTCATCACATTTCGCAAACAACAACTCTCGGCGCACCGCCACCCCTAATTCTAGGGTTTCATCCAAGTAAGCGCCATGCTGCCCTGATCGCTTCTTGCGATCAGGGCAGTATTGTTCTTGCTTTTACCTTGGTATTACTCGTACTGAAGAGTTTTTTATGGCGAGTAATGCTAGTTATCTTGATGTTTGTAGCATGATTTTTAGTAGATTTATCATGTTCTTATTGTTTACCATCTACGAATATCATGTTTTTTCTCTATGTATTCACGCTTGATCTTAAGCTAATTCTCATTGCAGAGGGTTAGTTGCGTAGAGTTAACACCTTTCTTTTTTTTCTATCTAGTAGATCCGATCTGTTATGGTTTGTTCTTATTTTATAAGGATTGGCTCAATATCTGTTAGGTTAGGCCCTGCAAACGGATTGGATGTTCCGGTGATGTAATAGATGCTTTATTTTAGCCTTAATAGGGATTGTTCTGGGAATCGGCTCTCGCTAGTTCTTAGGCCTCTGTTTTGGGTTATGGTTTAGTTATCTGTTGCGTTCGCTAGGCCTAGTTACGTGTAGGATGTTCCGATCTAGCAGTGAGGCTTTTACCGTCATGGATTAGATCAGCTAGATTTAATTGAAGCAAGTTTTCCATAATTATTTGCTTTATTCATCAATATCTGGATAGATGCAGATCCAATCTGACACCGGGACTCGATCGGCTCTTTTAAGCCGATGCAAGAGTCGTCCCGGGGAGCCGACCACGGCTCGGACTTACGTTTCCACATGTTTGTGTATGCAGGCAATTCGTCGCAAGGACGTTCGCACCTTACATTCTCCGGAATCTTCGGCGTGTGCCGGATTGCGGGCCGTTGTCCGAGGAAGCAGTGCCTGCCAGCGCCCCGGCGACCTCCCGGCTCTTCGTGTTGCCTGTCGCTACTCGCCGGTGGGTTTTGACCGACAACACCACGATACCTGAAATAACCGAAAACCCCGAAGAACAGCTCAGTCCAAGCATTTTCAGTCAGCCCAACCCACCAAACCACTTTACCTTTCCCAGCCCAGCCTACCAAACCTCTTTAGCTTCCCATCCCAGCCCACCAAACTAGTAACCCGACGCCCAGGACTTCGTCTCCCACCATCCCACGCACGGACGCGCCGCCAGCCCCATCTCCTACTCAGTGCTGCCCAACATCTCTCCATCCCCCCCCTTCCATCTCTCCGCCGGAGCAGGCGGCCAGAAGCGAGTCCGCGCCCGCCGAATCCGACTCCTCCATGCCCCGACTCCAGCAGTCCCGATGGTGGCGGCGGCGGCGGCGGGTGGACCTTTGGCGGCGGCGGCAAGAGGCCAGAAGCTCGAGTCTGCGTCGCCGGTGCCAAATCTGCCTCCTCTCATGGCCCTGTCTCCCGCTCCCGGCTCCGCAGTGCTGCAGGCGGCGGCGGCGGGTGGGACTTCGCCGCTTCGGGCCTTCAGTGGTGGTGGTGGCGGCCGAGTACCTGGTCGCACGGCACGCCTACTCCGCCTCGCGCTGGGAGCGCAGAGCCGCGGGTGCCAGTGGCCGGTCGGCCGCAACACATGCGGGGAGGGACGGCGTCGAGCTCGAGCGGCGGCATTGCACAAGGGTGGTTCGGGTTGTTCGGGTAAATCCGAACCCGAACCTGAAATGTCGGATACCCGAAATGTCGGGTTTTGTTTATTTCGACGAAATCTCATGTTAGAGTTTTCAAAACCCAAAATTTGAAAAATCCGACCCGAAATTTTCAAGTAGCCCGAACGCCCAAGCCTCGACAGATTTATCATTTTTTATCTTTTCTTTTATATCCCATTTTCTTTTTTCTCAACAATTCTCGCCTTTTCTACTCAAATAGTTTATAAAACTGTTGTAACCTATATGAGAACTAATGCCGTATCACGTGAACCTTATTGTGGTACTATTTACCTATATATATTAAGGGAACATATCAGGTGCAAATCAATCTCTTCGTGCAAACCGTGCAAACTCAAATCTGGGCTACTGGATCAACATCCAAGGGGCATGGGGGATTGGATAATTTTATGGTACTATCTACCTATATATTATCTACAGTTGTAACTGTCGTATTGAATCGAACATTTGAAGTGGTTATGTAATTTGTTATTCCCGCTTTTTAAGTACCAGTTTTCAACCCGTTGTCGATACGCTTCCGATCGATTTGTACCGAATCTGATATCCCGCACAACCGATTCATTTTTTCTACCAAGCTTTTTTATTTCCTTTTCCGTTTCTGAATAAAAATATGAAAACAAAAATGATTAGAGTCTTCTTCCGACCGATCCTGACCGTTTTCATCCCTAGCTAGCTAGGGATCCCACACTACTAAAAAAATGATTTAATGCGACCTTTTTCTTAGCACCTCTTAGGTGGGCATAAAAAGTAACTGTCTCTATTAATGCCCAGCATTAACCGAGGTGGTCATTTATTATTAACCGAGATGGTTAAGAAAACCGCCTGGCAAAATCGATTAACAGAGCCGGTCACTATTAATATGATAGTCTCTGTTAATACACTTATTTTCGAAGACGGGTCGGTTATAAAGGCCCGCTTCAGTTAATGGGTCAAGCCAAATAAATACTCATATACTCGAGCCAAACCCTAACCACTCAATCTCTCCCTCCCTCCAATCTCTCTCCCTCCGTCCCCGCGGCTCTCTCTCCCGCACTACTACAAAAAAAAAGGATTAATTGTGACCCTTTAAAAAGGCCTCAAGGCTGGCAAGGAAAAAAACCGCCTAAGTAAATGTCTAGTTTTAACTGACGCGGTCAGTACTTATTAAACAAAACGGTTACTACAATCGCCTCTCCAAATATATTAACAGAGAGAGTCACCGCTATTAATCGAGATAGTTACGACAACCGCCTCTCAAAATACATTAACCGAGACGATCATCGTTACGCAACCGCCTCGGTAAATAAAGCCCAGCCTATTTACCCAGCAAGCCCAATTAGGAGCACACATATACAACTATTACCCTTCCCAACAAACCCTAACTCTATCCTCTCCTCACCCTTCTCCTCTCCATCTTTCTCCCCAAGCCCCCCTCGGCCCTGTCGTAGGCGGCTCGAGGCCGACCCTACTTTAGCGGAGCGCGGCGCAGCAGGAGAAAAGGCCGGCGGCCGCGGGCGGGCCTGACACAACGGTGGCGGGCGCGGCGCATAGAGCTCGGAACCGGCGTCCCCGCCGAGCGCACGGCCAAGGCGGCCGGTGGCGGCGGCAGCCTGGTGGAGGCGCGGAGCGCGGACGCGGCAGCGGCCACGGGCGAGCGGTGGCACGGAGCGCCGAGGCGGCACGATGGGCTCGCTGGCCGGTATTGGGCTCAGCGGGCTTTTTCATATCTTTTGGTTTTTTCTAATGTATTAACAGAGGCGGACAATAAACCGCCTCTGTTAATGCTTATTTACGGTGACGATATATTAGAGACGATTAGGTGTGTCCGCCTTCGTAAATCATTTTCAACCGTCTCTGATAAGATTTATGTAGTAGTGCCGCGCGGCTCAGATCCGTCGCCGCTCTACTCGTGCCCGCTCTCCTCCGCTCGTGCTCGACGGCCGCTCTCCTCATGACCGCAGTCCCTCCCTCCCTCTGCTTGTGCTCGGGAACCGCGGCGGGCGGCGCCAGACGGGGCGGCCGCAGGCGGTCGTGGCAGATGGCGTAGGCCGTGCGTGGGCAGGCGGCGTCTGCGCGCGGCGGGCGAACTGCGGCTGCAGCGAGTGGCATCCTAGATGGGCCTGGCGGGTCCGCGATGGGCTCAGCATGCTAGTCACGTTTTTTTAAATTTTTTTATTTAATTAACTGATGCGGACATATACCTGACTCACAGAATAGGTTATTTACCGTGACTTTTGATATGAGGCGGTTGTAAAAATCGTCTTTGTTAATCACTTTTGCCCACCCCATTTAAGTTTTTTTAGTAGTGCCATCACTTTCGATCCGCATCAGGCCCTGTTTGGTTTGGGCACTAGCAAATGTAGCACAAATTTTGACCAATAATTAGAAATACTAAATAAAGTCAGTTTACAAAACTAACTCCACAACCCCAGCGCTACTTCGCGAGACGAATCTAATGAGGCATTTGATCACATAATTAGATGATGATTACTATAGCATACTGTAGCCAATTATTAATTAATTATCGTTATTAGATTCGTTGCGAAAAGTTACACTCATCCGTGAAGTGATTTTGCAAATAAACTTTATTTAGTACTCCATACATAAAAAAACCGTGGTAGTAACTAGCACAGAGAAACCAAACCGCGAGTCCAACGATTTTCCATCGGTGCTTGCTTGCTGACCTGACCGGACATGTGGAATTTGCCGCTGCTGACCGCTGAGCTGACAATTCCAACCAAAAAAAAAAGACCGCTGAGCTGACAATTCCAAAAAAAAGACCGCTGAGCTGACCGCTAACCCGTTCGACGGGCTTGAAAAATAAACACTGGACTTGCTGTTCGACTAATCGACTCGACGTGCCAATCCAGCACGAGGCAGAAAAGTTTGAACGCTCCGGCTCATCGTTTGATCCCAGCCTCACTCTCCAAAAGTATGCCGTCGCCTGCCACTGCAAGGAACCAGAAGAGACTTTTTTCTGCCTGCGATTGCCGGGAAGGCATCACTCACAGAAGATCGACGACAAGAGGGAAATTATTGTCAGAATCAATATCGCCCGAGACGTGGACCAGCAACCTTCGTACAATACAACGAGGCTGTGTTTAGTTCGGATTTTGGTATGTAGCATATTTCGTTGTTATTTGATAATTAATATTTAATTATAGACTAATTAAGTTTAAAAAATTCATCTTGTATGAAATAGTTAGACTATGTAATTAGTTATTTTTTCAACTAGATTTAATGTTCTATGCATGTGTCTAAAGATTTGATGTGACGGATATTGTAGGAAATTTTTTGAAAACTAAACATAGCCTGAAGTTGCTGGAAAGGAATCTCCAAAGTGCCTGCAACATCAACAAGCCAACAACAGCCTGCAACGTTGATGGTTATGTCTGAACTCCGAAGAAGACTGTTAACAGTTAGTTACTCAAAAGCAGAAAATTCAATGTTTTCTACAATGTGGTCAGACCCTTTTGAAGGCTAGTTTTCAGTACCGAGAGCCTCAAACAATCTCCACTACTACAAAAACTAATTAACAGTGATCTTTTTTTAGCAGCTCTGAGACGGGCTTAAAAAATAACCGTCTCTGTTAATGCCCAGCATTTACTGAGGCGGTCACTTCTTATTAACCGATGCAGTTACAAAAACCGCATCGCAAAACTCATTAACATAGACGATCAATGTTAACATGACCGTCTCTGTTAATACTCCTATTTTCAGAAAGGAAGCAAGAGAAAAGAATTATTTGTCCAGTTCCTAGTGACCAATCACATACAGCTTGGGCTGAAGATTTACCTGGGTTAAGTTTCATCATCCTGATCATCTCTAATTAATTAAGTATCCAACTATTTCATCAGGGGTGATTTTGTCTGAAATAATTGAAATAGATTAGGCGAGGAGTAAACATATTATCACACACGTATAACATCATAATACATACAGTCGAATGCAACTGCAAAAAAAAAAAATATAACATATGCTCTATATGCTCATGCTCCTGTAATGGGCTATTTGTAGGTCTACATTCCGACCACTAACAGCAAACAAATGCGGTAGCAGACTTACCTTAGATCCACAGGAGAGGAGCACTGGCGACCTTCAAACATCACTCGCCGTGCCGTCGCCACTTCTTTCGGCCGCCGCCACCAGGGAACGGGACAGGAAAGGGATGTGTGGTCTGGGGCCGGTGGAGTAAAAGGATAAGACAAGGGTACGGGAGTCTTTTCGCACACGCTGTCCACGCTGGCCAGCCTACGTGGAGCGCCACGTCGACAAATTTGGCAAAAGATGATGAAACCTTCTCTCTCCGGTGGCAAATATGTAGGGCATTTGTAAAGCTGGCATTTTAATGCTGGCCGTTCGTAAGGATGGCAAAATATTAAATATTCCTAGAATCTGTGTTAAGTATGAACGGCACGGCAAAATTAACTGTTTGTGTGGTGGGCCTAGTCCTCGTTGTGTTGGACCTCTGATTTCTTCCTTTAATTTGTCGGGAATATGGATGAGTGGCCTGCTGCCCAAATTTTGTTGGGTATGGCTGATAGAATTGATACCTTTAAAATGAAGTGCGGTCATGATTTCTAAAATGAACTGATTTTTTGAAGTGGCAACTAACATAATTTATTGTTATTTTTAGTGTAATTGGTATGAAATTAATTGACAAACCATTTTACATGTTTGCTAAACTATGGACATATAAGTTATTGCTCATCCATGCATGTGTACTTAATCTGTATAGTTGCACATGGTATGTATGTTTACTCTGAGACAGTTTTTCATATATTTATAGTTGTGCAGTAGTGTAATTTAGAAGTGTATATAGCTGTAGGTCGTTTATGATTTTCGTTAGGTAATTCTATACTTCTGTACCATCTATTGCAGAGAAGTATATATATAGTGAAAAAAAGGATTGCTGATGCTACATTCATCATGAAAAACTATATTTAATTAGTATCATACTTACCAAATTTAGGTCCAAAATCGCTTCAAATCCTGCTGAGCATCTCATTTATCATGCATATTGTTCCTGACCATGAAATTGACATTATAAAAATATGATTTCAAACATGAATCTAGCTCAAATTCTTGGCCTAATTTTGGTCAATAAAAGATTTGGATACTCGGTTGCGCATGCGCCTTCGAAAAAGAGGAGGGACTGGTAGGATAAAACATAAATGGTTGATAGAATTGATACCTTTAAAATGAAGTGCGGTCATGATTTCTAAAATGAACTGATTTTTTTAAGTGGCAACTAACATAATTTATTGTTATTTTTAGTGTAATTGGTATGAAATTAATTGACAAACCATTTTACATGTTTGCTAAACCTTGGAAATATAAGTTATTGCTCATACATGCATTTGTACTTAATCTCTATAGTGGCACATGGTATGTATGTATGTGTGTTTATTTACTCTGAGATAGTTTTTCATACATTTATAGTGGTAGAGTAGTGTAATTTAGAAGCGTATATAGCTATAGGTCGTTTATTTTCATTAGGTAATTCTTAACTTTTGTACCATCTATTGCAAAGAATACATAGAGTGACAAAAAAAAAGGATTGCCGATGCTACATTCATCGTGAAAAAACTAATTTTTAATTAGTATCATACTTACCAAATTTAGGTCCAAAATCGCTTCAAAACCCTGCTGAGTATCTCATTTATCGTGCATATTGTTCCTAACCATGAAATTGACACCATATAAAAATAATTTCCAACATGAATCTAGTTCAAACTCTTAGCCTAATTTTGGTCAAATAAAAAAAGATTAGGACATTCGGTCACGTACACGCATTCCAAAAAGAGGAGGAACTCGTAGAGTGGTACGATAATATATATATATATAAATGTTTGCCCACCATAAATTTCAGCACATCCAGACATTTAGGTCTCCTCCAAAGGTCGACTCCAAGCTAGCTCATGCAGTTTTTTCCTCTGACGTGGAAGAAAGAGAATGATGCGCTAGCGCGCCTACAACTACAACTCTACAAGATATGGGCTCGCACAACTCCCATAAACCCCCAGTCTGACCAACTGACCCGTATCCCTTTAAATACTATGCATCTGTTGATTTTTCTTTATTTTATTCCCTCTCACATCCACATGAACCGGCTCTTTGGCCACATCTTTGGAGACGGCCTTAGGCTATCCGCAGTGGGTACTCTACCCTTTCCTCTATCCGATTCTGAAGTAAAGTTTTAGCGTAAAAACCACCGCAGCGGCGTACTGCATCACGAACAGTAAAATTGAGGATAGCTCCGCTTCCGCCAAATCTACCGAGATAGAGGGCGTGCGCTACCTCGCCTCCGGACCCACTCACAACCGCCTCGCGCCCGGACCTCCTCCTAGCAGAGCGTCCACATCCGGCCAGCCGCACATCCGCTGTTCCCCCGCTGCTTCTGCGCCCCGCCGCGTGCCCCCTGTCCTGCACCGCCGCCGCCGGATGGGGACGGAGCTCGAAGCGAGCGCGGATGTCATGAGGCCACGAGCTCCAAGGGACGGCGCGCGAGCGCGACGGCATCGGAGGTTGCGGAAGAGGAGCTCGTGCCGGTCCACACCGCACGAGAGGTCGCCGAGCAGAGGACGCGCGCCGCCACCTCGATCCGCCGCACGGGAGCTTGCCATGGCCATGGCCCGCCTCCGCGCCCCGCAGGCGCGTGCGTGCTCGATCTGCTGCCGCTATGTCGCGCACAGGCCGCCTTGTCGCGTGCCCGCCGGCGAGGGAGATGAGGGAGGGAGGCGCCGGCCGCCAGGGAGGGATGGAGGTGGGGCAGCGCGCTGGGCGGTGAGGGGGCCGACGGAGTTCGAGGTGAGGGGCTGTGAAGCTCGCGTGGAGGGAGGCGTGGCGGAGAGGTGCCGGCGCGCATGGAGGGAGCGGCGGCGGAGAGGCGCAGGCGTGCCGCGGCTCCGGCTCCCCCGCCGCCGGCCGGTCTAGGCCTCCGCGCGGCAGCCTTGCACCCGCCCCGGATCCGCTCCCGCCTTGTGCGTTTCGCGGCCGAGCCGGCCCTCGCGCCCCGCGACAGTGGCTCCTCCACCGCCGGGCGAAGTGGCCTCCGACGAGGGGGTGGAGAGGAAGCGGAGGAGGGGCCACCGCGCCCCGGAGCCGCCGCTGCGCGCTGCTCCCTCCTCCCGGTGTGGATTCAGCCGGCGCGGCCATGGATGCGGCGAGGGAGGGGGAGGTAGGGGGAGGAGAGGAGGGAGCGCCGGCGAGAGGGAAACACAGAGGGGAGAGAATGGGAGGGAGGGAGGGGAGGGCGCGGGGGAGAACTGGAGGGAGGAGAGAGAGAACGGGGAGGGAGATAGAGTAGTAAAAAAATCTGACATATGAGTCCCACCTCGTGGTAGTTGATATAGAGTAGATATAGATGATGAATGGGTGCAATGAAACTGAAGATAGAGGAAAAAAATCTTGATGACTAAGACAAAATATTTTTGTTAGAGGATGAGTTTAAAGTACGAGGAGTGCGGATAGACTTAATGTTGTGCTCCTGTTATTTTCCTGCAGCGAGAGCTGCTAGTACAGTGTCGCCGCTGTATCGTGGGCATGCATGCAATGCCATGGCTGGGAGCCTGGGACACGTCACCAATCATGCAGAGAAAAGGCACGTGCCAATTGACCGGTACTCGTAACAGAGTTTAACTTTTCGGCAAAATTTCGGTTTTTTTTTCGTTTCCGCTAGTTGCCGGGATTCGAAATTTCGGTATTTTTCGATATATTTCGTTTCAAAATTCAAAATTCAACAAATTTCGTTCGAAATTCGCCGAAATTCGCCGAAATTCCGGAACGGAATTCTGTTTCCGCCGATCACCGGGATTTCACCGGAAAACGAAATGGTTAACCCTGACTCGTACTAGCGCTGCAAGCCAACTGGACCATCGGAGCGGCGCCGGCGGTGAAGCAGCCGGCGACTATGGCGCGGTTGCTCATCACCTCCGGCGCGGGTTCCTGCGCTGGCGTGGGGCGGCCGCTGCTCCGCCGTGCCCAGTTTAGGAAACCCTTGCAGTGCGCCGTCCAGAACGCGCGGTCCGGCCCGCCGGTCTCCGCCACCGTCCGCCGCGCGTCCTCGCTGACGCTCGCCGGGATGGCGCTCTGGTCAGTGAGGCGGTCGATGAGGTTGTGGAGGATGTCGGTGGTGTACTCGGGGTGGCCCTGGATGCCCAGCGCGTGCTCCCCCACCGCGAACGCCTCCACGCGCGTCTTCTCCGAGTAGGCCAGCACCGTCGCCGCCGGCGGGAGCTCCCACACCTCGTCCTGGTGGACCTCGATGACGGAGGCGCTCGAGGGAAGCTCACCGAGACCTCCGAGGAACTCGAAGCCCTTCAAATCTTGCGCGAAGGTCACCTTCTTCACCCCGACGTCCCATCCATTCCGCGCCTTGCCGATCTTGCCCCCTAACGCCCGGCACAAGACCTAATGATCACAGATTCCAGACACGAAAGGAACATCAGAAGGAATCCAATCAGCACGTACGGCATGCTCCAGCTCACTCACTTGGTGTCCGAAGCAGATGCCGAGGACCCGCTTCTCCATAGCGTGGAGCGTCTGGATGAGCGCGCAGAGGCGGGCGACCCAGGGGTCGTCGCCGTACGCGTCGTGCGGGCTGCCGCTGACCACGAAGCCGTCGTACGACGCCAGGTCCTCCGGCGCCGGGAACTCGCCGGCGATCACGCGGAAGCAGTCCCACCTCTCGCCGCCCTCCTCCCCGGCAGCGCCGCTGCCGCCGAACGCGGCGACGAAGACGCTGTAGTACCCGCCGTACACCTTGCTGGCGTACTCCGAGTCCCACAGCGCCAGCAGCAGCGCGTACCGCCTCCTGCCGCCAGTCCCCGCGGCCGCCGGCTTCGCCGTCGTCGTCGCAGCTGTCATCGCCGGTCTAGAGGAAGCCATGCGCACAGCTGATCCTCGGATCGTTCCAGCCTTCCAGCACCAGGTAGCTGTGTGTTTCGAGCTCGCAATTGCTCCGATCTGCAGGTGCTCCGATTTATGCCTCGCGAGCGCGCGTAGTAGCCGTGGATCGGAGATGGGGCTCGGGTCACGATCACGGATCATCGCTTGCGAAGAACGTGAGCTTTTGTTTAACATATCGGGCGCCGCCCCGACGAAGTGGGCCTCGTGCGAACTGCGTCTCGCCGCGGCGCACGGGGACCCGCCGGCCGGCCACGACCACGACGCGCGCCGGCCGGGATGGAAATGGAATGGAATCCGTGGGGAACGACGCGGCCGAGCATGCATTTATGTGCCTTTGGCGGCCGGAGACTCGGAGATTCGGGCAGTTGATTACGGGAAGGAAAGTAGGAGCTGATTGGTTCGTTCAATATGCCGGCGACCGTGCAGTTACTTTCGTTCTGTTAAGCAGTGTTTTTCTTTCACACCAAATCAGCATCAGTCATCAGCCAGCAACCAACCAACAATATTTTTCTCTTACAACAAATTAGCACCAGCTATCAGCCACAGCCAGTTGAATTGTCAGTTGATCGAGTAACACGAGACTGTCGGAAAGACATGGTTGGCAACTTGGCATTGTTACTTATGCGTGATTAGGAGTTGAGGGCATGTCTGCTTCTCACTTTCTCAGTATAGGGTCACAATCAGTTGCCACATCACACGATGGTGTCGCCAAAATAAACAACAAAGAGGTCAGATCAACGAAAATGAAACCTAGCTTTTTGGCCTGCTTTTGCCTACGGCCGCGTCAAATGTCAAAAGCCAGGAGACATGTAGGCACGGCACTCCTATTAATAAATACTAGTGGTACAATATCATTCAATGATTCAATCGTGATTAGGCATTCCGTTTGTGGTTATTTTTGTTAGGTATATCAAGTATGACTGTAGCTGTTTTATTGGCATGCACTATTGTGTTGATAGCTAGCTTGGTAAAACGACATGAAAGATACGATATCTATCCATATGGTTGAGCATTTGGACTGCTAGTTGTTGGCATGAGATCAAGAAGTAGAACAAGAAGATCCATCTTCCAGTGGAGATATAATTCATGGAGTTGACAAGGAAAAAATTTGTAATGTTTGGCTGACTGTGTGCCAGTGGTGCAGCTGTTGATTGATAATTTATTAGCCTATAGAATAGAATTTCTTTTTTGAGGGCGATTAGCCTATAGAAAGTTAGAAACAGGAGTGCAGGACATGCCATCAGCTTGTGAGTAGTAGGGTCTCGATCAATTAGGTTGCTGAATCACGTCATGGTTGTCAGCAAATTATATAATTAAACAACAAACAACTCATCAGTGGAAACTTGCCCTGCTTTAACGTGCCTAAATCGCTGTCAAGGACACGCCAACAATGAGCGGACACAGAGAACCTCCTCTATATGATATACTCCTACTATTAGTGGTATGAAACATCTCCAATGATAATAGTATGAAACATCGTCTCCCATGATTCCATGAAATGGAGGATTTTTTAAGCGAGTATTACCCTTGTTACGGTGGATTATGATTTTAGTGATCAAATGATAATATATTGGGAGAAGTCTAGTTTACACCCCCCGAACTATCGCATAAGTCCGATTTTCAACTCTTAACTATAAAACCGGATAACACATGCCGTTCAACTGTCAGAACCGTCCAAATTTGACCTTGGGTGGTTTCCAAGGTAGTTTTACATTTTATGAGAATTAAAAATATTCAAATTTAAACTTAAATATTCATAAGTAATTCATTTTGATCAAAAAATATGAAAGGGGTATTAAAAGTTTTCTAAAAATGTAACCTATCTATATATTGCCATGATACATCTCAGTAATTCAGATCAAAAAATTTTATTTTCATAATATTTGTTTACTTTTAGTTAAGCCTATTATTTTTAAATAACTAAGCTTCAAATAGAGCAATTGTAGATATGTCACACTTTTAGAAAATTTTTTGTACTAGTTTCATATTTTTCTGATTTAAAGTGGATTAGATTTTATTTTTATAGATCTAATTAGAATTTTAACTTTTTTAGAAAATATAAGACCACCTTGAAAACCACCACAATCTCCAAATTTGTACGGTTTCGATAGTTGGATGGTCTATACTATCCGGTTTTGTAATTGAAGGTTGAAATCAGACGTCGGCGATAATTCGAGGGTGTAATTCGGACTTCTCCCTAACATATTTAGTGGAACTATCACATTTCTCAAATATATATGTTCGTAGGTATCATATATAGATACAATATATGAGGAGTCGTCAAAGCGGAGACCTAAGATTGGATTCAATAGGCAAGATCCGGCCATTGTGATTATATTGTTAACCAAGATAAATTCAATACTCTAATAAAATCAAGAAGAACGGTGCAGCGGTATGGTGGGGTGAAGTATCATGAAGTTTGTACACACCAAAGTATCTAGAACCATATTCAAGTCAACGCCTCTCCTACCATGCGGCGAAAAGGCTGCTACTACGTACGCGCAACTCCAGCAAAGCTAGCGCTGCGAGCCAACAAGTTGACCATTGGAGCGGCGGCCGGCGGCGGCGCTACCGAAGCAGCCGGTGGCGGCGAGGCTGGTCATCATCACCTCCGGCGCCGTGTCACGCACCGGCGCAGCAGGCCGCGGGCTGCTTCCTCCACCTCCGAGAAACCGCTTGCAGAGGCCCATCCAGAACGCGCGGTCAGGGCAGTCGGTGACGGCGAGGCTGGTCATCATCGCCTCCGGCGCCATGTCACGCACCGGCGGAGGCCGCGGGCTGCTGCTTTCTCCACCTCTGAGAAACCTCTTGCAGAGGCCCGTCCAGAACACGCGGTCAGGGCCGCCGGTCTCCGCCACCGTCCGTCGCGCCTCATCGCCGACGCTCGCCGGGATGGCGCTCTGGCCGGTGAGGCGGTCGATGAGGTTGTGGAGGATGTCGGCGGTGTACTCCGGGTGGCCCTGGATGCCTAGCGCGTGCTCGCCCACCGCGAACGCCTCCACGCGCGTCTTCTCCGAGTAGGCCAGCGCCGTCGCCCCCGGCGGGAGCTCCCACACCTCGTCCTGGTGGACCTCGACGAGGGAGGCGCTCGACGGGAGCTCCTCGAGACCTCCCAGGAAGCCGAAGCCCTCCAGGTCCCGCACGAAGGTCACCTTCTTCACCCCGACGTCCCACCCGTGCCGCGCCTTGCCGACCCTCCCGCCCAGCGCCCGGCACAGGACCTGGTGGCCGAAGCAGACGCCGAGGACCCGCTTCTCCATGGCGTGGAGCGTCCGGAGGAGCGCGCAGAGGCGGCGGACCCAGGGCTCCTCGCCGTACGCGTCGTGCGGGCTGCCGCTGACCACGAAGCCGTCGTACGACGCCAGGTCCTCCGGCGCCGGGAACTCGCCGGCAATCACGCGGAAGCAGTCCCACCTCTCGCCCTCCTCCCCGAACGCGGCGACGAAGACGTTCCGGTACCCGCCGTACACATTCTTTGCGTACTCCGAGTCCCACAGCGCCAGCAGCAGCGCGTACCGCCTCCGGCCGCTCCCGGCTGCCACGGGCATCGTCGTCTTCGCCGCCACCGCCATCGTTAGTTGTGGGCCGGGCTTGCTGTGGACAGAACACAGAAGCTACTCGATCAGCTAGTAGTAGCTAGCTATTCGAGCTTCGATTCACACTCTGAGCTGCGTGCTTCGGCCTTCGAGTTCTTCGAGCTTGTGAACTGTGATGATGCGAAGCCCTCGGATCCGAGGCTCCTATTTAACTTGCCGCGATGCGCGTGGCCGTGGAGCTGGCTTCTTCTCCACTCTCCCAGGACTAGTCACGGACTCACGGTCGCTTGCTTGTGAAGCACGTGGACTTTTATTATAACCAAAGTACCAACAAACTTTCCACGCCAAAGCGAGTGGGGATCGATCATCCGGTACGCGCGCGCGTGCAAATTGCGGCGAACAGGAACCGGAAGCGGCGGACACGGTCGTCGACCCGGCCAGCCGGCATCAGTCCAATGCCAATAGTAGAAATGTCGGAGTCACGAGCACTAAATGTTATAGGGGCCTTCCTAATTAGCGCGCGCCCCATAACGGTTGCTGGCAATTCATTGGGGGTCGCTAATTTACGGTCGACCGTACGGAGCCTCTCCGTACGGTCGATTTTCAGACATTATTTTTTTTGTCATTTATAGTAAGTTTTTTGTCATTTTTTGACGAAAAAAAATTAGAAAAAATTTGGAGGAGCAGCAAAATTTTCAAAGAAAAATTGGAGAGAGAAAAAAAATTTAGAAGAAAATCAAAGAAAAAATGAAGAGCAGAAATTTTTTTCAAAAAAATTGTACGAAATAAATTCAAAAAAAACAAGAGAAAAAATTTACATAAAAAATAAAAATCTCAGGTAAAAAATGAAAAGAAAGAAAAAAATGGAAAAAAACCGTCGTCCTCCTCACCGGCGGGGGAGCGCGCGGCCCAGGGAAGCGGCGGCCGCCGCATCCAGGGAGGCGGATCTGGCGGCGGCGGCTCCGGAGCGCGCGGCGCGCGGAGGCGGATCCGGCGGCAGCGGCGGATCCAGCGGCTCGCGGCGGCGGGGAGCTCGGATCCGGCGGCGGTAGCGCTCATGGAGGCGGCGGCG
Organism: Panicum virgatum; assembly: GCF_016808335.1. Lineage (NCBI taxonomy): Eukaryota > Viridiplantae > Streptophyta > Magnoliopsida > Poales > Poaceae > Panicum > Panicum virgatum. The sequence continues at coordinate 6,113,708 of NC_053145.1, forward strand.
CTCAGTAGGGGAGGGAGCGCGGCTTCAAAGGAGGAAGGGAGAGGCGGCGGCGCGCGGCTGCGGTGGCGGGGAGGCGGCGGCGCGCAGAAGAGAGGAAATGGAAGGGGACCGGGGGGAAGAAACATAAGAGGAGAAAGGAGGCAAGAGCACGGGAGGAATGAAGGAGGAAGACTGGTGAATTATTAGGGTCACCCACGTGTGGTCGTCGACCGTGAGGAAGGCTGCTCACGGTCTCGCAGAACCAGCATCAGGCAATTCATCAGACAGCGTTCGCGCTGTTCTACTGCTACATTCTTTCCTTAATCTCTTTTGTGGCTTTCCTTTAAAATCAAGGTGGACAATGAATCTATAAGGCTAATCTCGTAGGAGTGTTATAGAAGTGTCATGGACATTAAATTTGCTAACATGTACCAATAGTATGAGGAAAGAGGAGAGAAAAGTGTCATGAAATGTGAGAGAAGTGTCATCACCATGACACTCTACTGGCACAGTTCTCAAGTTTACAGTCTTGATAACCGTGTCGATGACACTCCCACTGAGACTGGCCTAACTAGCCGGCTCCTGCATGCGCACTCTTGCCCCTCGCCGTAGCAAATACGTGTCTCCACACTCCATGCTATACCATCCACTAGGACATCGCGGTACTCATTTGTTTTTACCATACAATATAAAAAAATACAAATAAAAGTGTAACACGACTTATATGAACATACACTATATATAAAATATTTGTGAACAAAAATCATTTCAAAAAGTTGTACAACAAAAAAATACATAAACTTATATATCTATAAAAGAACATATTTTATGTTCATAAGTTGTGCATAAAAAGCAAAAAAAATATGTATATAAGTTTTGCGATAATAAAATTTAGGTTCATAAGTTGTGCAGATAAGTGTTTGGACAAAAAGATTATGATAAAATAGAAGCAAAAATGAAGACCGAACCTTTTGAATAAAATGAGATAAAATAAAAAAACATGCTGGCGGCTGGGGAATATGCCGGCACCACACTCAGGATGCTAGGGCTCGTCACGTAAGTTTGTTGCTGCCGCACAACATAGGAGCACTGTCACGTGAAAAACTAAAAGCTATTTTGGGAGCCACGTACATGTACAATAGCCCGAGCCACCGTGGTAGGAAATCGTGCGCTCGTACGCTTGCTAGCGCACGCGTGTGGAGTTGGATTTCCGATAGAGTTATTTATGAGAAGAGAGGATAGAGAGTTTTATAAGATGGTAGAGGAATGCCATAAGTGCACAATTACCAAATTTTCAGTCTTGGATGCTATAACACGCCCCATTGAGATTGACATCAGTAGCATCTCTCAGAGCTAGTGTGGAAGGAGAGTAACCGTTGCCTTATGCCATCCATTCTCCACCTGATGACTACTGGATTCCTTCTCGGTTTTCTAGTGCACAACCTTATTAGCCAAGTGAAATTTTAGCCTAAATAAGGGTCCAGTTCGAAATGGAAATGAGTTGAGCTCGAGATTTGTAACTATAAATCACGAAACAGAAAAGCAACACCATACTTTAGTGTACAATTAAATAAGCATATTTTACTTTAGTTTTTTTCGAAAATTTCGTGCATTAAATAACCAACATAATCTCTAGCAAATGCCAATATAGATTTTTTACAGATAACCTAGAGTTTACACGCCACTAAATCTCCACCAAAAGTCATCGGTTAGCATAGCTTAGCATTCAATTTTCGCCAAGTCTCAATTTCAAAAGCTTACACTTCTAAAATCTTCCTTTGTGATAACATGAAATGGAAAGTTTGTGACAAGTGAAGAACATGATTGTGTTCAAGGGATCAGATCAAACACATCAAAATTCCCTTCCACTCGATCTAATGTAAGATCCACTCGAACTTGACAACATGTTCTTGTTTCTGATCAGGGATTCTTGTGACATGATCCCTCTTGTCATGTTCTTGATGGCCTTCCTTGGTACAAACATCGTCTATATGAGTTGCCTTTCCATTATACAAACTTTCATTAGTGTACCTTCTTCTGACCTCAAAACCTACATGACCATGGTGTTCTGCCCAAATTCCACTAACTCTTAGGCTCCTAGCTAAGTTTATGAAAAAGAAGAGAAAAGTTTGTTTTATCCCCCCCCCCCCTAAACTTGTCACCGAATCTAAAAAACAACCTCAAACTCAAAAACCAGAAATCTTGCAAACCTCAACTTTCAATTCCGATCAAATTACCCAACTTGACCATTTCAAAGTTGTTTTCTATGGTGGTTTTGCTTATGTGGTAACATGACCCACATGTTGAAGTCCACCTCATCGAATGTGTGGTAGTGGACCCCACTTGTAAGAAATTTATTCCCTCCTTCTCCTCTTTCTCCTGCCCTCTCTTTTCTGCTCCAAGATGGCACTTATTGGGCGCAGAGCTCTTAGGTAGCACCTATGGAAAATGAACACCGATGAAGCAAAGCAAATCAACTGCAAATTGGCGGTCCGACCACCTTAGCAGAGGTTAAGCAGGTTGTCGAGGCGCTCGGTGCCGTAGACGGTGGCTCTGGCTGCAGAGGCGGAGGGGTCATCATCATCAGAGGCAAGACTGAGATTACATAGGTGGTGGATGGGGCAGGGTAGGGATGAACTAGTATGGGTCATAGGGCTGACATGTGGGTCCTATTACCACGTAAGCAAAACAATCATATTGAAACGGTGATAGGTAATTTGACCCGCTTGAAAGTTGAGGTACACATACGATTTTTGGTTTTAAGTTTAGAGTTATTTTTCAGGTTCGGTTCGGTGATAAGTTCAGGTGGTAAAATAGACTTTTCTTGAAAGAAAGAAAAAATAAGAAAAACAAATACGAAAGGAACTACGGGCCACTTTTGGCCTCTTAGAGGCAAAGCCTTGAGCCCATTTTGGATCCAAATCACGTTCACGCCCAACAATTTAGAGAGCCCACGATCTCGGGAGTACTGCCGTTGCCCCAAGGCACGGCCCATGACGGCCCTACCCACTAGACTTGGGGTCCGGTTTACCACTAGGGATGGCAACGGGTACAAACCCGTTAGAGATCACTAATCCAAACCTGCATCCGCCAGGATAAAATCGTACCCGTTAAAAAATCCATACCCGTCGCGGGTATGATTTCATGTCCGTACCCGTACCCGTACCCGTGCGGGTTTTTTTTTACCCACGGGTTTCCCGTACCCGATAGAAGAAGCAACAAAATTTAATAGAAAACATAAACAAATACACAATGCATTATAGCCAAATGAGTCTATGAATAGGTAATCATTGATGGGAATGAAAGTACATGAGCCTAAGTCTCTCTTAACATGTGATTGAATCTTATTTTGATACAAGACCTTGTGACATTAGTATTTTAGGTTATATATTGTCGGGTTTATTGTACTCACGGGTTTGCGGGTTTGGATACTTGAAGAACAAACCCGCACCAGTAAACTCGACGGGTACGAAGTTTATCCCTTTAAGAAACCCGCGGGTATAAAATTTAGTCTATGCTCGCACGCTAATAGAGCAAAAACTCATCGGATTTCGATAACTGTTGCCATCCCTATTCACCACCCCCAAGCCCTCCGCGTTTCGCGTTTCAGGGCTTGTTTGGTTCCGGGACTTTTTTCAAAAGTCCCTATTACATCAAAAGGAATCTTACTATTTTATAGTATTAAATAAAATATGTTTATAAATGTTTTTTGACAGCTGAGTGCTTTTTCGCGAGACGAATCTAATGAGCCTAATTAATCGATGATTGGCTACAGTGATGCTACAGTAACCATTCGCTAATCATAGATTAAGATACCTCATTAGATTCGTCTCGCAGTTTAGCCCCAGTGTTCTGCAGTTAGTTTTATAATTAATATTTATTTAATACTTCTAAATATTAAAAAGTCCCTAAGATTTTTTTGAAGTCCCTGCTTCTGAACACCCCCTCAGTTTCGCCCCAACTCCGGAGGAGCCTTCCGCGCGACGCTCCCCAGGGCTCCACCACACCTAAAACCCTAGACCACTCGCGGGAGCGGAGCGGAGGGGAGCCTCGCCCGTCTTAGATTCCGCCTGGCACCGGCGCGGCCACATCCGCCGCCATGAGGCTGACGGTGAAGACCCTCAAGGGCACGCACTTCGAGATCCGGGTGCAGCCCAACGACACGGTGAGCCGTCCCGATCCCCATTCCGTTTTGATTTTTTTTTCTCGTGCTTCGGATGGGGTCGCCGAGTGGTTTCGAGTGGTTGTGGAGCCTCATATTAACGATTCGCGATGAGCTGTATGTCGTTTTGAGGGATTCTACGGTGCTAGTGTCAGGTCATTGTTGTGGGCAGGGCGCGTGATTTATGCTGGCGCTCTATACGGGAAGGATTCCTACAGGAGCTGTCCGTTTCGCCGCAGATGCGTGTTCCTGTTCTGTGTGCTCTGCTGTTAGGAGCTTTTGATAGAATGCAGCTGGGAATGTGATTTATGTAATGATGGAGTTGGAGTAGCATTGGTAGTTTGGTACTGGAGAATAAGGTCCGCAGCTGGTGTTCCTTGTGGTGTAGGATTTGGGGCTTATTGTTCCGATCGCTGCCGTTACGGGGTGTTAATGCTGTCCTTGGGATGGTGTAGGCTTTGTAGCTTGGAGCTAGCAGTTTCTCCTTGTACTGTGTTACTTGCAACTTGTTCAGAAGTAGGAGCACGTGATTATCCGTTTATGGGACTGGTCTCTGTTGCGTGTGCAGACCATGGCATATATTTGGCAAGTGCTGGATTACTGTGCTGTATTTATTGTTGGTAAATGGTTTTGGCGGTGCTGTAGGAGTGGTTGCCAGAGCAAAAATTAAATGCAAAGATTATTATAACCGTTATCCACCTACAATGGAGTTAAAGGGGATCGGGTCCAATGTTTCACTGAAATAAGGAAGTTTGGCTTAGATGAGAAGAATCGAAATTCGGGAGATGAAGGGAAGACACATGCTCTTGGGCCCATTTGGGTTTATGCTGCTGCCCTTTGTTGTCTGGAATGCAGGCACACCAAGGTCTTAGATGTATCATGATTGCCTGCTTGCTGTGTTTGTGATAATAGACTCCTAGTTGAAGGTGTTTTATTGGCATTTGTAATTGTGTCAAGTTATGCTAACTGTTGCTTTTTTATCAGATTATGGCTGTGAAGAAAAACATTGAAGAGAAACAAGGAAAGGATAGCTATCCATGGGGTCAACAACTGCTAATTTTCAACGGGCAGGTTTTGAAAGATGAAAGTACATTGGATGAGAACAAAGTCAGTGAAGATGGCTTTCTAGTTGTCATGCTCAGTAAGGTTGTCTTCCAGTATTACTATGTGCTATATATCTCATAGGAACCTTTTCAATTATATATCACTTATTTGACTAAAATTTTAGTGTGACAATTATTACAACTTGATATAGTAAGGAAAACTTTATTCACAATTTACTAATGCAAAGTTTCCCTGTTCCACATTGACCCTACCATAGTATTGGCTTAGGGTATGTTTGGTTGCTAACCACACCTTGCCACACTTAAGTTTGGCAAGTGTGGCAAAGAATTTGGCCGCCACAGATTTTCTTGCCTAAGGGAATCTTGCCACACTTTTAGTTTCTATGACATATGGAGCCCAAAAGAATCTTGCCTAAGCTTGGTTACCAACCAAACACCTACCAACTTGGTCAAACTTACCAACGTGTGAGGAAAGGGCAATTTAGATACAAAATTTAACAGTAATTCTCCAATAACAAATCTGCCTGTAATATTTTTTTGGTCTGCATTGATTCTTTTTAGTCTCCCTGACGTCTTTCTTTGGCATGGTTTAATACTATTATTACTTCCTACGCAGCATCTATACTAGACATTACTCCTTGTATATCACAGTATAAGAGTACATGATATATGGCAATACGCATTCTGATGCTGGCTGTTCCTTGAATAATATGTGTAATGGAGAATATCTGTTGGTTATGTTACCACATTATTCATCATTTTCCTGCAATGCTTGTACATTTAGTCTGTTTCTTATAAATGCATGATTATCTGCTCTCTCTGCAGAGCAAAACATCTGGTTCCAGTGGAGCCTCGTCTGCCCAGGTAAAGTTATTCCTTTTAGGGGGGTGGAAACACAAACTGCCAGCTTACATACTGACTGCATGAACCTTTGCTAGCCCTCAAGCACTCCTGCAACCAGGCAGCCACCTCCTGTAGAACCTCCACGACAAGCTCCGCAACCCCTGTGAGTCTCTTGCTGGCGTTTCCTTTTCATTTTATTTTTACCTCTTCATTCATTTACATGGAGTGTTGCTTCAACTAATGGGATGAATCTATTATTCGTTTTGCAGGATGGCAGCAGCTACAACATCTCAGACTGAAGGATCTCCTGCACAGTATGTAATCCGGTCTGCCACTCATACATATGTGCTTTGGGCTCTTTTGACCACTTATAAAAATCCCTCCCTCCCTCACCCACCCACACACACCTTCAGAGAGAAGCATTTCTGAAATTATTTGCAGTATTGAATCTTGCAACCTTGGGGGGAAAAAACCTCCATAGTGCTAGCAAGTAGCAACACATAAGCGGTTAAATCAGCTGATATTATCATGTGTGCAAAGGGATAGCGCAAAATAAAATCTCCCAACTTCTCCATGGAAATGTAAATATGACCCAGTAGGCCAGTACAAGCTGCAAAAACCCAATTATCAAAACACATAATAAGGACATGCAATGTTACAACTGTATAACATAATGGAATGAAATTTTGGATTGGGAAAAAATGAAAGCCACTCCAAACAGAAAGTAGGAAGCTAGGCCCCAAACCCCCCTGAAACTTAGAAGACATATACGATGTGTTCTTATGATTCCAGACCATTCATGTCCATTTATTGCATTTAGTGATTATGCTGACGTATACTTATTTCTTTTTGTTAGGGCCCCTTCAAACACATATGACAATGCAGCATCAAATCTACTAGCAGGAAGCAATCTTGACACAATGATTAACCAGCTAATGGAGATGGGTGGAGGCAGTTGGGACAGAGATAAAGTCCAAAGGGCTCTTCGTGCTGCTTACAACAACCCAGAACGTGCTGTTGAATACCTGTACTCTGTATGTATTTGTTTTGCCCTTCATGTTTTTTGGATTGAATCCAATTTTCTGCTTGTAAGGGATGAATTTTGTTTATCTCAAACATTAGGGTATTCCAGTAACAGCTGAAGTTGTTGTTCCAGTTGGTGTTCAAGGAGGAAACACAACTGATCAACCTCCTACAGGGGAAGCCGATCTCTCTGGGATTCCAAACAGTGCTCCATTAAATCTTTTCCCGCAGGTTTACTACTTTCTTGGTTCAGTCACTGCATATTGAAACATGTGTTGACCAATTGCACAATTCAACAGGCGGGTTCCAATGCGGGAGGTGGTGCTGGAGGTGGACCACTTGAGTTTCTTAGAAACAACCAACAGGTTCTCATAGTTTAAATTTTGTCATTTATGGTTTTAGCTATTATTTTCCATAGCTAAAAACCTAAATATATTAGAAATACAATGCACCCATGGGCACTTCCTCTTTTTTCTCGAATACCGGACACGTCCTCTTGGGCTCAGGCCTATCAATGTAGGTGATATTCTAACATATTGGTAAGTTGTAACTTGTAACAGCGTCATCCCATCCCTTGTGCCTCAACACTTACTTCCCCAGTAGTGTTACTGTGCCATCTTGTGCTAGGACTGACCTCATCCTATTATGGTGTGAGCATGAGCTTTGTCGGACTTGTCATTAAACCTTCTGTTGTGATCTTTGCTTTCAATAAAGCAGGGCCAAGCTGGCCTTTGGTCTAAAAAAAACTTCTGTTGTCGAAAGACTAGTACCTGTTTCCTTGTAAGTAAATGAAAACCTCATTGTTCTAGTTAGGGATTAATAGCATCTCAATTTTTTTGCAGTTTCAAGCACTTAGGGAAATGGTCCAAACAAATCCACAAATCTTGCAGGTTTTGCACTGTTACTTTGAATTGCATTCCATGGTTTCTTGTGTAGCACCTGCCTAAATGTTGTGCTGGTATCATTTTATAGCCTATGCTCCAGGAATTGAGCAAGCAGAATCCTCAAATTCTAAGGTTGATTCAGGAGAATCATGCTGAGTTCCTTCAGTTAATAAATGAGCCCTTTGAAGATGGCGAGGGGTAAATATTCTCTTATTTGCTTGATTATTTTTTCCATTCTATTCGCTTTGAGTTCTTTGTCTGCCTCATCACCACTTGCCAACTGGTGTAGATTCCTTGTACTCCCTCCGTCCCAAATTTTGCTATGTATCTAGAAAAGCCAAAACGACTAATAATTTGGGACAGAGGGAGTATTTTGTTGTTGTAAATTCCTATTCACTGATTTTCTATGAATAGATATAGTAGTGTCTGATTTCATCTATCCCACTTCCTAAAAATCTCTAGGGACTTCTTAGAACAACCTGAGCAGGATGAAATGCCTCATGCTATCAATGTTACACCAGAGGAGCAGGAGGCCATTGGACGGGTACATATAACACAGTCAACTCTCTGCTTACTGCATTGATATCTGAAATATCATATCATCGCACTGTGACTTCGTTTTCATATATTTCAGCTTGAATCCATGGGGTTTGAGAGAGCACGTGTCATAGAGGCATTCTTTGCCTGTGACAGGAATGAGGAGCTAGCTGCAAACTATCTTCTTGAGCATGCTGGTGAGGAAGATTGAGCAGGAATAGTTTGCAGTCGGTGAGAACTCTGCCATCCTCATGCTGATTTTCCTTCTGTGAACTGATATGGCAAATAGTTCACATCTGAAAGGATGTTTTTTCCCTTTAACCTTGACAGCCTTTTCTGGACATCTGACCCAAATTGATTGAGATTGCGACACTGCCTCGGAAGTTCTGAATGACGAAGCAAGGTCGAGAAGGAGCTGACACTCTGAATTGATCCCTTGTGCGAGACCCCATATTACATGTCGCCTTATACATTCAAATTAAATACATGTAATAGAATGGTTCTGTCGTGTATTTCCGTTGTTGCCTTCTGCCGTTCTCTAGTGGCAGTGGTGCAGCTGTTGATTGATATAGTATTTGATTAGCCTATACAATTACGAGTTCAGGACATGTCAGCTAGTGAGTAGTCTCGGTTAGGCTTCTGAATCATGTCGTGGTGGTCAGACAATATAATTAAACAACAAACAGGTCATCAGTGGAAACTTGTCCTGCTTTAATTTGCCTAAATTCCTTGTCCAGATTGCCAACAATGAGCGGACACGGAGAAGCCCAGATATATAATATATTCCTAATAGTAGTGGTACAAAACATCTCCAGTGATTCTCTGCTAATGGAGGATTTTAAGCGAATATTACCGGTGGATTGTGATTTTAAATTTTTGATGATCAAATGATAACATAGTTACTGAAACTGTTACCGCATTGCACATTTCTCCAATTTGTATTTTTGTAGGTATCACCTATACAATATAGGAGTTGTCGCCAAAGTGAGGACCTAAAAGCAACTCCATCATACTCTCTAAATTTGGAGGGTGGAATAAAAAAACCATGCTCCAACAAACTTTCTAGTAAAGCCCCCGTTTTGGGGAGGTCTCCATTCCTCCACCCTCTACTTATGGAGGATCTCTAGGGAACCAAACTTTCTAGTAAAGCCTCCGTTTTGGGGAGGTCTCCATTCCTCCACCCTCTACTTATGGAGGATCTCTAGGGAACCTTCTATTCACCGACAAATGTATCCTACACTTTAGATCAAAAGAACACTATAGATCAAAAGAAAAGGGTGAGATTTAGAGACCACAGCTAGAGTTGAGATTAAAAAACTAGTCTAAAAAAATAGAGGAAGCCCTTAATAAGTAGAGGGTCTGATTTAAGAGAGCTGTTGCTAAAGATGCTCTAAGATTGGATTCATTTGGGCAAGATCCGGCCATGATGATTGTTAACCAAGATATGAAAATCAAGAACGATGCATTCGGTAGGTTGGAGCTAGGGATGGCAACGGGTCAAGTAACGTGCGGGTAGAGCAAATACCCGCCCGCGATAATACCCGAAACTACAAGACATACCCGTATCCGCAAAGTCTAGCGGGTAAAATTTTATACCCGTACCCATACCCACCGGGTATGGGTCGGGTTTCGGGTACCCATCGGGTATTTTAATAATAGCATAAATAACCTATAATTTAGGCGTATTGACTAGTTTGTTTTGAATTTATAATCCATACAAGCGAACGCAAAGCATTAGCAAAATAGAGAACTAAACGGATCATCTTGCACCATTTTTTCTTATCTTCAACATCTATTTTGTAGTTGTATGTAAGTAAATTCGTTCAATTCTAGTTATGTATTTCATCTAAAAATGCAACAATGATCATAAGCTTCACTACAAATAATAAGTAAAACGTCAATGTCATTTCCACACCTACTAGTTCACACAATCTCACTATCAGTTTATTTAGTTCATACAATCACAAGAAAATAAGATATAAAATTTGTGAATGAATCTATACCCGTGCTCATACCCGCGGGTAAAATTTCATACCCATACCCTCACCCATCGCGTCGGGTACCCGCACCCGCGGGTAAAATTGCCATCTCTAGTTGGAGCAAAATATCTTGAAACTTGTGCACACCAAAGTATCTTCATCGGAGCATTACACAGAAGAATTATGTTGAAGTCAACGCCTCGCCCATGCAATATCATCGCTGTGTTCGTTTGGCTGTGGCTGATGGCTGGTGCTGATTTGTTATGAGAGAACAGTACTGCTGACTGGCTGGTAGCTGGTGGTTGGTGCTGATTTAGTATGAGAGAATAGTACTGCTGGTTGGTTGGTTGACAAGCCAAGCGAACACAGCGCATGCCGCGAAAAAGGCTGCTACGTACGTGCAATTCCAGCAAAACTAGCGCTGCTAGCCAATCACACACCAAAGTTTGTGATTAAAGGCAGTCACTGGCTTATACATGTAAGATCCTTAAGAGATATAGTTTCCAACAGTTAAAGTAAGACACGAACTTCCTTAAAAAAACACTATTGTAACTCTTACGTCTGCATAGGCTTACGCATTGTTAGCTTTACTGATTTAGGAAAGCTCCCGGTACACAGGAGGACTTGGCATTTTAACGGGAGGTGAAGAGATCTAGTAGAAGTTTTGTATGAGTTTGGTTAACTGTCAATGGGGCAGCCGTGGATTATTAGCATAGAGATTAGCAGTTCATCAGGGCATGCCAGCTTGAGAGCAGGGTCGCAATCAGGTTGCTGAATGCTGAATCACGTGACCGTGTGTCGGCAAATTGAACAACAAAGGGATCAGTGAAAACTTGCCCGTGTCATTTGTCGAGCGTCAACTGTGAGGAGAAAATAGACAATTACCCACATAGATGTCACACCTAAATATACTAATAAAGTGTGCACATATGCAGCTACCGTGGCCAACTTTTAAAGGGATATAAATGGAACAGTTGTAATACACTATCAGAACGCCCAGATATACTATCGAGTAATTAAAATACAACCTTAGACATGTAAGATGCAGTATGTGAACAATTGAGAAATGCACTATTGAAACATTTATGATATACTATCGAAATAATTAAACTCCATTCAAAATAAATAAATATGTCAGTTCAAGAATAGAAAACAGAGAAAAGATAAACAAAAAATCTGTAAAATATTTAATTAACCAAGACTAGAAACAAATAAAGAGAAAGAAGAAAGAAAGATATATAAAGAGAAAAAGGAAAAAAGAGAAATAAAAACAAGAACAAGGCAACCTTATCTCTAGGAGTCGGTCCAAATTCCACTAACTCTTAGCTGGGTCTATGAAAAAGAAAGAAAAAACGAAAAAACAGATACGAAATGCGACCTGAGCCACTTTTGGCCTATTCAGAGGCAAAAGGCTTCAGCCCATGTTAGATCCAAATCACGGTCATGATCCAGAGCGGTTTTTTTATTTTTTTATTTTTTATTTCCGTTTTTTATAAAAATATATTTTCGATTTGGAAATTTACAGAAATATACCCCGGCCGCCCCGCTGCCGGGCGACCGGGACCTGGCCGCCCGGCTGCCGGGCGGCAGGGACTTAAACGCAAAAAAAAGAAAAAAAAATTGCAGACAGGTCCCTGGGGCCGGTCGCCCGGCAGCGGGGCGGCCGGCCCCCCTGGCCGCCCAGCAGCTGGGCGGCCGGCTCTACCACCCCTATATAAGGGTTGGCTGGTCCCCCCACCCCTCATTTGCATCACTACAATTCCAGAAACAAAGAAAAAAGAGAGAGGGAGGGAGAGAGGCGAAGCCCTGCCGGATTTTCGAGCCGGCGACTGCAGGTAACCAAAATTCTTCTACGCTTTACAAATAGCATGATTGTGTGTTCAGATATGTCGAGCAAATATTTTTGTTGTAATTATTTTTGTTGAAACACAATCAATTTAATATCATGATTCTGTGTCCAGATATGTCGAGCAAGATTCGTTTTCAAGTTCATTATGGTGACGGATATATTTCTCATGATGCGTATGGAGTAGATCTATCAGCTTTTAAACGAAGAGAGTGCGGAATAGATAAATCCTTAGAGAGGAGTTTTGGTTCCATACGCAAATGGCTTCACGAGATATTCAATGTGAATCCAAAGACTCATTTCCTAACAGTTCAGACTGTGACAAATTGGGGAACCGAATGAGATTTCTGGGAGTTGATGCTTATAGCAAACACCGAAGAATGGCGGACTTACATGCAAGCAGCTCTTGACCGCGGGTGGCCTCTTGCAATGCTAATTCAGATTCACCAGAAGGCAGGCCATTTCGGTGAAGGATCAACAAGTACATCATCTCATATGAACCAAGCAGTGGAACAAGAAAATGAAGATCAGAACATGCATGTCACAGAACCTGAGCCGCAAGGTATAGCTGATCAGGTAGGAGAAAAAGAAGATCAGAACGTGCATGTCATTCAACCTGAGCCGCAAGGTTTAGCTGATGAGGGTGAGCGGATACCTGGAATTGTGGAAGCTGTACAGAATGAAGACCAAGAGGCTCGAATGATGGAAGAATGTGGGGACTCATCAGACGATGAGGACTACCCGTTGCTAGGTGAATGGAGAGGCAAGGGTTTTGGAAATCCAGTGATACAGGATATTAGGAGTAATGAGTACGAATACAGAGAGAATGAGGTCGTGCAGGGGGCAAAGTATCCTAGCATTGAAGCTGTGAAAGATGCTGTGAAGCTTTGGGCTATATCGTTGAGGAAGGAATTCAGAGTTGTCAAGTCTAGCAGCAAAGAATATGAGGTGAAGTGTGTCAATGGCGATTGTACATGGCGAGTACATGCCTACAAGGGCAAGTACAAGACACACTGGGAGTGTTCAATTGTTACACCACATATATGTAGATTAACTGCTGTTACTCAAACTCACTGTAACATCACATCCACTTTTGTTGCCAAGAAGATATATGGGGTGATTCTGGACAAAATTGATTATGAGCCAAAATTGATAATTAGGGACATCGACGACCGTTTTCAATACAAAATCAGCTATGCAAAGGCTTGACGGGCAAAACAAAAGGTGTTTGAGATGAGATTTGGCACATATGAGGCATCATATGATAACTTGCCTCACATGCTGTCAGCAATTGTGCAGAGAAATCCTGGAAGCGCGGCTGATACCTACATTGTACCGAGTTTAGATGGGGGACCTGAGTTTCTGCTTCGTGCTTTCTTCTGCCTTGGTGCATGTGTGAGGGCATTCATGTATTGTCATCCTGTTCTATGTATTGACGGCACATTCTTGACAGAAAGATATAAGGGGACAATACTAACAGTAATTGGAGTTGATTGCAACAAGCAGCTGGTTCCCATCGCCTTTGTTTTTGTTGAGAATGAGAACACAGAGAGCTGGTACTGGTTCCTTGAACGTGTGAAGATTCACGTTGTTGCTGGAAGGCCTGATGTTTGCCTCATCAGTGACAGACATGCTGGTCTTCTAGCAGCAATAAGGCAACTACATGAAGGAAGTCGAGGACAGCCTACTCTATGGCCAGATGTTGTGAGTAGGTGGTGCATAAGACATATGAGTGCAAATTTTTTTGAGCGCTTTAAGAATAAGAAACTTATAAATTTGTTCAAGAGATTGTGCACTCAGAATCAGCAGCGGAAGTTTGATGCATTGTGGCAGGTACTAGATAACATAGATAACATGTGCGCCGAGCTGCTAAAGGAACAGACCTCAACCTCCAGTCGGAGACGTTCCGGCGGCGGACCTTTCACACAGTGGATTAAGGATGCACCTAAGGAGAAGTGGTCAATTTTATATGACACTAGTGGTCGTCGATATGGGATCGAGACAACCAACCACGCAGAGTGTTACAATATGGTAATGCGTCATGTTCGTGGATTTCCTCTTGTTGGCATAGTTGAATTCATCATATACGGATGCACAAGGTACTTCAGAGAGCGGTACCAGGCAGCTGCTGTCTTACTTAATAATCCAGGTGCGACTTTTGTAATAGGGTCACTAATTACATGAAAGAAAAGATTGAAAAAGGCTCAATATCACAGAGTGGTCTCTATGGGCACAAAGGATCAAAGGTTTGAGGTTTCATGCAAGGACAGGATAGGGCAGGGTGTCCGCAGACAAAGGGTCGTTCAGGATTGCTTGATAACGCCAGAAGGCAAGGTTTTTTCAGATGCAAGAAGCCACAGCTTCTTCACTTACCATGCTCCCATGTCATTGCGGCATGTTCAGAATCTGGGTTGGATTCTGGGGTTTTTGTTTCACAATATTACAGAAAAGAAACTGCTGTGCACACTTGGGGCCATGAGATATATGGCATAGGCAGTCTGGGATCATTCACTACACCAAATATCTCTCCAATGTACATTCCCAATCCAGATGCTAGGAGATGGGTAGGTCGACGGCAGACACTTCGTATCCGTAACGGAATGGATGAGTCTGAGGCAGGAAAGAAGAAAAAAAGATGCAACCTGTGTGGAGCAGATGGTCACACTTACAAGAAGTGTCCTAAAATACAAGAAGATAATGCTGGTGCTGAAGTTGGACCTTCTGGAAATCCCACCGATGGATTACCTCAGGAGTTTGGAGCCCGTCGCGTCTAGATTTCGTTATGTGTGCATATGTATTTGAACCAGATGTATGGATATGTATTCCGACCTGTATGTGATAATTATATTTCGTTATGTATGGATATGTATTTGCACCAGATTGTAGCATGTAATATCACGAAGGTATTGTTCTGTGTTTGAATTGTTCTGTGTTTTGCTTGATTTAAATTGTTCTGTGTTTTGCTTTATTTAAATTGTTATGTGTTTTGTTTTATTTGAGTTGTTCTGTACTTTTCAACTCCCCTTGACGAATTATGAAAAGAAAAATCAATGACTCGGCTTTTACAAGATGAGAAGTGTTCATGCATTTAATAGAGTTTCCACTGTACGCTCCCTGATTATATATATATGATGGTTGGAAGAACAATCCAAGAACATAGAAGAGAGTGGTAACTCAAAATTCATATCTCACTGGAAAAACTGGAAATTGTACTGAAAATAGAAGGGTAGTTACGAATCATAAATTTTCGATTTGCAATACAGTTTTGTAAACAATGCTACGATTACAAAGCAGATGCCTAAGACGTTCGTACTACTAGATACTTGAACAATGAAAATCATGGCATGTGCAACACGACAACCTCGTGTTGTGAGTAAACCTAACATGCCTTAAGAAATGTAAAATGCCGGGATTACATGGTGGTGCTTTACTGAGTGCACCGGGGATATTTTCCCTTCCTAATAGCTTCAGACCCTGCTTCCTTAGCACGGCGGGCCCTCTCTCGCTTCCTTTCCCTGTCAGTTTCAAGTTCCTCTGCCTTCTGACATTCCACTTCTGCAATTCTCTTCTGAATGTCTTCCTGGTTTTTCTTGCGCTTCTCCTCCATCTATTCTTCATGCAGCATTCATTGCCACCTTTGTGCAGCCCACCTTGCTTGACGCTCCACGTGGTCCTTATCCTGCTGAGATTGCTCGGTGTCTAACCACTGCACGAAATCACATAGAGGCGGTGGAGTCTTTCCCCAAATCATGTTAGAAGTCATTACTAGATCAGAAAGTGACAAACTCTGATAGTGTTTTGTAGTACCTTTGCTCGGTCCTTGCCGTAATGCTTGGGCGGGTCGTACTCGTAATTCTCGCACATTAAGAATCTCTTGCCAAAGTCGTCTCCCAAAACCCTTGATTTCATTAGTTTGCACAAGGATCCGCAAAAACAGATAGGCACCTGAACTCCTTGGGGGACTGTTTCCGTCACCTTATTCCATGGAATGTACGTGGATCCTGAGGATGCCATGGTGTTGAGCCCTGGCAATCACAAGTGAGCAATCAGATTGCTAATATACTATATCAACGCTAATCATTATCAGTAACTACACCTAAATGTACCACTAATCACTGCTAATAATAATTAAACTGATTGCTAAACTATTTTCTAACATTTTCTAAAAAAATTTCTAACATTTTCTATAATTTTCTACAATTTTCTAACATTTTCTAAAATTTTCTAATATTATCTTGCATTTTTTTATTTTCTAATACTTCTCTAATAATTTTCTAGTATTTTCTAATACTAAATCTAACACTAAATGTACTGTATCAATGCTAATCACTATAAGTAATTGCATCTAAATGTACCACTAATCACTCCTAATAATAATTGAACTGATTGCTAATCTACTGTTTCAAAAAAAATTACAACATAATCTATTTATAAAATGTAGAAAATTTTAGTTACCTAAAGTCGCCGCATTGAAAATCCGACAGGGCTTCGCCGCTTTGCCTCTCCCTCCCTCCCTCTCTTTTCTTTTTTTCTGGATTTTTAGTAAGCCAAATGGGGGTGAGAGGGGCCAACACCTTATATAGGGCTGGGGGGCCGGCCGCCCCGCTGCCGGGCGACCGGCCCCAAGGACCTGTCTGCAATTTTTTTTCTTATTTTTTTTGCGTTTAAGTCCCTGCCGCCCGGCAGCCGGGCGGCCGGGGTATATTTCTGTAAATTTCCAAATCAAAAATATATTTTTGTAAAAAACAGAAATAAAAAAATAAAAAATAAAAAAACCGCTGATCCAGAGCTGGACGAAACAGGCCTAAATCTCTGGGGTACTGTGCTGTTGCCCCAACGCACGGCCCAACCCACTGGACTTGGGGTCCGGTTCACGCCCGCCCCCTTTTTTCCGTTTCTCTTCGCCCCAAGCTCCGGAGGAAAAAAAAAACTCCGAAGGAGCCTTCCGCGCGACGCTCCCCAGGGCAGCAGCACCGCAGCAGGGCTCCACCCCACCTAAAACCCTAGACCACCCGCGGGAGCGGAGTGGAGCGGAGGGGGAGCCTCGCCTGTCTCAGATTCCGCCCGGCACCGGCGCGGCCACACCCGCCGCCATGAAGCTGACGGTGAAGACCCTCAAGGGCACGCACTTCGAGATCCGGGTGCAGCCCAACGACACGGTGAGCCGTCCCGATCCCCATTCCGTTTTGAATTTTTCTTTCTCGTTCTTCGGATGGGGGCGCCTCGTGGTTTCGAGTGGTTGTGGAGCCTCATATTACCGATTTGCGTTGAGCTGTATGGCGTTTTGAGGGATTCTACGGTGCGTGCGTCAGGGCATTGTTGTGGGCAGGGCGAGTGATTTCTGCGGGCGCTCAGAACTGGAAGGATTGCTGGGGCAGCTGGCCGTTTCGCCGCAGATTTCCTGTTTCTGTGTGCTCTGCTGTTAGGAGTTTTTGATAAAATGCGGGAATGTGATTTCTGTGATGATGGGGTATGACTGGTACCGAAAAATAAGGTCCGCAGCTGGTGTTCCTTGTGGTTTAGGATTTGAGGCTTATTGTTGCAATCGCTGCCGTTATGGGGTGTTAATGACTTAATGCTGTCCTTGGGATGGTGTAGGCTTTGAGCTTGGAGCTGGCGGTTTCTCCTTGTATGGTGTTGCTTGCAACTGATTCAGAGGTAGGAGCACCGAGCACGTGATTATCCATTTATGGGACTGGTCTCTGATGCGTGTGCAGACCATAGCATATACTGTATTTGGCAAGTGCTGGATTACTGTGCTGTATTTATTGTTGGTAAATGGTTTTAGCAGTGATGTAGGAGTAGTTGCCAGAGCAAAAATTAAATGCAAAGATTAAGATAACCGTTAACCACCTACAGTTGAGCTAAGGGGATTGGGTCCAAAGTTTCACTAAAATAAGGAAGTTTCGCTTAGATGGGAAGAATCGAAATTCGGGACATGAAGGGAAGACATATGCTCTTGAGCCCATTTGGGTTTGCTATGCTGCCCTCTGTTGAATGGAATGTAGGCATCAAGGTCTTAGATGTATCATGATTGCCTGCTTGCTGTGTTTGTGATCAGACTCCTAGTTGAATGTGTTTTATTGGCATTTGTAATTGTGTCAAGTTATGCGCTAACTGTTGCTTTTTTATCAGATTATGGCTGTGAAGAAAAACATCGAAGAGAAACAAGGAAAGGATAGCTATCCATGGGGTCAACAACTGCTGATTTTCAATGGGCAGGTTTTGAAAGATGAAAGTACATTGGATGAGAACAAAGTCAGCGAAGATGGCTTTCTAGTTGTCATGCTCAGTAAGGTTGTCTTCTAATATTATTATGTGCTATATATCTCATAGGAACCTTTTCAGTTATATATCATGTATTTGACTAAAATTTTAGTGTGATAATTATAATAACTTGATTTAGTAAGGAAAACTTTATTCACAATTTGCTAATGCAAAGTTTTCCAGTTCCACATTGACCAAAACCTAGTATTGGCTTATTATGTAACGTGTGAAGAAAAGGTAAATTTAGATACAAAATATAACAGTAATTCTCCGATAACAAATCTGCCTGTAATATTTTTTGGTCTGCATTGATGCTTTGTAGTTTCGCTGACGTCTTTCATTTGGCATAGTTTAATACCATTATTACATCCTACGTTGCATCTATACTACACATTACTACTTGTATATCACAGTAAAAGAGTACATGATATATGGCAATACGCATTCTGATGCTAGCTGGTCCTTGAATAATATATGTAATGGAGAATATCTATTGGTTGTATTATGGTATTACCACATTATTCATCATTTTCCTGCAATTCTTGTGTACTTAGTCTTTTTCTTATAAATGCGTGATTATCTGCTATCTCTGCAGAGCAAAACATCTGGTTCAAGTGGAACCTCATCTGCCCAGGTAAAGTTATTCCCTTTAGGGGTGTGGAAACACAAACTACCAGCTTATGTGCTGACTGCATGAACCTTTGCTAGCCCTCAAGCACTCCTGCAACCAGGCAGCCACCTCCTGTAGATCCTCCCCGGCAAGCTCCGCAACTCCCGTGAGTCTCTTGCTGACCTTTTCTTTTCTTTTTATTTTTACCTCTTCATTCATTTACATGGAGTGTTGGCGTGTTGCTTCAACTAATGGGATGAATCTATTGTTCGTTTTGCAGGGTGGCAGCAGCTACAACTTCTCAGCCTGAAGGACTTCATGCACAGTATGTAATCCGGTCTGCCAATCACATATCTGTGCTTTTGGCTCTTTTGACCACTTAAATCCCTCCCTCCCACCCCCCTCCCTCCCTCCTAAATTATTTGCATAATTGAATGGCAAAATAGCCAGATATGTCCCTCAAATTTAGTCCAAGGGTCACTTTGGTCCCTGAAGTATCAAATAGTCCGCCTAAGTCCTTCAACTTTTCACATTGGGTCAAAATGGTCCTTGGGCTGATGTGGCATGCCATATATTCACGTCATGTCAGTTTTAGTTGTCCTTGAATGAGTCAGTATGTTATAATGTCTCATTCAACCCTTGTTTCATCCAATTATAAATACTACTTTATTTGGATTCAATAGTATACAAGAAACCTATGTTAACGAGTCACCACAAATCTGATGTCCAATAATAGATAATATGTAGTATACAACCATTATAATAGGTATGAAAAATCTACCATTTTATGATGCTGACTCATTTAAATGATGCCCTTGCTGACATGGCAAGAACACATGGTATGCCAAGTCAGCTTAAGGATCATTTTGATCCAAAATAGAAACTTGAGGGACTTAAGTGGCCTATTTGATAGTTTAGGGATCAAAATGACCCTTAGAGTAAAGTTTAAGGATGTAACCGGCAATTATGCCTAATTGAATCATGCAACCTCGGTGAAATCAGCTAATATTATCGTGTGTGTAAAGGGATAACGCAAAATAGTATCTCCCAACTTCTCCTTGGAAATGTAATTATGGCCCAGTAGAAGCTGCAAAAACCTAATTATCAATGTTACAACTGTAGAATATAATTGATTGAAATTTTGGATTGGGAAAAAACTTAAAGCCACTCAAAACAGAAAGCTTAGGTCTCTAGTAGGAAGCTAGGCCCCAAACACCCCTGAAACTTGGAAGACACATTTGAAGTGTTCTTATGATTCCAGACCATTTATGTCCATTTATTGCATTTAGTGATTAACTGATTATGCTAATGTATGCTTGTTTTACTTGTTTCTTTTTGTTAGGACCCCTTCAAACACATATGACAATTCAGCATCAAATCTACTATCAGGAAGCAATATTGACACAATGATTAACCAGCTGATGGAGATGGGTGGAGGCAGTTGGGACAGAGATAAAGTCCAAAGGGCTCTTCGTGCTGCTTACAACAACCCAGAACGAGCTGTTGAATACCTGTACTCTGTATGTATTTGTTTTGCTCCTTCATGTTTTTTGGGTTGAACCCAATTTTCTGCTTGTAAGGGATGAAAAATTTGTTTATCTCAAACATTAGGGTATTCCAGTAACAGCTGAAGTTGCTGTTCCAGTTGGTGTTCAAGGAGGAAACACAACTGATCAACCTTCTATAGGGGAAGATGATCTCACTGGAATTCCAAATAGTGCTCCATTAAATCTTTTCCCTCAGGTTTACTACTTTCTTGTTTCATTTATTATCACTGTGTATTGAAACATGTGTTGACCAATTGCACAATTCAACAGGGGGGTTCCAATGCTGGAGGTGGTGCTGGAGGTGGACCACTTGAGTTTCTTAGAAACAACCAACAGGTTCTCATAGTTTAAATTTTGTCATTTATGGTTTTAGCTGTTATTTTCCCTAGCTAAAAAATGTAAAATACTAGAAACACCCATGGACACGACCTCTTGGGCTCATGCCTATCAATGTAGGTGATGATCTAACATATTGGTAACTTGTAACAACGTCATCCTGTCTCTTGTGCGTCAATACTTATTTCCCTAGTTGTGTTACTGCACTATCTTGTGCTAGGACAGACCTCATCAAGATATGGTGTGAGCATGAGCTTTGTCGAACTTCTCATTAAACCTTCTGTTGTGGAAAGACAAGTACCTATTTCCTTGGAAGTAAATAAAAAACCTCGTTGTTCTAGTTAGGAATTAATAGCATCTCCTCTTTTTTTTGTAGTTTCAAGCACTTAGGGAAATGGTCCAAACAAATCCACAAATCTTGCAGGTTTTGCACTCTTACTTTGAATTGCATTCCATGGTTTTCTTGTGCAGCACCTGCCTAATAGTTGTGCTGGTTTCATTTTATAGCCTATGCTCCAGGAATTGAGCAAGCAGAATCCTCAAATTCTAAGGTTGATTCAGGAGAATCATGCTGAGTTCCTTCAGTTAATAAATGAGCCCTTTGAAGATGGCGAGGGGTAAGCATTCTCTTATTTGCTTGATTATTTTTTTCCATTCAATTCGCTTGAGTTTTTTGTCTGCCTCATCACCACTTGCTAACTGGTGTAGATTACTTGTATTTTGTTGTTGTAAATTCCTATTCACTGATTTTCTATGAATAGTAGATATAGTAATGTCTCATTTCACCTATCCCACTTCCTCAAAATCTCTAGGGACTTCTTAGAACAACCTGAGCAGGATGAAATGCCTCTTGCTATCAATGTTACACCAGAGGAGCAGGAGGCCATTGGACGGGTACATATAACACAGTCAACTCACTATCTGCTTACTGCATTGATATCTGAAATATCATATCATCGCACTGTGGCTTCGTTTTCATATGTTTCAGCTTGAATCCATGGGGTTTGAGAGAGCACGTGTCATAGAGGCATTCTTTGCCTGCGACAGGAATGAGGAGCTAGCTGCAAACTATCTTCTTGAGCATGCTGGTGAGGAAGATTGAGCAGGAATAGTGTGCAGTCGGTGAGAACTCTGCCATCGTCGTGCTGATTTTCTTTCTGTGAGCTGATATGGCAAATAGTTCACATCTGAAAGGATGTTTTTCCCCTTTAACCTTGACAGCTTTTTCTGGACATCTGACCCAAATTGATCGAGATTGCGACACTGCCTCAGAAGTTCTGAATGACGAAGCAAGGTCGAGAAGGAGCTGACACTTTGAATTGATCCCTTGTGCGAGACCCCATATTACATTTCGCCTTATACATTCAAATTAAATACATGTAACACTTAATAGAATGCTTCTGTAGTGCCTTCCGTCATTCTCCAGTGGTAAACATCAGTTCCAGTCTCTGCATAGGGTTCGTGGGTTCCGGTACACCACAAGTTTGGGTTGGGGAGAAGAATACTGCCTCGCTAGGAGGATGCGTGCCTCTTTGCATCGTAACATCTTGGCAAATTGCAAAATACTGCACTTGCTAGCAATTTCCATTAAGTCTATGGACTCAGATCTAATGCTGTGGTGATTACTTGTGTTTCAAAGTTGAGTGTTGCACAAATGCGATTCAAGGACTTATTTTTATGATATATCAAGGTTTTAAAAAACGCTAGACGCTAGGTGAACGCTAGTCTATGGTTTAGAGTTTTTTTTTGATTAAAACGTAGATTAAACGTCTTTTGCGATTAAACGATATTGTGATTAAATGCAACGCTAGGCCAAAGTTTAGAGTTTAATCAAGATTAAACGTAGTTTTAAAACGTTTTTTGAAACAGGGTGATATATAATGAAATATTAATTATTATTAAGCAACAAAGTTGCTGATGCAGATGGATAATCGCATATTGGCTTGCTCTATTATTCAACCCCCTTCTCAAGATGAGAAGGCTGGAAATACACAATCACTAAAAACTAAGCATAAGCTGCAAAAACGAAAGACTTCTTCCACGCATGCCTCTTTCACAGGGTGCAGCACAGCTTGGAGTCGATCGATGCCAGGCAAATGCAGAACGCTTGGTAGCCAGTCAATGGGTATATGAAAAAACACATCTTACTATGGTGAAATTTTGCTGTAAATGATAAGAGTAGGAGCGAGTGACCAATGTGGCAGACGATGAAGTTACCTGAAGTCCATTATGTACTTGGATTTCCCAACCCTACCAAGCTGCAAGATCGTGTGCCTCCCGTTTTCCTGCCCAATCAAAGTTGTTTATATCGTCAGTGCTGTGATCCTGATTTTTTGTTTTTGGGTGTGACAGTGATGTGTTCTTCAGATAGCCAACTGGGAATGAAATGCTACCTCCAGGGTCATCTGGAAGTTATTCACTGAGGTCTGAACCTTGTACCCCATCCTTCCTGCCCTCTCCCTGAAGTCCAGTTCATATCGCTTTGTCATCTGTTATGAACACGAAACATCAGCTTCTCTTTCTCAAGAGTCAAGAGTGTGCATCAAACATGCTGCTGGAAAATCCCTTACATGGTTGTAGAAAGGGGCTCTTGAGCATAGCTGGTCAGCTCTGCTCTTCTTCTCCTGCCAGTCCTTTGGGAGCCCACTGATGTGCTGAATCTGAAAATTTCGAGGGCAAGAATCAGCATCACTCCAAATTAACCCGACGGTATCTTGCAATCTTATCAGCTGGACTGAACTTACCTGAGCAGAATTGTTGGTCTTGAGCTGCATGGATTGGTTCTTCGGTATCCAAGCCCTCATGCTTCTGTAACTCCCTGTAAGCGTGGTGATGGTGGGCGCAAACCTGTAGAAACCAAAAAAATGGATGAACACCCATCACGGAGAAAATCTTTTGGTTCCTGAATCGGTTGCCAATGGAGATCGGATCTTACGCGACAACGCCAAGAAGCCGCTTGGAGTGGCTCTTCATCTCATCCACCCGGTTCCCCTGCGACAATCAACGACAGTCATCAATGGCTCAAGCTATATGATCCAATCAATCTGCGATCACTGACATCGAGAATGAGAAGCTTTGAGCTGTACTCTGCGGCTGTACCTGGCCCAGGATTTGGTACTTGGATCCGACGCCATGTTTTAAATCGCCGGCTAAGACGTTTAGCGGCAGAGCTACCGTGACAACGTTTAGTGGGCTATAGCTGGCATTTAGCGAGCTATAGCCGGCTTTAGCGAGCTAAATGCCATAGCATCTGGTCTTCCTAAAAACTATAGCCGTCTATAGCAGAAGCTATAACCGTCTATAGCAGAAGGTATAGCCGGCTATTTAAAACCTTGATCCGACGAGGTTGGCGGCGACCGTGCCGAGGA
Organism: Panicum virgatum; assembly: GCF_016808335.1. NCBI lineage: Eukaryota > Viridiplantae > Streptophyta > Magnoliopsida > Poales > Poaceae > Panicum > Panicum virgatum. The sequence goes on from NC_053145.1 coordinate 6,138,153, forward strand.
AGTTCTTGCCGGAGATGCAGAAGATGCCGTCCTGGTTCTGCGCCACGATGAACTCCGACCTCCCCCTCCTCCTCCGGTGCCGCGCCACCGCCAGCTTCCGGTCCTGCCGCCCCTGCCCCTCCTGCGCCATTCCACAAACAAAAAATAAGCCCGGAATCGCTCTGCTATCGCCTTGCAGGTTGGAAACGCAGCTTGGACTTGGATGCCTGGCGTCTCACATTGGTGTAGAGGGAGTAGAGCGCGACTCCTCTGGCTCCGGCGGCCGCCTCCCTAGCGAGGACGCAGGTGCACCGCCCGACGTCCTGCGGCAGCGGCCGGCACAAGAGCGCCCTGCAAGAACGGGGGGAGGGAGGGGGGCCGTTACTGAGTTGCTCCGTGCTCCGCGGCGGCGGTGGCGGAGAGAACGGCCGGACGGCGCGGCGTACCTGTTGGGGAGCGTGGCCCAGGAGGAGGCCGGCGCGGACTCGCTGTCAGAGAGGTCCCACGCCTCGTAGGACGAGGACGGGGGCGGGAGCAGCTCCCTGCCCCTCGGCCCCACGAGCACGGGCGCCGCCTCCGCCGACTCGTCCTTCATGCGGAGCTGCAGCGACGACGGCTTCAGAGGCGGCGGCGGAGGCGGAGGCGCTCCCGCCGGTGCCGGCCTCGCGGGCTTCGACGGCTCAGTAGCAACCGCGGTCCAAGCCTTCCCCTTCCCCATCTCCTCTTCCCCGTTCCCGAGGTTCTCCTTCTCCGCGGAGGCCGGCCCGCGCCTCGCCGGCGCCGGAGCCGCGGGGGCGTTGCTGCTCCGTGGACGCAGCGGCTCCCTCTTGGGGTTGGGCGTGGTCGCCATCCGTGGCCTGGCCCTGACGAGGCAGCAGGCTTCTGTTGGCGCTGGCTTGGAACGAAACGAAGCGGTGGACACTGGACAGTGGAGTCACTACTCACTAGCGGGGGATTTGTTTGTTTATTTGGAGGTGATTTGGAGGGAGGGTTTAAATTTGAAACCGGGGAGAGCGAGAGACTCCTTTGCTGGCTTTGGGATGGTAACGGTCGCCGCCTCGGGAACCGGGCTCCGCCGGTTATCTTTTGGGCCTTTTTCGTGGATTTTTGACGCCTTGCTAGTTGCTAGTGATGCTGATGATTTGAATGGTGCGGTCGCCGGATGTTTGAAAACAAGAAGCACTTTGAGTGCTGGTAGACGATTCATTGAAGATGCGGAAATGGGAGCTTGCCCACGTCAAATTTTTGGACACATGTATTAAGTATTAAATGTAGTTTTAAAAAATAACTATTAAATGTAGTTTTAAAAAATAATAATTGCATAGTTTAGCTAGAAATGATGAGATGAATCTTTTGAGCCTAATTAGTATATAATTGGACACTAATTATCAAATAAAAACGAAAGTGCTAGAGTAGCCAAACTCAAAAATTTTCACGAACTAAACACGTCGTTAGGCTATCTGCAGCGGGGAACGGTATCGTTCCTGCAGTGCGCGATAGCGTAAAATAACGCTGCAGCGGTCTTCTCTACACCCCACGGTAAAGAAGCGGAAGCAGTCGGCTGTGGTAAATCGAGCGGAGATGGAGGGCGCTCTGTACATGACACCGTGACAGGAATATTCTCGATGACCAGACATAAATATTCTTTTTAGAGGAAAAATATAGAGCAAAGTCAGTGTAGATAGCCTTAAAAATGGCATCTGCAACTCCCACAAGCTTCAAGAGCGGCAAGATGCCCCAACAGGTTTTCGCAAATTTGAAGTTTTATTCTATGTAGTAAGGGTGGGTTTAGTTCATTTTGGATTTTGGATTTTAAAAGGAAATCTTTCAATATTTAAAGTACTAGTAAAATGTAGGTGCGCACGCACGTATTTAAAAATCACTAATCATCAAATTCATTAATCGTACTATCTACACGATTACACATCATTAAAGTACTATCTACACTTACACATCATTAAAAGGCACATAAAAAGAAACTCTTGCAAAAATAGCATATTGTTGCAGGCAGCACAAGCCAAAGGAATAGTGTGGAGTTAATACTGGGACTTCAACATAGGCGTGTGGTCTATCCTTCTCTCCTGAAGAAATATTATGTCATTTCTTTAAATCCTTTTTCAAAAACCATCGAGGACGATATAGCAAGCAGCACATGTTTGTTCACAAACACAACCATTCTCAGTTATAACCATCAACCAAGTGTGTCACACTTAAGCTAGTGTTTGTTAAAACTGCTCCAATTTTAATTAGATAAAACGGGTAACAATCAGTAGCATCTCAGTTCTTAGATAGAAGTTGTAAATCCCGTAGCAAAATAGTTGTGAGTGCCGCCAGCTCAAAATTTACAAACTGCAGAAAAGGAACAACAAATTATAACTACAATAGCTTGATAAATTATTATATTGTAGCTAACATTCAAGGCTACAAGATTTCAGCAGTCACTAACTATTTTCACCATTCACCCATACTCAAGAGGACTCTCTTTTCACTATTCTATGAAGAAAGAAGGAACAATTGTATGGAATGGAGAAAGAGCTCACAATTTTGTGGGGCCACAAAATCTTAAGATAGTCTGAAACAAAATAATACATAGGTGTATTTAACATTGCGACATTGTAATCAGTGAAATATGCACTTGCCCTTTGAACCCACCAATATTTTGGTAGCACAAATCATCAGCCTTTGCAAGAAGATTAATCAGTTGATCTTCTAGTAATATTTATGCACATTACCTATGTATCAATAATCCTAACCGGCTCACCGACTCCTATGACCATCAACTGCAGGATATGTTCGTCAACATGTCATGGATGGGTTAAAAGGCAGATTAACCTGTGCACGAAAGCATGTCACAGAATGCCTACAAAGATATGAGATGATCACAGATGTATATGATGATAACACAGGTACCGCCTAAAATCACAGAGTGAGAGATTTGCTACAATGTTAACTGATATGTTAGAGGATACCCTAACTCGCATAAATGAAAATAATTTCCCTACATCCTCCCTGCAGCCAAATGATATCAATGTGAGCTCATATACGTTCCAAAAAAAAGAAGACGATGAATTCAGACTGCAGTGCTACCTGGCATGTTGTGAAACCAAAACATTGTTAGATGATAAATGCGGAGCTAAACTCATTATTGCACTTGCAATACACGTATCTTATCATCATGGGAACATATCTGGTGCAAACCACAATTTTGTGAAAATCCGTGCAAACCACGGCAAAAAACGTCTAGATTCACCAAAAAATCACACATGTAGATGATATGATGATATACAATTTTGTAAAATATCATGTCCAAATTCGACTGTAGATGATATGATGATATACAATCTTGTAAAATATCATGTAGATGATATGATGATATAAAAATAATAAATTTCAAGCCAGAAAAGTGTCCAGATCATCCGAGTTGCAGTCACACCTCTTGTCACCAAGATCATTGTCGATCGAGACGCACTGTACGAGGCAAAACTTTCTTCTGCCTCCCATGTACACGAGGGTGGCACCGACGTGCCTCTCGATCGGGTCATCGCTGAACAGCTTCTCCTTGCTTAGCTTTCGGGTTGGGCACTGCCCCTTGCAGTCGGCGTCGGGGTTGGCGGGCGCGCACCACGTTGCCGGAGCAGAGGTGGCCGATGCTGTCCGGCTCCCCGGAAAGGCCAACCCAGTTACCCAAGCGTCAAGCTCGCCGTAAAAGTGCGCGCGGCCGGTGGACGGCGGCACCACTTGCCGTGGTGGTGCCAGATGCCGCCATGCTCCGATCATCCGTCTCGAACGAGAATGTCGACAGAGGCGACCTTCTTGATGCTGACGAAGATGGTCTGCCGTCGGCTGCACAGCATAGGAGATGACGTGCCTGCGCTCGAACGGCAGGTCGGGGATCTCAAACCACGACCACTCCCTGGCCTCCTCGCCGTAGGCCGGCGTGCCAAGCGGCGACGGCAGGTCGAGCCAATCGAATCGAAGGTGCCGTCAGCGAGAGCAAAGAGCATGCCGCCGTTGGGGATGTAGATGGGATCGGGCCCGGACGACTCCGGCCGAGGGGCAATTGGGCAAAGAGGCAGCTCCGCGTGCGGACGGCGAAATGGTGCTCGAGCACAGAAGCAAACGCGGCGGGACGGAGCACGGCGGGTAAGGAAGGATAGAGGGGGTACGCGCTGGCGGGTAAAAAACCGGGTGAGGAAAATAATATGTTTTTAGCAGAAATGCTCCCCAACATGGGACTTCTATGGGTCTCCACTCCTCCCACCTCTCACGGTCCTGACACGCGGGTCTGGCGTGAGGGGTACGGCGGACCTAGTTTGGGTGAGAAAAGTTATCAATTATTTTCGATCTTTATAGTATATAGATAGATGGATTAAATGTAGACTAATCACAAAACTAATTATAGATCTCATCTGTAAACTACGAGATGAATCTAATAATTCTAATTAAATCATTATTAGCACATGTTTACTGTAAATTTACTGTAGCAATTTAGTATTTAATCACGTCCTAATTAGACTCATTAGATTCGTCTCGCGATTTACAATCCATTTATGTAATGTAATTTATTTTTCAACTATATTTAATATACCATACAGACAATTTACAAAAATTATAGATTTTGGGATTTTAGATCTAAACACGGCCTAAGCTTCAAGAAATTATGAACTACCGAATCGATCGCTGAGCGCAGAAAATTTCAAACGTCGTTTGAACACGGCCTTAGATCCGTCAGTTAGAGCCTGCCGTCACGTTTTCAGTTTGATGCTCCTCCTCCTGCTGCCAAATTAGCATCTGACGTACTCATAGTGGTCCCCATTTGATCCTCTTGCGTTCCTGATAGCACCCTAAAACCCAACATGATAGAAAGATGGCGAAACTACAACACACGTTCCACTATCTCGGCCTTGTCGGCAGACGCCCACGGGCTCTGATCCTCCTCCTTCATCTCCATCCACTCAGGAGACACAGGCGTTGTGTTGTATGATGTAAAACGGCTAGAGCAAGGGTGATCAGTCTTATGGCAACAATCACAATATACGTTCCACTATCTCGTCATCGTCGGCGGACGCCCACGGGCTCTGATCCTCCTCCTCCATCTCCATCCACTCAGGAGACACGGGTGATGTGTTGTATCGTCGGCGGACGCCCACGGGCTCTGATCTTCCTCCTCCATCTCCATCCACTCAGGAGACATGGGCGCTGTGTTGTATGGTGTAAAGCGGCTAGAGAGAGGGCGATCAGTCTTAGGGCAATATCCATTGATCTTGGGGAGGTAAGGGGGCTTGAATCCCTAGGCCCCCTTAAATCCGCCACTTAGAGCTTGTCGTCACGTCTGCAGTCTGCTATTGCTGCTAAATTGGCATCCGACGTACTCTTCCACATATAAGCCAAAAGCCCAACTGGTTCTTTGATTTATCTACTATGGGTCTAGGGCAATAGAACTCTCTTCTGCCAGCAAATGATGCATGTAGGGGAGGCTTAAAGGGTATCCATTGATCTTGCAAAGATAGGGGGGCTTGAGCCCCCCTAGCCTCCTGTAGATCCGCCACTTAGAGCTTGTCCCATAGCCTCCTGTAGATCCACCACTTAGAGCCTGCCGTCACGCCAGTAGTCTACTGCTGCTGCTGTTGCTGCTGAGCAGTAGCCAAATTGGCATCCGACGTACTGTTCCACTTATAAGCCAAAGGCCCAACTGATTGTTCGATTTATCTGATAGCACCCTAACACTACTACAAAAAAAAAGCATTAACCGCGACCTTTTGAAAACCCATCTGAGGCGGGGCAGAATTTTTAACCGCCTCGGTTAATACCTAGCATTAATCGAGGCGATCACTTTTTATTAACAGAGGCGATTATTGAAACAGTCTTAACCAAGATGGTTGTTCTAACACAAACTACTCGATTTATATATTAACCAAAACCGACATACTATAAAGTCCGCCTCCAAAAATAGTGGCCCACTAGATGGGCTAAAATAATATGAAGCGGACGGTCCGCAAAAGATATGTGGACGATCCGCCAACGAAAATGGTGACTTGTTTTGAAACGTGTGTTGACTGCCTGCGGCAGACAGTCCAGCCTTAGGAGGAAGACAGTCTGCTAGATCGGACGTCCGAACTTACACTGTAGAAGGTTCGGATGTCCGGACATCTTTACAGGGTACGGTTCGCTAAAGCTGCGGGGACTGTCCGCAAGCTAACCTGTCGTGCGCTGAATCAAAGGGGCGGATGGTTGTAGGATCAAGAACACCGACTAGAGGGGGTGAATAGGCGGTTTAAAAACTAAAATCACAAACACTAGAGAAAACTTAATTAGTAACACAAGAGAGCCCTATGTCATGCTACTACTATCTCTAACTTGGGCTTGCAACCTAGGCTGGCAAGATACAAATCAAGCTCTAGTAAAGTAAAATGCTCAAAGTAAATGCAAGAATTAAAGAGAGCAAAGGAATTAACCAAGATTGACACAATAATTTTTCTCGTGGTGTCGATGACTTGCTGGTCACCCCTAATCCACGTTGAGGTGGATTCAAAGAATCAACCGCTCCTCTATCAAGAAAACTCTTGATCTTGAGCTAGCTTGAATCAAAGAATCGCTCCACACCTCGATTCCACTAGAGTTGTTCTTCACCACTCCGGTGAGGTGAGCACAAAACCTCTCACAACCAATTTCGGGGCTCCTCGACAATCTCCTTGGAGGTGCTCCACGAAATCCACTCCTCCAAGCCGTCTAGGGACCGGCAACTCCCAAGAGTAACAAGTCGATGATGCTTGCTTGAACTTTCCCTAGTGCCACAAAGCTCAAACTCTTGATGCAATGCATTAGGATGCTCTCACAATCTCAAGAATGCACTCTCTAAGCAAAGGATGTGTGAGAGAAATATGTCAAGAGTGCTATCCAAATGGCCAAGATAAAGCTCACATGGCGTCCAATGGGTACATATAGAGTTCTCCTAAAAAACTAGCTGTTCCACTCTTTTCTGCGTAAACGCGGATCGTCCACGGTTCAAAAACCGGACCGTCCGCCGTTGTAAACCAGTGAGTCAGAGTGCAATGATTGTGTGTCAGAACTAGCCGTTATAGCTCTGGCGGACCGTCCGCAGTTATATGTTCCAATCCACCAGAGACGAAATCGTCTCTGGATGTTTTCTCAAAAAGACCGGCGGACCGTCCGCGCCCCAGAGGCGGACCGTCCGCCGTTCAACCTTAAATACCACCAGAGACGCAAACGTCTTTGGTTACTTTTGTCAAATGACCGGAGGACCATCCGCACCCCAGGGACGGACCATCCGCCGTTCAAACCTTCGGCCCAACCAGAGAAACAATCTCTCTAGACAAAATTGTTTTATACTGGCGGACCGTCTGCCCAACAGGGCCGGACCGTCCGCCCTACATTTCTTTTTCCTACCAGAGACATCCATGTCTCTAGACGATTTTCACAAGTGTATGGCGGACTGTCCGCCCTTAGGCAGTCAGCACTCAAATTGAACCCGAGTTTCCATTTTCTCAAACGAAGTTAGCCCTCATGTATGCATCTAGACATTTTGAGCAAAATGGCACTAGAGACCCGTCAAGCACGAGTACAAAGACCCCTCTTGATAGTACGACTATCTATCCAACAAATCCGGTCATTTTTCATCCACTAAACACTTTATGACCGGTAAAATACAAAAACCCTACATTTTACCTTTGCCTTGAGCCCAAGCTTTTCATATCACTTCCAATGTGTTCCACAAACACAATACAACCTCATTCAACCATGGATTAACATATGCATATCATCTCAAATGCAATTGTTAGTCCATAACCGTTGTCATTAATTACCAAAACTCGAATTAGGGGCCTAGATGCTTTCAACAGTTCGGCATATATCTTTTGACCAAGGCTCTGCGCCTATAAATCCTAAGCAATCTGAGCCTGCCGCTTTCAAATTCCCACCATTGCCGCCCCTCTCTCCCTTCTCCCTCTCCACCGCACGCGGCACGCCAGCGGTCCTCGCGCGTCCCCTACCTCATTTGCGCCCCTGCTCCAAGCAGTCGGCGGCGACCTCCCCGGATTCGGAGGGGGGGAGGCGAGGCTGACGGCCCCCACATCAAAGCCGATGGCAGGCGAGGCCGACGGATTAGGCGGAGCGGGCGCGGATGAGGCTGGTGGATCCAGTGTCGGTGGCGGGACGCGGAGGCAGTGGCGGTGGCAGTGGGATGCGGCTGCCTCTGCGGGGCGGCGGTAGGACGCGGCGGCCTGCACGGGGCGGCGATGCTGGATCCGGCGGCAGCAAGGCTGGATCTGGCGGTGGTGGGATGTGGCATCGGCGGCAGCGACGGACCCGTGATGGGCTCATCGTTTTTTTAAAAAAATTATTTGATTAATCGAGGCAGACAACACAGCCGTCTTGAAAATAGGTCATTGACGGTGACCTTTGCTCCGAGCGGTTGGGGTTGCCCGTCTCGGTTAATGGTTTTTGACCGTCTCGAAAAATATTTATTGTAGTAGTGTAAAACCCAACGTGCAAGAAAGATGTCGACTATCACAATACACATTCCACTTATACCCAACTGGTACGAGTCTACGGTACGGCAGTAGAACTCCCCTATGCTCGCAAGTGATGCATGGCGTACATGCACAAATCAAAGATCTTGTATTAATATGATGATCAATATATCCACCACTAAGAGCGCACCACCACCACCGGCAGATGTTGTTTATTTTATTATGAGCAACTTCCATTTTCCAATTAATTAATAAATAATAATAAACCTGCGGAGGATGTTTGATGATGTGTATGCAACGAAATTCTTCATGTGAAATAGCAAAAGGTTCTACTTGCCTTCTTGCAAATATTTGGCTGTTGCTATTTTGCCCCTTGTACAATGAAACATCCACGTAATCAACAAATGGCACACATACCTATCCTGCATTATCACAAGCAGGTGCCCCAATGTTGCTTATTTAAGCATATAATACCGGGAGGGCACTTGAATCATGTGACCCCGAGAGCATATACAAAAGCACACGCTTGCCTTTGATCTACCCAAACCAACTCATGAGAATATGAAGAACGTAAACCAATGGTCCCTGACTCCCTATTAGGCTATTAACATCTGCATTTGCCAATGGATGATGCCTGGCTATGGGGGCCAATTGGTATCCATTAAATGCCCCTCCAATCCTCTCTAGTTCAAAATTTTGTACTAAATCTCCAAAATCATATCTCAATTTGGAAAATTAGTATAAAATTTTGAACTAAAGAGGGTTGGAGGTGTACCTAAGGGTCACCCATTTGCACCCCTATCACTGGCTTTGATTTGGAATGAGCCTGTCGAGTGACCACTCACTATTGATACAGAAAAAGAATTATTTTTCTAAATAAATATAGTTAGTTTCGAATCAGACAAAGAGAACAACAAACTAGCTTCACAGACGCTATTATGTTAACAATAGAGCCTCACAGGAGCAAGTAAGGCGGTTGCGTGACAGCAACCAAGAGTGTATATGTTTTTGAGCTCACACAATCAATGTATCCTCCCATGACTTACGAACAAAAGCTAACTTAGTTCTTGTGCTTTATAAACTTATTAATGACGTTCTTTTCTAAAAACTTATTAATGACGTGTTCTACATTGGATCTATGTGTCACACCTTAAGTTTATCCAGGTGGCTTGTACGTAGGCACACCACTATGTGTTAAAACATCACAAGCCACGACAAGCCCACTCTCGAAATCAAACAAACAAAATGCTTAATTGTGAAAAAACAAAAAAAAAGGGCTCGCACCACTCACCTGCATGATTTACCTCGAAGAAACGGCTGGGCTGAGAATATAATTACCTCTTGTGTCTCATCCTCATCGGCGGTTGCCCACGAGTTCTGATCCTCCTCCGTCATCCCCATCCACTCCGGAGACACGGGGCATTGTCCTGTATAGTGTAGAGCGGCCAGAGCAAGGGCGACCACGCTTAGGGCGGTATCAATTGATCTTGGGATGTTAGTGGACTTGAGTCCCCTTGCCCTATTAAGGCCAGGTTTGATTTTTTTCAATTTCAGTCATAAATCTCGTCACATCGTATGTTTAAACACAAATTAGAAGTACTAAACATTGATTTATTACCAAATTAATTTCATAAGTCGTGACTTAATCACAAGATGAATCTATTAAGCATAATTAGTCCATAATTTGACCACTAATTGCTACAGTAACCATCTGTTAAACGTGCATTAGTTATACTTAATAGATTCGTCTAGAGCTCTAATTCCAACTTATGCAACTAGTTTTATATTAAATTGACATCCGAACATTCGAATTGATGTCCCAACATTCGATGTGACAGTTACTTAAAAAACCAAACGAAACCTAAATCCACCACTTAGATCCTGTTGTTGTTGCCTGGCATCCGACGTACTCATAGTGGTCCCTGTCTGATCCTCCTACTTTCTTGATAGCACCGCAAAATCCATAGTGCTAGAAATATGGTGACGACCACAATACATGTTATACATATTGATCTTGGGGAGGTAGGGGGCTTGAGCCCCCAGCCCCTTTAGATCCACTACTTAGAGTATGTCGTTACGTAGTAGTTTGTTGCTACCAAATTGGCATCCGACGTAGTCGTAGGGGTCCCCGTCTAATCCTCCTCCGTTCCTGCTAGCACTGCAAAACCTACAGTGCTAGAAAAATGGCGACTGCTACAGTACAGTTTCAACATATAAGCCAAAGGCCTAACTGGTTCTTCGATTTTTCTACTACCTGTCTACAGCAATAGAACTCTCCTCTGCGAGCAAATGACGCATGCTACATGCACAAATCAAAGACTTTATATTAATATGATTGTTAATCTATCCATCACTAAGAGCGCACCACCATCACTAGCGGATGTTGTTATTCTATTATGAGCAGCATACATTTTCAAATTAATTAATAAATAATAATAAGCTCCCAATTAATTGATAATCATTGGTTAAGTCTTCCGATAAGTAAGATGACTAGATGAGACACCTTTTGAGCAGCTCAATTGGCACTCCCATGTCCCATCACGTCGTCGGCAGGAGTAACGCAAATCAGCACTAGTTGCAGCAGCTGTGAGCACACTTATCAGAGGAAACGAAACGCAAACCACGCAGGGAGATCAGAGGACAGGTCCTCGGCGAGGCGGCCTTGTGCTGTGCGCGATCCTGACTGAAAAGCCGGTATCGGTTGTGGCATCTGATCCCTCCGCTCACTCCGGCAGCAGCAGAACAGCTGAGAATCACCACTGTTGCGCTCCGGCGCTGCAGGGTTGTGAAGGAATGGGCAGCTAGGATGGCAAGCTGACACGCTCGTCCCTGCGCCCCCGGGCGGAACCGTGCGCACATCATCGTCCCTGCGAGGCTCCAACCCCTGCCCTGATAACCTAATGTTTGATGATGTGTATGCAACAAAATTCTTCATGTAAAATAGCAAAAGCATAATACCGGGAGGGACTTGAATCATGTGACCCCGAGAGCATATACATCTGCCTTTGATCTACCCAAACCACCTCGTGAGAATATGAAGAACGTAAACCATCCCTGACTTATTGGGCGTCCGCAATGGTAATAGTTAGTACTAGTTATTTGGTCAGCTGATGTGGAGGTGAGAGAGAAAAGAAAAGACTATTTTATACTATTGGACTCACACACTCCTCTCACATATTCTTAGACTACGTGAAATAAATCACCTATTTGCTCGTCACTAGTGACTACTCTCTCTGCTACTTTTTTTGTTGCCACATTAGATCTAGCTAGCCAAATAGCTAACCATTGCGGACGCCCTGAGGCTATTAACATCTGCATTTGCCAATGGATGATTTGGAATGAGCATGTCGAGTGACCACTCACTATTGATAGGAAAAGAATTATTGCTAAGTAAATATAGTTGGTTTTAATTTGAATCAGACAAAGAGAACAAACTAGCTTCACAGACGCTATCATGTTAACAATAGAGCCTCACAGGAGCAAGTAATTAAGGCGGTTGCGTGACAACAACCAAGAGTGTATATGTTTTTGAGCTCCCACAATCAATAATGTATCTCTCCATGACTTACGAACAAAAGCTAACTTAGTCATTGTGTTTTTTAAGCGACGACAAGCTTATTAATGACGTGTTCTACATTGGATCTATGTGTCACACCTTACGCTTATCCAGGTGGCTTGTACGTAGGCATACCACTACGTGTTAACGACAAGCCCACTCTCGAAATCAAACAAAAAAATGCTTACATTGTAAAAAAAAGGCTGGCACCACTCACCTACCTCCATTGCAAAAGTAAAAAGAAAAGAAAAAACATTCGAAACATAAGAAGAAAATTTGACAAACTCAGGAAACTTAGTCCGTCCGATCTCATCCGACGGCTGAGATGAACCGCCGCCGGCGCCCCAGTGGGCGCAGCGCATCCAACAAAAGCGAGCACGTCCCCTCTATAAAGTGTGGGCGCGACAGAGGAAAAATCCATGTGCCCGGGCCGGCGCTGCTGCCACGCCCCCGCAAGCGCAACCCCACACCCGCGCGCGCGCGCCCCCGCCAAGATTTGCCACCACCACCAACCAGTAACCCCCGCGTCCTCGGCCTCCCCTCGCCGCGCGCTCCGGCCTTCCCTCTCCTAGCGCGAACGCCGGGCGCAGCGCGCGCCCAGATACACCCACCCGCCCACCCCGCGCGCGCGCGAGCACAGGTCGGATGGGAGCGACGACCGCGACGAAGCGGAACCGCGGCCCGGGCAGCAGCGCGAGGCAGGACGCGGCGGCGGCGGCCATGGCGCGCCCGGGCGCGGCGGAGGCGGCGGCGCGGCGGCGGCCGCGGCTGGTCGGGTACGAGGAGCTGCCGGAGTTCCTCAAGGACAACGAGTTCATCCGCGGCCACTACCGCGCCGAGTGGCCCATCCGCGACGCGCTCCTCAGCGCCTTCGCCTGGCACAACGAGACCCTCAACGTCTGGACGTGCGCTCCTCTCCCACCCCCTGACTGATTCGATTCCTCGCGCCCGATCGATCCCCTTCCCTTCCTCCTCCCCCCATGCCATGCCTGTCTGTCGTGGTCAATGGTGGCCGACCGACTGATTCCCTCGCGCCGGGTTGTCTTCCTTTGCAGGCATCTGGGAGGGTTCCTGCTGTTCCTGGCGCTCGCCGTCGCCGGAGGGGCGAGAGGGGCCGCCGACGAGGCCGCGCCGGGGATCATGAGGTGCGTCCGTGAACTGCTGCCATGAACTCGTTTCCTTTTCTGCACTTCTTAAATGAACTGCTGCCATGTTCTTGTTCGATCCTTGGAAAAAGTCCCGAGTTTTCAATCCATTCCTGCGTGATTACCGGGCGCTAGAACCTTTGAAAGGGTCTGCCACTCTCTCTGATCCTCCATTGTCACGTGACGAATTTGCTGGGTGCCCCCTCCAATTGCTTGTATTTACAGCAATTCACTGTATCTTACACGAAAAGCCTCCACTTTACGACAAATTTGTTCACGCATAGCTGGCAAATGCCGCTGCGGAAGCATTTTTTATATGATGCCACTAGAGCTAAAAAGGTGAACGGTATACAAACACATTATGTGCACGCACAACATGCTTTAATTTAGCATTGTAGTAAATGTATCATTAATCATTACTTTGTCGACATATTACGTGCAATAGTTGTCAAAAGTCAATGCAGTTGTTGTCTTCCTTTTGCATGAGCACCAAGGAAGTAATTCCTCTAATGTAATTGTGCACCATGATGTGGTTACTGATAGAAGAGTGCCGGTCGCATGGTACTTAACAAGTGACGGTGGAGTTATGTTAGATAATCTCTCCCCAAGCATCATATGCTTAAACATCGAAATGATTTTATTGCCGGTCCTTTTTATGTAATGATGGTGACACATTGGTCCAGATATTGCGAGAACTAGGTATAAATCAAAAGCTTTGGGTTGATTATTATGTGCTTGAAAGATGAAATGGTCAATTTTACCTTTTTACTATTACAAGGTTGAACTAAAGTCATACTTTATAGAAAGAAGAATAGCATGAAAGCTTGTTCACACTTAGCTTGCGCCTTCCAGCATCCATGTGTTTCTATGATCGCACTTGAGTTATTAGAGTCCCGTTTATAGTGCTCGGGTTGCGAATTATTGGACATGTGACAAGATATTGGTACTCTAGGACTGAATAGCCCATCAGCAAGGTAGGATAATATATGTGGCTAAGTCGACCTCCTCCATTTGCTTAATATATATCCACTTTGGGAAATCTGAAGGAGTAGGAGTGCCAATCCGCAAATCCAACAGCTTTGGATGCAAATTTGAAATTCGTCAGGGGCGCTTGTGGGAACAAGAAATATGCTACGATTCTGTGCTACCCAAGCGCCGACCTAGTTACTTTGCTCTTTTCTTTACGCAAGGCCCGCACTAATTCTACACCGTCCATTTGTCTCGCAGGTTTGTGGTGAGATCGACCAATGCTTCATGGGACAGCGACCATTCGGTAAGCAACTCATCAACAACCCTTATTGCTCTATTTCTTTGGATCACTCTGGGTACTTCCATCCTTTTTAATTCCCTGTTTTCCTTTGGCACATTGCTGTTGATTCTGCTCCGTCATCACCGAATAGGTTTAAAAACTTTTAGGACCTGAAGTCTAGGTTCCTTGTGCAAATTAAAGTATGCAGCACCGGTTACAGATAGGACTGGCTGAGCAGACAAGATAGATTAAGGAACTGTTACGTGTGCAATTATGCAAAGATGCCAGGAAAGAAAGCTTAGTTGACTGGGATTATAGATTCTAATGAATGGTTCTTGTTGCATTTTTAACGTTTCTTGGTTGCATCAGCAGAGTGCTTATTCAGAACTAGATTACATTTGTACTAGTAAGTAATTTAGTTGGGACCTGTGCCATTGCCATCACCGGCAGGAAAGAGACATGGACAGCCGTCGAGCTGTTCATTAGCAGTAGACTGTAAGCCAAGGACTTTGCAGGGGGCACGCCCACATGGCCATCCTTGTCCGTGCTCTCTGAAAGTCTGAATCCTGCGTTTCTGCACGAGCACAAGGACAGAAACACAGATGGAGATGCCCTGCGATTCACGCACGATTTGTACTCTCATTGGGCATCAGAATTCAGAATTGTCCTGTTTCTTGGTTAGTAACAAATAATAGCCAGGGGAAAAAAAGCAATGTCCATTCTCGAAAAACCTAAGCTCTTGTCTAGATGCTGGCATTTTGATTCGAATCCTTATCCTCAATTGAAGCTCCATGATCCAACTTCTTTTTCAAAAAAAAAATCCATGATCCAAACGCCCACCATCTATCTTGTCATTGTTCGCTTCACATTGCAAACCATAGAAGTAGGGGGTTAAAGGGTAGATCCTTTTGCAACATGTTTACGTTTTCTCCCGGTGATGCCATGATACGATACTCCCGAATGACAGTGACACCGGCGAAAAAGCAGAGGCTTTTGTTAGCCAATTCTCGCTGCACTTGGATGGTCACTACTCACTTGTGAGGCAGACAAAACCAAGTGACTGTTGACATACTAGTGGATAAAAGTATTTTTTATTCGTGATCTTGTTACATTAATCCACAAAGAATGTGTACCTTTGACACTAACAAATCTGAATTTTCTGATCTGTTCACACACAAAATCTATAGCAAATTTGTAGGACTTCACGTGAAACAGTTTAATCCCAGAACAAATGAAGAAAAGGAAAAAAAATCTTGTTTTCAGCATTAGTAGCAGTTTAGCTCGGGTGTGATCATGAGCTGATGCTGCTTGTTCTGATTCATTGCCTGCAGGGCCTGCCGAGCCATGGCGCCGGGGCGGCGGCGGCGCTGTCCGGCGTGCCGCAGTGGCCGCGGATGGTGTTCCTGGTGGGCGCCATGTCGTGCCTCGCCATCAGCGCGACGGCGCACCTGCTGGCGTGCCACTCGCGCCGCGCCAGCGTGGTGTTCTGGCAGCTCGACTACGCGGGAATCTCCGTGATGATCGTGGCCTCCTTCGTGCCCCCGGTCTACTACGCATTCCTCTGCCACCCGCGGGCGCGGGTCCTCTACCTCTCCGGCATCACGGCGCTGGGGACGCTGGTGGTCGGCGCGCTGCTCTCGCCGTCGTGCTCGTCCCCGCGCTACCGCCGCCTCCGCGCCACGCTGTTCCTCGCCATGGGCCTGTCGGGCGTGTTCCCGGCGCTGCACGCGCTGTGGGTGAACTGGGGCCACGCCGCGTGCTACCTCGCGCTGGGGCTCGAGGTCGCCATGGGGCTCGCCTACGCCACGGGCGCCTGGATCTACGTCAGCCGCGTGCCGGAGAAGTGGCGCCCCGGGCTGTTCGACGTCGTCGGCCACAGCCACCAGATCTTCCACGTGCTCGTGCTCGTCGGCGCCGCCACGCACTACGTGGCCGTCGCCGTGCTGATCCACTGGCGGGAGAAGGTGGCCGTCGCCTGCGGCGCCGCGTCGTAGGCGGGCGTGCCTGCCTGTTGCAGGGCCTGCAGCGAAGCTAGAGGGGTGGTTGATGCGATCCACCATAGACAGCCAGAGCTTTCCTGAACCATTGGGGTTGATTCAAGATTCAACACCCGTTCGAGTGGACGAATGGAGTAGTTGGAGCAGCATAGGTCAGCTCTAGAGTTTGAGTGTGATCCTGTGAACTGGTTCGATGGTTTTTAATTTGATTGATGGATGATTGATGGAGGTCGATTTATGAGACTGATTGCTCTGTCTAGAGGCCATGGATTGCAGTTTGCCCTCTGGAAATGGCGCCCGCGCAAGAGGGTAGTTTGGCCTCGTCAGCGCGATCAGATGGACAAGACTAGCATCCCCTTCGCCGCCGGCACCATGGCAACCGGCAAGCGCCTCCGCTGCACAGATGGCACGCTCCCGATCACCGTGTCACGCGTGCCATCCTGCCGGCGTCGCTGTGAGCCCCGTCCCGTGCGCGCGCCGGGACTCACCCCAGCTGTCAGCTCGTCACCACCAGCGGCGTCGACGCCGGGGGTCGTGCCTCCCAGGCGATCAATATGCCGAGCAGTATAGATGGCCATTCGGGCCGCCCGGCCCGAGCTCGGGCCCACCCTAGCCCGCTTTTTCTCGGGTCGTGCCTAGTCCGGCCCGATATCCCAGCGGGCCGTGTCATGCTAGCCCACGGGCTGCACTGACGGCCCAGGCACGGGCCCACGAGCCTCTTTCGTGTCGGACCTGCCCGTGGAGCCCGGCCTGCTTGTCGGGCTCGCCCCCCCGGCCCACAATGGGGGCGGTCCTCGGCCGCGGGGCGAGGCACGGCGGACCGGTGGCGAGGCGCGACGCACCGGCGGCGAGGAGAGCGGGAGGGGGCGACAGCGAGGAGATGAAGTGCGGCGGCGTCGACGTAAGGAGGCCTTGCGGCGGCGCGAATGGAGCTCCTAGTGTCCGGCGGCTCTAGATATAGGGTTGAGGGGCAAGGGGGCGGCGGGGCGAGCTGGCGAGGGAGCGAAGGTTGGAGGGGGCGGCGTTGATGCAGGCGAGGGAGCGGAGGCCGGAAGGGGCGGCGTCGACGGCGCGGTGGGAGCGGAGGCCGGAGGGGGGCGCCGTCGACCGCCGGGGAAGGTCGGAGGGGCATCGGAACGGACCGGTCGCTGGCGGAGCTGCGGAGGCGGGCTGGTGGCCTCGCGAAGGCGAGCAGGTGGCGGGAGGAGTGGAGAAATAGGGGCTAGGCTGCTAGGGTTGGGGGAGCCCGGAGTCGGGTGCGAGGTCGGGGGGTGGGGGTGGGGGTGGGGGCCGCCTGCGCCTGGGGCCTGGGAGGTCGGGAGTAGAGTACTCCCCCTTCCACTATTGGGCTCCATTGTTGGAGTTAGCGGGCCGCTGTCGGGCCGGCCTGCAAACTCCGTGCCGGACCGTGCCAACCCATGGGCTGGGGTGACGGCCCAAGCCCGGGCACGGTGGGGAACGGGCCGGGCCGTGCTTGGGCCGGGCCAAAATCATCGTGCTTGGGCTGGGCCTGTGGGCTTCGAGCTACATGGCCATCTATATTGTGGGAAATGCTAGATGCAGAAAGTCTAGCTTGTTCGGCTTCAGTCAAAGACGGCGAGCTTGTCGTACTCCGGCAATTAATTGAAGAGGAGGGGGATGAGAGGAAGGAGAGGGAATGGGGAAGAAAAGATAGAGAGGGGAACGGGGAAGAAAAGATAGAGAGGGAACAATTTGGAGCACTAACTTTGCATGACCTTGAAATTGCCCAAAATGGCCGCCGCCGCCCGCAGCTGCGGCCTACTGGGAACTGCCTGTCCGAGCGGCGGCTACTAGAGGGGATATAGTAGGTCAGGCTCAAAGGTGACTGGCATCAATTAGACTCGTCACCTATACCTATGAGGGCAACGCCTGTCACCTATGACATGATTACAGGTGAAGCTTCATGAGCCGTGTCACCTTTTCTCTAAGGTGATGGGCCACTTTTTGCCGGGGCCCTAGGAGAACAAAAGGTGACCCTCCTCATCTATGCACGCCACCTTTCATATTAGAGTGACACGCAACAAAGACATGCCACCTTTGTGCGCGTCACTATATAGCGATTCTTACATAGTGAGTATTTTTATTTGGGAAACACCCACTATGAGATGTGCAAATACATACAATTGTTATCCGCGTTGTCAATCACTTTGGACCATGAAAAAAACAATTCCTATGTTGCATCCTTGTTATACATGTCTATGATTTCTGATATATTATGGGCATTGTCATAAATCCATTTGGGCATCATTTTATAGTAACTTGATCATGCCACTTCGGTAAATGCGTAATGTCGTGTATGTAAGACCAGTCTCAACCCTCCTAGAAGGATGATGTCTATAGAATTAATGAGGGTGCCATGTAAGCAATTTGGTGATGTGGCAAGAGAGTTAATGGAGAAAAAGATAGACATGGTTTCTCATGCAAAGCACCACGTCTACACAAGAACCAAGAAAAAGAGAAGAGTGATTGGGTGAGGCAAGGAAAGAGAAGAGGATTGGATGAAATTTATTTTCTTCATTTATCATATAAACTATGCACTGGGAAGGTAGTGTCCATGGGTTGTTTCTTACTCTCTTTATTCTTTAGACACTATTTATAAACACTATGGGTTGAAGATCGTCTAAGCTCTCGAGAAAGGTTAAGCACCGACAAAGGCATAATGTCTAGTAAAAACACAATTTAAAACAGCAGCAAGGCATAGATTCTAGTAAAGACAGATAAGGGCGTTGATTCTAGTAAGCCACTTACAAAAATCTTTTTTTTTCTAAAAACAAGGATGACCAAATACAAGTATAAAATCTAGTAACTTGACCTAGGCCATTTGTGGTAATAAATGAATTGTTTATTGCTTCACAAATTGTTTATCTTTTGAAATAAAATTAGACAGCCAACCTAATTTTGAGCGCAACTCAATACACGATGCGATTATTAGCTCTCCTAATTTTGAGCGCAAACAGAAATAGGAAGCACGGTTTCCTAGTGCAAAAATAAAGTAGGGGGAATATCACCAGGTGGTTCAAATTTGGACTAGTATTGGAGAAAATTGTGGGCGCTGCACACGGCAAGAGAAATCAAAATTGGAAAGGTTATTTATTTCCTTTCTAGACACTAGCGCATGTACCCCTATAAAACCCGGCCCCAAGCGGACATCATCTCTACAATACAAACTACTCCATCCGTTTCAAATTGTAGGTCGTTTGACTTTTTCAACCCCAAATTTAACCACTCGTCTTATTCAAAAATTTGTGCAAAACATCACTTTTTTTGTTATGACTTGTTTTATTAATACAAGTTTTTAAAAAATAGTTTAAATTTGACTATGTTCTCATAAATTTTTGAACAAGACGAGTGGTCAAACTTAGTGTCAAAAAAATCAAACGACCTATAATAATTTGGAACGAGGGAGTGAGTGCCTTGCCAATTCTTGCTTAGCTACGCCGCGCGCTGTTCAGAGGATCCGATATGAGGGCTAGGATGGGCTGCCGAGGCCCGCGCATGTGTTGGCCGTGTTCTTTTTCATCGTGCTCTTTGTATCAATGTAAGTGTACTAAATTACAATCACATGCCTGCCTGTCATTATTGTATTCTTAGGCTGCGTTTAGTTTGTGGAAATTTTTAGGTTTGGGTACTGTAGCACTTTCGTTGTTATTTGACAATTAATATCCAATCATAGACTAATTAAGCTTACAAGATTCATCACGTCATTTACAGTTGAACTGTGTAATTAATTATTTTTTCAACTGTATTTAATGTTCCATGTATGTGTTCGAAGATTCGATGTGACAAGTGCTGTAGGAAAAATTTGGCAACTAAACAGGGCCTTATGTGCTGATAATCGATAGTATATTGTAGCTCTCTCTCTCTCTGCATCTTGCGTAATCTGATCAGTTTGTGTATCTTACAATCATATATCGATCGTATTCACAGATTTTTTGCGAGCGATACATCGTATATACATACATGGATGAGTTAATTATGTCTATGAATTCTGCAGGTGATAATGCCACGGCCGCTGTCAACAACTCCACGGCACTAGATGGGGGCAAGTTCCAAGTCATATTTTGTCTCGAAAGATCATGTCGTCCCGATGCTCGAACGTGTTATTGTTGTGGTACTGTAAAGCCATTTTACTGCTACGACACAAGGAGTGAATGCCGGGCCAAGTGCGACGTCTGCAACCCCAAATGCCCACCACATGCGGCTCTTCCACAAGCACCCGCCGGTCGCCTGCAAGTGCCCGCCACAGACCATCCGGAGCACCATCGGCTCAACTCCACCTTGGCCAATGCAACCTAAAACGTTGTCAAAATAGAGTGATTGTCTGAGAATAAAATAGATAGTTTGAGTGAATGTTATGGCTATCATGTCCAAGAATAAAACTATGCATGTCACAACGCATCTTGAGCCCAATGTTATGGCTACTGATCCCTGATTCGCTTCCTTGCTTGCATGTCCGTGGGTCGCTTCCTCAACTGGTCGATTGCACATGAATGCTTGTGTGTGGGTGCCGTGTTTAATTAGTGCTTCATTGCTTCTTGTTTTGTTGCCTCTGTTAGACTTCTTCGTTGCTTGCCTGCGCCCTCTCGTTAAGCTTTTTTACTGTTGATTTTGTGATTAATTCATGGAAATTTGGACTGAGTTTACTTTCTCGCCGTGTGAATTATAATTTATAATCTAATTATGTAGTTAAGATGCTAAAAAACAAAAGAATTATTGAATCATGCTTGTTTTAGTACAAAAATTAGATATCATCAGCATCAGGGGTAGTTCAGACATTTTACCACTCAACTCAGATAATCAACTCAAAATAATCAGGACTGCTAAACACCTAGGTTATTCAGGTAGCTGGCTTATCTCATAATCTTGCTTCTCAGATAATCGAGATCCAGAAAAGCGGAAACGAACATAGCCCTTTATCACGGTTCATGCAGCTGTGCGAATTGCTCCAAAATTGTTTTTTTTTTGCTGTTGACACGGTCAACACAATTTGAGGTCTGCGGTCAACTGCAGAGTGATACTATCACTGCATGTGGGCCCTGACGCCTATCGGGCCCACGTGTCAGTTACTGCCGTGGACTGCAGAGAGGATCTGAATCCAATTTGAGGTGGCTTTGGCAATTTGGCTATGCATCTTGGGTTGATTGATGAGATCGAGCTGCCTCTGTTTCATCTGATCTGTTTCAGGCGTTCATCCCATCTGTGCTTCAGGTTTAATTTTTTTTGAACCCCTTACAGGGGAACTACAGCGGGCAAGCTGCCAGCCTGAACGATGTATTATAAGGTGTGGCAAACCACAGATTACAACAGCAACTGCTAGCGCAGCACAACACAAGAGGAAGAAACAGAACACACAACTTAGCAAGCACAATACAACAGAAAGGAGAAAGACTACAGAAGGAGGGAGGAGGAGAAAGACTACAGAAAAGAGGAACACAGCTCTCCAAAACAACCAAAGACTAAGACCTGCACAGGCCGAAGGCAAGCCACCGATCTCCACTGAGCACCGCAACCAAGCAACATACTTGCCGGCTTCGCAGTGTCACAGAACAGTCCAAATAATACTGATCAAGTGCAATAATTAACAACTTAAGCTTAAACCACAGCTTCTGCACTCAACCAGTACACCCAGACTGCCTGCTGTAACCAGGATCGATTACACGGGAACTCTCGACAAAAGACGAGCACAGGTGATTACAAGCAAAAGGAGAGTTCAAGTTAATTTACAAATAGAGTTTAACACAAGCTTCAGAAATAATTTACAACAAAGTTTTACAATCCAGGGTTTACAATCCAAATCTCAGAGTTCAACACAGCGGAAGTAAAACAGAGTTTAAAACAGAGACCCAAAATACAATACGATAACTGCCATCGACGACAAAAGACGAGCTTCACATCTTGACCACTGATGTGAGGCCAATCTGCCCGTACTTCATGGAGAAGACGGAACCCACTCGACAGTCCAACCCGGAGGAAGAGGCTGACCAACACAAGACGCGCAGATCTCCTCGAAGTCTTCCGGAACACAGCCTGTTTAGAAGGGGGTACAACCAAACCCTGAGTACTCTAATACTCAGCAAGACTTACCCGTCTATGGGTATACTTAGCCCATTATCTAGACATGCAAGGTTTTTTGGCTCTGGAGTTGTTTTGCGGAAAAGCAACTGATACTGGATCCTTACTTTCAATATTTTAGCTCCAATTGAGTTGACAGCTATAAACTACGTTCGCTTATTTCTCTAGAGCATACATGGTTGATCATATTAATCTTTAGTAACATACAACTCAATATTTCCACTCCAGTCTCATTCCACTTTTTTACTACGTGCGACGAAGTGACCAAGGTTCTCATAACCGCGAGTCACGGCGAATCGATCTGATTTAACCTTGCAAGGTGGACCTAACTCACACGCCAAGTGCGACCCCGGCGAGTCACACCGAGCAACTGTTCCCATGATTACCCCGAAGCCTGAGTCAAGCCCGCAAATGCCCGGATGATGAGCCCCGCACGTGCGAACACCCGGTGAACCCGTGGACGACTTCACCAACCGTCAACCCTTGCCCAGCACCACGGGTCGAGAATCAGATTCCGACGCAATTTAGGTAATTAGCTTACCGGTTTCGCCTACCTCCTACTTCCGGTATGTGGTTAGTACTGTTCAATTCTTGTCAGCACGGCCAGCAACAGTATGGTCCTCAATCGACACAGGCGGAGACTCAACTTTCCTTTATTCCATGGTTATGTCCAATTTTCCCTCCGCCCGGTCTCCATTTCCATTCTCATAGCATTATTTCTTACTTTCATACTGAAGTACCAAACCTATATCTCGCGGGTGACAGGAAATCACATGTCTTCTACCATATCTTACTTAAGCATGGCAGTGCTATCGACCTATCATGCTAGTAAAAGACCGGGGTCTCCTAAAGATAATGCATTTAAGGTTCCAAGTAACTCCTACAACTTAATGCACAAGTACTTAAATAATACATTGCATAAGTTTTAAAGTAGGGGTTATGCTCCGGGGCTTGCCTTGCAGGTCAGTGGGGTTAGCAATTTCCTCCGTAACTAGCTTAGCTGCTTCGTCGGCTTGTGGTTCCCCGGCTTGCGGCTCCTGGATCGGTTCAGCGACCAACTCGTAGACGGCTTCGCTCGTGACGTCTATACGTAAAGAAAGATGACATGCAACAATTAAAACAATGCAAGAAAATGCTACAAGGTACTCATGATGCAATGCGAGATAACTAAAAAGGAAGACATGACTAGCATCAATTACTACTGATCACAAAATACTGAAAGCCCCAACCCATAAAAGGATTCACTTAACCACAAAAAGAAAAGCTGCAGCTAGGAACAAAATAAAAGCAAAACCTAGCTTACAGATTTAATCGAGCCACCCAAAAGTTACCAGTAAGCCAAGATATTGAAAGAACATGCAACAAAAATTTACCAACATTTATTGATGACCGAAAACATTTATTTAGCCCTAGAATGAAAATCAAGCAATATTAAATCTACAAACATGCACATAGGCTATGCTCATGAAAATTTTTCTGTGAACTACACATGCAAGGAGTAGTCTACCACAAAAAATTCATGATTTTTAGACCAACAGAAAAACAGATACAAATTAAACTAGCTTAATCACAAACCAAAATTTAGCAGGGGAAAAAGTGATATTTCACAGGCATGAATATTTTTCCTCTGAAGGTCTTGATTTTAGAAACCTAACAAAATTTAGTTTGCATTTTTCACATTGTTTTGGTATTTACCACGCATTTTACAAGATGAGTACACAAAACTGAAACTGGAATTTAACTGGAAACCGGAACCTTCGGGTTCCAAAACCAGAAGTTCCAGTTTTGGGGCAAAAACAGGGGACAACCAGGCCAAGGCCATGGCCGGCGCATGGCGCGCAAGGGCAGGAGCGGCGGCGCTCTGCATTCCCCACCGGCGGCATGGCCGGCCGGCGGCGGGCGGGGCTGCCCCGCAGCCAGGGGAGCCCTGCGGCCCTGGGGCTTGAGATGAGGGGCTCGCGGGAAAGCTCACCACGGGCTCGAATCGGGCGGAGGACAGCCGGAGAGGGGTCGTCGGCGTGAGGGGCGAAGCTTCGACGGGGACGGGGACGGCAATGGCGGGTCGACGGAGGAGGGGGCGATTCGGCCGGGATAGGGCTCGGCCGAGCTCGGGATGGGGCGGTGGAGGTGCGGGGTGAGGTGGAGTGGCTCGGGAGGGCTCGGGCTCGAAGAACGGCGGCGGGACGAGCGGCGGCGAGCTGCAGCAAGCGGCGGCTTTGCTCTGCCTACCGGCTTCGCGCGGGCACGGGAAGGGAGAAGAAGGAGAAGCGAAACGGGGTTTCGCTCGTGACGTGGCTGCGCCGCTTAAGCGGTGAGGGCTTCACTGGCGCGGTGACGCGTGGCGTCGCCGGCGGCACAGTCGCCGATATGGGCACCGGAGTAGGTGAAACAGAGCAAAACCGGAACTTTTGGTTTCCAAACCCGGAGGTTCCGGGTTTTGGGGCAAAACAGATTCAATTTTGGAGCGCCCAATACTAAAATTTTCGCAAAGCAACTTGAAATTTGTCCAAAATAAAAGTTGTAGAGGAAGAAAAGATCTACAACATTGGTATTGGATAAAAGTTGTTTTGATCAACGATTTGAGAGATAAAATTGGGTCAAAAGAAGATCAAAGCTGATTTTAGACTCAGCGCAAAGAGGGGTTCAGATAGAGATTGAACTGGATTTTGACTGCTGGTTTGTAATTAGCAGAAATTGCGCAAACATAATTAAACTTGAATGCATGTGATGACATGAATTCAAAATATAATTATGCATGCACAATTACCACTAATGACAAAGCTTAAACTAGTGATCATGATTAAGCGATGCTTAGCGGCTAATGTACAAGATTAACACCAGGGGTGTTACATGCAGAACCAAATGTGCTACCCGCCACCCCTCGTAGCTACGCCTCGCCGCTGCCGCCCTCCACCGTCAAACAAGGGAAGGAAGCCTCGAAGGAATGAGGGACTGCCACAGCGGAAGGGGACTAAAGATGGGGGAGAACACTAATCATAGCTTCACCAGAAACCCCGATCTCCCTTCAAGCTAATGGCAGCACCTTTCACAGCACATCCGGTTCCCGTCTACCGCCATCCGACAACCAACAATGGGAGGAAGCCTCGAAGGAGGGAGGGCCAGCAACAAGGAACGCCCGGCATTTGATTTGATGAGACCACCAACAAGGAGAGCAGCGACGAAGAAGAGGTGCCAGAAGCAGAGACAATTTGAACCATGAATGCCATCGACAAACACGCTGATCAAGGACCAAGACCAAGGAGAAGAACCCTGCAAGCTCCACGCCGGAGACCAAGACCCTGCACCCCCTACGCTCCTGGACAACCAAGGCTACTCACCCATGGGTGCCGCAAACAGTCACAGAGCGGTGGAAGGTCCTCGCCGACGCCGGCGAGCCGACGAGGAGCAAACAGCAGCAGCAAAGAGAAGGCCCCAGCCGGATGGAGAGGCGGAGAGGTGCAAAAGGACACCTTCAAGAAGGGAGCGGCATCCGTAGATGTCGCCGTCCAAGCTTTCGCCAGCACCTCGGCCAAGCCCCAAAGAAAATCACCGGAGCTGTTGGCCACCGCAAGGAACCAGCCAAGGCGCCGCCACCACGAGCAGCCGCACAGGGGCGCCGGCGGCAGAGCGGGCGCCATGGGGGAGAGGTGTCGTCCAGCCGCGCCGCTCGGCGAACGGCACCGGCCAGCCGAGACCCCGCGGTCGATCCACAAGGGGCAGACCCAAAAACGGCCGGCAAGCCACAGATCGAGGACCACCAATGCCGGATCTACGCGCCGGCGGAGAAAATCGGCGGCAGCGGCCACCGATCGGCGCAACTCCGGTGAAGAGGAGGGGGGCTGGGAGGAAACCTCATGGGAAGAAACACGAGCCACCGCCTTCATCATGGCCGGATGGACTTCCACCGGCGAGCTCCGTCGGCGGCGCGGCAGAGGGGAGGAAGGGGCGGCCTTGCTGGGGGGTGGCGGCGGCGCCGCCCGAGTCGCCCTAGGAGCAACGCGGGGCGTTCTCAGGTTTAATTTAGCAATACCATGCAGTGCAATGCAAATTTACAGAGCAAATTCATCAAACTTCGTTTATTTCTTTACAAAATTCCCCCAAACAAGCCAACAGAAGTTGGGGGAAAAAACTCATTGCGGGAAATGCTGGATTCAGAAAGTCTAGCTTGTTCGGCTTCAGTCAAAGACGGCGAGCTTGTCGTACTCCGGCCCGGCGATGGCCTTCTCCATGACGGCCCGGGGGCTGATGACGCCGCCGCCATCGAGGGCTTGAGCAGGTTCTTGGAGAAGCCGCTGACGAGCGCGACGCCCTTCTGCCCGGCCTCTACCGGCACGGCCTTGGAGTCCCTCAGGTTCCAGAACACCACCTCCGGCACGGCCGCGCCGTACCCGGCCTCCGTGAACTTGCGCACGATCGCCTCGTAGTCCGTCTCCCACGGCTGCGCCGACGCCTGGTCGAACTCCATGTCGCTGAACACGAACACGCGCCGCACCATCCGCTCCGGCGCCAGCCGGGCGCCGACGGCCACCTCGAGGATCTTTTCGAACACCGCCTGGAAGTTGGTGTTCATGCCCCAGTCCATGGTGCGGATGAAGCTTATCTTCTCGGGGAGGGTCTCGCCGGTGATCCGGTGGAGCTGGGGCCGCTCGCTGAAGGTGATCACGCGGCCGCGCCAGGAGTCGTCGCTGAGCTCGGACACGAGGAGACCGAGCGCCACGCACACGTCCATGGGGATGCCGGACATGCTGCCGGACACGTCGCACACGGCGACGCAGTTGGTGAGCCTGCCGAGCGCGCGCATGTCGTCGACCATACACTGCCACTGAAGGTCGGCCACGCCGCCGTCGTTCTCGCCGTCGTCGCCGAGCGAGGCGATGATCTCGTGCGGGAGCAGCGCCCCCGCGGCGATCCGTTTCTTGCCGGACTTGACGTCGGCGAGGTAGGCGTTGAAGCGGTCGGCGTCGTGCTTGAGGAAGAGGTCCTTGTAGTTCTTCATGGCCACGGACGCCATGCGCGTGTAGACCACCGAGCCCCACGCGCGCGCCGAGATGAAGACCTCGGGGAGCTTGAGCGAGCGGCGGAGCGGCACGAGCGCCGCCTTCCGGAGCCACTCGCGCGCGCGGTACGCGTAGTGCTCGTCCGGGAGGTCGGCGGCGAGCTCGGGCGAAGAGCCCTTGGGGAAGAGGCGCCGCGCGACGGCCTCGCAAAGCAGGGTGGAGCGGTCGTAGGATGAGTCCAGCGACGGGCACCACTTGGCGGCGAGCGAGAACTCCCGGACCTTGCCGTCGGCGAGCTTGCGCATGTCCTCCGCGAGTAGGCCGGCGAAGAGGTCCGCCGTGCAGTCGTGCAGGAACCGGTAGGTGGGGTCGTTGTTGTACATCTCCACCGCCCTCGCCGCGGTCTCCGCTCTCCTGGCCCGCCGCGCCGCCGCGGCCGCGGCTGCGAGCCCCCGGTCGCGCTCCAGGCTGGCCGCGACGCGTTCCTCGGTTGAGCCGACGCGCGGGGTGGGGCTGGCCCCGCGGCGCCGCTTGCAGCTGTCGACGCGGCCCCGGCCCTGGCCGCGGCGGCCGACGAACGACCCGCCCCGGGCGGCGAGGCGCGCCTTCTTGCCGGGCGTCCTGGTGGACGCCCCGCCGTGCACGATGCGGTGGAGCAGCTCGGGGAGGTCCTTGAGGTACCCGAACGCGGCGACGTGGGCGGCGTTGAGGGCCAGCATGCGCGGGTGGCGCGCGTGCAGCCAGAGCGCAGCGGCGTAGAAGCCCTCGCGGTCGGACTTGCCGCTCCCGCGCACGCCGCGGAGGTTGGCCACGAGGCAGAGCGCGGTGACTGGGTCGGCCGCCCAGGCGGCGCCCAGGAGCGACGCCACGGAGGGCCCCGGCGTGCCGGGCACCACGTGGAAGAAGAAGTCGAGGCAGGGGTCCCCCGAGGACGCGAACGTCGCGGAGAGGTTCTCCGTGAGCGCCTTCCCGCCCGGCCCCGCCGCCGGCGCCGCGGGCTTGTTGAAGACGGCGTCCATCAGGTCCAGGAACTCCTCCCCCGTCGACGCTGCCGCCGCCGCAGCAGCTGCCGGCGCGGCATCCGGGGCCCGCGCCGCTGCATGGCGGGCCTCGGGTGGGCCCACGACTCCACGAGGATGTAGGCGGCGTCGGCGGCGGCCGCGGCTGCTGCCATCTGCAGGGCGGAGGGTATGGGCCTCAAGGGCCTCACTTGAGGAGGTGAGGAGTGTATGACTTGTGGGCTTGAGGGCTTTGGGTTTGGACCCTTGAGGTTTTGGGCTAAGGGCTTGTGATGGAGATGGAACCCGAGACGAGAGGGATATATATGGGGCAAAGGTTTCGTGGCAGGCAAGGATGTTTGGGTTGGTGGGATCGATGAACCGACTTGAAATACCGGGCTGGCTGGGTATCGTGTCCATCGACCATTAGACTGACGCCATGATCTTTATCCATAAACTCGGTAAACACGAAAAAAAAACTGTCACATCGAATATTTCGACACATGCATAGAGTACTAAATGAAATCTATTTACAAATTTTTTTTGCATAGATGGGCTGTAAATCGCGAGACAAATCTAATGAGCATACTTAATTCCAACGTAAAAATTTTTTGCGCTAGAACTGAACACGGCCTGACTTTTTGTCTGGCTCGTTCGGGCTGACCTTCCCATAGAAGCCAGCCTCGCCTTCCCACGGAAGCCAGCCTTCGCTTGTGGACATCTGTAGAAATTTGTTTTTAATCTTTCGTGAGATTATGCTGGGATTTGCAGCCTCATCGGTGATGATTCGAACATGTCATCGCACACTGGTTTGAAATTTGAATATGATTGTAGGCTATTTGGTTTGAAATTTGAATATGATTGTAGGCTATTTGGTACTTAGAACTACTAAACACAAAGGAAATTTGGAAGAGACAACCTGCCGGAGTGAAGTTACATCTACTAATCTCTCTGGATGTAAGGGCATCTCCAGTGCTGGTTCGAATCTGACAACACAAGTCAAATAACACTAGTGTTTGATTCTGACTGTGTCAACAATTTTCATAAGATCCATCTACAGCCTCGTTTAAATAGCTATCACATTGAGTGTTCGGATATCAATTCGAATGTTCGGATGTCAATTTAATTTAGATGAATCTATTAAGTATAATTAATGTACGATTAGCTGATGATTACTGTAGCAATTAGTGATCAAAGTATGAACTAATTAGGTTTAATAGATTCCGTCTCATGATTAAGTCATGATTTATAAAATTAGTTTCATAATAAATCTATATTTAGTACTTCTAATTGATGTTTAAACTCGCGATGTGACAGAACTTAGGCCCTGTTTGGCAGGGCTCCACGGGCGGCTCCGGCCGGAACCCTGCCAAACGGTGGTTTTGACACCGGCTCCAAGTCTGGAGCTGCAGTTGGAGCCCCTCGCGGCTTACACTGGAGAGGAGAAGTCCCAAAATCGTGGCTTCGTCCGGCTCCGTGGAGCTTCTCCATGCCGGCGCCCTTTTTGCCCCGCACGCAGCACCTCGTGGTGGCTGAGCTCCGCTCCTTGATGCATGCATGCGGCAGCGGCCGAGCTCCGGCGAAACGGCGCATCTGCGGCGGCCGCAAACTTTGCGTCGGCGGATGGAGCGGGTGGGCGGCGGCGCGGAGCATGTCGGCCTCTGCGACGGCCGCGAACTTCGCGTCGACGGATGGAGCGAATGGGTGGGCGGCGCGGCTGGCACGTCGCTGCCGTGCGTTGGGGCCGGTGGAAGCTTGCGGCGTCGAGATCTCATGGCGGCGGTCGGAGGCGCGGGCAGAGCTGAAGGACGAGGCAGGGGTGGAGGTCGGTGGAGCCGCGGGTGGAGGCCGGCGGATCCGCAGGTGCACGGCCAGCGGGAGCTCGTGCCGGCGGCCGGCGGGAGGAGGCGCCGGCGACGCGAGGAGGACCGTGGACGGGAGGAGGCGCGAGGAAGACGATGGGGAATTGTGGCCGAACAGATAAGAGGAGAAAAGAAAAAAATAAAAGAGAAAGAAAAAGAAATGGAGAGGAGAAAAAAAGGAAAAAAGAAAAAGGAAAAAATGAGAAAAAAGATTAAAAAAAAGATAAAAGAAAATGTAGAGAAGGGCAAATTAGACATTTTACAATCCCACTCCAACAAGTGAAGCTGTTGAAGCGCCCCGACCCGAAGATCAAGGCTAAACCATGTATTAATTACCGAATAAGGTCTCCGGCATAATACATGTTACATCAAGTGGAGTCCAGAGTCATACAGAGCTTTACTTAACACGTACATGAGGAGTAAAGTGACAACACAAAGCTACACAGAACAACCATAGGATAACAACTAGCATAGCGACATGCAGGACTAGCTCTTCATCCATCACGGCTCCACTCGATCAGCTTGGGTGCGGACACGATCTACTCGTAGTCTTCTGGCACAAAGTCAGGATCCTCTGGAGAAAAATCAACAAGGGTGAGTACAAAAGTACTCAGCAAGCTCCACCTCACCCTACGGGAGGGGAAATGACATGCACGACGCATAATAAGCACATTCTACTAATAATGCAACTAATGGTATGCAACTCTTCCCGACACAACTCACAATAGGTAGCTCACTAGTTGTCAGGACCACACCGTAGCCTGTCCATACCGTGGACACGGACCATTCGAATGGATTATACACTCTGCAGAGGTTGTACGCTTTACCCACACGCACTTCACCGTCCAGAGACGGCTCCGTCATAGCCGACACCCAGCCGTGGCTCAACCCCGACTAGTCGCCCCCAAACCCTCGGGTCTGGACCATTCCAGGTCTCTCCCCAAAACATATCCACCTCGGACGACTACCAGGTTAGCCAGTGGGATTAGGCTAAGGTTTGCCCATACAAACTCATGTGGTCGTACTGAAAGTAAGCTAGGTGAGATGTCAAAACAACTCGGTCCTTATGGTTCACCAGGGCAGCAATCATCCCTCAACATATCAACTCGAGCCTACCACCACGGTAGCACTCACCTGCCAGTCTACCACCACGGTAGCGCCGGCTCCAGCATACCCAGCTGCCCTAGCCTCATCAAAAACCCTTCATATCCTAGTCTCAACTCTGGATATGCATAACTACTCATATGCATGTATGAGCACACTCAATCACTCAAGTACTGGTATATGTAATCGATCCTAGACCCAGGCTACAGCTAAACGTCCTCACATGGATGCAACCGCTCACGTAGGGGTCGATGAAACTTGCCTTCGCTTGCGTACGCGTCGGCGGCGGCTTCCTGCTCGTGGTACGGGTCTTCTGGCTCCTTGGTGGGCTCCTCCTTGGTCACTCCGTGATCTACGGGCGAGAACGGCACAACCGGCAAACAAACACAAGCAAGCAATAAGCTCAAATGGAGATGAAAATAGGAGGAAAAAGAGTTACGTGAAAAGGAGTTGATATGAAGGAGATTTTGAGTTTACAGTATTGATTGGTAGAATGATTTGGATTAAGTGCTCACGGCCTGGGGGTGTTTTGGGCCTTTATTAGTGGAGTTAATGGTCGGGGGAGCTGCCTGCCATCTCACCTTGGCGTGGAACAGCTCGAGGAAGAGGATCAATTATTGGAGCTTCGTTTCGTGAGTGAGCTGGGCTCGGGAGGAGTAGTTCCGCTGGTGGAGCGAAGCGGCTCGGTGCGCTTGGGCTGGTGACGGGGCTCGTCACGGCCTTGCTCCTTTTATAGGCGAGGAGAGCAGCAGCGGCGTTGCGCAAGGACGGCGACGGCGTGGGCTGCGGTAGCTCGCCGTCAACGCGAACAGTGGCAGCACTGAAGGCGCGAGCGCCGAGGCGGCAAAGCCGGCGAGGGCGCTGCAGCGGCGTGGGCGAGGTGGGGACGTGGGGGTGGGCGGCACGGCATGGTGCCGGCGGCAGTGCGCGGTCCCGTCGTGGGGCCGGCGTGTCGCGCGTGCGCGAGCGAGAGCGAGCGGGTGAGGCGGTTCGGCGGAAAAAATCTCGGCCGGCACTGTGCGTGGCGACCCCGATCTTTAGGGAGGTGAGTGCTGCCATGACGGGTCTTTTCAAGGTCAATGGTGTGGGTATTCTGTGGCTTCCAGGGAATGATGAAGTTATGGCAAAGAAGGTAGGCGCTGTCATGATTGTCTGGGAATTATGGCATGGTACGGTGACTTAAGAGACTTTTATGGAAACGAGATGATTTTTGTCGTAGGTGTAAGCATGCGTATGCTGGTTACTGGAGGGAACGAATGAACTAACGCAAGGCAAGAGTATAAAATAGTTTGCCTAGTAATTATGTAATACCTCATATGATGTTAGTATTATTTTACGTTACTAGTTTAATTGCAACATAAGTTTTATTTAGTTATTGTTGGAAATTGAGGCAGCCCTACTAAGTTGAGGATCTACACCAACTCAATTCAGAGTCGGTCAGCTTCTAGTTACTTAGTGTACCGGGTCCTTTTGACGGCAGAGCCACCTTTTGCTTCCGGGAAGCAGAGCCTACCAACAGATGAAGCTGGCTTCCGGGTGGCAGAGCCAACCTTCGATGAAGCCCAGACCCTTTTGTGATCCCGGGTGGCAGAGCCAACCTTCGATGGATCACAACTTATACACTAAGTACTTAAATTTAACCGGGAGACTAACACTTATAAAGATGCTTACCTTATTGAAACAACAAAGGAACACACACCTAGCACACTCTACCTATGCTCACTTCTACCATGCCCTTGGATGTGTGTGGGATGGAGTGGAGTAGTATGGCATGGCAAGGGGTGGCACCCTCCTTATATAGGCACTCATACCCTCTTGGATGAGTGACACTTGTCACAATCTAGGAAGCTCCATACAAATATCTAAGTTCCCTACAAATATCTAATTCTAGAAAATTCTAAATTTTACCATGACAAGAAAATATCCAAGCTTCTTGTCTTCTTATGATTCTTGTGGAACATTCTAGAACCTTGTTATGGTGACCAAAATTATGCCATGGTTTATCCTTATTTTTATAGAACCTTCTAAAAGTTTGCATTATAAATTTCAACACTCCCCCTTAATCATGATGAAAACTGGGATGTTACAAACCTACCCCACTTAGGTTGAATCTCGTCCCCGAGATTCAGCTTCACCACTAAAGAGACTGGGAAACTCAGCTCGGAGCGCGTCTTCTCTCTCCCAGGTTGCTTCTGCTTCCGAATGCCTGCTCCACTGAACTCGACAAATCCTGACTTCTGAGTTGCGGGTCCTTCGCGTCACAGTGTCCAGAATTTTTACTGGTACCTCTTGATATCTGAGATCATCCTGCAGGTCGATTGTCTCTGGGGCCACTTGTTCTTCTGGTACTCGCAGGCACTTTCTGAGTTGGGACACATGAAATACATCGTGTACATCTGACATCTCTGCTGGCAACTGAAGTTTATAGGCTACCGCTCCCACTTTCTTGATAATTGGGAAAGGTCCAATGTAACGTGGGGCCAACTTTCCTCGTACCTGGAATCTGCGTGTGCCGCGAATTGGGGAAACTTTAAGGTACACATAGTCTCCAACTTCGAAGCTGAGAGTACGTCTTCTTTTATCGGCATAACTTTTCTGGCGGGATTGAGCTGCCTTTAGATTCTCTCTGATTTCTGCTATCTTGTCTTCTGCTTCTTTAATAAAATCTGGGCCCTCAATAATGCGGTCACCGACTTCGGTCCACATGAGAGGTGTGCGACACTTCCTCCCGTAGAGGGCTTCAAACGGCGACATCTTTAAGCTTGACTGGAAGCTGTTGTTGTAAGAGAACTCTGCATATGGCAAACTGTCTTCCCAATTTTTGCCATAAGTAAGAACACAGGCTCTTAGCATGTCTTCAAGGATCTGATTAACTCTTTCGGTCTGGCCATCAGTCTGAGGATGATAGGCTGAACTGAAGTCCAACTTTGTACCAAGTGCTTCATGTAACCCGCTCCAGAATCTCGAAGTGAACTGGGTGCCTCTATCTGACACAATCCTCTTAGGTACTCCATGCAGCTTCACAATACGCTCAATATATAATTTGGCTAATCTATCACCTCCATAAGTGGTACGCACTGGGATGAAGTGTGCCACTTTAGTGAGTCGGTCAACAATCACCCAAACTGAGTCATGACCACTCTGGGTTCTTGGTAGACCGGTGATAAAATCCATACTAACTTCATCCCACTTCCATACTGGGATCGGCAACGGCTGGAGTAATCCACTAGGCTTCTGATGCTCTGCCTTGACTCTTTTGCACACATCACAATGAGCGACGAATCGAGCGATATCTCCCTTCATACCATTCCACCAATACTTCTCCTTAAGGTCCAGGTACATTTTCGTAGTGCCAGGGTGAATGGAATAGGCTGAGTTATGGGCTTCATCCAAGATGGTCCTGCGGAAATGACCTTGCTTAGGCACACATAATCTCTTCTTGAACCACAAGACTCCATCTTTATCTACTCTGAAATCTGGGGCTTTGCCTTCACTGTTGCGACCTTTAATCCATACCAATCTTTTATCCTCCATCTGAGCTTCCTTTATCTGGTCATCCAGGACGGGATGGACACTAAGGTTATAGTTGCAAGAGCGGCGTACAACCCTTAGGTTCAACTTCCTCATTTCTTCACTCAGCTCTGGGGCTTGTGTGACTAAGTGATGGCAATATGCTTTACGACTGAGCGCATCAGCCACCACATTAGCCTTTCCAGGGTGGTAATGAATTTCCAAATCATAGTCTTTGATCAACTCCAACCATCTTCTCTGTCTAAGGTTGAGGTCTGACTGGGTGAAAATGTACTTCAGGCTCTTGTGATCCGTATAGATTTCACACTTATTCCCAATCAGATAATGTCTCCAAATCTTGAGGGAATGCACCACTGCGGCTAATTCCAAGTCATGGGTGGGGTAGTTCTGCTCATGCGTTCTCAACTGTCTTGAGGCATAAGCTACAACTCTTCCTTCTTGCATAAGCACACAACCCAATCCTTGTCGGGATGCGTCGCAATAAATGGCAAAGCTCTTCTGATTATCTGGCAAAACTAGCACTGGGGCAGAAGTTAGTCGCCTTTTCAACTCTTGAAAACTTCTCTCGCAAGCTTCAGACCAGACAAACTTCGTGTCCTTCCGGAGCAACTCGGTCATAGGCCGGGCTATCTTAGAGAAACCTTCGATGAATCTTCGGTAATAGCCGGCTAATCCCAAGAAACTCCTGATCTCCGAGGCTGAGGTCGGTTGCTTCCATTCTGATACTGCCTTGACCTTTTCTGGGTCCACTTCAACACCTTCGGCTGTTAACACATGACCCAGAAAACTGACTCTCTGCAACCAGAATTCACACTTACTAAACTTGGCATACAACTGGTGTTTTCTGAGCTTTCCTAGCAAAACTCTGAGATGTTGTCCATGCTCCTCAGCACTCTTAGAGTAGACCAGTATGTCATCTATGAATACCACGACAAACCGATCTAACTCTTCCATAAACACCTTATTCATGAGGGTCATGAAAAAGGCAGGGACATTAGTCAGACCAAAAGGCATCACTGTGAACTCATACTGGCCATAACGGGTCCTGAAGGCCGTCTTGGAGATGTCCTCTTGTCGCACTCTGAGCTGATGATAACCTGACCTTAGATCTATCTTGGAGAAGAACTTAGCTCCCTTCAGCTGATCAAACAGGTCATCAATCCGAGGCAGAGGGTACTTGTTCTTGATGGTGACTGCATTCAGATCACGATAGTCCACACAAAGTCTCAAGCTTCCATCTTTCTTCTTCACAAAGAGCACTGGGGCTCCCCAAGGAGAAGCAGCGGGTCTAATAAATCCCTTTTGTTGAAGCTCTTCAAGCTGCTTCTTCAACTCGACAAGCTCTGGGGCTGCTAACCGATAGGCATTCTTTGTTATAGGCTTGGTTCCAGGGACTAAGTCAATAGTGAACTCTACATCTCTTTCTGGAGGCATACCGGGTAATTCATCTGGGAACACATCTGCGAATTCCCGAACTACTGGCACATCTTCTGGGGATTCTGCTTGGATGTGGTTCACCATGGAGTCTGACAGGCTAGGCTGGATTTGGCATGTGACTGTTAACCCTTGGCGGTTGGTGACTGTCACTGCTCTCTCAGCACAGGCTATGTTTCCGCGGTGCTTGGTGAGCCAGTCCATACCGAGTATGACATCTATCCCTTTGGAAGTAAGGACTACTAGGTCGGCAAGGAATACTACCCCACTTAGGTTTATAGGGATATCTAAGACACCTAAGTGGCAAGGTATATGACCTCCAGGGGAACGGGTTATTAGTGGCCTCTTAAGGGCTATAGTAGGTATATCATGCTTTTCCACAAAGTGAGAGGAGATAAAGGAATGCGATGCTCCAGAATCAAAAAGCACTGAGGCTAGAGCTGATTGGACCAGAAATTCACCGAGAATCACTCCTGGTGCATCCTCTGCTTCTTCAGCATTCACATGATTCACTTTTGCCTTGCCGAAGGACTGTTGCTGGCTCTTAGCTGGTGTTGCATGGTTGGCTCCAGTCGGCTGCTTTGGTCCTTGAACAGAGTTGGAGAAAATAGAAGGGGCGGGCTGATTGAGATACAGACAGTTGGCCTTGTAGTGTCCGGCTTCGCGGCAGTGGAAACAGGTCTTCACATTGGTTACTTGACTTCCGCCAGTCTGTTGGGTGCGGAAGGTACTCTGGGTCTTCATAACAGGAGCTGACTGAGTGGGCTTCTGGAAAGAACCGGGCTGCGCTTTGAATGAAAAGGCACCCTGGCTCCTTGGGCCTGAGTGAGCCGGATACTGGGTCCTTTGGAACTTCTCCAACTGCTGGGGCTTCTTGCTTTCAAACCGACGTTTGCGCTCACTGAGTTCTGCCTTCCTGTTTCTCTCAGTGGTGATGGCCCTGTTGACCATAGCATTAAAGTCACTGTGGGTGGTGACTTCAACCAAGGTCCTGATTTCAGGGTTAAGCCCACCAAGAAAAGCTTCTTGCTTCTTCTCGTCATCATTGATATCTTCTGGTGCATAACGAGATAGCTCTGTGAACTTATGAAGATACTCTGTCACAGTCATACCACCTTGACGAAGCTTTCTGAACTCATCCCTCTTGAGCTTCATAACACTGCTGGGAATGTGATGTTCTCTGAAGATCTTGACAAAGTCAGCCCATACCATCTCATTAGTGTTTTCATTTATTTCCCGGTAACTCTGCCACCAAGCAAGGGCTGGTCCCTTTAACTGCTGTACTACGAGCAAAACCTTGTCTCTATCATCTACATGGACCACTTCAAGCTTCATTTCAATTTCTCGCAGCCAATCATCTGCCTTAATAGGGTTATCAGATCCTCCAAACTTAGGTGGCTGCAAGCGGTTGAAATCTGCAATTCTGCTGCCATTGCCATTATGATGCATTGCAGGTCTATTGTTGACAGGATTGCCTTGAGCTTGGGCTGTGAGAGTGGTCACAAGAACTTGGAGGAGTTGGTTCTGCTGCTGTAATATGGCTGCCAAGTCAATGGGTGCTGGGGCACGGGGAGGTAGCGGCGGTAGTTGTCCATTTTCTGGTGCTTCTGGGGCTACATTCAGAGGGGCTTGGTTTCTCGGGTTGACCTCGTCACCGTCTTCCTGAGCATGGAGTCCCTGGACTCGGCTCGAGCGACGAGACATCTACGGTCAAGGAGGGCAAGATTAGGTGACTCCCCTAGTATAATGCTAGGGTATATTTGTATATATAAAATATTTTGTACCGCGCAATGCACACAAACAATTTACTCAAGCACCACACAAGCATTCATTCAAACAAGCAGGGATACATGACACGACGGATTACAATAACGCGGCTCGACTTTTAAGGGTCGGCCGGGACGACTCGACTACTGAACCCTACAACACGGTCTTCGGGGTCACTGTTTCCGGGATCTCGGGGAGATGCGGGAGGCGTGGGCGGCACTGATTCACAAATCCTCCTGCGTGGTTGGGACGAGGAACACAGAGGGATTCCCTCTAGGATTAGCGGCTCCACGGCAGTCCTGGGATGACGTTCCTTGCGCTTGGCACGGTCCACTAGGTAGACACCCCTAAGGAGCTGACTGTGGCGATCTGCCTGCTCCCTAAGGTTCTCTTCGGCCATGGCAAGGCGGCTTTCAGCTTCGGCTGCTCGGGCTTCTGCCTGGGCTGCAGCCAGTTTAGCCCTACGCCAACGGGACTCCGCTTCCTCAGCACACTGGATTAAATCTCTCACACGCTGATGCAGTTGGTCGCACAAATCGTCGAGGCTAAGCAAATAGCCAGACATCGCGACAACTGTGGGGTTCTTCTCTGTCCCTGCGGGGCTCTCCAGGTTGCGGATCCTCGCCGCCCAAGCAGGACGGCTACGGTCCAGCGGTGGAAAGTACTTCATGGGAGTGGAACCCAAGTGCCATTCAAACATCTGGCACAGGTACCGCAGCGCCTTGCGAGCTGCAAGTTGGATGGTGTCAGGCATACGGGCTCCAGTGGCGGTGACGCTCCAGGGTTGCATCTCCAAGTACTTATCACTGGCACCAATATGGATAGTGACCTCACAACTTTCGGTGCCATGCTCGACGAACTCGCGACCCACGTACTCCGGTCGTTCTGGAATACCAAGTCGCACTGTGGCAGCATAAAGCACCCTGGGGAATCCATCTTCGTTGATGCAGTAGGTGGTGGTCCAGTCATCCGCCATCTGATTTTCAAGGGTAGGGTTAGCATAACAAGGATAAAGTTTAAGGAGTAATATATTTTCGAGGATTGACCATCCTAGGGTTCCTACGGTCATCGTTTACTACCGGTTCGCGTCCTACAGCCAAGCATGGCTCTGATACCACCTGAAGCGCCCCGACCCGAAGATCAAGGCTAAACCATGTATTAATTACCTAATAAGGTCTCCGGCATAATACATGTTACATCAAGTGGAGTCCAGAGTCATACAGAGCTTTACTTAACACGTACATGAGGAGTAAAGTGACAACACAAAGCTACACAGAACAACCATAGGATAACAACTAGCATAGCGACATGCAGGACTAGCTCTTCATCCATCACGGCTCCACTCGATCAGCTTGGGTGCGGACACGATCTACTCGTAGTCTTCTGGCACAAAGTCAGGATCCTCTGGAGAAAAATCAACAAGGGTGAGTACAAAAGTACTCAGCAAGCTCCACCTCACCCTACGGGAGGGGAAATGACATGCACGACGCATAATAAGCACATTCTACTAATAATGCAACTAATGGTATGCAACTCTTCCCGACACAACTCACAATAGGTAGCTCACTAGTTGTCAGGACCACACCGTAGCCTGTCCATACCGTGGACACGGACCATTCGAATGGATTATACACTCTGCAGAGGTTGTACGCTTTACCCACACGCACTTCACCGTCCAGAGACGGCTCCGTCATAGCCGACACCCAGCCGTGGCTCAACCCCGACTAGTCGCCCCCAAACCCTCGGGTCTGGACCATTCCAGGTCTCTCCCCAAAACATATCCACCTCGGACGACTACCAGGTTAGCCAGTGGGATTAGGCTAAGGTTTGCCCATACAAACTCATGTGGTCGTACTGAAAGTAAGCTAGGTGAGATGTCAAAACAACTCGGTCCTTATGGTTCACCAGGGCAGCAATCATCCCTCAACATATCAACTCGAGCTTA
This sequence comes from Panicum virgatum, assembly GCF_016808335.1. Classification (NCBI taxonomy): domain Eukaryota; kingdom Viridiplantae; phylum Streptophyta; class Magnoliopsida; order Poales; family Poaceae; genus Panicum; species Panicum virgatum. The sequence goes on from NC_053145.1 coordinate 6,178,299, forward strand.
CCACCACGGTAGCACTCACCCGCCAGTCTACCACCACGGTAGCGCCGGCTCCAGCATACCCAGCTGCCCTAGCCTCATCAAAAACCCTTCATATCCTAGTCTCAACTCTGGATATGCATAACTACTCATATGCATGTATGAGCACACTCAATCACTCAAGTACTGGTATATGTAATCGATCCTAGACCCAGGCTACAACTAAACGTCCTCACATGGATGCAACCGCTCACGTAGGGGTCGATGAAACTTGCCTTCGCTTGCGTACGCGTCGGCGGCGGCTTCCTGCTCGTGGTACGGGTCTTCTGGCTCCTTGGCGGGCTCCTCCTCGGTCACTCCGTGATCTACGGGCGAGAACGGCACAACCGGCAAACAAACACAAGCAAGCAATAAGCTCAAATGGAGATGAAAATAGGAGGAAAAAGAGTTACGTGAAAAGGAGTTGATATGAAGGAGATTTTGAGTTTACAGTATTGATTGGTAGAATGATTTGGATTAAGTGCTCACGGCCTGGGGGTGTTTTGGGCCTTTATTAGTGGAGTTAATGGTCGGGGGAGCTGCCTGCCATCTCACCTTGGCGTGGAACAGCTCGAGGAAGAGGATCAATTATTGGAGCTTCGTTTCGTGAGTGAGCTGGGCTCGGGAGGAGTGGTTCCGCTGGTGGAGCGAAGCGGCTCGGTGCGCTTGGGCTGGTGACGGGGCTCGTCACGGCCTTGCTCCTTTTATAGGCGAGGAGAACAGCAGCGGCGTTGCGCAAGGACGGCGACGGCGTGGGCTGCGGTAGCTCGCCGTCAACGCGAACAGTGGCAGCACTGAAGGCGCGAGCGCCGAGGCGGCAAAGCCGGCGAGGGCGCTGCAGCGGCGTGGGCGAGGTGGGGACGTGGGGGTGGGCGGCACGGCATGGTGCCGGCGGCAGTGCGCGGTCCCGTCGTGGGGCCGGCGTGTCGCGCGTGCGCGAGCGAGAGCGAGCGGGTGAGGCGGTTCGGCGGAAAAAATCTCGGCCGTCACTGTGCGTGGCGACCCCGATCTTTAGGGAGGTGAGTGCTGCCATGACGGGTCTTTTCAAGGTCAATGGTGTGGGTATTCTGTGGCTTCCAGGGAATAATGAAGTTATGGCAAAGGAGGTAGGCGCTGTCATGATTGTCTGGGAATTATGGCATGGTACGGTGACTTAAGAGACTTTTATGGAAACGAGATGATTTTTGTCGTAGGTGTAAGCATGCGTATGCTGGTTACTGGAGGGAACGAATGAACTAACGCAAGGCAAGAGTATAAAATAGTTTGCCTAGTAATTATGTAATACCTCATATGATGTTAGTATTATTTTACGTTACTAGTTTAATTGCAACATAAGTTTTATTTAGTTATTGTTGGAAATTGAGGCAGCCCTACTAAGTTGAGGATCTACACCAACTCAATTCAGAGTCGGTCAGCTTCTAGTTACTTAGTGTACCGGGTCCTTTTGACGGCAGAGCCGCCTTTTGCTTCCGGGAAGCAGAGCCTACCAACAGATGAAGCTGGCTTCCGGGTGGCAGAGCCAACCTTCGATGAAGCCCAGACCCTTTTGTGATCCCGGGTGGCAGAGCCAACCTTCGATGGATCACAACTTATACACTAAGTACTTAAATTTAACCGGGAGACTAACACTTATAAAGATGCTTACCTTATTGAAACAACAAAGGAACACACACCTAGCACACTCTACCTATGCTCACTTCTACCATGCCCTTGGATGTGTGTGGGATGGAGTTGAATAGTATGGCATGGCAAGGGGTGGCACCCTCCTTATATAGGCACTCATACCATCTTGGATGAGTGACACTTGTCACAATCTAGGAAGCTCCATACAAATATCTAAGTTCCCTACAAATATCTAATTCTAGAAAATTCTAAATTTTACCATGACAAGAAAATATCCAAGCTTCTTGTCTTCTTATGATTCTTGTGGAACATTCTAGAACCTTGTCATGGTGACCAAAATTATGCCATGGTTTATCCTTATTTTTATAGAACCTTCTAGAAGTTTGCATTATAAATTTCAACACTCCCCCTTAATCATGATGAAAACTGGGATGTTACAGCTGTTTTGCCAAACGTTTTGCAAAACGGCTCCAACTCCACTAGATAAGCCGCTCCACCAGAGGAGCCAGAGCCGGAGCTGTTTTTTTAGGAGTCGGAACCCTGCCAAACAGGCCCTTATGATTGAAACTGAAAAAACCAAACCTGGCCTAGGTACCGTTTATTTCCAAAAATTTCCACCCAAAATTTTTTTCCTCTTCTTTGGGCACATGCATGAAACATTAAATTTAGTTAAAAAACAAAACTAATTGCACAGTTTGGATGTACACAACGAGATGAATCTTTTGAGCCTATTTAGTGCATTATTAGCCATAAGTGCTATAAAAACCCACGTGTGCTAATAATGCGGTCAAAGACCTCAAAAGAATCGTCTTACGGTTTCCAAGCGTGTTCTAAAATTAGTTTTTTAATTAGTGCCCAAAATTTCCTCTCAACATCTGGTCAAACATTCGATGTGACTCTTGAATCAAAAAATTTTATCAACCGTGGCCAGCCCGCCGCCAAAAATATTAAAAAATATAGCTGCAGCAGCTCACCTTTTTCCACACGCTGGAGGTGCCCTAACATTGTGACATCAGTTTCTTCCCTGTACTGTCGATTCATGTTGAGTTTCCTTCAGTCTAACTAGGATTTCTACTTCAACGTTATCTTCTTGTGGCAACCATAAGCAGTTCTTCATTTTTCTTATCGTTTCCCATTTTTCTTTCAGCCCATTCTGGTCAATGACAGCGAGCAAATGGCAATTAAAACTACTAATTCCAGTGTAGCACTGTAGCATCAACGGCCTTAGTAACAGAACTAAATACTATCATACCCCACTGACAATCACCAGTAATTGAACTTTTTTTTATTAAAAGTTAACTCAAAGAAACAGCAAACGGACAATAAGGCGATGCTAGCTGAAAGAATATCCAGTCTGCTTGAACGAGGATGATGCCTAGCATCAGTAGCTGAGTCTATTTACACCAGTGAAGCCGATCATATATACAGGCATAACGTAAACAAGCAACTGCGAATCAAGAGTCTATAGCAATAACTTTCAGTATATGTACACTTGAGAGTTCTTCTCCCTTCATTTCTGCAGCCAATTGTCAGGCAGGATCAGGAAGTTGTTTCGTTTCTAACGGACGGGGTCGGGCAGCATGGCAACAGTCACCACGAAGTACTCGCAGCCTGGGGACAGGTTGTAGGGGTTCAGCGCGCAGGCGGGCGACCGGCGGCCGCCGCTGCTATCAGGGCGTGGAGCTCCTCCCATCTGGTCCAGGTGCGCTATGCGCCGCTCGATGTGAACAATCTGTCCGATTATGTAGGCTGGGTGCCGCAGGTGCTGCTGGGTGAAGAGGGCCACAGATTCCTCAGACAGGTAGTAGTTCGAGCAGTTCCGGTTGATCGCCTCATAGTGCCCAGCAGGATTCCGGAAGAAGATGGCGAGCTCATGGACTTCAAAACGGCCAAAGGATATCTTCTCCTTGCTGGCCTGTTAAACAGTTTTCCAGGAAACACCACAGCAAATTGCTTATTAGCGCAATTAGCAAAAATGTAAGAGGTTCAGTCCATCAGCCATGGGAATTCATTGCTAGATGCAGGACTTCAGTAAAAAGAAAGTATCTCATGAAGTCAGATAGGATCATGATTTGATGAATTCATTCTTCTAATATATTCAAGATGAATTTTGCTTTGTGAATGAGTATTCATCATGTGTAAAATAGTAAAAGACAAGGATTTTGTAACTGCATAAGCTACAAGACAAACCTGTTTTTCAAGTTGAAGTTTATTGTAGAGATTCTTAATCAGCTCTTTCTTCTCGTCCAAGTCTTTTGCGATAGCTCCGTGTGCTGCCTGCACAGTTGAGTAGCGTTCTAGCATCTCAGCACTCTGTCGAGTCAGGAAAGCAACTTTTTCCGCCAGGATCTTGATGCATTGTTGAAACTGAACAGTGGTATCAGCTTCGTCCTTCTTTACAGAGCTGGAACAAAAGAATAAGACAATTTAAACATCAGAACCGCAATAGTCTAACATAGTCATTCCCTCAGAAAAATTCACGAATTACTATGATGAACAGTAAATATGCAGATAAAAGCAACGCAATACCTCGCTAAGGAGGCAGCCAAAGAACGCAGTGAATCTGCAAAGCCAGCCACGCCTGGTGCAGTGACACAACTATTTAGTCTTTCAAACAGACCATGTATCCTCAGAGAAGATGACCGCAGAGCATCATACTCAACAGCCCTTCTGTCAGCTGAACATTTGTTGGTACGTGCCTCTTCTCTTGCCTCATGTAAGCAGTTTTCAAGGTGTGCACAATTCATCTACACAAAATTAAGTAGAAGGTGCAACAGAAAAATAAGAATATGAAAGACAATCAACTTGCACAAAGTTGTCAAATCACCTTAGATTTTGTATGACTAACCTGAGATTCATCAAGAAGACCCCGAGCGTGTTCAAGTTCTTTTTTCAGAGAGTTAACCTCATCTGTCATAGCACTAAGTTTCCTTTCAGTTTCACCCAACTGTTTTGATTTTTCATCCAGGGCATTTTGCAGCTCTGAAACAACGAGCTCCTTATTCCTCAACTCTAAGGCATGATGATCTTCTACAGGAACATCAGAAGTGTCAGCCATAGTAAGTTGTGTCAACATTTGTCCTTCCTTATCGATGCTTACAATCTTATGTTCATTGTCAGTGTCACGCGGCAATTCTGTCATGAAAGCATCCAGATTAGTACATGCCACTGAATCGACCAACTGCAAATTCAGTGCACCAGAAATGTCAGTCATATTCTCATCGCCACCTTCTGTTTGTTTTGATGGCTGTTCAGATGTTGAAGATGCCTCATCCATGGCCACACTTGATTCATCCCGTATCTGGGTTTGCCTGCCTCCAGACACATCCAGGTTGCAGTCATTACTTTTAAATGCAGAAAGAAGGGAATCAGATGTGCCTTTACTTCCCGAAACCATGTGGCCTTGCATGTACTGGTTAGCCAGCCGTTCCTCAAGATCCTGGATTCGCTTCTCATATGACAAGCATTTTTCTTTATTTGCAGTGAGCAATGACTTAAGCTGGTTAGCAAACTCATCCTTTGCAGCAAGTGCCTCAGCAGTTTTTTCCCTTGCTTTTTTGAGTACAGAATCAATCTGCCCTTCATCAATGGATTCATACCCATATTCAACACTAAGATTGCAGAGAGTTGCAATTGCAGAAGCAAGCTCTGCTTTTAACCTGGCATTCTCCACTTCTAACTTACTAGTTCCTGCAATATCGATAGTGTCATAGTCCCCCAGAAAATCTTGGAAATCCATCTTATCATCAGCGCTCAGAGGATTTTGCTCAGATTTATTCAAATTTCCACTGGTACTAGAATTGCTCAGTGAGGACTTCGGCAACTGTGATTTCTCAGATTTCAGAAAAGACCCCACTAGAGACTGGGGAGCAAGCTTTTCAACATCATCAACATCAATGGGAAGTAGATCACGATCAAAAGGAGCGACTTTTATGTCACACTGGCTTGGAGAATCGAAGAGTCCCATGGAACCCATGATATCATCTGGAATGTACTTGACCCATGTCCTATAGAAATCCTCGCGTCTTGCTTTCTCAGTTTCACACTCCATCGCCAACTTTTCAGCATATGTTCCAGCCAATCCAGTATACAGCTTAAAATAAGAGTGCCTACGTGCTACCTCAGCAAGGCAAGCTCTATATGCATTACCCAAGCCACTAACTATTTTCAGGTTAGCGAAATCATCTTGATGACTCATCCCCTCCTGGAATGCAATGAGCTCATTCATAATGTCTCTGATACTAGTCTGAGTAGATTTTACTCTTTGCATGGAAACATGGACCAATGTAATCATTTCATTCTTTTTGTCTCTGCATTTCTCAAGTAATTTTGTAAGCATGTGATCAAAATTCCGAATTCTGGGCAAGTTATCCTTTTCATGTACTTCATAGATGCGACCAACTGCTGAGACTGCGTCATGAGGTCGGAGAGAAGCAGATAGCTGGCGGCTTGAACAATCATCAACAAGTTTCTTTGAAGTATCAACATCTTTGCTGCAACACAAAAGAATTTTCAGCATACAGTGTGATCTAACCATAATCATGGGGAATGGCTGAAGAAATGGTTGGTACCATCATGCACAATTCAATTCCAAATGGGTAATTAAGAAAGAAGCAAGCCCTTTTATAAGCTATTTGTAGCAACAGCCATAAGCCATAACGAATCGCTAGCATATCCTCATAAGTCATAACCATCTTGTAACTCAGAACATTAAGTTCATATGCATTTGTTATACTGCTACCACTAAACCAAAATATATAAAAAATCAGGATGGCGCTGATAGTTTTAAGCCAACCTGTTATCTCAATGATAAAATGACTAATCAGTCATCCACTCTAACCCACTTTCTATTTTTTTAAAATAGTAAGAAGTCATTTAGATGATTCAGACCTAATCTCTCACAGTAGAAATGAACAGTTCCTAGTAGCCTAACCTTAGAGATTGCATGATACTCTTCTGCTCACTAATGACTCCCTGATGATCTTTTATCAGCTTCTCAAGATCCTTGCACCCACTTGAGCTCATAACATTGAATAAGTTATCCACCCTCTTTTTTAGGTCCAAGAAGTTTGTCTTCAGCTGGGACACCTTCATCTCAAACTGCTTCTGTGAGCTGAAGCACCCATCCGCCAATTTCCTCATGTCATTCTCCTTGAGAAGGTCCAGCAGGCACTCCCTCCCCTCGCATTGCAGAGCTGGGTGCAGCCTAACAGCGCGCAGCCTCTGCAAATCTCTCTCAAAATTGGTGAGCAACTCCGTGTGTGCACGGTGCTGCTGCGAGAAGCACCGGACAAACTCTGAATACCGCTGTGAGAGCTTCCTGAATGTGTGCTCCAGGCTGCTCCGGGCTGTGTCCAGTGCTCGCTCCTGGACCTGCTGCTCCCGCAGCAGCCGCTTGCACCGCTCAAACTTCGCATCACTACATCGGTACACCGCATTGGCAACCTGAAAGTGGTACCTGAACCTGATTTCATAAGACACCAGCGCCTTCAGTGCAGGGTCGGCAGACACCTCCACCGGCGGTGAGTCCTGTGGCCGAGGCGGCGGCGGAATTTCCGGCTCCGGGATGTCAATGGACTCAGGCGGCGGGGGTCGGGAGTCGGCCAGGAGGCGAACCTTGTTGTAGAGGAAGACCTCGCGGTCGTCGCGCGGGAGCCTGTAGTAGGCGAGAGGGTGGGCGCTGTCGAGGGAGGTGTTGCCGTAGAGGAGGCGTTGGTCGCCGGACGGGATGCCGCACCATTGCTCGATGCATTTCTGGACGGTATCGACGAGCGTGTTGCCGAAGCACTCGATCTCCAAGGTGTGGCCGTTCTCCGCCACGTGCACCAGCAGCTTCTGCCCCAGCGGCACCGCCGCTGCCGCCTCCTCCGCGCCGCCGCCCGTCACCGCCGACCCGGAGCTCATCTTCCCCGCAATTCAACTCCAACAATTCGACCTTTCTTGTTCCCTTCCTTGTTTTGCTTCACGCAGTTCAGATTAAATCTACAGTACCACCATACCACCAAACGAAGCAACCACCGGACGCGCACAGTTCAACACGAAACACCAAACTCCTTAACCTCTACGGCAGGACAGCCTCCGCCCGTCCAAGAAGAACACGCCAACGCCCGTCCGCCCAATCGCAGGAAGCTGCGGCCTTTCCTCCCACGCCTCCGATCAGACACGCCCAATCCTTATCTCCCAACAGGAGCGGCCGGAAGGCGGCGGATTTCTTGGAATCCCGGCGAGGGACGGGTATTTCCGAGGCCGGGATCGACGCCTCCTGGCCCAATTCACCCCGGTTCACCGCGCCCGCACGGATTCGGGCGAGGAGAAGTTTGGGACCTTTCTTGATTAACAGACGGAAGCGACCTCCGGGGAGCAGCCCAACTCTCCTCCGATCACGTCTGGGTTTGATTCGGTCGCGGAGGGGATGGAGCAGAAACCAAGGAACCGGGATGGGATTTATCTACTACTCCGTGTGGGAGGGGAGATTGACGAGCAGTAGCGTTAGCATCAGGGAGACGAGGAGATGAGGGAGAGGAAGACGAGGACGGCGAGGGGAGAAAGAACAAAAAGGAAAATAAAGGGGGCGAATAGAAAAGTGGACCAAGCCACCGTCTGGACTCCGGACTCCGAAGATGGAGTATAATAATAATATTATTGCGAGAATTTTTCATGGTGGTCCTTCTAGATTCCGAAATTGACATGTACGTGAATTATTGGAGAAGGGTTGGCTTTGCTTCCTCCGGAAGAGTGGCGGTGAAGACGCCTGTAGGATGTACCAAGCTACACAACCATGGCTTTGTTCATCATCAGGAGGCCTTTTTTTTTGGACGAGGTTGGTGCGTGAAACACAAACTCTGGAGTATAGGCCGTGTTTGGATGAGGGTGGAAAAGTTTTGATGAGAGAGAAACGATACTTTGACTACTAATTAGGGGTAGTAAATAAAGTCTAATTACAAAATTACCTCCACAACTGTGATACTATAGCAGTTGCTCTAGCTAATGAGGTCTTTGACCGCATGATTAGAGGATGATTGAGCGCGGTTACTGTAGCATCACTGTAGCCAATAATGATGAAACTTGGCTCATTAGATTCGTCTCGAAAAGTTATACCCATTCCTAAAAAGATTTTGTAAATAAACTTCGTTTAGTACTTCATGCATGCATTCGTCTTTTTGTGCAAAAATTTTCGTGGATTCATCCAAACACGGCCATAAAATGATTTGTCGTATGATACAACTTGATATGGTAGTTAAGTTTGACTAATTTAAACCAGGATGATTGTAGTAGCATACCTTTGTTTTATTCCCATCTGGCCTACACATGTTTATTAGTTAGTATCGCAATTACTATATTAGATTTGATAAACTTTATAATAGTAATAAAGAATACTCCACCTTCTAATCCAGAATGATATCACGTATAGCTAAATTTGTAAACATTTATAAATTCCCGTCAATTACCAAATAGATGGTGCTTTATTTTACGAATATAATTTTTAATTGTTTTTGCACTGAAGTATTCATGTCAAGTACTGTCGCGAGAAATACATAGCTTTACGGTATCTTTTCTACACATAGCAGGTTGCTTTCTAGTCTAGGAGGAAAAACGGGCATTGGTAAGCATTGGGGAAAACCGAAAACGTTTGCCCCATGCATAGTTGAAGTTGGACAAAAGTTATTCCGACTGCACGTCTTTCCAATTTCTGGGTCAAACGTTAAAATCATGATGTGTGGAATTCTGAGATCATATTTGGATTCAAGTGCTAACGAATAAAAGTGTTAAATTTTAGCACTATATTGTATTCATCTTTAAATTAGATAGAATAAGTAAAAATAGATAAACTTTCTTAAAATCAGCATCGAACCGTTTCTCTATATTGCTCTCTTCGCTATCCCGCTAGCCATTCCAAGTTCCGCACTCGGCGGTTATCTCGAGCGGCACTGCTCGCCCTTTCCGCCCTCCCGCCGTCCTCTCTCCCCCACTGTGCTTCTCCCCACTGCCATCGCCGCCGGCCCCGTGACCTCACCCTCTCTGCTTCCTCCCGCCGCCGCCATCGTACCAACTCCCATAGTCTTCCGCCTCGACCACGGCAAGGAGGTCAACACCGATGGCAACTGCTTCTTCACCTTCGCGAGGACCGCTGCTGCTAAGGTCGACGCGAGTGATTCGCGCCGTGGGATGGCCCGCGGTGGCTGCTGCTGCGGTGCCCGGACCTGCGATGCTAGGGTGCACCCTCACCGTCCGGTCGTACGAGATGCGAGCACGGTGGCGAGAGGGAAAGGGAAATGGAAAAGAAAAGGGAAAGAAAGGAGATGACATATGAGACCCACACATCAGTTTCCGTGGAGGGGAATAATTGAAGGTGCAGTTGAGATTTGGAGAATGAAAATAGAGTCTGTTGGTATCCCTACCATTTAGAAGGCTCTCTATTTTTTCTTACAAAATTGAAAAAACTCTAAATTTAACTAGAAAAATAGGTATTCTCTTTGAGTTGCTCTAAGAGCAAATATAATAATTGGCTTATAACCAAGCAAATTCTAATATAGAGGAGAGGAGATAGGAGAGTTTGGCTCTCATGTAAACACCAAACTAGACAAGGAATCATATGCAAATGGTGGACCATACATTAAGGGTGTGTTTAGATCACTTTGCATTTTTCGTTTTTGCGTTTTTGCAAGGAAATCTTCAATATTTGAAGTATTAAATGTAGACTAATCACAAAACTAAATACAGATCTCGTATGTAAACTACGAGACGAATCTAATGAGCCTAATTAATTCATCATTAGAGCATATTTATTATAACATTACTGTAGCAATTTAGTGTCTAATCACGCCCTAATTAGGCTCATTAGATTCGTCTCGCGGTTTACAGTCCATTTGTGTAATACGATTTATTTTTTAACTATATTTAGTACACCGTGCAAGCGATTTACAAAAATTTTACGTTTTGCCTTTACAGGATTTAAACACGGCCTAAATGAATGTGAGGAATGGAATAGGAAAGAGAAGATGGAACATGGCATAAAAAAGTTTCTTGTATACAATTGAGACCACTATTGTATAGCTTGACTCTTACAACTTGAGTAATAGCCGACCAATTGGCTTTATTATTAAACTTGCTCTAATATGGTTTACTAAAGTTAAGCCAAGAATAAAAAACTTTAGTAAAAACGTGAGTCTAATAAATGCTAAAATTAGCATTCTAACTTTAACTTCCCAAACAAGTTCTTAATTGGATATTTGGAATCCAGATCATGAATCTTTGTAATAATCAACAATTAATCAATGCATAGTAGTAGCACGTAGAAGAAGTTCATCTTACCGATCGATGCACAAGTTAATTTTACCTAGCAGTTGATATAAAAGACGAAGATGCTCTGCACGGGGAAAAGATTCATACGCAGACAAGCAGGAGTAGGACTGCATGTTGGCTACTGCACGCACTTCCATCCGTTCATTGTTGAGGGCTCATCAGACTAATTGCCACAGTGATCCCTGCTGAATTTTCTAAGGCCAGTTTCAGTGGGAGTTTTATGGGCACAGTTACCTAGACTGAGAACTAGGAAACTGTGCCAAATGAGTTTTATGGTGATGAAACTCTCCTCACATTCTATGAAACTTCATAATTCTCTCTTTTTGTCATGTCAACAAAAATGAAGGTATTTAATGTCATGAAATCCTCCATGAAACTCCTATTGAGACTGGCCTTACGGCTGCTACTGTTTGTGCAGATTCTGAACGTTAAAACCTGATCCGACGGTGCTAGTCAAGTCGCCGTCACCACGCTAGGTCGCTCCGCATGACACGCACGCGCTACACTCCTAATAAAGAAGACACAAACACACAACAGGTATCATCGGAAAGAAGATTTGAGGTCCCCGAATATCCGTGCAACTCGAGAGAAAAAAAGAAAGGAACATTCGTGAACCTATCTACCAAACGCTCATTCAATCAGAAGGATCGCGCACGCATGTGTGGCGTACGTATACTTGCATATGTTGAGAGTTTTTTTTTTAATTTTACACAAACTATGCCGAATTTCGCTTAGTTTCGATTGGTTTACGGCACATAAATATCAACATGACAAAAACTTGATCGAAATTGAATCGTACCAAATTAAAGCGCTACTTCCCAGTGGATGGATAACCACGGCGAATTTATAAGTTGCTATCAAAGCAAATAATAAACTACTAGTTATGATCATCGACGCTTGTTTGTTAATCACTTGATCTGATTGAGTCCTAGCTAGCTAGGGTAAACAACGGCGCGCGGATGAGCACGCCGCACGCGAGCTGACAGCTGAGGAACCATTCCATTTCTAGACAGCGCCCACGTTAAAACCAGCAGCTCCCTTTCACCAGTTCAGCAAGCAAGGACCACCACCAGCCCGTGAACCGTGTGGGTCTTTCTCAGCTACCAAAGCAAGCCGATGATTGAATGGATGGAGCTGCTGGTTGTTTGAATTATAATGTGTGTTTTGTGGGAACGTCTAAAAGGCCCACGATTCGGATTATGTGATTAACAGATTTATTTTCGTGTTTGACTACAATCAGTTCATCCTATATATATTTCTTGTAAGTCGTACGAGAAGAGTTGACGATTTATTGTATTCTCTGCATTGTAACTCTTTCATTATAGTGAAGATTGCCAATTGGCGCCTGTGATTTTTTCCCGCAAGGGTTTTTCACGTAAAAATTGTGTCTCGTATTTAATCTTATTTTCGCATTATTTGCTAACAGTTGACAGTCAAGTGCAGGTGCTCATCGTTGCTGCCATCAACTCCATGTCATGCCTCGCCCAACACGGACACAGCGGGAGCCTCCACATTAAGGATGTCCATTAGTATTTCTTATCAGCTATAATTAATTAGATTAATATATTACTCTAGTTTATTTCTCCTTTCAATACAGAATACCATGGCTTTAGCAGGGGCTCGAGGAGTCTCTCACCTTCTCGCCCTCGCTCCTCCTGCATCTTAGTTTGGTCGAGCTTACTGGTCATGTACTAATCCTTATAGAGAGATTTATCTTGTTGTTTAGAGGGTGTGTTACAGACCCTCTAACTCGTAACATTTTGTACCAGGGGTTCTTTTTCCCTCCTTCTTAATATATTGATGTGCAGCTCTCCTGCGCATTCGAGAAAAAAAATATAGAATACCATTATCATTTATTTTATTAATTTTTAGGTCGTACCAAAGATCCAAAATATATATATAACTTGATTCCCGCCTCACATGGATGGATCAATCGCTTAGCTCTGGTCCCTTTCCAAGCTCTAGTAATATTGTCATGCTGAAACAGATCAAGTTTGTGGTCACGGCGGATGCATATATTAAAAATCGAGATATATGGTGTCATGACAAAGCTTTATGCAACATCGTGCTCACTGCAACTTGGGACATGTTTAGTTTCCAAAATTTTTTCCTACAGTACTCATCACATTAAATCTTTAGGCACATGTATGAAGCATTAAATGCAGTTAAAAAATAACTAATCACATAGTTTAATAGCAAATGACGAGACGCATATTTTAAGCATAATTAGTTTATGGTTGTTATTTGACAATTAATGTTTACAGCAAACTGCCGTAACTGCGTAGCCAAAATCTTATTTAGTTCCTAAAATTTTCAGCATGTTGTGAAAATTTTCTAGTGTAGCACAACAGCTGCGCGGCTACGGCAGGGATGACAGCTGCAGTCGTAGCACAGCAGCTATAGCCTGCAGGCCACTTCCAAATACACCACGTCAGTAGCTCTTGCAGAGGGATCGTAAGAGCTAAGTATTGTGGCCGGCGAGTAGCCGGCGAAGTCCTGTGTGAAGAAGTGAGAATAGAGGTGAGAAGAGAACGAGCGGTTCAAAAAACGCCGGTTTTCAGCGGGCGAGTATGGGATCCTGCTATTCGTATTGGTCAATCGTGCTCACGAGCAATAAATAGTGCAGGTGCCAATAAATAAAAAAAAGAATCGCTCATGACCTGGCGTTGCTGTCCGCCGGCAGCAGGCTAAATCTATAAGGCCTGCTCTAAGGGCATCCGCAACAAGCAAAAGCAAATCGCCGGCTGACAGGAATAAAAAAAAGAAAAAAAGTATAAGCCCCACAACATAGATAAGGCTGACCCCAACAGTGCGAAGCAAAAACAATTTTGCCTCGCGCTGGTCACTCTGCATGCCTCCGCCAGCTTCCAACAGAGGAGGCATCGACCGATGCATTTTGCGTTTGGAGGAGAGAGGGAATGCAAAAATGCATCGCCTCTCTCCTCGAACGCATCCGCGGCCTCCAACCACCTTGCCTTCGCGCCACCGCTCGGAACGGAAGGAGGGGCCGCCGTCCACCGTTCCCGCCGCCATGGCCGCAAAGGACCCGTGCTCGAGGCTGCCGCGGAGCTTGACCGGCGGCGCGCAGATCCGAGCCCGAGCTCGGCCATGGCCTCCGCCGTGCGCGGATCCGGCGCCGTGCGGGCCTCCGCCAAGACAGAGAGGAGGAGGAGGGAGGGAGGGCACGGAGGTGGGCGGCGCGCCATGGCCTTCACCCCGGGAGCTCCCCGCCCACGTCCGCCGGCACAGGCCAGCTCGAGCTCCCCGCCCACACCGGCCCCGCGGCGGGATGGGGAGCAGGGATCGGCGGCGCAGCAACAATCGCCCTCGACCGGCGGCGCGCAGATCCGAGCCCGAGCTCTACCGCGGAGCTCGACCGGCGGCGAGCAGATCCGAGCCCGAGCTCCGGCGGGTCAAGGCGGCCCGTCCGGCGGCAGCGGGAGATCCTTCCCCATCTCTTCCCCTGCTCCGGCGGATCCGAGCCCGAGCTCCGACGGGAGTCCACCACCAGGCATGCCGACGCTCCACCGCGGCGTACCAGAGAAGGAGGAGGCGGCGGAGAACTAGAGGAGGAGGCGGCGGAGGACCAGAGGAGGCAGCGGCGGAGGACCAGAGGAGGAGGCGGCGGCGGAGGACCAGAGGAGGCGGCGGCGGAGGACCGGCTCCGGGCCCTGGCGGAGGGCCGGCGAGGGAGGTGGGGCGGAGGAGGGAGGAGGGAGCTGCCACTGCTCGGCCGGCGTGGCGAGGGAGGAGGGAGCCGCCGCCGCTCGCCTCGTCTCGTCTCGTCTTGTCCTTGGCCGCGCGCGAGAGGAACGGCCCTCGGGATGCTTCTGCCTTTGCCTCCGTGTGTTGGAGATGAGATTTTTGCGACACTGCTGCATCCACTGTAGACGAGAGGCAAACTTGATTTGCCTCTCCAAAATGCACATCCACTGTTGAAGTCAGTCTAAGAGTGAGTTTGGGCAGCAGAGGGAGTACCATTGCTCGGGACATGTGCGAGCTAGGCAAGGAACTCATGGCTAGCTATTCAGCTTTTGATGTTCTTTTTCCTCCGCATCACGAAATAGCTAGCAAATGGTCTTGTTTGGTTTCCCGCACTTGAAAGTGCTAGAAAACTTTGACAGCTAATTAAGTTGTTAAATTAAGCCAGTTTACAAAACCAACTCCAAAACCACTACGCTAGGAACCCTGAAGAATCTAATAAGACTTTTAACCGTGTGATGAGAGGATGATTATTATAGCACCACTGTAGCAAATCATCGATTAATTACCATCATTAGATTCGCCACAAAAAGTTATACCCATCCCTAAATTTCTATATGTTAAAGCCCCGAGGCTACGCCGCCGGCCAGGCAGGCCACGTCGGCCAAAATTATTTCGGCCGTCCGATCGCGATCCGATGGCTATGGATGGAATGAAATTTTACTATTTCGGAGTACTAAATAAAATCTATTTACAAAACCTTTCGTATGGATGAGTTGCAAATCACGAGACGAATCTAATGAGCATACTTACTTCATGATTAACTCATAATTAGTGAACGGTTACTACGGCTACGGATGAAAGGGAATCTTGCTATTTCGGAGTACTAAATAAAATCTATTTACAAAACCTTTTACACGGCTGGGTTGTAAATCACGAGACGAACCACACTTAATTCATGATTAACTCATAATTAGTGAATGATTACTGTGGTACCACTGTATGACTATGGATGAAATAGAATTTTGCTATTTCGGAGTACTAAATAAAATCTATTTACAAAACTTTTTGCACGGATGGGTTGTAAAGCCCCGAGGCTACGCCGCCGGCCAGGCAGGCCACGTCGGCCAAAATTATTTCGGCCGTCCGATCGCGATCCGATGGCTACGGATGGAATGGAATTTTACTATTTCGGAGTACTAAATAAAATCTATTTACAAACCCTTTTGTATGGATGGGTTGCAAATCACGAGACGAATCTAATGAGCATACTTACTTCATGATTAACTCATAATTAGTGAGCGGTTACTACGGCTACGGATGAAAGGGAATCTTGCTATTTCGGAGTACTAAATAAAATATATTTACAAAACCTTTTACACGGCTGGGTTGTAAATCACGAGACGAACCTAACGCGCATACTTAATTCATGATTAACTCATAATTAGTGAACGGTTACTGTAGTACCACTGTATGACTATGGCTGAAATAGAATTTTGCTATTTCGGAGTACTAAATAAAATCTATTTACAAAATTTTTTGCACGGATGGGTTGTAAATCATGAGACGAATCTAATGAGCATACTTACTTCATGATTAACTAATAATTAGTGAACGATTACTGTAGCACCATTGTATGGCTACGGATGAAAGAGAATCTTGCTATTTCGGAGTACTAAATAAAATCTATTTACAAAACATTTTACACGGATGTGTTGTAAATCACGAGACGAACCTAATTAGCATACTTAATTCATGATTAACTCATAATTGGTGAACAGTTACTGTAGTACCACTGTATGACTACGGATGAAAGAGAATCTTGCTATTTCGGAGTACTAAATAAAATCTATTTACAAAATCTTTTGCACCAATGAGTTATAAATCACAAGACGAATCTAATGAGCATACTTAATTCATATTTAACTCATAATTAGTGAACGGTTACTGCAGTATCACTGTTGCAAATCATAAATTAAGTAGGCTCATTAGATTCGTCTCGCGATTTACAACATATCCGTGTAAAAAGTTTTGTAAATATATTTTATTTAGTATTCCATGCATGTGCTCAAATATTCGATGTGACGTTTTTGGGATAAAATTTTTGAATCTAATCACGGCCCTAATTTCTATATGTGAATGCCCCGAAGGTCGGCGCAAGGGCAGACTAGCCACGTCAATAAAAAAAGATTCATACTATTCGATCCTAAATTGACAGGGCATGTGATTGGCCGTGCCATTGTTATCTTCGAGGCCTTGAGACACGAATGGTCCACGAGTCAGCTATCCATTCGGTCACTGCAAAATATCTGAGTCTAGAACTCTCGACTGGTAATTTTGGTGGCCTCCGAATGGGTGTGTGCTCTACTGCAATGATGGCAGTGAAGCTAGGCCGGAGAGCCACGCGGCGAGTTTGTGCGGGCCGCCGGGCACGCCCTCGACGGGTGCGGCGAGTTCATGCCGTCACCGGCGGGCAACCCGGCCTCGCTCCGGCACGCTGTGGTGCCGCAGGTCGGGCATGATAGCCGCGCATTGCATGGTGAGGAGATGCCCCAGGACCGCTCCCGGCCGCCTTCCACGGCGAGATTGAGACGTCGGATTTCAGCTACTATTTTTTTGCCTTCTTTGCTTTAAAAATAAATATCCTATTTCTATCTATGTATATCCATTTGACTATACATCTACTACAAACCTGTATATAAACTTATATTGCCAAACGAAAACAAGTAAATAAATTACGCGCGCCAAGGCGCGCGCAAGGCACTCGTTTTTTTTACAAATAAACTTCATTAA
This sequence comes from Panicum virgatum, assembly GCF_016808335.1. Classification (NCBI taxonomy): domain Eukaryota; kingdom Viridiplantae; phylum Streptophyta; class Magnoliopsida; order Poales; family Poaceae; genus Panicum; species Panicum virgatum. The sequence continues at coordinate 6,195,735 of NC_053145.1, forward strand.
ACCCTCCATGCGAGATTCTTTTTTTAAGAAGTGTGCATTCTAGAAATTCTAGAATAGCATCCGTAACCAAACAATGCCAATAGCTAGCAAAAAGTTCTTCATTGCGGACGCCCTAATCGGAGGAATCTTCTATGCTCGAGAACAATCTGGAGTCTTCCAGAACAATCAACAATCCAGGTCTATTTTTCTTTGATTTTGGGCCTCTACGTACTCATTTCGGTCCACTTGTTTTGGGCTCCTGGGCTAGGCTGATCGAGCTCGTGTCTGGCCACCGACCGGTCCGGATGTCCGATGCCTAGTCGTTCACGACGGTTCGGGCCCTTCCCCGTCACCTTTTTTTCGTTCCCCCGTTCCCTTCTTTCTGCTTCTCTCTCTCTCTCTCTTGGTTCCTGGCGGCGCCGGCTGGGCGAGCGGGAGCGCAATCAGCCACGCCTCCGCCGGCCCCTTTTTGCCGGCGACGAGCATCCACCAGGTATGCCCGGCCCTTCTCTTCCCATCCTGCTGTGCGAAACGGAGCTCCCCAAACCCTAATGTGAGGTGTACTTGGATCTGACCCGCGCCGGCAGGAGCTCCACCCATCTTCTTCTCCTCCCATCCTCTCTTCTCCAGCAGCGGGCCCGTCCCCTCCGGCCCCTCGCGAGGCGAGGCAAGGGTAGACCGGCGCGAGGCGGGGCGCCGTCAGGTCGCCGGCGCGGGGCGCCATCGGGTCACAGGCGCGGGGCGGAACCAGGGAGCCGCCGCGCTGGGGGTGTAGCCGGGGCGCAGGGTGCGCCGCCGCCGTCGCGGTGGGGGTGTAGCAGGGGCGCTCGGCCGGCGGATGAACGACTTGCTTCTCCCCTACATCTAGGGGAGAGGAGGCGAGATTTTGGCAATTGCTAAAAATAATTTTGGTATGGAAGTTATTGGTAATCTGCTGGAGCTCTCTCTCATCTCCAAAATCCCTCAAATGTTAGTTTTTTGGTATTGGGGGTGAATATGAGCAGTCTGCTGGAGATGCTCTAACTTCGATTTCGTTTGCTAAAATTATCAGGTATACACATGTACACCCATGTCCTTTGTGTCCCTGTGGTCTGATTAGCGCGCCCGATCAACCTTCCCAGTTGCTGGTGCACTGCGATTTCGAAATATTAGAAGGGGGTAGGGATAGGGTTGCTTGGGGTGCTCTTAGGGTTTGCGTCTTTGCGACGGGGTTATGGTGTAGGTAGCAACTTCTGATGGGTGTGGTTCGTAGCATTTGAGGGTGGGCGATGCCCTATGTGCTCATGTTTCGTGTGGTTATCATTTGTTATGTGTTGTCGTAAGATGTATTCTGTTTTGATGATATGTAGGCGGTAGAAACGTTCGAAGAGTGCGGGTTTTGATGCTCTGTGATGATTGTGTAGTAGCGTCCAGATGGGTTCGAAGAAGGTTCCGTACCACAAGCATCGGGAGGCTGAGGAGGCGAGGAAGAAGGTTAGGGTTCAAATAAAATCCTTTTTTAACCTTTTCATGTGACACTAGTTTTACCTTCTTTCCCTTGTATTGTGTGTTCATTCATGTTTTATTTTGACTGCATTGGTATGTAAAGAGGGAGGAAGATGAAGCAGCACGCGTATATGCGGAATTTGTCGAGTCATTCAAGGGTGACAGCTCATCTGGGGCTAAGTTTGTCCGAGGTGGTGTGATCGACCCAAATGCAAAGCTGAAGATTGATCCTGAAGGTTAGTGGCATGGGTTTCAATTTAGTTTATGTTCTTATTGGTACCTTTCCGCTTTGTAGTTTCACTACCTTCCAAGATGGATATATGCATTGTTTCTTTTATTGCTCCAATTGATCAAGAGATCGGCCTTTTCATTCATTCGGCAATGGCAGGTGGAAAATCCAAAGATGGGGGGTCTGTTCCAAAGAAGGGCAGTAGGTAAACGGCAAAAATACTTGATTTCTAGAAGATGGTATCCTGTGGTACCGCTGCTACATCTTTAGATGGCATGGGACCAATATAACCAGACTTCAGAGACACGACCTAGTTCTGATTGCCTTATGATGCTCTGGCACATAACTTTCTCTTTTTACATTATGCTTCTTGTAATAACATCAAAATTTTTACCAAGTACTGAACGGAGTTGAAAACAATGATATGGGTAGTGTGAAGAAGAAAATAGTTTGGCTAGCCTTACTTGGCCACACCAACTTATTGCATGGCTGTGTTTGCATTTACACTGTAGTTTAAACTATAGTTACCTGATGGAGCAATTTATTCTTGCTACTTAAGTTTGTGATGACATCATACTAGCTCATGTTTGTCTTTGTTCTAAATGTTTGTTTATGATATTAGCACGTCTGTAGCGATCACAATGCATTATCTTTTGAGGGGTTGTAGGTCGGCAGACTAGGTGCGCCTTATGGCTCATGGAACAGTGGACTGTAATGTCTAGCGATGAATATATACTAGTCATCTAACTCAATGAGTTATCCAAACTGGGGATACCACAGATCTGCATTCGTGTGTGTTTGGTGATTGTCCTTGACTCCTTGTCCACTGCTCTCCTTGGGCTCGATAATTGTTTCGATTACCATATCTATGTAGAAATGTCCCTTTTGATGGTATTAGGATATTGGGTTGAGTATGGTGAGAATACCCATGTTGGATCTGGGCAAGTGTAATTAGTTACACGGCATAATATTTGGGTAGGTAATGATGGTCTCTGTATATTTGGAGGTGTTCTTTTGAGAACTTTGAAATTTATTGTACCTTTGTAGCAGTAGCTAGTCCCACATGTCAATAATGCCAATTTTAGTTCCAGAGTTTTCAGCCACTTAGAACAGAAAGTTACATGTCTACTCATGTACCCTTTTTGCATCCTTCACAGTTCGCGGTGCCCAGGCTAGATCGAATTGAAACTTTTATGTGCTTGCGATTAAATTCTTGTTGCCTGATAGCATAAGCTTTAGGATCAATTATACTTTTCAATACAAAGTATGATTTCTTCAAGCTTGTTGGGAATAAAAAAATTCAGTTGTGTGCATCATTGCATTAATAGAATTTTGCATATATAATAGACCAAAGGAATGGATGTTTTTTTTTGGTAACTTAGGAGTGGAGGTTGAAATTTCATTAGTTGAAGTGAGAAAACCTGAAATACTATCATACCTGCAATGCCGCAATTCCTTGCCTCTGTTGTTCTCGTAACCCCATATCACTTCTGTTTATGTATGATATGCATATGATCTAACTTGTGAGCATGTTAGTCATAAATTCCTTATACATAGCACAACGATCTAACTTGTGAGCATCATAGAGACCTTATACATAGCGTACTTTTCTCCAGGTATGTTCCGTCCTTCTTGCCACCATCGTTTGCAAAAGAGCCTGAGAAGAAGGTTAGGACACTTCCACTATTTTTATGATTTACTTCAGTCAATCTGTATAGTTTCTTTGTTGAAGATTTATCTTGACTTGCAGAAGGAAGAAGAAAGGCCAAAGGAAAAGGAAAAAGGAAAGCCACGTGTAATAGATAAATTCATGGAGGAACTTAAGTTTGAGCAAGAGCAACGGGAAAAGCGTAGTCAGGATCGAGACCACCGGCGTGATCGACACAGTGATAGCTCCATGGTAGGTGCTTATATTTGCAAAAATGGTCCTTTTGTTTCATTCCACACTTCCACTAGAGGACCGTATGGAGTAATCCATATTCTGTTTGGTTTGTTGAATATTATTTGTCAAGTTACTAGGGTGTAGAATACCAATATCTTCAACTCCTTTGCAGCTTGTTCTTAATCTGTTTTGCAGCTTATGAGAAATTTATGTGACTAATTTGCAGCTTCTCTATAAATATTATTAGTTTGTCCTTATGTTTGTTGCATTGATTCTTGAAATTGTTTCGTGCAGCCCTCTAGCCGGTTTGATGAGATACCAGATGAATTTGATCCGACTGGAAGATTTCCAGGATCATTTGATGATGGTGATCCTCAAACCACAAACTTATATGTTGGCAATCTATCTCCAAAGGTTGATTTCCCCGCTTCACATTTTCTGGCAAACTTATATGCATTATCTAGTTAGCTATCCTGATGTATTACATGCTATGATTCAGGTTGATGAGAATTTTCTGTTAAGGACCTTTGGTCGGTTTGGACCTATTGCTAGTGTCAAGATTATGTGGCCTAGAACAGAAGAGGAACGCAGGAGGCAAAGAAATTGTGGTTTTGTTGCCTTTATGAATAGAGCAGACGGACAGGCAGCAAAGGATGAAATGCAAGGTTAGTGTGGACATGCAACCATGTGGTGGTAGTCCATAGGGATCATGTTTGTTTGTTATGGGAACTTGAAATGTTATTTTTTGCCTGCTATTCTTACTTTCAGCTTATTTTAATGTTTATTTCAGGTGTTATTGTGTATGACTATGAACTGAAGATTGGATGGGGAAAATCTGTTGCTCTTCCATCACAAGCATTGCCCGCTCCTCCTCCAGGACACATGGCAATCAGAAATAAAGAGGTTGCCTTTTTTGTCCTTCCATGCCGTATTAAATTCTGTATTCATCTGACCTTTTTTTCTCATGATGCGTTTGCAAGTTTTAATAGAATGGAATGGGATGTTTTTGGCATTGCACACATGAATTGCCATTGATGCTTTTTCTTTGCTTTATACAGGGTGGCACAGTCATACTTTCTGGTCCTGGCGGCCCTGCTGTTGCATCTGTTACACCACAAACCTCAGAGCTGGTAGGGGAAGTTGTGCATAATACCTTATTAATTCATCTGTTATTTATTCTAGGATGCATTTTTTTTAATCCTGCAGTAGTACTATATGCACGTGGTCTTCCTTGTGATTTTGTGTTATCTTTCTGCCATTTTTTTAATCCTACAGTAGTACTATATGCACTTGTTATTTCTAGTGATTTTGTGTTGTCTTTCTTCTTTTTGCTTTAGTTTTTGTGAGTGCAGTGATCTTGCTATCTAGGTCATCCTGTCACTGTAAAAGAACTACCATCGAAAGCTCTCCTTTGTTTTGCTTTGAGTTAGAATGTGAAGGATGGATATTTCATACTTCATAATGTGGAATGTGGCTCTTAGAAAATACTTGGTTGCTGGAATTGTGTAGACCAGAGAAATTGCAATACTTCATTGTTGCGAACTTAATATCAATTTTGAAGTGCCCTCATTCTGCACGCACTTCCAATGTTCTTATTGTACTCAACTGCCTTCAATGTAAGGTGGGCTTACATGCTGTTCTAATGTCTGACAAGTGCTGCTAAAATTTCTGGCCACGATGTTGGTTACTTCTCATGTAGGCAGATCCAGTATTTGATTTTCTAGAAAGGATGTTGGCAGTTGACCATTTGGCATCTGCATATTCTGTGATCTTGCATTATACTAAATGATTGGTTATCTATACAAGTAAAAGATTTGGTAGCTTCAATTCACATTGTGGATTCGTCTGACTTGATAGGTCCTTACACCCAATGTTCCTGATATTGTGGTTGCTCCACCGGATGATGGACGTCTTCGGTACGTGATTGACACAATGGCTCTGCACGTACTTGATGGTGGATGTGCTTTTGAACAAGCTGTAATGGAGAGAGGGCGGGGGAATCCTTTGTTTGATTTCTTATTCGATCTTAAATCTAAAGAGCACACATACTATGTTTGGAGGTTATACTCCTTTGCTCAGGTACTTGTTGCTGTCTATAGTTCAAAATTCTGAATTGACATATCAATGCTCTGATGATAGAATAGTGTTGTCCGTTTTATTCATTCGTATTTATGTTCATAGTTGGAAGTCTATCAAAACATGAGCTTGATTTTTTCTAACATAATAGTAAGCATGGCTATGCCCATTGTATATTGCAGTATTGCACAAGAACTTGTTAAATTGTCAAATAAACATTAGTTATTTAGTTTCTTTGAATGTTTGAGTATATGTTTTTCCTTGCTCCACAACTTTTCATCTATCACCATATCATGGCTGGAACACATTTTTGAAAATCAAATCACCATTTGTTACATCCATAAAATTTCAAGTAACTAGGAACAGATGACTGTCCTGATAGAGTGCTAACAGCTTGTGAGTTGTGACATAGGGTGATACTTTACAACGATGGAGAACAGAACCATACATTATGATCACAGGAAGTGGAAGGTAATATCTTTTTGCAGTAATAATGGTATTTTAATAAGACCAATATGTATGGAACCTGTGCATACTGACTTCTTCTAACAAATTGTAATATGCAATGTGCTATTTTAGATGGGTTCCACCTCCCTTGTCATCCAACAGAAGCCCTGAACGTGAAAAGGAATCTACATTTGCTGCTGGTAGAAGTAGGGTAAGTGTTCGTCAGACCTAGTCAGAACAGTTTTTTTTTCTTTGCACCTTTTGTTATAGCATAAAATAAATAGTTATTCTGTTGATGTCAATAATCAATAAAATAAAATAAATAAATAGTTCTGTTACAAGGCTAATTTGCCGTTCCCTTCTTCAGCGTGTTGAAGTGGAGCGCACATTGACCGAGTCACAGCGTGATGAATTTGAGGACATGCTACGAGCGTTGACATTAGAGAGGAGTCAAATAAAAGAGGCCATGGGATTTGCTTTGGATAATGCTGATGCAACTGGGGAGGTACAGCCTACATTCTAATTTGATCTGATAAGCATATCTCTTTGTTTTGCATTGCATAAGTAGTACCACCACTTTTTTTAACTGTGCACCCACAGAGAGATCAGTTAGTAGCTAGTTGTGTTGTGTGAATGTGTCAAGACCCCGATGACTTTATGTATTTAACTAATTTATATGCGGTGGCTTTGACTGTCTATTTGAAGGACAGCCCTTTTGATCACTGACAATATCTGATTTATCTTTGTAAGAACAGAAATGGGTAAAAATTGGTGACACGTATAGTATACTTAAAAAAAAAACTCGACCTGCGAGGGGCAAGCCGCCCCCCGGGCATTAATGTAAGAAGAAGACCTCTCACGCAGGTCGAGAAAACCCTCGAACCCATGCCCCACTCTTACATAGGGGCACCATAACCCATACCGTAACCCGTGTGAGAGCGGGCCGGGGTGAGCCGGGACCTATTTCCATGTGCTTTGGCGTGTAGGCAGGCGAGGGGATTTTTTTAACCTCAGCCTGAAATTCGCTCCCACCGGGAGTCGAACCCAAGACCTAGGGAGTGCTACTGAGGCCACCTAACCAATCCGGCTAGGCACCCTTTCGCACACGTATAGTATACTTATACACTGATGGCTGAAATGGTATCAAATGGCAACATGTAAAATACTGGTTGATGAAATGCTATCTTTGTCCTTCACTAATGTATCTGTTATTTATTTTGGACACTATTTTGTTACATGGGCATGGTTTAGGTGATCATGTTAACTATTGGGACCTGGTTTCTATTGTAGATAATTTATCTTTGTATTGTTCAGTTTAATTGTTGTGGATCAGGTATTGTTGTCATTATAATCTTATAATTCAGCAAATCTACTGTATTCTGGTGTTCTAGACTTCTTTTATCCAAATGATGTCTCTTGTGTAGTTCTCGTTGCATGAATACTCATTGGTCGTTGTTGCATTCAGATTGTGGAGGTTCTCACAGAATCCTTGACACTCAAGGAGACCTCTATTCCAACCAAGGTTGCTCGGCTTATGCTAGTGTCCGACATCCTTCATAACAGTAGTGCTCCTGTGAAGAACGCCTCTGCATTCCGAACGAAGTTTGAAGCTTCTTTGCCAGATGTCATGGAGAGCTTCAATGACTTGTATCGCAGTATCACTGGAAGGATTACTGCTGAAGCTCTGAAGGTGATTTATATTGCACTATTTCTTGAATACTTGAGTTTGCATTTGTCCCTGTTCTTACATGATTGCTTGAATTTATTACTGTTCTGCAGGAGAGGGTTATGAAAGTTCTACAAGTGTGGGCAGACTGGTTCTTGTTTTCTGATGCATTTCTGAATGGACTGAGGGCTACTTTTCTTAGATCAGGCAACTCTGGTGTTGTTCCATTTCATTCGCTATGTGGTGATGCACCTGAAATTGAAAAGAAAGGTAGCTCTGAGGATGGCAATGGTGGATTTAAGCTTAATGAAGATGGTGCCTTGGCTACTGGAAAGGCAGCAGCAACAAAGGAGCTATTAGGGCTTCCATTAGCTGAACTTGAGCGCCGTTGTAAGCATAATGGCCTTTCACTATGTGGTGGTAAAGAGATGATGGTTGCCAGGTTGCTTAACTTGGAAGAGGCTGAGAAGGAACGTGTATATGAGAAAGATGTTGACATGAAATATGTGCAAGGGGAACACCATAAAACTGGAAGAGAGGACAGTGGTTTGAATGCTCCTAGTGCATCAAGATTTGGGGAAACTCCTAATGCCGATGAATTAGATGTCTCTAGGAACAGTATGGGAACTGCCAAAGGGCGCTCTAGAGAGTCTGCTTCTGCTGAACTTGATGCATTTCCAAGCAAGAAGCCAAAATATGATCCTGTTTTACCAGCTTCTAAATGGAGTCGAGAGGATGACATCAGCGATGATGAAGATAGAAAAGGTGGTAGAGGCTTCGGATTAAGCTATTCATCTGGAAGCGATGCTGGTGATCTAGGAAAGGCCGATACATCAGAAGTTAGTACTGATCACACAAGTCATCATAAAGATACAATTGTTGATGAAGAGCATAGGTACCACTTCATGTTCAATGTTCTTACCATTTCCTTATTATTTCTTATAAGAGTGTTATTCAAACAAATTTTTTACCTGATATGCAGGCAGAAGTTGAGGCAGATTGAAATTTCTGTCATGCAGTACCGTGAATCTCTTGAGGAGCAGGGTTTGCGCAACATGGATGAGATCGAGAGGAAGGTTGCCAGTCATCGGAGGCGCCTTCAGTCTGAATATGGTTTATCCACTTCAACTGATGGTGCAAACAGCAGGCGGTCTTCCGGTATGACATATCCTGCCTTTTTAACAATGGCATTTATGTTGCATTGGCACATATATTGTCTCACCGAGATTTTCACACTGATTATTTGTTCATGTGGTAACAATGATCCATGTTGTACCTTTCTCAGTGTTTGTCCTCCCCTATTTCCTTTATTGCATATCTTATATGAGTGATATATAATTTTGCAGAAAGAACATCACTGGAGCGGAAAGAGAAACACAACGATGGACATGATTATGCTACGAAATGGTGTCGGAGCCAGAGTAGAAGCCGCAGCCCTCCAAGGAAGTCACAGGAGAGGGACCGAGACCACAACCGCAGCAGAGACCGATCCCATGGCAATGATGTTGGGAGGGACAGGGTGCGTGATAAAAGCACGAGCCGTGGTCGTGATGACCAGTATGACAGAAGCCGAGACAGGGAGAAGGACAGGAGAATGGGAAGGTGACGATACCTAAAATCCCTGTCACAATTCATCATTTGCTTGCTTACAAGGGCCCTGGAGCAAGGTAATATTCGAGCTACATCAGTTAACATCGGTGGCTGCACCACGGTAGGTTTCCTGGCCAGTTCCGAGCCCCTTGAGAACGTGTCTGTAATCAGAGTTTTGAGGACTAAGGTGATGCTTTTGTAGAGATGATCTGTTTGTAGTAGGTAATTTTGCGGATTAAGATGAAGTCGATGTGTAGTTTTATGCCAAAAGCCAATGTTTAGTGCACCAAGAATGATCACCCCACGTCCCCAGTGCACATCCTTGGCATACATTGATATTTTTCTAACCCGGTAGGGCTGATACGGAGATCTTGCACGGTATCTTTTTGGTGAATGCCGGCGTGTTCACTGACAATGGAGACCAGCGTGCTCACGTGAGCACCCGAATTCCTGCACAGTGCACGTCGCTGCAGGAGAATGTGTTGCCTGTTTTGCCCCAGCATGTGAGCTGTTCTACTAATGTGTTGTGCAGGTATGCTACTTGTGTATGCACGCTTTTGACACATGCTTAAACGATACCCCCACTGTCGGAACATGCTATTTCAAGCAACTAACGTTGTATATATTTTAAAGCTGAAAGAGTATTAATTATTAATTAATTCGTTTAAGTTGGACAATGTTGCAACGTCAATTTTTTAACATGTTTCACGGAGCTTAGGAGATGGAATCGAATTGGTTCGGCAAGCAAGGGCCAAGCTAAATATTAGTCGCGGGCTCTGGTCCGCAGACCAAGGCTGCGAGTACTCCACTCTCTTCAGAAAAGGTGAGTTCATGTGGGAACTAGGCAACTAGCGACGGGAAACATCAGGGACAAAACTGGTAATACTTCATGACTTAATGCTGATGCAAGTTATGCTGGGAAATAACAATGGACAAAGGGGCATCATCTGAGAGATGTTAGTGGAAGATTTACTGCTGCCTCATGTGTGTTTCTCCGTAGCGTCTCGAGTCCAGCGGTGGATGAAGCTGCATCCTAGCAAATGACACTGGACGTAAAATGAGGCTGTGGAAATTGCTAACGCTTACATGCGACCAATTATTATGGAACAATTGAAGCAAGGACGAACTACATGGAATCCTGAATTGATTTTACACAATGTGACAAGGACAAGACACACATTTATAGTCATGATTGGCGAAGGGTATCCAAGTAAAGGAGGCTTAAGGCTAATTCATTTCGAGTCGCCAAGGTGGAGGCCAAAACAATTCAAGTTCGAGCCCACCTCAAAGTCCAAGAGCAGCGCACACAAAAAATGATGCTCATGTCGCATACGAAGTTCAAATTTAACATTGTACATATATATGGAAAGCTAAAGAGATAAGCTTTCCAATGGCACCTTTTTATCAAGTCGAGACAATAGGAATCTCGAAACAAGTGGTCGTTCAAAATCTGTTAGGATGCTGCACCGCCGTCTTTTGGCTGTTAGCCCGTGTATCGTGTTGGAGCCCATAGAGGCACATCCAAGGGGTCATCCATGACCTAACCCTCATATATTCAGTAGCTGCCGCCAGATTAAGATTTGATGTGTTGTTGAGTTTAGTTTTCCATTGAGAAACAAACATCGTTCATTATAACTGTGACGTCGAGTCCTTTTGCTCTGAATCAGGGCCTATGTTCTTGTTCTACACCATTGTGGTGATAACTCCTTTTGTAATTAGAGCTTGAACCCCATCTTGTTCTTTGCTTCATATACATCCGCAATTTCAGATTGCGAGTTTACCATTTCTTACTTGTGTTCTTTGATTCGTTTGCAGGAAAAGACTTCTTGGCGAAGTCATTTAAGTTGTGTTTGGTTGATAATCAATGGAGTAGGAGTGTAGTGGTTGCAAGGGGTTCGAAGCCCGGATCGCTAGTGTCTGAGTTCTCCACCAATTGAATCTATCATACCTATCGAAAGATCGGGCATTACCACATCATAATATCCAAGGGAGACAAATGCTGAAGCGGCTCATAAAATAGCTATAATTTGTTTTATCATTACATTACCTGCTATTGCAAAATCTTGGACGATATGACTGTTACTATCTTCGTTTTAAAATATATGACGTTGATGATAAGCTAATTAATCTAAAATAAACTATATTTTTTATCACAAACGCGCATTTGGAAAAAAACACATCAGTACGGGTCCAGAAACTTTTTTTTTTCTAAAGGAAATGCGGGTCCAAAACCTAGACTCACGCCCACAGATAGACGAGGGAGATAAAAGCCCTAGATCACAACCCGTAAATCCCGTAGACGCAAAAAAACATCACATCGAATATTTGGACACATATATGGAGTACTAAATGAAGTCTATTTACAAAACTTTTTGCATTGATGGGCTGTAAATCGCGAGACGAATCTAATGAGCCTACTTAATTCATGATTTGCAACAGTGATGCTACAGTAACCATAAGCTAATTATGGATTAATCATGGATTAATTAGCATTATTAGATTCGTCTCGCGATTTACAACTCATCTGTGCAAAAAAAATTGTAAATAGACTTCATTTAATACTTCAAATTAGTAAGATTTCATCGAAAAAATTTTTATGCTTCATCTAAACAAGGCCAAAGATGGAGAGATGCTGCCAACCTCCGGACGTCAGATCCTGCCCAATCCAACCAAGAAGTAGCCGGCGTGTCAGCAAGCACACGCCAACACGAACACGAAACGTGTGCGCGCGGTGCCGGTGGGTGCCCGGACCTGGAACGATTGAGACGCAGAGCGGCACATCATTAGCAGCAACAGCGACCCTGCTTTGGCTCCATCCTCGGCTCGACCCCACCAAACCAAACTCCACATGAAGAAAACGGGCTCCTGGTTTTAACAAGTCCAAAAGCAGCTTTGCCTTGTGATGAATGAGCAACTTCCGATCTGATCTTGTATACCGTAGCAATAGTGACGGATCCAAGATAATTATTAGAAAAAGTGTCTTTTCCACCTTCAAATAACTTTAATCTCTTATCCATAATAAAAAAAATTACAGAGAAGATTTAGAGAGGCTCCATGAGCCCGGCCGCGGTAGGAGAGGCTGAAACCTTCTTCCAACCCACTGCTATATCCGTTCTTGGGCATGTCCAACCACAACTCTACCATTTTTCTCTCTTTTTCCTCTCTTTTTATGGGGCTGAATCCCGTCCCATCTGCAGCATAGAAAAAAAAAGAAATTGATTTGACCGAGATGAATTTGTCCATCCTTTTCATGTTTCATTTCACTATTTCAGGTTGCCTTTGGGCAGTGACGAGGTAAGTAAACTCATGTTGACCTCTTTCTAACGGAGTATAGAAAAACGTCTTCCCATGTTGGCCTTCTGAAACATGAACGCCGTGTGTGTGCAATAATTAAACAGCGGTCGTTTTTTGAAAGGTCCCATGCTCGACCTGACAGTTGAGACCAGGCCGTTGAATCAGCTAGCATTCTCGTCAACCTCAACCAGGATTGGCTGGTTCTGGCTCCCTCTGCATGCCAAGCACGTAGCAGTAACCCATACTAAGGCCATGTTTAGATAGAACACAATTTTTTTTCGACGGAATCTTACTAATTTGAAGTACTAAATGAAGTCTATTTATAAAATTTTTTGCACAGATGAGTTGTAAATCGCGAGACAAATCTAATGATCTAATTAATCCATGATTAGCGGATGGTACTGTAGCATCACTGTTGCAAATTATGAATTAAGTAAGCTTATTAGATTCGTCTTTTGATTTACAACCCATCTATGTAAAAAATTTTATAATAAACTTCATTTAATATTCCATACATATGTCAGTAACGCTGGGTGAGCCGTCAGTGCCAGCCAGCCAGAGCACAGGGTCCCCGCGAGAGCAACGTCCAGAGTCCAGATTACGCCAGCCGCATTTCTATATGTCATTCGCGCACCCCTCGGAGCTCAACCAGGCTGGCCACGATAGCAAAATTAATTTGGGCCATCCGATGCACATCATGCGGTCGTCGTTGCTTCTGACCTCCCGGAAACACGTCGCGCCAGTCCAGTAGACGGAAGGTTCTGGTGCCTTCTGAACAGCCCGTGAGCCTTATCAGCACACGCTGCTTTCTCCTTCATCTCCTCCGGCTCGGACCGAACCGAGCTTCATCTCCTCCGACTCGGACCGAACCGAGCTCCCTTCGCTGGTCGATTCCGACCATCTCCGGCAGCCCCTTCTCGATTCTTCACGTGAGCACCTCCCTCGCCACCTCTTCCAGCTTCCCAAGCCCCTGGTCGAGCTGCTCCCCGTCCGAATCCGCCAGAATCGATCCTGCCACTGCCGGCCGCCACTAGAGTTTCGCCCGTCGCTCCGGTCTGTCGTCGACGACCCTCCTCCAGCCCTCCTCCTTGCCCACCCACGTGCAAAATCGAATACCCGGTGAGCCTTCGATCCGTCCGGGTTGTTTCCCTCTGTTTCGCACATCGCCGGTGCCGAAACGCGGTCGCGCCGCCATGGTCGACCCGTCGCCGTCGCTATTGCCGCGCTCCTCGTGAGCCGCAAGCGTCCAGAACCGTGCCACGCCACCGAGCGCGCCGGCCCCTCCCGAGCTCGCTGGCCACGGGCCCGCTCTGCCCCGCCGCCGGCCGCAGGCCCTCCCTGACCCGTCGGCGCCGACCTCATCCTCGCACCGCGATGGGGTGCCTCTCCTCTGCGGCGCAGAACCCGTCCCCTCGCCTCGTCCTCCACTCCTCCCACCCCCTCCACCTCAACTTCCCCCTCCCCCTACCCATGCCTCTCTGCCTGGTCCCCCGCCCCGGCCAGCGCGGCGACCTCCGCCCGAAGCCCTTAGCTCGACTTCAACGACCGGCGCCTAGATGCGGCTAGGCGGTCGGCCTCACCTCACCTCCACCGCACTTCCCTTTCCGCGTTTCCATCTCGCCTCCCACGCTGCCTCTCGCGACCCGGACAGATCGTACCCTCCCGGCACGGCGGCCATGGAGAGGCTGATCTCTTTCGTCAACAAGCTGCAACGGGCTGTTACCCCCGTTGCCAACGATTGAACGAGGCGTGAGAAATTCACAGCAAGAACAGATCTCGGAAACGGAACGAGGACAGCTTCCTCTTCCGAGAGTTCATTTCGTATTTTGAGTTCTTAGTCTCGAGTTCGTCTCGTACAAGGCTTATAGCCGCACTCCTCCATGGCTCAAGGCCCACATGACAGTGTGATATCACAAACTGAAAACATAACTCTCTAATCCTAATGTGCTGGCGCTTTCTTCATGTCGATGGCGCATCATGGGCTATGACATCACCCCCCCCCCCTTGAGCAGCGGCTTGTCCCCAAGCCGTAGCAGCAGGAAACGCCTTCTTGACCACGTAGAAATCCTCCCATGTAGACGAAGTTGCCGGCAATTTGGACCATTTCACCAGTACCTGCGGCACAGCAGAATTACCTTTCTTGACGAGGCGGCGATCCAGTACGAACTCCGGCTCTGTGTCATGAGTGGAGAGATCAGTCAAAGTGCCAATGTCAGAATAGACAGGAGTGTGATTAGGAATGAATGGTTTTAGCTGGGAGACATGAAACACGTTGTGGATCTGGCTGTCAGAGGGTAAAGCCAACTTATAAGCAGCGCAGCCCACCTTCTCCAATATTTCAAAAGGGCCGAAGAACTTGTAGGCCAATTTTGGGTATGGTCTATTAACTACAGAGGACTGAGCATACGGTTGCAACTTAAGTAGAACTTGTTCGCCCACCAAGAACGTGCGATCTATTCTGTTTTTGTCAGCTTGAATTTTCATTCTGTTCTGAGCTACGGCCAGTTGCAGTTTTAGCATAGCAACATGTGCTTCTCTCTCTTGAATAATCTCACTGACAATAGTCTCAAGTGATGCTGGATCCCCACTAACAGTATTAATGCCCAGGTTTGGTTCATAGCCATATAATGCCTTGAAAGGAGAGCAACCCAAAGAAGAATGGAAAGAGGAGTTATACCAAAGTTCTGCCACGGGTAGCCAGGCCTTCCAGGTCTTAGGAGAATGATGAACTGAGCAACGAAGATACATCTCTAAACATTGGTTCACACGCTCAGTCTGGCCATCCGTTTGTGGGTGGTAAGCAGTGCTGTACAGCAGTTTGGTGCCCAACTGAGAAAACAAACCTTGCCACACAGCACTGAGGAAGACTCTATCTCGATCAGATACCATTGTCTTAGGAACACCATGTAATTTGATGACAGAATCCAAAAGTAGTTTAGCTACCTGACCTGTTGTGAATGGGTGCTTCAAAGGCAAGAAGTGTGCATATTTAGTAAATCTGTTCACAATGACCAAGATCACATTACAGTTTCCAGACATAGGCAGGCCCTCAATGAAATCCAACGAAATATCCTGCCAAGCCCCCTCTGGAATGGGTAGTGGTTGAAGAAGACCTGCAGGATGTGTGTGTTCATGTTTGGCCTGTTGACAAACCACACACTGTTTAACAAAATCCTCCACATCCTGCTTAAGACCTTTCCAATGGAAATAATTTTTGACTTTGTAATAAGTGGGCTGAATGCCTGAGTGGCCTCCAATGGGATTGGCATGAAGGGCTGCAATGATCTTAGTTCTTAATGCAAAAATTCTGACCAACCCAAATGTGTTGTTTCAGCTTGATCAAACCATTTTCCAAGTAAAAACCTTGCTCATCAGGTGAGTGCACGGTGAGTGACTGAAGCAATTTCTGAGCAACAGGATCAGTGTGATAAGAATTAAGTACTTCTTGAATCCACTTCGGTGTAGCTGTAGAAACTACTTGGATAGCCATGAGATGTCCAACCCGAGAGAGGGCATCTGCAGCTACATTGTCTTTGCCTTTTCTATAGACCACCCTGAACTGAAGTCCCATTAATCTTGTCATTGCTTTACGTTGTAGTTCAGACTGCAGATTTTGCTCAGTCAGGTAAGATAGGCTTTTATGGTCAGTACGTATGATGAATTCTTGTCTTTGGAGGTAAGGTCTCCATTTCTCAATTGCCATAATCAAGGCAAGAAACTCCTTCTCATAAATGGACAGGTGTTGGTGTGTGGGGCCAAGAGCTTTACTCAGAAATGCTATGGGTTTATCCTCTTGCATCAAAACTGCACCCACCCTAGTAGTACAAGCATCAGTCTCCACAATGAAGGGGATAGAGAAGTTAGGGAGGGCTAGTACTGGGGTGTGAGACATAGCCTGCTTCAATGCTTCAAAGGCTGCAGTTGCTTCAGAGCTCCATTGAAACTGCTTTTTCTTGAGCAAGTTGGTTAATGGCTTAGCTATAATGCCATAATGATGGACAAAACGTCTGTAATACCCAGTCAGCCCTAAAAATCCCCTTAACTCAGTAACATTAGAAGGAGTAGGCCAGTTAAGCATAGCTGCTGTTTTAGATGGATCAGTAGAAACCCCCTCTTGAGAAATGATGTGGCCAAGATAATCAATATGAGGCTGAGCAAAAGAACACTTGCTGGTCTTCAGATAGAACTGATGGTGGCGTAATTGAGTCAGCACTTGTCGAAGATGACACAAATGATCAGCCAAGGAGGAGCTATAAACGAGGATATCATCAAGGAAGACCAAAACAAACTTGCGCAGAAAAGGTTGTAACACTTCATTCATGATACACTGAAATATTGCAGGTGCGTTGGTAAGACCAAAAGGCATTACTCTGAACTGAAAATGGCCATGATGTGTTTTGAAAGCTGTCTTATGTTCATCTACAGGCAGCATGCGTATCTGATGGTAACCAGAGGTCATATCCAACTTAGTAAAGAACTTGGAGCCAAATAGTTCATCTAGAATTTCTTCAATGATAGGCAATGGAAATCTGTTTTTGATAGTTAAGTCATTCAACTTTCTATAATCCACACAAAATCTCCAGCTTCCATCTTTCTTCTGGACTAATAAGACTGGGGATGCAAAAGGGCTAGTACTATGGCTGATTAATCCAGCAGTAAGCAATTCTTTGATTTGCCTCTCAATCTCATCCTTATGGAGTGGAGAGTATCTGTAGGGTCTAGAATTTACTGGAATAGCACCAGGAAACAAAGGTATAGAATGATCATAGGTTCTCTGAGGTGGAAGTTTATCAGGTTTGGCAAACACATCAGCAAATTCTTCTAATAGAGTAGCAATTTCAGGTGCTGGAGTAGAGGAGGAGGGTGGATCACCCATCTGAATGACTGCTAAGGCCCAAACATCATTACCCTGTTGCCATTTGACAAAACTTTCAGCTGAAATTGCAGATAGTGTCATTGGTGCTGGTATAGTACCTTGAAGTTTGATGGGGTGGCCCTGATTAGAGAATTCCAGTACATGATTAACCCAATCACAAGTCATGGGACTATTCTGTTGCAGCCAATCATAGCCTAAAATTGCATCATATGCTCCTAAATCCAACACTTGCATTCTTGTACAAAGAGTATGGCCCTGGCACCACCATTCCAGTGATGGAACTGTCTTGTCAGTATACAAAATTTGACCATTAGCCAATTTGACTGCCTTGGGTGGTGATGGAACAGTGTGTAGTCCAACCAAATCAACAAAAGAAGTATTAATGAAACTGTGAGAGCTGCCACTATCAATGAGAATGAGCATCACTTTGTTGTGGACCAGTGCTCGAAGAGTAAGCACCTCTCCATGAGCAGTTCCTGCAAGTGCATTCAGAGACAATTGCTCAAACTCCTCCTGCAAGGAATCCTCCACTGCTAGCTGGGTCAACACGTCTTCAGTCAATGTCTGGTCCAAATTATTGATCATCAAGGCATGAACCTGAGGCTGAGGTCGTTTAGTACAAGATGCAGCATGAGCTTTATCATATTTATCACCACAATACATGCAAAGACCATTAGATTTGCGATAATCACGCAACTGTCATTCTCTCCAGAGTGGGCTGACAGAAGAAGATGTCGAGCGAGTATCAGACTTAGTAGCAGACAGAGAAGACTTCGAGGAAGTGGGAAATTTGGACTGTCTGAATCTCTTGTCCTCCCATAATTGGTGCTGGATTTTGGCCAACATAACAGCTTTCTTGATGGTTTTAGGAACTTGAGACTGAACTCCAGCACGCAAGTCAGACTTCAACCCTTTGATGAACTGGGTCACAAAGAAAATCTCATCTAAACCTGTGTTATGCATAGACACTTGATACTGCAAATCAGTGAATGCAGCAACATAATCATCCAGAGAACCATCCTGTTCTAATGCAATGAGATCGGTGATAGAATCACGATAAGCATAAGACCCAAACTGATCTTCCACAGCAGCCATGAATTCCGACCAAGTCTCCAAACCATGTTTCAGTTTATACACTTGCAACCACTTGGCAGCGTTGTCATCCATGTTCATGGATGCAGATGTAACCCACATAGACTCCGGTATGTTAAAGATGTGAAAATAATCAAGACATTTATCCTTCCAGATTCTAGGATTTTCACCAGTAAATTGTGGAAAAGCCATTTTAGGAACAGAATGACGAGGTAATGCAGATGAATCACGACCAGATCCATGGTAACCCGAGGAAGAGTGGGGAAAAGGCGGCTCACCAGAACCAGATGCATTCATGGATGACTGAAACGGAGGACGAGTTGGACCAGAATCGGTGGTAGGGAATCGCTGGGTGAGACGCGAAACAGTCTGACCTGTAGTCTCCAACTGCTTGGCCAGGGTAATCTGATCCCGCAACACCTGATCCATGATTTGAGCACTCAAGTCGATCTGCGCAGACATCTGGGATTGGACCCGCTCGATGTTGCCGACTCGAGAGAACAACAAGTCGATGCTCTCCGTCATCTGATCCCAGTGAGAATCCTCGCGCTGAGAGAAGGACTCCATCGCATCGAGGATGAATTGGGTCTGCGCGGAGGGCTTTGGAGGCGCCGTGGTGGAATTCGTCGAAAAACTTGTCCGCGGAAGGAAGATGCGGTGAATCCAGACGAAGAACACCACCACACAAAAATCCCGAATCCCCAACTAACCCTAAGCGGCGCTCGTAACTGGATCTGTGGCCGACGGCGCTGGAGCAGCTAACCGTCGCGTGGCGGTGGCCGTCGCCGACTGGGAGTCGGTGGACGGGGCGAGGACGCCGGAACCGGAGTGATTCACGGCGGAGCGAGTCGCAGTCGCCGTGGCGGCGGACCGGACTGGGGGATAAGGCGACGAATCAAACGGAATCGCGCCGGGATAGCCTGAATCTGATACCACTGTAACCCCCGTTGCCAACGATCGAACGAGGCGTGAGAAATTCACAGCAAGAACAGATCTCGGAAACGGAACGAGGACAGCTTCCTCTTCCGAGAGTTCATTTCGTATTTTGAGTTCTTAGTCTCGAGTTCGTCTCGTACAAGGCTTATAGCTGCACTCCTCCATGGCTCAAGGCCCACATGATAGTGTGATATCACAAACTGAAAACGTAACTCTCTAAGCCTAATGTGCTGGCGCTTTCTTCATGTCGATGGCGCATCCTGGGCTATGACACGGGCCTGCGCGGCCCTCGCCGACCACGGCAAGCAGAGCGCCCTGCCAACGCTCCAGAGCTCGCTGCCGGCCATGCAGTCGTTGGAGGCCAGGTGATCGGCTCCCCTTTCTTTGCACGCATTTGGGGTTGGTTCCTGTCGGATGCAATCACAACTGCGCAGGGCGACTATCATGGGTTGCTTGTGGCCATGGATGCCCCGTCCTCCCTCTCCTCCCTTCCCTTCATCTTCCTCACCAGGCAAGGTAAGATTCACCTATGTGTTTTAGCTCCCTTTACCCTTTGGGTGGACAGAAGATTGACCCAGTATGCAGTAGTCCGATTTGGGCGAGGAACAACTCTATGAGAACACAGGGTAGCAGCCTAGCAAGCCAGTCGGTCAATGCTTGCATCCTGCAGTGTAGCCACGGAAGGGGTCCTCACCACTGAACAGCAACATTCAGGTATGCATACAATTCAAAGTTCTAATACATATTTTTGCAACTTTTTGTTACTGCATTTAGACATCAGATTTATGTATTTTAGCTACTCACTGTATATCCATACATTTGCAACAAAGAGGAAAGAAAAAGAAAATTTTTGTTCTTTAGCTTATACGGTCCTTCAATATTCCAAAGAATCTCAATTTCTCTTTCCGCTTTATTTTGTATACCAGCTGGGTTCTTCATCTTTATTGCTTAGTAGATTAGAATGACAAAGACTCTAGAATCAAGTTATTTGCACCGTTTATATCAGAAGTGTGCTATCCCTTGCAGCATAATTAAATCCAATTGCTTTGCATCGATCACAGCAAAACAAGATGCCTAGGCGATAGATAAATGATCCTTGCAGGAATATTGGTTCAGAGTCTACACAAAAACAGCAGGCATGATACTAATAGTGTGGACTTTACCAAGTTACATGTAAGTGACTGTTTAAAATTCTAAGCTGGCTACCCTTTTACTCTTTTGACAATTACATGTCAAATAGTTTTAAATCACTGAAACCTTTAAAATAGATTTATCATAGTTTGAAATTGATGTGCAGCACATGCCTCACCAGGGTTTGCTCTTGGTAGAAGGTTCCAGTTCTGTGTCCCAGTAGGTTTCCTATCTACTCATCAAGCATTTATTTTTCTTCAGTTAAGTTTTGCGAAAAAAAGCTTCAGGCAAGGTACAAAATTTGTTTCAGACTTAATGAAAAATATAAAACCAGATTAAGTATGCTTTTGATTTCCGTATCTATACTACACTTTTTCATTTGGAAAATTTTTGCTTCGCCAATACCTACTGTGCATGTAGTTCTGCAGTAACAGAAATTGAAAACACATTTCAGGAACTCATCTGCTGTCTTTATCATTTATGTAGGCTATTCAGGAGAGAAGCAGGGTTGAGGAGATTCGAGTGCTGTTCAAGTTTAGCTGCTACTTGGGCGCTATAGAATGTCAATGGATTGAACCAGTTAATTATTTTTCTTTCTCCTTTCCATGTACAGTTAGAAAAGCTACCTACAGACCATGCAGTCCTGATGTGCACTACCTTCTGGGATGATTATTTCTTTTCCCATGAGGCTATGAACAGCTGCAGGCTCTCTTAGTTTACTACATTATAAAATATATATGCCTGCCCATGTTAAACTACCACCTGTGTCTATCGGTTTTTAGGGTATCCAAAACAATGTACTGTGTCATTTTTTTTTGCCAGTATGTACTGTGTCATATATGGCGTGATGTGTATTACCATGGATAGACACTGATCTACAGGATACTTCATCCAGCCAAGATCCATGTAAACAAAATAAATGCCTATAGAATTGGTATTCACCGTCCATTATTTCTTACCAAATGCTAATTATCCGCATTTATTTACAAAAACGAAAACCATATCTCTTGGAAGATCCAAATATGGTTGCAGAAATTTTTGAGTAGAACTCCAATTGTGAACCGATACTAGAGATGATTATTACACTATAGATACAGATAGATTGAATGACTCATCATGTTTTTTTAGCCTTACATTAACCCAGTTCATATATAATCTATTCCACCTATTCAAGCTAAATTTATACATTTGTTAATTTGCAGATTCTAATCGCGAACCCGGAGAATGGAAGTGCAAATGCTAGGTAACTACTCAAACACAATGGCTCTGTTCTCAAATGTATAAAATCATAATAATAAGTTTATTTTGTTTCCATTCATACAGTTCCAAACTTACACAACTATATTTTCCTTCAATTATATCGACCAGCATGCCTAAAACTTGGAAGTTATTCGATAATTCACCTTTTTCCCTCACTGCCCATCATTAGCTGATTCCTCCTAAAATTTAAAAAAGAATATGCGCGCAGGGCAAACACAATCAAAGAAATACGAAAAAATTTATTCGTTTAATCATAGCAATCATCCTCGCCACATTTGCAGCCCCTTATATGGTGCCCATTTTCAAAATGCTTCATCAGCTATATTGAAACCTACCTCTCTCCCATACCAATACACCCTCAGCTATTCCATGGTCATAGCTCTACCAGCCAATACCATTTGGAAAGAAAATGGAACAGCTTTTGTGTAATATCTTATACAGATTATTAGGCACCCTTATCTCACCAACAACAGTATGAACCATTGTATTTTGGTTATGTGTCCCGAGGTTAGGAGGTTCCTTTAGTTTCAGAGCCCCAAAACTCTTTTCTACTGCACCTATTAATGACATATGTACTGTATTGTGCTGAAGTCATTTACACAGCTTGGGATGCTACCAAAAATTTTCTAAATTCAAATGCTGCCAAACAACTTCTACATGAAAAAACATACCTCTTTCAGTTCAATTCAACGAATGATATCCTTCCAGCCTTCATTGCCAAAAAAAAAGGAAAATCATGTCACTTCCTAGAGCACTAATAAATATAACCTTATTACAGGTAATATCACACTCTGTTACCTATTTCAGAAGCACAACTGAACTGATATCTTATATTTTAAAATTTAAATGGCCTGCAGGAGACCATGTGCAACAAATGCTTTATGAAAGCAACTGGAGACTCCAGGAACTTTATAATCCAATTTCTCAGTTACCAAAAAAAATATTTTAGTGTAGCTACTAGGGGGAAAAACATAGTTGTTAGCTTTATTATCATTGTAAACAAATCTACCTATGTATTTAGATTCGTACTAGAAGACTAAATGATACTTCTCTGTAGATCACATGTGGCATTATATATATATATGATTTCTATATTTACTCATGTTGAGAAAAAGAAAAAAAAGGAGCGCCAAAGCCTACAGGTAACAAGAGCTGCCATAGACCCAAAGGACTTTATGATCGAATGTATCAGGACCAAAAAAAATGTTTAGCTGTAGAATCTCCCTACTGATATGTACTTCTGCATTTAAATTTCAATGCAAATCATAGATGTCAGCTTTAATATCATTATGTGCAAATGTACTTCTTCGTTTAGATTCCTATAGTATAAATAAATAGTATCTGTGCTGCTTAAATGTTTTATTACAAACATATAAATTTAAGATTTACTTATATAAAAAAAATTAAGCCAAAGGCGCGCCAAGGCCCGCGCAAAGTACCCCCCGATCCCAAAGGCCGCTTGTTCTGCCTGCCGCCCCGTCCCCTGATCCCGGGCTTCAGATCAGAATCGCCCGCCGCGCCGTGAATTCTCCACCCGGATCTGAGAATCTTTCCCTGATGCGTTCCGAGTAGCACCGGATTTCTTGTCGACCCTGCCGGCGAGCCTCCTGAACTCGACGGAAATCGAGCTGTTTTCCGTTAAAGATTCCCACGGACAACGCGGCTCCGGCGTTCCCCTGGCAGGTGGGCCACCACGCCGGCGGCGGCCCCGCGCGGCAGTGGGGGGTTGGAGTGCTTGACTGCTAGTACTACTATTAGCACTGCAGGGGCAGTGCATCTGATCCCCGTCTCGTCACTCGTGGCCTCCACCCATCTCGGCAGTCGGCACTCTCTCTCTCTCTCTCTCTCTCTCTCTCTCTCTCTCTCTCTCTCTCTCTCTCTTCCCCACCCCCTGCATCCTTCTTTGTTGGTTCCGATCGCCGCTCTCCCCGACTGAAGCGGCGGCCGGCGCTCCAAGGCACGAGCTGACGGGTTGTGGATCTTGCCGCGAGCGGCAGCGGCGCTCCGGTCCACCCAGGTACGCGTGGCGGATAAGCGAGACCGCGAGAGATGCTGTCGCCAGCCTCTTCGTTGGATTCGATTATTTATTATCTTTTCAGTTCCTGCAAGAGTGTGATAATAATTTCCCCGTTAGGCTGCCCACCCAGAATGCAATTGCTTTACAAATCCCCATGCCAATTTCATGAAGAAAGGATACACCTTGTAAACAGGCCGCAATTTTTTTTTGTTCAGTTGTTTCCTGCCGAGAGTTTTCCAACAGTTTCTGGGTGTTGGTTCTCGGAAGCGGTTTGGTGTTGTCACAGTCCGTCGGTCCGATCTTGCTGTTCCTCAAGGAGTCAATCGGCTGGGTGCTTTATTTTTTCCCTTAATTGGTAGCTGTCTACAGGTGGCATTGATAATTCAGTAAGATGGGATCTGTTAGGAATATCTTATGCGTTTATTCAGTCCAAGTGATCCATTTTTCTTGTTTCTGTAATACCAAGTTTGTTGCATTTGGACCAAACAAAAGATGATTGGCTATATTTATATAAAAAAATAACTTATCTTGTTTAGGAGCACCCGCCGGGTGGTGGGCTCTGGGTTTAAGGAAAAGCACCTGTAGACTGTAGTGTTGTCATCGCCCACGGTTTGGTGCTGTCAGCGCCCATCATTTCGTTTATGGTGTGTATTTTAATTTTTGTCAGTACACTTTCCCCTTTTTCTATAGAAAATAGAAAAAAGAAAGAAAGGATGCATCTTATTGAGCAATTCGACATGTCATTCACGCTGATAATTGTGGAGGGTGGTTGGCCAAAGTGTCCTAGTTTATCTCATTTATGGTCCCCTGGGGGGTTAGGCTAGTTCTTTTCCTGTGCAGGTGTACCTCGGTTCTGGTTTTTCAGCTGTCCTTTTTCTGATCGCTGAGAAACTATGCAATTATTGCTTTTCTTATATGAAGGGGTTTGAACTGTTCTGATTATACCTCTGGGGACCGTGTCCTAAGTCCTACCTGGAAGTAAATGGCACTTCCCTAATTTTGTTGGGTCCTTTGATTCAGATATCTTTGTCATGTTACATCTGCATTAGTCCTTCCTAGTTACTAATATTCGTATTTGTCATGTTAATGTGGTATTTTGGGTGGTTGCATTCTTCGCTATTTGGTTTATTTTGGTGAGTCACCTATTTTTTGTTGTTTAGATGCCTTTTGGAGTTCATTGAAAGAGTTGTACTTTGGTTTTATTGTTGACTATTAGAAACTGGCTCTAGTCATGTTGATACTTTTTTGGAGATTTGCAGTGTAAGAATCGCTGAGGAACTTGAACTGAATTTTGTTGATGCAGGACTTCGTGAATACGTCAAGTTCTTGACCGGACCATATTAATTCCTGGTATGTCATTGTTCTGTCCTGTTTACCTTTTTCTAATGACCATAGAGCTCTTTCCTTATGAATATGATCTTCTAATCTACAGCTCGTAAGGATGGGAGTTTACCTCAGTACTCCAAAAACTGATAAGCTATCTGAAAACGGAGAAAATGATAGACTTAAATTTGGTCTTTCATCTATGCAAGGATGGCGAGCAAGCATGGAAGATGCTGTGAGTTTCCTAATCCTAGGCTATCATCATCTTTTAGCATTTTATTTGCATGGCGGATGTAGTTTATCCTCCAAACTATTGTATGCAATCACTGAAGGCTGGTAGAAAAACATGTTAGAATACTAACTTTTGGAGGTAGAATGAGTGACCCTTTATGGGCTACAGTTAATGCGGACATGTGTTCAGTTTGATCCCCTGAAAGAGATTAAAGAGAATCAAAGAACCAAGCCATCATTTCTTATGGGCTGGAGCCTGGAGGCATAGCTCCCCTCTTTTATCAATTGTTTATTGATATTACTTTGATTTTAATTAGTTCAGTACCTCAGTGTCATAATACATGTATATTGCCAACT
Organism: Panicum virgatum; assembly: GCF_016808335.1. Taxonomy (NCBI): domain Eukaryota; kingdom Viridiplantae; phylum Streptophyta; class Magnoliopsida; order Poales; family Poaceae; genus Panicum; species Panicum virgatum. The sequence goes on from NC_053145.1 coordinate 6,221,606, forward strand.
TTTCAAAGGTGTGGTTGCATTTTCATTGATCATGCTAGTTCTAAAATCATTCCTTAATACAATGTTTAAAATTCTATGCAACCGTGCAGCACTCGGCGTTGCTGGATCTTGATAGCAAGACAGCATTCTTTGGTGTTTTTGATGGTCATGGAGGTAAGCATACCCACAAAGATCAATGCTTTTCATGCTTCCTCATTGTACTCACCAGGGATGCCACTGTCTAGTATTTGTAGGGATCAATATTATCTCGTTAACATTGCAGAACCTGATATGGGTCACTTTCTCAGGAAGAGTGGTTGCCAAATTCTGTGCGAAATATCTTCACAGTCAAGTTCTCAAACAGGGTGATGCCTATTCAACTGGTGACCTAGGCAGTGCCGTGCATAGAGCTTTCTTTAGGTATATGGTGAACCAGATCCCACATGAGATGAAAGCTTCAACATTTGTTAGCATTACTGTCAGCATGATGATGATAATTTCTAATCATGTGGTTGTGCTACTTCAGAATGGATGAAATGATGCGAGGGCAGAGAGGTTGGCGTGAACTATCCGCACTTGGAGATAAGATAAACAAGTTTAGTGGCATGATAGAAGGGTTGATTTGGTCCCCAAGAGGCAGTGATTCGAATAATCAACAAGATGATTGGGCATCCGAAGAGGTATATATGCAACTTGCTACAATCACTTTCACTTTTCTGAACAGATGTACCGCTTATTTACTTTCTCATTGAGATGTACATTATATCTGTTTCAGTTTTTTAATTACTAAATTCTGTTATTTGTGAATTGCAAAAATATCTGAACTTTATGTTGGAGAGAGAAACCTATGCAAAGACCCCCAAATATGAACTGTGTTGTCAATAATTATATACTATGACCTAATAATGAAATTTTAAATTCAGTCTTCTGATATTCTGAAGCCCATGTGTTGTGATTGTTCATGTTTTTTTTTGTTGAGTTGTGAATAAGGTTGACAGAATATCTCACGAGTTATTCTTTATCAGGGACCTCACTCTGATTTTACTGGGCCGACATGTGGGAGTACAGCATGTGTAGCACTAATAAGAAATAACCAACTTATTGTGGCGAATGCTGGTGATTCACGGTGTGTTATTTCAAGGGCTGGGCAGGTATGCTACTCTTGCACTTTCATTGGCTAGCAAAGAAGATATCCTTGACAGCCTGAGTTTATGTCTCTGTGTCTCATCTATGACAGGCATACAATCTTTCACGGGACCACAAACCTGAGCTTGCAGCTGAGAGAGAAAGAATAATGAAGGCAGGGGGTTTCATCCATATGGGACGAGTAAATGGGAGTTTAAACTTGTCAAGAGCAATTGGTGAGCATTCTTTCTCTCTTTTTTTTTTAAAAAAAACAAAATATATATTGCACCTTGCTTTGTGCCTTAAGTTTGCGAGTACCTCTTTACAGGTGATGTGGAGTTTAAACAGAACAAATTTCTGCCTCCTGAGAAGCAAATTGTGACAGCAAATCCTGACATTAACGTTGTAAGCTCTCTAAATCTGATTCGTCTTTGAAGTTGTACAGAAAGATAGTATCTGCTATGGAACTGTTAAGCTTGTGGTTACCTTCCCTTAGAAGTTCATCTAATCTTGTCCGTGGCTAGGTGGAGCTCTGCGATGAAGACGACTTTGTTGTTGTCGCATGTGATGGCATTTGGTAAGTCTAATTTCCTTCAATATTTCGTACCTTAAACTCTGTGCTATCCCTACTTTTATCAAGTGCTTGGCTTTAGCATATCATTCAGCTTCTTAGAGAACTAACTACTTTGTTTGATGAATAGGGATTGCATGTCAAGCCAACAGCTGGTAAATTTCATCCACGAGCATATAAACAAGGTGAGTGCCATTCCAGATGGGCGGCTGAACTGAACTTTTGGTAAGGTTATAGTGCCAAGCAATGACAGACTATTGGTATTGCTAAAAAACGCAGGAGAGCAGCCTATCTGCTGTGTGTGAAAAAGTACTCGACAGATGCCTGGCTCCATCAACAATCACCGGCGAGGGGTGCGATAACATGACCATGATCCTGGTGCAGTTCAAAAAACCAATTAATCAGAACAAAATGTCCGATGTGGCTGAGCAATCTACCAGCAGCGCAGATGAAACTGAGATTCAGTGAGTACATGACTTGTTTGTCTCCCTGATTTCACCACCAATCTTTCTTGTAGCTTCGTTACGCATTAACCAGAATGCTTCGGACCAGTGTTGCAGAGGAGTAAATTCGAGCTTGACACTCGCAAAGGCGCAACCATCTGGATTGAGAAGAGCAGGAAAGGCAAAGAAATGTGTAGTGTACATATCCCAACTATGTGTTGCACGCGTGCACTTCCTGCCTGAAAGGACCTCAGATCGTGGTGTTGGTTGCTGCGATGGTGGATCTCCAGGGCATGCATGTTCGCGATCCTCCATTCGTCATCAAGCAGGTCGCAGCTTTCGGTCATTGTCCTGGCTCCAAACTGCGGCGAAGTCGGTGTATTCTGTGGTTTAAGATTCCAAGTGTGCTGCTGCAAACAAGTTTGGTTCCGTGCCTGCCTCACTATGCTGCGCTTTCTTTCTGAATGATATGCGTTGAATCTGAATCCAGACCCGGATCCAGGGCTGTGTGTGTTGTTTGTTGTATTGGCACCTGATGGTTAGGATGAACCCTGACCTTAGCGTATTTCGGGTACAGTCAGTGCCCACTGTGAAGTCAGTGTGCTGATGTAGTGAAGTGGGTTTTTTGGTTATGACTTATGAGGATTCAAATTGTTGCCTTAGCCTTTGCCTTCTCTGTCTGCGAGTACGAACTGTTTATTGGTTCCTGTTCGCCTTAAAGCGTTCTATTGCTGAATGCTGACGGTTCATGGAGCTGGAGGTGATGCAGTGGCAGTTTTAGCTTGGAGTATCACCGTCAGATGATCCGATCAAAGTTTTGATGGATGAATCCATGTAGTTGCAACTTTACTGCTTAACTTCTAGCATCTAGTCCAGGGTGGTAAAGGAACTTAGATAATCTAAGAGCCGGGCTTAAAAGGACTGAACTTTTAATTCAGTGCAATTTTGAGCTAAAAATATATAAGAATCAAATTGGATTGTGAGCACCGATCGTATAAACTGCAGAGGATCTTAAAGTTGCCATGGCCGGAAAGAGAACGACGTATCGCTTCGCAACACTAGTTAATTATCAGGCTAAGCAAGAAGTTGACACTACTAGTTACGTCAGATATGTACGGCTAAACTACTACTAGGCTTGCCATCCCGGTCGAGGGCGGGAGCAGCACGAAGCCATGGCCGTCGTGTCGTGGTCTTAGTTGTCGCCACCGTCGTCAGTGGCCAGCAGCCTCGACGGCGTCCTGGTCGAGGGGACGCACTCGAGCCTTCTCACGCGCTGTCCTCGCCGCCGCGTAGAGGTCAGCGACGAAGGAGGCGAGCAGGGCGGGCGATCTTGACGAGGCCCAACGCCCCCAACTGGAGCACGACGGCACCGGCGGCGAGGGTGGCGAGGAAGAGGAGTAAGACGAAGGCAAAGTGGAGGAAGGTCCACTGGAAGTGGCCAGCCGCGGCGTTGACGTCGCCAGAGTGGGACGCCGCCGCGGCGTCGGTTGGGATGTCGTCGGAGGCCGCGGCCGCCGGTACGTCGGCGGGGATGTCGGAGATGCTGCGGAGGTGGCGGGGCGGGCCGAGGAGTCGGGCGCCGCGGGAGATGGCTGCCGCGATGTCGTCGTCGACTGTGCGCGGGACGTTGGTGCGGCCGGTCGTGGCCGGGGCGTCGCGGGACGGCGGCGGCGGCGCCGGCGCGGCGTCGACGGGGCAGCTGGCGGCGAGGAGTGACGACGCTGCCGCGGCGGCGCCCATCTGAAGCAGGAGGAGGCGGGAGACCATGGCGCGGGGCCCTGCTGCCCTGCCGCTGCCGAATCGGAGCTGGTGGCGACCGATCGCTTGTGGTTTGCCGAAAAAGAAAAGCGCGTGGAGTGAGTCCGTGGCGGAGTACTGAGACTACTGAGTAGCTAGGCTACTAGCTGGAGTACCACGCGTGTTGGCTGCAAGTGATCCCAAGTTCCCAACGGGAAAGGAAGGATTCCTCACTTCCTCACTGGTCAGTGGTCACTAGCACGTAGTACCTCTCTGTTCTGCGTTAGGCCGTTAGCTGAATTACCTTTGAAAAAAGAGTTGCTGAATGCCTGAACGCTCATTGGAACTGAACTACAGCACATGCATGCATCATTGCATCCACCACCACCAGACCAACACGTAGTAATTTTCGTCCTGGTTTCTTGTCTTCACTTTCTAATGCCACCGTGTTATTAATACTCCCTCGGTCCCAAAATAAATGCAATTCTAAGACCAAACACGCAAATCAATGCTAAAAGTAAAATTACCAAAATACTTATTATCTTTTGTGGTGAGTGAATGAGGTGTTAGTTGTCTTATGTGAGAATCTTCCGAAAATTAGCTTGTCTTTTGTGGTAGGTGAGTCAAAGTTAACATTTCTTGTGGGACAAATTTTAAACTCTAGAATTGCATTTATTTTGGGACGGAGAGAGTGCTAATTCTATACCATCAGCTACCGAATTCTGAATTGGGGTTATTACCTGGTATTGTCCATCTCTCTTCTTGCATTACAAATTCCTTGCATTAGAATCGGGTTGGTGTCCTGGCACACCGGTGGGGCTTGCCGTGTATTTCTCAAAATTATTTCCTTCTTAATACAATGATGAGGAGCTCTCCTGCGTATTCGAGAAAAAAAATACCCTAATGCTGAGATTCTTATACATGCATGACTCGGTCTTCCTTTATCAAGCTTCAGTTAGAGTTCGATGCTCTAGGAACTGTAACCCTCACCACCAATCTGTGGTTGGTTATTTGGAGCACCAGGTTGCAAGAGACAGATTGACTTCACACTGAAAAAACTGCTGAAGAAAAAGACTGATGGTTAATCGAAGCAAAGGAAGGCTCTCTCGAATCCTGATTGTGAAATACTTTCTTTTGAAGACATTGAATCTTGATTGTGAAAGAGCAAATTCAGTTTTCTAGTAGTATGTAGACCACGGATCGATTCGTATTTTACATGCATGTACGGAACTAAAATCTTGTTCTTGTGATAGTTAAGAGCAAGAAATAGAGACTTTTTCCAAAACTAATTAAACTGTAGAGCTGCCAATGTCAGTTGCCGTTTCCGTGGGCTGTAGACTGTAGTGCTCATGATGCCGGACGTGATGGGAAAAGGATCCCATTGCCGTTGGAGGAGCATGAGCACATGTCGTGGCATCCAACCATTGCCGTTTGATCTGCAGATTGACGGATGAAAACCGATGCAGCCGTTAATACTTGTGCAGTCGTCTTAGCATAAACTGCAGGTGATCTCATCATCTCGGGGCACTGTCACTCTGAAATCACTCGTTCTGAATTTCTGACTGTTTCATGGCCATGGCCGTAGAGACTAGGGAGAACGAACGCGTCGCATGCACTACTAACCAAGATGTTAACAATGCTAGTTGCGTCAGACAGGACTAGTAGTACGTGGCTTTGCCATCCCGCCGGTCGCGAGGAAGCCATGGCCGTCGTTACCTCTTACTAGTTACTGTGAGAACCGCCCAATTTGATACTATTTTAAACGAACCGTCGGTCATTATCATCTAGATGAGAGTTAACACGTGCTCGTCGGAGAGCGTGCCACGTGTTATCCCACATCTAGAGACACGAACAACCGACACGTCATTCATCCAAAACAATATCAAATCCGGTAGTCCCGGTATGTGCTCCAACATACGCCCAGAATCAGCATATGCACATACCGTTTACAATCGAATACATCGCCAAAAATCCACCAAGAACAGTTTTATACTATCAGAGTTCACAGCTTAATATTACAAGTTCAATATAGGTGGGTTTCAAACTCCACTTACAAGCCTTGGGCTCACGAAAGTCATATTAAACAGAAACGTAAAGTTTATTGCATTTACAAGCTCTCCCGAAACTCGATTACGATAAAGACTTACTAAAGTAATGACGCCTTGCTCAAGGACATCATTACAACCACCACGACCTACTCATCCCCCGCGTTCGGATCAGCGGGGTAGAAATGGCCGAACACCACTTCGGGCTCACCTGCAACTAGGTTTAGAAAGCAACCTGAGTACAAAAGGTACTCGCAAGACTTACGCGATTACATACACAAGGATCATGCAATGGCTCAAGTAACAGATTTAAGGTTAAGTAATTATTGCATAAGCATTAGCTCTCTATACTTTCACTTATCAGAATTCATTAATGTTGCCCAAACTCCTAAACAATTTTAGTACATTAAGAGTATACAAACTAATGAGTCACAGAGGTGCCATGAACCATTTCCATCATAACGGAAACTTTCTACGAAGAGTTCAATGGACAAAGAGCTTGCTCATAACCGAGAGCGCGACAATTCGAATTGATTTTAACCTTGCAAGGGTGTACTACTTTACCCACACGACGTAAGGACCATGCGACTCACCCAACCCGCTAAAGTTGGATAAGAGGGTACTCGCGTCAACCGTTCCCAACATGGCTCGATCATTGAAATCTTCACACCTAGCTTGCGCGTAGAGACTTAGTTTCCACCGGGGACATCTCTAAACTTTCCTACTCGCAGGTCCACCCGGGGACACCTCTAAGCCTCTCTACATAGCCCTTGGCCACGTATCTAGGACTGTACATCAATGATCAAGTCAAGGAAGGTAATTGGCTTATCCGTTCCATTATATTGGATATGTGGTAGCACGAAAAGGTGCTCAAAGCCGACGTCATCCACGAACGGTCCTTAAACGATCCAAGCGGACTATGCCCATGTGACTTCATTCTCTAGGCCCTAACATTCCACTCGAATCTCGATACTACCAACCTCTTAACAAACTGACCGAACCAGTGCGATCAAGGATTATCGGTAAGTGTGATCCTCCAAATCATTCCTGTCTAGCGAGCAATAGGAGTACTCTAAGCAGGGCTAAGCATCTAGTCAGGTTAAGTAATTAACTAACTAACATGTGGCAAGGACATGGTTAAACAATTCAAGGAAGGATAGTGCATTAAATGAGGTAAAAAATGCAATACATACGTACTACATATAACCCAACATTACCCGGTGAGATAACTAACTAACTTAGATTAAATAGGAGCAAGGAATCATGCTTAGCTGCTTGCCTGGGTTAACTTCAGACTCGACCACGAACGGGATTCCGGGTTCAGACTCCACGGACTCGGCGGGTTCCACGGGTTCGACCTCCGGCGGTCCGGTCACTAAAATGCATGAATGCGATGCAAGAATTAAGAAATGAACTAAACAACAAGCATAAATCAAGAAACAATTTGAGCATGCATATGACAATGCAAAGAACTCAAGAAAACTAGTTTTGCAGCAAAAGCTTTTTCCTATAAATAACCATAAATAGATCAATTTTCAGCTACCCTAAGCAAGATAAATCAGAAAAGGAATGCAAACTAAACTAAACAAATCCAAGAAAATTCTCTTAGCTACAAGGCATGAAAACAAAGCTAACAAAACTGGTTTTGTCATTTTATCACTTTCCAGGAAGAAGTCTATATTAAACAATATTTTCGACAGCAAGCACAAAATCGAAACAAAACCCTAACAAACAGCAAGAAAACATGGGAACAAGTTGCACCACTGAAAACTACACCTCACAAGGAGTCTAACAAAATTTAGTTTGACATTTTTCGAGCAGTACACAAATAACCAAGCATTAAACTCACTTTTGCAACATAAAACTATAGATAAATCTACAGCAAAGTAACATGCACAAAAATATTTTTACTAAGTAGATCTCAGCTAGAGGAAACCAACAAAACAAGTTTCATAATTTTTGGAGCTATACATGAATTTATACACATTTTACAAGTTTGCAGATATACAAAACCTAATAAAACCCTAGCTAACAGCTAGGCGCACCCGGATTCCCACACCCGCAGGCGCTGACGGGTGGGGCCCGCTAGCCAGCGGCCCACCGGCCCGAGTCAAGGCCAACCAGGGGCCTTGACCCCGCGGCGGGGCGCAGCCACGGCGCGCGCGCGTCGCGCGGTGCGCGCGGACACCGCGTGCGCGGCGGCGCCAGCGGACGGCGGCGGGATGTGGCGCGGAGAGGCGGGGCCGGAGCGGGGCAAAAGGGCGCGCGCACGGGGAAAATGAGGTGGCGGCGAGTCTCACCGGAGGCTTGGACGGCGGGGAACGACGGCGAGGCGGCGGCGCGGCAAGCAGAGGCGGCGGCGGGCGAAGGCGCTCGCGCGGTGGCCCTGCAGAGAAGGGGAAGGGGCCGGGTTAGGGGTGGAACGGGTCGAGGGAAGCGAGGAGATGCTCCACCCGCGAAGAATCGACGAGGGACTCACCGTGGGCGGCGAATCGGCGGCGACGGGAGCTCGGCCGGCGGCAACAATGGCGGATTTGGGGGCGGATTCGGCTAGGGTTTGAAGGGGAACGGGCCGGGCTCGACGCGGATAAGGAGAGGGGCGAGGGAAGAGGGAAGAGGCGGCACGGGTCACGACGATGGCCGGCACGTGTCCCTAGGATGGCCGGCGGCGACGCGTGTGGCGCGGGCGAGGGAAACAGAGAGAGGGAGAGAGGAGGCGGCTGACGTGTGGGCCCGGTGTGGGATTTTTTTTCCTGGGTCGTGACAATCTCCCCCCTTAAGAAAATCTCGTCCCGAGATTTTGGTAGACGAGAGGGGAAGGATAAAACTCGTACTAGGTTGAGGCCATATTCACCTAGACATGATAAACATCTAGGAGATGATGCACAAAGGCAGGGATGATGTGGTGTGAGACATTCCTAAGGTTTTCTTGATGGTGACTGTGTCCACATATAACAATATCTAGGAAACTGAACTTCATCAAGAAAGTGGGGTGGGGTAGGGAGAAAACTTACTCATCGGAAAAGAATTCCGGATATTCTTGACGTAACCGATCCTCACGCTCCCAAGTGGCTTCATCTTCGGTATGATTGCTCCATTGAACCTTTACAAACTTTACCATACTATGCTTCACTCTTCTTTCATCACGATCAAGAATGGCAATTGTGTGTTCCTCGTAGGTAAGGCCCGGTTGAAGGTCAAGTGACTCCAGGTCGACGGCGTCAGCTGGAACACGATGGCACTGCTTCAATTGGGAGATATGAAAGACATTGTGCACTGCAGAGAGTGATTAAGGAAGTTCCAATTGATAAGCCACTGCTCCAACTTTCTTGATAATCTGAAAAGGTCCGACATAGCGTGGCGCTAACTTTCCTCTGACTTGAAAACGGCGAGTGCCCTTAAATGGAGAAACCTTGAGATAAACATAATCACCAATTTTGAGGGGGAGTTCTCGGCAACGACGATCAGCATAAGTCTTCTAGCGAGATTGAGCAATGCGAAGATTCTCACGAATACTTCTCACTTGGGTTGAAAACGGAAATCATGGCTATACAAGGTGAATTTCAAGGAGCTCAGAAAAAACTAAAAAGAAAGGGCATCAAGGCAAGTTTTTCTCAAGAACATTCTTGCTCGATATTGTTTATTAATTGAGTTGCATGATGCAAGATGCACAGGTTGGCATGCCAGTTAGTGCACTAATACCCCTAGAAACTCAAAACTAAGACAACCCATTCACATCGTTATTCGTCTAGGGCCTACCCCCTAAAAAAAAGATGAGGTAGAGAAAAAAAAACATTTTAAGAGTTGCATGAAATGATAGTTGTAGTAGTTCATATCCACACGTACTTAAGCATCAGCACGCACCTAGTGGCACAATCGTATGGCTGCAGTCCATACGAGGCCCTAGGTTCCGTCGCGGCACTATAGTTCGTGGAACAATCACCACTACACAAGAAAATCATAGAGAGCAACCCAAATAGCACAAATTGAGAGAGAGGTTTTTCAAATTTTCAAAAACATCAAAAGCTTTACGTAGACATACGGAACACATAAAGTTAGTCTATCACACGGATTCCACTATGTTAGACTCACACCCAAACAACATGTGATTATGCAATGCAACAAATATGCGACCTTATTCATATTTATTTGAGCAAGAATGTAAACAGATCGGAATTAGGTGTATGAATCAAAGCGATTGGAAATGAATGAACATGAACACTAGAAGAACAACATGATGCTTCTAGTGATCAAGAATGATCGGGATGGATTATCATTGAGCATTCGAATGTAGCACCGAGAGACAAGGATGACCTGTAGATTTCTCCAAATTGTCCTTGAAGCTAACATTTGTGATGGCAAGAAATCTCAGGAAGGTTTATAGAACCTTAGGAAGAGAAACTTAGAGTTAAAGCTCTGCACGTCCTACGTTTCTAACCATACTAGGTCTATCAAAAGTGAGATGTGCAAAGGTGTGAAGAGACTTATACGAAAATATTAGCAAACACCCAAAGCAACACAATATGTATGATATGAGGTATGCATACGAAGTATGAATGCAACATGCCGTCTCCTCACATCGTGAGCACGCCTTAACGTTCTAGCACTCACTCGCGACCCAAAACAACCGCATTGTCCAGCAGTGCTACAACCCTCCTACTAGCGCTCAGGACAATGGGTGATTCTCACCTTCTCAACTCCGGTAAAAGGCTTAAAAGGTTTCCGGCAGATGAAAGGGTTTTCCTACGCTCCCGCTACTCATGAAGATAAGAGGGGTTAAGCATATCTTAATTAAACAAGTGAAGCAGTAAGAAAGAATTAGCTCTAAGACAAAGGAAGAAAGTTAGCATTTTACCTTAAGTTCAAAATTTTCACCAAAGTAAATCTTAGTGCAAGTAATCAAATTTTATTTTACTCTCAACCCACTAAACAAATTTTAAATTCACTTCATGGAAACTCAGCTCTGATACCCGTTGTGAGAACTGCCCAGTTTGATACTATTTTAAACGAACCGTCGGTCATTATCATCTAGATGAGAGTTAACACGTGTGTAAGGATCGATGGACCAAGAGGGGGGGGTGAATTGGGCCTTTTTCAATTTCTAAAACAAAGTAAAGCAACCTTAACCTATGCAAAGCTAGTAGGGCACCAATTCACCAACTGGATAACTAAGCTACCTACACAAGCTAAGAGAGATAAAAACAAAGTAAAGCCTAGTAAGGTAGAGCTAAGTTATGATCTCTAAGTCAAGCACATGAGTAAATTGCAAGAAAGAAAATGCTTGAATAAAGAGAGTGAACAAGAGACGACCGGATTTTTTCCCGTGGTATCGATGTGTTGGCACACACCCCTACTCCACGTTGTGACACTCTCAAAGAGTCTTGTCACCTCCCAAGTCACCGAGACGAGGGCGCTCACTAAGAGTCTCCGTTCACCATCCCGGCGTGGTGGAGATCAAGCCACGTACAATCTTCTTCTCCGGGCTCCCACAATCCTTGGCAAGCTCCGCGAGAAAACACCTCGATCACCAAGATCGCCTAGGTGATGCCAATCACCAAGAGTAACAAGCTAAGGCCTTCACTTGAGCAAGAACCGATCACCAAGAACGGATGCACACTAGCTTCTCTCTACTCAAGTCCTTAATCTTGCTTCTTGATTGATTGAATGCACAAGTATGTGAATGATGAAGCTCAAGGTGGCTCTTGACTATAGTATGAGTGTATGGATGTTGCCTGGTGTCAAGAGTGGGCGAAATGACCCATTGGAGGGGTATATATAGGCAGCTCACACAAATAGAGCCGTTGGAGAAAAGCTGCCAGAAAACTGCGTAGCGCCGGTTAATCCGACGTCCCTCCATTTGTCATCGTCGGTTTAATCGGTGAATGTAAACTGCCTCTTCTGAAAACTAGCCGTTACAACTTGGGCAGATTGACCGACGTATCATCGGTTTAACCGGTGAGTGTAGTTGTCCACTGATCAACTGAAAAACCAAGTCTCTGGACAACTGCACCGACGTTAACTCAAACCTATCGTCGGTTTAACCGGTGAGTACAACTTTTGAAATCCACTGAAAAACCATCTCACTGGTCAATTGCACCGACGTCTTGATTCAAACAGCGTCGGTTAATCCGGTGAATAGAACTTGAATTGCCCTGGAAAAACCAACTCTGGACTAATGCACCGACGTTAAATTCAAACACGTCGGTTTAACCGGTGTATTGAATTTGTCCAGATTCTGCTGACTTCGTTTAACCGACGTATAGAAAATTGAGAGCATCGGTTAAACCGGTGTATAGACTTTTTCTGATTTTGTCTTTTCTGATTTGAGTCTTGAATGAAATCCAAATATTCTTGAGATATAGTTTGAGAACCACTTATTTGAACTTCTAGAAACCTGAGTGACCATAGTGTGCATCCATTTTCAAATGATCATGTCCATGCTCAAGTTACTAAGCCTTAACCCCTCTTAATAGTGCGATCACTACAAAACTATAAAACCTATACTAACCTAAGTGTCCTTCTCAACCTTATGACACTTAGGACTAGAAAGATCCTTAGTCTTGACATAAAATTGAGTTGAATACCGAGATCGCCTTTTTGAATAATGAAATTGAGGGGCCTCTTTTGACATATGACCAAATGAGCGATAATGATCTATTAAGCTGCACAAACTCATTAGTCACAATAATGGTTGTCATTAATCACCGAAACATACCTTGAGGGCCTAGATGCTTACAACGTGCTCATCGGAGAGCGTGCCACGTGTTATCCCACATCTAGAGACACGAACAACCGACACGTCATTCATCCAAAACAATATCAAATCCGGTAGTCCCGGTATGTGCTCCAACATACGCCCAGAATCAGCATATGCACATACCGTTTACAATCGAATACATCGCCAAAAATCCACCAAGATCAGTTTTATACTATCAGAGTTCACAGCATAATATTACAAGTTCAATATAGGTGGGTTTCAAACTTCACTTACAAGCCTTGGGCTCACGAAAGTCATATTAAACAGAAACATAAAGTTTATTGCATTTACAAGCTCTCCCGAAACTCGATTACGATAAAGACTTACTAAAGTAATGACGCCTTGCTCAAGGACATCATTACAACCACCACGACCTACTCATCCCCCGCGTTCGGATCAGCGGGGTAGAAATGGCCGAACACCACTTCGGGCTCACCTGCAACTAGGTTTAGAAAGCAACCTGAGTACAAAAGGTACTCGCAAGACTTACGCGATTACATACACAAGGATCATGCAATGGCTCAAGTAACAGATTTAAGGTTAAGTAATTATTGCATAAGCATTAGCTCTCTATACTTTCACTTATCAGAATTCATTAATGTTGCCCAAACCCCTAAACAATTTTAGTACATTAAGAGTATACAAACTAATGAGTCACAGAGGTGCCATGAACCATTTCCATCATAACGGAAACTTTCTACGAAGAGTTCAATGGACAAAGAGCTTGCTCATAACCGAGAGCGCGGCAATTCGAATTGATTTTAACCTTGCAAGGGTGTACTACTTTACCCACACGACGTAAGGACCATGCGACTCACCCAACCCGCTAAAGTTGGATAAGAGGGTACTCGCGTCAACCGTTCCCAACATGGCTCGATCATTGAAATCTTCACACCTAGCTTGCGCGTAGAGACTTAGTTTCCACCGGGGACATCTCTAAACTTTCCTACTCGCAGGTCCACCCGGGGACACCTCTAAGCCTCTCTGCATAGCCCATGGCCACGTATCTAGGACTGTACATCAATGATCAAGTCAAGGAAGGTAATTGGCTTATCCGTTCCATTATATTGGATATGTGGTAGCACGAAAAGGTGCTCAAAGCCGACGTCATCCACGAACGGTCCTTAAACGATCCAAGCGGACTATGCCCATGTGACTTCATTCTCTAGGCCCTAACATTCCACTCGAATCTCGATACTACCAACCTCTTAACAAACTGACCGAACCAGTGCGATCAAGGATTATCGGTAAGTGTGATCCTCCAAATCATTCCTGTCTAGCGAGCAATAGGAGTACTCTAAGCAGGGCTAAGCATCTAGTCAGGTTAAGTAATTAACTAACTAACATGTGGCAAGGACATGGTTAAACAATTCAAGGAAGGATAGTGCATTAAATGAGGTAAAAAATGCAATACATACGTACTACATATAACCCAACATTACCCGGTGAGATAACTAACTAACTTAGATTAAATAGGAGCAAGGAATCATGTTTAGCTGCTTGCCTGGGTTAACTTCAGACTCGACCATGAACGGGATTCCGGGTTCAGGCTCCACGGACTCGGCGGGTTCCACGGGTTCGACCTCCGGCGGTCCGGTCACTAAAATGCATGAATGCGATGCAAGAATTAAGAAACGAACTAAACAACAAACATAAATCAAGAAACAATTTGAGCATGCATATGACAATGCAAAGAACTCAAGAAAACTGGTTTTGCAGCAAAAGATTTTTCCTATAAATAACCATAAATAGATCAATTTTCAGCTACCCTAAGCAAGATAAATCAGAAAAGGAATGCAAACTAAACTAAACAAATCCAAGAAAATTCTCTTAGCTACAAGGCATGAAAACAAAGCTAACAAAACTGGTTTTGTCATTTTATCACTTTCCAGCAAGAAGTTCTATATTAAACAATATTTTCGACAGCAAGCAAGAAATCGAAACAAAACCCTAACAAACAGCAAGAAAACATGGGAACAAGTTGCACCACTGAAAACTACACCTCACAAGGAGTCTAAAAAAATTTAGTTTGACATTTTTCGAGCAGTACACAAATAACCAAGCATTAAACTCACTTTTGCAACATAAAACTATAGATAAATCTACAGCAAAGTAACATGCACAAAAATATTTTTCCTAAGTAGATCTCAGCTAGAGGAAACCAACAAAACAATTTTCATAATTGTTGGAGCTATACATGAATTTATACACATTTTACAAGTTTGCAGATATACAAAACCTAATAAAACCCTAGCTAACAGCTAGGCGCACCCGGATTCCCACACCCGCAGGCGCTGACGGGTGGGGCCCGCTAGCCAGCGGCCCACCGGCCCGAGTCAAGGCCAACCAGGGGCCTTGACCCGCGGCGGGGCGCGGCCACGGCGCGCGCGGACACCGCGTGCGCGGCGGCGCCAGCGGACGGCGGCGGGATGCGGCGCGGAGAGGCGGGGCCGGAGCGAGGCAAAAGGGCGCGCGCACGGGGAAAATGAGGTGGCTGCGAGTCTCACCGGAGGCTTGGACGGCGGGGAACGACGGCGAGGCGGCGGCGCGGCAAGCAGAGGCGGCGGCGGGCGAAGGCGCTCGCCGGTGGCCCTGCAGGGAAGGGGAAGGGGCCGGGTTAGGGGTGGAACGGGTCGAGGGAAGCGAGGAGATGCTCCACCCGCGAAGAATCGACGAGGGGACTCACCGTGGGCGGCGAATCGGCGTCGACGGGAGCTCGGCCGGCGGCAACAATGGCGGATTTGGGGGCGGATTCGGCTAGGGTTTGAAGGGGAACGGGCCGGGCTCGACGCGGATATGGAGAGGGGCGAGGGAAGAGGGAAGAGGCGGCACGGGTCACGACGATGGCTGGCATGTGTCCCTAGGATGGCCGGCGGCGACGCGTGCGGCGCGGGCGAGGGAAACAGAGAGAGGGAGAGAGGAGGCGGCTGACGTGTGGGCCCGGTGTGGGATTTTTTTTTCCTGGGTCGTGACAGTTACTACCTTAGCTGTGGCCGCCGTCAGCGTCATGGGCCTGCGGCGGCGTCGACGGCGTCCTGGCCGAGGGGACGCACGCGCCTGGCCTTCCCACGCCTGGACTTCGCCGCCGCGTAGAGGTCGGCTGACTTGAAGAGGCCGGCGACGAACAAGCCGCAGCCGAGGACGAATAACACTGGGCCAAAGATGACGACGAGAGATTGCCTGGCGGCGGCGTAGTGGACGTCGGAGGGGGCCACGGCGGGGGCGTCGGCGGGGATGCCGGAGAGGCGGACGAGGTGGCGGGGCGGCCGAGGCGCCGGGCGCCGCGGAAGAAGAAGACGGCCGCCGCGGCGCCGTCGGGCGCGGCCATGGTCGGCACCCGGCGTCGACGTCGTCGACGGCCGTGCGCGGGACGCCAGCTGGAGCTGGGGCGACGACGGTCGTGGGCGCCGGGACGCCGCGGGACGGCGGCAGTGGCGCGGCGTCGACGGAGCGGCTGGCGGCCAGGAGGCAGAGGCACGACACGGCGGCGCCCAGATGGAGCAGGAGGTGGCGGCGGAATCCGGGGGCCATGGCGCGCCGGGCCCGGCCGGATCAGAGCTTGCCGGCGGCGCGACTTATTGCTTTTTTGCGGTTTGCAGAGAGAAAACCGCGTGCCGGGCCGGGTGAGCCCGTGGCGTGCTGACTAGTGGCCGTGACTAGTGGCGTGCTAGCTCGCTGGGATCACCGCGTGTTGGCTCATTGGCTGCCACTGCCAAGCTTGTAATCGAGCAGGGAGTCCCCACCAACTCTCTGTGATGGCTCGACGAGAGTGGCAACTCGACCTTGACGCGCAGGGGAGGGAGGGGAAACCATGGAAGAAGCGTCGCATACTTGCATTGTGTTGCATGCAACATTGCAACGAGGTGAACGACTCGGCGTTGCAGCAGGACACGATCGAGGTGCCCATCTGTCACGGTCGTCGCGGGTAGTTGCCTCTCTTCTCAAGAGTCCAGTCTCTCTCTGCTTGAGTTTGTGCCACGAAGTCGTACGGCTAGCAAATTTAAGATGCGCAACGTGTTTGGTATTATCGGGGAATGGAAATTACCACACTGATCAAAAAACAAAATTTCTCACAATTCATGGACCATATTATATATAAGCAACCACATGGAGAGGTAGGGTTAGTAGTACTTAGTAGATAGCAAGCTCCCATGCATCACAATTCACAATCACTCATATATTAGTGCTGGCTAGTGCTAGCAGTAGCAGTAAGCAGTAAGCTGTTAGCAGCACTCATGACGACGGGGATGAAGAAGCAGCCCTGGTTGGGCCTCGCAAGAGTACTCGAGAGCGCCGGCCCAACAAGCGAGTCACGGGAACAGACTGGGCCAAGTAATAGCGTGTAGAGAGCAAGTGTGCGTGCGTGAAGTCCGGCTGCGTCCAGCGTATAAGTAGAGAGAAGACAAGAGAGACAAGGCATGTATGAACAAATTCCAAGTTAATCCTATCAAGCTGTCCTCGCTGGATCAGCTTCGAAATCTTACCTGTCCTTCCTCGATTCTTCTTCTAGCTATTTCCAATCCTCTTCTTCCCTACATAAGCAGATGATGATCACACTGCACGCCCCTGATACGCTGCTCGCCCGGCCGGGACGCCGGGTGCGCCGGCGCTAGGACCGGCGGCCCGGTCCAGCTACTACTAGAAGGGTTAGGGGACGATGGCAACTGCTAGTTGGCGCATGCATGCAAGCAAGACGAGGAGGCGCCGGAGCCCGGAGGAGGGGTATTTGTATTGTACCCGATCAGAGATGACAAGTGGGGGCACGCAGCCAGGAGCCAGCCATGGATCCTTCGCTGTCGAGGTGTCGAGCCGTCGACGGCCGGCGTACACAGTGGCCTCTCCTCTGAACGAATCTCGTTTGCACAGTTGGCGCGACGGGAGAGGAGCCGAGGACGTGGAGGTGCGTGGCCGTGTCACGGTGTCAGGCGGGGTACTCGTACTCTCATAGGCTAGACGCGTTTGCTAGTTTTGGGCGGCCCCATGGGCGTTGCTTGGAAGCTAAGGTTTCCGAGATTTCACCGGCGGTGCTCGGCGAGGGAGAGGACGACGACGACGTGTCGACGGGAGCGGCAGGCGGCCACATGTCCGACGAAGAAGAGCTGGGCTGGTGGCGGACGAGGAAGGCGGCGGCCATGGCCCATGGACAGGGAACTTTTTACGCACCAACGTGGGCTTACCGGCCCATAATCCTCTCGTCAGTGCAACACCTTGTGCTAACCGGCCCACGCATATCGAGTCCACTAATTTCCGCATCCGATCTGATCCGAAATTCCGAATCCAAATTTTGCGGAGAGAAGAGTTTTTGATATCCACACGGATATGGATAATCCGAATCTGATGGTATGCGGAATTGCGGATGCGGCGTAGGATATGGTATCAGCAAAATCCGACGGATTTGGATTATCCGATAATTGAACGCGGATAATCCGAGGCTTAGAATAGAATATATCCGACTACTTTTGCAAGCCCAGCACACTATACAAATCAAGCCCAAGTTCATGCGGATCGATGCCTGTTGTAAAGATAAAAACTATGTATATGTGCTACTGATAAAGAAGCTAACCGGTTCAAACATAGTATGAAAGAGTACATTTGGGCCATGCCTCACGCACACGACCCATTATCCAACAAAAGACTGACCAACTCATCTATTCATCATCCGCTGCTTAAAAAAGCTGCTCTCATCATCCCTGCGAGGCCACGAAAGCTAGCTGTAATCCATACTGAATTGGTACACGACCCATCTTTGAATGATACACTGACCTTGTTTGACCCAGACTCTCGAATCTGAACGTCGACCCCGGTTCATGGAACGCGGCATCGACCCGGAATCTTGTGACTACTGGACCTTACATAAAGCTGAATGATGCAAAATAGGAACAAATGCCAGGGATTCGTACCATGATGAAGCAGAGCGCGCACCTTAAGGTATATGCACCTGATTATGCCCCTTTCGAGTTTCGATATGATCAAATTCAATTGATTACAATAGAAATCAGGTTAAATTTTGGAAGCATAGTGTGATTATGCATTTAGGTTATGTTCCCTGCGGACCACTCCAAGTCTCTAACTCGTTTCTACAACTCTTCCTCAGATCAGTGGCGGAGCCAAGAATCACGGCAGGAGGGGCTGCTTCCCCTTCTTCCTCCTCTAGCCCCTCCCCTCCTTCTTCCTTCTCAAATTTGTAGGAGGGACTTAGGGGGGCTTCATGGAGATTACAGCGGTAGGGGGGCTTGAGCCCCTCCCGCCCCACCGCTGCCTCCGCCGCTGCCTCAGATTCTGGATCTTCGTAAGTTTCGTCGGACTTAATTTTCATCACTTCCCTACGAAATAAACTGAAAAGAAAGTCATTAGAAAAAGCAGAGAAACTGCATGAAGTTTTTTTTTGTGATGGCTACAGTCTGCATATAATTTTAAGGCATCTATCGCTTTGCTGCTGTGTTGAAAACTTGAAATTAGAAAAAAAAAACATCAGTCTTCTTTCTTTTTCTAACGAAAAGTCTGCTGTAAATCAATCTACACCTTTATAGATTTTCATTTGTTGTAAAAATAACCATAACCCAGTGCAACCTTTTTTCCCCCCAAGGAATATGAAGTAAGAACATGTTAAAGCACACACATTAATGTGTGACTAATCCCAATGTATGATACCATATCAGCCATGTAATTATTATGATAAAAGTATGATACAACTCTCTCAATTCATAGTAACAAAAAGGTGGTTGTCGAGGTTTTAGCCCGATTTCCCCAAATTAACCGAGCAATAGTGTTTTGTCTCATTTTTCCTAAAAATGAGGCCTTTGATCTGTGATTTACCACACCATTTAAATACAATTCAGGTGTGGATGCTCCCCCACCTCCCCCGGTGACCATTAAAAAAAATTCACAGTATCATAAGGCTTTCTTATAGTCCCAAGGCAATTAACTATTGTATAATATTCTATGCAGATGATCCAAGAAGTACCATATAAATGACTCCACCCCAATGCTTGTTGTGCTTTATAATGATTTGATTTCGTGCTCAAGCTGTATGTCTAGGATGATACAACTTTCTCCCATCTCCTCATTAATTTGCTATGTGACATGTAATTATTGTGTATAATACTAGCCATTGAGATTAGCCCAAATACGCAATAAAAATTAGATCCCATGCTAAAATGACAAAAAGAGTAGTCGGTACAATTAAAGAACACAACAATGATTATAATTATGAGGGCACATACTCTCGCCATGATGTGAGCGACCTTCATCTTGTTCTCCTCTGATTCGTACCACCCACCTAGTTCAGGGCATCCAAAAATCAATAGGTACTGCAAGTAGGTGAGTTTCTGTATGGTGTCTGGGAGAGTCTTGATGTTGCAGTTGCTTATCGAAAGTTGATAGAGAGAGGTGAAGTCTTCCAACCAGTCCGGCAGTGACACGATTCCATTGCAATCTGTCACAAATAGCACCGATAGGGAGGTGAGACCTCGAAGGAAATCTGGTGGGCTCCACGTGATATCACTGCAGTTTATAATCCTTAAAATTTTGAGGCAAGGCAGGTGGCGAAGCAAGCTCCACCGATGCAGAGGCACCACACAGCATTCCACCCTAAGTTCTTTGGCTGAGCAAGCACCGGCGTGGCCCCATGGCGACAACAATACTTCATCACTACTGTATACTCGCAAGTCGTAGATACTTTGAGGTGGGCATTGTTTGAACCTCAGCCTTGGGCACTGTCTTATCTCTACAAGTCTGAGTCTGGGGAACACGGCCTCACTCGAACCGTCATCATCACTTGAGGACGCTGTGTTCCACTCTTCCAGGCATTCCGTACCATCTTTAAGGATCTGTTCAAGTCGAGGAAATGCTCTTGATCCCCCGTACAGATCCGTGTCAATCTTCTTAATGCCGTTCATTTGTCTGATCTCGAGCCTCTTGAGGTTTGGTAACTGACCAAGTGGTGGAAGGTTGTTGCAACTGGTCAAGTCCGACATCTCAATGCTGGTCAGCCCAGGTAAATAAGCATCAATGTCCATCACCCAGGATGGAAAGCTGGTGCTATTGTAACCTTCTAGGCGGAATTCTGAAACACGGTATGGTGGCTCTAGTCCTCTCAAAACTTCCACGTCGTCCACAAATCTCTTTGCATCTCTAGTCCATTGTAATGCTAATAGTGTAATATCTGTCTTCTCCCTGAGCTTTATAGTACTTGCCTCTTTTGCCGGCTTATCATCAGTCGATCAGAAGTTTCATACTCCAACTGAAAAGTATAGCTGCTAGATTCACCATCGCCAGCATGGTTCACAAAATCTTGTGGCATTCTTGTGCTGCTCGTGTACTGAGGCATCGTGGACGTATCCAACTTCTCGCATCCCGTGGTATATAGAAATTTCAAGCTGTCAACTCGAGATATACTTGCTGGCAGCCTTTGTAGGTGGCGGCAAGACGAAAGGTCTAGTGTATGCAACTTCCTGAGGTTAGAAAGTGTTTCAGGTATGCTGTCAAAGTCATTCTCACAAAGATTCAGATACTCTAGATTGGTAAGAGTAAAGATCTGCCCCAGGAGACCGTTTCTTTTATCTGGATGTGATACTTCGGTGCAGTAGCCTAAATTTAGATGTCGAAGTTCACTGAGTTTTCCAAAAACTTCTTGTAGCCCTTCCAAATTATCATAATCAGAGGCTCAGAGCACCCACACACATATAAATCCAAATATTGGAGCTTGGTAAGCCTATTCAAATCCGCTGTCACATCCCGAAGATAATAACAGTGCGACAAGTCAAGATGCACCAGGTTACAAAGATTCCCAAATGATGCTGGCAATTTTTCCATCCTAGAATGATGTGATAAGTTTAAATACTTGAGTCCAGTTAGGCTACCCAAAGCTTCCGGCAACCTGATGGTGTCCAGTTCATTACTTGAAGACAGGTTGAGATATTTGAGTTTGGTGAGGGAACCCAAAAACGCTGCCTCAGCAAGTTTGTTTCCAGAAAGGTAAGAGCAGTCGAATAAGTTCAAGTATTGCAATTCTGTGAGGCTGCCCAATGCTCTTGGTAGGTCTCCAATATTTTCACAGTTTGAGAGGTTCAAGTAATGCAGTTTTGTAAGCCCAGCCAGGCATTGTGATACTCCTGTGATATTTTTGCAACCTGTAAAGTCCACATGCTCCAAACTTTTAAGATCACCAAATGATTCTGGCAGTTTTTCTATAGCCATGCAACCTGATAAATCAAGATGCACTAGACCTTTCATTTCTCCAATCAACTCTGGTAGTGCTAGGATGGAACAAGATCCGTGAAGACTGAGATACCTTAAATTCAAGAGCTCCGTGATGAATTCTGGAACCATTCGACCACGGATCCTTGGAGCATTAAGATATCTCAGCTGCTTCAGTCGACCAATAGAATCTGGCAACTTGAGAATGAAGCACTCGCTTAAATCCAACACTCGCAGGGACTCTGCAAGTTCAAATGCAGGACCATGTAGCTCGGTTGTCGGACAGTCCAGAAAATGCAGTGCGCTCAGCCGGGCAGGAGAAGTCGTGCATGACTCCAATGGCTTGCTGCAGTCAGCGAGTAATGCATAGCTGCAGCTGCTCCCTGCAGTGTTGCCTTGTTTGCTCTGATCAAGAATATCATCACCAAGGAGTGAAATTGCTAAGTCATGCACCAGATCGTGCATCATGAAGACTGTGTCATGTTCACCATATGCTCGACAAGTCTGCATCAAAAGTACATATCAGTGACAGGCCCAAGCACACTAGTAACTTATTTGGCAGAACTCTACAGTATGTTACATATGACGTTTCTTAGGCAAAAAGGACTTGGCGAGTCAGATGCCGGGTGTCAAGCAGGAGCAAAAGGCCGAAAGAAGTATTTCTAGAAAACTCTACAGAACTAGGAGTATCTTTATTAAATTGAAATATATGTCATGAGACAAGGTGCATAGTTGCAACTAAGGGTAGAAGTGCCGAAGATGTTTGAAAGTTCCATGGGTTGCCCACATGTACCGTCCTCTCGCTGGAGTAGATAAGTAACCGGTCGGATGATCTGGCTATGAAGAAGGGGCCTTTCCATGGAGAAGAGAGCTTGTGCTTGCCCTCCATGTTCTAGATATGTCGAAGCACAAGATCACTATTGACGGCTGCTAACTACCAAATCCAGCCGTAAATTATCTCAAAAATAAAGAGAAACTAGCAATTTTTACACGTGTATTTCTTGTCCATAGGGTGGGTGTATGTAACAACCCAGCCCTTTGGATGGGCCTCAGTGTAGGTGAGCCAATGGGCCAGTTTCATGTTACACTAGCGACCAAAAACAATGTAGCGTCGGAGATAGTCCCACTGGAAGTGGAGCGCGAGCTAGATCAGCTTAAAAGGCCGGTCTCGGGAAGCTGTTAACTTCGGTTGCAATCTTTTGCGTGAAGCAAGGACGAAAGAGTAAGACTTATTAGGCATTGTATAGGCCTGTGTATTTGTATAGGCCCATATTGGCCATGTCGGCCCATATTGGGCATGTACTTCTTGTAACCCAAGCCATTGGCACTATATAATGAAAGGTCAACCCCCCGTTAAGGTGTGTGGTGTTTCCCATCTCTCTCTACCTTTCTACATGGTATCAGGAAAATCTCGATCCCCTTGCTTCCGCCTCTTACGCTAGGGTTTCCAACCCTTGCGCGCCGGCTGCCGCCTACCCTAGGCGCCGCCCAACCTCTCCTTCAGGCGATCGCCCTGCCATCGCCCTCCCTGCGCCGGGTCTCCCCCCTGCGCAACCCCTGCCCCCGTGCCGCCGATTCCCGGCTGTGCGCCACCACCCCCGGCGCATCACCCCTGATCGCGCCCCCTCCCATCGCCATGTCGTCTGCTGCTCCGACCAACTCGACCATGTCGAGTTCCTCCAGCGCGTCCTCTGGACCTGGCGACCTGGCGCCAGCTATCTTCATCCACCCGGCTACTGCTATGTGCGTGAAGACGCACATCCCCTTCACGTTGGAGATGTCCTCCAACTACCTCAAGTGGGCGTCCTACTTCAAGGTGTTGTGCGGCAAGTTTGGCCTCCGTCCGCACATCGACGCTCCTGGCACCTCCAAACCCGACGACCCTCACTGGGTCATCGCCGACTCTTGTGTCAAGAGTTGGCTCTTCGGCTCCATCGGCTACTCCGTCCTCGATCTCGCCATGCCCGGCAACGATCAGACTGCCCATCAGCTCTAGTCGGCCATCGAGGAGCTCTTCACCGCCAACCAGGAGTTGCGCGCCATCCTTCTCCTCGAGTAGTTCCACATGCTCTCCCAAGGCGACTCCACCATCTCGGAGTACTGCCAGCACATCAAGCTGAAGGCTGCAGAACTCCACGCCGTCAGCCATCCCATCGAGGGCCGCCAGCTCGTCCTTGCCATGCTTCGTGGGCTCCAACCTCGCTTCGCCAGCACCATGGACAACATCACTAACTCAACCGTCCTCCCGACGTTCTCCCGCACCCACGACATGCTGGTCCTCAAGGAGACCCGGCTGTCCAATGATGAGAAGGCCATCGCTAGCACCGCTCTTCTCGCCTCCGCGGGCTCTGGCTGTACTAGCCCGGGTGGGTGCCGCTCCACCACCTCCGGCACATCTTCCAGCGGCACTGGTGGTGGCCAGCCTACCCCCCAAGCCTGTTGGGAACCCTGGCAACAAGAGGAAGGGCGGCGGCGGCAACAGCAACAGTGCCGGCGGTGGCCGCGCACCGCAGCCCGACAACAGCGGCACCACCTCCAACCCCTACCGCCCCCATGGGCCCCTGGATTTGCTATAATCCCTGGGCGCCACAGGGGCTGTTCCCCATCGACGGCGCGACGCAGGGTGCTGCAGCCGGTGCCTGGCGCCCCGGCATCCTCGGTGCCCCTCCTCAGTCACACACCGCCTTTGCACCGGTTCAGGTGTCCCCTCCCGCGCCCAGGTGGGCCTCATTGCCGCCCTCAATCAGATGGCCCTACAGAACCAGACTCCCTGGGTCATGGACTCCAGTGCTTCATCTCATATGAGCACCACGGATGGTATACTACTCGCCCGCCTTCCTTCTCATTCTTTCATCACTGTTGGCAATGGTCACACTATTCCTATCACCTGTCGTGGCGAGTCCGTCCTTCCTACAGCAGCATCCAATTTTGTTCTTAGCAATATTCTAGTTGTTCCATCCCTTGTGCGCAATTTCCTATCCGTTCGCCAATTTACTAGGGATAACAACTGTTCCATTGAATTTGATGCATTGTGTTTTTCTGTGAAGGATATTCTGACCAATCGCGTGATGCTTTGCTGCAATAGTGATGGAGACCTCTACACCATCCCCACTGCCCCACCAGCACTGCAAGCCCACCTCGCCATCTCCACCGACCTCTGGCATCACCATCTCGGCCATCCTGGCTCCTCCGCCATCGACATCCTAAGGAATAATCAGTTCATCCATTGTAATAAGGTACCAAACACTATCTGTCATTCGTGCCAGCTTGGGAAACATGTGCATCTCCCGTTTTCAGCTTCTAGTTCTTCTACCTCTAGGCCTTTTGAACTAATGCATTGTGATGTTTGGACATATAGTGTTGTTGGCGCTCAGTATTACCTCGTTTTACTCGATGAATTTACCCATTTTTGTTGGACCTTTCCTCTTGTCCACAAATCCGAGGTAGCTACCCATATCGCCTCCTTCTGCAACCTAGTACAGAATCAGTTCAACCTTGCCGTTAAAACCTTCCAAGCTGATAAAGGCAAAGAGTTCGTAAATAATGCCCCCGCCACCCTGTTTACTTCTTGCGGCATTCTTTTACGTCTCTCCTGCCCCTACACTTCCCCACAAAATGGCAAGGCTGAGCGTGTTCTTCGTACGTTAAATAACATCATCTGCACCCTGCTTATCCATGCGCACATGCCTCCCCCTACTGGGCTGAGGTCCTCAGCACGGCCACCTATCTCTTGAATAGGCGCCCGAGTTCTGCCATCCAGAATGGCATCCCCTTCTCGCTGCTGTACTGCTCGCCACCAGATTACTCCCTTCTCCGTGTCTTCGGGTGCCTCTGTTAACCGAACATGACCGCCACAGCTCGCCACAAGTTGGCGCCTCGCTCCACCGCCTGCGTGTTCCTCGGATATCCCTCCTCCCATAAGGGTTATCGCTGTCTCGACCTCTCCACGCGTCGCATAATCATCTCTAGACATGTCGTCTTCGATGAGACATGCTTCCCGTTCAGTTTATACTCACCCAAGTCGTCTACCGGCGACTTGGATTCTCTTCTTGCAGGCTCTGCCGTGTCAGTGCATTACACTGCTGCCACGGCCTCTCTCGAGGCTGCTCAGTCGCCTGTCGACGTCGAGCAACCGCCTCCCGCCGGGCTCACCTTGAGGAGCTTCCTGACGACCCCGCCATCCTATGGCGTTGTCCCCTCGTCGTTCCGGGACCTCGGCGACCTGCTGCGGCTGCCTCGGCTCCTCCATCTACTGCGGCTGCTCCTGTAGCACCTGTGCAGTTTCGGTCCCGGCCACCAGATGCCTTCGGCCGCGTCTACAGCCGGCGTGCCCGGGATGACCTCCCTGGACTTGCCACGCCGCCAGTCCAGCCTCCACCGCCCTCCAGCCGGCCCGTCACTTGGCAGCAGACAGGCTCGCTCAAGCCTGTCCATCGGCTTGGTTTCCCGCCGCCTCCTTCGTCACCAGTGCCCACAGCACAGGTCGCCCTCGTCTCCACCGCCGTCTCCCCGATACCGGGGAACTATAGGAGTGCACTTGCCGACCCCGAGTGGCGTGCTGCCATGGCGGACGAGTGCCAGGCCCTCATCGACAACAACAACTGGCGTCTCGCCCTGCGACCACCCGACGGCCGACGCGAACATTGTGACTGGCAAGTGGATTTATAAGCATAAATTCCACTCCGACGGTTCCCTTGCCCGTCACAAGGCTCGCTGGGTTGTTCGCGGCTTCACTCAGCGCCACGGCATCGACTACGATGAGACCTTCAGCCCCATCGTCAAGCCGGCGACGATTCGCGTCGTCCTCAGCATCGCCACTTCTCGGAGATGGCCGATCCACCAGCTGGATGTGAAGAATGCTTTTCTTCACGGTCACTTGGAGGAGACCGTCTACTATCAGCAGGCTCCAGGCTTTGTTGACCCTGCTCACCCGACCATGTGTGTCTCCTGCAGCGATCCCTTTACGGCCAAAAGTAGGCTCCTCGGGCGTGGTACCAGCAGTTCGCCACCTATCTTCATCAGCTTGGCTTCTCCGCCTCGGCGTCCGACACCTCCCTCTTTGTGCTCCAAGATGGGGGCGCTACGGTGTACCTGCTTCTCTACGTCGACGACATCGACTCCGACTCTACTGCAGCGCATCACCGAGCGTTTGCATTCGGAGTTCGCCATGAGGGACCATGGTGATCTTCACCACTTCCTGGGGATCTCCGTCACGCGTTCCTCCGACGGGCTCTTCCTCTCCCAGCAATAGTACGTGTTGGATCTCCTCCAGCGTGCAGGGATGGCCGACTGTCACTCTACTTAGACACCAGTTGACGCTCGTGCCAAGCTCTCTGCCACCGAGGGCTCCCCAGTCGCCGATCCCACCGAGCGGAGTCTTGCCGGCGCCCTTCAGTACCTCACACTGACTCGACCTGATCTCGCATATGCAATGCAGCAAGTCTGCCTGTTCATGCACGATCCGCGCGAGCCTCACCTTGCGCTGGTCAAGCGCATCCTCCGGTACGTGAAGGGTACTCTTTCGGCCGGTTTCCACATCGGCAATGGACCGGTCGACAAACTGGTCGCCTGCTCTGATGTCGACTAGGCGGGCTGCCCAGACTCCCGCAGCTCTACATCAGGTTTTTGTGTCTTCTTAGGAGACAACCTGGTGTCCTGGTCCTCCAAACGGCAAACCATGGTATCCCGGTCTAGTGCGGAGGCCGAGTACCGGGCGGTTGCTCACGTTGTCACCGAGTGCTGCAGGAACTCCATATTCCGCTGAAGGTTGCTACAGTCGTTTGCTGCGACAATGTTAGCGCTGTCTACATGACAGCCAGCCTGGTCCACCACCGTCATACCAAGCACATCGAGATCGGCATCCACTTCGTCCGCAAGAAGGTGGCTCTGGGCGAAGTTCGTGTTCTTCATGTGCCGTCACAGTATCAGTTCACCGATATTATGACGAAGGGGTTACTTGTCCAGCTGTTCCAGGATTTCAGGTCCAGTCTTTGCGTCCGACTGCCTGACGCTTCGACTGCAGGCAGGTATTAGGCATTGTATAGGCCCATATTGGGCATGTACTTCTTGTAACCCAAGCCATTGGCACTATATAATGAAAGGTCACCCCTCCCCCCATTAGGGTGTGTGGTGTTTCCCATCTCTCTCTACCTTTCTACAAGACCAAGAGAGTTAATTAGCACGTGTGGTCTGTTCAACGTGTAGAAGGAATTTTAACCGTTTTCTAGGCCTGGGTCGTTACATAAACTATGTCATTTGGTCCAATTTACCTGTTGATAAAATTTGGCTTTTTTGTTTCACCACACACGACAGGGGTCTTAAGTTAATTTTTTGGGATGATAGATGACATCTTAACATATGTTAGAAAAAATATTAATATATTTTAATTGTTATTTCGATAGGGTAGAATATTTTATAATAAATGAATCCTTAGAATAAAAAATATAGGAAAAATATTATTCACAAAGTTCATAACTTATTTTTTAACTTACGTTGTAGTGTCCAATAATGCCCTACAAAATTTTAAATTAAGATTCAACCTATGCGCAGAGAAACGAAATAGTCTAGCGAGTTGTGTGTGTGTGTGGGGGGGGGGGGTAATCAACATTACTGGAGAACAATGTTTTACAGTCGTCTAGTCGAATCTAGTCGCCATGGCACTGATAAGGTGATTAGTCAAGATTAGTCATCGATCGGGTCGATTAGTCGAGCCTAGTTGTCTGTATAGTCGTCCTATCATACCATGACCGATATGATATGTATACTATACATTAGATAGTATATATCAAGCATGAAAACTGCAATGATGGTCAGTTGGCCACTTATTTGTGAGATTCGATGAGTGGGCAGTCCAGAACTCCATGTTCCTATCTCATTCCCATACTCCATAACCTTGCTGATTTGCTACTAAAGCAGAATTTGATCGTTTTCCTAAAATCTAATGGGTCTAATGCCAGCCCAGTAGCCCAACCGCACAGTGGACGCTGCCCGTTACTGCAAATTTGATCGTTTTCCTGCTAGTCGGACGACTAATCGTGCTTAATCGACGACTAATCGGACTAATCGTGCTTAATCGACGACTAATTGGACGACTAGAATTTTAGTCGCCCAAACCTAGTCGTTGCTCCTTATCGGTGCCAAGGAAACGATAAGCCCGACTAATCACGACAAATCTCGATTAGTTGGACGATTGTAAAACATTGCTGGAGAAACACTCATCCACATTGGCTCTTCCGTGCCAGCAACCAGCATAAACGACATGGCACAAATAAATAAGTCATCCATGCCGGATTGATAATGGGCCTATGCAATTTTCAGCCATCATGAAATTGCACTGGCACGAATAATCCATTATCTGCTTCGGCTTGAAATTGGGCCAGCACAGATACCCTCATAATTATTCGCATTGGCTCAAAATTGCGACACGGATAATCCATTTTCTGTGCCGGATTATGACGGCATGTATAAGTTCTCGCCTATGTAATTTGAATTTCGGCTTGCATACAAACTCGATTGGGATGAAGTTTATATAGAAATCGATTTTTTTTTTATTTGAAGCCATTTTAATGCCCAAAAATGGATCAAAGTATGAGACAGTAGGGTCAAAGGAAATAGAATGGTCATGGGTTTGATGGCTGGATACAGCACGTGCACTTATTTTGTGTGACTTATGATTTGTGATGCGTGACTGTAGGTCTTTGATAATTTTTTTTCTATGTTCTATTTGCAAATTTCTGTTTTGACTATCCGTGCTGCCTCCAATAGAGCCGGTAGGCATAATCCGTTAGCCGTGCTCACTTCAACACTGGCAAGAGTAACCATCCTATATTGTTAGATTATGTTATTCTACTGTCTATTTTCTTAGCATAATTATCAAAATGTATATTACATAAGTTTTCTATTAACTATTACAAAAAAATAATTTAAAACTTCAGTAGTAATAGTACGTAGTCAAAGATAACTCACCGTTATTGACATTGAATGTTGAAGGAAAGTCAGTCCCAGGAGGCACACGATATATTTCTCACAGAGCTGCAAAGGGGACAATATTTTCGTAGGCATAATGAGATCCAAAGAAATCCATTGGTAGATTAGATCATATTTAACTATCTTGTGACCCTTGGGAAATATTGCGCAATAGGTAAAGCATTTCTTCAAGCAGTCATCCATACTGAAAGCATAACTTAATTTCAAGGATGCAAGAACATGTTGCGGCAAAGTGGTGTCCTCTGAAATAGTTTCATTCCAGATATAACTGTTTTTCACTGTCATCCATTCATCATGTTTCATAGACCGCAACATGGACCCAAGAGTTTGAGCCGCCAAGGTCACGCCTCCACACTTCTGGGAAATCTATTTTCCTATATCCACCAGCTTGTCTTTGTCATGTATAGCCTCAAAATCAACTTTTTGTTTAATTATATCCCAGCACATTTCATCTGTCAAGGACTTAATCTGATGTGGTTCAGTGTTTCTGCAAATTTTCTGCGCAATGTCTGCACTCCGTGTAGTTACTAAGACAATAACTTTTTTGATGCTATCACCAAAATTTAGCATATTTTTTAACTCCTCTATTTTCAGTGGGTTATCCTCCCAAAGGTCATCTAAGACAATCATAATATCCTTACTTATTTGGTGTTCATTAGCTTGGTTCTCCTTTCCTGATAGCTGTGAATCAATAGATTTACCAATTTTCTCCAAGTCAAATCTCTGGGACACATAGACCCAGACATGAGAGTAATATTTGAAATTTGTAGCACTGTAAATTAGTTTGGCAAAGGTTGTCTTGCCAATTCCTCGAATTCCATATATAGGAAGAATGACGATCTTTTCTGACTTGATTATCTCAAGTAAAGAAGCCATTATTTCCTTTTTCTCCCCATCCCTGCCTACAATTAATTCTTCTCCAACATCTAACAAATTTTCTTGTGCAGTATCAGATTCAGTGTCATTGCTGCTAGAGCCTATCAAATACTGGTGCTGATCCGTGATCACCTTATGTTCCTTTTTCAGCTTCATTTTGTGTCCATCCTCGGGAGGCTTCTGAAATGTGAACAACAAACGAAGATTTGTGGTTAAGCCACATCAACAACAAATTAGTCACTGTTTGATAGTGTGCAACTGTTCTAAAACTAAAAATTAGTAGGCTTATAAGGAACCTATGTACACACTAAAGGCGATGTTGGTTTCCTCAAAGCGATAAAATAATTCTAAATCAAAGTTGTGAGGATATCTAAGTTGGCATGGATACTTGATTTGAATTGGAGTCAAATAAACATAATACCTTTGGGTGCAGTTGTATTCCCATGATACTTAAGTTACTTTTGTATGTACATTATAAATAGTATTAGTTTACATATATGTACTCTCTTTTTAGAGCAGTACTGACTGGAAGCAATAGGTAAACAGAACACCATTCCAACGATTACTCAATCATGGTGCTGACACTTACACATTGAAAACAAAGTATTATCCACTTAAATAAATTTTCATGGCAAAACAAAGTGTGGCAATAATATTAGTTTACATATACTTTCTTTCAACATGTCATCGGTATGGCATAGTGCACATCTCTCCACCACACGTCCGATGACTCAAATGCAGCGAGCACAGTGTAACCTTCATAGGAAGCTTGCACTTTTTATTGATGAGGCTGCGCACCTTCTTAATATTAAAAATACGCAAGTCTATTGTGTGTTCGTGAATAGAATGATGAGGCTGCACTACAATAGTTCTTGGCACGTTCAATGCTCCCTACCAGTGGAGGTGGCTGATGCTCTGGACGTAATGTTCAACCTCAGCAACGATGAGTCGGAGGAGATGGAAAATGCCCTAATTGGCATGGCGCGGGATGTCATTGATGATTTACCAATTGTGGTGGTAGATGCAGTTGTTTTAGACATAATCAATAGGCGAGTTTCCACCTATTGGCTAATGCAACAGTCAAGCGACAGTCAACGTCCGACGGTGATGTTGAGTTGTGGAGACTTCACACCGCAGTCGCTGTGTGGTGCATCGCATTTGGAATAGTGGCATGGTGTTTGCAGTGTGATGAGTGATGCAGCGCGTGTTTGTTCAGTTCATGGAGGTTGTGTTGTTGTAATTGTTGTTTTACCATTTGTTTTCCCCAATTTAGGCTTTCATCCTCTTTTTATTTTAATATAATCGGCAGCTCTCCTGTCTGGTCCATGTAAAGAAATAACACTATTGCAACATTTGCCGTGTCAAAACATATTGTGATAAAAATAATATGTCATTCAATATATAGCCACAAACAAATTTTTAATGTAAAGTTTTCTATGATATTAATTACCTTGCTTCTGTCTCATTTAACTTATTGATGATCTCGACAATATCAAGCCTTTTATGTTTATCTTTCCCTAAGCAGTCCAATGCTATGTGAGTGCATATCCCTACTTGGTGGCAACATGGTTCAAGTGAGTAATCACTTCTGCATGTTGCCTGCCACCTCTTCCTCCAATTTTCCTGGACCTGAGAAATTGAGCTATCAAGATGGGCTAGTACCCTCAAATGTGAATATGACATATCATCTGATTAAATCATGATCTTATCAGAAATAAATATCATTTCTCACCTGCTTAATAAATTCACGAGAAGGCATGTCTAGGCATTTGGGGTAGCCGTTTGGTCCGGACACTATCCTCATTATTATGACACCTAAGCTGAATATGTCAAATTTTTTTGATATTTCTTTTTTATCGATGTATTCTGGTGGCTTGTAACCCCTGCATTGCATCACATGGGATGAATTTAATTGCGAGGCACAAACATGTTTTGTGATTAGAAAAAGGGTGCATTTGACTTACAATGTTCCGAAAGAAATTTGTGAGGCCCTTGTTAGTTCATCATCAAAGATCTTGGATAGTCCAAAGTCCGCAATCTTTGGCATCATGTCCTTATCTAGTAATATGTTGTCAGGTTTCAGGTCTAAATGTAAAAGAGATTCTTCCTCATGAATATATCTTAAACCTTCACATGTTCCCTTAATAATTTTGTACCTTGTATGCCAGTCAAGCCCACAAGATTCATCTGCAGTAGTTAAAACAGAAGGGTTATCAAACAATCAAATGCAAATATACAGGAACATTTCCTTCCAGCAAGGCACTGAAAATGGAGCAGAAGCATACCGGAAAGATGATTTTGAAGGCTCCCATTGTGCAAATACTCAAAGCAGAGTTCTCTGTGTGTCTCCTCAGCACGCACTATTCTTCCATCGCATTCCATACTTGTTGGCTCTATTTCATAGCAGTAACCAAGAAACTGTACGATGTTGATATGCTTAACCTTCGTGAGGTTGTCAAATTCATTTTGAAACTGCTTGAAGTCAAGATCTGGATTATTGCCATGTCGAGGTATCTTTACAGCAACATCAACTCCAGTTTTAGTCATTTCTCGTAACAACTGGAATGTTAGCTCCTCTGGTTCCATAGTTGTGCCCTGTAGCTTTCTGTCCTCCTCGTTCTTTCTGATGGTACAAAGACGACCACTACGATGAGGAAATTAGAACATATATGCATGCCAACCTACTAGGAACATATGATGGAGCAGCATTCAATCTATATGTTACCTGTAGCTCGGTGTACTCTCCCACTAGCTGGCCTGATTCTCAAAGCTCCTGCGACCAAATACGGATCAGATGCAGAGCAAGCACCAGAGTGCAGTGATAAAATTAAGGATCGTACCAGGGGCGGATCCCCCTACTCGCTGCAACCTCTCTTAGAAGTAAGGGGTAACTAGGGAAGGAGAAGAGAGAGAAAAAAAATAGAGAGAGGGAATGGGGGAAGAGAAGGGAAGAAGATAGCTGTGAGAACCGTTCAATTTAATATTATTTTAAACGAACTGCCAGTCATTAACATCCAGATGTGAGTTAACACGTGCCTGTCAGAGAGTGTGCCACGTGTTACCTCACGTCTAGAGACACGAATAACCGACACATCATTCGCCTAAAATAATATTAAATCCGGTAGTCCCGGTATGTTCTCCAACATACGCCCAGAATCAGTATATACACATACTGTTTACAATCGAATACATCACCAAAGAACCACAAAGAGCAGTTTTTACATTACCAGAGTTCGAAACTTAATATTACCAGGTCAGCATAGGAAGGTTCAAACTATTCACCATTACAAGCCTTGGGCTCACGGAAGCCATATTATATAAAAACTTAAAGATTATTATATTTACATGCTCTCACGAAACTCGATTACGATAAAACCTACTACGATGATGATGTCTTGCTCAAGGACACCATCCCAGTCTCAACGACCTACTCCTCCCCCGCACCTGGATCGGCGGGGTAGAAGTGGCCGAACACCACTTTCAGTTCACCTACAACTAGGGTTAGAAGCACCCTGAGTACAAAGGTACTCGCAAGACTTACGCAATTAAATAAACAAGGATCATGCAAAGGCTCAAATAAAAGTTTTAAGATTAAGTAATTATTACATAAACATGAGCTCTCTAAACTAACACATAGTACAATTAATTAATGTTGTCCGAACCCCCATTAAATTTTAGTAGAACATATTAAGAATAACATAGTGATTCCCGAGTTACTAAACCCACTTCAACATGACCGTAACTCTACGAGGAGTTCATGGGATAAATAGCATGCTCATAACCGAGAGCGCGGCAATTCGAATTGATTCAAACCTTGCAAGGGTGTACTACTTTACCCACACGACGCGAGGACCATGCGACTCACCCAACCGATCTCGTCAGGCAAGAGGGTACTCACGTCAACCGTTCCCAACAAGGCTCAACCGTTGAGGGTATGCCCAGCTTGCGCGTGGAGACTTAGTTCTACCGAGGACATCTCTAAAGTTTTCCTTTACATAGTTCCACTCGGGGACCCACTAAGCCTCCCTGCATAGCCCTTGGTCACGTATCTGGGACCGGGCCTCAATGATCAAGTCAAAGAAGGTAATTGGCTCATCCGTATCATTATATTAGATATGTGGTAGCACGGAAAGATGCTCAAAACCAATGTCATCCACTCGGTCCTTAATCAATCCAAGCGGACTATGCCCATGTGACTTCATTCTCTAGGCCCAACTATTCCGCTCGAATCTCGATATTACCAAACTCTTACCACCAAGCCGAACCAGTGCAACAAGGATAACCGGTAAATGTGATCCTCCAAATTATTCCTGTCTAGCGAGCAATATAAATATTCTAAGCAGGGCTAAGCATCTAGTCAGGTCAAGTGATTAACTGACTAACTAGTGCCAAGGATATGAATAAACGAATCAAGAAAGGATAATGCATGAAAATAGGTACAAGAATGCAATACATACATACATACTATATAACCCAACATTACCCGGTGAGATAACTCACTAACACAAATTAAATAGATGCAAGGAATCATGCATAGCTGCTTGCCTCGGTTAGCTTCGGACTCGACCGCGAACTGGACTCCGGGTTCAGGCTCGATGGACTCGGCGAGTTCCACGGGTTCGACCTCCGACGGTTCGGTCACTATAATGCATGAATGAGATGCATGCATTAGTGCGATGCTATGCTTATGCTTAAAATAAACTGCATGAAACGATATGCGCGAAAAGATGTACATGAAAAAACATTTTGGATATGCAACTCTGACAAAACTGGAGATTCCGGTTTGACAAAACCGGAAGTTCCGGTTTCAAAACCGGATGTTTTGATTTTCAGAACTTGACAGGCCAAAACCGGAAGTTCTGGTTTCTAAAACCGGCAGTTCCGGTTTCAGCGGGTTACTTGCGGACTGTTCGCTCCAAAGAGCCGGACCGTCCGCGACTCGACTTTCGACGCGGCGACCATGGCGCAGCGGCGGCACGGCCGTGCTCCGGCGGCAGAGCAGGGCTAGAGCGGGCCGAAGGAGGCGCTCACGGGGTGTTCTATGGCGAGGCGAAGCTCACCCATTAGTGGACGGCGAAGAGAGGCGACGAGAGAACGCCGCGACGGCGACGGGCGGTGGCGGGTGAAGGCGCTCGCCGGCGGCCCTGGACGGCAAATAAAGAGTCCAGGTAAGGAGGGGAATCGAGCGAGGAGAAGGAGAAGATGCTCCCCACGTGGGGAATCGAGCCACGGCTCACCGGAGATAACGAATCGTCGGCGAGGGCGGAGCTCAGACGGCGACGGCAATGGGGAATGGGGAAAGAGCTAGGGTTTGGGTTTGAGGGGAAAGGGCCGGTCGAACCTTAAGGTGAGTAGAGGAGTGAGGGGGCGGCACGGCAGCTGAGGATGGCCGGCGCGTGTCGCGAGGATGGCCGGCGGGGGTGGCAATGTGCGGCGCGTCGCGATTCGTGCTCTGCCCACGAAGCAGAGTAAAACTGGAAGTTCTGGTTTTTGAACCCGGAGGTTCCGGATTTTGAATTTTTCACCTCGAGATGTTACAATCTACCCCCCTTAGAGAAATCTCGTCCCGAGATTTAGATAGACAGAGATGAAAGGATAAAACTCCAAGCTTAGACGAGATAAAGATCTAGGAGATGATGTACTAAGGCATGGGTGTGGTAGAGATAGAACTTACTCATTAGAGAAGAATTTAGGGTATTCTTGACGTATCTGATCTTCATGCTCCCATGTGGCTTCATCTTTGGAATGATTGCTCCATTGAACCTTTATAAACTTCACCATGTTACGCTTCACTTTTCTTTCATCTCGGTCAAGAATGGCAATTGGGTGTTCTTCGTAGGTAAGACCCGGTTGAAGGTCAAGTGACTCAAGGTCGATAGCGTCATTTGGAACACGATGACACTGCTTCAATTGAGAGATATGGAAGACATTGTGTATTGTGGAGAGTGATTGAGGGAGTTCCAACTGATAAGCCACTGCCCCAACTTTCTTGGTGATCCGAAAAGGTCCCACATAACGTGGTGCTAATTTTCCTCTCATTTGAAAACGACGAGTGCCCTTAAATGGAGAAACCTTGAGATAGACATAATCGCCAATCTTAAGATGGAGTCTCGGCGGTGACGATCGGCATAAGTCTTTTGGCGAGATTGAGCAATGCGAAGATTCCCACGGATAATCCTGACTTGTTTTTCGGCATCTTTCACCAAGTCTGGACCAACGAAAGGTCTTTCTCCAGATTCAGACCAATTGATCGGAGTTCTACACCGTCTTCCATAAAGAGCTTCAAAATGAGACATTTTGATACTTGCTTGATAACTATTATTGTAGGAGAATTCTACGAATGGCAAGCAAGTAACCCATTTCTTTTCATATATGAGAGCACAGGATCGTAGCATGTCTTCTAAGATTTGATTGACTCTCTCGGCTTGTCCGTCAGTTTGGGGATGATAAGCAGTACTATAGGTGAGATCAGTTCCCATGGCTTCATGAAGACTTCTCCAAAAGTGAGCGACAAATTGAGGACCGCGATCAGAGACAATTTTCTTAGGAACACCATGAAGACATACGATGCGGGTAAGGTACAACTCCGCATATTGCTTGACAAGATAAGTGGTCTTGACTGGAAGAAAATGAGCCGACTTTGTTAAACGATCCACGATTACCCATATAGAATCATATCCTTGAGAAGACCCGGGTAATCCGGTGATAAAATCCATTCCGATTTCTTCCCACTTCCATGATGGGATAGGCAAAGGTTGAAGGGTACCGGCAAGTTTGAGATGTTCGGCCTTAACCCTTTGGCAAACATCGCACTCAGAGACGTACCGAGCAATTTCTCGCTTCATGCGAGTCCACCAAAATTTTTGCTTGAGATCTTGATACATTTTAGTACTGCCCGGATGAATGGAGAATTGAGAAATATGGGCTTCCTCTAGGATAATTCGCCTGATGTTATAATCCTTAGGCACCACAATACGCTTCCCAAAGAATAGAACTTCTTCATTATACGTAGAGAAGCATCGAGCTTTGCCCTCCTTCATTAATTCCCGAATTCGAGCCATACCCTTATTCTTCTTTTGGGCCTGCTTAATTTGATCATAAAGATCGGATTTGACCATGAGAGTAGCAAGATAGCCTTCTTTGACTATGGAAATTCTAAGTTTCCAGAGATCGTCACAAAGAGTATGCACAGGAGGAGCTATGGTCAAGCAGTTGCATTGAGCCTTCCGGCTTAGTGCATCGGCGACGACATTCGCCTTACCGGGATGATAGTGCACTTCAACGTCATAATTCTTGATTAATTCAAGCCATCGATGTTGCCTCATGTTAAGGTTAGATTGAGTGAAAATGTACTTGAGACTCTTGTGATTGGTGTAGATATTGCAATGATTGCCGAGCAGATAGTGACGCCATATCTTTAGAGCATGGACAACAGCCGCAAGCTCTAAATCATGGGTAGGATAATTTTCTTCATGTCGCTTGAGTTGACGAGAAGCATAGGCCACTACTCGGCCTTCTTGCATAAGAACACAGCCAAGGCCGAAGCGAGAAGCATCGCAATAAACATCGAAGCTCTTGGAAATATTTGGCTGTGTAAGAACAGGAGTGGTAGTGAGACGATCCTTAAGAGTTTGGAAAGCTTCTTCACAAGCTTGAGTCCACTCAAACTTAACTCCATTTTTCAATAACTTAATCATTGGCTTCGCAATTTTCAAAAAGTTCTCAATGAACCGGCAGTAATATCCCGCAAGTCCAAGAAAACTCCGAATCTCAGAGATATTTTGAGGTTGCTTCCAATCGAGGACATCTTGCACCTTGCCAGGATCCACAGCAATACCATCTTTAGAAAGAATATGACCGAGAAAGGATACTTTTTCAAGCCAAAATTCACATTTGCTAAACTTAGCATAAAGACGATGCTCTCTAAGTTTTTGAAGGACAATATGAATATGACGAGCATGATCTTCCTGGTCTTGGAATAAATGAGAATATCATCGATAAAGATGATCACAAAGACATCAAGTTCCTCCATGAAGATGCTATTCATCAGATACATGAAATAAGCCGGAGCATTGGTGAGGCCGAAGGACATGACAGTGAATTTATCGAGGCCATATCTAGTAGAGAAAGCTGTTTTTTGGAATGTCCTCCATTCGAATCTTGATTTGATGATAACCCAGCCTTAAATAAATCTTGGAGAAATAACGAGCTCTCGAGAGTTGATCAAATAAGATATCAATCCGAGGAAGAGGATATTTGTTCTTGATGGTGACCTCATTTAACGGACAATAATCAACGCACATCTGCAAACTACCATCTTTCTTTTTCACAAAGAGAGCCGGGCATCCCCAAGGAGAGGAGCTCGGACGAATAGAACCCTTGTCCAATAAAGTCTTGAGTTGTTTCTTCAATTTCTTCAACTCGTTGGGAGGCATTCGGTAAGGCTGTTTAGAGATAGGAGCAGTCCCGGGCATGAGCTCTATGACGAACTCCACCTCACGATCAGGAGGCATACCCGGTAATTCTTCCGGAAAGACATCTAGATATTCACATACCACAGGAATATCTTCCAATGCTGTAGCTTTAGTACTCGGCAAGGCATATAAACAAGATTCCGTCTTGGCAAGAGAGAGTAGAACTCTCTTTCCGGAGGGATGCAAAAGATCGATAGTGTGGGCCCATATTTGATGACTCCATCATGCTTACCCAACCAATTCATCCCAAGAATTACATCTAAACCCATATGATCTAGGACGAGAAGATTAGCTTGAAAAGTAACTCCCTCAATGAGAATTGGAACCCTATCCACAAAGTTTCTAGAAATGATCTCTCCACCCGGTGATTCTATATAATATGACACTTGTAGGTTTTGCATCTCAAGCTTATTATGCAGCATAAATTTCTTATTGATAAATGAAAAAGTTGCTCCAGGATAAAAAAGAACCATCGCAGGGTGAGAATTGATTAGGAGCGTACCCATGAGAACTTCGGAATTCTCCGGAATTTCCTCAGTGGTGGTGTAGTTGAGACGGCCACGCTTAGGAGCTTGTTGTGGCTTGGCTTCTTGGCGCTATGCTTGAGGTAGAGGGTTATTGGGCCTGAGTGCATTGAAGGCACCGCCACACCTCGGAGAGGGACAATCCCTGGAGAAATGGCCTGTGCCACCACAATTGTAACACGGGCCCTTTGCGGCAACACTTGGGTTGCTCCAATAGGCATTGACTGGCCTAGAAGCTTGTCCTTGAGGAGGTTGAGGATTACGCACAATCCACATAGGACGGGGAGGTTGAGCTCCCGGCGCCCGAGGTGGAAGAGGAGAAAACCCCAGATGTGGACGTGAGGAGCTACCGCCTGCCGAGGTAGGAGCGGGACGCTTGTTCTTGGCCTCAAGATTATTTATCTTATGCTCAGCTCTGATGGCTATATTCACCAAGTTATTGAAGTCTTCAAACTTAGTAGTGGAGAGCTTGTCTTGCAATTCTTCAGAAAGCCCATCATACAGGCGTTCTTGCTTCTTGGCATCGGTGGCCACTTCTTCAGGTGCATATTGGGAGAGAGTGTTGAAGATATTCACATATGCCATCACATCACGATTTCCTTGAGTAAGATTCAGAAATTCTTTCTTCTTGATATCCATTATACCCTTGGGAATATGGAAAGAGTGAAAAGCTGTGCGGAACTCCTCCCATGTGAAGCGGTGATTGGCAGGGTGAGATGTCTTGAAGTTCCGCCACCAAGCCCCAGGGGCATCATGCAGTTGATGAGCAGCAAATAAAACCTTCTCGTATGGCTCCCACTCAATAAGACCAAGCTTCTCTTCAATGATATTGAGCCAGAAATCTGCATCAAGAGGATCTTTAAAGCCACGAAAGATGGGTGGGTTGGTACGGAAGAAATCCCCGAACCTGTTCACTTGAGACTCAACTCTTGGGCCATGATTGCCGGCATTGCCCATTTGATTGACTATGGCCGCCATAAGTTCAGTTTGCCGGGCCAGGACGTCCGCGAGGTTTGGGTGAACGGGAGGATTTGGAAGGGGAACCTCGTTGTTGCGGTTGTTATTGCCACCCGAACCATTAGCACCATCCCTCTCGGTTCCCGAATGCAACACCATACTATTAATAAACAAAATGGTTAGCGGTCATGAATGAAAGATAGAGAATGATACTCAAAGGCAGGGTGGAAAGACAATGTGTAGATAAAAATCTAACACATAACCAATACTAGGATAACATATCTAAGAGAAAGGGTAGATTTGGCCCACTAAGATTAACAAGAACGAGATCAGCAAAATCTAGACCACGACACACTAGATTAACTGAGTATGGATTTGGAGACCGAAAAGAGAATGCATGCATGCGAGATATGAATGCAACATGTCATCTCCTCACACCGTGAGCACGCCTTAACGTTCTAGCGCTCACTTACAATCCGAAACAACCGCATTGTCCAGCAGTGCTACAACCCTCCTACTAGCACTCAGGACAATGGGTGATTCCCACCTTCTCAACTCCGGTAAACGGCTCAAAAGGTTATCCAGCAGGTAAGGATTTTCCTACGCTCCCACTACTCATGAAGACAAGAGGGGTTAAGCATATCTTAATTAAGCAAGTGAAGCAATAAGAGAGAATTAGCTCTAAGACGAAGGAAGAATGATAGCATTTCACCTTAGGTTCAAATTTTTAACAAAAATAACTCTTAGTGCATGCAATCAAATTTTATTTGACTCTCTACCCACTAAACAAATTTTTAGATTCACTTCGTGGAACATCAGCTCTGATACCTGCTGTGAGAACCGCCCAATTTAATACTATTTTAAACGAACCGCCAGTCATTATCTTCCAGATGAGAGTTAACACGTGCCTGCCAGAGAGCGTGCCACATATTACCTCACATCTAGAGACACGAATAAATGACACATCATTCGCCTAAAATAATATTAAATCCAGTAGTCCCGGTATGTGCTCCAACATACTCCCAGAATCAGCATATACACATACCGTTTACAATCGAATACATCACCAAAGAACCACAAAGAGCAGTTTTTACATTACCAGAGTTCGAAACTTAATATTACCATGTCAGCATAGGAAGGTTCAAACTATTCACCATTACAAGCCTTGGGCTCACGGAGGGCATATTATACAGAAACTTAAAGATTATTATATTTACATACTCTCACGAAGCTCGATTACGATAAAACCTACTACGATGATGATGCCTTGCTCAAGGACACCATCCCAGCCTCAACGACCTACTCCTCCCCCGCACCTGGATCGGCGGGGTAGAAGTGGCCGAACACCACTTCCGGTTTACCTGCAACTAGGGTAGAAGCACCCTGAGTATAAAGGTACTCGCAAGACTTACACGATTAAATAAACAAGAATCATGTAAAGGCTCAAGTAAAAACTTTAAGGTTAAGTAATTATTGCATAAGCATGAGCTCTCTAAACTAATACCTAGCACAATTAATTAATGTTGCCCGAACCCCATTAAATTTTAGTAGAACATATTAAGAATAACATAGTGATTCCCGAGTTACTAAACCCACTTCAACATGACCGTAACTCTACGAGGAGTTCATGGGATAAAGAGCGTGCTCATAACCGAGAGCGCGGCAATTCGAATTGATTCAAACCTTGCTAGGGTGTACTACTTTACCCACACGACGCGAGGACCATGCGACTCACCCAACCGATCATGTCGGGCAAGGGGGTACTCACGTCAACCGTTCCTAACAAGACTCAACCGTTGAGGGTACGCCCAGCTTGCGCGTGGAGACTTAGTTCCACCGAGAACATCTCAAAATTTTTCCTTTACATAGTTCCACTCAAGGACCCACTAAGCCTCCGTGCATAGCCCTTGGCCACGTATCTGGGACCGGACCTCAATGATCAAGTCAAAGAAGATAATTGGCTCATCCGTACCATTATATTGGATATGTGGTAGCACGAAAAGGTGCTCAAAATCAACGTCATCCACTCGGTCCTTAATCAATCCAAGCGGACTATACCCATGTGACTTCATTCTCTAGGCCCTACTATTCTGCTCGAATCTCGATATTACCAAACTCTTACCACCAAGCCGAACCAGTGCAACAAGGATAA
Organism: Panicum virgatum; assembly: GCF_016808335.1. Lineage (NCBI taxonomy): Eukaryota > Viridiplantae > Streptophyta > Magnoliopsida > Poales > Poaceae > Panicum > Panicum virgatum. The sequence goes on from NC_053145.1 coordinate 6,264,430, forward strand.
CCGGTAAATGTGATCCTCCAAATTATTTTTGTCTAGCGAGCAATATAAATATTCTAAGCAGGGCTAAGCATCTAGTCAGGTTAAGTGATTAACTGACTAACTAGTGCCAAGGATATGAATAAACGAATCAATGAAGGATAATGCATGAAAATAGGTACAAGAATGCAATACATACATACTATATAACCCAACGTTACCCGGTGAGATAACTAACTAACTCAGATTAAATAGATGTAAGGAATCATGCTTAGCTGTTTGCCTCAGTTAGCTTCGGGCTCGACCGCGAACTGGACTCTCGGTTCAGGCTCGACAGACTCAGCGGGTTCCACGGGTTCGACCTCCGACGGTTCGGTCACTATAATGCATTAATGAGATGCATGCATTAGTGCGATGCTATGCTTATGCATAAAATAAACTGCATGAAATGATATGCGTGAAAAGATGTACATGAAACAATGTTTTGGATATGCAACTCTGACAAAACCGGAGATTCTGGTTTCAAAACCGGATGTTCCGGTTTTCAGAACTTGACAGACCAAAACCGGAAGTTTCGGTTTCTAAAACCGGCAGTTCCGTTTTCAGCGGGTTACTTGCGGACTGTTCGCTCCAAAGAGCCGGACCGTCTGCGACTCGACTTTCGACGCGGCGACCATGGCGCAGTGGCGGTACGGCCGTGCTCCGGCGGCAGAGTAGGGCCGGAGCGGGCCGAAGGAGGCGCGCACGGGGTGTTCTAGGGCGAGGCGAATCTCACCCCACAAGTGGACGGCGAAGAGAGGCGACGAGAGAACGCCGCGACGACGACGGGTGGTGGCGGGCGAAGGCGCTCGCCGGCGGCCCTGCACGGCGAATAAAGAGGCCGGGTAAGGAGGGGAATCGAGCGAGAAGAAGGAGAAGATGCTCCCCACGTGAGGAATCGAGCCACGGCTCACCGGAGACGACGAATCGTCGGCGAGGGCGGAGCTCGGACGGCGACGACAATGGGGAACGGGGAAAGAGCTAGGGTTTGGGTATGAGGGGAAAGGGCCGGTCGAACCTAAGACGAGGAGAGGAGTGAGGGGGCGGCACGGCAGTCGAGGATGGCCGGCGTGTGTCACGAGGATGGCCGGCGACGGCGGTGATGTGCGGCGCGCCGTGATTCGTGCTTTGCCCATGAAGCAGAGTAAAACCAGAAGTTCCGGTTTTTGAACCCGGAGGTTCCGGATTTTGAATTTTTCACCCCGAGATGTTACGATATCAGCCCACCCTACATCTCTTGGCCAGATCCACCACTGATCGTGTCTGAAAGGGAAGCAGCACTGGTGACAACCGCGCCGAATGAAGGGAGACTAACCTTGATGCACACAAACACGAAGTCGACAATGGCCGGCTATAGCGTGACTGCGTGAGTCGCAGAATGCGGACTTATTGCTTCTGCGCGAGTAGTAAACAGGACTGGACATATACAATTTTATTCTATCTCGCTTCCCTCGCGTTGGGCGAGATATAATTTTTATGGAGTCCATCTCGCTTCCCTCGTGCGTGCCTGGCCAATCGTAAGGAATATTTTGTCTCCTTAAAATATGGAACAATGTTTCGTCACGAAACTCATTATTTACGGCAGCAGCGTAGAAAATAAGCAATTACTCCCTCCATTCAAAAAAATAAGTTATCTTAAAAATTTAAAACAACTTAGCAAGAAGATAAAATAATTATATTTACTCCTATATATTATCTATATTTAGTACTAATTAATTCTTACGCGCACGTGCACTTTTTGGTGACTTGTTTTTTTAAAGAAATTTTGAATTCTAGAGTGATTTGTTTCTTAGAACGGAGATAATATTATTTTAATCCGGAGGATAGGAATACAATGACCACTTATGGCTTAATCATGGATAGCACAGTAAAAAATGCCATTGCAGATTTCTTGACATTATACACCTAAATTTGATGATTGAGAGCTCAAAACAATACTATTGCAGATATCTCTGTACAAAAGAACTTTGGAAGTGGTACAACCACAAGAATCATATGACTACGGTCTTAGCTAATTAATTAGAGACTCTAGTTTGAAACGGTCCGAAAAGGTAAGAGGGTTGGCGGTCGATGAGATATAACTCGATCCTCTTGGAAAATAGACTTTGCTAAGACACTATGCCTATTATGGAGGTTTATGCTCTTATTAGGAAATCTTTGTAAAAACCTCGTAGCGTCCCTATACAATCACACGTCGGAAGTGTGGTATTGTGCCTGATCAGCACAACATAGTTGGGTCCAAAGTTCTTCTGAACTTTTACGCGACTTGTGGTGAAAGTGTACAATCTCCTCAGAGTGTAAAACTGATATATCAGTTATGCTCACGATCACGAGCGGCTTGGATCCTCACATGAGAATTAAAGTTGAAGAATAATTAAAATTGTGGTTCTTTTCTTTTATAATATTCGATCCTTTATGGTTTTATGCTTAAAATCTTAGACTTTCCTTGATGGTCTTGCATTCTTTCCCCACTTGCTGAGTACCATCCATAAGTGTACTCACTGTTAACTAATTGCTGCTCAGAAAAGAATTTTAAAGTGGAGAACGACTACAAGAAGTTCTAGACGTACGTTCACCAATCAATTGCATGTGGAAGAAGCTGTTCACTTAGAACATCAATGGAACGTCTAAAGACCTTTGTGTCTATTTATCGAAATGTAATAATGTTATGTACTCTCTTTTTGTTTACATTTTGAATATTGTCTTTGATATATTCACTTCTGATGTCTATCATATGTATGTAAATTTGATCCTAACGCACATATAAATGCATCTTTTTTTTTATATAAAATCAGGTATGATAGTACCTCGATATGTCCGCTAACATGTATTCTTTTACTGTTTAGTTCCCAAAATTTTTTCTATAGTACCCATCACATCGAATCTTTGGACACATGCATGAAACATTAAATGCAGTTGAAAAAATAACTAATTACACAGTTTAACTAATTAGCGTGAGACGAATCTTTTAAGGCTAATTAATCTATGATTGGACACGAATTACTAAATAACAATGAAAGTGCTATAGTACCAAAATTCAAAAAATTTCGCGAACTAAACAAAGCCTAAGCTTGTATAGTGTATGTTTATATGCTATAGCCCCATATGCGAGAAGTATATAGAATCCCTGGTTCCTATCTAGGATCTTCCTGCTAGCTAAGTTTTATTTATTTTGAGCAGTGAACCTTCTGTGTGTCACACTGTTCTTTTATCGTCGTTTATCCATGTTTGTCTGTTTTATTAAAATAACCCGGGACTTGGGATTGGAATTCAAATCCAAAAATGTGCATCGAATTTTTCAAGAGTACTAGTGCATATCTAGGTATATTTAGGGGGGGGGATCTTATAATAAATGACAATATTATAGACTATAATGGATATTTCAAACAAAAAAATAGTACCAAAATATTTATCAAATCTTTTTTTGTTAATTTGTCCCTTTCCCAAATCTTCTCTCCTCCCTTTTCCGTTTTCCCCTTCGAACAATGGACGTCCTCGAACAATATCTTCTATCTTAAAATCAAGCCTGTTTCCTCTTCTCTCCCCTTCCTCCCTCTCCCTCGTCTCCTGCCGGCGGTGGCCTCACCTCCCTTGCGGCCTCGTCTCCCCGATGGCTCCGTCCGCAGCTCTCGCGCCGGTGGCCTTCCGGTCCGCCTTCTCGCCGCCGCTCTCGTCGAACCCTACTCGTAAGCCCCAGAGCTCCAATCTTTACGCTCCATTTCGGTTGATTCAGCTCCGGATAAGATTTAGAGGGCAAATATAAGCGTTTTTTTCTTAAGGGAGTCAGTAGGGAATCTGGAACCGGTTTCTTTCCACCGGTAGCTCAGCGCATTGCAATCCATTCGCTGGTGCCTGATTTGGTGCGAGAGTCCGGTTGGAGGTGGTGGTACGGCCTTGGGTGGGGTATGGGGTCGCGTCCCGGGGCGCCAGGCGCCGCCGCGTTGGGGACAGCGTCCGTTGATGGTAGCTGGTGGCTGGGCGGCCGGTGAGGTCGACCCCGGGTCTCAAAATGAGTATTATCCACTTCCAACAATTGTCCAACTGTACTGACCTATTTCTCCTTTTCCCTTTTCCTTTTCTTTCTGCGTGTTGTTAGATTTTCCATCATGTGAAACTGCGAATTCGTATCCCTTTATTGAACAAAACCCTATATAAACAAAATGCTAGTACTTGTGAACCATTCCAGACTGGTGACTAATTCAAAAGAATGGAAGTCTTGCATTACTCACCAGCGCATACTTGTTGATGAAATTAATGGATTGGGCAACATCTCAACATTTTGTGCCTGCTGTTGATGTGTTGTTCAGGTAATAGAGTAAACATAGAAGGTGCTTTATGTTTGCCATGCTCCACAAGGAAGAGAGCTAGTTATAGGTCTTTCCGGGTGTACAGTTTATTTGGAGGGAAGAAGGATAAAGATGAGAACGGTGATGAGGCACCATCAAAAGTAAGGAAGTTATTGATTATCTTCTTTCATTTCCAGTATTGAAAATTACTGATTATGTTATTTCATTTCCAGTATTGTTGAGGTTCCACTCTGATAGCTAAAACCTAAAAACTCTTGATCTGATTTTCTTTTGTGGATAACTTATTAGGCATGTATTGATGATGCAGAGAGAGAAAACATGCAAATAGTATTAGGGAGATGAGCTTTTGTGGGTAGCTATCAGCCTATCACCCACTCTTTGCCGCAAATTTTATGACCCAAAAGCTTTTCTTTGCTTGGATAATTGAGTAGTATTTTTCATGTGAAAACTGATTGTGCCCATACATAATTCTCTTTGTAGTACTGTTATCTTTGAAGGTTGTCAAGTTCATTCTGGCCATTTAGTTTTCATATGTATATTTAGTTATTTACTCATTTCATAGTTGGCATTTTGTTTACCATAATTTGAAGCCTTCTAATATTGCAATTAACTTTAGGCAGGAATTTTTGGAAATATGCAAAATCTCTATGAAACTGTTAAGAAGGCTCAAATGGTTGTCCAAGTCGAGGCTGTCCGGGTGCAGAAGGAGCTTGCAGCGTATGCATTTGTATCATTGAGTTATCTTCCTCACGCTGATGCAAAATAGCCTGGCCACATGACTTTATTTTCTCCTGTTTTAGGACTGAGATTGATGGCTATTGTGAAGGTGAACTAATCAAGGTATGCTTGGGAGTAGTTAAGGCATTTAATTACGCTCTTTGTACTTAGACCTTTGTGTATCGTTGTCAAACAATTGAATTCTCATATTGATATTATTGAGAAACTCTATTGGTTGGCCCTTAAAAAAACGTAGCATCATTAGCAGTCCATCATTTTCTTAATTTCTTACTATCTGTGTTCTATATATCAGAGCCACAACTGGAGATTATGGTTCTTGTCTTTTGCATAAGGTCTTTGATCTCTATATCAGCTACACAAAATCACCTTATTTTTATTACCTCTGGACCTATATAACACTATTGTTGCAGACAATTCAATTCATTTCTTTATGTAAGGCATGCATGTGTATCAAGGTTCAACCTTGTTAATCTTTGACTGTTAATTAATTTATAGATTTGTAGATTATAAGATATAAATTTGGTGCCATTGGATTTATATCTGAAAGTATTTTTATCTGATGTCAATGTCAATTTTATTGTCATGAGCAATGAAGCATAAAAGAAAATAATGGCCAAAGTATGGCATTGGATATGATGCTTGGTCAAACCGTGTCTTACATTTTGAAAAGAAGGGATCATAGATTTTGAATTACTCTTATGTGTTACTTTGACTTTGAAGTTATGAACACCTATAAAGCTATGGGCTTCAAGGCAATAGTTGATGTATTGTGGGTTTTGTAAAATTTGTTTAATATATGTGATCTTTTAGAAAGGGTCGTCTTTATTAATTATAAATCTGTACTCCCTCCATTGAAAATACAAGACATTTTACCTTTGTACTAGTAGATTAAGGAGCATTAACCGTGAGAAAAATACTGGAATGCCCTTGCTTCATGTGTGTTCCCTGGAGTAATTACAGTCCCTTCATCAGCATGCATGTGCAGAGTCGTATAGATAAACTCGCTTCAGCTGAGTGCTTTGGGTGATCCACATTCATTTTTATCATTAGTAGTCTTTTCCACTTCCAATCCTATCTATCTCATCTGGCCAACCAATGACCTAGGGTAAAAAGCGATATACAGATCATTGCATAAGGTGCCTTGTCAATTAAAAAATGACTATGGATGCTAAGATGCTTTGTATAAAAGAATGGAGGGAGTACTTTCTAAAGATCAGTGCTGTAACCTTAAGTTTGCTTGGAGTTTTATGTCCTTACTTTGCATTTTTCAGGACTATGGAGTATTAACTTGTAGCACTTAGTGTTCTTTTGTGTTCCTCTGCTTCTCTTGCTTCATGCTTATCTATGTTCGTAATTGATTTTGGTGTACTCAACAGGTTACACTTTCTGGAAACCAACAACCTATTAGAGTTGAAATCACAGAAGCTGCAATGGAGTTGGGTGCTGAAGTATGTATCATGCTTTTGCTACTTTGGTTATTTTATTTGAAGATCCCGCATGGGTTCATGTTGTCATGACTGTTTGCCTGACTGAGGTAGTGATTTTTCATACGATTGTTTGCATGTTGAGGTAAATTAGTTTTGAATCTAGTCACACAGTCGCAGGTAAGAATAATAAACACATTTCTCAATGTCTGTATATGAATCGGCTAAAACATTATGTTTGTGCGCATTCGTTACCAGAGAAATCAATTGCTTGTGGGCTTGTGGCTACTGGCCTGTGTGCATAACCAATCTGACCTATGAGCAACGTGCATCTCTGAGCACGTGCATCAGAAATATCATCAAAATAAAGTTTAACATTTTATATTCATGAAACACGCAACTTGTCTGCATAAGAAGCCATTGATGGGGTTTATTAAGGAATTAAATTCATTGCTAACTGGGAAAAAGGGAAAGCATGCACCCTACCACTTGCCGGATACAAGGTGCACTTTTGTATTAGGTGGAGCTTGTGTCAAACTTGGTTACATATAAAGATGAGAACTTGTGGATCTGTAGGTTTTGGTGTACACTCTAGATAATTGGATTATTGCCTGTCATATGAGATAAGAAAGCCTTTTAGGCCCACCTTAACATCTTATTTCGTTGTCAAGCTTTTTCTTTTCTTTTTTAGGCATGAGGTCAGTTCCACTCTTTCTTTGCCAACAATTTTTATGTTTCCTTACAGAAACTTTCCGAGTTGGTTAATGATGCCTACAAGGATGCACATCAAAGGAGTGTGCAGGTGTGAATCTTGATGATGCTTTATTACATAAGATGAAAGGAATACCCAGCTTATGCTACACAGAAATGTAATGTTTATATTTATACTAAAATGGTGCTGGATTAACGCCTGCAGGCCATGAAAGAGAGGATGGCTGACTTGGCACAGAGTTTAGGAATGCCTGCGGGCCTCGGCGATGGCCTCAAGTGATGCCGCAATTCTTGAAAGCTGCTTTCCAATAATTTTTTCTCAGTTTTGTATACTAGCCTTGTGAGTCGTAAGTTTAACCCCCTCTGCAACTTCTCTTAGCTGTGCAAGAATTGTACTTGTGAGCACTGTTTCTGTTCAGCGTTAGCTATAATTTGCTGTTTTACACGACCAGATACTGTGCGTCCTGTTAACTTTCTTTTTGAGGAAATGCATGCTGGTATTCCGTATTCGTGTGTGGGCTGGTATTGTACTAGTGTGCGAGATACGGGCCAGGCTTTGTTGAGCATGAACCCAACAAGTCGTTGGGCTGGTATAGTTTGCTGCTCGCCAAGGTCACACGACAAAGCCATTTTCTTTTTGAGTGGACAAAGCACCTTTTCTTGTGTGATCTATACCTCCAAAACCCACTTATTTGGTCTTTGTGTGACCAAAGGACAAGTCATGCCATTGGTGTAGAGTGAAGTGCTAAACTTTCCTTGTCACATTATCACGAAATCCTGGCCGTTGCATGTGGTATGGTTGGCATCTTCGCTTGTCCTTGTGACATCAGTGCAAAGACTGTCGTCTTCCTGCCCTGGTCTTTGTATGATTCTTGGTGAAGGTAATACTGGCCTAGTAGTGGCCTGCCTTCTCCAAGCCTGGGCATTAGCAGAGGTACATGGAACCGAAACATTATTGGCAGAGCAGGTTCATGCATCATTGTGTTTTTCATGGAAATAATCACACTTGGAAGGCTTTACGATCATATTAAATTGCCACAAGGTTCTTCCCTGGAGTCGTGCTTTGAACTGTTGCTTGAAAGATTCTGGAAATAAAAATGAGTTTTTTTTCGATGAACAATTAAAATGAGTTTGGTCACGTTACCTGCCAAGTCCAAATAACAACAGGACTAGCTTGAGACTGTTGCCAAGTCCATTTTTTCCGATAAAAATACATGCAGTTGATCGAAGTCCATATTTAAAAAATGGCTCCGATTTTTGCAGCGCGCGACTGTATGAGTCCAAAGGATGAAGTATCCATTCTCCTTAACAACCCACTTACAAATAGCAGCTCGCTGCCAAATGTTACTAGGAAACAAATTATAAGCATCCACCATTTTTTTTTGAACTGGAAACACGGCGAGGGAGACCCCCACTGTGAGGGAATTTAGTAAAATAGAAAGAGAAAGGTCATACCAAATCACAACTACTACTTACAGTCGCTTGCTAAGCTGTACAAAGAAAGCAGATAGACTACAAGAGAGAGCTCTAACGTATCACTCTATAAACCGCTGCTAAATGGTAAAAGAAAAGAGATGGAAATCAGGCACCCACCTGTTCATCAGATCTACATTGTTAAACCGAAATTATTTGCCACCTACATCTTTGCTAAATCCTTATTACTTCTAGGTCAGGACCCAAAATTATTCCAAATCCAAGCTCCCTTTCATAGCCTTTAAAACCCTCAAGATACCCAAGTAGGGAGATACCCCTGTCATCCAATTGAATGGATGATTCCCTTTTGGCTCCTTTTGAGATAACCGTACATTTATATAATTATAAGCATTCCTGTATGCTTAGTTAGGGTTTATGCTACTGATGTGAAAGGGGAATGTTGGGGCGTGCACAAAATCGTACATCTTGAACTGGACACGTTTCAAGTATTAAGAGGACAAGGACAAATCAGTGACATAAACAAGGATGGACACATGGAACAAGTTTAGGCACCTTTTGATTTTTCTTTGGTTTTTGAAGAGCAAAGGTCTGGACCTTTACTTGGGAGTTAACCTAACAAAAGATCTATGTATGAAAATAAATGTTAGCAATATTAAAAGCTAGACAGATTGAGACTTGATGAATCTAAAAAATCTTGGCAGATCGTAAGCTTTCCTAAATAACTACATTTTATCAGTGGCCTACGATTTGCTTTTATGCAAGCCTAAGAGCTATGCTAGGCTTTAAAGATGTCTCAATTCTGTTAAAGGCCAGATATTGTATTTATGTACACAATTTTCTTTCTGTAGTGCAAATTCAATTATTCTGTTTGTCAATGAAGTCCGAATCTGGTTCGGTCCTCCGAAGCGAGCATAAACACAAGATGAGGTTAAACAACCTCTCCACAATCAAATAGTGATGTGCCTTAATAGGATAATTCCACCCTCTATATGATTTGAGGTAGTGAGAACTACGTATGAATTTAGTCCACGGCGTAACCTTGAGCTCGAGCACTCTTGCATTTCACCAAGAAACGTCTTGTTCCATTTACTTTTAATCTGTAAAGATTGTTACAGACATGATGTCTCGTGTCAAGTTGTTTTTCCTATTTCTTTTAAAAATTATGGGTTGTGTGTACCCTAGCTGCTGTGCAGAGTCCCGGAGTGGGTCTTAGTATGATTGATTGTATGACACCTTGATGCAATTGGCTAAGATTGGTAAGGCTTATTTTTTTAGTAAAAAAAGATTGTTACAGACAAATTTCCACGTAACAATAAGCCAACTTCCACCATTTGCTGTCATTGTGAAGTTAATCACGCAACATAATGCAGGATACCAGAAAGGTAAATGGTGTATTTTTTTTTGCGACCACGTTGTCCTTCACATTATTAGGCTCCCTGAATTGCCTTGACAAGATGGCATGGTTTGAATAGGTAGTACTACTCATACTCAAATGTGCTTGTGGATGCCGAAATTTCGTGTCTTGTTCAGCTCGACAGTGCCATATATATACAGATATATGCATCTTTAGTTTATGAGGAGTTTGTTATTAGCTTCGTCTGATTAAGCTATTGCTTCAAGTAGATTCCAGGAGTGTACCAGCGGCTGCTCCATTGATTAATGGCCATGATTTGGATCTGATGAGTCAGCTAATAATCCATCACTAGTGGTGCTCTATATTATATGCATTCGTGTAAACATATGCATGTCACTTCAGGTGTTTGCGTGTGTGTACTTTAACAATAAGGAGAGGACTGGATATGGAGTCTGATGCATGACCAAATGGAATAATGGATACTTTGATGACTTGTAGTTGACAGTAGAGTATGGTGCATGAAAAGTCACTAGAGATCAGGATACTGAGCCATCCCGGCCCCCAACACATTCATAAAAAGTAATTGGATTGATATCGACATGGAAATTAGTGCATTTAATTATTTTTAGAGAAAAACTTAGAGATTCACACAGACGATGAATCTAAGGTTTAAAAAAATGTGCATGTGTGACTAGTCGTCGTTCAGAGAAAACCAGCTATCATGCAGTTGGTTTAGTTTGGGTAGGACACTACTAGCGGAATAGTAGTGGACTACGGATAGCTAGCAAGCAGACATGGGTTACGTTCTGACACCAGCTATACCCAATTGGAGTATAATGCACAAATTCTGATGGCTTTTAGTCCTCGTTGTTGTTAAGTGAATCCTGTTGGGCCCAAGCGACACCAGTTATATATTTCAAGGGCAGAGAAGCCATATGCCCATATGGCTGATGGGAAGCCCGCAAACTCTTCTTGTTGGGATGGTGGAGAGGTACAATTATGATTCCGTTCACTAGGATTTAGGTCATGTTTAGTTTTCAAAAATTTTCCTACAATACTCATCACATCAAATCTTCGAACACGAGCATTAAATACAGTTGAAAACAATAACAAATTATATAGTTTAACTGTAAATGACGTGACAAATCTTTTAAACCTAATTAGTTTGTGATTGGATATTAATTGTCAAATACAAACGAAAGCGTTCTAGAACCCAAAAAATTTCGCGAACTAAACAGAGCCTTACACAACTGACAAGTGACAGTTTTACATGTTTGAGTTTTTGGAGAGAAAAAAAATAGATGTATGAGGGGGTGCACTCGGAGAAGAGGTGCATCTGTCTGTATATTGGTGAGCATCACCTTGCTATAAGAAAAGTTTACACAATTGATCAGCTAGAGAATATTGATTTTTTTGTGTGTGTGTGTACAGGTAGAGAACACAGTAGCCTGTGCTGTTTATGCAGTGGATCCTCTTTTCTCAGTTCAGATTGAGCCCCACCATCCAACGAACTGCCTGTACCACACCAGTCAAACTTGGGGACATACACTTGACATCAAGTCTCAACAAAGCTTGGACTCAAACAGTGTTCAATTATTGTGACAGACCCTTTTTGATTCACTCTCCCAACAACATTTTTTTTGGCTAATCAATAATGTCGCAACAGGCGAAAGGCAGGGCGGTTGAGTTGGCTAGCCCGGCCCGGTAGCGTCGCGCTCCCAGCAGGTCCTGAGTTCGAATCTCATCAGAAGCGAATTTCAGGCTGCTGGGAGAAAAAAAACCCCCTCGATGTGCTCGCCGCAAGGCTTGGCCCTCTCGGGCATGGGCCAGAGTTCGGGGGGTTTCTCTACCCGGTTAGCCGGTTAGGCTTCCTCTTAATGAAAAAATGGTGGGGTCCGTTTCACACACCCGGGTAGAGTTTTTTTTAATAATATCACAACAGGAAGATCATAGTCATATTGAGCTAATGTACCAAGTTCAGATGACTATTTAGGGGAATCACCACAAATATATACAATTACATCATCATATCAGCATTATATATATTTGTACAACAATGACAGGTTGTTGTTGTTGTAAGGCACTCGTGATGGGTCTTGAAGGACACTAATAATCTAAAAAAATGCCTAAATGGTACTAGTTTATGATGTGATAGGGTGCTGACACCTATTGGCACGGGTTCTAATCCTAAAACTGGTTCAAGTGTCCATGGTCAAATTTGTAAAAGAAAGTTTTGAAGTTGTGCAAGGGTGTATGATTGTTCTGTGCTGTTCTGTGCAGTAACATCCAGTTAGCATGCTTGCAGTTTGAATGGCAAAAGCATGTGAACGTGAGATCTGTCAGTCCACTGCTCTTGGAAAAGCATGCCAATGGAGGAAAACTTGCATTGACACCATCATCAGAGAACAACCAAGCAGACAGGGAACCATCACTCATCACCACTGATGCAACTGCTGGCATAGTGCATCTTTAGCACAAATCACAATGCTGACAATGCACCCAGAAATGTATATCTATATCTTTGAATTGCGTTATGGAGATTTAATTGGGTTATTTTCCCAAGGCCTAATTACAAAAGTGTGATACAGACATTGAATTGCCCTATCCCATTGGTGTCATTATTTTGTTTGTGAGACACTCATACCCTTGCCTTAGAACAGGACGGTGCATGTCAGCATCACTAGTTAGTAGCTACCATTGGTGTCCCTCTGGTCATTCAGTCTTTAGTTTTTTTTTTCATATGTATGTACCTGATGAAGTCATCTTCCAATTTCCAAGCTTGTTGCTTTCTGTTGACAACAAAGCTAGCATCTAAAACAAAAAACAAGCTCTTGGGTAGTAGCAAGTGGGTGCAAGGGAACAAAATTTAGGGAACTAAATATGGGAGTTTTAGTCTCACAAGTTTTAGTGGAGTATTGAAACAAAGAGCTACTCCCTCCATCCCAAATTATTAATCCTTTTGGCATTTCAGATGCATAATTTTTGCTATGCACCTAGATATATATATCATGTCTAGGTGCATAGCAAAATTGATGTATTTGGAAAAGCTAAAACGACTAATAATTTGGGACGGAGGGAGTAGCTAGCTACTGCTTATTAGTAATATCTTCTACGTATGAGTCACTTTCTTTTAATAATGAACTAAGGCTTTTCGTTTTTCATTGTATTTCTTTGATAGGTACTAAAACTAGTACAAAACTATGTTTCTCTCCGCTGCTTACCAAACATGAAACCTGTAGGAGTAAATATAAGTATAAATCCTAAATCCTAAAAAGGTGAAAGTAAGTTGTTATGCTTTGCCATCATGAAGACTATTTTTTTCCTTGCATTTGAAAGGAAAGCGGGGAGTTGTACCGATCGACATATACCTATCAGTTAGATGACATTTGTATGACGCGATAGCCTTGGCCCTTGGATACAAATTATTATGATAGCATTGAAAGTAGCTTAAGAGTGACAATTGGTTGTCTTAACTATAATCTATAGCTAGGTAAATTCCTAAGGCTACCACTGAACTCACACACCTATCGAACATGTTGAACACTTTCGTGTGCCATAGACAAAACGATCCTTTTGCAATCTCTTTCTGAAGGCTATCGGTTCTCTTCTTCCACGTATAGGAGTTTGGCAGAAAGACACGGGGCAACGTGAGGCCTTCCATTAAAGCTCACATCCTTGGATAAACAAAAGAATTGAAAAGACCTAACTGAAGTATGTATACTACCAGCAGCAACTAGGAGGAATCCAGACAAGGTACAGATAGCCATCCAGAGTAGTTCGTTTAATACATGTGTAACCAAACTTAAAAAAAATCAACTAGTAAACTATAGGCTGTATCTGCACAACCGCAAAGTGTTCCTTGGAATCCATAAAAAAGTAAGCTAAAAGAGATTAGATCAGGATGCGCATTGCTGGACCTCACATTACACAAGAGCAAATAGGCTATAACTAGGAATGCAATCTGCTACAACAATATATACACTTGTGTATGCAATATGCAGGAATCTCATCAAGATTATATCCTCATTAAGCTATGTTATGCAGTTTTCTGTATATCCTGCTAGCTTCTATTTTCTATGCTTAATTGAACTAACTACTGCCACAGTGGACCTTTTTTTGGCTTACACAACTAGCCATAAGCTAACTACTAGCTATCTAGTAAATCATTTTCTTTGGATCTTTGCACGAGGGATGTGCAGTTCTAGCTTTGTTTTAGGTTAAATTATAATAACCTAATAGGTGAAGAGAAAAGACACTCAAGAATATGAAAGATGAGCATGGCGTCCACGCATGCATCATGCTTATAAATTATTTCCTCTTATATCACAAATAGATCTCCATTTAGATTTATACTAAGCCCTCATTTAGATGCAGCCTGTAAAGATTTTGAAAGGAAATCTTTACACATTTGAAGTATTAAATATAGACTAATCACAAAACGAATTACAGAACTCGTCTGTAAACTACAAGACGAATTTATCAAAGCTAATTAGTTTATCATTAGCACATGTTTACTGTAGCTTTATTGTTAGCAATTTAGTGTCCAATCACGGCCTAATTAGATTCATTAGATCCATCTCGCAATTTACAAGTAAACTGTGCAATTAGTTTTTTTATTTCGTCTAGATTTAATTCTCCATGCATGTGCCGCAAATTTTCTTTTGGAATTTTGAATTTTGCAACTAAACAAGGGGTAAGTCAAACTCGTCTTGCTTTGACCGTCAATGTCTAAAATTTCACATACCTTGACAACATAAGAATGGCTATACTAGATTCGCCATGAAAAGTTCTATCATAGTATATAAACTTTTATATTTAAAGTAATATGTTTTATATATAGTGCTTTTAATCAAAATGTCATGCTGAAGATTGTGATGATGTCCTAATGGACTTAATAACTATATTTGTGATGAGGGAGTTGACGGAATAATTTGCTTTAGTTTTCAGACTACTTGCGAAATACGTATACTAATGTACTGTACATATGATAGCTGATGGAGTAGTTGTTACCTGGTTAGTTAGCTGTACTAACCTCTTGAGATAAACCTTCTTTTACACCTATAAATGACAAATCTTGAGATGATGAAGCTAAGGATGGCTTATGCATGAGCATACGTGGGCGATACTGAACCAAGCTTCTTAATTTAAAATTTATGGCTTACTTTAGCGCAAGCTATGATACAAAAGTACACAGGTAATTTTAGTGTTCTTCACGCATTTGCTATTCCTAAGCTCATGTATTGAAAAATACAATGAAAATAATAGACACACGATCTAACACAATATTTGGTCGTTAGAACTGGTCTTTCGGAACGAAGATATATTGTTACTTGCATATCCATGCATCCAAATCGTTCGGAATCATTACAGTAGCTGTATGTATAGTTTTCATGTGTATGCATGGATCATGAGAATTAGACAATATTGTGCATTTGTTTAAGGTATTAATTGTATGTCACTCTGCATGTGTACGTGTTCCTCTTGTGCACTTAAAAAAAAGGTGCATAAAAAATAATTACAATTGCATTGAGACCATTCACACAAGTAGTGCTCGATCTGCTTATCAATGTTATTTTGTTGTCCAAAACTATAAGAAGATCCTGACTGGACAATATGCAAATAATCATGACAACTGGAAACAAGCTTTTTGTTAGCAACAGTTAATGTTTCATTTTGATTGGCTACAGCTAATGTCGAGAATATTAATACCACATATGAGGGATATATCACCATGTAAACCTATTCCTATTTTTTATATTTGCATCACTACATGTCACGAAATTGATTACGTATTTGTGCATATGATCATGAGATGGCATTCTCAACCAAACCGTAAGTACATACTAACACAACTACAAAAAAGTATTAACCGCGACCTTTTGAAAACCCTCCGGGCAGAATTTTCAACCATCTCGGTTAATGCTTGGCATTAACCGCGGTCATTTTTATTAACCGAGGCAGTTATACAAACCACCTTGCAAAATCGACTAACCGAGGTGGTCATTTTTAAAACGCCCACCTCGGTAAATATCGATTAACCGAGGCGGTTGTTCTAAAGAAAACACCTCGATTAATCGATTTATGGAGGCCGTCGCCTTAAAAGCCCGTCTCGGAAAAGCTGAGGCCCAACCTGTCCAAACGAGGCCCGATAACAATCTGCGATATAAATATATCGAGTTAGGGTTTGCACTCATCTCTCTCCTTCTTTCCGCCCCGTATCCACTCGGCTCCCTCACTCCCGTCTTCTTCTTCCCCCTCTCCTCTCCCAGATCTCCCGTCTCCTCCTCCTCCTGCTGCCATGGCGCGGGAGCCAAAGCGCCACGCCGGTCAGAGCTCGAGGGTTGGATTAGCTAGATTCAATTGAAGCAAGTTTTCATAATTGTTTGCTTTATCCACTGATATCCGGATATACAGATCAGATCTGACACCGGGACTTGATCGGTTCTTTGAAAGCCGATGCAAGAGTCGTCCCGGGGAGCCGATCACGGCTCGGACTAATATTTACACGTGTTTGTGCATGCAGGCAAATCGTTTAAAGCACGTTCGCACCTTCCTGATCAGGTATAGGTCAGGTGGCACGCCTTACATTCTCCGGAATCATCGGCGTGTGTCAGATTGCGGGCCGTTGTCTGAGGAAGCAGTGCCTGCTAGCGCCCTGGCGACCTCCCGGCTCTTCGTGTTGCCTGTCGCTACTCGCCGGTGGGTTTTGACCGACAACACATTCTGGCACGCCTGGTGGGACATTCATCAACAACAACGCCCGCCGCAGAGATGACTGGACCTCAAGACCAAGCGCTTGTTCCGCCGGTCACCAAACCTGTCACGTATGAAGAGCTGACTCCAGAACACAAGCAAAAGTATGATGAGGTCAAAGCTCAGTTCGAAGCTGATCGCATCGGCTCTTTCGAGAGGACCCGCAACCACGGCATCAGGTGGAAAGGGGTTCTCACCCGAGGGCGCTCTCGACAACGTTGACCTGTCCGTGCCGTCAGAGGAGCGCACCAGGGCCCTACGCCAGGAGATGAATTATATGGTGACTCACACGCTTCATCGGCACTCGGAAAGCCTGGTGAACGAGCTCGAGCGCATGGCACATCGTGTTGTCCAGGAGGTGATCAAGAACCAGTACTCCCCATCGGGACCAGTCCTGGGGAGCCACAGAGGGGAAGCTTCATTGCAATCTAGGTCGCCAGTATCATACTCGCTCACGGCAGCAGGACCCTAGAGTTCGCCGATCTACGTCATCTACAAGATCGGTGGTGACCCCGGGAAGGGACAGTTCCTGAGCGAGCCGCCCAAAGAGATCCCGCACGGCTACACGTGCGTGTACATACCTGACAATATCAACCCAACACGTGTGGGGCAGCTGGTGAGTACAGGGGCCTCAGGGGCAGATGCGGAGAAACAGGCATGGCTGGCGAAGTACGCTACCGGGCTGAGTGCTGAGCCCTCGTCCCCAGGAGTTCTTAGTGTGGAGCAGGTCAGTGCAATACTAAGGGACCAGTTTGGCATCCTGCCCAAGAGGAAGGCGATCGACTATTCCAAGCCGTATCCAAGTGATTACGACTTGATCCCGTTGCCACCCAAGTATCGGCTCCCGGAGTTCACCAAATTCAGCGGATCAGAAGGAGCCAGCTCCATTGAACATGTGAGCCGATACCTGACGCAGCTTGGGATGATTTCAGTATCAGATCCTCTGAGGGTCCGTTTCTTCTCCCAGTCTCTCACGGGTTCAGCTTTTGGATGGTATACATCACTGCCCCCAGATTCGATCCAGATTTGGAGGCAGTTGGAAGATCAGTTCCACACCCAATATCACTCGGAGGCTGCTGAAGCCGGGATTGCCGACCTCGCCCAAGTCAGGCAGAAGCGAGGGGAAAGTTTGTCAGAGTACGTACAACACTTCAGAGAGGTCAAGAATCGATGCTACTCGTCGCGCATCACAGAAAAGGAAGCGGTCGATTTGGCAGTTATGGGACTCGCTAAGCCGATCAAGGATCTGGCTTTTCAGTTGGAATTCACCTCTCTGGCACACATGGTGCAAAAGCTTACGGCGTATGAACACTATCACCCCGAGCTGTACCAGGAAAAATTCAAGCGCCATGTCAATATGGCCCAAGCAGATGATTCTGATGATTCTGGTGAGAAACAAGAAGTGGCTGTGGCAGAGTGGACCCGGGGGACAAACCCCGTCCCGTGCAGGTGGGTCAAACAGAAGGGGCTTGTGAAGGGCTCTGACTTCGACGTGGCCAAAGCAGAGCAGATATTTGATCTACTACTCAAAGAAAAGCAGTTGAAGCTCCCAGAGAATCACAAGCCGCCAACGGCACAAGAGCTGCATGGGAGGCTGTACTGCAAGTGGCACCACTCGTTCACCCATGCTACGAATGACTGCAAGGAGATGCGTCGGCAGATCCAATCGGCTATCGAGCAAGGCCGATTAATTCTGGCCCAACACACGATGAAAGTGGACAGTCAACCATTCCCACAGGCTAACGTGGTGGAGCTGTCAGATCTTGGACCTGAGGGCCAGAACTTGGCATTCCAGATCAACATGGCGGGACCCATGCGCCGCCGTGTCGAGCAGAGGAAAGAGGCCGCTTCTGGCAAACGGCCCCAGGATGAACACGAGCCGGAGCAGCAACATGTCACTGAAGAACAAGTGCGTCATATCCGCAATCAACTCCCAGCTTCTAATCGGCTTCTGGAAAAATACTAGTATCAGTACAAGTTGCGCAGCCGATACGAATCATAAGAGGAGGAGTATGAGCATCGCACAGGGAGAACGCTGGGGAGACGCCAGGCTATACGCGACCACTGGCATTGCTTGTTCTTCAGGTACTGTTGGAATTCTGGCATGAGCCGATTACCTACTATCGATGATTGCTTGGAGTGTAGGCCTCGGGGACGCCATCCAGGCGAGACGTCGGTGTTCCAGCGCTTAGGGCCCAAAACACATCACGACGACCATATTGAGCGGCCATCCAGGGACGATCTTGAGCTAGAAGGGGAAGACAAGTATCATCGTCCATGGTGGTGTCCTGACGGGCTCAGCCGCTCACAGAAGCGCCGAGTGCAGCGCCTACGCAATCTCGAAGAGGCAGAAGCAAAGTACCTCGACGTGCTGAGGAAAGCGCGTCCGGATCTCGCGGAGCAAGTCAGGCACCCGCGAAGAGTGGAAAGGCGTCCTCCAAGGAGGGAGTGGCGCCCCAAGCAGCCAAGAACCGATAAAAAGCCATCGGCTAATGTGAATATGGTGTTCGTGCTCCCGTCGGAGTTTCGGGCGCCCCAACTGGAGGAATTGGCCATCGCGTAGTTGGATCTCGACCCACAGCCGATCATCTTCGAGAAGCCCAAGGAGAAAAGCTACAAGCACCTGAAGGGATTGTATCTCAAGGGCCTCATCGATGGCAAGCCTGTGAACAGGATGTTGGTCGACATTGGCGCTGCAGTCAATCTGATGCCGTACTCAGTGCTGCGCCGATTGGGTCGTTCCGCTGCTGATCTTATCAAGACCAATGTGATACTCAATGATTTCAATGGTCAGCCGTCGGAGGCACAGGGTGTCCTCAATGTGGAGTTGACAGTTAGCCGCAAGACCGTACCAACTTCGTTCTTCATCGTCAACAGTAAGAGTACATACATAGTGCTGCTTGGGAGGGATTGGATTCACGCCAATTGTTGTGTTCCTTTCACAATGCACCAGTGTTTGGTCCAGTGGGATGGCGATGAAGTGGAGGTGGTCCGTGCAGATGACTCCAGCGAGGTTTCGCTCGCAGACATGAATGCCTAGGACGCGGAAGGGCAAGAGCCGATCTCAGGGATCCCGCTGGTAGACTGTGATCGGATTGAAGCGACAAAAAATGGGCTGAGGCTGGTCTTATCCACTGGCCTCACAGAGTAAGCACATCGTGGCAAGCTATGGAATCCAGCAAGATTAGAGAGGCCGGTCCTAGCGACCGGCCCCAAAAAATGAGTAATATTTATTTGGAGTTAAAATTGTTACATTATGTACAAACAATGGCCTGCTCTGGTAGTTGGTCAGTTGCTGAGCATTCAGTTTTGAATGATAATGGAAATACAGGAACGGCTAGCCCGTGCGGTTGGCCAGAAAATTTTTCTTGTTATCTCCCTGTGTTTTCTGTCGATGTCGATCTTTCAGACGGCGGCAAGTTAGGGTACGGGTTTACGTCAGCTGACGATTTGGAGGAAGTTGATATCGGTCCCGGGGATAAGCCGTGACCGACGTTTATCAACAAAAGGTTGGACCCGATCTTGCGTGAGCAGATGATAGCACTACTGAAGGAGTACCGGGACTATTTTGCATGGGATTATACTGAGATGCCCGGCCTGGATAGAAACATCGTCGAGCATCGGCTCCCGCTTAAGAAGGGATTTCGGCCGTTTCAGCAACCAGCACGTCAGATGAAGGCCGAAGTCCTAGAGGAGGTTAAGAAAGAGGTGCAAAAGATGTTAGATGCAGGATTCATCAGGCCGTGTCGGTATGCGGAGTGGATCTCCAGTGTGGTCCCTGTACAAAAGAAAGATGGCCGATGGCGAGTCTGCATGGATTTCAGAGACCTCAACAGAGCAACGCCAAAAGATGAGTATCCGATGCCTGTTGCGGAAACATTGATCAACGCAGTGGCCGGCCATAAGATGATGAGTTTTATGGATGGTAATGCCGGCTACAATCAGATTTTTATGGCCCCAGAGGATATACACAAGACCGCGTTCAGAGTACCAGGCGCGGTCAGATTGTTCGAGTATTTGGTCATGACCTTTGTATTGAAAAATGCCGGTGCAACGTATCAGCGCGCTATGAATTACATCTTTCATGATCTCATCGGCAAACTAGTAGAGATTTACATTGATGATGTCGTGGTCAAGTCCACGTCGGCTGGGGGACATCTGGAAGACTTGCGTTAGGTCTTGGAGCGGACTCGAAGGTTTGGGCTCAGAATGAACCCAAAGAAATGCGCCTTTGGTGTATCAGCCGGTCAGTTCTTAGGATTCCTGGTCCACGAGCGGGGAATCGAGATCGGCTTGAAGAGTCAAGAAGCTGTAAGGACAATGAGGCCGCCTACTACGAAGAAAGATTTGCAGAAGCTCATCGGCAAAATCAACTTTGTCAGACGATTTATCTCCAATTTGTCTGGGCGCATCGAGCCGTTCATGGGTTTGGTGAAAGTTAAGTCTGATGCTGAGTTTCGCTGGGGGGCAGAGCAACAGCAGGCTTTTGATGAAATCAAAGAATATCTACCGAAGCCTCCAGTGTTGGTCCCACCCCAGCAAGATAGGCCTTTCTACGTGTACCTGTCCATGGGTGACACTTCCATTGCTTCGGTATTGGTTCAGAAGCACGACGCCCAGGAGAGGGTGGTTCTCTACCTCAGTAGGCGCATGTTAGACACCGAGACCAGGTACCTCGAGATCGAGAAGCTTTGCCTCTGTTTATTCTTTACATGCACAAAGCTTCGTCATATTTTGCTCTCGGCGGAAATGATTGTAATCTGTAAATCGGATGTCATAAAGTATATGCTGTCGGCTCCAGTTCTGAAAGGTCGGCTCGGGAAGTGGATGTTTGCATTGTCAGAGTTCGATATCCGATATCAGCCTGCGAAGGCAGTCAAAGGACAGGCACTGACGGATCTCGTGGCAGACAGGGTCAGCACCGATGTGGCTGCATTGTTTACACGTGCCTAGGCCATGTTTTTTGACGGATCGGCATGCGATGATGGGTGCGGCGTGGGAATTCTGTTGGTATCACCTCGAGGGGTGACTTATTCTTTTTCCATCAGGATAACTGCTCCATGCACCAATAATTTGGTGGAGTATGAGGCCGTGCGCAGAGGGATGGAATTACTCCTGAAAGCTGGTGCAGAGGTAGTGGAAATATTTGGAGATTCGAAGCTCGTGATTTCTCAACTCACGGAAGAGTATAGGTGTGAGAGTGAGGCTCTTTTCCCAATATGGATGCAGTGCCGCGAGTTGATGTCACAATTCAGGTACATTAATTTCCACTGGATACGCAGAACTCTGAACAATGAAGCCAATGATTTGGCACAGATGGCTTCCGGTTACAAGAAAACAGCCGATGGGGTCAATATAGAGGTTCAGTTTCTAGAACCTGGAGACTGGAGAGCCGATATCTTCAATTATTTAAAAGATTCGGCTCGAGGGGCACCAAGAAGGATAAGACTCAAAGCTATGAAGTATGTTCTAATAGGGGACGATATGTTCTACAGGACCTTGGAAGGACTGCTGCTCAAATGTCTGGGACCTGTAGAGTCGAATCGGCTCTTGCATGAGGTTCATGAAGGAGCCTGCGGCACTCATCAATCGGCTCATAAGATGAAATGGCTGATTAGGCGATCGGGGTATTACTGGCCTACCATGCTTGAAGATTGCTTCAAATATTAAAAGGGATGTTAGGCATGTTAGAGATTCGGCAAGATTCAGATGGTGCCGGCATCAGTAATGAATCCTATTATTAAGTCATGGCCGTTCAGGGGTTGGGCCATGGATATGATCGGCTAGATTAACCCGCCGTCTAGCAAAGGTCACCAATGGGTGTTAGCTGTTATAGATTATTTCACAAAGTGGGTAGAGGCGGTACCCATGAGATTGGTGGCATCAAAAGATGTGATCAGTTTCGTTAAAGAGCACATCATTCATAGGTTCGGGATTCCTCAAACCATTACGACCGATGGAGGATCGGTCTTTATATCGGAGGAATTTAGAAAGTTTGCCGATGACACGGGGTTCAAGCTGATCAGATCATCCCCATATTATGCCCAGGCTAATGGACAGGCTAAAGCATCTAACCAGAGCCTTATCAAGCTGATCAAGAGGAAGATCGATGAATATCCTAGGAGCTGGCATGAGGTGTTGTCAGAGGCTTTGTGGGCATATCGAATTTCATGTCACGGATCCATCAAGACGTCACCATACAATCTGGTCTACGGTCAAGACGTTGTATTACCATGGGAGATCACGGCCGGATTAAGGCGTGTTGAGTTTCAGAATGATCTATCGGCTGAAGAGTATGCAGCCTTGATGAAGAATAATGTGGAGGATCTTACAGAGTTAAGACTTTGGTCACTTGAGAAGATTAAGGAAAATAAGGCTAAAGTCGCTCGTGCATACAACAAAAAGGTCAAGCCGAAAGAATTCCAGGTTGGAGACCTAGTTTGGGAGGCAGTGTTACTATTGGGAACTAAAGATAGAAAATATGGCAAGTGGTCTCCAACTTAGCACGGACCGTACAAGGTTGATCAGTTTTTGCCTAGAAATGCATACATGCTTGAGGAATTGGATGGTGTCAAGTTCCCTGTGGCGGTCAATGGCCAACACCTCAAGAAGTATTTCCCGAGCAAGTGGGAAGGCGAGTGATAAGAGCCGATGAGATCCATCTGGCTGCATTATAAAAGGCCAACACGTTGAGTTGGCCAGTAAAAAAAGAGAAAGAAGGAAAGGCCAACACGTTGAGTTGGCCAGTAAAAAAATATATATGAGAAGCAAGACAGCCGACGTGCAACCATCGACTTAAGATGTTTTTAATGAGTACAAGTTTCAGGTTTAACAGGCAACATTAAATGTTTTCTGAATTGTTCTACTAGTTCAGGAATTCTTCTATGGCATGGATGGCTTCTGCGCGTACGGCGTCGGCTCTTGCGATGGTTGCTTCGTCATCTTTGTCATCACCTGTTACTATCTGTTGGCTTAAGGTGCTTATCTCTGCAAACTCTGCCCGTATCTGCTCGGTCATTTCTTGGGCTTCTTGCTTGGAGTTTGCAATCGAGGCTTTCTCCTCTTGCATCAGTCTTCGGGTGGTGCGGACCTTTTCTTCTAGTTCCATTAGTTCTTTTTCCAGGAGGTTGAGCCGCCTTGTACTCTCGGAGATGTCAGCTTTAGCATCCAGAGTTGCTTTCTTTTGGTTGAGCAGTTTGCACTTCTGAGCAATGTCAGCTTTCAGAGGGATCTGAGAATGACGTAACTCTATTCTCTGTTGCGCTGCTTTCACTTCTGCCCGAAAGAAGGGAAGATGGCCGGCTGGCCAAAGCTTGACTCGAAGTGACTCTGGGAGTTGGGATTCTATCTGCTCGAGGATTTTCTGTATTTCTCTGGAGTCATCGACCAGGGTACTGATTGGAGCAGAGAGCAGACCCTTGATGAGTTGGAGTTGATCTGCCAGGTTAGCCGATTGCTGTGGAGTTGGTACTTTTGCTCCAGGGGTAGTCAGACCCATTGATGCTGGGTCAAAGGAGAGCAAGTTTGAAATATCAAAGCCCTGTGAAAATATTGGGATTAGTTTAAGGGCAAAGTACATTAATGGAGTTATCGGCTGATTTAGAATTGGCTTTTGTAGTGTTACCTGTTCTGAAAAAGAAGTAATGGTTGGGCCAAGTGCGATCATTTCAGTTGAGTTTGAGGCGACGACAAGGGCGTTAGCTATGTTGGCCTGTTTGTCACGCGTCTCCACCAGAGCATCAGGAGTTGCAGATGATTCATGTTGTTCTGGGCTTTCAGTACTGGGGATGTCTTCGGCTGTGTCCTGAAAATAGAATTACGGTCAACCAGAATATATATGCATAAGGAAGAAGTTTCAGGAAAGGTAAATTACCTGGTTGGAGTTAGATTCTGATGGACTCGGGGAAGGTTGTGCTGTTTTCTTGATGATTCGTCTCGCGATGATCTTCCTTTTCTTAGTCGGGACTCGGGGGGGCAACATTTGCAGAAATTTGTCTCCGCTTAGAAGCTGACTGTAGTACGTCTGGCTGAACAGTCATTATTACTTTCTTCATTGATGGCGATCCCTTACAAAAAAGAACATCAAGGGCAGTTGGAAGAAAGTGGAATGGTTCCCCGTTACTGGTCACAGGTTATGGACTATCTTGTTGCTGTAAGAAAGGTGAGCAAGGATTAGCCCAGTAAAGGGATGGAGGATTTAGAGAGAATAAGTGCATAGATTCAGTACCTCTTCTTCGGGGACCATATATTCAGGATCAATTTGCTACAGTTAAAGGCCTAATGCTTTCCTGAATACATGAGTTTTCCACATTTCCCACCAAGTGTTGAAGCCGATTGGCGAGGAAGTAAAAGATAGATCGGCTGGTATTGGAATGTGGAGATTGTCAAACATGTTGTAGCATCATAAACTGGTAAGACCATTAGGTAGATCGGCTCTACTCTCCACCAAGTGGTGAATATGGAAGTGGGGAGGGACTTGCCCTAGGCCGAATTCCCGAGCTGCTATGACCAGTTGATAGGTTTCATAACCTAGTTTGATAATTCTGTTGGAAGTGCTTATGCCGATAGGAAGGAAGCCAGGTCGAATCATTAGAGAATATAGATGCCGAGTGCTGTCGTCATCGGCAAAACTATCCAGCCTGAAGGCAGTTGGGTTCTCAAAGGCTTCAGATTCAGTGAATGGAAAATAAAGGGGATTGTCTAGGCCTTTGTAGAAGATTCTAAACCAGTTTGCTGCATCTGTTGAGTTTAGTTTACTGCCAGGAAGACTGAATAGAACTTGGCCATAGCTAGTGCATCTAATTGGATTGCCATTCTCATCAGGGAAGGAATTCTTGGTTAGGCTTTGAAAGTTTGGGATCTTATGCTGAAAGTAGAGTTGTGCCCAAAACTGAATAAACCACCAAGGGCCTCCGGTTTTGAGTTTCTTTTGGTTGAGCAAATTAGTTGTCATCAAATGGAGATATCTGTATGTTTCTCCAAGGAAAAGTTTGCCCAGGCCGGTGCGGTTGCCATGGGCCAGATGGTAGGCCAAAGGAAGGTAATTCTTAGTTGGAGCTAAGGAAGGACCACAGGAAATGAAATGTTCTAGCCAGAGATTTAAGAAGGCTGTGTGTTCCTTTTTAGTTACTGAGCCTTTTGTCTTCATGTGCTGGTTCATGTAAGTGCTCCAGTTTGTGCAGTCTGTCTTGGATGAGAGTTTGAAGGGGACTTCTACCATTCTGTGAGCAGCAGGATTGGGAGATTCGATGTCAAGGCCAGTAATCATGGTAACGTCCAGCAGAGTAGGGGTCATGGGTCCGTGACCAAAGATAAAGCAGTTCAGAGCGTCAGACCAAAAATAGTCGATGGTCTTCAGAAGGTTTTCATCTTTGTCGAGAGGAGACAATGATAAACTAAGTGCATCAGCTATGTTTAACTCTTGCCATAAAGGCATATGAGCTTTTGCTACTCTGTTATACCATGTAGTCCAGCTTTCAGGTGGATTGGGCCAGACTCTTAGGCAGTCGGCCCAGGAGTTCAGATCAATGTTTTGACTTACGAAAGGGATCCTATTTGCTTCACAGGAAATTAAATCTGTGGGATTTTCATAAGTTTGTGGGCCAAGACAAAAGAATTTGGGATTGGAAGGATGCGGCAGAAGGATGTCTGACACCTGAAGTTCAGAGATTCAGAAATTTACATGTGGTGTCATATTTCGGAGTTTAATTTGTTGGAGGCTTAACGAGCTGAAGAAAGTTAAAAGGGCAGGCTGAATATTACCTTCAGGCCGCAGATTGCCGCATCATCGGTTGCAGAATTCGTTGTCTGAGCTGCAGAGTCCGCCATGGTTCAGATCTGCTGACTTAGGGTTTAGTTGTTCTACGGGTTCTGATTCGAATTCTGGATGCTTGGAGAGTCTTTGCTCGAACTAATAGAGTGGGATTTTCGAATTGCCCTCGGATTTGGAGTATCTATTTCGAGTTGGGTTCAAAGTGGAAGTGGTGTTCTGTTCTTATGCGGGTTGCTTCCAGTTTGAATTTTATCGGCTCTTGGATATTAATGAGGCCTGATGCGGTGCCATCGGCTTTTTGGGGGATGATTCAAACAAGTAAGATTAAAGGATAATAAGCTTCATTAAAAGTTGGATTTTTACAGAAGAACCGATTTGACAAAGGAAAAATCCTTCGGCTTTACAATAATACTTCTACACTACTACCTACATCTACCGCTCGTAGGTACCTAGTACCTACGGCGCTTGGGGCTTCGAGCCGGCGCATCTCCACCGTCGCTGTCGTCGTCATCGTCATCATCGTCACTGGCGCCGTCAAAGGCGCTGCTGCCACCGTCGGTCTCGGCGTCGCTGCTCCGGCTGCCGCCGCCACCGCTTTTTTCCTCGCTGTCCTCCTCGGAGGGCCCGAGGAATCGGAAGGGCTTTCCTCCCATCGGGTCATCGCCGCTGGAGGAGGAGCCGATCTCCTCTTCCGAGGAGGAATCGGCTCCATCCCAGGAGAAGCCTTCCTCGCTGCTGCTCTACAACTCCTCCTGGAACAGGAGTTGGAGGTCTTCGCCTTCAGTTTGGGGCTCGTCGTCTTCGGAGGCGATCCCGAAGTCGAACTCCTCTGCATCCCAGTGCAGAGGAGCGAGCGCCTCGTACGCCGCCGCCGGGTCGTACTCCGGCGTCGGTTCCCGACTCTCAGGAATGGAGTCGAGGGAGGAGGCAGAGAGGTTTGAAGAAGAAGGGGAAGAAGGAGGGGAAGAAGAATAGCCGATGTTGTTGGAGCCTGAGGAGGAGGCAATCGACATGGCTACTGAAGGTTGGGGTTTTCTGTGCTACTTGGCTTTGGGAGGAAGATGAGTTTGCCGTGAAGAGAGTCGATTCGGGATGAGATTAAATAGTAAAAAAATGGAAGATGGATCGGCAGTTTCACATTCTACGAGGAGCTAGTTCCAGAGACATTGCGTCTTCCTTGGTGGTTGCAGCGGTTTTAATGAGCATTAACGGGAAGACGAAGCGACGGAGTGGTTTTCGAATTATCGTTGCCAAAACCAGGGGGGCATGTGTTATCGCCATGAATTAACAGGGTTAATTAATGGGCCGCAAGCTAGTTGGGCTTGAAGCAAGAATTAAAGAAGGCTTGCGAATCGGCTCCTGCGTGAGTATTTGGGCTGTGCAGGCCATGTATCTTTAGATTTAGTTCAGATTAGAGATAGAGTCCGATTTGGACGCGTTAGGTTTAGATTGTTTCCCAAGTCTCCGGACTATAAATATGTACCTTATGATATTCGTGAAAAGGAGAACGTCATCACGTTTTGCAACAACACCTTGGCGCAACGCCACCCCTAATTCTAGGGTTTTCATCCAAATAAGCGCCATGCTGCCCTGATCGCTTCTCGCGATCAGGGCGGCATTGTTCTTACTTTTACCTTGGTATTACTCGTACTGAAGCGTTTTTGATGGCGAGTAATGCTAGTTATCTTGATGTTCGTAGCATGATTTTTAGTAGATCTATTATGCTCTTGTTGTTTGCCATCTACGAATATCATGTTTTCTCTATGCGTTCATGCTTTGATCTTAAGCTAATTCTCGTAGCAAATGATTAGTTGCATAGAGTTAACACCTTGCTTCTTTTCTATCTAGTAGATCTAATCTGTTATGGTTTGTTCTTATTTTATAAGGATTAGCTCAATATCTGCCAGGTTAGGCCTTGCAAACGGATTGGATGTTCCGGTGATGTAATGGATGCTTTGTTTTAACCTTGATAGGGATTGTTCCGAGAATCGGCTCTTGCTAGTTCTTAGGCCTCTGTTTCTGGCTATGGCTTAGTTATCTGTTATATTCGCTAGGCCTAGTTACGTGTAGGATGTTCCGATTTAGCGGTGAAGCTCTTACTGTCGTGGGTTGGATTAGCTAGATTCAATTGAAGCAAGTTTTCATAATTGTTTGCTTTATCCACTGATATCCGGATATACAGATCAGATCTGACACCGTGACTTGATCGGTTCTTTGAAAGCCGATGCAAGAGTCGTCCCGGGGAGCCGACCATGGCTCGGACTAATATTTGCACATGTTTGTGCATGCAGGCAAATCGTTTAAAGCATGTTCGCACCTTACTGATCAGGTATAGGTCAGGTGGCACGCCTTACATTCTCCGAAATCTTCGGTGTGTGTCGGATTGCGAGCCGTTGTCTGAGGAAGCAGTGCCTGCCAGCGCCCCGGCGACCTCCCGGCTCTTCGTGTTGCCTGTCGCTACTCGCCGGTGGGTTTTGACTGACAACACCTCCTTCGTGGATGGGCTCGATAGGCAAATGGATGGGCTTGGTGGGCAACCGGCGTTCACAGGTTTTTTTTTCTTTTTCTTTTTATTTCTATTTTATTAACCATGGGGGGCAACTAGTCCACCTCGGTAAATCATTCGATTCTGTGTTACCTTTACTCCGAGGCGGATGTGGTTGCCCGCCTCGAAAAACTGGTTTTACCCGCTTCACAAAAGATTTCTGCTTTAGTCCGAGGCGGATGTAATTTTCTTGCTTTGGTGGTCTAATAACATGGCAACGCGTGGATCAGGCTTAAGTACTATATGTATGATCTCGAAGCCTCACCTGCCTTTTCAATTTCCAACTCAACAACTCAGATCTGGTTAAGATCGTGACAAAAAAGGCAACAAGCTAGATCAAACCGAGTGAAACAATTCTGTGATTTGCCCGAGAATATGATAGCGACGCACGCTTTGAGGATCTCAATCAAACAGATGACCGAATCAGGCCCAAAATACTCATCTGAATACACGGTTGATGATTGACGAACAATATTAAGAACACAAGTGGTCCCTACTATAAGGGCGTTGTTAATTGGATTTATTGGAGCACTATGGTTAATCAATACATATTATATATGGTGATGGAGATGTACAGGCCAACACACACGGATGAACGTACCTTCCAGGAGGGACCTCACACATGCAACCAAGCTAATGGTCCAGGCTTAATTCTAGAAAAATATTTAATCAATCTGCTTAGCTAGATACGCATCTCGGCAGTTGCTCAATCTATATGTATACCAAATGTATATTTCCTCATGATGCGGTGTCGAAATGTGTGCTACTTTTTGGTGACAGATCTTTAGTAGGTACTTAGTTTTGTTGATTCCTGTACTCTAACAAGCAAGATAATCGACATTAGTTGCTACAAATCGTACCACAGGAAAGTTTTGGAAAAGCAGGTGTTAGGTTGGCATGTTATTCAAAATGCTTTGATTTTGTGGGATGGGATTTTCACAAAAAATTCTCGGTAAAATATGGACAAGAAAACTCTCATGACTGTTTTTTAGAGATAGTGGATATATGTTGCGTGCTCTGAAATGTCTTCAATTTAGATTAACTTGTCATAGCTAGACTTGGTTATAGTGAAGTCAATGTAGATGTCATCTAAGTTGGTAGAGACATAATAAGCGCATTAGTTTTAATACATTACTTAGTTTTTTATAATCAACCTAATAATTAAATTTGAATGTTCTTAATCACTTGCTTGAGAAATACATGTACTATATATGTCCAGTAACATTTGTTGAATGATCTCTTGAGTTGCATCTGACAAGAATATTCTCTCACATCTCGATCACCATGACACATTTCTAACACAATATATAATGCAAGAAACTATGTGTACCAAGTTAGACCACTCGCATGATGCTTGTTATTAGGCACAAGTTGAACCAAGTAATGTATCGCATTATATGCCATTGCAGCTGGAACCAGGGAGATATACATTCATTCTCTCTCTAAACTCAATGTGGCAAGCTTGCTCTAGTTTTATAAAAAAGGAAAATTTGCCATTGCGTAAAAAAACAATAAGCCTAAAAAAATTCAAAATGCATAATGTACCAAATTCATCACTCATGTCGTATGGGTTTCCCATGAACCATTCTATATAAGATTGGAATGCATATCATCGATCAAGGAAATATGTGGTAGCTAACATTATATGGGATCACAGCTTTTGTCACGCTAGTTGGAACAAATAAGGAATAAATGAAGCTTTAAGCCTATATGATCAAAATGATGTTGCACACAGTTTGCATGTCAAGTTAAGGTGGTTTAGGGTAATAATACACTAGTACTACAGTACATATACACTTAGTCCACCACACTCGGCTCTAAAATATTCTCGTAAGGACTGGACCAAGCTAATACTTCTTTTGATTAGTTACTTGATTGAGGTTGCACCTTAATTATACTTACGATCTCGGTAGGTATTTTAGTGCAAATCATGTTTAGTGTTTCATAGAAAATGATTCCAGTCATTAGCCAAGCCTCATCCAACCTGAGGGACCGAAAGGGGTGACCAGGGGGGTGAATGGGAGCATATTAAAATTTCTTGCAATCGGAAAGATCGACTTAGTCCCGAAGTACACTCCCAACCCTAGAGTTCTAGGCACAGTGTGGAGTAGCTATGGAGGAGCTATACCAACACAAGAAAGCCCTAGGAACAAACAAGATCCAACGCGGAAGCAAACACGAAAAGCAGCGCGAGAAACAACACGCTATACTAACACCAGTTAAACCGACGTGTGAAGAAGTACTCCACCGGTTCAACCGACGTCAAAGAGCCGGCATCAGAGAAGAAGCACTCACCGGTTAAACTGACACTATGGTTTAAACAGCGTTGGTTCAACCGACGATAGTGCACCGGATAAACCGACAAAATCCAAAACGAACACCGGTGCAGTTGTCCAGAGAGACTTCAAAATGGACTAATGAACACCGGTTGATCCGACGTTCAACAAATCCTATACGCCAGTGCAATGATCCAAACTCCAAAACCCTACCAGCCAAATTTCACTCACCGGTTGATCCGATGCCCGTAAAGAGCTAAAACACCGGTGCAACCAGGTGAAGAGCAGAAAACCCTAACGTGCGAAAAAACCCACTCACCGGTTGATCCGACGCATACAACTTCAAAGCGTCGGTTCATCCAGTGATAGGAAAAAGCAAAGTCCAGAAGCGTTTTTCAGCCCGCGACCTTGGAAACTTCAATGATTGGAGGTTCGAATCAAATCCAAATGAGCTCAAATTTTGCAGGCATGATCACAAAGGACTTGTGAACATGTCCACGGAAGGAATCGATGAGTCACTCCATGGTTTGGGACAAATCGAAGAATTTCGACAAAAAACAGGGGTTTTCTTTAGAACGCCAAGAACTTTGATTTGAGTGATCTCGTGATTCCAGGGGGATTAGCACTAGGTTAGAAGTATTAGAATCACTACAAAGAGTCCTAATCCTAGAGAGGAGAGGGAGGAACAGAGAGATGAAGAGGAGGAGGGCGCCAGGAGAGAGGGCGGCGTGCTGTCCAGGCAAAGAGAGAGAGAGCAAGAGGGTGAGGGGGTATTTAACCCCAACAACTCTCAACCGGAAAGACTAAACTACCCCTAGACTCAATTAAACACTAGAAAGCGCGTAGGGGCAAAACCAGAAAAGATACATGGACTCATCCGACAGCCGAGGTTCTTTCTTCGAAACGAAGTCTTCTCCGCGATGCCGCCATGTCGATGAAGATCTGGTTCACGGTTTTGGGATGGTCCGCAAAACCCGGGTAGGTGGCCGGTTTTGAGAAAACCGCCAAAAACTCCACGCGCGCGAAGATTCCCGCCTCCACGCCATGGCCCTAGACGTCGTTCCCGCCTCGGCCTTCTGACGGCCCTAGACGCCGCCCGACGCCCATCACCTCCTCGCCCGCAGCGAGGCCCTAGATGCCGTCGACGGCCGTCGCCTCCGTCAGTCCCGAGACCGACACCCGTGCCTCCACGACTTGGTGTCTTCTACAGCCGTCCGTCTGCTTGGTTTTGTGGCGAAAACCAAGAAACCCGCCTTCTGTCGTCGCTTGCGCCCTCGATCCAGGAGTGGACGCCACAGCTGCCACCCGGCCTGAGCTCCTCCACGGCAACTCTCCGTTGACACTCGACGCCCGTGTACCTGCAACCAAAGACCCAGCGCACGATCACACCGCACGATTGACAATTCACTCATCATAAGCAGGATAGAGTACTCAACATTCCTCAATCTCCCCCTTGATGAGTGCATTGTCAACACACCACAAATGAACCAAGATTGGAACAAAAACAGTGAAGAACAAAGAAGCAAGAGAGAACTTGAACAAGTGACAAAAGCTCGAAAGAAACAAGAACAAGTCACTTGTCCAAGCAAAGATCAATTCCCTCAGACAAGGGCAACGGCTTGACGCAATCGATCAAACACAAGCATGACTCCTCAAAGATAGAGGCAGGGCTCGACACAGTCATGCCAGAAGCAAAGGGAAAACCAGGAGCTAAACAAAGCAGAAACTCCCACTGAATGCATTTCCCCCTTACCAGTGCAACTCTCACCAAATGTATGCACCCTCAGAGCCCTGCGCTCAACAAGTTTTTGGTTCTCTCAAAAATCAAACAATTTTCCCCCTTGTTCGATCACTAACCTTCTCACCCTTGTTGGCACATGCACACATCAAGGCTAAACAGACCTAAAGCTCCCCCTGAAACTGAGACTCCCCCTGAACATATGCTATGCAATGAATGCAATGCAGGAGGTGTAAGTGAAAGCATTCATGGATACAAGGATATGAGCAACAACTAGTCACAAGCACGTGTGCATCCATAAACGAGACCTGCATCTAGCTCAACAGGGTATATCAAATCAGTCTAGAGCTAGGCAAGTTCAGTTTAAGAGAAATAATAGCATCACCCTTGATCTAGCACTAGCAAGTAGGGAATGAAAGACAGTGCTAATCAAACTCATACAGGTGAGCCAAAAACATCCAAAGCATGTTGTTAACATTGATGTTGCAATCTCATTGTATCAAGCAATTTAAAGCCAGGGGTTGAGAGCTTGTCATGCTTTACTTAGCAACGAGACCAAGCCTATACCAAAGGCAATCAGAAGCTTAAGGCACTCGTTTCAGTCATGCACAGCCTTGCCCGGGTTCTCACAAGTGCAAAGTGAGCCGTCCCGAAAGCTCGATCAGTGCGACAAGCAATCCCACCTGGATCTTCCCATTCCATTTCAAGCACAATTCAAGCAATTTTATCAAATTTAGATCATGTCAAGTATGAATTGCTGAACGAAAGGCTACACTAGCATGAATGAGATAGCAAAACATATCAATCATGCCCTAACATGCTAGTAGCCAAGACAGGGTGACCATGTTTTCAAATTTTCAAATCAAAATAGCTTAACTCAGATGATATCATATACACAGTGGAGCAAGCTATACATGATCACATTTATAAACTCACACTAGCAAGCACTAGGAGATCATAGCAATGTATACAAGAATGCTAGTGCAAGTGAAGCAATGTAAAATGCATAAATGTATAATGCATATACACAATGCAACTACCAAACCTAGAAAACTAAGAGAAGAACAAACAAGACCTACAAAGCTAACGAAAGAAAAGTCAGCGATCAAAAGGGGTAACAAACCCCAAACTCCCCTCGCAAGCGAGCAAAGGTGTCCTGCTCAAGAGGTTTGGTTAGGATATCTGTGGTTTGCCTCTCTGAAGGGACATGGATCAAGTCTATGTGGCCTCTCTCATGATTGTCTCGCAGGAAATGGAACCGGATATCAATGTGTTTGGTTCTGGAGTGTAGGACAGGGTTCTTTGCAATGTTAATAGCGGACATGTTGTCTACAAAGATGGGAACCCTACCAAAACTCAATCCATAATCCTGCAAGGTTTGTTTCATCCATAGGATCTGGGAGCAGCAGCTAGCAGCGGCAACATACTCAGCTTCTGTGGAGGAAAGCGCTACGCTAGCCTACTTGCGAGAGGACCAAGACACCAAAGATGTACCGAGAAATTGACAAGTGCCAGATGTTGACTTGCGATCCAACCGACACCCACCGAAATCGGCATCAGAAAAGCCCACCAAAACCAGAGAAGAATCCACAGAGTACCAAAGACCAAATTCAGGGGTGAATTTCAGATACCTGAAGATGCGTTTCACCACCTGCCTATGGGAGGTTCTCGGAGAAGCCTGGTACCGCGCACAGAGGCCGACGCCGAACTGAATGTCTGGTCGCATCGCCGTCATGTACAGGAGGGAGCCGATCATGATCCTGTACTCCTTCTGGTCCACCGCCTCACCGTCCAAGTCCTCATCAAGCGTTGTCGAAGTGCTGATCGGAGTCGGCTGAGGTGACAAGTCACTCATGTCGAACTTCCGCAGCAAGTCCCTGGTGTACTTGGCTTGATGGACGAACGTGTCCTGAGGAGTTTGCTTGATTTGCAGCCCGAGGAAGAATTGCAGCTCACCCATCATGCTCATCTCGAACTCTCTGGACATCTGCTCAGAAAACTTGGAGACAAGAGCATGAGAAGAGCCACCAAAGATAATATCATCCACGTATATCTGAATTAATAGAAAATCATTACCAGACCGCATGAGGAACAAAGTTTTATCCACACATCCCATTTTAAAACCCTGAGCCAACAAAAATGTTTTTAGTCTATCAAACCAAGCTCTAGGTGCCTGTTTCAAACCATAAAGTGCTTTCTGAAGTTTATAAACACGGTTTGGAAACTTGGGATTTTCGAAACCAGGGGGTTGTTTCACATAAACCTCTTCTTCGATAAAACTATTTAAGAAGGCAGATTTAACGTCCATTTGGAAAACTTTAAAACCCTTAGAAGCTGCAAATGCAAGAAAAATCCGAATCGCTTCCAAACAAGCAACTGGGGCAAAAGTTTCCTCAAAATCAATCCCTTCTTTTTGGCAAAAGCCCTGGGCAACAAGACGAGCCTTGTTTCGAACAACCAACCCATCCTCACCCTGCTTGTTTTTGAAAACCCACTTCGTTCCGATGAGATTACAAGCAGGTGGAGGCTCGACTAAAACCCAAACTTAATTTCTTTCAAAGTTTTCGAGTTCCTCATGCATGGCATTGACCCAATTAGAATCAGAAAGAGCGTGTCCAATATCTTTGGGCTCAAAAGAGGCAACAAACGCTGAATGAGCAAAGCCAGCGATACTTGTTACCGTGGACCGTGTGACTCGCTCATTGAGGTCACCTAGCATCTGTTGAGGTGGGTGACGACGCTGAATGTGTCGCGGTGCTTCCCTTGTTGAAGTCGCCTCCTCCTCAACCAAAGCTGGTGCCTCCTCAGGTGCAGCTGGTGAAGGCTGAGTCACCTGCTCGACTGGCCCCCGGGAAGTAGACGTAGTAGGATCGGGGCCGTCATCATCGTCCGAGCTCGTGGCGGAGGCGACTGGGTGCACAGCACACGTGGTAGCCTCAGCATCACCCTCCGCAGCTTCTTCATCCTCATCTTCAAAGATGGAGGTGCCGAGCTCATCTTCTCCTGCAACTTCAAAGACAGAAGCATTGCACGGTGCAGTCTCGTCGAAAGTGACTTCACAAGTCTCTCTGACGATGTTAGAATCAATAAGCAACACACGGTATGCTCTGGAATGAGATGCATAACCGAGAAAAATGCCGTCAGACGAGCGAGACTGAAACTTATCAAGATTTCCTTCTTTCAGCACAAAACATCGGCAACCGAACACTCTGTGATGATCAACACGGGGCTGGCGTCCAAATTGCAACTCATAAAAAGTCTTGTGCATGAAAGCACGCAAGAAAATGCGGTTGGAAACATAACAAGCGGTATTGACCGCCTCAGCCCAGTACTTTCGAGGAGTCCTATGCTCATCGAGCATCGTCCTCACCATCGCAACCAGCGTCCGATTCTTCCGTTCTACAACTCCATTCTGCTGTGGAGTGTAGGGAGAAGAGTACTGGTGTTCAAGACCTTGATCACTGCAAAAGGTGTTAAAAAGAGCGTTTTTGAATTCTGTGCCATTATCACTGCGAATTGCTCTCATGGCCTGGGGTAGCTCGTTTTGCAACCTCAAGATCAAGTCTCGAACAAACTCGAAAGCCTCATCCTTGGTTCTCATGAAAAAGACCTAAGAATAGTGAGAAAAGTCATC
This sequence comes from Panicum virgatum, assembly GCF_016808335.1. Lineage (NCBI taxonomy): Eukaryota > Viridiplantae > Streptophyta > Magnoliopsida > Poales > Poaceae > Panicum > Panicum virgatum. The sequence continues at coordinate 6,301,131 of NC_053145.1, forward strand.
CACGATCACAAGAACGTACCACTTCCCTCCAACTGACATCACCCGAGAAGGACCTACTGTGTCCATGTGTAGCAACTCTCCAGGGTGAGCGGTCATCACCTGATTAACAGGCGGATGAGAAGCGGCAATCATCTTCCCGTGGCGATACGGATGGCAAACAAGGTCCTTTTCAAACTTCAATTTGGGCAATCCTCGGATTAGGCCAAGTGAGCTAAGTCTCGACAACAAGTCAAAACTCAAATGTCCAAGTCTTCTATGCCACTTCCACAGATCAAAAGATGGACCAGCCAACAAGCAACACGAAGGGCCAAAAGGAGTTCCAGAGAAATCGAACAAGAAAACTCGGTCACGAGAAACGATCCGACAAACCAGTTCTCCTCTGGAATCCAAAATTCGAGAACAACCCTCCTTGAAATGAACTTCAAACCCCTCATCAAGAAGTTGCGAAACAGAGAGCAAATTGAACCCAAGGTTCAAACCCAAAGCAACCTCTCTCAGGGTGAAGTGATCAGAAACTCTAACAGCGCCAACACCACATACCTTGCCCTTACCATTATCCCCAAATATGATGTATTCTTTGTGGCGCGTTGGGGTGAGGCTGGAGAACCATTTGTCATTCCTGGTCATATGGCGCGAACAACCGGAGTCCATGATCCACCTGTTCTCCAAGCCTCCAACCTGCACATCAGTAGTGAGACAAAGGGTGAGCAAATGTCTCCACACTGGGGTTAGCAAAGTGTGAAGCAAACCAGTGTCGAGCCATTTGCTCTACAGAGGGGTTAGCAAAATCAGGCAAAGCGTATCCCCTGTCCCGTCTACCGCGAGGCTGACGATCACCACAGCGAGGAAAGCGTGGTGCATCGTAACCTCCTCCAAAGCCTCGGTCCCGTGGTCCATAGCCGTACTGAGGACGACCAGGAGCACGACCGGCAAAGCGACCACCCGCTGGAGCACGGTAACCTCCACCGTCTCCCTGTCCTCCACCTACATGGCGCGCCCTAGCATCTTGCCTACCACCACGCCGAGGAGGACCATGCAACCGAGCAGAGTAAATGTCCAAGTTGCGTCTCTCCTGCTCACACCTCACAGCCTGCTTCCTCCTGAAGCAAAACTCCTCCAGGTGACCCTCTCTGTCACAGTACTCGCAGTGGTACCTCACCTCTCTCTTGGGAGGTGGAGGCCTAGCCTGTGGACCGGGAGGCGCGGCCCCTTTCTTCTAGGCAACCTGGGCTGTGGCAGCAGGGAGCGTGTTGAGGGGATTCCTCAGCTCATTGGGCTTTGGAACCCAAACCTGCTTCTGTGGAGGTACTTTTTGTGGTTCTTTCAGCACACCATCCATGGGGTCAACAAGCGAAGGCTGAGTGCTCGTGCTAGCAGTGTTTAGAGCACTTAGAGCTCCAGCAGCCTTGCTGATCTTACCATACAACTTGTCAAAGTCTGACTTCGTGTATGTGTAACCGACCCCAAACCCATCACCACGCTTGAACTGCTTGATCATCATGCCCAACTGCGGCTCACTAGCAGAAACCCAACTAAGAATCGCCCTAAGATAGGTATTCTCATTCTCCAAGTTAGCTTTCTCTACCGCAAGATTATCCAAATCAGAGATCAAACCAGGGCAAACATGACAATCAATAGGTGGGCTAGCCTCCCCGACCTTAGTCTTCCCCAAAGACTTAATCAAGTCGTTCTTCTCATCTAGCTCCGACCTAAGCGTGGGACAAAGCTTACAGGCACCAAGCAGAACAGGCCTAGATCTAAGCTCCTCTAGTTCACAAACAACAGTGGCAAACTTAGACTGCAAAGAACCTAGATCAGACTTAAAGGTAGGACACTCATCGCATTCAAGCACATCACTAACAATGGGAGCGTCCTTAGCCAGTTCAAGCTCATGCTTGGCCTTGGCTAGCTCGTGAGACACGTCAGAAAGCGAGGTCTTGGCAACATCCCAGTTTGCGACGTTCTCATCATGCTTGGCACAGAGAGCAACAAGATCATTCATGTGAGATATGCAGCCAGCTCACCCATCCTCACTAGATTTCTCCCTAGCACAAGCCAGCTCAGCCCTAAGCTTTTTACGCTCTCTAGCTGCTTCCTTAAGCAGCCTCTTCTGGTTGTCGAGAGTGGCGTACAACTCCCTAACCTCAGTATCAAGGAGGTCGATGGTGGAGTTTACCTATGAATCACTCTCGGATCCAGGAGAAGAGTCGACGTGCGTCGGTATAGCATGTTCACCCGAAGACGCACGAGCACCATTTGCTTCACCCGCCATGGTGCAGAAGCCCTTGCGCCGACCGGCCGCCAATCAAAGGCCGATGAAGCCGGTGGCATCCTTGTCCCGCTTCTTCTTCTTCTTGTCGTCATCATCAGAGGTCGGTGAAGAAGAGCAGTCGATGTCGGAGCTCTTGTTGAGGTCGCTGAGCTGCGCCAGGAAGGCCTTCTCCCGCTTCTTGGCCTTGTACTGGAAGCGCTTCTTGAGCGACTCCTTGTCGAAGCGTCCTCCCCGGTCACGACTGTGGTGCTTGTGGCACCGACGCTCCTTGTTGGAGCTTCCCTCGTCGCGGTCGCGGTGACGGTAGTAGTCGGGGTTGTTGTTCTGGCCACCGCCGGTCTTCTTGGGGCACTCGGCGATGAAGTGGTTCGGATCGCTGCAGTGGTAGCACCCGGGGTTCTTCCGCATCTGCCGGTTGTGGTAGACACACTGAAACTTGCTGATGAGAAGGCACAAGTCGTCATCGCCCAGTGTCTCTAGCTGCTCATCTGTAACAGAGGGCAGAGAAGCAAGATAAAAGCCAAGAGCAGAGTTAGCGTTAGAGCTCGATCCACCTGGGCCAGTCACAAGAGTGATGCTCTTGGAAGGAGGGGCACCATTGAGCTTGGCTCGTGTCTGGTTATCCACCTCCATGGCCTTGAGCTTGCTGAAAAGCTCATTCACGGTCAGAGTCTCATAGCCTGCAGACTCGATGATCGTGTTCACCTTGAGATCCCACACAGAGCGGTCAAGTGCGTAGAGCAACTTGAGGGCCTTCTCATGCTCTGTGTACTCAAGGGCATCAGCAGATCTGTTCGCATTGACTTTGTTCACAATCGATTGAAACCGACTGAACATGTCGACAATGCTCTCACCCGGCCCTTGTGTGAAATTTTCATATTCACGCCGGTGAGTCTCGAACAGTCTGGCCTTGACCTGAGGTGTGCCCTCGTGGTAGTTCTCAAGACACGTCCAAACCTTGTGGGCTTCCTGAAAACCCTGGACGCGTGAGAACTCCGCACGAGAAACGCCAGCGAACAAGGCATTAACAGCCTTGGCGTTGGCCTCGTGCTCGGACACCTGAAGAGGTGAGGTCCGAACGGCAAGCAACTCGTAAGACTGGTTCTTGGTGATCTCCCAAACCTCGGCTCCCATGCTTTGCAAGAATGCTCGCATACGCACCTTAATATAAGCATAGTCCTCGCCGGCAAACACAGGGATCTTACCAAGACTCGCCATGGTCGCCAAATGGTTTTCGAACCGGTCAAGGTATTGAAAACCTTAACCAAGCTCTGATACCAATTGAGGGACCGAAAAGGGCGATCAGAGGGGGGTGAATGGGAGCCAATTAAAATTTCATGCAATCGGAAAGATCGACTTAGTCCCGAAGTACACTCCCAACCCTAGAGTCCTAGGCACAGTGTGGAGTAGCTATGGAGGAGCTATACCAACACAAAGAAGCCCTAGTGTAACACCCCAGGTATTAATTATCTATAATTAGGGTTAATCACATGCTTGACATGATAATTAGCACTAATTCATTCATTTATAAAGATATTAAATAAATTTGATTTCTTCTCTCTTTAGAATTTCAAATTTTATAAGGTTTCAACTTTCAAATCTATGGAATGGGTTCCCAGAGCTATCCTCTACTTCTGTACAAAGTATCCAGATTTTTGCACCTCTCCAACTACCTCGATTGAGTGAGTAAAGAGAGAGGAAAGAAAATCCTTTGAAGATATCAGCTTTTACTGTAGTGCCGAGAGCCTTCTCCTTGGTCTCGATGTTGCTCGTCAACATGTCGTGCCACCTCACCTCCACGCGTTCGCAGTCGAGAGGACGGGCCAAGTGAGCCTCTGGGTGCTTCCCCCTTCTTCTACACGCTGCTGCTGCAGCTCGACCGCTACCCCTCTCTCTCTCTCCCTCACCTCTCTCTCTCACGCGCGAGCGCCGCTCGCTTGCGCTGCTACTGCTGCCTTCGTTACTGTTGCGGCGCCAAGCCCGTGCGTGTGCCCTGCGCCGTCGCCCGCCATGGCCGCGCGGCCACGAGCCGAGCCGACGTGAGCCACCCCGCGACTCCCTCATGCTTCGCCGACCTCCCAGCCCTGCTCCCCTGCTCGCGCGTGCGGGGAGGTGCAGCGCCGTCGCGGCTGACATGGCTGGGCCATGCCGCGCGTCGTCGGCCGCCTGCGGCAGGCTTGCAGTCGCGCCGAGCCCCCAAACGGATTTTTACACCGATGCGCTGGTGCTCCCCGGTCCAAAACCGCTCGCCCTCCATTGCCGGACGGCCGCCGCCGCCGCTCACTACCGCCGTCGCGCCCCTGCTTCCGTGGAGAGCCCTCTCGGGCCGCCCCAACCCCGTCCGAACCCACCAATGGGTAGCTCTCGACCTCCTCGTGCTCATCCACCCCTCCATCACCGCCGGTGAGCAACCCCGTCGCCGGAATCGCCGTTCCCTACTCTGTATGCGACCAAGGACCTCCTGCAGCAATTAAATAAAGTCCAGGGGGTTTTCTGCGAAGTCTATGACTCATATGAATAGTTCTTCATGGACCAAATCGCTTGAAAATTTGAAAATCCATAGAAAATAGTAGGAAAATGCTAAAAATGCAAAACTAATTTTGTTAGATTCATCTTTTTATGCTCTATAAGATAGAATCATGAAAAAAATATTTATGTGCAGTTTTATTTATGCTAGATAAATACTTTTGTAGATTGTTAATTGCCTAAATAATGTTAGGAGCATGAGAAAAATGTAAAACCAGTTGGGTTAGTTTTGTTTTACCATGTATAACTCAGGAAAAATATTTAACATGCTGGTTGTTTAATGTTTCTGTGATGTTTTGATTTAATCATCAATAATGCTTGTTTTAGCTTGTTTATTTAATATCTGCAGTTTTGGAGGTCGAAAGATTATGAAATTTATGCAGTAGTTTACTCTTGGCATGCTTAGTTCACTGTAAAAATTTCATGTCCAAAAGCTATGTACATGTGTGTAAATATATTTTTGTTCAATTTGTCTTGTTTAGGCTAAAATAAATGCTTTATGTTATCAATAAATGCTGGTTATTTGTTTTTACACTTCTTCTTAGTAGCTTATCATGCTGGTAAAATTTGGTTACCAGTTTATGATTGCAAGTTAAGTTTTTACTTTTTTTTGTTCCTAGTGTTAGTTTTCCTTGTATGCGGTTACTAGGAAATGCTTTGTTGCGTGTTAACTCATTTGAGATCATATGTGGTTTGCTTTATATTGCTTGGTTCAGTTTATATTTCAGGTGGTTGCGTTTAGAATCAGAATATGGGTTGCTTTCATATCGCTTGGTTCTATGTGCTTTTTAGTTGAATAGAAGTCCCTAGTTATTTCCATCTTGCTTATGTTGGCTGGTTAAGCTAAATGAAAACCTTAGTGTGTTCTCTTGCTCATACTTGCTTGCTAGTTAATGAAGTTCTAGTCTAACCTTTCCTGTTTTACGCTGTGTTTTAGCTTTTCCAAAATAAGCTTATGTAATGCTTTTTGGAAGCGAAACACTTTATTTATATCGTCTGCTAGTTGTGTACCATGCTTGCTGTACTTGCTATCTCTACGGTAGACTTGTGTGATGTTTAATTAACCTTCACTTCTTTAGATGCTCATGCCCATGCAATAGTGACCTTGTGCTTGTCTTGCTTGCCCTTTTCGATGCATTGTCCATGCATTCAGACATCCGCATTGTTGCATCTCATTTAGGTACGCTAGATGTGTGACACGTGGAACTAAAGGACAAAGTTGAAGCCGAGCTAGAAGATGGTATACTGGTGGGCCGATCCAAAAAAAAATGGAAGTACCGACTTGAGTCATGCTTGGGCCAGAGATGCTATCAAGCTGGAGCAACTGAAGGCCCGGCCCAAGGTCGGAAGGGCCCAAGGCCTTGTTTCTACTAACACTGACCTAGTGTTAAACCCAGGCAAGCCCCGGAGCATAACCTCTAATTTCAGTATTCAATGTTATTATTTAAGTATTGTGCATTAAGTTTTCTAGGAGTTGAATGAAAACCTAGTATGCATGTTTCTCCCTAAGTACCTATGAGTCTCTACTAGTATACAGACACTGTTAGAAATGTTTTGCTAATTAGGGACCCGGTAGAAGTCGAGTGATTCCTTTCACTCGCGAGATATAGGTCTTGTTACTTATGGAAAAGTTACTGGAGAATGAAGCATTGAGAAAAGAAAGGAAAAATGGAGACCGGGCGGAGGAAAGTTGGTTCTAGACATGGAATGAATGGAAAGTGAGCCTCCGCCTGTGTCGATTGAGGACCGTACCGTTGTTGGCCGTGCTGACCAAGTTTGAACAGTACTAACCACATACCGGAAGTAGGAGGTAGTCGAAACCGGTAATCTCAGTACCATATGTGCATCGGTAGGCGGACTTGATACTGTCTTCACCAGTGGAGCTAGTATGCAAACTCATGGCTGACCCTTCGTTGGTATCAGTGGGGCTAGCAGTCCCGAGTCGCAGGGCAGTTCGGCTATTCGGTGTCCATATGTGAAGGGTTGCCACGTAGGGTCCGACGGGGCCTATATGTGACGTGTGTGTGAGGTCCACCTTGCAAGGTTAAATCGGATCGATTCGCCGTCTCTCTCGGTTAAGGCAATCTTGGTCACTTCGTCACATCGTAGTAAAAGAGGTGAAAATGAGAAGAGAAGTATGATGAGATATGTTTGTGGTACTCTGTAAAGATTAATGTGATCAACCATGCTTGCTTTAGATGTCAGGCAAATCTAGTTGGTACTTGATAAACTTAAATTGAGCTAAAATATTGAAAGTAAGGATCCAGTATTAGTAGCCTTTCAGCAAAACAAACTCCAGAGCCAAAATGTTTTGCATGTCTAGATAGTGGGCTAAGTATACCCATGTCGGGTAAGTCTTGCTGAGTATTAGTATACTCAGGGTTTGTTGTCACCCTGTTTTCAGATAGCTGCTACTGGTTGGAGCTAACCAGGGTTCACATCGGTGGGCTCGATGTGACGTCCTCACGTCAGCATAGTTATCGTTGTTTTTCTAAACTAAACTTCTCTTTAATTTCCGCTGCATTTTGAACTCTGATATTTTACATAAACTTGTTTGTAAGTTCTGCTTGTAAATTAACTTTGAGAACTTTTGTCCGCTTGTAATCATCTGTGCTCGTCCTCGTGCGAGACTTCTAGTGTTTTTCGATCCTTAAACCGACAGTCATCCGGATTACACCGTTTTAAGTGCATAGTAACTTGATTAACCATTAAGATGATAGTTAGCACACTTAAGCCGGTTTAATTTGGGCGGTTCTGTCACACCTAGGAACAAACAAGATCTAACGCGGAAGCAAACACGAAAAGCAGCGCGAGAAACAGCATGGTATACTAACACCGGTTAAACCAACGTGTGAAGAAGTACTCCACCGGTTCAACCGACATCACAGAGCCGGCAGCAGAGAAGAAGCACTCACCGGTTAAACCAACGCTACGGTTTAAACAGCATCGGTTCAACCGACGATAGTGCACCGGATAAACCGACAAAATCCAAAACGAACACCGGTGCAGTTGTCCAGAGAGACTTCAAAATGGACTAATGAACACCGGTTGATCCGACGTTCAACAAATCCTATACGCCGGTGCAATGATCCAAACCCCAAAACCCTAACAGCCAAATTTCACTCACCGGTTGATCCGATGCCCGTAAAGAGCTAAAACACCAGTGCAACCAGGCGAAGAGCAGAAAACCCTAACGTGCGAAAAACCCACTCACCGGTTGATCCGACACATACAACTTCAAAGCGTCGGTTCATCCGGTGATAGGAAAAAGCAGAGTCCAGAAGCGTTTTTCAGCCCGCGACCTTGGAAACTTCGATGATTGGAGGTTCAAATCAAATCCAAAGGAGCTCAAATTTTGTAGGCATGATCACAAAGGACATGTGAACATGTCCACGGAAGGAATCGACGAATCACTCCATGGTTTGGGAGAAATCGAAGAATTCCGACAAAAAACGGGGGTTTTCTTTAGAACGCCAAGAACTTTGATTCGAGTGATCTCGTGATTCCAGGGGGATTAGCACTAGGTTAGAAGTATTAGAATCACTACAAAGAGTCACTCGATCACCAGAAAACCACTCATCATCTCATGCTCAAGATTTATCGAAGGAAAATCGAATTCATCCAAAACAAAGCACAAAACGTACGAGATTGAATAGAATTCAAAACCCCGGAGGGCACAAGGAGGATTGGGCCTCCTTTCTCGATCAATCTCAGTACAAAAATCTCAACAATCTATCCCTAAAGTCCTAATCCTAGAGAGGAGAGGGAGGAACAGAGAGAAGAAGAGGAGGAGGGCGCTAGGAGAGAGGGCGGCGTGCTGTCCAGGCAAAAAGAGAGAGAGAGCAAGGGGGTGAGGGGGTATTTAACCCCATCAACTCTCAACCCGAAAGACTAAACTACCCCTAGACTCAATTAAACAATAGAAAGCCCGTAGGGGCAAAACCGGAAAAGATATATGGACTCATCCGACGGCCGAGGTTCTTTCTTCGAAACGAAGTCTTCTCCGCGATGCCGCCATGTCGATGAAGATCCAGTTCACGGTTTTGGGAGGGTCCACGAAACCCGGGTAGGTGGCTGGTTTTGAGAAAACCGCCAAAAACTCTACGCGCGGGAAGATTCCCGCCTCCACGCCGTGGCCCTAGACGTCGTTCCCGCTTCGGCCTTCTGACGGCCCTAGACGCCGCCCGACGCCCGTCACCTCCTCGCCCGCAGCGAGGCCCTAGACGCCCGTCGCCTCCGTCAGTCCCGAGACCGACGCCCGTGCCTCCACGACTTGGCGTCTTCTACCACCGTCCGCCTGCTTGGTTTTGTGGCGCAAACCAAGAAACCCGCCTTCCGTCGTCGCTTGCGCCCTCGATCCAGGTGTGGACGCCACAGCTGCCGCCCGGCCTGAGCTCCTCCACGGCTATTCTCCGTCGACACTCGACGCCCATGTACCTGCAACCAAAGACCAAGCGCACGATCACACCGCACGGTTGACAATTCACTCATCATAAGCAAGATAGAGTACTCAACATTCCTCACAACCACTGTCATGGAATAGTTCGCTCCTGTTGGCCAAGAACGGTCAGGAAAATGGGAAGAATTAATCATCCAAAAGATTTGAAAAATATAGGGAATTATTCTCTCCATATAGCACCCATAGAAAACAAAAGGTACACATCCAGCAGCAGAATCTCTCACTAGCTAGTTTATTGACAGTAGTGTTCCTATATCTTTCAACACACTATAGCTAGGCTACACATATCTATGCATGCCTTTGGAAAAATAACAATGCATCTACATCTAGCTAATTGGCCACGACTCCTAATTACTAGGCCCCATTGTAGTTAAGGAGAAGAAGAGATGGAGGCAGGGGACATGGAACTGCAGAGAGATGTGAGAGATGGCAGGCTGGTCCTACATTATTAGATAAGCACAGAGACATATTCTATACCATGCTATTGTTGGGTTTGCCATCATACTCAACTGCACTAGTTAATCCCTCCTAATGATCAAATCAAGCTCACAAATCGATTATACAAAGGCACCGTTGTTTTTCTATGTCCCCTCGCATATCATCCATTTTGATTACTATTATTTTCTCCCTGGCCCCCACTCTCTCTCTCTCTCTCTCTCTCTCTCTCTCTCTCTCTCTCTCTCTCTCTCTCTCTCTCTCTCTCTCTCTCTATCTGCCTACGTGTATAAATACCCCGCTCCTTCCCTCCCAAGTGCTGAGAAGAAGAAGAAGCACTCAACAAGAGCTTTCAAGAAGCTTGTAGCTCTACTTGCTTGGTCACAGTCTCACAGAAAAGCGGAGAGAGAGTGATCACCTAGAGATAGCAATAAAGTGGTAGAGAGGCATGGGAGTGGTGGACGAGGCAGAGCCAATGGAGAAGACGATGATAAGAGTGAGGGAGTTTGACGTGGCGAGGGACCTCCGGGCAGTGGAGGAGCTCGAGCGCCTGTGCCAGGCTGGCCTGTCTGGCGACCAAGGCTCTGACGACCCTGCCGCCGACCATGACGGCGCCGCAGAGAAGAAGAGGAGGAGGAGGGGCGGCAAGACGAAGAAGAAGAGAGGCATGTCGCTCTACGTCGAGCAGATCGGCGACCCGTTCGCCCGGGTGCGCCATGCGCCGGACCACGTCATGCTGGTAATAATTTCACTATACTCAGTCAGCCACAGCGTGCGCCCAGCAGCCGCCATTGGCGCTTCAGGTTGACCTTGCCCACGCATGACAGCGATGCTCATGGAGTGTGCCTCTGTGCAGGTTGCTGAGTACGGGGAGGGAGAAGAGGTGGTCGGAGTGATCAAAGCGTGCACCAGGATGGTGAGCCGAGGGAAGAAGAAGCAAAGCTCGAGCAGCTCGAAGCAGTTCGTCAAGGTGGCATGCCTCCTTGGACTCAGGGTGTCCCCCTCTCACAGGTGATTAAAGAACCAGACAATTAACCCGAGTTAATTACTAGTAGTGTACAGCAATCATCAGGTGCTGACACATTGCGCCGAGAGAGCAATGCGAGCAACCACCACGTGGGGATAGTGCACTGACAGGCCCTTTTGTGTCTCCGTGTCCGCAGGCGCCTCGGGATCGCGACGGAGCTGGTCCGGCGGGCCGAGTCGTGGTGCGCGGCGCGCGGCGCGGCGTACGCCACCATGGCCACCACCGCGTCGAACGCGGCGTCGCTCGCGCTCTTCGCCGGCCGCTTCGCGTACGCGCCGTTCCGGCGGCCGGTGTTCCTCGGCCACCCCGTGCACCGGCACCGGGCGCGCGTCCCGCGCGCGCACCGCGTCGTGCGCCTGCCCCCGCCGCTCGCCGCGGCCGCCTACGCCGCGCTGCTCCCGCCCTCCGCCGCCGAGTTCCTCCCCGCCGACCTCCCGGCGCTGCTCAACCACAAGCTCACGCTCGGCACGTACCTTGCCATCGAGCGCGGCGGCGGGCCCGAGGACCCCGCGCGGCCGCCGTCGCTCGCGCTGCTCAGCGTCTGGGACGCCACGCGCTCCCTCCGCCTCCGCGTCGGCGGCGCGCCCACGCTCCTCCGCGCGTCGCTGGCCGCGGCGCGCGCGCTCGACCGCCACGCGCCGTGGCTGCAGGTGCCCTCCGTGCCCGACATCTTCCGGCCGTTCGGCACCTACCTCATGTACGGCCTCCGCATGTCCGGGCCGGAGGGTCTGGCGCTCCTCCGCTCGCTCTGCCGCCACGCGCACAACGTCGCCCGCAAGAACCCGGCGTGCGCCGTCCTGGCGGCCGACCTCGGCCCCGAGGACCCGGCCGCGGCCGTCGTGCCGCACTGGACCAAGTTCTCCTGCGACGAGGACGTCTGGTGCATCAAGAAGCTCGGCGCGACTGCCGGCGGCAATGCCGCCGGCGACGACACCGAGGACGACTGGACGACGTCGCCGGCCCCCGGAGTCCTGTTCGTGGATCCACGGGAATTCTGAATGTTGGCGCAATGTAAACAAGTTTTGATTTTTTTTATTTTCGTTTTACGATCGTGTAGATACATCATACATACGTGGACATGATGCTGCAACTCAATGCAAAAATTGCATTGCATTTAGCAGACTGTACCCCAAGTACAATTAGAGTAGCAACAGACGTTAATCGGCTGTACCTCTGAAAGTCTGTACTTCTGAAGAGCGATTGGCGGTCATTTTCAAGTGAAATGGCCATCCATCTCTCAAAGATGCATAGAAGAGTCAGAGCAGAATATGCTTCAATTGGGTCTCTTGTATAGCCGTAAACCATAGGTGATTATTTTAGCTCAGTATTCAATGGAAATTCAGTATGAACAAAATTTATTGGTTTAAGATTTACAATGAACTAACATCAGCAGGGACTGGAGACGACTGCAACCTGCCTACATTCATCAATAAGGATTACAGAAGCAGATCATCAGCAACCTACTCTAACCACCTGGGGTCCTTGATTTGAAGAAAATAATTACAATCAGGTGCTGTCATGAAGAATTCATAGTCTACGTCATTGACCGATCGATCTAGTGTAAGCCACAGCATGTCTTCTACATGCTGAATATTCCGGTAATGCTCTTGTTTCTGCAACCTACCCTTGATCAAATCTCTGAATCTTGAAAACAAAAAAGCTTCCATGCAGCAACTTGATGGGTCCAGTTCAGTGCAGCTCACAAAAGGAAAGTGCCAATTTCGAGATAATGTTGTAACCAACCCCAGATAGCATATAAAGGGACTCCAATACTCAATTCCTTTATACCCAATTGCAGGCAGTACATATCTTCCAGAGGCCACTGGCCAGGCCCTACTTGAAATCTAAACTAAGGCTCTGTATCCTTTGGTTTTCCAAAACCTGGAAAAGAAACATGTACAGTTGGCCATTACCATCTAACAATCACTTCTCTAACCCCATTCGCATAGACCGCATAAAAAAGAACTGCAAAGCAAGAGACAAGCAAGCTATTAATTTGGTAGAAAGGGATTAATCTGTACCATGAGAGCAAAGATAAATATAACTGCAACAAGTTTGCAACTTGCAAGTGACACCGGACATCAGTATAGCAGTCAGGAATGTGATTCTGGAATGCAATGTCCTAGAGTAAATGCAGCCACATGTCAATGCCTCACTGGGATGATTAGAATGACATGCAGCATATCAATGCTAACTTACAGGCAACCGTAGGCAGTTCATTGTTCAAGCATAAACCAGAAAATATTCTACATGCACCAAGAAAAAAACGCGATTGTTTATGTCAAATCTGCTGTATGTTTTTTAAAACTATTCACAGAACATTCTTTGCAGTTGCCTTGGTCTAAAGAGCTTCAATAGATAGGAGCTCACAAATTAAAGGCAAGCACAATTTTGCTGGCTATCGTATGCAGATTGGGAATAAACATATGAATTCGTCCTGATGCCCACTGGATCTAATAAACACTGTAATGTTGACAAGAATATGCATAATCGGTCCAATCTGCTTACATAACACTATGCAACAATATCTAACAACGACTGCAATTGGACAGGGATAAGCAAAATATCAGTCCAATCAGTTAGTGAACCACTTAAGCAAAACAGAATAGAACTTCTTATAAAAGGAACAAATAAATAAGAACAGTCAGCTTTAGGTCACCTTGCAGGAACGAGGAATGCACCCAAATAAAAGAGAAAACAAATGGCTAGTAATAAATTACCAAGGCTAGAAAGAACAAACGAATAAAGAGAAGCTAAAGCCAAACAAATATCAGTTGATGAAAAGTATTCCGCAATTGGAAACTTTATTTGACACACTCCAATGGGCAAAGATACTAATACATCTGAAATAGTAATTTACGGGAGAAGACTAAACACAAAACTTTATTTTTCTCAGTGCATTTCAATTATATACTAATATCTGAAATCACAAACTACAAAATGCATTTCGAATCACTGATACCTATCAGCTATGAGCCTATGGCCCTTAGATAACATGAAAGACACACACCATGCTGAGCAGTGAGCTGGGCTGGATGGTAACAGCTGAAGGAGATGAACTTAAGGAGAAATGAGTCAGGTGACCATGGACTTGGAGGAAGAAACTTGGTGGAGACTGGATTGGTCTCATTCCTTCTTATTGATTTCCCATTAATATGACAAATCAGATAAAGAGTAGACCGAACCCAAATAGAAGGATATGCATCCAACTAATATAGCCATGAGGATACGCATACATGCTGCCAACTCCTTGCCTCAGCTAGCCCTAAGGGTGGCTGTTGCTCCTTGTGGTGTGGGTATCCATGCAGATGATACAATATCTGTCAACTAAACTTGTTACTGTTAGAAATTAGACACTTCACATGGCAGACATAATAGGATTTGGGAACAAACTCTTCCTGATCAGATCTGCCTTGGTCCTCTTCATGGGTACTTGGTTCAGACATTTGGATTTGCTAAGCTTGTGGTTCAAAAAACTCCAAAATATCAGTCAGAAAAGCCAAAGTCATCTATAGAATCTGACTCATCCAAATGAAGTTGTTAGTTTAGGCAACAGACATACAAAAGAAACCACAAAAAAAATATTGAATTTTTGCAGATTTTTAGTTTCTGCTAGGTATTTTAAAAAGCTTGTTTTTCTGAATTTTTCTTCTGTCAAGAAAGATGGCAATGCTGCCTGGCGCCTCAAGCCTCTTCTCACTTATCTTGAGATAACACCTAGGTCAAGTTCCATGAAAAATCTCTCTGGATGATTTGTTATAGATGTTTAGCCATTGCACGACTTAGTTTATTAATTACAACTGAACTAACAATACCTGCAGATATGCCTTCTTTTGAGCATCTTTTCAGGCAACGTAAGTCAGGCAATGCGCTTGAGGTGTGCCTGAATGATGCCTTGCACAGTTCCACGTTGACCTGCCCTGCAGTTTTCAGCATAGCAATGTTGCGCTTTCCCCCCAATTTTTACAGTCGACAAAGGTTAGGATAATCATCTCATACTTGTTAACTAATGAGAATATAGATTGCACATATGTCAGAACTGTGATCATGTTGCTTAGTATTTGTCAGGTACTAAGAAAGAAACATGATACGTTTCAGAACCAGAATAACAATGCTCTACTATGATGCCTATCCCCTCAAGATGAACAACAGCCGCTTAAGAATCATGGAAGCAGTTGATACTTGCTTGCATCTACAATTTTACATAGCTCCAAACAATTCGATACTTGCTTTGAATATAGCATGATAAAAGGCAAGCACACAACACTCTGATGACACAACTGGAAATCACACATAATATTTGCAGCGATTTGCAATCAGTCGAGCCGGCGGAGGAGATACTCGACTTCAACGTCCTTCGTCAATGGCATCACCCACTGGTCATACAGCTTCGAGAGCACTGTAGGATCGACCTTGCATTCGCTGTCACTAGCAGTGACTTGTTGCTTGCCGGCATTGACCTCCAAGGTGACGTCCTGTCCAAAGGTCCTGGCTTTCTTCTCTACTCTCTTCTTGACCTTCTCTTCGACTGCCTTGAATGTGAGCAGATCCATCAGAGAATTGCTGTCCTGCATCGACAGTGAGATAAAGCATAAATTATTCATGTTCTGGAGTTTAACATCTAAAGCACTTCAAAGCAGATAGACGAGAAAAAACCATGCATTACAATAATTCCTACAAAGTAGTAGAATAGGACATGAAAATGTACAGCAGTCAATATATGAGATTGTGAGTTTGTGACAAAGAACATAGAAATACAAAGCTAGCCGTTTGAAGGGAAATCTAAGCTGATTTCTTAGTTGAACTTCAACTATTAAGGTTCACCAGTATACATAGCCCTCGGGAACACCAGATGTTTTTTATATTGCCAGCAAATAGACCAATTCTGTATGGATAAGGTAATTCAGGGAGGCAGAGAATGTGATGTTCAGTAGATTAACCTTTGCTTGTATCAGTGGACTATAATCCTGAGGAGCGTCTTGGAACTTCACCTCAGCAACATATTTGCCAATATGGATTCTTCTTGATAGAACCTACAAGAAAAGAACCTCGTACTTTACAGGCATACATCAATTTTGAAGTATACAATCCCGCATTTTGCAAATATTCTTATAGTAAAAGAAATTCTAACATGGAATTCATACCTGCAGACATGCAAAATCCAACGCAACTGTTTCTGCATAGCTACCATCGTCTCCATCAACAGTGAATAAGGGGAGCAGTTCATCGAAATACATCTTCCAAATCGCATCATTCACAGTGACCAACGAGGCTAAAGGGTGCAAAACCTAATAACAAAGCAATAGAAGCTCAGATCTCTGTGATTATCACTATCAGTTCTTGATATTGTATGGTTAATGACTGATGAGTACCTTTGGGGGACTCTTGGTAGGAAAGAGAGGCAAGGGAAGACCCTGAGGGAAGAATGGGACATCTTCTGGCTTTTGATAATGTCCAGCCTATGAGAATTAAAAATGTATTGAGATTGTGTTCGGGATTGCACAAAACAAAAATGGTTGACTGCTGCAGTATATGAAAATTCACAGATGAATTGAGATTTTGTAGGAGATGGCACAGCAATGGTGTATATTGCAGTATATGTGCCTCCATAACCAGAAGCATCTGTGGCTCTGTGCTAGACAGCTTAACTAAGAAGATATTGTTAATCTGTCTTGGCTTGCCAGGTTTGGACACAATACAATCGACAAATGAGAAAACAAACGTTTTGACCTTTTCCATGTCCAGTAAAGTATCAATAAGCAATGATTAATCACATTACATTTTAGCCAACACGTCCTTGGTTAGATGACTTGATCAAGTGAATAGAGACAAGATCAAGTACCAAGTTGAGCTGCCCTGCAGTTTTCAGCATAGCAATGTTGCGCTTTCCCCCCAATTTTTACAGTCGACAAAGGTTAGGATAATCATCTCATACTTGTTAACTTGAGAATATAGATTGCACATATGTCAGAACTGTGATCATGTTGATTAGTATGCTGAAACCTGCAGGGCAGGTTTGGAAATGCAATTTACTTTTCTTGCCTTGTGAATTTGAATCAAGTGAATAGAGACAAGATCAAGTACCAAGTTGTTTGAATCAACAAACAGTGGAAAGCCAAGTGGAGACGCTGGGTTACGCCTGAGGTTTTGACGGTTTCAAGAGTGTGGACTGTGGGTGGGTGCTGCGGTAGTGCTTTCGGCTTTGCTGCCGTCGTCGAGTGGAGTGGTGGTTTTGTTGTCTAGAGTTTGAGTAGAGTTGTGTGGCCGTGCTGATGTCCCAATCCAACCGCCCGGTGTCGTCTTTGTTGTTGTTTTGTTGTACCCAGTCTGGACGTTGTTCCTTCTTTTTAATATAATCGGCAGCTCTGCCTGGTTCGTTTCAAAAAAAGAAAAAAAGTGGGGAAGTGCCAACAGAACCCAAAGAACCAAAGTCCATATCTAACCTGGTAAGATGGTTTCACCGAGGAAAGCCATCATGCATACAATTACAGGGGGGGGGGGGGGGGGGGAGGCAGCTACTGCTTTAATAGTTTGATCAGACCTAGGGCCTGTTTGGAACACTCTAGATTCTAAAGTCCAGCTATGGATCCAAACATTCCTGATTTTACCATAGATTATGGAATCCAAGAATCTGAGCAAACCTAACTTCTTGCTGATTCTAAAGTCTAGAGGGATCCGAACAGAGCCCTAATTGCATTTCGTGAGACAAAAATAGGTAATTGACCACATTATAACAGTATAAAAAAAGATAGATGCAGCCTGATCAATAACTTTAGAAAACAGTGATTTTGCCCCCTCCAGTGCTCCACTGGGTTCATCCGGCTAATGCAAATCTCAATAGAGCAAACTGATGGAACAAGCGAGGCACGAAAAAGAAAAGCTTGCCTTTGCGTTGAGGGCCTCTGCTTCCCGGACGAAGAACTCGACAAGAGAGCGGCCTCCCGCCCCGCCGCCGCCAGGCGCGTAGGCCGCCGCGTTGCGCGGGTGCCTAGCGCGCTCGATGAGTGCAAACACCACCGAGTCCTCCAGCCGGACCAGCGCGTCCCGCACCGCGGCCAGGCTCAGCTGCTCGCCCCCCGCCGCGTCCATGGCGAGGAATGGGATCGGATCGTGAACTGCGGGATGGTTTTGAGGGCGCAGAAGGGAAAGGAGGGTGCTTTGGGCCTTTGGCACGGTGGTGGTGGATGATGGGGAATGTCAGTTAGTCCACAAGTCTTTTTTTTTTTAAAGGAAGTCCACAAGTCCACCCCGGAGGTGGAAGTGGTCAGACGTCACTCCTGCGTGGACGCGTGAGAAAGCATGACTCCTCTCCCTCGATGCGTTGCGTGGACGCGTGGGAAAGCATGGTTCAGTATTGGCAATAGTTCCAGTATTTTAATTTCTAGAAGATTTTTCTTAAAAAAATTAGATGACAGTGTTTTAATTTCTTAAAAAAATTAGAAGGTCTTTGAAAACCCAACACTGCATTGTAAAAAGTTTCAAGCCCGCGTCGCTCCTCCTCGGGGCGGCTCGGGCGGACACCCAACGCCCGCCGCCGCCGCCCCCTAGCACCACTCCCCACCCCTCGCCGTCGCCAGAGCGGCCGCCGGAAGTCCGCGCGGCCGCAAGGAAGGCGGCGGCGGGGCTCCGCCCCCCTCCCTTCTCCTCCTTCTCCCTCCCTCGCGCACTCCGTTATGGTGGTCCTGTCAATGGCGTGCGGATGCACCTGTGCGCAGCGGCGCGGACCGGCGATGGTTCGCGGCCGGATACACCCCGTGTGAGCCCGAATCCGCCCATGCGGCCGCCTGATCTGCTCTCCTGGGGTCTCTACGCGGCGGGGCTCTGCGGCTGCGATGGGGCCTGGTTGCGGCGGCGCTGCACGCTGCCTGTGGCCGGCGCGGCGGGCCTCGGCATAGCTCGGGCCTCCGCGCGTCGGGGCGCTGTGGCGACGGGCCTGGTTGAGGCGGTGGCTTCCGCGGCCTGCCCACGTGCGGCATGACAGCGACGGCTCCCGCGGCCGGGGTGCGACGGCCCTCTACACGGCGGTTGGCGCGGTGGGTGCGGCCCGTCGGCGCACGGAGGCGGCACGCGGGGCAGGCGGCGGCGGCGGCTTGGGCACCAGTCCTGGCGGCCCGTCGGGGCGCGGTCCTGGGGGCCTGCAGCAGTTTTCGGCGATGGTTGGCTGCGGCGGCAACTAGGCCGGCGGGTGCGACGGCCTGGCTCCTCTAGCAGAGGCTTGGGTGCGGCGGCCAAGCGACGGCGCAGCAGCTTGTGGTGATGGGTGCGACGGCCGGGGCTGCTCTACGGCGTCCTTCTGACCGCGAGGATGTCTGGCGTCGGTGGTGACCGCCAGAATACCGGATCCGGACCCTCCGCGGCCGGATCTGGGGGCGCCGTTTTGGTGGCATCGGCAGTGTTGGCGACCTGCAGCGGCGTTCGACGGGCCGGGGTAGCGGCGGGCGGCCACGGCGGTGGCTTTCTGCGACGCGCCAGGGAAGCGGCGGCCAGGTGGTCTCCGGTGGCCAACAGCGTGCCGGAGTTCCCAAGCTCATGCCCGCCTCCGGCTCGCGGCGAGGGCCAGCTTCTTCGACGCGGGTGAAGACGGCGGTGGCCGTTGAGGGCCTCGGTGACTCGCGTGCGGCAGCGGCGGCAGGAAGGCGGTCTGCGCGAGGTGCGAGGAGGCACGTCCGTAGGCGGCGCCCCCGTGTAAGGCCTTCCACGGTCGTGGTCCTGGGAGTTTCAGGTGGGGTACGTGTTGTGGTGCAGATGGGATGCTCTGGGCGAAAACCTTTGCCTGGATTGCTGGCAGCGATGACGGCAGCGTCTTAGGGCGTCGTTTTCCCCGTCAGGGGCGTCATCTTGGATCTCCATCCCTGCGGCACGGGTTCTCTGGGTGAAACCCCTGTCCAGTTCTTTGGACGAGCGACGGCGGCGTCACTAGCGTCGTCCCCTCCTTGGAGGCGTCGTCTCTTGAGACCCAACTCTGCTCTGGCATTCCCAGTGACGACGGCTCATGGAAGGCCCCTTTCAGTGGTGGAGTCGCACAGTCTTGTGCAGGTTGGC
The DNA here is from genome assembly GCF_016808335.1 of Panicum virgatum. NCBI lineage: Eukaryota > Viridiplantae > Streptophyta > Magnoliopsida > Poales > Poaceae > Panicum > Panicum virgatum. The sequence continues at coordinate 6,320,892 of NC_053145.1, forward strand.
GAGCTTCATGGGGGTTGCAAAGCTCGCGCGGTGGCATTCGCACCCCTAGTGGCGGTCAAGGGTTTTCTCACTTCGTCGGTGTGGCTGCTGGCAGCGGACCGTGGCGGTTGGCGTTGCTTGGCAACTGTTAGTGCGGTGCGGGACAACGTCAGGCGACGGCGCTTGCGGCATCGACATCGTGCGACGACTTGGCTTGCAGCAGATTGCGGCGGGTGGCTCAGCTCTGCTGGACTACTTCGGTGTGATTCATCATCAGAAGACGGCGCAAGTGACTACCTTGGCTTGTTGTCATGGCGGCGGGAGTCTTTTGCGCGGGTGGAGCAACGAGGTGATGTTGGTCTTTGGTTGGGGCATGGCTGTTCTTTGGAAGCTCTAGGAAGCGGGGCAACTCCGCTTCTATCCTAATGGTGACTTCTGAAACGGATCTGTGACGTGGAGTGCTGTGGCGGACGTGGCAAGGCTTGCCTTTGCGAGACTGCGAGGCAACCTGTGAGAGGTCCGGATCTGGTGTTTTCATCCTGTCAGGTGGAGTGTGGTTTCTGCAGCGGTACTTCGGAGATGGGTCCCGCATGACGGTGGCCTTTTGGTGTGGTGCGGTCTTCTTCTCTAGGTTCTCCGTTGACGCGAGGTCACAGCGGGAGTTCGGCGGCGGCTTTCTAAGAGTGTCTGTTGGTGGACGTCGCGCGCCTTATTGTTGTCGTTCCGTATGGCTGTGTTCTTTTTTCTTTTCCCTGTATGTAGTCTTCCATGACTATCTACTTGTATTCACTCCTTCTTTATCAATGAAATGGCCACCATCTTGTGCCGGTTCGTTCAAAAAAAAAATCTAGGCAGAAAACCACGGTGGTGGTAGATGAGGGCCAGGACCCTGTCTATAATTTTAAGGGCCCTGGACGAGAAAGAAATTAAGGGTCTGTTGAACTAATTTTTAGTGTGAAAATCACAGTATATAGTGAATAATAAAATTACTTTGCAATATATATATAGTTCAATTAAAATATAACAATAGTATAATAAAAAACTAACAATAGTATTGCTTACTTTGATTGTGTTGTTGTCTTGCTAGTTCCCGCTCACCGTGCGCGGTGTGGAGCAAATCAGATCGCAGCGTCATCTCCTTTAGTCCTCTACTCCTCTCCGGCCTCCACTCTCAAGCAGACCAGCAGATCGTCCATTGGCTCGTCGCAGCCTGCCTGCAACTCATGGTCGTGATCGTATCTTGTGGCGGCTGGCGGCGGCAGAAAACGAAGCATCGCTACTCTACAACTGCAAGTCTCGGAGCAGCCTCACCCTCACGTCATGGCCTGAATCTGGTCTCCTGGACGAGTGATTTGGCCTAATAGGTTTTCAATTAAAGACTTATTATATCTACTTACATATATGACTTTGGGCTCATGGGTCCCAGTGGTCGCACCTGCCGCCCACCCCCTAGAGCGGGGCCTGATGAGGGCGACTGTTGGTGAAGTATTGATTTTTAGAGAGAAATAAAAAAATATATTTGTTTTGGAAAAAAAATAAAAAGTGCCATATATTTGCCATGCACGATGTAAAATTATAAAAAAAACATATGAGCTTAATTTTAGATCCATGGAAGAAACTCTTGTACTTTAACATCACGGATGGGTGATCCTCGGCCCATTCCTGAATGTAGATGCAAAGAGACCGAAGTTCGAAGAGTTGATGCGGGTCATAATACGTTCTATGAGAAATAGTTATGTAGAGTCTAGAGACTAGAGATGACCGTTCCTCTCGTGGTTCAATGTTTTCCTTCTAAATACATATAGATAATCGTATAAACTAAAGGATCTTCACCCAAACACAACAAAAAGTATATAACAATTAGTCAATTACGTTGATAAGAGAACAAATCGCCTTTTTCCCGATGATAACTAAAAGTAGTTGTTCGTTATATTATGCTTAGATTACTACACATCGATGGAAAGACACGGCAACAAAAAATGTTAATGAGAAGCAGCAATGCAATGTCAATCATAAACGATGTAAACAATGTTGGAGGAGCAGAGTGCGGTGAGTGGGAGCGCTTAGCCCACGCGCCCAATACCCTTTTCATCCCTTTTTGTTCCAACGTCGGCCTACTTCTTATCAGCTGCCTACCTATCAGATTGGCATGTACCAAAAACGGTGTGAACAATGTTGGAGGAGCGGAGTGCGGTGAGTGGGAGCGCAAGCACGGCGACGCTGAGCCTGCCCAGCCACCCCAGCACCTCCTCCTCTCCCCTTACTCGGCTTCCAGCTCGCGCAAAAGCTCGCCGACCCGCCATGGCCGCCGCCACCAAGAGCTCGATGCCAAGCCACCACCCTGACCTCGATCCGTCCTAGCTGACCCCAAAAACCAGTTGTCCTCGTCTCCCTGGTGCTCCTCCCCCTCTTCTCACCGGCAAGCCCCCCACCGGATTTCGCCCCCAACCACAACAGCTACAGCCAAGGATCCAATTGCGAGTCCCCAATTCTTTCTAGGGTTGTTAGTGCAAGAACTCAGAGACCCTGTTGTAAATAATAACTTTGACTCTCAAACTCATAAAGCTAGTTTGTTGGATAGTATAAACATATGGAGAGTGACGGTTGGCTAAATGGATAGGATAGCTAAATAGTAATTGGACAGTAGAATTTGACTAGTTTTTTGAAGATGCTCCCATGGTTGACCTCTCTGCCTTGCACCCACGTCCGCCTTTTCACTGTGCCTGTTTGCCGCCGAAAGATCATATGAAGTATGACTATCAAAATTAACCTTATCTGGCTAAGAGCATCTCCAACAAAACTTGTATCCTATTTTGTAAATATAGAGTTTTAGCAGGCTTCTAAAAAGATAGATAGCTTTCCAAACCATGGGGAAACCAACAGACTGGCTAAAATCTGGAGAATGTATATTCAAATGAGTCCACGTAAGATCCTGACCCACTCCTTTAGTCCCACGCTGGCCCACGCTCAGAACCGATAGAACGGATCGTCTTCTCGCTACGAACGCCGCCGCCGCGAAGGCACGGGCAACCGTGAAGCCACGAGCAACCGCGACGGGCTGCTGCATCACGCCGCTGGCAGGGAGCGGCTCCATGGCGGCGGCGGGAACCCGAGGGAGGGGCGGCGGCGGGAGCTCGAGCGAGGAGCGGTGGCGGGATCCCGAGTGTAGCACAGCGGCGGGCCAGCTTGACGACGGCGGGAGCTCAAGGGGTGGCGCGGCCGGCAGGAGCTCGAGGGAGGGTTGGCGGCGGGACCCCAAGGCAGTGCAGTTGTGGGCCAGCTCGACGGCGGTGGGATCCCGAGGGTAGCGCGGCGACGGGCCAGCTCGACGGCAGCACGTGTGCCTGGCGGAATCATGCGGGAGGGCGTTTTGCGAGCGGATGTGCGTCCTGCAAAAATGCAGGGCGGCGGCGGACGGATACAAGATGGGATGAAGAACGGAGGGGGATAGACTTTCTGTTGGAATCGGGTTTTGGACCGTTCTTTTTTATTTTTACAGATGGAAGGCCAGATACAAATTATGTTGGAGATGCTCTAACAAATGTGTTGTCCAATCCAATAGATTCAAATATATTTCAAAATATACGATCACTAATCAGTTTTAAACATTGAACATCAAGATACTTATAATTGATGAACCGATAAAGATTACAAATAAACCAAAAAAAAGTTGGGCATCCATATGTGGCTCCATGCTACATGCTACATGCGCCCTACACGCAAAAAAGCGGCATTCTTCCTCCGTCCCATCTACCTATCTAAAGATGAAAGTGGATCGAATTTGTATGAAAATGAATTTTAATATTTTAGATATCCATCTCCATATTTCCTTCCCACTTTCTTCCCATCAGATTTGTACGGAAACAAATTTAAATATTTAAAATATTCATCTTCCTATTTACTTCCGTTTCCACTTTCCCGCCTATCTGTGCTGGGCTGTGCATCTCACCAACCCTGCTCTGTCTCCGCACGCCACGACAGAAACTGCCACGTGCCACTGTGCCAGGCGCCATTCCCCCGCGTGGCGAGCAGTGTGAACTGCAAGCAACATGTGCGAGTGCGAGATGCCCGCGAAGAGATGCCCCAGCCACGTCATCCGTTGTCTTGATTAGGATTTATATAGGACCTTACTTTTACTATAATCGCGCGATTGGATCGAGAAACACGTTCTCCGTTGGGTGTTCGAGGTTCACACAGTGGGGCGGCAGCGGACTGTTGGTGGTGGTGGTGGTCGGTCCTCTTCGCCGTCAAGGTAGTAAAAGAAAGGTCGTGGAGATTCACGGTTCACATGACCGGCGGCTTCTGCTCGCGTTCGGCGCCATTTCCGAGAGTTTACCGTACCCGCTCCGCTCCGCCCCGCCAATAAATCCCCCCCCCCCCCCCGGCCCCCGTGGGCGAAATTCCTCGACGGATCGATCTTGATTTCTCGCCGCCGTCCGCGCATCTCTGCCACCGCCGCCGCCACCTGCCTGTTTGGGAGGTTGCCAGGCCGCGCGCCCATGGCCGTCACCGTGTGCGTCACCGGCGCCGGCGGCTTCATCGGGTCTTGGATCGTCAAGCTCCTCCTCGACCGCGGGTACGCCGTCCGGGGCACCTCCCGCCGCGCAGGTACGCGCTGCTGCTCCCTCCCCCTCCTCTTCCACCGCCGTCCCCCAAAATCCTTTCTTGCGCCCGGAATGGGGGCTGACGGGTTCTTCTTCCTGGCTGTCGGGCGCGGTTCGGCGGCCGGATCTCGGTTCGCGGCGCAGATGACCCCAAGAACGCGCACCTCTGGGCGCTCGACGGCGCGGCGGAGCGCCTCACGATGCTGCAGGTGGACCTGCTCGACCGGGCCAGCCTCCGCGCCGCCTTCGACGGCTGCGACGGCGTCATCCACACCGCCTCGCCGATGCACGACAACCCCGTTAGTGCCGCCGCCGATGAGCTCGGATGAGAACACCCCTTGATGCAGCGGAAAGATAAGCTGAAGTGTTTTTCTTTCTTCCTCCCCACCTGTTATTAGGAGGAGATCATCGAGCCAATTATCGCCGGGACGCGGAACGTCGTTGAGGCCGCGGCCGACGCCGGCGTGCGGCGCCTGGTGATCTCCTCCACCATCGGCACCATGTACATGAACCCGCACCGCGACCCCGACGCGCCCCTGGAGGAGTGGAGCTGGAGCGACCTCGAGCACTGCAAGAAGACCGCGGTAAATTAAGATCGGGTCTTTTCTTCACCCCCAAAATTCACCCGCCAAGTAAAGAAATGGCATCTGACGCCCGTTGGAATCCGCAGAACTGGTACTGCTACGCCAAGACGATCGCGGAGCAGAGCGCGTGGCAGGCGGCGCGGGCGCGGGGCCTGGACCTGGCGGTGGTCATCCCGGTGGTGGTGCTCGGCGAACTGATGCAGCCAAGCATGAACACCAGCACCCTGCACATACTCAAGTACCTCACCGGCCAGGCCAAGGACTATGTCAACGAGTCGCACGCGTACGTGCACGTCAAGGACGCCGCCGAGGCGCACGTCCAGGTGCTCGAGGCACCCGGTGCCGGAGGGCATCGCTACGTCTGTGCCGAGCGGACTCTGCACCGCGGCGAGCTGTGCCGCATGCTCGCTCAACTCTTCCCGGAGTACCCTATTCCGACGAGGTATGGCAATGCATTGCTTACTGATTCTTGGAACTGGTGCTACTCTGGAGCATGAGTCACTGCTAGCTTGCTTCATTCAAGGGGCTTAAGTAATCTGATGGAAATTGCAAAAATTCACTAGCATGATTTGGGAACATTGAAGAATTCTGCAAGTCTGTCTTGGATTGTTCATCTGAAGAAATTGCAAGAATTCACTAGCATGGTTTAGGAACATTCAAGAATCCAGCAGGTCTGCTCGGATTATTCTAACATTGGAATTCAGCACCGTATAATCTGAAATCTGAATAAATCTATACTGAAGATGGTTTCTAAGTAACCAAGTTGGTTTGAGTGCTAAGAGCATCTCCAAGAGTCTTTCTAAATTTCACTCTCTAAATTTTCACTCTCTAAATTATCATTTGGAGAGTCATGGACATAAAAATCGCTCTTTATACATCTTCACTCTCCAACATCTTTTTTATATCTTGTTTACACTCTAGAGAGCCATTTTCGCTATCTATCTTTGGCTAGCGAGAAATCCGGAATAAATGATGGCTATATTTGGATAACCACTTAGAGAAGCTCTTGGAGGCTATTTTTCCTTCAAAATCTCTATTCCTAACAATTAGGATGGATATAGAGTCTCTTAGCGTTGCTCTAATAAGTACTCCCTCCGTTTCAAATTATAAGTCATTCCAAGAATCTTGGAGGGTCAAACCATCTCAAAGTTTGACCAAAATTATAGAGAGAAACACAAAAATTTATGACATCAAATAGGTATACTATGAAAATATAGCTAACAAAGAATCTAATGATACTTAATTGGTATCATAAATATTATTATCTTGTTATATAAATTTGGTCATACCTGAAAAACTTTGACTCTCCAAGATTCTTGGAATGACTTATAATTTAGAACGGAGGGAGTAGCGAATAGTTTAGAAAGGTCGTTTGGTGGGTGTCCATGGATCAGAGATCTCGACTGAAGGCTGCAGCTGCAGAATACTTGCATAGTCAAATGTGTATTTATGGAATTGATGTCATGCACAGAATTCACTAGCATGATCTAGAAACATTGAAGAATTCACTAGCATGATCTAGGAACATTGAAGAATTCACTAGCATGATCTAGGAACATTGAACAATTCGGCAAGTCTGCCTCGGATTGTTCATCTGAAGAAAGCGCAAGAATTCACTAGCATGATTTGACATTGAAGAATTCAGCACACACCCTTAGGAAGTTAGGAACATTGAAGAATTCAGCAGGTCTGCTCGGATTGTTCTAACATTGGACTTCAGCGCCGTATAATCTAAAATCTGAATAAATGAATACTGAAGACGGTTTCTGAGTAACCAAGTTGGTCTGGGCGCTAATGAGTAGCGAATACTCTAGTTTAGAAAGGTTGTTTGGTGGGTATCCATGGATCAGAGAACTCGACTGAAGGCTGCAGCTGCAGAATACTTGCATAGTCAAATGTGTCTATGGAATCGATGTCGTGCACAGAATATTTCGGAGTCACGTAGTCAAATTGACACCCATTGATAGAAAACTCTGACATTCAGAATTCATTAGCTACATTTTGTGAATGTTCATGCATTTGTTATGCATAAGTGTCCTTCATTACATATTTGTGCTTGCAAGTATGCACACTGATCCTGAAATCATTTACTTATTTTTAAGATATTAAGGCATACATGGTGTTTGGATCCTGAAATTTCTTCAAGACAAAACAATCGCTTCACTTAGAAAGCACTCTAGTTACAGTTCTAACCCACTGGCTGCATGCTACTTCTGCAGGTGCAAGGATGAGGTGAATCCACCAAAGAAGGGCTACAAGTTTACAAACCAGCCTCTGAAGGACCTAGGCATCAGGTTCACACCTGCGCATGAGTACCTCTATGAAGCAGTAAAATCCCTGCAGGAAAAGGGTTTTCTCTCCAAGGCTTCTGTCACAGAGGTAAAAAAAAAAAAGGTACAGTATAGAGAATTTGAGATCACTGAGCATTCAGAGTGCTATCAGAGTTTGCATTTCATACATTCAACTATTCTAAAGATCATAAGCAAAATGAGAAAAACAAAACACTGACACATATTTGACAACATAATAAGCATTGTACTGATGCACATTCACTGTCCTTGCTGTGGTGTTTGTTTGTTGCAGGTGACTGAAAGTAGCAGTTCCCCGCCTCAAAAGTTGCGACTGACGACGTTGATTTCAAACCTTTGACAGATTTGCACACGAAGTGACCATTTAATACGCCGATTATCATAATAAGTGTAGTGGTTCATTTGATTGGTTAAATTTTTGGTGGACTGCTCTTATAAGGCCTATGAAACTTAATTTTGTACGCTATACCACTCTGCCATGCGTCAAATCATTCCTCAAATTTAATTTTTACAATGAAAACGATCGTTGAAGATTGGCTAGATGGATAGCTAAATGGTAATTGAAGAGTGGAATTTAGCTAGTTTTTTGAAGATGTTTCCGTGGTTGACCTCGCTACACTGCACCCACATCCACCTTTTCACTGTGCCTGTTTGCCGCCGAAAGATCATATGAAGTGAGATTATCAAAACTAACCTTATCTGGCTAACAAATGTGTTGTCCAATCCAATCGATTCAAATTAAATATTTCAAAATATATGATCACTAATCAGTTCTAAACATTAAACATCAAGATACTTGTAATTGATGATCTGATAAAAACTACGAATAAACCAAAATAAGCCAAGAGAGAGAGAGAGAGAGAGAGAGAGAGAGTTCGGCTTCCATATGCGGCTCCATGCTGGCGTGCGTCCTACAACGCTAAAGGCTGAAAGCGGCATTCTTTTTCTAATGAAGAAGCAATCAATCTCCACATGTTTGGTTCGATCATGTTGACCAGGGTTGTTGGCAATGTTAATAGCTGATTTGTTATCACACCAGAGCTTCATAGAATTGGCCTCCAGGAGTTTTAACTCAGTTAAAAGATTTTTAATCCTCAAAAGTTCACTTAGACTCTGTGACATAGCCCTATACTCAGCCTCTGCAGTAGAGCGTGATACCACAGGTTGTTTCTTACTTCTCCAAATCACTAAATTGCCACCAACAAATACACAATAGCTCGAAGTTGATCTTCTGTCATCAAGACAACTCGCCCAGTTTGCATCACAATAACCCTCCACATCCATATGTCCATTTTTCTTAAACAGCAAACCTTTGCCTGGATTCCTCTTCAAGTATCTCAAGATTCTATAAACTGCATCCATGTGATCACTCCTTGGATCATGCATGTATCTGCTTACTACACTCACAACATGTGTTATATCTGGTCTTGTATGTCATAGATAGATGAGACGCCCCACTAGTCTTTGATATCTCTCCTTATCTACAGGATGTCTAGATTCAACACCCAATTTGTGGTTTTGCTCAATTGGTGTAGTAGTTGCACAACACCCAAGCATACCCGTCTCATCTAGTAGATCCAGAGCATACTTCCGTTGTGAGAGCACTATCCCTCTGGAGATCTCACTACTTCAATTCCCAGAAAATATCGAAGCTGTCCCAGATCTTTAATTTCGAATTCCCTTCTCAAATTCTCCTTCAATCGTACCACTTCCAAGGTATCATCTCCAGTGATAATAATATCATCAATATAGCCAGTTAGGATAGTTATGTGATTCTTGGAACATAGATAGAACAGAATATGATCTCCATTACACTAATTATATCCCATAACTAGCATTGCACGCTTAAATCTATCAAACCACGCTCTTGGCGATTGTTTTAGTCCATATAAAGATTTTTTCAATATTAGTACCTTACCTTCTATTTTAGTAGTAGTGAACCCAGGTGGAATCTCCATATAAACCTCTTCTTTAAGATCCCCATGAAGGAATGCATTTTTAACATCTAATTAATATAATGGCCAATCAAAGTTAGCAGCACAGGAAATCAAGGTCCTCACAGTACTCATCTTTGCAACTGGTGCAAAAGTCTCATCATAGTCAATCCCATATGTCTGGCTGTACCCTTTTGCTACCAGTCTTGCCTTATATCTCTCCACTTTTCCTTCAGGGTTTTGTTTCACAGTATATACACATTTGCAATCAACCACCTTCTTCCGAGGAGAAGGTACAAGCTCCCACGTGTCATTCTTCTCAAGTGCTGCTAACTCTTCAAGCATTGCCTCTTTCCATCTTGGATTTTGCTTTGCCTCTTTCCAGTTTTTTTTTTGGGAATATGTGCGGATTGCAGGGTTGTCACAAATGCCTGGTACTCAGATGGTAAGGACTCATATGACACATAATTACTTTCCTCACCACTATGCTCATCTTCATAATTATCTTCAAAGCCATATCTCATTGGAGGTTAACCTGCAGTGCTTCTTGCATCTCTTCTTAGAGCAATAGGCAAGTCATTCAAATGATCCATTATCTCTCCCCATGACTCAGATAACTGGTCATTCTCATTTTCACCCAAACGAGCTTGGTCACTTTCAACTTCATCAACAACAGTGGTGGGTTGTATGAGGTTCTCTCTCCTTCTCATATATACTTGTAGATTCCTCTCTGTAGGAGGCTGTTGTACTCTCTCTTCTTGTATAGTGTTGTTCACTTTATTTAAGTCTGGGATTAAACCAACCACAACTCTCTTCTCATTTGCTTCAGTTTCAACTCTGGGCTCAATTTGCTCTCTATCTTCTGATCCATTTGGAGGGTCTAAATCAATGAACAAAGAACTTAAATCAGTCTACTCACCATAGAAAGGAACCGATTCCCTGAAGGTTACATCCATACTTACGAACATATGGCGCTCAGATGGGCTCCAACACTTATACCCTTCTTGTCCATATGAATTCCCCACAAAAATACACTTGATAGCCTGAGAATTGAGCTTTCCAACCCCTGGTCTATGATCTCTAACAAAGCATGTGCATCCAAAGACTCTAGGTGGAACCAAGAACTCATTTTTCCCAAATAACATCTCACAAGGAGATTTCATACCAAGTACCCTTGATGGCATACGGTTTATCAAGTGAATGGCAGTTAAGATAGCCTCACTCTAAAGAAACTTAGGCACATTCATTGTATGCATAAGTGAACGAGTTACCTCCAGAAGATGCCTATTCTTCCTTTCAGCCACTCCATTTTGTGGTGGGGTATCAGGACATGAAGTCTGATGTAGAATTCCTTCTCTTGAAAGGAAACCTTGAAATTCCTTATTCACATATTCAGTTCTATTATCACTTCGGATAATTTGAACAGAAGTGCCAAACTGATTTTTCACATAAGCATAGAAAGCCTTAAAACATTCAAGTACCTCACTTTTATACTTCATTAAATATACCCATGTCATAGGAGAATAAAAATCAATAAAAGTAACAAAATATTTTTCCCCACTTATAGCAGTGACGGGAAAGTCCACACATCTGAATGGATTAATATAAAAGTTGATAAACTTCTTGAACCCCTACTCACATATGAGCTTCTAGTGTGCTTCCTGTACTCACATGCATCACACATTAACTTACTTTTATTCACCTTAGACATTTCGTGAGAAAACATTTTGCTCACGATATTAAAAGATATATGTCCCAGACGACAATGCAACAACACATCACCTTAGCTTCATCTTCACTAGCTGATAGAGCAAAATATATTTCTTCTCTTGTCTTGCTTTTATAAAGATACCAGAGCCCATCATGCCAAGTTCCAACTCCAAGATTTCTTCCCGTCCTCCTTTCCTAAATTAAACAATTTTCACGATCAAGGAGCACCCGACAATCCATTTGATCAATTAACGAGCTTATTGAAATAAGATTCACAGGAAAGGATGGAACATGTAATACTGATGATAAGGTAATAAATGGTGTGCACTAAATTGTTCCAATGCCTCTAATAGAACGAGGGGTTCTATCCGCAGTTTTAATTGTCCCCTTTATAAGAATGTGAGTATGGTGTATAAGATGTAAATTCATTTAATTTACCCGTGACGTGCCTCGATGCACCTGAATCTAATATCCAATCAAATGTGTGGTTTTGGTTGAATGTACCTGAGTCTGAGTGAACCGCATCAGCAACAAAATTACTCAAGGATGTTGTTTCTTGATTGTTCAATTGAGAATCCTTTATGATTTCCTTCCGCCTTTTGAACTCATCCAACTCATTTGGTGAAATTTCAACTGATTCTGCATTACACCCATCTCACACTGCATGATTAGCTCTAAAGCTTACTCTTCCACCACGACTAGCACCTCCTCGGCTAGTACCACCTCTCTGCATACCTCTGCCTCTGACCCCTACCACGATTTGGTTTATGTGGCTGACTGCAATCACGAATCAAATGCCCATTTTCACCACAATTATAACAGATTCTAGTCTCTTGGGACCCTGCTACCACATAAGCTGGACTTGGTGAATTTAAGGTGTTACCTTTTATCACCTTGAGTCTTGTCTCCTCCTGTGCCATAGCAGCAATAGCTTCTTCAAGACTAGGAAGATTAGCTTGATGGAATAATGCAGCACATCTTCCTTCAAAACCTGGGTTTTACCCCTCAAAAACTGAAGAACCCTTTTTTTTTCTTTACCCACTTTTTCACCCAAGCCACACATTCTGGGTGAGGTAATTCAATAGGATCATAATGATCTAAGTCAGCCCACTGTCGCTTCAGTTCTGCAACATCATCCATCAAAGTCCGCTCCCCCTGTTTCAGATAATGTATCTTATCATCTGTATCTGCTAATAGCATCACATTCCCAACACATGAATACATGCTTGCAAGAGCCTTCCATATCTCTGAGGCAGAAGTGATAGTGTCAACAGAACCAGCATTGTCGGGGTCATAGAATTAAATAACCAAGTAACCTTTTAAAGCATTAGTGGCATTCCAATTTTTCTACTCACTGCTCAACTTATCTTTGGGTTCAGTTATGTCCCCATTGATGAAGCCCTCAAGCTTCTTTGATTGCAACTGTAACAATGCTCTCCTGCTATGCGACACGGATACGGATACGTGTATCGGTATCGGAAGGATACGGATACGCGGATACGGCATTTTCCCAAAAAACCCGATACGGATATGTTTTGAATTTTTATGTAAAAAAATAAATAATATGCATATTAACTAAAAAATAGCAAATTAGTGAATTACCTTGCGATGGTATTGTCAATGTCCACCACAATACAATGCTCCTTCTCCAAGTCCGCAACCGGCCAACTGCATCTTTTACATGCAAACTTGCAAAAGCAATATAAATGTATAAGAACTACCACTTGCGGAGCCTTGATATCGGTTGTTCTTGTGGCCCCAAATCCCACACTACCACTAGCACTAGCAGTACCACTTCCAGCACTACTCAAATTTGGAGATGCCATACTGGACAATGAGCATTGGACAAAATCAAGAGAGGGGACTGCAGTGACGTATCCGTGTTTTAGAGCTAAATTGGATTGGGGAGGGAGAGGAACTCACCTAGTCACCTAAGCAGGGGGCACGAATCGAGAGCGGGCTTCGTGGGCGGCGGCTGCGTGGAGGCGAATCGGGGACGGCGAGGCGCTCCCCTCCTGGTTCGAGCAGGACGTTGACCGGGACGGGGAGGCGGGGAACTTCCGGCTCGACGATGAAGGCGGCGCGACGACGAGAGCGAGGAGGAGCAGGACGGCGGAAGCAAGACGACGGCGGGGAGGGGCCGCCTCGTCTTGAGCAGGTCGTCGGCTTCGGACCGAGGGCGACCGAGGAGGGTCGCCGCCTTGGCTGCCCCGATCTGGGAGTCGAAGGGCGACTCGGGGAGGGCGACGCCGCCGCGAGGAGGACGGCGGCGCGAGGTGGAGCGCGAGTTGGCGGCCGAGGAGGGGGCCCAATCTGGGAGGCGAAGGGCGACGCGAGCGCCGGCTTGTCCGCGTCGATCTGGGAGGCGAAGGGCGACGCAGGAGCGGCGGCGTCGATCTAGGACGTGAACGGCGAGGCGAGGCGAAGGGCGACAGGGAGGAGGACGGCGACGCGAGGAGGAGCGCGAGACGGGGAACTGCCGATGCCGTCCGTCCCTTTTGCCTGTGCGTAGACTTGGGCATGGGCTGCCCGACCCGACGGACCCGACCCAACCCGCCCGAAAATAGCCCGACCCGACCCGACCCGAAGAGTTTGATGGGCGGGCTCGGGTCAAAATTTTTGACCCGGTATGACTGACGGGCCGGGCACGGGCTAAAATTTTTGACTCGAAACCCGAAAAACCCGAAGGAACCCGACATTTTACATAGGCCCGGCCCGACCCGACCCGACCCGACTGGCTGTCGGGTCGGGTGCGGGCTCAATTTTACGGCCCGGCCACCGGGTCGGGTCGGGCACGGGCCGCTAGAAAAAACACCGGGCTTTTTTTGGCCCGACCCGAACCCGACCCGGCCCGGAGGATGCCCAGGTCTACCTGTGCGTGAGGCAGAGGCGGCTGCGTGAGGTCGGGACTCGGGAGTAGGTCACGAAAACTCGCGACTGGGCTGCTGGGCCGTATCGACCGGGCCAAGACGTCTCCATTCTTAAGTTTCCGGCCCACATAACCTGAGATACGCGGACACGCCGCGGATACGTATCCCGGCCGTATCCCAGGCGTATCCGTATCGGATACGTCTCCGACACGGGATACGGGACTGCAATGACGTATCCGTGTTTTAGAGCTCTCCTGGACCAAGCCAAATATTTTTTCATGCCTTCCAACTTGATATCAACAGACATCAACTCCAATTTTTGAACCATATCAATCTCTTTACTTGAGGATGGGACATCATCTTTTTTTGGGATAAGTAGTTCCACCAATTTTCCAAGAATCTGTTCAATTCCTTGATTCTCTGCCATAATTTAGTAGCTTTAGAACTCCCTTTTCCTCGCAGCAATATTTTCTTCCACTTCTCTTTACCAAACCAGCATCCCCAAGCCTGTCGCCAACACCAATTTCTTGCCGTCGTACTCCCTGAACTGCCACATAGATCCTCACCTTGATTGTCCCAGAAACCTGCCATGGTCACTGGCCCAGCAGCCCCAAGCCTTCCTTGGCTGCTCGCTAGCTGTGGTCGCCCCTGGGCTCTGGTCACTAGTGTGCCACCGCTCGTTGCTTCCTCTGCAGCGTCGCCCGCGCGCCGTGCCGCGTCGCCTCAGCAGCTCGCAGCTAGCTGCTCCCGCACGCGCCATGCGCGCCGCCGGGAAAGGCCTCCTCCACCCCCTGTCGAGCCGCCACGCCGCTCCCGCACAGGATGCGCACGGCGCCGCCTCTGGCTCGCCCTCCTGTAGAGCCGCCGCGCCGCTCCAGCGCAGGATCCGCCCGGCGCCGCCTTTAGCTCGCCCGCGCTCTGCTGCTCCGCATGGATCCGCGCCGAGCTGCCTGCTCCTAGCCAGCGCTGCTAGCTCCGCCTGATGTGCGCCGGCTCTGCTCTCTGCTGCGTGCTGGGCCATTCCTGCTCGCCGGCGCCGACGTCACGCCGACGAGCCCGCCACCAACATCGCCAGCCTTGATACCATGAAGAAGATTTTGGGGGGAAATCTGCACCAGAGATATTTTTCTCTCCTGGTGCCTCTTCTTAATTTATCACCCTTTTATATTTTAGTCCTGCATATATTTCTATATTACATACACACACCAACAAAAACGAATTTTAATATTTTAGATATCCATCTCCATATTTCCTTCCCACCTCCTTCCAGATCAGATTAGTAGGGAAACGAATTTAAATATTTAAAATATTCATCTTCCTATATACTTCCCGTTTCCAATTTCCCTCTACATCTTACCAACCGGCCATGCCGTGTGCTCTGTCTCCGCACGCCACGACAGAAACCACCGCGTGTGCATTTTTTTTTCGTCAAATTGACCTTTTTTGAAAATTATTTTAAAAAATAGACAGCTAGAAAAACTATTTCCAAATCTGACCCACCCATGACGCGCCAATTGAGTTGGCGCGGAGCATAACTTTAAACACTCCAAGGTTGTTGGTATTATATTCCCGTCATTGAATATCCACGTGGCATGTTGACCCGGTCAAAATCTGACATGGTCCATACTCGTGCCAAATGCATTGGCGTGGTGTCCGCCCCCCGTAGCGGGTTGTTTTCCCATTTATTGTGGGCCCGTAGTCCAGACTCCAGAGTGATCGCGCCAGGGTCATTAGCGTGGACGTTGTGAAACCCTAACCCGGTGGTGTTTGGCGTGGGTCCTGCTTACCCCTTTTCCCAACCCATCATTGGCCTGTGTAGTTTCCCCCTGTGCCGGCGGCGACCCAAGAGGCGGCGGCGACCCAAGTTGCGCCGGCTACCCAAGGTGCTGTGGTGGAGGCGACCCAGATTGCTGTGGCGGAGGCGACCCGAGGTGCGGCGGCGGCGGAGGCGACCCAGGTGCGGCGGTGGCTGAGGTGTCCCTTGCTGGGGCTCCAGCGGGTAAGGAGGAAATGTCCAGGCCCAATTGCTACCTCGTGCTTCTTCTTTTGCACCCCTGGTGCTTCTCTTTGCTACCTCGTTGCTGGGCATTTAATTCCTAGTTCCATTAGTTGCTTCTTAGGATTGCACTGTTTGCTATTTCTAGCTCCAAGAGACCTTGCTAATTCCAAGCTATAGTATTAGTCAAATAGCTAGAGATACCCGACCAGCTGCAAGCTGCTGTTATATCTTCGATACTCGATAGTAATGGGTACTAGAACAAACCGCAGACTGGAGTACTATACACAGTAATTTCACATTGGAGACACAACACTGAAAAAAAGAGAGAAAACTCAACCACATGGTACAGCTTTTTATTGTCCCTCCAGCAAGAATGCTGAAACAAATAATATGTTTACCGCAAAAGCAACCTATAGCAAATTATACAGTTACAACTACATGGGAGCTTGTAGTATCAAGGCTTTGCATCCTACACAACACAGTAGTTGTAGCGTCGCCTTCGTTCACCTGTTTGCTATTTGCTATTTAGTAGGTACAGTATCTATCATGGATTGTAAAAAGAATAGTAACAAAAACTATACCCACCCACCCCCAAAAGGAACAAGAAATCATACACAAAGCAAAACCAGGTGAGCTGAAAACATATGCTGAAAACATATGCCTTCTAAACTGTTACTCAACCTGCAGCCTCTCATCTCACCTGTATCCTCCATATGGCTGCTGACCACCGTATGCAGCACCCATTTGATTGTAGCCAGCACCGGGCATTCCACCAGGACCCATTCCCATAGGAGGCCGCATCGGCATCCCCTGGTTCATCCCCATGTTCATTCCTCCCATTGGTTGTTGGTTCATTCCCATTCCCATCGGTTGTATCTTAGGTTAAATGGGTTATTCGAGTATTAATAGATGGGTTGCATCATCTGAAGCCTGTAGGGTGTAGAATTCTGCATGATTTGACCTTTTTGGGAGACAAATCTAGTGACCTTTTTTGTAAAAAAACAGTGCTGCACAGATGCGTTCACAGGAATGATGGATCTATCTTCTAGCAGGAATGCGTTGACAATGCGGTAGGCGGCGGTGAGGCAACCTGCGGAGTGGTACGTGGCATTTTGGGCGTCCTGTGACTTGGATCCTCTCCATCGTGGGCGTGGGCGTCAGCTTCGGCTTGGGCCGCGGTGGCGGCGCCGTTGCCGCCGGCGCTGATTTCTGGAGGCGTTAAGGCTACGCATCGAGTTCAGATAACTTTTCTCATGGCCTTGATTTAACTGATTTTTGGGTTGTGGAGGATATTAGTTTTGTAATAGTTTTGCACAGGATAATAGTTTTGCAACCTTAGCTATACCCAAACCAAACTACTTCGTAAATAGAGGATCTACACCGAAAGCTAGCCAGACCTTGGATTGAAGCAGGCAGCTGGTAGTTAGAGGATGCACAACCAAAGCAGCCCTGACCTAACACGGCCTTTAGAGGATTATAAATCTAAATGCCAACCGAACGCAGGTAGTAGATATCTGCAGCCCAGTTAACACCAAATCAGTTTGGCCCTAACAAACAAAACCAATCACGGCCACTAGGATGTTAGGCTTCTGTAGTAAAATTGTGCGTACAATTTGAATTGCACCCAACACTTAATGGTGGTCTATATTTTTACAATGTGTAGATGGACAGAATTGTAAGGCTTCACTATGGTGGAGGTGTTGAGGAATCAATGCCCGGCGGTTTCTCCTACCCACGCCGTTTTTATAATGGTACGGCAATGCATACCTACTGAGTTACCATGAGAGCTAGACTCAATGAAGAGGCCCAACAATCTGTAGTCCAGGAGGTACAGCGTAACTCACCAAGTGGAACAGATGATCCAAGCCATGTTTCAGCAGAGTATGACACGGGTTTTCTTTTTTGAACCTATACTTGCACAGGTAAATCACGGCTTGTTGCAATACGATACACTGATGAGATTACCATTTTATACAGCCGATGAATGGGGGTACAACAGAGATGAGCTTCGTGCAGCTTATGCACGGCAGTTCGAGGGTGACAATTGCTTTATATGGCATTTTCTTAATTCACTTAATTCTCAAATGTTTTATGTCTCACATCTTCCATTTCACCTTTCAGCACAAACATTGCTCGAAGCTCCAATCAACCGCAACTACGAGTCATGGAGTTCTAATTACAGTTCTCACAACACGAACAACATCGGCGAGTTTGAAGCTGGCGGTAAGTTGTCCACGGAAACCTCAATTACCAACTTCTTCAATTATAAGAATTTTAAAATATGTGAACTTATTTTTGCACGAAATTGTTGCAGACTACTTGTAAAACTCATCACCCCGTGCATGGAGCTTAGACTCCATGAGCACCGGCCTTTCTTACCGTGAGCCGAAGGAATTCTGAGCTCAGAGATGCCTTTGTGGCCGGCACAATCCCGCCCACTGTATTTTCTATTTCGTACTAATGCTACGGTCAGCTCAAAAATATGGTACTATACTAGTGAACCTATGCTTGTGGTTGTTCAGCTAGTGGTTCTTGACCTCGTCGTTGTTAGAGTGCTCCTTTTGTTTGACATAATGCATCCCTAGGTTAATGAAAATGAAACATGCTACCACCAACGATTCATGACAAATGGTTCTTACAAACAGGATACATGGTTATTTTACACAAATAGGATACACTGTTATTTTACATGGCTGTGAATACATATAATGGGCGACATTCTTATTAATTGAGCATGATGCTTACTTCCATCACTTAAGGCCTCTACCGTGCCCACTCTCGCACTTCCGGATGTCATCGTCCACCTTCTTCAACCATGCCAAATATTTCTGATCACCATGGTTTATGGAGGTGTCGATCCACTCGTGGAAGTAGCAATAGTCAATGCTCAAGATTGCATCAGGTCCAGGCTATCATGAAAAATTGAAAACATAACAAAGGTTGTAAGATGATCAAAGCTTAGCGAGTCATACGTCACAAAGCATAAATTCGAGCGTACATGTGCGCTTGCAACCGGATTTGTAACTTCCTTTATATTCTTGCAACACCAGTACCTCCGACCAAAAGTCTCATGCTCACAAGAAATGTTGGCCACACACCGCATCTGGCAATAGCAATCCAGCGGCTCTTCACCTTTCGGCCATACTTTGCAATATGTAATACACCTATTTGGATCATCAGGAGGACCTCCCATGTGTGCCTCCATTTCCCTACCAATATCTGCCCGAGACGAGGATGTCATAATGCTATATGCACAGAAAAGGCTTACTTGAATGTCTACACTCCCCACGAGCATATCATCCTCTTTTTATAGCACAACTCTTGCGACAATATACTGCCAAAGAATGCAGAACCAAAGATTGTCAAGCAACGAATCAAAAAAAGGTGCATGCTGATATCTTCTGTTTCCGCGCCAAATCCGTTGGCGCGTAACATCAGATTTTCCACGCCAATTACTATGGCGTGGACAATAAGGTACATGACTCAATCCATGTCATTTCATACTGCAAAAACTAGAGAATCTATTCCCCTAAAAAGTTCCCCCGCAGCGAATAAAAAAAACTTTCTTAGCAAATCGATTCCCCTGATAAGGTTCCCCTGCAAGGAATCAAAAAAAGTTGCATGCTTGTCAGCGCGTATGTACCTATTCCGCGCCAAATGCAATGGCATGTAAAAACTGACGACCCACGCCAATTACTTTGGTGCGGACAAGACTTCACCAGAAGCGTCCTGTCCATTCGAGTCCGTGCCAAAAACTTTGGTGCGACGTAAGAGATATCCCGCGCCAATTACTTTGGGGCAGGACACAAGCAGCGTATTTAAAAAATAATTCCAGTGCCACTGTGTACCCCCGTGAGCCTAAAAAGGTTCCTCTGCAAGGAATCAAAAAAAAAGTTGCATGCTTGTCAGCTCGTATGTACCTAGCCCGTGCCAAATGCAATGGCATGTAAAAATTGTCTACCCACGCCAATTACTTTGGCGCGGACAAGACTTCACCTCTGTCCCTTCGAGTCCACGCCAAACAGTTTGGTGCAACGTAATAGATATCCCGCGCCAACGTAGTTGGCGGGGGACACTAGCAGCGCAATAAAAACAAAATTCCAGTGCCACTATGTGCCCCGTGAGCAGCTGCTCCTGTCGTCTGATCCCGTGGACCACTAGTAAAGTACTTTCACACAACCCAAACACTTGGACCCTGCAGGTGTGCCACCCATGAAGGAATAAAGATATACTCAATTCATTCACATCGGTTGTCATTCACGTCTGTCCCTCCCAAGTCGAACATACAATGTAACAATTATATGAAACTCAACAAGATTTCACACCAAGCTAAACACGGCACTACAAGAACCTTCCAAACTACAAGGTCGAGACAACATAAACAAGGTTCCAGTTCAAACTCAAATACTAGAAATAATTAACACTAGTAGTTTAGCAAATCACCCAACACAGCCAAGTCTACTACTTCATTAGACATACATCCACCAAGTCTTGACACATGCAAACATAATAACAACCTACAACTTCCATCGTGCAATCTACTGAGTGCATCGAGGCCATTTCCCCTTCCTCATAGCATCAGGGTTCTCCTCTAGTTCTGCTTTAGCGCGACGAACACGCTCAAGTTTCCTCTCCCTAACCTCTCTTGCCTTAGCTTGACGCCTCATTTGGATTTCAGCTTCGCGCTCCTTCTCCGCTGCTTCCTCTTTGTGCCTCCTCTCCATCTGCTCCTCGTGCTCTTGTAAGGATCGATGGACCAAGAGGGGGGGTGAATTGGGCCTTTTTCAAAATTCTAAAGCAATAAAACAACCTTAACCTATGCAAGGCTAGTAAGGCTCAATTCACCAACCGGCTAAACAAAGCAAACTACACAAGCTAACAAAGATATGAAACTAAGCAAGGTAGAGCTAAGCTATGATCTCTAAGGTCAAGCACATGAAAGGAAGCATGAAAGTAAGTGCTTGAAATGAAAGAGAGTGCAAGAGACAACCGGATTTTTCCCGTGGTGTCGATGTGTTGGCACACACCCCTAATCCACGTTGTGACACTCACTAAGTGTCTTGTCACCTCCCATGTCACCGAGACTTGGGCGCTCACTAAGAGTCTCCGTTCACCATCCCGGCGTGGTGGAGCTCAAGCCACGTACAATCTTCTTCTCCGGGCTCCCACAATCCTTGGCAAGCTCCGCGAGAAACACTTTGATCACCAAGATCGTCTAGGTGCTGCCAAACACCAAGAGTAACAAGTTCCTAAGCCTTCACTTGACCTACACTCAGTTGGCCCTAGCTCAAGCACACTTGCTACACTTCCAATGGATGAGTTCTTCAAGGTTGAAGCACAAACTAAGCACTAGATCTTCTCTCTTTTGCTCAAAGCTCTATCTCTTCTTCTCAAGGGTGGCCTCAGGTTTTCAAGGTGTCAAAAGGCAACTGAAATGAACCAGGGGGTACCCTTATATAGAGTGGAGGAGGTCACATAGCCGTTGGAGGTTTTCTGCACAAAAACCGTGACCACCGGAAGAACCGACGGTATAGAAAATATAGGCATCGGTTCAACCGGTCTCTCTGTGTCAAAGAAGTAGCCGTTGAAGTTCTGACACAGTATCCACGCTTGCGTCATTGCACCGGTACATGCTCCGTAGGGGCATCGGTTCAACCGGTGCTGAAGAGGTTCGCTGATCAACTCAAACAAGCGTTCTGGAACAAAGTACATCCAATGCACCGGTGCTTTGATTCTGAACCGTCGGTTCAACCGGTGCTGAAGAGAAGTTGGAGTCCACCAAACATGCTCTCTGGAACAAAGGACTTTCATTGCACCGGTGCTTATCTTCTTGACCATCGGTTCAACCGGTGCTTTACTTGATGTCTGCCTTCATCCAGAGAAGATAGACCGACAGGGCATCGGTCCTTCCGCCATGCATCGGATGCTCCGATGCTAGTGCACCGGTTCAACCGGTGCTACTGATTTTCTTTGTTTTCAGCTGTTTTGACTTGGATTCGAATGTGACTTTGATTGTTTCTTCTTCCAAGAGTTGTGTTGACTTCTGTTGACCATCTTTTGCTGTTTTTGAGTGAGTGTGTAATATTTCTAGGGCCAACTCAAGATTGATCAAGCTACTAACTCATGAACCCCTCTTAATAGTGCGATCACTACAAAACTATAAAACCTATACTAACCTAAGTGTCCTTCTCAACCTTGTGACACTTAGGACTAGAAAGATCCTTAGCCTTGACAAATATAAGTTAAAAGCCGAGATCGCCTTTTTGAATGATCGAAATTTGAGGGGCCTCTTTTGACATATGACCAAATGAGCGATAATGATCTATTAAGCTGCACAAACTCATTAGTCACAATAATGGTTGTCATTAATCACCGAAACATACCTTGAGGGCCTAGATGCTTACAATCTCCCCCTTTTTGGTGATTGATGACAACACAACCATAAATAACGAGAGAGCGAGAAAGATAAAGCAGGAAAAACACGAGCAAACCAAAAGCAGGACCAAAGAGCTCAACGGCTCAAACGAAATCCATAGATATGTCTCAAAGAGCGGCATACTCAAGCGACAAATGTACATATCCATGAATTAACACCAAATGTGATACAAAGAATCAAAGTCCTGATAACTACGAGCTCTCTCTCTAGCTCTACCCTCCCCCTAACTCTCTACCCTCCCCCTAACACCTCTCCCCCTTTGGCAACAAAGCACCAAAAAGGAAGGCGATCTAATCCTGAGCTGGAGAAGGCGGGGTCTTCCGGCTGGGTCCGGTGGAGAACTGAGCGGCGGAGTCGTCGGCGTCGTCGTCTGTCCAGTCGTCGTCGACCGAAGAAGACTTCTGCTCGACCGGAGTCGTCGGAGCAGCAGAAGTAGCTGGAGCAGCGGTAGGAGCTGGCGCGGCGACGATCGTGGAGTCCGTCGGAGGAGCAGACGTGACGGGAGTCAGGTCTGGCTGAGTGGGGCGCACGACGGACGGACGGAGCACCTCGGGCTGAGAAGGAGAGTCGAACGTGAGTGACTGAGCCGAGGGGTGCTGGAGCTGGTGTAGGATCTGCTGCTGTCTATGAAACTCTGCACGCTGCTCGGCTGTCCAGACACTAGGCTGTGGAGCAGGAGCCGGGGCAGCAGTAGGAACAGGACTGGCAAACAACCCGGTCGGTAGAAGTGGTGACACCGGGAAAGATGACAAGGGTGTCTGCATGAATCCGCCAGCAGGTGGAGGAGGAGCAGTGGGGTCGAACTGGAGCTGCTGGGGTGTAGGGAGCTGAGGCTCTGGCAGTCCAGTGTGTCGGTACAGCTGACCGAAGCATCCCGAGAAGAAGGTAAACATCTGCTGCTGGATCTGGGACTGCTGCTGAAGCTGTAACCTCATGGCCTCCTGCTGCTGCCGAATCCCCTCAAGTACTAGAGTCTGGGCCTCCTGCTGGCGAGCCTGCTCGGCCTGCATGTTCAGCTGAGCTGCTGCAAATCTGTCCTGCTGATCTGAGAGCCGAGTAAGAATAGCAGCGAGTGCATCTGGCTGAGTGACCTGAGCGGTGGAGACTGGAGGAGCGGGGGCTCGTGCTGCACCAGAAGATCCTGCCTCATCATCATGAGCTCCTCGAGGGACGGTAACAGTGGGAATGAAGTCCTCGTCATCCTCCGAGTCCTCTGAGTCAGTGATCAGGTAGTGTGGGAGCTGGGCTTCTGCAGCTGCTAGTGAAGCGTCCTCGGCTGCTGTCGGATCATCTGCAACTCTGCCCTCAGCCAAGAAACGCTCATCCAGAACCCGCTGTGCTCGGCGCTGGCCTCTCGAGCCACGACGACCGTCTCAAGGAGTAGCTGGTGAGTAAAAACTGAACTGTGTCCTCGAGTGCTCCAGCTCATCCATATGCTCATTCTGACTTAGCTGAGCCAGAATCCAACAGATCCAATGAGCAAACGGATGCCGACGGTGAACTGTCATGCCATCCAGAATCACATCCTCTAGCTCGCAGATAAAGAAGTCGACTAGGTCAAAGTCACGACCTGTCATGATATAAAGTAGAAGCCACTGCTGCAGAGCTGTGATCCCCTCGTTGTATCCAATCCAAAACAATAAGCTCTTCCTCAAGGCTAGATGGATAGTGTGTGCCATGGGAGTCAGCCTGTCCGGAGTCCTCGGTGTGCCAGGCAGGAAAGGCTGCTGAAACAGAACACTGATCTCCTCATCAGATGGAACGTGAGACTCGTGAGGACGTCGAGGAGGTACCGTGCTGCCATAAGCCTGATAGTGTATGAAGTGTGGCTCCTCGGCAATCTGAACTCCAAGATAGGTAGCCAGTCGTGCTCGGGTCAGACGATAGTGCCTTTCCTGGAACATGAAGTCTATAAACTGTCGGTCCTCCTCAATAAACAGAGTGGCGTAGAAGACTCGAACCCACTCTCGAATATACCTGGACCTCTCACTGAGTAGAGCAGGCAATCCAACATATCTCTCAAAGAGAGGAAGCACTGGAGTCCCACCTGCTGCTACACGCATAGCTACCCAGTGGAGCATCTTGTGCTCACTAATCTTGATGTCCAACTGGCAGTAGGTGTGGTAAAAAGACTCCTGAAGCAGAGTGTAAAAACGACGATCAACTCCGACATCCCTCTGCTCGGGAAACCACTGCTCTGGGGTCACATAACGCAATCTCTTGACCCTAGGTCCTGGAATACCCCTGAGATCGAACAACTCAACCTCGGGCAGCTCCTCACCACTGTCCTGACCACCTGTCTGAGTCTGACTGTCGGTGTGCTGCTGCGGTGCATGACCTGCTCCCCTCTGAGTGCCACCACCTCGAGTCCGTGGACGTGAGCGGGACTCAGGTGTGGCCTGAGCTGTCTGAGTACGTCCTGAGCGACGTAACTGCTGCTGTGGCTCCCCCTGAGCCTGAGGCTCTCTGATCCTGAGTGAGCCCTGCCTGTCAGCTGCATCTGCCACTGCCTCGGCCTGCTCTCGCTCGCGGTCCTCACGGGTGCGCTTCTTCTTTTTCTGCACAACCATCTTGCTCTTGCCTTTCTTGTCTCCTGCCATCTGTCATAGAAGTAGTATGATGGGATATGAGCCTAAAACAAGAATTCTAGTGGATATCCTCGGAAAGAACACACTAATAAAGATCTTGAAGTGTTTGAGCAAGAGTGTGATTTGTGCAAGATAAGTAATATATGTGAGCATGTGTGTAACTGAAGTGAAACAGAGACACAACACATGACGAGGAGGTTAAGATCATACCCTGATAGATCAAATGAGGAAAAAACCGACAAAAACAACACAAGTTGTCTTAGAGACAAACTGTCGAACACCTTGAGTGCAGATGAGCACAAGGTGGGAGGGGCACAGGAGCTCAGTTCCCTGCGCGTGAGGAGATTCAGAGGAGGATGCACGGCGCGCGGAGAAGGCGTGCTGGCTTTACAGGCGGCGGCGCTGGGTCAGCGGCGCACAGGCGGCGCAGGTGCGGAGCAGGACGGCGCGAGCGTGGCTCGGGCGCGCGCGAGAGGCGGTGAACGGGCGCGAGGTTTGTGGCGCGGCGGTGAAGCGGTGCAGGTGCGGCGCGCGTGCGGCAGCAGAGGGGCGGCGCAGGAGTGGCGGCGGCGGAGAGGCGTACGGGCGTGTGTGAGGGCGGCGGTTTCGCGTGAAGGAAGAAGAACAGTGAGTGAGACTGACGCGTGGGCCCGCGGAAAGAGTTAAGAGGAAACAGAACGAGCGGGCCCGCCAACCCTAAGCACCGGAAGGTCCGATGGTATGGAGAAAAGAACGTCGGTGTAATCACCGGTGTAAGTTTGACCAGATTTGAACGAGATTGAAACGTGGTCAGAAGGGCACCGGAAGATCCGCCACTGAGGCACCGGAACACCCGATGGGCGTCGGTGTATCTGCAGGAGTAAGGTCCAGAGGCTATGCAAGGCCCATTTACTCCACGCAGTAGCACCGGTTGAACCGATGCTGAAGCGTCGGTTCATCCGCCATACATCGGAAGCACCGGTGATCCATCGGAGTAACGGCCGGAGGATGTTCCAGAGGCGTTGCAGAAACCTAGCCACGAAGACTTAAGCACCGGTTGAACCGATGAGATGAAAAGCAAGGCATCGGTTTAACCGGTGGTTAAAGAAATTTTCTGCTGAACTACAAACTCTACTTCTGATCCAAAAACTTAAAGCCAAAGCCATAAACACTCAGTTTTGGATCATTTTCGAGAGACAACCTCACCCCTCAAACACTCAAACAAAATGCTCGCAAGCTTTTATATTAACTTAGGCAAATTAAGATCCAAGCGAGGTTTAAACACAAAAACCAAATGTATGAGCCACTTTGCCTATGAACTTAGAGATAGAAACTTTAAGTTCGATAGAACGTGACTCAATAGGCATGAAAGCACAACATTGATCTTATCACCCTTGTAGAGATGATATATCATATTTAGCATGAATATCTTTCTCGAAGTGTGATTTGCTCCCTTGTGATGCTACTAACGTGATGCAATGCCAATGCAAAGCGTGAAATTAAACATGGATGCATTCTATATGACAAGCACATGCATTGCAAAATTTAAATCTATCTTGTCAAGTTTGAACCCTCGTCAAGCTTCTTCATGATGAACCTTTCTTCATGCCATGAGCAAAACCAAGACCACCGGCTCATGCAAGACCCATGTTCATCACTATCTTGACAAGGTTAGACAAGCCCCTAGCTCATGTACATATGAAATGCATCTATATGACAAGGCAATTATATGACGTTAGAAGCATCTAGAACGTTAAGCTCACTCCTTAGCCTAACAAAAGTACTCTCGTCTAAAGGTTTTGTGAATATATCCGCCAATTGCTCCTCGGATCTCACACCTTGTAGAGATATATCTCCTTTGGCTTCGTGATCACGCAAGAAGTGATGGCGAATATCAATGTGCTTTGTGCGAGAGTGTTGAACCGGATTTTTGGCAATTTTTACGGCACTTTCATTATCACAAAGGAGCGGGATCCTATCTAGTTTCACACCAAAGTCCAAAAGGGTTTGCTTCATATATAGGATTTGGGCACAACATGCACCGGCCGCTATATATTCCGCTTCCGCGGTGGACAAAGCCACGGAATTTTGCTTCTTACTTGACCAAGAAACTAGAGAACGCCCAAGCAAGTGGCAACCCCCGGAGGTACTCTTGCGATCCACACGGCTTCCGGCAAAATCCGAATCCGAGTATCCCAAGAGATCTAAACTAGCGCCTTTGGGGTACCACAAGCCTATGCTAGGGGTGTGCTTGAGATACCGAAGGATCCTATTCACAGCCGAAAGGTGTGACTCCTTTGGGTTAGCTTGAAAGCGGGCACACAAGCACACACTAAACATTATATCGGGCCTAGATGCGGTAAGGTAAAGCAAAGATCCTATCATTGAACGATAGAGGGATTGATCAACCGGTTTACCGTCCACATCCAAGTCGAGATGCCCATTGGTTGCCATGGGTGTCTTGATTGGCTTGCACTCATCCATCTTGAACTTCTTCAAGATATCTTTAGTATATTTTTCTTGATGGATGAATGTCCCTTCCTTCATTTGTTTGACTTGAAAACCAAGGAAGAAGGTCAATTCGCCAATCATGGACATCTCGAATTCCCTAGACATCATGGTAGCAAACTCATGGCTTAGTAAATCATTAGTTGAGCCAAAGATAATATCGTCAACATAAATTTGACAAATGAAAAGATCCCCGTTGACGTCTTTTGTGAACAACGTGGTGTCCACCCTCCCGATCTTGAAGCCTTGCATGATTAGGAAGTCACGAAGCCTCTCATACCAAGCCCTTGGAGCTTGTTTTAGCCCATAGAGTGCCTTGTGCAACCTATAAACATGGTTAGGATTCCTCGGATCTTCAAACCCGGGAGGTTGCTCAACATAAACAAGTTCGTTAATAACGCCATTTAAGAAAGCACTTTTCACATCCATTTGATACAACTTAATGTTATGATGTGAAGAGTAAGCAAGAAGGATACGGATAGCTTCAAGTCTTGCGACCGGAGCAAAAGTTTCACCAAAATCCAGACCTTCGACTTGAGAGAACCCTTTTGCCACAAGTCTTGCTTTGTTGCGTATCACCACCCCATGTTCATCTTGCTTGTTTCGAAAGACCCACTTGGTGCCGATGATGTTCTTGTCTTTTGGAGGAGCTTCGAGGACCCAAACTTCATTGCGGGTGAAGTTGTTCAATTCTTCTTGCATGGCCATCACCCAATCCGAGTCCTCAAGCGCTTCCTCTATGCTAGTGGGTTCAATACAAGAAACAAACGAGTGATGTTCACAAAATGAAGCATGCTTAGAGCGAGTTCTTACTCCCTTGGAAGGACTACCAATGATTTGACCAATTGGATGATCCTTGGAGATGCGACCATGCTTCACTAGCGGTATTTGCGTGGATGGTTGTTGGGGTGGATCTTGTGTGACTTGTACTTGTTGTGGAACATTTTGCTCTTCTTGTTCTTGGACTTGGGGTGTTTGTGTTGGCACATCTTCTTGAGGTAGTGGATCATCTTTTTCTTGATCTTTATCCACTTGGGGTGCCTTGGAGGTGCTTGGTGTAGATGAGGAAGGTCCTCCCCCTTGATCATTGCCTTTATGCACCTCTTCCGGCTTGATATCCCCAATGGACATATTCTTCAAAGCTTCATCAATCTCTTCATCACCTACATTTTCATAGCCAACAACCTCCTCTTGGGAGCCATTAGATTCATCAAACTCCACATCACATGTTTCTTCAACTAACCCGGAGGTTTGATTGAATACTCTATATGCTTTGGAGTTTGATGCATAACCAAGAAAGAAACCTTCATCACATCTACTTTCAAACTTACCGAGCCTTTTCTTCTTGTAGATGAAGCATTTGCAACCAAAGACTCGAAAGTATGATATATTTGGTTTCTTCCCGGTGATGAGCTCATATGGAGTTGTCTTGAGGAGTCGGTGGGGATACACTCGGTTGGATGCATGACACGCCGTGTTGATTGCTTCCGCCCAAAACTTCTCGGACGTGCCATAATCATCCAACATTGCTCTTGCTAGGGTAATGAGTGTCTTGTTCTTTCTTTCCACCACTCCATTTTGTTGAGGCGTGTAGGTGGCGGAAAACTCATGCTTGATGCCCTCTTCATCGCACCATTCTTCAATCTTCATGTTCTTGAACTCGGTGCCGTTGTCACTACGGATCTTCACAATTGGGGAGTTGTACTCCCTTTGAGCTCTTCTTGCAAAAGTCTTGAAGATTTCCGGAGTTTCACCCTTATCGCCTAGAAACATAACCCAAGTGTAACGTGAAAAATCATCAACGATTACTAGGCAATAGAGGTTACCACCAATGCTCTTGTATGTAGTTGGACCAAAGAGATCCATGTGAAGCAGCTCGAGCGGCTTGGAGGTAGACAACATCGTCTTGATGGGATGATGTGTTGCAACTTGCTTCCCGGCTTGACATGCTTTACATAGCTTGTTCTTGTCAAAGGTGACGTCCTTCAAGCCGGTGATCATCCCTCTTTTGTGGGCTTTCTTGAGGTTGCTCATGCCAATATGAGCAATTCTTCTATGCCAAAGCCACCCAAGAGAAGACTTGGTGAAGAGGCATGTCATGGTGCTTGTTTGCTTTGAAGAAAAGTCCACTAAATAGATGTTGCCATGCCTAAACCCCGTGAATACCATTGACTTGTCTTCTTCAAGAGTTACTACAACACCATTCTTGTCAAAGGTACATGTTAGTCCAAGATCACATAATTGAGCAATAGAAATGAGATTAAAACTAAGTGCTTCTACAAACAAAACATTTGAAATAGATAAATCTTTAGAGATAGCTATTCTACCCAAACCTAAGACTTTCCCCCTTGAGTTATCACCATAGGTGACATGTTCATGATCGCCGGGGTCTTCAAGAGAGGTGAACATGCTATCATTGCCGGTCATGTGTTGAGAGCAACCGCTATCTAGTACCCAATGTTTTCCACCGGCTTTGTAGTTCACCTACACACATGAGAATTCACTTTTGAGTTTTAGGAACCCAAACAAGCTTTGGGCCTTGCACATGTGTGACAAGAGCTTTTGGAACCCAAAGTTGCTTGGGGAGCTTCTTCTTTGACTCCTTAGTGAGTTTGCCAATGAATTTGGCCTTCACCTTGCCCTTCACTTTACTCAAAAGAAAATGATTATTTTCAAACGTTGAAGAGTAATTCTTGGGTAATTTAGGAAGAGGACGTGATGGTAAAGTGCACTCCCTAGTGTGGTGCCCGGTGACTTGGCAATGTTGGCAATATGATCCAACTTCCTTGATGAAGCTAATCTTGATCTCCGGAGAAGGAGTAGTAGCTATGTTTGGCTCCGGAAATGAACCAAGACCTCTCTTGCCATAGTCACGGGCATTGTTGAAGAGAATCTCCTTGTGGATGTATTCTCCTCTTGAGAGCTTCTCCACACTACTCTTGAGGCTTGCAACTTGATCCATCAATTCCTTTTCCCTAGAAGGTGCAAGCTTGGGCAAAGCATTAGTAGCATTTGCATTAATGAGTAGGTCATCACATGAAGTAGAAGCATTGACCTTCTCAATAGTTTCATGAGCAAAGTTCTCAAGACTTGGGTCAATTGCTTCATAGGCAAATTCAAGTTCTTGATATTTGTGAGCCAACTCCCTATGCTCTTGTTTAAGCTTTTTGTGGCTCTCTTCAACTTGCTTAGCAAGTACAAGTGACTCATTGTGCTTTTTGAGCAAGTCATTGTACTTGCCAAGCAAGTCGGAGTGGGCAAGCTCTAACTTGGCATGAGTGCTCTCAAGAATCTTGACTTTGCCCTTTTCCCTCTTGATGACGGATGTATACTCATTAATGAGGTTAGCAAACTCATTAGGGTCAAGCTCATCATCACTATCATTTTCACTCTCACATACCTTAGAGTTACCTTTGGCCATGAGGCACATTGGAGGTGGAGGTAGTGATGGTTCTTCATTTGTGAGGGCGATGGTGACTATGTCTTCTTCATCACTTGATTCTTCGCTTGATGAGACATC
Source organism: Panicum virgatum (assembly GCF_016808335.1). NCBI lineage: Eukaryota > Viridiplantae > Streptophyta > Magnoliopsida > Poales > Poaceae > Panicum > Panicum virgatum. The sequence goes on from NC_053145.1 coordinate 6,351,912, forward strand.
GGTCACCCACTCTTGCTTTTCCACCAAGAAGCTTCTCTTGGTGTGCCCTTTCTTCTTTGGGAAGAGCTTGGTCTTCTTGTCATGGCTCTTCTTCTTCCCAAGCTTCTTGTTCTTGTTCTTCTTCTCATCTTCTTCATCATCACTTGAATCATGGCGATGTTTGACTTTGTTGTCCTTCTTCCTTTTGTCCGGCTTGGGGCAATCGGGAGAGATGTGGCCTTTTTCTCCACAATTATAGCAAGTTTTGTTCTTGACATCTCCCCATGGCCGGAACATCCTTCTTTTGGGGTCAAAGTTGAAACCCTTCTTGTTGATCTTGTCATTCAAGCGTGTGAACTTTCTCATCATGAGAGCAAGTTCTCCATCATCTTCTTCATCGGATGAGCTCTCATGATTATCCTCTTCTTCATTGCTTGAGCTTGATTCTTGCTTGACCATCTTGAGCTTGCGGGATTTGTTAGCCTTGGTTTTGAGAGCAATTGACTTGCTTGTTGTTGGCTCTTCGGTCATACCAAGGATACTCATTTCATGAGCGCGAATTTCGCCCACAAGCTCTCCCACTTCCATTGTATCAAGATTCTCCTTTTGAAGCATAGCATTGATAATGTTGTACTTGGGCTTCGGAAGGAGCATGAGAATCTTGCGGTTGATGGAGCCACTGTCAATTTTGGAAACTTCAAGAGCATTAATGTCCTTGACAATGACATTCAAGCGGGAATACATATCATTGCAATTTTCATGAGCAAGCATTTTAAAAGAATCATATTTTGCTCTAAACAAGTGATATTTTTGTTCACGGACTTTTGTGGAGCCTTCATGAATTTCAATTAGCTCTTTCCATATATCACTTGCTAAGTCCATGCCATTTACTCTAGCAAAGACTTCCTCACTAATGGCTTCGAAAATTGCATTTCTAGCATTTGCATTCCATTTTAATTGCTCCGTGGTGGGAGTTCCGGTGAACCCGGTCTTTGTTGCCAACCACACTTCGGGGGCAATCGCATCAAGGTATGCGGCCATACGAACTTTCCAATAGGCAAAGTTCTTGCCCTCGAAGTGAGGCGGCGAACCTCCCATCTTGGCCATAGCTCTAGGCGGTGAAGCCTAATGATCCAAATGAGCAACGAGGCTCTGATACCAATTGTAAGGATCGATGGACCAAGAGGGGGGGTGAATTGGGCCTTTTTCAAAATTCTAAAGCAATAAAACAACCTTAACCTATGCAAGGCTAGTAAGGCTCAATTCACCAACCGGCTAAACAAAGCAAACTACACAAGCTAACAAAGATATGAAACTAAGCAAGGTAGAGCTAAGCTATGATCTCTAAGGTCAAGCACATGAAAGGAAGCATGAAAGTAAGTGCTTGAAATGAAAGAGAGTGCAAGAGACAACCGGATTTTTCCCGTGGTGTCGATGTGTTGGCACACACCCCTAATCCACGTTGTGACACTCACTAAGAGTCTTGTCACCTCCCATGTCACCGAGACTTGGGCGCTCACTAAGAGTCTCCGTTCACCATCCCGGCGTGGTGGAGCTCAAGCCACGTACAATCTTCTTCTCCGGGCTCCCACAATCCTTGGCAAGCTCCGCGAGAAACACTTTGATCACCAAGATCGTCTAGGTGCTGCCAAACACCAAGAGTAACAAGTTCCTAAGCCTTCACTTGACCTACACTCAGTTGGCCCTAGCTCAAGCACACTTGCTACACTTCCAATGGATGAGTTCTTCAAGGTTGAAGCACAAACTAAGCACTAGATCTTCTCTCTTTTGCTCAAAGCTCTATCTCTTCTTCTCAAGGGTGGCCTCAGGTTTTCAAGGTGTCAAAAGGCAACTGAAATGAACCAGGGGGTACCCTTATATAGAGTGGAGGAGGTCACATAGCCGTTGGAGGTTTTCTGCACAAAAACCGTGACCACCGGAAGAACCGACGGTATAGAAAATATAGGCATCGGTTCAACCGGTCTCTCTGTGTCAAAGAAGTAGCCGTTGAAGTTCTGACACAGTATCCACGCTTGCGTCATTGCACCGGTACATGCTCCGTAGGGGCATCGGTTCAACCGGTGCTGAAGAGGTTCGCTGATCAACTCAAACAAGCGTTCTGGAACAAAGTACATCCAATGCACCGGTGCTTTGATTCTGAACCGTCGGTTCAACCGGTGCTGAAGAGAAGTTGGAGTCCACCAAACATGCTCTCTGGAACAAAGGACTTTCATTGCACCGGTGCTTATCTTCTTGACCATCGGTTCAACCGGTGCTTTACTTGATGTCTGCCTTCATCCAGAGAAGATAGACCGACAGGGCATCGGTCCTTCCGCCATGCATCGGATGCTCCGATGCTAGTGCACCGGTTCAACCGGTGCTACTGATTTTCTTTGTTTTCAGCTGTTTTGACTTGGATTCGAATGTGACTTTGATTGTTTCTTCTTCCAAGAGTTGTGTTGACTTCTGTTGACCATCTTTTGCTGTTTTTGAGTGAGTGTGTAATATTTCTAGGGCCAACTCAAGATTGATCAAGCTACTAACTCATGAACCCCTCTTAATAGTGCGATCACTACAAAACTATAAAACCTATACTAACCTAAGTGTCCTTCTCAACCTTGTGACACTTAGGACTAGAAAGATCCTTAGCCTTGACAAATATAAGTTAAAAGCCGAGATCGCCTTTTTGAATGATCGAAATTTGAGGGGCCTCTTTTGACATATGACCAAATGAGCGATAATGATCTATTAAGCTGCACAAACTCATTAGTCACAATAATGGTTGTCATTAATCACCGAAACATACCTTGAGGGCCTAGATGCTTACAGCTCTGCATCCAACCTCTTCAAAGTCTCCATCCATTCTTTGTCTTCTTGGCTGATCTCAATATCAATCCACTACTCAAAGTCGCATAGTGGCGGAGGAGACTGAAACATATTCAATGTTTAAGTATTTAGTAAAACACACGAAACAACTTTGTATGAACTAAATAACAAAAACACGCCACACACTACTCACTAGCAACCCAATGCGGATCTGACGAGGCGTAGGCTCAAATGCAAAATTGTCGCACATCCAGTACCTCTGCCGATAAGTATCCTCTTCGTCGGACTTGGCAACCTTGCAATGATCACCGCAATAACACATCGGCACGGGAACACCGCTAGGTAAAGGAAATCGTTCGAATGCACTTCCCATACGAACCCTAATCAAAATATATCAATTATCAGACCTAAGCTACAATTACAATTCAGCTCAGATAATAAAAACTACAATGGACCTTACCTTGGCTTATTAGCCTTACCACGCCTAGGCATCCTACAGAAACACAACTGAACATACTAGACATGCAGCTAATATAGTTTGAAGTTGCTATAATCACCATGCCAACTTATATAGCTTAGTTATCGTAATGCCTTGTCTTCTAAGCTTCTATCGTAGTTTTTATTATACATCAGACTTGTCTTCTATAATTCAAACTTATTTTTTGTATTTCATGGAAGTCAGCAGGGGATGAAAGAAGTTTCTTTTTTGCTTCTCCGACATTTTTTTTCCCTAACTCCAATATTAAACCCTACTAATTATAAAACAAAGACCAACATGAATGGCTTATGTCGCACCAGATTTGTGAAGCAACGTTAATGGAACAAAATTAGAGAGCACATATGGGCTGGATCTGCACACAGGTTTGCAAAATCAACTACATATGGGAACCCTACCACAGTTTAATCCTGAATCTACCATAACCCTGACGAACTATAGCAAATCGAAAAAATCTAAGCATTCCTAGAGTTCCAGAACTAAGCCACAAGGAAAACAAAGAGGGAAATACAATACTAACCTCAAATCCACGCACTTCCTCGCCACACAGAGACGTGCTGCCGCTACAGTATGCGCCGCCGCCGCCGCCGCTGACTCCACGAGCACAAGAGGTTGTGTAGTTGTGTTGTTGGGTCACGGGGCAAAACAGGACCCCATTGCAACGAACCAGAGCCTTAGGGTTTCGCGACGTCCACACCAACGAGCCGCCGCGGTCATTATGCTATCCGGGCTCACCACCAAATGGGAAAAACATCCGTTACGAGAACAGGCAACCTGCGCCAAAGCAATTGGAGCGGGATAACAGCCACGTCAGATTTCGACCTGATCAACCTGCCAGCTAGAAATTCAACGAGGCGACTTACACGCCAACGACCTTGGCATGTATAAAGTTATGCTCAGCACCAACTCAAATGGCGCTTGATGGGTGTGTCAGATTTGGAAATAGTTTTTGAGCCGTCTATTTTTGAAAATAGTTTTTAAAAACGATAATGCTTCCAATCGAGCGTTCGACGCGATTAAAAAATCGGACGCTCCCCGTCCACTCGTCTGGGAACCGCTCCCACGCCTCACGGACGCAGAAGCTGGGCCCATCTTCCTCCTGTCGCCGCCCAGAATCTGATGTCGCCTAGAATCTTTCTCTACCTCTGTCTCTCTCTCTCCCGTGCAGGTATCAGGAGGAGCCGCTCCGGCCGCCGCTGCACTGCTGCAGGGATGAGCCGCGCTGGCCGCCGTGCGAGGTCGAGCGTCGGGGCGTGGCCCCGCGCCGGCCATCGCTCCTCCGGGGCGAGGTTGAGCCGCTTCGGGCAGCAGTCATGGTAACAGCTCCGTGCGGCCGACGGGATGCATGCTGTGGGGGTTGGGCCGCACCTTCCCCGTTTCGGTCGCCACTCCTCTGCTAGGGGCAAGCGGCTCTGGCCGCCGGAGAAGCTTCGGGCAGCAGTCATGGCGGACAGTTTCGAAAGGTTGTAGAGGAGCTGAATGTTACAAGTATTTTATGTGAATGTTGCAAATGTTGATCGGGTTGTTTTTGAGGTTGTAAGTTTTTCACATTCATGTTGCAAATGTTTTATCTGATTTTGCGTTTTTATTGAGAAATTTAGAATATTCAATGCAACATGAAACATATGTATATTCAATGCAACATGAAACATATGTTGCGGTGCGTTTTTTCCCTTATTGGTGATGGATGGATAATAAATTTTTTTAACTTTTTTATATTGCAAACGCTAATTTTCGATGTTATATATGTTGAATTTTCTATGTTGCTGTCTCTATTTTTACATGTTGCATGGACCGTCTGATACACGTCCGGGCGTAGCAGCGCTGTTTTTAAAAAAATTAAAATAATAAAAAAGACCACGTGTGCTAGGAGCCATTCCTCCGCGTGGCGGGCAGTGTGAACTGCTAGCAACATGTGCGAGTGCGAGATGCCCGCGAAGGCGCGAAGAGATGCCCCAGCCACGTCATCCGTTGTCTTGATGCAGGATTTATATAGAGCTTACTTTCGAGAAACACGTTCTCCGTTGGGTGTTCGAGGTTCACGCCGTGGGGCGGTGGCGGCGGCGGATTGGTGGTGGTGGTGGTCGGTCGTCGTCGCCGTCAAGGTAGTAAAAGAAAGGTCGTGGAGATTCGCGGTTCACATGACCGACGGCTTCTGCTCGCGTTCGGCGCCATTTCCGCGAGTTTACCGTACCCGCCCCGCCCCGCCCCGCCAATCCCCTTGTCCCCCCGTGGGCGAAATTCCTCGACGGATCGATCTTGATTTCTCGCCGCCGTCCGCGCATCTCTGCCACCGCCTCCACCACCTGCCTGTTTGGGAGGTTGCCTGGCCGCGCGCCCATGGCCGTCACCGTGTGCGTCACCGGCGCCGGCGGCTTCATCGGGTCTTGGATAGTCAAGCTCCTCCTCGACCGCGGGTACGCCGTCCGGGGCACCACCCGCCGCGCAGGTACGCGCTGCTGCTCCCTCCCCCTCCTCTTCCCCCGGCCGTCCCCCAAAATCCTTTCTTGCGCCAGGAATGGGGGCTGACGGGTTCTTCTTCCTGACTGTCGGGCGCGGTTCGGCGGCCGGATCTCGGTTCGCGGCGCAGATGACCCCAAGAACGCGAACCTATGGGCGCTCGACGGCGCGGCGGAGCGCCTCACGATGCTGCAGGTGGACCTGCTCGACCGGGCCAGCCTCCGCGCCGCCTTCGACGGCTGCGACGGCGTCATCCACACCGCCTCGCCGATGCACGGCAACCCCGTTAGTGCCGCCGCCGATGAGCTCGGATGAGAACACCCCTTGATGCAGCGGAAAGATAAGCTGAAGTGTTTTTCTTTCTTCCTCCCCACCTGTTATTAGGAGGAGATCATCGAGCCAATTATCGCCGGGGCGCGGAACGTCGTTGAGGCCGCGGCCGACGCCGGCGTGCGGCGCCTGGTGATCTCCTCCACCATCGGCACCATGTACATGAACCCGCACCGCGACCCCGACGCGCCCCTGGAGGAGTGGAGCTGGAGCGACCTCGAGCACTGCAAGAAGACCGCGGTAAATTAAGATCGGGTCTTTTCTTCACCCCCAAAATTAACCCGCCAAGTAAAGAAATGGCATCTGACGCCCGTTGGAATCCTCAGAACTGGTATTGCTACGCCAAGACGATCATGGAGCAGAGCGCATGGCAGGCGGCGCGGGCGCGGGGGCTGGACCTGGCCGTGGTCATCCCGGTGGTGGTGCTCGGCGAACTGATGCAGCCAAGCATGAACACCAGCAACCTGCACATACTCAAGTACCTCACCGGCCAGGCCAAGGACTATGTCAACGAGTCGCACGCGTACGTGAACGTCAAGGACGCCGCCGAGGCGCACGTCCGGGTGCTCGAGGCACCCGGAGCCGGAGGGCATCGCTACGTCTGCGCCGAGCGGACTCTGCACCGTGGCGAGCTGTGCCGCATCCTCGCTCAACTCTTCCCAGAGTACCCTATTCCGACGAGGTACGGCGATGCGTTGCTTACTGATTCTTGGAATTGGTGCTACTCTGGAGCATGAGTTACCGCTAGCTTGCTTCATTCAAGGGGCTTAAGTACTCTGATGGAATTTGCAAGAATTCACTAGCATGATTTAGGAACATTGAAGAATTCTGCAAGTCTGTCTTGGATTGTTCATCTGAAGAAACTGCAAGAATCACTAGCATGGTTTAGGAACATTCAAGAATCCAGCAGGTCTGCTCGGATTGTTCTAACATTGGACTTCAGCACCATATAATCTGAAATCTGAATAAATCAATACTGAAGATGGTTTCCGAGTAACCAAGCTGGTCTGGGTGCTAATGAGTAGCGAATAGTTTAGAAAGGTCGTTAGATGGGTGTCCATGGATTAGAGAATTTGACTGAAGGCTGCAGCTGCAGAATACTTGCATAGTCAAATGTGTATTTATGGAATTGATGTCATGCACAGAATTCACTAGCATGATCTAGGAACATTGTAGAATTCATCAAGTCTACCTCAGATTGTTCATATGAAGAAAGCGCAAGAATTCACTAGCATGATTTGTTGGTAAACGGGTAGGCTACGCTAGCATCACTACCGCATATACCCAAGATACTTGCGAGTAGAAGATCATAGATCGTTACCACTAGACGCGCAGCGCAGCGGAAGAAGTCGCGCGTCGATGTAGAGAAAGTAGTCGATCACGTCCTACGAACCGAGCTCCTCGTACTTGATCCCAGCAGCCGATCAGCGCAGCAGTCGCAGCAGCGCCTCCACGGAGTCCACACGTACGAGGATGAAACGCCGGGCGTCGGTGTGCTAGCACCGCACGCACGGCATGGGCGGCGGCCGAGAGAGAGGGAGGGGCGGCGGCTAGGAGGTGGCGCAGCTCTTAGGGTTTCGCCCCCCTAGCCCCTCCCTCGTATATATAGGGCGTACTAATGGGCTTCTATCTCATAGGCCCATTAGTAACCCTAATCCCTCTTGGATCAATATCCTTTTGGGCCTTTAAACCGTATTGTGATGATGGGCTCTTGGGCATATCACCAAAAATCTCCCACTTGCACTAGAGACAATCATACATGCAAGCTTTCCAACATTCCAAACCCCTTAAGTGTGTGACCCGTTAGGTTCATGTGTAGGTGGTCGTGATCGGAAATCATTTCCGAATCACAAGTCAATAGCGGCACCTAGCAGGGCATAGTGACTCACAAATACACATAAAGATCATATCGGCCGAACCTTAGATATACTCATACACCGATCTCTTTGCCAGACGATACCAGTCAAGCTCAAAGCGAGATGCGTGCCACCTTTGTGATAGCTCGACCATTCTCTCGATCTAATAGTGGATTCTATTCATAACTAACCTTTAGTCATCATGATTAACTCTTTAATCACTTTGGCATGGCCATGCACTTTCAAATCCAACTATCTCGAGGGGCCCAGAGATATCTCTCCCGTTATCTAGGAGGGGCAAATTCCATCTTGATCCGCTCACATCCCATTCCATGTTTCATGACATACCTGTAAGCTGCTTTTGTAACTACCCAGTTACGGTGTAGCGTTTAGCAGCCCCAAGATGCACCACTACACACAGTGAGAAACAATGGCGATCTCAGGTCTAAGGATCCAGTAGGTATAACACTCAAGAACAACTGATGGCACATACAAAATAACAATCCCAACATTGTCTTGGAGTGGGTCAATCCAACACCATGTTCACCAACATGTGTCCACATCATTAATCCGATATCTCCATATCCATGATCCGTGAAACATGATCATCAATTAATGCATGTGCTAGTCTCAACGTCGTTGTTGTCCCACACAACGACATAAACTAGGGATAATTTAGAATCATATCATTGTTAACAAAGAGTTTCACGAACAAATCACATACTTGATAATCAATGTAAAAAATAATCATCCATGGAACAAATAACAATTATTTACGATTACATAAACATACTTATGACACAAAAATCTCCCACGCACACTAGAATCACTGATGTAAGTATCTAATACCCATAGATCTCATGTGCGCCTCATGCTTTGGTTGTGGGAGAGGCTTCGTCAACGGATCAGCAACGTTTGAATCCGTGTGCACCTTGCAAACCTTCACATCACCTCTCTCAACAAAGTTACGGATGAGGTGATACTTCCGCAGTATATGTCTGGACTTCTTAGTTGTTCTAGGCTCCTTTGCTAGTGCAACGGCACCACTATTATCACAATAGAGGTCCACTGGACTGGACGCACTAGGAACAACACCCAAGTCAGAAACAAACTTTCTGATCCAAACAGCTTCTTTTGCAGCTTCGGAAGCTGCAATATACTCGGCCTCTGTCGTCGAATCAGCCACCGTATCTTGCTTGGAACTCTTCCAGCTCACTGCCCCACCATTGAGGCAGAAAACAAAACCGGATTGCGATTTGGAGTCATCTTTGTCTGTTTGAAAACTAGCATCGGTGTAACCCTTTACAAGGAGCTCATCTTCGCCTCCAAATATTAGGAACATATCCTTAGTTCTTCTCAAGTACTTAAGGATACTCTTTACAATTGTCCAATGAGGTTCACCGAAATCTGACTGATACCTGCTCGTAACACTTAGAGCAAAGGAAACATCTGGGCGCGTGCAAAGCATAGCATACATGATCGACTCTATGGCTGAAGCATAAGGAATCGTACTCATCCTCTTTTGCTCATCAGGTGTCATAGCACACTGACTCTTGCTTAGAGTAATGCCATGTGACATTGGCTAGAAATCTTTCTTGGAATCTTGCATATTGAACCGATTCAATATCTTGTCAATGTACGTGTCTTGGCTCAATCCAATTAGCCTTTTTGATCTATCTCTATAGATCATAATACCCAGAATATAAGCCGCCTCTCCTAAATCCTTCATCGAAAAACTATTTTTCAATGAGGTTTTAACGGCTTCAAGCATTGGAATATCATTTCCGATCAGTAATATGTCATCCACATATAGGACCAAAAACACAAGTGCGCTCCCACTAGTCTTTTTGTAAACACAAGGCTCATCTTCATTCTTGATGAAGCCAAACCCTTTGACTACTTCATCAAAACGAATATTCCAACTCCGAGATGCTTGCTTCAATCCATAGATGGACCTCTGAAGCTTACATATTTTCCCAGCATTTTTAGGATCGACAAAACCTTCAGGCTGTGTCATATACACATCCTCACTTAGATGTCCATTAAGGAAAGCGGTTTTGACATCCATTTGCCATATCTCGTAGTCATAATATGCGGCAATTGCTAGGAGAATCCGAACAGACTTTAGCATTGCGACGGGCGAAAAGGTTTCCTCATAGTCAACACCTTGAATTTGTCGGAAACCTTTCGCCACCAATCGTGCCAAATAGATGTGAACATTTCCATCCATGTCTAATTTTTTCTTAAAAATCCACTTACAGTCGATAGGTCTCACACTGTCAATTTGATCGACCAAGTTCCAAACTTGATTATCATGCATGGATTTTAACTCGGATTCCATGGCTTCAAGCCATTTGTCGGAGTCGGGTCCCATCATTGCTTCTTTGTAGGTCAAGGGCTCATCATTTTCCATCAATAATATGTGGCGCTCCTCCGTAATAAGGAGGTTGAGCTTGTCAGTAGCGCGACGTTCCCTTGTAGACCTTCGTGGGGCTGGTGCCTCAACTACGAGTTGTGCAAAATCTTGCACATCCCGTGGATCTTCAGTGGGTGCTGAAACAGTTTCGGGTGTTTCCTGAATTTCTTCAAGTTGCACCTTGCTCCCACTAAATCCTTTTGAGAGAAACTCCTTTTCTAAGAAAACACCATTGCGAGCGACAAACACTTTGCCTTCTGCCTTATTGTAAAAATAATATCCTTTGGTTTCCCTAGGATATCCCACAAAGAAACATTTGTCTGACTTTGGAGTGAGCTTATCTGACATAAAACGTTTGACATAAGCCTCACATCCCCAAACTTTGAGAAAAGATAATCCGGGACGCTTCCCAGTCCATATCTCATATGGTGTCTTCTCAACAGACTTACTTAGAACCCTATTCAGTGTGAACGCAGCAGTTTCAAGAGCGTAACCCCAAAATGACAATGGAAGATCAGCTTGGCTCATCATGGACCTAACCATGTCCAACAAGGTTCGGTTCCTCTGTTCGGATACCCCATTCCATTGAGGTGTTCCGGGCGGAGTTAGCTGCGGAATAATTCCACATTGCTTCAAATGATCACCAAATTCAAGGCTCAAATATTCTCCTCCACGATCAGATCGCAGAAATTTAATTGTCTTGCCTAATTGATTTTGTACTTCATTCTGAAATTCTTTGAACTTTTCAAACGATTCAGACTTGTGCCTCATTAAGTAGATATAGCCATATCTACTAAAGTCATCAGTGAAAGTAATGAAGTACTGAAAACCACCTCTGGCTATTGAGCTCATTGGTCCACATACATCGGTATGTACAAGTCCCAATAAGTCACTCGCCCTCTCACTATGACCAGTGAAAGGCGCTTCGGTCATCTTTCCAAGCAAACAAGACTCACATGTGTCAAATGATTTAAAATCAAATGAGCTTAACAATCCATTTTTATGGAGTTGTTCAATGCGTTTCTCATTTATATGACCTAAGCGACAATGCCAAATAAAAGTGGGATTCAAATCATTTGGTCTAAGCCTCTTAGTATTAATGTTACAGACAGATTTATCCTCAAGATCAAGAACATATAATCCATTCACCAATGGACAATGAGCATAAAAAATACCATTGCAAAAGATAGAACAACGTTTGTTCTCTATTACAATCTTAAAATCACCAACTTCTTCCAAACATGAAGAAGAAATAATGTTCTTGCTCAAAGCAGGAATGCAATAACAATTATTTAATTCCAAAACTAATCCGGAGGGTAGAGACAAGTGGTAGGTGCCGACCGCCAACACCGCAACCTTTGCGCCATTGCCGACACGAACGTCCAACTCGCCTCTTGCAAATCTTCTAGTCTCACTTAGACCCTGCAACGATTTGCAAGTGTGAATCATCGATCCAGTATCAAATACCCATGATTCACTAGAAGATAATACAATATTTATTTCTATAACATTTATACCTGAAGTGGAAGTCTCACTTCCCTTCTTCTTCTTCTTCTTTTCTTCCAAGTACTTCTTGCAGTTCCTAGACCAATGTCCCTTTTCATGACAGTGGAAGCATTCATCTTCAGAAGTAGGGCCAGATTTGGCCTTAGGTGCTGGCTTTAGCTTAGAGCTCGAGGACTCACCAACGGAACTCTTTTCCTTGCCTTTACCTTTAGGATTAGGAGGCGTCCAACGCTTCCTCTTTTTATTCCCCTTCTGAATCATCATCACATGATTGGGATTCTTCTTAATGCTCTCATCTGCTGTCTTTAGCATCCCATGCGACTCACTCAATGTTTTATCCAAGCCATTCATCTGAAAGTTTATGATAAAAGGCTCATAGTTCGCCGGGAGCGACTGGAGAATAACATCAGTAGCCAAGTCTTGGTGAAGTTCAGAACCAAGTCTGTCTAAAGTCTCAATGTAACCAATCATTTTGATCACATGAGGACTGACTGGGCTACCTTCTGCCAGCTTGCACGCAAACAAGGACTTTGAGATATTGAACCTCTCAGTCCTGGCTTGGTTCTGAAACATCCCACGCAGCCCCCCGATCATGGTATGAGCATCCGCATGCTCATACTGTTTCTGCAGATCAGGGGACATGGTGGCGAGCATCAGACAGCTGACATCAAGTGAGTCATTGCAGTGCTTCTCATAAGCTCTGCGATCAGCAGCAGTTGCATTGTCAGGGAGATCATCAGGATATGGCTGCTCAAGAACATACTCCTTTTTCTCTTACCTGAGAACAATTCTCAGGTTGCGGTACCAATCAATAAAGTTTGTTCCATTCAACTTTTCTTTCTCAAGAACAGAACGCAAATTGAAAGCGGAATTGTTACTGGCAGACATGATCTACAACATTAAAGTAAAGCAAGATTTCAGCACTAAGTTTATGTAAAGACTTTCATTAACTGATTTAACAAAAGACAACCTACTATATCAAAGTCATCTTCCCTCTAATGACATATAGTGGTTCAAGATCCATAATCACTAAAATTCTAGTGAGCTTTAGCATCACGGGTAGAAAAGTAGTGATACAGGTAAGTAACGAATTACTAATCACATCTCTATGTGACTCTTGTTCGTTGAGTGGCATCCAATGCCCCGGCCCCAACCCTATGCCTTAAAGCCCAAAACTGTTTTGATAGCTTTGCTGAGTAAACTAATACTATGCTTGTGAATGTCCGACATCCACCCTATACAAAAGTGATAGTTGAGGGTACTCTACTTTGATAAACCTACCACACAACGATCAAAATTTATAGGTGCAGCTATTGGTAAAAGGCATAAAAAACTCAACCTTTTCTGAGGGAAGCTATTCTATCATGATTAAAGCATCCACCATATGTAAAAGCATGAAAGAATAGTATGACAAGAAAATAAACATCACAGGCATATAATCATATTATATTGTGAATAGTATGGCCTCTTGCATCACAATGGGCTCCATCGCCATGACTCCAAGGTGACCTCCATTACCATCCGTCCTGTCTTGTGGTGATCATCATCGCCATCATGATTGAAACCTCCATGAAAAGATACTAAGCTACTACATCTAATAGCTAGTAAAATAATTACACGAGGATTCAAACATCACAAGTCGACACGCAGGTCGTTATACAATAATGGTGCAACCTCAACCGGTTGTGTTAACTTGCGACACGCAGGCCGCACAAATCATCACATACATCATCACATGACATTGAGGCCATACCATTCACATCACACCCTGCAAAAACAAGTTAGGCGTACGACGTGTTCTACCAAAGTAGCGCTTGGGAAGCCGCTACAGCGAGAAAGCAACGGCGGTCCCTATGAAATCCCTATGAAAATCTCATCAGAGTGATCGCATCACCTCAAATCCGAGCCATTCATAATGCCTCAATTTTCACTAGGTCAATCACATTGACCGTGCAAACTTTGCACTTGAGAAAACTGCATCTACACATGACCTCGATCTGTTGGTTCAATCTGCTGACTATGCACACAGTTAGTCCCGATGGTGATTCCAGCCGGTAGGGACATGTCGTATGCATAACAGAGAAAGAACACAAAATAATCTTTTGTCACATGCCGCGCAATCAACTCGCTCCAGTTTTAACCCCTTATGACCAATTGATCTAATCAAACTCGCTCCGATCTATTACAACAACAAATCACCTATATGCAAATGATCCAGACCAAAAACTACGCAAGATGGCTCTGATACCACTGTTGGTAAACGGGTAGGCTACGCTAGCATCACTACCGCATATACCCAAGATACTTGCGAGTAGAAGATCATAGATCGTTACCACTAGACGCGCAGCGCAGCGGAAGAAGTCGCGCGTCAATGTAGAGGAAGTAGTCGATCACGTCCCACGAACCGAGCTCCTCGTACTTGATCCCAGCAGCCGATCAGCGCAGCAGTCGCAGCAGCGCCTCCACGGAGTCCACACGTACGGGGATGAAACGCCGGGCGTCGGTGTGCTAGCACCGCACGCACGGCATGGGCGGCGGCCGAGAGAGAGGGAGGGGCGGCGGCTAGGAGGTGGCGCAGCTCTTAGGGTTTCGCCCCCCTAGCCCCTCCCTCGTATATATAGGGCGTACTAATGGGCTTCTATCTCATAGGCCCATTAGTAACCCTAATCCCTCTTGGATCAATATCGTTTTGGGCCTTTAAACCGTATTGTAATGATGGGCTCTTGGGCATATCACCAACATGATTAACATTGAAGAATTCAGCACACACCCTTAGGAAGTTAGGAACATTGAAGAATTCAGCAGGTCTGCTCGGATTGTTCCAACATTGGACTTCAGCGCCGTATAATCTAAAATCTGAATAAATCAATACTGAAGACGGTTTCTGAGTAACCAAGTTGGTCTGGGCACCAATGAGTAGCGAATACTCTAGTTTAGAAAGGTCGTTTGGTGGGTGGACCATGGATCAGAGAACTCGACTGAAGGCTGCACCTGCAGAATACTTGCATAGTCAAATGTGTATCTATGGAATCGATGTCGTGCACAGAATATTTGAAGTCACGATAGTCAAATTGACACCCATTGATAGAAAAACCTGACATTCAGAATTCATTAGCTACATTTTGTGAATGTTCATGCATTTGTTTTGCATAAGTGCCCTTCATTACATATTTGTGCTTGAAAGTATGCGAATTTTGGAAGACAGAACAGTACTAATTCTTTTCTTCAAAGACAAAGCACACTGATCCTGAAAGCATTTAATTTATTTTTAAGATATTAAGTCATACATGGTGTTTGGATCCTGAAATTTCTTCAAGACAAAACAATCGCTTCACTTAGAAAGCACTCTAGTTACAGTTCTAACCCACTGGCTGCATGCTACTTCTGCAGGTGCAAGGATGAGGTGAATCCACCAAAGAAGGGCTACAAGTTTACAAACCAACCTCTGAAGGACCTAGGCATCAGGTTCACACCTACGCATGAGTACCTCTATGAAGCAGTAAAATCCCTGCAGGAAAAGGGTTTTCTCCCCAAGGCTTCTGTCACAGAGGTAAAAAAAAAAGTACAGTATAGAGAATTTGATCACTGAGCATTCAGAGTGCTATCAGAGTTTGCATTTCATACATTCAACTATTCTAAAGATCATAAGCAAAATGAGAAAAACAAAACACTGACACATATTTGACAACATAATAAGCATTGCAGTGATGCACATTCACTGTCCTTGCTGTGGCGTTTGTTTGTTGCAGGTGACTGAAAGTAGCAGTTCCCCGCCTCAAAAGTTGCGACTGACGACGTTGATTTCAAAACTTTGACAGACTTGCACACGAAGTGACCATGTAATACGCCGATTATCATAAAAAGTGTAGTGGTTCATTGGATTGGTTAAATTTTTGGTGGCCTGCTCTTATAAGGCCTATGAAACTTAATTTTGTACGCTATGCAATTCTCTGCCATGCGTCAAATCATTCCTCAAGTTTAATTTTTACAATGAAGACGATCGTTGAACCTCAATTTTTCTTGCGGCTCAACTCGATAGAAAATTTTCTCGCATGAAAAGAAAAAATGGAACTTTCTAATCAAATGGAATCGTATCCTTTTCGGCTGCCGTTGTCTGCTTCCCGGGCATCGCCCCAAGTTTTTTAGTGGGTCAAGTAAATTTCTCACATTTGCTGTTGGGCCGCAGAAAACTGCAATGAGTACAAATGCAAACCAGGTCCGTAGCATGCATATATTCTCTCTCAAAATATTAAGATTGACGAATCAAGAGAGAAAAAGAATAGAATATGAAGGAAACCAATATAAAAGAGAAGAAATACAGTAAACCAACTGTGGAAACAGTACCGAATTCATACAATCATGGTAAAAAGGAAAATTATTAAAACCCACACTGTATATCACTTGGATTTTGAATTCTCCCTCTTACACACTGATTTAACTTGTTGCAAGTGTCTATACCACTGACTAAAATAGCAGGATATAGCGGCGCTATAGCGCTTTGGAGGTGACACTACGATACAGTACATGACACCGATATTGCAGCTAAGACTATAGTTGTTCAAAAAGCCCGCAACCCGACAGCCCGCCCGAAAACCCATTTTTTGGCCCGGCCCAAGCCTGCCCGGTCCGACCTGTTTCGTGCCCGGGCTACCCCGGCCCGCTAGATAGTACCGGGCTTAGGCCGCCACCCCAGAACGTCGGGCGGCTCGGCCCGGCATGCGGGGAGCAGGCTGGCCCGATAAAGGCCCGCTGCCCCAACAGCTCTACCATCCCCTCCCTCGATCCCTCCGTCCAACCTCCGCACAGCCGCCCCCCTCTCGGTGCCCTTCCAGTGACCAGCACCGCTCCCCCAACTCCTCTCGTCCACCGCCGGCGCCGCTCCCCCTCGTCTCCTCCACCTTCAGCGCCGCCCCCTCCTCTCCTCTACCATCAACACCGCTCGCCCGCTCCGCTCCCACTCCACCTGACCGACCGAGCTCCTATACAGATCCGGGCGGGTGGCTCCACTACAGATCTCGACGGCACCGGCGCGTCTACTGCTCTACCGGCGCATCGGCGGGTCAAGCCTACGGCCTGCGGGCATGACCGCCAGGCTCGACGGGCGGGGCTGGCGGGCATGGCCACCAAGCTCGGCCGACGGGGCGCCGAGGTTGGCGGGCGCTGGCCGGTGGGTGCGGCGTCGGCAGTCATGGATGGGCGGCAGCGGCGGCGGCTGGCTGGCGTGGCCGGCAGTGTTGGCAAGCTCCATTCGAGAGTGCGGGCGGCAGATGGCACGAGCACAATGGAGGCACCATGCTTTTCGGGCCGGGCCGGCACGAAAATGGCTCGTGGGCTCGTGCTTGGGCCGAGACCGTGGCACGATGGGCGGCACAGCCCAGCTTGTTAGCCAAGTCATGCCAGGCCTGGCCCGATCAGTTCATGCTCGGACCAGTATGGGCTCGGGCTAGGCCGGGCCAGGCGGCCCGAATGGCCATCTATAGCTAAGACCGATATAGCGGGCTTTAGCACTGCTATTTTTTTTTTGAGAATTTAACACCGCTAAATGGCATATCGGTCTGTAGCTTTTAGCACTGCTATATATGGCCGGATGGGCTGCTGCAGACCAAAATACGATGCCGAGTAATTTTCCAGCCCATCTTCAGCCCAATACCGGCCCAAAACAACTTATACAAGTGCTTGTTGTCCTCTGCAACCCTAAACTACGGCATTGCCCTCGTCCCCAACGAAACACTCACCAGCGATGGCCACTTCCCCTAGGAGAGAACGAACTTTGGAGTGGGGGCTTCGCCGTTGCTTGAGCCGGTGACCAGCGGGAGGGCTCTCCCCCTCCGAGAAGCGGACGGCGGCGAGTTCCCTAGGCCTACGCGAGCACACTCCGGTGGGCGGCAGCACTACTGCAAAGCAGCACCAATGAATGTTGAACAAGTGTCGCTGTGAAAGTGGCCAATATATACATAATATAGGCTATTTTTGCTTATTTTATTTTGCAATCCGCTAAATAGGATAGCACCGCTATAGCGGACGCTATAGCAGCCATATAGTTTTTGAAGGGTCTCTCCTAAGTTGCATATCCCGCTATTTTGTACATTGGTCTACACCTAATCGGTTCTCTTGCAAAAACACCCTAATGCACAAATGCCTAACCAATTGGACCCATTTTCATCAATTTGGAACCGCCGATGTAGCTTCACATTAGATACTTGCAGGACTACAGTCGCCCTAGCACATTTTTGTGATTTCACCTAAAGAATTTCCAATTAGAATATGAAATCTTAAACGTTGTCGCATTAGTATTCGCTATTAAACAAAACACAGCATGAATAAACACCTTCTCTCCTTTTCTTTAGCGAACTGCACAAGACTGCAAGTCTATATTGATATAGCAGAAAAGTATAAGACTACGACTCTAGGAGGCTAGGTAGGAAAAAAAGAAAAAGAAAAGAAAAAAAGCAACCTAAACTGGTCTAGTTAGATTGGGATATCAACGGGGCAAACTTAACTCAAAAGTCAAAACCGCCACAACCCTCTCCATCTCATGAAGCCATGGAAAACGAGAGAAACAGACCACACCACACCGAGCAGAGCACCGCGCTGCGAGATCCACCGTCGTAGTGCTGCTGCAGCAACACACCATTTGATAGGGTGAAAGCACCGAATCCGGACCTTTCGAAAGCCGCCTAGTAGTTGCCACTGAGATAACGCAATGTGCGAGGATCTCGCCACATTTGTTGTTGGACTCCACCTCTGCCACAGTACTCCGTGTTGTGGATCCGTTTATTATGTTGCCATCAAGATGATGAACAGTGTTATCTTGTTCCCAAGATCCCCATCAAACAACCAAACCATGCCCCATGAACCATCTGTTTACTATGTTGCCATTAGGATGATTAACAGTGTTGCCTCGTTTCTAAGACACTACAAGAAAGTTGTCATCTTTTGACATTTGATAATTGTCATAATACCTAAAAAATAAGTCATAGGTTGTCATTTGTGACACCAAGATGACGAAAATGGAATGTCAAAAGATGATCGTCTATAATGACAACTTATGACGTTAAGAAGGTAAAGTCATAACATTATGACATTGATTTTGGTTGTCACAAACATTTATGACTACCGATTTAATGTCTAGGTTTCTTATACCTCGCCACGTAAGCAACTGCCACGTAGGATGGCTTGCTGAGGTGGCAAATCCTACAAATGTCATAAAAGCAAATTTGGCCTGTTTGAGTCCATCTAGCAGCCCATGGACCAGCTCAATGTTTAGGGGTGTTTTTTTTTGGCAGACCAGCCCATGGCTTTTGGCCCAGACAATTTTTAGGATAGATCAGTTTTTTTTTTTTTGCACAGGCCATATCGCTTTTTTCCTAGCCTTGTTCGGCCTGCTAGATTTTGGGCTGGCCCAGTACAAAATTAACCACAATCAAAATTTTAGAAAATACAATTTGCAGATTTCAAAGGTCCATTATACCAGCACATGTCACAAATATCACATTCTCATCCAGATTATCAACAACCCAACCCAATCACAAATGAACCAGAATATTACAAACCATAATTGCACCAGAATATTAGTAGAACTAATATCACTTGGTCATAGTCCAAGTTTAGAACATTGCACATGAATAGCCAGAGGTAGATCCCTGGTCATAGTCCAAATTCACAGAACATTACACATAACTAGCTACAGCCATGTCCCAAATAGGTTCACAGTTCATCTCCAGCAAGATGTGATATCACATAACGGTTCCAAAATAAATCTCATAGCGTTCAATTGATTACCAGATCACACAAAATAATCAAGATCACCTCCAAAATCTCACTTGTCCAAAGCAGTTAGAGTTCACTGCTTGACATCCCAGGCTGTTTTAGAACTTACTGTTGTGCATCTGATGGTGCTGAATTGCCACCAAGGAAATTACGGAAGAATCCGTGCATCTCACCTATTTGCTTCTTCAACATCTCATGCTCTTCTTCCACCTTATTTCTTGCAGCCCTTTCCTCCTCTAACTTATTCACCACATCATCAACCTGAGCTCGAACTGCTACTGATCCTTCCTTCTCAGCCACTAGTTCATTCTCAAGTTCCTGTACACATGCATTGGTGCCTCTCTTAGATGCTGCAGGCTGGATACCAATGTTTCGAAGGAAAGTTGTCTTTGGCATAACTTGAAGTACAGCTTTGGTAGGGGTCACTGCGTCTTGCCCTTCTTGTGGTGGAGCAGTAACTTTTTCCTCCATTTGAGCCTAGCAGAAGCAATAAAAGAAGTCAGCTATAGCTACAGTTAGCAGTTTTATTAAAAAATGACCAAACTCAGGAGTATTTTAAAGATGTAAATGGTTTCAAGATCAATAGCAGCATACATACATATCTTAGCCTCTGAATGATTGACCAAAATCAAGAGTTTAAAGATGTGAATGGTTCCAGACCAATAGCAGCATACATGATACATACATACATCAGCCTCTAAATGATGGGCAAAGGAAATGCTGCCAGGACTGCACAGTCACTAAATAAGCTATTGATTGTTGAACTACCAACCATCACCATACACATATCAGCTTCCTCTAAAAGAGTAGACAATAGGCATGGAACACGCTATGAAAATTAGAGCAGCTAGCCACTTGAGTAGACAATAGGCATGGAATATAGGTAATAGATTTAAAAAAATTTGTTCATCACAATATAAGAGAAGATAGAGATATGTACTTACAATAGCTATCTTTGCATTCTCACTAAAACCTGTCTTGCCGCTGCAGTGGGTTTCCTTGAATACATCAATCGCTGTCGGGGGTGCATCCTTATATTTTTTATTCTGAAATTACATTGAAACCACAAACTAATTAAGTGACGGACACGGATAATACTAACAATTAAAAAAGACTAACTGGACCATCCATTTCAAAATTTTGGTATAGGTTATTAGTGCCCAAGTTGCACCTTAAGACCCTAGCTGATATTGCGGTTTTTTACTTGATTTAGATGCACATGTTGAAATAAGCCCACAAATCATATTATTCACCATTTCACTATTTATGGAACCATAAATACAGCAGGGGAACCTCAATACATAAACATTTGGACACAATAAGGCATTTTTCATTTATGAAACAAATCAGAATAGTAGCTTACCACGACAAAGCAATGAGCAATGTAGGACCGAGATCCAGTCATCTGCTGTAACTTTACTTGCTCACGGCTAATTTTGGCTTTCAGACACTTGTCCTGTAGAAAGGCAACGATTAGTGGGACAGGTGGCCCATTTACTCTAAGTAAACATTTGCAAGCGATATTTAGAAAGGATACCTTGTGCTTTGGGTCAGACTACATCTCCACAAGTTTTTTCCACTGCTCGTCACTCGTAGTGCCCAACGGTGAAGTTGTTCTGACCCGGTTTGCTGGTACATCATTGAAGTACTTCTTCTTCAACATGTACCTGATATTCCGCGTTTCTTTTTGGAGTATATCAAAGCATGCATCTCTCACTGGCTGACTATCTATGTTGATGTCAAATTGCATCTACACATGAGCATGAGCATATGGTTAAAAGGCACTCAAAGCATATAATTATGGTATGAGCAGTAACATAACATGCATATTCAAGAGGTGATTATGTTGTGTGAAAAAACATAACACCAGTAATTTATTTAACAAGTCAGCCTCATTTTTTCAAAGTTATAGAACCATTTCAACTGAAAACACAAGCTGGACACTTACAGCAATCTTTCCCATGTAGTCGTTCCGAATCGCCTCAGCATCATCCTTCATATAATCCTTCCATTGGGGGAAGATTGGGATATGGTCCCGAATAATAATGCCAGCCTCTGATGCTACCTTTGCAGCTTGCATAGGTGCCTCTGGCCGCTTCTTTCATTGAGCAATGTGCAGTTTTTTTCTGCCTTGTTCCGCTGGAGGCCTGGTGCAGTTTTTTTCTTTGAATGGGCCGTCCACCTGTTTTGAATGGGCCGTCGACCACTCTTGGGCTCAATACATATAATGGCTGGCGAACACTGCTGGGCTCAATACATGAATACATGAGAAAAAAAGGGTACTGCTGGGCCATGTTCTGCTGGACACAATACATTACTTGCAGGTTCCCCCCCTGGCTGTTTCTATGAATTAGCGTGACTAAATCTAAAAAAAAATGAATTAGAATGACCCATCATGCATATAGAAAATAAAAAAATAGATGGGATAAATACATGAAAAAAGAGAAAAATATTTGGGACCCACTCGATTAGGTGGTAGTGGGACCCATCATGCCAAATGGACCCATATGCCACCTTGGATTATAAGGTTTTTAAAAATCAATAAAATAATTTATGACTCACCATCTTAGTCATAGATTTATGACAATAGTAAATTGGACGTTATGACATGGCAAATGTCGTCACAATATACCATCCCACTACCATTTTGGCATTTGTTATGACGTTAATTTATTAATGTCACTAAATTGAGCCGGCACCAAAACAAATGTCATAAACTAGTTGATTTAAGGACATTTCAATCATATGTCATGGCATAAATGTCATAAGATGACACATTTCTTGTAGTGAGATCCCATCAAACAACCAAACCACGCCCCCTGGACAACAAAATCTCATTGCACCTCCATCTCCACCCCCACCCCCACCCCCACCCCCACCCCACCTCCGTGCCCAGCCTCACTTGCCATGCTAGCAAGGCAAGTTGTCGCTTGCACTGTCTTCTAATGATATATCACACGAGAATAGCCGAGCAAGCTTAAGCAACCCGCCGCAATCCGCTGAAAGCCTAGTTGTCCCACGAAGTCGTTGCTACAAGCGTCGTCCTCTGATGCAGTACCACACCCCACTGAGAGTTGCCAAGCAAAGCTAGCCGCCACGGTTCGTTGCAAGCAGTTAAAGCCGACACCCATGCGACAACCACGGGCCACAAGCGTAACTTTGGTCGCCACCACGGGGGTTCGACAACCCCCATCGAGCCTACCACCTACACCAGCCGCCTTGCTGCGTCACCAGCAGAAGCCACACATGACAAACGACAACACCGGCAATGCCACAGGCCAAGATGGGTCGAGCTCCAAGACGCCCCCGGGCAACGGGAAGAACAATGCCCTCAGCTTGGCATGACAGGACCACGGTCCAACTCACCCACACTGGGCAAATGTCCAGGAACGTTCCCTCTTAGCGCACATAATTCACCCAACCCTTCCGAGGGGGCGAGCCCGCTTGCACATAGAACCTCACTTACACTTTCGTCTACTCTTTGAGTAAAGAAAGAGTTAATTCGGAAGTGCTATGGTTGGAAGCCAAAGACTTATAAGTTGACTCCACCGTTGCTCAACTAGTAATGTGGTACTAAATATGTGCACACAACACTCATGGACCACTGCTGGGTCATATCTCAAATTGGACCGGAAGTCACAGGCCACGCAGTCACTCTTCCCGCTGCCTGCGAAGCCACCTCACCGGCACCGCACCACAATAGCTTCTCGTCCGATCACCCAAACTCTCCACGCCACTCAGGTCACCGCCATCGCCCGTGGCCTCCTCGCCATCACACTGCCTTCTCGTCGTGCACACGGACACCACCGTGGATGCCCGCACTTGGGTCGGCTCAGCCTCCTCTCCACGCACTCGGCGGCCACCGCGTACACCTGCCCACCATCAAGTTGCACCATGGATGACCCCACACCTCCTCGCCTCTCACCAAGCTGCCCTTCCACGCGCGCACTCTACCACGCCTAGTAGAGGCGCCGCCATGACCGTTGCAGGCACGAGCGGCCAAAACCTGTCAATTGGCTTCACCGCCGCCTTCCTGGCAAGCCGCAAGGGCCGCGGGGACGTGGGGTGGGGAGAAAGTGGCGGTGGCTAGGGTTGTCTGCCGTCCAAGTCGCCCACGCGGGGGCTCAAAAGCGATGTGTACTAAATCAACACTTCTAAATACTTGAACAAATTGAACTTGGCAGTTGGCTAGCTTGGCTTGTCAATCATATATAGTTAGATCCACACATATCAAAAACAAAACGGAATTGGCTGAGTGAATGAATGTATAGTGGGGTCATTAATTTTTCGGCACACATTTGCAACAAAATGGATTATGAGAAAGAATCTCAAACTCAAGCGGTGGTTCTAATTTGCAATTTCATTCCATCGAGTGAAAACACATGTCTAAAATCTAGCAGAGTAGAGCACATGTTTATAAAACCCCCTAGAAATTAAAGTAGCACGCACGTACGCTTCCAGCATGAAATGCACAACTGACATTGGCTGAACTTTCAATTTACGGATCTATTGCGATCGGTTTATTTTCTCATCCTCGACGAGTCTCCTTCACATGCATGATACACGTCTGCACCGTACCACATCCGATCCTGTACTGTGCATCAGGACAAATCTCCAGCATCTGGCGACTAAAAACGATGCCCCATTGCCCTTACCTTCTGATGCCTGATGAAAGAGAGAGACGGCGACTAAAAACAGTGATGTGCCCCATTGCCGTTGTACCTTCTGATGAATGACTGCCACGGGACTGATAAGATTACTGCTCTGGATCACTAGTTTGAGCTGAGGGGGTCCCGAGGGGCGGCTCGGGTGGAAACAGCGCCGCCGGCACTCAGCGGCCTCACCTCCCGCCCCTGCCCCTCGCCCTCGCCGGAGCACCTCGCCGGAAGTCCCTGTAAGTGCCAGGACGGTGGCGGCGGAGCCTCTCCGCCATCCCCTCGTTCTCCCCCTCGGTCCCCCCATGTTTCCTCGGCGAACTCCGGAAGCGGCGCCCAGATCCGCGGTGGTCCTCCCCTCTGTGTTGTACTCTATGGCCGGATCCGGTCTCCCGAGAGCCTATTCTGCCATCATCGGGGAGGCCCGCAGCGGTCACCGCCCTCCACGCCGCGGCAGCGGCGGCGGCTTGGAGCGCCAGATCCGGTTCCCTTGTGGGTGGATCCGGCGCCCCCGCAGCTGTGTGGTGGCCCAGCTGCCGGCGTGCTGACTGTGGCTCGGTCTAGTGCGGGTGCTCCGCTGTGCTGGTATGGCGTACTGCTGCCGCCGGGGCTGGAGGCCACTACGGCTCCGTGTCGCTGGGCTACTGTCCTTCGCCGGCACCTTCTTGGGAGGTATATGGTTGTCTTGGAGCTCTCTAGGTGAAAACCTTGCTCGGCTCAATGTCGGCGCCAACGGCAATGGCGCTCTCGTGCGTCATCTTCCTCGTTGGAGGTGTCGTTGTAGAACTCCTTGCTACTATGCTGCGTGTTGATCTCTGGGTGAAAACTCAACCCGTTCTGGGTGGGCAATGGCGGCATCTACGATGTCGACATGTCGTTACCTTACTGAAGGCATTGATTTTCAAGATCCCCTCATAGCTTGGAAATCGTCTACCTCCCAACCATAACCCACCAACAGTGATCAAACTCTTTCCCATGATTTTTGCACGAGCTGCTAACTGTTATGTGGTTGCTGCCAAGGTCTTTCCCTCGTCACCATCCAAGATCCTTGATTCCATCATCTCACCAAATGCCGGATTAGCGAGACCATGGTCCCCTCTATTGGATCTCCTCGTTCTCCTATCGTCGGTCCTCCCTCCTTTGAGGCTTCCTCCCCTTAAAGGGCGTCGGAGGGCGTCGATTGGATCCTGGATGTGCTTCAAAAATGATGCAATCACAGCTGTCGTCTGTCTTTTCGACTCGGTGCTTTACAGTTGCCTGTGGAATGGATATTGTCGAAGTGAAGTCCTTTAGTAGTATCACTATTCGGTGAACAACAACATGCTTTGTCATTGGTGTTAGGAGTATTGATCTGTGGGTTTGTATGTGACTCTTGTAATATCTTCCCCCTCTTTTGTACTCTTTCGACCTTCCAAGGTCGCGCATGTACTTGGTGCCATGCACCTTCCATCACCGGCTTGCCGGCATCTATGGAAGTTCATTCAGGTGGGGATCTTTCGTCCCCGGTGTTTCCCTCAAAAAAAAATGAATGACTGTCACATCCACATGCATGTACATGATTCACGAACTGGGGTGGGCGGCAACTGTACTGTCATCTCTTTCCTACAAGTCACATGCAAACTTGACAGGATAATGAATTTGAAAACCTCAACAGTGATATGACATAGGAGTCCTTCGTCCTCTATCAGAGAGGCTGTGACTTTACACTATGTCACTATCATAGCCATTGAAAAGGTCACAGCATGTTAAGCAAAAAAAAAACTCAAAATTAAAGTTAGCAATTTATAAAGTTACCAAGCTTGTATCAATGATCATTTGGCCTATGTTTTTCATTACTCTATACCGGGCCAAATTCTAACAATCAAGAACTTCTGGACAGCTTGCTTCGCAGTTCTTATTTCACACACATATATATATATATATATATATATATATATATATATATATATATATTTGATATCATTTACTGCTGATTTACACGGTAGATTTGCTAGCTGTTAATAGACTTTGCTTGCATCGAGAAAGAAAGGATGTGGAGCAGCAGTGGAGGTATATGGATGACTGTCACTTTCTTTAGTGATAAACCTGTTAGATTTCTAGGATCACACAGTGTACAAATCGAGTAGGATTTCTCTTCTTTTCTTTACATCAAGTACAAGAGTCCCTAGATCTACACAAGAACACACACAGATAGAGAGAGAGATAGGACCTTCAGTGCCTGCAGAAGAGCTTGGTCTGGCCATCACGGGTTTGTTGATGGAGATCCGCTCAAAGGCGGCGACGATTGGTGCAGAGAGGTCGTTGCCGGCTCGACGGCGTCGAGGACGATGGTGGGGACGACGGGACAGAGCTGGTGGCGGTGAAGGCGATGAAGGTGAGGCTTCCCGCTGCTCCAGCGCTCCCTCTAGATCGGGTAGGGTTAGGGATGTGGGTGAGGGTGCTGGCGGCGCGGCGAACCTCGTGTCGTGTGCCTGGCCCCCTCACCCCTCTTTATATTGCGCTGTACAGCGGGGGCCCACCAACCATTAAGGGTTGGGCACTCCCGATCAGGGCGCGGATTAAGGGCCTAATAAACCATCGGGTCTATTAGGAAAGAGATCAATCCAACATTCTCCCCCTTGATCTCACTTTGTACTTTAACTTTATACTTTAACCTGAAACTTTTCCTTTAGTTGTTCCATCACAGATTGATGAATAGAGCCTGCTTTATCATCACGGTCCAAAGACGATAGACTTAACAGCTACCACACACATCACTGTTTTTGAAACAAAATCTTTATCTTTTGGGCCCTTTTTATTCTCCAGAAATCACAGGCTTTCCCTTAAACCCATGCCGGCTATGTGTTCCATGAACACATTGGGTGGTAAGCCTTTAGTGAGCGGATCCGCAAGCATTTTCTTTGTACTTATATGCTCGAGTGTAATAGAGTGATTCTGGATTTTCTCCTTCACAACATAAAACTTTATGTCAATGTGTTTAGCAGCACCACTTGACTTATTGTTGTAAGCATAAAACACTGCTGGTTCATTGTCGCAGTACATTCTGAGTGGTCTTTGAATGCTGTCTACCACTCTTAAACCGGGTATAAATTTCTTTAACCATTCAACCTGCCCCGAGGTCTCATAACATGCCACAAATTCAGCGTACATCGTCGATGATGCAGTGACGCTTTGTTTGGAGCTTTTACACGATATAGCTCCCCCTGCGAGTGTGAACACATAACCGGACGTGGACTTTCGGTCATCGATGTCCCCCGCAAAATCCGCATCTGAGTACCCTTCTATCTTTAGGGAATCGGATTTTCTGTATGTTAGCATGAGGCCTTTTGTGTCTTGCACATAACGTAATGCTTTCTTTACCATGATCCAGTGTGCCTGTCCTGGATTACTTTGATATCTGCCAAGTATCCCGGTAACAAATGCTAAGTCAGGGCGTGTACAAACTTGAGCATACTGCAGGCTTCCGACAGCTGAAGCATATGGAACCGCTTTCATTTGATCGATCTCATACTGGTTCCTGGGACATTGAAATTTCCCAAATCTATCGCCCTTGACTATTGGAGCAGGTGAAGGCTTGCATATATGCATACTGTATTTCTTTAGAACTTTTTCTAAGTATGCCTTTTGTGACAGTCCTAATACCCCCTTTGTTCTATCTCGGTGAATTTCAATTCCCAAAACAAATGAAGCTTCACCGAGATCTTTCATATCAAAGTTTGAGGACAAGAATTTCTTTGTCTCCAGTAGCAGACCAACATCACTACTAGCAAGTAGAATGTCATCCACATATAGGATCAGGAAAATAAATTTTCCACTTCTGAACTTTGCATAAATGCAATTGTCCTCCTCATTTTCTTTAAACCCAAATTTTCTTATGGTTTCATCAAACTTTAAATACCACTGCCTAGAGGCTTGCTTTAATCCATAAATGGATTTCTTTAAGCGACACCCCATATGTTCTTTTCCTTTCACGACAAAACCTTTTGGTTGTGCCATGTAAACATTTTCATACAAATCCCCGTTAAGGAATGCCGTCTTTACATCCCTCTGATGTAACTCTAAGTCATAATGTGCCACCAATGCTATTATAATCCTGAAGGAATCTTTACACGAAACCGGAGAAAAGGTTTCGTTATAGTCTATCCCTTCTCTTTGCATAAAGCCTTTTGCCACGAGTCGTGCTTTGAACCTTTCTATATTCCCTTTGGAGTCATGTTTTATCTTGTAAACCCATTTACAACCTACTGTTTTGGCTCCTTTAGGAATTTCCTCTAAGTCCCAAACACCATTGGAACTCATTGATTTCATCTCATCCTTCATAGCTTCCAGCCATTTAGATGAGTGAATACTTCTCATGGCTTCTTCATATGAAGTGGGATCACCCTCCATATGAACCTCTTCTGTATTATAAACTTCATAGTCGCTAGAAATAGCCGACCTTATTTCTCTTTGTGACCTTCTAAGGGCCACTGCTTGTGGCACATTTTGTGCCTCAACTTCTGGCACATTTTTCATAGGGGGCTGTTGCTCCTCCTCCTCATGTCCAACCGCGGGTTCAGGCGGTTCCTGGATGACAGGTTCCAAACCTTCGCTCACTGTTGGTATGGGTGGAGTTGCGACAGGTGTTGACACCGAAATATCTGGAATAGTTGGCGCAACAACAACCGAAGAAGGTACTGACGTCACTATTTCAGGAACTTTTGGTGCAGCATCAACAGGTAGTGAGAAAAATGGCTCTTGAATCATAGGAGTAGGCACATACACTCGCTTCTCCTCAAGGTCAATTTCTCTAGGTACCATGCTCCCCCTAATCATTTCACTTTCTAGAAAGACAGCATGTCTCGTTTCTACAAACTTAGTATGTCTGTTTGGGCAGTAGAAACAAAAACCTTTCGATTTTTCAGGATAGCCTATAAAATGGCAGCTTACAGTTTTGGGATCTAGTTTTCCAATATTTGGATTAAACACTTTAGGCTCCCCCAGACCCGTAGGTGAGTCAGTGAGGGTTCTCTTCCTGTCCATAGCTCATACGGCGTTTTGGGAACCGATTTGCTTGGCACTCTGTTAAGAATATGGATGGCGGTTTTTAACGCCTCCATCCACAAACTCAATGGCAATGTGGAAAAACTCATCATACTGTGCACCATATCCATTAGTGTACGGTTGCGCCTTTCAGCTACTCCATTTAGCTGAGGCTCCCCCGGTGTAGAGTATTGGGCAACTATACCATTTTCCTGTAAAAACCTCGCAAAAGGTCCAGAAACTTGTCCATAAGGGGTATGTCGACCGTAGTACTCCCCTCCACGGTCTGATCTTACTATTTTAATTCTTTTGTCAAGCTGATTTTCAACCTCAGCTTTGAATATTTTAAATTTATCCAATGCTTCAGATCTTTCTTTAATTGGATAAATGTAACCATAGCGGGAGTAATCGTCTGTGAATGTTATGAACGAATCATAGCCATCCATACTTTTCACAGGAAACAGTCCACATATATCAGTGTGAATTATTTCTAATGTTCCTGCACTTCGTTTTGCACCCTTTTTTATTTGCTTTACAAATTTTCCTTTAATGCATTCGACGCATTGTTCAAGATCAGAGAACTCTAGCTGAGGAAGAATTTCACTCTTCACTAACCTTTCAATTCTCCCCCTCGAAATATGGCCTAAATGACAGTGCCATAATTTCGATGAAGTATCTTGAGTTCTCTTTCTTTTCTTTGTTTCTTTCTCTGACAAGGATTCGTGCACATTCACATTACATACAGAATGCACTTTATCACACATAGATAATAAATAAAGATCATTGTAAAGGACAGCATCACCAATACAATTATTATCAAACCATAGTTCACATTTACCATTCGCAAAATGGCAACCAAAATCATCTGTGTCTAAGCGTGATACACTTATCAAGTTTCTTTGAAGCGAAGGAACAAATAAAACATCTTTTAATACAAGCATGAAACCATTAACTAGCTCGATGGAGACATCGCCAACAGCTTCAACATCTGCTTGTACTCCGTTCGCGACTTTAATGTGTCTTTCACTTCTTTGCGTAGTCCTTGTCGAACGGAATCCCTGTAAAGAATTTGCAACATGCACAGTTGCACCAGAATCAATCCACCAAGTAGATTTAGAAAACTGTAAATATAGGGATTCATTAACAAATGAAATTACATTCTCACCATTCTTTGCCATTATCATCTTTAAGTAAGCGGGACAATCTGCTTTACGATGCCCCTTGTCAAAGCAGTGGAAGCACTCATCTTGTGCTGGAGGGCGCTGTTGCTGACGCTGTTGCTAATACTTCTGTGGCATAGGTGCTTTGTCTTTAGCTTTAGAGGAAGAAGCAGCATGGAAAGGCTTTTTCTTGTTATTAAGCACAAAATTGACAGACCCACCATTCTGTTTCTTTAGTCTATCTTCCTCTTGTGCACACATGGCAATTGCCTTTTCCATATTCCACTTCTCTGGCGGTGAGTTATAGTTTACAACGAACGTTGCAAACTCTTTTGGCAGAGAGGCAAATACCAGGTGCACCATAAACTCTTCCTTGAGATCCAAGTTCATTGGTTTGAGCTTGGAGTTCAAGGCGCACATCCCCATGATATGATCTCTTATAGTACCGGCATTGCCATAGTATCTCTTTATGACCAACTGCTCTATGATCTGTGTGGCATATATCTTTGAAGAACCAGTAAACTGGTTCTTTATCTTTTCAAGGTACTCTGCAGCTGAATCACACTCTCCAATTGAACCCAGAATGTTAGGATCAATTGCGTTCTTTATCACTGCCACACATTTTTTGTTGGCATTATTCCACTTTATCTTTTGGAGATCATAAGCCATCTTCAAAGGGGCATAGTCCCTTTGCTTTTCCTGTCACTCAGTATCAGTGTCAGATTCCCCTCTCACTGGAGCCAGTGGCTCAGTGGGCTTTGGAGTGGTGATCATCTCATCCACCTCTCCACAGACGAAAGCAAGATCAACCTTCTTGATCCATTCACCATAGTTGTCTCCTTTTAGAGTCGGGATGTGACTGATGAATCCCATCAAGTTCATCCCCGCTGAAAATTTCAAAAAATAGTGAGCACATAATAACAACAATTGCATGTAATAATTCCAACGTTGGTCAAAAATAGAACATACAACTGTTTATGTAATTAAATCTATATCACCGTTGGGCAGAAATAGAAATAAATGCACAAGAACTATGAAATTACAGTATTGTAATTAACAACGTTGGTCAGAAAATTAATAATACCATAATCCTCAAAAATAACCTTTTAACCATGCTCTTAAACTTTAATTGTCTCGTTGGTTCGAATTAAAGTATAAAATCAACTATATAAACTTAGCAGCGGAAACATGTAGGAATTTCTATTTCCAGAAGCAAAACTATAAACTTTTATCTCTAAACAATAAACACGTTGGTGCAAAATTGAATAGAGATCATACTATAATCAAAACCATTCAAAAAATTATTGAAATTGCTTCTGGAAAATAGGAAAAACAATAAAATAAAACACCGATCAGGCGGCCCAGAAGCAAAACCGGCCCGCGGCCTGCTCGGCCACCTCTTCTTGGGCCTGAGGCCCGACAGCCAACGGCCGGGCCGCCGAATCGGCCCGCCGCGGCGTCCCCTCCCCCGCCCGCATGGGCCACCTGCCAGCCCAGGAGGCGAGGCGCTATCTCGGACGCCGATTTTGATCGGACGGTCGTCCGCGCGTTTCGCCGGATCAAAAACCCGACGGCGATGCGGCGTCCCCAAACCCTAGTTCATTCTTTCCCTCCCCCTTCTCTCTCCACGCGATGCAGCGGCGATGGCCACTGGCCATGGTGGCCGGGCGGAGCGGGCGGGATGGCGCCGTCACGGCTTGCTCGCCGGCGCGCGCGCTCGCCAAAGGGTGAGCGCGCGCTCTCGCCAAAGGGTGAGCGCGCCGCCGTCGAGCCGGCCGTGGACGGAGCCCCGCTCCCAAGCCCCGCACGCGCGACCCCGGCGTCCCGGAGCAACGAGCAGGCGGCTCCACTGTGCCGCGAAGTCCGGCGAGCGGCGGCGCAAGCGCGTCACACGCACCGGCGACGGCAGTGGCGCGCGGACCAGGTAGGTCCCGCGCCCTTTGATCTCTAGCGTTAGGGTTAGGGTTTCACTGTTGAGTTCGATTTGCCATCGATTCACTCTGTTCTTTCTCTGATTCTATCGATTCGAGTTCGAATGATAGGGTTTGAAACTTTTCTGTTCGATCCGAGATCGAGTTGCTTTTCTTTGACTGTTGTTTCGATTCCTCTTTCCTGACCTCGATCTACACGTGTGTAGGCGACTGATACCATTGTTAGATTTCTAGGATCACACAGTGTACAAATCGAGTAGGATTTCTCTTCTTTTCTTTACATCAAGTACAAGAGTCCCTAGATCTACACAAGAACACACACAAATAGAGAGAGAGAGATAGGACCTTCAGTGCCTGCAGAAGAGCTTGGTCCGGCCATCACGGGTTCGTTGATGGAGATCCGCTCAAAGGCGGCGACGATTGGTGCAGAGAGGTCGTTGCCAGCTCGACGGCGTCGAGGACGATGGTGGGGACGACGGGACAGAGCTGGTGGCGGTGAAGGCGATGAAGGTGAGGCTTCCCGCTGCTCCAGCGCTCCCTCTAGATCGGGTAGGGTTAGGGATGTGGGTGAGGGTGCTGGCGGCGCGGCGAACCTCATGTCGTGTGCCTGGCCCCCTCACCCCTCTTTATATTGCGCTGTACAGCGGGAGCCCACCAACCATTAAGGGTTGGGCGCCCCCCATTAGGGCGCGGATTAAGGGTCTAATAAACCGTTGGGTCTATTAGGAAATAGATCAATCCAACAAAACCGGTTGAAAATGAACTTAAAATGATTGAATATAAAATATCCCGGAAAAATTATGAGTTACAGTGGGAATATCTCTCGCATGCGCGCGCGTGCCAACTTCGATGAAGTCCGGACCACAGTCCTATGGAAGTTGAGGTGGCTAGAGATGAAACCATTCTAGAGAAAATATATATAGAGAACAAAAGGGAAAGTATTAGCTGTAGTAATAATATTATATGTAACAAATCTGATTGAAGGTGGTTGGACTGATACAACGCTATAAAATGACCTACAGGAAAAGTTTTGGAGTAACAAACTGTTTCAAAATATTAGAGTAATAGAGCATTTTTACATAAAACAAACCAAGCCACGGATGTTCGCTTGAGAGAGGAAGGGGAGTTCTGATGAGCAGAGCCAGAACGGTGTATATGTACGATAGCTGCTTAACAGATCATCAAGAACTATCGAGGGGTTAACTTAATTTAACTTATATGAAAGAAAAGAAAGTTTCCATCACGTAAAATAAATATCTAAGGGGTACCTTATTAGCAAGTCACACTCACTTAGGGCATTCTCAACCCTCAATGTAGGATATAGTTTCTATGTAATTAATTACATTATCATGTAGGATTTTTTTTATATGGCACTATAATAAATGAATGAGAGAAAAAGTAAAGATGAGAAAAAAAGACACGGTTCCAACACAAAATTTAATGCACTGGACACTATGAATTTTGCATCGGAAGAGGATAATATATAATGATAGGTGGAAAACAATGTGATATAGTATAGGTGAAGAGGTGAGAAAATGAAGTTATTAGAGGCAGCCCACACTAAGAAATCATGGGTCTCTAGAGGAAGTGTCTTGCTTTTGCTTATGTGGCAGTATAAACCCCTCACTTATGAACACTGTGAGTTAGAACAGCCCGAGTGGCCACATAATTTTCCGATTCTGTGAGAGATCGTGCATTATAACCATTTCTTGGACCAATATGAAAAGCACAATTGATAAGCTACATGCCAAGAAAACATAGCCCCCAACAAGAAAAAGCAAACATTAATTTTGCACCCCTTCATATAAATTAAAGGGTTGTGGCATAGTCAAAGAATTCGGGGTCGATGCCTCGTCCCACGACCCGGGAACGCCGTTCCGATTCGAGGGTCGGGGTCAAAGAGGGTCAGTGTCCCATTCAAGGTTGGATCGCGTCCCGGTTTGAGAGGGTTCGTAGCCCCATTGCTAGCAGATTTAATTGAGATAAGAAGGTTATTGATAGCGGATTGATGTGGTTTTTGTTAGATAATAAACTGAGTACGTGTAGTATGATCTAGATGTACTATTTTGTATGTTTCTTAAATGATTGTGCAGATTAGGTTCTTCATTAGTAGCACATATGTATATAGTTTTTGTCTTTTTTAAAGACGCATCGACCCGAAGATATCGACCCGGATGAATCATAGTCCTGTTCCACATAATAATTTATCATTCCATAGAGGTATACCCCTTCGTACCACAATTTTATAAAGTGACGACCCTCGACCCTCGACCCCGTTCCTCGACCCGGTCGACCCAGGAACTTTGTGACTATGGGTTGTGGTTATCTTCATCCTTCTCATATGTTCTCACTCCACCAATCTCTGGCTCACACCACTTGATCGGTTGATCTGCCTCAAACGATAAACATTAAAGTGAGTTTCCGCTGCATGAGCCTCCCAACGGCGCAGTCCTCCACCACCATGGCCAACCTCCACCTAACAACAACGTCTCCATTATATCAAGCCAACCATCCTCCCTTGGTCCTCTCTCTAAACTCCCATCAATTAAACCCCCAAAATTCCCTAAACCAAACCCCTACTAGGGAATCTCGATCTCGTAAGGTTGGAGTATGATGGTGAAAAGGGAGGGAGAGAAAAATCTCGAGTGCTCTACGAAGGATACACACCAGGCGTCATATAGCATCTCTCTATGAAAAATGATAAAATTGTAAACCCCCAGCTGATGTTATAACTCATCAGAGGTCTGGTTCCATCAAATTAAGTCGAGAATATGACTATTGTATTGTATCTAGAACGATACTTACAATTGAAAAGGAATATAAATATATAAAATAAGAGCATCTCCAACAGTCTCCCTTTTCCTAATAAAATACAACTATTGGAAGAAATATATGCTCTAGCAGTTTTCCAATATATCGCCCTTTCCCGAATAATTATGGGTTGTCCTAATATTTTGCCCCCCTCTCAAATCTCTAAAAATGATTCGCGCAACAAAAGGTCGGCGGCGAGCATGGTCACGTCGCCCGCTTTTCGCGGCCTTCGGATCGGGCGTACGCACGGTCCAGATCGGGCGAATTCTGACCATTTTGAAAAAATGCCCTCGATCTTCGTCGAAATCAACCCGCAGTCCCTCTTCCGCTTCCTCTTCCCCTTTCTCCTCTTGGACATCGCCGCCGGCGGCGGCGCCCCCCACGCCGGCGCTAACGGTGCAGGCCCCTGCTTGGGCTTCCGGATCGATGCCGGATTCGCGCACCAAATCGAGGCAAACCAGTGTGCCATGTCCACATGTTTTTTCTGGCAGTCCGATCGGGCGCACGCTCGGCGCCGCCGCTCTCCGCCGCGCGACGCGCACTCGTCAGCGCCATCACGCCTCCTCCCCATCCTCGGCCGGCCGAGCCGGTCACCAAGGGCCGACGGTTCCGCCAGTAGCGTCGTATCCCGCGCAAGCAGCAGCACCACAAGGGGTCCCGGCAAGCCCCGGGCCCTCCGGCGCCGTGAACAGCTCTGGCGCATGTGAGGACTTGGCGGCGCAGCTCCACAAGCGCCGTTACAACCTGGCTGACTCGCCCAAGGGGAAGCAGGATGCGCCCGTCGCCGGCGGGGAAGAGGAGGGGGCGCAGGCGGCGAGCCCTCCATCCAGTCTTTCTTCACCTCAGTGCTCTCCGGATCTTCAGCCAGCGCGAGGACGAGGATGAGATGGCCACGCGCAACCGCAACGCCGCCGCCGCCGCCGCTCCACCGCTTCACCATCACAACCGAGATGAGCCCATGGATCTCCTGAGTTCTTGGTTGCTCCCTCCACAGTTTCTTGCCCAAGGTCAGATTTTGGGTGATCTCGGGAACGATTATCCTCTCTAGCAAGTTCTTTCACTCGATTCACAAAAAAGATTGGGCGGCTCCCTCCCTGATTTCTTGCTGAAGGTTACATTTTGGGTGATCTCGGGAACGATTAGCCTCTCTAGCAAGTTGTTTCACTCGATTCATGAAAAAGATTGGGCGATCTATGTTTTTTCCTCTCTTCGACTGCTGGATTTTGGAAGAAAGATACTTTTTTTCCACAACCTGTTAGCAAGTTGTTGCAGGAAGCCGCAGGTCAACCACCCCATCACAAGGAGCTTCAGTAATTCAATTATCTAGCTGCTTTAACCCTTTCCTCACTCGACCCTCTGTGTTTGGCTTTCAATGCTTAGGTTGCCACCATAAGCAGGAGATATTAGTGGACTTGACCACAGTGATACTAAGATCTTTCAATATTCTTTGGTGAATTATTAGTTGTTGCGAAATGAAGTGTTCACTCAATCTGGACTAATTTGTTTAAGTTCGGTATGGTGAGATTCCAAAAGCTATTTTTAGATGTACTCCATGTATGATACATCTACATTTTTCTATTAGATAAAAATAAATATACATTGATTGATGTTCAATTATAGAAAAGATAACATCAACCTTCTCAGCAGTATATGTGTATGTTGTTATCACTTCAAGGCTAATTTTGCATATATACATTGAATGATGTTCAATTATAGAAAAGATAACATCAACCTTCTCAGCAGTATATGTGTATGTTGTTATCACTTCAAGGCTAATTTTGCATACCTGATAATCTAATCCTTTCAATGAAGGGATCATCCTGCTGAATAAAACCAAGTGGTACAACCCTTATTTTCTAGACCCAAAATATACTATAATTATTATATGCATGAACTACAAACCTACGATGCGAAATATGGAACCCACGCGGCAAAGCCGCGGACCTTTCTAGTAAAGGAAGATTCATGCTTGCCCAAAAAGGTAATTGTATTGGACAAGATTATTGGGAGGTTGTGTATCTCTCCTAATAATCCATGAAAGCGTGGTATTGGGATATCCCAATAACACCTTATTCGGAATGTTTATTGAGGAACTGCTGGAGATGCTCCAAGATAGAAATTTTAACCATGAGAAGAAGATGTCGGCTTTGACCTACTCCTTCCATCCTAAGTAGCCTGATAAAATTTATGGAGAAGAATATTAACATCTAACACATCAAAAATAAATTACGAAAATATCTTTCGTAATAGATCTAATTATTCTTATTTGAGATTCAAAATATTATTACTTTTCTTATCAAATTTAGGACAAACTAAAGTTTCTTATATTTTAAGACCAAGGGAGTCTAAGAGAAAAGGCTCGTGAGGTACATAGGTAAAATTACACGAATACCGTTAATTAATTATGTCTAACATGCCAGCCTCATTGGCCATGCCAGAAAGTGCAATGAAACTAATTTACTTTCCTATACAATGCTTATTTCAATGTTAGTGATGGACTTTTACATAAATATCTTGTGTCTATTTCCGTTGCAACTGCATTTTTCTAGTTGCAATTTTTCTGTAATCAACAGTACGCGGTTAGCCATAAAAAAGGCTCCATTATATTATTTAATCACACTGCATGAGGATTTATATGTTATAGTTGAAATAATTAGAGGGACTATATTGCATACTAAAAAGGAAACAGACTTGTGAGATAATTGTTGACGATTAAAATTGGCAGCAACCTGAACAGACCAGTCTGACCGGTATGTCCAGGCGGTCTGACCAGTCTAGCGTCTGTAGACGGTCTAGCATGACCAACCGGTCTGACCGGTCTAGGAGGAGTCCGAGTACAATTAGATTTCTTAATAGATTTAGATCTGTAAACATGATTTCTTACGGGGTAAGTCTTCCCCACCCTATAAATATAAAGGGCCACGGCCGATTGAAGGGACAACCCAATCGAACCAATCAAATACATTTATCTTTTATTTTCTTTACCTTTTCTCTTTACCCTACTTTTCCAACCTCGACATGTTGTTCTTCTCTCGTCTCCATGGCGTTTGAGGATGCCCTAGCTGGCCTAGGGCAACTCTACGTGCGCTTGCCCCGACGGGGTCCCTCTCGGGCGAGCGTTCGTTGGATCGTCGTCGTTCTACACGGCGACCGATCTGACCGGTCCCTCTGACCGGTCTGACCGCTCCACGCAAGAGGTGCTGCAAGGAGCCCCTCCTCGCGTCGCGCAACCTAGCGCGATCGTGTGTTGGCCCGTAAAAGGCGTCAACACAAATTGGCGACTCCGCTGGGGACAAAGGTGTTTCGGTTTTGCATAACTGAAATCAAGCACTAACAATATGGTCCAATCTGAAGACATACCTATGGCGATGACTTCTGAACTATGTCAGGAGATTCTTCGAGTACAGATCGACCTGAGTTTTTCATACTGGATGGAGAATAAAGGATCACCATCATACCACGATGTTCTGAGAAAGGTACTGTCTACAAGTATTTTATCCAATAGTGACCGTATCTATATCAAGTATTTGCTTGGTAAACCTGAACTAATTGATTTAGTGGATAAAGCAAATCCAATTCCTGTTATTTAAAAGTCGGCTATTGAAAAACCGGCCAATTATCCTTGCAAAAATTTGCCTGATGTTGCTTGTCAAGATACAATTCAACCGTCCCAAGCCGAAATTGTTGAACCAAAATCCCCTAACAAGAGCACAAAAACTAAATCTAGTACTTCAACGCTCGGGGGGCAACAAAACAAAGACAAAGATGCTGGTTGCATTGCAACCGGTCTGACCGGTTTCACGATCGGTCTAACCGGTTCATCTAGGATTTTGAAAATAAATCAAAACTTAAGATGGTTAAGCCCAAAAAACCCGAGATTGGTGTTTGGAAAACTGTTGAATCCAAAGACCGTCACAAGCATCAAAAGGAAAAGCCGAAGCCCTTTCTTGGAGATCTTCCCGCTAAATCTAAAAAACAAAATAATGATGCTAGTCGGTCAAAACATCCAAAACACTCGAGATATACTCCAAGACAGCAATTCCATGATCGGAATCGGCAGCCGAATACTTTTCCTAATTCAATGCCGTTTTCATCATATAGGTCGTCTATACATATGCCATGCGGGTCTTATTATAGCATGCCCTATTTTTATCCGTCATGGTATTATAATTCCTTTATGCCTTCTCTTTCTACATATTTGTACCCAAATTATATTACCTATAAAGAGTCGGCAATTAGTAAGCCATCACCTACAATTAATGGCTGTTTTGATCCTAAAAATCGTCCTGTGCAGAAAAAAAACACAAGGTGATCAAAAAAGTTTATCGTGTCAAAAAAGATGGATGATTAAACAAAAATTCAGATTTGACACTAGATAAAGAGAAGCCGGTTGTTGAAGAACAATCGGATAGCTCAATTAGTAAAATTGTCCCCAATGATGATCCTGATAATGTAGTCGAACAATGTTCAAGTTCGGCCGGGGGGCAAGATAAGAGCAACCATATCGGTTCTGACAGGACCGGTCTGATCGGTTCGTCAGACCGGTCTGACCGGTCTGAACCTGGGAAGTCTGGTGGTGCAAAAAAATAGGATCAAGCTGACCTTTGAGTAGCTTCTGGATAAATATAAGAAGATATCTGTGCAAAAACAAAGCAATCAATTGGAAGGCAAATGAAGGAGTTCTTCACCACCAAGATCAAGAAAGCATCAACGGTCATCGTATTGGTCTTCGTCATTCATCCCGTCGATGCACGTACCATGGTCTGCATATTTAGGTGTGTCTAATCCATGGTTTGGTCATAATCCTTTGCTGCCATATTGTGATTATCAGTTTTATACTTTACCAAGGAGCTATGATTTGTATAATCGGCCGCATTGGCCGTCTCAAGATTTTTGTTATTGAACATGCTAAGGAATGTAAAGCCGAAATAGTTTGCTGATCGTAAGCTAGAAATTGTTACATTCTAGTTCTCTTAGTTCGGCTATTTTAGCATGTTTAAATATAATGTATGGCCGATGCATTGTTATTCGTCGCCCTTAGATAATTTTGGTCCAGATAAGTGTTCTTTGGCACGCAAGTTTTGCCAAAGAACAGGGGGGTTCCATTGGCCTAGTATGATTGCCGATTGTTTCAGGTACTACATGGGATGCCAGGTATGTCAAAAGTTTGGTGACTTACAGATGGTTTCTGCAGCTAAATTGCATCCCATAATCAAGCTTTGGCCGTTCAGATGATGACGTTTAGACTTCATTGGTGACATTCATCCGTCATCTTCTAAGGGATATCGGTTGCTGTTTATGGCTACTGATTACTTCAACAAATGGGCTAAAGCCATTATATTGAAGAATATTACACATAAGAATGTAATTGAGTTTATTACTGAAGATATTATTCATAGATTCGGTATTCCTCAAACTTTAAATACGCATCAAGGTGCTTCTTTTATGTCTAAGAAGGTATGTGATTTTGCCGAATCATACAAGATTAAGTTGATCAATTCCTCTCCTTAATTATTATGCTCATGCCAATGGTCAGGCCGAGTCTAGCAATAATGTAATTATTAATCTTATCAAGAGAAAGATCGTCAATCACCCTCGGTGTTGGCATAAGATTTTGCCTGAAGCTCTGTGGGCTCATAGGATATCTAAACACGTGCTACTAAAGTTTTTCCTTTCGAGCTTGTTTATGGTCAGGATGTTATGCTCCCTATAGAGGTAAACTTGGATGTGTACAAGTGTGCTAAGCAAAATGATTTGGACATCGGTGAGTACCACGATTTGATGATGGACAACGTTGTTGAAGTCGCCGATAAGAAGTTGATGGCTCTAAAGGAGATAGACAAGGACAAGATCATGGTGGCGAAAGCATACAACAAGAAGGTAAAGGCCAAGTCTTTTCAGATTAGAGAGCTCGTGTGGAAGACGGTGCTGCCATTGAAGACTAAAGACAGGAGATTCGGCAAGTGGTATCCAAGCTGGGAAGGTCCGTTTAGAGTAACAAGGGTGGTTCCTGGTAATTCAAATATGTTAGAAGATTTGCAAGGTAACCAGCTGCC
This sequence comes from Panicum virgatum, assembly GCF_016808335.1. Classification (NCBI taxonomy): domain Eukaryota; kingdom Viridiplantae; phylum Streptophyta; class Magnoliopsida; order Poales; family Poaceae; genus Panicum; species Panicum virgatum. Next base: position 6,393,186 of record NC_053145.1, read on the forward strand.
CAAGGCATTGAATGGCCGCTTCTTGAAGAAATATTACCCAATCATGTGGCAACATGCTTGAGAAAGGCCAATGTTTCGCAGCGAAGGTTTAGTTAACTTCCGAATTGTTTAGGCTATGAGATATCTGTTGATTCTTGAAGTTGTATTTGGTGCTCAGCTCATGACCTTCACTAAAAGAAGGGGGCATATGTTGAGCACTAAATTGGGCAAGCCTGTCCAGGCACCCGCCACCGGACAGTCCGGTGGCTGGCATAGTCCGGTGGACTATACCGGACAGTCCGGTTCTGTCGAGTTCGAGTAGAATCTTGCGATTTGTGCAGGATCTCATGGATTTCGATTTGTAACAGGATCAAGACCACCCTCTCCTATTAATATGAAGGGGCAAGGCTGAATGATGCATCCACAATCGAATTTATCAATTACTTTTTATCCAAGTCTTTTATCCCAAACCCTAATTCTCTTCTCCAACCCTCAACTTCGCCTCTTGTCGACTCTACGCGCCCTGAAAAGCTCTAGGTGGCATGCCGACGCTAGAGCAACCCTAGCACTAAGCCTCCCTGATGTGGTCCCTTCCGGGGTTTTGATCTAGGTTCTACCGAGCTCCTGCGCCACCGGACTATCCAGTGACCTTCACTGGACTGTCCGGCGCGGGCAGCAGGCCCTGCGGCGCCTCATGCAGGAAGCGCGAGCCCTGGGGGCTTTGTGGTTATTGGCGCGAAACCGTACCAACAAGAGTTTCTTTTAAATATTCGTGTATATTGATAGACTTCGTCTAAGTGTTGTTAAATTTTTGTGTTACTAGCTTTATGCTTTTTCACATGTGCCTTGTTTTACTAAGGAAAGTTAAGTGAGCTGTAAAAGATCGAAAGAATTTACTTGATAGTACCAATCGTCCCATAACTCTGTTTATATATATGTAGTGCCTTGTTTCCCCATGTATATTGTACTACAGCTCATGTACAAGTTCGACCGATATAAGTACTGTGGCGAATCCACCGTTCAAGAAGTTTCACGATATGAGAAGATGAGATGGACTGGGATGCATCGGTAATGACTAAATAAATCCAGTGGCGTTGTGTCCTCTTGTTGCCAAAATAAATCCAGTGTGGTGCTTAGAATTGTGGGATACTAAGATGGAATGGAAGGAGAACCAAGAGTAGGATAAGCGTGAATACGTATGAAGTATGTGGAAGCTAGCTAGCATGAGACACGGGTACGCCTCATCATCTTTATTAGGGATCAAAATTTATGCTTGATGCATGCAGCAAATTAAAGCCACAAATAAAGGTCCTTTTGCCTTTTCAGTCACGAGCAAACTGCCTACTCCGTACGTTACTACTGTGCATATGTATGCCCTGCTGCAGATAGATCGATTCTATTCTGCATCCACATCGATCGATCCAATCTTCTGATTTCTTTCCTCTTTTTTTTTGTCTGCTGCATGTCGCAGTATGTATATATCTTTTCTGCATGCGCCAAACAACGTAGTACGCTCGTAGCATCAGTTACCTGTTGGATCATGTTAGTTATTAATGGATGATCACTATATGTGTCTGGTATCCTCAGTGAAGAATTATTATAAGTACAGTCGGGCAGAGACTGCGATGATCGGTCACCGTAAAACGACAGCTATTATATCTAGTGTTTGACGTACAACAGAGAAAACTAAAAGAAAAAGAAGTGCAGAAAAAAAACTCATGTGAAATGAAGAAGCGATAAAATATGTCATGTGATTAACCAACGCCTCCCCCTACCACTACCCCAAAATTAAATGTTATACTGTTATAGCACTGTTCTGTAGTGTACACAGAGAGCCCGTATTTGGAATAGTGATAGGGGATGGGAGGATGGGAAAACTGTTGGATTCAGCCTTAGCTGTCTTCCTGTCTGTACACGTCAACACGTCATGTTATGAGAAGAACAGGGTCCAGAATGTGAGGCGGATCGGAGTATATATACTATTATGATATATAATCTGAATATGATCATCTCGCCGATTACGCTCGAGTGATGCGACAGACGGTCTACCGTTCCTTCAGCTACTATTCTAATTTTGATATGTGCAAACGTTTTCTTGCTTTCACATCTATTCGTCTAATACAGTATGTGTATATGCCCTACCTCTCACGTCAACAAATCGGCTTTTGATTTCAGTTGCTTCTACCTATAATAGTCTGAACTGCAAACCAGCAGGAACAGGTTGAAAATTTAGGCAAGCGTGCGTACGTATTTGATTTTATTTATATATGCAGCAAGATCACTCACACATATATCGTCGTCTTATATACAGCTAGTTATTTGGTATATTGATGTGTATACCGATGCAGTTATGTGTTGACAGCCAAAATTGGCACCAAGCGATCTGACCGGTCTGACCAAGCGGTCTGACCGGTCGAGACACTGTGGCCTGTCCGGCAGGGACCGACCGGTCTGACCGGTACAGGTAGAGTCCGAGTACAACTAGAGATTTTTATAGATTTAGATCTGTAAACAGGATTTCTTGCGGGATAAGTCCACCCCACCCTATAAATAGCTACTACTAGGAACCGTTGTCGACGATGAACACGAGCTAGCTCAAACGCATAATTATTAATGGTACTTAAGACGCTAAAGGGTCACGGCCGATTAGGGTATCCAATCGAACAAAATCAATACAAACTCTACTTTTTATCTTCTTCTCCAAACCCTAGCTTTTCCAACCTCATCTGCTATTCTTCCCTCGTCTCCGCGGCGTTTGAAGGCGTTCTAGGTGGCCTGCCGATCCTAGAACAACCCTACGTGCGCCTATCCTGACGGGGTCCCTCCTGGGTTCGCGTTCGTCGGCCGTCGCCGATTCTCACCGGCGACCGGTCTGACCGCTCCACGCAGAGAGAGCTGCATCGAGCTCTTTTTCGCGCCGCACGATCTAGTGCGTTCGTGTGTTGACTGAGATTTGTGTCAACATACTTTTTGGCGACTCCGCTGGGGAGAAAGATCTTGGTTAATAAAACCGATCTAATCTACTCCAAAGAAGATGGGCTCCAACACAAAAATCGACAAGGAGAACATCATCCCTTCATATGAGCATCTTCCGGAGGACGTTCGTCTGCTGCTGGAGGAGCACAAGAAGAAGCGCGATGAAGAAGATCTACAAGCGGCGCTTGCGAGCATCAAGATCGATCGATGCGGCAACATCACAAAGATCAAGGAGATCGACTTCGCTTCTGCCTCCACAGATGCATCTACTGAGGTAACACCTGCTGTAACTGCTCCACCTCCTGGTGTTACTATGGAACAAATTCAGAAATTGCTAGCTAAGCGTGATGTTTATTGGGTTAATTGGCTTAGCTCTAAGGAAAGGGAATCGGCTGGTAAGAAACCAGAAACAGCCGATGAACCTCCATCTGTTTCTACTTCTGAATTTTGTGTATTCCGATGGGAGTCAACCTCAATATGGGATGCCGATGAATTATTTCAGTGGTCAAACTGTGACACCTACATACACTGACCCCATTATGAGTATTTCTGGTTCGGCCAACATTAGCTGAACAAACGAGATTGTTCAGTACACACCACCAGAAATCTCTAGGAACTCAGTGCCACACATCGGTCCTATCTCCGATGAGATGTTCGACCGATATGTGCAGCGTTGGCAGAACCGGCAGAGACCGGTCAGACCGGTATATCAGCCCGGTCAGACCGGTTCCCCCCCACCGGTTCGACCGGTCGTACATACCGGTCAGACCGGTTCATCCGGTCAGTTTGTTTCAAACCAGCGAGAGGTATCTACATCCACACAGCCAAATTCTTCGAGTAATTTCGATAAAATGCTTACTGATTATAAGAATGATTTGGCTAATCTGCTTAGAGAAAGTTTTGGAGTGGATGTTAGAAGTAAAACCCGCACATACCAAAAGCCGTATCCTACTTCGTTTGATTCGGTTGCATACCTTGTTGGTTTTAGGTTGCCTGAGTTTGTTAAATTCAGTGGGGAAGATAATAAGAGCACTTTTGAGCATATTAGTCAGTATCTTGCCCAATTAGGAGAAGCTGGTTCAATAAACGAGTTGAAAGTGCGTTTATTTTCTTTATCTCTAACTGGAACCGCTTTCTCCTGGTTTTCTTCTTTGGCACCTAATTCTATTGGCTCATGGGAACAATTAGAGCAGAAGTTCCATGAGCACTTTTTCTGTGGGCATGATGAGCTTAAATTGTCTCACTTGACATCGGTTAGACAATTGCGTGATGAATCTGTCAATGATTACATAAGACGATTCCGCGATATAAAAAACCGATGCTTTAGTGTGAATATTGCAGAAAAGGATTTAGCTGATTTGGCTTTTAATGGCTTGCGCTCTCATATTAAAGAAAGATTAGAGGGCTATGATTTCTTTACCGTTACTCAGGTGCATCAAAGAGCTTTGGCTATAGAAAGCCGAAGCAAAGAGCCTCAAGAGTCTCATACATCATCGTTCTAGTGTGCATACTTTAGAATGCAATTCAGATTGTTCGGACGATGAGTCTAAAGATGTATATGGTGCTGAATTTGTTTGGCCATCTCAAGCCAAACCATTTACTTATTCTGCTCTTAAGCCGATTCACAAAAATCGGCAGGATGAAAAATTTACTTTTGATGTATCCAAGTGCGAAAGGATATTTGATGAGTTGTATAGGATTGGATACGTCAAGATGTCACATACTTTACCGCCGCTTGAAGAATTGAAGCGGCGAGCATATTGCAAATTGCATAATACTTTCTCGCATGCCACTAATGATTGCAATGTATTACGTAGACAAATTCAATCGGCCATTAATGAAGGATGATTGGTTATTCTTGATATGCAAGTTGATCATAATCCTTTCCCGGTGCATATATTGGAATTGAATAATCCTAAAGTGTTAGTTCGGCCAAGTCAAGCCGAATCAACTAAAGGAAAAAATGTAGCCATTGGTGATGAAAGACCTGAAAAGAAGCTGACATTGAAGACCCCTGAAGGCGCAAAAACACTCGGGGGGCAAGACAAGAAAATGAAGGCCGACAACAAGTCGACCGGTCTGACCAGCCACAGCGGCGGTCTGACCGGTCGTGGGACCAGTCTGACCGGTGCGCCCAGAAGATCTGGCAACTCCTCCAAAATCAAGACAAGGCCGAGTTTTAAGGAACTCTTGGCCAAATATGAGAAGGAAGGGAGTGTTCAGAGACAGAAGGGGCGACCAAGCGAAGTAAAGGATACGGGATCATCGTCAAGACATCAAGAGCAATCGAGTCAAGGTAATTATACTTCATCTAGTGGACCGATTGCTTCATGGTATTGCTGGTATCTTTACTTTTATACACCTATGGATTATAGTAGGATGCATATGCAATCATATTATATTCAATATCCTCCTATGTATCCAAATCATACATTACTACAAAGACCGATTGTTGCTAGTAATAATCCGGTCAAGCAAGATGTTGATTGCAGCAAAGAGAATGAGGAGAACAAGGAGTAAGATTCAAAGTATTTACAGCCGAGGTAGTGTCCCTCAGACTTATCTCATACTCAGAAGCGAAGGCTGCAACGTATGCGCAAGAAGTAGGCAATGGAGCAACAAGTGGAGGCCGTGCCAAAGACGTCAGCGACAATGAAGAAGGTGTGGCGGCCCAAACAAGTTGTTTCAACATCGACTTGAGCAAAACATGGCCGATAATTGTTTATCGCCCTTAGACAATTTTGGCTCAGAAGAATGTTTTTTGGCAAGTAAGCTTTACCAAAAAACAGGGGGCATATGTTGACAGCCAAAATTGGCACCAACCGGTCTGACTGGTCTGACCGAGCGGTCTGACCGTTCGAGGCACTGTGGCCTGTCTGGTCCGACCGGTCTGACCGGTATAGGTAGAGTCCGAGTACAACTAGAGATTTTTATAGATTTAGATCTGTAAACATGATTTCTTGCGGGATAAGTCCACCCCACCCTATAGATATAAAGGGTCACAGCCGATTAGGGTATCCAATCGAACAAAATCAATACAAACTCTACTTTTTATCTTCTTCTCCAAACCCAAGCTTTTCCAACCCCATCTGCTGTTCTTCCCTCATCTCCGCGATGTTTGAAGGCGTTCTAGGTGGCCTGCCGATCTAGAACAACCCTACGTGCGCCTACCCTGACGGGGTCTCTCCCGGGTTCGCGTTCGTCGGCCATCGCCGATTCTCACCGGCGACTGGTCTGACCGCTCCACGCAGAGAGAGCTGCATCGAGCTCTTTCTCACGCGCGCACGATCTAGTGTGTTCGTGTGTTGACCGAGATTTGCGTCAACATTATGCAGATGTGTCAGGAGTGGCTCAAGCCTTTTTTTTCTCACCTTGTTCGAAGATGTGTAAATGACATTGGATTTAATTAATATTCCCTCAATGAGAAAAAAACATTTTTTAGTATTTGAAATAATACCCACCGGTACTTAGGCTATCTCCAGCAGCTTGCCTATATCATCTTGCCTATCACTATTCCAACTACCCATCTTTCTGGCTATAGTACCGCTACAGTGTCAAACAATATTATAAATATTATAGGCAGTTCATATAGGCAGACTGCCGGAGACAGCCTTAGAAGGTACTCCGTAGCCTGCTTCCCATTGAGAGAGAGAAGTGGTTTGAAAAATATCTGATATTTGCGGCTTGCTATAACCCACAGAAATCGCACTCACATGGCAGCAGCTAGCAGGGGCCACCGGCGACCATGTGTACTTGCACTCATATGGTGTAGTAGGAGGACTGGAGGAGCGTGCATATACATATGAATTCAGGTTATTGAGGAGAAGACTCGAACCAAACGGTTGTAAGGCTGAGGTCACCAAAGCGCCCAAAAGAGGGTGCCCATACACTGTACGACACTGCAGACAGAGAAGAAAGTATTGGAATAGTGGATAGGCAGGGTTGGATGGGCGCCCTGGGGAGCCCAGCCTAACGCATACCCACACCTCTGCCACCTTGTACTAACCAGAGATATACTAAAAAATAATGAAAGGGAAGAGAGAAAATTATTGGCATGCATACTCCCTCCATTTGATTTTTCAACACTAATTTTTACATTTTTACTTACTCATATTATCCAAAATCTCATACTTAACATTTATTTTCACTATGATTTAGTTTACATAAATTATATATACTTGAGGTACGGTATGATTTTAATTTTTACTTGTTTTCACAAAAAAGGTTAAATAAGATGAGGGGGTCAAACGATCTAAAATTTGAAGCGCGGAGGGAGTATTATTAGTTTCCTCTGGTTAGTCAAACGGATGGATCATCCAACCAATCAGAAGCATGTATTTTTGAGATGTAGTTATGAAGTATGCAACGGACATGTATGGGGGGACGAGGCTCCACTGCAGTTGGCAGCCGTGCAGTTGAGTCACTGCGTGTGGGGCCTGCACGCGTGGGGCCCACGTGGCAGTGACCCAACTGCAGGGGAGGTAACTGCAGCGGATCCGGTTCCGTATGGGGGAGGCCAGGGCAGCAAGTCAACCCTAGCTAGCTCAGCTAATAATCTGAGATTCTGATAGAACGTTGTATGATATGATAGCACACGGATACGGCGCCGCACCGCACGGCAACAACCGCATGGAGTACGTACGAATAGTCCTATCCTGGATAATTTCTCCAACTCAGTTCCTCCTCCGATCCATGCATGCATCCGTAACGGTTACTCCAACTAGTAGAGTGGGCTAGCTGCTGATTGCTTACTCTGACTGACCACCTTCATCGCCGCAGCAAGCCAGTATGTCTAGCTATGAGTTTAATACTAATGTAAGGTAGCGTTGACTTGCCACCACCATTTAGATGGGATGATGATATTGATATATATGGCGATGTATGTGTGGACAGCTAACCATATATGTGTACACACACTGCACAATCAACTAGTACAAGCATTATTAGCATACCAGCAATTAATCAATCATGTAGATCAGCGAGAAGAAATATTCCGTGTCTGTCTGGCGTCGTCGTCTATATAAGGAGGGACGGAGCACCCGGGCCTCCTCATCACCGTACTATCATATCTCCACCCCCCCCACCCCACCCCCACCACCACCTTGCTCTTGCTGCTATATAGCCAGCTCCCTTGTTGCATTGGTAGTGTTGAGCACCAAATTGGGCAGGCGCCTACCACCGGACCGTCCGGTGGCTAGCGGCGGACAGTCCGGTGGGCTGTATCGGATAGTCCGATATAGTCAAGTCCGAATCCAATCTCGCGGATTGTGCAGGATCTCGTGGATTTTAACTTGTACAAGGGTCCAGACCACCCTCCCCTATAAATATGAAGGGGTAAGGCCGATTGGAACACACACAATCGAACCAAACATTACTTTTTATCTACTTTTATGTTCTCTCTTCCCAAACCCTAGTTTCTCATCTTCTTCTTTATTGCTGTTCATCTTCTGATCTCCACGACCAGGGATGGCGCCCTAGCAGCCTAGGGCACACTGCCGGCATCCGCACCCTGACGGGGTCCCTCCCGGGTGAGGCCGTCGACGGTTCCTTTGCTAGTTTGCTCGTAAACTAGTCGTTCGTCGTCACGTAAGTACGATAGTTATCCTTTGCTGGTTTGCTCGTAAACCTTGCCGTACGTCACCATGTAAGCGTGATAGTTATCTTTCTCGGGCGCCGCTAAGGTTTCCCGAGCTCCCTGCCCGTCACCGGACAGTCCGGCGATAGCCATCGGACAGTCCGGCGTACCGAACAGTCCGGCGCCAGGCATCGGACAGTCCGGCGACCCCGAGCCGAGGCTCTAGGGTTCGTGTGGTGATTGGCACGAAAACAGTTCCAACACACTTTTTGGTGACTCTGCTAGGGAGGTAAAGAATCCGAAGCTAGCCATCATGGCTGAGATTACGGATACGTCCAATGTCACCCAAAGCAACATCGTGAGGCCGAGCTTCGAGAACTTGTCGGCCGAAGATCAAGAAGTGTTCTAGGAGCAAGCGAAGCAATTGGTGGAGGATATGAAGCAGAGGTACTTGGAGAACTTCACCATCGATCGCCACAAGAAGGTGACGAAGGAGAAGGAGGTCATTCTCGATGCTCTTAATCCAGTGGCGTCTTCACCAATGGCTCTGGCTCGACCCAATGTAAGTAATCTAGATACCGCACAATTTGCTCATGTTGTTAAAGGTTACGTAGATCAAGGACATCAGAAACTAGCTAGTGAATTAGAAGCATTACAATCATCTATGACAGAGCTAGTAAAAGCTCAAGGAAAATCTGTCGCATCTACTTTTCCGTCCCATGAACAAATGAGTCTCAGCAAACTCAACCGATGTATGGGATGCCCCTAGATTTTTATCCAAGGCAACCAAAGCCACCACCGTCACTATTAGGCAATCCACCGCAATTGCCAGTATCCGCCGGACAGTCCGGTCCTCTCACCGGACAGTCCGGTGTTCCATCGGAAGGTCCGGTGTTGTGAAGGACCGAAAGGCGACCTAGAGGGGGGGTGAATAGGTCAACTCGAAACTTACTCGACCCCGAAAAACCCTCTCTTCTCAAACGTGCAAGATCGCACAGTAAACTAGTGCCACCGACCCTAGGACACGTAGAGAAAACACATGTGGAAGCACTCGCTCAAACGCCGAAGAGAAACGACGCAAAACGAGCCAAAACTCCAGCCGGCACTGCACGCACCGGACGGTCCGGTGCAGACCCACCGGACGGTCCGGTACACACACCGGATGTTCTGGGCCGAGGCAACACTCACGCATCAGAACCCACCGGACGGTCCGGTGGCTCACCGCCGGACGGTCCAGTGCACCCACCGGATGTTCTGGGCCAAGGCAACACTCGCGCATCAGAACCCACCGGACGGTCCGGTGGCTCACCGCCGGACGGTCCAGTGCACCCACCGAACAATTTGGACCGAGGGGAGCTGCGCCCTCACAGCACCCACCGGACGGTCCGGTGCACCACCACCGGACGGTCCGGTGCTTGCAAATGTCCCAGGTGAGGCCAGACCTCGTGAACTCCGCCTGGGAAAGTCCCACGCACCGGACGGTCTGGTGCAACGCCACCGGACGGTCCGGTGGTATGAAACAGGATGGCCTAGGGTATGAAACAGGACGCTTTGTGGGCTCATACGATATCTAAACATAGTTCTACTAAAGTGTTTCCTTTTGAGCTTGTTTATGGTCAGGATGCTGTGCTACCTGTAGAGGTAAACTTGGATGCGTACAGGTGTGCTAAGCAAAATGATTTAAATGTCGGTGAATATCATGACTTGACGATGGACAATATTGATGAAATCACCGACAAGAGATTGATGGCTCTGAAGGAGATAGAGAAGGACAAGACCATGGTGGCGAAGGCATATAACAAGAAGGTCAAGGCCAAATCTTTCCAGATTAGAGAACTCGTGTGGAAGACGGTGCTACCACTGAAGACGAAGGACAGAAGATTTGGCAAGTGGACTCCAAGCTGGGAAGGTCCGTTCAGAATAGTAAGGGTAGTGCCTGGTAATTCATATATGCAAGGTAAGCAACTGTCCAAAGCATTGAACGGTCGCTTCTTGAAAAAATAATACCCAAGCATGTGGCAAGATGATTGAGAAAGGCCGATGTGTTGCAACGGGGGTTAATTAGCTTCGGAATTGTGTAGGCTATGAGATATATGTTGATTCTCGAAGTTGTATCTGGTGCTTTCAGCTCATGACCTTCACTGAAAACAGGGGGCATATATTGAGCACAAATTTGGGCAGGTGCCCGCCACCAGACTGTCCGGTGGCCTGAGGCGGATAGTCCGGTGTAGTCGAATCCGAGTCCAATCTCACGTACACCAAGCTTCCTCCCACTTCCTACCCTCTTATGGTGGGGCTAGATCACTCCAAACCCTCTAGAAATTGTTGATCTTACTTGATGACGAAAATAGAACCCTAAACCCTAAGTCTAAGAGTTCTAAACCAGCCAAGAGAGAGAGAGCTAATGACAGCCCATCTCTTATTTATACTACCCTATTGCCCTAAGGCAGTTTTGCTCTAGACCCCCTACGATACAGACTCTTTACACTAGAAAGGCCCGTAGGGGCTAGAAAAGACGCCGAGTAACTCAGATGAATGGCCGCGATGGAGTACTTGTCTTCTTTGGTTTCTACGCCTTCGCTAGATGTCCTCCACGTGGTCAGTAGCTCATCCCTTGGGGTAGGTTCGGTTTTGTGAAACCGGCAAACGGGCCCTGGTTTTGACGATGGAGCCAGGAAACGATCTTGGGCCCCGGTTTTGACGCTCGAACAGGGAAACGATAGTTGGGCCTCCACTTAGGCTGATTTGACAGCTCATGACACCATCCCGCACCTAAGGTCACACTTATGGGCCGAGCCTAACTTGGGCCTCAACCCAAGCCACCTGCCGGTCCACTTGGCAGGGATTTTGTCACGCCACGGTCACACTTGGGCGCCGCCTCTCAATCCACTCGAGAGGGCTTTCCTCCAAGTCCACTCTGGAGGTGCTTGCTCGTCCTTGGGCAAGTCTTCGGTGTTGGCAAGCGCTCATCACAGCCAGGACGAAAGACCGGACTCGGTACACTTGAGCCCCTCAATCTCCCCGTTGGTGAGTGCCTTGTCAACACCCTCACCAACCACCTGAAATCATAGACAAAAGAAAACAAGCGTAACAAAGAACAACAAAAGAAAGAAAGACAAAGAAAAATCCACACAAGTGCCCAAAACCCAAAGAAAGGCAAAAACGGGGACTCTCCCCCTTGGAACATGTTGGTGAACTGCTCAACGCAGCCGGTCAACAAAGCATGACCCCTCAAGAAAGAGGCAAGGCTCAACACAGCTGGCTAAAAGAGCATACTAACACTCCAACTCCCCCTGCATTTCAGCCCATCTCACAATGCAAAATGCAACACTCACCCTGGATGAATGCATCACTCAAAACCAGCACTCTCCCCCTTGGAAGATGTTGGTGAACTTCTCCCCCTTGTTGACAATGCACACATCAACCCCAAGAAAATATGAAGTGCAAATGCTACAAGGTGTACCAAAGAGCTCATCCGGGATGGAATGCAAGTAATCACAAGTTCTAGAATATAGAGCATGTGAGGGCACTCGGGGCATGTAAACAAGCTCAAGTGAATCTATCTTACACAGATCAAGAGCAAAGCATGATTTTCAGATTTGATTAGAAGAAAGCATCATCAATATGAATAGCATCTAGCAAGATAAGCATGAACAGCAAAATGCTAACAATGCATACAACGTGTGCTAATCCTAACCAAAGCATATACAACTTGCCATAAAGCATACAAGAGACTTACACATATAGAATTAACAATTTTTCATAACAAGCAAATTTGAACTTAGCTGCCAGGGGTTATTTGCCTGTCATGCCACTTCTTACCAACCAAGCTAAGCCTAGGTCAAGAAAGACCATTAGGAGCTTAAGACATTGGTTTTGGTCATTCACAGCCAAGTCCAAGTTCTCACAATAGTTTAAAAGTGAGCAATCTCGAACTAGATCTGTGTGACAAGGACAAATCCACCTGGATATTTTCATTTCAGCACAAGAGATACCAATTGCATGATATTTTTCATCAAATTTCAGATTTAAACAAGGTATCAAGACATGCTTAGGCATAAACTTAGCAAAGGTAGATAACTAGCATACCAAGCATGTAAAGATAGCATAAGCATTCAACACTCCTATCATGCTAGGTAGCCAAGTCAAGTGGTGATCAAGTTTGAGATTTTCAGGAAATAAAAGTGACAAAGCTCTCTAGATAGTATTCAACAGATTCAAAATGAGCTAAGCCATCCATGATCAACATACAACTGTACAAGTATAGCACAAGCAAATACTAGCAATACATCCCAAAGTGCTCTAGTGCTTGTGTGAACCAAAATATACATGATGCAATGCATGAATATGATACAATATGCATAAAGAAGCAAAAAGAAGCAACAAAACCAAAAACTACACTAAACAAAACTCCCCCTGACTAAAAGGGAAAGCAAACTCCTAACTTCCCTCGCAAGCGGTTGAAGGTGTCTAGCTCTAGGGGTTTGGTTAGGATATCAGCTACTTGTCTCTCACTCGCTACATGCACTACATCAATTAGGCTTTCTCATAGTTATCTCTCAGGAAATGAAATCTCGCATCTATGTGTTTGGTCCTTGAGTGGTGCACTGGGTTCTTAGCAACGCTAATGGCACTCATGCTATCACACAGAAGTGGAATCCTCCCATAGGTTAGGCCATAGTGTTTCAAAGTAGAAAGAATCCATAGGATCTGGGAGCAGCAGTTAGCGGCAGCAACATATTCAGCCTCACAAGTGGATAGTGCTACACTAGTTTGCTTGCGAGAAGACCAGGAGACTAAAGAGATACCCAAGAACTAACAATTTCTAGATGTCGACTTGCGATCACGCCGACACCCAGCAAAATCAGAATCAGAATAGCCGAGGAAGAAAAGTGACGAATCTGCAGAGTACCAAAGCCCAAACTCCGGGGTGAACTTGACATACCTTAGAATTCGCTTGATGGCGGAAAGATGCGACACCCTTGGTGAAGGCTGAAAACGAGCGCACAGACACACATCGAACTGTATATCCGGCCTCGTGGCCGTCAGGTACATCAGCGACCCGATCATGCTGCTGTTCTTCTTCTGGTCAACCTCCTCACCATCTGCATCATCATCCAGCATGGTGTTTGTACTCATCGGAGTCGGCTGTGGCGAAGCATCCGCCATCTCGAACTTCCAGAGTAAATCTCTCGTGTACTTGCTCTGGTGGACAAAAGAACCCTTTGGCGTCTGCCTGATCTAGAGCCCAAGGAAGAACTCAAGTTCTCCCATCAAGCTCATCTCAAACTCCCTGCTCATCTGCTCAGAAAACTTGCTAACAAGTGCATGAGAAGAGCCACCAAAAATGATATCATCCACGTATATCTGAGCAATTAAAAGATCTTTGCCATGCCTAAGTAGGAACAGAGACTTATCCACACTCCCCATCTGGAACCCTTGGTCTACTAAGAATTTTCTAAGTCTCTCATACCAAGCCCGGGGAGCCTGCTTGAGGCCATACAAAGCCTTTTGCAGCTTATACACTCTGTCAGGATACTTGGGATGCTCAAAGCCTGGGGGTTGCCTCACATACACTTTCTCCTCTATATACCCATTCAGGAATGCACTCTTCACAACCATTTGGAGCAGCTTGAACCCTTTTGAAGCTGCCAAGGCTAAAAGAATGCGAATGGCTTCTAATCTGGCTACAGGAGCAAAGGTTTCCTCATATTCTATTCTTTCTTTCTGGCAAAAGCCCTGAGCAACTAGCCTAGCCTTGTTTCTCACCACTACACCATCCTCTCCCTGTTTGTTCTTGAACACCCACTTGGTGCCTATGGGATTGCATTGTGGTGGAGGTTCGACTAAAACCTAAACCTAATTCCTCTCAAAGTTTTCTAGCTCTTCATACATGGCATTGAGCCAGTTTACATCAGAAAGAGCGTGTCCAACATCATAGGGCTTGAAAGAAGCAACAAAAGCTAAATGAGCAAAGACAGCAAGACAAGTGGACCTGGACCGTGTAGTACGTTCATTCAGGCCACCAATGATGTTCCTTGATGGGTGATCCTGCTGGACTGCCCGAGAAGGCTGTGGATCGGAGGTCACCACCTCTGCGTCCTCAGCGGGTCCTGTTGCATCTTCTAGAGCTTCAAGTAGAGGTTGATCCCAAGTAGTGGAAGTAGTAGGTACTGGGGCCTCCATCTCATCATCGGATGCCGAAGCAGCAGGTCCTGGAGCTGCAGCCGGTGCAGGGGCTCTAGGAATACCCTCATCGTCCTCTTCTTCTTCAAAGATGGTGGAGCCAAGCTCATCATCACCTGCCAACTCAAAGCTAGGGGTTTTCCAAGGCATAGATTCATCAAAGGTAACTTCACAAGTCTCGACAATCCTATTGGAGTCCAAGAGCCAAACATGGTATGCACGCGAGTGCGTAGCATAGCCAAGAAAAACTCCATCAGAACTGCGAGGTTCAAACTTGTACAAATTCTCTTGCTTAAGCACAAAGCACCTACAGCCGAACACCCGTAGGTGGCTCACTTTAGGCTGCCGCCCAAATCGTAGCTCATACGAGGTCTTGTGAAGAAGAGCTCGCAGAAAAATACGATTTGACACGTAGCACGCGGTGTTAATTGCCTCGGCCCATAAATTTCTAGGAGTCCTATGCTCATCGAGCATCATCCTAGCCATCTCAACAAGGGTCCGATTCTTGCGTTCTACCACACCATTCTGCTGGGGGACATATGGAGACAAAAACTGGTGTTCAAGACCTTGGCTATGGCAGAAGGCTTTGAAACAATCATTCTTGAATTATGTGCCATTGTCACTGCGAATCGCTCTCATGACATGATTAGATTCATTTCTCAACCTCAAAACCAAGTCATGAACAAACTCAAAGGCTTCATCCTTACTCTCCATAAAATGCACCCAAGACCAGCGAGAAAAGTCGTCTACGATCACAAGAACGTACCACTTCCCACCAACAGACCTCACCCAAGCAGGACCAACTGTGTCCATATGAAGAAGCTCTCCGGGGTGAGCCGTCATCACCTGGTTCACAAGTGTGTGAGAAGCAGCAACCATCTTCCTGTGGTGACAAGGATGGCACACATGGTCTTTCTCAGCCTTTAACTTGGGCAATCCTCGGATTAAGCCAAGTGAGCTAAGTCTTGCAAGCACGTCAAAGCTCAAGTGACCAAGCCTCTTATGCCACTTCCACAAATCAGGTGAGGGACCAGCCATCAAACAACGAGAAGGACCAAAGGAGCTCGAGAAATCAACACGAAAAACCCGGCCAAATGGCAAAAGCTGGCAAACAAGATCACCTCGAGCATCCAAAACACGAGAAAATCCCTCCTTAAAGCACACCTCAAATCCTTCCTTAAGAAGTTGCAAAACAGAGAGAAGGTTGTAACCAAGGTTAGCAACCAAAGCAACTTCCTTCAGGATAAACTTCTCAGAAACAACGACAGCACCAACAACTTTCACCTTATCTGTGCCTTTATCCCCAAAAATGGTATGCTCGATGGAACTCACTGGGGTGAGACTGGAGAACCATTTGCGATGTCCGATCGTGTGGCGAGAACAACCGGAATCCATGATCCATATGTTCTTCAGGCCTCCGTCCTGCATCAATAGTGGTTCATGGGGTGAGCATATGGTCCGACACTAGGGTTAGTCTGAAAAGAAGCAAACCAGTGTCGAGCCATCTGCTCAAAGGTAGGGTTAGCAAACTCACAAGCATACATCCCATTTCCCCAATCCTGCAGAGCTCGAGGCTGCCGGCCACCATGTCTAGGAAAGCGTGGTTCGTCGTAGCTCTCAAAGCCTCAGCGAGGTAGACTAAAGTCGTACTGCTCACGACCCGGTGCCCTGCCGGCAAAGCGTCCACCCGTTGGAGCACCGTAAGGAAAACAGTCTCCTGCACCTCCACCTACACGACACGGCCTCGTATCTCGCCTGTTTCCACGTCGAGGTTCCACAGCAGGCCTATCAACCCGATAGTACCTATCCTCGTTCCTTTACTCCATCTCTCTACGCTCAACCCTCAACCTGTGGTAGCAAAACTCCACAAGGTGATCCTCCCTATGGCAATAGTCACACTCGTACCTCACCTTTCTCTTGGGAGGAGTATCCTTAAGTGGGTTCTGGTTCTTGGGCTCTGGAGGAGGGTTTCTCATGGCTCCTTGCCTAGATCTCTCAGGTGGAAGGGTGTCAAGAGAGTTTCTCACATGGTTAGGCTTGGGTTCCCATACTTGTTTCTTGGGTGGCTCTCTAGGCTTGTCAGTCCACACACCTCCCTTAGGATTGTCAGGCTGAAAGTGGGCTTGTTGTGGGTAACTGGGAACTTCTCACTCAAGTCACCAATCTTGCCATAGAGAGTATCAAAATTAGCTTGAGAGTACTGATACCCAACACCAAAATCATCTCCCCTCTTGAAACTAGCAATCAACATACCCAACTGTGCCTCCTTACTAGATACCCAACTAAGAATCGTCCTAAGATAAGCGTTCTCATCCTCTATGTGAGTCTTCTCTACGCGCAAAGCATCCATATCACACACAAGAGTGGGGCAAAAAGAATAATCAAAACTAGGAAGGCAAGCAGTCTTTTCAGACTTTATCAAGGCTGCTCTAGTCTCCTCTAGCTCCTTCCTAAGCAAAGGGCACACAGTACAAGCACCAAGCAAAATAGGCCTATACTTCAACTCCTCTAAAGCAGCACGAGACTCCTCTTGTTGCTCCATAGTTCTAGCATGCTTAGAACGCAACTCTGCAAGATCAACAACAAGAATTTTACACTCTAGCTCATCAGAGACAATAGGAGCCTGTCTAGTAAGATCAAGATCACGCAAAGCACAAGCCAATTCAGACTTAGCGACATCTAGATCAGACCTACAAGAAGCAAGCTCAGCATTGACCTTCCTAAGGTCCTTAGTAGCAACTCGAAGCAACCTATCCTGGTTCTTCAAAGCAGTAAACAAAGCCTCCTCATCACACTCACTCACCTCCGCATCGGAGTTGGCCTTGGTGGAGTTGTCAGTGTGGGTGGAGCCGGCTTGATCGCCCTCAAGGGCCATGGTGCAGTAGCCGTACTCGTCACCGAGGAAGCAGAGTCCAGCATGACCGACGATCTTCTTCTCATCATCATCGTTGCTGTCGGTGTCATCATCGCTGGAGTTGCCATCGCAGTAGCTCAAGCTGGCGAGGAAGGCTCGATCGCACTCTTGCACGTGCTTCTGGTACTGCTTGACGAAGTTCTTCTTGCTAAAAAATGGTTTTTTTCTTTTTGTTGTCGTGGTACTTGCCCTTCTTCTTGTCGGAGGTGTACTCACCCTTCTTATAGTCGTTCTTGCTGGCAGAGTACTTCTCCTGAGTTCTCTTCTGAGAGCAGTCGGCGATGAAGTGGTCCATCCTCCCGCACTCAAAGCACTGGGGCTTCTCTCCTCTTCTGCGGCTCATGTGGTTCGAGTAGAGGCGTTGGAACTTGTTGGAGAGCAGGCACAACTTGTCATCATCAAGTGCCTCAAGTTTCTCCTCAGTAGCTGAAATCAATGACAAAACATAGCCAACAGAAGGATTAGCATTAGGAGCACCGCCACTGGGGCCAGACACAAGAGCTAGGCTCTTTGGAGTTGTTCCATTCATTTTGGCTCGCGCCTGAGAGTCAACCTCCGAAGCCTTCAACTTACTATAGAGCTCATCTGTGGTGAGTCTCATACCCTGCTGACTCAATGATAGACTCCACCTTGAGTTGCCAAATACCCCGATCCAAGGCATAGAAAAGCTTGCAAGCCTGCTCATGGTCGTTGTAAGGCAACACCATATTCTTAGCATTTGCACGAATCTTGTTGGCGATCGACTGAAAGCGACCGAACAAGTCATCTATGCTCTCGCCAGGCATCTGAGAGAAGTTCTCATACTCTCGCTGTAAGTCTCGAACAACCTAGCCTTGACCTGACTTGTCCCCTCATGGAAGTTTGCAAGGGTAGTCCAGATCTCATGAGCGGTCTGCAAATGGCTCACTCTATTGAACTCAGACCGACTCAAGGCAGTAAGCAAAAAGTTCCTCACTTTGTTGTTCACCTCGTGCTCCCAATGTTGCAGCTAGGTGACATGGTTCTCAAGCACTTGGAAATCAGCACTCTGGCAAATATCCCAGACGGACGAATGCTGGCTCTGAAGGAATGCCGACATGCGGACCTTCCAATATGTGTAGTCCAAGCCATCGAACCCTGGAATCTTACCAACAGACTGATCCATGGCCCCCTCCTTATGGATCTAGAATCGGTTAAGGTATAGAATACCCTAACTTGGCTTTGATACCAATTGAAGGACTGAAAGCCGACCTAGAGGGGGGTGAATAGGTCAACTCAAAACTTACTCGACCCTGAAAAACCCTCTCCTCTCCAACGTGCAAGATCACGTAGCAAACTAGTGCTACCGACCCAAGGACACATAGAGGAAACACATGCGGAAACACTCGCTCAAACGCCGAAGAGAAACGACGCAAAACGAGCCAAAACTCCAGCCGGCACTGCACGCACCGGACGGTCCGATGCAGACCCACCGGACGGTCCGGTACACACACCAGACGTTCTGGGCTGAGGCTACACTCGCGCACCAGAACCCACCGGACGGTCTGGTGGCTCACCGCCGGACGATTTGGACCGAGGGGAGCTGCGCCCTCACAACACCCACCGGACGGTTCGGTGCACCACCACCGGACGGTCCGGTGCTTGCAAACGTCCCAAGTGAGGCCGGACCTCGTGAACTCCACCTGGGAAAGTTCCACGCACCGGACGGTCTGGTGCAACGCCACCGGACGGTCCGGTGGTATGAAACAGGACGGCCCAGGGAAGAAAACAGCCCGCGAATCCCCAAGATTCAATCCAAAACTTGACCAAATGGACTCCAAACTTCACCAAATTTCATAGGAAGCTTATCTAGGCCATAGAGGAGCTATTCCCAATAGATCGAGGCAAAGCCCTTTGATTTCCTTCACGGATTTGACTTTTCCAGAAGTGAAGTCCAAGTGGCAAGAACGTAAGAGAATGGGCTACTCGTGGATCTAAAGATTGGGCAAGGAAAACCACAATCCAACCACGTCCTAGCAGTCTAAAACACCGGCAATAGAAAGATCAAGGGCTTGGACAAACACAAACACTCCAAAAGACCAAGGAACCAAGATCAAAAGCCAATCAAGAGGGAGGCAAAGAAGAGCACACACAAGGCTGCACGAAATCCATCTATTAGATGCCACAAACGTGGTCTTAGATCAGTTTACAAGATGGGATCACGTACACCAAGCTTTCTCCCACTTCCTACCCTCTTATGGTGGGGCTAGATCACTCCAAACCCTCTAGAAATTGTTGCTCTTACTTGGTGATAAAAATAGAACCCTAAACCCTAAGTCTAAAAGTTCTAAACCAGCCAAGAGAGAGAGCTAATGGCAGCCCATCTCTTATTTATACTACACCCTATTGCCCTAAGGCAGTTTTGCACTAGACCCCCTACGATACAGACTCTTTACACTAGAAAGGCCCATAGGGGCTAGAAAAGACGCCGAGTAACTCAGATGAACGGCCACGATGGAGTCCTTGTCTTCTTTGGTTTCTCCGCCTTCGCTAGATGTCCTCCACGTGGTCAGTAGCTCATCCCTTGGGGTAGGTCCGGTTTTGCGAAACCGGCAAACGGGCCCTGGTTTTGACGATGGAGCCAGAAAACGATCTTGGGCCCCGGTTTTGACGCTCGAACCGGGAAATGATAGTTGGGCCTCTACTTAGGGTGATTTTACAGCTCACAACACCATCCCGCACCTAAGGTCACACCTATGGGCAAGCCTAACTTGGGCCTCAACCCAAGCCACCTGCCGACCCACTTGGTAGGGATTTTGTCACGCCACGGTCACACTTGGGCGCCGCCTCTCAGTCCACTCGAGAGGGCTTTCCTCCAAGTCCATTCTGGAGGTGCTTGCTCATCCTTGGGCAAGTCTTCGGTGTTGGCAAGCGCTCATCACAGCCAGGACGAAAGACCAGACTCAGTACACTTGAGTCCCTCATGTTGTTTGCGGACTATCCGGTGTGGCTACAGTAGGAGCTGCGATGGCTCCTCCTCGTACGGTTATCCCCTCACCTTCGGTAGATCCTAACCGAAGGACTGCTTTGAGTACGGCAGGAGTAGAGTATTTCACACCGCTGCAAGAATTAGAGGGGTTTGTTCCTCCTTTTACCATGGTGTCTTACGGAAGTGGGACCATTCCACCGATCGGTTCAGGGGTGCCTAAGGGTCCTGTCCCAAATTCCACCTATGACCAGATTTGGTATGCACAAAACCCTAGTACATCTATTCCTAATGGTCCTAAGTCCGGTAGTTCTGCATCGGATATTAGGGAACAAATTTGGCAGGATTTAAGGGCAGCATTTAAGAAGAAAACGGGGATCAACATAACAAATGTAGCTAATTCTTATAAGAAACCTTATAATTGTGCGTTTGACATTCATATGTTTCCTCCGGGGTTTAGAGCACCGGATTTTGTCAAATTTTTCGGTGCGGACAATAAGAGTACTAGGGAGCATATTAGTCAATTTTTGGCACAATTAGGGGATTTATTTGGGACCGAAGCCTTTCGGATTCGGTTATTTTCTTTATCACTTACAGGAAGTGCGTTTGCTTGGTATTCCTCTTTGCCTCCCAACTCAATTAACTCATGGGATGAGATAGAGGCTAAATTTCATGATCATTTCTTTTCAGATGAATACGAGTTAGAATTCACCGATCTATCAAAGATCCAGCAAGGTCGGGAGGAATCGGTTCATGATTATCTTAAGAGATTTAGAGATACTAGAAACCGTTGCTTCCAATAAACTGCTTCCGATAGGGAATTGACCGGGTTAGCCCTTGAGGGATTAAGGCCTTATATTAAGGAAAAACTAGCGGGCACACGGTTTTGTTCTTTGTCTGTGTTACTTCAACAAGCTTTGGCTGTGGAAAGCTGAAGTAGAGAGGTTCAAAGGGCTGCTCGCCACAATGTGAATCTTGTGGAATATGATTCGGCTAGTTTCGATGATGATTCTAAGGATGTTTATGCAGCTCAATTCACCTGGTCCAATAATGATAAACCATTTACTTGTTCATCATTGAAGCCGGTTGTCAAGAATTGGCAAGAAGAAGTGAAATTTACATTTGATATTGCTAAATACGATAAAATATTTGATGAGTTGCTTAAGAATGGGAAAATTACATTATCACATATTATTCCTTCTCCTAATGATTTGAAAAGAAAGGCTTATTGTAAATGGCATAATTCTTATTCTCATGCAACTAATGATTGTAATGTTTTCCGTCGACAGGTACAATCGGCTGTCAATGAAGGCCGTTTAAGTTTTCCTGAGATGCAAGTTGATAAGCAGCCGTTCCCTATTAATACACTTGATTTGAGTGGCAAGAAAGTTCTGGTTCGGCCGGAAGTGGCCAATACAATCAAGGATAAAGCTTATCATCGGGGATTCCAGGGTACTCGATGAAAGTTCGAAAATTCTGCACAGGGAAGTGGTCTCGCAGTGCACTCCAGACGGGAAGGAGACATTGAAGATCACTAGCAGATTCTCAGGCGCTGGGGGGCAGCAGTCCCTGGTCACGCCGCCGGATAGTCCAGTGATCCGCACCGGACAGTCCGGCGGTTGCCACCAGATAGTCCGGCGCCCACCAGAGACCGACAAGGACATTCAAGCTGAGGCAACCGGAGGTCGGGAAGTGGAAGCATCAAGGCTACATGGGTCTTGGTAAGCAATACAGTTCCGGTCCTACATTCGAGCAACTTCTCAATAAATACATCAAGCAAAAGGCCGTCAACAAGGATCGGCCAATGAAACGCCCACGATCACCTCCAAAGAAGCAAATGCCGATCCACAATAAGAAGCCAACGGAAACGGCTCCTAGTGTGGTAAAGTTGGTTCCCCCAACAATGCCGCCAACTATGTGGGGACCGTAGCAGTAGTTTGTGCCAAATCCGGCTTGGAGCACCATGGTTATGTACCCGCCACAAATACATGATCCTGCTTATTATCAAAATTGGGGGGTGCAGCACTCTTCGGTCTTTGATCGGTTAGCTCCTCCACCTTATGACCGATTGGGCATGCCACAATCGGGTTCATGGATGCAAGATCAGCAGTTGTGCCAGAATTATCGGCACCAAGTGTCGACAAATCCGGCAGGGGGCATGGGGGGCAGCAACAGCTATCCAAGTTTGTGGTACCCCCGCCGCCTCAAAATTTACAAAATTTGCAGCAAAAGCCGGTCCAGCCATCACCTAGATCGGTTCAGGCGCCAGTATAACAAGATTCGGTAAGATCTACTACTGGTGATGTTATTAAAGTTGGGACTAATAATTTGGTTTTCAATGGTGATTATAAAGGACTGATGATTTTTGGCAAATCGGTCAATTCTGTGAATTCTGTGGCTTCTTCTCCAACTAAGACGGCCAATAAACATGAAGCAAGTAGCAGTAAGGCCGTCACTAAGCTACCACCAGATCTGAAGTACTCCATGCCTCGATGGTGCAAGGTTGTCAGTATCCCGATACGTATCGTGGTATCTTACGATACTACGATACTATTCAGGCTAAACGATACGTATCCCACCTAGTATCCTTTTCGGGTAGTATCTAAGTAGTATCCTTAGTATCCCGATACCGTATCGTAATATCCTTAGTATCCCGATACAAATGCGATACTATACGATACCAGAGCAGCAAGCTATATGTCTTTGTAGCATCAATTGTGGAGTTAGCTTGCGGACTACCAAGCAAGTGCGGGCGTCTGACAAAGCATCGTGTCGTTTGGTCATGGTCTCGTGGGACTAGTATATGGTATTTCAAACCACTATCAGCAGAGCAGTACGTCATTGAAGTCGAGAAAAAGGGTGGTTGGCTAATGGATGATGCTCTACTTCAAAAATGTTGTCCTTTTCAAACAAATATATCTCTATTTTTATGTTATAGTATTATTTTTCCTTTTTTAAAAGAAAAGGGGACAACATGCACAATTAATATGAACAAAATTAAAATTATCTTTAAAAAAGAAATCTCATAGTATCCCGATACTATGATACGATCCTACTATTCGATACTGTTCGGACAAAAACGATACTACCTAGTATCCCGATACTAACAACCTTGCGATGGTGTCCTTCCGGTTGACACATTCGCAAAAGAGGAAGTTGCAACGTTTGCGAGCAAAGGAGAAGAAGGCACAAGAGGCAGAAAGAATCTTTAATGAAACACATCCTATGCAGCCTCCAAGACAGTGGGTCCCAATGGCCGTTAAATCCTTGAACAAACGGCCAAGGGTTTAACAGTCCCCACACCAGACTGTCCGGCGCATGTCACCGGACTGTCCGGCGCACCGGACTATCCGGTAGCTCCTGACGGACTGTTCGGCAAGGAACAGAAGGAAGAGGTGCTGCTTTCTGGTGATTCTGAGGCAGTGCCTATGGCCACGGAAGAATCTGCTGCTGCTAATGGTGCTACTTCAGAGGAGGTGCTAGAAGAGGAGATGGTCGATTATGAAACTTCTCCCTAGCACACAGGTATGGATATCAATGTAATTATTTTTTCCGCCGATTATGATTATATCGGTGAGGATGAAGAGGATATGGCTCAGTTTAATTTTGGGCCCAAGGAAGCGAAGTTTGTAAAGCCGACAGAATCGGTTAATCATTTAAAGCCTCTATATGTTCGTGGTCATATCGATGGGGTTCCAATCTCGCGCATGTTGGTCGATGGAGGTGCGGTGGTTAATTTAATGTCATATTAGTTGTACAAGAAGCTTGGGAAGCTTGACTCCGAGCTGGTGAAGACCAACATGACCCTTAATGGTGTGGGGACAATAGCCCCATTGAGCCTAAAGGGTTTACTTTGATGGAACTCACCATTGGAAGCAAGACAATCGCTGATGCGTTCTTTGTTGCTGAAGTGGAAGGTAATTTTAGTTTAATCCTTGGTAGAGATTGGATTCATGCCAACAAGTGTGTGCCTTCTACATTGCATCAATTTTTAATCCAATGGGTGGGCGATGAAGTGGAGATTGTTCATGCTGATCCATCGACTTGCATTGCTGTTGCCGATGCTCATGTTATATGGGCACAAGATAATGCCAAGTGTTTGACGGGTCTTGATTTGTCGGATTATCAATTCATAAGTGTGACAAAGCAAGGTTTTGTACCCATTGAGCTAAAGCCGGTGGAGAATCGGCTAAGTAATATCATGTGACTTGATGGATACATATGCAGGGAGTACCAGCAGAAAAGACAGCAAAGCATGATGTTGTCCAGACCCGGCATGTACGCCGGACAGTCTGGTGCTACCCACCGGACGATCCGGTGCAGCGCCGGACAGTCCGGTGAGTTGCATCGGACCATCCGGCGATGATCAGGGAGCCTTCAATTGTAATTTTCTTTCTGATTTTTTTGTAATAGAAGAGTTTAGAGATATGGATAAGTTAGGATAGGGGTTACGTCGGCTGATCCTTTGGAGCAGGGAGACATTGGTAATGGAATTATTCCAAGGCCAACATTTGTAAACAAGACCCTGAAATCCGATTCTAGGAATAAATTGATCGGATTAATAAAAGAATATGCTGATTGTTTTGCTTGGAGTTATACTGAAATGTCTGGGTTAAGCTGTGATTTAGTTGAACATTGGTTGCCCATTAAGCCTGGTTTTCAGCCTTATAAGCAGAAACCACGACCATTCGATCCTGACATATATCCTCGTATCAAACATGAAATCCATCGGCTTTTGGAAGCCAATTTTATTTGCACTTTCAGGTATGCCGATTGGGTTTCTAACATTGTACCAGTGGAAAAGAAGGGGACCGATAAACTCCGGGTATGTATTGATTTTCTCAATCTTAATAAAGCTACACCTAAAAATGAGTATCCTATGCCTATAGCTGACATTTTGATTAATAATGCTTCTAGTCATAAAGTTATTAGTTTTCTTGATGGCAATGCCGGACACAATCAAATTTTTATGGCCGAACAAGATGTACCTAAAACGGCTTTTGATGTCCCGGTTTTGTTGGTTTATTTGAGTGGGTTGTAATGACTTTTGGGCTTAAAAATGCTGGTGCTACTTATCAAAGGGCTATGAATTTAATCTTTCATGAACTATTAGGAACTATCCTAGAAGTTTATATTGACGATATAGTTGTTAAATCGGTTGCTTTTGAATCTCATTTAGCCGATTTACGTAAAGCCTTTGAAAAGATGCGCCGGTATGGTTTAAAGATGAACACACGCAAATGTGCTTTTGGTGTGTCGGCTGGTAAGTTTTTAGGCTTCATCATTCATGAGCATGGCATAGGAGTTGATCCTAACCGAATAGAAGCTATTCGGAAGTTAGTAGCTCCGGCTTGTAAACTTGATAAGCAGAAGTTTCTGAGCAAGGTGAATTATTTAAGGCGGTTTATTTCTAACCTTGCTGGAAAGTTGAATGTTTTCACTCCTATTCTTCGGTTGAAGAACGATGCTGATTTCACTTGGGGGGCAGAACAGCAAAAGGCCTTTGAGGGGATCAAGGAGTATTTATCTTCGGCGCCAGTTCTCAAAGCTCCACGAGTTGGTTTCCCTTTTAGATTATATATTGCTGCTGAAGATGAAGTCATTGGTGCTGTTTTGACTCAAGAGACTGAAGGTAAGGAGCATGTTGTGACATATTTGAGTCGGAGACTTATTGATGCTGAAACGAGGTACACTTTGATTGAGAAATTATGTTTATGTTTATATTATGCGTGTACCAAGTTGAGGTATTACTTGTTATCTAGTTCTTGTACGATTGCTTGTCAAACCGATGTTATTAAATATATGTTGCATAATCCTATTATGAGTGATCGGATCGAAAAGTGGGCTTATGCATTGATAGAATATGATTTGGCTTATGAACCTTTGAAATCTATGAGAGACCAAATTGTTGCTGATTTCATAGTAGAACATCGGATTAATGACTCTTGTGAACTAGATGCAACTTACGTTACTTTTGTTCCATGGAAGCTATATTTTGATGGATCGGTTTGTTCCAAGGTATTGGTGTGGTACTTGTTTCTCCTGCAAATGCATGTTTTGATTTCTCAAGCCGATTAGAGTTTCATTGTACAAATAATCAAGCCGAATATGAAGCATTGTTGTTCGGCTTAGAATTGTTGCATTCCATGGGGATAAAACATGTGGTGGCTTTTGGTGATTCTTAATTAGTAGTCCAACAAGTTTCGGGAGAGTTTCAATGTTTTGATGGGGTTTTGAATTCATATCTCGAAAGGTGTTGGGACATTATTCGCTCATTTGATGAATTCAATATCTGTCATATTTTTAGAACTAGTAATTCTAGAGCAAATGATCTGGCATGGAAAGCATCTGGTTATCAGCAAACAAAGGGAGGTTTCATGTCTCTGAACAACCGATGCTTGATACAGTTTGTGCAGCAGCTTTGCGCACATCGGACAGTCCGGTGGGACTCACCGGACTATCCGGTGCTGCGCCGGACTGTCCGGTGGCCCACGCCGGACTGTCCGGTGTTACCAGCACCTGCACAGTTTTGACTCTGGATGCGGTCAGTTCTGGTGATTGGAGGTTGCCTTTTATCACTTATCTATGTGATCCTAGTGTCAGAACTGACATGAAGGTTCGGCAGATCGCATGCAGGTATGTTCTAATTGGTGATGATTTGTATCGCCGAACAATTGCTGGTGTTTTGCTCAAATGTCTAGGTCCCGATGATTCTGTGCTAGCTATGGCTGAAGTACATGAAGGGATTTGTGGTACTCATCAATCGGCTTTGAAGATGAAGTGGCTTTTGAGGAGAGCTGGGTTCTATTGGCCTAACATGATTGTTGATTGTTTTAAGTATTACAAGGGGTGCTAGATGTGTCAGAAGTTTGGTGATTTGCAGTTGGCTCCTGCAGCTAAGTTGCATCCCATCATCAAGCCTTGGCCGTTCCGAGGATGGGGTTTGAACTTCATTGGTGAGATTCATCCGTCGTCTTCTAAAGGGCATCGGTTCGTGCTTATGGCTACTGATTATTTTACTAAATGGACTGAAGCCTTTGCCTTGAAGAATATGATGCATAGTGAGGTAATTGAGTTTATTACTGAACATATTATTCATAGATTCGGTATTCTCCAAACTTTGACTACAGACCAAGGTGCTTCTTTTATGTCTAAAGAGGTACGTGATTTTGCCAAATTATACAAAGTTAAATTGCTCAATTCATCTCCTTATTATGCTCAGGCCAATGGTCAGGCCGAATCAAGTAATAAAGTAATTATCAATCTTATTAAGAAGAAGATCGCCGACCATCCTCGGTGTTGGCATGAGGTCTTGTCTGAAGCTTTGCGGGCTCATAGGATATCTAAACATAGTGCTACTAAAGTGTTTCCTTTTGAGCTTGTTTATGGTCAGGATGTTGTGCTACCTGTAGAGGTAAACTTGGATGCGTACAGGTGTGCTAAGCAAAATGATTTAAATGTCGGTGAATATCATGACTTGACGATGGACAATATTGATGAAATCACCGACAAGAGATTGATGGCTCTGAAGGAGATAGAGAAGGACAAGACCATGGTGGCGAAGGCATATAACAAGAAGGTCAGGGCCAAATCTTTCCGGATTAGAGAACTCGTGTGGAAGACGGTGCTACCACTGAAGACGAAGGACAGAAGATTTGGCAAGTGGTCTCCAAGCTGGGAAGGTCCATTCAGAATAGTAAGGGTAGTGCCTGGTAATTCATATATGTTAGAAGATTTGCAAGGTAAGCAACTGTCCAAAGCATTGAACGGTCGCTTCTTGAAAAAATAATACCCAAGCATGTGGCAAGATGCTTGAGAAAGGCCGATGTGTTGCATCGGGGGTTAATTAGCTTCGGAATTGTGTAGGCTATGAGATATCTGTTGATTCTCGAAGTTGTATCTGGTGCTTTCAGCTCATGACCTTCACTGAAACCAGGGGGCATATGTTGAGCACCAAATTGGGCAGGTGCCCGCCACCGGACTGCCCGGTGGCCTGAGGCGGATAGTTCGGTGTAGTCGAATCCGAGTCCAATCTCGCGGATTGTGCGGGATCTCGCGGTTTTCGACTTGTACAAGGGTGAAGACCACCCTCCCCTATAAATATGAAGGGGTTAGGCCGATTGACGCATCCACAATCGAATCAATCTATTACTTTTTATGCAAGTCTTTATCCCAAACCCTAATTCTCCTTTCAACCTCTAATTTCGCCTCTCGTCGACTCTACGCCGACTCGAGAAGCTCTAGGTGGCCTGCCGACGCTAGAGCAACCCCTAGCATCTAGCCTCCCTGACGGGGTCCTTCCCGAGGGGTTGGATCTAGGTCCTACCCGACTCCCTGCCGGCCATCGGACTATCCGGCGAGGGTGTAGCGAAAATGGCCTCTCATGCCATATTTCAATATAATGTTTTGGCGATTGATGACACACGCAACACTTGAACTAATGTGTTTGCTTAGATGATATACTCAGGCTTTTAGGTTCAAGTGATGACAAAGAGAAGAGAGGCGAAGCTAGGCCCGAAGGGCCGCCCCTACGGGGGTTCCGCTAAAAGAAATCAAGTCACCGGTTGAACCGACGCCAAGCAAATTACACACGTCGGTGCATTGACTTGAGCACGTCTGGGAGTTTTAGTATCACCGGTTAAACCGACGTAAGGCAAAATGTACTCATCGGTGCAATGACAGAGATGGCCTGCGGGCTAGGGTTTGGCACCGGATGAACCGACGATAGGAAGTTTGAATACGTCGGTGCAATGGCAGAAGCAGACCAAGAAAAATGCATACATCGGATGAACCGATGATGCACCGGTTAATGGCGTCGGTGCAGTTGTCCAGAGAGTTTGTTTTTCAAGGATCAGAGGACAGTTGCACTCACCGGTTAAGCCGACGCTAATATTACATACACCGGTCGATTGCGTCGGTTGATTGCCCGTACACGTAACGGCTAGTTTTCAGTGGGCAGTTTAGTATCACCGGTTAAACCGACGATGGCAATTTGGGGAGCATCGGATTAACCGGTGTTAAGCACATTTCTGGCAGCTTTTCTCCAGCGGCTATATTTGCTTGTGCTGCCTATATATACCCCCAAGGCCGCACCATTTGTGAGTGCTGGAGTTCAAGGAAGTATACAAGAGCTAAAGATCATCTCCAGCCACCATAGAGCTTCATTGTACATCATATAGGCTTAAGCACACTTGTGAGAGTGCTTAGTGCTTGTTTAGGCTTAGTTCTTGAGAGAACTAGCTTGAGAGAAAGTCTTGCTGCGGCAAGCAACTTGTGTACTCGTCGTGTGACCCTCCGACTTGGTGTGGAGTGGCAACGACACTTTGTGCGGGGAAGGAGGCCCCTACTTGGGTTAAAGCTCCAAGATAGTGAAGACGGTGCCGTGGTGACGCTTCGAGATAGACGGTGGCGGTGACCTCGTCTTTGTGACTTGGCGTCACTTAGCCTTTGCTTGTCGGGAGCCTTGGAGGCGTGGCAAGACGGTGATCAAGCGAAGAGACTCGGCATCCCACTTGTTCTTTGTGAGCAAGTGGCCGTGGACGTAGGGAGGGACTTTGGTGTCCTAACCGAACCACGTTAAATCGTGTGTCTTGGTGTCTTCACGGGAGTTTGCATATCCTCTCCCTTACCGCTTTACTTACCGCATTACGTTTCCGCATTTACTCTTTCTTGCTTACCTTTACTTTCCTAGTTAGTTTGATTAGGATTGGCTATAGGTTGCAAGTCTTTTGGGGTAAGTAGAGGGTAGCATAGATAAACCTTAGTCACAACTAGCATGTGTAGGACGTGTTAGGTTTATCTTATGCAATTAGATTGAGCCCTAGGATAGAAAAGCGATTAGCGACCCTATTTACCCCCTCCCCCTCTAGGGTCGGACACCCCGGTGATCCTTACAGAGGGCAGCAGGCCCTGCGGCGCCCCGTGTTGCGTGCGCGAGCCCCAGGGGCTTTGTGGTGATTGGTGCAAAACAGCACCAACACTACTGATTTGTAACTTACCTTGCAAATGGGACGAGATGGATCATTAACATTCACTAGCAAGTTGTCACATTTCAAATCAAAGTGGACAATGTCCTTGGAGTGTAAGTACTCCATTCCAATGGCTGCATCCATTGCAACCATTATCCGTTTGCGCCAATCAAGATGCTTGCCTTTTCGAAGGAGGACTTTCTTGAGGGATCCATTGACCATGAATTCTGTTACAGTAGCTAATGTTTCCCCAGGTCCATTATTTACAACTCCATAAAACGCCAGAATATTTGGGTGGTGAAGTTTCGAGATGATGGCTGCTACTCTCCAAAATTCTGCAATCTTCATGTTTGCACGTATTGTATTTCTTGTGATGGATAAAACAACACTCCATATCTTTGTTTTATTACCATTTAGTGAGAGTAATTTCTACATAGAATCTCTGATTATGAATCCTGTATCAAGATAATAACTCTCAGACCCCATACTAGCTGAGCTGTTTGGTTCGGTCCTTTTTGGCCCGTAACCACTCACGGAGCGATTCGATACCGTTGCCTGGCGTTTGGTTAGCCCATTCTATCGAATACGGGCCAGTTCTATCCCGTTCCGGCTCCTCAGCGGCGTCATCCGATCCGATACCCGACCCCGACATCGGCCTCCGCTCGTCCCCTCCCCGGCTCCCCCTCCCCTCGCGACCTCACGCGAACGGCGAACCTCGTGCTCGCAGCCTCTGCACGAGATGAGATGAGGTGGCCTCTGCGCCTCCGGCCTCTACGCTCCGCGCCGGTGAGCATCTCCCTCCCCATCCCCATCTGGCCCTCTCGCCTTCCCCTCTCTACTCTATCCTTGCTTCAAACCCTAACATGTTTAATCCGTAGCACCGGGGCTCCGAGTCTCCCCTTCTGTCGCATCTCTCCGGTGAGGACCTCCCTTCCATGTCTTCGTCTCCTTCTCCCTCTCCCACTCGTCTCTACCCCAATCATTTTTCTCCAAACCCTAACCCTTGCTTGATTTCTTGATTTTGAAAGGGCCTTGCTTGCTGATAGACAACTTCTTGATTTTGCTTGTCTTACCCGAAGCACCTGGACTCCATGTCCTGCTTCATTTTGCTCAACCAGTTCAAGCCGCCCAGGTAAGCCAAAAAATAAAATGCCCCTGAATATGTTTATTACAAACTTTTTCCTAATAACAAAGTGTTACTTCTTTGTCAGTTGTAGTCTATCCAGTGGTCTTGTCAAGAACTAGATGGTGTGGACTGTTTGTTTAATGTTTTTCATCCACTTTGCATCGCACATTTTATCAGGTATTCTGTTTTATATGTTTTCTACTATGGCTCTGCAGTCTGCTTGAGTGGATAATCTGATGGATTAGTAATTAACACTAACATTTAGAATTGAGAGTTGGTATATCCACGAGTGAATACAGAACACATATTCAGTATCTACAACCACCAAGGCAGCCAGTTTGATGTTTCACCTTGCAAGTTGTTGATGAATCGATGTTGTTTAGGTTACTTTAGACATTAATTAAATTAAAGAAGGTTAGGGTTGTCACGAAAAGAATCAAGGCGGCAGCAGCAGCCCGTGTGGCTGGCAGCAATAACGATGGCATATGGGATTTTTGGCGCAATGACTGGTGATCTATGTCTTACCTCATTCATCAATTCATTTGGGTGTATTACACTATGAGTATCAGCTGCTATACTGTCACTAAAACTAGAGAAATAGTCTACCTCAATGCTATGTGTTCTTTTTGTTTTGCTTTGAAAAGTAATAGCAATCTATATGCCTTACAAAGAGTCTTCAAGGTACTTGACTAGTATAGTTTTGCCCAATTAGTAATGTGTTGTCTTCATTTTTAAGGAACATGGATCAAGTCCTAAGGCCAAATGCTTCCATTACAACTATGAGCCATATTTAGTTCAACTCTGCTATTCAAATTTGGCTGTACAGTTTTGTTTCAATTTTACATGATAATATGCTGAGCTCTTGTTCTTATTGTTTCTACTTTTCAACTCAATAATGTATCTCAATACTCTGGTTTTCTTGCACAAATTTTTATTGTTTTACTTAGTCAGACAATGTTGTTAACTTGAGGCTCCAATATGCATATAGAGCCTTTTTTTTTCTCCTTTTGATAGTGATACTTCCCTCTGTTACATATGATCTGTACTCATGTTTTTATCTGGTTCTTTGCAGCAGGAGCATGACTGTCGACCACTTCTCCCCTCACCTGAACTGATGCACCTATGCTTTGATACCAAAGGTATGAAATTGTGGATTTCTTCCTCCCTCTCTTATCTCCCTCAGATCCACTTCTTGGTTGTTCCTTTCCATTTGTGTGGTCAACGCATAGAAAACAGGGTCAATCATGCCTCCCAGTTCTGAATGATTCCATATGAAATATCTAGTATGCAATAAGTGACACCCTACTTGATATCTATTAACTAAACATGACCATTGGTCGTTACAAAGTTCGCTAGTGACTGAAGTGAACACCCATTATTATTTCCAGAAAACCTGACCAAGAGGTAGAACTGTAAAGAGGCTATGTGCTTGTATATGCTCCTTAGTATGGCTGCAGTTTACTTTTCACTCACTAACATGCAGGGATGGTTTGAATTGTGGCTAACTGAATCCATGTAATATTCTGTATTTCTTTGCTTTCACTCATATTTGTATTTTTTTTCCTTCATTAGATAGCCTCAAAGAAAAAGGTGAGGGCTGTGTGTGTTGTTTGCTGCCTGCCATCAAAATTTTCACTTTTGACAAGTCAATGTTCTTTTGGGAAGCACTTGAAGGTCGAGAGATGGTGTTCTACGAAAATGTTGAAGTTTAAAGCATGGATAATGCCTTATGGAAGTGCACAACCCTAGCTATAAATTTGTTATCATTTATCGAATTTTGATTTGCAAAATAATGTAATTTTCTAGAAGGCCTCTCTTGCACATGCAAGTTTGTGAAGATTTTGAATTTTTTTTTGATTTTTTTCTCAAGAAAAGTTTATTGTGATTCATATGTAAAGCGTCATATGCTTGTCCTTTGTTGCTTGTGTAAGTGTGTTGCATACTGTGTTGCACAGTAGCTCAATAGCGTTTGTAGCAGTAGAAGCAGTGGCTCCCGCAGCTAATTTCGGTACGTACCAAACAGTGTAAAGGGCATGGATCGCATTTCTCGACCCAACCAAACAGAATCGGTTAATCATTGCGCTGCAAACGATAGCACCCGGAGCTGATTCCATTACCGTTCCCATTACCTTTCGTGAACCAAACAGCACCCTAATGTTTGCGGTCAAGCATAGCAGCTGAGGGCCTATTTGGTAGCAAAGTTTTTCAATACTGTAGTTTTCAAATTCTATGGTTTGTAGTTGTACATGACAAAAATACTATGGTTTTCCAATACTACAGTAAAAACGTGGTATCGGGTTTCTTAAAAGACATGTCCCTCCTCGCTCGAGAGCGATTCACGGTACTTCTCTCGCTCGGGAGCAATTCACGGGTACGGCCTTGCTGCTCGTCCGTTGACCTCTGAGCCGGGTGTAGCTGCTTTCCCGCAGACGCTTCAGAGTGAAGGAGCTCATGTTGCGGCACGCTGGCTGCTCAGCGCATGATTCGCGCGGTCGAGGTGGTAGAGAGGGAGAGGGCACTAGCTAGCGCTCCTGCCCACTGCTTGCCTCCTCCGACCAGCTGCTGCACCAGCTCGCTCAACAAATGGTGGGCCTCCAGTAAACATGGCCCCAACAGTCATGGACTCATGGACAAAGGTGGTGTTGCAAGCTGTATACCTTGACAGAAAAAAAGGGGACACTGGGTAGGCTGGTAGGGTCATGGACCGCTACGCCTGTAGGCAATCGATTGCCCATCTCCTCAGCCTCCTCAGTCCTCACCGCGGTGCACCATCCCATCGTAGTAGATCGCACGACGCGCGGCACGAGGAATTTAATCTATTATTGGCTCCCACTTTTATTTTGGTTTAACTTCCCACCATTAATATATAACCCACTTGTCTATCTCCCAAACTTTTTTAATTTTGTGTCAAAGCTGATTTACAGACCACTCCCTCTCTCTTTCCTCTTCGAGTGTGTTTAGTTGGTGAAAAAATTTGAGTTTTGCTACTGTAGCACATTTCGTTGTTACTTGACAAATAATATCCAATCATAAACTAATTAGATTTAAAAGATTCATCTCGTGCTAATCAGTTAGAATATGTAATTAGTTATTTTTTCCAACTGTATTTAATATTCCATGCATGTGTTAAAAAATTCGATGTAACAGATACTGTAGGAAATTTTTTTGGAACTAAACAGGACTGTCCTTTTCCTCCACCTCATTATTGAGCCTGCTTTTAACCCACCATAATAATACTTGCTCTCGCTCTCTCCCTCTGATGCCGAGGCTGCCTCTCTCTACTGGCGATCCCCCTGTAGAGGCGTGCGCTCCCTCCCTCTCTGTTATGATGCCGAGGCTGGGCTGTTCCATTGGAGCAGCCGGCGGACGTCGTGCTATCCCATCAGCGTCTACTGGCCCTCGCCCCGGCCGTGCGACGGCCGTGCGACGTCTATCTCCGCTCCCCCGTCCACTAGCTCTCCCCTCCCTCCACTGCCTGTTCAATCTCGCCTCAAAGCCCAAACCGTAGCAGCAGCTTGGTTTTGCTCTGTTCTTCCCTCTACTTCCTACGCCTTCCCAGACCAGAACATAGACAGTTGTGAGGTCGGCATCTTTCTTCTGCTTCCGTTCCTCTCTCCTGCCCTGTGGTGTCCTGATTTTCAATTTTTTATTCTGCCTAACCTGCTGTTTTTTGGGTCCTTGCCTTCGCCTAATCTGCAAGATTTCGATGTGGCTGCCTGTAGGTGCCGCGATTGCATCAGGAGACCTAGGAGGGTAAGGGTTAAATAGCAGTAGCCGGATTGAAGCCTTTCAAGATGGGTTCATCTCATCTTGTTTGATCCTGCTTTTTTTTCCCATCCACATGCAGTGTTTGATCCTGTTTTTTTTCCCATCCACATGCAGCAGCCCTTTACTGAGCGTGATTAGGATGTATCTCCCTTCATTTTTTTGGACAGGTTCAACTGAGGAGTGCACAAAAAAATGACCCCGTAGTGAATGAGGTTCTTATTTTCTCCTTCAATCAGTTTGTGGTTTATACCATTTCTTTTTACCCCCGTGGGTGCTCTGTTCCTTAGCTTAGTTACGTTATGGTGATTTTATATGTATGAGACATTTTTAGTTTCTGCCTGCAAAGTAGTTGTTCAGTCTATAGATTTAATACGAGGCGACCTTGCTTGTATGTATTATAAACTTTTACTTTCAAGACATTTTTTATATGTATGATTTTAGCATCGCAGATCTGGTATTATAAAGGGACAGTAACCATATTTTTGCAAAGAAGATAGATGCAGCTAGGCTACTCTTTATGTGAAGTATACGCATGTTGGACAGGGTTTAATATAGTTATTATGCCTTTTGCTGGTTACTATTTTTTTCATCTTGCAATGTGCCATTGGCATGTAATTAGTCTTACCCATACCTGTTTCTAGATGATTCAAAATTCAACCATGTACCCATAAAAGTATGCCTAATGCCCATACCTGCCTTTTGCTGGTTACTACATGCAATGTATTCAGCTGTTTTATAACTTGATGCCCAGCATCAATTAACTCTCTTTTGGTTTTGGATACTTTTATGGCTGCAAATTGTGTTATTTCCTACTTTCTCTTTAATATATTACTACTCACCTTTATTTGTATTAGCATTCTGAGCTACCTACTAAAATGTTTGGCAGCTACTAATGCTGATCCTCAGTTGTAACATATGGCTTGATAGAACCTATTGGCTGCACATTCCATTCAATCAACAGTAATGTCGCAGCTGTTAAGATATATATATATATATATATATATATATATATATATATATATATATATATATATATATATATATATATATATATATATATATATGCATGAGACAATTGCTATGTGTTTGCTTGTCGTTCAAAGCATTGCTGTACTAGATTCCTAATCTTTGAATAGCAATCTTTGTTACTACTATATTTAGTTGCTACGTACATTTATATATTTCTATCTGAAATTTTAAGCTATATTTACTTATATAGAGAGATGTTTTTATTAAGAAACAAGAAACTGATTATATTATATCGCGCGCATTATGTTCTAGTTTCTCAAAACCATACATCGTTTGGTTGCTCAGTATTTCACATGAGTCCTCTCCCTCTCTCTCGCCACGGCACTTCCATATGCAGGGTGATGGGAGCGCGCGAGCAGCATCGGACGGGGGCATGGCCGGCCGGGGGAGGGAGGAAGGGGCGCCGGGGGTTCTGGCCACGGGGGAAGGCGGCGCCGACGGGGGTTGGGGCGTCGTCAGCCGGATGCGGGTGCCATGGGCGCGGCCTGCCGGTCGCAGGAGGAGGGCGCCAGCGGAGGCGGACACCGCCTGGACGACGGGGCCGCGGACGCCGCCGGGACGACGGGGCCACCGTTGCCGCTGGGAGGATGGGGCCGCGGGCGCGGCCTGCCGTTCGTAGGAGGTGGCGCAGGCGGTGGCGGACGCCAGAGGACAAGGCCGCGCGGCCGGGG
The DNA here is from genome assembly GCF_016808335.1 of Panicum virgatum. Taxonomy (NCBI): domain Eukaryota; kingdom Viridiplantae; phylum Streptophyta; class Magnoliopsida; order Poales; family Poaceae; genus Panicum; species Panicum virgatum. The sequence goes on from NC_053145.1 coordinate 6,430,322, forward strand.
AGACGGGGCCGCGGCGGGAGTCAGGTCATCGCAGAGGAGCGGCAGGAGGTGGGAGCCGGCCGCCAACATCCATGCAGATGTGGCCGCGGAGCAAGGCGACGACGCGCGGTGGATCGGGATCGGGGAGGAGGCGAGCGGCGCCAGGAAGAGGCCGGCGACGAGCGGCGGGGCAGCGCCAGGGATTAGGCGGGCCATGCAAGCGCCGGGGCCGCACCGGAGCGAAGCAGGCGATGCGCGTGCGGCAGGGGTTGAGGAGGAGGTGGGCGGCACCGGTAGAAGGCCGGCGACGCATGGTGGCGTGGGGCCGGGGACGAGACGGGCGGGGCAGCGCCGGTAGGAGGCCGGCGGGGCGGCGCTCGCGAGGAGGCGGAGTGGAGCGGCGGAAGCAGAAGGCTGCCATGGCGTGCGGTGTCCAGACGGCAGGGAGGCGCGGGGAAGGAGACGTGCGCCTGGGATGGGATGCGAGGCGAAACAGTGCGAGAGGAGGAATTTCCAATACTCCAAAATTACTGTGGTATTGGCAATACTATGGTTTCAGATACAGAGTTTTGGATGGACCTTCCAAACACCTTTTGCCCAAAAATACCATAGTATTCCCCAATACCATAGTATTGCTCAAAAACTGTGAAAATACTGTGGTACCAAACAGGCCCTGAGTGTTTTTCTTGTATGGCCCGGCGTCCGGGTCCAATAATGTGCAGTTTAGGTTGTTTAGAGGAGAACTTTGCGGAATCAGTGATCTATAATCTTATTTCTCGGTTCAGATAATGAATCAGTACAGAGGTAGCTTAATGGTAACACGATACACTTGCAGAATCATGATGGTGTTTTGTTACCTAAGATTGCAAAGCTATAGGTTCTCTCCTAAAGTGACCATGGACCAGCCCCTTTGCTGCGACTTTAAAAAATGCTGATGAATTTATATAGGCTTACCAGCTTATCTGCTTGAGGTGATGGTAACATAAAACAACTATTCTTTATCTGTTTAATAGCAACATCGGTCCCCTTCCATCTTCCATGGAAAACTGTTCCGAATGCACCGGATCCCATCTCACGGAGATCTTCGAGGTCCTCGTTGCTTATTATCTGCCATATATATCATCAATTTCAGGAGTAAGTACTGCATAATTTTGTATTTAATGAGGGAATCTAGGAATGCCTTTGGATATTTCATGATAAATCCTATCTTTTGAAGGGACACATTGAATTTCGTATTAATCAGTTATCATTTTTACCATTTTCTATTTATCCTTGGTTGTTTTCCTACCAGTGGGTTTGAGCTTCAAGTGGCCATGTTAGAGAGTAAGAAAGGTCACTACAAACCTGGACATTACTTGTAAGTTCCCTGCCCACCGCTACATTATTCAGAAGACTTTGTTCACCGTTCTTGGTTTCATGTTCCTACCGGAAAAAAAAAATATATTGAGAAGTTATGCAGCAGGGTTTATTTTTTCTTTCAAATTAGCATATGAAAAGAGATGTGCAGTCATAAGCTCTGAGATCAATGGTGTGCTGTTATCCTTGGTTTCTTGTGCCAGAACTATGATATGAGGACTCTTCCTATCAGCACCAACTGACCGAGACTTGATTGTTTTTGATGATTGCTCATTGGGCCTTTCTTGTTGTCTCTCGCTCAAAGCACGAACTAGAGTATTTGGTTTCAGCTCAGATGTCTTGTCTGAAGATGTAAAAGAGCTAGAAAGTAATGTTTCACCGCTATCGCTGGTAGTAGGCTTCGATGAATGATCTTTCTTTTGAATGCTATTGCACATAATGGGAACTGCAGACTGTTGCTTCTTCGTGCTGTTGGTTGCAACTGACTTCTCCTGAATATGCAATTTTGAACTGATGCCTGCACCATCGTGGCATGACATAGGAGAAGCAGACTCCGGTCTATCTTCGGTCATCTCCATCTTATTCTGCAATTGGAAGTTGATGCTCTTCCTTAGTGGTTCTGCTGCTGCATGAGACATACCTTCTTCTTGGATGCTATGCCTTTCTGCTCTCATCTTGTTATTGTCAGAGCCGGCTTGTTGATTCGCTGTTTTCTGGGAGCCCCTTGATGAAGGTTCAGGTACTTCAAACACGGACCGATCCATATTTGGCGCTGGACTGTTGCTGTTTGAGCTCAATGATGATATATTCACGCTGCTGTTTTCTAGCGGTATCAGCAGGCCTTCCCTAGGTGATTCTTTTTTGCTGAGCTCCTACAGCTTGATGGCCCTTTTCCATCATGCTTGTAGTAGTTCGCTGCAGTTGTGGTTGATGCCTTGAAATGGCCTGACGACTACCACCTGGCTCCCGGTTACCTGCACACGCAGATTGGGATGGCACAGTTGGACCAAAGTGAACAGCTGTTACCTTCCTACTGGGGGTGGCAAGGTTGCCTTGGCTGTTTTGCGCCTTGTCTTTTTTGGCCATCCGTGTTAGGAAGCTTGGAGTCCACTTGATGCTTTTGGCGGTTCGACAATGATCCTTCGTGATGGCTTACCTTTGATGTGTAGCTAGTGAATCTTCCTCTTCCGTGCCTGCCAGAAGTCCATCCTCATCTAGATCATTGGTTGAGTTGCTGCCAAGGCTCTGCATTCTTGATGCCGGTGTAGGTCTGGTGAGGCCATTGACGAGGGCAATGAAATGTGCTTCCTTTTCTGCATCGGATGAGAGTGAGTGCGTGACAAGGAGGTGCGCATTGTGCTCATCGCTGTTAGCAGATAAAAGGTACTACATGGTCAGCCTCTCTCTGCTTGCTTCTAGCACTACACACTCATCGATCATATTCCGAAGGTCGTCGTCGGAAGCGATGGAGATGAGCATGCTCAGTTGCTCCCCGCGGAGATGGTACTTGATCGTGTGATCCCACCTGCCTGATCAGCTTCGTTGTCTTGCAGGTCAGCTCGCTCCATGACATGTCCCGGTTAATCTGAACCAGATGCCTCTCACCGCCCACGTACCGGAGCTCGCTGTCGCTTGGCCTTGGTAAGAACGTGCCTCCATAGCTGCAAAAGAACTTGGTACAGGTCTGCCGGGAGCTGCTTGCATGATCCTTGGCTGCTCCTGGTGCCACTGAATGGAGGATATGTTGGCAGCTGCTTTTGCGGTTTTTGTTCACGAATGTTGAACAGTTGCTCTCTCCAGTCCATATGGCCTGCTTTTGCCAACCGGAAATCCTTCTCGCCAACACTACGTCTGACGGTACGGTGTGCTGAAGTTGGTAGTTCAGTGCATGTCTTCGAACTGTCCTGCAGACAAAACTAGCTGGAACCTTCAATCCATAGGTCGACGACCTTCAATGGAGTCCTGTCCGGTCCATAACAGGAAGGAACACAGACCTTTTCTTTTGAGCGGTGAGTACAAAAAAGATGGCAACAAAGAATCAAAACCATCATAAAACAGAAAGGGAGCACATGAAGATTCATAAGCGCTTTTTTTCTGTAATTTTTCCAGGTTGGGAGTTTGGTGCCCAAAACAAACATGAAAGCTTTATAGAATTATTAGTACATGAATCAAAGTGGGAGAGCACGACGCAGCAAGAGAGCTGAAGAGAGGCTACTGACCTGTATGGGTTTCAGCTGACGGGCTGCCTGCAGAGCTCCGAGTTGAACATACATACGTAGTCAAGGTCTGTTTTGCTTCAGCTGTGTTCCTTTCTTTTCCTATAACTTTAAGCTGTGTTGAGGCAGGCAAGCAGGCCGGCTGCTAGATTAATATGGGCGGCGGCGGCGCAGAAGAGTGGACAGGAGTTGTTGGCTGACTCAGCTTTGAGTAGAGTACTAGAGCATATGCATTTGATTGATTGATTGGGTCGGCAGACTGTCGTTAATGAAAAGGATTATTCATTCGAACCGAAGCTGGAGTGCGTGCCTTGAGGTTCAGTTAGCACATGACCGGGGGCAACGGGCGGCTCATCTCTGTCAGGGTCACTGTCTGTGTGACGTGGCCAGGTGGACTTGTATGGTGACGGCAGTGGCCGGCGCCCACGGGCACATGCGCTGCGCTGGGCCTCCCGTCCAATGTGCGGCGGATTTTTTTTCAAACAAAAAAGTTGATGCAGTAAAAGTTGTACAAATATATTTCTCTCGCACGGTCCAAGTTACATTTTGCCAATTTAATTGGCAGGATTTCTCTTATTTTCATTTCAAGGGGCACTTCTCTTTTCTTTTCTATATTTACATTTGATTAAATACTAATTCTAACGCTTATATACACATATATGTATATGAGCTCAAATAGAATTGTTGAGCACTCTTGATTAAAATATTTCAGCTTCACAAAGACACTCTTGATTAAAACAATTTTTTTTCCAACCAGAAGAAAAATCATTATAGGCTTATAAGAGAAAAATGCTCCAAGGTAACCAAAAAAAGTTTTATATATAGAAACAAAAAAAATAAATTGGTAAAACCAAAAAAATATAAATGAACCAAAGAAAGAAAATAAGATACCAAGACCTAGAAATAAAGGGATACACGTAGCAAGCATTAGAATTATAAAACAAAATAAAGTAAATAAAAAACGGAAATTGATCCTCTCTAGACAATGATTAGAACGATGTATATAAAACATAAATTAAATAAATAATGATAGAAAGGGCCAAGGATTGGAATGAAGCGGAAGGAAAAAAAACAAAGGGAAAGGGAGAAAAAAAAGAGGAAATGTGCGTACGTTCGTGTTCCATGCGCCAAACAAACTATGCACACAGCAAGTTGGGCCTCCATGCTCCAGGTGACGGGTTTCAAGAACGTTTGGGCCGGCTGCAAGAAAGAAAATGCCCACTGCCGCAGCAGGCAGAGCACCGCCGCCGCCGCCGCCGCCCCCTCTCCCTCTCCCTCAAGCCCTAAACCCTCCCCACGCCATCCATGGCCGCCGTGCAATCAACGGCTCCGCCCGCCGCCGGCGCCCCGAACCCCAGCAAGCGCAAGAGGCCGCCACCCAAGGGAAACAAGAAGAAGAAGAAGATGACGCCCGCGCGCTCCGACCAGGACGACTCCGTCCGCCGCCGCCGCCGCAACAAGCCCAGCGCCAAGTTCCTCAAGCTGCTCCGGAAGCGGGCCCGCGACTACAACTCCGACGACGAGGAGGAGGAGGAGGATGACAGGCGGGAGGAGCACCCGCCGAGCCGCCGCCGCGATGACGACGACGAGGGCCTCTCCCACCACTCCGAGCAGGAGCAGGAGGACAAGGAGGAGGAGGAGGATGAGGAAGAGGGGCCATCCAGCTCGGGCGTCACCAGGTTCGAGGAAGGCTGCAGGGCGTTCCGCGTCGCCTTCCTCAAGATCATGGGCAAGAAGCTCCCCGACGACCCCCTGGTAAGGTTCATTTGTTCCGGATAGGTTTCTGCATTTCGTCCTTTGTTGTTACCTGCCATACGATACGACGGAGGAACAGCAGAGAAGGACACAGGAGAAGAAGAACAATTGTCATGTGGATCGTCTCTGCTAACATGTTCCCCTCAGGGCCCGATTATGTCGGCGCACAAGAAATTGGTCGCTGCCAAGTTAGCCTAAGAGGTGGAGGAGCGCAAGCCACAGTGGGAGATTCGCAAGGAGAAGCGAGTGGTATGCCTCCCACCTCCCATGTTTCATACTACTCTCCTTGAGACATGCCTATATATACTCTAATAAGCCATCAATTTGCTCGTCTGGGGAAATTTAGGCTGCAGAGAAGGGCCATGTCCTACCTAAAGACCACTTGGACAGCAAAGAGAAGGACCTCATCAAGATTGCAACCAAGGGGGGTAATGCTCTTTTCTAAATACCATTTTCTTTTGGGTTATGCATATTTCAGGCTACAGTTCCTCGCCGAATTCAATGTGTTGCTGACTAAAACTGTGCCTTTTTTTTTACATGATGATGAACTGTCCGGCTGCTGGTCGATCAGTTGTCCAGCTGTTCAATGCGGTGAGAACACAAATCTTATCTCAGTCTCGAAAGTACCTGTAGCTTTGCTAGTTGCTTTTCTTCATTGCTACAAGCTGGGCTGTCATTGCTAGTGACTTTTCTTCGTTGCAACAAACTGAGATGTTATTGGAATTGCCTTTTATTTCCAGGTGAGCAAGGCACAGAAACCTCGGAAAGATTTGAACCCATCAAGCACTAGAGACGCCAAAAGTATATATTTTAACCTTACCTAACTAGTATGCTATATAGCTGTTCTTCCTATACATCTCTGGACTCTGTGATTTACTCTGTTCATAGTTGTATTCTACATCTACAAGAACTCAAATGTTTCTGTGCCATCTAGAGGATTATGCATTTTTTGGAAACCATATAACATGTTTCTCACTATTCACTAACCTTCTGACAGTCTTAGTTATTTATGTTTATTTTTTGTATTTTAATTTGTGATGTTTTAATTACAGAAAACTAATGTCCATAGTTAGGTCTCATCTGGATTAAACTCATATCGGGTTGGTTTGTATTCTTGTTCTTTGAGCAGTATAGGACTATGATAGCTAGACTTACAAAAACCACAAAGTATTTATGATGAGAAGCCTTATAGAACCTGCTGCCATGTGAAGTGCAAGATTTCCCATGCAAATATTTAGGACTGCCACTTACTATCAAGAAGTTGACTAAGGAGCAACTTCAGCCAATAATTGACCGAATAGCAGACCAATTGCCGGGGTGGAAGGCGGACCTCATGACCCGGGCAGGGAGAGTGGTACAGGTTCAGTTTGTCCTGACAGCAATGCTGGTTTATGTGGCTATGGCGATGGAACTGCCGAACTGGGCAATAAAAGCCATCGATAAGATCAGAAGAGGTTTTCTCTGGCGAGGAAGGAAAGAAGCACGAGGTGGACATTGTTTAATTTCCTGGCCAAAAGTCTGCAGACATCTGGAGCTTGGGGGGCTGGGTATCTCGGATCTGAAAAGACTGAATTGTGCTTTGAGAGCACGTTGGCCATGGCTCAGGAAAACGGAACCAAACAAGCCTTGGGCAAATCTGCCTATCCAGGTCAGCAAAGATGTGGAGTGTCTCATTTCCATGGCTGTCATTACTGAAGTAGGAGATGGGACAAATACTTTGTTCTGGAAGGACAGGTGGTTAGACGGCCATAGCATACAAGAGCTTGCACCCAGGGTGTTTGCTTTAGTTTCCAATAGAAGGGCTAATAAGCGGACGGTGCGGGAGGCTCTAACCAATGAAAAATGGTTAGAAGATATCCAGGGTGCAATTTCGGTGGAAGGATTATTGGAATTCCTTGAGGTTTGGGACCTAATCAGTTTGGTTGAACTGCAAGTTGGGACTCCTGATAAACACATTTGGAGATTATCTAACTCAGGAGAATATTCTGCAAAATCAGCCTATGAGGTCCTATTCCAGGGTGCTGTTTACTTCAGACCTGCAGAGAGAATATGGAAGTCTCACGCTCCTCCCAAATGTCGTTTTTTCATGTGGCTGGTCGCCCACAATCGCTGCTGGACAGCCGACAGGCTAGCTCGACGAGGCCTCCCTCATCCAACCAGTTGTTTGTTGTGCGATCAAGAGGAAGAAAATATCCAACATTTGCTTGTCGGGTGTGTGTTTTCAAGACAATTCTGGTTCTCTCTCTTCCAGCGGTTTGGCCTCACCGCACTTGCCCCTCAGCCTCAAGACATTTGTTTTGATGATTGGTGGGAGAAAGTGGAAGCATCGGTCGCGAGGGATTTAAGGCAAGGTCTGAACTCTCTAGTCATTCTTGGAGCATGGAGCATTTGGAGACACCGAAACAACTGTGTTTTTAACGGGGCCAGCCCGAGTGTCGCTGCGGCCATCACACTGGCCTTTGAAGAAGCGCACCTGTGGAGCTTGGCAGGAGCCAGGGGCCTTACCCTACTTGCTATCCAGGGTGAGGGCTAGAGGTGTGGGTTGGTCGTAGTGTTTTTAGTTAACAGGTGATTATTAGCAAAGGTCTTAAGAGGTGTGTGGGGTGTGTTTTGGGTCTATGTATGACTCTTTTCTTCTTCTATCAATATAATGATACGCAGCTCTCCTGCGTGTTCGAGAAAAAAAAAAGGAAAAAAAATTCTATGAACGAAATTAGATGCACACTTGCTTGATCTCTCAAGAAAACACAAACTTAGAGGTGCTAACAATGACAGCATCTGCTGCATTTAATTGCAGTGCAGTATACTATGTTTTAATGGTGTATTGAATTTTGTTGTACACATTATGTTTAATTTAACGTGTTTCATTTTAAGATACACCAGCCACTCTGATCATATCCAAATATTCTGAATGGTTTCCTGATAATTCCTGGCAGTTATAGCAAAGGAAAGAAAAAGCACCTTCCTTGCGGAACTGGAGAAGCCATCTCATCAAGATAACAAGAACAAGGCATCTTTAAATTCCTCCAAGGTACCTGCTACAGTTTTTTTTCTTGGGTGACTCCTTATGTGCGCTATGTTGCTGATGGCTCACTGACATGTGAGCCAAGACATGTCCCATGCTTACAGAGAGTGGCATAATTGTAGAACATACACTTTAATTGCTTCTCTTCTTACTTAAAATCACATTCTTAGTTTAAAACTTTAATTGCTTCTGATGCTGAGATAAGTTCCCGTGTCTTCAGAAGTGAAGTTAGTGCTGGTGCACCTCAATGGCATATCTGCTATGCTTATTTTACATGGCAAACAGTTATGTTTGACACATTGCGTTCTAATGAAATTGATCAGCAGAATGGCTGCTCAAGCAGTAATCACATGCCATTTGCTAAAACACACCACCACTTTTTCCACATCTATATGTGTTGGCCGATGCCATGAAATTTATTGTATATTGACATTGATTTCAAGCGATAGCTATAGGGCACTTGTGCAATGGAAATCTTATTGTGGCTCGACATTAGTTTCAAGCAAATTTTATAGCGCCCTACCCATTCTACACTTGAATCTTGGCCCTTCGTATTGTGGATATCAAATAATCTCCCTTGTTTGTTGAGGCTTTGGATTGTTGCGATTAGGATTTTTGCCATGTGGCATTAGGAGCTCAGGATATGTTGAATACTTGAATGGCAGGATTATTACCAATCACAATATATCTTTATGGTGTATAATCAATTATCAATGAAATCATAGTTGTTAAAGCTGGATTATTTATCAAACTATTAACTGTCTAACTTGCTAGTTCATTGCTTGAACAAATCTGTCACAACAAGAGTAGCCGCACTTAAATCATTTTTTAAAAAGGTAATACTTAGCTGCTGGATGCCACTCGGCTTTTGTAATTTTTTGCTTAATAGTTAACTGGATGGGATGGCTGACTATAGCTGGCAGTCATAACCATTGGAGGAGGAACTGGTGTAGTAGCAGTAACCATGAGCACCATCTTCTCTGTTCTGTGCTTCTCGATCTCTCCCTGGAAAAGGCGACATGGCTAGGGCTTTTTATTTGACTTCACTTTACCAAAACCACCCAGGTGGTCGTGCACCTTGTTCAACAGCCTCGAATTGAACTGTTAAATTAAAATTTTAGTTGTGGATTAATTCTGGTTTAGGGCACCCTAGATCTGGTGTTAAGTTTGGACATGGTTTGCTTTTAGAAAATATGATAGAAACATTTGTTGTTTGCCATGTGGAAGTCTCTATCTTTTTTGCTAGAACTATAGATGTCAGGCGAAAATTTTGGTTTCACATATTGTAGTCACATTGTGTGGTTATTCTTAGCCTAATGAGAGTCTGAGCAGCAGCAGAATTTAGCTACTAGCTTATGCAATATTCGCATTCTAAGTGACTTAACCTTAATACCTTAGCTTTATCTCGTAAGTCATACTTGATCTGCCTTTTCTAGCATACTGGCAAAGATGAAGATGAACCAGCATGGGCGCCTCTGCGTGACACATACATGCTTGGTTCTAAATTGAAGGACTGGGATAAAATGAAGGTAATTTCTCCTGATTTATATTTTCTGTTGGCATTGGTGCAGCCAGCACTGGTTATTCAACTATGTGCAATTAATTTGCCTCTCTTTCTATTTTTTTAATCTGATCAGCTTTTTTATGCTATTTGAGTAGGATTCTGCTGCGGAGAATGAGGAAACAAAGATTCCTTTAAGCGAATCATCTGACGAGGAGTAGGGGCGGCGCATAATCTGGTTTAGTGGAATCAGCGCTTATCCCATGCTGGATAATGTTATCCTCCCGTTGCTTGTAAAGCGAGTTGAGACGGGTTCTGGACATTCAAAGAGCACTTGTATTCAAATTATGAATGAAATCACACTCCCATTCATTTGGGGAATTTTTGCTGCATTGCATTTGTTCTAAATATGGGCTGCAAATCTGTAAAAAAAAAAACATAACTCACACTTGTAAATCACAAAAACTACAACATGAAGCAATCAGGATTCGGGAGCCTGTTCACTAGGGCCTACTGTTCACACTTGTAGTATACTGCAAACTACTAGATAGTTATTCATGCTCTGTGCTCCTGTTCGCTGATGAGAGTTTTACTGATCTGAAATGTTCACAATATATGATGCTAGATACTCGGTATAACTCGTCACTTACCTGAATTTCACATGAGATATGCGGATATGCCTCTATCAGATGAATCAGGAGGTCATAAATTCATAAAACAAGCCTTCAGAAAACCTACTGCAATCAGATTAGAAATATATGATGATACCACAACACTAATTATGCTTTGGAGTTCAGTACCTTAGCATATATACTTAAAGTTTATTGATAACTGGTTCTATTACAGAACTAGGCAAAGGCAATATACCAAGACGAGGACTGCAAAAAAAAAAAGTCCGTTCAGTTCATCACTCCAGCTAACACAGCAATGGCAGGATCTAGACCTGCAGTTCATAGTGTCATACGCATACAGGACAGTAGCTGCCTTCGGCGTGCGAATTTCCACGCTTCGGGTTCCTCACTTGGACAAGCCGCCGTTGGAGTGATCCCATGGTCAGACATCGACGCCGGCGCCGGCGCAGCTCGTCACCTCGCTGGTCATCCGGTTGTCGAAGCTCTCGAGGCTAAGGCTCTGCAGCGACGAGTTCTGGACCTGCACCGTGGGGGACAACCCCGTGAAGCATCTGTCGTCCGCGGGTACCTCCAGGACGGGCAGCACGTCAGGAACCCTGCACTGCTGTGGGTTCAGGACCGGTGATGAGAGCCCAAGGCTGCCTAGCCCACACGACAGCGCGCCACAGGCCACCACGTCCTCCGCCAGCTTCACCTGCACAACATGGACGAAATGATTTCAGATCGAGAAGTTAACAGAATGATCACCACGGTTCTCCAATGAATGATCTGATAATTTATACGATAGACAATGATCACCTTGGCCCTGACATCTGATTTCAGCTTCCGGTTGTCTCTGACTGTGACTGCAGTGGTGAGTTGCTGATTGGCGTCTGTCAGCTGCTCAACATGGTCAACCTGCTCCGAACACTGATCAGACTCACGGTATGACACCATCCTATAATTTGAAGTAAAAATTGTAGGTTACTTAGTCTCTCATTTTTGCTCAACATTCACTGGAGACAAAAAAGAATGAAAGGAAGGAAGAAATAAAATCGATGCTACATTATGCTAGTACAAATAATTATAGAATGCCAATAGCGAATAAGAGAAAAGGCTGGAAAATATTGTCCATATTCTAAACGTACCGTTGCATTCTCTTCACGTCCTGTGGGTTTGTACCTTGTTCGAAAGGAGCACCCTCGAATTTGGTATCATAATCTAAACTACTCGTGCCCCTCAAAGTTTGGCTCCTTTTCAGAGATATCTTGGATGATGATGCTGGACTTGCCAGCGCGCCACGGGCCACCATGTCCACCGCCAGCTTCACCAGCACGACATGGACGAAACCATTTCAGATCGAGAAGTTAACGGAATGATCACCACGGTTTTGCAACGAATGCTATGATAATTTATACGATAAACAATGATCACCTTGACTCTGAGGGCCCTGACATCTGATTTCAGGATCCTGTTGTCTGTGACTGTGACTGAGGTGGTGAGTTGCTGATTGGCGTCTGTCAGCTGCTCAACCTGGTCAACCTGCTCCGAAGGACCCTTCCGCCTCAAATAAGAGGTTCTAGACCTCTTCGGATTTTCCTATATTCATATCAAACCACATCTAAATGGTTAAAATGCTAGAACATCTTGTAATTTGTGATGGACGGAGTAAGTCGGAATGAAACTCAAGGAAATTTACCACAATTATGCTGATTTTTTTGGTTCAAATGAGCGTCTATGGAAGCTCAACAATTGCACTAGCACCATGAGAATTGCAGTGTTTACCTGTGTCTCAAGGTCAGCCAAGTGGGCTTGCTTCCTCTTCCTCGAACACTGATCAGACTCACGGTTTGACATCATCCTGTAATTTGAAGCAAAAATTGTAGGTTACTTAGTCCCTCATTTGTGCTCAACATTCACTGGAGACAAAAAGAATGAAAGAAAGGAAGAAATAAAATCGATCATACATTCTGCTAGTACAAATGATTATAGAATGCCAATAGTGAATTAAGAGAAAAGGCTGGAAAACATTGTCCATATTCTGAACGTACCGTCGCATTCTCTTCACGTCCTGTGGGTTTGTACTTTGTTCAAAAGGAGCACCCTCGAATTTGGTATCATAATCTGAACCACTCGTGCCCCCCAAAGTTTGGCTCTTTTTCAGAGATATATTGGTAGATGATGTTGGACTTGCCACTGCTTACAAATGATTTAATTGGTGTGAGGTGGCTAGAACAGTGAAATACTGCTTTGAACTATCTATTGCCTATTGAATCATTAGCGAATAGGCTGTTTGGAATACACATACCACAGATTGCTGATTGGGACTCCATTGTCGTGGAGACTGCAGGATGCCTCACATTGTGGTTAGGAATGCTTCCGTTGCGGGTTTTCTGCTCAGATAAATCAAATCAATCTCGGCAATCGCTTATGTTAATATACTTATCACATGTGCAACTTACTCTTGGGCTGACAAGGATCCATAAGTAGATGCATATCTGCACGGTGGAAATGACAAGCCCAACGATATTTGGCACCTTCAATTTTAATCACAATTAGGGGGTAATTCTAAAAAAAAGGTGATTCTAAAAGAAAGCCCTCGGATTGAAAGTTACCACAATTGCTGTGTCCACGCAGAAGGCAAAAGACTGAGCGACCTTCAAACAACAAGTTAACAACCTGAAGACCGGGACTACGAAGTTGACGGTCTGCACAGTGTGGTTCTTTAACGCGTTTATCTAAAAAGACACGAACAGCAAATTAAGAACAAAAGGGTAGACTACCCGCACTCGTTACGGGATCCATCCCGCTACCCATGCATGCAGGAATGTATAGAGTAAAAACTGCTGCAGCCGTTAATTCTAAGGTTTTTTACTTGGGCTGGGCCGTAGGAGAATGACTTTTGGTCATACTAGTTAACATGCACGCGCGTATAAAGAAAAAAATTTGTAGCCCAAATAATCCATAAAAGAATATTTATAGAAGAGGAATGACAATATCTATTTGAGAAGTCAGCTATATATAATTGAGTTCCATGTAGTTAATAAGTTATATGAAAATTTACAATAAAAATATTTGTCTAGGGAGTGATTTTGCCTCTCTTAAAATTCAGCGAATTCGGCACAAAAGGAGAACGAAATGATAGTGATAATCATTGATCACTTTCACTTTGACAGAACAAAATTTTCAACATTGAGGGGAACATGCTAGAAAAAGCAGTTGCCCACATATAAGATAGTAGCAATTCAGTATCAACAAATATCTTTTCTTATTAGTAAACAACATAAATTCCAATTGAAAATGAGAACACAACGAATACAAGTAGACATTACTTTGCAAAAGCTGTAATACCACGACCTTGTGTGCTTCTTTGCTTATCTATCTACCATATTCCTAGGTGCGATTTCTGGTTTAGAAACATGCATGGGAGCATGTCAGACTTGAAATAGATTGGCAACTATGTTTAAGCCATGGGCCAGCAGGTTGCCCATTCTTGATATGTGAGCAAGAAACATTTCCTAATTTTCCTCGGCCTATTATCACTAAAGGATTACATATTACTTCAACTCTATTTTAATAAAAAATGTTCCCTATTGCCATTTATACACTCGCTTTTCACCACAGCTAGAAGCAACATGAATACTTTAATGTTTTATTAAACCACTATTCATTTCTACTAAAAAAGTGTGCAGATCAAATTTATTATTGTTTTCACTTGAAAATTCCAACCAATTATAGCCAATGTTTAAATCATAATCACAAAAGATCGTATTAGTTATTATAAAGAAAAATTACATAATAAAATAAATAGTCCTGTGATTATAAAGAAATATCCTGTGATTATAAAGAAATAACACAATTTAAAAAGCACAATTATGTTACCATGGAAATCTTGATTGTAATCAGGCTTGGCATCTGTGTTGCAGAGCTACCTAGAAATGAAAAAAAAAAAGCTAGAACCAGACCACATTGTTTTAAGTTTCATATATCAAGTTCTTGCCACATAAAAGTGAAACTTTTGTTCACTCATTGGCTCTAAAATACGTAAAAGAGTACATGAGAAATAGTTACAAATGATTTACTGAACTTGAGAGATATGGGGCTTGTGGGTTCATTTGTATCAACTGCCAACCCAAAAAGTTGAAAATAATATGCATTCGCTAATATTATGGGAACTATAGCAGACAAATACTCGAACCTGGTCATCAACTGGATAAATCACAAACAAAAATAAATAACTCATACAAAAAGAGGGAGGGATTCGTTACCTGCTATCGAATGAGTGAGATAGCATAGAGGGAGGTTTAAAAACCCTGAATTTTTGACCCGTAACTAAATTTACCAGCACCCACAAAAAAACCTGAAATTTCACTGAGAAATTGAACCATGGCAGAGGCCGATCCCGTCGCACACTCGTATGACCGCACGGGCGAGGATGCGGCGGAGAGAGAGGAGAGGGAGCGGAGAGGCTCCGGGCAGCGAGGTGAAGTCGACGGGGAGGCAGCGCAGATCCGGGGGCGGCGGCGCGGGTCCGGGGGCGGCGAGGTGAAGTCGACGAGGCGGCGGCGAGGTGAAGTCGACGAGGCGGCGGCGCGGATTCGGGGCGGAGACGGCGAGCGGAAGGGGAGGAGGCTGTGGCGGTGGCGGCGCGCGCGGCTTCCGGGCGGGGAATCGCTTGTAAAAGTATAGAATGTCGCTCGTAAAGTATAGTGTAGATAGAAATATTATTACCACGTTATACAGGCTTGTGGCGTACTTAGCTGTGGCTACCGCCGATGCAACACCTCCAATGTAAGGAAAACATTTTAAACCTGCTAATGCTGCAGCACACATCGCCGTTAGGATAGCCATTGTATCAATCAGCAACATGACATAGCCACACGTCGGATAGCTGGCACCCGAATCAATATGGCAACACAGTATGATGCATGCAGTGTTGAGCATGCAACATTCATGCTGACCGAGAGGAGAGCAGGTGCGGATTTAGGGGGGGGGGGGGGGGGGGCTCTAGCCCCCCTACTGCCCAAAACCTCAACTGAAATCAAAGGAGAAAAGTGAGAAGAAAAGAAAAAAAATGAAGAGAAAGAGAGAAAATGAGTGGAGATGAGAATGAGGAAGAACCAAGCCCTCCTAAATTTGTAATCTGCGTCCGCCACTGGAGGAGAGCAAACCCCTTATCTCCTCCAGCTCTCAAATCTTTGGTGGCATAAGAAGCCAACAATGAGTAATTCAGAAAACCAAAAACGTAGGGCAGGATGGTTACGATCTTGACTGTGCTTCTCCAAGCCCTCCGAACATTTACCCTACGCTCATAGATTAATTTACCATTAATTGGTTTAAAACTAGAACAAAAAATGGCGCAAAGATCCTCATAAAGATGCAAATGGGGATTTAATTTTAGACTCACATGTGTGATAAGGTCAAAAACAACGTCATGATGTTAACTGCAAAGTTTGACAAGAGTGATTTGTCAAAAACCTTTATAAAATGTAACTAGCTACAATGTATAGGATGGATGAACTATACCTGAGATGACCATCCTTCCCTGGAGCAACTCCATTCTACAATGAGTCAGTAGCTACAGTGGTGAGAGGTGTCACTGTGGAGAAGTGATGGATAGAAAGCCTAAAGTGACCACGTAATATAATGCATAGATCATTCTACTTTAGGTTCTTTGCTATACTGATATACTACACACATGAGGCATCAATGCATGCATGATCAATTCTTGGATACTTGGCAAAGCCATCACATGGTGGCCAAAATTTCTCCTTGCCAAAACTACTGCAAGTGCAACCCACCGCCACCTATTGCCATTCAATGTGGGTCGGAAGTGTCCGGCTCATCGTGGCCTCCGAGATTGCACTGTTGCACATGCTGCGCGATTATGCGAGACCACTTAGGTAGCTAGCATCGCGAAAGTACGAGCTCCCAGTCCCATGCTCCCAGCCGGCAGAAAAAGGCTCATCGCCGCCGGGGAGAATTCAGGAAATAGCACAGATGTGGAACGGTGTTCAGTGAATAGCACCTGCATCCTGGCAATTCAGAGAACAGCACTGGTTTACCAAATGGATTTTGAGAACAGCACTGCATCTACGTTTCCTCTTCTTTCGATGTTTTATGCACATACAAATGGACAAAACTATCCCTACTGCATTTCAAGGCCTCCTTCGCATTCATATAGAACAACACAAATAAATAGACATATATGAGTTCCATTTTACTCCCTCCGTCTCAATTTATAGGTCGTTTGATTTTTTTCGCATTAAGTTTGACTAATTCTTCTTATTCAAAATATTTGTAAGAATGTGAAAACTTTCAATTCATAGCTAAAGACTTCAAGTATATTATATGCTAAACTAAATCATAATGAAAATAAATAATAATTGTGAAGCTTTTTAAATAAGACGAGCCGATCAAACTTAGTGTCGAAAAATTCAAATATGATTTAATACTCAAATCCCTCGAGGTCAGTCTGGTGGTATTTTGTTAGGTATTAACCTCCAAGTGTTTTCTATAGGAGCAGTAGTTGTGGGAGATTTTCATATCAAGATCCAATTAAAAAATAAAGAGGGTGGTTTTGAGTGGGTACTTATTGCTACTTACGGGGCGGCACAGGAGGACTTGAAAGAAGCTTATCTCACTGAGCTAGTGCAATTTTGTAGCTTAGAGGTAAAACCTTTATTGATAAGGGGAGATTTCAATATTATTAGAAAACCTTCAGAGAAGAATAATGACAGGTACAATGCTAAGTGGCCTTTTCTTTTCAATGCTTGCATTGAGAGCCTAGATTTGAGAGAGTTGGCTTTTTTCTGGACGTCAATTCACATGGGCGAACTCTTTAGAATCTCCAACTTTTGAGAGACTAGCGTAGATGTACGTTCAACACGCACGTAGTATGGAATGACCGGCCGAGTAATTGAAGAAGGAGAAAAAAAAGAAAGGAATTAAAAAAGAGACAAATGATTGATGTCCTTCCTTTCTCATTAATTCTAATATAAGGAAAGTACCCAGTGGGTATGGGTACAAATTGAGGTGAGAAAATAAATCACTTTAGGGTGAAAACATTTTCCTTCTATCAGTTTTATACCCTTTTCCGCCTTTTCCAACCTGTGTAGTGGGGCCAACGTGAGGGGTACGGTGGGACCATTGTAGGTAAATTTTTTTCCTAAAACTCGCTCTTTTATAGTGTAGATTAGATAGAGTGCTAGTTAGCACTAACTGGGAACTTAAATTCCATCTTGCAACGGTTCATGCTTTAACTAGAGATATATCTGACCACACACCACTTCTTTTAGACTCTGGAACTCATGCTATTTGAGGTAACCAACGCCTAGAGATGGCAATGGGTACCCGAAACCCGAAAACCCGATGGGTTTTACCCGATATCGATGCGGGTATGGGAGCATTCTTTCACCCGTGGGTGTGTTAACGGGCAAGAACATGTACCCGTCGGGTATGGCGGGTGCGGGTACGGCTGAGCGCTACCCATACCCGTCTACCCGCGGGTAACTTATACCCGCCCCAATATTAACGACCTAGTAAGAATCCGTACAATTTGGCCCAAAAACTATCCTAGGCCTCTTGTTAGTGTTGACTTGGCTTTTATGATGAACTAATGGTATATTATGTGATGAACTTATTTGGTATTGATCTACCATTCCAATTACATTTTGTGAATTATGATGTCTGTTGGCGGGTGGCTAATGGGCATGGGTTACCCGACGGGTAAAATTACCCTGACGGGTGCGGGTGTGGGTAAAATATCCTACTCGCGAGCGGGTGTGGGTTTTTTATCAGGTAAAATTTTGTTTCGCGGATGCGGGTATGGGGTGGCACTACCCGGCGGGTACGTACCCGTTGCCATCTCTACCAACGCCCCTTCCAATTTGAACTATCATGGTTGTTAAATGAAGGGTTTGCTGAAAAAGTTTCAGAGGTATGGAATAGCGAGACAAGGGGCGCCAATTCTTTGCAAAGATGGCAATCTAAAATAAGGCGTACTAGGCAGTATTTGAGGGGTGGGCACAAAATTTAAGAGGAAAAACAAAAAAGGAGAAAGCTGCTATCAGAGTCTTGATTGACTCCTTTGATACTAAAGCTGAGCACACTGTGCTCTCCCAATTTGAGCAGGATACTCTCTCTTGCTTAAGGAACAGAATTGCTCATTTGCTGAGGCAGGAAGAAATAGCTTGGTTTCAACGATCGAAGACTAAAAATCATTTAGAAGGTGACAATAACACTAAGTATTTCCAGCTAATCGCTAGCGGCAAGCATAGAAAAACTCGTATTTTCCGGTTAGAAGGAAACAACAAGATCATAAAAGATGAGACTGAGTTAAGAGACCGTATCACCTCTTATACCAAAATTTGTTTGGTCCTTCGGAGAAAATAACTTTTCGATGATGGAACATTGAGTAGATGATATTCCACAGGTCTCTACTCTAGAGAATCTTATCCTGACATCTCCTTTTACGGAGGAGGAATTAAAGCAGGCCATTTTTCAAATGAAGCATAACAAAGTACCGGGTCCGGATGGTTTCCCAGCTGAATTCTATCAAGTTTTTTGGGAATTCATAAAGGGTGATTTGATGGCCTTATTCCATGACTTTCATTCGGGAAATTTACCTCTGTTCAACCTCAATTTTGGGATCATTACCTTGCTCCCTAAGTGCCAAGAGGCAGTTAAAATCGAGCAGTATAGACCAATCTGCCTTCTAAATGTGAGTTTTAAGATTTTCACAAAAGTTGCAACTAATAGAATAAATAAGGTTGCACAAAAGGTTACACGCCCATCTCAAACTTCCTTCTTACCAGGTAGATTAATTTTAGAAGGTGCAACGGTTCTCCATGAGACATTACACGAAATGCATAGAAAAAAATTGAGTGGGGTCATTTTTAAGGTAGATTTTGAGAAGCCATATGATAAAGTAAAGTGGTCTTTCCTGCAACAAACCCTTAGAATGAAAGGATTCTCACCTTTGTGGTGCCGATGGGTCCAACATTTTATCTCTAGGTGTAGTGTGGCAGTGAAAGTAAATAGTGAAATTGGTCGCTATTTCCAGACAAAGAAAGGTCTAAGACAAGGTGACCCTCTTTCTCCCATTCTTTTCAATCTTGTGGTGGATATGTTGGCCATTTTCATCGCTAGAGCAAAAGCAGATGAGCAACTCCAAGGACTCATTCCCCATTTGATAGACGATGGACTTTCAATCCTCCAATATGCAGATGATACAATCCTTTTTTTCAAGATGATCTAGTGCAAGCAAAAAAATTTAAAGATCTTGCTTTGCGTCTTTGAACAACTTTCAGGGCTAAAAATTAACTTTCACAAAAGTGAGCTTTATTGTTTTGGAAAAGCAAATGATCGTGTAGACCAATATTCACAAATTTTGGGTTGTGGTGTTGGTAAATACCCGTTTAAGTACTTGGGTTTACCAATGAATTTTCGAAAATTAAATAACAAGGATTGGAGAACGGTCGAGGAACGTTTCGAAAAGAAACTGAGTGGTTGGAAAGGAAAACTTTTATCGTATGGTGGGAGATTAGTGTTGATAATTCTGTTTTGAGCAGTCTAGCTATGCATATGATGTCTTTCTTTGAGATACCAAAAGGCATTCTTAAGGAATTAGATTTCTATAGATTTAGATTCTTTTGGCAAGGTGACAATCATAGGAGAAAATATAGACTAACAAAATGGGGTCTTCTATGTCTTCCAAAGGATCAAGGGTGCTTAGGAATCCTAAATTTAGAAGCACAGAATGCATGTTTGCTTAGTAAATGGTTATACAAATTAATTAATGAAGATGAGATTTGGCAACAACTTCTTAGAAAGAAGTATTTAAAAAATAAGACCATTGGTGAGGTTTTTTTTTGAAACCGGGAGACTCACATTTTTTGTCTGGATTAATGAAAGTAAAAGACCAGTTTATAGACCTTTCTACTTTTCAAGTTCACAATGGCTTACAAACAAGATTTTGGGAGGACAAGTGGTCAGGGAACTTTACTCTCAAAGAACAATACCCATCTTTATTCAATATTGCTAGAAAAAAACATAGTTCAGTTGCTCATGTCCTTAGCACAAGTCCTCTTAATATTTCTTTTAGAAGGGCTTTGGTGGGTGATAAACTCATTAAGTGGAATGAGTTGGTGGCGAGGGTTGCTTATGTCCAATTAGATGGACACCATGATAAAGCTATTTTGAGCCTTACTAAACATGGATAGTTCACTGTTAAGTCTTTGTATAATTTCTTAGTGAACCAAAGCGCCTTACCCCTTAATAAAAAATTATGGAAGTTGAAGCTGCCTTTAAAAATTAAAATATTTGTTTGGTTCTTAATGAAAGGTGTAATCTTAACAAAAGACAATCTTAAGAAATGCAATTGGAATGGAGATGATGGTTGTTGTTTTTGCAACAATAAGGAGACAATCCAACATTTATTTTTTGATTGTCATGTAGCAAGTTTTGTTTGGAGAATTGTTCTCGTTGCTTTTGGTTTAACGCCCCCCTCTAACGTAAGTTGTTTTGTTAGTACTTGGTTTGAACAAGTAGACTCAAACATGTGCCCTTTACTTTGTGTAGGTGTAAGCGCAATTGTATGGTCCATCTGGATGTGCAGAAATTATTGCATTTTTGACAGAAAGAGATTATATTCTTATTTGCAGGTTATTTTCAGGGGCACATACTGGATAAGGTTCTGGAGTCTTCTTCAAAAGGAGGATGGCAGAAACCATTTAAAATGGGCATGCCGCTTGCTAGAGACTGTGGCTTTCGAGGTGTTCGCGAAGAATGGTTGGCTGTCATCTAGAAGGCTTTGTGTTTGAGATTACCTTTTCATTATATGTTTTTTTTTAAGAATTTGCTCTAGACTCGTTGCTGTTTTGGTTAAGTGCATAACTTATGTAGAGACCGGAATAAAAATTTCTTTTTCTTAAAAAAAAATTAGCACCTCTAATATGGCCAGCAAAGCATGGACGCAAAGATGGATGCAGGAGCATGAAGTCTAATTCTTCAGATTACCACCACATGCAGTGTGGTCTGATGGAGCATGGACACGAAAATGGCAGCAGGGAACGTTGGATAAACCACTGAAATAGGGGTTACCATAGAGCATCCTTCAATTTGGTTGTATCTTCTATTGCTGTAATAAACTCAGAAATGGGGGGAATGTATGAATATGAAAACCTGCTGATTCTGAATCTGTGCCATAATGTACAAAACAACTAATCATGTCAATATTACTTCTTTCTCTAATAAAAACAATGCCCAGTTGAACAATTTCCCCAAAAGTGGATACCTTCAAATGACTCGGTAATTAAGTCTTTTTATGCAGATAAATTGATACCACACGCCAACAAGCATCTCATAATGGTATGCTTAACCATAGCTTTGTTTGGTCTTCTATGCTAATGCAGGAGAAATGCACACTGAGAATTGTAGGGTTCCTATACAATATAAAATAATGTTCTACCCAGGTAGTTTTTGAAAAGAGATGCATAGATAGACCATATTGAAATGGAAACATTGAACCCTATATTATTATTTTTCAACAGTTTGAGAGCTGTAAGGCTAATAGGTGTCTAACCTCGTGCCCTTGTGTTTGATGTTGAAGAGGCTGTGAAGACTCTCAAGTACCGGTTCTACCATGATGGCATGGTCCAGACTCCTCATAATTACACATGTCAGCTTCCACTTCACATCAGACACAGGGTGATTTTGATAATTACTATTATAAGACAAGGTCACACTCATACATTGCCATAGATGTTCTTGCAACCACACATGACCATTACAATACAATATAGGTTTATTGTGCCATGAGGTTGCACATATCAGTGGACTAGACCATATAAGGTTCATTACTAGCTACACATGCATGCCAGACCAAGGTTCTTACAACCACACATGCACATTACATAGATTAGTTCACTATGAAGGATCGGACCGACGCCTAAGAGGGGGGAGGGGGGTGAATTAGGATTTCTAAAAATTAAGGCTCTCAAAAACTACAACTACTAAGCAAAACCTATGCAAGATAAAACTAGCTATGTGCACTAAGGTTTTGCTAAGTGTTGCTAACTCTACCGTGGCCAAGTCTTGCAACCTAGTTCCACCTAGAATCTAACCTATCAAGCTAGTCTAGGAATGTAAGCACACAATTGCAAGGAAGTAAATGTGGAAGCTAAAGAGATGAGTAGAGCGAATGCAAACTCCCGTTGACGATGTTGGCGATGGCACACGAAGGAGACTTGGAGATTTTTTTACCAAGGTTCGGGGAGACTCGCACGTCTTAACCCCCTGCTCCTCGTTGGTGCCCCTCGTAAGGCTTTGCTCTCGCGTAGTCCTCAAAGGAATACGACCTCACCCTTAGCAAGGGTGGAGGATGGCAAAGTGACCTCCGCAAAGGTCAAGCAACCCGGTCGGGTAACTCCGGATATCCCCGATGCACACCCACGCAACTCTTTGCTCTCGTGTAGTCCGCGCAAGGACTACGGCCTCACCCTCGCAAGGGTAGAGGATGGCAATGGAGCTGGGGTCTTCCGCGAGCCTTCTCACGGATGCTCTCCGCCGTCTCCACTATGGTGAGCTTCGGACAAAACACCGAGGGCCTCCCTCCCTCTCACAAGGTAAGGTGGCGGCCACTCCACACTCTGGATGGTCTCGCAAGACTACAAGCCGCACACTTACAATAGCGACGTGCACGCAGGCACGGGGTAAAAACAATAGGCCTAAGCAAAGATGCAATGAAGCTCTAGCTATGCCGGGATGTGTCTATAAGCTCATATGGTGGTTAGGCTCTCAAATATGTGTATTTGACTCTTTGGATGGATCAAGGTGGTGTCTCAACACTTGTGATAGCTCAGGAGTCTCCAACCACAATGTGGAGGCTGGCCAAGGGCGTATAAATAGGCCAAGCCTCAAAACTAGCCGTTGGGAGAAAGCTGCAACTTTTCTTTGTTACCACTGGACAGTCTGGTGCGTGTAAATTGCTTTTCGGCTGAGTCGACCGTTGGCTCTGAAATTTGACCGTTGCAGACCACCGGACCGTACGGTGCGTGTTGACACCCGTGGTCTTCATGTTGCAAAGTCCCCTGTCTAGAACGTTCGGTGGGAACACCGGACCGTCCGGTGCGTTCAAATGCTCGGGCACGGTCGTTGAATCTTCCTTCTGCCTAGAACGTCCGGTGTTGACCACCGGACCGTACAGCATGTAAATCGCACCGGGTCTTGAATCTTCAACTCCGGGCTTCTTCTTCTCACTGGATTGTCCAGTGTGCACCACCAGACCGTCTGGTGCGTGCAAAAAATCCGGCCCGCTGACCAATCAGCGGGACTGCCGATTCAGGGCTTCATGGTTTTCGTCCTTGATGTCTTGGATTTTCCCTTGTGATCTTTAAGCCATCTTTTGAGGTGTTTGTACCCCAAGTCCATCTCTTGCATCCTGGGACTTAAACAAAAACACTTAGCACACACTTTAGTTCCAAATGGTGCGTGTTGTCACTTCAACCACCAAAATCATATTAGGGAACTAAGCACGAGGCTTAGGACCCATTTTCCTTACAATCTCCCCATTTTTGGGTGATTGATGACAACACGGCCAAGCAAGCAATAAAAAGATACCAATTGAAGAACAATTGAAAAACATGAACATATTACTTGCTAGGATGCAATGCAAAGGCAAGATCAAAGGATGCTAATTGAAATATGCAATGATACCAATTGACACTTCATTCCACCAAAGATTGGAAGAATTTGCTCATGTCTTGCCCTTGCCGAAATCTTGTCCCCTCTTGTGATCAATGGACATAAGGCTCCCCCTTACTCCAAAACCGCTTCCCTCTTTTTCTTGGACCTTGCCTTGATCTTGATCTTTATTTCTTTCCCTTGTTCTTGATCATGCGGCAATCCCCTTTTGGTTCTCTTTGATCTTTCTTCCCAGTTTATGTTCAACTCCTTGCATGCTTGCTTGGGTCCATAATTTCTCCCCCTTTGGAATCAAACACCAGAAAGGAAAGCACTAAAATCACAATGGAGAGTCCCACATACTATGATCCTCAAGATATGAAAGTCGAATGGATCACAATACATGAGACTCGCATAACATAGGCTAAACTCCCCCTAAAAGTGTGTACATAAGATGGTGGACAAACCATATGCACAATTGGCCATTTTAAGACACAAGGGAGCTTAAACTATATTATGCAATGAGGTAGCTATAAATAAAGATACCAAATGAATGTGTTGCCACATTGAAGCCCATTTTCCTTAACTTTGTGCATACCTCCGGGGACATAGGTGAGACTACATACATGATAAACTTGAAAATAATGTTAGTCTTCAAGTAACACAAACCATATGATAGGCTCCCCCTAAAAGTGTGCATACATGCTTTGAATTGCTTGTGAGAGACATGCACTTAGACATTTAAGTCCAATTAGAGGAGCTCACCCTATGATTTGGACTTAGGCACAAAGGATGAGAAATTAAACTAGTGCCAACTTCCTAAACTAAGAAACCATGTAGGTTGCTCATGGGTTAGAGTGAGACACAAGCAACCTACCATAAGATAGCCGAGGCATGCATCACTTGAATTTAAATATGCTCATGCAAAGCCTAGGCAAGAAAAGCAACTAGATGCTAAAAGGAAATGCATGAAAACAAGGCAAACCTAGTTACCAACACACATGAAGAACTTGGCTATGAGATGAGCTTCATCACTTGGCTTTCTAACTTGTGAACTTATATCCAAATGTAGCCAAGTCTCCAAGTCCTCTTTAGCCCTTGTGGCTCTACATCGCCTTTTGAGTGACGGTCTTCTTTTGATTTCCCTCTCTCTTCTTGGCCCCTTGACCAAGTTTGACTCAAACACTTATTTAAAACCCTTTAAATGCTCTTGCATGAAATACAAAAAGTTGTTTATTATGTAATTGTATACAAGTTTGTTAACTAGGGTTTTGTCTAGATCATTCTGGATTTGAAGTTATAATGGCCAACACAAGAACGATCTCAGGGAATCTAGATTTTGTTGCCTTTATTAACCTAATGTGTAAAATCACATTATATGAAATGTTCATGACATGGTGTAATTAAGCTAATGATGCAAAGTTGATGTACTTGAGATGCCAGGGGCATCACAACCCACCCCCCTTAAAGAAATCTCGTCCCGAGATTTGAGCGAGGTTAGGTTTACGACTTAAGGCAATAAGGTAACCGGTCTTCACACCATAGTTCATGATCCTTTCCTCTGGTGTAGCCGCACCAACTCATCTTTAATAGCTTTGTTAGCCTAAGTTTGGCAGGTATTAACTTCTTCGCGCGAAGTGAGCGCAACAAGTCATTTATGATGGATGGTAGGGTCTTACTACTGTGTAGCTCAAGTGATACCTATAAAAGAACGAAGGAACAAGTTATAAATGAGATGGCTAGGGAGAACGTCAATGGTTCGATGAACAATAACCAAGAGTTACTCTCTGACTTTGACACCAAAATTGTAAGTGTAGTAGAAATGTGACTTATCAAAACAAGAGAGTACAAGTACACGATCGAACTTTAGCCGAGCAGAACTTTCGAGATTCACAATGGAAAAATCAATGAATGTGTTTTGGGGAGACACACTCCCTTACTTTGACGGGGACTATGTCCATATCTAAGATAATAGTTTAGGAGGTTTTCATGAGTAGAGTGTGGGGGAAATATAATATATCCCGCCCTTGAGCAGGTGATGAAGAATGGAGAGGTAGGCCATATTCACCTAGACAAAGTGACGACCTGTATGATTTCTTAGGATTAGTTAGGATTGACCAAGAAAGTCAAGGTACTTGCCCCTTGGAAAAGTTTTGCATACCCCATGGAAGGGAGACTTCGGAAAAAGAAGCGGTAGATGGTGCGAGCTTATCTTGTGAAACGGTAGCAAGGTAAGTAAGCCCACCTTTGAGGATAATTTAAAGAAAGAGTAAGTAGCTCAAGGATAGCATGATGAGGGCACCAACTTAGAATGAAATGCTAGTGCAGGGAATGATTCCTTCTGAAGTTCAAAAAATTTTTAGTAGATAAAGTTCAATATGTAGAAAGGAAGTATTCGAGAAAGGTAGTGGAAACGAAGTTGGTTATCCCCACAAATCAGAGAAAACGAGGTCAGTAGAGCAATGAAAGAATGTGAACAAGCAGTGGGATTGAAGTGGTCACCCACATGAATTAGGAAGGACAAGGTCAAACAAGGCAATGAAAGGATGTGAACAAGTGGTGGACATATAATTGATTATCCAAATGAATCAAGAGAGACAAGGCCAAACAAGGCAATGAAATTGGATATGAATGTTCCCCAATTAAAGTGTTGTCACTTTCGCATGTCTTAATGCCAGCGTGAGCCCAGGGGTTTAACCGGTGTCGGTCGTACACACAGCACCCCAGGTTCCATCGAGGCACCCAAGACTGCAACTGAGACATCACAACAAGAGCGGTTCAACCATACCTATTTATAGAAGTATGAACGACACCAGGTCATGTTAAGAAAACAACTGTAAGTTTGATGTAACATATGAGCTTCGAGTATACAAACCTTCAAGCACGAATGATATGAATCAACAAAGCGAGGACATAGCCAAAACATCGACGACAACACAAGACTCATAATGAAGATACAGACTAGAAAGGTTGAAATCTGTATGGAGCATTATAATTTTGATGACACAAAAAGCTTCAAGGATTGGAAGTACCTAAATTTTTAGAGTTGATCTCAATCAGTTAAGAATGTGACGGCATAGTGAACTAGGTGAGTCATAATTCCAGTTAATAAAAGCCTAAGCTAAACGTTGTTATCGTACCAAACGATCTCCTATTTTGTTTTGCCTAGCCGTAAAGTTCAAACATCTAAGGTTCCAGGTTTCGATCCAAGGACCTGTTGGACCTGTGGGTTATGGGCCCACCACGCTTCCACTGCGCATGTCGGTTTGACTGAAGAAAACTTCTCCTGCTTTAGTGTGAGGTGTTGAGCAAATTTGTTTTGGACGCCTTCGGTATTGCAAAGGCTCTTGCATCAGTCTCGTACGTGGGCCTACCGGATCCTACGGAGTCAACAACTAATTGTCAACTTGTATAAACGCTTTTGACTTAACCTTCGGGTTTGACGAATCCCTTTGATGGAATCATCCTAGGTCGTAGAGGTTCATCCGAATTCGCATCTGTGGAGTACTCTTCAGCTTGGTCTCCCTTCTAACACTTTTCTGGTAACATTTTTGAGTGAGGGCAATAAGGCTGAGGTCAGTGGTGACTCGGCTTCCACAACAATGCGAATGACCTAGTGTTAGCGCCAGAATTTAGCCGATCTGGTTAATTGGCCTCGATCGGCTATGATGGTAAAACGGACCATCTAAGGGATGACGGTGTATGATTGTTATGGGCCAAAAGGCCAATGTATTCTTGAGGGACTCGGCCTGCGAGCAGAGTCCTGGT
Organism: Panicum virgatum; assembly: GCF_016808335.1. Lineage (NCBI taxonomy): Eukaryota > Viridiplantae > Streptophyta > Magnoliopsida > Poales > Poaceae > Panicum > Panicum virgatum. The sequence continues at coordinate 6,458,216 of NC_053145.1, forward strand.
AGGATTAGGTCAGTTAGGTTTTTTAGAATTTGTTTAGGAAAGGATGGGCTTGCCATCTAAGTCTATAGGACTATAAATATGTATCTATAACCATGAAATAAAGTTGACAACACACGTTCATCAAGCAACAGCTGTCTCCACTTTTCCTCGGCGCATCGCCACCCCTAAGCGATTAGGGTTTTTCAAGGTATATCGCCATGTTACTCTATTGATTTCTCATGTAGAGATTGTTAGGGCTTCACGGCAATTTGCCGTTGGTGAATCTTGTACTAAGCTTTGTTGTTGGCAAGATTTACTAGTTATAACGTACAATGATGAGATGCATCTATACTCTGCTTTTCTCGTTATATATCGATTCATGTACGATCCGATCCGTCTCATTTTATTAGTGTTGTCTTCTATATTAATAATCTCTGCATGGTCTAGATCGCGTGTTCTTGCTGTTATATGAACTTTCACGAGTTTGCTTAAGATGATCCTATAGGCGTGCTAGCTTGTATCTGGCCCTTCTTTATAGGATGATCCTATATTCATGTTCTCATGTTTATCTGGCCCTATGATCGTTAGGATGTTCCTATACTCGCATGTCACGTTTATTTGGCCTTTGGACGGTTGTGATCGTAATTATGACATGAGTCCATTAGATCTTTTCTTTACAGATTTGTTTTATTTCGATAGCATTGATAAGATCTAGGTAAGCAGATCGAGTTCATTATGCCTTTATTACAAGTTCATATTATATTTAATGGAATTCTTACCGGATAAGCCTATGACAAATCGGCACATGCCGATGGCGAAGATCCGATGCATGAGGCTAGCCGATCCGAGCGATCTGGCTGAGATCTAACGTTTTCCTCGTTTTGTTTATGCTTGTAGGAGAACAGGAGATAATCTTCACCACAGCAACATTGTTGGCGTCTCTTAGCCTTAACAAGTTTTACTCCGCAAGCGCACAGAGACCGATGTAGCCTTTCACTCGGAGTATTCTGAGTATCGTAAATTTCCACAGGAAAGCGGCAGGCGAGAGAGTATAATTGGATGAACTCAAATCGAATGATCCATAAACTTAAATAAATATACCAGCTAGTAGATAGACACGGGTTAGTGTGATAAAGATAGGTGTATGGTGGGAAAGTACAACAAACTACCTAAAGTATACGTAGAAAGGTATAGTTGCCTGGGAGGACAACGAGTGAGATAAAGTTCACAAACTCTATTCTATTCGGCTGCAAAGACTATGTCGTGGTTAACTAAAGAAACTCAAGTAAACAAGTCAGGGTCTCACGTCGAGTGAAATTCCGGCGCCCTTGAGGAGTTAGGGGTAGATAGTTGACCACCGAAGAAGGACCCGGCTATCACCTACGGGCCTACCGAACGAACGGGCCTGGGATACACAGGCACACCACACGCTGTCACCGAGTAGGGCTACCAAGCTAATCTGCGTGGATAGGCTGGCACGCTATAAACGTACTCGAGCGGAGCTCGAGTAATAATAGATCGTCCTTGATCAGAGGAGAGGACCTAACCAGAGCCTGGCATACAGGTTGGATTATAGCACCGGCAAGAATAACAGGACTTGACTAACTAAGATAACCACAGCCTAAGCCTAGCAAGTATGCAAAGAAAAGTACACCACACTTGCAAGAGATAGAAGTAAAGTAAAGTATAAATATATTATACTGAAGATAAGAGTACAAAGATACAAGAACTTTACTGTAGACTCAGAAGTATCTCTGAGAACTCCGAGGCAAAGCTCGACTCACTCTAACTCCCAGGACTATCCTAACTACTTAAGTATGGAAAGAGGACTCTCTAAGGTAGAATGAAGCACTTCATTTTCTCTACACCTTTACAAATGAGCTCCAAGGTCCTATTTATAGTCCAAACTTGAGAGGGGGTATTTATAGTTGAAGTAGGTCGGTTGGGGGTGGAAGTCGGTGGCCGGGCGGCCATGTGGGTGGTCGGCCGGCCGTCCATTTTGCCGACTTTGCCCATCCGACGGTTGATCTTGCCTCTCCAAGTCGGTTGACGGTTGAAACGGTTGATGCACGTGGGAAATGTGTCTGGAGGATGGCCGGCCAGCCATTGAGGTTGGCCGGGCGGCCACGTGTTCTCCTCTGGTTCGCTGCATGTCTTTTCCCCTGGATTGTGCTATCACCGGTGGTCTTTCGGCCCTTGGATGCATTGGATACTTGGTTGGATGGTAGGATTTACTTTGCCTTGTGCTTCTTTGCATGTCGGATCAATTTTGTGTCATTTGGACACCGAAGGGTGGCCGGCCGGCCATCGAGGGTGGTCGGCTGACCAGCCACCAGTGCTGAGGGGTGGCCGGCCGGCCAGTCAGATGGCCGGGTGGCCAATAAGGTGGCCGGCCGGCCATGTCCCATGGCCGGGCGGCCAACTGTCGGAGCCAACAACACTCAGCAAGAACGTGTGCCACTGCCCGGTACTCAGCCTCAGCACTGGAACGAGAAACTGTAGTCTGGCGTTTAGAGGACCAAGACACCAGATTATCTCCAAGATAGACACAGTAGCCTGAGGTGGATCGTCGAGAATCAGGACATCTAGCCCAATCAGCATCAGAATATGCTGTGAGTGTGTCGACAGAGCCAACTCCCAAAAAAAGACCAACGTCTAGAGTGCCCATGACATAACGCAAAATCCGCTTGACGAGTGCAAGATGTGGTTCCCTCGGATCATGCATAAACAAGCAGACTTGCTGAACAGCATAGGCCAAATCAGGACGAGTCAAAGTGAGATACTGCAGTGCACCAACAATACTCCTGTACTCTGAAGCATCCGCAACCGGAGGACCATCTGTAGCAGACAGCTTGGAGCTATCAACTGGCGTCAAGGTAGAGTGGCACTCACTCATATCGGTGCGTTGTAGCAGATCCGAGGCGTACTGTCGCTGGGAAAAAAAATAAACCCTCTGAAGTACGGGTGACAGAAATCCCCAGAAAGTGATGTAGATCACCCAGATCAGTCATAGCAAACTCTGCATGAAAGGCGACCAATAATGGAGAGAAGCAAATCTGTCGACGAAGCAGAGAGAACAATGTCATCGACATAGAGGAGCAGGTAAGCAGTGCTGGCGCCATCCTTGTAAACAAACAAGGAAGTGTCGGAGACTGACGGAACAAACCCCAACTAACGAATGTATGTAGCGAATCGCTGGTACCATGCCCGAGGAGCCTGCTTCAACCCATAAAGCGACTTCCGCAGAAGACAAACATAATCTGGATGTGAAGGATCAGCAAAACCAGGAGGCTGCTGGCAGTACACTGTCTCATCAAGATGTCCATACAGAAAGGCATTCTTCACATCGAGCTAACGAATAGGACAATGACGAGATACAGCAAGGCTAAGAACAGTGCGAATGGTGGCAGGCTTGACCACAGGACTGAAAGTCTCATCATAATCTATGCCATGCTACTGAGAAAAATCCACGGACAACCCATTTAGCTTTATGACGTGCAAGAGAACCATCTGAATGAAACTTATGCTTGAAAATCCACTTGCCAGTTACCACATTAGCTCCAGGAGGCCGAGGAACAAGGCGCCAAGTACCATTATCAACCAGAGCCTGAAACTCATCTGCCATAGCTGCTCGCCAATTAGGATCCGCAAGTGCACTGCGATAATTGGCCGGAATGGGAGAAGCAACAACAGGATCAGCAGACAAATTCTTGTAACTAACTAGCTGAATTGTACCAGACTGGAGTCGAGTAATGCGGCGAAGAACCGGCAGTGGAGGAGAACCACTCATCGGACGTCGAGGAGGCTCTAGTGGAGGAAGCTCGCTAGGGGGAGCTTTTGAAGACCGCGCCGGAAGAGGACCAAGGTAGTGGCCCTGAAGCTCCGGTAGAGGAAGCTCGCGAAGAGGGCAAATAGGCTACGAGGACACCGTAGCAGCAGCTAGTCGGCGGCTGTACACTCGATTGAAGCGGCCAGGAACAGCTATAGTAGTAGTCGGGCAGCGGGTGTAAACTTCACCGAAGCGCCCGCTAGGCGCAGCACCACGAGACACCCAATGAGCAGCACCAGGAGGCACTCCAGGAGCAGGAGCAGCAGCACCAGGCGCTCCAGAAGAAGGAGCAGCAGCACCTGGCACTCCAGGCATCTCAGAAAGAGCACCAGCAGGCGCACCAGAAGCAGCATCAGGCGCTCTAGGAGGCGCAGGTGGATCAGCTGCTGCTGCTGGCGCAGGAAGTGGGCTGGAATCAGTCTCGCCCGTAGAAGAAGACGCCGAAGGACCGGACGGGGGCACGAAACCACACCCGGCCGGAGATGAAGAGGCCGAGGGCCCTAGTGGGGGTTGAACACCGCTCCCACCAGGTACCGAGCACGGTTGCTCAACGTCTATGGAAGACGGAGCAGCCGCAGGAGAGCCACCAGCTGCATGATTAGTAAACAAAGGTGCAATATCCAAGTCGCGACCGAGTAAGAAATCAAAGGAGCCGGTGGTGGGTGGATGAGTCTCACGAGCGAAAGGAAAGGTGGACTCATCAAACACAACGTGTCTAGATATAATGATGCGACGCGTTGTAAGATCAAAACAACGATAACCCTTATGATTAGGCGGATATCCCAAAAAGACACATGCGGTAGAGCGTGGAGCGAGCTTGTGTGAAGAGGTGGCCTGTAGGTTAGGATAACACAAGCAACCGAAGACACGCAAGTGATCATAAGAGGGATAAGCGTTATATAGGCGAAAATAGGGAATCGCGTTACTAATGGAGGAGGAGGGGTGCCAGTTAAGCAGCTAAGTGGCTGTTGCTAGTGCCTCAACCCAATACTTGGGCGGCATAGAGGCATGGATGAGGAGGGTTCGCACTGAATTGTTAAGAGTTCGAAGGATGCATTTGGCCTTGCCATTCCGTGGAGAGGTATAAGGGCATGAGAGGTGAAAGACAAAAACATTGGCGCGGAGGGTGGTGTGCATGGCATGGTTAACAAATTCAGTCCCATTATCGGCTTGAAAGCACTTAACGGGAAGGCCGAACTGAGTGCGAGCATAAGCAATAAAATCAACGATATGCTGATGTACATCGGATTTGTGCTTAAGCGGGAACATCCAACAATAGTGTGAAAAATCATCCAGCAAAACCAAGTAGTAGGAACAACCAGAAATACTAGTAACCGACGAGGTCCAGACATCACAGTGAACTATCTCAAAAGGTGAAGTAGTGTGTGAAGTAGAAGCAGCAAACGGAAGACGCGCGTGCTTGCCAAGCTGACATGCATGACAAAGCGAGCGATCTACTTTATTACATGAAACTAAGTTGTTCTGATGACCAAGGCGATGGTGCCACAACGAAGAAGAGGCGGCAAGCATGGCTTGTGCAGCTGCGGGGGCGACTGATGGGATGGTGTAGAGGTCGCTGGTACTATCGCAACGAAGGATCACTCGTCCCGTCCAGATGTCCTTAACAGAAAAACCAGAGGCATCAAACTCAACGGAACAACAGTTATCGCGAGTGAATTGGCGAACTGAAAGTAAGTTGCGAATTATGGATGGAACAATAAGCACGTTGTTCAGAATAAATCTAGACGTATCTGTGGCTAGAACGGAAGAACCTCGGGACGTGACAGGGATATGTGCACCATTGACTACGGTAATCGAAGAGGAAGCATCTGGGAGGCGAGAGAGAAGTATACCTTCCGAGGAGTGCATGTGAGTAGAACCTCCAGTATCCATCACCCATGCATTGCCTTCAAGCGCCATCTGCTGGAGAGCGGCGACCAGGCCAGCTTGATGCCACGAAGGGGACTGAGTTGGTGCCTGAGGGGAGGTGATCGCCGCGTGAGCCTGAGGAGGGGCGCCCAAAATGCCTTGACCGCCGCGCTGGAATTGTGCGTCATTGCTGCTGCCTTGCGCACCCTGAAAAGAAGCCCATGGGTTGATGCAGACCCAAGGACCGCTAGGATTAGGTGTGCGAGGCGACTGCTGCTGTTGGCCACCGTTGGAGCGTCTGCCCCTCCTGCGACGCTGCTGCTGCTGACCGCCCTGCTGAGGTGGGCGCTGCTGCTGCTGCTAGGGTGGTCGCTGCTACGTGGCGGAGGTGGAAGATGATGCAGATTGGCAGGAGGAGCCACATCCAGACGAGGAGGAGGCGATCATGGCAGAGGAGGCAGCCACCTTTGACTGATTTGCTAGGCGGAGCTCCTGGAGGGCAAGCCGATCTACACCTTGGAGAAGGTCATGGTCGCGTCTCCTGCGATGATCTCTCCAGTGGTGCTGTAGCGAGAGTCAGCCCCAGCGAGAAGGGCGAGAACCATCTCAGAATCGGCAACAAGCTTGTCGACATCGCGAAGAGCATCAGCGGCCTTCTTGAGGGCTTGGCATACTCGTGGACGGACATATCCCCTTGATTTATTGCGTGGGACGCATGACTCAAGAAGATGGCACGAGGAGCTTTGTTCGTTTGGAAGTGGTTGGAGATGGCGACCCAAAGATCTCGTGCTGTCTGGTTGGCGGCCATGGTGAAGTCGAGGACGTCCTCGGTGACGGAGCCATAGAGCCAGCTACGGACGGCACAGTCGGCCTCGTTCCATGCATCAGTGCGCGGATCAGGGGGAGGGCGCTGTTGATGTGGCTGAGGAGGCCGAACTTGCCGCACATGGCCTCGAAGAAGCTGCTCCATTTGGTATAGGTGGAGGAGCGGAGTTCCAGTTTGATCGGGACGTGCGCCTGGACAGAGACGGCGGCGTACGCAGCCATGGAGATCGGCGGCGGCTGGGTGTCGTCGACGAAGAGGGAGGAGATGCCGTCGAGGAGAGAGTCACTATCGTCGAGGGTGTCACTGTCGTTGGTGACACAGGACATCAACAGATTGTTACAGATGCAATCTGTTGATGCTGCTGCAGCCGACCAGGGAGGGCGGCGTAGGGAGGAGGAGCGACCAGGGAGGCGGCGCAGGGAGGAGGAGCCGACCAGGGAGGCGGCGCAGGGGTGAGGAGGAGGTGTCGCAGCCTAGGGTTGGCGGCGGCAGGTGGTGGGTGGGCAGGCAGGGGTTGCCGCGCAAGTTAGGGCAGCGGAGGGGGGAGGGGGCACGGCCGGCCTAGGGTTTGGCCCGGATTCGTGATATCATATAGAGAATTGGGAAACACCACACACCCAAAGGAGGGGGTGACTTCTATTATATATTGCCGTATGGCTTGGAGTACAAGTAAACTCAATACAAGGAAATACAACAATATATCTCTAATACTAGTGATAGAACAACCTCCCTAATCCTGCCACATAATATGAATTCGAGATGTAATAGACGCTTGTGCAGATTGATTACAAGCTGTGAAAACAGATACTAGAGAAATGAACAATGCACATTTTTAGGGGGGGCATTGATTTATCTGAATTTGCATTGCTGAGGTATAAGAAAAATTAAAACTTCCTTTCTCTCACATGATTATTTACTGGATCCCAAATATATTGTACATACAGGTCAAGCTTATTAATTAATTTGAATTAATTTTTTATTCAAAAAAATCATTGCATGTGCAGCTCTCGAACAATTACACCATGTTATATATATATGACTGCACCATCGAGTAGTTCTTCAAAAAAAATTGATACAAGCTAAGTGTGCACTATGATATGCCCACATAAAATAAAATGATCTAAAATTTCAAGGGTGCTCTAGATGACACCAAAATTCAGACTTTGACCACAGGTTCCTCTGCAACTTGGAAAGATTTATTTTTAACCGGGCATATATCTAATATACTATCATATCCTGATTATGCTCTAAGACAAGGGAAATTATACAAACGAAAACATGGTAAAAAAAATTTGTGAAGGCAATTGTGCATACAATCAATCTACAATGAATTAAGAACGTGTCATGGTTAAGTCTTGTTAGAAAAATGTCTCATCATTTCTCTTTATAGTTTATACTCAAGTAAAAATTATACATAGATGTATAGTTTGTTTTAAAGAAATACAAAATGGAGGCATTAATTTGCAGGGTGGTGAAAGGGCTCTGTTATGTGATCACATCATTCGATCCATCAGAATGACTGGAGTTATTATTATCAAACCATATAGTTACTAAAACACACGATTAGCCAACAGAATGACTGCCAAACAACTGATCAGAAAAAGAAAGTTGAACGAGAGAAAATTTACCCCTCTCCACTCTCGAGTCGAAAGGAACTACACATGTCCAGTAGTAACTTTTCTAAAGCATCCATCAACTCGAATCATATCACATCGTCCTAGACTCCTAGTAAAGAAAATAGCTTTTACTACGTGTCATACATTAATATCTCCACGCAAATTTATATTGATCAAAGGCTTTGCTTCTAGCCAGGTAAACTCCAATGGAATTCGGATGGATAAATACCAACACTTGTTTCTATGTATGTGCGCCTATCTCATCATGAAAAGATATTCTCCTGAATGTATTCGGCCAGGTTCAGTTAACATAGCTAGCTAGGACGCATATGACATATCAAACAGCGGATACAAGGATGTAACTTTGCTGTAGTTTAGTCAAACTTGATTTTTTTTCCCTCCCCGAGCAAGGCTTCATTGTTATCCATGAACTTCTTAGCTAAGACCATATATCATCATGCATGTCAGGGGCCACAACAAAGAGATACCAAATGCAATCTATAGCACAACACACATCTCACAAGGAACCACCAAAGTAATTAACTAACATAAGGAGGCTAAGCTCGTGGAAATACCTTAGTTATCTGGATATTCATAACGCCTTCTCAGTCCATTTCCTACCTTATCATGATGCTCTTGTTCTGAGAAAAATAAAGATGCTGGTCAATGGATCATTCATGAGTAGCAGAACAGCAGTAAGGACCACAAGCAAGATGCACACCCAACCAAAGAAACTCTCATGACAACAAATACAGAAAGAATCACAAGATATGAGAGGCCAAAAGAAAAGGCAACAAACACAAGGGACGAAACACTTCTGCGCCCCACGTCAGTCACTGCAACACAGAAGATACCGCGCTCCCCTTTCACAGCGAGCAAGCCTGTTGAGAGAGAGAGAGAGAGAGAGAGGGGCCAAAGGGTGTATGCACGACAGCACGAGAGAGCCCAAAGGGTGTATGCACGACAGCACGAGAGAGCCCAAAGGGTGTATGCACGACTGCAAGCTAAAGATCTGGCAGAATGGTTCTTCAAAAAAAAACGATCTGGCAGAAACAAAGAGAGGGCACCTTCCTCCTTCCATGCCAAATATAGCTCGTCTCCTTGCCTCCTCCATGATCCATTTTTGACCCAACAAGAACTTGATCAACCCCAACACATGACCAACCACCTGCACACCTAAGAACCTGAAAAGAACAGGAAACCATGAAGAGAGAGAGAGGATGCAGATAAAATCCTCACAGTGTTGCAGTGTACTGGCAGCATCCCCATACTTCAGGTCCCTAAGGCAACGGTGCTACTGCAAATCTGCAAGAGGCCAAGAAAACGGAAAAAGGATAAGAAAAACAAGCAAGGAAGCCAATCATATATTCCGGTACTACAAGCCTACAACAGTCCATCCTTATCACAATACCACCAGCATCCATATCATTATCCTTGGTAGCAGTTCCCAATACAACTTGACTGAAAAGACTAGAACAATAGAAGGAGAAATCAAGTGTGTGTGAAGATCTAGGGGATAAGGAAGTGGTAGGGTAAAGTAGGAGAAAAACCATGGTCCTAGAGGCATGTCTGCTCTATTTGAGTGGTCGAGTTTTCCCCCACAAATAAGGCATAGACTGACAGAAAGAGGAGTGAGCACGCGGTGAGGACAACATACATATTATGTTGTTCATCACGCCGTGTGCTCACTCTCTTCTGTCAATCTCTCCAGAGCCTTTCCGCACCTAGAAGCGCCTGCCTTACTTCGTGACTTTCCACAAATCAGCTTTAACACCTTTAAATCCAAGCAAACGAAGATGCAAACCAGGAAAGTGAAGAGTGAAAAAAACCAAATAAACCATCCAAGCACAACAGGAAAGAACCAGAAAGAAAGGGCGTTTGTTCTCCTTGGATCCGGTGAGCACTCGCCGTACAGAAATTGAAAGGAGAGGCGGTGAGAGAAACAGCCATCTATGCGTATCTCTCTCTCTATCCTACCTCCCTGTGGTTCTTGATATTGGTTTTGGAGCAGAGGAAATGGATGGGATGGGTGGTCGTACCTTGCCTCCCAGTGCTGAAGCCTCGCAAGATTTAAGTAGTACTGCTGGTGCTAGTACCCTGCCCCTGCCAAGTAGCAGTTCCAATCAGCAACAGTTAACACTGCACTCCTTTTGCTTACGGATTATTATTTTATTATTGAGAGGACAAGGCGGCAATACCCAGCAAAGTTAAAAAAAAAAATACAGTAGCTAGCATCCTCCAACGAGATTTCCTCAATTTGATATCGTCGGGATCCCAGTTTATCTCTCGTTGAACAGCTTGTACACAGCTGGGGGAGGCGCATATGCCCATCTTTTTGAGAGGGAAATCAGAATCATATACACGCGGGTAGAGAGAGAGAGAGAGAGTGAAATCAGGCTAAATAAGCACGTACAGTTAGCGGTGACTGACGACAGAAGTTCTGAGTGCAGATGAAGATGCGGCGAGTCTCTTCCTGATCCCACCTGAAATCGCCCCTTTGAAGCGCCGCACCGATCTCTGTCTGGACCTACCAATAGTTGGTGAAATATCTTATAATCCATCTGCTCTCGCCAGCCTAGCTTCCATGTTTTTATTTTCCTTTCCAGCCAACCTATCAGCTGATTGTTCAATACCAAGGCATCCGTGTGGGTGTTATTTTCATGGATTTGATTTCATGGTTTGTCTCTCACTTGTCTTTACTAGCGCCTCCTTGCTCTGCACAGGGTGGATGGAAGCTCACCGCAGTTGTCCTACGCCCAAGCATTGATGATGGTTATCTCCGCCTGTCGCTGGCTGTTGCCAGTTTCCTCTCCTTGTTCCTTTGAAGGAAATGTCGCCCTCAACTGTCCTACATCCAAGAGCAATGTGGTTAATAGACGGTAATCGAAGTAACAAGGCCTTTCACCGCTGGTATATCGTACCCGAATTCTGTAATAACACAGCAAGAGGAGCAATCAGCTACACTATCGAATTTTCTAGCAAAAACTAAGGGTGTGTTTAGTTAGTGAAAAAAATTGGGTTTTGGCACTGTAGCACATTTCGTTATTACTTAACAAATAATACCCAATTATGGACTAATTAGGCTTAAAAGATTCATCTCGTGCTAATCAGTTAGACTGTGTAATTAGTTATATTTTTTTAACTGTATTTAATGCTTCATGCATGTGTCCGAAGATTCGATGTGATAGGTATTGTACAAACTTTTTTTGCAACTAAACAGGGCCTAACTACAAATAGATCCAAATTATAGTTCACTCTAGTTTTCTTCTACATTAAACTTTTCTAATTTTAACCAATTTATAGAAAAAATATATTAACATCTACAATGCTAAATAAATACATTATCAAGATATATTTTATGGTATATTTAATGAAAATAATTTGACGTCGCAGATGTTAGTACTTTTTCTATAAACTTGGCCAAAATTGGATAAATTTGATTTAGACCAAAACCAAATCAAACTATAATTGACTTGGAGTGAGGAGTATATATATAGTAAATAATTGGAGGTGTAGAGTTTATCAGCAATGTGATCTCAGCAGAAAACATATCATACAATGAATTTATATCAAATAAAAAGTGCCAGACTGCCGGTGCTGGTCCACTATAGCTGTATACCTACCTGCAGGAGCACAGCATCGCAGCCCATGAGCTGCAAATATTCATCAATACCACCCAGTGACCCAGATATTTATAATTTGCTCGCATAAATTGATTTTACAAAGGCAGAAAGAGCTTTTCTTTAGAAACACAAATACACGTGAAATTTGTGACATGGTAATTGTATAAGTGAGCTTCTTTGTTAAAAGCCTTCAAATACCATCATATTTTAAGATAGCATTTAATTAGAATATGTGATGCTCAAAGACATAGATATCCCACAATTAATGTCTCTTACTGACTAATAAATTCTTTTTGTCTCATTTTGTCACTAAATATGCTATTCAAAATAAGGCACGGCAGAAAACCATTATAACCACATATTAAATTGAATATCATGAAATTAGTTAGAAATGAACAATTGAAGTTAGTTAGAAATAAACAATTGAATGTCGTGATTTCGAGTGTCCATCACCTGTCTTTCTTTTGAGGAACGAGAGTACTCTATCCTGCCTGTGATGAGTGAATTGTCAACCGTGCGGTGTGATCGTGCGCTTGGTCTTCGGATTGCAGGTACACGGGCGTCGAGTGTCGGCGGGGAGCTGCCGTGGAGGTGCTGTGGCCGATGGACCGTGCGGTGGACGGCGGTGAAGGGCAGCCGGGACCGGAGCTCGGACCGGGCGGCAGCTGTGGCGTCCACTCCTGGATCGAGGGCGCAAGCGGCGACGGAAGGCGGGTTTCTTGGTTTGCGCCACAAAACCAAGGAGGCGGACGGCGGTTGAAGACGCCAAGTCATGGAGGCGACGGGCGTCGGTCTCGGGACTGACGGAGGCGACGGGCGTCGACGGAGTCTAGGGCCTCGCTGCGGGCGAGGAGGTGACGGGCGTCGGGCGGCGTCTAGGGCCGTCAGGAGGCCGAGGCGGGAACGGCGTCTAGGGCCACGGCGTGGAGGCGGGAATCTTCCCGCGCGTGAGGTTTTGGCGGTTTTCTCAAAACTGGCCACCTACCCGGGTTTCGCGGACCCTCCAAAACCGCGGACCGGATCTTCGTCGACGTGGCGGCATCGCAGCAAAGACTTCGAGTCGAAGAAAGAAGCTCCGCCGTCGATCGAGAGTGTACAACGGGCTGCTGCAGACCCGACCGGTCTGACCGGTCCCCTGGACCGGTCTTACCGGTCTGGCCGCAGCAGCCGGGTATAAATACCCCCACCAGCCCGTGGGTGGGTGAGTCTCTTGAGTCTTTTGTTTTCTCTGAGTTTTTCCTTCTCCCAGCCTCTGCTCTAGGTTAGGGCCAAGGACTCCAACGCAAAGAGAGTTTAGATTATAGCTATTCTCTTCAATCTAGTGGGTGGATGATGGGCGGATGGCTCTAGCCTTTTTGTATAGGTGAATTCCTCGGTGATTAATGGATGAAATTTGTTTGAGATTCACTTGTGTGTATTGAGCATCTCGTCCTCCCCTTCTCTCTTGCGTTTTCGGTTTAATTCTCCTCTTTTGGTGTGTTTCTTGTGTGGAGGAGATCAACCCTTGAATTCGTGGTTTGATGGACTCTTTGTGACGATTCTAATCCTTCTAGCCATGTGCTAAACCTACTGGAATCGAGAGTTCTCACGAATTGGCGATTTCGTGTTCTTGAGAAAACCCCAATCCTCTTTGATCTTTCCTCGATTTCTCTCGATCCGTGAATCTTTTGGGTGAGATCCTTTGGGGATATGTTCACGGGGTAGTTACGAAGCTTTCCTCCAAGTTTCGTTGGATTTGGACTTTGTTTGCTCGAGATTTGACATTTGGAGCTTTGTTGGCGGGCTGACTGGGAGAGACCGGTCTGACCGGTCTGCAGTTTGAAATTCCCAGCCCGACCGGTCAGACCGGTCCAGTACACCGGTCAGACCGGTCTATGTGTGCTGTGCTGCAATTTGTGAAGTTTCACTCGCTTTGCTTCCGCGCCGCAACCTGGGTCTTCTGCTTCGAGATAGCTGGTCCATAGCTATTCTCGCTGACCTGGGTTGGAGGGCTTGCGGTGATTTTGGGACGTAGGCCGACGATTCGAATTTCGAAGAAATTTTGATCGGCTCCCATTCATCCCCCTCTGGTCGCCAGTTTTGGTCCCTCGTCTTTCAAAAGGAAGTGTACATCACCTATTTTATTTAAATTGAATAATTCAACCTACTTCACGAGTTCCAAGTTATACTTCATAACTTTTGCTATGTACCTAGATATATATTATATCTATTCATCAAGATATAGACTATATCTAGATACATAGAAAATACTAATTACTAACAATAAAAAAAAGTAGGTGGTCCCGTATTCCCGTCCAAAACATGTGACTGTTTTGGACTGAACAAATGTTGTATTAAGTGCATTCAACCTTCTATATTTTATCTCCTACTTCCTCCCGACACAATACTATATTTTGACCACAGTGTTGCACTTTTGTAATAGATTATGGTATGATATCGATATTGGATATTTTTTATAGAATGGAAGTATTTCTCAAATAAACTTGTTTTAAAGATTCCAAACTATATTTCAAAAACAATAACTGATATGCAGGTTTTAAACATTTTTCATAAGGTAGAGGATTTTTTATTAGGAGTAATAACTAACATAAAAATACAAATATTCACAAAGAAAAGTGGTACTATCATGGATAAGAACAATTTATATATTTTCCTGCATAACTAACTAAAAATTGTTGGTAAAAGAATTTATCCTAATGAAATGATATACACCTTATAATTTCAAAGGGAGTATAGTATTGACCAGTTGAAAACGAACTTTTTTTTTGTATGAAACATCAAGTAAACTTTATTGAATGTATGCAGGGTGTTTCTGCAAAAAAAAATGTATGTAGGGTAATTGCTAATGTCCATTGCAGTGACAACTGCAAGAGATAACCTACAGCAGAGCAAGATGAATAGACCATCAAAGAAAAGAGAAAGCAGGATCGCGCTTGAAAATCTTCCACCCAATGAATTCTTTAATTAAATAATCAGTCGCTGCTACTAGCATGAGACTAAGGAGCATCGTACCAAAGGAGGACCTGTCGCGATGGGATGGAAGACGTTATCCATTACTCGTACAGGTACCTTTTCCCATCATCCGATACTGCTCTCCTCCGATGGCATGCTGCAGCAGCCAGCAGCCACTTTGTTTCACTACCATCCACATGACAATGTCGCGAAAGAAGAGAAGCGTGCGTCCTCGTCATCCCCTTTCAAGTAAAAAAGAATTCAGTGAGAGCAAAGAATTTCTCCTCTCTTCTTTTCATTTCGTCCAATGCGTCTGCGTTTAGTTTTCAGAAAGGGGGTCGGTCCTGTGGGGTGGACCGGATAGCAATAATAGTTAACAACTGACCGTGTCGGGCATTTCTCTCATCGCTGTGTCGACCAATGGTTGGTCCTCCTCACGTGGGCCCCACGGCCGTGGGTGTGGGGCAGTTCCGAGGTGGCTGCCTCTGAGTGGCCACAGGCGGCTGCCCCGCCGGCCGGTGTCCCGGAGAGTTGGAGTTGGAGGCTGGATCTCGAGTAGTCTCCTGGAGTCCTGGTCCTGCCGAGTGGGTACTGGGTAGTGGGTACTGCTGGAGTGCTGGGCACCACGGATGGCGGGTAGCGTAGGCGCAGTACAGCACCGTTTTTTGCGCTAGAATTGTTACATCCATGCCCCTCAAGAATGATCTATTGACAAATCCCCCATCTGCAGGTGTTTCAGCATCTTGAGTGAGGGACCGAAACTGGCGACCAGAGGGGGGTGAATGGGAGCCGATCAAAACTTCTCTCGGAATTGATCCGTCGGCCTATATCCCAAAATCACCACAAGCCCTCAAGAGTTCTAGGTGAAGTTTGGTATAGCTGTGGAAGAGCAAAACCAACACAAAACACCCCTAGAACGTGCGAGAGAAAACACGGAAGCGAACGAGAAAATCTGCAGACCTGACAGACTCGGACCGGTCAGACCGCTCGCTCAGACCGGTAGGGCTGGAGCTGAAGTCACAGACCAGTCAGACCGGTTTCAGAAACCGGTCAGACCGGTCGCTCCCAGAAAGCCCGCAAACAAAGCTTCAAATGGTGAATCTCGAGCAAACGAAGTCCAAATCCAACGAAACTTGGAGGATAGCTTCGCATCTACCCCGTGAATATATCCCCAAAAGATCTTTCCCAAAAGATTAATAGATCGTGAGGATTCAAGGGAAGATCAAAGAGGATTGGGGTTTTCTCAAGAACCCAAAAACTCCAATTCGTGAGAACTCTCGATTCCAGTAGATTTAGCACTAGACTAGAAGGATTAGAATCGTCACAAAAAGTCCATCAAATCACGAATTCAAGGGTTTGTCTCCTCCGAACACAAAACACACCAAAAGAGGAGAATTGAACCCCAAAACGCAAGAGAGGAAGGAGAGGACGAAAACTCAGCACACAAGGGTGAATCTCAAGACAATTTGATTCATAAATCACAGAGGAATTCACCTATACAAGGCTAGAGCCATCCACCCATCATCCACCCTCTAGATTTGAGTGATTAGCTATAACCTAACCCTTTTTTGCATTGGAGACCTTGGCCCTGACCTAGAGCATGAGGAAGGAGAATGAGTAAACAGAAAAGGACTCAAGAGACTCAAAACCCACGACCTGAAGAAGGGGCGACTTAAATACCCGGCTGTCGCGGCCGGACCGGTCAGACCGATCCATGGGACCGGTCAGACCGGTCGGGTCTGCAGCAGCCCGCTGTACAGACTCAATCGACGGCGGAGTTTCTTTCTTCGACTCGAAGTTTTTGCTGCGATGCTGCCACGTCGACGAAGTTCTGGTCCGCGGTTTTGGAGGGTCCGCGAAACCCGGGCAGATGGTCGGTTTTGAGAAAACCGCCAAAACTCCTCGCGCGGGAAGATTCCCACCTCCACGTCGTGGCCCTAGACGCTGTTCCCGCCTCGGCCTTCTAACGGCCCTAGACGCCGCCCGACGCCCGTCACCTCCTCGCCCGCAACGAGGCCCTAGACGCCGTCGACGCCCGTCGCCTCCGCCAGTCCCGAGACCAACGCCCGTGCCTCCACGACTTGGCGTCTTCAACCGCCGTCCACCTGCTTGGTTTTGTGGCGCAAACCATTAAACGCGCCTTTAGTCGCCGCTTGCGTCCTCGATCCAGGAGTGGACGCCACAGCTGCCGCCCGGCCCGAGCCCCTCCACGGCAACTCTCCGTCGACACTCAACGCCCGTGTACCTGCAATCCAAAGACCAAGCGCACGATCACACCGCACGGTTGACAATTCACTCATCACAGGCAGGTTAGAGTACTCAACATTCCTCAATCTCCCCCTTGATGAGTATATTGTCAACACACCACCAGAAACCAGAGAAGTGATAAAATAGAACCAAGAAAGTGAAGAACTCAAGCAAGTGACTAAAAACTCATAAAGTCAAGAATAGTCACTTACTCAAGCACAGATCGATTCCCTAAGACAAGGGCAACGGCTCGACGCAATCGATCAAAAGCCAAAACATGACTCCTCAAAGACAGAGGTAACGCTCGACGCAGTCATGCTCAAAGTGGAGAAAAAATCAGGAGCCAAACAAAGCAGAAACTCCCAAAGCAAAGCTTTTCCCACAAGTTTTTTCAAAAATCAAACAAGTCTCCCCCTTGTCCGATCACTTCTCCCAAAATTCTCCCCCTTGTTGGCACAAGCACACATCAAGCCTAAAAAGACCTAAAACTCCCCCTGAAACTGAGACTCCCCCTGAACAGATGCTATGCAATGAATGCAATGCAGGAGGTGTAAGTGAAAGCATTCAGAGATACAAAGATATGAGCAACATCTAGTCACAAGCGCGTGTGCATCCATAAACAAGACATGCATCTAGCTCAACAGGGTATATCAAATCAGTCTAGAGCTAGGCAAGTTCAGTTTAGGAGAAACAAAAGCATCACCCAAGATCTAGCACTAACAAGTAGGGAATGGAAAGCAGTGCTAATCATACTCATACAGGTGATCCAAACTCAGCCAAAACAAGTTGCAAACATTCATTTTTCGATCAAATTTATATCAAGCAAATCTTAATGCCAGGGGTTGAAAGCTTGTCATGCTTCACTTAGCAACGAGGCCAAGCCTATGCCAAAAGACAATCAGAAGCTTAAAGCACTCGTTTCAGTCATGCACAGCCTTGCCCGGATTCTCACAAGTGCAAAGTGAGCCGTCCCGAAAGCTCGATCAGTGCGACAAGCAATCCAACCTAGATCTTTTTAATCCATTTCAAGAGCAGTTCAAGCAATTTTATCAGATTTAGATCATTTCAAGTATGAATTGCTGAACGAAAGGCTACACTACCATGAATAAGATAGCAAAGCATATCAACACGCCCTAACATGCTAGTAGCCAAGATAGGGTGATCATGTTTTCAGATTTTTCAAATCAAAATAGCTTAACTCAGATGATGTCATATACACAGTGGAGCAAGCTATACATGATCAAATTTATCAACTCACACTAGCAGGCACTAGAAGATCATAGCAATGTATACAAGAATGCTAGTGCAAGTGAGACAATGCAAAATGCAAACATATACAATGCATATGCACAATGCAACTACCAAACCTAGAAAACAAAGAGAAGCAAATAAAACCTACAAAGCTAACCAGAGAAAAGTCAGCGATCAAAAGGGGTAACAAACTCCAAACTCCCCTCGCAAGCGAGCAAAGGTGTCCTGCTCTAGCGGTTTGGTGAGGATATCTGCGGTTTGCCTCTCTGAAAGGACATGGATCAAGTCTATGTGTCCTCTCTCATGGTTATCTCGCAGGGAATGGAATCTGATATCTATGTGTTTGGTTCTGGAGTGTAGGACATGGTTCTTTGCAATGCTAATGGCTGACATGTTGTCTACAAAGATGAGAACCCTACCAAAACACAATCCATAATCCTGCAAGGTTTGTTTCATCCATAGGATCTGGGAGCAGCAGCTAGCAGCGGCAACATACTCAGCTTCTGTGGAGAAAAGTGCTACGCTAGCCTGCTTGCAAGAGGACCAAGACACCAAAGATAAACCGAGAACTGTATGTCCGGCCGCGTTGCCGTCAGGTACAGGAGGGAGCCGATCATGCTCCTATACTCCTTCTGGTCCACCGCCTCGCCGTCCAAGTCCTCATCAAGTGCCGTCGATGTGCTGATCGGAGTCGGCTGAGGAGACAAGTCACTCATGTCGAACTTCCGCAGTAAGTCCTTGGTGTACTTGGCTTGATGGACGAACGTGCCCTGGGAAGTTTGCTTGATCTGCAGCCCGAGGAAGAACTGCAGCTCACCCATCATGCTCATCTCGAACTCCCTGGACATCTGCTCAGAAAACTTGGAAACAAGAGCATGAGAAGAGCTACCAAAGATAATATCATCTACGTATATCTGAACTAATAGAAAGTCAGTGCCAGACCGCATGAGGAACAAAGTTTTATCCACACATCCCATTTTAAAGCCCTGAGCCAGCAAAAAGGTTTTCAGTCTATCATACCAAGCTCTAGGTGCCTGTTTCATACCGTAAAGAGCTTTCTGAAGTTTATAAACATGGTTTGGAAACTTGGGATTTTCGAAACCAGGGGGTTGCTTCACATAAACCTCTTCTTCAATAAAACCATTCAAGAAGACAGATTTAACATCAATTTGGAAAACTTTAAAACCCTTGGAAGCAGCAAATGCAAGAAAGATTCGAATAGCTTCCAAATGAGCAACAGGGGCAAAAGTCTCCTCAAAATCAATACCCTCTTTTTGGCAAAACCCCTGGGCAACAAGACGAGCCATGTTTCGAACAACCAAACCATCCTCACCCTGCTTGTTTTTGAAAACCCACTTTGTTCCGATGGGATTACAAGTAGGTGGAGGCTCGACTAAAACCCAAACTTGATTTCTTTCAAAATTTTCAAGTTCCTCATGCATGGCATTGACCTAATTAGAATCAGAAAGAGCGTGTCCAATATCTTTGGGCTCAAAAGAGGCAACAAACGCTGAATGAGCAAAGCCAGCGATACTTGTTACCTTGGACCTGGTGACTCGCTCGTTGAGATCACCTAGCATCTGTTGAGGTGGATGATGACGCTGAATGTGTCGAGGTGCTTCCCGCGTCGAAGTCGCCTCCTCCTCAACCAAATCTGGTGTCTCCTCAGGTGCAACTGGTGAAGCCTGAGTCACCTGCTCGATCGGCCCCCGGGAAGTAGACGTAGTCGGGTCAGGGCCGTCGTCATCCTCCGAGCTCGTGGCAGAGACGGCTGGGTCCACAGCACGCATGGTAGCCACAGCGTCGCCCTCCGCAGCTTCTTCCTCCTCATCTTCAAAGATGGAGGTGCCGAGCTCATCATCCCTTGCAACTTCAAAGACAGAAGAATTGCACGGTGCAGTCTCGTCGAAAGTGACTTCACAAGTCTCTCTGATGATGTTAGTATCAATAATTAGCACACGGAAAGCTCTGGAGTGAGAAGCATAACCGAGAAAAATGCCGTCAGACGAGCGAGATTCAAACTTATCAAGATTTCCATCTTTCAGCACAAAGCACCGGCAACCGAAAACTCTGAGATGGTCAACACAGGGCTGGCGTCCAAATCGCAACTCATAAGAAGTCCTGTGCATGAAAGCACATAAGAAAATGCGGTTGGACACATAACAAGCGGTGTTAACCGCCTCAGCCCAGTATTTGCGAGGAGTCCTATGCTCATCGAGCATCGTCCTCGCCATCTCAACCAGCGTCCGATTCTTCCGCTCTACAACTCCATTCTACTATGAAGTGTAAGAAGAAGAATACTGGTGTTCAAGCCCTTGATCACTGCAAAAGGCGTCAAAACGAGCATCTTTGAATTCTATGCCATTATCACTGCGAATCGCTCGCATGGCCTGGGGTAGCTCGTTTTTCAACCTCAAGATCAAGTCTCGAACCAACTCAAAAGCCTCATCCTTGGTTCTCATGAAAAAGACCCAAGAATAGCGAGAAAAATCGTCCACGATCACAAGAACGTACCATTTCCCACCAACAAACATCAACCGAGAAGGACCAACTGTTTCCATGTGAAGCAACTCTCCAGGGTGAGAGGTCATCACCTGATTAATAGGCGGATGAGAAGCGGCAAACAAGGTCCTTTTCAAACTTCAATTTGGGCAATCCTCGGATCAGACCAAATGAGCTCAGTCTCAACAACAAGTCAAAGCTCAAATGTCCAAGTCTCCTATGCCACTTCCACATATCAGAAGAAGGACCAGCCAACAAGCAACGAGAAGGGCCAAGAGGAGTTCCAGAGAAGTCAACCAAGAAAACCCGATCGCGAGGTGTAATCCGACAAACCAAATCTCCTCTGGAATCAAGAACACGCGAACAGCCCTCCTTGAAGCGAACCTCAAACCCCTCATCAAGAAGTTGCGAAACAGAAAGCAAATTGAACCCAAGGTTCGAAACCAAAGCAACCTCTCTCAGGGTAAAGCGATCAGAAACTCGAACAGCGCCAAGTCCACGTACCTTTCCTCTTCCATTATCCCCGAACACAATGTACTCCTTTGAGCGCATCGATGTGAGGCTGGAGAACCATTTGTCATTCCTGGTCATGTGGCGCGAACAACCGGAGTCCATGATCCACTTGTTCTCCAAGCCTCCAACATGCACATCAGTAGTGAGACAAAGGGTGAGTAAATGTCTCAACACTGGGGTTAGCAAAGTGAGAAGCAAACCAGTGTCGAGCCATTTGCTCTACAGAAGGGTTAGCAAAAAAAGACAAAGTGTATCCCCCGTCCCGTCTACCGCGTGACTGACGAACACCACCGCGAGGAAAGCTTGGAGCCTCAAAACCTCCTCCAAAGCCTCGGTCCTGTGGTCCATAGCCGTACTGAAAACGACCAGGAGCACGACCGGCAAAGCGACCACCCGCTGGAGCACGGTAAGCACCACCGTCTCCCTGACCTCCACCTACACGGCGCGCCCTAGCATCTTGCCTACCACCACGCCGAGAAGGACCATGCACCCGAGCAGAGAAGGACCATGCACCCGAGCAGAGTACATGTCTGTGTTCCGTCTCTCCTGCTCTCGCCTCACAGCCCGCTTCCTCCTAAAGCAAAACTCCTCCAGGTGACCTTCCCTGTCACAGAACTCGCAGTGGTACCTCACCTCACGCTTGGGAGGTGGAGGCCTAGCTTGCGGACGGGGAGGAGCAGCCCCCTTCTTCTAGGCAACCTGGGCTGCGGCAGCAGGGAGCGTGTCGAGGGGATTCCTCAGCTCATTGGGCTTTGGAACCCAAACCTACTTCTGCAGAGGTGCTTTCGGTGGTTCTTTAAGCACACCATCCGCGGGGTCAACAAGCGAAGGCTGCGTGCTCGTGCTAGCAGTGTTTCCAGCAGCCTTGCCAATCTTACCATACAACCTGTCAAAGTCCGACTTCGTGTATGTGTAACCGACCCCAAACCCATCACCACGCTTGAATTGCTTAATCATCATGCCCAACTGCGGCTCACTGCTAGAAACCCAACTCAGAATCGCCCTAAGATAGGTATTCTCATTCTCCAAGTTGGCTTTCTCTACCGCAAGACTATCCAGATCAGCAATCAAACCAGGGCAAACAGAGCAGTCAATAGGTGGCTAGACTCTACGACCTTAGTCTTCCCAAAAGACTTGATCAAAGTGTTCTTCTCATCTAGCTCCGACCTAAGCGTGGGACAAAGCTTACAAGCACCAAGCAAAACTGGCTTAGACTTCATCTCCCCTAGCTCGCACATAACAGTAGCAAACTTGGACTGCAACGAAGCTAGATCGGACTTAAAGATAGGACACTCATCGCATTCAAGCACATCGCTAACAATTGGAGCGTTCTTAACCAGTTCTAGTTCATGCTTGGCCTTAGCGAGCTCATGAGACACGTCTGAAAGCGAAGTCTTAGCAACATCTAAGTTCGCGACGTTCTCATCATGCTTGGCACGGAGAGCAAGAAGATCGTTCATGTGAGATATGCAGCCAGCGCACTCATCCTCACTAGATTTCTCCCTAGCACAAGCCAGCTCAGCCCTAAGCTTTCTACGCTCTCTAGCTGCTTCCTTAAGCAGCCTCTTCTGGTTGTCGAGATCGGCGTACAACTCCCTAACCTCCATATCAAGCAGGTCGATTGTGGAGTTTACCTCTGAATCGCTCTCGGATACAGGAGAAGAGTCGATGTGCGTCGGTGTAGCATGTCCACCCGAAGATGCACCAGCACCATCGGCTTCGCCCGCCATGGTGCAGAAACCCTTGCGCCGACCGGCCGCCAAGCACAAGCCGATGAAGCCGGTGGCTTCCTTGTCCCGCTTCTTCTTCTTCTTGTCGTCGTCGTCGGAGGTCGGTGAAGAAGAGCAGTCGGTGTCGGAGCTCTTGTCGAGGTCGCTGAGCTGCGCCAGAAAGGTCTTCTCCCGCTTCTTGGCCTTGTACTGGAAGTGCTTCTCGAGCGACTCCTTGTCGAAGCGTCCTCCCCAGTCACGACTGCGGTGCTTGTGACGCTGACGCTCCTTTTTGGAGCCTCCCTCGTCGCGGTCGCGGTGGCGGTAGTAGTCGAAGTGGTTGTTCTGGCCACCGTCGGACTTCTTGGGGCAATCGGCGATGAAGTGGTTCAGGTCGCCGCAGTTGTAGCACCTGGGGTTCTTCTTCCTCTGCCTGTTGTGGTAGACGCGCTGGAACTTGCTGATGAGGAGGCACAAGTCGTCGTCGCGCCAGCGTCTCCAGCTGCTCATCTGAAACAGAAGGCAAAGAGGCAAGAGAAAAGCCAAGAGCAGAGTTAGCGTTAGAGCTCGATCCACCTGGGCCAGTCACAAGAGCGATGCTCTTGGAAGGAGGGGCACCATTGAGCTTGGCTCGTGTCTGGTTATCCACCTCCGTGGCCTTGAGTTTGCTGAAAAGCTCATTCACGGTCAGAGTCTCATAGCCAGCAGACTCAATGATCGTGTTCACCTTGAGATCCCACATAGAGCGGTCAAGTGCGTAGAGCAGCTTGAGGGCCTTCTCATGCTCTATGTACTCAAGGGAATCAGCAGATCTGTTCGCATTGACTTTGCTCACAATCGATTGAAACCGACTGAACATATCGCCAATGCTCTCACCCGGCCCCTGTGTGAAGTTCTCATATTCACGCCGGTGAGTCTCGAACAGTCTGGCCTTCACCTGAGGTGTGCCCTTGTGGTAGTTCTCAAGGCACGTCCAAACTTTGTGGGCTTCTTGAAAACCCTGGACGCGTGAGAACTCCGCACGAGAAACGCCAGCGAACAAGGCATTGACAGCCGTGGCGTTAGCCTCGTGCTCGGACACCTGAAGTGGTGTGGTCCGAACGACAAGCACCTCGTAAGCCTGGTTCTTGGTGATCTCCCAAACCTCGGCTCCCATACTCTGCAAGAAGGCTCGCATACGCACCTTCCAATAAGCATAGTCCTCGCCGGTAAACACGGGGATCTTACCAAGACTCGTCATGGTCGCCAAGTGGTTTTCGAACCGGTTAAAATACTGAAAACCTCAACTAAGCTCTGATATCAATTGAGGGACCGAAACTGGCGACCATAGGGGGGTGAATGGGAGCCGATCAAAACTTCTCTCGGAATTGATCCGTCGGCCTATATCCCAAAATCACCACAAGCCCTCAAGAGTTCTAGGTGAAGTTTGGTATAGCTATGAAAGAGCTAAACCAACACAAAACACCCCTAGAACGTGCGAGAGAAAACACGGAAGCGAACGAGAAAATCTGCAGACCTGGCAGACTCGGACCAGTCAGACCGCTCGCTCCGACCGGTCAGACCGGTTTCAGAAACCGGTCAGACCGGTCACTCCCAAAAAGCCGCAAAGAAAGCTTCAAATGGTGAATCTCGAGCAAAGAAAGTCCAAATCCAACGAAACTTGGAGGATAACTTTGCATCTACCCCGTGAACATATCCCCAAAAGATCTTTCCCAAAAGATTAATAGATCGTGAGGATTCAAGGGAAGATCAAAGAGGATTGGGGTTTTCTCAAGAACCCAAAAACTCCAATTCGTGAGAACTCTCGATTCTAGTAGATTTAGCACTAGACTAGAAGTATTAGAATCGTCACAAAGAGTCCATCAAATCACGAATTCAAGGGTTTGTCTCCTCCGAACACAAAACACACCAAAAGATGAGAATTGAACCCCAAAACGTAAGAGAGGAAGGGGAGGATGAAAACTCAGCACACAAGGGTGAATCTCAAGACAATTTGATTCATAAATCACAGAGGAATTCACCTATACAAGGCTAGAGCCATCCGCCCATCATCCACCATCTAGATTTGAGTGATTAGCTATAACCTAACCCTCTTTTGCATTGGAGACCTTGGCCCTGACCTAGAGCACGAGTAAGGAGAAGGAGTAAACAGAAAAGGACTCAAGAGACTCAAAACCCCGAACTGGAGAAGGGGCGACTTAAATACCCGGCTGCCGCAGCCAGACCGGTCGGGTCTGCAGCAGCCCGCTATACAGACTCAATCAACTACGGAGTTTCTTTCTTCGACTCGAAGTTTTTGCTGCGATGCCGCCACGTCGACGAAGTTCCGGTCCGCGGTTTTGGAGGGTCCGCGAAACCCGGGCAGATGGTCAGTTTTGAGAAAACCGTCAAAACTCCTCGCGCGGAAAGATTTCCGCCTCCACGCCGTGGCCCTAGACGCCGTTCCCGCCTCGGCCTTCTGATGGCCCTAGACGCCGCCCGACGCCCGTCACCTCCTCGCCCGCAGTGAGGCCCTAGACGCCGTCGACGCCCGTCACCTCTGTCAGTCCCGAGACCGACGCCCGTGCCTCCACGACTTCGCGTCTTCAACCGTCGTCCGCCTGCTTGGTTTTGTGGCGTAAACCAAGAAACACGCCTTCCGTCGCCGCTTGCGTCCTCGATCCAGGAGTGGACGCCACAGCTGCCGCCCGGCCCGAGCTCCTCCACGGCAACTCTCCGTCGACCCTCGACGCCCGTGTACCTGCAATCCAAAGATCAAGCGCACGATCACACCGCACGGTTGACAATTCACTCATCACATGCAGGGTAGAGTACTCAACATTCCTCATGCAGGAGTATAGATTCTTCCCTGAAAAACAACAGCAGCATGTTTATCAGCTCACAATCCACATGTAACTTCGTTCTAGGAGTATTTTCAAAGGCTCATCAGAAGTTAGCAATCGTCGGAGAAATTGTTCTATAGCACACAGTTTCTTGGTTCTGACCACAATTTGTTTCGGCATTGCAGCACACACATGGCTTGTTCGTATCTCGTGGTGGAAGTCCCATCAGGCTATCACTATCGGCACCGTGATCCATTTCCAATTTCCCAGAGCAATCATGGAGCATAAGGTTCAAATACTTTGAGTGGAATCGTGAATATAAGATTCCAAAACTGAATTGATCCCATGTCGACATCCCAAAACAATTGGGGAACAATCGACAGATCACTTTAAAATGTCCGTGCTAATAAAAAAACTGAATGAATATGCTTGTTCAGACTTTTGCTAGCTAGCTACAGACACTCTGGGAAACCCGTGTTTGCCAAGTGCCTAGTGGTTTGCTAAGTGCATTCCATCGGGCACTCGGCAAACAACAACTTTGCCTAGTGTAAACAATAAAACACTCGGTAAAATGTCAAGTTTGCCGAGTGTCACACTCAAACACTTGGCAAATAATTTTAGAACACTCGGCAAACAAAAACACTTGGTAAAATAAACTAGGGGCTATGCCGAGGGTGGCACTAAGCAAACTACCTATTTCCCATAGTGAGATCATGCCACCGTCTCCTGAAGTTTAAATGTACGGTTATGTCAAACCTCGGATTGCTGGGTTAATATTTTTCAGTAGTGATAATGCCGGTGTTTCCATATTACATTAAATAACTACTGCCTCAAGATTCCATCTGACCGAAGCATAAGTTTTTTAATTATTAACAATCATGGAGTAGGTCATATGGTACATATGTCAGACAGTGGAGTACCTTCTTCTGTATGCCAGATTATATTTAACAGTTATTTATTTGATGCCATAGATTTAGCCTGATGAAGATTGGATTCGAAAGTGGTAATTATCTGTGAGCAAGGTTATGGATGTACCATAAATTATGTTTTTGTTCTGAATAATCCTAGTCATAAATGACACAACGGATCTCAGGTAATAGGATCATATCTAGTATATTGACCGTGCTAGTAGGAAGGTAGGATGAAATCTACTGATCTACAGTATCCTTGCAGCTTTATAATATTCAGAGTCGATGAATCTGAGCTGGATGTTGTAAATTTTGTCAATTTTACTATGTTTGCTTCTTAGGACGGACTTAGTTCGGACAACTATCTTGCTTAAAGTTTTCACTTAGTCATGCATTACTACTACTTGTTTCGGATGGTCACATCTTTCCAGCTACAGAAATAGATGTTTCTGAGGTCATTCTAAAATCTTGAGTAATTACGCATCCAAGACTACCTCTTTTCAAAATAAATGATTAATAGTTAAGGTCGCATTGCTAAAAAAATAGGAATTAGCTTCACACACAGAGAACTTTAAAGTTCACTTCCATTGGGCAAAAAGTTAGAAGCATTGCTTGTTCTATAGTGCTACTTTTTAGCAAGTGAGGTCAGTTTGATGACATACCTAAGTGACGTAGAGGCCCTTGCACAAAGAGCCCATGAAAATAAATTTCGCCATTGACTATGAAAAGTCACGCATGATGTCGAATGGGCATCCAACTGTAGAATTGGTAGATTAATTTAACTAGAAAAAAATGAGAAAGGATATTGCTGTTAGATAAAGGAAAAGGTTAAAATATTAATTACCAAATAGGAAGCTCAAGTAATAAATAATTTGGAGTTTCCATCTTTGAATATATGTAGCTTCAGATCAAAGAAACTGCAAGAAAAATCAAATTGCTTAAAAATCCCATTTTTCACATATCTCAAAACAATTCTACACTAATCCTAATGTTCAAAACGTCTAGGTGAAACTTTGTACCATCAAATCTTCTCAAAAGTTTTGCATATATCTAGGCAATCCACATTTCCATAGAGAACAAATTCCACATGAAGACATATCAGAATCAAATCAGATTGAATGATGACATGACTTTCCTAATTCTCAGTTGAAAACAGAGTTGTCAGGAAGACCTACAGAGTTCAGACTATCATACAATACAACCAATCAACCATACCCACAAATTTACAACAACAATTTAATGAGACCATACAGCTTAGGTAAAACTGGCACAAACGCTGTAGAAAGGGGATATCAATAGCAGAGTATTCTCCTTGTTAGAACACAGGGATAAACACAGGGTTATCTGCTGAGTGTTCTTAATAAAATAAATGATTTCACTCATTGTTAACATTTTCTCCTACTATGTGTTCACTGAAAATTTAACTCATTGATGGCACCACACAACATGAATGCACAGATCATTCCAACAGCGGCAGAGTTGTAGCTCAATAGATTTGAGATTTTTCTAAATTAAACCAACAATTCCAACAACGGCAGGAAGAAAATACAAGATTACATAAGCTTGTATCTCAGATGAAGATCACATATCATGAAGCCTTATTCTAGTAAAAAAGAATGAATATCTCAATTAAGTAGTACTTAAAGCGGAGGTAGTACTGCTTTACAATAACGATGCATTTATCTCATAGCTTGAGCTCTAGAAAAATCTTTAATCACATGTGCAGCAGCTAGTTTCTTTCCTTCATTAATTTCACTTCTTTTCTTTTTTATTCATTTTCGGTTATCCTTTTGAGAAGCAGCAGCTAGTTTCTTAGGCCCATTGCATGCAGTATCATGTGTTATCAGCGCTGCATATTACTCCAGCTTTATCCCCAGTGAATTATGATGCAACTATATTCTGTTGTGTCTTGATGACCTTCAAGCATATAAATTATTAATTAACTTCATCATTCTTGAATCTATATCACAACTTTGGGAAGCAGATGTAGCTTCCTCGTGTGGCTGGATACTTGCTACTTGGTGGCTGCATCAACATCATACATCTGTTGAGTGTAAAGGTGTTGCAGATGTGTGCAATCAAGACAGTAATGAATTAGATAGAGGCGAACGGGTGTCTAACTGGACTGGATAGGTGGCCTCAGTAGCACTCCTCAGGTCATGGGTTCGACTCCTGGTGGGAGAGAATTTCAGGCTGATGTTAAAAAAAAAATTCCCTCGCTTGTCTACAAGCTAAAGCACATGGAAAGTGGTCCCGGACCACCAGCCCGCTCTCACACGGGCAACGGTACGGGTTACGGCACCCCTGTGTAAGAGTGGGGCAAGGGTTCGGAGGTTTTCTCGACCTGCGTGAGGGTCTTCTCTTAGCAAATGCCGGGGGCCATCATACCCCCTGCAGGTCTAGTTTTTTATGAATTAGATAGAGAAGGGAAGGTAACATACGACCAAATCTACTAGCTAATTAAGAAAGCAGTGGATCAACTGTAAGTTCTCTCTCATGCTATCTAAGAAGAAAACTGTGTGATTTCAAGAGCTCTAGGTGACAACTGAAGCTGATTTGGATAGAATGGTAACCCACACATGTTTTGACACCTATGCTGTTTCCTTTTCAGAAGAGAATGGATGCAAAGCTACCATTGGGCGTGCCATGACTACTATTTCTTCTGTCACTGTCAAGAAAGCAAACAGATAAGGGAACAAAGAAACATGTTGCAACCAATTGCTCGTAAGCTGAATTTGGTCACCAGACCAGTCAGGTCCGGGAACGAAAGTAGGATTGGTGATGCTGAAAGATGACCATTGGTTAACCAGTCACGCTAATCTCCTAACAATGCCATCGCTTTGTTTTGATTCTTATTTTGACCATGGGCTGGCAGATGACACTTCCACTCTTCTTCCTCTCCCACTGAACTGCAGTCTAAAATAAGCTAGGGCCACCGGCAAGAGCCTGCAAGGGATATTCACCAGCAATCCATGATGCAAGGTCGAGAAAAATGCCACATGAACACTGCATCTCGGTAATCGCCCCCACATAACCTACTTTGCACCAATTGAAGGACAACTGGTCAAAGTCAAGTTGGATTGCCCCACAATAATTTCTGACTGGGCCTACACGTACCCTCAGTCCATCCCTCCATGATTCTATGATTTGGGCCAGTTGATGCATTCTGGTGCCGGAACGAAGCACCACCATCAGTTTACAGGAGCAAACTTGGGGTAGTCATTGTGGCCAACCAGGAGAGTAGTAATAAAACTGGACAGACCACACACACACAGTGTAGAGCCTAGTTTTGAAGAAACTTTTATAAAATGGGACAGAAGTGGACTGTTATGAACTTGTAACCAAATTTTCATTCGTGTGGACAAATTAACAACTTGACTATTATTAAAAGGCAAATAACAATTTGTGAAGCTTCTAGTGAGAACTGTAAAATACCAGTTGAGCACCCTACAAGCATGTTGACTCTAGCACGGAACAAATATATGCACGATATTAGCTTTCCAACAACAAAACGAAGTTGTTTGCAGTTAACAGTTGTACTATCAGCCCATGAAAATGATTGTTCAGGGTTGCTTAATTAGCAAAAGGAAAGCTGCGCAAAAGTGCACTTTACAAAACATAAAAGGCCACAGTTTGGTATCATCATTACACGACTCATGCTAGCTATATTATAATCCAGTTGCACGTGATTACCTGGCTATATTAGCAGCAACTAGCAACTGCCGAAGTTGGCAGGTGATGAGGATCCTAGATTTTCATCATCTTCTTCTATGATGAGTACAGCTATAAAAAGCACAGAAAAACCTAAATTATATCATAAGTATTACACGATCAAAATAGAACAATGACCCCAAAAGAATCATAAGGAATACACATGGATCGGAAGAACTTTTAAGGCAGGTCGAATTACTGGGCAAACAAATTGATCTTATACCTTGGCTGTATATTTTGTGGTCCCAATCAATGCCCAAAGTGTACCTTGCGCAGTAGCTTTCCCTTGGTATGAGGGGAGCTTAAACTATCGAGTATCGACCTCAATTTGGCCAAACTGCAGTTGCAAATGGTAAAAAAAAAAGGCCCTGTTTCTCTTTCTTGAGTTCCAGTCCAGCATCAAGTCTCAACAGCTCTCGTCCACCCACTGGTATTCTCCTAATAATTAAGTCATGCATTCCTTCTCCACTTTTGGTCTTTTAATTAATAGTAGAAGAAAAAATGAAGACAATGAGTTGGTTGTCTTCTTAATAAAAAGAATCCGTGACAAATTCAACTTGGAACAGAACTAAATAAGACTTGGCTGTCATTATTTAATACTCATTAGACATGACAATCAAGCAGTGGATTGTACTAACTCTGCAGTAATGAGCGCATAAGTGTTCATTTCGGGTTCAAATGGATTCATCAATGTGGGTCAAGAGAAAATGACGACAGTCTAAAGATGAAGACTGATTATATATTTATATTGTAAGTTTATAACAACTAACCACCGAATATGAGCACAGAGACGTAAACTAAAAACATAGGGAAGAGGTACAGTAGGGATTCCTCCAAGACAACTGTTACATTTAGAATCTCACTACCCAAAATGCACAAATATTATCAAGCGCAAAAGGGGGGGAAAAAGCATACGTTGAGATGGCAAAACTTCAGACAGATTATATGCTTTCTATAAAACCCTTTTCTAAAAAAAAAACTTCAGACAGATGGATGTACCTGTCCCATTAATTCCATCAAGAGGCTTCGATCGAATTAGCCATTTGGGTGTTTATCCAGAGAACAATCGGACTTGCCACCTGAAAACGAAATCCAAACATGCGCTCTTAGAACATTTGATGTTACGAGTCGCCACAAACTACCAGCGATGCTTATCGTAGAGATTGCGGTGGTACTGATTCCTCCAGCAACCGCCCAATCAGACATATTCAGACACGAAGACAAACTAGGCCACGTTCCTTCCTCGACGCCCAAAATTCTGCTCCCCGGTCCCCGCACAAAAACGGAGGTTAATTTTCCGCCGCGAATCTACCGGATTATCGGAGACCGCAGCGATCGAAACGAGCAGCTCCGACGATCCCAAACCGCACGAATCGTCCCAAACCGCAAATTCGAGCCGGATGCCTCCTTCTCGTTCCTTCACACCCCCGCCGCCCCCCCCCCCCCCCCCCCCCCCCCCCCCCCCCCCCCCCGCTTTACTTCCAGAACGGGTTTCATCAGAGCAAAAGCCTCCGAACGAACGAACCATCAGCACTGCTCGCCTGTCCTTAAAAAAGAAGCAACTCTCGAAAGAGTCGAACAATTTTAAATTTGATCAAATTTATGTAAAATAGTATTAATAATTATGCCACGAAATAAGTACCATCAGGGTACTTACGTAATATAATTTCATAATAAATATATTGGAGATATAAATGTTTTTGTATAAATTTGATCAAATTTATGTAAAATAGTATTAATAATTATGCCACGAAATAAGTACCATCAGGGTACTTACGTAATATAATTTCATAATAAATATATTGGAGATATAAATGTTTTTGTATAAATTTAATTAAACTTAAAATTGTTGGACTTGTTGAGAAACGGGAGTTGCATTCTTTTTTAGATGAACATATCACTAACAAGTAACGGGACACTGGTAGTAGACTGCAAGACGCATGCCCCGGCCTCTCGTCTTTGACTAGTTGGTTAATTAACTTAGTGTGATGGCGGCGCCTCACCCTGCTAGTGGGCTGGATTGTTTGGGTTTATTGGATTGGTTATTAAGTGGGCCTTACTGGTGTGGGTGGAAATGGATCCTAGCAGCTATTGGATTGGGTTGGGTTGGGTTGGGTATTCACTGAGTGCAGTTTGTGTACGGATCAGTGTGGATCGAGTGATGGGTTGAGTCCTCAGTTTCACGCAGCCGCCGCCCTCGACTCGACACCGGCCGTCTGCGCCGGCCGCCCTCCTCGCCGGCAGGCCGCACCGGCCGGCCTACCCGACGTTCGCGCTCCGCGCCGGCCACCCTATCCGCCATCCGTGACGGCCTCCCTTCGTGCCGGCCGCCCTACCCGCCGTCCGCGCCGGCCGCCCTCCGCCAAGCACAACACCAAGGACGACTGTTGGCTCATCATCGCTGGCAAGGTACCCCTCACTCCCGGATCTCGCCTCCAGTTCCTTCCTTTCATTATCAAATCATCGAAGCGTCTGTTTCCCCCTCCAATCGGACCTCCACCCTTTAATTTTGATTTCCCTCGGGATCTCAAGATTCTCCCCTTTTAGATTCTGATCCGGTGGGGGTAGGGTACGGCTAGGCCGGCTGGGAGCTGCAAGATCTGCCACCAAATCATGGATCTTTTGGACCAAACCTTAAACATGCTCAGTTGCTAGTACACCTTTTTTTGTAGAGACCAAGGCAAAAAAAATATCATGTTTTGGATTTCCTGCAGCCAGACAACCAGAACAAATAACGTTAAGTTTTGTGCATGTACTTGGCGGAGGTGCATGTACTTGAAAGAAAGATTATTGTGTGGTCATGCATGTGACTGTAAATAGGATTGGGGTTCCGTGCCTATTTTCATTTTTCATTCAGATTAGTGTCCTGTCTGCACCAATCCTGGTCTGGTCTGGTCTGTCCTTTAGAACACCAATCCTGAAGCTGCAGATCAATTTAAACTGTGATCTGAAGCAGTGCAACAAGTGTATTTCTAGGAAATAGATTGTTGTTTCATTGCTTTTATATTCTAAAAAGCTGATTCATTGCTTGTATAGTAGGATTTCAATCTTTGGAATGTCCTGATACTATGATTACTTAAAGGATAGCCTTATTTCTATGGCTGGACATTCTACAGGATTGGTGTTCTCTGTTTTAATTTAATTTGTGAGGGGTAGCCTTATTTGGAATGTCCTGATGCATTCATTTTAATTTTTATTCACTGTCCCTGATTTAGTCTTAACTGGTGGAATAAGGTATTTTGTCTCTTAAATAATACATGCATGGGAAAAAAATAGTTTTCTTTGTTGCCAAGATCATTGTGACCATATGGTAGAAACATCACATTTCCAATTCCATGACATAATATTTGCCATTTTTTCTACCTGCTGAAAGAATGAACTACCTGCTGAAAGAATGAAACAATGAACAACTTTAGCTATTTAAGTTAGCCTGTAGTTCTCTTGTTTTGCCTGTAGATCAGGGTGCATTGCTGTTCATTTTTTTCTAGTTCAGTGTATTTTGTATGTTCTGATGGTAGCATTATAATGTGCACCAGAGATATTTATTTTACTGAATATGTAGCCGTGATGACACACCTGCTTTCCTGTATTGAAGCATGATGATTTTGCTCTGCACTTGTATTGCTGCAGAATAAGTCTATTTAGAGTATGGTCTGTTAGTCTTTTTTGCTGCTATATTAATATTTTCTTTTTGCAGAATACTCTGTAGCTTGTTTACACAGTCTGCCTCATTATACCAATGTGCTATAGATATTTGCTTCCAACAGTCTATGTCTTGTGCTGAGATCGTTTTTCAACGATTTGCAGAACCCAGCGAAGAATAAAGTGATCAACTGTGATGCTGCACTCAAAAGCTTGTTTGGTGGGAGGGACAAGGTTGGGATGCTGGAGATCCCAAAGCTACTGAACCCTAACTTCATGAAGAACTAACAGAAGCAACAGATGGCACCAACGATGGAGCTTTCGTCTAAGACTTTATTGAATGGCCTCTTTTGTGATCCAGTAGGTAGTTAAGCCAAAGTTGTGTGATGGCGTCAAGAATTCGTATTTGTGTTCACCTGTTGGGTTTGGGGCGTGATGCATGTAAAAAGGATTCCCAGTGTTATCGCTACTCTTGTGATGTGGGAAATGTTAGTCTGCTGATGGCACATCTTAATCGAATGTTTATGCCTGTCTTATTGCAGTGAAAATGTGAAATGATTTGTGATCAAGCATCTTAGTCTGCTGATGTCATTAACCATGTTAATGCTCATGTCATCATAAAACAGAGGCATGTGCTGACATATCTTTGCTTTCGCAATTAAATTTTTTTAATCGTGCAAGTGCAGTCTGAGAAGGAACGCCCCCATGTGAGCCTCCTTGGGCTGCCCGGCAGTCAAGCAGACTAAGGAGGCCTGCCTGAGAAGCAACGCCTCCTGCTGCAGCTGCAGTTTGGTGGTCGCTCGCCGCACACCAAACTATGGTTTTACAATGGGTTGAAACTATAGTTGTGGGGGTGGATTGATATGGTATATAGGATAATATAATATCATAGTGGGGTGAATTGGTTTTTGTAATTGATGGATTGGAGTGGGGTGGATTTATGTTTTATACAATAATGACACGGATTGGTTTGGGTTCAGGTTGGGCTTCAGCCCACTAGCAGGGTGAGATGGCGTCGTGGCCTAATTTTTCTGGTCGTTGGTCTCATGGGGGGTGAAGACGGAGACCGTACCAAGTAGGCAAGTACTGACCGGCCGCCGTTTTTTGTGCAAGTGGATGCACGTGTGTGGTGGACGATGACGAAACAGAAAGGCTGGTCGTGGGGCGGCTATCGAATTATCAGAAATATATACAGGCTGTTCGATCGCATCCGCAACAAAAATTCTCGATAGCCTGTCAGTCCACTTGGGTCCTTGGTGATTTTCTTTCATTTTAGGAAAATATAATATTTTCCGGTCTTTCTAATTAAGGGGTGTTTGGATCTATGTGCTAATGCCCCAAAGTGCTAAACTTTAGCACTAGACTGTGTTCAAACATGAGTGCTAAACTGCTAATAGGTGAGCTAAACTTTAGCCAACACTCAAAAACTTTAAAAGGGGGGATGAATGCTAAATGCTAATAGATGCTAAAGTTTAGCACTCAAGTTTAACTCATGCAAATAGTCCCTCAGCAACTTGAGAGAGAAGGAACTCATGCTAAACTTTAGGTCATCAAATCCCTTTCATATTTAAGCTTTGGGCATTCTGGCATCTAGCAATCTGGCTCCTCCCAACGATTGATCCATGCCTGAAGAAGAGGAAGAAGAGGAAAATAAGTCTCTCCTCTAAATTTACATCATAAGTCAGTTTTAATGGAGGTTTCATGAAGGGTTAAATATCATCAATTTTGCTGACATGGTAAGGAGAAAAAGAAGAATGGAGTTTCATGGGATGTGAGGAGAATTTCATTACCATAAAATTCATCTGGCACAGTAACCTAGTATTCAATCTAGATAAATGTGTCATGAAACGTGTACCGAGACTGGTCTAAAGAAGTGCTCGTGAGAAACACCCCACTTGGATTTTTAATTTCCACGTATTGGTAACCAATCCATCGCATCCTTTCGAACGAAGGGCAAGTGTACATGTCCAAGTTTAGCGGTGGTTGTAGTATTAAACAAGAATGCATGAGGCACGTGGATCTGGCTATCCTGGCGAGTTTGACACGTACGCTCGATCTCTGGTCTCTGGGGTTGACCCTGGGATGAGGTCAGAGTTGGTGGAGCACTACTATTGTAATATAAGCTTTCCAGCCGTGGCGCAGTTCGTTATTCGATCACGTGCGCACGAGATGGCCGGCGCCACACCGCAGACTCAGCGCGCGCGGTGTGGTGGGCTCGGTCTGACTTTTTCCTTCGCTCGGCGGTCGCCCCGGGGCCCGGGTGGTGGATCGACGACCGACACCGACACGTTCGGCTGGTGGTGCAGCTCTCTAAGAAAAGTAGTAGCTAGGAAATTAACGTAGGTACCCGTGCGCCGCTGACTTGTGGCGGTGGTGGTGACGGAGCGTCCGGTCGACTTTTTCCGTGTCGTCGTCCGTGCACGCACGCACCCGTGGTGCTATGATCATCTAAGCCTTGCATTGTGGCACATCGTGGAGCACGCGTACACGGTCAACTCAAACACAGGTCGTTCTCCTGGCTAGCTTTTTTCCTTCTGGAGAGTCGTAGTGTCTGCCTGTGGCTACCGCGACGACCGGCATCTCGTTTCACGGGTCAACGCGGGGTTATATTCGTTCAAAAAAGATCTAGTGAATGCAACCTGTTTTTTTTTTTTTGAGAGAGAGACTATTGCCGTTGTATGTTAGAAGCGACGGCGAACAAAACGATGAAACCAACAAAAATCAAATTTCAAGAGACACAAGGATTTAATGTGGAAAACCCCTCCAATGCGAAGGGTAAAAACTACGGGCGCCAGCCAGCAAGAACTTCACTATATCGGGTGTGTGTTTACAACGCCTAACGGCGGCTTACAAGAGGAATAATCGAATTGATGTTCACCGATGAAGCCTATGGGTTATATATATAGGAGAGTCATATGGTCTCCATTAAGTATTTTGGCTTGCGACAAAGCCCCTTTAAATGCAAAATTCAGGTGGGGGATGCTCTCCCCCCGGTGACCGTCAAAAAAAATGTGGGATTAAAAGTTAACACCCCCATGAGCCTTTGGGATTTATTTGGAATAACTGAAATACTTAATTGGTCAAGCCCAAATTCCAACAATTTTCCACCAGAATTTGGATCACAATATAACATACTCCACCTTGAGACAAATTCCTTCTTGTAGCATATTAAAATCATCACATGGACACAACAAAGAATAGAAGTTCTGGCGCCAAATAGCCTCTTGGGCTAAGCTGTCAAACCAACTAAGTTTCAGCAAAACTCAAACATAGCTACAAGAACTGGTTTAGTCATCATATCAGCTGGATTATCATGAGTACTGATTTTGCATACCTTCAATTTACCTTGTGAAATAACATCACGAACATAATGGTACTTGACATCAATATGCTTTGTCCTTTCATGAAACATATGATCTTTGGTGAGGCAAATAGCACTTTGACTGTCACAGAATAGATCAATGCAAGAATCAACTCCACACAGCTCAGCAAACAAATCTTTCAGCCAAACTGACTCATTGCACGCTTCAGCAATAGCCATATATTCTGCTTTTGTGGTAGACATAGCAATAACAGGCTGCAAAGTAGCCTTCCAACTCACAGCACAACTGCCAACAGTGAACACATAACCTGTGAGTGACCTGTGCCTATCCAAATCAGCAGCATAATCTGAATCCACATAACCAATGAGTCCCTGATCAGTTCTCCCAAACTTCAAACAAGAATCTGCTGTTCCTCTGAGGTACCTGAAAATCCACTGAACTGCCTTCCAGTGTTCTTTACCAGGATTAGACATGTATCTGCTAACCAAACTCATAGCATATGATAAATCTGGGCGAGAGCAGACCATGGCATACATCAAAGAACCAACAGCACTAGAATATGGGACTTTTGACATGTATTCAACATCTTCATCAGAACTAGGACACTGAGCGGCTGACAATTTAAAGTGAGGTGCAATAGGAGTACTAACTGGCTTTGAATCAAGTATATTAAAACGCTAAAGAACCTTGTTAATGTAATTATGTTGACTAAGAAATAATAAACCAGATTTTCTGTCTCTAGTAATCTCCATACCTAGAATTTTCTTAGCAACACCAAGATCCTTCATATCAAATTCACTACTCAACAATTTCTTTATTGTAGTGATTTCTTTTCTGCTCTTGGCAGCAATAAGCATGTCATCAACATATAACAGCAAGTATATAGGTGATCCATTAAAAATCTTAATGTAAACACAGCTATCATATTCAGATCTTTTAAAACCATGTAACAACACAAATGAATCAAACCTCTTATACCACTGATGAGGAGACTATTTCAAACCATATAAGGACTTCTTCAATTTGCAAACATAATTTTTCTTGCCTGGCACTATGAATCCTTCTGGCTGATCCATGTAAATTTCCTCCTCAAGCTCTCGATGCAAAAATGCAGTCTTCACATCTAACTGCTCAAGCTCAAGATCATGCATAGCAACAATACTAAAGAAAGTTCGAATTGAACTATGCTTCACAACTGGAGAGAACACATCATTATAATCAATACCAGGAATCTGACTGAAACCCTTTGCAACTAACCTTGCCTTAAATTTTAGAGGCTCACTAGGAAACAAACCCTCCTTTCTCTTGAAGACCCATTTGCAGCGAACAGACTTCTTTTTCTCAGGTAAACTCACAATCTCCCATGTGTCATTTTTCTCAAGAGACAGCATCTCCTCCTGCATAGCTGAGATCCACTTCTCCTTATTAACAGAATCAACGGCTTCAGAATATGTTGCTGGCTCACAAGCATCCTCCACCTGTTCAGCACAACTCAAAGCATAATAAGTCAGATTACACTCCTCAATTAAACGGTTTGGAGGTCCACAACTCCTCTTTGATCTGCGAAAAGCAATAGGTAAATCTACATCCTTCTCATGCTGCAAATCAGACTGTGAAACTAGAGGTGAGTGCTGAACAGTATCAGGAACACTATCTGAAATATCATTACCAATAATTTCATTTTCCTGGTCATCCATAAGCTCCACCTGCACACTAACTTGTGGCTGCAATTTTTCAACTAAAGTATCATCTGTGGACAGACTGTCAATAAACATCACAGACTCATTGAAAACAACACTTCTGCTCATGAAAGTCTTTTTAGTTTCAGGATTCCACAATTTATATCCTTTAACTCCCGAACCATAACCAAGAAACAGAAATTTAATAGCTCTAGGCTCTAATTTTCCATTATCAACATGAGCATAAGCAGTGCAGCCAAAAACTCTCAAGTGTGAATAATCTGCAGGTGTACCAGACCATACCTCAATAGGAGTCTTCTTGTTGAGTGGAATAGAAGGCGACCTGTTGATCAAATAGCATGCAGTATTAGCAGCCTCAGCCCAAAAACGCTTGTTCATGCGGGCGTTGGACAGCATGCAACGAGCCTTCGAGATAATGGTCCTATTCATGCGCTCGGCCACACCATTCTGCTCCGGAGTGTATGGGATGGTGTGATGCGTAACAATGCCTTCTTTTCTGCAATAATCATCAAAAACATCCGAACAAAATTCTCCACCATTATCAGTGCGAAGCACCTTAACCTTCCTCTCAGTTTGACTTTCTATCATAACTTTCCACTCTGTAAAAGCAGCAAAAGTATCATCTTTGTTTTTTAGAAAATAAGGTCAGACTCTTCTAGAGTAATTATCAATAATGGTAATTATATAACGAGCACCACCATATGAAGGCTTACGGGAAGGACCCCACAAATCAACATGAACATAATCAAGTGTACCTTTTGTGGTACGAACAGAGGTATTGAATTTGACCCTCTTGTGCTTACCAAATACACAATGCTCACAGAACTTCTTGCCACTCAGAATGCAGCCATCCAGGAGGTTTCTCTTCATCAATTCTGCCATACCGAGTTCACTCATGTATCCAAGATGCATATGCCAAAGGTCAGTCTTACTAGGTTCAGCATTAGCAACATTAGCAGCAGAAACAGAACCATGCAAAGTACAACCTCTGAGAACATATAAATTTGAAGGATTTAGATCACCCAGCAAACATACAAGAGAACCTTTAGATACCTTCACAACTCCACCTGAACCGGTGTATTTGAGTCCTTCTTTATCAAGTGTGCTCAACGAGATCAGATTTCTTTTCATCCCTGGTATGTGCCTCACATTTTTCAGTGTGCGAATCATGCCATCATGGGTCTTGATCTGAACAGAGCCAATGCCAACAATCTCACACGGGTTATCATCTCCCATGCGCACAAAATCACCATTCTGCAAAGACTCATAGGAACTGATCCAATCTCTGTTAGTGCAGATATGAAAGGAACATGCAGAATCAAGAATCCACTCATCATGACCAGCAACACAACCAGCAAAGACAACCAAACAATCTGACTCAGAGTTTTCACCAGCGGAAGCAACACTAGCCTTACCATCAGATTTATTTTTCCTCTTCTCCTTATTCTGCAATTTCCAGCATTCCTCAATCATATGAGATTTCTTCTTGCAGTACTTACAAAATAATTTCTTCTTGGGACCTTTAGACTGGGAGCGGCCTCTACCGTCATTGCTCTTGCTATGATCGTTGTTGTCGCTGGATGATCTTTGCTCTGATCTGCCTCTAACATGCAAGGCGTCGTCCCTTGAGGACGATCCATCTGTCTGCACCATGCCTTTCATCTTCTCCTTAGACTGGAGTGCCTCACAAACTTCCGCAAGGGTTAGTTCATCACGGCTTAATAGTATGGTGTCACGAAAACTTGCATAAGAACTTGGCAAAGAGCATAATAAGAGAAGACCTAAGTCCTCATCTTCATACTTAACCTCCATCGACCCTAGGTCAGCAACGATCTCCTTGAAGACAGATAGGTGACACATCACCGAATCACCCTCCTGCATCTTAAGCGTATACAGCTTCAACTTCATATGCAATTTACTGGTAAGATCCTTCGACATGCAGATCGATTCCAGTTTTAGCCACAATTCTGCAGCAGTCTTTTCCTGCAGCACTTCTTGCAGAATATCATTAGATAGATGAAGCTGAA
This sequence comes from Panicum virgatum, assembly GCF_016808335.1. Taxonomy (NCBI): domain Eukaryota; kingdom Viridiplantae; phylum Streptophyta; class Magnoliopsida; order Poales; family Poaceae; genus Panicum; species Panicum virgatum. Next base: position 6,499,265 of record NC_053145.1, read on the forward strand.
TAAGAGAAAGAGCCTTACGGTCCACTCATCCTTCTTCTTCTTCTTCCCGAATTTTTCCAGCGCCTCATCAAGATCATTGGTTTGCGCCAGAATAGCTCTCATCTTGACTTGCCACAGCGAGAACCTCGTCTTGTAGTCCAACATCGGTAGATCATACTTCATCGACGCCATCACGAAACCCTAACTTGAAACCACGGCTCTGGTACCGCTTGTTAGAAGCGACGGCGAACAAAACGATGAAAACAACAAAGATCAAACTTTAAGAGACACAAGGATTTAACATGGAAAACCCCTCCAATGCGAAGGGTAAAAACCACGGGCGCCAGCCAGCAAGAACTTTACTATATCGGGTGTGTGTTTACAACGCCTAACGGCGGCTTACAAGAGGAATAATCGAATTGATGTTCTCCGGTGAAGCCTATGGGTTAGATATATAGGAGAGTCATATGGTCTCCTCAACTTCTCCTAGCAATGTGGGATTAAAAGTTTGCACCACATGGGCCTTTAGGATTTATTTGGAATAACTGAAATACTTAATGGGCCAAGCCCAAATTCTAACAATCTCCCACCAGAATTTGGATCACAATATAACATTGTAATGCATGCATCTTATCAAATGCATCAACATCAATCGATAGCTATGTGTAAAACCTCAAGTCTTCGCCGATAGGGAGTAGAGGATTGCACGACTGGCCTAAAACCTCGAGACTCCCATCAAGTCGTAGGTTTTTGTTGAGTGAGACGGTTGGCATTCCTATGCATGCATACATGCATTTTGTCAAAGGTGTTCGTTGACGTTCTGATTCATGCACACCGGTGCTTTTGTGCTAACCGCGACATCCTTTGCCGATGGAGTATAGGCAGACCCACGACTATCTAGTCGTTCTTGCTACTAATAGTCGCGCCACTTCTAATTAGGGAAAATCCATTTCACTACCCACATCAGCAGTTTACTTTGTTCGCTTAACTCAAGAACATAATCTAGGGTCAACTTACTTCATCAAACTATTTCAATTAGTCTACCATATTATACTAAAAATGCGATTTGTTATTTTTGTGGGAGCTAGATAACATGACACCCTATTAGATAATTATATCAAAAACTTTAATGGTTATTTTCATAGGTTAGTAACATTTGATACGAGATGGACCCTAGAGATACAACTTTCTTCTGTGCACGCACGCACGTGCATGCATCCCTGCACCGCGTCCGCGTACCAGCTGGATCCGATAAGAACCACGGCCGACATCTCTCGATCGATGGGGGGGGGGGGGGGGGGGGGGGGGGGGAACTAATTCGGCGAGGCCCGACGACGACGACGCAAGCGATGATGCGATGCGGAACGAGAGGAGCGGAGACCAGAAAGGTTGGGTGACGCGGGCCAGCAGGAACCTGCGAAAGTTCATTCCTCCCGGCGGGTCAAGGTCCAGCGCCGACGGCACCACCACCACCACCACTGGCCGTATTCTCGCCCGCCTCGCCTTTCCTCCCTCCCCAAACGATCTTTTGGACTCGCTCGCCGCACTCGCAGCCGCCGCCACCAAAAAGGGAGGGCCCACCCGTGACCGGCCTGCGCTGGGGATCGTCGCGGCTCGGCACCCTTTCAGCCTTGTCGCCTTGCTCCCGTCTCTTGACACGTGTGCGGGGTGCCCGGCTTCCGGTGCGGTGCGTCGTCCTCGGACACGGGACGGTGCACCAGCGAACCCACCCGCACCCGCACCCGCACCCATGCGCGTCACGTGGAATCCACTACACGCTGTCCACTCCTGTCTGCCACCGCGCCGCAGAGTTTACGGCAGCAGGCAGCAGGCAGCAGCTGTGCGGTGGTGAACGACTTCGCTTTCCTGTCGACTAAGCCGCACTTAGTAAATGAATACAAATCATCGACGCAAATTTAATCGGAATTTATAAACCTTTGGCGTATCCTTGATAAAATGACTTGTGCAGAGAAGTAGCGAAGCCGGCTCGTTCAAAAAGCCAATTCCACAACAGTGACCGTAGGTCGTAGCAAACTGTTCATCTCGCCGAACTTTTCGTGATCCTTCATTGCAAGTGGGGGCTAGATACCGACGTAGATCCAGGTACGGAGCTATACCGGTCACTGTTGCCGGCTTGCTGCCTCCAATTTCCAACCGTCCCATGACCGGCTTGCACTGTGCAAGCTGGACTGTCACGTCGCAAAGGAAGAAGTTCTCGTGCATTGTCGCCTCGGTACTCGACCACAAGGTTCTCATGCATTGTCATTTTCGCAAAGGAAAAACTTGCAGGAGCACTAGCGCACTGCTATATCACCTATGAGATCGAAGACACTACAAGGTCCTCTAGCGTCACAAGATTACTACGATTTCAGCAAGACTCTCTACTAGCTACTACGAGCAGCGGAGTAGGGCTACGTACGCCAACGTGTACATATACGAGCATACAGAGCAGCGGAGACCGCAGGATACTTCTAAGGGTAGTCTTAGTGGAAAATGTTATAGTACAATTATTAAATTTGTAAAATTGGTGACCGAAACAGTGAAGTGTTATGTATGACTCTTCTTTTCTCTTCTACAATGTTAGCAAATTTAATATCATACTACTTCCACTAATAACAAGATTCTTACCGTCAACAACAGAGCTGTTGTACTGGACCACGACGCAGTACTACACGAAAGACGTGACGACCAATCAACGTGACCCGGCGGCGAAATACCGGACGAGCGATTGCGGCGGCGCGTGAGTTCACATGTGCCCGAATTGTGGCCCGACAGGGACGTCGTCGCGTAACTCCAGATCTTTCTTTTTTTAAAAAAAAATTGTTGCAGGTGCAGAGGATTAGGTCCAGTTCAAGACTGCTGACTCGGCATATGTGTTTTTTTAGTTTGGACACAATGGTACGGAGTACTACCGTGGTTAATCACGTTGAGGTCGCCCTCAAGAAAAAAAATCACGTTGAGGACGCCAGCGATCGAGCTCACCTGGGCAGATTTGTTGGTGGTATAATTTTGTTCATCAGAGTTTATGTTTTTGACTACCTACATGTGCTTGCATGACACATTCGTCAGGCTCTACACCGTCGATCACCACTATGCTGCAACCTGGTACTAGAATTCATAAAAAAAGCACCAACTAACCAACAATCTTTCTGTAATATATGGATAAATAGTAATCTTCATACTAATTAAACACAACAAATACATCCGTTGCGAGAGTAGTATATGGATGATCATGTGAGTCTCCAACTCATGACAGATGCTAGTATGAATTGTACATTTGAGTCACCAACTCATGATAGATGCTAATTGAATTGTACATTGACAACGGACCTTCACTCTATTTGGCTGACTGTGGTTAGTAACTGGTGCTGATTTGTTGTGAGAAAAAATACTGCTGGCTGGCTGATGACTGGTGCTGATTGGATGGTTGACTGACAAGCTAGTCGAACATTGTGTTTGTCAATTTTTAATATATTGGTGTATTAGTATCTTGGCTTAGAGGAAATGACAATAAAAATGCTCATTACTAGCCTAACTTATTACGTGTTTAGAGACGGATCACCGCAACTTAATTTATTACTTGGTAGTAACGTTATCTCTTTCACATTGAACCTTAAACAAAATACTGAGACACCATCGCCAACTGATGCCCGAAACTCTGACGTGAACAAGCCAAGTTCTGCCGATTCTCCCTAACGGGCGGTCAGGTCCACGGTCCTTTGCGTGAGCTTTACCCAACTCTCTAACCTTTTCGCTGTCCAGAGCCTAAAACAAAGAGCGTTTCCAGTTTCACCTGCACTCTCTAGAAGGGAATTCACAAGTGACAAGCCTGCGCCGCCAGTCAAGAACAGCTTCTGGTTACGACCTAAAACCTCGCCAGGGGTCATAAATTAAAAAATGGTGCAACATTGACCCGTGCGGCGAGCACTATGGGAGTCTGCCCCAGAGAAAGAATGTTTTGGTCAGAATTAGGCAAAGCCACAGCCATTTTACTTGTTGACAGTTCCCCAGGTTTGATTGGGGGCTAGTTTGTCCCGGGCGTCTGGAGTCTGGACAGCCAGTTTTGTTGCTCACCAAACAAGAAAGCCCAGCCACAAAAAAGAATGGACGAACAATCTTACCTGACTTAAACTAGATGAGCCACTACGAAGGAAACACTACACAAAACAAGGAACAAAATTCCAGACAGATTTGAAAAAGAAGAGACGGAAAAAAAAAGAAGGCTAATCGTGCCAGCTAAGTGCTCCAAGCTGTAGGCTCCAAAAGGCGGGTCAAGAAGTCGGTCCCCCTCACTCCCCCAGCAGGAAAACCCAGGGGCATTTCCGACAAACCGGAGCAAGTTGGCGCGACCCCCTTTCGCTAATTCTTTCTTTGAACAGAATCCCTTTCGCTAATCCGCCCCCCGAATCTTGTAAGCATCCGGTGTATTTTCTTGACCCCGGGGGCATCCACCAATCCACCGCCACCCAATCCCGGCGACCGTCGTCATCAACTCATCACCGTCTCCCCCGCTCGTCCGCCTCCGCGGGCCGACATGCCTTTCCGAGCTCAAAGCTCACCCGCCTGCCTCCCACCCATCCGTGACAAAATTACTAAAGAAACGTCGCGGTCGCCGGCCTGTCCGTCGACCGTCGCGTCGTCGCGCCTGCTGGTCCAGCACCCTCCACTCCCCTTCGTCTTCGTCGTCCTCCTCCGGTCCTCCCCCGATTCTCCCACCACATCCGCGTGCCCGAATTCCACGGCCCCCGTCCCGTTTGTTTATTGGGTCCCAGGCCAGCTGCTGGTTCGCGGCGCGACCGGGGCACCGGGCGTGTGCGCGGGTGACGGTGACGTGGGCTCCTCCGTCTCCGATCCCCTCTCCTTCCCCTCCTCGTCTCCCGCTTTCCAGAGACCGGCAGGCAGAGGACGGACCATTCTATTCTGTACTCCCCTAGTCCTCGAGTCCCCTCCAGGGTTTACGTTTTCGTTTTTAAAAAAAATTTCGGTGGCCACCGAAAACGGTATACCGGCCGAAATTTCGCGGTTTTCCGGTAATTTCGACCGGAAAGAGCTCTCAAATTCAAAATTCCGAAATTTCGGTTTTCCGGCCGGAATTTCGTTGCATTTTACCGGTATTCCGTTGCTTTTCACCGAAAAATGATGGAAACCGTCGGAAAATGATGGGAAGTGATCTCAAATTCAAAATTTCGAAATTTCGGTATACCGGCCGGTTTTTCGGTGCATCTCACCGGTTTTTCGGTGCTTTTCACCGAAAAATGATGGAAACAGTTGGAAAATAATGGGGAAATTATGTATTTATGAAAAGAAATTGAAAATTTTGGGGAGTTTGTCTATATTGATAGATTATAATGCACAATATATAAGAAACTCCAGCACACAATGAGAAATACGAAAACGAAACACATAATTCATGTCCAAAGTGCACACGTACTTAGTCCAAAGTACAAAGTCTATTAAAATTATTACAATTAAGTCCATAGTCCAATTAATACAACACATTGCAATTTGGTTTTTAGCCCATTTAAACCGGTTTTCAGTTAATTGAATTTGAAAATCGGAGTTGGAACAACTCGTCATTTCATGTGTAAAATTTTATTTTCTCTCTCTAACTTTGTTGGGATTTTGGTTTGTTATGATTTGTGTGACATGCCCATGAAGTTTCACCTTCGTTCATTTTGTGGTTTGCAAGTTATGCGATTTTCCTGACTTAGGTTTATAACACTAAAACGTAGACTGTTACATGCGCGAGCAGAGGGAGAGCGTGGGTGAGCGCGCGGGAGAGGGAGGAAGGAGTGGGTGAGGCCGTTGGTCACGAGGAGTGAAAGGGGAGTGGATATTTTCTTAATGGGTTAACGGGTCTGTAACGGATATGAACCCAAATCATCAATTTAACCTAACAAATCAATTTAGATTTGAATGATTTCAAATGCTATTAGCTAATAAAAACCTCTAGTTTTTTATCATAATTTTTGCTGATTTTTTTAATGGTTATTTATATATTTTTGAAAATTTTTTAAATTCGGAACGAAAAATTCCGAAAAACACCGAAAAACCAAAAACCGGTGAAGACCGAAAACAAAAAATACACCGAAATTTCGGCGGTATGCCGCCGAAATTTTAAACCCTGGTCCCCTCTCTATATATTGCGGCTCGTCCCCCGGCCATAGCCCTCGCACGCTCAGGCATTCCTACTCCCAGCTTCTGCCCTCCTCTCTTCGTTCTCTCTCGTCTCCTCTTCTCGATCGAGCGCTCGATCTGCGGCCCTGTTGTTGACCTGCGAAACGCCGGCCTGAGACGTCGAAGCGGGCGTGGTGACCAGCAGATGGATCCATGGATCAGCAGCCAGCCTTCTCTGAGTCTTGACCTGCACGTCGGCCTGCCGCCGCTCAGCCGCCACCAGGCGCCGGTCGCCTTGGCCAAGCCCAAGGTGCTCGTCGAGGAGAACTTCCTGCAGCCTCCAAAGAAAGAACCAGAGGTACGGGCACGATCCCCGATGGCGTGACTGATCTCGATTGATTGTAGCTAGCAGCAGCCTCCGTGTTTGATTTGATTGATGAGCTGCCCACGACTACGATCGAGTCCAACTGACGGATCCCGTGTGTGCTTGCTTGGGACGCGCAGGTCGCGGCCCTCGAGACGGAGCTCCAGCGGATGAGCGAGGAGAACCGGCGCCTGGCCGAGGCGCTCACGGCGGTGGCCGCCAAGTACGAGGCGCTGCGGAGCCAGTACACGGAGATGGTCGCCGCGGGCGCCGCCACCACCACCGGCCCGTCCTCCGCGTCGGAGGGCGGGTCGGTGTCGCCGTCGCGGAAGCGCAAGACGAGCGAGAGCCTGGACACCGCGGCGGCGGCGCCGGGCGCGCAGCAGCACCCGCACGGCCTGCACGGCGGGCAGCACCCGGGCGCCGCGGCGCCGCCGGACCAGATGGAGTGCACCTCCGGCGAGCCGTGCAAGCGCATCCGGGAGGAGTGCAAGCCCAAGGTGTCGAAGCTGTACGTGCACGCCGACCCGTCGGACCTGAGCCTGGTGGTGAAGGACGGCTACCAGTGGCGCAAGTACGGGCAGAAGGTGACCAAGGACAACCCCTGCCCGCGGGCCTACTTCCGGTGCTCCTTCGCGCCGGCCTGCCCCGTCAAGAAGAAGGTGCAGCGGAGCGCCGACGACAGCACCATCCTGGTGGCCACGTACGAGGGCGAGCACAACCACGTCCAGCCCCCGCCGGCGCCGTCGCAGCAGGCGCACGACGGCTCGGGCGCCAGCAAGAACGCCGCGAAGCCGCCGTCGCCGCCGAGGCCCGCTGCCGCCGCCGCCCCGGCGACGCCTCACCACCCGCAGCTCCTCCACCACCAGCAGCAGCAGCAGCAGCAGCAAGACGTCGTTGCGGCGATGAGCGGCGGCGGGGAGCCCGTGGGCGCGGCGGCCGCGGCGGCGTCGGAGCTGATCCGGCGCAACCTGGCGGAGCAGATGGCGATGACCCTGACGAGGGACCCCAGCTTCAAGGCGGCCCTCGTCACCGCGCTGTCCGGCCGGATCCTCGAGCTCTCGCCCACCAAGGATTAACATACCATCACCATCACACGAGATTCTTCTTGGTTGCTCAGATTTTCTCGCAGCCATGGTCAACTGTTGTTGGCCTTCCTCTGCTCACTGTTCTGGCAAAACAGCGAGAACACTGGACATGAGGATCTGCAGTTCGGCATCAGGAATTCAGGATCAACCGCGCCGCGCGCATCCGGACATGGCGCGGACCGAAGATCATCACGGCGGGTGGTCTGATCGGCCGGCGAGATGGTCGAGTTTAGCAGATCGAAAATAGCACAGGAAACAACATGAAACTGTACAATCCTTATAGGCAAAAAACATTGTTCGCCCATTTTTGCTTGATCAAATGAAATCAATATTTTTTTTTTGAAGAAAGGTTTCCCCGCTTTACTCCAGTGGAACAAAGCATACAAGGTTCATAGGTTCAAAATATTACAGTTCAAAGAAACGTATTCGAAGCGTGTCCGCTGAAGGAACAGAGATCAAATACGCTAAATGCCATAGTAGAAACCGAAACAGGTAGCAACTCAGAAGCCTCAGAAGTGCCCCTGGAGACCTCCCGCGATGTGACCAATTTTGACGACATTGGAACCAATGCTGATTGTGTATGTGTTCTCGGTATCTCCCAGCTTTCTCCCATCAGACGTAGTGGTTGAAGACTTTTCGCCAGCACCTCGCCGATCACCCACTTGAGTCTCTCTTCTCCTCCCGCCTGACACAGCGGCAGCCAATTCTTCAGCGTCTGCACCAATTTGCTCAGCACCATCCTCTCGTCCCTCCATTTCTTTTCCTGAAAACAAAGATCATTTCTCAGTTTCCATAAGCTCCAAAGAAGAGCAGCACTACAAGTGTTTAAAACACTATTTTTCTTCTCGCTCACCCACCACCTAGCAACAGATTCAAAATCTGCCCCAATCTGAATACCAAGTATCTCGGAGAGGTGGTTCCGGCTTACTCTAGCCACACAGCAATCAAAAAATAGATGTTAGAACAGACAAGAAGGGTCTTCAACCTTTTGTCTTTTGGCTAGATTATTTCTAGTTAGAGTTTTATTGTTGGTCAGAAGCCAAAGAAAAATATGTATCCTAGGTGGCACATGTAACTTCCAGACCACCGGTGTGTAGACAGGTTGAATACCCCTAAAACTCACTGTGTTGTACATAGATTGCACAGAAAACTTGCCACTGGAGCTAAAGGTCCAGACAATGGAATCACAATCATTTGTGTAAGTAATAGATTCTGCAATGGCAACCAGGCTCATCCATTCTTGCATCATAGCGTTGTTAACCCATCTTCTAAAGGAGATTTTCAAATCAGACCCATCCCAAACGTCTGCTATGCTCACATTCTTTTGATCAGCAATGATATATAAATTCCAAAACTGGGTAGCTAGGCTACAGTTACCAAACCAGCAATCCTCCCAAAATCTAATGGACTTCCCATCACCTATGTTCCACCTCACACCCAATTGGGCAGCCTTGCAGGTCCAAAGAACTCCCTTCCAAAAAGAGGAAGCACCAATCACAGGGCAATAGAAAATATTTGGGTTGTTATTATATTTGTAATCAACTATCTTTTTCCAGATCACATTATCATTCAAATGATATCTATTAATCCAGGAGGCTAATAAACAAAGATTCATGTTACCAATATCAGGGATACCCAGCCACCATGTTCTTTTTTAAGGGAAAGGCTTTGCCAGTTAGACAGATGGTACTTATGCTTACCATCTGAGTCATGCCAAAGAAAGTTGGCCATTTGTGAGTTAATACTCTCCACAGCCTATTTTGGGAATTTGATTACTGATAGGAGGTAAATAGGAATGCTTGCCAGGCAGGATTTGAGCAAAGTTAATTTGCCTGCACTAGATAACAATTTTCCCTTCCACCCTGCTACTCTTTTAATCATTTTGTCAACCACAGGTTGAATATCCTCTCTTCTAAGTTTAGAGTAGTGCAAAGGAACTCCCAAGTATTTGATAGGAAAAGAGCCTATATTACAGCAAAAGAGTCTAGCCAGGTTGTTTTTCTCTTCAGGCATATTCAGGGTCAGTAGATCACTTTTATGATAGTTGATTTTCATACCAGAAAAGGTGTTCAAAACACGCAAGCAAAAACTTAAAATGTTTGGCTTGCTGTAAATCATTCTTTAAAAAGAGAAGAATATCATCTGCATATTGCAGATTGATGATCCCTCCCATCTGGACTTAGGAAGTAAATCATTCTTTTGAAATCAATATATTTTTCTCCCTCCATTTCAAACGTGATACAGTTACCACCGGTGTGTTTGAATGGATTAGTAAAATTTAGTCTTTTGGGATTGATTAATTAACAGATTCAATTAAACTAATCAGGAGCTGTGTGGGCGAGACTGAGCAGTGGGCCACCCACCATTAGGTTTAATGGTGATCTTCCTCGGTCTTATCCATAAGCAGATGGTGGCCTACTACGCTGCAGGACCGGACTAGACGGCTAGTCCAAGACGCTTGCTGCCGAGAAGCGGGTTTGAAAAGTAGGCGACCCGGTCGGATGGGCCCACGAGGAAAGTCCCTCGTCCCCGCGGCGGGGCCGGGTTGGCCTTGGCCGTGACCCACGTGCGACGTTGTGTGCTGTGGTGTTGACCGTGCGTACCTCGCCGCGGCGGGACCGACCGGGAAGGAAGCCGGGTGGAAACGCAAGGCCGCCGCGGCGCCGTGGCCGGGGAAGCCGGTCAAACACGTGCGGTCGGCGGGTCCGCTGCTCCACGACCCGGCCGGCCCCGCCCACGCTCTTGTTGCCGCCGGAGCACGGCAGCCCGCACCGCCACCGCCGCGTCGTCCGCTGGCTGCATCTGCATGCCGTCCGGGCAGCTCTCGCTCGCCGGTCCAGGCTGTCGTCCGTCGCTCCGGCGGCGATGGGTCCTTCACGGGGAAGGAAGTTAAGGTTCGGGGGGTCGTCGTCGGCCGTCGCGGTCCCCGCACGACCGGGGGCGGCCCCGGAACATGGGGCGGTGGACGACCGGACGGACTTCGCTTCCCCAACCCCACTAGCATCCATCCTTGCCGATTGACCGGGGCACCCATCGCGGTGTGTGCCCGCTCGCTCGCTCCATTAATATTCGCCGTTAGCTAGCCAACCGTGCGCGCGCCGCAATCCGTGTGCCATCCCGCCCAGCTGCATCCGTCGATTCCATCTCCACCCTGTCGAGACGGAGACGGCCGCGGCGGCGGCGAGCTCGGCTGGCAGGTCAAGCCCGTCGGATCCGAACCAGGGTTATCCCGCCGGAACCGGTCTGGTTACCGCGGTTACCGGTCTTACTGGCCCGGACCGGTTTCGGATTCGGGCGGTTAGAAACCAGCCCAAATTCAAATTTTAAATTTGAATTCTAAAAAATGAAAAAATCCTAAAAATACTTCAAGGTGCGACGAATCTAATGGTGTCAAATTTTCTCAAAAATTCGTTCATTTAGTATAGTTTGCGGGGAATTTGAAGTTAAACAAAAAAAGTGTACATACAAAAGTATACAAATACAATGTAAAAGTAGTACAAAAGAGAGTTGGAGGGTTCATTTAGACTAAAGTATGTTATACAAACATTTATTTAGTATACTTTGCGGGCATTTGAATTTAAACCAAAAAATAATAATTTGAATTTGACCGGTTACCGGTCAAACCGGCCGGTATACCGGTACGAACCGGTTGAACTGAGTTTTTTGAATTCAAATTTGAATTTAACCGATTTCTACCGGTAACCGGTCAAACCGGTCCGATAAACCGGAACCGGTGGGCGCCGGTTCGGTGCAAACGGTCGGTTAGAAAAACCCTGCTCCGAACACCTGCCTGCCCAGACACCTCTGCTTGGAGCTGAACCCCCGTGGGGTGGGGAGATTCAGTTTCGTCAGGCTAGAATTGCCGCCTTGGTCTCGACTTTTAGTGGGATCGATGGTCCAGCACTCTAGCTGGCGGTAGATGCTCTCACCTCAGTCTGGTTGGTCCGGTAGCTATCGTTTTCTCCCCCCGGCGTATTCTTTTCTCTGTTCCCTTGGAAAAACCAGTGTGCTGCGCTGCTATTTGGATCCTACTAGAAGGACCGATCCCGTGGTCGCATACGGCACCCGCATACGATACGCTTAGTCTAGCGCACGACTGCGACTCCTGGGTGTACAAGTCTTCGCGAAGAGGCCCACGTTTGACTAGGCGGGAAGGCGGAGCACGAGCACCCTGACCTCGACGTGCACGTTTCCGGGAGGAAATTAAATTGGGTCCGGGACAGGTACTGCAAGTGTGCTAGTTGCTGAAGCACAACTCAGGAACAACCTAAAACCGGCGACTCGCCGAGAATTCCACTACCATCGTATACGAATCTGGGAACGGAGATCTCCTAAAAGAGCTGTTGCTATTTCAAGAGCAAGGAATATAGACTAACTCCTTGTTTAGTTCACTTCAAAATTCCAAAACTTTATAAGATTTCCCGTCACATCGAATCTTTGAACGCATGCATGAAGTATTAAATATAACTAAACAAAATAACTAATTACACAGTTTATCTGTAATTTGCGAGACGAATCTTTTGAGCCTAGTTAATTCATGATGGGACAATAATTACCAAATACAAACGAAAATACTACAGTTCTTTACAACTTCACTTTTATGCATCTAAACAAGGCTAAAGGCATTGGCCCAGCTTCTGTTATTGAAAGCAGATTGTTACTGGGGTTACCAGTTTTACATCACAAAAGCTCCTTCTTGAGCTAGCAAACACACAGCCTCCACGAGAGTTCAAAGCGACAGCCCCACAATAGCGACACGGCTATGGCTAGAAGAACCAGAGCCAGGAAAAGATAAGGAAAAGGGGCAAGGTTTATCTCGTCTGGGACCCCCTTTGCTGGACTCGAGCGTTCAAAACAGCCTGCATATTCTACTGCTCAGTTCAGTTGTCCGACCCAGTAAACACACAAGCGAGCACGAACTTCTTGCCGTCCTCCTCTTTCTCCCGATCGTGAAACAGTAGTTAAAATTTCAAATGGCGGGCGCAACGTGACGTAGCAACTGAACTAAACTGAGCATTAGTCATCTAGTGCCCACGACCACGAGTAAACTGTCGATTTCGAAACGTGCTTTGTGGAATGCGAAGCAGGTTAGACAGTCTGTGAACCGTGAGCGAATTTTTACGGCGCATTTGTTAGCACAACTAGCTAGCAAAAAACTAAAGTTCCCTATGGTTCTTGGCTTCTTGCTCGCCTGCATTGCTCAAATAGTTGAATTTGAATATAATATAACTCCTCTATTAATAAAGCTCACTTTTGCCCCCCAAAAGAAATGACACATCCTTTATATGCTTCATATGTGAAGGGCAACAGAGTCATTTGATCTACTTTCTTAATCCTTATTTACAACTCTAAAACATGTATTTTGAAGGGAAGGAGGCTGCGTAGAGAGAAGATGGTTCATGTAAACATTGGAAATAGACAATCCAGCCCATCTTTCTGGGCGGTTTTTTCTTTTTTATATTTAAAAAAAATTAGAATTTCAAAAATATATGTCCGTTTTGGAAAATTTCAAAAATATACCCCGGTCGCCCTCCCATAGGGCGACCAGCCCAAAGTGTAATTTTTTTTCAAATTCGCAATGAGGTCCCTGGGAAAAAAAAAGCCCTGTCGCCCCCCCCCCCCCCCCCAACGGGCGACAGGGGCCTGTCGCCCGTTGGGGGGGCGACAGCCCCCCCCCCCCCCCCCCGCCGTGTGCCACCATTCCCTTTGTGATTTGAGCCTAAAAATTCAGAAAAAAAGCCAGCCCTACCTGCCATTATGAAAAAAAACTGGAGTGGTTGCCGTGTTTTCACATCTTTTTGAAATGGTGGAAGTGCACTGCTATTGGGTCACATATGTCTGGGCAAAGAATGCGATATTTGGGAATTCCGTGATCGCCGTGCTGAGCAGTGGCAACTTGTGATCTCGTACTCGCAGCTAGATACACTATAGTTCCTATTTTGAGCTATTCGAACGTGTAGTCGTCCTCATCGTCGGCGGGATCTCGGCCGCTAACTCCTACCGCACCTAACTTGTCCTTCATTAAATCACGGAAAAAAATCACAAGAACTTTCCTTATTTAACGAGCATTACGGAACCCCCAAACATAACAAGTTCACATCAATAGTATCTATAGAAACAAATGACAAGTAAACTAGCACAATTATAAACATCGGATACAAATAAGAGGTCCACAACTATCTCATTACAAATAAATATCAGATATATCTAACCACTCCTAGGGCGTCGGACCCTCTTAGCCCTCTGCTGGGCACGGACATGGCCCTCGGAGTAGGTGAGAACATCCGGAGACCTCACCTGTCGCTCAGGACGCGCAAGGGGCTGCGGTGTCTGCTGCTGAGAGATCCCAAGTGGTGCTCCTCCTAGCTGTGAATACCCCAAGACATCGGGGTCACCTTGCGCGGCAGGCTCTTCTGGAGACAAGCTGTTGAAGTCGTCTAAGGTGAAAGTCTCGTTATCTGGTCGAAAGGAGGAAGAAGAAGGTCCGGCGCCCGCATCGGGGTAGAATCCTACGCAAAAAATGTGGATGTTAGCGTACGCTCGTATATTTTGTCATGACATGTAGAAACCGAAATACGAAACATAAACTAACCTGTGTAGGCCGGTATCTGTGGCCCCGGTACCATCCCTGGATACGGTCCGCCAACTGGTGCTGTCCCTCTAAACATTCCAGTATGGCCGAACGCAGTAGCTGGATCGTATCCTGTATGTGATATTAGTAAATATGTAGGAACACTTGATGTAATTTTAAAGAGATTTGTACGTTAGCTGCACTTGGGAAGAACTGCGACGTCGGCCCGTGCACGGTCGACGGACACGGGAACGACGACGAGGCCTGAGACGACCCGTGGCTGTCTTCGTACTGCACACGGGTTCCGAAGTTGTGCGCTACCTGACACAACTGATCACGCTGCCTCGACCATGCCTCTGTCTGCTCAAACTGGGTCATTGGGGATCCGGCACGTACCCTCGTCAAGTAAGTCGAGCAGTCCGTCTCCATCATGTTGCAAAGACGAAGCTGCATCAATTCAGTAAAGGTACAGTTAGAAACACATGAATTATCTTATGAATATGATTATATATATATATATATATATATATATATATATATATATATATATATATATATATATATATATATATATATATATATGCAAATATGATCAAGAGACTCACCGCGCCAGCTAGTGCCTCCACGTGGTGCCGGGCATAGCCATCCTGAGGCCTCGCCTGGTGTGGCTGCGGGTGAGTGTCAACAAAAACCAGACGAGCCCGAGTCCAGGGTAAGTACCAGGTGAGGTAAGCCCTAAAAGAGCTATCCGTGTGTGGTCCTGTTGGATGGACCAAGTGCTCGTCTGCCTGTTCCCATTGGTCCACCCACGGCTGGATCTTGGTGAGCCAATCATCAGAGCACGGCAAGCCACTCCTTGACAACCTACAAAGTGGACCACGAAGAATCGTTAGATTCGACATGAATGTATGAGTCAAGTTCATTCATAATTACATGTGGTCCTGGCGACTGACACGCTCCAACGCGGTGGGCACCGGAAACTCCTGGCGCTGCCCAAACTGTCTCCTGACTCTCCAGGGGCAATATGCCTCAACCGCGATGTCATAAACCAGGACGGCGGAAGTAAGCCACAGGCTCGCATTCGCGGAGCAGTGCGAAGACAGGCCTGCTGGTGCACGGGTAGCCACAGCCTCTGGGCTGTAAGGCTCCCAGACAACGTCCTCGGGCGTCAGCATGTCGAGCTCCGAAACAAACTCAGGATATGCGCGTCTAACCCGCGCATGTGCCTAGGACCTCTGCATTCCGAATAAGTAAAATTAAAAGTGCGCTAATACATCATGTAACAATGAATAATAAAATTAGGTTTGTTGCGAACATACTTGATGCGAGATCCAGATAGTTCCCATAGTGGGCCTCTCGTCCTCCTCGTCGCCGTACATGCCCCCGTGGTAAGGCTCGTGGCTGACCAAGGGGCGACCAACGGCTAGCCTCTCGTACGACCAAAGCTGTAACAGTAGTGGGCACCCTGACAGGATAGCGTTCCCATGTGTCTTCATGCACCCATCGCAGAGTCCACGGTAAGTGGCTGCAAGTACCGCCTCACCCCAGCTATAGGGCGGTACGTCCTCGTCCCCATCCGCAATCTCCCGTGCATACGGAAGGAGAATCCTATCGACCGAGTTGCCATGAGTGTTGTTGAACATGATGTAACCAAACAACCAAAGTAGGTACGCCTCCAGCGATCTGGTCACGCTGTACTCGTCGGCATCCGCAGCCAACAAGGCAGGCTGCATAAACAATTAAGATTAATGGTTTCAACTGGCAATGGAACATGTGAATTGTAACAATTAAATTTATATATGCAATGAGTACGTACTGTAAACTGTAGGAACCAGGTCTTCGAAGATGGAACGTGTGTGTCTCCGGCCTCCATCTGTCAACGAGCGCCGTCAGGAGGGATCGGTCGAGCTGAATAGGCCCAACCTCGACAAGACGGCTCAGAGTCAGTAGACCGGCCTCAGGTAACCTGCAAAAAAACAAAAAATGTCGAAACAAAGGAATACCGACGAATACAAAAGTGATAAACAATAATATTTCATTACATACCGGTCACACCAATCGTGGTGTATAGAGATCGTCTCGCCGGGTGGACGAGGACGTAGCACCTCTAGGGCTCGGTGCTCAACAGCTGCAAAGTAAGACCTGTGGCTCGAGTCGATCACTGGGTCTAGCAAGGAGTCCATCTCCATACCTGCATTCAAAAATATATGAGAACACATAGGTAAATATATATTTCATACAAACTGGACACATAAATACAATAATACTTCATTACATACCTGCCATATTTCATTACTACATATTACAAATAATGAAATACAATTGTGGATCGTGACACCGAATGCCTTCCACGAGCAATTCTCGCCGATGCTCGTCTGAACGTAGGAGGTGCTCCATCTCTGGGATTTCCGGAAGGACCGACGTCAGCAGCATCGTGAAGTGCATTCTGAGGACACTTCTTGTAGTTGTGACTCAATGCTCCACATTGGCTGCAACGCTTTTGTGCCTTACTTGCTTCTGACTCGTCCATACCATTCTGAATACGACGTGTCTGACGGCGGCCTTTGCCTTTCTTAGTGGCTGGATCAGGAATAAACATCTTATTCTCATTATCCTGAGTGAAAGGCCCCACAATTCCAATCCCGTATACCTCATGTCCCCATGTGGATACAGCTGCTTCCTTGTTAAAGTACGGTGAAACAAATAGTCCTGACTGTAACGCAGACTCTGCACATGCCGCAATGAGATGGGAGCATGGCATATGCAATAACTTAGGCTTCATGCAGGAGCAGAAGGCTTTGCCATCAACTGTAATCAAACTCTCCTGTACCACCCTATCTCTACGGATACCACGGCCACTTCTATCCATGCATAGAACCTCAAATCTATGCTCCATTGTACATGTGGATATGACGCGGTGCAGTTTGGCCTTTTCAATCTTCTTTTGCATATATTGTGTCACTCTTTTGCAAAACTGAATTTGGGGGTTGTTGATGTTTATGCTTGCAGCCGTGTAACGCTCTCTGAAATACTTCATGCACCCATACATGATGAACTCAACAATTCCCACAAGTGGAAAGGCACGACAAGAACGCATAACCATATTGAAACACTCTGCATGGTTCGTTGTCTGAATACCATACCGTATTCCGTTGGTATCATAAAGGAATGACTATTTCTTTTTAGGTGCACCTCGAATCCAGTGTGAAAATGGCTTCTCAATTGAATCCCTAGCCTCTGCAGCCTGACTCGTGCCTGCTCCTGATGCCCTTACTTTCACTAGCTCTGCTGTCAACTGATCAAGCATCTGCCATAATGCATTGAATTTTCTCTGTTGATTTTGGGTGCACAACCTCTTAAACAGGTTCTTAAGATCCTTGTTCTTGAAGTGTTCATAGAAGTTTGCACCTATATGTCTAATGCACCACCTGTTTTGGACATCAGGCCATAATGGAGGTGTTGTCGCAGTTCCACGTTGCAATTTCAATATTGATTGCAGGATACCTGCATGCCTATCACTAATAAGGCACACATCTGGATGTGCAGCAACAACATGAATCTTCACTCGTTCAAGGAACCAATACCAACTGTCTATGTTCTCATTCTCAACAAATGCAAATGCGAGCGGATCAATTTGGTTGTTGCAATCTACACCGATTGCGGTGAGTATCTGACCTTTATACCTTCCAGTCAAAAATGTGCCATCAATGCAGATCACCGGAAGACAAAACTGAAATGCTCTAACACAAGCACCTATGCAAAAGAAGGCTCGTTGCATAATTCTTTGTCCCCTAGTCACGGCTGGTACAAGGTATGTGTCATAAAAACTTCCAGGATTTCTAGCAGCAACCTGGGATAACATACGAGGTAGGTTATCATATGATGCCTCGTATGTGCCGAACCGCATCTCGAACACCCTTTGTTTAGCCTGTCATGCCTTCAAATAACTGATGGTGTACCGGTAAGTCTGATCAATGTGTCGAACAATCATTTTTGGCTCATAATTTAGGTTGTCCATAATAAACCCATATATTTGCTTTGCAACAAAATCGCATGATATATTGCGATGCGAGAGAAGAACTTCTGACAGCAAACAAGTGTGTTCTGTGACAATGGAACATTTCCAGTTTGACTTCTATTTTCCCTTGAATGCATGTACTCGCCATGGACATCCAGCATTCACACACTTCACCTCATATTCTTTACTGCCAGACTTTACAACTCTGAATTCTCGTTTCAATGAGATTGTCCATAGTCTCACAGCATCTTTTACGGCTTCAATGTTTGGATATGTTGCACCTTGCACTACCTCGTTCCCTCTGTACTCCCACTCCTGATTTCGTACATCTTCTGCGACATGACTGCCAAAACCATGCTCTTTCCACTCTTTTGGCAATGAGTACTGCTCGTCATCAGATGAGTCCTCATATTCTTCCATCTCTATTGCGGTTTGGTCTTCTGCTTCCATCTCGTCCACAATGCTATGTATCCTCTCTCCCTCATCAGCAAGGTCATGTGGTCCCATGTTTTGGTTCTCTGTCTCTTCTGACTCATCTTGCTCAATATAATTGGTCTCTCTTTGAATACTCGGAGTTCCTTGATCTGCACAATGTTGGATTTCATTTTCTGTCTTCTCCCGGATTTGAACAAGAATGGCCAGAGGCCACCCACGCTCTAGAGCTACTTGCATGTACTTCTGCCAGTCATCAGTACTGTGTATCATCATCAATTCCCATAATTCACTTTCTACCTCCCAATTACCAAGAGACTGGACAGTGATCACATGTGTCAACGGATCAACATGGAACCCACGCTGCAGCCACTTACATATGGAACCAAAACTCCTTTCCAGAGGTTTATCTATGCCGCTAGATGTGCGCTTAAAGGCAGAAAGATCTACTCCATTTGGCCCATACATAACATTGTATTCACCATAAAATACTTGAAACTGCATCTTGCTCGACATATCTGCATATCACATAATACTTATCGAGTTATACTCTTTACTTCACTACCTTATTCAATAATCCGTAAAAACTACGTATGAAATTCAACTACAACGTATAAGTATTCATAACTACGCGATGACACTCAAATTCTATACTGCATATGTCAAATTCTATTCTAAATCATAATTAATTTATAAACACGTTTCTAATAGTACTGCAATTGTAATAATAAATGCGTAGAACTAATTTTCTAAACTAATTTACTGCTACGTAACTACAAACTAAAGTATCATTGAACTCCTACTTAAATGGTTCTACTATAGCACTAATTAAATTAAATTACTTACCCCTACTTAAATTACTCATATTTAAATACGTAGTACTTAAATGAAAAAATATATAATCTAAATGTACTAACCTGCAGATCACAAGTGCTGAATCCGACAGGGCTTCGCCGCTTTCCTTCTCCTCACTCCTCTCGTTTTTTCTGGATTTTTGGTGGAATTTTCGGGCTCAAATGAGGAGGGAAGGGGAGGACTGGAGCTTTTATAGGGATGGATACCCCGGTCGCCCGCGGGGGGGGGGGGGGGGGGGGGGGCGACAGGCCCCCCTGCCGCGCCGTGGGCTGGGCCCAGCGGCGGTCGCCCGTGGGCTGGGCGACAGGCCCCTGTCGCCCGTTGGGGGGCGACAGGGCCTTTTTTCCCAGGGACCTCATTGCGAATATGAAAAAAAATTACACTTTGGGCCTGTCGCCCTATGGGAGGGCGACCGAGGTATATTTTTGAAATTTTTCAAAACGGACATATATTTTTGAAATTCTAATTTTTTTTAAATATAAAAAAGAAAAAACCGCTCTTTCTGGTGACGTCAGTTCCAACCTCTCCTCAGCAAGGCCTTACAAAACTGGGCTCAGCCCAGAAGCCAATGCCAGAAATCCCAAGCGGGCTGGGGCCCAAAAAAGAAGCTAAAACGAAGCAAAACCGTTGTCGGCAGGATTCGAACCTGCGCGGGCAAAGCCCACATGATTTCTAGTCATGCCCGATAACCACTGCGGCACGACCACTTTGATTGTTACACGCAACATTTGTTTTTTAATAATACAAGTAAAATTCACAAGCCCAAAGGCCCAGGTGCCGCGTCGTGCCCTTTCTGCCCGCGCGATCGCCGGCTTTACGCTGTGCGCTGGACTACTGGCGAGCGAGCTCGACGGGACGACGAGACCCGACGGACCGATCGTCCAGCGCGCCGGTTGGACTTGGATGCTTTCCCCAACAACCAGTCTCCACGCCGGCCGGCCGATGGCGACCGGTCCGAATCCGTCAACAGCAGCGGATCAGACCGATCTCCGACGTGCTGGATCGATCACCAGTCCTGCGTCAAGTCGCCAACATGCGCTCGCTCGCTGCTCGCGCCTCGAAAGCCTCCCCCACCCGCCGCCGTCGCGTCGCCGGCCACGTCGCCGCGTCGCCGGCCACGTCGCCGCGCGGCGCCAAGCCGCTCCCCCGCCGACACCGACGCCGACGCGCCCCGCCTGCAATGGCGGCCGGCCAGGCGCGACGCGCAGGCCGGATTTAATTAGCTAATGATCAGTCTCCATTCCGGGCCAGGGGTTAAGCTTTGTCGCGGGGTCCCTGGCGGGGGCTGGACGACGACGACGCGGGGGCCATGGGCGGGCTCGACACTTGCCGCATTCACGCCCATGCCCTCCTCTCCCAGACGGGGGCGGGTCGCTGTCGCCGGCGCGATCTCCAGCGCGGCGTCGCCGGTCAATGATTGGGAATGGAATAGTCGCAGGCGGACCATGCTGACACGACACGCGACTGACTACATGCATCAGCCTTGGGCGCGGGCCCCACGCTGGGCTCCATGATGGTCGTTCCCAAGTGTAGGAGTTGGATGCAGCAGCTGCTGCTGCTCCACTTGGGTTAGTGTTAGCTTAATAATGTTTCAAGATAAGGTAATGTGATGGCGATGTCATGCAGGAGCAGGATGTCCTGAAGGTCACGTTGAAACAGGGAAGCCACAGTGAGGAATCTGATGGTTTCTTTTCTTTCCTTTCTTTTCCCCTCCTACTCTCTCTTCTTCATGTGTCTGTCCCAATGGAATGTTCTTTTCCGGGGCAGGTGCCGCGGTCCGGCAACAGGAACGCGCCGACGTGTCCCGTGCGCCCACCGTGCCAACGCCATCCCGGTTGCCGCCGCGGCTTCCTCTTCTCACGACTCCCGTTGATCCGCGCCACACGGTGACACGCCGCCCCACTCGACGCGCGCGCTTCGCTTCGCCCGTCCGGGCGTTCACTGTCCCGAGCTCTCGCGCCGCGCCCTCACGATGGCCGCGCCCGGCGACGGCGGCATTGGCGAAGCGGAGGCGGCGAGCGCCACGAGGAACAGGAGGACGATCTACGACTACCTCGGCGAAGGCGAGGAGGGCGAGGGGGCCTGCTCGCCGCCGTCCCCGGGGACGCCGCCGCGGCTGCGGCTCCCGCGGTTCACCTGTGCCAGGATCCGGTTCGGCCGGAAGCGCGGCGGCAGCCGCGCAGGCCGGGAGGAGGCCGAGGAGAGCGGCGGCGCGTCGTCGGCGGACTCCCCATCAGGTGCGCGGCGCGCGCGCGGTATATATCTATCCTCTCCACGTCGTCCAGACAGACATGACATGGCTTCCACCGAGTTGTGAGTTGTGACTGGTATTCGACTGTTCCGGCCATTGCAGGATCGTCGAAGCAAGCTGCGGGAAGCACCGCCACCAGCAGCGGCACCAGCAGTGGGGCGGCGGCGCAAACAAGCATGGGGCTGAGCATGCTCCTCCTCCTCGCGAGGACCTGCGTGGAACTGAACCGGATGGCCGAGGTGCGCGCGCAGATGGAGGCGCTCCTCAAGGAGATCAGAGACGAGGCCGGCAGGGTTAAGGGCGCCGCGGATCACGCCACCGTCACGCCGAGGACCTGCGACGGCAACCTGCCGTCGACGTCGATGACTACCGCGTCGTCAAGCTGCGTCTCGGACACGAGAACGAACAACCGCCTGGAGATCGCGCGCGGCGAGGACGGGAGGAGGACGCCGGAGGACGAGGGGTGCGCCGGAGTGGTCGACGGCGCGCTGGAAGCAGAGCTCGAGGCAGTGCCCGCGCGGCGTCAACCACCAGCTCTAGAGTGGACGTGCAGCACCGAGCAAGACACTGCTGAGGTACAGATCCTTGCCTGCAACGACTCGGCTTACATGGCATGCCGTCCGCGGCGAAATTTGGCACGCTGTGATTCGATGATCGGCGGTGGCGTGTTTTCTTAGTGCTCGATGCAGTCGTCGCCGGACGAGGACGAGTTCATCGAGCTGGAAGGAGGGCGCTTCGGCGGCGACGGCGGCGACGGAGGAGACTCCGACGACGGCAGCGAGCGGAACGAGGGAGGGGTCTCGGCGACCGAGCTGGAGCGGAGGCTGCACGAGCTCCGGCACCGGCGTGACCGGGAGCGGATCTCGGCGCTGGAGTCAGCGCTGCGGCGCGCGGAGCGGAGGCTGACGGAGAAGGAGATGGAGGCGCGGCTGTGGCAGGAGACCGCCGCGCTGGCGCTCGGGGGGCAGCCGGCGCCGCGCGACGCCGGGCGCGGACAGTGACCCCGCGGCGCGCCGTACTGGCGTGGCGGCTTCTGTACTCGTACGATGCTCGGGATCTGGTCCGCAGGTTAACGATGATCATGAACAAGCTCCTCTTGGCTCTGATTCTGATCTGACAGAGTGTTACCATAACCTTTTTATTCGATTGCTCGATCATCCAGCTGCCCATGGAGAAATAAGAACTCAATCAGCTGGAGCGCGTTTAGTTGCAGTGTAGCAGCCATCCACATGTGAGATTGTGACGTTGCACGACCGTACAGCAGAGGCGCGAACATGCACGGCGGCCGCACGGAGGAACACGACGGCGCCTGCCGTGCCGTGGGCCGTTGCAATCGGTTGCTCTCTCTCTCTCTCTCCCCCAGCGCAAATCCAATTCAGCCATCGCCCGCTGGCGGGCGATCCGCATGCGCTGCGCCTGACGCGCTCCGCTCCGTGGGCCCACCTTTAGGATGTTTCCCACCTGATTACCTTAGTGTGCATCCAGTTTATTTCCTTTTTTCTTTAGTTTTCTATTTTTTAGTTTTAATTCTCAACATGTGGGTAGCTACAATCATTACTATAGACAAATCATTACTACATCAAATATTTTTCTTCCATTTATTTTTTTTTTCATTTTTTCCTTCTTTCCTTATTTAACATGTGGATAGCTACAATCATTAGCTACATGGCTAATCAAATTTATATGTTTGAAAATTTTGTCTAGAAAGAGTTATGCATAAAGTTGTGTGGCATAAGTTGTGTGCATAAATTTACGATGACGTTGATTACTTGTATAAATTATTTATTAATGTTGTGTTAGAAAAATTATGCGGAGAAATTTTCATTATAATTTTACTCGTAAGCTTCGTTGGCACTATTTTCATGGAGAACTTGTGATGAAAGGTCCCTAAGAAGTTATTCTGAAAAATTATAAGAACAAGTTATGCCTAAAAGTTTTGTTCAAAACTTCTCTAACAACAATTTCACTGAAAATACATTCTCAAAAAAGTTAGGATATAAAAATTATGCACAAAAATTATATATATAACATTACAACTTCCTAAAATGGAAAATTGCGGAAAATAAAACTTTCCAAAAAGCAAGTTCGGTCTGTCGAGAGATGGATCGCCAGGATCACCCCTGACGAGCGCTCGCCAAAGTCCCCACCATCCACCAACCAAGCACGAGCTCCTCTCTTTCTTCTTCTTCCCGAAGAAACAGAGACGGGGTGTCCCCTCTACTCGTCTCCGTCTCAACTCCGCTACCGCCGCCTCCGCAACTGCCGCAAGATCCACCGGCTCGTCGATTTCTCGGTAAGCCTCGAGGTCCTCGACTCAATTTCCCTCCCTCGCGTACTACTAGGACCATCCAACGGTTCCGGTCCCATCCGATTCCCGCGGCATGTCCGTTACCGCGCGCGCTTGTATGAGGTCAGTAGTCGCAGGAAATTGTGCCTGGGAAAGTTCGTCTTCTTGTTCGTATGTGCTAGCAATCTAGCCCCATAGCGCGCTTCGCGCACGTACTGCCAATTTTGTTCATAGGTGCGGTAAAAGATTCATCTTTTTTCGTAGTTATTACTGAAGGCCTGCTAAACTGTCTATCGCTAAAGTAACGTGTTGAATTTTCGACCAATTGCGGGCTGTGCAGAAACAGAAAGCCGAATCAATATATTGTGAACTTGTGGTAAGCATCGGAACCAGTAAATAAAAACATGCCAATGAGTATCTGGACGCTGAAGTTTAATCTGCATCTTTTCCCAAAAGTTCGATTTTCGACCTTCAACTATAAAATCGGATTTTGCTAAAAAAACTACAAAACCCGGATAACTATTGGTACGATACTTTTAGTTATTCAGATATAGTTTTTTATTATCATAATATTTGGTTGCTTATAGTTATGTCTATTATTTTTAAATAACTAACATTCAAATAGAGCAGATAGGTTACATTTTTAGAAAAATTTTGGTACTAGTTTCATTTTTTTCTAATTTAAAATAAATTAGTTTTGATTTTTTAAATCTAATTAGAATTTTCATTTTAAAAAAAATACAAAACCACCTTGGAAACCGGGTCAAATTTGCCTAATTTCAACAGTTGGATGGCCTATGTTATCCGGGTTTTGTAGTTAAATGTTGAAAATCGGACTTTTGCGATAGTTCAAGGGTGTAAAGTGGACTTTTCCCTTCTACTAAATAAATGACTATATCTTGGATGTCTATTTTTTTTACCTCCATACTAATTGGCTGTCATCATGTTGTAAGGATCACCGGGGTGTCCGACCCTAGAGGGGGAAGGGGTGAATAGGGTCGCTAATCGCTTTTTAACCTAGGGCTCAATCTACTTGCAAACGATAAACCTAACACGTCCTACACATGCTAGTTATGACTAAGATTTATCTATGCAACTCTCTACTTACCCCTAAAAACTTGCAACCTATATCCAATCCTAATCAAATTAACTAAGAAAGTAAAGACACACAAGAAAGAGTAAATGCGGAAACGTAATAAGGTAGGTAAAGAGATAAGTGCAAGAGGGATGCAAACTCCCGAGTAGACACGGTCATGTAACGTGGTTCGGCACAAACGCCTACGTCCACGGGACACCGAGGCTCTTCCGATCACCGTCTTGCACTACGCCACCAAGGCGATGCCGGCAAGCAAAGGCAAGTGCGCACAAGACACCGAGTCTAGTGCACCGCCACCGTCTCTCTCGGTCACCCGGCCAAAATCCACTACGGAGCTTCTCCACCAAGGAGGGGGCCTCCTCTTCCCCCGCACAAAGTGTCGTTGCCACTCCACACCAAGACGGAGGGTCACACGACGGATCACAAGTTGCTTGCCGCAGCAAGACTTCTCTCAAGGGAGCTCTCGCAAGAACTAATCCCTAAACAAGCACTAAGCACTCTCACAAGTGTGCTTAAGCCTACATGATGTACAATGAAGCTCTATGGTGGTTGGAGATGTTCTTGGGTGTGTTTGGGATGTTCAGCAACTCCAGCACACTTCAAATGGCCGGGGTGAGGCGTATATATAGGCCACCAAGTCTTGTAGCCGTTGCTCCAACGGTCAGCTGAAAATCTGCTACCACCGGAAGAACCGATGCCTCTTGGCAGGGTAGCGTCGGTTCATCCGGTCACTCACAACATGAAGTAGCCGTTGAAGTCCTGACAGCTGACGCAGAGACCACCGGTTGAACCGATGCAATGCACCGATGCCTCACCGGTTCAACCGGTGCTGAAAGAATCTTCTCCTGGACGCTGACGTCATTACACCGGTGGTATGCACCGATGCACCGTCGGTTGAACCATAGTCACAAAGTTCCTGGGTCGACCGGGTCGAGGAACGGGGTCGAGGGTCGAGGGACGTCACTTTATAAAATTGTGGTACGAAGGGGGTATATCTATATGGAACGATAAATTATTATGTGGAACGCGACTCTAATTCATCCGGGTCGATATTTTCGGGTCGATGCGTCTTTAAAAAGACAAAAACTATATATATATATATGTGTGTGTGTGTGTGCTACTAATGAAGAAACTAATCTGCACAAGCATATAAGAAACATACAAAATAGTACATTTAGATCATACTACATGTACTCAGCTTATTATCTAATAAAAACCACCTCAATCCGCTATCAATAACCTTCTTATCCCAATTAAATCTGCTAGCAATGGGGCTGCGACCCCTCTCAAACCGGGACGCGATCCAACCTTGAATGGGACACTGACCCTCTTCGACCCCGACCCTCGAATCGGAACGGCGTTCCCGGGTCGTGGGACGAGGCATCGACCGCGAATTCTGTGACTATGGGTTGAACCGGTGCTGAAGAAACTTCTCCTGGGCACTTGACATCATCTCTGGTACAAAGGACGGCCAATGCACCGACGGTATGCTCCGATGCACCGTCGGTTGAACCGGTGCTGAAGAAACTTCTCCTGGGCGCTTGACATCGTCTCTGGTACATAGGACGCCCAATGCACCGATGCCCTATTTTGGACCGTCGGTTCAACCGGTGCCTATAGGCTGACTTGGCTTCGATTCCCTTCTGCACCAAGGTATTATGGCGTCGGTTCTTCCGACTACCACCGGATGCTCCGATGCCCTGGCGTCGGTTCTTCCGGTGCTCCTGAATCGAAGAGCTTTCAGGGCGCTGCCCTGAGACCCGCGAGGGGCGGCTCCCCCTCGACCCCCGTCCGCTAACCGGGTAGCGGAACCCCCGTAGGGGCAGTCCATCGGGCCTTGCTACGCCTATCTTCTCTTTCTCTTTGTCATCACTTGAACCTAAAAGCCTGAGAATGATCATCTTAACAATCATATTAGTCCAAGTGTTGTGTTGTCATTCGATCACCAAAATCACTCGAAATGGCATCAATGGTGCCATGTTCGTTACACATGTTCATGAGCGTTTTGCAAACGTGCTATCTCCTTAGTGTGAGTGTTAATTCTTTGGTGTGATGTTGCATCTTCTTAGCCTCAGACAAGATGAAGACTGACCAAGACTTGTAACAGATATTGTCTCTTATTTCTTGATTGTAACATTGATCATGAGTGTGAGTGCAATTTTATTTGTAGCCATGATTTATGCTCGAGACTTTGTGTGCATACTTTTGTGTATCTGCCTTGTCTGCATCATTTAATTTATTTTTTTTATTTTTGATTGTCGTGGCTCTAGGAGGAGGGCCACAGCCGGGTGGTGTAGTGCACCCGCCTAATCCCAGAGGGTGGTTACTCGGGGAAGTGCAAGCTATTCCTCAGATCTACTCATGAAGCAAGAACACAAGAACACTCGAGGATTTAGAGTGGTTCGGGCCGCCGGAGCGTAATACCCTACGTCCACTGAGAGTTGTATTGCTCTTGTGTCTGTTGATGAGTCTATCCTCTGCCTCCAAGTCCTTCCTTTGACTTGAGTCATTCTCTAACGGGCGTCTCCATTTTATAGCGCAAGGAAGACGCGTACACAGGCGTTGGACCCCGAGTGCCCGACAGGTGGGCCCAACGAGGATGTATAGAATACCATGAAAAAGACATTAATGATGCTACAGTGGTTGAGAATCTCTCCCCGGATACGCTTCATCGCACTGTAGACTTTCTGACCGAGGGGGGTCTTCATTTGTCCCATCGGCGAGGCGCCCGTTGAAACCGTGTAGGTTGCGGCGTAGACTGTTGGGTCTACCGCGTAGGCGTTATGATACTCTTTTGTCGAGCTGTCGTGTCTAACTGGCGTAGCAGACTGACGCGCGTGGCGTGGACGGCGCCAACGGCTGCACTGTGCGCCTTGGTAATGTACGATCAATAGCACAGCTTGGCAAAAGTGACCTCGGGCTCTGCTGTGGCAGAGCGCACTTAACGTCTGCCGCATTGAATGCGGTAGGCGGGCGAGTCTTCCCGAGGAAGCTTTGTGGCCGCGCGCGTGCCTGCACCTGCGGACACGTGGTGGCTCCGGACCCCCCCAGGCGGGGTGTCTGTTCCCTCCCCGCTGAGGGGTCCGGATAGTATATGGGGTCCGAGACCCCGTGGGAGGTCCGGGGCCTCCGGCTGTTTTGGCCGAGCACTCCCCTCTCCGGGACATGCGGCGCCACCGGACCCGTTCCTGAGCGGGAAGCGGGTCCGGGGCCGTTGGACCGGTGAGATGGAGCCGAACCCCAAGGGTTCGGCTGCTCAGCTCCTTATGGCGTAGTTACGGATAACTACGCTGTTCTTGACACAGCAAGAGGGGGTACCCTAGTCCAGAGGTACCGACACTGATATTCTAGGGAGCATAAGGGGTTAACTTTCTTGTTGGAAACAATGGTAAGCCCTTTAGCTGAAAACTTGATTTTTTTTCCTTATCTTTTTTCAACAATCCAACCCATAGGTCAAGAAATTTTTTTTTCATGGAATCATGTAATTAGCTTGTTCCTTCCACTTGGAAGTAGTACAGTGAAACAATGTCAAGAGATACTCCTTAAGGTCCCCAAAGTTCTTCCATGATACTTGCTATCATTGCTCGACCAATATGATAGCATTTGATTTTAGACCTGAGACAAGATACAGTTTCTTTTATGTATCATATATGTTATTGATGCTCAAAACTAGAGAAGTTGCAGTGAGCTACCTTGTTTCATTTTCATACAAGAATTGTTAATTATTTCATTTGTTGCTGAGCCGCACTGCTCCATGCTCAATCTTTATACATTTCTTCATGGCGAATAGTACGTTGAAGGCTATGGCTACCGTGGAAGCACTTTCGAGCAGACATATCGCTGCTACCCTGCATCTTTCATTGATAAGGTTTGTAAATTCTTTGGATGAGGTGCCATATTTTCTATTTGAATATACTTTTCTGCTTCATACTTTACCCTGTTTCATGGGACACGACTAATTAGATAATTGCTTTTTATGAGATACTGTGATCAATTCATTTATTCCATTCTTCATTGCTTTTGTCTGCCTTTGCATCTGAATCGTATTCCACGGATTGGGTTCTAATGCCTACTTTTATTTGATTGTTGAATGAGAAACTGTCTTTTCTTATCAACATGAATTGTGAATTGAATCAAGTAAAATATCTTTAAACTATCAGCAGCTGAGCTTTAATAGCTACTTGCTGGCATGCTTATATTGACTCTTGCCTTTGTAAAGAAGTCACCGAATTACTCGTAAGCTTGTAAATTGTAATGTTATGATTTACTAGAATAACATCCTGCAGTAAATTCTATCGACATCTATCTAATTAGTTACCAGTTTCCAAGATAACTTTTTAAGTTTGCATGTTTTTTTCTGAATTAATTGTAAGGTATCTCTTTAACTTTTTTTTGCAGCCACAACTTGAGACCGGTGACAAAAGTATGTTCTCTGTTCACTGAGTTGTGAGTTCCGTATCTATTTTATGTAGAAGTTTAAATGATTATTACTTTGCTTCTTTTCAGTTATTATGCCGCCATCGGCTCTTGATCGTCTTGGTAAGTTAGTGCATTTTACTACTTCTCTTCATCTTACATTATTTAGCATTTTTTCCACACATGCATTTGACAATAAATTCTCAGTTCTCAAACAATTATGTTTGGTTTGTCTGCAGCATCTCTGCATATTGAATATCCTATGCTTTTTGAAGTCCATAATGCGGCAGCAGAACGGACTTCACATTGTGGTGTCCTGGAGTTCATTGCAGAAGGCATGATCTACATGCCATATTGGGTACGTTGGATCTAGGATACCGTTGCATTTCTCTGGATATCATCATGTCAATAAAGCTAACTTTATGTATCTCATCATCAGATGATGCAAAATCTTCTTCTGCAAGAGGGAGATATGGTGTTCATAAAAAATGCCAACCTCCCCAAGGGCACATATGTCAAGTTGCAGCCTCATACAACAGACTTTTTAGATATCTCCAACCCCAAAGCAATGTTAGTATTTTTTTATTAACTATTTCTTATCCTAGTAGAACATCTGTTTATCCTTCTTTCTCTGTATGATTGCTGTATGTGACTAGAGTTACATGGTATGAATAGTGAGTAATGCAAATATAAACTCCCTGAAGAACACCAGTGCCCTGTTCGTGTCATTCTTGCAGCTTGGAGAAAACTCTGCGGAACTTTTCTTGTCTAACCACGGGTGACAGCATTATGGTAGCGTATAATAACAAAAAGTACTACATTGATATAGTGGAGACAAAACCTTCCAATGCTATAAGTATTATTGAGACTGATTGAGAGGTTGACTTTGCTCCACCACTTGACTACAAAGAACCTGAGCCAGTAAAACCTGCTGTTCCTGCAAACACGGAGCCTACTACCGGTAATGCTCTTGTTCTATACATCACTGGACTCTTCTTCATGCCTTCAATTCTGTAACTTTTAGACAACCACTACTGGCCCTCTAATTCTTTTGCGGTTGTTTTTGCAGAGGCTCCAGCTGAAGAAGAACCAAAGTTCATTCCCTTCACTGGTTCCGGAAGGCGTCTGGATGGGAAGCCTTCTAAACATGAAGATGCGCTGACCTCATCCCCTGCAAAGCGACAAGCTAATGCGGCCAATAGTGTCCAGCCATCAACAGCCACCATGTCACAGGGCAGTTCGTCGCGTAAGACCACAGGAAAGCTTGTGTTCGGCTCCGCTGGAAGTCGAGCTGATAAGGTTGGTATTTTGCAACATATGCACCTTGTAACCAACCCCAATGATGAACTGCGTTATTTTTTTAGAGTTTGTTTGAGTTGGCAAAGATGCTTGGTATAACCGACTTGAGTTCCAGCTTTGTTGTGCTAACATTTTGTCCATCATTTTGTAGGCACCTGAGAAGGAAGCGAAGGAAGAACCAAAAGAAAGAAGAACCAAAATTCTCGGCATTTACAGGAAAAAAAATACTCACTGAGGGGCTGAATAAATAGCCAGATAATGCATTATCAGTATTTCCAGCGACAGACATGATCAGGGAGAAAGCGTTACATATCAGTTGCTCCACTGCGGCTGATAAAGGATCACACTTCTACACAAAAGAAACATTCAACTTTAAGATGCCACTAACCCAACCAAGGATGGCCATCCCACAGAACAAGGATAATTAGCCAGTAGCATATCAAGTTCATGTCTGTTTATGAATTTTTGTTTAACTTCAATGTACATATTACCTTCTTCCTTGCTGTTATTAGACTCGTCTAATTGGGATGTGAAATGTAGGGTGACCTGTTTCCTTTTTCTTAATTTTTTTTAGTGACCACACCTGGCGAAAGCAATCGAATGAAAAGACTGAAAATGGGGCGGGCGGGGGGGGGGGGGGGGGGTTACATGGAGCCGCCTGAGTGCATAAAGAGTATGCATAGACAAAAAAAAATATTTTGAAGACTAAAAGACATAAATTTGAAAATAAAAATATCTAAATTTGAAAACAAAGAAAGAAACATATAAATTTAAAAACCAAAAAGTAAAACGTGTTCGACACGTGCGAAGCAGTCTAATCCACCAATATTAAGTACATGCTAAAGTAGTCATTGAAAAGCAAGGCTAAAGTCAAAGTCAATCGGTGTAAGGATCACCGGGGTGTCCGACCCTAGAGGGGGAGGGGTGAATAGGGTTGCTAATTCGCTTTCTAACCTAGGGCTCAAACTATTTGCATAAGATAAATCTAACACGTCCTACATATGCTAGTTATGACTAAGGTTTATCTATGCTACTCTCTACTTACCCCAAAAGATTTGCAACCTATAGCCAATCCTAATCAAACTAACTAGAAAAGTAAATGCACGCAAGATAGAGTAAATGCGAAAACGTAGTGCGGTAAGTAAAGAGGTAAGGGAGAGAATATGTAAACTCCCGTGAAGACACCAAGACACACGATTTAACGTGGTTCGGTTAGGACACCAAGTCCTTCCCTACGTCCACGGCCACTTGTCCAACAAGAACAAGTGTGATGCCGAGTCTCTTCGCTTGATCACCGTCTTGCGTTCGCCACCAAGGCTCCCGGCAAGCAAAAGCTAAGTGACCCCAAGTCACCAAGGCAAGGCCACCGCCACCGTCTCTCTCGAAGCGTCACCAACGGCACCGTCTTCACTATCGGAGCTTCTCACCAAGAGGGGTCTCCTTCCCCGCACAAAGTATCGTTGCCTCTCCACACCAAGTCGGAGGGTCACACGACGAGTACACAAGATGCTTGCCGCAGCAAGACTTTCACTCAAGCTAGTTCTCTCAAGAACTAAGCCTAATCAAGCACTAAGCACTCTCACAAGTGTGCTTAAGCCTATATGATATACAATGAAGCTCTAAGGTGGTTGGAGAGGATCTTTGTAACACCCCAGTGTTAATCACGATGCTAATCATGTGCTTAACCCGCTAATTATGGACTTAAGCTCATCGTTAGCATTAATCGTGTTCGCGCGGTAAACATCGGTTTAGCCGAGTTCGGGCGCGTTTTTCTCCATGATCCGAGCTTCGAATCAACTTGCGCCCAAAACAAAAGTTGTAGACCTTCTATTCCTCTACAACTTCTATTTTAGCAAAATTTCATGTTCCCATATGAAATTTGGAGCTTTGGACGGTCAAAGTCGACTAAAAATCACTCAGATTCGGTTACTGTGCCTCCCCGGTTGGTCAGTGCCTTGCCGGCCTCGACGTTGGAGTCGCCACGCGTCGCACCGACGAACCTCGCCCATCGTGCTCACACACCCGTCCTTATCCGCACGGAGTCGTGCTCGTTTTCGCCATCCCCTTCCCTTCCACGCGCTCACGCCGAGCCGAGCTCGAGCTCAGTGCCATCGCCGGCGTCCCCGTCGGCCAAACTCGCCGCCCCTTCTCGATTCCCCGCGCCTCAAGCCGCCCCACCTCACCCCGCGTCTCCTCCGCCCCTTTCCCGAGCTCGAACGACCCTCTGCCGGGCCGAATCGACCCCTGCACCACTGGCCACCATCGCCGTCTCCGTCAAAGCTTCGCCCTCGCTGTCGACGACCCCCTTCCGGCCCTCCTCCGGTCGATTCGCGCCCGCGGTGAGCTTCCATGTGCCTCCCTCGTGCTTTCCGACCCCGTTCCCCTCCTTTTCTTGCGCCGGCGTCGCCGGAACGCGGCCATGCCGCCGCCGGTCGAAGCTCCAGTCGCCGTCGCCGTCGCGGGCCGCCTCCGCCCGGGTTCCAGCTGTGCCGCCGTGCGCCCCGGGGTCTCCTAGGTCCCCTGGCCGTCGGTCTGCCCCGCCTCCCCGCCGCCTTGTGCCGCGCCGGCTGGAACACGCCGCCACCCCGCGCCGCCACGAGCCGCCGCCGCCGCGCTAACGCCGCCGCCGGGCTCCGCCCTCGCACTGCCCCACGCGGGCCGCGAGCGCGCGGGCCTCCGTGTGTGTGGGCCGCCGCTGCCGCCTGCGCTACCCCGCCGGCCGGCCGGCCCAGGGCCGCCGCGCTCGCGCAGGCGCACCGCCGGCGCGCGGCCGAGGCAGGCAGAGCAGGGGAGCGCCCTCCCTCCCCTTGCTCTCTCTGTCCCACCGTCAAGTGGGGCCCACGGGTCAGGAGGTTAAGGAGAGTTTTTATTCTTTTTGTTGTTTCAGCTGAAATCTTTGAAATTTTGTATAAAATCAAGGAAAAATCCAAAAAATGCAAACCAAATTTTGTTAGTCTTCTTAAATCCAGATCTTCAGAAGAAAAATACTTGTGCAGGTGAAATGTCACTTTTGCCCCTGCTAAATTTATAGTTTGCGTTTAAGCTAGATTATTTTGTACCGGTTGTTCTGTTTGTCTAAAAATCTTGAAATTTTTGTGGTAACCTACTATTTGCATGTGTAATCCACTGTAAAAATTTCATGTGCTGGTGTTGTACAATTTTGTGTAAATATTTTTATGTTTAGTTTACCTTGCTAGAGTTAAATAAATATTTTCCAGTCATCATTAAATGTTGGAAAATTTATGTGGCAGGCTTTATCAAAATCATGTTTGATGATAAATTCTTGTGGCTTGTTCATATCTGCAAGTCAAGTTCTTGCTTTTATTTTTGTTCCTAGTGAGGCTCGTTTCTTTTGTAATTGTTATAATTAATTCTTTCATGCATGCATGTGTTTTTGCAACAAAACAAGCCCCTGGATATTTGATCCATGTTGCTATAGGGTTGTAATTAATCCTCCGAAGTAAGTTTAGTAGTTGTTGTTTGGAGGAAACACTTCAGGCTAAAAGGAATTAGCAACCGAAATCCCATCTCAGCACTACACCATTCCTTTGGACCGTAGTTTTGAGAGTGTTGTTCATCGGTTTTGTCTATAATTCTAGTTGCGGGTACTGCAGTGCATTGCATCTTTTCTTGAGTCTCATGCATGGCATATTTTATTCGTATAGACGCTGAAACCGAAGTCGCCTACAAGCTAATTGCCGAGCCGGTCCAGGAGCCGCAAGCAGGAGAACAACAGGAGGACGCAGTCGAGCACGCTCCCAAAGAAATCGCTAACCCCGCTGACCTGTAAGGCAAGCCCCGGAGCATATTCCTTATTTTAATTACTCCATGTTATACTTAAAGTATTGTGCATTTACGTTCAAGGAATTGGTTGGAACCATAGATGTATAATCTTGAATACCCAGTGTCCTACTAGTGCAGTTATCGCTAGCACCGCTATGCTTAAGTAAACGCGGTAGAAGACGGGTGATTTCCTGTCACCCGCGAGATATAGGGTTGTTACTTCAGGCAGTGTTTTGAGAAATAATGCAATGAGAAGGAAATTGGAGACCGGGCGGAGGGAAAGTTGGACAATATTGTTGAGTAAAGAAAGTTGAGTCTCCGCCTGTGTCGATTGAGGACCGTTCCGTTGTTGGCCCTTTGACTGAGGATTGAACAGTACTAACCACATGCCGGAAGTAGGAGGTAGTCGAAACCGGTAAGCTAATTACCTAAATTGCGTCGGAATCTGGGTCTCGACCTGCGATGCTGGGTAGGGTTGACGGATGGTGAAGTGGCCCACGGGTTCACCGGGTGTTCGCACGTGCGGGGCTCATCATCCGGGTGTTTGCGGGCTTGATTCAGACTTCGGGGTAATTATGGGAACAGTTGACGTGTGTGGCCCGACGGGGTTTTCACGTGTCGTGTGAGTTAGGTCCACCTTGCAAGGTTAAATCGGATCAATTCGCCGTGACTCGCGGATATGAGAGCCTTGGTCAATGCGTCGCATCATAGTAAGGATTGAAAGGACAGAAAGAGAAAAGATGGTTTTATGTTGATGTTCTTGAAAAGATAATATGATTAACCATGTATGCTCTAGAAAACTAGGCAAACCTAGTTTCTAGCTATCAACACAATTGGAGCTAAAATATTGAAAGTAAGGATCCAGTATTAGTGGCTTTTCAGCAAAATAACTCTAGAGCCAAAGAGCTGTGCATGTCTAGATAATGGGCTAAGTATACCCTTAGACGGGTAAGCCTTGCTGAGTATTAGAATACTCAGGGTTTGGTTGTAACCCTTCTAAGCAGGCTATCTTTCGGAAGACTTCGAGGGAATCGGTGCGTCCTGGAGTGGTCAGCCTCTTCCTCCAGGTTGGACGGTCGAGTGGGTTCCACCTTCTCCGTGAAGTGCAGGCAGGTGAGCCTCACATCAGTGGGCAAGATGTGAAGCTCGTCTTTTGTCATCGACGTTATCTACCGTACGGTATTTTGAAGCTTGTTTCAAACTGTTTGTATTTTCCGCTGCGTTTGAACTCTGTATTCGAAATGTAAACCTGGCTTGTAAAACTTGATTGTAAATTAATTTGGAGACTTTTGTTTAACTCTGGTTGTAAGTTAATTTTGAAAACTTTTGTTGCTTGTAATCACCTGTGCTCGTCTTTTGGCGAGAGTTCCTGTGTAATCGATCCTGGTTATAGCAGGCAGTCTGGGTGTACTGGTGAAGTGCAGTAGCGGAGGTTTAAGTTAAATGGTTAATTAGTGCACTTGATCGGTATTATTTGGACTGTCCTGTGACAATCTTGAACTCGTTTATGCTTCCATAGTCTCCAGCACTCCCAAATGAAGCGTGGGATGGCATATATATAGCCCAACCCTTCAAACTAGCCGTTGGGAAAAGACTGACGAAATCCCTTAACGCCGGTTGATCCGACGCTCAGTTTTTGTCATC
Organism: Panicum virgatum; assembly: GCF_016808335.1. Classification (NCBI taxonomy): domain Eukaryota; kingdom Viridiplantae; phylum Streptophyta; class Magnoliopsida; order Poales; family Poaceae; genus Panicum; species Panicum virgatum. The sequence continues at coordinate 6,535,465 of NC_053145.1, forward strand.
ACCGGTTTAACCGGTGAGTGTATTTTCCCAGCAACTAGCCGTTACTGCTCCAACGGCTACTTGATCAATTGCACCGACGCTCTTGAAATCATCGTCGGTTTAACCGGTGAGTGCAAGCTCAGACCCCCCCCCCCCCCCCCGAAAAATGGAGTCTCTGGACAACTGCACTGATGCTCAGTTTGAGCATCACCGGTCTAACCGGTGCTGAACCCTAGCCTCAGCTTCTGGATTCGTTGCACCGATGATACATCTTTTCCCATCGTCGGTTCATCCGGTGCACTCTGTTGACTTGGTCTCCACTGAGCCCATTGCACCGGTGAGTGTAATTTGCCTCACGTCGGTTTTACCGGTGAGTGCAAATTACCTCTGTCTTGGTCCTTTCGACCTAATTTCTTCGGGGTTTTGTATCTTTTCATCCCTTGGACCTATAAGCTTGATAATGATCATCTTAACACATATATTAGTCCAAGTGTTGTGTGTGTCATCAATCGCCAAAACATTATATTGAAATATGGCATGAGAGGCCATTTTCGCTACAATCGGTAAAGGCCAGGTTCCATACACAAGGGACGAAAATAATTTTGTGAACAAAAAGGTTGAAGGCAGTTGTGAACGAAAATATGAGGCTACTAGGCAGAAAAAGAACGAAAGCACAACGTCGCTAGAATGCATTTGTGCGACGAGCCACTTTAGTCACGGCAATCTCGCAGTACTACTGTTTACCAGCGCGTGTTGTGAGCATGCCACTCTCACGCTACTCCTCCAAATTATAGGTCATTTGAGTTTTTTAATTCTAAATTTGACCACTCATCTTATTCAAAAATTTATTCAAAATATCACTTATTTTATTGTGGCTTACTTTATCAATACAAGTTCTTCAAGAATGATTTAAATTTGACTATGTTTGTAAAAAAAAATTTGAATATGAGTGGTCAAATTTGGAGTTAAAAAAGTCAAACAACTTATAATCTGGAATGGAGGGAGTAGTTGCCTCTGTAAACTACAGATGGTTATTTTTGAGAGGCCAAAAATGAGTGTGTATCCATAGTATCGCCTTATAGTCTATACAGGTTTGGAACTTGTCACGGTTGCACAAGATTTAACCCTAAGAAACTTTATCTGAACTGACTACAATATATATGAACATCAAGTTTAGATAAAAAAAAGTTATTACTCCCTCTGTTACAAATTATAGGTCGTTTTGACTTTTCTAGATACAGTATTTGCTATACATTTAGATAACGCAAGATCGAGATACATATGAAAAATCATATATCTAGAAAAGAAAAACAATCTATAATCTGGTAATCTTGAATGGAGGCAGTATATGACATCAACTAAAAAGAAAAAAAATAATTCAACTATTTGGCATCTTGACATGTTTTATGTATGCTAGTTACTAGTTGAAGCAAATTGGATATACAGAAGGAGGATAAAAGCTGAATCATTCCTCCTTCGCTATCATAAACAGAGTTGATGATTCGATTCGAGCAAGGCATGCAAGGATGGACCTAGGTGAGGAGCTGATTCATCATAAACAGAGTTGATGATTCGATTCGAGCAAGGCATGGAAGGATGGACCTAGGTGAGGAGCTGATTCAACCTGGGGGTTGATAATACGAGGCATGCAAGGATGGACCTAGGTGAGGAGCTGATTCAACCTGGGGGTTGATAATACGAGGCATGCAAGGATGGACCTAGGTGAGGAGCTGATTCAACCTGGGGGTTGATAATGCGTTTAGAGTTAGGAAAGTGAAAAGTGTAACTGTCTAATGGATGAACGATTCTCTTATTTAATCTTGTGATCAGTGACTACATATATAGGTGTTCAGAGGACACACCCACGAGCCCGTTCGGAAGGGACAGGTCGTTTCAGCAAGATGCGTCCCGTCATTAGCAACTGCTAAAGAGCAGGATTAACTACTAATCCATGTGTTAAACATGTGTCTAACACTAACTGATCATATGCTAATTATTTTTAAACTAGATCTCCTACTACCAGCAAATTAAACTGCATTGGAGGTAAAATTGGTGGAGGAGAAATCACAAGAAACAGGAACATAAAGAGGGAAATGGCCTCAGTGACTTCCTCGTTACTTGAGGCATTGGTTCTGAATCACTCCCTGCACATAGGTGTTCAGAGGACACACCCACGATCCCGTTCGGAAGGGACAGGTCGTTTCAGCAAGATGCGTCCCGTCATTAGCAACTGCTAAAGGCAGGATTAACTACTAATCCATGTGTTAAACATGTGTCTAACACTAACTGATCATATGCTAATTATTTTTAAACTAGATCTCCTACTACCAGCAAATTAAACTGCATTGGAGGTAAAATTGGTGGAAATCACAAGAAACAGGAACATAAAGAGGGAAATGGCCTCAGTGACTTCCTCGTTACTTGAGGCATTGGTTCTGAATCACTCCCTGCACATAGGTGTTCAGAGGACACACCCACGATCCCGTTCGGAAGGGACAGGTCGTTTCAGCAAGATGCGTCCCGTCATTAGCAACTGCTAAAGGCAGGATTAACTACTAATCCATGTGTTAAACATGTGTCTAACACTAACTGATCATATGCTAATTATTTTTAAACTAGATCTCCTACTACCAGCAAATTAAACTGCATTGGAGGTAACATTGGTGGAGGAGAAATCACAAGAAAGAGGAACAGAAAGAGGGAAACGGCCTCAGTGACTTCCTCGTTACTTGAGTCATTGGTTCTGAATCACTCCCTGCACACACTGGATGCTACTGTAGATTTTGGTGTTCTCTTTAACCCCAATCTTGGGTCAGTTTCCTCTAACATCTAAGCTAGTTTTGAAGAATATAACTCTCCCTCTTGATTACTAAATCAATTGATCGCATAATACATACCCTCATAGACAATTTGAGTTTACAAGTGAGGATAGAGAAAATTTAAATGGACGTTGCAAGAAGATACAAGGTCGCTAGGACTATATTTATTATGGCCATCTCATTATTGTGTGCATTGCTAGCACAAATTTCACATGAGCAGCCGCACAAGAACAGGATGATTCTATCATGCTATTCTTGCAACGTCCTCAATAGGCACGTGGAATTTAAATTCACTCGGACCTTGCAGGACACAATCCTTAGTATGGAGGCAAAATGCCTTAGAATGGGCCGTTTTCTTTATTTCAAAAAAAAGGGCCGTTTTCTTAACGAGAAAGAGAGCTTAGCCTTCTTCCGCTTAACTACTGGTTGGCTAATCCCTACCACACTACGATCAAACTTATGTGATTACCACGACACTAAAATTGCACAGCCGTGGGGTTTTTTTAATATTATATTATCTTCATGTACTCTAATTTGTGTCACCAAATGCAAACCATGTGAGCATTTTTGCCCCAACCCGGGCGATGCTAGGCATAGCCCAGGTAGAGACCTCGGACTCCTCGGTGGCACCCTGTCCCAGTGCTCGCTTTGCTTGGCCGCCGATGAGGCCAGGAGCCCAGGAATATCAGTACTGAGAATGAAACTTCAATAAAAAATTACCTCAGCCTAAAATTGTTCGGGGAATTACAAATTACAGGAAATTCCAGACCATTTTCATTTTGTGCTTGTAAACTCAGTCCAGCAGGAACAATCACAGTCAACGACATGCATCTACTACCTCCGTCTCGAATGGTAAGTCATTCCAACTTTTTTGGAAAGTCCAAGTATTTTTTATGTTTGATTAAAATTTTAGAAAAAACTTACAAAGAGCACCAAATAAATCAACTATGAAAATATATTTAATAAAAATCTAATAATACTTATTTGGTATCATAAATATTAATAATTTATTGTATAAACTTAGTCAAACTTAAAATATTTTAACTCCCCAAAAAAAATAGAATGACTTAGAATGACCGGAAGTAGAAACTAATTTCGTGGTTGTTCACACACCTCTCGCTGTGGTCTCGCTCCTTCCTGACCAAGCAAGCAAAATGAGATGTGGCGACGCAGTGGATGAGAAGCAACGAGAACCTTGAGAGAACGGCAGCGGCGGCCTTACCAACATGGCAACGGCGAAAGGGAAGAGATGTGTGCGAGGGGAATTGTGAAGGAGCGGCGGTGGGAAGAATATATAATGCCCGTCTTGGCATAAAATCGTTTAGCAACCCAAAGTTCTCTCATTTCTCTATCAACGTGGGATCGTACCCGACGGCGGCTACATGTGGTTAAACGAAGATCAGTGTTGTTGTGTCTTTTTCCTTTTTTCTGGTTATATAGCCTCCTAAAACTATATCTTTGTATTTTTTTTCTGGTGTATTAGTAGAAAAGCACTCATCGAGTGTTGTTTGATTAAAAAAAATGAAAGACAATAGTAAAAAGCCCGCAGGAGATGATAGTCATTTAGTCATCGATGGCTCGTGACAATCTCGTCTTCTAGGCACAAATCGCATTCCATCTTCGTGGCCTAAGAACTGATCAAGCTGATGTGTCACGGCATACGCGCGGCCCGCCCAGCCGGCCAGGCCACCGATCGCGAGGTCAGGTGGTGGCCCACGTGATGGCCTGCGGTGCGGCTGTGGCGGCCGGCGACGCGGGCGTGCACTGGTTGCCGGCGCGCCGCGCAGGACAGGTCCTTCACGTGGCCGTCGGAGTTAGGGATAAGGGTAAATTCCTTGTATGATTCCGAAAGAAATAAAAAAAAATTTATCCTAAAAAGTTCAAACTTGTCAAGTATGTTAGTTGACTCATATGAATAGTAACTTGTGGTTTTCGCGTCTCTTTTCTTGACTAAAATAACCTCCAAATAAAATTATTTTTACTATATGTTACTCAGAAAATTTTAAAGTTATTCACTAAAAACAAATTTAAGCTTTATTTCAAAAAATAAATTTTTAGCAGAACTTCAAAAAGTAAATATGACGCAAAATAGTTTTATAAATTAATACATCTCTTTATAAAAATATTAGGCATTTTTTTCTCAGATTTTGAATAAAACTTTTGTGCTACTAAAAAATCATATATTCTTAAAAATTAGCCTAATTTGGTGAATTTTAGTTTCAAGATCATAAAGGCTACATACTTTTTCTGCAAAATGGACTCGTCTCCATCAGTTGTATCACTATAAAAAGTTTCATGAATTTTGGAGGTGATTTGGAGGTTGTTTTAGTCAAGAAAATAAGAACCACAAGTTACTGTTTGTGCGAGTTAACTGACAAACATGACGGTAGGACCAAAGAAGGGATAGAAGATAAAATGGAGCCAAAGAAGTGAGTTTGAACTTTTTAAGGCTACAAAAGGGGCTGCCATTTCTTTCAGGACCATACAAGGAATTTACCCATATCTCAAAGGCAACACGAGAGTAGAGACAAGAACATTTGCAAGGCATATAGACCCCTAGCTAGGTCCTCTTTCCTCATGACCACACCAATAGCTTGTATTTGTAGGCTCATTGTCTATGTGCTAAAGGGCATGATAATGTCATGTAGTAACACAAATAATGTTGGGCAACCGATTATGATCATTCTAGGCTTCGTAATCTACAGCAAGATATGTGTTCCTCTTCTTTGTATCTTGTACTTGAGGGCCCATCGGCCTATATGTTGAGGGCATATGATACTTGCCATATTCTTGCTTCCAACGGCTTAGACATCTTATCCAATGCAAAATAGGTGCTTGTTCTTTTTTTTTTCTTTGGATGTCATCATATTGTTGAGTTCACATATGTAATACTACATGGTTTTGACCATCATATATTTAGGCCCCGATCCAAGTGTTAATGGGTGGAAGTGCACCTATTTTGGGACTAGCTTATCTAAATTGAAATGCTAATGGAGTGGGCTAAACTTTAGCCAAGACTCAAACTTTAGCATATATACGAGTGCTAATATGTGCTAAAATTTAGCACTCAACTTGAGCTCCTCCAAACAGGGTCTTAGGATATATACCTCAGGTTGGTATGTTGAGCAACAATGCAAATCCGACTACAATACTTGTACTAGTAATTATCCAACGCGTGGCACTAGTTGAAACTTAAAACAGACAAGTCATAAGATGGAAAAGACGAACGGTACAAGCTGTCAAAACTGATCGATGTTCACACAACTTTTCATAAGGATTATATTCACAGCACCCAGGCTAAGGCGGGAAAATGCAGAGCTACCAAAACTGAATATCTTCTCACCGGAACAATCTCAATGGCACCAATTCCTACATATCCTCCGCGTGACCAGTTCCTTTTGTGGAGCATAGCCTTTTTTGCGTTGGGTGCAGAACTCGTGTCCACAAGGATGGTGCCTTCCTCGAAACTGCCCTTCAGGACACCAACAACAGTCTCGTTCTCCACCATCTGCTGAATCACTCCCTTGACAGGCCTTGCGCCGTAGTTAGTTAGGACCCCAGAAGCTCCACGACGTTCTTTTTTTTTCCGATGATACAGATTAGCGTTCTTAACCGTCATGTGAGAGTGAATGTGAAAGCTCCAAAAGTAGTCTCTTAACTGTTTAGCGAGGGGATGATAGGGCATGAAGAGTCTAATTATTTATTAAGAGAATGATAGAGCATAAGACCAGTCTCAGTAGGAGTGTCGTCGACATAGTTACAAAGATTGGGAACTTAAGAACTGTACCAGTGGAGTGTCATGGTGATGGTGATGCCATGACACTCCTTTCACATTTCATGACACTCCTCTCTCCTCCTCATACTATTAGTACATGTTAGCAAATTTAATATCCATGACACTTCTATAACACTCCCACTGAGATTGGCCTAAGATGGACTAGAAGAAAGACAAATCATCTGATCACAGTTTACTAAAAAAACAGATACTCACACATCTCTTCAGATGAAACTCTCGAGATAATATTCACAGATATTTGAACGTTCTTGTGTTCTGATACCGGATACGACTCCACAAGAACCTAAAAGGCCAAGCTTAGCTTTCTTTAGACACGAAAATGCAGAGCTAACAGCTGCTTATCCTCTCACTGAAACACACTCGATAAAAGGTGAAACCCCAGATATTCTATTCCTATTTCCTAGTCATTGGCAACTAACTCTTCGTTTCTGTTTTCTACCCTCTGCAAGACCAGTTTCTTCTTTGGAGCAAGGCCTTTTGCGATTGCTGCAGAACTCACATCCACGAGGACAGTGTCGTCTTCCTTGAAATCGCCCTTCAGAACACCAAGGGCAATCTCGTTCTCCACCATCTGCTGAATCACTCTCTTGACAGGCCTTGCACCGTAGTTCGGGTCAAAGCCAAGAGACCCCAGAAGCTCCACGGCCTCTGGTGTATATTGAAGATGGATCTTCTGTTGTTTCAGCCGGCTCTTGACCCGGTTCAGCTGCAGGCGAGGAAATAATTTCAAATTAGGGAGAAGACACGACAAGCTGTGTACAGCTATGGAGAAATTACTTAATGCCCTGTTCGGCTGGGTGGCTGTTTTGTACTATAGCTACAGTGATTATGCTGCCCCAGCCGCAACGGTCACCAGCCAGCGCTGGAAAGTGGAAACCCGCCAGCCGAACAGGCTGTTGATACTATGGTTCAAATATATCTATCAGTCATGCAACTAAAAGAATTATTAAATATATACCTGGATCTCCACAATGCGGTTGATCTCACTTGTGTCTAGTGGTTGGAACACAATGTACTCATCTATCCTGTTCAAGAATTCTGGTCTGAATGTTTGCCGGGCCATCTCGATCACCTGCTTCTTCATTATCTCATACACAACCTCCTTGCTGTCTGTGGTGTTTCTAAGCGTGTCCAGGATCAATGGTGACCCAATGTTTGAGGTCATGATGATGACACAGTTTGTGAAGCTGACAGTCCTTCCCTGTGAATCCGTTATTCTTCCATCGTCCAAAAGCTGCAACAAGATGTTGAAGACATCCTGGTGCGCTTTCTCAATTTCGTCGAAGAGAACAACAGAGTAAGGCCGGCGGCGAACAGATTCAGTCAATTGCCCCCCTTCCTCATAACCGACATATCCAGGTGGAGCCCCGACCAAACGGGAGACAGCATGCTTTTCCATGTACTCGCTCATATCAATCCTGATTAGGGCATTCTCAGTGTTGAAGAGGAATTCAGCCAGTGTCTTACCCAGCTCAGTCTTTCCTACACCTGTAGGTCCCATAAACATAAAGCTTGCTATCGGCCGGTTAGGGTCTGATAGGCCTGCTCTAGAACGACGGATGGCATTAGCCACTGACTTGACTGCAATATCTTGGCCAATAACCCTCTTGTGAAGCACGTCTTCCAGCAGCAGTAACTTTTCTCTTTCAGACTGCTGAAGGTTCGACACTGGAATGCCAGTCCATTTGCTAACAATCTCGGCAATGTCAACATCAGTCACCTCTTCTCGAAGCATTGACTTCCCTGATTGCTGGAATTCAACAAGTTTATTCTCAGCCTCTTCCAATTGTTTCTGCAGTGACAGAAGTGTTCCATACTTGAGTTCAGCAGCACGATTCAAATCATATTCTCTCTCAGCAGCTTCAATCTCCAGGTTCACTCTGTCAGTCTAACCCAAGATAAAGACAAGAATTAGAGCCCATATAACACCATGGAAATAAATGTGGCAGAAGATACACAGAAGAGTAAAGCATGCACCTACCTCTTCCTTAATTGATCTTATACGAGTCATCAAGGACTTCTCGTATTCCCAATGCTCCGAAAGGTTTTTCTGCTTCTGCTTGAGAGCTTCTAGTTCAGCTTCAAGCTTGCTCAGTCGTTCTTTGGACGCTTTATCCGTGTCATTCTTCAATGAGAGCTTCTCCATTTCAAGCCTGATGATTTCTCTGTCTACCTCATCCAATTCAATAGGTTTAGATGTTATCTCCATTTTGAGCTTAGCAGCTGCTTCGTCAACCAGATCAATGGCTGCAAGCAAAAACAAAGACCATTAGATAATGAATAAATCAAATCACTATTAGCTATACGTGTCCACATTATTGCATACACAGTACCTTTGTCTGGCAAAAAACGTCCAGTGATGTAACGATCTGATAAAACTGCTGCAGCAACAAGAGCTCCATCTGATATTTTAACACCATGATGCAGTTCATATCTCTCTCGCAAGCCACGCAGTATGGAAATGGTATCCTCAACTGCTGGCTCACCACAATAAACCTGCTGGAACCTACGCTCGAGAGCAGCATCCTTCTCAATGTACTTCCTGTACTCATCCAATGTTGTTGCTCCGATGCAGCGCAGTTCTCCACGGCCTAGCATTGGCTTCAACAGGTTACCAGCATCCATCGCTCCACCAGTGGCTCCTGTTAAGAGAATAAATCATAAGCATGATGATAATCATAAGGTCTGACGCAAGCACTAGCACTCCTGATTATGCTATAAGCATCAATTTAATAAAAGAAGGCAACAGCTTTGGCAGCACGAAGCCAGGACAAACCAAATAAAAATGAAAACTACTATGCACTGACGCAGATCTATCTAACTACCTACATAGAGCTTCGTCTAATATTTCCAAGTGTATAGATGTTTGCTTGTTAGCATAAACATTGTTTAGGGGTTAGCTTTAGAAACATGTGAATAGCCAAATGCATTCTTCTAAACTCCTTATATCTTCAGGACTTGTGTAGGAATTGAAAATTTTGCAAATGGCCAAAATGCAGGCCAAAGTTATAGGTACAGACCTGCACCAACTACTGTATGGATCTCATCAATAAACAAGATGATTTGCCCATTAGAAGCAGTGACCTCCTTTAGAACAGCCTTTAATCTCTCCTCAAAATCACCACGGAATTTAGCCCCAGCAAGAAGTGCTCCCATATCCAATGAAATAAGCTGGAATCCGAAGTGTATTCAGCATCAGAATGACCAGTCTATCACATTATTGAGATTAATACACTGATTGCTAATTCTGCATATTGCATTATTTTGTATTTAAAACCACTCTAAGGTACAAAGAAAATTTATATTTAACTCATGCAAAAATTAACAGTGAGTCAGAAATTCAGTTAAAGAATTAAGAACTAGCATATATATTCTGTGAAATTCAATCAACTAGATGAACAGAAACAGTTCAGTACCCTTCGATTCATCAAAGGTTCAGGAACATCTCCCCGCACAATACGCTGAGCCAATCTGAAATGAGAGCAAGATAATTGAGTTGCATGTTCAGAGAAGCAATTGTAGGGATACTATTAAAAATCTACAAATAATAAATGAACAAGTTATCACCCTTCCGCAATAGCAGTTTTGCCAACTCCTGGCTCGCCAATAATTACAGGATTGTTTTTAGTTCTCCTGCATAAAATCTGAATGCATCTGCGCACTTCATCATCACGGCCTATAACAGGATCAAGTTTCCCACGCCGAGCTGATTCTGTCAAGTCAATACCATACTTCTCTAGGGCCTGGTACTTTCCTTCCGGATCTGGTACAGAAAAATAATCATAGGCACATAAAGCCTGGTTATTGTATTGTTGTATACTAATCAGGATCAACTAAATTTCGTGAACAATACAGGAAATTATGAACAAAGACTGAAAACACAAGAATTCTATGGCAAAAGAAAACAGCAAAGACAAATTAGCAGTAAAAAGAAAAGAACATTGCACAAAACGTACTCTGATCTGTGACTCGCTGGCTTCCACGTACTGCTGAAATAGCTTCTTTAAGATCATTCTCCGCAATTTTCAGATCTTTAAACAGCTGCTGCCCAAACCTTTTATCTGAAGTGAATGCTTGCAGGATGTGCTCAACTGACACAAACTCATCACCATATTCTTTTTTATGCTTCTTTGCGCTATCCAATATTGAAACAAAACTTGACCCTATAATTGGCCCAGACGTATCACCGACAACCTACCAATGCAAGACCCATAATGTTAATAAAAGTTTACCACATTAATAAACAGAATTAGTTCAGTTAGTTTAATTTACAAAATTACTAAGGGCCACTGCTAATACAATACCTTTGGCTGTCTAGATATGAAGTCATCAGTAGCTTGTAGAACTGATGTGTTGTCTATTCCAGCTTTTGAAAATATCCTGCGTGCCAATCCATCCTTTTGCTCCAGAAGAGCTTTCATCAGGTGCTCCGACTCCACTATCTGCTGCTTTGATAATCTTGCTGCATCAACTGCACCAACAATGCCCTCCCAAGCCATTTCAGTGAATTCTCCTGGTGTTATCTGTTTGATCAAAGAAAGTTAAGGAAAAAAGATTATAACTCAAGTAAACAGTTGTAAGAAAATCGTAGATATCCACATTCATCAGGACCTGCCAACATGTGCGAGCCAACAATTGATAGTTGCTAGCACATATACAGATTCTGTAAGCCAACCAAAGAGCTAGATGATTGCATTCTTTTCGCTTTCAAAGCAAGGTTGAGAATGGTGCCTCATTTAAGTAATAAACACAAGATAATGCAATCAACAGTGCAGGATACCGATAGATCACACGAGATCAATACAAGCAAACGCCTAAAATCATCATGCCACTGCAATTTTTGAAGTTTGGATGGATTGTGCAAATGTTCTCAAACCTATCGTTCGACTGTCAACACAATTGTCATTCAACATTCCATACTGTTGACGATCAGAGAATGGAACTCCTTCACCTATAGATTGACTAAATCAGTTACCAACACTACATGATCGTATGGCATATCACGCAAAATCATCATCACATGATCACATCACAAGTGTCACGAATTTGTAGCGGAAGTGCACACAGACAGCGGAAGCTTCATGACCCAACAGCTTGATTAGCCAGGAACCACGCATCTACAGCACTGACCGAAATCGAACCGCCACAGCCAGCAGCCCAATCGGCGCGAAGCAACAGAAGACACTTAAGTGGCAGAGGGTACAGGGCGCACCAACCTGAGACGAGGACGAGGTGCCGGCGGCGCTGTACTGAGCGGGCGCCGTGGAGTGGAACAGCCGGCGCGGCGGCACCGTGAGCCCGGCCCCGACGGGAAACCGCCCCAGAGGCGCAGGGAACCACGCCGGCCTCCTTGTGGCGGGGGCGGCCGAGGCGGAGGCATCACCCGCGAGCGGAGCGAGGGCCCGCGGGAGGACCTCGCGGCCAGCGCCGGGGCCCTGGCGGCGGGCGGTGGCCGCCGCGGCCGCGCGGGCGGCGCGCACGAGCCTGGACGCGGCGGAGCGCGCCATCGCGGGGGAAGGGGTTGGGGTTGGGGTTTAGCGCTTAGCTGCTACGGCGGCGGCAGGCAGTGGACTGGTAGCCAGGTGGTGACGCCGCGTGGTTGCCCGTTCGGTTATTTGTGGCGGCGGAGGGTGGTGGATGGGAAGGGGAGAGTGGAGAGGAGTGGCGATGCTTGGACCTTGGAGAAGGGGAAAGGAGGACAAGAAGAAAGAAGCGCCGGCACCGGAGGCGAACCGAATCGAAGGTTGGAGATGCTTCCGCTGGGGTGGAGCGGTGCTCGTCGACCTCGGCGCGCAGTAACCGTCCCGTCTGATAGGTTTATCAAACAGTAAATACATGAGCGGTCCTCAAACTTCATCTATATTCTTAAACTCTCAAAATATATTTTTATCCCTAAATTTATCTGGATATATCATTCGGGTCCCAAAATTCTCAAAATATATCTTCGGGTCCCCAAACTTGTCTTAATGTGTCATTTCAGTCCCTAAACTCTCAAGGTAAATTTTCGTATCCCTGAAAATTGCCATTGATTAATTGTATTTAAAATGGATTGTTTATTAAACTATTTTTTCAGTTGATTCATTTAGAAATCTTACCAGTAAGACCATTTTAATTCTAAACTAGCTACTTATTAATCATAAATTATGGATTAATCTTAATATCAATGGTGGATATTATAGTTTTCTCGTTTAACATGGAGATATCAATAGTAATTCTTAATATTTCCTACTAACTATTTATATTTTGCATGCGCTTTGTATAAATTTATTAAGATAATTTGTTCTCATTCTCAATAAAAATCAGAATAACAATTTTTATTAAATTTAAAGTAGCAAAAGAATTTTTAATTAACTTAAAGTAGCAAAAAATAGTTATATTAAATTGAAAATAGCATCTTGAGAGTTTAGGGACCAGCATGTCACCCTATGACAAGTTTATGGACCTAAAACTGCATTTTCAGAGATTACGGACCTATGTAACACCTTGAAACAAGTTCGGGAATTTAAAAATGCATTTTAGGAGTTTAAGGACCTAGATGACACACCCCATAGGGACCGCTGCTGTATTTTACTCTTCATCGAACTCCGCGGTCCCACTCGTCGGCGAGGGAATGGATAACGGCGTTTCCTGCGAGTGTTTTGTTTGTACTGTTTTTCTTTCACACCAAATCAACACCAACTAGTAGTATTTTTTTAACAACAAATCAGCACTAGCCACCAGCCACAGCCAGCCGAACAGAGTCGATATGCAGCAGGAACTCGGGATTGTACAATTCAGTGACTAGTTCAGAATTTGGGAACGGGATTCTTTTTTTGCACGTGTAAATTCAGAGCTTGCATGACTGTTTTGCCAAACAAATTCAGGTCATCTGTCTTCGTTCTATCCAGCACAGCAATCAGACGTTTGAGCAGGATCTCACCTGTAATTCAGAGCCTTCATTACTGTGTGTTGCCATGTTGGATACCTTCAGAAACGAAGGCCTTTGTTTGGTTACATTCTACTCGTCTCCCGAGAAAAGAATTTTGTATGCATGGAGTACTAAATAAAATCTATTTGCAAAATCTCTTCAAGAATGGGTGTAAATTTTCGCGGCGAATCTAATGACAGTAATTAATCAACGATTGGCTACAGTGATGCTACAGTAACCATTCTTTAATTACACAGTCAAATGTCTCGTTAGATTCTTTAGGGTTCTTAACACAGGAGTTCTAAAGTTGGGTTTGTAAACTGACTTAGTTTGACACCGTAATTAGCGATCAAAGTGTTGATTTTCTAGAATTCTAGGAAACCAAACGGGGCCAAACTCAAGGCATCTTCCCCTTCTAAGATGCAGATCTCTCGTCCTGTCGTCCAGGGTACCGAGCGATCGTGCAAATGACCAAGACGATCATTTTCCAAGTTTTTCAAACGACAGAGATACTCTACAACACCATGGGAAATTCAGTGTGCTGGGATTTTTCTGAATTTTTTGAACGCTATTGGCAATAGAATCAAGAAAGGGGAACAGCAAAGACAACTCCAGGAGGAGACAAGAAGGGATTCCTTCGCTCATAACCATGCTATATATCACGATAACCACAGTTATACCTGACTTAAACATAGCCAACGAGTTAAGGTAGCAAATACCACATAGTCGATGCTCAGGCGTAACACTGGAACCTGACCGCTAGACTGAAAAGCCAAAAGCAAAAAAAAAAAGGCATTTGTGATGCAAACTTGCTACTATAAACAACTTTGAGCAGGCAATTGGCATGGACCAATCAACCGCCGACACCCACAAATGCGGAAAATCTCACACCAAGGCTTGATGTAGGGAGCTGAAACCTGCTAGACCAGCTCCCAGTCCCCGTCGATGAAGGGGACACCGTCGTCTGCACGGTCCTGCATTCAGAAATTTGACATGGTTAGAAACAAAACCTTTTTAGTATTATATTGAAGTTAACGTCAAAAGTGTACAAAAAGGTTAGACAACCAAATCATGGAAGAGTAGCTACATGTAAAAATATTCAGAGCAGTCATCCTGACAGTTAATGACTGGTATGTACCTAAAGATGCTAGTAGAAACAAGATTCTGTTTAAGTGAAAACGTGTGACTGGTTCATGTACATAAAGAGGCCTAGTCTATTTCATTTATACTAGGATTCATCCGAAACTGAATTATCAATATTTGTCCTTCTACTGCTGTTATAGGCATTCTCCAGTCTCCACAAAACGACTGTTAATATCTGGTAGGCATATCATATGTCAAAGAAGATTTAGGATCATACCGGCCTAAACATGTCTACAACAATGTCATCCAGACCACCACTGAGTCCCCTCTGCAGCCTACTTGTCCCCATGAGATCACTGCTATAGTTTAGCTGACTACTAACAGCCTGCTGATCCATCCTGCCATCTTGGAGAGGAGGAACACCACCGCCTGAATTACCACCATCCAGTGTCTGCCTCGGAACAACAGAATTGTCTATGCGAAGGTTCGGCAATGAAGAGTTGATGCCTGAATTACTAAGTGCAAGGTTGTTATTCAGCATCTCTCTTGAGTTGGCGCTGCTTCCGTATGCGAATGGCACTGCTTCCTGATTGAAGGGCATTGAAAGACCGGTGCTTGCTAGTGATGCTACTTGGCCCTGCATTTCATTTCCAAGCAAGGGAATCTGACTGGATGCTTCTGTAAAGCTTGAGAGAGGCTCAAGCTTGGGTCCATTCACACGCAGGTTTGGTTGGGACATGCTGTCCTTCTGACCAAGTTCATGAACGTTCGATGATGAAACTGCTGTTGGCCAGGTGGTGTTGCATCTTCCAAGATCTGGAAACTGGGGTGACTCACCAACAAATGAGTTAAACGGGTCGGCAGAAGAAGAGTGCATCCGACCAAGGTGTTGCTGGTTGCTTGGCTCAAGAGAATGTAATGGCAAGTTATTTGTTGGAACCAATGTTGTGCCATTTGATATGTTTGCAAAAGAGTTGCCAGAAGGACCAGTAGGAAAGCATTTGCTACTATCCTGCAGTGGCATATGAGCACCCCTGATCAGGTTACCATTGTTCATCCCACCGACATTGCCCAAGGAAGTGCTCAGATTATTCTGGGTGTGTCCGATCTGAACTGGCTGCGGAGGCAGCAAACCATGCATTCCAAATGCAGGAGAGTTCATCCTTGCAAGAAGGTTGTTGGACTGTGAATGGTTAGGGGTTGGAACTGGCCGATATCTCCCATATGCATTGTACTGCCTGAAGGCTTCTAGTCCCATGTTAACATAAGCAGGGTTCCTTCCTCCAAATGCAGCAGTTAAGTTAGCCTGCCTGCTTGCATCAGCACTCAGTCTTTTCAGATACAGCCGGTACTTCTGAAATAACAAAAACAACAGGAAGGATTTATTAAATGTGCTTCTAATTGCAAGAGGAAAAAAATTAAGATGCTGAAGAAAGTAAAGAAATTTGTGGTCTTTACAAGGACATGAACTATATAACTTAACAAATATGCTAGCAGATGTCACTTTTTTGTTTCTTCTGAAGCATAATGAGCATGTGAAGATAAGGTATTATGTTTGAACATTTGTAGGTAAGGCGGAAAATAAAAATCAAGAAAATATAGTTCATATGAGCTATGAACTATATTTGCAAAATTGCAAACAAATCCTCTTTCAAGCTATAGTTTTCGAGCTTATAGCTGAATAATCATAATGTACAAAAATTTGCTCCAAAAATATCACATAACATTTGCAGACACATTATCAAAGAAATCTAAATGCTAGGTGAAACATAAGGACAGAAATTAAACCTGCAAGTGACTCGCAACATTCTCCCTTGTGATGTTCTCAACATTCATGAGATCCAATATTTTCTTTGGAACAGCCTCTGCAGTTATAAACACAAGTACATTCTATTATGATTCGAGAATAATAGAATTAATCTGGGAAAAATAATTAGTGAACATTCTGATAACTAAGATATGAAACAAGAGTGCTTACTGTCAATGCCAAGCTGGTTGACAGCAGCCACAAACTTTCGGTGCAATTCAACAGACCACACAACCCTTGGCTTCTTCTGGGTCGATGAGTCTCCATTCTCGTTACTATCATCAGAATCATCACCTTCATCTCCATTATCATCCCTACCCTTGCGTGAAGTTCTCTTGTTGCGATTAACACCGCCATTGTCACCTTCACCACTAGCCAACTGCAACTTTTTACCAGAATCATCATTATCATTACCATGAATCTTGGCATCAGAACTCTTCCTCCTAACCACATGCTGCCATATCGTCCGCAACTGCTCAATACGCACTGGCTTCAGCAGGTAGTCACATGCTCCATGGGTGATACCCTTCATGACTGTTTGTGTCTCCCCATTTGCAGACAACACTGCATGATCATACATGGTCAGTTTCAGAACTTAGACATTTTTATAAATGTATTGAAATTCACACCATGGGTCTGTGGCCAGGTAATCAATGAGAAATGCATACACAATGTTTATTGTACGTTGAACCTGAGGAAATAATTGACGTTCAGGTAATCAAAGAGAAATGCATACATTGTACGTTGAACCTGCGGAAATAATTGAATTTCCTGCAGGAAACTAATTGGCGTTCATTACAATTGCAGACTTCTGTCCTTTCTAACTCTTTTTTAGTGGTCACATGGTGGCTATACAAGTTTTCATGAGGTCCATCATTTTTCCTAAATTAATGAATCTCTAAATAAATTCAGCCATGCCCAAGACGATGACGATGAATTTCTGAAATTCAATACAATGGGCTTTGTTTCCTAAATTCCACAGTTCAGCAGTCGAAGAGAGTTAAACCAAACTAGCCGGATACTGTACAGGATCTATTCATTCTTCAATGATTTTCGAGCAGTGCCATTTTTCAGATCATTGGCTGCAATAATGACACGAAGACAAGTGGGGAAACAAGACTTACTAATGACTGGGAGGTCCATCTCGAGGCCCACAAGCTCGAGGAGCTTGAAACCATCCATGTCCGGCATGTGGACATCACTGATCACAAGGTCAAACTGGTCCTTCTTCTCCCTCAACAGCTTCAGGGCAGTGGCTGCCTGCCCAGTTGTTGTCACTGCGACATCACAAGCACATCAAATCAGACAAGTTCAGCGTACACAAGTCAAAGGAAGAACACATTTCGCATGCGAGTGAAATCTTCGAAGGAATCATTCGCGCACGGAAAAAGAGAGCAGAAGAACATTCCACTGAAGAAAATCCAACCATGGAAAATTAAACGGAAATAGACAGGCAAAAACCTGCAGAACACAAGATTAGAGACCTACAGAAATTACACGGCTGGAGGTCCAATCGACAGACCTTATGGCGAGAAGATTATTCCAAATCAAGCTGTGGATAAAATTCAATCTTTTCTAGAGTAGGAAAAATCTCTTTTTTTCCAAGAAAAAATTTACATAACAAAAATATTTCACCGCGAAACCAATAGGGCAAAAGGCGGGGCATAAAGTAAGGATTGCTATTTATGTGAATGCAAAACCAGGACCCCAGATATCTTTGTACTCCCTCCTTCCCTGTTTATAAGGCATACACGTATATCAAGATTCAAACCTTGTCATCTTTGACCAATAATTTGACTATTAAATTTTTATTTTTATAATGCAAATTTCATATGATTGGATTCATAATCAAATATATTTTACAATGATTATAAGTTTATAATCAAAAGTAATATAATATATGATAAATAAATAATCAAAGTGTTGTTTAGAAGATCGTGTCATGTTCCACCATGCCTTATAAAGGGGAAGGAGGGAGTAATAACCTCCTTGCTACGCGAACAACGAAAACCAAATCAGGCAAAGAGCCAAATCGTAAAGAAAACAAAAACGGCACTGAAGGAACGATCCGATCAGAGGAGTAGGAATCCAAACATACAGGGAAAAGAGAGAAATAGAGGAGCAAGAGGAGACAGGAGTATGGCATACCATGGTACTGGCAGCGAAGCAGGAGGTTCTCGAGGACCTTGAGGCAGGTGGGGTCGTCGTCGACGGCGAGCACGCGCATGCCGACAGGGAACTGGTCCTTGGCCCCATGCCCGCCGCTGGCCTTCGCCTGCAGCTTCACCTCCTCCACGGTCATCTCCCCCGCCCCCGGCTACGCGAATCCGACAGCACCGCGAGGGATCAAGAAACCCAAGCCCGGGCGCCCGGATCGCCGAACTCCTTGTGTGTGTGCAAGGGAGTTTCTTTCTTGGATCCTAGAAATCCAAGAAACGGCGGGGAAAGGCGGATGAAGCCACAGCAAGGTCAAAGCAGGGGAGAGCAGCACCACGAGAGCAGAGAGAGAGAGGAGAGAGAAGGGTGAGCTGAAGAACTCAATAATAAGAGGGGAGAGGAGAGAGAGGAGGGTGGTGGTGGTGAATGGATTGGAGCTGCTGCTGCTGCTCATGCAGTGCAAAGATGGTAACCTTTTTTTCGGCCCCCTTTCGTTTCCTTTTACGCTTCCAAATTTCCTGCCATTTATCCAGGCCTTTATATGCTATCCATTCCATCCATCCATCCAGCCCGGGTTGGGGTTGGGTTTTCTTGTTTCGTTGCCGTGTGGGTGTATTCCGCGTGTGTACGCGCCACCGTCTCTTTTGGGTCCGTTCGGAGTCGCCTTTTGGGTTTTCCCATTTCGCATTTGTGGACAACGTGCGACGTATTCCTGTCATGGAAATTAATCCATAACTCTGATACTGATCCCCAAATGGCGAAGCTAATACCTTTTTGCATATTTTAAAAAAGTTATTTCATTGTGTTTCGATTTAGGTTCACCTTAGAAGTTGAGATATTTCTTTTTTTAGGGCAGATATTTCTCCTCCTCGCAAAGAAAAAAATGATATTTTTTCTGTGCTTTTTAATTTAGTCCTTGTAGATATATATATTTGTATGTTCCAATTTCCTCATAGATGATGTGTGTTCCAAAAAAAAAGTGTAATGTGCACCTGAGTTGTTGTGGATGTGTGTTGCACATTTTCGTGTGGGCGAGAGAAAAGAATTACGCCGTAAAAACTCCCTGATTTCTCAAGTGTTTTTTTTTGGACGGTAGCGGCGACAAAAGTGGCTCTAGTTTTGGATCTACCCAGACAATCAAGTGTTTCTTTCTTTTTTTCCGCCTATTGTTGATGCTGACGTGGCTCAGGCTCGCTGGCTTATGGGCTGGATTAAACAATGCTCGCGATAAGATTGATTAGTGATGCACGACAGGTCGGCGTCATCTCTGGGATTAGCCGGCTTCCACTTCAACCGGATCACAGATCTATAAGTAGTAGACTACTCTCGCATACACATACACATACACACACGCAGAGATAGGAAAGCAATCCAGATGTTTAGTTTAAATCTTTCTACACGGAAGGAAAGCACCTTTGCTGTTGCCATCAAGAAATCTTTTTTTTTCTAGACATTCCATAATTATTTATTTCCACTCTGTACAATTCTCCAAATCAAGGCACAATAATGCATTCCCCTTTTTATTTTTCTTTATTTTTTTCCAAAACTTAGCAGCATATTCTATCGCACTACGTGCTTTATTTGCTAATCTGCCATCCAAAACGCTTAATAAAATGTGCTCATGAAATGGCTGATGGTTTAAATATACGAATCTGTCCTTGAGACCTTAAGCCGTGTGTGTATTATACTGCCCCAAGTGCGTCAGGTACCCAGTACATTATTGGCTCACACACCCTGTGCTTGTACTTGTGATAATATTCTTTTCCCGCCATTTTTTTATTAAGTAATTCCCTGGCAAGGCAATATTCTGATGAGGTATCTGCACGTCAACTTGCATGGCCATCACGGATCGGAATCTCGTGGACACAAATGGCAGCAATTTTTCATTAATTTTGTAGTAAAGTTAAAATTAAGTAGCTTGTAATGGTATAAGATACGGGTGTCAATGTCAAGTTGTCAAGGCAATGAGCTAGCCGGGTCACAAAGTTATGGAGATTCAAATGGCCTAACAAGTTGGTAGCTAGGAAGAAGAAAAAAACACCTATATTTTGCTAGCAGAGAGTGAACTCTTAGGCCATATAATTCTACGGAAAAGAGTAGTATCTTAGGATTCGCCTGGTGGCAGTGTGGTTGAATTTTCTGATGGTCTCTAGTACCAATTAATAAAAAAAGTTAATTAATATTCAGATTTTTCATGGTACCAGTTACTGAAAAAAGGCTAGTTGTGATGACTATTTCATATGCTGTTTCAGACAAGCAAAATTAGGGTGCACATTTAGTTTGCCTGGAGTGGCCTATGCTATATTGTGATGCTCCAAGGTATATTTTAAGGAACCCCACTAACCGAACATATCCAGCCTTACATGCATGCCAACAGAAAAAGCCTCAAAGGCTCGCTGGCTAGCTAGTGTGGCACACAAAGTGCCAATTGTTAGACAGCTCCCCACAACACCCACACACACTCGATTCCTGATCTTTTGTGTCTTGTGTTCCTTGCCCCCAGCTGCTTCACATGCTATGGACCACATCTTGATCTGCCCGGGCAGCCTCTTGCTGAATCATCAGAGACCAAACCACAAACCAGCAGTCCAACCTATGGCTATGTGCAGGTGATCTACCACTAAGTGTAGCCCAATGTCACATCTAATAGCCCATATATTTGTCCTCATCTTTTGCAAAGCACTCATGGGCAGTAGTTGAGATCCATGGTTGCATGCATTATATTGGGGGTCCCTCTCATGTGTTGCTGCTGCAAGTGGCGTGAAAGTCTCTTCCACTGTGCCCTCTGCTCGCAGCATCAACATGAGTAGGGTGATGAGAAAGATTTCGGCGGTCTCCAAGAAAATGGAATGATCGATGATGGGCATTTGCATGGACTCCCTTCAACTCCCTACTGTTGCAACGTCGCTGTCATCGTGAACATAAAAGTTATCATCTTCCGCTATGATAACCTAGAACAAACATAATAAACATCGGAAAAATTAGCAATCAGTCTCTTCCAACAATTGTTTTTCTTTTGTAGCAAAAAGTTCATAAGGAATCATGATGTTTCCTCCCCGTAGAAAATCTCTCAAGATTGCCGGTGTTTCCGTCCGGACTCGGAGCAAACGTACAAATTATCGTGGTAGTAGATCTCGTTACATTTTTTTTCATACTAAACATATACCGCTCACTATAGTATGTGCTGCATGATCAGTAGTAGCTACGGAGTACTCCCTCCGTCATAAAATGTAAGATATTGTGGTTTGTCCTAAGTTAAACTATTTTAAATTTGATCAAATTTATATAAAAAATAATAATATTTTAAATACCAAACGAAGATAATTAGATTCATTATTAAATTATATTTTATAGCTTACTTATTTTGATGTGTTAGATGATATACTGTAATATTCTTCTTTACAAATTTGGTCTAACTTAGTTATTTTGATTTAAAATGAAATAAAATATTTTACATTTTAGGATGAATGGAACAGGTACTAGCCAGTAAATAATTACCACTAATGCTTAGGACAGAGAGGTTAATTAAGGTGATGCTAACTTTGGAACGAACCCCGCTAACCTAATAATCAGTGGCTGTCGAGACAGTAACATCGCAATTATGCCTCATGATCTCCCCATCCTAATGCCGTGGATGCCACTCTAATGGCAGTCATTATAGCTTGTTTTCACCGCGAAGGTCGCAAGCTAGCCCGAGGAAGTGCCCGGCGTGCCCTTGGTTTGCCCAAGCTCCAAGCCGCTCTTCTCACCGGGCGCAGATGCTACGTTTCGTTTCTATTTCTATTTTTTACCGCGACGGGTGAAAGAAGAGGCCCGCCGGCCGGCCGGCCGGCCGTCTGGGGCTGACGCTCCGGCGGCCGGCGCCCGTGAAGGAAGAAAAGAATCAGAATCTCAACGGCGGGCGCAAAGCAACAGCCGTACCGCACGCACGCCCACCACGTACGACGGTTGGTTACACTACACGCACACCACTTGCTGCCACCACGACATGGACGACCAGGTACCTCGCCGTAAACACTTTTTTTAACCCTTCGTGCACGTACGGCGGCGTGCGGTAAAGGTGGCGCAGCGCGGTGACGAGGGGGGAGTCAGAATCAGAACAGAGGGCAGTACTCCGTTGCAGCGTGCCGTGCAGCTACTTTGAACTTAACTCGGCCTGGCTCTTGATTAACTGCGGTTAAATGCGCGGGTGAGTTTAATGTGGAGGGCAGAGAGGAGCGGGAGGGTGAAAATTGAAGGAGGCATGGTCTCCAATCCGGCGACTGCATGCATGCACAGGAATTGATGGGCCTGCATGCATTTCTTTCTCCATGCATCTTTCTTCTTCTTCATTGATCTTCAGGTCCTATGCATCCGTGCACAGCGGCTGCTTTCTTCTTCATTGATATGCAGCAGCAGGGAGTGCAGGTAGCATGCAGCTATCCCCTGTGTGGACATCTTTGCATTTACGCCTAGCTCGTGACGAAGCTTCCAACCTTTCTTTTTGTCTTGGGGAAAGATGTGATCGAGTAGGAGTAACTGTTGGTTAAAAAGCCTCAGTTCGTGGTTGTTGCACTGGCGTTGTCTTTGTAGTACATGCTTCTTCTTCTTTTTTTGCGAGGGGAAAGAGATCTTTATAGATTAACAAGTGTCATAGTTACAAGCATCAACCAGTAAGTGCTCAATACAACTAGGAATATTAGCAAGGAACATGGCCGAGCTTTTGGCACGCCTAGCATGTTGTGCAAGTTCATGAGCAATCTTGTTTTGATCTCTCGTTCCCTTGGATATCCTCACCTGACCAAGCTTCTGTATCAACACCTTGCAATCCTGAACCATCGATGTCAGTCTGGATCGATCTATTCCTTGATCATTCAGTACTGCAATGCATGAGCTACAGTCTGTTCCCAACAACAATGAACCTTGAAACCAATTGTGGGCAACAGTGAGACCTTCCTTACATGCCATCAATTCTGCATCTTCTGCTGCAGGGCATTGAAGCAGGAGTCACCAACCAGACAATAGAACTTCTCCAGCTGCATTCCTGATCACCACACCTGCACTTGCTTCTCCAGTTGCCTCCACAAAGCTGCCATCCACATTGACCTTGAGCCATCCTTCCTCAGGAGGAACCTAGGCCCTCGCGGATTTTACATTGCTTGGGTCCATCCTTCTCTGAAGATATTCATGACTAACATTTTTACCTTTAAGTTGCGGCTGCGTTGGTTGTCGGATTTGGTATAATGTTTTGCACAACGCAGAAAGAGCTCTCAACGATCCCTCCACAGAATGCCTCTGGTCTCCATGGGTGATGGCATTTCTGTCATTCCAGTTCTTCCACAGCAGCATGATGAAAAAGCCTCTGTCCTGTTTTGGAAGTTTGTCCAGCAATTGCAGAAACCATTCCGGCCCATTTCTATGTAGCAATTCATCATCAGGTACTGACCACTCCTTCCTTGCTGCTTGTATTAAGTTCTTTGAATGTTGGCAGTCAACCACCGCATGGAAGGCATCTTCAGATTCCTCACCACAAATATCACACATATCTATCATGTTCATATGTATGTTCTTTTTATTGACATTTGTGGGCAGAGCCTCCTTTGCAAGACGCCAAGCAAAGACCTTGATTTTCAGAGGAGCATCATTGTTTCATATATTGCTCCATTGAATTCTCCTTTTCTTGAAATTACTAGATGTTGCTGCGTGCTCCGTAGATCGTAAATTGTAAGCCAACTTGTAAGCACTCTTAACTGAAAAAAATCCCTGATTTTTCCGAGTTCTAGGCAATTAGATCTTCCATCGGTCTAACTGGTAGTTGTATCTTTAGGATTTCATCAACATCGATGGCTGAGAAATTCTCTCTAAGAAGATTAATGTCCCACTCTTTATTTGGCGAAATCAAATCTGACACCCATCAGACTCTTGATCTTCTTCTTCTTGTGATTGGTTTCAGGCTATATTCCCTAGGAATCCAATTATCTCTTCATATCCTGATTGATTGGCCATTTGCAACCCGCCAGATTGCGCCTTTCTTTAGCAGTTCAAGTCCATGCTCTATTGCTTTCCAAGTGGGCGATGCATTACTTGGAAAGGCTGTATCAGTAAGTTCCCCTTGTCGGTAATTGTAACACCCCTGTGTTAATCCTAGCGCTAATCACATGTTTAATCGCTAACTATGGTTAAGTAATGTCATTAGCTTCCTAATGACTGTTGTTATTACTTAAACCTCGCAGGAATTTGAGCACGTTTTTCTCCCTAATTCAAGCTCCAAATCAACTTTCGCCCAAAATAAAAGTTGTAGATCTTCTCTTCCTCTACAACTTCTATTTTGGCCAAATTTCAAATTCTTATACGAAATTTTGAGTTCGGGATGGTCAAAATCGGTCAAAATGTTCACTGTGTTTTCACTGTGCGACGCTGTGCTCGCCGACGCCCATACCGCGACCGACGCCGGCGACTCCACGCGTCGCGTGCGCCGGCGATCCTCGCCCTCCGTGCACTGTCCTTATCCGCTCGCGGCGCCCAACATTGTTTTCCCCTCCCCTTCTTCTCCTTCTTCGAGCTCGTGCCGAGCAGAGTGAGCAGAGCCCGCCGCCGGCGTTGCTCCGGCCACCCCTCGCCGCCCCCGCTCGAATCCTTCGCGCCCCGAGCTCCCTAGCTTCGCCCCGCACCTGTCCCGCCCTCCACGAGCTCGATTGAGCCGTTACCCGGCCGAATCGCGCTCGCCATTGCCGGCCGCCATTGCCGCTCACCGGAGCTTCGCCCGCGCTCGTCGATCTCCTACCTCCGGCCACCCTCAGCCCAAATCGAGCCCGCGGTGAACTTTCCCGCGCGCCCCTCGTGCTTCCCGACCCCTTCTCCCTTCTCTTCCTCTGCGGGCGCCGCCGGAACACGGCCATGCCGCCGCCGGCCGGCCCGCCTATCACCGCCGCCATCGCGGGCCACGCTCGCGCGACCTCGCGCCATGCCGCTGCGCGCATCGGGTTTGCCCGCTCAGGCTGGCCGTAGCGTTGCCCAGCCCCACCGCCACCTGCCCCGCGGCCGCCTAGGCTGCAGCGCCACCGCCGTGGTCGCCATGGGCGCCGCCGCGCCGTCCCGCGCCGCCCCATGCGTGCCCTTGCCCCCAATGCCGCGCGCCACAGCTCCGCCGGCCCACCCTGGCCGTGGTCCGGCCAGGCCTCGCCGCCGGGCGGCCACCGCCGTGCCCGGCCGCGCGCCGGCCGTGGCGTGCGCACACGCGTGCGGAGCAGAGCAGGGGGCCAGGCTGGGCTGGGCCTTCCACTGCCAGGTGTTGCCCAACTATCAGCCCGGTTTAGGGTTTAGGGTTTTAAATTGTTTTTTTAGCTGGAGACTTTGAAAAATTGTAGAAAAATATAGAAAAATGCGAAAAATGCAAACTAAATTTTGTTGGGTTGCTTAGATCGAGATCTTTAGAGGAAAAATATTCATGCTTGTGAAATGTCACTTTTGCCCCTGCTAAAATTTTGGTTTGTGCTTAAGCTAGTTTATTTTGTATCGATTGTTCTATTGCTCTAAAAATCGTGAAATTTAGGCAGTAGTTCATTCCTTGTATGTGTAATCCACCTTAAAAATTTCATGTGCCAGTGTTGTGCACTGTTGAGTACATCTATTTATGTTTAGTTTACCTTGCTAGAGCTAAAATAAATACTTTCTATCATCAATAAATATTGGAAAAATTGTGTGGCATGCTTTATCAAAATCATGTTATTTTGATAAATTCTTGTTTCTGGATCACATCTGTAAGTTAGGTCCTTGCTTTTAATTTGTTCCTAGCTATGTTCTTTTCTTTTATAGGTGTTGCTAGTTAATTCCTTCATGCATGTGAGCTCCTGTTTTAGTCATTCTAATCTTGTAGGTCCAGGTTGATGCTTGTTGTAGGTACCTTGCCTAGGGTTGCTTGATAGTAATTTCTTTTAGGTCCATAATTTAATCCATATTGCTTTAGGGCTGTGCTTAATCCTCCGAAGCAAGTTTAGTAACTGTTGTTTGGAGGAAACACTTCAGGCTAAAATAAATTGAATGAACTCTCGTATTGTAGCACCAACCCGTTTTTGCCTTTTGAGCTTGTTTGTCGTGTTTACTCGATAAATGATTGCCCAGTCAGGTCTTTCTTGTAATTGCATTGCATCATGAGCACTAATGCATCATGTGTTGTTTTCTTTATGTTCATGCACTCGCCTCGTTGCATATCATTTAGGTATGCTAGATGTACAATGCGTGGATGTGAAGCACGTGATATTGGAACCGAACCACAAGAGGGCGTTGGTGAACGTATCCTGAAGATGGAAGGGCTGGCTAGAGTGCATGCTTGAGCCAGAGATACTGTCAAGCTGGAGCAACTGAAGACCTGGCCCAAGGTCGGAAGGGCCCAAGGCCTTGTTAATACTAACACTGGTTTAGTATTACCCCAGGCAAGCCCCGGTGCATAACCTACTATTTTAAATTATGAATCACTATATAATTATAATTTGTGCATTACGTTTTTAGGAATTGTTTGGAACCTTAGTTGCATTATCCTCAGGTTCCTTTGGTCTTATACTAGTATATATATATATATGTCGTTAGTACTGCCATGCTTAAATAGGACTCGGTAGAAGTCAAGTGATTTCCTGTCACTCGCGAGATATAGGACCACTGGGATTTTTGATGGCAAAGTTATTGGAGAAAGGATTGATGAGGAAAGAGAAATGGAGATCGGGCGGAGATGAATATGACTATGGATATGAAATGGATGAAGAGTATGCCTCCGCCTGTGTCGATTAAGGCCCAGTACCGTTGTCTGGCCCTGCTGATCGAGTTTGAGCAGTACTAACCGTATGCCGGGAGTAGGAGGTAGTCGAAACCGGTAAACTCAGTACCATATGTGCACCGGTAGGCGGACTTGATATTGTCTTCACCAGTGGAGCTAGTATAAAAACTCATAGCTGACCCTTCGTTGGTATCGGTGGGGCTAGCAGTCCCGGGTCGCAGGGCAGTTCGGCTATTTGGTGTGCATATGTGAAGGGTTATCACGTATGGTCCGACGGGGCATATATGTGACGTGTGTGTTAGGTCCACTTTGCAAGGTTAAATCGGATCGATTCGCCGTTAGTCGCTCTCGGATATGAGCACCTTGATCGTAGCACCGCATCGTAGTAACGAAATGGAACATGAAGGATATTTGGAAATGATTATTCTGAATTAATATTCAATATTTACCATGTTTGCTTTAGCTATGCAAATCTTAGCTGATAATTTATCTATATAGAATCTTGAGCTAAAATATTGAAAGTAAAGATCCTCCCTTAGATGCTTTTCCGCAAAACCAACCCACCAGCCCAAAAGCCTTGCATGTCTAGATAAATGGTTAAGTATACACATAGTCGGGTAAGCCTTACTGAGTATTAGTATACTTAGGGTTTGTTGTTATCCTGTTTTCATGTGTTTGTTGCTGGTTGGAGCTAACTAGGATTCACACCGGTGGGCTCGATGTGACATCCTCACGTCTTCGTAGTATCGTGGTTGTTGAATCAAACTTCTTTTTAGATTCCGCTGCAGGTTGAACTCAAATAACTTTTATTCAAACTTATTTGTAAAACTCTGCATGTTAGCCTTGAATTTGAGAACTTTTGTCTGCTTGTAATCATCTGTGCTCGTCTTCGTGCGAGACTTCTAGTGTTTTCTGATCCTTAACCCAACAAATGACCGGATTACACCGTTTTAAGTGCACAGTAACTTGATTAACCATTAAGATGATAGTTAGCGCACTTAAACCGGTTTAATTTGGGCGGTTCTATTACAGTAATATTTAGCCTTTAGAAGTCGTGCGCATAGGCTGTTAGGGTTGTAGATCAATCTCCATGCCTGTCTTGCCAGAAGTGCCTGATTGAATAACTTCAAGTCCCGGAAACCCATTCCCCCTATCCCTTTTGGCCTTATCATCTCCTCCCATGAACACCACTGCACCTTGCTTCTCCCATTTGATGCTCCCCACCAATATTTCCTAATAAGCCTCATGTAATCCTCACATAGGGTCGTCGGCAATTTAAAAACACCCATACTATATGTTGGTAGCGCTTGGGCCACCGATTTAATTTGTACCTCTTTTGCAGCCTGTGATAAATTCTTATCACTCCAGTCAGACATTCTCTTCCCAAAACGAGCACTCAGTGGTTGGAACTGATCACGCTTCATTCTCCCCTCCGGCGTAGGAAGTCCAAGATATTTAGTCTCGAAAGCTTCCTTCTGCAACTTAGCACGCCACGAACCTCCGTTCTGGCATCTTGGGGACAACCAGTACCAAACAATATAGAGCACTTATCTGGGTTGATCAACTGACCTGTACTTCGAGTATAGTCAGATAACACTTCTTTAATGATATTGGCCTGCTGGGGATCTCCTTTGAAAAACAAGAGTCTATCATCTGCAAACAACAGATGGGTAATGAGCGGTGCTTGACGACAAATACTAAGAGGCCGAAGGTTACCATTGGCAACCTATTTTCTGAGAAGTGCAGACAATCCATCAGCTACCAAAAGGAATAAGCATGGGGATAAAGGGTCCCCTTGTCTGAACCCTCTTGTGGGTTTAAATTTCTGATGTGGAACCCCATTGAAATTTACGGAGAATGATACCGTAGTGACGCATTGCATGACCCAGTTTACCCAACGGTCTTGAAAACCCAGTCTGATCATAGCCCCTCTCAAGTACTCCCAATCAACCCTGTCATAAGCTTTGGACAAATCAAGCTTGTAGGCGCAAAATTGCTGAGCATTTGTATTGCCTTGATTGATGGCATCTATACATTCAAAAGCAATCAAAGCATTGTCTGTGATCATCCTTCCTGGCACAAAAGCGCTCTGATTTTGTGAAATTATCTCTTCTAAAATTGGCCACAAACGATTCACAAGGAATTTAGAGACTACCTTGTAAATGACATTACAAAGGCTAATTGGTCTAAAATCTTTCAGCACTTCCGGTTCCTTTACCTTTGGTATGAGAACAATAAGTGTATCATTTACTCCTTCAGGCATTACTCCGGATTGGAAAAAAGCTTGCACTGCTGTAATGACAGCTTCCTTTAGTACTGCCCAATTACGTTGGAAGAAACGTCCTGGAAAACCATCAGGTCCTGGGGCTTTTAGTGGCCCAATTTGAAATAAGGCATCAGAGATCTCTTCTGCTGAAAATTGTCTGCACAAACTTTCATTCATTTCCTCAGTCACAACAGTATTCAGGAGGTTTAGGAGGATAGCAGGGTCCAAACTTGTATCTCTCTTATAAAGATCCCCAAAAAAGTCGGTAGCTAGTTGTGCCAATTCATTCCCATTAGTACACCAGTTCCCATCTACTTTCCTCAATCTCTTGATCTTATTTTTACGTGATCTCCACACTGACCTTAAATGAAAATTTTTTGTATTCATGTCTCCCTCTTTCAGCCAATCAACTCTTGCCCTTTGTAACATCATTTCTTCCCGATATAGAATTTCGTCCATTCTATCCATAACCTGTCTCATCTCTGCTTCTTGCGTCTTCTTTCTCTTAAGGAAGGTATCATGATACTCCATCCGTCGTGAAATATAGGGTACTCTAGGACTCAAAATTTATCTTCAAATATAAGGTATTTTAGATTGAAAGGGAACACAACCATCTTAATTGTGCATCATTTTCAAATATTTCTCAATAGAAAGACGTGTATGCAACCATGTATGGGGAGGTGCATGTAGAGGAGGTGCATGGGAAATGACATGCTACTTTAATTAGCACATATTTAATGATCTAAATAGAGTTCCAATGCATAATAATTAGGGATAGGAGAGTCTTTTCTATACAACCATAATTTGTTCTAAAAAACTGCCCTACATTTCAGGAGGAAGGAGTATTCTAAAAAATTGATATTGCGTTGTGAAATCTAATTTGTCGTGCTGCAAAGATAATTAATCTCTTGGGAATGAGATTTGCGTTGCGTGGATGTTTACTGACTTTGATTTTGTCGTTTTATTGGGGATCCTACAAAAAAAATTGGAAACATAATATACTAGTTGGTGGTCTTAAATAAAGTCCTCCAAGAGAACAAAACGTGTCAAGCACTATAGTAATATTTATACACATCGTATAAAAACTTAGGCTTAAATATGTATAAAAAACCTAATCTCCTGCAAGAGGAAATCTCATCGAAGCATTGTTGAAGTCACAAAAGGATTTCTTCTCCATATCAGGGTTTTACCACACTTTTCGACAATATGATGGTCCTGATTAGTTTCCAAAAAAATTTGCACAGTACATGTCACATCGTATTTTCGGACACATGCGTGAAACATTAAATGCAGTTGAAAAAATAACTAATTACACAGTCTAACTGATTAGCACGAGATGAATCTTTTAAGACTAATTAGTCCATGAATGGACATTATTTATCAAGTAACAACGAAATGTGCTACAGTGTCAAAACCCAAACTTTTCACCAACATAGAGTAGAAAGAACTCCAATCTCATCGAAATAAAAAAAATAATAAAGCTTTAATTTTGTGAGGATTGTACTTGGCGTACTACAAGTTTGCAACCAGAAGCAAGGAGGGCGACCGTGCGAGGCTGCGAGCAAATGAGCGATGGAGCTGGTGGGGCCCGCATGTAGCAGCGCTCTGTTTAGATCTTTACCCATAAATCTCGTAAACACAAAAAAATATCATATCGAATGTTTTAATACATATATGGAGTATTAAATAAAGTCTATTTATAAAACTTTTTGCATGGATGGGCTGTAAATCGCGAGACGAATCTAATGAGCCTATTTAATCCATGATTTGCGACAGTGATGCTACAGTAACCATCTACTAATTATGGATTAATCGTGGATTAATTAGCATCATTAGATTCGTCTCGTGATTTACAACTTATCTATGCAAAAAGTTTTATAAATAAACTTTATTTAGTACTTCAAATTAGTAAAATTCCATCGCAAAAATTTTACATATAAACAACTAAACACGGCGCAAACGAAGGAGGGTAGCGCTAGGGAAGATTCCGCACTCCAACACCGCGTGTACTTTGGCGCCGGGGCCCAGCCCCGCGTAAGCGTAGCCTTTTCTTCTCTGACTGTCCGTCCGCGCCAACGTTTCCACCAACTATTGGGCCAGAACTATTCTCCTGCTACGCGTACAGGTTAGTGTACCTGGACCGTACACTCGGAATATGATGCGTTGGAATTGGAAAACGGCTTTAAAAGTAGAAAGGATTATTTTCTTGGCCCTAAAAAAGTTGTCCCTAGTTTTTTAGCCTTTTTTCTCTCTCTTGAACTTGGCTATTTGGTCTCCAAAATAAACTTCGTTTAGTTTCTTAGCACTTCCTGCAATTAGGTCTACATTCTTATTTTATTTAAACATATCAATTTAGATTTGAAACTAGGAAAATGATAACATAAAGAATTTTTTTTCATAATTTTTTTGCATTTTTTCACTATTAAAGTAATTTATAGGAATTATAAATCTATTATTAGTTTTTAAATTATAGAAAATCATAGGAACATGGCAAAACAATGAAAAATTCACTACAGTCATATCTAAGCATGCTGGATACAGAAAAATAACTAACATATAGGGTTTTGAATTTCGTTTGTCAAAAAATTTCGGGCATGGCCGAAATCACCGAATTTCGCAAAGTTTCGCGAAATTTCGGCCGAAATTCATTTTTAGACTATTTTTAAAAAATACTTTTAAATATATTTAAATTATTATTTCTGAATTTTTCAAATTTCGGAGGGGGCGAAATCACCGAATTTCGCGAAATTTCGCCGAAATTTTGAACACTGCTAACATACCACTTTCTAAAAGAACAGTCTTTATAGAACGGAGTAGTAGTCTAGAACAGATGGGCACTCAATTACTCATTCATCAACAGTCTTCCGCTCCCCCCTATCGTGTTCAAGCTTTGAGCTCCCTAAGAAAAACTCTTGGTTTGGTGGTGCATCCTGTCATCCTGTTTGAGCAAGAACAATCTTGCTTCAGTGTTCTTGACTCCTCCTCCAACATCCAAGTTTTTGTATAAATGGAAAGATCTATACTATATGTGGCCTTATACCTTCAACTTCTAATGATAGCCAATAACAACGAATTTCCCAGATAAAATCAGTCACATTCATGTGTGTGTGTGTGTACTGTGTGTGTGTGTGTGTGACTATTGCTGACCTGCTTCATTTTACCAATGATGCAAGCTAAGGTGGGCTAGCTTCACCTCCATCCATCCAGTTGGTCGGATCAACCATAATTGGTCGCATGTTGTCTACAAGACGAGCCTCGCGATGGTGCGCTTGCCATGCATGCCCCACATTTTACCAGCGGAGATACAATTATTCAGGCCTGTACCACATGGCCACACATGGAACACTAGTGTGGCATATAATTGGGACGAGCACTACACGGCCAGATCACTGGCGCACGTTGACAAAAGGAGAACAGAGAAGCAGTCAACTTTTCTCCTCGCACTGTGCTGGATGGAAGAGAGAATCCATTCACTTTACCACCACCACTAACCATATCTGGAACTATGGATGAACACTGCATGCTACCAGAATTGCACACTAACTGGCTGATGATGATGAGACCTAGTAGCTTTCCATGATCTTGTTGGAATTTTCTGATGCAAGAAGCAGTGCAATCCCCACCCCCACTTGACAGTATTTTGTCATGAAGATAATTAATACATACCGCAGTCCAGATAAGGTCACTATAGGTAATCTGAGTTGTAAACAAGTCCTAAACTTTTTTACTAGTAAATACTGTAGAAAAAATAACCTAGCTGGTCACTGAAAATTTCCACTTGTTCAGAAGTGGATGATAGAGGCAGCCAAGCCGGTAGTAGCGTGCAGTGACAGTAAAGTTGCTGGCTTTGCTCCTTTCCCAGAAGCAATGATTTTTTTACTGCTTCCCCGGCCTCGTCCACGCAGAAGCCTCCACGGAAGCTGCACTGCGTTCCCCAGAGTCACAATGATTAGCAGGCCGGGCCGGCCGCCCCCACAAATCCCAAGCTACAGCGCACGAATCTCCGCGCATGCACTGCTAGTATTTTCCCCCTATAAAATTTGAAGAAGAATTGGGAGTTTGCAATTCCCAAGCACTGATCTTGTTCAACGCATGCACACGCTTTTGACGATGATCCTCTAAAAATAATATTCCGTTCTAGTCATCGATATTCTATACTTCATATTCAGTTTCTCCGCACCCATTCATTCTAACTCTCCTCTATACAAACTACCAAACTATAGGTCCCATATGTCAGATTGGTTTTATCCTCCCCCGCCGCCCCTCTTTTTTTCCCCTCCCGGGCCCCTCCTTTCAGCCTCCATCCGGCCCCCGCCTCTTTCTCTCTCTCTCTCTCCCTCCCTCCTCTCTCCCTCCGCGGCCCCTCCACCGCCGGCGGCTCCCTCCCGGCGAGGTCGAGCTCGCCACGGTAATGGCGGCCAGCCGAGGATCTCCGGCCCCGAGCTCAGCACGGCGGCGAGGCAGGATCTGCGCGGCACTGGCGGCGGCCATGGCCCTGCGCGACACGGCAGCGGCCATGGCTCTGCACGCACGCTGGCAGCGGGCGAGCAGGCGGCCTCGAGCACACCGAGTGGCGGTCCGGCGCGCCTCCCTCTCCCCCGGCGGAGCTCCCCATCCTCCTTCCTCCCCCTCCCCTCCCCTCCCTCCTCTGTCCCTCTCCCATGGCCACGGCAGCCCCTCCTCCCCTAGCGCGGACGGCGGTCCCTCCTCCCTAGCACGAATGACGGCGGCCTCACCTGCGCCGGGCAGAGGAGCTGCGGTGCGTCCCCGGCCCGCGGCGCGGCCTGCGCGGCCGTGTAGGAGAATAGGATTGGTGTATAATGGGATGATTTCATTGAGGCATCGGCCGGTATATATAAGAGTACAAGACTTGGGGGGCAAGCCTCCTCGGGATACATATGGCAGTCTACGATACGTATATCTACAACTACCAAATATACTCTAATACTCCCCCGCAGTCACAGCGGGAGCACCGCAAACGGTGAGACTGGAGAAGAGGCCGAAAGCAGGAGCCAACGGACTAACATCCCCCTGCAGTCATAACGTCTATGTGGTGTGGATGCTGCGACTGGAGAGAAAACCGGCGAGTAACTCATGCGGATGGTAGCCCTTTGTGCCGATGTCGAGGTAGCCGAGCTGGAGGGTGAGGAGCCATGGTCGAAGATGCCGTGCGTAGAGTAGCCGAGGTCGATGTAGAGCTGTTGAGATTGCCGAAGACGAGGAAGCCGCACATGAAGCCGCGGGCGCACGAGGAGGCGCCATGGTGGTGGCGTAATGGAGAAGACGCCGGAGATGAAGATGGCGACGCGTCGAGGCAGTCGTAGAGGGAGCGATGCCAAAGTCGATGCAGTCAGGCCATCGGGCGACACATGCCCGAGTTTGCCAGACTCAGGAACGCATCCGGGACGATGGGCACGCACCGGTGTTGCCAATACCGGACGTGCAAGGGAGGATGCACAACCAGACGTCGTCGCCGAGGGGGACCAGCAGAGAAGGCCTCCATGGCGATCGCAGGCGCAGAAGAAGGCGAGGTAGAAGGTGCCAACGCCTGCTGTTGCTGGAGTAGACGAAGTAGTCGGGGACGAGATCGCGACGCTGGCGACGTGGTTGTGCTAGACGAAGTGAGGAAGGGAACCCAGATTTTCCAGCACAAGGCCGAATGATCCGGATTGCGCGGCAGCGGTGCTCGAAGGAGATGGCAAAGAACCCGTACAGCTTGACGAAGACCATGCGCGGGACACGCAGCGATAAGTCAACGATGAGGTCGTGGACGTAGTCGGCGGCGGTGAGGATGCAACGGCGAAGGAGACCACGGGTGGCGCCGCGGCTGCCCGAAGAGGTGAAGCAGCAGCAGCCCTCCATACTCGGGGAAGAAGCGCGCAGTACGAGGACGAACGTCACGGGAGCCGGGTGGATCACGCACATCGGCTGATCAGACCGAGTAGCGTGAGGCGAGAGGACGGTGGGCGAAGTCGGTGAAGGCGTCCTGATCGGTAAAGGCGACGACGAGCCGGCGAAGGTCGATGTGCAAACGAAGCGGCGAGGAGGGCAGTGCAGATGGGCGTCCCCTAGGGCACCGTCCATGTCACCATGTCGCGTGTCGAAGATGAAGAAGAGGCTGGTGAAGTCGATGCCGACGTCGAAGTAGAGGCGCGAGGTCGACGGGCGGTGGGCGACTCAATCTGGATCAGTGATCGAGTAAAAATCAGAGAAACTAACCAAAAATAAACCAGCAGCAATGTCTCGTGTAGAACTCTTGGGTGTACGTAGCGCCTCACCCATCTCATCTTTTCTCCTCTTGGCACAACACGCCAGCACAATCATCTTCCGCACGAGAGAGAGAACAGAGGAGGCGGGGGGCGCTAGGAGGAGTCGACGCCGGTGCAGTGGAATCCCCGCCAGGGAAGGGGCACAGCCTGCCGCGGCCATGGGCCAGGGCCCGACGGGCGGCGGATCCCCGCCAGGAATGAGCCGCGGGCGGAGGGAGGGAGACTGGCAGGACGGGGCGAAGAAGTGGGGGCGCAGCTGGCCGCGGCCACCGACGGGCAGGGCCCGGCAGGTGGAGCCAGTGCGTCGGTGGTGGAGGACCCCGGCGTGGATCCAGATCCATCGGGGTGGATCCCGCCGGCGGCGGAGATGGTAGGGGTAGGAGGCTGGGGCGGAGAGGGTCCGCCAGGAGAGAAACAGAGGAGCCAGCCCACCGGCGGCGGATTCCCCTAGGAGAGGTGCAGGAGAGAGGCCAAGGCCAGCTCGTGGACGACACCGGGTGAGTTCTTCACGATCTGTTGCTGCTGGACGACCTTCTACGACGGCGGCGGATCGATTCGATCGACTGCACAGATGGGGAGGGCGCTGCCCCCGGCGGAGATCATGGGCGACCTCCCCGGGGGCGCGCTAGGAGGCCGTCGAGGTGGCGCACAGGAGGCGCGCCGTGGAGGACGACCGGCAACGTGAGGAAGGCAGGGGCGTGGGTGGCGGCAGCTGAAGGTTTAGCCTAGGATCGCAAACCCTAATCTCAGGATACCATGTAGGAGAATAGGATTGGTGTATAATGGGATGATTTCATTGAGACCTCGGCCGATATATATAAGAGTACAAGACTTGGGCGGGAAGCCTCCCCGGGATACATATGGCAGTCTACGATACGTATATCTACAACTAGCAAATATACTCTAATAGGCTGGCTCGTGGCGCGGCCCCGGCGCGCGCGGCACGGCCGGACCATGGAGAGGCGAAGGCCATGGCGCGCGGCGGCCTCGAGCCGGCGCATCCTCGTCCCTCCATCGAGCCGGCGAATCCTCGTCCCACGCCCCGGCCCCTCCGTTCCTACATCCCGCTCGAGGGCCTCGCCGCCGAGCTACGCGGGAGGCCTGGCGGCGGCGCGAGACAGCTCCGCGATCGGCGGATCTCGATAGCGCAGGTGGCCCGGCGACGGCGGCGCAGGAGCTACGGCGTGGGGTCGCGCCGTCCGGTGTGCGGCGAGGCGAGCCGAGTCGGGCCTGGAGTTCGCACATGGCGTTTGTGCGCGGCGGACGCGGATCCATGGAGTCCGTGCGCGGCGGCGTTGGCCTGCGCGGCGCTCAGCGAGGGCAAGAGCCGTCCTCTTGCGTTGCGGCGGCGGAGTAGCAAGACAGCGGAGGCGGAGGTCTCTCGTGGTGGCGGCGGCGCGGCACGACGGAGGGGCGCGCACGACGGAGCAGGCCCGTATCTAAGCACGTGCGGGCCGTGCGACCGCACAGGGCCCCCGAATTTGAAGGGCCCCCAAAATATTATATATACATTAGATATAGTCATGTAAATACTTTAATTTAGTTAATTATTGATTCAATTTGTAGCAAAATATGGCCCAAATTGCTCCTAAAAAATAAATCATTGTAGGCGTATCACTTATCACTTCCTTTTACATGGGTGCTACTCGGGGTCAGGTGTGTGATCTCGAGTGGACCTATCACAGTACCACAACCTCTCCAGGATTCCATATTTTGAACCTAAAATCGGCCTAATAAACTAGGCCCCTCAATGCTTTGTTGCTAAAACAAACTTTTTTTGGAAAAAAATCTTGTTGCTCAAGCAATAACAATTGTTCCAGCAATAAAAGAAATTATTCCGGAACAAAAAAATAGTTATTAGACCTTTTGTGATGATTTAACTATCAGTCACACGTGTGACTTCTAACATTTGTGCTTTCACACAGCACATCACGCTTATCACGCTTGCCGGCTGCTATCACTTGGTATTCACGATCCTGCACTAGGCCACTAGGGCCCAGTCCATTGTTTCGCACAGGGCCCTCGAATTTGCCGGTACGGCCCTGGACGGAGATGCTCGTGGTGGTTGGGTGGGAAGGCGCCAAAGGAGGCGAGGTGGGACCACCGCGGGGTAGCGGAGGGCCGCTACCTTCGCTCGGAATGGCAGAACGGCGGGGCTCCGCTTGTTTTGCGGACGCCTTGCAGTAAGCCGCTGCAGCTCCAAAACCGGTAAATGCTTCCTCAAGGGAGCTGTACAGGTCGCCGGTGTGGACAGCCTCAGTACTGTGCTATTGGCCTGCCATCATTTCGTCGTCTCTTCTCTTGCTCGCATCATCACCAAGCAATGAGAGCTAGCGTGTGCAGGGAGTGAGGGAGACTAACACACTCAAAACGCAAAATGTAAAATTTTTATAAATCGCTTGAATGATGTACTAAATATAGTCGAAAAATTAATCGCATTACACAAATAAATTATAAATCGCGAGACGAATTTAATATACCTAATTAGGACGTGATTAGACACTAAATTGCTACATTAATGCTGCAGTAAATATACTCTAATGATGGATTAATTAGACCCATTAGCTTCGTCTCATAGTTTATAGACGAGATCTGTAATTAGTTTTGTGATTAGTCTAAATTTAATACTTCAAATATTGAAAATTCCCTTCCAAAAATACAAAATGATCTAAACAAGCCATGAATGGTTGTGCAATCTACCACGCATGCTAAGTTTAGATACCAGCGAGATATTCCTACTCGTGGTAGCAATTTGCCCGCTAGCTGCCAAATTTAGGTAGCAGAATAGATACCTCCTTCAATCGCAGTCAAGTTGTATCGTAGGATATCTAGCTACTAGCTGGCACCCTAAATTTTGCTATAGATGGCCTCCTCTCTTCTTGCTAGGTCCCATGTTTTCACTCTCCTATCTTCAACCTCTCACCCCGGCCGCCTCTCATCCACATGCCATGCGTCCTTGCCGCCCAAGGTATGGTCTTGGAAAGCGCCATGACGACGGCTGTTGAGCTAGACATGTGGACGATGATACCTCAAACTCTGACAGCTCCAGTTTCTAGCTAGCTTCAAATTTCAAACGAGGGAAGAAATTCATATCTGAGAAGGGAATTGAATGAGAAAGCAGATAACCGGATGATCTATCTATACCTTTGGAGTGGAAGGACAGTGAACTACAGGTACTCCAACACTTGCTGCATGCAAGCTCACCCAACTGACCCAGGAAAGCGGATGGAAGGCTGAGAAACCACCGGGCAGAAATGGTAAACTAACACGAATCACGAATGGTTCTCTCGCACGACTTTTTATATAAAACTGAAAGGCCACGACCACCGGCAAAGGCACCACTAACTAATTACCGCCCATTCTCCATTCCGTCCTCCACGATCTTTTTTTTTTTACCTCGCCGCACCCTCCTTTTTCCATCCTTTTCAGGGGAACTCCACCGAGAGAGAGAGAGAGAGAGAGAGAGAGAGAGAGAGAGAGAGAGAGAGAGAGAGGAGAGAGAGAGAGAGAGAGAGAGAGAGAGAGAGAGAGGGAGAGGGAGAGACTATATCGAGTCTTTTGACGCGCCACGCCGCCCCCTTTGGCGTCCAGGCAAGCCGCGGCGCAGGTCGTGTTCGCATGCGTGGCAGCGTGGCCAAGCGCGCGGGCCTTTTCCGGGCGGCTCGGCATCGCTCGTGGACTCGGCTCGGCGCCGGCGGTGGTCGCGGTCGCGGCGGCCGGGCAGGCAACGTGCCAAAAAAGTCCCGGGGAAAGAGGTGCGGTTGCTTTGCCGAAAAGGCCGCGGGGGACGTGCCAAGTTGCCCAGGCCCCTGGCGCCTGGCGTCGCCGGCGGCGTTTGCAGGGGCACGGCGGTCGCAAGGGAGGAAGGGAGAAAGAGCATCGCAAACGATTCTTTGTCGACGAACAAGTGATACGGAATAAGATGGTGTTGAGCTTTTTTCTTTTCTCTCGAAAACGCGGGAAAACTGCATTTCTTTATATTAAAAGGATAAAAGCGAAGTTTTACAACGTGGGAGTTCAGTACCTATTTATTCGGATACAGGATTGCAAGATGTGCGTCATACAAAACTTTGCTGCTACTAAAATGGTATATATAGGAGCGAGCGCCGCTCTTGGACGCAAGATTGAGAAAAGGTCTTTCACAGAAGAAAAAAAAGATTGAGAAAGGTGTGAGTGGTGAGATGTTTGCAGATTAATTGGGCCAAGTTGCCGCAGGCAAGTGCCTTCATTCGGCCCACGCACTGAGGAGCTACTAGAGGCTGGGCCCGATAAAAACACCAGAGAACGTAACGGCCCAGCACGAACATTACAAGCGTGCGAGCCCAGCACGGCTTGCAAAAGATAACGGCCGTTCAAAAATCAAAACTGAATCAAAGTAATCCCCCAGAGAATCTACCGAGAGGCGAGAGGTGTTTATTATAAATTTCCTCGGGCGCCGCCACAACAACCTCCCGCCCCGCCAAGCCCTATTCTTCCCGCGGCACCCCTCCCATCCAGATGAGCACCGACCGCCTCCTCCACCTCCTCCGCGGGCCGGCGGCCTCTCCCGCCCCCGCCGATCGCCGGGGCCCTCGCCGCCCGCATGGCCTCCGCTTCCCGCAGGCAGGCGCGGGGGCGCCCCGCGCGTCCGTGGCCTGCTCCGCCACCAGCGCCGGTCGCTACATCTTCGGTAATGCTCTGCGATCATCACCTTATATCTAAATACTGGTAATCTAAGTTGTTGCTCTTTTCCCTTTTGCAAATTAAATAAGCAATGTCTCCGTCTATGCTTGTGCTCGGATGCAAAGTTGGTTGGGGTGATGAAGGTCTTGCTGGTTTACTAGGTGTAGGTGTGAACAAAACTTTCGATTCTATATAGCTGGTGGAAGTTTATCGATCGAGATATGATATGATATGGCAGTGCCACAAGTGTGGGAAGCGACGAGCGTTGCTTTGAGCCTTCGAGTAGTCGTTGAGTGTGCTGCGATACGTACCTAGTGGTCTGTTGGGAGTGTGTGGGAGAATTCTGCACGACTGCCCCCTGTAGTTGACTGCTTTATTTGCAACTGCTCACTTAGATGCAGCAATTTACTTCAAGTTTTGACTTGGTGATCCTTCGCTATGTGTAGTCGCTCTTTCTGAAAAAAAAAAAACTGTTTCCGTGTTGCTTTTGTTGAGCAGAGGATGGCGATTGCATGGTCGCTAGCACTAACGGAGTAAGGACAAAGCTGAAGCTTGCTTTTGAAACTGGTATTCATGACACAATTGGCATTGACCTGGTACGTGCTCACTTGGTTATATGCACTGTTTTCCCATCCGGTACAGTGACTGAATGGCTTTAGGTCGTTGTGGCAGGTGGCTATGAGTGTCAATGACATTGTAACTTCAGGTGCAAGACCGTTGTCCTTCCAAGTTTACTATGCTACAAGCAAGCTTGATGTTGACCTTGCAGAGAAGGCACTGTGACATTATTCTTTGCTCACTTGAACACAATATTTCTTTATTCATTCTTGCTCATTTTATTGTGCTGTTTTTTTTTTTGCTCATGTCTATTTTAGTTTTGCTCATAACGTCTTTGTGCTTTATGAAGGTTATCAAGGGGATTGTGGATGGTTGCCAACAATCTGATTGCACTCTCGTACCAGCGAGGTGAGTTTTTAAAATTACCATGATTTAACAATTTAACCTGTGGTGTTGTCCTTGTAAGTAACAAAAGCATATGGTTGGACCAAATATCTTCCAGTACAGTTGCTCCATATTAATATATCTCTCTTTACCCCTTGACTAAATATCTTGCAAAGGCTGTCAGAATGCCCCATGGTAGCATCAATGTGACAGAATATTCCCCTGGCTATCTATATATCTTGTTCTCTCATTGACATTTGAACACCAAAGGATTAAGTATGGATTGCTTTTGCAAAAAGCCAAAAGCAGTCAAACTGATTGTTGAACAATTGATCATTACAGAAAGCAGAAATACCATGATGTAGACGTGGCCCGATCTTTTGAGAGGTAGGATAGATTCGATTGGTGGAGTACGTGACGTTGGCGATCCGGCTTCTAATCAGACACGAACGAAGCCTGCAACCGTTGCACCACCGCTCCGTTGGTTATCAACCAAGTACAACTTGATTGACCTCACCAAAAAGGCTTTTCCTGCAAGCGAATCGAAGAACACAAGCAAGAAAGGATAAACACGCAATCTGAAATTGCAGATGTGTATGAAGCAAAAATCAAAGTTGAGTTCAAGCTCTAATCACAAAAGGACTAATCGCCACAGTGGTGAAGAACAAGAATGGGGGCCTTGATTCACAGCAAAAGGACTTGTCGTCATAGTTACAATGAAGA
Source organism: Panicum virgatum (assembly GCF_016808335.1). Classification (NCBI taxonomy): domain Eukaryota; kingdom Viridiplantae; phylum Streptophyta; class Magnoliopsida; order Poales; family Poaceae; genus Panicum; species Panicum virgatum. The sequence continues at coordinate 6,577,624 of NC_053145.1, forward strand.
AACAATTTCTCGGTGGAAAACTTGATCTAAACAAAACCCAAGTCTATGCGGCGGCGGCTACTGAGTTTATGGAAGAACCAGTCGACCTAGGGTTGGGGTGACCAGGGGGCGCCCACAAACATGGGCTGAAGGGCTGACTCGATACACGGGCCATTGGCCCAAAAGAGGTGGTGCAACACCCTGATAGATTATGGACGTTAACTTGTTTCGTGAAATGCCGTCGACTCCGAACTGCTATGGACCTGAATCTGGTGGTGTTGGAAATATTATAAAATTATCTTTCCAACCATATAAAGATCTCCTCAAACGGACTCCATATGTGGCCGTGGCGTCGTTTTTGGTGCAGACTGTTTTTGGAATCCGAGAAGAAAACGAAGTCCAAGTTGTAGACGAGTCGGACTTCAACGTGTACGTATCCGATGCAGCATGTCCTCATCATACCAGGTTTCTATGCTGAAGGTGAATATGATCTAAGTGGTTCTGCTATTGGTGTTGTGAAGAAGAATAAGATCATTGACGGAAAAGACAGTTTGAGGGTGATATTCTTATAGGTCTTCCTTCTAGTGGGTTTCATTCTAATGGATTCTCGCTTGCTTCAAGGTAGTGCAATTTTCCAGTTCCATTTGTTTCAAATCTGTATATGTCATTAGCATTATAGCTTTGCTTTATTTCGATCTTATTTAAAGAGTACGGGAGAAAAGCGGACTTTCCTTGATTGACCAACTCCCAAGAAATGATGGCATGACAAGTACTATTCGTGAAGCTCTCATGGCACCAACTGCCATCTATGTTGAGCAGGTTGGCTTTTGTTTATCTATGTCTCATATTTCCATCAAACTTATGGAAATTTAATCCAATCATTTGAAACAAAAAAAAGGTGCTTGAGATTATTGGCAATGGTGGTGTAAAAGGACTCGCCCACATTACTGATGGTGGACTTACTGAAAATATCCCTAGAGTACTTCCCTCTGGACTTGGCGCGAAGATTATTACTGGATCATGGGAAGTGCCACCTGTCTTCAAGTGGCTTCAACAGGTAAGATCTGATGATCCACGAGCTTGATATCTATGTTGTTTCAGCATCTGCCCGCACTGGACAGTCTGCCCCCTAGGCCCCGAAGTCTAACATTTGTCATTTTGACTTTCGTAGGTTGGAAACGTTGATGATGCACAAATTGAAAGGAATCGGATGCTCGTAGCCTAAGAGGAAGAGGGGATGAATTAGGCAAACTGAAAACCTTAACCTCAAACTCAAACTAATTTGCACAAAACGTAAACTAGATCATGCTATCTAGATGTGCAACTACGGTTCATCTAGTGTGAAAACCCTCATCCCAAAAGAGTTATGCAACGTATGGCCAATCCTATCAAGATTCTATTCTATGAAAGTAAAGACACATAAGATTGCAATAAGTAAATGCGGAAGCTTAAAGGAGGGACAAGAGAAAGCAAACTCTTTGACACGAGAAATTATCCCGTGGTTCGATTAGCCACAAAGGCACACCTACATCCATGCTGTTGAAGCACTCAAAAAAAGTATTGCTTCTCGGCAACCAAGTCTCTTCCGTGAACAAAATCACGGTCACCTTGACCTTGGGTTCCACTAAGGAGCTTCACCAAGAAGGGTGGGGGTCTCCACGTCCCCCGCACAAAGATGTCGTCTCGCCGCACCACACCAAGCCGGAGGTCGAGGACGTTGCCGGCGAGCCACCAAGACTCCAAGGGGCCGGCACACTGAGTACAAGAGGTGGTTCTCTCCTAGAACCAAGGCACAAGGCACACAACCTTGCTCACTCACTCACTTAAGAGCTAATCTAGCACTAACACTTACAAATCATGTGCTAAACGTAAGAATTTGATCACTAAGCATTTTGGTTGGCTTGGAGGTATTCTTGGATGTGTGTGGGACTTCTCTGAACTCCAGCAAACTTCAAATAACTGGTTGATGATATATTTATAGCCCATTAAGTCGAACTAGCCGTTTTGAGCCGTTACTGCTTTTTCTGCATAGGCGTCGGATAATCCGACCCTGTCTTGACATGGGCGTCGGATCATCCGACCCTACTAACTTTTCCACCGTAGTCGTTGTTTTTTAAACTTCCTGCTGATGTCATTGTCTGTCCCTTTAGTCTGACACTCTTTGAGTTGAAGCGTTGGATCATCCGGTGCAACTGCCAAATTTGAATTCCAGACAACTGTCACTGATTATTGCCACTGCTCATTAGTCCGACGCTCAGAGAATGCCACGTCGAATCATCCGACCCTGAAGCCAAAATTCCATCTCGAGAAAACATGCTCTCTGGAGAATGATCGGAGCCTTTGTCTGACGTGAATTTTTCACTGCGTCGGATCATCCGATCCCATAGACAATTTTTCAGAGTGTGAAACAGGTTCTCTGAAGAATGATCCGAGCATTTGTCCGACTCTTCTTCCATGGCGTCGGATTAACCGAGTGCTTTGGTCGGATAGTCCGACCATGGGGATGTCGGATTATCTCTGCCTTTTCACTGCAACTTGATATCTCTACGGTGGGTTGGACACCTCGTCTCGATGGTGCATTGGACGTCTCGTCTCGACGGTGCATTGGACATCTCGGATATTGCTTGGACTCTATCTAAGGGACCTAAAGAATCTTACAAATACGATTTTGCAAATTTGTTAGTCCTATTGATTGCGTTATCACATAATCACCAAAATCATTCGAAATGGCCTAAGTGGGCCATGTTCGATACAGAAATGTGGCGAACCTTCAATATGGGCGTTGGAATGGTTCTCGTGGTGAGCGCAGAATCAGCAGCTAGAATTATCCAAGACCCCCATGGATCGAAGCCCGCTTATCGCATTGGAGAGGTGATCCAGGGCAAGGGAGTTCACTATGTCTGAGCTTTTAAGCCTTCATAGATTGTAGTAGCTTGAGATTTTGCAGTGTTGGTCAGCTGGGCGAAAGTGGCCCATTTTCTGTGTGACGATATAATCTTTATCTATCTATCTATTTATTATACTATAAAAATCTAAAGAAATTGAAATTAACATTACCGAGACTAACCTAATCATATCTCTCACAAACCACTCCTTCAAAGCTCGTATGTAAGAAATTAATATTATGGAGACTAATCTAACCATACCTCTCACAAACCACTCCTTCAAAACTCACTTGTAAGGTCAAAAGTTTGACACATTTTCGGCGCCGCGCCCGTACAATTCCGTCCGCGTATCAAATTATTTGTCACCCGCCGTCGCTTTACCCGCCCACCCGTACCCACTCACGGAACCCGCGCCGCGAATCAGGCTCTCTCCCCGTTTCCTTCCTTCTGGCGCACCCATCCCAACCCTTTCAGGCCTTCCCCCGACGCCGCCTCCCCCTCGCCTCAGCGCCTCCGTCGCCCTCTCTGGCTCTCTTTCCCCCCTCCACGCCGCCGGCACCCGATTTGCGGGTTCATCGAGCCGCCGAAGGGCCCCTTCGTCCTCCGCACAGATCCTCCCCCGCCGTCGCCACTCCCGGTCTCCGAGCGGTGGGTGGTCCGCGCACCTCCGGCCTCCCCCTCGCGGTGGTGCTCCCGTTCCTGTCGTCCCTAACTGCCTCTAGCACCGAGCAGCAAGACGTGTGCAGATCGGCGGAGTGGGGATGCGCGAGGGGAGGCGGCCGGTGTGGTCGGCGGCGGAGGAGCTACGATCCGGTAGGCTGCCCCGCACGCGATCTGCTCGGCCGGCGCGGCGATCCGCACGGTGGCCGTCGTTCGCCCCCGACGTCGACGCGCTTGACAACCGCGGATCCTCCGTCACCGCAGCCGGGCCCCGAGCTGCAGACAGATCGAGCCAGCGGAGTCCGAGCTCTCCTCCGCACACCCTCTTCCTCCGCCGGAACCCGAGCTGCGGGCGGATCGACCTCGACTCAAGCCCGACCGCCGATCCGTTGACGGGACCCGAGACTCCCGACCCCCCCCCCCCCCCCCCCCCCCCAAACGCCGCATCCCCTACCATCCGATTCACTCTCATCCGATCCATCCAAATACCCCTCCATTGCGCCGCAAAATACCTCCATCGCCCAGCTCGGAGCGGCGGCGATCTTACCCTCCCCCGAGCCAACGTGGAGGGGTGGTGAGCAGCAATGGAGCAGGGGAGACCTTGCTGCGTTGATGGTCGGAAGGATGAGATCGGGCGTTGGTCGCTCCGCGCTTGGGATCGACGGGTGGCCGGATGGGACGGCGCTCAGCAGCTCCCTCTCTCCTCCATGGTTCCATGGATACGCACCTCCATTGTTGGTGAGTTTGCCTGGTTATAGTAATAATCCTTTTCCGTTGGTTTTGTTTGCAATCGATTCATTCCGATTTGTGTGTGTCCTAAGTGGGCTCGATTCAGTCTAGCTTTGGTCTGTTGATTTGTGCGTGTGCTGCATGGTGCTATGTCCATTCCCGCCGATACTCAGTCTACATAATTGATTGATCCCAGATGAAACTGGTCCATTAGTGCCACCGGTTTTCATTTTTGTTGTAGATACTTGCATTATTGAAGAAGAACTCGGTTATTTGAAGTCTGCATTGGCACAAGTTGTTGAGCTATTACCAGATAATTCCGTTGTTGGATTCATTACTTTTGGAACGTATGTGCCTGTAAAAGCTCACTGTTTCTTACTAATGCTCCATATAGTTGTTCTGTTCGATGTTTTATTGGTTAGTTTAGTAACATATATGATACATGTCCATTCAGGTTCATGAATTGGGTTTTGGCTTGTTGCCCAATTCATATGTGTTCAAGGGAACAAAGGAGGTCACCAAGGAACAAATATTGGAACAAATGTGCTTCTTTGCAGGGAAGAAAATGGCCGCAACTGGGGTGATTGCTGGTACCAGAGATGGTCTTTCATCTGAGAGCATCTCTAGGTTCCTGCTGCCTGCTTCTGAATGAGAGTTTGTGTTGAACTCAGTTAAGAACCAGTTACATTAAAATGAAAAATAACCATATTCATATCATATGATATATCCTCAATGTTCAATATTGCAAATTTCACCACTTGTAGGTTACAGAAGAAATGCAAAAGGACCCTAGGCCTGTTCCAGCTGATCAGCAGGCATCAAGGTGCACTGGAGTTGCCTTAAGTGTTGCAGCCAATCTCCTTGGGGTTTGTGTCCCTGGATCAGGTTCTAGGATAATGGCATTTGTTGGTGGTCCATCTACAGAAGGCCCTGGTTCTATAAGTCCTAATTCTTTCAACTGGATGCCATTCTTTTAAAGCCATCATGGGTTCCTTCAAGTACATCATTCCTGAATTAACATGCCTAACAGAGGGCCAACTGGGAAGGTTCCTTCAGCGATGTACAACCTGCATATTTCTCTGGAAATTTAACATATGTTCCTATAAGCTCTAGAAATGTTACTGTCTGTAACTTCTGAAGTGGAATGGATTATGCTCACCTAACCTGAACATATCTAGATCTGATGCTCTAAATTTTATATAACATTAACATGGTTTTATCTTATTTCCCCAAAATAGTCTGCTAGATGCTAAAATGCTAAATTACTTTTAATAGCCATGATTCTGGGAGCAGTTATTTAGCTGTATAGTTCACTATATGCCTGAGTGTTATCTGTTTACATTTGCTTGGGGATTATGTTGGAGTACACATGATAGTATAAGATAAGTACTTGTTCACCTGCTTTAGACTATAAGTTTTTTCAGAAGACGCTGTGGGGCTGCCCACCCCTGCCCCCCCCCCCCCCCCGCTGCTCGGCTCCCATCCCCCGGCCGTCGCGTGGGGCTGCTGCGGCGGTGGGCGGCGGCGGCGCGGGGCCTTCCGTTGCCGGATATCTCGCGGCCCCTTCCTCCGCCGGCGAGCGCGGCGCTAGATGCCGTCAGTGGTGCGGCGTGGCGGTGAACTCGAGCGCCAGAGAGCTCTTCCTCCGCCGGCGAGCGCGGCGCTAGATCCCGTCAGTGGTGCGGCGCGGCGGTGAACTCGAGCGCCAGAGAGCTCTGCCGCGATGCGTCGAGCGCCATCAAGCTCCGTCTCTCTCTCCGGGCTCCGGCGGCGGCCGCCGGCCGAGGTAGCAGGGTCAACGCCGGCGACGGGGCAGCGGGAAGCGGTGGTGGTGGAGGTGGAGCGGGTCTGCACAATTCGAGCGCGAAGAAGACGAGCACCGCAGTGGCGCGGGGTGGCAGCGGTGGCCGGCGCGGGCGCGGGGGACCAACGGCTGGAGGCGAGGTGCCTCGGCAACACGCCGCCACACCTAAATTTTTTGTCGTACTCTGCCACTGCAGACATGAGTGACCATGTATAGATTCTTGTGCTAGCCTGTGCCACTTTGGTTAGTGTTATTAGATTTGCTGATCACCACCTAGCCTACTGATTTTTGGTTTTCCTTTGCACAGATGACTTCACAAATCTGCATTTTGCTAGAAGTTTTGAGTAGTCGTACAACCCTTGTACGAAAAGATTGGAGGGCTGTGAATTTACAGGTTCTTTGGATTAAGACGTCATTGACGCCTGGCTGAACGACATAGGGTTATTTCATCCATGTTTCATTTTCTTTTTGCAGATTCAATAGTATGTTTAGACAAATTATGTGACTTTACCATTTATATGTTGATATAAACTTGTGTTTAATATTTTGATATAAATACGGTCGTGCTGCACGGGCACTATTAGATCAAAATTTAGTTAATATCATATCAACGTATAGCACGAATGCGTCGTGCGGGCATGGTACAATCATGTATGTTTGGAAACGTGCGTGCCGCATGTGCACCCTACTATGTTTGGAAAAGAATGAAAATTGGTACTACTAGGTAAGTTATATTATAAATATTAAAGATATTATTAATAGGGTTTCTAAAATCAACGGAGAGAGAGAAGGGGAGGTGAGTGGCAAAAAATATAGTGACATGTGGGATCCACATATGCCATGTTAGCAAAACTGCTTCACAAATCTCTCTGGTATGGACAAGAGGGGGTAGATTGTCGGAGATGAGGGTGCATAATATCTGATTTTGGAGTTAGGATTTTTTTTTAAAAAAAACTTGGTGACAAGTGTGGAGGCAAAATGGAATTTTCTCTTTTTTTTAAACACGTGCATCTCTGCTAGTGGGGTTATAAGTTCTGGAGTGATAGTAGCTGTCCGCTTATTTTTCCCACTAGTAAAGTGTCGGTTACTAAATGAGTAATGTTTAATGGGTTCCATACAAGAACTTGTCCCCTAAACGGCTTATTGTTTTTTTTTTTGGACATGGTCCTGTCGTCCAGAGAAGAGCGCTACTGAGAATGCTCAGATCAGACGTCCATCCAGAATTGTTTTGGTATTGATGAAGCCAATTGTCATGTTTCCTATTACTAAAACAATAATTAGCCATAAATACAACACCCGTGTTGAATCGGAGACTTGAACCTGAATGAAAAGATTCTATATATGTAGCACATGACGAAACTCAATTCGCTGCATATCCTTTTGTTGCGAACTGACCTACAAAGTTAGGACATGTGAGCCCAAAATGCCTGGCATCCTGAAACGGAGGAAGTGAAAGGATCACACAAGAAAAACACATGATGATGACGGATGATACGGCCAGCACGCACAATAAGCAAACAACATATGTAGCGTAGAACACGGCGATGTTGGCCTATTGGCCTGGGTTGACAAATTGCGCATCTGATGTAAACAATGCCGGACAAATCAAATCCACGTCAAGTTTTATTAGTATCTTTTCGTGATGAACGTGTCAGCGTATACTTAGTTATTATTTTCTTTTTTTTGTCAAGCAGCAGTTTCTTCTTTTTCTCCGGAACAAGTACACTGGCGTCACCTTGATCTGATCCGATAAGCTAACAAAGAATTCCGTCGCTCCCAAGAACATCAAGCCGGATCTACCATGATGACCTCCAGGATCCCAATGGCTTGGCTTCTGCTGGGTTTATTATTGGCCTATTGCGCTTCTGCCTGCTGCGCCGTTTCAAGGAGTTGATTTCTTGCAAGCATGGGACAGCGAGGTAGTAGACCACTTCTCTTTTGTGCATGATCTCATCACTGCCATCAGGTAGTAGACATGACGAACGCGAGCGCTAGCTAGCTAGTTGCTTGTTGACGCACAAAACGAGAGTTTTATGGGTCGAACCAGTAATATATACTGTAGGCATGCGTGCGGTATGGTCTCCAAGTGACAGTCCAGACGGTATATGTTTGTGGAATAATAATACTGCTAGTTTGCTTGTGTCAGAATAATACTGCTACATGCTTAGCCATAAATGTCCATGCGTCGCTTTCGATCTCAAGGTCATGCTGCATTATTTTCTTAATTATGTCGTCCAGCCGTAGGCAAACTGAGCAGCCACTTAGGCTTGTTGCGGTGGAATTTGTTGATCCGGATTTAAGTCTCCGATTAAGCATGGATCGATGCTCGTATTTTTTTTTGCTGAGTGTTTTATTTTTTGATATTGTAGGTGATGTGTTTGCCAACAACGTGGCACATATGGTAATTTCGTCAATTTCAAGGTATATCTATCGTCCAATCAAGAGAAAACATATATAGAGCCATGTTGACAAAATTTAAAAAAAAAATCGAAGCATCGATTCCCTGCACTTCCACTTAGGCCTTCCGCAGTGGTAGGTGTGATACATGGCAAAAAGCGTGCCATATGGAATCTGGAAAGTAAGAAAAATTTACTGTTGAAACGCCTTTTTTCTTACTTGCCCTCTCACGGTGAGTTGCGCTGCCACCATAGAAAACCATATTCAATTCCCATGCCTCGAACCCAAAACGAGCTTCGGTTCTTCTCTCTCATACAGGTGCACTTCAGTAGTTGCTCCGGTTCCTGCTAGTGACACATGAGCCAACAAGGGTGCGGGCGGCCACTGGAGAAGGCCAACTTCCTCAACGGCTGTCTAGCTATCCCTGCCGTGAATCGCAGTCGGTAGCATGTACTTACACTGTACTAGGACGCTGAATTGGCACACCAAGAAATAGGCCAAGTCTAAAACAAACTTGATGAGGCACTAATCTGAGCACTTTACAATGATCAAAACGTTTCCTTTTTATCTTTTGAAAGATTAATGATCAAAACGTTTCATATTCCAAGTTATGTACAAGGCAGACGGTGAAAAAGAAGATGAAATGGCTGAGCTAGCAAGAAACATTCTGCATGCATATATATACCAGCACCATCAGGGCGGGTGGGCGGGCAGGAAGACTCACAGCTTCAGTGTCAAATCAACCTTAGGCCGCTCTTCCTGTCCGGCCCCTGGGCTGTCAACGTACCCGCCGGTCAACCGCCGCTCGCCGGCCGCTGCCGCCGCCGGTGGAGGCCGGCCGCTCGGCGCGCGCATCCACTCCAGCGCCGGCGCAGCTGCAGCCCGCAGCTGCGTGAAGGCGCCGTGGACGGCGAACGGCGCGCGCGCGTGGTCGGCGAGCACGAGCTGGTCCGCGTCGGCGCGGTGCCTGGCCAGCGTGCGCTCGCGCTTGTGCGCGTTCTGGTGCCCGCCGAGCGCCTGCGAGCTGTAGAACTGGCGCCGGCAGTAGTGGCACGCGAACAGCTGCGGCGGCTCGGGCTCGGGCTCGGCGCCCGGCGTGCCGACCATCCCCGCCAGGAGGTTGAGCTCGACCGGTGCAATTCTGGCCCCGCCGCCGCTGTGACCACGGTGACCATTGCCGCCGGCGCCGCCGCCACCGTTTAGGATTGGCCAGGTCCCTCCTCTCTCCTTGTCAACAACCGCTGCCTCCATAAGGTGCAGCGCTGCTTGCAGGGCGCTCTGAATGCCACAAGGAGCTCCTGGCCATCTTGTATTTGTGAGAAGACGAGAAGTGATACGAAGCAATAATATGAGCATGGTTGTGTAAGGCGACAGGGACGTACTACACATCATCTAGCCAGGGTTGCTTGTTTCTTGGCACGCTTTGCTTCCAGTGGGCACAAATGTATCAGCCTGCTGATGCAACAAAGATTGCCGTTCGTGGGGGGAGATTTCTTTACCTTTTCCATGCCTACGTCCAGAGATGAGGCAAGCGATGGGTTGTACTACTGACTAGGACATGGTGTCAATTGATTGGTGCATATCACCAGTTGAAGAGGTCGGTTTACATCTGAGTGCCATGTGCGTGTGCGTGTGCGTGTGGATGTGAACAGGCCAGAAAAAGAAACGGGTGAAACTGTCATTACAAGGCACAACCCGTGCGCCCAGGACGTCGCTGTTAACTGGTCAACCAAGCATGTTAGTAAGGAAGTTTCACAGCTCATCATGCAACTCTAAACTGCGGGTTTGAAAACAGAAGCAGATGTCTGAAGCATAGAGAGGCCAACAAGCAACTGCCTGAAACTTTCATGCTATGTTCTTTGAGAAGGAAAAGTCCACGCAGGTTTTCTGAATTCTGTACGCCGTATGAAGAAACAATCTCCTACACGGCTACACAGCAGAGGATTCAGTCCATCCTTCCCTTCACCACCCTCTCCTGCACTTCAGTGGGTGTGCTGCAACAAGGAGAACCAAGTTTCAAGATGCAAAAATAAAGCCTTCGTAACAGCATGGGGAGTAACCGAGTAAGCAAATTCATCTAAGCTCGTTTGGTGAAGATCAGTAGAACATTTTTCATGTTAATGATAAGGTACATGTATGTATAGTAGCCAAGAGTTTGAAAGAGGCAGTGAACTTACACAATGAGAACGTAGCCTCCCCAGCCAGCGAGGCAATCGCGATCAACAGAAGCCATCAATGCTTGTGAGACTGTCTCAAACAGTTCTTCAGGTTCCTTTACCAAATAAAAAAAGGTGATAGTACTGTCAAGGCACAGTGATAAGGAAACGCAACAGTCTAGGGCAGGCAGATCGATTGAAGTATTACTAGAGCAGAAAGCAAAACTTTATGGGATGGACACAAGTGAAGGCACACATTCCAATGTGAAGCTAAAGCAACAACTCCATTGGTGCAGGTTTAATGATGATATGATAATTGGTATCTCAGGGTTAGATACAATTTTGGGCCAATCTAATTAATGAAACTTGCAAGCATCTTCATAGCAACAGTTGAATCCACAAACTAGATTACCATTACCAATGAGGCTAGGTAAAAGATGAGCTATCAAAAAAGATTGTATAATAGACAATTGAAGTCGTTTACAAATTAAACGATTACTAAAAGTAGACAGAACTTGCATTCAAAGATTTGATGCAGAGTTTATCAGGTAAAGACACTAACCATGTTTGGCTTATACATAGACTCACAAGCACCATAAAGTGACTCTGAAGAAGTACCAGATACCACAAAATCTTTTGCAAGTTCCCTGCAAAAAGGAAACACTTTGATAAGATAGTACAAAAAATAATGTCCAGATGGAAAGCTGCATAGGATCTACATGAAAAGAACAGGGAGAGATACATATTATCGTGTTATCAATAGTCCTAACATGAAGACATACAAGAATGGGAAATGATCCATTCTATATACTAGTAATACATGTTTCGAGGGTTCCTGGCAAACCAGAAAATCACCTAGTATAGGACAATAAACATGTGTTTTAACCTTTCTAAATCTCATTTTGGTTCTGGGAACCGCACAGTTGGACATGTTGGATGAGTGAAAAGTGTAGAGATTCTTTACTCAAATACACACACAAAAGGAAATAGATATGATACTGGCAGTATGTTAACAAAAAATAGTGCAAGCACGAAGGAAACAGATGTGATATTGGCACAAAAGAGATACTTGTCAGTATTTTAAGTTGTTAACAGTTCAGATTAACCAGAAGTTTGAAGGAATGAGATTTGTTACAAAAAGATATGGGCCGTGGTGGCATATAAGTTAAATAAACAATGTACAGTAGTTCAATCAATCGGAAATTTGGAGAAGAGTCTATCTCAGTTGATGGGAGTTGTGGGGGTGAATATGTTAACTAAAATATAATGTACACTAGTTCAGAACAATTTGAGATTTGGAGAAATTGAACCTATCACAATTGGCAGGAGGAACTGAAGCATAATGTACAGTAGTTCATCAATCAGAAATTTGGAGAAACTGAACCGATCTCAGTTGCTGAGAGATGTGGGTGTAAACAGTAATCAAATTGGGTGTTTATTTCTTCTTAAGGTAAAATCAAGAATTACCTAGTTCCTCATAAAAAGGATAGGAAACTAAATACAAGAAAACAACAGAAGTGTGTAAAGATAACGAAAGAAAAAAGAAGAATAGTTGATACATACTTGGCACCAAGGCAGTCCATGGTACATATAAATGGCTCATCGTTGTCTCCTAGGCCAGCAATAACTGGTTGACAGAAGTACGGCCCAAATCTGCATATCATGAAGCATCTCCATTAGAGGTCTACAAAGTTTAGCAGAAAAAGGATATGTCAAGTGACAAAACAGAAGATGAATCTACGAAAATTTCCGAAACATTCATGCCAGTCAAAGATAGGTTGGGTCAGAGATGATAACCAGACTCAACAGTTGCACAAATGCTTCAGCATAACCGAGAAACAAAGCTTGGCCTACAGGCCAGAGAAACATTTAGCTGCCAGCCTTCTAAATTTTCTTATGTGGAGACATTAGCATTACTTCGCAGTCCATAGTCAGTTTACCCATCATTCAATAAACCCAATTTACACTAGATTATTCCAACGGATGGAATAACGATTGTACCATGCCTACAACTGAATCTATCAAAAAAAATGTCGGTTCTCACCTTTTCTCATAGAGGAGGGCCGAAACAAGGCTCGCAAAGGTCTCGGGCTTCATGTCCCTCTCCTCCCTCAGCTGGTACAGTTTGTGCCTGAACACGAGGCGCTGATACCTGCACACACAGCACGTGTAACCACACGCATCAAACCCAAACCCTAAACCAAGCACGCCCCACCCCACGCCCCCGAATCGAGGCGCCCAAACCAAACCAAACCAAACCAATCGTGAATCCGAGAGACCCACAGCGTCTGGGCGTCGGTGGCGAGCCCCGAGAGGCCGATGTAGAGCTTGTCGTGGACCTTGAACACCCTCTGGAAGTCGGTCGCGATCGTCTGGAGCTGCACGCCGAGCCGGCGGTCGCTGGCGATCGCGAAGCAGTTCTTCCCCACCATCGCCACCACGGCGCTCCCGTTGTACTCGAAGATCTGGGGAGCAAGCAACCGAGCGAAACCGCCAAATCAGACGTGGCCACGAGTAGAAAGCTAGGGTTTCTGATCTCGGTAGCAGGAGGCAGAGATTAGGGCTCCGGAGGGCACTCACCGACATGGCTGGCGGCGATGAGGTCGGCGGCGGCGGCGAGAAGGGAGAAGGCGGCGACTTCGGTGGTTTACGCCGGCGAGAAAAAAAAAAACAAGAGTGCGGAGCGGGCTTCAGGACTCCGGGCTCTGTGTAGTTGGGTGCTGTTCCTATACGGGGTCCCACTAGTCAGCCTAAGTAAGGTGGGGATTGATACAATACAATCACGGGCCGAACAGTCAGCCAAGAAGCCCAAGATACATCCTAAAGAGCTAACAGGCCAAGGCCTCTTTGAAAGAAGGGTCGTCATTATATCCTTACTGGGCCAAATGGGGTTAGGCAGAAATAACTTGGGCCTACTGTGCGGAGCCCATCAGCGAAGAACTCTACATTCCACTCCTCGCTTATTCGGTTATTCCTCTCTCTCAAAAAAACAAAAACAAAAAAAAGGAGTCCACCTCGTGCGAATCTTGATGATAGTCTTGGTAATCATGACTCGTGACAGTACAAGTTTAGGTCAAAGCAGGATTAGGACGAAAGTACTTTGATTGCAACAGATTACCCAACATACGGTAGTACCAAATGTGATAATCATGTGACATCGTACGTCTTGCGATATTAGTGACCGTTAGCTCATCACGCTTTTCTTTTTTAGTTCTCTTTTTCTCTCTCTCGGTCTCCGCTATGAACTGTGTTTTTATCCGGTACCACTTCTTTTTTTTTAATAATGAAATACGTGCTAAGACTTCTAGATGCTGGATGTTGAGGGGGAAAAAAAGCAAACAAGGATCCGTGGAACCTGTCCATCCACGATCGAGTTCTCGACTCGGCACGTGTGCTTGCATTTTTCATATATTTGTTTTAGAATTTAACTGACGCTATTCTTTTAATGATAGACAATGTTGCTCTCGATATTGAGCCATCTGTGGTGACTTCATCAACTCAAGGATTAGCGAATCAGTTTCTCGAAAGTGATTATAGGGGTAGAATTATGTATGTGTATTTATAGAACCGAGTATGTTTGCCGGTTTGTGAGCTGTCTACGTCTATACTTAACAAAAGAAAAGAAAAAGAAAAACAATACCTTGTCCTTATCGTGGCAAGGCAACGCAAGTACAAGTGCCAGCATCACATCAAATCAGATCAGATCGAAACGAAACACGATCGTGATCCTCTTCATGTGCTTGCAGACTTGCAGTTGCAGAGCAGCCGGGCAGGTAAACAGTTTACGCCCGTGATCTCTGCAAGCTAAACCGGCGAATGCACGAGACGGTGCGATCCTTGTCAGAGCCGAGCGAAGATTATGGTGCCCGCTTCACGGTCAACAACAAACCCAACGCGAAGCATCCATGGTTTCGCCGTGCAAGCAGACTCTTGAATCTCGTGCAGAACTTCACAAAGTTCATGGCGATCTTTTATTCTGTAATCTTTTTTCTTTTTCTTTTGAAACACCCCACCTTTCTTTCGTTAAGCCAGCAAAGGGTCTTCAAGAATTGAAGTTAGAGTAAAGAAAAAATAACAAAAAAATTATTTCTTAAAAAAAGCTACATGAAGAACATGGTTAAACTTAGACCATATAACACTAACCATAAATTAAGCTATCTTTGCTTTTTGACTTGTTTGTAGAATTGTTGTCACACTACAAGACGAGGGAGAAGAAGATACATAAGAATCAATGTATTAGTGGGGTACCCCTTGTGATCATTGTTCGGTTTATGTCTTTTTATATCCAAAGAGTCCATCACCAAAAGGTGCTTAAAGACAACCACAGGCAGGCGCATGCTGCCACGAAATCCAGCCTTTTAGCTTCGGACAACATGCCCATTCATAATCTAGTGTTTTAGACACATTCTAAGCATGGAGGTTAAGTGGAAAAGACAGAAAAGCAAGAGTGGACTACGCATGTTAAGGAAAAGCAGGATCTTGCTGGGCTCTTGCATGAAACACTCGGTCAGTTGCGTTTCAGGTTGGTATTTGGTGGCCGGTGCTGATTTAGTATAAGAGAACAATACTGCTGACTGGCTGGTAGTTGGTGGTTAGTGCTGATTTAGTATAAGAGAACAGTACTGCTTGCTGGTTGGCTGACAAACCAAGCGAACGCGGCGAATGTGGCATCGCAGTATCGATAAGGACTTGGCTGGGAGATGTGACCGCGGTGGTGCTGTTCAACAGTCAACACCACGGACAGTACCAGTTAGATACAGTGAGCATCTTTCAGTACAAGAGGCAACGGTAGTGGTTAATCTGGACACTAATTTCCAAAGCTAGTATGAACATCATCTCCAACTACCTGATGATCCATCATTAGTGCAAGAAAACACGGAATTAGTGTTACATCAATTCACATACCTGCTAAAGCCGGTATGGGATGTATGATCCCCAACAACCTCACGAGCTGAGCATTTTTGGCCATCTCCAGTTCTCTACGCCGACAAGACGACAAATGCATCGCATGTCGCCTTTTTGTCGTTGCCCTGCACATCGTCTCGCCTTTGTCATTGCGCTGCACTTGCTGCTGGATAGATGACCCTTTTCTTGCAGCCTATGATCACCCAACCATATGAAATGGTCTCTTAGTTTCCTACCTAATACGCACATGGTCACCTGTTCTAAGTCCCACTGCTTTTTTTTCTGGTACTCCCTCCGTTCCAAATTATAAGTCATTCTAAAAATCTTGGAGAGTCAAACCATTTCAAAGTTTGATCAAAATTATAGAAAGAAATACAAAGATTTATGACATCAAATAGATATACTATAAAAATATAACTAACAAAGAATCTAATGATACTTAATTGGTATCGTAAATGTTATTATCTTGTTGTATAAATTTGGTCAAACTTAGAAAGTTTTGACTCTCCGAGATTCTTGGAATGATTTATAATTTGAAACAGAGGGAGTAGTTCTGATTCACAGTGATAGTCTCATAATTGCATTTCATTTCAATCCACCCTCCCAGCTGAAATTAGTTGAAAGCACCTGGATAGATTACACTGTAAAATACAGGTGCAGTATATCGCTGTGGTTTATAGGCATCATCTTGCAAGCAGTACAGAAGGTATGTCTTGCAAGTAATTTGATGGTACTAGCATAATTTCAGAGTCAAGCAAATGATGTCATGATTTAGTATCGAATTAACGCTTGATCTCTTGAGATCAAAGGGTTAAACAAGCATATGAAGCGGTAGTAGACACAGTATAAGACATGATCTGGGGCAGATCATATTTTTCATCAATGGTAGTACTGAGTTACAGTGTGGAAAATCTTTAACCTATACAGCAGTTACCAGATTAAAAAAAAAGAATTCCGTTTTACTTCTTTATACAGTCAGGGAAACACAGAACCCTCCTCTAAGATCCCCAAAACTCGGCCAACTCAGCTTGACAAGTGGCAACAACTCATATTGGCACTCAGACAAACACCATGGACGGCAATGCAAGCAAGGAACAACAAACCGTGCTCAACATCTTAAGTTATCTGGAGTTCTGAACCACTTGGACGAACCCTACTGAATCACCAATTCCAGTCATGCCAATGCTTCTTTTACCTTAACAGGGAGAATGCTTCTGAGTAGCAAAGGGCGATTCTGGGCTGATCCTCAGAGTTCCCCCTAGCTCCATGGGCACTAGGGGTACCAGAGAATGGAGTACATCGGTGATTAGTGGCCTGTAACTTGGCTCTGGTTGTACACAGAGCACAGCCACTGCGGCAACCTAGACGAAATGACCCATCTGATCAGTTAAAAAGGTAAATACACATGAAAGATACAATACTGTAGTGATTTCGAAAATTCTTACTTGGTACAAGTGCTTCGGATCCATCGTGTTCTTGATCATGGGGTCAACTATGTTAGGGAGTTTGGATCTATCAGTTAGCTGAGGCATGGCCTGCATCCAAATCGATGTATGGCAATATGTCAGAAGTCAATGTGTCACTCAAATACAATTTATCTGCCTCAATTTGGACAGTGATGAGCAAATCTATTCTTGCATGTTGATGGGAAAGAATCTTATATACTGTTTAATTGGATACTAGATTCTAATAATTTGAGACGCCCAGTGTCAAAACAGTGTGTACCCATGTAACAATTGATTGGCACTGAGATTGTGCCGTCTTCTCAACAGGCTTCCTTCCCAGCAGAAGTTCTAGAAGTACTACTCCAAACGCATATACATCGCTCTTCTCAGTCAACTTCCCTGAATTCGATGCAGTTGCACATGATTAGAGTAGAACACCATAGTTGTGATTAAAGATTTGCCTACAAATAACGTTACAAGTGAGACACATGGAGGGAAAAAAGGGCATACCATCTAATAAGTACTCAGGTGCTACATAGCCCATAGTTCCAGAAAGCTTTATATTCCCTTTGCTTTGATTCCCACTAGTCACTGCCAGGCCGAAATCTGAAATCTGCATGATAAATAAGTATAAGTTGTGGTCATTGGTCTACAGCAATATTGAATTGACAAGTAAAATACTAAGGGCATACCTTAGCATTGAAGTCTGAATCTAAAAGTATATTAGATGATTTCAGATCCCTATGGATAATTGGTGGGTTGCAGTGTTCATGAAGGTACTCTAAACCCCTGTTTGGTTCAGATACAGATGCATATTATAAAATACAGTCATAAGCAAACAGCATAATTAATCATACTAAGATAAGGTGCAAGAAGGGAACCTTGCTGTGTCAAGAGCAATCTTCATCCGAACGTGCCAGGTTAGAGCTGATCCATGTGATGGCCCTAGATAAAAAACCACAGGGATTACATCGAAGCTTCTCTAATCTCCAACTCACTGTAGATCACAGTTCGACAACAAACACAATAAAAGAAAGTCCCAAAGAAATGATACCATGAAGTTGTGAGTCCAATGACCCATTCTCCATCAGCTCATAAATTATGAAACGGTTCTCCTCATGAATACAGAAGCCCACAAGGGACACTATGTTCGGATGCCGAATCCTCCCAAGCAAATCTAGCTCATTCTGCCAATTTCATCAACAACAAAAAAAGAAAGTATTACTATTTTTTTTCAAGAGAGCTGCCAATTAATAATGACAATCCAAACACAACAATTTAAATGGACAATTTCTATAATTTTTTTAGTAGACAATCAATTATCATCACCTCGAATTCCTTGTCGCAATTCTGTGTCTCACTACCCAATCTCTTCACCGCAGCAGCAAACCCTCCATCAAAATTGGCTTTGTACACACACCCAAACCCACCAACTCCAAGCACACTGCTCTCACTGAATTTTCCTGTCGCCGCCTCCAAAGATGTGTAGTCCATCTTCACGGCAGCACTCTTCTTGCTAGTCTTGTATGAGTTGAAGCTATTCAACATTGGCACAAATGCGATCCTTGCAGTATCTGGACAGCGCAAGTTAGTAGGTCAGAAGCTAGGTGAGTAACTCAAATGGCCTCATGGGCAACAAGGCAAGTCAACGAGGAAAGCATGAACCAGTCAGCCAAGAGCCCAAGACCTATGCTCTGGGTGTCCCTGGAGTCGACCAGGGCTCGCCGTGATCGCCGCCACAGAAAGAAGAAGTACAGTGCGGCAAGGACGATCATAACGCCGGCGACGGATGAGACCACAATGGCAGCAATAAGCTCCCTGAGGAGGTGTTGGTGCCTCTCCACCACAATGACCACTGCAACAGCAACACAAATGCAAAACGGAAGGTGAGTGTTAGTCTGTTAGACCCTGACGCACTGCGGATGTTCAGGAGCAAAAATTCAAGGTCCATTCAGGCAGGCGTTGCAAAAGGACGGAATCTTCGAAACGAAACTGACGCGAGTAAAATTGGAGTTCGCGAGATGACACAGGTCCTTGAACTCCAAAAGAAAGAACATCATTTTTTGCATTTGAATTTAATGCAGCAATATTAACAGCATTCAACATTTCAACTGTTTCCTTATAGAAAATTTCTGGATCCTTGGATCATATAAAAAAACCTCCATTGCAATAGGCATAAGGTTTAATAGGCCAATCAAATCCACATTAAATTCCTGAACAATTTCAAATCCAGAATCAGACATTCCACGTTCTTTGCTCAAACTTGGAAAAGATTAGGATCCCAATGAACTTTCCCCCACCACTCCAAAAGGGCTATTCTTTGGAAAGAAAGAATGAACGAATTCCCGGCCAAAAGAAAAAAAAATTGCAACACGATACACAGCCAAGCGAGAATCAAGACCCCACAGGAACAGCACTGCAAGAACACAGAGCACCCCATTAAAGAGAAAAAAAACGGTCAGGCTTTGATCCAGCCTACCCAAGGGAGGAGGCGCCGCGGCCGCAGGAAGCCCGGCGGAGGCGACGTTGCCGTTGACGGCGGGGGCAGCCTGCTGCACGGGCTGGCCCGCGGGCGGCATGGCCCTCCCATTGGCCCCATGCGGGCGACCCAGCAGGAGCAGCAAGAAGACGAGGGCGGAGGAGCAGAGCAGCGGCAATGGCGGCGGCGGCATTGACCTCCCCCCGTCGCTCCCTCCCTCTCTCCCTCCCCCGCCCGCCCGCCCTCTCGCGCTCCTCCGCTGGCGAGCAGAGCAGACAGCAGAGAGCCGACAGGGGCGTTACCACAGCAGCGGGGGCACACTTAAAGTCTGTGCCTTTCTGACCAGATAGCATGCGAGTCAGGGAATCCAAAGAAAAAAAAAGAAATGCAGACGCTGCACGCCTGCGCCCTCCCCCTCCCTCTCTTGTGTGCACTCAACTCCTCCCCTTTGGTGCGTTTCTTGGGCCGCCAGTTGATCTCGCTCGATCGCACGGTCGGTTGGTTTCTTCTCGGCCAGTGTAACCCTTTCTTCAACTCCTGGGTCAGTGAGACCGGGATGGAGCACGGAGGGGATAGCGATGGCGACCAGGGAGAGGACTAGAGGAGAGAGAGGGGAGGGGTAAAGTCGAGCCCCCGTGGTGCACGGACGGCAGGGGTAGGACTAGGAGAGACCGAGAGAGACGGACAGCGGTGGTGCCCTTGCAGGGCTGGTAGGTCGGAGTCGAGGAGAAGAGCTGTCATGTGGCGGCTGAAAAAAAAAGGCACCGCCGCAGCTGTGGATGGCCATCACCGATCACCTCTGGCGCTGTTGTTGATGGTACATGCGCTGTGCAGTGCTGCCGCACACCAACTTCGTGCAGCTCCGGGACGATCCCATCGGCGGCCGGGCACCTCGGGTAGGGTTACGACTCGCTACCGGCGAGTTCGACCGTGGGACTTGTGACTGCACCTTATCAAATGACATCATGGCAGTGCGTCAGCCGCTGTGATTTCCCAAACAGAAAAAAAATGAAACATCACGTTACCAAGCCCTAGAAAAAAAAAACCGGATGAATAGCTGGCTAGTTCTACTGGACGGCCCCGTTGCTGCTCGCCGAAACCAATGTTCCATCCATCTCCCTTGACACCCCTCCATGTCAGCTCATTAAGCCAAACCGGCGTCGGTTTTGCACGGGCCCACCAAACAGTGCCGCCGGCTCTCGAGAAGCTGGCGCCGTACATGTAGAACGGGACCGTCGGTGCTTTTGCTTCCCCGGCTACGCCGGCAACCCAACAGTGACCGAACTTGATCGGGGCCTCCTCCCTTTTCCGCTCTCGAGATCGATCTCGTTACGACTTCTCATCTTACCACGCAATAACGCTAGCTGTGGATCCGCCACGGGTTCTTGCTTCAGAGTTGAGGGAGGGATCGCTGGACGCTTTCTTTTTGTTTTTGTTTTTGTTTTTGTTTTAAAAAAAACTAGCATATAGCCCGCGCATTTGCGCGGCTAGTATTGAAAGTTCAAAAATTCGCATGTCGTTGTATCTTTACTTAAAGATTATACTATTTTTCACCATACATCACCATGTTTATTATCGTAAGTTAAGTCTTATTGTTGGTTAAAACAATTCAAATATGATCTATCTATAATAATAATTTGATTTGTTGAGATTTAATAATATTATGCATATAATTATTCAAAAATTCGCATGTCGTTGTATCTTTATTTTGATTGATTGTTGCTAGCTTTAGTTTTATTAATAGTATATATATTTGTAACTGATATATAGTTAAATATTATTTTATATTTAATTTTTCATAATGGCATAGGTGGGTGATTTTTAATTAGACACAGGGGTACTTTAGGCTAATTTTTACCATAATTGCAGTGGTGAGTAATTTTTATTTTTCAATTTTTCTCCGATTAATGTGAAAATTTCTAGGCCTTGAGAGCGAACGTGGAGACTCCGTTTGTTGGCTAAATAATAAGATAATAGATAAGCAGGTGTACGCTTTTCTTCTCAGAAGCATAAACCAGGTAAGAGGGTGCTCCATCAAGGACACCGCCATGCTCCTATTGATTAGGCTCGGATAAGGAAAGTGACACACGAGCAGATGCAAATCATCAGCTGGGTTGTTGCCAAGTGAAAGAGATGGAGGCGCAACCGGCAGCTTTACATCCATCATCGATCTCGGTTACAATTTGTACACAAGGCCAGCACTGTTGCGCGTCCGACAATAGCGCTAACTATCCTCCTAAAACAAGCTGAACAGAGAGTCAAGCAGCGTAGTCTGAATAATGTCTCCTCCCTCCGGCATCCTCCACGGATTCCTGGCACGGATAACGGCCTGGCGCGCGGCTGTCCGGCGACTTCCGAGCCGGTGGCATGCGCCCGGGCGCCGGCGGGGGTACGGTGAGTCGGTGAAGCGACCACTGCCCACTGGTTGCTTTTGGGGTTTGGACCATTGGTCCATCGCGTGCCGAGCCTCCTGCGCTGGCTGGCGTCCGTTGTTTCCTGAGGATCGATCGGATGGACGGTGGATAACGACACGAACAAGGGGCGGCGGCAGTGTCAACACCGGCTGCGATCCAGCCCACCTGCCAGCCCAGGGATGGAAGGGGAACGACCGATCCGATCGGACGCTCAACTCTGACGTAAAGCCGCCGCGCACGGCACGAGGCGTGCACGCCGGTGTTACCGGGATCATCTGCACGGCACGGGGTCCGTACGTGCGGTACGGACGGGACGCGCGCCGCGCCACCGCTGAAGCAGTGAAGCACTGAATGGTAACCGCTGCGGCCCGGGCCTCCAATGGGCCGACATGTCGACAAGCCGAACAACTTCCACGGTTGCGAAAGGTTTTGACCTGCGCAGCTTATTTTCAAAAAATCATAAATATATAAATTCGGATGGAGATAAACTTTATATGAAAATTGTAGATCTCGACGAGATTGAATTCGGATGGAGATAAACTTTATATGAAAATTGTAGATCTCGACGAGATCTACAACTTTATAGTTCAATTTTTTTCATTAGGAACGATCTTGGTGCTCAAATAATCGACACAAATTTCAGATCTAAAATTTAAATTTTGGTTTGAACACTGGACAGTACACCTTCAAAAAATTATAATTAATTTATATGAATTCGTATGAAGATAAAATTTATATATAAATTATAGAACTCAATAAGATCTATAACTTTGTAGTTCAAAATTGTTTCATTCGAAGCCATCTTGGTGCTCAAATAATTGTCACAAGCTTTAGATTCAAAATTAAATTTTAGATCTGGAGCATTTATCGATTATTTGAGTACCAAGATGGCTCCAAATGAAAAAAGTTTGAACTACAAAGTTGTAGATCTCGTCGAGATCTACAGTTTTCATATAAATATTATCTCCATCTGAGTTCATATAAATTAGTTATGATTTTTTGAAAGTGAGCTGCTCAGCTCAAAAAAAATTACGCCGGATGAACCGGTGGTAGGGGTATTTAGGGTTCATCCGGCGATATGCTCTTACCGACAGGAGGCCAGATTTGAAAAAAAAAATTGCGGTATATATTTTTGAAAAATCAAAAAATAAATAATATAAAAATAAAAAAAACTCCACACACGGCAGCAGCGTATTGGGCGGAGCATCCCATCCAATTTCGCCGTGTCTATTTATCGCGCGCGCGACTGGCGCACGAGCTATCGCAGCAGAGACCTCCCCTGTTCATCTTCTTCCTTGAGCAGGGGAGGAGGCGCGGCAGCCGGCGAGCTCGGGGACGGGGGAGGGGCAGGGTGTGGCCGGCGATGGTGGTTGGTGGGGGGAGCGGCCGCCGGCGAGGTCGCCGGCGGCCGGGGTGGTGGAGGGCGGCGGCGGCCTTAGGATCTAGGGTTGCTGGGGGTGGCGGGGGCGGCGGTGAAGGGCTCCATGGCCACCGGACCTAGAAGAGAAGGTGGTGGGGGGAGGAATCGACCGGCGGTGGGCGGTGGTGTGTGGGCGGGCGGCGAGGCGGCGCGGCGGAGCGCCGCCGGCCGGGGTAGTGGGCGCCGGCGGCCGGGCCAGGTCTCGGGCGGGGGCGTGGCGCCGGAGAGGTTAGGGGAGGGCGGGGATGCGCCGGCGGTGGTTGGTGGGCGGACGGCGCGGCGGCGAGAGCCGCCGGCCGGGGCCGAGGACGAAGGGGCGGGGGCGGGGGCGGGGGCGGAGGACGGGGCGCGTTCTGCGATAAGATTAGGAGAAATCGCTTAAAGCGATAAATAGACACCCCCTCCAATTTGGGCTCATGTATGGTGACCCATAAAACAGTACGGCCCCTTTTTCGTTCCCATAAAACTTTCACGGTTGCGCAAGGCCCAGTATCCCACTAGCATCGCGCCAGACGACACGGCGGCGCATCGAGACCCGAGAGCGGCCCGCGCGCGTCCTCCGCCCTCCTTGCGAGAGCGCCACCAAACCCAGCTTCAATTCACTTGTGCTCACTTTTACTGGGAGAGAGAGTGAGACACAAATGCCGCACTTGAGTTAAACCTCAGTCGCGTATCTTCTCGTCGCGGAGAGTCGAGTGAAGCCAGAGGGCTTGCAGCAGGTTCCGCGAAGATATGAGAAGTTGGAGAACATGGGTGGATCTCGCTCGCGTAGGTGGGCTCCATATGCTGACTGAGCTTCTGACAAAGAGATCACCGGGGGGGCATGTTCACCTTCCATGGCGTCAACTGCGAAGAGGCAGGTCGCTAGGAAAAATGAGAAATGCGCACGAGAAATAAATACTCGTACTTAGTACAAAGTCTGCCATTAGTCCGGAAGATGGTTCAAATGGTGCTTTGTACTCCGTCGCGGCAGGTGCAGTGCAGTGACTGCTCGCTGCTGCTCCCGAGTGTAGCCGGTGGAAAGTGAAACCTGCCTATAAAACTCATTAATTTGACTAGTACTATTTGAGTATTTGACCACACGTTGTTTTATTTTTTTTAAAAAAAGCATTTGACCACAGAGAACCTGCGTTCCTCTCGAGGTTAAACTTCACAGCACGATGACGACGTGGTATACAGTATACTACTCGTAGATCGAGCAGCACCGAAGCGGTGGTGTTCGTCAGTACGTGCGGGTGCTAGGCGTGGGCACAGCGCGCACTGACGACAGACGGCCAGACGCCCAGACGGGACACCCGGCCAGCCCAGCCCGGGTGTCCCGTCCCCTCCCCTCCCCTCCCGGCTCGCCTGACGCACGGGGGCCATCGTGCCAGGGACCGTCTCGGTGTCCCTCTCTGCGTACGAGTACCGAGCACGCCAGCCTTGGCAGCTCAATTGTCCAATCTGTTCTGTACCGAACGAGTACGGACGCGACAATGGGCACGGTCAATACGCCGTATTTTTTCCCTTGGCCAGGACTGCTACTCATTATTTTCTCCCTTGTTGTTTTTCCTTCTTGTTTTCCCCCTTGGGCGTTTGGAGACCTTTGTATATGGCCAACTAATAATGGGTCTCGTAACGAGATTCTAGTGATGAACGTCTTTGAGCTGCGACTGCGAGCAGTAACGAAAAATGTCTGACCAGCTGGTTAAAAGTGACGGAGAAATTAAAGATTGCTTACTCCCACTCTGTTCGCTAAACTGGAGCTGGAGCTGGTGGCTGGAGTGGTGTGAGAGAAAAATACTGTTGGCTGGCTGGTGGCTGGAAGTTGGTGTTAGAGTAGTGTGAGAGAAAAATACTGTTGGGCTGGAAGTTGCTGGAGCTGCCCATCAAAGTGTCTTTTGCTAGTTGCTACCTTTTGTCATTTGTCAACGCCCCAGCGGTAACAACTCGCCAAAAGGGCCGCATAGATACACTGGGCAGCACACCGGGGTGTGGGGTGGGGTTTGGCTTGTGCGTCTACATGCATGAGCAGGAGTGGCAGTATAATACCGGCGCGCCCGTAACGTGGCGCATGTGGAGCCCGTGCCGCTGCTAAAATACCGCGACAAACACCGAGGCTTGTACGTGTACCAACTGAGCACGTGCTTCTGGAGCGCCACTTGCTCATGAACGAGCACGCCTTGTTTTCCCCTGCAATGTGAAACTTGACATGATTGTGATCGATGCCGCTCCACCGTACCGTACGTGCTCTCGGTTCTTGAATGTGCCCGGATTTATGGCACGACTGTACAAGCTCATTGCTGGTACTATGTGAAGGATCAATATTATTGTACGTTTAACTGCTCCATTTCCAAGTACTTAAAACACTATCTTTCCATTACAATAACTACTACTTTTATATTTCTGGTAATGGTTGTTGCACTAATATCAAAATCTAATTACCAAGAATAGAGTAGAGGGATGAATCCTTCGTTTAAGTGAGAGGAATGTGCATTTTGGTAATTATAAAAAATGTTTACGTAATAAGGATAGGATCGGTAATCTGCTTGGAGCGCCCCCAATTGTCAAAATATTAATTTTTTGGTGTTAGGATAGGAATAACTAATATGGTGAAGATGCTCTTAGCTGCAGCTTAATTCTACTGCTCAGAGGACTCCCTGCGTGGATGTACTGCTGGCTCGGTACGAGCGGTGGTTATTTTATAGGACTTCCGTTTTATTGCTTCATATCCAATTTAATTACTGCATGCGCCGCTAGCTGACGGACGGGATTAATTAATTAACCATGGGATCCGTCAGAAAATACCGGGAGCGTAGGTTCCATGGGTCGACGTCACTCTCGGCGGAAAGCGAGGCATTGTCCGGCGAAGCATGTGCTCGCGTGTCTCCGGCGCGCAAAGCCAGCCAGCCATGGACGACGATGACGGATCGGTCGTCGTCGCCTCATCGGCGGCGCCCTTCGCCTTTCTTTTTTCATCAGCCTGAGCCGTAAGAATCCAGAACTCATTCAGGTGGCAGTGGCAGCTGGATAGAAGTAGCTCGCGGTAGCCAAAGGCAACCAGCTCCGTCTGGCTCAGGGTGACCGACCACGTACGCGACCTCGAGGAAAGGAACCCCCTGGGTTTGGGGTGCGGCACGTCGCGATCGGAGGAAATCAACGGGACACGCGTGGGTGTAATAACCGCCTCGATCGATCGGCAGCTAGGTGGTGTGCCCTGGCGCTGGCACTGGCACGGAGAAGTTCGCCGCGCCGTCGCCGTCGCCGTCGCCGTCGCCGGGGAAGATATCTCGCGTGTGCTGTGATGTGATGCGATTGATTGGGAGCTGGCTGGCTCCCCCTGGGCCAC
The DNA here is from genome assembly GCF_016808335.1 of Panicum virgatum. Classification (NCBI taxonomy): domain Eukaryota; kingdom Viridiplantae; phylum Streptophyta; class Magnoliopsida; order Poales; family Poaceae; genus Panicum; species Panicum virgatum. Next base: position 6,604,225 of record NC_053145.1, read on the forward strand.
GCTCAGTCAGAGGTCGCAGTCCAGTCAGCACCAAGCGGCTGCCGCCTGCCGGAGGCATGTGACCGGCCACTCGCTCGTTTTCCGCCGGTCGCCGGACGCCCCGCTGGAGGCAGCAGGACTGGCGTCGTTTCGCCCAGTCGCGTCCGTCTTTCTCCGCAGCCGAGTGGTCGACGAAATTTCAGCTGCACCTGTAGCAGACGAGGATCAAGTCGCAACCCGGCGCGAGCTTCCAAGTGTTCACCAGATCGTGGCAATGCGAGCACAATGTGGAGTAGCACACATGAGGGCCATCAACCTCTTCCATCTTCTTTGGCAATGTAAAATCCATTTGTAATAACTCTACTCTATCTGGTCATTCAGGGTCACTATGAGAAATGAAATTCCATCTTCTTTGGCAATGTAAAATCCATTTGTAATAACTCTACTCTATCTGGTCATTCAGGGTCACTATGAGAAATGAAAAATCAGGTGGGGATCCTCTCCCCCTCCGTTGACCCCTGGAAAAAAAAACCCTCTTCCATCTTCCGCCGCGGTATGACCATATTGGCGTAAGATCCAGCGGTGCGTCGACGTCACTGCACATCGCCGATGCCGGGCACAGCCTCACTAGGACACCGCGCCATTCCATTCCAGATCACCAAAATTTTTGGGAACTAAACTCCCCCCAAATAAGTGAAGTGAAAAAGAAATTCCTGCGTGGGAGCGAGCAATCCAGTCTTCATCAGTTCATACATAACCGCCCAATCCATTGCCGAACGAAGCTCTTCTTCTACCTCACCTCGAAAGCACACACCACGCACATCCACGGGTGCTAGTAATATTCACAAACGGAATATACATCTCTATTTCGTTTGATAGCTCTATTTCTCTTGGTACAACAGCCAAGAAAGAAGAATCCGTTTATCATCTCATTAATTACAACTTGTCAATTTTAATATTATCTATACATACACTATTTTTTTTCTAGAAAAGTTAGTATTTTACATGCAAATATGTAGGGGTGCAAATGAGTGACTCTTATGCACCTCCAACCCTCTTTAGATCAAAATTTTGTACTAGTTTTCCAAAAGAAATCTGATCAACCATCTCAATTAAAACTATGGAGAAAAGAATAATTCGACCTCCGCCTGTCTTTTCACAAGAGGAAAGAAAGTATTTAGTCGCACGGAACTCCCCAATTAAGGAAGGTCACAGGTCCACCACACGCGCTGCGTCCACTGTCTCTCAACTTCCTCATTTGGACGCTCATTCAGTTTAGACACGAACCATTCTTTAAATTGCAGCTTCTTAATTTGTCCTGTAACACATGCTTTTGTTAAACAATATGTTCTGATGTAGTGCGACTTGATTGTGCTTACAATAGTCCAGGCTAGTTAGGATTCAAGATAGATTAGAATCAGAGTTAGCCTTGAACTACACGGACTCTGACTTGCATACCGAGTTGTATTCATGCAAGGCTCAAGTTTGAGTTCCTATATATATAACTGCAACACCTGATGAGCCATATTGGCAATCACGTTTCTCTCTTTTTACATGGTAATCAGAGCGACTTCTTCCCAAATATACATCTAGCCAAATCAAGCATCAAGAGGAGATTCCATGGCGTCCTCCTCATTGTCGTCGGCTGCACCGCAGCTTGGTTCTCCCGTCTCCGAGAAGTTGACAATAGAGAACTTTCTCCTATGGAAAGCTCAAGTCATGCCGGCCATCAGAGGTGCGCAATTGATAGGGATCTTGAACGGTTCCTCCCGTGCACCACCTACCAAATTGGAGGTCGAGAAGGCAGACAAGACCAAGGAGATCATCGACAACCCGGAGTATGAGAAGTGGTTGGCAAAAGATCATCAATTACTCTCTTATCTCCTCAACTCAATGACCAGGGAAGTTTTGGCCCAAGTGGTCATGCTTGAATCCTCGGCTGAGGTCTGGTCCGCAATCGAAGGTATGTACTCAGCGCGATCTAGTGCGCGGGTAACCAACCTTCGCATGCAGCTGTCAACCTGCAAGAAGGGAGATATGTCCGCTGCTGCTTATTTTGCCAAGATGAAAGCGTATGGAGACGAACTGGCAGTCTCGGGCCGACCTGTTCAAGACGACGAGATGGTGTCCTTCATACTTACGGGGCTTGATTACGACTACAACTCCCTAGTGTCTTCTGTTATGGGTCGCACAGATCCAATCTCCTTGAGTGACTTATATGCTCAGCTACTTGCATATGACATGAGACTCCAGATGTTGCAGGATACATATGGACAGCATCAATCCTCAGCGAACTCGGCAACTCGTGGCCGTGGAGGCTATCGTGGTCGAGGAGGAAATCGAGGTCGTGGACACAGCGGCAACCGTGGCAATGGTGGCCGTGGAAACAATAATAACATAATCAATTCGGCCAGCTCTTCCAAAGGTAGTAACAGCAAACCTCTTTGTCAGATATGCAAGAAGCCAAACCATGAAGCCTTGGAGTGCTGGTATCGTTATGATGAAGATTATCAGCCAACAAATGAGAAAGTGGCAGGCTCAGCGTCCACCGGATACCGGATACGGGGTTGACACAAATTGGTACGTTGATAGCGGTGCTTCTGATCACATCACAAGTAATCTAGAGAATCTCTCTGTCCGTGACAAGTACAATGGTCAAGATCGTGTCCAAGCAGCTAATGGTTCAGGTATGAAAATCAGTAACATTGGCCATACAATTTTACATACCCCATCTAAGGATTTGCATCTCAAAAATATTCTTCATGTTCCTAGCACCTACAAAAATCTTGTTTCAGTGCATCGTTTAACCTCTGATAATAATACCTTCCTTGAGTTTCATCCAAACTTCTTTCTTATCAAGGATCAGGGAACCAGGAAGGTCCTTCATCAGGGTAGATGTCGTGGTGGTCTCTACCCTATAGGAGCATCCTCTACTAAAGCAAGTTCAAGCAAACAAGTCTATGGAGTCAATAAGCCATCTACGTCAAGATGGCATAGTCGTTTAGGCCATCCTTCTTTTTCTATTGTTGAGCGTGTGGTTAGAGACAATAATCTTCCATGTTTAAGTGATACAAGTATAGAATCTGTGTGTGATTCATGTCAAAAAGCTAAGAGTCATCAACTTCCTTATAGTAAGTCAAATAGCATATCTAAAGCTCCCCTTGATCTCATCTTTTCTGATGTTTGGGGGCCGGCACCCACATCTGTTGGCCGATTTACATATTATGTAAGTTTTATTGATGACTTTAGTAAATACACATGGATCTATCTTTTGAGGAAGAAATCTGATGTCTTTCAAGTCTTTCAAAACTTCCAAAGTCTAGTTGAGAGAAAACTTGATAAAAAGATAATTGCCCTACAATCTGATTGGGGTGTTGAATATGAGAAATTAAATTCTTTCTTTCAACAGATAGGCATTGCTCATCAAGTCTCGTGTCCACATGCTCATCAACAAAATGGCGCCGCCGAGAGAAAGCATCGCCATATTGTTGAAGTTGGCCTAGCCCTTCTTGCCAATGCCTCTATGCCTTTAAAATTTTGGGATGAAGCTTTTTTAGCCGCCACATATCTTATTAATATTTTGCCTAGTAGGGTTATCAACTTCCATACTCCCGTGGAGCTCCTTCTCAAAGAAAAGCCTGAATATAATTCTCTTCGAGTTTTTGGGTGTGCTTGTTGGCCTAATCTTAGACCCTACAATACTCGTAAGCTCGCTTTCCGTTCCACTCGTTGTGTTTTCCTTGGATATAGCTCTCTCCATAAAGGGTTCAAATGCCTAGAAGTCTCTACAGGCCGGGTGTATATCTCCCGTGACGTGGTGTTTGATGAACAAGTGTTTCCTTTTTTGAACTTCATCCCAATGCTGGTTCCTTGCTTAGAAAACAGATTCTTCTTTTACCTGATCACATGCAAAATTCTAGTTTTGGGGATGTAAATTGTACTGACCAACATGTTACTACTAATCATGATCCATCTAGTGTTGCAGCTGATGTACTAGAAAGAGCAGAAAATCTAATGCAAAACCATGGAGTATTGCCTTCTGAATGCATGCAAACAGGTGCAGAAACCACATCTGATTCCGCTGCTGGATCCGAGCTGGATTCTCAGGTCATCTTCAACACCGATTCTGATGCTGGAGTTGCTCTTGATCTGCCTGGAGCCACCCTCTGCTCGCTGCATGGGGGGACACGAGTGCGCCGGCCATGGCCGTGGCGCCCGAACAACGCGCGGCGTCAGCTTCTGCAGGATCCAGTCAGGGCACAAATGCAACATAGACATCTCAGCCTGCAGCAAACAACAGTGGTTCTCCTATGGCTTCAACTCAAATTCAACGTCCTAGAACAAGATTGCAGAGTGGTATTATTAAAGCGAAAGTCTTCACTGATGGCACTGTTCATTATGGCAATTTCTGCTCTACAGGTGAACCACAGAATTTGCAAGAAGCTTTAGATGATCCTGTATGGAGAAAGGCGATGGAAGAAGAATATTCAACCTTAATGAAGAATCAGACTTGGCATCTTGTACCAACAAAGCAAGGTATAAATTTAATTGATTGCAAGTGGGTATTCAAGGTTAAAAGAAAAGCTGATGGGTCGGTAGATCGTTATAAAGCTAGACTAGTAGCTAAAGGATTTAAACAGAGATACGGTATTGACTATGACGATACCTTTAGTCCGGTGGTCAAAATAGCGACGGTCAGATTGGTGTTATCTATTGCGGTTTCAAAAGGATGGTGCTTGCGACAGCTAGATGTTCAGAATGCGTTCTTACATGGTGTTCTGGAAGAAGAGGTTTATATGAAACAACTGCCTGGGTTTGAGAGAACAGATTCTGTGCAGCTTATTTGCAAATTAGATAAAGCAATATATGGTTTGAAACAAGCACCTCGAGCGTGGTATTCAAGGTTGAGCACAAAGTTGATTGATCTCGGTTTTAAGGCTTCAAAATCTGATACATCACTATTTATATATCACAAAGGGAAAGTGACCATATATATGCTGATCTATGTTGATGATATCATAGTCACAAGTTCATCTCAAGGAGCTATAACAGCATTGCTTCATGATCTTAGGCAAGATTTTGCTTTGAAAGACTTGGGTGATCTTCATTATTTTCTAGGAATTGAAGTGAAGAAAGAGCAGGATGGGATTTCTTTGTCACAAGAGAAATATGCACTTGATATTCTTACTCGTGCTGGTATGATAAAGTGCAAGCCATCACCTACACCTCTGTCGTCCTCAGAAAAATTATCCAAGTATGAAGGGACATTACTGAATTCTGAGGATAGTACAAAATATAGGAGCATTGTTGGAGCTCTTCAATACTTAACTTTGACTCGGCCTGATCTAGCCTATTCAGTCAATAAGGTGTGCCAATTTCTACATGCTCCCACTACTGTACATTGGACATCTGTGAAAAGAATACTTAGATATGTGAAGGCTACTGCTGGTGTTAAATTCAGAATTAGAAAAACAAATTCCACTTTGATCAGTGCCTTTTCAGACGCTGATTGGGCTGGCAGTATTGATGACCGTAGATCTACAGGAGGTTTTGCAGTTTACTATGGAGAGAATCTCATCTCTTGGAGTGCGAGGAAGCAAGCCACTGTCTCAAGGTCGAGCACTGAAGCGGAATATAAATCCATGGCTAATGCGACAGCTGAGATAATATGGTTGGAGTCTTTACTTGCTGAGCTTGGGATTCATTTGCAGCAACCGCCTTGTTTGTGGTGTGATAATTTGGGAGCAACATATTTATCAGCCAATCCAGTGTTTCATGCTAGAGCTAAACATATAGAGATTGATTTTCATTTTGTTATAGAAAGAGTTATCAGCAAGCAGCTGCAAGTTCACCTAATTGCGTCAAAGGATCAGTTGGCGGATGGTTTAACTAAAGCCCTTCCAGTTCAGAAGTTTGAAGAGTTCAGACACAATCTAAACCTTGAAGAGAAAGGATAGTTTAGATTGAGGGAGGGTGTTAAACAATATGTTCTGATGTAATGCGACTTGATTGTGCTTACAATAGTCCAGGCTAGTTAGGATTCAAGATAGATTAGAATCAGAGTTAGCCTTGAACTACACGGACTCTGACTTGCATACCGAGTTGTATTCATGCAAGGCTCAAGTTTGAGTTCCTATATATATAACTGCAAAACCTGATGAGCCATATTGGCAATCACGTTTCTCTCTTTTTACAGCTTTGTCTAAAATCACCTTGCCCACGGTGTCACACCCACCCGCAAGGCGCAGCAACCGCCTCGGACCGTCGTAAAGAAAGAGATTTCGGGGAGCTAGAGATACGGTGGGTAAAACGACACGAAGTAGCCGGGCAATTAAGGACTACCAGCCGCTGACCCTCTGGATCACATCTCTGGGGAAGAAACTTTCACCGTACCGGCCGGGTTCGGAGTTGTAGGCCGTGTTTGGTTAAGGTTGAAAAAAATTTCGCTAATTTTTTTTAGATTTTGACCACTAATTTAGAGTATTAAATAAAGTCTAATTACAAAACCACCTCCACAACCCTGTGTAAATCGCGAGACGAATCTAATGAGGCATTTGACCGCGTAATTATAGGATGGTCACTGGAGTATTACTGTAGAAAATCAACAATTAATTACTGTCATTAGATTCGTATCGAAAAGTTACACCCGTCCCTAAATTTTTTTTGCAAATAAACTACAATTAGTACTCCATGTGAAAATTCATTTTTTTGTGAAATTTTGATTTGATGTTTTATCAAACACGACCTAGTCGCCGAAGATGCCACTGTTGCGGCCTCGCGGCGCAGGGCTGCTTTCTTTTCCCCTTCCTTCCCGCTCGGCCTCCAGCTCGCGGCGTGGGAATGCAAGCCGCCAAGCCCCTCCAGCACTGTGGCGCGCACAAGAGTCAAGGCCTAGCGACTCCTCGTCCGCCACGGCCAGCGGTAGCCACCACCTCCGCGGGGCCCGCCGCACAGAGCAGGCGCGTCCTTCTCCTCCTCCCCTCCTGCGCTGACCCGCCACGCTGTCCCTCCAATTCCACCCCCCTTCGTACCTGGCGTCCGAAGCCTCGGCGAGTCCCGAGCCGGCCCCGCAGCCGCAGCGCTTCTCCCGCCGACACGCGGGGCCCGCCGGGGGCGCCACAGTCATTCCCGCGCGCCCCACAACTCCTCGCGGGACGGCGCGGAAAGCCTCCGCCTGGTCGGGTCGCGGCATGCCAGCGGGGGGCACCCGAGCTGCGCCGTCGCTGACCTGCGGGCCGGGCGAGTATCTGGGTCCACGGGTCAGCGGGTGGGTGTTAGATCCCCCGGGGCAGGCGAGCTGGGGCGTAGCTCCCGTAGGTGGAGGGGAGGGGGTGTGTGTCGTGTGGGTGTGGGTCAGGTATTTTTTAATACGCGGCTTTTATTCCGCCATTTAAATAGGCCGCCGGGGACACCACGCCCGCGGCTTTGGCTCGCCTCCACCTCCACCTCCTCCACGCCCCATTCCTTTCCACTCGCCTCCCCTCCTGCCTCCTCTCTCCCCTCCCCTCCCACCCACATCTCCACCTCCTCCCTCCATCTCCGTCCTCTGCGGCTTCGGTTGGCTTGCTCACTCCACCAGCGGAGCGGAGCAGAGGCAGAGCAGAGCCGCGGTGAGCGGGGCGCCATGGACGCGGACGCGGACGCGGACGCGCTGGCCGCCGACATCATCTGCTCGCTGCGCGGGGCCGACCTGGCCGGGTGGACGCCGCCGTGGTGCAAGCCGGCGCCGCGGGAGGGGGAGCTGATCTGGCCCACGGTGGCGCGGGGGAAGCGCTCGCGCCGCCGGTCCCCGTCGGCGGGCCCCGCGGCGGCGGGGAAGGGGAGGTGGGGCCGCGGCAGCCCGGCGTCGCCGCTCGACTACAGCGGCGGCTCGGGCTCCGGCTCCGGCTCCGGCGGGTCGACCAGCGGCGGCGACGACGGCGGCGGGTTCTGCTCACCGGGCCACCGACGCGCGCCGGCGACAAAGGTTCGTGGCTTCGCCAGACACCCACGCACCCTCCCTCTCTGCTGCTTCCTCTGCGTACGCCGCCGCCGTGCCGCTTTGGGTTCTTCTCCCTCCCCAGACCCCTACCACCAGTACTCTCTCTCTCTCTCTCCTATCCCCTGTTCTCTTTCCGAGTTTTCTTTTGCCCTTTTCCCTTTTTTGGTTAGCGTGACGAAACTGCCCCTGCTGGTCAGCGAAAATCCCTTCCCTTCCGTCACTCGAGCACCGCCTTCCCCGTCCGCTTTCCTTCTCCCGTATACTTTCCCCTCAAATCCACACTTCCATTCCATCCACCCATCTCGCCTCCCCATTTCTTAAGGTTTTCGGTTTGCTTGCTGCGGACGCTAGGTCACGGGCCACGTCTCGCTTCGCGGATCCGCATTCTCATTCCTCCGTTCGTCCGAAATTTCACGGATTTTTTCGTGCGTTGGATTTACAAAATTGACGGAGAAATGGATTTCCCGGCGTCTTTCATGGCGTGCGTGTGCTTCTTTATTTGCCGGGGGTTGACTCCTACTCGGGGGAGGGGTAATTCCGGCAAGCCGCGGAAGCCGGTGGGTGCGGCCGGAGCTGGGCCTCTTCCACTGCTCCCGTGCCGCCAGGTTGCCCAAGCTGCCCCCGGGCTTGCTGGGCGTGGTCCCCCCACCGAGCGGTTCTTTCCCGGGGGGCAGTCCGGTCATTTTCGGCCGTCCTTTATCCCCCGGTGCAATTGCTCGTGTGGGGCCTGGCGGCACGGGAGCGTGGAGGCCGGTGGGGCCCCCGCGCTACCCCGGGTGGTGGAGAGTGGAGACAGTCAAATGCGGGAGTTAAAACGCGGCGCGACGGGGTGGGTGGGGACTGGCGTGGCGCCGGGGGCGCGCGCGGGACACGTGGGCGACCGCCGGCCGGAGCTGCCGTGTGTGGCCGCGGCCGCGGCGAGGCGTATGGCGGTACGGCCCCGCCGCCGGCGGCCCTGTTCTTTCCGGTGGCGTGGACAAGGGGCCCCACCGGCTGCGGCTGGAGTGTGGGGTCCCTTTCGTACGAAGGAGGGAGGGGTCTAGCGTGTGGGGCCCACCTGTGATGCTGGAACGGCGGGGAGGCGTGGGGTTTCCGTTATGGCGTTGCGTCGGATGGCAGTTTGGGCGATGTGTTTCATGCGGCCGCCTTGCCTAACTAAAAATGTGCTCATCCATGGGGGGAATTTCCGGATTACTTTTGCGGCTGGACGAAGAAGAAAAGGACTAATGGGCGGGTGCGTGTCTCATGTGGTTCCCCGACTGGTGGGTGGATGGGGGTATTCATTCTAGCTGGGAGTTAGAGCAGGTACAACAATAGTTTTTTTTTTTTGCTGATGTGGAGGAGAGAAGGAAGGAAAGAGTTGAGAGCTTAGCTTTTGTTCTAACACCAACCTTGGCACGAAAGCATAGAATTTTGTGGGTCCAAATAAAAATGTATGTGAGGAAGAATAGGAAAGATAAAATAAGATATGACATCACATAATAATAAAAAAAGTTTTTAAAGACAAATATGAGACAACTATTGTATGACTTAGCTTTTATCGCTTTGACTCTACTATTAACCATCCTCTTAGGAGGATGGGAGAGGAAAAAGGGCCGTGGATTGGGAGCCATTCCCTAAGCATGCCTATGTCGTGTCCTTTGTTTTCTTTCTGGCATCACCGCTCTGTGATTTGCTCGCGCTCCGTGTTGTTTTCTGCGCGATTCTGAATCCGTGATCTCGTTGGACAGCTGTTGTGGGATGCCTTGTTCATGCCAGCATCGAGTTTGTGTGTTGTGTCCCGGTGGATATGTGTGCTGAGATTGGTTGGTTATGGACTTATAGATTGCTTCCTTGTCCCACTGCAGGTGGGCTCCATTGGACAGCCGCAGCTGACCTTCCCGACCCCGCCTACACGGGCCACCGGCCAGCGACCTCGGAAGAAATTGGTATGCTTCTGGCTAGTTGGCACGGGTGATGCACTCATACACGTCAATTTGCATAGGATTCAGAATGACTGATGGGCCAGCGCGCGAGGGAGACTCAAAAACTGTTTTTGAAGGGGTGGTTTGCAGCGGAAAAGTAGTTTAAGGCTTGCAAACGCGTTTTACTGGTCTTTGCAAAAGAAAGCCTTGACTAGGTCGGAGTGCCACCCATTCAGAGGGGGAAAAAGGCTGGTTTAGTGGTTGTTGAACTACGCCTGGTCGCCTGCACTTGTCTTAGAATGAAGTAGCAGCTGCTATATATCTGTCTGGGGTTTGAAGGGGGGTGGGGGGAGGGTGAACACAAAGTGGAATCGTAAGGACAAAGCCACAAAAGGCGTACTGGCTGAAAAGATCAACCTCATCATCAAGATGGTCCTGTAACCTAAAAACCCAAAATTCAGTGCTATAAAATACCGGGTGTGTCCTTCCAGGTTCTTGTCCTTGTGGCTTAATTTGGTTTATCATTTGGATCATGCAGAGGCTTCCGGAGGTCCAGCAACTGGTGCGGTCTCTTACGGCGGAGAATGATAGCCTCCGCGAGGTGATAAATCGTTCTCCACTAAGTTCTTTCAGAGTATTTTAATGGCGGTTTTACTGACTGCAGTATCTTCTTGTTTGACTATGCGTGCAGGAGATGCGAGCTTTGCAGAGAGCTTGCAAGGCGCTGTCAAAAGAAAACGACAAGCTTGAGGTAACATCAACTGTATTAATCTGTTTCTCTTGTTCGTTTGTATCCCAGATTGGTATGTGGGCCACCGTATGGTATCTGTTGGTGGAATGGCTTATCAAAAGGCTGTCTTGTTTTGGCTTAAAGCATAAGTTAGAGATTTCATATTCCTAATATAAGAGTTGTTTAAGCTGCCAAAGGTAGTGGTCCACATACTCCTGCGATGATTTTTATGTGCTTTACTTTGTAAGCTATCAACAAGCAAGATGCTAAACGGTATACAAGGTTGTGGCATCCTTTTCTCCCACTCTTCTGCAATTGGCTGACGAGTAGGGTAAATGATGGGCTATATTATACGTAGATTTCCCATGCATTTGAAGAAGAAAAATCTCTTAAGTAAATCCTTGATCTCAGCTGTCGATGAAAGGGATTGCTAGTAACTCAAAGTCCACCTGCAACTAGTTAGAGTGCTGCAGCCTACCTAAAAGGCCGCAGCGACATTTTAGTGTGTTTTGAAAAACTAAAAAAGGGGGAAAAATAGAGAGATCCCACACCCTGAATTTGTACCAAGAGGCCTTTGCCACATATCTATTTACTACTATTTGATTCTGAATGTTCTGACCAAAAGATAGCCTAGAGTTTAGTTCATCAATCACTTAGATTTCATTGTATTATGACAAATAGAAATCATGATATATGGAGAACTATCAATGGCCAGTGGTAGCAGTATGTTTATCATTATGTGTGTCCAGTAAAATTTCTTAATGCAAATTACACCTAAAAGACCCAATATATGTCTATTGTTCGACGAATTGACACTCAGCAGCGTAGTATGTAGTCGATGAGTCAAGAATTAGGACCATTGTGGCAAGGGTCAACTTTTCTGAATAACCTGTATTCCTTGAATCCAGAGCTAATTTTTCTGTGGACTAATTTTTCTGTGGGTCCAGGGTAACTACAAGTGGCCGCAAGATGTTTAATTTGTATTTCCTTATAGCTCTCTGATTCTGTCTACATCAAATTGGGAATAAGTAGACACCTAACGAAATGTTATTATTTTGCAGACAAGGTTAGGGCAATCGGACTCGCCGAATGAAATCACATCAAAGGACCAGAAAGGAAAGGAACAGATAGATGAACAGGTTACACAGTCCACCCAAGACAGCTTCGTGTTACCAGATCTCAACCTTCCCCCACAGGACACTGCAGACGTATCACCAGTTCATTGATAACTGCAGATTGCTGCAACCTTAACCGAATAACAAGTGTACATAGAGGAAGCAGGGTAGCAGTCTAGATGGCAGCGCAGCAACGTCATCATTTGAGAATGACACATATTTGATAAGTTGTTATTAGATCACAGGGTTTACTACCACTATAGTCGTAAGTCATAAGCCACATCTGTAGCTAAAGGGAAATCTAATTTTAACTCACCTGACATTGTTTTGGGTAGTGCATCCGCATATGGTCAAGCTGAAGATAGTTTCAGCTCAGACTGATTTCCACACGATAGTGGATTTAGATGAATTTATTCATGTTATTTCGTTCTATGAAGTGAATATTACTTATGAAGATCTGACATTTGTGTGAAAACTGCTATGCTTTTTTCAGTCTGGTCTGTGGATGTATGGTTACTTTGGTTCCAACTGGTTTTTCTTCGGTTGGGCTTACATTCTGTAAGACTAAACTAGTTGGGTAGTGTCAGTGGGCTTAATCTGGTGGATAATGCTAAATTGATGGGCAGAATTTAAAGATGGGCCTAATCTTAGAAGACTACAGGTGAAATGCTTGGCCAGGTGGGATTTCATCCTGAAAGCACTGATGCTTAGCATATTTTTGATGTGATCGACAAAGAATGAAAGCTATAAATTTTGTGCAGCTCCATTACAATCATTTGACTATGACGAGATATTGAATTCATTCTTGCCCATCTTTTTTTTGATAGAAACATACCTGTATTAGACGTTAAGGAGAGTACAAAGCCAGTACACGTATAGGTACATACGGGAAGGATATAGAAGACAGCTGTCTCGACCATTTACACAGAGGCCCCTACCAAACATACAAATTACAAACAAGTCCTTGGACACTGCCGATGGAATCCACCCGACTCCACTGCCGCCGGCCATCACCAGAGGACCTCCACCACGGATCCCAGGTCGGAAGGAGCCCAATCGCCATGAGGCTTTGGAGGTAGCTGCAGTAGACACCCGTCCGGGGCGGGATGAAGCCGTCGCTTGTACTACATCGGCTGGGGACACACCTCGAGCTCCAACGACCATGGACACCAGCTCGCTGCCGACAACAGACGTCGCCGCAAGATATGCGAACCAGATCCACTCTCCAAACTTCCACAACCCGAAACTGCTTCTTTATCCTCGAACCAAAAGGCCAGAAGACGCACCTTCCAACCAGGTCGATGCGCCGCCGGCAAACTCCTGAACAGAGTCTCCACATAGGAAGACCCCCACCTCACTCACCTATCGCCGTTCCCGGAGCAGAAGAAGGCGAGGTGGATCGGGACGAGGAGTACCTTATTCCATATAGGCAACGCCACCTCCACCAAGCAGCCGTCACCGGGAAACAAACCGTAGAACGGACCTAATCTACACCGCCAGGCGAGGAGACGTGGATTCCCCCCACATCCGAAGGCCGGAAGGCCACCGGAGGCGGAGGGAATCGACGCTCCGGCCGGCGGGAGTACAGGAAAGCGAGTTCGCCCCCTTTTCGCCTCTCCTCTCTGTAGAGAAGGGGAGAGGTTTCGAGAGAGCCCAATTAGAAAACTAGGAAGATTCTCATTCTTGGCCATCTTGGCATCTCACATTGGCTTCCGATTCAAGATTGTTGATTGTACACGAGTTATACAAAAGGCTTGTAAAATTGGCAGTGTTCCCTTCATATAAAGCGAGCATGGTTGGAATTGGTTCTCTCCAAACCAAGGGGATCCTTGTGCTACTTTAGCTACTGGCTTTGGTCGCTGTCATACTAGTTTCTTTCATTTTCCAACTTTGTAAACTTCTAGCCTTTTGATGATAGCTAGCAAATTCCCTAGTTAATGCCATTTTCTCCAGCACTCGCCTGAATTGGAAACGTGCTCAAGTGATAATAACTTATAGCAATGTCAATGTGACATAAAGTTTGGTCTGTCCTCGTCCAAATGGTGTTGGTGTTGGTCTTTTCCCAGTAATTATATGAATTGTGGTGGCCAGGTACAGAAACCTTACTTGCTACAATTGTGGAGAACCAGGTCATTTTGTTGGTAACTGCGCTAGACCAAAGATCTGCTTCATCTGTGCTGTTCCTGGTCACCACATGAACGTCTGTCCAATGTGGAAATCTGCTCTTCCAGTAGCTACATACATGGGGAGTGCTAGTCTAGGTTTGGGCTTCTACCATGTGGATGTGCCTGAGAGGGAATCTACTCAGTGGCTGAATATGACGAATTTTGGTGTGGTCAATGTTAAGTCTGGTCACATTACTCTAGCTGAGTTAGAAAAAGAGCTGTCGGATATATATTGCAAAGAATGGTCATGGCAAATTAGAGAGCTCGAGGTGGGTAAATTTCTAGTTAGATTTCCTCCACACAAGAAGGTGTCAGATATTAAAAACTACCCTTCCTTTAACTTGAGGAAAGAGGGAGTCCAAGTGGAGGTGCTGGAATGGGTTGGTGAATTGGAATCTTTTGGAGAGTTGCAGGAATCCAGGATCCAAGTCAGGGGTATCCCACCTAAGTGGTGCCACTGGAAAGTGTTTGCTCAAATTGCTTCTAGTTTTGGTATGATGATTGATGTTGACTGGGCTACTCTTTTCAAGACCTTCTATGAAGAAGTCAGAATTAAGGTGATGTGCAGAGATCCTTCAAAAATCCCTGCAGAGAGGCTGTATGAAATGGAGAAAAAATTATTCCTACTGTTTTTTGTGGTGGAAGGGTATGAACAGATACTGAATGCTGGGACTGACGGAGATGATGATGATGAAAATGGGAAAAAGGATGAAGATGATGAGGCAGATGACCTTGACTATCCTCCAAAACATGTTGATAATGGAAATAACATGGATATGGATGACGGTTCTGCTGGAGAATATACAGATACTGGGCTGAACACTCCTACTAACGGTAGTAGCTCTAATGTGGGAAAAAAGATATCAGAGAAAGAAGACCTTCCTATGCAAGAATTACAGTTGGTGACAATGATGAATTCTGAGTGCAAAGTGCTGCTGACAGCACAGTTGGAGGATCCAAAAAGTAATGCTGGTGTAGATCTGAGAGTACTTGATGCTCAAATTGATGAAATTGAGTGGGTGACCCCTTCTGTCCCCTGTCCTATTCAGCTATCTGATGGTTGCAAAGTTGGATTGAAAGCTTGGGAGGCGACTGCTTCATCACAGAAAACCAAGTGGGAGAGACTTAGGAAAATGAGTTCTGAAACTGATACTGCTGAATGCTCCTTTTTCTTAAGAAATATGGAGCTAGAGGACTCTGAAGGGGAGGGAGAGACCATGGAGGATGAGGATATGCTATCTCTAAGTGAAGCTGGGATTTCTATTGAGGCTGATAAAGATAATCAAGAAATGGAACAAATAGAAAAGCCCTTATTGCAGAGCACGCAGAAGATTTGGGGGCCAAACTTCAGGGTCGACAGGCCGAGAAGATTTCCAGAAGATGGGAGGACTATTGCTCAAAAAGCTGAAGCCTATGCAAGTTATCGCAATTTGGAGACTGCAATTAAGCCAGGTGCTTCTTTTGATACTCTCAGTAACTCATATTTGAATGAGATGTCTAATAAAATTCATGTGAGTTTCAGTAACGATACTTCTATTGCAAATAGTAATATTGTTGTTTTGAAAAAGAAAAAAATGGAGAACATTATGATCTTTAAAGATAATAACCCTGAATTTTTTTTACCTTCAGAATTAGAAGTTGTTGTACAAATGGAAGAGTTCCCTCCTTTACCTGATAATAAAAGTATCCTTACCAAGACTCCCTTAGGAGGAAACCAGGATAGTGATACAAAAACCTAGTCACAAGTAGTTTTTGATGGTGGGGTTGACTCTACCTTTAAAATGGGTAACCATGATAGGAGACTTTTGGAACATAAGAAGCCTGAATAAGGCGGGTAGCTTACAATGTTAGACTTATTTTATTTAGAATAATAGATTGTCCTTTGTGGGCATTCAGGAGACAAAAAAGGAGAATTTCAATGAAAGTTTTTTTAAGACTGTTAATAGCCATTTCAAATGGCATTACCTCCCAGCCTCGGGTACGACAGGGGGGATTTTGGTTGGATTTGATGAGTGTGTTGCAGAAGTTCTTAGTTGGCAAAATAAACAGTTTACTGTTTCAGCCATTGTGAGAAATATCGTGGATGAGTGCACGTGGAGATTGGTAGTAGTTTATGGTTCCCCGTATGAGGAGGGGAAAGATGAGTTCATTAATGAACTGCATAACTTGCTTACTAATTGGTCTGGCCCGACTGTTATAGGAGGTGATTTTAATTTAGTTTGTAATCAGAGTGAAAAAAAAGTAATGGTGTTATTAATCATCACTGGTCTAATCTCTTTAATGATTGGATCAATACCTAGGCCCTGGTGGAACTTAAGAATTCCACAAGATCTTTTACCTGGTCTAACAACCAAAACCAGCCAATTATGGCAGCCATAGATAAGATCTTTTGTTCTACTGAGTTTAGTCAGAATTACCCGCTTTCTTATGTCACCACGGCGTCTAGAGCTGGGAGTGACCATGTCCCCCTAGTTCTTAACTTTGGTTTAAACCAGGAAAAAAAGCATACCATCTTTCGCTTTGAAAAGTGGTGGCTGGAGAGAGAGGACTTCCATGATCTAGTAAGGTCAGTGTGGAAAATCCCCTGCTCTTTTAATAATCCTCTCGATACCTGGCAGTTTAAAATCAGAAAACTTAGGAAAAAAGCAAAAGGCTGGGCCTTGAACGTGAATGCCAAGATTAGGAAGACCAAAAACAAATTGATGGAAGAGTACGGCAAACTTGATCTTCTTCAAGAGTCTACTCAACTAGATGATTCTGATAGGCAAAGGATGAAAAATATACTAGAGGAGCTGAGCAACATTTGGAAAATGGAAGAAATTAGAGCCAAGCAGCGGTCTAGGGATAGGAATATTAAAGAGGGGGACAATAATACTGCTTATTTCCATGCTTTGGCTAACCAAAGAAATAGCAAGAAGCGTATTACCGTCCTGTAGGGCCCTAATGGCCAAGTTACTGATACTCAGGATATGCTGACTTTGGCCACAAAATTCTATAAAGACCTCTTTGGTTTTGAAACCTCCTTAGATGTGTCCCTTGGTGATAATTTTTGGGCTGAAGAGGAAAAGGTTACCCATGAGGAGAACCTGATGCTACAATGCCCTTTCTCAGAAGAGGAAATCAAGGAGGCAGTCTTTGGTTCATACGCAGATGGGGCTCCTGGCCCTGATGGCTTCTCCTTCATGTTTTACCAGAAATTTTGGGAGTTGATCAAAACAGACTTGATGGCTTTATTTAGGGCTTTTGAGAAGAATGATTTGGATTTGGAAAGACTCAACTACGCTATGATAACTCTTATCCCTAAAGAACCCGAGGCTAAACATCTTAAGAAGTTTAGACCCATTAGCCTAATTAACTGCAGTTTTAAAATCTTTGCCAAGGCTTTGAATAACAGACTGATTCGTGTGGCAGATAGGCTTATTGCCTCTAATCAAACAGCCTTTATTAAGGGGAGATTTATTCTAGATAGTGTGGTGGCAGCTCATGAAATTATTCACGAGGTGTCCAGGAAAAAAGAAAAAGGAATCGTCCTTAAGTTAGATTACGAGAAAGCCTATGACAGAGTTAGATGGGATTTTCTCGATCAAATGCTTTGTTCTAGAGGCTTCGGAGATATCTGGAGAACTTGGATTGGGAGAGTGGTTAGAGGGGGTTCTATTTGTGTGAGATTGAACGATGTTAATGGTGGATATTTTAAACCTGGCAAAGGCCTTCGGCAGGGTGACCCTCTCTCACCTTTACTCTTCAATTTAGTGGCAGATGTGTTCACAAGAATGTTTATGAAAGCTGCAAGGGAGAGGTTTATTACAGGCCTTTTGCCTGAGGTTTATTACAGAATGTGTTCACAAGAATGTGCGGGATGGAGGCATTATTAGCCTCCAATATGCGGATGATACCTTGCTCTTTTTGGATAACAACCTTGATAAAGCTAGAGCCTTGAAATGGATGCTTAGCTGTTTTGAACAGCTGTCTGGCCTAAAGATCAATTATGTTAAAAGTGATCTAATTCTTATAGGTATGGATCACGAGGTGACAAATAATTTTGTACAGATTTTCTGTTGCAAGATTTGGTCTTTTCCTTTTAAATATTTGGGGGTTCCCCTTCACCATAGTAAGCTGGGAAGAGAAGATCTGCAACCGGTGGTCGACAAAATTTTAAAGAGAGTAGCTGGTTGGAAGGGCAAACTCCTCTCTTATGGCGGTCGTTTGGTCCTTTTAAAATCCTGACTTGCGAGTATTCCTATCTATCTTCTATCCATAATTAAATTTCCGCGTTGGGCGATTGACCTTATCAATACATATATGGCACACTTCTTCTGGAACAACTCGGATGATAAAGTTAGGTATCACCTAGCTAACTAGCAAATGATTGCGCAGAAAAAGGAATTTGGAGGACTAGGGATCCCTGATCTTAGGACTCTGAATTTGAGCCTTTTGGCTGCATGGATTCAGAGATATCACTTAAACAATAATGTGCTTTGGAAACAAATAGTTGAGTTCAAGTACAAGACTGAACAACCTAATCTTTTCTGTTGCCCTGACCTTGCTGCCTCCCCCTTCTGGAAAGGGGTTTTGCTGGCTGCTAACGCTGCTCGCTTCGGCTTTCAATGGAAGGTGGGGAATGGGCGCAGAATTAGATTTTTGGAAGATCATTGGTTTGGGGCTTCAAGTCTAGCAATTCAATTCTGGCATCTATATGCCATTGTGAATAAGAAAGGGGCAACGATTAGCCAAGTGTGGGATGGGGTTAACCTCAAGCTGACCTTTAGAAGGTCATTTCCCAAAACCTTATGCTCCAATGGGAGGATTTATGTTCAATTGCTAGTAGTATAAACTTGAGTGATGAGATCGACAATATTATTTGGATGTACGACTCTAGAGAGATCTTTTTGGTACAGACCTTGTACTCAGTGCTGAGTTTCCGGGGGATGGTCCCTGTGCATAACCCAGCAATGTGGAAGTTGAGTGTACCTCCTAGGATTCATATCTTCCTATGGCTGCTGGGTAATAATAAACTCTTGACTAGAGTTAACCTCAGTAAGAGAAAAGATTTAAGTGATAAAACTTGTCTTTTTTGTACTGACCCTGAATCTATTCATCACTTATTTTTCGATTGTTGTGTGGCCACCTTTGTTTGGGAAATTATTTCCAATCTGTGTTGTAAACAAGTAGGTGCTGATTTTGAGTCAGTGGCTAGATGTTGGATTAGTGATAAGAGAAATCTTATTTTAAATTACACTTGCGCTGCTGTTCTTTGGACAATCTGGAATTTACGAAATGCTATGTGTTTTCAGGGGCAAAAATGGAGAAGTGTGGAAGGGGTGCTGTCCAGGTGCGCCAAGACGATGAGAAGATGGCGTCCACTGATCAAACCAGACAGGATGACGGAGTTGGAGGGCATCATCGCCACGCTGGAGAAAAGAGGAGCAGAACCGGCGAGGATCGCGTGGAGCAGTTCTGTCGGTACCCCAGGACTGGGGTACCCCCTCTTGCTGTGACTAGACAAGAGCCTTTGTAGTCATCCGTGACTACAACCAAACAGCCGGACCCCTGCAGTCCGAAGTCCTGTCCTCCCGACAAAGGTCCGGACCTGTTCCACGGCCGGGGAAGGTCTGGGAACGCCACGTGTCCCAGGAAAAACAGGCGCTCAAGCGCAAGCAGCCAGGGCTCCGGACCTCCCAAGGAATCCGGACCCCCGCGGGGTCCCGGACCCCTCATAGGGTCCTGGATAGCAACCGGACCCCTCTCCAAGGGAAAGTTTGGACGCCCCGCCTCAGGGTGGTCCGGGGCCGACACGTGTATGAGGCCCTTGGTCTCCATATTGAGGTCCACCTACCTTCGCATTTATTGCGGTAGGTGGACGTCCACTTTGATATAGTGGAAGCCGAGGCGTTTGACTGACCAGGGGGCACTATTGATCGCGTATTACCAAGGCAGTGGAGCCGATGGCGCCGCCCATGCCGCGTCTGCCAGTCTGCCGTAACAGTCGGATACGACGGCTCGGCTTCACCCATTATGACGCTACATAATAGCCTCAGCAGGCCACGCCGCAAGCTACGCTACTCCAACGGGCGCCTCGCTGACGGGACAAGAGAAGACCCCCTGTGTCAGAAGAGCAGCAGTACGCATATCGAAGGAAAGATTCGCTACCACTGTAGCCACAGTCACGTTGGGCCCACCTGTCGGGGCATCAACGTTCTATGTATCCGCCCCCCCTTTGATCTATAAAAGGGGAGAGCGCCGTTAGAAAACCTCAGGCTGGGTAAGAGCCAAGACCAGCAGAGGATAGATTCATTCACACAACCAAGACAATACATCTCCCAGTGGACGTAGGGTATTACGCTCCGGCGGCCCGAACCACTCTAAATCGTGTGTTCCTGAGTCCCAATCTCAGCGTAGATCTAGCCCCATCGCCTAGTACTTCCCCGAGTACTCCCTCACTGGGAATAGGCGGGTGCGCTCCGCCACCCGGCTGTGGGTACCCCTGAAAATCCCCGCAACATTTTGGCGCCGTCCGTGGGGAAGACAGGCGTTGGCTGGATCTTCAGGCCTCTGGGCTGCGTTCTCCCTCTGCAACGGCAAACTTGAAGATGAAGGAAGGCACACTCACTCCGCATGCTATGGCACCGGCGCTCCAACGACCTCGGTGCGGCGGCGCACGGCAGCGGCGTCTGCTGTGTGTCGCCACCGCGACACCTCAGAGCCGGCGTAGCAGCATGCAGCGGAGGCGCCGCTGCGCGCCGCCGCTCCTACGTCGACTCAAGGTTTTCTCTTAAGCAACGGCCACGCCCCCTCTGCGATGGCATGACGTCGGCTCAAGGCTTTCTCTCAACTTGGAGCCTTGAGCCGACAGCCATCCCGGAGGAAGTTGACTGAGACCTCCTGCCGCAGCAGCACCGGAGATCCACCTCAGCGTTGCTCGGTGCTGCTGCAGGCAGGACCCCGCCACCTCGCGCGGGGGCCCTTGGCGCTAGCACCAAGGACAAGCCGGCGAACGACCGCACTTCTCCACGCGTCGCACCGGTCCATCTGCTGCGCAAGGGTTCTGGTTTCCATCGGCAACGGCGACGGCAGGGGGAGGGGGCCTCTTCCATTCAAGGCCAAAGAATTTGTCTCATGCCATGTAAGCATGTGACAGCTCTTAGGCAAGGAGGGGCCCCCCGAGCTCCCGAGGTGATCCTGGATGATGCGGTTCAGGCACGTCCAAGGTGCCTTCACCTCCGAAGAACACGCTGTATAGCATGCAGCCGTAGGTTACTCCTAAGAAAGGAATAAGAGAATTTCTCCTTTGTAATAGCGTGGTGTCTATGTGTGTGTCCAGAGCGGTTAAGGTCCGACCTTGTAAACCCGGCCTCTGGCCCTATCACACAAACAGGCAAAAGCGGTCCGGAGCGGTGGAGGTCCGACCTCGTAATCCCGACCTCTGATGTATACCGTGATAACCACAATGATAAAGGAGATTTTCTTTCTTGACCTTATCTAGGCTCCACCCCGGTTACATTCATTCATTCTGGATGGCTGTTTTTTCGGTTGACCATTTCTTCCTCAACAGAGTCTTTACCATTGTTGCTAACAATCCAAGTTGAGTTGCTGGCTTGTGGTCAGGTGAAGACACCCCTTCTAGCTGGAAGGCAGTCCGGACCCCTAGGGACCTGCTCTGGAGAAGTGGTATTTGTATCCTGGGGTAGAGAAGCTCCGCGTGGCTTAGCCTGGTAATGTACCCTAAGTTTACGTACTTCACTACCCTGTTACAAGTACTCTAGTATCCAGGACTGCTGACTTTAGAGGTCCCGGGCTCTCTTCTAGTATAAGGCTTGGTTTCTTTGCACCTTACTATGAGGTCCGGTAACATGCTTCATCGGATTGTCAGCAACGGCCGCTCCGGCGGAGACCGCTCGCCACGGTCGCTCCAAGTCCACTCCGGTGGCCCGCTCCGGCGGAGACCGCTCGCCACGGTCGCTCCAAGTCCACTCCGGTGGCCCGCTCCGGCGGAGACCGCTCGCCCCGGTCGCTCCAAGTCCACTCCGGTGGCCCGCTCCGGCGGAGACCGCTCGCCCCGGTCGCTCCAAGTCCACTCCGGTGGCCCGCTCCGGCGGAGACCGCTCCCCCCGGTCGCTCCAAGTCCACTCCGGTGGCCCGCTCCGGCGGAGACCGCTCGCCACGGTCGCTCCAAGTCCACTCCGGTGGCCCGCTCCGGCGGAGACCGCTCGCCCCGGTCGCTCCAAGTCCACTCCGGTGGCCCGCTCCGGCGGAGACCGCTCGCCCCGGTCGCTCCAAGTCCACTCCGGTGGCCCGCTCCGGCGGAGACCGCTCGCCACGGTCGACAAAAGCCGGGTCCGGGAAGTAGCGCTACCCCCTGAGCGATCCGAAGTCCGTGTAGCCGCTTAGCTTGGTTCTGTACCCTAAGCCTACACCTTCGTCGCCCCGTGGAGAGCACTCTAGTACCTAAACCAGGCAACAAGCATACCGGCCTCAGGGGTCCGGGATGCCCACTCTCTCCAAGAGCACACCAACGCAATCAAGTTGCGTAGGAACACATCACGGTGGTGGCCCCACCCGCGGGTTCGGACCTCTCCCGAGGTGGGCCCGGGGGCCACTGTCGGTACCCCAGGACTGGGGTACCCCCTCTTGCTGTGACTAGGCAAGAGCCTTTGTAGTCATCCGTGACTACAACCAAACAGCCGGACCCCTGCAGTCCGAAGTCCTGTCCTCCCGACAAAGGTCCGGACCTGTTCCACGGCCGGGGAAGGTCTGGGAACGCCACGTGTCCCAGGAAAAACAGGCGCTCAAGCGCAAGCAGCCAGGGCTCCGGACCTCCCAAGGAATCCGGACCCCCGCGGGGTCCCGGACCCCTCATAGGGTCCTGGATAGCAACCGGACCCCTCTCCAAGGGAAAGTTTGGACGCCCCGCCTCAGGGTGGTCCGGGGCCGACACGTGTATGAGGCCCTTGGTCTCCATATTGAGGTCCACCTACCTTCGCATTTATTGCGGTAGGTGGACGTCCACTTTGATATAGTGGAAGCCGAGGCGTTTGACTGACCAGGGGGCACTATTGATCGCGTATTACCAAGGCAGTGGAGCCGATGGCGCCGCCCATGCCGCGTCTGCCAGTCTGCCGTAACAGTCGGATACGACGGCTCGGCTTCACCCATTATGACGCTACATAATAGCCTCAGCAGGCCACGCCGCAAGCTACGCTACTCCAACGGGCGCCTCGCTGACGGGACAAGAGAAGACCCCCTGTGTCAGAAGAGCAGCAGTATGCATATCGAAGGAAAGATTCGCTACCACTGTAGCCACAGTCACGTTGGGCCCACCTGTCGGGGCATCAACGTTCTATGTATCCGCCCCCCCTTTGATCTATAAAAGGGGAGAGCGCCGTTAGAAAACCTCAGGCTGGGTAAGAGCCAAGACCAGCAGAGGATAGATTCATTCACACAACCAAGACAATACATCTCCCAGTGGACGTAGGGTATTACGCTCCGGCGGCCCGAACCACTCTAAATCGTGTGTTCCTGAGTCCCAATCTCAGCGTAGATCTAGCCCCATCGCCTAGTACTTCCCCGAGTACTCCCTCACTGGGAATAGGCGGGTGCGCTCCGCCACCCGGCTGTGGGTACCCCTGAAAATCCCCGCAACAAGTTCGACTTCATCAAGTTTGGGAGCTTCTCGGTCACCTCGACACCGGTCGGCCTTCAGAGATGTGCAGGGCGGTGAGAGTCAGGAAGCCGAGCACGTTTCGCTTAGGAATGTCACAGACCTTGTTCTCAGCTGCGCACGGTTGCTGTGTGTTTGAGTCGATCACGTCTCCCAGATTGGAACGTGAAGAGCCTTTAGGCTGATTTTCTTTACTCTCATGACACTTTTGTATGCTTTGTTCTTATAATAAAGCGGGGGAGACCTTTTCTCTAAAAAAAATTGTGGTGGTGGTGGCCTTTTCCTTGTATGCCTTTTTTTTCCCGGTTAGACCTAATGTTAAGAGTAATTTTGATAGCACGGGCTTGGCTTGGTACCGCATAACTCTTTTCTTACTTGAGAATTTTTCTAATGATTGATTATTGATGCTGCAGACTTAAGTTGTTTTCTCTAGAATTAATGGATTAATATTAGTTATTTTCTCTTGAATTAATGGATTAATGTTAGGAATCTTGGTTGCCAATGCCAAGTAAAATAATTATATAAAACAGTAATCATATGAGAAAAGAATGTTTACTCACATATTCTCAATTCCTCGAGCTAATTATCCTTTTCCACACCTACTGGTTTAACATATCTTTCATGTCACGTTAGCTGTATGCTAGGCAATGTTATAAAAAGGTGCCATTGGCTAATTCACTAAAATACAAAGCCTTCTTACTTCTTCATAAGACATTCATTCCTACTCTAAGCATTGATGCGGCCTGCCGCTAACAACTAGTCTCACCCTCTTGCTCCATCTGCTCACTCTTCTAAACCACATCACCATTGCGCTTGACCACATGCGCCTCCTCTAACACAACAAATCATCAAATAATCTTACGCGCACGTTCAAATGCCAATAAACTGCACGCAACCCAAATTCTAGTGAACCAAAGGGCAGGGAAATCCGGTTAATGGCCCCGTTTGGTTTGCAGCGTGCTAGTGAATAATGATAGTTTGACCGCTAATTACGGTGTCAAATAAAGTCAGTTTACAAAACCAATTTTAGAACCCCCGCGCTAGTGACTCTGAAGAATCTAATGAGGCCTTTGACCGCACGATTAGAGGATGGTTACTGTAGTATTACTGTAGCAAATCATCGATTAATTACCATCATTAGATTCGCCGTGAAAAATTACACACATCCCTGAAAAGATTTTATAAATAGACTTCATTTGATCTTTTATGCGGAGACTAGAAAAAGTGCGCTAGAATCCTAGCGCGCCTAACCAAACAAGACCAATATGCCAGCACACTGCTTTTGTCAGAGGATTACTAGTTTCACAAAGTCAAACTTACCTAAAGGGGTGTTTAGTTCCCAAAAATTTTCATCTCGAAATTTGTGCCTTCCCTTTTAGACACATGCATGGAGCGCTAAATGTAGTTAAACAACTAAACTAATTGCACAGTTTGGATGTGCACGACAAGACGAATCTTTTGAGCATAACTAGTGCATGATTAGCCATAAGTGCTACAGTAACTCACGTGTGCTAATGATGCGGTCAAGGCTTCAAAAGATTCGTCTCTTAGTTTTGAGGTGAGTTTTAAAATTATTAAATCATTAATGTGACACCTAAAAATTTTTGGTTTAGGAACTAAACGGCCCCTAACTGAAATTAAGGGTGTCAAATCCCTTTCTGAGAGGTAAGCGCCCTTTGACAAGTGTCGGTCCCCACGTAGCCGCCGTGGTCACACACAACTTGACACAACAGCTGCACAAGCACAGCACAGCCGATGCGCCGTCAGGGTTTTATTTCCCAACCGGAAACCGATTACCGCCGCCCTCCGGTACCGGTTTACCGGACCGATTAGGCCGGTAACCGGTTGAATTCAAATCCAAATTCAAATAAATTCAAATTTTCCCGTGCAACCGGTTCCGACCGGTTTACCGGCCGGTTTTGACCGGTTTACCGGCCGGTTTTACCGGTTTACCGGTCGGTTTGACCGGTTTGAAATTCAAACGCTCCCGTGCAACCGGTTTACCGGCCGGTTTGACCGGTTTGATCGGTGGGCCTTCATGGGCCGGCCCATTTTTTTCTTTTTCTTTTTTGATTTAACTTTAAATTCCCACAAACTATACTAAATGAATGAATTTTTGAGAAAATTTGACACCATTAGATTCATCACACCTTGAAGTATTTTTAGGAATTTTTTGAGAATTTTTCATTTTTTGAATTTAAATTTAAAATTTGAATTTTGGCCGGTTGGGTACCGGCCGGAACCGAAACCGGACCGGTAACCGGTCAAACCGGACCGGTTCCCACCGGTTAGGTTAGCCTGCGCGGCGACGAAAGAAAACCTACCCAACCCACTCCCCATCATCATCCATCCATCCGCTTGTCCCTCCCACCCCCACCAACCAAAACCCCCAACCGCCGGGGTCGTTGCGCCCGCGCCGCCCCCCTCTACTCGCCGCCGGCGACTCCGCCCGCCCAGCGACGGCGATGTCGTTCCACTACCCCGACCACGGGCTCACCATGGACGCCGCGGCGGCGGCGGCTGCTGCTGCGGCCGCCGCGGCCGCGTCGTCGCCGAACCCTAGCGGCTTCTCCCCCGGCGTCGGCGGGGAGAGGGAGAAGGCGGCCATCGCGGCGCACCCGCTCTACGAGCGCCTCCTGGAGGCGCACGTCGCCTGCCTCCGCGTCGCCACCCCCGTCGACCAGCTCCCACGCATCGACGCGCAGATCGCCGCGCGGCCCCCTCCGCTCGCGGCCGCCGCTGGGGCCGCGGCCGCGGGGGGGCCCTCCGGCGGCGAGGAGCTCGACCTCTTCATGGTACGGCTCGAACCCCATCTACAGGCTCCTTCCTGTGCTGCTTGCTTTGCGGCTGTGCGCTGCAGTTGAATTGCTATAGGCTTGGGAACTAGCGGTGCGAAAAAAATTGGAATTCGGGATTCAAGGACGGATGGCTTGGTCGGCTGACCTGTGCACGGATGTTGTCATATTACAGCTCCGGTGTTGGAATAACTTCCCAGGTTTCCCCATTTTCCTCTCCGTGTTTGAGAAGAACCCGGAGCAGATACCTAATTCACAAGCTGTGATAGAGTACTTGTGAAGTAGTAGGATGCATAAGGCTTATGAGGCAGAGCTTTATTGGCTGACCTGTGGTGATATAGACTTATAATTACCAGTCCTCTATCGTTTGGATGAATTGCATCAGCTCACTATAATCTAGAACCTTTCCGTTCGTTTTGAGAGACGGCATATGAAGAAATTTCCTATTTTCGTGAAGGATGTAGGTTGGTTATTAAAGGATATCAGGTCATATGCTGCAACGGGAGTTTTCTGTTGTATGATATTTCCTGTGTTGATCTCATCTAATAACGGAAATCATATGATCTTGCTATTTACTAGATTAAATATGCTCATGTATCGATGATTATGTCTCCTGCCTGTTACTCCTTGGTCTATACAATGGCTTCACATTACTTCACTGAGTATTATTTAATTTAGGATTTTTGCGCTGTTGACATTTCGTATCTTTGTTTTCATCAGTGCATTCTTGCTTTGGATTCTAATACCTGTAATTTGATTGGTTGCAGACACATTATGTGTTGCTCCTTTGCTCATTCAAGGAGCAGCTCCAGCAGCATGTACGTGTACATGCAATGGAAGCGGTGATGGGTTGCTGGGACCTTGAACAATCTTTACAAAGCCTGACAGGTGGATCATTTTCTTTGTCTTCTTTCATTAATTCAGAAATGCAGCTGAAATTTTCAGATATGCACTACGTGCCTTTATTATTTCAATAATTGCAGCCTTTCTGTCAGATGACAAAGTGGTTTCAGTATTAATTGCAAGGGCTGATTATTTAGTACTTAGATGACGGAACATCAGCATAAGCTAAAAAGGAAAAAGTGAAAAGAAAAAGTTTTTGTGAAGGTATTAATTTTGTGACTATGAACATTAATATATTTCATTGCATGCCTTTTCATCCATTTCTTAGCTAACACTCAAGAATACGTACTTTTTAAAATATGTGCAGTACCCTATGAAATATGTGCCTTTTCAACCGCTTCTACAGCCACACTCAGAAACAAATGCCTAGCTTATGAGCAACCGTAAATTATCGATGGTCACTTATAACTTCCAGCGTTATTCATTTTTATTCGCTTCGTGGACTCAACAGTTTATACATGTGAATTGTGATCATAATCTCAAAGACGTGTTAGGCCTTGCTGCCTTGGCAACAGCTTAGGCTCTGGTAAGCATGCACTGAAACAAGGATAGGCGTGCTGTCCCATGATATGAACAAGCAAGGAGGTTGCACGATAATGCTAATTTCCTAATTGGTTCTGCAGGGGCATCTCCTGGTGAAGGCACAGGAGCGACCATGTCTGATGATGAAGATAACCAGGTTGATAGTGAGGCCAACATGTTTGATGGAAACGAAGGATCAGATGGTATGGGCTTTGGGCCCCTAATACTGACAGAGGGTGAGCGATCCTTGGTTGAACGTGTACGGCGGGAGCTGAAAAATGAGCTTAAGCAGGTTAGTTGACATCCTCCGAAGTTTTTCATTTCACCGTTTATGGTGGATTGTTAACTAACAAAAGATTTCCTACCTGTAGGGATACAAAGAAAAGCTTGTTGATATCAGAGAAGAAATTCTCCGCAAGCGCAGAGCTGGTAAACTTCCTGGGGATACTGCATCCATATTGAAGGCTTGGTGGCAGGCTCATTCCAAGTGGCCATATCCAACTGTACGTGGCACCATGTCGATACCATTTCTGAGCTTACATACGCCACCAGTTTCTGTTCATGATAAACAACAGCTCTATCCCAACTGATACAGGAAGACGACAAGGCTCGACTGGTGCAGGAGACAGGATTACAGCTGAAGCAGATCAACAACTGGTTCATTAACCAACGCAAACGGAACTGGCACAGCAACCCAACATCCTCGGGTGAAAAGACCAAGAAGAAAAGGTTGTCATAATCAAAGCTACTCTTTGCTGTTACCTGATAGGCAGGCCACCTTTTATGCTTGTTGCTGCTCTGATTTTAACATGTGAAAAATTGAAACGTTGTAGGTGAGGACGGCCGGAGCAATCTTGACGAAGCTAGATATACACAGTACTATACTTTATTGGCACGCACGTTCTCCCTCCCTCTAGAGATTTGGAGACCTACCTGTTGGGAGGGAACTTTATGGAGTAATGAAGATACGCGCGTCACCGGGGGACCTTAGCGGTCACCCATTGCCCTAGTTTGACACTTTGACCACGTGGTGGGAGTGGAAGTTGTTTATGACTTTTGCAGTATAGCGTTTGCTAATGTGATATGGTGAATCATGTGTTGTATGACCGACCGAACGGGAGGCAGTAATTTATTTTGTATTGTACTTGTGTATCCTACCGTGTAATGATGTTTTAGGAAGGTTTCCAAGATTCAGATCGTCCGTTTACAGTATTTGCCGGTGTAAAAATGTGCTGGCTCAAAGTTTACCCGAAGGTGCTGGCTCAAAGTTTACCTGATGCCATGTATGTGTAGGCTGTTTGTTGATGTTCTCTGTGCAACTTGTGTCTGCTCGGTTGGATTCGTGGAAAGCTGTAGGCTACCCTTGAATGCGTTTGCTTACGTCTTGTAGAAACGGAGGAAAAACCGAAAAAGCATGTATCAGTCGGACAAACGAAGCTGCTGCCTACTTTACAGAGACCAAGTCAAGCGGCGACGGAGCAGGTGAAGTCCAACCCTGCGGCCTCAGGATAATCGATCACCAGTCCATCCATCTCCATCCTTTCGCTTCCCCGGCTAAGCTTCCTCCTGATTTTTCCGCCGCACTCGTCGTTTCCGCTGACAAGACCCGGCCGGAGCACGAATTTTCTTTTCCCCTTCCACGGCGTCTCCGTCGCCCCGAGAGCAAAGCTTCCTCGCTGTCCAGCTCCAAGTGAGTCTGTCCAGGGGAGGATTCCAGCATACATGTATCACAAGGAAAATAAACAAACAAATAGTTTGAAAAGGGGAATTTTCCTGACAAATTCTTCCAAAACCGATAGTAGGAGTACGCATGAATTTATAGTCCAGCACATGTGGAGCTAAATTTTTACACAGTAACATAACACCAAGAATTCCTATATATTCTTGATCGACCTAGTACTAGTATCCAGTACTCGCAATTCTGCAACGCATGCATGTACAAATACAGCAAAATCTGATGGACGGACGCGAACATCTGCACACTGATCAACAGCAGCAGTAGCGAACAAAACGTATGTATCCAGCAGCATGACCTCTCAGACTCCCGATCGATCGATTCCATACCAGCAGCCAGGCGCCGGCCGGCTACGCGACCTCGATGGCCGCCGCTGGCGTGGGCAGGCGCGACGAGAAGCTCTGGTAGAGCGTGCCGTCGCCGCGCCCGGCGTGGGCTTCGTACAGGTCGTCGTCGGCGTCGGCGTCGAGGAGGTCGCCCTCGTCGAAGTTGAGCGCGTAGCTGAGCGGGTCGTAGCGGAACTCCCCGACGCCCGCGCGCCGGCGCCACCGCATCCGCTCGCCGAGGCCACCGCCGCCGCTGCCGAAGCAGCAGCACACCGTGGCGCGCAGCCTGTGCCGCAGCGCGCTCCGCGACGACGGCGGCGGCGGCGGCGCCTCCATCCGCACCGCACGGCGCACGCTGCAGGCCGGCCGGCCGCCGGGCGCTGGCCGATCACACGGTCAGCGCTAGCTGCTCGCAGCAGGGTCGGACTAGCAGGGAGCTAGCGCGCGCGATTAGTAGCCTTGCTTTCTTAAGGAGCTAGCTTTGCGGTTGGTTACAGGTGGGCACGACGCAGGTTAAGAACGGGCGAGGCGGCGATTGAGTATGGTAGGACTGGGGGAGTAGCCAAGCTAGCTAGGGGAGGAGGAGAGGAGGCATGGGGAATTACGGAAAAGGACAGTGCCCGTGGATCAGAACTAGCGTAGCAGGTGGCGTCGCGGGCGGGACGGGTGGGAATGTTGGATGATATTTTGAGAGACAAATTATTGAAAACTACTAAAGCTTATTAAATCGAAGTCTAACTAGGCGAGTTTGACCCATTTGGGGGAGTTTCGACCGGCTCGGACTTGACGTGTCTTGTGCGAACCGATGAAGTATTTTGCGTTAAACAGTTTCGTAAATCGAGATAAAAACGGCTTTGTCCAAAGTGGTGTTTTGTAGATCGCAAATATTTGTCTAAGATCAATCTCGGTGCGAGTATTATCGACACAATTACTGACGGTGTGCGATTACTGCTAGCAGGGATTACTGGAAATCTCCGTTTAGAGATTCGGCTAGGAGTATAAACCGCGCAAGAATTTCGCCTAAGGAAGCGGGTTGAGACGGTGGATTTAGACAGGTTCAGACCGCCCGGAGGCGTAATAACCTACGTCTTATGTGTGTGGTGATTGGTTCTTTGATGATCCCGAGTTGGAAAGTCCAAACCCGGAACCAGTGTATCAGTTAGGTGCCGAAAGGATCGGTTCTTTACATGCCCTGGGGCCTTTCTATTTATAGGCTACATCTTTCTTCTCTGTTGTTTCTCTAACTAGTGTGAATGCAACCTTTGCATGGTGGGCGCCGTCTTTCAGGCTGCCCTGCCCCTATTAGGAGGGCAGGTGTCTTGTCGGGCTCAGCGTAGTAGGCTCCTGGGTCCTGCCAGTGTCAGAGCCGCCCAAGGTCGCCCCGGGTAGTCTCGGGAAGCCCGGGTGGCCGTGGACACTGACCAATGGGCCTTCTCATTCCGGAGTGCTCTGGGGTCTTCCACCTGATCCTTGCGCTCCGGGGCTCCCCTAGGGCGCCCGCGGTGGCACGAGTGCGGCCACGTGGTGGCCTCCGGGGTTGTCCGGCGGTCCCTCCCGGTCCGCGGTGACTCCGGCCGACCCCGGGAAGTCGCTTGGGGTGGCTTTGACTTTTACTGCGACGGGGGCGTGGTAAACAGAGGTGGGTCCCATCCACCACCCACCTTCAAGCCCATGGGACGGGCGACACAGAGATAAGCTGTCCGCCGCCTATCGTCTTATCTTCTGAGCACACAGCATCCCTGTAATCATGATGTTCTTGCGAGGAAGCCGCGCACCCCCTCGGGCTCTGCATGGAGTCCGGCGGCGTGGCGCCGTAACTGCCGGGTAAAAATCTTTTTACCAGACGGGTGTCTTCGAGGGGAAGAAAACGTCCCCCCGTTTCGCACGCCGGGCCCGCCCCGGCCCGGCCCGGCCCGGTCCATTCTTGGGTGACGTGGGTGACGCCCCCTATCTTGTTTAATCGCATATAAGTCCGGGGTTATGGGCACCCGTCCTCATTACGTTGACAGTTACCAAGATCATAAACTAAATAATCGAGCCGGAGGAGTGTCATCACCGAGTGTCATGGTGATAACACTTCTCTCATATTTCATGACATTCTCCATCCTCTCTTTGTATAAAAACTTTGTCATGTCAGTAAATTTAATATTGATGACACTACTATGATAGTCCCACTAAGACTGGTCTAAGACATGCGACAACCGCTGACTGGAGTGAGAAACTTGCAAGGTAGTTTTTGCAGTCTCCTCTTAAAGAATTGGTTAGCCTTAAGCATTGGGCGCACATTGGATGGTTTTTCAAACTTTGGCTATTGCCAGAGCTCCAACTTATATCACGTAGAAATCTTTTTGGCTTTCACTTGGTTAAAAAATGTTGTTGCTGCTGCCAATCAAAATCTCCGGTAGTAGTAGTAAAGCATTGGTTGGGTGAATTTGGGCGACAACCAATTTGTTTGGAGTACTCTCGCGAGCACCATTCTTTTGCCGACCGAAAATGGTTGACACCGGGAGCAGGATTTTGATGAGGCCATGTATCTACCGACCAGGTGTTCCAATGGTCAGTCACTCTCCGTCACGAGTCACGAGTCACGACGTTTTAAGCCTGTTCAAGACACATGCACGGGCTTTTCATGTTTGATTATTTTTAGTTTACAATTCCACCGTGTTTAAAGTGAGATTCTTGCGTTCTTAATTACTTCTTAACTGGGTTTTTAACCTCAAGCTCGATCATCATTCTTCCGAAATCTTGATAAATTTGATCGATAATAATGTAGAACATTCACTCAACTTTGCTATGTTTGTCATCAAAAACATGATACGGGGAAAAGCGAATAGATAGACACTCTGCACACAAGCACTCGATCTCATCAGTCACCGCCATTCCGCCAAGCTCTCAAGGCGAGCGAGGCGCTACGCGGCCTCGACGGCGGCACGCGGCACCGGCGTGAGCTGCGACGAGAATGTCCGCTGGTACAGGACGCGACCCCGCCGGCGGGCCTCCTCGCCGTCAACGTCGCCCCCGTCGAAGTTGAGCGCATAGCTGAGCGGGTCGTACAGGAACTCCCCGACGCCCGCGCGCCGTCGCCACCGCATCCGCTCGCCGTCGCCGAAGCAGCGGCGCACGGTGGCCCGCAGCCTGTGCCGCAGCAGCGCGCTCAGCGACGACGACGATGATGCGGCGGCCTCCATCTTCTCCCAATCAAGCACCGACGCGACAAGTGCGGCGTACGTGCACGTTCAGCTGCTCCCAGTCGATCAGGTCGCCGCGGCAGGTCAGACGACGGCAGGTGGTGATTCGTAGCCTCGCTTTCTTGATCAGCTACTCGTATTTGGTTAAGGACTTAAGGTGAGAACGGCGATGGTTAAGAGCGGGCGATGCGCTGATTAAGTAGCAGGGTGGAAGGAGGCGAGGGGAACGACGGAAAAGGATTCCCTTGCCGAGCGAGATAATGTGGCGGCGGCGCCGGCGCCACGGGCGTGCTTCGCAGGTGGCGTTGCAGGTGGGGCGGGGTGGATGCAGGGGTAGTTTGGGGAGCCTCGTGCAATGGCAGCGGAGTTCGTTTTCGGATAGCGACCCGATGGGCGGGGCCCGCATGGCTGAGCCCGTCTGGGAGTTATCTGGTTTGTACTTAAAATGATTTTCTTTTCTTTTTTCTTTTGGAAAAATTGGTCAGCCTTAAGAATTCGGCGCCCATGGAATTAGCTGTCAGATTGGCCGTTCAAGTTTCGGCTAGTGCCTGCCTCTGCCCTATTGTTATGTTCTTGTTTCTGACAAATCTATGGTTAGTGGTCGGCAGGCAAACTTGCTTGAAATTTGGCAAATTTCAGCTGGGTGAATTTGTGAGCAAACGAAAGAATCACTTGATCGCTGATTGACGGCCGTTAATTGATTACGAGCTCCATTTTCGCTGCAGCTGGACACATGTGGAAGCTGTGCCGTGCAACTGCTCTCAAGCTCGACCTACGGTCGTGGTGTGTGTCTTTAAAGAAAGAAAAAAGAGGGACAGGTCAAATGCAAACTTCGAAGACCAGAAAAACAAGGCCACATAACTACAACTCAAAACTGGGGTAAAAAAAACTAACAAGGAGTTCTTCACGAGCAAACTACAGATGCCACATCCATCAGAAAAGATAAGGTAGCAATCGAAGGTGCCCCCATGGAATACGCTAAACCGTGGCTTTACGCCACCAGCATAGAACAAAGAGACACGGGCAAGTCTCACACGTTACCACGGAGGGGGGGGGGGGGTTGGGTTGGGGGGGCAATGCTTCGCAATTGTACAGGTCCCTTTCGCGTTCCCTGCATCACTGCCAGCGGAGAAACTTTGGCCATAGGTAAACAGTCCGCACGAGAGTACAATCATGTTACACAAAATCTGCGGGCCTAGCGTGAATCAAAATCTGCGGGCCTAGCTTCACAAAGTACTTAAACTGTGGAATTTCTGGTTATATGAAGTTGAGAAGTCAAAAAATAAAATAAAATACCACACCATGCTAGCATCAATTATCGACAACACATCAGAAAGATCAGGAAGGTGACAGATGTATGCTACTATTTACCGTAACGAACTATGATCTAGGTCGCCAACAGTCAAACATCATCCACATAAGTGCAGCCTGCAGAGAGTGCAGATCTCACTTCAGCTTCCCGTTCATCGTGCCACGAACAGGGCTGCTTCTGCTGCTGTTGCTTGACGATGCCGAGGATGCTACAGGAAGAATCGTTCCCCCTTGTATATCGCTTGAGATCAAGTCAGGAGCTTGTGCAATGGCATTTTGGCACTCGAAGTGAGCTATCAAGTCTCTTATCTGTAACAGTAGAACAGCAGATCAATTAGCAGCGAACCACAAACTATATCACACATTCTGCATAGCAGATCACTGGTTGAAATGACAGAAAACAGAACATGAATATATCACACATTCTGAGACCATACTTGAAACATACTAACCTCTTCTTGAAGTTTTTCAATCTTTTCATCTTTCAATCTGAGGGTAGCTTGCTCCCTGTAATAAAATTATGCCATTTTAGATGAAAAAAAAAGTGTATGTTCTAATTTCTAAATTTATATATGACCATTGTGTTCAACAATTGCAACAGTAGTAAAAAAAACAGAACACAATCCAACAAATGGCCACTTATGACTCATGAGAACATATGGAAGCTAGTGGGTCTATACCAAATTGAGCTGCCCATGGCATTTCTGACCAGAAATATGAGGATCAATTATCAGGAAAGCAATAAAACACAGTATTCTGCCGATCCATATTCTATAACTCAAATAATGTCAGGTTTGCATCAAACAAGAAGCAATGATAACTGATTGATTGTGTTTATTTGAAGCACAACAAACAAACTACCTTGCTTGTGGCTTTCGTATTGTCTCAATCCACTTCTCCTGATTCTTGACAAGATTGCCATTAACCTGAGGAAAAGAACACAATCCAAGCAATTATGAAACAAATGAAAGTCCCCAGGCAACACCAATTTTTAAGCACTAACATTCAGATTTGGCATTTTAGCTTTAGCATGTAGCCTAGTACTCAAATGCTTACTTCATCAAGAAACCTTTTCTCTTCTGTGCATTTCTCAATCTTTGCTTCCAACTTTTGGACTTTTATGCTCACAGCTTTCTCAACAGCAGCAGCAATTTCTTTCTCAGTTTCCTCTTTGTCTTCTAATAGAAGTGACTCATAGTACTACATTAGCACAAAAACCAAATCAGAAATCACATGGCTTTGTATACAGCAGTCTACCAAGTATAAAGACACCATCTAGCATAATAATAAGTATCATTAAGAAAAGCATATACAGGTATTAACTTACATTTCTTTGCTTTTCAAGCTGAGACGTGACAAGATCATTGTACTCTTCAACAATCTAAAAGAAGGGAAAGTCAATGTTAACAATCTAAAAGAGGGCAAGTCAATGTTGTAATGCAAGGCGCGCAGAAGTTTATCAAGATGGTATTGTATAACAATTAACAAAAGAAATTATGTACTTAACACATTACAGCTTCAAATTTACTGTTCAGTAGAGCTTCACTCATTGCGGCATCACCACTGCATAGTGAACATGTGTTCTCTGCTGTGTGACCACCATGGCAATTGTACTCAACTAGCTTTCCATCTGTTTTTGACTGAATAAGCCGATGGACATAGTTGTCCCCAGCATAGTCCCAAACTTTCTGTGTCTCTAATTCAAGTGAATAGCAATGTTCAGTTTCCTTCCAGTGTTCGATAGCATGGCCGCCTTTGTACCTGTGAACATCTCCAGCAATCAGGTTACATAAGTTATTTATTAAAATTCACAATTTCCAGGAAGAACATGAAGGGTGTGTTTAGATCTTTTTGGCGTAAATTTTTGGAAGAAGAGAATCTTACTATTTCGGAGCACTAAATAAAGTCTATTTACAAAACTTTTTGCACGGATGGGTTGTAAATCTCGAGACGAATCTAATGAGCTTAATTAATCCATGATTAATTCATAATTAGCAGATGGTTACTGCAGCATCACTGTTGCAAATCATGAATTAAGTAGCCTCATTAGATTCATCTCGCGATTTACAACCCAACCGTGCAAAAAGTTTTGCAAATAGATTTTATTTAGTACTCCATGTATGTGTCCAAACATTCGATGTGACGTTTTTGGGTGTAAAATTTTGGGATCTAAACAAGGCCGAAATATATTACCTTCCACAACCAACATGGCCACATATTACACATATCCAAAGATTCTCCGAAGTTCCGCAAATAGAACACATGGATTTCTCTGGTTGCTGCTGACAATATCTACAGACCTGAAAGATACTTTTAATGTAAACACAACCTTCTCATGCTGCCAGTGTGCACAAAAGAATGGCATAATATGCTTTTTATTCTGAAGCCAGGGAAAAGAGATTAGCAATAGAGTTCAAATCCAATTCATTTGCTAGCAAATGCAAATTTGAGATACTTCTAACTTGGGGAGAAAAGATATTCCCAAAGGCACTGATAGCATAGTTGGGTTTCATATCTCCATTTTGAATTTAAATACGGAAACCATAATAGCACAATCAGCATAATACTGAAGTTAGTAAACTAATGTAGAAAAACATATTAACTAAATAAAGTAATAAACCATCTTACTCTCTTACCGGGCATGATGAGTCTGTCCATTTTGATATGCACGAGCAGTGGAAAGAATGATTGCAGATTGTTGTGAGAATGCCTCCAGGATCTTGGTCAAGTCGTTCTATTTAAAGATAAAAACAAATAGATGCTGTGACCAACATAAACTTCAAAGATCACCCTGTTTAGCTCAAATATACTAGTGTGCTGATAAAATACATGGCACCGAGCTTCTATATTGTGAAGTGAACACAAAAAGAATAATGGATATATTACATGTGACAGCTATAAGTTGCATGTACTGCGACTGCCAAAGCAACAAACTATGGAAACGTCCGGGAAAAAATCCCAGCCTCCTAGATTATAGTAAGCCTGTTTAAAACACGATATGTGTGGAAAACCCCAAATTTACATATTTCTAAGCATGGCTAAACCATCTGTTATCAATTAGAAATAGGTCAAAGACACAGAGAGGCTATCAAACACAACAAATTGTTATCGATCAACTGGAACGAGTGTCTGAGATTCAGCAGCCACATCATCATGCACAAACTTAAAACATGGCCCAAGTTTCCTTTATGGAATGCAGAGATAGCAAATGCATGTGTCAAAATCAGGTTTCACTTAACCAGTCTACATCTAACTTGGCACGATCACAAATGTTCTCTTCACCATCAACTAGTCAATATATCATTGTACAAGCAGGAATCATGGTTAAATGTGTAGGTACTGAACATTTCTAGTCATTTCAATGCAATACAAGAGAAAAGTCAAAGAGAGGTTATGAGCTTTCAAAGTTTCAATCATCAAACGGAACAGAGCACTCTACTCTAATTTTCTTTTCAAAAATGTAGAGTTGTTTAAGACAACCAGACATACCAAGACATACTGGACATGTAGGTTGCTCAGCCAAGCTTGTAACTGAGCTATGTGCATGCTCAATCAATTGAGTGTAGTGCACATCTTCCACAAAACGGACATGGCAAACATCCCCCTGCACAATATCAACCTCCAATCAATCCATTGTAAAATTTAATCACAGCATCAGGAGAAATAAACACAATGCTAGGTTCAGCAGAGTCAAAACAACTAAGACCTCCAGTGAAGAGAACTGCTTCCCATTGAAGTGCTTATAAAAGTTGTCTGTGGAGTTCTGAGTGTTGAAATTTATAAGAACACTATACTGGTCCTCTGCACCATCAGTCCTGCAACATAACCATCAATTACACTCCAACCCACGTACATGGAAATCAAACCAGCACATCAAGTCCGCCAATTCTTTCTGATAGGATTATAAGTCAGCCAATTTGGAGGTTCAAGTATTATAAATAGAATTCAACAGCATTGAGGGAACTAAGGCTGCAAATTAACTCGACCGATTGATTTCTAAGGAAGCACGCAACCTTATGAAGGGTAAGCAAAGCATTGCAGTAGCGATCGGGCGAGGCGAGGCACCTGACAATGCGCATCTCGAGTGTATGGGGGACAAAGGCGCCGCAGAAGCGGCAGAAGTCGGCGTAGGTCATGTGGTTGGGCACCGCGAGCACGCATACACGCGGCTTCCTCCCCACCTACAACACGCGCACGAGCCAGATATGGAGATCAGGTCACAACACTATCCACGGTGATACCAGTACGGAAACCCTAGAGGGCGTGGCTTACCGGGAGATGAGGCGAGGAGGCGGCGGGCGGGTCGGGGTGGAGGAGGACGACGCCGCGGGTCTCCTCGATGCGGGGGTTCCCCGAGGAGAAGTGGACCGAATCTAGCGCGTGGGAGGATGTGGAGGGCGTGGCTGCAGCGGGCTTGCCGGCGGTGGCCATGGCCGGAGGAGAGCGGCGACGGCGAAGATGAAATCGCCAGGGGTATTTTCGAAAGTTTCCAATGGACACGGAGAGCGAACGCCCAGGGAGCCAGGGGGGCCTTTCCGAAAAACGTGTTCCAACTTCCTTGTTCCCCCCACGGCCCCACCTGCTCGACGGGTAGGTGGCCCCACTTGTCAGTGACCAAAGAGCCGACACGATCCTGAGAGGCAGAACCGCCGCCACGGCGGGCAAGCGGCCACGCCTTGTGCCGCCGCCGGCGCGCACCGGGATGCCTCCTCCGGAAGGGGGCCCGTGGGCTCCCTACACCCTTTAGTTGCTGCGCGGCGATCGTGTTGGGAAGGTTGGTGAAGCAGTGAAGGTGAGCGTTGCTCTAGAAGCTCTTCCAAGTGTTCGATGTAATGCCACCGCGGTGGCGCGGAAGTGCTAGGACCTAGGATTGGAAGTTTTGGATGTGCAACCTCTGGTTCCCGTATTGAAGCAGTGATTGCTCATGTTAGTGTCCTCGACTCGTCGTTGTTGAAACTTGCTTAGGCGTTGAGAGGATGAGCTCAGTTCATAGCAGTTACTGTTTGTCTTGCGGCTTCTCATGGTGAAGAATTGTATCATCTTTGCAGGTACATTCGTGTACCATTCACAGATTCACGGGTCGTGATTTATGCCTGATGAATCCTTGACATTTCTCTTTTAGGATTCATAGTCTTGCTGGGGAGAAGGCATGGAGGCTGATATTTACAGAATAGAGCTTCCAGACGCCAGTGTGCTGTTCAGTGTTCACATCTCCAGCTTTCTACGGACCACTGACATGGACAGA
The DNA here is from genome assembly GCF_016808335.1 of Panicum virgatum. Taxonomy (NCBI): domain Eukaryota; kingdom Viridiplantae; phylum Streptophyta; class Magnoliopsida; order Poales; family Poaceae; genus Panicum; species Panicum virgatum. Next base: position 6,643,782 of record NC_053145.1, read on the forward strand.
TGCTTTGGGGACTGGGATTGGACGTCCAGGTTGATATCTATGTCTCATTTCTTATGTTTGGACTTTGCTTAATCATCTTCTATGTACCAATGACTTCGTGCATATTCTAGGTAAGAAATTCAAATGTTCAAAGAGTGCAAGTTTTTTTTCACCTATAAAAGGGTTCTAATCCTGACCCTCAGACAGGCAAATCAATCAATATCTTATCTCATATTTCTAGAGCTTTGCTAATTATGTCAAATAGATATCTGTTGTGATAAAGAAATCGTGGGTGGGAAATGGTTAAATAGATCCCATGTAAAAGAAACTTGGTCATCACTGTAATCTTCATACTTGTCAGTTATCAGATAATAGATGATATGCCCGGTCTTCATCTTGCGAGTTCTTAGTGGGTAATAAATTTTACTTGGTTTTAATATTCACAATATGCCAGCTTATCAGCACATCTGGAGATCTTCACCAATCTTCTTCGGAGCCATCATCTATCATATGGTTATTAGTTGACTGAGCATCCCTAGAATATGAAATGCTAAAACTTCTTAGTTTAGTTGACTATTTGAGTTCATGCATGGGCTTTTGTCGAATAAATGCATTTAGTTGACTTCAGCTAATGTAAGTTGCTGAGATCTTTAGTTCTCAATACCTTCTAACAATGGTGGAAAGGGTTGTAATTTTAGAATTGCTACTCCTTTGTAGAGACGTTCCAGAAATTGAAATTGCACACTCAAGGAAAAGGACCTGGTGGGCCACAGGACTTATGTAGGAATTTTTTTTGGGGGGGGGGTATCACTTGCAATCTTAGGTATCTGATTAGACTATATAGCACACCTGGAAATTGGTCTGCAAGACGAACTACCAACTTCTTCAGCTTACTCTTAAAGTCCTCCGACCCCACCACCTCTATCAGAAGCCATGATTCTGAGTTTTCCCAGACCTGCCCAGGCAGATTAAATTCTAAATTTGCGTCATCCTATTCTGTTCAAGTTTTCATCTGCCACATTCATTAGAAGAATTAACCATGGAATAAAGCATGTTTGGTTGAGTTACCATGACTGCATACTAGTTGGAACCATTACATCATCAAATTAGTATTTTGTGAGTAGATGGTCACTGCAAAATTGTTGTGTTCAAAGGGAAATAACTTTAGTTGCATACTCCATCCTTGAATGTTTTAGACTTAAAGACATTGCAGTTTTTCTCTGTCCCAAATACTCCACAGTACGGTTCAAATCTCATGGCTTTCTTATTTTTGCTGCTAGGAGCTATTCCTTTTACCATCACCACTTCACCAGGTTTTAGTGGATCATGGCTGGTTCTTTGCAACAAATTTCGAATCTATTGAGATTTGTGCTGCTTTTTTGCTACCTGGACTATTATTATTGCTTTTTTTACTATTAGAAACAGTTCTTGTTTTGCGCACCTGATTTGTCCAAACATGACTAAACATGTTTAACTGTGTTGTTTGATGCTAACTTGAATTGAGAAAGAGTACAACACCCATTTGGTATGCTCAGAGTGGTTTAGTGACCCTAGCTTCACATCCCCGACATGACATGATCAATTGTCATTTAGCTGTTTCCTCTTCCCAAATGAATACAACAGACACCCATAACCGTATTTTGGTGATATTTGAATGTGACATATGAAATTGTTCTTTTATAATACACAATATACCCCAATTACTAATTGCATGAATTTGAGATCTGCCATCAAACTAGATAGTGCATGCGTCTGAGATTACAGCAGCGACAACACACCGGACAGTGCTGAGAAATTACGGTGGTTGAAATGCAAATGCTTGCAGAAAATTCAAGAGAAAAGGCTGTTTGGTTCTAGTCAAAGTCAAGAGGGAGAGGGTACCTACAGCTAGGCCAATCCTTTTTTTAATAATCATCATCATGAGAGGATGACAAAGATTTCACTGTTTTAATCAACACTAGATTATCTTACTGTGCTTATAATATTTAGTCGATGACGCGCACGAGTGCACTTCCCGAGCTTTCCAGCTATATGTGTCGAATCATATCACGAGGTGCATGGAAAAAAATATTAGTCTCATGTTCTGATCTCGAGATGATCTGAGTAGGCATCACTGAAGGCTTCATTAGTTAAATCTAGAATTGCTCAGCTTCCAATGGTTGAAGTTTATTTAACTTTGTGTTGTTAATGCTTCCCTGCGAAGCAAAACAAGATCCGACTGTGTTGTCTTGCTACAATACGATTGCTTGCATGGAAACTGTTGTAATCTCAATAAGTTTGTATCCTTTTCCTCTAACCATTTGGTTGTTGGAAGGATAGTGGACAATGGAAGGTGAACTAAAAACTTCTCAAACTTCTGTTTGGTAGGAGAAAGTTGCTCTCTTTGTCAATTGACCTAACAACTGTATCTTTTTGCTATTTCTGACACACCCTTGCCTATGGACATATATAACTAGCGGAGGCTTACATCTGTTACAAGAGGCATTTCTAGGATGCCATTTTTAGCATCTAAGTTGCATTTTTCATGTGCAACTACATTGCATCACGAACTTTTGAGATAAATAAAAGATGTTTTTGGAAACAAGGAATAGCGGGAAAGTCTTGGTTCGTAATGATTGTTTCATGACTTGTCATTTTATTAAACCTGCTATGCATAATTGCACTAATTATTTCCTCTTATTTCTGTTTAATTGTAACAATTAATAATATAGCAAACATGCAGTACTTTTTGCTAGACTTGAGTCTGTGTTAAAAATATTTCGCTCACTATATGCTGTTGATTATGCATGACGAAATTTTAACCACTATGCTTTTGCATTCCATTGAAAACATTAAAACAATTCAAAGAACCTCTCTATTTTGTCCGCAACTTCAGAATGTGAATGCAAAAGGGAAAAACTATAAACTCGTAGCTGTAAGCATGTCAAGAATGTTAGATACAAAATTACATATTAGGACTTGGCTATTGAATTTATGTAAATGCCAATAATTTTATGTTTAGTACTGGATGTAGTTGTAGGCATGTCAAGCATTAAGAACAATGGCATAATGGATACGATGTCCAGATTTAATCATAGTTAATGACCTACTAAAAAAAACTATGGACACCATTTGGTTTTATGGACAATAAGAACAGCATACTTAAAGAACGTTTGAAAAGGGGATAACATGAACTATGTTAAAGCATACATATATATGAACTGGTGCATCTACTTGAAGAATTTGAGTACAATTGCCTCTAGTGATGTACATTAAAATCACATGATTCCGTTGAGACAAAATTCCATCAGTATTGCACCAGCTTAGTCCAAGAGATAAAGAACACAAAAGGTAAAGAAAATGGAAAAATAATTATTGATTTTATTAGCACAAAGGTGATCTATGAGGAACCCCTTTTCTTCTGCTCATATTTGTGGCCATGTCTTCATCAGACACTCTATTTGCAGACCGTGCACAAATATATGGTCCGCTCCGCTTTTTCCGGACAAAATTTGTGCATGGTGCACTCAAATTCTCAGAGTCCGATGATCCCATGGGCTCATCAACATCAACGAGGGTGGAGTGAGTTGTGTCATCATCAGCATCATGAGGAATGAAGAAGTCAGGTCCAAGCTGCAATGTCTTGCATGGGCGCAAGTATGCTGACAAATTTTTCTTCTGCCGTAGTATATACTCCACCTGAAAAAGATGGAGATTGTCAAATAATTTTCATAGCATGTTTTAGAAAACTCATGGTGAGATTCATTGCATTTCATGTCTCTACAAAGAAAAAAAACCCTTTTCTACAAATTTACTGTCATAATCTTCCAACTTGTGTTTATATTGCTATCCTAATTCCCTGTGGAATTTCTTGAGGTACAAGCATACTGACATGGATATTGCATGAAAAACAAGTTCAGATACTTCTCTAGCTAAGTACCTTTTAGAGCATAATTGTTCTCCTCCTCTCATTTAGCATGAATTGTACTGTATAATTTTCTCAGCCACCATAATTCAATTAGATAAAGACACATAAAACAGTGAACAACCATTGCTTATTCGTTTGAGTTAATCACCTTGCAATCCAGTGAGCAGTGGAAATAGGGTTCTTGAAGGCTCCTGTCACAGGAGGTGCAGATATTCCCTGACCCCTTGAATTGCCTATTTTGCGGTCTCTTCTTCAGGAAGATGACCTTAGAGCTGTTAATAGTATAAGACTGCACCATTTTGATACAGAATTATAAGTCTTCTTGCATATTGAACCTCAGACAACAATTATCAGACTCGCATGTACACATGCACTGTGCATAATTGATGTACCTGAACGCTGGAGCAATCAATAAGCTTCTCAAGGTCCTCCAGCCGAACAACGTCGTGGTAGACGTACCGCCGCACCTGCAGGAGCCGGTGTACACGGTGTGCTGCCACACAGTGCGGGCAGATGCTGGTGCAGCAGTCAAGGCAACAGATGTTCTTTTCATTCTTTTTTGCATGCTCATGGAAGGAGCATGCTACGAAGAACTTCTGTGTGTTGAGGGCCTCTAACCATGCCGGCTTCCACATTGCCTGCTGATGTTGCGAAATTCCAAACAGTTTTTGCATCAGTAAATGGTGAATTCATATGAGAATTCACAAGATAGCATGAAGAAGGTTAGAGTCCTTACCATGATCATGCATGTAGGTGAAAAGCCCTCTGGTGCTGTGTGTGTTCCGGGCTGGATGAGGCAGGGAGTTTTGAAGGGGGGAGAGAGAGAGAGAGAGAGAGAGAGAGAGAGAGAGAGAGCGAGCGAAGAGGCTTATTAGAACGCTTGTGAAGGATTGATGGTTTGTGTGTGTTGGGGGGGGGGGGGGGGGGGGTTAGTGGGCAAAGAAGTATTAATGAGACAACCAGGAGAGGGGGGCTATATATTAGCATGACATAGGGCTTTTGACAATTGACTCCTTAATCTATGGCACTATCATGGAATGCACCTTGCTTTATGACAGAGTTATAGGCATGTGTAGTTACTTTTTGAATCAGATTTAGAACATGTTCCGTAATTGCTGTTGTAGGTGTTGAGATGCTATACTTCAAAAAGGGGATCTGATTTTGCGATTTCATTGGAAGGGGCTGCAACATCAGTTTGTACCAGGTTTGCATTCCATTGAATTTCCTGGAGTCGACCCAATCAAATTTTTCAATAGCTGCTGTGATAGATAAGTCTGTTAATTCCATTGATAGTTTCACCAGGTTAATCCTGAAACGAACAATACCTTTTTTAAAAGAATTTTATAGTTGACTACTCTGTTTCAAAATTGGTACAAGTGAATCAGCAGCATAAAAGTTTTGCATGACCACTGTCGCGGGATTTCTTGGGTACCCACAGCCGGGTGGCGGAGCGCACCCGCCTATTCCCAGTGAGGGAGGACTCGGGGAAGTACTTTGGCGATTGGGCTGATCTAGCTTTGAGACAAGCACACAAGAACACACGATTTAGAGTGGTTCGGGCCGCCGGAGCGTAATACCCTACGTCCACTAGGAGAAGTATTGTTCTTGGTTGTGTATGAACCTATCCTCTGCCCGGTCTTGGCTTTCACCCAGCCTGCCTTTTTCTAGTGGGCGCCTCCCTTTTATAGACCAAGGGGTGCGGTTACATAGGACGTTGGGGCCCCGACAAGTGGGCCCAACGTGACTGTGCAGCATACTGCGCGGAGTACTTAAATGGCTACAGTAGTTATGAATTTTTTCTCCGATATGCTTCCATACCCCACCGCCCCTCTGACTCAGGGGAGTCTTCTCTTGTCCCGTCAGCTAGGTGCCCGTTGGAGTATCGTAGCTTGCGGCGTGGCCTGCTGAGGCTATTATGTAGGTGTCATAATGGGTGAAGCAGAGCAGTCGTATCCATCTGTCTGGGCAGACTGACAGGCGCGGCGCGGGCGGCGCCAGCGGCTCCACTACACGTCTTGGTAATACGCGATCAATAGTGTTCCTTGGTCAATGAATCGCCTCAGCTTCTGCTACATCAATGCGGACGTCCACCTACCGCAATGAATGCAGTGGTAGGTGAGCCTTAGTATGGAAACCAGGCGGGCATATCTTGCAGACACATGGCGGCTCCGGACCACCTCGAGACGGGGTGTCGATTTCTTCCCTTAGTGAGGGGTCCGGCTACTATACAGGGGGTCCGGGACCCCATGAGGGGTCCGGGACTTCCGCGGGGGTCCGGACTCCACGGGAGGTCCGGAGCCCCGGCTGTTCGGGTTGAGCACCTGCCTCTTCCGGGACACGCGGCGTTCCTGGACCTTTCCCAGCCGTGAGACAGGTCCGGGACCGTTGTCGGGAGAACAGGACTCTGGACCACAGGGGTCCGGCTGTTTGGACGTAGTCAAGGACAACTACAAGGCCCTTGCCTAGACACAGCAAGAGGGGGTACCCCAGTCCTGGGGTACCGACAACCACAATTATGAATCTTACCCAATGTGATAACATGGACAGGTGGTCAATTACTGTTTACAACATAAATTTATGTGATATCATAATTTTGAGTATGGCCACAAATTACCATGCAAAGCAGATTATTATAGCTAAAATCTTATTCACTGTATTAAACTCTTGATGTCAAATTCTAATGCCATTGTGATAAGATTTCCACTTTCTTCCAACGAATAGAAAAGGAAATATTTCACAAGTTCAATTGTGTTGACATTGGAACATGGCAAAGCCGGAAGTTTTACCGTATAGATCCTTTGCATCTCTTGGAGATTGGGCTAATGTGACATGTACATAGTGAGCCAAACAAAACGTACAAAAACAATTCTGGAGGAAGGAAAGGGGAGGTGAGGAGAACGTGGATGCTGTTTCTAGTGTTTCCCAACCCTTGTGCCAACTTTTTAACTTATGACTAAAGCTCAAATCTCTAGCCTTGACACCAGAGCTCACCTCTCTTAAACAAAAAATGAAATGCGGTGCCCAAGGAGCCCCTTTGATTCCTTGTTTGGAGCCTTATGTGTGGGGGTGAGTACGGCCTTTCTTGGGCAACACATGCATACAATACAAATCGACAGCCTCCACTAACAAATTACTGCCTTGGGCTTTGCCCCCATCGTGTTTGCTACAGGATAGGTTCTGTTTTACTCGAGTTTTAAACTTCAAATGGTACACTACAAAATCTGCTCGAGTAGTATTCTGTGAGTTATTTTGCGGAATCTGCATTTTTGTAAGCCTTCAGCTGTTTCTGCTTTGAATACAAATTTATATGATTTTGTATTATTTGTATGTTTGAATGGAATTGCTAAAGTGAGATTACAGTTACTTCCTGTGCGTTCAGAGTCTGTTGTTATAGATGTGGAGTATGGACTACTGCCATTTTACCTCTGCTGTAAAACCTTTCAACATGGATATAATTTTGGCCTAGTTACTACAATTGCAACAAAGGAATAAGTTGTCTCCGTTTGGCCTTTACAGTTATGTATGTATGTATTCTAGATTCCAAAAGGCGAATACTGATTGAATGTATCTAACAGTTAGTGATCTGGCTCTGGCTTATTCCAGGTGTGGATCTGATAGGGTTTGCAATGGCTTATCTCAGGTTGGACAGGATAAGGTTTGTAAATGAATCTCTTCGCCTAGATGCATTTAGGCCTTTTCCCCCTGTACTACCTCACTCTAGAAACTTTGACATGGCACTGAACCATCCATCGGATGGTTGATGTGATTTTTCTGATGATACATCAAAAAGGCCTGAACTGTTTTGCAGAGAATGGTCCATTATCCCTTGGAGGGTGAGTTGATGGACAGGAACTCCTTGAGTCTTCTGATTGGTCTCCAACTCTGGAAGTCAAACAGACATAACATGATCTAACAAAAGCAATTGCTCAGTTTCATATCTGAACTGTTCTTTATTAGTATCTCGACCATGCTTGCATTTATTCTTGCCTCTTGTACCTGGTCTTAGGCAGGAAAAGAAGTGTTTTTTTAGTTCCTATAGTTTGATCAAATTATGATGCATTTCAGGAAAAGGCATTTCGTCATCCTTTTCTTACACGTAATGATGATGCTAAATGTCCATAAAGGAGATTAGAGGAGAGCGGTTGAGCTTGAGCATGACATGTGGCTGAGGTCGGTGCAGGGTATTTTTGGCATGCATGGATAAACAAAAAACCCACAGTAAGATTCTCATTCTGTTTGCTTCAATGTTGTCATTTTTCAGCGTGTTCAGGTTTACTAATTTATACAAGTATTCGGTATTCCCTAACCAAAAAAGGTGATGTTGTACGCTTTGTGCGCGCTCCAAACTTTCTAGGGTGTTTGGACTAGGGAATTGCTCTAGGGGTTTTCACAATTTGCCTTGAGTTCAACTAATCCCATGAATTTTGATATGGCGTCCCCGTATCCAAACAAACCTAATGTGAATGGTGGGTAATTGTTGAAACTTAAGTTGTCTCACTTCACGTCAAGTTAAAAGTTTGATTCACCTGTATTTGAGAATATATTCTCTCTTTTTTTAAAAGAACTAGGCCGGAGAGTAGCCGATTATATTAAAAAAGGAAAGCAACAGCCAGACTAGGCACCACAACAGCCAATAAAGACACTACACGACACAACACCAGCCAACACGAACCGCACAACTCCACTCGAACAAATTTTGAAGGAGCATTGCTACTATAGAAGTACTCAAATGGCTGTACTACTCGAAGCATTTTATATTTCAAAAAAAGGAAAAATACTCGAAGCATTTCTCATCCTCGAGGAACTGATGAAGTGCAATATCAAATCCAATCCAAGCCTATTTGAGCTCCATAGCTCCAACTCTGGCAAGCTCTATAGGATTTGACCCCAAGGACGGCGGCTTAGCTTGGTGCTTAGCTAGTAATTTTTCACTAGTTTTTTTTTTCTAGACGCGTTAGGACACTACTCCTAATCTAGCGAAGAGTAATGTTGAAGCAATGGATGTTGTTGTCTCTTGTTTCTAGCTGTAGGTGACCTACAATCATGAACCCTAGCTTGGGTCACACAGCGCCCAAGTAGACCTGATATTTTATCGTTGAAGAGCCCTAGCGAAAGGAGCTTTGCTGCTGGGAGTATCAGAATAATCTTTCCTGGTTCTAACACCGCTTTGTCGGTCTCATGGGCTTTAATCTCTGGTCAAATCGCCCCCGTCGAGTTAATTAAGGCGTTCCAATCGTACGGAAGCCCAACTGGACCCATCGGACCATCTGTCTAACCTTTACCCTGACGTTTGGGCCCCACGAGTCGGGGCCCAGATGCCGGTGACTGAGCCGGTGCCCGGTGGCCGCATCATGACGTGGACGACGAAGCATGCCGCATGCGAGATCCCCCCCTGCCTTGTGCCTTCCACCTTTCGACGGCCGGGCGCGTGCATGTGCACGGCCGCACGTGTGCGCGTACGCTCTTTGCGTAGACAATCCGGGGCACGCACACGTGGTGTGGTGGGGGGCGGGGGCGCCGGTTGGAGCCCGCCACGTGAGGGGCGTCTGACACAAGGTTAATGCGGGGAGGACCGCCTCACGTGCCGCGCATCGGAGCTCGCGTCTGGCGGGATGCGGTGCGCCTGTGGCATCCTGCTGATGTGTTTGTGCTTGGTTGCGGATTGCGGCCACTGTAACCTAAGCTTCGAGGGGTTAATCGCAAAATGGGTCGCTTGGGCCTATTTTCTTTTTCTTTTTTCCTAGGAGATTTGGACGGCGTATTATTGAAATAGTCAGGTACTTCACGAAGGTATGTACTCTATGATACTGTTATGTATTCTAAGCATACGGTTAAACTTCAATAGTTTAAGTAATGTTGGGCCGGCTGAATCAAGTAGTACACTGTCTGAAGACTGAAGGAGAAGTTGCTCTTCTCCGAGGCATGGATACTAGCGAGTGTCACAAACCTCGATGTTTAATTGAACCAAGAACCAACCAAAGTACAGCAGCAATCAAACCGTTTCTATAATACGGAGTAACGCTCTAGAAACAGGGGAGGAGTAGTAGTTTGGGGAGGAAGAATAGAGCAGAGGAGATTGGGATCGAGACACTCGCACTCACCTCTCTGCTGCTCTGTGCTCTGATTTTGCATGGATGCGTTCGTTGCCAGAACTTTTCCGTAGGATGAGTCCGGCCCATGCTTCCTTCAAGGCCCATAAGTTGGTCCATGACACAAAACAGTAGCGCGTGCGGCCCAAAGAAACGCACCGAGCGGTAGCGCGTCGCGGCCCGACGTAACCGCCGACGAGGAAGCTGAGACGGAGGCCCACGTGCAGCGTGCAGGCGGCGGCCTGGAGCGCCGCTTGTTGGGTGGGCTCGGTGGACCGAGGCGCGCCGCGCCGCGATGCGTAACGCGTGGCCCGCTAGACGTTGCGCCGGGGATTGGCACAGCCGGTGTGCGTCCTCGAGGCTCGAGAGGGCGAGCACCGGCATTTTTTTTTTTGGGGGGGGGGGGGGGTGGCACCGGCAGTTTTTGACTTTTTGTACACTCACACATGGTGGTTGTTGCGCCGCTACCTAATCGCGTGTCGCCTGGGCCGCGGTTAGGAGGCACACCAGCAACCAACCTTGCGGTTTAAGAAAAATCGGGACGTGCCATACTGTCTATTTAATATTTATACAGACTATATTGCAGCTTGACGTACGCGGCGAGCTAGTAATTTAATATTTGAGAAATTAGGTGCTAACTATAGGTTACTATACTCTAGTATCTAGCTAGCTACGTACTAGTGATCAAACTAACCTCGTTAATTAGCTCTTCTACTTTTGTCTTTCAGATGCTCCCCTAATCATGCGGGTCTCCCCGTCCGGTGGGTCAGCGTTGCTGTTGGCAATGAGATTATTGTGGTGTTTTACAAGAGAAGATGCTGACTAATGGCACCGGCATTTTAATTCCGATGCCGGCATAATAAACACATCTCGCAACATGACATGACTCGTCATTTTCACACTAGCCAACGTAACCGCCGACGTGTGAGCAAGTGTATGCTTGATGCAACAATTTCTAAACCTGCGCTCAATTAAAACAGAGATTAATGGGTATCGGAAAAGGCAGAGATTAATGCCATGAGCCACGCCCTTCACATGGCCCGGCACACGATTGTGCATGCACGCCCTCCGTCCATCCGCGAGCCGCGGCGTGAATCCCGGAGCCCGCAACAAACAACGTGCTGCGCTCTAGTACTCGATCCCTGCGCTCTAGTACTCGATCCCCGCTTGCATCTGCGCCCATTTCTCCACCGCATTTTTACATTTAGCTCCCTTTGCTGAAAATTTTTAGGTATCACGTTAATATTTGACCAGATGTCGGGAGGGTTTTTCGAATACTAATTAAAAAACTAATTTCAGAACTCACTTGGAAACCGCGAGACGAATCTTTTGAGGCCTTTGACCGCATCCATTAGCACATGTGGATTACTGTAGTACTTATGGCTAATCATACACTAATTAGGCTCAAAAGATTCGTCTCGTCGTGTACATCCAAACTGTGTAATTAGTTTTGTTATTTAATTACATTTAATACTTCATACATGTGTTCAAAGGGGAGGTGGAAATTTTTGGGAACTAAACGGGCTCTTATTTTTTCAGCAAAAGAATCAAAAATCTTTTCTCCGTTTGAAAACGAGAGGTTTGCATTGCTCAAGAACCGCGGCCGTTTCCTCGCGAGCAAGTAGTAATCAATCTGCCATTGCCAAGCAACCGAACAAACATTCTACCACCAACCCGCCGAGCAATCCTCCCCGGGCCCCGGTCCCGCCGTTTCAACTCCCACTGCCTGACGCCGTACGTGTTGACCCGCAACAACCGACTCAGTCGAGCCGCGGCAACTCCCCCCACCACGGCCGCGATGACCGTGATCGCGGCGGCGCGGCGCGCAGCTCCCGTCGTCGCCCTCCTCTTCCTCGTCTCCGCCGCGTCCTTCCTCGCGGCCGATGCATCAGGTTGGGGGTTTTTCTCTTTGATTTTCGATGCTCGATCCGGGAATTCGAAATGCGTTTAACTTCGGCGAGATGTCGGGACCGTCGTCGCCTGCAGCGGCGGCGGAGGGGGCGAACTCGTCCTTCGTGCTCGCGGCGGAGAAGACGCACCGGAAGGACCCCCTCGACGGGCTGAGGTACTACGCCGGCGGATGGAACATCAGCGACGAGCACTACTGGGCCGCGAGTCCTTCCTCCTCCTCCTTCCGGATCCACCTCGAATGAATTCCTCTGATGACTCCGGCGGCGCGATCCTCCATTCCTCCTCAGTCCGTCGGCTTCACCGCGGCGCCGGTCTTCGCCGCCGCTGCGGTCTGGTTCGTCGTGTTCGGCATTGCCCTGTTCCTCGCCGGCTGCTGCTTCTGCTGCTGCCCGGGCGGCGGCGACGCGTACCACTCGCGCGCCTGCCTCGTCGTCTCCCTCGTGCTCCTCCTCGCCGCCACGGCCGCCGCCGCGTAATTCCTCCGACCACGCCCCCCCCCCCCCCCCCCCCCCCCTCGTCTCCTCCGATCCCCTAAAGCTCACCGCGTCGATCGGGTAGTAACCGCCGGTCTCTCTATCGCAGCGTCGGGTGCGCCGTGCTGTACGACGGGCAGGGCCGCTTCCACGGCAGCACGGCGGCGACGGTGGACTACGCGGTGCGGCAGTCGGGCGACACGGTGGCCAACCTGCGGACCTTCGCGGGGTTCCTGGAGACCGCCAAGGCCGCCGGCGTGGGGCCCGTCACGCTGCCCGCCGACGTCAAGGGGAGGATCGACGACGTCGTGACCAAGGTGGGCGCGGCCGCCGACGTGCTCGCCGCCCGCACGTCCAGCAACGCCGCCAAGATCCGCGCCGCCCTGGAGACCGTGTACGTTAGACCGTCCACAGCGATAGGAGGAAATGGAGGAGTAAATCCACTGTTTGGCACTGTAGATGTACTGTTTGGCATTGTAGACAGAGAGGGCGTGGGAAACGAGGCAAGAGCAAATTTGCTCTTGCTCTTGCCATTGTGGACAGCCTTACCGATCCAAGCATGAGCATCCATCTCCTCCAGTCGTTTGCTTCCTGGAAGAAAAAAAATTTAAAAAATCCCAAGGACATGTTCCTAATCATTTTGTCCTTATTCTTTTCCTAGAAAAAATGAATTCACTTTGTTCTCTTGCTCCATTGCAGGAGGAAGGTTCTGATTGTCTTCGCAGCAGCAATGCTAATCCTTGCTTTTCTTGGCCTTGGTGAGCAATATGCATTAATTCTTCCTATACTATATTTTCAGGGCATGTTTCCAATTTTATCTGAACCAGTGCGCCATGTCTTTTTGTTCATCTTTCTGTTTGCTCACAGTGCTGTCGCTTTGTGGATTGGAGTCGATCATCTACGTGTAAGCATCAGCACATGGCTTCGGTGCTTCGTCACTCGCCAGAGTTCATTTCATCTGACGAAAATGCAGCTTCAGAATCTGATGCCAAGGCTACTTTTTTTATTTTACTGGCATGCAGGTTGGTGTTTTTCGGGTGGATCGTGGTTACAGGGACGTTTGTATTGTGCGGTACTTTTCTCCTCCTGCACAAGTATGCGCCTTTGTTGTTACTTACCCGTTACTTGCAAGTCGGCATTGTCACTTCCACACCAGTTTGGTGATTTGGGCCTTGTTTAATTGTGATGTGTAAAATTTTTGAAAGAACATCTTCCTACATTTGAAGTACTAACATAGACTAATCATAAAATAAATTACAGAACTCGTCTGTGAATCACGAGACGAATCTAATGAGCCTAATTAATCCATCATTATAGGTTGTTTACTGTAGTATTACTGTAGCAATTTAGCGTCTAATTACGTCCTAATTAGGTTCATTAGATTCGTCTCGCGATTTATAGACAAATTGTGCAATGCGTTTTTTTTATTTCATTTAGATTTAAGTCTCCATGCAGGTGCCGGAATTTTTTTGGAATTTTGAACTTTGCAAATAAACAAGGAGTTGGTATTCTGGTCACACAACAGAGTACTGAAACCAGTACCAAAAAAAAAAGGAAGATAAGAGCACCCTTAATTAATTTTACCTGCCTGAAGAAGTTTTACTAAAAAAACGGTTCCATTTCGTAGTGAAATGCTTCATGTACAACCTTTTGGTAGAATGGCGTATGAATTGTTTTTGTGATGCACTGTTCGGACATTGGTTTTGTAACGTGGCTTTAAAGGAAAAGAATGCGTGCGTGGCATGATTGCAGCGTGGTCGGCGACACCTGCGTGGCGATGGGCGAGTGGGTGGCGCACCCGCAGGCGCGCACGGCGCTGGACGACATCCTGCCGTGCGTGGACACGGCAGCGGCGACGGAGGCGCTGGACCGGAGCAAGGAGGTGAACTACCAGCTCGTCGCCGTGCTCAACGGCGCGCTGTCCAACGTGTCCAACCGCGACCTCCCGCCGCAGGCGCCCCCGCCGCTCAACTACAATCAGTCCGGCCCGCCGGTGCCGCTGCTCTGCAACCCCTACACGCCGGACCTCCGCGACCGCGCCTGCGCGCCCGGCGAGGTCGCCCCCGACGCCGCGCCGCAGGCGTGGCGGGGCTACGTGTGCGACGTCGCGGACGCGCCGGGGGCGGCGGCGGAGGTGTGCGCGACCCCCGGCCGCGTCACGCCGTCCATGTACGCGCAGCTGGCCGGCGCGGCCAACGTGAGCTACGGGCTCTACCACTACGGGCCGGTCCTGGTGGCGCTGGCGGACTGCACGTTCGTCAGGGAGACGTTCCGGTCCATCGGCGACGACCACTGCCCGGGCCTGCGCCGGTACAGCGGGCAGGTGTTCCGGGGACTGCTCGGCGCCGCCGCCGGAGTGCTGCTGGCGGTGCTGCTCTGGGTCGTGCACGCGCGGGAGCGGCGGCGGAGGAGCGACGCCAAGGACCTCCTGCTGCCCTCGTCGCCGTACAGGCTTCCGGTGGAGGAGAGGGCGTTTCTGAAGAGCCCGGCGAGGCCGCAGTACTACATGTGAAGACGAATCACATGTAGCATCAGATCATCTAGCTTAATTAGATCTTACATTGCCCAAGAGAGGGGTGCAGTATACCTGTACATTGCAATTAATTAGCCGGCATTAGTATTCTTATTATGTACATCCATTCCAATATTTAGCAATTTATTTTGACTTAGTCAAAGTCAAATATTTTCATCTTTGACCATTAATATCTTTAAAAAATCACTTTTAAATAGAAAAGGGTTATATGTTATGATAGTTGGTTTTCAATATGAATAAATTAATATTATTTTGATGTTGTCAATTTTTATGGTTTTTTTACCATGTACCGTCAAAGTTTAAAAATTTGACTTGAAGAAAATCTAAAAATAACTATATTCTAAAATGGGGGTAGTACTAATGCTTGCTCCAACGGAGCCCTGCAAACCGCCCCCACCCTATGTAGGGGGAGCTTTGGGGGGAAATTCCCTCCAATAGTTCCCCCAAAGCTCCCCCTATATATGAGGGGAGTTTATATAGGGTGAGTTTCAACTCCTCCTATATTCTAATCACATCATTTCTTCATGATATTAATCTCGTTTGAGTCCCGTAACATGATGATAATGTGTATTATGACAGTATAAATACTGTATGATTTTTTAATTAAAAAACAATAAATAAATAGTTAGTTAATGAGTGATAGTATATAGAGGGAATAGATATGGGGGGAATTGTTGGAGATAAGGAGTTATATGGGGAGGAATCTTTTGGAGGGAGGTAGTAAAATATAATAAATAGTATGTTTGGGGGGAGTTGGATGGGGGGAATGGTTGGAGATAGCCTAAACACTACGCAGATTCGACAATTCTTGTGACTACATATATTATACAGTGATATCTTATAGTACAAAATTTCTCCGAAGAGAGCATCATCACCAGTGCTCCTCGTAAGAGCATTGTGAGGTTATGCAAGAGGGGACCCATGGGGAGGATTAGAGGCTGACTTGTGGGCCCATGTTTGGCTACATGCCATGCCAACTAAAACTGGATTATAATCGAGTCACGCACAAGCCTACCAAGTATGAGTACACATATGTGTCACTACATATGTCCGTAGTGCCTGCTTTACACGAGGATGAAAGAAAAGAAAGAAAGAAAAGGCTCTTTTAACATTTTTGTCTTGCACTGAACTTTTAACTTGCTGCGGTTGCTTATTTTCCTATCATTTGTTTTAGATAAGCACACCTTTTCTGTAGGCTCTCCGGTTGCAGTTTTATCCTTTTGTGCCCCAAAACAAGGAGTCAGTTGCAATCAACTCGAACAACCGCGAGGCGCGAGAAGCCTCTGCCCGAGCGCATGCAGAGAGAGGGAGCGACACAGCCCACAGCAACACCAGGCCGGCATCGCCATCAAGTCCATCACCAGTTGATCGGATCACTCGCAACTAACTTGACCCGCGATGAACTCCTCTCCGCCGCCGTGCTCCAAGGCCACCGCCGTCGCCGGCGCGCCGGCCGGGAAGTACTGCCTGTGCGCGCCGACGACGCACCCGGGCTCGTTCCGGTGCAGGCTGCACCGGTCGCCGGTGGAGGCCAAGGCGACGGCGACGGCGGCGTCGGGAGCTGATCAGGAGGCGGCGACGGAAGCGGCGGCTGCGGTCGCGAGCGAACTCCTCGAGCGGATGGGGCGGAAGCCGAGGCGACAGGGTGTTGTTCTGCCTGGGGCTTTCCGGCCCGGGCCCTCGAGGCTGGGAGCCACCGTCACCGCCATGGATGACTAGGGATCGGTAGAGCGATCATGTCGTGGGCTTTCGGCTTGCTCTCGTGGTTTGGACGAGCAGATTCCTGTTTGTTTCCGTACATGTGTCTCGAGACCTGACCATGAATACAGTGTATAGGGAATAAGGTTGGTTGCAAACTTGCAATAGTCTCTAGATCCTCGTCAGGCTTGGTTGGCGCAAACTGCAAGTATTTGAAGCCTGAAGCCCAGGGTGAGCGATTTTGGAGCTGCACCTGACTGCAGGAAGAGGACGCTCCTGTACTGTGCACTCTAGTTACATGAGAAGAGGCAATGCATTTCCAGAAAGAAAAAGATACAGGGGAAATCATGCCCTGGAGTAATGTTACTCTACAATTTACAGTTCTAGTGTATGTATAACTGCATCAAAATGGGATGGTACCTGAACTACAACCCCTCAGCCATGTACATACAAAATTCAAGCAATTGGACACCGGTGCGCTTCTGCCAAAGAAAAAAAAAAGAAAAAAGAAAAGCAAACTATACCTTTGACAAACAAAAAAAAAATATCGTGTATTCGTGTATGTAGGTGTAAGTGGAGGATGTATATAAAGCGCTCATGCAACTCCCAACTCCTATCTCAATATCCTGGCAATTTCAGTACGGGGGTGGTGTAGCTCCATTTCCAGCACCATTCCAGTGCCAGTGCAAAACCAGAGAAATCACCGACCACCAACAAAGAAAATACCCCAAACAAAGCTGTGGTTGTGCACCGAGCATGCACGAATAAATAGAAAAAGAATAACACATCTGCATTCCCAAAACGATTCACAAGGGAAGAAGAGACCGCACATAACGGCTAGAGGGGTTGTTACGCCCTAGGCCCAGGGGTCCTCTCAGATTTCTTACTGTGATTGCAACACTTGGCAGAGCTTTGGCGATGGGATTTTGAGTTCGCTTGTGAATCGGTGGAAGAATGGTCAGTGCCATTCACATGAAGTGGGACGCTCTCACCATCCTGCAAGACTGCACTTCTTGTCTGGATCGGACCCATTTCCTCATCAGGCTGCAATGTCTGCACAACCCTCTCAATATCCTCGTTGTACCCCTTCAGGAAGAAGTCGGAACAGTTCTTGCGCACCCCATGGTCATATGGATTTCTGAATCTGCCACCTGGTCCCCTGAGATAACTGTACCTCATGGCGTTTGCCATCTCGTTTGTTGTTATATTCCTGGATATCTGCAAGGTAGGAAAGCAAGAAATGACCGGCTTGTGGAGAGAAGTGGGATAAAGACATAAGCATGAAAAGAAAGTTATAATGCCTGAGCAATATTAGAAGTAGTGGATCTCAACAGACAAACAAAAGCTTGATAAGGCAATAATTTTTTTTTGTACGAACAAGACATATAAAACAAGAGTATGAAGAACTGTCACTTGCAGAAACAATCTACACAACTACACAGTTATTATGTACAAACATGGGCAGATGCATCAACAAAATCACATCAATGCCAAATACTTGATTAGAGGTGAATACCAACTTGGCTCATACCTGTGATGCTTGAATTACTGTTAGAGCTATAACGCCAAAGAAAAGGAGGAAGTCCATTTTGACAAAAGACACCACCCATGAATGGTTAATAGCTGTATAGCCAAGCCATCCACTAAATGATGCTGGAGAACCTGGATCTCGTACACTTCCTGCAACAAGAAAATTAATATATAAACTTTTCTTAATACAGTCAACTTCTGGTATAAAAAAATGTAAACATACTTATGATGGCTGTTACACCAGTAATAATCATTGCCGAAACTTCTAGGAGAAGGAACATAAAGAATTCCCATTTATTCCTCTGCAATTTTAAACCATCATAGCTTAGACTGCAGAATCACAATTTTTCATTGATGTTCAAAATGGGGTAACAAAAAGGAATGATGTAATTTGTCAACTAGAGGCAGAAGCTATTCAGTTCCTGCTGGGTCTATAAGTAGTTTTTAGGATGTTTCCCTGACACCTTTAACTTTTTAACCCTGTAAAATTGATACATTGACTTTAAGAGGCCGAACATATAAAAGGATAGAATGGCTCCGTTCGGATGGTCTAAATCCGGCTGCTGGCTGCTGCTGGCTGCTACAGTGGCTGGCTGTAAACAGGCAGGCGGGCTGCTGCTGGCTCCAGCCAAAAGCAGCCGATTGTAGGACAGCCGAACACCACCAATGAGTACCTTTCCGATGCAATTCGATACCCAAGGGCAGTGGTGATCGAATTGCTCAACACAGCGGTCGCATGTAGAGCAGTGTTTTGAGCGTACAGGCCTGACAATCTATTAGAACTAGGCAAATCAGGCCGTTTCAGAAAAATGTTAATTTAAGGGGAAAATCACGGACTGCTTAATGAAAAGAAAAAACTTACCTTGCAAGTTATACATAGTTGAGACCAATTACCATCCAGAAGTTCAGGGTTGTCCAGACCCCTCTTCAACAAAGGTTCCTAGAGGTGCAAAACAAAAGATGAATATTGCACAGTTAGGACTATATTAGCATTTTTAACTTCGTATGAGTGGCAGTTTAATAATCAAACAGGAGAGAAACAATTGACACGAAGGTACAGTAGGTTACTAGGTCTTTCAATCTTACGTCATCTCTTTGATTTTGTGAGTCCCTTATATTCTTGCTGATGTAACCAGGATCTTTCCTGCATAACAAAGAGTACGGTCATTCCAGGGGAAAAAATTGGCACTGCCACAAAGCCCTGAGATTTGACCAAAATAACATGGCATTTTAGTAAATGAAGCATAAGCTAGAATGCAAACTGATAGGGATCTAGCAAAGAAAAAAAATGTTTACTATTACAAACTGCATGGGGATCAACTCAAGATTAGTCGACCAAAACATACGAAGATTATTACAAGAGATTTTCTTATAGATCAATAGGCTAGGCCATTCAGGTTCATTTCTCTGCTTCTTAATTTTTCTTTTGTTGCCGGTATTATAGTAAGATGTCTGCCTGCTGCATCTATAAAACATAACCAGTCCAGCAGTTGCAAAAAAAAACACCCAACCATGAAAATAACACAAAAGGTACGGTCATATTTGAGTTATAGTCTCCTGCATATAAGGAATAAAATAAGTGCCAACATTATCGAAGATTCAATCATCTGAAATATATCAAAGTAGTAATATACCTAAAATAATTGAATGTATATATACAAATATTAAGATTATAATGATACACCAAAGAAGAGGAGCAAGCCCGAATTTTGATAGTTTCCCAAAATAACCATTCCCACCACATCCTCGTTCATGTACTCTTCTAGCATTACCCTGCAACCAACCAAGCAAATCCTCAAGTCAATCCTTTATGTTTCACAACTGCACTATAAGACATTTCATATTGAGGTCAATAATGGCCATTGTAGGTCGTCCCTAACCAAGCTGGTCTGGATCAGAAGATTGGCGAAAGGGATATTAAAAAAATTACAAGAGCAGTTACAAACTACAAAAGGCAGACGAGTACTTTCAGCACTAATGGATTTGAGAAAGAAATCATTTTATCTTTTGCTAATGTCGGTATGTCTCATTTTTTAGGAAAAAAAACAAAGTTTAACCATCTTGATCTTTCATGCAAAAACAGCAATGCCGTAAATCCACCTTAACATGCTAAATCCACTAATACTGAAAATTATTTTTTGTATAAAATGCTAGGTAAAAGTAATTGTCCAGGAAGAACACATGAAAAATCTGCCGCATTGCAACTAAAATATTCTGCAGCAATTTGCATCATTTCATGCAATTTAGATTAACAAAGTTTAGACAGTAAGGCAAACACTAATAGCTCTGCACCAGACAGCAATGTTTTGTAGGTTTATGGCCTTTGGACTCCAGAATCCAGATAAGCTAAAACTTTATAATAATTACTCAAACAAAAAGATTAATGATAAATAATACTAACAAGGAAAAATGCAATATGTTGATGATTCTTATCAGCAGCAAGTTGGGCTGGAGTCAAGCCAGTCTTATCTTGCACAGTAAGGTCCTCCATTTTGCCGGCTTGAACTAGCACAGTGCATGACTCCAAATTCCCCCGAATAGCAGACCAATGTAAAGGAGTACAACCTAACGAAAGCATTTACAATGGAAATGAACAACAAGCTGTTGGAAACAAAGGCTCTTTTGACCGGAGAGATTGTCGTTTTCTGTATAAAGACAGAAATAGTTCTGAAAATAATTCAATGCATACCTTCTTTATCTTGTCGCGCCCTATAGGCACCTAAAAACAAAAGGAGACGTATGGTATCTGCAAATCCCTTATATGCAGCCCTAAATGAGGAATGAACATAGTTGCATCAGTAGGGAAACTGTGAAGTCAAGTTAGATAATATATCAAGAAGATCACAAGTATATAATACCATCAAGCTCATATTAAATGTACAAAATAAAAAGGTACAAACCAGTGAAGAGGGCTTCTTCCATCATTATCAGGGACATCATGATCAGCATTCCATTTTGTAACAATGTGATACAGAAATGCTGTCTGACCATACTGTGCAGCAACATGTGTGGTCTGCAACATAACAGTAGATTGATTAAGGAACCATAAAGAATTATACTGATTCTTGATTTTCGTTCAACTGAAGCTTTTAGGAACAACCAGAATTATATTATGTCTTCTACAAATAAAGAAGAACCTAGTATATTAAGGAGTGAACCTAAAGTAGTGGCGGAACAAGGATTAGAGGTAAAATTTTGACAAAAAGTGCCAACTCAGCCACCTTCTTTCAAAATTGCCCTTGCATGAATTACACTGATATGAATTTAACCACTCTTCACCTACCAACCCATCGGACACCTCAATAGCGTGCTTAATGCAATTAAAATAATGGGAAAATATGTACATCTTAATTATCCTAGACAAAAAGAAGTTATAATGTCTAGTAGAGTGATATGGTTGCATCCTTTCTTAATCTGTGTGCCACTGAATAAACTTCACTTATTTTTGTACTAGAGGAAGTGACCATCAGGAGAAATTACGAAAATATACTAGACACAAGAGATAGGGTTATAGTGGAAAGTGCCACGGGTGCAGTAGAGAAATCAAACTACAAACCTGGTATCCATACAAATCAGCAGCATCGACCTTAGCTCCTTCTTTCAAAAGTAATTCTGCAACTTGAATATGACCACGCACAGCACTCCAGTGAAGTGCTGTTTGCCCTGTGTGGTCTATAGCATTTACGTCCGCTCCATGCTGTCCAAATTAAAGGCTCAAAATCATCATCCACCAAAACTAACTCAAAAGGGGAAATTGCACAGGATGTAGATAAGTAAACAAAACATATGGTCATAATAAGGCCATAACTACCTTGTACAACACAGGACACTAATCAGAACAATGATGTCAAGAGGCAATTTTTAGCATTGCTAATAATTATGGAAGGGACCTAACATTAACATTACTAGTGATTATGTGAGGGACTCGAATAATTATGAAGATGACCATTACGTCAACCCAACCAGAGATTCCAGTTCAATTTGAGAATGTCTTATGTCAGAAACTGAACTAAACGACAGCGCAAGGCAACTGCTCATTTTGCCTTTAACTTTAGCCTAACAGACTCAAACACACCCTTGGGCCCTACATGCAGATGGAGATTGTATCCACCATCCAGCATTTTCCAAACTGCATTGTAACAACAACAGGGTGCAGCAGGTTTCTAATCCTCTATAAGTGCAAAACCAAAACATGCTTGTTGCGAACACAGTTAAAACAAGTCCACAATATTACATGCCACGCTGAAATCCATACACAAAACATGTGCAGTCCTCAGTGATAGCCACGGCTCTGCCCAAACCTTACCCACCGACCATAACGCCCACAGACAGGCTCGAATCTCGAACAGACTACCCTGGGTCAGAAGTTCAGAGCTCCCAATGACAAAGGACGTGTTTGGTAAAACTTTACACAAAAAGACCAATGCACGCATAAAGTACTAAACGAAATTTATTTGCAAAATCTTTTCATGGATGAGTGTAACTTTTCGAGACGAATCTAATGAGCCAAGTTCCATCATTCTCTAATCATGCGGTCAAAGACCTTATTAGCTACAGCTAGGGTTTTCATTCCCGACCGGACCGGCCTAACCGCCGGGCTCCGGTACCGGTTTATCGGTCCGGTTAGGCCGGATACCGGTCGGAACCGGACAAAATGAAATTTGAATTCGAATTCAGTAGTTATACCGGTACGTACCGGTATGCCGGTAGGATAGTCCGGTATACCGGCCAGTTTGGCCGGTATACCGGTGTTTTCGGCGGTTCGGTTTTTAACGGTAAACCGACCGGTTATATCGGTATACCGGCCGGTTTGGCCGGTATACCGGTAGTTTAGAGTAATTTTCCGACGCTTGGAAAATGGATCCCCGGTGTGAAATAAAAGGAAATTTCGACATGAGCCACACATTTTAATGTAAATGACCCTACCAAAGCAATAAATTATAATCATGCATACAAATACAATAGTAATAAGTGTGCATACAAATACGGAGTCATACACATATACACATGAAATGAAAGTTCAACGTAGGAATGGGAAGACCCCCATTTGGGATGCGGTTTGGTATTCGGCGGTGGACATCAAAGCGATACCTCGCACTCTAAGCAGCTCAGCCTTGAAGTGTTGCCAAGTTTGGCCCGTCCACGCCGATGTTGTCTGCCATTCCTGAACTAACATAGTGTAAAAATGGGGGTTTTCCCATTCGTACACCCATCTCGTCGGTGGCTGCATGCTGATGTCAGGAATGAGATAGTGAAAAGAGTGCCTCGAATCGCTGTAGGAGGAAGAAGAGTTCTGTGGACTGTCATAGTCCGTCGGTCCACCTGTTCTCCTCTGCGATTGCGGTGCTCCATGGTCAGTGTCCTGAGTAGCATGTGTGAACTGAGTTTCCCCTGCAATCAACCATATTTCATAATTAGTAGTCAATAGTCAGAAATATGTGTCTATTTGTATGTGCAATATATACCTGTGAAACGAACACCACGAGCACGACCACTACCACCAGCAGCAGCATCAGCACCACTACCACCACCACCAGCATCAGGCTCAGCACCGTCACCATCATCACCATCATCGGCCGAGCTGCTATCCTCGGACTACGCTTACCTTCGCCATCATCAGTCTCGGTGTCGCTGCTCACTGGTTTTGCTGTTCCTTTGCCTTTTCGACGCTTCGGGTCACCCTGCTTAGGCCCCTTCTGCAACTTTCTCTTCCCTAGGTGAGTGTCACCTATATTTGTACGTGCCCAATCGCTGATGGAATCATTCCCCGTAGCCTCACGTAGATCTGACATGTTTATTTGATCTCTGACAATATGAGACGGGAGAGGGATGTCGCCGTCATCATCATCCTCGTCCAGAACTGGAGCCCGGTTAGATCTACCATATTCCATCCATTTCCGCACCGGATTATTCTCATCATAGAAAGAAAGATGGGCCAGCTGGTCAATGAAATCACCTTCTTCACGCATCTGTGGGCCGGAGACCTCCTCAAGTCGGAGACGAAGGTTGTAGTTGACATAGACAAGCTTATTAAGTTTCTTGTGCGACAACTGATTGCGAACCTTTGTATGCAGCAAGGCAAAAGTACTCCAGTTCCGCTCGCATCCACTGGACGAACAACATTGTGAAACAAGCCTCATGGCAAGGTACTGCAGCTTTGGAGCACTTGATCCGAACATCATCCACCAGGACGCTGCATGTGCAACCGAGTATGTAAGCAATATATTCGAATAGAGAAAATAACAATTTCATACGGAGTAACTCTTACATGGAGATGTCTTTGGGTCCATCGCCATCCGCATTGCCATGTCACTGCTATACTCGCCAACCTTCTGCCGAAACACGTCAAACTCCTGCAATGCCTGGACGGCGCTCTGGAGATCCGTCATGCGCTGAAATGTATCCTTGAGTCCACGAAACATTTGTTGAGTTGGATCCATCGTATATGCATACCTCGGATTTAGGACAGCAGCTGCAAAATATAAATCACTTCAAATAAGCATTAGGTCAATAGACTTTAAAAATAGATGAATCGTGTGTGCTTACCTGGACCCACATACGTGCCTATGAACACGTCACCCAACCTCTCGTCCACCACATCAATATACTCTTTCAGTGTGGAAACATTTGTTCCAAAGAAAGAACGCAACTCCTATTTCATAGTCTGGTAGGCCATCACGACTTCGCACATGTTCGGCTTCTTGTCCTGATCAGCGAAGCGGAGGAACTTGTATATTGGTTGAACCGTGTCGATGATATATTTCATTGCATCCCACCACTCCATATTTGAAAAACTTGCATGAGTAAATCTACCATCTTCGGTATTCGCCCATTTGCTGTGTTGGAACTCAGTAGATGCCATCCACTGCATGAAACGATCACGTTTCCGATAGATGCTCTCTAGGAACATGTAGTTGGTTCCAAATCGAGTGGCATTCCACTTCACCAACTCACCACCGATTGCGGTTCTCATCGTTGTATTCAACTGACCATGATTGTGTAACCAATTTGAAATTCGCTTGCACTGCTTGATTATAACACCATGTTCAGGTCTTCGAGCTATATTCTTCAACATCAAATTGACGGTGTGTGCTAGACAAGGTGTCCAAGCTATGTGGTCATACACGTCACTTAGTAGTTCCTTGCATGCTTTTTTGTAGTTCGAGCCGTTGTCGGTGACTACGTGCACGACATTCTCCGATCCAATCTCTTCCACCACCTTTCGAATCTCCTGCAATGGAAGACAGATTGTTTAGTACCATGTCAAAACATACACAATGTGAATGGAACATGTTTAGGGACTACCTTGAACAAATATGCAGCATCTTGAGTTCTTCCAGTCGCATCAATAGACTTATGGAACCACATGACCCCATTGCAATATATCAAAAAGTTGATGACACTCATCCTCGTCGGACCAGTCCATGAATCACACATCAACGTGACGCCAAATAAGGGCCAGTCTTTCTGAAACTTTACGTACCTCGTCTTGAAGTCTTGCTCGTTCTGATCAAGGTACTTGCCATCAATATCCCGTCCAGTGGGTGATACGATACCTTCACCTGCAACCATATGAAAATCATGAGATACAAAAATGTAAGATCATAGGTATCATTGCAATGAAAGAAACCTTACCCCACTTCTGTGTCTCCCTGACCGCGCTGATAAAGTATGGACTGCCAGCCTGTCTTCCAGGAACTCCTACAATATGGAAAAACTTTGACCAAGCTTTACCAATAGCTTCCTTTGCGTTCTTACCCTTCTGCGTCCAGGAGCCTGTATCAATCCTTGGTTGCGTCATTCCTCTTCTCCCACCAGCTGCCAAGTTATAGTCCTCCACCACTGGACTCTCCCTCTGCGAAGTGGACCTTCGAAACATCCTCTGCATAACATTCCCCCTCGTCGAACCACTACCCCCTCCACGCTCATATGCACCTCCTCTCTGTTCCACCCCCCCCCCCCCCCCCCCCCCCGTCGAAACTCTGCTTCCGCTCTCGATAGATCCATGGCACGCTGCACCTGGGCCTCCTCATCTTCTTCATCACCGGGATAGTTTTCCTCCACTGCAGTCTTCTCCCGTCTCAACCTCTCTCGGGCCCGGTCAGCAGTTGCCTTCTTTGCCCTATCCAACTCATGCTGAAAGAATTCCCGCACATCAGGTGGCACATTCCTGCAATGGACCACCTCCGCCCCGCGCCCAGCCAAATGTTGTTTCAATCTAGTCGCACCACCTCCTCCTTTCTGCGTACGACAATAATTGCATCGCCATCCGGGATACAGATTTTCACCGTGTTCCCATACAACATCTCTGCCTGTCATTGTCTATCTGCATACATGGACAACAAAAACATATCATCTAATATTCTAACTCCTAAGTCATAGTGTCAAAAATCATCTAATACACCTAAATCAAATCTACAAAAAATCTACTACATGGTGCAAAAAATCCTAAATCCAAAAACATTCTAAATCCTAAATCTACCTAAATCTTACCTGCATTCTAAATATACCTAAGTCATACACCTAAATCCTAAAACAAATCATCTAAATACACCTAAATCCTAGGGCAAAAAAAAATTGATACCTTTGCCTTCTGTCGGACCGGCTTACCGGACCCTATGTCCGGCTAGCCGCTTTGTCAGGCCGGATTACCGCTCCTTCGTGCCGGTTTCTAGGGGCGGAGCTCCGGATCCGGAACCGGACCGGCTTACCGGTCCTACCGGCCGGCTGGTCGCACGGTGGAGACGGCTTACCGGCTTCCGACGCCGGTCGCCAAGGGGTGCGGCGGACAGGGCTCGGGGTGGGTGGGGAGGACTCTGGGGTGCCCGTGACCCCCCCAGCTCAGTTGTGGGCGCTATTAAGGTCCCTATTTGCGATGGGCCTTAATGGGCCGTCCGTTTTTTTTTCTTTTTCGATTAAACTAAAAATGTCCCAAACTATACTTAATTGAGCGAATTTTTGAGAAAGTTTGACACCATTAGATTCGTCACACCTTGAAGTATTTTTAGAAATTTTTTGGAAATTTTTCATTTTTTTGATTTCAAATTTGAATTTTGAATTTTGGCCGGTTTCATACCGGTCAGAACCGGAACCGGGCCGGTCCGGTTTGACCGGTAACCGGTCAAACCGGGCCGGTTCCCACCGGTTCGGGTAACCCTCGCTACAGCACATGCTACAGTACCATAATTGTGAAGATTGTTTCATAATTAGACTTCATCTAATACCTCTGATTAGTGGTCAAAGAGGCGAAAAGTTTTCATGTAAACCAATGCCTACAAGCTTGAACTCTGGTGCGCAATTCTCATTGGAGCAGGAGGCTGGAGACAGAAGAACGTGCAGGTAGCTTAGCTGCGTATTCCTCACAAACCGTCGCCACCAACACGCGATCGCCATTATCAGCAGCTAAGCCCAACAGCCTACGGCGTCGGGCACCGAGGAGAATGGTGGGGAGCCAGACCTCGAGAATGTACTGGGCGGTGGCAACGCGATTGTTGAGCGCGGCCCACTGCAGCGCGTGGTACCCGAGCGCGTCTGGCTCGGCGACGGAGCGGCCCTCGCGCTCGACGAGGCGGTGCAGCTTCTCGAGGTCCCCGTACGCTGCGCCCGTGTACACGTCGTCCTTGAGCGCCTCCTCCTCCCCTTCCTGACCCGTCCCCGACGCGACGGCCGGTTCCGCCCGCCCCCGGTGGCGGCGGCGGCGGAGACGGCCGCGGTATCGTCGCCCACCTCGATCTCCGACGAAGCCATGGGGGATCGGGCGGCCTCGCGGCTCGCGGGATTTGGTCGGGAGTGTTGGAAATAAATATTTCAATTAAGATATTGTGATTTTCACTATTAAGAAAGCGTTTAAACCATCTAAACGCGATTAAGAAAACCTAATGATAAAATCCTAATGGGCTGTGATCAGCAGGCCCATTAGGCCCGTTTCCAGAGGCTGCCCCCAGCCCCACAGTGCCTATAAATATAAGGTCGTGGTTAGCACCTTAATCACCCATTCACGTCATTCTAAAACCCTAGCCACCGCTAGTCTGATCGCTAAAGGCACTGAAGGGGTTTGGAAGGCCAAGCACTCCCGTTTGGCGCCCGAAGGACGCCGATTCGCTGCTGCATCTTCTACACCGACAAAAATGCCTACTTTCTCTACGGATCAGGCGTAAATGGCTGCTGCAACTGCTAACGCTGGTATAATGTTTACCAATTTATTCCGCATTAGATTGATTTGTCATGAACTAGGTTATGTTAAGATCTTGGGTTATTAGCCTCTAATGTTTAAGCCTGGCTAATTCTAACAATCGTTATCATGAGCCATCTTAACCTAGTCATGCACGGTCAACTTTAAGCCATGTTTATGCCTCTGTTTTTCGTCGGTTTAAGATGCAAAAGATGCCGTGCAGATTAGATCTTATTGCGCAGTTAATTTTGATTCACGGTTTAGATGCAATTAGATCCTGCAGAATGGCTTTTATGTGTTAATCATGCGTGATTAGATCTAAATCATGGTTAATTAAGTTTCTGATCACGAGATTAGATCTAATCTAATTCGGTTTAGATCAAGTTTAAGATTAATCTTGATCTATTAATACTAAGTGTCTCGGATTAGATGCAAATCATTAATGTTTATGCTAATTCATGGTTAAATCGAGACAAATTGATGATTAGCTATGCAATTAAGGTTAGGGTTTACTGCTACTTAATCTGTTCCCCAAATTAGGTCTCTGTTCAAGTTAAATTCCGCAAAATTAAAGTCAGATCCATGAAATAAGATTCACCAGTAAGCATTAAGAAGGAGAGGATTGGGCAAATCATGACAAATTAAGCAAAAGGCACAATTTTTTCCTAACCCTAACCCTAACCCGAGGTGAGAAATCTTACCTTGGCGGCGGCCATCAGTTGGTTTGCACACCATGAGCTACACGGCGGACTGAATGAGGCACCCAGTGGAGCCCCTCGAAGGCATGTCGCGCGACTAGTCGCACGGCACGCCGGCGAGAAGGCCCACGGGGCGCCATGGCAGCCAAGACTTCCTTGTGACCCGCGCATCAGGAGGCGGAGGGGCTAGGGTGGCGACGCAACCCATGGCGCCCACCAGGCCCACACTCCACTGCGCATCAGAAGGAGCCGAGGCGGGTCCTCTGGACCCAACCGCGTGGCACTTGGGAGTGGCAGCTACCGGCGCCCGGCCCGCGCGCAGCGCACGCGGCAGCTGGCGGTGCCAACGCCCCGACCGCCCGCGCATGCTGCAGGGCGCGCGCAAATCAAGGCGGCGGTCGGCGCTCACGGCCGGGGTGGGTGCGCTGCCGGGCCCGCGCTTCAAGCAGCGGCGCCCAGCCCCGCCTGCGCATGAGCTGCGCACTGGTGGCCCACTGCGGCGCTGGTGACCCTCACGGCACGGCGCAACGCATGAGGGTCGCGGGCCTGCGCGCGCAAGGCGGCGGCCGGGCCAGAGCGGCCATCCGGCTCGCTGCATGAAGGGCGGCGGCGCTGGATCTTGAGGCCATGAGGCGGCCGGCGGGTGCTGTCGCATGAAGCAAGGAAGGGAGAGTGAGGGGATCCAGGGCACCCTCCGACAGCCGGTTCCTTTATATATGATGCTAGATCAGTTATCAGCCATCCGATCGAAATGAACGATCTAGATTGCTCCACATTAGGGTTTCGCGGGATGGGCTGGACTGGGCCGCGCAGCAGCTTAACGGGCCGCGCAAAGAGGGGAATTTTTGGGCCGTTTTTGTTTTTGGTTCAGATTTATGTCTTTTAGCCCACTTTAATGTTTAAAGCCTTTTCTATTACTGTTTCTTATGATTTAAGCTTAATTTTAATTGTTGTTATGTTAAAGGCTTTAATTATTTCTGTTGCACTTATTATTACCAGCATTATGTTATTTAATTTTCCATGAGTTATGTAAATGCCTTTTAATTATGTTTTAATTGCATTTATTCACTGAAAATTATGTTCATCCACCATAAGCAATTAAGATGCACTCTATTTAAATGGAACTATCGGAAAGTTTATTTAGAGCACTTGTAATTAATTCTGACCATCGTTGATTTAATTATGAGTTTTAATGATAAATTTCGTTTGTTTTCCCCATCGGTGATGCAAATTGAAATTTATGTATGATTTTAATCAGACCATCGTAGGGTTAATTTCATACTTCTTATGCGCATCTTAATTGTGAGTTTAATTAAGTTATTGTTCTCATGATTTTCAGTGAACACTGTGACGGGCTACCTGAAGTCCATTGAGCCCCTAAATGGCACCAACTACCCCAGCTGGTATAAAGATGTTCAGGTGGCCATTGCTGTGTGCGAGTATGATCTCGCCTTACGTCAAGACAAGCCAGCAGAGCCCGCTGATCCCAATGGTGATCGTACTGCCATTGAGAAGTGGGAGAGATCAGATAGGATGGCCAACATGATCATTAAGAACATGATCACTCCGGCCATCTGTGGTGCTATTCCTGATAAGGACCAGGATGGTAATGATCTGAGCGCCAAAGCATACCTTGCCAAGGTGGAGGAGAACTTTAAGAATTCTTCCAAGACTTATGCTAGCACCCTGATCATGAAGATGCTGACTTCACAGTATGATGGGCAAAGTGGAATCAGGGAGCACATTATGAACATGTGTGACATGGCAAATAAGCTGAAGACACTGGATATGGCTATCTCTGATGGTTTTCTGGTGCACTTCATCATGACTTCTCTGCCAGTACAGTACAGTGCCTTCAAAATAAGCTACAACACTCAGAAGGCGACTTGGAGCATGGCTGAGCTCATTAGCTACTGTGTTGAGGAAGAAGAAAGGCAAAAAGCTGAGAGGATGAAAGATGCTGTCAACATGGTCAGCGAGCGCTTTGGGCGTGTTAGCATGAGCAACACTCCTAAGCATCAGGCTGAGTCTGGCAGCAGCAGGCAGCATAAGAGAAAGTTTAAGGGCCATAAGAGCAAGGCCGTGTCACATAAGAAGACCTCTAATGAGAGGCTGTGCAAGTTCTGCAAGTCACCTAAACATGAGCAGAAGGATTGCCATGGATTTAAGGAGTGGCTTAAGAACTAAGGTACAATTACTGATTATGTATCTTTTATTGATGAATCATTCTTAGTGAAATTTTCTCCTAATACTTGGTGGATTGACTCAGGTGCCACTGTGCACATTTCCAATTCACTGCAGGTATTCAGTTCGATCCGAACTATAAGAGAGGGGGAGCGAAGTCTAAGAGTGGCTGATGGCAATGAAGTGAAGGTTGAAGGCATTGGGAGCTTTAATCTGGAGTTACTAGGCGGCTTCAACCTTAGTTTGCATGATGTTCTTTATGTTCCCAGTTTGAAGAGAAACCTTATTTCTGTTTCGCGTTTAGATAAGTCGGGACATATTTGTGAGTTTGGCAACTCTATGTGCAACATTAAATTTCATAATTTAAGTGTGGGCCTTGGTCATTTGCAAGGCGATCTTTATTTGCTCTCTCTTGATAATGTTTATTCTGCAATGAATGTGGATGATGTATCGCATAAGCATAAGCGTGATGATGAGACTTCTTCGAAATTGTGGCATTGTCGTTTGGGCCACATTTCGAGGGGGAGAATTGAGCGTCTCATAAGAGAAGAGATACTCCATTCATTAGATCTCTCAGACTTAGATCAACAATGCGTTGATTGTATTAAGGGGAAATTCACTAAGACAATTAAGAAAGGAGCTACTCGGAGTTCGGGCCTATTAGAAATAATTCATACTGATATTTGTGGCCCGTTCCTAGTAAAGTCTGTTGATGGTTTTGACTCGTTCATTACTTTCACAGATGACTTCTCTCGTTATGGTTATATTTACCCCATTCGTGATCGATCCGAGTCATTAGATAAATTCAAAATATTCAAGGCTGAAGTGGAAAATCAGCATAATGTCTCTATTAAATTAGTGAGATCGGATCGAGGTGGTGAATATTATGGGAGACATGCTCCATTTGGCCAAGTACCTGGACCATTCGCTAAGTATCTTGAAGAGAATGGTATAAAGGCCCAGTACAGTATGCCAGGCGAACCACAGCAAAACGGGGTTGCTGAGCGTCGTAACCGTACACTAATGGACATAGTACGTAGCATGCTTAGTTATTCTACTTTGTCTGTGGAGCTGTCGATGGAAGCATTAAAAACAGCTGCACACATACTTAATCGTGTTCCTTCCAAATCCGTGCCAAAAACACCTTATGAGTTGTGGTTTGGGAAGAAACCATCGCTTAATTATTTGCGTGTGTGGGGCTGTCCAGCCGAAGCTAAGTTATTTAATCCACAGCAAAAGAAATTAGATGATAAGACGGTGAGCCGCTATTTCATCGGATACCCTGATAAGTCTAAGGGATACCGATTCTACTGTCCTGATCGTTTCACTAAGTTCGTTGAGACCAGGCAGGCTGTATTCCTAGAGGATGCAGGAATCAGTGGGAGCTTTCCGAGGAGGGAAATTAATCTTGAAGAAATACGGGCTGAGCTTCCCATCCCGGTGATTCAAGAAACAGTAACACCTCAGTTAGTGCCGCTGTTCGTTCCTTCCGTTCAGAGTATACCATCTGTTCAGATTACGCCTCCTGTTCAGAGTACTAGCGCTGCTCCGCCTGTTGAAGTAGCTCCTGAGCCTGCGAGCGAACAACAAGCTGAGCAAATGACGCCTAATGCTGAAGTTGAGAACCCTGTCGAGGTGCCTCAGACTGCACCTCAACCAGCACCTCAGCCTGTTGAACCATTAAGAAGATCACAGCGGGCTAGGAAACAGACCGTTTTCCCTGATTATGAGACATACTTAAGTGAAGACATGTATGATATTGGGAAAGCTGATAATCCTAACTCATTTAGAGAGGCAGTATCATGTGAAAACTCTGCCAAATGGGTTGAGGCCATGGAAGAAGAGCTTAGGTCCATGAGTTCCAATGATGTTTGGGATCTGGTAGATATTCCTAATGGAGTCAAACCAGTAGGCTGTAAATGGGTCTACAAGACTAAATGTGATTCTAAAGGGAATGTCGAACGATTCAAAGCAAGGCTTGTAGCCAAAGGTTTTACACAAAAGGAATGGGTTGATTATAATGAAACCTTCTCCCCTGTGTCTAAGAAAGATTCATTCAGAATCGTTATGGCGCTAGTGGCTCATTATGACTTAGAGCTACATCAGATGGATGTCAAAACTGCGTTGGTGACTTGGATGAGACCATCTTCATGGCACAACCGGAAGGTTTTGTTGTGAAGGGCAAGGAACGTTTGTGATGCAGACTTAAGAAATCCATTTACGGGCTTAAGCAAGCGTCAAGACAGTGGAACCTTAAATTCGATCAAGTGATTAAGAAATTCGGATTTAAGGAGAATGATGTGGATAATTGTATCTACACTAAGATAAAGGGTGGTAAATTTATAATTCTAGTGCTTTATGTGGATGATATCCTATTAGCGAGCAGCGATAAGCGTATGCTGCATGAAACAAAGGGATTTCTTTCATCCAATTTTGATATGAAAGATCTTGGTGAAGCCTCTTATGTTCTGGGCATTGAGATACACCGAGATAGGACCAAAGGAGTACTAGGATTGTCTCAAAAAGCATATATTGAGAAAATGCTTAAGAGATTTAATATGGATAAGAGTAAAGCCACACCTGTTCCATTAGCGAAGGGCGATAAGTTTAGTGAAGCCCAATGTCCTAAGAACCAATTGGAATCAGATGAGATGAATGACATACCTTATGCTTCAGCTGTCGGAAGCCTGATGTATGCACAAGTCCGTACGCGTCCTGACTTGGCATTTGCTACCGGAATGTTTGGAAGATATCAGAAAAATCCCGGAAAGGTCCACTGGGTTGGTGTCAAGAAGGCATTACGTTACTGCCAAGGCACTAAAGACTTCATGCTCACATACAGAAGATCAGATAACCTTGAAGTTGTGGGTTATACTAATGCTGACTTTGCTGGATGTGTGGATAGTAGGAAATCTACATCAGGATATATCTACACGTTAGCTGGTGGAGCTATATCATGGAAAAGCTCTAAGCAAAGTTTAGTTGCAGCGTCGACGATGCAAGCTGAGTTTGTGGCATGCTATGAAGCAACTGGACAGGCTGTTTGGCTTAAGAATTTTATTCGGGGTCTCAAGGTAATTGACAGCATTACGGAACCTATAACATTATACTGCGATAATCAGTCTGCAGTATTCTTTTCGAGTAACAACAAGTCAAGTGGTGCTTCCAAACACATTGATCTTAAGTATCGTGTTGTGAAAGAAAGATGCCAGGATCGAACCATTAAGATTGAGCACATAAGAACTAATGCTATGTTAGCGGATCCACTCACTAAAGGCTTACCACCGAACGTGTTTAAGCAGCACGTTACTAATATGGGTTTGGTGGATAGTCTTTAGGTCATGGTTTAGGGCCATTATGACTCCTAACTAACGAATAAGCGTTCTACCGAGGTGTTTCAGTGAGACTGTGGGTAATGGGGTCCCAGTAGTGCATCAAGCTACTGACGACGCATTGGTCCGGTACTTTCTGTTACTACTAAGGGTGAACATTAGTATGATACGAACATTAGCCTTAACCGTTCGATCAAGTGGGAGAATGTTGGAAATAAATATTTCAGTTAAGATATTGTGATCTTCACTATTAAGGAAGCGTTTAAACCATCTAAACGCGATTAAGGAAACCTAATGATAAAACCCTAATGGGATGTGATCAGCATGCCCATTAGGCCCGTTTCCATAGGCTGGCCCCAGCCCCACAGTGCCTATAAATATAAGGTCGTGGTTAGCACCTTAATCACCCATTCACGTCATTCTAAAACCCTAGCCACCGCTAGTCTGATCGCTAAAGTCACTGGAGGGGTTTGGAAGGCCAAGCACTCCCGTTTGGCGCCCGAAGGACGCCGATTCGCTGCTGCATCTTCTACACCGACAAAAACGCCTACTTTCTCTACGGATCAGGCGTAAATGGCTGCTGCAACTGCTAACGCTGGTATAATGTTTACCAATTTATTCCGCATTAGATTGATTTGTCATGAACTAGGTTATGTTAAGATTTTGGGTTATTAGGCTCTAATGTTTAATCCTGGCTAATTCTAACAGGAGGACGCGGAGGCGGCGATGCGCAGGCAAGGGACCTGCTCGACGCGCGGTCGCTTTGACTCTGTAGTTTTTTGGCGTTTTTTTTTTGGATTTTTCTTGTTGGACGAAATTTGCCGGTTTATTTTCAAAAAGGATTGCAGGCCGGCGCATCATTCTTCAGTCTCCTCTTTATCCTTGACAACGATTTCAAGTTTTGAAAGTATTTTTTCTATTTTGATGTGAGTTTTGGCAAATTGTAAATAAGTTAGTTTGAAATAATCCCTTTAAAGGGATTTTTTTTCTTTGAAATAGCTAGCCCATGTCACACATCACACATGGGAGGGGTCGGGCGGGTGTGTGTATATATTTACATGTATAAAAAGGCCCATTACGCATTTAAACAACAAAACCCACGTTACACATTTATTAAACAGTTTCAGAGAACGAACTTCCATTTGAGACGTTTTAAGAAAGGAGTAAAAAAACAGCATTTTTATGCAGAGATCATTCTAATCAGTGTCAAGAAAAAAATTGATTGAGATTAATCAACATCATCGATACATCTCTTCGAATCTCGAAGTTTTCCGATGTTTCAATGTCCCGGAGGGGCTGATGACTTTATGACGATGTACTCAGTTACTCGAAGGCTAGAGGCAAATTTATGGGATCAAAACATGGTCGGAACCTGGAACTAGAAAGACACCACGCGGGAAAAAAAGAGAGAAGGAAACCACGTACACACGGGGTTCATCAACACGAGCAAAGCGTATGCCATTGATGCTGTATTAGCTGACATGCTGCCCTCCCCGCTGCAAAAACTATGGCGTTCATCGCGCAGCTCCAGCCAGTTTAGAGCCACCTGAAGAGGATGCCACCATGAGTGGCGAAGAAGGGGGCGAAAACGAGGGACTCCACAGCCATGAGCTTGATGAGGATGTTGAGGGAGGGGCCAGAGGTGTCCTTGAGGGGATCTCCAATGGTGTCACCAATGACGGCCGCCTTGTGAGGGTCAGAGCCTTTCGGACCAAGAGTTCTGGCGTGCTCTGAAGCTCCAGCCTAAACAAACCAAAGATCAAAAAGTTTTTAGTAAGAGTAAAGTGCGTCACCGGTCCTTAAACTTGTTCGACTATGTCATCCCAGTACCTAAACTCATAAATCGATTGTTTAGGTCCTCAAACTTATTTGGCTGTGTCATTCCAGTCCCTAAACCTATAAAACATTGTTTAGATCCTCAAACTTGTCCAGTCATGTCATCCCAGTCCCTAAATTTGGTTTTGAGTCTCATCTAAGTTCAAACCGGACAATCTAAAATCTCTATATCAAAAAATAATTTATAACTTTTCATATGAACTCGAATGAAGACAAACTTTATATCAAAATTGTATCTCTCGACGCGATTTACAACTTTGCAGTTGACAACAATATTGTTTAGAGTCCAAAATTTAATTTTAACTTTTAAATTGTTTTAAACTTACACCAATATTTTAACTTTTAACTTTCAAAATCTATAAATTTACAACAATATTTTGAAACCCTAAACAGTTTTAATTCAAAAATATTTCAACTACAAAATTGTAGATTACGTCGAGGGCTATCATTTTGATATAAAATATCTTCATTCAAGTTCATATGAAAAAGTTATGAATTACTTTTTGATATATAGATTTTAAATCGCCTTGTTTTGATCCCTATCAGACTCAAAATCAAGTTTAGGGACCAGAATGACATGATTGAACAAATTTGAGAACGTAAACGTTTGCTTTCTAGTTTAGGGACCGGGATGACACGGTGGAACAAGTTTATGTACCGAGATGACACAGATGGATAAATTTGAGGATCTGAACAGTCGATTTGTGATTTTAGGGACCGGGATGACACAACGACACAAGTTTAGGGACCAGTGATGGACTTTACTCTTTTAGTAAAGGCACTTCTTTAAGAAGAGTTTTTTTTACATAAGGTAATATGCAGATCTGAACAGAAGAAATGGTTCGCTGAATTCTGTGTGATTTTACCTCAATGTACTTCTTGGCATTGTCCCAGGCACCACCAGTGTTGGATGCAGAGATGGCAATCTGAAAAGGTGAAATGGAGTAAGGAAAAAAACTCCATGCAAATCTTGCCAAAATTTGAGACCTGACAGGAAATCCCACCAACCTGAACACCAGAGACGAGAGCACCAGCAAGGACTCCGGAGAGGGTCTCAACCCCAAACAAAATCCCAACAATCAATGGGGTGAGCATAACAAGAGCCCCCGGGGGGATCATCTCCTTGATGGATGCATCAGTGGAGATCTTCACACAGGTTGCATAATCTGGCTTTGTGGTGCCCTCCATGAGCCCAGGGATGGTGTTGAACTGCCGGCGAACTTCCTCCACCATCTTGAGTGCAGCACTGCCTACACTCTTCATGGTCATTGCTGAGAACCAGTATGGGAGCATAGCACCAACAATAAGTCCAATGAATACTTTAGGAGTCAGAACATCAACAGTGGAAATAGCAGCCCGGCTCACAAAGGCACCGAAGAGTGCAAGGGACACCAAGGCTGCAGAGCCAATGGCAAAACCCTGCGAATACAAAACCATGAGATCTTTTTTCTAGGACAAACTAATCGCACTGAAGGTAGTATAAAATGATCTAAACAGAAAAACACTGCACTTTCTAGGGTTGTTCAAGCTCTTAAACCAAAGCACGTGCAAAATTTCAACTCTGTAACTAAATGGAAAATGAAAACACAAAGAAAACTCACCTTTCCAATTGCAGCGGTGGTGTTTCCTGCAGCATCTAGGGCATCGGTTCTCTCACGGATTCTATGGCTCATGCCAGCCATTTCAGCTATTCCTCCAGCATTATCACTGATTGGGCCATAGGCATCAATAGCAAGACCTGTGGCAATGGTGCTCAGCATTCCAAGAGCAGCCACAGCGACACCATACATAGCAGCAAGGCTGAAGCTGAGGAAGATGCTAAAAGCAATAGCAAAAATAGGGATAATGACTGATTTGTATCCCAAAGCAAGCCCAAAAATGACATTCGTGGCAGCTCCAGTTCTGCAGGAATCAGCAACATCTTGTACAGGGCTGAAATGAGAAACAACAAAAATGTCGTACATTGAAGCAGAGAAGAAAGGGTCCCACCATATTCACTGGCAAGAAAGAATCTCAGATACCTGTAGGCGTTGCTTGTGTAGTACTCGGTAACGAAACCAATGATTAGGCCAGCCCAGAGACCAACAGCCACGCACAAGAACAGTTGCCTGATAAATTTCAATTAAAATGAGATTGAAATATAGAGTTTTTCGGTAGCTCTAATAATAAATGAACAGTTGTCTGGTAAACTTAAAGCAGACTGAGATTGTAATATTTAGTTAATACTAAATAAAATTGCATACCAGCTATGCACTGTCTTCTGAACTCCAAAGTTAAAAATGGTGAAGGTGTATGGAAGGCCTAGCCAACTGATAAGTGCAATGCCAATGGTCATCACAACAGTGGAAATTATAAGCTGCTTCTTCAGAGCAGGCTCTATTTCATTCACAGCCTTTATCTCAAAGAAATCAGTTGCAAACAGTGTTATTATGAGACATGCTACAATACCCACAGAGCTGACGAGAAGAGGGTACACCATAGGAGTAAATTCATGGTTGATTCCAAAAGATGAGATAGAGGCCACAACAAGAGCAGCACATGACGATTCAGCATATGAGCCAAAGAGATCTGATCCCATCCCAGCAATGTCTCCGACATTATCACCAACATTGTCCGCAATGACCTGCATGTACAACAAGATATCATTCTTACACAGTTATACCACAGGTAGCTGCCAGCCTGCCAACCTATTCCCATGGCAAGCAAAATGCAGTGCTATATGCTATAACAAAAAGCAAGTAAGCACACTAAGCAATTGCAGTGAAAAAAATTCTTACAGCTGGGTTTCTTGGATCATCCTCAGGAATGTTCCTTTCTACCTTCCCGACAAGGTCAGCACCAACATCAGCAGCCTTAGTATAAATACCACCACCAACACGGCCAAAAAGAGCCATAGAAGAACCACCAAGACCATAGCCAGTAATAGCCTCAAATAGACCTTCCCAGTCATCGCCATAATAGATTCCAAACAAATTGATAGCAATGTAAAGAACCAAAAGACCGCTGGCAGCAAGAAGGAAGCCCATAACAGCACCAGATCGGAAAGCAGTAATAAATGCCTTCCCAACACCCTTTCTGGCCTCCAAAGTTGTCCGGGCATTTGCATAGGTTGCGATCTTCATTCCAAGAAAGCCAGACACCAGCGAGGTGACTGCACCAAGCACAAAGGCTATAGTACTGAAGATGGCATTCGCAAGAGCAGGCTTGCAAGTTTTGTCCTTGCTGTAGTGGCAAGGCTGACTCCTTGTGCTGAATCCCTCAACGGACCCAAGGAAGAGGAATATAAGGATTGCAAAGATGCCCATGAACAGTCCAACATACTTGTACTCAGTGAAAAGGAAAGATGTTGCTCCTGTTCATAACAAAGTAAGAAACAGGATGACACGTGATTTTAGTAGTTGCGAACAATGTATCCATGTCAAATAAAAACTTGAAATGAGTAAAGAATGCCACAACAAGGATATCAACTCTAAAGTACCAATAAATTTGAGGGTGATGCTATTAAACGGCAAACACCTCTAAAATAAGGAAAGTTTGAGGATTTGCCACCACAATCTGTGCTTGAGGATTGCCACTCAATCACCACATCCCAGCGATACAATGGAGTGAAAAATCTTGGAATGGAAAATCTTCAACTTCTATATGCATGAATATATTCACTCGAGAAAACTCAATACATGCACAGTAAAACAGGGCACTAGAGGAAGATAATGTTATTCAAAACAGTTCAGCCATACAGACACAGTTATTGAGGTACACCATATTTCCCTATTTTATTAACAAAAATATGCTCAAATAGGTGCAAGTGCCCTGGGGGCCTGGTGCAAGTGGTAGTGCTTGCCGCCTGTGAACCGAGAGGTCACAGGTTCGAGCGGTGGCCTCTACACATTGCACGGTGTGTGGGAAAGACCTCCCGCTAATAACCTCCCCCAGACCCCGCACAATGCGGAGCCTACGGCACTGGGTACGTCCTTTTTTCCTTTTTTTATGCTCAAATTGATATACTTTTTTTTAGCCATCTTGACAAAAAAAATTGAAATTAGATTCTGGCAATAGCTACTAATAGTTTTCCACTTCTAATGTTGTCAGTAGTCACGGTCAGAAACAGCACAAGGAAACGAGTCAACATCAGACCAATTGGAACACAGAACTACAGACAAATGGTAAACAGTGACAGCAGCCTGAAGGACAAAATAATCTGGAATAAATTTAAACAAAAGCCATGAGGTCCAATGAAAACTTATCCATCAAGACTATCTGGCAATTACAACATGAGGCAGCCAATTGGCACAGCAATGGGAACCACCCAAATCTAATCCACCAAGCTTTACAAAATGTTCAAATTAACTCAACCTACTTAAA
The DNA here is from genome assembly GCF_016808335.1 of Panicum virgatum. Classification (NCBI taxonomy): domain Eukaryota; kingdom Viridiplantae; phylum Streptophyta; class Magnoliopsida; order Poales; family Poaceae; genus Panicum; species Panicum virgatum. The sequence continues at coordinate 6,684,485 of NC_053145.1, forward strand.
TGAACTCTAAGAAGATTAGGCAGTGATTAGTGAATGCCAAAATATTTCCAGTAGTATAGAGACAAAATTTCTCAAGTAAGTTTTACTGCAACAGCAACAGAAACAGCATCAGCATGGCTTGTTTCTGGCCCATGGTGGCATCATGTAAACAATAAACCACAAACAATCACCTTCACAGAAACGTCACAATTGACCTATACAATATCTAGCCCATAGATCATCATAGATTATTATGGAACATCATCTTATCCTTAATTAAGAAAAATAGATAATGCATGTTTCTAGTTATATTATGAAGAGACTACCTGACAAACACTACCGCGACAACACCAAAAAATAGCTCTGAAATGGTACAGGAACCCACTACAAGCCAAGCTACATAATATGCCGGCATCAGCTTGACAGTCTGCATCAGTACTTTCCAGCACATGTGCATCATGCAAGGATTGCAGTGACATATGAAATTACCAAAGGCAGTGGAATGTGGTTCCCACGAGATGGAGTCTGGACCGACTACAGTTAATATCAGCTGCAGTGAAGATTGAGTAGTGAGGACCACGTGCAGCAAGAACTTATATTTTTTATCAGTAACCCCACTGCAAGAACTTATCCCTTTATCTGTTATCTCCAACCCTACAGACAGCTTCTGACCAATTTGAATATATTATTGCCACCAATATTGACCAAGAGCTCACACATTCCCAAAATATACCTCGAAAGAAGTATCTAGTTGGACTAGAATTAGCTGGGTTCAGTGGATTAGGGCTTAACTGACGACACTTAGAGCACAGTAAACTAATGCTTAGTATAATCCCTGCTGCATAAAGTAGCAACTACAAATAGTTTAATGACTTGCCTAGATCCAACAAGGCTGGAGCCCTGACGCAATATACAAATCAGTGAATCACCCATACAAGCCAAAGAGAAATTACTTGAATAATCCACAATTAACTCCTGAGAGAAGAACTGTGAAAAGAGCGGCGCCTTTACTTGTCACGTGCAAAGCGAGCAATCTCCTAACCACCTCCATCAAAGCTAGTCGATTAAAAGCCTCCTTTCGAGGTCAAACGAACTTGCACATGTAACCGAACAAAACAAAACCCAAAACCGCACTCAACACTTGTTTACCCCCTCAAATAATCACACAGCAATCAAGCAAAAATCAAAGTCGGTTCAGCAAACAGTGGGGGTTGGGAGATATTGTTCCGGACGGAATAGCTAGAATTCTCACGATTTGTACTTGAGCAGAAGGGATTTCTCGTATTCCTTTCTCGCGATTCGTATTTGAACACCGGAAGCAAGCGAAATCAAATGCCCTACGAAGAGCAGCGCCTAAGCCAATAAGAAAACAAGAAAAGGTTCCGATCATTTCCCACATACTATAATCCAACTAGAAAAAATTGGTAAGACGTTAATCCAATCATCCAGCAAAACCCCCGCGCTTCCAAGTTCCAACCCCGAGCGGCGGATAAGTATATGCAGTGCTCTCACAGAACCAGCAACGTGACGCCTCACCTTCTGAGATGGCGCTCTGGATCTCGGCGCACCTGACGACGACGTTGTGGTCGTTGAGCCCCTCCTCCTCCTCGATGAGGTAGTCGGCGGGGCCGGCCTTGGCGGCCCCGCCGTCGGCGCGGCGCTCGGGGGTGAGCCGCACCTTGGAGACGAGCACCCACTGCAGCACCGCGAACGCGATGCCCACGGCCGCCGCGACCGGGATGAGCACCTGCGTCGCCAGCTCCGGCAGGATCGCCGCCGCGGCCATCGCCGGAGGCTACCCCGACAGCGCTAGGGTCACGGGTCCTTCCTTCCTCGAAGGCTTCGGTCCCCCCGCGAACCGCAGGAACGAGGAGGAGAGTGGTATGCGAAGCGAAGGGAGGAGAGGCGAGCGGAGGCGCGGCCCTTGCCTTATAAAGGAAGGGAAGACGAGCAGAACAGAGCAGCGCTAGGTGGGAGAAGGGTACAGTAGTTTTTTTCTGCGAAAATTGAGAATCGTGCTTTGTTTGTTTAGTTGTAAAATTCAAAATTTCAAAACTATCACATCAAAAAATAATTTTATATGCATGGAGTATTAAATTTAAATGAAATAAAAAACGAATTGCATAGTTTACTTATAAATTGCGAGATGAATCTAATAAATCTAATTATATTATGATTAGATACTAAATTGCTACAGTAACTGCTACGGTAACAGATTAATTAACTTCATTAGATTTGTCTCGTAGTTTATAAACAAGTTCAGTATATATTTAATATTTAAAAATTCTATTTCAAAAATTTTACACCTACAATTAAGCGAGACCTTAAACTAGTGGGTTTAAATTCGTTTTCGTAGCTGACAGCTCGTGATCTGATGTCTCTACACGACAGCTCCATTAAAACGGCAATAAAGAAAAAGATGCTGACGTACCAAAAGGGGGCCGTTGTATGGGGTGGCGTGCCGTCGTCATGAACCAATTCGCTCCGCAGCCTCCGTGGTCCTGTTTGGAAAACTATCCCACTCTTTTTATTATTATTTTTTAGTCTATAGAAATAGTTCTCCACCAAAATAACTCTTGAGTTGTTTGGATTTAAGAGTTATTTAGCATTTAACGCATTTTTCTAATTATTTTTAATTATTGGAGCTCCATTATCTCTCTCTTGTTGTAGTGGACCCCACTCAAAATAACATAAATATTACCTTTTTGGGGATAGTTTTTTGGTGGATTATTTCTAAATAATCAAAAAATAACCCACCTGCTTGGCTCCCTATAAAGTTATTTGAGCTATTTAAGGGAGAGATAAAAAATAACTCATGGATCCAAATAGGACCATGAACAATTGGTCAATCAACTAGTTCTTTTTTTCCTTTTCTTTTTCTTTTTTTGGGGGAGGGGGGCATGGCTTTATTTGGTTTAAGGAAAAAATATGGGTTTGACCATAAAAAAACATGGGTTTGTTGTAAGAATTTATGGAAAAAAAAAATACCAGCTGCAACAAAGCACGTGCCGTAGTAATGAAATGGCGTGAGATATCGCAATTGCCCGGGGCGAGGATCAATTCGTGATGTAACATTCAAATTAGTAAGAAAAAGGAAGGGGAATTAGGCAGTAGACGTAGATCGGTAGATGGCACTGGTATAAGTCAGCATCACTTTTGCAAATTTCCTGTCACTCTAGTTCCAATAATAAGTGGCTCACGTGAGCATGTTTTCAACAGAAACAAAGGTATTGGAACTTGGAAGGTATACTCAGGGGCGGAGCCAAGATTTGATGGGGGGAGAAGCAGTGATTGAGGGGGCCCAACAGTCTTGTCGCAGGTCATCACTGGGATGAGTTTCATCCTTCGCTAATGGTGCTACGGGAGCATTAGGGGAGGTAGGGCCCCCGTCTCCGCCCCTGGGTATACTATACTAGGTGCTGGTGCAACTGGCTTTCCTTCTTACTTTCACAGGCGTCATGTTTGTTCCGATTTTGATTCACGTTAAGGTCTAGGGACTTTGGGTTTACTGTACTTATCTTCCTTTTCTCTTTGTGCTTCACAAGCATCATGTTAGTTTCAGTTCTTGAAAAGAATAAGCGTTTTTATCTTTCATTTTGAAAGGTGACGCTCTCATTCCTTTGATGGAAATAAAACAGCACAAAATTTTACATGTGTATCATTTCCGCATCGGCTGGTAGGTTGGAGTCCTTTCGTGCTTTACAAGCTGCATTAGACAGCAGGGCACGCAAAGCCCTACGCGTATAAAAACATAATATAGCTCTCAACACAGACGAGAAATCATCAGCACTAGAATCATATGTCCTATTCAATTGAGGGAAAAAAACCCTGGTGTGATTTTGACAGTTTGTGGCTCATATCATGTGAAGGATCATTGTCGTCCATCCCTAGCTCCTAGCTCTACTATGTTAAACATCAGTGGAAACAATAGCTAGCTAGAACAATTTCCCAAGGTTCTGGGAAAATACTAATCTACTAGTCCAAATTTGCCCTTTGATATTTGTCTGTTTCTAGATTCCAATAGGTGTATGCAGTCATTTTAGAAGATCGAATGCGATGTTAGCATTACATGCTAGAGATGCACTAATCATTTTATCAAAAACAAACAAACAAACTTACTGCACTCATTATTTCTTCGGTTAGTGCAGTGGTAGGTGAGCGACCCCACAGTGAAAACTTTCCCCTTTGAAATAGGGTGAGGGTGACATGATCTTGTAAATTAATTCATGCCATAACCAAATGAACAAAATTACATACATGTTTGCAATCCAAGCACAACAATCTTTGCTGAAACCACCAAACTGTTACCAGGCAACTTCCATTTAACCAATTTAATTTTAATATCACTACTGTCACGCTCGTCCGCCTGTGTAAGCCACTTTTTATAAGAAAAAAATAGTTTTTTTTTGGAAAAAGGAATAAGTCTCATCATGAGAATATATCACTTTAACCGGTTTCTATATCACAGAGACCTCCGAAGGAGTTTTCACAACAAACTCATCAAATTCAGTTTTTATTCCTTTGAAATGCCAGTGCACAACAATTCTGAAAGAATCAGCTAACAGCATATCTGATTTGGCCATGTTTTATTCCCCCCCTTTTTGTCCTGCCACATACCTAGCTCTTATATAGTATAGACGACTGAGTGGGCCTTCTCTCTTTTGCCATATATATTCTCATCTTGCCAAGAACATATTCCAACATTAAAAGGAGCATATTCCAGCTAGATGAACCTTTTTTAAAATGCGCAAAATCCATTTGTATGGGGGCAATTGGGCGGGTAGCTTGCATGGAACGCTAACAAAAAAACACCGTATCTTCATCCCGACCAACACGAACAAGAACACTGAATATTCGTGTTTCATGATCATACATGACACCTAATTCTCGTTTCTGCCAATTTTATAAGTGCAAGAAAAATATTTTTTTTTCAGGAGAGGAGAAAAATGGTTTGCGAAAAAAAAAACACCATTGCCATACAATGTGGATAAGAGGGGACGAACCAGTTTCAGATCATAAAGTTCATCCGGGCCACAATATTTTTGGAATGACAACGTATCCTACAAAGTTGGAATGCACAAGTGCCATCATACTGAGCATCTACACGCATATCCTACCTACGTGCGTCTGATCCTCTGGATGGAGCATATCGTTTTCAGACTCCAAGGTGTGATCTGGCTCTGATACAGATAGATGCTTTGTCCCTGCTTCACTGTTTCCATGCTGCTATAATGCTATTGGTGCTCTTATCTCGTTCAGGCCTTGCAGTACACAAGTTCCTATGGTTACGGGTGGCCATGAGGCGTGGTTGCTGTGCGGTGCGATGAGCCCATGGAATGGACCACTGTTTGGTGGCGCTGCAGTATTGTTAGGTTTGTCGTTCTCTACCTCTAGTGCAGTAGTTTTCATGTGTGCATATGGCTCCATTTGTATTGTACGGAGGATATTTGTATTTGTGGCTATATGCTAGTTGCTAAGGCCGTCCACACACAATGTGCTTCGCTTTAATTTTTGGATCAACTGGTGGCAAACTTTGCTCGTATAGGTTAATTAGGTAGTCCCTATTTGACTTTGATCTTTCAGAGAAGAGTCCTTTTCACTTGAATTTAGATGCATCTATTTTTTTAACACAAAATACCTGTTTGGAGATTTTTTTAGATAAAATAAGACTGCAAACTAAACCTAATCTAGAGCCAACTTTGTCTTTGTTCGGCTTGATGGGAAAAACCGGCTGATTTCGGCTGATTCAACTCGCCGTGTTTGGTTACTCCTAAAAAAATTCGCAAAAAAGAATCTTGCCTGCATGAAGTACTAAATGAAGTTTATTTGCGAAACCTTTTCACATACGGGTGCAACTTTGCGTGACGAATCCAACGAGCTTAATTAATTCATAATTTACTACAGTAATGCTACAGCACCCATGCTTTAATCATGCGTTCAAAGGCCTCATTAGATTTTATCTCGTGAATTTACCTAGGGGTTTTGCAGGTGGTTTTGTAATTAGACTTTATTTAATACTAATTACTGGTCAAAGTTGCAAAAAGTTTTCGCGATTTTTTTTATCCCAAACCAAACATGGCCAGTATTATGTAAGAGAGAACAAGTCGAAATAAGCTGGAGTAAGCCGAAACCAGACAAACTGAAATTAGTTTTTATAAGAAATAGTTTATAGAAGTAGTTCACATGGTGCTATCAATTTGAGCATCAGCTAGAGTGTGATTGGAAACTTCAATCAGAACATAAGCAGACAAGGGCATAGGCAGACAAACTCTAGATCCAAATACCCTGCTTACCGCTAAAGTAACAATGGCATAGGAAGACAAGGCGACAGCTATTGGATTAGACGAGCTGATAGTTGGTTTACAAGCAACGAACCACCTAACCTAAAACTCTAGAGCCAAAAATATATATACCTCATTACTTAGCACCTAGGTTAAGCAGACGAACACGGATTATATATATAACAATTACCTACAACAGTTGAAATATACTCTTCGAGTTGCCGTACACGTTTGAGCTGTCATGAAGTGAAAATGCTGAACACTCATCATCCGCCAGAAACAAGCTGAAAACACAACAGAAGTTGTCAAACAAACTTCTCTGTTCTTTTCAGACGAATAACGATCCATGACACTTTCAAAGTCTTCACTGTCAGAGTTCAGAACAGCACTCCATTCTTGACCTCTACTCGCTGCGATATTCACACGTGGTCAGAAAACCAAAGTGCCACGCGTGCTAATCGTAAGTATCCAACCATTGGCATTAGGTAGACACGATGCCTGGATTGAACAGCGACACTAAGTTGAATAAAGAAGTCGAAGCGGCGCCTGAATCCTGGAATTTTTAGATGCTACTTTATCTTTATTCAGGAGAGCACTGACGCCTTTTTTTTATTTGCAAAGGAATTTGTCCATACACCATGTCAGTTTCATGGTCCAAGAATATGCCTCCCTTTTGTTAGGTACTGATCGATTTGAAATGTTCTGATGAGCCATCGCTGATGATGAAAATTAGATCGATTGCCCGAGAATCTTCAAACACCTAATTTTCTCATTTTTTGAAAGAGCTGCATTTATTTTGTTTAAAATTACACAGAATTTTCTGAAGAATCACCGAAGGGATAAGGTAGCCCAGCTAACATCACAAGACGAATAGATTCTCCGTATCCCTCTCTGTGTACTGTGATTCATTCATTGTTCAGCAATGTGAAAAATAGGATTCACATATATAGAATCTAAACCTTATCAGGAACACACAAACTTTATGCAAGCCGGGTAAGATTTGGCACGTCCTCGTCAGATGCATCAACCTGTTTGCTTTAATTTTGGGGTGCCTTTCACTTTTTGTCTTTTTGAGTAGTTGGCATATGGGAATAGCGCCAAGGAGGCAAGGATAACGATCCTGCCGTCAGCAAATTAGGAGTCGACACCCACTTGGTTCAGAGTTACGGAGCTCACTGAGACTTATCAGAAAAACCAAACACTTGTCAAGTTGTGGATGAACTAATGATCAGTGTCACAAAAAAGGAACACCAATTTGAAAGCAACTATGGAGGAACAAACTGCTTGGATTCAGTTAAAATATGGACGAAACACTTTGATTTTTTTTTGCGTAAATCTTGGCTCTCTAAAATACATTCCCTGTTCTTCTTTCAGAAAGATCCTGAATAATAATCACCAATCACTTGGGCTACTGATCAGAAATATAATCAGTAATTATTCATTGACGTCGTTATTGCTGAGCAATATAAAATGCGTTCGAAAACCAATTGTTTGATTTGATGAAGAGGAGGGCCGGGAAAAAAAATAAAAGCACTGACAGCTGACTCAGTCGGCGAATCCAGTTGGCGCGCCGGTAGGCTCGTACTCGTAGTTCGCTGGATGAGCCTGTACTTGCTGGAACGTGTGCGTGGCAGCCTGGATGCGACTGTACTTCGTACCAATGCATTTATTTTATTTCGTTTATTATTATTCTGTTGTTATTCGGGTCTGAAATGAAATAAGTAACATTTGGGTTAATAATCACGACACGGGCCCTAAGAGACCTCCTAAAAAAAGGTCTTTTTTATAGCAAGGGTCTTTTTTTTGTGACTGTTTATAGCAAGGGCCTTGGAAATACACTAGCAGGAGCCCGCTGGGCCGCATGTTCTATTGTTCTCTAGGTACGCCGCGGTGTTCGTGGGGCAATTTGGCCATTTTCTCTTCTTTATTTTTTTATTAAATTCTGCAAGAGCCTTGCGGTTATACACGAGCACATGATGATTGAGTGTGTACGAAAATAGTATACCCTCCTAGTACATCTTTTGATGATGTGATGGGAAAATGAGCACAAGAGCAACCCAAAACCAAATCAAAGTGGAAAACTGCATATATTAATTCAAACAATGTTTTTGGTGATACCAGATTAAACTTAATTTGGAGTAGCCTAACTGCCTAACTCCATCAAATTAAACAAAGCATTTATGTCACCATGCCACCATACCATTCTCTTGTTGAGGACACCTTTCCTTTTTTTTGCAATATATAAACATTCCAACGCTTGTGATAATTTTCTTAATTAACTAGGCTATTTCTCCTCACCTCCTCTCCTTTTCTTCCTCCGCCTCGCCTCCACTCTTCCATCACCCCCCCCCCTCCCCCAATCTCGCCGGGATCTCCTCGCCGGCGGCGGCGATGGCGGGCAACGACAACTGGATCAACAGCTACCTCGACGCCATCCTCGACGCCGGAAAGGCGGCCATCGGCGGCGACCGGCCCTCCCTCCTGCTCCGCGAGCGCGGCCATTTCTCCCCCGCGCGCTACTTCGTCGAGGAGGTCATCACCGGGTACGACGAGACCGACCTCTACAAGACATGGCTACGCGTACGTCCGTCCCCGATGCGCCCGCCGCAATTCCACCTCCTACCTCCGGTTGCTGTTGCTCCGATTCCGTCACCGATCTGGGCGTGCCGTGTCTGCAGGCGAACGCGATGCGGAGCCCGCAGGAGAGGAACACGCGGCTCGAGAACATGACGTGGAGGATCTGGAATCTCGCGAGGAAGAAGAAGGAGGTGAGCTCGGTTCTTTCTCCGGTTGCTTCTCTCCTTGGACTGTGCTAGTTCAAGGTATCCTTCGACGTTTGATGGGGGGTTTGTGGCGACCATTCTGCCTAGAGGTCAATGATTAGCTCGAGCGAGTTGGATCGACCAGTGTTTTCTTCTTAATTATTTCCAGAAATTGCACAGATGTTGCTAGGTGACCTTTGGACGCAACGAGTTCAGTTAAGATGAGATGCATAAACGGAGAACTATATTGACTTGTGAAGAGTTTTCTGTCAGACGGCGTTGCCTTCTGACACTGACACAGCTTTGACGTTACAGTTTGCCCACTTCTGAATCCTAAGCTTCTCAGCTGCCACTTATATGGTACTAATCACTGTTAGTTTGTAAATGTCTTTCCTTGTCTAGCAGCTAAAGCAATTGTGACAGATGCTGAGAACAAGGGAATTTCATGGATGTCCACTACCCACTAGCTGAGTAGCTGAGCCAATTGGGCATGCTGACCCGGCCTATCCCATTCCAGCATCCTTTTTGTATATTCCAAAGCTCTCCATGTCTATTACTGTGTTCTTGTGACACACCACATTCCATTTTGACTATAGCTCCCCGCCATATTGTTAAGCACTTTTGCACAGTATTCTTAGTCTATCTATGATTACCACTTCACTTGAGGTTTTACATTTTATACCTCTTTCGTAACTTGTAGCATCCAGCGTTGTGTTAATTGTACCACATACTTGCTTTTATATGATTATATCTAAGATTGCAAGGTCCTGATCTTCTGTTCTGCTTCCATGAGAGGTCAAATACTAGAGTTGTGTCTGTTCTTCTCTTTCTAAAATTGTCCTCTGTTTTTCATATACATATCTGGATATGCAGTTTGAGAAAGAAGAAGCCTGTCGTATGTCGAAACGCCTGCCAGAAACCGAGAAAACACGAGCTGATGCTACTGCAGATATGTCTGAAGATCTGTTTGAAGGAGAAAAGGGTGAAGATGCTGGTGATCCATCTGTTGCGTATGGTGACAGCACAACAGGGAGCTCACCAAAGACAAGTTCAATTGACAAGCTATACATAGTATTGATAAGGTATAGATGATACTCCTTTACAATAAATCTTTTCTATCTATTTTGGTGATTTAATAAACATATGCGCACTAAGTAGAGGTTTGTGTCCTTTTTGATGGATAAAAAACCAGGCTCTTCCACATCTCTTTCCGTAGGGATCAAGGAATAAATGATTTTTTTCTTCTATTCTTTAGTATTTGAAGGGGGCACCGATTTATTTAACAAATGCTTAAAGGGTGTTTCGCTACTGTCACATGTTAGCAGAAACCCAAATGAATTGCTCCTGATTTAGTGGCATATGAGCAGCTAGCCGGTTTTACAATGGCTAATATGCAATTTGAACTCATCACTGGCATATAGCCTTCGTTAATAAGTCTGCGCTTCATACTGCAGTCTACATGGTCTTGTCCGTGGGGAGAATATGGAGCTTGGCCGGGATTCAGATACGGGCGGCCAGGTTTGTTCTGCACTCAGTCAATATGTATAACAGCTTTTATTGACCTGAACAAATATATTGCGCATACTTCCAATATTTGACAACTCAAATTTGACTGGATGATTATTTCTTAATAAACTACAAAGGCTCCTATTTTATTGATGAATGTATCTTAATGGGGCTTTTAAACAGTTTCTATATCTCGCTTGAAAAGAAAAGGTCTACTCTGATATGATACTCAGTGGTTGTCATAAACTATAATTATTGGATACTTTTCTTCCTGTATGAGAATTTCTAGTATTTTGTACTATCGCTTGAAAACATCTAGATCTTAAGTCATTTGTTTTAGTATTTGATAGGTCACACTCCTTTTCTCCATTAAAAAGGAACATAACCTAGGAAGCCACAACACAATCACGTTTATGTTTTATCATGTGATGTTTCCCACCTAGTAAATGGTCTGATGATTAAATGATTCAATTCATCAATTTGTAGGTCAAATATGTGGTCGAACTTGCTAAAGCATTGAGTTCATCTCCTGGAGTTTACCGGGTTGATCTGCTAACAAGACAAATCTTAGCACCAAATTTTGATCGTAGTTATGGTGAACCTGCGGAATTGTTGGTTCCAACAACTGGTAAAAATTCTAAACAAGAAAGAGGAGAGAATAGTGGTGCATATATAATTCGGATACCTTTTGGTCCAAAAGACAAGTATCTGGCTAAAGAACAGCTATGGCCTTTCATTCAAGAATTTGTTGACGGTGCACTCAGCCATATTGTGAGGATGTCAAAGGCCATAGGTGAAGAAATTGGCTTCAGGCATCCAGTATGGCCTGCTGTGATTCATGGGCATTATGCCAGTGCAGGAATTGCTGCGGCTCTACTTTCTGGATCACTTAACCTTCCTATGGCGTTCACAGGACATTTTCTTGGGAAAGATAAATTGGAAGGACTTCTCAAACAAGGGCGTCAAACGAGGGAACAAATAAATATGACATACAAAATAATGTGCCGAATTGAGGCAGAGGAGCTATCTCTTGATGCATCCGAAATCGTTATTGCAAGCACTAGGCAAGAGATAGAAGAGCAGTGGAACTTGTACGATGGTTTTGAGGTTATACTTGCAAGAAAGCTTCGAGCAAGAGTAAAACGCGGTGCTAATTGTTATGGCCGTTTTATGCCTCGTATGGTTGTAAGTACACACATTCTACTACCCTCGTGCAGCAACTTTGATCATTGCAAGTATATCATTTCTAGGCAATTAGCACAAGATGTAATTGCACCAATTGTCTATTGTTGCTTTGATTTTCTCTTATAATGTATTTTCTGTTCATGGCTTTTGCAGATAATTCCTCCTGGAGTTGAATTTGGTCACATCATTCATGATTTTGATATGGATGGTGAAGAAGAGAATCCATCTCCAGCATCTGAGGATCCACCTATTTGGTCTCAGGTCACTGCGTTTTCTTCAGCATACTATACACACTAAGTCATCAGTGAAGCATTTATTCTACTGTTAATGTTGGTTTTTTTACCTGTCAAACCTGCATTTTAAATTTCAGACACTGACTATAAATATGTTTACAACTGATGGCAGATAATGCGCTTCTTTACAAATCCTAGGAAGCCTATGATTCTAGCAGTTGCTCGTCCTTATCCTGAGAAGAATATTACAACACTTGTAAAGGCATTTGGTGAATGTCGGCCACTAAGGGAGCTTGCAAATCTTGTAAGATTGATGTTGGTTGTCCATATATTTTTCTTGTTACAGGACCATAACCTCAACACTTTGGATGTTGAATGATCTTATGTGTTGTGCAGACATTGATAATGGGCAATCGTGAAGCTATTTCTAAGATGCACAATATGAGCGCTGCTGTTCTGACATCAGTGCTTACATTGATTGATGAATATGACTTGTATGGCCAAGTGGCATACCCCAAGCATCATAAGCACTCAGAAGTTCCCGACATTTATCGTTTAGCTGCAAGAACAAAGGTATGCTCTTTTCCCTTTGGTCTGGAGCAAATCATTTGAGGTTCTTATCTTGTACTTGTTTATCTGGTTCTAGCATAGAAAGTCATATATTTGAGGCATATATAAAAAAATCAAGTAAAGAGGAAGAACAAATTCTTGATTCTGTGAACTAGAAGCAATGGTTTATTTAATAGTATGGTTAGCTGAACTTGTTGTGTCCTTAGTACTTGTGTTCCTTTACTATACACTTGCATGCTTATCATTGTTGATCTTTCTGCAGGGAGCTTTTGTAAATGTAGCTTACTTCGAACAATTTGGGGTTACTCTGATAGAGGTCAGAATTATTGAGATTCCAATTTATTGTTGCCACTATTACAGTATTATATTATCTCTGTAACCTAATAACAACCGATTTGTTGTATCCATGAGTAGGCTGCAATGAATGGTTTGCCTATAATTGCGACAAAAAATGGGGCACCTGTTGAAATTAATCAGGTGTGTTTCCTTCCACTATTACTAATACTACTTTTTCTTTGGAAAATTTGTTATATAATCGCAATGCATCAATATATTGGTTTTCTTGTTGATGCTAATGCAGGTCCTGAACAATGGACTCCTTGTTGATCCACATGATCAGAATGCCATTGCGGATGCCCTCTATAAACTTCTTTCTGACAAACAACTTTGGTCAAGGTGCAGAGAGAATGGACTGAAAAATATTCATCAATTCTCATGGCCTGAGCACTGCAAGAATTATCTGTCAAGGATATTAACTCTTGGCCTGAGGTCTCCTGCTATTGGTGACAGAGAGGAGCAGAGTAATACACGTATTTCAAGAAGGAAGCGTATTGTTGTTGTTTCCGTGGACTCTGGTAGCAAGGAAGATCTAGTCAGGATCATCAGAAATGCTATTGAGGTCATACGTACACAAAACATGTCGGATTCAACTGGTTTTGTGCTGTCAACTTCACTGACAATATCAGAGATACATTCATTGCTAGTGCCTGCAGGCATGCTTCCCACTGATTTTGATGCTTTCATCTGTAATAGTGGGAGTAACATTTACTATCCTTCATATTCTGGTGAAACACCAAACAATTCCAAGATTACGTTTGCATTAGATCAAAATCACCAGTCACATATTGAGTATCGTTGGGGAGGAGAAGGCCTCAGGAAGTATCTAGTGAAGTGGGCCACTTCAGTGGTAGAAAGAAAGGGAAGAACAGAGAGGCAAATTATTTTTGAAGATCCAGAACACTCTTCAACCTATTGTCTCGCATTTAGAGTGGTTAATCCCAATCATGTAAGCCCATTAATTTTCGAGCCATATGTTACTTTCTTGAAACTTTGCGTGCACATCCTTTCATTTTAAGTATTTACCACATTACCCTTTCATGACGTCCGGCACTCTGACATGACTATTTTCTTATTGTAGCTTCCTCCTTTGAAGGAGCTGAGGAAGTTGATGAGAATCCAATCTCTCCGTTGCAATGCATTGTATAACCACAGTGCTACCAGATTATCTGTAGTCCCTATTCACGCATCACGTTCTCAGGCTCTAAGGTTTGTAATTTTTATTTATTTATGTTATTTATAAATTCTTCTTCATCCTTTCCTTTTACCAGCCTAGATCTTCAAGTTAATAGTATATGCATTGAAGTTTTCACGAAAGTTTTCATGGATTTTACCAAGGGAAAAGTCCGATTTACACCCTCCAACTATCGCTAAAGTCCGATTTTCAATCTTCAACTACGAAACCGGACAACATAGGCCATCCAACTGTCAAAACCGGACAAATTTGGCCCCTGGGGTGGTTTTGAAGGTGGTTTTCCATTTTGTGAGAATTAAAAATATTCAATTTTACACTAAAAAATTTATAAGTGATTCATTTTAAGTCAAACAATTATGAAATGGTATCGAAAGTTTTTAAAAAATATAACCTATCTATTGTATGGTGCCATCCTTAGAAGGTACCCCAGAAGTTAAAAGGCAAGTTTTATATAACGGCGATTAGACCAGCAATGTTGTATGGTGCGGAATGTTGGCCTACAAAAAGGCGGCACGTCCAACAATTAAGTGTTGCAGAAATGCGCATGTTGCGTTGGATTTGTGGGCATACAAGGATGGATCGAGTTCGAAATGATGATATACGGGATAGGCTAGGGATAGCACCAATTGAAGAAAAGCTTATCCAACACTGGCTGTGATGGTTTGGATATGTCCAACGGAGACCGTCAGAGGCACCAGTGCATAGTGGTATCCTAAAGCACGACGGTAATATGAGGAGAGGCAGGGGCTGGCCGAAGTTGACATGGGAAGAAACAATTAGAAGAGACTTAAAAGACTGGAGTATACTTAGAGATTTGTCCTTGATAGGAGTGCTTGGAAAGCCGTGATTCACGTGCCAGAACCATGAATGGTCTTTGTTGGGTTTCAACTCTAGCCTATCCTAACTTGCTTGGGATTAAAAGGCTTTGTTGATGTTGATGTTGATGATAACCTATCTATTGTCACATGACTTGTGAGCTATTTAGATCTAATTTTTTTATGTTCATAATATTTGGCTACTTGCAGTTATGCCTATTATTTTTAATAACTAAGATTCAAATGGAGCAATAATAGATAGGTTACATTTTTAGAAATTTTTTTGGTACTAGTTTCATATTTTTCTGATTTAAAGTGAATTAGTTTTAATTTTTTAAATCTAATTAGATTTATTTAATTTTTTAGAAAATGCAAAACCACCCCAAGGGTCAAATTTGCCCGGTTTTGACAGTTGGATGGTCTATGTTGTCCGGTTTCGTAGTTGAAGGTTGAAAATCAGACTTTTGCGATAGTTCGAGGGTGAAAATTGGACTTTTCCCTTTTACCAATACTATAGGATGTGCTCTAAAGTTTACTGAATAGCGAGCTTTGTGCGTTACTCCAATAAGCTCTTTGTCTGCAACTTTGTGTAGCATATTGTTACCACCGTTGACAATTTTTCTTTTGCTCCATTAGGTACTTGTGTATACGTTGGGGGATAGAGGTACCCAACGTTGCAGTCCTCGTCGGTGAAAGTGGTGATTCAGATTACGAGGAGCTGCTGGGGGGTCTCCACAGGACTATCATCCTGAAGGGCGAGTTCAACATCCCTTCAAACAGGATCCACACCGTCAGGAGATACCCCTTGCAGGATGTCGTAGCGCTCGACAGCTCCAACATCATCAACGTTGAGGGTTACTCGACCGATGACTTGAAGTCTGCCCTGCAGCAGATGGGTATGCTGACGCAATAACACTCCCACCCCAGGGAGCTTCTGTTACCATACCACATGAACGTGAAAAACGGAAGGAGACCGAAACCAAGTGTCACTGTTTCCATGTCTGATGGAGACGCGATTTTGTTTGTAGGCTGTAGAGGTTGTGTTTCTGTGTGCGGTGGTGGTGGTGGTGGCCTATTCTTGAGCTGTGAATAACTGCCCTCCTTTGTTTGTACCAAATTTTGAAGTGAGTACGTATTACCACACACTGGAAAAACAGATGCGAAAGAAAAGAATGGTTCGGAACGGCAATGTTCCAATTTACAATATTGCTGAGCGCCTGAGCCTGGAAAATGGGGCTTCCCTCTTCATCAGTTATCTGTCTAATTCGTTTCAAAAAGAAAAGTTGTCTGTCCAGTTGTCTGTACTATTATCTGGATAGTTACTGAGACATCAGCTCTCTCGCTCCCTCTCTTGTGAGCTGTGACAGCATGCAAAGTATAGCCCAGTATCATCTCATTGCCAGCATTCTTGTCTCGGTCGTGCTGTTTCAACGGCACAAAATGACTGGGTATATGCTGGCATGCTGCCGATCCCGTGGATACGATCGATCCATCGGAACAGCAGCTGTTCCCCGGACACGTCAGCGCCAGGCGAGCTTTAAAAAGGGTGAAAAAGAGTTCGTGGTCGGCGAGTGGGAAGCCACCTGGTCGACCAACGGATAACCCCGGCCGGGGGGCCGAGCAGAAAGAGAACACGAGGGCGCCTGCTTCTTTCCACGGCCCACGGAGGTGGACATGTGCACGATACCAACTCCCCTCCACCGCGTTACCAACAGAGTTTTCTCCAAGCGAAAAACTGAGGCTGGGAGGCGTGAGCTAGGAAAATGCCTATACGAAGATCGAACTAGCAAGGCATGTACAAGTTGTACTTTCCCAGTTGGTCACGGACAGGATTCAAGTAAACCCTGCGCCGCAGGTAACCATTTCAGGAGAAGACATTTTTATACACCTATAGTTACCATAGGTTTTTGGACTGATACCACAATTTGATACGGTATGATGACGTGCCAAAATATATCTTACATTTTGCAGCAACCAAAATAATTGCCATGACGCGCGGGTTTAGATTATGCTTAGGAGCCTGCTAGTGCTCTGACGTCCGACGAAACCTTTCCCAACGGACATTCCGTTACAGCATCGAAATAAGACATCTGCAACATCGAAAATATGTAGGTGCAACACTGAAAAACATACGAAAAAACTAACTAAATCGTTGGACTCTCGGATACGAAAATTCACTTCATACTTCATGCAACATGCGAAAATAATATTTGCAACATCAAATATTAACTATTGAAATATATGTTGGAGCGTCCAATTTTTCTTCCTCATTGGACGTATTACGCTTATTTGTTTTTTTAAAATGACGATTACAGTTGAAAAGTTAAGAAGAGAAAAAACTACCAAATCTGCAAGTATGCTACGTGAATGAAAACCCTCCAACTCCAAATAAAATTACCTCGAGACACCAAATATGCGAGCGAGTCGGCGAGCTCAAAACCTTTTTCTTTTCCAGCTCTAGTTTTCATGTACTACTATCTCGTTAGAAAAATTTAGAAATATAAGCATAATGCAGAAAATCTGAATTAAATTATTACCAGCCTCCAAGTGCCCTGCGTAGGCATTCCATTCAGCAGCCAAAAGCCTCAAAAGACAAGGAAATGGGAGAAAAAGACACATTGCCGCGTCCATAAAATGTGACGTGACCCTCAGAAAATTCGAGCCCAGCGTCGCAGCCATCAAACCCAACCCAACCAACCAAGCAAATTCCCCATCCCCGAACCACCAGCGCCGCCGTCTCCGGCTCTCCGCCGCCACCGTCCGGCCGCCCCGCGCGCGCCTCCCCGGATCCCAAACCCAAGCCCCGTCCCGCCGGGGATCGCCGTGTGAGGAGGGGCGCACCGGCCGGGCCCCGACGGGCCAGACGGTCTCCGGCGCCGGCGGGGGCGAGTAGCGCGGTTGGCGGCGACGAACGGATCGGCGGCGCGGTGAGCCGGAGGCGGGGGCGGGGGCACCATGTCTGCCGTAGTGTGCGGCAAGAGGCCCTCCTCCATCTTCGGCGACGAGCTTATACCTTCCTCTTCCTCCCCTCCGTCCCCTCCCCATCACCATCACCCTTCCAAGCGGGCCCGCTGCTCCTCGGCTCGCCGGAGGGAGGCGCTGCTCCACCACCTCCTCCCCCTCTTCCCGGACATGGATCCCCAGGTTCGTTTATGTGCTCTGTTTATCTATTGTTGGACAGAATTCGGTGAGAGCTGGCGTTTGGATGCGGAGATGTGGCTCGTTTGGTTCTAATAAAATTTTTCCATTTCGTGGGCAGCGGCGGTTTAGAATCTAGATCTGGCTACTGCGAATCAGATAAGGCCGCTGCAGCTAGGTGGACCTAGATGGTATCGATTTTGGTGTGAGCACTTGGATGTAAAAAAAAAAACCACACAGATTCTTATGGTATTAGATTCTTGGTTATGCAATCTTTGCATTCTTTCAAGATTTTCTGTAAGCTATAGTGTTTGGGTGAACTGTGACTCGTTTTTAAAGTTTTGGTTTTTATATTGTTCATTTTGATGTGAGGCGTTTATATGAAGTCGGGGGTATGCCTTTAGTCTTTAGATGATGGGCAAATCTGTTTATAAGTGAAAAAGTTGAGCTAAAATGTTGACGTATGACTGTTCAATTTTTACACAATGCTTATGTATTAAAAAAAGAATGTACTATAGCCAAGCAAGAAATTTCCAGTTTGAGGATATGGTAATTCATAATTGCCCATATAGCAGGATTATCTCAACCTTCTATTTCTGTGCCTTGTTTTGAAAACCCACCAAGAAGTTTGATATTCTGACCCCCAAGCATTTCTCAGAATCTTAAAAAGTTAATTATTTATGAGCTGTCCAGTTTTCTATAGGCATCAAATTAGTTGATGCATGTTGGGTACCACGTTTATTTGAAGCTCGCGATGGGTTTGCTAGTTCAGGAAGCTTTTTTCATTGTAGCGTCTCTTTTTCTTCTTGCTCCTGGTGGTGCCCAATGTGATGTTATGTTGTGGAATTACAATTCTTACTGCATTATTTATTGAAAACGGCGCTTTCAATCATATGAATTCAATGAAACTAGTGTTTTAAATAGTGGGCTATAGCGGCGGTATAACGATTGAGCAGTGCTGTCCGCTAAATTTTATAGCCTGCTATTTAAAACACTGAATGAAACTAGATATTTATATCAACTTTGTTTGAGATGTATTGCATTCATAGTTCTTACGACGGTAAGGCGAGGTGTGGCGAGTCACCACCGCCCAGCTGCCTAGGCGGGCTAAGGCGACGCCTTAGCTCACAAGGGAAGCGCCTAGGCGACGCCATGAGAACCATGATTGCATTACTGTAAAGATGCAAGATGATACTGATAGATTGAATGTATACATTCAACAATCACCCACCTATTTTGATATAGTAAGCTTTTGGAAGAACCTATATCCTTTTGTGTCCGCTAACTGCTAACAATATTTATATCGGTCCATGTCATGTGTCCCACACATATAAAATTTTCTTATGTCGCCGTGGTATTCACATACATTTGATGTCATGTATCCTTTGTTTGGAATATATGTTTCTAGTTATGCAGTTTGTTATCTGCGGCTGGGCATTTCGTTTGAACATTACCATTTTTTAGAGATTAGCATTTAGCAATGATAGGATTGTATTCTTGATGTATATTTAGCTTGTCTTGGTAGTGAATGAATAAAGGGATATGATGCTGATTTTAATTTGTATTATACTGATTTCTAAAATGATGCCAGTTGCTTGAAAGAGTTCTTGAGGCATCTGGAGATGATCTAGATTCTGCAATAAAAAGTTTGACTGAACTACGTTTGGAGTCAGCTGAGGCTATCCTATCTGCTACTGTTGGTGAATCTGAGAATGGTCTATCGGCAGCTCTTAAGTTGTCAGCTGAAGGTATCGTGATTGGAATTCATTATAACACAGTTGCATGCAAAAAATTGTAGTATATATTAGTTGTGGATTCACATGTTTGATTACTGTCAAGAACTTTGTTAGATTAATGTTAGCTACAATTACAAATTCCATCACTTGCTTGGTGTTGCTTATTTTTTGGCCAATGCCATCAAGGGGGCATCTTTTGTTGCCTTTCCAAAATTGCAGCATATGCCTATTTCCTTGTATATGTTTATTTGAGGTAGCAGTGAATGCCTGTAATTGTATATAGGCTTAACTATCAACTGCGCCAACCGTCTTAGTTCACATGCTTTCTTTTCTTTTCTTTTCTTTTCTTTTCTTTTCTTTTCTTTTCTTGGGTGTCACTTAGGCTTCTATTTGGTCTAGGATGTGTATCATTTGTAAATCACCTTATTTTGCTACATCCTGATAAATTATCTCCTTCGATGCTAACCTTTATGATTCTCCATCTTGGACAGGCACTGTTAGTAATGGGCATTCGGGTGTAGTTACTGAGCACGCCCCTGCAACTGATAATGATCAGACAAATAATCATAGCACCGAATGGGTTGAGCTATTTGTTAGAGAGATGACGAGCTCCTCCGACATAGATGATGCACGAGCTCGTGCCTCCAGGGCTTTGGAAGCTTTTGAAAAATCCATTATGGATCGAGTAGGGGCTGAAGCAGTGCATAATTTGCACAGGGTACTGTAGCATGCATCTCTTAGCATTTTAATCTGTTGGACCTGTGCTTGTTGGGAAGCCTAAATGGTTATGTTTTTACTTGTACATAGGAAAATGTGATGCTGAAGGAGCAACTGTCAATAATACTGCGTGAGAATGCTGTTCTGAAGCGGGGTGTTGCCATACAACATGAGCGCCAAAAAGAGTTCGATGTGAGGACTCAGGAGGCTGACAGCCTGAAACAGTTGGTATTGCAGTATCAGGAGCAGCTAAAAACTCTTGAGGTACTCCCTGTTCATCACCTCTTGCGATATTGACCATTCAGTACAAAGTTCAAATCTGGGAATTGTGGTTCATTGCAGATAAATAACTATGCACTTAGAGTGCATCTGAAGCAAGCTCAGCAGAACAATTCTATGCCTGGACGTTTTCCCCCTGATGTCTTCTAAGAAATGTGGTGCATATGTACCTCCCATACTAAACACCATGATTGATATATTTAAAGTGAGGGAGAGGGATTCACGTGGTGCTACTGTGACATAACTCGGGACCTTTAGGTCGAGAGCTGAAATGTTGCATATATATGCAGCAAGAGGTGATGAAGTGGTCCTGAAAGCACCAGCATCATGGTCCTGAAATCCTATGTGGTTTGAAGTGGAGATGAAAGGGCATCTTATGGTTGGTGCTTCCTGCCTGCGTGTAACATTATGTTTTGCTGGGTTTGGAATTGTAAGAACAGATACGTTGTAATATGGCTTACCGAAGAATCAAGTGATGTATGTATAATATTGATTGAGAGGAGAAATGTTCTGTCAGCCCGAAGAATCAAGCGATGTATTTATAATATTGATAGAGGGAAGGAATGTTTTGTCAGCAAGAAATGTTCATGTCTTGGAGACGTCTGCAATAAGCACCTAGAGCACACGCTGAGGCATGAACCCTGTTCCGCTAGGCGGAATTTAGGCGGTGACCCACAGCCTAGAGCCTAGTCGGGAGTAAGCGGAGCCTAGGCGCTCCTAGCCGTTTTAAATCCATTCATATTTTACAATAAAAGTGTATAAGAAAAAGAAAAACTGGACACATGTAGGCCAATAGTTGGATAGAAAGGCCCATAAACAGCCCAAGCCCATATCCTAACCTCATCCCCTGCTCACGTGCTCCAGCCGCCCGTCTCTCCTCCACCCGCTGCTCCCGCGCCGCCCGCCTCAACTCGCCCCCTGCTTCCGCGCCGCCCGACGCCCGCCACTCCTCGCCCCTGCTCCCGTGTTGCCCGCCTCTCCTCGCCCTCTGCTCGCGTGCCGCCCGCCGCCATCTCTTTCTCTAGCCCACCTGCTGCCGCTTGCTCCTCCCTCGCCGGTGACCCAGCCCGCCTAAGGTTCCGCCTCCCCCATAGGCGAGGCGGGGACCCTCCGCCTCGCGCTTAAGCGCGCCTAGGTGCCGCCTGGGCGCCGCCTAGCGGAACAGGGGGCATGAATATGCTTCATGCTCTCCCCTTCCTTATTGGCATTTTCACCAACGAAGCTGTCGCGCGCTTGGTGATGCCCGTCTAGCCTTGCAAAAAGGAAAACAAAAAAAAGTACAAACAACCTGATGGGAAGAATTGTTGCCTATGCCCCCTTTAAAAAAATGGTTCTTTTTTTTATGCAATCTATGTATAAACTTGTTGCCAATAGTGGAGTTAGAAGTACATAAGAAATTTGACAAATGAAATTACCATTAAAAATCGTGATCTTCATGTTGTATTTAAAATAAGGTATTGTTTCAAAAATAACCTTGATAGGAGAATTTGGAATTGGAACAAAAACTGCAACTTTTGTAGTACTGCAAAATTTATTAATTAATCACCTTTTCCTCGGCGTGTTGTACATAGGATAATATTTGGTATTTCTCCACCTACAAGCATAAACGAATTGTTTAATCAATGAGCTAAATAGGGGGCATAAACCAATGTGCAATAATGCAATATGGATGAGCAGAAATAAGGTGGTTTCTTGACAAATGTCGATATTTTTGGCAATATTATTCAGGGGGACATGCTAGCTCCTGTTTTAGACCAAGTTGTAGCGAAGTGGTAGCGACTAGAAGCTCTTGATTTTGGCATGTCATTCCTTGGCAATGGCAGCACCGCATTTCTTTACTTTTAAATGGATGGTTGTTTAATCTACGAATTGGTTTTTGAGTCGGTTTCATTTTGATAAAAATTCTGCACGCAGCTTCATCTTGCAGGAGGCAAAGGACCATGCGCGGATGCTACCTGGGTGGCAAATGGTCAAGGTAAAAAGAGAGTGTAACTCAGTTGCAAATGAATTAGCTCATTTAGCTCATTTATGTGGTAATTTTCAAGTTTTCTCAGCAAACATGAAGGTTTCTTTGAACATTCCACTACTATGGAACATGCTTTTCATCCTCACATTTATCCCAGTTGTCGTTGGACTCAAGACCAATGGAGACTTTTATCCTTGGTCCAACGGCTAGCCGGGCACATGGGGAGTGCAAGAGGCTTTTGTCCTGGTTGGAGCCACCAACCGGGACCAAAGACCCTTCTTTGGTCTCGGTTGGTAGCTCCAATCGGGACAAAAGACCAGACTCTTTAGTCCCGGTTGGTGGTACCAACCGGACCAAAGGGCTCTCTACGGTTTAGTACAAAGAAAAGTAATCCCATAAAGAGTCACATGCGCTGTGTAGTGGGATGGTAAGAAAGCTGTGTGAGACAAGAGCTCTTGGGTTCGATTCCCTACAACCGGGACTAAAGGGGGTTGTCAACCGGAATAACATCCACTTTCTTTAGTAGTGTTCCCTTATGAAGATATAATAGATATAATAAGATACACACAACATATTATGATAAGAGATTTTTTTTACAATGATTGAAAAAAATAATAGCTGTCCATTTGACAGAATCGTACGACGGTCAAGGTAGAAAGTACCTAGACTAAAGTACCTGGTGGTACAAAATGTGCGACGAAGTACAAAAAAGGGACCGAACACTAATTTAAATTAATTTTTG
Organism: Panicum virgatum; assembly: GCF_016808335.1. NCBI lineage: Eukaryota > Viridiplantae > Streptophyta > Magnoliopsida > Poales > Poaceae > Panicum > Panicum virgatum. The sequence goes on from NC_053145.1 coordinate 6,707,925, forward strand.
TAAATACCTTTCATTAATTAATGACTAGAAAATTTTCAAGGTAAAAGTACATGAAAGTACTCATTGGTACTTTACGATCATTGTAACAAAGCTCCCATGATAATTATATTCTAGCAGCACAACTGCGTGCTTCTTAGTATAAGTTTTCTCAGACGCCTGATACAACGCCTGATACAACTTTGGTTTCAACAAAAATCATATGGCGTTGGATTGCAGTCCACAACCTATCAGTAGACGTAGCAATGGAATAATTCAAATTGCATGCAAATCATAGCTGGGCAGTTACTATGACGCCCTTTTTTTGATAAGTACTATAACGCCCTGGAAGAAGCTATTGTGCTGATAGGAGGGGCACGCGAACAATGGGATGCAGAAGCAAGCTGTTCTTCCTTCGAACAGTGATGCCAATGTCCTCACTCATATCCAGCTCACTCGGCTTCAGCCCGTCAGTGAGCTCCCAGTCGAAGTGGTAGAGCAAGGCAGCAAGTGCAAGCTCTATATTCGACTGCGCAAACATCATTCCTGGGCATATCCTTCGCCCCGCACCGAACGGTATGAACTCAAAGTCCATGCCCTTGAAGTCGATTGTGCCGGACTCAAACCGCTCCGGCTCGAACTCCTCCGGATCATCCCAGTACCTGGGATCCCTGCCGATGGCCCACGCGTTCACGAACACCGTGGTGCCCTTGGGCACGTCGTAGCCAAGAACCTTGCATGACTCTCTAGCCTCCCTTGGCAGCAGCAACGGCGCCGGCGGATGCAGTCTCAGTGTTTCCTTGATGATCAGCTTCAGGTACTTCATCTGTGCCAGGTCATCTTCAGTCACTCTCGGCTTCCCGTTGAGAGTGCCACGCAGCTCGGCTTGGGCTTTCTTCATCACATCCGGCCATCCGGGTGCCTCACAAGCTCCGACATTGCCCACTCCAAGGTTGTTGCTGATGTCTCACTTCCAGCGCTAAACAGGTCCTAATCAGCAAAGTTTCAGGAAGCCATTCATATAATCAGGAAACATGCATGGTAAATAAAATGGAAAGAAACAGCACAATATGAATAATTCTTGTATGCACTTACAAGGATAACGGCTTTGATGATTCCCATGGTGAGAGGCACATCGAGGCCACCTTCCTTTTGTACTCTCATGGGGTGTTTAGAAACAGGGACTTCAAAAAAATCTTAGTGACTTTTTAGTATTTAGAAATATTAAATAAATATTAATTATAAAACTAACTGCAGAACCCTGGGGCTAAACTGCGAGACGAATCTAATGAGATATCTTAATCTATGATTAGCGAATGATTACTGTAGCATCACTGTAGCAAATTATGAATTAATTAGGCTCATTAGATTCGTCTCGCGAAAAAGCACTCAGCTGTCAAAAAACATTTATAAACAGATTTTATTTAATACTATAAAATAGTAAAATTTCTTTTGATGTGATAGGGACTTTTGGAAAAAGTCTTGTAGCCAAACAAGGCCTCAGGAGCACGTCCACCAGGTCCTCGTCCTCCTCTCGTCCAGGTCAGTGCCGTTCGCCGCCGCCACGGCTCTCCGCTCCTCGTGCTGCTTGATGGCGCATTCCATGAGCTCAAAGTTCTTCCGGTGATTGGCGTGAGCTCGCCGTGCCGTCCCGCTGAGGAAGCTCACGAGCGGCGACGACGGGAACAGGTCGCCGAGGCTGAACCCGGAGACGAGCTTGATGCCCTCCTGGAGCGACGCCAGGAACTCGTCCCGCCTGCTGAACCTGTCCCCGATCATGGCCCGCACCGCCGAGTCAGCGAGCAGCACGGCGATCCGGCGGCTGACGTTCGGGGCGGCCGCCACGGCGGCGACGAGGCGCGCGACCTCGTCCTCCCGGACGCGGCGGAACGACTGGACGCGGTGGGCGCTGAGGAGCTCCAGGATGCAGATCTTCCGGAGCTGGCGCCACAGGTCGCCGTAGGGCGAGAACGCCAGGCCCTGCCCGTCCTCCATCATGATCCGCATGGTGGGGCTCCACGGCCGCGTCGCGAACGTGACGTCGTGCGCCCGCATGACCTCGCACGCGGCGTCCCGGGAGGTGACCACCACGACGGGGACCTCGCCGAGCTTGAGGTACATGAGCGGCGCGTCCATCCGGCGCGCGAGGTCCGCGAACGCGCGGTGCACGAGCGGCCTGCCCACGAGGTGGTGCAGGCTGCCGATGACCGGAAGCCGCCACGGGCCCGGAGGCAGCCTGACCCTGACCCTGACGCCGCCGTCGCCGTCGCCGTCGTGCTTCCTGAGCTGCCGGAGGAGCACGAGAGGCAGGAGGAGCAGAGCCAGGAGGAGGCACAGGTGGTAGAACGCCGGTTGCTCCATGGAAGTATGGAACTGGCTGGCTACCTTCTGCAGGCTTCTTGGAGGAGGCAGGATAAAGAGGTCTGATCGGACGACGCAAGCGTACTAGCGTACTGCAGCTGCGAGTGCCAACGGATAAAACTTTTCTGTTTCCAACATTTCCCGAATCCATTTCCTCTGCAACTTTGTAGTGGCCGGCAACTCGGCGTTGCCGTCCCCACGAGATGCCTCTTTGGCGTTTCAGCCGCGTCGTGGAGTGGCTACTACTTGGTTGATGAAAAGAAAACACCGCACCTTTCACTGAAACCGCTCTACTCTCGAGAATTTTTTTAATGGAGATTGGACTCGAGCTGTTAAGGCCTCCTGACATCGCTGATATTTAAGCGAAATGCACATGTGGAAGAGAGAAGGTAGGTGAGAGAAAAAACGAGCGGTTCGCGAGTCAGCAGCTGCGAGCGGGCGGATGCGTGCGTGTGGGGCCGCTACCCCGGCATCCGCGTTCCTCGTTCGCTGCCCGTTTCTACAGATCCATGCGCAGCATTAAATTATCGTGGGGCCCGCCACTAGATGGAGCGGGAGACGAGCAAGTATTACAAGGAGTGAGAAGCCGGCGAAAGTCAATAGAGAAGAGAGAGAAAGTAAGAAAGAAAAATCAGCGGGCGGTTCGTGGAGCGCCAGCGCAAGCAGGCGAAATGCACTGCCCACAGCTTGCTTTGCCTCCTATTGGTTCTGCGCAACCGGTATTCACGGGTAGCACTAAAATATGGTGGGTCCACCATCATTACTTCTCCCATTTGCAAGATGACCTGGCCTTCTTGCCGCCGGCTGCCAGTGTTTTTATAAGCCCTGGGCTAATAACCCCGCCGGGTAGCCGGCTGCATGTGCGACTGTCCGCCGGCCTCTGCGCCCGCTGCTGGCGGGGAGGAAGGCACGAGTATAAAAAATCACATCGGACATTATTTCACTATGACCTAGATTTTAAAGATTCATCTCGTAACGTACATCAAAACTATACAATTAATTTTTTTAATTACCTACATCAAAATCATGACCTAACTATATTTAAAAGATTCATTTGCTATATTTAATGTTTCGATGCGATTTCGATATGATGGAAAATTTGGAGTTTTTGTGGGATCTAAACACACCCAAATCGCCTGCTTTTTCCTCTCTTTCCTCCCTTCTCTCTTCCATGTAAGATTTAGCTTGCTTATAGTCTTCTATAATTCTTGCACTAATGTGATTTAATTAGAGCATACTCCCTCCATACCCAAAAAACCTGACGTTTAAGACAGCGACACGGTATCCAAAACACAACTTTGACTTCTTATTCCTCTAAAAATATTTATCAAAAAGTGATATATGTATATTTTCATAAAAGTATTTTTCAAGACAAATCTATTCATATAATTTTTACATTTTCAAACTCAACAACTTGAGATTTATTCATAATTTATATTCTCAAGGTTTGACTCAAACCTTGTCCTAAACGTCAGGTTTTTTGAGTATGGAGGGAGTATGCAACACATAACTCTCCCTCTCTATCTAGATATTAAAAAAAAGTTTTGGTGATAGAAGTGCTTCAGCAATTACCAATACAATCCCTATTACCTATAAATTTTTGGTAATCTCCAAATCACATCTCTCTCCCCTAAATGTAGGGGATTTTACCGCTGCCCTATTCCTATTCTTGGTGATTGTATTTTGGTAGTCTGCTGCAGCAATAATTATCTACTCCCTCTGTCCTCAAAAGTAGGGTATTCTAGTTTTCTAGAGGCAGATTATGGAGGTAGAGAAAAGACATATGTATCTTTTATTAGTGCATTGTTTAGTTAATTATTTGCTTAGTTTTCAGTGTCCGAACCAAAACCAAGAAAATTAGTATGCTTTTTTCACTCTCCCGGTCCACCATAATTGATTCTTTTACAAAACTAACACCAAAAACAAGAAAATTAGCATGTATTTTTGTTCAAAGTACTCTAGGATGCTTTATATTTGGGGACAAATTTTGAACCCTCCAATGCCTTACAATTCAGGACAGAGGCAGTAAAATATAAAACTTGTTATTGGTAATTCAGAGAGAATATGTTTTGAATATGAAATATGAGTAATCTGTTGGAGATGCTTTTAGAGTGGAATGAAAACAAAGTGGAGCGGGCCGGCGCGTGCACAGGAGATGGGAGGCTGGATAGGACCCCATATTCCTAGGGACATGGGGTGCTAATTTGAGAACCCATCTAGGAGCCCTGCTAGAGTTCATTTTCTCCCTAAACTCTCAAAATTCCTACTCTAAATGTTGAGAGTTTAGGGAGAAAATGAACTCCAACAGGACTGCTAAATGGGCGCCTATTTTAAATGTGCTCTCAAATTAGCACCCCAAGTCCCTAGGAATAAGAGAGTCCAATCCAGCCTCCCATCCCTCCCGTGCACGCGCTGCCCCCCACGCGCCGCCCCGCCGGCGCGCCGTCAGTGGGACGCCGAGTCCCCGTCAGCAACCCGCGTTGAAGTGCGCACGACCTCTCAGACCCGGGGCAGCAGGACTGCTTATAGGCATAGAATATTCTAGAGTAAGGGATAGCTCATGGTTGCACCTTACCTCTTTTGTAACTACTCGGATATATAAGGGCGGGCAGGGACCCCCTCCAAACAATCATCTACACCTAAGGCAATACAAATCACCACACAGGACGTAGGGTATTACGCAACTCGCGGCCCGAACTTGTCTAAATCTTTGTGTTCCTTGCACCATCGAGTTCCAGAGCCGTCGATCCCTACCCACAAACCCTACTGCTAAGGGTATCCCTGAGCAGGCTTGCCGGTAAACACCGACAGCTGGCGCGCCAGGTAGAGGACACGGCGAGTTCATCGGCGAGTTCGATGGCCACCAATACTCTGGCTAAGATGCAACTCAAATCTTGCCGAAGTCATACCCTCGCAGAACTACTCGACAACCTGCGAGAAGTCGCCAGCATTGATGATCTCCCGTTTTGTAACACCCGGTTTATAAAAGGACATAAACCGAGCAATCATATACGTGCCAGGATCAAGTCACACGTATATACAACAGAATGAACAGTATATCACAGCACATATCACGAATAAGACATAATAAATCGAAATACGAATGTTATTTATTACATTAATGACAAAAATGTCTGATACAGCGGAAGCGAAGTACAAATACGATAAAAGCTCTCCGAAGCTGAGCAGGGCACCACAGGGACGTCGACTGGGAGACGAATGCCTAGAAGTCCTCGTAGTCCTGGTAGCGCTGGACGAACTCCCTCGTGTCGGCAGGAACTGAGCAGCAGTAGCGTATCCAAGAGGAAAAAGTAGAGAAGAGGCAAGAGTGAGTACACAACTTGTACTCAACAAGTATAACACAAACTATGCGGCTCTAAGGTTGGCTGACTCAACTGCATTAGCTTTTAAGTGTTGGCAAAATTTTATTAAAGCTATTTACTACAAGTTGATGAATTACCATTAACCCGGTTACATAGTAATTAATCAGAATTAATCATGTTACTACTGAGAACCAAACCAAAACCAAGCCACCAAGGTAACCCCGAGAGGCACCTCCCTCGTCGGAAGGAGACAACCCCACTAATCAAAAGGAGGATCTGGGCCGCTCATAACCGTGAGCACGGCTAGTATACCAGTTTTACACTCTGCAGAGGTTGCACATCTTTACCCACAAGTCGTGAGCTACGCTAGTTGTTCATCACACTTCCTTAGGTGAGATGGCCAGCGACTCACTACGAGGCCTTTACAAAGAATCTCGTTGGTAGGGAGTAACCGCGAGGGTGGATCGGCGACTATGGAGCAGGTCTAGTGGGCGTCAAGACACGAAGCACAGACGAGGCCACTCAGCACGAGGGCCATAGAAGCTTACCGCCCCTGCCCCGCAGGTAAGTTACTCCAAACCAAAAAGACCTAATTATTACGCCAAGTCTATCCCATTCTAGCCTTGTGGTAGCGCTGTTGTCCCAGGTTGTCGCTCTATGAACCGGTCCTTATGGAGAGTGGCCAACCAAGCACTAAGCACCGTGCTGGCCCCCTAAACCATGTTTCTACAAAAACCATATTTTAACGAGACGTGAGCCACTCAAGCACGAAGCACAGAGGGCCACTCTCAGAATTAAGTTCAAGTAAACCATTACTCAAATTAATTAAAAAGGACCATTATGTTTATAGCGCAGCAACCTAGCACAACTAAACTAAATGCGACCCAAAGGATATATATAAAGAATATAAAGTGGCTAGGAAATCCTTATAGGCATACAGTATTAAAATGCAGTATGAAATTGTATTTAAAGTGATAGGTTGTTCATGTTATACTTGCCTTCCTCGTACTGCTCCTGCTGCTGTTCAAAGTGCTCGGAAGACGGCTGCTCCTAGTACTGGTACTGGGGCTCCTCAGATGGATCAACGTCTACTCACGAACACATGGCCAAAACAATGCACAATAATAAGCATACAAGCAAACACTAATAAAAACTAAGAAACAGTACATCAATACATAAAAACAGCACGCTAAACTAATCTAAAACTATTCTACGCGTTACAACGATCGCGTGGACATAAAGAACGCTAAAAACGGAGCTAAAATGCATAAACTAGGCCTAAAGCAAGGTTCAGGGGCTTATTTGCGATAAAAACTAAGTTCTAGGGGGTTTTCTTCAAAAACCGAGGGCCTAAACATAATTAAACTAAATCTTCAGGGTCTAACTCGAAAAACTTCAAGCCTGGACTGCGGGTACTATTTTAAAGAAACTCAGGGGGCTACGCGTTAAAAACAGGACTTAAATCTAATTATTTTTGAACTCAGGTGGACCGCGGGTTGAATCTACTAAAGTGCAGGGGCTCTTTAACAAATATTACAGGCTGAAGCGGTATGGTTAGATCTGAGCGCTTGGATCCGGATCGGGTGGCTCAGATCTAAAGGCCCTGAGTTCTAATCTTGAGCGCCTGTTCTTGATCGGACGGTGCAGGGCAGATGGGCGCACGGGGCGGCGGCGGGACGTCGCCGGCGACGAATCCCGCGGCGGGAGATCGCCGGAGAGAGTGAAACTGGGGCTACGGTGCTCGGTTTGGACTGCGGTTTGGCCGTGGAGGTTGACCAGGGAACGCGTAATCCACTGGGGCGGCTAGCTGGGTCCGGGGGGCGGTTTTGCGGGGTTCGCCATGGCGCCGGGCGGCGCTAGCTCGCCGGCGAGCGGCTTCCAGTGCTTCCAGGGGCTACTGACTACCGATTCTAGCGCCCAAAGGTCCAGGGAGGGTTGTGGGTTCTCACCGGGGCTTCTGGTGGTCGGAGACATCGCGCATATGGGTCGTTGGCGAGGTTCGGCGGCGGGATCGGTGCGGTGGCCGTGGCGCGGTCGCAGGCGTGCAGCTCCGGTCGCCTTGGTCCCGCGGGTCATCGTGCGAGCGCGCTGTGAAGCTAGCGGAGAGGTCAGGCGGGCAGGAACGCCAACGGCGGCGAGGAATTGAGGGGGCGGAGGTGTTTACCGGCGGCGGCCCTCCGGGCGGGATTCCGGCGCTACACGAGCGGAAATCGGGCAGGCTCGGCTTGGGAGGCTCCTCGGCGGCTCTGCCGATCTTCTGCGCGACTCGAGGGAAGCTGTGGTGCGGCGGAGGGGTGAGGGCACGGCGGAGCAGAGGGCTCGGAGCGGCGGAGCAGAGCGGGGCGGCGCGCTAGGGTTGGTGCGGCTGCGGCAGGCCGAGGTGACGGGGTACGGGGAAGGCCAGGTCCTACTTATAGGGCGGCGGCCAACCTAGGCGTGCGCGCCCGGGTTTGGAAGGCTGGCGTGGACTCCGCCGGAGATTGCGGGCGGGCGGTTGCGCGGGGGAGACGAACCTGCTAGTGGGGCCGCGGCGTTAGCGAGCGAGGGGGCGCGAGCTGAGCGGGGTGACGCGCGGAGCGGGCCGGGGCGCGTGCGCGCGGGGCGAGGTGAGGCGCTGCGCGCTAGGCCGTACTGAGCGGGGAAGAGGGAGTGGGCCGCGCGGGGAAAAACTGTTGGCGCGGGAGGGAGCGGCCAGGCTGGTGGGCGACGCGCGCGAGGGAGGAGCGGGCCGGGCTGAAACGGACTGGGCCGGCAGGAAAGGAGTGGTGGGCTGCGGGTTTGGGTTGTTGGGTTGGGCTGGGGTTTTGGGTTTTCTTTCCTATTCTAATTCTTTCCTCTTTTCTATTCCTAATTCAAACAAGCTTAACCCAAAATTGAATTCAAACAAATTTGAATTCAAACTCCCTAGCACTCAACGAAAATAAACAAAATATGCACCAGCATGAATGCAACAACAAATTTTTAAACTTAGACAAATTTTAATTACTTAAGGAACAAAATTGAGTTAAATGCCATACTAAACACAATAAACCTTAGAAATTTAAATAAAGCCAATTAAATTTATTAAAAAAATGCCGAAATTTAAATTAGGGTGTTACACGTTTCAACATGGCATTCCCCTCGAAACCGAGAGGGAAACTGGCTCCGGTGGAACTGTCCTAGCTGATTACGAATCAGACCAGGAAAGCTTCTCTCACGAGAATTTGGTTCCGGTAATCATCCAGCCCGGAGGTGCTCCAAATCACCATGATCTAAACGAAGCCTTGGATCAGATCTCAGCAGACAACCTGACCCAAGACGCTCCAGCTGATGAAGACGAAGTCACTCGTACAACCTGCAGGGAAAGGAATCAATGCAAAGAAGTGCGCAGGACTCGTGCGGCCGAACGTGCTCGTCTCCCGCAACGCAACCTCAACAACGAATTCAACAATGTCGCGGATCCTATCTTCAGAACACCAATCGCCGCAATGACAGAAGCAACCCTGCGACTCATGACGATGCCCCAGAATCCCGAGTTGGAACGAGCCATAAATCTCACCAAAAACGCTGTTGAACAACTCGAGAGACAGAACCCCCTGTCCTCGCTTCACGGTACGTGATCAAGGGCCACTGCAACAGCAATATCTAAAGCAAGCCGTACCCTCGGAGGCCACCAGCGTCAACAGCAGCAGGAACAGTAGAACCAAAGAAACCAAGAGGATCAGAAAGCTGCGAGTAGTCATCGCCCCAGAGGTGGCCAATCACAAGGAAACCAAGCTCCTGGCCCTCAGCCAAACTGCAACAACAACAACCGTGGGAACAACAGGGAAGAGGTAGCCGATTCCATGGTGGACACATGGGACATCATCAACACAAGACACAAAGCACAACTTGCAGATAACTCCGACTGCTTCCAAGCCCTGAGCAAGGCTTTCGACAACATCGAGTACCCGAGGGATTTCAAGCCTACGAACATCTAAAAGTACGACGGTAAGCAAGACCCTGCTCAATGGTTATGATTATACTCGACCGCTATTAGTGTTGTAGGGGGAGACACCAACACCAATATCCTCTACCTCCCGATGGCCCTAGAGCCCGCACCCCTCACGTGGCTTGAAAGCTTGGCGCGCGAGTCAATCCACTCGTGGGAGGACCTCAAGAAGGCGTTCGTCGACAACTTCCAAGGGTCGCTACACCGAGTAGCTACTCGCCACGCCCTATCCATGATCAAGCAGGAGCAAGGCGAGTCGATCAGATCCTACGTCAAGCGCTTCTTCGACACAAGAGCTACCATCCCCAACGTCGCCGACGACGACATCATCGACTACTTCCAGAGCGGCATCACCGTCCAGTCACTATACCCCGAATTTGGGCACAATCGGCCCAAGGTAGATCTACGTGACATGATGCAGCGCTGGGCAGATGAAGAGGATTAAGAACGCAGTCGCTTTCCCTGCCGCAACAACGACAACAATGGGAAGCGCCACAACGACCGTGGAGGGCCCAGCAACCAGCGGGATCCTACGCGTAAGCGTAAGCCTGATGACACTGTGGGCACTATGGATCGCACACCGCGTGATAATAAGGGCGACAAGCCGCTGGACCAGTTCGACAAGATCCTTCGCAACAAAAGATGTCCAATCCACCCCAAGAGCAACCACTCGATGTGGGAGTGCACAGCCTGCGCAAATCCTTCCAGTCGGCACCTGCAACTGCTCCAAAGAAAGAACAAGACAAAGATGATGAAGATGACAAGAAAAACCGTGATGGTTTCCAATAGCAGCAAAACGTCGTCAACGTCATATTTGGAGGAGATCCTAGCTTCTCCAAGTGAGCTCAGAAGCTCCTACTCAGAGAGATCCTCTCAGTCGAGCCAGCAATTCAGAAGCCACTCAAATATAGCGAGGTCCCCATTACCTTCTCCAGAGAGGATCAATGGACCAGCTTCTCTGAACCTGGAAAGTTCCCGCTAGTACTCGATCCAGTTGTTCAGGGCTCCAAGCTTACTCGAGTACTCATCGACGGTGGAAGAGGGCTCAACCTGATCTTTGCAAGCACATTGGTAAAGATGGGCCTTAACTATTTGAGTCTGCTTACTCCAAGCAAGGCTCCGTTCTGCGGCATCGTCCTGGAAACTCTTCTACACCAATTGGCTCGGTCACCCTCCCAGTCACATTTGGTACAGAACAGAACTTCCAGACAGGGTACATCAAATTCGAAGTAGCCGACTTTGAGTCCTCTTACCATGCTATCTTGGGAAGACCTGCACTAGCCAAGTTCATGGCAGTGCCGCACTATGTCTACCAGCTCCTCAAGATGCCAGGCAACACAGGAGTCCTTTCACTATGCGGAGACCTCCTCAAGTCTTTTGAATGTGACAAGGAAGCAATAGATCATGCGGCCACAATCCGGGTCCCTAGCTCTGTCAGCGAAATACTTGCTGCTGCTAAGAAACTCTCCCTCAAGGAGTCGATGCCTTCCAAAAAGCAAAGCCAATCATCGGTTAAACCAACTGGTGATGTTGGCACCAATACTATCCAGTTACAGGAGGGAGACGACTCCAAGACAGCCATCATCGGAGCAGGACTGGGTGATAAATAGGAACTCGAGCTCGTCAACTTCCTTAGGGCCAACCAAGACGTATTCGCGTGGAAACCAGTGGATATGCCAGGGGTGCCCAAGGAGTTGATCGAGCATGCCTTGAAGGTCGACCCTAACGCCACACCAAAGAAGCAACGGCTACAGCGTTTCTCACCGGACAAGTGGGAGGCCATTAAGAAAGAGTTGGCAAAACTACTCGCAGTAGGGTTCATCAAGGAAGTCTACCATCCCGAATGGTTGGCTAACCCTGTGCTCGTCCAGAAGAAGAACAACAACGAATGGAGGATGTGCATCGACTACACCAATCTAAACAAGCACTGCCCAAAGGATCCTTTCGGGCTACCACGCATTGATCAAGTAATCGACTCAACAGCAGGATGTGTCCTGTTATTCCTTCCTCGACTGCTACTCAAGGTATCATCAAATCGCCCTGAAAGAAGAAGACCAAATTAAGACGGCCTTCATCACCCCTTACGGGGCATACGCCTATAAGACCATGTCCTTCGGGTTGTAGAACGCTGGTCCTACCTACCAGCGTACGATACAGTTGTGCTTCTCTGATCAGTTACATCACAATGTTGAAGCCTATGTTGACGATGTCGTTGTCAAAACGAAGACCCAAGATCAATTCATTACTGACCTGGAAGAGACCTTCAACAGCCTCCAAAAATTCCGCTGGAAGCTCAACCCAACCAAGTGCGTCTGTGGTGTACCCTCTGGAAAACTACTCGGCTTCTTCGTCAGTAACCGAGGAATTGAGGCTAATTCAGAGAAGATCAATGCCATCATGGCCATGGACGCTCCAGCTACCATCAAGGATGTCCAGAAGCTTATAGGCCGCATGGCAGCCTTGAATCGATTCTTGTTCAAGCCTGGCGAATGGGTGTCGTGGAGTGGAAACCCACAGCCGGGTGGCGTAATGCACCCGCCTAAGCCCAGAGGGTGAGTACTCGGGGGTTAGCTAGTACTAGTTCGATCTCGCTGGAAGAACATGATGAACACAACAGGTTTAGAGTGATTCGGGCCACCGGAGCGTAATACCCTACGTCCACTGTGTGTTGTATTGCCTATGTTCCCTTAGTCTCGAGAGAGTCTGAGAGAGCTTGGGAGTGCCTAGTGCTGAGTCCAGTGTGAGTCTGTCTATCTGTAGCGAGCGCCTCCCTTTTATATATCAAGGGAGGCGCGTACATGGCCGTTGGGTCCCCGACAGGTGGGCCCAATCGATGTAGTATAAAATACATACTGTTCATACATTATGGCGTTGCAGGCGAAGGAGATCTCATTCCTGGATTTCCTTGCCTGCCCGCGGGATTCCTCTGTCCAGCATATCCATGCCCTGTCTTGTCGAGACAGCACTAGGGCGTAGCTTGCGGCGTTGCCTGCAGCATGGCTGAACGGGCCGTGTAGCTTGCGGCGTAGGCGGTAGGATGGAAAAGTGCCGTGCCGTCGTATCCAATTAATGCGGCAGACGGGCTCTGCACGGATGCGGCGCAGGCGGCGACACTGTGTACCTTGGTAATACGCGGCCTACAGTGAGACCTGACAAAGGCTGCCCCGCGTGCCGCGGCAGCAGAGCACGCCTCAACCACCCGCGTTGAATGCGGTGGGTGGGCGAGTCTTCCAGCGGAAGACTCGCGCCCGCGCCCACGGGACTGTTGGCGCTCCTTAAGTACCCATTTTACTATATGATTAGGAGTCATTTTGGTAAATTCTTCAGGATGATTCATGTACTAACCCGCCACTTGGCACCCGAACTTGACCGTTTTCGATTTTGTCCTGGATTTTGGAGCATGTTGCATTTTGACAGGAAATTAGACATTTTCGGAGATGTTTTGACGCATGGTTACAACTGGGCTAAAATGAGGAATAAGAGGAAGATTCAACACGCGAAAGATGGGACCGAAAGGGGCCAGAAAAGGCCCAGGCCGGTCGGCCTGGAGTCCTTGGGCCGGCCGGCCTAGCCCTTTTTGGAGTCCAATCGATCTCGGTTTTCTTCATTACGAAGTATGCGTCAACCCTAATCTATATTTTACCAAAACCGCCGACTATATCTGCCAATAAATACCCCGAAGCCGCTGTCAAAGAGGGGCATCCAGGGAGATCTCAGAGATCGCAGAGAAAGAGCATCCAGAGATACATTCGAGTTCGACACAAGAGAAAGGCGACACCGGAGGCCTCATCGTCCCTCGGCGCCACTGCAAGTTGGAGGACAGCATGGGATCCATCCCTTGCCGGAGATTTCGTCACCATGATCGACTACACTTCACTTAGCTTCATGGGGTAAAGTCCTCGTTTGTTCATGGGGTTGTAAGGAGATCTTGAGTTGTAATTGCCGAATCCTTTATGAGATTGATCTATCATGATTCTTGTTGATGATGCTTTGATGCCTAATAGTTCGCGACTTGGCTTTGGGTTTGCTTTGCTCTTGCATGGTTTACTTAGATTACATCAACTATCGTGTTCTTGTTGATTCGTTACCGATTATCCTCGTGTAGTGACAGTATGCGGGAGGGAAAGGTTTTGATCTTGGAACACACCTTTGGTAGATTAGATCCGATCTTCGTTGCTTGGCGATTACATCTCTAGTGATCCTAGACCCTATGGACAAATGCTCTTCATATCTTGTGTACACATCTATCGTTGCTCATTAGTCTAGATTAGATTAGATTGGTTAGATTAGATCTATTTTATACTCAATCACTCAATATAGATCTTTTACCAACATCATTAGTGCTTAGTTAAGTATAGTAATACACTTGTTCCGTGGATTGATAAACCTTGGGGGAATACTCTAAGGGAAAAGCTACACGATCGGTGCGCTTGCGGTACGTAAATTGGCGCTTTAAGAAGCGTCAACAAGCTTTTCTGGCGCCGTTGCCGGGGAACAAGCGATTTTGCTACGTTTAACTTTGTATTAATTTTGTTGGTTACTAACACCTAACCTTTTCCCTAGAAATTTTTTTGTTTTCTTGTTTTTGTTTTGATTGTCTAGATGGGCCATCTCATTCAACACATGGAGGAAGGAGAAAAATCACTAAGGGATTATGCAAGCCCGCGATCGGAGGACTTCGACATGCAAAAATCAGATTCGGTGTTGCGAGCCACCGAGTACGAGATCAAGCCTCAAATCATCAAGATGGCAGCGGCAAACCCCTTTAGAGGAGATGAGACGGACAACCCATATAGACATATCAAGTGGTTCACAATGCTATGCAATACGGTACAACAAGACGGAGTTCCGCTAGCTTGGTTTAGATGGAATCTTTTCCCATACTCACTTGCGGAAGAAGCGAGAAGATGGTTTGCACTTGCATCCTTCGAGGTAAAAGGAAATTGGGATGACTTGATGAAGAAATTTTGCGAGCGGTTCTTTCCGTTAAGCAAGGTTCAACATATTCGGAAGCAAGTGATCAACTTCGCGCAAGGAGAAGATCCCTAGGCCGGCCGGCCCAACACCCCTAGGCCGGCCGGCCTAAGCCTTCTCATGTGCGAATCGGTCTCAATTTTTGGTAGGTGCGAGATAAGGACATTTCAAAGCTGTGCCTTATAGATTTCGCTTGCCAAAACCGAAGAGATTTTGGACTTCTCGTTCAAGTCTTTTCGGGATATAAATAGAGGCGCGGGTTAGATCTATTCTCTCATACTTTTCAATCTACACCACCACCTCGAGAGAGACGTCGACAATGGCCGGTCCAGCGAGCGCAAGAGCCATGATTGCAGCAATGGAGATCGAGGAGAGGGGTTGGACGCCCGACACCCTCACGCCAAAGACGCCTAGCCCCATCTCGGCAACTGGTGCGCAGCCACTCCTTGTTGAAGCAAAGCGATGTGAAGCGAAAGCCCCTCCGAAGAAATTCAATACTCAGGCAAAGATAAGCGTCGGAGGGAAGAGCCTTCAATGGTGCAACGAGAAGTTAGCTCAAGCCCAAAGGGTGGTCGTCGTCATCATCAGCGATGAAGACGAAGGCGAGAAGCGACAAGACAAAAAGCCACCCGCACCTAGGCGTTCCTTGCGCCTTCTCGGAGTTAAAAGGAAAGACTACGTCGAGCACACCCCGGAGCCGAAGGATTATGTGGGGGACAGCGATTGGGAGAGCATCATGAGCCCTGGTTCATGGGGTGCCACCGGTCGTGACTACGATGATGATTGGCCGGGGTGGGCCGAAGAGGAGAGAAGGGAGGAAGACGACCCCTCCAGAGGTGATAGTGGCAAGAAGAAGGACGACGACGAGCCCGAGGATGACAGCCCCAACCGCAGCGGGCATTACTCCGGGTGCTGTTTCAAGTGCCGCAATGAAATCGCGGATCTCCGCGCCACCATTGATAGGTGCCACGATCGAATCGTGGCAATGGATCGAAGGATGGACGACATCGAGAGCTTGGCCGAAAAAGATTACAACTTCCTTCTCCGCAACATAAGGAAGTTATTCAGGATGGTCGGAAATCTACAAAAGCAAGGAGGAGGAAGGCGTCCAAGATGCAATTGCCCGAGGTGCCGTTGAGAACGCCGACTAGTGTCACACCTGTCTTTTATATCATTGCGATGAGGACGTCGCATAATCTAAGCATGGGGGGGAAGGTGTGACGACTCGTAGATTGAATTTTGGTCTTTGTTTACTCGAAAGTTCGTCGTGTGCGTGTCTTTAATTCCGCATGTGTGAGAGTCATAGTCTAGCGTTGTGTGCTTTATTTTTCGCATGTGTGAGAGTGAGTCTTAAATTAGTGTTGAGTCATGAAAACAAAATAAAAAGAGTCTTTGATTTTTGTTGGATCGTGCAATTTTATTTATGCATTCAGTTTTACTTTATTTTTTTTAAAGCAATTGTTCACGAGCGTTGTCATGAAAATTATTTCGTATTTGTGGAGCTTAGTAGATTATTCGTCCATGTTAATACCCACACTTGAGCTTTGATCTAGCGCTTGGTTTTGATTACACTTGCGAGTAAGGCATGATTTGGAGGACTTTAATTTCATAAAAATAATAAAACCCCTACAAACATAAGGTTGATCAAGTTCTTGGCAAGTTGAGAGTAAAAATCCTATCATACAAAAGCTATATTCGTTCCACCATAAGTATTGGATGTACATTGAGTTGAGTTAGGATTTCTTTCTCTTGGGAGTTTTAATTTCGAGCAATGATCATCTCCGTATTTTTCATCTCTGAATTGCTAGCCACGTCAATATTCGGTAATGAGAATTCCTCATTGGAACAACTCATGAGATCTATCGGATTCCAAAACCTGAACCCGACATTTTCTTGTTTATTATCGTCTTCCTTGACCACAACCCAATTATGAGGATACGTTCTGTTTCTGTGCATGATTTGTATAAAACATAATTTTGGGATGAAGAAAGGAAGTAGTATTCAAAAGTTGGACCGAATCCGACCTGGGAAAGCCCCAGGCCGGCTGGCCTACACCTCTTGAGCCAGCCGGCCTAGGCCTCTCTGGTCTCGGTTCGGGCTCTAAAAATTTAGGGAGACACTTTGGATTTTTGCCTATCTATGTTTTATAGAAAGTGTCCTATGAAAAGGGTCGGAACAGAGAGAGAAAATTCGGGGGAGAAAAAAAAGAAGAAAGAGAAAAAAAATGTATGAGAAGAAACAAATAAATGAAGGGATTCTATGATTGGAGAAGTGCAAAGAGATATCACCTTGTTGTTTGAGAACAATATCCTCAATTCCAACCATGTGCAATCCGACAACGAGGACGATGCTTGTGGCTTGAAGTCAATCTTTTTGTATGCCTTTGCACATGTCCACCATTCTAAATCTTCTTACCCTTGAACTCTTTACATTATGGAGAAACTCTCATGATCATTGGCTCGGAAGGTAAGCAATCATTAGAAGGTTTTCTTAATTTGACAATATATGTATATACTTTGCTAAGCCTCACCTATAGCCACACTTTATACTTGAGAGACTTTCGGGAGATGAGAGCTTGCAAATAAAAATAGGATAGCCACTTATATTGAGAGACATGAAAGGACTTGTGCAAGAATTTTTGGTCTAACCTTTGTTGCAGGGTATTTTGTTTCTTAAAAAAAAGAGAGAAAAACCTCCAAGGATGGCAAGAAAAGCAAGTGTTGTCGATATTCGAGTTGTCGGCTAAAGGTAAGAGTTGTGGAGTAATATTGGATGAGTTTTTAAACGCCCATGATATGATTATCCTCGCTGCTCCTCTGACCTTTGTTTGATGAAATATTGTTAGACTTGTTTGCATAAGTAAATTTTACAGTTCGAGAATTCTTGAGCAACCCATGGATGGTTTTGATGATTTGATTTGCTCGAGGACGAGCAAAAGCTAAGCATGGGGGAATGTTGGCGCTCCTTAAGTACCCATTTTACTATATGATTAGGAGTCATTTTGGTAAATGCTTCAGGATGATTCATGTACTAACCCGCGACTTGGCACCCGAACTTGACCGTTTTCGATTTTGTCCTGGATTTTGGAGCATGTTGCATTTTGACAGGAAATTGGACATTTTTGGAGATGTTTTGATGCATTGTTACAACTGGGCTAAGATGAGGAATAAGAGGAAGATTCAACACGTGAAAGATGGGACCGAAAGGGGCCAGAAAAGACCCAGGCCGGCCGGCCTAGAGTCCTTGGGCCGGCCGGCCTAGCCCTTTTCGGAGTCCAATCGATCTCGGTTTTCTTCAGCGCGAAGTATGCGTCAACCCTAATCTGTGTTTTACCAAAACCGCCGACTATATCTGCCTATAAATACCCCGAAGCCGCCGTCAAAGAGTGGCATTCAGGGAGATCGCAGAGATCGCAGAGAAAGAGCAACCAGAGATACATTCGTGTTAGACACAAGAGAAAGGCGACACCGGAGGCCTCATCGTCCCTCGGCGACGCTGCAAGTTGGAGGACAGCAAGGGATCCATCCCTTGCCGGAGACTTCGTCACCATGATCGACTACGCTTCGCTTAGCTTCATGGGGTAAAGTCCTCATTTGTTCATGGGGTTGTAAGGAGATCTAGAGTTGTAATTGCCGAATCCTTTATGAGATTGATCTATCATGATTCTTGTTGATGATACTTTGATGCCTAATAGTTCGCGACTTGGCTTTGGGTTTGCTTTGCTCTTGAATGGTTTACTTAGATTACATCAACTATCGTGTTCTTGTTGATTCGTTACCGATTATCAAAGGTTTTGATCTTGGAACACACCTTTGGTAGATTAGATCCGTTCTTCGTTGCTTGGCGATTACATCTCTAGTGATCCTAGACCCTATGGACAAATGCTCTTCATATCTTGTGCACACATCTATCGTTGCTCATTAGTCTAGATTAGATTAGATTGGTTAGATTAGATCTATTTTATACTCAATCACACAATATAGATCTTTTACCAACATCATTAGTGCTTAGTTAAGCATAGTAATACACTTGTTCCGTGGATTGATAAACCTTGGGGGAATACTCTAAGGGAAAAGCTACACGATCCGTGCGCTTGCGGTACGTAAATTGACGCTTTAAGAAGCGTCACCAGGGACACGTGGCGCCCCCGGACCCCGCCCCGGCGGTATGCTGGTTCTACGCACGTGGGAGGTCCGGACGGCGCGAGGAGGTCCCGGACCCCTATGGGGGGGGGGGGGGGGTCCGAGCCCTCGGCTGTTGGCTTGGAGCTTCCCCTCCTCAGGGACACGTGGCATCACCGGACCCGTCCCAAGCGGGGAGCGGGTCAGGGGCCGTTGTCCCGGTGAGGAAAGACCCTGACTGCTCCACCCCTCATGGCGTAGTTACGGATGACTATGTGAGTCCTGCTTTGCTGTTGTAGGAGTGGGTATCCCTGCTATAGGGTACCGACAACGGGGATTACCCTTCTTCAAACTCCTAAAGCAACAAGATAAATTCGAGTGGACTACAGAAACCGTGGAAGCAACAAGATAAATCCTTGCTACAGGGTACCGACAGTGGCCCCCGGGCCCACCTCGGGAGAGGTGACGAACCCGCAGGTGGGGCCACTACTGTGTTTTGGCTCTGCATAACTTGAAGCCTCTAGCGTTAGGCTATGCATACTGCTGGAGTCTTGTCCGGCTTTGACCATCTATCGGGTTTTCCGCTGCCTCATCACATCACAACGGCTTACTGACTCGTGGTCCCCACATACAGTGGTACACCTAG
Organism: Panicum virgatum; assembly: GCF_016808335.1. NCBI lineage: Eukaryota > Viridiplantae > Streptophyta > Magnoliopsida > Poales > Poaceae > Panicum > Panicum virgatum. Next base: position 6,727,296 of record NC_053145.1, read on the forward strand.
TCACGCGAGCGACGCTAGGCATTGTTGCGGCCGGAGTAAACGGGGTATTTACCACTAGCACAGTTCCCGAAAAGTCTGGTCATGCCAGCGCTTTATGCGTGCACGTTCGCTCAGCTTTCACCTCGCTTCGCGCGCGGCGACGGTTCAGATCCCACCTTTTCACACCTTTGTGGTTACCCGCCCTCCCTGACAGGCGGGCCTGGGCCCCCTTGTCATGGACTAGGCGGTTAACACCAGGCGCGAGCGTCGCTTGGATTCCAGCGACGGTTCCGGGGCGCGCCGGTTGGGTCAGGCTTCATAAAGGGACGAACCGCATACTGCGGTTACTTTTCCACATTCACCTTCTTCCTTCCAAACCTTTGTGCCCCTTTGCCTTCGAGCCTTCTCGCCCCCTGCTCTCCTGCGTAGATTGCTCCCCACCTCCGTAGCGAGATGGCGTCCCTCGTTCGTCCCCGTCGCTTCCAGACTGAGGAGGAGCTGAACACGGTGCGCCGCCTGCTTGGGTGGAGTCCTCAGGAGACTGCCTGGGGGATTCGAGCAGGATCGGTTCCCCTCGGCGACCTGCGTGCTGGGGAATTCGTGCTGTTTGTCTTGCACATTTCCACCGGCTTGGGGCTGCCGATCTTCTCATTCTTTCTGCTGCTGCTGGAAGATTTCGGCCTCCAGCTTCAACATCTCACGCTGCACTCCATCCTCCTGACGGCCATCTTTGTCCACCTGTGCGAGATGTTCGTGGGGGTGCGGCCCTGCGTCATCCTCTTCCGCCACTTCTTCGTCCTGGTGAAGTCCGGGAAGGGCAAAGACGAAGTGGGGGCGTACTACTTCCAGACAAGGAGCGACCTACGGACGCCGTAAATCCCCGGGCTCACTTGTGGGAAGTGGGAGGATTGGCACAGGGAGTGGGTGATCGCCACCACCGAAGGCAACAAGCGCCTGGTCATGCCGACCGGGGGACCCACCTCCGACCGTCAGTCCTAGAGGGCCAAGCCGTCCCTGTTGTCGGAGTTCGACTCCGTTCTGAGCAAGATCAGGGTGCTGTCGGAGGGCGGCCTCACCTCACTGCACGTGCTCGGGGACTTCCTGAAGTGCCGGATCGCCCCTCTGAAGCAGCGGCCGCGTCCTGCCTGGAGCTTCACCGGGCCCCAAGACAGCAGCAGGACCCACCGCGGGGAGGACAGCGACCTGATCCAGGCAGCCTTGGAGGTCCTTGTGCGGGCGGTGACCGGGGAGATCTTCATCCCGGAGCACCTGATCCTTCTTCAGGGTGTCGTCCCCCTCTGTGAGGACTCACGCCTGAGGACCGCGGTGTTGGCTACCCTGCCGATCCTCGACGACGGTGGGCTGGCAGCGCGCCAGACTAGAGGCGACCCGGATCGTGGGATCCGGATCCCTGGTGCGTCCGGGGAACAGGCCGTGCCGCACTCCACGGGGTCCGGCCCTTTTGCCAAGGACAAGCAGGCCGCGGCTGGTAGCACCGCCACGAGCGGTCCCAGCCAGGCCCGGAGCAGATCCGGCAAGTGTTCGGGGGAAGTGGGCCGGCGTAGATTGCACCGCGGCGGTGGGACCCCAGTTATGGAGCCCGCCGCAAAGCGTCAGAGGACCGCAGAGGACGCGGGCCAGGGTAGCTCCCGGGCCCTCGGACCTCATGGGACCCCTAGAGTAGCCGCGCCGCCGCCACCACCGCCGGGAGATGCCTCCCCCCCGGCAGCAACAGCAGCCACTGGTTGCGCCTCCGCCGCCGCCTCGGGAGCAGCAGCAGCAATGGCAGCAACAACCACGGGGTGCGCCTCCGCCACCGCCTCGTTAGCAGCAGCAGCAGCAGCAGCAGCAAGGTGCGCCTCCACCGTCGCCTCGGGAGCAGCAGCAGCAAGGTGCGCCTCCGCCGCTGCCACGGGAGCAGCAGCAGCAAGGTGCGCCTCCGCCACCACCACGGGAGCAGCAGCAGCAGCAGTCGCTGAGCCTCCGTGGGCATTGGAGACCCGGTGCTTCGGGGTAAGTGTTCTTCCATTCACTCCCCTTATTCTCGGTGCTTCGCTTTTTGCTGAAGATTCCTTCTCTTTGTTTGCCAGGGTCTCTCGCCCAGGTAGCTCTTCCACCACTGCTGGCTCGTCAGCGGGGGTCCAGGCGACCGGGGCCTCGGCGCCCAACGCGGCGGCGGCGGCGGATGCGCCAACGCCAGGCGCAGCAACGCCCGACGCGGCGGCGGCGGATGCGTCAGTGCCAGGCGCAGCCACACCCGACGCGGTGGCCCCCGAGCCCCCAACTACAGAGGCAGTCGCGCCGACACCGGGCTTGGCGACGGCGATCACAGCGGCAGCGGGCGTGGCAACGGTGAGCACTGCGGTAGCGGGCGCGGCAACGGCGAGCACCTCAGTTCCTGAGGTCCCGACGCCTGTACCGGACGTCCCCTCCCCCAGCGCCCAATCTGCGGCAGAGGAAGAGCTAGAGGAGGTCTCTGGTAGGCGGCTCCTGCAGGATCCCCTGGAGGAGGAAGCAGCTCCCCTCCCCCAGGTGCTGGTCCGGGTCCGGCAGTCGATAGAGGAGGCGACCTCTACCGCCGAGGCGGCCTTCCGACGGGAGTGGGCTGCTCTGGAGAGCGAGCGCCAGCGCCTCGGCGACTGGCACACCTGCCTGGAGGGGCGCATGAAGGCCGAAGCCTCCCATGCTGCGCGTGTTCGGTCCGAACTCAAGGCCGACCTTGAGTCCTACCGAGCCAATCTTCGGAAGGTGTTCGACCGGGAGTTTGCGGTGGCAAGTCGGGAAAAGGCCCTGGCGCTGCGGGAGGATGCTTTTGCCAAGGAGGAGGCCAGCCTCGCGGCTCAGCAATCGGAGTTCGAGTCTCACAGCCATTGACTCGAGGTTCGCAAGTTGGAGCTCGACAAGCTCTCCGAGTCTCTGCACCAATGGCGCCAGGAGCTGCTAGAGACTACCAGCAAGCAGGCTGCTGCCGAGATGGAGCTCGAGGAGGATAAGAAGTCCCTTGCGAAGCGGGAATCCCACGCCACCAACATGGAGCTCCAGCTCGCGCGCCAGCGCGAGGCCCTCAAGTCCCTGAAGGAGTCGGCGGCGAAGAAGGAGGCCAAGCTCCAGGAGAGGACCCGCGAGGTGGAGGCGGCCCGGGCAGCACTGGAATCCCGAGTGCAGGAGGCGGTCCAGGAGGTGGTCCGAAAGCTGCAGGAGGACCAGCTCAGGGGGCCCAGTGGATCGTCGACTGGGCGAGCGAAGCAATCTCAGCACTGGTGCCACTTGGGATGAGTCCAATCCAAGTGGTAGAGCCGTCAGCTTCGATTGCTGACGCCCTCCCAGTGCTGAACTTTGCTTCAGACAGACTCTGGCATCTGGAGCCGATCCTTGCTGGCCAGCTTGAAGCCGAGGGCCGCGAGCTGATCCGGATGGTGGCGGAGCACATTCTGACCTGCCTTCGGAGCCACGACCCAGCCATCTCGCTAGCCCCCGTGGTCGATGGTCCAGTGGTGGAGACGGAGGCCTCTGCTTGAGAAAGTGTGAGGGACATCGTCAACTTCGCCGCTGCTTACTTCAAGTGGGAGCCTGCAGATCCCTGAGCTGGATATTGTACTTTTGTTTTTTGTATTATGTAAAAACATTGTACATGTTGAAACTTTAATAGAAGAAAATTTCAACTTAGTTGTTTGCCAGTTGTTCTGGTTTGCGGTATGCAGCACCCCGGCGCCCTGCCCCCCTGGTAGATAGGTTCAGTTGTTGGGACATATCTGCCATTGGAGCCGAAGAAGACACTCCGGACCCCCGTATGAGGTTGAGCAAGCGTCTTTGGGCATAGGTGTAGCATAAATTGCAACTCGAATGAGCAACTTATTCCCTGTATAGCAGAAAAAACTACAGACAGGAAAATCAAACTCGCTTGTATGGTAGTAATGATATTGCAACTTAGCTGTTTGACGCATGTAGAATCGATCCGTGATGTCTGCCTCAAAGCGAACGCTCCGGGCCCTCTGGGAGACAGGCTCAGTTGTTTTGAGTCTGTCTACCACAGAGACTGGACCTCGATCTGCATGAAGCCTTAAAGCGGATGCCGGGACCCCCCTGGTAGGTAGGCTCAATGGTTTGAGGCTAACTACCACCAGTCAAGGCTTAACCTGCGTACCACTCAAAGTCACAGCTTAGTAGCAGGCCCGCAGGACCTATTCTGGACCGGCCCCTAGGCTAGTACGAGGTCCGGAGCTCCGGATACACAGGTCCAGGCAGTTTAATGCTTGCTATAGAGTGGTGGAGTGTGTAGGCTTAGGGTGCGGAACCAAGCTAAGGCGCTACACAGGGCTCCAGACCACTCCAGGAAACAAACACGACTTTACCGGACCTGGCTCCGACGTTCCAGACCCCTCCTAGCAGTGGGTGAGGTCATTCTGTCGTACTCGATCCTTTGAGATATGGAGCTGGACCTGCCGTGTAGGACTTAGGAAGCCAACCCTTGAGCTAGAACGAGGTCCGGGCCCCTAATTACCCAGCTCCGGGTACTAGAGCACTCGTTACAGGGTGGTGGAGTGTGTAGGCTTTGGGTACGGAACCGGCTAAGCGGCTACACAGGACTCCAGACCACTCCAGGAAACAAGCACCCCCTCTCCAGAGCAGGTCCCTAAGGGTCCGGACCCCTCTCCCAGCGGCAAGGGGGTCCGGACCTGTACGGTAGTCCAGCAACTCAATACAGATCTTAGCTGTAGCGACCAGAGAGGAAGTCCGTGCGGGGGTTAGAAAGGTAAAAACTCGAGAATCGAAATGAGAAATAAAATTTTACACAAAGACAGAACTGGGAGGAAATCTTTCCTTTGCAACTTGATATACATGGCTTGCACGATGGATGCCAGAGGCCGGGTTTAAGAGGGCAGACCTCTACCGCTCTGGGCCGCGTGTTAATGCTAGCCGACGGTGCGATGGATGCTAGAGGCCGGGTTTACAGGGACGGACCCCCACCGCTCCGGGCTGCACGCTAATTCTATCTTATTACAAAGGAAAAATTCATTTCCCTGCTCTGCCTATGTGTAAAACTTACGCAGATGCTCAATATTCCATGGGTTGGGTAGCGGCACCCCATCTTCTGTGGCAAGGCGAACGCATCCGGGCCGGCATACTTCTGTAACCTTGAAGGGCCCCTCCCAGCTGGGGGAGAGTTTGTGGAGCCCTGCCCGGTTCAGGATCCGCCTCAGGACAAGGTCGCCAGCCCGGAGCTCCCTACTGTGCATGAACCGTTGATGATAGCGCCTGAGCGCCTGGTTGTAGCGTGCATTTCGGATTGCTGCTCGCCACCTTCGTTCGTCAACGAAGACCACATCGTCACGCCGCAGCTGTTCCTGCATGGATTCGTCAAAAGCCTGGACCCGTGGTGAGCCCAGGTGAATTTCCGGGGGAAGGCATGCTTCAGCCCCGTAGACCAGGAAGAATGCAGTCTCCCCGGTGGCTCGGCTGGGTGTGGTCCGGTTGCCCCATAGCACGCACGAAAGCTCATCAACCCATTTGGTACCATGCTTCTTCAAGCAGTTATAGGTGTGGGTCTTGAGTCCCCTAAGGATCTCTGCATTCACTCTCTCGACCTATCCATTGCTGCGGGGATGTGCCACGGACGCAAAGCATAGCTGGATGCCGATGTCCTCACAGTACTCTTGGAAGAGTCTGCTTTTGAATTGGGTCCCGTTGTCCGCTATGATGCTGTTTGGGATGCTAAATTTGCACACAATGGACTTGAGGAATGCGAATGCTGATTTTTTGCTGATGTTCACCACAGGGGTAACCTCCGGCCATTTTGTGAATTTGTCAATGGCGACGTAGAGGAATCGGTACCCGCCGACGGCCCGGGGGAACGGCCCCAGGATATCCACGCCCCATACGGCGAATGGCCATGAGGGCGGGATCATTTGCAGAGTTTGAACCGGTGTGTGTATTTGCTTTGCATGGAATTGGCATGCTTTGCAGGACTTTACCAGCTCAGCCGCATCTTGGAGTGCTGTCGGCCAGTAGAAGCCATGCCGAAAGGCCTTGCCAACAAGCGTGCGAGATGAGGAATGACTTCCACACTCACCTCCATGGATCTTCGCTAGCAACTCGCGGCCCTCTCCCTGGGAAATGCACCGCATGAGGATACCATTGGCCCCACAGCGGTAGAGATCCCCTTCTACCACCGCGTAGCGTTTAGCCAATCGTACTATGCGCTCAGCGGACACATCGTCATTAGGGAGGATATTGTCTTTCAGGTAGTCCCGGATCTCGGAGATCCATGCATCGGGAACTCCCTGAGCAGGTGGGAGTGGCTCTATGAGGTTTCCAGGATCCTCAGCAGAGCACACAACCCAGGGCGGGCACCACAGGTGGAATGCCGCCGGGACCGCTAGCTTCGAGGTGCTAGCTTGATCACCTTCACCCAGTTCGGAAAGCTGGGCGGTAGGTCTCAGCAGCCGTCTTTCGAAGACGCCCTCGGCCACGGGTGCCCAGGTAGATGCTCTCGCGGAGAGATCATCTGCTGCTGAGTTGAATTCGCGGGGAACATGTTGCAGTTCCAAGGCGTCGAAGTCCTTCTCGAGCTTCCTCATGTGGATGAGGTATGCCGCTAGCTGGGGATTGTTGCAGCTGCAATCCCCTCGGACCTGCTTGATGATTAGCTCAGAATCTCCCTTCACCAGAAGCTGCCGGACCCCGAGAGATAGGGCTTGTGTCAGGCCAAAGATTAGAGCTTCGTACTCCGCCATGTTGTTGGCGGCCTTGAACTCAAGGTGCACCATGTACTTCAGCTGATCTCTGTTTGGTTCAATGAGGACCACACCAGCTCGAGCCCACTTCTTGAGGACGGACCCATCAAAGAAGAGTGTCCAGTGGGGCTCGGTGAAGACTGGTGTCCTGACTTCCGGCTCCGGGGGTCCGTCATTGAGGTCCGAACCCCCAGAATTGCTTGGGGAAGGAGTCCATTCTGCTATGAAATCAGCCAGAATCTGGCTTTTAACTGCATGACGTGGCTAGAATTCTAGCTGGAACTCAGCCAACTCTGCTGCCCACTTGGCGATGTTGCCCGTGGCGTTGGAGTTGTGCAGGATCGCTCTTAGCAGGTAAGAGGTCACTACGACAACTCGGTGTGCCTGAAAGTAGTGGCGCAGTTTCCTGGACGCAATAAGTATAGCATAGATAAGCTAATGCATCTCAAGATACCTGGCCTTTGCCTTGTGGAGGACTTCGCTGATGTAGTAGACTGCCTTTTGGATGGTCCGGACCCTGGCGACTGGGTCCGGCTCGCCCTTGTCCACCATGTCAGGTCCTTGGGCCCCCAGCGGTTCTGGGATCCCACTGGGACGAGGCTCCTCCGGACCCCCTTGTCCGGGGTCCGGACCTTCAGACAGAGGAGTGGCTGCCGGACCCCCATGTCCGGGGTCCGGTTCACCATCCTTGGCTGGGGAGAACCTGGTGTCCCCCTGGCGAGCTTGCTCCGTCCTTTCGGTGACCAGCACCATGCTAACCGCCTCTGCAGACGCACCAAGATACAAAAACAACGTCTCACCTGGTTCTGGAGCCACCAATACTAGCAGTGAGGTGAGGTGTTGCTTCAGCTCCTGGAAGGCTTGTTCAGCCTCTTCAGTCCAAGAGAATGGACCGAACCTCCTCAATAGCTTGAAGAAGGGGAGGGCTGTAACACCCTAATTTAAATTTCAACATTTATTAATAAATTTAATTGGCTTCACTTAATTTTCTAAGGTTTATTATGTTTAGCCTTGCATTTAATCTAATTTTTGTTTCACAAGTAATTAAAATTTCTCTAAGTTTAAAAATTTGTTGTTGCATTCATGCTGGTGCATTGTTCTTTTTGTTTGAGTGCTAGGTTTGAATTCAAATTGGAATTTGAATTCAATTAGAATTTGAGTGTTTGTTTTAGAAATAGAATAGAAAAGGAAAAGAGAACCCAACCCAAAACAACCCAACCCAGCCCATCACCCTAACCAACCCAACCCGGCCGGCCCACTTCTCCCTCTACCCAGCCGGCCCAGCTTCTTTCCCCGCGCTGGCCCAGCGCCCTCCCCCGCGGCCCACTCAGCTCACCGCGCGCACGTCTCCGCTCAGCCGCACGCCCGCGCGCCCCTCTCCTCTCTCTGGCACACCGAGCCCGCTAGTCAGCGTTCCCTTCTTCCCCGTCTCCGCGCAGCGCAGCAACGACCCCGGGATCAGCGGCCGGGAATCTCACCGGATCCCTATCCGGGGCGTGGACGCCGAGATCTCCGGCGCCCCTCCTTTAAACCCCCACGACCCCTACGCCCCCTTTCCACCTCCCCACGCAGCCGCCATCCTAACCCTAGCGCACCAACCCGCGTTGCCTCACCCAGCGCCGCACCTCTGCGCCACCGCGGCCACGCCGCCCCGCCGCACCCCAGTCCACCACTAGCCGCGCCGCAGCTTCGCCAAGACCCCGTGACGCTCCTTGAGACCTCAGCTCCGAGGTTGCGCCACGCCCGCGCCGGGATTTCGACCCGAAGCCATCCCCGCCGGTGAGTCCGCTCCCGAGCAATTGCTCGCCGCCGTGGGATCTTGGACCCCTCTGACCCCTTGTTCTTCTCCCCAGTGACGCTGCGAGTCGAATCCTGCCGCCCCGACGCCCGGAGGACCACCGCAGCGCCCCTGTCCACGAACTCCGACCGACCGCCGCCGCTAACCTTCGCCGACGACCCACCTACGCCGCAACTCCGGCCACCACAACCTCTCGGTGAGCACAAGCACGGCCCTCTCTTTCTTTTGCACCAGATGTCATAGTCCGTAGTTCGCATCTGGGCCCGGAACAAGTACGCAGGCGAGCCGCGCCCGCGCAGCGCCGCCCGGCACTGCTGCACGCCCTACCAGGTTTCCCACGCGTCCTCTCGTACGCTTAGGCAAGTGCGCGTAGCGCTGCTCTTGCTCACTAGCCCAGCAACGAGGCCAATCTGGCCCCGGACCGCCGTTGCAGTCCGCGCCGGCGAGACTCGCCATGGCCCAGCGCCGCCGCCCATGCCCTCCTCGCGCCGAACCTCCATGTGCCCAGGTGTTGCCTCCAGTGGATCACGCATGGCGTGAGGAACCTCCTAGGCCAAATCGCGACTCAAACCGAACCCTGGAGAGCCGGATTGGCCGTCTCTGGCGACCCCTCCGCCGCGGGAGCCCTGTTCCCGGCGATTCCCGCCGCCGCCCCCGCGCCCGTTGGCCCTAGTCCGTTAGATCTGAAGTAGACGCACGAGATTAGAACCCACATCGATCAGATCTGGACCACTAGATCTCGATCCAGCGGCCTGAATCCACGCGTACCGGTTCGGCCTGGCAAATTTGATAAAGAGCCCCTGTATTTTATGGATATCAACCCGCAGTCCTGCTCAGTGATAAAGTATTCCCAAAAAGGCCCAGAACTTTACACGAAGCCCCCTGGTTTTTCTAGAAATAGAACCCGCCGTCCATAGCTGCTGTTTTTATGCGTTAGACCCTAGATTTATCCTTTAATTAGGTTTAAGCCCCTGAAACCTTAGTTTTCTTGCAGTTTAGTCCCTGAATCTCGTTTTTAGCCTAGATTATGCGTTTAAGCTCCGTTTTAGGCGTTCTTTATGTCCACGCGATCATTGTAACATGTAGAATAGTTTTAGACTAGTTTAGTGTGCTGTTCTTATGTATTGATGTACTGTTTCTTAGCTTTTGTTAATGTTTGCTTGTATGCTTATTGTGTGCCTTGTTTTTGGCCATGTGTTCGTGAGTAGACGTTGAGCTACCGGAGGAGCCCCAGTACCAGTGCCCGGAGCAGCAGTCTACTGAGCAGTTTGAGCAGCAGCCAGAGCAGTACGAGGAAGGCAAGTATAACATGAACAACCTATCACCTTTAATTACAATTTCATACTGCATTTTAATACTGTATGCCTATAAGGACTTTCCTAGCCACTTTATATCCTTTATATATATCCTTTGGGTTGCATTTTGGTTAGTTGTGCTAGGTGCCGCGCTATAACACATATGGTCCTTTTTAATTAATTTGATTAATGGTATATGCAACTTAATTCTGGGAGTGGCCCTCTGTGCTTCGTGCTTGGGTGGCTCACGTCTCGTTAAAATATGTTTTGTTAGAAACTTGGTTTAAGGGGCCAGCACGGTGCTTAGTGCTTGGTTGGCCACTCTCCATAAGGACCGGTTCATAGAGCGACAACCTGGGACAACAGCGCTACCACAAGACTGGAATGGGACGGTCTTGGCGTAATAATTAGGTCTTTTTGGTTTGGAGTAACTTACCTGCGGGGCAGGGGCGGTAAGCTTCTATGGCCCTCGTGCTGAGTGGCCTCGTCTATGCTTCGTGTCTTGACGCCCACTAGACCTGCTCCATAGTCGCCGATCCACCCTCGCGGTTACTCCTTACCAACGAGATTCTTTGTAAAGGCCTCGTAGTGAGTCGCTAGCCATCTCACCTAAGGAAGTGTGATGAACAATTGGCGTAGCTCACGACTTGTGGGTAAAGATGTGCAACCTATGCAGAGTGTAAAACTGGTATACTAGCCATGCTCACGGTCATGAGCGGCCCAGATCCTCTTTTTGATTAGTGGTGTTATCTCTTTCCGACGAGGGAGGTGACTCTCGGGGTTACCTTGGTGGTTTTGGTTTGGTTCTCAGTAGTTTCTTAATTAATTCTGTTGAATTACTATGTAACTGGGTTTATGGTAATTCGTCAACTCGTAGTAAATAGCTTTAATAAAATTTTGCCAACACTTAAAGGCTAATACAGTTGAGTCAGCCAACCTAGAGCCTCATAGTTTGTGTTATACTTATTGAGTACAAGTTGTGTACTCACTCTTGCCTCATCTCTACTTTTTCCTGGATACTCTACTGCTGCTCAGTTCCTGCCGACACGAGGGAGTTCGCTCAGTGCTACCAGGACTACGAGGACTTCTAGGCGTTCGTCTCCCAGTCGACGTCCCTGTGGCGCCCTGCTCAGATTCGGAGAGTTTTATCGTATTTGTACTTCGGTTCCGCTGTATCAGACATTTTTGTCATTAATGTAATAAATACTTTCGTATACGCTTTATTATGTCTTTTTCGTGATATGTGCTGTGATATACTATTCATTCTGTAGTATATACGTGTGACTTGATCCTGGCACATATATGATTGCTCGGTTTATGTACTTTTATAAATCGGGTGTTACAAGGTCCCTCTCAGCCAGCCTTGAAATGAAGCGGCTAACAGCGGCCAGTGATCCAGTAAGTTTCTGGACATCCTTGATGCGGCCAGGAGGCCTCATCACCTCGATCACCTTGATCTTGGCTGGGTTTGCCTCGATGCCTCGATGTGAGACCAGGAAACCCAACAGCTTCCCTGCCGAGACGCTGAAGATGCACTTCTCGGGATTCAAGCTTCGTGCGCGTGGCGCGCAGCCGGTCGAAGACGAGGGACATGTCCTCAACTAGTGTTGACCCTACCTCGGTCTTGACCACAATGTCATCAACATACACCTCAACAATATCTCTAATTAGATTACAGAAAGTTTTGTTCAAAGCTCGTACAAATGTGGGTAAGGCATTCCTCAGACCATATGGCATGACAATATAGCAATAAAGTCCATCTACTGTTACAAAAGCAATATGTTTCCTATCCTCTCTAGACATCTGAATCTGGTGGAAACCAGAGTATGCATCTAGGAAAGACAAAAGGTCGCACCCGGAGGTGGAGTCCACGATCTGATCGATACGTGGAAGAAGATAGGGGTCTCTAGGACATGCCTTGTTGAGGCTGGTGTAGTCGATGCACATCCGAAGCTTCCCGTTGGCCTTTGGGACGACGACCGGGTTGGCCAACCACTCGGGGTGGTGGACCTCCTCGATGAAGCCAGCTTGCAGCAGCTTGCGGACTTCTTCACGGATGAAGTTCTGCCGCTCCTCGGACTGCTTCCGAGGCTTCTGGCATACCGGCGTGGCGTCGGGGTAGATCCTCAGATGGTGCTCGATCACATCCCTAGGGATCCCGGGCATCTGTGACAGTTCCCAGGCGAATACGTCCACATTTGCTCGGAGGAGAGCGATGAGCGCGTCTTCCTATTTCTCCTCCAGGTTTCCCGCGATGCGGGTGGTCCTGGAGGAGTCCGCTGCGATCTGCACCATCTTCACAGGAACGTCGTCCGGATCAGACGGCTGAACCTTAGGTTCCTTTGCAGGCGCCCTGGCTTGCGAGGTGGATGGGTCCTCCTTGGAACGTGCAGCCTCTGCTGCCAGAGCATGCAGTCTCTCAACTACAGCGACGGCAGCGGTGCGGTCACCCCGCACGGTGAGGACACCGACAGGGGAAGGCATCTTCAGGGCCAAATACCCGTAATGGGCAATGGCCATGAAGCGGTAGAGAGCCGGCCAGCCAATGATGGCATTGAACGGGGGGTTCACCTCCGCAACATCGAAATGGACGCTCTCTGTGCGGAAATTCTCCTCGGTCCCGAACGTGACCGGCAGAGTGATGCTCCCCAGAGGGAACACCGGATGTGGGCCACTCCGGAGAATTGGCGAGAGGGAGTCAGCTTGGACTCCGGGATCTGTAGCTGCTTGAACGCTGCATAGCTGATGACGTTGAGGCTGGCCCCACCGTCTATCAGCACAAGATAGAGCCTGATGTTGGCTATGACAGGGGCGGTGACTAGAGGTAGTACACCGGCCCCGGCAGTTCGATGGCCCGAAAGAGATGGTGGTGTTCATCCACCTGTGGTGCGGCGCCGCCTTCGGGACCCCCCGGCTTCACCGAAAGGACCTCTCGGCGAAGGGTCTTCACGTCCCGCCGGGAGACAAGCTCCCAGCTTCCGCCGTACATTACGTACAGCTTCTTGCGGCGCTCCTCATTGTCGGAGTCGGAGTTGTCATGGCGGTAAACGCCCTTTAGCTCCTTAGCGGGGGATTGGTACCCCAGCTCCTTTTCCCCGGCAGCGGTCTCGCTGTCGGAGGCTTTTTCCTTGCCAGACCGCTGGCGAGAAGGGGATGAGCCGTCCTTGGAGGACTGCTTATGCCGCACACTGACCTGCTTCGCGTGTTTCTGGATCTCACGGCAGTCAGCGGCGCTGTGGCGAGCGGTGGGATGCACTGGGCTTGAACCTCCGCTGCCACCTTGCGGGCGTGGGCGTTTGCCATGCGCATTCTGGCCCCCAGCCACTGCCGCAGCATCTGGTGCCACCGCTGCAGCGACTGGACCGCCGGGATGTGGCTCCCCGCGACTCCGGTTCTTGTTCTTCTTTTTCTTGCCACCGCCCTGGGCGGTAGCCCCGGAGCCACCAGCCTTGGCGTCTCCGTCTTGGGGGGCTGAGTGCCATGCGCGGCCCTCAGCGGCCCTGGCACACTTGTCTGCCAGGGAGAAAAGCGTGGTAACGCTTTCCACCTCGTGCGTCGCCAGCTTCTCGAGCATCTTCTCATCACGTACCCCCTGGCGGAAAGCAGTGATAATAGATGCATCAGAGATATGAGGAATGGTACCCCGTACCTTGGTGAAGCGCGAGATGAATGCCCGGTGCGTCTCTCCGGGTTTCTGCCTCATGATGTGGAGGTGAGCCTCCACACCATGCTGCTGGTATGCACTGGTGAAGTTCGCAGTGAACCTCGCACAGAGCTCCTCCCAGGACTGAATCGTCACAGGAGTGAGGTTCATGAGCCAAGTCCGGGCTGGCCCAATCAAGGCTACAATGAAAGTAGCTCGCCATGACGGCATCGTTACCACCAGTTGCTGTGATGGCGGTAACGTACACCTGCAGGAATTCCGACGAGTTAGTGGTACCGTCGTACTTCTCCGGCAGGTGCGGGCGGAACTTGGACAACCATGCCACCGCGCGGAGGTGATCCACCAGCGCAGTGCAGTGCAACCCACCCCAGCCACCGGGGTGCCCGCCTGTATCCGGGTGTTTACCGGTGGCTTGGGTGCCGCTATATCCAAGTCGGCATTAAGGTTGCGGCCCTCAATGTTGAGGCGGCGCTCTCGCGCCCTCTCCACGGAGATGCGGGCGTACTCACCCGCACACCTGCGATTGAGCTCCGCCTGCAGGTCTTCCGTTCGTGCACCCCTCACGGTGGGGGAGCGTACGGATGCCGACACACCGCCCTGGCGCCGGTGGTAGGGTACCACCGCATTGCCAGGCGGAGGTCGTTGCCCAGTCCTTGCAGAATTAGGGGAGGCCTGAGCAACTGGAGGAGACAGTCAACGTCATCCCGCCACTGCCTCAGGGTGTCTGGCGAGGCTGCAGCAGCCGGAGGGTTGCGAAGCAACTCCCTAGCCGCCGCTCGCAGCTTGTGAGGGGGCCCTTGATGGGCGCCCTGACTCTTGCCGACGTGCAGCGCGCGCCGCCGCCGATGGTGACTGCTCCACGGGCATGGTTGCCCCTGGAGCAGGAAGGCGAGAGGCGCGTGGTGCGGATGATGCCACACCCTCCGTCATCTCCATGTCTTCATCGTGGTGGGAGTGCTCAATCACCCGAACCATGGAGACGAGTAAGAGATGAACTAAAACCAGCTAAATCCCCCTACCTGGCCAAATGTCGTGGAGTGGAAACCCACAGCCGGGTGGCGTAATGCACCCGCCTAAGCCCAGAGGGTGAGTACTCGGGGGTTAGCTAGGACTAGTTCGATCTCGCGGGAAGAACACGATGAACAAAGCAGGTTTAGAGTGGTTCGGGCCGCCGGAGCGTAATACCCTACGTCCACTGTGTGTTGTATTGCTTGTCTTCCCTTAGTCTCGAGAGAGTCTGAGAGAGCTTGGGAGAGCCTAGTGCTGAGTCCATCATGAGTCTGTCTATCTGTAGCGAGCGCCTCCCTTTTATATCTCAAGGGAGGCGCGTACATGGCCGTTGGGTCCCCGACAGGTGGGCCCAATCGATGTAGTATAAAATACATACTGTTCATACATTATGGCGTTGCAGGCGAAGGAGATCTCATTCCTAGATTTCCTTGCCTGCCCACGGGATTCCTCCGTCCAGCATATCCATGCCCTGTCTTGTCGAGACGGCACCAGGGCGTAGCTTGCGGCGTTGCCTGCAGCATGGCTGAACGGGCCGTGTAGCTTGCGGCGTAGGCGGTATGATGGAAAAGTGCCGTGCCGTCGTATCCAATTAATGCGGCAGACGGGCTCTGCACGGATGCAGCATAGGCGGTTGCACTGTTTACCTCAGTAATACACGGCCTACAGTGAGACCTGACAAAGGCTAACCCTCGGCTGTTGGCTCGGAGCTTCCCCTCCTCAGGGACACGTGGCATCACCGGACTCGTCCCAGAGCGGGGAGCGGGTCTGGGGCCGTTGGCCTAGTGAGGAAAGAGCCTGATCCATGGGACCTGGCTGCTCCGCCCCTCATGGCGTAGTTACGGATGACTACCCGAGTCCTGCCTTGCTGCAGTAGGAGTGGGTATCCCTGCTATAGGGTACTGACAACGGAGATTACCCTTCTTCAAACTCCTAAAGCAACAAGATAAATTCGAGTGGACTACAGAAGCCGTGGAAGCACTCGAGAATCTCAAGCATCATCTCTAGTCACCACTGATTCTAACAGCTCCACTACCCGGTGAGGAATTACTCCTTTACATCGCTGCGACTACCCATGTAGTCAGTACAGCGATAGTAGTCGAACGTCCGGAGGAAGGCCACGCTTACGGTGTTCAGAGACTAGTCTACTTCATCAGCG
The DNA here is from genome assembly GCF_016808335.1 of Panicum virgatum. Taxonomy (NCBI): domain Eukaryota; kingdom Viridiplantae; phylum Streptophyta; class Magnoliopsida; order Poales; family Poaceae; genus Panicum; species Panicum virgatum. The sequence continues at coordinate 6,742,933 of NC_053145.1, forward strand.
AAGTACTCTCTGAATCAAAGGTTAGATATCCATCAATTCAAAAACTTCTGTATGGAATTCTAATCACCTCCAGAAAGCTCCGGCATTACTTCGACGAATACAAGATCTCAGTCACAACTGACTTCCCATTGGGGGATATACTCCACAATCGGGATGCCACTGGATGAATCCCAAAGTGGGCAGTTGAACTGGGAGCTTTGGAAATCAACTTCAAGCCAAGAACAGCAATCAAGTCACAGGCACTAGTTGACTTCTTGGCTGAATGGCGGGAAAATCAAATTCCAGCACCCCAGAACATTCCAGAGCATTGGGTGATGTACTTCGATGGCTCACTCAAGATCGATGGAGGCGGCGCAGGAGTTTTGTTCATCTCCCCCAAGGGAGAACAATTGAAGTATGTTTTCCAAATCTTGTTCAAGGTCTCCAACAATGAAGCTGACTACAAGGCATTGCTACACGGCCTCCGACTAGCAGTATCTCTCGGCATCAAGCGACTACTTGTTTACGGCGATTCTCTACTCGTCGTTCAACAAGTCAATAAAGAATGGGACATCAACAAGGATACAATAGACCCATACGTTGCAAAAATCAGAAAGCTCGAAAACAAGTTCTCAGGATTAGAAATCCACCACGTCGATCGCAACAACAACGTGGGAGCTGATGTCCTCTCCAAACTTGGGTCCACTCGAGCAGCTGTTCCACCAGGAGTTTTTGTCCATGAACTTCACCACCCATCAGTCAAGGAACAAAGCCAACAAGCCACTGACATGGAGGCCCCAACCACACTCAGAGAAGTGCTGATGATTGAAGAAGATTGGCGGACTCAGTTTATCGACTTCATCAAGGAGTTCAAGCTTCCACCACATGTTGATCGTAAAAGCGCTAAAGCTGCCCGCATCACCAGGCGCAGCAAGGGTTTGGTCCTCATCGGCGACAACCTATACAAGCGCTCTACTTCAGGCATTCTCATGAAGTGCGTTACCCTTGAAGAAGGCAAAGACATCCTCCGAGAAATACACAAAGGAGTTTGCGGCAATCACGCTGCATCAAGGACACTAGTCGGCAAGGCGTATAGGTCAGGATTCTTCTGGCCAACAGCTGTATCGGACGCAGGAGACCTGGTCAGATGGTGTCCTGGCTGCCAATTCTTCGGTAAGAAGACTCATGTCCCAGCACATAACTTGGTAACAATTCCTCCATCATGGTCGTTTGCCTGTTGGAGTTTGGACATGATCGGACCATTAACCGTCGCTCTAGGAGGATTCAATCATGTGCTGGTAGCAATCGACAAGTTCACCAAGTGGATCGAGTACAAGCCCATTGTCAAGATCTCATCAGATAGAGCAGTGGACTTCATCTCTGACATTATCCATCGGTTTAGTTTTCCTCACACCATTATTACAGATCTTGGCTCCAACTTCACGTCACAATCTTTTTGGGATTTCTGTGACAACTCCTGCATTGAGGTCAAATATGCTTCAGTAGCTTATCCTCAGGCAAATGGATAAGTTGAGCGCATCAATGGTTTAGTACTCGATGGCTTGAAGAAAAGACTCTATGATGCCAACACCAAGAAAGGTGGCAAATGGATTCAAGAACTACCTCATATAGTCTGGGGGCTGCGAACCCAGCCTAGCAAAGCAACTGGATAATCTCCTTTCTTCCTTACCTATGGGTCAGAGGCTATACTACCCGCTGATATCATGTGGATATCCCCAAGAGTAGAAGCCTATCAAAAAGGATAAGCAGATGAAGCTCGACAACTGGAGTTAGATTCAGTCGAAGAGGCAAGAGTCAATGCCTTAACTCAATCAGCTAGATATCTTCAAGGAGTCAGACACTATCATAATCACAACGTCCAGCAAAGATCCTTCAACATTGGAGATCTAGTACTTCGCCGAATTCAGGATGAGACAGGACTGCACAAGTTAAATTCCAGATGGGAGGGTCCATTCATCATAACCAAGGTTACAAGACTAGGATCATACAGAATCACTGATGCAGATGGCAATGAGGTACCGAATTGCTGGAACATCGAGCACCTTGATCCAAGCAATCTAGTTTTGTCAGTTGATTTCTTTAATGAAGCAAGGGTCCTTAATGGCATATCGACTACATTAAAGGCAATTTGACAGCATCACCAGTTCAGGATAAGCTTACATAGTTTTCCATCAGAACAACTACACAAGCCGCATCCTTTCCCTTAAAGGGCACAACCTACTCGCCTAGCTCAAGAAGGTGAATGGATACCTTCCCTAGTTGTCCATTTTGGGTAACTCAACGGATTTCATTCTAACAGGTCAACTATGAGGAACTCCAGCATTGCTGTAAATGCAATACTACTACATTTTGTCTATCTTGGGCAATCCGACGGGGTTCGCCCTAATTGGTCAATCTTAGTAGTTACTCCAGTCTACAAGTTAGACATCTTACTCGCCTCGCTCGAGTAAGTTTCGGATATCTTTCTGGCATTTACATCTTGGACAACCCGACGGGGTTCGTACCTAACAGTTTTGCCTTAAGGAGTGCTCCAGTCCTTGGTTAAAGGACACCTTACTCGCCTTGCTCGAGTAAGCCTTGGATATCCCTATGACATTTACGTTTTGGGCAACCCGACGGGATTCGTACCTAACAGTTTTGTCTTACAAATTACTCCAGTCCTTGGTAAGGACACACTACTCACTTGCTCGAGTAGTTTATGGATACCTTTACAAGTTTCTCAAATCGGGTAGTCTGACGGGACTCACCCTAAATGATTAACTTGAAGGATTACTCCATTCAAGTATTCTACTCGATTAGTTCATATTTATCCTACGGTATCAGATCATGCTTCTGAAGACACACCAACAGGATATGAATTATGGACAACGACAAGAATCCAATGAAGATTATAAAAGTTGTTACAAGCAGTCTACTCTGCCATGTTTTTCAGAATTTCCTCCGCAATCACTTCTGATTCCTTACAATACTCTCGGAATTTCTCATCAGAGCAACTGGGAGCTATTCCTTTAGCTATCGGAGCTAAATTAAACTGAGGCAAGTATGACTTGACAACTCCTATCATGTGGGTTAGATAATTCTTGGAAGTAGTCGTCATAACATCAAAAATTTTCTGGGGAGCTTCTTCCAAATGCTCCACCAAGGACTTGCTACTTGACGACTCTTCTTCAGTATCAACCACATCCACAAGAGCTTGAGTTGCTGCTATTAGTCGAGTATGGTCTTCCGGAGAACCTGATGGGAAGATATCTCAGAAATTGATATGACAAAGCAAAATCAAGACAAAAGATCGAGTGCTTACAGGCTTGGGCAGTCTGCAATTGCTTCTGAAGCTTGGAATTTTCCTCTTGAAGCTTTGATCTTTCTTCTTCAAGGTTCTTAATCTGGTGCTTCATGTCACAAACCTCCAGATGATGATGCTGACTTGCTTCATAAAGTTTGTTCCAAGCAGCAAGGGCTTCATCCAATCGTTTGGCAATCATGGCCTTTTGCTCCTCTAAGATCTTTCGATTGTCTATAGTCTTATATAAAGCATGGGACTTCAAGAAAGATCGATTGGCTACATCCTGAGACATACAAGGCGAATATGGTCAGACATCATCAACTACTCGACGAAGACTAGTCGTGGCAGAAGACTCACCTTGGTAAATTTAAAGCTCCACTGCATATATTCTGTTAGTTTCTTCATGTTGTCTAGAGACAACAGTGGATCATTAAATAGTTCCTTTCCCAACTCTTCCTGGGCTGACTGATGCATAGACTGGAATAGTACCAGTCGAACGGAAGGACCTTTTGACCCTTCTGCTCCACTACTCCCAGACCCACCAGCATTGGAGGCTCCTTCAGCAGCAGCTAGAGTATGTTCAGGTGCTTCAAGGGTTGGCTCGCTTGGCTTTTCAGCTGTGTCTGTACTGGGCAAACTGGCAGCTGGGGTTTCGATCAACCCAATTACAGGGGACTCGGGGGCTGATCGACTAGTTCCCTCTTAACCACTCGACGCCCAGTTACGGAAGTCTTGGACTTGATTCTTCTCATACGCCGGAAGATGTTGGACCCTAGCCAAGCAGGATTCTGAATAAGAAAGCTGAGGCAACAAGGATAAAATCAACAAAATATTATATACTTACTGGCCGGCATGAAGACGAGGAACTTTTCTCTGCAACATTGATCCGGGAGTCGCCTTCTGTTTCTTGCTGTCATCAGAATCAGCATTTACAGAAGTCGGTGGCATGCAATACCAGGATTTATAATTTTTCTGCAGAAAAAAGGCCAAGAATTAGTCAAAAGATAAAAAATGGTTAACTACAAGTACTCGACATGGTATCCAAAACACGTACCCAAGCATTCTCGGGAGGATTCAGTGCCGAGAAGAGTGTTGGAAGCGTCAGCATCTCTTGATTACTTCAGACTGAGCCATTGGCTTTGGTGACATCCTAGTGGGATCCTACGTGCCTTCATATCTAAAGGCAGGATGCTTTCGCAGCTGGAGAGGCTGCGTCCGGCGACCGATAAATGAGAAGAACACATGATCTCCAGTTACTCCCTTTTTCTTAATAATGGCAATCGCACGAAGAATGGCTTCAACTTGCTTGCCACCAGGTCCTCTACTCGACCAGCTCTCCTGGACTTGGGGGGCACCAGCAGTCCTTTCTGGAAGTGGGGATTCAAAATTCCCAACATGGAACCAGAACTTCTTCCATCGGCCCCTTTACACGCTGGATCATAAGCCAAGTACTCGCCTTGGTTCTCAGGGCGGAGTACCAATTCACATCCCCCGACGACGGCGGGATTGGTGGCATTTGGGATTGGAAAAAGGAAGAAGAAATGTTGGAAAAGGTGGAAATGGGGGAGAATTCCAAGGAAAGCCTCACATAAATGAGTGAAAATTGAAAGATGCAAGATGGATTGGGGAGTGAGATGGTGTAATTGAATTCCCCAAAACTGAAGAAGTCTATAGAAAAATTCTGACACGGAAAGAGTGAGACCACATTCTACAAAATCGCGAAACATAATGGTGTCAAGGGTACCTTCCATGGGGTAATCTTCTCCTTCACCAGCGCGCCACTGGCTTACGCCCTGCTCTTGGAGGAGACCCATACTCTCCAACTCCCAGACCAGTGATTCAGACATCTTGCTTTTACGCCAATCTGTGGACATATTGGCGATCGTTTCCTCTTCAATCTTGGACTTGTTCTTCTTGGGAGCCATCTCACAGTCACGAGTTTTAGCTCGGGGGCTACGAGAGGGGCTTTCGGATTTTGATTGAGAAGAGGAAAATGTGAATCTGAGTTTGACGGCGGCCAGGAGTTCAAGGGGTAAAACCCTTGGAAGTTTTCAACTGGCTTTATACGGTCTTCAGGGGTAATTTTGTGAATATTTGAAATGCCAACGGATTCTTTCCTTCTCAGGGAAGTTTTCAGTTTTTGCCACGAGTTTATATTGATTCTTAAATCTAAATGGAGGGATTTAAATTCAAGGCTCGGGGGCTGCGGAATATATGTATCAGAGATTTATTTTTCAATTTTTTTTGGAAAATAGACTGAAGTGACCCTCAGCCTGATTCTGCGATTCAACCTAAGGCTCGGGGGCTACTCCATATGGAGCGCGAGTACTTCGCGCACCATATATGATCAAAATTTCGGGGCTTGAGCACCTCACAGCCTACTCTCAAAATGTTGAGTTCATTTTCTCTCTAAACTCTCAAAATTCCAACTCTAAATGTTGAGAGTTTAGGGGGAAAATGAACTCCAGCAGGATTGCTAAATGGGCTCCTATTTTAAATGTGCTCTCAAATTAGCACCCCAAGTCCCTAGGAATAGGAGAGTCCAATCCAGACTCCTATCCCTCCCGTGCACGCGCTGCCCCCCATGCGCCGCCCCGCCGGCGCGCCGTCAACGGGACGCCGAGTCCCCGTCAGCAACACGCGTTGAAGTGCGCACGACCTGTCAGACCCGGGGCAACGGGACTCTTATAGGCATAGAATGTTCTAGAGTAAGGGATAGCTCATGGATGTACCTTACCTCTTTTGTAACTACTCGGATAGGCGTAGAACTAGCTGCAGTACAAAGGAAACTACCCGATCGTGTTGTAGTAGGACTCCAACAGTACTCGGCTAGGATTTTTCATGTAACCCTGTCCCCCCGGATATATAAGGGCGGGCAGGGACCCCCTCCAAACAATCATCTACACCTAAGGCAATACAAACCACCACACAGGACGTAGGGTATTACACAACTCGCGGCCCGAACCTGTCTAAATCTTTATGTTCCTTGCACCATCGAGTTCCAGATCCGTCGATCCCTACCCACAAACCCTACTGCTAAGGGTATCCCTGAGCAGGCTTGGCGGTAAACACCGACACGACCCCCATCAACCCGCAGCTGTGGTAGCAGCACCCACCGGGGTGAGCCGGTGCCTGCGCCTCCACCTCATCGCCAAGAAGTGGCTAGCTGCGCCTGCAGACGCCCGCCTTCTCCGGCCTCTCCCTCGGCGACTCCATCTGGTCCACGACCATCGGCGCCAACCGCCGCAACGCCTCCTAGCCCGACTGCCGACCTCTTTGTATCCCCGTCGCCTCCCCACATGGAGCAGTCGCAGCCTCCACCACGTAAGGGACAGCCAGCGCCGCCTCCAACAACCCGCCCCCTTCCTGACATGGACCAGAGGCCTTCCAATTCTCATGGAGGCATCTCCGGTGGCGTGCGCCCTCCACTACCAACAGTGGGTAACCCGGCGAAGACCCATCGTCGAGCCAGCTTCGCTGCCTACTGCCAATCCTTCCAACTCCGTACTTCCTCATCGCCAAGAAGTGCCAACTCTAGCCTTCCTCGCCGCCAAGAAGTGCCCAACTCCGGCCTTCCTCATCGCCAAGAAGTGCCCCACTCCGGCCTTCCACGTCGCCAAGAAGTTCCCAACTCCATCCTGCCTCGCCGCCATGAACTCCAGGACCAGATCCAGCCACTCCGCCACGGTGTCGGCGTCGGGGTTGAACTCCACACCGCGCACCAGGCGGCCGGCATCATCGTCGCCAGTGTAGACCCACGCCAGGTGGGGGTGAGCCTAAAGCAGAGCAATGCGGCAGCGGAAGAAGCCCGCGGCCACCATGGTCACGGTAACGCCCACTGCCCGAAGTGAATTGATCCACTCCAGTATCAGCGACCACACCGCTGCCATCACCGGCAGCTCGGACCACCGGGCATTGCTCACCGGCAGACCTTGAGGAAGACAAAGGCACGGGGAGGGGTTGTCCACCTCCATGTACAGCCACTGCCGCTCCCAGTTCTTCCACTTGTCCCGCCGAACAAGGGGAAGGAAGTCGGCGCCACGCCGCCTGAATAAGACCCTGCCGACGGTGCGGTGTTGCGGGGCAGCACCGGCGCCGGGGGAGACAGTGGGAGACCGCACCAAGATGAAGAAGTGGCAGAGGAGAGCCACCAACAGGATCACTCCCATGAATGCCTCGCACACATGCGCAAAAAGCGCCAGCGTGAGGATGTCGTTGGGGGTGAGATGTACCATGTGGAGGCCGAATTCCTCCAGTGTCGCCATGAAGAACGGCGAGAAAGGAGGAACCAGCCCCACCAAGAGGAAGGGGGTGAAGGTCACCACGTCCCGAGCATGGCGGAGCACCAGGAAGGCTTCGCCCCGGTGCAGCACGGTGCCCGCCGGCACCGGCTTCTCCGACACCTCGACGGCGATGTTGTCGTCGGCCGCAGAGGGGGCGAAGTCAAGGACGCGAGGGCCGCTCGCCAGCGCGCCCCGGTGAGCCATGGCGAAAGCTTGGAGAGCTGAAGGCAAGAGCAAGGAAGGAGAAGAGTCCGAGGGCGAAGAGAGCTTAAGCGGCCAGGTATGCCCTCCCTTCCGCTTATATACTTATGGGTGGGGGATGGCGATTCGGCAGGAGGATTAGTTATCGTGGCACGTCGTCTCCCCCAACGGATTCGGCACGACCCCCCACGATGACGACGTGGGAAGTTGAACGGCCGCAACATTAACGGGGCTCTTGGCCCCACCACCAATCCACTCCGCGGGTTGACGGTGGGCCCGGGGGCTACTGTCAGCTTAATGGGAACGGGAGTACCCATAACCCTGGACCCATGCGCGATTAAGGAGGAGGGGACCCACCAGTTGCGTCAGCCGGTAACATCAGTCAAGCGAAGCTATGGGCCCTCGCCCTGAGCAACCGTCCACGGAGGTGGGCGCCCACATGGAGCGGGTCGGGCCCGACCCAGTGTGTGAAGCCCGGGAAGGACGTTTCCTTCCCCTCGAAGACACCCGCTTGGTAAAAAGATTTTTTACCAGGCTGTTACGGCGCCCAGCCGCTGCGCACGGTGCAGAGCACGAGGGGGCGCGCAGCTTCCCCGTAAGAACATCATGATTACGGGGATGCCGTGCGCTCAGAAGATAAGATGATAGGTGGCGGATAGCTTATCCATGAGCTACTCGTCCCATCGGCTTGAAGATGAACGGTGGTTGGGACCCACCGTCGTTTACCGCGCCCCTATCGCGGTAAAACCGGAGCCACCCCGGGCGACGCCCCGGGGTTGACCAAAGTCACCTTGGACCAGGAGGGTCCGTGGGGTGACCCCGGAAACCACTACACGGTTGCCTCGGGCCACCCCGGATGTCCCCCGGGACGTCACAGGGCACGAGGGCCAGCCGATTAGCCCCGGATCACCCCAGGATGTGGGGGTCCACTCGACAGTGTCTACGGCCATCCCGGGACACCCCGGGATGCCCCGAGGTCACCCCGGAGCGCCTTTAACACTGGCGGGTCCCCCAGAGCCTGCTACAGCGGGTCCGACAAGCCGCCTGCCCACCTGACAAGGGCAGGACAGGCTGTAAGACGGTGCCCGATATGCAAAGGGTGCGTTCACACAAGTTAGAGAGGAACAGAGAAGTTAGTTGTAGTCTATAAATAGAAAGGTCCTAGGACATGTGAAGGGACCGCTCTTTCGGTACCTGACTCATACATTCCGGGCTTGGGCTCCCCAATTCGGGATCAGCAAAGAACTAATCACAACACATAGGACGTAGGGTATTACGCCTCCGGGCGGCCTGAACCTGTCTAAAAACCACCATCTCAAATCGCTTCCGTAAAGGAGATCCTTGCGTGGTTTACACCCCTGGCCCAATCTCTAAACAGAGTTCCCTCGAATCCCTGCTAGCGGTACTCGCCCATCGTCAGCGGACCTGGGGTCGTGGCCCTAGTTGTGGCCCAGTAAAAACCCAAGTAGCACTTCAGTTTTAGGCCCAAAATGAGGTGGTAGTAGGGCAAAAACCTCAGCAGCCCAGTCGAGCAGCGCACGCAAGCAGAAGCCCCAGCAGAGCAGGTCAGCAGGCGCAACCCCTACACGCGCGGCGGTGCCGGCACGACTCCTGCCCGCGAGCGCAGGCGTGCAGCAGCCAGCAGCGCACGGGCGGCCGCACGGGCACGGCAAGCCCTGACGCCCTTTTGCCGCCAGGCCGGCTGCCGCTGCCTGCGCCCTGCGCAGCATCATCCACCGCCGGCCGCGGAGCTATTGGCCTGTCACCGGCTCGCCGCTCGCCCATCGTCGCCTCGTCGGCAGGAGCCATCAGTGATTCCTGATTCGGTTCCCCTTTTTCTTAGGTGTTTATCTTCACGTGTTCTAATTTCTATTCAATTTCATTAATTGGAATATTAAATTGAAAGATGAAGAGGACAGGAATTTTAGCATCTTATTTCCCTCGTATTTCTATCACACAACTGAATGAAATCGATGAGCACCCTGCACTTCCAGTGCCCGAACAAACAACGGATCCATCTGAGTCTCCTACACCACCATCTCAAGGTACAGAACAAGAAACAATTGGGACTAGATAACCAGTACCAGAGTTCTTATGGTATGTTATATTCAAATTATCTAAAAAATCTTACCTGTTTAATTTATTTTGTTATATTTTTATTTACATTTTCATCTTGTCCATGTCTAGATGTTACTAATAAGGAAATGCTAGATGTGACCGTGGATGCAACAAATCATCACTAGGTTTTTATTTTTGCGTGTTCCCTTCTATTGTTAACTTTTGTATCACGCTATTGTAGAAATTTCTCAATCTGAAACTTTTACTGTATACTTACTATTACTTTATAGTTCATTATCATGTTATATATGCGGTATTTTTGGCCGCCGAATTTTGGCCGTTGAATTTTGGCTGTCTTGATCAAATGCTGAGTCCGCCACTGCTGCCGCGGAGATGACTGACTAGTGAGTAATGAGGAGTTGAGGACGGACGGACGACGACACTTGAATTTGTTTCCAGAGTGGCAATTGGCAACGCAAACGTGAAGGGAACAGGTCCAGAGCGGTAACGGTAACAGTGCCGACAATTACTTGTTTTGTTTGGTTGAAAGAAAGGTAATGGGAAAGGAAGATATCGGAGCCACCCCGGACGTATGGCAATCCGTTGCCGTCCAAATCGGACATAATCTGAAGCCCCATATTGCCAATTCTCATCGGAGATGAAATAAACAGAAAACAACGTTATCCGTTCACTCTGTGATCCGATCGCCCCAACCAAACATCATCTCATCTCTTATTTGCTCCACCGACTCTAGAACTATTTAGATATATCAAATATAATTTATTTATAAAAGAGTAAAATGTTTCACCAGTCCCTAAACGTGTTCGACTGTGTCATACCGGTCCCTAAACTCGTAAATCGATCGTTTAAGTCCTCAAACTTGTTTGGCTGTGTCGTTCCGGTCCCTAAACTTATAAATCATCTGTTTAGATCCTCAAACTTGTCCAGTCGTGTTATCCCAGTTCCTAAATTTAGTTTTGAGTCTCATCTAAATCCAAACCGGACGATCTAAAACCTCTATATCAAAAATTAATTTATAACTTTTTCATATGATCTCGAATGAAGACAAATTTTATATCAAAATATTATCACTCGACGCAATCTACAACTTTGCAGTTAGAGTCCCAAAATTTAATTTAACTTTTAAATTTCAAAATCTATGAACTTAAAATAATATTTTGAGACTCTAAACAGTTTTAATTCAAAAATATTTCAACTACAAAATTGTAGATTACGTCGAGGGCTACCATTTTGATATAAAATTTATTTTCATTCAAGTTCATTTGAAAAATTTATGAATTATTTTTTGATATATAGATTTTAGATCGCCTTGTTTTGACTTTTATAAGACTCAAAATTAAGTTTAGGGACCAGACTGACATAATTGAACAAATTTGAGGACATAAATGTTTAATTTTCTAGTTTAGAGACCGAGATGACACAATGAAACAAGTTTATGGACCGAGATAACACAGATGGACAAGTTTGAGGACCTGAACGATCGATTTGTGAGTTTAGGAACCGGGATGACACAACGACAAGTGTAGGGACCGGTCATGGACTTTACTCTTTATAAAACTTCTTGCACAGATGGCTGCTAATTCGTGAAACGAATCTAATGAGCTTAATTAATTCATGATTTCCTATAAAAATGCTACAGTAACCATCCACTAATTATGGTGTCGTGGTGTGGCAAACCACAGTCAGGTGGCGGAATGCACCCGCCTAAGCCCAGAGGGTGAGTACTCGGGGGTTAGCTAGCGACCAGTTCGATCTCGCTCAAGAACACGATGAACACCAAGGGTTTAGAGTGATTCGGGCCGCCGGAGCGTAATACCCTACGCCCACTATGTGTTGTATTGCCTTGCCTCGAGAGAGTCTGCGAGAGCTTGGGCGAGCCAGAGTGTGTGATCTAGGGAGCTTGTCCTGTACAGCGAGCGTCTCCCTTTTATATCTCAAGGGAGGCGCGTACATGGCTGCTGGGTCCCCGACAGGTGGGCCCAACGATGTAGTATAAAATAACATATTGTTCATACATTATGACATCGCAGTCAAAGGAGATCTCTCTCCCAGATATTTTTGCCTGCTCCTGGAGTCCCCCGTTCAGCATGTCCAGGCGCCGTCTTGTCGGAACGGCGCCAGGCGTAGTTAGCGGCGTCGCCTGCCACGTAGCTGAACGGGCCGCGTAGCTTGCGGCGTAGGCGGCATGATGGAAAAGTGCCGTGCCGTCGTATCCAATTAATGCGGCAGACGGGCTCTGCGTCGGGTGCAGCGTAGGCGGCTGCACTGTGTACCTTGGTAATACGCGATGCACAGTGAAGACTGACAAAGGCTGCCCCGCGTGTTGTGGCGGCAGAGCACGCCTCAACCACCCGCATTGAATGCGGATGTGGGCGAGTCTTCTAGTGGAAGGCTCGCGCCTGAGCCCGTGTCCGTGCCTCCGGAACACGTGGCGGCTCCGGACCCCCCGGCGGTATGTTGGTTCTACCGCGTGGGAGGTCCAGATGGACGCGGGAGGTCCGGACCCCTATGGGGGGTCCGAGGTTTCGGCTGTCAGCTCGGAGCTTCCCTTCCTCAGGGACACGTGGCATCTCCGGACCCGCCCCCAAGCTGGGAACGGTCCAGGGGCCGTTGGCCTGGTGAGGTAAGGGCCTGCCCGTGGGGCCCAGCTGCTCCGTCCCTTGGGCGTAGCTACAGATAACTACGCGGGTCCTGCCTTGCCGTAGTAAGAGTGGGTATCCCTGCTACAGGGTACCGACAGTGGCCCCCGGTCCCACCTCGGGGGAGGTTCGAACCCGCAGGTGGGGCCACTACTGCGATTTGACTCTGCTTAGCTTGAAGCTTCTTACTGCAGCGGTCTTGACTGGCTTTGACCATCCATCGGGTTGTTTGCTACCTCATCACATCGATACGGCTTACTGACTCATGGTCCCCACGCACAGTGGTTCACCTAGCCATGCGCGCGACGCTCGGCATTGTTGCGGCCGGAGTAAACGGAATATTTACTTCCGGCGTAGTTCCCGAAAAGCTTGGCCATGCCAGCGCTTAATACGCGCACGTCAGCTCGGCTTCCACCTCGCTTCGCGCGCGGGCGACGGTTCAGATCCCGCCTTCTCACACCTTTGTTTGTTACCCGCTTTCCCTGACAGGTGGGCCTGGGCCCCTTTGTCATGGACTGGGCAGTTAACACCAGGTGCGGGCGTCGCTTAGGTTCCAACGACGGTTCCGGGGCTCGCCAGTTGAGTCAGGCTTTATAATGGGGCGAACCGCATACCGTTGTTAGTTTCCCGCATTCGCCTTCTTCCTTCCAACCTTTGCTCCACACCCCCACAGCGCGATGGCATCCCTCGGCCACCCCCGTCGATTCCAGACCGAGGAGGAGCTGAGCACGGTGCGCCGTTTGCTAGGGTGGAGCCGGCAGGAGACTGGCTGGGGGGTCCGAGCAGGCTCGGTTCCCCTTGCCAACCTCCGCGCCGGGGAATTTTTGCTATTCACTTCGCTCATTTCCACCGCCGTGGGGCTGCCGATCTCTTCGTTCCTGCTGTTGCTGTTGGAAGACTTCGGCCTCCAACTTCAGCACCTTACGCCCCACTCCCTCCTCCTGACGTCCATCTTCGTCCACTTGTGCGAGATGTTCGTGGGAGTGCGGCCCTGCGTCATCCTCTTCCGCTACTTCTTCATACTGGTGAAGTCCGGGAGGGCGAAGGATGAGGTGGGGGCGTATTATTTCCAGACAAGGAGTGACCTGCAATCGCCGTACATTCCCGGCCTCAACGGCGAGAAGTGGGAGGAGTGGCGCAGGGATTGGGTGATCGCCACCACTGAAGCCAATGAGCGCCTCGCCCTGCCGACCGAGGGACCTGCCTCCGACCGAGCATCCTGGAGGGCCAAGCCGTCCCTGCAGACGGAGTTCGACTCCGTGCTGGGCAAGATCAGGTCGCTGGCGGAGAGCGGCCTCACCTCGCTGCACGTGCTCGGAGATTTCCTGAAGCACCGGATCGCCCCCCTGAAGTAGCGGCCACGTCCTGCTTGGAGCTTCACCAGCCTCAACGACTGCAGCAGGACGCACCGCGGAGAGGGGAGCGACCTGACCCTGGAGGCCCTAGAGGTCCTGGTGCGGGCGATGACGGGGGAAGTCTTCATCCCGGAGCACCTAATCCTTCCTCAAGGCGTCGTTCCCCTCTGCGAGGACTCGCGCCTGAGGACAGCGGTGCTGGCAACCCTGCCAACTCTCGACGACGGCGGGCTGGCCGCACGCCAGACCGGAGGCGACCCAAACCGTGGACCCCGGATCCCTGGCGCGTCCGGAGATCAAGCTATTCCGAGCGCTGCGGGGTCCGGTCCCACTACGAAGGGCAAGCAGGCCGTGGCCGGGAGCGCCGCCACCAGCGGTCCCAGCCAGGCCCGAAGCAGTTCTGACACGTCGTCGGGAGATGCGGGCCGGCGCAGGTTGCAGCGGGGCGACGGGACCTTAGTTGGGGAGCCCGCCGCGAAGCGCCAGAGGTCCGCCGAGGACGCGGGCCAGGGCAGTTCCCGGGCTTCCGACCCTCGCGGATCTCCCGGGACGACCGTGCCGCCACCATCACCGCCGAGGGACAGCTCCCTCCGGCAGCAGCAGCAGCGGCGGCGGCTGGAGCAGCAGCAGCAGTGACAACAGGAGCAGCAGCAGCAGGAACAGTCCCGTGTAGCGCCCCCATCGCCGCCACGGTAGCAGCGGCAGCAACAGAAGCAGCCATCAAGCCTCCGTGGTCACTGGATTCCCGGCGCTCCTGGGTTAGTGTTACTCTGCTCTCTCCCTTGTTCTAGGTGCTCTATTTTTTGCTGAAGGCTTCTTCTATTTGTTGCCAGGGCTCCTCGCCCAAGCATCTCTTCCACCATCAACGGCTCAACGGCTGGTGCCCAGGCGACCGGGGCCTCGGCGGCGACAGCGGCGGCGACGGCGGGTGCAGGACCCTCGGGTGCAGCGACCTCTGCTAGCCCGGTGGTACCCGATGCGGCGGTGACGGGCGTGCCATCACCAGGTTCAGCAGCGCCCAACGCTGCATCGACGGATGCGCCTGTGGCGGACGCGGCGGACGCAGTGCCGGCGGAGGCGCCGGTGCTGGGCGCAGCCGCACCCGACGCGGCGGCGGCGGAGGCGCCGATGCTGGGCGCAGCTGCACCCGACGCGGCAGCGGTGGTGGCGCCGGAGACAAGCGCTGCAGCGGCGAGCACAACGACTACCGAGGCTCCGATGCCTGCACCAGAAGCTGCCACCTCCAGCTCCGGTCCTGTTGCAGAGGAGGAGTTGGAGGTGGTCTTTGGCAGGCAGTTCCTGCAGCTCCAACCCCTGGAGGAAGCGACTCCCCTCCCCCAGGTGCTGGTCCAGGTTCGGCGGTCGATAGAGGAGGCAACCTCCTCCGCCGAGGCGGCCTTCCGGCGGGAGTGGGCTGCTCTGGAGAGCGAGCGCCAGCGTCTCTCCGACTGGCACACCCGCCTGGAAGCGCACACGAAGACTGAAGCCTCCCATGCTGCGGAAGTCCGGTCCAAACTCAAGGCCGACCAAGAGGCCTACCGGGTCAACCTTCGGAAGGTGTTTGACCGGGAGTCCGCAGTATCGAACCAGGAAAAAACCCTGGCGCAGCGGGAGGAGACTTTTGCCCTGGAGGTGGTCAGCTTTGCAGCTCCGCGGTCCGATGTTGAGACTCGGCTCGCTGCCCAGCAGTCCGAGCTTGAAACCCGCAGCCAGGGTCTCGAGATCCGCAAGCAGGAGCTGGACCAGCTCTCTGGGACCCTGGCTGGATGGCGGAAGCAGCTGGAGGAGAGGGCTAGCAAGCTGGCTATCGCCGAGTCAGAGCTGGAGGACGATAGGAAGTCCCTCGACAGGTGGGAATCCCTCACCGCCAGCATGGAGAAGCAGCTTGAGCGCCAGCGCGACTCCCTCAAGAAGAGGAAGGCCGAGCTCGAGGAGAGGTCCCGCGAGGTGGAGGCGGCCAAGGTGGCTCTGGACACCCGGGTGCCGGAGGCGGTCCAGGAGGCGGTCCAGGAGGCGAATCCCTGACTGGGCGACCGAAGCGAGCTTAGCACTGGTGCCACTTGGAATGAGCCCAATCCAAGTGGCGGAGCCGCCAGCTTCGATAGCTGACGCCCTCCCAGTGCTGAACTCCGCTTCGGATAGGCTCCGGCGTCTGGAGCTGGTCCTTGCTGGCCAGCTTAAAGCCGAGGGCCGCGAGCTGATCCGGATGGTGGCGGAGCACATCCTGACCTGCCTCCGGAGCCACGACCCAGCCATCTCGCTGACGCCCGTGGTTGACGGCCCTGTAGCGAAGACGGAGGCCGCTGCTCGGGACAGCGTGCGGGAGGTCGTCGACTTCGTCGCCGCCTACTTCAAGCGGGAACCTACAGACTCCTAGGCTGCACATTATACCTTTCTTTTTTTGCATTATGTAACAAACATTGTACTAGTTGGAATTTTAAATAGAAGGAAATTTCAACTTAGCTGTTTGTCAATTGTTCTGGTTGCGGTATGCAGCACCCCGGCGCCCCGGCCCCCTGGCAGATAGGTTCAGTTATAAGGACCTATCTGCCATCGGAGCCGCAGAAGACACTCCGGACCCCCGTGTGAGGTTGGGCAAGCGTCCTTGGGCATAGGTGCAGCATAGTTTGCAAGGCGAGCGAACATCTTGTTTCCTGTGTAGTCGAAAGAACTACAGAGAGGAGAATCAAACTCGCTTGTACGGTAGTAATGATACTACAACTTAGCTGTTTGACGTATGCAGGATCGATCCTTGGTGTCTGGCTCAAAGCAAACGCCCCGTCCCCCTGGGAGATAGACTCAGTTATTTTGAGTCTGTCTACCACCGAGACTGGAACTTGATCTGCATGAAACCTTAAAGCGGATGCCGGGACCCCCTGGTAGGTAGGCTCAATGGTTGAGGCTGGCTACCACCAGTCAAGGTTTAGCCTTTGTATCACTTCAAAGTTACAGCTTAGTAGCAGGCCTGTGGGACCTATTCTGGACCGGCCCCCAGGCTAGTACAAGGTCCGGAGCTCTAGATGCACAGGTCCGGGCAATTCAGTGTTTGTTACAGAGTGGTGGAGTGTGTAGGCTTAGGGTGCGGAACCAGGCTAAGGCGCTACACAGGGCTTCGCACCACTCCAGGAAACAACACGATTTTTCCGGACCTGGCTCCAATGCTCCAGACCCTTCCCAGCAGTGGGTGAGGTCATTCTGTCGTACTCGGTCCTTTGAGATATGGAGCTGGACCTGCCGTGTAGGATTTAGGAAGCCAACTCTTGAGCTAGAACGGGGTCCGAGCCCTTAATTACCCGGCTCTAGGTACTAGAGCACTTGTTACAGGGCGGTGGAGTGTGTAGGCTTTGGGTACGAAACCGGCTAAGCTGCTACACAGGGCTTCGGACCACCCCAGGAAACAACACTCCCTCTCCAAAGTAGGTCCCTAGGGGTCCAGACCCCTCTCCAGCAACAAGAGGGTCCAGATCTGTATGGCAGTCCAGCAACTCAATACAGATCTTAGTTGTAGCGACCAGAGTGGAAGTCCGCGCGGGGGTTAGAGAAGTAAAATCTCGAGAATTGAAATGCAAAATTAAATTTTGTCACAAAGACAGAACTGGGGTAAAATTTTCCTTTGCAACTTGATATACATGGCTTGCACGATGGATGCCAGAGTCCGGGTTTACGAGGGCGGACCTCTACCGCTCTATGCCGCGCGTTAATGCTAGCCGACGGTGCGATGGATGCCAGAGGCCGGGTTTACGAGGGCGGACCCCGACCGCTCTGGGCTGCACACTGATTCTATCTTATTACAAAGGAAAAGTTCATTTCCCTACTCTGCCTAAGTGTAAAACTTACACATATGCTCTATATTCCATGGGTTAGGCAGCGGCACTCCATCTTTTGTGGCAAGGCGAGCGCACCCGGGCCGGCACACCTCTGTAACCTTGAAGGGCCCCTCCCAGCTGGGGGAGAGCTTGTGGAGCCCTGCTCGATTCAGGATCCGCCTCAGGACGAGGTCGCCAGCCCGGAGCTCCCTACATTGCACGAACCGTTGATGATAGCGCCTGAGCGCCTGGTTGTAGCGTGCATTTCGGATTGCTGCTCTCCACCTTCTCTCGTCAACGAAGTCCACATCATCGCGCCACAGCTGTTCCTGCATGGATTCGTCAAATGCCTGGACCCGTGGTGAGCCCAGGTGAATATCTGGGGGAAGGCATGCTTCAGCCCCGTAGACCAGGAAGAATGGAGTCTCCCGGGTGGCACAGCTGGGTGTGGTCCGGTTGCCCCATAGCACGCACGGAAGCTCATCGACCCATTTGGCACCATGCTTCTTCAAGCAGTTGTAGGTGCGGGTCTTGAGTCCCCTGAGGATCTCTGCATTCGCTCTCTCAACCTGTCCATTGCTTCGGGGATGTGCCACAGATGCAAAGCATAGCTGGATGCCGATGTCCTCGCAGTACTCCTGGAAGAGTCTGCTTTTGAATTGGGTCCCGTTGTCCGTGATGATGCAGTTTGGGATGCCAAATCTGCACACAATGGACTTGAGGAATGCGACTGCTGACTTTTTAGTGATGTTCACCATAGGGGTAACCTCCGGCCACTTTGTGAACTTATCGATGGCGACGTAGAGGAACCGGTACCCGCCGACGGCCCGGGGGAATGGCCCCAGGATATCTACGCCCCACACAGCGAATGGCCAAGAGGGCGGAATCATTTGCAGAGCTTGTGCCGGTGTGTGTATTTGCTTTGCATGGAACTGACATGCTTTGCAGGACTTCACCAGCTCAGCCACATCCTGGAGTGCTGTCGGCCAGTAGAAACCATGCCGAAAGGCCTTGCCAACAAGCGTGCGAGATGAGGAATGACTTCCACACTCGCCTCCATGGATCTCCGCGAGCAACTCGCGGCCCTCTTCCTAGGAAATGCACCGCATGAGGACACCATTGGCGCCACGGCGGTAGAGATCCCCTTCTACCACCACGTAGCGTTTAGCCAATCGTACTATGCGCTCAGCGGACACATCATCATCAGGAAGGATATTGTCTTTCAGATAGTCCCGGATCTCGGAGATCCATGCATCGGGAACTTCCTGAGTAGGTGGGAGTGGCCCTATGAGGTGTCCAGGATCCTCGACAGAGCTCACAACCCAGAGCGGGCACCAGAGGTGGTATGCCGCCAGGACCGCTAGCTTCGAGGTGCTAGCTTGATCCCCTTCACCCAGCTCGGCAGGCTGGGCGGTAGGTCTCAGCAGCCGTCTTTCGAAGACGCCCTTGGGCACGGATGCCCAGGTAGGTGCTCTCGCGGAGAGATCATCTGCTGCTGAGTTGAGTTCACAGGGAACATGTTGCAGTTCCAAGGCGTCGAAGTCCTTCTCGAGCTTCCTCACGTGGATGAGGTATGCTGCGAGCTGGGGATTGTTGCAGCTGCAATCCCTTCGGACCTGCTTGTTGATCAGCTGAGAATCCCCCTTCACCAGAAGCTGCCGGTCCCCGAGAGATAGGGGTTGTGTCAGGCCAAAGATCAGGGCTCCGTACTCCGCCATGTTGTTGGTGGCCTTGAACTCAAGGTGCACCATGTACTTTAGCTGATCTCCGTTTGGGTCGATGAGGACCACACCAGCTCCGGCCCACTTCTCGCGGGCGGACCCGTCGAAGAAGAGTGTCCAGTGGGGCGCGGTGAAGACTGGTGTCCTAATTTTCGGCTCCGGGGGTCCGGCGCTGAAGTCCGGACCCCCAGAATTGCTTGGGGAAGGAGTCCACTCCGCTATAAAATCAGCCAGGATCTGGCTCTTGACTGCATGGCAAGGTTGGAAGTCCAACTGGAACTCAGCCAATTCTGCTGCCCACTTGGCGATATTGCCCGTGGCGTTGGAGTTGTGCAGGATCGCTCTTAATGGGTAAGAGGTCACTACGACAACTCCGTGTGCCTGAAAGTAGTAGCGCAGTTTCCTGGACGCAATAAGTATCACATAGATAAGCTTATGCGTCTCAAGATACCTGGCCTTCGCCTCATGGAGGACTTCGCTGACGTAGTAGACTGGCTTTTGGATGGTCCGAACCCTGATGACCGGGTCCGGCTCGCCCTTGTCCGCTTTGTCAGGTCCTTGGGCTCCAGCGGTTCTGGGTTCCCACTGGGACGAGGCTCCTCCGGACCCCCTTGTCCGGGTTCCGGAGCTTCAGGCAGTGGTGAGGCTGACGGGCCCCCGTGTCCGGGATCCGGCTCACCATCCTTGGCCGGGGAGACCCTGGTGTTCCCCTGGCGAGCTTGCTCCGTCCTTTCGGCGACCAGCACCATGCTGACCGCTTCTGTGGACGCAGCAAGATACAAAAACAACGTCTCACCGGGCTCTGGAGCCACTAATACTGGTAATGAGGTGAGAGGCTGCTTCAGCACCTGGAAGGCTTGCTTTGCCTCTTCCGTCCAAGAAAATGGACTGGACCTCCTCAATAGCTTGAAGAAGGGGAGGGCCCTCTCAGCCAGCCTCGATATGAAGCGGCTAAGAGCAGCGAGAGATCCAGTAAGTTTCTGGATGTCCTTGATGCGGCCAGGAGGCCTCATCACTTCGATCGCCTTGATCTTGGCTGGGTTTGCCTCGATGCCTCGATGTGAGACCAGGAAACCCAGCAGCTTCCCCGCCGAGACGCCGAAGATGCACTTCTCGGGATTCAGCTTATTGCGCGTGGCGCGTAGCCGGTCGAAGACGAGGGACAGGTCCTCAACTAGTGTTGACCCTACCTTAGTCTTGACCACAATGTCATCGACATACACCTCAACAATATCTCTAATTAGATTGCAGAAGGTTTTGTTCATAGCTCGTACAAAAGTGGGTAAGGCATTCCTCAGACCATATGGCATGACAATATAGCAATAAAATCCATCTACTATTACAAAAGCAGTATGCTTCTTATCCTCTCTAGACATCTGAATCTGGTGGAAACCAGAGTATGCGTCTAGGAAAGACAAAAGGTCACACTCGGAGGTGGAGTCCACGATCTTATCGATACCTGGAAGAGGATAGGGGCTCTAGGACATGCCTTGTTGAGGCTGGTGTAGTCGATGCACATCCGAAGCTTCCCGTTGGCCTTTGGGACGACGACCGAGTTGGCCAACCACTCGGGGTGGTGGACCTCCTCGATGAAGCCAGCGTGTAGGAGCTTGCGGACTTCCTCACGGATGAAGTTATGCCGCTCCACGGACTGCTTCCGAGGCTTCTAGCGCGCCGGCGTGGCGTCGGGGTAGATCCTCAGATTGTGCTCGATCACTTCCCTGGGGATCCCAGGCATCTGTGACGGTTCCCAGGCGAACACATCGACATTTGCCCGAAGGAAAGCGATGAGCGCGTCTTCCTATTTCTCCTCCAAGTTCCCCGCGATGCGGGTGGTCCTGGAGGAGTCCACTCCGATCTGCACCGTCTTCACGGGAACATTGTCCGGATCAGACGGCTGAACCTTAGGTGCTTTTGCAGGCGCCCTAGGTTGCGAGGTGGACGGATCCTCCTCGGAACGTGCAGCCTCTGCCGCCAGAGCATGCAGTCTCTCAACTGCAGCGACGGCAGCGGTGCGGTCACCCCGCACGGTGAGGACACCAGCAGAGGAAGGCATCTTCAAGACCAAGTACCCGTAATGGGCAATGGCCATGAAGCGATAGAGATCCGGCCAATGATGGCGTTGAACGGGAGGTTCACCTCCGCAACATCGAACTGAACTCTCTCTGTGCGGAAGTTCTCCTCGGCCCCGAACGTGACTGGCAGTGTGATGCTCCCCAGAGGGAACACCGGGTGTGGGCCCACTCCGGAGAATGGGCGAGAGGGAGTCAGCTTGGACTCCGGGATCTGCAGCTGCTTGAATGCTGCATAGCTGATGACGTTGAGGCCGGCGCCACCGTCAATCAGCACGTGATAGAGCCTCACGTTGGATATGACAGGGGTGGTGACTAGAGGTAGTACACCGGCCCCAGCCATATTCTCCGGGCAATCGGATGGCCCGAAAGAGATGGTGGTGTTCATCCACCTCTGGTGCGACGCCGTCTTCGGGACCCCCGGCTTCACCGAAAGGACCTCTCGGCGAAGGGTCTTCATATCCCGCCGGGAGACAAGCTCCCAGCTTCCACCGTACATTACGTACAGCTTCTTGCGGCGGTCGCCGTCGTCGGAGTCGGAGTTGTCGCCTTGGTACAGACCCTTCAGCTCCCGAGCGGGGGATTGGTACCCCTGCTCCTTCTCCCCGGCCGCAGCCCTGCTGTCGGAGGCCTTCTCCTTACCAGGCCGCTTGCGAGGAGGGGGTGAGCCGTCCTTGGAGGACTGCTCACGTCGCCCACTGACCCGCTTCGCGAGCTTCTGGATCTCGCGGCAGTCAGCGGTGCTGTGACGAGCGGTGGGATGCACCGGGCATGAACCTCCACTGCCACCCTGCAGGCGCGGACACTTGCCATGCGCATTCTGGCCCCCAGCCGCTGCCGCAGCTGCTGGCGCCGCTGCTGGCGCCGCTGCCGCAACAACTGGTCCGCCAGGATGTGGTTCCCCGCGACTCCGGTTCTTGTTCTTCTTCTTCTTGCTACCGCCCTGAGCGGTAGCACCGGAGCCACCAGCTTTGGTGTCTCCGTCTTGGGGGGCTGAGTGCCATGCGCGGCCCTCAGTGGCCCTGGCGCACTTCTCTGCCAGGGAGAAAAGCGTGGTAACGCTTTCCACCTCGTGCGTCGCCAGCTTCTCGAGCATCATCTCATCACTTACCCCCTGTCGGAAAGCAGTGATAATAGATGCATCGGAGATATGAGGAATGGTACCCCGTACCTTGGTGAAGCGCGAGATGAAGGCCCGGAGCGTCTCCCCGGGTTTCTGCCTCACAGCGTGGAGGTGAACCTCCACACCATGCTGCTGGTACGCACTGGCGAAGTTCGCAGTAAACCTCGCACAGAGCTCCTCCCAGGACTGGATCGTCCCAGGAGTAAGGTTCATGAGCCAAGTCCGGGCTGGCCCGGTCAAGGCTACATGGAAGTAGCTCGCCATGACGGCATCGTTACCACCAGCTGCTGTGATGGCGGTAACGTACACTTGCAGGAATTCCGACGGGTTAGTGGTACCGTCGTGCTTCTCCGGCAGGTGCGGGCGGAACTTCGACGGCCATGCCACCGCGCGGAGGTGATCCGCGAGCGCAGCACAGCCTACCCCAGCCACCGGGGCGCCCGACTGTATCCGGGCATTCACCGGAGGCTTGGGTGCCACCATGTCCAAGTCAGCGTTGAGGTTGCGACCCTCGATGTTGAGATGGCGCTCTTACGCCCTCTCCACGGAGATGCGGGCGTCCTCACCCGCGCGCCTGCGGTTGAGCTCCGCCCGCAGGTCTTCTGTTCGTGCACCCCTCACTGTGGGGGAGCGCACAGATGCCGACGCACCCCCCTGGCGCCGGTGGTAAGGCACCACCGCATTGCCAGGCGGAGGTCGTTGCCCAGTCTTTGCTGAACTGGGGGAGGCCTGAGCCAGATGGAGGAGACGGCCGACGTCGTCCCGCCACTGCCTCAGGGCATCTGGCGAGGCTGCAGCAGCCGGAGGGTTGTGAAGCAACTCCCTAGCCGCCGCTAGTGCTCCGCCACTCGCAGCTTGTGAGGGGGCCCTTGACGGGCGCCCTGACTCCTGCCGGCGAGCTGCGCGCGCCACCGCCGATGGTGGTTGCTCCACAAGCACGGTTGCCCCTGGAGCAGGAACGCGAGAGGCGTGTGGTCTGCCAACAAAACTGCCTTCCTTTTACCCAAAAGCCAAACAATCTATGATTTTTTTTATGATGTCATCCACAGAACTGAAAAGAACAAAAAGAAATCCTGAGGCCGAGAAGGAAAGGAAACAAAGGTAACAATTTCAGCTGCATCATTCCAGTTGGCACACGTCATTCTCATGATGCAGAAATCTGTTTCAGCTATGATATGATGCTATGGTTCCTCAGCATCATTTATTCCAGCACTGGCGACGAGCTCTTCTGTCAAAGAAAACAGCACAACAATCTCCCTTTTAGCTTCAAGAATCACATTCATTTTCTTGTTTGGTTCCATTTTGGAAGCACCCGCACTAATGTTTGCATTTTGGGGTGCAAGCAAATTGGTACCAGAATCGGTTCTGCCACTTCTCAAGAATGCTTTAGTGATATCTGCAAGCTTCTTCAACATAATACTAGCAGCTAGTGCCTCCCCCTCCACGGATTCGATTTCATGCCTTCGGAGCTCCACTTCTTCCACATTGTTGTCTTTGGTTGCCTCATCAGCAAGGCTAGACAGTCTCCTGACATCATTAGGATCTATGGATAACTCCTCCAATTTGTCTAGTTCCTTGTCCCTCACATCTAATCTTCTAAGTACTGCCTTCAGCTCTAGGTCTTTTGTGTCAAGTGCTTTATATGCAGCTCTTAAGTCCACGTCCTTCTGTTCTAAGGATTCTTTCAGCATGTCGATGTCAGCCTCCAGTTGATTATGTTTATGCAAATTGGACTCAAGGGCTGTGCCTGTACTTAAAATTTCATCGTCAAGCAAGTCATAAATGTCAAATTCTTCACCTTCCACAGAACTGCGCTGCTTGGTCTTCAATTTGCCTGCGAGAGAAGGTGAAAGCCTCTTTTGAAGCCATTAGTTCGGAACGCACAGCATCCAGCAAAGACCTCACACGTTTGAAGTCATCGATAGTATCCTTGATATTATCCTTATCCTTGGATGCCATTTGTGCCAGCTCCTTTAACTCTTGCTGTGCTGCTATCCATCCTAAATTCTGCTTCTCAAGTTCCTGTTCTGCAACTTTCAGTTTCTCCTCGTTAGCTTTCCTCAATTCATTTGATCTGGCAACCTCAGTTTCCTTTCTTTCAATTTCATTCTTGAGCTCCCTAATTGTCGCTTCTTGGCGTGCAAGGGCCCGATTAGCTACAAGAATGTAACACCCGGTTTATAAAAGAACATAAACCGAGCAATCATATACGTGCCAGGATCAAGTCACACGTATATACAACAGAATGAACAGTATATCACAGCACATATCACGAAAAAGACATAATAAAGCGAATACGAATGTTATTTATTACATTAATGACAAAATGTCTGATACAGCGGAAGCGAAGTACAAATACGATAAAAACTCTCCGAAGCTGAGCAGGGCGCCACAGGGACGTCGACTGGGAGACGAACGCCTAGAAGTCCTCGTAGTCCTGGTAGCGCTGAGCGAACTCCCTCGCGTCGGCAGTAACTGAGCAGCAGTAGAGTATCCCCAAGAGGAAAAAGAGTAGAGTAGGCAAGAGTGAGTACACAACTTGTACTCAACAAGTATAACACAAACTATGAGGCTCTAGGTTGGCTGACTGACTGCATTAGCTTTTAAGTCTTGGCAAAATTTTATTAAAGCTAATTACTACAAGTTGATGAATTACCATAAACCCAGTTACATAATAATTAATCAAAATTAATTATGATACTACTGAGAACCAAACCAAACCAAGCCACCCGGGGAAACCTGCCTCGTCGAAGGAAGATAACCCCACTAATCAAAAGGAGGATCTGGGCCGCTCATGACCGTGAGCACGGCTAGTGTACCAGTTTTACACTCTGCAGAGGTTGCACATCTTTACCCACAAGTCGTGAGCTACGCTAGTTGTTCATCACACTTCCTTAGGTGAGATGACTAGCAAACTCACTACGATGCCGTTACAAAGGACACGCTGGTAAGGTGTAACCGCTAAGGATTCAGTCAATGCAACGATGGTGCCCACCTCGAGGGGGTACAAGACAACACAGACCAGCCTCGTAGCGTAGGGACCATTGAAGCTCGACTCCCCTCTTGCCCCGTCGGTAAGTTACTCCCGAACCAAAATGACCTAATTAGTAAGCCAAGACCGTCCCATTCCAGTCTTGTGGTAGCGCTGTTGTCCCAGGTTGTCGCTCTATGAACCGGTCCTTATGGAGAGTGGCCAACCCAGCAGTAAGCACCGTGCTGGCCCCCTAAACCATGTTTCTAACAAAACCAATTTTAATGAGAAGTGAGCCACTCAAGCCACACAGAGGGCCACTCTCAGAATTAAGTTGCATATACCATTAATCAAATTAATTAAAAAGGACCAAGTGTGTTATAGCGCGGCACCTAACACAACTACCCAAAATGCAACCCAAAGGATATATAAAGAATATAAAGTGGCTAGGAAATCCTTATAGGCATACAGTATTAAAATGCAGTATGAAAATGTAATTAAAGGTGATGGGTTGTTCATGTTATACTTACCTTCCTCGTACTGCTCCTGCTGCTGCTCAAACTGGTCGGAAGACGGCTGCTCCGGGTACTGGTACTGGGGCTCCTCCGGTAGCTCAACGTCTACTCACGATCACATGGCCAAAAACAAGGCACAACATAAACATACATGCAAACAATAGCAAAAACTAGAAAACAGTACAACAATACATAAAATAGCACACTAAACTAGTCTAAAACTATTCTACGCGTTACAACGATCGCGTGGACATAAAGAACGCCTAAAACGGAGCTAAAACGCAAAAACTAGAGCTAAAACAAGATCTAGGGGCTTATCTGCGAGAAAAACTAAGTTCCAGGGGGTTTCTGGGCAAAAACGAGGACCAAAACATAATTAAAGGGTAGTTCTGGGGTCTAACTCGCGAAATCGGCAGCCAAGGACGGCGGGTACTAATTTAAAGGAACTCAGGGGCTAAAACGATAAAAACAGGACCTAACTGGAATTAGTTTTGAATAAAGCTGGACCGCGGGTTGAAACTAGGGAAACCTGGGGTATCTTTTGCAAAATGTATAGGCCGAACCGGTATCTTCGGTTCAAGGCCGTTAGATCTCGATCTGGCGGCTCGAGTTTGATGGGCTCTAGATCTAATCTAGGCCGTTGTCTATAGATCGGGTGGCCCAGGGTGAAGGGAGCGCGGCGCGGCGGCGAAAGGTCGCCGGAGCAGAGTTCCGCGGCGGGGGCAGCGCCGGAGTACGCCGTTTCCGGCGTTCCGGGGGCTATTTGGGATGGGGTTTGGCCGTGGAGCACCATTGCGGCATGGGTAATCCACTGGTGTGCTCAGGTAAGAGGATTTGGGGCTCAGTCGGGGCTCGCGACGGTGCAGGCGGCGCTGCGGCTACGGAGTTCGCCGGCGGCTTGTCTGTGTCGCGCTGGAGGTCGACTCCTTGCGCAAAAGGGTCATGGGGCAAGCGTGGGGTTCGTGCAACCTGGACTCAGGTTTGTGCGGGGCTGAGCGGCTCTGCAGGGTGCTCGCCATGGCGAGGCTATGCCCGCGCGGCGGTGGAACGCCGGCGGCGGTGTCCCGGGCACCTAGAGCGCGATACGCCCTACAACACCTAGCGCAAAAGAACCCGGAGGATGAAGTGGTGCTCACCGGGCACTGAAACGGGAAGACGCACGGTACAGCAAGGTCGACGGCGTCAGTCCGGGCGATGGTTGCGGGCGGCGCTCGCGGAGCTCGGTGACAGGGTCGCTGCAGGGCTTCTCAGGGCCAGCCAGTCCCACGGGAAGCTTCGATGTTGAACTACGAATCCAGAGGACGGGTTAGCGAGACCGGAGCGGCACGGATGGAGAACAATTGCGGCGGCGCGGAGACTCACCGGCGTGGCGGTCGCGGAGGTGACGCCGGGATGAGGAGGTGGCGGCTGCGGGGTGAGGATAGGGTAAAAGGGTTGCGTGGGGGTGTGTTTAAAGGGGAGGGGCCGGGGATCTCGGTGGGGAAGCAAGGAAGGGAGGGCCACGGGTTCATGGCCGGAGATCTCGCCCCTTCCTGTTACTCGAGCGAGGAACGCGCGGAGGAGGGTGGAGAAGCTGACGTGTGGGGCCAGGCGGTCAGCGGCGGAGCAG
The DNA here is from genome assembly GCF_016808335.1 of Panicum virgatum. Classification (NCBI taxonomy): domain Eukaryota; kingdom Viridiplantae; phylum Streptophyta; class Magnoliopsida; order Poales; family Poaceae; genus Panicum; species Panicum virgatum. The sequence continues at coordinate 6,770,590 of NC_053145.1, forward strand.
GCGAACGTGGCCGAGCTGTGCGTGCGGAGGGGGAGCGGGCCAACGCGCGCGCAGAGTGGGCGGTGACGCTCGGGCTACGGAGTGTGGGCCGCGAGAGAGGGGAAAGAGAGTTGGGTTGCTGGGTTGCCTGGATCGGGCCGAGCGGGGAAAAAGGGAGAGAGATGAGCGGGCTGGGCTGATGCGGGAGCTGGGCCGCGGGGTTGGATGCTAGGCTGGTTTGCTTGGGTTTCTTACCTTTTCCATTTCCTTTGTTTTTTCTAAATCCAACACTACTCCAACCATTTGAATTCAAATGAAATTTGAATTCAAACCCCTGAGAAATCAAGCAAGATAAAATATGCACCAGTATGAATGCACAAACATATTAATCCTATAAAAATTTTAATTCCTTGTGAAACACAATTAGATTAAATGCAAGACTAATCACAATAAACCTTAGAAAATTAAATAAAGCTAATTAAATTTATTAATAAATGCTGGAATTTAAATTAGGGTGTTACAGACCCTACCCCCTTAAAGAAATCTCGTCCCCGAGATTTAGCTGGGCTGGCTAGCAAAGAGATCTGGATATATCTCCCTCAGCTCATCTTCTCGCTCCCATGTAGACTCAGCTTCACTGTGGTGACTCCACTGAACCCTGCACATCTTGATGCGCTTGTTCCGTGTAACCCTCTCCGATATCTCCAGAATCTTCACCGGATGCTCAGTATAAGTCAGATCCTCCTGCACATCTATTCCATCCAGTGGTGCCTGCTCCTCGGGTACTCGCAGACACTTCTTCAGCTGAGATATATGGAAGACATCATGAACTCTGGAGAGATTGGTAGGCAACTCCAGGTGATAAGCAACTTTGCCTTTCCTCTCTAGCACCTTGAATGGACCAACATACCGAGGGGCTAACTTCCCCTTGACATTAAACCTGCGGATTCCTCTCATCGGAGACACCTTCAAGTACACATAATCACCAACACTGAAGGTCAAATCTCTCCGTTTGCCATCTGCATAGCTCTTTAGCCTGCTCTGTGCAATCCTCAGATTTTCTCGCACAGCCTGTACCATCTGCTCTGCATCTTCTGTGATGTCATGGCCAAAGAGCTGCTTCTCACCAATCTGATCCCAATAGAGAGGTGTCCTGCATTTTCTGCCATACAATGCCTCGAAGGGGGACTTCTTCAGACTGGCCTGATAGCTGTTGTTGTATGAAAACTCAGCATATGACAGGCACTTATCCCAACTAGTACCGTACTGAATAGCACAAGCTCGCAACATATCTTCCAACACCTGGTTGGTTCTCTCTGTCTGCCCATCTGTCTGAGGGTGATAAGCCGTACTGAAATGCAGCTTCGTATCCAACGAATCATGGAGCTGCTCCCAGAATCATGAAGTGAACTGAGACCCTCTGTTAGATATGATCTTCTTGGGCACACCATGCAAGCAGACAATCCGAGAGATGTACAACTCTACAAGTCTAGCACCGGAGTAAGTAGTGCTCACTGGAATGAAGTGAGCAACCTTCGTCAGATGATCCACTACTACCCATATGGAGTTGTACCCCTTCTGAGTACGAGGCAATCCAACAATGAAGTCCATAGTGATTTCCTCCCATTTCCACTCTGGAATCTTCAAAGGCTGTAACAGACCTGCTGGCCTCTAATGCTCAGCCTTGACACGCTGACAGATGTCACAAATAGCCACGTACTCTGCCACTGAACGCTTCATACCATACCACCAGAAACGTTCCTTCAGATCATAGTACATCTTTGTGCTGCCCGGATGAATAGAATAAGCTGTATCATGAGCCTCACTCAGAATCAACTTCCAGAGATCATTCACATCTGGCACACAGATCCGGTTCTTGTACCACAAAGTACCCTGATCATCCTCTCGGAAATGAGGAGCCTTGCCCTTCTTGAGCAACTCACGGATCTTCTGCAGCTTCTCATCTTCCTTCTGATGTTGCCTGATCTCTGCCTCTAGAGTGGGTACTGCCTCGAATGTCGGACTCGAAGTATGATGCAAGAAACCCAGACTCAACTGCTCAAACTCCTCACATAACTCCTGAGGCATCTGGAAAGCCACGGCCATGTTGACATAGCTTCTTCTGCTCAAAGCATCTGCTACAACATTGGCCTTTCCCGGATGATAGTGAATCTCCAGGTCATAATCCTTGACTAGCTCTAACCATCTTCTCTACCGCATGTTCAGCTCGTTCTGCGTGAAAATGTACTTGAGGCTCTTGTGATCAGTGTAGATATCACACTGCTGCCCATACAAGTAATGCCTCCAAATCTTCAGAGCATGCACAACTGCGGCTAACTCAAGATCATGAGTGGGATAATTCAGCTCATGCCGACATAACTGCCGTGAAGCATAAGCAATCACCCTGCCCTCCTGCATCAGAACACAACCAAGACCATCCTTCGAAGCATCATAGTACACCGTGAACCTCTTGCTCTGGTCTGGCAGAGTAAGGACAGGCGCCGTAGTAAGCCTCTTCTTCAACTCATCAAAGGTCATCTGACGCTCATCAGTCCATATGAATGCTGCATTCTTCTCTATCAAGGAAGTCAAGGGCTTCGCAATCTTGGAGAAATTCTCAATGAACCTCCGATAATATCCTGCTAAGCCCAAGAATGACCGGACTTCCTTCACCGTCTGCGGTGCCTCCCACTCGAGCACATCCTTCACCTTGCTCGGATCAACTGCAATACCTCCCTTGGAGATGATATGACCGAGGAATGGAACCTCGTCAATCCAGAACTCACACTTGCTGAACTTAGCATATAGCTGATGCTCTCTCAATCTCTGCAACACGAGCCTCAGATGCTCTTCATGCTCTTCCTCTGTCTTGGAGAAGATCAGAATATCATCAATGAAGATCACCACGAAGACATCCAGATAATCCATGAAAACCATATTCATCAGGTGCATGAAGAAAGCCGGGGCATTAGTCAAGCCGAAGGACATGACCGTGTACTCATACAGCCCGTACTTGCAGGTGAATGTCGTCTTCAGAATATCCCCAGGACGGATCCTCAGCTGAAAATAACCTGAACGCAGATCAATCTTCGAGAATATACAAGCACCTCGAAGCAGATCGAAGAGATCCTCAATACGGGGCAGTGGATGCTTGTTCTTGATGGTAACTGCATTCAGCTCCCGATAATCGACACACATTCTCTTCGAGCCATCCTTCTTATCTACTAGCAACAATGCAAAAGCCCAAGGAGAGAAGCTGCGACGGATATAGCCCTTGGCTAGCAACTCATCAATAGTCTTCTTGACTTCCTCATGCTCTATAGGTGCCATATGGTAGGGCCGCTTTGCAATAGGAGCAGTGCCAGGCAAGAGATCAATAGAAAACTCGATGTCGCGTTCAGGCGGCATACCTGGCAAATCATCCGGAAAGACATCCGAGAATTCAGACACCACGCGAATACCATCCGTGGGTCTAGCCTCCATCTGATGAAGAAATCCCGAGGGCTCTGAAGCACTGACTGTCACCTCTTGGCCATCAGATGCCGTCAGGTGAACTGCCCGATGAGCACAATCAATTCTGACTCACCACTTGGCAAGAGTATCCATTCCCAGAATCACATCGATACCCTTGGTGTCTAGCACCCTCAGATCAGCACTGAACGTTGCCCCCCTTTTGGCTACACTGACTCGGGGGCAAACAATATGGGATCTCAACTCCCCTCCCAGTGAAGAGACTAGCAGACACTTCCTTAATGCAGTGGTAAAGAAATTATGCTCCTCAACATATGACTTGGTGATGAATGAATGAGTAGCACCAGTATCGAAAAGCACTGTAGCTGGATGGGAGTTGACCATGAACATACCAATAACCACGTTAGGAGCCTCGGCCGCTGACTCGGCCATCACGTGGTTCACTCTGCCCTGTGTTGGCGCCCTGGGCTGAGCTGGGCGCCCCTGCTGTCCTGCCTGTGCCTTCCGGGGGCAAGTGTGGGCGTAGTGCCCCGGCTGGCCGCAGTGATAGCACACGCGAGGAGGTGCTGGAGCCTGCTGTCCGGCAGGAGGAGCTGCCTGCCTTGGAGCCTGAGGTGCTGGCGGAGCTGGTGGAGCAGCACGAGCCGGAGGTGCCGGTAACCTCGGGCCCTGACCTGCCTGGTGCTGCTGTCGAGGCGGGCATTGCTGCGTAACCTCGGGCCCTGTCCTGCCTGCTGGTACTACTGGGGAGGCCGGTACGGCTGCTGCTGGTACTGCTGGGCGGCTGGAGGCGAGGACGAGTGTTGCTGCCGGAAGCAACGGGGACAATCTTCCTCTTCTTGTCCTCCATCTCCAAGTGCTTGCGCTCCGTGTTGAGCGCGCTGTCAACCAGATGGTTGAAGTCGTCGAAGCGGAGGTTGAGCAGCGCGTACTGGAGGTAGTCCTCAAGACCCTCCATGAAGTGCTCCTGCTTCTTGCAGTCATCCGCAATCTCGGCAGGGGCGTAGCGAGCAAGCTGCAGAAAACAATCACGATACTCCGTGACCGTCATAGTCCCCTGCTTCAGTACAAGGTACTCCTTCTGCTTCATCTTCATAACACCCGCGGGGACGTTGTGGCTGCGGAACCGCTCCCGGAACTGGAGCCAGGTGAGAGCCTCGCGGTCCTGAACTGGGTGGGACTCCCACCAGTCCAAAGCTGCCCCTCGCAGCTGTCCTGCTGCGTACAAGACTCGCTCCCGATCATCGCACTGGGCGATGTCCAGCTGACGCTCCACTGCACGGAGCCAGTTGTCAGCCTGAAGAGGGTCGGACGTGTGAGAGAACGTCGGTGGGTGACCCCTCAGGAACTCGGCACGCCTGTCGCGGGGCTGCGGCGGTGGAGGAGGCGGAGGCTGAGTGTGAGCCTGCTGAAGTGCCTGAACAGTGTTGTTCAGGGTAGCCATCATCTGCATCTGGAGCTGGAAGTACTACTCCGGAGTCAGAGGCAGAGGCATCGGGATCCCAGTTCCCTGGTTGTTCTGCCCCTGGTTGTTCTGCCCCTGCTGGTCAGAACCACGCCTGGTGTTCACCATCTGATTTTGGACAAAAGATTTCATGAGTAAGGATATTGCAGGAATAAATTCAGATAGATAGGATAACGCTTTTGCGGAAAAGACTCAGACATGATAAAGTAGACAGGATAGAGTAGACTGTTTTACCCCCAACGATCTAACTTGTTTTATTAATTAATTAACTTTAACATCAGAGTGATTTTCTTTAAACAAATTTAAACTACTAAGCTATGCAATCATTCAAAAATCCAAATCAAACATGTAGCATAATAACAGGCAGACAATTTTCACAACTTAGCCGAGTTTAACATACGACTCGACTAACACATCGCGTCACAAAACGTGCTATCGTATTATTATAAAGGGGTCATCTAGCTTACGCCTATGATGGTCAGACGACTTACTCCAGGCCAGATTCTACGGAAACTATTTTATAGAGAGAAATCAAGGCAAGACGAGTATAAGTCTTGGAATTCAAGGAATATAATAGCAAAATAGTTTCAGCAGACAAGTCAGAGAGAGAAGAAGTCCTAAAACTCAACCAGTTCTATCTAGGCTTCGTCCTACAGTCGATATAGCTCTGATACCACTCTGTACCCCCGGTTTATAAAAGAACATAAACCGAGCAATCATATACGTGCCAGGATCAAGTCACACGTATATACAACAGAATGAACAATATATCACAGCACATATCACGAAAAAGACATAATAAAGCGAATACGAATGTTATTTATTACATTAATGACAAAATGTCTGATACAGCGAAAGCGAAGTACAAATACGATAAAAACTCTCCGAAGCTGAGCAGGGCGCCACAGGGACGTCGACAGGGAGACGAACGCCTAGAAGTCCTCGTAGTCCAGGTAGCACTGAGCGAACTCCCTCGCGTCGGCAGTAACTGAGCAGCAGTAGAGTATCCCCAAGAGGAAAAAGAGTAGAGTAGGCAAGAGTGAGTACACAACTTGTACTCAACAAGTATAACACAAACTATGAGGCTCTAGGTTGGCTGACTGACTGCATTAGCTTTTAAGTCTTGGCAAAATTTTATTAAATCTAATTACTACAAGTTGATGAATTACCATAAACCCAGTTATATAATAATTAATCAAAATTAATTATGATACTACTGAGAACCAAACCAAACCAAGCCACCCGGGGAAACCTGCCTCGTCGAAGGAAGATAACCCCACTAATCAAAAGGAGGATCTGGGCCGCTCATGACCGTGAGCACGGCTAGTATACCAGTTTTACACTCTGCAGAGGTTGCACATCTTTACCCACAAGTTGTGAGCTATGCTAGTTGTTTATCACACTTCCTTAGGTGAGATGACTAGCAAACTCACTACGAGGCCGTTACAAAGGACACGCTGGTAAGGTGTAACCACTAAGGATTCAGTCAATGCAATGATGGTGCCCACCTCGAGGGGGTACAAGACAACACAGACTAGCCTCGTAGCGTAGGGACCATTGAAGCTCGACTCCCCTCTTGCCCCGTCGGTAAGTTACTCCCGAACCAAAATGACCTAATTAGTAAGCCAAGACCGTCCCATTCCAGTCTTGTGGTAGCGCTGTTGTCCCAGGTTGTCGCTCTATGAACCAGTCCTTATGGAGAGTGGCCAACCCAGCAGTAAGCACCGTGCTGGCCCCCTAAACCATGTTTCTAACAAAACCAATTTTAATGAGAAGTGAGTCACTCAAGCCACACAGAGGGCCACTCTCAGAATTAAGTTGCATATACCATTAATCAAATTAATTAAAAAGGACCAAGTGTGTTATAGCGCGGCACCTAACACAACTAACCAAAATGCAACCCAAAGGATATATAAAGAATATAAAGTGGCTAGGAAATCCTTATAGGCATACAGTATTAAAATGCAGTATGAAAATGTAATTAAAGGTGATGGGTTGTTCATGTTATACTTGCCTTCCTCGTACTGCTCCTGCTGCTACTCAAACTGGTCGGAAGACGGCTGCTCCGGGTACTGGTACTGGGGCTCCTCCGGTAGCTCAACGTCTACTCACGATCACATGGCCAAAAACAAGGCACAACATAAACATACATGCAAACAATAGCAAAAACTAGGAAACAGTACAACAATACATAAAAACAGCACACTAAACTAGTCTAAAACTATTCTACGCGTTACAACGATCGCCTGGACATAAAGAACGCCTAAAACGGAGCTAAAACGCAAAAACTAGAGCTAAAACAAGATCTAGGGGCTTATCTACGAGAAAAACTAAGTTCCAGGGGGTTTCTGGGCAAAAAAGAGGACTAAAACGTAATTAAAGGGTAGTTCTGGGGTCTAACTCGCGAAATCGGCAGCCAAGGACGGCGGGTACTAATTTAAAGGAACTCAGGGGCTAAAACAATAAAAACAGGACCTAACTGGAATTAGTTTTGAATAAAGCTGGACCGCGGGTTGAAACTAGGGAAACCTGGGGTATCTTTTGCAAAATGTATAGGCCGAACCGGTATCTTCGGTTCAAGGCCGTTAGATCTCGATCTGGCGGCTCGAGTTTGATGGGCTCTAGATCTAATCTAGGCCGTTGTCTACAGATTGGGCGGCCCAGGGTGAAGGGAGCGCGGGGCGGCGGCGGAAGGTCGCCGGAGCAGAGTTCCGCGGCGGGGGCAGCGCCGGAGTACGCTGTTTCCGGCGTTCCGGGGGCTATTTGGGATGGGGTTTGGCCGTGGAGCACCATTGCGGCATGGGTAATCCACTGGTGTGCTCAGGTAAGAGGATTTGGGGCTCGGTCGGGGCTCGCGACGGTGTAGGTGGCGCTGCGGCTACAGAGTTCGCTGCCGGCTTATCTGTGTCACGCTGGAGGTCGACTCCGAGCACAAAAGGGTCATGGGGCAAGCGTGGGGTTCGTGCAACCTGGACTCGGGTTTGTGCGGGGCTGAGCGGCTCTGCAGGGTGCTCGCCACGGCGAGGCTATGCCCGCGCGGCGGTGGAACGCCGGCGGCGGCGTCCCGGGCACCTAGAGCGCGATACGGCCTACAACACCTAGCGCAAAAGAACCCGGAGGATGAAGTGGTGCTCACCAGGCACTGAAACGGGAAGACGCGCGGTGCAGCAAGGTCGACGGCGTCGGTTCGGGCGATGGTTACGGGCGGCGCTCGCGGAGCTCGGTGACAGGGTCGCTGCAGGGCTTCTCAGGGCCAGCCAGTCCCACGGGAAGCTTCGATGTTGAACTACGAATCCAGAGGACGGGTTAGCGAGACCGGAGTGGCACGGATGGAGAACAATTGCGGCGGCGCGGAGACTCACCGGCGTGGAGGTCGCGGAGGTGACGCCGGGATGCGGAGGTGGCGGCTGCGGGGTGAGGATAGGGTAAAAGGGTCGTGTGGGGGTGTGTTTAAAGGGGAGGGGCCGGGGATCTCGGTGGGGAAGCAAGGAAGGGAGGGCCGCGGGTTCATGGCCGGAGATCTCGCCCCTTCCTGTTACTCGAGCGAGGAACGCGCGGAGGAGGGTGGAGAAGCTGACGTGTGGGGCTAGGCGGTCAGCGGCCGAGCAGGCGAACGCGGCCGAGCTGTGCGTGCGGAGGGGGAGCGGGCCAGCGCGCGCAGAGTGGGCGGTGACGCTCGGGCTGCGGAGTGTGGGCCGCGAGAGAGGGGAAAGAGAGTTGAGTTGCTGGGCTGCCTGGATCGGGCCGAGCGGGGAAAAAGGGAGAGAGACGAGCGGGCTGGGCTGATGCGGGAGCTGGGCCGCGGGGTTGGATGCTGGGCTGGTTTGCTTAGGTTTCTTCCCTTTTCCACTTCCTTTGTTTTTTCTAAATCCAACACTACTCCAACCATTTGAATTCAAATGAAATTTGAATTCAAACCCCTAAGAAATCAAGCAAGATAAAATATGCACCAGCATGAATGCACAAACATATTTATCTTAGAAAAATTTTAATTCCTTGTGAAACACAATTAGATTAAATGCAAGACTAATCACAATAAACCTTAGAAAAATAAATAAAGCTAATTAAATTTATTAATAAATGCTAGAATTTAAATTAGGGTGTTATAAAGAAGCTCTTGTTCCTTGGACTCAATCTTTGAACGCATCAAGTCTGCTTCCTCGTTCTTCTTCAGCATATCCTGTTTAAGCTTATCCACTTCAATCACCTTCTTGGAAAGCGCAGCTTGTGAACTAACAATTTTCTTGTCTTGTTCCTCGACCAGAAGCTTCAGATTATTGATATGCCTAACCTGTAAAGATAAATCTCTACTCGCCCGCATCAGTGCTTTCTCCATTTCGTGTTGTCTTGAGTACGCTTTGATTATGTCTTCCTCCCTCTGATGGAGGTCCTTCTTCGTCTGGTTGAGCCTTGACCGATCAACGGAAACTTTCTTCCAAAAACTATTCTATATTTCACTATCCAAAAACTAAATCTATTCCAATTCATGATTATTTTAGAAACAAGTCTTTAATAGTTGAGAAATATTGGTTCACTGCAGTTCGGATCCAAAATCCGGCAGGGTTTCACCGGTGGAATTACCTCCCTCACCCCTCCTCTCTCCCTCTCCCCTATCTGGATCTCGTGGACAAGAAATGAGGGTGCGAGGGAAGGGGCTCAGCTTTTATATTGGGGGGAGCCTGCCGCCCCCCTGAGCTGCTTGCCGCCCCTCCACCAAGCAGCAGGTGCCTGCCGCCCGGCAGGGGGGCGACAGGCTCCTGCCAGGGGCCTCCGCGAAAAAAAAATTATATTTATATATATGTAGGTCTCTGCCGCCCCCCTGCCGGGCGGTAGGGGTATAAAACTGTAAAATGTGAAACCGAAAATATATTTATGTAAAAAAAACGTTTTTAAAAGATACAAAAATAAAAAAGCCGCCATTATTGGGCCCATGCAGCTTCCACGCATCTCCGGCCCGCCGGCCCATAGACATCACTAACCAAGTGGCTCATGCTTCCCTCACCGGCAGAGCAATGGCGCGGCGGCCGCCTGCTACAGCAACTCCGCTGAACCCTTGCCCGCCTCCGAACCCTTGCTTGCCACCCCTCCGCGGTAGTGGACGCCCCGTCCCTTGAGCGGTTCTTCATCTGGCGGTGCATGAAACAACGCCACGGCGCGAGGGTCAAGATTGGCCACGCCCCACGGTTGAGCATGCTGGGTTACTTGGAGCCAGGAGTGCACGTGTTGGAGATCGGCAACACCGTCATCAAGGTCTCAATTAGTCAATTTCATTTTCTTTCATTCTTTCTGACTTTCTGTCCATAATTGGCATGCATGCATTTGAAATATCTGCTAATCGAGGAGCTTGACGCAATGGTGCTTCATGTATCTGTTGTTTTGTGCATTGCAGTCTGGAACGATGCCGAGTCCAAAGACCACTGTTCCAAGCGTGCAGATGTTGGCACTGCATCTGCATTTCAGAATGCGCAATGAGGTTAAAATGCTTCCAGCCTTCCTCAGGTGTTTCCCCAATGTTGAAACACTGTGTATCCAGGTATAATTGACCTCCCCCCCCCCCCCCCCCTTCATTTGTTATTTGCATTGTCACTGTCGTCATCATTGTCCACTTTGTAGCATTATATTGCTCCTGCAAAATCCATTTTCTTCCATCACTATATATCTGAACTGTCCACTGAATTTAAATTTCAGTCTGAAGAAACTCGTGAGCCCACTGGCGAGTTGAACCTCAAGTTTTGGCAGGAGACCAGTCCCATCAAATGTGTTCAAACACAACTCAAGAGGCTAGTGTTCCGTGAGTTCCATGGGGAGGAAGGTGAGTTTGCCTTCCTTATGTTCATCGCGGAAAATGCCCGGCTGTTGGAGGAGATGCTTCTTGTGATGGAACTTCGAAGGCCCTCAGCACCAGAAGAACTTTTTGCCAGAATGAAGGCACTGGAGACTACAACGTGGGCAAGCGGGAGCAACAAAGTGGGCTACATGCTTTCCCTACCTGGTGTAGGAGGAGGGAGCGCTTGGTCTCTCAAAGCGGGTTCTGACTTTAAGCACAATGATCCTTTTCTCTGCCTATTTAAAATGCAAATGCAGTAAATAAACAATCAAGTTAGACACTACTGGTAATTTGCCACTGTTAAGCAAATTCTTCTCGATGCATATCTGACTGGAGATATCGCAGCTAGTTATGTAATAACTTTATTGCTGTTGCTGTATAACGTGCCGTATTTCCATGTGGCATCACCTTTTTCATTGTGTTTGCTGATTGTTTACACAATCATCAGAACTATCCATGTTTGGGCATGCTTGTCTGTGACCTTGTTGGTTAAAATGCCAGGCCCTGTGAGTGGCATTCATCCTTAGATTTTATCTGAATATTGATTGAACTTGTGTCATGCATGCGTTTTCTGCCGTCTTGTAGCATACGACACTAGGAGTATACCTTACAAAGACGATTCAGAAGAATGTCCTTTTTGCTCTACCAGATGGATGTCAGGTGATTGTGCCAAATTATATTGCTTGTTTCATGAAATAACTGTTTCTTTGCGCTGCTGCTGTTTCTTTCATACTATCAGTAATAGAAAATTGTGCATCATTGCTGCCAACAATCCGCTCAGGTATGTTCCGTATGTAGTCAACCCCATCAGAAGATGTACGCCAATGCCACTGCACTACCCACATGGTTATGGGTGTTTGTATATTGTCGATATTGGTATGGCTCACCAATACTTGTTTGATTGTTTCTTGAGACTAGCATGTTTCTCCAGCTTCTTAATCTTTCATGGGATTAGCATGATTGACGGCAGGTCGTTTCAGCCATGGACCAGTATGTTTGCTTAATTCATTGCACAGATTTCTTGCCAAGAGTAAAGAAATCAGTCTTGCATTTCTAGCCATCATAGTTGCGAGAGAAGCACTTGTAACATATAAAATTATAAATACATATAAAAGTCGTGATAGGTTCTACATAATGAAATTTTAAACTTTCTCCCTCACATTTGAATGCCTTGGAAGTACAAAATAATCTCATGGATTACGGATTGGCAGTGGACACAAATCGCTAGCAACAGTACAATGAACAGCTTGTTACTGTCCGAATCAGCCCCAGATCTGCATAATTTTACAAGCCATTGGAGAACCATAGCAACACAAATTGACTTGCACAGATAAGCATATCTGTGAACTAGGCAAGGAAGCACCCAAATTAACCTCCTAAGAACAAGAAATAACCACGAAAACGCACTCATAAAACACATTTCTACCACCCAGGTAGGGAGCTCTGGACACCTCCTGTCTGCTGAAGTGCAGCACACTACCTTGCTGAGGGTACCGTCTCACTTGAATCAACTGCCTCCTCTTTCACATCTGTTTTGGAGCTCCTCTCAGTGATGCAGTCCGAGCTATTGGGTCCAGATGAGCCCTGGAACGAACTGGTCTGTTCAGGCTTGAACAGCTCATCGTTCTCCAGGTTGGACAACTTCTCAGCAGATTCTCCTTTAAGCAACTCAACAACTTCAGACATTATCGGTCTCTGCTCTGGCTTGTTCTGAGAACATGCGAGCCCGACAAGCACCAATCGCTTCAGCTCATCCTCGATGAAGTTACCATTGAGCTTTGGATCAGCGATTTCCTTGAACTTTTTGTCACAGGCTAGAGGAAGTGCCCACTCGGTTATGGTTCGTTTTGTGGTGGGGTTTACCTTCTCGACTGGCTTCTTACCGCTTGCAAGCTCTAGGAGCATGATTCCAAAGCTGAAGACGTCGCAGCTTTCAGAGGCTTCCCAAGCATCGCATACTCTGGTGCAAGGTAACCAAGTGTGCCTTTTACCTTTGTGGTGACATGTGTTGCACCATCTGGAATGAGCTTAGCGAACCCAAAATCAGCAACCCGAGCTTGGAAATTTGAGTCCAGAAGGGCATTGCTCGCCTTGACATCTCTATGAATGATATGTGGTGTTGCGTAGTGATGAAGATAACTGCAAGATGAAAGAATTCTAAACGATAAGATTGCTGCATTTTGATAAAAATGATGAAATGATATTGTGAGGCTTACGCGATCCCTTCTGCAGAATCTATGGCGATCTTCATTCTTCTTTCCCAACCGAGATTGCATTCCGCTGCGTGCTGGCCATGAAGCTGAGAGTGTATGCTCAGATTTGGCATATAATCATAGACTATCAAGCGTTCTTGGCCTTCAGCACAATATCCACGCAAGCTCAAAAGGCTTTTGTGCCTCACTCGTGCCAAAATCTCCACCTCAACAGCAAATTCTTTTTCAGCCTTGTTGCTCCAACTCTTGAGCCTTTTCACTGCTATCTGTTTATATGTCATTAATGAGCAAAGCGTAAGTTAGAGAACATGAGATCTCATTCATGGAATAAATAGTAAATAGAACCTACTTGGTCCCTTAATTAAACTTCTAATTGAACAAAGAATTCAAAGCATAAGACAAATATGCCAAAGAGGGCCACAAGGACCATAAGGCTCAAAATTTCATCCAAAAAAATATTAATTTTATGGTACAGCATGTAAGTAAACTATTGTCACATCAATGAGATTGTCCAATGCAGCACAAATCACTTACAGTAGTAAACAATTTTGAAAATACAGAAGGAATCAAGAAACTCCAATTTAGGGGCTTTGTTTTTTATTTAGACTCCCTAATAGGTGCAGTAGAGCATACCCATGTGTCACAGTGTCAGGAACCTCACTTTTTTATCTGGCCATGTGATTAATGGAAATACCCTCTGACGTATAGCAAGAACAATGAATACTTTTACAAGCAAGGATTATAGTTTACTTGGCTACAATCTGGCAGTGAACCCCTATAATTGGCTAGTAGTCATGAACCAGTACACTGTTGCATTTTCGGTTATGCCATTGCACAGCTTGTTTGGTTCTGATCCTGAAAAGGTTGTGTGTGCCAGGCAGCGCATCCAGACACTCGATTTCATCAGCCTGGGGTTCTGAATCGCTGCCTGGGAGCAGCTGCCTGGCTCAGGATCTCATCCAAACAAGCAAATTACAATGTTGTACATAAACACACATGGTCTGCCAACAAAACTGCCTTCCTTTTACCCAAAAGCCAAACAATCTATGTTTTTTTTTTATGATGTCATCCGCAGAACTGAAAAGAACAAAAAGAAATCCTGAGGCCGAGAAGGAAAGGAAACGAAGGTAACAATTTCAGCTGCATCATTCCAGTTGGCACACGTCATTCTCATGATGCAGAAATCTGTTTCAGCTATGATATGATGCTATGGTTCCTCAGCATCATTTATTCCAGCACTGGCGACGAGCTCTTCTGTCAAAGAAAACAGCCCAACAATCTCCCTTTTAGCTTCAAGAATCACATTCATTTTCTTGTTTGGTTCCATTTTGGAAGCACCCGCACTAATGTTTGCATTTTGGGGTGCAAGCAAATTGGTACCAGAATCGGTTCTGCCACTTCTCAAGAATGCTTTAGTTATATCTGCAAGCTTCTTCAACATAGTACTAGCAGCTAGTGCCTCCCCCTCCACGGATTCGATTTCATGCTTTCGGAGCTCCACTTCTTCCACATTGTTGTCTTTGGTTGCCTCATCAGCAAGGCTAGACAGTCTCCTGATGTCATTAGGATCTATGGATAGCTCCTCCAATTTGTCTAGTTCCTTGTCCCTCACATCTAATCTTCTAAGTACTGCCTTCAGCTCTAGGTCTTTTGTGTCAAGTGCTTTATATGCAGCTCTTAAGTCCACGTCCTTCTGTTCTAAGGATTCTTTCAGCGTGTCGATGTCAGCCTCCAGTTGATTATGTTTATGCAAATTGGACTCAAGGGCTGTGCCTGTACTTAAAATTTCATCGTCAAGCAAGTTATAAATGTCAAATTCTTCACCTTCCACAGAACCTATAAGATTGCCTGTGAGCTCAACTATCTTTTGCACCACGGATTCAGCTTGTGAGCGTCCTAATCTCATCTTATCCAATTCGTCCTGCATTAATTGTATACGTTTCTCTTTATCCTGTAGTTCGGATCTAACCTGAACAAGTTGATCCTCCTTGGTATTTATCATCTGCTGAAGTTCAACAACTTCATTGTTAACTTCGTCAAGTCTCCGTTGTGTCTCTAGAAGCTCCAAATCCTTCTCTTGAACTGCAAATTGTATGGAGTCCACCTTCAGTTTCATATCTTCGACTTCGTGTCTGGCCTCTAACAACTCACTCTCTTTTGCTTCGACAAGCTTTTGTGAATTGAAGTACCCATTCTCCTTCTGAGCTAGCTCCTCTTGAAGCAACTCTACCTCCTTTGTTTTCTGTTCCAAGCTCTCCCTTTCTTTAGTTAACATAGCCTCTAGGGACTCAACCTTCTTCATCTCCTCAATTAACTGCGATTCAAGTTCACTACAGCGAGATTGTACAACACTGAGCTCATTTGTCTTTTCTTGAATCTCCAGTTGAGCAGCTTCCAGATTCTGAGTATAAGAAATAAGCAATGTTTTTTGGTATGTGAGTTCCTGCACTTGCTTACTCAACTGCGCTGCTTGGTCTTCAATTTGCCTGCGAGAGAAGGTGAAAGCCTCTTTTGAAGCCATTAGTTCGGAACGCACAGCATCCAGCAAAGACCTCACACGTTTGAAGTCATCGATAGTATCCTTGATATTATCCTTATCCTTGGATGCCATTTGTGCCAGCTCCTTTAACTCTTGCTGTGCTGCTATCCATCCTAAATTCTGCTTCTCAAGTTCCTGTTCTGCAACTTTCAGTTTCTCCTCGTTGCCTTTCCTCAATTCATTTGATCTGGCAACCTCAGTTTCCTTTCTTTCAATTTCATTCTGGAGCTCCCTAATTGTTGCTTCTTGGCGTGCAAGGGCCCGATTAGCTACAAGAAGCTCTTGTTCCTTGGACTCAATCTCTGAACGCATCAAGTCTGCTTCCTCGTTCTTCTTCAGCATATCCTGTTTAAGCTTATCCACTTCAATCACCTTCTTGGAAAGCGCAGCTTGTGAACTAACAATTTTCTTGTCTTGTTCCTCGACCAGAAGCTTCAGATTATTGATCTGCCTAACCTGTAAAGATAAATCTCTACTCGCCCTCATCAGTGCTTTCTCCATTTCGTGTTGTCTTGAGTACGCTTTGATGATGTCTTCCTCCCTCTGATCGAGGTCCTGCTTCGTCTGGTTGAGCCTTGACCGATCAACAGAAACTTTCTTCTCCGCATCACGAAGGTCCCTCTCTTTCTTCCTTAGGATAGATAAGGCAGCCTCAAATTCAGTCTTCAGGACCTCGATACTCATGCTCAGCTCCCTATCCTGAGAAGCACTTGGATCTAGGCTCTTTGTCTTTGCGAACAATTGCTCCAATAGTTCCCTAGCGGGCTCAGTCCCATTGTCACCATTAGAGATATTTGATTTAACACCTTTTACAACAGATCTGATCAAAGGGTGAGAACATTTCATATGTTGCGCCTGAGAAGCTGCCAGGAAGCTCAGCCTCTGCCTGAACAAAACCTGAGAGGTTGCAGGAAACAAACCATGGGAGCACTGTTAGGATAATGACAGGGCCGCAAGTGAAGCCATCCATGCACTTGAAAAATTAGTCATGCTGAAGAACTCAAAAGAATTTTTAGTTAAAAGGATATCATAATTCAAAGATGCTAATTTACGGTGAAGTGTCGAAATTTTGGTATAACATCTATTACTACATAAATAATTAAATATCTTTGATTTCACGATACTGTGTAGCTGATGCAATAATAGATCTCACTGCAATAGCGATTTGATTAACCTGATACACGTGCATTAACCACCATGAAAATGCAGCCAACAGAAAATGAGTTAGAAATCCAAATCTCATCTTTTATCTTGAAACAGAGGTTAAACATCGTGATGAGAAACAGCAAATGTAAGAGGGCGCTCACGTGAGTGGCGGCGCGGCAAGGCCGGGAGGCGCTGGGGAGAGCGGCGGCCGCCCCCGCCGCCGGCGAGGAGGTGGAGGAGAGGGGCATGGGCGCGGAACATGGGGGGGGGGGGTCGCGGCAGCCCGGGAGCGATCGGACGGATGGCGACGCGCGCGGGGGCGGGCGGGCGGGCGAGCTCGGCTGCGGAGAGGGGATGAGGTGGTGGTGGAAGTGGAACGGGGGGCAGCCGCGTGTGTGGAGCGCAACGCGGCGCGGATGACGCGAGGAGCACGAGAGACCTGTGTTTTTCTTTTCTTTTTTTAACTATTTTTTCTTTTCTTTTTTTAACTACTTTTTCTTTTCGTTTCTTTTCTGCGAATTGTTTTTCCGCGCAGGAGGCTTGAGAAAAGTGTTCTGGGCATTGGGCAATCGCAGAGCCGGGCGCCCCGGCTGTCCTCCACCTCTTTTAGGCTCCCGCGTCATCTACGGTGGAGGCACCGTCTTTCATCACCACCACCTTTAACCAGTTTCGTCGTTGCGCCGTTCATCCACTGTCACTACCCTCTCCTCATCTCCGCCGCCGGCCACCGCCATCGGTTGTTTGCCTCAGAGCGCCGCCTCGCCTCAGCCGCCGCCGCTCCTCCTATGGGGCAGATGGCCATTGTAGCCCTAGAATTCTAAACCCTAAGCTCCACCGTCTTGACCACCACCCCGACCGCCGGCCGCTCCCCCCTACCCCTCCCACCCCTCGCCGGCGGCCACTCCACCCCCCTCCCTCCTCTCCTAGCTCGCAAGCAACCCCCCTGCCCCTGGCTCAAGGAAGAAGATGAACAGCCCTTGTACGATGCTATTGCGCGCAGAAGTGCGTGTGATAACTAGATTCCCCGATTGAACCCTGTGTCACCTTTCCACTCAAAACTCTACTCCTCGCGTGGCGGCAAGGCGGTCCCCATCTCCGCCCACATGTGCGGTCGTGCCCATGTTGCGCCAGCGCGGACGACGACACGACACCCGCGTGCGGAACCACAGGTAGGACCCGGAGCTGCTGGAAATGGTGCTCGATTTCCTCTACGCCGCCCTCTGTTAGTGGTTCTCCTTTCTACCGCCCCATTATCCATCGTGCATCAGGATCCCCTGTGGCACGTACAGTAGCATTCCGATTCC
The DNA here is from genome assembly GCF_016808335.1 of Panicum virgatum. NCBI lineage: Eukaryota > Viridiplantae > Streptophyta > Magnoliopsida > Poales > Poaceae > Panicum > Panicum virgatum. The sequence continues at coordinate 6,788,534 of NC_053145.1, forward strand.
GGCGCAGCGGCCGCATCTTCTTGAGCTTTCTGCGAGATTCCTAGCCAGTGTTGAGGAACCATAGCACGCTGGCGGCGCGCGATTGCGGACATCCTACGATACTCCCACCACTAATACTCTAACTGCTTGTGGAGGTGCCGACGGACGAGGATGGATGCCATGGGGACACTAGAAGCAAATGGGATGAGGGGACTAATCTATAAATATTTTCGGATATTTTGCAAAAAAAATGGATCCTAAATAATAGCGATCCAATTTGCAGGGTGTACTGTAAAACATTGGATCGATTAGGGGTTTATTGTAAAAGGTTGGATGATTAATTATTCTGATCCATTTTACAGGGTTTTATAAAAAAATGCATGTGGGTTTATCTTTAAGATATGTAGGGTCGTGGAAGGCGGAGGGACACCGACGGTGATGGCTCCGCGACACGACTGCCCTCCTAGCTTCGCCTCCATTGGAGTGTCGCTCTTGCCTGCTGGAGCTCCACCTCCGCGTCCGGCTCTGGTCGCTCCGCCCTTCCCCCGAGCTTGGCATCCGCCCAACCATTGCCTCAACGCTTAGCTCAGCCAGAGCTCGTCCAATTGCGCTTCGTTCCTTCATACCCGAGCCACCCGGGGCTCAATCCATCAGCAGGGAGCGACACTTTCGAAGTGGGATGGTTTGGTCCGCTCCATTTTGCGGAATGGAGCCATCCCGGATTTTGGATGGATATTCTCTCCTTAAATGGTTCCATCCCAAGCATGCAAACTAAACATTGAACAAAATGGTTCCTACACATTCTGCTCCTCAACCAAACACTACCTAATTGCCAACATAGGCATGTTCCTCCCCGCTGAATCTTGGCTATCTAGAACACCTGGAAGCCTCCGGAACATTCTAGACATTGATTTCCTAGACTTGCAATTCCATTTCCATGAAACAACCTGGTGGGTTCTTAGCATATATTTCCAAATCATTCCAGCAAGAACATTCTGGATACTCCAATTTGCAAATAGATTGTTCTTACACCGAGGGAAATATCAGTGTTTCAAACGCTGATTAGTCTGGACGCTGCAAAAGAACTGGTAGTACTAAACGTGGAATGCATATGAAAGTCGACGACAAGTTTTACAAGATGAATTTCCAGAAAAGTACTTGTTTTGCATTTCTTCGTCTTGTTTTTTCGAATCGTTTTTCCCTTTTCTTTCGTCGGCGAGACGACAAACCTTCCATTTGGGCTTTAGGGTCCAGCATTATTGGGCGGATTTTTTATTTTTATATTTTTTTAAAATGTTTTTTACAGAAATATATTTTCGGTTTCACATTTTATAATTTTATACCCCTACCGCCCGACAGGGGTCTACATGTAAATAAATATAATTTTTTTTGTGCGGAGGCCCCTGGCGGGAGCCTGCCGCCCGGTGGAGGAGCGGCAGGCAGCTCTGTAACACCCCAGGTGTTTAATTAGTTAAACCAGGGTCATTAGCACCCAAATCATGTATCCTTAACCAAGAAACGTCGCAATAAATGCATGTGTATGTATGTGTGTCTATGTGTATGTGTGCATATAAAACTATTTTATAAAATAATTGTAATATTTCATGCTCAATTTGTCATTAAAAGTAATTACTAGAAAAACCTCATAATTAGTGCCTTGCAAGTCTACATGAAATAATTAGGATTTCAAACTCTTTGTTGTGTTAGATTTAAACTAAATTTCAAACTGTGGCTTAATTGAACATTTTCCTGAAATAAAACTTGTAGAGTTCTAAATGTTGAACAACTTCCATGTTGATGGTTTTTCCGAGTGCTACCCAAAAATGGAAGAAAATTTTGAATTCCGAGTCGAACAGGACCAAGTTCAAATACACTAAAGATTAAAAATTAACTTTTGAATGAAGTCTCAAACGAATTTGTGCCTGAAACGAAAAGTGTAGAATTCGAAGTTCTCTACAACTTTCATATTCAAAGTTTTCCATGTTTCAAAGGAAATTTTTGAGAAAGATTCGAATTTGAATCATTCAAACCTCTATTTCTCTCTCTCTCTCTTCTCTCTCCCTCCCTCCCCTGTTCTGTGTCGAGCCGAGGTCGCCGGCCACGCACCGTGCCCTCGCCGCGCCCCGTCCCTGGCTTCTTCCGAAGCTTCTCGGTCTCTCCACGCGGCACTCTCTCACAGCGCGCACGCCGAGGACGGCCGTCGACGCGCCACGGCGACGAACACGCCGAGCCATGCCGTGCGCCAATTCTCCGCTCGCTTTGCGCCCTCTGCTGGCTCTCCTCCCTTCCATTGGCTTCGCAAACGAGTCTCCTCCCTCCCCCTCTACTCCCCTCCCTGCTCCAAGTGCCAAACCGAGCTCCCCACGGCGTCCAGAGCCGCCCGCCGCCGCCATTAGCGCCGCCGCTCGCCGGTCTCCCACGGAGCTCCCTCCTCCACCCTTCCTCGCGCCCAACAAACCCTGCAGCAAGCTCCCCGGTGCTCCCCGACCCGCTCGCCGCTGCCCAGGCCCGCCGAACCGCCGCCGCCGCTGCCAACCGCCGCCGCCGGAGCCCCTGCTCCGCGGAGGAGCCGCCTCCGACCGTCCCACGCTCAACCGAGCCCATCCCTAGGTTCCTCTCACCGCCCTCTTGCTCCTCCCCCTATTCCCCCTCGCCGCCGGCCGCCGCAGGCGTCGGATTCCGGCCGCCCGCCGCCTCCCCTGCTTCAAACTCCGGTCGGGGGCTTATCTGCGAGGAAATAAATTCTTCCAGGGGCCTCTGCGCAAAAAGAGAGCTTTTCCTTTTTGTTTTCCAAAGCTGTGAACTTGTAAAATCGATATGAATTTGTAGAAAAATCGGAAAAATGCAAACTCAATTGATCTGAGCTCCTTGTTACTAGATATACAACTTTATTTACATGCACATATTTATTTTCTGTCTATATTTTAATCTAGAAAAAAGATTAGATTACATAGACTCTAATTATTCTAGGAGTTCTACTCAGCACCTATGGGTGATTTTTGGCTGGTAGCTACTTCATGTTATGCTTAGATTTGTGTAAAAATTTGAGCACCATTTAACACTTGTAACTAGATGAAACCCAAGTCTTGGCTAGATCTAGTAGAATAACTTTTTTTTATTTCTGGATGTTTTGTTATAGATATGTGGATGAAACTTTTTATGTGTACTTACAATACTAGATGAACATCACTGTCCAAGTTTCGTTATTTTTAGATTTGTGTAGCTAGTTCTGTGAATTAATCCTTAAAAATAGTGCTATATTGTTATAAATAGTTGTTGCATCTGGAAAAATCTGAAAATTTTACTGTGGCTTAGTCTTCATAAGTTAAGCTAGCGCACAAAGTTTGAGCCCCAAAAACACCTTGTAACTCTCTGTACTAATTAGTCTTGTTATATGTGAGTGAAATCTGTCAATTTTATTACTCATGTTATATGTCTAGGAAAATTCGGATAAATTTAAAGTGTGTTTAGAATTGTATGTAAATCCCTTTGTAAAAATTTGAGATTCAAAAATGTTGTAGTTTAATTTGTGTAAATGTTGTAGTTGCTGAAGCTATTTCTAACTTATGAATTGTTGAAACCCAACCCTAGATTTTTTTTATGAACTCAAATGTATTAGATTTTACTCTATAAATGATTGCCCAATAAAATATGAATGCAAGTGTTTCACTCTTTAACTTCGGGTTTTGTTTGAAGTACAACTTTATAGTGAAGCAATTAATAAATTATTATCGTCACACAACTTATACATATGCATTTCATATAGATTCGACTACTCTTACTGACGGTACGTACGAGCTGGTGCCTGAAGCGGAAGAAGGTCCCAAGTGAATTTCGCCGACGCCGTCGAGGATCCGAACCCGACTTCAGAAGCCTCGGAAACTAACTTAGCTCAAGAAGGCAAGCACTTTGTTAAGTTTGGAACAAAGCACTTTGTTAAGTTTGGAACTTGGTTTGTAATTCTAAAATTATGTTAAATTCTCTGTGTTGTAATATATGGTGTATTGTTGTAATCTCTGGACTCGCCTTCGCGTGAGTTATGCTGCTTTGTTCGATCCAGGTTTAAGTGGTTTTATCGGGAATTTACCTGACTGACCTCCGATGTGCTCCGTCTGCTGTGCGAGTTAAACCTAATTGCCTTTGCAATGATGGTTAGCGCACTTAAGCTGGTTTATGTCGGGCGGTTCTGCCACAGCTGGTATCAGAGCCGAACAAAGCGTGCACCAGAGAATGCGACGAGTTTCGAAGAATTTTATTAAAAGTTGGACCACAAAAAGTGTGTTTGCAAAATACGTTGGTTCGTTAAGGATGGTGCCTAGTTCGTAAAGCCCTAGGGGAATTATGGGAAGTTACTAGGTGGCTATCTAACTTATGTCATTATATATCTGACTTCCAGCGCATTACTTTCTGTCAGACCTTATTTTTCTGCACAATCAACCCTTGAATTCTGTAACGACGCACCTACGTTAAGGTAAGAAGGTAAGGATCCTCAGTCAGCTGAGGGAGTCTGACCTTCCCGTCGGTGATGCGAGCTGAACGCTGCCCTCAAGCAGTGGTTTACTTGAGGTGCTGCCAATATACCAACTATCAGTTGACTATATTGGGAGTAAAGTATACTCAGTCAGCTGAGGGAGACTGACCTTCCCGTCGGTGATGCGAACCGAACGCTGTGCTCAAGCAGTGGCCTACTTGAGCTACTGCCAATATACAGACCATCAGTCGATTATATTGGGAGTTAAGGAACTCATGAATACGCTATATCAGCGGCATATGTTAATGTTGGCCATACGGCGGAAAAAAAATTGCATGGCTGCCGTTTCTATAGTGAATGGTAATGTATGGGTGAACATGTGGGCAACTGCATATGCGTTACCCATGTGGCGTAGGACACATGGGGGCATTCGTGAGTGCTGGCACGAAGGGTCCAGTCGTGAATATTCATATTTATATATGCTATGCATCTTCTACAGGTACACTAACCGTGATTATGTTAAGTTAAGAACGGTTAGAATTCGGCTAAACATATATAGGGAGAGACGTAATTTTGTGCTATGCTACCGGCGCTAACCCCGTAAGTCCAAATCTATTTGGCAGTTGTTTGTTTTGTGAGGACGAATAGGTTGTGCATGCATCATGATCTTAAACTGGAAATCAATAAAAGTACATGTGGCAATGGGGAATACTGAGGTTTGCACCTGAGCACGTGTTATTTTTTTTCACGATTAAGGTCTATCTAGACTCTGTTCGGTCTGCTGTGTCTGGATATAGGAAGTTACCGAACTCCGCAAAGGACTCTATCTACCGAAGTGTTTGAATAGAACACAAAAGTTGTAGAATGTTAAATTACCCCTCGGTTGTCAAAAGTTGGGAGATTTTGGTTGAACAGAACGTGAGTTGTGATTTTTCTAGTAACAAACAACCTTCTATCCATGTCGTTATATAATTTATGCTAGTTCTATTTTTATGAATTTACTCTTTTGTATTTTGGGGCATTGTATATCACTTGCTCACGAAAGAGTTTTTGCATGTTCCAGATGGTGGGATCGACGCGTGGCAATCCGGAGGGTTTTGTGAATGCGAGTGGTAGCGGATCGCAGCAGCCGCCACCCCCACCACCAAGCTTTGCAGAAGTCCTGTCCGCCCAGACTGAGTTGCTTCGCCAACTTGTTCAAGGGCAGCAGCGAGGTGGACACCACGCCCATCAACCTCAAGCTGCTAGGTATCAGGAAATCTTTGCAACCCAGCCTCCTCTGTTCAACAGGACAGAAGAACCACCGGATGCGGATGCTTGGATTCGCACAATCGAGTCCAAGTTTGCACTACTTCCGGTGCCATGTTCGGAGGAAAATAAGACTCTCTTTGCTGCACAACAGCTTCGCGGTTCTGCTCGTCTTTGGTGGGACAACTACCATGGCATGCTTCCGGCCGATCACGTTGTTACTTGGAACGAATTCAAAAATGCATTTAGGGACCACCATATTCCAGAGAGTCTTATGGAAAGGAAACTGAATGAGTTCCTGGCTCTTACTCAAGGAACTCGTACGGTTATCCAATATGCCCAATCTTTTAATGGTCTCTGTCAGTACGCGGGCTATCATGCTGACACAGATATTAAAAAGCGTGACCGCTTTCGCAGAGGACTCAATACCAAGCTCAAGGAACGTCTAAATCCCATTAAGGTCGACACATACAATGAGCTGGTTAATCTGGCAATTACACAAGAGGATTGCATTGTGGCTCATCGTGCCGAGAAGAAGCGAAAGGATCCACCTGGACCCTCGAGTGCTCAGTCACCGAGGTATCGTTTCGTGCAGAATGTTTCTCCTACAATCCCTCAAAAGGCCCCTCAGCCAGGGCGTTGGGTTTTTAGGCCGCCACAGCAGCAGGGTGTAATGCGACCCCCTGTTCCTCAGCTAACTGGTCCCAGGCCAATTGCCCCACCAACAGCCCGTCCAGGTGATAAAAATCGTTGCTTCAATTGTGGCAGTACAACTCATTTTGCCCGTGAATGCCCGCAGCCCAGACGACAAAACCAAGACTAGGTATCTAATCAGAACACCAGGAACAAAGGCAAAAAGCAAATTGTTCAGGTCAAGCAAGGGCGTCTCAATTTCACCACATTTGCCGATCTTCCTGAAGGTGCACCAGTCATAACGGGTACATTCTCTATCCACAACAAGCCCGCTGTCATCTTATTTGATTCCGGTGCATCCCATAGTTTTATTAGTGCAAAATTTGGTGCAAAATTGGGATTGGATTTCAGTCACACTAAAGGATCATATATGATATCAACACCGGGTGGTAAAATTGCTTCCAACCAAATAGTACGGCTCGTACCAATCAAGTTGGGTAGCATCATTGTTGAAACCGACCTTATCCTATTACCACTTGAAGGCATGGATGTCATTTTGGGGATGAATTGGATGACTCAACATCATGTTTTATTAGATGTTCCCTCTACGGCTGTTGAAATAAATTCGTCAACACATGGAGCCACTACTCTGTATTTACCCTCCCAAGAGTGCACCAATTTTTGTGCATTTGCTATGAGCGAATCCAGATTAGAAGAAATCCCAGTGGTATGCGAGTTTGCCGATGTTTTTCCAGATGAATTGCCAGGAATGCCTCCGGATAGGGACATAGAGTTTGTTATTGAGTTGCAGCCAGGCACTGCACCTATTTCAAAGAGGCCCTATAGAATGCCACCTAAGAAATTGGCCGAATTAAAAATTCAACTTCAAGAACTTCTTGACAAAGGTTTCATTCGCCCTAGTGCATCACCTTGGAGTTGTCCGGCCCTATTTGTGAAGAAAAAGGATGATAGTTTGAGGTTGTGTGTGGACTACCGGCCTCTCAATGCGGTGACAATCAAAAATAAATATCCCCTTCCCCGCATTGATGTTTTATTTGATCAGTTGGCTAGAGCTAAGGTGTTTTCAAAGTTGGATCTTCGCTCTGGATATCATCAGATCAAAATCCGACCCTGTGATATCCCTAAGACCGCCTTCGCTACAAGATATGGACTATATGAATATTTAGTCATGTCCTTTGGCCTCACAAATGCACCTGCTTATTTCATATATCTCATGAATTCGGTGTTCATGCCGGAGCTTGACAAGTTTGTCGTGGTTTTCATTGACGACATCTTTGTTTATTCCAAGAATGAGGACCATGCCAAACATTTGCGCATCGTTCTTCAACGTCTTAGAGATTATCAGTTATATGCTAAGTTTTCCAAATGTGAATTTTGGTTAGACAAGGTGAAATTTTTGGGTCATACTATATCCAGTGAAGGCATAGCCGTTGACCCTAGTAAGGTGCAAGAAGTGATGGACTGGAAACCTCCTGCTTCCGTTCATCAGATTCGCAGTTTTCTTGGTCTAGCCGGATACTATCGTCGATTCATTCCGGACTTCTCAAAAATTGCTAAGCCTATGACCGAACTGTTGAAGAAAGGAATAAAATTTATCTGGGATGAAAGATGTGAGAAAGCTTTCCACACTCTAAGGGAGTTGCAGACTAAGGCCCCCGTCTTAGCTCAACCTGATAATGCCAAGCCCTTTGACGTGTATTGTGACGCGTCGGGTACGGGTCTTGGTTGTGTGCTCATGCAAGACAATAGAGTCATTGCCTATGCTTCACGATCTCTTCGGCCCCATGAGTATAACTATCCTACTCATGACCTCGAGTTAGCAGCCGTCATTCATACTCTAAAGATTTGGAGACACTATCTTATGGGCACTCATTGCAATATCTACACAGACCATAAGAGTCTCAAATATATCTTCACCCAAGCCGATCTAAATATGAGACAAAGAAGATGGTTGGAATTAATCAAAGACTACGATCTCGAGGTGCACTACCATCTGGGCAAGGCCAATGTAGTCGCGGATGCACTAAGCCACAAGACTCATTGTAATTGCCTAACTATGGAATCTTATGACCAGACACTGTGTTCTGAAATGAGAAGACTCAATTTGGAAATGATTCCCCAAGGCACTTTAAACCACATTTCCATTGAACCAACCATCCACGATCAAATTATCATGGCGCAACTACATGATGAAGGTATTAAAATCATCAAACAGAAGCTCTCCCAAGGGGAAGAAAAATATAAATGTTTCCGCTAGGACCACAATGGAATTCTATGGTTCGAAAGCCGCATAGTCGTTCCAAAGAATCATGAGCTCCGAAAGCAAATCCTCGATGAGGCACACCTTTCCAAGTTCTCCATTCATCCAGGCAGTAACAAAATGTATCAAGATCTTAAACAAAACTTCTGGTGGACTAGGATGAAAAGGGAAATTGCTAAATATGTTTCTGAATGTGATACCTGTTGGTGAGTAAAAGCCAGCCACTTGAAGGTAGCCGGCCCTCTTCAACCTTTGTCTATCCCATCATGGAAATGGTAAGACATAAGTATGGATTTCATTGTAGGATTGCCAAACACATCCCAGAAGCACGACTCTATTTGGGTTATCGTGGATAGGCTCACAAAGACGGCACATTTTGTTCTAGTGCACACTACCTACACTGCCAAGAAATATGCCGAGATTTATCTCGATCGCATTGTTTGCCTACATGGCGTACCTAAAACGATCATTTCTGATCGTGGAACTCAATTCACCGCACGCTTTTGGGAACAATTGCAAGCTTCTCTTGGTACCAAACTGATTCGAAGCTCAGCGTATCATCCTCAAACTGATGGACAAACAGAGAGAATAAACCAAATCCTAGAAGACATGTTGAGGGCTTGTGTCATTCACTTTGAAAAGAGTTGGGATAAGTGCTTATCTCTAGCAGAATTCTCGTACAACAATAGCTATCAAGAGAGTCTGAAAATGGCACCATTTGAGGCCTTGTATGGTCGAAGGTGTCGTACTCTTTTGAGCTGGTCGCAAGTCGGAGAACGCGTGGTATTCGGACCTGATCTTGTAACCGAGGTAGAAGAAAAGTGAATGTAATCCAAGCAAATCTTAAGGCGGCACAATCTAGGCAAAAGAGCTATTTTGACAAAAGAAGAGATCCCTTGCAATTTGAAGTTGGAGATCATGTATACCTTCGGGTTTCCCCAACCAGGGGTGTACAAAGATTTGGAGTGAAAGGAAAACTAGCTCCCAGGTATGTTGGTCCCTATGAAATCATTGAAACTTGTGGGCCCGTGGCCTATAGAGTGAGACTTCCTCCGCAACTATCCACCATACACGACATCTTCCATGTTTCTCAGCTTAAGAAATGTGTCCGAGTTCCCACGGAGATTGTCGAACAAGAGGATATACGGGTAGAACCGGACCTTTCCTATGTGGAATATCCTATCAAAGTTCTGGATCGGAAAGAAAGGGTAACAAGAAGAAAAGTAGTTAAAATGTACAAAATCCAGTGGAGTCATCACACGGAAGAAGAAGCCACTTGGGAAACTGAAACCTATCTAAATGAACATTACCGTGGTTTTCTAGCATCCCTCCAAGGTACACATACCTTCCATACTTAGCCTATTTACTCGAATCTTGGGACGAGATTCTTTTTAGGGGGGTAGGCTGTAACACCCCAGGTGTTTAATTAGTTAAACCAGGGTCATTAGCACCCAAATCATGTACCCTTAACCAAGAAACGTCGCAATAAATGCATGTGTATGTATGTGTGTCTATGTGTATGTGTGCATATAAGACTATTTTATAATATGATTGTAATATTTCATGCTCAATTTGTCATTAAAAGTAATTACTAGAAAAACCTCATAATTAGTGCCTTGCAAGTCTACATGAAATAATTAGGATTTCAAACTCTTTGTTGTGTTAGATTTAAACTAAATTTCAAACTGTGGCTTAATTGAACATTTTCCTGAAATAAAACTTGTAGAGTTCTAAATGTTGAACAACTTCCATGTTGATGGTTTTTCCGAGTGCTACCCAAAAATGGAAGAAAATTTTGAATTCCGAGTCGAACAGGACCAAGTTCAAATACACTAAAGATTAAAAATTAACTTTTGAATGAAGTCTCAAACGAATTTGTGCCTGAAACGAAAAGTGTAGAATTCGAAGTTCTCTACAACTTTCATATTCAAAGTTTTCCATGTTTCAAAGGAAATTTTTGAGAAAGATTCGAATTTGAATCATTCAAACCTCTATTTCTCTCTCTCTCTCTCTTCTCTCTCCCTCCCTCCCCTGTTCTGTGTCGAGCCGAGGTCGCCGTCCGAGCCGAGGCCGCCGGCCACGCGTCGTGCCCTCGCTGCGCCCCATCCCTGGCTTCTTCTGAAGCTTCTCGGTCTCTCCACGCGGGACTCTCTCACAGCACGCACGCCGAGGACGGCCGTCGACGCGCCACGGCGACGAACACGCCGAGCCGTGCCGTGCGCCAATTCTCCCCTCGCTTGCGCCCTCTGCTGGCTCTCCTCCCTTCCATTGGCTTCGCAAACGAGTCTCCTCCCTCCCCCTCTACTCCCCTCCCTGCTCCAAGCGCCAAGCCGAGCTCCCCACGGCGTCCAGAGCCACCCGCCGCCGCCATTAGCGCCGCCGCTCGACGGTCTCTCACGGAGCTCCCTCCTCCACCCTTCCTCGCGCCCAACAAACCCCGCAGCAAGCTCCCCGGTCCTCCACCTGTGTTCCCCGACCCGCTCGCCGCCGCCCAGGCCCGCCGGACCTCCGCCGCCGCTGCCAACCGCCGCCTCCGGCCGTCCCACGCTCAACCGAGCCCACCCCTAGGTTCCTCTCGCCGCCCTCTTGCTCCTCCCCCTATTCCCCCTCGCCGCCGGCCACCGCAGGCGCCGGATTCCGGCCGCCCGCCGCCTCCCCTGCTTCAAACTCCGGCCAGGGGCTTATCTGCGAGGAAATAAATTCTTCCAGGGGCCTCTGCGCAAAAAAGAGAACTTTTCCTTTTTGTTTTCCAAAGCTGTCAACTTGTAAAATCGATATAAATTCGTAGAAAAATTGGAAAAATGCAAACTCAATTGATCTGAGCTCCTTGTTACTAGATATACAACTTTAGTTACATGCACATATTTATTTTCTGTCTATATCTTAATCTAGGAAAAAAATTAGATTACATAGACTCTAATTATTCTAGGAGTTCTACTCAGCACCTATGGGTGATTTTTGGCTGGTAGCTACTTCATGTTGTGCTTAGATTTGTGTAAAAATTTGAGCACCATTTAACACTTGTAACTAGAGGAAACCCTAGTCTTGGCTAGATCTAGTAGAATAAATTTTTTTTATTTCTGGATGTTTTGTTATAGATATGTGTATGAAACTTTTTATGTATACTTACAATACTAGATGAACATCACTGTCCAAGTTTCGTTATTTTTAGATTTGTGTAGCTAGTTCTGTGAATTAATCCTTAAAAATAGTGCTATATTGTTATAAATAGTTGTTGCATCTGGAAAAATCTGAAAATTTTACTATGGCTTAGTCTTCATAAGTTAAGCTAGCACACAAAGTTTGAGCCCCAAAAACACCTTGTAACTCTCTGTACTAATTAGTCTTGTTATATGTGAGTGAAATCTGTCAATTTTATTACTCATGTTATATGTCTAGGAAAATTCGGATAAATTTAAAGTGTGTTTAGAATTGTATGTAGATCCCTCTGTAAAAATTTGAGATTCAAAAATGTTGTAGTTTAATTTGTGTAAATGTTGTAGTTGCTGAAGCTATTTCTAACTTATGAATTGTTGAAAGCCAACCCTAGATTTTTTTATGAACTCAAATGTATTAGATTTTACTCTATAAACGATTGCCCAATAAAATATGAATGCAAGTGTTTCACTCTTTAACTTCGGGTTTTGTTTGAAGTACAACTTTATAGTGAAGCAATTAATAAATTATTATCGTCACACAACTTATACATATGCATTTCATATAGATTCGAGTACTCTTGTTGACGGTACGTACGAGCTGGTGCCTGAAGCGGAAGAAGGTCCCGGAGAAGCTCAAGTGAATTTCGCCGACGCCGTCGAGGATCCGAACCTGACTTCAGAAGCCTCGGAAACTAAGTTAGCTCAAGAAGGCAAGCCCCGGTGCATCCATCCCAGTATTTTAAATGCTATTCCAATTTATGTTCCTATTATGTATCTGTGCATTTAAGTTTACAGGAGTTGACTGTAACTTTAATTGCATAATCCCTAGGTTCCCTTAGTTGATCTACTAGTGTGTGTAGGTCGTTAGTACCGCCATGCTAATTAGGACTCGGTAGAAGTCAGTGATTTCCGTCACTCGCGAGAACTAGGACCTTTTGGTTTATCGAAAGGTTGTGGAGGATAAAACAATGTGGAAAGGAAAAGGAGACCGGGCGGAGATGAATTTGGCTAAGGTTATGAATTGGATGGAAAGTAAGTCTCCGCCTGTGTCAGTTAAGGACCGATTTGTTGTTGGCAGTGCTGATCGAGGATTGAACAGTACTAACCACATGCCGGAAATAGGAGGTAGTCGAAACCGGTAAGCTCAGTACCATATGCACACTGGTAGTTATGAACTCGATACTGTCTTCCCAGTGGTGCTAGTGGGAAAACTCATGGCTGACCCTTTGTAGGTAACGGTGGGGCTAGCGGTCCCGAGTTGCAGGGCAATTCATTTATTCGGTGTGCATATCGGAAACGGTTGACAAGTATAGTCCGACGGGACTGATACATGTCGTGTGTGTTAGGTCCACCTTGCAAGGTTTAAAATCGGATCGATTCACCGTGACTCGCGGATATGAGAGCCTTGATCTCTTTGTCACATCGTAGTAAAGACTTGGAATGAGAATGGAATGTTTATACCAGTCTTGGAGAATTAATTTGATATACCGTGCTTGCTCTACATAGGTGTGCGAACATAGTAAATACTTGTTACATTAAACTTGAGCTAAAATGCTGAAAGTTAGGACTCACTTTTAGCTGCGTTTTGGCAAAACACAACTCTCAAGCCAAAAGCTTTGCATGTCTAGATAGTGGGCGGAGTATACCCAGAGTCGGGTAAGCCTTACTGACTATTAGTATACTCAACCTTGCTTGTGGCTATATTTTGTTTCAGGTGAAACCGTTGAGGATATGATTGCCAGTTTGACCTAGCCATGCACTCTTCCGCCTGGTTGGTCCGTGGAGTGGGATCCGTCCCCGGCCAACGATGACAAGAGCGAGTGATGTTACGAATCGGGCTTCATCGTGACACCCCTATCGTCGTTAGTTCTCGTGTTTACTTTCCGCTAAAATAAAGGACTCTGGTGGACTTCTTTTATGTTGACTCTACAAAGCACTTTGTTATGTTTGGAACTTGATTTGTAATTCTAAAATTATGTTAAATTCTCTGTGTTGTAATATATGGTGTATTGTTGTAATCTCTGGACTCGTCTTCGTGTGAGTTATGCTGCTTTGTTCGATTCAGGTTTAAGTGGTTTTATCGGGAATTTACCCGACTGACCTCCGATGTGCTCCGTCTGCTGTGCGAGTTAAACCTAATTGCCTTTGCAACGATGGTTAGCGCACTTAAGCCGGTTTATGTCGGGCGGTTCTGCCACAAGCTCGCCTGCTTGGCAGAGGGGCGACAGGCTCCCCCCCCAATATAAAAGCTGAGTCCCTTCCCTCGCACCCTCATTTCCTGTCCACGAGTTCCAGAGAGGGGAGAGGGAGAGAGGAGGAGTGAGGGAGGCAATTCCACCGGTGAAGCCCTGCCGGATTTTAGATCAGAACCGCATGTAACCAATATTTCTCAACTATTATAGACTTGTTTCTAAAATAATTATGAATTAGAATAGATTTAGTTTTTGGATAGTGAAATATAGAATAGTAAAGGTACTGTCAGTAAAGGTACATAATCTATTCTATATTTCACTATCTAAAAACTAAATCTATTCTAATTCATTATTATTTTAGAAACAAGTCTATAATAGTTGAGAAATATTGGTTACATGCGGTTCGGATCCAAAATCCGGCAGGGCTTCACCGGTGGAATTACCCCCCTCACCCCTCCTCTCTCCCTGTCCCCTCTCTGGATCTCGTGGACAGGAAATGAGGGTGCGAGTAGCAATAAGGTACTGTCATTCTAAGTTTACTATTCTATATTTCACTATCCAAAAACTAAATCTATTCTAATTCATGATTATTTTAGAAACAAGTCTATAATAGTTGAGAAATATTGGTTACCTGCGGTTCGGATCCAAAATCCGGCAGGGCTTCACCGGTGGAATTACCTCCCTCACCCCTCCTCTCTCCCTCTCCCCACTCTGGATCTCGTGGACTGGAAATGAGGGTGCGAGGGAAGAGGCTCAGCTTTTATATTTGGAGGGAGCCTGCCGCCCCCTGAGCTGCCTGCCGCCCCTCCACCGGGCGGCAGGTGCCTGCCGCCCGGCAGGGGGGGGGGACAGGCTCCTGCCAGGTGCCTCCGCGCAAAAAATTTATATTTATTTACATGTAGGTTCCTGCCGCCTCCCTGCCGGGCGGTAGTGGTATAAAACTGTAAAATGTGAAATCGAAAATATATTTCTGTAAAAAAATGTTTTAAAAAATATAAAAATAAAAAAGCCGCCATTATTGGGCCCATGCAGCTTCCACGCATCTCCGGCCCGCCGGCCCATAGACATCACTAACCAAGTGGCTCATGCTTCCCTCACCGGCAGAGCAATGGCGCGGCGGCCGCCTGCTACAGCAACTCCGCTGAACCCTTGCCCGCCTCCGAACCCTACTCCGGCGTCCGCCTCCCCTCGCGGCGGAGGCATGGCGGCCACCATCCCCGCCGCCTTCTTCTGGCCGCCTCCCGGTAACTACCTCAGCACCGTCGACACTACACCCGTGCCGATGCGTCACGGGCTGGACCCGGGGACGCTTAACGGCTACGGGGACATGGTGCTCGGCTTCGTCTACGCCTACGTCCCTCCGCCGCCGGTCTCCACCGCCGCCACCCTCTCCGCCGCCGCCGCCGCCACCACCGAGGACGGTGAAGGAATCGACCGCATCAGCGGCCTCCCCGACGACCTCCTCCGCCGCATCCTCTCCCGGCTCCCCGCCAAGGACGGCGCCCGCACCGCCGCCCTCTCCACGCGCTGGCGCGGCCTCTGGCGCTCGGCGCCGCTCGTCCTCGTCGACACCCACTTCCTCCCCCGCGGCGGCGCCGAGGGCCGGCCCCCGAGCCCCGGCGCCGTCTCGCGCGCCGTGCGCCGCGCCGTCTCCGCCGCCCTCCGCGCGCACCCCGGGCCGTTCCCCTTCGTCAGCCTCTCCTGCGGGTTCATGGAAGCCGTCGACAGGGACCGCGCCGTGCTCGCTTGCTGGTTCCAGCTCCTCGCCACCAAGGGCGTCGAGGAGCTCGTCTTCGTCAACCGCCCCTTGCCCCTCCAAGGCCTGCGCCTCCCCGCCGCTCTCTTCAGCTGCGCCTCCCTCCGCCGCCTGTACCTCGGCGCATGGAGGTTCGTCGACACCGCCACCCTCCCGCGTGGTGCCTCCTTCCCCAGGCTGCATGAGCTCGTCCTCGGCGCCGTCGCCCTGGAGGACCGCGACCTCGACTTCCTGCTCGCCGCGAGCCCCGTGCTTGAGATCCTCGCCATTGTTGGAAGCGTGCTGAAATTGAACGCCCGTCTTGCCAGCCACAGCCTACGTTGCGCACAATTCTGCCTTGCCCTCCTTGAAGAAGTGGCGGTAGTGGACGCCCCGTCCCTTGAGCGGTTCTTCATCTGGCGGTGCATGAAACAACGCCACGGCGCGAGGGTCAAGATTGGCCACGCCCCACGGTTGAGCATGCTGGGTTACTTGGAGCCAGGAGTGCACGTGTTGGAGATCGGCAACACCGTCATCAAGGTCTCAATTAGTCAATTTCATTTTCTTTCATTCTTTCTGACTTTCTGTCCATAATTGGCATGCATGCATTTGAAATATCTGCTAATCGAGGAGCTTGACGCAATGGTGCTTCATGTATCTGTTGTTTTGTGCATTGCAGTCTGGAACGATGCCGAGTCCAAAGACCACTGTTCCAAGCGTGCAGATGTTGGCACTGCATCTGCATTTCAGAATGCGCAATGAGGTTAAAATGCTTCCAGCCTTCCTCAGGTGTTTCCCCAATGTTGAAACACTGTGTATCCAGGTATAATTGACCTCCCCCCCCCCTTCATTTGTTATTTGCATTGTCACTGTCGTCATCATTGTCCACTTTGTAGCATTATATTGCTCCTGCAAAATCCATTTTCTTCCATCACTATATATCTGAACTGTCCACTGAATTTAAATTTCAGTCTGAAGAAACTCGTGAGCCCACTGGCGAGTTGAACCTCAAGTTTTGGCAGGAGACCAGTCCCATCAAATGTGTTCAAACACAACTCAAGAGGCTAGTGTTCCGTGAGTTCCATGGGGAGGAAGGTGAGTTTGCCTTCCTTATGTTCATCGCGGAAAATGCCCGGCTGTTGGAGGAGATGCTTCTTGTGATGGAACTTCGAAGGCCCTCAGCACCAGAAGAACTTTTTGCCAGAATGAAGGCACTGGAGACTACAACGTGGGCAAGCGGGAGCAACAAAGTGGGCTACATGCTTTCCCTACCTGGTGTAGGAGGAGGGAGCGCTTGGTCTCTCAAAGCGGGTTCTGACTTTAAGCACAATGATCCTTTTCTCTGCCTATTTAAAATGCAAATGCAGTAAATAAACAATCAAGTTAGACACTACTGGTAATTTGCCACTGTTAAGCAAATTCTTCTCGATGCATATCTGACTGGAGATATCGCAGCTAGTTATGTAATAACTTTATTGCTGTTGCTGTATAACGTGCCGTATTTCCATGTGGCATCACCTTTTTCATTGTGTTTGCTGATTGTTTACACAATCATCAGAACTATCCATGTTTGGGCATGCTTGTCTGTGACCTTGTTGGTTAAAATGCCAGGCCCTGTGAGTGGCATTCATCCTTAGATTTTATCTGAATATTGATTGAACTTGTGTCATGCATGCGTTTTCTGCCGTCTTGTAGCATACGACACTAGGAGTATACCTTACAAAGACGATTCAGAAGAATGTCCTTTTTGCTCTACCAGATGGATGTCAGGTGATTGTGCCAAATTATATTGCTTGTTTCATGCAATAACTGTTTCTTTGCGCTGCTGCTGTTTCTTTCATACTATCAGTAATAGAAAATTGTGCATCATTGCTGCCAACAATCCGCTCAGGTATGTTTCGTATGTAGTCAACCCCATCAGAAGATGTACGCCAATGTCACTGCACTACCCACATGGTTATGGGTGTTTGTATATTGTCGATATTGGTATGGCTCACCAGTACTTGTTTGATTGTTTCTTGAGACTAGCATGTTTCTCCAGCTTCTTAATCTTGCATGGGATTAGCATGATTGACGGCAGGTCGTTTCAGCCATGGACCAGTATGTTTGCTTAATTCATTGCACAGATTTCTTGCCAAGAGTAAAGAAATCAGTCTTGCATTTCTAGACATCATAGTTGCGAGAGAAGCACTTGTAACATATAAAATTATAAATACATAAAAAAGTCGTGATAGGTTCTACATAATGAAATTTTAAACTTTCTCCCTCACATTTGAATGCCTTGGAAGTACAAAATAATCTCATGGATTACGGATTGGCAGTTGCACACAAATCGCTAGCAACAGTACAGTGAACAGCTTGTTACTGTCGGAATCAGCCCCAGATCTGCATAATTTTACAAGCCATAGGAGAACCATAGCAACACAAATTGACTTGCACAGATAAGCATATCTGTGAACTAGGCAAGGAAGCACCCAAATTAACCTCCTAAGAACAAGAAATAACCACGAAAACGCACTTATAAAACACATTTCTACCACCCAGGTAGGGAGCTCTGGACACCTGCTGTCTGCTGAAGTGCAGCACACTACCTTGCTGAGGGTACCGTCTCACTTGAATCAACTGCCTCCTCTTTCACATCTGTTTTGGAGCTCTTCTCCTCAGTGATGCAGTCCGAGCTATTGGGTCCAGATGAGCCCTGGAACGAACTGGTCTGTTCAGGCTTGAACAGCTCATCGTTCTCCAGGTTGGACAACTTCTCAGCAGATTCTCCTTTAAGCAACTCAACAACTTCAGACATTATCGGTCTCTGCTCTGGCTTGTTCTGAGAACATGCGAGGCCGACAAGCACCAATCGCTTCAGCTCATCCTCGATGAAGTTACCATTGAGCTTTGGATCAGCGATTTCCTTGAACTTTTTGTCACGGGCTAGAGGAAGAGCCCACTCGGTTATGGTTCGTTTTGTGGTGGGGTTTACCTTCTCGACTGGCTTCTTACCGCTTGCAAGCTCTAGGAGCATGATTCCAAAGCTGAAGACATCGCAGCTTTCGGAGGCCTTCCCAAGCATCGCATACTCTGGTGCAAGGTAACCAAGTGTGCCTTTTACCTTTGTGGTGACATGTGTTGCACCATCTGGAATGAGCTTAGCGAACCCAAAATCAGCAACCCGAGCTTGGAAATTTGAGTCCAGAAGGACATTGCTCGCCTTGACATCTCTATGAATGATATGTGGTGTTGCGTAGTGATGAAGATAACTGCAAGATGAAAGAATTCTAAACGATAAGATTGCTGCATTTTGATGAAAATGATGAAATGATATTGTGAGGCTTACGCGATCCCTTCTGCAGAATCTATGGCGATCTTCATTCTTCTTTCCCAACCGAGATTGCATTCCGCTGCGTGCTGTCCATGAAGCTGAGAGTGTATGCTCAGATTTGGCATATAATCATAGACTATCAAGCGTTCTTGGCCTTCAGCACAATATCCACGCAAGCTCAAAAGGCTTTTGTGCCTCACTCGTGCCAAAATCTCCACCTCAACAGCAAATTCTTTTTCAGCCTTGTTGCTCCAACTCTTGAGCCTTTTCACTGCTATCTGTTTATATGTCATTAATGAGCAAAGCGTAGGTTGGAGAACATGAGATCTCATTCATGGAATTAATAGTAAATAGAACCTACTTGGTCCCTTAATTAAACTTCTAATTGAACAAAGAATTCAAAGCATAAGACAAATATGCCAAAGAGGGCCACAAGGACCATAAGGCTCAAAATTTCATCCAAAAAAAATATTAATTTTATGGTACAGCATGTAAGTAAACTATTGTCACATCAATGAGATTGTCCAATGCAGCACAAATCACTTACAGTAGTAAACAATTTTGAAAATACAGAAGGAATCAAGAAACTCCAATTTAGGGGCTTTGTTTTTTATTTAGACTCCCTAATAGGTGCAGTAGAGCATACCCATGTGTCACAGTGTCAGGAACCTCACTTTTTTATCTGGCCATGTGATTAATGGAAATACCCTCTGACGTATAGCAAGAACAATGAAGACTTTTACAAGCAAGGATTATAGTTTACTTGGCTACAATCTGGCAGTGAACCCCTATAATCGGGTAGTAGTCATGAACCAGTACACTGTTGCATTTTCGGTTATGCCATTGCACAGCTTGTTTGGTTCTGATCCTGAAAAGGTTGTGTGTGCCAGGCAGCGCATCCAGACACTCGATTTCATCAGCCTGGGGTCTGAATCGCTGCCTGGGAGCAGCTGCCTGGCTCAGGATCTCATCCAAACAAGCAAATTAGGTGTGATATCACGTTATATTGCAGCACAATTCAACTCCATCCTCCTCCATAATGAACATGAAAATATTTGTATATTTATTTTCATATGTTAATCTTGTATTTAACTGTTGAGACCTTCCCAGTTCCAAGTTATTGATCTCTCATCCAAATATCATATCATGTTATTTGTTTTTCCTGCTTTCGAGAATATTAGGTGATGAAGAAGATAGAAACAAATATTGAGAAGAAAAGTAGGGTAGTTGTCTGAATTTGTCAAAACTCTGATTGGCTGGTTGACTGGCCTTCTTTCAGGCCATGTGGTTTCGTTACCCCTCAATTGTGTTCTTCCACCTAATACTTATAATACTATCTAGTTATAAATGATAATGTGATCTACAACTAGGCTGTGTCTATAATCATTGTATAAAGAAAAATTCAGTGCTCTACTCAAACCAGAAAGCCCGTGTTTGGCATGGTCTCAAGCTAAGCTATAGTTTGGATGCCCGTCGCCTTCAAAAGCATATTCATAGAATCAGTGGCTAATTCGTGAAACGAATCTAATGAGCTTAATTAATTCATGATTTCCTATACTAATGTTACAGTAACCATCCACTAATTATGGATTACTATACCTTATTAGATTCATCTCGCAGTTTAGGCCGAGAATTCTGCAACTAGTTTTGTAATTAGATTTTATTTAATACTCCTAAATATTAAGATTCTCTTTGACGTGAGCATAGCTGCACACCAGATTTGCTGCAGGGCAGTATATATGATGTAAACATTGCTACAAATTACAATGTTGTACATGAACACACATGGTCTGCCAACAAAACTGCCTTCCTTTTACCCAAAAGCCAAACAATCTATGATTTTTTTTATGATGTCATCCGCAGAACTGAAAAGAACAAAAAGAAATTCTGAGGCCGAGAAGGAAAGGAAACGAAGGTAACAATTTCAGCTGCATCATTCCAGTTGGCACACGTCATTCTCATGATGCAGAAATCTGTTTCAGCTATGATATGATGCTATGGTTCCTCAGCATCATTTATTCCAGCACTGGCGACGAGCTCTTCTGTCAAAGAAAACAGCCCAACAATCTCCCTTTTAGCTTCAAGAATCACATTCATTTTCTTGTTTGGTTCCATTTTGGAAGCACCCGCACTAATGTTTGCATTTTGGGGTGCAAGCAAATTGGTACCAGAATCGGTTCTGCCACTTCTCAAGAATGCTTTAGTTATATCTGCAAGCTTCTTCAACATAGTACTAGCAGCTAGTGCCTCCCCCTCCACGGATTCGATTTCATGCTTTCGGAGCTCCACTTCTTCCACATTGTTGTCTTTGGTTGCCTCATCAGCAAGGCTAGACAGTCTCCTGACGTCATTAGGATCTATGGATAGCTCCTCCAATTTGTCTAGTTCCTTGTCCCTCACATCTAATCTTCTAAGTACTGCCTTCAGCTCTAGGTCTTTTGTGTCAAGTGCTTTATATGCAGCTCTTAAGTCCACGTCCTTCTGTTCTAAGGATTCTTTCAGCATGTCGATGTCAGCCACCAGTTGATTATGTTTATGCAAATTGGACTCAAGGGTTGTGCCTGTACTTAAAATTTCATCGTCAAGCAAGTTATAAATGTCAAATTCTTCACCTTCCACAGAACCAATAAGATTGCCTGTGAGCTCAACTATCTTTTGCACCACGTATTCAGCTTGTGAGCGTCCTAATCTCATCTTATCCAATTCGTCCTGCATTAATTGTATACGTTGCTCTTTATCCTGTAGTTCGGATCTAACCTGAACAAGTTGATCCTCCTTGGTATTTATCATCTGCTGAAGTTCAACAACTTCATTGTTAACTTCGTCAAGTCTCCGTTGTGTCTCTAGAAGCTCCAAATCCTTCTCTTGAACTGCAAATTGTATGGAGTCCACCTTCAGTTTCATATCTTCGACTTCGTGTCTGGCCTCTAACAACTCACTCTCTTTTGCTTCGACAAGTTTTTGTGAATTGAAGTACCCATTCTCCTTCTGAGCTAGCTCCTCTTGAAGCAACTCTACCTCCTTGGTTTTCTGTTCCAAGCTCTCCCTTTCTTTAGTTAACATAGCCTCTAGGGACTCAACCTTCTTCATCTCCTCAATTAACTGCGATTCAAGTTCACTACAGCGAGATTGTACAGCACTGAGCTCATTTGTCTTTTCTTGAATCTCCAGTTGAGCAGCTTCCAGATTCTGAGTATAAGAAATAAGCAATGCTTTTTGGTCTGTGAGTTCCTGCACTTGCTTACTCAACTGCGCTGCTTGGTCTTCAATTTGCCTGCGAGAGAAGGTGAAAGCCTCTTTTGAAGCCATTAGTTCGGAACGCACAGCATCCAGCAAAGACCTCACATGTTTGAAGTCATCGATAGTATCCTTGATATTATCCTTATCCTTGGATGCCATTTGCGCCAGCTCCTTTAACTCTTGCTGTGCTGCTATCCATCCTAAATTCTGCTTCTCAAGTTCCTGTTCTGCAACTTTCAGTTTCTCCTCGTTAGCTTTCCTCAATTCATTTGATCTGGCAACCTCAGTTTCCTTTCTTTCAATTTCATTCTGGAGCTCCCTAATTGTTGCTTCTTGGCGTGCAAGGGCCCGATTAGCTACAAGAAGCTCTTGTTCCTTGGACTCAATCTCTGAACGCATCAAGTCTGCTTCCTCGTTCTTCTTCAGCATATCCTGTTTAAGCTTATCCACTTCAATCACCTTCTTGGAAAGCGCAGCTTGTGAACTAACAATTTTCTTGTCTTGTTCCTCGACCAGAAGCTTCAGATTATTGATCTGCCTAACCTGTAAAGATAAATCTCTACTCGCCCTCATCAGTGCTTTCTCCATTTCGTGTTGTCTTGAGTACGCTTTGATGATGTCTTCCTCCCTCTGATCGAGGTCCTGCTTCGTCTGGTTGAGCCTTGACCGATCAACATAAACTTTCTTCTCCGCATCACGAAGGTCCCTCTCTTTCTTCCTTAGGATAGATAAGGCAGCCTCAAATTCAGTCTTCAGGACCTCGATACTCATGCTCAGCTCCCTATCCTGAGAAGCACTTGGATCTAGGCTCTTTGTCTTTGCGAACAATTGCTCCAATAGTTCCCTAGCGGGCTCAGTCCCATTGTCACCATTAGAGATATTTGATTTAACACCTTTTACAACAGATCTGATCAAAGGGTGAGAACATTTCATATGTTGCGCCTGAGAAGCTGCCAGGAAGCTCAGCCTCTGCCTGAACAAAACCTGAGAGGTTGCAGGAAACAAACCATGGGAGTACTGTTAGGATAATGACAGGGCCACAAGTGAAGCCATCCATGCACTTGAAAAATTAGTCATGCTGAAGAACTCAAAAGAATTTTTAGTTAAAAGGATATCATAATTCAAAGATGCTAATTTACGGTGAAGTGTCGAAATTTTGGTATAACATCTATTACTACATAAATAATTAAATATCTTTGATTTCACGATACTGTGTAGCTGATGCAATAATAGATCTCACTGCAATAGCGATTTGATTAACCT
This sequence comes from Panicum virgatum, assembly GCF_016808335.1. NCBI lineage: Eukaryota > Viridiplantae > Streptophyta > Magnoliopsida > Poales > Poaceae > Panicum > Panicum virgatum. Next base: position 6,812,050 of record NC_053145.1, read on the forward strand.
GATACACGTGCATTAACCACCATGAAAATGCAGCCAACAGAAAATGAGTTAGAAATCCAAATCTCATCTTTTATCTTGAAACAGAGGTTAAACATCGTGATGAGAAACAGCAAATGTAAGAGGGCGCTCACGTGAGTGGCGGCGCGGCAAGGCCGGGAGGCGCTGGGGAGAGCGGCGGCCGCCCCCGCCGCCGGCGAGGAGGTGGAGGAGAGGGGCATGGGCGCGGAACATGGGGGGGTCGCGGCAGCCCGGGAGCGATCGGACGAACGGCGACGCGCGCGGGGGCGGGCGGGCGGGCGAGCTCGGCTGCGGAGAGGGGATGAGGTGGTGGTGGAAGTGGAACGGGGGGCAGCCGCGTGTGTGGAGCGCAACGCGGCGCGGATGACGCGAGGAGCACGAGCGACCTGTGTTTTTCTTTTCTTTTTTAACTACTTTTTCTTTTCGTTTCTTTTCTGCGTATTGTTTTTCCTTTTCTGGAGATTTGAGGATGGGGCCTTTTGCCCAGGAGACTCGAGCGCCCCGGCTGTTCTATACGTCTCCCGGCTCCGGTGCCATCTTTAATGCCTCCACCACCATCCTTCATCTCCGCCACCTCTAATTAGTTTTGTCATTGCACCGTCCGCCCACCACTGCCACTTCTAACTAGTTTTGCTGTTGTGCCGCCCGCCCATCGCCGCCATCCTCTCCTCATCCCCGCCGCCGGCCACCGCCACCGGTTGTTTGCCCTCTACTGCCGCCGCTCCTCCTATAGGGTTAGTGGCCATTGTAGCCCTAGAACCCCAAACCCTAAGCTCCACCGTCTCGACCACCATCCCGATCGTCATGTGAGTCACCGCGTTCGTGGTGGTGCTTCAGGATTCCAATGTACTGCGTCCAAGATCAGAACGAGCGCCCTTGCGCTGAAGATGAACGGGGCTAAGCGATCTGCCGAAGCTGTGGAATGTCAAAATGCATCGGTAGGGGAGCGTTCCGCCTTAGAGGGAAGCAAACGCGAAAGTGGGGGTCGACGAAGCACCCTTCGCCGGCGGCCACTCCACCCCCTCCCCCTCCCCCCTCTCCTAGCTTGCAGGAGACATCCCCCCTCCCCTAGCTCAGGGAAGAAGATGAACAGGTCCTCTGGCCCTTCTACGACGCTATTGCACGCAGCAGTGTGCGCGATAAATATATTCCCCAATTAAAACCTGTGTCGCCTTTCCACCCAAAACTCTGCTCCTCGTGTGGCGGCAAGGCGGTCCCCATCTTCGCCCACATGTGCGGCCATGCCCATATTGCGCCAGCACGGATGACGACACGACACCTACGTGCGACACCACAGACAGGAATCGGAGCTGCTGGAAATGGTGCTCGATTTCCTATACGCCACCCTCCGTTAGTGGTTCTTCTTGCTACGGCCCCATTATCCCACCGTGCATCGGGATCCCCTGTGGCGCGTACAGTAGTGTTCCAGTTCAGGCGCAGTGGCCGCATCTTCTTGAGCTCTCTGCGAGATTCCTAGCCGGTGATGAGGAACCATAGCACGCTGGCGGCGCACGATTGCGGACATCCCACGATACTCCCGCCACTGGTACTCTGACTGCTTGTGGTGGCGCCGGCGAACAGGGATGGATGGCATGGGTACAATAGAAGCAAATGAGATGACATGACTAATCTAAAAATGTTTTGGTATTTTTGCAAAAAATTTGAATCCTAAATAATAGCGATACATTTTGCAGAGTTTACTATAAAATGTTGGATCGATTGGGAGTTTACTGTAAAAGGTTGGATGATTAATTATCCTGATCCATTTTATGGGGTTTTATAAAAAAATACATGTGGTTTTATCTATAAAATACGTAGGGGCTGGGAGGCGGAGGGACACCGACGGCGATGGCTCTGCGGCACGACTACCCTCCTAGCTCCGCCTCCACTGGAGTGCCGCTCTTGCCTGCTGGAGCTCCACCTCTGTGTCCGGCTCCAGTCGCTCTACCCTTGCCCCGAACTCGGCATTCGCCGACCATTGCCTCAATGCCGAGCTCAGCCAGAGCTCGTCCCAATGCGCCTCGTTCCTCCATGCCCGAGCCGCCCGGGGCTCGATCCATTAGCAGGGAGCGAAGCCGTCGAAGTGGGACGATTTGGTTCGCTCGATTTTGCGGGATCGAGCCATCCAAAATTTAGGATTGATATTCTCTCCTTGAATGGTTCCAACAGCTTCCGCTCCTCAACCAAACACTACCTAATTGCAAAGATCTGCATGTTCCTCCCCGCTGAATCTTGGCTACATTGATTTCCTAGACTTGCAATTCCATTTCCATGAAACAACCTGGTGGGTTAGCATATATTTCCAAAATTCCAAATCATTCCAGCAAGAACATTCTGGACACTCCAGTTTGCAAATAGATTGTTCTTACACCGAGGAAACGCTGATTAGTGTGTACGCTGCAAAAGAACTGCTACTAGAATGCATATGAAAGTCGACGACAAGTTTTACAAGATGAATTTCCAGAAAAGTACTTGTTTTGCATTTCTTCGTCTTGTTTTTTCGAGTCGTTTTCCCCTTTTCTTTCGTGGGCGAGACGACAAACCTTCCATTTGGGCTTTAGGGTCCAGCATTATTGGGCCCATGCAGCTTCCACGCAGCTCCGGCCCGCCGGCCCATAGACATCACTAACCAAGTGGCTCATGCCTCCCTCACCGGCAGAGCAATGGCGCGGCGGCCGCCTGCTACAGCAACTCCGCTGAACCCTTGCCCGCCTCCGAACCCTACTCCGGTTTCCGCCTCCCCTCGCGGCGGAGGCATGGCGGCCACCATCCCCGCCGCCTTCTTCTGGCCGCCTCCCGGTAACTACCTCAGCACCGTCGACACTACACCCGTGCCGATGCGTCACGGGCTGGACCCGGGGACGCTTAACGGCTACGGGGACATGGTGCTCGGCTTCGTCTACGCCTACCTCCCTCCGCCGCCGGTCTCCACCGCCGCCACCCTCTCCGCCGCCGCCGCCACCACCGAGGACGGTGAAGGAATCGACCGCATCAGCGGCCTCCCCGACGACCTCCTCCGCCGCATCCTCTCCCGGCTCCCCGCCAAGGACGGCGCCCGCACCGCCGCCCTCTCCACGCGCTGGCGCGGCCTCTGGCGCTCGGCGCCGCTCGTCCTCGTCGACACCCACTTCCTCCCCCGCGGCGGCGCCGAGGGCCGGCCCCCGAGCCCCGACGCCGTCTCGCGCGCCGTGCGCCGCGCCGTCTCCGCCGCCCTCCGCGCGCACCCCGGGCCGTTCCCCTTCGTCAGCCTCTCCTGCGGGTTCATGAAAGCCGTCGACAGGGACCGCACCGTGCTCGCTTGCTGGTTCCAGCTCCTCGCCACCAAGGGCGTCGAGGAGCTCGTCTTCGTCAACCGCCCCTTGCCCCTCCAAGGCCTGCGCCTCCCCGCCTCTCTCTTCAGCTGCGCCTCCCTCCGGCGCCTGTACCTCGGCGCATGGAGGTTCGTCGACACCGCCACCCTCCCGCGTGGTGCCTCCTTCCCCAGGCTGCATGAGCTCGTCCTCGGCGCCGTCGCCCTGGAGGACCGCGACCTCGACTTCCTGCTCGCCGCGAGCCCCGTGCTTGAGATCCTCGCCATTGTTGGAAGCGTGCTGAAATTGAACGCCCGTCTTGCCAGCCACAGCCTACGTTGCGCACAATTCTGCCTTGCCCTCCTTGAAGAAGTGGCGGTAGTGGACGCCCCGTCCCTTGAGCGGTTCTTCATCTGGCGGTGCGTGAAGCAACGCCACGGCGCGAGGGTCAAGATTGGCCACGCCCCACGGTTGAGCATGCTGGGTTACTTGGAGCCAGGAGTGCACGTGTTGGAGATCGGCAACATCGTCATCAAGGTCTCAATTAGTCAATTTCATTTTCTTTCATTCTTTCTGACTTTCTGTCCATAATTGGCATGCATGCATCTGAGATATCTGCTAATCGAGGAGCTTGACGCGATGGTGCTTCATGTATCTGTTGTTTTGTGCATTGCAGTCTGGAACGATGCCGAGTCCAAAGACCACTATTCCAAGCGTGAAGATGTTGGCACTGCATCTGCATTTCAGAATGCGCAATGAGGTTAAAATGCTTCCAGCCTTCCTCAGGTGTTTTCCCTATGTTGAAACACTGTGTATCCAGGTATAATTGACCTCTCCCCCCCTTCATTTGTTATTTGCATTGTCACTGTCGTCATCATTGTAGCATTATATATGCCAAAGGGCCTCTACCTGAGATGGTTAGAGGAACCCAGCGGCACTCCTCAGGTCCTGGGTTCGACTCCCCGTGGGAGCGAATTTCAGGCTGAGGTTAAAAAAATCCCCTCGCTGGCCCTGTGTGCCAAAGCACTGGTTGTGAGCCGGCCCCAGGTCGGCCTGAGGACCCTTACATGGCCCAGGCAGGTAGTCCCCAGGGGTTACGTCTCCCAGTGTCAGGGCGGGGCCAGGGTTCGGGGATTTTCTCGGTCGGGGAAGCCGAGTCTTCTCTTAGATAATACCGGTGGGGCGGTCTTTCCCCACCCGGCCGAGTTTTTATTGTAGCATTATATTGCTCCTGCAAAATCCATTTTCTTCCATCACTATATATCTGAACTGTGCACTGAATTTAAATTTCAGTCTGAAGAAACTCGTGAGCCCACTGGCGAGTTGGACCTCAAGTTTTGGCAGGAGACCAGTCCCATCAAATGCGTTCAAACACAACTCAAGAGGCTAGTGTTCCGTGAGTTCCATGGGGAGGAAGGTGAGTTAGCCTTCCTTATGTTCATCGCGGAAAATGCCCGGCTGTTGGAGGAGATGCTTCTTGTGATGGAACTTCGAAGGCCCTCAGCACCAGAAGAACTTTGTGCCAGAATGAAGGCACTGGAGACTACAACGTGGGCAAGCGGGAGCAACAAAGTGGAGTACATGCTTTCCCGACCTGGTGTAGGAGGAGGGAGCGCTTGGTCTCTCAAAGCGGGTTCTGACTTTAAGCACAATGATCCTTTTCTCTGCCTATTTAAAATGCAAACGCAGTAAATAAACAATCAAGTTAGACACTACTAGTAATTTGCCACTGTTAAGCAAATTCTTCTCGATGCATATCTGACTGGAGATATCGCAGCTAGTTATGTAATAACTTAATTACTGTTGCTGTATAACGTGCCGTATTTCCATGTGGCATCACCTTTTTATTGTGTTTGCTGATTGTTTACACAATCATCAGACCTTGTTGGTTAAAATGCCAGGCCCTGTGAGTGGCATTCATCCTTAAATGTTATCTGAATATTGATTGAACTTGTGTCATGCATGCATTTTCTGCCGTCTTGTAGCATAGACACTAGGAGTATACCTTGCAAAGACGATTCAGAAGAATGTCCTTTTTGCTCTACCAGATGGATGTCAGGTGATTGTGCCAAATTATATTGCTTGTTTCCTGCAATAACTGTTTCTTTGCGCTGCTGCTGTTTCTTTCATACTATCAGTAATAGAAAATGGTTATGGGTGTTTGTATATTGTCGATATTTGTGTTGACACCATTTTTTGACACGTGCCAAGGAAGGTGATTTCGGTGAAGGAAAGATGGCCGATTCAAAAGAAACCAAAAGATGTACAGAGTAGGAATCGGCCGATGGGAGTCCGTCCGATGGGCCAGGGGAATATTCTGCGAAGATGCTAATCCGCCAGCTCTGGAGCTCGGCCGATGGAAAAGTTGCCGATGAAGTCAAGGAAGGAGAAGAGGATCCGGACTCTACGAAAATCTTGATGATTCGGTTGTAATATTTAAAGTAGTTTATCTTTTAGATAGTCTTTTCTTTAGAGTCAAGTAACGTTTGTCATAATCGGCTAGGACTTGATAGCGCTAGGCTATAAATATGAGTTGTAAGGGACCGGAAAAATTTGATACACATCCAATACAACAAACTTTACAATTCCTTTGTACTTTTTCGGCGACTTCGCCTTTTCTTTTCTTTTTCAACGAGTTCTTTCAAGTTGATTAAGGACGCCTCACATTCGAGTGACTTGATTTGCTGGTGAGTTTTCATTTTACCGAATATATTTGAGCTTTAGCTACCGTGCGCATCGCTGTAATATATTCAAAAGTTATCGAGTTTATCTAGGCTTTGACTTCCGGGCGCATCGCTGTCGTCTCATCTAGATTTATTCACCAATTATCGATATTGGCTAGATTTGTAGGTTTTCCTATACTTTTTGGCCATTATCACATCTAAAAACATACTAGATCGGATTTAGGTTTTAGAGTGACACTTGTTATCTCAAGAGCCGGTTTAGATATGTTTTTAGCTTCACATCATCTAAGTTATACATTCGTAGCTTAGATCTTGTCATACATACACGATCGGCTATTCGAAGCCGGTTTTGTCGTTTAGTGTATCGGCTGATCCTGCCGATACGTTCGTTTACTACGTGCTTGCATTTAATATCTTTTTGGCGTCCATAGTATCGGCAAAGCTTGCCGATACGCCCATCTGAGAGATATTCGGAATCCCAGCCGATACGCTCTCGAATTTGACATTGTTTTCTCCCTTATCAATTTCAGGTCAAATTGACTGGCACGCTTGGTTCACTTTCCGTGCTTGGCGAACACTTGCCCTCGAATTCCAGTGTGTTGATTTTTACGTCAACACATCTTTTGGCATGCCTGGTGGGACACGAAAGCTTCAACATGGTGGAACTCACTGATAAATCTGCAGTTAGCGAAGAAAACCAGATTCCTGTTCCTGAAGACAAGCTCAAAGAACAACAAAAGAAGGAATTTGAAGATCTGGTGGAGAAATTCAAGCGTGAATGCTTCAAGTCGTACAGCATCAACAGATCTGGTGAGGTGATCAAGAAGTTTAATCTTCCATCTTTCCAGCCATTGACAGAGGCTCAACGTGAAAGCAAGATGATAGACGCAGTTGGCCAAGCTGTGGCACAAGCCTTCATCAAGAGTGCAACAGTAATGGGCAACACGGTGCACAATGCAATGATCAAGACTTTTGCTGAAGGCACATTACCAGGGTGCATGGGTCCTTGCTATATACAACCAGATCAGATGCAATATACTCCCTTGGAGGTGTCTATGGCAGCAGCCCTGTCGGCTCAAGATAGTCAGGCAGGAACAAGCAACAATCAAAATCCACCTCAGATGACTACTACAACATCGGCGGGTACAGCAGATCCTATCTACTCAACCACGCCGCCGATTGCTACAACTGTGCAAGTTGGATCTGTGTCTGTATTTCCTAAAGGATGGGATCCTGCTACTGGGTATGGTATGCATCCAGATTTCTTTTTTACGCCACCCAAGATGCAGTTTAATGCATCGGCTTCTCAGCCTGATCCATCGGCTGTTCAGCCGATGGGTGCACAGCATAATGCATTGGCAACACAACCGAATACACAAGGCGCATGGAGTCCACAACAGATGACACAAGCTAATGCATCGGCGCCACCGCCGATGACCCCACAGCAGCATCTTGCTATCCTGCTCCAACCCCAGTCTCCTTCAGAAGTATTATTGTCGCAATCTCCAAATCAGAAGGGAATCAACTGGGTATTCCACAATCAAGCGACTGGACAGATACGGTGTGTCAATGTGCCATGCATGGATATTACTGGTCAACAATCGGCTAACCCATCAGCTATACAGCCGATGATGACTCAGCAAACACCCAATCGGATAGCTCAGCAAGCCCAACAGATGCAATCGGCTGGACAGCCGATGAACCATGTAGCTCAGCAACTTGCGATGATGACCAGTGCAGTGAACATGGTTTCTCCTCATCAGATGCTAATAGTTGAGCCACAAGTTGATTGGAGCACAAAGATAGCTGAAGTGATGAGGGAGCAGTTTAGTTTGAGGCCAAAACAACAATCTGTTATGTACAAGACTCCTTATCCTCCGGCTTATGATCAAATTCCTCTCCCACACAAGTACAAGATGCTTGATTTCACAAAGTTCTCAGGGCAGGGAGAAGTTTCTACGGTGGAACATGTTAATAGGTTCCTTCTACAGTTGGGAAAAGCAGGCAACCAGGATGCACTCAGAGTCCGTTTGTTCTCCTTGTCTTTGTCTGGATCGGCCTTTGCTTGGTTCACCACTTTGCCAGCAAATTCCATATTATATTGGGCCGATCTAGAAAGACAATTTCATCAGTTTTTCTTCTATGGGATTACTGAATTAAAGTTGAGACAAAGAAATGATGAATCGGTTGCTGCTTTTATCTAGAGGTTCAGAGATGTCAAGAACCGATGTTACAGTTTAGTTCTGTCCGATCAGCAGTTGGCCGATGCAGCATTTAATGGACTCTTGCCATACATTAAAGATAAATATGCATCGCAGGAGTTTGAAAGTATTAGCCAGATCACAAATCGGATGACAGGAGAGACTCGATCCTATGAGTCCAAGAAGCCTTTTCAGAAGAAGGTCAACTATGTGGAGTATTCTGCTAATGATGAGTCTGAAGAGGAGCAAGAAACAGTCGCATCGGCTGAGTGGATACAGAATAGTAAAAAGTCGGTGACGTGTCCGTTTGGGAAGAAAGAGCCTGAGTCGTATGGGTTCGACATCACCAAAGCCGACAAGATCTTTGACTTATTATTGTCGGAAGGGTTGATCAAGTTGAAGCCACATCACAAGATTCCGTCGGAGGACGAGCTCAAAAATATAAAGTACTGCAAGTGGCACAATGCCACATCGCATGATAAAATGAGTGCAAGGCCTTCCGACAGCAGATTCAGATGGCTTTCGAACAAGGGAGATTGAAATTTGAGGCTCCCAAGAAGACGATGAAGATCGACGGACATCCTTTCACCACAAACATGGTTGATGTGGTTAGAGATGAAGGTTCTTCTCAAGCTAAGATTCTAACATCATCATCGGCCAAGAAATCTGGAGCTATTGATCCTAAAGTGCAGATAGCGGCTGATGAGGTCAAAGGAAAGGGTCCGATGAGGGATGCTGAATGTTCATCGGCACCACGTAGACATGTAACGTCTCAAATGCTGTTAAATAAGTTTCAATGTGATCGTGAAAGGCGACAGTGTAGAGAAGAAGAGGAACGACGCGAACAAGATCATTGGAGGTGTCCTTTCTTTGTCTACTGCTGGGAAGAAGGGTGCAGCCGTGAATATAATGCCCTATGTTATGCTACGCAAGCTTGTGAAGAATCAAGATGATCTGACGAAAACTGATATGATGCTCAAGGATTTCGAAGGAGTCGTATCTCCTGCTTTAGGGGCCTTATGTGTCGATCTCACAGTTGGCAGTAAGACCCTTCCCACTACTTTCTTCGTTATTGTCACACCCGGTTTTAAGGACAAAACCGAATGCATAACTATAGGTATGCCAGAATCAAGTTTCATACATATAGAGACATTATAAGTGAATAATCAGTAACAGTATCATGTAAAAGAGAAATACAACAAATAGAAGATTATCAGAGTTATACAGTTTATCCTGGAAACGAAGGCTCCAAACTTCACAGGAAATCGACTGGGGGTTGCGTACGCCTAGAACTCAGCAACATCTTCAGAAAACTTCGTAAACCTTCTCCTTCTGAGCAGCAGTAAGCAAGGGTGAGTACACTTATGGTTGGTACTCAGTAAGGCCACAAGAAATAACCAGAATATGATTTGAATCTGTCTTTAAGTTTATTAATCATGTGAGGGTCCAAGCTGCTCTTGACCGTGAGCATGGCTAACCGGTTAGTTTTAACTCTGCAGAGGTTGTACACTTTCACCACAATTCACATAAAAGTTCCGAAGAACTTTGAACCCAACCACGCAATGTGCTAGCTAGGCACAATACCACACTTCCATGGTGTGATTGCATAGGGACGCTACGAGGCCTTTACAAAGAATCACTATATGTACGCACTGGTCCCTGGCTTTCTGCGGTACCTCAGAAGACGAAGCTTCCTTCACCCGCTCCTCAAATATCGATAACCCAAAATCAACCAATCAAACTCCCCAGGCACGACATATAGATCATCTAATTACTTAGCCAAGACCAGAGCCATATAGTATTGTGGTTGTATGGTTTTCTTGGGTATTTCTCCATGTTCCAATTAAATCAAGTATTCTCATAAATAAGCATAGATAGAAGTATGGTTAGGGTCACTTGTCTTTCTCCAATGAAAAAGGTACTCTTACTGCTCTTCAGCTTTTGCTCACTTGGAACTCTTGATCTTCAATCTTCGAACGGCGATCCTTCTATTCGAAGCAATCATGGGCAAACATAAAAAACAAACAACAAGATACATCTAAGAACAATACACCAAATAAAAGAAAAGCTTTAAAAGAACACACTAAAGGATAGGGCTCATTGCTATGGTTACGGAGGCGCAAGAAACACAGAAAACGGAACTAAAATGGTGATTCTATAGACTAAACGGTGCTTCAGGGATCTAGTCGCGATTAACTATAGAGTTAAGAGCTAGCGGAAAAGATTTGCAAGACACGGCAAACTGTGCTCACAGAGGATAACAAGGTCATAATGCTATTGCACACGTCACAAGGATCACGTGAGCGCAAGAATCGCTGAAAACGGAGTTAAAACGTGAAAGATATGGCTAAAACAAGATTCTAGGGGCTTATTTGCGAAGAAACAGAGCTTCCAGGGGCTAGATTTGAAGAAACTAGGGACTAAAACGAAATTAAACCTAAACTACAGGGGCTAGCAAGAAAAAACCTAGCTTTGGACGGCGGGTTCAATTTTGTAAAAGAACAGGGTTCTTTCTGCAAATAAAACGACTTAAACAAAATTATTTTTGAAGAGAGCAGGACGGCGGGTTGATTTTGACCAAACCGGGGGTCTCTTTTGTAAAAGTGGTACGGTTGACCGGTATCCTGGGGTCTTGACTCGGGTTAGATCGGTTTTGGGCCGCTGGATCTCGATCGGACGGCTAGGATTGGATCAGGCGAGCGGGCGACGGCGCTGGGCGACCGACGGCAAGGTTAGCGGCGGCGCGGGGCAGCGGGGTCGCCGGCGAATGCCGAAAACGGCCGTCCGGGCTCGTTTAGCTCGGGTTTTGGGACGGGGAGCGAGCGCGCGACACGGCGAACGCGTCTGCGGGTTCGGCTTGGTGAGCTAGGGTCCGGAGCGGGGCGTGCGCCGGCGAGAGGCGGAGCAAAAGCTCCGGCGAGCTATTCCCGCACGGAACAAAGGGAGAAAGAAAGGGGAAGGGTCCGGCGAGATTGCTCACGTCGAGACAAAGCTCCGGCGGCAGTCGTCGGCGTCGATTGAGTGGCGGAACGGCGAGACAGCGGCGGCTCCGAGCTCCGCGGGAGCTCCAATGGCAGTGGCGGCGGCTAGGGTTTGCGCAAGAGGGTGGCGGCTGCGGCTACTTGGGCTCGATAGGGTTCCAAGGGGGGTCGCGGGTGCTATTTATAGGGGCTGCAGGGCCGCCTTGGCGTGTGGGCCATGCCGGGAGAGCGCGTGCGGCTCTCGGACTCGGCAGAGGAGTCCACCTCCGACCCGAGGTCGGGGATGATAGGCGGGAGGAGGGCGCCAGGTTGGGCCGGGTAAGCAGCTGGGCCGACGGAGAGAAGGTTTTGGGCCGGAAAAAGAAAAAGGAGGAGGGAAAGGGAACGGGCCGGCAAGATGGTTTTCTGGGCCGCGGGAAAGAAGAGATGGGCCGGCTGGGCTGAAAAGGAGAGGGGAAAAAGGAAGGCTTTTCCATTTTTGAAAAGATTCAAACACATTCAATTTATATTCAAACTCATACGAATTCAAATTTAAAATTGAACAACAAGCAATAAAACAATGCAAAGGTGGCATGAATGCAACACAAAAGAACAACCTTATTTAATTTGGAAAACAACCAACATATATTTTATTTTACACTAAATTCCCTGTAAAGAAAATAAGTGTTGGATAAATTTTTAAAATTTCAAGAAAATTGTTGTTTTATTTTTAATTTTAATCACATCTTGAAATCCAAAAATTTCAGGGTGTGACAGAACTACCCCCCTTAAACGGAATCTCGTCCCGAGATTCACAAGGCTAGCAAGAGATAAAGGTTTAGGTGGGTAGCATCCAACACATACAACTTTCCTTCTAGGTCGTTCATTCTTACAATACTTCCTCAAACATAATCCTAGATTCCTGGTAACTCACAAATCACTTTATGGATACTCAGTCTAACTCCATTTGTAACTACCCATTCTTTTCTCGACTTCGTTGACCCATCTGTCGAAGAGGTTCCTTCGCACCTTGATAAAGTGATATGAATAGAGCTTGATTGCTTCTTTCTGGCTTGGGTGTCTTGTATCATCTCCCAAGTCCTCATAAACATCCTTTAACCTCCGAGTAAAGTGACGAAATTAAGCCACCCATAAAATTCTGATCTTCCCAAATATCCTTAGGCATCCGCTGTTTTATAGAAGCATGCTTGTCTTGCTTTAGTATATTGGCGACTCGAGGTGGCATGAGAATTGAACATTGGGGATTGATGGCATCCTTATCTGGTTGAAATATCCTGATCATCCATCCTGGCAAGGGGGCCATCTGATGATGTCTGACCGAGTGCGGGGCTATTGGGACACCAACTGGCAAGATGTCCGTCTTCTCCACACTTGAGGCAATATAATCGAGCATTACGGGACCTGGTCTTCTTATGCTTTATTGGACAGCTATCGGCATAATGCCTTTCTTTACCACATCCAAAACACACTCTTTTAGCATACCCATTTCAACTTTTCATTTTGTGGGACATCTATTGGCATAGTGGCCTTTTTCACCACATTTATAGCACATTGCTCTTTTAACACGTCCATCTCGATGACCTTTATGCTCCATCTCCACTCTTGGTGGAATGGCTTGTACATCAGGATCCTTTTTGGCAGAGGGGTCACATGGAGGTTGAACACCTTTTGGCTGTGGTTGATTGAAACTAAGTTGAGTACCGTTATCTGCCAATGGTTGTGGTAACTCCATCTTCTCTTGGCTTGTTTTACTAATTTGTTTCTTAGGCTGCTTGCTTCTTTTAGGCTGATACTCTTTGAAAGTGATAGTCCAATCCTCAAGGTTTATAGTGGGATTACTATCTTCAGCTTGAGCAACTCCTTCTAGGTTTGGAACGTGCATAGATAACTTTCTATTGATATCTGAATGATAACGTTGACTTGCTTCTGCTGTCATTAAGCTATCTTCTTGTAGACACCGACGGCCATAATGCTCACAACATTGGCACTTTTCTGAAGTCTTACTAATCTCATGTTGTTCCTCTATCAGTGGCTTTGGTGCTTCATAGTTTCTCTTACGCTTTTCATTGTTCCATGCTTCTGCTACTTGCCTCTTCACTGGTCCGGTGGGGATCTCTGCTTTGGTCAACTTCATGCTATGATTTGGTACTGTATTGGACTGCATTTTTCCTTGTAAGACTTGAGCCTACATGGCTAATAGCTTCTCTTTATCAAACGGTGGCGGCAATAGAGCAGGTGAGACCAAATGGATATCATTGGTGGTTGTGTTGCAGCCCTGAGAGAGCGAGGCTTGTTCTGTAACATGCTGTTGGGTATTGACCATGATTGGAGCCATTGCTTGTAGTATCTAAGTTTTTGCTGGAACGTTGAGGTCACCTTCATTGGCTCTATCTTCTGGATTTCTGTTGAGACTCGCCATCTGGCAAAAGGAAAAGAGTATTCTTGACTTCAGCTTGCTTTCATTTGTCGACCATCGCAGATGCTTGGAGGTCTCTACTCTTACTGTCAGTGTTGCCTTGAACTTCCTTCTTGACATCTTCCAAAGGATTGGATAGAAATATAGAAGATAACAAGGAGGTGGGAGGTACATAAGAACCCATCTAGGCAACCAATGTCATTGTAGGTAGAAGACCCACAATACACCAACAATAATTGCAAAGAAGCGAATCAAACAAGGTCATAAAGACAAGCATCATCATGCAAACACCGAATTCCACCAGTCAACATAGTCAAAGACGATGCTAAATATTGTTAGAGTTAAAAGGGGTTCTCATAAGCATGGTTATATCTTCCAGCTTCGTTGTTGATGACACGTGCCTCCTTCGACTTGTCTAGCATTGACTCCACCATCGTGATTGCAGTAGTAGTGAGAGTGTCACCATGTGGCTCAGGCTTGATTCTTTGGTACTGCTTTGAATTCTCCATCCAACATGAGCAGGATTGTGAGCAGGTGGTATTATTTCCAATTCAACTCGACTCCTCATTCTTCAGATGACTTGGACAGGCATTAGGATACGTGGCACGGATAATCTAAACAACTTTGAATCAGAAGAGATACTTTGAAATCCAAGTCAAGAGATGAATTCAAACGATATTTATTTGGAAAGAAGAGGAGAGGCTCAACGGGGAAAGCTAGATAAAATAAAGAAAAGAAGGATATATCAACAAAGATAAATTTTTAAGAAAATAGAGGAGTGTCTAGGAGAGAGAAGAATAAACGGAAGGATTGAGGGTGTTGAGAAACAACAAACGTTAATTGACCAAGAATTGATTATCAAAAAAAAAAATTTATCAAGAGGACAATGGGTCAATAGAAAGTTTAAGATCCTTTTTTTTTACATTTGCAAATGAGAAAGTGCAAATGATAAGATAGATAGGTGAGAAAACGATTGTCAAGGTTTGATTGAGAAAAGAAAATAGTTAAGGAGAGAGAATATTCAATGGAGGGGGTCAAAGAACAAGCAGGAATAGATTTGATATCAAAAGAAACCTTAGAACACGGCCATTGCTATCTAGGCTTACGTCCTACAGTCGATACAGCTCTAATACCACTTCTGTCACACCCGGTTTTAAGGACAAAACCGAATGCATAACTATATGTATGCCAGGATCAAGTTTCATACATATAGAGACATTATAAGTGAATAATCGGTAACAGTATCACGTAAAAGAGAAATACAACAAATAGAAGATTATCAGAGTTATACAGCTTATCCTGGAAACGAAGGCTTCAAACTTCACAGGCAATCGACTGGGGGTTGCGTACGCCTAGAACTCAGCAACATCTTCAGAAAACTTCGTAAACCTTCTCCTTCTGAGCAGCAGTAAGCAAGGGTGAGTACACTTATGGTTGGTACTCAGCAAGGCCACAAGAAATAACCAGAATATGATTTGAATCCGTCTTTAAGTTTATTAATCATGTGAGGGTCCAAGCTGTGGCAGAACCGCCCAAATTAAACTGGCTTAAGTGCGCTAACTATCATTTTAAGTATTAATCAAGCCACCGCGCACTTAAAACGGTGTAATCCGGCAGCCTGCGGGGTTAAGGATCAAACACCGGAAGTCTCACCCGAAGGCGAGCACAGATGATTACATGCAAACAGAAGTTTCTCAAATTTTAAATTACAAAACAAAGCTTAACAAAATAAGTTTATGTAATATATCAGAGTTCAAAATGTAGCAGGATTTAAATAGAAGTTTAGTTTGAAAACCATGATAACTACGATGACGTGATGACGTCACATCGAGCCCACCAATGTGAATCCTGGTTAGCTCCAACCAGCAGTAGTTACCTGAAAACAGGGTGACAACAAACCCTGAGTATACTAATACTCAGCAAGACTTACCCAACTAGTGGTATATACTTAGCCGACTCCTAGACATGCAAAGCTTTTTTGGCTCTGGAGTTATTTTGCTCAAAAGCTACTAATAGTGGATCCTTATTTTCAATATTTTAGCTCAAATTTAATGTACAAATATCAACTAGGTTTGCATAAACATCTAGAGCAAACATGGTACATCACATTATATTTTCCAAGAGTATCATAAACATATATTCCATCCTCGTCTTTCAATTCTTATTCCACTTCTTTACTACGATGTGACGCAGTGACTAAGACTCTCATATCCGTGAGTCACGGCGAATTGATCCAATTTAACCTTGCAAGGTGGACCTAACTCACACGACACATGAAAACCACGCCGGGCCACACGCGTCAGCTGTTTCCATCATTGCCACGACATCTGAACCACGCCTGCTAAAACCCAGGTGAAGGGCCCCTCACGGTGAACTCCAGGAGAACCCGGAGGCGACATCCAATCCAACACCCGCCATCATCCCACGCCCAGCGTAGCAGGACGGAATTCAGAGTATCGTCGTAAAGTGGTACACAGTTTACCGGTTTCGACTACCTCCTACTTCCGGTATGTGGTTAGTACTGTTCAATCCTCGGTCATCAGGGCCAACAACGGTACGGTCCTCAATCGACACAGGCGGAGGTCCACTTTCCAAACATTCCATATCCGTAATCCAATTCCTCCCCGCCCGGTCTCCATTTTTATCTTTCCTCACAGATTCATTCTCAAACCACTTTTCCATAAATAACAAAAACCTATAGCTCGCGAGTGACAGCAATCACTCGACTTCTACCGGATCCTAGTTAAGCATGACAATACTAACGACACATGTATACTAGTATAGACTCATAGGTACCTAGGGAGAAACATGCATACTAGGGTTCCATACAACTCCTAAAAAACGTAAATGCACAAATACTTAAATAAACATTGAATACTCAAATTAGGGACTCAAATTAGGGGTTATGCTCCGGGGCTTGCCTGGGTTTGACACAAAGTCAGTGTTGGTTAGATGATACTCGCTTGGCGAGCAGCTTCCTTTGGTCATGCACATCGGGATCCATCCATCCATCTTCTGGATATGTCAACCAAACATCATCTTCGGGTTCGGCTCCGACTTTATCCTTTAGTTCCACGCGTCGTGCATCTAGCGTACCTATATGATATGCAACGATGCAAATGCATGAACGTAAAGATAAACTGAGTCACACCACACCGATTTAAGCACCAAAAGGTGTTTAATTAGATACTACTCAAATCTTTCATAGAAAGATAGCAAGGAACATCAAGTATGGTAGGCAAAGCACGAGAGAGCAACTAAAGACTTTATTTATCTAACAAACCAACATAAGCAAGTTTTATAAAAACCACCAACATACTAGTTCTAAATGATTTCACAAGGTTAGCACATGAACAAAACAAGTTGCCGCAGTTATCTATGCAGGAATACATTTCTTAGCGATAACAAAAGAAAAACTATATCTAGTAACCAAACAAGGGCAACAACTTGACATGCAGCAAGGACCTGACAGCCCAAATTAATTAGCATGATAAGATACTGATAAAGAGTGTAAAAACAATTTACTAATATTTATTGCTAACATAAAGCATTTATTTTAGCCTAAACAAGACAAACTGAACAAAATAGATTTACACACATGTACATAGCTTTTGGCCATGAAATTTTTACAGTGAACTAATCATGCCAAGATTAAACTACTGCATAAATTTTATAATTTTTTGACTTTCCGAATCACAGATATTAAATAAAAAAGCTCAAACAAGCATTATTCATGATTAAATCAAAACATCACAGAAACATCAAACAACCAGCATGTTAAATATTTTTCCTAAGTTCTACATTCCAAAACAAAGCTAACCCAGCTCGTTTTACATTTTTACCATTTTTCTACTATTTACTATGCATTTTCAAAGCTTGCAACCACTTAAATTAACATTTAAACTAGAGCAAAAACTATTTAGAAACTGAAGATCAACCTGTAAGGAAAGTTGTAGATCTTAGAACAAGAAATCCAACAAATTTTAGTTTGCATTTTTCTGATTTTTCTATGATTTACTACTATTTTTCAAAGTTTCAGCCAATGTATTACAAAAGAACCCTTCGCAGCACTATTCATATGAGTCATAGACTTCGCAGAAAACCCCCTGAACTTGTGTCAATTGTTGCCTGAGGTCCCTGGTCGCGATTTCGAACAGAGGAGCGCACGGGGAGCTCGTTTCCGGCGACGATGCTCACCGGCGACGATGGGAAAGAGGGGGAAAAGCACGAGGGCGACGAGAGCAACCTGTGGACGTGCTCGGTGTGGGTTGGGATGGCCGGGAAGGGGATCCCCCACGGCGAGCAGCACGCGGCGGCAACGGCAAGCCGCGGCGGCGGCGCTCCGGAGGCCCTGGGCGGCGGCGAGCGGGCCGGGGAGCTTCACTGTGGCAAGAGGATGCGATTTCCGGGGTCGTTTGGGGTTGAGGAAGACCGGAGGTGGGGGCTCCGCTGTGCCGCAGGGGCGGCGGCCATGGCAGACGGCGGCGAGCTCGATTCCGGTGAGCTGGAGGCCGGAGCAGAGGTCGGGGAGCTTCTCCGAGATTAGGCGAAGCTAGTGGGTGGCTTGCTCGGGCGTAGGAGGGTCGAGGAAGGGTGCTCCGCGGTGAGCTCGGCGGGGTGGTGGCCATGGCGTGCGACGGCGGCGTTCCTGGCGTGCGGGCAGGGGCTCGGCCTGGCTCTAGGAGATGCGGAGCGAAGCGAGGCGGCCTGGGACGCGAAGAATCGCAGCGAGGCGACGAGCTACGGCCAGCGCGGTGAGCGGCGGCACCCCTGCTCGAGCTCAGCTCGGCGTGAACGCAAGGAAGAAGAAAATGATGGGGCGAGAAGCATCCAGGCGCGCGAATGGATAAGAGCGTCGCGCACGGAGGGCGAGGATCGCCGCGACGGCCGACGCGTGGAGTCGCCGGCGCATCACCGGTCGCGGGATGGGCTCGCGTACGAGCGCAGTAACGCACAGGAGGAGAACAGTAACACGTTTGAACGATTTTGACTCGATTTTGACCAGTTGAAACTCCAAATTTCATATAGGAACTTGAAATTTGGTAAAAATAGAAGTTGTAGAGGAAAAGAATATCTACAACTTTCATTTTGGGCGAAAGTTGATTTGAGACTCGGATCAAGGAGAAAAACGTAGACGAACACGGCTAAAACAATGTTTACTAAGCGAACACGATTATCGCTAATGACGCGTTTAAGCCATGATCAGAGATTAAACCCTGGATTAGCGAGCACGATTAACATAGGGGTGTTACAACCCTACCCTCTTAAAAGAATCTCGTCCCGAGATTCAGAACGAAAGATTTCTAAGGAGAAAGGAGTAGACTAATCCTCAAAAGCGGTAGAAAACACTTACTCCGGAGAAGATCAGAGTTGATCGCAGGAGCTAGAAGGTCACTGTTGATGGTAGAAGCTGTTTCGGATAAGGATTAGAGAACCTAAAGAGTGATTAAAAAGCGAAGTGCAAGAAACACGATATCTACCACCATTTCCTTTGCCCAACTGGCACTTGTTCAACTTCAAGTATTGCAGGTCCTCTTGCTTCAACAGTAATGGCATAAGTAGTTTGATCATCTGTGTAGATTTTACAAGGTCACTTGTCTACCGCTTCTTGATGACGACGACGCGTTTAAGAAAGCACCCAACTTCGATTCTTACATGCCTCTTTACTTAGATAGATTGATTGAGTCGAGTGAAATTTTCAGATCCAGAAGAAAAAGATAACTGAACTAGGAAAGGTGAGAAAATAAAGTGGTCCAGTTCTCATAGAGTTGAGATCACAGCAGGGGGATTAATGAAGTCCGGAAGATTCATCACAAGAATTACGGATGGCCATTTAGGGCAGTAAGGAAGATGGGTTTACAAAGGAAGTCTCGGAATATCCTTGCTCAGGATTTTGCTAGTCACAAATCATGATTTTTATGCCAATGAAATGTCACTATGCTTAGGGATAGTGACATAATGTTCAAACTCATGATGCATATACTCAATAAACACGATAATAATGGACTCTTGAGAGGGATGATTGCAGGACCAATGCAATGCAATGATGGACTTCTCCATGCGAATGAAACGGTGCATGTGATATGATGCACTTGCCATGATGCTGGTTCAATGATGCATACACCATGATGCAAGAATGACAATGCTCTCGATGTATGCATGTATGAGATGCATAAGCATGATGCGCACATGCATGAGTTGATGATGCACATGGTCCGTACCCCGTAACCGTTCTCTCATGACTAATACCTTGTTAGCTCTATACCCTCGAGGAAGGATCAACAGATAGGACACTAGTAAGGTTGCATAAAAGGGGATCGCAGTGAGTTACGTCACACATACCTAGACACCAGCGCGCTCCTAGTGGCTCAATCATGTGGCTGCAGCACACATGAGGCCCTAGGTTCCGTCGCGGCATCAGGGTCATGCAACTAAACACCACCACAAGAGAAATCAAGAGTAGCAACCCAACAAGCCAGAAGAGGCAAGATAGGTTAGAGGAAACCCAAGACAACCCACGATGTTACACTCGAACGCATTCTCATTAGTCAATCTACGCATTCCCGATCATGATGCAACACAATGCACTGACCAATGATGTGATGCAGGATGTTACAACGACTCTACTCAAAAGTTATAATTATCATAAATCTTTTTAAGTTATCCAAAAATTAACTGAGCAAGAATGAAGGTATATGATTTCAAATGTTGGAATTCAAACTGCCCAACAATGGAGAACCCAACCTCAAGAGAGAATAGCATGGTCATTGGACAACGAATTGAATGATTTTGTTTACAAACATCAAGGCACTGAAGGAAGAAACAATATTGCTTTTGCTGGAATTGGTTCAAGAAATAGATCAAAGGTTGATTTGAATGACAAGATAGGATTAACGGTAAGGTTCGGACATGGCCCAAAGCTACTGAGTTGTGGAAGATCCTCTCAACCCAAGATTAATCCAGCAAATTACATCAGCCCACTACTACAACAGAAAACTTAGAAGGACATTTAGGTAAAAGCAACACATTTTAGTAAACGACGCAACAAGCATGACAATCAATCAAACTCAAGACGACATGATGCATGCACATTCTATTCGTTCCTCACCCAAACAAATGCCAATAACTAGGCATACAGGGACAATCGGTGGCACAGATACGTACTCTTCCTATATATACTAGTCGTTCTTACGTTCAAAGCTTACGTAACGTGGTTAGTGTACCTGCAGACAAACACAAGATATAAAGAGATCAAAATATCCATTTCTGGACCCTTCGTGCCAGCACACACGAACGGCACCCATGTGTCCTACGCCACACGGGTAACGCATATGCAGTTTCCCACATATTCACACATACATTACCATCCACTATAGAGATGGCACCCAAATGTTCGACGCTGAATGGGCAGCGCTTCATATGTTACCGGGGCAACGTATTCACTTCCCGTACAAATCGCCTTACGGGACACCCAAGGGTACATGTGTCCCAAGGTACACGGTTATGTCTAACCACATAACAGGTCTTCACCTCGTAACATTGCCTTACGAGATGGCCGTGATTACAATCACACGGTGGGAAATCCGCACTCCATATTAGGCGGCAGATAGCGACAGGCTCGTTTGAATTGAACCTTATCACCTCCTCATATGCTTCTCATACGGGACCCGCACACGTATGAAACACGTGAGCTATTCTAAAGGACTACCACTAATGCTTACCTTGCTCACCTCAGCGTAGGTGCGTCATTACAAAATAACAGTTGTGCACAAAAGTAAGGTTTAACAGAAAGTAAAGAGCTGGAAGTGCTGGAATAAAATAGATATATAGATGCCACCATAGCTAATAAAACCTAGATAGGGCATACGAGCTATCTATCTTATTCCTTAGCGCAACTAGCGTCAAACTTTCGAAACCAAACATTTTGCAAGCCAAAAAGTTAGTTTTAAACTTAATTAAGCATACAAGTAATCATCCCCAGTGCGTTTCGGCTCTGATACCAGCTGTGGCAGAACCGCCCAAATTAAACCGGCTTAAGTGCGCTAACTATCATTTTAAGTATTAATCAAGCCACCGCGCACTTAAAACGGTGTAATCCGGCAGCCTGCGGGGTTAAGGATCGAAAACACCGGAAGTCTCACCCGAAGGCGAGCACAGATGATTACATGCAAACAGAAGTTTCTCAAATTTTAAATTACAAAACAGAGCTTAACAAAATAAGTTTATGTAATATATCAGAGTTCAAAATGCAGCAGGATTTAAATAGAAGTTTAGTTTGAAAACCATGATAACTACGATGACGTGAGGACGTCACATCGAGCCCACCAATGTGAATCCTGGTTAGCTCCAACCAGCAGTAGTTACCTGAAAACAGGGTGACAACAAACCCTGAGTATACTAATACTCAGCAAGACTTACCCGACTAGTGGTATATACTTAGCCGACTCCTAGACATGCAAAGCTTTTTTGGCTCTGGAGTTATTTTGCTCAAAAGCTACTAATAGTGGATCCTTATTTTCAATATTTTAGCTCAAATTTAATGTACAAATATCAACTAGGTTTGCATAAACATCTAGAGCAAACATGATACATCACATTATATTTTCCAAGAGTATCATAAACATATATTCCATCCTCGTCTTTCAATTCTTATTCCACTTCTTTACTACGATATGACGCAGTGACCAAGGCTCTCATATCCGCGAGTCACGGAGAATCGATCCGATTTAACCTTGTAAGGTGGACCTAACTCACACGACACATGCAAACCACGCCGGGCCACACGCGTCAGCTGTTTCCATCATTACCACGACATCTGAACCACGCCTGCTAAAACCCAGGTGAAGGGCCCCTCACGGTGAACTCCCGGAGAACCCGGAGGCGACATCCAATCCAACACCCGCCATCATCCCACGCCCAGCGTAGCAGGACGGAATTCAGAGTATCGTCGTAAAGTGGTACACAGTTTACTGGTTTCAACTACCTCCTACTTCCGGTATGTGGTTAGTACTGTTCAATCCTCGGTCATCAGGGCCAACAACGGTACGGTCCTCAATCGACACAGGCGGAGGTCCACTTTCCAAACATTCCATATCCGTAATCCAATTCCTCTCTGCCCGGTCTCCATTTTTATCTTTCGTCACAGATTCATTCTCAAGCCACTTTTACATAAATAACAAAAACCTATAGCTCGCGAGTGACAGCAATCACTCGACTTCTACCGGATCCTAGTTAAGCATGGCAATACTAACGACACCTGTATACTAGTATAGACTCATAGGTACCTAGGGAGAAACATGCTTACTAGGGTTCCATACAACTCCTAAAAAACGTAAATGCACAAATACTTAAATAAACATTGAATACTCAAATTAGGGGTTATGCTCCGGGGCTTGCCTGGGTTTGACACAAAGTCAGTGTTGGTTAGATGATACTCGCTTGGTGAGCAGCTTCCTTTGGTCATGCACATCGGGATCCATCCATCCATCTTCTGGATATGTCAACCAAACATCATCTTCGGGTTCGGCTCCGACTTTATCCTTTAGTTCCACGCGTCGTGCATCTAGCGTACCTATATGATATGCAACGATGCAAATGCATGAACGTAAAAGAAAATAACACACGAGGCATATAAAAGGCATACAAGATAAACTGAGTCACACCACACCGATTTAAGCACCAAAAGGTGTTTAATTAGATACTACTCAAATCTTCCATAGAAAGATAGCAAGGAACATCAAGTATGGTAGGCAAAGCACGAGAGAGCAACTAAAGACTTTATTTATCTAACAAGCCAACATAAGCAAGTTTTATAAAAACCACCAACATACTAGTTCTAAATGATTTCACAAGGTTAGCACATGAACAAAACAAGTTGCCGCAGTTATCTATGCAGGAATACATTTCTTAGCGATAACAAAAGAAAAACTATATTTAGTAACCAAACAAGGGCAACAACTTGACATGCAGCAAGGACCTGATAGCCCAAATTAATTAGCATGATAAGATACTGATAAAGAGTGTAAAAACAATTTACTAACATTTATTGCTAACATAAAGCATTTATTTTAGCCTAAACAAGCCAAACTGAACAAAATAGATTTACACACATGTGCATAGCTGTTGGCCATGAAATTTTTACAGTGAACTAAGCATGCCAAGAGTAAACTACTGCATAAATTTTATAATTTTTCGACTTTCCAAATCACAGATATTAAATAAACAAACTCAAACAAGCATTATTCATGATTAAATCAAAACATCACAGAAACATCAAACAACCAGCATGTTAAATATTTTCCCTAAGTTCTACATTCCGAAACAAAGCTAACCCAGCTCGTTTTTACATTTTTACCATTTTTATACTATTTACTATGCATTTTCAAAGCTTGCAACCACTTAAACTAACATTTAAACTAGAGCAAAAACTATTTAGAAACTGAAGATCAACCTGTAAGGAAAGTTGTAGATCTTAGAACAAGAAATCCAACAAATTTTAGTTTGCATTTTTCTGATTTTTCTATGATTTACTACTATTTTTCAAAGTTTCAGCCAATGTATTACAAAAGAACAGTTCGCAGCACTATTCATATGAGTCATAGACTTCGCAGAAAACCCCCTGAACTTGTGTCAATTGTTGCCCAAGGTCCCTGGTCGCGATTTGGAACAGAGGAGCGCACGGGGAGCTCGTTTCCGGCGACGATGCTCACCGGCGGCGATGGGAAAGAGGGGGAAAAGCACGAGGGCGACGAGAGCAACCTGTGGACGTGCTCGGTGTGGGTTGGGATGGCCGGGAAGGGGATCCCCCACGGCGAGCAGCACGCGGCGGCAACGGCAAGCCGCGGCGGCGGCGCTCCAGAGGCCCTGGGCGGCAGCGAGCGGGCCGGGGAGCTTCATTGCGGCAAGAGGATGCGATTTTCCGGGGTCGTTTGGGGTTGAGGAAGACTGGAGGTGGGGGCTCCGCTGAGCTGTAGGGGGGCGGCCATGGCAGACGGCGGCGAGCTCGATTCCGGTGAGCTGGAGGCCGGAGCGGAGGTCGGGGAGCTTCTCCGAGATTAGGCGAAGCTAGTGGGGGTGGCTTGCTCGGGCGTAGGAGGGTCGAGGAAGGGTGCTCCGCGGTGAGCTCGGCGGGGTGGCGGCCATGGCGTGCGATGGCGGCGTTCCTGGCACGCGGGCAGGGGCTCGGCCTGGCTCTAGGAGATGCGGAGCGAAGCGAGGCGGCCTGGGACGCGAAGAATCGCAGTGGGGCGACGAGCTACGGCCAGCGCGGTGAGCGGCGGCACCCCTGCTTGAGCTCAGCTCGGCGTGAACGCAAGGAAGAAGAAAAGGACGGGGCGAGAAGCATCCAGGCGCGCGAATGGATAAGAGCATCGCGCACGGAGGGCGAGGATCGCCGCGACGGCCGACGCGTGGAGTCGCCGGCGCATCGCCGATCGTGGGATGGGCTCGCGTATGAGCGCAGTAACGCACAGGAGGATCACAGTAACACGTTTGAACGATTTTGACTCGATTTTGACCAGTTCAAACTCCAAATTTCATATAGGAACTTGAAATTTGGTCAGAATAGAAGTTGTCGAGGAAAAGAATATCTACAACTTTCGTTTTGGGCGAAAGTTGATTTGAGGCTCGGATCAAGGAGAAAAATGTAGACGAACACAGCTAAAACAATGTTTACTAAGCGAACACGATTAACGCTAATGACGTGTTTAAGCCATGATCAGCGATTAAACCCGGGATTAGCGAGCACGATTAACACAAGGGTGTTACACAAGCCGCTCTTGACCGTGAGCACGGCTAACCGGTTAGTTTTAACTCTGCAGAGGTTGTACACTTTCACCACAATTCGCATAAAAGTTCCGAAGAACTTTGAACCCAACCACGCAATGTGCTAGCTAGGCACAATACCACACTTCTGAGGTGTGATTGCATAGGGACGCTACGAGGCCTTTACAAAGAATCACTATATGTACGCATTGGTCCCTGGCTTTCTGCGGTACCTCAGAAGACGAAGCTTCCTTCACCCGCTCCTCAATTATCGATAACCCAAAATCCACCAATCAAACACCCCAGGCACGACATATAGATCATCTAATTACTTAGCCAAGACCAGAGCCATATAGTATTGTGGTTGTATGGTTTTCTTGGGTGGTTCTCCGTGTTCCAATTAAATCAAGTATTCTCATAAATAAGCATAGATAGAAGTATGGTTAGGGTCACTTGCCTTTCTCCAACGAAAAAAGTACTCTTACTACTCTTCAGCTTTTGCTCACTTGGAACTCTTGATCTTCAATCTTCGAACGGCGATCCTTCTATTCGAAGCAATCATGGGCAAACATAAAAAACAAACAACAAGATACATCTAAGAACAATACACCAAACAAAAGAAAAGCTTTAAAAGAACACACTAAAGGATAGGGCTCATTGCTATGGTTACGGAGAAGCAAGAAACACAGAAAACGGAACTAAAATGGTGATTCTATAGACTAAACGGTGCTTCAGGGATCTAGTCGCGATTAACTATAGAGTTAAGAGCTAGCGGAAAAGATTTGCAAGACACAGCAAACTATGCTCACAGAGGATAACAAGGTCATAAAGCTATTGCACACGTCACAAGGATCACGTGAGCGCAAGAATCGCTGAAAACGGAGTTGAAACGTGAAAGATATGGCTAAAACAAGATTCTAGGGGCTTATTTGCGAAGAAACAGAGCTTCCAGGGGCTAGATTTGAAGAAACTAGGGACTAAAATGAAATTAAACCTAAACTACGGGGGCTAGCAAGCAAAAACCTAGCTTTGGACGGTGGGTTCAATTTTGTAAAAGAACAGGGTTCTTTCTGCAAATAAAAGGACTTAAACAGAATTATTTTTGAAGAGAGCATGACGGCGGGTTGATTTTGACTAAACCGGGGGTCTCTTTTGTAAAAGCGATACGGTTGACCGGTATACTGGGGTCTTGACTCGGGTTAGATCGGTTTTGGGCCGCTGGATCTCGATCGGACGGCTAGGATTGGATCGGGCGAGCGGGCGATGGCGCTGGGCGACCGGCGGCGAGGTTGGCGGCGGCGCGGGGCGGCGGGGTTGCCGGCGAATGCCGAAAACGGCCGTCCGGGCTCGTTTAGCTCGGGTTTTGGGACGGGGAGCGAGCGCGCGACACGGCGAACGCGTCTGCGGGTTCGGCTTGGTGAGCTAGGGTCCGGAGCGGGGCGTGCGCCGGTGAGAGGCGGAGAAAAAGCTCCGGCGAGCTATTCCCGCACAGAACAGAGGGAGAAAGAGAGGGGAAGGGTCCGGTGAGATTGCTCACGTCGAGATGAACCTCCGGCGGCAGTCGTCGGCGTCGATTGAGTCCGCGGGAGCTCCAATGGCAGCAGCGGCGGCTAGGGTTTGCGCAAGAGGGCGGCGGCTGCGGCTACTTGGGCTCGATAGGGTTCCAGGGGGTCGCGGGCGCTATTTATTGGGGCTGCAGGGCCACCTTGGCGTGCGGGCCACGCCGGGAGAGCGCGTGCGGCGCTCGGACTCGGCGGAGGAGTCCGCCTCCGACCCGAGGTCGGGGATGACACGCGGGAGGAGGGCGCCGGGTTGGGCCGGGTAAGCAGCTGGGCCGGCGGAGAGAAGGTTTCGGGCCGGAAAAAGAAAAAGGAGGAGGGAAAGGGAACGGGCCGGCGAGATGGTTTTCTGGGCCGCGGGAAAGAAGAGAAAGGAGAAAAGAAAAAGAAGAGATGGGCCGGCTGGGCTGAAAAGGAGAGGGGAAAAAGGAAGGCTTTTCCATTTTTGAAAAGATTCAAACACATTCAATTTAAATTCAAACTCATACGAATTCAAATTTAAAATTGAACAACAAGCAATAAAACAATGCAAAGGTGGCATGAATGCAACACAAAAGAACAACCTTATTTAATTTGGTAAACAACCAACATATATTTTATTTTACACTAAATTCCCTGTAAAGAAAATAAGTGTTGGATAAATTTTTAAAATTACAAGAAAATTGTTGTTTTATTTTTAATTTTAATCACATCCTGAAATCCAAAAACTTCAGGGTGTGACAGTTATTAATGGAAAAGGTTCGTATAGTTTGCTGTTGGGTCGGGATTGGATACATGCCAATTGTTGCATTCCACCTACTATGCATCAATGTTTGATTCAGTGGGTTGACGATACTGTTGAAATAGTGTCAACCGATTCGTCATTTAGTGTGGCATCGGCAGAGGCCCATATAGTGAGTTATGATCGGATGAATTGTCTTTCTGGTCAAACATGGGAAAAGGATTTCTTTTGGATGGCTGATTACGAAGTTACATCAGAAAAGTCAGGAGATTCTTCAGAAGAGTCTTGATCAAAGAGGGGTATGGCCGGTTGTAGTATCGGCCGGATTTTGTAAGTTATAGCCAATACTAGGAAGTATTGCCTTTAGTGCAAAAAATATATGAAAGCCGATTTGCAAGTTGGATGCATCGGTTATAATATGGCCGACGCGATATGAGTCGCCCTTAGAGCAATAAATCATAAAGCCAAATTTATGGATTAAGATCAAGTTGTCTGCTAATTCTGGAGGTTACATTACATGAGGTGTTCTTATAGTAATCCTAAAGCTTCCTGGATTACTTTCATCGCACGCAGGCAAATTTGGTCAATGTTTTCAATTACTTGGTTGCTGTCTACTGATGAGCCAGAAATCGGCCGTAAACTCTTGTGAAGTTGATAGGCTTGACGAGCATGCTTTTGCTTATCTTCCTCGAGTTTGGCAATGGCCGGTGGAATCTGAGAAAGATCGTGATCTGCGATGTCTATTGCTTGATTTACCAGATTAAGTTCTTGAAGAAGACGATCCCGTTCAGCTTCCAATGCTGCCTTATTTCTCAGAATGCTGGCCTAGGTATCATTCAGAGCTTTGATCTCACCAATGGCCGATTCTGCTAGAGCTTTGAAGTTATCCCTTTGCTTGATAATTTCTTCCTGCTGAAGACGATCGGCGAGTTGTTTCTGGGCTTTGTTGAATTCTGCACGATGACTCTCGATAAAAGCTGCAGGAATTAACGCCTCTTCGATCGGTTCTAGAAGCTTACCCTCCAGTTCTTCCAAGATGTCTCGAATCGGCTGTGCATTCTTGATTAATTGGCCGATGTCTTGATTCAGAAACTGAAGGGATTCTTGAAGTTTGGCCCTGATTTCATCCGACAATACAACTGGATCGGCCGATGTTGCTTCTTCTTCTTCTTCCTGGGGAGTGGCTCCAATTTGAAAAGAAAACAGACTACTGTCTAGAGATTCTTGTGCCTGACAGGGAGGTATGGTTAGGATAGCCGATGAAGGCAGAGGGATGATGAAATCGGCCAAGGGGAAGGATGCTTACTTGCTTCAGGCGTATTTCCTCTATGTTGGAGCCAACAGGGACGAGGGGTTGTGATGAAGAGCTCGGGATTGCAGTGTTTGGCTGGCCAAGTAATTCAGATAGTGCATGGTCGGCAAGCTGAAGGATGATTGTCAGAAATATATAGAATATGTTCATGAGCAAGTTCTGAAATCGTACCTGTATCAATGGAGATTCTGCCCTGAGTTTCCTGGGAGTTGGAGGTGAATGTTGTGCCTGATGAAACCAAAAGGAAACAATACCAGATTCAGGATCATGAAAAGGTTTAAAATACTTACTGAGTAAGGAGGATCATACCTGGATAATGGGTAATGTGTGAGGGGGTGTATTATGAGAGTCTTCTTCTCCTCCAGATTGGTGTTCAGGAACATCTTAATTATAAAGTCAGGGTATGATCAGCATTCAGGTAAAGTGAAGACATGTGATTCAGGATTTTACCTTCTGAAGAAGAGGAAGGAAGGTCGATCGGAGTGTCTGTTTGGGGTGCTGCTGCTACTGAAGATTGGCCTAGAGATTTCTTTTTCTTACGGATTGTCACCTTGGTGTAAAATACCTTACGTTCTCTCCCAGTGGCCACATCTGCCAAAGTAGGAGCACCATAGCCGATATTTGGTTTATCGGCTAGCAGGGCGTAGTTGATCAGCTACCCACTCCTACTGATTTTTGGAGGATCCCGATCATCATCCTGCAAAGAGTAGAGGTTAAAGGCTGCAAGCAAAAGATGTTAAGAGATATTATGGGAGGTATTTTAATTTTTACCTCATTTTCGCCGGATGGATAATTGTTATCCAGAGCCATGCAGTATAGATTGGCCGATTTACAAAAGATATGTTCTTGCCATTCAGACCACCATTGGGTAAAAGAGGTTGTCGCAAAAGGTGCAATCTGCCAATCAGCTAGA
Organism: Panicum virgatum; assembly: GCF_016808335.1. NCBI lineage: Eukaryota > Viridiplantae > Streptophyta > Magnoliopsida > Poales > Poaceae > Panicum > Panicum virgatum. The sequence continues at coordinate 6,841,908 of NC_053145.1, forward strand.
AGTGTCATATCTACGCCAGGCTCCAGATCTTTCAGCCGACTGTAAGAGAGAGAGAGAGAGAGAGCTATTATCAAGGGTTCCTCTAAACTGAACTTTACTAGCAAATAAGGAAAAATGGGGCACTTGGCCAAATCCCAATTGTCTGGCTGCCACTGATGGATTGTAAAACTCATAGCTAGGAGTATCTTTGCCAGCTGTGAAGTTAATTAGCAGAATTCTTGAGGAAATTATTTCCTTCATGATCTTGGTGGCTTCTTCATCGGTCTTCTATGAATCGAGCTGAAGCTTGAAGGGGTTTTCATACATGACTTTTTCATCCTGATAAGCGAACCAGATAGTGGAGGTTTCTGGGAACCCATTGTAGAAGGACTTGAAAAAGTCAGTAATGACAAGGGTCTTGGGATCATTGGCAATTATGATAGCTGCTTCACCAAATGATGTGCATCGGCGAGTGACGGTCTCTTCTTCTTCAGAAAAGTTTTCTGATGGGAATTCTATCTCTGACAATTCGACTGTCATAGTTTTGTGCATATACATGTGCAGCCACAACTGAATAAACCACCAGGGGCCTCCCAAATTGGTGATCGGCTGGTTCTTTCTGAGTCTGGATGATATTTGATGAAGCAAGTGGTAAACTGACCCCAGAAGATGTTTACCGAGAGGAACAGGATTGCCAATAGCCAGATTTTCTGCCAGCTTGAGATTATTATTTGTTGGACCAACTGCTTTGCCACAGAAGATGAATTTCTCGAGCCACATGTTGAGAAAGGCAGTATGCTCTCTGACAGACACTGATCTAGTCTTCATGTTCTTGCCGATATATCCTTTCCACCCGCCAATGCTTTTGGTTTCAATTTTGAAAGATACTTTTTCTAGCAAACGAAAAGGTCTATCAGCAGCATGAATATTCAGGCCAGTAAGCATCACAACATCCATTAGGGTTGGTGTCATTGGTCCATGGTTAAACATAAATGCGTTGAGTGCATCAGACCAAAAGTAAGAAGCTGATATAAGCATCGGCTCGTTCCTGATCATCTCCGATAAAGATAGGTCCAGGCATTGGCTAATATCGTACTGTTCCCAATTGGTCATTTGGGAACTTGCTATTCTGCGGAACCAATTTCTCCATCCGGGAGTAACATTCGGCCAAGATCTGAAGGCTGGAGTCCAATCTAGATTCATGTTGGAAGACTTAAGAGGGATCCTGCTGGTTTCCAGGTTAATTACACTAGTTGGATCTGGATCTCCCATGGGACCTAAGCAAACCATGCCGGATTGGTTTTCTAGTGGGATAATTGCGTTACCCCTAAGATTCTGAAAAATAAAGGCGGAAATTAGAAATGCGATTGAAGGGATCGGAAAAAGAATGGGGGGGGGGGGCAAAGATGCGGATGGAGGAAAAAGACGTACCTCTGGGATCTCGGAGATGGAAGCCATTGCCGGAGGAAGAGTTTTTGGACTTGGATCCTTGAAACCCTAGGAAGCTGTAGTGGCGGCGGCAGAGCGAGTGTGTTCTTGAACAAAGAAGGAAGCGGAGGTTCTACAGGAAAGATGCCAGCGGAGAAGAAGATGGAGAAATTTATAATCTTTGCTCGAGGGCAAAATGGAGATTTGACACTATGTTTGTTTGGAAGACAGAGATTCATTTAAACATTAGCTGGAGTTAATTTCAGAGCAAAACAAATTACTCCGAAACTGGGGGGCATGTGTTGACACCGTTTTTTGACACGTGCCAAGGAAGGTGATTTCGGTGAAGGAAAGATGGCCGATTCAAAAGAAAGCAAACGATGTACAGAGTAGGAATCGGCCGATGGGAGTCCGTCCGATGGGCCAGGGGAATATTCTGTGAAGATGCTAATCCGCCAGCTCTGGTGCTCGGCCGATGGAAAAGTTGCCGATGAAGTCAAGGAAGGAGAAGAGAACCCGGACTCTACGAAAATCTTGATGATTCGGTTGTAATATTTTAAGTAGTTTATCTTTTAGATAGTTTTTTCTTTAGGGTCAAGTAACGTTTGCCGTAATCGGCTAGGACTTGATAGCGCTAGGCTATAAATATGAGTTGTAAGAGACCGGAAAAACTTGAGACACATCCAATACAACAAACTTTACAATTCTTTTGCACTTTTTCGGCGACTTTGTCTTTTCTTTTCTTTTTCGATGAGTTCTTTCAAGTTGATCAAGGACGCCTCACATTCGAGCGACTTGATTTGCTGGTGAGTTTTCGTTTTACCAAGTATATTTGAGCTTTAGCTACCAGGCGCATCGTTGTAGCTTCGTTCAAATCTATTCAAAAGTTATCGAGTTTATCTAGGCTTTGACTTCCGGATGCATCGCTGTCGTCTTGTTTAGATTTATTCACCAATTATCGATATTGGCTAGATTTGTAGGTTTTCCTATGTTTTTTTGCCATTATCACATCTAAAAACATACTAGATCGGCTTTAGATTTTAGAGTGACACTTTTATTATCTCAAGAGCCGGTTTAAATCTGTTTTTAACTTCACATCATCTAAGTTACACATTCGTAGCTTAGATCTTGTCATACATACACGATCGGCTATTCGAAGCCGGTTTTGTCGTTTAGTGTATCGGCTGATCCTGCCGATACGCTCGTTTACTACGCGCTTGCATTTAATAATTTTTTGGCGTCCATAGTATCGGCAAAGCTTGCCGATACACCCATCTGAGAGATATTCGGAATCCCAGCCGATACGCTCTCGAATTTGACTTTGTTTTCTCCCTTGTCAATTTCAGGTCAAATTGACTGGCACGCTTGGTTCACTTTCCGTGCTTGGCGAACACTTGTCCTCGGATTCCAGTGTGTTGATTTTTGCGTCAACAATTTGTATTGCTCACCCATACTTGTTTGATTGTTTCTTGAGACTAGCATGTTTCTCCAGCTTCTTAATCTTGCATGGGACTAGCATGATTGACGGCAGGTCGTTTCAGCCATGGACCAGTATGTTTGTTTAATTTATTGCACAGATTTTTTGCCAAGAGTAAAGAAATCAGTCTTGCATTTCTAGCCATCATAGTTGCGAAAGCACTTGTAACATATAAAATTATAAGTACATAAAAAAGTCGTGATAGGTTCTACATAATGAAATTTTAAACTTTCTCCCTCACATTTGAATGCCTTGGAAGTACAAAATAATCTCATGGATTACGGATTGGCAGTGGACACACAAATCGCTAGCAACAGTACAGTGAACAGCTTGTTACTGTCGGAATCAGCCCCAGATCTGCATAATTTTACAAGCCATAGGAGAACCATAGCAACACAAATTGACTTGCACAGATAAGCATATCTGTGAACTAGGCAAGGAAGCACCCAAATTAACCTCCTAAGAACAAGAAATAACCACGAAAACGCACTCATAAAACACATTTCTACCACCCAAGTAGGGAGCTCTGGACACCTGCTGTCTGCTGAAGTGCAGCACACTACCTTGCTGAGGGTACCGTCTCACTTGAATCAACTGCCTCCTCTTTCACATCTGTTTTGGAGCTCTTCTCCTCAGTGATGCAGTCCGAGCTATTGGGTCCAGATGAGCCCTGGAACGAACTGGTCTGTTCAGGCTTGAACAGCTCATCGTTCTCCAGGTTGGACAACTTCTCAGCAGATTCTCCTTTAAGCAACTCAACAACTTCAGACATTATCGGTCTCTGCTCCGGCTTGTTCTGAGAACATGCGAGCCCGACAAGCACCAATCGCTTCAGCTCATCCTCGATGAAGTTACCATTGAGCTTTGGATCAGCGATTTCCTTGAACTTTTTGTCACGGGCTAGAGGAAGAGCCCACTCGGTTATGGTTCGTTTTGTGGTGGGGTTTACCTTCTCGACTGGCTTCTTACCGCTTGCAAGCTCTAGGAGCATGATTCCAAAGCTGAAGACATCGCAGCTTTCGGAGGCCTTCCCAAGCATCGCATACTCTGGTGCAAGGTAACCAAGTGTGCCTTTTACCTTTGTGGTGACATGTGTTGCACCATCTGGAATGAGCTTAGCGAACCCAAAATCAGCAACCCGAGCTTGGAAATTTGAGTCCAGAAGGACATTGCTCGCCTTGACATCTCTATGAATGATATGTGGTGTTGCGTAGTGATGAAGATAACTGCAAGATGAAAGAATTCTAAACGATAAGATTGCTGCATTTTGATGAAAATGATGAAATGATATTGTGAGGCTTACGCGATCCCTTCTGCAGAATCTATGGCGATCTTCATTCTTCTTTCCCAACTGAGATTGCATTCCGCTGCGTGCTGTCCATGAAGCTGAGAGTGTATGCTCAGATTTGGCATATAATCATAGACTATCAAGCGTTCTTGGCCTTCAGCACAATATCCACGCAAGCTCAAAAGGCTTTTGTGCCTCACTCGTGCCAAAATCTCCACCTCAACAGCAAATTCTTTTTCAGCCTTGTTGCTCCAACTCTTGAGCCTTTTCACTGCTATCTGTTTATATGTCATTAATGAGCAAAGCGTAGGTTGGAGAACATGAGATCTCATTCATGGAATTAATAGTAAATAGAACCTACTTGGTCCCTTAATTAAACTTCTAATTGAACAAAGAATTCAAAGCATAAGACAAATATGCCAAAGAGGGCCACAAGGACCATAAGGCTCAAAATTTCATCCAAAAAAAATATTAATTTTATGGTACAGCATGTAAGTAAACTATTGTCACATCAATGAGATTGTCCAATGCAGCACAAATCACTTACAGTAGTAAACAATTTTGAAAATACAGAAGGAATCAAGAAACTCCAATTTAGGGGCTTTGTTTTTTATTTAGACTCCCTAATAGGTGCAGTAGAGCATACCCATGTGTCACAGTGTCAGGAACCTCACTTTTTTTATCTGGCCATGTGATTAATGGAAATACCCTCTGACGTATAGCAAGAACAATGAAGACTTTTACAAGCACTAGGATTATAAGTTTACTTGGATACAATCTGGCAGTGAACCCCTATAATTGGCTAGTAGTCATGAACCAGTACACTGTAGCATTTTCGGTTATGCCATTGCACAGCTTGTTTGGTTCTGATCCTGAAAAGGTTGTGTGTGCCAGGCAGCGCATCCAGAGTCCAGACACTCGATTTCATCAGCCTGGGGTCTGAATCGCTGCCTGGCTCTGGATCTCATCCAAACAAGCAAATTAGGTGTGATATCATGTTATATTGCAGCACAATTCAACTCCATCCTCCTCCATAATGAACATGAAAATATTAGTATATTTATTTTCGTATGTTAATCTTGTATTTAACTGTTGAGACCTTCCCAGTTCCAAGTTATTGATCTCTCATCCAAATATCATATCATGTTATTTGTTTTTCCTGCTTTCGAGAATATTAGGTGATGAAGAAGATAGAAACAAATATTGAGAAGAAAAGTAGGGTAGTTGTCTGAATTTGTCAAAACTCTGATTGGCTGGTTGTTGACTGGCCTTCTTTCAGGCCATGTGGTTTCGTTATCCCTCAATTGTGTTCTTCCACCTAATATTTATAATACTATCTAGTTATAAATGATAATGTGATCTACAACTAGGCTGTGTCTATAATCATTGTATAAAGAAAAATTCAGTGCTCTACTCAAACCAGAAAGCCCGTGTTTGGCATGGTCTCAAGCTAAGCTATAGTTTGGATGCCCGTCGCCTTCAAAAGCATATTCATAGAATCAGTGGCAAAGCCACATTCATCTACCGTGGTGCCATGGCACCAGGGTAAAAAAAAATGTTACTAACCAAACTCAAATTCAACATGTATTTTTACAAAATTTTATGTTCCCTTAAGCGGTGCACCAGCGTCATTTCCAGCTAGCTTCGCCCCTGCATAGAACAGCTCTGAAAACTACTAGAAACAGAAATAGTGCGACATGGTGAAGTTAAATCAGCTAAGATACAATCATCAACATCAGCAGGTCTTTCCAATTGTCCTGTTCCTACCAACAATACCAAAAGCCCAGAATCTAAAACTGCGGCATGCAAGGGAAAAAAAGGTTGCACAGAGCAGAATGAAGATTCCTGTGGTTCATAGTTCAAGAGAAACAACACCTGCGATCCATCCCAGAGCTGGCCCCAGTAGACGCTGCCGAACCCACCCTCACCAAGCTTGTTGTCGTAATTGAAATTGTTCGTCACCGACTGAAGCTCCTTTAGCGAGAAGATGCGCCATGTTGCGCCCTTCTTCTTCTTCCTCCTACCCGGTTCGCCCCTAAGAACACAACAATGAAGTGAACAACTTGAGTTACTAGCAGATTGTATACAGTAATAAAAAGAAAGATACTAATGTAGCCCCCTAAAGATCATGAGTTCACCCTACTCTTCCACTAAAAGCAGTACATTCTGAACAAACTACACAAATCTAATATTGTGCCATTTTCAACCTGATTGCAAATCATCAACCAAGACTGCCTGCAGTTGAAGCTAATACTCGCGGTGGAAACATTGGAAATTTGAACTGACGCGCATGTTCAGATATCCAATCAGTATCCTTCAATTCAGTCCAAACGAGATGTGATTACTGATTATACTTGCCCCTCACCGAAGTACTAATCAACCCACGGAAAAAATACACCAAGCTCACACAATTATTTCACAGCCCATCCTTCCTCGGCCAAAAAAAAAACAAAATCAATTGCTACAAAAGGCATCGCCCAAAATAGAGCAGTTTTCTGTGTAATAAACGGAGGTAAAGTTGCACATGAACCAGCCTCCAAGACCCCCCACAATCCGCACTCTCCAACAGTGACACACAAACCAAATAAGGAGGAGTTTCTCAACAAAAAGAAAAAAGGAGAGAGAGAGAGAGCAAAAAAAAAAGTTGCCATCACTAGACCATCTCCCCAAAACCCCAATTCCTCAGCCGTCCCGCCCTTCTCCCAAACCAAACAACCCAAGATCATGCCCCAGCCCCACACCCAGGCCTCAATTCCAACACCAAAAACCGCGAGCACCACCAGTCCGGAACCACTCACCCGTCCGACAGCTTGCAGCAGGAAGCCCACCGCATCACCCGTCCGAGACCTCGCATCGCCTCCAGAACTCCCCAAATCAGCGCGAGCCGCCGCGTCCCCTAGCTCCTCCGAGGTCCGAGCGCCTCACCCGGCCGCACTAACCCACCCGCCGGCGACGGCCCGCGCGGCCGCAGCGGCGAGGAGGAGACGAAGAGGAGCGAAGCGGGGAAGAGTCTTCTCAGGGGCCCTGTCCGTGTCTGTCGGCTGAGCGCACCACCGCTCCCCCACTCGCGTACGCAAAGCCAGCCAGCAGCCGCGGGCGCCGGTCCGCTCACCCGCGGGGGGGCCTGGTCGGTGGGCCCCCTCGCCCACGTGGCGCCGCGCGGTTGGCTGGTTTTGAACCGGCTGCGGTAACGGTCGGGTGTAAACCGGCGCGGTAACGTCACCCCCTGGTGGCGCGCGTCGGGGTCCGGCGGCCACTGAGCTGTGGGCCCGGTGGCGATGGCTGATGACCTGGCGCTGGCGCGGGCCCCGCCCCGGCGGTTGTGCTGCTGCACGAAGGGTGTGGGCCCGGTTGTTGGGTGATGTCTACGTTTGACCGATAGGAAAGATCCTTGCGGGAGACTTTGCTGAGATGGGTACAGATAACGGAAGTGTTGGCTAGTACAACAGAAATTCATGAGAATTTTGAATGTGTTGGCTGTTCTTGACCATTTCAATGTTCCTTGTTTGGAATTTTCAAGGTACCCTGTGGCAAGCAGCCAAGGATTGTTGTTAGTCAATAATACCAATCTGAAACGGAAGTGGGGAAGACGACGAGACTTTGTAAATTTAAATTCCTCCCTAGAATCATTGACCATATGATTAGCCTCTGTTTCCAAACAGTAAGTGGATTATCTAGTTCATCTGAGGAGGTTGCGAATTAAAGAAGAGAACTCCCATCTCAGTGAGATCCACATATTGCCTTGAACGGTGAAACGTAAAAGTTTGTGTTTTTCAGCATGGTTGGTAAAAAGTGATGGTGTAGAGAGTAAGCAAACCTTCTAGGAACGGATTAGTGAATTACTCTTGTTTGTTGGTTGGTCTTGTCTACTACTCTACTCTCTGCACAAAGGAAAAGGGAAAGAGGACGAAACAAAAGAGCAAAGCGCCGATTCGAGTGTGCCCCCACTAAAATCCAGGAACCGAAGGCATCTATCGCTGGCACTGTCCGTTTGGTTTAGGCACTAAACACGTCGTGCCAAGCAATCAAGAAATGGCCTGCAGGCTCGACGCCCCCATCCATTTATCCTTGCGTTCGCAATCAAGATATTCTGCTGGATGCTTGCAAGGGCTGCGTTGACCAATTCTATTCTTGTCACCCTTGCCCTGCTCTCCCCCTCGCATCATCAGGGGATTCCTACCACCATAGGTAATTAGGTACCACGACCAATTGTTGGGGGCATGCGGTAGTATTGTAGTCTACCTAAAATACAAAAGCCATGTGAGTTTGGAGTTTTGAGTGGATTTGTAAACAGCCTGGTGTTCTTGACCGTTTCAATTCAATGAGTTCCTCATTGGCAATTTTTTCTGGACGGCTTGTTCGGAGATGTCGTCTGCGTCTCAAGAGGATACGTAGACGGAAAGAATTTCGATCTAAGTTGAATGGCTGGAAAGCAATATTATTGGAGCTTGATGACAATGTTTAACATCCACAATTGCATATAACACGGTCGGTGGCGTGATAATAGGATAAAGTAAACAGGCAGGAGAAATTAATGAGTGTTGCTTTTGCGTGCTAATTGGTCTTGCCCACACAAAGCAAAAAGGTTACGAAGAGAACGAACAAAAGACCAAGGAAAAGAAGCCGAGTGCCCCCCACTAAATCCAGCCTTATTAGCCATCACGAGCAGCACAGTACAAGAAACTCTTTTAATTCGTCTATGTCCCGATCAGTTAGGCGCCGCTGCACAAAAAAAATATTGCAGAGCAATCAAGCAAATGATCTGCACGCTTGACGCCCCCCATCATTCTGACCGAAACCATTATCTGTTCCTGCAAAAAGTATCAAGCAGTGAGGTGAGGCGATAAGACGATGATGCTCCCGCAGGATATGCTCCCCCGGTACTTCTCGCCGGAACCTCCGGCTGGGTTGACCTGTTCTAACTTTCTAACATCTGCGCTGCCGTCACACACGTTCACATGAGTCGATTACACGGCATGCCGCGTACAATACAGCAGGGCATGGCGCCATGTTTGAACTCTGTCGACCGTGAAAAGGACGTCTTGTTTGCTGTTTCAAGTTCAGGTCCATCCCCGTGAACTTGGACACGTACTGCATCCTGGCATCTATTGTTGACCGGATTAATCCGGAAGTACTAGTAGGGTTTGTCCCAGTGCTTTGAATGTGCTTGGAATATGATAGTTCGTGTTACAATGTTACATACAAAATTCGGGACTCCACGCACAATTTGCAATTGATGCGTGGATGTAAGCTAAGCTTCAAAAATTTTGTTGTTTAGGAATTCCGTGAAAGAAAAACCCAAAAGATCGTGGTTCTCGTCAGGTTGGAATGCTTCACAATCAGCCGATATAATTGCAAGAATTTAAATCTTTGGAATGGGTTGACCAAACGGGCCCTAAGGGAATTCCCATATCACAATTTGGGCTTTAGGTCGGGCCGCGCGCGCATCTACAGTGGGCCGAACAGGCCCAATTGACAAATTTCTGGAAGGTCAAAGAGAGTCGAGAAAAGTAGCAAGGCCCAGCCCAGCTCATACCCGGCTAGCTGAAGTGCTACCTCTCTCGTATCCCCCTCCCCACCCCAAACGCTAAAAACTCTCGGCGGCGGCGGCGGCGGCGGCGGGTGCCACCAGCGGAAGCTCCCGGTGTTCTCCTTCGCGAAGGAAAAGGGGGAGTACAGACAGAAGCTGTCTCCGATGGACAGCGGAAGCGACTCCGAGGGCGCCCCCGAGGAGCTCACCGCCGTCCAGGTACGTTTAGCTCCTCTCCGCTCGAGGACCCCACCCCACGCGAGAGTAGATCACGATTTCGCACGATTCGCCCGTGTATACAGCTCAACAAGACGGTAGATAGACGCGTACATGAGCTCATTAGTGGATTTTACTCTTTGGGGCGTCGATTTGGTTGGTCAAGCACGTATTCTAGATGGGTTAGGGTTGCTAACTGCTTAGCTTTGCTGTTCATCTTGTTTCTTCTTCACGCTTCAAGCTTCATTCTGGAATATGCATGAAGACTGATGTGTCCTTGTTATTTTTCTTTTAGGGTGTTGAGAAGCACGAAGAGATCAGTAAAGTTGTGAAGGACAGTGTCATCAGGTGTGTCTCTTGTGCCGCAACTGGCTGGATGAACACTCTGCTCCCTACTCCCTAATGTGCTACTTTAATATGATTTTGTTTCTGTAGACTGTAAATCAGTGATTAGCAGTTTCTACATGATACTTGCAAAGTTGCAGTTAGTCTTGTGTCCGTGAGCTATCCTAGATAATACCTTATGTCATGTCTTAACAACACTTGTGTGTTATATTGGCTTCATTAGATGCAGGTGCCTCATAAATTGTTAGTACCGTAAGAAAATGATTTCAAAATGCTCAATTAATCTCAAGAAATTGGTCTCCTAGTAAATATGTTTGTAATGTTTATCCCTAAATGTAGAGCTTTTTTATGTTCAGTTTCTTGATTTTAGATGCTTGCATAGTTCTGTGTCACTCATGGTGTGTTCTGCGGCCACCAAACTTTCAAACAATATAATCTTTATGGGCTTGTGGTCAGGCTTGCTTTCTTATTTCTTTTTCCCTGAAATATCAATAGGAATCAGCTATCTGAATATTGTTTGTCTCTTGAAATCATCAGGGTGCTAAAAAATTTTCCTCTGATTTTAGTAGATTTGAGATAACAATGCTATGTTATGTCCTTGCAGAGTAACACGGGAGGGAAAGGAGCGGAGAAAACGCTGGGCCAAACGGAGAACATCATCTAAACCAGATAAGCAGGCGCCACAGGAAATAGAAGATCAATATGCCCACCAGAGTGAGGAGAATGAGACACAAACTATGCCTGGCATGCTCCCCAGTAATGTAATTGAAATGCTAGCAGCACGTGAAAAGTATGTTCACATCTCTTGCACTATCAATTTTTTTATGGCTAAGTGAACTTCATTGGTTACTTTGTCTTCATTTCTCCTCAGGCAAACCTTCCCCTCTGACTCTGAGGAAGAAAATGTTCAGAAGGTTCAGAAAAAGAAGAAGAGAATGAAAACTTCTGGGTATGTTTGATGTTCATGATCTAATACGAGCTTTCTGAAATGATACTTATGCCTGTTTCCGGTAATGTTTTTCAGGCCTGAAACTATTCTACTGAAGGATGTCCGGTCAACTCAACACATGAAGAATGCCCTTGAATTCTTAGAGCAAAGGAAAAACAAGGTGCCAAGATCGAATGCAGTTTTGAAGAATGCCAATAAGGCTTTGCGTCTCCTTTCTTCAAAAGGAAATTTTCTGAGTTAAGAGTAGTAGAATAGCACATTATCTGAATCTGTCTGTAGACATTTCAACAGCTGATATGGTCAAGAGACTCATGATCAGTGTGTCTGAAAGGAATCGATCAGGCATGTGAGATGTGACGCAGAATATCCATAGTGCTCAAGCTCCCTAGTAACAAATGCAAGGTCTTTATGGTTCATTGTATGAGTTTTAGTTATCTATTTTTATGGATCTTGTGTTGCAAATTTATAAAAGAAAATTGTGAAAGATTTAAAAATTTTGATACCAATGTAACGCCTCTCAGAGATTGTCATATTGTTTTTTTTTTGTTACTGTCATCCCTCGGTAAAGGAGCGCCCTGCCTGAGCTGAATCTCATGATCTCATCAGTGCTCAGCTGATACAAGACCTCTATATCTTTGTCATTCTTGTGGATATTTGACTGGCATTCGGTGCTCTTATTGCTTCAGCTGGAGGGGCACTGGCAATGGCAAAACCGTTTGTCGGGGGTCTGAGTACTAATTCCGCCCCTAATCTTCAACATGCTTTTGCAAAAATTGCAAATTGCCTTATCCCATTGGCCTAGAGATGGTATGACTATGATTTGGTCGAATGTACTGCTCCATGCCCAAGCAATCGCTTCAAGATTGTGTCAATGTAAATTGCCGCTCTTATTTGATTTCAACCATTCGAGTTAATTCTTTCGGCTTATAAATTTTTATATGTGGATGTCGAGTCGAACTACTAATTAGTGCCTTGTCTTAACTATTAGTAGGGTGCACGTGCGACACGCACTTGTTTAAAGAACAATGTTGTAAAAAAACGTCACTAAATTTTAGTTGCAACAAGCATTTTTAAAAAACTATATATGGCGAAACAAATAACGAGGTCTCAGTTCTTGTGAAAATAGACAAAATATGAAAAAATAAATAATTGTGATTATAGGTAAATGATATGTAAAAGGTAGTACGAAGCACGTGTGGATAATTAGATAGATAATTATACAGATAGTGGAGATGCACTGCCACAGTATGTGACAAGGCTGTTCCTAAACAGCTCGCGATAGAGAGGCAAGTGGAGAGAGTGTTCAAAGGGTAGAAGGAGGAAAAGATCTTCGCGCAGACATACAACTACAAGTACAGGCATAACTACCAAAGTGATCCTCATATACAACAATACTATAAGACAACATAATAATTAAGTAAATTAATAAGCCTTGTTCCAATATCAAGATGAAAATCCAAACACGTGACAGCAATCTTTTACTGGAGTCTATATGCAGAGAGTGAATGTAAAGAACTGCCACGCTCAATCTTTCAAGATAATGGCCTTGTAGGACATCTGCCGTCAATTTTGTCACGTGAATTGACAGGTTACCCAAGTTGAAGCCAGCAAAATCAATGAGCCAAACCATCTGATCCTGACCATGTGGCAGATTCAGAATCGCATTCTCCATACAATATACCAAGTACTTAACTTGCCCATTGGCATTCTTGGTATTCCGAAAAACAAAATAAAAAATTCAAATGACTGAATTAGACAGCATAGTATGATACAAACTATTGGTGCGCATTTAATAAGTGAAAGGGGGGGGGGGGGGGGGGGGGGGCATTAAACCTAACATCCAGGTCTGATGACAAGCATACTACGGCCACTCTTGTCCAAGTAATCAGTTCAGTAATTTTTCCAGTCATAGCTTCATCATATTCATCATGTACTCGAATTGCAACAATTATTTTGATTTGCCACTTCCCCAGTGACAAAATGAAGGGCAGGGATTTGAAAGTGTGTTTTCCTCAGTTTTGATCAAATTTCAGTTGATTTATTCGATCTTGTTTAGGGCCTGTTTGGTAGGGTTTCGGCTCCTCCAAAAACAGCTCCAGCTCTGGCTCCTTTAGTGGAGCGGTTTCTCTAGTGGAGCTGGAGACGTTTTGAAAAATATTTGGCAAAACAGCTTCTAACATTGGTATCTACTCATGGAGCCGCTTGGAGCCACGAAATGTGGCTCCATCTCTTCAATGGAAGCTGGAAAGGGCTCCAGATGCGGCTCCTTGCGTGGAGCTGCTCCAAAATGAACCGTTTGGCAAGGCTCCAGCCGGAGCCGATTTCAGAGCCCTCCCAAACAGGCACTTAATTCTTAATTTTTAGGAATGACCTTAGCTAGTGAAATAGGATTTGCTTTTGTTTTGTTTATTGTTTATATTGCGGTTTGTTGCCGGGCAGGGTGTCCCGCTGTTTTAGGTCACTGTCATCTCTGAACTGAGATCACGAAAGTAACCGAATTATTCTCCTCTTTTATGATTCAGTTGTGTTACTCTTTTATAAATTAATTCAGGTTTTGCAACTAACGAAACCTAACTTCAGGCCTGTTGAGTACACCTAGGGCTTGTCAAATCAGTGATTTAGATTTACTACTACTAAATCGAATTTTACTTAACTACCACTTTTTTGAGGTACCCAACTAACACGGAAATAAACCATATAATTTGTTGCACTGCACAATTAGTCGATAGTCTTCGCTACACACCATCTCAACAAACTAACTGCACAATTAGTCGATAATCTTCTCGATGTTGCTCATTGCAAAGCCATTTAATCTTTCTTGCGACATAGTTGATCTCAAATAGTTGTTCAACAACTTTAGTTTTGCGAAACTTTTTTAAGGTGAATCTACATTCATAGGTACAGTTAAGATGATTTAATAATCAACCAAAATATTTGGATAGTAATCTGCAGGCATAACAAACTTCAGAATCTCAAGCGCTGACATCAAAAAATCTGGCAAAGTTACTTGGACCACCTTTTAATTCTTATCTCTTGGCCTCTTATTTAATGCTTAGCTCTTGACCTTTTAGACTGCGATCACATAGACCAGCTGGTCAGTAGTTATATTATACGTACATAATAAATATCTGAGTTTGGACCCTCTTATGGCTTGGGCCCTCGGCCGTCGCAGCCTACCCCTAGGGCCGGCACTGGATATATACTAGATAATAACCACTCAAACAATATCAGCGCAGGTTGTTTCACTTATCCGGAGGGCCACCCCACGCACTATAAATACACCCCGGCACCATCACGTAGCATCCATCCATTCCACCCGCCGCACAGCGAAAATGGCCACTATAAATACCCATTAAACTGAGGACATACACCTAAGATACACCAACTCACTATAGAGTCAGTTAGTTTTTTCAATTTCTAGCTACTCAGTGTATAAGGTTCTTTCGACGGCAGAGCCGCTTTCTCGCTTCCGGATGGCATAGCTACTTAATGTATTAGTGTATAACGTCCTTTCGACGGCAAAGCCGCTTTCGCTTCCGGATGGCATAGCTACTTAATGTATTAGTGTATAACGTCCTTTCGACGGCAGAGCCGCTTTCTCGCTTCCGGGTGGCGGAGCCTACCAATAGATTAAGCTGGTTTTCAGGAGGCAGAAACTTCCTACGATGAAGCCCAGATCCTTTTTTGATCCCGGATGGCAGAACCAACCTACGATAGATCACAACTTATACACTAAGTATTTAGAAACTATGAGACTAACACTTGCAAAACACTTTGTTACAACACAATAGTTTTACACAAGAGTACACAACACACCATGCTCTTAGATAGATGACATGACAAGGAGGGATCTTCTATTTATAGGCCAAGGAGAATCATAGTGTGGTGACATTTGTCCCCACTTGTAGAGAATTTCCTAAATATTATAAGTTTTTTAATTTATTTATTACTAATTTAGAGTACTCTATGAAAATATCTTCTTACTTACTTATGAAGAATACTCTAGAAGGTTGACTTGTATTCTTCCAACATTTAATATGTTTGATAATTATCGGGGAACATTGTAGACTAAATCAATAGTTTATTTGTACTTCTAGAATTAATTTGATTACCATATATTTGAACTCCATAATATCCATTGGCTCACAGAAAGATATATTTTTCTGGCGTTTCTTGATGCAAAATCATCAAGAGGGTATTGAGATCAATAGTGTCCAATATAGTCTTTTTGATGTTGCACATTTCAAAGCCATTTAATTTTTCTTGTGACATAGTTAATCTCAAATAGTTGTTCAACAACTTTAGTTTTGAGAAAAAAATTTAAGTTGAAGCTACAATCGTCGTCACAGGTACAGTTAAGAGGATTCGATAAGCAACCAAAATATTTAAATAGCAATCTATAGCCATAACAAACTTCATAATCTCGAGCGCTGACATCAAAGAATCTGATAGTTATTTGCACCACCTTTTAATGCTTAGTTCTTGACCTCTTATTTAATGCTTAGCTCTTGGCCTCTTATACTGCGATCACACAGATCAACCGGCCAGTACATATATTATAAGTACATAATTCATATCTGAACTTGGACCCCTTATGGCTTGCGCCCTCGGCCGTCGCAACCTACACCTAGGGCCGGCACTGTATAGATACAATATCAGCACAGGTTGTTTCGCTTATCCGAAGGGCCACTCCACGCACTATAAATACACCCCTGTCACCATCACGTAGCATCCAACCATTCCACTAACCGCGCAGTGAAAATGGCGACACGCACGTCGCCGCCGCTGCTCCTCCTACTCGCTGCCCTCAGCGTGCTCTTCTGCCACGCCGCTGCCGTCCACAACCCCGCCGGCGGCGGAGCGAGGGTCGCCGCGGCTGCCGGCCCCGGTGATGACACCACCAAGGTCGGCCCTCGTATCGACACGGGCTTTAGTAATCTGCACCGTCGTCGTCGCTAGCTAGCAACTTCATCCGGCCATCAGTATGTACGTGCGTATCTGATCTGTTATCGCGCGCGGCGTGCAGGTGTACGTCGTGTTCACGGAGAGGCAGCCGGGGACGGCGGAGCTCCCCGAGGCGGAGGCCGGCGCGGCCATCGCGGCGTTCCACCACGACATGATCGGCGGCGTGCTCGATGCCGACAGGTAGGCCAGCTGTTCATGATGCGTACAAGTACATATGCGTGCTGCAGTAATACTGATGATGACTTGGTGATCGATCGAGTTGCTGACGTGTTCGTTCAGCTCCAGTGCGCCGGACCGGGTGGTCTACCACTACTCGAGGAGCCTCCGTGGCTTCGCGGCCAGGCTCACCGACGACGAGAAGAACAGGCTCGCCAGTAAGCATACACTCTTTGTAACTTTGTTATATCGAACTGGTTGCAACAACTTCCTCCTCTTAGATCCAATCTACATTTTTAGTTATTTGCACGTGTAGATCAATCTACCTGATCATGAAGTTGATCATTTGGTCTAATACTAACTACTAGCTGATCAGGCCCGTTGAAGGTCATGTGCGAGATGAGCGATCGCACAGGGCCTCCAGAATTAAAGGGCCCCCAAATTGTTCTGTCAAGGTTCATAGCAGATAACAGTTTAGAGCAGCAACAGCCCATGTCTGCTAGGACTAGAGGGAAATAAAACAACAGTGGCCTATTGCCGGTTCCTTCCACGTATGGGTGGTAATGGGCCATGGTCCTAATGGTCTCTTCACAATTCTACTTGGCCCTTAATTTTTATCTCAAAATATAATAAGATTGGAGTCCAGTCCTTTTAAAGTCCGGCACTTAGATTATCTAGACAAAAAAATAAGGTCCTTTGCTACCCCTACTTTCACGCGAAGACACCGTCGCCGCCTTCATTGGCTTCATTCAACCGACCGACATAAACATTGACACCGTACCACGCCATTGCCGAGGGCCTCCGGTTGTGTTTCGCACACAGGCCTCCAAATTCTGGAGACGGCCCTGTAGCTGATTATTGGATGGACTGTCTGGCATGGACGGCGTTCTGTCGATCAACGAGAAGGTGGTGTACAGACCTCAGACGACGAGGTCATGGGACTTCCTCGGCGTGCCGCGGCACAACGACCCCACCCGGCTCAAGTTCGAGAACGACGTCATCATCGGCATGGTGGACAGCGGCATCTGGCTGGACTCGGAGTCCTTCTCCGACGAGGGCCACCCGCCGCCGCCGGCCAAGTGGAAGGGCGTCTGCTCCAAGAACTTCACCTCCTGCAACAAGTACGTAGCTTTCAGCTATCATTTTGATCCATCACATTCTCATCATCGCCTAATCATCAAGCAAGATCATACTGAAATCTGATGGATCCGGCCATCGTCGTCGTCGCAGCAAGATCATCGGGGCACGGTCGTACTACGGCGGCAACACGACGCTGTCGGTGCTGGACCGGGAGGGCCACGGCACGCACACGGCGTCGACGGCCACGGGCCGGGCGGTGGCGGGCGCCAGCCTCGGCGGGCTCGCCGGCGGCACGGCCCGCGGCGCGGTGCCCGGCGCGAGGCTGGCCGTCTACAAGGTGTGATGGGAGGACGGCTGCTCGTCCGAGGACATCCTGGCGGCGTTCGACGACGCCATCGCCGACGGCGTCGACGTCATCTCGGCGTCCCTGGGCTCCGTCTTCGCGCAGGAGTACGCCGCCGACACAATGGCCGTCGGCGCGTTCCACGCCGTGCGGCGCGGCGTCGTCGTCTCCGTCTCCGCCGGCAACAGCGGGCCCATGCTGGGCTCGGTCAGCAACGTCGCGCCGTGGACCATCTCCGTCGCGGCCACCCTCACCGACCGCAGGATCATCAGCGAGCTCGTCCTCGGCAACGGCAGGCGCGTCGTGGGGAGCGCCATCACCGTCTTCCCCAACCTCGGCAAGCCGTCGCTCCTCGTGGACCCCGGCGGCTGCGACCACGAGCAGCTCGACGGCAAGAGGTACAAGGGCGCCGTGCTCCTCTGCGGCATGGCTATCGACATCAGCTCGGAAGCCATCAGCCTCACAGGCGCCGACGGGGCCATCGTGTACATGTTCGGCGACGAGGACAAGGACACCGCCTTCTCCTTCGCGGTACCCGCCGTCATCGTCATGGAGGAGTTCGACCACATCATCGACTACAACAACAGCACCAGGTCAGCCGCCGCCGCAGGCCAGCGAACCAACCATTACCTTGCTGCTTTCTACTTGCCGCTCTGACATGCGATATGTTCGCCGCCCCGCCTGCAGCCACCCCATGGTCACCGTGAAGAAGAGCGTGACGGTGAAGAACGCGGCGGCGCCGAGCGTGGTGGAGTTCTCGTCCCGCGGCCCGAACAGGGCCACGTACGGCGTGCTCAAGCCTGATATCGGCGCTCCGGGAGTGGACATCCTGGCGGCGTGGACGCCGGAGGCGACTTTGTCCGGTAGCGAGGTCGACTCGCGGAGGACCAAGTACAACATCATCTCGGGCACGTCCATGGCGTGCCCGCACGTGACGGGCGCGGCGGCGTACGTCAAGTCGGTCCACCCGGGGTGGTCGCACGCCGCCGTGCAGTCGGTGCTCATGACGACGGCGACGCCGATGGGCTCCGGCGAGCCGGAGGCCGAGCTCGCGTACGGCGCCGGGCAGGTGGACCCGGTGCGCGCGCGGTACCCGGGGCTCGTGTACGACGCCGCGGAGGACGACTACGTCGGCTTCCTCTGCGCGCAGGGCTACAACTCGTCGCAGCTGGCCGCCATGACCGGCAGGAGGGCCTCCGCCGCCGCCTGCTCGGCCGAGGCCAGGGCCAGCGCCGTCGGCGACCTCAACTACCCGTCCATCGCCGTGCCCGTGCTCAACTACGGCGTGGGCTTCGCCGCCGAGTTCCCCCGGACGGTCATGTGAGAACCGCCCAATTTGCACTCGGTTTAGGTGAAATTATTGATTAATTCTTTTGAGGGCTAGCACGTGTCCGTCTCTCGACACGCCACGCGCTAATCCACAGCTTAGAGGCACTTAATCAACACAAATCGCCTAGAACGAGAGCAAACCCGGTAGTCCCGGTACGTGTTTGCCACATGCTCAGGATTAAGCACACGTACCGTTATACAAGCGCGTACATTACCGATGATCCACAAAGAGCAGTTTTACACACTTAAAATTACCAGTTTGATATAGGAGGGTTCAGCTAACTTTCACTACAAGCCTTGGGCTCACGGAAACCATCTACTAAATAAAGAAACTTAAAGATTATTATATTTACATGCTCTCACGGAGTTCGATTACGATAAAATATACCTAAGATAATGATGCCTTGCTCAAGGACATCATCACAGCCACAACAACCTACTCCTCCCCCGGGCCTAAATCGGCGGAGTAGAAGTGGCCGAACACCACTTCGGGTTCACCTGCAACTAGGGTTAGAAGCACCCTGAGTACAAAGGTACTCCGCAAGACTTACGCAAATAAATAGACAAGGATAATGCAATGGCTCAAGTAAAAGCTTTAAGGTTAAGTAATTATTGCATAAGCATTAGCTCTCTATGCTATCACCTATCAGAATTAAATAATCTTGCCCAACCCCAAACACTTTTAGTTGATTACAAGAGTAATATACTATAAAAGATCCTCAACATGATATGATACCAAAGCCAACAATACTGAAACTCTCTATGAAGAATTCGACGAACCAAGAGCTTGCTCATATCCGAGAGCGCGGCAATTCGAATTGATTATATCCTTGCAAGGGTGTACTACTTTACCCACACGACGCAAGGACCATGCGACTCACCCAACCGGCCAAAGTTGGATAAGGGGGTACTCGCGTCAACCGTTCCCAACATGGCTCGACCGTTGATGTGCCCAGCTTACGCGTGGAGACTTAGTTCCACCGAGGACATCTCTAAATATTCCTACACATGGGTCCACTCGGGGACCCGCTAAGCCTCCCTGCATAGCCCATGGCCACGTATCTGGGACCGGGCCTCAATGATAAAGTCAAAGAAGGTAATTGGCCCATCCATTCCATTATATTGGATATGTGGTAGCACGGAAAGGTGCTCAAGGCCGATGGCATCAACTCGGTCCTTAATCGATCCAAGCGGACTATGCCCATGTGACTTCATTCTCTAGGCCCTACCATTCCGCTCGAATCTCGGTACTATTACTTTACTAGCCACCAAACCAAACCAGTGCGATCAAGAACTCTCGGTAAGTGTGATACTCCAAACCATTCCTTTCTAGCAAGTAATATGAGTATTCTAAGCAGGGCTAAGCATCTAGTCAGATTAAGTTATTAACTGTCTAACTAGTGCCAAGGATATGAATAACAAATCAAGGATGGATTATGCATAAAGATAGGTATAAAAATGCAATACATACATAATATATATAACCCAACATTACCCGGTGAGATAGCTAAACTAAATCAGATTAAATAGGTGCAAGGAATATGCTTAGCTGCTTGCCTTGGTTAACTTCGGACTCGACCGCGAACGGAACTCCGGGTTCAGGCTCGGCGGGCTCCACGGGTTCATTCTCCGACGGTTCGGTCACTAAAATACATGAATGAGATGCCAGAATTAGCATGATGTCATGATTGTGCAAGAAATACTATGCATGAAATGAGATGCATGCATTAGTGTGATACCCTAGCTTATGCAAGGGCGACAAGACGTGAATAATGAATGACATATATACGATGATGCACAAACGTAACACACGCGACAACAAACAACCACACACTATGCAAACACGAACGAGGAAACTAGAGCAAGAATTAGGAAATAAACTTATACAGCAAACATAAATCACAAATTAAATTGAGAAAGCAAAGAACATTATAAGGGACTCATGAAAATTGGTTTTGTAGCAAAAGCTTTTTTCCTAGAAGTAATCATAAATATATTAGTTTTCATTTACTCTAAGCAAGATAAATGAGAAAAGGCATGCAAACTTAAC
Source organism: Panicum virgatum (assembly GCF_016808335.1). Lineage (NCBI taxonomy): Eukaryota > Viridiplantae > Streptophyta > Magnoliopsida > Poales > Poaceae > Panicum > Panicum virgatum. The sequence continues at coordinate 6,863,043 of NC_053145.1, forward strand.
TAAACAAATCTAATAAAATTATCCTAGAATCTAGCCAGGAACACAAAACTAACAAAACTGGTTTTGCAATTTTCTCACTTTCCAGCAAAGAGTTCTATATTAAACCATTTTCAGACTCAGCATAAGAAAACAAGCTAAAACTTTGATAAACAGCAAGGAAGCATATGAACAAGTTGGACCACTAAAAACTACACCTCACAAGGAGTCTAACAAAATTTAGTTTGGAAATTTTAGAACAACATACAAATAAATAAGTATTAAACTCACTTTTGCAAGATAAACTAATAGAGAAATCTACAGCAAAGTAACATGCAAAACAATATTTTTATTGAGTAGATCTAAACCAGAGGAATCCAACAAAACAAGGTTCATAATTTTTGGAGCTATACATGAATTTCTATGAATTTTGGAAGTTTGCAGCACAAAGAAACACTATAGAAATTGCTAGACGCACCCCGCAGGGCCAGCCCAGGCGCTGACAGGCGGGCCCCACGGGTCAGCGGCTCCCCCGGGCCAAGTCAAGGCAGCCGGGTGGCCTTGACCCGGGCGAGAGCGCGCCCACGGCGTCGCGCGGCGCAGCGTGGACGCGGCCACATCGAGCGTGGCGCGTCACGCGCGCGCGGCGACGGCGGCGGCGGCGCGGCGCAAGGCGGCGCGGCGAGGCGAGGCCAGAGCAGGGAAGGGAAGGCGCGCATGGGGTGGAGGCGTTGGCGGTGAGCCTCACCGGGAGCTTGGACGGCGGGGAACGGCGGCGAGGCGGCGGCGCAACGGCGTTGGGCGGCGGCGGACCGAGGCTCTCGCCGGCGGCCCGATGCGGTGAGGGAGGAGGTCGGGTGAGGACGGGAATGCGCCGAGGAGAGGGAGGAGATGCTCCCGGCGCGAGGAATCGGAGGGAGGCCAACCAAGGGCGGCGAATCGGCGGCGGCAACGGAGTTGGGGGGGGCGGCGGCCATGGGGAGTAGAGCTAGGGTTTGCGGGGAGAAGAAAGGATGAGGCCGCGGCGTCGTCGTGGAGGATAAGAGCGAGCGGAGGAGTGAAGCGGTGGCACGGAAGCCGAGGATGGCCGGCACGTGGCAGCGCTGGCCGGCGGCGGCGACGTGTGCGGCGCGCGGCGAGCGAAACAGAGAGAGGAGAGGGAAGGGGGCTGACAGGTGGGCCCGGGCGAAGAAAATAAAGGGATTAAGTTTGAAATTCGAAATGAAGGTGTTCCTGGGCTCAAAAATTCACCAAATTTTGACTGGAGATATATAAAATCACCAAGAGTACAATGGAACAAGAATCACTCAAAAATCTTTTGTAATTTGGTCACAACAAAAAGAACAAAGAGACTGTTTTTGAAATTTCCTTGAATTTTGTGCCTCGGTTCAAAAGTCATAAAATCTTGCAAAAATATTTTTAAATCAACATTTGAAATCTAGTATTTAAATAAAACTTTTGGAGGCCAAGTTGCATAGTAAAATTTGAACTTTCTTAATAAGCACAAAATCAAACGTACACAAAATTAAATTTAAAACAAGACTCACATGCACATGATGCTTTATTATGCACTAAAGATACTCATAATGATGTGGTTAACATGTTAAGCATGTTTTTACATTTGGGGTCGTGACAGGTCACCAACGTCGGCCCGGCCGACTCGGTGTACCGCGCCACGGTGACCACGGTGCCCGGCATCGACGTCGCCGTCACGCCCGACGAGCTCGCGTTCAGCGCCAGCACCAAGAAGCTGAGCTTCAAGGTGCGCGTCTCCGGCACGCTGCTGCCGGCGAACGGCACCCTGGGAGCGTCGGCGTCCGTCGTCTGGTCTGACGGGAGGCACCATGTGGGGAGCCCCATCTACGTGTTCCATCACAAACACGTCATGTGAGCGTGGGTGTCATTAGGAAGAAGAAGGTCATAGGTTAGATAGAATTATTATAGCTTGGTGCCATTAGAAAGATCACAGGTTAGGTTTCGTTAGAGTGTGGTGCTATTAGAACCAGTTCTTAGTCTCATTTCGTCCATTTCGGATTCATCGTGTACTCGAATTGCAACAATTATTTTGATTTGTCACTTTCTCAGTGACAAAATGAAGGGCAGGGATTAGAAAGTTGGTTTTCCTCAATTTGATCAAATTTCAGTTGATTTATTCGATCTTGTTTAATTTTTAGGAATGACCTTAGCCAATGAAATAGGATTTGTTTTGTTTAGTTTAGTTTGTTTTTTATATTGCGGTTTGTTGCCGGGCAGGCTGGCCCGGTGTTTTAGGTCACTGTCATCTCTGAACTGGGATCACGAAAGTAACCGAATTATTCTCCTCTTTTATGAATCAGTTGTGTTACGCTTTTATAAATTAGTTCAGGTTTTCCAACTTGAGGTACCCAACTAACACGGGAATCCAGATATATCATCCTACATAATGAAATACAAATAAGATTTCCTATCAGATAATAAACCATCGAACCAGATGTCTTAATGCATCAAATATTTCAAAAGGCAAGCTAGAAGCTCCAGAGTGGCATAAGCTTAATCACTTGTACCATATGGATATATAAATTATCACATCCTTCAAAGCAATTTATAAGTGAGAAAAAAGCTCACCCAACAGATCTCATCTAGCTTATATTCTGAACACCATCTCAAGGTTTTCTTCAGCATTTTTGTGGCCTTCTTCACGTCCCAGTTCCTCGAAGGTAAATGGTATATGTATACGGTGGTACGAAGCATGTGCGGATAATTAGACAGATAAATTATACAAATAGGTAAATGGTATATGATACGGTGGTACGAAGCACGTGCGGATAATTAGACAGATAAATTATACAAATAGTGGAGATCCCGAAGGTAAATTATGAATTGTTTTAGGCCACGATGACTACGTCCAAATTCAAGAAGAACTACAATCTGCAATACGTTTTGAGGCATTCAAAAATCTCTAAGTTTACAAACTACAATAGAACGCTTCACCATGACATCCCTCGACTTCAATAGATGCACAACCCGTCATCCCTGAACATGGAAGCAATAGTATTCCTCCGTAACAAAGCATTGCAAAGAAGCACCCTTCTTACTTCACATATACCAATTCTCTCGAAATTTCAATTTGTAGCATACCTTTGAGATGAGATGTAGAAACATTTGATCTGAATATCAAAGTTAAACCTTCTTGCATACATGTGTATGCTGACACCACAACCTTCTGGAACATGGAATTAGACATCCAATTACAAAATGTGACCTTTTTAGTGCTAAACATGACACCACATGGCCACAGCCATAACTGGAATATATAGATATATCATTAGGTAATTCTCAATCTGCTTCTTGTTTTCTCACTAAAAAGCAAGGGGCACATGCATAGAACAAAGCTGGTTTATGCTCAGATTTCAGGTTAAAGAACTAACAAACTTTCCATTCTTTCCTGATGTACTTGAATATATAGTGTGATACCTAAGTCTCATAAAAAAAATCAACTTCCGCAACAGGAATACCTATATTCAGGCAAGGTTCTTAGGTATGGTCATATTTATTCACAGCTCATACCATTAGACAGAAATTTGATGGTGAGAAAAATCATATCCATGAATGCACTTGCCAATCATACCACACTTTCCTCAACTAGACAAATCACCTACGCATTCCCTAAAAAGATGGTTTTGAAAGGAGATATCAAAGTTCATCCTAGAGCAAGTAACTAAGAATGAGCTAAATTCTGGGAACCAAGAAACTGGAGGAAATAACCGCACAAATTGCATGACAACTTAGGAGGTGTGACTAAAATATGTAACAAACTTGTGTACTAATCTATTTTTTCATAAATACATGCACAAAAACAAAGGAATCATGGTCAATTAGCCAACTGGCAAATTGGAAATCACTAATGGTAGCACATTAGTATCTAACCTTGCCCTCCCAAGAATCTGTTACAACATGAGAAGGAAATAACTTTGTGGAATTTCTTTGAGATGTTGCAAGGGTTTCATATACATTTTAATGACAAGATGACTAACAGTGATTTAACACTTTAGAAGTTAGGGCTTCTAATGTACTCAATGTAGTAAAGATACATCAATCAGACTATTTCGTGTAGTATACATTCTGAACTCGTAGTAGACAGTACAAATTATTTTAAATACTCATCGAGCTAGATAAATATTTCAAATTTCGTAAATGTGAGCACCTTGAATTGGGAACAACAAAATTTGAGATTCTAGCATTCATGAGGTGTAGCCTTTAGCATAACAAAAGACATGGGATACTAAAAGTGAAACTATCATTGATTGAATTTTTTTCAGTTTCATGTCTCTAGACAAACGCGAATAACTTCAGTTGCACATTGCAAATAACAGGATCAAGGTGGCTCACCATGGCAGGATGAAGTGGCTGGTGTTGATATCTTGTTCAGTTAAGTAGCACGCATCTATTGAAAGACTGGCGGGTCATGCACCTCTGTAGGAAGGTTTGAACACTAACATTTACTGCAGATCCCAGGGTGGATGCTTGCAAAGGCCCTTCACATGATAGTCAGAGATAGATGTTTGCCGCCTGCACAAATAGAATCCCAAACTTTTCACTCCTTGAGGATTATACTTTGTAATTGCAGATATCTTGTGCATGTAGGTTATGGTAAAGAAAAGATTTTAAAGGAGGTCACGCAACAGCCAAGCAAAATTAAATCATTAACATATTACTCAAACCTCCGACTGCAATTATACATGATAGCAAATCAACTAATCAAAAGTGATGAAGTCAATATCTTGGCTTACTGTACCTGTGAGCTTGTTTAGAAGCTGATGGTGCCTCCAGACCCATTACTCCCTCCGTCCCAAATTGTAGGTCGTTTTGGCAAATCTAGATACATAAATTTTGCTACGCATCTAGATAAACACTATGTCTAGATGCATAGCAAAAATTATGCATCTAGATTTGCTAAAACGACCTACAATTTGAAACGGAGGTAGTACTATGGAACGAAAGAGTGATAAGACCTTGATCCTGTATGCCCGTGTCAGGGATTTACGGACACACAGAACTACCATATTTCATGATAAGATTCTCAACAATGCTCGATTGGTAGCTTAATGTACTACTATTTAAAAAATATATTAGCGAACACCAAATAATATATTAGTGAACACCCGCCTCAGTTTGCCTCTTCTCTATAACACAAAGCATAGCTGCGGAGTGAGAACATGTTGGAGACACTCACAAATCTTATATTCATTTTCTTTAGAAACATGTAGTTTTTCAGCGCTGAGTAAATTTCTCCACATTCTGGTAAGCGTGTATCTGAAATACTGCTATGCTTAGTCAAGGTAAAGAGAGAGAGACTAACATTTTTTTTCAGGGATGAAATTAATATTTAGTTCTTTTCCCGAGGACTACTTAGCTCGAAATTCATATACTTAAAATGATTCATTTTAAGTATATGAACAATTGCAGGTGTTGCAAGATTTAAATTGTTCAATTCTGGCTTTAAAAAAATATTCAGTTCCTAGAGAACTCTAACTAACTAATCCTCTGTACATTTGCTTCCTTCTTCCGATGTCTCAAATGGCCAGAGAAGTCGGGCTTACTGCGGTTTCGCCGGCGATGGGGACCCACTGCTCTCGCCGCGGCTGAGTCTGGCCTCCAAGTCGTGGTCTTACTGCTGATGCTGCGGTGGCGTCAGTGGAGATGCCGTCGAGCCGCCGCAGCCCAGCAGCCACCGTACCCTTTGTCGCCTCCACGACGTCCACGACTTCATTGATGTGCGCAACGAGCCTCCGGATCAGCCTCGGGCGCCCGCGGAGGCGCCGCCGCTGCCTCCTCATCAATGACCGCGCAACGGCAGAGGAGGCAGGTGGAGTGGGAGCACAGCCACATGTCGATGCACTCAACGTGGAACGCGTGGCTACACCGGGCCAGCACGCGGGCGGCCTCCTCCGTGTTGCAGATGGTGCAGTCCGCCTTAGTCTTGCACGCGTGCCAGAGAGTCCATCCTTCATGCAAGAGTTGCCACGCCATGGTACATTGATGTGCTTCGGAAGCTTGCCAACTGCAGGAAATTTGAAGAACGAAGACATGAACAAAATGTGCCTTTCAGTTTTGAAAATCAATCTTAAAACATGATGTTTAGGCATATTATAAGGACGAATCTGAAAGACAAGAGAACCAGGAGGCGCTCGACCTCTACCATTTCAAGTAATGAATCAAGAATGCTTATACACAGGCTTTCGAACAGGCGAAGCAAAGCATTTCAAAAACCACCACCAAAAAATTAAGGGAAAAGTCTATTTTTGGACCTTGAACTCGTCGGGTCGTCCGAAATTGAACCCCGAACTACGAAACCGGGTAACCAAGGTCCTCGAACTATCAAAACAGTCCGAAATACAACCCTAAGTACTGTAGCAAGCGGTTTCCTAGGGCTATTTTGTGACGTGGCATCATGGGGCCACATGGCAGTACACGTCATCACACCGTTCCACACTGCCAGGTGGGACCCACTCCCTCCTCCTTTCTGCCTACCCCTCCGCCCGCTCGCGCCGCCGCCCGCTCCCTCCGCCGCCGCCCGCTCCGTCGCACCGCCGCCCGCTCCCTCCTCCGCCGCCGCTGCCGCTCGCTCCCACCGCCACCGCGGGCGGGAGGGAGAGGACGCAGTCGAGGAACCCAGCTTGCAGAGCACCCGCGCCGCCCGCTCCTTGGCCGCCGCGCTCCCAGCGCCCGCGTCGAGGACGCGGACCACGGGCGCGATTACGCCGCCGACGGAGCGGGCGGCGGCGGCGGCGGAGGAGGAAGCGGGCGGCGGCGGCGGAGGAGGAGGAAGCGGGCGGCGGTGGAGGCGGCGGGAGGTGGCTCCTTCCGCGTGGCGGCGCAACGCGCGGGAGGCGCGGCGGAGGGAGCGGGCAGTGGTGGTGGCGGAGGGAGCGGGCGGCGGCGGAGGTAGCGGGCGGCGGTGCGAGCGGGTGGCGGCGCAGCGGTGCGATGGAGCGGGCGGCGGTGGAGGGAGCGGGTGGCTGTGCGAGCGGAGGGAGCGGGCGGCAGTGCGACGGAAGGAGTGGGCGTGAGGGAGACGAGGGAGGAGGCCGCGGAGGAGGCGGAGGCGGCGCGCGCGGGTGCCGCCGCTGGTGGAGAGGGAGAGGAGGCGACGGGCCCGCGCCGCAGGGGCGCGAGGTGCCGGGGCGAGGTGGCCGGGTGGGGCGGCGGGGTGAGCTCGGCCTACGCCTCCATGGCTGAGGAAGGGAGGGAGGAGGAGGTGGCAGTGGGACCCACTTGTCATTGAGAGGGAAGAAATGATGGAGGTGCTGACGTGGACTGACTTGTGGGCCCCGCGTGCCACGTGTGCAAAACCACCTTCAAAACAGCTTGCTATAGTGCTCGAGGGGGTGATTCGGACGGTTTTGACAGTTCGAGGGCCTAGGTTACCCGGTTTCGTAGTAGGAGATTGAAAAACGGACTTCTGGACTAGTTCGAGGTTGTAAAATAGACTTATCCCAAAAATTAATTATCATATTCTACAATTTTACCGAGAAAAAACAGTCTGCTGTCTCGAAAATAAGCCGTTGGCACCTAAATTTCTCCAATCACGAAAATAATCGCCGCGGACGTAAAAAAAGGACACGAACATTTCTCATAAGAAAACACTAAACCCCAATCGAAACAGAAGGCAAATAGCAGCACTCACATCTCTGCGCGTTGAAGAACATGAGTTTGTGCAGCGCGACGGTGTAGTCGTCGGGCGGCGGTGGCGCCTGGGTATGGCCTTGTCGATCCCGGCCACGACCCCCGCGAAGACGGCGGCGGCGACGAACTTGCTGCGTAAGGGGTGTACTCCATATCCTTGACAAAAATGCTATAATTCCAACAGGGCGATGATGAAACCTGCATCAGTATAGAAAGTGGTAATTAAGCAACAAATCGCCAGGCTATGAACATGTGAAAAAGAAGTTACCCAGGACAACAGAGTCAATCTACGTAGATCAGGCAGAGCATGGAGAAGAATCAAAATAAAATAAACAGAGAGCAAGCATGCATGGATGCATTCAACAACAGCTGATGCCTAGGGATTCTCCTACAATAAACAATGCTGTATTTATCAATTGGAACTGCCCTCAGAGGTCTCAACAATTTAATTCAACTCATGCTTTCATCTCTCATCTTGAACAAATGAACATCTTGAAATACATCAGTGCCAATTAGCATAAACTTCTGATACAATAAAAGCACATGAATTGGACATAATTACAGGCACACCAAAATCTACATCTACCACAATCTGCGCAGTCCCCCAAAACAATCAAATTAGCCATCACGCCGAGCATAAAACCGGTACAATCATTAACTGATGCATAACTGAGCATGATCAAGTATGATAAGAGCAACTCCAACAGATTGATCTTTCCCTTTTCCCTTTCTCACTATATAGGGAAATCTCATTTCTTAATTTCAACATATATGGAAGAAGTGCTCTAGCAGATTGATTTTTCCCCCTTTCTATATGGAAAAGGAGATGTGATGTCTCCCCTTTCTATTGGAGATTGGAGAGAAATTATTGTGGATTAAGAAAAAATAAAGGGGAAATGGAAAATCAATCTACTGGAGTAGATTTTTTTAACATCAATCCCCTATATTGAGAAAAAGTGAAAATAAGAAAGGGAAAGATCAATCTGTTGGAGTTGCTCTAAGGCACCAGAATGGAGACGAAACCCTAAACAAATCGAACCCCTAACAACATAGCGAATCGCGGTCGAATTTCACAAATCAAACATCCACACTACCCTTACGCACACAAATTCTTCAACCCTCCTATCAACCTCCCATGAAATTTGTACCAGAGAAGTACCCCGAAGCTCCCGAATCTCGCGCGGATCCGATCACACGAATCGCGCCCCTCACCCCTTCCCCGGATCTCACAACGTAACGTGCCGATCGGTCCACCGCCCTACGATCCCCCCGTCCCGATCGACCTCGCCGAATCCAACCCTCCTAGAGCCAAACTGAACCCACCCAACCCACTCCCGCCATTCCCCCGCATCAATCAATTCCAACTGAACAAGGCTCGAATTGGACGCACTTGGGAGCCTCTCGGCATAACCGCGCGCCGCCGCCGCCGCCGACGAAGGGTCCAGGGGACTTGGCCGCCACCGTGCGCGCGCCTCCCGCGGCCACGAGCCGCCGGTCTCCACGCCGCGCGCCTGTCTCTGCACACCACAGCGCGCACGCAGCTTGCACGCCACCCGCACACGCCGCTGCCGTCCTCTGCACGCCGCCTGCGCTGCGCCTGCGGCACCTCCGCTCTGCGCGACCGCCGGGCCCTTCGGCGCCGCCGGCCTCCATGCAGCGCCGGATCGCTGAAACCAGGCGCCGCCGGCCTCCTTGCTTCGCCTCGCTGGGACCGGGGTACGGCGCGGGGAGATCCCTGGATCAGGACGGGGGTCTGTAGAATGAAACAACATCATCAAGAGAACCCCTTCCGCTAGTGGAGGCCGATTCAAAATTTGAACGATGGGTACGAGTGACGGGAGTAACAAAAAATGATTTAGTTTTTGTCAGATCGATATTGCATCCTCCAATTTCTATGGGTCATTCAGGATGGAGAGGCCTGCTATGTGGGGTGGTATAGGCAAATTAATCTTGATAAAAAATATTTAAATTGTTTAGAATCTTTATAGTATAGACAGATAGATTCGTCTTGAAATGTTATACAGTATTGATACACATTTCAACATGGAAAATACGCTCAGCTTAATTTTTTCACCCAATATTTAGACAATGCCAGACTGCATTTTTGTATGGTTACTCCATGGATAGCGAGGAGAAATTTCGATATTGACATCGAATACGCGCGCCTCATTTCTTTTGACATTAAATTCGTAAGTCTTTCAAAATTTGACATCGAGCGTACAAATTGTTTCAAAACGAGGGATTTCTGCTCCTTTTCTCGATTTTGCAAATTGCTTTCTTATTTTCGTTTTACATGGCACCTAAACTACCCGTTTTGCCCCTGACCACCTCCAACCTTCCGCTATTCTCTCTCGTGTTCTTCTCTCTCGGTCTCTCATCTCTCGGACCTGGGCACGAACAGCAGTGCCGCCGCCCCTGCTGTCAGAACATAGAGCCGCCGGCCGGAGTGGCTCTTGGACGGAATGGGAGCGCCGGTCCCGCCGCTTCTCCAGGCCGGAACGGGAGGGCCGTCTCGGAAGCGTCGGCCGTTGAACAGCGCATTCACGATGCACTCGCTGGCGCTGCATGGCCGGCACTAGCCGTGCTACGCGTTACGGCGAGCGAGAGGCTGTGGGCCCGAATTGAGAATTGAAAAAACGGGTAGTAGTAGGTGCCCTGTAAAACAAAAATAAGAAAAATTTTGCAGAATTAAGAAAAAGAGTAGAAATTCCCCGTTTTGAAACAAATCGTATGCTCAGTGTCATATTTCGAAAAGGTTGTGAATTTAATATCGAAAGAAGTGAGACGTGCGTATTCGATGTCAAATATCGAAATTTCTCGATGGCGGGACACGAGGCACCGCGACAACCACAAGGTCAGACCGCAGCTGAGCCGTGACCCCGAAGCTTTCGCTCATGTCCAGCTCCTCGGCCGCCCTCCCTCCCGGCAGCTCCCTGTCGAAGTGGAACAGCAGCGCCGCGAGGGCCAGCTCGATGTGCGCCAGCCCGAACGCGATGCCGGGGCACATCCGCCGCCCGCCGCCGAACGGTATGAACTCGAAGTCCGTGCCTCTGAAGTCTCTCCCGCTCGTCTCGAACCTCTCCGGCACGAACTCCTCGGGTCTGTCCCAGTGCGCCGGGTCCCTGCCGATCGCCCACGCGTTCACGATCACCATGGCTCCTTCGGCACGTCGAACCCGAGCACCTGGCACGGGCTCCCGCACCTGCGCGGCAGCAGCAATGGCGCCGGCGGGTGCAGCCGGAGCGTCCCCTTGATGACGAGCGGGAGGTAGTGCAGGTTGGCCAGCTTGTCCTCGGTCACCTTGCCGTGGCCGGCGAGCGCTCGCCGGACCTCGTCTTGGGCCTTCCGCATCACCCCCGGGTTCCTCATCAGCTCCGCCATCGCCCACTGCAGTGCCGTCGCCGACGTCTCGCTGCCGGCGCCAAACATGTCCTGCAGACGAATTGAGAGACAGAGTACCTGATTAATCACAGATTTTGCAAGAAAGAGACGAGGAATTCAGAAGGAGAGAAAGCTTAATTACAAACATGACGGTCTTGATGTTGTCGGTGGTCAACGGGTACTGGGAGTCGACCTCCTTTTGGAGTCTGAGCAGCACGTCGAGCAAGTCCTCGTCGTCGCTGTCCTCGCCGGAGCCGGCCGCCCTGCTCTCCCGGTGCTCCGCGATGATGGCGTCGATGAACTGCTGCATGCCGCTGCGGTGGCGCTCGATCTGGGCGGGGGCGCGGCTGATGAGCCGCGCGAGGCGCGAGGACGGGAAGAGGTCCGGCAGGGTCATCCCGGGCACAATCTTGAGCCCCTCCTGCAGCATCCGCAGGTACGCGTCGCGGCGCTCGAACCGGCTGCCGATGATGGCGCGCACCGTGGAGTCCGCGACGTACGCCGCCAGCCGCTCGCTGAGGTTCACCGGCGCGGCGGCGGCCGCGGCCGCCGCGACGGCGTGGAGCAGGCGGCCGGCCTCGTCCTCGTGGACGGGGCGGAAGGACTGGACGCGGCGGGCGCTGAGGAGCTCCAGCGCGCAGATGCCGCGGAGGCGGCGCCACCCCTCGCCGTGGGGCGCGAAGATGACGCCCCGGTACGCGAGCTCCTGCATCGGGCTCAGCGGCCGCGATGCGAACGCGGCGTCGTGGGTCCGCATCACCTCGCGGGCCGCGTCCCAGGACGAGGTCACCACGACGGGGAGCTCGCCGAGGCGGAGCATCACGAGCGGGCCGTGCCGGCGCGCGAGGGCGCCGGTGCGGGAGCGCGCCGGCGAGATGGTGCAGGTGGCCGATGACCGGCAGCGCCCACGGGCCCGGCGGGAGCCGCGCGGCATCGAGCGAGCCACGCGCGCCGCCTGGTGTGCTCTGGCGAAGAAGAGGATGATGAGCGGGATGCCGAGGAGGAGCGCGAGCAGCAGGTGCGGCGGCAGGTCGGCGGCCATGGCGGGCTCGATCGGTGCTGCTCCGCTGCTCGATCGGATGGTTGGAACGCAAGAAGAATTCGCGGTTGCCTGACTCTGAAGTGACTCTGATCGTGATCACACCGTGTGGGTTGCGATTTTGTGAGCACTTGGGGATTTCCCTCGTTCCAACATTTCGGTGGTCAAGTCCAGCAAGAGTTCGGTGACGCGTCGTTGTCTTGGGTTTTAGCAGCCTTTCATTCAAATGGTATGTGTTTGTTGGCTAAGTCGTGTTAGACTTCCATCAGCCTGAGCTTGTTTCGTTTTCCGGAATTTCAAAAATAGTAACACTTTGACCGTTAGTTACGGTGTCAAATAAAATCAGTTTATATAAAAAAACTACAGAACTGGATTACTGTAGCATGAGACAAACCTAATGAGACATTTGACCGAGTGATTAGAGTGTGGTTATTGTAGCATCACTATAACCAATCATCGATTAATTACTGTTATTAGATTCGTCGTGAAAAGTTACATCCATACCTAAAAAGGTTTTGCAAATAGACTTCATTTAGACCTTCATGCGGAGTCTAGAAGATGCCTTCTAAAATCCTTTCTAGAAAACCAAACAAGACCCTTGCAGGCCATCGCAGACGGTAGACTTGGGCACCGGCTGCGGCTTAACGGAGTTGACTTTTCCTCACCCGTCGCTGTGCCGGGCCATCGCCGTCCCCGACTAGTGGAGACGGGGCGGCGCGCCGCATGTAGATCGGAATTTCGAAGACCCTGCGCTGCTCTGGAATTCGAGATTGGAGGAGCAAGACACTCTTAGAGCAAGTATTATGATGGGTGGGAAGCTGGCGAAATATTGCGTGGAGGAAAGAGAGAGCAAGAGAGAGAGAAATGGGCGACTCGGCATACGCCGGCAAAGAGCGGGCGAAGAGCACTCTTCTCGATTCTATTGGTTGGACATCGTTGTCCATGCTGGATTCTACGCTGGGCCATGCTCTGCCTAGTGCGCTGCACATTAAATATTGTGTCCAGCTGGACTTTATTTTGCCTGCTACGGGCGCAACCATCAATCTTGCTCTTAGAATGGGGATGTGAAATTTATGGACCGTTGGACGGCCCAAAATTCGGATGCTAAACGGGCTTATTCCTATCCATATAAAATTGAAATTTAATATCTGTTAACTGATGCCACTTTATTATTATAGTATGTCATGTATTCCTATCCATATAAATATATATTATATACATGATTATTCTAAGAGTCATATGAATTATTTGATATATTGTGTATTCTCCCATGTATGCAACACAATTGCTACAAAGAACAAATTATGTACTAAATATGATTCATGTATCAAAGAATGAATTAAATATCTAGCAAATAGCTAAACAGATAGCTCGTTGTACAAATTGACTGTTTAGCTGTCCGTATGTGACAAACAGACAACAACTGCCTAGACTTTTGTACATGCCCTTACAATACCAAAGTGTCTTATAGACAAAATTAAAAAAATACTCTTCTATTAAATTTCTAGAAATGGTTATCAACTTTTTCAATGAAGCTAAAAGATCATTTTTTTTCCTCGTGGAAAAATAATTTCTCCACACACCACCCCAACTCGCTTCACAACTCCGTGCGGCTACCTCCAGCATCTGTCAGACTCAAACCCTATTCCCAACAATTGTTCTCACCAAGTCCCCCTGGTTCCAGCGTTGGAGGAGCTCCTCACCGAGTCCAGCGCCGGCCTCATCACCAGTGACCATGCAACACTGGGACTCGGGGGTTCTTTAGCTACAGTATGTTTGACATGGCTAGTCTTTAGTGTTAGTCTTCTTAATCACTTGACTCACTTGTCATAGATTGAATTTTCTTATTATACCATAATAGTATGGCAAGACTAACCTAGTTCTCATTCAGTCATTCTCAACAAAAAAAAAAGCTCTCTAAGCCTACTCCACACGAATCGCAGTAAAAGTGTTAAGAAAAATTGTTTTCCTTGGTTTATCTTGGATCACAGAGGTACAAGAGTTTTGCGACGTTCTAGATCATCCAATGTGAACTGGTGTTCTGAGTTCTGATGAGTGACGCACGGGCCATGGATGCACGAGAAATGCATGCCGTCGAGGCATAACCGTGCGCGCGAACAAACGACCTGATCAACCACTGAAGGTCACAACCGAAAACAACGCCCTGGTTGCACAAGCCGAGTGCCCTGGAACTGGAAGGCCGCAGCTGCTCTGACCTCTGAGTGAGAGTGAGCCGGCCGGCGCTGAGGTTCAGTTCAGAGTTTGGAAAGTCTCTCAGCGTTCTTGATTATCCAATCCACTGGTATTATCAATTCAGAGGAGAGATTCAAGGGCCATGGATGCACGCAAATTGCGTGATCCGGGCATCACACAAAAGCACACGGCTTGGTTCTTCAAGAACTGATCCTCCATTGGCGCTCCAACCTCCCGAGGAGCGCTGCGATCCAAGCCGCCATGGCCGCCGAGCTCCCGCTGTACTACCTGCTGCTGCTCCTGCTCGCCGCCCCCCTCTACTTCCTCGTAGCCACCAAGCGCCGGATGCCACGCGGGGGCGCGCGGCTCCGGCTCCCGCCGGGCCCGTGGGCGCTCCCCGTCATCGGCCACCTCCACCTCCTAGCCCGGGGCCTCCCGCACCGCGTGATGCGCGACCTGGCGCGGCGCCACGGCCCGCTCATGCTGCTCCGGTTCGGCGAGGTCCCCGTCGTGGTGGCGTCCTCCCCGGCGGCGGCGCGCGAGGTCATGCGGACCCACGACGCGGCGTTCGCGTCGCGGCCCATGGGCCCCATGTCGCGCCTCTGGTTCCAGGGCGCCGAGGGCATCCTCTTCGCGCCCTACGGCGACGACTGGCGCCAGCTCCGGCGCGTGTGCACCCAGGAGCTCCTTAGCGCCCGCCGCGTCCAGTCCTTCCGCCCCGTGCGCGAGGACGAGCTCCGCCGCCTCCTCCGCTCCGTCGCCTCCGCCGCGGCGACGGGGCCGGTGAACCTCACCGAGCTGATCGCCACCTACATCGCCGACTCCACGGTGCGCGCCATCATCGGCAGCCGCCGGCTCAAGGACCGAGACGCCTACCTCCGGATGCTCAGGGGCCTCTTCGGCATCATGCCCGGGATGAGCCTGCCGGACCTCTTCCCGTCCTCGCGCCTCGCCATGCTCGTCAGCCGCGCCCCCGCCCGGATCCAGGCCTACCGCCGCAGCATGCGCCAGATCATGGACGGCATCATCCAGGAGCACCGGGACAGGGCCGCCGGCGCCGAGGAAGACGAGGAGGACTTCGTCGACGTGCTCCTCCGGCTCCAGAAGGAAGTGGACTCCCAGTTCCCGCTCACCACCGAGAACATCAAAACCGTCATGCTGGTAGTAACGCACAAATCAAAACCCCCATCGTCGATTGAAACCTCGACGCCGGCCGCCGTTGATCGCCATCCCAACTCCCTGCTTCCTCCACAGGACATATTCGGCGCGAGCACGGAGACGTCGGCGACGACGCTGGACTGGGCGATGGCCGAGCTCCTCCGGAACCCGGGAGCCATGGAGAAGGCCCAGCGCGAGGTCCGTGAAGCGCTCGCCGACGCCGGCCACAGCGCGGTGACGGAGGACGGCCTGGCCAACCTGCACTACCTGCGGTTCGTCATCAAGGAGACGCTCCGGCTGCACCCGCCTGCGACGATGCTGGTGCCGCGGCAGTGCCAGAGCCCGTGCCGGGTGCTCGGGTTCGACGTGCCGGCGGGCATGACGGTGATCGTGAACGCGTGGGCGGTCGGCCGGGACCCGGCGCACTGGGACGAGCCCGAGAGGTTCGCGCCGGAGAGATTCGAGCGGAGCGCCAAGGACTTCAGGGGCGCGGACTTCGAGTTCATACCCTTCGGCGCCGGGCGGCGAATCTGCCCCGGCATGACCTTCGGGCTGGCTCACATCGAGCTGGCGCTCGCGGCGCTGCTGTTCCACTTCGACTGGGCCTTGCCGGGCGGGCTGCCGGCCGGGGAGCTGGACATGACCGAGGCGTTTGGGATCGCAACGCCGCGGCGTCATGACCTCCTGGTTGTTGCTGCACCTCGTTCGTCCCTATAGTTACGTACTAGACATGCTCCAAAATGGAAAAAGGGTCTGGTTTAAGTTCTGATTCTGATGAAAATTTCAACGAGATTAGGGTTAGATCATCATACTACTACCATTCTCAAACATATTTATGTCCATGTGGACATCGACATTACTGGTGAAAATTAGGACGAGATAACGCAGAAGTTGAATGTCTTCTTGTCTAAACCGATCTCTAAAAGTTTGAACGTCGGAACGGTTGCGGCCGGGGATGGGCTGGTTGCCAATAACAAAAGTGCACAATGAAAGTTTAGGGTGTGTTTAGATCACTTGGCATTTTGCATTTTTGTGTTTTTAAAAAAGAATCTTCAATATTTAAAATATTAAATGTAGACTAATCACAAAACTAATTATTGATCTCGTCTGTAAACTACGAGACGAATCTAATGAGCCTAATTAATCCATCATTAGAGTATGTTTCATGTAGCATTACTGTAGCAATATCTAATCACGTCATACTTAGGCTCATTAGATTCGTCTCGCGATTTACAGTTTATTTGTGTAATGCGATTTATTTTTTGACTACATTTAGTACACCATGCAAGCGATTTACAAAATTTTGCATTTTGCATTTTGGGATCTAAACAAGGCCTCGAACACTGGAATGGAATGCAAGGTCACAAGCATGGGCTAGTTGGCAGAAACTGCTACTACAGTTATGTCAGATCACCGATGTATCATCTTCTCCACACTCATGCCAGATATTAAGAATTTTTTGGATCAAGGTGACTAAATTAAGTTCCGTCACATCAGATGTTTGGATACCGATTAGAAAAATTAAATATAGACTAGGGATGGCACCCGCGGATGTGGGTTTGGTGAAAACCCGCCCGCAGACAAATCCGCGGGGTTGGGAAAAATCCTCCCACATGCAGACCCGCGGGTGCATTTCTACACCCGCACCTGCGGGTTTCGGACGGGTTTCGGATGCCCCGCGAGTGTGGTAACAGATATAATAAAATGCACGAATCCATTAATTTAAACAGTCAAACAATACATTTCTATAAGTAACAAGGGCAAACTAACAACGAACCATAAGTTTAAAGTAATAAAGACAAATTATCAACAAATCTATAAATTTTTGTGCTCATTTTATATTTAGGATAGTTGGGCTGTGCCTTACCTAAGCAGGCTGGGCAGGGGTTTCTTTGTTTTCGGAAGGGTGCGGGTCCACCCACGGGTAGAATATTAGACCCGCACTCGCACCCGTCGGGTCTAAAATTCACAGATATCCGCATCCTCGAGTCCCTAATATAGACTGATATAAAATTAATTGCATAAATGGAGGCTAATTCGTGAGACGAATCCACTAAACCTAATTAATCTAGTGTTAGTATATTTTACCGTAGCTTAATATGATCAAATCATTAACTAATTAGGTTTTAATGGATTCGTCTCGTGAGTTAACCTCCATATGCATAATTAGTTTTGTAAATAATCTACGTTTAGTAATTTTGAACATTAACATTTGGATCAAAACACCCATAAACTGCCAGCTACACGTCAAAAACTCTTTATCCGATTCCTTAAAAACTCTGAATTCCCGTCGTCGTCAGTTTACTTGCCCTGGTATATGTCTCGTGTATGTCCAGTGGCCAGTGGTGCGCGCGCAGCTTGCCGCATGTCCCTTTCGTTCGGACTTCGGAGCATGATATTCCCGTGCCCTAGCGTACGTGCTGACGCGAAGATCCTGACCATCCCTACTCGGCAATTGGCCGGCCGGCCGCTGACCGCGCAGTGGGTGAGATAGCTTCACCTGACCGTTGTTTGCGCAGGCTGATTGATCGCTTGCTCTCCGTGGACTCGCCCAGCATTCTGAATCCTGATCGAGACCAGCAGTGGTAACGAGACGTGTTCATGTTCCTTTTGTTTTTTTTTTCTCCATCGAGCATAAGATGTTCATGCTACTGCGGAGCAGCACCGTGCCGTGTGCCCCGCTCACCGTCGATCTTAGCTTCACGAAAGAAACGTCCCAACCTGACCCATAAACATATACGGCAACGTGGTGCACGGCGCCCATTTTTTTTCCTTCTTTTTTCGGGGTACACGGTGCCATCTCCAGTTTCCACGGTGGTGTCGCGCGACACGACGCGGGTGGTTGCAACACACAGCGGCGGCGGGCGCCGATCGTCCGGCGGGCCGCCGGACGGACGGCCAGGATCGCGCGCCGTCGCCATCGCGCGCGCGGCCGGCCGCGGATGGTCGAGCGGCCACAGAATAAATGCCACCAGTCTCCACTCTCCAGGGAGGAGAGGAGCCCAGTCCAGGACTCCAGATTCGTCAGCTCCGGCCCGAGCGCTCGCCACGCAAGCTGCCCAACCATGGCCGCGCTGCTCCTCGCTCCCCTTCTCCTCCTCCTCGCCGCCTCGCCGCCGCTCTCCGCGGCGGGCGGCGCGCACCCGGGCTACTCGTCCGGCGAGGGCACCTGCACGGTGGGCGCCGGCGCCGGCGCCGCGCCAGGGGGCCCGCTGCTGGAGCGCGGCCCGGGGCGCGTCATCGACATCACGCACGCGTACGTGCCGGACCTGCCGGCGTTCGCGCAGGGGGCGGTGGCGGGGCCCGTGGTGCGGCTCAAGCACTCCATGGCGGACGGCTCCGAGTACAACCTCTCGGAGCTGCGGATGGAGTGCCACACCGGCACCCACGTCGACGCGCCGGGGCACATCAACCAGGGCCACTTCGCCGCCGGCCTCGACGTCGACACGCTCGACCTCGACCTCCTCAACGGTATGCAGAGGGTTGTGGATTTTAATTTGGGCATGGGATGCAGGATGAAGATGAGATGAACATGGTGGGGACTGGGGGTGAGGACGGGGAATCCGAGACTTTCGATTCTGCGCGAGCAGGGCAGGACCTTTGACCTTTCTCAAACACCTCGTCCTCACGCTGACAAGCAGGGCCCGCCAAAGTTTAGCCTTATCCAAAGGTGCCATTTTTTTTTCGAGGATACACGCAAGAACGAGAACCAGTGCCACCTAGACTACAACTTTCAGCCCGTCTTGAACTTGTCAAAAGCGACACTCGTATCGCATGCAAGTACTCACATGATCAAAATCTGGCCTCTGCACTAATGATCCATAGAGAGTGAAAAAAACAGAATTGTTTATAGTGCCTTGTCATCCACGTAGTGACCCGGAGTGGAGCACCGCTGGGCGCTGGCCTCACGAAATGCTCATACGACGCCTCCCCTTCTCGGCAGCGGCAGTGGCTTCCGAATCTTACAAGGGCCGCAATTTTTCTAGTCCAAAACTAGTCAGTGTCAGCCCTTTATCCCAATAATTTAGGGCCAGAGATAAACTATTCGGTGTCTCAGAGTCTGGAATGGATCATCGAGTGCGATCAAGAGCAGCAGTGTGCAGCTTGCTCCGTCTTCCTCAGTGTCGCTGTGCTCAGTTGCTGGCTTGCTGCTTGCTTCCCTGCCTGCAAGCGTGAGCTCGTGGCCATGTCTCTTCCTCCCCCTCTGATGGCGATGCTCCTGCTCGCCGTGGTGACGGCGCCCCGCGTTCTTGCCGCCGGGGAGGAAGGTGGCATCGCCGCCCACCCGGCGTACGCGGAAGCCGCCGGGACCTGCGGCCCGGCCTCTGCCGCGCCGGCGCCGGCGGAGGCGCGGCGGCTGGAGGAGTACGACGGCGGGCGCATCGTGGACATCACGCACGCGTACCGGCCGGAGCTGCCGGCGGTCGGGCCGGACGGGCTGGGCCCCGTGGTGTTCCAGACCATGTCCATGGCCAACGGGTCCATCTGCAACGTGTCGGAGCTCCGCATGGTGGTGCACGCTGGCACCCACATCGACACGCCGGGGCACATGATCCAGGAGCACTTCGAGGCCGGCCTCGACGCCGACAAGCTCGACCTCGCTGTCCTCAACGGTAGCTCCAGCAGGGCCATCTAATTCCATTCGTCTTAGCCTAGATTATTTTTCCTTTTCAACCACGAAATGCACAAATAATCAGGTTCAGAACTTCAGACGCACAATAGCTGGGGTTGAGTTCTTGTAGATGATGTTTTCAGATTCAGACTATAGATGTGAAATAGACAATACGTTATCTGTTTGAATTGCAGCATTTTGCATGTTATACTTGATTAGAGTTCATGTTGTAAATGATTTTTTAGGGCTTTTTTTCTCGAAAGTTTTTGAGGGCTTCATTTTGTAAATGATTGAGATTTGGCTGACCCACTGATTCCTCTTCACTGAACATAGGACCTGCATTACTGGTTGATGTTCCGAGGAATACAAATATAACAGGTACCATGCTTTCATTTTTTTAGTGACCTAACTCCGCTTAGCAAATTATCTGATGAATTGTCTTATTCACAATCGTTGCTCTTATCATTTAGCAAAGATTCATAAATATGGTGTTGAATAATCATGCATTCTCTATTATGCTGCCATCCATATGCAGATCATGGCTTATGTAGCATACAGATATTATGCTTTATTGTGTTGCGGTTTGTTTCCCTGAAAAAAGAATACATGTATGTAACATATTAACCCCCAATCACTCCACGCAGCTGAAGCAATGGAATTCCTAAAGATCCCAAAAGGAGTTCGCCGAGTTCTATTCAGGACACTGAACACTGACAGGTATGACTCCATGTTCAGGACAGACTTCTAGTAGGCTTATGTGTTTACACCATTTAAATATATTGAAGCACAATCCTTTTTTAGAGATTTATACTGTATTGACCATGTAACCAAACGGTCTATAGGAAGCTGATGTGGAAGAAAGAAGGTGACCTTAGTTATGTTGGATTTACAGAGGATGGTGCCCAGTGGTTAGTTGACAACACTGACATCAAGCTAGTTGGTAAGAAATCATTTCCCTGCATAGAGTGACTGCACTATCAAGTAATATTTGAGTGGTTGAACAAGGCTTGGTTTCTTCCCCTTTTTGCGCAAAATACAAGGCTGGGATTTTCTCTTGTGCTGCTGTTTGCAATCTGTTCATAACCTTTTTCTTGGTCTAGAGTTATGTATACTTGACCTGTACTGTATGTGCTAGTAACCTGAAATTGTGTACACTGTACAGCCTGTCGGTTTAATTTGTGGCCTTTTATTGATCAGTGCGCTGATTAGCACTTGACATACTGATACTAGCAATTGTGCAGGGGTTGACTATCTCTCAGTTGCATCATTTGATCACTTGATCTCTGCCCATGTCGTCTTTTTCAAAAAACCGGTAAGATACTGCAGTTTAATGACAAAAATGTTTCATTCTGTTTGTTCCCGAATTCCAGTACAGAAGGTTTCCTGACCAAAATACTGCAGTTCAGTATTGACTGTTGCCAAGTCTAGTGACTGTGGTCTGTTGGTTCCAAAATTTTCGTGCTTGTTTTATTTCAAGTAACCTTTTCTTTGTATCTAAAATATGCATAGCATTTGACCCATTGGTTGATTTACTTTCTTTGTTCTGTCAGGACATAATCCCAGTGGAAGGTCTGAAACTAGACGATGTCCCGGTGGGAGTATACAATCTCCATTGCTTACCTCTGAGGCTGGTTGGAGCCGAGGGTTCGCCAGTCAGATGCATCCTTATCAAGTGATCGCTCATCGCTCCCTGGTGTTGCTGAAGGACAAACTGTATCATGCCACGTGAGATGCTTCATCCTGGCTTTTGGACTTTTGGTATCTCGGTGCATACTGAGCCGGAAATGCTGCAGGCCATGTAGACATGTAGTTGTCTGGACATTTCCAAAAGAAACAATAAAAAAAGCAGCAGCAATATTTCCATCGTGATAATGTGAAAGTAGGTCATGGGTCGGTGGTGCAGGAACAGTTGGCTCAAATTTTTCCACTTTTTTTTTTGTCAACATGTAATTTTGAACAGAAACCGAACGACGGACATACTCCCGTTTGAGCTTATGTGCGGCCGGCCAGCCATGGCGGCCTCGTCTCCTAGAAAACGGCGGCCTAAGCGGCCCTCGCTCTCTTGGCTGGTGCCGCGCGATTCCGGTTGCCATCATCGCCGATGTGCTGGTTTCTCTTTACACAGACAGACGGACAGTAGTTCAACTCAAATTTCACAAAAGTAGATGAATACATGATCTATCACTATCAATGCATATTTTGACTGGAGTTAAATGCACCAGTGGTCCACCAACCTATAAGGATGTGTCATTTAGATTCGAAAACTCCAAAAATGCATTTTAGGTCCATCAACTTGTAATTTATATCACTTAGATCCATAAACTTTAAAAACATAGGTCCATAAACTCCCAAAGTGCATTTTTAGATCCATAAACTTGTATTTTGTGCTACTCAAACCCATAAACTTCAAAAGTGCATTTTTATATCATGAACTTAATCCATGAGCAATCATGTGGCCACAGATGCGCCCGCAGAGGTCAGCCCGATATTGTTGTCTATGTTTTAACCCCTCACCGAGAACCACTCTAGGTTGACCCAAATCTAACGTAGTCACTAACCAGTAGCCACGAGATATATCGTAAAGGCCGCCCCAATATTGTCCACCTTCTCAGTTCATTCCTTATAAACTAAAAATGTTTGTATTGAAACTTCTCTAGTTCAAGAACGGACCAAAGAACCAACTGTTTTTCAGTCACAGCTCATAGCAATCTGTTCTGTCAGATAAAATTAATTCGTTTTTCGTCAATAATATTGTACATTACTTACAAGACTGAACACAAAAATTGCATGAGAAACAACAAGCAATCGACCAGGCAGATCAGATCTATGAAATACAGAAATATCTAGAGGAAAGGATTGCAATATGTGGAAAACCCAACTATTGTTGAAAGAATTAACTCATCCATCTATTAACTGGGTGTCCAGTTGTATGATATATGCTCAACGATGACCTATTTTCATGCAGACGCTCTCCGTTGCGATATGCGTAGCTAACTATCTACCCATATATTCAATGATCCATCCAGCTGGAGATTCTAGAAGCAAAGGAACAAATGGCCCCATTCAAGGTAGCACCAGCAGGCTGTCAGACTTGGCAGTATATTTCTGATGGATCAGTCGTTTATGTTAGCAATCAAAACTCACTAGAGTTGGCTTCAGTACTTGATCACATTATGCCGCAGCCACAGTTCGTACATAACCATGTGGAATGCATCATATGGAACAGGAGGTGAATGCCACACAAAGTGTTTCTGCACCTGTAAATCCAACTTAAGCAATTAGCCCAGCACTAAATAAGAATTCAGTTAGGCATCTAGTTGTCTCAAATCGACTCAGAGCACCCATCACAAAATTAACAGATCAAATAATCAATCATCACACAAATAAATCCCAGGGTAGCAAATTTGTTTGCTATCTTGTCATCCAATAGATCGTTTTTCTATTACAGTTAAATTCAATATCTGAAATTCCAAATACTCTTTTGCAGGAGGACAGTGAATGCACAGAATACAGTAAGAGTTAGCAAGTGTTCAGAATAAACAAACCTGGACCAGAGATTTGTGTAATGAAACAAACTCCTCTTGCGATATAGATTTCAGAATACTCTTTAGTTGATACACGTCTCTCTCCCTAAGTACAACCGCAAACTTTCTCCAGTCAAGGGCATCATTGAAAGGCAAATCATAATAGTCTGACAAAATAACTAAAAGGACAGAAGAATATGTATTAGAACAAAATATCAGGCAAATAACCTATGAAAAGCAAATATATATAGCAGCGACGTGTCCTTTGCATGTCTATTGATAGAAATACTAACCAGGAACACAACCATAGTGTATTGAGTCGGATATACGAGCGCTGTTAACTTGAGAGCCACCAGGACAGATACAGAACTTCGTACGGTAAAACTGCTTCTGATAAACTAGCTCTCCAATAGCTCTACTAATCCGATTGTTACTGATAGCAAGCTCTGTGTCATTCTCCCAGACTCGTGCCAAAATAACTCTTATTTTGGAATTGCGATGGCCAGCCCAAAATCCAAGAATTGTTCTGTTTCAATTGCAAAAACAATTATAAGATATATATTTTGTAATAGAGTAACAGTACAACTAGATATTTACAGTTTCTTTTTATGAGGCATATTTTGGTTGAGCATGGGAAATTGGGAATTGAGGAATTTGTAAAACTGAGAAATAATAGAAGGAAGCAGCAATGGTGCTATTGTCTAGGGAACACTAATAAATGATAAAGAGAGGAAAGATTTTTAAGGAAGAGAAGAGAAATAAACATTGAATCTACAAGCAAGCCTTATATCTTGAATTCTGGAAAACGGTTGTGTGCTACTTCCAGTTTTATTACAATGAAAGTGCTTCTTTGCACAAGATTGTAGCAACTTAACCATATACACTTTAATGCATGAATGAGGAGACAATTGGGTGCATTTTGCATAGCTTTTCATCTGAAACAGAATTTTCACTTGTCAAGACAATATAAGCACTATAATCGTACATGAATACACCAAAAGAATCTAGAAAAAACAAACAAACAGGAACATACCGGCAGGTTTTCATGGAATCTATGTTGAACAAATACTAACCTGTTCTCAATATCATTTCCTCCTTCAGGCAGAGCAAATGGCTGTAGGACTTGAGGAAGAGCAATATCCTTGTGAGGTATAAAGTCAACATTATAGCTCGGCGAACATACAACTCTAATAGAGTTTTTCACCATGAATGGAAGTCCTTCAAATGCTCTCACACCAACATCATGGCAGGTGACAAAGAAGTGGTCTGCACCTAGTGTTCTGTTCCAGTATGGATACTTGTTTATCAATCCTTCTACATAGTCCTTAACTATCACTGTCATATTCTCATATGAAGTTCCCTGCAAGGTCAAAACAACACATCTAAGCAACTATCATGGCCATGAATCAAGACCAGAAAAGATATACATGTAAATAGTAAGAACAGCAATACAGAACCCATTACTAACTTTTTGCTGCTGCAGGGCTGCAGCCATAAGCACACACTGATCAACATACGCTGAGAAGTGAGAAACCATTACAAGTGCAAACTGATCTAACCATACAGATTAGAGACTTAATCACATTGTCCATTCATGCACATAAACAAAGCACCAATTGCACAAACGTTAGCAGTAGCATTAGTTCAATCAAGGTGATCTTAGCCACACTCCACATTCAGCTAAGAAATTCAAAATAACCCTACTCCTATAAGGCCAAATTTAGCATTGGCCAACCTTGACATGGGCGACCAACAGTTCAACCTTAACACAACGCGTCCAACAATTAATAGCATTATTACTGGTTTACAGCTCCATGAAACGAGCAATAGAGATCCAATTGTGAGAGAACGGGAAGAGGTGACCGACCTTGCCGCGCATCTTGTGCGGCGAGATGGGCACGAAGAAGAGGTGCGCCTTGTCGGGGTCGTCGGTGCGGAACCGGCTCTCGCGGATGTTCTGGAAGAAGTAGCCCTCGCTGGCGTACTTGCCCGTGAGCTTCCGCGGCGTCTGGTAGAACGTCTTGGGGTCGCCGTCCGGGTAGATGTACACCTTGAAGCTCCGCTCCATCTCCGCGTACCCCGCCGCGAACGCCTCGGGCGAGTGGTACACCGACGAGGAGGGTTGGAGCGGGAGGACGGGGCGGGGCTTGTCGGCGGCGCCGAGCGAGAAGGAGACCCCGGCGGTGGGGAACGAGGGCCCCGCAGCGGGGCGGAGGGAGCGGAGGGAGAGGAAGGATAGGGTGAAGAGCGCGAGCGCGGCGAGCAGGAGGAGCGCGCGGGGGAGGGGCGAGGACGCGGCGGCGCCCGGGACGCGGCCGGCCATCGCCGGAGGTGGGGGAGTGGAGTGGTGTGTGATGCGGGGCCTCGATCGAAAGGAATACGGAACTCGAGGGCCTTTGGGAAAAACTAGTAGGTTTGGTCTTTTTACTTTTAGCCATCCAAAAGGAGAGATTTACAAATGTGTATACCCATGCCTATATACGTTCTGTATGTGTTTTTTCTAAAAAAAAATAATATATACGTTATGTATGCATCATTCTCCGTTGTAGCAATTCACATAATGTTTGCTATACTCCTGTAGCGTTATTAGTTCTTGGAATGCAAGGATTTACAAAGAGCTTTTTTCAAGATATTTCATTTCAGTTCATGTAAAGATCAACAAAATTCGTATTCTTACATTCAAAACAGGGCTCAGCAAAAATCCCTACTTCATCAGAAAGAAAGAGAAGGATGTTTACATTGATCAACATAATTGATCGGAGAAAGAAAGAGATTACAAAGATGCACAAGCCTATAAACACAAACGGAATGTCCAGCCAGTCAGCCAGAGAAGTTGTTCAAGGATGGTGAAAGGAAAAAAGGCAAAGGTGTCCAGTTGCCGACCCGCCACGGAGAGGATCGCCGCGCTCTCAGCTGCTGGACTCGCGCCGGCGGAGGTAGAGGAACAGCGCCGTGCACGCCGCGGCGGCGTAAGGGAACGCTGTGCAGACGCCCTGGGTTCATTGCAGAAGAAGCATGGCCTGATCAGAAAATGGCGGCAGGGAGGGAGGTTGAGGAGAGGAAGTGAGGCTGTGCGGGAGACGGAGACTCTACCACGGCGGCTGCGACGCTTGCTAGCGCGACGACAGGCCGCTCTCGGAGGACGAACCCAACTGCTAGCTGCAGAAAAAGCACCAGTTGTTTTGTCACAATAAAGAGCGAGAGGTTCTTGGTATTTTGTTAACAGATAACCAAGACTGCCATGATGTCAAGGCCGGATTACCTGAATAGGAAGAGTAAATAGGCAACCGCAACAAACTCCTGCGAAGTAGCAGTCTGCTGGGATACCCTGTTTACAATGGCCAAAGCATGTCAATCGCAAGTCACTTGTGAGCAATATATACTCTTACTATCTGTTAAGTGGTCGAGAGTTTTTTTTTTAAAAAAAATGACTGACCAATGTGCCAGCTAGAAATGCTGTGGGGTTCCGTACACCGATTGAAAATCTCTCAACTGCAACAAACAGCATAGGCGTCACCAATTTAAGTGCTAAACAAACTTAACCATCCAGTTTGCCTTTAGAGATTCAGTGTGTGGAGTGCATATGCAGTGCTCTACAGAATTTCCCATTTTCTTTTTCTTTCACTCGGAGCTACAAATGCTGGCAAAAACGATGTGGGAGTTCAGAAGAATACCGAAGCCAATTAGGTTCCCGTACTTTTGTACTGCTCGTGATATGCTTAGTACTTTCTCCTTGCCAATTCCAATCTAAAAGGGCCAGTTGTGATTAGATGTCACTAAGGCAAGAATACTTCATGTCGTAATTCACACCACCTATAATGTACTGAGAACTAATGAGTGTATGATAAAGTGAGATAAACCCCTACTTCACACCTTGCTGCTTATGTTTTCAGATGCTTTAGTTTTCCTAAAAAGCTTCCCCAGAAAGAATGGGATCATATCGCTGATACAAACGCCCCTGCATAAATGAACAAGTTAAAAAAAACATTAATATTCACTAACAAAAGGCACAATAGTCTACAGATAGAGGACAGAGGATGCACGAACAAGTAAATCCATAGCACTGTGGAAACTATATAAGGTGCATTCGCCGAGAACGAATTAACAAGAGATTCCCAGGTTCCATCCAAGGAAAGTGTACGTGCTAAAGAAATTCCAGCCTACATCATGAAGGGGGGGGGGGAATGCTTCTCAACATAAATAAATGGTTGGTAAATACATAAAGATAAAACTGTGTTTGAAGTTTGACAGCTTGTGGAAAATGAAGTTAGAAACTTAGTTGAGCATGGTCATATTGAAGGTACCAGTACAAAGGACAGACCCAAACATTTAAAGCTTCTTCACTGATAAACAGTCCAAATCCAGCAGCCATAAGCAAACAAAAGTAAACCCACCTGAAGAATTTTTTTAATCCACAATACAATATATTAGGAAAATGGGGGGGAAAACTAACAGACAAGCTTCAATCATGGGTACCAAATAGATCACATATTTGCATTTCTTTTTAGAATATAATATATCATGAACTTTCTGCAAACCTCAGTTTGAATGATACCATGGATAGACTTGAACTTTTTTTTCCAGAGAAACTTGTCCCTAGAGGAGGCTGTGCGTGTTGTTTAGCATTTGGTAAAAGATGCTATTGACATATTAAAAGCTCTCAAATAAGAGGAACATATTGTTGACTTAGTTTGGCAGTCATCCATGCCATGTATCTAAAAGATGCCAGGAAAAAAATAAAAGAAATATATAAATTGTCATGAAAAGTAAAATTATCTAGCCCACAATATTGTGGGTCATAATTATGTCTAGACATTTATCTGTTAAACCAAAACTCCAAAGATGAGAGTAAACCATAATGTATTTAAATCAAAAGATAAGAACAAGCCCTGACTCATGAAAAAGAACTCTAATTGAGATATAATATAAGGAAAATATACTAGTAAAAATATGTCTTAAATGATACAAGATAAGGAAAATATACTAGTACAAATATGTCTTAAATGTTAACGTGATAAGCAATCTAGTCAGTAAGAAAAGGGAATTAATTAAACCATGGATGTACATGTTTGCGTTTACTAATTAGTGATTGACTGGCAATCAACAAACACAAGAACGCGAAAAAAGCAAATGTTTTTGAAAACTATTCCACAGTCAGATAATTGGTAGGTCACAAACTTTATAGAGGGGAAAAATTGGGTAATATGATGTTGTTTAAAGCATTGTCTGAGATTAATATGGGGGAGATATAATCGAATAAGCAAATTTAGCTCTACAAGGGTTAACAAAATCTAGTTGATGGACCAGGGTTATGGATTATAGCTCATGGAGGAGAAATGCAGCTTGTATCTCGCAAGCTACATATGTCGAACATCAGGTATCAATGCATAGCATTTTATTGGAGTACCTATGCATTCGAAGAGCAATAATACCATCACATTTACCACATGTGAACACAGAACGGTAATTCAGAAAATGAAGTCAGCTCAGATAGCAAAATTCACATACCCTGGTGTGTACTCCGGAATTATGACTCTCTTCCCAAATGCAGAAAATGTATACCCAATGGTCGCTGCTACATCATACTGCGCGGAAGCATCAACTATTTGTGGCAGACTGAAAGATGGGCCTGTTGAAGGCTGCTTCATTATGAATGAAATCACAGCAACCGTGGCCGCAATACCGATAGCAACTGCCACTTTTGCAAGGAACGAAGCGCCTGGGGTGGTAGATACTACTTCCACTGCATCAATGATCTCATTTGCATCTTCCCCACCTGGAGAAGGTTCTGCCCTGGACACTGATGCCTTTGCGGTCCGAGAGACCACGCAGGATAAGCTGCGCAAACTGCACATGTTTGCAAGAAACACAAAGGCATTTTTAATGTAACAATCACATTGCAGCTAACACATCCTTGAAAAAAAAACATTTCTGCTAACATTGTTCGGTAAGCCGGCCCTAAATCTGTTACTTAAATATCATAATTTGCTCAATCTGCGAGAAATTTTATGAATCTACGGAACAATTATAATTCAGACTCTGATCCTGCTAGAAGAAGCTCCAGAAAAAAAAAACTAACCTCCTATTGCGACCGCGGGCGGCGGCGGCGGAGCGCCGGGCTCCTGCGGGAAAGGCGCCGCGGCCGCGGCGGCACGGGCGAGGAGGCGGCGGCGGAAGGGGCCCGAAGTGCGTGGCGACCGTCGCCATAGGAGGAGGAGGTGGCGTGTCCATCGGCGCCCCGCCACGCCAGTGTACGTTGTGTGGCGCCAACGCCGCCAAGGAGGTCGCTCCAGTGGATGCCGAGGATGATGGGGCACTGGCCCACTATCCAGCAGGACGCGGAATATGCCGTGTATGTATTTGATTTACTCTTTCTTTTACTCATCCGAGTATATGCGTATTTGATTTACTCATTGGAGGCAAATAAAATGGAATTTATCATTAGGGCAGTCCAAAATTTTGCAGAATTTTTCACCCAGCCAAAAACAAAATTTCATTTTTTTAGGGCAACAGGAATTCCATTTTAAAAAATCGTGTCATGCCTCCCTATTGTTGTTGGTGCACGTGTGAAATATTGCTGGGTTTTTCTCGCCTTGATTGTCCAGTTTTTCAAATGTCAAGTGATGAACTACAGTGGTTAACGAAAGCTACAAGGCACAAAAATTATGTACAGGCTGTGGCATCCAGGCATGAACGGGCAGGGTTAAATTTTTTCTGATCTGTATTTCTGTGCAGGTTAAGGACAATCGCATATCTATTTCAAGAACATTATGTTACAGCACACTTGAGGATGGGGAAACTCGGAGAACAAAAAAGAAATGTGGTGGTGCAATGCCGGCAACCATGGAAGAACAAGGATCAGTGCAGGAGGGTCAGGGACAAGAGGGCAGCGATGCCGGCCCCCAAGAGGCTCTTCCCGGCGTTGGAGCTGGCCGCCGAGGTGGTGTTGTCGGCGGCCCCCGGCGCCGGCGCGTCGGCGGTGATCACAGCTTTGACAGGGGGAAGCGGAGGGTCCACGACGTCCTTGGGCTCGAGCACCGGTGCCGGCCCTGCCGCCGGTGCCAGCGCCCCAGGGGCGGCGATGTGGACCAGAGCGCCAGGTTGTGCTGGCAGGATCGAGTAGCTCAGGTTCAGGCTCATGTCGCTGCATGGACTCCCTGCAGTTCATAGATGGCAAGATTTAAAGCTTTTTTATTTATGAAAATTTGTAGATTGCAAACAGGTATTGAAACAGATTTATAGTTCAGGATCTGGCAAAATTCTTTGGTATCATGGTATCTGAAATTCCTCGTGAATGTTCAGTGGTCATTGGCTCATTGCTGTCTGTGAGGCTGTCAGATAGATACTCACTGAAGTATGAAGCTGCAGTGGCAGGGTAGTCGGTGACGAGCCCATCGGCCATCACTGCCGAGGAGTAAGTGACGATCTCGACGGTCGGGTCAGCGAAGTAGTCGAACCCAAGGTTCATGAACTCGTTCTTGAGCACGCCGATGAACACGGTGAGGTTGGCGGCCTGCAGGCTGCCGACGGTGTCGGTGAAGGACGTCATGAAGTAGCCAGTGATCTGCGCCACCGAGCTCCGGTGGATCCTCACCCCGTCCGCGACTTTCTTGATGTCGTCCAGCGACGGCTTGGAGGCGCCGCTGATCTCGATCTCGATGCTGAGCACCCGCTTGAACGCTTTGAACTTCATGAACGCCGAGAGCACCGCCGAGTCGTCGGACTGGATGAACACCTGCTGCTTGGTCTCCTTGTCGTAGCCGGCCTTGGTGAGCGCGCTGGACACCGCGTCCACCACGCCGAGCCCTCTCTTCGCGAGGTACGGGGCATGCTGCATTCGTGCATCCGGCACAAGAATGCTTGATCAGGTGGGTTTTTTTTTTCTGAATAGACAGACTGAAAGAAAGAAACAACCGTTGCGTCGAACGAACTGAATGTTGATAGATTACCTCTATTTCGATCAGTATACCGGAGACGTTGCTGGCCTTGGCCGTGTCTAAGAATTGGGCCAAAGTCAAGAACTTGCCGGCATTCTTGGCTTTAGGGTTTCTTTTCAGGCCTGCCTGAGCAAACGGAGAGAACAGGTCGGCTGCTCACAAGAAAAAAGAGAACAGAGCTGTCAGTGCATGGGGCAAATAGGACATGGCATTCTGGGATTAAAAAAAAAGAAACATGAACAAGCAAACAGATGTGCCTCACGTACGCTTCAAGGTTTGGATCTCACTCCATGACAGATCGAACGAGAAAATGCCAGACTTGTTCTGAATCTCATGAACAGTGGAGCTTTTGGACACGAAAGCGGTGGCCGCGGTCGTCTGGGAGGAGAGATCGGCAGTGTGCATGCAGAAGACCACTCCGTCTTTTGACATCTGAACGGCGCAATCTATGATGTCGGCGCCATCTTTGATTGCTTGCTGGTAGGCGAGATCTGTGCACCCGGCAAAGACACCGCTCGCCCCATTGTGGGTGATGATCAGCGGCCTGGTGTCCTCTGCATTTGTACATGGGAGTAAGTACTAAGGATGATGATAATAAACTTACAAAAAGCAAGCTACAAAAAAAAAGAAGCAATAGCTTACTTCCAGGAGGTGGTAGAGGATTGCCCTTAGAATGAGCCAAGCAAGCTGCAAAAAAAAAAGCAAAAATACTGAGATTTCATGAACCAGCGAAAGATGGTGAGCTGCTATGATATTAGAGCATAATGTGCAGATCTCTATCATGTCCAAAGCAACATGGATCATTCAGGTTTTCTCCATGGACAACTCCTTCCAGTTCCAACATGGAGTAGTTCTTACCAATAGCTCCTGATGCGGTGGGCGGGAAGTCCGTGAGCACACCGTCAACAGAGAAGTCTGGGTTGTCTATGAACTGCAAGTACTCTGCACTGGGATCATAGCTGTAGTTGTAGCTCGTAACGATATCATTGGCAAATCCAGACGCGTAGACTTCCAGCCCCAGGGCATGCGCATCTTTGACCAAACTTGTAGATGGTTCCAGGTACTGATCCTTGTTCAGTGGCCAGATGTAAGTCTTGGGGACAAGAATCCCGGCTGCAAATTCCTTAACGGACTTCAGGTCTTTCAGGAGCTCCCCATACGTCTTCTTAGTTGAAGACTCGATGACATCTTCGTTGAGGAACCGGAAGATGAGCTTTGTGTTGCTCTTCTTGAGTTTCCCACCCAGGTTTTTCAAGAAATCAATCTCTGTCGAGGAGATGTAAGAGAGGCTAAATTCTTTTGGTAATCCTAGTATGTAATCTTCAGTACTTAATTTGTGCTCCACAAAGAATGAATTGTACTGTAAAATAAGAAGAGAACACAAAGTCATGTTAGATATGTTACATGATATAAAATAAGAAGAGAAAAGGCCCATGAAATGACTGAAATAACATTTACCTGTACATTAAGCCATATTTGTGGGGGGCGGAGTTCAACAACATCATCAAGCGTGTACATTCCCATGGAGCCATCAAATGTGCTTGGTCGAGAAAAGATGTTCTGGATTACTGAGAGATGATCAAAGGACAGCATGTCAAGTCAGCAAATCTCCAACAGCAAAATGATAATTCAAAATTGTTAGTCCCATCTTATTTCTATCCTGTTTTTTTTTTGGCAAGATGCCATCCATATGGAGCAGAAATAGAGCATGGAAGGTTTGGTTAGAAATTTGTCAGGGTTCTTTTCTGCTTACACGTGACGTTCTGAATCAGCTGGTCCGCGGTGAAATCTAGAGAGAACCAGCCATGGACATCTTCTCCGTGCACCTTATATGTCTTTGCCATCTTGGGGAAGATCTCCGAGACTGTCGTCGAGTTGTCAAGGGTCAACCCTGTTTTGCACATGCCCATGCTGTCCTTTGAGAATTGTAGATCGCAGAAGAGAACAACGTCAGGCAAGCTGGTCGACAAGGCAAACTGGTAGGCAAACTGGCTCGAGTCAGGAAACAAGCCAGAGAATCCTCCTCGAGCTACAACTTGAGGGGGACGACCTGTAGGATGATAGCACGAACATTAGCAGCTTGGCGACATGACGCTGCAATTGCACATCAGAGAGCTTGAATCTTGAAATGGCAGGTAAAACAAATGCTAGAACGCTTGAAAATCCTGATAAGTGTAAGGATAACGACAGAAGAAAAAAAAATAGAAATAGGATACCGCTCAGAGTCTGCCATTTTGGCCCTACTGGAGCCTTCGAAGCAGCATTGGCTCCATGAAGCAGTAAGAGGATCAAAAACATGTGAGGATAGCTTGCTCCCATTTGGTCAGGAGGAGCACCCTGCATTACAGCACTAATTTTGTAAGCTCCGGGAAAACACACGTACAAGAACCATGCTCTACAAGAATGCGACGTAAAGAATAAAGAATTGTCAGCTACTTTTTTTTCGAAAAGAAAAGAGAGCCATCAGGCACTTCAGAAATTCAGACAATAACTTGAAAAAACAAAGAACAGCCATGCATAAACCAAGGAAGTGAGCAGTGAGCAGCAACAAAGAATTAAAAACAAACATCGGAGTAAAAGTCTAATAACATTCAAAGAACACGATTAATTCATTCAGGATGGAAACACCTTACACTGCACGTAAAATTTCAGACAAATCCAAGGTAAAATTAAAATGTAAAGGTTTGATGATAGAAACATACCTCACATGAAACTCCGAGGAGAAAATTGAGAGAAACTGTTCTCCGGCCCCACCGAGGCTAAGGTCTGTAGGCACCCTATATCAAATTGTGGAGAGGAGAGAAAGGAGGAGGTTTCCCGGCAACGAAAAAACTTCTAAATTAGGAGGCACCTGAATAATGGCCACCTTTTAACAAGCTTAATTTAGCGCTCCAACTCACAAAAATAACTTGTTCCATATGCTCCTTTTCCCAAAGGGGAAAAATGAGAGGAGTGAAGCGTCTGCGTACATCTGTCTGGCTGTTTTCATAGGACGGCAGTTTTTAACGTCTCAAGCAGAACCTACCGCTACTTTTTTTGTTGTAACTTATTATCTGTTGTCGTAACAACAACTTTCTTGACCTTCTTGTCGAAGAAACAAAGCAAGCAGTCATTAAAAATAGCATACGTAAAATATTTTCCAAACATGCAACGTCTGGGACTCACCACTTCCCACATTTTTTTACAAAAAAAATTCTTTTGTATGTTGTAACTGCCCTCTTATTAAACATGTACAATCTTGAAGTTAGACTCCATTGAGGGCTGGCATTTGCCCTATTTCTTGTCAGCATGTACAATCTTGAAGTTAGACTCCATTGAGAGTAATCACAATTTTGCGAGGGCTGGCATGGTCACGGTGTTCGCACAACCATATACCCTGGAACAGTTGAGTAAACCAAGTAAGATTTGGGAATCTCAATACAGGCAGTTTGTTAACTAGATGGCTCCTACGAGCAAGGTTTTTCACTAATTACGAACCACCAATGCAAATTAGAAAAACAGAACTAAGCTTGAACATCAGATGATCAATTGTGAAAGGATAAGTGTTTCCCTTACCTGCCATGTGCCCATATTGAGACGTCCATCAGTTATTGGGATCCTGATAAGAGCACAAGATGCAACCTGTTAATTATTACACAATAGATGAAGAACATAATGTTGGGACCAAACAACAAGGGTATACATACGTCAAGGCACAACCAAACATCGACGACTTAATATGTGCTGGCATGTCGTCTGGTCCTGCAATTAGAACATAACTATTACAGTTTCATCACAAAGAGGGCAAAATAAAACAGTGGAGACTGGAAACTTAACTAACCTTCCATAGTGTGCTTCCAAGGAGCATTGTGGCCCTGAGAACCATGAACACATAATGAACCAAGAATTAAATTTTGACCATTTAAATAAGAAGAGAAAAAATTGGGCCACTGACCTCTGGGACAATTCTGTTAAGAAAAGTTTCAGTGTCAGCCTGCACATCAGAGTCATAGTTCTCATTGATGGTCAGGGAAGCGCTTGTGTGCTGCACTGCAGAACAAAAACAATTTCACTACTACTATCAGAATGGTTAAAACCTACTGCCCTTTGGGCTCCTCTCCACATCTGGCGCAAAAAAGTGGACGCGTGTCGCTTGCCGCGAGCTCTGGCCGTTTTGCAAAAACATCCTTTACATTTTAGAAAATTATAGATACATCCATTCGGCTAGGACTGCACAGTACCCACATTTGTAAATTTTTCACGCAGACCCTCAAACTAATAATGCTGCTGTGTTTGCAAAAAAAACCCAAAGAAGACGAAATCTGAATAATGCTGCTGTGTTTGCAAAAAAACCCCGAAACACTTTTTCATTTACGCCCTCCCGTCGCACCCGAACCCTACCCCCTCTCCCTCCTCCCGGCCGCCAGCCACTCTCTCCCTCGCTCTCCTGCTCCCCGCTGCCGCTCTCTCCTCTCTGCCTCCCCGTCGCCGCCGCCACCGCCGCCTCCACTCCCCTTCCCCTCTCCGACTGCTTCCGTCGCACCTCCCGGCAGCCGCTCCTCCTACTCCGCCCCCCTCCCCCGCCGCCCGCTCCCGCAAGATCCAGATCGCTAGCAGGAGGGAGAGAGTTGGTGACGGCGCAGAGGTCCGCGACGGTGGGGTTAGCAAGAGGGAGAGCACCAGCAGGGCGCGGAAGTGGAAGACACGCAGCAAGAGGCAGAGGAAGTGGAGCGGGCCGTGCTAGTGGAAGCAGCGCGTGAGGTTCAGCAGCGCGAGTGGCTTGGGGGAGGCCCGCAGCGCGTCGACCAGCAGTGATGCTGCGACAAGCGGGAGGTGCGTCGCTACGAGGCGCTCGAACCGGTAACCAGACGCGTCGCGGTCGGCGGCGAGGGCGGCGGGCGGCTGCTCATCGCCTGCACGGGCAAGGGCGTGGCGTTCATGGTCGCATCGTCCGACTGCTTCATGGCGGCCGTCGGGCTCCTCGACCCACCCTCTGGCGCGCCGCTGCTGGACGAGCTCGCTGTCGGCCCCGTCCTCCGGCACGCAACTGCTAGGCGAGCTCTCCGTTGGCCTCGGCACCAAGGGGTTCCGCCCCTCGGACCCGCTGCCGCTCATGCAGGTCACGGATTTTGCCTGCGGTGGGTTCGTCGCCGCAAGTTGCTCTTCAGGTGCGCCCTGCTCTCACTTTGCTTTCTCGTCTTCAGTTGTTTGCTAGATCTTGGATAAAAGGTTACTCTTTGTTGTTAATCGTGTCTTGTCGTTTGCTCATTAAAATTACTATTACTTGATAATGGATGGATCATGGAGAGATAAATCGATTTATCTTCTATAATCTTTCGCCTGCTATTGTGTTGCCGTGGTATAGTCTGCTATGTTCTGAATGTTCCTAGCTTTTTAGCCTTCCATGTTCTAAGTTTGCGCCTTCAGATTCAGGCTCTTGGGAACCAGATAGTAGGAAGGTATTAGTATTTCATGTTAGCTGCTGATTTTTGGCTTGAATAGTGATAATTTTCTGGGATTTTGCAGTCACAGGTTATAGTGAAAGCCCAAAGAAGCTTTACAAGAATCCTGAAAGGTAATAGAAAAAAATCCATTCATATATCTATAGGTATCACCTCTCACGCTTCTCCACTGTTATTTGTTTACCTCTAATGTTTGTTTGTTTATTTTAGTCTCATGTTAAAAATATCCTATTTTTTAGTACTCTACCACTCTCCCCGGAATGAAAGAAATGATCAAGGTGATTAGCATGAATGTCTTGGATGTTTTAAAGACAGATCAAATCTTGGTCATTCTGATTTTTTTCACTGTTAACTCCATGAATGCAGTTCGTTCAAAGAAATGATAAGGGCGTCGGAGGAGTACGAGCAACTTCCTCCCTACATGAAGACTCTAGCATCCTGGGAGGTCTGAATTTCTTACCTACTTGGACGCTTGTGTTTCTGCCCATAGAACTTTATGCATGCTGGATATGCATAGTCACAAAATTACAGCATGTGGTTCTTGAAATTAGTAACTTTACTCTCTAAGAAAGTCAATTGAAGACAACTATTCTGCAGCATCTTCCCTTGCTATTTCCCCAAATTATTGCTTTTTTTCTTTATCTTATTGATCCAAAATGGACTTGCGGTGTCGTGATTCATGGGCCATGGCAATAGCTATGTTATCAGTGTCGTCTGCCTCAGAGTTGCCCTGTTTTGTTGCATCAAAAATTGCAGGATGGAATATGTGAATTAAATTCATACTTTGGCAGTAACAATGCATTGAATCAAGATGATACTAGAGCAATAGGGCTTGGTATGTGCAGTTACTTCTCTTCGCCTTTAGATTTGAAAATTTCAAATGTTATAGCACTCTGAACAAAAACTTTTTGTCAGGTTGTTGTTTCATTGCCACATGCTCTTGATGAATTTCTCTGTGGTTGACTGGTTGCTAACATTTGTTGTGTTATGGTAGTTAGCCATGGTTCTTACATGTGACAAAATTACACTCTTTGAGGATTGCAGTCGTGGGTTTCAAATATTGATTTTTGGAAGTATTGTGACATAAGGCTTGAGAATTATTCTTAAATGTGGGGATTTCATCCTAAATTTCTTTAAAAGAACTCCATTAATGCATTTGTGAATGTTGCATATCTTTCTAATACTGAAGTTGAGATGATGCCTTCATGCAACGGCAAAGAAAATTGAGAAAGAAATGAAAGGTGTTGATCTAAATGCTCATGCACCTGTCATCCTTATGTTAGAAAAGACCATTCATTATTTCACATCCCAGGAACAATATGAGTTTGAGGACATATGCACAGTTTAGACTGCCACTGTGCTATATAGAGTACACAACTACCATAATGCACACCCTGCACCTGTAGTTGCATATACTCATTTGTGATCTTTGTGATAGGTTTGGACTTTGGAGTATAATGCCTGTATTATGTCCTCATTGTGCAACAGAAGGCCTCTGGTTTTGTTACTCTTCCTGCTCTCCTATGTTTATTTCTAATTTTCTTCTGTGGTTTCTTAACAGGATGGTAAATTGCCAATAGAAGTTGCTGCATCCAGAGGATGGTCGGTATGGGTTGATATTGTTTTACTTGTAACAAACCCTTTGGAGAAATTTCCAAACCTGAGCATCAAATGCTTAAACAAGAAGCGCACATTCTTACTCTCTAATGTTTATTTGATTCTATTGCTGGATATAATTATTGAAATGGTAGGGCGCCCATCGCGCGCCGAACGTTCTAGTACAATTGACACTTGCTATGCTTGTTGGCTTTGAACATTGATGTCAATAGTGACAAACTGACAACAAAAGCAGTCCACGAGTTGCAATACAAATTAGCCAAACTTCTTGCACGATTACACGGCTACGTTGAATCTCTTCTTTATGCATGTAACACACTGAACCAGCACTGAACTTCTGTGCTATCATGCCACAAATTCAATTAGTTATGCCTAAGCATATATCGCTATCTCTTATGAGTAAGAAACCACACCCAACCTACTGCTACAGGTCATGCCGCAAAAAAAAAAAAGAATGATGATATAGTTGGTAGTTCCAGCTGACTACATGGAGCTCTACCCCCCTACATGCCAACAACACACAACTTTTACATATCAGCACTTCATAAGCGTCCCTAAGACCCCTAAAGTTCTGCTGAATAGACCGAATAAACATAGTGATTTAACTATCACTCTAGCAGGCACATTTGAGGCCACTAAATTAGTAATTTTTAATGTAGTGTAATAAAAGTTCAATCGTTCCTGTCTCTCATGCACCCTGTTGGGTTCTACAGAAAACTATCTAGATCAACGCTGCAACTGACCAGCAAGAAAAGGTGAACAAGGAAACGCCTAGAAATTGCATAAGTAGGGGCGTCTCACATACGGAAGAAATGAGCGAGCCCGCACTTGAACCCGGACAGGTCGCCCTCGATCTCCCTCAGAATCTGCAGCACCCGGAGCAAGGGAATCTCAGTACCAAGGACCACGCGCTGCGAGGACGAGAAGCCGAGGGTGAGAGAGAGCTGGCGGGACCTTGGGGGTGATGAGGTGGCAGCCGCGGCGCTGCGCGGGGATGACGACGGTCTTCTGGGCCCACATGGCGGCCATGGGATTGGGCGCGACGGGGGCGGCGGCGGCGGCGGCGCCCGTGCTGAGGCGGTGTTGAGGGGCTGAGGACGCTCGCGGCGGCACGGGGGAGGAGGGGGCGTCGGGCGTGGGGGCAATCCCGGCGTGGGCTTGTGGCCGCGTGTTGCGCTTGCTGCGGCTGGCGGCTGCGGCGGAGCAAGGGCGACACGGATTCGCGGCCGTCAGATGGAAGGAGAACGGCCGCGTGGCTCCCAACCCACTGATACAAACTGCAGTTTCGCCATTCTCTTTCTCTTTTTTTTTTCTTTTTCTTTAACAGTCAGTTTCATCATTTTCCGATCTCCACGGTTCGAGTATCAACTTAAGTCAATTTTACTTTAAAATCATACGAGGAATATTGTGATGTCGCTACCATGGTAATGGTAATATAATTACCTGAAGTCCCATAAACTTCTTTTGCTATATTTAATAGATCTAATTAATACTAGTAATAGTTTCCACATTTCTCATATTTTGACCTCATCTGAATTGTCTATATTAGTTCTTCACTTTGGTGTTTGCAGATACAAAATATATGTGGGGCACAATTTAGGCAAACAGGTTTACAAAATGTAAAGTGTCAATGTCAACTCATTATCAATATGTAATATATGACTGTCCTAGATTCGACTCCACGTGGGAACGAATATTTTAGAATTTAATGACGTTGTGTTTTTAGTGATAGTCGATGTTCCCGTCAACACAAGACGTCTATGGTAATTTCGTCAATCTCGAAGATTTATCAATTTAATATTCGAATATGCTCATAAGGAATGGGAGGAGTATATTGATTTCACTTTTTTTTTTCTTATCACCATCATAAAATTAACTCAAGGCAAATACATAAGTAAAAAGTATCTTTGTAAAATAAGCCCAATTTTATGGTCTAACTGTCTAAGTACCTCAAAGACATGGTAAAAAATCACATCTTTTAGGCTTTGTTTTGTAAGGTTTTGGTATAGCAAGGATCGTATACATATTCCGAAATAATTTTTTCTTACCTATTTTATAGCAATTCCAACAGATTGATTTTTCCCTTTCCCATTTCCACCTTTTCTCAATATAGGGGATTGATGTGAAAAAATCCATTCCAATAGATTGATTTTCCATCTTCCTTTCCCTTTTATTTTTTTCAATCTCCAATATTATCTCTCCAATCCCCAATAGAAAGGAGAGAAAACAAGTCTCCCTTTTCTGTCCCTTTCCCATCTGCTTGCTGCTGGCGTCAAGGCCGCACGCCCCCTGCTGTGCTGCGATGGATGAGCTTGCTCTGTGCGTTCCTGCCGACGTGCTTGCCAGCTGCTCTGCTTGCTTGCTGCACGAGAGCACCATTGCTTGCCGCCGGCCGCTGTGTGGACAGAACCTGGCCTGATTCTTGTGTCACGTGCACGTGCCCCTGTTTGACTTTTCTGCCTGGACAGACGAGGCGGCGGCGGCGACAAGGGAGCAGACGAGGGCGCCGTCGGTGGCTCACCCTGCTCGCCGACGGACGGGGAAAGGAACACGAGGGGAAGGGAGGGGAAAGAAAGTGAAGAAGATGTGACAATGACAAGTTGACTCCACGTGACAGGAGGGGGAAAGGGGAAAGGAAAAAATCTAGCTGCTTGAGCACTTCTCTCCTATAAGTTAAAACTTAGAAAGGGAATTTTCCTATATGGTGAGAAAAGAAAAAAAAGAGAAAATCAAGCGGTTGGAGTTGCTCTTACAATGTATGAGATTCGTACAACCGTTTCTTCTGTCAGAATTACTCACTCTGTTCGCTGCATCTAGCCAACATTATTTTTTTCTCACACCAAACCAGCACCAGCCAGCAGCCACCAACCAACCAGCAGTACTTTTTTCTCATAATAAATTAGCACCAACCATTAGCCACAACACAGCGAACAAAGTGACTCTCTTCTTCCTACGTTAGAGAGCGCACAAGCACCAGATGGGCAAAGAGCTTGCGTTTGCAAGGGAGGCTGATGACGTGTCTGACTTACTGTTCGCCTTGGTGGAAGGAAGATATTTTTTTATTTCAAACATACACTGTGTTTTTCTTCCAAACCATACACTCTTTCTTGAATCCATTTAACCCACTGTGTTCATGAGAATTAATCTAACAAAATAAGATCTAATGTGAATATGTTCTATATTTTAAAATCTAACATTTTTGGTGAACTACCTTAACTTTTTTAACATGCTACTTCAACATTTTCATATCAAATGTTGAACTGGTTTGCTAGAGATGTTAAACTTGGTTGAAAGAAATGCTGAATCTAAAATATAAAATGTTGAGTATATTAATTTAAAAGTTTGAGTATATTAATTTGATACTTTGAATGTATTAGATTTTTTTGAAAATAACAACTGTTACTCAGGTCTTATTTAGATGTATAAAAGTGAATCTGTAAAGTACTATAGCACTTTCGTTTATATTTAGTAATTATTATTGTCCTGCCATGGGTTAACTAGGCACAAAAAATTCATCTCGCAAATTATAGACAAATTGTGTAATTAATTATTTTATTTAGGTATATTTAATATTTCATGCATGCGTTCAAAAATTTGATGTGATGTAGAATCTTGTTAAATTTTGGAATTTTGAAGGGAACTAAATAAGGGTTCAGATATGAAAATGTTGAAGTAAATATACTGCATGTTGCCTGCCATCCTATGCCGCTGGGCTTCTGTTGTCCTCGCTTATTGGGCTGTGGTGGGCTGATTACCATCGCACGGAAGACACAGCAAAATAACAAATTTAGATAGGGACGCCTTTGGTAGCGCCCAGGAAAATAACAAATTTAGATAGGGAGCTTTGTGCAACAGGTCAGAGAAGGGACAGCATCGCCATCGCCAATTCGCCATCGCAAAATGCAGGCGCTGCTACTCCCCGCGCGGCCCGCGCCGCCGCCGGCGGCGGCGGCGGTGATGCCGTCCGCGTATGCGTCGCAGGCCCGCTGCTCTCTACTCGGCGCCGCCGGTCGCCTCAGCTTGGGGGTCCGCGGATGCGCCCGGCGGCCCCGCACAGTGGCGGCGGCGCCGTCCTCGTCCTCGTCCTCGCCGGGACCACTCTACCCGACGCCTCCACCCACCGAGCAGGAGGTGGAGCGGGTGAAGCTCGAGCAGGTGCTTGGCTAGTTCCTAACCTTCCTCTGATCTATCGATTCAACGGCCCGAGCTGTGCTCCGTGGATGGAGTAGGGTTTATGTGTCGGTTTAATTGAGGAATTGTGTGCTTACTGGCAACCTTAGTGAGATTTTGATGCTCAAATCGTCAAGAATTGTAGTCAGTTGAATCACGTAGATGGTTTCTTGTTTAAGGAAATGCACTTGGCAGGATGGATTTTTGGGCACGGGAAGCTGTGCGTGTATGTTTCTCATGTAGAGGAATTGTTACAAGGATAAGGAATGCAAACAAAATTCTAGGGAGCTAGTTAAGGGTAGTACATCTTTGTTGGTAGTTCAGTAGTGACCATTCTCCACTCTCCAGGATTTGTTATTAGAGAATCCATCATTGCTCATCAGCAGTTTTGAAAGTGTGCCTATTTCTGGTTGGAACTTTTCTTTCAGCAGTTGCCCTTCCCGATTGAAGAGGCATCTGATTATAAAATATACTTTTTGTCTGAAGGAATGCTTGTAGTCCAGATCCATGCTCTTATTAGGACTTCATGATTCATACCTTCTGGTACTGATGCATCTGTTTAAATAACTTACATGAAAAACATAGTTGTAACTCCCATTCTTTAACAAACTGTCGTTGTTCTATTACAATGTGCTGGTTAACCTGTGCAAGCTTTTAGTTTGAATTATGTTGTACTTTTACATGGTGATGTGATTAAATTGGTTATGTGTTCTCTGGCTCATCTCTATGTGAGTATATGGTCTAGAACATGCACTATGATTCTGAAACATTGGTCTTTCTCTGATTCTTTTCTATGGACTGAATGGACAGGTTATGAGGAGACTAGAGAAAACAGCAAGGTATTTCAAGAATTTGGGTACCTTTGGGTTCTGGTCCCAGTTGGTGTGCACAATTGTTTCTGCTGGAATTTTGTCCTTCTCTACTGTTGTGACTGGGAAGGTGACTGCACCCTTTACATTCTACGCAACTGCTGCTGGTATTGCTGCTGCTTTTATTTCAGTCTTCTGGTCATTTGGTTATATTCGTCTCTCTGAAAGACTTAGAAGAACAGCAAAAGAACCTGATAAGGTACTCTTTTCTTCTCAACTGTTACCTACGTCGTACATTGTTAGCAACATCA
This sequence comes from Panicum virgatum, assembly GCF_016808335.1. NCBI lineage: Eukaryota > Viridiplantae > Streptophyta > Magnoliopsida > Poales > Poaceae > Panicum > Panicum virgatum. Next base: position 6,906,876 of record NC_053145.1, read on the forward strand.
TACAAAAAAACTAGTTCACATGAAAGAACCACATTGCATCTCCTTTCACACTAGCTTTGACTCATCTCTTATCTTTTACCTGCCTACTGGAATTCCTGCTGCTGTCATTTGATAACTGAACTGGTGTTTTCACATCATGTTATTCATCACAAAGATGACTTGTAGCTAGCTACTTTTATCAGATTTTGTATTTTAGATAACTTTGCACAGCAAGCTTGATATGCTTCTTCTGATATGTTTTTGAAATTTGAAATGGAACTGTGAATTGCTTCCCAGGCTCCTCCACGCGCCGATGTTGTTAAGAGTCTAAAAAATGGCATTGTGCTTAATATTCTCGGGATGGGTGCTACTGTTCTGGGGATGCAGGCAACTGTTGGTGCTTTGGTAGCAAAAGCTCTCACAACCTCTTCAGTACCCTATTATCAGGCTAGCCAAAGCCCCGTTTTGGCTCTGGATGTTTTCCTAGTCCAGGTACTTGCTTGTTCACTAATTTTACCATTTTGCATGAATCATCATATCATCAAATTCGCACCTGTAATAATCAGTCTGTTGGTGCTATTCTCTTTTTTTCAGCATTACCTTAAGCAGCATTGTGACCTTGATTTCCTTACTACGACACTTCATTTTACCTGAAAGACATACTTCTGTAGAGCTCCACTAAATGTTTGGGGGTACTGCAATCGCATTTCCAATATACACCATGTTATCACTTTCTTCAGAGTATTTGTTTCTCCAGCTACATTCATGTACCAATCCCTTACTCTACATAACATAGTAGATAGTACCAGGGCCACGGGTGAATGGCATCCTCACGTCTAGAATGACACCAAATTAATTCAGCCTGCAGCCTTACGATGTAAATATCTGTAGGTTTCAGAAATTAGAATCCTGCAGGCATCACCTATTCAATATCAGTAATCATACTAGAAATTGTTAAGCAGCACAAAGAGCTGTAAAGGTATAAATGTTTGCATCAATAACAGACCATCTATGTTTGTCATTACAACAGTCACATTACTGCGCTGCTGCTACTAAACTTTGTCATTTGTGACCACGAGCAGGCCTCGGCGAACACCATCCTGTCGCACTTCCTGGGGCTAGCGAGCTCCCTGGAGCTGCTGCGCTCGGTGTCACTGCCGCCCCCAGCAGAAGCCGCCCCAGCCCCTGCGGCTGCCCCTGCACGGGCCTGAAGTGAAGCCGAAGTAAGAAAGGCCTGCATTCCTGTGCTAGGCACCTGTTGTTCCGGATCTGTATGTAGAAGAACAAGCATTGCTAGGGTTGACACACCGATGCTTTTGCGTTAATTAACGGTACACCAACGTGTGTTTGCATAATCCCCGCCGAGTGTGAGCCAGCGTTCGCATGAGCATCTGCTGATTGCATGTGGAAGTGGAACAAGTCGACTCCTTTTCAGGGAAAAGAAAAGAAACGAAGTGATCGGCTCGTTGGTGATCACTGTACCTGTCTTAGCTGGTCTCAACTCGGAGCGGTGTCCAAGAGTCGAGTTAGAAAAGGCTGTCGGGCCTCGCGATGGCGAACGCTGCTCCCGACCCTCCTCCGGCGCCGCGGCGCGCACGGCGGAGGGAGCACCGCGGCTCTTCACAGCCCCCTTGCCCGTGCCGCTGCCCGTGACCGTGCCGGCAGCCCGGCACGGGAGGCGGTTTCGGCCATCCAGGCAGCCAGTGATGCTCGCGTACAGGTTCGCGCTCCTCTTCCTTTCTCACCCCGTCCGTGGCACGGTGGCAGGCTGGCAGCCCCGCGCCGCGTCCTCCCCGTTGTCCGCTTGCGGGGTGCCGCTGGAATCCGACGACCGCGAGGCCCGCGTGCGGCCAGCCTCGCCCTCGCCCCCGCTCGCACGCGCAACACATTATCCCAACTTCCCAACCCCATCTCATCGCCACCTATCAGAGTGCTGCGCTGCGCAGCGTCTCCCTGACTGACCGAGTCCGCGCCAACCGTATTCATGCCTTGTTTAGTTGCATAAAAGATAAGCTGTAAAGTACTGTAGTATTTTTGTTTGTATTTGATAATTATTGTCCGGTCATGAATTAATTAGATTTAAAAGATTCGTCTTGCAAATTACAGACAAATTATATAATTAATTATTTTGTTTAGCTACATTTAATATTTTATGTATATGTTTAAAGACTTAATGTGATGAGAAATTTTGTAAAATTTAGGAATTTTGAAGTGAACTAACAAGAGCTCACTCGCGCGGCGGCACTGGCACTGTGGCGGTGCCCGTGGCCGACGGCTGGCCCGCCGCCAGCACTCGCAGCTCCGTCCATCCCACGCGCGCGCGAGCGCCGAACCAACCGCGGCCAGCCTGGACGCCTGCCCGCGGCGGACAGCCGGACACGAACACGCTCGCTGGCTCGCTCCCACGACACACGCCTCCAAAAGAAAGATCGTCGGAGATGTCCCGGGTCCCCGCGCGGCGGGGCACGGCGGATGGGCGCGCCTACGTGGTACTCGCGCACGCGCTCCGTACGCCGGTCGGTCCTGGGCTTGGCGGGCGCTCGCGCCTAAACAAGAGCCGCACGGCCGTTTGGTGCGCGGGCAGGCGGCGCGATCCGGGGACTCGCGGTCGCGCGCGGCGTGGAGCGGCGCCTCCGCTCAGGAAGCGCGGGAGCGAGCCCTCCAGTCCGGCGATAAACAAACGCGCGCGCCGCGGGGCCCAGGCCAGGATCGGGAGGGGAAGCTGCTGGGAAGCTGCGCGCGTAACCGAAACGGGTTTTGGGGGGGGGGGGGGGGGGGGGGTTGGGTGGCCTGGTCTCGCCGTGGATCTTGCCTCCCTCTACTCTACAATTTCTAATTCGCGAACGGGATCTTGGCCCGGGCGCATGGGACAGTGCGGTACAGTACCGGCCGGTGTCGGTGCGGTGGGAGGCCGTTAAAGCCGCGCCAGCCAGCCTGGCCCTGCCGCCCCTCCCCCCAGATCCACCACGTCCTCCCTCCGATGCGGATGCGGATGCCCTACGCCTGCCCCCTGCCGCCTCCTCTGACTTCCGCCCCTCTCCACAGACCACTGCTTTTTATTTTTTTTAAAGTACTCAGGAGCACTAAGAAGTCATCTAAAAATTTTGTACGCTCACATTAACCTAACTTAACGTAGACAAAACTGTCCGAGTAGTCTCGGAACATATCATACTGAGATACTCACGCTACACACGCACACACGCACGCCTCAGCACTCATGGGAAAATCCCGCGCGGGATCGGTGGCCTCTACACTGGAGCGCGCACCGCCCGAGCTACGGCTCGGTCCCAAACCACTGCTTTTCATCGAGGCCGTTCGAGGGCCAGCCGCGGCGCCTGTCGTCTTCCGCCCGCCACCCGCGACGTGTCGGGCCCGGTCGCTCCCTCCCGCGCGTACGTGGAGCTCGCGTGTGGACTCACCGGCGTGCGTTGCACCTGCACGCGATCCGGGCGGGGCTTTGCTTCGCTGTGCTGCGCGGCTGCTGCTCCCCGGGGAGGTGGACGTGGCGGTGGCGGTGGCGGCGGCGGTGCTGGTGGTTGCCGCGGATGGGCGCCGGACTCGGTGGAGTCAATGCTTTGCCCCCCGTACGACGCCGCAGCCTCCTCCTCCATCGCTGCTCGTCTCCGGCTGGGGCGCGCCGCTGCTACCCGGACGGTTGCACGTACTCTAACCGTATTACTATCTTTTCTCCGACCGACGAGGCCGTAAAAAGCCTTTTCTACCCGTACGACCGACGGAAAAAAAAAACGCTTCATAGCTGCTGCTTTCATCATCGCATCGTCAAAGTCACTGTACTCGGCTAACCAACACGAACATGGCTACGTAGTGCATCCAGCGCGGTGACGGTAACAGTTAGCAGTAACCGCGGCTCTGTCACGGCGATCCGATGACCCAACGGCCGGTAACAATCGAGCACGTTGCTTTGCTCTCCACCCAATCACCCGGCCGGGGCCACCAGCAGTGGCTGCCAGCTCCCGGCCGTACGGGTACGACCCGCCCGTGGCGGGTCAGACCGAGGCAGCAGCAGCAGCGAGCGGCGAGCGCACGTACTCGCGGACACCTGGGCCGCGGGAGCTGAGCTGTACCCATAACTGCCATGCCCCCGCTCCCTCCACGAAATCGCGCCGGTTTTATTGCCCCCACCCCCACCACCCTCGAGAGATTGCGCTCCAGCCTGGCCCGGCCCCACCACCCGCAAACCGCCGCGCCCTCCCCTATCTTCCCCTGTCGCCTTCCGCCACAACCCCCGCAACCCGCTTCTCCCACGTGATCCCTCACTGACCAGTGGGGCCAATACTAAGTGGCCCAAAGCTGTCAGTTGAGGAGGGGGTGCCGCGGGTCGCGGGAGGGAGGCCACGAGCCCCACCCAAACCGTCGCGCACAGCGGTCGTACTGTCCGGCTTGTACACATGTACGGGCGTGGCGGGGCCCGCGGCGGGGAGGGAGGGAGGGCGTGGGGCGGACGCCGGCGACTCGCCTTCAATTCGGCGGGATGGGCCGCGGGTCGGGTACACACTGCCGCTGCGATGCGGCTTGCATGCATGCATGATTCGATTCCAGCTCCAAGGGGGATGGATTGGACGGGCGGATGGGGTTGGATTGGATGGATGCCAACTCCCGGCCACCGGATAACCACATCGCCACTCCCTCCCTCGTGATTCACGCTACGCTATTTCATCCTACGAGAAAATATTCTATGCATGAAATAGTAAAAAAATTAATTTGTAAAATCTTTTCATTAATGGGTGTAATTTTTCGCGACGAATCTAAAGACGGCAATTAATTGATGATTTGCTACAGTGATGCTACAGTGATCATCCTCTAATCGGGCGGTCAAAAACCTCATTAGATTCTTCAGAGTCACTGGCGCGGGGGTTTTGAAGTTGGTTTTGTAATCTGGCTTTGTTTGACACTGTAATTAGCAGTCAAAGTATCATTATTCACTAGCACAGCACAAACCAAATGGGATCTGTCGGTCTGCTTCCTATTTTCATGGCACGCCATTTTTTGCTTTTGTTGCTCATAAAATTCAATACTAACAGGAGAACATTATGCAAATGGAAGAAAAATACCCATTTTAACGCTATGGTAGCACTCTGATCTGAATGGCCCTAAACACGAACAGTTCCTTGTTAAATTTCAATAGGATTTCTTTTTGTTGCTTTCATAGTTTTTTAGATAAAATCTGTTTTTCAACTCTGAACTATCACAGTCGTCCGATTTTTAACCCCAAACTCTAAAACCAGACATGCTCCGCCAGGGAACTATCGATACCGTACCAGGGAACGGGAACTATCGATATCGTACCAGGGAACGGGAACTATCCATACCGTGCAGATTACCCCCACTGCCGAAACTAGCCCGGTTTTGGGCTGATGTGGCAACAAAGGGCGGTTTCATCAGACACGTGGCAGTGAGCCCATATGCCAGAGCCGCGCACCTGCTCCGCTCCACTTGCCGCGCTGGAGTGCTGCCTGCTCCGCCGCGCCGACGAGAAGGGGCCCGAGCCGCCGCCTGCCGCGTCATAGCACCGCCCGCGCCACTCCACCAGCCACGCCCGCGCCTGCAACACACCGCTTCGCACCGCCGCCGCGCCGCGCTGCCACCTGCCGCATGAGGGCCCGCACCCGTGCCGCCGCACCCACGCCCGCACCGCTCCGCCACGCCGATGAGCCGGGGCCAGAGCCACCGCCTGACGCGCCATAGCGCCACTTCGTACCGCAGCATGGCCTCGCCCTCCGCGCCGCGGTGGCCCTGCCTCGGGGCCCGCCATGGCCGCCGACCCCGCTGCCGTCGCCATCCTCGGCGTGAACTCTTTGGCCCCGCTCTTGATCGAGTCTGGCACGCTCGAATCAAGGTTCGCAGTGCTCGAATTGAGGTCGACAGTGTTCAAATTGAGTGCGACATGCTCAAATCGTGATCCGCAGTGCTCGAATCGAGTCCGGCGCCATTGAATTGAGGTGTGGGCTAGCGACGGGTGGGCAGGAGCTCCGCCGGGCTCGAACGTAGCCACCGCAAGCTTCTCCAGGTACTCAGCCGAGGAGACGCCCTTGAATGCCAGGCCGCTTCGCGAGCTGCTCCCACGCCTTCCACATCGACTGCCTTCAGCGGTGGTGGACAGCGGCGGCCTCGTCGTTGACGCGCCGGTCTTCTCCGGCAACGAGACCAACGCGCCGGGGGCGGTGGCAACAGCCGGCCCAACAGGAAGCGGAAGGCCGCCGAGCCATCCTCCGTGCCGGCACAGGAGAGCACCTTGTGCAGCCTCCTGGGCCCTGGCGACTGGCGTCCACGGCGGGCGAGGGCGGCATGCAGATAGCCTTCAGCACGAGCGCTCAGGCTCCCGGTGGCGCCAGGAGGGCGAAGCCGTCGCTGAGCTGCAGCGAGTCGTCGAGCATCAGATTCGACGACGGGAACGGTGGCGTGGACGACCCCATGTATGAGCCGGACACGAAAGTGCTGGAGCAGGGAGTACCGCCTGCCGTCGCCCGCCGACGCCGATGAAGAGCTGGCTCTCGTGCCGGCCGCGGGCCGCGGCGGGAATGGCTCGGCGGCCCGCGTGCCGGCGGCGGCCAGGCGTGGCGGAGCTGGCCCGCGCACCGGAGACGGCCGAGCGCGGCGGCCAGATCCGGCCACCGCCGCCGCCTCCTTGCCACGCGGAGGGGCACGCGGAGCTCCGCCATGGCGGCGCGGAGACGTGCGGCGGCGGCCATGATGGGGGAGGAGGCTGAAGCACCCCGACCCAAAGATTAAGGCTAAACCATGTATTAATTACCGAATAAAGTCTCCGGCATAATACATGTTACATCAAGTGGAGTCCAGAGTCATACAGAGCTTTATTTAACACGTACACGAGGAGGAGTAAAGTGATAACACAAAGCTACACAGAACAATCATAGAATAACAACTAGCATAACGACATGCAGGACTAGCTCTTCATCCATCACGGCTCCACTCGAAAAGCTTGGGTACGGACACGATCTACTCGCAGTCTTCCGGCACAAAGTCAGGATCCTCTGGAGAAAATCAACAGGGGTGAGTACAAAAGTACTCAGCAAGCTCCAGCTCACCCTACGGGAGGGGAATGACATGCACGACGCACATTAAGCACAATGCATTAGCAATGCAACTAATGGTATGCAACCCTTCCCGACACAACCCACAGTAGGTAGCTCACTAGTTGTCAGGACCACACCGTAGCCTGTCCATACCATGGACACGGACCATTCGAATGGATTATACACTCTGCAGAGGTCGTACACTGTACCCACACGCTCGACTGCCCGAACGGACAACCGACATAGCCGACACCCAGTCGTGGTCTCGCCCCAGCCCGGCCGCACAAACCCTCGGGCCCCAACCCCAATGGTCTATACCCGTAAACCATCCCTGCGACCGTCAGGCTAACCAGTGGGATTAGGCTTAGTCCAGCCCATACCGGAACCTGTGGTCGTACTAAAGTAAGCTAGGTGAGATGTCAAAACAACTCGGTCCTTATGGTTCACCAGGGCAGCAACCATCCCTCAATATATCAACTCGAGCCTACCACCACGGTAGCACTCACCTGCCAGTCTACCACCACGGTAGCGCCGGCTCCAGCATACCCAGCTGCTCTAGCCTCAGCCAAATCCCTTCATATCCTAGTCTCAACTCTGGATATGCATAACTATTCATATGCATGTATGAGCACACTCAATCACTCAAGTACCGGTATATGTAATCGATCCTAAACAAGGGCTACAACTAGACGTCCTCACATGGATGCAACCGCTCACGTAGGGGTCGATGAAACTTGCCTTCACTTACGTACGCGTCGGCGGCGGCGGCTTCCTGCTCGCGGTACGGGTCTTCTGGCTCCTTGGCAGGCTCCTCCTCGGTCACTCCGTGATCTACGGGTGAAAACGGCACAACCGGCAAACAAATACAAGCAAACAATAAGCTCAAATGGAGATGAAAATGGGAGGAATAGATAGTATAAGATTTGAGTAGAGTTTAGAAAAAGAGTAACGTGAAAAGGAGTTGATATGAAGGAGATATTGAGTTTACAGTATTGGTCGGTATTTAATTCCGATAATAGAATGATTTGGATTAAGTGCGCACGGCCTAGTGGGTGTTTTGGGCCTTTATTAATGTTGTGGAGTTAATGGTCGAGGAGCTACCTGCCATCTCACCTTGGCGCGGAACAGCTCGAGGAAGAGGGTCAACTGTTGGAGCTTCGTCTCGTGAGTGAGCTGGGCTCGTGAGGAGTGGTTCAGCTAGCGGAGCGAAGCGGCTCGGTGTGCTTGGGCTGGTGACGGGGCTCGTCACGGCCTTGCTCCTTTTATAGGCGAGGAGAGCAGCAGCGGCGTCGCGCAAGGACGGGCGACGGCTTGGGCTGCGGCAGCTCGTCGTCAACGCGAACAGTGGCAGCGCTGAAGGCGCGAGCGTCGAGGCGGCAAAGCCGGCGAGGACGCTGCAGCGGCGTGGGCGAGGTGGGGACACGGGGGTGGGCGGCACGGCGTGGTGCCGGCGACAGTGCACGGTCCCATCGTGGGGCCAGCGTGTCGCGCGTGCGCGAGCGAGAGCGAGCGGGTGAGGACGGCAAAAGGGGGGGCGTCGGCTTCCAGGAAATGGAGTGAGTGCTGCCATGACGGGTCATTTCAAGGTCAATGGTGTGGGTACTCTGTGGCTTCCAAGGGATGATGAAGTTATGGCGCAGGAGGTAGGCGATGCCATGATTATCTGGGAATTATGGCGTGGTACGTTGCCGTCGAGGTGTGAGTAATAGCGAGTAGGTGCTGCCATCGGTTGACTGTGAGTTATGGCGTGGTACGGTAACTCGGGAGGCTTCTATGGAAAGAGACGAGATGATTTTTGTCGTAGGTGCAAGCATGCGTATGCTGGTTATTGAAGGGAACGAATGTACTAACGCAAGGCAAGAGTATAAAATAGTTTGCCTAGTAATTATGTAATACCTTATATGACGTTAGTATTATTTTACGTTACTAGTTTAATTGCAACATAAGTTTTATTTTAGTGATTGTTGGAAATTGAGGTGGCCCTACTAAGTTGAGGATCTACACCAACTCACTTCAGAGTCGGTCAGCTTCTAGGTACTTAGTGTACCGGGTCCTTTTTGACGGCAGAGCCGCCTTTTGCTTCCGGGAGGCAGAGCCTACCAACAGATGAAGCTGGCTTCCGGGTGGCAGAGCCAACCTTCGATGAAGCCCAGACCCTTTTGTGATCCCGGGTGACAGAGCCAACCTTCGATGGATCACAACTTATACACTAAGTACTAAGCTTAACCGGGAGACTAACACTTATAAAGACACTTACCTTATTGGAGCAACAAAGTTACAAAGAAACACACACCTTGTGGTGGCTAACCTAGCACACTCTACCTATGCTCACTTCTACCATGCCCTTGGATGTGTGTGGGATGGAGTGGAGTAGTATGGCATGGCAAGGGGTGGCACCCTCCTTATATAGGCACACATACCCTCTTGGATGAGTGACACATGTCACACTCTAGGAAGTTTCCTACAAATATCTATTTCTAGAAAATTCTAAATTTTACCATGACAAGAAAATATCCAAACTTCATGTCTTATGATTCTTGTGGAGCATTCTAGAACCTTATCATGGTAAACAAAATTATGCCATGGTTTATTCTTATTTTTATAGAACCTTTTAGAAGTTTGCATTGTATATTTCAACACTCCCCCTTAATCGTAATGAAAACTGGGATGTTACAAACCTACCCCACTTAGGTTGAATCTCGTCCCTGAGATTCAGCTTCACTACTAAAGAGACTGGGGAACTCGGCTCGGAGCGCGTCTTCTCTCTCCCAAGTTGCTTCTGCTTCCGAATGCCTGCTCCACTGAACTCGGCAAATCCTGACTTCCGAGTTGCGGGTTCTTCGTGTCACAGTGTCCATAATTTTTACTTGTACCTCTTGATATCTGAGGTCATCCTGCAAGTCGATTGTCTCTGGGACCACTTGTTCTTCTGGTACTCACAGACACTTTCTGAGTTGGGACACATGGAATACATCGTGTACATTTGACATCTCTGCTGGCAACTGAAGCTTATAGGCTACCGCTCCCACTTTCTTGATAATTGGGAAAGGTCCAATGTAACGTGGAGCCAACTTTCCTCGTACCTGGAATCTGCGTGTGCCGCGAATTGAGGAAACTTTAAGGTACACATAGTCTCCAACTTCGAAGCTGAGAGTACGTCTTCTTTTATCGGCATAACTTTTCTGGCGGGATTGAATTGCCTTTAGATTCTCTCTGATTTCTGCTATCTTGTCTTCTGCTTCTTTAATAAAATCTGGGCCCTCAATAATGTGGTCACCGACTTCGGTCCACATGAGAGGTGTGCGACACTTCCTCCCGTAGAGGGCTTCAAACGGCGACATCTTCAAACTGGACTGGTAGCTGTTGTTGTAAGAGAACTCCGCATATGGTAAACTGTCTTCCCAATTTTTGCCATAAGTAAGAACACAGGCTCTTAGCATGTCTTCAAGGATCTGATTAATTCTTTCAGTCTGGCCATCAGTCTGAGGATGATAGGCTGAATTGAAGTGCAACTTTGTACCAATTGCTTCATGTAACCTGCTCCAGAATCTCAAAGTGAACTGGGTGCCTCTATCTGACACAATCCTCTTAGGTACTCCATGCAACTTCACAATACGCTCAATATATAACTTGGCTAATTTATCACCTCCATAATTGGTATGCACTGGGATGAAGTGTGCCACTTTAGTGGGTCGATCGACAATTACCCAAACTGAGTCATGACCGCTCTGGGTTCTTGGTAGGCCGGTGATAAAATCCATACTAACTTCATCCCATTTCCATACTCTAATCGACAATGGCTGAAGTAATCCACTGGGCTTCTGGTGCTCTGCCTTAACCCTTTTGCACACATCACAATGAGCGACGAATCGAGCGATATCCCCCTTCATACCATTCCACCAATACTTATCCTTAAGGTCCAAGTACATTTTCGTAGTGCCGGGGTGAATGGAATAAGTGGAGTTATGGGCTTCATCCAAGATGGTCCTGCGACTTGCTTAGGCACACATAATCTTTTCTTGAACCACAAGACTCCATCCTTATCTATCCTGAAATCTGGGGCTTTGCCTTCACTGTTGCGATCTTTAATCCATACCAATCTTTCATCCTCCATCTGAGCTTCCTTGATCTGGTCATCCAGGATGGGATGAACACTAAGATTGTGGTTGCAGGAGCGGCGTATAACCCTTAGGTTCAACTTCCTCATTTCATCACTCAGCTCTGGGGCTTGCGTAACTAGGTGATGGCAATACGCTTTATGACTGAGCGCATCAGCCACCACATTAGCCTTTCCAGGGTGGTAATGAATTTCCAAATCATAGTCTTTGATCAACTCCAACCATTTTCTCTGTCTAAGGTTGAGGTCTGACTGGGTGAAAATGTACTTCAGGCTCTTATGATCCGTATAGATTTCACACTTGTTCCCGATCAGATAATGTCTCCAAATCTTGAGGGAATGCACCACTGCGGCTAATTCCAAGTCATGAGTGGGGTAGTTCTCCTCATGTGTTCTCAACTGTCTTGAGGCATAAGCTACAACTCTTCCTTTTTGCATAAGCACACAACCCAATCCTTGTCAGGATGCGTCGCAATAAACAACAAGACTCTTCAGATTATCTGGCAAGACTAGCACTGGGGCAGAAGTTAGTCGCCTCTTCAACTCTTGAAAGCTTTGCTCGCAAGCTTCAGACCAGACAAACTTCGTGTCCTTCCGGAGCTACTCAGTCATAGGCCGGGCTATCTTAGAGAAAACTTCGATGAATCTCCGGTAATATCTGGCTAATTCCAAGAAACTCCTGATTTCCGAGGCCAAGGTTGGTTGCTTCCATTCTGATACTGCCTTGACCTTTTCCGAGCCCACTTCAACACCTTCAGCTGTTAAGACATGACCCAGAAAATTGACTCTCTGCAACCAGAATTCACACTTACTAAACTTGGCATACAACTGGTGTTTTCTGAGCTTTCCCAGCACAACTCTGAGATGTTGTCCATGCTCCTCAGCACTCTTAGAGTAGATCAGTATGTCATCTATGAATACCACGACAAACCGATCTAACACCTCCATAAACACCCTATTCATGAGGGTCATGAAAAAGGCAGGGGCATTAGTCAGACCAAAAGGCATCACTGTGAATTCATACTGGCCATAACGGGTCCTGAAGGTTGTCTTAGAGATGTCCTCTTGTCACACTCTGAGCTAATGATAACCTGACCTCAGATCTATCTTGGAGAAGAACTTAGCTCCCTTCAGCTGATCAAACGGGTCATCAATCCGAGGCAGAGGGTACTTGTTCTTGATGGTGACTGCATTCAGATCACGGTAGTCCACACAAAGTCTCATGCTTCCATCTTTCTTCTTCACAAAGAGCACTGGGGCTCCCCACGGAGAAGCAGCAGGTCTAATAAATCCCTTTTGTTGAAGCTCCTCAAGCTGCTTCTTCAACTCGGCAAGCTCTGGGGCTGCTAACCGATAGGCATTCTTTGCTATAGGCTTGGTTCCAGGGACTAAGTCAATAGTGAACTCTACATCTCTTTCTAGAGGCATACCGGGTAATTCATCTAGAAACACATTTGCGAACTCCCGAACTACTGGCACATCTTCTGGGGATTCTGCTTGGATGTGGTTCACCATGGAGTCTGACAGGCTAGGCTGGATTAGGCATGTGATTGTAATCCCTTGGTGGTTGGTGACTGTCACTGCTCTCTCAGCACAGGCTATGTTTCCGCGGTGCTTGGTGAGCCAGTCCATACCGAGTATGACATCTATCCCTTTGGAAGCAAGGACTACTAGGTTGGCAAGGAATACTACCTCACTTAGGTTTATATGGATATCTATGACACCTAAGTGGCAAGGTATATGACCTCTAGGTGAACGGGTCATTAGTGGCCTCTTAAGGGCTATAGTAGGTATATCATGCTTTTCCACAAAGCGGGAGGATATAAAGGAATGCGATGCTCCAAAATCAAAAAGCACCGAGGCTAGAGCGGATTGGACCAGAAACTCACCGAAAATCACTCTGGGTGCATCCTCTGCTTCTTCAGCATTCACATGGTTCACTTTTGCCTTGCCGAAGGACTGTTGCTGGCTCTTAGCTGGTGTTGCACGGTTGGCTCCAGTCGGCTGCTTTGGTCCTTGAACCGAGTTGGAGAAAACAGAAGGGGCGGGCTGATTGAGATACAGACAGTTGGCCTTGTAGTGTTCGGCTTCGCGGCAGTGGAAACAGGTCTTCACATTGGTCACTTGACTTCCACCCGACGATTGGGTGCGTAAGGTATTCTGGGTCGTCATAACAGGAGTTGATTGGGCTGGCTTCTGGAAAGAACGATGGCTCCTCTGGCCTGAGTGAGCCGGATACTGAGACCTCTGAAACTTCTCCATCTGCTGGGGCTTCTTGCTTTGAAACCATCGTTTGCGCTCACTGAGTTCTGACTTCCTATTTCTCTCAGTGGTGATAGCCCTGTTGATCATGGCATTAAAGTCACTGTGGGTGGTGACTTCAACCAAGGTCCTGATTTCAGGGTTAAGCCCACCAAGAAAAGCTTCTTGCTTCTTTTCGTCATCATTGATATCCTCTGGTGCATAACGAGACAACTCCGTGAACTTATGAAGATACTCCGTCACATTCATATCACCTTGACGAAGCTTTCTGAACTCATCCCTCTTGAGCTTCATAACACTGCTGGGAATGTGATGTTCTCTGAAGATCTTGACAAAGTTGGCCCATACCATCTCGTTAGCATTTTCATTTATTTCCCGGTAACTCTACCACCAAGTAAGGGCTGGTCCCCTTAACTGCTGTACTGCGAGCAAAACCTTGTCTCTATCATCTGCGTGGACCACTTCGAGCTTCATTTCAATCTCCCGCAGCCAATCATCTGCCTCAATAGGGTTATCAGATCCTCCAAACTTAGGTGGCTGCAAGCGGTTGAAATCTGCAATTCTGCTGCCATTGCCATTATGATGCATTGCAGGTCTGTTGTTACCAAGATTGCCTTGAGCTTGAGCTGTGAGAGTGGTCACAAGAACTTGAAGGAGTTGGTTCTGCTGCTGCAGTATGGCTGCCAGATCAATGGGTGCTAGGGCACGGGGAGGTGGCGGCGGTAGGTGTCCATTTTCTGGTGCTTCTGGGGCTACATTCAGAGGGGCTTCGTTTCTTGGGTTGACCTCGTCACCGTCTTCCTGAGTATGGAGTCCTTGGACTCGGCTCGAATGACGGGACATCTGCGGTCAAGGAGGGATAAGGTAAGATTAGGTGGCTCTCCTAATTTATTACTGGGGTAGATTTGTATATATATAATAGCACACAACACAAACAAATCATTCAAGCACCACACAAACATTCATTCAAACAAGCAGGGATACATGCCACGACAGATTACAATAACGCGGCTCGACTTTTGAGGGTCGGCCGGGACGACTCAACTACTGAACCCTACAACACGGTCTTCGGGGTCACTATTTTCGGGATCTCGGGGAGACGCGGGAGGCGTGGGCGGCACTGATTCATAAATCCTCCTGCGTGGTTGGGACGAGGAACACAGCGGAATTCCCTCTTGGATTGGCGGCTCCGCGGCAGTCCTGGGATGACGTTCCTTGCGCTTGTCACGGTCCACTAGGTAGACACCCCTAAGGAGCTGACTGTGGCGATCTGCCTGCTCCCTAAGGTTCTCTTCGGCCACGGTAAGGCGGCTTTCAGCTTCGGCTGCTCGGGCTTCTGCCTGGGCTACGGCCAGTTTAGCCCTACGCCAACGGGACTCCGCTCCCTCAGCACGCTGGATTAAATCTCTCACACGCTGATGCAGTTAGTCGCACAAATCATCGAGGCTAAGCAAATAGCCAGACATAGCGACAACTGTGGGGTTCTTTTCTGTCCTTGCGGGGCTTTCCAGGTTGCGGATTCTCGCCGCCCAAGCAGGACGGCTACGATCCAACGGTGGAAAGTACTTCATGGGGGTGGAACCCAAGTGCCATTCAAACATCTGGCACATGTACCGCAGCGCCTTGCGAGCTGCAAGTTGAATGGTGTCAGGCATATGGGCTCCAGTGGCGGTGACGCTCCAGGGTTGCATCTCCAAGTATTTATCACTGGCGCCAATATGGATGGTGACATCACAGCTTTCGGTGCCATGCTCCATGAACTCGCGACCCACGTACTCCGGTCGTTCCGGAATACCAAGTCGCACTGCGGCAGCATAAAGCACCCTGGGGAATCCATCTTCGTTGATGTAGTAGGTGGTGGTCCAGTCATCCGCCATCTGACTTACAAAGGTAGGGTTAGCATAATAAGGATAAAGTTTTAAGGAGTGATAGTGTCGGTACCCCAGGACTGGGGTACCCCCTCTTGCTGTGTCTAGGCAAGGGCCTTTGTAGTTATCCTTGACTACATCCAAACAGCTGGACCCCTGCGGTCTGAAGTCCTGTTCTCCCGACAACAATCCGGAACCGTTCCACGACTGGGGAAGGTCCGGAGACGCCATGTGTCCTGAGAGAGGCAGGCACTCAAACGCAAGCAGCTGGGGCTCCGGACCTCCTGAAGAGTCCGGACCCTCGCGGAGTCCCCGGACCCCTCATGGGGTCCTGGACCACCTGTATAGTGACCGGACCCCTCTCTGAGGGAAGAAGTCGACACCCTGCCTCGGGGCGGTCCGGAGCCGACACGTGTCTACAGGGACAAGGCTGCTTGGTCTCCGTACCAAACCTCACCCACCGCTGCATTCATTGTGGTATGTGGACGTCCGCATTGATGCAGCAGAAGCCGAGGCGATTCCTTGACCAGGGGGCTATTGATCGCGTATTACCAAGACGCGTAGTGGAGCCGCTGGCGCCGCCCACTCCGCGCCTGCCAGTCTGCCATGACAGAAGGATGTGATTGCTCGGCTTCTGCCATTATGACGCCTACATAATAGCCTCAGCAGGCCACGCCGTAAGCTATGTTACTCCAACGGGCACCTAGCTGACGGGACAAGAGAAGACCCCCCTGAGTCAGAAGGGCAACAGTGTGCGGAAGCATATCGGAGGAAAGATTCGCAACTACTGTAGCCGTTTGAGTGCTCTGCGCTGTATGCAGCACAGTCACGTTGGGCCCACCTGTCGGGGCCCCAACGTCCAATGTATCCGCTCCCCCCTTGGTCTATAAAAGGAGGGGGCGCCGTTAGAAAACGGGGGGGCGGAGGCTGGGTGAGTGCCAAGGCCAGCAGAGGATAGGTTCATACACACCACCAAGAACAAAACATCTCCCAGTGGACGTAGGGTATTACGCTCCGGCGGCCCGAACCACTCTAAATCGTGTGTTCTTGAGTCCTTGTCTCAGCATAGATTCAGCCCCATCGCCTAGTACTTCCCCGAGTACTCCCTCACAAGGGAATAGGCGGGTGCGCTCCGCCACCCGGCTGTGGGTACCCCTAGAAACCCCACGACATTTTGGCGCCGTCCGTGGGGACGACAGGCGTTGGCTGGATCTTCAGGCTTCCGGGGCCGTGTTTATCCTCTGCAACGACGAACAAGAAGATGAAGGAAGGCAGGGCGTCACCCACGCCGCATGCTGTGGCTCTAAGGCGCCAGCGCCCTCGGTGCGGCAGTGCACGGCAGCTGCGCCTGCTGTGCGTCGCCACTGCGACGCCTCAGAGCCGGCACGGTGGTGCGCGGGGGCGACGCCTGTCGCATGCCGCCCCGCGCCATCCCGGTGTCGGCTCAAGGTTTTCTCTCAAGTAACGGCCATCCTTCCCCTCCGGTGGCATGACGTCGGCTCGAGGCTTCCTCTCAACATGGAGCCCGGAGCCGACGGCTATCCCGAAGGAAGTTGGCCGTGTCGTCCGGCCGTCGCCAGCACCGGAGATCCACCTCAGCATAGCTCGGTGCTGCTGCAGACAAGGCCCCGTCGCCAGGCGCGGGGACCCCTGGCGCTAGCACCAAGGACAAGCCGGCGAACGACCGCACCTCTCCGCGCTCCACGTCCGGTCCATCTGCTGCGCAAGGGCGTCTGGTTTCCATCGGCAGACGACGACGACGGCTGGGGGCCTCTCCCATTCAAAGCCAAAGAATTTGTCTCATGCCATGTAAGCATGTGACAGCTCTTAGGCAAGAAGGGATCCCCCGAGCTCCCGAGGTGATGCTGGATGATGCGGTTCAGGCACATCCAGGGCACCTTCGCCTCCGACGACTATGAAGAATTCGGGAGTGGTCGCACCACTTCCAACCAGAGAAGGACACGCTGTATAGCATGCAGCCGTAGGTTACTCCTAATAAAAGACTAAGAGAGAGTTCCTCCTTTGTAAAAACGTGGCGCCTACGTGTGTGTCCAGAGCGGTCAAGGTCCGACCTTGTAAACCCGACCTCTGGCCCTATCACACAAACATGCAAAAAGCGGTCCGGAGCGGTGGAGGTCCGACCTCGTAATCCCGACCTCTGATGTATACCGTGACAACCACAATAATAAAGGAGATTTTCTTCCTCAGTTTTACCTAGGCTCCATCCTGATTACATTTATTCGCCTTGGTTTAACTATTCTTTCCTCTTAAACGGAGTTACCCTTGTTGCTAACAATCCAAGTTAAGTTGCTGGCTTGTGGTCAGGTGAGGACATCCCTTCTAGCTGGAAGGCAGTCCGGACCCCTAAGGACTTGCTCTGGAGAAGTGGTATTTGTATCCTGGGGCAGAGAAGATCCGCGTAGCTTAGCCTGGTAATGTACCCTAAGTTTACGTACTTCACTACCCTGTTACAAGTACTCTAGTATCCAGGACTGCTGTCTTTAGAGGTCCCGGGGTTTCTTCTAGTATAAGGTTTGGTTTCTTTGCACCTTACTCAGAGGTCCGGTAACATACTTCATCGGATTGTCAGCAACGGTCGCTCCAAGTCCACTCCGGTGGCCCGCTCCGGCGGAGACCGCTCGCCATGGTCGCTCCAAGTCCACTCCGGTGGCCCGCTCCGGCGGAGACCGCTCGCCGCGGTCGCTCCAAGTCCACTCCGGTGGCCCGCTCCGGCGGAGACCGCTCGCCACGGTCGCTCCAAGTCCACTCCGGTGGCCCGCTCCGGCGGAGACCGCTCGCCACGGTCGCTCCAAGTCCACTCCGGTGGCCCGCTCCGGCGGAGACCGCTCGCCACGGTCGCTCCAAGTGCCGGGTCCGGGAAGTGGTGCTTGCTCCCTGAGCGACCCGAGGTCTGTGTAGCCGCTTAGTTTGGTTCCGTACCCTAAGCCTACACCCTCGTCGCCCTGAGGAGAGCGCTCTAGTACCTGAGCCTGGCAACAGGTGTACCGGCCTCAGGGGTCCGGGGCACCCGCTCTCTGCATGAGCACACCAACGCAACCGAGCTTGCGTAGAAACACATCACGATAGTGGCCCACCCGCGGGTTCGTACCTCTCCCGAGGTGGGCCCGGGGGCCACTGTCGGTACCCCAGGACTGGGGTACCCCCTCTTGCTGTGTCTAGGCAAGGGCATTTGTAGTTATCCTTGACTACATCCAAACAGCTGGACCTCTGCGGTCCGAAATCCTGTTCTCCCGACAACAATCCGGAACCGTTCCACGACTGGGGAAGGTCCGGAGACGCCACGTGTCCCGGGAGAGGCAGGCACTCAAACCCAAGCAGCTGGGGCTCCGGACCTCCTGAAGAGTCCGGACCCCCGCGGAGTCCCCGGACCCCTCATGGGGTCCTGGACCACCTGTATAGTGACCGGACCCCTCTCTGAGGGAAGAAGTCGACACCCTGCCTCGGGGCGGTCCGGAGCCGACACGTGTCTACAGGGACAAGGCCGCTTGGTCTCCGTACCAAACCTCACCCACCGCTGCATTCATTGTGGTAGGTGGACGTCCGCATTGATGCAGCAGAAGCCGAGGCGATTCCTTGACCAGGGGGCTATTGATCGCGTATTACCAAGACGCGTAGTGGAGCCGCTAGCGCCGCCCACTCCGCGCCTGCCAGTCTGCCATGACAGAAGGATGTGACTGCTCGGCTTCTGCCATTATGACGCCTACATAATAGCCTCAGCAGGCCACGCCGTAAGCTATGTTACTCCAACGGGCACTTAGCTGACGGGACAAGAGAAGACCCCCTGAGTCAGAAGGGCAACAGTGTGCGGAAGCATATCGGAGGAAAGATTCGCAACTAATGTAGCTGTTTGAGTGCTCTGCGCTGTATGCAGCACAGTCACGTTGGGCCCACCTGTCGGGGCCCCAACGTCCAATGTATCTGCTCCCCTCTTGGTCTATAAAAGGAGGGGGCGCCGTTAGAAAACGGGGGGGGGGGGGGGGGGGGGCGGAGGCTGGGTGAGTGCCAAGGCCAGCAGAGGATAGGTTCATACACACCAGCAAGAACAAAACATCTCCCAGTGGACGTAGGGTATTACGCTCCGGCGGCCCGAACCACTCTAAATCGTGTGTTCTTGAGTCCTTGTCTCAGCATAGATTCAGCCCCATCGCCTAGTACTTCCCCGAGTACTCCCTCACAAGGGAATAGGCGGGTGCGCTCCGCCACCCGGCTATGGGTACCTCTAGAAACCCCACGACAGATAGGGTTTCAAGGATTGACCATCCTAGGGCTTCTACGATCATCGTTACTACCGGTGTGTGTCCTACAGCCAAGCATGGCTCTGATACCACCTGAAGCTCCCCGACCCAAAGATAAAGGCTAAACCATGTATTAATTACCGAATAAAGTCTCCGGCATAATACATGTTACATCAAGTGGAGTCCAGAGTAATACAGAGCTTTATTTAATACGTACATGAGGAGTAAAGTGACAACACAAAGGTACACAGAACAACCATAGAACAACAACTAGCATAACGACATGCAGGACTAGCTCTTCATCCATCACGGCTCCACTCGAAAAGCTTGGGCGCGGACACGATCTACTCGCAGTCTTCCGGCACAAAGTCAGGATCCTCTGGAGAAAATCAACAGGGGTGAGTACAAAAGTACTCAGCAAGCTCGCGGTACGGGTCTTCTGGCTCCTTGGCAGGCTCCTCCTCGGTCACTCCGTGATCTACGGGTGAAAACGGCACAACCGGCAAACAAACACAAGCAAGCAATAAGCTCAAATGGAGATGAAAATGGGAGGAATAGATAGTATAAGATTTGATGAGAGTTTAGGAAAAGAGTTACTTGAAAAGGAATTGATATGAAGGAGATATTGAGTTTACAGTATTGGTCGGTATTTAATTCCGATAATAGAATGATTTGGATTAAGTGCTCACGGCCTGGTGGGTGTTTTGGGCCTTTATTAGTGTTGTGGAGTTAATGGTCAGGGAGCTGTCTGCCATCTCACCTTGGCGCGGAACAGCGCGAGGAAGAGGGTCAACTGTTGGAGCTTCGTCTCGTGAGTGAGCCGGGCTCAAGAGGAGTGGTTCAGCTAGCGGAGCGAAGCGGCTCGGTGTGCTTGGGCTGGTGACGGGGCTCGTCAGGGCCTTGCTCATTTTATAGGCGAGGAGAGCAGCAGCGGCGTCGCACAGGGATGGGGCGATGGCGTGGGCTGCGGCAGCTCGTCGTCAACGCGAATAGTGGCAGCGCTGAAGGCACGAGCGTCGAGGCGGCAAAGCCGTCAAGGACGCTGCAGCGGCGTAGGCAAGGTGGGGACGCGGGGGTGGGCGGCACGGCGTGGTGCCGGCGGCAGTGCGCGGTCCCGTCGTGGGGCCGGCGTGTCGCGCGTGCGCGAGCGAGAGCGAGCGGGTGAGGACGGCAAAAGGGGGGCGTGGGCTTCCAGGAAATGAGTGAGTGCTGCCATGATGGGTCATTTCAAGATCAATGGTGTGGGTGCTCTGTGGCTTCCAGGGAATGATGAAGTTATGGCGAAGGTGGTAGGCGCTGCCATGATTGTCTGTGAATTATGGCTTGGTACGTTGCCGTCGAGGCGTGAGTAATAGCGAGTAGGTGCTGCCATCGGTTGACTGTGAGTTATGGCGTGGTACGGTGACTCGAGAGGCTTATATGGAAAGAGACGAGATGAGTTTTGTCGTAGGTGCAAGCATGCGTATGCTGGTTATTGAAGGGAACGAATGTACTAATGCAAGGCAAGAGTATAAAATAGTTTGCCTAGTAATTATGTAATACCTCATATGACGTTAGTATTATTTTACGTTAGTAGTTTAATTGCAACATAAGTTTTATTTTAGTGATTGTTGGAAATTGAGGTGGCCCTACTAAGTTGAGGATCTACACCAACTCACTTCAGAGTCGGCCAGCTTCTAGTTACTTAGTGTACCGGGTCCTTTTTGACGGCAGAGCCGCCTTTTGCTTCCAGGAGGCAGAGCCTACCAACAGATGAAGCTGGCTTCCGGGTGGCAGAGCCAACCTTCGATGGAGCCCAGACCCTTTTGTGATCCCGGGTGACAGAGCCAACCTTCGATGGATCACAACTTATACACTAAGTACTAAGCTTAACCGGGAGACTAACACTTATAAAGACACTTACCTTATTGGAGCAACAAAGTTACAAAAGAACACACACCTTGTGGTGGCTAACCTAGCACACTCTACCTATGCTCACTTCTACCATGCCGTTAGATGTGTGTGGAATGGAGTGGAGTAGAATGTCATGGCAAGGGGTGGCAGCCTCCTTATATAGGCACCCATACCCTCTTGGATGAGTGACACATGTCACCCTCTAGGAAGTTCCCTACAAATATCTATTTCTAGAAAATTCTAAATTTTACCATGACAAGAAAATAACAAGCTTCATGTCTTCTTATGATTCTTGTGGAGCATTATAGAACCTTGTCATGGTGAACAAAATTATGCCATGTTTTATCCTTATTTTTATAGAACCTTCTAGAAGTTTGCATTGTATATTTCAACACCCCCTTAATCGTGATGAAAACTGGGATGTTACAGAGGCGCGTGGTGGAGGACCATGGCGGGCCCGGCGGCGGCGGTCCCATATGGGCCTCGGCTGGCGGCGAGCTCGGCGGGCCTCGACGGGGCGGCGAGCTCGGCGGCCCCGACGCGAATGCCGACAGGAGCGCGAGCGGGGCGGGGAGCGGAAGCAGGCGTGCACGACGGAGGCTGGCATGTGGGTGAGCCCTATGCGCGCGGAGGCAGGCGCAGGTGGCGGCGGAGAGCCAGCAGCCAGCAGCAGGCGCAGACGGCGGCGGCGAGGCAGCAGCCAGCTGCAGGCGCAGGCGGCGGCGGGTGATGGCGGAGGAGGAAGAAGGCGACGGGAGCGAGAAGAGAGAGAAGAGGTGGATGGCCCACCTGTCCGTGAGAGAAAGAGATAGGAGAGGTGCCACGTTGGACGGGTGACATGGATAAAACCGGATGACGTGGACCAAAATCGGATTGTTTCGGTTCGAGGGGGATAATCTGCACAGTTTTGAACAGTTGAGGGTGCAAGATGTCCGATTTTGTAGTTTCGGGTTGCAAATCGGACTATCGTGATAGTGCAGTGTTGAGAAACGGATTTTACCTTTTTTTTTTGCCGCGGCTTGGAGATGGAATACGCACAAGCCGGTCCTGCACAAGATCTGTGCAATTCAAAGCTGCAACAAACGTGCTGCGACGAGTGGAGCCGTTTTGCCCGTTTTCATCTGGGGCCGTTTTAACGTCCTCCTGCGTTTGACGGTACGGAACCCGGAAACGAAACAACAATTCAAAATTCAAACCGCCCGGGGGTGACCCCATGATTAACTTCCAAACGGCCTCGACCACGCCCGCGCGCGCCCCAGCTGCCATGCGGGACCACCCCACCCGCGACCCCACCTGCCATTGGCGCGGCGAAAACGACGCGCGCCCCGAGCATGAGGTGGCACCTCGCCAGCTGTACCCCGGTGAGCAGCCACCGGCCGCTCCCGGTCACCCCACCCGGCGCCCCCGGCTATATAAGCACCCCGCCTCGCCTTCCCCTTCCTCCAGCCACCGATCCAGACGCCCCAATCGAGCTGAGCAGACAGTAATCACACCACAGTCTCACACACCGCCATTGCCCGCGGCGGCGGCGCCAGCAGCAGCAGCAGCGCGATGGGAGTGGAGTCGGAGTGCGACAGGATAAAGGGCCCCTGGAGCCCCGAGGAGGACGAGGCGCTGCGGCGGCTCGTGGAGCGGCACGGCGCGCGGAACTGGACGGCGATCGGGCGGGGCATCCCCGGCCGGTCGGGCAAGTCGTGCCGGCTGCGGTGGTGCAACCAGCTGTCGCCGCAGGTGGAGCGGCGGCCCTTCACGCCCGAGGAGGACGCCGCGATCCTGGCGGCGCACGCGCGGCTCGGCAACCGGTGGGCGGCCATCGCGCGCCTGCTCCCCGGCCGCACCGACAACGCCGTGAAGAACCACTGGAACTCGTCGCTCAAGCGGAAGCTCGCCACCGCGGCGGCGCCGGAGGCCGCCGACGCGGAGCGGCCGTGCAAGCGCGCGAGCCCCGGGCCGGGGAGCCCGACGGGGTCGGAGCGCAGCGAGCTCAGCTACAGCTCCGGCGGCGGCGGCGGCGCGCAGGTGTTCCGCCCCGTCCCGCGCGCGGGCGTGTTCGACGCCATCGGCGCCGCGGACGCGCGCCCTCCGCCGCCGCGGGACGAGGACCCGCTCACCTCGCTCTCCCTCTCGCTGCCGGGGCTGGACCAGGCGTCCTCGGGGTTCCGCCACGACAGCGCCCGGAGCCACTTCCAGGAGCTCCCCGCCTCGCGCTCCCCGTCCCCTCCCTCGCCGCCCTCGTCGGCGTCGTCCTCCTCCACCGGCCCCCCCTACCCGTTCAGCGGCGAGCTGGTGGCGGCGATGCAGGAGATGATCCGCGCGGAGGTGCGCAAGTACATGTCCGGCGCGGGGCTTCGCGCCGGGTGCGGCGCCGGGGGCGTGGGCGAGGCGTGCATGCCGCAGCTCGTGGAGGGCGTGATGCGCGCCGCCGCAGAGCGCGTCGGCGCCGTCGTCGTCACCCGGCCGTAGGGAACGGAGACCAAATCAGATCGAGACAATGCGAAGCATTGTGTTAATTAAGATCCGATCCTGTGTAGCGCCGCAGTACTTCTAGTATTAGACTACTACTACTAGTCGTCGTCGTTCTCTGGCCTCTCATGGCCGCTGTATTTAGGAGGAGGAGCTCGATGTTTATTCTTCGGCGGCCGGCCGCTCTGAATTTCAGAAGGAAGGAAACAGAGTGGCGGCGAAGCCGGAAGGGGAAATGGAAGAGGAGGTTGCCAATAATCGAGCCTGCCTTTTGCCCATTTCTGCACTTGGAATGTGGTCATATTATTTGTCAAGTAATAACGAACTGTGCTAATAATTTTTCATCCAAAATCGCGAACTGAACGGGCCCTCGGAAAGAGGATGTGTTCTTAGCGACCTGCCAATGGCGAGACGCGCCCAAAACTAGGCTTGGTTTGCGGCAGATCTGCTCGGACTTGGAGCATGCTCGATTGCTCATCTGTTCCGTCTGTTCAGAGTAGATTCCTGCCGAGAATTTTTTTTTAAGAAAAGTAAACGGCAACCCGTCAATTGTTCACACCACATCAACTGTAACAATCCTCAGAACCGTAAATGCGCTGATGGGATTGTGCGAGGATTCAACTGTTCTCCACGCGATTCCGGTGAAATTAGTTGGGTCCAAACAGGCGAGACGCGTGAGTATCGGTTGGTGTCAAGCGTAAACTGCCCAGACGATGAGATCGAGCGGTTCTATCCTGTGCACTCCTGCAAACTACGACAAACCATGGAGCCGAGTGTAGTACTAGGCTCATCAAGTCATCAGCGCCTCAGCGGAGTTGGGTTATGGACAGCCATTCAGCCAACAGGCGCGCGCAGCAAATCTGCCAGGAGTGAGCTGGTGAGGGCGCCGGTCAGCAGCGGCAGCAGCCAGCTGTTTCTGTCCTGGGCTGGGCCTGTGCGCTGCGCACCTTCGCGCAATCACGCAGAAGAGTGAAGAGAGGAGGACGCCGACGCCGTGCAACGCGGCCGGGCTCGCAGAGGATGGGCGTGCGTGCCGCCGTGCCCACGGGCGGCGGGTGACTGCTGGCCTGCCGCCGCTGCACGGCGCTCTGCAGCCCTAGCAATCAGGGAGGCGGCGGCGGCTTCGCCTGCCTGTCTCTCTTCCGGAGGCAGGACCGAGCTCGAACGTGGGTCTGATTTCGATTACGCTTGGGCTTAGATGTTGGGACCAATCTGTTTTCTGTTCGAGCCTGGTGGTTACCGAGGCCCAGTACGGAACGTCCAAGCCGGTAATAGGCGGCCTAGCGTACTTCCAGCGGTCCAGGCCCATTGCCGGAGATGCAGCGAAAAAACTTGGATAGCAGACTAGCTGTAGCACAGTAACTTGCGGCGATACTCCGATCTGCCGCCGATTTGATCGGTTCCTGCCTCTCCGACGCCCTCGCTGGTGACGGAGGTGGTGGGGGGCTTGATCAATCGGCGGCGGGCCGTGTAGATACTATATAATAGTAATTGATTACCTTGTGTCTTATGAGGGTTATGGTTTCCCTTTATGGTGCTGCCGCGGAAGATGAAGGTGATGGTGTCTTCAGATTCGTCAGTGATGTCTGAAGGGTTGCATCTCCCCATATCGGTTAGGTTATCGATGTTAGGGTTGGATTTCTTCCCGGTCTAGTCTTTTACGGGAATCTTTTGCTACCTCCTGGTTTTTTTGGTGTCGTTGTTGGTGTTTCGAGTTTGGCGATGGTTGTGGGCGTCTTATGCGGGGGGTTCGACACTATTGATGTATTACTTGATGATTTCTTTTGCGTCGGTGCTCGAATCCTCTGTGACCTTCATTGCGTCCACTGTGTCGCTGGCCTTGCATCCAACGACATGACTGTTGGTTGTCGGTCAAAACCCACCAGCGAGTAGCGACAGGCAACACAAAGAGCCGGGAGGCTGCCGGGGCGCTGGCTGGCACCGGTCCCTCGGTCAACGGCCCAAATCCTGGCACACGCCGATGCTTCCGGAGATGCAAGGCGTGCCACCTGACCTATACCCGATCAGGAAGGTGCGAACGTGCTTTCGACGATTTGCCTGCATGCACAAACACGTGTAAATATTAGTCTGAGCCGTGGTCGGCTCCCCGGGACGAATCTTGCATCGGCTTTAAAGAGCCGATCGAGTCCCGGTGTCAGATCAGATCTGCATATCTGGATATTAATAGATAAAGCAATTAACTGCAAAAGCTGCTTCAATTAGATCTAACTAATCCAATCCACGACGGTAAAAACTTCACTGCTAGATCGGAACATCATACACGTAGTTAGGCCTAATGAGCGTAATAGATAACCAAACTTTAACCAGAATAGAGGCCTAAGAATAAGCGAGAGCCGATTCCCGGATCAATCCCTATTAAGATCAAAGCAAAGCATCTAATATGTCGACGGATCATCCAACCCGTTTGCAAGGGCTAACCTATCAGATATTAAGCCGATTCTTAAGTATAAGGACAAACCATAACAGATTAGATCTACTAGATAGAAAAGAAGCAGGGTGTTATCTCTACGCGACTAATTCCTATGCAATGAGAATTAGCGTAAGATTAATACATGATCACGCAGAGATAACATGATATTCGTAGATGATAGACAACAAGAAAATGATAGATCTACTAAAGTTCATGCTACGAACATAAGGATAACTAGCACTACTCGCCATAAAAAACACTTCAGTACGAGTAATACCAAGGTAAAAGTAAGAACAATACTGCCCTGGTCACAAGAAGTAGGCAGGGCAGCGTGGCGCTTACTTGGATGAAATCCTAGGATTAGGGGTGGCGGTGCGCCGAGAATTGTTGTTGTGAGACGAGATGACGTTCTCCTCCTTACGAATAACATAGGGTACATATTTATAGTACGGAAACTTGGAAAACAATCTAAACCAACGTGTCCAAATCGGACTCTATCTCTAACCCAAACTGAACTAAATCTAAAGATACATGGCCCACATGGCCCAAACACTCACGCAGGAGCCGATTCACAAGCCTTCTTTAATTCCTGCTTTAAGCCCAACTTGCTCGCGGCCCATTAATTAACCCTGTAAATTTATGGCAATAACACATGCCCCCCAAGTTTCAAAATATGAATGCTTTGAAACTTTATATAGTCGACACCTCAATCTGCATGATGGACTCAGCGCCTCGGCTCTTCTGATGCTGCTCTTCTGATAGCTGATACTTTACTGATAGCCGACGCAAAGAGACGAATCGACTTTACTCCTGCTAAATAACTTGGATCTTTTGAACAGAAAATAACTTCACTCCTCAAATGATTCTCTCAAATCGCTCAATGTGTATGATTCCTCACCAAAGCATTATATTGCCCCCTTTCTCCATATCTCTAGTATGGCTTTTTGTAGAGTTCAGGGTAGGGAATGAAGAGGTAGCATACTCGGGCCGCACATGTTGCAAAGTTAAAGGCCGGATCCAATAGAGAAAGCAAGCCATACAATCAGATCAAGATGTGCATGTGTGTGGAATTTTTGTAGCTGGAACTCGCATCCCCCTTTTGCAGAACTCTCCCTTTTATCTTTTGCTGAGATATGAGCCATCTTTCATTTTTCTTTCTTCTTTTTTTTCTTCTCATGCTTTTTGGGGCACGAACATTTATATTTTTTTCTTCTTTTTTATACATAGCCCAAATCTTTCTACATGATGAATATAAAGAGTTCCGTCAAAAAAGGAATGGAGCATTTTTTATGGATGGAAGGCATATACTTGCGTAACTTTCAGTGTAGAAGTCAGCATATGAGTGGTTGAGTACATGGAGTGTACGTGATCTTGATCTAAAAAATATGAAGCGAATCTCACAAGGATCACAAAGAATTCGACAATGCTCAATGCAAACACAGGCAACATATGTATAAATGTTTTTAATGTGTATATATGGCTCTGGTAGGAATTTAGCATATCACTGAGGAGCTAAGCTATTTAAATTCAAAATTACCAAGTATTTTACAGTAAGAAATAAAGTTTGCTCGTCATACCGGTATCAGCAGTGTTGGCGGCATCGGCAATTTGTTGGTGATCTCCTGTAGCTTCCCGATGCTCCCAACAATTGGTCGATAGAATAGATCCTGCTCTTTTTTTATATGCTGGAGGTGATGGAAATGCATCGGCTTTCCTTAATGTTACTATTCCTGGAGGTGATGGCAACGCATCGGCTTTCCTCACTGTCCCTTGAGGCGATGGCAACATATCAGCTCCCCATACTGTTCCTGGAGGTGATGGATTTCAACTTAATGTGTTGGCCTTTTATAATACAGCCAGATGGATTTCATCGACTCTTGTTATTCGCCTTCCCACATGCTCGGGAAATATTTTCTTGAGTTGTTGGCCATTGACGGCTACAGGAAACTTAACACCATCTAATTTTTCAAGCATGT
This sequence comes from Panicum virgatum, assembly GCF_016808335.1. Classification (NCBI taxonomy): domain Eukaryota; kingdom Viridiplantae; phylum Streptophyta; class Magnoliopsida; order Poales; family Poaceae; genus Panicum; species Panicum virgatum. The sequence continues at coordinate 6,935,176 of NC_053145.1, forward strand.
ACGCATTTCCAGGCAAGACTTGATCAACCTTGTATGGTCCATGCCAAGTTGGAGACCACTTACCATACTTTCTATCTTTAGTTCCCAATGGTAGCACTGCCTCCCAAACCAGGTCTCCGACCTGGAAATCTTTTGGCTTGACCTTTTTGTTGTATGCACAAGCGACTTTAACCTTGTTTTCCTTGATCTTCTCAAGTGACCAAAGTCTTAGCTCCGTGAGATCCTCCACATTGTCGCTCATCAAGGCTGCATACTCCTCAGCCGACAGATCATTCTGGAACTCAACACGCCTCGATCCGGCCGTGATCTCCCATGGCAACACAGCGTCTTGACCGTAGACCAGATGGTATGGTGATGTCTTGATGGATCCGTGACACGAAATACGATATGCCCACAAAGCCTCTGACAACACCTCGTGCGAGCGCCTAGGATATTCATCGATCTTCCTTTTGATCAGCTTGATAAGGCTCTGGTTGGATGCTTCAGCCTGTCCATTAGCCTGGGCATAATATGGGGATGATCTGATCAGCTTGAACCCCGTGTCATCGGCGAACTTCCTAAATTCCTTCGATATAAAGACCGATCCTCCATCGGTCGTAATGGTCTGGGGAATCCCGAACCTATTAATGATGTGCTCTTTAACGAAACTGATCACATCTTTCGATGCCACCGACCTCATGGGTACCGCCTCCACCCATTTCATGAAATAATCCGTGATAGCCAACACCCATTGGTGACCTTTGCTGGATGGCGGGTTGATCTGACCAATCATATCCATGGCCCAACCCCTGAACGGCCATGGCTTAATGATAGGATTCATTACTGATGCCGTCACCATCTGAATCTTGCTGAATCTCTGACATGCCTGACATCCCTTGTAATATTTAAAGCTGTCCTCAAGCATGGTAGGCTAGTAATATCCCGATTGCCTAATCAGCCACTTCATCTTATGAGCCGATTGATGAGTATCGTAGGCTCCCTCATGAACCTCATGCAAGAACCGATTCAACTCCGAAGGCCCCGAGACATTTAAGCAGCAGTCCTTCCAAAGTCCTGTAGAACATATCGTCCTCTATCAGAACATACTTCATAGCTTTGAGTCTTATCCTTCTGGGTGCCCCCCGAGCCGAATCCTTCAAATAATTGAAGATATCGGCTCTCCAATCTCCAGGTTCTAGAAATTGAACCTCTACATCTACCCCATCGGCTGTTTCCTTGTATCCGGAAGCCATCTGTGCCAAGTCATTGGCTTCATTGTTCAAAGTCCTACGTATCCAGTGGAAATTAATGTACCTGAATTGTGACATCAACTCACGACACTGCATCCATATCGGAAAAAGAGCCTCGCTCTCACATCTGTATTCTTCCGTGAGCTGAGAAATCACCAGTTTCGAATCCCCAAAGATTTCCACCGCTTCTGCACCAGCTTCCAAGAGTAATTCCATCCCCTTGCGAACGACCTCATACTCTACTAAATTATTGGTGCATGGCGTGGTCATCCTGATGGAAAAGGAATAAGTCACCCCTCGAGGCGATAGCAAAAGAATTCCTACACCGCACCCATCGTCACACGCCGATCCGTCGAAAAACATGGCCCATGGACGTATGAAAAGAGCAGCCACATCGGTGCTGATCCTGTCTGCAATGAGATCCGCCAGTACCTATCCCTTGACTGCCTTTGCCGGTTGATATCAGATATCGAACTCTAATAGCGCGAACATCCACTTTCCGAGTCGGCCTTTCAGAACAGGAGCCGACAGCATATGCTTTATGACATCCGATTTGCAAATAACGATTGTTTCCGCAGAGAGCAAAATATGACGAAGCTTTGTACATGTAAAGAATAAACAGAGACAAAGCTTTTCAATCTCAGGGTATCTGGTCTCGGCGTCCAACATGCACCTGGTGAGGCAGAACACAACCCTTTCCTGTCCGTCATGCTTCTGAACCAGCACCGAGGCGATGGATGTGTCGCCTACGGATACTTATACGTAGAAGGGCCTGTCTTGCTGTGGAGGAACAAAAACTGGAGGCTTCGACAAGTATTCCTTGATTTCATCGAAAGCTTGCTGCTGCTCTGCCCCCAGTGAAATTCATCATCGGACTTGATTTTCACGAGACCCATGAATGGCTTGATACGTCCAGACAGATTGGAGATGAATCGTCTGACAAAGTTGATTTTGCCGATGAGTTTCTGCAACTCCTTACAGTTTCTTGACTCTTTAAACCGATCTCGATTCCTCGCTCATGTACCGGGAATCCTAAGAACTGACCGGCCGATACACCAAAGGCGCATTTCTTCGGGTTCATTCTGAGCCCAAACCTCCGAGTCCGCTCCAAGACCTTACGCAAATCTTCCAAATGTCCCCCAGCCGATGTAGACTTGACCATGACATCATCAATGTAGATTTCTACCAGTTTGCTGATGAGATCATGAAAAATGTAATTCATGGCGCGTTGATATGTCGCACCGGCATTTTTCAATCCAAAGGTCATAACCAAGTACTCGAACAAGCCGACCGCGCCTGGTACTCTGAACGCGGTCTTGCTTATATCCTCTGGGGTCATGAAGATCTGGTTGTAGCCGGCATTACCATCCATAAAGCTCAGCATTTTGTGACCGGCAGCTGCGTTGATCAATGTTTCCGCGACGGGCATCGGGTACTCGTCCTTTGGCGTTGCTCTGCTGAGGTATCTGAAATCCACGCAGACTCGCCATCGGCCATCCTTCTTTTGTACAGGGACCACGCTGGAGATCCATTCTGCATACCGACATGGCCTAATGAACCCTGCGTCCAACATCTTTTGCACCTCTTTCTTAACCTCCTCTAGGATTTTGGCCTTCATCTGTCATGCTCGTTGTTGAAACGGCCGAAATCCTTTCTTAAGCAGGAGCCGATGTTCGACGATACTTCCATCCAGACCGGGCATTTCAGTATAATCCCAAGCAAAACAGTCCCGATATTCTTTCAATAGTGCTATCATCGGCTCACGCAGGCTCGGGTGTAACCTTTTGCTGATAAATATTGGCCGCGGCTTATCCCCGGGACCGATATCAACTTCCTCCAACTCGTTAGCTGATGTAAAGCCGTACCCCAACTTGTCGTCGCCTGTAAAATCAATTGTGGACGCATGCAACTCATCGTCACCCGCCACGTCAACAGCAAATACGGAGAGATAACAAAAGAAAATTTTCGGCCGACCGCACGGGCTGGCCGTTTCTGTATTACCATTCGAAACTGAATACTCATTGACTAACCAACTGCCAGATCAGGCTATTGTTTGTTCATAATGTAACAGTTTTAACTCCAAATAAGACTTATCTACTTTTTGGGGCCGGACGCTGGGACTGGCCTCTCTAAACCTGCTGAATTCCATAGCGTGCCAGGATGTGTTTATTCTGTGAGGCCAGTGGATAAGACCAGCCTCAATCCGTTTTTTGTCGCTTCAATCCGATCACAGTCTTCTAGCACAATCCCTGAGATCGGATCTTGTCCTTCCGCGTCCCAGGCGTTCTTGTCTGCGAGCGAAACCTCGCTGGAGTCATCTGCACGGACCACCTCCACTTCGTTGCCATCCCATTGAACCAAACACTGGTGCATTGTGGAAGGAACACAACAATTGGCGTGAATCCAATCCCTCCCAAGCAGCACTGTGTACGTACTCTTACTGTTGACGATGAAAAATGAAGTTGGGACGGTCTTGCAGCCAACTGTCAACTCCACATTGAGGACACCCTTTGCCTCCGATGGCTGCCCGTTTGTAACACCCCTGTGTTAATTGTCTCGCTAATCATGAGTTAACTCGCTAAGTGTGGACTCAAATTCGTCGTTAACGCTAATCGCGTTCGCGCAGTAACCATCTACTTAGCTGTGTTCGATCTCGTTTTTGTCCTTGATCCGAGCTCCAAATCAACTTTCGCCCAAAACGAAAGTTGTAGATCTTCTTTTTCTCTACAACTTTTATTTTGGCCAAATTTCATGTTCCCATATGAAAATTTGAGTTTCAACTGGTCAAACTCGGGCAAAAATCATTTAAACGAAGAAACAGTGTCTTCACTGTGTTCGTCACTGTGCCGCCCCGACGCCATACCGGCGTCTGGTCGCCGGCGAACGACGCCACGCGTCGGCAATCGCGCCCCGACGCCGCTCTTCACCTTGCACTGGCCTGGAAGCTTCCGTTCAGTCCATCCCTATCCCTTTCCCGAGCTGCTGCGCAGAGCACGAGCTCGAGTCGCCGCCGTTCGTCGCGCCGGCCACGGCTCGCCGCCCCGCCTCGATTCGCTGCGTCCAGAGCCCAGCAGCCTTGCCGTCCACCGTCTCCACTCCACCCCGTGCCCGTTTGAGCCGAATCCCGGCCGAATCGAACGTTTCCGTCGCGGCCGCCATTGCTGTTCTTCCCGAACTCCACCCCACGCCGTCGAGCTTCCTCTCCGAGGTCTTCTCCGCCCAAATCAAGCCCAAGGTGAGCACGGCCGCACCCTACTCGCCCTCCCCTCGCTCACCGACCCACTCCCCACCTTAATCCGCGGCCGCCGCCGCCGGTTTGCCTCGCGCCGCCGCCGGAACGCCGCAAGCCGCCGCCGCCAGCCGCCGCCGCCCTGGTCTGGAGTGCCGCCGTCGCGTCGCCCCGCCTCGCGCCGCCTCCGCGCGGGCTGCGGGTGCGCGGGCCCCTGCGCGCGGGCCGCCAGTGCTGCGCCGCCGGCCGGCCGGCCAGCAGCCGCCGCGCGCGCGCGCCTAGAGCGCCCCGGTGTGCGCCGGCCCGCACGGGGCAGAGCAGAGGAGGGGGACGAGCTGGGCCGGCGCCCACTGTCCAGTGGGGCCCGGCTGTCAGTCCCCCCCCTTTTATCTTTTTAGTGTTTTTCATTTAGTTAATGGCTGAAAACTTCTAGAGTTTGTAGAAAAATGAAGAAAAATCCAAAAAATACAAAGTAAATTTTGTTAGCTTTCTAAAATCATGATCTGCAGAGGAAAAATGCTTAAGCATGCGTTTTATCACTTTTGCTCTGGTGAAAATTCAATTTGTGTTTAAACTAGTTTATTTTGTACCACTTGTTCTATGGTTCTAAAAATTATGAAAAATTCGCAGTGGATTACTCATTTCATGTTTAGTCCACTGTAAAAGTTTCTTGGCTTGTTGCTATACGCTTTTGGGTAGATCTATTTGTACTTCGTTTACTTGCTAGGGTTAGTTACTTGTTTCTTGCATGCAAAGCAAATTCCTGTTAATTCATGCTAACCTAAGTCGTTTTAGTAGTTGTTTTTGTTGGAAACACTTCAGGCTAAAATATTTTAACTTTTGGAATCGCATCAGTAGCATTCATGTATTGCTGGGTTCTAATCTGTTGCATGGCATATTTTTTATTCGTGTAGACGCCGCGAACGAAGCTGTCCACGAGCTGATCGTTGAGCCGGTCCAGGAGCCACGAGCAGAGGAGCAGCAGCAGGTCACCGTTGAGCACGCTCCAGCAGACTTTATTAACCCCGCTGACCTGCAAGGCAAGCCCCGGAGCATAACCATAATTTAAAATTATTCAATGTTTATTTAAGTATTGTGCATTTATGTTCTAGGAGTTGAATGGAACCATAGTATGCATGTTTTCCCTAGGTACCGTGGGCCTATACTAGTATGCAGGTGTCGATAGAAATGCTTTGCTAAATAGGATTTCGGTAGAAGTCGAGTGATTGCTGTCACTCGCGAGTTTAGGATCTTGATCCCTTAGCTTTGGCTTGGAAATATGTTGATGAGTAAAAAGAATTAGAGACCGGGCGGGAATGAGTTGGATTAGTTGAGAAAATGAACTCCCGCCTGTGTCGATTGAGGACCGTACCGTTGTTGGCCCTGATGACCGAGTTTGAACAGTACTAACCACATACCGGAAGTAGGAGGTAGTCGAAACCGGTAAGCTGTGTACCACATTACAGCGGTGATTTGAATTCCGCCATGCTACGCTGGGCGTGGGAGTTGGCGGGTGTTGGATAGGATGCCGCCTCCGGGTTCTCCGGGAGTTCACTGCGAGGGGCCCATCACCTGGGTTTTAGCAGGCGTAGTTCAGATGCCGTGGTAATGTGGGAACAGTTGACGCGCATGGCCCGGCGGGGCTTACATGTGTCATGTGAGTTAGGTCCACCTTGCAAGGTTAAATCGGATCGATTCGCCGTCTCTCTCGGTTAAGAGAACCTTGGTCACTGCGTCACATCGTAGTAAGAAGTGAAATAAGTATTGAAAGGTAGCGATGGAATGTTGTTTTTGGTTGTTCTAAAAGATAATCTGTTCTACCATGTGTGTTTTAGATGAATAGGCGAACTTAGTAATACTTGGTATACTAAACGGAGCTAAAATATTGAAAGTAAGGATTCACTTCTAGCAGCTTTTCAGCAAAGGAACTTCAGAGCCAAAAAGCTTTGCATGTCTAGGTAATGGGCTAAGTATACCAGAGTCGGGTAAGCCTTGCTGAGTATTAGTATACTCAGGGTTGTTGTTGTAACCCCTCTGAGCAGGTTGTGTCCCGGCGGACTTCGAGGAGATCTGTGCGTCCTGGATTGGACAGCCGCTTCCTCCAGGTTGGACCGTCGAGTGGGCCCCGTCTTCCCCGTGAAGATTGGGCAGGTTGGCGTCACATCGGTGGGCAGGATGTGGAGCTCACCTTTTATCGTCGTCGTAGATATCGTTTTGTATTTCGAACTCAGTTTTAAACTTCCGCTGTGCGTTTGAACTCTGTTGTTTGTATTTAAGACTTTTATGTAAAACTGGTGTTGTAAATTAATTTGAAGATTTCTGTATGCGGGTAACACCTGTGCTCGTCTTCGTACGGGTCTAAGTGCAATTGTGATCCTGGAGTACAGTAGTTTAATCGGGATTTTACCCGACAGCCTGTCAGGTTACACCGATTTAAGTGCACAGTAACTGGATTAAGTATTAAGATGATGGTTAGTGCATTTAAGCCGGTCTAATTTGGACGGTGCTGCTACAGCTGGCATCAGAGCTCTAAATTGCACTGGGGTGTTTATCTTGCAACGATTTTGGGTTTTTCGAAAAGTTGACGCTAGATGCGCTAAGGAATAGAACAGATAGTTCGTATGCCCTAATTATGTTTTATAAGTTAGGTGGCAACTAAGTATCTATTTTATTCCAGCACTTCCAGCTTTTACTTTTTGTTAAACCTTATTTCGGTAACGACGCACCTACGCTGAGGTAAGCAAGGTAAGCATTCTGGTAGTCCTTAGAATAGCCCACGTGTTTCATACGTGCGCGGGTCCCGTATGTTGAGCATACGAGGAGGTGATAAGGCTCGATTCAAATGAGCCTATCGCTATCTGCCGCCTGATATGGAGTGCGGATTTCATGTCGTGTGATTGTGATCACGGCCATTTCGTAAGGCAATGTTACGAGATGTAAACCTGTCATGCGGTTGGCCATGACCGTGACCCTTGGGACACGTCTACCCTTGGATGTCCCGTAAGGCGAGTGTACGGGAAGTGAATACGTTGTTATGACGTATGCAGCGCTGCCCATTCAGCGTCGAACGTCTGGGTGCCATCTCTATAGTGGATGGTAATGTATGTGTGAATATGTGGGAAACTGCATATGCATTACCCGTGTGGCGTAGGACACATGGGGGCCGTTCGTGTGTGCTGGCACGAAGGGTCCAGAAATGGATAGTTATATCTGTCTCTATGTTCTTCTGCAGGAAACTAACTCCGTAAGCGCGTTATAAAATCCTTGATCGTAGGAACGACTAGTCTATATATAGGGAGAGAACGTAATTGTGCCACCGATTGCTCTCGTATACCATATTTTGGTACTTGTTTGGGTGAGAAACGCTAGAACGTGGCATGCATCTTGCATTCCTGAGTTGTTGTTTATTTTTGTTACCTTCGGTTGCGCTTCACAAAAATTTATTTGGATCACCATGTTTTTACTATGTGTTCTTAAAAAAAAATTTTATTTGTGTTGCGTTGCCAAGTTTAAACCTGTTTCTTTTGAAAACTGTCACTTACGTTAGCGCTATGTGTTCTTACAGATGGCTAGCTTCACGCACGTGATCGTGGACGCTGAGGGTTGGGCGCACTCCAGTGCCCTCCACACCGGCCACTTTCCTCGTCTGCTGTGGCAGATGCTCAGGGCGTTTGACTACACTGAGCCCCCACAGTACTCCGGACACGAGTCTAGCTTGCTGGGCACCGAGCGCTGTCAGATGATTGTGAAGATTCCTGCTTGCCCCGCTCGCTTGGACTGGGACTCGTGGCAGCTCACTGTCTATGGTAGGAAGCTGGCAGACTCCTGGGAGATTGCAGCTAGGAGGGCCATTGAGGAGTTCTCAGAAAAGCATAATGCAGAGGTGATAGATACTCCTTACAGTGTGTTTCCTCTGAGGGATGAGACCACTCAGGCCTATGCAGATCGGGTTAACCGCAACCTGAACATCGTGATGCCCGACTACAGCGTCAGGACAGCACTCTCGTTCAGCTACTCCTCAGCCTTGAGCAACATGTATGAGCAGCTTCGCGAGGAAAATGCGATATGCAGGAGCAAGGCTCGAGAGGCTCACCTCCATGAGCAGCACATGATCGGTACTCAGGATAAGATCAAGACCCTGAAGGCCAAGTCCAGAGCGAGGAAGATCAGGATTCAGGAGTTGCAGGAGGAGTTAGAGAACAGGACTCAGATGGTGCAGCACCTTGAGGGGCAGCTTCAGCAGGCCCAGGAGTGGATTGAGGATGCCCAGGCTCAGGTGCAGGCAGCAGCAGAGATGGAGGCTGATGCAGCAGAGGAGGAGCCAGAAGAAGAAGAAGAGGAAGAGGACCCTGAGGAGATCGAGGGAGTGTTTGGAGTCGAGTCGGGACCTGGGACTCCGTGAGGACGTGGATGGATAGTGTTGATTCTCCCCTTGCAGTGTAGCCTTACTGTAGGATAGTTGGGTAGGATGACCAACATAGAGCTTTAGGCTAACCTTGGGTTGAGAATTCTTTTGTGGCTCAGTAGTTCGAGTCATGTAGGATAACCCTCCTAGTGTGGTGTGTCGCCGGGTCGTGTAAGACCCCGTAGTGGTGTGTTGTAGGGTCGTTTGTGAACCCTTCTCCCATGTTAGTTTGTTGCCGTAGCACGGCTTGGGTTGTACTGAACCTTGTTCCAGCTGAAGCAGCGTGGCTGCTTATTGTAAATTTTACTTCCGTAATGATCTTTTCTGTCAGTGTGTGAATTTTCAGATTTGAGTTGTGTTTGATCGTCTTCGAATCTGAAACATTGTTGAGCGAGGTTCAGTTTTGCATACGTTAGAGCTACTCTGGACGGGAATTGTTGAGTTGAGACGGTTTCAACCGAAGCAAGTAAATTTATCTTCCCTTGGTAAACCATATCGCGAGGGGAAGGATTCATGCCGTGTGTTCATATTATATATGCACATTCTTTAAATTGCATGAATTAGTCCTAGCAGCAAAATGGCTAACCAGGGGAATGACTATTTTGCAGATGGGTGATAATCATGACAATGACAATCACGAGGCACTGCCCCAGCAACCTCCCTCTTTGGCTCAAGCTGTTGCAGCTCTTATCGCAGACCGCAACGAGCAGACGGAGTTAATAAGGCAACTGGTGCAAGCCCAAGTCAATGCCGGCAGAGGTCGACATGCTCCCCCGCTAGCACCAGCAGAAACTGACTATGTCGGATTTCTGGCCACCCAGCCACCTCTGTTCCATAAGGCCGATGATCCCCTTGAGGCTGATGCCTGGATTCGCACCATTGAGGATAAGTTCAGCATCCTCAATTGCACAGAGATGGACAAAGCCGCCTTTGCAGCGCAACAGCTGCGAGGACCTGCGAAAATATGGTGGGTCAATCATAAGGCTCTACTTCCCGCTGGTACACGTCTCACTTGGGATGAGTTTGTGGCAGCGTTTAAAGCTCACCACATCCCTATGAGCTTAATGAGGCGAAAGATGGCAGAGTTCCTAGCCCTGAAACAAGGGACTAACACCGTGCTGTAATATGCTCAAACCTTCAATCAGCTATCTCAGTACGGCGGTTTTCATGTGGATACTGATGAGAAGAAGCAGGATTGCTTCAGAAGGGGACTCAGCACAAAGCTCCAGGACAAACTGGCTCTCACTACTTGCAACAACTTTACTGATCTGGTTAATAAGGCCATCACGCAGGAAGATGCCACGCTGGCACACAAAGCTGACAAGAAGAGAAAGGCACCTGCTGGATCCTCCAGCAATGCACCCCAGAGGTACAAGCTGGTTCAGACAGGGAATCAGCAGGCTTCAAACCGTCCTCCACAGCAGGGCCGTTGGGTCGCTAGGCCACCCCAGCAACAGCAACCGTGGGTACCTCGTTTCCCGACACAGCAGCAGAGGCCGCTAATGCTACAAGCTCCATGCCCCAACAACTACCCTTGTTACAATTGTGGTAACCTGGGGCACTTTGCACGAGACTGCCGTCTGCCACCTCGGCAGAACATCTACAAGACTCCAGCACTGAGTCAAGGTTCCAGCCAGAAGGATCAGAAGAAGAAGGTTGTACCTGCTAAGACTGGTCGTGTGAACTACACTACTCTGGAGGAAGTCCCGGAGGGCACTCAAGTGATGGCGGGTACGTTCTCCGTTAATCACTGCCCTGTTACTGTGCTATTTGATTCTGGAGCATCTCATAATTTTATCAGTGAAGCATGTGTGGCACGACTTCACTTACAAGTATCATGCCTAGAGAAATCCTACATTATTCAGACACCTGGCAACCGATTAAATGCTGGCCAAGTAGTTCGAAATGTTCCCCTTAACTTGGGTAGGAAAATTTTTCCACTTACTCCCATTGTTTTTCCAAGTCAAGGGATAGATATCATACTTGGAATGAATTGGATGAAGAAGCATGGCGTTATCATCAATACCTCTTCTCGTATCCTTCAGTTCAACTCTTCCATGTATGGTTCTATGGAAATTCATCTTTCCCAGCATGCAATTCCAGCCACTGTCATATACCATCTGGAGGGAAAAATTCTAGAAGTAATTCCGGTGATTTGTGAATACCCTGATGTGTTTCCTGAGGACTTGCCAGGCATGCCTCCCGATCGGGATATTGAGTTTGTCATTGAGTTACAGCCTGGCACAACCCCCATATCTCGAAGGCCATATAGAATGACTCCCAGTGAGTTAGCTGAATTAAAAATCCAGTTACAAGAGTTGCTGGATAAAGGCTATATTCGACCGAGCACCTCACCTTGGGGTTGCCCGGCTCTGTTCGTGAAGAAGAAAGATCACGGACTGAGGTTATGTGTGGATTATCGACCTCTGAATGCAGTGACCATTAAAAACAAATATCCACTTCCTCGTATCGATATTCTTTTTGATCAACTAGCCGGAGCTAAGGTATTCTCAAAAATAGATCTTCGATCTGGCTATCATCAGATAAAAATCAGACCGGTGGATATACCAAAAACAGCTTTCTCTACTCGTTATGGTTTATATGAGTATTTGGTGATGTCTTTCGGATTAACCAATGCTCCCGCTTATTTCATGTACCTCATGAATTCGGTATTCATGCCGGAGTTAGACAAGTTCGTCGTGGTCTTCATTGATGATATCTTGATCTACTCCAAGAATGAGGAAGAACATGCTCATCATCTTCACATAGTACTTCAGCGTCTGAGAGAGCACCAGCTTTATGCCAAATTCAGCAAGTGTGACTTCTGGCTGAAGGAAGTGCCATTCCTCGGTCATGTCATATCTGCTGAGGGCATCTCTGTGGATCCCAGTAAAGTGCAGGATGTACTCGATTGGGAAGCCCCAACTTCAGTCCCTGAAATTCGCAGTTTCTTGGGTTTAGCTGGGTATTATCGTCGGTTCATTCCAGAATTCTCCAGAATTGCGAAGCCAATGACTGAACTTCTGAAAAAGGGTATTAAATTCTATTGGAGTATTCAATGTGAGGAAGCTTTCCAGAAATTGAAAACACTTCTCACTTCTGCTCCAATTTTGGCCCAGCCTGACACTACAAAACCTTTTAATGTCTACTGTGATGCCTCAGGCACAGGACTTGGCTGTGTTCTGATGCAGGAGAACCGAGTGATTGCTTATGCATCTCGATCACTCAAGCGTCATGAAGAAAACTATCCCACTCATGATCTTGAATTAGCAGCTGTGGTCCATTCACTGAAGATCTGGCGACACTATCTCTTAGGTTCATTGTGCAACATCTATACCGATCACAAGAGTCTCAAATATCTGTTCACTCAGGCTGATTTGAACATGCGTCAAAGAAGATGGCTTGAGCTGATTAAAGATTATGAGCTCGAAGTGCATTATCATCCAGGCAAGGCAAATGTGGTTGCCGATGCGCTAAGTCGCAAAGCTCACTGTCATTGCATTTCAGCTATACCATTAAGCGAGTCTCTTTGCTTTGAAATGGAAAAGCTGAACTTAAGTATTGTACCACATGGCACATTGGCTCATTTAGAGCTTACCTCTACTCTTCGCGACCTCATCATAGCGGCACAAAAGCAAGATAAAGGGGTGAAGGAAATTCAGAGAAGACTGTCAGAAGGAGACCCTAAAGTGAATTGCTTCCACCAGGATACTGAGAATGTACTATGGTTCAAGAACCGATTAGTGGTGCCTAAGAATTTTGAACTCAGAAAACAAATACTTGATGAAGCTCACACGTCACGATTATCAATTCATCCGGGTAGCAACAAGATGTACCAAGACCTGAAGCAACGATTTTGGTGGACTCGGATGAAAAGGGAAATAGCCAAGTATGTGTCAGAGTGTGATATCTGTCGGAGGGTTAAAGCCAGTCATCTCAGACCCGCTGGGACTCTTCAACCCTTGAGTATTCCTGAATGAAAATGGGAAGACATTAGTATGGACTTTATAGTTGGCCTGCCTCGAACTCAAAAGGGATACGATTCTATTTGGGTTGTGGTCGACAGGCTAACCAAGTCAGCACATTTTCTTCCAGTCAGTACTCGTTATTTCACAAAAAGATATGCTGAGTTATATGTTGAGCGTATCTTATGCCTGCATGGTATACCCAAGACTATCGTCTCTGATCGTGGTAGCCAATTCACTGCTCGTTTTTGGGAACAATTGCATACTTGCTTAGGAACTCGGGTGATTCGCAGTTCTGCTTACCACCCTCAAACAGATGGCCAAACAGAGAGAATTAATCAGATTCTGGAAGATATGCTTCGTGCATGTGTCTTGACCTATCCACAGAAATGGGATCAATATTTGCCATTAGCTGAATTTTCTTATAACAATAGTTATCAAGAAAGCATCAAAATGGCTCCATTTGAAGCCTTATACGGTCGTCGATGCCGTACACCTCTTAATTGGTCTGAAACCGGGGAAAGAACAATCTTTGGGCCCGACATGGTTCAAGAGGCCGAAGAACAAGTCCGCCTTATCCAAGCCAACTTAAAGATTGCACAATCTCGACAGAAGAGCTATGCAGATAAAAGAAGAGATCCACTCGTCTTTAAGGTCGGTGATCACGTCTATCTGAAAGTATCACCTTGGAAAGGCGTGCAAAGGTTTGGAATAAAAGGAAAGTTAGCTCCCCGCTACATCGGTCCATATCCAATTGTGGAACGATGCGGTCCTGTGGCTTATCGGTTGGATCTTCCAGCGAATCTTTCTGCGGTTCATAACATCTTCCATGTGTCATAACTCAGACTGTGCCTTAGAGTTCCGACGGAAGCTGTTGAAAGTGACTCGATTCAATTAGAGTCTAATCTCACTTATTCTGAGCATCCTATCAAGATTATTGATCGCAAGGATCGAGTTACACGTCGCACAACCAACCGATTCTACAAAGTTCAATGGAGTAATCACTCCGAAGATGAAGCTACTTGGGAGAAGGAGGAGTTCCTGAGATCCAAGTATCCGGAGTTTTTAAATGCTCATCCAGGTACTACATCTTCGAACCCTTTCCGCCTGTTTAAATTCTCTCATGCTGGAATCTCGGGACGAGATTCCTTTAAGGGGGGAAGGCTGTAACACCCCTGTGTTAATTGTCTCGCTAATCATGAGTTAACTCGCTAAGTGTGGACTCAAATTCGTCGTTAACGCTAATCGCGTTCGCGCAGTAACCATCTACTTAGCTGTGTTCGATCTCGTTTTTGTCCTTGATCCGAGCTCCAAATCAACTTTCGCCCAAAACGAAAGTTGTAGATCTTCTTTTTCTCTACAACTTTTATTTTGGCCAAATTTCATGTTCCCATATGAAAATTTGAGTTTCAACTGGTCAAACTCGGGCAAAAATCATTTAAACGAAGAAACAGTGTCTTCACTGTGTTCGTCACTGTGCCGCCCCGACGCCATACCGGCGTCTGGTCGCCGGCGAACGACGCCACGCGTCGGCAATCGCGCCCCGACGCCGCTCTTCACCTTGCACTGGCCTGGAAGCTTCCGTTCAGTCCATCCCTATCCCTTTCCCGAGCTGCTGCGCAGAGCACGAGCTCGAGTCGCCGCCGTTCGTCGCGCCGGCCACGGCTCGCCGCCCCGCCTCGATTCGCTGCGTCCAGAGCCCAGCAGCCTTGCCGTCCACCGTCTCCACTCCACCCCGTGCCCGTTTGAGCCGAATCCCGGCCGAATCGAACGTTTCCGTCGCGGCCGCCATTGCTGTTCTTCCCGAACTCCACCCCACGCCGTCGAGCTTCCTCTCCGAGGTCTTCTCCGCCCAAATCAAGCCCAAGGTGAGCACGGCCGCACCCTACTCGCCCTCCCCTCGCTCACCGACCCACTCCCCACCTTAATCCGCGGCCGCCGCCGCCGGTTTGCCTCGCGCCGCCGCCGGAACGCCGCAAGCCGCCGCCGCCAGCCGCCGCCGCCCTGGTCTGGAGTGCCGCCGCCGCGTCGCCCCGCCTCGCGTCGCCTCCGCGCGGGCTGCGGGTGCGCGGGCCCCTGCGCGCGGGCCGCCAGCGCTGCGCCGCCGGCCGGCCGGCCAGCAGCCGCCGCGCGCGCGCGCCTGGAGCGCCCCGGTGTGCGCCGGCCCGCACGGGGCAGAGCAGAGGAGGGGGACGAGCTGGGCCGGCGCCCACTGTCCAGTGGGGCCCGGCTGTCAGTCCCCCCCCCTTTTATCTTTTTAGTGTTTTTCATTTAGTTAATGGCTGAAAACTTCTAGAGTTTGTAGAAAAATGAAGAAAAATCCAAAAAATACAAAGTAAATTTTGTTAGCTTTCTAAAATCATGATCTGCAGAGGAAAAATGCTTAAGCATGCGTTTTATCACTTTTGCTCTGGTGAAAATTCAATTTGTGTTTAAACTAGTTTATTTTGTACCACTTGTTCTATGGTTCTAAAAATTATGAAAAATTCGCAGTGGATTACTCATTTCATGTTTAGTCCACTGTAAAAGTTTCTTGGCTTGTTGCTATACGCTTTTGGGTAGATCTATTTGTACTTCGTTTACTTGCTAGGGTTAGTTACTTGTTTCTTGCATGCAAAGCAAATTCCTGTTAATTCATGCTAACCTAAGTCGTTTTAGTAGTTGTTTTTGTTGGAAACACTTCAGGCTAAAATATTTTAACTTTTGGAATCGCATCAGTAGCATTCATGTATTGCTGGGTTCTAATCTGTTGCATGGCATATTTTTTATTCGTGTAGACGCCGCGAACGAAGCTGTCCACGAGCTGATCGTTGAGCCGGTCCAGGAGCCACGAGCAGAGGAGCAGCAGCAGGTCACCGTTGAGCACGCTCCAGCAGACTTTATTAACCCCGCTGACCTGCAAGGCAAGCCCCGGAGCATAACCATAATTTAAAATTATTCAATGTTTATTTAAGTATTGTGCATTTATGTTCTAGGAGTTGAATGGAACCATAGTATGCATGTTTTCCCTAGGTACCGTGGGCCTATACTAGTATGCAGGTGTCGATAGAAATGCTTTGCTAAATAGGATTTCGGTAGAAGTCGAGTGATTGCTGTCACTCGCGAGTTTAGGATCTTGATCCCTTAGCTTTGGCTTGGAAATATGTTGATGAGTAAAAAGAATTGGAGACCGGGCGGGAATGAGTTGGATTAGTTGAGAAAATGAACTCCCGCCTGTGTCGATTGAGGACCGTACCGTTGTTGGCCCTGATAACCGAGTTTGAACAGTACTAACCACATACCGGAAGTAGGAGGTAGTCGAAACCGGTAAGCTGTGTACCACATTACAGCGGTGATTTGAATTCCGCCATGCTACGCTGGGCGTGGGAGTTGGCGGGTGTTGGATAGGATGCCGCCTCCGGGTTCTCCGGGAGTTCACTGCGAGGGGCCCATCACCTGGGTTTTAGCAGGCGTAGTTCAGATGCCGTGGTAATGTGGGAACAGTTGACGCGCATGGCCCGGCGGGGCTTACATGTGTCGTGTGAGTTAGGTCCACCTTGCAAGGTTAAATCGGATCGATTCGCCGTCTCTCTCGGTTAAGAGAACCTTGGTCACTGCGTCACATCGTAGTAAGAAGTGAAATAAGTATTGAAAGGTAGCGATGGAATGTTGTTTTTGGTTGTTCTAAAAGATAATCTGTTCTACCATGTGTGTTTTAGATGAATAGGCGAACTTAGTAATACTTGGTATACTAAACGGAGCTAAAATATTGAAAGTAAGGATTCACTTCTAGCAGCTTTTCAGCAAAGGAACTTCAGAGCCAAAAAGCTTTGCATGTCTAGGTAATGGGCTAAGTATACCAGAGTCGGGTAAGCCTTGCTGAGTATTAGTATACTCAGGGTTGTTGTTGTAACCCCTCTGAGCAGGTTGTGTCCCGGCGGACTTCGAGGAGATCTGTGCGTCCTGGATTGGACAGCCGCTTCCTCCAGGTTGGACCGTCGAGTGGGCCCCGTCTTCCCCGTGAAGATTGGGCAGGTTGGCGTCACATCGGTGGGCAGGATGTGGAGCTCACCTTTTATCGTCGTCGTAGATATCGTTTTGTATTTCGAACTCAGTTTTAAACTTCCGCTGTGCGTTTGAACTCTGTTGTTTGTATTTAAGACTTTTATGTAAAACTGGTGTTGTAAATTAATTTGAAGATTTCTGTATGCGGGTAACACCTGTGCTCGTCTTCGTACGGGTCTAAGTGCAATTGTGATCCTGGAGTACAGTAGTTTAATCGGGATTTTACCCGACAGCCTGTCAGGTTACACCGATTTAAGTGCACAGTAACTGGATTAAGTATTAAGATGATGGTTAGTGCATTTAAGCCGGTCTAATTTGGACGGTGCTGCTACACCGTTGAAATCATTGAGCATTACATTGGTCTTGATAAGGTCAGCAGCAGAACGACCCAATTGGCGCAGCACTGAATATGGCATCAAATTAACTGCGGCGCCAGTGTCGACCAACATCCAGTTCACAGGCTTGCCGTTGATGAGGCCCTTGAGATATAACCCCTTCAGGTGTTTGTAGCTTTTCTCTTTGGGCTTCTCGAAGATGATCGGCTGGGGGCCAAGATCGAGCTGTGCGACGGCCAACTCCTTCGGTTGGGGCGCCCGAAACTCTGATGGGAGCACAAACACCATATTCACATCAGCCGAAGGCTTCTCATCGGCTTTTGGCTGCTTGAGGTGCCACTCCCTCCTTGGAGGGTGCCTTTCCACCCTTCGCGGGTGCCTGACTTGCTCCGCGAGATCCGGACGCGCCTTCCTCAGCACGTCGAGGTACCTTGCTTCCGCCTCTTCGAGATTGCGTAAGCGCTGCACTCTGCGCTTCTGCGAGCGACTGAGTCCGTCAGGACACCATCATGGACGATGATACTTATCCTCTCCTTCGAGCTCAAGATCATCCCTGGATGGCCGCTCAACATGGTCGTCGAGACATGCTTTGGGCCCCAAGCGCCATTACACCGACGTCTCACCTGACTGGCGTCCCCGAGGCCTGCACTCCAGGCAATCATCGATAGTAGGCAATCGGCTCATGCCGGAATTCCAACAGTACCTGAAGAACGGGCAATGCCAGTGGTCGCGCACAGCTTGGCGCCTCCCCAGCGTTCTCCCCGCACGGTGCTCGTACTTCTCCTCTTCCGATTCATACCGGCGACGCAGCTTGTACTGATACTCGTATTTTTCAAGAAGCCAATTGGAAGCTGGGAGTTGATTGCGGATGTAACACACTTGTTCTTCGGTAATATGTTGCTGCTCCGACTCGTCTTCATCCTGGGGCCGTTTGCCAGAATCGACCTCTCTAAACCTCTACTCGTCACGGCGGCGTATGGGTCCCGCCATGTTAATCTGGAACGCAAAATTCTGGCTCTCAGGTCTAAGATCCGACAGCTCCACCACATTAGCCAGTGGGAACGGTTGACTGTCAACCTTCATCATGTGTTGGGCCAGAATTAATCGGCCTTGCTCAATAGCCGATTGGATCTGCCGACGCAGCTCCTTGTAGTCATTCGTGGCATGGGTGAACGAGTGGTGCCACTTGCAGTACGGCCTCGCCTGCAGCTCTTGCGTCGTTGGCAGCTTGTGATTCTCTGGGAGCTTCAACTGCTTTTCTTTGAGCAGTAAGTCGAATATCTGCTCTGCCTTGGCCACGTCAAAATCAAAGCCCTTCACAAGCCCCTTCTGTTTGACCCACTTGCACGGGACAGGGTTTGCCCCCCCGGGTCCACTCTGCCAAAGCCTCTTCTTGTTCCCCGCTAGAATCATCAGAATCATCTGCTTGGGCCATATTCACATGGCGCTTGAATTTTTCCTGGTACAACTTAGGATGATAGTGTTCATACGTCGTGAGCTTCTGTACCATGTGCGCCAGAGAGGTGAAATCCAACTGAAAAACCAGATCCTTGATCGGCTTAGCGAGCCCCAGAATTGCCAAATCGACTGCCTCCTTTTCTGTGATGCGCGATGAGTAGCATCGATTCTTGACCTCTCTGAAGCGCTGCACATACTCTGACACGCTTTCCCCTCGCTTCTACTTGACTTGGGCGAGGTCGGCAATCCCGGCTTCAACAGCCTCTGAGTGATACTTGGTGTGGAACTAATCTTCCGGCTGCCTCCAAGTGCGGATCGAATCTGGGGCTAATGACGTGTACCATCCAAAGGCTGAGCCCGTGAGAGACTGGCAGAAGAACCGGACCCTCAGAGGATCTGATACTGAAATCATCCCGAGTTGTGTTAGGTATCGGCTCACGTGCTCGATGGAGCTGGCTCCTTCTGACCCGCTGAACTTGGTGAACTCCGGGAGCCGATACTTGGGTGGCAACGGGATCAAGTCGTAGTTGCTTGGGTACGGCTTGGAATAGCCGAACGCCTTTCTCTTGGGAAGAATGCCGAACTGGTCCCTTAGTATTGCGCTGATCTGCTCCACACTAAGAACTCCTGGGGCCGAGGGCTCAGCACTCGGCCCGGTAGCGTACTTCGCTAGCCATGCTTGTTTCTCCGCATCTGTCCCTGAAGCTCCTGTACTCACCAGCTGTCCCGCGCTTGTTGGGTTGATGTTGTCAGGTATGTACACGCACGTGTAGCCGTGTGGGATCTCCTTAGGCGGCTCGCTCAGGAACTAGCCCTCCCCGGGATCACCGCCGATCTTGTAGACGACGTAGATCGGCGAATTCTGCAGTCCTGGAGTTGTGAGCGAGTATGGCAATGGCGGCCTAGGCTGAAGTGGGGCTTCTCCCCTGTGACTCCCCAGGATTGGTCCCGATGGGGAGTACTGGTTCTTGATCACCTCCTGGACGACGCGATGTGCCACGCGCTCGAGCTCGTTCACCAGGCTTTTTGTGTGCCGATGAAGTGAGTGAGCCACCATATAGTTCATCTCCTGGCGCAGGGCTCTGGTGCGCTCCTCTGACGGTACGGACAGGTCGACGTTGTCGAGAGCACCTTCGGGTGAGAACCCCTTCCACCTAATGCCGTGGTTACGGGTCCTCTCGAAAGAGCCGATGAGATCGGCTTCGAACTGAGCTTTGACCTCATCATACTTCTGCTGGTGTTCGGGGGTCAGCTCTTCATACGTGACAGAGTTGGTGGTCGGCGGAACCGGCGCTTGGTTCTGAGGTCCAGTCATCCCGGCGATGGACGTTGTTGCTGATGAAGGTCCCACCGGGCGTGCCAGAATGTGTTGTCGGTCAAAACCCACCGGCGAGTAGCGACAGGCAACACGAAGTGCCGGGAGGCTGCCGGGGCGCTGGCTGGCACCGGTCCCTCGGTCAGCGGCCCAGATCCTGGCACACACCGATGCTTCCGGAGATGCAGGTCGTGCCACCTGATCTATACCCGATCAGGAAGGTGCGAATGTGCTTTCGACGATTTGCCTGCATGCACAAACACGTGTAAATATTAGTCCGAGCCGTGGTCGGCTCCCCGGGACGACTCTTGCATCGGCTTTAAAGAGTCGATCGAGTCCCGGTGTCAAATCAGATCTGCATATCTGGATATTAATAGATAAAGCAATTAGATGCAAAAGCTGCTTCAATTAGATCTAACTAATCCAATCCACGACGGTAAAAGCTTCACTGCTAGATCGTAACATCCTACACGTAGTTAGGCCTAACGAGCGTAATAGATAACCAAACTTTAACCAGAATAGAGGCCTAAGAATAAGCGAGAGCCATTTCCCGGATCAATCCATATTAAGATCAAAGCAAAGCATCTAATATGTCGCCGGATCATTCAATCCGTTTGCAAGGCCTAACCTAGCAGATATTAAGCCGATTCTTAAGTATAAGAACAAACCATAACATATTAGATCTACTAGATAGAAAAGAAGCAGGGTATTGTCTCTACGCGACTAATTCCTATGCAATGAGAATTAGCGTAAGATTAATACATGATCACGCAGAGATAACATGATATTCGTAGATGATAGACAACAAGAACATGATAGATCTACTAAAGTTCATGCTACGAACATCAGGATAACTAGGACTACTCACCATAAAAAACGCTTCAGTACGAGTAATACCAAGGTAAAAGCAAGAACAATGCTGCCCTGATCACAAGAAGTGATTAGGGCAGCGTGTCGCTTACTTGGATGAAACCCTAGGATTATGGGTGGCGGTGCGCCGAGAATTGTTGTTGCGAGACGTGATGACGTTCTCCTCCTTACGAATATCATAGGGTACATATTTATCGTCCGGAGACTTGAAAAACAATCTAAACCAACGTGTCCAAATCGGACTCTATCTCTAACCCAAACTGAACTAAATCTAAAGATACATGGCCCACATGGCCCAAACACTTACGCATGAGCCGATTCACAAGTCTTCTTTAATTCCTGCTTTAAGCCCAACTTGTTCGCGGCCTATTAATTAACCCTGTTAATTTATGGCGATAACACTGCGGGAGACCAGAGGTTTGTTTTGTCTCTTCAAAGTGGTTCTGATGGCCACTTTGGGAGGTTAGTTCTCCACCTCCTCGTGCTGGGCTGGTGTACGGTTTGTTTTGTCTCTTCAAAGTGGTTCTGATGGCCACTTTGGGAGGTTAGTTCTCCACCTCCTCGTGCTGGGCTGGTGTACTTTTGATCCACTTGCGGGCGTGCTGCTTGTCGACTGAGTTTGGCCGGTGAGGCAACCGGTGTCCGAGCCCGGTGGATGTGAGGACCGCCCGAGGCGTTCAACGAACAAACTGGCATGCTCTTGGCATGCTACTGAAGGGCATTGAAGACTTTCTCGTTGATTCGGTTCGGCAGCTGCGACAAATGCTGGATGCTCCTGTAGTGGATTTATGTGTAATTTTTCTATATTTCAGGGGTACCCGATTCAAGAGGCTGGATGTAAACTTTCTATATTAATGAAATCCAACCCTTTTCTCAAAAAAAAAAAAGCAGTAGCAACGTGTCTGATAGATGCTTGGGCAGATTCAGATTCTTTTTTAGCAGAGATTGTAATGGTTGGCGAGACCAGAACCAGATACATGTAAACTTCAAAATAATAGTACTAGTCCATAACGAAACTCACATCAAGCATCCACCATCTGCAAGCCGATCCAACGCACACGACCCACACACCTCGGACACGAGAACGAACGCTACGACGCCGGCACAGCCTCACACGGTTCCAGGCGCCCCGTCAGTTGGCCGGCGCCCCCGCCGCCTCCTCGATGTTGCTGCCGACGACGTCGACGACGAAGCGGTAGCGGACGTCGTTTCGCTCCAGGCGCTCGAGCGCCTCGTTGACGTACCCCATCTTGACCACCTCGATCTGGGAGGTGAGCCCCTTGTCGACGCAGAACCGCAGCAGCTCGGCGGTCTCGTCGACGCTGCCGATGAAGCTGCCCGTCACGGCCTTGCGGCCCAGCATTACCATGGGCGCCACGAAGCTCAGCGGCTCGCCGACCACGCCCAGCAGCACGTGCTTGCCGTCCAGCCGCAGCAGCGCCAGGTACGGCTCCAGCGGGTGGTGCACCGGCACCGTGTCGATGATGTAATCCAGCGAGTCGGCGGCCGCCGCCATGGCCTCCGCGTCGGAGCTCACCAGGTACGCGTCCGCGCCCAGCTCGTCCATCGCCTCCGCGCGCTTCCGGGACGACGAGCTGATCACCGTCACGTGGTGGCCCATCGCCTTCGCCACCTTCACGCCCATGTGGCCCACGCCGCCGAGCCCCAGGATGCCGCCGCGGAGGCCCGGGGCCGTCAGCCCGAAGTGCTTCAGCGGGCTGTACACCGTCACACCCGCGCACAGCAGCGGCGCCGCCTGCTCCGGCGCCAGGCCTGCCGGGATCGGCACCACGAACCTGCACGCCAATGGAGGAAGAATTGCCCAGGTTAAATCTTCTGACTCGATCGAGCATTGGTTAACTGTTACAAATTCAACAAGGATGAAAGATCTCTCGAAGAGCTACTGCCTGGTGCATGCCTATCATATATAAATTCATAATTCACATAAGCAAACAAAAAAAAAGGTTATCTCAGACTGTAGTTGGATAGGTGGTAGTGCGACTGAAAAAGACAGCACGCACACTAGAGTAGCATGCAGAGAAGTTTTGGATGGAAGGATGGGGAAAGGTATCCTCACTTCTCCTCCCAACAACCAGCGGTTTAGGTGACCATTCTTCAGACGAGTAGGTCAGTAGGTGAGGATTCGGCTTCTGTGGTGATGGTTCAACTCCACAAAGTTGAGCTAGTAAAGGTAGCACAACAAACCTTTCTTTTGACATCACACTCTTGCCTGGTCACCACATCCATACCCATACACCCATACTTGCTGGTGCGCGTGATGAATTTTCTCAGTTGTAACATTTCCCTATACCCATACTTTCCTCCACCCTTTTCTAGAAGGATTTGACCTCATCGACTTCACAGAGTCCAAATCAAAGTCCAAATATTGCTTGCTTTGTCCAGGACATTTTTTGTTTAGATAAAGATAATGCTGAACTATGAGTGCAGTGGTGACTGTTAATAGTTTGAGGGACTCACTTCTGGTCGACGACCATGGTGGAGGCGAACCCGCCCTGCGTGGGTTGGCCGTCGGTGTAGACGTCGTTGTAGGACCAGATCCTCTTGTTGCAGTACTGCTCGACGTTGGCCTTGCAGGGGCGGCACTCGCGGCAGCACCCGACGATCACCCCGACGCCAACGACGTCGCCGACGCGGTGCTTGCTCACCTCGGGCCCGACCTCCACCACCTCGCCGACCACCTCATGCCTGAAAAAAGTTTCCGTCGTCATCACCAAGCCAGGCCATGATTGTTTATACTAGAAGTGCGCATTTTTCCAACATTATTCAGTTCACATGCATAAAAGATGTGGAGTTGTTGTGCTGTCGGAGAAAGTTTTGGTGAGGTTGGGTTCAGTCATGGCTCTCGAAATGATGGTATAGTTCTTCTAGGTTAGGTATCATGAAAAAGATAGGAATGATAGGGTTTCTCGTGAGTATGAAATCTACTAATGAAAGCAGTGTTTATCCTGTGTTTCAAATAATGCAGTGGTGGTGTTGACAGTAATTCACGACTAAGTAAAGAGTGATGGTGACATGTGCCACTGCCACATGTAAACCTGACACCAGTTCTGAAATGACATAGATACTGCCATTTCCAGTTACTGAGCTTATTTATCCGTGCAGGGTTAAATACATCTAAGTTAGTTTGGTTGTACACATGTAATTTCTCATCAAATTGCGAAAACATATCTGTTGCAATCTGTCCTTTCATATCGACTTTTCAGAAAACCTCATGCAAGTTGGAATAGAACACTTGAAGTTCAGTTTTTTTTTTTGTGGACCGTTCTCTATCCCCTAGTAGTGCTGAAAAATCGCTAGAAAACGGAAGAAAAGCTATGGATGTGCCTGTGCTTACCCAGGGACCATGGGGTACTTGGAAGCGCCGAGGTGGTTCTTGGCCTGGTGGATGTCAGTATGGCAAATCCCACAGTACAGCACCTTGACCACCACATCTTCAGGGCCTGTCTTCCTGTTGTTGTCGGCACCAGAACAAACCCATATATAGAAAAGCAGACAAGCAGTAGTTGATTCTTGCAGGCAGGAGGCGCATGCTTTGAGACAATTAGAATATTAGATAATGGCGGACTTCGGTTCAAAGAAAAAGACAATGGCTCACGAGTCACGGCGGCATAAGAACAGCGTTAGCTTTCTTGTTTTTTTAACAAAAAAAGGAAAGCGTTAGCAAGATTCTTCTCTCGATCGAAGGAATGTAAACATGGGAACTCCTCCTGAAAAAGGAGTGTAAATATGCAGTCGATGGGATGCTCCCTGTCTGCCATATTAATATATTGCACTGTAGAACCTATATGTACTGAATGAAAACGAAGGTTGTGGCTTTATTTTCGGCTTTCTCAGCCTGATTCGAGCTTAGTGGTGCGTGCCTGTGACTAGAACAGCAGATGTGGTAGGTAATCGAGCAGGAAGGGATCGAAGGGTGGCGGCGGCGGAGCGGTCGATCGAGATGGCCATGGCCGGCGGGTTCGTACCTGACGGTGTAGGTGTAGGGGGAGAGGTGCCCGGTGGCGTCCCGGGCGGCCCACCCCACCACCGTCCTCTCCGACGCCAGGCTGCCCATTCCCGAGAGGCCGGAGGAGATCGGGGACGGCGGCGATGGGGATGGAGAAGGGGAAGAGGAGGGGTGGAGCGGGTGGGTTTGGTTTTGGCCTAGGGAGAGCACAAGTAGTGCGTGCCCTCTTTTGGTAGGAGGGCTGGCTATATATAGCGGAGGGAACAAAGCTGGGACACTGTGAGCCCGTTTAGTTACCAAATTTTTTTTACCAAAACCTTTTACTTCCCTTTTAGACACATATACGAAGTATTAAATAGAGTTAAAAAATAAAACTAATTGTACAGTTTGGATGTACATGACGAGACGAATCTTTTAAACTTGATTAGTGTATAATTAACTATAAATGCTACAGTAACCCATATGTGCTAATGATATGGTTTGGATGTACATGACGAGACGAATCTTTTAAACTTGATTAGTGTATAATTAACTATAAATGCTACAGTAACCCATATGTGCTAATGATATGGTCATGACGAGACGAATCTTTTAAACTTGATTAGTGTATAATTAACTATAAATGCTACAGTAACCCATATGTGCTAATGATATGGTCAAAGGTCTCAAAAAATTCGTCTCGCGGTTTCTAGATGAGTTCTGAAATTAATTTTTTAATTAGTATCCGAAAAATCCTCCAAACATCTAATCAAACAGTCGATTTTGTATAAAAAATTTTCATTTTAGCAACTAAACGGCCTCGAGGCTCGAGGGCAAAGTGGCAACCGGCAAGGCTGCTCTGCTCGGCCGCCACACGGCACCAGGATCTTCTGAGGCAGGCAGCTTCCAGCTTCAACGGGTGGGATCAACACCTTCTGCGTACCGCTCGTCCGCTCTCCTGCTTTGGGTTTTTGCTGGAGTTCCAGTTATTGTTTTTTTTTCTACCGACCCAAAATAACTCTACGCGAACAATACAACATACGAGCCTCCTTATTCTCTCCCATAATAAAGTCGCACACGCAGAAACTACAACTAATGTTTATGCCAAATTAAAGGAGCAATAATTGCTTAATCCGTCAATTAGAATTCCCTCGTAATTCTGGTGACCAAGTTTGAGGCCCAAACCACTTAGTATTAGCGTTTAATAAGTAAAATAGAAAAAATATTTAAAATCCTCAACCTATACTACTTTGTTATTATAAAATATGTAGTGTATAATATATCCATATTTTTATATGTTAATCAGTATATTTCAATTGTTTCTCGTTGCAAAAATAAAGTTTGTAGTTCTTCCTTACCAATCCAATAAGCTATGAGCCTGTGAGAGTTAGCAAAAAAAGCCAAAAAAAATACTAGTGGAAATTACAGGTTTATATTACCGGAAGATAAAAGGACGACACATGTATTGTGTACTCCTGCTGTACGTTATAGTACAAACCAAATTTGGTAGGCACATGCAATGTTGTTTTCAATAAAGTCAGAATTGTACCAGCTGGAACAAGGTCAATATATAAATGTGATCATGAATTCACACATGTCAAGTTGTTTTAGCATGCTTAGCGTTTGTACCTAGTGAAACAAGGGCAATAGACACATGTCAAGTTGTTTCCAATAAAAGGTAAGATTGTACACAATGAAAGAAACCCATTATAATGTGAGGGAGTGTAGATACCGTTTAATTGTTTGTGGCAAAAAAAAAAATATAGCTTTGTTTACCGTATAAAAATGCTTATATCAGATGATACCAAGCATGTAGCACAGAATTTTCCAGTAATTGAAGAAGTACTACTAAAAAAGCGATGGTTCCATACTTCCATGCGCATTGACAAACTTGACCAGGTACATTTCTACCGGAGACCAAGTCCGGTCAGCAAACACCCCCCCCCCCCCCCCCCCCCCTCGCAATTTTCACCGGGTGTCCGGAGTTTATTTTTATTTTTAGGGTGCTGGCTGCTGGGTGGACGGAGTATGGTCGCAGGAAAGTGACGTGGCGCGGGGCAGGCTGTGGTGGGTTGGCCGCGACGGGGGAGAGAAGGCGAAAGCCGAAAGGGATGCGGGGGTTGTTGGGCCGGCCGGCGCGGTAGGTGAGCGGGCCCGCCGGGCCCTGACGTCACAGCGACGTCACCTCCGGAACAAGCGGAGCTCTTCGCGTTTCAGTCTGCGGTGTCTGTCTCAGCTAGCGAACTTCCAGCTAGAATTTGGAGAAGATAACAAACCTTCAAGCTTCTTTTTTTTTTCTGTCGATGAAAAAACAAGGTCAAGGTTGATGATTGGAGACGAGCATGGCAGGTAGAGCTGCCGAGTCGTCTGCCCTCTGCCTTTGTATGGAAGCATGGACATGGAGCGATGCTTGGATTTCATTGTCTTTTCTCACTGTTGCTTGGGATGAATGGCACATCACACCCCGTGTGGACGTGATGCTAGTTTGGAGTAGCTACCGGTGCGGTTGTTAGAGCCATCGGCGTCAAGTTTTTTCTGTGTCTGAAATCGTGGATTGGCCGAGCCAATCACCGTGAAATCGACGCGAAAGCTAGATAAGTCATCAGCTAGATGATTCGTGCGCGCTAAGCACTACACCGAATTTCAAGTGAGCACCGAACACCGATAGGTACCTGCGCATGCGGATCCGGAGCTGGTGTGCTCCTAATTGTCAACGATGCGGCTTAAAATGCACTGGAAATTTCCAATGCAAGTGGATCATCCCCTCGGGGAAATTTCTAAAAAGGAATCCTACCGAAGGGTCAGGCGATCAATGATCTGAAAGTCTGAAGTCGAAAGAGTCTGAAAACACCACCAATCTTAGTTAGGCTGCTCTTCTGAGGCACCCACATCTTGATTATGGTAAGAACAGCATTTTCTTGTCCAGTTCTGCAAAGTCCAAGACGACCGAGGACATCACCATCAGCCTACTGGTGCCAACGAACAAGCGCGCACGCACACACTTCTTGTGCCAAGCACGCGGTGTTTTCTGAGATGATGATGATGGCCTGATGTGTTAGTTTGCATGGATCCATAGCACCGGCCCGTTGCAACCACATAAAGGTTCGGCGGTTACTAGGGGCAACACGCATCACTGTGAGATCTAATTTATCGTAGAAGGGCTGGCCTCTCCTGCCTCTCCTTATCCTATTCCTCCCACCCTCCCCGCCCTCTCGACGGCCTTCTTCTTGAGCATAATTTCCTTTCGTTCACCTTGCTGGCGGCCGCTCCCCCACCTCCCACTCCTCGGCAGCAGCTCGGGGGGCGGCGGCGGCGGACCATAGCTAGACCTTCTGCGATGAGTCGCATCGCATCTGCACGCGTGACCCCTAACATTAGCCGGAGGTTCGGGATCCATTAACATGACAGGCGCAGAAGACTAGCGCAGAGACCATGCCTTTCCTTTGGTCATGAGCCGATTTGTTCTTTTTATGCGGCGTTCCGGGCCTACAGAGGAGAGCGAAGGTCCCTAGTAAGGTCCATAGCAGCCCAAATTCTAATAGGGATGGATAATGAAAGCTGGGCTGATTTTGTCGGCCGAATTTGTTTTGACTTTTTCTTTTGTCTCCTGTTTTATTGTGGGCTGATTTTGTTGTTTTGTTCCTCTCCTACGGGCTCATGTTGGAATCCACGAGACGTGGCAGTGAATACGATCTCGTTACCCATCTCGCCCCGGTGGGAGGTTCGGCGGAGGCCGGAAATGCTATATATCGTCCCACGCTATAAAATTAAGATACATCGCCTGAAGTATGAATCGAGCTATTTTAAATTTTACTTGGCCCAATAACATTGCATGCAGACTTTGGGCGCGGACTCTTTTTTTTTTACTGTGCATCCACATGCAAGTTGGTTGGCTAACTACAGACACATGCATGCATGGCTATACATGATTATTTGTTCGCTACTACTTTGACGGTTTCTTTTTCTTTATCCTTTCTATTTCTTTCCTTCATTCTTTTCGTTTCCTTTTTCCTATTTTTATTCTAAGTCTAGTATGCATATGCAAATTTATTTTAATATATATATACATTTGCAATCTTTTGTTCAAATTTAAGAGTGATTTATATTCTATGTATACTAAATTATTTGTATTGTAGATTCATAAATTAGTATATGGAATGATTTATCTTCTTTTATATGTTAGTTCGTCTTCATATAAAAAGCATGGCATGGATCAGGCTCTAAAAAACACGGCACTGAAATGCTCCAGGCTATGGCCCATTGTGCCCGTGCTAGGCCTGACTCGGGTGCAGTGCCGTGCCTAGGCCTCCATGCTGGTCCGTAGTGGCAGCCCACGGCATGGCTAAAAAGGCCGGCACGATGATGGGCTCGGCTAATCCACAATTTCACACCGAAGAAAACTTGATGCCCATGGCTCGAACAACCACACTGATAGCTACTCCAACATACAGCGTGTGATGTGTCATGCATGCCAAGCAACACTGAGAGAAAAAACAGAAACAAAATTGAAATGCAAGCAACCGCACACGACTAGGGAGTTCTACCTGGTACCTATAGTTGTCCATGCAGCACGAGGCCCGGCAGCCCGCCCGGAAGCCCATTTTTTTGGCCCGGCCCGAGCCCGGCCCCGGCCCGGCCTGCAGCGTGCCCGGGATGGCACGGCCCGGCAAGGTATGCCGGGCATGGGCCGCCAGCCCAGCACGCCGGGCTGCATGGCCCGACACGGGGGGAGCAGGCCGGCCCGGTGTAAGGCCCGCTGCCCCCAACGGCCGGGAGCAGTCCAGCAGGCCGCCAGCCCAAAATCCCGCCCCTGCCGCCCCCCCGCGTATATAACCCCACCCCTTCCCCCGCGCCCTGTAACCCTAACCCTAATCCCCATTTCCCCGCCCCACCCCGACTCCGCTGGATCTAGCCGCTTCCCCTTCCCCGACCCCGACTCCGACTCCGCCAGTCCGCCCCGCCGGCCGCCGCCTCCTCGCGACCTCGCCTCCCCTCCGCCGCAGTGCACCTCCTCCTCATCTCCGGTGAGTAGATGTAGATCCCAGTAGTACTCGCCGCCTCGCGTGCTCGCTGCCTCGAGCCCTCGCGGCTCGGGGGCTCCTCTCGTCGTCGCCGACTCCGACCCCGACTCCGACCACCTTCCTGTCCCCTGTCCTCTCCTCCTTCAAATCGCCATAGGCACGCATCTCGCTGCCGTCGGCCGTCCCCGTCTTCGCCTCTCGTCTTGCTTCGGCTCCGGGCTCTGGCTGCGCAGGTAACCCTAACCCTAGTTCTTAGATCTGTTCTTCTCGTTCTTCTTGTTCGTGTTCTTCTCGTTCTTCTTGTTCGTGTTCTTCTCGTTCTTCTTGTTCGTGTTCTTCTCGTTCTTCTGTTCTTCTTCTTCAATTCTTGGTAACCCTAACCCTAACCCCCCTCCTCTATTCCTGTAGGTCTTGTGCCGGCTGCTTCTGTGGCCCGGCGCGGGGCCGCTAGTCGTTGAGGAACGGAGCCGACGAGGTCGTTGGGAACTCGTGATGGACGATATGGAGGAGTACACCATCAAGGACGGCCTCAGGGCGTGTGGGCTCCCCGGCGATGATGAGGACGAGCTGGCATCTGGCAGCGAGGCATTGTTCGGTAGCTCTGATGCTCCGATCAATGTGGAAGGCGGTGATGATGCCGGTGCTGCTGGAGGTGCAGGTGCTGTGTGACCCCTCCTGTGATGCCTTCCTCTACTCCATCCGTCTCTACTGGCACTAGCACACACTTCAAGCATGCCAGATCTGGTGCCTGGAACAACTTCAACGAGATCTTTGAGACCTTGCCAAACGACAAGAAGGTAAGAGTCGCTGCCAAGTGCCGTCACTGTTCTCATGTGCTTTCTGGCCGGTCTTCTGCTGGTACTGGGCATTTGTTCCGGCATCAGAAGGTATGCCTTTCTAAGGTTAAACATGCTGCTCTTGTTCAGTCTCGTCTAAAATATAATCCTGATGGTTCTATCCATACCTGGGAGTATAAGCCTGATGTTGCTCGTAGGGAGTTGTGCCATTTAATTGCTAGACTTGATTTGCCTCTAGGTTTTGGTTTCGAAGATGCTTTTGAGGAATATATTCAGCGTGCTCACAATTCTCATTTTGCTAGTCTCTAGGCAGACCACAACTAGAGATCTAGAAAAATATTTCCTTGAGCGCCGTTTTGCTCTAATTGAATGCTTGAAGTCTGTTTCTTCTGTGTGCCTTACATCTGATATATGGTCTGGCAATGCTAAGGAAGATTATCTTAGTGTTGTCATCCATTTTGTTTTTGCTGATTGGGAGTTAGAGAAGAGGGTCATTGGTCTTAGGCTAATTGATGTTTCACATTTTGGTGCCAACATTGATGAACGTGTTCAATCTGTTGTTATTGAGTTTGGTTTGAAGGATAAGGTGTTTTATGTCACACTTGATAATGCTTCCTCGAATGCTTCTGCCATGGCTAGACTTATTCCCAATTTTCTTGGTTACCTTGGTCCTGACCCTGAACCACTTGGCACAGAGCGAACAGTGCGTGGTCTCTTGCACCAGCGCTGTGCTTGTCACATTATAAACCTCATTGTCAAGTCTGGTTTGAAGAGGAACAAGTCATATCTTGAGGCTTTTAGGACTGCAATTTCTTATTTGAACTCTTCCAACCAACGTATTGCTGAATTTCATAACTTTTACCTTGTTAAGGGGTAGCTCCTCGAAAATTTCAGTTGGATATGGATGTGAGGTGGAATTCTACTTATATCATGCTTAAGCACCTCTTACCCTACAGATCCACCTTCTCTGTTTTCATTGGTGCTAACTATGGTTTGGTTAATGGTGAGCCACTACTCAGTGGTGGTCATTGGGCTATTGCTGATAAGATGATGGAGTTTCTTGAACTGTTTTATGATTCTACTATTTCTTTATTTGGTGTTTATTACCCAACCAGTCCTTTAATGCTGCACCATATTCTTGACATTGCTGTCATTTACATGCACAAGAGTCTGATCCTTTGCTTATGAACATTGTTACTCATATGAAACTTAAGTTCCTTAAATACTGGCAGAACATTCCTGTTTTGTATTCCTTTGCTTTTATTTTGGATCCTAGAGCCAAAATGAGAGGTTTTCAGAATGTTCTCCAGCTTCTTTCTCAAACCATTGGTTCTGACTATTCCAGTTACTTTAGTGAGGTAAGAACTGAATTGTACAAACTATTTAACAAATATGAAACCAAGTTTGGTGGAGCTCGGTTACAAAGGACCTCTCAACCAGCAGGACCTACAGGTAAGAAAAGAACAACATGGGGTAAGATCTATGGTGCTACTGCTTCTGATTCTTCTACTCCTCTTGTATCTGCATCTGCTCCTACAATAGCTGCTGTTTCTAAGTTGTCTTCCTACCTGGACAGTGACACTGTTACTTGTTTTAATGATGACTTTAACATTATAAGTTGGTGGCATGAGCATAAACTTACATATCCCATACTGTCCATCCTTGCTAGAGATATAATGTATGTTCCAGTGTCCACGGTTTCTTCGGAGTCTTGCTTTAGTCTAACTGGCAGGGTTATCGAGGAGCGGCGCCGACGGTTGCAACTTCATACAGTGGAAATGTTGACCTGTGTCAAAGATTGGGAGTTGGGTGATGCAAGGGCACAGCACGAGGTTGAGAAGGCGGTGCAAGATCTGGAAGATGCATTGAACAAGGACCTGCTGGGTGAAGGGCAGACTAGTGAAAATCAGTAAGTCACTAATGCTTTCTTGTTTTTGTTGTCCAAATTCATGTCACTAGAGTACTAGACACTAATGCAATCCTTTTTCCTTGGTAGGACTGTCTCTAACACTGGGTCTGCGCCATCTGTCTAGTGAACAAGTGATGGCATTTTGGTCTTTTGGGGAGTGGCAAGCAAGTCTGCAAAGCCAACCAAGATTGCATTGCATATTTGCATCAGTGAGAGAGTGTGCCTCTGTTCATTATTCTTGTGATAAACTCATTCTGGTGCTGTAATATTGTAATGTAATGAAAATTGAATTCAAATTATAGATCTGGGCTGTACTCTTTTTTCCTTCCTAGGATTTCTCACAAGGGTGAGTTTTACCTAGGAAGGTTTTTAACGAGGCAGCTAAAACTTGATCACACAGATCAAGTGCAAACAGATCTATAATTTGTATCATCACTTGCAAGTTATAAAAGTGATGATCTTTTGCTTACTTTGGTAGTTTGGTTTCCTGTTTTCTGTTGGTTGTGATTCTGAATTCTGTTGCAAGTGATTATGAAAATCCTTGTTTTTTTTGAGTTGATTGAATGTAAATTTGGAAACCAGGCCATGGGCCGGCACGGCACGCTATTTCTTGGCGTGCCAAACGGGCAGGCCCGGCACGAAATCGGCCAGTGGGCTCGTGCCTGGGCCGTGGTGCCGCCCGTTGGCTGACCCGGCACGGCCCGGAGCTCACCGAGCCAGGGCGGGCCCGGGCGCGAGCTGGGCCGGGCGGCCCGAATGGACATCTATACGGGTACCTGCCATGTTCGTCTGCAATCATCAACCTTGACCTTGTTTTTTCATCGATAGAAGAGAAAAAAAAGCTCATGGTGTGTTTAGTTAGATTTTGGATTTTTGGATGAGAATTTTTCACATTTGAAGTATTAAATGTAGACTAATCACAAAACTAATTATAGATCTCGTTTGTAAACTACGAGACGAGGCTAACGAGCCTAATTAATCTATTATTAGCATATGTTTACTGTAGCATTACTGTAGCAATTTGTGTCTAATCATGACATAATTAGGCTCATTAGATTTGTCTCGCGATTTACAGTCCATTTGTGTAATGCGACTTATTTTTTGACTATATTTAATACACCATGCAGATGATTTAAAAAATTTTGAATTTTAGGATTTTGTATCTAAACACGACCTGAGCGTTTTTTATCTCCAAATTCGAGCTAGAAGTTCGCTAGCTGAGACATACAGGCAGACTGATGGTAGCTCTGAAAGAAATGAGGAGAGCTCCGAACTTGTTCAGGCGGTGACGCCGGCAGCCCCCGCTTAAATACCGCGCGCGACCCAACTACCCAACAACCCCCCACCCCCCCGGCACACACACACACACATCCCCACTGCCTCGCGCCACGTCACTCTCCTGCAACTACACTTCGTCCACCCAGCGGAACGCTCCGCAAGCCCCCTACGGAGAAAATTCAGTAAACAGCACTGGTATAGGACGGTGTTCACGAAACAGCACTGGTTTTTCGTCGCTTCAGGAAACAGCATCGCAGACATCGTATAGATTTAGAAAACAGCACTGCTTCTTTTTTTATTCCTTTGTTTCCATTGTTTTCGTTGGTTTCCACGGAATAACCAATAGCCAAAAGACCAGCTTGCCCTCTATCGCTCTGGGGGCTCTTTCTCGACTCCTTCCCCAACCGCGGCGTTCCGCTCTGGCCAAACCCTAGACCAGGAAGAAAACGAAAAAACAGATTCAAGGCAAGCCATGAACCAGGTGCAAGGAAATTGGAAAAATGTGAAATATGTGGAGAAGTTGGACAGCATGATCCTAGCTGTAGTGTTCCAAAGAAAAGGTAAGTTAGGAAATCATATCTACTCAGTTTACTAATGTACTGTAAGTGACTTTTTTGTGAATGCAGGAAGGCACCTTCCAAACCAAAGAACAGGGCAGTCAAGCCAAAGATAGTGCCTGCTGTTAATATTTCTCTAGGCAGTATTACCCGAAGAAGGGTATCTTTGTTACAGGGAGGCCAAGAGTATGCTCAAGGGTCATCTACTATCACTAACTCAGTCAAGCGCCTTTTTGTGCTGTCCCAGGATGGATGAGCTGCATCGTCAAGTGGGATAAAATGATGGTCTAGTACTAATGCATGGAATTTGTGTGATATTTTGTGATCCATGCAGCTTAGTAGCTCATTTGAGATGTCTGAATATCAAACTTAGTTCTATTGGTGCATGGGAATTGTGTGATATTTTGTGGTCCATGCAATTTACAGTAGTTATTTTGGTGTGAATACAAAACTAGATTATTAATATGTAAGGTGATGCCTCTATGTAAGATAAAGTGGACCTATTATATATAAATATGCAATATGCTATGTGGAGATATTTGCAATTTATTTATCCAAACCAGTGTAAAGGGGTAGATAGGGATGCCAACACAATGAGATGTAGTAGAGGCAAATTGGTCTATTTGTAAGTACAGAAAATGGCCAGAATTAAAGAAAAGGAGTTAGCAAATAGATGGAGTGTGGTTTTGAGAGTTGTTTGATGAAACCGGTGCTATTCTATGGATTCACAAATTTCTAGTGCTATTTGCTGAACACCCTAACAGACTAGTGCTATATCCTGAATTCCCCCGCCTGCTACGTCCTACCCCCAAACTACATTTGGCGTCCATGCAGGATCTTCTACCGAATCAAACTGCCCGGCGGAAAATTTGAGAGGGGGCTTTTCTAACCGGTGAAGGAGCACCACGCACCACTAGACGACCATCTGTAGTGTAACAACCTGTATTTTATAGAATATTATATGTCAAAAATTGAGGATTTCAATTTTTTTTTCGCGAGTACTTAGCAATAGAATCAATATATAAGGTTAACATTTCTTCACTATGGAATTCCTAGCAAACAAATCTATTAAAAATAAGGTTGTACTTGTAAGTGTGATTTATTTGTTGTTTTGTTTGGTTTCATTTTGGATGTTTAGAATTACTCCCACCGTTCTCTATTGATAGTCATATTTCATCTTGAAACAATGACCAAGGAAAAGCAACTTTGCTTATCATCTAATTAATGTAACACAAGGCTTTTTGCTAGTCCTCCATTGTCTTTGCTAGAAACTCCTCGTTACTGGTGTTATTTATTGCCATGGTCCTTATTAATAGCAAATAGGACTATCATTTGTGAATATTTGAGTTTTGGAAATAGGACTATCAAAAGAGAATGGAGGGAGTATATGGATCAAATTTAAATTCGAAAGCTAGATAACCTAACTGCCCTACCTACTAACCTACCCAGTCCGCTACCTAAACTCTACCTAGATCCTACCCTACGATAACTTGGATCTAGCCCAGCCCAGACCCCTAGCCGAAACCCAACCCCACTAGCCCAGGTGTCCGATTCGTCTAGTTGACGCACCCCACACCGGCCTGCCTCACGCAGCCCGCACAGGCCCACTAGCGCCCCGCACCGGCCTAGCACCGCATGGGCTCGGCCCACCAAAGCCACCTTACCCCTCTGCCACCGCCGCTGACACGTGGGTCCACCTTGTCAGGTTTCCTCTACATCGCGATGCACCTTCCCCTTCCATCGTTCCCGCACCACGATCACCCCGTTCCGCGACAACCCAGTAAAATGGCTGCGCCCGCGCCTCGCTCGCGTCACCAACGACCGGCCTTTTCCTGGCCCACACCTTGCCTCAGCTGCTCCGCGCTTCCAACCCTAGATGCGCATGGTCGGATGCGTGCCACGTGCTCGTGGCATGGACGTCCAGCCACACCGACCATCGATCCGCCCTAAACCCTAGAACTACCCCACCTACAAAACCCCTCTGCGCGGCCACCAACCAAACTATTGCTCGTCTTGGGGGTTTTGCCCTTCCAATTCGCCACTGCCGCCGCACTAGGAGGAGAGAAGGGGAGCAAGGAGGTGCACGAGAACCGGTCGTCGGAGGTCCCACACCACCAAGCTGGCACCCGATCGACTATATCAATGTGGCCGCGCTGCCTGCACCGCACCGCCTCGCCATGGCCACGACCCTACATTGACCAAATATGGCAGAAAATGTGTGAAAGTGAGGGTTCCACTAGCCATCTAACCATGATTTCTCTTGTGAACCACCAGCATTACCGGCTCAATGACCGGTACATCTTTTCGTTCTATGCAATTTGTTGCACGTATTGCATGTTTAGTGTAACACCCCTGTGTTAATCGTGCTCGCTAATCCCGAGTTAATTCGCTAACGACGAACAATTAACTCGGGATTAGCGAGCACGATTAACACAGGGGTGTTACATTTAGCAAAGCTTCGAAATTGATTCATAGCTAGAGTAGGACTATTGGCTAGACTATTGCTTCACAAATTAGCAGGAGGCCATGAAATCAGAATTGAGCACAAATCTCAAGGGCAAGAGTGGTAGATGAATCTATCGACCGACATGCAGCTGGCAAAATTTGCACCCGATATCAGGGGGGAACCTAGCGTAGAAGCCACAAATTTTCTAAGTTGTAACGCGGCTCACAAACTGAATCAGATGCAATCATATGGTCACCACGATAAGTCGATAATAGTAAATTGACACGGCATCTTCTTAATTGACTTAGTTTGATACTTTGATCATAGCGATGTACGCCAAGCAGGCTCCGGTGGATGGGATAGATTATAGATGGGCATTCGGGCTGCCCGACCCGGCCCTAGCATGAGCCCGGCCTGGCCCGCTCTTAGCCGTGCCGTGCTTGGCCCGGCCCAATATAAAGTCGGGCCGTGCCGTGCCAGCCCACGGGCTCTACCAGCGGCCCAAGCACGGGCCCGCGGGCCTGTTTCATGCCGGGCCAGTCCGCTGGAGCCCGGCACTGCAGCCCAGGCCGGGCCGCCCGAAGCCCATAGTTCAAAATATATCTCACCCTACTCCAAATTTAACAAGCAATTCAAAAAAAAAAAAAGATCACAGATCACAGCCAGCCACACACAGACATATAGCAAAATATCACTTAACTGATAAGTGATAACACAATTATAGAGCTGTTTTAACACTTGATCTATGTGATCAAGTGTTGCTGCCTCATTAAAAACTTTCCTAGGTAAAACTCACCCTTGTGAGAAACCCAAGGAAGGGAAAAAGAGTACAACCCAACTATATAATTATTCAAAATTACATCACATTGTTCAAGTTCAGCAGACTCATTAGTACATTACAAACAGAAGATCAAATTGCAAAACACTACTGCTGACTTGGTGATGCTGTTGGCCTCTTGCCTAAGCCCAGCCTTGCCCCTTGCCTTCGCTTCTCATGACTAGCCATTTGCAGGGGCAGATCTAGCAAACACAGACCATAGAAGAATCAATGATCATGATTTAACTCATTTCCATGTGAACTTGTGAAGTACTTACTCATTTCCAGCAGTCTGCCCTTCAGCATTGTCCTTGATGCCAAACTTTAACTCCAAATTTCGCGTCAACTTCTCGACATCATGCTGCGCCCTTGCATCAACAGCTTCCCAGTCCTTGACCCAGGTCAAGTACTTCACATTATGAGGCGCCAAGCGTCGTCGACGCTCCTCGATCACCCTGCCAGTGAGACTAAAGCAAGATTCCGAAGAGACAGTAGAAACTGGAACAGACATAACATCTTTTGCTAGTATGGACAGAATGGAATATGTCAGTTTGTTCTCATGCCACCAAATTATTATGTCAAAATCATCATCAAAGCTGGTGACAGTGTCGCTGTCCAAGTAGGAAGCCAACTCTGAAACAAGAGGCACAGATACAGCAGAAGATGTAGATACAAGAGCAGGAGAAGAGGGACTTGTACCAGCAGCTCCATATATCTTACCCCAAGCATTTTTTTTCTTACCAGGTGATCCTGATATGTTGGAGGGCCTCTGCAACCTAACTGCACCATACTTGTTTTCATACTTGTTATATAATTTGTACAGGTCAGCTTTTACCTCAGTGAAGTAATTAGAATAATCAACACCAATAGCTTGAGAAAGAAGCTGGATAATATTATGAAATCCTCTCATCTTGGCCCTTGGATCCAAAACAAAAGCTAATGAATACAAAAGAGGGATGTTTTGCCAATACTTGAGGAACTTCAGTTTCATAGGAGTCAGAATGCTCATGAGCAAAGGATCAGTCTCTCTGGCATGCAAATGACAAGCAATTTCAAGGATATGATGCAGCATCAGAGGACTAGTTGGATAATAAACAAGGATTGTGAGCACGATGAATGTACTCCTCAAATGCTTCTTCATAACCAAAACCAAGAGGCAAATCAAGTCTAGAAATCAACCGGCACAGCTCTCTCCGAGCAACATCGGGTTTGTATTGCCAACCAGTGACTGAACCATCACCATTGAACTGGATGCGGGACTGCACTAAAGTAGCATGCTTAGCTTTCTTGACGCATTGCGCCTGGTGACGGAGTAGATGTCAAGTACCAGAAGCAGATCGAGCAGACAGAACATGATTACAGTGGTGGCACTTGGCAGCGATTCGTACCTGCTTGCCAGAGGGCAAGGTCTCAAAGATCGGCTCGAAGTCGTTCCAGGCACCAGACCTGGCACGCTTCAGCACGATGTTGTTGGCAGTAGAAGCAGTAGGCGTCGAGGCCGGCGTCTGAGTCGCCGACGCGCCGACGCCATCACCTCCAGCACCAGCGCCGGCATCATCAGGGTCATCGACATTGATCGGAGCAACACTGCTACCGAACAATGCCTCAGCGCCGACAGTCAGGTCATCGTCGTCGTCTGCGGGCAGGCCACACGCCCTGAGGTTATCGTTGACGGTGTACTCCTCCATGTCGTCCATCACGACGACCTCAAGGTGCAGCCCACCTTCGCATCTACCCTCGGCGGCTCCGTTCCTCAACGGCCGGCGGCCCCGAGTGCACGAGACCTGCACAAGAGACAAGACGGAGATGAAAGACGAGGGTTAGGGTAGGGAAAAGAATGGAGATGGAAGACGAGGGTTAGGGTTAGGGTTACGAGACCTGTGCAGCCGGAGCCCGGAGCCGTAGAGAGAAGAGACAACGACGGCGAGACGGCAAAGACTACTGCGAACTCCGGCCAGGATTGGAGCGAGCCAGCGAGGTGCGTAGGAGCGCGAGATCTGCTCACCGGAGCGACGGAACCGGACATCTACTCACAGGAGACGAAAGGGAAGACGACAAGCCGGCGGCGGAAGCGGGTGCGGCCGTGCGGGTCGTCGCTCGCCGGCCAGAATTGAATGGGGGCTAGGGTTACGGGCGGGGAGCGGAGCGGAGCGGCGGTGGGATCCAGGCGACGGGGGCGCGAGGCGAGGCCGCGAGGGAATGGAATGGGGGCTAGGGACTAGGGTTACGGGCGGGGGGAGCCGCGGGCGGGTGAGTAATATACTCCCTGCCCCGGACCCCGGTGCCCTCTCCCCTGGCCAGCTGGGCTGGGCCCGCCGCCCGCCGGTTGGAGTTACCGGGCCACTACCGGGCCGGCCTGGTAACTCCGTGCCGGGCCGTGCCGGCCCACGGGCGGGGGTGCCGGCCCAGGCGCGGGCACGGGACACGGGCCGTGCCAGCCCGGGCACGAAATGGATCGGGCCGGGTTTGGGCCGGGCAAAAAAAACGGGCTTCCGGGCG
Source organism: Panicum virgatum (assembly GCF_016808335.1). NCBI lineage: Eukaryota > Viridiplantae > Streptophyta > Magnoliopsida > Poales > Poaceae > Panicum > Panicum virgatum. Next base: position 6,975,296 of record NC_053145.1, read on the forward strand.
GGCCACCGGGTCACGGGCTGCATGGCCAGCTATAGGATAGATAGAGCCAGTTCTGCCCATATGTCTGCCAGCGAAGTGCGCGTGCGCAGGAGTCGGAGATGCACACGCCCACGTCTAGCCTGTGTTTAGTTGCGAAAAGGATGCGAAAAGTGTTTGCAAAAAGCATTGTAGCACTTTTCATTTGTATGTGGTAAATAATGTCCTATCATAGGCTAACTAGACTCAAAAGATTCGTCTCGCAATGTATATCAAAACTATGCAATTTTTTTTATTTACCTACATTTAGTACTCCATGCATGGGTCATTTGTTATATTTAATTTTTCGATGTGATTTCGATGTAATGGAAAGTTTGGAGGAGTTAGAGGAACTAAACACAGCCCTATTTTCTTGGCTCCTTTTTCCTCACCGGCCCGTCTTTCCGCTGTCGTCATGACCTGGGTTGGCTCATCATTTCGAGTGGCTAGTGGCCTGGCCCGGTCGACTATTGTGCCGCGCACCGTCTTTCTTTCCTTCTAGCTTTTTCCCCCTTCTAGCAGGTTCTCCATCCGCCTTTCCAATTGCAGACGGACCAATCCAAGCGTGCTGTATGGTTTAAAACAATTTCAATAAAACTTTCTAATATTAAATTCTTTACAATATCATCAATTTTACTGATATGTTAAGAAAAGACGAGGAGGAAATTTCATATAATGAGAAAAAAGTTTTATCCCGTAAAACTCAATTCTCAGTTTTAGTAACCGTACTCTACACGCGCCCGGCGTGCGCGTCCGTCCAGACGCTGGGTGGGGCTCATCAACAGGTTGGTTAGGCGATCGAGTACGGAGTACCTTGGACCACTCATTCAAATCACACCAACCACCAATCCACCATACCCCACGCATCTTCACAGTCGCCGGCAGCTCTTCATCACGACCAACCGTGCTAGCCGACAGAGCTGGACGAAAAACTCCTAGTTCGCTAGCTTGCTCGATTCGATCACCGACACGGCGGCGCGGCCGCACTCGCAGAGTTGGTGATTATCGGTGGGTATAGGCTTGATTTGATTAGAGGCTTGTTTCCTTCGTCCTTGATTCAGCTGCATTTGCTGCCGTGGAACAGGTGCTCACAAACTGGCCTCCTTTTTTCTTTACATTTTCTCCATGTGTGCTTGCTTCTGGCCAGCCTTTGTCCTCACCGTTGCTGGCACCTCACCTGCGGAGGCCAAGCACCCTCTCCCTCTGCATCTCGCAATCCGAAACGAGCTAGCTCTAGCTATTCACAAGCCAAGCCGAGCTATGTTTTCCGCTCGTTTAGATAACAAGCCGAGCTGAGCCAGCTCAATATCCACCGCTACTAGCCCATTACAGCATGCCGCCATGGCACACTTGAATGCCACTAAAGCTTCTCCACATCTCAGCTACGGGCGGATCCACACCTGATGCGTGGACAACCCGCTGTGCGTACGAGTCCCCACCTGAATTATATTCCATAGACGCCGGGAGTCCGGTGATGGAAGTGTTGCGCATGGCGCAGTTACATGGTCGATTACAATTAGCAGCACATGTCTGAGTGGTTGGAATTACGCTGTCGCGTTACTTGTGAGTGGTAACTGTTACCTGAATGGGACTGCATGCCCTGGTTGCTGTCAGTGTTAATCGTGGAGCAGAATCAGCAAGCGTTGTGTCGGGTCATCTGCTGGTGGAGTCGAGATGAGATGGGGGCGTAGCACCTGTAACCTTGAGCCATAATAAACTAGCGCCAGTGACATGCTGACAGCAGAGTCATCAAGCAGCTCGGAGAAGGCCGACGGCGACCAAGAAGAGGCCGATCCGACCCGGAGGAGAGCTCGCGCGGCCATGGTTGAGGAAGAAGCGGCCGTGCCCCCCGCCGTGGCGGCAGCGAGCGCCCCGCCGCACCTGCTGCTGATATGCTTCCCGGGGCAGGGCCACGTGAACCCCATGCTCCGCCTGGCGAAGCGCGTCGCGGCCAAGGGCCTCCTCGTGACCTTCTCCTCGTTGGCCAGCGTGGGCGCGAGGCTGGCGGCCGCCGCGGGGGTGTCGGCCGGCGGCGACGGCGTGCCCGTGGGCCGGGGCCGCGTCCGGTTCGAGTTCCTGGAGGACGGCGACCCCGGGCCCGACCTGGACGACCTCATGCGGCACCTCGAGACGGCCGGGCCCCCGGCGTTCGCGGCGCTGCTGCGGCGCCAGGCGGAGGAGGACCGGCCCGTGGCGTGCGTGGTGGCGAACAACCCGTTCATGCCGTGGGCGAGCGACGTGGCCGCCGGCGAGGGGATCCCGACGGCGGTGCTGTGGGTGCAGTCGTGCGCGGTGTTCTCGCTCTACTACCACCACGTGCACGGCCTGGTGGAGTTCCCGCCCGAGGACGACCCCGGGGCGCGGTTCAAGCTCCCGGGCCTGCCGGAGATGTCCGCCGCCGACGTGCCGTCGTTCCTGCTCCCGTCCAACCCGTTGAAGCTCCACGCCGACGCGATCATCAGGCAGTTCCGCACCATCGGGCGCGCGTCGTGGGTGCTGGTGAACTCGTTCGCGGAGCTGGAGGCGGACGTGCTGGCCGCGCTCCCCGGCGTGACGCCGCGCACGCCGGAGCTCATCACCGTGGGGCCGCTCATCGAGCTCCACCAGGGGCAGGAGGACGACGCGATGCGCGGTGACCTGATCAAGGCCGCCGACGACTGCGTGGAGTGGCTGGACGCGCAGCCGCCCCGGTCCGTGGTGTACGCGTCGATGGGCAGCGTGGTGGTGCTGTCCCCCGGCGAGGTCGCGGAGATGGCGCACGGGCTGGCGTCGACGGGGCGGCCGTTCCTGTGGGTGGTGCGGCCGGACACGCAGCCGCACCTGCCGGAGGGGTTCCTGGACTCCGTGTCCGGGCGCGGCGCCGTGGTGGCGTGGAGCCCGCAGGAGCGCGTGCTGGCGCACCCGTCGACGGCGTGCTTCCTGACGCACTGCGGGTGGAACTCGACGCTGGAGACGGTGGCGGCAGGAGTGCCCGTGGTGGCGTTCCCGCAGTGGGGGGACCAGTGCCCGGACGCGCGGTATCTGGTGGAGGAGCTCGGCATGGGCGTGCGCCTGCGCGGCGCGCGGCGGGAGGCCGTGCGCGAGGCCGTGGAGGCCGCCGTGGCGGGGCCCCGCGCGGGGGAGATGCTCGCAAACGCCAGGCGGTTGAGTGCCGCCGCCAGGGCCGCCGTGGCGCCCGGCGGGTCCTCGGACGCCCACGTCCAGGCGTTCGTAGACGAGGTGGCGCGGCGGAGCGGCTAAGGCCCAGGCCCAGCCTTCTCCCGCCGTCGTGACAGAGGTCTAGCGGAGCCGAGCCTGAGCAGCAGGTCGCGTCGAGACTTGATTGTTCAATTCGATTCCAATAAGATTCTGCGTGCTCTACTCCTACCGTGGTTGCGTTGCCAATCTTGTTGCGTTCCGTGGTGTCCGTGTGTTGGTGGAAGGTTCTGAGGCGACGACGAGTGTGGTCTGGGCGAGCTTCAGGGGTGCGGCGTGGTCTGCTCCTGCAGGGGCGGCGGCGCTGTCGACCTCCATGCGGGCAGCCTTCTCCAGCAGTCGATTCGGGTCACTGTGGGGCATATGAATCGTGGATGGGTGTAGCAGGCCGCGTCGGCTTCGGCTGGCATCGACTGGGGTGGCCGAATCGCCTCACCGGAGCTTGACTGGACTGGTGCGAATGCCACTGCCATGACCTCCCTTCTCGGAGGAAAGTGTGGCCGGGGAACAAGATCCAGCCATGCATGTCTGAGCACCGGGACTGGATCATCACCAAATTCTCCGGCTGCAACATGGTATGGGTCAAATTCCGATTTGGGAATTGGGATCATAAGAATCTTGAGAGACAGCTTGCAGCATTCGTCTAGCCCATGACCCCATGACAGAATACATCGTACTCTGCGTATGGGGATGAGGGAGAGAGGGAAGGAGCAGGGGCAAGGAGTCTTTTTCGTGCCGTGTCCACCGTGGCTGTCCGACTGTAGGTGGTCAAACGGCTGGCATGACACGATACTAGCACTAGCACGATGAGGCATGGCACTACCAGGCACAGCCAGTTAGCCGTGCCGAGGCAGCGGCCCAGGCGACCCCTGGTAGCTTTGATTCAATTCAAATATTGTCATATATATCTCTCTGCGTTTGTCACATATAAAACCTTGATTTAGATCGCGACTGATAATTGTGATCTAATTATTTTCTAAAAGATTCTATTATTTTACAAACAACCCCCTATTTTGGTCGAGATGAATTCGTTGTTGGTCCCCGCTCGCTTGCCGACAGCCGTCCGCCGCCGTGGTCCTGGCTGACGCAATCGTGAAGTGCCATCATCCAGTTTTTTTTAAGGGGTTGTGCCATCATCCAGTGGCAGGTACAATTGGTAGTCCGGGTAAACCTAGGACTATCCAAAAATTCAGCCCGAAAATTGTTTAGCGCTTAAAAATTGAGGCCTAAACTTAACAAATAGCCCAACAATCAACTCTAGCCCACAAATAGCCTCTCCCTCAGCCCAATTCCCCGTCTCGCGATCTCGGTCTCCCTCCGACTCTTTCCCCTTCCGCCCCAGCGCCGTAGCTTTCCTGAGGGTGCTGCCGGCACCGAGCGCCGACTCCCGCGGCCGCGCCGGCTAGTTGCCGCCGCCCGCCCGCCCTCCGGCGGCCCCTGCTGCCTGCTTCCTTGATGGGTAAGCGCGGCACGCGCGCCTCCCGCCGGTGCCGTGCGCGAGCCTACGCGGATGGCAGCAGCAGCTTCCCTGCTGGGCAAGCGCGGCGTGCGCGCCTACCGCCTGCAGCCGCGGGCTTACGCGGCCGGCAGCCACGGCAACACAGGCGCACCTGCGCCAGCCGCTTCCCGCGGAATTATGGTCTCCTGGACTACAGGAAGAGTACTAGTACTGAGCAATGAGGAGAGTGCAATTGTGCAATCGAGTTATAGTTTTTTTAGTTTTGGATTTACAGTGACACCTTGATATATTGTTGTCCTCTCTGCATGTATGCACATGATCTCTTTTCTCTTTTGTGGACCGCATACATACATACATACATACATACATACATACATACATACATACATACATACATACATACATACATACATACATACATACATACATACATACATACATACATACTCTCACGCCGTCCGTTGCTGCAAACGAAATGTCAAAAGCCCTGGGTAGCTTAAAGCTAGCCTTAAACCGCTGTATGCATCGGTTCTTCTTCAGTGTCATCAGCATCATCATTACCAAACTTAGACTCCGCCGTTTCTATAAGGAACGGTAGGTCGTCAGACTCACTCTGCTAGTGCAGAAGATTTCATTATTCATCAAGGACGAACGTGAACCGAAAAGCATACAGCTACTTACATTATCAGGCCATTCAGAAATTCTCAGCACAAGCTATCATATCTGAACATGGACAGATACAGACAGGAGATCATTAGCAGACTGCTATCTGCATATGGATACATGTGTTACAGTAGAATATCGATGGGAAGAGAGATCACCGCGAGAAGACTAATAATAAGCAAAAGCATTGACCTGACAACCACACTAAAGTTTGGTTGATGTGCAGGACGACAGGGTTACGAACTGATGAGACACTTCCAAAGTTTCAAGAAAGGAGCGAGGCACGAGAGACAAAACCATGCCACGTTGTTGTCAGTTGTCACCCTGCCGTATGGCTAGCGGGCGCGCTTTCGCGTCGTGTCGTGACCGCGATCGAAGGGTTCCGTCGGGCTCGATGGTCGTCGTCGTAACAGTGCTGCTTTTGGGATTTAACGACTGCTAGTAATGGCGGATCTCTTTCGATCGTACCAAAAGCACTAGCTAGAAGAACATTGACAAGCGTAGTGCGGTCTGAAAGTCTCTGAACTTTAGGGAATCCGGATGAGTCACGCTGGCTGTCAGTCGAGTGACGTGGAGGTGGGTGTTGCGACGTTGCGTCCACTTCGAGAAAACGACGCGAGATCGATAGAGGAGGAAGAGAAACGCGATCGGCCATCAATGAAGCAGCTAGAGTACGTAGACGGGTGGTGAGAGCTTGGCCTCACCTCGCCTGGGAGTGTTTGTTTCTCGGGGAGGGCAGCGGGTAGCGTGGGCATCTTTTGGATTGGGCACGGGCCGCACAGCACAGCCAGCCTCTCCTTCGTCGGTCAAGGATCATCAGGAGCCAGTTGCTGCCCCATGAGATCGAAGACGATCCTTTCACAAGGACACCGAGCGACGCAGTCACGCAGACTCACAGCTGAGAGCGAGATTATTACCAATTGTATGTTGTTCTTCTGAGAAACTGAGCACAGGTTATCATCACTTAAATTTGGTGCATGACAGGTGATGAATTGATGACTCCTTTTTCCAGAAAAGGAGCACCGAACCGTGACATGTTGCTGTCACGCTTTTGCCATCGTACCAAGAAGGGTGCCATCGTGCTGATCGGTGATAGGAAGTTGGCAACACTACTCTCTAGTCTCGACGACTAATCATGGTTATACCAGATCACGGGCTACCCGACCCGATAAACCCGACCATACCCACCTGAAAAAACACGACCTGACCCGATTAATGTGTGGGCTGGACTTGGGTCAAATTTTTTTGACCCGACAAAAAACGGGCCGAGCTCGGGCCAAATTTTTTTGACCTGACAAAAAACGAGCCAGGCTTGGTCCGAATTTCTTGATCCGAAACCTGACCCAACCCGACCCGAATTTTATACACAAAAAATCAAGTTTGACCCGAACCCGACCCAACCCGACCATGTGACGGGTCGGGCTTGGGAAAAAAAATTTCAGCCTGAGGGTCGGATCGGGCCGGGTACGGGCCGAAGAAAAAAGTGTCGGGTTTTTTTTGACCCGATCGGAACATGATCCGACCCGATAAATGGTCAGGTCTAATCATGGTGTATGTCTAGTCGTCAAGAGTACTGCTGAGAGATAGTTATCTTTTCGAACACCATCTATAATTTGTTTGTCATGCATTCTGATGTTTCTAGATTTGTTTATAGTTTTTGCTACATAACTAAATATACACCATATCAAAATATATAGTAAAAACAGTGTATAACTACGGCTACCGGCAATTAGGAACAAGGAAATAGTATCATCATAGGACGGTACGTGCAGTGCTGATCTGAGTGGCACCTGTTGATGATGTGCCTAAGAGGCAACCAAGCGTGGGCCGGATATTGATATGAAAAAAATTAGAACTCTAATGGGCTTCCAACGCGACGGTCCATTAGTGAAGTCTATATAATAAGAAGCGGTGTTGGCGGATGACACTATTGCCCCACAGACCCTAGCCGTCGCCACCTCTCCATCTCACCACGAAACCCTAGCCGAGTGCGCGGTGCTAGCACATCGGCAACCAGCGTTCCCGCCCTGTACGTGTAGAGCTACTCCAACTCTACTTCCGCTGCGCTGCGTGTGAGGGGTAACGATCCGTGATCATCTGCTTATATGAGATCCTTGGCGAGTGCGGTAAAATTATGAATTCGTGCTAGCGTAGCATTCTCGTTTCTTTACGGCAAGTGATCGTAAGAAATGCACCTCGTAATACTCTCCTTGGCCATCACTACCTTGCCACGATGATAAGAAATGCAAATGATCGGATCATATACGTATCGCTTTTGGGACAACGTAGGTCACAAAAAGATGTCGCCCGAATCTGCACCTGTCATAATTTTTGCCGGCAGGTGAATACTGAGTACGTAAACGGTCGCAGATGATTGGGGGGGGGGGGGGGGGGGGGGGGGGCGAACCGGTGCCGTACCCTTGCTTGAGAACGACGGCGGCCGCGCCACCTCTGACAAGGTCCGCGCGTTCCCGGAGCCCTGCTGGGTTCATGCGCCGCCGCGGCGGCCCTGCTAGGCTCCCAATGCAAGCCGCAACGTCAAATTTGGGGGTTTTTTTTTTATAACAGTCAAATTTGGGGTTAGGTATATATGGAACGTCCGAGGCGCCGCCCTCAGTTCCCCTGCCCTCACGGCTGGCGGGGGCGTCGCCTCCCTGACCTTGAAAGTTGGCCGGCGACGACGAGGACGACGACGGGCCTGTTCTAGCTAGCTAGCTACACCGTCGTCAAGTCACATGCATGTGTCGAGACTTGAGCGGCCGGCCTGACGCGACCCATCCCGGCGGCGCCGCCCGGAAAACCGCCGCGCCGCGCCACTTGTGCCCGCGCCGCCCACGTCGCCGTCGACCCACCCGTGCCCCGTACGTTCCTGCAGCTGCAGGCGTCCGGGGCGGGCACACCGTACCTCCACCAGTCGACTGCAACTTCCAGGCTCTTTCGTTTGGCTGGCGCGGCAGCTCGCCGAGACCACATGCGTCGTCGCCTCACAAGTCAGAAGTTCAGAACCTTCCATCAACACACGGACATCCACGGTATCCACCACGAGTCGAGACGCAGCAAGATGACGCCTGGCGACCGTAAAAAAAAAAAGATGACGCATGGCCATGGCAAAGCAACCACGGTGAAAACGAAATCAGATCCGCGGCAGCCACGGGATTAATTATTTACTGTTCACCTTTTCTTTTTTTACCGCCACGCGTGGCCAGGGGCAGAGACAGGGGCCAAGCCGTCCTCAAATTTATATTAAAAATTTAAATTTTGATTAAATTTTTATATAAATTTATATGATTGATCCCGAAAAAATCGACTTCCTGGCTCCGTACCTGCGAGTGGCTTTGGTTTACCCTAGCCAGCACTATTACCCTCTCTCTGAGCTCAAGTCACGACGCGACCTGCTGCTCAGGCTCGAGGCTCGGCTCCGCTAGGCCTCCGTGACGACGGCGGGAGGGGGCTGCGCCTGGGCCCGGGCCTTAGCCGCCCCGCCACCACGCGCCCGCCGCGCCACCTCGTCCACGAACGCCTGGACGTGGGCGTCCGAGGACCCGCCGGGCGCCACGGCGGCCCTGGCCGCAGCGCTCCACCGCCTGGCGCTCGCGAGCATGTCCCCCGCGCAGGGCCCCGCCACGGCGGCCTCCACGGCCTCGCGCACGGCCTCCCGCCGCGCGCCGCGCAGGCGCACGCCCATCCCGAGCTCCTCCACCAGGAACCGCGCGTCCGTGCACTGGTCCCCCCACTGCGGGAACGCCACCACGGGCACCCCCGCCGCCACCGTCTCCAGCGTCGAGTTCCACCCGCAGTGCGTCAGGAAGCACGCCGTCGACGGGTGCGCCAGCACGCGCTCCTGCGGGCTCCACGCCACCACCGCGCCGCGCCCGGACACGGAGTCCAGGAACCCCTCGGGCAGGTGCGGCTGCGTGTCCGGCCGCACCACCCACAGGAACGGCCGCCCCGTTGACGCCAGCCCGTGCGCCATCTCCGCGACCTCGCCGGGGGACAGCACCACCACGCTGCCCACCGACGCGTACACCACGGACCGCGGCGGCTGCGCGTCCAGCCACTCCACGCAGTCGTCGGCGGCCTTGATCAGGTCCCCGCGCACCTCGTCGTCCTCCTGACCCTGCTGGAGCTCGATGAGAGGCCCCACGGGGATGAGCTCCGGCGGGCGCGGCGTCACGCCGGGCAGCGCGGCCACCACGTCCGGCTCCAGCTCCGCGAACGAGTTCACCAGCACCCACGAGGCCCGCTCGATGGTGCGGAACTGCGTGATGATCGCGTCGGCGAGGAGCTTGAACGGGTTGGACGGGAGCAGGAACGACGGCACGTCGGCGGCGGACATCTCCGGCAGGCCCGGGAGCTGGAACCGCGCCTCCGGGTCGTCCTCGGGCGGGAACTCCACCAGGCCGTGCACGTGGTGGTAGTAGAGCGAGAACACCGCGCACGACTGCACCCACAGCACCGCCGTCGGGATCCCCTCGCCGGCGGCCACGTCGCTCGCCCACGGCATGAACGGGTTCACCACCACGCACGCCACGGGCCGGCCCTCCTCCGCCTGGCGCCGCAGCAGCGCCGCGAACGCCGGGGGCCCGGCCGTCTCGAGGTGCCGCATGAGGTCGTCCAGGTGGGACCCGGGGTCGCCGTCCTCCAGGAACTCGAACCGGACGCGGCCCCGGCCCACGGGCACGCCGTCGCCGCCGGCCGACACCCCCGCGGCGGCCGCCAGCCTCGCGCCCACGCTGGCCAACGAGGAGAAGGTCACGAGGAGGCCCTTGGCCGCGACGCGCTTCGCCAGGCGGAGCATGGGGTTCACGTGGCCCTGCCCCGGGAAGCATATCAGCAGCAGGTGCGGCGGGGCCGCCGCTGCCGCCACGGCGGGGGGCACGGCCGCCGCTTCCTCACCCATGGCCGCGTACTGTGTGCGCGCGCGAGCTCCCAGGGTCGGATCGGCCTCTTCTTGGTCGTCGTCGGCCTTCTCCGAGCTGCTCGATCGAACTCCTTATAAGCAACGTAGTTGTACAAGGCTACTGGTCTTGTACATTTATACGGGAGAGGAAGATGGCCTGCTGGGCGTGATCGATGACGTCTGAGGTGACACGGATACGCTACAAACATAGACAGAGGATGACGGCTCGCATCGGAGGCTATATACATCTTGTGTGTGTCGCGAAGCTAGAGGGATCCAAGTTGGCTCCTCTCTCTTTGTTCAGTCGAAGAAGAAACGCTAGCTGGGACTCGTGACCTTGTTTGTCACATAATGCTTTGCACAATTCACACGATCATCTGATGCAGTAAAATAAAATAGCTCCGACCTAAAGCGAAATCGCAAAACATGTTTTCTAGTACGTAGTTTGTCAGCTACACAGCTGAAGAAATGTGAACATATGCAGAACAAAAACAATAACGAATCAAAGAAAGCAAGAAGTCTCGCCCATCCATTGGTAGCATAAGAGCAAGGCTAATAATTTAGCCTGCTGCTGACTGCAAGAATCTTTGCAGTTTATCTTTTAACTCAATTGTATAGTGGTTTAGCTCTCCACAATTAATATATGGTACACTTATGTATTTCATAATTTTTTTAGTTCTTGTGTCAAAACTGGCTGTAAGCTAACAACCCACTTCTCCTCTCTTTCATCTTCTCTCTCCTCAATCTCAGCATTTAGCCTACTTATAGCACACCATAATACTTGCCGAATGAAAGAACTCTATTGAACTCTCACGCTGCAACATTTCTTAGAATTACATCCAATATATTCCCTGAACATATATACATTTGCTAGTTTAAAAAGAAAAAGTTGGCATTTCAATATTTTTGGCCAAAATTATGGCAAGTTAGAAACTTGTTTTTTTTTAACGAACGGCGACACATTACACCATCTCTATTGATATAGAAGAAGGTTACAAGAAAACGGTCCTGGCGGACCATTCATAGGATAACAAAAAAGTATTGGTTGCCATATTTTAGCACTAAACCAAATGACGATGAATATCTAAATGACTTTGACTTGGCAATAATTATTAGCATCCAACCAATCAGGCTTATAAATTTGGCATATTCAAAACTGAACAAAGATGCTCCAAACAATACCTGCAGCTTCTAGAATGTATAATCTCTAGAATGAACAACCAACGGTTCCATATGTAGTCACCGGAAGTTACACAGACGACGAATCCACCAAAAGGGTATATAAAATGAACTCCATGCCATCCAGGCACACGACAAGCACGTCACGCCAGTTGGTCACATCGGCTCGACACCGGCGCTGGCCGTTCACCTTGTAGTTGTAGGATTGCGCTGGGCTTTTCCTTGTGGTTGCGGCTGTGACCTAGCTGCTCTTGCATCGCATCGCCGGTTCCGCCGCACGCACGCATGGGTCCGCCTCGCGGTGAGCCCAGCAGTGACGCAGCGCCGTTTGGCCGCTACCGAGAGAGCCAACGGCACCACCACCCCTCGCCCTTCCGTGTGCGACTCTATATCTATCTGCTCCGATCCGACGACGACGACGAGCGTGCTTCTGGAAGGCACACGCCGAGCGCCGCACAGCTCGCTCGCTCCATCGTACGTGCCGCGATGTTCTTCTTCTTCTTCGTTGCGGCTGAAGCTAGCTAGCAGTCTAGAGCTAGCTCGACATCTATCCGGCCTGTTGCTATCATCGATCACCATACCTCGGGTCAATGGCGACTTCTGGACATAGCTAGCAGGACGATATTCGTTGGGCATAGTCTAGAGCTGCACGATGGCGACGCCAACTCTTGTTAATTTGCTGAGCTAGCATGCATTTTCTTGGAACAAGAGGAGAAAGCTAGCTAGCAGCAATGCAATGCCTGTTTCGTGTTCCCATCGAATGTATGGACTGGAACAACGATTCTAGTTACCTTGGTTTGTCGTGTGCGCCTGCCGTGTAATGGCCTGCCGTGTACTGGCCGCCGGTTCAGTTGCCATGTGGGGCTCCATCGGAAGATTTAGCTAGGCTCGCCCCCATCTATCTATTATGTTATTATTTAGCAAACAAACGAAACCTCCATGTTTGCTCTCAAAATTTAGAAATTCTCACATTAATTGAAGAAAACTAAAAAATAAAAATTACCCACCACTGCCATTACAATAAAAATTAGACTAATATACCCGTGTGCCTAACTAAAAATCACCACCAATACCATTATGAAAAATTAAATATAAAATATCATTTAGCTATGTATCAGTTACAAACATATTATTAATAAAAACTAATGCTAACAATAATCAATCAAAATAAAAAGAAAATAAGAATAATTATATGTATAATATTATTAAAGCTCAACAAATCAAATTGTTATTATAGGTAGATCATATTTGAATTTTTTTAACCAACAATAAGATATAATTTACGATAATGAATAGGATGATATATGGTAATAAATAGTATAATCTTTAAAAAATAGTAAGGATACAATGACATGCAAAATTTTAAATTTTCAATACTAGTCGTGCAAATGCACAGGCCATAGTCTAGTTATATTTGTATAATGCATGATTGGACCAACTGTTTCTTAGGAATTTAGGATGGCTGACTATTCCGCTATCACGTCATCAACTTACTAGAGACCGGCAGTACTAGATTGCTTAGTGATGAGTTTGGTACGTTCATCGTCAAGCGTGTTTTCGTGACACGTCAACACCTAACCTTTTTGTTTATTATTAGTGCTGTCTTTTTTTGTATGGAATATCGTTAGTCAAAGTACGATACTGTAGATTGCGTGCCTACAAAGTACAAACCGATAGGAAAATAATACAACTTATTTCTTTAGGGGTAATAGAACTTGTTAAATAGATAGAGTAAACGAAAATATAATCTAAGAACCCGAACGGTAGGTGAGGTTTAGTATAAGGCAGGTACAACGGGTCGGCGAGACCTGTAGACATGCAGTGCAAATTTGCAGAACCCCCCTTGCGCAAGCAGAGTTACTGCAGCCTCGGCGTCTCGTTCGTCTACGAGCCGAGCGCGTGCTCCCAGGCCAGAGCAACAACTCGCCGCCCGTTGGAGAAAACGCTGCGGGGAGGCGCCGGAGACCAGGATCCGTCGGCGCGCGAGAATTGCCAAATAAAAGGAGATGCACAGTACAAGCTAGCAAGTAAGGATGCTTAGTAATACTTGTATGTTCATAATTTTGTGAAATTCATAATAAAATAAATATAGGTCCAAATGATCTCAAACTTATTTTGTTGGATCTGTCTTGTGATGCTTTACATTTAAAAAATATGAATACCCATGCTATTTTCCTGTTTTTTTATCTATAGATTTATTTGTGCTAGGGTGTTTAAATGCATATTAAATTATGTATTGATCCAAAAAAATATGAAACAAAGTTTGTTAGACTCCTTTTTAGATTTACATTCCAAAATTGTAACCATTACTCTCGAGAAGTGTTTATTTTCTACTTTTTAAATGTCTTTCTTACTTACTGCTTGAAAAATGAGAAATGTCTAGTAAATTACAGAAAAATAAAAAATTTGCAAAAATCATTTTTTTCATCTTTTTTCTTTGTGTAGAGTATGAGAAAAATAAGTTTGCTATGTTTTCTGTTAGTTTATATGCTTTTTATGATTTAATGTGTTATAGGTGGCTTAATATTTGCTACAAAAGCCATGCGAATTAATATTTATATACATATTATGATTTAATATGTTATATATAAGATTCATATGAATTATTTGAATGTATTGTGTATTCTCTCATCTATGCAACAAAATAGCTACACATATCAATTATGCAGTACATCACCGTGAGTTTGTGTGTCAAAAGATGAATTAATCACTCTACAGACAGCCAAACCGACAACCCATTGTACAAGCTGTTTGTTCAGCTGTCTGTTTGTAACAAAAAGACAGCAGCTGTCTAAACTGTTGTACTTGCCCTAAGACGATCCAGTAGGCGGCTGTAATTTGTTTGGTGGGGGACTAATGAGGGGCAAGGACCAGTTCCGTCCCAGCAAGCAAGATCGGCTAAACTTCGAACCTATAAGCATTTTTAAGAGTCTTTCTAAATTTCACTCTCTAAATCATCATTTGGAGAGTCATATATATATAAATCGTTTTCTATACATCTTCACTCTCCAACAACTTTTCTATATCTTATTACACTCTAGAGAGCCATTTTCATTATCTATCTTTGGCTAGTGAGAAATCCGAAATAGATGATGATTATATTTGGATAACAACTCAGAGAAGCTCTTGGATGCTATTTTTCCATCAAAATCTTTATTTCTAATAATTAGTTTGAATATAGAGAGTCTCTTGGATGTGTTCATATACTTTAAATAAAATTTTTAAATGTTAACTAAAATTTAATCCCCCACATCCATTTGCCCGATCCCTGCGGGCGAAAGGCAGCAAGCCCTCCATCATGTATGTATCCGTGTGAGGCGGCTTTTTTATTTTTATTTTTTAAAAAAATATTTTTTACATAAATATATTTTCGGTTTCACATTTTACAGTTTTATACCCTACCGTCCGGCAGGGGGGCGGCAAGGACTTACATGTAAATAAACATAATTTTTTTTTTGCACGGAAGCCCCTGGCGGGAGCCTGCCGCCCCCCTGCCGCCCGGTGGAGGGGCGGCAGGCAACCCGCCCGCCCGGCAGGGGGGCGGCAGGCTCCCCCCAAATATAAAAGCTGAGCCCCTTCCCTCGCACCCTCATTTCCTGTCCACGAGATGCAGAGAGGGGGGCGCCTGGCATGCCATTGCCACCCACCACCACCTTGCAGCTGGCCGAGATAGATTTGCAGCTGGCCCTGGCCGGCCGGTCAAAACTCAAAAGCCACGCCTGCCGGGGAAGAAGAATCCCGGGACACTGCACGGTGCGGGACGACCCCTTTCGGCGGCGACCCAATCGAATGCCGGGCCGTTGGTCGGTGGCCGCTCCCTCCGATCCGTTGGGCATACCAGGCCCAGCTAGGGATGGCACTATGGCAGCAGGTTCCTACTTCGCCAGGTACGGTGTCTCTATGTGCGGTACGGGTGCAGTAGTGGTCGCTAAGCTGACAATAAAGAAATCGGTTTCTTAAAGATAGGTGCCTCCTCGGCGCGTGAGAGCATTTTACGGATACGACATGTACGACACCTTATTCACAGTGCGCCACGTTGTGGAATACTCTGCTGGTCTTCACACGCGGACGCTCTGGTTGCACGCCAAAAAAAACAACTTTACACCACACTAGCTGCTGAACGGTGGGTCTTGGGCTCTTGGCCGAATTTTGCCCCACATGCAGCGACAAGGCTGCTACTGGCTGGAGAAAAAAAGAGACCCTAGCCACATTCGTCTCTCTTTCCTCTACTCTCTCTCTCTCCCTCCCCGCCGCCGCTGGTCGCCGTGTGCATCTCGCTGACTCCCCACCCCACTCTGGCACAACACCGCCATCACTTCCTTCCTTTCGTGTTCTTGTCGAGCAGCAGTCCGGTGTTGCGGTAACGGAAAGTGGAGCAGAAGCTGCGGCGAGTCGGCGACAGCAAGCTCGATTGGATTTGGTGCTGCGGAGGCTGCATACGGTCCACCAGTCAGCCAATAGTTGAAGCTCAAGGCCTGTGAGGTGTGGCGGCTGGACCAGGCCTCCCCGTCGCGAGCTCCACCCGATCTTCTCATCACCGACAGCGCTCCCATGAGCAAGCGGCTACCCAATCTCTCTAGATCCAGTCAACACGGCGCTACCTGCTCGAGATCTGGCATCCTCAAGCAGCGGCTCGTCTGCAACTGAACACGAAGAATTCCCTCCTGACCTCCTCCGGCAGCATCTGTGGTGGTTCCTGAGGCAGGTGTTATATTGTGATCCAAATTTTGGTGGGAGATTGTTAGAATTTGGGCTTGGCCCATTAAGTATTTCAGTTATTCCAAATAAATCCCAAAGGCCCATGCGGTGCAAACTTTTAATCCCATATTGCTAGTAGAAGTTGAGGAGACCATATGACTCTCCTATATATCTAACCCATAGGCTTCACCGGAGAACATCAATTCGATTATTGCTCTTGTAAGTCGCCATTAGGCGCTGTAAACACACACCCGATATAGTGAAGTTCTTGCTGGCTGGCGCCCGTGGTTTTTACCCTTCGTATTAGAGGAGTTTTCCACGTTAAATTCTTGTGTCTCTTTAAGTTTGATCTTTGCTGTTTTCATCGTCTTGTTCGCCGTCGCTTCTAACAGTAGGGAAAGGCAGCTATGCAGTGCTGGCGACCACGATGCGTAGCGGCAGCCTCCCTCCCTCCTTGCAATGAGCGATGGCCAGAGTTCTTCCACAGTCTCATAGGAGGCATCCCCTCGGAGCCAGTTAGAGCGGGTCTGCATCTGAGGATGCCCCGTGCTCCCAGCTAGCTCTTCCCAGCAGGCCGTGTGCAATCGGCTGCTGGCGTTCAAGGGACAGGACACTTCGGCCGTGTCAGGGAGCGGCACCAGCGCGATGGGCGCGACGGCCCCGGAACTCATCCCCGCGGACAGGCGGACAGCATGCTGCATGCCCAGGCAAGTGGATGAGCGTAGCTAGCTACTTTGATGATTTTTTTACCACCGTTTGTGTGCTAGAGTGTTGCATGTGTTCATGCCTGCGTTGCCTATGTTCCACAGGCTGTGGTAATCAATTTGACAGCTGGTAATTCAAGTAAATTCCCCTAAAGAAAAGACGCCTTCTGCGATATGATCACGGAAGCAAGCACAGGAAGCAATGATGGAATATCTATCTTTCTTGTGTATGAGTTTTTCATTCCGATTTATCCACCCTGAGGCACAATTAGCTAGCTTCTCGTTTGTTGTTCTTTAAGTTGTGGGCTAACTATAGAAGACAAATTTGTTTCCTGTCTTCAAAAAAACAGCTTTTGACATACTTCCATTTTTTTACCTTTTGTTTGTAACAACCACAATGGTTCTTGATGCTGTGGTTACAAAGCTGAAAGGCATGGCACCAATTATTGTTTCTCAACTTGGCATTTGAAGCTCAAGAGCTTATCTGAAATATGAATGCAGTCTTGTGCAGTTGTTCTAAATTGCATATGATTTTCCTGCAAATGTGGGCGTTTGGCAAATGAGTTTATTATTTCCAATGTTTATGCCTGGTACGACTGGTGAAGCATGCTAGATGTTCTAGGTTTTCCCTTTGCACCATTTTACTTGTTGCCTAGATCCTCATACTTCGTTATACATGTTTCTGGTAAGTTTTTCCTTTACATTTGCATTGCAAGCAAGGATGCATTCATGCACATATCTTTTAGGTTGTGGCATGGGAATTATTGCAGATTGGCCGATTGCATTCACCATTCAGTACTGAACATGATCTTCCTTCTGAAAGTAAATCAGCTTCTAGCTCCTTCTACGTTATTTGTTTCTTATCTCTACTCCATCACGATATGTCCTTGTTTCAGATGCATGGTTGAATCATGACACTTCTGATGGATGGCATCATCGGCTAATATCTATGAATGATTTCATACATAATCTCCTTAGGATTTCACACAGAAACTCCTTACTGTTGTCGAAAAGAAAGCTCCTTCTGCTTTCCTTTTTTTTCATACTGACTTCTTTTCTATTTACTGCTATCTAAATGTATAAATTGCCCTTATAGACTCTGCATCCCATCAACACTTTCCTACACTGGATGGCAGTTTAAATCTGAAATATCTTGGTGCTTGTCTATATGGGACAAGAAGACATGATGAAGTTTTTCCCGTTTGTAACAATGATGATGTGTTTAATAACGAAGTCATTATACTATCCAATTAAATCAGAGCATTTTACTTGAGATGCCAATATATATGAACTCTAACGAGTTTAATAATACATTCTGCTGTTTTTATGAGCAGATTAATAAGTTTGAGTTCAGTAGCTCACGCAATATGTGGTTTTGTGAAGATAGGTTGTGTGGTTTTGTAAATATTAGAGAATTTGACGTTTTTGCCTCTATTTCAATCTCGAATGGTGATTTTGTCCTCATTTTTTGAGTTGTGCGATTTTATCCCTGCTTTATTGAAATGAAGGCTCCGTTTGCCCCTCTTTTTAACACCGTTAGGTGTATGTTCAATAAAATATTTAAAATAAATTGAAGGAAAACTGATAGCTATGGAAAAAGATGTTTCTACCCTTAACTCTATCCTCATCTCTGTTCTTTCTCTTCACAGCCCGACACCTCTTTCCAATCCCGGGCATGGAACTCGAGTGGGCAGGGGAGGAGGCGGGCGGATTTGCGAGCGCAGGCGAGTGAGAAGGGGAGGAGGCGGGCGGATCTGCAGGTCAGCTGGACCCCGCGGGCGCGGCGGGCGCAGCGCCAGGCCGGCGCGACGCGGGCCCTCAGGCGCGGCGGGGGCGGCGCGACGCGGGCCCGTAGCTGCCTGAGCGAGTGCGCGTGCGGAGCGGCTCAAGGGCGGCCGTGCGTGGGGGGCGACGCGGGCCTGCGCGTGCCTGCGCATGCAGAGCGGAGCAGCAGAACCAGCATAGCAGCAGTAGGGAGGAGGAGGAGGCAGCGACAGCAGTAATAGGGGAGGAGAGGCAGCAGTGCACTCGTAGTCGTAGCAGACAGCAGCAGGCAATCATGGAAGAATCAAGGTAATATCAATGCTGTGATTCAAATCATTTGGATTGAAATCAGTTTCTAGGACGAATTAGATGTGGCCTCAAGACAGATTCAGCTAACTTTATATTTGTGTACTGTGATTTGTAGGTTGAATCACACAGATGATGGTACCTCCTTTTGAACATGCTGGAATGTCATCTGTTGCTTTTGATGGACATATATGTGTGTTATGCAAGTTATGTGAACTTAAACTTATTATGTTGTGTTATGTTGCTGCCAAAATTTTGAAGAATTTATCAAATTTTGGTCATTTTTGCAAGATATAAAAATCTGGTTTGAATTTGTTAGAGAAAGTTCGTTTCAGACCTGTAAAAATGTTGTTATATTCAAAACAAGGGTAAAATCACCAAATTCAGATAATAGTAGGGGCAAATCCGCAAGGGCAAATTAGTCTTTTCAAAGCAATTTTAACATCGTTAGCTGCCTTTCACGGAATAGGGGCAAACTCTACCTTCCTTTCCAAAAAAACAGGGGTAAATTTGCAATGTTGAAAAAATAGGGGCAAAATCACCATTTCACTTCGAAACAGGGGCGAGACGCCAAAGCCCCTAAATATTATGTTCAATTATGTTACAAAGTTACATAAATCTATTTGATGCATATGATGCTGGGCAGATATATTTTTTTATAATTTCTGTTATTTTGATCATGATAGAGCGCGCAACGCGCGCATTATGTTCTAGTGCTATCAAAAGACCGGACCTGACCTGACCCACACACAAATGCCTAATATACTGTACTCCATCCGTTCACTTTTGATAACTATATTTTATCTTAACACAATAACTAAGAAAAATAACATTACTTGTCATATAATAAATGCAATATAGTTTTTTTTGTAGAGATAGGGATATGGTAGAG
This sequence comes from Panicum virgatum, assembly GCF_016808335.1. Lineage (NCBI taxonomy): Eukaryota > Viridiplantae > Streptophyta > Magnoliopsida > Poales > Poaceae > Panicum > Panicum virgatum. Next base: position 6,995,071 of record NC_053145.1, read on the forward strand.
ATAGGCAAGTTGGTTGATGTGCGGGTCCAGATCAGAGGTATTCCACCCAAGTGGTGTGACTGGATCAGTGTTAGAGAGATTGCCTCATGCTTAGGTAAATTGGCTGAGGTTGATTGGCAATCACTGTTCGCAAGTTCTTTCAGTGTGATAAGGGTGAAACTGAAGTGCAAGAATCCCAAGAAAAGTCCCCTTGAGAGGGTGATGGAAATGGGGATAAGCTCTATCTGATTAATTTCACTGCAGAGGGTGTAGACCAAACACAGAGAATGGGAAAAGATGAGGATGGTGATGACAATGATGGGGGAGATGGTAAAGGCGATGAAGATATGGAGGAGGATGACTTACTTGGTGACGAACCAAGTGGTGTGGGGGAGGGAGACGCCCCCCATAACCAGAAAGCTACAAGTGAAAAAGAACAAAATGGCAAATCTGCTGATCCTGGAGTGGGTCAAAGTGGATCCAAGTCTGTCAAAAAATGTTTGCAGATTGTCAGATCTTTTGCAGCATGATGTGGAGCTAAGTTCGCATGCTACTGGTGTGCCTGAGTGCTATAATTTGCTACAGGCGATGGAGCTGGGAGACTTTGAAGTAGAGAACACCGGGGAAGATACTTTTGAGGATGCAGATCAAGAAGAGATGATGGCTTTGCCTGTTGACTGGGTCTATTCTTTGAATCAAGAAACATACTTTATGACTGAAGACCATGTAGCATATAAGAATGAAGTTGATCATGATGAGAAAACAGAGGGTTCAGAGAAGGAGGTTTTGATTGGTGATGACCAGATGAAGGATACTAAATAGAGAAGGAAGAAAACAACTTCTTGGGGTCCGGTGCAGGCTGTAAGAAAGAGTAAAAGAAATCTGCACAACAACAAGCCAATGTTGGACAGAGCGCAAGAGGTTAAAAGGAAGTGGGATCCTGAACCATCTAAAGGTAAAAAATTTTCTACTACCAAAACCCTGGCTAGGGATGATTTTATTTCTGTTGCTAAGGTAGTTAATATTTCTGTTTTAGAAGGTAGTCCGGAGGAAAAACACCAATTTTAGTAGTCTTGAGGATAGGGAATCTAGCAGATATGAGTCCTTTGTAGATGGGTGTACTATCTGCAAAAAAGTTGAGGGTGAGGTAAACTCTTTAGAGCAACATGAGGCTGGCCAGTCTCAGAGGTGTGTGGAAGGACTTCCATGCTCTAGTTCTGCTAATGTTAATATAATGCCAGAAATTGCTGAGAAGTCAGCTAACAGTAGGATAGGAAAAATAGAAGTAGGTAGAAGAAATTATAAGAAAAGTATTAAATGATAGGCTTTCTTTGGAATATTCGTGGCCTGGGAAAATTGGGTAGAATTCCTGCTCTAGTGAGTAGGATTAGAGAGTCTCACACAGATTTTGTTGGTGTTTCAAAGACAAAGAAGGATTTCTTTAGTCCTGGCCTTCTTAGATTCATTACTGGAATTGTTCCCTTTGAGTGGACCTACCTACCAGCTACAGGTTTGGCTGGTGGTATCTTAGTGGGAGCTAATTCAGATATATTCAAGTTAACTGTGTGTGAGATTCTTAAGTTCTCTGTCAGTGTCATGTTATCAGACTTAAAAACCGGCTTTAGTTGGAAGCTGGTGATCGTTTATGGTTCTCCTTATGAGGAAGGCAAACAAGCTTTCTTAGATGAGCTACATAGAGTCATGGTTAAGTGGAGAGGCCCTACCCTTATTGGAGGAGATTTCAACCTTGTAAGATTCAGTAGCGATAAGAGTAATGGGGTCATCAATCATAAATGGGCTGATGCCTTTAATGAGTGGGTGAATAAGTGGGCCCTGATTGAATTAGATGCTAGGAATAGGCGGTTTACCTGGACCAATAACCAGGAAAATCTGATTATGGCCAAAATAGATAGAATTTTTGTTTCAACCAGCTGGGAGATTGCCTTCCTCCTAGTAAGAGTGAAAGCTTTAGATAGATTACCTAGTGATCACAATCCTCTAGTTCTTGACTCCGGGAATAACATGTCCTTTGGAAAAAAATGTTTTTGTTTTGAGAAATGGTGGCTAGAAAAAGAGTCTTTTCATGACCTAGTTAAGAAAGTTTGGAACACTCCTTGTGAAGAAAAGAATAGCTTGGATGTTTGGCAATTTAGAATCAGACTCTTTAGGAAAATGGTGAGAGGGTGGGCTGCAAATGAGGTGGCAGCTATGAACAAGGAGAAAGTGGAACTTTCTTTAGAGTATAATTTCCTAGATAGTGAAGCCGAGTTGAGAATGTTGTCTGAGGATGAACACAAGAGACTAGATCATATAGCTAAGGAATTAGATAAAATTTGGGGTTTAGAAGAAATTAAAGCTAGACAGAGGTCTAGAGATAGGGATATTTTAGAGGGGGATAGAAATACTGCTTATTTCCAAGCAATAGCTAATTCCAGGAGCAGAAAAAAGGTAGAAAGTCTTTTGGGTCCTAATGGATTGGCCCAAGATCAAGCTGGGATGATGAAAATAGCCCTAGATTTCTATCATTTTTGAACATTTGAGTTTTTAAAATATAGCTTTCAAAAGTGGACGGAGAATTTTTTTTAAAATATAGCACTAACAACAAAACCAGTCATTACTCATTATCCCAGTTTTTAGTAGGGGGTTTCATGGTAATTGTGAACTGGGAACTAGATAACTATGCCGAAGGCGTGTTATGTTGAAATACTCTCCTCATATCCTATGAAATTCATCCTCTCTCCTCATAGATAATTCTGCCATATCAACAAATTTACTGATGTGGCATGACATTTAATGTTCATGACACTTCTATAACATTTCTGCTAAGGCCAGTCTCAATGCATAGTGTCATCACATGGTTATCAAAAGAGCCACGTCAGCTTGACACTAGAATGAAACTACCACTCTCAGTGCACAGTTTCATAGATAAGTTGCAGCATTTAATTGTTTAGAGAAGTTGTGATCAAATATACCATGTGAACTATGTAGAACTTATAGTTGCTGCAAGTGTACTTCCAATTTCATTTGTTGCCACTAAATCAAGTTTTGGTTGCAAATAAAATTGAGTTGGCATATCACCAAATTAAGCATTTACATTACCAAACACTGATTAGAATGTGATCTGAATCTACATTCATTTGCATTAGCAAACACTATCTTTGTTGCTAATCAGCCCCGAGAGGAAAAAAGAACAAAATCCAAACTGATATTACCGCACAAAACAAACAAAAATGAAAAAGGTCTCGAGGTGAATAACCCCTGCTTCCCTGCACGCAGATCTTTTTGCTCCCTTTCCCTGTCTCACACGCCGCCTCACAGGCAAGACTTCCGAATGGAGAGCTCCGGTGCAGTGGAAGCGGACTTGGGGGAGCAGGAGCAGCACAACGACCACCACCAGTGCCACCTCACGTCCTCGCTGATAGTGCAGTAGTTGAACTAGGTGCTGGAGGCACTAGACGAGCTGGGAGAGACAAAAGCGAGGGGGGATTTGAGCGGCAGGCACTAGAGCGACGGCGCAGGGGGATTTGGGCGGCGGCACAGGGGGATTTGAGCGGCAGGCGCTGGAGCGGCGCCGGCGGTTGAGCGGTGGGAGCAGTTGTGGGAGCGGTGGAGCGGTGGGAGCCAGACGTGGGAGTGGAGCAAGCCGGGGAGGTTTGGGGTGGCGGTGGAGCTGGGAGCATGCGATCCGGATGATACGAAGACCGGTCTCAGTCACAGTGTCGTTCCCGGGTCGTTGGCTTGGCAACCGAGCCATGGACGGGAAAAAAATGGGGTGCGCCCCTCGCGCACGGACGCTCCCGTGCGCACCCAGCCCCGATGCCGTTCCTTTAGGATCTGACGAATGGCGCAGTGAACGGCTCGGCTTCCTCGCAGGGATCGACTTCCGCGTGACCTCGGCTCGTTAAGTCGAATAGCCGCCCGGCTCCGCTTCATTGCTCCCGGCTTCTCCAATCTAGCCATGACGCTCCAATCATCAATCATCGGCCCAGTAGTGCAGCGCAGCCCTAGCTGACGCGCAGGCCGCCGTAGTGCAGGCGCGCCCAGAAGCGAACGGCAGGAGGAGGAGGACGCAAGGCTGCGGCGGCCGTCAGCAACGTACAGCAGCCATCCAGGAAGGTTGACGTCGCCGCGGTCGGGGCGGAAGGGTGTTGCCGCGAAGCCCTACCAGCCGGTGATCGTGTGGCAGCACGGCACTACTGCCCACGGCGGAACAGTGGCGCCGGAATAGGTGCCATCTCAACTATGGAAGAAGGGCTGCGCTGCGAAGCCCTACCCGGCGACGGCCACGCCGCGGACGGAGCAGAAGGCAGTGACGGCCATGCCGTCGACGGAACAGCAGGCGGCGACGGCCACGCCACCGACAGGGCAGAAGGCGGCGTGCCCGCGACGTCCCTGGGCGATCGCGAGTAAGCTATTCTGTCGTCGTCGATCCTCAGGTAACTTGTGTGGCTGCTCCTCGCTTCATCATGATCCCCATCCATGTCTTGGTTATTGATCCATGTTGTTACTCCCTGAGGAAGCTCCTGCGATCCCTCATGATTGTTAGGGTTTATTATTACACCTCACTATCAATTTTCCAAATGTAGATTAAATGCTCCTTCTGCGAATCATGATGTTGCTTGTGATCGTGGAGAAGAGGAACAACAAATACCACATGTTGGAGCAGTGGAGATTGAAGTACCAAATGAGGTAAAATAAAAGTAACAAACTTCACAAACGATATCTAATATTTTTTGTTATGTTAGACCTTTAATTGATAATTATTTGTACAGGATGTGGTTGATAAATATGCTGAGATGGCACCTAAAGTTGGAATGACTTTTGACAGTGAGAAAAAAGCTTATGAGATGTACAATACCTATGCTGGACTTGTTGGCGTCAGTGTTAGAAAGAGCAGGACGAAGCGCCGCAAATCAGATGATAGTTTATCTCAGAAATATTTTGTTTGCAGTGGCCAAGGACTTCGGAAAAATGAGGCATCACAAAAAGATATTACAAGGACCGGTTGTGATGCTCGTGTCCAGTTTAGTATCAGCAAGGAGAATGTATGGACTGTGCAAAAGATCGTAGTAGAGCACAACCATTATCTTGCCAGTCCAAATAAGATACATAAGTTGAGGTCCCAACGAGAGATTATAGAGGCAGATAGAAAATTAATTGGGCAGGCACGGCGGTCTGGAATGAAGCCATCCCAAGTTTTCAATTTTATGAAGGAGCATTATGGAGGGGAAGACAAAGTACCATTTACTAAGATGGATTGCTATAATGAGATTGGTCGCGAGCGCAGACAGTACTTAGAAGGCAATGATGCACAAACATTATCTGAATATCTGAGAAATAAACAAGCCCAGGACCCAACATTTTTTTATGCAGTTGAGGTGGACAAGGATACTGGTCATATAGCAAATTTCTTTTGGGCAGATGGTCAGTCTATCATGGATTACAAATGCTTTGGTGATGCTGTGTCCTTTGACACCACATTTCAAACAAATAAGTTTGAAATGCCTTTTGCTCCAATTCTTGGCACCAACCATCACAAGCAAACAATAATTTTTGGGTGTGCACTCATGTTCAACGAGACTATTCCATCATTTGTTTGGCTATTTGAGTCCTTTCTTCAAGCAATGTCTGGAAAGCACCCAAGCACAATTTTCACAGATCAAGACGCGGCAATGGCAGCAGCAATTGCTCATGTATTCCCAAACACAGCCCACCGCCTATGTTTGTGGCATATTGGCCAAAATGCTGTCAAACATCTTGGTCCTATAATTAAAGCGGCAGAGGACAAGGCAGAGGACGAGGCAGAGGACAAGTCAGTTAACAAGTTCAACAAGTTCTGGGCGGATTTCAAAAGTTGTATCTATGAAGACAGAGCAGAGATTTACTTCACAGAGAAATGGGATGAATTGTTGGCTAAATACAACCTTGAGGATAACACATGGATGTCAAACCTATATGCTTTGAGGGCAAAGTGGGCTGCGGTATACCGTGACTCATTTACAGCAGACATGCACTCGACCCAGAGGAGCGAAGGTATGAACAATGTCTTCAAGAAAACATTTCGTAGGAAACTTGGTCTTTCAGAACTCCTTGTAGAATGTGAAAATGTTATAGTCACACTAAGGTCAAATGAGAAGGATGCTGATTTTCAGTCACGTCGAAAGATCCCAGTTTGCTACATTCCAAATCTGCCAATGTTGAAAACTGCAGCTGAAACATATACGAGGAGAATGTATTCAGATTTTGAGGAAGAGTTTAAAAAACAATTTACGTTGTCTTGTGAATTGTTGGAAGGTAATGGGACAAACTCCACATTCTTTGTTAAGTATATGCAATCTGAACGTGGGGCAACAGTAGTATTGAATAAAGAAGATTCGACTATTACATGCTCTTGCCGGATGTTTGAATGCATAGGTATGTTAAGTATTATCTTCCAAGCTGTTTAAATTGCATCTTGTATCCTGAAATATTGTTTGTTTAAATTTGGAACTATATGTTTCAGGTTTATTATGCAAACATGCTCTTAGAGTCTACAATATGAATGGGGTATATAATTTGCCATCACAATATATACTGTCTAGATGGACAAAATATGCTAAAAGTGGATTTTATATTGAAACAAAACAAGAATCCGAGGAGGGAGATTTGAATGCACAGGCAACACTTATATCTCGACAGGCCACATCTCTTGCATTGAAGTGTTCGTCATCAAAAGAACTACTTGATAAAATCCAGAAAGCCTTGCATGACTTGAACTTGGAAGCGGATACTTATCTAAGTGAGATGCATGATAAATCCAATGAGATTTCCCCTACTCCAAATGAATGTGTCCGAGATCCACTAAATGGTGTAATATCATTCAGAATCCCTCCAGTCATAAAAGGTCCAAAGGAGACACGTTTTAAAAATGTTCTTGAGAAGAACCCAGGAAAGAAGAAGAAGAAGAAGAAGGGTGCCCAGAAGAAAGGTATCCAACTGTTAAATGCCTTTTGTTCTAGTGTAAATTTTTTTCTAAATATTTGTTTATCATATATTTTGCATTGTAGGTGACGATCTGGAACATGATGATATTGAAGCAAGAGACGAACGTGCTGAGACAAACCAAATAATTGTAAGACAATACCTATTTTCAAAATTTATTCCATTACATGCATGATTTATGAACACTTTCTTGTCGTAAACACAGGATTGTAATGTTGGGGCATCTTCAACCATGAATGCTCCATTCATCCAAGGTGGATATACTAATGTCGCAATGCCCCCGTTCAATTTATTTGCTAATCCTTCTGCAATGGCTCCTCCATACATACCAGGAGGGTACACAAGTCTCTAAATGGGAGTTGATCAAGATGCTACAACGCAAGCTGCTGTTAGGAAGTTACATTTTGATGAATCTATGTAGACATGTTCTCATGAAATGAACCATATTGTTTTGTAAACTCAGACCCTAAGCACCTCAATTAAATCTTCAAATTTGATGAGTAGAGGTTACTATTCACAATCAGAAAATTCAGAGAATAGTAAAGTCTAAAACAGCATCATAAATGAAAGACAAGAAATTAAATTATGGCAGTGGGCAGCTCCATATTACAACCACTGAAATCTCTAAAATAAATTATGGAAAAGGTGAGCTGCTATATAAGAAAAGTGTCAGATTTCAGAACTGTCACTGATACATAGATTCCTGATTTTGCCCACCATTTCAGAGCTTATAATTTGGAGCTTGTAATATGGAACCTGTTATCTGATTGCTTATTTCAGAGCTTGTAATATGGAGCTTGTAATCCTTTTGTGTGCATTGTGGAGTTCCTTTGGTGAAATCACTTCAGAGTTCTATCAGTTAGGAGAGTGAGTACTATTACAGCACGGATATATTCAGAAAATGCAACAGAAAAATGTGGCCTAAATGTCCAGTTCTTTCAACTCCTTGGAGTTGCCATCCGAGTCCTTGAGTAGATCATGGAAGCCCTTCATTTGGTTGGATTTAAGATACAACTCCACTTGTGGGTATCTCTCACAGATGTCTCCAGGAACATCTTTTATTTTCTTCACAGTTAAAGTGCCAGAGTTATCCTTGTCTGCTACTCTGAATATGGCAGCAACATCTTCCTGAAATTATTAATGACCAAATAAATATGTAAGAACTAATAACACTCTAAACAAGTGCTAGTTTATGCCTGCTACTCTGAATATTGCAGACACTTCCTGAAAATCAATTAATACAGCTCAATAAATATGTAAGCACATAAACAAGTACTAGCTGACACAAGAAGAAATTTATTTTGTACAAATATTTGTATTCAATATCTAGAAGTAATCAATGAGTAGGATTGTCGGAATTAACATGACCTTGTTGATGAAGCATCTAACAACAGACCAAGGAATATGACTGAAAACTTGAACTTAGGAAATCTGGCAGTTTGGAACTCAAGAGTAGTAGCAATAACTCCAGAAATTTTTGGTAGAGCAAATTAGACAGTTTATTACTAAGGCTGATACACACAATTGCCTTTCTAACAGAACAAGCTAGACGCAGGTGTCACTTTGAACTAACAGAGAAGGCAAACAATAATTTTTGGGTGCTCGACGGCTGGCAGCGAGGGCCTCGCGCGTGCGACGGCCGGCAGCGAGGGCTCCGGCGCGCTGGGGCGGAGGCACCGGCGGGAGCAGGGTCGCGGCGGATGGAAGCGGCCGGAGTCCGCCGCGGAGTGGGCAGCGTCGAGGCCGCTCTTCTCCCGCTCCACCAGCTCTTCGCTCGCCGCACCGCCGCAAAGCCTCCCGCCGTCGCCGCAGCCGCCGTTGCCGATGATTGGAGCGTCATGGCTCGATTGGAGAAGCCGGGAGCAATGAAGCGGAGCCGGGCGGCTATTCGATTCAACGAGCCGAGGTCACGCGGAAGTCGATCCCTGCGAGAAAGCCGAGCCGTTCACTGCGCCATCCGTCAGATCCTAAAGAAACGGCATCGGGGCTGGGTGCGCACGGGAGCGTCCGTGCGCAAGGGGCGCACCCCATTTTTTTTCCCATGGACGGGTCAGGGTGATGATCCTCATCTAGTCTCTTTCCTTTTAACTTTCTTGCCAAATCAGCATTTTTGCTGATGTGTCACACTATTTAAAGCCTATGATACTGTGATGACATTAGCACTGAGACTGACCTAAGATTGACCTTATATTAATTAATGTGCAGGATGCGGCGGCCTTGCAAACAAAGCTACCTAGCTACCTGCTCCGCAGCTCGAGTTTGATGATCATATCGATTGCAATGTCGTCGCCTCACATTGTCTTTGTAATGCTGTGAGTACTCGAGTTCGGGCACAATGCAATGTAGCGCAAGCTTTAACCAACAAGCAATGGATTAAAGACAGCGCACCGTCGCAAGAGACGCAATCTACAAGATGATTTCTGCGCCCTTTGCAATGAGGAATCCGAAACCATCCATCACTTGCTGACCACTTGTGTTTTCTCAAGAGAGATATGGTATAGGGTTTTCCTCGGGCTTGGTTGGTCCAATCACGTTCCTTTGCCTGACTGCACTTCCTTTGCTGATTGGTGGACTTCGGCTCACAAACGGATTGCTAAGCCTGACAGGAAATGTTTCAACTCCATGATCATTCTTTCGTGTTGGCTGATATGGAAGGAGCGCAACCGAAGGACTTTTGAACATCGATTGCATAATGCTGCCGATCTTGTCTCTCTTATAGCTGATGAGGTGGTGTGCTGGAGCCAGGCCGGTTATCAACACTTACTTCCTGTTGCTACGGCCTTTGGTAGGATGTCTGGTCGCGATATTGTTGTATTGTAATCACACGCTATAAAACTTTGTTTGGCCAATTCCCTTCTCTGTAATTGGCCATTGTACATGTAACTCTTCTACCCTCTTAATGGAAAATGGAAAACGTGCTCAGGCATGTTCGCAAAAAAAAAAAGTCGTCGCCTCAGGGAAGGAATGAATAGGGTCTTGTTTAGATCTAAAGTTCAAAATTCCAAAAGATTTGTAAATCTCTTACATGGTGTATTAAATATAGTAAAAAAATCACATTACACAAATGGATTGTAAATCGCGAGACGAATCTAATGAACCTAATTAGGTCATGATTAGACACTAAATTACTACAATAAAGTTACAGTAAATATATGCTAATGACGGATTAATTAGACTCATTAGATTCGTCTCGTAGTTTACAAATGAGTTTTGTAATTAGTTTTATGATTAATCTAGGTTTAAAACTTAAAATGTGAAAATATTCTCTTTCAAAATTCCGGAACTAAACACACCCTAGATAAAATGCTTGTCACTGGCGAGGGAATCTTGCATTGCCGCACTACGGCCGTAGTCTCGTCACCGGTGAACATGCTCCGCCATTAACCTTTGCAGCAACGCGGTTGTTGCAAACTTGTTTAGGATTGCTAACTACTCCCTCTGTTTCAAATTATAAATTATTTCAAGAATCTTGGAGAGTCAAACCATCTCAAAGTTTGACCAAAATTATTGAAAGAAGCACAAAAATTTATGACATCAAATAGAAATACTATGAAAATATAGCTAACAAAGAATCTAATGATAATTAATTAGTATCATAAATATTATTATTTTGTTATATAAATTTGATCAAACTTGAAAAACTTTAACTCTCCAAAATTTTTAAAATGACTTATAATTTGAAACGGAGGGAGTAATTACAGTACTACTAGCTAGTGCAGCCTCTAGTGCATGCCTACACAAGTTACAAGTAACCAATGCACGACGACGAGCGCTAGCTCACGGATCGGAAATAAAGGAGCGCGCGTACAGGTAGTCAACGCCACCTTAGCTATGCTGGCGGGGCCACGTACTTCCGGCGGACGACCGACGACCGGCCGGTCTGAAAGACGATGCATGCGCGCGTGGCCCGTCGGTCGGTCAAAAGCCACGCTCGCGCCGGGAGGAACTTGCATTGCCGCGGGCCCGCGGCACGACGCTTGGCGGCGAAGCCCGGCCACCGGCGCCTCAACCTTCGTCCTCCGACGATCCCTGGCTTCGTTCCTGTTCGGCCGCGCAGCGGCGGGCACCGCGCTAGCCGAGCTGCCTGCACGGCCGCGGCGTCGACGTGCGTCGTCAACCGGAAAGGCAGACGCGCGGGCGGTGGAGCATGCGATGCCTACGTGGCATGACGGCAGGATGGCCACCACCACCATGCAGCAGGAACTTGACCGTACTACTGCTGAGAGTTCGCTGGTCTCAATAAGGATAAGCAGAGGTGCAAATGGATATATAATCCTTAAGCGTATCTTTAACTCTATTTAGTTTAAATATTTATTTTATTTTTTTTTAAAAAATTTTGTTTTAGAGAAGTAGTATAAATATTTGAATTAAAAAGAATTGGAGGTACATTTTGAAGGACCGAAGCCGGCTACCAGAGGGGGGTGAAGGGGAGCCGATCAAAATTTCTTCGAAATTCGAATCGTCGGCCTATATCCCAAAATCGCCCAAGTCCTCAAGCGTTCTGACCAAAGTTTGGAGTAGCTACTGAAAAGCTAAACCAACACAAAAGTCCTCGAACGAGCGAGCAAAAACACTCAGCAAATCGGAAGCGAATTGGGAAAACAGCTGATCTGAACAGCCAGGACCGGTCTGACCGGTGCACTGGACCGGTCTGACCGGTCGCGGCTGTTCAAGAGCAAGCAGACCGGTCTGACCGGTCTTGCCTACCGGTCTGACCGGTAGCACCCAGAAAACCCCCGAAAAATTTGATTCAAACGGTGAATCTCGAGCAAACGACCAAGAAAATCGATGAAACTTGGGGGATTGCTTCACCCCTACCCCGTGAACATATCCCCAAAAGAACTCGTCCTAAAGATCAACGAATCGAGAGAATTATGGGGGAGATCAGAAGGGATTGGGGTTTTCTCAAGAACTCAAGAAATCGAATTCGGGTGCACTCGCGATTGCAGGGGATTTAGCACTTGGCTAGAGAAATCAGAATCGCCACAAAGAGTCCAGCAAACCATGAATCAAAGAACTTGTCTCCTCCAAACACTAAACACACCAAAAGAATAGAATTCAAGTCCAAAGCACGAAAGAGGAGGGGGAGGACGAGAACTCAGCACACAAGAGTGAACTCATCAGATTCAAAAGCCTTGAGGGCACGAGGAGGTTAGGGCCTCCTTTCCCAATCAAATCCACAAGAGTTCTCACACAAACAACATTCAAATCTACTCTAAAGAGATGAACTGAGGAAGAGGAACACAGGGGCGGCGGCCTGGGGAAACAGAGAATTCACGGACACAATACAAAAGCCGCTATTGACCTAACACAAGTGAAGGGGTATTTATACCTGCGGGACCGGTCAGACCGGTACGCTGGACCGGTCAGACCGGTTGGTTAGACCGGTCAGACCGGTTGGCCTGCAGCACCCCCTGTACACGATCTCATCCGACGGCCGATGTTCTTTCTTCGAAACGAAGTCTTCTCCGCGATGCCGCCGTCTTGATGAAGATCCAGTCCGCGGTTTTGGAGGGTCCGCGAAACCCGGGTAGGTGGCCGGTTTTGAGAAAACCGCCAAAACCTCACGCGCGGGAAGATTCCCGTCTCCACGCCATGGCCCTAGACGCCGTTCCCGCCTCGGCCTTCTGACGGCCCTAGATGCCGTCCGACGCCCGTCACCTCCTCGCCCGCAGCGAGGCCATAGACGCCGTTGACGTCCGTCGCCTCCGTCAGTCCCGAGACCGACGCACGTCACCTCCACGACTTAGCGTCTTCAACCGCCGTCCGCCTCCTTGGTTTTGTGGCGCAAACCAAGAAACCCGCCTTCCGTCGCCGTTTGCGCCCTCGATCTAGGAGTGGACGCCACAGCTGCCGCCCGGTCCGAGCTCCGGTCCCGGCTGCCCTTCACCGCCGTCCACCGCACGGTCCTTCAGCCACAGCACCTCCACGGCAGCTCCACGTCGACACTCGTGTACCTGTAATCCAAAGACCAAGCACACGATCACACCGCACGGTTGACAATTCACTCATCACAAGCAGGATAGAGTACTCAACATTCCTCAATCTCCCCCTTGATGAGTGCATTGTCAACACACCCCAAACGAGCCAGAGAAGTGATAAACAAAGAAGCAAAAAGAACGAAGAACTCAAGCAAGTGACAAAAAACTCAGAAATGCAAGACCAGTCACTTACTCAAGCACATATCGATTCCCTAAGACAAGGGCAACGGCTCGACGCAATCGATCAAAAGCGAAAAACATGACTCCTCAAAGACAGAGGTAACGCTCGACGCAGTCATGCAAGAAGCAGAGGGAAAACGAGGAAAACCAGGAGCCAAAACCAAAGCAGAAACTCCCAAAGTAAAGTTTTTCCCTCTCACAAGTGCAACTCTCCCAACATGATGCACTCTCAAAGCCCTGTGCACAACAAGTTTTTCTCAAAAATCAAACAAGTCTCCCCCTTGTTCGATCACTTCTCTCAAAATTCTCCCCCTTGTTGGCACATGCACACATCAAGCCTAAAAAGACCTAAAGCTCCCCCTGAAGCTGAAACTCCCCCTGAATAGATGCTATGCAATGAATGCAATGCAGGAGGTGTAAGTGAAAGCATTCAGGGATACAAGGATATGAGCAACATCTAGTCACAAGCACGTGTGCATCCATAAACAAGACCTGCATCTAGCTCAACAAGGTATATCAAATCAATCTAGAGCTAGGCAAGTTCAGTTTAGGAGAAATAAAAGCATCACCCATGATCTAGCACCAACAAGTAGGAAATGGAAAGCAGTGCTACTCAAACTCATACAGGTGAGCCAAAATAGCCAAAACAAGTTGCCAACATTCATTTTTCAATCAAATTTATAGCAATCATTTCTTAATGCCAGGGGTTGAAAGCTTGTCATGCTTTACTTAGCAACGAGACCAAGGCTATGCCAAAAGACAATCAGAAACTTAAAGCACTCGTTTCAGTCATGCACAGCCTTGCCCGGGTTCTCACAAGTGCAAAGTGAGCCGTCCCGAAAGCTCGATCAGTGCGACAAGCAATCCCACCTGGATCTTTCCATTTCATTTCAAGAACAGTTCAAGCAATTTTATCAGATTTAGATCATTTCAAGTATGAATTGCTGAACGAAAAGCCACACTAGCATGAATAAGATAGCAAAGCATATCAACACGCCCTAACATGCTAGTAGCCAAAACAGGGTGATCATGTTTTTAGATTTTCAAATCAAAATAGCTTAACTCAGATGATGTCATATACACAGTGGAGCAAGCTATACATGATCTAGTTTATCAACTCACACTAGCAGACACTAGAAGATCATAGCAATGTATACAAGAATGCTAGTGCAAGTGAGACAATGCAAAATGCAGACATGTACAATGCATATGCACAATGCAACTACCAAACCTAGAAAACCAAGAGAAGCAAAAATAAGGACCTACCAAGCTAACCAAAACAAAAGTCAGCGATGAAAAGGGGTAACAAACCCCAAGCTCCCCTCGCAAGCGAGCAAAAGTGTCTTGCTCTAGCGGTTTGGTGAGGATATCTGCGGTTTGCCTCTCTGAAGGGACATGGATCAAGTCTATGTATCCTCTCTCATGGTTGTCTCGCAGGAAATGGAATCGGATGTCTATGTGCTTGGTTCTGGAGTGTAGGACAGGGTTCTTTGCAATGCTAATGGCTGATATGTTGTCTACAAAAATGGGAACCCTACCGAAACTCAAGCCATAGTCCTGCAAAGTTTGTTTCATCCAAAGTATCTGGGAGCAGTAGCTAGCAGCGGCAACATACTCGGCTTCTGTGGAAAAAAGCGCTACGCTAGCCTGCTTGCAAGAGGACCAAAACACCAAAGATGTACTGAGAAATTGACAAGTGCCGGATGTCGACTTGCGATCCAACCGACACCCACCGAAATCGGCATCAGAAAAGCCCACCAAAACCAGAGAAGAATCCGCAGAATACCAAAGACCAAATTCAGGGGTAAATTTCAGATACCTGAAGATGCGTTTCACCACCTGCCTGTGGGAGGTGCGCGGAGAAGCCTGGTAGCGCGCACAAAGGCAGACGCCGAGCTGGATGTCCGGTCGCGTCGCCGTCAGGTACAGGAGCGAGCCGATCATGCTCCTGTACTCCTTCTGGTCCACCGCCTCACCGTCCAAGTCCTCATCAAGCGCCGTAGATGTGCTGATCGGAGTCGGCTGAGGAGACAAGTCACTCATGTCGAACTTCCGCAGCAAGTCTCTAGTGTACTTGGCTTGATGGACAAAAGTGCCCTGAGGAGTTTGCTTGATCTGCAGCCCGAGGAAGAACTGCAACTCACCCATCATGCTCATCTCGAACTCCCTGGACATCTGCTCAGAAAACTTGGAGACAAGAGCGTGAGAAGAGCCACCAAAGATAATATCATCCACGTATATCTAAACCAAAAGGAAATCAGTGCCAGATCGCATGAGGAACAAAGTTTTATCAACACATCCCATTTTAAAGCCCTGAGCCAGCAAAAAAGTTTTCAATCTATCATACCAAGCTCTAGGTGCCTGTTTCAAACCGTAAAGAGTTTTCTGAAGTTTATAAACACGGTTTGGAAACTTGGGATTTTCGAAACCAGGGGGTTGCTTTACATAAACCTCTTCTTCGACAAAACCATTCAAGAAGGCAGATTTAACATCCATTTGGAAAACCTTAAAACCCTTGGAAGCAGCAAATGCAAGAAAGATTCGAATAGCCTCCAAACGAGCAACAGGAGCAACGGTTTCCTCAAAATCAATACCCTCTTTTTGGCAAAACCCCTGGGCAACAAGTCGAGCCTTGTTCCGAACAACCAAACCATCCTCACCTTGCTTGTTTTTGAAAACCCACTTCGTTCCGATGGGATTACAAGCAGGTGGAGGCTCGACTAAAACCCAAACTTGGTTTTTTTTTCAAAAATTTTCAAGTTCCTCATGCATGGCATTGACCCAATTAGAATCAGAAAGAGCGTGTCCAATATCCTTGGGCTCAAAAGAGGCAACAAATGCTGAATGAGCAAAGCCAGCGATACTTGTTACCTTGGACCTGGTGACTCGCTCGTTGAGATCACCTAGCATCTGTTGAGGTGGATGACGACGCTGAATGTGTCGCGGTGCTTCCCTTGTCGAAGTCGCCTCCTCCTCAACCAAAGCTGGTGCCTCCTCAGGTGCAGCTGGTGTAGCCTGAGTCACCTCCTCAAACGGCCCCCGTGAAGTAGACGTAGTCGGATCGGGGACGTCGTCATCGTCCGAGCTCGTGGCAGAGATAGCTGGGTCCACAGCACACGTGGTAGCCTCAGCGTCGCCATCTGCAGCTTCTTCCTCCTCATCTTCAAAGATGGAGGTGCCGACCTCATCATCTCCTGCAACTTCAAAGACAGAAGAATTGCACGGTGCAGTCTCGTCGAAAGTGACTTCACAAGTCTCTCTGACGATGTTAGTATCAATAATCAGCACACGGTATGCTCTAGAATGAGAAGCATAACCGGGAAAAATATCGTCAGACGAGCGAGACTCAAATTTATCAAGATTTCCATCTTTCAGCACAAAGCACCGGCAAACGAAAACTCTGAGATGATCAACACGGGGCTGGCGTCCAAACCGCAACTCATAAGAAGTCTTGTGCATGAAAGCACGCAAGAAAATGCGGTTGTACACGTAACAAGCGGTGTTAACCGCCTCAGCCCAGTATTTGCGAGGAGTCCTATGCTCATCGAGCATCGTCCTCGCCATCTCAACCAACATCCGATTCTTCCGCTCTACAACTCCATTCTGCTGTGGAGTGTAGGGAGAAGAATACTGGTGTTCAAGCCCTTGATCACTGCAAAAGGCGTCAAACCGAGCGTTTTTTAATTCTGTGCTATTGTCACTGCGGATCGCTCGCATGGCCTGGGGTAGCTCGTTTTTCAACCTCAAGATCAAGTCTCAAACAAATTCGAAAGCCTCATCCTTGTTTCTCATGAAAAAGACCCAAGAATAGCGAGAAAAGTCGTCCACAATCACAAGCACGTACCACTTCCCACCAACAGACATCACCCTAGAAGGACCAACTGTGTCCATGTGTAACAACTCTCCAGGGTGAGCGGTCATCACCTGATTAACAGGTGGATGAGAAACGGCAATCATCTTACCGTGACGACACGGATGGCAAACAAGGTTCTTCTCAAACTTCAATTTGGGCAATCCTCGGATCAGGCCAAGTGAGCTCAGTCTCGACAACAAATCGAAGCTCAAATGTCCTAGTCTCCTATGCCACTTCCACAAATCAGAAGAAGGACTAGCCATCAAGCAATGAGAAGGGCCAAAAGAAGTTCCAGAGAAGTCAACCAAGAAAACTCGATCGCGAGGTGTAATCCGGCAAACCAAATCTCCCCTGGAATCCAAAACACGCGAACAGCCCTCCTTAAAGCGAACCTCAAACCCCTCATCAAGAAGTTGCGAAACAGAAAGCAAATTAAAGCCAAGATTCGAAACCAAAGCAACTTCTCTCAGGGTAAAGCGATCAGAAACTCGAACAACGCCAAGTCCACGTACCTTTCCTCTTCTATTATCCCCGAACACAATGTACTCCTTTGAGCGCATTGGGGTGAGGCTGGAGAACCATTTGTCATTTCCGGTCATGTGGCGCAAACAACCGGAGTCCATGATCCACCTGTTCTCCAAGCCTCCGACCTGCACATCAGTAGTAAGACAAAGGGTGAGCAAATGTCTCAACACTGGGGTTAGCAAAGTAAGAAGCAAACCAGAGTCGAGCCATTTGCTCTACAGAAGGGTTAGCAAAACCAGACAAAGCGTATCCCCCGTCCCGTCTACCGCGTGACTGACGAACACCACCGCGAGAGAAGCGTGGAGCCTCAAAACCTCCTCCAAAGCCTCGGTCTCGTGGTCCATAGCCGTACTGAAAACGACCAGGAGCACGGCCGGCAAAGCGACCACCTGCCGGAGCACGGTAACCACCACCGTCTCCCTGACCTCCACCTACACGGCGCGCCCTAGCATCTCGCCTATCACCACGCCGAGAAGGACCATGCACCCGAGCAGAGTACATGTCCGCGTTCTGTCTCTCCTGCTCTCTCCTCACAGCCCGCTTCCTCCTGAAGCAAAACTCCTCCAGGTGACCTTCCCTGTCACAGAACTCGCAGTGGTACCTCACCTCACGCTTGGGAGGTGGAGGCCTAGCCTGCAGACGGGGAGGAGGAGCCCTCTTCTTCTGGGCAACCTGGGCTGTGGCAGCAGGGAATGTGTCGAGAGAGTTCCTCAGC
Organism: Panicum virgatum; assembly: GCF_016808335.1. NCBI lineage: Eukaryota > Viridiplantae > Streptophyta > Magnoliopsida > Poales > Poaceae > Panicum > Panicum virgatum. The sequence continues at coordinate 7,013,285 of NC_053145.1, forward strand.
TCATTGGGCTTTGGAACCCAAACCTGCTTCTGCGGAGGTGCTTTCGGTGGTTCTTTAAGCACACCATCCGCGGGGTCAACAAGCGAAGGCTGCGTGCTCGTGCTAGCAGTGTTTCTAGCAGCCTTGCCAATCTTACCGTACAACCTGTCAAAGTCTGACTTCGTGTACGTGTAACCGACCCCAAACCCATCACCACGCTTGAACTGCTTGATCATCATGCCCAACTGCGGCTCACTAGCAGAAACCCAACTAAGAATCGCCCTAAGGTAGGTATTCTCATTCTCCAGATTGGCTTTCTCTACCGCAAGATTATCCAAATCAGAAATCAAACCATGGCGAACAGAGCAGTCAACAGGTGGGATAGACTCTACGACCTTAGTCTTTCCAAAAGACTTGATCAAAGCGTTCTTCTCCTCTAGCTCCGACCTAAGCGTGGGACAAATCTTACAAGCGCCAAGCAAAACTAGTCTAGACTTCATCTCCTCTAGCTCGCACACAATAGTAGCAAAACTTAGACTGCAACGAAGTTAGATCAGACTTAAAGATAGGACACTCCTCGCATTCAAGCACATCGCTAACAATAGGAGCATCCTTAACCAGATCTAGTTCATGTTTAGCCTTCGCGAGCTCATGAGACACGTCAGCAAGCGAAATCTTAGCAACATCTAAGTTCGCGATGTTCTCATCATGCTTGGCACGGAGAGCAACAAGATCGTTCATGTGAGATATGCAGCCAGCGCACTCATCCTCACTAGACTTCTCCCTAGCACAAGCCAGCTCAGCCCTAAGCTTTCTACGCTCTCTAGCTGCTTCCTTAAGCAGCCTCTTCTGGTTGTCGAGAGCGGCGTACAACTCCCTAACCTCTGTATCAAGCAGGTCGATCGTGGAGTTTACCTCTGAATCGCTCTCGGATCCAGGAGAAGAGCCGGAGTGCGTCGGTGTAGCATGTCCACCTGAAGATGCACGAGCACCATCAGCTTCGCCCGCCATGGTGTAGAAGCTCTTGCGCCGACCGGCCGCCAAGCAAAGGCCGATGAAGCCGGTGGCTTCCTTGTCCCGCTTCTTCTTCTTCTTGTCGTCGTCGTCGGAGGTCGGTGAGCTGCGCCAGGAAGGCCTTCTCCCGCTTCTTAGCCTTGTACTGGAAGCGCTTCTTGAGCGACTCCTTGTCGAAGCGTCCTCCCCGGTCACGACTGCAGTGCTTGTGGCGCCGACGCTCCTTGTTGGAGCCTCCCTCGTCGCGGTCGCGGTGGCGGTAGTAGTCGAAGGAGTTGTTCTGGCCACCGCCGGACTTCTTGGGGCAATCGGCGATGAAGTGGTTCAGATCGCCGCAGTTGTATCACCCGGGGTTCTTCTTCCTCTGCCTGTTGTGGTAGATGCGCTGGAACTTGCAGATGAGAAGGCACAAGTCATCGTCGCCCAGCGTCTCCAGCTGCTCATCTGAAACAGAAGGCAAAGAGGCAAGAGAAAAGCCAAGAGCAGAGTTAGCGTTAGAGCTCGATCCGCCACCTGGGCCAGTCACAAGAGCGACGCTCTTGGAAGGAGGGGCACCATTGAGCTTGGCTCGTGTCTGGTTATCCACCTCCGTGGCCTTGAGCTTGCTGAAAAGTTCGTTCACGGTCAGAGTCTCATAGCCTGCAGACTCAATGATCGTGTTCACCTTGAGATCCCACACAGAGCGGTCAAGTGCGTAGAGCAACTTGAGAGCCTTCTCGTGCTCTATGTACTCAAGGGCACCAGCAGATCTGTTCGCATTGACCTTGTTCACAATCGACTGAAAACGACTGAACATCAGGTCAATGCTCTCACCTGGCTCCTGTGTGAATTTCTCGTACTCACGCCGGTGAGTCTCGAATAGTCTGGCCTTCACCTGAGGTGTACCCTCGTGGTAGTTCTCAAGGCACGTCCAAATCTTGTGGGCTTCCTGAAAACCCTGGACGCGTGAGAACTCTGCACGAGAAACGCCAGCGAACAAGGCATTGACAGCCTTGGCGTTAGCCTCGTGCTGGGTCACCTAAAGAGGCATGGTCCGAACAGCCAGCACCTCGTAAAGCTGGTTCTTAGTAATCTCTCAGACATCGGTTCCCATGCTCTGCAGGAAGGCTCTCATGCGAACCTTCCAGTAGGCATAATCCTCGCCGGAAAACACCGGGATCTTACCAAGACTCGTCATGGTCACCGAGTGGTTTTCAAACCGGTTAAGGTACTGAAAACCTCAACCAAGCTCTGATGCTAATTGAAGGACCGAAGCCGGCGACCAGAGGGGGGGTGAATGGGAGCCGATCAAAATTTATTCAAAATTCGAATCGTCGGGCTATATCCCAAAATCGCCCAAGCCCTCAAGCGTTCTGACCAAAGTTTGGAGTAGCTACTGAAAAGCTAAACCAACACAAAAGTCCTCAAACGAGCGAGCGAAAACACTCAGTAAATCGGAAGCGAATTGGAAAAATAGCTGATCTGAACAGCCAGGACCGGTCTGACCGGTGCACTGGACCAGTCTGACCGGTCGCGGCTGTTCAAGAGCAAGCAGACCGGTCTGACCGGTCTTGCCTACCGGTCTGACCGGTAGCACCCAGAAAACCCCCGAGAAATTTGTTTCAAACGGTGAATCTCGAGCAAACGACCAAGAAAATCGATGAAACTTGGGGGATTGCTTCACCCCTACCCCGTGAACATATCCCCAAAAGAACTCGTCCTAAAGATCAACGAATCGAGAGAATTATTGGGGAGATCAGAAGGGATTGAGGTTTTCTCAAGAACTCAAGAAATCGAATTCGGGTGCACTCGCGATTGCAGGGGATTTAGCACTTGGCTAGAGAAATCAGAATCGCCACAAAGAGTCCAGCAAACCATGAATCAAAGAACTTGTCTCCTCCAAACACTAAACACACCAAAAGAATAGAATTCAAGTCCAAAGCACGAAAGAGGAGGGGGAGGACGAGAACTCAGCACACAAGAGTGAACTCATCAGATTCAAAAGCCTTGAGGGCACGAGGAGGTTAGGGCCTCCTTTCCCAATCAAATCCACAAGAGTTCTCACACAAACAACATTCAAATCTACCCTAAAGAGATGAACTGAGGAAGAGGAACACAGGGGCGGCGGCCTGGGGAAACAGAGAATTCACGGACACAATACAAAAGCCGCTATTGACCTAACACAAGTGAAGGGGTATTTATACCTGCGGGACCGGTCAGACCGGTACGCTGGACCGGTCAGACTGGTTGGCCTGCAGCACCCCCTGTACACGATCTCATCCAATGGCCGAGGTTCTTTCTTCGAAACGAAGTCTTCTCCGCGATGCCGCCGTCTTGATGAAGATCCAGTCCGCGGTTTTGGAGGGTCCGCGAAACCCGGGTAGGTGGCCGGTTTTGAGAAAACCGCCAAAACCTCACGCGCGGGAAGATTCCCGTCTCCACGCCGTGGCCCTAGACGCCGTTCCCGCCTCGGCCTTCTGACGGCCCTAGACGCCGCCCGACGCCCGTCACCTCCTCGTCCGCAGCGAGGCCATAGACGCCGTCGACGCCCGTCGTCTCCGTCAGTCCCGAGACCGACGCCCGTCACCTCCACGACTTGGCGTCTTCAACCGCCGTCCGCCTCCTTGGTTTTGTGGCGCAAACCAAGAAACCCGCCTTCCGTCGCCGCTTGCGCCCTCGATCCAGAAGTGGACGCCACAGCTGCCGCCCGGTCCGAGCTCCGGTCCCGGCTGCCCTTCACCGCCGTCCACCGCACGGTCCTTCGGCCACAGCACCTCCACGGCAGCTCCCCGTCGACACTCGACGCCCGTGTACCTGCAATCCAAAGGCCAATCACACGATCACACCGCACGGTTGACAATTCACTCATCACAAACAAGATAGAGTACTCAACATTCCTCACATCTAAGAATCATCCATTTACACCTCTAAGGACAAGATCGATGAACACCCATGGTTTTTTAGTCCTCGATCGATCGGTGTGATCTTAACTACCATGCGATCGTCCAAAGGATCTCCCCTTATCCAGTGAAAGGAATAAATGGTGCCCGGTAACACAGATAGATTTCTAAGAGATATTCTATAAGGATAAGCTAGCGGAACCGGCACGACCGACCAACCAAACTACTACTTGATGAAGCTAGTCATCAGTGGGACGAGAGCGAGCGAGGAATAACACTACTTGATGACGCTTTTATTCGCTAGACATAACGTTCGCCCACACGGCGTTTAGCCAATGTACACGCTGTGTAAATGCTACCAGCCGAGTCCATTTAATAATCAGTTGTTTACCACATTAATTGATCGTTTAATCCGTGTAAATGATAGTTTAGTCCGAACAAACAGCTAAATGCGATAGGTGACCGACTGTTTAGTGTTTATTATTTAGGCTAATATTGTCCAGATATATCTTGTAATTTCTCATTGGAAACGGACGGACGATATATAGAACGAAATATTCTACGTTGAACAGTGTGAACGCCACGAACGGACTTGGTATCATTCAGATAACACACAAAATAAAGCATTCAAAAAGTTAAGGAAAAGGAAACACACGCCAGGAAAATCTTGCTCGCAGCATTACCGACCATGCAACAAGTAGATTCCTCGCAATGCCTCGGTGCATGGTCGCTTTCGCTTTTCAACCAGGGTATATATACTTGAGTAGTGACCAACCCATAACTTAATTTTTTTTTGAGGGTCACGGGGGGAGCGTCCCCACTAGAATTATTTCATTTCATTGTGGCCCCTAACAGTCCGCATGATAATCAAGGTTTTACACCATTTACCTAGCATAAGGCGAATTGTGGCACAACCACATAATAACAACACGTTCTAGTTCAAGGACTCAACCGTGGCAAACCACGAACAACAACCTAGCTAAACTAGGTCTAAGCCAACACCAAGCCCAAGCATAAGGGCCAATTTATGGCATAACCACGAATAGAAAAACACTGCACCCAGCATAAGGGTGGAATTGTGGCACAACCACTGAAAGCAACAACACGGAAGTTGGGAATTCAGGGTAGTCGCTTGCGCCGTCTTCCGACGATGAACAGAGTTCGCTGCAAGTCTAGTTGTCTCGAGATGCCAGTGCTGCAAGCGCCGTCCTTCGACGCAGCATCATGCCGCACTGACAGTCGTCGTGGTGCGCTGCAAGCAGCCAGGCCAGCAATGATGAGACAACCCCCGGCCGCCGCCCAACCGCCGCCGGAAGTCGAGTTGGGTCTCAAGAGACGACGCCTCCAAGGAGGGAACGACGCCAGTGGCGTCGCCGTCGCTCGTCCAGACATGGACAGGGTTTTCACCTAAAGAATTCCGTGCAGTAGGGATAGAACTCAAGATGACGCACCCAACGGGGGAACAACGTCCTAGGACGCCGCCGCCATCGGCACCAGCAAGATCGCCGGCAATGGCTTTCACCAAACATCCCACTGCACATACTCAGCCCCAGCATGCAACCAGCTTCCAGAGGTTCCACGGATCGGTCTTCCCCACAGCCATTGCCTCAATCGCCATCCCCGGCGACCCGAGCGCGGAGGCCACGTCCTCCATCAGCTGCACGGCAGACACAGCGTGGCCAGCCGGCGTCCGGAGGCCGGCGAGAAGCTCGGCCATCCAAAGAAAGCGGAGGCAACCAGGCCGGCCGAGCAGGAGGCCGTGGAGGGCCGCCGCCCAGCCAGCACCCCACGCTGCCCTCCAGACGCCGGATTCGCCGCCCCGAGCCGCCGCCGCACCTCCATGCCCGGCGCCGGCGCCGGCACGCGTCGGTGGTGAGAGAGGCTGGGAGCCCTCGTCCACCGCCGCGCTGCACGCTAGCCCGCGGCCGTCCTCATCATGCCGGCGCAGCGCGCCACCGCGGCCGCACCTCAGGAACCGCCCCCACAGCAGCCGCCGTCGACCACGAGGACGAAGGGGCGAGGGAGGTCACGGACCTGTAGATCCGGTCCCTGGGGCATCGGATCCGATCCCCAGGACGCCAGATCCACCGCCCCCAGCCCGACGCCGGCGCGACGCTGCTGGTCCGCCTCGGGCGCTGGAGTCCACCCGGACGCCTTGCACACCAAAGAGATGGGGGAGAGGAAAACTAAATTTGTGGGAGGAGGCCCCGCCGCCGCCTTCTTGAGCCCGGGCGGACTTCCGCGTGGAGGGCCTCCGGCGGCGGCGAGGGGGCGGAGTGGAGGGGAAGGGGCTGTTGGCCGGCGGCGGCGGTTCCGCCCGAGTCGCCCCCTGGGCGACGCGAGCCACCCATAACTTAATTTGCAACAGTGTGGGAGACTTTTTATACAGGATGGGTGAGATAATTGCCATGCTCCTCTTAGAATGACTTTCCATGTCAAGCCCCTCAACACGTACGACCCGGCGTGTCGATGCAGCCCAAAGGGAGAAAGAAAAGCGAGCTAGATTTGGTTCACAACCCAAAAGCAGCGAGTGGTTGCATCCTAACGAGATCTAACCTACTCGCTTTCCTCCTCGCCCTCCCCTCCTCCCCCCTCCCCCATTTGTCAACTCCCCTCCACGTTCAAACTCCTTGCCGCACACGTCTCTCATGCAAGGCCCCCCCATGCCCTCACACCTCACCATTTAAGCCTCCTCGTCTTCCTCCTCCTCGAAGTAAACTACCTCGCAAAGCTCATACCCGCCATTTGCAAGCTACAAGCTCCGTCAATCTCCACCCTTCCCAGCATTCCTCTAATCCTCTCGCATACCAAGTATACCACGAAGGTGGGGGCGCAACGGTCTTCTTCTTCGTTGCCGAGGTAGCAGCAGCAGCAGCTAGACCTACACGGCTACACGACGATGGCCTTCCGGCCGTCCCGGCTGGCCGTCCGCGTGGTGATTGCGGCGGTGCTCCTGCTCCTCTGCGGCTACGCTCTGTGCACGGCGGAGGGCGCCAGGCCTTTGCGCGACTGCAGTAGCGGCGGCATCTCCACGGCCAACTTGCCGGTGTTCGTCGTCGCGAGGGCCGGGCCCAGCCGACGAGGCGCCGGCCATTAGTATAGCTAGCTCTCTTCTGTGTAGAGACCTGCCTCTCAGCCTCTGGATCTACCAAACAAGCAAGTTTCCTCAGAGTGTAATCATAAATCAAAGGATTTCTCTTTTATTAGTTTATTTACTCTTCTACTTCTCCTGCTGTTTCATTTGTTCTTTCCAAAGGGATGCTCATATGTAGCTTGTGACACATAGTTGAATCAGTGTTTCTCATGCAACAAGCAGTGCTATACATAGTTGAGCCCTTTCATTGCACCGTATAATAAGATAGTTGATTTTTTTTTATAAAGGACCAATAACTCAGATCATACCCATATATCCATTAAACTTTGGGATCACTAAGTTAGTCTTTTCTAAGATTTGCAATGAATCATGTCATCTGCTTTTTCGGCTGGCCGTATGAAGGAGCGTGTAAATAAAGAGATACACCATTATTCCAGAATTTCATTTCGGTGCAATAGAAGCACATATATACCACACAGACCATCCATTTAGTCTTCAACTGCACTGGGTCTTCATCTTTTCGAGGAGAACCACTTCCCGAACTTCGGACGTGCATTTTTCTTCTCACAAGATAGTGGCACAGTGCATTCGGCATGCATCCTCCTGTTACTCCTCATCAATTTAGAGTAAGAGAACCAACCGCGAAACAAACCTCCCTTCTTGCGACTTTCTTCTTCCACGCGCTCCTCATTGTAATCATGACTACAAAGATCTTCAAAGACACTTGTAGAACACCTGCCATAAGTAAACTTCACAACCTCATCTTCATTGAGATCATCCAACCAATTCCTTGACCTGGAATCATCCAACGAAGTAGTTGACCTACAACATTTATGATGTTAGCCCGTTGTCAGTATTAGAATTTTGAGCTTCCTGGAGATCGAAGATGTGTGACGAAGCAGACACAGGGCCTTCAAGGGCATTAGAATATTAAATACCTTCTGTGAGATGCTGCCTTCTGGTTTTTGGAAAGACTCTTGCATGGGCTGTCGTCAACAGAGAGATGCTGGGTAAAATGAAGCTGCATGAAGGGAGAAAGTATAAGAAAGGGCATGGCACTGAAACCTAAGGATATGCTGCATCACAAAGTGAAGTTTATTAAGCAGGATGTCAACCTTGCCATAGCAAATGTCACAAAATACTAAACAATTAATACCTCAAGAGGGGCAAACACATACTACTAGAAACGTTTGCTATACTTGATTATCCAAGCAGACTAACATGACAATAATGGTTCGATTATCTTATTCAAAGCACACAAAGGGCAGATCATCACGATATTATTAATCTCCTTGGCAATCAAGAAATAGAATAGATAGTAAAAGCAGTACAGTGTAGTTCTGCACTATAGATATGGGAATTATACTACAAAATAAAAGGAACCGAGCATTGAGTTACTGTTCTACACATGCAAGGGAATATGGGAATTGTGGTTAGCCATAAAGCTTAACCAAACATGCAATTGCTTCTGCAAATGTCTTGTGCCAGTTCTATTTCTAGAATATTGAATTAGTAATGGTACCACTTTTGTTTGGTAAACGAAGTTGGCTATGTGATATTCATTCTTACCCCACAAGACAGAGCAGAATTAGTCGGCACTAAAAGGGAAAAAAATTCATCCAGGAACTTATGGCTGAGAAGGAAAGTGCAAGTACCTTATCACCATCCCTAATGCCAAATGCACGCAATGTTGCCTTGTCATCCGTCAGTTTCTCGTCCTTGAAGCATAAGCAGAAGTGACTCCACACGTGCTGCCTACAACAAGCAAGCGGCGTCCTTGGATGTCAAGTTGCCAGCATGAAAATGGCATTGAACCCAACAACCTCAGCAGATCTGAATCCATAACCGTAAAGCACCATTTCGTGAACGCAAAAGCCGCAATCCAAATTGTTCAGGGTAGTATTATAACATACATATTGGGCATCACAAGTCCCATCACGTCATGGGAGGAAGAGGTTGTGGGGGCAATGTGCCGTACCAAGAGATGGCCTTGTCGGTGTCGTCGAAGAGGGCGACGAAAAGCTCCTCGATGGCCGCCTTCAGCTCCCACACCGCGGCCGACCTCGCGATCTCCACGTCTGTCAGTGGCGGTGGTAAAACATCAGATCTCAGCAGAATTTTTTTGTGGGGGAAAATAGAGAGATCTGAAAAATAGATGGCGCGAGATCAATGCGGAGGGTACCGAAGAAGGAGCCGTCGAGCTTGCGGACGGTGAGGCGGAGAGGGGGATCGGGGATGCGGTGGTAGGAGAAGCTGCTGCGGCCGCAGGAGAGCGCGCCGCCGCCGCCGACGGCGAGGTCCATGAGGGCGAGCGCGGCGCCGATGTCGCCGGCGGAGTCGGGGGACGCCGAGCGGATGCTGGTGGCCGGCATCGCGGCAGCATAGAGCTGAGCGGACCCCCCGAGTAATCCTCGGCGATCTAATCCACCGCCGCTCCACGGAATCAGCGAGGAACCGGTTCCTCGACGCGGAGACCGACCAGCCCCGGCCGTGGACAAGCGAATCGACGCCCAAATGCCACCCCGGGAGAGAGGGAGATCGAGAGGCTGCTCGCGCTTTGTACGGGAGGCGACAACGAACCGGGGAACATCGTGGGGGAGGGGGTTGGATTCCTTCCTCCCAGGCGCGGCGGCGGCTTGTCGTGTCGCCGAGGAGGGGAGGGGCTGCCTCGGGGCGGGGCGCGGGGCAGCGAACGGGTTAGCCGTTGCCCGTTGGAGGCGATAGAGGCTTGCCGTTCCGTTCCGGTCGCGGCGGACGTGACACGTGAGCTGAGCTGGCCCGGAGAACCCGACGGTTCGTGGGTTAGAAGGCGGGTTGTGGGTTGGGCCACCGAGCTAGCAACGGTTGCCGGTTGCACGGCCCAACCTAGGAGTGGAGGTGTGGAGACTAAGAGCATCTCTAATCTCTAAGAGACTCTTTATATATTTTCTAATTTATAAGAATAGAGATTTTGATGAAAAATTAACCTCCAACAGGCTCTTCAAATAAATATCCAAAGATAGATATCCTCTATTCCGGATTTCATATTAGCCAAAAAATAGAGAGTAATGATGGCTCTCTAGACTACAAACAAGATATAGAAGAGTTGTTGGGAAAGACAAAAATATGAAAAATGATTTTCATTCAAATAACTCTCCAAATAATAATTTAGAGAATAGATTTTAGAAAAATTCTTGAAGATGCTCTTATCGGCCACTCCACGGCCCAACTGGAGATGCAGGTCCGTTTTACGATTGTTCATCCAGTGCTGCAAAGAAAGCAACACCCTGCCTCTGCAGTCAAGCGTTGTTCACTGTCTGATGGGATGGTGCGTAGAGATGTGGAGACGGTAGTAAACTAGTACGTAATCCATAATTCTGTTTAGTTCGTTGAAGAGATGAGATTCAGGTCACTAGAATCGACGCATCCAACAAGAGTTTTTGCGGCCACATTTATTAGCTCAACGAGAAGAAGGGGAAAAAATCCGTATACGATAACCTAACATAATTGTAAACTGATGAGACACGAAAAATTAGTGCTGAAATTCAACAAAAAGGACGGAGAATCCATCATGTTGTGTTAAATTAGGTACTTCACTCTGTTCGTTTGGCTTGTCAGTCAACCAGTCAGCAATATTTTTCTCTCATAATAAATCAGCACCATTCACCAACTAGCCAGCAGTACTTTTCTCTCATAACAAATCAGTATCGGCCATCAACCACAGCCAAGCAAACTGAGTATTGAATAACCAAAACTTGCATACAAACTGGAAACACACATACTTTCACACAACTCAAGCTTCGAGCAATGCATCAGTATAAATTCTCCATAACACCTCTTATTTGGCTTTCAAATTTTTTGAAATCCAAAATACATTATGGAACTAAAAGATGTCGTTAGACTTTTCTTCTTGGCGCCCTAAACTAACGATGGCAGCAAATAGACTCCGGGCTTAGGCCCTGTTTGGGGAAGCTTTTGGGAGTTTTTGCTTCTCCAAAAAGCTCCAAAAGCTAAAAGCTCCCCAAAAGGGGTCTGCTGTTCCCAAAAGCAAAAGCTGAGAAAGCTCATTTTACACTGGGAATCGAAAAGCTCCTCTGCACCAGCTTCCCGAGCTTCTACGGGCAAACCGTTATTTTCTTCTTTCCCCGTCTCTTCTCCTCCATCTGTCTCCGCCGTTGCCTGCCACCGTCCCTGCGCCTCGACTGCCGCCGTCGCCGCGCCCGCCGCGTCCTCCTTCGCCGGCGGGGGCGAGCTCCCCTGGGGGCGCGGCCGGGGCTCGGGTCCGGCGGGGGTGAGCTTCCCTGGGGGCGCGGCCGGGGCTCGGGTCCGGCGGGGGTGAGCTTCCCTGGGGGCGCGGCCGGGGCTCGGGGCCGGCGGGGGTGAGCTCCCCTAGGGCCGCGTCCTCCCTCACCTGCGCCGCATCCTCCCTCGCCCCGAGCCACCGCCGACGCGTCCTCCCTCGGCTGCCGACGCGTCCTCCCTCCCCTGGGCGGAGACGACCGCTGCTTTGCGGCCGGTGGGGGCGCGCTCCCCTGGGCAACACGGGCGGGGCTCGTGGTCGGCGGGGGCGATCTCCCCTAGGCGGCGCGGCCGGAGCTCGTGGCCGGCTAGAGCTCCCTCCCCTGACGGCCATGGCGCCCGAACTCCCTCTCGTGCCAATAAGCTCATTTTGATAAGCTCCCCCAAACAGACATGATTAGCTTTTCTGAAAAACAGCTTTCTAGAAAAGCAAGCGGAGCTTTTCGGAGTAGAGTTTTTGGAGAAGCTGCAGCTACCCAAACAGGGCCTTAGTCTGGGCCGCAAAAGCTAGGCTGCGCTGGCCTAAGCCCATTCACATGTGATTAGACTTGGGCCTGGGCGTCCTAGCGATAGCCAAATCGTTCGTTCGCCGCTCCGGCGAAGTCTGCACGTCCTCGTTCATCTCGCCGCACGCCGCCTCGTCGGTCCTCTTCAACGGCGGCTTCGGCGGCGAGGAGGATCAGGGTCATATCCGCAGCCACTCGCTCCACCGGCACCAGCCTCTGCTTAGCCCCCAACTGAGCGCTCGCGTGAGGGGGTGAGAATTGAGATCCATCTGGATCCAGTCGGCCGTCAATGGAAGCGGCGGCGGGCGGCAAGCGCGCGTACAGCATCATCGTGCCCACCTACAACGAGCGCCTCAACGTCGCCCTCATCGTGTACCTCATCTTCAAGCACCTCCCGTAAGCACAATTAGCCTGCCGTCTGACGGTGATCTGTCATCTGTCCCTCCCTCCTCGTGATACCGCTGTATCGAGATCGTCTTCGTGGACCAAATCGTCGGGTTCGAATTCGTTAGATGCGATCCGGTTTTGTGTAATTAAAATGGGAACAAATTAGATTAACACCTAGCAGGTTGTGTGAAGGGAACTGCCCCTATCTGTTTAACAACCTTTGTTCAGATATCCGACTGCAGGCACATCCGAATGATAAACTAGAATCACTTAGCAGTCCATTATGCATTCAAATTGATGATAGCGCACCTTTATGTTCCCTCTTTCATGCAATTCAAATTCTGTTATGTGACCATTAGCTAGCAATCCTCTCTTGAGCTCTGCTTGCTTTTTTCGGTATAGAGTTGCAGAGATCTAATGATGCTAGTTCTGTTGAAGTGATCCCTGTTCACTTGCTTTTCTGAGAACAATAAATGAAACCATTTCTAGTGTTATTTTGGCAATATCCAAGTTAGGATTGGCTGGTTGGTTCAAATCTCGAACTGTCATAATAGTGCTGTGGTCCGGTTAGCAGTTTTCATCCTAGTCCTGACCAGTTGAGTGTGCCTAATTCACTCTATTAAGCTAATAAAAACTTGAAAAACTCGTTATGAGTTTATCAGCTATATATGTCAAATGGGTCATGAGAAGCTCTCCTAATTGGAGATCAAATGCACTATTAGGTATTACAAGTCTGGACTTGTTCCATATCCCTGTTTTATAAGAGCCCTCTTAGAATGTCATCATGCATCATATCAAAATCATCTAAGTTTCACTGTTTGGCTGTTTTCTGGAAGCTTGCTGCTTTTCTGAAACAGAAAAAGTGTTTATAGATATGTTGCCAAATTCTTACATATTATACAACCTGAGTTCTAATTTTCGATCCCAGAGATGTGAACTTTGAGATCATTATCGTGGATGATGGTAGTCCAGATGGAACTCAAGATATTGTAAAACAATTGCAGGAAGTGTATGGTGAAGATCGTGTCGTAAGTATCTTCTAAAATATGCTCCCAGTCTCCTTGAAGTTTTTGTATACATGGTCTCATTTTTTATGTTATTTGGTACCATGGCTTAATGCATTGTCTTTGACCTGACACAATTCCAGTTACTGCGAGCTAGGCCAAGGAAGCTAGGACTTGGTGAGCTTGGGACTCTGATTTAAGTTTCTAATGAATTTATGCCATCCATTTGTATTAAGTAGCAACTGCAAATATCCAGGTACTGCATATTTACATGGATTAAAGCATGCCTCGGGGGAGTTTGTTGTTATCATGGATGCGGACCTATCTCACCATGTATAAATCTTTCACTTTTTTTGTTTTTCTTTACATTTTTCTATTCAGAATATTTTTCTTCCTAGCTTGCTAATGATGTTTTCCCACTCTGAACAGCCAAAGTATTTGCCAAGCTTTATTAGGTAAGAATCTTATCTCTGAAGACATAAGAGTTTTTGGATTTCTACTACATGCTATTTTACAGATGTTCGTCCACATTCTAAATCTAATTTTTGCATGCAGACAGTTCTCAGCCTGAGTGTCTGACTGGTCTGAAAATATCTTTAGTCATAAAAAGATAATAATGTTACAAGTTTTTTAATCCAATAGCTGATCACTTTGGGCCCTTCACTGAGGCTACTGATGTGAATTAGCTCAAACAACTGTTCCTTTTTAATCATGTTGTTTCCTTAACCAGGAAGCAAAAGGAAACTGGTGCTGATGTTGTAACTGGCACACGTTATGTTAAGAATGGTGGTGTCCATGGTTGGAATCTCATGCGCAAGCTAACTAGCAGAGGAGCAAATGTTCTTGCACAAACGTTACTACAGCCTGGAGCTTCAGATTTAACTGGATCGTTTAGGTGGGCCTTCTTTTATTTCGAACAGAATAAACACCTTTCAATCACCGTCTTTTGATGACGATTATAATTTCATAATAGGCTATATAAACGAGATGTACTGGAAGATTTAATCTCCTCATGTGTCAGCAAGGGCTATGTGTTCCAGATGGAGATGATTGTTAGGGCTACTAGGAAAGGTTATCATATCGAAGAGGTACGTTATTGTGTTGTCTCATTTTTCTTTCATGTAATAATGATCATCTCTGGCTGTGGTAAATGAAATTTTGATTGCCCTATCCTCTCCAGGTCCCAATAACGTTTGTCGACAGAGTCTTTGGAATTTCAAAACTTGGTGGGTCCGAGATAGTTGAATATTTGAAAGGCCTCGTGTATCTGTTGCTCACGACATAATTGTAGATGTACTGTAGGCATCTCGTGGGTAAAACCGTGTAACAGAGAATTGTTATGATGTATCACTGCAGCTTGAGTTGCATATCACTACTTACTCCAACTTTAGAATGTATTATTGTATACAAGTCTTGGTTTGTCGGTGCATTATTTCGCACAAGTATCCCCCTCATTTCTGTCGAGTTTTAGTGCAAATGATTAATAATTCTGATGTGGAATACAAATGTGTCCCGTATTCATCGGCATCTCTTAATTCACTTCTGTCATTCAGGGCTCTCCTTAGCAGAAATCACATGTATTCGGACATGCAAGGATACCGAACTGCAGGGATCGCTTCATGCTTGTGGAACATAGAAAATTTGCCTTTTATTAGCAATTTAGCATAGCAAATTTTCCTTTTTTGTATCTGTTTATGAATTATCAGAGGTCGGATATGAATGTTAGTTGTATGTTGGTCTCTACAAAACATACATAAACGCACAACTCAAAGAACCACGTAGTGAATAGTCATGATATTTGTTAACGAGGTTCGGCCAATGTCACCTACATCCCCGGGGCAATGACTACGGGCGCTCTTCCCGAAAACCTACAGCAAACATCGAATCAGTCTTGCAACAGCAACGGCCGCAACTTGCTTGCAGCTAAGCACACATGCAGAGCAGCTCGTTCTAGCCAGCGCTACACATCAGAAGGCGAGGCCGTCAAAGAAGCCAGCATCCGTTGGTGCCACTGCTGTCGGGGGCCCGTAGCATCTGCTGAACATCTCGTCCATGGTGAACTGGGTGTTTGGGGAGCAGCCACCGTACTCGCCGTAGACCGGGCCGCCCAACAACTCCTCCATGGTGAACTGAATGCTCTCTACAAACTCATCCACCGTGAACTGGGTGTCCGCTGAGCAGCTACCATACTCGTGGTACCCCTGGCCGCCCAACAAGCCGTCCATGGTGTGCGGCTGAAGCTGCTGCTCCCCGGAAGTCACCAGGTTGTTCTGCTGAAGCTGCTCCTCCTCGGCTGTGGCCACAAGTGTGTTCTGCTGAAACTGCTCCACCTCGGCGGTCACCATGGTGTTCTGCTGAACCTGCTCCTGCTCCTTCTCAGCTTGGAACAGGGATTCGCAATCTATGCCGACTGGCTCGTAACTAAGCAAGGGCTCCTGCACCTGATGATCCACATGCTGATAGAAGTCCTGATCGACGCAGGCGTAGCTACTGGTGCTGGCGCAGGCCTGCGCGTGTCTGATCTTGTTCGGCGGCGCCTGAGGGTGGTCGGCCATCGCCTTTCTCTTGTTACAGGTAGAAGAGCGCTGGGCTGTCTGCTCGGACGACGACGACTGCTTCAACTTCGCCCTGGCGAGAGAGGATGAAGATCGATAAACCTTGCACAGCACGTGGCCGCCGCCGCCGCCTTCGTCGTCGTCGTACTCAGTCATACACCATCCCATGCGGTTGAACGATCTGCTCGAGCCCTCCTTGCGGCCGTAGGACAGGTTGCAGAGCGTGGCGCCGTCGAGACCCTTGACGGGCTTCGGGCGAGTCTCCGAGTGCCAGCACGTGTCGCCGCCGGCGATGGCGCGCTGCCTGTGCCCGCTTGGTTTGCCTTGGGCGTTCTTGTACCGCTTGGGGCAGTAGAAGTACCATATGCTGCTGTAGCCGCCTTCGGCGAGATCGGTCCCCGGCACCGGCTCCAGGTCGGCGACGAGGTCCGCGGGATCGGCGGAGCAGACGTCGATGCGGTGGACGAAGGTGGACTCGACGGCGCCGGAGCGCAGGGCGCGCAGGAGCGCGACGGACGACGCGTCGTCGGCCGCGGCCATGTCGATGGAACTGGTTCTTGCGCTCTTGAGTTCTGTGGCGAGAGAGGCGGAGAGGGGAGGGAAGATGGAGATTGCAGGTGGATGTGCGTGGCGCAAGGCACTTCTGGCCAGTGCTTATAAATACTAGTGATCATAGTCGGACGGCGTACAAACGACAGTGGCGTGGATCTGAATCTACTGGCTGTTGGGTTGGGAGTTCGTAGTCGGACCCGTGTGCAACCAACGGAAGGAGGGAGCCTCCGGAAAACTCGCGAGGAGATCAAACGACCCAGACGCCGTGCTTACTGTCAGGAGTTCAGCATTCTAAATATTCATCCTTCGTTCATGCAAGATTCAGTTTCGTTCATGCAAGATGGTATATACAAGAATGGTGGGTATACAACAATTACATAAACAACCATCAGGATCTTATCCTAGCTAGGTCAAATAAATTTGACATGTAAAGAAACAGTTATAGGAAAATGGACTTCCAGTGTTAGCATCAGCAGCTGAATCAACCACTGACCAAAAGAATGAACGAATCGATGGTGACAATTGACAAGAGTTGTGCCTCAAACTCATCCTTGTGTTGTCCAGGTTGAAGTGCACAATGATCAATCTGTCATCCAGGGATGTGGTAGGCGTTGTCTCTCACGTTGCAGCACTGAGCACTTCCATCTTGCAACTTTCTCCACAAACAAATCATGTGTTGTGGGGATTGGTAGTGCGCGGTGAAGTAACCATGCATCAAAGCATATCTCAAAGAACCACGTAAGCGAACGACATCAAGACACGATATTTGTTAACGAGGTTCGGCTAATGTGACCTACATCCCCGCAGCAATGACTCCTCGAAAACAACAGCAATATCGAGTTAGTCTTACAACAGCAACGGCCGCATCTTACTTGCAGCTAAGCACACATGCTCTGCAGATCAAGCAAGGACATAGGATGTGGCATTTCGTCTTGGTGTTGTGCATGGACGACGACGTGCGTCAAAGAGATGTTTCCGCGAGGTCACAAAGATCTGGAAACGTGGCATTTCGTCTTCAGTACTCCAAGTCTGCAACTTGTGGATATAGCCGTGTTAGACTATCTGCCACTACGGAAAATCGCTAGTTTGCCGTGTGCCTAAGTCTTTGCCGTGTGCTTTTTGTCGTGCACAAACTTTGCCGTGTGCCACGACGAAAATGCACGGCAAAAAAAAACACACAGCAAAATCCATGTTTTGCCATGTGCTGGCACACGGCAAAGACTTTGCCGTGTGCATTTTTTTTTGCACACGGCAAACTCAATAGTTTGCCGTGTGTTATTTTTAGCACACGGCAAAGTCATAATTTTTTTTTCACTTCTCACCTCGAAACTTTTTATGCCCTCTACATACAACATGTAGTACTCCATGTTAAAATTTCGTATATTTTTAAATTATTTTACTATATTTAACTAATTTATTGCATTTCAAGCAATTTTTTAATTAAGTCAAATTTGAACCGCAAGTGACTCAAATAATAGAATAAAAGTAGCGAAAAAATTATATTCATGTTATTTAGTCCAATTTGAGGCCTTACACATGAAATAAAAAGAAAATTTTAACATCTTGTCCAGAAAAAGCGCCCACGAATGTGTGTCCAAATGATTTTAAAATTCTAAAAATAGCAAATGAAGTCTGAAAATCATGAGATTTGTCTTGATGTGATGGTATCACACGTGGATGCTGTGATAAAAAGTTGAGAAGATTACGCACACTTTATCATGATGATGTTTACAAAATTGAAACATCTCATAAGAAGTATATGTGTGATTATATATGAGAGAGTTAGTGAATATATTATTTGAATACAAACTTTTTCATATGATCTCATATGTAAAAAAGGTTTATACCAAAGTCGTACAGCTCGATGAAATCTAAAACTTTTTGAACACCAAGTTTGACCACTCGTCTTATTCAAAAAATTTATGCAAACATAGTCAAATTTAAACCATTCTTCAAGAACTTATATTAATAAAGCAAGCCACAACAAAAAGAAGGGTTTTGCACAAATTTTTGAATAAGACGAGTGGTCAAATTTGAGGTTGAAAAAGTCAAACGACCTACAATTTGGAACGGAGGGAGTAGGAGCTAGCACAGCTAGGAGCCTAGGACCCGTTCATTTGGAACGAAAGATTACATTGCTAGAAAACCCAAACTGAAGCCACCTGTATTGTTCTTGCAATGCAAGCTTCTGAGGAACTTGCATTCAAAGCGAGCTCTGTATGTATGGTCGTCTGCTAGATCAGGATCAATCATTCAAAATGGGTACATACAGACGGCAACAGTTCACATATATTTAGATAAGGATAATCATGAGATGAACGTTTACCCTAGTCCATGTTTTGTGAGCTAGATGGACGTAGCCGACGACAATATATGTGTGTGGACGCGCATCTATCCTTCAGTAGCTTGTTTTGCAGTGTAATTGACACAACTGATCACAAATTCACAATGATGATCTACGGTTCGCGAACAATTTCTAATGTCAAGAAATTAAAATCCGTGCAAGTACACGTGGTCTAAATTATTAATTTAGAAAAAAGCATGACCTAGATGATCATGTTAAGCAAATCTAGCAAGTGGCATGTTTGGATTGCAACCTAAGTTGCCACTAAACTTTAGTTTACCAAAAAAAAAAGGTCTTCTGATCTGTTGGCTTGAGATCTTGAAATAAATCGGTCCATCTGTTGGTTGATTCGTATGCGTGCTAGTAAGGATGCAAGTGGGTACTTAATGGTGTTTTTTTTATCAACTAATTAATTATGATAGCATGCCACTCTAGTTTACTTCTCCTCCTAAATTATTTAGGCATAATGCCATTCTAGTTCATTTTATCAACTTTTCGGGTAGACCCAATAACCCAAAAATTATCTAACTTGCATCCCTATATGCCAGATTGCCAGTGACCTTTTCTAAACACGGCTAATTATTGAAGTACGTACTACATGCTGGCAGTGTAGCAGTACTACAAGCGTGCAGCAGTACTTATTGGCATCAATCAATGAATTATATTGTAACTCAGCAAGCAAGTATTAAAAATACTGTAATTCGGCCAAGGTTCAGTAATAAAGAGGAACGGCATGCAGTAATAATCAAAGATTCTTAACAACAAAATGTTCATTGCTCCAAACAAAAAAAAGGAAGAGGAACTAATAAAGTGGATAAGAATTGAAACGAATGAGCTGAAATAAATTAAACTAACAAGATCTAACCTTTGAAAGTAGAACGCTGCTGCGATCCTTAAAGAGTTTTGTATGTATATGGTGGAAGCAAGTGATATTGGCGCGGCTCAATCAGATACTGGATTCCACCTTTGTTCATGCAAAACCCCATCATCGGATTGAACCTCGCCAATATCGCTCGCTCCATCCACCATGCAATTTTATCACGCACAATGGTCGGAGCAGACGACATAGATGAGCCAAACGCATGGCCTCCTGCATTTTTCTTCCTACTATCTCATCGCAAGATCTATTCTACAAGTAGTGTTCCTTCCTATGGCAAGCCACAGATAGATCTCAAAGCAAAATCAAGACAAGAATCCCTCAGCTGGTGATGGAGATCTTCGTACCCACCGTCCTGTTGCCAGCCATAGGCAAGACAGTCGGATCCGTCGGAGATTATCAAGATAGGATTTCCAAGCAACAGAGGAATTGGGCTGTGGGCGATGTGAAAAAGCAGCTTTGGCCAAGTGCTAGCTATACCTGCAGCTGGCTGCAGGTGGAGTCATGTAGCACTAACAAGCTAGGCCTCCAAAATTGTTGGCACCCCAATGTCCCATCTCATGCATCACCTCTAACTTCCAAACCCTAGCGACCGTGAGCTCTAGCTAGGATCGGCTTGATGATATATCATATATAGCTAACATTTGGTACTTTAATTAAGCAGAAAGCTTATATGATCTTGTCATGGTAAGGAGGGAGATGAGAGAGAAGGGGGGCTGGGGGAGGAGGGTATAGTGAGGAGAATGATGACTCTCTCCGCTCTAAATTTATAGAAGGCGAGTCATGTGCCAAGATATTAGGAATTAGGAGTATATATACTATAACCCTATGAGAAGCAAACATTGACCACTAAGTGACGGTTCTATATAAGCGCCATAGCAAGAAGTGTGTAGTGTTAGGGCCTGTTTGTTTGAGCTGCAATTTTTTAAGTTTTTTTTTCTGAAAAGCTACTGCTGGCTTTTTGGTCCTGAAAAGACAACACTAGCTTTAGAAGATGTGTTTAGCTTCCTAAGCTTAAAAAGCTACAAAAACATTATAAAAATGAGCTTTCCATCTTTCCATATAAACTTAGTTTTTCCATACTTCCAGCTTTCTAGAAGCTGCACCAGAAGTTCACTATTTGTTTGAACTTCTAACTTTTCACACTGAGAAGCTGTCAGGAAGCTCAAACAAACATGCCTATAATATTGGTGTCATCCAACTTCATCAAATTTACATATCCAATCAGATGAGCACAATGCAAATTAGATTACTTGGCGCTAGCGTTAGTCTAAACGGTAAGCGCTAAACAGTCGGGGTCATCTATCGTTTAGCTCTTTATTTGGACTAAATGAATATTTAAACTAGTTAAGTGGTCATTAAACGGGATAAATGGCTAATTAAATGTACACGGCTAGCTAGTGTGTAGTGTTTACATGTGTGTAAACAGGCTAAACAGCTGTGTAGACCAACACTGCATGGGGTATACACTATCTATTATATCTTATTATTTGGCCAACAAATGGAGCCTCCACGTTCGCTCTGAAGGTCTAGAAATTCCC
Organism: Panicum virgatum; assembly: GCF_016808335.1. Classification (NCBI taxonomy): domain Eukaryota; kingdom Viridiplantae; phylum Streptophyta; class Magnoliopsida; order Poales; family Poaceae; genus Panicum; species Panicum virgatum. Next base: position 7,034,295 of record NC_053145.1, read on the forward strand.
ACGTTAATCGGAGAAAAAAGAAAAATTAAAATTACCCACCACTGGCATTACAAAAAATAGTCTAAAATATCCATCTACATATTTATAAAATACCCACAAGTGCCATTAAAATATATTTATATTTATAAATATAAATCTATCCATCATTTTTTATATCAAACTACATATCATACATATCTATAGGATACTAGCTACACAAACAATTAACATGTTTTACCACATGTATATCTTATTATATTACCAAAATCTCAAATGCACCTTCAGGATTATATTATTATTAGTCAAAATAAACAAGGCCATGATTGGTACAGTAAGCTCATCAGGCTTGAGCATGAATATAGGTTGCTGAAATTCTAAACGGAATTTCGTGCTCTGCACTATGGAGATTTGTTGGCTTCAAAAAAATAAAAAAACTTGAATCGATTGTCCCCTATAGAAACTAGGCCATGGAGGTATGGCACCATGCAAACAGATAATAGAATTAAATATAGTAGCAACAGACGATCAAAAGGATCATAAAGTATGGAAGCTAGCAAAAAGAACAACTAAATTAGTTGAACTGAGCAATGGGAAGCATTACTGCAAGGGCTGGCAGATAAGTAACATGTTAATACTACTACTAGCGAACGGTAGTAGCTAAGATCGAGGAGATATGTAGTCGTGATAGGATTAGGGGTGTGCGCTTGCCATGCGGCCACATTACTGACAAAGAAAGATGTAGGCAAAAAGAGGCACCACTGCACTAGCAACAGATAATCACTCTTGATTATTGAAGCAAGTAGCACGTAATGAGAAAGATTTAAGTTTATGAATAATAATTAGATAAATAATACAATATATATTTAGAATATCAATAGTAGCCGTGCAAATGCGCGGCTCACCTCACTAGTTTTCTCCTAAATTTTAATCCAAGCCAATTGTAAGCTTGAATCCAAGAACACCCCAAATAATACACGGTCAAACATATACGGAGGGTCCGGCCGGGAATCATGCGCCGATGCGGTTGCAGAGTTGGGAGGACGGAGGCGAGAATCCTTTCTCCTGCGATCGAAGACTAGACCATGCACGCACGCAGCCATCGGGAGCACCCCAGCTACGAAAGTGGCCGGGGACAGCGGCGCTCAAGGTGCATTGCCGTGACACCGCGCCCGGGGACGCAGGCCTCGCGCCTTGGCGCCGCTCCTCTCTAGTTTAATTTACTCGCATGCAATGCAGTCTCCTCCGATCCTTTGCTTTTAACTTGAACTCAGATCACAATCACCAACGTTAATGTTTCCTCTTCCGTAGGCTTGGTACTCGTGGCTGACCTTTTGGCATCTGAAAAGGCATGCATGTAAGAGATTTGAGGAAGGGAATGTTTGTCGCAGAGAGGAACGAAGGCTGGCAGAGTCGTTGGATTGGTGGTTGTGGTTGATGTTGATTTATTGTGAGAGAAAACTAATGCTAGATGACTGGTGGTTGGTGCTGATTTAGTGTGAGAGAAAATCATTGTTGGCTGGTTGACTGACCAGCCAGCTGAACAAGCTGATTAAAATGGTTTCAGATAAATGGTCTAATTGTTTCGAATTAGAAAAGCTACTTATAATCTGTAAGTTCAGACACACATGCCTTAGATTATAACCAAATTTTATAATTCGTAAAGATTCAAATGAAAATGACAAATTTGAGGTGCATGTGTATAGAATACAAACTGAGTCTGAGGAACATGCGCCTGAAATTTGTTATATTTTTTGTGTGAGCTCTTCTAGATTGAGTTAATTTGCATAACAACTCTTTAAACAAAATAATATATATAGATGCACTACGAATGTTCATCGTTCTGAACTTTCTGAAAACTTCAGAGTACACTTTTTACCGGGTTTCCAGTGACCCCTCTGTAGAAATGGTCAACATGAATATTTCACCCTACAGAGTCATTAATATTCTTTTCAATAAACATTCAGATCCAGCCATTAATGTTCTTGACGAAAGAACTGTCATTGTAGTCTTGGCAAGCTCGTCAGCTCAGCAATTGTGTATATAAATGGTTCAGTTTTACACAATGTCGTCAGCTAAGAGCTCGAGCACGAGCTAGCAACCTTTAACTTTCCCCCCATTTGAGACGGAGTATGAGATGAGTAGTTAACTTAGTGTTTGACTTGTTGAATCTGCAGCTTCATCAGATCCTAGCGAGAGAGAGAGAGGGAGGAATGGAGCTCCGTTCTGTCAGTCCATCCGACAAACAGACAGGCTGACAGCCATGCTCTGTTCTCACCTGACACCCATCAATCTTTTTTTTTTTTGAGGAAACACACCCATCGATCTTCACTCATCTTCTCTAATCTCTACCGCCGCGCGCGTCAAACTCCAATGCAAGCTCCATTTTTTCTACGCCCAACGCCCCACGTACGCGTGCGCACCCATATCATCAGTATATGTAGGCATGCCATGGCTTTTGTTTTACCCGCAAAATTGTACGTATATACTACGGAATATGATGAGTGCAAGCCTGCACTTTTATCCTTCACTTTTGGTCATGTTCATGGTGATCTTCTTTCTATGACCTCATGCATGCCGCCCGAAAGGTGCAAGTGCTGGCCTTAACAACGGGGAAACCAGAATAGCTCTGCGTCCCTGGGGATGCGCTTCGGTTCCGGTCGTCGGCGGTGCTGTCGACGGCAGCGGATTCTTGTTCCTCTTTTTCTGTCTTCGTGTTGCGATGGCCGGCCATTCAGCGTTCAAAAAGCATGCTAGAGGTGGTTTCGAGCGCCGAGTCCTGTAGCAGTTCCATGAGTTGGAGTCGCGCGGAGGAGGAAGGTGGATTGCTCCCGGCTCTGGTGATCCTCGCCAGCAGCCAGTTCACAGAGGCAGGCCTCGATGGAGGGGGGGTGTCTTCGTTGTAATTTTCAGTTGTTCCAGGGTGTTTCCTGTAAAACTCTAGGGATGTACTGTGCTATCCTTTTAATATAAACCCCCCTTTCGGAAAAAAAACAACAGGGAAACCAGAATAGCTCTGTCGGTGACCTATCTTTTCCTTTACTTTTTTGTTGGTTGGGTGCTTCTTAATGCTTATAGATACTTATCCAAATTAGTAGTTTTAATTAAATTTAATTGATGAAGGGTATTGTGGTAATTAGAATCATCACACCCCACCACGCCTTGTCCGCGCACCAACCTCCTCCCCAAACCCATGGACGCCGCCTCCCTGCCACCGCCCTGCTCGTGGTAGGCGGCGAGGAGGTCCCGCGGCACGGGAGCGGAGACGACGGCAGCCAAGGGGTCAGGGAGAGGGCCAAGGTTGGCCGCGTGGCCAGGTCATAGAGGCGGATGTAGTCATCGAAGGACGAGGCTGTGGCAGCGTAGGATGGAGTCTTGATGGAGAAGCCACGCAGCCACCGCCGGAGGGAAGGGTTGGGTGGGGTTCGCCCTGGCAGCGGCGAGCGCGGAGGCCATGGAGGGGAGTCGGAGCCGGACCGCGAGGTGGAGCGCGGTCTCCACACCGGGGACGTCGCATCGGTCAAGCGCCGCACATCTTGCTGCTGCTCCGCCTGCTGCTGCCAGGTCGAAGATGCGGATGGCCGAGCCCGGCTTGGGCGGGAGTCGGGCCTGGCGAGCGCTTGCCACTCGGAGCGGATGAACCTGACGGCCGCCGGCTGGATGAAAAACTGATGGAAACCCTATTCATCAAGAGACTACTATAGTCCACTAAATCACCTCCTTCAACTATACTAATCCAAACATTATTCCAATTGATACCGATTTACTATCTTACTCTTGATTAAAAAATATAATGTCAAATACAGGATTATCACATTTATTTTTTTAAGTTGGGCCCACCAATTTAATAGGCATCTCGTGCATATGGGCCCACCATTAAGTATGCATCTAATGCCTATGGGTGTTTTTCTTTTTGTGACTCTTGATGCTTATCAATTTTGAATCATAGGATCAAGCCTCGTGAGCTATCCATTCTTTCCCCAACCATTGTAAAAAAATTGAATTCGCTTTTCCATAAGTGCTTTCAAGTGTATACTACCATTGTACTTCGTCTGTTAAAAATGACGATGCACATTTTAATTATTTGGATCCGGTCATTTGAAATAGGCTTTGACCATTGTTTTTTAATGTAAACACTATATGCCATTTCCTGCTACCCACAAAACCAGGTGTGGAACCTCACATTCGGTAGGTGAATCTAGTTGTATGGATGCTTGATGACGTGCAGACGAGATAGATCGCTTAGCCACCGTAGAGGAAGCAGGAGGTACCGTAGAGGTAGTAGAACAGGGTGGATGTCGATGCAGATCGAGAGACACCGTGCTTTCAAGCCTTCCCGCACCTTAGAGATCGGTTAGGTTAGGGATACGCTAACCTTGACGGCTTAACTCATGAATAATCACGATTGAAGAAAACCAGGGGTTTTTCCCTTGGTTATATAGTGTCGTAGGCTTGGGGCCGGACTCTTAAATGGGTTGAGTTTGCCTCCTGATCAAAGGCAACTAACATGGATTAATAATCGGATTAGGATTGGGCCTTTCAGTCCAATTAGATCTTGACCGAGGTCAATAATTCCAACATTCTCTCCCTTGACCAAAGGTCAACAACTTATTCTGTATAATATTCAAAACATTGATCACGTGAAGATGGATACATATGGATCAATAATCTCCCACTTAATCGAACAATCTTAATCTTAAACTTAAACTTTTGTTCGCCTTATGTTCACACTCAATACCATAGCAAAACCCAGCAAATGAGTCATTGGCAAACATTACAGAAATACTGGGACACCATTAACCAAAGTCCACTACAGTACCTCGATAGACCACTTACTTAACTTATTTTGGGAGTTTAATTATTCGGCCTCATCCAGAATCACATTTCAGGTTCATCATCAAATCTATACTAATTTTCGCGAAAATAGGATAAGAGATAAAACCCTCAATTAGTCATGCTGCTAGCAATTTTACTTAATGCTTTAAAATGACTTGATCTTGGGACCCTTTATTCACAACATAATAGTTTAAATATCAATGGGCTTGACACCATCAACCAAAAGTTTTAACTTTAAGGGAATACTGTTATTAAACAGCGACATTGATTCAAAACCAATGTTAATACATTGATATTACCAGAATATATTGCACATGCCTGCCTAAATTATGCTATACAAAATTAGCCTTAATTATGCCAATCTTGTTTTAGAGCTTTATGCAGAATTGCTCATATATGTAAGAGTGAAAGACATAAAACTAATTGTGCACATTTATATCCACACACTCTTACAAAATCTTGTTTGAATAGTACTTTAATTAAATAAGCATGTTATTATGGTGTTTCTATCTTTTAACACCTTTTCCAGTGGATCTCCCCTGGACTAAAACTAATAAAGTTTTGTCAAACATTCCGGCTTGTCATGCTAAGTCAATTACTTATAGGCCTTAGCATAGAGTTTCAAAACTGAAAACTTTAGGAACGTCTTCCTATTTATCTTATTCTTAACTTTATTCTTATAACGAAATTTGCTATATCACGCAAACAAAATAGGCATGGCTGTGTATGCATTCACATGTTATCACTTTAGAGTCTTTCTTAACATACGCTCTTTAGTGACAAATCCCAATACTCACTATGGTCCCATCTTAGTATTATGCTCCCCAAAAACTAGGAACACATTCTTACTTTAGTCAGCTTATGGAGAAAATATTCACCTTAGAGTATCAGGATAATTATCAATCCACCTTTACTTTATAAAATGAATCATAGTTACTCATGAACTTAGCATCTTAGTTTCCTTTGGAATCACGTTTCAAAATTTATAGACCCATTACAGCCTATTGCCTTGACTCCATCAGAAAATTGCCATGATATGAATTGTTCAAAATTCACATCCATTAATCTTAAAATAACTGAGGCTATTACTTTTGTGCCCAAAACTTAAATTATCATTAAACATTACGTATCTCCGTCATGATTAAACAACTAATGTAAATCCTCAACAGAGTTTGGATGAAAATTAGAGAAATACTTATGGCACGATATATATATCAAATCATATATATATATATACATATATATTTATACATACATATATATATATATATCATCTCAAGTTATCGATAGAGAAAACTTATCATATATCTCATTAAGATTTTCTTCTCTATTTCCTTCCTTCTTTGTGAGTTTCCATTGAATTCTGAATAATCAGAATATTAGAAGTGTCGGCCCTTAAACTTATCTGAAATAATTCACAACGGTAGCTCTTTTACTATTTATCTTGGCACGACAAAAACTATACTACTGATCAGTTTTCTTTGCTAACCTAGTCCACCCCAGCGGTGGCTAGTTAATGAACTAGAGTAGCAAAGCTATGATTAAATGTTCACAAAACAGCGGTGGCCAGAATCATGCACACAACCATACTTCAATCATCTCTGATCCAAATTGAACTAATCAACAACAGCGGTGGCCAGAAAATGGATAGAACAACAGGACCTGTGAAAATTATCCCGTACCCAGCGGTGGCCAGAACAAAGAATAAAATCACACTTATTTGAGACAATTGGCTTTCCCATCACAATGTTATTTGAATAATCATGTCTTAGCATGATAAAGTTGCTCTTAAACTAATTTAGTAATCATATACAATGAAATGGAAATAAGCGCATGATAATAACCCTATGTTGGTCTGATTATAATCACGCAATAAGTAACAACTTGCATCACTGGTGGGGAAAACAAGAGAAACTTAGCTGAAACTCCTAATTAAAACAACAGTGGTCAGATTTAATTATAAGTTTACTCTAAATAAATTTCCGTTTGTTCCATTTATTTAGAAGCATCTCATAGTACATTGGTGTATAAGCACCCGCTAGTATTTTATACTTAAAACTTTATACTTAATTTTGCCCATGAGCTTATGAACAACAAAATATTACGGAGAGATTTATAATAAATGTATCTTACAAGAGCAATTGTTTACTAGCTTTATTAATTAGAGCATCTTATGAATTGATAAGACATTCCACTCTCCCCTTCGAATTTGTGGTCCAACCGTAAGTGTGCCACATATTCGACAGGGTCTCATCACTTAACTTATCTCATCTAATTCTCACGTGTTAAAAATATTCATGATAAAATTATGAAAAATTTCTCTTGTAGAGAAAAAATAATAATAACTTAAAACTTGATGATATAAAAGATAATCACTTAACTTAGAGAAAAATACTCATTAATACTGAAACAAAGGTTTCATCAATAAGTACATTGATATCATCAAACTAAATGTTGAATCTACTAACTAATTCTAAATGAAGCTCTCTACTATGTGAACTTCAACTTATTTCTATCAACTAATTCTAAGAAAAACTCCCCCGACCTCATGGATCTCTTATAGATTGATTAATATAATGCTCCACACAGGAGTCGGAGAGATCAATTCCAAAAACCTTAATCTCATAAGCTATGTCCAACATATAATGTATGTGCTTTGCCAATCCACCATGCCCATTATAACGTGAAGTGGTTAATCTTTTGGTGAGGTAACTTACACAGACTTGCCTATGACTCATCTCGATTAAATAGAGGAAAACACAAGCAGTCTTGTCCTCATCATCATCATCAAAAACTCCCCTTATGCCATCGGAGATTGAACGCTTAATGATTCTTTTGGCAAGCTTATTATCCTTCTCCCATTGCTCTAACTTGAAGTGATACTCATACATCTTCTCATCATAGTCCTCAATGCCAGAAGTTGGAGGAAATGGCTTGACTATATAGAGCACATAATCAAGCTCCAGAAATTCGAGAATGCCTTCTATCATCTTCTTCCATAAAGAAAAGTCAATGCCATTAAATTGCTTAATAGGCTTCATGTAGTTTGCATCTGAAATGATAAAGTCAAATAATAATATTTAGTCAATATCATAATCTTATGACTTAGAATCAGCACGAGTGGAAAAAATTCCAAATGTCTTAATGTGCTAATAGTACAAGTACTTATGGGAACAATAATGCAAGTGATGCATTATTTAATCTTAGAGCACAAAAATAATTCATGCATTTCTTATTAATCTAAAACATAGCTTATTGTGATGGAAAATCACTTAAGTTTGAAACTGGAATTTTTTTTAAAGATTCAAAACTTAAGACTTATTTAAATAGTGCATAGTCATGATGGCAAATAGAATTGCACTGAGATTATGAGAGCTTAATAGATTAATAATCTCACTCATGAAATATGTACGTTGTACATATTAAAATTTCCCAAAACTTTAGCTTAACTTAATATCTAAATTTAATCTTAAGTTCATGATGAACATATATTCTCAAGACGACAGCGGAAGCATAAGGTAGCAAAATAAAATTATTGCTACGAAATTATTCTTGAGATTTTAGCTTAAAACCAATTTTCCAATTAATAATTGGAAAATTTATGCCAAATAAATTTAGGAAATTGTGAGAAAATTTTACTGCAGCAGAACTTAAAAGTCACTTATAAAATTTTCAGCAAAACTAAGCTCATAAATAATACTTAATTAATTTTTGATTATAAAGCATGAATTAAAACCGAGCTAAAATATTAAAGAATAATACTAAAGCTTAGGTAAAGAGAAAAGGGGTTTTCACCCGGATCTCAAAATCAGCCCGCAGACAGCCCATCAAAATCAGCCCGCAGATCTCAAAACAGCCCAGCAGCGGCCTGCTGGCACGCCGCGCCTCCAACCCACCTGCGAGCGCCCAGCAGCAGCCCATTTGCACGTGCGCGGCCCAGCCCAACAGTGTGTGGGTGGCTCAGGCAGCGCGCGGCTCGGCGCTGCGGCTTCGGCTTAGGTGGCGGCTCAGCGGCTGCGCGGCTCGGCTTAGGGGCGGCTGCGCGCTCGGCTTAGGCGGCCCAGCGACATTTAGGCCCGATAGCGGATGAGCAGGCCGCCAATTCGGCCCGCATGCGCCGCGCGCTCCCCATACCCCCGGAGTCGATCTGAAGCATTGGTTCTGATCCAACGACGGAGAACGGGTTTGGCAGGCTTAAATAGCCGGAAGTAGGTGTAGGCGTCACGTTGTCGACGGCGTTGACGGTGTCGGGGACGTAGCGCAAACGCTCCTTGAGCGTCCTCTCGGGGTAGCGGCGGCCTTCAGGTCGCCACCGGCACTGCCCCGGGGTGGAACTCGGGCTTCTGAGCCTTCCAGCGCTCTCAATGATCGGTTGTGGTGGAAAAGAATTAGATTGATGATCCTGGGGTTAACCCCCTCTTATTTATAAGCACTGTAGGCCCAGGGCCGAGTCTAATGGGCTTAAGTTTGCCTCCCGATCAAGACAATTGCGGATTGGTTCTGTTGAACCGATCCCTAGACTCACGGGGTGAAAACTCCCCCTTTTTCTCACGGTTCTGTTGGTGACCGAGGTCAACCAAAACAGATCCAACAAACTATCCATGTCGGCCGGGGCAGCAGAATGATTCAGCATTGCAACAATCATCAATGGAAGAAATGAAGAATGTGCTGTGCAGCACTGCAGCCCTGCCCCGAACGGGCTGAGAAGCCAAGTTGTCATGATCAAGAACATGGAGAAAATGGTTGTAAATTGAACTAGAGAGCTTGCGTTAATCTCCAAAAGGAAAAACCTAGAGAGCTTGAGATTCTTTGTTAATTACCATCATATGCTCACAATAGTACAACGCAAACGCAACATCATGTCCAGATTAGAGCGTCAAGATCGAAGACACACACACGACACGGCCACCGTACCCAAAATTGATCAGTGGGCATGACCGAGGATGGTGAAGTGGGGGTCGAACCCGGGCAGCTCGTCCTCGTCGCCGTCGCCGTCGATGTCCACGCCGCCGCCCGGCAGCAGCTTCGGGCCGTCGGGCTTGCACGTCTTGTCCGTGGCCGGGTTGCACCCGAACACGGCGGTGCCGCCGATGGAAGGCGGGAGGCCCTCGACGGGGACGGCGTCGGCGCCGGCGAGTGTGGCCAGCAGCGCGCACGCGACCGCGAGGAGGAGCCACACGGGAGTGGACGACGCCATGGCGATCGATGCGGGGAGATACGGTACGTACGGTACGGTGGCAGTGGATCGCGAGCGCGGATCGGAGATCCTCGTGGAGGTTCAGCGAGGCAGAAAGAGGAGGTGCCCGCGGCGCTCTAAAAAGGCGGCCATGGAGCGGCGCCGGGACGGCGGACCCGGTCAAGGACGTTGGTGTTGGTTGGTTGCCGCCGGTGTTCGGAGGCGTGCGGCTGCGAGCGGCCTCCGCGGCTGCACGGCCACCGGTTGTCACGGAGGCGCCTCTCGCGAGCAACCGCTGGGGCACCGCCCCTCCCTAACGTTGGACTTGGACAGTTCTCTCTCTACTATTTTTGGGTCAGGGGAGGTTAGCAAAGTCATCCTGATTGTTCAGACTCAGATCTTCCTGCCAGGAAGACAGTGAACATAGCAAGGTTTTCTTTTGTTTTTCACACGCACAAGCTTTGCGAGTCGAGCTTCCTGCAGTCAAACTTGAACATTCAGAGTCAAACTTGAACATTCACATGTGTGAATGTCTACAATCAAACTATAAGAGCTCTTAGACTCTAAATCTCAAAATGAGGGATTAAAAAGCACAAGAAAAAAATCTTTAAAACAAAGCAGGAAAGCTAGATGACTACACTTCAATCTTCTTCTTTGTTCATGTTTCAGTCCTGCAGTAGCTTTGCGCAGCACCAATCCAAGACATCTCTCATCTGCTTAGAAATTTGATGTTTGAATCTTCGGTTGCTTGTTAAATCCTTCCACATAGAAACCACATAAACAAACTCCGCTTAGGTATTGAGTTTAGATACACAAAACTCCAAGGCGACGCCTCCATGGAGAACACGACTTTGAAAATGACATCATCACCGATCCGACAAGCCGGAGTTAGGTTTTCACCCGAAGAACTGTAAGGATGTATTGATATGTATAATCTATTTCAAATATAATTACAACAAAAGATTGATATTATTAGGTTCATTATAAAATACCAACTTTGACTAAAGTCATATAAAATAATAACTTAGATTAGTTATAAAATCTATTTTCATAATAAATTTATTTGGAGATATAAGCACTAATGCTATTTACTATAAATTTGATCAAACTTAAACTAATTTGACCAGCATGAATACCATAATTGCATTTTTTTTATAGACGGAGGAAGTAGTTCTTTTCATTCAAGATAATGCATCTTTTTATTGATTTATAGGTCAAACCTAGATGGACTTATATCTATGAACATAGGAAGCATATGCAAGAAAGGTGTAATTTGTTGGGGCATTTGTAATCTTACCCCTACTTTGGAGTGTAACTATGATTTTGCCCATATTTTTTAACTTTGTGATTATGCCCTTTACTATTCACAAGTTAATTTGATTTTACCCTAGTCAACGGTCAAAACAGGGTCAAATACACAAAGACTAAGAACAAAATTGCAATGATTTGTGAAAAATAAAGGTCAAAATCATAAAGTTAAAAAAATAAGGGCAAACCACAATTGCACTTCAAAGCAGGGGCAAAGAATGTAAAAACCTAATTTGTTTATCCGAATGCAGCTTGTAATTATAATATTCTCTGCGGAAGAGGAACAGATGCGGTTTAGTAAACACCGTCGCTGATCAGTTTCTGAACTTTCATCAACAGGGGTGGATCCAACGGTCGGTCTAAGTGGCTCAAACCCCTCCTACCGCTGAAAATCCCATGGAGCCCCTCCTACAAATTTGAGGAGGTGGGAGGAAGAAGAACAGGAGAGCCCCCTAGGCTCAATCCTACATCTGCTACTGTTCATAAACATATCTAAAAAACGGTATCGAAACAGATGCAAAAGACGGATTTGAAACGCAGTGGACACAAGGTCTCCGTGAAAGCTAGCGAAGGATGCTGCGTTAGCTAAGATTTAGTTACACATTGCGATCGTACAATTGAAGTGGAAATGAACACTGCCAAAACTCAATACAGTTTTGTGCTTTGCATGCCCAAAAAAGAACTCAAATGTCGAAACTTCGTATCTGGACCGGTTCTGAACTTATGAACTCCATTGTTTCACAGGAGGCCGTCAATTTCCCAGTTGTCATCGTCCTCATCGCGAGCTCTTGCAGCTGCCCCTGCATCTTCTTCTGGGAACCTTGGTTCATCCATCATGCGCCTGCAAAGTTTTCAGCACATACAGTTTTAGTTAAAATTGATGTACCATGTAGCATAGCTTAGCTGTACCATGAAATGAAATCAGGTAGGGGATCCTCTCCCCTCCCGTTGCCCCTCAAAAAAAAATAGTGGGAACCAGAGATGCCCTCCAAAGTCCAAAATTTGCCTAGTTAGGCATCATTTGAGCTGAACTTATCATGGCTTGTTTGAACTAGTCTATAGTCATTGGCTCATTGCCTAGTCCTAAGGATGCCAGCAGTGGAATCCAAAAGAGTCGTCCAGCACACTACACAATACCATCAAAACCTAACAACAATGCACAATGCACAATGCACTGATGAAATGACTGAATCAGTAGCAACAAGGCAGGAACCAGCTGATATTCTCTCTTTATTCAGCAATCCCTTTACCAAGTTAAACTGGTTATAGAGCAGAATACTGACTTAAACCTGGAAACTTTACCAGCTGCTATATCTCTTTATTCAGCTATTCCATAACCAAGTTAAACTGGTCAGCACAATACTAACTTAAACCTGGAAACTTTACCTTGCAATAGAGAAATCTTGCCCTACATCACTAAGACGAACTCTGGACACAGCTACTTGTAGGTTTGCAACAACAACAAACATCGAACCTTCCAACAATTCGAAAATCAACCGCACCAAATTCAAATTGTGAGTCAATTATCACCACAACTGCATAGTATCCCATCTGCTGACATTGACAGGCACGAACATTGAACATCTATGCCCACTACTCTGTCACTGTCTCGTATAGCTGTGTGCAGGGAAATTGATTACAAGAACAATCAATTCCATCACCAAGAACAAGAAAGCGCAAGCACAGAGCACCCTGAGACGGGTCGTGCACAATCGTATCCAATTTCCATGGGCTAGCTCGGTTGGTCTATAGCATCAAGGAAAGCGAGCAGAAGTGCCCGGGCGTTTACCTGCGGCGGTTGCGGCGCCCAGCCTCCCGCGCCTTCCGCTTCTTCTCGTCCTTCTTGCTCTCGTACCTCCGGCGGCGCTTGATCTCCTGCAGCACGCCGGCGCGCATCACCTCGCGGCGGAACCGCCGGAAGATGGACTCCTCGCCCTCGTTCTCGTCCACCAGGATCTGCACATTGTACCCCTTGGCGGCCACCACCGCCGTCGGCGCCCGCCGCGCCACGTGCACCACGGACGGCGGCGAGCTCTTCCCCGAGAACGGGGCAAGGGGCAGCTGCAGCAGCGTGCTCAGCAGGGAGGTCGAGGCGGGGGCGGCCATGGCTGCGGCCTGCTTCGGCTGGCTGGCTGGCTAGCTGGCGCTAATTTCTGCGCGCTCCCGGGTCTGGAATTTTCTGGGTTCTTGGATGGATAGGATGAGAGGCTGAGGGGAGGAGGGGATAGTGAAGGCAGGGGAAGCTTTGCTTATCCTCTTAAATTTATTGTGGATTTTGGAGGGAACAAGAACAACTGCTAATAGCTTAGCCTTTTCTCTTTTTTTTGCTCTTTCATTTGGTTCTCTTTCAAACTTTATTTTCACAATACAAGCCCATTTTTATGGGTCTTTATTTTACTATTTGGGCATTTTTATTTTTTTACTTAGGTAGCAATTTGTGTGCTCCTGGTTAATTTTCTTAAAACTTGTTACTTGCACAAAGAGAAAAAAAAATAAAGAAAAAACTGTGGGAATTCTAATAGTTTTTTCGAGTCTATAATAGGCATGGAACCAAGTTGATAACTGTTTGAAATGCAAATGGCCTGCGAAAACAAATTATTGATTAAACACTGAAAAATAGCATGCGAATACATTTATTTACGGCTCGCCTGGCTATTCAGGCATCGTACATACAAATTTTGAACTCAAATTCTGGCCCACCCACGTGGATAGCCCAGAGTTAAACCCGGCCAAACAGCAGCAGGCCTTATGCGATGTGATCGTCATGCGGGAGACTTAACGTAAAGGATACACTTCGAATGTTCATAGCAATTAGCAGATCACAGAATATTTTTTGTTGGTATGAAAGGTCATTACAATTGTTAAATACAAAACCAAATGGGTAAAAATTGCAGCCATCTCAGTCTGCAAGGTACCATCAAGCAAAGAAACTGTGCCCTGATACAGCCCATGGATTAATTGACAGACAGCTTCAAAAATTCTGAGGTGGCACTGAATTTTAACTTCAACAAACAACTCAATGAACCAATCGATCATACCTGACTTCGAATAAATGGGAAACCAGTTTAGGGTGGCGAGTCAAAGTTGGAGAGTTTCTATTAACATGAATACTATGCTTGGGCACCCAGAAATCAGGTTGCGGAGAAGCACGCCCAATGTGATACTGATAGCTAAGCCTCGCCTTCTGATGTTGTCAAACAGCACTTACTCAGATCAGGAACAACTCAGTACATGCATTAACCAACAAACAGGGCACTAGACCATTTGTCCATCAGAAAGTCGACCAGGCATCTATACGAGTGTCTCAGCACCCTGGGATGGTTATGTGCCAATTCGCACAGGCAACTGCAAAACATGGACAGGTCAATACAGTTTAGGATCAGTATTGATCTCTACTTCCTTTTGGTTTAGCTATCGAAATGGCACCATTAGCAGAAAATAGTGCCCATATGCAACCACTGAAATAAAAAGATAACAAGGAAGAAATGTCACCTTCTAGCTTCCCTAAACCCCGAAGGAATTATCTTGGTTCATGGCAAAATGTGCTGCCTAAGAGTAACATTCTTAGGCTGCAAAATTGCTAAGAAATGCAGAGTCGAAGGAAACATCTACCTGCAACGACAAACACAACTATTTTCCTTGTCTGGGGAAGACATATCTTCTTCACCTTGCTTCCAATTCATGCATTCTCTATTCATATAGATTTGTTCAATCTGCAATAGCTGAAAAGTGAGAGCAATGTATTCCAGTGTAGTTTAGATGCCAAAAACGCAGTAAACAGAAAAGGTCAATGCTATACTGCTAAAAAGTAATTTGCAAGCCTGCATATTAGCACTCGTAAAATCATAACTTGTGAGACCTAAGTACATATTAGTGGTTTCAATATAGACAGTCCCAAGCACTGAAATTTGAGATGCAAAGTCAACGAGAAACTTTATTACTCTTATGCAGATGAAACCAGGTTTAAATTGTTGTTTGGGTCATGACCCCTTTGGCGACGCACCATATTAAATAAGCAAGGGCTAAGCTGCAACCCTCCTGGTGCCATGCCATATCTTGATCTAGCTACAGTGATAACAGAAAAAAAATTGGGTTGTCACTCCCTTAGTGCTGAATGAGCAAGGTCTTCTTGTTTTACTCGACGGGTGTGCAAGGGTAAAGAAGGTAGCCAAGGCAAGTAGGATTTGTTAAGGCAACCTATTTCTCACTCTGGAAATATTCCTCCAAAATATATGCATACAATCTGCAATGAACACTCACCAGAAAAGTGACAAAATACTCAAAAAAAATGTTCCTAATTAACTTGAATAGTCCTACATCTACACATTTAATAGCTACAGTACATGATACACCAAATATGCACATTTCCTACCTGCTAAAAATGCGCTTTTTGTTTCTAAGCCGGTATCATCTTCCATTCCCATATATTTTTCCAGATTGGCTGTATCCAAACTTTCTGCAGTCAAATTTTGCACACATCGAATCCTACTAAATATACGCCTTTCAGCAATTACTACCTGCTAAAAAGTACCTTGGATTCCATGCCAGTGTTATATATCATGCCTACCAAGATTTCAGAGCTGGATGGATCCAATCTTTAGACGGTACAATTTAGAATGCATTAATTTACTCCTTTAAAAATTTAATACCACCTAAACATACAAATCTCTATATAAGGGCATGCGCGTCGTCAAGGTACACCATAGTCTTTGCACATTGCTTTCACACACAGATAGAAGACAGGCACTAGAATACATTGCGTAGCGAATTGTGAAGGGTTCATCGAGAATGGACAAACAAAACACAGGTATCATCTTATCATCCACCAGTACGCATTACTACTTTAACCAATATTCTATCAGACTCTCAACTCTCACACCAACTGCTTCTTTGTAGATCATGCTAGCAATAGCAAAGGCACTGCTAAGATGACTGTGATGCAAAAGCTCATGAAAGAGGAAGCAGAGCTGAGGAAACAGTTAGAGGCTGCAAACCGCCAAGGTGAGGAGCAAATGGCCAGGATGAAGAATTGTGACCCGAAGCTGGTGGGCATGCTAAATGGCGACTTTGAGGGAAAGGGATATGAGGATTTGAAAATTTTCCATGACAAGTTAGTTGAGATACAGCGCATGATCAATGACCGAATCAACTAAATGTCTAGCTTAACACCAACCCTGCTCCTAGTGGTGATGCCAACGGAGTTGGGGCCCCTAGGCCAGACGCAAGCTCAAGGAGTCTATCGGTGGTTTCTTCATCATGTTAGTCGAGTTGGTCAGTTAGTATTAGTTTGATTTGCTTTGGAGTTGTTTTGGTCCAGGAGTCTGTTAGTTCTAAAATATTCAAGAGTCTGTGCTCAGGTTGTAGCAGGAAAGGGGACTATATAATGTCACCCTGATTATCAATGAGGATCAAGCAGTTAAACCCATGCCTTGTTCATGGGTGTCGCCGGCGACATGGCCCCACCCAAGTTCAAGTGTGCAGTTATGCATCTGGGCCCCGCAATCTCTCATCGCTATAATCTTCACTCCAACTGCTTCACTGATCGTGACATGGGAATAATCTGAATGTCTCTCCAAATAATGTTGAAAATCATATCAATGATAATTATCAACCATGCCTGAGATTGCGTTTGATGATTATATATCCCAAACTATTTTATCTATAGTTCGTGCTCTATTATGATAAATTTATATTTGGAACTCTTGTCAGTAAGACATTACATAAATCTCATTATGGTTTTATGTATGGTGATGAATCTATATATTAAAATGAGATTAAGTATGTCAGCTGATAGGATATAGTTCACGTTCCAGGCGGGGCAGGTTTTTCTACGAACCCTCAAACCCGCCCCGCAAAATTATCTTTTGTGGTTTATGCGATCCAGCTGCAAAACATTAGTGGGCTGCTACTGAACTGCTGGCTACAACCCACGGACAAAATAACAAACCCGCAAGAACCCACGACCGAGCTCGCGAGGACCTAGCAGTCGCAGCCACCACCATCGTTGACATTCCCACCACAATCGACCCCATCCGTCCTTCTCCAACCTTCTTTCTCCCTTCAGCACTCTCTCACGCAGCCCTCCACCTCTCTCCCACCCACAGGAGCAACGGCGGCACGCCACGGGGCGCACGGTACGGGGGAGCGAGGCCGGCAGCGGCGGCATCGCGGCAGCCGCGCGTGCACGGTGTGGGGGAGCGGGGCCGGCAGCAACGGCGCCGGGGCAGCAGCAGCGCGGCGCACGGGAGTAGCGGCGGCCGGTGGAGCTTGCAGGACTGCGGGCGGCACTGGTAGCGCTTGACGAGCTTGTGGAGTGCGGCAGTCGGAGCTCGCGGCCCGCAGCGGCGGCGCGGGAGCGAGGTGGTGGCGAGCTGGGGGAGCGCGTCGGCGGCAGTCGGAGCTCGCGGTCGGCGTGCAGGGGAGCGTTGCGTTGGTGAGCAGGGTGAATTAAATGGAGTTGCGTGTCCAGGTCTCCGGGCAAGCAAGCTAGCTGCCTTCGATGCGGGATATGCGGGTTAAAATTTTCTGCCACAAGGCCCACTAACTGTTTGTTGTCCGCGTGTTAAATCTTGCGGACATCCTCAAACCCGCAAAATATATTAGTGGCGAGCTTCGCGGATTTGCAGCTAGCCGCAACCCGCCCCGCCTGCACACTGAGATATAGTGAAAGAATAGAGATGAGAAAAACATCTGATCTATGGTGGTCCTTAATTGTGATTCAAATCATAAACACTGGTTCTGCAAAAAGGTAAAACACATGGCATCTTAGCTAGCAGATAAGGCATACTTGGAGTGTCTAATCTGATTTTCCATTGGATAGGCACTCTTGGCTCAACTTAGGTGCCTAATCTGATTTTCCATTGCATAGGTCATATATGAAAATTTTTTAGAGAAAAAGGCGGTAAGCAGTCCATAAGTTCTCCTTTGTCTCTCTTGGATCATGTTTTCTGCAGTGGTCAAAGGATAGGGCCATGCCCATGCCCAAGATCAAGTTTTTAGTTTTTACATTAAGCAATTGTAACATAGATAATGTATGCTTCAAAACATTTGCATGAGTTTAAGGCATCCACTAATGACAATGCAAACCAATTGTTGCAATCAACAATTTGCTTCTACATGTCCTGTGCTACATCAATATATTGTTAATTAACTTCAATTCTAATAGTATTGAATCTAACAATGATACCTTGCAGGTATACCAGCTAGTTGTCTAATAAAGAAAACTGCAGTCATGGATGCAGTTATACCAATAGCAGAATCTCTAGTCAGTGCTTCTGATCTCATAATTTTCCCTGGGGATCAGTTTAGTCTCTATAAACTAAAACAGTCGTCGATCCCTTTATATGGGGGTACTCTAGTCACTGCACACCAATCTCATAATTTTCCCCTCGCGATCAATTTAGTCTCTATAAAGTGAATCCCTCAGATTGATTCTTAATTCAAAATGCTGCTTCAGTTGCGAATTGAAAGATAAATGGCAGCATGAAGAGATACAAAAAGATGGACATAGATATGCTTCAAAATGAACAAAGAAAGAGATAGTTACCAGTTCCCTAACTCATTCAGGAGTTCACCATCATCATCATGCAATTGTCAAGTGCAGTTATTTGGCTCACCGTGTATTTTCAGCAGGATAATTTGCTATATTCTCCGCTGGAAAAGTATGGATAATCATAAGGAACAGACGAACAGCATGTCGGAAGTTAATGCTGAAAGTCCAGTAATTGTAGTTACCTCTACACTTGACTGATCTAATGCCAGTAGATTGCGGAAGAATAGATGGCTAAAACAACAGAAGCATTTGGTCCACCTCATCTTCTATACCAGTTGTGTAGATGCGGATGCTGGTTCCTTGTTCGCAGATGGTTCCAGGACCTCAACTGCCAAAGATGTGGCTATATAGGCAATGCAGTCGTGGTCCATTGTCTCCCTCAACTCCTATACCCTCTTCTGCATGAGGAATGTGGTCTCATCCTCATCAACTGACATCAATGACTGAATTTAGATCAGAACTCAGGTTAAGCCCTATTCTCCATTCTCTGGGAATCAGTAGTGTGTTGCATTACATGGGCACATGTATGGAGGTTGGCCACTAGCTCTAATGCTTGGGCTTCCATTCTCCATAACTACTGCTGCAGTACTCTCTAGTCAAGTGGTCGAAGTATGTATAACAGCCATAGCCCTGAGTGAGCCCTGAAGAGCCTTCACCAAGTTCCCTTAAGAGCAGCAGTGTCCCCATGACCCCATGGCTTTCCTACCATCTCTCATCTGAATCCACCTGGTGGGTCCTTTCCCTCTTTGGCAGAAGTATGTTCCCTAAGGTACTTGTTGTAAATGTCACATATAACCTTAAGAGTGTCTGCTAACATCTTGTGTCCACCACACTCCTTGACCTCACATGCAATGGTACTTTCCATCCTTGAATTGGGCATGTTGTTCACCTGATTGGTCGCTTGATTAAGGAACAAGCTTGCATTTTTATTTTTATTTTTATTTTGAAAAAGAACACTCCAAAGATTACATTGAAAATCATAGAACGGAATATAAACCTCCAAGAGATTGTTGTGGTGGCATACCCAATCCTTTTCTATAAGCCATAGACTTCAAGTTTATTGACAGATAAATGTTTTTTATGTTTTACCTGCTAAGACCATCAGCAGCACACAAGAATGCGTTAACAATAAAGCAAAAGGCATGTTCTAAGGATGAAGCAAGTGTATGTGATACAGAAGAGCAAATTCTTATCAGCTAATACAGTGCATTAGCATCCCTCATTTTAAGCCCAAGGATGTTACTCCTATTCTTCTCGAGCCAAGACCTATGCTACTGGGAATCAGTAACTATGAACCCTGTACCCGAAGAATGCACTACAAACAAACCAAAAGACAAAGTCCTAGAGTTGGGCAAAGCATCCTGCTATTATAAGTTGATGATGATAGAAAGCTTCTACGTTCCTTCCATATAGTGCTCGATCAGATATATGTTACTCCCAAACCTGAAAATAATTGACAGTATGAGTATTAACTTAGAGGAAACCTCATCACTGTTCAGAAGGCAGACAATTCATCAAGATGAGTACCAAAAAAGATCATTAGCATTATAAAGACGAAAAACAATTGCCCCCTTTTTTGGACATATGGAAACATATGGGAAGATAATTAGCAAAATAAAAGTCTATGCATGAGCACGTAGTGTTACAGAGCATGATGGTTTCCTTACATGTACAAGAACAAGAAAATGAAAAGAGTTAATCACAAACTCTACCCCGGCAGTAGAATATTGAGCGAAATCACCTAATTTATTGTGGACATGGAGAGCATGTGAAGAACGTCTACTATCATCATACTAGTATTCTTCATTTCCCTATGTAGTTTACACTCCATACAAGGGGTTTATGCTACTAATCATTGAAAGTTCATCTTAAATTTAAACAAACAGAGAAAAGAGAAGTAAAACCAAAAACAGGGGTCCAGTACACTTACCAATATGTAGGCAGCTCACTAAACATCATCATTACTCTGCTCAAGGTTCTGTTGCACAGTATCCAACTTCTCGATTACATACTCCAGCTTCTTACAACATATCTCATTAGCAATCCTTGCGCTGTAATCACACTTTTCAAACGGACGATATTCACAAGCACTCTTGATTTCCTCACGCAAAGTAGTTTGAATTTCCTACTCCAACCAAAACAACAATGAACCAGTGAGTTAGGCTGCATGATTTTGTGGCACGTATATTTTGCTAGAATAAAAACCAATTTAGGGGCACATGCATATATTTACGTAGCCAATTTGATGGAAAGCAAGTAACACTGGCAAGAGCAAAAACTTGCATACAGCACTTTAAAACCAGCTGTTGATTTTCCATTGCAGCCTCTCTAGCATGACCTCGGCGAGGATTGAGGCGAAGTAACGGGAAACCTAGGAACACTGGCAGGCAGGTAACAAGGGAACGCAGTAGGCTGGTTACCTTCATAGCGAGCATGAACTCGCGGCAGTGCGCGCCGACTGCATCGGTGCGAGGGCCCTGAGGGTTTCCCAGATCCTCCATCACCGCCCCCGCAAGCTCCAGCACCCGCACTATCCGCTGCACGGGAACAACAAACACCCAGCCGACGAAGTAATCAGGAACCGAACTAACCACCACCGAAATTGGGGAGAGGAGAGCGGGCGGGCCGCGAGGATACATTCTCGACGTA
Organism: Panicum virgatum; assembly: GCF_016808335.1. Classification (NCBI taxonomy): domain Eukaryota; kingdom Viridiplantae; phylum Streptophyta; class Magnoliopsida; order Poales; family Poaceae; genus Panicum; species Panicum virgatum. The sequence continues at coordinate 7,055,792 of NC_053145.1, forward strand.
GTGGAGACGCTGCAGGGAGCTGCTCTGGCTCTGCGGAATCATCGCCACCGACGACGACGAGGTGCGGCGGCGGCGGAGGGGAAGGGGATCGGTGGTGCCGAGGGTTGGAGGTGCGTGATCTGGTGGTTCTCGCGACTTTGTCTGGGCTGGGCTGGTCTGCCATGGGCTGTCTGTGTCTATTAGCGCCTTCGTATTTGTGGGCCCAGATGGGCTTTATTTCATCCCGGGTGAACCAGGCTAAATTTGTGAGCCTTAAAGCATATATATTGTTTCATCTTTGCGGCCCGGGAAGTTCTGCCAGATCATCATTTTTATTTGCCATGTGTCTCAAGAACAAAATTATAAACAAACGTGGTGAGGACCGACCGGTCTGACCGTTCGGGCCGACCGGTCAGACCGTTTTGGTCCTGTGTAATCCGAGTTTGGTTAAATTTACTTTGTAGAGTTTGTTTGTAATTCGATTTGGAAGGGGTACGTCCTCCCTGGCCTATAAATATAAAGGTCACGGCCGATTGAGGCCCTTCTACCCAATCGAATCAATCAATCTACTTTTTTCCTATTCTTCTCAAACTCTAGCTTTTCCAAGCTCAAGTTGTTCTTTGCTCGTCTCTACGGCGTTCAAGGGCGTCTTGGGTGGCCTGCCGACTCCAAGACAACACTAGATCTGCGAGCTCCGACGGGGTCCCTCCCGAGTTCACGGTTTTAGGTCTCCGCGTAGCTTTCTGCGCTCAACCAGTCTGACCGGTTGGCGTGGCCGGTTTAACCGGTCGCCGGGTTTCTTCGCTGCAGTTGCGATCGTTGCGATCCTGCGCGTTCTAGCGCTTGTGTGTTGACCAATTTTGCGTCAACATACTTTTTGGCGACTCCACTGGGGACGGATCTGTATCCATCGTTTACAATGGTCGGTGAAAAGGTTAACCCTTCCAAGGTAGATTCCACTCATGTTGATGTCAAGTATGAGGACATACATGAGGAGCGGCGCAAGCAATTCGTGGCCCACTTCAAGAAGGAGCAAGAGGAGGCCACGAAGAGATTGCTTGCATGTTATGGGAAGACTCGGCAAGGCGTCGTCGAGAAGGAGAAGTTTGTTTTGCCCACATTCACGCCGCCACCGCCGAACCGATCTACTACGGCTACAGCTGCTGCGACATCTGCTTCCACTACAAGCGATGTAAGTTTTTCATTTGAATCGATTAAGCAGTTTGCAGAAGTCTTTTTGGGTAGATTCGAACAGTCCCAGAAGCTTACACAAGATCTACTTATTGATTTGAATCTACAAAATAGGGGTAAGAAAGTTGCTAATGATTATCCTAATCAAACCCCTAATGCTAGTCCTTCGGCTGCGACAACAGAAAATTTTCAGTATGGTATATCGCCGAATTACTTCGTGGGACAATCACCACCACTAGGCACAGTTCGGCCTTCCAAGGGCGAACCGGTCAGACCGGTCCAGCCGACCGGTCAGACCGGTGCCTCGATGGCTGGATCAGTCCGATCGGTCGCTCCGACCGGTCAGACCAGTGTTATGGTGATTGGTTCTGCGTCACAGCCACAACTTGCGCCTCTTCCTACTTCGGCTGCCTCTGGCCAGGAAGATGAATTAGCAGATTTTGTGCCGCCTTATACTACAAAGTCATACAGTGAACCCCCGTTTCCTCCACCGTTGCCCAAAGATGTTTGGGATGATTGGCTCAAGTCAAATCCTCAATATGAACGAGGTCCACTACTGATCCTATGACACATCGTTTAGGCCAAACATCTACGGGTAATTATGAGGCCGATCTTGCTAGGATGAGGGAAGATCTGGCCAGTATATTTAAGTCTAAATTTGATTTAGACATGGGTAGGAGTCAGCTTTACCAAAGGCCGTATGTTGATGCTTTCGATTTGATTTCTTACCCTGCTAGTTGGCATGTTCCCGATTTCTTTAAATTTAGAGGTGATGATAACCGATCCACTTGGGAGCATATTAGCTAATATATCGCTCAACTTAGTGAATGGTTCTAGTAAAATTTTGCGCATGCGTGTTGACGGCCATTATCTCACGTTTTGACCGTCAACTTCTTGGGAATAAATTGAGTTTTGCACCATGTTCCATGCATATTTTATTTGATTCTAATAAGTTCCACAAGTTTTGGATGAGTTGTGCTTGCAGAAATCCACTGTCCAAATATAGTCGAAATCAGAGAAAATCCCGGCCGCCCGGCACATTCCGTGCCGACCGGCCTGACACCTCCACATACATGGGTCCAATACTTTCACTGGAGCAATGTGACATATTCATAAGGTTCCAAAACAAGGCGAACATTTCATATCCCCGGAAGGCACAAGGTTCAACTCGAAGACCCACATGTCAGTGTCAAGATTGTCAAATGGGGAAACCACCCATCCCAGAGACAATGTGGAGTATTGATCTGCAACGTAGGCGAAACGGAGGTTGAGAGGCTCTGGAGGCAGGCCGCCCGGCCTAAGATTCCAGCATCTGAGGAAAATACCCGAAGAACCGACGTCCAGGGAGGATCAGAGGCCATCCACAGAAGGTAGGTGGCCAGGTGGCACAATCCTAGGCCGGCCGACCTAGGTTGGGCCGCCCGGCCCCACCTTGCAGCCTCTCGGCTCCCGGCTTCGCATGGAAGTTAAGCACCGCCTCTATATTTGCGTGCACCGGGCGCTACTTGAATTACCGGCCTTCTACCGACCTTGGAAGCCTATAAATACCACTCCCCCTCTCACTTGTAAACACACACTCAAAGGAGTAATTTTCTCTTCTCAAGTCTAGAGTAGGTTAGTAGTTGGGAGTTAGAGTTGAGTCGAGCTTGTCTTGGGGATCCGGAGTCGTCATCAGAGCTCGGTAAAGCTCTTGTATCTTTTCCTTTAACTATTTTAATATAAGTTATCTTCTTTATTTACTTGAGTCAGCTTTACTTTCCGCAAGCATTTATCTTCCCAAGTACTAATACTTGTCTGTCGGAGTAAGTTTTACCTCTAGTTCAGTTTAAGTCTCCTTTCTTGTTTGTTGGGGTTAGTTTTACGGGTTTTCTCGTCCGTACTAGTGTAACTCAAGTTAGTTCACTAGGTTGAGGGGGATTTCTCTTGAAGGCCTCAAGAGAAATCCTAGTACCGAGAGCTGACGTGGTGTCTGACTCAGTGCTAGCTAGAAAGTGTGTTCCACCCCACGGTACCGCAGTGGTAGGCGGCAAGTGGTGACAGCCTTGTCCGTCCCTCGTAGTCCACCACGTTCGGGTGTTTTCATAGCAGTAGGATTGCCAAAAGTATGTTGGGCCCCTTCTCACCCCTGTTTGTGCCCTTCGCTTAGGCCGCCGAAGTAAGCTCCTGATTCCGACATCAAGTTAGAAACTTAGATTAGTTCTAGTGAGGCTAGCTCAGTAGTTTAGAAGTGTTTCAGGAGTCCTTTCTCGCTTGTTGTCCTCCCAGCTGCTACCACTCTAAGGTATAGAATCTCCTGTGTGTCACACGGTCATAGTTTGGCCATTTATCTCATCAGTTATCTGGCTTACCCCTGCTGAATTAGTCGGTCGATAACTTCAGTAAGGGTTGTCACTACAATTTACGATACACTTTACCATAGTGCTTCCCTGAGGATTTCATGATACCCTGGAATACTCCAAGGTGAAGTGCTACACCGTTGAATTCTGTGTGCTTGCAGAATACTTATTCAGATTGAGCATAAGAGACACCAACAATGCATTTATTCTCTTTGTCTTTAACTAGAACAATTTTTTCTTGGTTTTCGTCGTTAGCCCTGAATTCAATTCGTTCTTGGGACGAATTAGAACAAAAGTTCCATGATCATTTTTATAGTGGGGATAATGAAACTAAATTGACAGACTTGACATCGGTTAAGCAGGGTAGAGATGAATCTATCCATGAGTACTTTAAGAGGTTTAAAGATATTAAAAACCGATGTTATAATTTGACTCTTTCCGAAAAAGATTTGGTCGATTTAGCTCTTGTAGGTTTACGTTCTAGTTATAGAGAGAAACTTGATGGTTCAGATCATTATTTTTTAAATCGGCTTCAGGTAAGAGCTTTATGGCAAGAGGCAAAATTTAGGAAAGAAAGAGATACCTATAAGTCTCATCGTTCAAACACACATATTGTTGAATATGATTCCGATTCTTCGGACGATGAGGATAAGGAGGTATATGCTACTGAGTTTGTTCGGCCAGTCTCGGCTAAACCATGTTCTTGTGCATCTCTCAAACCGACTCAAAGGAATCGGCAAGAAGAGATGAAGTTTACTTTTGACGTGTCCAAGTGCGATCGTATTTTTGATGAATTGTTAAGACTTGGACATTTAAAGATTACTCATGTTATACCACCGCTTGAGGAGCTAAAGCGGCGCGCTTATTGCAAATTTCATAATTTTTCATCTCATGCAACTAACGATTGCAATGTGTTTCGTCGATAGGTACAATCGGCCACAATGAAGGACGATTGACCTTTTCGGAGATGAAGATAGATAAAGCTCCTTTCCCTATGCACACCATTGATCTCAACAATGCCAAGGTACTCATTCGGCCGGATCAAGCCGAAGGAGCGAAGGGCAAGAACGTGATCATTGGTGATGAGAGGCCATTGATTGTTGATAACAAGATTCTGGCCAGAGAAGTGGTTCAGGAGAAGGCTCTTGATGGGAAGAAGAATCTAAGGATAATACTTAAGCCTCGTACGCTCGGAGGGCAAGAAGGTTCTTCTTCAGGTGACCAGTCTGCTGCTCAGCCGAGACCGGTCAAACCAGTTGCTCCGACCGGTCAGACCAGTCCTGGTGGCCGGTCAGTCCGCCCTGGTGGTCAGCCCCGGATGTTTAAGCCTAAACGCCCGGAAGTGGGTACGTGGAAGACCAACCAGCCAAAGGTGCAGGGTAAGCTCGCAAATCAGAAGCCGATCTTTGGTCAGTTGCTGAACAAGTACTCAAAGGCCGTTCGGAACGATCGACCGCTAAAAAAGAGATCGAGGTCACCTCCGCGACAGGGCGCACCTTCATCTCCTAGGGGAAAGTCGAGCAAGCACAGGGGTGATGTGGTTACATTGTTCCCTCTCAGCAGATGCAGCCGATGTATGCTACCATACCATGAGCTCCGCCGGCATCGGATTCTCAGTTTCTCGCATGGGAGCATAGGGAATTTTGGATGCAATGCTACCCGATGCTGTATCTGCCACACTTCCAGGGGGAGGGATGCTCCAGAGGGCCTGTAATTGACAGGTTACGACAGTCGGTTCACGACCGATTGGACAACACCAATTCGGTCAGGGGCAAAACCCTGGACTAGTCAGGCCGGTCCACCCTGACCAGTCAGACCGGTCTCAGCAGAGACCGGCCCAAGTTTGTCTTCAATGCCAAGAATATCGCATCAAGGAGAAGAAGGACGAGCCCGAGCCAATGCGAGTGGATTCTGGGAAGACCCTAGTTGCTGATGTTGTGCAAGTTGAGGATGGCAAAGGCAAAATCCATGATGTACAAAAGGGACCGATGATCGTTGAGAAATCGATCGATGCTTCTTAGAAACTTGTGTTCGCCAATGATCATGAGGCCAATAACAGCAACTCCAAGGGTCAGGATAAGGAGAAGTATTTTTAGCCCAGGTGGTGCCCGCCGGGGTTGACACATACTCAGAAGAGGAGGTTGCAGCGCCTTCGCCACCAGGAATAGAAGGAAAAGGAGGCGGAGAAGTTGAGGGATGAGCACTTCAAGAAGTACAGAACAAGGATCCCTCAAGGCAAGGTGTGGCAAGTCAAAGCAATTGACCAGCCGTCAGGACCGGTCGGACCGCCCCAGCCGACCGGTCTGACCGGTGTCCCGGACCGGTTTAACCGCTTAGAGCAACCGGTCTGGCCGGTTGAACTTCAGACCGAGCAGAAAGCCGAAGAGAGTGTTCCCACTTCAGCTCCTAGCACAGCAGAGGTTCCAGCGGCTCCTTCAGTGGCAGAAGACGAGGAGTTGGTGGATTATGAGGCTTCTCCGGAGCGCACCAATATGGAGATCAATGTTGTGCCCTTTTTCGATGACTACTTGGTGATTCCGGAGGAGACTGCTCATCTAGACTTTGGACCGCGCGAGGATATATTTCAGAAGCCCAAAGATTTAGATAATCATTTGAAGGCTCTCTACATGAGGGGGCATATCAATGGAAAGCCAGTTTCTCGTATGCTTGTGGATAGCGGGGCAATTGTGAATTTGATGCCCTATTCATTGTACAAGAACTCGGCGGGACAGATGAAGAATTGATCAAGACTAACATGACGGTCAGCGGCGTTGGAGGAGGTGATCCCATTGGTACCAAGGGGGTTGCTTCAATGGAGTTGACCGTTGGGAGCAAGACGATCCCGACAGCATTCTTCGTCTCCGAGGTGCAAGGTAACTTCAGTCTTATACTTGGACGTAATTGGATTCATGCCAATCAATGCGTGCCATCTTCCTTGCATCAGTTCCTTATTCAGTGGATCAGCGATGGAATTGAGGTTGTGCATGGTGATGCCTCTTCTTTCATTGCAACTGCCAATTCTGAGTTCACATCAAGTGCTTATATCAGGCCTGGACTTGGTGTTCACATCAAGTGTTTATATCGGCCCTGGACTTGACCGTTTATGACTTGATCAGTTGCACCAAAGAGGGTTTTGTTTCTGCTGTCCTAAAGCCGATGGAGAATCGGCTACATTTACTTCTACGATGCAAAAGGGTGGCAACACAGAGCCGACCGGTCAGACCGCTGACTCTGACCGGTCTAATGCAGATTGGCTGCAGCAGCGCTGTTGGTGTTTACCGCCAAGCCTGCTCAGGGATACCGTTAGCAGTAGGATTGTAGGTTGGGATCGACTAGCTCTGAGACTCGATGGTGCAAGGAACACAAGGATTTAGACAGGTTCGGGCCGCGAGATGTGTAATACCCTACGTTCTGTGTGGTTGCTTGTATTGATTTAGGTGTTGATGTCTTTTGAGGGGGTCCTTGCCCGCCCTTATATATCTGGGCGGACAGGGTTACATGGAAAGTACTAACCGAGTACAGTTGGATACCTACTACAATATGGTCGGGTAGTTTTCTTGTACTGCAGCTAGTTCTACGTCTATTCGGGTAGTTACAAGCGCATTGGGCACTATCAGGCGAAGACGAACAATATGTGCGAGGCCATTGAGGACTTCGGTGATTTTGATAAGTTAGGCCAAGATTTTACGTCGGCTGATCCATTAGAAAAAGTAGATATTGGAAATGGTTCTATTCCTAGGCCGATTTCTGTAAATGCAAATTTATCGGATGATTGTAAAGCCGATTTAATAAATCTATTAAAAGAATATGTCGATTGTTTTGCATGGGAATACTCTGAAATGCCTGGTTTGAGTCGTGATTTGGTTGAGCATCGGCTGCCGATCAAGGCTGGTAGACCTTACAAACAACCTACTAGGCGTTTTAATCCCGTTATGTATGACCGAATAAAAGAAGAGATTAATCGTTTGCTAGATGCTGGATTTATTCGGACTTGTCATTATGCGGAGTGGATCTCAAATATTGTGTCCATTGAAAAGAAAGATTCGGGCAATATTAGAGTTTACATTGAATTTAGAGATCTTAGTAATCTACTCCTAAAGATGAATATCCTATGCCTATAGCCGATATGTTGATCAATGAGGCTTCTGGACATCGTGTTATCAGTTTTCTTGATGGTAATACGGGTTACAATCAAATATTTATGCCCGAAGAAGATACATCTAAAACAATCTTTAGATGTCCTGGTTTTGTTGGTTTGTTTGAGTGGGTTGTCATGACTTTTGGTTTGAAGAATGCTGGTGCTACTTATCAAAGAACTATGAATTTGATCTTCCATGATTTACTTGGTATTGTATTAGAAGTCTACATTGATAATATTGTAATTAAATCGGCCGGCTTGAGTCATCATTTGACTGATTTGAGACTTGTTCTTAGAGGATGCGTCAGTATGGATTGAAGATGAACCCGCTTAAATGTGGTTTTGGTGTATCGGCTGGAAAGTTCTTGGGCTTCATTATTCATGAGAAAGGCATAGAGATTGATCTAAAGAGAATTAAAGCCATGAAGAAAGTGGAGGCTCCTGCTTGCAAGAAAGACTTGCAAAAATTTCTGGGCAAAGTGAATTTCTTAAGAAGGTTTATATCTAATTTGTCTAGAAAGATAGATGCTTTTACTCATATTCTTCAGTTGAAAGATGGAGCTAAATTTACTTGGGGGCAGAACAGTAAGAAGCTTTTGAGAAGATCAAGAAATATTTATCTTCGACGCCGGTTCTCAAGGCGTCTAAGAGAGGTATTCCTTTTAGGCTTTGTCGGATTGTTATTCCGGTTAGTCCACCAGGGGTGTACCCGGCGGTAGAGTTTCAGGACGGGGATCTCAGGACCAAGAGCTCAATGGTAACACGAAGACGTAGGGACTTAGACAGGTTTGGTCCGTAATGTGCGTAATATACCCTACGTCATGTGTTCAGGGTTGTATTAGGGTTTGTAGAATGATGCGAAGAAGCAGTCTCCATATGGGTCTGCCTACACCTCCTTTATATAGACTAGGAGTCGTAGGGGTACAAGAAAAGATATGCTCGGGTTGTTTACAAAGAAGAAGGTCGGTTAAGATCCCTAGATATCCGGGCCTCTAGCTAGAGCCTTTCATCCTGTTCTACTGAAGATCCTTCCCGCTTACAGCCGAGTCCCTACATGCCGAGTAGTCGTAGCCGAGTCACCGTGCAGGGTAGTCACCCGGACACGAGGACCCTACTCGGCAGGGAGATATATAGATCCACCTCCATCAAGCCCCCCGAGCGCTAGAGGGCCGAGTAGAACCTTGACGTATTGGACGAGGTCTTTCAGTGCTCTTTTGCAGATATCCGTAATCGTTGTAAATCATGAACGGGATGCGCCCCTGGGCGCACCCGTTGGGTGTAGCCCCCGAGCCTCGGAAGGTTTCGGAGAAGCATTGCGAGGGTCAAAGAACTGATTCCCTACTCCTGATGATCCAAGTTCCTGAGCTCTTAGTAAGCTATCAACATGTCCGGCTAGATTTCAACTCCAACCGAGTTTCAGGCCTTAACAAGTATTTTTGTAGTACCAGCTCCCGGAAGACACTTGCCCCTAGCTGCCCAGAGGCAACTAGGGCATATGGAACCATCTCGGTACCCTGGCTCTGAAGCCCTGGTCAAGTCACTGAGACACTCCGAGTGGTTGTGGCGCCCAGCCCCCGAGCAGGGTCACTGGAGGTGTCACGGAGACGCACCGAGTAGTCACGGCGTCCTGGCCCTGTAGCCCTGGTTGGGTCACTAAGACACGCCGAGTTGTTTGTGGTGCCCAGCCCCCGAGCAAGGTCGCTGGCGGAGTCACGGAGACGCGCCGAGTAGTCACGGCGTCCGGGCCCTGGAGCCCTGGCTGGGTCACTGAGACACGCCGGGTCGTTTGTGGCGTCCAGCCCCCCGAGTAGGGTCACTGGCGGAGTCACGGTGAAGTGCCGAGTAGTCACGGCGTCCGGGCCCTGGAGCCCTGGCTGGGTCACTGAGACACACCGGGTCACCTCTTCTTGGAATATTCGAAGCATGTTCCCGTTTTGGTAAAAATCGAACTGTTATCTTCTGCGCGAATCTGACGCGTCTGACAGGGGAGCGGGGTTGTCAGAGCCAACGGTAAAAAGAAAGTTACCGTTCCCCGCGCTCCTTCCACCCAAGATTCCCGGCTAAATCAGATCTGGCCGCTGATTTTGGATTTGCCCGTTATGTGGCCTCTGGTATTTAAACAGGGGAAGTCGCTCAGAGCGTCCACCCTGTTCCCGAGCACTCCAGAGCCTTCCGCCGCCTTGCTGACTCGTCTCGCTTCTAGAGCTCTTGGCTTCCCTGCTCCTCGCGTCTTCCGCCCCTCTCCCAAGCCTCGCCGCCGTCGCCATGGCCGTTGTTGACGGTCCTTAAGTCATAAAATTATCCGTCAAGTCCTGCTAGTTTTCACGATAAATAATCACCAAACTTAGTTATAGGGCTTATAGCTAATCAATTCCACGAGTTTTGGTGAATTGTGATCTGTAGACACCCATTGTTGCATTCGGGCATAAACACAAGTGAACACGCAACGAAATGCACAAATGATCCAGTCCTGCGTTTCACTTACAAGAAGCTGGCAAAGAAGCTATAACATGTTAGAGCCATTCTATAATGCCACTAATGTAGTCTCGGGATCAAAGTATCCTACTTCAGATTGCTACTTCCATATGCTTTGGGAGGTGAAGAAGGAGCTAGACAGACAATCCTCAAATGCTGACTTGATAATTGCAACTATGGTGGATGGGATGAGGGGAAAGTTGAACAAATACTAGGATCTCTCCTATTTGAATGGCTCTGTTAAGACAGTTCCATTTGTCAATTCAGAGTGTCCAAGTCTTTTAAGCTCAATTTCTGAATGGCTCTGTTCATTGAAATCTGCTCTCTGTTCTATGCCAACTTTTCTTTCAAATTAATGTGTTGATTCTGCTGAAAAAGAGTAGGTCTGCTGGAGTTGAATTTAGCCTTTTTTTTTTGTGTACCTGCAGAACTGATTTTCTGTAACCTATGGCATGGTCTTTATAGTTTTAACATTTGTAAATTGGCTAATTGGTTCATTTTATGGTTACCTTTAACAGTATGTTTGCATCAATGCCAGTGAACTGTTAGCTACAAATCTGCAGATGAATGCAGTGATTCTAAGCCAAATTGTCAAACTGACAGATGAATGCAGTGAAAAGCTGCCAATTAGTTTGGTGGTCTAGATCCTTTACTTGCATATTTTGAGTTAGTACTCACCATTAGTGTCGGAATTCATTGGGATGCTTGCAGTTCTCTTTTTCCTTGCAGTAACTTTAGCATTTCAATAACATTCAGTTTGATTCAAGTAAAGATCTGATATTGGTGAACCTAGAATGGTGTTCTATTCTAGGAACTGAATAGTGACACAATCCAGTTCAATAAAAATGGAACAAGTATATAGTGCAGGCATGTCTATCAGCACATAGAACAAGTATATAGTGCAATCCTGCAGTAAGTCTATTGGGTTGCTGCTGTAGCTTTGCACACACCATTACAGTCATTTCTTGTACGGAGCTGCACTCTTTGCAAAATCATTGGTATTGCTAACCTCTATTTCAACCACCCTTTTGTTGCAGGACTGAAGTTCTGCTGTTACCAAACACAGATGACAGTGAAGTGGAGAGGATGCTGTAAGGGGTGCAGTTGTCTGCCTGGCACCCTTAACGCTAGTTGAGCTCTGCATTGTCTTAGTAGTTTCTTGTGTCTGTCGATCTGCATTGTCTGAACATCTTAAGTTAGTGTGGACTTGTCCGTGCTGTGAATTCAGAGTAAAAACTCAGTTTAGCTTGATAAAAGGTCCTTCCAGTGATCTCATGTCCTTTGAAGATAGCAACATGTATCCAGAGTATATTCCTTTTGAGGAGTTCATCTGAGAATTGCTTTTATTGGAAAAAAGTGTTTAGTTCATGATATTCTTATATCCTTTTTGGTTTTCTAAGTTTACTAAGGGTAAAAGATATTGCTGCATTGAAGAAGGTAGTTGATCGTGCGCCTTGTTGTTCATTGTGTATTGTGCACAAACAGGCTATATTGCTGCATTGAAGAAGGTAGTTGATCGTGCGACATTGCCTTGTTGTTCATTGTGGATTGTGCACAAACAGGCTATATATGTGAGATTGTGCTCAGACATCATGTTCCTGCTTTAGTCTTCGATTGCTGATTGTGTATGCGCATCCTGCTGTCTTGTGGGCTGCCGCAAGCACCCGCGGCAAGAATGCGGCGTCTTGCGGGCTGCCACAAATGGCCGCAAAAAGCTAGCGGCACTGTCCCACGGGTAGTGGGGTATCCCGGCACCGTCCCACTTGCATCATGAATTTTGAATGCCATGTTTCAGACAGGAAGACGAGTCTGGGATTATATGCCGCTATGAAGGCACGCAGTTCCCGAACTGTGCGAGAATTCCCTGCCCCTCGACAGTTCCAAACGATAGCACTCATTGCTCTTACTCAATCTTCCTCTTCTCGTCCAATTTCCGATCCTCCCTTGTCTGGTTCCTTCTCGAGAAGCAGTTCCTGATCGCGACCATAGATCACGGCGTCGGGTGGGCAGAACCGTTAGCAGGATCCCCTTGATCACCCCAACCGCGATCTTCGGAAACAACCGATCAGAAAACTAGCCTCACGATCTGGTTCCAAACCAATCTGCTACAGGATGTGCCAGAATCAATCAGAGTTAGAACCGAAGACGTCGCGCAGGATGCAAGCCCCGCAGACGTGCGAAAATCCACAATCGATCAGGATCACGGTCGGAGTAGGTCACCGGAGACTGCTACAATTATTGGTTTTTTTTATCATACCATTACAATTTTCAAAGTTTGGAGAAACGCCATTACTATTCGTCTATTTCGAAACATATCATTACAATTTTTCGCTTCTCGCAAAAATGACACGGAATACATATGGAGACAACATGGATCCAGCTGTAGGTGTATATGAATACGTATATTGCAATGAAGGCTCTCTTTCATCACTGACTCGCGGGCCCCATATGTCATCATCTTCTTCCTCCTCTCGCCATCTTCCCATTGCTGAGCCGCATCCGCCACCGTCGATGGTGAGCAGCAGCAACACGTGACGAGGCGGGCGAGCAGCAGCACGTCGAGCTCCGCTCCCCTCTCTTCCACCGCACCATCTGCACCACGGGCTCGACGGCGGCGACCTCGAACTGCGGCCACAGCACGGAGCATGTCTGGCTCTGGCTCTGAACGTGTTGACGAGCACCCTAGGCATGTGCTTGTTGATGGACAGGAAGTGATCAAGAACCAGATCGAGCAGCAGGCAGTGCCTGTACTCCGGCGAGGTGATGGACACGCCCGGCTGGATCAAGAAAAGCACCGCGGGGACACCGCCGCGAGCTCGCCTGCAGGCCGCGCCGCCGCCGCCGCGAGCCGTGCAGGCCGCCAACGAGCTCGCGCCCCGCCGCCGCGAGCTCGCCTGCAGGCCGCGCCGCCGCCGCCGCGAGCCGTGCAGGCCGCCAACGAGCTCGCGCCCCGCCGCCGCGAGCCTGCCTATAGGCCGCGCCGCCGCCACCTCCGCGAACCCCGCGAGCGCGCGGGTGCGCCGCCACCGGCACCGCTGGCAATGGCCGCCGGGAGCCGTGCAGGCCACCGGCGAGCTCACGCCCCGCGCGCCGGCACCGCTGGCCAAGGCCGCCGCGAGCCCGCCTGTAGGCCGCGCCGCCGCCACCTCCGCCAACCCCACGAGCGCGCGGGCGCGCGGGCCGCCGCACGGCCACCGCCGCGAGCCCCGCAGGGCACGCAGCCTGCAGCGACAGCGCCGCCGCGAGCCTAGCAAGCTGCGGGTGCGCGGGTCGCCGCCGCCGGCACCGCTGGCAACGGGCACTCAGCAATGGGAAGATGGCGAGAGGAGGAAGAAGAAGATGACACGTGGGGCCCGCGAGTCAGTGATAAGGAGAGAAGACCTTCATTGCAATATACGTATTCATATACACCTGCAGTTGGGTCCAAGTTGTCTCCATACGTATTCTGTGTCATTTTTGCGAGAAGCGAAAAATTGTAATGATATGTTTCGAAATAGACGAATAGTAACATCGTTTCTCCAAACTTTGAAAATTGTAATGGTATGATAAAAAAACCCACAATTATTTGATTTGTAGCTATGAGCATAGTGGATGGGTTGGTCGGGGCGCCGCCACATGTGACGCTTTGCTATAGTGAAATGCTCACAAAGACAGTCCTGCTAATGGTTTGAGTTGAAATGGATTTAATGGATTGAGTTTTCATATGGATTGTTTATTGGTGGATTCAAATGGATTGTATTAGCTAATGGAGTGGGGTGTAGTGGGTTCTATGTAAATATGGATTGGAGTGGATTGAGATGGGCTGAAATGGATTTTTTTATACAAAACAATATGACTATATATATGTCGGTCCCGTAAGAGCCGGACTCTAGAAACAAAATCTAACGTTTACATTATAAAATTTTATCAAAATTGACTAAAATTTGTTGGAGATGACTCAGTATGACTAGCAACTATTTTATGCAAAACAGTGTGGCAAGAATTACACGTGAGTCCCACGTCAAGAGACGGACCATAAAAATAAAATCTCGCGTTCACATTATAATTTTTATTGAAATTGATTGAAATTTATTGGAGATGACTCGGTATGACTAGGAGGTACTCTGTGCAAAGCAGCGTGGCTAGAATTATATGTGGATCCCACGTCAAGAGCCGGATTCTAGAAATAAAACCTCATGTTCACACTATAAAATTTTATTGAAATTGACTGAAATTTGTTGGAGATGACTTGGTATGACTAACAGCTACTCTGTGCAAAACAGCATAGCTAGAATTACATGTGGGTCCCACATTAAGAGCCGGATTCTAGAAATAGAACCTCGCATTCACACTATAAAATTTTATCGAAATTGACTGAAATTTATTGGAGATAACTCGGTATGACTAGCAGCTACTTTGTGCAAAGCAGTGTCTAAAATTACACGTGGGTCCCACGTCAAGAGCCGGACCCTAGAAGTAAAACCTTGTGTTCGCACTATAAAATTTTATCGAAATTAACCGAAATTTGTTGGAGATGGCTCAGTACAACTAACAACTACTCTGTGCAAAACAGTGTGACAAAATCTACATTGTAAATTTTTTTAGGGGAAATGAGTTCTTATTGGGTTGTAACTATATTTTGGATAATACTTTATTACATCATAAGCTGAAATATTTGGGTTGGATTGGTTTATGGTGGTGGTGGTTTGGAGTGGTGTGGGTAATATTAATTTCCCTAATGTGAATGGATTGGCGTGGGTATAGTTTGGTTTCCAACCCATTTGCAGACTTTTTCAAAATAGTATGTACAAACAAAGTTAACGAAAGAAAAAACAAAAATGGAGATCCTAACTCCAAGTATCTATTGCTGTATGATTTTAGCTTTCCTGCTACTGGCTCTACAAGTGAGTAAGGACAGCTCATGAAAAAACTTATGCCGGCAATTCTGTACTTGGGGATCGACTTCATAAAAAAAATCCAATATTTCTAGTTATCCAAATTGCCCATCACACCAAGATGATTATCTGCATGTAGCCATTTATCAACCGAATTATGTGCAAAGTTTTCGGCTTTCTTTGGAAAAAAAAAACTCCAATAGATTACCAACAAGCTGAAGCAAAGTTACTGCTCACAAAATTTTAATTAGTTCAAAGCAACTGCGTATAGACTGCACATACATTATCCTGTTCGGAGGAGGTTCGTATTTGTCACCTAGGCAGTATATAAGTTTCCCAGAATATTACACGGTACATGACTTCCTTTGTCCATCTTTACAAGGTGTATTTCATTTCATTAGGACAATTCTTTGATCATTAATTACTTCATAATATGTCATTGTAATAAAATACAAATAAAAAGTTTATTAAAACGATAGCGATAAAGATGGACCGAGCCAGTACCAAACAACCGGTGTCTGCTTCTACAAGAAAGCGATAATACGTGAGTAATGCAAGCAAGTATAGCATCAGGTGTCGAAGAATTTAATGTTTACAACAATGTAGTAATTACCTACACGCATTCCGAAATAAAATGAATTTGGAATAAGAAAAAAAGTTGGTCGGCCAGGGGGAAGACCCCCAGATGTTGCATTACAAGAAGAAAACCTTCTCCACATACCGACATGAGGGGCTCTAGCATGTGAGAGCTTGGGCCAGGTAATGAATTTGGAATAACAACATATATAAAAAATAGTAAAAAGCAACACTGAAACAAGCAAACATGTCGAAGTAGTTATTTTGATAGTCCAGACCAAGGAAGGTGACAAAACAATCACAAGTAGTATTTTACTGCAACCTGGAATTGATTGGACTTGGGGCGTCGATCTCTCTCATCCTTGAGCTGCGACAGTCTATGGTAAAGTGCAGGGTTGTCCTTATCACCCTTGAGCGTGATCATTTTCAGGTTCGTCAGGTGCTCGATGCCAACGATGCTAGTCTCCAGCTCATGGCTACGAATACGCAGTTCGAGCGTTTCAAGCTTTGCCATGCACCCTTCCTCAAACCGGAGAACTTTGGGCAGAACGCCTTCACCAAACCACAGGTCTCTGAGCACAGGAAACGTATGGTTCGTGCGTGCGACTAGCTCATCCTCTCTGTAGCTTTTCCAAGAGGCACGCAGGGTCTTGAGGTTGGGCAACTCACACAGGACACCAAGTAGCTCATCACCAACAAGGTATGTGCCCATCATGGCGAAGTCAACGAGGTACGTGAGTGATCCGACCCAGCTGGGCAACCGGCTGATGCCACCGCTGATTCCGAGAGACCGGAGGAGGCGCGGTGGTGCTGGTAGGTCATGGAGAAAGTTCAGCATCTTCCCTGCACTGCTTATGTCTACCAAGCTAAGACACCTGAGAGAGTACCTCTTACTCAGGGACAAGGCAAGCTGTCGGAGAACCTCCTCGTCAACGGTCTCGTGGCCGATGTGCAGATCCAACGTCTGTAGCAGCTCAAGTTCACCCACTTCTCGGGCGACTTGGGAGTCATTTCCGAGACGTACTAAACCCACATCGCGAAGCGCCTTTATCTTGCTGAGGCCCCGGGGCAACACCCACTTGATATCCAAGCCCCTCTTGGAGAACTTGAGGCGCTCGAGTCTTTCCAGCTTTGTGACAGTTTCAGGCAGGTGATCAAGAAGGGTTGTCCGTACATCGAGCGTCTGTAGGTGCTCCAGATTCCCAATTTGAGGAGGCACCACGCTGATATTTGTATTCTTCATGCTCAGGAACCTGAGTAGGTGCAACTGACAAGCGTACCTCACATGCTTGTTGGTTACCCCCTCGCAACCTTCCAGGTCAAGCACCCTCAGCAAGGAGAAGTCGCCTAGTTGGTCAAGGAGCTTGTGCCCTTGGAGCTGGAACATACTCAGTGATCGAACATGCTGCAGGTTCACCTCTTCGGTGCCTCGGTGATCAACTGTTACCTTTACCTTGGAAGTTGAGTATGCACCAACATCGGCGCTGTCATGTATGGAGAGGCGACGGATCCTGTCGTACGACATCCCGTCATACCGCCCTCCTTTCAGGCTAACAAAGTTAGCCTCTAAAGACTTGGACACCATGATCTCGAGAAGCAGGTCATGCACCTGGTACGACTGATCCCTCTTGTGCTCGTCCAAACGGTTGGCTTTGATCATGTTCCTACTCAGTAGCTCGTCCAAGTAGGATTCTGCAACCTCCATCTGTGTCAACCCCTGCTTCTCCAAGACCAATCCCTCAGTGATCCATCTGCACAAGAGTCGGTCCTTACTGATCTCGTAATCCTCAGGGAAAATGCTAAGGTACATCATGCAACCCTTGAGCTCATGAGGTAAGTGGTTGAAACTGACTGTGACAATCTGCCTGATCCCCTCCAAGGTAGGGTTGCTCTCCATCTGAGAAACTATTGATTTGCATATGGTTTCCCACTTGTCTATACTGCCGGATGACTTGTAGCCTGCCAAAACGCTGGCAATGCTAACTATGGCCAGTGGCAGTCCACCGCATTTTCTTAAGATATTGTCCATTACATCGTTGAACTCCGTGGGATAAGAGGCATCCACAGAGCCAAATGCTCTGCTCAGAAACAACTTTTTGGAATCTTCGAGCTTGAGAGGTTCCATATAATGGATGAAATGTCCCTTAACAATACTGGCCGGACTGCATACTTTGGCCACTGTCTCCATCCTAGTGGTCACAATTATTCTGCTGTTGCAATTGTTCTCTGGTAAAACCGATTGGATTGACTCCCATGTTCGTACGGTCCATACATCATCCAGTACAATGAGGTACCTGTTTAGTCATAAGTACACCCTAGGTTAATTGTGTTGCACATTCAAAAGCGGGTTACCCCAAGGTGTGAGACAATTTACTTTGGGCTCTTTCTGTTTAAGTTTTACAACTACTATGTAAATAAAGGATTATATTCGGATGGATCATGTGAAATTAATTACCAGTTGCTGTCATAACTCATAACTTGCTTTATGTTATGCTAATACTACTATAGTATATAGTCCGGCAGTAAAAGTGTTTTGTTGTGTTACAAACCATTTCAATGCCAAATCTACATGTTTCTCTCATCCGACCAGCAACCGACCTCACAGGTTGGATGTTCCCTTCGATCAATGTCTGACGATGAAGAGGTGGTTGCAACATTTTCAAAACAAGTTGAACTGGAGTTGAAATTCCCTATAGATTTTAAAAATTATTGTGCTAGATCCATAAATTATTGCCAAGGTTTAAAATCGTTGAGGTATGTTTATAAAAAGTGTTAAAACTTTTAGTGTGTATGCGCATCCAACTTTCCTCTTAAAAAAGGTACTAGTACATATCAACACGGCAATTCACAATATAATTCCCATGATAAATAATTTGTGTTTCTAACTTGTTATCATACTAGCTAGTTATGAAGTAGAGAAAGATAATTGTGCATTTGCAGAACCGGTACCTCATGTCCTTGACTTTGTGCGCGAGTTTTCGGGCCAGCAGATCAGCATCCAAGCCGTCGATGTCACCAAGCGACCCCTCTTCCTTGATACCTTTCTCGTTCTCTGCTTTGGTCTTGACGATCTGCTCCAGCACACGCCTGAGCAGCGGCTTGAGGTCCCTGCTCGGCTCGAACGCCTGAGACACCGAAACGAAGGCCTGGCACGGGAACTCCGGCTCCAGCCGCCGGCACACCTCCATGGCCAGCGTGGTCTTGCCGACGCCCCCGAACCCCACGACGGAAAACACCTTCAGATAGCGCTCTCCCTCGACGGCCGGACTCAGCCGGCCAGCCAGCGTGTCGACCTGGTCCTCGATGCCGACGACCCGGCTGTGCTCAGGCTGCTCGTTGGCACGGCTCAGCGCGTGCTGATTAGGTGCGGCGGCGGCGGAGGCCGTCGACGTCAGCATCTGGGGGGCAGGTAAGAGAGGGGAGCGGCGCATGAGCGCGTCGCGGCTGACGCCGTAGCGCGCGTGGCGCTCGCTGATGGCGAGGGCGCGGGCGCGGAGCGCTCTGATCTCGCCGGCGAGGCTGCGGCGAGGGAAGAACGTCGCGAGCAGGCGCCTCGCCCTGGCGCGCACGCCTTCGCCCGGGCGGCACTTGATGCGGAGCAGGTACAGGTCGATGCAGTCCTCTGAGTCGTAGGCGAGCTCGCGCAGCTGCTTCATCCACTCCCGGACGAAGTGGTCAACGGCCCCGTCCTCGGCCTCCGACTGCATCCGGAGGAGGGCGTTCATGGTGGCCAAGTCGTCGCGCAGCTCGGCGATCTCGCCGCCGACGCCGCGGAGCTGCCGATACTCCGCGGCCAGCAGCTGCCCAACATTGCTTGCGAGGTTCTGCGCCGCGTGCTCCATGCTCTATCTCCTGGTTCTTCACGCTGGTGGATGCTAGCTATGGTTCTGGGAATGTGTTACCAAGGGGACACAGTACACATGGCGAAGCCGGGAAGTATATTTATGCATTATTTTATCTCACATACTACTCCACCTGTTCTAAATTATAAATCACTTTGAGGTTATCAAATATTCTCAAATTATAAATCGTTCTCACTTTCTAATACGTATTTTTCTCTTTACTATGCATCTCTATCTCTATCTCTGTTTTCCTAGTTTTCAGCGCGATATCCTTTTTCATTTATTAATTCTTGTGCTAAGAGCTAAAACGACTTATAAATTTGAACGAAGGGAACACCAACATATAAAATCATTAAAAGAACTCTAAAAACATTATTGTGACATATGGTATGCTGTAATCTATAACCTCACAAAATTTTACCGCCAAATATTATGTATGTAAAGAAACAAAAAATGAGAAATTTGATAAGAAGTAAATCGAAACAAATCTAAATATTTAGGCGAAGTAAATCAAACCTAAATTTTATTTAAAGGGTTAACTGAACACCATAGATACTTAAGGCATTAATAAGCTTTTCTCTTTTGCTCCATCCCTTTTGTATTGTTTGTCATCCCACACTCATTTTTTCAATTTAGTTGTCATCCTTGTATCTTAATGCACCTTTCTTTCTTTTCAATACACTTTTGTCTCTCTTTTCTCCTCGTTTCCTGCGTACCAACCTTATTCATTTCTTCTTAATTCCTGTACACGAAACTAAAACTACAAGTAGTTTAGCACGGATGGAGTATTAGCTTGTGAGGAGGTTTCTGAGGAAGTCATCACGCGTCAGTAAGTCAACTCGAAGAACACGGTTTCTGTTTATCACGAACACGTTTATGCGCCACGTCATATGGGGAGGCCATCTTTGAAAAGATGAAACTGACAGAGCCAACCACCCATTAAATTATTCATTCATTTTTGTTTCTACGGGAAGGCGTTCACCGATTAGCATAAACGGGATAAGTTAAACAATTAACATGGCGAATATGGAGGGTATACCATATCCAATTCCATCTATTGAATTGGTTGGATACAATTTTCTGGCGAAGCGACGAGGATGCTCACTCTTTGATGATGAAAGTGATATTGATTCGGAGAATACAACATGGATATTATCTAAAATCTTTGATGATGAAAGTGATATTGATTCGGAGAATACAAGAGTGAAAAAGCTACTATGTGAAAGGAGAAGAGAGCGAATATCATCTCTTTTGTTATTGCAAGTTTCCCATTAGCCATTGCGATCCTTGTGGTGGTTTCGTCAAGTAAAGTGTCTTTGTCAAGCCACCTTCACTTAAGATAGAGAATTTCATAGGTTATGACATTCACTTTTGCACTGAGGTTACATAACGCTCATGGGATATGCAAGTCTTGAATATCAATGAAGATACGAGTATGATCTTTGCTCTCTTCTCCTTTCACACCATCAAGCAAATTTTCCGTCCTTGTTGTATTCTCCGGATCAATCTCACTTTCATCATCAAAGAGTTTTGATAATATCCATGAGTTCCTCCTCTTTGATAGAGCATTATGGTCGTTTTGCCCGAAAATTATATCCAACCACTTCAATTGACGGAATTGAATATAGTATACCCTACATGTTCGCCGTGTTAATTTTTTAATCTATCCAATTTATGCTAATAAGTGAACGTCTGTCTAATGAAACAACAATCACTGTGTTCGCTTGGCTTGTCAGCCAACCAGCCAACAGTATTGTTCTCTCATACTAAATCAGCATCAGCCACCAGCTACTAGCCAGTCAGCAGTACTGTTCTCTCATAATAAATTAGCACCAGCCATCAACCATAGCCAAGCGAACACAGCGAATGAATGAATAATCTAATGGGTGGTTGGCTCGGGTCAGCTTTATCTTTTCAAAGACGAACCCCACATGACATGGCACTAAAACGCGTTCGTGATAATTAGAAACCGCATTTGAAGCGCTTCAAGTTTATTTTTTGAGTGAATTGCACCATGCACCACATTTTTTTAGGGCAAGTGATCCAGAGCTTTATTCAACTTCTTCTCCAGACTTATCCTTGATGGTGATCTCCTTTAGCCACTGAGGAGGATCATCCATCCAAGAACAGACCTGGATATTACATGAACATATTTTCGCACAAGAGTGTTTCGCTGAATTGGCATCCCACATAACAAAAGAGAAACAAAACTGAACAAAGTTTTTACATAGCTCATGGATCTCATGCCATAGACCGGCAATGGTTGATCTTCCTCCCGATGCTACTTTGAGATAATTCACCAGGGTCATATTATCCATCTCTAAAACAACCATTGTAGCTCCATTAATTTAGCAACAGCAAGTAGCAGACCATCTCTTGCTGCTAGTGCCTCCACCGTTATGACATCCGGCACAGTGCCATGCTAGCGTGCCTATGCTATCATCACCTCGCCATTGTTGTTCCTCGTCACTGCTCGGTGCTCGGCCTCTAACCAGTTTGTGTTGTTCAAAGGATGCATCAGTATTGATCTTGATCCATCCCTATTCAGGTGCTTTCCATCTGGTTCTAGATGTTGCTCTTTGTGAATTTGACTCTACTTTCATGCAAAGGAGCTCCTCCACCATCCCGGCGACATACCGAACAGCTGCCTTCACCCCCACTGTTTCTTGCCATGTGTGCGTCCATTTCTCCCGCCCAAAGAGACCAAGCACCACAAATCAAGAAAGCTTTCTGATCCTTTGAGCAAACCTTCCCAATTAGCAAATCTGCCATCCATGTAAGCGGATGCCGATCTGGTAGCTTAACACCCTTCATCTCTCTTAAGGCTCACCAGAATCTTTGGCAAAAGTGCATTTTATCATGACAGGATACATATCCACCTCCTCATGGTCGCAATCCCCACATAAACTTTCCTTTGCAATGTGCCTTTTGCTCGGCTTTAGACAACATAAAGTTGTTTATCACCCTCCATTAGAAAATACGGACCTTTGGCGGAATTTTCAGCTTCCATAACGACTTCCACCATTCATTGGATAACGAAGCACTCGAGCCAACGTTCTGTTGACTCTCCTCTTTCTTCTGTTCTTCTTTCAGCAACCGGTATGCTGATCGAACTGAATACTGTCCATGTGGCTCAGGCGCCCAAGCAACCAGGTCCTCTTGTAAGCAGTATCCCGGCTTGATCTTGAGAATTTCCTCTACATCAAATGGAACAAAGGGGTCACACACCAGCTACTCATTCCATACTCTCATGACGAGTATAAATAGATCGTTTAAAGTCATCGCTTGAGCTTAGGTAATCTGACCCTTGGCTTCATTGATTGAATACACGGAATCCAATTGGCCTCCCACACATTGATCAACCCCTTAGTAAGAACTCCCCTTCCATGTAGCATTGCCTTCTAGGTTTCCGAACTTCATTCTTTCCCTTTTATAGCAGTTAGAAAATCTCCCTGAGGGAAATACTGCCCTTTGATTAGGCGAGAGCACAATGTATCTGGTCTGTTTGAGCATTTTGGTTAGCCATTGTAAGCTTCATCCCATTAGATCATCAAATAGATGAGACCCCCAAAGGTATGAATTGTTTTGGTGATTGTATATGACAACTATGTATCTAACCATTTGTGGTTGCAGCTATCTCCTACATCATGTCCACACTTGGTGATTGGCTCTTCGACGTTTACGACTCTGTGCTCAAAATGAAGATCTCTTGGAGTTTCCACAAGGTTAAGGACTACTTAGAGAGTCATAGGAAAGCCGGTACTATCAAGAGGGCACAAGTCGCATATCTTCGAGCATTACAAGTACTAGAGTAATCATATGGTCTATGTGTCACAATTCCCTGGTTACTCATTGCTCAAGTCGAAGACCAAAGATCAAGACAAGCGGGAACGACAAATGCTTTCAATTCCAATTCGAATGTTGTATTCCTGCAGTCACTGTATGATACGGTGAGGTCACCGTAGGTTACGGTGAGTCAACTGGTCAGCAGACCAGGAAACTGTTTGTCTCTGGATTCAGGTATGAATAGTCATCATATGCTACGGTGGTGTCACCACATGTTATGGTGCCTTAAATCAGAGAGGCAACAGTTTGACATGTTCTCTGGAATCTCAATAGCTCAAGCCACCGTATATTACGGTGAGGTCATCGTATGTTACGGTGATACATCTGAGATTCAATCCAGAGAAGAGGCTTTCTAGACCAGCACAAATGGAAGCCATCGTAAGATACGGTGTGCAGTCACCGTAAGTTATGGTGAGCAGAGAGATGATGTCCAGAGAGGTGTTGTTCTGGACTGAGCTTCGTTGTAGCCACCGTATGTTACGGTGAGGGCCAACGCATGTTACGGTGAGCACTGCAGATTCCAATGGCTAGCTCTGGATTTGAATTCCTAGACTCACCGTATGTTACGGTGACCCCTCAGTGTATGTTACGGTGACCACGATTCTAAACAATTTTCGACCGACCTTTATGTATGGGCTACCTACCTATATATATATCCTTGGTGTGACCTCTTGGGACTTGCTCTTGGCCATTTTCACCACCAGAGAGAAACATCTAGTGCCAAGGGTCGTGAGAAGAAGACATTCCATTGAAGATCAAGACCATTCGTTGAAGATTGAAGCTAACACTTGAGCAATCGGGGAGTGACAAGATCATCAAGGTTCTCTAGGCTTGGAGGCCCGATAGGGAGCAGCTTGTGTTGTTACTCTTGGCTATCGGAGTAGCCTAGACCGGTAGGCGTCGGTGTTGAGCTTCCAATCGATTGTGGAATGCCCCACACGTTTGTACCAATGGCTTGATCCCTCTGGTAGAATTGGGAATCACTAGTGAGCGCTTGGGTCCCTTCCTTTGAGTTGGACTCGCCTACGGAAGGGGAGTGCCATTTGATGGTAGTGGGGGACGCCCGTGTGTCGACGGAAGGAGACTGACCTAGTGGGTGTCACGCGTGTTGATGCGAGATGATCACACACCAAGCCCAGGAGCCCTGCACGCCAAGCCCGGACTGCACTAGATTTGAACCAAGGCGTGCCGGTCAATTTGACCTGTAAATTGACAAGGAAATAGCAAACCGTCAAATTCAAGAGTGTATCAGCTGGATTTCCGAATCACTCTTACGCGGGGTATCGGCAAGGCCCTGCCGATACAGAAGACGACAAAAGATCGGGTATGATGAACGTGTAACAAAAGCGATCTACAGGGGATCCGCAATGAGCTGCCGATGCCGATAAACAACTAGACGGCTAGACCTAAAGCCGACACATGCCAGGTAACAGTGTGCAAACCCACGAATGTATGGATTTGGAGAAAGCTAAGCTTATGATCAAATCTAATTGACTTTACAAGATTTATCGTGAAAAAGAAGGAGCTTACAGCCGATTAAACAGATCACTAAGCTGGGTAGTTTGTGAATGAATCTAAACAAAAAAACAGCGATGCACCCGAGATCGAAGCTTAGATAAATTTGATAAATTTTGAATAGATCTGAATGAAGCCACAACGATGCGCCCGGAAGCTAAAGCTCAGATTTACTCGGTAAACGAAGACTTACCAGCAAACCAAGTCGCTCGAATGTAAGGCGTCCTTGATCAGCTTGAAAGAACTCGCGGAAAGAAAAGGATGGCGAAGCCGCTGACGAGAAAGTAAATTGCAAGTAGAGTAAATTTGTGTTTGTTGGATGTGTATCAATCTTTACAATAGCCAGGGGGCTAATATTTATACCCCAAGCTAACACAATACTAACCGATCACGGCAAAGCACGATTCTATCTTAAGGAATAAAAACTATTCTAAAAATAAGATAACTCTTGCCATACCCAAGCCGACATATCTGGTCAACTTCCTCTTCTTTGGTCAGCAATATCTTTGACCGTGGCACACGATCATCTCCCCAAATCCACCGATCGTACGACGCAGAACCTTTTCTCCTTTGCGACACTCTTTCTTGACATGTGCTAAAATCTGGTGTCAACACATGCCCCCAATTTCAGAGTAAAAATGTCCTTTTTACTTTGAAATTAAGCCTTGTCATGATTACGCTGCCGAACAGTCTTTTCATTTACTGCCGTCTCATTTCCTGTGTGGGTAGTGAATGAAAATCTCTTCTTTGCCCTCAACTCTTCACCTTCTCGTCCGCACAACGGGAATTTGCCGATCCACCTTTCGTCTTTTTACCCATATGTCCATCGATTAGACCCAGGAGTAAAGGCTGTACCGGCGCACGCAACCGATTCATCTCCCCAATTTTGGGCTATAAATTAACCCAAGCCGAGGCGCTGGCTGGCACCGGTCCCTCGGTCAACGGCCCAGATCCTGGCACACGCCGTCGCTTTCGGAGATGCAGGGCGTGCCACCTGATCTATACCCG
The DNA here is from genome assembly GCF_016808335.1 of Panicum virgatum. Taxonomy (NCBI): domain Eukaryota; kingdom Viridiplantae; phylum Streptophyta; class Magnoliopsida; order Poales; family Poaceae; genus Panicum; species Panicum virgatum. Next base: position 7,081,572 of record NC_053145.1, read on the forward strand.
ATCAGGAGGGTGCGAACGTGCCTTTGATGATTTACCTACAAGCACAAATACGTGTAAACATTAGTCCGAGCCGTGGTCGGCTCCCCAGGACGACTCTTGCATCGGCTTTAAAGAGCCGGTCGAGTCCCGGTGTCAGATTGGATCTGCATATCCAGATGGTAATGGATAAAGCAAATAACTGCAAAAACTGCTTCAATTAAATCTAACTAATCTAATCCACGACGGTAAAAGCTTCACTGCTAGATTGGAACATCCTACACGTAGTTAGGCCTAACGAGCATAAAAGATAACCGAACCTTGACCAGAAAAGAGGCCTAAGAACAAGTGAAAGCCGATTCCTGGATCAATCCCGATTAAGATCAAGGCAAAGCATCTAATACGTCGCCGGATCATCCAACCCGTTTGCAAGGCCTAAACTAGCAGATATTACGCCAATTCTTAAGAATAAGAACCAACCATAACAGATTAGATCTACTAGATAAAAAAGGAGCAGAGTGTCATCTCTACGCGACTAATTCCATACAACGAGAATTAGTATAAGATTAAAACATGATCGCGCAGAGATGACATGATGTTCGTAGATGATAAGTAACAAAAGCACGATGAATCTACTAAAAATCATGCTACGAAAATTAGGCTAACTAGTACTACTCGCCATTAAAAACACTTCAGTACGAGTAATACCAAGGTAAAAGCAAGAACAACGCTGCCCTGATCGCAAGAAGCGATCAGGGTAGCATGGCGCTTACTTGGATGAAACCCTAGAATTAGGGGTGGCAGTGCGCCGAGAGTTGTTGTTTGCAAAACGTGATGACGTTCTTCCTTGACAAATGTATAGAGTACATATTTATAGTCCGGAGACTTGGACAACAATCTAAACTAATGTGTCCATATCGGACTCTATCTCTAACTCAAACTGAACTAAATCTAAAGATACATGGCCCACATGGCCCACATGGCCCAAATGCTCACGCAGGAGCCGATTCGTAAGCCTCCTTTAATTTCTTCATTAAGCCCAACTCACTCGCGGCCCATTAATTAACCTGTTAATTTATGGCGATAACACATGCCCCCTGGTTTTGGCAATGATAATTCCAAAACCACTTCGTCGCTTCATCTTCCCGTTGATGCTCATTAAAACGCACTATAACCACCATGGAAGACGCAACTTCTCTGCAACTGGCTGCTCGTGGAATGTGAAAGTGCCGATTCATATTCCATTTTTTTCTTATTCAATCTTACCCTGAACTGACTCCTTTCGCCACAAATTCATCTTCCCTCAGCCAACAGTGCAGAAAACCCCAACTTCCTGTAGCCATGGCAATCTTCTCCTCCTCTGGCTCCAACTCAATCGGCTCTCCTCTATCCCCCTCTTCCTCGAGTTCCTCTGCCTCTTCCCTCAACCCCATCTCCGAGAGCCGGGAACCGACGCCGGAGTATGATCCGACGACGGCGCACGAGGTACTCGCTCGTCTGTATTAGGACGCAGAGGAGTTCAACTTCGAAGTCGTCTCCGAGGACGACGAACCCAAGACTGACGACGAAGACCTCCGGCTCCTGTTCCAGGAAGAGCCGGAGGAGAACAGCGACGATTGCTTCTCCTGGGACGGAGCCGACTGCTCCTCGGAAGAAGAAATCGACTCCTCCTTTGTTGAGGAGAACCCGATGGCCGAAAGGGCCTTCCGGTTCCTTGGCTCCTCCGAGGAGGAAAGCAAGGAAAATAGTGATGGCGGCGGCGGCGGCTGGAGAGGTGACGACGAAGCCAGCAACGGCAGCAGCGCCGACGAGAGCAGCGGCAGCGACGACGACGGCGACGACAGCAGTGGCAGAGATGTGCCGGCGCGAAGCCCCAAGAGCCGTAGGCATTAGGCACCTACAGGTGGTAGGAAGTACTGTAGGAGTAGTACTGTAGCATAGATTGAGCCGAAGGATTCGTTCCTTTGTCAAATCGGCTCTTTCCCTTGTAAAGACTTTACCTTTAATGAATAAAGTCTCTCATCTCTTAGTTTCTTGCTCAGACAACCCTCCAAAAGCCGATGGCACCACATCGGGCTTTACCAATAACCAAGAGCCGACATAATTCAAAATTGGAAGCAACCAGTATAAGAACAGAACATCACCTCCACTTTGAACCCAACTCGAAACAGATATTCCAAATCCGAGCGCAATTCGAGAATCTCGCTTCATAAGTTTGAACGAAAACTCACAGCATCCAAAACTTGAACCAGAGCCCGCAAAACAACCAAACCCTAAGTTAGCAGATCTGAACCATGGCGGACTCTGAAGCTCAAACAGCGAGATCTCCAAATATCGATACGGCAATCTTCGGCCTGAAGGTAATATTCAGCCCATCCTTTCAACTTTTTCCAGCTCATCAATCCTCCGATTAAATTAAGCTCTGAAACATAACACCATATACAAATTTCTGAATTTTTGAAACTCCAGGCTTCAGACATCCTTTTGCCGCATCCTTCCAATCTCAACTCATTTTGCCTTGGTCCATGAGCTTATGAAAATCCCACGGATCTGATCTCCTGTGAGGCGAATAGAATCCCTTTCATGAGTGAAGACATCAATTTAAATTCCTGGGCCGACTGCTTAAGAGCCTGGCCTAATACACCTGAAGGCTGGATAACATGGTATAGCAGAGTAGCAAAAACCTATATACCCTTGTGGCCAGAACTGAACATAGTTGATGCACTCAGTCTATCATTATCCCCCCTAGATAAAGATGAAAACCTTCTGAAGACCATCGGCTATTTCTGGTCTGACGCTCTGAACTGTTTCCTCTTTGGTCATGGACCCATGACCCCTACTCTGCTAGATGTTACCATGATTACTGGCCTAGACATTAGGTCCCCTGATCCTGCAGCTCACAGAATGGTAGAAGTCCCCTTCAAACTTTCATCTAAAACAGACTGCACAAACTGGAGCACTTACATGAACCAGCACATGAAAACGAAAGGTCCAGCAGGTAAAAAGGAACACACAGCCTTTCTAAATCTTTGGTTAGAATATTTCATCTTCTGTGGTCCTTCCTTAGCCCCAACCAAGAATTATCTTCCTTTGGCTTACCATCTGGCCCATGGCAACCGCACCAGCCTAGGCAAGTTTTTCCTCGGAGAAACATACAGATGTCTCCATTTGATAACAACTAGCTTGCTCAGCCAAAGGAAACTCAGAACTGGAGGCCCTTGGTGGTTCATCCAGTTATGGGCACAACTCTACTTCCAGCACCAGATTCCAAACTTTCAAAGCCTAGCCAAGAATTCCTTCCCTGATGAGAATGGCAAGCCAATTAGATGCACCAGCTATGGCCAAGCCCTATTCAGCCTCCCTGGCAGTAAACTAAACTCAACAGATGCAGCAAAATGGTTTAGAGTTTTCTACAAAGGCCTAGAGAATCCCCTCTACTTTTCATTCACTGAATCTGAAGCCTTTGAGAACCCAACTACCTTTAGGCTGGATAGCTTTGCCGATGACAACAGCACTCGACATCTATATTCTCTAATGATCCGACCCGGCTTCCTTCCTGTCGGCATAAGCACTTCCAACAGAATCATCAAACCAGGTTATGAAACCTATCAACCAGTCATAGCAGCTCGGCAATTCGGCCTAGGACAAGTCCCTCCCCACTTCCATATTCACCACTTGGTGGAGAGTAGAGCCGATCTACCTGACGGTCTTACCAGTTCAAGATGCTACAACATGTTTGACAATCTCCACATTCCAATACCAGCTGATCTATCCTTTACTCCCTCGTCAGCTGGCTGTAACACATGGTGGGGAATGTGGAAAACTCATGTATTCAGAAGAGCTTTAGGCCCTCTACTGCAATAAATTGATCCTGAATATACAATCCCCAAGGCTAACATACTGGATCCATGCACCTATTCTTTCTAAGCCTTCTATTGCTTTACTTGGCTAACCTTGCTCACCTTGTTTACAACAACAAGATGGTCCAGAACCCATGACCAGTAACGGGGAGCCATTCCACTTTCTCCCAACCGCCCCTGATGTTCTATTTTGCAAGGGATCACCGCCAATGAAGAAAGTGATAATGATTGTTCAGCCAGACTCACCCCAGTCGGCCTCTAAGCAGAGACAAATCTCTGAAAGTGCTGCCCCCGAGTCCCAACTAAGAAAAGGAAGATCTTCACACGATGAATCTTCAAGAAGATAGCACAGCCTCCCTCAGATCGATCAGAATCCAATACCAACCAGGTAATTCACTCTCCAAAACTTTTTCTGAAAAATTCCTTTCTTATGCACATGTACTCTGGTTGATTGTAATCCTTCCTCCAGGACACAGCTGAAAACATCCTTAGCACTGGAAGCCCATCACAACAGAGAACCGTCGTTCATGAAGTCGATACTGGAACAACTGAAGTCCAAGAACAGCGAGAACCACCCATCATCCCTGCAGAAATTCGCAGTGAAAAAACTGCAACAGCCGATGTCGCTGCTGTTGCTCCAACTGAGCCGATCACACCCGGACCGACCATCGCTTCTTCCTCACAACAGGTAACACCGCATGAGCCGATTCTAAATCAGCCGATAATTCTGTTGATATACCTTGCTCCCAAAACTAACTCTGATATCTCCACAGGGCTTCAATATTTCAGATTTGCTCTCCTTTGACCCGGCATCAATGGGTCTGATCGCCCTTGGAGCGAAGGTACCACCACCACAGCAGCCGATTGACCTCGCGGGTTAGCTTCAACACATCAAAAATCTGCTATCTGCTCCAATCAATATCCTGGTCGATGACTCCAGCAAAATACAGAAAATCCTCGAGCAGATAGAATCCCAACTCCCAGAGTCACTTCGGGTCAAGCTCTGGCCAGCCGGCCATCTTCCCTTCTTTCGGGTAGAAGTGAAAGCAGCACAATAGAGGATAGAACTAAGGCATTCTCAAATTCCTCTGAAAACCGACATCGCTGAAAAGTGCAAGATGCTAAACCAGAAGAAGGCAACTCTGGATGCCAAAGCCGATATCTCAGCGAGTACAAGGCGACTCAGCCTCCTGGAGAAAGAACTGGCAGAACTCAAAGAAAAAGTCCGCACCACACAGAGGCTGATCCAAGAGGAGAAAGCCTCGATTGCAAACTCCAAGCAAGAAGCCCAAGAAATAACCGAGCAAATACGGGCAGAGTTTATAAAAATCAACACCTTGAGTCAACAGATAGTAACGGGCGATGACAAAGATGACGAATCAGTCATAGCAAGAGCCGACGCCATACGCGCAGAAGCCATCCATGCCAAAGAAGGATTCCTGAACTAGTAGAATAATTCAGAAAATATTTAGTGTTGCCTGTTAAACTGAAACTCGTATTTATTAAAAACATCTTAAGTCGATGGTTACACATCAGCTGCCTTGCTTCTCATATAATTTTTACTTGCTGGCCAACTCAACGTGTTGGCCTTTCTCACTTTTGCTCTTTTTTTTTAACTGGCCAACTCAACGTGTTGGCCTATCTCATTTTTGCTTTTTTTTAACTGGCCAACTCAACGTGTTGGCCTTTTATAATGCAGCCAGATGAGTATCATCGGCTCTTGTTAGTCGCCTTCCCACATGCTCGGAAAATATTTCTTCAGGTGTTGGCCATTAACGGCTACAGGAAACTTGACACCATCTAATTCTTCAAGCATGTACGCATTTCCAGGCAGGACCTGATCAACCTTGTACGGTCCATGCCAAGTAGGAGACCACTTACCATACTTCCTGTCTTTAGTTCCCAATGGTAGCACTGCCTCCCAAACTAGGTCTCCAACCTGGAATTCTTTCGGCTTGACCTTTTTGTTGTATGCACGAGCAACTTTAGCCTTGTTTTCCTTGATCTTCTCGAGTGACCAAAGTCTTAACTCTATAAGATCCTCCACATTATCGCTCATCAAGGCTGCATACTCTTCAGCCGATAGATCATTCTGAAACTCAACACGCCTTGATCCGGCCGTGATCTCCCATGGCAACACAGCGTCTTGACCGTAGACCAGATGGTATGGTGACGTCTTGATGGATCCGTGACACGAAATACAATATGCCCACAAAGCCTTTGACAACACCTCATGCCAGCGCCTAGGATATTCATCGGTCTTCCTTTTGATCAGCTTGATAAGGCTCTGGTTGGATGCTTCAGCCTGTCCATTAGCCTGGGCATAATACAGGGATGATCTGATTAGCTTGAATCCCGTGTCATCGGCAAACTTTCTAAATTCCTCCGATATAAAGACCGATCCTCCATCGGTCGTAATGGTCTGAGGAATCCCAAACCTATGAATGATGTGCTCTTTAACGAAACTGATCACATCTTTCTATGCCACCGACCTCATGGGTACCGCCTCCACCCATTTCGTGAAATAATCCGTGACAGACAACACCCATTGGTGACCTTTGCTAGATGGCGGGTTAATCTGGCCAATCATATCCATGGCCCAACCCCTGAATGGCCATGGCTTAATGATAGGATTCATTACTGATGCCGACACCATCTGAATCTTGCCGAATCTCTGACATGCCTGACATCCATTGTAATATTTAAAGCAATCCTCAAGCATGGCAGGCCAATAATAACCCGATCGTCTAATCAGCCATTTCATCTTATGAGCCGATTGATGAGTACCGCAGGCTCCTTCATAAACCTCATGCAAGAGCCGATTCAACTCTGAAGGCCCCGAACATTTAAGCAGCAGTCCTTCCAAAGTCCTGTAGAACATGTCGTCCCTTATCAGAACATACTTTATAGCTTTGAGTCTTATCCTTCTGGGTGCCCCCTGAGCCGAATCCTTCAAATAATTGAAGATATCGGCTCTCCAGTCTCCAGGTTCTAGAAACTGAACCTCTACATCAACCCCATCGGCTGTTTCCTTGTATCCGGAAGCCATCTGTGCCAAGTCATTGACTTCACTGTTCAAAGTCCTTCGTATCCAGTGAAAATTAATGTACCTGAATTGTGACATCAACTCACGGCACTACATCCATATCGGAAAAAGAAGCTCGCTCTCACATTTATATTCTTCCGTGAGCTGAGAAATCACCAGTTTCAAATCCCCAAATATTTCCACTACTTCTAAACCAGCTTCCAGGAGTAATTCCATCCCCTTGCGAACAGCCTCATACTCTACTAAATTATTGGTGCACGGAGTAGCCATCCTGATGGAAAAAGAATAAGTCGCCCCACGAGGCGATACCAAAAGAATTCCTACGTCGCACCCATCATCACAAGCCGATCCGTCGAAAAACATGGCCTAGGCACATACAAAAAGTGCAGAGACGTCAGTGTTGACCATGTCTGCAATGAGATCCGCCAGTGCCTGTCCCTTGACTGCCTTTGCAGGTTGATATTGGATATCGAATTCTGACAACGCAAACATCCATTTTCCTAATAGGCCTATTAGAATAGGAGCCGACAGCATATGCTTGATGACATCCGATTTACATATGACGATCGTTTCCGCCGAGAGCAAAATATGTCGAAGCTTTGTACATGTAAAGAATAAACAAAGGCAAAGCTTTTCAATCTCAGGATACCTGGTCTCGGCGTCCAACATGCGCCTGCTGAGGTAGAAGACAACCCTCTCCTGATCATCATGTTTCTGAATCAGAACCGAGGCGATGGAAGTGTCACCCACAGACAGGTACACGTAGAAAGGCCTGTCCTATTGAGGCAGAACCAATACTGGAGGCTTCGACAAATATTCCTTGATTTCATCAAGAGCCTGCTGCTGTTCTGCCGCCCCTAGTGAAACTCATCCTCGTATTTGATCTTCACCAGACCCATGAACGACTCGATACGTCCAGACAGATTGGAGATAAATCGTCTGACAAAGTTGATTTTGCCAATGAGCTTCTGTAACTCCTTCTTCGTAGTAGGCAGCTTCATCGTCTTTACCGCTTCTTGACTCTTCAAGCCGATTTCGATTCCTCGCTCATGTACCAGGAATCCTAAGAACTGACCGGCCGATACGCCAAAGGCACATTTCTTCGGGTTCATTTTGAGCCCAAACTTCCGAGTCCGCTCCAAAACCTTACACAAATCTTCCAGATGCCCCCCAACCGATGTAGACTTGACCACGACATCATCAATGTAGATTTCTACCAGCTTGCTAATGAGATCATGAAAAATGTAATTCACGGCGCGTTGATACGTTGCGCCGGCATTTTTCAATCCAAAGGTCATAACCAAGTACTCGAACAAGCCGACCGCGCCTGGTACTCTGAACGCGGTCTTGCATATATCCTCTAGGGCCATAAAGATCTAGTTGTAGCCGGCGTTACCATCCATTAAGCTCAGCATTTTGTGACCGACAGCGGTGTTGATCAATGTTTCTGCCATGGGCATCGGATATTCGTCCTTTGGCGTCGCTCTGTTGAGGTCTCTGAAATCCACGCAGACTCTCCATCGGCCATCCTTCTTCTGTACAGGGACCACACTAGAGATCCATTCTGCATACCTACATGGCCTGATGAACCCCGCGTCCAACATCTTTTGCACCTCTTTCTTGACCTCCTCCAGGACTTCAGCCTTCATCTACCTTGCTCGTTGTTCAAACGACCGAAATCCTTTCTTAAGTGGGAGCCGATGTTCGACGATGCTTCTATCCAGACCAGGCATTTCAATATAATCCCATGCAAAATAATCCCGGTATTCCCTCAATAGTGCTATCATTGGCTCACGCAGGCTTGGGTCTAGCGTCTTGCTGATAAATGTTGGTCGCGGCTTTCCCCGGGACCGATATCAATTTCCTCCAAATCATCATCTGATGTAAACCCGTGCCCCAACTTGCCGTAGCCTGTAAAATCGACTGTGGATGCAGGCGACTCGTCATCCTCTGCCACATCGACAGCAAACACGGGGAGATGACAAAAGAAAATTTTCGGCCGACCGCACGGGCCGGCCGTCTGTATATTACCCCTCGAAACTGAATGCTCATTAACTAACCAACTGCCAGAGCAGGCTAAAGTCTGTCCGCAATGTAACAGTTTTTTGTCGCTGGGACCGGCCTCTCTAAACCTGCTAGGCTCCGTAGCGTGCCAGGATGTATTTATTGTATGAGGCCACTGGATAAGACCAGTCTCAATCCATTTTTTGTCGCTTCGATCTGTTCACAATCTTCTAGCGCGATCCCTGAGATCGGCTCTTGCCCTTCCGCATCCCAGGCGTTCATGTCTGCGAGGGAAACCTTGCTGGAGTCATCTGCATGGACCACCTCCACTTCATCGACATCCCATTGGACCAAACAAAGGTGCATCATGGAAGGAACACAACAATTGGCGTGAATCCAATCCCTCCCAAGCAGCACTGTGTACGTACTCTTACTGTTGACGATGAAGAACGAGGTTGGGACGGTCTTGCGGCCAACTGTCAACTCCACATTGAGGACGCCCTGTGCCTCCGACGGCTGGCCGTTGAAATCATTGAGCATCACGTTGGTCTTGATAAGATCAGCAGCAGAACGACCCAATCGGCGCAGTACTGAGTACGGCATTAGATTGACCGCGGCGCCAGTGTCGACCAACATCCTGTTCACAGGCTTGCTGTCGATGAGGCCCTTGAGATATAATCCCTTCAGGTGCTTGTAGCTTTTCTCCTTGGGCTTCTCGAAGATGATCGGCTGTGGGCCAAGATCCAGCTGCGCGACGGCCAATTCCTCCGGTTGGGGCACCCGAAACTCCGACGGGAGCACGAACACCATATTCACATCAGCCGATGGCTTTTCATCAGCTCTTGGCTGCTTGGGGTGCCACTCCCTTCTTACGCAGCTCCTTTCCACCCTTCGCGGGTGCCTGACTTGCTCCGCGAGATCCGGACGCGCTTTCCTCAGCACATCGAGGTACCTTGCTTCTGCCTCCTCGAGATTGCATAAGCGCTGCACTCTGCGCTTCTGTGAGCGGCTGAGCCTGTCAGGACACCATCGTGGACGATGATACTTATCTTCCCCTTCTAGCGCTCAATATGGTCGTCGTGACGTGGTTTGGGCCCCAAGCGCTGGAACACCGATGTCTCGCCTGGCTGGCGTCCCCGAAGCCTGCACTCCAAGCAATCATCGATAGTAGGCAATCGGCTCATGCCGGAATTCCAACAGTACCAGAAGAATGGGCAATGCCAGTGGTCGCGTATAGCCTGGCGCCTCCCCAGCGTCCTCCCTGTGCGGTGCTCAAACTCCTCCTATTCCGATTCATATCGGCGGCGCAACTTGTACTGATACTGGTATTTTTCCAGAAGCCGATTGGAAACTGGGAGTTGATTGCGGATGTGACGCACTTGTTCTTCAGTAACATGTTCCTACTCTGGCTCATCTTCATCCTGGGGCCGTTTGCCAGAAGCGGCCTATTTCCTCTGCTCATCACAGCGGCGCATGGGTCCCGCCATATTAATCTGGAACGCCAAGTTCTGGCCCTTGAGTCTAAAATCCGACAGCTCCACCACGTTAGCTTGTGGGAATGGTTGACTGTCCACCTTCATCGTGTGTTGGGCCAGAATTAATCGGCCTTGCTCGATAGCCGATTGGATCTACCGACGCAGCTCCTTGCAGTCATTCATGGCATGGGTGAACGAGTGGTGCCACTTGTAGTACAGCCTCCCCTGCAGCTCTTACGTCGTTGGCAGCTTGTGATTCTCTGGGAGCTTCAACTGCTTTTCCTTGAGCAGTAAGTCGAATATGTGCTCTGCCTTGGCCACGTCAAAATCAAAGCCCTTCACAAGCCCCTTCTGTTTGACCCACTTGCACGGGACAAGGTTTGCCCCCCGGGTCCACTCAGCCACAGCCACTTCTTGTTCCCCGCTAGAATCATCAGAATCATCTGCTTGGGCCATATTCACATGGTGCTTGATTTTTTCCTGGTACAGCTCAGGGTGATAGTGTTCATACGTCGTGAGCTTTTGTACCATGTGCGCCAGAGAGGTGAGTTCCAACTGGAAAGCCAGATTCTTGATCGGCTTAGCGAGCCCCAGAACTGCCATATCGACTGCCTCTTTTTCTGTGATGCGCGATGAGTAGCATCGATTCTTAACCTCTCTGAAGCGCTGAACGTACTCTGACACACTTTCCCCTCGTTTTTGGTTGACTTGGGGCGAGGTCGGCAATCCCAGCTTCAGCAGCCTCTGAGTGATACTGGGTGTGGAACTGATCTTCCAGCTGCCTCCAAGTGCGGATCGAATCTGGGGCCAATGATGTGTACCATCCAAAGGCTGAGCCCGTGAGAGACTGACAGAAGAACCAGACCCTCAGAGGATCCAATACCGAAATCATCCCAAGCTGAGTTAGGTATTAGCTCACATGCTCGATGGAGCTGGCCCCTTCTAACCCGCTGAACTTGGTGAACTCCGGGAGCCGATACTTGGTTGGTAACGGGATCAAGTCGTATGCGCTTGGGTACGGCTTGGAATAGCCGATCGCCTTTCTCTAGGGCAGAATGCCGAACTGATCCCTTAGTATTGTGCTGATCTGATCCACACTAAGAACTCCTGGGGCCGAGGGCTCAGCACTCGGCCCGGTAGCGTACTTCGCTAGCCATGCCTGTTTCTCCGTATCTGCCCCTGAAGCTCCTGTAACCACCAGATGTCCCGCGCGCGTTAGACTGATGCTGTCAGGTATGTACATGCACGTGTAGCCGTGCGGGATTTCCTTAGGAGGCTCGTTCAGGAACTGGCCCTCCCCGGGATCACCGCCGATCTTGTAGACGACGTAGATCGGTGAAGCCTGCGGACCTGGATTTGTGAGCGAATATGATATTGGCGGCCTAGACTTAAGTGAGTTCTCTCCCCTGTGACTCCCCAGGATTAGTCCTGATGGGGAGTACTGGTTCTTGATCACCTCCTAGACGACACGATGTGCCACACGCTCGAGCTCATTCACCAGGCTTTCTGAGTGCCGATGAAGCGTGTGAGCCACCATGTAATTCATCTCCTGGCGCAGGGCTCTGGTGCGCTCCTCTGATGGTACGGACAAGTCAACGTTGTTGAGAGCGCCTTCCGGTGAGAACCCCTTCCACCTGATGTCGTGGTTGCGGGTCGAAAGAGCTGATGAGATCGGCTTCGAACTGAGCTTTGACCTCATCGTATTTCTGCTTGTGCTCGGGGGTCAGCTCTTCATACATGACAAGGTTGGTGACCGGCGCTTGGCTCTGAGGTCCAGTCATTCTGGCGGTGGACATTGTTGCTGATGAGGGTCATCCCACCGGGCGTGCCAGAATGTGTTGTCGGTCAAAACCCACCGGCGAGTAGTGACAGGAAACACGAGGAGCCGGGAGGCTACCGGGGCGCTGGTTGGCACCGGTCCCTCGGTCAACTGCCCAGATCCTGGCACACGCCATCACTTCCGGAGATGCAGGGCGTGCCACCTGACCTATACCCGATCAGGAGAGTGCGAACGTGCCTTTGACGATTTGCCTACAAGCACAAACACGTGTAAACATTAGTCTGATCCGTGGTCGGCACCCCGGGACGACTATTGCATCGACTTTAAAGAGCTGATCGAGTCCCGGTGTCAGATTGGATCTGCATATCCAGATGGAAATGGATAAAGCAAATAACTGCAAAAACTTCTTCAATTAAATCTAGCTAATCTAATCCACGACGGTAAAAGCTTCATTGCTAGATCGGAACATCCTACACGTAGTTAGGCCTAACAAGCATAAAAGATAACCGAACCTTGACTAGAAAAGAGGCCTAAGAACAAGCGAAAACCGATTCTCAGATCAATCCCTATTAAGATCAAGGAAAAGCATCTAATACGTCGCCGGATCATCAAACCCGTTTGCAAGGCCTAAACTAGCAGATATTACACCAATTCTTAAGTATAAGAACTAACCATAACAGATTAGATCTACTAGATAAAAAAGGAGCATAGTGTCATCTCTACGTGACTAATTCCATGCAACGAGAATTAGTATAAGATTAAAACATGATCGCGCTGAGATGACATGATATTCGTAGATGATAAGCAACAAAAGCACGATGAATCTACTAAAAACCATGCTACGAAAATCAGGATAACTAGTACTACTCGCCATCAAAAATGCTTCAGTACGAGCAATACCAAGGTAAAAGCAAGAACAACGCTGCCCTGATCGCAAGAAGCGATCAGGGCAGCATGGCACTTACTTGGACGAAACCCGAGAATTAGGGGTGGTGGTGCGCCGAGAGTTGTTGTTTGCAAAAATGTGATGACGTTCTTCCTTGACAAATGTCATAGAGTACATATTTATAGTCCGGAGACTTGGACAACAATCTAAACTAACATGTCCATATCGGACTATATCTCTAACTCAAACTGAACTAAATCTAAAGATACATGGCCCACATGGCCCAAACGCTCACGCAGGAGCCGATTCGTAAGCCTCCTTTAATTTCTTCATTAAGCCCAACTCACTCGCGGCCCATTAATTAACCTGTTAATTTATGGCGATAACAAGTCCCTCCATCGGCCAGAGCGTCCTTTGCCTTCTTCTTCCTCAAGCCCCAAAACCCTAGTCTCTTCTCCCTCCTCTGATCAAATGTCCAGCAACAAGCGCGCCGGCGAGGGATCTTCCGGCGCTCCTCCACCGCTCCGTCCCCTCCTCAGGTAAGACATTCATCTTTCTTGTCAATGCTCCATCTTAGATCTTCATCAGACCTTATCTCTGCAAAGACGTCGCCGTTGAGCTCCCCGCCAACTTCTAGACCCTGGACGAGGGTACCCAAGGCTACATCCGCGACCTCCTCCGCCAGCTTGCTGATGCCCGCCGTGACCTCGACCGGGCACAGACGAACTAGGTCATCGTCCGCAGTCAGCTCACCAATGCCGACACCAAAGCCCCAAGTAAGCTTTCTAGCCATGCCTCCTGTGGTGATCTTTTCCAAGTTTTCTGCTCTAATCTTTTCTTTTCCCAGACTTGGAGTCGCAGGTCCAGACCCTTCTAGATGCCGCCCAAGTCGCCATCGACTCGATGAACGCGAGGGGGAGCACCGTCGCCGCACGCCTCCGAAACGTCCCAGCCCGCGTCACAGAGGTCGCCGAGCACGGGGTCCATGCGGGCACTGCCAAGGCCATCTCCGTCGTCTCCACCATGTCCGGGGCGGACTACCGGCAGTGGGAGCCGGTCTTCCCCGAGTGGGGAGCGGCGAGGGAAGCCTTCGATGAGCTGGTTGACGACCTCAGCCTTCCTGCTGACACCATCGTTGCCAACGTGAGCTTGGAGGGGGTCGTCAGCAACCACTTCGGAGCAGAGTCAGATTAGGTTGTAGCATGTTACAGCCTATCTGGCTCTTTTGGAAATATAATTAATGGACTGGCTTCCTCCCCCTTTCTTCTGTTCTTTGTCTTCACTGTGCTTTATGTTAATTTTTGTCTTGCAATAATTGTGCTGAACAAACTAACACACCTTCGAGACCCAAAATCGAACAGAAAATGCAAACCAAATCCAAACCATATGTTCCAGATTTGATTTTTGGACCTAAGGGCGATATGTGTCATATCGGCCATGAAAACATTCGAACGCATTATGATACGATCAAGTCTTTTCTTATTTTTGTGCTAAAGGCGATACACTTTCTGTATCGGCTATTTCAAAACCAACCGATCTCCTCACGCAATCGGCTATGCATCTACCCACACACTTGAGTAATATTTTTTCAAATATTTGCCATTACGTGCGCTGAAAAACTCCACTCCTTCCATTGTCTACGCATTCCCAGGAACACATCTGCTAATTTTGTATGGCCCTTCCCATGTTGAAGACCACTTGCCGAATTTGGGATCTTTTGTTCCTATCGGCAAGACCAGTTTCCATACCAAGTCTTCTTGGTCAAAAGATTTGGCTTTGACTTTCTTATCATACCATCGGCCCACTCTAGCTTTGTTAGCCTCGATATTGATGAGGGCGTTCAGCCGATGCCCAGCCAAATCTTCCAACTCATCCTTCATTAACGTGGTATAATCCCCGGCTGTTAACTGATACTGGAATGTAACCCGTCTAGAACCAAGCCGAGTCTCCCATGGAAGTACAGCTTCATGCCCATAAACTAATTGATATGGAGACACTTTAGTAGCCACGTGGCTAGATATTCTGTAGGCCCACAAAGCTTCATTAAGAGTCGTATGCCACTTCTTTGACTGTTCTTCAATTTTCCGCTTAATCAACTTAATGATCCCCTTATTGGAAGCTTCTGCCTGACTATTGGCTTGGATATAATATGGAGAAGAATTCAACAATTTAATTCCCATACTTGCAGCAAACTTTCCAAACTCCTCTGAAATAAACATACTGCCTTGATCGGTCGTAATAGTCTGCGGAGTACCAAACCGATAAACAATATGTTCCTTCACAAATTCAATCATCTGTTTGGATGTCACAGTCTTCAGAGGAATCGCTTCAACCCATTTGGTGAAATAATCTTCTGCTACTAGTATGAACTTGTGATTCTTGCTGGATGGTGGATAAATCTGTCCAATTAAATCAATTTCCCATCCTCTGAACGGCCACGGCTTAATAATAGGATTCATAGCTGATGCCGGTGCCCTCTGCATATTTCTAAATTTCTGACACCCTCGACAACCCTTATAATAAGTGAAGCAATCTTCTAACATGGTTGGCCAAAAGTATCCATTTCTCCTAATTACCCATTTCATTTTGTATGCCGATTGATGTGAACCATAGACACCCTCATGTATCTCTCCCATCAAGACCTTAGCTTCCTCTCTATCAAGGCATCTGAGTAGAACTCCATCAATCATCCGATAATGCAATTCTCCTTCAAGCAACACATACTTAGTTGCCTGAAATCTGATCCTTTGGCTTACTTTCTTAGAGGGATTTTTCCAAATACTCCACAATTTCTCTCCTCCAATCATCAGCAGGTAGATCCAATGTCCTCACACCCTCCATCGGTCGATAACCAGAAGCGTGTTGTGCCAACCGATTAGCATCACCATTATAAAGCTTGGGTACATGTTCTATGGTTACCTTTTTGAATTCTTTCAATAATCGGCAACACTCTTCATGATAGACCCGCAGGATATCATCTTTACATTCATATATGCCGATCAACTGATTAACCACCAATATGGAATCTCCAAATATTTCAATTGCATCAGCTCCGATTTCTTGCAGCAGCCGAATTCCCTTAAGCAGAGCCTGGTACTCAGCCTGATTGTTGGTAGCAGTAGCTTCTATTGGAAAAGACAACTCAAACGTTGCCCCCCGAGGCGACACCAATATAATGCCAATACCTGATCCAACTCCACATGATGAACCATCAAAGAATAATGTCCATGGAACTAGATCAACAACTCCTAATTCTGGTCCACAATACTGAACAACAAAATCGGCCATGAGTTGCCCCTTAACTGCTTTAGCCGATTCGTATCTCAGATTAAACTCAGACAAGGCCAGAATTCATTTTCTAATTCTCCCACTCAAAATTGGCAACGAGAGCATGTATTTAATAACATCATCTTTGCTTACCACAACACACTCAACCGATAACAGATAATGTCTAAGCTTGGTACAAAAAAAGTATAAGCAGAGACATAATCTTTCAACATGAGAATACCTGGTTTCAGCATCCAAGAGTCTTCTACTGACAAAATATATTACGCTCCCTTTTCCTTCAAACTCTTGAATAAGGGCCGATCCGATAGCATGCTCATCAGCCGATAAATATAATTTAAACAGCTTGTGCTTTTGCGGTGGAACCAACACGGGAGGCGATGTTAGATACTGCTTAATTTCATCCAACATCTTTTGTTGTGCTTATCCCCATACAAATTTTTGATCGGCCTTCAACTTCAATAGAGGACTGAACGGCTGTATTTTACCGGATAAATTAGCAATAAATCTCCGAATAAAATTAATCTTACCGATCAATGACTGAAGTTCAACTTTTATTTCTGGAGCCACTACTTTGTTAATGGCTGCAATGGATTTCTGACTAATTTCAATTCCCCTTTCATGAACTATAAACCCAAGGAACTGACCAGCCGACACACCAAATGCACACTTGTTAGGATTCATCTTTAACCCATGTTTTCTGGTACACTCCAAAGCTTTGTGTAGGTCGGCCAAATGTTCCTGATAACCTTTGGATTTCACCGCAGCATCATCAATATAAATCTCAACAATCTTGCCGATGATCTCATGGAAGATGTAGTTCATGGCCCTCTGGTATGTTGCTCCTGCGTTCTTCAACCCAAAAGTCATGACAATCCATTCGAACAAACCAACATGCCTTGGACACCTGAATGCAGTTTTATGAATGTCTTCCTCAGCCATGAATATCTGATTATATCTAGCATTCCCATCCATGAAACTGATCACTTTATATCCTGCAGCAGCATCTACCAACATATCGGTGACTGCCATTGGGTAACCATCCATTAGCGTAGCTTTGTTGAGATTTCTGAAGTCAATGCACACATGTAGCTTCCCATTTTTCTTGTATACAGGAACCACATTGGATATCCATTCAGCATATCTGCACTACCTGATGAACTTTGCTTCTATTAACTTCGTGATCTCGGCCTTTATATCTGGCAATATCTTAGGATTGCACCGCCTTGAACCTTGCTGATGTGTGCGATACCTAGGTTTGATAGGCAACCGATGTTCAACAATAGACCGATCCAAACCTGGCATCTCAAAATATTCCCAAGCAAAACAATCTTTGTATTCTTTCAACAACTTCATTAACTCTTGCTTATACTCAGGATCTAATTTAGCACTAATAAACATCGTTCTTGGTCTATCTCCATCTCCAATGTCTACTTCTTCCAATGCATCGGCCGACATGAACCCGTGCCTCAACTTCCCTTCATCTTCTAGGAACTCATCCATTAGGAACGGTTGGGAGAACCAACTGCTTGGATCGGTAGAAGCATAGAAGCTATGTTAACCGACGTAGCTGATGATTCTGATTGCTGCCCTTCATCAGCTTTTTGCTTGACACGTTAAACTTCTAACCTGACTCCTCTCCTGGGAGCCTCTCTCTTTTCCTCTTCCTCTAGTGCCTCTGTTTGGCGCAGCCTCTGAACTCGTCTCTTTTGTGATCTGGTCAAACCTCTTGGGCACCATCGAGGCCGATCAATGTTGTCATCAACATGCTCTCTCTCTGGGTCTCTGTGGTGTGGGTATTCATCTAGAACTTGAGCAGCAGCAGCCTGCTCAACTCGCTCATTGGCAGAAATCCTTCTTCCTGCAGGATCACATAGCATGGTCCTGCCCCCCAACCGATCATGCACTAAAACCCTGCTCCCCAGCCAATCATGTACGTAGATGCGTCTATCATCACCTCTCTCTCTCTCTCTAATGATCGGCCCTCGAGGCCTCTGGTCGAAACGGGGCTTCTTATGCGATCGGTCTTCACGATAGAAACCGTTGCACTCTGGACAATTATCCACTGTTGGCAGAGTCAACCCTTCTTCCCAACAGTACACAAAGAAAGGGCATCTCCAGTGTTCTTCATGCCATCCTGTAGACTCTTCTTTGTACTGTCTCCTTTCTTGATCACGTTGAAATTTGTTCAGCAACATCAGAGACGTGACCTTCTTCTTTGGAACCGCTGATTCCTTTTTCTGTTGTGGCTCTTTACCCTTGGCTTCATCGGCCGTTATTTGTGCTTTGGGATCAATAGCACCAGATTCCTTGGCTGATTGTGATGTGAGCATCTTCGTCTGTAATGCATTCCCCTTCTTTCCAACATCCACCATGTTTGCTGGAAACGGGTGCCCATCAATCTTCATCGGCTTTTTGGGTATCTCAAACTTGAGCCTACCCTGTTCTATAGCCGATTGTATCTGCTGATGAAACACTTTGCACTCATTGGTGTCATGAGACGTTGCATTGTGCCACTTGCAGTATTTGATATTCTTCAACTCTTGATCTGTCGGGATCTTGTGATATGGCTTGAACTTAATCTGCCCCTCTGACAGCAACAGGTCAAAGATGTTGTCAGCCTTAGTAATATCAAACCCATACTTCTCGGGTTCTTCGTTACCGAAAGGACATAAGATTGGCTTCTTATTGTTCTGAACCCATTCAGCCGATCCCGCCATCTGATCATCATTTGAGTCAGAAGTATCTGAGCAGTCAACGAAATTGACTTTCTTCTGAAAGTTGCTCCTCTTCTGCTCATATGATCTTGCCTCCCCTGTCATTCTGTTGGCCATCTGACTGATGTTGTAGAACTCCTGGGAAGCATACTTCTCCTTGATGCATGGCAGGAGTCCTTGGAAGACAACCTCTGCAAGCTGCTGATCAGATAGAACCAGACTAAAGCACCAGTTCTTAACAACTCTGAACCTCTGAATGAAGGCAACGACCGATTCATCATTCCTTTGCCTCAGGTTGGTCAAATCGGTCAGTTTCATCTCTTCTATACCAGAGTAGAAGAACTGATGGAACTGCTTCTCCAGATTGGCCCAGTATATGATGGAGTTGGCTGGCAATGTCGTGAACCACGTAAAGGCTGATCCAGACAAAGACATAGAAAATAAATGCACTTTTAATGCATCCTGCTGAGCCGCTTCTCCACACTATATGATGAATCTGTTGATGTGTTCCACAGTGGAGACTTCCCCCTGTCCAGAAAACTTGGTGAAATGTGGAAGCTTGTACTTGTGGGGCAATGGCAGTTGATCATAAGCAGCCGGATATGGTGTCCTGTACATCAGATTCTGCTGCTTTGGCTTCAAACCAAACTGATCTCTCATCACCTCAGCAATTTTGGATGACCAGTCGATCTGTTGACCATCAGCTGATGCTGCCTGTGGTGTAGGATAAGAGGCACTGCCGCTCAAAAGCTTCCACGATCGCCTGGAGTTCTGCCTTTTGTTCTTCTTTCAGCTTATCCTTGTCGATCGGGATCTGGTTATGCTCAGAAACCTCTGCCTTCCCTTCAGTTGACATCTTGATGTTTCTTGTCCCACCAGGCGTGCCAAAAGATGTGTTGACGCGAGATGATCACACACCAAACCCAGGAGCCATGTACGCCAAGCCCGGACTGTACTAGATTTGAACAAGGCAAGGAAACAGCAAACCGTCAAATTCAAGAGTGTATCAGCTGGATTTCCGAATCACTCTTACGCGAGGTATCGGCAAAGCCCCTGCCGATACAGAAGACGACAAAAGATCGGGTATGATGAACGTGTAACGAAAACGATCTACAGGGGATTGGCAATGAGCTGCCGATGCCGATAAGCAACTAGACGGCTAGACCAGAAGCCGACACATAACAGGTAACAATGTACAAACTCACGAATGTATAGATCTGGACAAAGCTAAGCTTATGATCAAATCTAATCGGCTTTACAAGATTTACCGTGAAAAAGAAGGAGCTTACAGCCAATTAAACAGATCACTAAGCTGGGTAGTTTGTGAATGAATCTAAACGAGAAAACAGCGATGCGCCCGAGATCAAAGCTTGGATAAATTCGATAAATTTTGAATAGATCTGAATGAAGCCACAGCGATGCGCCCGGAAGCTAAAGCTCAGATTTACTCGGTAAACGAAGAATTACCAGTAAACCAAGTCGCTCGAATGTGAGGCGTCCTTGATCAGCTTGAAAGAACTCGCGGAAAGAAAAGGATGGCAAAGCCGCTGACGAGAAAGTAAATTGCAAGTAGAGTAAATTTGTGTTTGTTGGATGTGTATCAATCTTTACAATAGCCAGGGGACTCATATTTATACCCCACGCTAACACAATCCTAGCCGATCACGGCAAAGCATGTTTCTATCTTAAGGAATAAAAACTATTCTAAAAATAAGATAACTCTTGCCAAACCGAAGCCGACATATCTGGTCAACTTCCTCTTCTTCGGTCAGCAAGATCTTTGACTGTGGCACACGATTATCTCCCTAAATCCACCGATCGTACGACGCAGAACATTTTCTTCTTTGCGACACTCTTCCTTGACACGTGCTAAAATCTGGTGTCAACAACGCGTTTCGTGACGGGACGGGTCGGGGCTTCAACAGAAGCGACCCAACGAGGATTAGGGGGAGGCTCCAACCTCTCGTTACCTTGGTAAAAAATCGGGAGTGCCTCTAACCTTCTTGCTTGTGCCTTTGCTTTTCTTTTCTTTGTACAAGAAGTGTTTTCACTTGCTTGGTTTTGAGTTTGTTTGTTTGTTCGGTTCTTGGGAGTGGAGACAAAGTCGAAAAGGTTTAAAATTACGATTCACCCCCCTCTCGGTCATCTTCTGATCCTTTCAGCCATTCCGGCGCAGCCGGCTACAAAGGTTTCTCAAAACCCTAATTTCCAATCTAGGTTCTAGTGCTGCTTAGATTCTAGTGGGGATCACATCCTGGTTTCTGCACGCGGATCACTGCTGTGACGGGACACTATTTATGTTTCTCTCTGGTTGATTTGCCATGGCGGCAACAGAAGGAGAAGATGGTGTGGCCGATCTACTTCACAACCTTTTGGACTACCGAAGGAGAAGTCCATGCACCACCTTTTGGAGCCTATTTAGCATGTTGCACCAAATTTTAGGAGTTGTTGCACAATACACCAATGTAAAGCATTGTTCTTCACATATTGCACCACTTTTTTATGAACCCTCTCGGACTTATTCGTACAGCTGTAGTATCTGTTCATGATATTGCACCACTTTTTAGTTTTGTTCAATACTACCCACCTGTTAGGGGACACAAGTCATATAAACAGAGCTGCCACATGAGCTACGATAGGGATTAGCAAATACACACACACACATATATAATATATATATATATATATATATATATATATATATATATATATGTATAATTATTATTGGGAGCCTAGGGCTTCCCAGTGAGCCCCAGCCAACCCATCCATTCACCTGGTTGCACCGGACCAGTTTCCACTGAGCCAGCCTCCAAACTGGGCTATATAACCCATCCAAATCCTGATCCCCCCTCTCTCCCCCCACCCTGCCCTGGCTGCCACCCACCCCCACCACCCCACCTTCCCCGCGGAGTATGGCCCGGGAGGGCGGCGCACAAACCCGCCGCCGCCAGGCCCTCCCTCATCATGTCCCAGACCTGCCGCCGCCTGAGCTTGATGGTGCAAGCCCAACGGAGGACAAGGAAGGCAGCGGCAGGGACCTTTTCTTCACTCGGCGGTTGGTGAAGGTCGAAGCGCAAGGTTCAGCCTGCGGCGGGGGCGCCCGGGCTGGTGGCTGGGGCTGCAGATTCGGCTTGGCTGGTTGCAGATCTAGCGTTCCCATGTCAGGATCCACAGCCCACACTCCTATAGCTGGCCGCCGGACAAGGCGCCGCATGCTGTAGGTGCTCGGTGGCTAGGGGAGGCGTGAGGAGCGCGGGTTGGGCCCGGCTCAGCGTCAAGTGGTGGAACGCTGTGCGGTGGTGGCGCCGCCCCTACAAACTGTCAGCGTGCGGGACCGGCGAGGTGGCTTGGGGTGCAGTCCCGCAAGCGGCGGGAGGACGCTGGCAGCCCAGTGGCCGAAACTATCCCGCACGAGCGCCACCGTGGAAGCCGCGCCAGCCTGTTCGGCGCCGCCTCCACCCCCACGGATGCGGCCCTGTCAGGTACAACAATCAGGGGCACCCTAACCTAGGGACTAAAACACCCTCAAAAGCGCAAAATGCGATTAGGCAATCAGGCCCACAGTGCCAGCCACCTCGTCAGACTCTACCGTCATGGCGAACTAAGGCAAGCCATCTTCCTCTGATCCGAAGGGGAAGAAGGACTACCCCACGGCGATCCTGGAGAGGAAGAAGTCGCCGAACCGTTCGGTGATCAACAGAGCCACCAATGATGACAACTTTGTCGTCGCTCTGCACCCGAATATCATGGAGAACCTCCAGCTCTTCTACAACATCCCGATCCTCTCTAGGTCCCAAAGAAGCCCAATCCGCACTTGGCCCACGACCCAACTCCGCGAATACAGCCCATCCGAGGCCCCCTCGAACCCGTGGAACAATCTCCGCCTCGCTCGAGGCCTCCCCGCTGAGGCCTCCAGCAGCACACTCCATCTCCGCCTCGCTCGAGGGTAGGAGACCAACCCTCGGAAAGCAGGCAAACTCCGCCTCGCTCGAGCCCTTCGCGGGGCCTCGGCTCGGGGGAAACTCCACCTCGCTCGAGGCCACCCTCGACGGACGGAACAGCAACCCATCTGCTCACCCACCCTACTGACAGGGGCATTTAATGCCAACCACTCCGTCGCGGAGTGCGGGGGTCAGACGGCGTCAGGCCGCCATGCCGCACAGCGGGTGTGATCGGAGTCCCGTCAGTCAACTCCGGCCACTATGCCGCTGTTCCTGGCGCTGTGCAGACCATGTGCAAACCTGCGGCGCGCTGTGCGGACATGCCTGACACTGTTCCAGCCACTGTGCTGCCAACTCCTTATACTTCCTCTACTGCAGAACCCTCGGAAGGCATGGGTACAACCCTCGGACGCGGTACGGATATTGACCAGAGCAAGACCACAGTCAGCAGAACCCTCGGCATTCCTCCCGGGACGCACGCGGAAGGACAGTATGACCAACAGCGACCGCCACGTCACCCACTGGCGCCACAAGACACCGGCGCGATCCCCGCATGGCTAAAGGGCTCCCCAAGACGACTGTCATGCCCAACGCCATGCCCTACAGTGTACTTTCTACAGCAACCGTCCACTGCACCCCCCTCCGATTCGGGGAGAAGACGACGATTTTAGAGTTTTCCCCGTACATGTAACCGCCCCCTCCTTGTGCCTATGAAAGGAGGAGGCGGGCTCCTTCCCAACCCATCGCCATCCATACGCTCGAAACTTGTAGAACACACTCGCTCACTCTCCCTGATATTGACACTCGCCTCAAACTCTAGCAGAGACTTGGGAGCTTCTCTCCCTCTCTCGTCTCGTTTGTATCTCCCTACTACAAGCACTCCGATAAAATAATACAGTGTACTCGCACACCTTGCTGGACGTACAACTCGTGGCCGGAACCAGAATAAACTCTTGCGTTATAGTATTACCTTTTGCATCAATCATTTTGGATTAAGGATATGTAGTATCGTTACTGGTTGGTGCTCTCTGCACACCGACAGGCCCCGTGGCCAGGGATGGCAACGGGGGCATCCCCGCCGGGGATCGGCAGAACGTTCTGCTCCCCGAGAGATTAAAATGTCCCCGTTCCAATCCCCGTCCCCGCTCACGGGGAACGATTTTATCCCGTCCCCGTCCCCAAATGGGGATCACGTACCCCGACGAGGGCTTTGACCCCGATAAATCTCGAACAACTCAAGCACAGGAGGAGGAAGAAGGGAGCAAGGACATGCGGCGCGGGCGCACGCCGTTGGCATCCGGGGCAGGAAGACAGGACGAGGTGCGGCGATAGGCAAGGGCGCGCTGCGTTGGAGTGCTGGGCGAGATCGTGCGTCGCAGGCACTCAGCGGCGAACACTCGGAGGGCGTGCGTGGCCGTGCAGTGCCGGAAGAGAGGACGAGGCGCGGCGTCGGCTTGGGCGTGCTGCGCTGGGATGCCTGCGAGAGAGAAGACAGCGCTGGGAGAGAGGAAGAGCCAACATGGTGAAAGGATAGGATAGAGTGGAGGTGGAACCGTGGATGGATGGATGGATGAGAGACGTGGGATGCTTGATGGGCTTTTAGAATCGGAGCTTTCAGCCCATACTAGTGACTACATAGAGATGCAACTCAATTAAACGGGGCCTTACGGGGAACGGGGACGGGGGCCTGAGGAACGTTCTCGGCCCCGCTTCACCCATCGGGGATGAGTTTTGGCCTACTAAGCTCCCCGCGGGGAGCAAAACTTCCCCGTTTTGAACCCCTAATGGATGAAATCCCCATCGGGGATCGGGGCCCGTTGCCATCCTTACCCGTGGCGACGGGCCGGACGGGGCGCGGCTCGGTGTCGCCCTGCCCCCCCCCCCCCCCCCCCCCCGCGGCGGCGCGCGCGACCGCGTCACAACGGACCATTTCACTATGGCGGCGACGCCGTACCGTGGCCTGCTTGCCGACCGCCCCAAGCCACCAGTGCTGTCGGCTGCTCCTGTTTTTTTTGCACCTGCGCCAAACCCTGCAGGCGGCTCTACGAAAGAAGCTATTCTTGCCAGCAGCAGCAGGCCGCTGGCCGCTGGCCCCTGGCCCTTGGCCTAGCCACACGCAGGGAGGTTGGAGCGCAGGCTGCCCAGGGTCAGCAGCAAAGGAGGAAGCTTGGCTCTGTATGGTTGTTCCAGTAGCATAGGGAGCACAAATTTTGACTAATAATTAAGAGTAACTAGGCCGGTTGACGCGCGATGCGCGTCTATTTGGAAGATATTAACTTGAAAAGAATGATGAAACATAAATTTATATTTTGTTGTACTCAATCCAATATTAAATTTAGATATTTTATGCTATCATAATGGTCATCTAAGCACAGTATAATATTTTTTTTAGAAATTCGTTGACTTTTAGGTGTGAGTAAAAATAGCTAACTGGGTAACGTATAAAATTAGTGATGAAAGAATAATTGATCCTATTTTTTGAATTTATGTACGGGAAACAAATTATAAAAAGTATTAGAGCTATCGTAGATGAACGTGGTGTACAAAGTTATTATTTTCATATATATAGGAAAAGTTAAATTTATTTTATATTTTGTATACGAAATCATCATTGATGTTTTTTTCAAATGATAGAGACACCTAATAGTACCGTGAGTCCATTAAGTGGGGCACATTAAATGTGCATGGGTCGCAAATGGTGTGGCTCCCATTTTGTAGTATACAAACAGGAGAGCTATTACATGTGAACGCAGTATACAAAATCATATTATTTTTTATATAAAAAATTAAATATATTTTATACGTGGCCCCACTTGAATAGTATGCGGGCCCCACTTAAACAGTACACGTGGGCCCCACTTAAACAGTACGCGGGGGCCATGAACAGTACCCGGGGGTCCACGTGGGCCCACTCAAACAGTACACGTGTGCCCATGAACAGTACTGTCCCCACATGAACAGCACCCCCGGGCCCCCACGTGGGGCCAGAGCGAACGGGAGCGCTCCAAATCTTGGAGCGTTAGTATAGTACTCAATATATAAAATTAATTTATAAAACTAACTTCACAGTTTTGTGCTACTTCGCGAGACGAATCTAATGAAGTCTTTAACCGCATAATTAGAGATTGGTTACTATATCATTACTGTAGCTAATCATCGATTAATTACATTATTAGATTTGTCACGAAAAGTTATGCTCATCTGTGAAGAGGTTTTTCAAATAAATTTTATTTAATACTTTATGTATACAAAAATCTCTCGTTGCGCTAGTTGCGCTGCAAGATTCTCATGCGGAGGCTCCCGGTGGCGGCAGAGGCTCCCGGCAAAGGAGAGAGCACGCACAGCAGGAAAGGAGACGAGCAGCAGCTAGCGACGCACATCAGGTGCTCGACGATTTTCTTAGCTAGCAAATTTGCACTGCGTTTCAGGTGTAATCATATATATGTGTTTGCTCGAGCATAGATACTTCTGGATCATATATACTTGTGTGCTCGAGCATAAATACTTCTGGATGCATGTACCAATAGTTCGAGATACTCATAGTTTGTTTCACATTCTTTGTGCTCCTACTGAATTAGTTCGTGAAAGAAGGAACATTTGCTTGTGTCAGTTGTAGTTGCCTACTGATCTGCGTTTCTCCACAGGCTGCAGCTGCAAGTGAATCCGGCACCGGAGCAGCTGAAGCTGACCGCGACGATCCGTCCGCGTTGCTCCCCACCGTGTACGTGGATGCAGACGACATGCCTTTTTATGCCTATCTTATTTTCTTGTAACTAACCACTAATTTCTGGAAAGCAATCATGAGATTTTCTTGTAACTAACCACTACTTTTTTGTGTAGTTTTTCATGTCTTCTTTTGATGCATACACTTATTTCTATGATTGGATATGTAAATTTCTATGACTGTTGAATTCAAATTTCAAATACTAACGAACTAAGGTTTTTCAAAATATATGATGAAAGTACCAGTTTATTTTCAAATCTATGCCATATTTCTAGATTTCTACGAAGAAAAATTAAATCCGGAATATTTACGCTTCTCGTGAGGGAGTTCTATGATGCATAAATTTGAAATAAACAAGCTTCAATTAACAACCTTTTTGCTCTCCCTCCCTCTCTCACCTGGCAGCACGCGGGGGCAAAGGGAGCGCATGTGCTTTATTTCAAAAAAAAAACTAGTGATTCGATCGTAGAAGCTGGTAATTTGATCATAAAAACTAGTGATTTGATCAAAGAAACCTGAGTATTAAATATAGCCGGATTTAATTTTTGAATTCCAAACAAAAAACGAATCAGATTCTATGATCACAACACATGATTTATATGCTCCGAATTATGGGAACTTCGGTCATAAAAACCTAAGAAAATAGTAGGATCATTATAGATGGATTCAATTTTTGAATTCCAAACAAAAATTGAATCAGATTTATGATCTGTGACATCCCGAAAATCCATCAAAAACAAATCACATGCTAAAATAATTATTTGCAAAACTTCTTATCGTTGAGCTCAAAATACTCTTAAAACCCGAGTCCCTTTTCCCGGAATCCCTCTCTGCATTCCTAACGTCCGATTCCCGACCCCGATCTTTTTCCTGTGGCCTCGTCCGCACGCGCACGCAACGTTGCGCGTGGCCGATCGGGTCACAGCGGCCGCCGCGAATCCCGCCGGCAAGTGCTCGTTCCTCTCTCTCCCCCCTCCTTTTCTTTTTCTTTCTCCCATTTTCCTTTTTCTTTTCTTCTTTTCTCCTTCCTCCTTTCTCTCCCTCCTTAGCCGCGTGGCCCGGCCCGCACTCCTTCCTTTCTCCTCTGCCGTGCGTGCCTGGCCCGCCCCCCCCCCCCCTCGCCTCCTGCTCCACCCGGCCACGCTCCCCACCCGAGCACGCCTCCCCTCAGCCCGTGCGCTCCTGCGCGCACGCCCCGCTCCCGGCTGCTGCCCCGTGCACGCACATGCGCGCACCGCTGCGGCTCCCCTTCCCCGGCCGAGCGCCGCGCACACCACCCCCCGCCTTCCCGCCGCACGTCGGCCCACATTCCTCTCCTTGCCGTATGATGACGGCCACACAGCACCGGTGACCTTGGCACAGCGTCGCCTGCGCCGGTCGCCCGAGGCGTCGCGTCACCAATGCTCGCCTCGCCGACCGCACCACCACCGTCGTTGACGCCCCGCCAGTGCCGCACAGTGCCCGTGCCGTCGCATCACCGCTGTGCCGCCTCGCCGCTAGCACCGCCGCGTCGCGACGCCATTAACTCGGTCGTGCCGCTCGCCGGCCTCCGCCCGCGCCCCGCCAAACCTCCACCGCCTTAGCTCGCCTATAAAAGGACGCCCAGCACCGCCCCTTCGCCCCACGACCACCTCCGCCACCCCCAGCACCTTCCCCCCAAGCTCCAGCGCCGCCGCCGCAAAGCTACTCCGCCGCCGCACTTGCCTCCCATCGACCCGCCTCTCTGCTCCACTCCAGTCCGAGGTGAGCGAGGGCAATCAAGCCAGAGCCCTCTCTGGTGCTCCTCCCCCACTCCCGGGCCGCTCTCACGCCACACGACGTCGCCACCACCGCACCGCCGCCCGCCACCCTCTGACCCTGTGGCACCGCCGCCTCATCGCACCCCGACCCAAATCAAGGCGGGGAGTGGGTTCCCCATGGCCCGCACCCCCTTTTCCCCCTCCCGAAGACTGCCGCCGAGCCCCAGGGCCGCCGGCACCCTAAGCCTCCTCCTCTGTTTTCCATGGAGGGAGGAGGAAGAAGGGGGAAAATTTGCCCCAAGCCCCCTCCTTTCTCTCTTAATTGATTAAGAGACCCCCCCCCCTCTTTAACCATTTTGCAAAAAGAGACCTCCCCTTTTATTATTTTTCAAAACAAACCCTTCCACTATATAGCATATTTGTGAATAGACCCCTACCTCTTTCTAGAATGACCCAAATACTTTCTAGATTACAAATCAAGCCCCTGCCTTCTCAAATATATTTACAAACAAGTCCCTGGACCTTATTTAACCTCTGAACCTTTGTGCAACCTATCATTTTATGCGCCAAACGAACTCTGATCAACCCGAAACTTTACCACGCCTCTCATAATGTAGTTTTGGCCAAGCCATTAGGAAATCATCCAGCAATATTACTCCGAACTCCATATCTTAATTATGAACTCATCGATAAAGCTTTTGTTTCCTTGTCTTGATTGAGTGTTTGTTTGTGTGCGTCGTAGACAACCGTGTGCATGAAGGAGAGCCCGTTGACGAGCAGTACTGCGAGGCCGCGGACGAGGACCAGTTCCGCGACCCCGAGCCCGAAGGACAGTGCTTTGACCAGGACCTCCCCGAAGGCTTCGAAGACGGCAAGTTAAATCCCATCCTTTGATGCATGCTTTTGTCCTAGTTTTTATAAACACAACCCATTGGCCTGTTTTACAAAATTGCATATGTTTTGCTTGCAAGAAAACACGGTTGGATAGCCACCCCTTGATTTGTGATAACCATTCCTTGACCACCTAGATTAATGTCTGATTTTGCTTGGACGTTAATCGATACTAGAACGCTTAGGACCTGCTACTTTATACAACTTGTTTTATAAAGAAAAGGTGTGCGTGTGGGAAGGGATAAAAGTGGATTTTCGAAAGATGAGTCTAGACGGAATGGATGCCATTTCAGTGTGATTTGCCGGTTGGTGTGCTCGTGCCGGTGTGGCAGGGCAAGGAAGAGAGATATCCATCTTGCACTCCTAAGGACCGAGTTGGTGTTACATCTCACCTAACTCCACTATCGTGCAAACCACTCGACCGTTGTATGGGCAACGGCTTAGCATAAACCCCACTAGTTAGTCTGATAGCCATCAGGAGAGCTGAGAGCAACGGGTGACTAAGGAGATGGGATAAGCCCCGAGTGACTTATGCCCCGGTTAAACCTAGGTGAAAGGTCGATAACCCCTTGGTGCATCTCGTGATGACTAGTCAAGTCTAGCTAAGATGGGTAATGGCTTTGTTGGGATCTGCACCGACACTAAGGTGATCATGTTGTGGT
Source organism: Panicum virgatum (assembly GCF_016808335.1). NCBI lineage: Eukaryota > Viridiplantae > Streptophyta > Magnoliopsida > Poales > Poaceae > Panicum > Panicum virgatum. The sequence continues at coordinate 7,111,558 of NC_053145.1, forward strand.
ACCCCACTTGTGGGTAAAGTTGCACACCTCTACAGAGTCAAGAATATATTCGAATAGCTGTGCGCCTGTGCCTATGATACTGGGCGAGTTACGGTGTGGTCTCACAACTAGTGTTTACCTTGGGTTGGGCTAGCGTGAGTTGTTTTGGAATTGTGTCCGGCAGTTGTGCCGTATGCTACGACGGACGGGGAGTCCGGTAGCAGTTTAAAACTTGAACTCCGTGTTACTCAATACAAAAACTGGTTTTTGAATTGTTTTCGGCTAAACGAATCCCTGCATAAAATTTAGCTTTCTGCAAATTACACCATAACCTTATCCTTGTTTTACCTGAGCATGTTATTCTGATATCACCCCCTCCGTGGGTGTGGTTGGACTTGCTGAGTACGTTTGTACTCACCCCATTCTTACTTTTTACAGAAGAAGACCCAGACTTCGTACCAGACAACGCCGAGTAGGGTTATCATTCTACACCCAACCTTGCCTGTGGAATCGGCCCTGTTCGAGATGTTTTCGCTGGCGCAGTACTCTAAGCCCGAGCTAGATCCCATGTGGGTCGCGCTCTGGTGTTATGTCGTAGCTTGGTTACTTATTATTATCATCTGTATCGAGTGTCCTCCTCGGAGGTTTGTACGGTAATGAACCATCTGATGTAATAAATGTGGTATCAGCCTCCTGGGACTGATGTTTGTGTCACATTTAAGTTCTCTCTTATGAGGGGACGCTTCATGATCGCAACAAATGGTCTATATGCTCCGGTTTATAGAAATTGTGGTCATAGAAACCTACGAATATAGTAATATAGAAACGGGTAGTTTCGTCATGGAAACTGGTAGTTTGATAATAGAAACTGATACTTCGATCATAGAAAGTGGTTCTTCGATCATAGAAACTAGTTTTTATGATCAAACTACTTCGATCAGCTGCTAGGTAGTTTGAAAATAAAAATTGATACTTCGATCATAGAAACTAGTTTGACAATAGAAACTGCTAGTTTGATCATATAAACTGGAAGTTTGATTATAGATTCTGAAATTACGATCATAGAAAGCTCAGCATATAATATAGAAATCTCAGCATATAATATCCCAGAGTTTATGATGAATGTACCAGTTTATATGAATAATTTTTTTGAAAAAAATATTCTAAATGGATCTCATATGATGAAAAAATTGTCAGTAATACTAGAATGTATGATCAAAAAAGTTATGGTAAAAAAGTGGATATCCAAGTGAAAAGTTATAGTAAAAAAACTACCGTGAAAAAAACTACTGCTTTGATTTTTGTTCACTTTCAAATGTATGCATCATAGTCCTTGTTTAGTTGCATCCAAAATTTCAAAACTTTACAAGATTTTTCATCACATCGAATCTTTGAACACATGCATAAAGTATTAAATGTAACTAAACAAAATAACTAATTACACAGTTTGTCTGTAATTTGCTAGACGAATTTTTTGAGACTAGTTAACCCATGATCGAATAATAATTATCAAATATAAACGAAAGTGCTACAATATCAAAATTATAAAAAATTTTGTAACTAAACAAGACCATAGTGTAAACTGTCATTTGTAGATTTCTACGATCTGTACCACTAGTTTATCAAGCCGTGAACAGCTAGCACCTGCGCACCTTTTTTTTTTTTTGAATCCCGGAAGCGCGCTGGGCATGGCCAGCACCCAGCAGCAGCTGCATACGCCGATACGCGGGCCAGCAGCATGCAGCATGGGGGCGCGGGCAGCAGCATGCGGCAGGTGGGGAGCCAGCAGCATGCGCGCGCCGCTGATTCAAAAAAGCAGCTGCATGGGGGCGCGGGCGGTAGCTGGCATGGTTTCACGACGCGGGGGCAGGCGCGTGTGCTGGCAGGCGGGCGGTGGGTGGGGTGGCAGGCCGGGACCGGTGCGGGGCGCGCGCGGTCGTGGGTGCGAGCTGGTGCAGTCGCGCGCGCGGGTGGTTGGCTGCCTAGGCTTTCTTTAGCATTGGCGTATATAGGACTGATATTTAGTATGGAGAGTGTGGAATGATATTTAGCACCCACGGTGGAGTGTCACTGGTACTCCGGCAAGAGAAAAGTTACGCGGGTAGTAAATTTTTTAAATTGTGTGTTTTTAATGCATAATTTACCATAGAGACCCTGATTTATCGTGGTTATTGGCTGTATTAATGAAGTTTGACTTTCTTGCACATCAATAAAGTATTGAATGACCAGTAAAAAGGGCACATGCGGGGTGTTCAACTGCAGTCAAAGTCAGCAATTTCAAAGATGCACGAAAATGAACGGTATGGAGTATAAAGTGGCATGTGTGGAAGTAAAAATTAGTGGTTCGTTGGTTTTAATAATTTTTTTATTTGCTGTAGTATCACGGTAGTAGAAGTTGAATCTTATATGTACTGCACTTTTATTTAGTGTCTTTTTGATTTGCTGGAGACACCAGATATTCTCGATTGTATTTACGTTACATGCATGAGACATCATTTGCGAAAAACGGATTGGATTGATGTTGCATATGGAGCTCCGGTGAGTGAACGTTGCATGCATGAGTCGTCGTCTGGTGCGTAAAAACGGATTGGATTGACGTTGCATGTGGAACTCCGGAGAGTGCTCGTGGCTGAAAAAATGGAGCGGATATTCAGCTCTTCATGGCGCTCCCAACCGGAGATCCGGCGGGCCTCCGCAACTAAAAACCACCGGTTTTGTGCCTCACCCGTAAAAGTTAACAGCAGCCTGCTCTGAAGCTCCGATGACATCTTGTGGCCGTAATTTATCAACAAATCCATCCCACAACCGTAAAAATGAGTTTCAACGAGTTATATTTAGCATGTGCTGCCACATTTCGGCCGGAGCTCCGATAAGCCCGCTAGGAAACATTTTACCCCATTTTCCTCTCATGTAGTAAAAATTGTGCATCATAGATATGATTTTGGTGTAATACTCATTTTAATGTCAGGTTGTTATTACCATCAATTACGCTGGGACCTCACCATTGATTGTGTCCATCAATTACGCTGGGACCTCACCATTGATTGTGTTTGTTCAAAGATTGACTATCAATTAAATCGTACATGCAGGAACTTTTTTTCATGGTGTGTGTGCAGCTTCCATGGAGGTTCATTGCCGTTCATTAAAATTTTGAAATAGTATCTCCATTTTTAGGCTGGAATATTATCCGATGTTGTGGGAGTTTTTTTTTGTAAATAGTGTCCATTTAACATGGGCCAGCACATAGTTGGCACGGATGGGAGTGGGTGTTATATATCCAAATGGAATTAGTTGTTAGTAATAGAGTAGAGATAAGATTATGTAAGAAAATGGGAATGAATTTTTGGGTAATGGTTAACAAATCAAAGGTATGAACTAAGGCGCTACGTGGGAGTAAAATGATGAGCATCTTGGAGTAAAAATGTTAAACAACTTGGAGTAAAAATGTTGAACATCTGCAAGGAATATGTGGGAACATCATATGATTAAAATTATTACTTTACCACAAGTGTATCTTTACTCCCAACTCCGGCAGAGATCCCAGGAGTTCGCCGGACATGATTTTTCTGCCGAGTCATTGGTTGATTTGTTAGCTTTGCTATATTCTGGTGTGATCGTAGAGCTAGGAGGCGGAGGCGGGTTTCCATGCCATTTATGCACGGCTTTCTTCTTCCGACGGGAGGTTGCGCATCCAGGCCAGGTACTAGGTGAGCATCAGGATCAAGGCCTTGTTTAGTTCGAGCGCAAAAAAAATTTCGTTAGAATCTTACTAATTTGAAGTACTAAATGAAGTCTATTTACAAAATTTGAAGTAGGCTCATTAAATTCGTCTCGCGATTTACAGTACATCTATGCAAAAAATTTTGTAAATAGACTTCATTTAGTACTCCATGCATGTGTCGAAACATTTGATTTGACAGTTTTTTTGCGTTTACAGGGTTTATGGGGTGAGAACTAAACAGGGCCCAAGTGTTGTGGTAGTTGGTTGCTGCAGTGGGGTGTTTGTCGCCTCTGCTTCTTTTATGGCATGAGGGGTGGTCATCTTGCATGCCTAATCCATAGTGGATCTCCTCGCAGACTGTAAATTTGACCACTCATGTCTGTCAGGAGCAATGCAAATCAAAACATCCAGAATATGTAAGCAGTTGTAATTTATCAATTTGTGTTATTAGAAATCTAAAAAAACAAATGATGAATGCTCTAGCACGATGGAGTAAATAGATCCGGTACGGGTGGTAATTTTTAATTATAGCGTGAGTAAGTTGAATCTACACAGCAAGTGTTGCCTAAAAATATTGCAATTCCTTGGGAATTGATAGGAAGCAACACCTTGAATATATACATGAACAGTATTTTTGAGAATCCACATGAAGCATATACTAAAGTTGTGTTTAGTTCATGAAATTTTTTGGGTTTGGTTACGTAGCACTTTCGTTATTATTTGGTAAATAATATTCAATTATAAACTAATTAGGTTTAAAAGATTCATCTCGTCATTTTCAATTGAACTGTGTAGTTAGAGCAAGTATTATAGTTGGCCATAAGCCGGCTAAATGATGAGGTAGAGGAGAGAAGAGATGAGAGAGAGGAGAAGCGGGCTGTAAGCTTACAGCCGGCTTGGGCACAAGAACTAATAAAATCTGTGAGAAAGACAGGTGAACCATGCATTAATTATGAAGACCTAACTATTATACAAGTGGGTTGAGAGAAGGCTGCAAGGATCCTTACAACTAGCTTGTTGGCTATATTATTAGTCTTGTTCTTAGTTATTTTTTTCAACTGTATTTAATACTCCATGCATGTGTCTAAAGATTCGATGTGATGGATACTGTAGGAAAATTTTTTGGGAACTAAACAGAGCCTAAAGTCACTGCGTTCGACTGGTCATCTCCCCTCCAACGCTACAGTATTTTCCTCTCACACCACTCCAGCCACCAGCTCCAGCTCCAGCCAGCCCAACAGTATTTTTCTCTCACACCATTCCAGCTCCAGCCTCCAGCTCCAGTCTGCCGAACGCAGTCATTGTCCGAGAACAGCGAGGATATTTTGGGGCATCAATTCCAGTTCGCGTGGGGGACTATTGGGGTTGGGGGCGGGGGGAGATTGTTGTGCGTGCATCTAGCCGGTGAACTGATGGACTGTAATTGCATATTATGTGGATTTTGAGTTGAACACGGTGAGGGGAGCGGGGAGGGGATGGTGGTGCCTGAACTCACCGGCTTGAAGGTTGTCGCTGATTGGATCCCCTGCGGCCCTGCGCGTCGCTAGGAGTCAGGGGAGCGGGCGGAGGACAACCGCTAGCGACTGGGAATGGCGCGGAGGGGCCGACCCAGCGGCGATGGTGGGTGAGCGGGACGGACCAAACGGGAGCCTCTGGATGTTGCACTTGACTGGTCGGCGACTCTGATTGCTGCTTGGCCCGTGTCATCTGCGGCTTACCACCCAAAGAACTTCATCCAAGATGTGTGCAGCAGATTGACGTTAAGACTGACTTCAACAACGAAGTGCAAAAGCAAAATTGCATCGCGCATAGTGTTTTTGCGATGAAAAACGTCCTCCAACGGAAGAGGCAAACGAAGCAGGCATTTTGCCTTCGACGCCAACGGTGATGCAAAAATGAATCTTCTCTCTCCACCGATGCAAATCGCTGGCGCGAGCTCCGCCGTCGGGCCTCGCCGGGCGAGCTCTGCTGCCGCGGCCCCGCGAGCTCTGCCCCCAGGCGCCTCCTCGCCGCCGCCCTTCGCCTCCTCGGTCTGGTCTTTCTCCCTGGCGGCCTGGAGGCACGGCGCTGTGGTGGCCCGCCTCTTCCGGCGCCTCTCTCCCTCGGCGGCCGCCGCACCTCCCGGCGGCCTGGAGGCGGGCGCTCGGCGGCTCGGCAGGGAGGGAGCCGGAGGCGAGCAGGGGAGGAGGGGGGTGCAGGGGGCAGCGGCGCGTCGATTCGTGGCGACCGGAGACGAAGACGACGACGGCGACCGCACCACGGGGAGGAGGTGACCGTGGCCGTGCGTGTGCGCCTGTGGCGGCAGCGTGACGCCTCACCCCCGGCCGCCGCCGCCCCGCCCGCGCACGCGCACGCCGCGGCCCCTGCTCCCTCCGGCCGCGCGAGGGTCGCGGAGCTGCGGCACCGCGGCGGCGCTGGGCTGGGCGGCGGCTTGCGCGGACGGCCTGCGACACGCGCTTGCGGGACGGCGGTGTGCGGCTCGCAGGACCGCGTGGCACAAGGCGCACGGCGGCCCACGACGGCGGCGGGCACAGGGCGGGGGCGCGGCCGTTCCGACTAGGACAGCGCCGGCCGGCGTCGGGGCGACGCGGGACGACGACCAGTGTGGCCAGGCGGCCCTGGTGCGCGCGGCAGCATGGCGCGGGATCGCGCGAACGCGGCCCGCGACGTGCGGCAAGCGGCAAGCAGGCGGACCGGCGGCGGCAACGGCGCGTGCCGGCGTCGTCTGTGCACAAGCGAGCGGGAAAAGGGGATGGGGAGGTGTGGATGCTCACCGGGATTCAATTTCGAGGGTCGATTCGAGTGATGGTGGTCTGGAGAAGCAGATCACTGGAACGGGGTGAATGTTCTGTTCTTGATTTCTGGAGGTTGAAGAAGGAGAGCGCCAGAGAGTGAGATGAAGAGGAAGCGCAGGAGAGAGGGAATGACAGGTGGTCTCGCTCCGTGCCGCCGTCGCCGTCGGCCGCTGCCCCGGCACCTTCTCCTACCGCGGAGCTGGCCCGAGTAGGGGGGAGGGAGGACCAGAGGAGGGTGAGGGACGGAGAGGTAGATTTTCTTGCGTGCGCTGTTGGAGATCAGTGTTTTTGCGATGGAGATGCAAACCCTGTACATGAGGCAAATCAACGAATGCCTCGTTCATTTTGCATCGGCTTGTTGAAGTCAGCCTTAGCAGCCGAGCTGCCTCTCTATTGCACCAGGGGACACATCAACAAGGGAGTTGAATGGGCATATGAAGGATTTGGTGATTTTGGTCGAGAATGGGTATATATATTCACTGCAAGCAACAAGATGATACGGATGAGATTTTTTGCATAGAAAAATCAAAATTTTTAGGAGCTTACCTGTTGCACAGAGAACACAAAGGCCGCACCACCGTTTGCAGGAGCAGCCGCAGTCCAATCGGGATTCCCTGACTTGCTGAAGGCAAGTCAGGGAATCACTGTAGCGGTGCTTTTCGATCCGTCCCGGCCGCTTGATTGCAGATAGGTGGATGAGATTTATTGCTACAGTGTCATGCTACAGTACTCTATGACAAGTGAAAATCGGCACAGTAAATAACGGTAGACTACTATTCATCCAGACACAATTTACTGTAGCTTTGCTGACTTTGCTTCAGCAAGTCAGACAAGCCGGATCGGCCGCAGTCTGGTGTGTGGCAGGTCCAGCATGGAGCAGCTCCGGACTCCGGTCATTCCGCCAAAATCGCCTGGGCGGTGTTCCAGGGGCAAGAACGGAGATGGGATTTGGGGAGGAAAAATTAGCAATCAATTCTGCCAGAGGCAATTAATACCACTCCCACCACGCCACCGCAAAAGTATGATTTTTGGATCGTAAAATTGTAGTCTGCGTGTTTCTATGGCTTTGGTTTGCATGCGCTGGTGGTCACATTTATTGCGTTGAATTTGGTGGGCGATGGTTTTCCTCATCGGAGTTGGCACAGCACCGCCAGTGCGTTGAATTGTTTTAAACACTTTAGCAATGGAATAGACAATACGTATATATATATGTTTTTTTAATTTAATGTTCTTCTTGTGATAGAATGACATGGGTACTAAATTAATTTGAGAAAGCTTTTGAGTTATTAGTTTGATGCAGTATATAACACACTGTATAGTAACCTATAAGATATAAAATATGGTGGGAAATGATAACATTTGAGCTAAAAACTGGTGTATTGTGACAAAAACTCTAAAATCTAGTGCAATGTGACTATGTGAGAGAATGGTCTCAGAACCTAATGCATGTGTACCATTCACTTTTGTTTTTTTTAGCCTAAAATGCTTGGAGTTGACTGACTGGTGCGCGGTGGCTCCTCGCAAGTACTGTAAATAATATAAGAGAAAAATTTTCATTTTAGCCTTAAGTATCGGTGATATCTAGTTAACTCTCTAAACAAACTATCTGTGATGTTCAGTTAACTCTCTAAACAAAAGTTTTGTCGTTAGTCCTGTTCCTGTCTAAAAAAATGTTCCTTATTAAACTAGTATGGTTGATTGTCTCATTCCACCACTGTTCCGCGTCGCCTCCACTTGCAATCCGCCGGGAGCTCAGGGCTTCCGATCAGCGAACTGCAGAAATCCCCGCTGTGTGATGATCGATCGGGTATGGCGCTTAAGGCCACGGCTCAGGCCGCTGCGGAGGCGGCCATAGCGGCCATCGGCTGCGGCTACGATGTCGCGGCGGACATCCGGCTCAAGTATTGCAAGGGGAAGCTGAACGGTGCCGCACACCTCGTTGACTTCGGCCGCGATGAGGTTCAGGACATGGTGCTCCCCGGTGGGCTGAAGGTGCCGGGCGTCCCCAAGTCCATCAAGTGCGACATGGGTGAGCCGAAGCCGATGCGGCTCTGCTCCGATTTCCTCTCGTTTCAGCAGGTATACTTGTGTATGCTATTCGGTTCAGCAGTGGTGATAAACTGTCGTTAGTGGAATACAGCATAGAAACTATACTGAATGGAAAAAATGCATTTTGCAGATGTCAGAGAACTTCAACCGGGAGTTATCTTTGATTGGGAGCATTCCGTCCGGCATGCTCAATAGTATGTTTGAATTTTCTGGCTGCTGGCAGAGAGATGCAGCTAATACCAAGTCACTTGCTTTTGATGGTTTCTTCATTTCACTATACACCATTGCACTTCCACCCTCACGTATCCTACTGCTTGATCATGTTACTAAGGCAGTTCCTTCAACCTGGGATCCTCTTGCATTGGCAAGGTAAGGCACATCTCATAGCGTCATTCCATTAAGACCCAAGTCTATTTTAGCTTTAATTTTATCTTGAGTGATTCGTATTGTGGAAAACCTGGTGGGTTTCTATTAGTAGCAATTTGTGATTCTATCTCAATACTACTGTTGACTCTTATTTTGTTGTTTATAGATATTGCTTTGCCTCCATGTGTGTTTTTCTTCCTTTCAATAGAGTTTTTTGTCAAAGCAATTTTACTTTCAGAATTGTACAAATAGACAGTACTCAAGATTATATGAGTAACTCCTCTGGTTTTTCATTGACAGGACAACATCTGTAGTTCTATACATTGTCCTAACGTCATAAAAAAAAGAACTGGAGCGCATACTATTGTTCTTGACCTTTACTCTGGTGGCTTCACCTTTCAGGTTCATTCAAAAGTTTGGAACTCACATAGTTGTTGGTGTAAAAATTGGGGGAACAGATGTTATTTATCTGAAGGAACAGCATTCCTCCAGCTTGCAACCAGCTGTGGTTCAGCAACGAATGAAGGAGATGTCAGACAGGAGATTTCTGGATGCAAGTGGTCAGTCTGACATTAGCAACAAGGATGCATCTGGGAAAGATAAGGTGCTTTCTGTTTATGCATTTTCTGTGTGTTCTTTTCTTTTGGGGGTGTGATCTGGATGAAGCTATGTGCCAAAGTCTGTTTGGTGGCCTGGATTAAAGTATTGATAAATGAACCAGTTGACTGTGTGAAAGCTGCATTCCTGGTCTACATCAGCTTTCTTCTGAAGATGAATTCTATTATGATTTGGTCTTACATTGTAGCATCATGTGCAGAATGTTGTGAGAGTGCGACGACTAAGATTTGCAGAATCAAGTCCATCAAGTTCTTACTCTTCGAAAGAGGTAATGAAGTTTTTCCAGTAATTGATGAGCTTAGCACTTGTTAGTTCTCATGCTACATTGATTTGTTGATATTTCAGGATATTGTGTTTCTGGTTAAAAGGAGAGGTGGAAATGAATGGGACAAAGAGATGCCTCATAGCGAGTGGATAAAAACTGTTCAAGCAGAACCTGATGTTATCTCAATGTCCTTTCTACCTGTTACTTCATTGTTGAATGGAGTACCTGGCGTGGGCTTTGTCAGCCATGCAATTAATCTGTACCTACGCTGTAAGTTTGTCTCTCACAATTCATTTTGTGTGACAGATCATCCCTTTTATGGATTCGTACTATTAACCTGCTTGTTGGCCATGCCATTTTTTTTATGAAGGTGCTATTATTATATTGTTTAGGGCACTATAGATATCATAGTTTATAGGAAGCCTAAATCATCTCACACTAGATATTGTTGTTTCCTAAGCATGCTTTTTTGATGCTTAATGTGCCTTTTTGTTTAAATTAGCTTTCCTTTAGTGCCACTAGGTACTTTTTGTTCTTCTAACTGCCAAATGTTTATTAAAGAAACAAAAGGATAATTCCAAGTTTCGCATAAGAAATTCCAACAAAACACATTGGATTGCCTAGCTTCATTGTATATGTTCGGCATATGGTACTGCCCTGGTAATTTCCTGAACACAAGGTGACAGTATTGTGGTAGTAGACGAATAATGCTATATAAGAACTGATCGGCCTCTAAGCATCATGCTTGTCCTGAGGAGAGTGGTTCTTACTAGGAGAAAGGTTCTTACTGAGAAAGGTCATTACTAGTATTATGTTTCAGAATTCCATGATGTTATTAATTGTTTCAACAACAACAACTACAGCAACAAAGTCTTTTTGTCCCAAGCATATATACACATGGTTACATCACTACTTGAATTACCGGGCAAAGTCCTTTACTAGTGAAAGAGCAAATTTGTTTCAGGATTCCACGCAGACACAATATATACAGGGTTACAATATTCTGTGTAATACAAGTTTACATATAAGTAAAAGTCAATGTCGTACGCACTCGGTTATAAAACTGAACCAGATGTAGTTTCACGTGTGCCAAAAATCAAGTTGCGCACACGCGTGGTGATGGCATAAAGAGCAAATAAAGTAACAACCATATCATTAATTATTAGGAAAATTTTGCTTGAGGACACTTGTAAAAGGCTATTTTGCTGTAGGGGTCGGTGAAATGTTAAAACAGGGACTCAATACATTCATCATGTTGGGAGCATGGATGGTTTGGAACCACCGAAATCGATGTGTTTTTGATGGAATCAGTCCCAACTTAGCTGCTGCCTTAAGGTCTGCAGGTGAACAGCGGCAGTTTTGGGAGATGGCTGGGGCTCGGGGGTAGTCCTCCTTGACAGCCCAGCTACTAGGTGATTAGTAGGTCCTGTTGGTGTGAGTTCCTTGTGTTGGGTCACCTTTAAGTTACACAGGCGCTAATGTAATCTAAAAACCGTTGTATGGGGTCTTCCCCCTTTTTATTTCTTCTTAATATAATGATACGCAACTCTCCTATGTGTTTGTGAAAAAAAAGGGTGAATTTAGCAGCCGAATGGATCAGGCAATGGGTGATCATTGAGTCGGACTGTGCGACGGTCTTCAACATGCTCAGTAAGAGGCACGGGATAGGCCTAATTTGTGCTTTATTCTTCAGGATACTTTGCATAGATTTGAGGGCCGGATCTTCGTTTTCTGGCCGTTAGGAGAGAGGAATTGTGTTGCCCATGAGTTTGCGCAATTGGCGAAACGGACGACTCACACTGCTGTGTGGCGTTCGCAGGTTCCCCAATGCGTTAAGCAATTGGTCGCTCAGGATTGTAACTTGAATGAGTGATCAATAAAGCTCTCTCTTAACTCGCAAAAAAAAACGAAACTAGATTGATTCATGATGGCTTCTACTCAAGGACTCACGGCTATCCTTTACAGCTTTAAAGGCACCTGCCTACAAATCTCATGGAATACACATCAGAAACATCTAGGACTCACTTTGTCTAATAATTTGATTTTCTACAACAAATCTAAACGACTTGGACATGCATATTTAATTGTACAAGGTAATTCATGAGTACTGTTTCCATAATATACACTATATTTTTTTCAGATAAGCCTCCAATTGAAGAACTACACCAATTTCTTGAGTTTCAGCTACCAAGGGTTTGGGCGCCGCAGCACAGTGATACTCTCCTACTCCCTGATCGAAGGAGTAGTGCATCTTTGACCATAAATTTCATTGGTCCGAAGCTCTGTGTCTGCATTGAAATGGTAAGCAAATTTTGTGATCTTTTTGCATCATAACTTTCCACATCACTCATCAAGTCATCAACCTATACGAATAGGTTGTTTATGTAGTCATGTAGTTGTAGATGTTTGTGTGGTATGTGTATAATTTTGGCTTCATCTTACAACAGTAGTTGAACTAGAGGAAGAACAAAGAGTTCACTGTGGTGCTTACTATATTATTTGTATATCTTTTTCGGTGATTATTTTATAGTGTATTGCGTATGATATAATATGTTACTCCAAAGTAATAACGATGCAAATTTTCCATTTTAATGAGCTGCACTAAGCGTCATTGTCAGATTAATTAAGAATGTTTGTAATTTGGGAGAAGTTTTGTCATGTGTTTCTTTACACAGTTTTTATATATGGTACAGGTTGATGTGGGTGAAAGACCTGTCACTGGACTACGGTTATATCTCGAGGGAAGGAAATGCAACAAGTTGGCTATACATCTTCAACATCTAAGTTCCCTTCCACAAACCATCCAACTCGTGGATGATCCTTACAACCACAGAACTCCTAAACCACATGACCCCATGTACTTCGAATCATTTGGGTCATGGAAGGGTTTCTCTTATGTCTGCACAGCACCAGTGGAGTCAGATGACGACACCTCAATTGTTACTGGGGCACAGTTACTTGTGAGCAGCCATGGATTCAGGAAAGTACTTTCCCTTCACCTCCATTTCTCAAAAGTCTGCAATGCTGTAATCGTGAAGAACCCTGTGTGGGATGGATCACCAAATCTGGCCTGGAATTCTAGTCTTGTAACCACAAAAGACTCCTCAGGATCCAAGAAACGTGCCGATCATGTGAACATCGACTCAGCTGTGTACCCTGTCGGTCCACCTGTGCCTGTGCAGGCACCAAAACTTCTCAAGTTTGTGGACACAGCAGAGATTTTCCGTGGACCACAAGACATGCCGGGCTACTGGGTGGTCTCTGGTGCAAAACTGCAACAAGAGAGAGGCAAGATATCGCTATGTGTGAAGTATTCACTCTTGACGACCATGGTACCTAAAACCGAGTATCCACCTGTTGAACAAAATTGAAACTTGGACCAAGAATCAAAGAGAGACTGATGTGCATTTACTCATGCGACGCATGACAATGTTTCAGCGTGCTTTCGGACAATGCTGTCAATATGCACTTTCCTGTCTTTAGGTTGTTAATATTTCCCCGTGAATCAGGATGTCTATAGAAAAATCTGAGTCAAATTTATTATGATGAATTTACTATTAAGATGTGAGGAAAATGTAAGTTTTATTGAACAGACCCAAGGGAGAAGTAGGCGAGATTCAGTGCTGCATAGGAGTTCCAACGTCCTTTTAGAGCATCACCAACAATTCCCTAAGGCCCCGTTTGGATGTCTGAATTGAAGGCTGGAATTTGGTATTGGAATTAGCTGCCTTTAATACCTAGTGTTTGGATGTGCTTGGTATTGGAATTGGGAATCTCCTCCAATACCGAGGTCGGCATTAGCCTTCAGCCGCACCCCCTAACTCGATTTGGAGCTCTTACCCTCTGTATTCATCGGCATTGGCTCTCGTCTCATCTCCCTTTCGCATCCCCCCGCTGCCCCGCGCCTTCGACCCCTCCCCTTCCACTCCGGCGGCGTCCCTCCCCTTCCACTCTGGCGGATACCCTCCCCTTTCCACTATGGCGGCGACCCCCTCCCCTTCCACCTCGACAGCGCAAGCAAGAAGCAAGGCGGCGCCCCTTCCACTCCGGCGGCGGCCCCTCCCCTTCCACTCTGGCGGCGACCCCCTCCTCTTCCACCTCAACGGCGCAAGCAAGAAGCAAGGCGACGCCCCCTTCCACTCCGGCGGCGGCCCCTCCCCTTCCACTCTGGCGGCGACCCCCTCCTCTTCCACCTCGGTGGCGCAAGCAAGAAGCAAGGCGGCGCCCCTTCCACTCCGGCGGCGGCCCCTCCCCTCCCACTCTGGCGGCGACCCCCTCCTCTTCCACCTCGACGGCGCAAGCAAGAAGCAAGGCGACGCCCCCTTCCACTCCGGCGGCGGCGCCCCTTCCACTCCGGCAGCGGTGCAGGTCCATCCCTCCCCCCTCTTCCTCGATCTAGATGCGGTCCGTTCTTCCTCGCAGCCGGTAGCCAGCCCCTTCTTCCTCTAGGCGGCGACACTCTCTTGGATGGTGGCGAGGGGTTGCCGTACGTGGGCTTGGATGGCGTAGTGGTCGTTGGCCATGGTGGAAGAAGAACAACTACCAATTCTATGCGCTTGTACATCCAAACAGAAAATTGATTTGAGTTCTTCCCTAAGATTCTAAACGCCAATGCAATGACATCCAAACAATAGAATTGGAATCACATCTCATTTCAATACCACGGCTGATTTGGTATTGAACCCAATTCAATTCCATACCCTACAATTCAGATATCCAAACGGAGCCTAAAGGAAGAAGCCCAATTTTGCTCCCTCAACTATTGTATAGTCCAATTTGACACCTCCAACTGAAAAACCGAGTATCAGCAACCTCGAACTATCAACACACTTTGTTCTTACCCCCTTGCTTGTTTTTTAGCCATTTCGTCTGATATGGCTGGTGGGATCCACATGTTAGGGTGCCACGTCATCACCTTCTTTCCCTCCCTTTCTTCCCTTTCTTCCCTTCCCGGCCGTTGTTGCGGCACTAGCGGCATGGGCAGCGTGCACGTGGACGGGTTCTCCTGCCAGAACGACCGCGTGGCGGTGATGTGGCTCCCCGTCGCAACGCTCTCCGGCCAGGTCTCTGATAGTTGTCTAGGTAATACTCCCTCCTTCCACGTTTATAAGGCATACTAGAACATGGCACGGTCTTCCAAATAACACTTTGACCATTCATTTCTCAAATGTTATATCATTTATAGTTATAAACTTATAATCATGGTAAAGCATATTTGATGATGAATCTAACCATATAAAGTTAACATTATAAAAATAAAAAATTAATAGTCAAATTATTGGTCAAAGATAGAAAAGTTTGAATCTTGATATGCGTGTACGCCTTATAAACGGGGAAGGAGGGAGTATTTATTTTTAAGAACTATAGCGTGACAAAAACTGTTTAGTTCTAAAAAATAAATTACCTAAATGAACCCTCCATCTAGAAATATAAGGATTTTTTGGTTTTTAAACTACATATTTGACCATTCATCTTATTAAAAAAATTGCAAAATATGGAAATGGATAAATTATGCTTAATATATATATATATATATTTATAAAATATATTGTAACAAAATTGATAATAGTTTCACAAATTTCTTGAATAAGACAAATGACTAAACATGGTCTACCCAAGTCAATAAATACTTATATTTCTAAACAGAGTAAAATATTAATTAAAAAATATAAAAATATAAAAAATCCGTTTGTAGCCTTGTCCGTCCAAGCAGAAAAATCCACCCACCATCCACGTTCCCTCTCGAAAACAGAACGGAACGAACACCCCCGCACTGACGCACGTCGCGCTCCTTCTTAATCCTCTTTCGGCGGCTCGCATCCATTGTTTACTCGTCCTCACCCACTGCTCTCCCTCTTCTGGAAGCTGCCCCTGCTCCGGTATAAATCTGACAACCCGATCTCTCTCGTCCTGCATCCATCCATCCACAGGACCACAGTGAGTCAGCGACGCGCCGCGTGCCGTACCCAGCGAAGGCACCAACGCCAAGCTCCGCTTCCTGCCTGATCCACAACCACAAGCAAGGCGCCGCCGGGTTCTCGCCATCCTAATAAGGTGAGGTGTCAGAGCTCAAGAAACCATCACTTTACTTATCCCGCTTCGTTGTAGTGGACCTAGGAGGTGTATCAGCAGTTGATCCTTGTTCTTGCATTATTAATGATGAGCGCAAAGAGCTAGCCAATGTGAGTGTGAGATCCGTGTTGACAATTAAAATTGGCACCAACCGGTCTGACCGAGCGGTCTGACCGGTCGAGGCACCGTGGCCTGTCCAGCAGGGACCGACCGGTCGGACCGGTCCAGGTAGAGTCCAAGTACAACTAGGATTTTTCATATATTTAGATATATTTAGATATGTAAACAGGATTTCTTTCTTGCGGGATAAGTCCATCCCACCCTATAAATATAAAGGTTCACGGCCGATTAGAATCCAATCGATCAAAAAACACATCAATACATTACTTTTATTTATGTTTATTATTTCTATTTTTATCTCCAAACCCTAGCTCCTTCCAACCCTTTTCTGCTGTTCTTCCTTCGTCTCCGCGACGTCTGAAGGCGTTCTAGGTGGCCTGCCGATCCTAGAACAACCCTACGTGCGCCTGCCCTGACGGTGTCCCTCCCGGGCGAGCGTTCGTCGGACTTCGACATTCTTCGCCGGCGAACCGGTCTGACCGGTCATCCTGACCGGTCTGACCGCCTTGAGCATCGGCGTCGCATCTGTGCCGTCGCTCGTTGTACGATCGTGCGCATTCGTGTGTGTTGGCCCTAATTTTGCGCCAACATATTTGGCGACTCCACTGGGGAAGAAAGATCTTGTTTATTTAAACCGATCTAATCTACTCCACATACTACCATGGTGAAGCTGTCAAGTAGTGATGTTGATGCCAGCAACATCGTTAGGCCGACTCCTGATCAACTGTCGGCTGAAGATCGTCAAGCTTATGAAGCCTTCATCAAGGAGTGCGAAGAGGAGAACACACGTCGCAAAGAGAAAGAAATCGAAGAGAAGCGTCAGTGGTTCTTGTCTCACTTCTCCAGGAACCGGAAGGGTGAAGTCTTAAAGGATAAGGAGGTGGTTATTTTTTCGGATGAAGAAGAACAAGCCAAAGCAAATAATAATGTAAGTACTTCAGCATCGCCTGATATTTTGGAGCAATTTACTCAATTAATGGTTGATGGTCAAGAAAAGATGCTTGCTACTATTCAAAATATGATTGATAAGTCTTTAGGAAAGCAACCCTTGGCCAATAATAGTAGTGCTCATATGTCTAGTGTTGCTGGTACTTTTCAAAATCACTCTATGCCTCCTGAATCATCGGCGATACCTGCACCACAGTACGGCATGCCGATGAATTTTTATGATGGTCAGAAACCTCCAGAGCAATACGCGAATGGAATGGTCAGACCGGTTGCATAAACCGGTCAGACCGGTCTCGGTGGACCGGTTCCAACCGGTCAGACCGGTTTCCCGACCGGTCAGACTGGTCCTGGCGCTCTGGTGGCGTATCAGTCGTCTCCTGAACCTATTACTAGTATGCCTCCTGTTCAAACTGATTTTAGCCGAACAAATGGGTTTACTGGTTATGGTGTTCCTCCATACGCCACTATGACTTATAATCCGTATACTATGCCTCCCAAAGTCCGAGCTATTCATATGGTGCAATGCCAAACCATGGTTATTCGCAGCAAACACCATATACACAGCCGAATCATGCACCGCAAATGCCGAATAGTTCTAGCGCCAATGTTCAGAGGCCAAATGATTCTTATTTTAATCAAATAGTTGAGAAACATAAGAAAGATTTGGCTGTTATGTTTAAAGAGTCTTTCAGCATAGAACTTAAGGATAAAACTCTTGTTTGTCAAAAACCATATCCTGAGAGTTTTGATTCCATACTATATCCTCAGAATTTCAAGGTCCCTAAATTTATTAAATTCACTGGAGAGGATAGTAGAACTACACGGGAGCATGTTAGTCAGTTTAATTCACAAATGGGAATTTATGGGAGTCTTGATCATTTGAAAATTAGAATGTTCCCTTTGTCTTTATCTGGCACAGCTTTTTCATGATTTTTGGCATTAGCTCCTAATTCTGTGCAAACTTGGTCTCAATTAGAGCATAAATTTCATGAGCATTTTTTCAATGGTGATAATGTATTGAGGCTATATCATTTAACATCGGTTAAGCAAAAACGTGATGAATCTGTTGCTGAATTTGTTAGAAGATTTAGAGATATAAAAAACCGATGTTATAGTTTGGTTATTTCTGAAAAGGATCTTGCCGAATTAGCTCTTAATGGTTTGAGATATCATATTAAAGAAAAATTAGAAGGATATGAGTTTCTAACCGTTAATCAAGTGTTGCAAAGAGCTTTGGCTCAAGAAAGCCGAAGTAAAGATGCAAAATTTAAACCCGATCATCTTAGTATGCATATGCTACAAGGAGAATCTTCAGACGATGAGGGTAATGAAGTATATGCTGCTGAATTTGTATGGTCATCTAGTGATAAGCCCAGCACTTGTACTTCTTTAAAGCTGATTTCTAAAAATCGACAAGATGAGATTAAATTCACTTTTGATGTGACAAAGTGTGATAGAATTTTTGATGAATTGGCAAAGCTTGGGAAGATTAAGTTCTCTCACACTATTCCATCAACAGAGGAATTGAAGCGGCGTGCATATTGTAAGTTACACAATACTTTTTCTCATGCCACTAATGATTGCAATGTTCTTCGTAGACAAATACAATCGGCTATAAATGAAGGACGATTGGTTGTTCCTGTGATGCAAATTGATCAAAATCCTTTTTCCGTTCATACACTTGAGTTGTCAAATCCAAAAGTATTGATTCGGCCGCATCAAACCGAATCGACTAAAGGGAAAAATGTGGTGGTTGGTGAGGAAAGGCATGAGAAAAAGATGTTGCAGAGCAAGACTCCTCGAGTTGCAATAGAGGCTTCAACGCTTGGGGGGCAGGACAAGGAAAAAGGGGCCGATAGCGAGTCGACCGGTCTGACTGGTTCAAAAGGCGGTCTAACCGGTTCGACCGGTCTGACCGGTCATGGGACCGGTCTGACCGATGCGCCCAGTAAATCTGGGAACTCCTCCAAAATCAAGACAAGGCCGAGTTTTAAGGAATTATTGGCCAAATATGAGAAGGAAGGGAGTGCTCAGAGATATAAGGGGCCACCAAGCGAAGTCAAGGATACGGGATTATCGTCAAGACATCAAGAGCAATCGAGTCAAGGTAATTATACTTCATCTAGTGGACCGATTGCTCCATGGTATTGCTGGTATCCTTACTTTTATACACCTATAGATTATATTAGGATGCATATGCAATAATATTATATTCAATATCCTCCTATGTATCCAAATCATGCATTACTACAAAGACCGATTGTTGCTAGCAATAATCCGGTCAAGCAAGATGTTGATTGCAGCAAAGAGAATGAGAAGCGCAAGGAGCAAGATTCAAAATATTTACAGCCGAGGTGGTGTCCCTCAGGCTTGTCTCATACTCAGAAGCGAAGGCTGCAACGTATACGCAAAAAGGAGGCAATGGAACAACAAGTGGAGGCCGTGCCAAAGACGTCAGCGACAATGAAGAAGGTGTGGCGACCCAAACAAGTTGTTTCAACATCGACTTGAGCAAAACATGGCCGATAATTGTTTATCGCCTTTAGTACAAAAAATGGCCGATATAGTGTTAATCATCGCCCTTAGACAATTTTGGCTTAGAAGAATATTTTTTGGCAAGCAAGCTTTACCAAAAAAACAGGGGGGCATATGTTGACAGCCAAAATTGACACCAACCGGTCTAACCGAGCGGTCTGACCGGTCGAGGCACTGTGGCCTGTCCGGCAGGGACCGACCGATCTGACCGGTCTAGGTAGAGTCCGAGTACAACTAGGGTTTTTCATAGATTTAGATCTGTAAATAGGATTTCTTGCGGGATAAGTCCACCCCACCCTATAAATATAAGGGTTAGTTGGATCCATGCCACTACAACTTCTTAAAGTTGGATTTCATGTTGAAATCCATGCCATTGAGTGGCATAATTTTCAACGTGAAACCCAATTTCACGGAGTTGTGGTGGCATGAATCGAATTTTCCCTAAATATAAAGGGTCACGACCGATTAGAATCCAATCGATCAAAAAACACATCAATACATTACTTTTCTTTATGTTTATTGTTTCTATTTTTATCTCCAAACCCTAGCTCCTTCCAACCCTTTTCTGCTGTTCTTCCTTCGTCTCCGCGACGTCTGAAGGCGTTCTAGGTGGCATGCCGATCCTAGAACAACCCTACGTGCGCCTGCCTTGACGGGGTCCCTCCCGGGCGAGCGTTCGTCGGACTTCGCCGTTCTTCGCCGACGAACCGGTCAGACCGGTCATCCTGACGGTCTGACCGTCTTGAGCATCGGCGCCGCATCTGTGCCGTCGCTCACTGCACGATCGTGCGCATTCGTGTGTGTTGGCCCTAATTTTGCGCCAACAATCCGGTAATAAGATTCAACTTCAACCTTTCTCAGGTTCAGCCGACCTGCGCGCTCGATTTATTCAGATGCTTGCTTAGTCGCTTTGTTCCTATTGTTCCTTTAGATGCCATTCCTTAGCGATTGAAATACCTACCAGTCCGTCATTTCCATGGGCCTGTCCAGAACACGGTTTCACTATTTGTGTGCCAATATCTTAGTACGACAGACTATCGTGCAATGGGAACGTGGATGACATATTAGTACAAGACCACTCTGATGGGCAGATTGATCTCTAGGAAACTTCGTGTCAAGATGTCATTGATACAAACATGATTTATCAAGTACAGTACATAGCAAGTTCGTTTTATACTGACTGAAAGCTATAACTGCAGGGAGTCCCCTCATCACACTCAAGATGGGGAAAGAGAAAGAATCCACCAAGGTGAGAGAGGAAGAAAAGAAGAAGGGTGAGGTCTACCTCAAGATCAAGACCAAGGACAAGTCATCAGGCGACGAGAATGAGAAGAAGAAGGTTGAGATAGAGATCGACGCCAAGTTTGTTGAAAAGGAAGATGTTTTTTTGCGACCGTGCCTGAGCACATTTTTCATTAAGAAGAAATCAGTTACAGACACAATCTTGATGCGGCCAAGCAGAGCTTGGCCAACACAAGAGCACAAAGGACTAAAAATAGAGAAACACTAAAAAAATAACACACACAAATGCGAAAACACAACGACAACACAAACAGCAGCAAAACAATACGGAGATAACAAAGGGCACGGCCCACAACACTAGCCAGAACCCTACAACTGAACCTGTTAGCAGAAACAACAACGCCTAGGGTGCAAAGGTCTATGGCCTAACAACGGTGGCAAAGCATCCACCTGAACAATCAACCACGACGGCAAAGCATCCACCCGAAGCAAGCTTCAACCAATACGACAGCGGTGGCAAAGCATCCGCCAAACCAGAACGGCGGCAAAGCATCCGCCAGCGAAGAGAAACCGACGACCAAGCGACCGAAGACCAAGTGCGATCCGGACGATGCTGATGCAATGAAGCGAAGGCAGGCGCAGAAGTAGAAATTCTCCGATGAGAGCAAAAGACCACCACAAGCCGAGCTTCCAAGACAACGCCTCCAAGAAGGAAATGACACCACAGGCGCCGTCGTCGTCCGACCAACATGGTCTAGGTTTTCACCCGGAAGACAGGCAGGAAAGGGAGAAAAGGGGCAGAAGGATGATGCCTTCAAGAAGGTAAACGGCGCCCGAGGGCGTCGTCGTCATCGGTCCGCAAGCGGAACCACGGCTTTCGCCACCACCCCTTCCCAAACCCAGTGTCGACAGCCGCCACAGCGCAAATGAGCCCGCCGGCCGGCACCCCGCCTCAGATGGCGCCCAGGGAGGGCCACCAGCAACCGCACCCAGAGCCGAGGACCGATGTTAAGCTTCACAAATCGGAAACCACAGGGTCGGGATCCAAGTGCAAAGAGGCAAAGAAAGATAAAGAGAAGAAGAAGGAGGAGGAAGATGGTGATGATGTGAAGGCGATAAAGAAGAAGGAAAAATCTGATGTGAAGGGTGATAGTAAGAAGAAAGAAAAGCATTGTGAAGAGGATGTTGAAGGCAAGAAGAGAGACAAAGAAAAGAAAGAAAAGCATTGCGAGAAGGACGTTGAAGGCAAGAAGAAAGACAAAGAAAAAAAAGAAAAGAAGAAGGATAACTCTGACAATTTGGAAGATATTAATAAGAAAGAAGATGATGGTAAGGAGGATGCCGAAGGCAAGAAGAAACACAAAGAAAAGAAAGAGAAGAAAAAGGATAAATGTGAAACGGTGGAAAGAAAAATGGAGGAGGATGTTGGTGAGGATGAAGAAGGGACGAAAGAGAAAAAGGATAAGTCTGATAAGAAGAAAGAGAAGAACAGTGAGGAGGAAGCGGGTAAGAAGAAAGACAAAGATAAAAAGGAGAAGAAAAACAAGGCTACCAAGGAGAAGGCAAACGATCCTGTGAAGCTGAAGGCAAAGCTGGAAAAGTTAGATACTAAATTGAAAGACATACAAGCAAAGAAAGAAGACATCCTGAGGTAGCTGAAAGACCTCGAAGAGGGTGGAAAGGGAAAGGATATCGAGGAGAAGCCCACACAGATATCGAAAGAGCCGGAAAACAGAGACACAGGCTCTGGACGAGAGTGGCAAGGTAAAGTCCATTGAAGAGAAGCCTACACAGTTAGTGGAACAGGGTGGAGATCACAACTCACAAGGCTAGGAGGAGAACCCTGTTGCGAAAGCCTCTGATCCTCTAAAGCTGCATTAGCTGTTCATGTAACCAAAATGCTGATCTGGATTGCACGGATTCAATACGTCAAGGTCTCAAGGACATGCATAGAGCTTTTTTGTAAGGGTGCGCAATAATTCTGATCTGGGCTGTGCCATATATTTTCACGATGTACGGAGAACATATAGACATATAGCTTGACAGTGTAAAGGTTTTCGTCTTTTTGGAGTGTTCCTTCTCCAGGGATAATAATACTAATCTGCAATATTTCGCTATGTGAATAAGGAACGTACATAATGTTGTCATACTTGTAAGCTATTTGAACTGTGATTCATATTCATTATGAGAAAACCATACACCATAGGCTCAATTCTACTGCTATAACTATATTCCTTTCTGCTACGCATGGTTTAAATGGCGTCGCCAGGCGCTAAATTTTTCTGGGCGTCTCGTTCGCCTTGACCTACGCACGTAAGGCGTACGCCTTTCCCGATTGGGCGTCCCCTTGTTGATTTGGCGTCCCAGCGACGCCGAGGCGGCTCTGGCCGCGGCAAAAAAGAGAAGAACATCCCGCGTGAAAAAAACAGGGGCCGCGGCAAAAAAGCGGCGCGCGCGGGAGGAAATCCATCCCGCGTGGAACATCCCGCCTCGCCCTGCAGCGCGGGAAGAGAAATCGAGGGCGTGAGTAAAGGGTGCGAGGTAGGGAAGAGGGGGAGAGGGGAATCAGACTTTCCAGAGTTCCAGAGGCCAAAGCCGCCGGAGCTCTGCCCCTACCGGCCTACCCTGTCCGGCGAGATCCAGCCGCGCTGCATCAAATCCCCGCGAAGAACGGGCGCGCAGCCCAGCCGGCGGCGCTGCACATCTCTGCTCGTCGTGTGCCCGCCCTGCAGCAGCTCGATTGGAGCCCAGCTGTCCTCCAGATCGAGCGGTACTGCTCCACCCTTCCTCCCTACCGGCTGCCAGATTCAAGTTGCCTTCCCGCAGGCCCTCAGGTCCAAACTCCCTTCCTGCAGACCCCCCAGCTCCGACCTCCCTTCCCGCTGGGCACTTGCAAGCAGAGATACGCTCTTCCTCCTCTCAGTCTCCCCTCCTCTGCTATATATATATATATATATATATATATATATATATATATATATATATATATATATATATATATATATATATATATATATATATATATATATATATATATATATATATATATATATATATGCTACTTTTTCACCGCCTATTCTTCTATAATGAGATCAAATATTCTATGGGTGTTTCTTCTATTAGCTTATTGACTTTTATCAGATTCGATAAAAAATAACATGCAAGTAAAATTCATATAATCTATTTCTCTCACCATGCAAACTATATATCCACAGCATATAGGAATTTATTATATCAGACGCCACATCACTATCCACTAGGATAATCTATTTCTGTCTTCCATCGATTTTCTGTGAATGTTGCCATGCAATCACTTTAGTGCTTCTACTTACAAATTTCAGCTTAAAGTTTTATTTAAAAAATTCCGCAGCAACGCTTTGGGTATCACCAAGTTTGCCTGATTGCTTGTGCCTTTTGTTGGTTTGTGCATATAAAACAGAGCACATCTCATGGTCACTGTACCATCCTCTGCTAATTATGCTTATTATCTTCTGGATGCCTAAGCTAAGTATTGGTAATATTAAGAACTGATTAGCTTCTGAATTTGTGGTATTATATGTTTAAGATGTTTGTATGGTGTCGCCTAGGCGTCCGCCTTACTCGCCTAGGCATCCAGAAGGGGTCGCTCGCCTCGCCTCGCCTTACCGCCTTTTAAACTATGCTGCTACGTTCCATAATAGTATGCTATCATCAGTTTCCTAGAAACGAAAATGAGGGACCAAAGATTTACACCAAAGGGGTCATTTTTTTTTCTCCCTATTGATTCAATGATACACAGCCCTCCTGCCTAATAATCTAGAAAAAGAATAGACTGAACCTTGTGATGGCATATATGTCTACTTATATGAATATACACTACTAAAGGTGTTGGGGTAGCACGTGCCGACTGTTAAGATTGGTTCTTTACTTGGAACTCATCACGCCCTCCAAATACCTCAGAAATAACCAATCCCTTGAACAAAGGCTCCTTCAACTTGAAAAGTATCAAAGTAAACACAAATGGAAGCAGCCAACGAGTAATGTTCACCAGATACATAAACAAATTTTGTTCTGGTTCCTGTCTCTCTCTGTATATGGACGTATGTACATATCATAGCTCTGCTGTGCCATTTCTCAAGGGAGAAAAAAAAAATGGGTCTGCTGCCTGCAAGGACTAGGAGAATGAAAACCTGTGACCGACAACTCAATTCATCAAGATGAAACAGGATATTGCAGTTTTTTAAAGCAAGAACACCAATTAGAATACATTCACAGCTCATAAGTAGCACCCTGCACCCACCTGACCCAAGTCCACAGCAGGGTTTAAGCTCTGGCCACAATCATATATAAGATCACATCGCAAAATTGTGGTGGCTCCAGTGAGCAGGTCGATCTCTACCTGCAATGTTCAAAATGTTGACTAATATCAGTCTACTGTTCTGAGCAGTGTATTAAAAACTAGGCTTTAAGTGTAAAATGAAGATACCTCACTTGCGGCAGCTCCATAGTTTAGATAAGTACCAGAAGGCCCAGGAACGTAATATTCTCTTGCTGATAAGTCCACACCAATCATCTGTGCCTACATATTCATGATTGCAATATTTTATACACTGATCACAATACTGTGGATATGCAAAACCGGTAATGCTTAGCTCTCATACAACAAAGATAATCAAAAAGATTAACTGTAAATAATATAAATCTTTAAAGTTGAGTGGAGAAACCCCCTGGAGGTGCAACAATCGTTCCGATAAGATTTCTTAAGAAGACAAAGCAACTAGTACCTTTAAAATTAGTTCGTCCCATGACATGTTCCCTTGCTTTTCTTCGAACTGCTCCTTTCCTGGCTTCAGTCTGTCGACCAAGATATTGCAGGCTTGACGAACTGCTTCACAGCTAGATTCTGATGTGGTACTCCCTGTGGTCCACCCTCCCTGTACTACACTTAATGTATCTGCTTGAATGACTCTAATTCTCTCCAAAAGGTCTTGATTTTGATCACTCCATAGTTTTCTGAGAGCAAACGCTACCATCCGCTTCACTTTTGTCCAAAGCCCCTGACCTAATTCAATGCCTCCAACTTCAATGGCAATAGAGTCATCATTAAGAATAGATACTTTTCCAGGTGTTGGTCGTGATAATACTTTGTGTACCGTTGGCACAAATGAAATGCCTCTCTTTTTCCACTTGTTGTTTATGTTGAAAGACTGAATCATTTCGACGCGGCGCTGATAACTTTCTGATGCTGTCAATTGCTCACAGATGGAGTTAAGCGTATAGCCCACGTCATCTTCTGCACACTCACTGTGAAATAAAGCAAGGCTCTCAACTGCATGCAGATTTATGCGTCGAACCAAATTAGCATCAGTTGAGAGCACGGAGGCAACATGCTCAATAATAGCTTCAGCAACATAGGAACCTTGCACCTCTCGGGGACCTCGCATTGCAGACCTTGTTGCAATATTTGTTTTGCAAACCTTTGCATCATAAGAAAAGGCACCCAATTATATTTCTTCAGCATCTCAATGAAATTATGAGGGATTACTGGGCTAACATCTTTCGTTATTCCTGCATTTATGTATAAATCTACATGCAGTGCAGTAATTTTTCCATCTGATTTGAATCCGACTGAATAACATATTTTCATTGGATGCCGACCTCCAGTCATTATTATGTCAGTCTTGCAAGATACATTCGAACTGGACGATGCAACTTAAATGCAGCAAGTGCACAAGCAGTCGCCACCTATAAGTAGCAAACATTCAGTAGGATGACTGGATGAGTATTCCTTCAAGATGATTGCCATAAATAATGTATGACGATAGTCATTCAGCTTTACATTTGGTGCAAGTGGAACAATGTCAGGATGAATCAAATTGGACATATGGTATATCGAACCATAAAGCAGTTTGTGTTTCCATGTAAAAGAAGTACTGTGAATTAAGATTCATCTGCATAAAGCGCTGGTCAGCTCCAGTTGAGTATATGAATATAAATATACATTACAAGGGTATGGGCACGAAGCTGTACTCCACTATTAGAGCAGTTACAGCAACGGGCGAATCGCCCGCCACATCACCTGCACGTCTGAGGTGGAAGAGAGAGAACCATGCGCTTGTCGCCGCTTCCGTCGCCGAGCTCATGCACTGGTCATCCACTGATCATCCACTGCTCGGCCACTGTTTGTCCACTGTTCATTGTACTGTTGTACTGATTATCCACTATTCACCCGCGCGCAACCAGTGCAAGAGCCGAGCGGTCGCTCTTATTGGCCTTGCTCTTAGGAGCCATCATAGGGATCCGTGCTCCAGGAAAAGAAAAACACAAAAGGCACAAGTACTCCAGAAAAGTAGCTCAAGCTAAATGACTTTTGGCAGCAATGGCGGGACAGCAACAAATGTAACATGCTCTATAAAAAATCTGTCAGATTCCATCTTGTGTGGGACCAAATTCCTAAGTGGAAAACAACAGTAAAATATTAATGGGACTTCTATAGTTAAACAATGTTAATTCCAACTGGGTAAAAAACAATGTTAGTGTCATGTGGGGGCACGTCTACCAGCGACGTGGCCGCACGGAGGGCGCCAACAAGGCAACAGCCGCCGGCGAAACAGGAGCACAAGGCGCAGGATCGGCGCCATCAGGTGGCTGAGCTAAGATTAAGGAGTGATTGTAGGGATTTGTTCCTAGTGTTCAGCCACCAAAGGCTATTTATTTGGGATGTACTGCAACTGATTACAGCAATTAAGATCAATCTATTTCTCCCACATCTCTCTGTGCTCTCTCAATCTCATCCCCTTCACCATTGCACGATCGGAGAAAAGCTCCGGCGTGCTTACCTCCTCCGGCTACGAACTCCGTAGTCGAGGGCCCGCTGTCTTGGCGTTGACGCCCTTCACAACCTGGTATCACGATCCAGGCCTTCCTCGCCTCACCGCCCACCTTCGCCACCGCCGCCGCCACGCTCCTCCACCCCGCCCATTCCACACCATACCGCCGCCATGGGAGACGACAACACCTCCCTGCAAACTACCTTGGAGACGCTAGCCACCTCCCTCAAGTCTCTGCAGGCCTCTGTCGAGGCTAACTTGCTGGCGATCCAGTGCCTGCACGAGGCGCAGTTGCCGCCATCTTCTTCCTCGTCCGGCAACAGGTTCGCCTCTGGCGAGCATCATCAAGACCGCCCACCTCGGTTCCAGAAGCTGGACTTTCCCAAGTATGATGGCAAGACGGACCCCCTCATCTTCATCAACAGATGTGAGTCTTTCTTCCGTCAGCAACGCATCGCCCCGGAGGAGCAGGTATGGATGGCGTCCTACAACATGGACGACGTCGCCCTGCTCTGGTTCATGCAGATTCAACAGGAGGAGGGTACCCCCTCATGGCGCCGCTTCACCGAACTCCTCAACCTCCGGTTCGGGCCACCGCTGCGATCCAACCCCCTCGGCAAGTTGGTGGCCTGCAAGCGGACGAGCACAATCATCGACTACCAGGGCCGGTTCGAGGCACTACTTCCCCGCGCTGGCCATCTCTCTGAGGCCTAGAAGGTGCAGATCTTCGCCGCAGGGCTACAACTGCCGCTCAGCCTCGACGTGGATATCCACAACCCGCAGTCCCTCCCCGTCGCCATGAGTCTCGCCCGCAAGCTGGAGCTCCGCGACTAGTGCGTCGTGGCCGCCGCACCTGCGCCGCGCCCTTCCCGCGACCAGCACCAAGGCATCCTCCCGGCGCCAGCACCCTGCCTGGCCCTGCCGGCCCCGGCCACGGCCACTGCACCGCCTGCGCCGACGACCATCGTGGAGGGCCGCCCTGTCAAATGGCTCTCCCGGGCGGAGATGGAGGAGCGCCGCCGCCTCGTCCTTTGCTTCAACTGCAACGAGAAGTTCGGGCATGGGCATAACTGCATTTGTCAGCGGATCTTCCTCCTCGACTTGGCGGCCGGCGACGACGAGCCGGTCTCCAGTGAGACGATGCAGGTGCGCATCACGATGGGCGGCGTTCCCCTCTTCGCCCTCCTCGACTCAGGGTCCACCCACAACCTCATCGCCACAGAAGCCGCCGCGCGAGTTGAGTTGCCGCCCATCAGCCCTGGTCAGCTGTGGGTCACGGTGGCAAACGGAGAATGCGTTCGGTGCCCCGGTGTGTATCGCGACACGCTGTTCTCCATCGACAAGGAGTCCTTCACCGGCGACTTCTTCGCCCTTCCACTGGCCGGGTACGACGTCGTGCTGGGCACCCAGTGGCTCGCGGCACTCGGGACGATCCTGTGGGACTTCGGCGCCCGCACCATGTCCTTCTGGTGCGGCGCACGCCGGATCCACTGGCATGGCCTACCGGGCCCGACGAGCCCAGTGGTCAAGGCCTGTGTCGGTGCCGACCTCCTCACCCCCATCCTTGACGAGTTCGCCGCCGTCTTCGCTGAGCCTTCCGGCATGCCGCCCGCCCGTGCCCGCGATCACGACATCACTCTTCTTCCCGGCGCTGCACCAGTGGCCGTACGCCCCTACCGCTACCCCGCGGCACACAAGGACGAGCTGGAACGGCAGTGCGCCGTCATGCTCGCCCAGGGCATCATACGCCGCAGCTCCTCGGCGTTCTCGTAGCCAGTCTTGCCGGTCCGCAAGCCCGATGGCTCTTGGTGCTTCTGCGTCGACTACCACGCCTTGAACACCATCACGGTCAAGGATGCGTTCCCGATCCCGATCCCGATGGTGGACTAGCTGTTGGATGAGCTGCGCCGCGCCCGCTTCTTCGCCAAGCTCGATCTCTGCTCAGGTTACCATCAGGTGCGGATGTGGCCCGAGGACATTGCCAAGACCGCGTTCCGCACCCACGACGGCCTGTACGAGGTCCTCGTCATGCCGTTCGGCCTCTGCAACGCGCTGACAACACTTCAGGCGCTCATGAACAACGTTTTGCATCCGTTCCTATGCCGATTCGTCCTCGTCTTCTTCGACGACAACGGGCGGGGTTGTGTAGTTGTGATACCCCGCTTGTGTAGTTGAAATTGGTTAAGGTCGCGGTGTGTGGCTCATTTCATTAAGTGTTTGAAAGTACTAGCCACATGCCGAGAAATATGGTAATCGGTAAGCTTAAATACCTGATTGGACCAGTGAGTGGGACGACTGCCACCCTCTTTGTAGAGGTTGGGTTTATATTTTTGTCGCGATGTACGGGTGCAGAGTGGTCGGACTCTATAGTCGGGGAGGGTGTCCCGGATCCATGGACTGGAAAGAAAGGGTAAAAGTAGCGTGGGTGAAAGCGAAGTCGATCCCCATGCGTGTGCGTTAGTTTCCCCTGGCCAGGTTGAAATTCGATTCAAAATCATCTGCCTCTCTCGGCCGTTTGATGTTTATTGTGATGCATCATGTACGAGTTTTGGCTGCGTCCTCATCCCTATCTTGGTTTAGCCGATACTACTCGGCCCTTGATATTTAGTGTAATGCGTCAGGTACGGGCCTCGGCTGCGTCCTTATGCAGGATCAGCGGGTGATTGCTTATGCTTCCAGAGCCCTCAAGCGGCATGAGGAGAATTATGCTACTCATGATTTGGATCTAGCCGCAGTTGTCCATGCATTAAAAATCTGACGACACTATCTTCTGGGTAATTCGGTTCATATATATTCAGACCACAAGAGTCTTAAGTATATTTTTACCCAGAGCGAGTTGAATTTGCGCCAGAGACAGTGGTTAGAGCTAATTAAGGATTATGATCTGGAGATTCATTATCACCCGGGCAAGGCTAATGTTGTAGCCGATGCATTGAGTCACAAAGCCAGTTGCAGTTGCATCTCAGCCATAGTGGTGTGTGCAACTCTATGTCAGGAGATGGAGAAATTAAATCTGGCTATTGTATCTGAAGGCACACTTGCCAATATTACCCTCACACCTAGGCTTCGAGACCAAATTGTGGCTGCATAGAAAAATAATGCAGGCATGGAAAAGATCAGACAAAGACTTATGGAAAATGACCCTAAGGCTGCATGTTTTCACCAAGATAGTGAGGGTGTCTTGTGGTTTAATAATCGCCTAGTGGTACCTAAAGATTTGGAGCTACAGAAGCAAACTCTTGATGAAACTCATCTTTCTAGGTATTCTATCCACCTAGGCAGTAATAAAATGTACCAAGACTTGAAACAACATTTCTGGTGGACAAAGATGAAGCGAGAAATTGCCAGATATGTATCGGAATGTGACACTTGTCAGAGGGTTAAAGCGAGCCATTTGAAATCAGCCGGCCCTTTACAGCCCTTGAGTATTCCATCCGAGAAGTGGGAAGATATCAGTATGGATTTCATTGTCGGCTTACCCAAAACTTCCAAGGGGTATGATTCGGTATGGGTTATTGTGGATCGCCTCACCAAGTCGGCTCATTTTCTGCCGGTAAAGACAACACATACGGCGAAACAATATGCTCAATTGTATATGGACCGTATTGTGAGTCTCCACGGAATTCCAAAAACAATCATTTCGGACCAGGGTACTCAATTCATTGCCCGGTTCTGGGAACACTTCCACGCCGCCCTTGGTACACAACTGATCCGCAGTTGAACATATCATCCTCAGACAGATAGCCAGACAAAAAGAATCAATCAGATTCTGGAGGATATGCTCAGAGCGTGTGCACTCAACTATAGCTAGAAATGGGATGAATGTCTACCTTTAGCCGAGTTTGCGTATAACAATAGCTATCAAGAGAGCATCAGAATGGCTCCTTTTGAGGCATTATATGGACGAAGGTGTAGGACCCCATTGAACTGGTCAAAAGCCGGAGAAAGGAACTTTTTCAGACCCGATATTGTTTGTGAGGCTGAAGAACAAGTTCGGGTTATTCAAAAAAAATTAAAGATTGCAAAATCCCGACAAAAGAGTTATGCGGATAAGAAACGTCAATCTGTCCTGTTTCAAGTGGGAGATCATGTCTATTTGCGGGTATCTCCAATGAAAGGGGTTCAGCGATTCGGCATAAAAGGAAAACTTGCACCCCGCTATGTTGGGCCTTTTCTTATCGTTGAGCAATGTGGGCCGGTAGCGTATCACCTGGAACTTCCTGCTCAATTACCCATGATTCATAATGTATTCCATGTCTCTCAGCTCAGGAAATGTCTCCGTGATCTAGAAAAGGTGATTGACATAGAAAAATTGCAACTGGAGCCCGATCTTATCTATCCAGAGTATCCAGTGAAAATAATGGATCACAAGACTCGGGTTACTCGGAATCAAACCAGCAATTTTTATAAAGTTCAGTGGAATAATCATTCCGAGCTGGAAGCTACTTGGGAAACGAAAGAATTTCTTCGATCCAAATATCCTGAGTTGCTACAAGCTCATCAAGGTATTTAACCTATTCCATCCCTTTTCAAATTTTTGCACCTCCACCAAATCTCGGGACGAGATTTCTTTTAGGGGGTAGGATTGTAACACCCAGGTATTAATTATATCGATTTAAGGCTA
Organism: Panicum virgatum; assembly: GCF_016808335.1. Classification (NCBI taxonomy): domain Eukaryota; kingdom Viridiplantae; phylum Streptophyta; class Magnoliopsida; order Poales; family Poaceae; genus Panicum; species Panicum virgatum. Next base: position 7,143,701 of record NC_053145.1, read on the forward strand.
ATTACGGTCATTAAGTTCTAAACCGACGTGACAAATCATTAGGAAAATTTTCTATCAATCTTGGGCTGGCTTAGGCTGGACCGGTCCGACCGGTCGGAGCGACCGGTCAGACCGGTTGAACCGGCTGATATGGGGTCATGTGGCCCCACATCATTTAAACCAGACTTTCTCTCTCCCATTAGTCATTCTCACTCTCTCCCCATTAGCTCTCTCTCCCTCACTCCCTCACGAGCTCCCCTCTTCCCAAACCTAGAAAATCCAAAACCCTCCCTCTCCACTTGACTTCAAGGCCAAGAAAGGATCAAATCGGTGTGGGGGAGCTTCTACTCCACGATTCCCTTTTCGGGGTTCCGTGGATCCAAGTTCTTCATGGGGAGAAGGCTCATCCAAGGTATATAAAGTTTGTTTCGGCCTGATCTCTTTTTCTAGGATGATTGGAGTGATTCCCTTTGGTCAATCACCTCCATAGGAGTTATTGAACGAGAGCCTAGAAGGGTTGTGGGATTGGTGAGAGATTTTCACTGCGCGCACGCCGCCGTTTCCCTCAGGTTCGGATTATCCGGCATAGTACCGGATCATCCGACCCAACCCTCTTTTTGTGCTCGAAACTCACTCCAGAAATGCCCAGGCCCGGATCATCCGGCCTAGGGTCGGATCATCCGGAACTGTCCAATGGCAAAAAGTACTGTTTGGCTGGATCATCCGACCTATGGGCGGATCATCCGACCATGGGGACTTAACGGCACTCCGAAACCAAAACTTTCTGGTGGAGGTCGGATCATCCGGCGTTGGGTCGGATCATCCGATCAGCACGGACCTTCAGTGGTTGTAAAATACGTAGAAAATTGTAGAAAAATGGGAAAATGCAAAATCAGTTTTGTTAGCTTCGTATTTTTATGCTCTATGGGATAGAGTCATGGGTGGTATGGTTTGACAACTTCTTATATGCAATTTTGTGTATGATAAATAAAGGTCTTTATAGCTTGTTATATGCATAAATAGAGAGTTAGATTCATGCATGTATTTCTCATATCATATGCATGCGTGTAGCAGTCGCGGTAGAGGATGTGGTGTACGAGGTGGTTGTGGAGCCACAGGAGCCACTAGAGCAGGCCCAGCAGGAGGAGAGGCATGAGGCCCCGGCCCAAGGCCCAGTTCACCACAGTACCGAGCAGCACCCCGAAGGCAAGCTCCGGTGCATGTCCTATTATTTTAAATTATGATTCACTATATATATGTTTATTTATTACTTATGCATTAAGTTTTAGAAATTATTTGGAACCCTAGTTGCATGATCCTTAGGTTCCCTTGAGTTATACTAGTATGTATAGGATGATAGCGATGCCATGCTTAATAGGTCTCGGTAGAAGTCGGGTGATTTCTTGTCACTCGCGAGATATAGGATTTTATAGAAATCAAGTAATTGCCGGTTACTCGCGAGAGGTATAATTATCTTTATATACTTCAGTAATTGAGATATGGAATGCAAATGTGGAAATGATGCAAACTTGAGACCGGACGGGGAATGATGGTGCTATATAGGTATGGCAGCAGGACAGGGTTACTGGGTGTCTTAGCCCCGTCTGTGTTGATTAAGGACCGGTTGTTGTCGGCAGTGCTGATCGGGGATTGAACTGTACTAACCGCATGCCGGAAGTAGGAGGTAGTCAAAACCGGTAAGCCTAGTACTACCTCACTTCGAAAGTACATGACTCTTCCCACCCCTTAGGGTAGTCGAGTGGCCGCGGAGAATTGGGATGCATGTATTTACTTTTTGTGGTCTCTTGTCGGGCTCGGCTGACTATACGCTGGTGGGGCAGTCCTGTAGTTCGAGGCGGGGAGGGAAATGGTTGGTGCGTGTGGTCCGATGGGGCATATGCGTGCCGTGTTGGTTAGGTCCACCTTGCAAGGTTAAATCAGATCGATTCGCCGTGTCTCGCGGATATGAGGGTCTTGATCTCTTTGTCGCCTCGTAGAAATAAATTAGGATATTGGTAATATATGATGGATATTACTTGAATTATTATTGAATGCTCCACCATGATTGCTTTAGATAAGCAAACCTTAGTTGATAGTCTATCAATATAAAATATATGGCTAAAATATTGAAAGTAAGAATCCACCTATAGATGTTTTTCTGCAAAACAAACCACTAGCCAGAAAGTCGTGCATGTCTAGATAATAGGCTATGTATACCCATAGTCGGGTAAGCCTTGCTGAGTATTAGTATACTCAGAGTTGTTTCCACAATTATTTCAGAACATCCAGACATTGACTTCTGCCCCTGTTGTGTCAAGTTCAACCGCCGGGATGCAGAGGGGTGGGAGGTGGTGGAGCGAGACCCCTAGGCTAGGGAGTTGTTAGGTTGCACACTTGAGGGCAGAGTGTATAACCCCTATGTTTTGCACAGACCGGTCTGACCGGTGGAGGCACCAGGGTAGTGGCGACCGGTCTGACCGGTTGGGTGAACCGGTCCGACCGGTACTGAAAAATCAGAACTGGTAAAGACTAGTGTAGTTGTAGGTTTCTCTTTAAATCGAACTTCGGTTACATATGTTGTAAAGTTTTGTAAATTATACTCTCCTATGTATATTTGAACTCGATTTGTAAAACTCAATGTTTCATGATCGTATTGTTTATGTATTTTTAAGTATTATGCCGTGCTTGTACCATCTGCGCCCACTTTTGTGTGGGACTACCGATGTTGTTTCAATCGGGCCATAGGTTGAGAAAGGACCGTCAAATTAAACCATTAAGCGAATGTGCCTGATGTGTTCAAATGACGGCCATTACGTTTAATTTAGAGTCTTAATTTGTCGGTTCCGTCACAGAAAGCCGATGCGAGTAACAGCCAAGTTACTGGTTCTGGACAAATCGGTCAGACCAGATGCTCCGACCGGTCTGACTGGTCCAGCGACCGGTCTGACTGGTCCAGCGACCAGTCTGACCGTTCAGACTACTGAGAATAGCGAGTCGGCCATTGCTTCTAATTCTAAAGGGAAGGCCGAGGTTGCTGATTGGAGGGTGACTATTGTGACATATTTGAAGGACCCTGGTCATGGTGCAGAAAGGAATATTCGGCGTTTGGCATTTAAATATGTTTTGATCGACGATGAGATTTATCGTCGGACCGCCAAAGATGTACTCCTCAAGTGTTTAGATTCTAATCAGGCCCGTGTTGCTATGGGGAAATTTCATGAAGGCATATGTGGTACACATCAATCGGCTCCTAAAATGAAGTGGTCGCTTAGGAGAGCCGGTTTTTATTGGCCAACTATGGTGGCAGATTGTTTCAGATATTATAAGAGGTGTGAGGAATGTCAGCGGTTTGGTAATTTTCAATTAGTGACTGCTGCATTATTGCATCCTATAATCAAGACATGGCCGTTCAGAGGTTGGGGGTTGGATTTCATTGGTCAGATTAATCCCCCTTGTTCAAAGGGACATCACTTCGTGTTGGTTGCTACGCATTACTTCACTAAATGGACCGAAGTGGTTCCTTTGAAGAATATGACACATCGGGAGGTAATTGACTTTTTTGCAGAGCATATTATTCATAGATTCGGTATTCCTCAAACTTTGACAACGAATCGAGGTTCATCATTTATTTCAAAGGAGGTACGTGATTTTGCCAAATCTTATAAGATCAAGATACTTAATTCATCTCCATACTATGCTCAGACCAATGGTCAGGTTGTGTCTAGTAATAAGATCTTGATAAAGCTTATCAAGAAGAAGATAGAGGAGAATCCCAGAAAATGGCATGAGATTTTATCTGAAGCATTGTGGGCTCATCGTATATCTAGACATGGTGCTACTAAAGTTACTCCTTTTGAGCTTGTATATGGTCAAGAGGCTGTTTTGGCTATTGAGGTGAATCTGGATGCTTATAGATTGGCTAAGCAAAATGACCATACCGCTGTTGATTACTATAACTTGATGATGGATAATATTAATGAAGTGAGCGACAAGCGGTTGCAAGCTTTGAAGGAAATTGCGAAGGACAAGCTTCGGGTGGCTAGAGCTTACAACAAGAAGGTAAGAGCAAAATCTTTTCATGTTGGTGAGCTAGTTTGGAAGACAATATTGTTTCTTGGAACGAAGAGCAACAAGTTCGGCAAGTGGTCGCCAAGTTGGGAAGGACCGTACAAGATCGTCAAAGTTATCTTCGGCAATTCTTATATGGTGGAGACGATGCAAGGAGAACGTCTTCCAAGGGCCCTTAATGGAAGATACTTGAAGAAATATTTTCTCAGTGTGTGACAAGACGCTTGAAGACGAAGACGGCCGGTATAGAGTACCGCCCTTAACATTATTTTTAGCTTTATATTTTCTGTGTAAATCATGTATCTAAGCTAGCTTCTGGTACTTGCTTTTCAGCTTGCAAAGCTCACCAAAAAGGCAGGGGGCATATGTTGGCAGCCAAAATTGAAAAATACCGAGGACCGACCGGTCAGACCGGTCTGATCCCGTGTAATCCGACTCTGGTTAGATTTGCTTTGTAGAGTCCGTTTGTAACCCGATTTGAAAGGGGTACATACGTCCTCCCCAGCCTATAAATATAAAAGTCACGGCCGATTGAGGTTCTTCTACCCAATCGAATCAATCAATCTATTTTTTTCCTATTCTTCTCAAACCCTAGCTTTTCCAACCTCGTGCTATTCTTTGCTCCTCACAACGGTGTTCAAGGGCGTCTTGGGTGGCCTGCCGACTCCAAGACAATCCTAGATCTGCGAGCTCCGACGAGGTCCCTCCCGAATTCACGGTTTTAGGTCTTCGCGAAGCTTTCTGCGCGCGACCGGTCTGACCGGTCGCCGGGTTTCTTCGCTGCAATTGCGATCGTTGCGATCCTGCGCGTTCTAGCGCTAGCGCTTGTGTGTTAACCAATCTTGCGTCAACACTGTTGTCATGTTCTTGCTAACTAGGTGGGCGCCGAGAACTATTTAGTGATCCATGTTTGATGGCGAAGGTAAATAACTTATGTTTGGATTATGACTGGGAATGACCTGTGACTTAATGTGTTCTTTGAATACTAGAAAAAATGGAAGTATTGAAAAAAAAGAATCAGCCGATTTGTCAGCCAGCCAGCCAGCAGTGTTTTTCTCTCACACCAAATCAGCATTAGCCATCAGTATTTTTCTCTTACAATAAATCAGCACCGGCTACTAGCCACAGCCAGCTGAACAGAACGAGTAAAGGACAGGCGTGCTTGTATCGTACTGCTAAGTCCTGGTGCATTCTTACTGCGAAGAAGAGATGGCTATGATTTAAATAAAGAGGATGGTTGAGATGTGACTGGATATACAAAAAACGAAATGTTGTTTAGTTGATACACAGCTGGTATTGCATATAAAGTTTGATGACAGGAAGTATATATTCCGGTATTGTATATATTGTTAAACGAGGAACCTTAAATTGAAATGAAAAATGAAGGGAAGTAATTTTTTAAACGAAAATTAGGCAGATATCTAGAGACAGCTGTTTGCTTCAAATGGACAAATACATATAAGAACTCACATGGCAAACTAGTCGATACACAGCTGTTGAAGTTGGTAGCACTTAAAAATAGCAATAAAAAAAACTGGAACGAAAAGCAGTAGCAAAGGAGTCTGGAGATGCGGCATGGCCACTCAAACTATCCCAAACTGGTACCCGAAGGTAAACAATATAGCATGGTGTGTAAGGGAAAGATCCTCTTATTTCGTAGTTGCAGTAATTTCTAGGGTACAGTTTACCCAAGTCCTGAACCTTTGAACTATTTAAATGGTAGGCGAATGCTCTTTCCATTGATTCACAAAAGAAGATCACCTCCTTGTAAGGATGAAATCCAAGTAAATCCATGGAGCCACAGAGCTTGCAACCCGTATCTCCAATCTGAAGAACATTCACTGCGTTCGACTACTGGTTTTCCCTCCAGCGCTACTTTTATTCCCTCTCACATCCCTTCAGCTCCGGCCACCAGCCAGGTAACAGTGTTTTTCTCTCACAGCACTCCAGCTCCAGCCTGTCGAACGCTGTGAATTGTCTTCATCAGAATCCCACTCAAATTTTGCTTGCTTTGCTGAATCAACATTGTACCCTCCAGCACGACAAAAATAATTGATGCCTTGGAAGATCCAGGGGCCTTTAGTTCGCCAATTATATTTATGAGATCCTCGCACATAGAACAGTTTAGCTTCATGCTTCGGTACCCACTCCATTTGGTTATGCGGTCGTTCTTCAAGAATCCAAACCTGAAGCCGATGCGAAAGAAGTAAAAAAATCAGCTACAGCACAGTACACCCCTTTCTCACTTCTCAGATCTTCCTAGATGAAGCCCCGTAACACCGGGACTTTAACATCCACTGGTGGTTCAATTACTCGGTATGTCTTGTTTGCCAAAGATACTCCGCAAAACGTCCATCATCATTGAAAAAGTATTAGCAATCATGCATGTCATTGCATAGCTACAATAATGGATTAATTGCTCAAGGAGTAATGAACTCACTCATTAGTATCTCATAACAAAATCAGCTTCACAAACCAACATAAATTTCCCCTTTCCAGTACGCGGCGTGCCGCTTCTGGACCAAAACCCAACAAGCCGACCTCATGTCAGCAATGGTCCCTGCAGCCTTGCCTTCCCGGAGAAAGAGCCTCTCCTCCCATTGCCCGGTCTCCGACTAGAACACATTCAGAACGCGTTGTGATGGCGGCCATTCTGATTCCTCGATCGAGGGGTCTAGCTTATCCCTATCTGCTTTGTGGAAGATGCGAGGTACCGACATCACCTCGAAGTGCGGCGAGACAGCAGGGTCATACACGAGATACTCAACTCGGTAGTGTACTTCTACCTAGTTGAGGAGCAAGAGGAGGCCGTTGCAGTGATCGTGGAGGTAGGACCCCTCGTGCGGGTTGGGCAGGTAGTCGAAGTCGCCCAAGATCGCCGGGCGCGCCGTCGTCGGGCGGGCGAGGAACCACGACGGCGGGCTCGGGCTCGGGCCGGGGCCGCTGCAGCACTTGGTGAAGATGCCGCCGACCACGTGCGGAGGAGGTGTGGGAGCAGCAGGCGGCGGCCGTCGATGACATCGCGCCACGCCTTGCGCGCCCACCGGGACACCGCGAGGGCACGGCACGGCAGGCGGCGCAGGGCCTCGGCGAGCGCGTCCATCGTCTCTCCCTGGCCTGCTCGTCTCTCGCTCGCCGCGTCCATGTGTGATGGGCTTGGCTGCATTTGCCCAATAGCCCAGCCCGTGATATTCCCGGAATATTTGACAACAGGTAGTTGTGTCAAAATCATTCATCTGTGATCTATAGGCACTATGGTTCGGATAAATTTTGTAAATTTGACGTTTCAGTAAAAGAAGACTGTTTGTTTTAAAATTAGATGAAGAGTGGTAAACGAAGAGAAAACGACAAGTGGAAGTTTCCGTCCAGTTACCTGCAGTCTCGTCTCCATCAGTGGTTGGCCGGAAATCCCATGCCGGCGAGTCACCAGTAGCTCGCCAAACTCCGAAGAAAGGCGATGGCAGCACATCAACAAATTGACACCTGACACGAACACGATCCAATCATCAGAAACTGAGCCACACTTGCTGATCTGGACGACGAACGGCAGGCCATTTCCCAAACACATCGATCTGTGCACGTCGAACACATCATGTCGACTTTGCGGCGTTCTCTGCTACCGTTGATCATCCTCCTGCAGCTGCACATCCTCTCCGGCGGGCCGGCGGCGGCGAAGGTCCCGGCGCTGATCGTGTTCGGCGACTCGACGGTCGACACGGGCAACAACAACTACATCTCCACGGTCATCAGGAGCGACTTCGCGCCCTACGGCCGCGACCTCCGGGTGGGCGGCGGCGGCGGAACCAGTGGCCAGCCCACCGGCCGGTTCTCCAACGGCCGCCTCGCCGTCGACTTCATCTCCGAGGCTTTCGGGCTGCCGCCGCTCGTGCCGGCGTACCTGGACCCGAACGCCGACATGAGCAGCCTTGCGACCGGCGCCTGCTTCGCCTCTGCCGGCGCCGGCTACGACAACGCCACGTCTGATCTTTTCGTAAGCCGCCGTGCGCATTTCCATGCCAGCTCCGACGCCGGCCGGTCACGATCGACAAGCAATGCGAATGCCATGGTCATCGAGAGCTTTCTCTGTCTTGCAGTCCGTCCTGCCGCTGTGGAAGGAGCTTGACTACTTCAAGGAGTACGCGGCGAAGCTCCGGAGCTTCCTGGGCGACGACAAGACCGAGGAGACGCTGTCGGAGGCGCTCTACATCGTCAGCATGGGCACCAACGACTTCCTGGAGAACTACTACGCCGTGCCGTCGGGCCGCGCGGCGCAGTACGCGGCGGCGTCGGACTACGCCGGCTACCTCCTCGGCGTCGCGGAGGCGTTCGCGCGCGCGCTGCACGCTCTGGGCGCGCGCAAGCTGGACCTCAACGGGCTGCCGCCGATGGGGTGCCTCCCGCTGGAGCGCCGCGCGGCGACGGGCGCGTGCACCGAGGAGTACAACGCCGTGGCGCGGGGGTTCAACGCGGGGCTCCGGGACCTGGTGGCGCGGCTCGACGGCGGCCTCGGCGGCGGCGCCAGGGTGGTGTACGGCGACGTGTACGGCGCCGTGGCGGACGTGCTCGCGGACCCGGCGGCGCACGGGTTCGAGGACGTCGGGGCCGGGTGCTGCGGCGCGACGGGGCGGTTCGAGATGGGGTACATGTGCAACTCGGCGAGCCCGCTGACGTGCGCCGACGCCGGCAAGTACGCGTTCTGGGACGCCATCCACCCCACCGAGCACCTCCACCGCTTCATTGCCGAGCGGAAGATGAACACCACGCTCTACGAGTTCCTGTAGTCAAACGGTGATGGAACAGGGATCTTGCTCGAGTGCTCGACACACACCAGGATCGTTGTCAAGAACACCGAGGGTGTGTTTACTTCACTTTGGATTTTGGATTTTGAGATTTTGGAAGAGAATCTTTCAACATTTGAAGTATTAAATGTAGACTAATCACAAAACTAATTATAGATCTCGTCTTTAAACTACGAGATGAATCTAATGAGCCTAATCAATCCATCATTAGCATATATTTATCGTAGCTTTACTGTAGCAATTTAGTGTCTAATCACGTCCTAATTAAGCTCATTAAATTCGTCTCGCGATTTACAATCCATTTGTGTAATGCGATTTATTTTTCGACTATATTTAGTATACCACGCAGGCGATTTACAAAAATTTTGGATTTTAGAATTTTGGATCTAAACACGGTCCAAACCATCAATCCATGAATCATTGTTCGATGTAGTTACTCAACTATTGACTGCAACTGTGTAAAGGACACACGTGCACGCACGGCTTATGTTCGTGCGTTGGACTTTTTCGTGCGAAACGGTGCGGTCAGTGGGGGGCTGGGGGTGTGGCAGCGTAGGGCTAGTTACCGGAGACCACCAAACCTATTTGCAATGTGGGCCCCATAGCCACAGTCAAATTTTTTCTACTACAGTCTTCCTTCGTACGTTCAAGACCTCCATTCCTCGCCCTGCTGTCAGCAAGGACCGTCCTTTAATTCCCCCTCTCCACTCCTCTTACTGCCCCCTCCTCTCCCTCCATCCAGATCTACGTGAAACACACCGCCACCACCATCTTCGTCGTCTTCACGTGAGCGTCCCCGCCTTCTTTATCTTCTTCATCTCCGGTGACCGCCCCCGCCCCATGCTCATGCTCTGTCTCCCGTGGCTTCCACCATCGGATTTGCAGCTAGGCCAAATAGACCTGCCTGGGATGTCATCGTGGCACCCATGCGCCGACACCGCCCATCGGTTGTCCTTTCTCGCCCCGGCCAGTGGTGCCACCACTGCCTTGCATCACCGCCCGCCGTCTATCTCCACCACCGAGCCGGCCAACCACCTCCCCCACGCTCCTTCTAGGGCCGACAGTGCTGGTAAGCCTAACCTCAAACTTGCCCCAAAGCTTGACGCTAGAGCATCGCCACCAACCAATTTCTTGTTCCTTCGATTGCGGATGCTATTTCCTTCAATTCTTCTCTTCTTTCTTTTTTTTGGTAGTCTTTACTTCAGACCCATTCGTCCTTTCCCAATCAAGAGGGCTCTCGAAATACACTAAATCCAGAGCCCTCTCGTTTCAGATTTTGCGTTTATTTAAATGGCATGAAATCGCATTTTAGGGAAATTTCTAAGGTGGGATAAGAAATAGGACGTCAAAAGTTGGAATTCGAATGAAAACTATTTTGGTGTTTCCCTGATCATTTTTGTTTTTCCTTTAGGCAGCCCAAGCCAGCCAGCCAAACATCCCACTTGTGTATAGCGCACTTATGTGAGTTTGTAAACACGAAGTTATCAACGCTTCTAGGGTTATAAGTGTAATAATTGTGGGAGACAAGGAGCTGAAGAAGAATTTATTGCCCCCAATATGTTCTAGTATACGTTATCGACTCATTAAGAGCATGATTAATGGTTGCGCCTGCATGCCGGCGTCTCAAGCTCCAGCTCAATCGAGTTGCCAAGCTTGTGATGGCGGCCTCCACCTTTATTTAATGATGTTTATGGTCCAGCAGCTTGCCACAACCAATGAGAGGCAACTGCAGAGCAAATCGTCTGCTTTCAACCGGCGTTTGGCGAGATGCTCCCTCCTTCTCTCTTCATTCTCTCACTATCAGCAATGCTTTTTTTCCTACTTGTCCAGCAAGTCGCCTGCTGATGTAGACTTATAATACTTGTTCTAAGGAGGTGAACTGTAAGAGCTTTTTACCTATATTAACTATATCAACGTGTTATGAAGTTACAAATGTTGTCCTCTCTCTCTCTCTCTCTCTTTGAGTATATTTTTCCATGATAATTTTTTAGGTAATAAATTGGGGGTGATAATTGTACGGTAATGCGATTTTTTTTGCCTTGTACGGTAGGGATATTTTTTTGGGGCAGCTTCTATAACCATAAGTTTTTCTCAAGATGTCCAAAGCCGTGTATGTCTCAATTAGATTGGAAACCTGTGGCTGGTAAAAAGAAAACGAGTAACTTTTTCTATTAGCACACATAAATTCCATGAGTGGGTACAAGTGTTATGACACTAATTTCCCTCTAATATGTCCATATTTCATCATTTGATGAATCACATCCAACAAAAAAAAATATCCAACTGCCAAGGAAATACGCTAATGAGGATATGAGTCCTACCTTATTGTTGATAGGGTAGCGTGGGAATACAATGCAGGAGAGAAGCCAACAGCCTGATCTAGTTGTCGTGTGTATAGGGCACGTAAGTAAATATTGTTTATCACGTTATACAAAAGAATAAGTAAGAATTAATTTTCTAAGCAATTGATAGATATGTTAACATTTGATTAACTAACTGTTGTGTTGTGAATATGTTTTTACTCTCTTAACTTGGGCTCCAGCAGTGGCCATGTTTTCAATATTGAGGTATGTGTTATTCATACTCGATATACTTATACTAGGACAGCAGCGCGCTCCGCCGCTCCCAGTTTGCTTCTTCGTCTCCAGCGAGCCGTGCCGCCGCAAGCCCAGCGCGCGTGCGGGCGTCCGCAGCTTCACCTGCACGCGCGGTGGCCGCGGCCCCTCTCCGCCGGCTCCTCCGACGGGGTCATGGTGGTGAAGGCCACTGCACCCCTCGAGCTCGTCCACGGCCCCCTCGTCGACGGTGGCCATGGCGCGCGGGCTGCGGCGGGTGGCCACGGCAGCAAGGCAGCGCTCCGTGCGCGGGCGTCTGGCCGGCCAGCCGTCCCGGCCCAAGCGGGCGCGCGCGGGCCGCCGGGGGGCCCTGCCCGTCCCTGCCTTCCCCAGTGCACGCGCGCAGGCGGGCCGCGGCGGCGTGGCGAGCCGGCGGCCATGCGCAACGTGGCGAGACGGGCCGGCCAGGCACGGCGTGCCTCGCGGCGGAATGGCGAGCAGGGGAAGGCGGCGGGGAGGGTGCCGCGGCCACGACGGAGGCATGCGGAGCTGCGGCGCCGAATGGAGCTGCGACGGGGCGGGTTGGCGTGAGGTGGGCCTCGCTCCACAGTGTGGATCTGCAGCGGTGTCGGGCGTCCCCCTCCTTCCCTCCCTCCCCCTTCCCTGCGGGCGGAGCTCGGACGGCGGGTCTCGGGCGGCACGGCGCGGCCGGCGGTGGCGGCGTCCAGCGGCGGGCGGTGGCGACAGGGGAGCAAAGGAGGCGCGTCCTCGGCGTAGCTCCTCGGCTCTGCTCTTGCCCCAGCGCGGGCGGAGCTCTCCCTCCCCATCTCTCTCTGTCTCTCTCGCTCTCGCGGCGCGGCAGACTGGCGGCAGCAGTGGCTCCTCGCACAGCGCAGCGCTTGGCGGGGTGGCGGCACGGCCCGTGCGGCGGCGGCCCCGTGAGGCCGTGACCCATCCCCGGCGCAACGACGCGTCCTCCTCCCCGGTCTCCCTCCACAGCTCGCGCTTCGGGATCCGCCTCTCCGCCGCCCCAAACCGCCGCTCCGACCCCGCAATCCGCCGCGCCGCCACCCCAATCTGCCACTCCGGCACCCAACCCGGCCCGCATGGTCCTCATCCACCGCCCTATGCCGTGTGGGCCCCACAGGAAGCGAAGGCGGTGCGGCACTGCAACGCAGGCGGGGCCTGGGAATCCACGGCCCGCGTCGGTTGTTCCCCTCCCGTGCACGTGTCGATCGGGGGGGTGGGGGGTCGGTGAAGCGCTGAGGAGCCTCCCTCTCCAGGGCCGATTGTATATATCATATGTACCTTTGTAAGACATGGTTGTTGCGGTAAAGTCACCATGTGTGCTTCTTTTAGCTAGATTACAAGCGTGACAAACTATGGTTGTTGAAGAATAATTTATTGCCTCTCCCACTATGTTTTATCTGTAATTGATTCATTAAAGAAGAGAATTACAGCATATCGTTTAATTTACATTAAGTGGCTAAGAAGTTACATGTTTTGTCATCTTCTTGAGTATTTTCCAAGATATTTTTAAGCTAATTAAACTACAAGAAGTGCAATGTTTCTTCCTCATATGACAAGGATATTTTTAGATACTTTTTGTTTACAAACATAACATTTTTCTCACCATTTGTAAAGCCATTTTTTGTCTCAGTTAGATATTTACTAATAGAAAATGGCACATACACACAAGAACACAAATCCATATTTACACAAAGTGCAAGAATAAGGTCTCGTAAGCGCAAGTATTATGGTAGGCTATAAGCAGGCTGAATGATGAGGTGGATGAGAGAGCTTTGACACAGAGCTGTAAGCTTACAGCCAGTTTTGACACAAGAATTAAGATTTTTTGCATTGTTAGATAGATAAGTGGACCATGTATTAATAGTAGAGAGTTAAACCACTATACAAGTGGGCTAAGAGATGAACTGTAAAGATTCTTGCAACCAGTAGTGGGCTAAATCATTAGTCTCGCTCTAAGAGCAAGTATTATAGCAAACTGCAAGCAGGTTCAATCCTACGTGTAGGAGAGAAGGAAAAAAGAGAGAATAAAATGGACGCTTGGCTTGCCGCCGGCTGAGGCGGACGCATCAATCTCTGCTGATGGGACCGGGCGAAGCAAACGCCCGCATGCAGCCTGCAGCGGGCGCGGATGCCGGCGCATGCGCACGCTCGCAGCCGGGCGGCGGGCTGGTTTATTAACCTGCTCTAAGGCATAGTAGGGGTGTAAGGAATTCTTTGGTTTCACCAAGGAGGCTGATGATAATGACACAAGAACAGCATATGCTTGGTCGACAAGGATTTACTATGAATCAAGTCATGGTGAAGCCTTTAATTTGCAGTGATAGTGGTAAAGGAAACCATTAAGCATAAAGAATATAAAAGGAAGTTTGAAGATCGCATAATGTAGTGATGGTTTGAGATGTTTAATTTTTTCATCAATGTGCTTCATCATATGTTTAAAGCCCAATATGAAACGGCGTAGTAGGTTTACAAGGGCTTAAGTCCAACAACATTCATAATTTGGGGAGTTTTGAAACCATGATATTTTTATTTGTGAAAAAGTGTGTTGTATACTATTTTACATATGGCCCAATACCACACTTGTGTTCCATACACATTTTGGTTGTGCCTCTTGTTATATTTTGGTTGTTTTTTCCTAATGACTAACAATAAAATAATATACAACACTAGTTGTCAAGATCTGATATCTACCAAATTAGGATTTTGTTCGACCCATATATTAGTGTATATAGACATGTATTCTATTTGGCATCTACTCCCTCCGTTCCAAATTATAAGTCATTACAAGAATCTTGGAAAGTCAAACAATTTTAAAATTTGACCAAAATTATAGAGAGAAATATAAACATTTATGACATCAAATAGGTATACTATAAAAATATAACTAACAAAGAATCTAATGATACTTAATTGGTATAGTAAATGTTATTATCTTGTTGTATAAATTTAGTCAAACTTAGAAAATTTTGACTCTCCAAAATTCTTGGAATGACTTATAATTTGGAACGGAGGGAGTAAATAGGTTTCCCGTGGGAATGAGGACGTAGAATCATAATAACCAGTACAACAGTAGGAACTAACTTTCCATCATTTCTACCAAGACCCTAGATGTACTGATGTACCTAGAAAATTTCCATACGGTTAGGCTTAGGAACCTCTAAATTAATGATGAGCTGTGTGCAAGGTCACAAGAGGTCCCACATCGAATTTCGGATGCACTTTTTTTCCCAAGTGGAAACACTACATAAACTCTCTGCGAGGATTGTCTTCGTACGACATTCTTTACTTCCAAAACTAATCTGGCCTTACTCTGTTCATGCGTTCCCATCACAAGTGTTGGCTGACAGAGGAAATTAGCCAAAACGGTTGCTGACACACCCTCACATCCGCTTTTCCAGGCATTTTTCACTGACTTGTTAGGCCTTGTTTAGTTCCTAAAAATTTTCCTACAGTACCCGTCACATCGAATCTTCGGACATATGCATGGAGCATTAAATACAGTTAAAAAAATAACTAACTACACAGTTCAACTGTAAATGACGAGATGAATCTTTTAAACCTAATTAGTCTATAATTTGACATTAATTACTAAATAACAACGAAAGTGCTACAGTATCAAACCAAAAAAAATCATAAACTAAACACAGCCTTAGCATTTCGGGACAAGATGCCAACATCATCAGCGTTTTTCAGGAAAGAAGCAAATGACAAAATGGTGTCAGTGATGCAGTCTTGCTAGGTAACAAAATCTCCTCGAGTGGCGTGCTCTCCGGATGGCAGCAGGCAGCAGCATTCAGCTTCGAGCCGGCCTTGCAGATAGCTGCAAGCCAAGAGCGCGCGACAACTCGGCGCAACAGACACCGCGCTTGTGAGCTAGCTCCGGCCCCAGCTCCGCTGCGTGTTCTGTAGTTCTAGCTGTTGCCACAGCTCCCTCGCCATCTCCCATCCATTAAATTGGGGAGTGAAACAGCAGCTCACTCTTAGCAGCCAACACCGCTCGCTCGCCGTCACTCGCATTCGCATTCGCATCCACCACCGTCCGCGATGACGCCGGCCCGCCGCTCCGGGGCCGAAGCGCCGCCAGCGCTTCTGGTGGTGCTGCTGCTGCTGCTGACGACGACGGCGAGCGGCGGCGCGGCGCGCGCGTCGTCCCCGCGGGTCCCCGCGGTGATCGTGTTCGGGGACTCGACGGTGGACACGGGCAACAACAACCAGATCCCCACCCCGCTGCGCGCCGACTTCCCGCCCTACGGGCGCGACATGCCCGGCGGCGCCCGCGCGACGGGGCGGTTCGGCAACGGGCGGCTGCCGCCGGACCTCATCTCCGAGGCGCTGGGCCTGCCGCCGCTCGTGCCGGCCTACCTCGACCCGGCCTACGGCATCGACGACTTCGCCCGCGGCGTGTGTTTCGCGTCCGCCGGCACCGGCATCGACGACGCCACCGCCGGCGTCCTGGTAAGCAAGCGCCTCGCCCGCCCGCCCCCGTGCACTGTCTATTCCTTGTGGATCCGTCGAGCGATGAGCTGACCAGCTGACGCGTAAGGTGCACTGACCGTCTCACAGTCACACGTACACTTGGGAGGAGAGTGTGCGATTGATTGTTCACACACAAACATCCATGTACCACCAGGCATGAAGCTAAACTTCGTAAAGTTTACTCAGATTGGGCCATCACGTACGGTGGTCGCCAACCCTGCAAATTCAGAGTGTGTCCTTGGCCTTGCCCCTGGGTCAACACATTGAATTCGTTCCCAAGTTGCGCTGCCTTTTCTGCCCCTAGATGGAGATCGATCGCATGACGCATCTAGTAGGCTGCAGATGATAGGACGAACATGCATGGAACACACCACACTCCCAATTCCCAACTGCAGTGCTCGATCTACATGAACCCTGCACTCCTCCGATCCGGCCGGCCCGTACGTGCGACCGGTGACCTCGTGCGGCGGCCGGCCGAGGTAGGAAGGCCCTGCCGGCCGGGGGCCGAGGTACATGAATGCGAGCTCTTTCAGAGAAGAATTTTCGCCGCCCCGTCTTTTGCAACCACTTGTGCCGGCCGGCATTTAGTAGGCCGACCGGCCGTTTCAGCTGAAGATAGATCAGTTCTAGAACGCTTCTCTGAGCAGCTGGTGAGTGGTGAGTGGAGACCCATGCATGCATGTTAGTTAGCTTCAAGTTTCAGCATCGAGCTAGTGACAGTCCAACCGTGTTCCGCTTGCTGATTGATGCCAGTCAAGCACGTACCCATGCATGCATGTGGCACATTGACACTCCTCACCTACTGACACTGTGTCGCTAGTCAGTCAGTGATCCCGCTGTGGAAGGAGGTGGAGTACTACGAGGAGTACCAGCGGCGCCTCCGCGAGCGGCTGGGCCCCCGGCGCGCCGCCGCCGTCGTCCGCGGCGCGCTCCACGTCGTCAGCATCGGCACCAACGACTTCCTCGAGAACTACTTCCTGCTCGCGACGGGCCGGTTCGCGGAGTTCACGGTGCCCGAGTTCGAGGACTTCCTCGTGGCCGGCGCGCGCGCGTTCCTGGCGCGGATCCACCGCCTCGGCGCGCGGCGGGTCACCTTCGCGGGGCTCGCCGCCATCGGCTGCCTGCCGCTCGAGCGCACCACCAACGCGCTCCGCGGCGGCGGCTGCGTCGAGGAGTACAACGAGGTGGCCAGGAGCTTCAACGCCAAGGCGCGCGCCATGGTGCGCGGGCTCCGGGCCGAGCTCCCCGGCCTCAAGCTCGCCTTCGTCTCCGTCTACGAGAGCTTCCTCAACCTCATCACCGACCCGGCCAAGTACGGTGAGCACCGACGACCGACCATTATTTCTCAGTTAAGATCGTCGGCCGGCGGAGGCAATGCAATAATCCATGTGTGCTGATCGTCGGCGGCAGGGCTGGAGAACGTGGAGGAGGGGTGCTGCGCCACGGGCAAGTTCGAGATGGGGTTCATGTGCAACGACGACGCGGCGCTGACGTGCGACGACGCCGACAAGTTCCTCTTCTGGGACGCGTTCCACCCGACGGAGAAGGTGAACCGGCTCATGGCCAACCACACGCTAGAGGTATGCTACCAGGAGGGCGTCCTGTGACCATGTCCGATCCGCCGGACACGTAGCGACTAAACGGGCCAGTCGATCCGATTCCGATCCACAGAGGAAAAGAGGCTGAATATAATCGCGAAGGATTTGTAATCACAGTGATATATAGACGAAAGTATTAAAGGCAAAATATCACCATTCTTTTTTGTCGCCTGAAAAAAGCTTTTTTGGTGTGGTGCTTTGGCCAAATAATTATCATGTCTTCCACAATTAGCCAAACAGCACCCGTTGCTGTCATGGATGAATTTCTCCTCCCTCCGTCCACGAATGCAACGAGTGGTTGTGGTTAGACTATGCAACAAATTAAAGTTAAACCCGTGATGGCATGGCTTGCAAATTGTAATGGGTTGGAGGGCAGTGGAAGGAGACGGTAGGATGAGGAAGAAGGATGGTGTTCGTGGTGGTGCGTTGACGACGACTTGACGTGGTTGAAGGTGCAAAGACCAGTGGTGGCTAACGTACGTGTTCGTGATAATTCATAGTTTGAGTACACGTGAGTGTTATCTTAGATACTTTTTGTATGGAGTGTAGGCATGAGTGTCCTAGGCACTAGTTGAAGTTTTCAAACGGTAATTTGAACGAGCGAGATGAAGAGATCCAGATAAATGCGCGTGTGCCGGGGTTCGAACTCATGAATTGTGGTCTCGCGTATAGTATCCTCTACCATCCCACCCACACAGCACATATGAGTGTATTGAAGATGTTATTCTTTTGAAGTAACCAGAATGGACCATTTAGTACCTAGTACCGGGTGGTGTTATGGCCCGGTACTAAATGGTTGGGGGGGCCGGGTGCTATTTAGTACCGGGTCATAACACCAACCGGTACTAAATGATGGCATTTAGTACCGGGTGGTGTTATGACCCGGTACTAAATAGCTCCGGGGGGCACTGTGCTATAGAACCGGTACTAAATTGGCATTATTACCGGGTTTAAAGCAACCGGTACTAAATGGAGGTGAATGAATGACTCTTTTTCTAGTAGTGGTAGGAGTCTAGGAGATGCAAGTATGAAATATATAGGGGTTTGTTCAAACCCCTCTGGTTTTAACAAAGTGATGACGATGATGATGATGGACTAAATGGGCCAATTTGTGTGGTCTAATTGGCCTCATTGAACTTTCAGGCGCTGACCTGCTCAAGTCATCACCTTCTTTTTCATATTTTAGAAATATCAAGAAAATGCACCACACCGTTTCTTTGTGACTATGCCTCAACTTTGCAACGAAATTCAAGTCAAAGAATAGGTATACTTAATGACGTAAATAAGGACACATTTGACAGAGTTTCCAAAGTTGATTCTACGCTGAATCCAGCAGGAGTTCCGCCAAACAGTTTTGCAGAGACAAGTGATTCTGTGAAGTGATTCTATGAAACCAACTATGAGGCTGGGAGTTGAAAAAAATAGCTTTTCCTGATTCTGTGAAGTGATTCTCCATGTTGATTTCAAAAGTTTATGAGCCACAAATTCACTTCTATCGGAAAACCAGTGGAGCTCTACCAAACAGATTCTAAGACGTACTCCAACATGATCTTTGGTGCAATTTGTACTAATAATACTGGGAGCTTATACATACAGTATACAGAAGTAATGACCAAAGAACGAACAAATTTTCAAGTAGAACTAGAATAGTACAGTCTGTGAGGAAGAAATCGAGTAGAATTGATGATTGAGTGGTAATGAACGTCGGATTATACCACTACTAGTAATTTACCGAGCTGCGGCCTCACCCGATCACTCACTCCCACTCTCTGACCCTTGGGAACAGGCACCGGTACATCCTGGACATGAAGGACCTCTTGGGCTTCCTCTTCGCGTGCCGCCGCGCCCCCGCCGCCCCCGCCGCGTGATCGGGAGGCAGCGTCTCCTGCGGCCGCGGCGCGGGCGGCGCGGGGGCCGTCCTGGCCTCCTCCCGGTGCCGCTTCACCTTCTCGAACTGCACGGTGAACCCCTGCGCCGCCATCGCCGCGTTCTGCTCGTCCCAGACGCCGAACCGGGGCACGGCCGACGGCTTGGGCCGCCGCGGGGGCGGGGGCTGGTGGTGCCGCGGCGGCGACGGCGTGGGGGACGCCGCCCTCGGCGCGCCGTGCTGCTGCTGCTGGTGGTGGTGGTACTGGGCGTGGGCGGCGCCGTGCTGCTGCTGGCGGTGGTGGTACTGGGCGGCGCCGTGGCCGCCGGATTGCGGCTGCGCCGGGTAGTTGTTGCTGCTGTACCTGGGCTGGTACGGCCTGGGCGGCGAGAACTTGCTGCCGCGGCTGCTAGCCTCGGACGCCGCGTTGCTGCCGTTGCTCCCGGTCCGCCGGTGGTGGTACCCGTGGCCGCCGGGGTGCTGGTGCTGGTGCTGCTGCTGCGGCGGCGGCGGCGCGTGGCCGTGGGAGTTCGGCGGGCGGCCCGGCGCGTTCCTGCTGCTGAGATTGTCGTAGTGCTCGTAACGGTCGTAGTAGTCGTAGCCGGCCGGCGCGTGGCCGTGCGAGCTCGGCGGCCGGGAGGGCACGTTCCGGCTGCTGAGGCTCTCGTAGTGCTCGTACGGGTCCAAGTCGTACCCTCCGCCGCCGCCGGGCGCGGGCGCCTTGGTGGCGGGCGCCGGCGCATGGCCGTGGCCGCCGTGCGAGCTCGGCGGGCGCGACGGCACCTTCCTGCTGAGGTTCTCGTAGTGCTCGTACGGGTCGAAGTCGTCGCTGGCGCCAGCGGCGGGCGGCTTGTTGGGAGGCGCGGGCTTGTTGTCGCGCACCTTGTCGAAGAAGACTGTGTAGCCGATGTTCTCGGCGTCCCAGGATCCGAACTTGGGCACGACGGCGTGCCCGGCCTGCAAAAGTGCAAATCATCAAGCGCTGAATGATTTTTTTTTTGAAAACTAGCACGAATGAATGAATCTCATGAGCGAGAGCGATCGGTCGGTAAACACTAGTGGATACGGTAAAAAGAAGGGTGTGGTGTACGATTAACCGCCTACCATCTTAGCTGGTGTTTGTATTCAAGTGTTAATACTTAAAAATGATATATTTTAGCACTAATTCATCGAATCCAAGCAGGACTACTAATGATGTGGGACTAAACTTTAACCAAAGACTTCAAAACTTCATCAAAAGTATAAGTGTTAATAGACACAAATTTAGTCTAAACAGATCCTACAAGGAAAAGTCAGGGTGTGCGAGAACGCAATTGTGTACGTGGTACGTCGCAACCAACTCTGCGAATAGAGCACATGACAGCGCAACGCCCTGCATGATTAGAACATAGCAGTTGGAAGCAAGCCACATCATTAGGGCGGGTTTAGTTGCAAAACCAAAAAATTTTGGTTGTCACATCATCCCTTTGACCAGATGTCGGAAGGATTTTTCGGACACTAATTAAAAAACTAATTTCAGAACTCACTTGGAAACCGCAAGACGAATATTTTGAGGCCTTTGACCGCATCATTAGCACATGTTGGTTACTGTAGCACTTATGGCTAATCATACACTAATTAGGCTTAAAAGATTCGTCTCGTCATGTACATACAAACTGTGTAATTAGTTTTGTTATTTAATTACATTTAGTGCTTCATACATGTGTTTAAAGGGGAGGTGAAAATTTTTGGGTGAAAATTTTTGGGAACTAAACGCGCCCTTAGTAGGCCAGCTACTTAACACCGACTAAGGGTGCGTTTAGTTCCCAAAAATTTTCACATTCCCTTTGAACACATGTATGAAGTACTAAATGTAATTAAATAATAAAACTAATTACACAGTTAGGATGTACACGACGAGACGAATTTTTCGAGCATAATTAGTACATGATTAGCTATAAGTGCTACAGTAACCCACCTGTGCTAATGATGCGGTCAAATGACTTAAAAGATTCGTCTCGCGGTTTCCAAGTGAGTTCTGAAATTAGTTTTTTAATTAGTGTCCGAAAAACCCTCCCGACATCTGGTCAAAGTATCGATTTGACATCCAAAATTTTTTGTTTTTGGAACTAAACGGTGCCCAAATGATGCATGCACGCCTGTTTGAGCTCCGCGTCGGCAGCTAATCGCTTTGCTGGGACGTGCCGGGAGGCTCGAGCGGACCTGCCCGGACGCCCGCCTACTCCTCCGCCGTGGCCAAGTTTGTTCCGAGCAACTCCCCTGCTGGGGCACATGGGCCGGCTGGGGCGGGTCGTCCGAGCACGGGTCGCGCCATGTGCACGCGGGCGTACGGCGCGGAAAGGAGAAGATATCCAGTCGTCACGAGCGGCGCGCCCATGTTCACAGATGATGTGGTGTTCACAGATCCGTGAACCTTACCCCTGCCTGCCTGCCTGCCACAGCAAGCGAGCAGCGGCCCTGATCCCCTGACCGGCCGCCACCAAACTACCAGCTCCTTAATTCTGGATTTTAGGAGTATATTATACTTACGTCTCTCTCAAAAAAAAAACTTGAAATGTGAGTTGGACTTGCTATAATGGCAACTACTGTCGCGGTTGGGGAAAGGTGGCGCTCACCAACAGGGTTAACCATTTCATTTTCGTTGCAAATCCCGGTGTTTAGCAGAAACGAAATTTCGTTCCGAAATTTCGGTAAATTTCGGCGAATTTCGGTGAATTTTGGCCGAATTTTTTTGAATTTTGAATTTTCAAACGAAATTTTCCGAAAAATACCGAAATTTTTTTTCCCGGTAACTAGCGAAAACGAAATTTTTCGCCGAATTTCGGCGAAATTTCGCCGAAATTTCAAACCCTGCTCACCAACATGGGCACGCAGCGGTGCTTCCCTGCTAAAATGTTTCGTCATTTCGTGGATGATCCCAATGCCACCGTCCATGCACAATCCTATTCTTATGTTTAATTTAACCACACCACAAAAATCGGTAGCAGAATGGGGGAAAAAAGGCGACCACGGATTTGCAGCAGCAGTGGCAGCCATGCATGCGGCGCTATCATGATGATGATGGATGCGGGCATGCCGGTGGCCGACGCCGGCGGAGCGGCGCGGCGTGGCACCATTATTTCGGACGCGATGCGAGGGCAAGCAAAGCCGCAGACAAAGAGCGCGATCAGATGCAAGCGCCAAGCTCAGACAATGCAGGTGTGGGGCTCGCGCGCGTCACTTACAGCGGCCATGTCGTCGTCGTCGGTGCGGCGCCTGGAGAAGGATTTGGTCGACCGGGGAGCGGGAGCGAGGACGGATCGCGGCCGGGCCCTGCTGGCTGCTGCTGTGCTTGTTGTTCCTTCCTCCCCCTCCTCGTCCTCGTCCTCGTCCGCCGCCTCCCTGCCGCTCTCCCTTCCCTCTCTAGCAAGAGGAAAGAGAGAGACCGCGGCGGGAAGACGGAGGGACGGAGACGGAGCGCAGGGCGAGGGCAGGATGGGGTGTCCGGGGCAGGGCAGGGGTCGCGGCCTGCCGGGGGGCCGGCTTTATGGCCGGGCTCGGCTCAGCGGCCACCCTAATTAAAGGAGGGAGGGGTCTCCGAGCTCCGCCACGGCCGCGCCCAGCTGTGCAGCGGCGGCAGCGCAGCTGGGCTGTGCCTTTTCGCGTGTGTATATGTGTGTGTACAGCTGGTCAGGGAGGGACGCTGGGTGTGCGCGCGTGCGCGACGACGACGCGGAGGAGGAAGACTGACAGCTCAGGCATCAGGCCTCAACCTCCTCCTAGCCCGCCTACCTACCTACCGTCTGCCGGGGGGGGGGGGAGGACGGTGGTTGGCCGCCGCTGCCCGCCTCGTCGTATCCTCCCTCTCTCGTTTGCCCGTGGCAGGCTGGCGTCGCCCTCCGCCTTTGACCTGCGCCTCCCTCCCTGATCGTCGTTAGCGTGGTCCGCGTTAGATCCCTGCTCTGAATTTCATCTGCATCGAGGGCCAAGCTTTGCTTAACACATACTACTACTGTTATCTCGCAGTCCCCCAAATGCCAAGCTCTCGTGAACCGCGCTCATAATCTTCCAT
Organism: Panicum virgatum; assembly: GCF_016808335.1. Lineage (NCBI taxonomy): Eukaryota > Viridiplantae > Streptophyta > Magnoliopsida > Poales > Poaceae > Panicum > Panicum virgatum. The sequence continues at coordinate 7,167,124 of NC_053145.1, forward strand.
TGGAGGATCTTCCAGTCTGATCAAACTTTTGACACAAAACAGTTTCGAATTTGGCGGCACAGCTAGGGGACCTGAGCTTGAGGTAGCAATCTCAATTTCTTTTACCACTTCGAGTATGGTGACCCGAGTACATACCAACACACACCATACGCAATCAACCCCTTGCAAAGTTCAAAATTCCAAAAAAAAATTCTAACACCTACATGAAGATTTAAATCTAGATGAAATAAAAAAAATGCATTGCACAATTTGCCTGTAAATCACAAGACGAATCTAATGAACCTAATTAGACCGTAATCAGATGCTAAATTGCTACAGTAATACTACAGTAAACAACCTCTGATGACGAATTAATTAGATTCGTCTCGCGATTTACAAACGAGTTCTGTAATTTATTTTATGATTAGTCTATATTTAGTACTTCAAATATAAAAAGATGCTCTTTCCAAAACTTTACAACCTGCAACTAAACAAGACCCAAATCAAGAACAAATACTACCCACCAGTACCACATGTACCACTGGAGTGTACAGTGAGCAACAACCAGGACCCCGTTTAGTTTCTGGCGCCTACCAGTACCAGCTGGCTCACGTTCCATCGACACAGCTGACAGCTGCTGCGCTAATCTCACCACGGCCTCAGGCGAAACCGTCCAGGTTAAGCGACCGGCCACCCCCGCGGTTTCTTGGCGAGGATGCAGCATGATCTCTTAACAAAATCCGCAGTTGCCCCCATTTCATACCCTCTGTTCCACCGAAGACGTCCGGATGCGTCGCCATCCTTGTCGCTGCACAGCGCACAGAACCGGGGGTGCGGCCACCAGCGCGGACCAAAGCACATGGGGGGAGACTGGAGAGACGCTTGCTTGCTCCTGCCTACCCCTGCATGTTGATCGGCAGACACCAGGCCGCAGGATCTGGAGCAGCTGAAACAAAGGAGCAGAGAAAAATAGTTTAGTGATCTAGTCGGGAACCTAATCACCAGACCATCAATGATCAATGGCAGCATCTGCTTGAAGTTAAATGAAGCAGATACTAATGAGGTTAATTATAAGCAAGTGTCCACATAATCATGGGAAAAAGTGGCGGTGGTGCGGGCAAAATTTCTGGCATCTTTGGCAGCTAGTGTAGCGCCATACACGGTAGCTTTAGGCTGCTAGCACCATAAAATGATACAACATCATTCATTGACCATGGCTATCGATTTTCTAAATTTGTCTTCAGAGGTACATACAGACACACTGGACATGAAAAACAAAGGGAAAATAGAAACAGGTGTCACCGTGACAGAAACATGGACGGCACGGCATGAGATGACCATTGGTGCTCTGGAAATTCACGCTACAGTTAACTATGCTAGGATGATAGACGTTGCCAGTTCTGATTTGCGCAACCATAACCCCACGGTACCTGATAAACAAGTGGGCGATCAAGTGGTTGGGCCTAGTGGAACAATTGCCATCAATTATGCAAATCAAATGAATGCTCCAACAGGTTTTAAATAGGGGAAGGACCAAAGTAGATGTCAGAGCGTCTACGCGACAAGAACTCCCAAGACATCAACAAAAATCAGCAGATGATGAGGTGCTAAACAAAAGGCACACATAAAACAAACAAAATGCTAACAATCTATTGTCAGAAAACCATTATGATGCAATTAAACAGGAGAAGTTTGGAATAATACATAAAAAACTCAGCTAAGACCACACTTGTGAAATCAGGTTTCATGGCCATCTTGATCAACAGTTCACTCATAAGTCACCAAGAAACGACAATCTGGAGTAACTGTAGGAGCAAAACCCCAAATACATCATAAGAAAGTGGGAGGTACCACTATATAATGGATTATAAGAAATGATTACACTAAGCAAGAAAGGAACAGAATTATTAGTCATCATAAAAGAATTACATATTATTTGGAAGTATTAAATGAGAAGTGTACAAACCTTATCAAAGTAATGAATTATTAAAGCAAATGTACAAGTGGCCTTACCTTTTCATTAAATTATGTCACAAAAATTCTTCACCCCATCAATGGTAATGTGGTATCGTGTGCATTGTCTCACCTATACTCCTTTCACAGAATGACCCTTCAACTCCACCAGATCAGCTAGACTTTGAGATATACATGAGGGAACCAGCAGGGTATGATCAGGACAGGGGCTCAAAGTCGTTATTAAGTAGTATGCAAGCAGAAGCTGGCAGGAAAGTATGCTATAGTAATATTGAAGTTTCTCAAAAGAACAGAGTTAGTTTTTAGTATGTCTACTTGACTAAGCGCAAAATACTAATAAATGGCATGAACGAGAGAGAAATGGTTCCATGAAGAGATGCTGCAACTTACAGCCGATTCTCCCAACAAACCTGAATCTAGGTGTAAATATAGTTTTAAACAACACCCTGCTTCCTTGTCCTTCAATCTAACCAGGCAGCCTTTGTAATACTATCAAATATGCTGCTCATATTCCACTTCATTGAATATGCTTCGCTTATCCCAGAATCTACATCCATCAACAAGTTGCATTCATGAGTTGACAGCTAAGAATATATAGCCTTAGCATAATTCTTAGCAGCTAGAAAGAAAGCACCCCATGGGCTGTCAAGGTTGTTCAGTGTAATTAGAAGATATTTCTATGTAAGTTATAGTGCAGTCTAGGTCATTCAAGGTACCCACAACAAACTGGCCAGATGTATCTTAATTGATGTTGCACTTCGATTTCCTTATGTCAACTTTAAGATCATTCCCAGATTCAATGGATCTGCACTACATCATTGACAACACTTCTCCAGTAATCACAAAGCCGTTCCATAAAGCATCCACCTTTGTCCAAAGGTAGGTTTACTGTAAACCCACAGTACTTGTTGCTTGCTACAGAAAAATATGAAGAAAGAAAGAATTCAAAGAAAAGAAGCGCATGTTACTCATTCAGTTTTCAAGTATAAAGTATAAGGCTTCATACATGAATTGATGAATATACGATGTTGCATTGATCTATCTAACTGACATGATTTCCAAAGTGCTTATTCTTAGCATTGGTCATCAATTGAAGTACTAAAGAGCAGCTGGAAAGGTCCAACCCTTATACGAAGAAATGCGTGATGATATTAGCAATAGTGTTTTTCATGACAAATCTACTTATCTCAGTTTCATACAGCAAATGTATATATTCATAAAGATATTATTGGTCAAATTTAAATAGTTTCATTGCATGCATTCTAGTAGATTACATTTATTGCTTAAATGCATCATGCTAAGGTCAACTAGAGTGTAGAGTCAGGAATAAGACAGTTTTGCATGCATATTTAGACATATTACCATAGTAATAGCCAAACCACTCCTTCTAGGAGACACCTAAACAAAACACTGATAGGGCTATAATAACAAAAGGGAGACAGTGTCGTGTTGCATTTCCCAGTATAAGTGTTGACATCAGATGAAAATAATATATTGCCTAATGAATTTTAAAATGGTGTCTCAATGATTTAAGCCATAATTTACATTACAAAATCAAAGTTTATCCAGAAAAGATACGCATAAAGAGTGCTTGCAAACATTGTTTAGTCTTTGCAATTGTACCTGTCACTCCAGGAAAATATATTATTGTGTGACAAAGTAACAAACACAATACTGATCTATTATGCTCACAACATTTCTTTCCACTTCCTTATTGCCAAACAGTAAGAGATGACACAGGTTTACAGTTGCAGCATCATACTCCCATGTAGAAATGACAGAAGCCTGAAATAGAAATTTTGCCAAATTCATCAGTACTCCTAAATAACAAACAGAATATACTGACACCAAGAGAACAGTATATTCCAAATACCTTTCACTTTTTATGCTATGCCACCCGCATGATACTATTCACATTGCTTTGACAGTTGTAGTAGTTGATCTTGCAAGCAACTTAGCATCTTGGTTGATGCTTTATATGAATGTGTCTGATGTTCCATAGGGCAGTAAAGCTAATGCTATACAACCACGAAGAATCTTCTACTTTCAGCATGCCTTTATGTTTTCAGCTAATGGTTGATGTGTCATATTCCAGAATTATGAATGCAAATGGTTTCGGTTCCAGTTTCCAACAGCCCACTATCCATAGCTGTATTGCCTCTTTAGTATAATATAAATCAAAGTGTGCAGATAAATTACTTTCAGTGACAGAAATAGTGGCATCATCCTGAAGACCTGAACAGAAAAACACCTTCCTTCTATTATGGGAAACTAAAACAATGCAAGAAAGTAATGAGAACTGAAATAATGGATCACTGTAAATGACACATTAATAGCAAAAGAACTAGGTATTTATGACCACGGAGTAAACAAATGGTTCAGGGAAAACAAAATTAATTTGTTCATGCTACTTGAAAATGTTAAAAGTTAGAAGTCAAAATGCAGATCATGTCCATCCGTTCACAACTATGATATTAATATTTTTGTAGCATTTAACAACCCTTTTACTACAAGCCTTTTGGCCATGATTTTTGAACTTCCACAATTCCAAACAGATGATACTTAAAGGTATAGCCGTGTAGGCAACAAAGAAAAAGGCAAATGTAGCTAAAGATGAAAATAAGTTACTTTAGCTGTCTCTTTCCTCACAAGAGGAAGGAAGTAAAATGTTGCTATATTACAGCACAACTGCAGCGAGCTGCGGCGAGATTTGGCGACAATCCTCAATCACCAGCAACAAGCATGCAGATACGCAGATCAGGGCATAGTAATCATCATCAGATCAAGTAAACAACAACAACAACAACAACAACAACAACAAACGTTGTGGAGGAAGTTCGTGTTGGCTACAAGAGAAGGGAAGAACCAAATATTTTTCTCCTTTTCCTCTTTCTCTAAGCAGCGGCTCACTTGAGCTAGCTCGACGTCACAGCCGCAGCGCCGTGAGCCTGAGCTCGTCCTCCTCGTCGCCGTACCACCCGACGCCAGCTCCGCAGCCGGCGCCAGCGGGCAGGTTGAGGTCGAACGTGAACGGGGGCCGGCAGGACGGCGAGGCGGCCGCGTCCGTGCAGTCGTCGTCCACGACCGAGGCCGAGGAGCCGCAGTCGCTGCGGCAGTCGCCGTCGGGGATCGGCGGCGGCGGGGGCCGCGGCGGTAGCACGGGCCGCGGGCGCGCGCCGCCGAAGGACTCTACGGTGGAGCTGAGGCTGCTGCAGGCCGGCCTGGCGACGGGCGGCGTGGAGACACCCGGGGTGGTGTACGGCGTGTCCGCGGCGGCGGCGGCGGAGGCGGGGAGCGGGAAGTTGGTCTTGGCCTTGGGCCCGCGCAGCATCCGCGCGGCGGCGTCGTAGGCGCGGGCGGCGTCCTCGGCGGAGTCGAAGGTGCCGAGCCAGACGCGCGCCTTCTTCGCCGGGTCGCGGATCTCCGCGGCGTACCGGCCCCACGGCCGCTTCCGCACCCCGCGGAACCGCGACTCCACGTCACAGTCCGCCGCCGCCGCCCCGCCGCCGCGCCGCATGCCGCCGGATGCGCCGGTTCAGGGCTCCAGGCCCGCGAGGGTAGAATCGGGGTCGGAATTGGAGCTGGGGATTTGAGAATCGCGGGGAGGAGGGGGAGGGAAGGAGGGAGGGAGGAAGGTGGGGAGGAGTTAATTGGAAGGCTTGCTTGTTTGCGCTGCCACCGCCCACAACGCCCACCCCACCCCCACCCGCTCGCCTCCCACCACCACCACCTCCACCATCCTCCCTGCCCGCCTTGCCTTTTTCTTCTCTCTATATCCTCTCTTTTTTTTCCTTTCCTTTTCTTTCCCCTTAACCCTTTTCTCCTTCCTTCCTCTCTAGACTAGACATCGATTTTTTGAGATTTAATAGGAGTAATTTGCTTTTTAGCTTTGCTTTGTTTTCTTTTGATGATGCTTTCCTTTGGCCGGTCGGTCGGCGCCGCCGGTTTTCAACTGTTCCCACACAGGCACAGCAACGAGAGTACGGGTCGCGTGCGAAGTCAAAATGCGGGATTTGAACTGGGCGGCCAAAAATCGCAGAAGCGCACTCGCGGCCGTGTTGCGCTTATTCACCTCTCACTTATCGCCCACGCAGTCCCAGACAGGGCCTTAGCGTCCATGCTCCTGACGATTGATCTTACTTGAAGATGTCCGGATTTTTTTTCTATAATCAACTAGCGCGCTTCTTTTTAGTACGACTAGGCATGTATTGGAACAACTACAATGTAGCGAAAACATGAAATACTTAGATAGAATAAATCATCGATTTTTACCATTATGATTATTACTGAAGTTGAGTCCAAAACCTGGCGGCGAAGATATTGGGTGCCTAGATGAACACAAATACTAAGAATTGTTGACAAGTAGTACGTCACCAGCTACTGAAACGAAAAATATTTTAAAACACTATTAGATAACTAGGCAATTTTCGATATATTTTAATTTCAAATATTACTAGCAATTTCATGGCATAAAAGAGTGATAATGTGTGAACAAAAAATATGCTTGTGTTCATGTTATTCTCACTAATAAGCATGAACAAAATGTTAAATCAGAATAGGTTTAGAGTGTACCTCAAGACGGGACCAGTGCCGGAGGCACCGGTTGTGCCGTTACCAACTGGAATAGTCATTCTATTCGACTGGCCTTGTCTGAAGTAGCCGAACGACGTCGATGCAGGAAGAGGTTCGCAGTGCAGTCCCACGAACGGTCACCAGGAAGTAGACGAATTAGTTGTTCATTCACGCCGGGATGTAGACAAAGTAGTCGTTCAGGGAGCGAGCAGTCGCGTCAAGACGCTCCCCAAAAACCTGTTTGCCCGCGTCCCGTGCATGACCTTCGGCGAGCAGATGTTCTGGAGGACTGCTCTCGCTAGAGCTATGCGCACAGCGCTAGCGATGGGAATGCAAAAAGCAGCAGAGGGAGAAGGGAGAGATCTCCTAAGCAGGAGTATGTGAAGCAAGAGTACTTGTGTTGTGAGGATGAGTGGAGGAGGGTCTGGTTTATATAGGCGTGGAGGTGCCTCAGATTCAACGAACCTAGACGTCATAATGGGCTTTGATGAGCAGTAATTACTGGTGCAATTGAGTCATAGGAATCTCATTAACCGCAAAGATTTTATTCTGTGTCATCATTCACCTGTTAATGCCAACATTTTATTGTCTCTGTTTTAATGCTTTCAACAGCAAAACGTAACGTTCTCTCATCTCAGCACATCACGTCGCACCGCACATGCACGTCACGTCCGGCCGCGCACACGCACCGCACCGCCCGGCCGCGCCACGCCACGCCCACGCCCTCGCCCTCGGCCCGGCTCGGCGAGGCGAGCGAGCGCGCGCGCGTGTGGTTCACCGACCTCCTCTTACCGGCTTTATAAGTGGTGTACACGAGGTCCACCCTTTAAGTCGGTTGAGATCCTCCTCAAATCCCGGTACGGAATTAAGTAATTGATTCCCTAGCATTTAATGATGGGTTTTAAATTCTTTTATTGCATTGATTAGAATAAATGGGCCAAACCCATAATTCCAACAATCCCCACCAAGAAATTCAAGCCACACTAGAAATGCTCTCATTCCCTCATTGATATACCAGTATTTGACAGAGAATGTTAAATTGAACTTTCATCTAGGATAAAGGCTACACTTATTCCTAACTGTACAATGGACTATGCCTTGAATTGCCAGTCCTGTGCAAATAAGTTTGACCAGAACCCTACACTGGTACTAGGTTGCATAAGCATCCCCGCGGTTTGGAGCTTATAAGTCATACTCCAGGCCCTTCATGAGTTTCTAGAGAATACCCAGTTCTTACAGACCATGACCAGTAGTCAGACTCATATAGGTGTGTTCCTTTCAGATGTTCTGTAGGACAACATCTTTGTTTCAAGAAAACAACTCATTTGTTTTAAAGAAACCACATATAACACATTAAGGTATAGACTAACCTGCCATACAGATTAGAAGAGAAATGCACCTTATACACGGAATGAGCCTTTTTCACAAAGGTTCTCTTCTCTCAGTCAGACTTTAGTTTGTTTCACCATCCTACTTCACGGTATCTCCAATCACATAGGACAGATTTCCACTATAGAATGACTCACGTGAGTCTCAAGCCCAATTCCATAGATGTATTGTCTATCACATTCTGTGAAAGACCCTTTGTAAACTGATCTGCCAAATTTTTAGCCGTCTGAACATAGTCCAAGGCTATAACTCCGGAGTTTCTCAATTTTCTGACAGATTTCAATCGCCTTTTCACATGTCTAGATGACTTCATGTTATCCTTTGAACTATTCACCTTGACAATCACTGTTTGATTGTCACAGTTCATTAGAATTGCCGGTATCGGTTTTTCAACAATCAGCAAGTCCATAAGGAGTTCACGAAGCCACTCAGCCTCAACAGTGGCGGTATCTAATGCTGTGAGTTCTGCTTCCATAGTTGACCTCGTTAAGATGGTCTGCTTGGCAGACTTTCAAGAAACAGCTCCACCAGCAAGTGTAAACACATATCCACTTGTGGCCTTTATCTCATTAGCATCAGAAATCCAGTTTGAATCACTATACCCTTTTAGTACCCTTGGGTACCCGGTGTAATGAATTCCATAGTTCATTGTCCCCTTTAGATAGCACATTACTCTTTCAAAAGCCTTCCAATGATCATCTCCCGGGTTTGAAATAAACCGGCTCAGTTTGCTTACAGCAAACGAGATGTCAAGTCTTGTAGCACTAGCTAAATACATCAATAAACCAATAATCTGAGAATATCTCAGCTGATCTCGCATTATCCTTTTGTTCTTCCTAATAATTAAACTGGCATCATATGGTGTTGAGACAGGTTTATAGTCGCTATAACCAAAGTGACTTAACATCTTCTCCACATAGTGAGACTGTGTAAGAATCACCCCACCATTGCTCTCTTTTACCAATTTTATATTAAGGATAACATCAGCTTCTCCCAGATCCTTCATCTCAAAACTTTAAGATAAAAACTCTTTGACTTCCTTAATCACATTAAGGCTAGTGCCAAAAATCAGTATGTCATCCACATACAAGCACAAAATCACTCCTTCAGCCCTCACTATAGCGATAGTACACATGTTGGCGCTCCTTAAGTATCCATTTTATCCCCTGTTTAACTTTGATAATGGCATGAATTTAATATCAGAATCACTAACCATCCTAACCTCGGCCCAATTATTGGTCGTTTTCGCGTTTGCACATATATTTTGGAGGTACTTCGTTTTTGCCGGTTTTTGACCAATTTTGGAGCATGAAATGGCGAGACCCACGATCACGCGATGACACGAAGAAAAACAAAGGCCAAAGCCCGAACAAAGAATCGAAGGCCATGATGATTAGAGGCCCGTTCATGCACATCCACCCTCCAATGAAGCCCAAAAGACAAAGCCCATAAGATAAGATCAAGATATTTCGGGGCTAAGCAAAGCAAAGAGATATTTAAGGAAGGATTTTCCATCCTATCCTTCTCCTCGAAGAAATCTCAAAGATAACGACGTCTAATGGGGTGCAATCGTGAAAGACATAAACTCTACAAGATTCCAGGAGACTTGGAGAGAAAGATGAACACGAGCCGGCAAAGAAAAGAGCCAGGCCGGCCGGCCTAGGCTCATTGGGCCGGCCGGCCCAGCCCTTTTTAGGTCGGTTCGACCTCCCCTTTGACCGAGGGTTCCCTGAGGCTATTTAAAGACCCCTCCCCAAGGTTCATGGAGAGATCAATTCGGGAGACGACGCCAAGGAGCAGAGAAGATAGAGAGACACCTCTCGGAGAGCCGAGGGTCGTGCTAGTTGTCTAGGATTTGCCCTAGCCGACGTGGGAACCTTGCAAGGAAGACCACGTCGAAGTTCTGGAGTTAGGATCATCAAGATCAAGGTAGGGCCCCGGTTGTGATCTTGTGATATACTATCATTCATGGTGAAGTTATTTGTGATTCCGAATGTTTAGCGACCATGTTCTCTCTTTCGATTTCGTTCTTTTCTTTGGGTTTGCTTCATCCTAGATCTATTATCGAGATAGATCGCTTAGCATGATCTTGTAGTCATGGTGGCTAGAGGTTCATGACGGAACTACCAAATGTGGTTCGACTTGCTTCAGGGTATTTCGTTCAAAAGGGGGGCATCGTGACAGGCCGTCTCCACAGAGTAGGCGGAGTATCGAGGGATCGGATTGGAGATTTTGAGTTTAAAGATGCTTTTCATTGAGATTCACATCTACCTTACTTCACTTTATCTAGCTAGAACTACAACATATGCATGATCTAGGTGATCTAGATTGGTTATCTCTAACTTTCTCTTGCTACCTTCGGTGTTTGTCGATTTTAATAGATTAGATTCGTTTTTCACCATCTCAACACAAAGGAATCTCTATGCTAGTAGATTGTTTCTTGCCTCTTTAGCTCCGTGGATTGATAAATCTTGGGGGAATACTCTGAGGGAAAAGTTACACGAAACCGTGCGCTTGCGGTATATAAATCGGGGGCGCTAAGGAGCGTCAACAACACATTTGTCAGCTTCGTTCACAACAAAGCCAGCAGATGTCAAAGTTCTGTCGAACTTTTTATGCCACTGCTTAGGCGCTTGTTTGAGACCATATAAAATTTTTAACAATTTACAAACCATTCCTTCTTGACCCTTTGATACAAACACATTCGGCTGATCCATATAGATCTCCTCTTCTAACTCTCCATTGAGGAAAGCCATCTTAACGTCCATCTGATGAACGAGAAGACCATAAGAGGCTGCCAGGGAAAGTAACACTCGAATTTTGGTCAATCGAGCAACTGGTGAATAAGTGTCAAAGAAATCTTCTCCTTCTTTTTGGGTATAACTCTTGGCCACAATCCTAACTTTGTACTCTTCAATAGTACCTTCTGGCTTAAGCTTTTTCTTGAACACCCACTTGCACCCAACTGATTTACATCTATAAGGACGTTCAACGACCTCTCAGGTTCCATTAGACATAATAGAATCCATCTCACTTCTCACTGTTTCCTTCCAATAGTCAGCATCAGGAGATGAATATGCCTCTTCAATGATTCTGGATGTATCATCCATGAGGTATAGAATGAAATCATCACCAAAAAATTTTACAGTCCTTTGTCTCTTACTCTTTCTAGAAGCATCATTGTTATCCTCCTCAGGATTTTCCACAAGTGTAGGTTTATTTTGTTCTATCGGCTCAGCAGAGCTATCATCCTCGATGAACTCTTGCCTAGATGAACTTGTTCTATCTCTCATGGGAAAAATGTTTTCAAAAAATATAGCATCTCTGGACTCCATTATAGTACCAACATGCATGTCAGGTACTCCAGATTTCACTATTAAAAGTCTAAACCCAACGCTGTGAATAGCATAACCTAGAAAGATACGATCCACAGTTTTAGGTCCAAACTTACGTTTCTTGGTTATTGGCACACTCATTTTTGCCAAACAACCCCATGTACATAAGTATGAAAGTGTTAGCCTTTTCTTCTCCCATTCTTCGAATGGTGTTATCTCTTTATTCTTTGTAGTGACACGGTTTAGAACATGACATGCAGTCAACATAGCCTCACCCCACCATTCCTTGGAAAGTCCCGCTGTATCTAACATGGTGTTAACCAAATCTATTAGAGTGCGGTTCTTTCTTTCGGCAGCCCCATTTGACTGAGGTGAATAGGGAGGCGTCCTCTCATGAATAATACCATGTTCCTCGCAGAATAAAGTGAATAAATTTGAGAAGTACTCGCCACCACGGTCTGACCTAACTCTTTTGATTTTTCTCTCAAGTTGATTTTCTACTTCAGCTTTATAGATTTAAAAGTAGTGTAAAGCTTCATCTTTTGACTTCAACAAATAGACATAATAAAATCTAGTGCAGTCATCGATCAAAGTCATGAAATATCTTTTACCACCTTTTGTCAACACTCTATTCATGTCGCACAAATCGGAATGAATTAATTCTAAGGGTGCCAAACTCCTCGCCTTAGCGGCCTTATGAGGCTTGCGAGTTTGTTTTGATTCAACACATACATGTCACTTAGAATTTTTGACAAAAGTAAACTTTGGAATTAAACTCAAATTAGCTAAGCGCATCATACAACCAAAATTAACATGACAAAGCCTCGAATGCTAAACATTTGTTTCACCAATGTTAATAATATTATAAACAACTTTATTACAAACATCTGTCAAAGAAACACGAAACAAGCCTCCGCTTTCATAACCTTTTCCAACAAAAGTACCAAACTTAGACAAGATATATTTATTGGACTAAAAGACTAATTTAAAATCATCTCTACACAGTAGAGAGCCACTGACTAGATTCTTCTTGATGGTGGGGACATGCTGCACGTTCTTCAACTGCACAGTCTTCCCCGAAGTAAACTTCAGATTTACCGTACCAACACCAAGAACACGCGCATGCGATCCGTTCCCCATCAGCAAGAAGGAAGTCCCGCCGTCCTAGTAAGAAGAAAATAAAAAAGCATCAGCACAAACATGAATATTAGCACTAGTGTCAACCCACCACTCGGGTGAACAAAAAACTAAAAGAACTGTAAGTAATAAATTACCGTACCCCGATGTTCCTTCAGGCTCGCTAATGACCATGTTGGCGGAGTCGTTGCCTATGCAGTTCGGACACTTTGCAGCAAAGTGTTCCGTACTAGCGCACACATAGCAAGCTCCCTTCTTCTTTTTCTTCTTCTTGAAGGTGGTTGTCTGCTTAGTCTTTGGTTGGCTCTGCGGTGGCTTTTTCTTGTTCTTGTGGGAGTTGTTCTTCTGAACAAGATTGGCGCTAGAAGCACCAACAACTCCTTTCCCACGTATGTCCTTTGCTCTCGCCTTCTCCTCAATATCAAGAGTCTCAATGAGTTCATCTATGATAAACTCCTGTCTCTTGTGTTTTAGAGAAGCAGCAAAGTCCCTCCAAGAAGGTGGCAGGTTATAGATAATACCTCCGGCCACAAATTTATCGGGTAATACACATGTGGACTCTTTGCTGCAATTTTTTAGATCTTTTGCCAGAGTATGTATTTCATGAGCCTGTTCCACTACAGAATGATCTTCGACCATTCTATAGTCAAGGAACTGCTCCATCGCATACAACTCACTGCCGGCATCAGACACTCCATATTGAGTCTCAAGATCATCCCACAATTCTTTGCCAGTTGGCAGTAGGACATAAGAATCCACCAGGTTTTCAGTGAGAACACTAATGACGCAGCCTCGAAAGAGGGTATCAGCCTTATCGAACGCACTCCCTTCCTCTGGAGTGAACTGTTCAGGCTTACCTTTTTTTACATGTATCACTCTCAGCACTGTCAACCATAGTATAAGCCACTCTCGACAACGTTTGTAATTGGAACCATCAAAAGGTGGTGGTTTGATTGTTGCAGCAAAGCTAGATGCCGAAAGCCTATTAACAAGTTCAGGTTTTTGGATTGTTAGATAACTAGACAATTTTCGGTATATTTTAATTCCAAATATTACTAACAATTTTATGGCATAGAAGAGTGATAATGTGTGAAAAAATATGCTTGTCTATGTTATTCTCACTAATAAGCATGAACAAAATATTAAACCAGAATAGGTTTAGAGTGTACCCCAAGGCGGGACCAGTGCCGGAGGCGCCGGTTGCGCCGTTACCAGCTGGAATAGTCATTCTATTCGACTGGCCTTGCCTGAAGTAGCCGAACGACGTCGATGCAGGAAGAGGTTCGCAGTGCAGTCCCACGAACGGTCACCAGGAAGTAGACGAAGTAGTCATTCGTTCACGCCGGGATGTAGACGAAGTAGCCGTTCAGGGAGCGAGCATTCGCGTCAAGACGCTCCCCAAAAATCTGATTGTCCGCGTCCCGTGCAGGACCTTCAGCGAGCAGAGGTTCCGGAGGCCTGCTTTCGCTAGAGCTGTGCGCGCAGCGCTAGCGATGGGAATGCAGAAAGCAGCAGAGGGAGAAAGGAGAGGTCTCCTGTAACGTCCTGAAAATTTCACCAAGTTAAAACACACGCTAAAAATGATTTTTTTCAAAACTTTTTCGTCGTTGAGCTCAGTCCGATCAAAATTCGTTCACCGCCCGAACTCCTAATCTTCCGAAAAACCCTTCCCAGAATTTTCCTCTGTCCCGACACCCGATTTCAATCATCATTCCATCTCCCATTTCTCCTCGTCCCGCATGCGTCGCCGTTTGACCGGCGTCGCAGTGCGCGCGTGGCCGACCGGCCCCGTGGTCGTCGCCGCGATCAGCGCCGGCGCGAATCTCTCCCTCTCTCTCTCTTTTCTCTCCCCCCTTTTCCTTTTTTTTCATTTTCTATTTCCCCTTTTTTTCCATTTTCTTTTTTTCCTCTCCCTCTCTCCTTCCTCCCTCCCCTCTGCCGCTCTTCCCCGCGCGCCGCTCAGCTCGCCGCCACGCTCTGCTCCCCGTGCGCAGGCGCGCGCACACCCGGGCCGCACGCGCCGCGCCCCCCGCCTGCCCAGCCCGCGCGCCCCGCCTTCCTGCGCCGCAGCACCTCGCCGCCGCCTGCTTCCCACACATGCGCACGCACGCGCGCACGCCCGAGCTCGCCACGCCGTGGCGCACCGAGTCGCGCACGCCGCGACACAGGCTCGCCCGCGCACGCGTCCGTGCCATGCCGCCCGTCCATGTGCAGCCGCCCACCGCCTTCCCCTCCACGCGCTGCACGCATGCGTCCATGCGCACCACACTGCCGCGCTGAGCTCGCCGCACCACCCGGCACGGTGCCGCCGCCTCGCCGCTCGCGCCGCTCGGCGACAAGCACAGCGTCCGCCCCCACCACGTGTCACAGTGCTCGGCGCGCCGCGCGCCGCTGCCCGAGTGGTCTTGTCACCCCTGTGCCGCCGCGAATCGAGCTGTCGCGGCGCCAATCGCCATTAATGGCGCCCGTGGAGCTCGCCGGCCGACCGCACCACGGCCACCGCCCCACGGCTCTCCCCGCCGCCTTATTTCGTCTATAAAAGGGGCCCTCGCGTCGCCCTTCACCTCCACGACCTCCACCGCCGCTCCAACCCTCCTCCCGAGCTCCCAACACCTCCGCCCACCATTGCCGCCACCCTAGGACGCCGGCCACCGCGGAGCTCCCCTCCCCGCTGCACCCCAGCCCAAACCAAGATAGGCAATAGAGCCCCCGAGGTTCCCTTCCCCTTTTCCCACAGGTCCGGGCCGCCGACGAGCTTTGCAGCGCCGCTCCCACGCTCTCCGCCGCCCGCTACCCGCCGGCCGCCGTGGCCAGGCCACCCCGGACCGCCTCTGGCTGAGCTGCGGCCGGGGATCGGCCCCACAGACCTCCCTGCTCCTTTTCCCCCTCCTCCCGTCCGCTATCGTGGCCCAGGGTCGCCGGCCAAGCGCCGCCGACGCCCGCCCCCTCCATTCCTCTGTTTCTCGTGGAGGGAGGAGGAAGAAGATGGCATCCTTGCCAAAAAAAACCCTCCCCTTCCCCCTATTTACTAAAGAACCCCCCACCCTTTTAACCCTTTTTCCCAAAAAGGCCCTTCCTGTTTTCCTTTTTGCAAACAAACCCTCCCACCACATATACTTAATTTTAAATAAACCCCTACACCTTTTTAGTATGTCCAGGATATTTCCAGAAATTACAATCAGGCCCTTCCACTCTCAGAAATAACTACAAATAGGTCCCTGAGTCCTTATTTAACCCCTAAACCTTTATATAACCTATCATTTTATGTGCCAAACAACCTCCGATCGATCCGAAACTTTACCACGCCATTTATAGCATAGTTTTGGCCATGCCCTTAGGAAATTGCCCAAAAATATTACTTCTATCTCCATACCTTATTTTCCGAATCGAGCTCAACGATAAAGCTTTTATTTTTTTTCTTGATTGTGTGCTTGTTTGTATACATCGTAGATCACGGTGTGAACGAAGGAGAGCCCGTCGACGAGCAGTACTGCGAGCAAGCAAACGAGGACCAGTTCTGCGACCCCGAGCCCGAAGGACAGCACTTCGATCAGGAACCCCCGGAAGGATTTTAAGACGGCAAGTTCAATCCCGCCCTTTGATGCATGTTTTTCCCTAGTTTTTATAAACACAACCTATTGGCCTGTTTTATAAAACTGCATATGTTTTGCTTGCTGAAAACATGATTGGATAGCCACCCCTTGATTTATTATAACCATTCCTTGACCACCTAGATTAATGTCTGAATGTGTTTTGTTTGGACGTTAATCGCTGCTAGAACGCTTAAGACCTTATACACAATACAACTTATTTTATAAAGAAAATGTGTGCGTGTGTGGGAAGGGTGAAATGTGGAAATTTTGAAAGATGAGTTTAGACAGGATGGATGGCATTTCTGTGTAATTTGCCGATTGGTGTTCTTGTACCTATGTGGTTAAGCAAGGAAGGGAGATATCCATCTTGTCACAACTAAGGACCGAGTTGGTGTGTCATCTCACCTAACTCTATTACCGTATAAACCACTCGACCGTTGAATGGGCAACGGCTTAGCATAAACCCCACTAGTTAGTCTGATAGCCATCAGGAGAGCTGAGAGCAACGGGTGATCAAGGAGAAGGGATTAGCTCTGTGTGACTTATGCCCCGGTTAAAACCTCTGTGATAGGTCAATGACCCCTTGGTGGATCCCGTGATGGCTAGTCAGTCTAGCTAAGGTGGGTAATGACTTTGTTGGGATCTACACCGACACTACGGTGTTCGAGCTGTGGCACCCCGCTTGTGGGTAAAGTTGCACACCTCTGCAAAGTTGAAATCTATTCGAATAGCCGTGCCCACGGTACTGGGCGAGTTACGGTGTGGTCACGCAACTAGTGTTTATTCTGGAAAGGGATGGGTTGGCGTGAGTTGTTTTGGGAAAAGTGTCCAGCAGTTGTGCCGTGTGCTACGGCGGATGAGGAGTCCGGTAGCAGCTTAAAACTTGGATCCTGTGTGGGTCAACACTACGTGTTACTCGGTGCAAGAAAAACTTGCTTTGAAAATCATTTCTTTCAAATGAACCCCTGCATAAAATATTGCTTTCCGCAAATTAAACAATTGCCTTATCCTTGATTTACCCTGTGCATTATATTCTGTTTATACCCCCTCCGTGGGTGTGGTTGGACTTGGTGAGTACGTTTGTACTCACCCCATTCTTAATTTTTTTCAGAGGAAGATCCAAACTACGTTCCCGAAGACGTCGAGTAGGGTACCGTCCTGCACCCAGCCTTGCCTGTGGATAGGGTCACCCACAGGAAGTTCCGTATGGTGCAAGACTCTGATGACCCCCTCTTCGTAGTTAATGTAGTTGTGTGGGTTTTAGTTGTAATCCTCGCGATAGTGGCGCTTCACTGCCCATTACCGTGTAGAGTTATACGGTGATGAACCATCTGATATAATAAATGTGTCATCAGCCTCCCGGGACTGATGTTGGTATCACATTTAAGTCTTCTCTTATGAGGGGGATGCTTCATCTCCTAAGCTGGAGTACCTGAAATGGGCTTTGATGAGCAGCAATTACTGGTGCAATTGAGTCACAAGAATCTCATTAACCACAAAAGTTTTATTCTGTGTCATCATTCACCTGTTAATGCCAACGTTTTATTGTCTCTGTTTTAACTCTCATCACATCGCACCGCACCGCACCTGCACTTCACGTCCGGCCGCGCCATGCCTCGGCCTCGGCCTCGGCTTGGCTCGGTGAGGCGAGCGAGCGCGCGCGCGTGTGGTTCACCGACCTCCTCTTACCGGCTTCACAAGTTGTGTACACGAGGTCCACCCTTTAAGTCGGTTGAAATCCACCTCAAATCCCGATACGAAATTAAGCAATTAATTCTCTAGCATTTAATGGTGGGCTTTAAATTCTTTTATTGCATTGATTAGAATAAATGGGCCAAGTCCATAATTCCAACAAACACCAACAGAATATGCTAAGTTAAAAACGGGGTGTTTGGTTGACTGGAGCTTATTTTAAGTCTCATCACATCAGATATTGTATGCTAATTACAAATATTAAATATAAACTAATAATAAAATAAATTTTATAATAATATTTTTCGCAATATGAATCTATTAAACCTAATTAGTCCATAATTAGCCCATGTGCCGCTACCAACGTACAAAATAACGGGCTATAGTAGCGCTATTACATTTTTCGACCACTGCAATTATAACACTATTGTACTAAATAGCGGACTATAGTGGCTGAGAAGAGCTCTCCACTAATTATTATAAACCACTATTTTGCACACAAAGTTGCTACAGTAAATATATTCTAATTATAATTAATTAGCCTTAATAAATTTGTCTCGTGTATAAGCTCCAGAATTACGCATTTAGATTATATTTAGTCTTTCTAATTGACACCAAATAATCGATATGATACAACCGAACACCCCTAGGATCACGCTCTTCGCGCTTGTCTCGCCGAAGCATGATTTGCTCTGTCAGCCCATTGTGCTATTTCACCTTTCATCTTTACTTCTTTCACTTTCTCTTTTTCCGCTCTTCTAGTCTGCTGCGCCTTTAGTTTTATATCCATATATATTTCTGAAAATAGATTCTCTATATTACTTTTCTCTGCAGTTAAGTTACTGACATATAGATAAAGATCCACACGTCCGTGCGTCAGGTGCAGTAGCAAGGAGGGCGTCTATTTCTCACATGTGCGAGAAATCGTATGCGCGTTGCAGAAGGCCAACACCTCCGTCTCCCCGAGCTCCGGCAGTGCCACCGCCGCCGGCAAGCCGCCCCCGCTCACGGCCTCCTCTTCTATAGCTGGAGGCCACGGAGCCGTCCCACCCCTGGCAACCCAAACCCTAAAAGTTCGCTGCCCCTTTCCACCATCCCAACCGCCGGCGACCTCGCCAACAGCTGCTCCGCCTACCAACCATCTCTCAGACCCGACAACCCTCTTCCCTAACCCCAGCGCCACCACCATCGCTAGGTTTAGAGAAGGAAGAAGCACAGTGCCACGTGAATCTACCTCGCATGTGCGATGAATAGAATTTCATGCACCAACTGCTGCGAGGATCCCATCCCATATTTCCTATACTCGCGGCTCGTGGCCTCCCCTCCTCCCCGCCGGCTGCCGTGCTGTGCGGGCAGGGCTGGCAGCCTCTGCCACGGGCGTGCCCTCCGTGAGCGTCTGGTCGTGGTCGGCCGCTGCCCGCCCACGTCGCTGCCTTCTCTGACGATGGCTGGGGACGATGGGCAGCGGAGACCGGCCGGCGAGGGGCGGCGTCGGCCGGTTGCATTGGTCGCCAACCAACTCCAACCACATAGCCGTAAAGAAATTTATTACTACACGCGAATTCGGTGGGCTGCTGCGTTCCCGCGCGTCGCTAGCCGGTGGCGTGCGTGCACGCCCCTGCGTGGGGGGCTCCGTGTGGCGGCGCGCGCGACTGGCGCGCCATGTGCGCTGCTAGCTGCCGCTGTCCGGCGCGGCGTGGCCGTGCCGTGCTCGTGCATGCACTGATGCACAGCACAAGGTGAAGCCGGGAAGGGTGCGTGCATGCATGCATGCATGGACCCTGCCGCTATCTACCTGCCTCTGCACCGCCTGCGTGATGCGAGGCCGCAGGGGCGAGAGGATGAGGCTTTTGCTGCTGCGCTGACAACTCGCCGCGTTTCACGGCGTTTTTTTTCTTCGCAGGCTATTAGTTCTAAAAAAATTTGCACAGTACCCGTCACATTGAATCTTCGGACACATGCATGTAGCATTAAATGCAGTTGATAAAATAACTAATTACACAATCTAACTGATTAGCACGGGCTGAATCTTTTAAGCCTAATTAGTCCATAATTGGATATTATTTGTCAAGTAACAACGAAATGTGCTACAGTACCAAAACTCAAATTATTTCACCAACTAAACACACCCTAAGATCTCGT
Source organism: Panicum virgatum (assembly GCF_016808335.1). Lineage (NCBI taxonomy): Eukaryota > Viridiplantae > Streptophyta > Magnoliopsida > Poales > Poaceae > Panicum > Panicum virgatum. The sequence continues at coordinate 7,186,937 of NC_053145.1, forward strand.
TTGGTTTTTAATTAATTGTCACATTGAATTTTTAGAAGTCAATTTAAATGTTTGAATATCAATTTAATATAAAAATAATAGCATAAGTTGCAATTAGGACTCAAGACAAATCTATTAAGTATAATTAATGCACGATTAGCAGATAGTTACTGTAACAATTAGTGATCAAATTATAGACTAATTAAACTTAAATATTTGTCTTGTGATTAAGTCGTGACTTATGAAATTAGATTTGTAATAAGTCTCTATTTATACTTGTCGTGGGATCTCTAGGGGACCCACTGCCGGGTGGCGGAGCGCACCCGCCTATTCCCAGAGAGGGAGTACTCGGGAAGGTACTAGGCGATTGGGCTGATCTAGCTCTGAGACAAGCACACAAGATCTAGAGTGGTTCGGGCCGCCGGAGCGTAATACCCTACATCCACTGAGAGAGGTATTGACCTTGGTTGTGTATGAATCTATCCTCTGTCGGGCCTTGGCTTTTACCCAGCCTGAGTTTTCCTTCTAACGGGCGCCCCCTTTTATAGACCAAGGGGTGCGGATACATAGGACGTTGGGGCCCCGACAAGTGGGCCCAACGTGATTGTGCAACATACTGCGCAGAGTATTTAAATGGCTACAGTGGTTACGAATCTTTCCTCCGATATGCTTCCATGCCCTGCTGACCCTCTGACAAAGGGTGGTCTTCTCTTGTCCCGTCAGCAAGGTGCCCGTTGGGGGAACGTAGCTTGCGGCGTGACCTGTTGAGGCTATTATGTAGGCGTCATAATGGGTGAAGCTGAGCCGTCGTATCCATCTGTTATGGCAGACTGACAGGCGCGGCGTGGGCGGCGCCAACAGCCCCACTATGCATCTTGGTAATACGCGATCAATAGTGCCCCCTGGTCAAAGAATCGCCTCGGCTTCTGCTACATCAATGCAGACGTCCTCCTACCGCATTGAATACAGCAGTAGGTGAACCTTAATATGGAGACCAAGCGGCTTTATATACGTGTCTGTACTTGCAGACACGTGGCGGCTCCGGACCACCCCGAGGCGGAGTGTCGATTCCTTCCCTTGGCGAGGGGTCCGGTTACTATACCGGGGGTCCGAGACCCTAAAGGGGGGTCCGGGATTCCGCGGGGATACGGACCTCCACGGGAGGTCCGGAGCCTCCGGCTGTTCGGGCTGAGCGCCTGTTTCTTCCGGAACACGTGGAGCTCCCGGACCTTTCCCAACCAGAGGACGGGTCCGGGACCGTTGTCGGGTGAACAGGGCTTCCGGACTGCAGGAGTTCGACTGCTGGACGTAGTTAAAGATAACTACAAAGCTCTTCTTGTCTAGACACAGCAAGAGGGGTACCCAGTCCTGGGTACCGACAATACTGCTAATTGGTATTAAATATATGATGTGATGGGACTTATAATTTAAACTTAGAAAACCAAATCTGGCCTAAATTGAGCCATGCCTCCCAGCTGCTCGAATCAGAGAGGAGGTTGAATTGAACAATAATAGACCCAAAAATGGTTCAATTACGAAAGTTGAGAAATCATTAAATTGAACAAGAATTCTACCTGACGAGCGCACTGTAACCCTGCTCAGTGGGTGTTTAGTTGGTGAAAAGTTTGGGTTTTGGTACTATAGCATATTTCATTGTTATTTGGCAATTAATATCCAATCATGAAATAATTAGGTTTAAATGATTCATCTCGTATGAATCAGTTAAACTACGTAATTAGTTATTATTTTTCAATTACATTTAGTGTTTTATGTATGTGTCCGAAGATTCGATGTAACGGATACTGTAGAAATTTTTTAGAAACTAAATCACCCCTCAGTTTTTTTTTCTTTTGCACCCGTTCAAATGGAAGCCCATGCCGACGTGCCATCATCACGAAAGCATGATCTGCGTGTGACTACTCCATAATAACGTCACAGTAGTATTAACTTGCACGGCACAGCACGGGTGATGCCGGCGGTCTTGCGCGTACATGATGCCTACTGTAGCTCGTACCGCCCGCGAGCATGATGGGCGATGATGCGCGGTAATAAAGGTAATGATGGATCCGACGCGCGCGACCTGCCGGGTTGCCGGCCGGCGCACCCAATTCCTTGCGTCCGGCGCGAGAGAAGAGGGAGACGACCACGCATCAAGCATCATCATCGTGAGAATTGAGAGCCGGCAGCCGGCCCTGTTCTTTGCCAATTCATTATATAATTTCTTAGCTTAAAATTATATAATATGTTCATTCTATTTTTTTTCATTGCCCGTTCTTAAATTATCTAGGCTAGACAGTTTACAAGTGAAGAAGTAGACAAATAAGCAAAGAGTAAAAACGCCTTCATTCCTCCTAAAATGTCAGCGGGCGTGGACGTTTGATCGATCATCAGTACGTAAGTTCGTCTTCGTCATGGATCGTCTCGACCACTCCACCACTAATTCTCGATTCGCCTGGGTGGTTCTATATAACAATCAGCAGACATGGCGTGTGTGTGGTTGGAACAACTAAACAGCAGAGCAGAGCACCACCATCTTTTATCGTTCCAGGCCAGCAGAGCACGTCCGGCCTGGTCGTGCTGATCATGAAAGTGTAACAGCGTATCGTAGTCGCTCTTGCTCACCGCACGTGTACGCACGACGACGTTGGCGGCCGCGAAATCTGATCGGTGCGTCGAAGAACTGGCATGTCAAAGAGGACGCATTCTGTTTCAGAAAAAAAAAATGCCATGTCAATATGTCATATGGCCCCGCCACTTGTCGCATTATTATTCTTCAGTTTTATAGATTTTTTATACATAAATAGCGCAGCTTGATTCTACTTCTTGCCGTAAACAAATGTTGCAACTTTCCTTTAAAAAAATTGTTGCAACTTTTCTAAAAAAATTGTTGCAACTTGACAATTCTTTTTTTTTTTGAGAACGCAACTTGACAATTCTTGCCAACTAAGGATAACGATTATTGGGTATCACTAATGCAAATGTACGATATCGGCCCAACTTCCATTGGCCTTTTCAGGCTTGTCGCATGAAGCCCATAATCAAAACTAGGCCCTCACCGGAGCCCAAAACCAAAATTTGGAGTTCGTACCCCTCCAAGGCAGAGAACACCGCCGCCGCGCCTGCCACCGGCCGTCGCGCAGTGCCTCTCAGCGTCCCAGCGCCGCCGCGGCCCACCGTCGCCGGGGGGCGAATCCGACGTCCCCGCCGCGAGGCAGCGCTGCGGTGCCTGAGGCGGCTTCCCGCCTCCTTCAAGCGACACGGCATCGCAATCGGGGTGCAAGCTTTTGCAACACCCACCCGATTCGGCTGCCTTCGCGCCGCCGACGCCGCGCGCCGGATGGGACCCCGTCCGGCGGCACCAGGGACGCCGGCTCCTCTCACTCTTCGGCACGGTGATGAGCTGGTACGGCCTCCAACTCTACTGCACTAGCAAGTGTACCAGCGTACTCCTGTAGATCTTCCCGGACGTCGGCTTCCCCCCACGGTGGAATTGCTTGAGGGTGATTAGGATTCCCACATTCTAATCGCCTCTGCTAAAAGCTTCCTCGAGTGAATTGGTCTAGACACATGGACATCTTACTCCTGCAAATACCAAATCGTGAATTGCTTCTCCTACCAAAAAAAAAAGTGAATCCGCTAATCTCAGTCGTGGATTTTTTTTTGATAACATCAATCGTGGATTTTATTTTGTTGGGGGCCATCACTGCAAACATGGATCTGATCCATTGAATTGCTAATTGGTCTCACGAGTATGGAGGGGACTGCAGAGTTTTCGGGAGGAATTGGGTAAGTTACTCGAGTTGTTTGCTTTGCCAATGCCTTATTGGGCCTCTCAGCTAAAATGCACTAATAGAGTTGCTCAGAAGTCAGAACCTACAGTGGTCAACACTCGACACATATTCGATGCAGCAGCTGCTTAACTATAGTTCATTCAAAGTACGCAGATCCTTGCATATTAAAATTTACGCCCTCAAACTATAAGCTATCACTTGGAAATGTAACTTATCCTTAACACCTTGTTTTCCCATGTTTCCTTTCTTACCAATGTCCATTATGCTACCTGCGACTTCAGGTTCTTGGTTTTAGGATTTTACTTATATACTCGACCAATAGGTTTTATAATTTCAAATGTAAAAATCGCAGAATGATAATTTGAACTACTTTATTGTACATATATCATATTCCCATTATGCATGCACTAGCGTGCGTTGTTAGCCCTTTCTTTTCCTGGCACTCGGATCTTGCTTCAGAATAAACATCTCTTCTTCTTGTAATCAAACCAAATATGGCAATTCCCTTATAACACTAACACCCCTTATAACACTGTGGTGTTGTCTGGTTACACAATTCCCTGAGGTAATCCACTTAGGATTTAGTTTATGATTTCTGTACCCCATGTGATGGTCATTGGAAGGTTTTTAACAGGTAATGATAATATGGTGCAGCCTTGAGTTCTTCACCTTCAGCAAAGAGCCGTGTTCATACCCCGGCGGTAGTAGATATGACCCATTCGCCTTCGCCTGTGCTACCTCACCGGTGTGCTCCCTTGCAGAAATTATCTATGGCGGTCCAAGCCAGGTAAAAATAATTTTCGAAGATGCAGTACCCGATATAAAAGATACAAAGGTAAACTTTCACTCACATTTGTTGTTCTTTGTGCATCCAGCATTTTATCAAGAAAATAATAACTACACACACCTTTTGAGATGCTAGGTACACTCATATATCATATATGCATAGAACAATGAGAGACACAATATCAAGACAATTCATTATCGCAGGAAGTCTTGTTTGCTGAACATTCTTGCTTGCTAATTAACCCACAATGGTTAATCATACTTTAATTGAACTGCAAGATTCGAAAGTGGTGCTATATATTTGTATTCATGCAAAATCTATATGTTGATTGTGTCCTTGTTGCATGGTAACCAATCTAAAGTATGTCCCAGCAGAACCCTTGCTCATGAGGGATGCATGTGTGCCTGTCTCTAGAACAATCCCTTTCTCAAGCACAGTGATCACATCACAGTTTTGGATGGTGCTAAGCCTGTGTGCGACTACTAGACTGGTCCTACCGACCAGTATTCTTTCAAGTGCCTCCTGTACCACCATCTCGGAGTGGCTATCCAATGCACTTGTTGCTTCATCCAATAGCAAGATAGCAGGGTTCTTTAAGATTGCACGAGCAATCGCAATGCGCTGCTTTTGACCTCCTGATAACTGAACACCTCTCTCACCACACCATGTGTCGTATCCATCCTTGAGGCTAGTAATGAAATCATGTGCATTGGCATTCCTTGCTGCACTCACAATTTCTTCCTCAATGGCTGTTTCAGTGCCATATACAATGTTCTCTCTGATGGTACCTGCAAAAAGTGTTGGTTCTTGGCTAACCAGTCCGATGTGTTTTCGTAGGGCTCGTAGGTTATATGTTTTGATGTCTATGCCATCGATCTCTATAGTCCCAGCAAGGGGATCATAGAACCGCTCGATAAGCCCAATGATGGTTGACTTGCCAGACCCACTTTGCCCAACAAGAGCTGTTGACTTACCTGGCTGGATGCTTAAGGAGAATCCTTTGAAGATGATCACATCTGGCCTTGATGAATACGCAAAATCAATTTCTGTAATGTCCACCTTGCCTTCGAGATTCTCTGGTTTGTATCCCTCAGGGTTGTCAGGGTCAATTTCGGTCTCCCTGTCAATAATTGAAAAAAGTGAAGTGATTGCATCAGCACCCTTGGCAAGGTCTGTTGTCATACTACCTGCATCTGCTATCACACGTCCTGTGCTTATCAAAATCAAGAAGGTTTGAAATAGGGCCTTGGAAGTAAGGCGATGCTGAGCCATGAGTATCCCACCATACCAAAAGGCGAGGGCCCATATACATCTCAAAATGCTCATGGAGGTGCCGAGCCCCAGACCAGCAAACCAGGACTGCCTGATACTTTCCTTGCGAGGGCCTTCCTGTGCTTGGTCAAAGAGGCGTAGGATGCGGTCTTGGGATGAGAAAGCAGTTACTGTGCGAAGATTAGCGACTGCCTCAACAGCTAGCTTGCTACATTCAGATTGTGCCTGTAATGATTTCTTGGACATGCTCTTTAGTAAGATACGACGAGCATAAAAGCAAACAATGACAAGTGGTTGCACTACAATCATCACAAGCGCCAAACGCCAAGCGACTGCGAGACTCATGATGCAGGCAATGAGTACTGCAGAAGTTGTTTGGATGACAAGGGACATTCGATCACCGACGAGCGATCTCACCTACAAAAAAAATATGATCATGAATTATTCTTCTCTAATTTCTAATAAACTTGGTTTCAGTATTTGAACTTACAACGTTGGCATCCTGGGCAAGTTGGGAGCATATGGCACCACTAGAGTTCTTATCACTATCGAACCACCCAATCTCAAAAGTGAGTATTTTTGAAATCATCTGTTCTCTTATCCTTTTGGTGAGGTATTCCCCCATGACACCGAAGTTGTAATGTTGCGCAATATTGATCAGGAATGAGACCAATGCAAGACCAACGAAGAACAATGAGTAGATTCTGGTTTGATCCTTCATCTCTTTATGATCTGTCAAGAAGTAGATCGAGACCATGCTCCCCATTGCGTATGCGTACACAGGTTGTATGCCTCCAACCACAATTGCACTAAAGCTTCCCATAAGTGCTTGCTTCCACTCCGGTGCATTAAGCATCAATAGCCTTATGAAGGATGGCACAGGAAGCTTTAGCGGCTCAGTTTTGTTGTCATTACCTTCAGCATTACCCATGGATAGCGTTGGCATTATGATTGACCTGCTTGCTGTGGATATCCTCTTGCTCATACCATGGCTGCCTGATTGCTGCATAAGAGATGTACTTCTAGTTCTTCCACCAACCTCTTCAGAATCCACTGTCTCTTTGGTCTGTTGAAGGTGGACAAGAGATGAGTAGAGGCCATTCTCATTGGCAATGAGCTCATCATGGGTTCCCAGCTCCTTGACCTCACCAGACTGCATGACCGCAATCGTATTTGCGTTTTGGATGGTGGATAGGCGATGGGCAATGACAATAGTAGTTCGACCAATGGAGGCCAGTTCAAGCGCCTCCTGCATAACACGCTCTGAATTAGTGTCCAATGCACTGGTGGCTTCATCAAGGAGAAGGACCTTGGGTGACTTTATGATTGCTCTAGCAATAGCAATCCTTTGCTTCTGTCCTCCGGACATTTGGACACCATGCTCACCCACCTGTTTTAGTTCTATACATGGTTAGTGTCCAAGTATGAGTAGCGTTTTATGTGTCCAAGTATGAGTATCATTTATATTTTTTAGAAGAAGATATCTAGTTTCAAGGTCATTGGTTTCGTGGATGTAAAACAGACACTTATCATGTAAAGCTAGCTAACGCTTGAGGTTGTAAGTTGTAACCATATGTAATTTATAGTGACCCAAGTTAGCAGTGGCAGCAAGTTAATTTGTGCATTCCAATTGTGACAGCTGTTTATATGTTTTTATAAGAATATATCAGAATATTTGTGTGATACTTATACAAGATTAACATATTTACAGCTAAAATTAATATCAATTTTATCAGGACAAACTGCTTAATGGCATCCTTCCATCGATGTTGTAGCTATCAATGTTTTCTTGACAAGAAATGGAATGGTTTTTGCTGCCTGGAAAACTGAGTACATAAGCTGTCAAGTGTCAACGGCAGGTAGAGACTTCCATAACAGCGCAAGGAATAAGCATCTTGGCTCCATGTTTCATGTTGTTTGAAGGGATCATTCTACCTTCGTTACGATGAATAAATGGTAAGGCGAGATAGGGCATGAGGATAGACCAGGTATATTTCCTTTTCTTTTCTATAAACCTCTTTTTACAGTATCTACATATATATTATTGAGTTTGATGCTTTTTTTCCTTTTTCAATTATGTTTGGTTATCTGTGAAGCCACCTAGCGTTAGAATTCCAACCAAACAATAACTTTTTATCCTTTTTGATTTAAAATCATGTTTTATATAACTGTTTCTCAAATTTATAGTTCGCTTCTTGTTACTTCGCCATGTGTTTAGTGACAGTCGTTGAAGCATCAGGACAACAGCAAGTCTTCACACATTGTCCAGGATCGGTACCTGCGTGTGGTAGCCCTGCGGCAGCTGGGAGATGAAGTTGTGGGCGTTGGCCGCCCTCGCCGCAGCGACGACCTCCTCCTCCGTTGCGTCCTCCTTGCCGAACAAGATGTTCTCCCTAATGGACGTCGCGAACAGCGCCGGCTCCTGGCTGACCAGCCCCATCTGCGCACGCAGCCATTTGAGCCGCAGCCGCCGGATGTCCACGCCGTCCAGGGTCACCTGCCCCGCCGATGGATCGTAGAACCGCTCCAGCAGGGCGATCGCCGTCGACTTCCCTGACCCGCTACTCCCAACAAGTGCCACCGTGTGCCCCGCCGGCACGCGCAGACTGAAGGTCCTGAAGACGGGGTTCTCGGGCCGCGTCGGGTAGCAGAACTCCACGTCCTTGAATTCCACCTCGCCGGCGACCCTGGCTAGCTCCTCGCCGGCGTTGCTCTCCGAGTCGATCTTGGGCACCCGCCGGATCACCTCCAGCATCCTCTCCGCCGCCGCACTTGCCTCCGCGAAGTACTTGATGTTCGACAGCCCCTGCCCCAGCGCTCTGCACATAAGGTTTGTCAATGGCGTCGGCATCTAGTCATGTTGCAGTGAAGTAAGCATGGAGTTGCAGGTAGCTGGAACTACGTACGAGCCTCCGATGACGATGCTGGCGGAGGTGGCATAGACGGCGCCGCCCTTGTAGCCGTGGGACATGATGAGGCGGGTGCCGTACCAGATATTGAAGGCGAAGATCAGAAAGGAGATGCCTTCGGTGCCGAAGGCGACTCCCTTGGCGAGGCCCTGCTTGATCCCGAGCCGTGCCGACTGCTCGAGTGCAGCGGAGAACCGTGCTGCGGTGCTGCCCTCCGCCACGAACGAGTACACGGTGCGCACCGACGACAAGGCCTGCTCTGCGATGGCGCCCGGGCGCATGTACTGCTCCCTGATCCGGTGCGCGAGGCCGATGAGGGTGCGGCCGTAGAGGAAGCCGGGGACGACGAGCAGCAGCAAGGCCGGCAGCCCCACCAGCGTGAGCCGCCACAGCAGCGCGAAGCCGACGGCGTAGCTGCCAACGAACATTGTGGTGTTGTTCACGAAGTTGGGCACCTTCTCGCTCAGCGCGTCCTGCACGGCGAGGCTGTCGCTGGAGACGCTGGTGATCACCTCCGACGTGGAGCCGGCCTTGAGGTCGAAGTACTCCACGTCCTGCCGGAGCACCGCGCTCAGGTACCGCGCCCGCATCCGCGACGACTGCCGCTCCGCCGTCCGCGTCCAGCAATACCCCTCTGCACGCGCACACAGGGGGTGTCGTCAGAAGCAGTCACAAGCGCCGCCACTGGCGTGCAGGCGTAATTGCAAACCGAGCTCACCCAGGAACGCCAAGATCCAGTTGGCGGCTGCCAAGATGAGGAGATTCCTTGCGTTCTGGTCAATGATGGTGTTCATGTGAGTTGTGACATGGCTAAATGGCTACGATTAGAGGTCAGAGATGCGATTCGTATACCTCGTTCATCCTGGAACGAAATTGCTGGAGCTGGGCAGGGCCGCTGCCGGCGTCGGTGAATATGCGGCTGGCGATGAGCATCATTACCGGTGTCGACATGCCGTCACCCATGGCGCCCACCAGGCCCAGCACCATGAGCGCAACGTCCACACCGTCCGCGTGCATGAACACTGACGCGAACGACCGCAGCGCCGGCGCCGCCTTTGTCTCCGCCGTCTCCGGCGGCCCGTCCTTACCCATTATTTCCGGCGAGCAATGGCTGGGTAATTTCACACGCGCGCCACGCTGGAGTATATATATTGACTCTGCCCACTGCTCTCCTAGTTATTAGTCTCACTCAATCGTTGGCACATCTACAACCAGATAATAAACCACATAATTTAAAGAAAAGTACACATCAAAATTAGAGCGATCGAGTAAAGCGCATGCGAGGTCTTCAAACTTTTCCTAATTCTCAACTAGACTCATAATTCAAACATCCGGGTCTTTAAAGTTTTCAAGTGATTCATTCCAAGTAAAAGTACAGTCCAGCTCTGCAATTGGACCTAGTGTAAACCATGTTAAAAGTTTATAAAGATTTAGAATGCTCACCTTTGAGAGCTTATGGACCTAGGTGGAAAATCCAAAAAGTCTAAGGAGCTCATATACATTTTACTCCAAATTTTGCAGTCTTATTTCAGCCATTACTGAGTTTAGGAATGCTGACGCTCTTCTGAAGGGGATGTTCAACACTGGAACTATCGGAAGGGGATGTTCAACACTGTGAACTAAGGAGTAAGGGTGTATCATAAGAAGGCAGGATCTTACCAGTCTTCCAAAACCTAATTTGTACCTCTTGTTTTTAACATAAATCAGACGCAGATGCTCACATATTTAGACACACATTAAACCCTATAAACGCACACCTCACCTCTACGTACAATCACTGAAAAATACTAATTAGTCTAAATGCGAGTATATATACTTAGCTAAGTCAGATATTTGAATTCCTGCAAAGAAAAAAAAGAAATTTGAACAGAGTAAGTTTCTTTCCCTTGAAATGATGGACTAAAAACACAAACAATGTTGACTTACATCAATCATAAAATATTTGGGCCGCCAGAACAATAATTTTCTGCAAAGTGATGATACATTATTACATACATATACTCCATTTTTCTTCTGAGGGGGTCCCTAGTGCACTAGGGCATAGAATGCACAATCCAAGCACTGCTGGTTGACTTCTTGGTTTCTCAAACATCCTATAATTCCATGAGAGTCAGAGTATACATGTTTTGCATCCTATGTTGCCAAATTCAAAATTTGACTCTGCCCATCAGTCGAAAAAGCTATTAGTTTTCAGCCGATAGATTAATTCTTCTTCTTTCACTAGTACTCGGCGGCTAACCCCTCGCAGGACGAGTTTTTTTATAAATTAATTAATTAATTAAATAAAATTGCATTGTAGGCACGTCATCCCTAAAAGCTTACTGAGGGATTAGGTGAGGAAATTAGGTCACGGCGTCGCAATGGGTGCTGCCTGTTTAATCGGATAACTGTGCAAATGTAGCTTCGTTACGTTAACATGGTGATGTCATTTCTCTAGCCTTCGAAGATGAGCTAATAAAGATTAAAGAGAACAGAAGAGTCAACTTCTAGAAGTAGGCTGCGTGCTCTTCTAAAATCTGAGGTCAACTTAATTCTCATACACAAACGACAACAGTAGCATCTTCAAATTGGAACGGATTTGCTGCAGGGAAGGTCGGCAGGATGTAGCATCGTGCATGGATGAGCATTTGTCCTTGGCACAATCTTCAGCACACAAGTTGCAGCAAAGAAGCAACATCTTCAGCACACAAGGAAGAAGTGAGAATCCAAATTCCAAAAAGTTTTTTTTTAAAAAAATCATATGCTACTCCCGCGAGAAGCACGTGAACCTAATTTTAGTTAGGACTTCAATCAAATTCATCTAGAAATGCGAGAGGGCACGTAGTCTAGTGCTTAAAGATATAACAAATATATTTAAGTATATATAAATATTAAGATTGTGGAAACATGAAAATATGACTTGAGTTGTATAAGATACTACTATACAGTCATTGCCATATGTAGGACACAACTAGTAAATGATCTTGTGATACTTAATGTTCTTAAATGAATAATACATAAACTATAAAATTTTAAATTTACCACTAAAACTTTAATATGGAACTACTCTACATTCTCCATCCGAGATTGTTTGAAAAAAAATCAAAACATGTAGATTTTTAAACTAGAGAACTTATAATAATTTTTCGGAATAATAAATGACATTAAATGAAAAAATTGTTAACTACAAAATTGTAGATCTTTTCAATCTCTACAATTTTGGTATAAAATTTGTTGTCATCCGAGATCATATGAAAAAAAATTATGAATTTCTTTTGCGTGAGAATATTTGTAGGAGCGGGTCTTGCCATCACCAGCACCTAGAAATGCATTTTATGGACGGGTGACGCTGTCACCCGCCAGTAAAAGTGCATTTCTAGATGTGAGTGGTGCCATCACCTGTCCCTAAAAATAGAGCTCATTTTTCTAGGCGGGGTGATAGCGTCACAAAAATATATTTGTAGGAGCATGTTGATAGCTACAGTAACCCTGCTTCATTTGTAGCAACCGATACATTTTGACTCACCCTGAAAAACCTGGACGTAGCTATACAAATTGTTTTTGCAGTACTGATAAGCAATCCAGGATATCATACAAAGATCGGGTGTTACCTGTTTTTCAAAATCTGATTTGTACCCCTCTCTCTGTTTTTCTAAACACAATTCAGACGCAAACGCTCACATACATAGATGTATAACCCTATGCTCACATACACATACACCTTACCTCTAGAGACTAAGCCGGCGTATCTTGAAATTGATCGCAAAGTTATGACAAACATATGTTTCATACACGCCGCCAATCACTAAAAAATTAATTAGCCTAAAATAAGAGTACTTCGTCATGTTAACATAGTGACACCATTTCTCTTCTCGTCGTTCGTAATTAAAGAAGAGTCAACTTCTAGAAGCACGCAGGCAACATGTTCATCTAAAATCCGAGGTCAACTTACTTCTGTTGCATAAACGACAATATTGCTGGTGACTGGTGCTGATTTATTATGAGAGAACAATACTGCTGACTGGTTAGTAGGAAGTGGCTGGTGCTGATTTAGTACGAGAGAACAATATTGTTGGCTGGTTGGCTGACAAGCCAAACGAACAAAGCGAATAGTGGCATCTCCAAAGTGGCACGGATTTGCTGCAGAGCAAGATGTAGCATCATATATGGATGTGCACCTGTCTTTTGCATTACTAAAAACAATTTTGTAGGAATGTTTTATTTTTCCAAGATTCCAGGAGCAGGTCAAAAGGTAACCTGAGCAGGTTCCTGTAAAAGGTGACCTATCTCTGGAAAAATATTTTCAGGAGCGGGTGATGATATCATCTGTCCATGGAAATTGGTTTGCAAGGGCAGGTAGGGACATCATCCGCCCCCCACGAATGAATTTCAAATTTATTCCGAAAACTTGTTTAACCCATAAAATATAGCAAAGAACATAAAAAAGTGAAACTTGTACCCTAAGATTATTGTGACCTATAGAACAAGAAAAAGTATACCAAGCACATTTCAGTATATATAATGTTTAAGAGCTTGGCAATCTCAAAGTATGGCATGAGTGGAAGAGCTATAAATGTGGTTTCCACAGTTTTAATTATTATATATACTGAAATATGTATATCATATTTTTTTGGTTCTATTAGTCACAATAGTCTTAGCGTACAAGTTTCACTTTTTATGTAATTTACTATATTTCTGAGTTAAGCAAGTTTTTGAAATAAATTAGAAAATTATTTGTTGGGACAGATGATGCCCCCACCCATGCAAATTAATTTCTAGGGACGGGAGGGCGCGCAACCAACCCCTACAAATCCATTTTCTTGGGCGGGTTGCACCCCACCCGCTCCTAGAAATCAATTTGTAGGAGTGGGATCACCCGCCCCCCTACAAATACCTCTCTATACAAGCAATGCTTGAGGACACCGGAACTTAGCCTCTCCACGCGCCGCTGCTCATCCCCCTCCTGCACGCGCCACCGGTCCTCCTCCCCGCACGCTACCTCCGCTCCTCCCCATGCACCACTGCTCCTCCTCCCCTCCTGCATGCGCGGCGACCCTACAAAGCTCCGCTGGCATGATGCAAGGCGAGACGCGAAGAGTTTGTACTTTGCCGCAGTTGAAAATGCGATGGAGATGGTACTTAAGGTGGTTTGACATTTAGTAATTAGAAGGCATAATTATTTTTATTAGATGGCAGCTATATGTACGAACAAACTTGAACACGATGCTTACAATTATGCTTGAACCAAAATCATGACAAGGAGGAATTATAATATGTATCTCCTTAATTGAAGATTTGGTGCATGCACTTTAAATATTTGTATATATCTGTGTTTGTGGGAGTGTGTGTGATCTTGTATAGATTGATTAATTATTTAAATTCAAATTAGATTCAGAAAATTTAAATTTAAATTAGTGATTTTTTTGGTGGGCAGGATGTTTTCAGGAGCAGATCATAAGCTTACCAGCCCTAGCAAATCGATTTTCAGACCCCGCCCCTTCAAATAGCATGTCTAAGGGTGGGCCATGGGATCATCTACCCTGAAAATCCCATGGTCCGCCCCTGGAAATAGATTTTCATAGGCGGACGCATTACCCGCCCTACAAACAACATTTTTACCTGCAAGAAGCAGCAGGGAGTACCACACCCGCCCCTATAAATGGCTTTCACCCCCCCCCCCCCCCCCCCCCAAACCGTTTCGTAGTAGTATTGCTTTCCATCCAAGAAACATCCAGTAGATAGATTCTAGTCTTAAAAGATTCACATTCCATGGAAACATATTTGTGAATGTTTCTACTGAAGGAAAAAAATGATGTGTGCTTAAGCAAAAAAAGTACTCCACGCAAGAACAAAAATGCTCCATATTAAATAATAATATTCTACAGGTTGATATGAGATCTAATTGTCCATAAAATGACCTACAAATAATCAAGCTCTCAAAAAACTTGACCGGAGGGCTTTCTGGGCGAGAGAACTCCCGAAACCTGGCCACGCCAACGAGATTCTTTTAAGGGAAAAGTCCTATTTTCAACATTGAACCATCACGATCGTCTAATTTTCAACCCTGAACTCCAAAACCACACATCCTGCACCCTCCAACTATTGAAACCGTGCAAAATACCCCCCCAAACCAAATCCACCCCGGTTTTCAGCCACGTCACCCGTCCACGAGGCGCCAATGGCCACGTCAGCTACCCTCTCCCCTCTCTTTCTCTCACAGACAAGTGGGTCACCACCTCTCCTCTCACTGCTCGTTGCCGTCACCTGCTCTGCCATGACCTCCGCGAGCTCGAGCTCCGCCGCCACGCCGGCGAGCGCGAGAGCTCGAGCCCGCCGCCGCGCGCGAGCCGCGGGAGGGGAGGAAGGATGGAGGTGCGAGCCGCCGCACCAGAGCCGAGCTCGAGCTTGCGGCTCGCCGAGGCCCCCATGGGACTACCGCCACCGGGCCCACCATGGTCCCTCGCCGCGCGCCTCCGCCCCTGCCATGGCCACTGCCACACATCTCCGCCTCGCCATGGCGCTCGAGCTTGCGGCCCGCCTTGGTCCTCCGCCATGTGCATCCGCCCCCGCCATGGCCGCCGCCGCGCGTCTCCGCCTCGCCATGGCGCTCGAGCTTGCGGCCCGCCGAGGCCCCCATGGGACTGCCGCCGCCGGGCCCGCCATGGTCCTCCGCCGCGCGCCTCCATCCCCGCCATGGCGGAGCTCTGCGTGCCCCTCTGCGTGGCAAGGAGGCGGCGGTGGGCCGGATCTGGCCGCCGCGCCCGGCCGCCGCCAGCACGCGTGTCGGCGAGCCAGCTCCGCCACGCCTGGCGCCGCCGCCGGCACGCGTGCCAGCGAGCCAGCTTCGCCGTGGCCCGCGGCAGGCACGCGAGCCGGCTCCGCCGCCCGTGCGGGGAGGAGAGGAGAGTGAGGGCCCGCCATGGCCCCGCAGGGAGGAGAGGAGAGTGAGGGCGGCGCCTGGTGCCGGCGACGGGGGTGCAAGGAGCGGCGCCGGCGAGGGCGTGCGCCGAGAGAGAAGGGGGTGCGAGGAGGAAGACAGAAGAGAGAGGAGTGGTGGTGGCCCACCTGTCTGTAAGAGAAAGAGAGGGGAGAGGGTAGCTGACGTGGCCATTGGCGCCACGTGGACGGGTAACGTGGCTGAAAACCGGGGTGGATTTGGTTTAGGGGGGTATTTTGCACGGTTTCGATAGTTAGAGGGCGCAAGCTGTCTGGTTTTGGAGTTTAGGGTTGAAAATCGGACGATCGTGATAGTTCAGGGTTGAACATAAGACTTTTTTTTAACACCAGCCTGAAATTCGCTCCGCCGAGGAAGTCAGATCTTAGAAGTGCTACTAGAGAAACCCATCCAATTTAGCTAGAGGTCTGTTCGCACAAATAAGCAAGCTCTAAGTCATGTTATTACAGCTCTAAATAGCACAACTTGATTCTGCTTCTTGCCGTAAACAAATGTTGCAACATTTTTTTCATCTATACTATAAAAGTTGAAACAATTGAAAACAATTCTCACCCAAAGTGGACCACCCTTACCCCTCACAGATGGCCCCACACCGCAGGTCCCAAGATGGTGGATAGATGGTGGATAAATGAAAACAACTATTTCTAAAATGTTTCCACTCAAAAACTCCAACTTTTCTCACCATAGCTCTCCTATGCACCCACCGTACCCACCTATGGATCTCATATGGAAAGCCAATTAGCTACTATCAACAGTTAGCATACGCAGCCTTTATTCATGCATGTCCTTCCCTGATACAAATATTTCCATGCACGGTGATCATTGTTTTCAAATTTGCACATAGAGAATCTGCAAATCTCTCTCTTGCGTGCACGGTGATTAGTCCCAATCCCAATCCCATGCGCTGCTTGATCTAGGACTACGAGAGGCAATGGATTGCTAGGGCCTGCTTGCTTCGACCAAAACAGCGAGTAGCATCACTGCGACATCAACGACGCTCTCGAGCACTACGTGGCAGCCAGCCCGACATCAGCTGCGTTGCCTCGGAGGGCGTCCTCGTCGCGCGCCACGACCTCCGCCTCGATCGGCTACCACGCCAAGAAATTACGCCACACCCTCACGCCGGCAGTGCGCCCGGCGGCAGGATCACCATCGCCGCCGTTTAAAAGGTCGCAGTGCCGAGTCGCCGGATCGGCGACCACGCCAAGCAATTGCGCCACAGCCTCACGCCGGCAGGGCGCTCGACGGCACGATCACCATCACCGCCCACCGAGTTCGGCACCGTCTGGGAGGCGTGCAGCTGTACGTGCCCAAGGGCCGCTGGCTCACCGGCAGCTTCAACCTCAACAGCCACCTCACCCTTTACCTGGAGAAGGGCATCGTCATCATTGCCTCAGTGGTAACTAGGGTATTGGCTTGCTTGAATTCCTTGTCACATGTTGTTACTGCAGTAGTAGTAGTTACATATATTCTTCTTGCGTTAGCATTAGGAGTGCCAAGGTGTGCGCGCAATTACTTTTAGTAGTACATTATTATCTTTTTTCTTGCATGTTTCTTCTCTGACTCCCATAATTGATCCATGACTCTATAATTCTTTTATGAGCTTATGCAATGCAATTGTAAAATGAATTCATCTAAAATATAGGTTGCACGACATCATCTATATCTTAGCGCATTTGTCTTATTGCTAAATAAGTGAGATTAATCCCTAATTTTATCTAACAAAAAATGAGTTGATATTTATTATAGACATGTTTGTGTATAACTCAGTATCTAAGAAATAAGGCTAATCATTGCATAGGACATCTGCTATGTAATTAGCTTTTATCCTGCAAAAGATATCTTTTGAACAATTATTTGTAGTTCACTATTTCAGTGAGGTCCCATGGCTTATGATAATCAATATTCATATTTTTTCAGAGCTAGAAACCTTTGATCCTAATGGCTCATCAAGTTTGACTTGGAGATGTGACAAATGTAATCAACCATGAGAATGATCTCAGGCATAAGAGGCCAAGAGCGGGGGTCAACAGAAACATCATTAGTTGAAGGAAGAAATGTTGCTGCTGGCGACCATGGTATAATCATGATTTGAATCAAAATTATTTATATAACTCGGGGAGGTAGATACCAACATTAGGTATGGTCTGACCCTAGGCCTTGTTAATTGTCATCGCAAAACTCAACCGGATGTTTAAGAGGTAGATACCAACATTAGGTATGGTCTGACACTTCCGTTCAACTTTAAGAGGAAGCAATTTCCCATCCGGTTGAGTTTTGCGATGACAATTAACAAGGCGCAGGATCAAACCATACCTAATGTTGGTATCTACCTCCCCGAGCTTGTGTTTTCACATGGACAGTTGTATGTGACGCCGTCAAGAGGTGTATCTCGTGAGAGTACGTGGGTTCTTGCAAAGAGAAACATGAACATCGATCCTACTGGGAAGAGTACGAAGAATATGTATATAGAGATGTCTTTGGAACCGTGAGGTGTGTTATGCAACAAACTTTTATATACCGTCGGAGGTGTAGTAATATTCATTTATAGAATCATATAGTCATGTGCTTTCATTCTTCTAAATATATATTGTTCCTGCAGGGAACAGACTTGGCAATTATGACCTCACAGACTAAACATATATTGTTCCTGCAGGTAACAGACTTGGCCCCATCCGGTTGAGTTTTGCGATGACAATTAACAAGGCCAGGATCAAACCATACCTAATGTTGGTATCTACCTCCTCGAGCTTGTGTTTTCACATGGACAGTTGTATGTGACGCCGTCAAGAGGTGTATCTCGTGAGAGTACGTGGGTTCTTGCAAAGAGAAACATGAACATCGATCCTACTGGGAAGAGTACGAAGAATATTGTATATAGAGATGTCTTGGAACCGTGAGGTGTGTTTATGCAACAACTTTTATATAACCGTCGGATGTAGTAATATTCATTTATAGAATCATATAGTCATGTGCTTTCATTCTCTTCTAAACATATATATTGTTCCTGCAGGTAACAGACTTGGCAATTATGACCTCACAGACTTGGTGTTGTTGGGCATTGTAGTAGTCGTATATATAAGATTATGCCGTCGCTATGTTTTTAATAAAGAAAAATTAGTTGTTTTACCAGAATTTATTTTGTTATATCAATTTCTACATGTAATATTTTTAAATATAATTGTTCTTTAAACACGTGCCACAGGCACGTGTATATCCACTAGTTCATATAAAGGATTACACAAACATCCTTACAAAGGTACACATGAGGAAATAGAAACTACATTCTAGGCCTTGCAAGAATTCCCCTTTCAGCTTGGTCGCCGGAGACTGGAGCCACCACACGATGCCAAGACAGACGACGACCTTGCATCTTGAAGCCGAATCCCACCTCAATGAGGAAGCTTCCAGAGTAGCAACACGCAGTTTTGATGTTATAACGGTTGGCACACCAAACATAATGCACATGAATCGCTGAACGCCCGAGCATATCATGGCCAGGGGCCATATGCACATATCCTCGGCGAAAGCTACGAAATCTGACGCCAGAAGCACTGCAGCCGACCTCGAACCTCCCGGCGATGAAGGAAACCAAAGGGAAACAAACCAAACCGATTTTTCAAGCAGGGAATAAACAAACCTCCAAGGATCGTCGCCTGTGAACATGCAGACAGAGATGCCGATGTAGCCGCCAGTAGCTCTACCGATGTACACGTCGGCGCCACCACAGAGGGACAAGAAGAACCAGCGCGCAACACATGATCGCCACCGGGAAGATCTAAAAGATATTTAGCTAAGCTATTTATTATTAGAATTAAATGGATCCATTGTTGATCCGTCTGATACCTAGGGCGCCAGAGGCGAAGAGGCCGACGAATCGACGGAGGAGACTAGAATTGCTGGTGAGTCGCCACTTCAAAACTGTAGCAAGCTAAGGGGAAAGAATCTCACAAAATGTTGTATTTGATAATTTTGGAACAATACTGCTAACTAAAGATAACGATATTGGCCCAACTTCCGTTGTCCTTCTCAGGCCTATCGCGAGAGGCTCGTGATCTAAAGAACTTAAGAGAATGATATTTTTAGGAATGGAATCATTCTTTATCTACTAGAGAGATGACCGGTTCATTGGAAAAAGTTAATCTCTATCTATCTATCTACTACTAAAAATTCAGTAAGAGGGACGTTTTTTTCCGTCGTCCGTCACCCGTGCGACCCGTCGTCGCTCCCCGCTTTCGCCCTGCCTCGGACGATGGCAGATCTTCCGTACTACCATCGTTCCCGTCCGATCCACCCCTCCCCTCGCCCACCCCCTCCTCTCCAGTCTCCATCAGTCCATCCGCCGTCCTCCACCTCCGCCTCCGCCTCCGCCCCCGCCCTCTACCTCCCTCGCCTGTCGCCCTCGGCCCTCCTCCCCATCTCGGCACGCCCCTCTCCCTCCCTCGCCTGCTCCCCGCCGCCACCCTCTCTCACGCTCCCTCTCTGCTCTCTGCCTCCCCGCGGCCGCCTCCGCCGCCTTTCTCCCTCTCAGCCTGCCTCCGTCGCCCCCCCCCCCCCCCCCCCCCGCTGCTCGCTCCCGCGGGATCTATATCGAGAACCATCGCAGGGTGCGGCATCGACGCCGGCGCCCCGGAACGCATCACCGCCGCCGCCCAGGTCCGCTCCGTTCCCTGCATCGGCCGCTGCTCCTTCCCCGGTGTCGGCGAAGGCGTCTCCACTTCTCTGTTCGGGCGTCGCAGCTCCACGGCTTGTTGCTGGCATCGTTGCGACGGGAGTTGGGATCACGAACTGGCGGCGCAGCTTCACTGTTTCATGCTTTCAGGTATTGGCACTTGCTTTCAAGCCAGAGGCTATGCCATCGCCGCCCATCCCTGATCCCAGACTTTGGTGCTGCTATTTCAGGTGATTTGCCAGGGAGTTCTTTGCCATCGCCGGCCATCCCTGGTCCCAGACTTTGGTGCTGCTATTTCAGGTGATTTGCCAGGGAGTTCTTGAAGAGTTAGACGTAAGGGTTCTCCTGGAGTCTCCCTTTACATGCCTGCATTTCATTATCACATTGCCATGCTATGTTATTGATGTTTGGAATGCACAATTGGGATGTTTGTGCACAGCAATAACCAATATCTTTGTTCCTATCAGAAATCAGGAACACAGTTGTATACATGGTGCCCACTCACACTTGCAAGACTTTGGCCCTCTCGTACATATGCATGCTAGAAATGTGTTGGAGATGAAAAGGGATTGTCTTAATTTCATATTCAATGCACCTGAATTTGCTATGTACCTGTTTACTGTCTGCACAATTGCATTATCATTTCTTGTACCCCATACATTCAGAGAAACCTTGTAGTTGTATAGATATAACTATTTTGAGGCTGTCTGACTTCTTCTCACTACTTTTACTGATGGAGTATTAAAAGCCATTTCATTGTTCCTGTAAGAAAAATTTTGTTCATGCATGTTACTGGCTGTAGAACGGTTCAAACATTCAGAGAAACATGCATCACGACTGAAAAAATAGTTATGCTGTACCCAAATATGATTTACATGGAAACAATAGTTATGGTATTGCTCGATTAGTGCTTAGGCTTACCAAGTACTCCCTCCGTTCTCGTTTCTAAGGCGCCCAGGCATGGAGCGCAGAGACCAAGGGAAAATCTGCAGCTAGTGCTAACTTTAAACGCTGCATTGTTAGATTAATCAACGCAAGCCACGTCACAGCACTGCATGGCCACATGCAACATCGACGCTTCATTCCTCGGCCGCCCGGGAAACAGCTGTCAAAACAGCTGCAGCAAATTAATGACGCGGGGGTACCGAGACTAAGCAGCTGAAGTACTGAGACGTTGCGCACAATATTTACGAAAAAGCAAAAAAATTGGCGCACGCCTAAGAAACGAGAACGGAGGGAGTAAATAATATTAGCTACTGTTCAAGTGTATGGGGAGTTCATTCTGTACCCATGGCTGAAATGTTATTGACCAGTTAGTTCTGAAAAAAGTGTTCTCAATAAGCAGCTAATTGCAGGAGTTAAGGCAGATAAACTGATTTTTGGTTCAAATTGATTTTCAGCTGGCAACCATCATTCTTGTGCAATTACTGGTAAGAGAAAATAATTAGATTATATAGTTTGATTCAACAGAAAAGAGGGTGCTACCTTCTATTACCTTCTATTACCAAAAACTTTTACTGGATCAGAGGACAGTTCAAGCTTCTGAGGTTGCAGGGTGCATAATTGAGTGTTTTCTCACTTCTTATTTTTGTGGTAAAAGCTAAGGTGAAAAGCGATATAAATGAGGATGTGCAACCTGGGAGGGGAGCACAAAGCACCTTGAGAAAAGAGGTAACAATAGGCTAATTTCTTTTTGTATGTATAGTTCAGTGCAGATAAGAACCATTTCCATCTGTAACAATAGGCTAATTTCAGAAGATTTCAAGAGCTACATTTTGCGTACACTGATGCATAATTGTTACAATTGGTCAATTGTACTTGGGAACTATGGCAAGGTGAAATCGTTAGCTCCAGAGAAAGATACATGATGCATTCATCATCCTAGGTTTGTCTTTATTCCGGTGCCCCCTCAAATACAGCATCAGCATTTGTGACAGGAACCTTTAGATGTGCTAATTGTTAATTTGTTATCTCTTCCATAGTTGCATTTCATATATTTGGGTAGGTTCCTGAGTATTCAATTGTGTCGTGGTCTCATTCGCAGCACTAGAAGATGGACTTTGTATGCAATGTTGCCTTGATTCAATGTAATTTTTTTAATCTGCTGCAGTGCTTTAAATATTCGGTGTGAAAGATGTCCCTTTGGAGCTTTTCAGTTTCTGTCTGGGTGGCATCCATGTTTTGGCGAGGGAAGGAGCAACTGATAACTTAATATAGCCCTTTCTGCTGATGTTATTATGATGTTTTCAGCTACTCTAGCCTATTAACACAATGAATGATAAGGTGAGTCTATGATGTTTCTAAATTCGTGTCTGACTAGCAACTTTGAGATTGATATCAAATCAAGAATGAGATGAGACCTTCATCTAGCAGTATTGTTTGTTTAATTATTAAATTATAAAGGTTATGAATAAATATCCAATATGCTATCCCTACAAGGATATACATCTTGCATCATGAGCTAAATCTTTTGTTCATATCCTTCTAGATTAATCTGCTTTTGAAGGCATATTTTTAACCAGTCAATTTGCATAATAAAAAGGTGGGAAATGAATGGCAATATCATGCAGCAACTACGACAAATATTCCCTGAGTATTTTTACTCCTACTTGCAACATTACTCACTTTAGTCTTTTATTTGAATGGATTTACTTCTAAAAAAACAATAGTAAGAGGTTTGTTGTTGCTGAACAATGCTACAGACTTGTTCCTTCACTCACAGTTAAATGATTTTGTATATATTATGAGAAGTGCCAATGATTTGGTGTGATAATACATTTCTTGGAGTCTCAAAGTTGGTTGAGAAGAGCATGCCTCAAGGACTGTGTATGTTCCCCTGTAGACTGAGCGTTGCCAATTGTGTTACTCAGATGATACTTTTTATTAGGGTTCTTTTATTAAGGAGTTCAGTTGGCACCATTTTTCTGGTTGCACAATTCAAGTGTAGGTAAGAGTAAAATGGGAATATCTTTTACTGCTGCTACGAGCATTTTATCAACATTTTTATTAAGGATCAGTTGGCACCATTTTTCTGGTTGCACAATTCAAGTGCATGTAAGAGTAAAATGGCAATGTCTTTTACTGCTGCTATGGACATTTTATCACCAAATATAAATTTTCTTTTTTTGGGATAATTGTGGTGGTTAAGAATGGCAATTATGTTACATATAATTAAATTGCCCGTAGCAACGCACGGGCATGATCCTAGTGTAATGATATTTTAGGAACGGAATTTTGTTCCAGTGGTATTTTACGTAACAGCTATATTTTGGTGGTATTTTCCGAAAACAATGATCTTTTAATACTGCGGAACCAATTTTCCCTGTAATCAAAACTAGGTCCCCGGAGGGATAAAAAAGGTCTCCGGAGTCAAGATGACAACAGGTAAATTTGCGCGGATACCAATTTTGTAAATCCGTATCCGTGCACTAAAATATGTACCCATGCCCGCAACCCGCAACGGGTAGAAAATGATGCACATACCTGCCACCCGCGGATAACTGTTTGCCTGTGGATACCCGTACCTGTGTGCAACAGCAGGACGAAGGCCACCATCGCTGGGTGCAAGCGCTACCGGCGTGTGGCCTGGGTGCTGTCGTTGGGCACCGCCGGCTCAAGCGTCGGGCGCCGTCGGCGCAGGGGCCTAGGCGCGCCGTCGCCGCCGGTGAGGGGTTCGGGTGTCGTCACGCGGGCGCCTGGACGCTGCCGTCGGGCATCGCCGACGCAGGGGCCTAGGCATGCCCGTCACTGACGATGCGGGGTCCTGGGGTGCGAGCCGCCTGGGGACATAGGCGGAGCCGCTACTAGGGCGAGCTAGAGCGGCCGCCCTAGGTCCCTTTGAGCGAGATCAATAGAAAATCTCCATTCTCAAGCAGTCAAGCTCAACTCTGGCGAGCGCAGGACGAACGAAGGTGCGGCGGCGCCTCTTGGAGGCTCGGATTGGGCGAGATCGCGAGAGGACTTAGTGAGCCTGTTGGGTCGTCCGGCCGAGTGGGCTACGGCCTGCGGTTCAGGCGCCTAGCGCCTATCTGCCCAACCCCCAGCGGCCAGAATTCCAGACGCGGAGATGCCATCCGCTCGCGGTTGTCCGCCCGTCCGTCGTGCCTGCCTACAGCGCCGCCTCCGTACCCACCTGCCGCGCCGGTCGCCGGCGGATCCCGTGCGGGCGCGCCGGCACGCCCGTCACTGACGATGCAGGGTCCTGGGGTGCGAGCCGCCCTGGGGAAGCACTGACCAGAGGGGGCCTGGTCGCCTGGGGAAGGGACGCCTGCCAGGAAAGCGCCGAACCGCAGACCTGAGGAGACCTGGCCGCCGTGCCCGCCAGGGAGAGCGGCGACCGGAGGGGGAGCGATGCCAAGGGGGTGGGGACGCTGGGTTTGCCGGTCTGGGACTCGGTGTGGGTGGCGGAGCCTAGGAGTGGGTGGTGGACGCGGGATTAGGTATTTGGACCCAGGTGTCAGCGTTCCAATTTCAAATTTTAAAATCCTTTAGAAAATACCTGTTGGGTTTGAAATTATACCCGTGCCCGTGTCCGCGGGTATGAACCCAAACCCGAATCCACACCAACGGGTTCGGTATCCATTTGCGGCTGTACCGTTGCCATCTTGACCCCGAGCCCAAAATTTGGAGTTCGTACCCCCTCGAACGCGGAGAACGCACACCGCGCCTGCCACCGCCACACCGCGCAGTGCCTCCCAGCGCCCTAGCGCCGCGGCGGCCGAATCCGACGTACCCGACGCGAGGTAGCGCGGCGGTGCCTGACGCGGCTTCCCGCCTCCTTCAAGCGACACAGGGTCGCAATCGGGGTGAAAGCTTTTGCATCCCCCACCCGATCCGGCTGCCTCCGCGCCGGCGACGCCGCGCGATGGATGGGACGCCGTCCGGCGGCACCAGGGGACACCGGCTCCTACCTCTCTTCGACTCGGTGATGAGCTGGTATGGCCTCCAACTCTACTGCACTAGCAAGTGTATTAGCGTACTGTTGTAGATCTTCCCGTACGATTAAATTCAGAGCAGCATGACACATTTCGCCGGACGCTGGCTCCACCCCCCCCCCCCCCCCCGGGAATTGCTTTAGGGTTGTTCGGATTCCCACATTCTAATCGCCTCTGCTAAAAGTTTCCTTGAGTGAATTGGTCTAGGAACAAGGACATCTTACTAATACAAATACCAAATTGTGAATTACTGAATTGCTTCTCCTGCAAATACTTCTTATCCATTGGACTGCTTTTTTTTAAAAAAATAAAAAACTCATTGAACTGCAAATTGATCTCACGAGTATGGAGGGAACAGAGTTGTCGGGGGGAATTGGGGAAGTTTACTCGAGTTGTTTGCTTTGCCAATGCTTTATTTGGGCCTCTCAGCCAAAATACAGTAACAGAGCTGCTCAGAACCTGCAGTGGTCAACACTCGACGCATATTTTATGCAGCAGCTGCTTAACTACAGTTCATTCAAAGTACACAGATCCTTGCATATTAGAATTTACGCCCTGAAACTATAAGCTAACACTTGGAAATGTAACTGCCCCTTAACACCTTGTTTTCTCGTGTTTCATTAATTCATTTATTACCGGTGTCCATTTTGCTACCTGCAATTTCAGGTTCTTGGTTTTAAGAATTTAGTTATCTACTCGACCAATAGGCTTTATAATTTCAAATGTAAAAGTCGCAGAATGATAATTTGAACTACTTTATTGTACATATATCATATTCCCATTGTGCATGCACTAGCATGCATTGTTAGCCTGTTCTTTTTCCTGGCACTCAGATCTTGCTTCAGAATAAACACCTCATCTTCTTGTAATCAAACCAGATATGGCAATTCCTTTATAACACTGTGGTGCTGTCTAGTTACGCAATTCCCTGAGGTAATCCACTTAGGTTTTAGTTTGTGATTTCCGTACCCCATTTGATGTTCATTTGAAGGTTTTTAACAGATAATGATGATATGGTGCAGCCTTGAGTCCTTCACTTTCAGCGAAGAGCCGTGTTCATACCCCGGTGGTAATAGATATGACCTGTTGGCCTTCGCCTGTGCTACCTCACCAGTGTGCTCCCTTGCAGAAATTATCTACGGCGGTCTGAGCCTCGTAAAAACAATTTTCGAAGATATCTTACCCTATATAAAAGATACAAACAAAGGTAAACTTTCCCTCACATTTCTTGTTCTTTGTGCATCCAGCATTTTATCAAGAAAACAATAGCTACACACACCTTTTGAGATGCTAGGTACACATATCATATATGCGTAGAACAATGAGAGGGACAATATCAACACAATCAATTATCGCAGGAAGTCTTGTTTGCTGAACATTCTTGCTTGCTAATTAACCCAAAATGGTTAATCATATTTTAATTGAGCTGCAAGATTCGAAAGTGGTGCCATATATTTGTAGTCATGCAAAATCTACATGTTGATTGCGTCCTTGTTGCATGGTAACCAATCCAAAGTATGTTCCAGCAGAACCCTTGCTCATGAGGGATGCATGTGTGCCTGTCTCTAGAACAATCCCTTTCTCAAGCACAGTGATCACATCACAGTTTTGGATGGTGCTGAGCCTGTGCGCGACCACTAAACTAGTCCTACCGACCAATATTCTGTCAAGTGCCTCCTGCACCACCATCTCGGAGTGGCTATCCAATGCACTTGTTGCTTCATCCAATAGCAAGATAGCAGGGTTCTTTAAGATTGCACGGGCAATCGCAATGCGCTGCTTTTGACCTCCTGATAACTGAACACCTCTCTCACCACACCATGTGTTGTATCCATCTTTGAGGCTAGTAATGAAATCATGTGCATTGGCATTCCTTGCTGCACTCACAATTTCTTCCTCAATGGCTGTTTCACTGCCATATACAATGTTCTCTCTGATGGTACCTGCAAAAAGTGTTGGTTCTTGGCTAACCAGTCCAATGTGTTTTCGTAGGGCTCGTAGGTTATATGTTTTGATATCTATGCCATCGATCTCTATAGTCCCAACAAGGGGATCATAGAACCGCTCGATAAGCCCAATGATGGTTGACTTGCCAGACCCACTTTGCCCAACAAGAGCTGTTGACTTACCTGGCTGGATGCTCAAGGAGAATCCTTTGAAGATGATCACATCTGGCCTTGATGGATACGCAAAATCAATTTCTATAATGTCCACCTTGCCTTTGAGATTCTCTGGTTTGTATCCCTCAGGGTTGTCAGGTTCAATTTCTGTCTCTCTGTCAATAATAGAAAAAAGTGAAGTGACTGCATCAGCACCCTTGGCAAGGTCTGTTGTCATACTACTTGCATCTGCTAGCACACGTCCTGTGGTTGTCAAAATCAAGAGGGTTTGAAATAGGGCTTTGGAAGTAAGGCGGTGCTGAGCCATGAGTATTCCACCATACCAAAAGGTGAGGGCCCACTCGCATCTCAAAATGCTCATGGAGGTACCGAGCCCCAGACCAGCAAACCAGGACTGCCTGATATTTTCCTTGCGTGGGCCTTCTTGTGCTTTGTCAAAGAGGTGTAGGATGCGATCTTGGGATGAGAAAGCAGTTACAGTGCGAAGATTAGCGACTGCCTCAACAGCTAGCTTGCTACATTCAGATTGTGCCTGTAATGATTTCTTGGACATGCTCTTTAGTAAGGTACGAGGAGCATAAAGGCAAACAATGACAAGTGGTTGCACTATAATCATCACAAGTGCCAAACGCCAAGCGATTTCAAGACTCATGATGCAGGCAATGAGCACTGCGGAAGCTGTTTGGACGACAAGGGACATTCGATCACCAACGAGCGATCTCACCTACAAAAGAAATATGATCAGGAATTATTCTTCTCTGATTTCTGATAAACTTCGTTTCAGAATTTGAACTTACAACATTGGCATCCTGGGCAAGTTGGGTGCATATGGCACCACTAGAGTTTCTATCACTGTCGAACCACCCAATCTCAAAAGTGAGAATTTTTGAAATCATCTGTTCTCTTATCCTTTTGGTGAGGTATTCCCCCATGACACCAAAGTTGTAATGTTGTGCAATATTAAGCAGGATTGAGACCAATGCAAGACCAACAAAGAACAATGAGTAGATTCTTGTTTGATCCTTCATCTCTTCATGATCTGTCAGGAAGTAGATTGAGACCATGCTCCCCATGGCGTATCCAGACACAGGTTTTATGCCTCCAGCCACAATTGCACTAAAGCTTCCCATAAGTGCTTGCTTCCACTCCGGTGCATTAAGCATCAATAGCCTTATGAAGGATGGCACAGGAAGCTTTAGCGGCTCGGTTTTGTTGTCATTACCTTCAGCATTACCCAGGGATAGCGTTGGCGTTATGATTGACCCGCTTGCTATGGATATCCTCTTGCTCATACCATGGCTGCCTGATTGCTGCATAAGAGATGTACTTCTAGTTCTTCCATCAACCTCTTCAGAATCCATTGACTCTTTGGTCTGTTGAAGGTGGACAAGAGATGAGTAGAGGCCATTCTCATTGGCAATGAGCTCATCATGGGTTCCCAGCTCCTTGACCTCACCAGACTGCATGACCGCAATCGTATTTGCGTTTTGGATGGTGGATAGGCGATGGGCAATGACAATAGTAGTTTGACCAATGGAGGCCAGTTCAAGCGCCTCCTGCACAACACGCTCTGAATTAGTGTCCAATGCACTGGTGGCTTCATCAAGGAGAAGGATCTTGGGTAACTTTATGATTGCTCTAGCAATAGCAATCCTTTGCTTCTGTCCTCCGGACATTTGGACACCATGCTCGCCCACCTGTTTTAGTTATACATGGTTAGTGTCCAAGTATGAGTCGTATTTTATATGCGTCCAAGTATGAGTAGCATTTTATATTTTTTTAGAAGAAGATATCTAGTTTCAAGGTCATTGGTTTGGTGAATGTAAAACAGAAAATTATCGTGTAAAGCTAGCTAATGCTATAGGTTGTAAGTTGTAACCATCTGTAATTTATAGTGACGAAAATATAACCAAAATTAGTTGTGGCAACAAGTTAATTTGTGCATTACAATTGTGACGATTGTTTGTAAGTTTTTATATAAGAATATATCGGAATTACAAGTCAACGAGAATTTATCCCTATTTAACGTCATTTTGGCTCTATTTTGACTGTTGACTAGGGGCAAAATCACAAAGTTACGAAAGGTGAGGTTAAAATCACAATTGCACCGTAAAGTAGGGGCAAGAACACAAACGCCCCTTGATTTTTTTTTTTCCGAGTATGTTTTGTTATCTGGAAGCTACCTAGCTTTAGAATTCCAACTAAACAATAACTTTTTATACTTTTGAATTTGAAATCATGTTTTATATAATTGTTTCTCAAATTTATAGTTCGATTCTTGTTACTTCGCCATGTGTTTAGTGACAGTCGTTGTCTCGTTGAATCATCGGGGCACAACATTAAGTGTTTACTGTTTAACACATTGTCCAGGATCGGTACCTGCGTATGGTAGCCCTGCGGCAGCTGGGAGATGAAACTGTCGGCGTTGGCCGCCTTCGCCACGGCGACGACCTCCTCCTCCGTCGCGTCCTCCTTGCCGAACAAGATGTTCTCCCTAATGGACGTCGCGAACAGCGCCGGCTCCTGGCTGACCAGCCCCATCTGCGCACGCAGCCACTTGAGGCGCAGGCGACGGATGTCGACGCCATCCAGGGTCACCTGCCCCGCCGATGGATCGTAGAACCGCTGCAGCAAGGCAATCGCCGTCGACTTCCCTGACCCGCTGCTCCCAACAAGTGCCACCGTGTGCCCCGCCGGCACGCGCAGGCTGAAGCTCTTGAAGATTGGGTTGTCGGGTCGCGATGGGTAGCAGAACTCCACGTCCTTGAATTCCACCTCGCCGGCGACCCTGGCCAGCTCCTCGCCGGCGTTGCTCTCCGAGTCGATCTTGGGCACCCGCCGGATCACCTCCAGCATCCTCTCCGCTGCCACGGTTGCCTCCGCGAAGTACTTGATGTTCGACAGCCCCTGCCCCAGCGCTCTGTATATAAGGTTTGTCAATGGCGTCGGGATCTAGTCATGATGTTGTGAACTAAGCATGGAGTTGCAGGTAGCTGGAAGTCTGGAACTACGTACGAGCCTCCGATGATGATGCTGGTGGAGGCGGCGTAGACGGTGCCGCCCTTGTAGCTGTGGGACATGATGAGGCGGGTGCCGTACCAGAGGTTGAAGGCGTAGATCGCGAAGGTGATGCCTTCGCTGCCGAGGGTGACTCCCTTGGCGACCCCCTGCTTGATCCCGAGCCGTGCCGACTCCTGGAGCGCGGCGGAGAACTGCGCCACGGTGCTGCCCTCCGCCACCAACGAGTACACGGTTCGCACCGACGACATGGCCTGCTCGGCGATGGCGCCCGGGCGCGTGTACTGCTCCCTGATCCGGCGCGCGAGGCTGATGAGGGTGCGGCCGTAGAGGAAGCCGGGGACGACGAGCAGCAGCGAGGACGGCAGCCCCACCAGCGTGAGCCGCCACAACAGCGCGAAGCCGACGGCGTAGCTGCCGAGGAACCTGGCGGTGTTGTTCACGAAGTTGGGCACCTTCTCACTCAGCGCGTCCTGCACGGCGAGGCTGTCGCTGGAGACGCTGGTGATCACCTCCGACGTGGAGCCGACCTTGAGGTCGAAGTACTCCACGTCCTGCCGGAGCACCGCGCTCAGGTACCGCGCCCGCATCCGCGACGACTGCCGCTCCGCCGTCCGCGTCCAGCAATACCCCTCTGCACGCGCACACAGGGGGTGTCGTCAGAAGCAGTCACAAGCGCCGCCACTGGCGTGCAGGCGTAATTGCAAACCGAGCTCACCCAGGAACGCCAAGATCCAGTTGGCGGCTGCCAAGATGAGGAGATTCCTTGCGTTCTGGTCAGTGATGGTGTTCATGTGAGTTGTGACATGGCTAAATGGCTACGATTGGAGGTCAGAGATGCGATTCGTGTACCTCGTTCATCTTGGAACGAAATTGCTGGAGCCGGCCAGGGCCGCTGCCAGCGTCGGTGAATATGCGGCTGGCGATGAGCATCATTACCGGCGTCGACATGCCGTCGCCCATGGCGCCCATCAGGCCCAGCACCATGAGCGCAACGTCCACACCGTCTGCGTGCATGAACACTGACGAGAAAGACCGCAGAGCCGGCGCTGCCTTGGTCTCCGCCGTCTCCGGCGGCCTGTCCTTACCCATGTCCGGCGAGCAATGGCTGGGCAACTGCACACGCCACGCCGGAGTTCAGCTCACTGGTCTCCTAGTTATTAGGTTGGCTATCTTTTTCGCCAGTTTATTTGGTGTGGTATATATATAAAGATCATCGGAACATAAAGGGGGTTCTAATGCTTTCAAGTGGATCATTCCAATCCAAGTGAAAATCCATATCCTCAATTAGATAGTAAACCATAATAAAAGTTTGGAGATTTAGATGCTCACTTTCATAGTTTGTGAACCTATGTAAGAAATAAAAATTTATTTAGCCTAAAATACGAGTACCTTGCTTAGTCAGAAATCTAAATAGAATGCACAATGCAGGCACCCCTGGTTAACTTCTTCCTGAAACCTCCCATAATTCCGTCGGTGCTTGTGTACTCTGGGTCCTATGATGCAAAATGCAAAATAGGACTCATCAACGCCTATCAGTTGAGAAAGCTCTTAGTTTAATTAAACAGGAAATAAATTGCATCCTCGTGCTCATGTCATCCCTGAAAGCTAAGCGACGGATTAGTTTAGGAAATTCGAGGTCAATAGGTCTGCCTGTTTAATCGGATTATTATTAGTGCCCACGAAGCTTCGTCACGTCAACATGGTGACGCCATTTCTCTTCTTGTCGTTAGTAATTATAAAGAAGAGTCAACTTCTAGAAGCACGAAGGCAATGTGTTCATCTAAAAATGCTCCATATTAAATAATGATAATATCCTATAAGTTGATCTAATGACATCCAATTATCCATAAAATAACCTACAAATAAGCCAGCTGTAAGTCACGTTATTAGATACATCATAATTTTAATTGCAATTTCAAATTTATAGAAACTACCTATATGTATGAGGAATATCTTCGTGCAACGGCAGAGGACTTGTTTCATACTCCTTAAATTTTAGCTTATGACGAGATGGCAACGGTGATGGTGCCGACCCCGGCGGTCGCGGGGGCGGCGATGTCGGCTGTTGCTGGTAGGGTGTCCGACGTCAGTCCGCCGGAGTCGCTGTGCACTCCTCCTGGGCTAGGGAGGCGGTGGTGGCGGCGGCTAGCGTGCGAATGAGCGGAGGACGTACGAGCGGTGGGGGAAACGGGCGGGCGATGTGCAGGCGGCGAGATTTGAGGGCGGGCTGTCATTGTGCACGCCTCCTGGGGGAGTCGATCGCCACACGCATTGGGGATGGGATTGGTGAGTTTGCCACGATCGCGATCCAACCTGCTCCCATACCCCAGTTTTCTGGGGGCGAGTTTGCCACGACTGAGATCCAACCTGCTCCTATATCGTAGTTTTCTGGGGGCTGTTGGGGATCACCATCACGGAGGTTGGTTGGGGATCACCATCACGGAGGTCGGAGGTCCCTTGAAGATACAAAGCTAAAGGAACAGATGACCCGAAGGTTAGTCCAAGCACCCGAAGGTTAGCTAAGAAACCCAAAGATTAGCGCCAACACTCGAAGGTGTCAACAAAGACCCGAAGGTTAGCACAAGCTCACGAAGTTGGCGGAGAAGACCCAAAGGTTGACCCAGGAACCCGAGGGTCAAGGATGGAACCCGAAGGTGCCTCCGAAGCTTTGGGATAGAGTGAGGATTACGACTCGGAGAAGATAGTCAAATTGTACACTCCAACTGAAGGGGGTGTAAACCCGGGACCCCTGACGGGCTTGAATCGTGCAGGGACAGCCCAACCAGTCTCCTGGGCCGGACGCGGCGCAGCCCACCAACCAGCGTAGGCAGTTGCCTTCTTTCATAAGCCAACACGGCTGGGAGCCCAACCTCCCGGGACACGTGGAAGCTCCCCGACCTAGCGCCCCGGGTCAGAGCCGTACCGGACGACCCGGGCCGTGCGCTCCAAGATTGCCGCCCCACCTAACAAGTGTGCCAGTCAAGACAGGCTCCCGCACAGGCTCCACGATGCCTGTTCCCCTTATCTCGCGGCATGGACGTAGGCTACAGGGCTCTCTGACAGAGGGACAGCGCCGCCCGTGTGGGCCCCGCGACACTACGGGAGAGGGCGTCAACGGACGTCGCCTCCCGCGCCGTAATGATGGTCGCCCCTGCGCCCCACTCCATTATGCCAGCAAGCGTGACCGGACATCCCCTGCCTGGCCTCGGTAAGGTACCCCTCACCGGGCGTGCTGTCCTACGGGCAGGGGCTACGCAAGGAAGACGTGAGGTAGCCCTGCAGATAAGGAGCATAGACCCAGGTGGATAAGACCGGAGGTGATCCCCGAGCGACCATCCGAGTGACCAGGCCATCCCGACTGGCCTAGGATGGGACAACGCTTGGGCAACCCATTGCCCAAGAAAACCAACCAGACTCAAGCCTTCCCACTCCCGACTGACCGAGTGGGCCTCGATGAGTGACAAGGACGAAGGACTCCTAGACGGAGCCCAGACACCGCGCTAGATATATGTAAATGGGGGCCCCACCTTGGACTATAAAAGGGAAACCCCCCCATGTAGGAAAGGGTTGGACTCCTAGAGGTTCGACACTGTTCGACACCATTTGTAAGCTCCCCTCAGAACTTTGAGCACCCTGGCTCGAGAGCAATAGAGCAAGAACACCACCCCCATACTGGACATAGGGCATTTTCGGCACGAACCAGTCTAAATCCTCGAGTCTTTGCGTGCTAGACCATATCCGATCAAGCGCACAACAAACGAGCAATCGAGTAGTTTAGTAATCGCCCATTTCCCGCAGCGATAGTTTGGCACCGTCCGTGGGGAGCGCTTTGTGCGCTCACTTCTTCGACGATCGGATGGTTTCGATCACTCCATTCGCCGCCCCGACTGCGAGCCACGGCGAGACGATCCGCTTCGGCTCCCTGGAGTTTCCCGCGATTCCCCGCGATGGATCGTGGGTGCCTCCACCATTCCCGCCTTCCCAGACCTTCCGCTTCGGGAGTCTGGAGTTCATCACCGACCAGCTCGGTGTGTTTTGCCTCCACGAGGAGGAAGCCGCCCCGACGGCCGCAGAGGAGCCCGTTCCTCTTCTCAAGCTTCACAAACTGAAGCACCGGCGATCGATGCGCTGGCGCATCAGGAAGCACAGACCATCACAGCTAACCCGTGCGGTACTCCACCGCATCGCGCTCATGATGGCCTCCAACCCCGCTATCGGGGACGTCAACTTGGTCCTCTTCTCCCTGGCCAACGTCTCTTGGCAGCTCGCGGGCGGGCTGTAACAGAACCGCCTAAATTAAACTGGCTTAAATGTGCTAACTATCATTTTAAGTGTTAATCAAGCCACCGCGCACTTAAAATGGTGTAATCCGGAAGCCTGCTGGGTTAAGGATCGAAAACATTGGAAGTCTCACCTGAAGGCGAGCACAGATGATTACATGCAAACAGAAGTTTCTCAAATTTAAATTACAAAATAGAGCTTAACACAATGAGTTTATCTAAAATATCAGAGTTCAACAAGCAGCGGAATTTAAATAGAAGTTTGATTCAAAAATCACGATACTACGAAGACGTGAGGATGTCACATCGAGCCCACCAATGTGAACACTGGTTAGCTCCAACCAGAAGCAGCTACCTGAAAATAGGGTAACAACAAACTCTGAGTATACTAATACTCCGCAAGACTTACCCGACACGGGTATACTTAGCTCACTATCTAGACATGCAAAGCTTTTTGGCTCTGGAGTTTATTTTTGCTGGAAAGCGACCAATAGTGGATCCTTACTTTCAATATTTTAGCTCAAATTTAATGTACAAATATCAACTAGGTTTGCATAACAATTAGAGCAAACATGGCGTATCACGTTATATTTTTTCCAAGAGTAACCCAAACATATCTCATCACATTGCCATTTTTGTTCCACTGGTTTACTACGATGTGACAGAGAGATCAAGGCTCTCATAACCGTGAGTCACGGCGAATCGATCCGATTTAACCTTGCAAGGTGGACCTAACTCACATGACACATGCAAACCACGCCGGGCCACACGCGTCAACTGTTCTCGTCATTACCACGACACCTAAACCACGCCTGCCAAAACCCGGGTGAAGGGCCCCTCTCGGTGAACTCCCGGAGTACCCAGAGGCGACATACACTCCAACACACCCACCATCATTCCACTCCCAGAGTAGCAGGCCGCAGTTCGAGCTATCGTTGTAAATCAGGTCTACAGCTTACCAGTTTTGACTACCTCCTACTTTTGGCATATGGTTAGTACTGTTCAATCCTCGATCAATGTGCCAACAACGGTACGGTCCTCAATCGACACAGACGGAGGTCCACTTTCCATACATTCCATATCCATAATCCAATTCCTCTCCGCCCGGTCTCCATTCTTCTTCTCTCACAGATTCATTCTCAAACCACTTTGCCATAAATAACACGGACCTATAGCTCACGAGTGACAGGAATCACTCGACTTCTACCGAGTCCTAATTAAGCATGGCAGTACTAACGACCTGCACACTAGTAGAGTAACTGAGGAAATCTAGGGATCATGCATCTACGGTTCCAATCAACTCCTAGAAACGGAAATGCACAATAATTATATAATAAACATTGAATACCGAAATTAAGGGTTATGCTCCGGAGCTTGCCTGGGTTTGATGCAAAGTCAGTTAGTTAGCTTGTAGTCTTGCATCGGCTTGACATCATCCCAGTCCAAGCATGCACTCCAGTCGGTCCTTCCGTCTTCTGGATTGGTCCACCCGTGCACCATCTTCTGGCTCGGCTTCAACATTGCCCTCCAGTTCCACGTGTCGCACATCTAGTATACCTAGATGATATACAATGATGCAAATGCAATGCAATTAAAGAAAAGACATGACTGGGCAACATTTATCGAGTGAATACAACAACCAAGTTCAAAAGGCAAAGGAGTTGGTGCTACAATACGAGAGTTCAGGTTCAATTTATTTTAGCCTGAAGTGTTTCCTACTAAAAAGCATTACTAGCTTGCTTAGAAAAAACTAAGCAATGCTATAAAGCAAGAAAGAACAAATAGAACAATTTATTTTACTAGCAAGTAACTTCAGCAAGCCCAACAAAAGCAACCTACGAACTGATCATAACCTGTGATTCGGATCAGGAAATGCATGGCCATGCTGGGGTTAAGAGTTAACCAAGGATTCTGAATCACAGGATCGAGAAAGAGTGGTCGGCTTCAAAGTAGACCAAATATCGTGAGACAAAGGGAACATCATGTATAAGATTGTGACGGGTCGACAGATATGAATCGCGCGTGCTTAGGAGTTGACACGTCTTGCTAGAGACCGCTATCAACTATTGGCCAGTAGGAGTACTGGGCCATGTCTACTCACACGTGAGCCCATAGGGTCACACACTTAAGGGCCAGAAGCCTAATGAGGATGAGATCCACATTAGATTGGGCTTAGGTGCACTAATGAGCTTCAGTTGGCCCATTAGGGAATGCCCAAGGTGGAGCCCAATGGGAGCCCACCTAGGGGCGCAACAAGGGGCTACAAATAGAGGGGTGGGGGCATGGTACTATTCGTATGAACAGTAGCTTCTGCTACAGTAGCGCCCCCTTTCCCTATTCCTCCTCCTCGTGCATTGGCCCTATTCGTTCTCGCGGATCTAGCAATTCGAAGTGCGACGCTTCTTCCCGTACGTGTGGACTTTGTGGAGGTGTTGCGCTTGCTGCACAAGGACGAGTCGTTCGTGAGGAGGTTCACACAACTGCACTGCCGGCATCCATCTGCACTACACCGACGCGCTACAGAAGTTCCGCAGTCGCACGTCTAGTGGTAATCCCGTGATCTATAACTGCAGTAATCCTGGTTTATGCAGTAGAAAAATTTTGTTTTTGCTACCCCATATTCCTACATCCAAATGGCATCGACACGTAGTAGTATGAGCCGAACGGCGTGATGAAGGATGTCGCGAGCTGGTCAGATTCCTTCCTCGCTATCTGGTGATAGCCCGAGTAAGCGTCTAGAAAAGATAAGATCTCACATCCATTGGTGGAGTCGATTATCTGATCTATTCTAGGCAGAGGAAAAGGGTCCTTGGGGCAAGCCTTGTTTAGGCTAGTGTAATCAACACACATCCTCCATTGACCAGTTTTCTTCTTTACAAGGACTGGGTTAGAGATCCGGTCGGAGTGATAGACTTCTTTTATAAAGCCAGTAGCTAATAGTTTAGATACTTCCTCTCCAATGGCCCTACGCCTCTCGTCGTCGAAGCGGCGTAGGCGTTGCTAGACGGACCTGGATCCCAGCAAAATGCGGAGCTCATGCTCGGCGACCTCCCTTGGGATGTCCGGCATGTCGGACGGCTTCTAGGCAAAAATGTCCTTATTGGCGCGGAGGAAGTCGACGAGCGCGAGTTCCTATTTGGCCGACAGCTGGGAGCCGACCCGCACCGTCTTGGTTGGATCGGCCTCGTCGACCATGACCGACTTGGTCTCATCGATAGAGACGAAAGTCGGTGCATGGCTAGGCTTGCCAGGGTCGAGGCGGCACTCGGGAGTGGTGGCGCGAAGCTGGCCAAGCTCCGTCGAGTTTGCCGCTGTGGTGACGAGGTCGAAGTACTCGCGGCTGCTGACGTAGGCCTGCTCAAAGGAGCCGCTCACTGTGATAACTCCGTTTGGGCCCGGCTGCTTGAGCTTGAGGTAGGTGTAGTTGGGCACCGCCATGAACTTGGCGTAGGCGGGGCACCCGAGGATGGCGTGGTACGCCCCCTTCCAATCTACCACCTCGAATGTGAGAGTGTCGGTGCGGTAGTTGGCTTTGTTGCCGAATGTGACCGGCAACTCGAGGTTGCCGGCCGGGTACGCCTTCATGCCCAGCAGGATGCCGTAGAAGGGGAAGAGAGAGGTCCGCAAGCAGGCTCGCGGGATCCCCATGGCTTCCAGGGTGTCGATGTATAGGATGTTGAGGCTGCTGCCCCCGTCCATCAGCACCTTGGACAGGCGCATATTGCTGACGACGAGGTCGACGACGAGCGGGTAGCTCCCAGGTCGAGGGATGCTGGATGGGTGGTCGTCCTAATCGAAAATGATGGGCGTGGATGCCCATTTCAACTTTCTAGGGATAGCGCTCGCGGCGGCACATACCTCGCGAAGCTTCACCTTCTGCTGTCGCCTGGAGCATTCGTCCTCTAGGCCGCCGATGATGACCAGGCACTGGTTCACCTCCGGGAACGACCCTTCCGCCGGCTTCTCCTTGTCTTGTTCGGCATCGGGTTGCTTGTCGCGGCCGTCTCCGTCGAACTTGGCTGTCCTGCGAAGGAGGCGCTTCATCATGTCACAATCCTTGAATTTGTGATTCACCGGATAGCCATGGTTGGTGCATGGCTTCTCCAGGAGCTGGTTAAAGTGATCGTTTCTGGGAGGGCGCTTATCTTGGCGGTCGGTCGCCGCGACCTCGCTGGCGGCGGGAGGGCGGCGATTCTTCTTGCTCTTCCTGTCGTCGCGACTCGAGGAAGGCCTGTCGGGGTTGTGTCGTTTCGCCTTCGCCACGTGCTGGTCTCGCTCGAAGACGGCTCCGACCGCCTCCTCACCGGAGGCGTGGTTGGTGGGGATGTCCAAGAGCTCGTACATGGTGCGCGACTTCTGGCACCCTAGTTTGTGGACCAGGGTTTTGCAGTGCGTCTCGCTGAGGAACGCACTGAAGACGTCGGCATCGACAACGCCGGGGAGCGAGTTGCATTGCTTGGAGAAGCACCGGATGTAGTCGCGCAGGGACTCGCTGGGCTCCTGCTGGCAGTTCTTGAGGTCCCAAGAATTGCCAGGGCGCACGTATGTGCCCTGAAAGTTGCCTGATGAACACCTTCCGGAGGTCCGCCCAATCGCCGATGGAGTTAGCGGGCAAAAACTCCAGCCAGGCGCGGACGTTCTCTCCCAGGCAGATCGGGAGATACTGGATGATGAAGCGGTCGTCGTTCGCCCCTCCGGCCCGGCATGCGAGCCGGTAATCTTCTAGCCATACACCGGGGTTGGCGTCCCCGGTATATCTCACGACGTTCGCCGGTGGCCGGAAACGCTGGGGAAAGGCGCCCCACGAATCGCCTTGGAGAAGGCGCTTGGTCCGGCGGGGTCTGGGCTCGGGCTCCGGTCGCGATCCACGTCGGGGTCGCAGGGGCGTCCCCTGCGCCGGAGCGGTGAGCGTTCCGGATTGGGTGCGTACGCCCTCGCGTCTTCTGCTCGAGCAGCCGCGTGGTCGACATCAGCGTGGTGCCTCGCCTGCTGCCAGCCTTGGATCACACTGCGGGCATCGTAGTTGGGGCCGACGCTACCGTGGATTGGCGGCCTCGGCGGGAGTGTGGCGGCACCAGCCAATTTATCCCGGCTTAAGAGCGCCTAATCAACCTTTTACAAGAATAATCCAGTCAACGCTCTTAAAACGGAACAAATCCGGTAGTCCGTCGGGTTTCACCCAATTCAACCACCAACAACCATGTCTCAGATATACATATAGGATCATTTTGCTTTGGAGCATCAGACATTACACACAGACGTTAATGGTATATCAGAAAATCAGATGAGATTTATTATACAATAAGCACAACCCTTAGTGCAAACCAGTTCTACAGAGTTTCAAAACGTAGATCCTACCGTCGTACGGTTGGATAACATGCAGGCCTAATCTCACAAGAGTTTATAAAACATCCGGAGGTATATGGACTCAACATACACTCCGGGTCTTGGTGCTTCCCTCCTCT
This sequence comes from Panicum virgatum, assembly GCF_016808335.1. Classification (NCBI taxonomy): domain Eukaryota; kingdom Viridiplantae; phylum Streptophyta; class Magnoliopsida; order Poales; family Poaceae; genus Panicum; species Panicum virgatum. Next base: position 7,227,101 of record NC_053145.1, read on the forward strand.
TTGGTTATTCCGGCGGCACTGTTAAAACAATTAAAGCACAAACATGAGTACGAAGGTACTCAGCAAGACTGACCCGACTATACCAGTATAACTATATAAAGAATCAAGGAGCATGCAAGGTTGTATTTGGTGGACTGGCTCATTTTTCAAACATTTGGACTCCCAAACAGTGACCATACCTAATTAAGGACTGACATAAAGACACTAGTTCAATAATAACTCTAATATACAGGCACCAAGATACCTCTAGGTTCACAAGAAACAACTTTTATACTAGTTGCATCGTAATTAGTTACGATGTTTAAGCGAGATCAAGCGGCATTCATGTCCAAGAATTGCGGCGATTCGAATCGATTTTACACCCTGCAGGGGATACCGGATCACACGTCACGTACAAGTTTCGCGTAAATCGCACGTGGCAACCTTTCATGTGGAAGATACTAAACCCTGAACCGAGCTTACCCAGACCTGGGTTCGCACCCCCGTGAAGGACCCCTCGTCAGGCCTGATCTCAACTCAGGTTTCAGGCTACGACCCCGCCAACTTCCCACCTTCAAGTGGGGTAAAACTTGGTTCAAAAATTTAGGTCCACCAAGCTACCGGGCATACTGATTCCATATGTCAGGATGTGACCGGTAGGTTCCGCTTCTCTACGGTCAAACATACCATAGTTCCTTATTCTTTCTTTGGAAGTGAGGACAGAGCTAGAACTCCTTTTCTGCTCTATACTCAACCACCACCATAACCATCATCAACCATTGTCTGGTTTCCTCAAGTGAACCTCCGAGTAATATCTAGACTTTTGTTGCTTTTAGTGTAGGTTTCTTTTAGATATTTTGGTTTGATCTAACTAGTTGAGAAGGTGGCAAAGATGTCCTTAAATCAAGGAAGTTGAACATGCTTCAAATGGGTTTCAAGTATCTCCTAGACTTAAGCATTCAAATGCAGTACATAAATAATAATATAAGTTAATTGAAATTAGTAGGCGTAGATGCTCCGGTGCTTGCCTTTCTCCGATTTTGAAGGTGTCGTTTCAACTTAAAGTTCTTGTATGAGCTTTGTCCTGATCAACTTCCTTTCTCCTCTTCTGAAGTCTCAGGCAACGACTTGACGAACTCGGCTTGGACGACTTCGATCGAATTCTAATCGTGATGATATGCAGTGTTAGTGCATGAATGCAAACCATTTGGAAGAATTGAATTACAACTTTACACCTCCTATAAAGTTGTAATCCAACACCTAACACACACTTAAAAACTCTTACCACAATTTAATCCTAATAATTAAGCCTAAACAAATTTTTAGCAATTATTTAAGGTTAACTTGAATTATTCTATACTAAGAAAATCCTATTTACCTATTTATTATTATTCCTAATTATTTCTAACAATGGGTTAAGTATTCTCCAAACTTTACTATTAAATGGAATAAGGAATTAAGTATTTATTTAAATCCCTTATGAATAAGGAAAATAAATAAATATTAACCCTTAATATTAACCTAAGGCTTTTATATTTTAATGCATAAAAGAAAATAAAACAAACCTAATAAAATTGGTTTGACTATTTTTGGACATTTCTACAAACTATAAGGAATTATGGAAGAAAACAGAATCGAAATCTAATTTCTAATAAATCTTAAGTAGTTTTGCAAGAAAACCCCTCCAGCTTCTCTTTCTCTCCAGTTAAGCCCTGCTTTCTTTCACTTAACCCCCTTTACTTTCTTTTCTTCTTCCCTCAACTCCTTTCTTCTTTTTTTTTTCCCTCACGGAAGACCCTCCCCTGCAGACGCACAGCACAGGCAGGTTGCAGCCTCGCCGGCGACGAGCACACCAGCGACCAACCCCGGGCCCACGGCCTTCTTCCCGACCTGCTCTACCACTCGGGGCCCCAAGACCCCTCTCCCTTCTGCTGGCAGCAGGGGCGCTATGCCCCCCCGACGAGCCAGAGCTCGGCGGACGGCGGACGGCCGCGCCAGCTCCTTCCTGGCCAAAACTTCAAGGCCGAGGAGAACCTCTACCACTCCCTAAACCTATCCCAGCCTATACCCGAGCCTCGGGACCGCCGGAGCACAGAGCCCCGCGGCGACCCCGGCGGCCGCGCCCGCCCACGGTGGCGCGCGCGCGTTCCGGCCACCTGCGACCACGAACCGACCAGCACACGTTTGCTACACGATCCACGACCCATAAACCACCTCCTAGACAACTCAAACACGATCCAAAACGTCGGCAACATAGAGCTGACCAGGGACCTGACCTCTCTGCTCGACGGCGGGCTGAACGGGAACGGCGACGGCGCTGCGGCGGTGGTGGTTGGCGGCGGGGGCTAAAACCTACTCAAATCAGTCGAGGGAGGGCTAATGGTGCTATGGCTGCGAGGAATTGAACCAAGATTGAGCAAGGACGACGAATTTCGGGAAAACAGGGAGGGGCGCAAGGAGGGGATGGACTGTCTGTGGATGACGACGACGGCCATGGCGGCTTTTATTTGAATTCAACCGACCCCATCTGAGCTCCACCTCCTGCTTGCATGCTTGCTCGTGTCCTCACCCATGGTTCACACGTGGATTCTTTGAATTGGGCGCGAATTGGACTACGGCAAGGATAAGAACAAACTCAGTTTTATCTGTTCCGATATCTCTGCAGTCTGCACCTTTTGTTCCTTCTTCTGAACCCGAGATTTGCATCCTTCCTTTCTTCCAATTTCATTGTTAAATGTGAAAATAATCCAATACAAAAGTTATATAGGGGGCATTCCTCTACAATTTTTATCACAGGAGCTTGCCTCGATTCGAGGTCTATCGCATCCAAAAAGTTCATGGAACATCTCAGTTTTAGATGAAATCCTGTGTTTCAGTTATCACTCAAACCTGCCATGTTTGAGTTCCAAGATCACCATATTTCATCACTAAACATTGAAATCGACCAGAATAAAAATTGTAGAGAATACTTCCCTCTACATTTTTCGTATTGAAAATTTTCTCAGATCCAACCTCTAACCCACTCAATTCTGACCCTGAAGTTGGTTGTTTGTGTTGAATTAATCTGAAATTTCAGAGTTTCAATTAAGTTACCCAAGCCTGCTGGCTTTGAATCTTATTATCTCCCAATTCTGCATGTATACTCCAAAATTACCCAAAACCAAACTCATATAAGGTACATAACTCTACAAATTTCATTATATGCACTTGAGTTGAATCAAACTCTAACTTGTTCAAAAAGAGCTCTGAACATTGCAGTTTACACTGAGTTAAAGCTGAATGTTTCTGAACCTGATTCTTGCAATGTACTTGTCTCCAAAATTTCCACTGTACATCGAAATCTCCCAAAATAAAAGTTGTAGACCTGATATGTTTCCATAATTTTTGTTGCAGGCACTTCTTCAAATTCAGCCTCTAACATAGCTGAAAACTGCTCTGAAGCTGACTGTGTATATTGGTTTCAGACTGAACTTCTCTGTACCTGAAACTTGCAATGCACTTTCCTCCAAATTCTCACACTAAACTTAAAAATATCCAATAAGAAAATTTGTAGGTTTTATAATTATCTACAACTTTTGTTTCAGGCGCTCTTGCTGATTTGGCCTCTAACCTTTTCAAAACTTGCTCTGAACAAGTAATGTTCAGGCTGTTTTCAGCCAAGCTGTCTCAAACCTGCTGATTTGTAGCTATTTATCTCATAATTCTGTTCATAAACTCCAAAATCTCCCAACATCAAAGTTACTGAACTAACATTTATCTACATTTTTCCTTTCATGAACATCTCCCAGTTCTGATTCTAACATAGCTAAAAATAGCTCTGATCATGACAGGTTCGCGGTTGTTCGGAACTTTTCAGACTTCCTTTACAAACTGGCATTTTTGAATTCAATTTGAATTCATTGCTGGTTGTTTCCATGCAAACAAATTGTAGGCTTGCAAATCCTGAACAACCATTTTTCCATTTTGGTTATTATCATCGAAAGTTACACCATGCAATGATACTTTATTCAGTTTCAAAGTTGACCCTTTTTACTGAAATTTCAGACCTAGAATATAAAATGTTGGGCTGATTCAAAACTTCATTTAAACTTTGAATCCTCCAATTAAATTCTTATCATCCACAACACACTTAAATCATGGTTCCATCGCTTAATACATACTTTGTACTGTATTTCCATGCTGACCAAGGGTTGACTGGCTTAGCAACATTTCACGTGATAAGTTGATGAATATGCCTAAGTAGCCATTTTGTCTTCTCATGTAACTTCTCAAATTCAACCTCTGTTTGACGAAAATTCGAATTCCACCCTTCGAGTTGTGAGTGTCATCTGTTCAAATCTGCTGTTTGATACTCTTTAGAGAATTTAACATTCAAACTTTTCAAATATGGTCGAAGTTTGACCAAATTTGACTCAGTTTGACTTTTCTATACTCTATTTTCTTTCCTTTCCTTTTTGCATCTCCTTTTGTCCTTCTAAACCCTAATTTCTTAGGGTTAATCCATGCTCATAAAACGTGGCTGTTACAGGGAGAGGAGCGGATGCCGCCGCCGGGGGTGGCGCGCCGCCCGCGCTGGCCTGCTGCGCCGGTGGGGGGAGCTGTACTTCGGGCAGTTCCCGCCCGCGGTGACTCGCGCCGCCGGCGGGGCACGAGGTGGCGGCCTGTCGGCGGTGCAGTGACGAGCTCTCCGCCTGCTGGACGGCGGCGAGTTCCACCAGGTTTCTTACCTGGCGGTGAAGATCCCTCTAGGCCGGATCCTCCGACTCAGGCAGTGTCTGCAGGAGGATCGCGGCCGTGGTGATGTTTTGGCCCGCGCGAAACTCTTGTGGAAGTTGCATGCGGGCGTCGTTTATGATGTCGTGGTTGACTCCGCGCGCGCGCTGACGTGCGGAGCCTGCGGGATTCATCCCTTTTGACCCAGAGGGAGCCCGCGGAGGCTGGTCCACGGGTAGAGGCGTGCTCTGCCGCCGAAGACGAAGATCCTTGCCGTGGGCCTGCGCGTTGGCGAGTGCTCGTCCGCGGTGGTCCGAGGGAGTGCGCGTCTGCTGAGACGGCACCACCTCCGGCGGTGGGTCGACGACGGGGCCGTCGGCCATGGCGCACACGCGAGGCGGCGCGGATGTCCCCTCCAGGTTGTTGTCTCCTGTGCTGGAGGAATCGCTTAGGGGATCTTCGTAGCACAAGAGGTCGTGGACGGAGTCATGGTAGCTTCCAGTCATGCCCATGAACTGGGTCGTGGGCTAGCGCCCTTGGGCGGCCTTGTGCATCTCCTGAGCATAGACGCTCGCGGAGTTGCGCAAGCCGAACGGGAACCACTCCGAGAATGAGCAGGGTGTCTGGAGCGGAGGCCCGCCCGCGAGCTACCGAGAGACATTGGCCAGGGAGAAGAGGACCAAGTTGACGTCCTCGACAGCGGGGTTGGAGGCCATCATGAGCGCGATGCGGCGGAGGACCGCACGAGTTGGTTGTGATGGTCTGCGCTTCCTGATGCGCCAGCGGATCGATCGCCGGCGCTTCAGTTTGTGAAGCTTGAGAAGAAGAACGGGCTCCTCTGCGGCCGCCGGGGCAGCTTCCTCCTCGTGGAGGCGCAGCGCACCGAGCTGGTCGATAATGAACTCCAGACTCCCGAAGTGGAAGGTCTGGGAAGGCGGGAATGGTGGAGGCACCCATGATCCGTCGCGGAGGATCGCGGGAAACTCCAGGGAGCCGAAGCGGATCGTCTCGCCGCGGCTCGCCGCCGGAGCGGCGAATGGAGTGATCAAAACCATCCGATCGCCGAAGCAGTGAACGCACAAAGCGCTCCCCACGGACAGCGCCAAACTGTCGCTGCGGTAAATGGGCGACTACTAAACTACTCAATTGCTCGTTTGTTGTGCGCTTGATCGGATATGGTCTAGCACGCAAAGACTTGAGGATTTAGACTGGTTCCGGCCGAAAATGCCCTACGTCCAGTGTGGGGGTGGTGTTTTTGCTCTATTGCTCTCGAGCCAGGGTGCTCAAAGTTCTGAGGGGAGCTTACAAACGGTGTCAAGCAGTGTCAAACCTCTAGGCGTCCAACCCTTTCCTACGTGGGGGGCTTTCCCTTTTATAGTCCAAGGTGGGGGCCCCATTTACATATATCTAGCGTGGTGTCTGGGCTCCGTCTGGGAGTCCTTCGTCCTTGTCAGTCGTCGAGGCCCACTCGATCAGTCGGGAGTGGGGAGACTTGAGTCTGGTTGGCTTTCTTGGGCAACGGGTTGCCCAAGCGTTGTACCATCCTAGGCCAGTCGGGATGGCCTGGTCACTCGGATGGTCTCTCGGGGATCACCTCTGGTCTTATCCGCTTGGGTCTATGCTCCTTATCTGCAGGGCTACCTCACGTCTTCCTTGCGTAGCCCCTGTCCATAGGACAGCACGCTCGGTGAGGGGTACCTTACCGAGGCCAGGCAGGGGATGTCCGGTCACGCTCGCTGGTGTAATGGAGTGGTGCGCAGTGGCGACCATCATTACAGTGCGAGAGGCGACGTCCGTTGATGCCCTCTCCCGTAGTGTCACGGGGCCCGTACGGGCGGCGCTGTCTCTCTATCAGAGAGCCCTGTAGCCTATGTCTACGCCGCGAGATAACGGGAACAGGCGTCGTGGATCCTGTGCGGGAGCCTGTCTTGACCGGCACGCTTGTCAGGCAGGGCGGCAATCTTGGAGCGCACGGCCCGGGTCGTCCGGTACGGCTCCGACCCGGGGCGCTAGGTCGGGGAGCTTCCACGTGTCCCGGGAGGTCGAGCTCCCAGCCGTATTGGCTTATGAAGGAAGGCAACTGCCTACGCTGGTTGGTGGGCCACGCCGCGTCCGGCACAGGAGTCTGGTTGGGCTATCCCTGCGCGAGTCAAGCCCGTCAGGGGTTCCGGGTTTACACCCCCGTCAGCGAGTTTGCCGCGATCGCGATCTATCCTGCTCCTTAGTCGTAGGCTGCCGCGGCCGGCGGCGGCGGCGGGCGTGCGGGCGGTGGGAGAAGCGGGCGGATGACGTGCATGCGGCGAGATTTGCGAGTGGACGAGCGCTGGGCAGGTTGAAACGATTGAAACGAAGGAAAATCACAAGTCGAAATTCAAATGAGCAAGCTATGACTGTCGCAGGCTTAACCAACGGGAGAGGGCGACGATGTAGATAGAAAAATGTCATCTTTAGCCTCTTTTAGTAGTAGAGATAGAGATAGGGAAGGAGACAATGACGTAGATGAAAAAATATCACCCTTAGCATTTTTTAGTAGTAGAGATAGAGATGGAGGAGTAGAGAAATCACAATGCCTAATCGCACCCGACGAATAAAGAAACACTGCAAATGTTGTGGGCCTGTGAGGGCCACCAGGGGCATTAGCCGCAATTAGGCCCAGGCAAGCCCAAAAAAAATTGTGGAATTCGTTGACCGACGGGAAAATGTGTAACGGTTACTTCCTCGTAGGCGGAACACGTTCTCGCCGTCTGCCGCTGCCGCCGCCATCATCCGAATCATTTATCTGTGGAGATCTCTTCCCCGTGACGGGTTATTTAACTATTTGTCATCCTCACCAATGGCACTCCTTGAGAAGCCACTCTTATAAATGTTCCTACATATTTGGAACAGTGAATCAATCTACATTTTTTGCTGGCGTGGCGAGCCACGCCCTCACGCCAGCATGGACGGGTCATACAAAAAGACATCAATGCCCCTTCATCTATCCACTGGCGTTAGTTTGCCTTCACTCTTCCCTTCTATGTCTCTCTGAACAGTGGGACCCACCGGTCATCTCCTACCTCCAGCTCCAGGCTCCCCAACCAGCCAGATACGTCCCGACAGCAGCTTCCCGCGGCCAGCTTCTTCCCCGGCGAGCGCATCGACCCCCTCGCCTGGGCGCAGGAGGCGCACTGGTCCATGGGCGGCCTCGGCGTCAAGCACCTCCGCGTAGCTCTGCCGGTTCTCCATCTCTCAGTTTCTCTCCTTGCTCCATAAACAGCTACGACGTCGTCATCGATCTCGGGCGTTAGGCCACCATAGGTCGCTTGCTTCAACGGTGAGCACCCCCGCACCTTCCTCTACCTCCCCTAAGCCATGCACCTCTCTATTCTTGCCAGTACAGAGCCCCCCACGAGCTCCAAAAAACACATCGATGGCTGCCCATGGCCACCTCCCCTATGTGCCTCAATCCTTAAAGGAAACTCCCAAAACGGAAACCCCTCTCTCCCTCCTCTACTTCCCCATGCCCTCAGATTCTGAAACGGTGTCCGGAGCCCCATTCCGGCGAGCTCCAGGAGCTCAGCCACGCACACCTGGAAAGCATCAGGAGGAAGGTTGAAGATGGCCCTGACATGTAGGTCCCACGTGGTTAGTGGTAGGAGACGGAGGAGGGGATGGCTAACGTGAGGGAGGCATGGGTATAAGGGTCATTTGATATGCTCAATTCAGGCTAGCGTGAGGGCGTGGCTCGCCACATTAAAAAAATGGTAAAATATAGACTAATATATTGTTCAGTGGCAAATATATAAAGACGTTTGTAAGAATGGTTTCTCAAAAAGTGCCACCGGTAAAATGGAAAATAGTTAAATAACCCCGTGACAATCTCCAGCCCACACGCTTGCCTCCCCCTCAGCCGCCGCCACCGCTGCGCGCGCCCGACGTCCCGACTGGCGCCACCGCGCCACCAGGGAGCCGGTCGGCCACCCCTCTCGCTTCGACCAGGTGATACACTGATACCACCAGTGTCCACCACCATTTTTCTACTACGCTGAAAATTTTGGATGTATCATAGCTACAGATTCCCCCCCCCCCCCCCCCCCCCCCACGTCCTAGGAGTGAATCCAAAGCAGAATCACTGTTCGGCAGCCCAGTAGTTGCTGAAGTAGCTGTACCGTCTTTTTTGGTCGCATGGTTCGGCTTCTGACTGTTATGAAATGCCAATTATTATAATCTTCACAGCTGCAAATACTATTGTTGGGCATGCCCCCAGAATTTGATCATATCTGTTGAAATGTGTACTGAATTACTTGTAGAGTTGTTTTTTTGCCCACACGAGGGACCACGCCCGAATATTGTTAATTCAGGAAAGCAACGAAATTACAAGGTTTATGAATATGTTAAATGCGCGCTTACAGCCAAATCAACGAAATTGTACTGAAGCAATGGTAGAGTTGTGGATGGGAATTCAGGAGTGCTACATCAGTTGAGTGCTTTGCTGATGCTTTTAATCAGGCTTCCCAGCTGAGCAGCACTTCCAGTTGTGGCGCTCAGAAATTGCAGGGTTGAACATGTTTTTGGTGCAAATCCTGTTTAATTTTAACTCATCCTAAATGGTTCACCCCAGAAACTTTAAGCTTAAACTTGGAAAGATAGCTTGTACTATATTAACCATTTCCTGTGTTTCTTTTTTGTTTGTCTCTGTTCTGCTACTTGTCATATTGGGTCATGGAGTTTGGAATTTACTAATCTACGTGGTTCAGAAGAAAGATGAAAATGAAATCTAACATAATAATTTCAAATACACAAGTCAAAGAAGAATAAGATACAACAAAAATCTAATGTACATCTTATCTCAGATTCCCTGGCCGTTGCACCACTACAATACATATCCAACAGTTACATCAAGAAAGTATAAGCTTGACTAATTCTGTGTACTGATAGAACAATGGGAAGAAAAATAACCTACTGCCACAGGAATTTTAATTTTCTGCTGAACCTTCTTGCAGGTGATCAACGACAACAACAAAACCTTGTAATCCCAAGCAAGTTGGAGTAGGCCAACCATTTCTTGCAGGTTGATCAAAATGGTTTTCATCTGAATGGGCTGCACATATGGAGGTAATTCTGTGTTGTCATGCAAAAGCCTCAATGCTGATTTCCTCCTTGTTGCAAACTGACCAATCCAAAGTATGTTCCAGAGGGACCCTTGGCCATAAGGGATGCATGTGTGCCCTTCTCCACAACAATTCCCTTCTCAAGCACAGTGATCTGGTCACAGTTCTGGATTGTGCTGAGCCTATGCGCCACCACAATGCTTGTCCTGCCAACCATCACTCGGTCTAATGCCTCTTGTACCACCTTCTCAGACTGGCTGTCCAGTGCACTTGTTGCTTCATCCAGTAGCAGTATTGCAGGGTTCTTCAGGATGGCACGTGCAATTGCAATGCGTTGTTTCTGGCCTCCTGAAATCTGAACACCCCTCTCACCACACCATGTCTCGTATCCATCCTTGAGGTTGCTAATAAAGTCATGTGCATTCGCAGAGCTTGCTGCATTCTCAATTTCTGCTTCAGTTGCTGTTTCTGTACCATACACAATATTTTCTCTTATTGTACCTGCAAATAGTGTTGGTTCCTGGCTGACCAATCCAATGTGACGCCTCAGGGCTCTGAGATTGTATGTTTTGATGTCTCTACCATCAATCTTCACTACCCCCCGAAGTGGGTCATAGAACCTCTCTATAAGCCCAATGATTGTTGACTTGCCAGAACCACTTTGCCCAACAAGGGCTGTTGACTTGCCTGGCTGGATGCTCAAGGAGAACCTCTTGAAGATAATCACATCTGGCCTTGAAGGGTAAGCAAAGTCAACTCCTCTAATGTCAACCTCACCTTTTAGTTTTTCTGGCTTGTACCCCTGAGGGTTGTCAGGGTCGATTTCAGTTTCTCTGTCAAGAACAGCAAACACTGAAGCGACTGCATCGGCACCCTTAGCAAGGTCTGTAGTCATGCTACCTGCATCTGCAATCACACGCCCTGTGCTTACTAGAATCATGAAGGTTTGGAAGAGTGCCTTGGCAGTTATGTGATGCTCAGCCATGAGCCTGCCACCATACCAGAAATCGAGGGCCCATGTGCATGTCATAAGGCTCATGGAGGTGCCAAGGCCCAGTCCTGCGAACCATGACTGTCTGATGCTTTCCTTGCGTGGCCCATCCTGTGCTTGATCAAAGAGGCTTAGGATGCGGTCCTGGGATGAGAAAGCAGTGATGGTGCGGAGATTGGATACAGCCTCAGCTGCTAGCTTGCTACTTTCAGATTGTGCCTGTATTGATTTCTTGGACATGCTCTTCAGTAAAACGCGGCGTGCATAAAAGCAAACAATGATAATGGGTTGCACTGCTATCATGACAAGGGCCAAACGCCAAGCTATCACCAGGCCCATGGTGCAGGCTATAAGAACTGCAGAAACTGTCTGGATCACCAGAGCCATTCGATCACCCACAAGTGACCTCACCTGCAAAAAGAAATGTCAGGTATTATTTTTTAAATACGCATAAGCATTAACTTATGTTTGTATACTTACAACGTTGGCATCCTTGGCAAGTTGTGAGCATATGGCACCACTGGAGTTCTCGTCACGGTCAAACCACCCAATCTCAAAAGTAAGGATTTTTGCAAGCATCTGTTCTCTGACTCTCTTGGTGAGGTATTCCCCCATGGCACCGAAGTTGTAATGTTGCCCAATATTGATCAAGAATGAGAGCACTGCTAGACCAACAAAGATGAGTGCATAGGTCCTTGTTTTGTCCTTGATCTCATTGTGGTCTGTCAAGAAGTAGATTGAGATCATGCTTCCCATGGCAAATGCATATGCAGGCTGTATGCCTCCAAACACAACAGCACTGAAGCTTCCTATCAGAGCCTGCTTCCACTCTGGTGCATTCAGCATCAGTAACCTTCTGAATGATGGGACGGGAAGCTTTGGCTTGTCGGTACTATCATCATTTTCTGCATCACCCATCGACCGTACTGAGCTTGACCTGCTAGCTGCAGAGAACCTCCTGCTCAAGCTGTGGCTGCTAGATTGCCCACTTCCAGTTCCACCAACCTCATTAGTCTCCCTTGAATCGCTGGTCTGCTGAAGGCGGACAAGAGATGTGTAGAGGCCACTCTCATTGGCAATGAGCTCATCATGGGAACCCAGCTCCTTGACCTCACCATACTGCATCACAGCAATCGTGTCAGCATTCCGGATTGTGGAGAGCCGATGTGCAATGACAATAGTTGTCCGACCCACGGAGGCCAGGTCAAGTGCCTCTTGCACAACACGCTCCGACTCTGTGTCCAATGCGCTTGTGGCTTCATCAAGGAGGAGGATCTTAGGTGACTTAAGGATTGCTCTGGCAATAGCAATCCTCTGCTTCTGACCTCCAGACATTTGGACACCACGCTCACCCACCTGTTTTATTGAAACATGGTGAATATCAGGGTGCGAACAACAACTTGTATTTCACAGAAGGGAACTTGATTTACACAATGTCAACAGATTTATACTGAACTTGTACCTATCTGTCATTCTACTGACAAAATCATAATTCAACTTTGGTTTGGTAGAGGATTAACTTAAATTCGTTATACTAACTGTTGTGTGATGGCCCCTCCTTTTTCCATTTCAAAACTTATTTAGCAATGAAAATCAACATGTATGTAGAGTCTATCGGATGGCATCCTTCTAGTGATGCAGGCATGTAGGAATGGACAGCTAGCTTCTCTTGAGCATTCTAGCTCAACATTCTACTGTATTAAAGGGTTATCCTGTTCTTCTGTCCACACAAATTTACTTCCCTATGTAAGTTGCCTAGAAAACTTAGTACAGAACCTGCCATTGGCAGGCAGAGTCTTTGTTTGCAGTCGGTGAAACTTTAATCTTAGTTAATAAGTGAAGGAATAATAAACATGTGGTATGCATGTTTGATTGTTTGAAGTTACCATTCTACCCTTAAATCACCAACTGAGATGGTTATAATTCACAGATGATCAGATTGCCCATCTTAATAGTGAGATGGAGCATTCAGGAAGACCTGCTAGATGTCCTTATTCTCATTGTGAACATGTTGAAAATTGTTATATCTACACATAGTTGGCGATATTATTGAGGACACTACACTGCTTCCCTTATATAGTTCTATTGATGTTTTGTCCTCTCGAACCTTAAATCCCACACTTTCATGTAAAGTTATATTATGCTACCCCAATAAGTTTGCTTTTGTAACTGATTGAAGCTCATCCAGTCATTCTCAGTGGCAAACATATTCACCACTGATGGGAATGGGCACATCAGATCAAAATTGTTGCTGTGATTTCTCAGTATATATTTGTGCTCATATTTTATCTCTAAAGTGGTTCTGTTGTCATTCTGCAGCAGTAATACACAACAGCTCTGCTTTTTTTAAACCAGATAATTTGTCCCTTCCCCCAAATGGATATTGATGAAGTCGGGTTGTAAGATTACTACACAAATAGTGTTCTCGAAAGAATACAAGGTTTCATCTACGTCAGGTGTTCATTTTGTAGACACATTATTTTATTCTTTGAGTTATAACTCATCCTATCTTTGTTCTTAGTTGATCTCCACTAAGGTCACTCTCAATCCTGTGACCCGTAGTCTCATACAAGTTTTTCAAGACTGACAATAGTTGTAGGTGAGTGCAGATAATGATGGTTTCTGAAGAAAACTGATATGATAAGGTGAGTTGAAGGCAAGCGCAAATCTTCAGGACTTTTCTTTGATGTCTATCCATATTGATAATTAACATTAATATCACAATTATCACAAGGATATAAATTTGTCTTTTCGGATTGAAATCCCATCTATCTATCTTCAAAATGTGTAGTCAATCGTTTATATTATTTTTAATTGACCATTATATTGTTTCATGCTGTATATTTATTCCCCTTAATCAAACCAATGCCAGACTGAGGACCGAACACAGCCATTAATGAAATAAGGTGTTCTCTTATTTCTATAGATGTTAATATGAAATACTGTTATAGTTACCCTAAAAATGTTACAGCAAAAGTCTATTTGGCCCTTCTCTAATTCGACATTTATAGATGCTACTTGTGTATTATTTATAGGAAATTGAACCATGTTCAATTGATAATTATCCATGGTTTATCAGTGCTGATTGTTGGTACTGCTTAACTGTAGGTGCAGTGCTAAATTTAAATGCTTTCATTATCTAGGACTCTTTCCTGTGGTCTCACATGGGTGCATGAACGATTGAAATGAAAGTTCAGTTGCAAAGTGGCCCTTCATTGTTGTCAAACTCACAATAATACAGGTATGAACTGGTGAAATACCAACTGTGAGGATATTTTGAGTGCCTATCAGGTCATCTTGTTAGAGTTTTGCCCACATCAAAGACTATTGTCCCCTGATTATGGGTGCGCCACAGAGGTTGCCACACAGTAGAATATGCTAGTGGTGGGAATGTGGCCATGAATGAAACATCTCAGGTTTACATGCTTGCCACTGAGTCTGATATCATTAGAGGGATCTTTCATTATTAGCTGGGACATGACAGATTCACAAAGTGCTACGTAGGGATATTTGCATACTGCGAAAGTACGTCTTTTTCCCCTTTCGTAATTAGTATCTTTAAAATAACAGTTTGCTCTGGTGGCAACAGACAGGACTAAAGATCCTTTCCTGAAACATTTCAAGTTTCTCTTTTTACAGATAAAACTTCATGGTGGAAGCACTTGTGCCACTACCCAGACATACTAGCAGGGGCACTTTCTGCTGTCAATCTCTGCCCGATTGTATTTGCTGTCATAATTATTAGTGCGTGACAGTGCCTCGGTAAAATCCTGTTTGCTGGGAAAGATGGCACACCCAAAACTGTTGGATGGCAAGCCTTTTTCAAGGTTACTAGATTTGCAAAGAGGTTCTTGCTGCTTGCCTTCTGCATCCACCGACCACAGAGGCACACGCCCTGAGTGGTGGGCCAACCGTTCATCCTTTCCCAATTTGGGGTCACCACTCACTCTTCTATGATTCCTAGGTCCCACTCCCACCATGAGCAATCTGGCAAAGCGTGTGCTCTGATCCCTCCATATGTCAAAAGGGTCACAATGAAGTGGTGTACATGACAGCCTTAGAAATACTGGCACGGCTGCTAGGATTACAGGGTTCAACTACTAGTCTCCAGTGGAAAGGTGTATAACAGAGTATTATACAGTTCAAAATGTCTGGACAGCCTAATGAAATTTCTAGTTGGTATGTGGATGTATCTTCAGCTGGCAGTAACAGATCTTGTGACCATGTGATTGGAAGATTTTGCCAAAGCAATGAATGATCTGAAGAAGGAATCATGCTGATACCACACGGCAAGGACAGTTACACCACAGCTTGTTCATTCAGACAATGCGCTAGATTTCAGGTATTTCTATGACTTCATATAGTTATCTTAATTTTATTTTCTTCTATACTTTTATTCAGTCAACATATATGATGTAACGACACAATGGTGCACCTAGGTTGCACCTTCAACCTGTGTGTTTCATTAGATGTCAATTGTCAAGCTTAATCATAGCTTCCATTTCCTGACTTGATGGTTTGGTTTCCCCACTCTTCAGTGCTGTTTATGGACTTTGCTTTTGCGTATTGAACTCTTCTTCCATTTCAGGAGCCCTAATACTACTCTTGACGGCTGGACCAGTCAGAGTGCTCCTATTTCTAGTCGCCCTATTCCTCCAGCAGGCCAGACACATACCCGTAGAACTTCTATTTGATGTTGGTGACTGAATGCCACTTTATTCAACCATGCACTATCTAACCCATTTCCAGCACTATCAAAATCATAGATTTGTTCAAGTGATTATTTCTTCTGTGATGGTTCTACATCTTATAAGAGTAGTGGGCATGGATTTCCTGGGACCACAGTGCAGACCAGGAAAACTTTTCTTCGAGCGCACTGCAGGGGCAGACAAGACCCATGTCCTTGGCCAGCGATGCGGTGCCTAGCGAGCCAGCAGCTATAGCTAGCAAGCACTAGAGGATAACCAGATGGAGTAGTGGACTAGGTAGTGTTGCTTCCAGATAAGGGGGAACACTGTAGTACACTAGAAACAAAAGCTGTTGCTTCTAAAACCAACCTTTGCTCCTAGCCTAACTTTTTCTAAGATTTCTGTTATTTTATGAATAATCAAAGGTGCCTTTGAATCATCAACAAAAGATGCACGATTCACCAGAAAATTGAAAGTATTATATATAGTTAGTGATGAGTTGTAATCCCACAGGCACATGCTATGGCCACCTAACCACGTTGTATTATTTGAAGTTTTAAGGACAAACTGCTAACTGCTGGAGTAGTTGTTGAAGCAGTATTGCCTCCCCGCCCCCCCCCCCCCCCCCCAAGTTTTCAAATGTGGGAGCCATTGAATTTTTTTTTTGGTACTTTGTGTTGTTTTCCTCCCAAAGGGGAAAGCTATAACTCACCCGAGTGATTTGGAGGCTCTTCTCACTCGAATTTTATTCTTCCCCATCTACACCTCCTCCAATTCCGGTGAGGTTAGAGTTTCAGGATTGCTGAGGGACTGGTGCTCACCGTTGGCCTTAGAAGGGTCGGCGGCGGCAGGCCGGCCCGGGCAGGGCTGGGGTTGGGGCGATGGTGGCGGGATGGGCCGGCGCGGCGGCCAGCGCGGGCGGGCTAGGGCTACCCTGGAGCTCCGGCGCAACCCTAGCCCACCCGCGTCGGAGGGGTGGCGGCGGGGCTGGGTGCCGATGCAGGGAAGAAGAAGAAGAAGAAGGTGGAAGAGGGGAGGGAGACGGCAGGGGAGATAAGGTGGGGAGAGATGGGTGAATCTAAACCATCTACATCCAATGGTTCAAATTTTGCTTTTGCCAACGTTTCCAGATTAATTTAGAAAAGCCAAAAAGGGGAAAGAATATCATGATTACTCTTTTCACTAAAATTTTGCAAGACTCTGTACGGCATGTAGTGGACCTAATAAGCACATTAGTACTACTCAACGAAACCAAACAAATTTATTTGGGGGCATCAAATTCCATGCACCAAATAAGCATTTTACTACTAGCTAGTGTGCACGAAAAGTGAGCATAATTTCTTTTGGAGGAAAGAACTTGAGAGTGACTTGTTTTAGATGAACTTGACAGTGACATGCAAAGGTAAGAAAAGCCTACTGAATCAAAAAACCGCATGCATTTCGGGAAATTTACCTGCGTGGCGTAGCCCTGCGGCAGCTGGGAGATGAAGTTGTGGGCGTTGGCCGCCTTGGCCGCGGCGACGACCTCCTCCTCCGTCGCGTCCTCCTTGCCGAACAGGATGTTCTCCCTGATGGACGTCGCGAACAGCGCCGGCTCCTGGCTGACGAGCCCCATCTGCGCGCGCAGCCACTTGAGCCGCAGCCGCCGGATGTCCACGCCGTCCAGGCTCACCTCGCCGGAGGACGGGTCGTAGAACCGCTCCAGCAGCGCGATCACGGTGGACTTGCCGGACCCGCTGCCGCCGACTAGCGCCACCGTGCGCCCTGCCGGGACGCGCAGGTTGAAGCTCGCGAAGATTGGGGTCTCCGGCCGCGACGGGTAGCAGAACTCCACGTTCTTGAATTCCACCTCGCCGGCGACGTTGGGCAGCTCCTCGCCGGCGCTGCTCTCGGAGTCGATCTTGGGCACCCGCCGGATCACCTCCTGCACCCTCTCCGCCGCCGAGCTCGCCTCCGAGAAGTACTTGACGTTCGACAGCCCCGACCCCAGAGCTCTGCATGGTCCGTTAATGGCGTCATCGTCGTTATCCATATAATTAGCAGCAGGGATTATTAAGGAATCGAATCGCAGGCTTTGCGGCTAGTGTCGCCGTTGTTACGTACAGGCCGCCGACGACAATGGCGGCGGAGACGGCGAAGACGGTGCCGCCCTTGTAGCCGTGGTACATGACGAGGCGGCTGCCGTACCAGACGTTGAAGGACCAGATGGCGAAGGTGATGCCGTTGCTGCCGATGGCGACCCCCTTGGCGAGCCCCTGCCTGATCCCGAGCCGCGCCGACTCCTCGAGCGCGGCGGCGAACTGCGCCATGGTGGCCCGCTCCGCCACGAACGAGTACACGGTGCGCACGGAGGAGACGGCCTGCTCGGCGATGGCGCCGGGGCGCGTGTACTGCTCCCTGATCCGGCGCGCGAGGCCGATGAGGATGCGGCCGTACGTGAAGCCCGGGATGATGAGCAGCAGCACCGACGGCAGCGCCACCAGCGTCAGCCGCCACAGCAGCGCGAACCCGACGGCGTAGCTGCCGACGAACATGGAGCAGTTCATCACGAAGTTGGGCACCTTCTCGCCCAGCACGTCCTGCACCACCAGGCTGTCGTTGGAGACGCTGGTGATCACCTCCGACGTGGAGCCCACCTTGAGGTCGAAGTACTCCACGTCCTGCCGGAGCACCGCCCGCAGGTACCGCGCCCGCATCCGCGACGCCTGCCGCTCCGCCGTGCGCGCCCAGCAGTACCCCTCTGCGTGCGTGCATAGATAGATTAGACGCCACCGTCGTCGTCGCCGACGGCAATGGCATTCATAGATTCATGGAGGGCGTGGCGTGTGCAGTGCGGCTGGCCGGCTCACCTAGGAACGCCACCACCCAGTTGCCGAGCGCCAGGAAGAGGAGGTTCCGCGCGTTCTGGTAGCCGATCGAGAGATGGAGAGGAAACGTCAGCAACGGAGGCGAGGGAGACAGACGACGGACTTTATCCGATCCTAATTCTTCTTCCTACCTCGTTGATCTTGGAGCTGAACTGCTGGAGGACGTCCGGCCCGCTGCCGAGGTCGTTGAAGATGCGGCTGGTGATGAGGAGCATGACGGGCGTGGACATGCCGTCGCCCATGGCGCCCACCAGGCCGAGCACCATGAGCGCAACGTCCACACCGTCCGCGTGCATCAACACCGACGCGAACGACCGCAGCGCCGGCGCCGCCTTCTTGGCCGCCTCCGGCGGCCCGTCGTCCTTACCCATGTCGACCGGCCGGCGCCGATCGATCGAGGCCGTCGGCGTGCTCAGCTGGCACCCGGGGCTCGCCGCGCCGCCGTGTCCTGCCTGCCCGTGACCTTGCCTTTGGCAAGCTGTGAATTGCGATGGCAATTATATGAGGGCGGGGATTGACTTGGCGCACGGCTCTCGATCGTGGCCAATTAACCTACCTTAGCTTGGCCTCCTTTTCAGGCCGTTTAGGCGGTAGGCTCTGACTGAACCTCTGGAGAAGAGGAGGGCCAGGGGGGTTCTTGTTCTTATATAGGGTCGCAGTAGGAGCATGCGCCATCAAGCAAGTACTAATTGCTGCTAGGAGTGGTCATTAGTCAAGAAGATCCAGCTCTGCGTGCTTGCTCTTGTCTCCTGCCATATTTCTTTCTATACATACCAATACCAATATGTTTGGACAGCCAGGTATTGGGCCTTAGTATAATGAAAATCAACTTTTTTGAACTACTTTATTTCCGTATTGCTTGTGGATGCACAAATAGGGGTGGTAAAGGATCTCAAAGTTTAGTCTACACAATCTAAAAGCCGGGTCATAAAATGGTCGGGCTCTTATTTTATATAATTTTAAACTAAAAATATATAAGGATGAAGTTGGATGTGAAGAGAGAACTAGAGCTATGATCATCCGTGCGCACAATGCAATTATGTTTTTTTTCTTGGAACATAGCGCGAAGCTGCTCATGCACACGAGCGATTAGAGTGGCAGATCTTAAAACTGACGAAGTCATAATAGAAGTATCGACAGGTAGTCATCTGACATGAAAAAGAATAATCAGCTAAAAATTATGAGTGAATCTAACTGACCGAAGCCACGTCTAGTTTGCGATCATGTGTAAATATGTTGTAAAGAATACGAGAATAATTGAGAACCATAGCTTTGGTTGGGAGTGCGAGCGTGGTGGTAAACTTCTATATGCCAATGTAGTCATGCTTTCAGGGAGAAAAATAACTTACTTCAGTTTAGACACGTGGGAGAAGTAAGATTAGGATTGCTTAACTAAAACAAGTGTAACGGTCAAATCTGTTGCCTCCAAGGAAGGTAGTGTACGATGGTTTGACAAGTCCAAGTCGAGGCTTGAGATACAGGAGATTATACATGCCAAGCTTCCTAGTTCCTACTTCATACCTCAGGTTCAGTGTTACTATCATGCATGCGTGATCCCCAAATAACCCACACTATCAATCATTCAAGACAGAAGCTAGCAGCACCCTCTTCCTCTTAACGAAAAATATGCTCAGGTACGATAAAAAAAAGAAGCCAGCAACATCATTAACATGTTCAAGGAGTGCCCCCCAAGACAACAACTGTTTTTTTCAGAAAAGGACCAAAACTAGTCAAATACTGTAGATTGCCATCGTTGAAATGGTGGTTTGTTTAATTAGCGGCAGACAAGGGACTGGTACGCAACGCATGCAGAAATGTGGAGCCACGACACAAGTAAAATTGGCATGTGTGTCTCGACATCAGAATCATTGTGTTATAGGACTACTGGTTTTCTTGGGTTGGGAAAAAGGGCACTCGATCAGAATTAGAAGAAAAAAAATATATATGACTTTGAACATAACTAGAACATGTTACGTTTTAGAACGGAAAAGAGTTTGGATGAGGAAGTGAAAATTGACTTTTGGGCCCGGCTGAATGGCCAAGACGTCACTACTGACGACTGTGCTAGCTTAGCTCCGCTGCACCACGGCTCTCCTGAAGTCCTGGTCCTCTGATTCCTCTCACCTCGGGGCGTGCAGAAGAGGAGATGAATGCGACGCATGGCAATAGGCTCAAGTCACCGACTCAGATCTGAAGCTCAGGTCAGGTAAGCCACACACGTCTGAAACTCTGAATCGATGTCGTTAACTGCAGCAGGACCATTACACCTACCCATGCACAGATCGCTAGTACTCCAGTTTAAACAATCATCTACTGATGGTAAGCAAGCATGCTTAAGGCGAGGATTAGTCGTCGGTGGGTCCGGCACGCAAAGCACGGTCCAGGCCGCCATGCCCCTCGTGCTGGTGATTTGACACCGGAGCTGGCTGCGTGGTTCTCGCGGCCGGGGGACACGGGCGCGAAAGAGGTAGTAGCTGGAAATCTCCACTCTTCTTGAATACACTACCCTCCGTATTGTAGGACACAACAATAAAATGAATCTCCACTTAGCTTAATTAGCTCGCCGTATCGAGTGGTGGAACTGGAGAGAAAATCTAAGAGGCCAGGCGAACATAATATAGAATAGTCAATTTTATCCTTAGTCTCTAAATTTTTAAAAACGACTATTTTAATCCTCAAACTTCTCCATATGGTTCAGTTTGCCATATTGGCACGTCTTCTCACATCTAGCCAGCTATGGTTCATAAAAACTTAACATTTCTATAAATTTTATCATTGTAAAGTTTCATCTCTAATGTGCAGCCGAATATATTTCTTATTTCCTTTTGTGAAAAAAATCATGTAGACACAAGTTAATGTTTTGTTGTGTTATGTCTAAGTATGTTGAACCAATATATATTGCCGCTAAAAAATATGAACGATTGGATGCTGACATGACATGTTAACATGGCCACAGATGTAGAATGAAGAACTAAATTGAGCTGCATGAAAAAGATTGAGAACTGAAATGGTCATTTTGAAAGTTTAGGGAGGAAGTTGACCCTAGACTAAAAGTTTGGATATGAAATAGGCTACACTGCCAAAGAAAAAATCAGTCTTTCTTTTAAATTTTACATTATTTTTCTATAAAAATTGATCTAATTTTATCAACAAATTATAAATTATTCTATGATTTTCTTTTTGTTGAGGAGGTCTTGGCCCCTACGAGCGCCCCTCAGTTTCGCCATTATATCTGGTTGGAAAAATCCTACTCCCTTCATACTGAAATGTAAGGCATTAAAGAGTTTAAAATTTGTATCCAAATGTAAGGCATTCTAGAGTTCTTTGTACAAAAACTCTTGCTAATCCCTTTGGTTTTAGTGCTAGTTTTGCAAAAATATCAATTGTGGTGGGACAAGGGAGTAAAAAGGGCATGCTAGTCCTCTTAGTTTTGGTGTGGTCACTAAAAACTAAGCAATTGATTAACTAAATAATGTACTAATGAGGGTTACATGCATCTTTTCTCTACCTCTATAATCTGTCTGCAAAAATTCAGAACATCCACCTCTATAATCTGTCTGCAAAAATTCAAAACATCCTACATTTCAGGACGGAGGGAGTAACTAAATCAAGGTACAGGCTCTAGATATATTCATCCTAAATGTTTAAGATCGTACTTTTCCTCAATCTAGAAAAAACTAAATAAAGGCACAAACTTTCTACTTGCCCGAGATTTAAGTGACAAGTAGCGAGTCCAGGCAGGACACGCAGTAGAGGTTAATGCTCTAGATTTTTTAACTCCTACCTAAAGCATGTGGTTAGAGTAAAATCAAGTGCTAGAAGACTAGCAACACCAACTAAACTCGGAAGCAGGCTGTTGGCAACACTTTCGTCCGGGTGCACGCAAGGTTAAGGAAGCCGCCGGGATATAGGTCAGATGCTACGTGTAGGAGCTAATGATGCACCGTGCCAAAATAAAGAGAGGCACACAGAGCGTTGATAAAATCTATGCGAAAGACGTGTGATGGAAAGGCGGTGAAGAATCGATCCACCTAAACGCACAAAAGTGCATGTTCTCTGAAGATTCTGCCCAACTTGGGAGATTTTTTTATGCAGACCGCAAAAGTGAAAGATTGGAACCTCATGCTTCCCATACTGTTGCAGTGTTGCTGGAACAGCAAATGAACGGGCTGGATTATCTGGAGCCTCCAGGGTAGTGGGATCACTGTGCTTCTGTTGTAGACCGCGGGAACCCAGCATATTATTCTTTGTAGTACAAAGTACATAATCATTGAAACAATGAATATGGCCTCCCTATTTATTTTTTTCCCGGGACAAATTGACACCCTAAACCAGCGTGTATATATCACGAAACATATAATATTTAAAATTGGAACTTTTTTTCTCAAACAGCTGAGGGTTATTGTTGCTTTTTCCTAATTTTTCTCTCAAGTGGTTGAAGGTTTTGTAGTCTTATAATTTGTACAATCCCCGGAGGACGTGACAAAAAAAACTAGCAAGCAAAAATCCTTAGTAAATACTCTCTCCGTCTTGAAATGTAAGATATTAGAATCTAAAATTTGTACACAAATGTAAGGCATCCTAGGATTCTTTGGACAAAAAAGCATGCTAATCTCCTTAGTTTTGATGCTAGTTTTGTGAAAAAAATCAATTGCAGTGGGTCGAGAGAGTAAAACAAGCATGCTAATCTCCTTAGTTTTTGTGCGGGCATTGAAAATTAAGCAATTGATTAATTAAATGCACTAATGAGGAGTGCATGCGTCTTTTCTCTACCTTCATAATCAGTCCGCAAAAACTTAGGATGCCCTACATTTCAAAATGGAGGGAGTAAATCAGTATCCTCATGTAGTAAATGACTCTAAAATTGAACGTGCGTGCCTTATTATTAGACTAAAAAACCTCTTACCGGTTCGGAAAAAAGTGCATGAAAGAAGCTAAATTAATTGTCAGCTATTTACGAACGCACTCGGAAAATGTTGAAAGTCTAGTTGCGCCTACAAACACCACATCAGCCACTCGGATTATTAGTTCATACTATATCAGAATGAGTTTCTGCGTATGTCTCCATCAATATGATTTTGTGTACCTGATTAATATATGCCCTTGTATATAATGTATTTAATTCGAAAAATTAATATAGCAGCAACATGGCTTAGGAGAATATACCAAGCAAGCAATATATCCACTGAACCGATGCCATTCTATATCGCAGTAGTCAGAAAATACGATTGGAATTAACTAGATACTCCCTCCGTCTCAAACTATTAGTCGTTTGACTTTCTCAAATTCATAGAGTTTGCTATGCACCTAGATATAAACATATATATATGTAGATGCATAGCAAAAACTATGCATTTACAACCAAAACAACTAATAATTTGGGACGAAGAGAGTATATTTTAGTCTTCACAATCCTTGAAGCACTCCCATACGTGGCATGGGAGAATGAAAAGCACCTGTATCAGGCATCAATGGTGTTCAAGCCAAAAGGAAAATGAAATTAAAGTACCCATGAAATGGAGACGGTTCAACAAGAGTTCAACAACAATGATGTAACATGCTACCTGCAGTAAGCTGTATTTCACTCTTTGCAAAAAGAAATAAAACCATGCATTTTCACATCGCATTTGCTGGAAATTCAAACTACATGCAACAGTATACTCTAATTGCTTATTTGCAACCAACTCTTTGTTTAGGGAGGCAAGGTTTGTGGCTACTGTATAAAAAGACCTTCGTCGATCCTCATCAGCTTTAGGATGGGCAAAAGCCAAACATGAACAGATGATTAATCAACTTTTTTTGAATCTTTTTCTTCGCTGCTACTTTGATCGTATCTATCCATCTATCGATGTGTAAATCAAGACCTTTGAAGTGGCAAAAGCAAAAGGGTCGGCTCATTGTTCCCCTCGGACCATACCCATTTCCACTTCAGTTTACTTTGCAAGAAAGCCCTGCCTCTAGCAATGCTCTTGGCCGTCCGTTCTTCACACACTACTCTGCAAAAGGGCAATGGATATGTACCAAAGCTACTAGCAGCTAGT
The DNA here is from genome assembly GCF_016808335.1 of Panicum virgatum. Taxonomy (NCBI): domain Eukaryota; kingdom Viridiplantae; phylum Streptophyta; class Magnoliopsida; order Poales; family Poaceae; genus Panicum; species Panicum virgatum. The sequence goes on from NC_053145.1 coordinate 7,251,470, forward strand.
TAACTAGGGAGCCTTTTTCTCTTTTTTCCCCCCTAGAGAGGACTGATCATGATCTTTTTCTTCATCTCTCCTTTCATATCATTTTGATTTCCAGTTCTCTTTTTCTTTATTTGTTTGATCCAAAATCAGCCAATTATTAAAATTCAAGTGCATGTTGTCCGCATCATCCTCTACCTATGATAAAATTCATTTTATGTTACATTACACATGCATGTACATACATGTTATCAGAATTTCCTCCAACGATGGAAACTAAGTTTATTTCCATGGATTATGAGTATCATGCACTACACCGCCGTATATCGATCAGCACACAAAGACCATAGTAACACGACCAAACAGGAAATGCACCTAAATGGTCAGTCGTGAGGCACAAACCCTTAGCATAGGGTTGCTGACAGTTATAGCTATCAAGGAATAAATACCATGACTACCGACATTATATTCAAAGGTTATCGATTTAAAGAAAAAAAGCATATTCAAGACTAGGCAACTCATATTCCGGGTAGGGTGAGTGTTTAGCAAATAGTGTCGTGGAAATTTAGTCTAGGGACACTAGCCGTCGTCAGAATAAAATGGGCTTTCTATAGGAATGATATTATCATAATATCTGTATGTTGCATGTCACTCTACACATTTTATGGTCACATATTTAACACGTTTTTCAAAGAAATTGAAGACTCCTGTTGGTTTTAGGCCTTTTTAGGTGTACATTCCTTTGCTTGAGAATAATAGATACATGCCTGTTGTAATCAGCGCGCCTGATATATATACGATTCCTTGCACTATGATTTTTTTATCTATATTGTTATACCAATAGCTATATATTAGCATCAGCATATGATTCCTAAGGATGAGATTATTCTAATACACAAGGCATAGAATCCATTCTTGATGTCAACGAAGAGATCACAAATAGTAATAGGATAGAGACGACTTAGAGAGGGGATTGATGAGAATTCATATTTTTCCATGAAAACCAAAAACATAACATTTAGAAATACTCCCTCCATCGTCGATGGCATCCGTTTGTGACAGTAAATAAATACTCCCTCCATCCAATGTTGGCATTTTCTAGCGTTCAAAATTTATCCACAAATGAAACCATTCCTGGCATTCTCTGAAACCAGTTTAATTTGTATAAACTCTTTATTATATCATCTTAATGAAATACTTGCTCAGGCACGATCGCAAAAAAAGAAACCATTCTTGGCATAATCTACCCCTCCTCCCTCATCTTAATACTACCTCTAGAATTCTCATCTGCTTATGCTCTTTATGACATCTCTGTAAAGGCAGGCATTGATTGCATATTTTGTTTTGGAGGGGGCACTATATACAGTCATTTGCATGCCTTCCTCTAAAGATCCTTGAAATGTTTAGGTTCATGGGGAGTACATTTTATCGAATATATGGTGCTTGTTCGAGCTAGAATTCGAAGAAGGGATTTTAATATATAACTGTTGTGGTAGCAGGAAACCAAATCGAATAACGGGACAAGCATACCAACTTAGAAATTTCGGCCTATCTTGCGGATCGGATCTCATTTTTTTTTTAAAAAAAAAGATCTCCTTAATTATCATTGTTGTTCGAACAACGTGGGCAATATTTTATCCGTGCGCCAGCACAAAGATTGCACAGCACTGGTTGGGTTGTTCTTGCTTTTCGCCGATATCCTATGAATAAATGCCACTGCTTACATTCACACATCATCAGTCAAAGTAGCTCTTTCTGTTAGCTGATAGTATTAAAACAAAGCCATTGCTTGTACTACTCATCGTGTCTTAGTAGAAGTTAAACAAGGGATCAGGAGGGTCAAGTGGCGTCATCTGAATGGCGCTGTTGTTTACCTAATCAGGTCCACAGGCCACAGCACAGCTGGCTGATCTGATGATCAGACATTGGCAAACCTTTTGTCATCACATGACGACGCCATGCATGTCCCGAGGAAGTCAATTATTGTACAAGATCAGAGTCAGCTTTCTAGAAGCAGACAATGTGTTAAAATACTTACTAAAAAACATATACATACCACAAAACAGCTATACCGTACCTGCTGCGTAAAAGCCAGCTCTCACTCTGGCGTCTCCGAGCTAGGGACACGGATTTGCTGCAGCTAGCTGTTACAGGGTAGCACACACGTACATGTTAGTCGTCGGTCACGTACTCTTTCCCGCCCCCCCTAGAAACCCAAGAACAAAGAGAGTTCTTTTTCTATATAGGATTTGCAATCCTTTTATGCATATATATGGATCCTTCGAGAAGAACAAAAAAACATATTACAATTTGAACATTTTTAGTTAATTTTGGAAGAACAACTAAAATGGATGACCAAAGCCTGTCCCGCTTTGGCGACTGTGAGGTACTGAGGTGTACTAGGATGCTGCGTTGGTGCAAAGAAAGGCTGAAAGCTATATGCATGCATATGCTTCCTTTTTAAAAATTTATTAGAAATAAGGCCATATTTAGTCCCAATGTATTGATGCAGAGACCAAAAGTTCTACTTGACTCTAATTAAAGAAATTAGTGGCGGCTGTAGCCCTGAGCTAGCTAGCTGCATGATTGAAGTACATGCGTACTCCCCGAGTAAGCGCCTAGTCCTGTGTGTTAGAAGCTAAGGTTCCAATTAATCATTGGCTAACTAAACACTACTGCACCAGCTAGCACTGCATTATTATTTAATCTGCATCCAAATTAAGAAGAAATCAAAATGGAAAAGAAATAAGAAGGCTAGATGAAGATAGCTAGACACGGGACAGGACGGGGAGCAGAGACGAGACGACCTGCAGAAAGCTAGCAGTGGCGCACACCCGACACCCCGGCCGAACACCATGATTGCATGGACTTCGACGATCCTCCGTCGGCCCGGCCGGCCGGCTTGCCCGCACCGAGCTTTTGCTTAGCTAGTGATGTCTCTCTCTGATGTCCGATCCATCTCTGCTAGTTGCATGAAATGCCTTCTTCAGATCATCTCTAGGTGGTGTGGAGAGTGGAGAGAGATGGAAAGGGATCGGAGAAAGGACGGAGAAAATGAACGCTTTTCTTTAGTCTTTTATTCTTTCTTTAAATTTTCTTCTCGGAAGAAGAGAAAAATAAAAAAATGTTAGACCTAAACTCTTTTAGGAAAGAGAAAAAATTCATATACCATATACAAATGGATCTAGACCCAGGCATTCATTAGTGACCCAGATTCAAACAAAAAAGGGGTGGATGGGCAAATGTTAGGCAGTCAAAGCATCACGCAAGGAGGAACAAATTTTTTTTACTACGGAACAATTTTTCGTTGCAGAATAATTTTGTATTGCTGGAATAATTAAAAAATTGTTCTGAACAAAAAAATTTGTTCCAACAATTGATTCAACTGGATTATATACGTGGATCGATTTGTTGAGCTGATTTTAGATCCAAAACATGAATTTCGGAGGGATATGCTGGTGTGAAAGGTCCAATCGGAGGCACACGCGCGTGACCCCGAGCACACCCGGGTGGGGACTCCTATATATCTTGTGGAAGATAGTTAAGCAATTCATCTATAAAGCCCACTAAAGCCAGTTTACTAGGAAAAAAATATTAAACTAACATTTCAGAAATGTTGAACTAACATATTAAAATGTTGAGCCAACATTAAAAAAATGTTGAACCAGCATTTGAAAAATGTTGAACCAACATTTTTTTCTCGTCTTCTCTGTCGCCGGCGGACGGCGACGCGGTAGTCGGTGTACGCCTTGGCGCCGAGGTCCCCGACACACTGCAACATGGCCACGAGCGCGCCGAGTGCGGCGTCCCTCATGGCCACGACGCTCGTGTCCTCGGCTCTCTCGCCGCTGCACTTGTTGAACATCATCGTTCATCGTTGTGTCCTAGCTCCCCAGGAACGAGTCGTTCCCATGGCGCACGAAGCAAGCGCAGCTGCACCGCGGCACCCGCGGCCGTGTTGCAGAGCGAGGAGAGCTTGGAGGAGGCAAACTTGACGCAGCCGCCGCAGACGGCAGCGGGGAGGCCGGAACGGCACTGGTACACGCCGGTCAGGCCCGTGGCGGCCGACGGCGAGGTGTAGTTGGCGTAGGCCGTGGAGCCGACGCTGTTGACGAGCGCGCGTGGTACTTCGCGAGCAGCCGCCGCCGCTGGGGATGGAAGGTGGGTGAGAGGAAGGGGAAAGAGGAAGCTAGGGTTTTGAGGTGGATCCAAGAGCTAGAATTATTTACACGAATCTCAAACACTGGAAGTTAAGTTGAAAAAAAAATCTTGCGGAAGATAGATAGATTTTACGCGCTCCGGTGGATGGCGACCTCACCTGGAAGGAGGGTATGCCCTGACCGCCGCTCGCGGTTTTTTCTTTTTTATATTTAAAAAAAATTAAAATTTCAAAAATATATGTCGGTTTTGGAAAATTTCAAAAATATACCCCGGTCGCCCTATTGGGGGGCGACAGGGCTCAAATGTAATTTTTTTTTCTTCAAATTTGCAACGAAGTCCCTGGAGGAAAAAAAAAGAGGGGGGCCTGTCGCCCGTTAGGGGGGGCGACAGGGTCCCCTGATGCCAAATTGAGATCGTAGAAACATGAGCTTGTGATATAGCTACACCTAATTCCAGACCTGTTAATGCTAGAACTATAAATAAGGGACCAAGATCTCCTATGAAAAAGAAAATATTATTCAGAAATAGCATAGTCCAAGCAAACTCACTTAAACCCTGGCCACCATTCGCCGCCATTCCCTTTGTCATTTGAGCCTAAAAATTCAGAAAAAAAAAGCGGCGAAGCTCTGCCGAATTGCGTACTCCTGATCTACAGGTAACTTAAAAGCACACATGTAATTAATATAATGATAAGAAATAAAAACTAAGAAATGCATTACGTAATGTGAACCACAAAATTTTACATCATAATACAACGATAATGAAACACACATCACACATGCAGTGGCATGTCAGAACCCGTTGCAAACTACGGTAAACAGATTCCGGACTAACCTAACATGCCTTAGGTAATTTAAAAAAACAGAATAAACACAATGATGCAGCATGTCACTAGCACTAGGGTAGTCCTAGTAGCCGTACCCCCATGTAGCAAACTGCGTTGAGCCTTCTCCGCAGTATCCACCCATTGCAGGTGGTGCAGGCGGTGGTGCCGGAGGCGCATGGCCCTTCTTCTTGTGACAAGGGCAGTTGCAGTAAGGAATAGTGCATGGTTCATCCTGTGAACTGGCTGCATTGCTGGTATCATCAACTTCGTCGTCTTTGTTACCCTCGCTCACTTCCTCATAATGGTTCACCTTACATTCCAGATCAAAGATCTTTATCTGGAGGTACTCGATGAACTCCTGAACAGAATTAATTGGTGCAGGATCTACCCACCTAGTAAAACCACAGTTTTCTGGAGCATCGGAAGACTGCAAAACAAATTCCATGTAAGGTGTCTCATTGAAGATAAAGAAATGAAACAACCAAGTATTACCCATGCGTGTGGACATTTAAAGAAACGCCGACCGCCATCCATCCCGTCGGTGCACATCTGCACTAAGCAGTCCTCACCATGTCTGCATTTTGGCCACGGTTCTCTACGGTTATCGTATTGTCGAAGAGGAGTTTCATTGGTAAATTCACTCTTGTGCTGTGGCAGAAACTCAAACACTGATTCCGGAAAGGAATCAGGTCCAAGAGGCCCCTCCCATATTATGGGGTCTCCCTTTCTTCCCCCTTTTCCTTTTCCAAAACCATAGTAATTCTTCCCGCTAGACCCACCTCCAGACATTGGGTATACAATGAGGTTTGATGTTTGAGTTGTGCTGGGAGTTCACAAACTTGGGAGTATTTATAGGCGCACAAAGGTCTGATACCCGGAGTGTGGAGTGTAAATGCACCTAAAAAACCTACATGACAATACAGTGAAGAGGCTAGCTGACCTAACACTGAAAAGGCTAGATTCGATTCTCGAAATGACTACTCGATGCATCTCTGTGCATGCAGACTCACAGCACTGCATTACTGCCGCTCGGTCGATCGCGCCTAGATGCCGCCTTCCCCACTACACGCCACAGACCTTCGCTGTAGAATGACAGGTCCGTCGTCCTCGCCAGAGAGACTGCTTTGAAGGTGAGCTGGAGTGGTTGCCGTGTTGTCACATCTTTTTGAAATGGTGGAAGGGCACTGCTAAACATGTCACGTATGTCTGGGCAAAGAATGCGACATTTGGGAAACCCGTGATCGCCGTGCTGAGCAGTGGCAACCTGTGATCTCATACTCGCAGCTAGATACACTATGGTTCCTATTTTGAGCTATTCGAGCTTTTTAGCAGCAGACCCTGATATATTTCTTAGTCTTAATTCTTATCGTTATATTAATGTGTATTTTTAGTATTCTAGTGACATGAAAAGCTCCGAAAATATTAAGGAAAAGTTCAAAGATTTCATAGACTCCCGGCTACAACTGCAAATTAATGGTAAAGACTACAACACACAGAGTTAAGCTCTCAACTTAAAATATAAACAACTAATTGCAGTGGCATGTGCACGCGACAAGATAATTTCTTGTTGCATCTAAACCTACCATGCCTTATGGAATGTAAAATGCCGGGATTACATGGTACTACTCTACTGAGTGCACCTAGGATATTTGCCCTTCCTAATTGCTTCGAGCCCGGCTTCCTTCGCACGGCGTGCCCTCTCTCGCTTTCTCTCCCTGTCAGCTTCACGTTCGGCCGCCGCCTTACGATCCACCTCCTCCATCCTCTTGTGGATCTCTTCTTGCTCTTTGCTGCGCTTCTCCTCTTGCTGTTCCTCGTGCTTCATTCGGCACCAACGTTCTGCAGCCCATCTTGCTTTTTGTTCCACAATGTCATTTGCCTGCTGCGACTGCACGGTGTCGAACCACTGCATAAAATCACAAAGAGGCGGAGGAGACTTTGTCCAACACAAGTTAGAATCATAACTCAATGTTAGGTCATATAGAAAAATAGCGTATGTTGTCCTGCTACCTTGGCCCGGTCTTTGCCATATCGCTTAGGTGGATCATATTCGTAGTTCTCACACATAAAGAACCTCATGCCGTAGTCATCTCCTAAAACCTCAGATTGCATGAACTTGCATAACGAACCGCAGAAGCACATTGGCACATCAATTCCTTTGGGTACGGTGGCTTTACACTTGCTCCACGGAATGTAGGTTGATCCTGACGAAGACATTGGCGCTATAGTGTGGTGCGCCAAATAACAAACCATAATTTAAGCAATGCACATATCGTATACCAAATCGATGCGTGAAAATATAGGTACTGTTATAATTCTATTGTCTTATACTGCAATATCAATAAGGTACTATCATAATTCTATTGTAATGTATAATTATTTTATTTGAAAAAGTCTGTAATAGTACTCAAATTGTAATACTAAACCGGTGTTCTAAAGCACCAAATCTAATTCAGCTAATCTGCTAATTAAATTAAATTGTTATACAATATCAACGAATTTATACGAAAGTTACCGGTAGACCACAAGTGCGGAATTCGGCAGAGCTTCGCCGCTTCCCTTCTTCTCACCCCTCTCTTTTTTCTGGATTTTTTTGGATTTTTTGAGGTCAAATGAGAGGAGGGAATGAGGGGGAGGCCTTATATAGGTGCGTTGACCCGGTCGCCCGTGGGGGGGCGACAGGCCCCCCTGTCGCCCGCAGGAGGGGCGACCGGCCCCCCCCTATCGGGCCCACTGGCTTGTCGCCCCCGGGCGACAGGGGCCTGTCGCCCGTGGGGGGCGACAGGCCCCCCTTTTTTTTTTTCCTCCAAGGACTTCGTTGCAAATTTGAAGAAAAAAAATTACATTTGAGCCCTGTCGCCCCCCATAGGGCGACCGAGGTATATTTTTGAAATTTTCCAAAACCGACATATATTTTTAAAATTTTAATTTTTTTTAAATATAAAAAAGAAAAAAGCGCCCGCCGCTCACGACGACGGGCCTGGGCTGGTGGTGGTGCTTCATAGTCGACGACTTCCTCCTCGTTTTTATACAGGAACGAAGGCCCATTGCTACAATCGCTCATCCCAATTCGGCCCGCAAAAGTCAAGGCCCAAACGTCACAGTCACTAAATAGCTAAATTCGAAATTACAAAAACAAAAAATAGCATTAGCCCTTAAAAATAAGGTGCATGTGCTCTGATGCGAATGGATTCAGAGTTTGGCTGGACACCCTTGCCCTCACTCACACTAGTGACCAAAATCCATGTGTAAGAAACATATCCTTTGGGCTTGGGGCCACCTGTCTGGCTGTCTCTAACCACAGGCGGGCATGCGGTTCTCACCCATCTTGATCAACGGCCGTCCCGTGCGTGATCCTCTTTGCTGAAAATTTAGCCTGGCGCCAAATTCAGGCAGGATTGAAATGGTCTCATTATGAAGTATGAACTGTGTTCAGCAAATCAGGAAAGATCCCAGTTTCTACCACATGTCGCCACCGTGAGAAAATGATGGGACATCCTGTTGTGTTCTTGGATCCGGCGAGGGGATTTCCACACGCTGCTAGTGTTTCTGAAGGCCCAATGTTCCATGATGGTACATTGGTACAGCACCAACAATGTGCCATGTCTCGATCATTGGATCAGCAGAGGGACCAGAAACAGCAAGCCTGCAATTTCGTGGATCCCATCCATCCCAGATCCCAAGCTGCATCCACCATCCATGATCCATCCATGCGTATCCATGTTGCTGCCTGACTGGATCCATGTTCATCCCAATGACCCATCTGCCGGTACCAAACTAACCAATGTACCATCATGAGCTTCAATCTCATGCCCCCTTTCCTGCCCCAGCTAGACTGAACATGAGTGGATTCATTCAGAAACCGTCACCTGAGCCTGCTGGAGTGCTGGTACAACCACAATGCAGCACTGAACAACAGTGCTGAACAGCAGCACCAGCTTCAAGAATCCAATGCAGCAGCAGCAGCTAGCAATGATTCTGGGCTTAAGTTTTGGAGGCGAGTCAGTTGGATCGTCCACTTCATATCTGAATTGATTTGCAGGGTCCCGGACAGCAGCACGGCTGGATGCACGAGGCCAGCGATCATGGGGGGACGCAGCTGCAGATCTCGAGCGGAAAGAGCACGGGAGCAGCTGGCTCAACGACCGTGGTTGGTGGGCAGTTTGGGCCTCTGCTGGATCACCAGCCACGACACATCCTGCTGCCACGAGATCACATGATGTTCGTGATCGCTGAGTGAGGGATCAAGGCTACACTTTTAGGTCAGGCTGAGATGGGGGTTTGCAAGGTCAAATTTGCCCAAAATTTGACCCCTCTCAGTCCCAGTTTGGCCTGCAATTGCAAGATTAGAAAAATGTTGTCCATGCATCATGATTCGTCCAATCGTCGTTCTGAACATCGTACGTCAACCGTGAATGAGAACCATGTTGCTGCAGCCTTGACTTGCCCAGTTCGTTCTTGACTTTCTTCTCCCCCTTGGAGCTGTCGATGCCGTATCATGCATCTCCGTTCATGAGGAGTTTCAGAATGCCCATTGATCTCCTGTTGACCCGCTGAGAGGACGAGCCAAGATTCTGTGCAAAATCCAACGGAGTAGTACTTCGCATTTCATGAGCCGGCACGGCATCCTCCTGGCAGGCTTTTAAGTCTCTCTCTATATATAGTTAAACGCAAGTTGATGAACTCGCCTGAATATAGTTTGGCAGCAGCACACACACACACACATGTTAGTAGTTAAGTGCAAGGGAACACGCCTAACAGTAGATTGTAGAACAGAATAATGCTGTTGAATTGTTGTACTTCGAAGTTGTAACGGACAGCTCGATTACTATTCGCTAAGCTGCGTGTTGGTCAACGGTCAACGCCCAACTTGACGTGGGCAGCTGGGCATGGACCATGATCTACCAAACATAGTTTGGAATCTAGCAGAAGACATGTTTTGAGCAACAGCATCAGTGTCAGCTCTCATTTTTCTTTCTTTTGTTTCTTTCTTTCTTTCTTTTGTGCCGAACTCTCAGCCATGTAATTTGATGATTTGCAGATGTAGCGCAGCAGCAGGTTTCCGGGTCATTCCAATTCGAAGTGAGCAGATGTGTCATGTAACGAAGTGTTTTTCTGATCTGATGAAAGATGCTTATGAATAATCGACATTATAGCTATATTTCTCTAAGATAAAATGGTACAGTAATTATAGTGATGCATATTGCACCACTGATTCTAGAACAGTTTCATGCAGAAGGGAACGCGTCTAAACGTGACTCCGGCAGATCTGTGCTCATGGCACCCAGCAATATAATAAGGAATGTAAGCTGGATTAGTAGATGCATCAAAGGTGTGGAAAGTTGGGGTATCAGGCGAAGTGTGATTAGAAAGAAGATGGAACATGGATGGTGAAAGTGTCGTCCTGCTCAGTCAAACCACAGCTCATGGTTGACTGTACTGGTATAAACCATTGCCCATATATAGTCACCATTAGCAGAGCATCAATCACTCCAGCTTTTCTTCCTGCTAGTCTCTGCCGCCTCACTTCGGACTTTCATCACCTTTCACCTACTCCCATTGCTCCCCGATTTAATTTACCGGATCAAAAGCTTTCCTTCCTCTCCTTCGAGGAGGAAAGAGAAAGAGTGTGTGCATAGGAGAGAGGGAGAGAGTCAAGATTCAAGAACTGCAAGCAGCCCAGAACCCAACAAAAATTTAAGAGGGGGGAGCTAAAAAATTGCAGTCTTTTACCAGCACCATCTCTACCACGCCGCGTCCAATCTCCCTGCCGGAGGCAGCCGTGGCATCCGCCATTTCTTGGTAGCGCGAGTTAGCTGTCATCCTTGGTGAGGGAGCAGGAGAGAGAAGGGAGCCCATTGGCCGCGCCCGTGGTGATCCTCGTGCTGGCCACCATGGCTGTGTCCTAGTAGGGGAGCAAGTGGCCGAGGAAAGCAGCGATCTCTGTCGCGGAGAAGGATCAAGAGCGAGAGTGTGGGGACCAAACATGGAGGCGCTGGCTGCAGCATTGGCCGCCGGCCTCCTCCTTGCTCTCGCGGCGGCGCCGGCGGGAGCCGACACCGACTCGGCTGACGGTAAGAGCCTTGCGTGGCGCTTTGGGTTCCGGCTGGGGTTCTTGGTTTCTTGGGATGGTGTGGGTTTTCTTTTCTTTTTCCCCATGCGTGTGATTGATGATTCGTTCCTTGCAGCTGCGGCGCTGGGGAATCTTTACACTTCCTGGAACAGCCCGTCGCAGTTGGCCGGCTGGTCGGCCGGCGGCGGCGACCCCTGCGGCGCGGCGTGGCAGGGCGTCACCTGCTCCGGCGCTGGCGTCACCGAAATGTAAGATTAAGATCCCCGCCCGCATCAAAGGAACCATCTTGACATCTTGCACAAACGTGTAGATTGATTGCCTTTTGAGTTCCATAATTCCTCTTACGACTAGGTGGGTTCAGTGATGGAGATGACCCGTGCTTTTTTGTCTGGTTTCCGGTGTTTGATCCTTGTTGGATTTGAGTTCGTGGCTTGTGGGAGTTGGTAGGAATTGCTGTTTGGAAGCACCTGCTGTAATATTGTCTGTGCAGCCTCAAGCTGAGACCGTATTGCAAGCTCATCACATTTGCATCTTGTATAAATTTATTTGATCTTTGCATTCATTCTTTGTAATGAGTATTAACTATTTGGGGTTACTATGAATTTGATATTTCTCAGCTCATTTCCTATTTCTCTTGCTTTGTTCTTTGTAGTTCTTCTGTTCATTGGTTTGCCAGCTCCTTCATTTACTTTCTGGCCATGGAAATTCAAATTCCTGAAGCAAAACTACCACACTAACACATTCTTCTACGGTTCTACCCATCTTATACAGCAAGCTTCCAGGGATAGGGCTGGATGGTTCTCTGGGATATGAACTCTCCAACCTGTTTTCGTTGAAGACATTGTGAGAACTTCAACCTGCCTTTTATTCTTCAGTTATATACTTTTATGCACTATCTTGATCCACAATTTCACAACATGCAGGGATTTGAGCAACAACAACTTGCATGGTTTGGTCCCTTATCAGTTGCCCCCGAATCTCACATATCTGTAAGTGTCTTGTGTCAATCCTGATATGATTTCTTCTGTAGTGTTTGCAGTTTCATAGTGATGGTAATGCAGGAATCTGGCTAGCAACAATTTCTCTGGCAATCTTCCATACTCTATAACAAACATGGCTTCAATTGAGTACCTGTAAGCTGCTACCTGGGGCAAACCTTGCTACATTTATTTGCACTAGTGTATTTTTATGCTGGCAAAGTATTGATTCACTGAAACTTCTGATCCAGCAATCTCAGCCACAACTCACTTTCCAGTCAAATGGGTGATCTATTTGGAAACCTCAATTCACTTTCAGAACTGTAAGAATCTTCAAGCCTTATTCATTGCAAAATTTATCTTTATCTCGTTAATTTCTGTCTCATACACCGTCCCACTTTCATCCCAATGAGGCAATGACCAACAAACATATACTACCTCCGTCCCAGAATATAAGCACTCCTAGCTATTCAGCAGATTCAAAGCATCTTCTATGTATCTGGACTAATACTTGTCCAGATACATTAGAGATGCTATGAATTTGGACATCCAAAAACATAGCTAGGAATGCTTATATTGTGGGATGGAGGGAGTAGATTGTATTTTGTAAAATGTAGCGTGCACATGGGCCCCGTTTGGTTACTTTCTAGAAGTCCCTAGAACGGACTTTGACCGCTAATTACGGTGTCAAACAAAGCCAGTTTAGAGTTTACAAAACAACTCCAGAACCCATGCGCTAGGAACCCTGAAGAATCTAATGAGACCTGTGACCACGTGATTAGAGAATGGTTACTGTAGCATCACTGTGGCCAATCATCAATTAATTACCGTCATTAGATTTATCGCGAAAAGTTACATCCATCCCTGAAGAGGTTTTGCAAATAGACTTCATTTAACCCTCCATGCATGCAAGATTCTCTCCTAGAAGAGAATAGATTAGAATGAACCAAACATGGCCATGATATAGGGAAGCATTAGGAAGATGCAGTTGCCTTCTCTTGAAATCGTATGGCTGTATGACATCGAATAAGGATGAACGTGTTTCCCCTTGGAAAACACAGAATGAAAAAGAACTGAATGTGTCATTAGGTAATCTTGCCGTTGTCACACCTTTCGGATACCTTTTGCAACACTACTTTGACTCAATTTCATGTAAACCATCCACTTCATTACTTCTTTAAATGCTTCATGTAAAACTCCATAGAGTGCCAGTTTGATTCATAGTCGATATGTAGCACTGTAATGTATAAGCTGACCAGAAGATGAAATGCATGGCCAATGTGCTTGATGGTTGCAATTGGAGTTTTAGATAGTTTCTTGTGTCTTTGTACTGTACAAAATCTACCTCCATATATTGGATGGATCGTGCATTTTTTGCATAACCTAAATCTTTACAGGATCTTATTTATATAAGAGTAATACTTCCAGTATCCCTTCCGGCCCCAGTAAAGACTAGTGAGCCATGATAGATTAAGTGAGAACTTGATGTGTGCGTTTCATGCAATTCTTCCTTGACAAATATAATCTTTATAATGGTCACGAGATATTGCTTTTTACATGACGCTAACAAAATTACTGTCCATTTGGTTTCTTGAATCCATCTTATGCCTTTTGTACTCCTTGACAGAGATGCGTCTTTCAACAAATTGACAGGGGACCTTCCCAATTCTATTGGTTCTTTATCAAATCTTTCAAGCCTGTAAGTATCAAACAATCTCTTTAAAGAAAGGTTCTAGTTTTTCTGTGTTAGCTTTTCGGCATGATAGATTCATGCTTACCCACTTTGCAGTTATATGCAGAACAATCAGTTCACAGGTTCTGTCAATGTTCTCCGTGGCCTAAGCGCTGCCCTTACTACATTGTAAGTGGATTTTCAGACTATAGTTTGACTTCTATTCTTACTTGCTTGATATCTAATAGCCTTTTTTTAAAAAAAAAACAGAAACATTGCAAACAACAATTTCAGTGGTTGGATACCAAAAGAATTCAGCTCAATCCCCGATCTAACGTATGTTCCAAACATGTTTAATTTAACTTTTCTGTGGAAATTGTCGTTGACATATTGTATTGACTTTCTGTAAATGCAATCGTAGACTTGGAGGAAACTCATTTGCCAATGGACCTGCTCCCCCGCCACCACCTTTTATGCCATCACCCCCTCAAAGGCCACGGAATCGCCCTAAGCATCCTCAGGGGCAAGAAGATACTCCAAAAGGGTCCCAAAGCCCCACCATTCAAAGTGACAAGAAGCAAGGCCTTGGGACAGGTCTGCTTGTGGGGATAATTGCTGGATCGATAGTTGCTGCCTTATGTGTGCTTCTGCTTTTGGTATGCTGCATGCGTAATGTTCGGAAAAGAAAGGATGATGCCAGCAGTGAAACAAAAGATTTTGTAGGTCCACTAACAGTGAACATAGAGAGAGGTATGGCACTTCTTATGCTGTCATGCCTTCATGTTGCGGTACTCTTCTTGGTTGATGCTAGAGAAATAGATATTGTTCGGTTAGCTAGGATCTTATTTGTTAAAGAGGTAAATAAAGGTAACTTTGATTGGACTACTGCTTGATTGATCTGGAAACCACATAAGGCATTGGTGCTGTTAATGCACTTATTGTAATTGAGTTATGGCACGAGCTTGAACAATCGGAATTTGCTCCCTTTGCATGCATGTGCTCGATCTCAAGATCGGTATAATTGTGTATTATGGGTTTGTAGTTAGGAGAGACATAATTCAGTAGCAGAAAACTGGAAAACTTGGAATTTTATTTAGATTTAATGGTCTGATTGAGCTATAATGATGCTAAGTTTCTTGTTCTAAAGATATAACCAGCACAATTGCAGAACCGCGGAACCCTGATGTGCCGGTCCCTTGATGATTGTTATTCAATTATTGTCTATGTTTTGGCTTTGTAGCTTCCAGCAGGGAAATCCCAGAGCAGAGTCTTCAAGATTCCTCCATAGCAGCTGTGAAACTGCCACATCCTGAGAAAATGACTCCTGAGAGGGTTTATGGTAAAAATGGTTCTATGAGAAAGACGAAGGTCCCCATAACTGCAACGCCTTATGCTGTTGCTTCTCTCCAAGTTGCTACTAATAGCTTCTGTCAAGATTCTCTTCTAGGAGAGGGTTCTCTTGGTCGAGTTTACAAGGCTGATTTCCCAAATGGAAAGGTACAATGTGCGTTTTGTAATTTTGCCGTAACAAGAAATCAAATCTATACTCCTTAATCCTTGCAGAAAAAAGGGGGAAGAATCAAATATATACAGTGGGTTTATTGTATCAAAATATCAAAACCCTTGCTGCTAATACTCAACTACAAACTATTTAATGCATTATTAATCTGTTTATTATCATTGTTCAATATCAGACTTGTTACTTCATTCAATGCATTATGAAGCCAAATCCTTATGCTTTTGTTGTTTGTTGAGGTAGTGGTGTTTTATACATTTTTAGACCCTGTACACCACTATTTTTTCTTACTCATGCTCTGCACTACACCTTAGCTGTGTGCCATGATTACAGGTTCTTGCTGTTAAGAAGATAGACAGCGCTGCCCTTTCTTTACAGGAAGAAGACAACTTCCTTGAGGCTGTATCAAGCATGTCCCGACTAAGGCATCCAAATATCGTGCCACTAACGGGATATTGTGTTGAACATGGGCAAAGGCTTCTTGTTTACGAGTACATTGGAAATGGGACGCTGCATGATATGTTGCACTTCACTGATGAGATGAGCAGGAAGCTTACATGGAACATCCGTGTAAGGATAGCACTAGGCACTGCTCGGGCACTGGAGTAAGTTATTTAAATCTTACAACACTGTGTACTCCAAGGTTATGGCAGAGGATGCATATAATGTCTTCCATATCTTCTTGTAGATACCTGCATGAGGTGTGCTTGCCATCTGTTGTTCATAGAAACTTTAAGTCTTCAAACATCCTATTAGACGAGGAGCATAATCCACATCTATCTGACTGTGGACTTGCTGCCTTGACACCTAATACTGAAAGACAAGTAAGTAGTACACCACATCTCTTTTACTGAAGTTGTTTGCAAATAGCCATGCTTGGAATCTGTGGTTTTTTACTTTGTCCATGGATTAACTAATTAGCTTGTTGTTGCAGGTTTCGACTGAAGTATTTGGATCATTTGGATACAGTGCCCCTGAGTTTGCTATGTCCGGAATTTATACTGTAAAGAGTGACGTGTACAGTTTTGGAGTAGTGATGTTAGAGCTATTGACAGGGCGGAAGCCACTAGACAGGTATGTTATCTAGCATATATCTGATCCTGGTGCATTGCATCCTATAGTAAGTTGAAATGACCCTTGGATGGTTATGGCAGTTCTAGAGAGAGGTCAGAACAGTCCCTTGTTAGATGGGCCACTCCGCAGCTTCACGATATTGATGCACTTGCTAAGATGGTTGATCCAGCATTAAATGGAATGTACCCAGCTAAATCACTCTCCCGTTTTGCAGACATAATTGCGCTCTGCGTTCAGGTATATTCTTGCTTTGTGACACATGTTCAGTTATTGATCTGTAATGGCCATTGAGTACTCATGATGACTTTAAAGAAATCTAAAAAAATCATGTGTGGGTAAACTGTCATGTAGAGTAATGACTGATTTGCTAATTTTTCAAATGCTCACTCTACCACTAATTTGCTAATTTTTCAAATGCTCACTGTACCACTAATTTGCCAATTTTACAAATGCTCACTCTAACATGTGTTGGGTGCTTAACCACCACAAAATCATTTGCTGTAAATTTAATTGGACCATTTTGGCGCTTATCTTTATTTCCTGGAGCCATATACTAAGAATGTATCATTTGTTTCTGCAGCCTGAGCCAGAGTTCCGTCCGCCTATGTCAGAGGTGGTTCAGCAACTTGTGCGCCTGATGCAGAGGGCTAGCATAGTGAGGCGGCAATCAGGAGAGGAGCTAGGATTCTCATACAGAGCCCCGGAACGCGAAGGAGACCTGAGAGACATATCATTCTGAGTTCGAAGCAAATCCTTCCATGATACAAGCGCGAATCAGCTCCGAGGCTCAATTTGCTTGGGCAAGATCTGGAACGTGCATATGAATTGGAGAAGTTGAGCTGATGACGAGAACTCAGAACCGGATGAGTTTGAGAAGATAATTTTGATACTTATCGATCAACTTTGTTCATTCTTCTATGTTCCTTCCATTTTACAGTTAGTGTACTGCTGCTGGATCTAAACTGAGGCTCAAATCGATGGCGGTGTATAGCTGGTTATTGGTAGAGACGAAGGAAAAGAAATGTAAATTGATTCCTGCTCGGCTCTTTTGAGTTTTAATCTCTAATCAAGTTGACCTCACTGGAGCCATTCACATATACAGGATAAATTTCTTCGGTTTTTTATCCCTATTATCCTCAGTTCGTTCTAATTCTTACCTCCTGTTCTTGAAATATGAAGAACATGGTTCCTAACACAACTATCAGTTTCATATTTTGTGGGAAATCGGTCTTCTATTTGAAGACCATGATATCTGATACGTGGATTGTCGTAACATCCCTCAGTTTGCAACTATACAGCTCTCGTCATCGAATTGTGACTGTAAATTGTGCTCACCAATATTAAAATAACGTTGCAGCAGCAATTCCTATATCTGACAGAAGCTCCTAGACTGGTGTTTCGTGAATCTTTCTTTGCAAATCTCAAATACACTGAGCATCAGCAATGCCAAAATCAGAGATCCAATGGAGATCTTCAGGTGAGAAATGCAGGCATACATACCCTCACCCATCTCTGTCCTGTATCAAGTTGCCAATCATCTTGCCCAGAGGCAAGGTGCCCTTGGCCATGATCTCCAGCCTCGACGTGTTGGAGGCGTTCCCGAACAGCGCTAGCCCGAACATCAAGAGCTCCGGCAGGAACAGCCTGGACGACAGGAAGCCGTGCCAGTAGTGCGGCTCGAGGTTGAAGAAGGCGTCGAAGAAGCGCCGCGTTCCCTCGAGGTCCAGCTTGAGCAGGACGTCCATGCCGAAGCAGAAGAACTCCCTCTGCCGCCGCCTGTTGGCCGGCCACAGCTGCTTCCACACCTCGGCGGAGAGCGCGTCCCCGGCGAGGCCGGCCGTGCCGTCGCCGGTGTCGAGGAACCGCACGATGGCGTCCGCCACGATGGGCGCGGTCGCCAGCGTGCGCGCCACCATGTACCCCGTGGACGGGTGCACCATCCCGGCCGTGCCGCCGATGCCGACCACCCTCTGCGGCAGCACGGGCAGCGGCCCGCCCATGGGGATGACGCAGCGCTCGTCCTCCTCGACGCTCCGGACGCGTATCCGCAGGTGCCTGAGCCGCGCCGCCATGCGCTCCTGGATGTCGTCCATGGCGAGGCCCGGGCGCGCGACGAGCGACGTCTCCTCGAGGAAGATCCTCGTGGGCGAGAAGGGCATGGCGTAGAGGAACGTGGGGATGCGGCGGTTGCGCTCCTTGATCTCCGAGCCCTCGGCGAGGTGCGAGTCGCGCCAGTCCATGAAGAGCATCTTGTCGATGTCGAACGGGTGGCCGTCCACCTCGGCGAGGATGCCGTAGGCGACCTGGTACCCGGGGTTGTAGGGCTTGTCGTACTGCACGAGGCAGCGCGAGAACCCCGTGGCGTCGAGCACGATGGTGGCCGGGATGGAGACGCCGTCGTCGCAGATGAGGATGGAGGAGGCGTCGTAGTGGACGGCCTTGGCGACCTTGGCCTGGTGGAAGAGGACGCCGTTGGCGACGCAGCGGTCCATCATGGCGGACTTGAGCTCGCGGCGCGCGACGCGGGCGTAGGGGCGGTCGAGCGACTTGGCGCGGCCGTCGTCGATGAAGACGGAGGCCGACGGCCAGACGGTGTCGAGGCAGTGGGAGAGGCCCATGGCCTCGAACTCGTCCACCCACACGCCGTAGTTGTTGGGCCACACGAGCGCCGGGGACGGGTCGACGGCGCACACCGACAGGCCGGCCTCCGCCACGCGCTGCGCCACGGCGAGGCCCGCGGGCCCGCCGCCCACCACGGCGAGGTCCACGGGGCGGGCGCGCGACGGGTCGTAGCGGGGCAGGTCGAGGGACAGCAGCTCCGGCCGCGTGGGCGGGGCCAGCGACCGCAGCGCCGCGGCCGACGCCGGCCCGGCCGACGTCCCCGCCGCGGCGCGGCAGAGGGCGGGCGCGCGCGCCGCGGGCGGCGGCGGCTTGCAGGGGTGGTGGTGGGTGCGGAGGAGGAGGGCGGCGGCGGCCATGGGGCGGTGGGAGGTGGGGAATTCGGGCGCGGTGGAGCCGGGCAATCCTGAGCCTGAGGTGGTGGTGATAAGCTGCCGGCTCATTTGAGTGGGGGAACCACTGGCGAATGTGGCATTCTTCACCTCGAGCACCTCAAATGTTAGCATTTTGCAAAGAAGACTGGCAAGTTCAACCAATTTTTTTTCGCTCCTTTTGGGTTAGGAAAAGTGCGAGAAGTAGAGTCACTGACACGTGAGTCCAGTCCGGATTAGTAGAGTGAGCATGTATCTATTTGAAGAGAGAGTGTTGGACAATTATGTTGATTTTATCGTATGTTTGAAGGATTAATGTCACACCCGGTTTTAAGGACAAAACCGAATGCATAACTATATGTATGCCAGGATCAAATTTCATACATATAGAGACATCATAAGTGAATAATCAGTACAGTATCACAAAAAAGAAAAACTAAAACAATTAAAAGACTATCAGAGTTTACAGCTTATCCTGGAAACGGAGACTCCAAACTTCACAGGCAATCGACTGGGGGTTGCGTACGCCTAGAACTCAGCATCATCTTCAAAATACTTCTCACATCTTCTTCTTCTGAGCAGCAGTAAGCAAGGGTGAGTACACTTATGGTTGGTACTCAGCAAGGCCACAAGAAATAACCAGAATGTGATTTATATCCATCTTTAAGTTTATTAATCATGTGAGGGTCCAAGCCGCTCTTGACCGTGAGCACGGCTAACCGGTTAGTTTTAACTCTGCAGAGGTTGTACACTTTCACCACAATTCGCGTAAAAGTTCCGAAGAACTTTGAACCCAACCACGCATATGTGCTGATCAGGCACAATACCACACTTCCGAGGTGTGATTGCATAGGGACGCTACGAGGCCTTTACAAAGAATTCCTATATGTATGTGTTGGTCCCTGCCGTGCGGTCCCTCAGAAGACGCAGCTTCCTTCACCCGCTCCACAACACAAACTCATAACCACTAAGCGGAACAACCCCAACACAACATATAGTTCATCTAATTACTTAGCCAAGACCAGAGCCCATTAGTATTGTGGTTGTACTGTTTTCTTGGGTGGTTCTCCATGTTCCAATTAAATCATCAATATACTCTTGTAAATAAAGCATAGATAGAAGTATGGTTAGGGTCACTTGCCTTTCTCCAACGAAAAGCTACTCTTACTGCTCTTCAGCTTTTGCTTGCATGGAAAACTTGACCTTCAAACTTCGAACATCGATACTTCTACTCGGAGCAATCAACGAGCAACCATACAAAGCAAACAAAAAGATACAACTAAGAACAATACACCAAACAAGATAAAAGCTTTGAAAGAACGCACTAAAGGATAGGGCTCGTTGCTATGGTTACGAGAGCGCAAGAAACGCAGAAAACGGAACTAAAACGGCGATTCTTCAGAATATACGGTGCTTCAGAGATCTAGTCGCGATTAACTAAAGAGTTAAGAGCTAGCGGAAAGATTTGCAAGACACAGAAAACTGTGCTCACAGAGGATAACAAGGTCACAAAGCTATCGCACACGTTGCAAGGATCACGTGAGCGCAAGAATCGATAAAAAATGGAGCTAAAACGAAGAAGATATGGCTAAAACAAGATTCTAGGGACTTGTTTGCAATAGATTTAAACTTTCAGGGGCTAGCTCTAAAGAAACTAGGGACTAAAACGAGATTTAACCTAAGATACAGGGGCTAGCTTGCAAAACAACGCACTAAGGATGGCGGGTTCTATTTTGGAAAAGCTCAGGGTGTTTTCCGTAAAGATTTGGACTAAAACAGAAATAGTTTTGAACTGCGATGCACGGAGGGTTGATTTTGGAAAAACGGAGGGGTTTATTTGCAAAAATGACCACGGTTGAACGGTATTTGGTTTAGTTGACTCGGGTCATATTAGATCTGGGCCGCTGGATCTAAATCGGACGGCGGGAGTGGATTGGGGTGGGCTAGCGGCGGCGCAGAGCTAGAGCGGGCGGAGCGGAGCTCGCGGCGGCGCATGGCGGATGGCGGCGACGGCGAACAAGACCGAGCGGAGCAGAGCGAGAGAGAGAGGGAAGAAAAGACGGAGGAAGTTGCTCACCGGAGAAGAAGGAAATCGTCGGAGTCGAGGAAGAAGGCACGGGGTCGACGGCGAAATGGCGACGACTCACGAGAAGGAAGACACCACGACGAAGAGGACAACGAGCTGAGAACTGGGGTGGCGTCGGATTTCACCGGAGATGCACGGATGCGGAGGATGGTGGGATTCTGGGGAAAAGATTATTTTAGGGATTCCCAAACAAGGAGCCTCCCTACGGGTAGTCTATATTTTTGTGTGGAATTGCCATGAGAGGTTGGTTTAATATATAGAGAGAAAAGTCTCGCCATCCCACATCAACTAGCAATGTGGTACTAAACCTCCCTCCCATGCTAATGGGCTTTACGTGCCTTTAGCCCATTAGGGAACACATGAATGGGCCCTTGAGGTCCATTAGGGATTTATGCACTTTTGATAGACTTAGCCCATTTAAAATTTCGGAATTAATTATTTTCGAAATTAAAATAATTCTAGAAAAATCTAGAATTCATATTTAAAGTCCGAAAAATATTCCAAATGGCCCGAAAATTCTAGGAAAAATCCTAGAAATATATTGGGACCTAACGAGCTCAAATAAAATATTTGGAGCTCATGAGAAGATTTGGAAGAGCCTCTAAAAATTAGAGTTTGCTCTAGGGAAAATGGGAAAAGAATCCAGAAAAATCCGGAAAATTCCCGGGAAGAATTTTTGATGATAGAACACGTTTTGAAAGGTTGTTACACTCAACAACACTATGCATGTGACATGAATGCATCACCAGAAGAACAACATCATTTAATTTGAAAAACAACCAATATTTATTTTCTTTTACACTAAATTCTCTGTGAAGAAAATTAAATGTTGAGAAAATTTTAAAATTTTGAGAAAATTGTTGTTTTATTTTTAATTTTAATCACATCCTGAAATTCAAAAATTTCAGGGTGTGACAGAACTACCCCCCTTAAAAGGAATCTCGTCCCGAGATTCACAAAGCTAGCAAGAGACAAAGGTTTAGGTGGGTAGCATCCAACACACATTAACTGTCTTCCTGGTCTTTCATCCTTACAATGTCTCCTCAAACATAATCCTGGATTCATGGTAACTCACAAATCACTTTATGGATACTCAGTCTAACTCCATTTGTAACTACCCATTCTTTTCTCGACTTCGTTGACCCATCTGTCGAAGAGGTTCCTTCGCACCTTGATAAAGTGATTTGAATAGAGCTTGATTGCTTCTTTCTGGCTTGAGTATATGGTATCACTTCTCAAGTCCACAAACACATCTCATAACATTCAAGTAAAGTGACGAAGATAAGCCAACCATATAGTTCAGATCTTTTCATACATCCTCAGGCAGCCACTGCGTTGTAGAAACATGATTTTCTTGGTTTAGTATCTTGGCGACTCGTGGTGGCATGAGAATTGGAGACTGACGACATTCTCATTTGGCAGAGATATCCTGATCATCCGTCTTGGCAAGGGGATCAACTGATGATGTCTGACCGAGTGTATGGCTATTGGAGCTTCGGTTCTTGGGTTGATCATCATCATCCTTTTCACCAACTCTTGGTGGTCGCAACTTAAATAAATCAAGGTAGAGGGGGGAAAGACATGGGGGTAACAAAAAGGGAAAGAGAGCATTCTTGTCTTCAGTTTCTTTCATTTGTTGATCATTGTAGACTAGTGTTGCCATGAACTTCTTTCTTGACATCCTTTAAATGATTAGGTAGAAAGATAGAAGATAACAAGGAGGTGGGAGGTACATAAGAACCCATCTAGGCAACCGATGTTATTGTAGGTAGAAGACCCACAATACACCGACAATCATTACAAAGAAACGAAACAGACAAGGTCATAAAGACAACATCATCATGCAAACACTGAATTCCACCAGTCAATATAGTCAAAACGATGCTAAACGTTGTTAATAGAGTTAGAAGGGGTACTCCTAAACTTGATTATATCTTCCAGCTTCATCATGGATGACACGTGCCTCCTTCAACTTGTCCAGCGTTGGCTTCACCATCGTGATTGCAGTAGTAGTGATAGTGTCACCATGTGGCTCAAGCTTGATTCTTTGGTAGTGCTTTGAATTTTCCATCCAACATGAGCAGGAAGGTGAGCAGGTGGTATTATTTCCAATTCAACTCGACTCCTTATGATGAACTAGCAGCTCTATTCTTAAGATGACTTGGATCTCAGATGACTTGGACAGGCATTAGTATACATGGCGCGGTTCATCTAAGTATTTTTGAATCAGAAGAGGTACTTTGGAATCAGAAATTAAAGGATGATTCCAGAGCGGTATTTATTTGGAAAGAAAGGAGAGGCACTAAGCACATTGTGAATAAAGTAAAGGAAAGATAGATCCAAAAAGGTAAGTAAAAAAATTCAAGGAGCCCCTTTCACCAGCACATCAAAAATAGGTGAGCTGGATGAAATTGGAAAATCATACATCAAGATGGAGGTATGATCAAAATCAAGAATTGATACAGGAAAATAAATAGACAAGGATTGAAGATCTAACATTTGCAAAATAATGACATGCAAATAAAAAGAGAGTCGGGTGAGGAAGGTGAGTTATCAATGCTGATTAAGGGAAGATAATAGTTAAGGAGAGAGAATATTCAATGGAGGGGGTCAAAGAACAAGTAGGAATAGATTTGATATCAAAAGAAACCTTAGAACACGGCCATTGCTATCTAGGCTTACGTCCTACAGTCGATACAGCTCTGATACCACTTCTGTCACACCCGGTTTTAAGGACAAAACCGAATGCATAACTATATGTATGCCAGGATCAAGTTTCATACATATAGAGACATCATAAGTGAATAATCAGTACAGTATCACAAAAAAGAAAAACTAAAACAATTAAAAGACTATCAGAGTTTACAGCTTATCCTGGAAACGGAGACTCCAAACTTCACAGGCAATCGACTGGGGGTTGCGTACGCCTAGAACTCAGCATCATCTTCAAAATACTTCTCACACCTTCTTCTTCTGAGCAGCAGTAAGCAAGGGTGAGTACACTTATGGTTGGTACTCAGCAAGGCCACAAGAAATAACCAGAATGTGATTTATATCCATCTTTAAGTTTATTAATCATGTGAGGGTCCAAGCCGCTCTTGACCGTGAGCACGGCTAACCGGTTAGTTTTAACTCTGCAGAGGTTGTACACTTTCACCACAATTCGCGTAAAAGTTCCGAAGAACTTTGAACCCAACCACGCATATGTGCTGATCAGGCACAATACCACACTTCCGAGGTGTGATTGCATAGGGACGCTACGAGGCCTTTACAAAGAATTCCTATATGTATATGTTGGTCCCTGCCGTGCGGTCCCTCAGAAGACGCAGCTTCCTTCACCCGCTCCACAACACAAACTCATAACCACCAAGCGGAACAACCCCAACACAACATATAGTTCATCTAATTACTTAGCCAAGACCAGAGCCCATTAGTATTGTGGTTGTACTGTTTTCTTGGGTGGTTCTCCATGTTCCAATTAAATCATCAATATACTCTTGTAAATAAAGCATAGATAGAAGTATGGTTAGGGTCACTTGCCTTTCTCCAACGAAAAGCTACTCTTACTGCTCTTCAGCTTTTGCTTGCATGGAAAACTTGACCTTCAAACTTCGAACATCGATACTTCTACTCGGAGCAATCAACGAGCAACCATACAAAGCAAACAAAAAGATACAACTAAGAACAATACACCAAACAAGATAAAAGCTTTGAAAGAACGCACTAAAGGATAGGGCTCGTTGCTATGGTTACGAGAGCGCAAGAAACGCAGAAAACGGAACTAAAACGGCGATTCTTCAGAATATACGGTGCTTCAGAGATCTAGTCGCGATTAACTAAAGAGTTAAGAGCTAGCGGAAAGATTTGCAAGACACAGAAAACTGTGCTCACAGAGGATAACAAGGTCACAAAGCTATCGCACACGTTGCAAGGATCACGTGAGCGCAAGAATCGATAAAAAATGGAGCTAAAACGAAGAAGATATGGCTAAAACAAGATTCTAGGGACTTGTTTGCAATAGATTTAAACTTTCAGGGGCTAGCTCTAAAGAAACTAGGGACTAAAACGAGATTTAACCTAAGATACAGGGGCTAGCTTGCAAAACAACGCACTAAGGATGGCGGGTTCTATTTTGGAAAAGCTCAGGGTGTTTTCCGTAAAGATTTGGACTAAAACAGAAATAGTTTTGAACTGCGATGCACGGAGGGTTGATTTTGGAAAAACGGAGGGGTTTATTTGCAAAAATGACCACGGTTGAACGGTATTTGGTTTAGTTGACTCGGGTCATATTAGATCTGGGCCGCTGGATCTAAATCGGACGGCGGGAGTGGATTGGGGTGGGCTAGCGGCGGCGCAGAGCTAGAGCGGGCGGAGCGGAGCTCGCGGCGGCGCATGGCGGATGGCGGCGACGGCGAACAAGACCGAGCGGAGCAGAGCGAGAGAGAGAGGGAAGAAAAGACGGAGGAAGTTGCTCACCGGAGAAGAAGGAAATCGTCGGAGTCGAGGAAGAAGGCACGGGGTCGACGGCGAAATGGCGACGACTCACGAGAAGGAAGACACCACGACGAAGAGGACAACGAGCTGAGAACTGGGGTGGCGTCGGATTTCACCGGAGATGCACGGATGCGGAGGATGGTGGGATTCTGGGGAAAAGATTATTTTAGGGATTCCCAAACAAGGAGCCTCCCTACGGGTAGTCTATATTTTTGTGTGGAATTGCCATGAGAGGTTGGTTTAATATATAGAGAGAAAAGTCTCGCCATCCCACATCAACTAGCAATGTGGTACTAAACCTCCCTCCCATGCTAATGGGCTTTACGTGCCTTTAGCCCATTAGGGAACACATGAATGGGCCCTTGAGGTCCATTAGGGATTTATGCACTTTTGATAGACTTAGCCCATTTAAAATTTCGGAATTAATTATTTTCGAAATTAAAATAATTCTAGAAAAATCTAGAATTCATATTTAAAGTCCGAAAAATATTCCAAATGGCCCGAAAATTCTAGGAAAAATCCTAGAAATATATTGGGACCTAACGAGCTCAAATAAAATATTTGGAGCTCATGAGAAGATTTGGAAGAGCCTCTAAAAATTAGAGTTTGCTCTAGGGAAAATGAGAAAAGAATCCAGAAAAATCCGGAAAATTCCCGGGAAGAATTTTTGATGATAGAACACGTTTTGAAAGGTTGTTACACTCAACAACACTATGCATGTGACATGAATGCATCACCAGAAGAACAACATCATTTAATTTGAAAAACAACCAATATTTATTTTCTTTTACACTAAATTCTCTGTGAAGAAAATTAAATGTTGAGAAAATTTTAAAATTTTGAGAAAATTGTTGTTTTATTTTTAATTTTAATCACATCCTGAAATTCAAAAATTTCAGGGTGTGACAATTAAGTTCATAGTAGCGTTGATTGCTAGTTCAGATGGGTTTTGTTAGCAATCGATCAACAAGTATAATGTGGCGGACGTGAAGGATAGTGAAAAATGGTGGCTTAGAATGTCTTTTTTTCTAGGGTTTTAATTTTTAATTTTATTTTTGGATAAATATCTCAATCCAAGACGCATCACGTTATAGCCGATCAAAATCAATCATTCTAGGTAGATCCTGCGCCTAATTGGCCTGGGACACGATACAAGGAAAGAGGAAGGGTATGCTTGCGAAAACGTTGCTGCTGATTCCACCCGGTAGATCCTGCGCCGGCCTCTTGAGGTAGGAGACAACAGGTGGAGGGAAGACATGGGTTCCGCAGCCACCACGAGCACAGCGTCGAAGGATACCCCCACTACCTGTCACTTTTTTTTTCGAGAATACTACCTGTCACTTTTCAAACCGTCCAAATTGGTAGCAACTAGCAAGGTGGCCCGCGCTAATAGCGCGGGTAGCTAGTTTTTTATTTAATTCTTTAAAAATATTTACATTGACAGAAGAGATGTATTTTGTAATTTATTTACCTCTCATTCGCACTTGTTGAATATTATACTACTTGCAGCTTTCTATGCATAGGAGTTCATATCAATCATCACTTTTTATGTTGCTTTATTCCATATTATAGTTGCATATTTTAGTACTTAAACTTGCAAAATCTAAATTTGAGGATTGAATTCAATTTTGGATCACCTTGAATACGGAGCAAATTGTACATAATTATATTCATATATTTTTTTTTATAATTATGAAATACATTTATATGTATTTGATAGTTATGTTTGCCAACAATCTGTAACTTAGAAGTTGGAGTTCGATTTGTATCTTGCAATATTTTGATTAATATTTAGCGAAAATATATCTAGTGTAGTTGTTAGAGCACTTAAGTAGCATCTAGCAGATCTAGACCTGACTCATCATCGGAGCGAAATAAAAATGATCATGGATTAGACAAAAAAAAGTTATGTTAAAAAATAAGTTGAGGCCTCCTGCTGGCTTTGGTAAATAAATATTATGCAAAACTTATATATATGTGTGCTATGTTAATGCATATATGTTTTAAATTTTTTATTTAACCGAACCTATTATTATTTTTCCCACTTTGGTTACTGCACAATTTATTTGTTTTTAGCCCATATGACTGCATATATTAGTCTACTTTAGAGTTTTGTCATCTCGGTGATAGATAGTTCCATATATATCTTTGTTGTTGTTTCTAACTCTTTTCTTTATTTTTCATTTTCTCTAGCAATTTTTATTGATTTCTCTGTCTTCTATTTTGTTCCTCAGTATATTTGAAATCGATTAGTGTGTATCGCATCCGATGCATCTAATGGAGAAGTTTCCTGTTTAGTATTGTGCCTCGGAGTTTTTTTTTCTGAGCGAAGAGGAGCATCGACAACGTACATTTGTTTGAATCATTTGATTTTGTACTGTAGGCAATCGACTTTGAGATAGATTAGCAGGGCTTCAGGCCTGTATCTGTGGCTAAAATAATTTCAGTTGTGGCTTCTTTGATGTAGCAACTTTTTTATGGATATAGAGCTGTTTTGAAAACCGTTCGGTAGAACCGCTTCTTCTATTTTTTCATGAATATATGAAAGATGTCAAATGTCCAACAGGACATGGCTATAATTTAATATTTTTCTCATTCTAATGATATTATTTATAGACTAAACTAATAAATTCACTTTTGTCCTTTTCTTTTGCCCTCATTTTCTCATTTTTCCTGCCTTCTTTTTCTATTCTCCTTTTTCTACTTTCCTTACCCATTCAATCTTGGTGCTTCTTTATCTTTTTATCTTCTCTTTCTCTATACTTCTTTAGAGGTATCGATCACATTTGTGTTCCATGCCTAGTGTGTACTTATAGAAGATTAGATGGGGATAATAATGTTAATAATTATCTATGCTATTTGATTCCTCACATGACTAACTCTCTGATTTTTCCCATACATCTATTTATTAACTTTATTTGCCATGAAACTCAAACTTGGATTTTTATTATTGCATTTGATACTATTTATTTAGCTATTTTTCTTCTTAATATGATTCATAATCACTACACATATCAACAATAATTTTTTTTATTCTAGTTCTTGCATTTATCTATTTATTAATCATATTTGATGCCAATTTTTTTATACTTTTAATTTTTAATTTAGCTATTTGGCTAATAATAATTTTTTGTCGTGTGCCAATGCTAATTTTTTTAATTTTTTAATTCCGAATTTGCTTATTTAGTAATTGTATTCAACATGGACTCTTTGGTTAAGTCCTAATTTCCTTATTTTTTAATTCCAAATTAAGCTATATTTACTAATCGTATTTGGTATGGACTCTTTGTCATGTTTTTTTTTTAAATTCGAAATTAGCTATTTATTAATCGTATTTGACATCTCATCGCGTTTCTTTACTCCATCATCATCACGAAATCGTCCGTCCATCCATCTTCGACATCCCTTCACGTCGGGGCAGTGCCACGACACCGGGGGCACATCGCGTCGGAGGCTCCCTCTGCCAGCCTGTTGCCTGCGACCACCGTGCTGCTAGCTACCAGT
Source organism: Panicum virgatum (assembly GCF_016808335.1). Taxonomy (NCBI): domain Eukaryota; kingdom Viridiplantae; phylum Streptophyta; class Magnoliopsida; order Poales; family Poaceae; genus Panicum; species Panicum virgatum. The sequence goes on from NC_053145.1 coordinate 7,280,819, forward strand.
AGTTGCTAGGAATTCAAGTCAACATTATATCTTTGCAAAGAGGTATTAACAGTCCAGATTAATTCTAAAACATATGTTTTTCCATCAAGCTCACGTATTACCCATGCCCCCCTCTTCTTCAATCGTCCAGAACGCATAATCCGTTTGCAAAACTTTTAACAGGTACTAACAATATGACATACTAAAAAATTAGTCAACTGACAACAGTTGGACAGTCATCACATATCAACAATAATTTTTTTATTCTAGTTCTCGCATTTATCTATTTATTAATCATATTTGATGCCAAATTTTTTTATACTTTTAATTTTTAATTTAGCTATTTGGATAATAATAATTTTTTTGTCGTGTGCCAATGCTAATTTTTTTAATTTTATAATTCCGAATTTGCTTATTTAGTAATTGTATTCAACATGGACTCTTTGGTTAAGTCCTAATTTCTTTATTTTTTTAATTCCAAATTAAGCTATATTTCCTAATCGTATTTGGTATGGACTCTTTGTCATGTCTTTTTTTTAAATTTTTTAATTTTTATCTAGTGGTAATGCTATTTTTTAATTTGATAATTCAGAATTTTCCTATTTAGTAATTGTATTCAACATGGACTCTTTGATTAAGCCCTAATTTCCTTATTTTTTTAATTCCGAATTAAACTATTTACTAATAGTATTCAGCATGAACTCTTTGCCATGTCTTAATTTTCCTTAATTTTTTAAATCTGAAATTAGCTATTTATTAATCGTATTTGATATGAACTCTTGAGTATTCAACACAGACTCTTTGGTCAAGTCCTAATTTCCTTATTTTTTTAATTCCAAATTAAGCTATATTTACTAATCGTATTTGGTATGGACTCTTTGTATTCAACATGGACTCTTTGTATTCAACATGGACTCTTTGATTAAGCCCTAATTTCCTTATTTTTTTAATTCCAAATTAAACTATGTACTAATAGTATTCAGCATGGACTCTTTGCCATGTCTTAATTTTCCTTAATTTTTTAAATCCGAAATTAGCTATTTATTAATCGTATTTGATATGAACTTTTGAGTTATTTTGAACCGTTAGATCTTCATAAAATCCAACGGTGCAAATTCTTCTATTTTTTAGATTAATGTGGGAATTTCTAGACCCTCTCGGCGAACGTGGTGACTTCTTTTAACACTCCTTTAATAATATAATAGATACCAAGGCTCCCATCCATTGTTGTGCTTAGTTCCAAAATTTCTCTCTCCAAACTTCACTCTTTACCTATCATATCAAATCTTTTGCCTCATGCATGAAGCATTAAATGTAGATAAATAAAAAAAATTAATTGCATAGTTTTGATGTACACGACGAGACGAATCTTTTGAGCATAGTTAGGTCGTGGTACGACAATAATTACCACAAACAAACGAAAAGTGCTACAGTGTGCTACAGTGTCATTTTTTTTACCACTATTTTAGGGATCTAAACACAACCTTAATGTTTATCCAGGCCTTTGACAGGGAGATCTGACTGGGCTTATGTGAGGTCATTATGAAAGGTTGTCAGTAGCATGGACGGCCAATAAAGAATTTCTAGTTATTATTATGCCCCGAGAGGGTGTATTTGCCACTTTTGTTACAGTTCTTTTCCCTGTTAAATAGTGAACTATACCTCGACTGCTTCCAGTATTCCAGTCGGTGATGGGCTCACGTCAGAACCCACAAGTCAGTACTCAGTACACACATACAAAAGAGGAGAGCCGAAGAGAACACTGGTCAGTCAGACTGCATGTTTTCAGACAAAATGGCCCCAACGTACAGCTGCTTGCATACTGCTAGTATATATCGTTACCAATAAGGATCTAAATTCTAAACCTAAGCAAAAGGAAAAGAAGAGTTGCACAGGCAGTATGTATATATCACTACTGAAGATCCAAACCTAAATAAAAGCTACAGAAAAAAGAAAAGAACTGAAGAAGATCCTATTTAGTAGAAACATTCAGAGACGGGCTTGGCTTAGTACTGAAAGAAAGGCACATTGCGAGCTGGTTGTTCTAGTTGTGCGTGGGCGGGTGCCTGTGGACAGAGTGGTAGTCGGCGGTGAAGGGCATTCGGCCGCCGAAATGAACCTGCGACGTCGAGGAGACAGGGATCCTCCTGGTCCTGAAGCGGCGGTGGCTCCTCACCACCGCCGCCTCACCGTTCCTCCTCCCGATCACATCTTCCCCACCGCTCGCCGCCGGCTCCGGCGCATTTCCTAAGGCGTTCACGGCTCCGGCACGTCCTCTCCCTTCGTCTTCGCGGCTCACCGCCGTTAGCATCTCTGAAAAAAAAGTTGCATCAGTGATCAGACACAACGCCACAACGGTAGCAGGTACCAAGAATCATTTGATCGATCTTCATTCAGATCACACGCAAAAACAAAGCTGTCTGAACTGGCAAAGCACCCTGAAATGAGTATGGAGGCCGGCGTTTACCTCCGCGTGCGGTGGCGACGACGACGGCGGGGCCGACCGCGGCCAGCAGGACGCCGACGAGCAGGAGCATCATCAGGCCGGCGCAGCCCAACCGCCGCATAACTACCCTAACTGTAACTGTAACTACGTACCAACCTCTTCCTCTGAATATGACTGATGACACTGGCTAGCTAGCTGCACGAATCTGAGCTCTGAACAACGGAAGCGAGCGAGCGAGAGGGAGGTCGATCAGGAGCGGAGAGGCATGCGGAGACGGCTTTAAAAAGGGGGGACTGAGCACGGACGCCATTGGTCAAAGCTTCGGGTTCCTCCATGCATCATGGTGTGCGCCTGTAATTTTAAACCCTTTGCTCGCCAGTTGGTCATTGGCCCGATGGTAAGTCTGTCCCTTGTCGCTTGTCATTTGGCAAGCTGCGTCTTCCGATGGCCGGGTTCAGAGTTGTAAAAGAGCCCCGAGGACGAAGATCCTGATGCCGTGGGGGGCCAGCGCAGCTCGCGTGCACTTTCAGCTGTGAGCGCCGCCGTCGCCGGGTTCTGAAAGGGAACCCGTGGGTTCGAGTTCGACTGCGCGAGGCGAGGGGAGGGCGGTCGGCGCGAGGACGCGGTGGTGGTGTTCGGCCGGGAGAGGGACACGCGGGCGTGGCTGCCCGCGCCAATCATGGCGGCATGATTCCGGAAGCACGAGCACGCCGCGACCGCGAGCGCGAGATGGGCGACGTGGTGCCGTGCCTCTTCCTGGCCGTGCAAGTGCGCCCAGTGGTCTTCCCCGGCCGTGCATAGGCGGCGCCGGAGGCCCGCAGCAGCACGTGCACGTTCGCCTCGTGTTGCCAATCACTTGTACCCGTAACACGTACGATAGCACTGACAGTAGCATGATGTGATTGTGTACACAATCAAAGATCTTCCTTTGATCGATTAATTGGCAACAGGGGAGCATGGTTTTGTCCTTGATAACGACGGACAGATGGTCCGGGACGGACGGCCTTCAACTGGCCGCAGGAGGGAACAGGGGACGACAGAGGTACGTGCTAGGAGTTCCACTTCCACGAGTAGTCGAGTACATGCTGCTGCTGCAGCACTTGGGTGCGACGGTGCGTTAATGCCTAGTCGTACTCTACTTGCTTAACTACTTGCAGAACCGATAGTTTGTACGCCATTCCATTTCAAATTATAGATCGTTTTGATATTTCTAGGTGCATAATGTTTGCTACCTACCCGGATAGAAGACAGAGGTTAGGAAGACGCCGTGCGTGCAGTCCACGGGAGCACAGAGTCGTCCAGCAGCACAGCAACGGCACGTGCCCGCCGCGCCACAGCGGCGCGGCCACCGACGACCCGGGGAGGAGGCAGCGGGCGGGCCAGGCGGTGAGTCGGCTGGCGCCGGCCGGCCGGCCGGCGGGCACCGCGCCCGACGTCCTACACGGACTACACGAACAGTCCGGCAGCCCGGGCGGCGGCTGGCGCTCGCGCACTCGCACGCCGCGCCCGCCCCCAACCCCGAGCGGGAATCGTGAGGCGCGGGCGGGACCGCCGCAACTCGAACGTGCCTTGCCCGGGAGGGAGTGCGCGTGCGTGCGTGTTCGCCCTTGGTTCAACCAACGCGCTGGGGGGACACGAGGGCGCGCGCGGCGATCCAAAAGTCCGTCCGGTTTCCTCCCTCCCGGGCCCCACGTCCTCGCCGTCGGTCGCCGCGCCCACACCTGGTGGCGGTGGCCGCCGGGCAAGAAGCGTCGACAAAGCCCACGGCCTGCAAAAGACCAGCCTTACCAGGATCCTCCGCAAGAACCAACCAGCGAGTGGAAAACATATGGGATTTTTGGGACCTGACAACCAGGGTCGTCACATCACTTGGCAGTGGACGCCTCACTTATCAACAAATTATTATTTCACCTTAAAGAAAAGAAAGAACAATCCAACGGAAACAATACAAGCCCCCATTGTATGCAAAAAACACAGGCGCACGCACACCTCCCGCTACAGCCCAAACCAATCACCCAATTGAATAAGTTACACGACGGGAAAATACATACAGACGCTCCCAAGACTACCCTTTTTTTCCTCTCTGTCGCTATCCGCCCCCCTCCCCTCCCTACCTCCTCCCATCAGCTCCCGGAAGTTGCTGTCACCTTGAAACAATCGATATTGCACAGCCTCACCGACTTCATCATGCCCCCAAACCTGTTTTACACACACACAAACACCAGTTCATCACAACAGTCAAGAAACAAAGGAAATGTATTTCGTGCGACATAGGTTTGTACAGCATGCTATGCAAAGGATATTTTGGAATGCTTGCAAGGTGAGGCGTACCGGTCGATGCTTTTCCTCGGCCGATCAGGCTGGTCGACACTGACCCGGGGCTTCTCGGGGTGGTCCACGCTCTTCCTGCCCTTGTCCCGCCGATCCGTGCTGCCCCTTGCCTTCTCCCGCCGATCCGTGCTGTGTCTCTGATCTACGCTCGGCCTCGCCTTGTCCCGGCAGTCTATGCTTTTCCTCGAATCATCCGCTGCGCATTCGGGCTCCGTCGGGGCACGGTCCGACGGGCCCGAGGCCTCCGTAGACTCGTCGATCGGAGGCGGGGGCGGTGATTTCTCGATGGCCCCCACAAATTTCTTCAGGTGCTTGATGTACTCCGGGTACAGTTCAAGGTTACAGTGGTTTCCGCCTTTGATCCATAGCGGCTCGTACTTCACCTTAGCAAGTTCCCACAGAGCCCTCCCGTGGGAACAGTCAACAACCTCATCCGCTGTACCCTGAGACAAGATATTGTATTAAAACCACCGAGCATGTGCATAGTTTTCCTACATCTTGACTGGAATGAACAGGTTGTACATCATAAGGAAATTCTAGCAAAACTACTTCAATAGATGACTACTGAAATAACAAACCATTAATAGTCATAATAAAGGCCTAGGTTTCCATGTTTACAGCCATAATACAATGAACAGGCTGCGCACTGGAAATTTTAGCCTGCTACCTACAACGATAATTGTCCCAGGTACAGGACACTATCTTTTTAGCTCACCAAACCTAGAAACTTTTTATCTGCATTATTAAGTCTTTGAGCCAAGAAGTAGCATTGATAGTCCTATATTTCATTGCATGAGGACAGTGGCAAGCAAGCATACATTTATGGGTTGCAATTCATTAACAAAAATAACCATGAGGGGTCACAGTGTAACAATTCTATTCCTCTTATAAAGGCTCGGTTGGATCTTTATGAACAGATCTTTGCTTGCGGAGGGACAGTTATGGGGTTATTTAAGTAGAGGATAATGTATTATCCTATAAATTTTGGTGTCAACAAATACATATTAATGAAGTGTTTTCAGAAGCTAGTAAATGTAAGTATGTAACAAGTTCTGATGCAAGTTTTTTAAAATAGGTCTTAAAAAAAGATCACCTAACACCAAGACCAGAAATTTAGGTTCCAAAATAAACAAGTGGGGCCTGTTTGGATAGAATTCTTACTAGAAGCCCCTGGACCTATATCATTCAAATACTGCATAGTCCACAGCTTGCCAATAAATTAACCACTAGATATTTCTAATGATGGCACTTGATTGTCACTCTTTTCTGAGAAGCCTAATCGCCATAATCATATGCATGCGTTAAAAAAATCAAGAAAGAGTAAAAACATGTATGTCCTTGAAAGTACAGTCCAACTCTATATGACAAGGAATTGCTGTAAGAGTAAGACTGAAGAATACTCACATGTATCACTAGCACAGGACACCTGACTAATGGAATTTTGTCGATATTCTGCAAATACAAATTAAATTTAGATTGATTAAGTGATAAATAAGATTCAAAACAAGTCTAAATTAGTTACCTTGTATATGTCAAACCAGTATGTATGTTTTACAGGATACATCACTCTTAAGCCAGACAAAATCGGGCTATGCAGGACAACTGCTCTCAAACGAGTTAATCGGGATGCTAAATCCAAAGTAGGACCACTGCCCACCGATTGGCCATAAAGAATGATATTATCCTCAGAAGCTCCATAGGTTTCTATGAGGCATCTGTATACAGCTTCTATATCAGCATAAGTGTTCTGCTCACTAGGCTGCAGTATTAGGAAGAACATAAAGGATTAACATCATGCACATCAAGATCAAGTTAGAACCATAAAGGTGTGTACCTTCCCAGAGGATTGCCCATAACCAGAATAGTCATAGCTGCAAACAAACAATAGGTGAGGTATTAATATTTCATCCAAATAGGCTCGAAAAGAAGTTCATCCCGTGGTTTCCAAAACATAAGGCGCCAATAACAAAGAATGACACTTAACTACGTAAAATTGGCAACATAGAATCACTTCAATTCTGCATAGCCTAGTGTTATCCAACCATTAATGGTATGACACTTAAGAAGCTATGCATGAACACATTTCCCTGTAAGAAATGCCGATCCTTTAATGCTGTCATTAATCAATATAAAATAATTCTACTTAGATCTGGGATGATAAAATAAAACTTTATAAAGGTCATGTTCATTTTTGTTTAAGATGCTTCTTTCAGAATCATAGCTAATCTTCAAAAAAAAACTTCATTTCATGAAAAATTAAACCTCACAGCAGATAGCATCTAAATAAGTTCATGCAAAGACATTTCAGTTTGCTGAATTGCACTTAGCGAAGGCCCTTATTAGTGTCCCAGGCTAGCAACAAAAGCCCTACGGACCATGTCAGCAACAGTCCTGATGTTGAACTTATATTACTCAGTCAGCACAAGCATCTAGTTTAAGTAACCACACAACATGATGTTCTGTTGCAAAAATTATGGGCATAGAGAGGACACAAGTAGGTTCAAAAGACAACAGTAACAAAAAGATGAAACAAAATGTTGATTGTATTAATAAACCAGATAATAAAGCAACAAAAAGCTTGAATTAAAGAAAAGGAGGACAAGGCAACAGACGATTCCTCCTAACCACAGAGTTTTATATTAGCTACAGCTGCTAGATTCACGGAATCAATCAATGGTTCACATCGGCAATCAACCACCAGACACCAATCATCAGGCACATTAGACAAAGATTGCTTTACTTGTTTGTTTTCCTCCCCTAAAACATGGACCTAAAGTAGAGTTGAATAAAAATTTAAAAACAATGGTTCCTCAACCTGAGCTATTTCACCAAAACAGAAGAATAAAACAAATGGGCTAAAAGCCAGAATCTTTAACAAAGTATGCTCAACATAAAGCGTGGAATGGTCCAACCAGAAAGATGTGCCATTTCTACTTAAAGAACAAAAATACTAAGATTTGTGTCTCCTACTTTCCACTTATGGAGAGTTACCAGTTATCAATAAGTAATTCAACTGCTTGAACATGTCCTCAGATAGCGCATGGCTGAAGATTTGCAAAACTATTCCTCAAATGGTACTTTTGACTAGCAATTTCACCATTGGAACTTTGCAAGCACTACCAGACAGAAAACTGCATGCATGTATGAATTAATTTCATACTACTATATGCACGTCATATCAGCATTGTAAAAAAATTACTTTGTTTGCACCGCACTCCACTGGCGAACCATTCTAAGTAAACCAGGAAAACACAGGTACAATTTATAACATCAAACAAATCAACAAAATTATGCGGAAAGAAAACCCCAAAAGTAAGCAAACAAACAAAACCAGGCTCCCAGCCACTACGCAGAGTCCAGTGAATCGCGAAATAACCTATGAGGCTATGACAATAAGATACTAAAAATCAAGATCACTGTGCTATCTAAGATTGAATAAATTCCATAGGTTTCAAGCACTCGCCTCAAGCAGATATGCCAGTGATCAACTCTTCCCCGGAAATCAGATGAGGCTCGTGCGGAAAAAATAGGAACTTCTACTAAAACTACAGAAAGCAAATCCAACAAGATAGAGCCCTATCCCAGCATTAGCACAGTTCATACTCAGTTGATGAATGCTTCGAGGCAATTGTAAGCTTGCATCAGTTAGTTAAGCTAGGAGGCAGCAACCCTACTGATCCGCCGAGTTCCAACATTATGCATACGAGCCTCATTCCTAACTTGAGACGAGATTGTAGCTCCGATCCAGAGACGCACGATCAGGAAGATCCAGGGCAACAACGGAATCCACCGTCCCAACAGCACATAATCGCATGGGCGGAAGCATCGCGTCCCAATCTGGCCAGACCAAGCCCAATCGGAATCAGGGGGAGAGCGCCGGAGCGGCGGGCGAGTGGCGTACCCCATGAGGTTGACGTTGAGGTGCGAGCTGAGCTCGACGAAGAGCTCGTACATCTGGCCGAGGTCGGCGGCGTTGCCGTGGGAGTAGAGCAGCGTGAGCTTGGCGCCCGCCTGGCGCACGTGCATCGCGACCACCTCCGTGCCCCGCTTGGTCCGCAGCCGCCGCGCCTCCACGTTGCCCCTCCGCGGCACGCCGGTGAGCTCCACCACCCTGCTGCCGCCTCCGCCTCCGCCTCCGCCTCCCTTCTCCTTCACCTCCTCCCCCTCCGCTGCCGCCGCCCCCGCCGCCGGCGCCGCGGCGGCGGCAGGGGGCGGCGGCGGTAGCTCCACCCCGTACGACGGCGGGTTCGGCGGGAAGAAGGCGAAGCGGGCCGCGACCGTCGAGGTGACGGCGCCCATCTAGGGTTAGGGTTTGCGGCCGGGCCGGAGGGCGGAGGGGCGCCGGGGGAGAGGGAGGGCGGAGCGCGTGGATGTTTTTCGGTTTCGCTTGGCGTCGTTGAATGGAAGGGAAAGAGAGAGAGACGGCGCTCTCCGCTGTAGAGAGAGAGTGTTCTCTCGCAATTGTGTGTGATCTTTGCTCCAGTTTTTTTTTTTGCAGGACAGGAGAGGCCCGGCAGTTTGAAGCAGAACGGGTCTCCAATTCAACAACCTCAGCAGAGCCAGAGCAGTTTAGGAAAAAAAAAAGAACGAAAATGACGTGCAAATGAGATTTGTAACATTTTGGAGCGAATTATAGTCTAAAGACCTTAGAGATGGTATATACATACACATACAATATCTACATGATAATTGTAACTGCATGAGAATTGTAACTGCTATTCGTTTAGATGAAAGGTGATCTTAATTTCATCTTTAGTATAACTTTAGTAATAGTGGACTCTATATAACTTCCCTTTTCGCCCCCTAGTATTTACTGATGGTTTTTGGTTGCTCGGTAGAGCACCTAACTTGTGTATTTGTGGGGATAACTCAACGAATGGTAAATGCACTTTGCACTGTTTTAACTATAATCATGGACATAAAAGCGTCAATCTTATAGTAACAATTCGATTTACGTGGGGTACATGGGTGTAAGGCATTCAGAGATTAATCCATATGAAATAATATGAAACCATTAGATTTAAGATGATTTTTTAATACATACTGAGTACAAAAAGGGAACATATGCTATGGAACATACATTATCTTAAGTCTTAATATTTGAGAAAACTATTTTTAGTACAATCATTTCAGTACAATGAAGTTGGTTTAAATATGTGAGATGTGAATTATCAAACCTCTAGTTACTCCAACATGCTTTGCTTCTTAAGTTGAACTTGAGCGCTGATCCATTGCTTATTTTATGAGCAATATATCCTTATGTGCCATCTGCCATAGTACCAATGCCTTTGTCTTTGGCATTATCGAAAGTATACCCGAATAAACAGCATCAGAAACCAAAGATGCCAACCAAAACAATGCCATGATGCTAGGCTAGCAAAGCTCAGAGAAACCTCAGAACAAAAAACTGAGTCGCTATAACACCTAAGCAAGTCCTAAACTAGTAGTACCACCATTAACACGTACAATCATTTCTCGACATCAGGAAAAAAGGGGACAAATCATGTCACATTTTGGAAAAGTCATTTATGTGACCATGCCCATCAGAAGAAAAGCCGACACCATCACGCAATATCCCAAAAGTCCAGGGACCAATGCTCAGCTGCAGCGAGCAACCCACAGCCTTGAGCTCGACGTCGACGCGCTGGATAATAAGCTGCAAGCCTAACCCAGCTTAGGTCATGCCCCACGATGACACGCCATTGTTCTGGACTCCACCCTCTGACAACCGGGCCACACTGAGCCCGGTCCCACCGCCCAGTTTCAGGGGCCGCTGGACCCGGGATCCAGCGTGTCATGTGCCGACGGCGCTGCCACGTTACATTAGTAGGCTAAGCCGATCGCTGTCACCTCGCTAATAATTTAACTTGTCGAGCGGGCAAGTGTCGCTTTTGGGAGAAGAGTCTCGCTCGCTGTGTGTCTGAAGGAACCTGCTTGTTTGAATAAGGCCATGTTTAAATCTTTACTCGTAAAAAAAAAAGTCACATCGAATATTGGTACATATGTATGGAGTACTAAATGAAGTCTATTTATAAATTTTTTTACATAGATGGACTGTAAATCGCGAGACGAATCTAATGAGCCTACTTAATCTATGATTTGCAACAGTGATGCTACAGTACCATCCGCTAATTATAGATTACCCATAGATTACTTAACATCATTAGATTCGTCTCACGATTTACAACTCATCTATGCAAAAAAATTTATAAATAGACTTCGTTTAGTACTTCAAATTAACAAAATTCCAACGCAAAATTTTTACACGTAAAGAACTAAACACGGCCTGAGCTCCTGCATCTACTGGTGACATTTGGGGCAGCGAACACGAGGTCAAAACGACGGGTTCCCCGGGGCAAATGGAGGTCAAACCTGCCTGTGCTGGAGGGCACCGAGACGTCTCGGTACGGGCCTTGATCCGATCTAGGCGAGAGATGACCAAATTTCACTCGAATTCATACGGTCTCCAAGAGATTCAAACGATAGAATCGAGTTCGTTGCACAACGGGTTTGATCGTTAGCAATGAGTCGTTTCAAAAAGAAAAAAAAATTCAGCAGCAATGATGTCTATCGTATGGTATCACAAACTAGTCGAGGACATGGACAAAACTTGCAATTGGTAATCGGTCCAAGTTCCAGCACAATCTGCAATGATAGAAGAAGCATAAGGGCCCTGTTTGGTTTACTGCTAGTACTACTAGCACACATTTCCCGAGAAAAGAATCTTCAATGCATGGAGAACTAAATGAAGTTTATTTGCAAAACCTTTTCACGGATGAGTGTAATTTTTCACGACGAATCTAATGATAGTAATTAATCGATGATTGGCTACAGTGATGCTACAGTAACCATCCTCGAATCGTGCTGTCAAATGCCTCATTAGGTTCGTCTCGCGAAGTAGAACACAGCTGTGGAGTTAATTTTGTAAATTACCTTTATTTATTACTCTTAATTATTGGTCAAAATTTTTGTGCTACTTGTGCTAACCTAAACCAAACAGGGCCGAGATGCCGAGCTGCATGTGAAATCATCCAGCTCAAGAATTTCAGAGCCACGGGATTCAATTCCAGGGCCTCCACATGTCATTTTGACCGGTCCCGTGCAGCCGATTCCACGGATTGAAAAATCTGGAGGAATCTTTGGTAGCATGCATGTACACTGCAAACTGCAGCTCGCCCGGTCCTTCAGAAATCACTACACGACAGGGGCAGGTTTCTCGTGGAAACAGTAGGCAATAAGGTTAGTCTCAGTGGAGGTTTCATTGAGAGTTTCATGACATTAAATATTATTAATTTTACTGACGTGGCAAGAAGAGAGAAGGATGGAGTTTCATGGGATGTGAGGAGAGTTTCATCACCATGAAACTTATCTGGCACGGTTACCTAATTTCCAGTCTAGATATCTGTATTCATGAAACTCCCACTGAGACTAGCCTAATGATCAGGACCCGTATGTAGATCCCATGCATCAAGCTCCTGACAAAAATCCAACTGCTGGCTACTTGCCACTATATTGTGGTAATGGCAACAAATGCCCGAAAGTTACTGCAGCACAAGTGCACAACTTGGGATCTGACAGCATCATTGCAATGCTGGAAAATCAGCATCTCCAGAATATAATATACATATCTTGGATAAGCTCAAGTGCTGGCAAAAGAACCAGAGTTCTGGATTAGGAATCATTGGGTAGAAGAAGAAATGTGGTAGGCAGATTTTACTTTCTTTTCCAAGAGGGCAACATGCTTGTCGAGCATGGACACTACCGCCTCGAACTCAGTCACCTGTTGATCAATAGCATCAATCTGCGATACGTACTCGTCAAAGCCTCGGCTTTTCTTGTTCAGCTGCTCCACAAAGACTCGCAGACCAGAAGCAACATCACCATAGTTGCTGTATTCCTGTGCTACGCGGTCATTCATCTTCTCAAGCAGAGCTAGCTGATTGTTAGTCCCCTGAAATCGAGAACCATGCAAGAAAACTAAGTACTGTTCTATAAATAAATTGAGATAGGAAGATGCTTGTAAACGCAAATGCCAGCATACAGCATATCAACACAAGTTAACCAATAACCATATAATCCAACCAAGGAACATTGCTGAGGGTTCAACTCCCATACAACAAAGGAAAATAATCCGCCTTTCATTTCAAAGGCCAGATTAGGGGGGAAATGGTTCTCGTAATTTTAACAAATATATTCATTCTTTTCAAGTAATTATTACCCTTATCCGTCAGAGTATATTGCAAGCCGCCAAGCATGTGTTAGTTGTTACTCAACATGTGGTACTAACATTTTTTTAATAAAACTGAAACTAATATTACTCTATATCTCAAAGCACTTCCCAGTCACGAGCCTAATGAAACCAAAAAAAATATCAGTGCTTGGTAGCAGCAAAAACACGCATCATATAAAGAGCAGTAGTCTTGCAAATAACAGAACATGCCATGACAACAATTAATGATCTTGATTCTAATAACACTGTACATCCCCTTTTGTTGTTTTGGACTACGGATCCAGTATGCCAAAGAAGATAAAATCAATATTTGTGAACGATAACAATCTAGTTTATGCTTCGGCACTCAACGGCTTACACACTTAATAGCCATTCCTTGCCAAGTCAAGTGAAATGATTAACTCCTACTGTGCAAAGTACTAAAGTTGTAACTATTGAGCTAGGTCAAGGTAGGGGTCCGTTGCAACTTCAGCCTACAAAAGCTGAGTGCGGACCACATATCCTAGGTTCCCAAACCTCAAATTCAAACTCGTACTCACCCCCCAGCTCGTATCATTTTCTTGTCAGGGTCCAGCAAAATGGAGGGTAAGAAAATTGAGCCATGCTTGTTAACTGTAAATATGAAGCGATACTGGAAACTACTCATGCAACTCAGTAATCAGGGATCACAACTAGCTGCTACATCACATCTACCAGTCCAACGAAATTCACTAATTGGGAATTCATTTCATTTAGACATACCAGCACTGCAACTAGCAATAGCCTCTTTAGCACATAAACTTTAAATACTTCCATTTGCAACAGGTGATCGAGAAGTTTGGAGGCTTAGGTTCAACCCAAGGGTTAGCACAAATGGGAGCACAGCAAATGGAAACATCTGCCATGTTGAATTCAGCAAGCATCTAGAGAAGTGATCATTTCCTGGCTTGCTGGATTATGAGGCGGCTGCACCTTCGATGTCATTTTCTTCGTGAAACTTCGCCTTGGAGATCCTTTAGTCTGATTAACGGCATCAGTGATTGGATATCAAATTTCTAAGAAGACGAGAGATATACTGGTTTGGTGTTACGCTTTACAAGGATGAAACTGGAGCGTAGAAAAAAATTGAAGCTAGTCTTTAGTTTTCTTCCTTTATTTTAAAGCTTTTTTCTTGTATTTTGATGTCATCTTTCGAGGTTTAGAGTCTAAAAATTCATGTAACTCTTGGTTGTATATATCCACCAGATGGATATAGAGACAGGTTTATTTCTTTATCTAAAAAATAATTCCATTTCATTGATCTTGGCTGCTTCTAAACCCTTTAGGGCAAGAGGACGTTCTGGTGTATTGTGATCTTAGGGTTGGGGTCCATAAATAGTTGGCTATAGTTAAAGCAATGCACACAATGGTATGATTAGGATTCAACTGCAAGAGGACGAGATGATCAGAGGGAGGAGAGAGAAATGCTTTATTTATTGCTTGTGGTCGACCTTAGGCTTGACCGCCTGAGGTGCACCGCGAGCTAATGCTAATTTCCACAATGTTTATAGCTAATTTTATAGATGCAAACATTATCTTAAGGTCAGCTTTTTCATACATTGCGGCTGCCCTTACACTGATCTGAGTGTCAAGAAGAGTTTTCCATCACAGGAAGGACATTTTTTTTTTGCAAACTGGACCCACCATCGTTGACTAATGCCAAGAAATCAACACAACCCAGGCATGTTCCGACAGGGGATCAGACTCCATCCACGCTTACGCAGGTTCATGGGCGCCCTCAATGGGCATGCAAAGCCCTCAATTTTCAATTCCAAGACGCTGGACGTTCTTGCGTGAAAGCTACTCGAGTGCAAGGCTGCACGTTTATTTAGTTACCAAGTTAAGGACTTCAAATTGGCTTGGCTTTCAGTTTTAAATTAGGACTATAATTTAAGTTTGCAACATCATCTGAAGCTGACAGACTACTGGCTACGTGCGAGACTTTTTGGGTGTTTTTCCGGATTCATCCAAAAGAGAAATTTCGCCGCGGAAAGGTGGCCACAAGATGATCGTTGACTTGTGAACTCGATGCTTTCCTGCTCTGCTAAACTTCTGTCGTAGCATGAGTTCAGAAAATTTATCTCTTTTCCTTCTATTTTTCTTGAACTTATTTCTGAACAAGTAAGGTTTGAATGAGTTTTCTGGTAAAGATAGCCTTGCGTTATGAACATTTGCAATACGAAATGAAATTTGCATAAATCCTCATAGTCGCCAAACAGAACCAAAGCTTTACTCGCCCTTCAACTTCACCCACACATTTTATCTCAATCAGTTCCTTACACAAAATGTAGTTGTAATTGCATTATTTTATATAAACAGGTTTTTTCAGGCCATCCATTTCAAGATGACTGAATAAACAACCACAGGAAACAAAAGTGTTCCTTTCAGTGGCATCAATACAAGCACGGCTGATCATATCACAAGTGGCATATGTTCAGCAAAATAGACAAATGCGGCAAACCGGATCATCTCAAAGCAACCAAAACAAAAATTATTGACCACAATGAAATCACCTCAGCTCCGCTGCGTAGTTGTAACTTGAGCTCAACAATCACTCTTAACTGTACAGAGAACTTCTGTTTCCATCGAGGTATGGATTCTAGGCCTCCTGTTTCCTATAGAAGATGTTAAGCGTGTCGCTGTACAGGGCCACAGAGTTTGAGACCACAGCAAGAACAATCATGGTTACAGCCAAAACCTTGTCACGCTTGGTTGAAACACCATAAGGGTCCCTTTAGAAACAAAAGTAAAATGACTATTAGGTGCAAGATTGCAAAAGCCAAGTAGACCTACAAACAAATAATACTTATTTATACATCACTCCAAGGGTATTATAACAAGTTACCTGAGTATAATCATGGCAGGAAAGATGAAACCGATAAGCACAGCAGCTGTCGCGCCAGTGAATTGGAACGCGTCCCAGATGCTCGGTATGAAGATGGAAGCAAGATAAATCACAGCAAGGAGGGAAATTGTGATGATGGTGAACCTTTGGTTGTCACGAGAAATGTGCCTTGCAGTGGGAAAGAGCAGCCCATCCAAGTTAAGCCTAAGGGCAAAGAAGACTATAGGAAAGACGAGCATGATGTGGACCACATAGCTCACTCTCACTATATCGTTGAACACAGCGCTGAACGGAATGCGAAGATCGGAATCAAAATTGGCGAGCACATCAGCCAGAGTAGCCTCACCAAAGAGGAGATATGCGAAGAAGCTTGTTGCAATGTAAACACTTGAGCAGAGTCCTAGTGAAGTTTGCACAATTGGTTTAATTTGAGTCTTGTCCTCTAGCTCATTGTCAATGCTGTGAACTGTACAAGCATGAAAAACACATGTTTGGTATTACAGAAATGAACTGTACAAGCAGGAAAAAACACATGTTTGGTATCACATAAATGAATGACAGAAAGAGCAAACCAAGTGAGGACTAGGCGACCGACCATTGTAGTGGCAGATGTAGGCAGTAACAAGAACAGGCACAGCTGTGAACAGTTTCCAGACAGAACTAATTCCATCTATCTCAGGAAAGAGTTTGGGGATCTCCACAGTTCCTTCGATGAGTCTGACAATTGCAACTCCAGCAGTGATGACAACAAAAACCACAGCAAGAGCAACTGATAGCGCAGATGTGTATCTCAATGAATCTGTGACCAAGGATGTATCGTTTACTAAAGTGGTACCCTGTGCCCATAAAGGAAAAAATAGCATATTGAACCTTTTTTTTGTCTAGTGGAGAACATACTTACCCAAACGCTTGAAGCTCACCAATGGAGCAAACACAAGAAGAGTTGTGGCAAGGAGAACAACAGGGCGAGAATTCCATACATGAGGTCCAAACCACCCCTCAAAGATGCCACTGTGATGAACACCAGTTGTTGATGTTCCTGATAGGACATCCCCTACAGCAAAGATGAAGTAGAAGTATCAATAATAGTTTGATGTAAGACACATCATCTGCTCAAACATATAAGAGATCCCTAAGAGGATAAGAGGCCATTTTCATGGTTCAAAAAAAAAAGAGGCCATTTCCTGCACTTGACGAGCACATGCGCAAACTAGATCAAGTACATCTTTCTGGACATTACAATTGAAAATTTACATCGACTTAAAATGGTATGAACAAAGGAACTCACATCAACGTCGAAAGAGCTAAACTGAATATTCAGGGCAAACACTTACCTTTTCATGTGAAAGCGCTCAACCTAAACACATAGTTATCATATTGAGCTTTATCAACAAATACAGGTCACCTTGTGAGAAAGCTAAACATGCAAAATTGAGGAGATCATGGACTTTCAGCCACCTCTAGATTTTTTTTTGAGACCAAGCTAACTCTAGATTAGCAATGTTTGAGTAGCAACTAAGAAAGAGTGCAACTAAACATGCACTAGTAGGCACTGGTTTTTTGATATTTTCAGATGCTTACCAATTATAATCATGTATACGATCAACACGCCAATATTGTTTATCACCACAGACACCTGCAGTGCAATCCTCCCCCACTGCCCAAAAGTTTCACCCATCAACCACCCGTAGGATGTAATCTTGCCCTGGTGGCTGCACCTGACCAGCATGTCAATGGATGCCTCAGTGAGCAATGCCACAAGGACAATCATCAGAATACCAGGGATGAGGCCTAGCATCTTGATACTCGCTGGCAGAGCCATGATTCCAGCCCCTACTATGGTCGTTGACAGATTGAACACTGCACCAGAGAAAGAAGCTCCGTTGAATTCGTGAATTGCATCCTCTTCAGCTTTAATTGGGAGAAGCGGCGTGGTCTCATCTTGCATCGCCTTGTGTGATGTGAACAGCACATCGCTTGATGATCCATTCCCAATCCCCATTTGTTTGACTCACCTGTGTATGTGAGAAACTTGAATTAGGACAAAAGAATGTTGGCCTCCAATTGCCATATCCATTATAGTCGTCTTCAATTAATTCCTTGCCTACTCCTAAATTTGGAAATCAGAAGTCCAATTGATTTACCTAGCGATTAGGGAACTAGTAGTAACAACTACTCGGGAGGATCAGAGGTTTTCACACCATCATGGAGTGCTTAAAAAATGGATCTCAGAAATATGCATGTGACTCGAGTGCAGCAGAGACAAAGACTGATTCAATAAAGAGGAATGGATGGAAATTTTACATAAAGCAACGAGTTTTGAGCTCCATGAACATGATAATTCACATAAGGCACGCCAAAATCTAAACTCTCCAACAGAATGCACGCTCCACCACTTAACGAAGTTTCAGAACAACCGCCGACAAACATTCAGTCGTCCCGCCTCTTAAATAACCCAAAGGCCAAGCAACGATTTCCATCCTCGGCACGGATTCGCATCAAGCGCTCAAAGAGATGAACACCGGAGATGAAGGAAAGAGCATACCTAGCGGAGCACACAGAACCAAAGAGAAGTAGAGAACAACTTGTGCTTGTAAAGAAGAAGGAGCTCCCTCCTCCCACCTCCGGTCTTCTTATAGGCGAAGGTCGGCGCGGGTTGGTGATACAGGATAATAATATCTCCCTCCGCCTGCCAAGAAAAGGCTTTCCAGCTCGGCTTGCGTCCCTGTCTTGGCTTCCTTCCTTCCTTCCCTTCCGCAGGTGAGGATCGATGCCGCCGCCGCCGCGGTGACGCGGCTGCTCTTTGCTTCCCTTTTCTTTCCTTTTACTTGCCGGATTGGATCGCTCCTGGCCGGTTGCGTGCCGCGTTGCCTTTCTTGGACGGAAATGGCTGGTCTTATCCACGGGAAACGACGAGGCGTGTGGCGGCGGCCGGCGACCGGCCGGTGGTGCGGATTAGAGTGACGATGAATCTGCCTGCCACTTGGCAAAGGTGAAGACTGTGTTGTCGGGGAGGGTGGATTTTGCGGCGAGGTGATTAACTGACAAGCGAGAGAACAGGACAGGAAAGGTGGATTCTGTGGATCCGTGCGGAGATTCACCGTCATGTTTTTATTTGAGCCCCTCTATTAGTATCGAAAAACACGAAACACTATCCAATTCATAAATGAATAAAGGGCCGGCTGCAAAAGAATTTGCATGTCCTGGGCAAAACGATAAGGACATTACTGTCAATTTCACCTTTGCCTTCCAAACTTCTGATATCATTGTCGTCGAGGATGAAGCCCAGATTTTTTTATTTTTTTTTTGCGGGGAAGTCTTCAACTTCATGTCAATGTGGAACTATAGCGACTTGAAAGATACAATTTGATTGGAAGCTCTTTATGACGAGGTTCTAAAATCTAAACTCAGGCAAGATGTACTTTTCCATCACGTAGAAAAATCAGGCATGTCCACTGCCAGATGGTCGCGTACCAAATTCCGAGCATAAAAATCGCTTCGACCTTTTCCCATTTTATGTCCAATATAAAATTCAAAATATCTTTTTATTGATTTTTTTACTGCATGATGACACGTCAAACTCGTCTTACATGCTAGGCTGTTTGTCATGCAAGAATACGCTATTGTACCGGAAAAGCGTATTACTGAAAGAGTCAAGGCAATTGAAGGCGGAAACTTGCCGGCCCTCGGGTCCACCCACTGACCCAGGCCAGGCCCAATCCGATTTTCCGTGGTCCCATAAAAACCAACGGATGGGCCTGGACGGGCCCACAGAGCCGGCTTCGAGACCCATCCATATCCATTCCTCCGAATCCGAAAAGGGTAAAAACAAGGGTAAAGTCCATTTTTGGACCCTATACTCATCATGGTTGTCTAATTTACAACCTACAACTACAAAACCGGACAAATAACACCTCCAACTGTGCAAAACCGGACATAACATAACCCTGAGTGATTTTGGGATGGTTTTCGCTGATGTGGCACTATGGGACCCACATGTCAGCACTGACAGGTGGTCCCACCCCTCTTCTTCTCCCTCCCCTCTCTCTCTCTCCACTTTCCCTCGCCACTGCCGTCGCTCTCTTCCAATCTAGCGCCGCCTCCGCCTCCTCTGCACCTCCTACGCCGCCGCCGCACCAACGCCGGCCGCGGAGGCCACCTCCTCCTCCGCCGATGTGGCACCAATGCCGGGCACGGAGGCCGCCTCCTCTTCCTCCTCCTCCGCCGCTACCCCGACGCCGGCCACGGAGGCCGCCTCCTCCTCCGCCGCTGTGGCACCGATGACGGGCACGGAGGCCGCCTCCTCTTCCTCCTCCTCCGCCACTACCCCGAGCCGGCCATGGAGGCCACCTCCTCCGTCGCCGCCGCTGTGATGCCGGCCACGGAGGTCGCGTCACTGCCAACTCTGCCGCCCCGACACCAGCCATGGAGGCCGCGTCGCTGCCAACTCCTTCGCCCCGCCGTCGGCCATGGAGGCCTCCTTGCCTCCTCCGCCACGACGCCATCCACGGAGGCCGCACTGCCAGCCATGGAGCCCCCCCGCCTCCTTCACCACCTCTGCTGCGACACCATCCGCGGAGGCCGCGCCGCCGCCTCCTCTTTCTCCATGCGCGCCGCGAGCCTTGGAGGCCGCGCCGCCGCCTCCTCTTCCTCCATGCGCGCCGCGGGCCTTGGAGGCCGCGCTGCCTCCTGCTCTTCCCTCCGTGCCGCCGCAGACCATGGAGGCCACGCTGCTGCCTCCTCTTCCTCCGCGCATGCCGCAGCCTCATCTTCCTCCACGCGCGCCGCGGGCCATGGAGGCCGCACCATCACCTGCTCTTCCTCTGCACTGCCGTGGGCCATGGAGGCCGCGCCGCCGCCTCGTCTTTCTCCGCGCATGCCGCCACCTCGTCTATCTCCGCGCGTGTTGTGGGACATGGAGGTCGCGCCGCCTCCTGCTCTTCCTCCGCGCCGCCGCAGGCCTTGGAGGCCACTCCACCATGGGCCATGGAGGCCACGCCGCTGCTTCCTCATCCTCCGCGCGTGCCGCCGCCTCGTCTTCCTCCGCTCGTGCCGCGGGCCATGGAGGCCACTCCACCACCTGCTCTTCCTCTGCGTCGCCGCAGGCCATGGAGGCCGCGCCGCCGCCTCCTCTTCCTCCGCACGCGCCGTGAGCCATGGAGGCCACGCCGCCGCTTTCTCTTCCTCCGTGCCACCGCGGGCCATGAAGGCCGTGCCGCCACCTCATCTTCCTCTGCACCGCCGCGGGGTATGGAGGCCACGCCACCGCAGACCATGGAGGCTGCGCCGCCTCCTCCTCATCCTCCGTGCCACCGTGGGCCATGGAGATCATGCCATGCCGCGCCGTCGTCTCGTCTTCCTCCGTGCTACCGCCGGCGATGAGAGAGACATAGGAAAGAAAGAGTGTAGAGTGAACGACTGAGAGAGAGAGGAGAGAAGGCTGATGTGGCCAAAACCAGGGTCCACGTGGATAGAAACCAGTATCAAATGGGCGTAGGGTTGAATTTTAAACGGTTTCAATAGTTCGCGTATGTGTTTTGTCTGGTTTTGGTGTTTTAGGTTGCAAATTAGACACCCATGACAAGTATAAGGTCCAAAAATGGACTTTACCCTAAAAACAAAGAGGGGGCCCCATCCGCCACCGCTGCCTTCCCAATGGCGGGGTTCGCCGGCGACGACCCCTTCGGCATCGGCTTCGGCTTCGACTTCGAGGACGACGACGACTACGACCCGTTCGACGACTACGGTGGCGACGGAGATGAGGAGGAGGGACTAATCGGCGGCCCCGTCGACGACGGCGAGGAGTTCTGCATCTCAGGTTTCGCCTTCCGCGACGGCGATGGCGATGGGGCCGACGTCTTCATGGGCGAGGACCACGCGTCCCAGCCCTCCGACGAGGATCCCATTCTCGAAACCCTAGGCCGCTCCTTCGACTCCGACGGAGGCTTCAGCCAATTCATCCCCCACCTCGTGTCTGCCTTGGACGCCTCCGAGGAGGAGGATGAGTTAATCGCACGGAATTACCAGGGCGGCGGAGGGCTCGAACTCGAGCGGGGGGCGGTCATCGAGGAGGCTGCCGCCGCCGCCGACGACGTCGACGATGGGATCGGGCTTATGCTGAGCGGGTTCAGCCTCGATCCGCGGCCGGTCGTTGGGGGCTTCCAGACGCTGGTGGACACCGATGAGGCGGTCACCAGCGACGACGATATGGGCGAGGGGGGAGGGCTCGTGCTGGGCGGCGGGTTCGACCTCGTGGCGCCACAGGTCGTGCGGCCCGGCTGGATGGTGATGGGCGCCGCGGACACCGACGACGCCGACTTCAACCTCATCGAGATGATCGCGGGGCAAGTTGGGGAAGCCGTGCGGCGGCTGCCGGCGTCCCGCGCAGCGGTGGAGGGCTTGCAGGAGGTTGTGCTCAGCGAAGAGGAGGCCTCGCATGGCTGCGCCGTGTGCAAGGATTGCATCGCGGCGGGGCTGAGTGTCCTAAGGCTCCCCTGCAAGCATTACTTCCACACGGAGTGCATTCGGCCGTGGCTCGCCATAAAGAACACTTGCCCGGTGTGCCGATTCGAGCTCCCCACCGGTGATGCGGAGTATGATCGGCGACAGAGGAGTATTGCATCCGTGGCACAACAGGCGGAACCAGTGCAGGTATGATATGAGTGGGCTTGTTGTAGTGAAGATCTTGGTTCAACTCGTTGTAGTTGGTTTGGGTTGGAATTTATCCATATGGCAATGGACAACTTGGTTTAGAATTTAGAATTTATCCATTTAGCAATTGGCAAGTGTAGTTGCTTAGTACTTTATTCGTGATTATGAGTTTCTACTTCCAAACAGTTCTTAGTATGCACGAAATGAATGCTTGAAGTTCAGGAAGACACTATGATTAGTTGATTACTGTCTTCGTCTTTTATACGGCTATACCCAAGCCTAAATCTACTCAAACTATGTTTGTAGTTCAATTAAGTACCAGTGCGGTGCATGTAAGGCCACTAAATATACAAACCGGATAAAGTATAAAATTGAACTTTGAAGAAATAAGTGGTTCAGAATGCTAATGCTTACATAGAAATGCATGAGCAGTAAACCAGTAAACAACAATTGCTGTCAAGCCAACTAATATGTTGATATTAGAACCTGTGTTCGTTAATAGACTTTTCTATAGTGTCTTTTGTTTACTCTGATAGTGGAACTGGTGCCAAACTGTATGCTGATGTAGGCAAATCATGATTGCAGCATCTGCTACAGAAACATGGTTCAGTTTTTCCCTTCATATTTCAAAAATATATCTGCTACAGAAATGATCATTACTGTTGTTTCAAGTTCCATCTGCTTTGGATCATACTTAGTTAATGTAAATTACTTGGCATCTAGGTTGAAGTGTTGAACACTAGCACATAACCAAACAGTCAGTTTCGATTTGTGTGTTCAGCTTATCAGATTTCCAGAGGACCTCAGTGCCTTTCGTATTGTTATATGCTTTCCGAATGAAATAAATTAAAATAATTAGATCATGTATCATATTGAGGATTGAGGACTGTTATCGTTAGTTTCCTTCTCCTTTCAGTTTATCCTTTGGTTGCATTGGAATATCACCCATGAAGCAAAGACAAGTAGACAACTGAGCCCCACTTATTTGCATGGCTGCCACCTGTGCTTGTAGTTCATGGTGCTATTTTATTGGACTTGTGAAATCGTGAAAGCATCATGTTAGCTGACCCCATTTGGCCTGTTCTACATCAGAATTGGCACTTTGTCAGCAAAATATCAGTATTGTGCATTTGCTAATTTTTTGCATATCCAATTGTTCCTTTTTAATCCATTATTAGATTCTTTTGGATTGGATTACCTCTTGCAATTTTGGGAAGAAGGCTAAAGAAGTAAATATGTGGACATTCAAAATGATGTATAGTTTTGTGTTACCAAGAAAATCTGTGAAGCTGTTGATTTTCCTCTGCTGAAACCTTACTGAAGTCGTGTATTTGCTGCTCCATTGCAGCATTGCTAAAACCTCGATATTTTTTTTATCCATTATATCCCCTGGAACAAAGCAGCCATGAGCCCATAAGTGGCTTCTTCAAGCAGTCTTGTGGGATGCTTATGCTGCCTCCACCATGTTTCTCAAAATGAAATGGCTAGGATTTCATCTGAAGTCAGTTTTGTCTTCCACATTTGACAAAGCTACTTTGATGCTTCAATTTTCGCTGCGATTTGACCAATTCTTACATATATTGGCAGAGTGGAGACACAAACACCGGGAATGCAGTGGGCGGAGGAGATGCAGCTGAATGCTCAGGAAATAGACCTGAGCAAGGCGCATCTTGATGGGGCGGTAGCAGAGGACTGGCTACCTGATGCCGACTAACAGGATGCTGAACTAACCAGCTGAGTGCCTGAGTAGATTGAACTCGTCAACGGTTCCTGTCAGTGGCACTATGAACGACTTCAACGTTCACTGTGTATTTACTATATTTTTATGTTAGTGTCAAGAATTGTTCAACCTCTGCAGCTTGATATGCTCAGTTCTAGTCAACCCAATAACCTTTTCACCACCTCAGTTTGGCATGAATGTAGCAATTTTTTTCTAATCCTTAGAAGTTCTATCTAGAATTTCCAATGGGGATTGGCGATGCCAGCGCCCAGTGGGATCCACAGAAATGAGAGGTAGAGATCAGTTGGAACTCATGAATTGACATGAAAAAGTTTCAATTACCATAGGAACTAGAGAGAGCTCTCCCGTTCTGAGATGGGCGAAACACGTCAGTCACTGAGCTCATCTGCTCACTGCTTAGTGAGAAAT
Source organism: Panicum virgatum (assembly GCF_016808335.1). Taxonomy (NCBI): domain Eukaryota; kingdom Viridiplantae; phylum Streptophyta; class Magnoliopsida; order Poales; family Poaceae; genus Panicum; species Panicum virgatum. Next base: position 7,305,468 of record NC_053145.1, read on the forward strand.
GAAAGAGACATCATCTCAAACTCTTGATGCCGTTCGATAAGCATCTAAATGAGCTTAACAATATTCTTAGTTCCAATTCTAAACTCTAAGCCGGCCAGATTTAGCATGATTTTCTAGATTTCGTTTGGTGTGTAAACACATCCTTTTCACCCAGACCCAGGTGTTTGAGAAACAAAGTCTGGGAATAAAGAAAAGGGACCCGAACCAACATCGTCTGGCCCAGGTGCTTTCCTCGTATTGAATCTTAACACAAAATTTTTGTAAATCACTTTATGGAATATTAAATGTAGTCAAAAAATAAATTGCATTATGAAAATAGACTGTAAATCGCGAGACGAATCTAATGAGTCTAATTATGACGTGAGTAGACACTAAATTGCTACAGTAATGCTACAGTAAACATGCTATAATAATGGATTACTTTGACTCATTAGATTCGTCTCGTAGTTTGCAGACGAGATCTGTAATTAGTTTTGTGATTAGTCCATATTTAATACTTCAAATATTAAAAAATTTTTGACAAAATATAAAAACGCAAAATGCAAAGTGATGTAAACACACCCTTAGATCCCACAACTTTTTCTGACCAGTGACCACCACGGTCAAAAGCTCGGGTCAAAAGGAGTCAGGCCCATCCAAATCATAGGTGGCCCCGCGGCCTCCCGGCGCGGCGGCGGCGGCGGCAGCGGCGGCCAGACGCCGGCGGCCGATGGGCGGCGGCGGCATCTGCGCAGCCGACTTCTTCGCAAAAGAGGTAACCGAGAGGCACAATTTTACAACTATAGATCATGGATCATTCGTTGGTTTGAGTTGGGAAACGTGGCATTCAGCTCGCTGTTGGGGGTGTACAGGGCGAGTGATCCTTAGGCAGGCAGGGAGCATTTGGAAACTTCTTTTCTTGCTTAACTTGAAGCATGAAGCTTCATCAGGTTAGCAACAGTAGCTGCGGGATCGGATTCGACTATGCTTTAATGGTTGATTAGATATGTTCACATAGGGCTTTCTAATTTTGGCTCATGTTGCTAAACTTTGTGGTCAGCTCACATTTGCTATTTGGATACAATTTCCTTCTGATCTCCCAAGATAAGATACTCCTTGCATCTTGCAAGGGGCCCAGGGGGATCTGGTAAACATGTCTGCCTGTTGGTAAAGCACCTAGCCAAATAATGCCCAGGGAAAGTGCTGTTAGGACCTGCAGTGAAATGGTCTCAATCAGATGATCAGATTCTTATCTACCTTTCTATTAAAGGAAAACCATGCCTTGCTATGTTGCAGCCAGAGCTCGATCGTGCCGATTCATATTAGTTGAAGAAAATATTAGATGGAAGAATATAGATAATAAAGCATGTAATCTCCTATATGTACTTATATAGTTATATGCTCCCTTTGAACAAATGGACCACTGAGTTAGTATCTATCTGCACAACAGTTCCTCGAGGCTGCTAGCCACGATATTGTACGATTTTTCTCAAACTAAGCCACCTCAGGGATCCCTGGTGCAGCTTCGGCTTCTTCCACTTCCATCTCATTGAGCCTTTTCTGCAAGTCAGCAGCTTCTTCTCTAAGCTTGGCATTCTCACGAACTATGCGAGCATGCCTAGCGATCATGTGGTTGAGCTCAATAAGAAGCCTCTGGTTTGTATCCAGGAGCTCCGCGACCTGTGATGACAGGTCATCCAAGCGCCTCTGCTTCCTCACGCGGGACCTCCTGGCAGACTCACGGTTTGATGCTAACCTTCTCTTCTTCCTCTCATTGTTGCTGCGCCTCTCTTGCTTGTCTGCTATCCCAGCAGGCATTGAGCTGATGGTGGTACTTACATTGCAGTTGTATGGACCAACCATGGCCAGTGGATCGAAATCATAGATGTGGAGATCATTTTGTGGTAGGAAAAAGCTAATGAAGTCCAAGCCAGGGAGGCATGCTAAATTGGCTACACAATTTTGTTGCATGCTGAAGGGAGGGGCTTGGAAGTTTGCAGCGTGTAGAAGGAAACAAGCAGTGGTTTTACCCTCGAGCCACGTCTTGAATGAATGGAGGGGAAGGATGAGGAGGGGTGTGTTCCTTTTAAATTGCAAGAAAGCAGCCCCTAAAGTAGAAGACACTGACCCACCTGTGTTGTAAGCAAATTTGCTTTCTAACTTTGTGGCTGTTTGAGATTATCATCTTCGTTTAATTAGATACGACCATTTGATGTTTTGTTGCAAATATGTCAATGTCACAAGGAAAGCTAGACTTTCTGAAAAAAAGGTCTTTTGGTGAGGAAATTCTGTCAGAAGTAACAACCGTTTGCTCTATTCCAGGTACAATCTGCAATACACCAACCGTAAAACTTCATATGGAATGACGGAATGATGTCATACCGTCAAACGTGCATTTGAGACAACCCCCCCAAAAAAAAATATAGCAAGAAAGTAGGTGAGAAGTATTATATGCATACATCATTTCTTCTTTATTTCCATGCATTCGTAAATTTAAACACCAGAATCTTAATCTTAAAATCTGAAATGAAAAAAGAACTGTGTCAGCCATTTAGGACTCGCAAGTACCATCACAGATTTACGGTGCACAATAATACATTGCAATTATACAGCTATCTATTATGTGCTTTGGCCAAGCTGTTTCTTGTGACCAAGTAAAGCCATTTCCTTCTATGCTTTTTATGTAGAGATGTGACAACAATATCTGTGGCAAGGTTGCTAAGGTTAAACGAGGACCAATTGTTTCGTCCACTTTGGGGCATATTGCGTATGAGTTGGAAACTGTTTGGTCAATCTTTTGGCAACTTCTTTTTTGCATATCTTTTTGAGATTCACAGAGAGCTAGTTTTACCTAAAACTCTAAGGTAGACGTGCTGTCATTTCTGAATGACATAATTGATACTGTACTTTTAGTAAGCAGTCATGGTTCTTTGTTGAACTCTGGAATGGAGTTACAACTGGTTTTAGTTTTGTTGGAGCCACATGAAAACATCCTTATTTTACACATGGTATATGGTATGGTATAATTGAAAGCTTTTTCGTACTCAACTACTTAAAGTGGCAATGACTGTTTTATCAGAACTTACAAATTGTCAAGAAAACTTGCATGTGTCAAAATGTCGATAGTAGTAGAACGAATGGTTGTTCTTTGGACCGACTAGCAATCATATTATGTTGCTGTCAACAAAAAGGCAATAATCAGCGACTTTTGTTGACCACCCTCTTTCGTGCACCAGCCTTTTCTTTTCATCATATAGTTACCGGGGAAGGTGGAAGATTAGCTGCATTTCTCATCGGTATGTTCCACACACCCTGATAAAACTTTCGATTTGTAGAGTTTTTCGTATAACACAACCCATACTTAATTTTGTCTTCTTGTTGAAAACAGTTAGTGAATTATGTTTGTTAACGATGTTCCTGAGCAATTTTGCATACATACCTTGTCATTGTCTGTTTTATTACTTTTATTTTGACAGAGTGATATCTTTAGGTTGTTCTTCAAATGAAGGTATACTTTCACCGCACTGGAATTTATTGGCCAGAATAGGGGGATTGGTCAGGTCCTAGGCGACAAGTGCACATCTCCTACAAGGCTAATCATCTTGCGTAAGGAAACCAGATACCACTAGCATGAACAAGGCTTGTCCTTACTTTGCATTTTTGAGTACCTCAGCACCCTAAAGGAGCTGATCAAAAGCGCTTTTCCGATGACGCCAATGGCTAGGTCCTTTAAGCTATTATTAGGACAATCATTTACTATTTCAATTATACAATTGATATTAGAGGATAGGGATGTGATTTGTGGGCTAAGTACCTTTGCCACCACAGTAGTTAGTGGTTTGAACTTTAGATGCACCTGTCTCTTTGCTACGATTGCAAATTAAGTATGTAACGCGAATGGACATCATTTAGTACAGTGTGGCGTACTGGCACCATACAATGGTTTTTGTGGATTCTAGAAAAGGAACTGAACCATAATCGCTAATAGGATTGCGGTGCTGAATCTGGTCATTGCCCTTACGATTAATTTAACTAAAGCATCACTTTAGTAAAGAAATGTTGGTGGCTACTTGGAGGCAGTGAACCTTGGATATAGTTTAAACCAGTATATTTTTCCACAATCCTTTTCTTTTCTGGTGGCAGGTTATGTGTCAGAAGAGTTTACCCCCCTAAAAGAATTCTATTGGTAGGTTGAGTCCCTTAGTTTATTTCTTTGTTTTTTTAAAAAAAGTGTCAGATGGAGACCCTTTCTTCATGACTTAACGAGAATTCTTTAAACGGGATCTGTATCAACTCCACATGATACTTAATTGGGATTCATGCACTCTGTCATAGAGGACATATGCATGTGCTTGTTGCTGACCAACTTTCTAGGATAAAACTCATGAGCAATATTCAATTCAGCCTGCAAGAAATTGCAGTCCACATTTTTGTTTGCTTCCTCCCAGCTTACATATATGATATATCCTTCTCATCTTTTAACTGCAAAACAATCAAGGCCTTTTGAAGAAGAAAAATGAATTCTCACGTAAGAGAATCAAGACCTTTGGATCCTGGTAACGCGTAGAAACAACAAGCCGACATTGTTTTCATATGGCACTTAACGCCATGGGAGAAGTATTAAACTGTTCACGTCAATTAATCATATTGCAGACCATCTCAGTAGGTGGTGTTTTGCTGTCAGTTAGGCTCATATCTTCCTAGCTGGAGCATAGGAGGTGCCTAGTTGTATTATCCTTCGAGCTTCTTTCCACCGTTGTCGGAACGATCCATCCTTCTTTGCCCTTTATTTTGCTTAGAAAGAAGGCCAGGAGGACAATATGCCCTTCCTTTCTGTGACTCTCCTGCCTGCCCCCATATGTTCTTTCGAGCAGGAGACAATCATTGGTGGAGCAACGAAAGCAAATGCATGATCTTTGCAGGCAGCCAATGAATCACTGTTTAGTTTGATTGGTCTGACAACAGCTAGCTTTACTTAGGCTGATAATCTACTAAAGATGAAAAGGAAGTGATAATAAGCAGCTTTGTCTGCAAATTAGTAAATCTTCGTAGAAAGATGGTCAAAAAGCACCGGTCAATTTCCCTGCTTCTGCTGGATGTAGCATTGCTTTTGTCTTAGACTGTCATAAACAGTTCTGCTTCATGGGCGTTCCATCATCCTACATGAATCCACATCCATTCAGCAGAAAAATGGTTCGAGTCCATCACTGATTGCATATTTTACTCTCATTATTATTGGTATTTCAGGTGTTACATCTAAAAGGTGCATTATAAAATAATGAGAAATCTCGTATCATAATATTACAGCCCATTGTTCATGTGACTACAAACTAAACATAGATACAGGATACACAAGCAAAATGTTCTTGATAACCTTATTCAACAATGAAAGAATACTTTGGTAGATATCTAATGAAAACACTGGCGGAGCTTAGTGGAGTTTAGGGGTGGCCATGGCCCCCCTGGGCAATGAAAATTACCACTAAATGAACAGTAAATCAGATATTGTTCATTGATTTTCAGGGAAGATTACCATAGCTAGCCCCCCCCCCCCCCCCCCCCCCCCCCGCCCCCAATTAGCTACTCAAGCTCCGCCACTGAATGAAAACCCTAGGATAATAAAAGTTGTGGTGCCAACTATTCACGATCTACCATACAATGATTGCATCCACAACGAGGACCCATGCTCTTCTCCTTATTTGTCACTAGACCTTGATGTGCTCTCATAATAATCAGCAGTTGTTGTGCACTTGTTGCTGACATGAATCAACCGATAAAAGCATAGCAGCAATACTAGACCAACATGCACGTTGCTACAAAAATCACTGTCACCAAGACCAAATGTACTCCACAACAAGCTAAATGGAAGTATTTGTCTCAGCTTCTATGCCAAACTTGGATGGTGCCAGCAAGTGTGCAGCTGCCTCAAGTATAGCCTCTGTAGAAATAAGATATCACTATATCAGATAACAGTTCATATTTGACTGCCTTCATGGTTTCCCCTTGAGATTATTAGAGCTGTATGCCTCTATGCGAATGATCTGATGTCTTCCAAAATGCCACAACATATACAATCTAGAAAGGAGATTCAAGTGACTCATCCCAAACATCTCCACTTGCATTTGAAGCATCTTCGCCATCTTCTTCCATTGCCAATCTTACATATTCTCTTCGTGCAAAACGATCCCAATCTGTTAATGATGGCTCTTCACGCATCTGCACTTGCATCAAAAAAAAGTATGTGGTGTTACCAATGATCAAAAAACAAATATATCAGATTATCAATGGATGTTATAAGTATGAGTAGGAATTTGACTCACTTGGCGAATGAGGAATGGGTCCCTAGCTTCAAAAGCCATAAATTTGTTCACGTTAAAGAGAATGTTGAAGAAATGCCCAGACAATTTGCACCTTCGGAAGTCTTTCAATGTCAAATAGCTCTCATTCTGGAACAAAAAATAGTGCATGACTAATTCAGCATGAAATGTTTGGAACTAGGTAATCTACAAAAATCGTAAATTCATATGACCTCAGGTCCAATCATGTCAATAAGCTGACACAAGATGTCCTCAAATAGAACCGGTTCCTGGGCCATGCATTCCATGCGATGAAGTTGTTCCTCAAAAAAGAACTGCAGTTCGTTGTGTGTGAGTATGCCATTGCCATCAAGATCTATACATTTAAACCTGAAAAGATGACATCAATGCATTATTATGAGAAGTTGAACTTTTTGACTGCTGTTAACAGAAGCTCAAATTAACATGACAATTTAGGTGAAGCACAACCATTTAGGCCGAGGATCAAAGCCTACTGTAACAGAAATAGATGAATTCCTTTATATTGGACTTGCTAGTCAAGAATGAATTTTCCAACTTCCTGTATTTGTTCTCATTTCTTGGAGTTAATCAAGGGCTGAGTAAATAGAGTAAGGGTCTTCACCTCAAAAAAATAGAGTAAGGGTCTATACAAAAGATCAATGAATGTCTCCAAAACTACACATTCATTCATTCCTTAAGCATATGATTTATAGAAAAGGAAGCCATTGATAGAAGGACCAGTAGTCAAGAATTCTACTGGGATAGGATAGGCTGACCATTAGAAGAACCAGTATAGTGCATGTCATTTCTTTTTATGCCGTTCAAAGTATGGGAATTTCTTGTGACAGTACCTTTTTAGTCTGAGTCTTCATGTTGAAATTATTTTTGAGTTACTCACTTCACATTTCTGTGAATAGCCTCATGAAAAAAGATAGAAAGTTTTGCTGTAAACAAACAACATCCAGCCTATGTTTTGTTATCCCCTTGGAAGTGTTTAAAAGATTCCCTAAAACTAAAAGAGATGGTACCGATGCTTCGGTGATAGGGAAAACAAATTTGAATCAAAACGTTGTTAATGATAAAAAGTATAAATACTATAGTACCACTGAAAATAGCTGGAGAATCAGTGTATCACTCAGTTGAGGTATTAAAACAAACATCAGTTACCTACCAATATTCCTGGCTTGCCCCTGTTGATTTGTCCTCTTCAGACAGTATAAAATGGACAAAATCTTCATACCCCATTTTCCCTTCAGCCTTGCTTGTAAATTTCCTAGGAACCTGTTATGTATCATTTAAAATTTTCAACAGACGTTCAGTATTCTTAAGAGAACTAGAGGAATATGATATGGTAGGGGGTGAGGGGTGGGAAGAGGAAAACCAACCTCTGAGAAAATTCTATCTACAATCCTATATGTCAATGCATGGTTTCCATACTTAATAAGATTTTCTTTATCAATCAAAAAATCGTGGTCTGTGTCCAGCTCCCAGAACTTGCAATATATCACATAGAAATGCTCATATGAGAAATACCTACAGGCAACAAAAATCAATAAGTTCAATGTTGTGCATCCCTAAAATAGCTGCACTTGTCGTAGAGCGCCACAGAAAAGTATATGCACAGAAAGGTGCTGAAGTGTTTAGATTTGATTCGAATGTATCACCTTAAAACTTTGTTGATGTCTTCTTCATCATCAGCATGCCTGAGCGCACTGAGTAGATTTCCACGCTTCAGCTCCCTAAGTGATAGATGACCACTTCCAATTCGATTCAAGCAATAGAATATCCTATATACGACAGTCTCAGCTGACAAATAATGATGTATAAGTCATAGACGATACAAGATGGGGTTTTTATACAATCTAAGAGATTATAGCCAGGCAAATATAATCTACCATATCTTTCTTGAAATTCAGGTGTACTCTTTAAGAACTCCAGACCAGGATGGTTGTCCAAAAGGTCTTTAAGAACTGGTTTAAAATCCTCCTAAATCAATCAATCATTATGAAACATTGATTAGAGAAGTGCAACAAGGATGAACCACAAGTGCGCTTTGCTGAAAGAGTCCATTGCTCAAGTCTTTTACTGTGCAATGTTTGTTTTTTTGGACAAGAGAGTCACCTTCGTGAGGTAATTATGATTCGGTTGCTTCAGAATCGTAAATACTTGGGTAGCACTATCCATACTCATCAAATTGCTATTCACCCAAAAATCAATGAAGGCCTCCCTGGAATAATGAAAGTAGTGCAAAGTTTGTCATACAATAAGTTTGCACTGCAGACAAATAAAGTTTGCCAACTACCTTGCCACGAATCCTGTGCTCTCCTTGTCAATCTTATCGAAAAGAACAGTGGTAAAGAATGTCGGCAGCTTGCAGAGTTCCCTGGTAACCATCCGAAATTCTATCGTGCGGCCAAAAGAGTCACCCAAAAGGAAAAAGAAAGAAAGAAAAGGATTAGCTGACATCCTCACAGACAAACTGCTGTGATCAGGATAATTGTCAGTTTCATGAAAATTTCTAGCGGTACTTGCTTGCCATTATAACTAACAGAATTGGGCATGACAAAACTGTCTTAGCATCGGCCCCTGATGTAGTTAAAAGTGGCTTTCACGAGTTCAGTTCATTTAATCAAATGCAACACAGCGTGTCAAAAGGAAAAAGAGCATTTGAGCTCCTTGGTACACATCCAATTCAACGCACCTTGAGCTCGAAGACCATTTGAGTGGCCAGCGAAGAGCTGATCAACGGTAGAGATGCATTGCTTCTTCACCTCGTACGGCGGCGGTCGGCCATCTTGAAAATAGAACTGCCAAACAGCATTCGATTGATAAATCGTTCATGGCAATTCAATTTCGTGCAGATTTGTCAAAATGAGAAGCGGAAGCGTGATCCGATCGGCGGATTCACGAGGAGTGTACCTGTGGTATGACCTCCTTGGCGGGGCGCGCGGCGGCTGGACGGAGCGGCGACGCGGAGCGGTTGGGCTGGCCGGCGCCGAGCCCACTGGGCCTCCGCGAGAGGCGCGGCGACCTCGGGGAGAGCGGCGGCACGGCGGCGCCCCCCTGCAGCATCGAGGGCAGCATCGAGGCGCCCACCGCCCCGCCGCCGCTCGCCTTGGCCTTCTGCACGAGGCAGGCGACCAGCGCGGCGGTGTCCGGGAGCGAGAGCCAGTGCGCGAAGAGGCGGTCGAGGACGCCGCGCAGCGCGGGCGCCCCCGGCGCCGGCACCTCCGGCGGCAGCTGCAGGAGGTCCACCTGCAGCGGCAGCGCGCTCACCTGCGCCGCCGCGCTCAGATCCGCCGGTGCTTGTGCCGGTTCCACCACCATCCCGTATTCTGAGCGCTCTCCGCCGCTCTCGCCGCGCCAGACGCCGATCCGCTCCGGCGAGCGATCTCCGGCGCGATCCCGTCACGAGGGCGGAAGAGTTGGCGTCGCCTGGTGGAAACGGAAGGCGAGCGCGTGGCGCGACGCGGTGGCTGGGGAGATTCAGTTAACCGCTGGCCCCACGAATCTCGAGGCCATCTGCGCCGTCCGATCCATCAGCTGCGTGTCAACAAGCACAGGTTGCCCGGGTCAACGGCATTGCGCAATGGATGGCCATCTCGACAACTACACATGATGCCAGTAGTGATGCATTACGATGTTAGATCTGTAATCTTCTATTCTATTCTCTCTACTTTTCATACAATCTTTGAAAAGACTATCAATATGAACGTTTTTTTTTGTAAATGTAGAACAATAAATCAAACAAATAATGTCACTGAGATAAAAGTCATGTCAAAAGGTTTGATGGTGCAAACTCGCACAATTTGCTTGACTTTCTAGCACAAACTAACAATAGTTCCTGAATCACACTCACATGAGGAAATAATTGAAGAGAACGAACAAAAGAATGATTGAGGGAAACTTTTATGGCAATGATTCAAATTCAATATCTTAAGAATATGAACAATGAAACACATACCATCTTAGATTCGCGATAAAGATGTGATGACCATAATGTTGAGAGAATGGAACGAAAGAGCTCTCAAGGATCACTTGATCTTGGCAGATACAGGATGAGAGAAAGAAGTAGGAATGGAAGCAACAACCAACCCCAAATAGAGAGTGGGTGTGCAGGATGTCATAGATGGATGGAAGGGAAAGGAGGGGAGGGGAAGTAGGACTTGAGGCCACCCACGGACTCGGACCACACATCCAATTCTTGCATGTGTGTAACAATAAACATATTTATTTCAACTTCATGCATGTTCAATTCTTAAATCAAGAAGTGTTCTCATAATATAATCTAATTTATATTGGTGCTATATTTTGTGTATAATTTATATATTATAAAATAGTAATGGTTTAATTCCCGTAGAATATGGGAAATTATGATGCTAGAGTGCATGTACACTAGTTTATCAGATATGCATGTTAGAATTCTTAGAAGGACGGATGGATATATTTAAATTTTGTTATCTTGTTTGTTTGATCTCTATTTGATACGTAGGCTGCTCAAAACAATATGATTTTTTTATTAAAACATAAATTACCTTGGTTTAAATCCTTGATGTGGATTTGCATCACCAGTATCTCCAATAGCCCCAAAGAAGATGGGTTTGCCATGCTTCTGTCAGCTAGGAATAGTACCCAATCTTTCTGAATTAATAACTCAATCTTTTTTCTTGATAAATATTTATATTGAAAGAGAATTCATATAATTATAAATCATTTAGCAGCCCATATTTGGTCGGGATAGCAGGTATCACATGTCTTCAGATTGCTCCAAACTGTATCATCTTATGTATTTCATGAACTCTTTTATTTGCATATTTGTAAATTTGTTTTCTATGAAATCCGAGGAATCCCAATATGTAGAAGATCATGGATAATGTTCCCTGTGATGCATATGCTTGGGCTATAGACGTGCGTGCATTTATTGAGTGCACGTGCGTGCATTTATTGAGTGCACTAATAATATTTATTGAGTGCACTAATATTGTTCTTTGTAGATGCCTTCCTCACGCCTAAGGACGCCTACCATATATTTATATTTTAAAAAGCTTATATAGTTTTGTTGACTTATATTAGCATGTACGAGTGCAAGGAAGATAAGCATTCTTCAATAAAAATATCCTACTGCAAGAACATTCTCCAATTAAAAAGTTATTCTAAATATCTAAACAAGATATCTTAGTTATGCATGAAGATTTTGTAAAAGTTTGTCATTCTTGGACAAACTGAGCATATCTCAGCTGTGGTAGGCGACGTGCCCTTCAATAGCAAAGCGCATGTGGTGAGATTTCATCAATTTCGAGAATCTGCCGGCTCAATCTCCTGAAAGTGCTCATATAGATAGGGTTGCATGCGTATTTTCATAGGAGTGAATGTGCGTGTGTGTTTGTGATCGTCTTTGATTGTATCGTGATTCGCAAAAAGAAGAATTTTGCATTACATTTCTACTGTTAACAACATTTTTCTTTTCTCTAGTCATGTAAATGCTTTGGACGATAAGGCAAATTTGTAGTAAAATGATACAACATATATGGTGTTGACACCATTTTTTGACACGTGTCAAGGAAGGTGAATTTTGTGAAGGGGAGGTGGACGATTTGGAAGAAACAAAAAAATGCACAGGGTTGAAATCGGTCGATGGAGTCCGTCCGATGGACCAGAGGAATATGCTTTGAAGATGCTGATCCGCTAGCTCTGGTGCTCGGCCGATGGAGAGTTGCCGATGAAGTCAAGGAAGGAAAAGAGGATCCGGACTCTACGAAAATCTTGATGATTCGGTTGTAATATTTTAAGTAGTTTATCTTTTAGATAGTCTTTTCTTTAAGGTCAAGTAATGTTTGCCGTAATCGGTTAGGATTTGATAGCGCTAGGCTATATATATCAGTTGTAAGGGACCGGAAAAAATTGATACACATCCAATACAACAAACTTTACAATTCCTTTGCACTTTTTCGACGTCTTCGCCTTTTCTCCTTTTTTTGACGAGTTCTTTCAAGTTGATCAAGGACGCCTCACATTCGAGCGACTTGATTTGCTGGTGAGTTTTCGTTTTACCGAGTATATTTGAGCTTTAGCTACCGGGCGCATCGCTGTGGCTTCGTTCAAATCTATTCAAAAGTTATCGAGTTTATCTAGGCTTTGACTTCCGGGCGCATTGTTGTCGTCTCGTCCAGATTTATTCACCAATTGTTGTCGTCCAGATTTATCTAGGTTTTAAGAAGTGTTATTGTCGCAATCTCCGCATCAGAAGGGAATCAACTGGGTATTCCATAATCAAGCAACTGGACAGATATAGTATGTCAATGTGCCATACATGGATATTACTGGTCAACAATCGGCTAACTCATCAGCTACACAGCTGATGATGACTCAGTAGATACCCAATCAGATGTCGCAGCAAGCACAACAGATGCAATTGGCTGGACAGCTGATGAACCATGTAGCTCAACAACTTGCGATGATGACCAATACAACGAGTACGGTTTCCCCTCAGAAAATGCCAATAGTTGAGCCGCAAGTTGATTAGAGCACAAAGATAGCTGAAGTGATGAGGGAGCAGTTTGGTTTGAGGCCAAAGCAACAATCTGTTATGTACAAGGCTCCCTATCCTCCGGCTTACAATAAGATTTCTCTCCTCCACAAGTACAAGATGCCTGACTTCACGAAGTTCTCAGGGCAGGAAGAAGTTTCTATGATGGAGCACGTTAACAGGTTCTTGCTACAGTTGGGAGAAGCGGGCAACTATGATGCACTCAGAGTCCATTTGTTCTTCTTGTCTCTGTCTGGATCGGCTTTTGCTTGGTTCACTACTTTGCCAGCAAATTCCATATTACATTGGGCCGATCTAGAGAGACAATTTTATCAATTTTTCTACTATGGGGTTACTGAATTGAAGTTGACCGATTTGACTGGTTTAAGGCAAAGAAATGATAAATCGGTTGCTGCTTTTATCCAAAGGTTCAGAGATGTCAAGAACCGATGTTACAGTTTGGTTCTGTCCGATCAGCAGTTGGCCGATGCAGCATTTAATGGGCTCTTGCTGCACATTAAAGATAAATATGCATCGCAGGAGTTTGAAAGTATTAGCCAGATCGTGAGTCGGATGACAGGAGAGACTCGATCCTACGAGTCCAAGAAGCCTTTTCAGAAGAAGATCAACTATGTGGAATATTCTACCAATGATGAGTCTGAAGAGGAACAAGAAACGGTTGCATCGGCTGAATGGATACAGAACAGCAAAAAGCCGGTGACGTGTTCGTTTAGAAAGAAAGAGCCTGAGTCGTATGGGTTTGACATCACCAAAGCCGACAAGATCTTTGACTTGTTATTGTTGGAAGGGTTGATCAAGTTGAAGCCATATCACAAGATTCCATCGGAGGACAAGCTCAAGAATATGAAGTACTGCAAGTGGAACAATGCTATGTCGCATGATACCAATGAGTGCAAGGTCTTCCGACAGCAGATTTAGATGGCTTTCGAACAAGGGAGACTGAAATTTGAGGCTCCCAAGAAGACGATGAGGATCGACGGACATCCTTTCGCCATGAACATGGTTGATATGGCCAGAGATGAAGGTTCTCCTCAAGCCAAGATTCTGACATCATCATCGGCCAAGAAATCTGGGGCTGTTAATCCTAAAGCGCAGATAGCGGCCGATGAGGTCAAAGAAAAGGGTCCAATGAAGGATGTTGAACGTTCATCGGCACCACGTAGACGTGTAACGTCTCAAATGCCGTTGAACAAGTTTCAGCGTGATCGTGATAGGCGGCAACGTAGAGAAGAAGAGGAACGACGCGAGCAAGATCATTGGAGGTGTCCTTTCTTTGTCTACTGCTGGGAAGAAGGGTTGACATTGCCATCGGCATATGATTGTCCCGAATGCAATGGTCAAGACAGCCGATCATATGGAAGGTCGCGTCATGAGCCCTATCGGCGTGAGCGCACTCCTGTGCATGATCGGCTAGGAAAAAGGGTATCGGTGCATGATCGACTGGGGTGCAGGACAATGCTACGTGATCCTGCTGGGAGAAGAGTGCCTGCACACGATCGGTTACGGCAGATGGCCGATGAAAGAGTGCAAGATGACCAGCCGATGCGGAGGGATCCAGAACACAAGCCTGATCGCACGGATCAATCTCAATGGTGCCCAGGGGGTTTGACCAGATCGCAGAAGCGACGTGTTCAGAGGCTACGCCAGCTGGAGATCATTAAAGAAGACCGAGAACAGATTCTGCGCAAGAAAGGGATCAAGTCAGAAGTTTGGCATGCTAAGCCCAGGTTGATAGTGGTCAAGATTCTGGATCATCAGCTGCGCTGATTAATATGGTTTTCATAATGCCGAAAGAGTTTATGGCGCCAGGTGACGAAGATCATGAACCAGAATTAGAGGAAGACATGGCACAGTTGAATTTGAAACCATTGCCAGCAACATTTGAGAAGCCAGAAGATGATAAGAGGCAGCATCTTAAGGCACTGTTCCTGAAGGGATTTGTTGATGGCAAGCCTGTTACGAAGATGTTGGTTGATGGAGATGCAGCTGTGAATATAATGCCCTATGTTATGCTACGCAAGCTTGGGAAGAATCAAGATGATCTGACGAAGACTGATATGATGCTCAAGGATTTCGAAGGAGTCATGTCTCCTGCTTTGGGGGCATTATGCGTCGATCTCACAATTGGCAGTAAGACTCTTCCCACTATTTTCTTCATTATTAATGGAAAAAGTTCATACAGTTTGCCGTTGGGTTGGGATTGGATACATGCAATTGTTGCATTCCATCTACTATGCATCAATGTTTCTGAGATGATTTATTCACCAATTATCGATATCGGCTAGATTTGTAGGTTTTCCTATACTTTTTGGCCATTATCACATCTAAAAACATACTAGATCGGCTTTAGGTTTTGGAGTAACACTTTTGTTATCTCAAGAGCCGGTTTAGATATGTTTTTAGCTTCACATCATCTTCATTATTAATGGCAGAAGTTCATACAGTTGTTTCTGAGCCTTGTTGAATTGTGCGCGATGGCTCTCGATGAAGGCTGCAGGAGTTAGTGCATCTTCGATTGCTTCTGGGAGTTTACCCTCCAGTTCTTCCAAGATGGCGCAGATCGGTTGTGCATCCTTGATTAGTTGGCCGATGTCTTGATTCAGAAATTGGAGGGATTCTTGGAGTCTGGCCTTGATTTCATCTGATAATATAGCTGAATCGGCCAATGTTGTTTCTTCTCCTTCTTCCTGAGAAGTAGCTCCGATTTAGAAGGAGAATAGACTGTTGTCCGGGGACTCTTATGCCTGAAAGGAAGATAAAGTTAAGATGGCGGATGGAAACAAAAGAGTAATGGGATCAGCTAACAGAAAGAAAGGTTGTTTACCTGCTTCAGGCGTGTTTCTTCTAGATTAGAGCCACCAGGGACGAGGGGTTGTGATGAAGAGCTCGGGATTGCAGTGTTTGGCTGGCCAAGTAATTCAGATAGTGCATGGTCAGCAAGCTGAAGGATGATTGTCAGAAATATACAGAATATGTTCATGAGCAAGTTCTGAAATCGTACCTGTATCAATGGAGAGTCCTCCCTGGATTTCCTGGGAGTTGGAGGCGAATGCTGTATCTGATGAAACCAAAAGGAAATAATACCAGATTCAGAATCATGAAAAGATTTAGATACTTACTGAGTAAACAAAATCATACCTGAATGATGGGTGATGGAGGAGGAGGTGTGTTCTGAAGATTTTCTTCTTCTTTGGATTGGTGTTCAGGGGTATCTTGATTGTGAGGCGAAAATATGATCAGCATTCAGATAAAGTGAAGTCATAAAGAATTCAAGTTTTCTTACCTTCTGAAGAGGAAGAAGGAAGATTGACTGGAACATCTATTTAAAGTACTGCTGCTGCTGAAGATTGGCCTGGAGATTTCTTTTTCTTACGAGTTGTCACCTTGGTGTAAGATACTTTGTGTTTTCTCCCAGTGGTCACATCTATCAGAGTTGGAGCACCATAGCCAATATTTGGTTTATCCACTCCTGCTGATTGTTGGAGGATTCTGATCATCATCATGTGAAGAGTAGAAGTCAAAGCACTACAAAAAATCTGTTGATCCATGACAATTAAATTTCGTCATAGATTACTAAAATACCGTCATAAAACAGTATCTATGACGATCTCAAATAACGTCATATATTGAGCGTCATAGATCACACCTCGTGACGTTCCTTAAATTTTCGTCATAAATTGCTTGATCCATGACATTTCGAAACCGTCATAAAATATCCCTGGGCCCCCAAAGCCCAACCCAAATCCATTTTCTATGACAAAAATAAACATCATAAATAATATAATTTTCGTCATAGATTCAATTGCCATGTCACGCATTGATGACATGGCAGATGACGTGGCTGTTGACTTGGCGATGACGTGAATAGCAATGATGACATGTATATTGACATAGCTGATGACATGACAATGACGTGGCCAATGACATGACCGCTGACTTGGCAACGACATGATGACATCAGCATCCCATCCCATTTATGAATGGGCGCAATTCAGAATGGGCCACTAAGTTGGGCCTAATTCTCACACAATTAACTAGCAACTAAACAAATTTAACTTTATATACAGCCCATACAACCGGTTTTCACAACTCACTTTTCAAAACAAAAGTTCCAGCCCAAAAATTACAATAAGCGATTCCAGCACAAATATACATGCATACAACATAAGTTTTCCAGCAACATACATGTAGCAATCGAATCAATCAAAATCCACTTGAGCTGGTTAATACAAATGCATATTAGCTTCCATGCTAGTGCTACTCCATGTTGCTGTAACACCCGCTTGTGTCTTTAGCCTATACAAACAATTGTTGGATAAGTAAAAATGGAAATATTAACTGAAAGCCCGTAGGTGAAAAGGAAAGAAGTGATTATCTAACAATTATGCCTTCTTGGTATACAATCAGTGGGTAACAACTATACAGCTTTATAATGCTCAGACCAACTTCTGCAAGGAAATGAAAATATAAGACAAAGCAATTGTATTTATCAAGGGTTTATAAATATGTGAATATGATTCAAAAAATTGTGCCATAAGTTTATATCTCAAGGTACACCGACTCATTTTCAAGACCGCAAGAAAGTAATGCCACCTATTATTTTAGGTGAGGCCTGTATGTCATACCGTCGGAAAAGCAATTTCCTTAAAGTTAATTTCACTAGATATTATGCACTGATGGTAAAATGGTTATGTCATTATTATCAATAAAGTTACACAACAAGAAAGGGAATTAGGGAACAAACAATAGTTTGAACAGCAGTAACAAACAGGTGGATAGGACTGGGCGTATAGGGCAGGTAACAAGGACCTTGCGAGGCGGGTGTAGAAGAGCTGCTTGGAGAGCTCCTGGCTCTTCTGGATGGTCACGGTTCGCACTGACCTTGGAGAGCTGCTTGGAGAACCTCGTCGTCTCGCACGCCTTGGACTGTAGCTGCACCAGTTTCGACTCTAGCGCCGCCATGGGGATCTGCTCACGGTTCAAGACGGGGCAATGCGGGTGGTGAGAAGAAATCGAAAGGAAGAAAGGAGAGGAAACCCACCGGTTCGAGAGCGCAGAGGAAATCCACCGGTTCGAGAGCGCAGATTCAAGGCTCTAGGAAGGGGGCGGACGGAGAGATCCGAGGAGAGGGCACGACTTGGGGGAGAGGCGTGCATACCCCGCCCCTGGAGAACTCCATTATGCATACCACGGCCCTGGATCCACGAGCGCCCTGGCCGTCCATCCTGAGGTCCGGCTGCCGCGCATGGCTGCTCCGGGCGACCCCCGCGCGCCGCCTCCACGCTGGGCTCGGGGCTTCGCCTCCCACGCCAGATCTGGCCACACTGCAGCCCCACGCGAGTCAACAGATGCCTCGGAGGGGAAGCCTGCGTCGTGGAGGAGGAAGCAGATGTTGTGGAGATCGCCGCCTAGGGAGCTCGCGGGCAGCAGGGCCTCCTGGATCCACGCCGCCGAGCCCGTGAGGGACCGCGCCGCCGGCTTCCGATCCATCACCGCTGCGGCCGAATCTTGGTCCACAGCAGCCGGATCTCGCACCTGCAAGCCCCCATGGCCGGGAGCTGGCTGCAGTCCGTGGCTAGGGTGACGGAGGATGAGGGCCTAGGGCGCGGGCAGCAAGGAACGGAAAGGATGTGGAGCAAGACGTGGGGAGTTGGAGGCGCCGCCGCGTTGGGAGCTGGGAGTCTGAGGGGATGAGTGGGTGAGGAAGAGCTAGGGTTTCACATCATTTTATACTATAGGAGTGCGATGCTAACCATTGGATTGGAGATCGATGGTCCAGAACAATTGGGCTAGGTAGGCCGAGCCAAAAACGGCCCATATCTGTCTCAGCTTAATATTTTTTTTATTTCCTATTTAAAGAACTTTTGTGAAGTAACTCGCAAAAAAAATATGTTAGATAGCCAATACACTTTTGAAATGTACTAGATAAAGTATAAATTGTCATGTAGGAATTTTAAAAATGTTTGAATGTATTTAATATTTTCTATCATTTAATTGAGTTTCTGCGTGTTTATTGAAAGTAATTACTATTTAAACTACAAGTATCTCAAATAATATCTAAAATTCCTAAAAAATATATCTTAAGTGTTTCCATTCTATATTAGTTCATATCATGAAAATGGAAAAAAAATTAAATTTTTGTTAGGGACAATTCAAACTTCTACTTACAACCTTAATATAAAATAATGATAATAATATATAAAGTTTCTCCAAAAATTCTAAAAATTTCTATAGAAACATTTTATGGATGTTTAAACTTGAAATAAAAGTTTCATTAGATTTTGCAAAAGCTAGGTATACAATGTTCACAAAACAGATACATCTCTCAAAGAGTTTCTTATAACTCAAGTCAATTTTTGAGATTAGACTACTTGACAACATTTTCGAACTTGTGTGCATCTCAAATTTGGACAGAAACTTATGTTGACAATAATAACAGAAATTATGATGTTTAATTAGTTATTTTTATGTAAAAATATTTTTTTTTATTCTATGCTTAAATGAAAGAAAAGAAGCGATATGAAGAAGATTCAAGAAATCATCGTTTACTTAAAAAAATGCAATTATATGAAAGAACATGATTTTAGAAAAATTTAGGAAGAAAAACCATCAAATTTGGAGTTCATATGAGGGAGAAATACCAGTTACAAATTTTAATTACGGATTAAAAAGAGAAATACCAACCAAAGTTCACATCGCCCACGTGGTACAACACTTAAAATAAGTTTAATTCCCAAAACAATCACAAATGAGCGCGCAGCGCGTTGGCAGTAGGTTGCGGTCTTTACCTGAGTAAGGTCGCGGGCTCGATTCTCATCGCGCACGAATTTTGTTTTTATTTTCTAGAAAAATGACGACTCAGTAGTTATAAATAAACTGATGCGCCTTCCTTCCACGATTGCGTTCCCAGCTCAGTGGTACTGCAGTAACGTTGTAACCCTTGATGCCCTTTGTTCGAGCACACTTTTAGGCAGTTTTTTATTTTAATTTTTCAGACTTTATTCTTTTTTTTTCACACTTGAGCCAGTAGCCCAGGTTCGAACTACATACCGCTTATTTTCTTCCTCCATTTTTTCTCTTATTTACAATAATGCTAACTATTAGATGCATGGTGTAGTGGTTTGGCATGTTTTCACACTTGAGCACGTAGCGGTATGTTTTTTTCCAATTTATCTCAATCCTGTAAAAAAATGTTAACCGGAGTCATAGTCTAGGGGTGAGACATTTGAATCTGTATTGTGAAGTCGCAGGTCCCCCTTCCACCATTTTGTCTCATTTTTGGATTAAATGTATACACTAAAACAAATAATGGCCAAATGCGACAAAATCAAGGCTGCCACGTAAGCATCAAATAAGAGAAGAAAAAACTTGAATTAAAAATGAAAATGTCAAAACATATAGTTAAGATAGCTATGACGATTTTTATGACATTAATGTTAAATTTCATGTTTTGTGGGCTAAATTATGACGAATTCAATAAAACGTCATATTTTGTGGGCTCAATTATGACGAATTCAATAAAACGTCATAAAGTTCTGGGCCTAGGGTCCATACCTTCAATTTCGTCATAGATTGTGTGCAATTGTAACGCTCCATTGAAATGTCATAGAATTTTCGTCATAGATCACCACATTTCTTGTAGTGAAGGCTGCAAGTGAGAAATGTTATGAAATGTTGTGGGAGGAAATTTGACTTGTACCTCATTTTCGTCTGATTGGTAATTGTTGTCCAGAGCCATGCAATATAGATTGGCCGATTTGCAGAAGATATGTTCTTGCCATTCAGACCACCATTGAATGAAAGGAGTAGTGGCAAAAGGTGCAATCTGTCAATCGGCTAGAAGTGTCATATTTACATCAGGCTCCAAATCTTTTAATTGACCATAATAGAGAGCGCTATCAAGAGCCCCTCTGAACTGAACTTTGCCAATGAAGAAAAGAAAAGAGGGCACTAGGCCAAATCCCAGTTGTCTGGCCGTCACTGATGGATTATAAAACTCATAGCTGGGGACATCTTTGCCAGCTGTGAAGTTGACTGGCAGAATTCTTGGGGAGATTATCTCTTTCATAATCATGGTGGCTTCTTCATCAGTTTTCCACGAGTCAAGCTAGAATTTGAAAGGGTTTTCATATATGACATTTTCATCCTGGTATGCAAACCAAGTAGTGGAGATCTATGGGAATCCATTGTAGAAGGACTTGAAAAAATTAGTAATGCCAAGGGTCATGGGATCATTGGCAATCATGATAGCTGCTTCACCGAATGATGTGCATCGGCGAGTAATGGTTTCTTCTTCTTCAGAGAAGTTTTCTGATGGGAATTCTATCTCTAATAATTCAACTGTCATAGTTTTGTGCATGTACATGTGCAGCCACAACTGAATGAACCACCAGGGACCTCCCGAGTTGGTGATCGGCTGGTTCTTTCTGAGTCTGGATGATACTTGATGAAGCAAGTGGTAAACTGACCCCAGAAGATGTTTGCTAAGAGGGACAGGATTGCCAGTAGCTAGATTTTCTGCCAACTTGAGATTATTGTTTGTTAGACCAACTACTTTGCCACAGAAGATGATTTTCTCAAGCCACATGTTGAGAAAGGCAGTGTGCTCTCTGACAAATACTGATCCGGTCTTCATATTCTTGCCGATATATCCTTTCCATTCGTCAATGCTTTTAGTTTCAATCTTGAAAGTTGCTTTTTCTAGCAAACGAAAAGGTCTATTGGCAGCATGAATATTCAGGCTAGTGAGCATCACAACATCCATCAGGGTAGGTGTCATTGGCCCATGATTGAACATGAACGCATTGATGGCGTCAGACCAAAAGTGAGAAGCCGATATTAGCATCGGCTCATTTCTGATCATCTCCGATAAAGAAAAGTTCAGACATTGGCTAATATCATATTATTTCCAATTGGTTCTCTGAGAATTGGCTATCCTATGGAACCAATTCCTCCATCCGGGAGTAACGCTCGGCCAAGATCTAAAGGCTTGAGAACAATCTAGGTTCATATCGGAGGATTTAAGGGGTATTCTATTGGTCTCTAGATTGATGAAGTGGTGGGGTCTGGATTACCCATGGGGCCTAAACAGATCATGCTGGGTTGATTCTCTAGCGGAATAATCATATTACCCCTAAGATTATGAAAATAAAGGCGGAAATAAGAACGCAAGAGAATGAAAAGCAAATGCTGCGGGTGAAGAAAGGGGACGTACCTCTGGAATCTCGGAGATGGACGCCATTGCTAGGAGAGTGGTTCTTGGACTTGGGTTCTTGAAACCCTAGGAGGCTGCGATGGCGGCGGCAGGTCAGATGTGTTCTTGAGTAAGGGAGAAGACAGAGGTGCTACAGGAAGTGTGCCAGCGGAAGGGGAGACGGAGATATTTATAACCTTTGCTCGAGGACAAAATGGGGATTCGATACACCGTCTGATTGGGAGATGTGGATAAATTTGAATATTGGCAATAGTGGTTAACATTAATTTTGGAGCAACAGATCTATTACTCCGAAACTGGGGGGCATGTGTTGACACCATTTTTTTGACACGTGTCAAGGAAGGTGAATTTTGTGAAGGGAAGGTGGCTAATTTGGAAGAAACCAAAAGATGCACAGGGTTGGAATCGGCCGATGGAGTCCGTCCGATGGGCCAGAGGAATATGCTTTGAAGATGCTGAACCGCTAGCTCTGGTGCTCGGCCGATGGAGAGTTGCCGATGAAGTCAAAGAAGGAGAAGAGGATCCGACTCTACGAAAATCTTGATGATTCGTTTGTAATATTTTAAGTAGTTTATCTTTTAGATAGTCTTTTCTTTAGGTCAAGTAATGTTTGCCGTAATCAGCTAGGACTTGATAGCGCTAGGCTATATATATCAGTTGTAAGGGACCGGAAAAACTTGATACACATCCAATACAACAAACTTTACAATTTTTTTGCACTTTTTCAGCGACTTCGCCTTTTCTCTTCTTTTTTCGACAAGTTCTTTCAAGTTGATCAAGGACGCCTCACATTTGAGCGACTTGATTTGCTGGTGAGTTTTCATTTTACCGAGTATATTTGAGCTTTAGCTACCGGGTGCATCGCTGTGGCTTCGTTCAAATCTATTCAAAAGTTATCGAGTTTATCTAGGCTTTGACTTCCGGGCGTATTGTTGTCGTCTCGTCCAGATTTATTCACCAATTATCGATATCGGCTAGATTTGTAGGTTTTCCTATGCTTTTTGGCCATTATCACATCTAAAAACATACTAGATCGGTTTTAGGTTTTGGAGTAACACTTTTGTTATCTCAAGAGCCGGTTTAGATATGTTTTTAGCTTCACATCATCTGAGTTATACATTCGTAGCTTAGATCTTGTCATACATACACGATCGACTGTTCAAAGCCGGTTTTGTCGTTTAGTGTATCGGCTGATCCTGCCGATACGCTCGTTTACTACGCATCTGCATTTAATATCTTTTTGTCGTCTATAGTATCGGCAAAGCTTGCCTATCGCCCATCAGGTCAAATTAACTGGCACGCTTGGTTGACTTTCCGTGACTCGGCGAACACTTGTCCTCAGATTCTAGTGTGTTGATTTTTGCGTCAACATGTGGTAAAGTGACTAAAGCTTCAATATCATACACATCCTTATGTATTTCTTTTTTGGATAACTAAATCATTATTTCATCAAGCAATTGAAAAAACAATCCCATTTTGCCATTTGCCTTATGCATGCAACTGTACAACAGATAAGTTGTTGTGTACTATTCTCCCGCCTCTTCCTCTATGCTCGGTACATCATTCCTTCATCAACGTCAGCTTTGCCGAGCATCTCATCTTGCAACTATTACATCTATTGATGTCCAACAATCTTGAATCTCAACTTTTGCGACAAAGTACAATGAAAAAGCTATCACACACTCGTGTGCTTTGTAGGTCTCTGCCACTCAAATTTGTCATTGTTGGATTTGTTCTCGCTTTCATTTTGATCAATTCCCCCGCCGCTTTGTTTCTGTTATGTTCTAGCGCTGACATGCGCCAGTTTCTTTGCAGTTTGGGGACCACGCATTTTACCTTTCTTCTGCCATGTCTGGCAGTTTCATTTCATCGCGT
Source organism: Panicum virgatum (assembly GCF_016808335.1). Taxonomy (NCBI): domain Eukaryota; kingdom Viridiplantae; phylum Streptophyta; class Magnoliopsida; order Poales; family Poaceae; genus Panicum; species Panicum virgatum. The sequence goes on from NC_053145.1 coordinate 7,329,400, forward strand.
CCATTTCTATGCAGCAATGCTCTCCAAGTGCGGTCATTTCAAGGATTTCGATCCGATCTCTTCTCTTCAATTTGGTCAGTTTATTTCATTTGATCTGTTTGCATGCAACACTTACGCTCTCATGTTTCTTCTGTTCTATGTTCTTAGGTTTGCGTACTTAGGTTGTTTGTTCTAGTTTCTCCCTTTCAAAATCATAGTTTTAGTTGGACGATTTGTTGTCTATGTAGCTATGATTCATACCCCATTCGAACTCCTAGTTTATTTGTGGCGATTTTGGTTGTTTGGGTATCTCTGATTGATAACATGCCCGTATTCGTAGTTTTAGTTTAGCGATTTGGTTCTCCGGGTTGCTCTGATTCACATCTCAGTCGAATGCTGGATTTTTTTGTACCGATTTGGTTGTTTTAGTACCTCTAATTCACATCCGTCCGAACTCCTAGTTTTGTTGCGATGATTCATGGTCTGGATGGCTCTGTTCATCTGTCCTTCATTCCATCCAGAACTAGGTTCTTCAATAATATTTGTTCTTTTCCCTCTTTCATGTGTACTTGGATTTGGCTGGCGTTTGAAGCAATGGAAAATGTTCTTCCTGTCAGGTTAGCTTCAGAAATATTGCTATATGTAATATTCATGTATGGTTTCAGTATGCTCATTTAATCATCTTATCTTCTATTATGCTCTATTTATGTAATCCTTAACTTATCACTATTTAACTAATTATACAGTGTCCCCGACATATTAGTTTTCTTCTAATTTGTATGACTTTCTCTGCTTGATCTCTTATTTTCTTGTCCTACCTAAAATCCCAGATGCATTTGTTACTAATTGTGTACAAAATTGATAATGAATGACTAATCCATAATTTAAAACATCTGAACAAAATTGTACTAATTATATCTAAACTCTTGATTACAACAACTTCACTGTTATCTTCTCATCTGCTTTTTAATCCCGTGTTGCTTCCACTTGATGCATATCAATGATGGTTTCTTGTTTTTGGCTAGATATAAATTGCATGTGCTATTTCTATTGGTTGTTGGGGAGGTAAATCCACCAAGACAGCCAAGAGAAGAGGGAGAGAGAGAGAGAGAGAGTGAAAAATGCTAATGAGGGACAGTGAGGATCAAGCCCCCCTTGACCCCTTGGGTCATCTCTATTTATAGGAGGGGAGGGAGGTGGCAATTTACCACTGCCCCTCTGATGAGTACAAGTTTTACACTTAGGCCCTTGGGCCGCCACATGAGGCCCGTATACAACATGAGCTGGGTCATTCCCCAATAGTAGCCCCTTAGCTACTTTGGTTTGATTAGTACAACAAAATATAGTAGCTGAAAATACAAGAGGTGGCCCAGACCTATCTATGACTTAAGCCATGGGGTGAACCTTGCGACTTCCCGCTCGTACGCCTCGCTAAAAACCCAATCCAAAAACCTCGTGGGACAAAACAGATGGAGAAAAGAGCATGCATGTCTTGCAGGTCCCACACACACAAACCGTGAAGTCAAGCTGGTGATTGCCTTCGGTCTCAATGATGAAGCGAGTCTTCACCGATGATGACTGCAGAAGCTCCGCTGGCTTCAGAGCCTTGGCTCCTGGGTGCTCGCATCTTCAAAGCCGGTCGAGCCTTGCTGCAACCTCGGACTATTCTGGCACGGCCGATGTAGTCAAAGTGGTTGAAGTAGAACTTTTGGTCATGTCAAAGCCGGTGAAACCTTTGGGTCTTCACTCACGAGCACCTGGGCAAGCCTTGCTCACTAGGTTCTGCCAGTCTTCCATGATCCCGTTATAGCCCCACTTGGCCGGGCTTCGTAGGGGAGGCCGCAAAGGTTCTTCGGGGGGACATAGTCGAAGTCGTCTTCATCATGGATGCGAAGTAGTCGACGCCAAGCTCCTCGAGCCGAACACTGTCGACGATGGCGAAGGCCGAAGCAGTCGTCACCGACGGTAGAAGATGAGCCCATCAAGTCGAACTGTGTCGATAAGGGTGAAGGGTGAAGTCATCATTGCCGGAGTAGAAGGCAGGCCTCTCGAGTCGAACTATGTTGACAAGGGCGAATGTCGAAGTAGTCTTCACCGAAGCAGAGGGCTAGCCCCTCGAGTCGAACTGTGTCGATGAGGTCGAAGGCCAAAGTAATTGTCGTCGAAGTGGAGGGCGAACCCCTCGAGTCGAGCTGTGTCGATGAGGGCGAAGGCCAAAGTAGTTGTCGCCAAAGTGTAGGGCGAGCCCCTCAAGTCGAGCTGTGTCGACGAGGGTGAATGCCGAAGTAGTCATCGCCGAAGTGGAGGGTGGGCCCCTTCGAGACGAGCTGTGTCGATGAGGGCGATGGCTGAAGTAGTTGTCGCCAAAGTGGAGGGCGAGCTCCTCGAGCCGAGCTGTGTCGACGAGGGCAAAGGCCGAAGTAGTTGTAACCAAAGCGGAGGGCGAGCCCCTCGAGCCGAGTTGTGTCGACAAGGGTGAAGGCCGAAGTAGTCGTCGCCGAAGTGGAGGGTGAGCCCCTCGAGCCAGGCTGTGTCAACGAGAGCGAAGGTCGAAGTAGTTGTCGCCGAAGAGGAGGGCGAGCCCCTCGAGCCAAGCTGTGTCGACGAGGTCGAAAGCCGAAGTAGAGGATGACAATTTATACACCTGCAAGGCCTGCATCATTTCACTTGAGAGGAAATTATTTTTCACATTTATTAGGATGCCTTCGTCTCTTTTGCTCGAAAGTGTTCCATTCTCGCCTTCAGCATTACGCACGACAGGACTTTTCTTTAGGATGCCTCCGGCTCTTTAGCTTGGAGAGGTCTCATCCAAGCCTTCGACATTGTGCGCGACAGGAGTTTCCTTGCCTTCGGCATTTCGCATGACAGGACTTTCAATTTCAGCATGAGCATTTTTAGCTCCCCGCTCCGGTGCCATGGAACATGATGCAAAGATTGCAGTATGAGATGAATGAATGAATGAATGAACAAACGAACGAACGAATTGATGAATGAATGCTATTTCAAAGAGTAAAAAACGAAGGGTTAGCCTAACAGCAAGGGCCAGCCCGAGGACTTTCCTTCCCTTCGGGTTTCGCGCGTAAGGATTTTATTGTCTGTGAAGTGAAGCTAAGGGGTGCAGGGCCACTCCGCTTTCTGCGGCCCGTGCTTACTTCTTTCAAGCATTCTTGCTTGCTACGCACCGATGATTCCCCTCTTCGCTTGACGAAGAGGGATAGATGCTTTGGTGCACCCTTGTCCATTTGGACGCTCATTCTTTCTTCGGGGGTCAATCAGTACCGAAGGCCAAATAGAATTCTATAAGATCAAGGCATAGTCATTTCCATATCCAACCGTGGTTGCTTTGGGTGAAGACCAATAATCCGAAGGAGAGTCTTTCATATCACATTGATAGCCGAAGCTCCATATAGTATTTGCTTCGGGGTGAAAACCAATAGCCACGAAGGAGGATCTTTCATAAGGCTTACATTACTGAGGCTCCATATAAGACTGTTTTTGCTTCGAGGTGAGAACCCATACCTCGAAGGTAGTATCCTGCATAGATGTGAGGAAGTGCGCATACGGTGCATGATAATTCAGGTGAGGTAGACATCATGTAAAACACGACCAAAGTAAGCATAGACATATAACGAACATATGATGAGGACATGCCAATATATTCAAAATGAATGGCAAAATAGTGTTCCTTACCTTGGCGAAAATTCTGCAAAAAAAAAGATAAGTGGTATCCTTTCAAATAAAAGGGTTAGCATAAGCATATATTTAAGCAAGGCGTCACGAAGGGCAAATCGTAAGATGTTAGGCAGAGGTTAATGTATATTTTCCGTAACCGTGCCAATATTTTCTTCGGAGGCTGAATTATCTGAAGCCCATTTATAGAGTATCAAAGCTCGAATACTAGGCCTGGAAACCCATTTTAATAATGACACTGGCGCAGCTCACTGTAGGAGCTGACCGTCCGTTTCTTATATACAGAAATTGAACCGAAGGGTTTGTCCAAGAAGTGGTGAAAATGAACCACAGCAGGTCAATGAATATTTCAGTAATCCGAGAACCGAAATCATGTAGACCGAAGACTCCGACAAGGTTATTGCAGGCCGTAATTGATTAGTTGCGAAATATTCTAAAGAAAATACTCAATAGTATTTGATTAGTGTAAATAGTGCTGTATAACTGAGGCAAAACAGGTACTAGCGAGCAGCAACTTGATATTTAAAATTGCTAAGCGACATGCACCGCGAAGACCAAGCTGCTATGTTGGTTGTCGCCCTTACCTCCGAAGGCTAAAGTCCAGGGATCGAGCCTGTTGTCCACCTGCACATGCGACATGGCCGGCCAGAAGCATTGGCCGAAGGTGGCTTGTGCACATTACATACATTAAGTACTGCACTTTGGTACTGAGTCCCCCCCCCCCCCCCGCGTCGTCTCCCTCAGGGGGTGGCTTGGGCGGCGCCCCACCCTCCGCCGCCGCCGCCCCCCATCCCGGCCTCCTCTCCACCTCGCCGCCGGTAGAGTAGGGCACTGGAAGCCCGTGTGCCTGCTAGGAAGGAGGCGGCGGGGCTTTCTCCCATCGGATCAAGGTGCTTCCGCCCCGATCAACGAAGCGCCGGTGCGTGGCGGCGGCGGCAGCTGCCCGGGGTGACGGATCTGGCATCCTGGGAACCAGATCCGGCATCCACAGCGCCAGATCTACGTGAGGCGACGCGCACTCGGCCACCACCACTACTACTATGGCGGTGGTTAGATGCGGCTGGATTGTGGCCGCTCGGGACTAGCGTCGTCGCCAAGTGGGTGCGGCCTCCTGCTCCCCTGCTCTCTGCTCCCTCGCTTCATGCGGGAATGGCAAGGGCACCGCTTGGACCAGTGGGGAGAGCGGCGCGGAGGCGGCGGTGACTGTTGGCTCTGCGTGCGCATCGGCGTGGCCTTCATGCCGTGTGACCTCGGCGTAGTCCTAGGCGGAGGCTGCGGCGGCAGCAGTGGCCCGCGTGGCCCGGATCTACGCATTGCGGCGGCGGCAGCATCACCAACGCCAGGGGGGGTCCGTCGTGGCGCGCTGCTGTGGCCGGCGGCCGCCTCTGCTGTGTTGCGGTCACAGCTCGTGGCAAACACGACTTCACAATTGGTGGACGGGCAAGGGGGTGCTTGTGCCGGCGGAAGTGGTCGGCAACGGTCTCAACGTGCGGCGGTGTAATGTGTGTTGTGTAGCCTAGGTCCGGCCCAATGTGCTATCTTGCCAGAGGGGTGGCCGACGCAGCTGTACGGCAGTCGGGTGCAGCCGGCGCGTTTGATGCCCCTCTGAGGAGCCTTCCATGGGGTGATGGGACAACGACATTGCTCGTCGTGAGCCCTCGACCATGGCGTGCTGCTCTTTACCTGGGGCAGTGCCATGGTTATAGCCCATGATGTCGTGACTTGCTGCTCATGCGAATCACCAAGGATTCAAACAACGAGGTGCAACCTGGGCGCGGCAATGGTCAATGGTGGTGTACCTCGCTGCACCGCGCGAGCCGCAAAGGGCTCAAGCAGTGAGGTACATGGTTGGTGGAGTCGCAGGCGAAAGTCTTGCCGGAATCTAGCCAGTCTCGCTAGCATCTAGCTGGTCTCGACGACGATGACGTCCTTGGCGCTGTTCACCTTCTTGGAGGCGTTGTCGCTGCTGCTCTATCCATCCTACACTTGGCAGGTGCTTCGAATCAACGACTCATGTGCAGTGAAAGCATTGCGCCCGGTGCGCAGGGAGGTGCCCACCTCCGCACATCAAGTATATTGAAGTCTCGCAGCCTCCAAACTCGATGCCTGATATCGTGAGTTGTAGTTCTTTTATCAGTGGTTGTACCACGTTTGAGTCCTTGAGCTAGGCAAATGATGTAAAACTTTGGTTATCATGCGGGCCATTAGGGGCCATAATGAAATGAATCAGGTGGGGATGCTCTCCCCCCGTTGACCTTAAGAAAAGGGTTAATTAGAACCATGCTATTGCAATTTTTCAAAGTTGGAAATATAACATTACAACTTCTAATATTAGAACCATACCATCAGATTAGTAGTTTGTCTACCTTGGACCCACCTGCAGGGTATACACCTCTTGTATTTTTTACCTTGGACTATTTTACCCTTCTGTGCTTCTGTCTTTCCACGTCGCTCGCTCGGGCGCCGTACGTCGCACTCGCCTGCCGCGCGGCCGTGTTGCTAGGGCGCTCGCTCGGGCGTCGTACGTCGCACTCCCCTGTCCCCCAGCACGCAAGTGCGCCGCGCACGCAACTCAGACCCGGCGAGATGGTGAGCTCTCAATCCACTTCTTGCTTCGCTTCGCATCCTGCCCTCGCAGCTTGTGTGCACCTTGATCGTGGTTGTGCCTCTCCTATGCAGGTGATGGCTCAGAAGACGAAGGAGGCGGAGATCACGGAGCATGATCCGCTGCTTCTAGTAAGTCTCCTCCCCATTTCCTCGCCCTTCTCCGCTTCAATTCCGTGCGATTCGAGTGGGTTCAAGCGGCTCCCGCCGATTGAATCGTTGTTGTTGGGTTGAGTTTTTCTCCTGAGATTTCGACCGGCGTATGCACGAGGGTTTCGTAGTGGGCTTGCTCCTTGCTGGTCCAAATTGGGGTCGATTCGAGCATTATTGGAGGCGGCCCTAGGTCTTCCCGTTGGCACGACGTGCGATATGGTGGAAGACGGAGTGACGTCTATGTGCGAAACCGGGAAGAGGTAGGGCGATGTGCGATACGGTGGAAGGGTAAAATAGTCCAAGGTGGAAAAATACAAGAGGTGTATACCTTGCAGGTGGGTCCAAGATAGACAAACTACTGATCTGATGGTATGGTTCCAATATTAGAAGTTGTAGTGTTATATTTCCAACTTTGAAGAATTGCAATAGCATGATTCCAATTAACAAAAAAAAATGGCTTGTGCTGAAGGCGGTTCATGCTGGGTCGAAGATGGCTGCGTGCGACACGGGCTATTCGGGAGCACCGGGCTGAAGGTGGCTTTTGCCAAAGACGGTACGCGCGAGGCACGGGGTCGAAGTAGGCCGCACGTTGCATCGTGGGCTGGAGATTGCGTTCGTCACGGGCCGATGTTGCTGGGGCGAAGGACGGCGGAAATTCTATACATCTTCCGGAAGATTTTTTCTTCCCCACCTTCCAATGTTTGAGATTTGTACAAGTCATCTCATTCGTTGGATCTACTCAACCCTAATCTTCTTCCTCCTCCTACCCGCTTCCTCACCATGCGCCGCCGCCCCTGAGCCCGTGGTCCGCCTGCCGCGCGGCGGCCCCGCGCCGCTCTCCTGCCGCGCTCCTGTGCGATGCGCCTGCCGCGCCGCTGCTGCTGCCGCCGCATGGTGCCGCTAGCTGCTGCTGCCGCTGTGCTGTGCAAGCTGCAGAGCCACGCGTTGCTGCCGCCGCTGCCGACCCAACACGCTGCTACCGGCGCCGCGCCCGCGCACGCCGCAGTCGGAGAAGAAAAACCCACCTCGTTGGAGAAGAAACCTTCAACATTTTCATTTCAATATTTTCAACATTTTATGTTTGTAATTTCAACATTTGTCTTCTACGGCTTCAACATTTTGAAAGCTAAATGTTGAACATGTTTAACAAAATGTTGAATTAATTCTACTTAAATGTTGAACATATTTACAACAGATAATTAAATTTAAATGGACTTTAAAAATGAATCTCTTATCTATCTTCCACGAGATAGATAGGAGCCCCCGAAGGACGGTGGTCGCGCTGGCCGGGGCAGGCTGCGCGTCGTCATGATCAACGTGCAGAAAAACGAAGACCATGTGACTGTGAGACCTGCTTCATGATTTAGAATGCAGCTCGTGCTGCTATTCAGGCACCGGAGGTAATTCAAATGTAATTTTTATATGCACGATGGAAGGCCACCGAAGGTTATATGAACCGAAGGTAATTTTAATGGTGGAAAATGACTCACCAACCAAAGGGTGAAGAACCAATACCCAAGCGGGGAAACCGACCTTGCCATCGCCGAAAGGTGAAAACCAACCCGTCATAGACGAAAGGAAAAAATAATTGATCCCTAAGGGTATCACAAAAAGTTGGAATCCGAAGGGTGAAAATTGACTTCAATGGATAAAATCTAATCCCAGATCACCAATGAAGGGTGAAAATTTATCTCTAAAACATTAAATATCAACCCGGGCTCACCGCCGCGGAAGGGGTAAAAATTAACCCAAGCTCTTCATTTCTGAGTCAACACCAAAGGGTGAAAAATCGACAAAGGTATATTACTAGCCGAATGTTGATTGGTACATAATCGTCGGAATAAAAATAACGGGGCAAGCTGATTAAATACCGTGGATGCCAGTTTACCGAAGGCAGTATGAAGCGGCCTTCGCTAACTTCACACGAGAGGAAAAGCAGAACAAGGCACTTTTGTGCTAGCTGAGCAGAATCAAACTTGAAGCGGTCACATTTATGTAAAAGTAAAGCCGAAGGTGCTTCGGTTGATTAGCTCACACAGCTGGACCTTTTTTCCAAGGCCAAACCGAAGGTGGTAGGTTTGGAAGAATAAACTTTCTTTGTACTAAAAAAATCATCAGTCCCTAGAAACACGCGGGGAAGTAAGACTGTGATTTTGTGCACAGCCTAGGCAATCCACTGTTTTTTATGAAGCAATGTATAGCGCCATGTACTAATAAAATGAAGTAGTTGAATTGGTTGATGAGCTTACCTCCGAAGCTCAAGATCTGGGTATCGATCCAGCAGGCTACAACATTTCTGTAAAACTGACCAGTGCCGAAGCTGCTGCTTGATTTGCTGGGGGCGCTGGTGCTTATCGCACGCCTTGTGGGCCGAAGTGCTGGCGGCGAACAAGACGAGGCTTCGCGCCTCGTGGCCTGAAGTGGTCGTTGCTCTGTGGGCCGAAGTGCTGGCGGCGAACGAGACGAGGCTTCGGCAGGCTGAAGCGCCATGGACCGCAGTGAGCTGCGTGCACTGTACATTAATATTGAAGCCTGCAGCGGACGAGCCGAAGCTGCTGCGCCCCCTAAACTGGGCCAATGGTGACCAGCCGGGCGAAGGGTAGCCATGCGAGCCGAAGCTGGAGCTCGCCATGCGAGCCGAAGTTGGAGCTAGCGAAGCCATAGCCACGCGAGCTGGAGCTGGAGCCGGGCGAAGGCGTAGCCATGCAAGCCGAAGTTGGAGCTGAGCCGTAGCCACGCGAGCCGAAGAGCGCCTACTTTGTGTGCATTTTCGTGCCAGACACGATAGGCGGCAAACTATTAGGGAGGTAAATCCACCAAGATAGTCAAGAGAAATCACGCGAGCTGAAGAGCACCTACTTTGTGTGCTTTTTCGTGCCAGACACACGGTGGGCGCCAAACGCCATGCGAGCCGAAACTGGAGCTGGCGAAGCCATAGCCACACGAACCGAAGCTGGAGTCGGGCGAAGGTGTAGCCATGCGAGCCACGATAGGCGGCAAACTATTAGGGAGGTAAATCCACCAAGATAGTCAAGAGAAATCACGCGAGCTGAAGAGCACCTACTTTGTGTGCTTTTTCGTGCCAGACACACGGTGGGCGCCAAACGCCATGCGAGCCGAAACTGGAGCTGGCGAAGCCATAGCCACACGAACCGAAGCTGGAGTCGGGCGAAGGTGTAGCCATGCGAGCCGAAGTTGGAGCTGAGCATAGCCACGTGAGCCGAAGAGCGCCTACTTTGTGTGCATTTTCGTGCAAGACACATTATGGGCGCCAAACTGTTAGGGAGATAAATCCAATAAGACAGTCGGGAGAAACCACGCGAGCCGAAGAGCGCCTACTTTGTGTGCATTTTCGTGCCAGACACACGGTGGGCGCCAAACTACAGTCGGGAAGAGCGCCTACTTTGTGTGCATTTTCATGCCAGACACACGATGAGCGCCAAACCGTTAGGGAGGTAAATCCACCAAGACAGTCGGGAGAAACCATGCGAGCCGAACTACAGTCAGGAGAAACCACGCGAGCCGAAGAGCGCCTACTTTGTGTGCATTTTCGTGCCAGACACACGGTGGGGCGCCAAACTATAGTCGGGAGAAACCACGCGAGCGCCAAACTACAGTCGGGAAAAACCACGCGAGCCAAAGAGCGCCTACTTTATGTGCATTTTCGTGCCAGATACATGGTGGGCGGGAAACTGTTAGAGAGGTAAATCCACCAAGACAGTCAGGAGAAGAGGAAGTGAGAGAGGGAGTGAAAAATGCTCAAGAGGGAGAGAGAGGATCCAGCCCCCCTTCACCCCTTGGGCCATCTCTATTTATAGGAGGGGAGGAAGGTGGCAATTTATCATTTGGTCCCCTGATGAGTATAAGTTTTACACTTAGGCCCTTAAGCCGTCACATGAGGCCCGTTTACAACATGGACATGGCCATTTCCCCAACATTGGTCAGTTCAGTTTTTCATTAGCATTGCAGGCTCTTTTTCTTATATCGACAGTGCATTTTATTAAAAATTACAGTGTTTATAGTACTGTAAGTTATATGTATTTGAGTTGTAATTAGCTGCAATACTTGCTGAGCAAAAGTGTTCCGATTTTTATTCTTTATTTGTTATTTTGCCTTTTGCATTTGTGAGATTACACACTACCCAAAAAAAACTCTGGATGTTTGTAATCCATAGAATTTTTGCAACTCCTGAAAATTTTGATATTCTGTTTAGTATCCTAGCATGTTAAGTCAATGTTATCGTAGTGTTTGTGGCAGAACCGCCTAAATTATCCCGGCTCAAGTGCGTAAACCATCACCATAAAGGCAACATTAGCTTAAACGCACTTCAAACGGAACAATTTTTGGTCTGTCGGGTAACGTCCCGATACAACCACCGATTCTCGGATCGAACAAGCATACCCCGCACGAAGGCGAGTTCAGAGATATTACAACCACACTTTTACAACACAGGCATATTAAAGATTACAAACCAGTTCAAAAGATTATTACAAAAACCAACTTAAGTAAAACAGTTATTCAAGCCATGATTATAAGTTCAGAGTCTAAATAGCGGAAGATGAAACACGATCTCTACGACACGTCGCCAAAAGTATACCAAGCTAGCCCAAGCCGGGTATCACTCGTCATAGTCATTGCCGGCCGAAGACGTATCCCATTCTACGGACCAGCCAGGAGGCAACGAGCAAGGATAGGTCAAGCTAGCGACCTGATCCTCAAAAGTCATACCTGAAAAAGGGTTTCAACAGCAAGGCTGAGTATTCTAATACTCAGCAAGACTTAACCGACAACGGGTATAAGTAGCCCACCTTAACTAGATTATGCAAGGCTTTGTAAGGCTCTGGTTTTCCTTTGCTGAAAAGCAATAAAGAGTAGGTCCTTACTTTCAAGTTTTAGCTGCAAGATTCTAGTTGATTAACCATTCTATGTAAGCATCTACTAACCATTCATGGTGAAACTTCTAAGCAAACATCAAGATTAATAAGAATATTGTTGCTCTTATTACTCTGTGTGGCAAAGAGATCAAGCAGTCTCATTTCATCGTGAGAGGCGGACGATTCTGAATCGAAATTCAACCTTGCAAGGGTAACCTAGCACACACGTCTGGAATACCGTCGGGTCATTCCCAAACAACCGTTAACCTTTCTTTCCGGCTTGTGGATAGTGCCACTCTCCCCGACTACAGGGCTCCAAGGCCGAACCTTGTCCCTAGAAGTCGTAGTGTTGCGCAACATAAAATAAAACCTATCCCTACTGAGAGAGTGGGAGGTATATCCACTCCCCGGTCCAATCGGCTACTAGGCTTGCCGCGTACCATATTTACGGCATGTGACTAGTACTTTCAAAAACTTAACCAGCACTACCACACACCGCGACCTTAGCAAGTTTATCAACACAGACGGGGTATCACATAAGGTCATGATATCGAGCACAACCCCGTCCGTAGTCCTTATATTGATAACAGAAAGTAAACAGGAAATCCCTATAAAGCTCGCGAGTGACAGGCGATCACTCGACTTTTACCGTTCCTATAAGCTTAGCAATTACTCGAACTCAAGTCTAGTGTTCAGTACATTGGTTCCTAGGATCATGCATCTAGGTTTTCAATTCAACTCCTATGAACTGTAAATGCACAAGTAAAATAATACAGTAAATGAAATTAATTTGAAGTATAGGTTATGTCCGGGGCTTGCCTTCTCGGTAATTGCTAACTATTTCAGCGCTAGGCTCTTCCGAACTTTGGTTCGGGGCTTCAGTTAGTTCCGCAGTGTTCACTTGAGCTTCGAGATCACCTCCGTCAGATTCCGGAATCAACTCGTACGTCCCGTCTGACAAAGTAGTCGTATCTATATGTAATGCAAGAACAACATTATAAACAAACATGGGCAATCGTTTATAGAGTAGTTAAATAACAAATTTAACTACACAAGGCATCATGATCAACAGCACAAAAGAAGTTAACTAACTTCATAAAATGAGTGGTGGTGATTTCCTATACAATTAAGTCATGGTTTGTAAATAAATCAACAACTCAAAGTACAAATAGTAATAAAATCTACCAAAATTACACTAAACAGAACATGAACAAACTAATCTACCCTACAAAAATCATATGAAGACATGTAACCATTTAATCACAATAAATCATTTATGCAGGCAACACCTAGCACAAGCTTGAATTATACAGACTAAAATATAGCAAAGTAGAAGCTCAAAAATTAACAGGAGATCTACACAGGTAAGATCCATCTACTGTGAATTTTTCATGATTTTATCTACACCGAAATAATTCTGAGAAAATAAATAAAACAGACAACTGATTAGCAAGATTTATATTTTAGCCCCTGATCTAGCCATGAACTAAGGCTCAAACTTCCTAGAAAAGCTAACACACTCCAGAAGAACACTCAGGAATATTTTCATGATTTATTAAGAACAGAAACTATTTACCATGAATAAAGTCTATTAAACAAAGATTAAATCAAATAAATAGCTACAACAAAGAACTGATCATGAAATTTTTATAGTAAAGCTAGTGTAACAAAAGTAAACTACCACCAAAATTTCAAAGCAATACAAGCTTTCAAGCATCAGATAAGAAAAAGATTAAAGAACAAGTAGTTATACACCTAGTAACACAAAACAACATCTACAGCAAAAACTGGCAACTAAAGCCTAACATATTATGGTTCTACTGCATAGAGCTCTTCAAGAGGATTCCAAAACATCAAGATTTGCTATTTTACGAATTTTCTACGAATTGATCTAGAATTTCAAAGTTCACTGAAAAATATTACAAAGCAGTCCTTAGTGCACTATTCACATGAGTCTAGGTCTATTCAAATAACACCCTGAAGTTTTGTTTCTTCCACCCCGAGGTCCTTGGGCCGGGTCAGAGAGAGGGGGCGGCGGTTGACCGGCGATTTCCCGGCGATGGGCTCACCGGCGGCGGGAGTGGAGGGGTGCGTGAGCTTCACGGGTGCAAGGCGCACCTCTGGGTGGCCTAGGGTCGCGGGGAGAGGCTCGGAAGCGGCGGCTCGGCGGAGCAGGGCGGGTTGGCGGCGGAGGCGAGCGACGGCGAGGGTGCTCCGGTGAGGATTGGGCGAGGGGAAACGGTCTGGGAGTTGCGCGAGGGTGAGGCGCGGCTAATGGTGGGGGATGTAGGGGTGGAACGGGTCTGGGTTGGCGGCTCCGCGGTGGGGTGGAGCTCGCCGGGGTTCAAGCGGGGCGGCGGCGGCGTTCTGCGGCGTGGGAGCGATGAGAGAGCGAAAGGAAGCACGAAATCGACTTCTGGGGCTCTTGTAGTGCTCGGGCGCTCGCTAGAATAGAGCGGCGGGCTCTGCAGGGGACGCTCCACGGCGGCGTCGCGGTGGCGGCCGTCGGGGAGGTTCTGGCCGCGGCGGGGGTGCGTGGCGAGGGGTGGAGGCTCCAGCGCGAGGCAACAGGAGGGGGAGGAGCTCGCCGGCGACGCGTGGGAGCCAGCGCACGGCGAAATAATGGCCGGGAAAGCCGGGAAGGCGTCGGCGGGCGGCGCTGTCAGTGGCCGGCGGCGAGAAGCAGAGCAGGGAGGGGGAGATGGTCATAAGGGCGATTTTGCAATTTCCAAAAGTTCCAGGGACCTTTCTGTAAACAAGCAATAACTTTTGAACTAAAGCTCAAATGAAAAAGTGCCCAACATGAAAGTTGTTCAACTTTTAAAGATCTACAACTTTGATGTTGTGCAAAAATTTATTTGACCAAAGATTCAAGAGCTAAAATTAAAATCATTGAAGGGATTTTGAAATCTAGGAAATTTGTCTTTTTCAACGTAAATTCACTACAAACATAGACTTACAAGCAAAATTGGTTGCCATGCAATAAATGCACTGAAATTTTGCACAAACACCCTCCATAAAAGCTATAAACACAATTAACTATATAAAGGACCTTGCATAAAATCATAATTACACATATAACCTTTCATAATTACAAAAAGATCATTTTTAAGTAATTCAAGCACATGATGCATAGCAAACCTACACCATTACTGTGCAGGCACCTAATTAAAATACTGTGTAAACACCCGGGGTGTTACAGCCTTCCCCCCTAAAAGGAATCTCGTCCCGAGATTACAGAAAGAAAAGGGTGCAACGATTTGGTACCTGGATTGGTTCTAAGAAAGTCGGGAAAGTTTCTTTGGAGAAAATTTTCAGTTTCCCAAGTAGCTTCTTCTACAGTATGCTGATTCCACTGGATTTTGTACATTTTAACTTTCTCCCTTCTAGTACTTCTTTCTTTTGTGTCAAGAATCTTGATTGGATACTCCGTATAAGATAGATCGGATTCAATTTCGATATCTTGTGGTTCAAGGATTTCAGTAGGTACCCTGGTGCACTTCCGAAGTTGTGAGACATGGAAGACATCATGAACGGCGGCCAATTGAGATGAAAGACGGAGTCGGTAGGCAACGGGTCCACAAGTTTCGATAATTTCAAATGGTCCGATATATCGGGGTGCTAATTTCCCTTTTAAGCCAAAGCGTTGAACACCTTTAGTAGGAGATACTCGCAAATATACAAAGTCTCCTACCTCGAATTGTAAAGGATCTCTTCTTTTGTCTGCATAACTTTTCTGTCTTGATTGGGCTGCTTTAAGATTAACCTGGATAACTCTGACTTGCTCCTCTGCCTCAGAGACTAAATCTGGCCCAAAAATTTTGCGTTCCCCAGCTTGTGACCAATTCAAAGGAGTTCGACACCTTCGACCGTATAATGCTTCAAATGGGGCCATTTGCAAGCTAGATTGATAACTGTTATTGTATGAAAACTCTGCCAGTGCTAAGCACTTAACCCAATTCTTGCCATATTGAATAACACATGCCCTCAACATGTCTTCAAGGATTTGATTGATTCGTTCAGTTTGCCCATCTGTTTGTGGATGATAAGCTGAACTACGAATCAGTTTTGTTCCAAGGGATTCTTGCATTTGCTCCCAGAAACGTGCTATAAACTGAGGCCCACGATCAGAAATAATCGTCTTTGGAATGCCATGTAAACGAACAATCTGATCGAGATAAATCTCTGCGTACTTCTTGGCAGAATAAGTGGTGTGTACAGGAATAAAATGAGCGGTCTTGGTGAGTCTATCAACGATTACCCAAACAGAATCATGCTTATGAGGAGTAGTGGGTAAACCAACGATAAAATCCATACTGATGTCCTCCCATTTCCAGGATGGAATAGATAAAGGTTGGAGAGTACCAGCTACTTTCAAATGACTAGCTTTAACTCTTTGACAGACATCACACTCAGAAACATATCTGGCGATCTCTCTTTTCATTCGAGTCCACCAGAAATTTTGTTTGAGATCATGGTACATCTTGGTACCACCGGGATGAATCGAAAACTTCGAAAGATGTGCTTCATCAAGGATTTGCTTTCTAAGCTCATGATTCTTGGGTACAACTAGTCGAGATTCAAACCATAAAACTCCTCTATGATCCACTCTGAAACATTTATACTTTGCTTCACCTTGTGATAACTTTTCCTTGATGACCTTGATACCCTCATCATGTAATTGCCCCATGATGATGCTATCATGAAGTGTAGGCTCAAGGGATATATGGTTCAAACTTCCTTGAGGTACCATTTCTAGGTTTAACTTCATCATTTCCTGGCATAGAGTTTCATTGAATGGTTCTACAGATAGACAATGGCATTGTGACTTGCGGCTGAGTGCATCCGCAACCACATTAGCCTTTCCTGGATGATAATGCACTTCTAGATCATAATCCTTTATCAACTCCAGCCAGCGTCTCTGTCTCATGTTGAGATCCGCTTGAGTGAAGATATATTTGAGACTCTTATGGTCAGTGTAAATATTACAGTGAGTTCCCATAAGATGATGTCTCCACATCTTAAGAGCGTGAATGACAGCTGCTAACTCCAGATCATGGGTTGGATAATTCTTCTCATGATCCCGGAGAGCTCTTGATGCATAAGAGATAACCCGGTTGTCCTGCATAAGCACACAACCAAGTCCCGTACCCGACGCATCACAATAGACATCAAAAGGTTTAGTACTGTCCGGTGTAGACAATACTGGAGCGGTAGTTAATCTTGCTTTGAGAGTTTGGAAAGCTTCTTCACACTTATCATTCCAAACAAACTTCACTCCCTTCTTCAATAACTCCGTCATAGGCTTGGCTATTCTGGAGAAATCAGTAATGAATCGACGATAATATCCAGCTAAACCAAGAAAATTGCGAATTTGATGAACTGAAATAGGAGATTCCCAATCCATCACTTCTTGTACTTTAGTTGGATCAACAGATATACCGTCACTGGAGATAGTGTGACCTAAGAATTTCACACTGTCCAACCAAAATTCACACTTGGAGAATTTGGCATAAAGATGATGATCTCGTAATCGTTGGAGAACGATACGCAAATGTTCAGCATGATCTTCTTCATTCTTGGAGTAGATCAAGATATCGTCAATGAAAACCACGACGAATTTATCCAGCTCCGGCATGAAGACTGAATTCATCAAGTACATAAAATATGCTGGGGCGTTGGTAAGACCAAAAGACATAACCAAATATTCATATAGTCCATATCTGGTAGAGAAAGCAGTCTTTGGAATATCACAAGGCTTGATCTTTATTTGATGGTAGCCAGAACGAAGATCAATCTTAGAGAAAACCTTAGCTCCAGCTAACTGATCAAACAGAATATCAATGCGGGGAAGAGGATACTTGTTTTTAATAGTGACCGCATTGAGTGGTCGATAATCAACACATAGCCTCAAACTATCGTCTTTCTTCTTCACAAACAGGGCTGGACATCCCCAGGGTGAAGAACTTGGACGTATAAAACCTTTGTCAAGAAGGTCTTGGAGTTGGACTTTCAATTCTGCTAATTCATTTGGAGGCATTCGGTACGACCTCTTAGAAATAGGGGCGGTACCGGGTTGAAGTTCGATAACAAACTCGATGTCTCTATCAGGAGGCATTCCAGGTAAATCATCTGGAAATACATCCGCATACTCCCACACGATAGGGATATCTTCAAGTTTAATTTCTTTTGTGGCATAAGCACAAGAGTTAATGCACTCTCGTTGCGGCAGATAGAGTATGGTGGCTCCTTGATGTGGTGAATCTATCTCGATAGCTCGGGAAGAGATATCTAGTAGTACTTTATGTGTAGTCATCCAATTCACACCTAGAATAACATCCATGCCTTCTAAATTCAGCAAGATCAAGTCTGTCTTTATCAATTTGCTATCCAGCTTAATTGGCACACATCTAGTGATTTGATTGGAAGCTATCTTCCCACCAGGGGTTGTTATCATAAAAGATCCCTTAGTATGACAAAAATCCAATCCTAATCTTGCTCCAAATTTGGCACTTATAAAACTATGCGTTGCACCAGAATCAAATAATATGACTGCGGGTTTATTGTGAATAGAGAAAGTACCCGTCATAACTGGTGCTCCTGCTGGAAGGTCTGCAAGAGTAGTGAAATTAACTCGCCCTTGCCGGACTTGCACCATTTGCCTCTTGCCCTTGCCCTTGTTGTTGTTGTTGTTGTTCTGATTAGAGTTTTGCCCTGGATTATTCCTTCTGGGTTGTGGACAATTCTTGGCAAAATGAGAAGCACTGCCACAGTTGAAGCATCGATTATTACTATTCCCACTATTGAACTGTGGGGCATTCGGCCTTGGGCTAAACTGCTGTTGTTGCTGTTGCTGAGGCACTGGAGGTCTGAATCCTCCTTGTTGCTGAGGCGGCCTAAAGACAAACCTACCCACTGGGGCATTTCTTTGTGGAGGCCTAGGTGGAGTATTTTGCACCAGGCGATACCTTGGTGGCTGGGCACTCGAGGGTCCCGTTGGTGCCTTCCGCTTTTTCTCAGCACGATGTGCAGCAATACAATCTTCCTGTGTAATGGCCATATTCACCAGCTCATTATAGGTATGGGGCTGAACCAAGTTTAAACGTTCCTTGAGCTTAGTATTGAGGCCACGACGGAAACGATCACGTTTCTTGGCATCAGTATCAGCATGATGGCCCGCATATTGGCACAGATGATTGAAGGTCTGTGCATATTGAAGAACAGTGCGGGTTCCCTGATCTAGAGCCAAGAATTCATTCAACTTTCTCTCCATCAGTCCATCCGGAATATGATGTGATCTGAATGCAGTTCTGAATTCCTCCCAAGATATGATATGTTCAGCAGGATGCATTTCACAATAATTATCCCACCATATACGTGCAGGACCGCGAAGCTGTTGGGCGGCAAAGGGGGCCTTGTTCGCATCAATACATGGTACCGCTAACAAAGCAAACTTGGAATTGATTGTACGAAGCCAAGCATCGGCATCCAATGGGTCATCAGCTTTGCTGAACAGCGGAGGTTGGGTAACAAAGAATTCCTGGTAACCCGCTGGTTGTGCCTCCCGTCCTCCATACTGTTGGCGTGGCTGATTTTGTTGCCCTTGGACTAGCTGGCGAAGCAACTCTGTTTGCATGGCCATTAACTCGGCCAGATTTGATGGGGGTGGCGGTGGTTGCTGAGATCCACTGCCAGTTTCACAACCAAAGCCATCAGGCGTTCCGCGTGTATGACCAACCATCTGTAATCATGGAAGACATCCATTAGATACATATTTCTCGCTTCCAAAATCAATGGTACATGCAATGATCATACATTTGGATAAAACAAAATCAGCAAAAATGTAACTAGATGCGGTGTAGCACAATATGCACAATACATAACTGCGCAACCCACCAAACTCAGAACAGGCCAGCTGTTAGATAGCTTCATGCTCCATCGTATTGATACTCAAAGCTAAGAGCAAGGGTAAAGAAAATAATCTAGCCATTCACTCTTCAGCGCCATGTGCTATGTTGCTAAACAACAGAGATCATAGAAGGGGTTGGACTAAAATTTAGTCTCACAGATTCAACATGCTAACATTTGATGAGCACATATGTCACAAAAATTTGCAACCTCTTGCATTCATCAAACGGCGTGAAGATGCACAAATAAAGAGATTTGCTAAGTAGAAAGATTATGATTTCCAAACTGGTAGTCGCTACTTATATTACATCCAAAGCAGCCTTGTTCTTACAACCTAACATCGCTTAACCTTACCACGTATAATACAACAAGTGGTACTCCTCCCTAAGGCTATTTTACAATAACATCTTCCCTATATACATATGTTACAACAAGAGAACACAACTATCTAGGACAAGTCTAAGTCGCCTAGAAGTCGTCGAGGTTGCCCACAGAAGAGGCGCTGCCGGAAGAAGAGTCGTCCGGCTGAGGGTTAGGCTCAGCAAGTGCGTGCTCTGAATCTAAGTCAGATACTCCCTCAATCTCCTCTGGGTCCTCCTCTGCTGCTGCCGGCTCAGCTGGGGCATCTAGTTGCTCCTGGAGCATACCAACATGTGCTAAAGCATCAGCCCAATCTGCTTGCAGCTCATTCACCTGCGCCTGAAGAAAACCGATAACTGTGTTGCGCTGCTCTATCTCAGCACCATACTCCATAGCCTGATGCTCAAACTGTGCAATAGCAGTGTCCCTCCCAGCAACGGCATCCTGAAGTCCCCCAATCTGAATATCCTTCAGACGAAGGCCTCGCTGAAAACTCTGGGCCAAGTCTATCACCTGGTCCATGTGTCGCTGCTGAAGTATCTGGTAGTGAGACTGGGCATTTATATATCTAACTACTGCCTCGATAGTCTCATCCGCTACATCACCAATCAAGTGCCCAAAGTGTGTGACCCTGAACAGCCACTCTGCATTGCCAGCACTGACTGCTGGAAACAAACCAATAGGATATGCTGCTACCTCCTCGGGATGGTGCTCACAAAAAGTGGTGATAGCGTTGAGAGCTGCTTTCTCAAACGCATCCACAAGACGATACCCAATCACCTCGATCTCAATCGGTGGCCACTCCAAGGTGGGGTGCTGAGGAATGGTCATCTTAACTCTGTTCTTCTTAATTCCATCCTCCGAGAACTGGCGTCCCGTGTACTGGGGTGGATCTGGGTAGTGGAAGATACGAAGTGAATCCCAAAGAATCCTCGGAAAACCCTCCCAGTACAGACAATCGGTATGAGCATTTCCCTCCTCATCCCAAAAGATCTGGGAACAAGTCGCCATCTGAATCAAAAAGGATTCAAATGTGAGTAATACAATTATCTCAAGACTTCTCAAATAAAGCTTTAAGAAGACTGCGGTAAAACAAATGTGATTCTAATTCACAAGATGATATGATTCCAAACTCAAAGAATAATAAACCACAATCGGTACTGGTTCATCATTTGAGATTCTAAGGAATGAAAAGACCCTTATAACAACAAGATGGGGCTTAGGAGGAAGGCATGACTCGAAACCATATTTTTCATCTAAGGAAACCTAAGCATTTTACTAATATGCTACTAACATCAGAGTTTCACTCACTCATGTTTTAAGCACACTAACACTTATCTTATAAGGATTCATACTAGAAATTCCTTAACAAGCTCCTGTAGCAACTTCAAGTACTAGGAACAAATCAAACATCAACTAGATATGCATGCACGTCCTGTTCGTTCCTCACAAGATAAACAATTGCCAACTATCGTTGGGCTTACGTGGTTAGCATGGTGGCATACATAAATACGGCTCTCCCTATATAGCTAGTCGATACATTCTAACCGTTCTTATCTTATCGAATCGTGGTTAGCGTACCTGCATAAGATT
This sequence comes from Panicum virgatum, assembly GCF_016808335.1. Lineage (NCBI taxonomy): Eukaryota > Viridiplantae > Streptophyta > Magnoliopsida > Poales > Poaceae > Panicum > Panicum virgatum. The sequence goes on from NC_053145.1 coordinate 7,350,561, forward strand.
GACAGAACGTAAATATATAACCCCAATGAACCTTTCATGCCAGCACTCATGAAAGCGTTCCCAAACATTACCGCTCACTATAGAAGCGGCAGCCATACAATTTCCACCGTATGGCCAACGTTAACATACGCTAGTTAGTGGCGTATTCACGAGTTCCTTTACTCCCAATATAGTCGACCGAGATCGGTATATTGGCAGCAGCTCAAGTAAGTCACTGCTTGAGCGCAGCGTTCGGTTCGCATCGCCGACGGGAAGGTCAGACTCCCTCAGCTGACTGAGCACACTTTACTTCCAATATAGTCAACTAATAGTCGATATATTGGAAGCACCTCAAGTAAGCCACTGCTTGAGGGCAGCGTTCGGCTCGCATCACCGACGGGAAGGTCAGACTCCCTCAGCTGACTGAGAATCCTTACCATCTTACCTCACGTAGGTGCGTCGTTACAAGAATTAAGAGTTGCTTGTGAGTATGGTTTGACAAAATATAAAGTGCTGGAAGTCAGATAACATAAACCATACAAAAATAACCACCTAGTAATTCCCATAAATTCCCTAGGACTTTACGTTCTAAACACAACTCTTAACGAATCCAACGTAGTTTTCCGAAATTCTTTATGGTTCCAATTTTATATGGAAAGTGATTTTTAAGGTTCCAACACCTCCGATGTATGCTTGCAGCTCTGATACCAGCTGTGGCAGAACCGCCTAAATTATCCCGGCTCAAGTGCGTAAACCATCACCATAAAGGCAACATTAGCTTAAACGCACTTCAAACGGAACAATTTTTGGTCTGTCGGGTAACGTCCCGATACAACCACCGATTCTCGGATCGAACAAGCATACCCCGCACGAAGGCGAGTTCAGAGATATTACAACCACACTTTTACAACACAGGCATATTAAAGATTACAAACCAGTTCAAAAGATTATTACAAAAACCAACTTAAGTAAAACAGTTATTCAAGCCATGATTATAAGTTCAGAGTCTAAATAGCGGAAGATGAAACACGATCTCTACGACACGTCGCCAAAAGTATACCAAGCTAGCCCAAGCCGGGTATCACTCGTCATAGTCATTGCCGGCCGAAGACGTATCCCATTCTACGGACCAGCCAGGAGGCAACGAGCAAGGATAGGTCAAGCTAGCGACCTGATCCTCAAAAGTCATACCTGAAAAAGGGTTTCAACAGCAAGGCTGAGTATTCTAATACTCAGCAAGACTTAACCGACAACGGGTATAAGTAGCCCACCTTAGCTAGATTATGCAAGGCTTTGTAAGGCTCTGGTTTTCCTTTGCTGAAAAGCAATAAAGAGTAGGTCCTTACTTTCAAGTTTTAGCTGCAAGATTCTAGTTGATTAACCATTCTATGTAAGCATCTACTAACCATTCATGGTGAAACTTCTAAGCAAACATCAAGATTAATAAGAATATTGTTGCTCTTATTACTCTGTGTGGCAAAGAGATCAAGCAGTCTCATTTCATCGTGAGAGGCGGACGATTCTGAATCGAAATTCAACCTTGCAAGGGTAACCTAGCACACACGTCTGGAATACCGTCGGGTCATTCCCAAACAACCGTTAACCTTTCTTTCCGGCTTGTGGATAGTGCCACTCTCCCCGACTACAGGGCTCCAAGGCCGAACCTTGTCCCTAGAAGTCGTAGTGTTGCGCAACATAAAATAAAACCTATCCCTACTGAGAGAGTGGGAGGTATATCCACTCCCCGGTCCAATCGGCTACTAGGCTTGCCGCGTACCATATTTACGGCATGTGACTAGTACTTTCAAAAACTTAACCAGCACTACCACACACCGCGACCTTAGCAAGTTTATCAACACAGACGGGGTATCACATAAGGTCATGATATCGAGCACAACCCCGTCCGTAGTCCTTATATTGATAACAGAAAGTAAACAGGAAATCCCTATAAAGCTCGCGAGTGACAGGCGATCACTCGACTTTTACCGTTCCTATAAGCTTAGCAATTACTCGAACTCAAGTCTAGTGTTCAGTACATTGGTTCCTAGGATCATGCATCTAGGTTTTCAATTCAACTCCTATGAACTGTAAATGCACAAGTAAAATAATACAGTAAATGAAATTAATTTGAAGTATAGGTTATGTCCGGGGCTTGCCTTCTCGGTAATTGCTAACTATTTCAGCGCTAGGCTCTTCCGAACTTTGGTTCGGGGCTTCAGTTAGTTCCGCAGTGTTCACTTGAGCTTCGAGATCACCTCCGTCAGATTCCGGAATCAACTCGTACGTCCCGTCTGACAAAGTAGTCGTATCTATATGTAATGCAAGAACAACATTATAAACAAACATGGGCAATCGTTTATAGAGTAGTTAAATAACAAATTTAACTACACAAGGCATCATGATCAACAGCACAAAAGAAGTTAACTAACTTCATAAAATGAGTGGTGGTGATTTCCTATACAATTAAGTCATGGTTTGTAAATAAATCAACAACTCAAAGTACAAATAGTAATAAAATCTACCAAAATTACACTAAACAGAACATGAACAAACTAATCTACCCTACAAAAATCATATGAAGACATGTAACCATTTAATCACAATAAATCATTTATGCAGGCAACACCTAGCACAAGCTTGAATTATACAGACTAAAATATAGCAAAGTAGAAGCTCAAAAATTAACAGGAGATCTAAACAGGTAAGATCCATCTACTGTGAATTTTTCATGATTTTATCTACACCGAAATAATTCTGAGAAAATAAATAAAACAGACAACAGATTAGCAAGATTTATATTTTAGCCCCTGATCTAGCCATGAACTAAGGCTCAAACTTCCTAGAAAAGCTAACACACTCCAGAAGAACACTCAGGAATATTTTCATGATTTATTAAGAACAGAAACTATTTACCATGAATAAAGTCTATTAAACAAAGATTAAATCAAATAAATAGCTACAACAAAGAACTGATCATGAAATTTTTATAGTAAAGCTAGTGTAACAAAAGTAAACTACCACCAAAATTTCAAAGCAATACAAGCTTTCAAGCATCAGATAAGAAAAAGATTAAAGAACAAGTAGTTATACACCTAGTAACACAAAACAACATCTACAGCAAAAACTGGCAACTAAAGCCTAACATATTATGGTTCTACTGCATAGAGCTCTTCAAGAGGATTCCAAAACATCAAGATTTGCTATTTTACGAATTTTCTACGAATTGATCTAGAATTTCAAAGTTCACTGAAAAATATTACAAAGCAGTCCTTAGTGCACTATTCACATGAGTCTAGGTCTATTCAAATAACACCCTGAAGTTTTGTTTCTTCCACCCCGAGGTCCTTGGGCCGGGTCAGAGAGAGGGGGCGGCGGTTGACTGGCGATTTCCCGGCGATGGGCTCACCGGCGGCGGGAGTGGAGGGGTGCGTGAGCTTCACGGGTGCAAGGCGCACCTCTGGGTGGCCTAGGGTCGCGGGGAGAGGCTCGGAAGCGGCGGCTCGGCGGAGCAGGGCGGGTTGGCGGCGGAGGCGAGCGACGGCGAGGGTGCTCCGGTGAGGATTGGGCGAGGGGAAACGGTCTGGGAGTTGCGCGAGGGTGAGGCGCGGCTAATGGTGGGGGATGTAGGGGTGGAACGGGTCTGGGTTGGCGGCTCCGCGGTGGGGTGGAGCTCGCCGGGGTTCAAGCGGGGCGGCGGCGGCGTTCTGCGGCGTGGGGGCGAGGAGAGCGAAGAAGGGCGGTAGGAATTGGTCTCTGGGGTATTTGTAAGCCCAGGGCGCTCGCTAGAAGGGGACGGCGCGCTCTGCAGCGGCCGTTCCACGGCGGCGTCGCGGTGGCGGCCGTCGGGGAGATTCTGGGCGCGGCGGGGGTGCGTGGCGAGGGGTGGAGGCTCCAGCGCGAGGCAACAGGAGGGGGAGGAGCTCGCCGGCGACGCGTGGGAGCCAGCGCACGGCGAAGTAATGGCCGGGAAAGCCGGGAGGGCGTCGGCGGGCGGCGCTGTCGGTGGCCGGCGGCGAGAAGCAGAGCAGGGAGGGGGAGATGGTCATAAGGGCGATTTTGCAATTTCCAAAAGTTCCAGGGACCTTTCTGTAAACAAGCAATAACTTTTGAACTAAAGCTCAAATGAAAAAGTGCCCAACATGAAAGTTGTTCAACTTTTCAAGATCTACAACTTTGATGTTGTGCAAAAATTTATTTGACCAAAGATTCAAGAGCTAAAATTAAAATCATTGAAGAGATTTTGAAATCTAGGAAATTTGTCTTTTTCAACGTAAATTCACTACAAACATAGACTTACAAGCAAAATTGGTTGCCATGCAATAAATGCACTGAAATTTTGCACAAACACCCTCCATAAAAGCTATAAACACAAATAACTATATAAAGGACCTTGCATAAAATCATAATTACACATATAACCTTTCATAATTACAACAAGATCCTTTTTAAGTAATTCAAGCACATGATGCATAGCAAACCTACACCATTACTGTGCAGGCACCTAATTAAAATACTGTGTAAACACCCGGGGTGTTACAGTGTTCTTCTAGTTTTTGGCCAAATATAATTTGCTTGTAGTATTTTTGGTTGGTCAGTTTAGTCTTTGGTCAGCATTGTGATCTCATTTTCTCATATTGACAGTGCATTTCATTGAAAATTACTGTGTTTGTAGTACTGTTCTCATATTGACAGTGCATTTCATTGAAAATTACTGTGTTTGTAGTACTGTAATCTAAATATATTTGGGGTTTAATTACTTGTAATAATTGCTGGGTATTTGTTCGCGAATTTTTTTGTATTTTGGTATTGTAGCACTTTCATTGTTATTTGGCAATTAATATTCAATCATGGAATAATTAGATTTAAACAATTCATCTTGTTATTTACAGTTAAATTGTGTAGCTAGTTATTTTTTTAACTACATTTAATGCTCTATGTATGTGTCCGAAGATTCGATGATGGATACTGAAGAAAAAAGTTTAGGAACTAAACATGGCCTAAGTAAGAGTGCTTAGATTTTTTATTTTTGATTTTTTAATTTGACTTTTGCATTTGTGGGATTACACACTGCCCCTCAAAAATTTTGAATTTTGTAATGCATAGAAATATTTTGTAAATATTTACATTTTCTTATTTTTCTTGTTTTATTTTTGCATCTGTTTAACTCTTCATTTCTTTTATTTTACTTGATTTTTTGTTTGACTACATTTGGGTGAAACAAACAACCAAATCACCTGAGTGATGGACTCTCTCGAATCACTGAAGTTAGCCATAGACGGACCCAAGTATAAACATGCATGAGTAATACGTGATAAATTTAAGTTCTTTTTTGACTTCAAGGTATATTTTTAGAGTTGTTCATTTTTAATATTTGCATTGTTTGGGACAATTTGCGTAATATTTACATTTTCAGATAAAGAGTTATTACCCAAATTGTGCGTTGTTTGGGCCCATTGTAAATCTGGCCCGGTGCTGGTACATGGCCACAAATAGTGCTTCGTCCTCTCAAAAAAAAAACGGAAGTAGTGCTTCGCCGTCACCGCACGACGTGCGATGGTCGAGAGACTTGCACGCTCGCAGCAGCCTCCCGGCTCCCGCGCCACCGCCGCCTCCTTTGGTTTGGCCTATCCACTGCAACGACACTGGATAGTGAGACCATGAGCGAGTCGTTCATCCACGACCGGAGCGGCGACCGGCTAGGCAAACCTGCGCGTGCGAGATCCGCCGCCGCCGCCGGCCGGTCGCCGCATCGCGTACGTGCTGCTTTTCTACTTGGAAAGGTCGTGCACCGGCGCCGGCGCGGACGACAACCGCAGCCGCACTCGTGTACGCAGGTCTCTGGTTTTACTTTGACACGTCAAGGCAGCTCGCCACTCGCAGGCGGTCCTAGCCAGCGCCGCCGGCCGGCCGGCGGCTGTTCCACCGCCGGCGTGCCGCCGCCACGCACATTGCACCGCCGCAAATAAATGCGCCGATCTACACACACACACACCATTCTTAATTTAAGTTTAAAGCACAGAATACGAGATTACGAGAGTCGTGTAAGGTGTGTTTATCTCACATTCTCACCCAGAAAAGAAGAGGAATACTAACGAAAACCTCTCTGGGAGAAACTACTTTTGAATCACAAGTGGCCTCTGACTCGGTGCGCATTTGGCACTGCTTCAAAGAGATCGATCCGGACCGTTCCCTGCCGCTACTACGCTGTAGCCGATTGATCGAGAACATCAAAAGGGGGAACAAAAAAAAAAGGTGTTTCTGTATGTACGTACGTACTCGCTCGTATGAGGCAAAGCATGGTGCGCTTAGCTAAGCAAAAGTTTTGGCCATCATGCATGTGTGAGTGCTTTCCCTTTCCGGGTTCGGAGTTCCGGATGAGGACGGACGCGACCCGTAGTGCTCCCCGACTCGATCGGTACTCGATCGTTTTTTTTTTTTTTTGAGCAAATCGGTACTCGATCGTTAGGCAGGCAGGCAGGCAGCAGACAGAGAGATGCAGAGAAGCTAAGCTACCGCTGCACCTTTCCTTCTCTTTACACAGCAAAGGGGGACAAAGCTTAAAGTGACTGATCCATCATCGATGTGGTTATCTCTGTGATCATCACCGGCTGCTTAATTAACTGATGATAATTCGCACTTAACTTATCCAACGTCACATGTGAAAGGAATTTTCTGGTGTTCTAAGATTATGTGTAGAGATATATATGGAATTTTCTGGTTTTTTCATGTTAACTTAGGTTCATGTTTGAGCAGAATCCTAATAAGGTTTTTGGATATAAACCAACCAGACAGTCTGCAGCCGTTAGCCCGGTTTCGCAACCTCGAAAACCTCCTTGATTAAATGAGATCAGAAACAGGAAATGATCGATGCAGCCGGATGATTAGCTTGCAAATTTTCTGATCGTCAGCTCTGCACAACACACCTAATAACTACGTGCAGAAGCTAAGGACAGCACCTGCAGGTCACAAAAGTAAACTAACTATACCAAGAAAGCGAAAAAGAAAGAAATGAAGCCAGGATGAACAAAATTGCTTCTCCGATCATCCGATGCAGCTTAATCTTTGCGCGCGCGTGCCCACGCGATCGTTCTCTTTCGGCCAGTTGGGCGCGAGCAGCAGGGGAAGCGCCGCGCGCCTACACGACGGCGGCGCCGTCCTTGCCGCCGTACTGCGGCTTGGCGTCGTCGCCGGCTGCGTCGAAGCTGGCGAACGGAGCGGCGCTGGCGAGGAACGACGGCCCGCTGTGGCCGGCCATGACGACGAGCACCTTGGGCGCCGCCGCGTCCTCCCTGCCCAGCGGCGCCAGCACGCGCACGGCCATGACCTCCCCCTCGGCGCCGCGGCCCTCGTCCTCCTTGCGGCGGGTGCAGAGGAGCACGGCCAGCGCCACGGCGATGAGCGCCATCACCACCGCGAAGCCGATGAAGAGGTACGGCGTCGGCGTCGACCAGAACGGCGGCGGCTGGAAGTGGCGCCCGTAGTCCGCCATGGCCGGCTGCGCCACCGACGACGAGAACGCGCCGCCGCCGTCCTCCATCGCCATGGCGATTCTTGCGAGCCTCATCTTCTCTTCTTGCGTCGTCTCTGTGAATGATGATCAACAAAGGTTGGTGCTTTGGTGCTTTCTGCGTGTGGGGAGGATGAGGTGCAAGGCGATGGATCGATCGGGGGGGTTTTATAGGAGGGGTTGGAAATGCATGGAGGCGGGGCCCGCTGCTGCCAAACTGTGCGCCCCCAGGTTTCTGTGTCAGCCAGTGGTTAACCTGGATTACGGATAGATCATCGATCTGGGCTCGCTCATGGGTTTGGTATTTTGATTCGGTTTGTGGTAGGGCAGGATGCTTGTGGTTTCTCCTTTTCAAAGGAGTGGGGGCTGATTTTATTTATTTGCAGCTAGAGGGTAGCTAGAGTTGGTTCATGATTCTGTAGGGTTAGTGGGATATATATGTATATGTGCAAATATGAGTATGAGTATATAACTAATATGCTGTATCATACAAGTTATTGTAATACCATGTTCCCTCCCATAGGAGTGAGTAGCTAGTGAGCTTGGTGATATTTTTCTTTTTGAGATTCCCTCATAATCTAAAGGGACGAACTTTATCTTACTGTAACTTTTCTTGAACGCAGGGGCGAAGCAATATAGGCTCCGGTAGGCGCACATGAACCATGCAAAAATGAAAATTCATTGCTAATTATCAGGTTCTCATCTTCAAATCAAAGGGCTAGCAGCAAAGTCATAAACACCCCTCTTGATTCAGCTCTAGCTTCGCTCCTAGCTCAACGTGGTCACTAACACGCAGACCCGGTTGCACAGATGGCTCAAAATGATAGAATATACAAACAAATGAAGAACTTGGGTGAAGATCATCTTCAGAAGATGCATAGCTCGATCTCTTGATCAGTACACAATAGGAAAAAAGAAGATGTGACGTACATTGTCTTGTACGATGCCTACTGCACGTAATGGATTCCATTCAGCTCGCAGCCAATGCGATTCAGACGTCGATCGATGGCGACTGGCGAGATGCACAAACGCCAGCAAGTGCTGTAATATTTTAGTGCAACTCAAGTCACTCCAAACAATTCTTTCCACACACATGTACAGGCATCGATGCAAGACTCTCACTGGGAGCAGTGTTTGTGCAATGGTCTCCGCGTCAGCCCCCAATTAGCACACGCAGCTGTGGCTGTATCTGTATGTCGATGCCAATGCCATACATGCAAGCGCGCACTAGCTGCCTAGCACACTCTACCTGCTACTAGCTCACATGGAGGCGGTGGAGCTGTGACCCTGAGGCTGGCCAGGCCAAAAAACAGCACTGTGAAAGGGATAAGAACGCACCGTTAAATTAAAGCAAGATTAGAGTGATGCGATACTTAACCGCGGCGATCGTCAAGGAATATTAGGCCAAAGCAACCCTAGAAAAATGTTATGCCCAAGAGGTTTCCTTTCGGCTATACGTCTCCGGAACTAGCTTTTGCTGTAAGAGCTTTGATTTAACGGAAACATGTTAAATACAATCAGTTGGCGCAGAAGAAATATATAAGAGATGGATTCAAACTTTAGACATTGATGGGGGCTAAGGATAATTTGAATGGACATCTTTAGATTGCGCTGTTTAATATGATTTAAAATAAACCGCATACATCTAACAAAATTATCTAGTATGGACTTATGACAGTGCACCACTGTGGATGAACGTGGCATGTGCCGCCCCTACTAATGATGGCGATTGCAATGTACGTTCCCTTTTGCTAACTTGAAATGATGCTTCGTCTCAAAAATTATTCTCATAGTTCTTATTTATCAACTATAAATTTGAGGAAGAAACTAATATGAACATTATGTATCATATTTCTTGAGCGGAGCGCTGACTAAAGTCTGACACAAACAAAGGGACGTATGCTTATCACCTTCGAAATATTTAGATTCTTTTATGCAAATTCAACAAACAAATATTTCAGGCAAGTTTCATGTTTGTTTTATTATACGGTTGAATGAGCAAAACATAATGTACACATTATTCCTTAACAAAGCGGTTAAGATTGAAGGATAATGATTTGCACTGAACTCATCTCATTTACAAATTTTATACACATTACACTGAACTTGGGAGCAACAGAAAGAGCTAAGTTGACGCTAACGTGCTCGTGATTATAGGACGTGAGACCTACTCTAGTGGAGAGAATATCTCCTGATCTAACTAACTAGAACAGGATAAAACCGAGTCTTCTGTTCCTTCAAAGATTATAACCTATATATAGAAAATGATTATTTGCTGCGAGTCAAAAATTGATATGCTAGGGCTAAAACTATGCATCTGATTGCCCTCTACTTCACATGTTTGCAAGCAACGATGTTTGACGAAGGATGTCAACATAGGTTGTAGCCAACAAAAACCCTATGACAACACATTTAAGGTTTTGCTTAATTCGTTCCTCATTTTCTATCTTCATCATGATATACACATGAGGTTTAAGCTACATTTACTTTATATCAATATTAATATCATTTTTAATTAATAAATTAATATTTTTTTCTCAACAAACATTTATATTAAAAGAGAAATCATATAAATATAAATGATGTAATAGTGCATATTTGGTCGGCATATTATATATCGTAGGAATCACATGACTTCAGATCAGTCCAAGCCGTATCATCTCATGTATTTCGTGAACTCTTTTATTTGCATATTATATGGCCTTACGATATGGGGAAAGGGACGCCAATATGTAGATGGTATTTTATTTTGACTACTTGATTTCAGTGGTTATTTTTTTAGTGTGCTTTGAAGACATTATGGATAATGTTCCATATGCTGAGGCACAGAATTACATTTATTGAGTGCAGTAACAATATTCTTTGTGGCTGCCCTCCTCACGCCTATGGACGCCTACCATATATTCATATCTTAAAAGCTTATATAGTTTTATGGCTTATGTTAGTCATGTACGAGTGCAAGGAACATAAGCTTTCTTCAACAAAAATATCCTATTGCAGGAACATTCTCTAATATTCTCTAATTAAAAATATATTCTAAATATCTAACCAAGGTAGCTTAGCTGTGCATGAAGATCTTGTAAAGAGTTTGTTCTTGGAGCTATGCTTGACTTGCTTCTTTTTCTCGTACCATGGATAATGGGAGCAGTATTTCATCAAAGTTAAAGTTTGCATTACATTTCTACTGTTTTGCAAGTATTAAATTTCTGCTATTAACAACATTTTTTTAAACGAAACTATTAACAACATTTTCCCCTTTCTCTAGTCATGTAAAGACTTTGGACGATGAGGCAAATCTATTGTAAGTTGATACAACATAGGTTCTAAAGTGACTAGAACTTCAGTATTTAAACATGTTCGTGTCTTCTTTTTTTGTATAACAAAATCATTATTTCATCACACAACTGAAAAAAAATTCCATGTGGCACTATTTGCCTCATGCGACTGTACACCGGATAAGAACGTACAATCCCGTTCGCCTCCCCTTCTACAGGACAGCCGAATGGATCACGCATATATTGAGCATCGTCCAGGTGGTCGACAGCATCATTTCCATGGTTGCCCCTTACAGTTGACGCTGACCTACACTAGCTAGCTGATGCAAGCGACGCACCAAAACTTTGGTGCATAATATAGTGCAAGTTTGCTTGCTTGCTTGGTAGTGGCGGCAATAATTCAAAATAATTCCTCTGCTTTTTGCAGATATTGGCGCAGCAACTTCGATCGGTGCGCCTGCGGTTCTTGACGAAGCCAACGAACAGCCGTCGCTTTCTGGTCCCTTGATTCGTTCGTTCGGCCGTCGAGCGTATGCGGCGATTCTGCACTACTCCAGCGCCCCATCACCACCGATACCAACGGCCACTTCAGCGAACCTACTCTGGAACCGGCTAAATTTCAAGTTTTGAAGGCCCTTACTACTACAGTACGTACTAATTATATATTGTACGATGAGAAAAATCGGAATTCTCAACTAATACAAGTTTATTAATTTCGTAGGGAGAACTGATAATTTAGCTAGAGCATGTTCTATATATGCCTGCTTTTCTTGTTGGAATTCTGGTAAACTTGTGAACTCTTATAGTTTCTCAACATTTCAAGATCAGAGCAATGTTTTCAAATCGTATAATCGAAACTAGCCGTAAGCGTGTAATAAACTATCCGAACCTGGCCGGCCCCTCCGACGGAGCTGGCTAGGTAGCAGAATGATGGCATTCCGTGGAGGCGTGGCCCAGATGTTGGCCACCTTCCTCACCTTCCTTTCGCCGACGGTTTGATGGAAATGGCGCATCGATCGATCTCACCTCACGACAAGAGTAGGCCGCACCAGCCAATAATGGTAGCTGCTGCGTGCTTGCGGTTGCGGATCGGATACCGACGATCATCAGACGATGGAGCTCCAGCCTGAATCCCATAGCCCTATAGCAGTTTGTCACTTACCATGATCAGCAAACTGCTCCGACGTACGGCTGCCGGCGTTAGTTCCGGCCATGGCCAACACTGCACCTCTTGTTTCGAACGACAAAGGTAACGGAACAGAACACGGACGCCAAAAGTGTTTATTGTGATTTGGAGAAGAGAGCTAGCGTCTGCATTGTTTTGGGTACTGCTAGTGTTCTTCGACATCTCTGCCTGCGAGGTCTGTCCGGCTGGCCACAGCTAGCAGGTTCACGATGTCATCGCCGGTGAGTTTATTCAATTCAATGCCGTCACCGTGGTTTCCAGCAGGTTCACTTGATCTAAGGAACTGCGCAGCTTGAGGAAGCAGTTGTTTTGGCTGTCGCTGATGTTCAAGATAGCTTGAACGAACCGACGCACAAGCACATCCAAAGATCTCAGCCAGCAGGGACGGATTGCGGCGGAGGGAGGATCAGGGCATAGAGATCAGAACCGGGAACCGGGCCAAATTAGCACACAAAGCCCACGGAAGAATAAGATAGGCCCGTAATGACAAGGGCGCAGCTGGACGTTGGCCCGAGAACGTAGTGGGCCGCCTGTGGGGTCGTAAAGCCCGTCGGCCTGGTGGGTTCCGGCCCGGTACAGCGCGGGCCTGGTGGAAGGAAGCACGCACGACTCCACGAGTTGATTTTGTTTAGCACACACGAGCTGAGGGGAGCGACGCCGCGAGATTCGGATCCGCCAGCCGATGGTGGCCGCCATGTCGCGAGCTCCAAGGGCGCACGGTAAAGCGCCCCCCACCCTATGGAGCACCCTACTTATGGAGGGAGTTGTAATCTCTCTTTATACTCTAATCACACTATTTGTTTATGATAAAAAAATTATTTGGATTTCGTAACATGATAATAATACGTATTATGGTAGTACAAATACAGTATAATTTTTTTATAATTTAAAAATGATAAATAAATGATTAATGAACGGGGTATAGTGTATAGGGGAATGGACTTGGGGGATGGTTGGAGTGGAGGATTTATAGGGGGAGGAATTTTTTAGAGGTAGGTAGTAAAATATAGTAGAAAGTATGTTTAGGGAGAGTTGGATGGGATAACCATTGGAGAAAGCGGGAGATGCTCGTCCGCGATGCAGCCGGTGAGACGGCGGTCGGTGGCAGACCGCCGCCAGATGCTGCGGCAACTTGGCCGGCCGACCAGACCACCGCCCGCTTGACTACTCGGTCCAAGTCATGCATCAGGTCGTCGATCGGATCGGCCTCGCCGCTGCTTGACTCCTCGATCGACTTCGCTGCTAATCGTTGCGCCGCTCATCGGCGTCATCGCTAGCTAGGGTCTGTCGTCTGGATAAGTAAGGCTCGGACGTCAAGGATACGATAGGAAGCCAACTGCGGTCATGGGACTTAGGTCGTGTCGTCGTCGATCTCAGTGCGATCTCGCGTCCATTCTACAGGACGGGATAACAAGCCCGGCCGGTAGAGGAGTTTATCCATTTAGCTTGTTCGGCTGATCTGATCAACAGTGCGACTTGACTTATTTCGACTTATTTTTTCTCATACAATACTATTCATTCTACCAGCCGAGCACTATTAATTCTACAAGCCGAACAGCCGAGCACTATTTAGAAACGAGAAGCATGTTAGCCTTATCCATGTCGGGGCCGTACCCGTACAGTCAACGAGCGAGTGGCGCGACCTCAGTCAGTCAGTGAGGCCGGCAGCGGCAGGCAGGCAGGCAGATCAGACGGAGCTCCACATGTGGATGCTGCAAGCCAAAAGCATCGTCGGCGAATCTCGAATCCTTTGGCCGGCCGGTCGACCGGGGGGAGATGGACGTCGAGGGGAAAGGCAGCAGTGTCTGTTCCCCTCGCTGCCAGGTGCCGGAACGCGACGCCTGCGCTGCTCGGACGATGCTGCTGCTCGAACTCGCGCCGGTCTCCGTCAAGTCCGACGACGTACGGATGGACGGGGACAGCAGGGCCATCACTGCACCAGGACATCGTTTTGGATAGGCTCGGACAACGGCGACAGCACCAGCACTACTCGTCGCGCGTACGATCGAAAAATCCGCGTAGACTTTGCGACGACGACGCGGGGATACGGTGGACCTTGACCGGGCCGTGGCCGGCTGCCTCAGGTCCGGCAGCCGGTGCGTTTCCTCGCCTCTCTCGGCCGGTGAGTCGGTGTGGTCTCGAGTGAGTCTCCCTGTCCCTCTGGGCACGTCCTGCGGACTTGTCCGTCTCCGCATCAGTCAGTCACCAACGGGAACAGCAACTGGACAAGAAGCAAGGGCGGAGACCCCTGGAGACACAAGAAGGCTTTCTCCAACTATTCCCCTCATCCAACTCCCCCCAAACATACTATTTACTATATTTTACTACCTCCCTCTAAAAGATTTCTCTTCCTATAACTCATTCTCTCCAACCATTCCCTTCATATATATTACCTCTATATATTATCACTCATTAAAATCATACAGTATTTATACTGTCATAATACGCATTATCATTATGTTACGGGGCTCAAACAAAATTAATATCGCGAAGAAACAATGTGATTAGAGATATAGAAGGAGTTGAAACTCACCTTATATATGAGGAGAGTTTCAACTCCCCCTGTATATAGGGGGAGCTTTGGGGGGAACCGTTGAAGGGAATTTCCCCCCAAAGCTCCCCTACATACGGTGGGGGGCGGTTTACAAGGCTCTGTTGGAGCAAGCCTAAGGGCCCTACTCTATCTATTTCTACTACTCCCCCCATCCCAAAATAACTATCGTTTTACTGTTTGAATTTTGTCCCAGCAAAGACCGTCGTTTTAAGCGCACAGAGCAACTGATAAGATATCAAGCCTATCTATTTAGACCCACACCTAGTACCGCCCTACAATATTCATCCCCTCGTGTCAAAAGAGCTAGACGCGTGGACACGTTTCCCTCCATACGTTTGCTGGCTTCCTGATTCCTTGGTCCCGCACCTCCCTATTCCCCATCCAATCTCTAGCTCCTTCTGACGAGAATGCAAGGAGCAAGGAGCAGGCCGATGACACGGCGCTGGTAGCGTGCGAGTGGGACAGGTCATGAGGGTATTTTCGTAATTTCTCATATACATTAGTTTGCGTGTCAAATCCTAAAATTGCAGTTTTTTATACGGATGGAGTACTGTACTGTATGGCAGCGGGCATCGATGCCCCCTGATCGGTGATGGCGCGTCCGGCTTCAAACTGACCCCAACAGCGAGCATGTTCGGATCCCCCGGTGACCATCGCGTCGCTGGACGCCCGCGGCCGGGCCACGTACGATATCCTGCTTGGTTCATCATCAGAGCGTCAGTGTGTTTCTAACTTTCTCAGCGCAGAGGCAGAGCGAGCGACGCCCAGTCTCCGACAGCCCCGGCGTGCTTGCTTGCTGGCTAGGCGATCAAACAGGAGGGCGCTCTCCTTTCTCTCTCTTTCTCCCTGCACTGCACGTACGCCCTCGCTTTCCAACCAAGATTCCGTGTGGTGTGGACGACAGCTTGAGACCACTGCGACAGGCCTATGGGCCATGTTTGGATGGTGGGGTAAATGAGTAAAAGGAGTAAATTTGTCTTCCATTTACCTCTAAAAATCCAAACATGTAGGATAAATGTGTCCCTTTACCCATTTGCCCCCTCTTTACCCATTTACCCTTTAGAGGTGTCAAATTGGGTACATGAGAGGCATTGATTGCTATTTTCAACTACTTTTATCCTCATTTTACCCCTAAATCCAAACATCCTATGGGGTAAATTAGTTAGAGGCAAATGTAAAATGTAAAACATGTACCTTTGGATAAATCTTTACCCCTAAAATCCAAACAAGGCCAGCTTTGGTTGGTTGTGCTCAGGCACGGTCGTCGCGGAAAAGAAAAGGAGTTTCCTCCCAGATGATCCCATCCTGGCTCGTCCACATCTTCCTTCTCAACATCTTCAAAATTAAAGCTAGACTACAAGCAGACAGCTATTGTGCTCTCTGCCTAGTGCCTAGCTGCCTGCGTAGGTTCAGTGAGCTGTGAGCACAGCAGCTGCTTGCCAAGAATGGCCAAGGTCAAAGCAGACGGAACAATTTGCTTCTTCCTTTGCTTCAACAACTACTCTGTGGTACGGTATTAGCACTAGGTCTAGCCGTCTAGGTCTTCTCGCCTTCTCCGTGCAGTAGGATTCTCTCCTGGTAGCAGAAATAGTCACGCGATGCATTGCATTGACAAAGCTCAATATATATCTTGCACGCGTAGTATCTGAACTTTCAGAAACTTCACCAGCATTTCTCCGCTGTAAAGGGGGACTTTACCAGAACTTGGGCTTGGCCAAACGAACCTTGGGGTGTGTTTATATCCCCAAACTTTCCATCACATCGAAACATTAAATATAGCAAATGATCCATGTATGGAGTATTAAATGTAGGTAAATAAAAAAAATAATTGCATAGTTTTGATGTACGTTGCGAGACGAATCTTTTGAGCCTAGTTAGGTCATGATAGGACAATATTTACCACAAACAAACGAAAAGTGCTACATTGTGCTACAGTGTGCGATGTGACTTTTTCTACCCGTTTTCCAGGGATCTAAACACAGCCTTGATTGCTACTGAGGCTGTGTTTAGTTCCGTGAAAAGTTCCTAAAATTTTTCATTGATGCACATCACATCGAATCTTACGATATATGCATGGAGTATTAAATGTAGTTAAAAAATATAACTAATTGTACAGTTTGGTTGTATATGACGAGACGAATCTTTTGAGACTAATTACTCCATGGTTGGACAATAGTTACCAAATAAAATCGAAACGTGCTACAACAACTTTTTCACAAACTTTTCGCGAAAAACACACCCTGAGTCAAGATTGCAATTTTACAGCATGATTGCTATGATTGCTAGGTTGGTGGTAACGTACTGCCTGCGTAGTACTCACAACTCACAAGGGTTAGCATTTTTCACGGGGACAAAAACTTTCCAAGTGCACAAAAGGACACTCTTTTACGGTTGGCAGCCCGAAATCCCCTGCCCTTCGCTGCTCTACAAAACAGTCTGCAGCCGGCTCTCCCCTGTCCAATGCCATCCAAAGCATCGACACAATTCTCTGGAAAAAGAAGAGCCCCGAAAGGACGACGCAGCAGCGTCTGTCTGAAACTGAGCGTTGGAAATTTTGTCGCCAAGGACTGGGCCCTGCAGGCTGCAGCAAACTGTTTGTGATTCTCAAGTCATGTTTGGAGCACCGAACATTCCGTGACTAATGAGCTCGCCAGATTCCAGAAGCAAGGTTAATGGGAAGTTGAAATTGATCGGATGCTCTAACTTAAGAGGGAAAGGGAGTGAATTAGGCACTATTAAAATCTTAATATATGGCTCCAACTAGTTTGCACAAATTTTAAACTAAAACAAGCTATCTAGATGTGCAACTACGGTTTACCTTAGTGTGTAACCCTCATCATAAAAGAGTTTTGCAACCTATAACCAATCTTAGCAAGATACTACACTAAGAAGGTAAAGCCACATAAGTTGTAATATGAAATGCGGAAGCTTAAAGAGAGGGATGAGAGGAAACGAACTTTCGACACGAGGATTTATCTCGTGGTTCGGATTACCACAAAGGCGCCCCTACGTCCACGTTGTTGAAGCACTCACGAAGAGTATCGCTTCCCGGCAATCAAGTTTCTTCCATGAACACAGTCACGGTCACCTTGATCCCAATCTTCACTAAGGGAGATTGCCCACGAAGGAGGGGTCTCCGTCTCCCGCACAATATCGTCGATGTCGCTCCACACCAAGCCGGAGGGTCGTTGACTTGCCGGCGAGCCACCAGTTGCTCCAAGGGGCAGGCGCACCGTAATACAAGTGTGGTTCACTCTAGAACCAGCCACAAGGATCTCAACCTTGCTTGTTCACTCACTCAAGAGCTAATCTAGCACTCACACTTTACAAAGCTAGTGCTAAAACCTAAGGATATGATCAA
Organism: Panicum virgatum; assembly: GCF_016808335.1. NCBI lineage: Eukaryota > Viridiplantae > Streptophyta > Magnoliopsida > Poales > Poaceae > Panicum > Panicum virgatum. Next base: position 7,368,423 of record NC_053145.1, read on the forward strand.
TGAGCTTGTGTATGGCTTGGAGGTGTTCTTGGGTGTGTATGAGATGTCTTGAGACTCCAGCAATCTTCAAATGGCCGGGGGAACACATATATATAGGCCACCAACTCAAGAGAGCCGTTACTAGCCGTTGGCCAGTTTTCTGCGTAGGCATCGGAACATCCGACCATAGAGCATCGGAACATCTGGTCACTCTCAGACTTGAAGTAGGCATTGAGCTTCTGACGCACTGTCTGCAGCACCATCGGTTTAACCGATGACTGGGTGTCGGTTAAACCGGTCACTCACAGCACTCAACTAGCCGTTGGACCTCCCTCTTCTGCTAACGTCATTGCTCCGACGCGATGCTCCGACGCACCACCGGTTCAATCGGTGCTGAAGGATTGGCTCCTGCGCAACTTGCATCGTCTCTGGAACACAGTACATCGATTGCACCGATGCCCCTTCTTAGACCGTCGGTTCAACCGGTGCTTCACTTGATTTTCACATGATCTCTAGAGGACGCTCAGACTTGCACTGTGCCAGGGCGTCGGATCTTCCGACAACCATCGGATGCACCGATGCTTCAGGTATCGGTTCTTCCGGTGTTGCTGATTTCTGTAGAACTCGTCCAATTCAGTGTTTCTTTGAGTTCTTTCTTCGTGTTTTACTTTGCATGGCCTTTTTACTTCATCCTGGGATCTAGAAATGTTTTCTTAACAAAACCATTAGTCCCATTGATTGCGTTGTCATCCGATCACCAAAATCACTCGAAATGGCATAAATGGTGCCATGTTCGTTACAATCTCCCCTTTTTGGTGATTGATGACAACACAATCAAAACAAGCATAAAATTCGCAAAAATTTACAAATTGAACCACTTACACTTGATTGAATGCTTACCAACATCCAATGATGATTTGGCCTCCCCCTAAAACCATGATCCCCTTTTGTTCCTCCCCCTATCTCGCTACTTCTCCCTCATGACTTGATTCACTTGGCATTTCTCCTCCTTTAGAATATACTTTTCCTTTCTGGGAATATTTCTCCCCCTTTGTTGGGAACATGCCTTGCTTTAATCCACACCTCTCCCCCTTTGGAATCAAATCACCTAAAAAGTCTTGTACCTAAAAGGTCTTGTAAAACAATATAGCTCAGGAAAAGATTACCTAAAAGGTCTTGCAAAACAATATAGCTCAGGAAAAGATTAGTAGCCTAGGGAGTTAGTTCCATGACTTTTGATCCAAATGTATAATATCAATGAAGATACCAATTGAAAATTTACTAAGGTGGATCACAAAATCACGAAACTAGCATGACATGAGCTAAGTTTTCCATAAATATGTGCATAAAATAATAATGTGAAAATCAAGTGTACAACTAGATGTTATAACTAGAAAGCTTAGATCATATCATGCACGGAGGTAGCTCTAAAAATGATAAGAAATTGACAAAGAACCAATTGAATGAGTTTAGAACCTTGCATACCTTCGGGGGACTACTTAGTTTACCTTGCATGTATCAATTGAAAGTGACTTACAACCAATTGAAAGTCTTTAAGAGGTGAGCACTTGGTACACCAAGATTAAGCAAATATATGAGCACATAGCCTATGAACTTAGATATGAGCATTTAAATTCAATAGAGCATGGCTCAATATGCAAGATGCACAATTTATCTAATCACTTTTATAGAGTTGTTTGTTCACATTGATCATGAATAACATTCTCTTAGAGTGTTAACTCCATCGTGAGACTACAAAAGATAAACTAGCAAACATATTAGTCTCAAAATCACAAATTATAAGATGAACTCCCCCTAAATATATGCATTTAGTGTTTGAATCACCAAGCAAATGTATGCACATTGATTTTGACACAATTGAGAAGTTTACCCTATAGTTTGTGTTCATGGTACACATATGAAATACATACCTTATGAGATCTATGTACCGTGAAGGGTAACTTTGTGTATCTTTCTACACACTTATCAAACCATGTAGGTTGCTTATGGATTAAAATTATGACACAAGTAACCCATCATATATAACACTAGGAGATGCAATATATGCAAACAACCTAGCAAAAATAATGGAGCTATATGATGCTTGAATTGAAATCTAGCTACCATTACCTTATGGTGGACTTGGACAACAAATGTCCAAGTTGTGAGCTTAGCTTGTTTTGACTTGAATCTTCACTTCAACTTTTAAGCTAAGCCTCCAAATCCCTCGAAGTCGTTTTTGGCTTTAAGTTTCCTTTAGAACCCACACCATTTGAGGCCCCTTCATGTTGGTGATGATGTCCTTGGGCACCCAAATGGAGTGGTTCCAACTCCTTTCCTTCTTTCCAACCTTGTGAGCAACCACCTTACCATTGGTCTTCTTTTTTATCACATAGGATGCGCTATTGCTTTTGTTCCTCCGGTTGGGCTTGGTGTAGATGAGAGAACTCTTGATTGTGAGCTTCTTCTTGTTCTTCTCATCCGGAATCTTCTTTCTTGGTTGAGGACACTTGTTGCACTTGTGGCCTTTTTGTGGCACTTTGAGCAAGTCACGGTGGACCCATTCTCAAGCTTCTTCACCATGTCTTCACGGTTATCTTGAGAAGATTGGACATTGCTCTCTATGCATTTGCCCTTTAATCTATACAAGTCCTTCATGAGCGTTTCCACTTCTTGCTTGAGCTCATCATTCTCCTTGGCAATGAGATCATCACATGATTCTACAATAATATTCTCATTGCATTTCTCATTGCAATGGTTAGAGTAAGATTCATCAAATAAATCAATGCAAGAAGTTGAAGCATATATCCTAGAGATTGGAATTGCACAAGGGATAGTTTGCTTCAATTCCAAAGAGTCATTAGTATCATTAATGCTCTCAAATTTTAATTTGAGCTCTTCATGCTCTTTGCTAAGCAATTTGAATTTGCACATCAAATCTTTAAATTTTTTAGCAAGAGAAGCATTTAGATCATTCAGATCATTAAAGTTTTTAATTTCTTTTGATTGCTTCTTAATGACTTTTTGGTGCTCATGAACAAGGTTAAGAAGTTCATCAATTGAAGGAGAGCCGGAGTCATCATCACTTACATTGCTATCCATACCTTTGGCCATAAAGCAAGTGTTGGATGATGATCCCAAGCGGGTGGTGAATTTTTTGTTTGATTCATCACTTGAACTTGCACTTGATTCTTCACCACCGCTTACTAATTCACCAAATATGGCAAATGATTCATGTTTGGGCTTCTTCTCCTTCTTTTGCTTTTCTTCCTGAACTTCTTCTCAACCTTCATAAGTTGATGGTGAGGCCCATCTTTGAGGAAGACCATATACCCCATTGAATTGATTTTCTTTAAGCATTTGTTCATCTTCTTCACTTGATTGTAGAGGTTGGGATTCATTGGCTCTTTTTAATTATTTGAGGAGTTTCTTGCATCTTCTTCTTCCTCATCACTTGTGCTACTTTTGATAGCCATCTTCTTCCACTTCTTAAGTTGTTTGTATGCAAGAGCGCTATGCGTTGGTGAAGAAGAATGCGCTTTTGCCTTGATGTCATTTCGTAGCTCATGGGCGATCACCTTATTGAGGACTTGATTTGGTGTCATTGTGTTGAGATCTTTTTCATATAGAATTGTTGTCACCAAATCATAGTCCGGCCTTCAGAGTGAGTGAAGGATCTTGCGAATGAGTTCCAAATCTTCAATTTGCTTCACACCTAAGGAATTAACCTCATTCACAAGAGTATTCAATTGTGAGTACATAGATTCGTCATTCTCATCATCAAGTTGCTTAAAGCTATTAAGCTTATCAATGAGAACATGATATCTTTCGTTGTCAATATCCTCCGTGCCTTCATGATTCTCGATGATAGTCTTCCATATCTTTTTAGCATTTTCACAAGAATAAACACGATTGAACACATTATCACTAAGAGAAGACAAAATTATGCATTTTGCGGTGACATCATTTTGCTTCTCTTGTTGACTATTATTTTTTACATCTTCACTCACAACTCTCCAAATGTTTAGTCCCGTCGCTTGGAGATGAGCTTGCATTAAAACCTTCCAACGTTGGAAGCCCGTGCCGTCGAACTGTGGAGCGGGTCTAAAAGGATCCATCCTTTTACCCTAAGAGCTAACTCACTAGGCGGTGAAGCCTACCAATCTAATGAGCCGGTAAACACAAATTTGCCAATGGACTTGGCTTTTTTTTGTGAGAGAAGTGAGTCCCGACTCTGATACCAATTGAAAGTGATCGGGCGCTCTAGGCTAAGAGGGGGAGGGGGTGAATTAGGCACTATTAAAACCTTAATCTATGGCTCCAACTAGTTTGCACAAACCTTAAACTAAAACAAGCTATCTAGATGTGCAACTCGTCCAATTCAGCATTTCTTTGAGTTCTTTCTTCGTGTTTTGCTTTGCATGGCTTTTTTACTTCATCACTGGGATCTAGAAATGTTTTCTTAACAAAACCATTAGTCCCATTAATTGCGTTGTCATCCGATCACCAAAATCACTCGAAATGGCATAAATGGTGTCATGTTCGTTACAGAAGTTGAGCCCATGGAAAGCGTCTGAACCAGTAGTAAAGTTTCTTTTCCCCCAGAAAAAAACTAGTAAAGCATTGCAAGTTGTTAAACAGCGTGTGGGGGGAAATAATTGGGGGGGGGGGGGGGGGGCAATAGCTTGCAAAGAATTCCACGAGCAGGATGCTTCTGCAGATTGGAAGCTTATGAGATAAGATGGACTTGTTTACTCTTAATGTTAAGTAGCATCAGCGGAGTATCTTATGCAGTAACACATTTTTTCTGACGGGATACAAATTGAGTACATTGTATCCGGTGGTCGAGCATCACTTTCCACTTCGGCCAAAATTAGGACGACCATTGAGGAGTCATCAGTCATCACACCACATGATCGGTGTGCTCGTGTGCGCTCCAGTGTTCTTCAGATGTATTCGGATGGTTTGACACTTCAAAATTTTTGAAATGACTTATAATTTGAAATGAAGGGAGTAGCAGACAAGTTATCTTGTGTACATGTTGTGCATCAGCAGCAGAAGAGGAAAGGCACCAGCATATGCCACCGGAACTTAGCTTTCTCTCTGGGACGCATTGCGGCAATCTCTTTCTGAACATTCGGATTCACTGGCCTGCACTACTTTGGTAAAAAAAACCATGGATTGTACAGTAAAAACTCATAAAAATCAGCCTGAGCAAATAACTGACATGCTGAGTGCTATCTGCTATGAATAATCCATCAGTGTAAAGAGACAGATGATTTTTTTTTATCAGCGCAAAAGGAGAAGATGACCCCAAGCAACTGGCACAATCGATGTGATGGTCCTTTTGTTTCTTTCTTTCACTACTAAACACTGGGTCCAATGATTTGTCAGACATCGATCGATCACGGCCTTGTTCAGTTGTTCTCATCTATCAAAAGTGTCAGTTGCCATGAAGGAAAAGGAATGAAAGGGAAGCCTCATTCGCCCGGAGGATTTGATGCCCTAACCCCACAGGGAATTCTTTTTCTTCGCAGAACATAGAAAGAAAGGATGAGAGTTCGGAGACAAGTTTGTGTGACGCGTATAATCTGCCGCAAAATTAGAACACTACAGGGCACATTTGCTTGTTCGCATTCGACTTCACCACCATAGAAAATATGTGGGGCTGTGATTCCTGAGTCAGTGGCGACAGGATATCCAGGTCTTTTATCTTTTACAACACAATCTTTTAATTCTTAGGCAACTACAGCACAAAAATTTCAAATTCAAATTTGATTATGAAAACAGGGATCAACCAAAAATTCGACAAAAAACTATCACTGGCCCAAACTACTGATCATTTTGGCCGAAATTTACTTGAAATAGAATTGATCGCTTCTTTGTCCGGTAGCTATTAAGGTTCAAATTAAAGGTACACTCAGAATCACACTGGTTTCTCTTTCTCCAGCATGTTAGTTACTGTAAAAAGGACTAACGAATTAAACAGGCAACACACACCGTTATGTGGAAAATTGTCATGGTTACAATCTATGTAAGTTCCATATAGTAAAACTAAAGGTACCATCGCTCTAGCTACTACCTTCTAAGAAACCACACCCAAGCAACAAGAGTACTTCAGCACTACCTGATGTACCATTTGTCATATATAGTAGTACTCATCTATTCTTGCCAACTGGATGTTAGACAATGCCAGATGTTTGCCTTTTTTTTCCTCTCTCTCTTTTCTTAAAAAGAAAAAGAATTTAGATACCAAGCTTGCATTGTTTGCTTTCATCTATTATCTTATTATTTGGCCAACAAATGGAGCCTCCACGTTCGCTTTCAAGGGCTAGAAATTCCCACATTAATCGAAAAAAGAAAAATTAAAATTACCCACCACTGCCATTACAAAAGAATTAGTCTAAAATACCCATATACATGTTTATAAATTACCCACCAATGTCATTAAAATATATTTCTATTAATAAATATAAATCTATCCATTGTTTTGCATATAAAGCTACATATCGTTCATACCAAAAATTACATGTTTTTATCACCCGTATATCTTATTATATTACCAAAATCCCAAATATACCTTCACGGTTATGTTATTATTAGTTAAAAAAATAAGATAATTCTAGACTTTACGCAATATTAGACTACCACCCTCCAAAGGTTTGTTACAGACATTGTTACAAGACACTACATCACCTCACAATTAACACCACAAGCTTAGAAAAAATTAACACCACAAGCAGATCAGGAACTAGGATAATATCGATCGGGTCATGATTGTTATAGTAAGCTCATCAGGATTGAACATGAACATAGGTTGTTATAGTTTTGAACGGAATCTTATGCTATGCACTATGGAGATTCGTTGGTTTCCAAAAAATAAGAAACTTGGATCGATTGTTACCCAACAGAAACTAGGCCATGGAGGCATGGCGCCATGAAACAGATGACAGAATTAAACATAGTAGCAACAGACGACCAAGAGGATCATAAAGTAGGGAAGCTAGCAAAAGAACAACTGAGTCAGTTAAACTGAGCAGTGTGTAGCATTACTGTAAGGGCTGGCAGACAAGAAACATGTTACTACTACTACAGCGAATGGTACGGTAGTAGCTAAGATCGAAGAGATAGGCAGTTGTGACAGGATTAGGACTGTGCGCTTGCCACACGACCACATCATTGACAAAGAAAGATGTAGATAAAAGAAGGCACCAATGCACTAGTAACAGAGAAGCATTCTTGATTACTGAAGCAAGTCGCATGTGATGAGAAAGATTTAAGTTTATGAATAATAATTAGATAAAAATGCAAGATATATTTAGAATATCAATACTAGCCGCACAAATGCGCGGGTCACCTCACTAGTTGAACAAAAATAAAAATACTCCTACATGTGAACCGTTGATAACCATAAGAATAAAATTAAAAGGTGATAATCAGGTGGTGTGCACACAGCAGTATACAGCACTTGTTTTCAGTCTTGAAAGTTTGGATGCACCATTAAAAATTGAGTATACTTGTGCCAGCAATTCTTGCAATGCGCAAGTGGTCATGAAATAAAACTATAGCGGGCCCAAATAGCTAGAATGCCAAGGAAACATCGATCTAGCCCTAGGTAGCTTAGCTCGCTATCAGCAGCGAATCATGATCTTCCACCATAGCGACTCGATCGGTAGTAGCATGGATGGTGTTGGTAAGAGGACAGGAAATTAAGGACTGAGATCAAAAGCACGGAGTGACTCCTTGGCGCTTTTGCACAAGGTTGAAAGTTAAAATGCCTCATGGTAATCAGCTACTCAGCTCTTTAAGTGAGATCTTTTTTTCAAAAAGAAAGAAAGAAAGAAAGAGCTGTTGCATGCATACCATGAAACTTCCAAAGTTTCACTGCACAAGCTGCGAAGTCTGAACTCTGAAGGCCAAGATGGCGCCTAAAGTCTGCTGGGCTTCTTGATCTGCACATCGTGCTGCTTCGTTTGAACTCTGAACGCTGCAGTTTGAGCGAGTCCAACGAGCAAATCTGTCGTGCTTCACGTGGATGGGATCATGGGATATCAAGCGCTAGATGGATGATGAGAGCTGAGAGGATTTTTTTGGAGGAATCATTGCATATTTGCATGCATGGATTCGAAAAGCAGGCGCACATATACTCTCTGATCTTCACATATGTATATATCGAACAAATTTACATGCTACTGCGTACTCTAGAACGACCACCCTCGATTATTCATTAGCAGCTACGACTGAGCTCGACTCATCATCCTACAGGAATGGAATGGAAGGAAAGGAAGCGACAGAGGAAAGAACTGGGAAGTGATTCGACCAAAAACCAAGACACTGCTCGTACTCGATCTTCATCTCGGAAGCCTCGCTGCTTAATTGCACCTTGCAGTTCTGCACGGTGGCTCGTGCTCGCCAGATCTCAGCTAGCCAGCTGAGGCGGCGGCCGGCGTCTGCTGCTGGTCGGGGCAGTCGCAGACGCCGGACTGGTGGCGGTGGAAGTTGGCGATGAAGATGGCCGCCTTGTTGTCCACGTCCCGCTCGCCGACGTAGTACGGCCACCGGCCGCCGTCCTCGTCGCTGGGCCACACCCTCACCGTCTTCTCGCCGCCGCCGTTGCCGGCCGCGTCCTCGCCCGCCGACCCCGACGAGAAGCACCCGCCCATTCCGCGAGTCCCCTCCTTGCCGCGACGAGCGTGAGATAGCAACCTGTGACCGACCGAAGCTGAGCTGCCGCCGCTGCTGCTGCTGGTGCTCGCTTGGCTTCCGATGCCGGGGGGTGGGTTGGTGCCACGGCCAATTTATAGCGAGGGGTTGGCCGGCCGGCCGGCCGGGTGAGGGAAGGAGGGTGGCGAGCTGTGTGGAGCAGGCCGGGCCGGATCGCGAGGATTCCGCGCAAGTTGGCGGGCGGTTTGGACGGTGGGGATGGGTCGGCCGCACGCAGATCCTGCTGTAGCCTGCAGTGAGCGAGGCTGCTGCAGCCCTTCTGTTCTGTGTGTCAGGCTAGGGACATTGGCCAATTGGGCTCTCACCAGGTGTTAGTTCCAACTTTTTTACACGAGAAGCTACCACAGGAATCCTTTCCTGAACATTGGTATGGCCCTTTGGTAGCTGCCTTTCCTAACTTGCTAGAGGGAAAGGTGTAACACCCCTCAATTAGCCCCTTAATTAGGAGTGTTAAATGAAAATTTGAAGTTTCAAATTGCTCACAAATGGGTCAAATATGTCAAGCCCACGTGTTCCCTTCTCCCTCTCTCCCATGCGTGGTCACCGTGGCCAAATTGGCCACGGCGCCGCTCGCGCACGCTCGCGACGCGCGTCCCCGCCCATGTCATCTTTATCTCGCTCGCAGGCCAGCAAGCTCCTCTCCCGAAGCCTCTCCATGCTGCTGAGCCGTTCACGCCTCTCCCTCTCCTTCTCGCGCGAGCGCCGAGCCATGGCCACCACCTCCGCCTAGCTCGCCGTGGAGCTCCCTCCTCCTGCCTCCCTCGGCCCGAACCGACCCGCCCACAAGCTTCCTCACACCCCACCGGTGCTCCTCGGCCCGAGCCCGCCCCGAATCGGCCGCCGGAACCTTGCTGTGGTCGCTCACCGCCGCCGCCGGCCGCCTACTTCCGTCGCCGGCCCTCTTCCGGCCACCCCGGCATCAACCGAGACCAGCCAGAGGTAGCTCTCGAGTCCCTCATGCTCCTCCACCCCTCCCTCGCCGCCAGCAAGCCCCCCATGGCCGCAATCGCCGTTTCCCTTTCTCCCCTGCTTCAAAATCGCGACCAGGGACCTTATACGACAATTGAAACAAGTTCAGGGGCCTATCTGCACAACCATAGACTCATATGAATAGTGCTGCAAAGGGTTATTTTGCAATAAATTGGCTGAAAATTTGAAAAATCATAATAAATCATAGAAAAATCAGAAAATGCAAACTAAAATTTGTTGGATTCCTTGTTCTAAGATATACAACTTTCCTTACAGGTTGATCTTTAGTTTCTAAATAGTTTTTGCTCTAGTTTACATATTAGTTTAAGTGGCTGTAAACTTTGAAAATGCATAATAAATTATGGAAAATCATAAAATAGAAAATAAATATGTTTTGTAATCCTTGTGATTAGATCTATGTAATGAACCTATAATATGACATGTATTGGTAGAAAAATATTGTCCTACAATTTTATTCATGCTTGTTAGGGATAAAATCATATATGTAGTTATGTTGCTCCTTTTTGCTGTGAAATTTTTATGGTAGATTAGTCATGTGATTTATGTGATGTGGTAAAATTTTCAGATTTATTAGTGCATGTGTGCATGAGTTATTGATTTAACTTGGTTAGTGTTTAATAAATAGTTTATGAGTAATAGGAATATGCATAAATAATTATGCTTGCTGATAAATCATGAAAACTTCATGCTAGGGTTGTTTTCTATTGTTTTATCACTAGTAAATATTTTATGTTCGGAACATATAGGTTGCTAATCAAAAATAATTTTTATTAGTAGTTAGGCCTGTTCTATTAGAAATAATAGTTTCTTTACATATAAGATCATGATAAATTTATGTAAAATACTTTGTTAAGTATAATTACAGGATATAATCAGTAAGAATTAGTTTGTGCTATTAAATTGTACTCGTGCAACTTATTTCGTTCCTAGCATGTGTAATTTATCTTGTTTTGTGCCATGTAAATATAACATTAGGTGTCACACTTAAATACACACTACCTTGGTTCTTTAGGTAGTTACTAATGCTTGGTTCTATGTAAACGAGTGTCCAATGAGATAAGTTCATAAGAGAGTAATTATCATGTTAAGTATCACTTTTACCACCTAATAAATTTCACCTATGTTACTGTAGTTTAAGTCTTACATGTTTGTAACTAAAGGTACTTAATGTATATAGATGATGCAATTAACATGTGGTAGACTTCTTGTTCTTGTGACGATATCCATGATGCCTTGTTAGCTTTAATCACTAGGGCAAATAACTTCATAAGACAAATCTCAAGGATGAACTAGTCCTTCGGGTGAGGATGAGTGATCAACCTTAGTACGATTTGTACATTACTTCTTTACGACAACGTACCACGCATTACTTTCTGGTTGTCCTTAGAATATGTGCTTATGCCTCTTTTGTGCATGCATGTGCATCTATGCATATCATTTAGGTACGAGGGTAGATCAATTGAAGGACGATTGGAACATAAAGATAGAGAAAACTTCAAAAGATAGTGTGTTAGTTTCTATCCAGAAGTTGGTGGATTATCTATCATGAAGCTCCAACCTACTAACTTATAGTGATACTTTACTCCCAGGCAAGCCCCGGTGCACATCCTATTATTTGAAATTATGACACCTATATATGTATTTATTACTTGTGCATTACATTTCAGGAGTTGATTGGAACCCTAGTTGCATGATCCCTAGGTTTCTCTAAATTATACTAGCATGTATAGGACGATAGAAATGCTATGCTTAATACTTCTCGATAGAAGTCGAGTGACTTTTTGCACTCGCGAGATATAGAATACTTAGAAGTCGAGTAATTTCCGGTTACTCGCGAGATATAGGTTATATACTTATATACCGTACCTGAGTTGTTGAAATTGACATGGATATATGAGACCGGGCGGGGAATGATGATGATGTATAGGTATGGCAGCAGAACAGGATTCCTGGGTGTCTTAGCCCCGTTCGAGTCGATTGAGGACCGTACCGTTGTTGGCCCTGCTGATCATGTTTGAATTGTACTAACCGCATACTGGGAGTAAGAGGTAGTCGAAACCGGTAAGCCGAGTACTGCTTTGCTTCGAAAGTACAAGAACCCGCACCCAACTCCTAGGGCGAGTCGAGTGGCCGCGGAGAAAGGGGTCGCATATGTTTACTTTTGGTGGTCTCACGTAGGGCTCGGTTGACTATATGTCGTTGGGCTAGTTCCTGTAGATCGAGGCGGGGAGGGGAAATGTTGGTGCGTGGGATCCGACGGGGCTTTTGTGTGCCGTGCTGGTTAGGTCCACCTTGCAAGGTTAAATCGGATCGATTCGCCGTCGGTCGCTCTCGGACATGAGCACCTTGATCTCCGAGTCACATCGTAGTAAGGAAATGAAACAAAACGAGTTGATAAATGCTGATGTTATCTAATTAATTATGTTTGCACCTTGGTTGCTATAGATATGCAAATCATAGATGTTTAGCCAATTTATTGTTATAATTTGGAGCTAAAATTTTGAAGTTAAGGATCTATTTTAGATGTTTTTTGGCAAAACAAACCCACCAGCCAAAAGCCTTGCATGTCTAGATAATGGGCTAAGTATACCCTTAGTCGGGTAAGTCTTGCTGAGTATTAGTATACTCAGGGTTTGTTGTTTACCCTGTTTTAGGTATAGGAGCTAACCCGGATTCATATCGGTGGGCTCGATGTGACGTCCTCACGTCTCCGTAGTTATCTTTTTATTTCAATTTATTTCAGTTGGTTTCTAATGAAAATCTTCCTCAGGTTAGACTCTCTCTACCGCTACTGTTATCTATTATATGAACTTTAATTTGTAAAAGTCATTTTGTAAATACCTTAATATTGTTTACTATTTTGTAAAATTGTATCATGCTGGTACCGTCTGCGCTCGCCGTCGCGCGAGACTTCTGGTGTGTTTCGATCGGCCTATGGGTTGGAAACAGACTGTCAGGTTACACTTAATTAAGATAATGCGTCTGATGCGTTCAAATGATGGCCATTACGCTTAATTAAGTCGTTTAACTTGGCGGTTCTGTCACAAAAGGAAGGCACATAGCCTGGTCCTGAGTCCTGACAGGCTACTCACACAAAATTTTCACCACCTCTATTAGAGTAGGGTGAGTATTAGTCTATATTTACCAGCCACTTTATCTCCTTTGACTGGCCAATCGGCTGCTCTGGTAGTAGTCTGATGGCATTCAGTAAAACTGACTCTTGCAGTTGCAACTGAAACGTGACGCACGTAGTAGTAGTACACTGTAACATCTCTAACTGCCAAAGGGATTCTCTAGTCGTAGTCGTTCTCGGAAGAACAAATATCTAGCTGTACAGCAATGAACCCCCGTCTGGGATAAGAATTTCCATGAATATTTTACTGCCAATCGTCCGAGCAAGAAAGCTCCAAGTTGCGCTTTCACAGCAGTGCCTTCTGCATGAGGCACGGCGGCATTTTCTTTCTGAATGTAACTTCAGTCTTCAGATAAGGGAGGGGAGGGGGGAAATGGAGATAAGGAAGCTTATGGGGATAAGCCAGCATCTCAGTGTCACTAATACGTTTAGTCACTTCAAGGCCATTTTTCTAAGCATACTCTCTGGCCACGATTTGGTCTTGCCTCTTTTTACCTCAAGATGCACTGCACAGCTTCCTGTTTAGGAGAACCACAAGAGAAACAAAACCTTGATTTGCACGCAATCCCCTGATCTCGCATCCCTAATCAGAATTCCACGAAAACAATTCAGGAAAAGAAAAGTAGCATTCACATTGCTCCAATAACCTAACATGTTCGGCGCCTAACAAGTAGGACTTCCACAAGTTCTCCTTCACCAGATCATTGCTACTCCCTTTGGCTATGCCGGTATATATGTACGCGCAGCGTATCAATCTGTATGTAGTATAATCCAAGATCAATGACTAATGAGGACTGGTCAAAAAGGGGAGATTATGCCATGCAAAAGGGATTCTACCCACAATAAAGATCTCACATTTCTCCTAAAAAAATAAAGATCTCACATGCACAGCTGAAGCTGTGCTGCCAGCAACTCTAGTGTCCACAGCTGGGCTTGCCATGTTTGGAGGAGCTAGGGAAGCCGCAGAATGCAAGACCTCTTCACCTTTGTGCCACTGGCTCTCATTACTTTATTTAGTACCTGCCGTACATGTAATGCGGTCCTGCTGTAATCACAATACTGCGTCGACGGTCGATCACAAGAGCGAATTTTAGGCGGAATCCTAATGATGGGCAGAGGTCCAGAGTTGTTAGGCGAGAGCTATGAATTTAGATGTAAAGATATGTTTGCGTCCTAATCTCTGATAAACTAAATGGATTCTCCACGCAGTAAAGCTGCATCAGTTTTTTCTATGTGTTTATGTGTCCCTCAGTTTCTTTTATGTATGCTTTGTGTCCAAATGGCATTGGAAGATGTTGCCAGAAATGAATCTTGGCACAGGATGGTAGATGTCTTCCAAAGGAAGATGGCACGGTAGAGAAAAAAGAGAGGGTTGAGATATCCTCATCTTTGTAGCTGAGATTTTTCATATGCCAAAGTGTTCTTCCTTTCGATCAAACTATTATTAATTTATGACCTACTTCCCTTTCTGTGAGCCAAACAAACAAAGAATAATAGAATCCGACAAATGGTAACTACTTAGAGAACCTAGAAAGCCAGTGACATATCTCTATTTAGAGGGCATGGAAAAAGAAGAAATATATCTTGGCTTGCTAGTGCATTGCAGCAGATGTGCAGTTCTGCGAGAAATACATTGAGCAAAAGATAGTGATCTGATCATGAAAGTGGATTATGATCAGTTTCCTTATTAGGAAGCTTTTATCTACTTGTTCCTTGATCTGATCTGTTTCCTTATTAGGCCTTGTTGCAATGAAAAGATTTTTTTTTGAATCAAGGCTACCCCATTTCCATTGCACAAATGCAAAAGATATTATATGCAAAATAAGTCATTTTTCAAGCACTATATCATTGAGTTGTTTAACGGACAATTTTTTTTAATCAAACCTAAATATAGCGCTAGCACAGGTATCGTACAGGTGGTTTGATTTTGACAAAAGCCGAATAAATCCTCACCTTGGGCCATATTACTGCAGGAAGATCACCTTTTATTCAGCGAGCCTTTCCCAGCTAGCCAATTACCTTGAGAGCTTCATTTCTACTGCTCCTGTAAAGCTTCATCTCTTTTCCGCTTTATCCCCTTCTAATCATGACAGCTTCTTCACACCAAGTTTAACCTTAAGGCGGTATAGGGCCTAATATATTCCCCTGTGTATAGAGTTGGAACCATTTTGGTCTTTTCTGTTCTGCTTTATGTAAAGGTTGCATGAATTTATTCTGCTCAAGTCCTGTTAGAGGTTTGCAGCCATCGACATAGTAGTGTGGGAACCAAGAACTACGGCGGGAATTCGACGACTAATTTCTGTGGATCCATAACTACTGAAATGCAGATTCAGGCGACGTTGCCATGGGTTTTCCGTGCAGGGGTTTCCCTGTTACACTGCACGCCACGAATTGATCCGTGGTGTACTATCACCAATTGGAGGTGTAAGATGTTGTGTTCAGACTATCACTCTGTTGCAAATTGATGCATGAAGGATATTATGCTCATTCACAATTGATCTATCACTCGGAAGTTCAGGCTGGCATCTCCTGATCTTTTGCCAGCAGCTTCTCCCCAAGTCAGATGCTCGCTATAAAGTTGCAGCAACATGCTACGATTCAGCCCTAGTATTTGAAGTTTGAATCTCATAGATACATGCAGCACTCAACTGATAGGCAACGGACAACTTAGTGAAGCCAGATAAAACCAACAGCACAGCTCATGTCGGAATTCTCTACTGTATTGAATAAAAATGCTTTAGAACAATCACAAGATATAATTACAAAGATTATCCTCTACTAATTCTTCTCACATCTCAGAGGCAGAGCAGTGGAACAACACGGTCTCAGTAGCTGCAGAAAGGAATCGGGTGTACAAAGCTCTCTTTTGCAATATAAAAAAAAATACAGGTGTCCCTAAATTATTTGCGTCCGTGAAGAGCTTCATAATTACTGCCAGCATTAGCTGCTGCTCGCCCAGATCCATAGGCTGGAGGCTGTGTGGCCAACCCATAGGGAGAGGAACCCTGTGCAGCAGCAAAGGCAGACGGTGCCTGTGCTAGACCATAGGATGACAGTTGCTGTGTGTGTCCATACGCAGCTGGTGCCTGTGTTTGCCCGTAGGATGCTAGCGCCTGAGCTGAGCCATAGGGACGTGCTGTTGCTGCGCCGTAGGATGATGGAACGGACGCAGATGCATGCGATGGTGGCATCTGTACAGATCCGTAGGTGGATGCAGATTGTACCCATGCATATGGAGGTGGTGCTGTCTGATTGGATCCATAGGAACCGGCACTGCTCCCATGAGCCACAGTAGCGGCTCCCTGTCCTCCAATTGCAGGTCCCTTTGAAGCATCATACCCAGCACTCTTCAAAGAGTCAAAGCCAGCAGAAACCCTTGATACATCATGGGTTCCAGATTTTGATGAATTGAAACTGGCAACACGAGAAGCATCATACGTATTGCCTCTTGGTGGATCAAATCCAGAATGAATACCACTTCCAGCTGGGCTTCCACTTAAAGGGTCTACCAGATTAGTAGTTGTCCTTGCCTAAATTGATATTAAAATCATATTGTTAAAGCTAAATAAATATGGATCCAAGACATAGTAAGCTGAAGATAGAAGATCAGGAATGCTACAAAATGGTAGACTAATTGCTTTATGACCCCTTTCGTACAGTAAGATAAGCATCTATTAACTTCACACCAGAAAAGAAGAAAGAAACAAAGGCACCAAGGAACAAACTTCAAGTAAACAAACATAATTCCTAAAAAAAAGGTAACCAAACATATAATCCAAGATTCGTAGTTACCCTTCCCTAGCTATCAGCAACTACTTATTGGGCTCATGGCTACTCAAGGTGAAAAAAGGGGGCTTCCAGATCACTGATTCAATAGTACTACAGTACATAACACCCAAACTAAAACAACTTGACATAGTGGGTATGTGCCATCATCAAACAAACTGGAATATATTTTTTAGAATTCTATGAGTTCTCTCAAAATTTCTATACAAAAGAACACAAGTTTAGCTACAACTGTGGACTGCATAGTTTGAGAGCACGATCCTAGAGCATAGTTCAGAACATCAGATTCCCCCAAAAAAAACATGCTAGTTATATCAAACTTCCCCTCGTATATATAATAGTATGCTAAAGAAATGATTCTTCCAACTGATTGCAAATCCAGCCAAATGCGCGACATGCAAACAACATGGCCATATCATGTAAATTATGGTGATTTGATAGATATATTACAACTGAAAGTTAAGATCATCTTTCATATAAGGATTGTCTAAACAGAGCAAATAACTGCAGATCAAGAAGATGAAAGAAGTCAGGAATGAATAGCAACCCAGTAGATCGCCTGGAACACATGCTGATTAGGCACTAAAGGGTACACTGTCCCCAGCAGATGGCACTGAAAGTGTTGACGTAGCGCCACATTGGGAGTCACTGGCAGTGCCGGCCAGCAGGATGCCCAGGAGATGGCAGGAGAGGATCTAGGATTTAGGACGGATGCCTGAATGGGGAATGGCGTGGAGAAGACGAACAATGAAATGAGGCATCTAGCTCAGACAGGACCATGCTCATGTGTTTGCATCATCAGAGACCGAGGGAGATCAACAACTGGGTGAACGGCTAGGCTGAGAATGATCCCTCTCCAATTTATGCACTGAAGTGTGGATGCCGACACCTTAACTTCAATTTAACCATTCATGATGACTTAAATTCATTAAATTTTGGAAGTAATCAATTATGAAAAAATCCTTACAACAAAAGGTTTC
The DNA here is from genome assembly GCF_016808335.1 of Panicum virgatum. Classification (NCBI taxonomy): domain Eukaryota; kingdom Viridiplantae; phylum Streptophyta; class Magnoliopsida; order Poales; family Poaceae; genus Panicum; species Panicum virgatum. The sequence goes on from NC_053145.1 coordinate 7,386,015, forward strand.
AACTTCCATTTAATGAACATATATTTTTATGCTGAGGAAAGTTTATGCAAAAGTTGCTTCGTGGTGGCATACACTTACAATTACAACGATAAAACATACTGATGAAGACAACAAAACAATTCACTGGGTATGATGGCAATCGGCATCCCTACCCTAAGCTACACTCTAGAAGAACCAGAGATGCTCACCTGTGCTCTTCCATAACCATCATAAGCAATTTGTCCAACAGAAAGATGGCTAGATGTACCATCATCCTTTTGACCAGTAATGGGATTGTAAAAAATACCTATACAAATAGTGTTTCATGCTTAAATGCACACAATTGAAAACCTCCTTTAGTAGTACGGGAAATAACTGATAAACGACAAGCGCCATACCACTTTTGTCAAGATTAACTGCATTCCTCATCTCAGCACGAAGTTTTTCCAGCTCTGTAACCATGGAGTCATAATTCCTCTTCATAGCCTGCAGCGATTCAGAGTGATCCACCCTAAGTTTCCTTTCATACTCATACGTAGACCTGAAATACAAATAGCACATGCAAAGATGTGGTCAATCACATATAGAGCAACATACATACTAAAGAATAAACGAAGCACCTGCCACGGACCTGACGTGCTCATATTCTTGTCTTGCAGCATCCCGTTCAGCAATGAGCGCGGGAAGCTGCTGCGCCTCACCAAGGTTCCTCTGCAGGTCCTTGCTTAGCTTCTGAACATTTGTCGCCATGTTTTGCCTCAACGCCACAAGGTTCTGTGCCTCGGCGTGCGCCTGCTGCAGCTCCACCTTCACGGACTCGCAGGTCTTCAGTTCGGCCTCCATCTTCCCAACCTTGTCAAGGAGCCCCCTCATCTCCTGCTCCTCGGCGGCTTTCGCGGCCTCCCCCTGCGCCTGCAGCCTCTGCAGCTCCTGCTGCGCTGCCGCCAGCTCCTTCCTCAGCGAAGAGTGGCTGACGGCGAGCCGGTCGTTCTCCACCGCCAGCTTCTGCATCTCCACGCGCTGTGCAGCGAGCTTCTGCTCCAGGACCTCCGGCGGCGGCAGCATGTCGTAGGGGAACGGCCCGGGCCCGGGCACATGCCCCGGCGGCGGCAGATGCATCCCCGGCCCGTACGGGTCACGGACCTCCCGGTGCATCATCCCATGCGCCGTGGGAACTGGACCCTGACCGGGCCCGGGGCCGGGGCCGGGGAGCGCCCGGTGGTGGTAAGGGGGCATGCCGGCGGCAGGCTTGACGCGGGGCATAGGGTTCAGTGGAATCCCCAAATCGTCTGGAAACCAAATTCCGCGCAAACACCTAGGGCACCGCCGATTCTCCTATGGCGACAATTGGGGTTGAACGCGCGCGATGGGGAGGAGGAACCTAATCGAACCATGGATGGACGAAAGGGTTGGATTAGTAGTCAGTAGGGCACAAATCCGCAAATGGCTGGATGCAGGGTGAGATTTGGATTCGATTGAGAACCAAACAAACTCTTAGAGCAAGGAATGCATCAGAGAAAAGTCAGGGTTACTTACGAGCAAGAGGAAGAAGGGTGCCCCAGGAAGGAATGGAGAAGTCCGAATGGATGCCCACGCCACGGCGGTCCACTACGGCACTACCCGTAGGAGCGGGAAGCAGGATGAGAAGGGCGCGGATTCCGGCGAGGGAAGACCTGGTTTTGCTCTGCCCCGTCGCCGGCGGGGATAAATAAAAAAACTACTGATGAGAGGACGAATGATGTTTAAGCATGTGTTTAGTTCAGAGATTAAGAGGGATGATTTGGGTCCAACTCTATTTTTTGTTGCCTTGAACTGGTCTCGTATTTTTTTTAGACCTCAACCTTTCAAATACAAGTTGTAGCATTTAAACTCACACACACCTTTTTTATGCAAACTAAACTTACATCCTCTATTTAGGAACCCATCTCCTATTTAGTTGAGATGGAGGATGAGGTCGGGTGGGATGGATGACAATACCAATACCAATACCAGTGCTATTAGCCATAGGACTCACATGTCATCAAAGGGGCCATCTGTCATCCACTACATCTTCTTCTCCCTAATGCGCACATCTTACTCGGACCCCCACGCCTCGTACTGGTGCCGCTCGCTCATTGTTGCGCGTCCTCCGCCGTCAGCGCCTCAGCTCGCCCCCGCCGTCAGCGCCTCAGCTCGCCCCCCGCTGCCCGAGCTCCACGTTGTGTCGTCCGACTCCAGCCATCGGACGCCACGCGCACTCGAGTTGGGTGCAACCCGAGCTTGGCCACAGCCATCCCCGCGCGGACGGACGCGAGACATCGCCCGACAGCATCGAAGTGGGCTGACCTCGTCATCTTGTGTTTAGAGGGATGGAAGCATCTGGCAGGTATATTTCTCTCTAACCCTGTCCCAAACCACATGAGTTCTCATCCAAAATATTGGACCATATGGGTTCGACCCGTTCCAACCCCTCTTCAACCCCCGAACCAAACACACGGTAACGAGTTTGGAATAGGGAAATCAAATGTTATAAGAATGGATGGGTATGGAGTATATACACGGTGACCATAATACCTTTTTAAAGTAGTGGTGAGCCAACCAAATGCAACATAACTATGGGTAGAATTGTAACTTTACATATATCTTACTCATATCTCACCCCTTCACATTGGGATATAAGGTTTAGGTAAAGAAGCCCTCATTTCCCATACCTAAACACCCTTCCTATCCCTAACCCAAAATCCAAACAAATGAAATATTTTGACTCACACCTTATTTTCCCATCCCACCTCTATTTCCAACAATCCAAACACCACCTAAGGGAAAATGCTAAAAAATTAGTCAAGTGAAAATGAGAATTTATTATTTATCTGATCTTTGAGACAATTTCATACTTGCATATATACGTCCTTAATAGAATACGGTATCAATAAAATATTACTTCCTCTGTTCTAAATTGGAAAAAGGCTATATCACCCCCTTTGTGGACTACATAAAACCCCAATCTATGAAACGGTCTATATCACCCTCCTGAACTTTCCAAAACCGGTCAAATTACTCTATAAAGCAGTTTCAAAAAATCATAGTAAATCACAGAAAAATCATAAAATAAAAAATCCAATTGTATTGGACTCCAAATGAGTAGATCTACACAGTGAACATATAATATGATATGATTTAGTATATTTTTTTATAGCTATAAAGAAAAGTATAGATCTAAAGTTAGAACAAAAAAATTAAAGTAATATTATATGTTCACTGTGTAGATCTACTCATTTAGAGTCTAACCCAATTGGATTTTTCATTTTATGATTTTTCTGTGATTTATTATGATTTTTCAAAACTACTTTAGGGTGTAATTTGACTGATTTTGGAAAGTTCAAGGGGGTGATATAAACCGTTTCATATGTTGGGGGGTTATTTAGTCCATCCCCCATAATTAGGGGGTGATATAGACTTTTTCCATTTTTAAATTATAGAATATTTTAGTAAATCTAGATACATATTTTTTTACTATGCATAACTTTGTACGATGTCGTATTTTAAAGTTCATTGCCTCTGAAAATATAGTTAAACAAAAACTAGAATTTTTTAGGGAAAAGTCTGTTTTTCAACCCTGAATTATCACGATAGTCCGATTTTGGCCCTTGAACTACGAAACCGGACATCCTACACCTCCAACTAACGAAACCGTTTGAAAAACAACACTGGCTCAGCCAAAGGCGGTTTTGCTACAGTAAAATTTCCGAATTTCTGGAATTTCACACCTCTCTCAATTAAATAATAAAGAAAGCATAGTTAATATTATCTAAAAATCATGATATTTTTTTGAGAGGTAGATCAAAAGACAAGGAATTTATTTTGGATAGATGTGATACATTAAACATAATGAAATTTGAATTATAAAATTTTCAAAATGGGTAGAATTCAAAATTTCTTGAATTTTTGGGTTAGCTAAGCCTTTGATAAAAATGAAATAAAAATATGATAATTCATAATTTTTTATTTAGTTTAATAAGGTATTTGTTATTGGCCCAAGTTTTTATGAAAGTTTTTGAATTCCTTCACAATGCTCAAATTTGAATCAAATTTGATTCCTCAAATTTTAATTTATGAATTTTCTATAGAACTTGGGCCAATAAAAAGTACCTAACTAAAATAAATAAAAAATTAAGAATTATCATATTTTTAATGCATGTTTATCATAGGTTTAGCTGACCTAAAAATTCAAGGAATTTTGAATTCTACCTATTTTTAAAATTTTATAATTCAAATTCCTTTATGTCTATTGTAGCACATCTAGCCAAAATAAATTTCTTGTCTTTTGATCTACCTCCCAAAAAAATATCATGAGTTTTAGACAATATTAACTATGATTTCTTTATTATTTAATTGAGAGAGGTGTGAAATTCTAGAAATTCGGAAATTTTACTGTAGCAAAACCGTCTTTGGCTGAGCCAGGGTTGTTTTTCAAACGGTTTCGTTAGTTGGAGGTGTAGGATGTCCGGTTTCGTAGTTCAAGGGCCAAAATCGGACAATTGTGATAGTTCAGGGTTGAAAAACAGACTTTTCCCAATTTTTTATATCTTAGAGCTTTTCGTCACATAGGTGACTCATCTTTTTTGGTTCTTCCTCCATTTGAGTTCTAATTTATTGATGCACACCTCACTCATGGCAGGAAGCAACTGCAACAAACCTTTGCTTGCGAAGTGTGCCACTCAAAAAGTAGCCTAAATTTTTTTGGATGATTCCAATAAATACTTTAGAGCAAGCAAGTATGTATATGTTTTCTACCTCATAGATGACTAAATTCTTTTAATTCTCCTTTTACGATAGCCTTTCTTATTTTTATTCCCAAGAATCCCATGAATCATACTAAAAATCGTGACACATAAACATCCACGCTATTATTTCCGAGGGTGAATGATTTAAATATTTTGTTTGGTACTTGTAAAATAAATTTGAATTCTCAACAAATCTGTCAACGTAAGTTCAATGAATAAAGGATAATTGGACACAACAAATTTAACCACCTTTTGCCTTCACATGCAACAAATTTGAAACCTAGCACAAACCAGAAGGCACGTCGCCATGCGGGTGAACATAGCCGCCCGGCCTAGCGCCCATGCAGTAAGAAAAAAATATTTACGTGCAACAATGCTACTTTTTTCAGAGAAGTTAATTGCGTATAAAAATTAGTCACTTGAATTATGGACAAAAATTAAAAATATTTCATCATATAAGGGGATCGTCCCTTTTTGGCCCTTCCCATTTAAAGTTAGGAACTTATCAAAATGTAAAAAAACTTTGGATGCTTTATTCACTAAAATCTCGAGAGCAATCAATTTCATATTTGTACTATCATTCGGCTATCATTCTGCAAGTAATTGAATTGTTGGTATACAGCTCAACACGACAATATGCTATTAAATTGATCATTATCTTGTTCTCTGCCTCAAGAGAATGGCGATCCCATCATGCATGCTTCTTTATAGAATCACATAAGCAAATCTCCACACTAATGAAGTATAGTTTATTAGTTGTTCCAAATATATTTTTTATGGAATCAACTATACATTTCCTAAGAAGTTCGATGCATCTAAAAGTTGGTTGCGTGAAAATAGATATTCTTTGATAGATCTTGTAGTATTTCATCACGTACGCTTCTCCCGCTCTAAGATCAAGTATTATAGTGGGTTTTAAGTTGACTGAATGTTGAGGTGGAGAAGAGAGAAGAGGAAAGAAAAGAGAGGTGGGCTGCAAGCTTATAGTCTACTTATGCACAAAAACCAAAAAATTTTGTGAGAGTGATAGGTGGGTCATGTATTAATGATGAAGAGCACAACTACTGTATGAGTGGGCTAAGAGAAAACTATAAAGAATCCTTATAGTCAGCAGCTGGCTGTATTATTAATCTTGCTCTAAGTTACTAATTAAATGGCATACACCTCATTAATGGCTGGATTGGAAACCGTTGCAATGGTCTTTTCCCATAAAAAATGTGTCTCTCCCTCAAAACAAAACAATCGGAAAATTTTTGGATGTTTTCGATAAAGTTTGAGACCAAGCAAAATCATATTTGACTTCTTTCTTTGGAAGTGATGCAGTAAGCAACTATCTTTGTTGGCAGGGTGAATCTATAGAGTGATTAGGGTGCCAATGCACCTATAAAAATGGAAAAAGAATAATTATGTTCAATGTTTACCATATTTGCACCTCTCATGACTTAGGCCCTGTTTGGTTTGAGGGACTTTTGTTGAAGTCCCTAGGACTTATGACACTTTGAAACCAAACATGTGAGACTTTTAGGGACTTTTTTTAGGGTAGAGACTTTTTTGAAGAAGACCCTCATGAGGAGCTTTTTAGGGACTTTTGGCTACAATTACACCTACTGCCCCCTACCCTATCCGGGCCCCCTCCCCACCCGACGCGCAGCCCCCCACTCCCCAACCGACGCGCAGCCCCCCACTCCCGTTTTCCTCATCCACAACGTCTGCCTCCCCGTTCCCCTCTCCCGCGCCCAGATCTCGCCGCCGCCGCCACCCTCACCGCCCGCCTGGGCCTCCGCCGCAGCTGCGCATCCCTCCACTACCCGCGCGTCTCTCCGCCGCCTGGGCCGCCGCCGCAGCGCATCCGGAGGTGCCCGCTGCGCAGCTAGTCCCGGAGGAGGCCGCGCATCCCGGATCCGGCAGCCGCGCGTCCGCCATGACCGCGGATCTCGCCGAAGCCCGCACAAGGCGACCCCAGCTCGCTTCTCCCGCCGCCGCCCGCGCATCCCCTGGCGCTCGCGCATCCCGGTGTGGCGACCCGCGCGTCCACCCTGGCGGGCAACGAGGACGACACGTTTGATTTCTTCCCCCAAGCGGCCTCCCATCACCGGCGAATCGACACCGACGACTTCGACTTCTCCCGGGCTTCCTCTCCGCCGCCCGCGCATCCCTCGCCGCCGGCTCCTCCTGCGCGGGACGGAGGCGGCGCGCACGTGCGCTGCGCGGCGTGGGTGAGTGCGTGTGGTGCCGGCACGTGTGGCCGCGGCGGGGTGGCGCGCGCGCGACGCGGCGGTGCGGAGCGGCCGCGGCTGCGCAGCAGCGGCGAGCGCGCGTGCGGCCGTAGCAGGGGCGAGCGCGCGCGGCCCCCCTCTCCGGCGAGTCGGCGGCGGCGGCCCGGCCTCCGGCGCTGGCGAACGGCCCCTCCGGCAGCGGAAAGCAAATGCCCCTCATTTACTGTGCATGCAGGGGTATTTTTGTACTTTGTCAACTTCATTAAATGACTTTTAGTCCCTCTAGTATCTGAAACCAAACATTGTGTGACTTAAGTTTAGCTCTAGAGACTTTTGGAGAGTCCAGAGACTTTTGGAAACCAAACAGGGTCTTGACTCTATATGCACATATATGTCCACTGTTTGTTGGTGTGCATTGTAGTAATGACTATTTGCCAGCACATTGATCCATGTCACGTGAAGCCTTTAGTTTCAAGGCAGACGTGATCCCATCCTACATGTTTGTGATTCCATCCTGCATGTTTTTTTATAGAATCACAAGAGCATATCTCCACATAAATGATCAAAACTCACTAGTCCTTCCAAATCTGTTTTTAGTAGAATCCCAATAGCATATCACACGCATAAATGAGCACCAACTCATTTGTTCTCGTTCGAAATCTTGCTGCTACCCGTAAGGTTACATTCAAAATCTCACAGAACCGGTCAAAGTGACGGCGCGAACTTGCAATTACACCCTTCCTTTTCCCCGGAAGCCCAGTGACGGTGAGCGGAGGGCAACAAAATCCGTTCAGGCCCCTTGTTTCCTAGCGCGACAAACCTGTGGACCCAGCCAACAGGAACCAGAACGACACGGGAGTACGGGACACGGCCCGTCGCCCGGACCCCCGGCATGCCCCTCGCGTGCCTGCTCCGCGCCACCGCATCCCCCCGCCTGCCCCGGCCAAAAGCGCCCGCGTGAGTCACTGACGTCCGGGACCGCACCTACCCTCCTCCCCATCCCCGGATCCGCTGCGCCCGCCCCGAACACGCACCGCCTCGCGGCAGAGGCAGGCCAGGCACGGCACGCGCCGCGGCGGCCCCGTCCTTTCCCTTCCGTTTTCCCCTCGCGCTGGTCCTGCGCAGCGCACTGTGCCTGCCCTGCCTGCGCTGCGATCCCGTCCGAATCCCCCCCCCCCTCGCCTACGGCCTACCTTAACCCCAGCCTCGCTTTGCTCGTGCGAGCTCTGCCCGTGTCGCCTTTCTCCAGCTGCTCGCTCCTCGCTCGCTGCAAATCCCCCGCTCCCCTCACGCTCCCCACCCAACTCCTCCTCGTCCTCGGGGCCATGCCGAGGGGCCGAATCCTGGGCTGAGCGCGAGCACGATCCCCCATTCCGGCATGGATCGCCCGCCGCATCTCGACATCGACCTCAACGAGGCGCCGTCCCCGCCGCCGTCCGAGCCCCCGACGCCGCGGGCCCCATCGCCCCCGCGGGAGCTCGCTCCGCCCGCCTACGCCGCGCCCCCGCCCCCGCAGCCGCAGCTCCCGCCTCCCCCTCTGCTGCCTCTGGTCGCGCCCAGCCCGCAGCAGCAGCTGCGGCTCCAGCAGGAGGCCCTCGAGGTGGTGCTGCGGTTCCACCGGCCGCCCGAGCTGAGGAACACCCCGTTTGGGCCCATAGGGAGCGTGCCCGCCGGGTTGCTCCCTGGCCTGGGGCTGCCGCTGCCGGCGCCGCACCCTGGGGAGGCGGGCTGGGGCTACCCACCTCCCCCCTGCGCGTCCTGCGCCCGCCAGGAAACGCTGGGGAAGACCTTCGTGTGCGACGCCTGCGACAGGGGGTTCCATTCCGACTGCGTCCGCGTCTGGCCGCCTCTCCTGCCCCTGCCCCCGCCCCCGCCCCCGCCGCCCGGCCCCCCTGGCGCGCGGCGGCCCCGCGCCGCGACCAACGAGGACTGGATCTGCCCCGAGTGCGAGATGCGTGGCGCTCGCTCCACCCGCTGGAAGCTGGGTTCCGTCCCGCTTGACATCAACGCTGCCCCGCCGGAGGAACCCGTCGCAGTCCCCGCCCACGACATCAGCAGGCACTTCCTTGAGCACCTTTTTACTTATACTCATATATGCTTGGCATCAGTAGGCTGCTGCTTGCAAAACGCTGCTACTGAGCAATTTGTTACGCCATCATGTAGCGGGTGTGGCCACTAGCCAGTGACAGGGCAGGGTATGGCATCTAGGAGATCATCCGCATCAGAATAGCATGAAGCGATGAACCTAATTTGCCTCATGTAATCTCTAATTATGTTCACGTATTGGGTAGCTTTGTGGGGCTTTTCTTTTCCTTTTTCTGATTAAGTATATGGTTAAGTAAGTTAATTAGGATACAAGGACCTTGTGTGAGTGCCACCCAGCCCCTACTACTGGATGGGCTTGATTCAATCTACGCCTTCTCTCATGTATGCCCATAGTCAACAAGTTCTTTTGTCGATGGGGTTGAGGAACATGATCGAGGAACACAATATGCTACTTGAGAGAGGTTTTGGCAAGGTGGGGATGATAATGCCCCTACATTCTTGGGACGAGAAACATGGCATGGTTCCATGTCCTTGGTGACTCTGCTTACACCGCTCATGTGCCTTTCCATCATGCATGCTGCTTCTCAAACAAGTTCACCTTCCTCTAAATAAGCAAGAACTCCCATCGACGAGCATATGTGGACTCAAGTTGTCATTGTGGTAACGAAAGAACCCTTGCACCTGTTAGAATTGAGCTCGTTAAGCTCAACTACACCAAGTGGCACATGCTCTTGACTATTGAGGTCACCTCTAGCAAGTATTCTCTTGAGGACCACTTCATTCAAAATACCCGCCACTCTCGATTTTCCATAGCATGGGTAGATTGCCTATCGATGGAGCAACCCTGCCTTCAGTACCTCTTTGAAATCATTATTGTGTGATTGATCTATTTGCATACGAATGGTCCTCATGATTGTTGTATATTCTTGTCGAAACATGTTCTTTGATGCATCAAGGGCACCCTTGCTTCCAACTTATGGATCATTGGTTCCTTAGTGGCCTCCGTTACCACATAGGTGTGGTGATTCTACGAGTTCACTTGATATTTGTTCTCCATGTATGGATATTGTCTCTACCTTGGAGACAACTTAGTGTTGCAGTCCTCTTAAGTGCTAGATGATTTTCTCGCCTAGTTGTGGAGGTGTGCTATCACCTTTTGCCAACTTGGCTATATCAGCTTCTCATGAACTCAACCGACCATTGAAGGCGACCATCCTCATTTGCAACAACATTGGTGCTTTACATGTCCACAAACCTAATCGCAAACTTATCAAGATAGGGCTCTACATTTAATGCAACAGGATTTCTTTGGGCAAAGTTCTTGTTTGGCATGTTACTATTGTCTCAATTCATTGATGTCTTCTTTGTAGGACAACCATTGCCATTCCTCAACGCCCATGGCAGTTGCTACATTCGCAATGTTGCCGATGTAATTATGCATGGGCGTAAATATTTCCCTAGATTGCCAAATATGTCATGGCATGCTCAACATGTACATGCACAAATTCGAAGCCCCTTTGCGGTTGTGGCAAGGTTTGCACTTATCGTGTCAAGTAAGCTTGTAGAGAGATGTGTTGTGTAGTACAATATGTGAGATAGGTATGGCGTATGCTGCGAAGACCATTGCGAGAGGCTCGATGATGTTAACTATGATCTTTGTGACAAAAATGCAGGCCTTCCAACTTAGTCAAGGGACTATGACCTTCCTCCTATGTGTCCATGCATTGAACTAACTTAATGAATCTTGACGGATATCTCTTAGTTCCTTTTTGACATAGGCGAAGCTTTTTGCAAATCGCTTGGTTAGCCCAACAATCATGGCCTTCAAGCAGTATCCTCCATGTCTACACTAGAGCCAATGACCACACTAGAAGACACGTGGTCATCGGTTCTGGTATGACTAAGTAGTAAAGAGCCATGTAAACATTTGGAACACGCAATATTAAACTAACTAGAAAATTGATGTACTTTTTTTTTTTGCTTGATTCACATATGTTACTCCATGATATTGAATGATGCTGCATAATTTTTGCAGACATTGAAAACAGGTTCTCTTTGGAATAATCTTTCACGAGTTGTCATGGAGTAGGCCATGCAACAGTACTAGAGCACCTTTAGCCATCAAGGATCAAGTTCCTTTCCATTCTGATCATAATTCCACTTCCATTCTCTATTCCATTTGGATTTTGGCCCCTCCAATTATCAATTAACAAGGACAATTATGTCTCCTGCAAAGAAGCTTAGATGTCTACTTTCCATATTAAGATTTCTATTAGAAGAATACAATACTTTTGTATTTTGACAAACATGTGAGTATGCATTTTTTCCATTTATATGGCATATTGTGAATTTTTTCCATTTAAGGTATTCAATTCTCTTGTCATACTTGGTGCCTGGATCCTCTTGAAACATAGAAATTCCTGTGTGTTCGATGGATCGGCCCCAAGTGTTCAGACTGCTCTCCAGGCCTACCTCATTTGTGGATGGTTTGGAGTGGTGTGTGTGTGTTGGGGGGGGGGGGGGGTGCTAAGGGCCTTAGTGCCCTGGGCCTAGGGCGAGCAACCTAGTTGAGTTAGCCGTGTGGAAGTGTTCCCGATCAGGTCCTACCTTAGTTCAGTTTCTGTAACAGTTTTGTTTGCTTGTTTTTTTTTCTCCCCACCCCTCATTCTGATTCAAGGTGAGGTGTGGGTTTTGTAATTGGATCATTCCTTCTTAATACAATGATACACAGCTCTCCTGCGCATTCGAAAAACATGGCATATTGTGAAATTATAAATTGTTTTACAACAACTGGAATTGGTCCGGTTGATTACTGGTATGACCCAGTGCTGAAATATTCCGTTCCAGTGAGCAAAACACAATAACCATGGGAATGGAACTACAACTATGGCGCAAATAATTAGTGACATATCTTTGTGTAGGCGTCAGTCATGTGCATGCTGGCTCAAAGTAGTGTGGATCCATGGGGTCCTACAATTTCGGAATTTTTAAATGTGCCAGTTGGGTGGTTCATAAAACTGAATTTGCTTGATTGATTTGAACTGTAAATTATTTTTTAAACTGGTTCATGCCTGATTTTTCTGTTCCGCATTCTGGTTTTGTAAGGCCCCGCCCTTGCAGTTATTTCCATTCTCGGGTCTTTCGTGCTGGTTGGAATTGAGTGGGATCAAGAACCAATGCGCTTATTGATGGACGAGCGGACATGTCACTGAATCTAGGCCCACACGAGGTCCCTTGTCTGAGTGTGAGTGGAAATGTTTTGTTTCTCCAGTGATTATTATTTTTCTTACCTGCCGTTTATGTTTGATGATATTCTTAGAAAGCTACCACATTAGATGGAAATAGTAAAAAAATGGAAATACATGAAAGCATGGTGAGCATGTTATAGTTGAGTTGGAAGGAGCATTTTATTGGCTGAGTTTTATACAAGCATTTAGCTAATCCATAGTGTTATTAACATTTTATTATGGAAAATTTCCAATCATCCAACCTTTTTTTTTCTAAAACTACACCTCTTCCGTGGTCGCTAGTTTTTTTTTTCTCCATGATTAGCCCATGCACGTTTTTTACCCTTTTGCTGTCCAACTATGTCAACAATGTCTTTATCCTGAGCATGACTATTAGGACCACAGTAATATGTAGTATATATGGTGGACAGAAATATTGTTTTTCTGTTTGAAGGATCAGCATTAGTGCAATTACCCCTTGGATATGTGTTTTTTAATGTGAATTTCTTTATCAAATAAAATAGTTACATCTCCTTTAAGGCCAGCTCAAGTCTATGTGCACAGAGTTTTTTTTTTCTTTTTTGGAGAAACACAATTTGTATGGTCTGGATTCTGATCTGACTTGTTCTTGAACCAGGCCTTGTCAATACTTGCTTGAACAATGACGTGTAATTTGTCAATAAAATAAAATATTTTTTAATTAAACCACACTTTCTTGCTTTATATAGAGTTTTTTTTATTCCTTGCTTTATATAGAGTTGGTAGACTGAGTCTATAGACCGCCTTTCCCCTTTATATATACCCTAAACCTGTCTTCTCAGTATAACAAAAATGAATAAATTCAGTAGAATCCCCAAGTATCCCTTGCGCTCCTGAACCCTATCAGCACAGAAATCTTGCTTCATACAACAGGAGAGTTGTAGATCGGCATATCTGTGCATTTTGAGGTATGGATCTAAGCATAACTTTGCTTCTTTGTCAGATCTGGGGTGGGACTGTGGGAAACAAGGTCCTGTAGTTTGAGATGTGCATCTAGGGTTCAAAGTATATGCCGATTTGCTGGTTGTGAAGTAATTTGCATCAGATTATCGGTATTACAGAATTACTAAGATTGTCATCTTGGGAAAGAGGTTTCTGTGGATCTGATTGATGTCAGTTTTGCTTACTCTGCTTGTTTTAGTGGGCAAATCTCGCCCACAGTGGATTTCTGGATGGGATGAGTTGGATTTCAAGCGTCTATCAGGGGATTTAGGGTTTCCAGAAGGAAAATTGATCTTTGCCTGTTCTGCTTGTTTTAGGGGGTAAATCTCGCCCACAGTGGAGTTCCGTGATGGGATGAGTTGGATTGCAACCGTCTATTGGGGGATTTAGGGTTTCCAGAAAGGAAATCGCTGCGTTCAATCTTTGGTTGCCTGGTGCACGAGCCTCACAGCTGTTCAGCTCTAGTACATGCGTGAGTTAGCAGCATATTTCCGGAAGATAACCTATTTAGAGTGGCCTGTCCGCAAAGCAATATTAAATATTGATTTGCTCCAAATAATAAACCACTGCAGCCTAATGGTGAGGATAACCATATCATCATCACCATTAGTTGCTAATTTGAAGACTTGACACGATCAGATAGAGACCTGGCCTTTGTTTTTCCTAATATTTAACTATAAGTGAATGTCATGTTCCTAATTATTGTTAAGGTGTCTGGACAGAAAAAACATTGAACAAATTGATACCCAGAAATGACAGGATTGCATTTGCTACAGTAGCTTCTATTGTTATTATTTACATTACTATTGTGGAGCACTCCTTAGCGTTGCCATGTTTGCTGTCCTTCTTGTCAGTTTGGTCTGTGCTTTGATCATTTTATTGAAAGTTCCAGTCCAAGAAGACACTCCTGATTTCTTGAAGTTCAAATTGCTATATTGAGCTGTAACTTCTTTGAACTTTAGGTGGCTACCTTCTTACCAAACTAACAGAATGTCTTTTTTGGTTGCTTTGACACTAACAATGTCTGTGAATTCATGATAGGTTTTCTAACCTTCTCATACAGACACTGTTATCATAAGGTAGCTAACATGTTTTTGGGACTCCTGCAGGACAAATATCTCTGGTGGAGCTCAGCTGAGTGTTGCCAGATTACCACATTTTGAGGGGGTGCGCTTGAACAATACTGCTCTTTATGGTAAGGATGATGGAGCAATCATTTACTCATATTTACTGCAAGTGAGGTGTGTTAGTTCTTTTTCTTAGACTTTAATGTGACTTTTTAGTTCTTAAATTTTTGGATTAATGGTTCTTAGCTTTTAGACAGCAATATCCATCTCTATTTGAAAGGATCTCTGTTTTTTTAGAAAAGAGGCTTTTAGACAGGGATTTTCTGTGCTAACTGTCAAGCTAAAATCCTCTGTCAGTATGCTCAGTGTATAGATTGTGTGCTCCCTCCTGTATGGTGATTCTGACCCCAAAAAAACATTCAGCATCTTATTAACATTTTAAGTCTATTGGGTGTTGTTCAGAGCTGCATGTATAATAAACATGTGGTTTCAAATGCTATTATTAGCTATTAATGGTGCAGTTTATACTAATGAGACCTATTGTTATCTTGTAGATGGGATGCAGTTTATGCCACAATTTGATCTTGCTCATTCTCTTGGTATGAGACAGAAATTTGCTTCCATGGACCGAGATTTAAATGCTGATGAAAATGTACCACAAAGGTCAATTCATTTACGCAGAAGAAGAGATCTTCCACAAACATCAACATTACCCATGGTTGCTGAGAACCATGAGTTCGGAAATCCCGGCATTTTTATGGATCCATCCTTTATTACCAAGGCAATGGAACAAAGTACTAATGAAAATGGAAGTTCACTAAAGCCTCCAAAATTTCTTGTGGAGAAAAGTAATCATCAGCCACATCATTGTACAGTGAGTATTTTGCTTTGTCCATTGCTGATTCTGATTCTCCAATGCTCACTTTTTATGTCCCTGTTTTCCAACAGTGCAACCTTTTTTTTTGAGACCCAGAATGAATTGAGTTTCTTTTATCTTATGTTTCTTTTGATACTGATTTCAACTGCATTACTTTGTTGTGGTGAAACTCTAGGTTGCCCTGCCTGTTCAATATAGTGATTTCTTTATTACCAGCTTGGGAGAAATTGACAATCGGACAAGCTACCATAATTCGTACCAGATATGGCCGGTTGGGTTTACTTCTTACTGGCATGATAGAGTTACTGGTTCACTGTTTGAGTGTGAGGTATGTGACGGAGGGAATTTTGGACCTTTATTTAAGATGAGAAGATTACCGTGTTCGCCGTTCCAACTTCCGGAGGCATCAACTACAGTGTGCCCAAATGTTGTGAGGAAAGCTGATACAATAGAAACAAAGGAAAGTAGTGTTGTTGTTGAAGATACTGCTAATGATACTGATGATAATATTTCCATGCTCCTATCGAATTTCTCTGAGACAAACCAAGATTTCATGTCATGTCCCAGTAACAATATGGAGGGTAAAGAGAATTTAGGGTGCAGTAATGTACAAACGTTAAATATGACAGTGCCAGCTGTACTGTCAGATTCTGGATCTTTCAGTTGGGCACCGACTAAAGATGCAAATCTGCATGACAAAATTGGTGACTTCACATTTGAAGGAACATCACCTTCCTCAGTCTGGAGGATGATTTATTGTGCTATGATGGAAGCTTGTGAAAAAATGTACAAGGAACATGGCCATTTGGTATTGTTCTGCACACACAGTAGTGACAAAACTTCATTTGACTATGGGAGCGGATCTCAGAACATCGACAGTCCTTGCAATCTACTGACTAGATTTTGCTCATCAAACGGGCCCAAGCTACCACAATTTATAGAAAAGGAGAATGATGTGGAATCAACTTGTGCATTACTTAAAGAATGGTTGTATCAGGATAGAATTGGGTTAGATTTGGAATTTGTTCAAGAAATTGTGGAATCTCTTCCTAAATCCAGGGCTTGTTCAAACTATCAGTTCTTGTGTAACAGGACTGGTTTTAACTCTTCACTGACGATTGCTAGTGGCGTGCTGTTAGCTGTTAATAAAAGTAGTCCAAGCAATGAGGATGTCATGTCATATGGTAGACATGGATCTATGGTGACTGGACCACAGGATCATGCTCAGCCTAGCTCTTTTAGCATCCGTGAGCTTCCTCCAGGAAATCCTTTTAGCCGCAAGCTTCCACCAGAATTGGCAGGAGATGTTTTCCAGGTAGTGTTTCTTTCACCTGTTCCACTGTTCAAAAGGAACACCTCTTTATTTGTTCATTTCTTATTTATCCTTGCAATGTTCTTGTAGGTATTGGAGTTTCTTGGACGATTTGCTGAAATTATTGGCCTCAAAGAACTTCCTTCAGTTGAGCAATTAGAAGATGAACTTATTGACCCATGGCCAATTTGTGTAAATCAAAAGGACATTCAACACCACAGGGATCATACTCCACCAATGAATTCACCCGCAAATGTTTCTACATCATATTCAAATGGTGAATCAGGTGTAACTACTAATGAAGAAACAGCATCTGTGTTTATTCCAGTTGAAACTTCTTCAACAAGTGAAGCTGCTCAAGATAAGTTGGCTGCTGAAACACTTGGGAGATGTAGTGGTGTAGTGTTGCCTGAGATTCACCTTGCACTCTTGAAGGTTCTTTTTACTGAGCTAGTGCCGAGAGTTGCAATTTTTGTGGATCCAAGAATTGATTCGAAGGAATCAAAATCCAAGCGTGGAAGAAAGAGGGACACTGATACTCTAACAAGAGAACTAAAGATTGATATGCTAACTGCTAACAAATTAACTTGGCCAGAGTTGGCTAGAAGGTATATTGTAGCTGTTTCTTCCCTAAGTGGCTGCATGGATTCGTCTGATATTTCTAGTCGAGAAGGAGTGAAGTTGTTCCGCTGCCTCCAAGGTGATGGTGGTATTCTGTGTGGAGCACTACCTGGGGTTGTTGGCATGGAGAAGGATGCATCGGTAAGGAGTTTGCCTTGTATTGGTTTTTTTTGCACTTCTGTTTTTTGTCACAGAAGATACATAATTTCCAGTTTGTCCTGTTTCTTCCGTCTTCAAATTTAGACATGAGAGTTTCAATTATTGTAGTTGTATGGTACTGCTGTAGGAATCTTGCTTTGATCATGCTTGTATGTTATGCTCTGTATTTTCCTGCATTCATCTTCGACTTCTTTGTTTTATGTATCCAATTTTATAATCAGCAGCCTATTGTATATGTAGTATGTGACATGTTTACATACTAGGACATTATGGGGTAATGATGAACCTTTGTAGATGGAATGGAATTTAAAGAAAAGCTAACCAAATCTTTCCAGTCAAGCCAGCATTATTTTTAATTATTTGTTTTCAAAGTTCTACTAGCGCTTCTTCTTTACATGCATTTTGCACTATTTTTTGTACTACTGCTGGGGAAAAATTGCTAGAAAACAAGCTATGTCTTGTCCAGCTGTGTCATATATTTTAATTTTTTACATCATACAAACCTGTTTTGACTTAGATGACTCTTTTGACGATACAAACAGACGTTTTGTGAGGAGAATTCAGGAGGTAGAGATCGGGGAGGCTTTGAAGAGAATGAAGAGAGGTAAAGCGATGGGCCCTGATGGTATTCCCATTGAGGTGTGGAGATGCCTAGGAGATAGAGCAATAGTATGGTTAACTAAGTTTTTTAATCTCATTTTTCGGTCAAACAAGATGCCGGAAGAATGGAGGAGAAGTATATTAGTACCTATCTTCAAAAACAAGGGCGATGTTCAAAGTTGTACTAACTACCGTGCGATTAAGCTGATGAGCCATACGATGAAGCTTTGGGAGAGGGTTATCGAGCATCGCCTAAGAAGAGTGACAAGTGTGACCCAAAACCAATTTGGGTTCATGCCTGGAAGGTCAACCATGGAGGCGATTTTCTTAATACGACAATTGATGGAGAGATATAGGGAGCAGAAGAAGGACTTGCACATGGTCTTTATTGACCTTGAGAAGGCATATGACAAAGTGCCGAGAAATGTCATGTGGTGGGCTTTGGAGAAGCACAAAGTCCCAACTAAGTACATTACCCTCATTAAGGATATGTACAAGGATGCGACGACGTTTGTCCGGACATGTGATAGCAACACCACTGACTTTCCTATTAACATAGGCCTACACCAAGGATCAGCATTGAGCCCTTATTTATTTGCTTTAGTGATGGATGAGGTCACAAGGGATATACAAGGTGAGATCCCTTGGTGTATGCTCTTTGCTGATGATGTGGTGCTAGTTGACGAGAGTAGGGCAGGGGTTAATAGGAAGTTAGAGCTGTGGAGACGCACGTTAGAGTCGAAAGGGTTCAGACTTAGTAGGACCAAGACCGAGTACATGATGTGCGATTTCAGCGCGACTAGGCATGAGGGGGGAGACGTTAGTCTAGATGGGCAAGTGGTGGCCCAGAAGGATACTATTCGGTATTTAGGATCGGTGCTACAAAAGGATGGCGACATTGATGAAGATGTTAGGCATAGAATTTCAGCTGGCTGGTTGAAATGGCGGCAAGCTTCTGGCATCCTTTGTGACAAGAGGGTGCCACAAAAGCTAAAAGGCAAATTCTATAGGACACAATTCGTCCGGCGATGTTATACGGTGCTGAATGTTGGCCTACAAAAAGGCGACATGTGCAGCAACTGAGTGTAGCAGAGATGTGGATGTTGCGGTGGTTTTGCGGGCACACAAGGAGGGATAGAGTCCGGAACGAAGTTATTCGGGATAGGGTCGGGGTGGCACCAATTGAGGAGAAACTTATTCAGCATCGGCTGAGATGGTTTGGACATGTCCAACGAAGACCTCCTGAGTCGCCGGTGCGTAATGGGGTTCTTGAGCGAGTCGATAATGTAAAGAGGGGTAGAGGTAGACCTAAACTGACGTGGGATGAGTTGGTTAAGAGAGACCTTAAGGATTGGAATATCTCTAAAGAGATAGCTTTGGATAGGAGTGCTTGGAGACTAGCTATCAATGTGCCTGAACCTTGAACTTATTTCTTTCGGGTTTCATCTCTAGCCTACCCCAACTTGCTTGGGAAAAAAGGCTATGTTGTTGTTGTTGTTGTACAAACCTGTACTGGTGTTGTTTACTTTGAGCCATATTATCTATCAGTATTTGTTTATAGTTCATCTCCTCCTATTATGCTGAGAGAGAAAATACTATGAATGTCTACTTAATTGGAAAATTTATAGTTTTTTACAGTTATGTGTGCATACCATTAGCTATAATCTTCTTGTATTTCAGCTGCTTGCAGAGGCTGAAACATTGATATGCCATTCTTCAGTGAATGAAGGGAATAAGGTCTTTATGATGGATTATAAGGATAGTGATACTGTAGACTCCCCTGAGGAGTCTGCGTGTGATACTGCATTACCAGATTGGGTGAAATCTCTGGAGCCTGTGAGAAAATTGCCTACTAATGTAGGAACAAGAATAAGAAAGTGTGTTTATGAAGCTTTGGAGAGGAAACCTCCAGAATGGGCAAGGGAAATTTTGGAGCATTCAATCAGTAAAGAGGTGTACAAGGGTAATGCATCTGGACCGACCAAGGTTTGTCAAGTTCCTGCTGCTGCTACTAAGTGATATAATTCAGTTATTTTTGTGTGTGCTTTCTTACATTCTGTATTTTTAATCTTTTTGGCGAACATAGATCAGAGTATCTGATTACCATATCTATTTCGCTATTCGCTATGTCTTCACTTAAATAGTGAACCTCACTACATGCTTGTTCTTTTAATATGTTATATCTATGTGAAAGCGTATATGGCCAGGAGATAATAGATTGATTATGGAGAGGCAATCCTCATACACATATATAGGCAAGGAACCCTAGCATGATTGCTTATAGAATCAGAACCAATCACAGGATCCTAACTATCAAGCAATCCTATCATCACAAGGAAAGGCCGGGTGCACAACCTAAGGCAAGTCCGGCCACACGCCTAAGGCCCACATGTCCTTCCTAACCAAGCCTCAAATTAGCATGCTATCACTATGAACTATTAGCAGATTTCTCACCAAAAAAAGTACTGGTAGGTCAAAGTGGTAGGGTAGGCCTAGGATAGCAAGCTAGGTATCCTTTGTATCTTTGATGGAGGATTGAGCAACCCAATTTTCTTCTGATTTTTATCTTGTTATTAGCTAGTTTACTACCTTGTAGAGATGCAAATTCAAAAAAAAAAAAAAATTGACCTGCGGGGGGTAAGACAGCCCCCGGGCATTGTATTTAAGAAGAAGACCTTCTCACGCAGATCAAGAAAACCCTCGAACCCCTGCCCCATCCTTACACAGCGGCACTGTAGTCCATGTGAGACGACCACGACCGGGGCCGGGCCTTAGACCTGTGCTTTGGCCATGGGACAGACGAGGGGATTTTTTTAACCTCAACCTGAAATTCGCTCTCACGAGGAGTCGAGCCCAGGACCTGAGGAGTGCCGCTGGGTTCCTCTAACCAACTCAGCTAGAGGCCCTTTGGCAGAGATGCAAATTCTGTTCCCCTCAGATGCTCTTCTAACATGCTTTTGCTTCTCTAGCTTATCTGATCAGAATTTTTTGTTAAATTTGATCTGAACTTACTACCGCTGTTCCAGTTTCATGAAAATTTGGTATATAGCTGCAAGAAGAGAAAGGCACCATTTACCGTCGTAATATTCTTTTGCTTTATTTTGTAAATATAGTGCAACAGAAATTAATGGTCAAATCAGCGTTTGGAGATGTGTTGGTGTCTGAAACACCATTTTTTTTACATCAGCATCAAACTAGACTAGATATTCACCTTTGGTGTTTACTGTGTCCTTTCTCAGAAAATTAGGACTAATGTATCATTTGTAAAATTTACTTAAATGTGCTTTTTTTTCAGAAAGCTGTCTTGTCTGTCTTGGCGGAGGTCTGTCGTAAAAAAATACCCCAGAATCCAGAAAAACCAAGAAAAGAGAGAAATATTATCTCCATCTCAGAGGCTATATTGAAAAAGTGCCGTATTGTCCTGCGACGTGCTGTTTCCTCCGATGAATCAAAGCCTTTTGGCAATTTACTTGCAACAACTCTAACAAATTCCACTGAGAATGAGGATGAGGGGATCCTTGGATTTCCGGGTATGGTATCTCGCCCTTTGGATTTCCGCACAATTGATATAAGGTTGGCTATGGGAGCTTATCGTGGATCCTTGGAGGCTTTTCTTGATGATGTACAAGAAGTATGTTTTCTTTGACGCCTTGTTTCTATATTATTCAGAGCTGATGCATATGATCTTTTTCTTGTATTTGTCATTTATCATATATGGATATCATGTGCCTTCAAGGAATCTCCTTGCACTTTTGTGATAGCTTGAAATGAATTTGGTACTATCTCCTCCATCTTCCTTTTTCCATGAAAACTAGACATGAAGTACCTATGGCTGTACTTCAACTTCTATCATTTTGACTGTCATTTTCTTTTGGTCATCATGTCATGCCAGTTTACTGCTATTACAATATGTGCTTCTGTAAGTTCAGAACCTGGATTGCATATTCAGGAATTAATTGTTATGCCTGCTTTAGTCCCTGGGCTGTTTGTTTTATGAATTAATAAGAAACAAGACCCTGTTGTTGAGTGTAATTCAATTATAATCCCAATATACTTTATGAATCTTGTCATTTATTTTTGGTAATGCAGTGATATCTGATATCCATGCACTACTTTTATATTTTCCAGTTGAAATGCGATGATTTAGTATTCATACTTCTTATGAGTCATTCTTTCCTCTTTATTGAAAAAGTATTTTTTTATAAAAAAACTACTATGTTCTGTAGACTGACGAAGCTTTACTATGCTGATGAGGTTCAGTTGTCTTAAGATGGAGCCAAACTATCCACCAAAGAAACTAAGATACAATAAGTCTAGAACAATGTATTTAGTTTAGTCTTGAAATTGTTGTCATTTTTATAGAAATGGTCATTATATGAGCTCAGTTCAAGATATGGAGCCAAAAAGCTGTTATAATTTCTAGACCACCTTTACTAATATGTGTGGCTAACCGAGCAATGGTGAACTACCGACGCAGCGGTGTTCAAGACTGGACAAGAAGAAAGTACAAAGGGAAAATACCCCCCCCCCCTCGCAGCCACAACTAGCCACCTGCTACGTTGAGGCTGGAGCGAAACTCCGAGAAGGTCGAGGAGGGTAGTCCTTTGGTGAAGATGTCAGCAAACTGGGAGGTGGTCGGGACATGGAGTACCCGAACATCGCCGATTGCGACCCTGTCGCGCACGAAGTGCAAGTCAATCTTCATGTGCTTCGTCCGCTGATGCTGGACGGGGTTGGTGGAGAGATACACGGCGCTGACGTTGTCGCAGTAGACGAGCGTGCTCTTGGCGAGCGGGCTGTGGAGCTCCGCCAAGAGCTGTCGTAGCCAGGACGCCTCCGCCACGCCGTTAGCGACAGCACGGTACTCCGCCTCGGCACTGGAGCGGGAGACAACCGGCTGCCGCTTGGACGACCAGGAGACCAGGTTGCCGCCGAGGAAGACGGCATAGCCGGAAGTGGAGCGACGAGTGTCCGGACAGACAGCCTAGTCAGCGTCGGTGTAGACAACCAGCTCAGCAGAGGACGAGCGGTAAAGAACTAGACCGAGGTCCACAGTGCCACGGACGTAGCGGAGGAGACGCTTCAGCGCAGCAAGGTGTGACTCCCGGGGATCATGCATATGGAGACAGACCCGCTGAACCGCGTATGTGAGGTCCGGCCTGGTGAAGGTGAGGTACTGCAAAGCGCCGGCCAGACTCCGGTAGGCAGTAGGATCAGCCACCGGATCACCCAGATCAGCAGACAGCTTCGCCTGAGTGTCGACAGGAGTGGAGCAGGGCTTGTCATCAGTCATCCCAGCCCGCTCCAGAATATCAAGTGCGTACTGCCGCTGGTGAAGGAGAAGACCAGACGGGCGAGGCTCAACAGTGACGCCCAAGAAGTGGTGGAGCTGACCCAGATCCTTCATAGCAAATTCCTGCTGCAGAGAGGAGATGACATTCTAAAGCAATCGCTGACTGGAGGCTGTGAGCACAATGTCATCGACATATAGCAGCAGATAGGCAGTCTCATCCCCACGGCGGTAGATGAAGAGAGACGTGTCAGACTTGGCCTCGGTGAACCCCAATGTCAGCAAGAACGTGGCGGACCGAGAGTACCAAACCCGAGGAGCCTGCTTCAGACCATAAGAGACTTGTTAAGCCGGCAGACCATATTCGGACGACTCGAGTCCACAAATCCCGCTGGCTGAGAGTAGTAGACAGTCTCTGACAGAGTGCCGTGAAAAAACGCATTCTTCACGTCCAGCTGGTGCACAGGCCAAGAGCGCGAGAGCGCAAGTGAGAAGACCGTGCGCACCATAGCGGGATTCACGACTAGACTGAAGGTCTCATCATAGTCCATATCTGGCCGCTGTGTGAACCCCCAGAGAACCCAGCGAGCCTTGTAGCGCTCCAGTGTGCCATCAGCCCGTCTCTTATGCGTCCAGATCCACTTGCCAGTCACCACATTGCAACCAGACGGACGCGGCATGAGGTCCCACGTCTGGTTGGCAAGAAGAGCCGCGTACTCCTCTTCCATCGCGCGACGCCAGTGAGGATCCGCCAAGGCGTCGCGGACAGAGGAGGGTACCGGAGAGACCCGCGGCTCTCCCTCGGTGGCGGAGAGAGTCGCGGCTCTCCCTCGGTGGCGGAGAGAGTCGCGGCTCTCCCTCGGTGGCGGAGAGAGTCGCGGCTTGAGACGCCATCCGCCGAGTCACCATGGGATGGATATGCCGAGGATCCTGATGGATGACTGGCAGGTGGTACACCTCCGGCTCGGCTCGAGAGGGAGCCGGAGGAGGCGGCGACTCCGATGTAGGCATCGCAGGAGCCTCCGGAGTAGGAGGCGGCGCCGGTGTCGGCGCCGAACGACGCCAGTACACCTGCACCGGCTGAGCGTACCGCTGCGGCGCCGGTGTTGGCGCCGAACGACGCCGGTACACCTGCACCGGCTGAGCGTACCGCGCAGGTGCAGGGGAAAGCACCGGGGCCGCGCGTGGCGCAGCAGGAGACACCGGGTCCGCGCGCGGCACGACCGGAGGTCCGGGGGCCCCGCGTGGCGCGACCGCGGGCGCCGGGGCCGCGCTCGACGCAGCAAGGATCACTGGAAGCGGTGCCAGTGTGCCGGGAAAACCTGCAGGGAAAGGACAAACAGATAACGGTGGCTGAACCACCGGATCACTCAGAAACAGAGACTCCAGCTCGGGATCAAGAGGAGTGGAGGAGGTGGAGTAGGGAAAATCCGACTCGTCAAAGACGACGTGTCGGGAGATCAGGACGTGGCGAGAGGTGAGGTCAAAGCATCGGTACCCCTTGTGGTCAGGGGAGTAACCAAGAAACACACAACAAGTCGAGCGGAGCGCCAGCTTGTGAGAAGCGGTGGCGGAGGTGTTATGGTAACATGCACACCCGAAGACCCGAAGGTGGTCGTAGCGAGGAGGGGTACCGAAGAGAGCATGGTGTGGAGTGGGAGCAGGAGAAGCAGTGGACGGAAGGCAGTTGAGTAGGTAGGTGGCGGTGTGGAGGCTCTCAGCCCAGAAGCGCGGGGACAGAGGCCTGGATCAGAAGGGTGCGCACGATGTCGTTCGTCGTGCGAATCATCCGCTCAGCCTTGCCGTTCTGAGGAGAGGTATACGGACAAGACATACGCAGCTGAACACCCCGAGAGAGGAAGAAGGAACGGGAGGTGGAGTTATCGAACTCCCGCCCGTTGTCACACTGGACGACCTTAACGGTGAGGCCGAACTGAGTGGACACCCATGCAAAGAAGTGGAGGAGAGTGGGGAAGGTCTCAGACTTGGCGCGCAAAGGGAAAGTCCAAGAGTAATAAGAAAAATCATCCACCACGAACAAATAATATTTATAGCCAGACATGTTGAGAACAGGGGATGTCCACAGGTCACAGTGAATAAGATCAAAAGCATGCGCACCATGCGAAGAAAACGGAAGTCTAACATGACGACCTAACTGGCACGCATGACAGAGGTGCTCAGCAGGAGCCCTAGTACATGGAACATCGGTTCTACGACTGAGCTGAGCCAAAACATCGCGGCCGGGGTGACCAAGCCGGCGGTGCCAGGTGGTGGAAGAAGGCGTCACGGCAAAAGCAGCAGACGAAGAAGAAGTCGAAGGCGGAGCAACGGAAGCAGGAAGCCGAAGAGTGTAAAGGGGCCCCGGGCTGTCACATCGGAGGAGTGGACGCCGGAAAGCTGAATCCTTCACAGTAAGACCAGAAGAGTCAAATTCGATAGAACAGGAGTTGTCAGCAGTAAATTGGCGGATGGAAAGAAGGTTGTGAACCATCTGAGGAGCAACAAAAACATTAGGAAGACGAGGAGCAGAACCCACGGCGGTGACAGGAAGGCAAGACCCATCACCAACCATGATGGAAGAAGGACAAGAGAGGTGTGGGGGTCGGACAGAAGAGAGGATACCGGCGTCTGGGGTGGTGTGGAAGGAGGCACCCGAGTCGGCGATCCACTCGGTGCGGACCGGCGGTGTCAGCCCCATGGTGCTGAAGGACTGCACCAGTGCGGCCTGGTCCCACCCCCTAGGCTAGGTCGGCTGCTGGCTGGGCTGAGCGGGCGGAGTCCAGGACGACGCGAAGAGGGGAGCAGCGCCGGTGACCATGGCCGCCGGCTGGAGTGGAGGACGAGCCCCCCCCCCCCCCCCCCCCGCCGGACCTTAGAAAGGCCACATCGAGATGCGCCCTGACCATGAGTTGCTAAAGGATGGCCAGAGCGTACCTCCAAGGGCAGGGGTAGGAGCAAGAGCCGGAGCCAGAATCCGCGGAGTCGGCGTGCCCCGACGCCCCCACCGGTACGGGTACCCCCAGAAGCAGGACCACCAGTGCCACCACCACCACGTCCCCCCACCGACGACGTCCACGACCCCCCCCCCACCTCCGGTCTGCCCGGCGGGAGCAGCACCAAGGAGAGGTGGTAGGAGCAGCGGAGGAAGCCGGTGGAGCAACGACGAGCACGGTGGGGGTGGACGAGGACGATCCGGGCGCGAGACCCCTGGTAATCTCCTCGAGGGCGAGGTTGTCCCGGACCTGCAGGAAGGAGGGGAAGGGCCTCTGGCGGGTGATCCAGGTCTTCAGGTGGTCATAGGTGCTGCTCAGACCCCGCAGGACATTGAGCATCAAGACCCGATCAGACACTGGATCCCCGAGGTCGTGAAGAGCATCGGCCATACCCTTCATCCGCCGGCAGTACTCACCAACGGAGAGGTCCCCCTGCTCGAAGGTACGGAAGGTGGCGTCGAGCTGGAGAGCGCGGAACTCGGCGTTGCCGAGGAACTGCCCCTCGAGCGCCACCCAGGCCTGTCGCGCGGTGCTGTCGTGGGTCCTGACGAGGTCCTGAAGATCTAGGGAGATGGTCCCGGAGATCCAGGACATGGCGACGCTGTCGAGGCGCAGCCACGCCATGTCCTGCGCCTCGATCGGCGTGTCGAGGAGGATGTGGTCGTCGAGGGCGTAGCGGCGGAGGGCGAGCAGGACCTAGTCCCGCCAGCGTCCGTAGGAGGACGACGTCGGGTTGAGGAGGACGATGACCAGGGCCCTGACGTTCTGGACGCCGCCGGCCCCTTGTTGCTCGAGCAGGGGCCTCCTGTGCCGCCCTAGCATCCCCAGCAGTTGCTCGACGACACCACCGCCCAAGGTCCCCTGCGCGCCGCCCGCCCAGCGCAGAGGAGGCTGAAGCAGAGGAAGAGGAGGGAAGGGGAGGGAAGGAGGAGAGAGGAGGGGGCGCTGGTGGCCGGCGGCCGGCCATGGCTGCCGGCGGCGGCGGCAGCTGGGAGGAGGGGAGGGAGGAGAGAGGATGGATCCCTAACCCTAGGCTAATGATACCATAATGGAGAGAATAATGGCTTGTATTCCTCCAAACCCTAGAAGGGTGGGATATATAGTTCCTATACATGAGTCTCTAGATGGGCCTCTATACATGGGCTCAATATACACCAACATCGTGGGGTGTGGGCCTGTCGCGCTAGGCCTTGTTAGTTTGGGAGCACGGAAGCAAGATGCAGGATGGGTGGTTTCTGTTAATGGATAGAGAGCGTATGATCGAATCGACCGTATAGTCTGTTACGTCCCGCCAACCGTAGAATCAACATTGGGTCAGTACTCTCCCCTCTCTTACGACGAAACCAAGGAGATGGCTTCAATTCTGCACCCCACCCCCACTCCCCATATGCATTTTATTGGTGGATGTGCTCTTTTCACCACTTCTACTCTACCTTTGTTATTTCTTAAAGTACACCCCTACCCCGCCCCCCCCCCCCCCCCCCCCCCCCCCCCGGCAACGTATTCCATGGTCAAAATTCAAATCATGGTGTCCTTTTGTTTACCTGCAGGTAATCCATAATCTGCAAACTGCATTTGGCGATCGACCTGAAGTGCTGGTAATGGTTACAGCGCTGTCTCAGAGTTTTGAGTCATTGTATAAGGCAGAGGTTCGTTATTCCTGTCTGTCCCTTTAGGATCTTGCTTTCTATGTTCAGGGATGTATAATTTTAGCTCTTGCCATATTAATGCTAATAACCTTCTATTATGGTAGTGTTAATTTGCCTATGAACTTGATTTTCCAATAACTACTAGTTCACCTCTCTTGAGTTCTCTGAGGTGATTGCAAATTGTGAGCAAACTTTGGACTGTTCCTTTTGTTTTGGAAATTGTATTGTAGCAGTTGCGCTTGTAATATTGGTTTATGCTTGCCCGTGATAATGCTTAGATACCAGCTTTATATATAGGCATTACTGTGAACATTTCTGTATATTAAATAATATAATCGTGATTTGGCACCAAACCTTTCTCAATGTTTTTTACTTGACTGTTGCAGGTACAAGACCTTATTAAAAAATTTGACAAGTATCTAAGCAATGGAAATGGTAATTCTGAAATCCATGACGAATTACAAGATGTTCTCATGGCAGCAAACAACAAGCTGCCCAAAGCTCCATGGGAGGATGGTGTCTGCAAAGTCTGCGGCATCGATCGAGATGATGAAAGTGTCCTTCTGTGCGATAATTGTGACTCTGAATACCACACTTACTGCCTGAACCCACCACTGGCACGCATACCAATTGGAAACTGGTATTGCCCGTCATGTTTGTCAGGACAAAAGGAACCGAATGTTGATCACAGTACTCATGTTTTAATGCAAGAACAAGACAAGTGTGTTGGGGAGGAAGCTCGTGTTTTGCTTGAGAGACTCAACAAGTTAGCTATGGCCATGGACGAGAAGGAGTACTGGGAGCTTAGTGGACCAGAGGTCTGTCTTTATCTTTGAATTGAAGTAAAATTATCAGCTTGTTACTCTTTGAAAGCTTTTCATTTATTTTATGTATCATTTACTTAGAAGTCTTTCTGTTCCTTCATCCAAGGTAGAAAGTGTGTGAACAACTGAACACGCAAATTATCATTTTAAAGTTTTTTTCAAGTTGTTTTAAGATTCAGCGTAAAACAGTTTCTAGATGTACTTGTCTAGGTTGGTATGGATTTATTTTATTTCCCCATTGGATAGCTTGTGTTGTCAGCATATATAAACGCTTAGGAAAGGTGATGAAGTAAGGATCTAAGAGATGAAATGTCCGTAAACGTAATGTACATGCAAACTTTATAATCTGTAAGAAGATTACAAAGCAAATAGGCCTTCGAATAAGCAGGGATTGTGTTACCTTAATGTTATTTTTATGTTGTTTTCTATAACAGATAAGTGACAACCTTCTGATATATTATTTTTGATCTTCAAATTGCAGAGGATATATTTACTGAAATTTTTATGTGATGAATTGCTCAACACAGCTCTAATCAGGGAACACCTAGATCAATGTTCGGACAAATCAAATGATCTCCAGCAGAAGTTACGTCATCTGAATTATGAACTGAAAGAGTTGAAGTATCAGTTAGAAATAAGAACTTCATATGCTACACAAAGTAGATGGATAAAAAATGACCATGTAAGCAATAGTTCAGGACTAGTGGAGAATCAGCAGCGTGCTATGCCCACAGCATCAGAGCATCTTGAAGAGGCTGAACGGGTTAATGTTGGAGTTAACCTGAACACCCCTGCTGAAGGGGCTTCTGCTGGGCAATTGAATGTGAGTAAACCTCACAGTGCTGACAATGATATATCCGGTACATCTGTTATTGAAAGGAATAAATCTTTGGGACTTTCAAAACAAACATCAGAGATGGTTATTGACCGGATTGATGGGGGCTCTATTGGTGAAGTGTCCCAAAGTTTTGAGAAATCAGTAGGTGACATCAATATGGGAGAGGCTCATTCTGCTACAGTTATCAATGCCCCAAATGGAGAGTTGCCTGATGAAAATGCTAGGACACCATCCCAAGATAACATTGAAGCGTTGACGACTAAATTGGCCGACCATGATAACCTTGAAGCGTTGACAACTAAATTGGCCGACCATGATAACCTTGAAGCGTCGACAACTAAGTTGGCCGACCATGATGCTGATAACAATGAAACAAATAACTTATTGGATAGGATTTCACAGTTGCAGGATTCAATTAGCACAGCAGAGTTACAGCTCAGTATGGCATCCTTGAGAAGAGAGTGCCTTGGAAGGGATTGTGTGGGTCGATTGTACTGGGTTACAGGAAGACCTGGTAAACGTCCGCGACTGGTCGCTGATGGAAGCATGCTGATACCCAAGGACAGAGACATTAGCATGGTTACCAGCTATCCTCAGTCTACATTTGATAGTAGAGGCTGGAATTCAGCAGCAATTGTTGTATATGAATCTGATGAAGAAATCAAGTGTCTTGTTGATTGGCTAAGGGACACTGATCCAAGGGAGAAGGATCTGAAAGACTCTATCTTGCAGTGGCAAAAGTCTCTTTATCACCAGGTTAGTTTTCCTGTCAGTGATCCTCCAGTGTCCAACTCTTCAAAGAGTGAACCACTTGGGGACCTTCCAGACACCAAGGCTTTTATAGTTCTGGAGCAAAAGTATGGCCTGCAATTGGATCAAGACACTAGTGAACTATCCAAAAGGAGAGGAAGGAAAACCAAGTTGGGTTCTGAAGAAAGAATATATCGCTGTGACTGTTTAGAACCTGTATGGCCTTCTCGACACCATTGTTTAACTTGTCATGAGACTTATCTTACATTGGCAGAATATGAAGGGCATAATGATGGAAAATGCAACAGCAGTAATGACTCTCCTAATGAAACCAAAGAAAATGATGAGCCAAAACTGAAGGGTACCAAGTCTGATATAAAGGAAAAAGATCCTGTAGATCATAGTTGTTCTGCTGAGCCATCTAACAATGGAAAATTGGATCCATGCCCTTTTGATTTCGAAGAAATTTGTAGAAAGTTCATCACAAATTATTCAAATAAGGAGACGGTGAAGGAGATTGGGCTCCTTGGATCAAATGGAGTTCCATCTTTTGTCCCTTCACCTGCATTTTTTGTTGACCCTCCAGCTCTGCTAAGTGAAAATAAAAGAAAGGATGATGATGTCCCAAATGATTGGACTTCCTCTTTGGAGGAATGCCAGGCAATGTCCGCCAAAATGTCTGGGCAAGAGGTATCCCAAGCTGCTCAAGATTGTCCTGGCAATGCAGGTGATGCGCAGATGCCAAAATCTAAAAGGCCTGTTAGGGATTCTACTTCAGCCAAGGAAGCATCTTCTTCAACAGACAAACCAACAAGATTACTAACTATCAATGGGGGCTTGGTTCCAGAGTCATCATTGATGCCTGTGATTGGCAGGAACTTTCATATCCTGAAGCAGCTAAAGATAAACTTGCTTGATGTAGAAGCAGCTTTGCCCGAGGAAGCATTGAGAGCCTCGAAGTCTCAACAAATAAGAAGACGTTCATGGCGTGCTTTTGTGAAGAGTGCAGAATCAATATCTCATGTATGTCAGCCTATTTATTTACTTTAATTTACTGACAAAACCTGTTTAACTAGTGCTAGATTTTTTTTCAGTGAGTTTCCAGGCCCCATTTTTACTTCCGAAGAAACTATCTCTGCTTTTGTAGAAACCAGCATGATCTCTATCTCTATTTTCCTAAGAAATCTCAACATTTATATTACACAAATATGGGCCAAGTGTATACATACACAAATATACAAGCCTATACATGCCTAATAATTTATTTGACTTATATTACTCCTGATCTTACTTCCCACTCTCAAACTACCTTGCATCCGATGTTGCATAGATTTTAGCTGGCCTCTCTGGAGTCAAAATGGCTACTGCATGGTGCCAGGGTCTATTGTCGCCGGACTGAGAAATAAGGCCAATAACAAAAGAATTTAGGGTGTAATTAACCTGTTGGCAGTGTGGCCAATCCAAATGGTGGACCTAATCTGTAATCCTGTTGTTTTTTCTTTCCAACTCAAGTCTGCAAAATTGCAGTTTCAGTTATGCTAGAAATCGTTTCAGCATTATTCAGTTACTGATTAATCAGATCTGTGTCTCTTGTAGGTGGTATTGGCAACCAACTTCTTGCAGAGCATGATAAAAGCCGAGTTCCTGAAGAAAGATTGGTGGTACTGGTCCTCCTTCACAGCAGCTATCAAGACGACGACCGTAACAGCGCTCGCGCTCAGGATCTACACCCTCGATGACTGCATCATGTACAGAAAAGATCCAGCTCCAAACCCTGAGCCAGCTGACAATGCAAGATCTGGAAACAAGGGGAAGAGGAAGAGAGATGCTGATTCATGAGCATCACAGCATAACAACACGTTCAGGTAGATTGGAGGTATAGATGATAGTGATACAAGTCATCTTGGTTACCTTAGGTTGCCGTCTTGTTTACCCGTTTCGGTCTCATCATATTTACCTGCCTGCCACCGTGCGACTTCTGTTGTTAAGGGTCAGAATAATATCTGTAAATTCTGTTCGAGGCATGACACTGGTACATGCTGGCGTTTAAACTTACCCAGCAGGAGCATCGGCAAAAATTTGCCTGTTCTGGGGGTTTAGATGAGGTATTGCTAGGTCGGTAGGATTGATCTCCCATTTCTACCCTGCTTGATTTATTTTAGTGGCAGCAGTGGGTAGTTCTCATGTTTCTTTTTTATTGCCGGGCATTGTGTTCAGGATGTCCCAGCAGCAGCTGACTGCGTTAGCGCATTGACACATGACGAGTGTAATTTTTTTTTTTTTGACATAGAAGTTGTAACCAAACCGAAACAAATAATGAAGAAGGAAAATGAATCCCTGTCTCCTTTCCCAGTTTCTTCGTGTCATAAGAGCTGTTGGCACGTCTGCCTCTCAAACTCGGGTGGACGGGAAGGCCAAACAACCTCCCCGTCGAATTGTCAGCTGCCGTGTTTCTTGCTAAACATAGGTTTGGTAGGGAAATCGTCATTTTGCCTAAGAATGAAGAATGATTTCGATCAAATTGATAGGTGTTTTTGAGTTGTATATAGCTTGATTATAACCATCCATCTATGTATGCCATCGGATACATTGAACAATCCGATTGATTGATGGGTGTCGGTACAAGTGTTTTTGAATCATTTGATCTCTAGTTGTACACAAATGGTTGCTATGTAGTAACAGAAACTGATGCACTTGGAGCATTCTGTAGGCTTCGTTTGGCAACCGTGGTGCACAAACCAAGGGAGAATCCACCCACATGGGGATTGAGTTGATCCCCTCCCACCACCCAATCCACGTCCACCGTGGGGGGTTTAATCCATGGCTTAACTATATCATTTGGGATGACTTGGATTGGTAGGACGGAATCGCTCCCTAGCGGCCCCGTGCTACCTATAGTAATAAACAACTAGAAGTAATCATTCACCAGAAATAAAAATATGTTTCCTTCTCAAGGATTGGCTTCAAGCTATTGCAATCATCAAACACAAAATGCACGTATGTACATCCTCAATCAAACAACAAACTGATAACAGATCAGTGAAATTATTTGAATGGCTCAAGTGCGAACTGCATATATGACATGCCTCACAAACACTAAGTTCTGCACAATCTGAAAGGAACAACTTTTGGCAGTACATTGCCCTAGTACAAGACAATCAGATTGCTCTCAAAATGCCCACAAATGAGTTACTCATGCATAATTATCAGGTTAAAAAAATTAGAAACACGTCGTCTGCTATCAAAAGCTCCTAATATGCATTAGTAGCCCTGAAACAAAACAAGTCGCCTGCTACCAAAACCTCCAGATTTGCATCAGTAGCCCTAAACCAAAATAAGTCGTATGCTACCAAAACCTCTTGATATGCATCAGTTAGCCCTGAAACAAAAGAATATGTGAACATGAAAGCCAAAGAATGTTAACTGCATAAGTAAAGCATTGATGCATAAATAAAGCATTGACAGCACATCAAGGTATTTATTTTTGTTTTACTAATAAACTGAGAAAGAGCAATCACCTCAAGCCAAAGTAGAACCACCCCTCAATACAGAATTAACATCCCCTTTCCGCTGCAAAGAGGAACAAACTGGTTACATCAGGAGCAGATGTCATTACTAATCACAAGGACTGAACCAATATATGTTAGTAACCATACTATTTTGTTCCTCAGCCATATTAGGCGTGCAACAGGTTCCGCAGTCATGAAGATCTGCCTGTTTTGTGCATCCTTGAACACATTAAAAGCTTCAGCCTTTTCCTCACTAGAGAGTTCTTCAATACTGTTCACAAGACTTATGCAATTCTTGATAGAGTAATCAGCTTCTTCTGCTACAGTCTTTGCTTTTTCTGCAGCCTCCTCTTCAATTTGCTTTGCTTTCATTTCCATGTAATTCTTCAACATGCCAGTGATATTTTCTTGATTCTGTCTTTTCCCAACCTTGACTCCTCCATTTGTTGCATTAAGTTCTTTTCTTGATCTTGGTACAGTAGGTTCTTTTCCTGAACTTGTTGCAGTAGGTTCTTTTCCTGACCTTGTTGCAGCAGGCCTAGGCCTATTTGATCCCATAGCAGCAACACATCTTGGTTCGGACTGTTGCAAGATCCTCACTTCATCATCACTGTCATCATCATCAAGATTGGCAAATTGTGCAGAATTGTTGTCGTCAAGCTCCAAGTCTTCACTAGCACCGACTTTTGTGCCCCTTGCTGGTTCTAATGTTGTTGGCTCAAGAGATGTGAAGTTCAAGGATCCCTCGACTACATGTCCTGAGCAAGAAATTATGTCCATTAGTGTGAACACAAGCATAGTGCATATTTATACTTATTGAGAATGTCAAATATTTATCATTGGAAATTTACCATCATACAACTCTCCAAGTGAATCAAACAAGGGAAAAGGCTTGGTCTGGAACTTTTTAGCTTTAGGATAGGACTGTTGAAAACAGAAATTGAAGTTATTTTATATCTCAACAAGAAAAATAGCAAATCCAATAGGCAATTTAGAGCTAAATGTAAAACAGAAATTCAAGTTATTTTCGAGCTTTACCAGGATTATGTTATCCCAAATTGGGGGTTTAGCTTCAATAAGGCCCAAAACTTCATTCCAATGTACCCCACTTTGTTTTTTAGCTTCTTTGAGTAGGTTGTAATCCCTCTTCAGTTCCTTCTCTTTCTCTTGAATTTGCAACCTCGAGAAAGAAACATGTGTAAACCTTTCTTGAAACATTTTTATAATTCTATTCCATGCCTCTGAGGACCATCCATTCTGACTTTTGTAACAATCATTGTTGTGGTAGTGTAGAAGTTCAACCAAACCCTTTTCAAGTCCTAGATTCCAATTTGCTCTTTTGCGAACCACTGTAGATAATTAAATTAAATTAAGATGTGCAAATTTAGAGTGGCAAAATTGAAATCTGATTAATGTAAATTGTCTGGACTTATCACATACCTTGCTGTGTTGCTTTAGGTGATGCTCTCTTGTGTACACCACCACCTCTTGGTGACAACTTCCTTTGCTTAGATGTAGCTTGCATCATGTTGAACTTTGGCGAACCTCTTGCATACATCACCAAAAAGCCATCTGTGAAGAATTATCACAACTGTCATGAGCATAGATAACACAAACATAATAGGTAACACATTCCTTCCATAAAAGAATAAACTTACATTATAAAAAAAATCAGGACTGGTTGTGACTAGTCATTCCACATATTCATTGCAATCATATCCCTAAGATAATTCCCATTATCTATTTGACTAGTAAGTGACATCACATCATTGTTATAGTGATCGTCACCTTCAGGAAGATCAACAAAATCTTCTGGTGGTATGTTATCTGGTTGATGATCCAACCAACCCTCATCCCCATTATACATCCGTATAAGATTGTGAAATATCACTGCTGCTGCTGGTATCTTCACTTGGTTCTCAATTGGGTGATGTGTGCCAATTTTTAAGATAGGGAAGCGCTTCTTCAAAACACCGATTGCTCTCTCTATGTGATTCCGCAGCAATGCATGGCGATGATTGAATAGCTCCTTATAATTGCTTGGCCGATGATGACCATGGCCAAACTCCTTTAAGTGGTAACGGACGCCACGATAGGGTGCAAGGAAAGATGGTGTGTTAGCATATCCACCATCAACAAGATAATATTTGCCCTCAGGAACATGAAATCCTCTAAGTAATACAGACCTCAGAACCCTAGCATCTGTAGCAGAGCCCTCCCAACCAGATGATATAAAAGTGAAGTTCAGGTCAAAATCACATGCTAGCACCACGTTCTGGCTCAATGTACCCTTGCGGTTCCTATAGGGAGCTTGCTTTTCTTCATCGATGGTAATAGGAATATGAGTACCATCAATGGCTCCTAGGCAGTTTTCGAAGTAGGGAAAGAACCGAGGATCTGTACTAATCTTCCAGTGTGGACCAGTTCCAATAGCAGGCTTCACAAATCTATAGGTGAGAGCTGGGATTATATTGAAAACTGCCTTAATATGGCGATGGATGGTCGCACCACTGTGTTTAAATTCATATTGCAGATCCTCATAACTAGCATTATGAGACAGCATAAATAGGAAGAATCCTAATCTCTCATCCACTCTCACACCCCTTGTGTCACGTAACAGATGCTCTCTTTTGAGAAAGTCCGCAATCTCTCTAAAGACAATTGGCTCCATGCGGAATGCAACACAACAGTTCTTCGGATGTCCCTCTAAGATTTCTTTTAGTTTCTCTTTGCCAGACAGCTTAGATGTATGCCTAGGTCTCTTTTTCCTTCCTCCATTGCTACTTAAAAGGTACACTGTAGGTAATATAAATAGCATCATCTCATCCTCATCTTCCGCCCTCCTCCTAACTAGATTGTCCACCCTCGAATTCATTTTTCTAAACCTTCAAATATTCTACATGTATGAAGAAACAACACCGTAACTATTAAAACAGAGTCATGTCCTTCAGAAAAGTGACAAAACTATGCTAGCATATGCACCAGGAAGTAATTCAGCTACAAAATCAGTTAATAGAGAAGCTAATTCATAAACAATGATATGCTACGATAACAGTCATGACAGTTAGGTCCCAAATTTAGTAATTTAGTTTAAGTAAAAGTGATAACAGAAGCAGAATCAGGCCAACATAGAGCCATGAATCCATTAGATAGCTTAATAAAAAAAACACAAGCACAAATGCAGTGCCAGAAACATACCAATGCGCTTAACGACAATCAAAAAGCAAAACTAAGGTCAGTCCTTGATATATTAGGTGAAACACGTAAATTAGTATGTCTGCTGCAAAACACTAGCCAACGCTTACGCTAAAGATCCTGAACAAATATTAACCTAGGTGGTTTCCTCGCCTAGGAACATGCTGAAAATGGTCCAAGCGAATTTATCAATCCTAAGCATCAGAACACAGCGCACAGAGATAGCATGACTGGTGAATTTCACAAGATTAAGATCTGTACATCAGAGAAGAGGAAGTTCAAATCGAAACAGAGAAGAAGTGCAATACGAATTGAGAGAAGAGGGGACGCAAGCGAGGAGGGAGAGGCTTACCGGAAACCGTGGGATCGATGAGGGGCTACCGGAGTGGATACTTGAATTCGAGGGAGATGCCGAGGGTTGCGGACGACGAGAGCCGCCGGGGTTGGAAGGTGCCGAGAATGCGGCGCTGCGCGTTTGAAGGGCAAGGCGACGCAGCACGCGCAGGCGAGGCGATGGCGCGTGCAAGGCGGTGGCGAGGCGACGCAGCACACGAACGCGAGGAATAGATAGGGTTTCCACACCACGGGTCAGGTGGAGATTTTTGTCTCCCCCGTGGGTCGACGGGTATTGGGCTATGATCCACGCCGACCCGCGTCTTGCCAAATGTAAATTTTGGCCCAATGGGGGAGCTCGCCCCGACGTGGGCTTCGATCCACAGGAGACGGGGTTTGGGCTCCGAACCCCCCCCCCCCCCCCCCCCCCCCCAACCACGTCTATCCAAACGAGGCCGAAATATTGTGTTCATTGCGGCCTTTGCAGTCCTCCATATGTACCACAAAATGTAAAAGGCAAGATCAACAAGGTTCCAATCTGAAAGGCACTGTGGGTTACACTGTGCACATGAGAAGTCTTTACTTCAGAGTTCATACTTGTAGCTTGTACAGCCACAACAGGGGACTTCAGAATTTAGCTTGTACACCCACAAGTAAAAATGTACCATTGCACAGCATTGATCATGTGTTTTCTTACATTTAGGGTAGGGTCCCATGTCCACGATTTAGAGCTTTAAGCTTCAATCCCCCAAGAAAAAAGAAGTTTGGAAAGTATTTTGCCCAAATATAAGGCATTTGGCTCGATAAGCATCCTCCATGAAAGTCCTGAGATGGAGGCTTCACTGAAAGTGTAAAGAACTCTAAAGCCCAACACTCTAGCACCTCTAGGTATACAAAACATGTTACAAGCAGAAAGGTAGAGTAGTAGTACATTGTGGACATGAGAAGACACTACAAGAGGGGACTATATTCAGCACGTGTGAAATGTAGCGTCGTACAAGAGAAGGATGAACACTTGATTTGTCTCAACACATGTCTGAACCTCCTTTTCTGTATGTTACTAGTACATTGGAAGCAGCCATCCTGCGCCCCTTAAAACACAGCACATACTTGCTATAATATATAAGCAAAAACGCCACAACATTCCCTGCCCATACGGCACCAATCTCTAAATTTTCCTGCAGTGATCTTACAACACTGCATTTCCTATTTTACAGTAGCACATACGATGGAAGGCTACATGGCCGGTCCCAAAAAAGACGATGGAAGAGAGGACCTTATGATCTTTACTTCAAACTGGTTATCCACTACGAACCTTGCTGAAGACAATGCAAAAGGCAAAGGCGGATGAACTGAACACTTCTGTTATGACTGCGGGACGATTGTGCCAACGTAGCCAAAACCGATAATGAAGAAAGCTATGGACTGGAAGAAGAGGTAGATGTAAAAATGGTCCCTCCCATACGCAAGATCATACCATCCGCAGGAGAAGAGGAAGGTTCCCACACCAAGCTCCGTAATGTGCAACCTGAATTTTGTTACTGAACATTAGTTGCAAGACTTAAAAAAGAACACGGGGGAAAATAGTAGATGTAATCGCCCCATACCTCTCCCATATCCTCATGAACTGTTTCTTGAGTCCTGCTTTATTAGATGATTTCATCTTCATAGCGCTGCCGAGCTTCGCTGTCACGACCCATTCATTGGCCCTGCCAGCCTCTAACAAACCGATCAATGTGGCTTTTGTTCTGTGCAGGGACATGACGTTCTCAAAGGCAACCCAGAAGAAAAGCAAGTGAAAAGACCTACAAAAAATTGATGTCCTCAGGTTAGGTAATCATGCGGTTTGATCACCAAGATCAAGATCATTAACTGATGAGTATATTTGATTGGCTTTGTGATATTCACTAAAAGGTATTCACCTGGGAGTGCCAACAGAATTGAGAAGGGTGATGGCCGAGGGAATGTAGACACAGCCCCACTTCGGTATGCGCACCTCTGGGACAAAGATTGTTGCTGGGATGACAAGGCAGTAGAATGAAAAGGTTATAATATGCGCCACGATCTTGCGTATCAAGAAAAAGTTGTAGATGACATGG
This sequence comes from Panicum virgatum, assembly GCF_016808335.1. Classification (NCBI taxonomy): domain Eukaryota; kingdom Viridiplantae; phylum Streptophyta; class Magnoliopsida; order Poales; family Poaceae; genus Panicum; species Panicum virgatum. The sequence continues at coordinate 7,425,343 of NC_053145.1, forward strand.
ATCTTCTTCCAGATTGTCACTTTCTGCATCATAATCAATAGCATGTGAGTTAGCAACATGTTCTAGTCGCCCTAAATTTCAATCAGCTCAACTGTGTTTTGAGCATCTAAACTTCTGAACTCGTGTTTAGACAGACCTTATTCGTCACAATCTCCATAAGCATTTTCCTGAACAGGTTTGCGGGCCCGCATGACCACCTGTGCTGCTGGAACCGGAAAGCCTTGAAGGTGCTCGGCAGCTCACTTTTCACCTGAAAATTGCACGCATCATGGTTTTAGCTTGACTTTCCTCTTGGGCAATCTGAATGTACTATTGTCTCGGAAAGAAGAAACGGCGGTAATGCAATGATAGTAAGGCGGAAAGATGCATTGGATGGTATCTGAAATTGTCGGAGGCCATGATTGGTATGGACTGTACCTGAACATCACCGAGGTAGACAAACTTCCAGCCCTTGAGGCTCGCCCGAATAGCAAGGTCCATGTCCTCCACCGTGGTCCTGTCCTTCCACCCTCCGGCCTCATTAACCGCAGAAATGCGCCACACACCAGCAGTTCCTGGATGAAAAAGACTAGTTAGATGCTGCGAACATGATAGGAAAAAAATGTGGAATTACAGTGGTAAGTCGAGAGAGCATCGGATGTGAGCTTATCAGTAGTTACCGTTGAAGCCGAAGAAGGCGCAGACGGAGGAGCTCACCTCCTGCTCCACCGTGAAGTGGTAGTCCAGGGACATCTCCTGCATCCTCGTCATCAGACACTCGTCCGCGTTCACTGATGATCACCACAGGGAACATCAATCAGATACAATCATCAATTATTCATCATCAATGGCATGGTCACAATCACGAGGAAAACAAGTGACCTCGAAGACAACAAGAAAAAAAAAGTACAGGCCGCGAAATAATGGCTAAAAAAACATGGGCATCTTTTTTTTTTTCCTATGCTGTTCAGTTGAGCAGACAAATACTGTACTGCTGCATCGGACCAGCACTGCCGTGGATACATGTGCAAGCTACTCTGAATTCTTTTCTGTTCTGTTCTGTCACTTATATAGGTCGTGGTCAGTGACCAATTGGACCAGCAGACCAAGCAATGTGCCTGTGGTCAGGCTGGGAAAGGAAAACCAGCATCGCAATCAAAACCATGTGAGTACTACTAGCTCAGCAGCTCTTACCAAGTTACAGGGATAATGAGTAGTAGGCATCTAAACAAGAAGTTGCAATCCACCCTTCTGGGAAAGCCAAAAGTTGCAGAGAAAGGATCAAGCTCATCCATCACTGCAGCTCAGTTCAGTTTCAGACCACGCACACCCTACTGCTCTACCATCTCCCCAAACACACCCAGCATCGTCTGGATCTTGATGGTCTCCACACCATACCATACCATAAGACATGGGCTCCGATGCCACTACTAATTGCAGCATGATGGCCGTGTTCTTTATCCCCCGCCGATGGGAGGCCCGACGCAAGGAGGCTTTAGTGCAGGGGGCCGGTGCCCGTGCCTGCCCCGCACCAAAGCAGAGACACGGCGGGTCCCGGTCGCGGTCAATCACCTCGCGCCCACGCGCGCCTGCGTCGTCGTCCCGGGATCACCGACGGGCGGACCGCGCCACATGGCCGCGGAAAACCTGTCCGGCCGGCGGCAGGGGCGGACCCCGCGCCCGGGGACACGTACGCGCAGTTCCCGGACTAGTTCCGGATAGAGAGACTCGACGACACTTGGGATACAGGGAGAGTGAGTGAGAGAGCCTCTAGTCCGTGCTGAGATGGGGTGAGTGAGTGAGCCTCTAGCTCCACTGCACCCTCTGACGTGCTGCGCGTCGGTGCCACGTGGCAGCAGAATCTGACGTAGGGGCAGCAGCAGCTTGTGTAGAAGCTCCCTCTGCGCGGCACGAGAGAATATGCTGCTGCTGCTGCTACGGTGCTGCCACTGTCAGGAGGCGCCCGAATAGTAAACGGCCTGCAGATGCACAACTACACCTCAGATTAACCGCGGCAGATCGGGTCACCGACGGCCCCGAGGGCGACAGCGCGGCCCTGCCGACGAGACAAGGACGGGGCCGGCAGCGAGAGCCCGGCCGCGGCCTGCCAAGATCGGCCGTGCTGTTCCGGCCGGAGCACCTCGGTCGCGGGCACGAGCGAGGGGGGTCCGGCGCCGCCGTCCGGCCCGCGGCGCGCGGTCCCGGCGGGGGAGACGTGACGAGGAACCCGTAGGATCCCAACGGCATCACACGCGCCCGTCAGGAGATCCGGGGTAACCCCGTACCGTACGCCGACGCCCGTGATACGAAGGCCGCCCCGCCCCCACGAGCGGGGCGCGGTCACATGCAGATGCCGCGGTCACAGGCGCGCGTGGCGCGCCGGGGTGGGGGGGCCACCACTTAGAGAGTTGATCAGCCACCGACGGCCGTGATCCGAGCGCATCACGCGGTGCGGGTGTGCGAGATCGAGACCGTCGGTGGCGCCGGCGTCCGGTGCACCAGACACCGCCCGTAAATAATCCGACGGCTCAGCTTTCTTTCAAAAAACAAATCCGACGGCTCAAGGCTCTACAACCACCAGGCCGAAAGCCGAGGCCGTTGTACACGTGCCCCGGGGGTGGCCCCGAAAGTCAATCGCAGACCCCGGTTTCAGCTCAAACCCCGTGCATCCCAAGCAATAATCCCGCGGATTACGTACACTAACCTTATGTTACACGTTACCGCCGACAAAGAAAACGTACACGAGGCCACGAGCGAGGTAGCGGCGGTGCACGGCAAGGAAGCAGAGAGAGTAGCTAGGCTAGGCACTCACCGAACCTCCAGCGCGCCTGGACGAGGGCGATCTCCGGGTTGTGGACGAGGTAGGGGATGGTGCGGCGGAGGAAGTCCGGGTCGGGCTGGAAGTCGGCGTCGAAGATGGCCACGTACTCGCACTCCCGCACGTACGCGTGCTTCATCCCGGCCCGGAGCGCGCCGGCCTTGTACCCGCGCCGGTCGTCCCGGATCTGGTACGTGATGTTCACGCCCTTGCGCGCCCACCGCTCGCACTCCAGCTGCACCATTTCCTGCATGCCCACCAAAATCACCACCCCACCCCGGTCAGTTCAGTTCATTTCATTTCACCCCCCTGATAATTACCGGAATGGAAAGAATTTTTTCCCACAACCGGAATTGCAATTGTCTCTAAGGCCAGTCTCGGTGCACAATTTTATGGCACAGTTATCTAGAATAAAAATTAGATAACTATACTATATGAGTTTTATGATGATGAAACTCTCGTCACATTCTAGAAAATTCAATCTTTTCTCTTTTTGTCATGTCAATAACCCTCTATGAAACCCACTGAAACTGGCGTAATGGCTGGAGCAGCTGCTACCGGCCCGAGCTCGGGCGGTCAGCACCCGGCACGGCCTTTGCACGTGCCTCCTAGTAAATGTGCTACTGGGATCCTTTGCGCGGAGGATCAGGTACGGATTAAACACGAGCTCGGGCCGCTTAATTAGCGGGCGGCCTTTATTGCTCCCTACCCACGTCCCCCCCCGGCAATTAATGCGCGGCTCTACAAGGCGTGGTGGCGCCGCGCAGCAAATCCGGGGCGCCGCGGGATCTCCTTTTTTTTATTGCCGTTGCGGCGCCGGAGATATTTTTTACTACTACTAAATAATTATGCGAAAAGTTAATGTGCCCTGAAACTAGAAATGAATCCGCGGTAATTGAGATGTAAACCAAACCTCAGCAAAATTCTATGTTTAGGGTGTGTTTAGATCACTTTGCATTTTATATTTTTGTATTTTTATCAGAGAATCTTTAATATTTGAAGTATTAAATATAAACTAATTACAAAATTAATTACAGATCTCGTCTGTAAACTGCGAGATGAATCTAATGAACCTAATTAATACATCACTAGAACATGTTTACTGTAGCAGTTTAGTGTCGTCCTAATTAGACTCATTAGATTCATCTTGCGATTTACAGTTTATTTTTATAATGCGATTTATTTTTTGACTATATTTAGTACACCATACAAACAATTTACATAAATTTTATATTTTGTCTTTACGGCATCTAAACATCGGCCGAAGTTTTTTTTCCCCTCTCCTTTTCACGGATATGATCTGCTATGCTTAGAAAGTGTTGCGGCTAGGCCATGTGTAGTGTAGCTGGTAGGTAGGGGAGGGAGTGAGGGTACATGTGGGTTTTCACTTGCACATTGCAAGGGAACCGGATCCGCTGCAGTAACGTCCCCTGCAGTTGGGTCACTGCCACGTGGGCCCCACTGCGTGCAGGCCCCACACGCAGTGACTCAACTGCGGGGGACGTAACTGCAGCGGAGCCTCGTCCCATTGCAAGCGCCAGTGCAGTAAACCCACACCTCAGCCACAGCGCGGCGGGGGGCCGTAGCCGTAGCGTGACGCGACATGTGTAGCGTGAGAAAAGAGGACAAGCTAGCGTGGTCGGGCCAGGGCCAGGCCTGGCCCTGGCAGGGTGCCCGGGCGCGGCGGCCTCTTTCAATTGGGGACAAAAAAGTAAAAAGGTCAGGCAAAGCCCTTTCCCCTCGGCGGCACCCCACCTACTTTCCCTATTTTTACTGTGCCTATTCTACCCCTCCGAGCCCGTATCAATGGCCACCCAACCCACCGACAGGTCGGAGATGGCGCTGCTGATGATGGCAGCGCCAAGGTAACCACATGATTAGGAGGAATCAGCCTCTGCCGTGAGCTTTAGTTCTACCTTAATCACTTCGTCCGTGGAGTCGTCGAGCACCTGCACCACCAGCCGGTCCGACGGCCACGACAGCCCGCACACCGCGCCGATCGACAGCTGGTACACCTGCAGCAGCACCCACCCAAGGTTAGCCGGAATCCATGCATCCCGCCGGCCGCCGCCATTGCAGGAGGCCCCAGCAATGGCGGGCGCGCGCAATGCGGATGTACCTCGCGCTCGTTGAACATGGGGATCTGGACGAGCACGGAGGGGAAGGCGGCGGAGCCGAGCTCCGGGTCGTCCTCGGGGATGGGGTCGCAGCGGTAGCGGCGCTCGGGGCGGAGCCGCAGCAGGCGCACCCCGGCGATGACGACGGCCATGTACATCCGCTCCAGGAAGAGCAGCACGGACATGGTGAGGCACACGGCCACCGCCAGCCGCAGCAGCGGCACGATCACCGGCGCGCGCACCTGCGACCACGCCTCCGGCAGCGCCGCCGCCGCGTCCATCGCTCGGTCCGGAGGCGCGCGACCGGCGCAGGGCAATGCGGCCGCCGGCGAGGGTGCTGGCTGCCTGGCTGCGCTGGGGGCGCGGGTGCGTGTGGGTCTGTGTTGGGGCGCGGGCGGGCTGCGGAGTGGGAGTGCGCGAGAGCGAGGGGGGTTTATAGAGGCCGGGCACGTGCTTAGCGCGGCATCAGGGGGGAGGGCGTAGGGTTTTGCACTACGCCCCGCTGCTCATCACTGTTTGTCTAGTACACTCCTACTACTAGGCTCCTAGCTAGCCCTCACTTCCCTTTCTTTTTTTTTAAGAAAAAAGAAAAAGAAAAAATGCATTTTCAGAACAACTTTTTTTAAACTCCAAACTAGGAGTATTTTAGAGTGGACTCGAGAGATAAGATATTTGCAGGTGCAACTGGCGCCAAAACCGCAGATCCACTGGTGCCCTGAATAAGAAATGGCGGGAGGGAGCGTTGGCGACTCCTAACTCAGGAGGTCTGCACCTGCTGGCAAGAATGAGCCAGCCTCACACCGACGGTCTCGCTCGCTTGCCCACCGTACCGAGCACATTCGCTAATCAGCACCAGCGCTGTTCCAGCTTGCCAGAGGGAATTTTTTTTTACGCAGCCTCCGGCCTCCGGCACTGTTGGCCTGTCAAACGAGGCGAGTGGGGCCTGGGATCCAAGGCATGTAGTACTACTGTGGTGCTCACCGTGACAGTAACAAATTTAAAAAGATAAGAGAAAAAAAGGGAAAAAGAACAGCATGATTGCCGCAGCGGGCGACGGCAAACATGGCATGGATGAGATGAGACAGAGGGGGTTAACAGTAAAAAGCGTGGACGGATGGGGGGAGACGGAGCCGATTAGGCCATCATTGTCGCGGTGGGCCGGGTGAACGGGCCCAGCGAGAGGGGTGTCGGTGGCGAGGACATAGATGAGATGAGAATCAGAGGCTAGCTGGTGCAGGCACGGGCTCATGGGCGCGTCAGTTATGCCGGTTCACCCTGCCGCTGTCTCTGATGAGGCCTGGAGATGGGTTGGTTGGTTGGTTGGCAATCACGGAATCAGTTAACTCGACTCGCCGGCGGTAGTTTTTTTTTTTTTGGCGTGAGCCGCGCTAAGGGAAGAGAGCACTTTTGGGGGCCTTGGGATTGGCTTCGACAGTCAGGCAAGCAAAAGGAGGGCAGGCCAGGAAAACCAAAAGACGCAAATCCAAAAGAGATTAGATTAGACGGTGTCATCAAGTTCCCATGTAGTAATGCAGGTCGCAGTGGAGGGGCAACAAGAGCTTCTTTTCCTCCCCCTGATCTCGCCAAATTCCGGGAAAACCCAAACCAAAGTTGGGCGAGGTATCAGCTTCTTTTTCAGCAGTCAGCACAGATGGAGGAGGAGGAGGCGGCGGAAAGCGCTCCTCCACTTGGGCACTTGGCCCGTGCTTCCCGACGCCGGCGGGGCGAGCCCGAGACAGGGCATCAAGACGGGGGCTAATGTTTCCTCCCGGCGCGGCCACATGCGCGGCTCTGCGTCCGGTCCGGGCGTCCGGCCCTGCTCCATATGGACTGGCAGGCTGGGCTGCCAACATTTCAAGGTCGGGTGCCGGTCCGCCCCATATGGACTGGGCCTAGCTAAAATTTTTGCCATGCGTAGCCAAGACTCGAGCGAGTCTATACATACTAGTAACTAGTGTCTGTCTAGTGTCGGACGGGTATGGAAAGTGGGTCCCACGGAGTACTCATCAAGTGTGGTTGGTATTTTTTCGCGACCGCGAGCACATTTTTCATTAAGTTGATGTGGTCTTCAACACTAACATATTTCATCACCGGAAATGCAAAATGGTTTAAATGGCTTATAAATCGGACGCAAGATTTATAGGGATGTCGATGTTTGAATAAGATTCATTCATTCATCGAGCATTCAAAAGCGTTCAACACCTCAGGACACCGACCGACCGACGGAACCCTCCGAATGCCAACTCAACATTGCATGGGCATTGGGCAAGACTCTTGCTAGCGAAGAGATGGGTTGGCCAAAAATTCTACTGTGGGGAGCAGAGCCAGATTGTAGCCTCAAACCGAGCGGAGCCCGAAACTGTTGCGCAACGCCAAATCTTGGCTTGGCTCGTACGTTTGGAAATTTTCACAGGGATCTCCGCACAAATCGTGGCGCGGAGCGAGCGCTGCCGAGCCGAGCGCGAACGGGATCCATGCCGGCGCCCGCGCGCGGACTGGACGCACGCAGCCGGCGGGGGCCGCCGGACATTGACGCGCAGGCGACGGGGCTTGTACCCGGCTGCATCCCAGAGGAGACCTGCAGGCAGGGGGATCTCACGCCCCGTTTGGATGACTCATAGCACATCTAGCACAAAAGAGAATCTTCAATGCATGATGTACTAACAAAATTTATTTGCAAAATTTTTTCACAGATGAGTGTAATTTTGCGCGACGAATCTAATGACGATAATTAATTGATGATTAGCTACAGTGATACTACAGTAACCAACCTATAATCGTGCGCTTAAAAAACCTCACTAGATTCGTCTCACGAAGTAGAGCAGAGATTGTTGAGTTAATTTTGCAAACTGTCTTTATTTAATATCTCTAATTATTAGTCAAAATTTGTACTACTTGTACTACGGACCAAACCAAACTTGTCCAGATTTTTTTTGAAATGAAAAAACTTGTTACTGCTCCTTCCTCTGCCACCAGTACGCCGGGGGCGTCCTTGACAAGCGGCAGGCAGCAAGGTAGTACTGTACACCGTCGGCCGCGCCATGTGAAAGTCGTTTGGCGAGCTCTGAAAATCATGGAACTTCTTTCTTCTTCCGTTTTTTTTTTTTGAAAATGGATCGGCAGTGGATGTTGCCAAGGTCGCCTCTCACAAGTCACTGACTACGCTAACGGAGGGCGCGGAAGGTGACGTGCAGTGTGCAGCCGCAGAAGAGGGGGTAGTCTCTTCTTTTTCTCCTCCCTGCTACAGTTGAGAGCGGCGAAAAAGAGGAGTCCGGTGCTCCCGCCGGCGAGGGCGCGGTTCCTCTTCGCCTCCGGCGGCCCTCGTGGCCTCGGATGTGGAGGGACCTGTGCTTCCTCGACCGGCGGTGTAGAGTAGGTCCTAGGCTAGCTAGGTTAGGGTTTCCGGGCGGCGACGGCGAGGCGGCGGCGCGCGGCGCAGCCATGGAATAAGTCCCTCTGGCCTCATCCCCGCTTCGTTGGTGTATACTCCGGCGCCGGCGAGAGGTCTGTGGGGGAGGAGCTTGCGAGGTCCGGAGTTTTCGCCCACGTGATGTCTACTCTGGATCTGTGTTGCTCGTGTGGAGTCCTACCGGCGGTGCTTCAACTAGGTACGGATTGGAGCTCGCCGGGTTCTTGCAGTGGGATCGCTAAGGGGCTCGTGGTGGTTGGGTGGATGAAATCTCTCCTGCTTCTTGCTGTTCGTCGGCAAAAGGAGTGGTTCCATGGCCTCAGGTGCTCGGGGTACGTCCCCAGCCGACATGCTTTCTTCGTTGCTTCGTTCTGCGGCTCATCTCAACGCCTTCGTGCTATGGAGCTCCTGCTGGCTTTGGGTGTCCTTCTTCGGCCTCGGCGTTCGTCGTGGCCGAGGAGAGTGGCGGCGATGGAGACGAACGGCGGTTTCTACAAGCACAAGAGATCCGAGGGACTTGGTTGTAATTTTCTTTTCTTTCAGGGTTTTTTGTGTAAGCTTGTGGGTACAACTGTCCCTTCTGTACGCGTCTAGTAGGTTCCTGTATGGGCTTTGTTTCGTATTTGTACATCTTTTGGTATAATACAGGTACCATTTAATAAAAAAAAGGAAAAAGGAGACCCCAGGCCAAGAGCGTGTCACGTGTCAGGACACCGGTTTTCATCTCCTTGCCTAACCGCTACTCTCTCAGTCCTAAAATAATTACAACTATAGAGTTCAAAATTTATCTCACAAAAAAATATAATTTTGGCCTACCTACCACAAAAGATAAGATAATTTTCGAAACATTCTCACAAAAAACAACTAACACCTCTTTCACTTATTGCAAAAGACAAAGAATATTTTGATAATTTTATATTTAACATTAGTTTGCGTACTTGGTCTTAGAATTGTATTTATTTTGGGAGTGAGGGAGTACTACTAGCGTTTCCTAGGGTGCCAAAAAAGTATACGTTGACGCTCCTTCCTAATCTGATCTGACACATGTACTAGAAGCAAGAAAGGCTGCGTGCCTGCCCAGTAACTTGCCTCCTCGGTTGATCTGACACATGTAATAAAAGTATACGTTGACTTTTGTTTGTATTTATTAATTATTATTCGATCATGGATTAATTAGATTTAAAAGATTCGTCTCGTAAATTACAGATAAATTGTGTAGTTAGTTATTTTATTTAGCTATATTTAATATTTTATATATGAGTTTAAAAATTAAATGTGATGAGAAATCTTATAAAATTTTAAAATTTTGGATACAATTAAACAAATTAAACAAGACCTAGAGAGTGAGGAACCATGAGGCGACGATGCCCGCCCGCTCTCTCTCTCTGCTCCCGGATTCGGCACGAGGCAGCGACATCCCCAGATAAGAAGATGGAAGAGGATGCGGCTACGTCTTGTTTGGCATTTTTTAAAACTAGAGCGCATGTTTCTCGAAAAGAGAATCTCGTATGTATGAAATATTAAATGAAGTCTATTTATAAAATTTTTTAGGGATGGGTGTAACTTTTCGTGACGAATCTAATGACGGTAATTAATCGATGATTGGCTACAGCGATGCTACAGTACCCATCATATAATCGCGCGATCAAAGACCTTATTAAATTCTTTAGGGTCACTAGCACGGGGTTTTGGAATTAATTTTATAAACTAACTTTGTTTTACACTATAATTAACAATTAAAATATTACTATTTATTAGTACACTAAAATTCTAACGCAAACCAAACCGCCTATGCTACGCCGCCAATCGGAGCAGCGTGCGGTCAAAGTTGCTTGTCTGACGGATCGCTCGGGCACTGTGCGTCCGCCGGATAGCCAGACCACCTGCTCCTCGCAGTCCGCGCCACCGTTCCCCTCGGCAGGCCGGGTGGCCGGCCCCTCGGACACCAAACCAAACTCGCCATGCGCCATTGCTGGCCGCCGCTGCTTCTATCGCGGCAGGCCTTGGAAGCACCTACCCCGTCCGTCGTCGTCGGTCGTCCGATCTCCTTCCCACTCCTACAGTCCTACCCTGTATGCAGCTGGGTTTATTTATCATTGCCTGACAGCGACGCACGCACCCACATCTCATCTCAGTTTTTTTTTTTGATAACACACATCTCATCTCAGTTGAGAGCCCGTTTAGTTATCAAAAATTTTCACCTAAAAATTTTCAACTCACCTTTAGACATATGTATAGAGTATTAAATATAGTTAAAAAATAAAACAAATTGCACAGCTTAGATGTACACAACGAGACGAATCTTTTGAGCCTAATTATTATATGATTAGCCATAAGTGCTACAGTAACCCACATGTGCTAATGATGCGGTCAAATACCTCAAAAGATTCGTCTCGCAGTTTTCAAGCGAGTTCTGAAATTAGTTTTTTAATTAGTACTAGAAAATCTCTCCCAACATCTAGTCAAATATTTGATGTGATCTCGCGCTCGCCGCAGCGGGCTGTGCGAGGTTGGTAGCTCAGCTCGATGGGGTAATGGGTTCCGGGTCGCCTTGAATCTTGATGATGCCGGGGAGGTTGCAGGTCATTGGCTGCTGAATTCTTGGGGGTGTTGAATGCCGTGATGGGTTGCTAGCTACTAGCTGATCTCCAACCATCTGTTTGGTTGGGTGGTGGAGTCCAACCTGAATGGAGCCAATCCCTTTTTATGATGTTTGGATGAGAGTGAGAGAGGTTAGAGCCAACCTAGAAACCGAATATTCTTGTAATATGCGGGTCGACTGCATCCACCAAAATCTGGCAGACGGAGCCAACCCCATTTTCTCCGTCTCTCACCCGTCGGTCTCCGTCTCCTTCCCGTGCCCGGCCCTCGAGCTCCACCGCCTCCACTGCCGCCGTCGCGTCGTTCCTCTCCTCGTTCTCTCTCCCCCAGCCTCGAGCGCATCGAGCACCGCCGTCCCCGGCGCTGCGCCTCCCTCCACAATATTTTTGCGGGATGTGCGGCAGTCCGCGTGATTCCGCATATATACGCTAACGCTAGCCACGAGGTGCTGTCCATCCCGCCAGACTACTCAGCTGAAGTTGGTAGTCCGTTAAGCATAGATAAAGGTTTTTCTGAGAAGCCAATCAACAAATAGAGTATTACGTAAACTTCTAAAATTTCAAAAAGTGAAATCTTTACAAGAAGCACATCTGCACAAGCCAGCTACTACTAGGACTCAACGGAACATGGGAGAACTGTGAACAGAGCAGAAAAGAAAAATTCTCGACCCCTCTTGCGAAGCAGGTCCTTGTGACTCTATAAGCTACCAACTGCGGAAACAGAGCTTAAAACCACAATCCTGAAAGAAGTGAAAGCAGAGAGTCAGATTTTGGGGGAAGAACAGAGAGTGAACGTATTCAGTATTGCAGGGATTCTAATTTGAGAGGACACGACCTCTTAGGCACTGCTCACTCGTCTCCCATTGCAAGTTCTAGCGCATAATCATCTCTTTCCAGAAAGAAGGGAGTCCTTTTCATCTTAGGATGGTGTCTCAGAACCAATATATAACTGCATCTTATAGATCAGAAAGTTAGTACTACTCACCACAGGCCCTCGTGCAAAACATCTCCCCGAATTGGAACCAATATACCTGCAAATTGACAAACAATTTGTTTAGTAAATTGCACCGGCGAATCTTTCTATGTTCCTCAAGTAAAAATAATTACTTAATCAAAAATAAATGAATGTACATGTGACACAAAAGATACTAAATCGTTGGTTACAATGTAATCATAATCCTTCCTAGAAAGAACTCGTGTTAGTCATGCACCAAGCTGCAAGGAACTGCCCAGGAACGTTTGGGAAGTTGCATGAGCTCTTTCATCATGTTAGTCATGTGACACAAGAAATATGGCATGGACACAGTACTTGAATCAGATCCCAACTAGTGGAAGAAAACATAGGGTATCTGGTCTTTTAGTTCTGCAGATATCCTAAGTGCTTCACGTTGTCTTATTTGTCCAAATTTTATATACAATAAAGGTGAAAAATATATTCAGAGATTATGTAAACACTTATTATAATTCCATTTATGGACTGAATGTTGACAGATGGAAATAATTGAAATGTATTAGGAAAGGAGCAAACATATTAGCACACATGGAAGACATCATAATCTGCTGATTGTAGTATTGAAACTGGATATATGGACTGAATGTTGACACAGATATCATAATGCATCATCACAAAACATGAACTTCTAAATTCAGATACCATATTGCATATTACCTTCACTTCACAGGAAACAAATCAACAATGTGATAACCATTGAACAAGTGGTCGAATGCAGCAAGCAACAAACAGATACCTCTAATTTGACACATATAAATTATTAAGCAAATTACACAGCAGGCTAGCAACCTGTTATTTGCAAGAGCTATCTGAAAACAGAGAATTGCCAAGCATCCAGTGCAGTAGTGACTTGTGGTGAGTTTCCAGGTTCATCAGGGTTTAAGAAAAAAGGACTCTCTATTCCAGTACTTGCTTATCACTATCATGGCTAATTGAAGGTAGGCTAGAACAGTTGGGTGCTCAACCAACCAGTACAGGTGCAGGCAATAATGCTTGCGATTGTCCTCAAGACTTGCGCACTGGATGCTCAATCCCCAACAATAAAGTCGACATGTGGTCTATGTGAAAAAAAAGAAAGGTGCCAAACTCGTTTTACAAATTACCTGGGCCTAGAACTCGTTTCTTCCAACTTTCAGTATTAAACCCATACCCTATACACTGTTAACTTCTCCTAGGCCTAGCATTGTATAATGTCCCCTTACTGCTATTGTTATTATCTTAAGGTATACAAGGACAGGAACTTAGGGCAACCGGTCCTGATCCACAGCTGATTCTAGTGAGATAATGAAATCCTCATGCTTGTTGGTGGGAGCTGACCTGGTTTTCTTGGGGGAGGAGTTCGATCTTGTTGTTCTTGCCGCCGCTGCTTTCGTTTATGTACCTGGCGCCCTTGTTCTAGTCGTCATTCCCTAGCTTTTCCCAACCTGCATCCAAAATCCAACAAACTCCTCTTAAGGAACAACAGAGAGAAATAAGAGGAATTGAAAATTCCAACAGGAGAATCATCTAGATAGGGAGGAGGAAGCGAGATCTTACACTTGGGGCACACCATCGCCGCAACCACTTGCACTGACTTCTCGTTGTTCTTGTGGAGAGGGGAGAAGAGCCGACAATGGAGCGCGGGTAGCTGTGGATCCATCGGCGGTTGGTGCCCCCCATGGACACACGCACGCGAGGCCGCGGGGGGGGGGGGGACCGGCGCCCTCGCTTCTAGATCTCAGGTCGACGCCCTCTCTCCCCTTGCCCTCGTTTTTTAGGCTGCTCCAACCATTCCCCCATCCAACTCCCCCTATATATACTTTCTACTATATTTTACTACCTCCCTCTAAAAAATTCCTCCCCCTATAACTCCTTCTCTCCAATCATTCTCCCCATGTCTATTCTCCATATATACTATCACTCATTAAATAACTATTTATTAAATATTTTTGAATTTAAAAAATCATACAGTATTTATACTGTCATAATACGCATTATCATCATGTTACGGAGCTCAAACAGAATTAATATCGCGAAGAAACAGTGTGATTAGAGATATAAGAGGAGTTGGAACTCACCTTATATATGGAGGGGAGTTTCAACTCCCCCGTATATAGGGGAGCTTTGGGGGGAACCGTTGGATCGGATTTCCCCCCAAACCTCCCCCTACGGGGTGGGAGGACGTATAGGGGTCTCCGCTAGAGCTCGCCTTACACCGAGGGGCACTCGCTCGAATATCACTATTGACACCTATAATTTTATCATTATTATTCAGCGGCTCTTACATTTTTACCACATTTGCCTATGTGGCACTCCACGGCGGTCTGACATGCTGGCGCTGAGTCAGCAGAGGCAGGCGAAATGTCCTGAATGCTCCTGATCAGCTTCTCTTCTTCCTTTCTGACGGCCGGGTCCCCCAAATCCTCGCACTGTCGGTGGGTCCCACTCGTTGACAATACCCACCGTTTTTATGCCTCCGGTGACTCGGACGCGCATCAAAATTCTCACGGGTACGGTCGCACCACAAGCAGCTAGCGGGCGTGATCTGCGGCGAGTCGGCGGCCATTCAATCGGGGGCATGTGCTGGCGCGGCGCCGTGGAAGGGGACGCACGTCACCGCGCATCACGCCGGGTACTCGGGTTGGGTTCGGTTCAGAGTTGAGACGAAATGTGGTGCACAGTCTTGGATTGGATGGCTCACCGGTGGTGGGTATTGTCGCGCTGATGGGCTGTGCTGAACTCTAGCCTCGCGCGCACGGCCCACTATAAACAAGCATGGGCCTCCTAAACTACTTGATACAACGACAACGCCGGCCCACCACAAAGCATGGGCCGCCTAAGCATGTGTCGATGATCTCAACTGACATTTCATCGAACATGGGACTGGGAATGGCACGAGACGCTGAACAAAAAAAAAAAAAAAGAGAGCTCTCCACAGCGGCGACGACGACAAGATGCTCTCGGGTAGTCGGGTCGAAGGAGACAGACACGGCCCGTCGATTCTTACTATTTGCAAGCCGACGACAAGAAGACGCCGACGGGCTTGCATTGCTCACCCGAGCGCCTGGAGCATGTCCTCGGCGCTGCTGCTGGTGAAGGCGCCGCCGTCCTCGAGGTTGAGAACCTTGACCACGCCGTCCTCCGCCAGCAGCGCGTACCTCCGCGACCGCACGCCCAGCCCGACGGGCTTATCGGAGAGGTCCATCTCCACGCCCAGCGCGCGCGTCAGCTCCAGGTTGCCGTCCGACAGCATCAGCACGGCGTCGGGGGCCACCCCCAGCGACTCCCTCCACGCCTTCATCACGAACGCGTCGTTCGCCGACACGCACGCCAGGGTCTCCACCCCCTTCGCCCGCAGCTCCGCCGCCTTCTCCACGAACCCCGGGAGGTGCTTCTGCGAGCACGTGGGCGTGAACGCGCCCGGCACCGCGAAGAGGACGGCCTTCTTCCCCGCCGTCAGCTCCGTCACCGTCACGGTCCGCAGCTCCCCGTCGGCCGGGTCGAAGTAGGACAGCGTCGCGTCGGGGAGCTTGTCGCCCACCGCGATGGTCGCCGCGACGCGGGACGCCCGCCGCCTCCTGCTTGGCGCCGCCCTCGAGGCGGCGGCGGCGGCGGCTCGGAGGCGGTGCACGGGCCCGGCGGGGGCGGCGAGGCGGTGAGAGGAGAATGAGAGGGACGGGCAGGAGAGGACGAACCGCTTGCCGGCCGCGGGGGAGAGGGATGCGGTGGTGGCGGTGGCCATTGGAGGCAGGTGAGGTGAGGTGTTCGACGGAATGCTATCTGCTTGGGTTGGTGGGGAAGCGCGGGGGATGTGGTTTGCGGTTGCAGGGCGAGCGGCGCGGGATTTTTGTCTGGTCGGTTCTCTCGGTTGGTTGATTTGATGCGGCGGGTGGACGGCGAGTCGCTGGGCTGGATCACACGGCTGCAGCCCAACAGTCCTATGGTAGTGGTTGGGCCCCAAATGATTCTTTGGGCCTTGGGAGCCCGTTTAAGCTCAGCCCGAATTCAATTTTTGGCTTTTTGCACGTCGTGGAAGTACAAGTCTGAAAATTCTAATTCTTCTTTTTTTGCATGCTGTAATCTCAGAAAAGTACAAAAAAGGAAAAAATGTCAGAAAAGTACGCGAGCACTAGGAACGGAAGCAACACCGGCGAACTGGTCAATTGCTCAAACCGGATTTACGCGAAGCGGACAGCGACGGACCCCCTACTCCGGTCGGTGGCAGCGAATGAACAACGGTCTCGCCGCGTCGTTGCTCCGTGTCACGGTGGCCTTCGTCGTCGCCTTTGACCGATCCAGCCCGAGCCGCCCCGCACACGGATCGTGCACGTCGCGATCTGCTGCCGCTCGCTAAGGCCCCGTTCAGTTCGCGGTTTCGCGGCGAAAAGTTACTGTAACACATTTCGTTATTATTTAATAAATAATATTCAATTATAAATTAATTAGGCTTAAAAGATTCATCTCGTGCTAATCAGTTAGACTATGTAATTAGTTATTTTTTTCATCTATATTTAATGCTTCATGCATGTGTCCGAAAATTCGATGTGACGGTTACTGTAGCATTTTTTTTGCCAATCGAACGGAGCCTAACTTCTGGACATCGTGTACCTCCAGGATCGGTTTACCGTTATAATTTCTTTTTGGTAATGACTTCTTATCAACCGACCGTAATTTTGCTTCTCCGCACGACATCCTCCGTACACCGTTGAGCAGCCACCAAAATAGATGGTTTTCCACTCACCATCTTCCGGAGACAAGGGACCCCCCTCCTCCCGGGATCCCAATCTCCACTTCCCTCCCCTGCATCCCCTCCACCGACCAGGTCCACCGCCTCCTCGCTCCTCCTGCGACCTTCCCTCCCCCATCTCTAGGGGGTGGGGGGGGGGCATGAGCGGGGCGGCATGAGACAGCACGGCACGACAAGGCTGTGCGAGCGGGGAGGGGTTCGACGGCGCGGCAAGCGAAGGGGTCCGATGTGGCGCAGCAGGGTTGCCCGGGCACTGAGGGGTCCGGGGCCGCAGGCACGACAAGCGGAGCGAGCGATGCTGAGGGGGCCAGCGTGGAGGGGCGCCAGCGGGTCTGCTCGGGGCGAGGTGGCGCGGATGGATTCGGCGGCGTGGCGCGGCCGCAGCAAGCGGAACGAGCGGCACATCGAGCAGCGCGGAGTGCGCATTCGTCCAGACTCCTGAGGTCCGTGCTTTCATTTTGCATCCTCACATTTCGCTTCTAGGGTTAGTCTCTCTCTCCTCTCTCACTTGTGTTCCCTCAGATCCAGCGATTTTGCGTGGTTGGGAGTGTAGATCGGAGGTGGAGAGGCAAGGGGACGCACACAGAGGTCGTATTTCCCCATTATTTTCCATGAATTTTCATCGATGCTCTGTCCTTTTTTTTGTTGTGAAGTGAACTGGCTTTTGAGAATTTTTACAGTATTTTTTCTTCTCTAATTCCTTCTTATGCATCGCCAGTCTTTGACTGTCAGTACCACATAGTAGAGATCAGTCTACCTTATGCTAAATTATTGGGCGTTTTTTATGCAACTTATGCCAATTCAACTAGCATTTTGGTAAAAACTCATAAGCATTTTAATCTAATGCTAGTTAATCGTGCAAATCAGTGTCGAGATTGAATATGCATTGCCTGTCTTTAACTGTCAGTACCACATAAGTCTACCTTATCCTTGTATGTAGAATAGATATCTGCCCCTGTAACTAGAAAACTTTTTGACTCATTGCTATGTGTTTATGATTCATCGGTGCTTTCTTTACTTCAATTTGTTGTCCATCATGCTTAATCATCATTCATATCAGCCCTAGGACACTGTTGGCGCCTACCAACGTCACCTAGCGATGACGCCCGTAGATGCCAATTTAGGGCGGCAGTATTTCATGAACTACGAACAGATCCGCAAGCTCACGGAATACCGCTGTAGCATTTTACCCGGGAGTATACCGGGGTGTCATTTATATTTCCGCAGGGAAGGCGATGAGTGAGAGAATATATAGATCAGTTGGTGAGCTCTATCTAGATTGTATATTCTCATGCATAAACATGGGTAAGATAATAACATGGTAGGAGATAGTGTGACATACACACAAACTACTCTCTTGGACACAAGAATAAATGTTACTTTAGGCCGGGAGCAAGGTAAAAGTCAGAGCTCGAGTCAGCTGTGCTAGGCTAGCTATATCTACACTTTCTTATTAGTTAGCTCGTCAGAGATTAAACTACACAACAGGGAGATCGCTATCAAAGTAACGGGAGGAGCCCGTACACCCCAGGGACTTTATATAACTCCTACCCCCCATACCGAACGTGGAAGATTTCTAAAAGACCACCTGCCGGCTACCTCTACAAACCGTGGGTATAGTTGACATCCAGCAACTCTTAACTAATCTAGACACCATGTCTATACTAGTAAGGGACACTATAGTGTCCCGCGCGGAGCCCCCACCATCCGGATGGACAGACATCACACTAGAGCAATCATACGAATACTGGAGCAGTTGATAGAGTTCTAAGAACAAAAGACTAACCATCTCCAGCACAGGGCGATCATGCAATGCAAGCATTGAATAATAAGGCAACCATGACAAGAAACATATACTCGATAACTCAGAATATACTTCAAGCAGATATCGTTAACCATAGTCTAATTCTATTACAAACGACTGAATATTACAAGAGAGAGTTAGAGATGAACCCATACCAGACTCTCGAGCAACTCCGGCGACTCGATGACTCCTAGACTTCTCCTAAACTCCACTAAGCCTAAAGACTATGCAAGGAATGCAAGGGAGGAAGTGAGAGGTGTGGTGTGTGTGTCCTATTCTCTACCCTCCTTCTATTTATAGCAGGGAGCCACCAGTCGCAGCACCCCAAACTGATGTTGTGAGCCAACAGGGAAGCGCCACGTGCCTTGGTTGAGGCGGTGGGGCCCACGGGCCTGGCCGGCCGACCAGGTAGGTCGCTCGGCCTGCCCGGGCCGCCAACGGCCCCCAGCTTCCTGGAGTGGGTTTGTCTTGGTCTCCCCTTGTCCTAATGTTGAGGCACGGCCTGCCCCAGCTGGGTTTGCTTCAGTTCTTGGGCTTCACTTGGTCCATTTGAGCCTGAATCGGTACTCTGATATTTTCTGTGATTTTGTGTCGGATCAAAGTGTGCTTGTAACCTGTATATTAGCTTGAAAACACAACTTGCATATTCTAAAAGGTAAAGTGTGATTTAGGAACTTTATTGGATAACGATGCGTGTAAGAAATGCAAACTCTCATGATTTTCTGATCAAGTTGACGCCTGGAAATGGTCGTTAGTGAGCGTCAACAGACACTGATTTTTCTGCTGAGTTTCTCTGGTTCTATCAAAGCTAAAGTCACAGGAGACACAAGGTACAACAATGCATCGCCTTTGATTTTAAGCCTTCTAAGTATTTGTTGCTTCTATGTATATGCTTTTGTGTTGGAATACTGCATCATGATGTGATTTCATGAATCTTTCTATTTTGCTTGTTGGAGTAAAATCTATTTTGAATAGGACGAACAGTAACTTTACACCTGATTGTTTTCTGATGATTGAGTTATCTACTATTGCTTTGCTTGTTTTCTAATGATTGAGTTATCTCGCATTCCTTTCATTTTGAATTAAGCAATTTTTCTATTATATATGAGTATTTTAAAGGAATGTTTAAGCTTTTATTCATTATGCATTAGCAATTATGCAGTTGTATCTTGGCACTCTTTTTAACAATATGTGTGCTCAGCTTATTGTATCTTTTGGTATTGCTGACTTTTTATGTGATCAACTTAAAGCATCTTCTTTTGGTATTGCTGACTTTTTATGTGATCAACTTAAAGCATAATGTCATTAGGCAAATAACATGGACCTGATTTAGACAATAATATAGGTAGGGATCAGGCAATATAATATTTTTTTAGATAGACAATAATATGGTTAGCAATACACACATTTTTAGATAAGCAATAATAATGTAAGTAGGGTTAGTTGATGTACTTGTAGCAACAGAAATAATAAAACTAAGAGTAGATGGAACGGTAACATTGGTATCAGTAGGCAGATTAAAGTCTGATAGTGTTGGATCCTGCCATAGCCGCTGCCATGTTGTTTGATGTGTGTTCAGGAATTGAACTTTTTGTTTGTAGTTGTCCGCGGCGATGGAGTAAATTGTCGAAATGCTTAACTGATATCATTAAAATGCCTACATAACACTAATAGAATGCTTATGATATTCACGAGAGTATTGGAAAGGACTGACCGGTCCATATTTTTTAGTAGTCCTATACTGATATATCAGATTGCTAGTTGCTTATTTTCATTGGCATGGTCCAGTATAAGGATACAAGCTTATGATGTGTTATGTTAATTTATTGAAACTACCTGTGACGGAAATGTAAAATGCTTAACTGATATTATTAAAATGCATACTTAGTATTAACTAAAATGTTTTTTTTACAATTCTATGTTGGATTCTAGCTTCATGGGATTAGAGGCAAGAAGGTTATTGAGGAATTAGGAATTGGGGTTTTGCACATTGACCTATTATTTGCATAGTTGCATTTTCTGGCTAGGTAATTAGGTGTGATGCTTTAGTAGGATCAGGGAATGAGGCATGAGGACTTAGACATCATTAAATTTTTAGAATTTGAGTCTAGAATTCTAGAAAGCGGGATTACAGTTTTCCTATGGATTATGGGGGTAAAGTTAAACAAGTATTCGAGTTGTGGTTTCCCCCAAATTTGAGCATAGCCAAACACATAGATTCATGATGTATCTGTTTTTGGTTCCATGTGCTCATGATTACACACCATGGAAAACTGCTAGTCACCTGGATCCCTCTTTTGGATATAATTTTGAACTAGTCAATTTTACTATTTTCAATCAGGTGATTCTACTATTTTTACTGCTAAGGTTGCTACTACATAAGTTCTAGATGGAATAGTAAGAGGGTGCTTCGAAGGATCAGGTGAGAGGGTGAGGTTCTGCACTCATGCTGTTTTTCAATTTTGTTTTGCTTCATCTGGTGATTTTTTGCAACCTCTGCACAAATTCATTGGCAGACTGTGCCTTGATTGTTTTCTGATGTGTTTAGAAGCAGTGGTGAGTGAAAATCAAAGAGCCCTAGGGAGGCAGTGCACATGAACATGTGGTTAGTAAAGATATTTTGGGTTTGCTCTTATCCAAACTCTTGAGGTCTTCCTAGAGGCTGCAACTACACATTTGTCATGGTGGTCAGGTCTCTTTGGTGAGATGCCTAATGCACCTCTGCACCTGTTGACACCAAACTTGACTTTTCTATTGTCTAAGTATTTTATTCTGTCCTCGAGTCCTCTTGGTAATGCATGATTCAGCCATGCCAACTTTTGATAAATCATCAAGTAATTTATTAATTTTAGTTTAGCATTTGTATACTGATTGTAGCATTTTTCAATTTTCCTATTCATCATTTTTGGACTTTTATGTAGGCAACTTATGGTAAATAAATAGATAAATTATTGATTTTAGTTTAGCATTTTTGGTTTTCTGATTTAGCAACATTTCCTTTTCAAAAAAAGATCAAGCAACGTTTGTTTTCGAGAAGTATTCAGCTTTGTTGATGTTTTTACTCCTGATACTAACTGCACTTGCTATTCTTTTCACTAATTCATGTCTCCTTTCCTCTTTTTTCAGTCCCACAAAAGGGTGTTTAGAAGTTGATGTGCCTTTCTTTTCTTCCTGCAAGTTTCTTCAGCGGATCAACACTATACCATGCTCTACATTTGTAAGGCTCCTACCATTTTTTTTGGTATATACAGAGTTTAGAGTTTTCAATTTTGAGCCATAATGAAATAAAGACTTTCCTTTTTTCTTATAGCTTTGGTGTTTGGCGGCCAGAAAGTTGGATCATCATCAGCAGATTAGTTGCAGCTCAACTTAGATTTTATTCATGCTTAGCATCGTATTAGTTGTAGTAGCTCCAATCTTTTTGTTTGGTCAGTATAACAGTTGTGGCAATCATGGCTTGTATGCTGGTAGTTTTCAAAACTTTATGAATGTTTGGAATTTAGATCGGGTGAAACTTTGTGAATGTTCTAATTTGCTTATAGTTTTTCATAACTTTGCTTATGAGGTTTCAAAAGTTGCTTTTGTCATTGCCCCTGGTGAAACATCTAGAAGCAAACAAATAAGGAGGGGTGGTGCCACGGTGGTGCGGGATCTGATTTTTGGTGGGAAAATTAGCTGTTGTTGGTGGCAAAATTTCCCCCTTGATCTGGCAGCTTTTTGCCAAATAAGGAAAGCTAGTAATCCGGTTTTCTAAAAAGGGTTGTACTGTTTTTTCCCCTGATCTGGCAGCTATTTACCAAATAAGGGAAAGCTAGTAATCCGGTTTTCTAAAAAGGGATGGGCCGTACGGTCGGCCTAAATTACGGCCGGCGGTAGGTTAGCCAAGCCCTTTCTTTTTACTTTTTTTTTAACTCCTGCTAACCTGCATCGGAGAGAGGCATCAACCACCACAGTACGAGGGGATAAAGCAATTGACGCCTTGTTTAGTTCGCTACAAAATTCTAAAACTTTATAAGATTCCACGTCAAATTGAATCTTTGAACGCATACATGAAGTATTAAATGTAGCTAAACAAAATAACTAATTATATATTTTGTTAATAATTTGTGAGACGAATTTTTTAAGTCTAGTTAATCCATGACGAGACAATAATTACCAAATACAAATAAAAATACTATTATGTTTTACAGATTCACTTTAATGCATCTAAAACAAGGCCTGAGATGTCTGGAGGAAGTGGGTTAGATATCTGTAGAACCATGGTTACTATCTGATCTAAACTCCACTCCTACGCACGGAGTACTACCTGCCAAACGGGACGTGACGAGCCCAGCACGCTGTTCGCAAGTGTCAACGGATGCTGGCGAACGGTGATGTCTGCATTTCCTCTGCTTCACGAGTGACGGATTGTTTTGTTTGTGCCACATCAGTTGCAGTTGGGTACAATCATAGCATCATAAATGATTTACTAGTAATTTACTATAGCGAAGCACGGAAGGGTTGACTCGGTGTGCCGTGTTGACCTGCCATCGCTACGGGCCTCCTCCGTAGGTGTCCACCGTTCCCCACCCGCTCGCCACCGCCGGAACTTGCGGGCTTGCAGCCGCCTCCGCCTGCGCAGCCTTGACCGACCGCTTGTCTGTTGACTCCGCCGCTGCGCTCCTCACATACCCACCCAGGCCAGCCGGCCAGCCCCGCCGCCCCGTGCCACTCCCAACCGAACGATGCCTCCTCCCCCGCGTCCACCCGCGGCGGCGCTCCCGCTCATCCTCCTCCTCCTCCTCGCCGCGGCGCCGGCGCGGGGGCAGCAGGAGTACGAGGCCAACAAGCAGAACGCCTGCTACGCCACCAACGCCAGCTCCGTGCTCGGCTACGTCTGCAACGCCACCACGGCCTCCGCCCGGGCCTGCGACTCCTACCTCGTCTTCCGCGCCGCGCCGCCGCTGTACGAGTCCCCCCTCTCCATCTCCTACCTCCTCAACGCCTCCGTCCCCGCCACGGCCGCCGCGACCGGCGTCCCGGCGGTGTCCCCGCTCGCGGCCTCCCGCCTCGTGCTCGCCCCCGTCCCCTGCGCCTGCACGCCCGGCGGCTACTTCCAGCACAACGCCTCCTACACCATCCAGTTCCCCGGCGAGACCTACTTCATCCTCGCCAACATCACCTTCCAGGGCCTCACCACCTGCCAGGCGCTCATCGCGCAGAACCCGCTCCACGACAGCCGGGGCCTCGTCGACGGGAACAGCCTCACCGTGCTGCTCCGCTGCGCGTGCCCGTCCCCGGCGCAGGCCGCCAGGGGGGTCCGCCACCTGCTCTCCTACCTCGTCACGTGGGGCGACGACGTCACCTCCATCGCCGCCAGGTTCCGCGTCGCCGCGCGGGACGTGCTCGACGCCAACAGCCTCGCCGCCGACCAGATCATATTCCCCTTCACCACGCTGCTCATCCCGCTCCGGGACCTGCCCACGCCGGACATGCTCGCGTCCCCGGCGCCGCCGCCGGCGCCGTCCCCGCCGCAGACCGCGCCCGCGCCGTCGGGCGGGTCGGGGAGCGGGAAGTGGGTCGGCGTTGGGGTCGGGGTGGGTTGCGGCGCTCTCGCGCTGGCCGGAATTCTCGGCCTGCTCCTCTTCCGGGCCCGGCGGCGGCGGCGGCAGCGGCTTGCGGATGGGGGAAGCGGCCGTCAGGGGAAGGTGGTCCTCGACGGGTCCTCGTCGGCGGAGTACGGCGCTCTGGCCTCGGGGAAGCAGACCACTAACACGACCACGTCCTCGTCGTCGTCGGCGACGAGGTCGCTGGTGGCAAGCGACGTTCGCGGGGCCGTGGAGGCGCTGACGGTGTACAAGTACTCGGAGCTGGAGAAGGCCACCGCGGGGTTCGCCGAGGAGCGGCAGATCCCGGGGACGTCCGTGTACCGGGCCGTCATCAACGGCGACGCGGCGGCGGTGAAGCGCGTGGCCGGCGACGTCAGCGGCGAGGTCGGCATCCTGATGCGCATCAACCACTCCTGCCTCGTCCGCCTCTCGGGCCTCTGCGTCCACCGCGGCGACACCTACCTCGTCTTCGAGTTCGCGGAGAACGGCGCGCTCAGCGACTGGCTCCACGGCGGCGGTGGCGGCCGGACCCTCCGGTGGAGGCAGCGCGTGCAGGTGGCGTTCGACGTCGCCGACGGGCTCAACTACCTCCACAACTACACGAACCCGCCGTGCGTGCACAAGAACCTCAAGAGCAGCAACGTCCTCCTCGACGCCGACCTCCGCGCCAAGGTGTCGAGCTTCGGGCTGGCGCGCGCGGTCAGCGCGGCCGACGGCGGCGCGCAGCTCACGCGCCGCGTCGTGGGCACGCAGGGCTACCTCGCGCCCGAGTACCTCGAGCACGGCCTCATCACGCACAAGCTCGACGTGTTCGCGTTCGGGGTCATCCTCCTCGAGCTGCTCTCCGGGAAGGAGGCCGCGTTCGCGGACGCCGAGACGGGCGAGGAGGCGCTGCTGTGGGAGGCCGCGGAGGAGGCGCTGGTGGCGGACGGCGGCGAGGACGTGGACCGGGTCAAGGTGCGCGCTTTCGCGGACCCGCGGCTGCACGGGGACTATCCGGTGGACCTCGCGCTCGCCGTGGCGGCGCTGGCGCTGCGGTGCGTGGCGCGGGAGCCCCGCGCGCGACCGGCCATGGACGAGGTGTTCGTCTCGCTCTCGGCGGTGTACAACTCGACGCTGGATTGGGATCCATCCGACTACGGCACCTCCGGATCTTCGATGGTTGGGAGGTAGAAGAGATTAGCGTAGAGCGAGAGATTGCGTAGATTGGGGACGATTTGGGATATAGTATTATCATCGATTCATCAATTTGTGTTATAATTTTGTGTTATAATTGCTAGTATAATCAAATCTGATCAAATTTGTGTTACAATTTGGGAAATGTAAAAAATCATCTACCGAATATCTGGAGGCTTGGAATTGGTTACTAGTACAATCAAATCCACTCAAACTAGCTAGGTGGCCCGCACAAATAGCGCGGGTAGCTAGTTTTTTTTCTTTATTCTCCACATATATTATACTACGGTTGCTGCTGGACCTTTCACCTTTACGGGCCGTATACAGGTCTACAAATTTTCTATTTTAGCTGACAAAGTACAATCTTTTCCTTTATCATCACCCGCTCAAATATGACTCGTGTTAAATTTTTCTCTTTATTCTTTCAATTATAGTTGTTTCTTGTAAACTAATGCTATTAAATTGTGCTTCTCCATAGCCATTTCGATAATTTTTTAGGGTTGTTATCATGCTCCCTAAACAACATATTAATGACCAGTTTGGTAGGGCTTCATCTCTTTCTGAAATTGATTTAGTTTGGGCTTCTGAGCTGAAACTATTTCAAAAGAATATTTGGCAAAGCAGCTTTTTAATGGTAATGTGATAATTTTGATAATATTTTAGATTTTGACGAGGGAGAAAAAGCTGGTTAAAGTCATTTTTAGCTCCTCTCTATTGTAAGCCAATCTGAGTTTAATTTCATGTTGGTTTTTTGTGTGAAGCCGTTTTATTTTTACCTATATTTACCAAAAACTGTTGGAGAAATTATTGAAGAAGCCACCAACAAACACACCCTAATAATTGTCAGGGGTTAACATGGTATTGTCAAAGGTGCTAGCTAGTGTTTCAGATATTGATAATATATGATGAAGAGCATATCAAGGCTCAACAAATACCATAGTCATGCCACTACTTAGCTACTAATTCATGATGATTGATTTCTAACATTTAATATTTATTATTTGTTTGTTTCTCGACTGAAAGTAGAAGCATGCATCTTTCTAACATTTTCCAAACCAATACTACACTAAAACTGAATGTTAGATGGTGGCAATTGTCATGATATAGTTGTTGTACTCTATTATGCTAGGCAACTGATCAAGCAAGTCGTATAATCGAGGCAATGGTTAACTCGTCATAAAGGCAACAAAAGAAGTTGTACCAGTAGTGATAATACCATAAAAAATTTAGCCACATGTGCTCTTTATTTATGTAATTTGCTTCCAAATATCAATTGAGACTTGAACACCTTTTTTCATTATTTTTCTTGTAATTTATTTATTTATCTATTCATTATTTACATGACCTTTATTTTATTTCCTTCCAAATTCATGTAGAATAGTATATTTTCTTATTATTTTATTGTTAAGTTAAATTATATGCTAAACATATTCAACAAAATATTTGGATTAACTTAAAACATCATATTATCATAAAATTAATGATGTATATATTTTACTATTAGCATGGTGATTTCAAACTATACTTCTAAATGCAGCTTAAAGAAATTCTATTTTGTTTTAAAATTCAATTCTTTCTCAATTGTATTTGACACATATTTTAATTTTGCTATTTTTTCATAATTCATCTACAAATTAACTACTAATTGTATTAATTTTAATTCTAGAGTTAGCTATTTATCAACCATTTGTGAACATGTAATTTCTTTTTTAATTAAAATTTGGTTATTTATTATTTGTATTTGACCTATACAGTTGCAACCCAAAAGCTTTAACAGTGATAATATTCATCTTTAAAGTTTTCAAATATCCCCGCAACTACCATCGAGTTATCTGTGAAGACATCGTTATATATAATTAATCTAGCTAGTCAAACAAACACATTATAACCACAGGTCCGCAGTTCGACCTACATGTGGCATAGTGATTAATATACATAGAGTAAATATCACTTTGGTAATTGTATCATGGTTTATGCAGAGGAATATAATATACAACGAATAAGGGTGGCATCTAATTTAATTAAAGTTCCCAATATACAAATATCTTTAACAAATATACAGTAGATAATATCATGATGTGACTGTTGTCACTTATCTCAATGTATGCGAACCAACTCAAGCAAGCTGCTAAGCACTTTAATTGGATGCTAGCGCCATTAAGGCAAGGAAGATGTCAAAGATGGAATTGCATGGCCTGCTGTAAATCTTCCTTGTAAAGTTCAGGCCGCTTGCTCGGTAGTCTAGAAGGTGCCAAGCCATCTAAAGGTGTTTGACCCACTTGATCTCCTCTTTAGAGTTATTGCTGACGTTCTAGTGGTACCAACACCCGCCTTGAGCTCTTCGACATCCAAAACTGTTTACGGCACAGTAAGATGCTCCAAAAACATTCGCTCACTGCAACTTTGCCGCACATCCAAATCCCTTCCTGGTAACAAATGCCATGGTGGCAGGCCGAGGAACGACGCGTTGAAGCAAAGATATTCCAAATATTGCATCTTAATCACTATACAAATCAACTACTATACAAATCAACTACTATTTTT
The DNA here is from genome assembly GCF_016808335.1 of Panicum virgatum. Classification (NCBI taxonomy): domain Eukaryota; kingdom Viridiplantae; phylum Streptophyta; class Magnoliopsida; order Poales; family Poaceae; genus Panicum; species Panicum virgatum. The sequence continues at coordinate 7,453,116 of NC_053145.1, forward strand.
TAATTTTTAATTTTTTGAATTTATCAATTTATTAGCCGTATTCGATATGGACTCGTATTCATCATGAACTTTTTAGACAAGTTCTACTTTTTTAAATTCTGAATTTAGCTAATTAGAATTCGTATTCGGCATGGACTTGTTGGTCATGTCCAATTTTTTCTTAATTTTTTTAAATCCGAAATTACCTATTTATTAGTTGTATTTGATATGGACTCTTGAGTTAGTTTGGACCATTAGATCTTCATAAAATCCAATAGTGCAAATCCTTCTCTTTTTAGATTAAGAGTAAAATGCACCGTGAACATCTGAACTTGCAGCGCTGTGTCAAATAGGTCCATGAACTTAGAAACCAGACATCTAGCCCTTCGAACCCGTTCACCCCAGGTCCAGCCCGGTTTTGCATAACTTACATGGCACTGTGCGGACGGGATTTGCTACAGTGACCCCGGATTTGCTACAGTAACTGCGATTTTTTTCCTTTTCTAATTTATTTTGGCTAAATCTTCGAAAAATCATAACTCTTCGATACGACATCGGATGAAGATGATTTTTATATGAAAATTGTAGCCCTCGACGAGATCTACAACTTTCTAGTTTTGAATTTTTTCATTTGACGATATTATGGTGCTCAAAAAATATATATAAAATTACAGCACCATAATAATCGCATACTTTTGCTTGTCGCATTAGAAAATTAATATATTTTTTGTTTGTTGTCAAATGAAGACACTTTGTATACCAAAATTTTAACACTTTTAACAATCTAAATTCTTATAGTTTTGAATTTTTACATTTGAAGTTGTTAAGATATTGATAAAACAGTATAAAGCCTCAACGTTTTTCGCGTACTTAACATGCTGCACAGTGCCATGCAAGCCTTGCAAAAGCGGGCTGGACCTGGGGTGAACGGGTTCGCAAGTTCGAGGGGCTAGATGTCTGATTTCTAAGTTCATGGACTTATTTGACACAGCGCTACAAGTTCAGGTGCCCATAGTGTATTTTACTCTTAGATTAGTGTGGGAATTTCTAGACCCTCTCGGCGAATGTGGTTGCTTCTTTTAACACTCTCTTATTAATATAATAGATAGATTGCATTTACAGCAACGTTTCCCGGTTTTAGACCAGCTCAGTGCACAAAATGGCGCACACTTGTGCAGAGTCTGAATGCACCAGGACTACCACTGAAACAACAAATGCAGAACAAGAGCTTTCTCATTTCGTGGATCATCAGCCCTCTCATCAACACACACCGTCCTTTATCAAAAAAAAAAAAAAAGGCACCATCCCCCGGCAGCAGGCGTCTCGGTAAAACTTTTCTTGGCAACAGAAAGATCAGCTGAAAATTTGAGAGCACTGATCACCTCCTCCTGAAACCAGAAACCATTAGGCTGCTGTGACCTTTTCTTACTGAAAAGTTAATTGAATGTTACATGGTTAGTTCTGCTTGGACGATGTAAGTCTTTTCAGAACAGAGTGCCAAGGATTCCCAGAAAATGGAAGACAGAAACATCATGTTTGGACTGAATAAGGGGTATTCCTCTTGTTTGTCACTTTTGCAGGTAATGTGCAAACGGGAACCATTTTTCACTTCAGCAAAGAAATGGGGAACAAAAAGAAATAATCCAATTTTTTGGGAAAGAAAGATGGACATATAATTAAGTTAATGACTCAACAAATTCTTGTTCAAACAGAATGCCTTTGAATTTGCAAGTCACAACCATTGTGAGGAACAAGGAATGAAGGAATCCTTGCTTGTGCCGTGTTCAGTAACAGTAAGGATAGTTACCAGTACTCTCAAACATTCAGCTGAGAGCTGACCTTTCAGTGACAGTAAGGATAGTTACCTCAATGTTAGGCTTTACTGAACATTGGTTGGTTCGCTAACACAGGGAAAAAGGACATAAGATTGCAGGCCTTAAAGCTACACTTATGATTCAGCACTGTGTTTACATTCTTCAGTGGGAGCATGGTGGAATGGTGCCATCAGAAGAAGCAGTTTCTCTGCAACTTGGACCTGAAACATGGAGCTGCTTCCCCACAATTGAAGATACTACTCCGTATTAGGTTGCTCTGACCTTTGCTTACTGAAAAGCTGATCGAACGCTACATGGTTAGTTCTGCTTCGACGATGTAGTGTGCTGCTTTTTCCTCTTTGCACATGCAGAAACATAGTGCCAAGGCTTCCCAGAAAATGGAAGCCAGAAACATCATGTCTGAACTGCCACTAAGGCCCTCCACAATGCTGTAGTGATGCTTGAGAAAAAAAGGGTCTCCAAGTGAGTAAGGGGTATTCCTCTTGTTTATCACTTTTGCAGGTATGTGTAAACAGGAACCATTTTACAGTCGTACAAGAAGTTAGTCTAAACACACGCATCTATGTTTCTACTGCTAAAATCGGCGAAAGAGGAAACATGAGGCTTGTTGCCGAACATGTTAGAGTTAAGTTTATGTTAGTGATCAATTAGTTGACATCCTTTCATAAAGAGACACCTCTTAGTACATAGACATGACCTTTCATGAAAGGGTCTGAATACCGAAGGGACATGTCCTTTGGACACACCCTTTCACCATGTATATCACCATGTATAAAGATGTAGTCACATTGTTTATTCAATCAATCAATGAATCCTATATCACATTGTCCATCCAATCAATCAATGAATCCTTTATTCATTCCATTCTAATCTACTTTCTACTTCAGCACGCTCTCCTCTGAGCGAAAGAAGAGTCCATAGGCGAGTTCTCGCCAATGTGAGGAAAGAACATATTGGAGAAACAGCGATGGCACTTACGGGCGTTGGTCCTATCCATGGCCCGGACGGTTTCTTCACTGTGTCGACCGTCGCCCTCAACCACGGTGTCCGCAGCAACTGGCCTCGAAGACGCGACATGCTCGCGGTCAGGGCGAAGACATGAAGAACGGCGGCCACTCGCCCCAGGTTTTCATCACCTGAAGTGGTATGTGGGAAGTTATTTAGCCCAGTTGAATTTTCTAATTGGGCCACTTATGTTTCTCACGCCAAACGCAGGCCCCACGCACTAGCGTTCATACACTTTGTGTTCCTTTCTTATTTTTCTTTATGTAGCTGTTCTGACACCACATGTACATAAAGTATACTTTTCTTTTCAACATGCATGCATGTTTGTATCTTATTTCTTTCCTCTACATACGTGTGTGATGTTTTTTCCTCTTTGCACATGCATGTTTACTGCAACACTAAAGTTGGCACCTTTCTATCCTCTTTGTCCCTTCTTTTTTTACCCAGCTCTCGTAGATGTATTCTTTTATCCGTTCTTTTCCTTGTCCTTTCATATTTCTTATTTTAAGCCTGTACATACAAATTTATTTCAATGTATAAATAAGATGTTATATTCTTTTGTTCATATTTAAGAGGGAGTAATATTCAATATATACACTAGTTTATTTGTATTGTAGATCATAAATTGGTGTGTAAAAGGATTTATTTTTTTATATGCTAACTTGTTTAGCATATGTATATATGCTTATAAAATTAACTTTTTATAAATGTAGATACATTTATCTTCATATAAAATTATATTTGTGTGTATAAATAATTTGTTCCAATATCATATTATTTATTCTCTTAGAAGATTAAATTGTTCCGTGACATTGATCTATTTGTTCGTGATATTGTGCAAACGTAGGCAAGTGCGGTCTTGTTTTAAAGATCTTATTATGAAAAAGATAATAATGTAATCGAAATTTAATTTGAATGCACAGTTTAAGATTTATAGTTTTTTTAGTAACTCCCTTTGCATGTGGGTGATATCATCGTTTTTCTCTTCAACTGCATGCATGCATGTGGGAAAGCGCAGAAACAGTTGGAACACGGTAACATGCCTAAAATTTGGTCCAATAACACATGCTCTCTCGAGAGGGAATTAATCCTGCTCCAGGTGATGGTTGGTGCTAACATCATCTGAAGTGACGTATAACCGCGCCAGTCGCTGTGGCTGAGGAAGGAGATGGAGATAGCCCATCCACCAAACTCCAGTGATAGTGGGCTAGTGGGGCTTCAAGGCTGTCACTTGTCGTGTGCTCGTTAATTTACTGTGTGCAATATCTCGGGCATACGGCAAAGTCATTGTTTGATTTGTGTTTTTTTTTCTGCACACGGCAAAGCCAATCTTTACCGTGTGTCCTTCTTTACAACATATGGCAAACAAAATTCCCCCCATCCAGCCCGGCCCCACACGCCACCCCCTCCCCAAACTCTACCCTGACCCGTCCTCCAATCCCGTCGCCCCCATCTCTCCCCTCTCTGCCTCCTGCTCCCCACTGCCGCCCCCCTCTCTCTCCCTCCTCTTCGCCGTCGCCGCCACCTGTCCCTCCTCTCCGCCGCCACCGCCGCCACCATCGACCCGACTGCTGCTGCTGGATCCAGATCCGGCACGGGGATGGCGGCTCGGAGTGGCCCTTTCTCGACGCGGACAGAGCAGGAGGACGGCGACCAGCCGACCTCCTCCCAGCGCGGCCTCTGGTCCTCCTCCTCCGGCGGCGGCGGCTCCCCTCCCTCTCCTCTCCCGCCGCCAGATCCGCGGCCCCAGACCCTCCTTCCCCGGCGGTAGGCCGCATCATCACCGGGAGGCGTCGCCAGCCCTCCCCTCCTTACCCGCCGGGAGGCCGCACCGGGGGACGGCGACAGCGACGATCTCTTCCTCTTGTGCTCCACGTCGACGGTGGAGGGGGAGATCACTACAAAAAATCTGTTGATCCATGACGATTGAATTTCGTCACAAATCACTGAAAAACCGTCATAAAACAGTATCTATGACGATCTCAAATAACGTCATGTATTGAGTGTCATAAATCACACCTCGTGACGTTCCTTAAATTTTCGTCATAGATTGCTTGATCCATGACGTTTTAAAACCGTCATGGAATGTCCCCGGGCCCCCGAAGCCCAACCCAAACCCGTTTTCTATGACGAAAATTAACGTCATGAACAGTATAATTTTCGTCACAGATTCAATTGCATGTCACACAATAATGACATGGAAGATGACATGACTGCTGACATGGCAATGACGTGAATAGCAATGATGACATGTAATTTGACATGATCGATAATGTAGCAGTGACGTGGAAAATGGTGATGACATGGCACCACATGGATGCTGACATACATGGATGCTGACATGGACAGTGATGTGGCAGCAGGCATGTGAGCCAATTTGGGCCTCATTTACACAGCCCATTTGGGCCTCATTTACACAGCACAAATAGTACTGGAAAAAATTCAGCTTTCACACAGCCCATTTACCAAAACAACAATTCCAGCCCAGAAGTCACAATAATCAATTACAGCCCAAATTATAACCTCATATCAATAGCATCCCAGCATCACTACACCAGAATAATGGATCACATACAATTTTTTCCATGTATCAGAACTAGCAATATAACATTGCAGGATCAAAGACAACAAAATGGACCAGAAACAACAAAAGATAGGTTTCATCAAGAGTATGAACCAGCAGCAGCAACTAAGGAAGCAAATAATTCTTTTTCACCACCTATCAGTTTTGATGAGAGTGTTGTGGCAGCATATTTGGCTAGCCATGATTATTTCTTCTCTGCGAGGCTTCTCTTCTCTTCTAATTGCCACTTCACCCTTTAAATCACCTGCAGAAATTAATGTCACTGCATAGTTAGATTTTGAGAATTTCAGGGAATCAAAAAGATTGGCTGCTTAAAAGAAAGATGGTAGTTACGGACATACATGTCTCTTCAAAGTAAATTGAAGACAAACATTTTTTATTTCAACATTCATGAATGTCAAGTGTTCTTTGCAAATATTTTTTTCAGGAATAGAAAGGAGCAATAAAAAGCAAAACATGCAGGCGAGGAGAGCAATTACCTAACCTAAAGCCTATAGAAGGCGTTGCTTCCCTTTGTCGGTAACCGCAAACCCAGAACAGCACTTCCCTCCTCCAAAACCATTTGTACATTAGTCCATTCCCTCACTGCAATCCGTGAATAGGAATAAGACATTGTTACCCAAAAATGCAATTATCAGTCAGAGAAAATGTTATTGCTCTAAGATCTGACTTACTAATTTAAATGAAGTAAACCAATATGAAACATTTTAACTGGAATCACAATTTTAGTAGCTCTAAGTATTCTCCAGTTAAACACCAGCAAGCTTAAGGTGAAGTTATATACACAGCAACCTTGTTTCAGTTTACGATCTCAGACTTAAGATTTCATCTCTTTGCTTATTGGTCATCAGTACTAGCAGAGCATTCTACAAATAATTTAGGTAATGATTTTTGCTAAGAAGTAATTGTGCTAGTAGTCGCATACAGCATTAGCTAGTATCCTGCTATCAGATGCAAATACACATACTAATCCTTTGGCCAACGAGTAGCTTTCACATGCCCTTACCTTGGCGCTAGAAAAGCTAGCCACACGCATCGGCGCTCCCTAGGTCTGAAACCAAATCGATTTGGAGGACATCAGTAAACAAATCGGAGAGAGATATGGAGAGAGAGAGAGCTTTACCCATATGACGAATCAAGAGTTCGACGGCTCCATATGTCCCATTTCTGAATCTTACGGAAGGGAGGCAGATCTCACCTGCGCACAGCACTCGACGAAGCGGCCGGCGGCCAGGGCCGCCGTTGTACAGAGGGACCGCCCCATAGGACGCAGATGCCTGGCACGCGTGCTTGTGTCTAGCGGCCGTTGCCCACGCGCGAGCGGCCGGCGCCCACGGGGTATGCGGCTGCGGCGGCGCCCAGGGACCATGCGCCAGCGCCTCACATGGCCAGTGGCCGTGGCCCCGAGTCGGCGCGTAGAGCAGTCGGGTTGGCGCAGACCATGAGGATGGAGCGCGACGCAAGCTCGTTGCAGCGGCGGACGCGGTCGGGCCTCGAGCCGCGGTGCTCCAGCGCGTGAAGGGCGGCGGCTCGGACCGAGAGAAGAAAGTGAGTGAAGGGATTAGGTCTGAAGATGGCAACGAGTAAAATCCGCGCGGATATTAATTTTATAAACCCGTACCCGCGTGCTAAAATCCGTGCCCGTGCCCGCGCCCGCAACCCGCAACGGGTAGAAAATGATACCCGTACCCGCTATCCGCGGATACCCGCATACCCGCGGGTACGCCCGCATACCCGCAAGTTTTAGAGAATCAAGCACACAAGCACATTTTAATAGCATGTAAATATTAATATGCACATCTATATCTCAATATTAATAAATTATAACCTAATAATCAACACGTCAACACCATTTATTTGAGGAAACAAATAAATTTTAGCAAATAATGAACTAGTCTCATACATAATACATCACAAAAGTCATTATTTGCGGGTTTGCGGATTCGGGTATCAATTTTTCAAACCCGTTTGAAGAAATCCGTTGGGTTTAGAGTTGTACCTGCGCCCGTACCCGCGGGCAAAAACTCAAACCCGTATCCGTGCCCGTCGGGTTTGGTATCCGCGGGTACGCGGATATTTCGTACCCGTTGCCATCCCTAATTAGTCGCCCCCTCCGATAGCGCTCTTCGGTTTTATATGAAGCCAGGACAATTCGTGGTCATCCGATCTGATCGGACGACTCACAATGCGCTTGCATTAGGGTTTGCGGGGCAGGTCGGGTTGGGCCGCGCACGCGCTGCAGGGCTATTTGGGCCATGTAGGCTGAAACAGGCCTTGTACATACTTTTTGTACTAAAGTTTTTTATCATTTTATCGCACCATTATGAAGTAACACATAAAAATAATTATCTAATATGCACTAATATATTTTTTAAATATAATAGACAACATATAAGTTGTCGTGTAAAATTTTTGATAATTATATAAGTCATTCACTATTTTCAATGGTTTAAATGATTTTTTGCAAGTTTATTTGAAGTAATACAATTTGAACTACAAGCATCTCAAATAGTATCTATAAAAATACAAAAGTATATTTTAAGGGTCTCTGTTCTATTATAGCTCATATTCTGAAAATGAAAGAAAATTTTAAATGTTTGTTAGGAATAATTCAAACTTCTACTTGCAACTTTAATATAAAATAATGATAATAATATCTCAAACTTCTCAAAAAATTCTAGAAATTGCCATATAATCCTTTTATGGATGTTTAAGCTTGAGATAAAAGTTTCATTTGATTTTGCAAAAATTAAAATATACATTGTTCACAAAATGGATGTATCTCTTATATTGTTTCACACAACTCAACTCAAACTTTGAAATTTAAACATCCTAAAGTCTTTACTTGTTCATATATACCTCAATTTTGGACAAAATCTTACCTTTATTCTCTTATTAGTATTTGTTGATACACATTGCCACTTGTTGTGCGAAAAGTTAGTTTTCTATTTTCAAATATCAAATTAAGATAATCTTGTGAAGTGAATTGTAAAACCATCTATCTTATAGATCCCAATACAGTTTTTACATGTAATAAATGACATTTGCGTTGCCATGTAGGAGTTTTAAGAATTTTTGAACAGATTTGGTATTTTCTACCATTTAAATGAATTTCTGCATGTTTATTGAAAGTAATTACTATTTGAACTACAATTATCTCTAATAATATCTAAAAAATCTAAAAAAATGTTTTAAGCATCTCAGTTCTATTATAGCGCATATTATGAAAATGAAAGAAAATTTTAAATGTTTGATAGGAATAATTCCAACTTCTACTTGCAACCTTAATATAAAATAATGATAATAATATCTAAAAACTTCTAGAAAAATTCTAGAAATTGCTATAGAATCCTGTTACGTATGTTCAATCTTGAAATAAAATTTTGGTACGATTTTCAAAAAGAGAAAGGTGAACAATAAATATGTTTATCAAGTAAATCGAGTTTGTTGCAGATGTTTATATATTTTTGTCACTTAGAATCCGCAAATACATGTGCAGCCCAGTGGTACATGGAGCCGTTGATGAGCAGATGGTCGCAGGTTCGTACCCCCGTTCCTTCTGTTTTTTTAGCTCAGCCAGAAATAAAAAACCGGCAAAAATATGATGCCCGAATGTATTTCGAACCCGCACCCAGCATTATCTAAACAAATACTTTTTACAAATTTTAATTCTGAATTAAAAGAAAAAGACAAACTACACATGTGTTCTTCACGTATGGGCCCGCACAAGTAAATAAATGAGAAAGTAAGCAAATATATAGGCTAATAACAAACTCCAGCACAAATGGACGCGCAGGGCAAAAATATGATGCCCGAATAGGGCTGGAAACGAGCCGAGCCGAGTTGAGCTCGGCTCGGCTCGGCTCGGCTCGGCTCGGCAAGTGAACGTGCCGAGCTCGGCTCGGCTCGCTATTTTTGCGATCCAAAAAATCTGGCTCGGCTCGGCTCGGCTCGCTATTTTTGCGATCCAAAAAATCTGGCTCGGCTCGGCTCGTTTGAGGCTCGCGAGCTGCTCCGAGCCGAGCCGAGCCGTTCCGAGCCCGAGCCGAGCTACGAGCCACGAGCTATTTTTCCAGCCCTATGCCCGAATGTATTTCGAACCCGCACCCAGCATTATCTAAACAAATACTTTTTACAAATTTTAATTCCGAATTAAAAGAAAAAGACAAACTACACATGTGTTCTGCACGTATGGGCCCACACAAGTAAATAAATGAGAAAGTAAGCAAATATATAGGCTAATAACAAACTCCAGCACAAATGGACGCGCAGCATGGTGGAAGGGCGCTTGATTCTTACCTAGAAGACCCTGGTTCGATTCTTCTTCCCTCCTTTCAGTGTGTTTTTTCCCCTCCGCTGGTGCTTTTTTCAGTTGGTCCTCCTCCTCTTGCTGCTGCAGCGTGCAGCTGGGCTTGGTGCAGGACTGCAGGAGAACGGGGTGGCGCAAGACAGCATGGAGGAGAGAGAGGAGGCCCGAAGAAAATGTGTTTTCCTGCTAATTAAACACATACAAATGCCTAGCGCAGTGGTTGGATTGCTTTGTCGTAGACAGAGGTAATGAGTTTGATTACTATGTGCGCCAAGGTTTTTTTTTATCCTATTTTTTCTGCTGTGGACCGAGTAAAGAAAGGCCGGAGTTGGGCCTAGGCTGCGGTGGCACAAGAATGATGAGAATAAATGGGCCTTTAGCAAAATAAAAAGGATGATAGAAAAATGATGATTTGAGTGGGCAAAATAATAAGGATGAAAGAAAAATGATGATTTGAGTGGGCTAAAAATGGATGCATATATGAATTTAGTCTTACGCTAATTCGTGTGTTCATGTTAAACTATAACGTATTTTCTTTATCACCATTATGGTTTGAGCACCATATCAAATTCGTGATGATTTCTATTTTCATTCTATGACGTTTTCAGAGGTTTGTCATGGAAACTAAGCCCAAATTAGAGCCCATATGGGCTTTTTACAAATCTGTGACGAAAATTCATAAATCGTCATAGATCCTGCCTGTTTATGACGATGTTCATAAACGTCACAAAAAATTCGTCATGGATCAATGGATTTCTTGTAGTGGATGGCTCCAGTGGCGGGGCTTCCAGTGGTGGTGGTGGTGGTGGCGGTGGCGGTGGCGGTCTGTTGGTGGCGGGGGCATGCGGCGGTCGGCAGGTAGCGGCGGCGGGGTGCGGCCAGCGGTGAAAAAGTGGTGGTCGGGCCAGCATGGATCTTTTTATTTACTGTTCATTTATTTTGTCGTGTGTCGGAAAATGCACACGGCAAAACAACTTTGCCATGTGCCGTGAGCGCTTTGCCGGCCGACGTATGCCGTGTGCGCGTTGCCGTGTGCAATATGGGCTTTGCCATGTGTCCCAGACACACGGCAAACTACCCGATTCCGGTAGTGCGTTTCGGCAGCAGAATATCCCATTCATTCCATGGCGTGGCACGGCAATGGCTCTCCATCTCCATGCCAGTGGGGCATCTGGACTTCTGGAAGACCCAGCCGGAAAGCTAAGATGGTGGACCACACCACTTGTTGGACTCATGGATCAATGTTACTAGAAGGAGAGAAAGTGCACGAGCTAGCACAGCCTGGTGCAGGTGCAAGCAAGCAATTGAAGGACCAATGCCTCGGCACTTTCTTGACAAGAGGAGAGAGAGAACGGAGAATTTCCAACGCCAAGTTGATCGAACTGTTCGCCGTCTCGTTCAACCTACCGTTCCCTCAGACGACGTCCGCGACCGCCGAGAACGATGATCCATGCAAATTCATTTCAAAGACAGGTACTCTTGAGTCTTTTCCATCGATCCAGAGATTGCTTAACGCGGCCGTCGAGTTGACGGAGACTAGCCGGGTGAGCTATCTGCGTGTGGTTTCGGGCCAGATAAACCTTTCATCATAAGCAGCCAGCAGGAACACAGACAAGGCCCGCCGCCACACTTGCTGGCGCCTCACTAGTTCATCTGAGCGGCATGTCCTGAATCATGTAGAGTCAAAGTCAAACTGCATGCTTATGAAAGTGATTCGTTTCAATTTTTCTGAATACCTGCAAGTGTGGTTCTTTCATGGATTTTCAAGTTTCCACCGAGAATGTGGTTTCCACGGAATATTTTCCCATGCTGTTAACAGAAGAGGACATTGCATATAAGCGACACTTCAAATGCAGAGATTTTTTTTGTAATTTTCTTGTGACTACACTCAGAGCGCTCTCACGTTAGATCTACATGGAGAGTCTGGGCCCATGCAAATTAATACGAGCTGCCGCGGTCCGGGTACCCCTCCATCTTATCGCTTAATCTACCCGCAGGTATTTTTCGCGTCGTTCCGCCCCGCGCCTCCTCCTGGAGCATGTTTCGGCCCGCTGTCCACCTCCACGACCGCCTTGCTCCAACTCCTCCCCCTCCCCTTCCCATCCCCCTCCTCTACTTCATGCCCCCATGCTTCTCTGCCTCCTCCGTTGTCCCTTTTAGCTCCAGTGGTGCTGCCACTGCCGGATCCGCCACCACTCCTATGCATCTGTCGCTGGCCATGTCCAACCGGCCTCTTCCACCACTCGGCCGACGACGCCATCGCCACCGGTCTCGCTGCCCTCAACCCACCATAACTACCGATCTGGCGGCGGTCTCCCCGTCCATCCCATTAAACCCACCGCTATAGAATACTCCTGTTGGCAGCCAAAATTGGCACTGCCGAAGGCCGATCGGTCAGACCGATCTGGTCCTGTGTAATCCGAATCAGGTTAGATCTGAGTTGTAAAGTCTGTTTGTAACCCGATTTGGAAGGGGTACGTCATCCCCGGCCTATAAATATAAAGGCCACGGCCGATTGAGGTCTTTCTACCCAATCGAATCAATCAATTTACACTTTTCCTATTTTCCCCCTAATCCTAGTTTTTCGGCCGCACCGAATTTCTTCGCGGGACAGACACCCCCGCAGGGCTCAGTTCGGTCGTCCAGGGCCGAACCGGTCAGATCGGTCGCCCCGACCGGTGCCCCGGCGGGCGGACCGGTCAGACCGGTGCCATGGTGCTCGGTTCTGCGTCACAGTCATAAGTTGCGCCCCTTCCTACTTCGGCTGATTATAGCCTGGAGCAAGAGTTGACGGATTTTGTGCCGCCGTATACGACGAAGTCATACTGTGAACCCTCTTTTCCTCCACCGTTGCCCAAGGATGTTTGGGATGATTGGCTTAGGGCCAATCCGCAATATGCCGCACAAACGATGTCCACTACAAATCCTGCGACACATCGTTTCGGCCAAACATCTACCGGTAACTATAAGACCGATCTTGCTAGGATGAAGGAAGATCTGGCCGACATGTTTAAAGATAAACTTGGTTTTGTTGCGAGTAGGAGTCGGCTATATCGTAGGTCATACGTTGATGCTTTTGATTTGATTCCTTACCCCACTGGTTGGCATGTTCCCGATTTTGTCAAGTTTAGCGGTGATGATAACCGATCCACTTGGGAGCATATTAGCCAATATATTGCTCAACTTGGAGAAGTCGGTTCTAGCAAGTCTTTGCGCGTTCGCATGTTTTCTTTGTCTTTGACTGGAACGGCTTTCCCTTGGTTTTCGTCGTTAGCCCCTAATTCGATTCGTTCTTGGGATGAATTAGAGCAAAAGTTTCATGATCACTTTTATAGCGGGGATAACAAAACTAAGTTGACGGATTTGACATCGGTTAGGCAGGGTAGAGATGAATCTATCCATGAGTACTTTCAAAAGTTTGAAGATATTAAGAACCGATGCTTTAATTTGTCACTTTCTGAAAAGGATTTGGTCGACTTGGCTCTTGCGGGTTTACGTTCTAGTTATAGAGAAAAACTTGATGGTTCGAGTTTTTATTCTATAAATCAGCTTCAGGCTAAAGCTTTGAGTCAAGAAATAAAGTTTAAAAAAGAAAAGGATACCTACAAATCCCATCGTTCAAATACACATATCATTGAATATGATTCTGATTCATCGGAAGGTGAGGATAAAGAGGTATATGCAGCTGAGTTTGTTTGGCCCGCCTCGGCCAAACCATCTACTTGTACATCTCTCAAGCCGACTCAAAAGAATCGGCAAGAGGAGATGAAGTTTACTTTCGATGTGTCCAAGTGTGATCGTATTTTTGATGAGTTATTACGACTTGGGCATTTGAAAATTACTCATGTTATACCACCGCTTGAGGAGGTAAAGCGGCGTGCTTATTGCAAATTTCATAATTCTTCATCTCATGCAACTAATGATAATAATGTGTTTCGTCGACAGGTACAATCGGCCATAAATGAAGGATGATTGGCCTTTCCGGAGATGAAGATAGATAAAGCTCTATTCCCGGTTCATACCATTGATCTCAACAATGCAAAGGTGCTGATTCGGCCGGATCAAGCCGAAGGGACAAAAGGCAAGAACGTGATCATTGGTGATGATAGGCCGTTGACTGTTGATAATAAGATTCTGGCCAAGGAGGTGATTCAGGAGAAGACTCCTGATGGGAAGAAGAATCTGAGAATCATACTTAATACTCGCATGCTCGGGGGGCAGGCGGATTCTTCTTCAGGCGACCGGTTTGCTGCTCAGCCGAGACCGGTCAGACCAGTTTCTCCGACCGGTCAGACCGGTCTTGGTGGCCGGTCAGACCGCCCTAGTGGTTAGCCCCGGACATTCAAGTCTAAGCATCCGGAAGTGGGTACATGGAAGACTAATCAGCCAAAGGTGCAGGGCAAGCTTGCAAATCAGAAGCCTACCTTTAGTCAATTGTTGAACAAGTACTCAAAGGCCGTTCGAAAAGATCGGCCCCTAAAAAAAAGACCAAGGTCACCTCCGCATCAAGGTGCACCTTCATCTCCTAGTGGAGAATCAAGCAAACGCAGGGGTAATGTAGTTACCTTGTTTCCTCCTTAGCAGATACAGCCGATGTATGCTACTATGCCATAGGATCCACCGGCGTTGGATTCTCAGTTCCCTGCATGGGAGAATGAGGGATTTTGGATGCAATGCTATCTAATGCCATATCCACCACACTTTCAGGGGGAGGGAAGCTCCAGAGGACCTGTGTTTGACAGGTTGAAGCAGCCGGTTCATGACCGATTGGGACAGCACCGATCTGGTCATGGGCAGAACCCCGGACCGGTCATACCGGTCTACCCTGACCGGTCAGACTGGTCTCAGCAGAGGCCGGCCCAAGTTCGTCCAGTTCGCCAAGAATATTGTGTCAAAGAGAAGAAGGACGAACCAGTATCAATGCAAGTTGATTTTGAGAAGGCTCCAACTGCTAAGGTTGTGCAAGTTGAAGATGGGAAAGGAAAATCTCAAGATGCACAAGAGGGACCGGTGATCGTTGAGAAACCGGTCAATGTTTCTCAGAAACTTGTGTTGGCCAATGATCATGAGGCCAGCAGTAGCAACCTCAAGGACAAAGACAAGGAGAAATACTTCCAGCCTAGGTGGTGCCCACCGGTGTTGACACACACTCAGAAGAGGAGGTTGCAGCGTCTTCGCCACCCCAAGAACAGAAGGAAAAAGAGGTGGAGAAGTTGAGGGATGAACAGTTCGACAAGTACAGACCGAGGATCCCTCAAGGCAAGGTGTGGCAGGTCAAGGCAGCTGACCAGCCTACAGGACCGGTTGGACCGCTCCAGCCGACTGGTCTGACCGGTGTCCCGGACCGGTATGACCGCTCAGAGCAACCGGTCAGACCGGTCGACCCTGAGCCTGAGCAGAAGGCCGAAGAGATTGTTTCCACTTCGACTCCTGGCGCATCAGAGGTTCTAGCAGCTCCTTCTATAGCAGAGGATGAGGAGTTGCTGGATTATGAGGCTTCTCCGGAACGCACAAACATGGAGATCAATGTTGTGTGTTTTTCTGATGACTACTGGGCGATTCCGAAGGAGGAGGCTGGATATCTGGACTTTGGGCCGCACGAAGCTATTTTTCAGAAGCCCAAAGATTCGGATAATCACTTGAAGGCTCTCTACATGAGGGGGCACATCAACGGGAAGCCAATTTCTCGTATGCTTGTGGATAGTGGGGCAATTATGAACTTGATGCCCTATTCACTTTACAAGAAGCTCAGCAGGACAGACGAAGAGCTCATCAAGACGAACATGACGGTCAGCGGCATTGGAGGATATGATCCCATTGGTGCCAAGGGGGTTGCTTCGATGGAGTTGACCGTTGGAAGCAAGACGGTTGCAACGACGTTCTTCGTCTCCGAGGTGCAAGATAACTTTAACCTCATACTTGGACGTGATTGGATTCATGCCAACCAATGTGTACCATCTTCCTTGCATCAATTTCTTATTCAGTGGATCGGCGATGAAGTCGAGGTTGTGCATGGTGATACCTCCTCTTTCATTGGTGCCGCCGATTCCGAACTCATTGGTGCACATGATCACATCAAGTGTTTATCGGGTCTAGACTTGACCGATTATGACTTGATCAGTTGCACCAAGGAGGGTTTTGTGTCTGCAGTCCTAAAGCCGATGGAGAATTGGCTACATCTACTTCTATGATGCAGCAGGGCGTCAAGACAGAGCCGACTGGTCAGACCGCTTCCTTTGACCGGTCAGACCGGCCGAGGCCGACCGGTCAGATCGGTGCATCAGGCCGGTCAGACCGGCCCAGCGCAGAGTGGCTGCAGCAGTGCATCGAGCACTATCGGGACAAGGCGAACAATATGTGTGAGGTTATTGAAGACTTGGGTGACTTAGATAAGTTAGGCCAAGGTTTTATGTCGGCTGATACTTTGGAAAAGGTAGATATTGGAGATGGTTATATTCCTAGGCCGATTTTTGTAAATGCAAACTTATCGGATGATTGTAAAGCCGATTTAATAAAGTTATTGAAAGAATATGTCGATTGTTATGCATGGGAATACTTTGAGATGCCTGGTTTGAGTCGTGATTTGGTTGAGCATCGGCTGCCGATTAAGGCCGGTTTTAGACCTTATAAACAACCTTCTATGCATTTTAATCCTATTATGTATGACCGAATAAAAGAAGAAATTAATCATTTGTTAGATGCTAGATTTATTCGGTCTTGTCGTTATGCGGAGTGGATCTCTAATATTGTGCCCGTTGAAAAGAAAGATTTGGGCAAGATTAGAGTATGCATTGATTTTAGAGATCTCAATAAAGCTACTCCTAAAGATGAATATCCTATGCCTATAGCCGATATGTTGATCAATGAGGCTTCTGGACATCGTGTTATCAGTTTTCTTGATGGTAATGCGGGTTATAATTAAATCTTTATGGCCGAAGAAGATACGTCTAAAACGACCTTTAGATGTCTTGGTTTCGTTGGTTTGTTTGAGTAGGTTGTCATGACTTTTGATTTAAAGAATGCTGGTGCTATTTATTAAAGGGCTGTGAATTTGATCTTCCATGATTTGATTGGCATTATATTGGAAGTTTATATTGATGATATTGTGATTAAATCAGCCGACTTGAGTCATCATTTGGCTGATTTAAGACTTACTCTTGAGAGGATGCATCAGTATAGATTGAAGATGAACCCGCTCAAGTGTGCTTTTGGTGTATCGGCTGGAAAGTTCTTGGGTTTCATTATTCATGAGAAGGGCATAGAGATTGATCCAAAAAGAATCAAAGCCATGAAGAAAGTAGAGGCTCCTGTTTGCAAGAAAGACTTGCATAAGTTTCTGGGCAAGGTGAATTACTTGAGAAGATTTATATCTAATTTGTCCGGAAAGATAGATGTTTTTACTCCTATACTTCGGTTGAAAAATGAAGCTGAATTTACTTGGGGGGCAGAACAGCAAGAGGCTTTTGAGAAGATAAAAAATATTTTTCTTCACCACCGGTTCTCAAGGCGCATAAGAGAGGTATTCCTTTTAGGCTTTATGTGGCTGCGGAGGACAAGGTTATTGGTGCTGTTTTGACTCAAGAAACCGAAGGGAAGGAGTATGTCATTACATATGTTGGCCGATGACTTATTGATGTGGAAATGAGGTATACATTTATTGAGAAATTATGCTTATCATTATATTATGCTTGTAACAAGTTGAGGCATTATCTTTTATCGAGTACTTGCATAGTTACTTGTCAAGCCGATGTTATTAAGCATATGCTACAAAAGCCGATTTTAAGTGGTAGAATCGGAAAGTGGGCTTATGCACTTGTTGAATATGATTTGGCCTATGAGTCTTTGAGACCTGTTAGAGGTCAAATTGTAGCAGATTTCATTATTGAACATCGGATTAATGATGAGCATGATTTGGAAGTCGGCTATGTTACTTGCACACCATGGAAGTTGTTCTTTGATGGATCGGCTTGTGATGATGGACAAGGGATTGGTGCCGTTCTAATTTTTCCGAATGGTACTATTTTTGAGTTCTCAAACCAGTTGGATGAAGAGCGCTTGAATAACCAAGTTGAGTACGAAGCACTTCTCTTTGGCTTGAAATTTTTGGAATCAATGGGCGTTAAACATGTGGAAGCATATGGTGATTCACTTCTGGTGGTACAGCAAGTATCCAAGGTATACCAATGCTATAATGGATCTTGAAATGCATATCTTGATAGATGCCTTGATATTATCTCTTGCTTTGATGAATTTGTAATCCGACATATTCCAAGAGATAGTAATAAGAAGGCAAATGCTCTGGCTCAGCAAGCATCTGGCTATGATGTTAGTAAAAAATATTTTAATATGAGAAAGCCAATGCGAGCAACAGCCGAGTTACTGGTTCTGGACGAACCGGTCAGACCGGATGCCCCGACCGGTCTGACCGGTCAGACTGCTGAAAACAGTGAGTCGGCCGTTGTTTCCAAATCCAAAGGGAAGGTCGAGGTTGCTGACTAGAGGATGCCTATTGTGACATATTTAAAGGACACTGGCCATGGTGTGGAGAGGAATATTTGGCGTTTGACATTTAAATATATTTTGATCGATGATGTGCTTTATCGTTGAACCGCCGAAGATGTGCTTCTCAAGTGCTTAGATTCTGATCAGGCCCGTGTTGCTATGGGAGAAGTTCATGAAGGCATCTGTCGTACACATCAATTGGCTCCTAAAATGAAGTGGTTGCTTAGGAGAGCCGGTTTCTATTGGCCAACAATGATGGCAGATTGTTTCAGATATTATAAAGGGTGTGAGAAATGTTAGCGATTTGGTAATGTTCAGTTAGTGCCTGCTGCGTTATTACATCCTATTACAAAGCCATGGCCGTTCAGAGGTTGGGGGTTGGATTTCATTGGTCAGATTAATCCCCCTTCTTCAAAGGGACATCGTTTCGTGTTGGTTGCTACGGATTACTTTACTAAGTGGACCGAAGCAGTTCCTTTGAAGAATATGACACATCGGGAGGTAATTGAGTTTATTACAGAGCATATTATTCATAGATTCGGTATTCCTCAAATTTTGACAACGGATCAAGGTTCATCTTTTATTTCAAAGGAGGTATGTGATTTTACCGAATCTTACAAAATTAAGATACTCAATTCATCTCCATACTATGCTCAGGCCAATGGTTAGGCCGAGTTTAGTAATAAGATCTTGATAAAGCTCATCAAGAAAAAGATAGAAGAAAATCCCAGAAGGTGGCATGAGGTATTATCTGAAGTTTTGTGGGCTCATCGTATATCTAGACATGGTGCTACTAAGGTTACTTCTTTTGAGCTTGTATATGGTCATGATGTCGTTTTACCTGTTGAGGTGAATCTGGACGCTTATAGTTTGGCTAAACAAAATGATCTTTCCGCTGTTGGTTATTATGACTTGATGATGGACAATGTTGATGAAGTAAGCGACAAGCGGTTGCAAGCTTTGAAGGAAATTGAGAAGGACAAGCTTCGGGTGGCTAGAGCTTACAACAAGAAGGTAAGAACAAAAACTTTTCAGGTTGGTGAGCTGGTTTGAAAGACAATATTGCTTCTTGGGACAAAGAGCAATAAGTTCGGCAAGTGGTCGCCAAGTTGGAAGGGACCGTACAAGATTGTCAAAGTTGTCTTCGTGAATTTTTATATGGTGGAGATGATGCAAGGAGAGCGTCTTCTAAGGGCTCTTAATGGAAGATACTTAAAGAAATACTATCCCAGCGTGTGGCAAGACACTTGAAGATGAAGACAGCCGGTATAGAGTATCACCCTTAGCATTAGTTTTAGTATTGTATATTCTGCGTAAATCTATGTAACTAGGCTAGCTTCTGGTACTTGCTTTTTAGTTTGCAAAGCTCACTAAAAAGCAGGGGGGGCATATGTTGGCAGCCAAAATTGGCACTGCCGAAGGCCGACCGTTCTGATCGGTCTGGTCCTGTGTAATCCGAATCAAGTTAGATCTGAGTTATAGAGTCCGTTTGTAACCCGATTTGGAAGGGGTATGTCCTCCCCGGCCTATAAATATTAAGGCCACGGCCGATTGAGGTCTTTCTACCCAATCGAATCAATCAATTTACACTTTTCCTATTTTTCTCCAAATCCTAGCTTTTCCAACCTCGTGCTGTTCTTTGCTCGTCTCGGCGGCGTTCAAGGACGTCTTGAGTGGCCTGCCGACCTCAAGACAACCCTAGATCTTCGAGCTCCGACGGGGTCCCTCCCGAGCTTGAGGTTCTAGGTCTTCGTGGAGCTCTCTGCGCTCAACCGATCTGACTGGTTGGCGCGACCGGTCTGACCGGTCACCGGGGTCTTCGTCTGGTTGCGATCGTTGCGATCCTGCGCGTTCTAGCGCTTGTGTGTTGGCCAATTCTGTGTCAACAACTCCAAACTCAAAAACCGTAACCCGAATTGCTCCTTTGCCGCCGTTGGTCTCACCCCCCCCCCCGGCCGGCGGCGACCCCGCCCCGACCTCTCCGCCCACCTTCCCTCAAAGTTATATTAGAAAAGATCGCCTGAGTTACTTCCTTCGATTTGTAACCTTTTTTACCTTGGTTGTTACTTTCTGTTGTTGTAATGGATGTGATGAAGGAATTGACATTGACAGGAGGGGCTTTCGATTTAAATCTAAATCGAGAGACCTCCCTATGTAGAATAGGATTTTCTGAATACCTGCAAGTATGGTTCTTTTATGGACTTCCAAGTTTCCACCGAAAATGTGGTTTCTACCAAATATTTTCCGATGCTGTTAACAGAAGAGGACATTGTTGCATATAAGCGACATTTCAAATGGAGTGACTTTTTTTGTGGCGAGCTTAGTTGCTGACCTTGCTCTTGTGTTCCTTCCCATGACTGTAGAAACAGCAGGTTCCTGCCTGCTTCTCCGATCTCTGACCTCGCCTTGGGTGGGCGACCTTGTTGGGGCCAGCAGTAAACCGCACGTCGTGCATCTAGCTGGATGACTGGATGTGAATATGTGATCGATGTTTCGCAGATTCCGCGGTTCAGAGGATTTCAGGCGAGAGGTGGGACTACCGTTCCCTGACGAGACTGAACAGCGACCCACATAATTCAGTGGATGATGGCGGTTGCTTTGCATGATCACGCCGTTGATTTGCAGAATTTTTAGATTGGACAGGCAATCATGTTATCCTTTGATGTAATGAATTTATTCCTTCTGAGTGTTGTGAAATGAATTTGCCTGAATGTAAGAATAGGATGTGAGGATAATGACGCCTTTTTTTTCTGGGTTCTTCTTCAGTTCTTTGTCATTTTCAGTCCATCTGTCCCCTAGGCGCTTGGAATAACGTGTGCATCATTCAAACTTTTTTTTTTCAGACCATGAAAATTCTTCACTCTCTCACGGTCGTAGGGAACAGATTTTGGAAAATTATACACCAGAAATATATAAAAAATCAACGAACCGTTTTTACACTAAAATTATGTACAGGGTTTGCAGACCATACTAGTTCTTGTTGTATGCTCTTCCTACAACATCTTAGTCTAACAAACGAATGATTTCTAGAAAGAACAAAAAAAAAGGAAAATCGAGACCACCTCTGCTTCACTCGGCATCTTCTTGGATGATGCTCAGCGCCCGCTTCAGCCGCGACGTCGCCGCCGCCGCGGCGAGCTTCTTCTCGTCCCTCATCGCGGGGTTCAGCGACACACCGAACTCCCCCAGCGTCTGCTGGTTAAGCTTCTCGTTGAAAAACACGTCCTCGCCGTCGCCGCCGTGTGCCATCTCCTCGCGCACCGGCATGACGCGCACGGCCTTCTTCTTGCCACGGGCACGGCGCCGTCCGTGACTCCGCCGCTTGGTGCTGGACGCCAGCGCCGTGCTCGCGCGCACGGCTAGCGCGGCCATGTCGGCCGTCGACAGGGGCTTCTCGAGCATGGCCGCCGGGAGCACGAAGTATATCTGCCCCGGCCGGAGCAGGTCGGCGGGGGCCAGCGCCGGCGGGTGTTCGTTGAAGTAGAGCGCGTCGGAGTTGCACACGAAGAGCGATTGCGCCGCGTCGCCGGTGTGGCCGAGCACGTCGGAGACGCGGGAAGAGGAGGAGGCCGGGAGCTCCTTCAGCGAGCCGTCGGCGGCGATGACCCTGGCCGGCGCCGGCGAGGCCTGCTGGTGCACCTGCCGCGAGAGGCTGCCTCGGTGGATGCAAGAAAGCTTCAATCCCATGGAATCTTGAAGGTTTTCAGGCTTTGTTTAGTGCTTTAGAATTTGGATGAGGTGGTTAAAGGATGGGTTTTGGTTGTATATAAAGGCGAAGACGACGGAGATGAGGGGAGAAAAACAACGGTAGTCAAGTTTTTTTTTTCCATTTCAACCCTAAATTCTTGTTCAATTCGGCAGATGCACCTGCAGTGCTTGGTGAGTCGATTCCTTGCCAATGTTTTCAAATCCTATTACCAGAGCTATTAGTCTACTGTTAGTATACTGATAAGATGATTAGTCACGGTCGGTCAGCTCGATTAGTCGAGGTCAGTGGGTTCTAGTTGTAGTCTACTCGTCCTGTATATTTCAGGACCAATACTATATATATATATATATATATATATATATATATATATATATATATATATATATATATATATATAAAAGACCCATATATACTATATAGTATGTTGTTTAAAGCAAATATCAAGATAATAATGTTGATGGTTAGATACTTGGATGGTCACTAACTTTGTAATTTGTGATTTAGACTAAAAGAGCATTAGACTAGAGCTAAAACAACAGTAAGATGATAGAGGAGATACGCTGAACGTTAGGAAAACATTGCTGCAGAATCCAAATTCCAAAGTATCCAAACACAAGAAATCCAGGTTGGCAAGTTGTTGCTGCTATTATATAGTATATACTAGCACATTCCTAGGGCATAATCGGCACATTCCTAGGGCACAAGAAATCCACTATATATTAATATATTATAATAATATACTAGCTATTATATATGTGCAAACTCGAAATATAAAATGATGTTCCTTTATTTGTGCAAAATTGCACATTCCTAGGGCTACGAGTAGAAGATTCATGTCGTGTTTGGTTTGGGCTGAAAAAATTTCGCAATTTTTTTTACACCTTTGACCACTAATTTAGAGTATTAAATAAAGTATAATTACAAAACCACCTGCAGACCCCACGTGTAAATCGCGAGACAAATCTAATGAGGCATTTGACCGTGTGATTAGTGAATGATTACTATATTACTGTAGCAAATCATCAATTAATTACTGTCATTAGATTCGTCGCGAAAAGTTACACTCATCCCTAAAAAAATTTTACAAATAGATTTTATTTAGTACTTCATGCAAAATTTCGTTTTTTTGTGTAAAGTTGATGGGACTCTTAACAAAACACGGCCACAGCTAGAGTCCAGGAGAGGAAGCTATGGTGTGGGCAGTGACGCAACAAATGTCGCTGTCCAAATATTCGCCACATGCATGATTCCGCTGTGCGTCCGGCCGGCCGCTTTCCTCACCGTTTCCCCGCCGGGGATGCGACCGCGCGGCATCAGCGCATACGCACGGTTGCCTTGCATCCAAGGCGACGGCGACGGCCACCACTGCACTCCACGGACTTTTCAGCGCGCGTTACCTGCCCGCCGGGGTAATCGGCCGGAGGCGCCGTCGACGTCGAGCGCCGCCATCGATCCCCAGGACTCGATCAGCGCTCAGGAGTATGCATGTTGCTTCTTGCCTGCAGCTACCCCTACACTACTACAGAACAGATCTTTGTTCCAGGTCTTTTATTCCGGCTGCTTTTGGGTCCGGGACAATAGGTGGCTTTAGTCCCAGGTCTAACGGCTAGCGGGGCCAGCGGGGGACAGGCGGAACAAAAAGGAGATCTTTTATCCCGGTTAGTGGCTCCAACCGGGACAAAAGGCCCGTGCAGCCTTTTGTCCCGGTTAGAGCCACCAACCGGGATAAAATGTGGCCCCTTTATCCCCTTCCCTCTCCCTGCCCGAGCCATTCAGCTCACTTGTTCTTACTGTTCTTGGTTAGGGAGAGGGGAGTTCTTGCTCATTTCTTCACCACATTTGTGAAGATCTTTGATTCTCCCGTTCATCCATCGGCGCTAAAGGTTTGGGGTTTGTTTTTCTATTCTTCCATTGCTTGTGTAGCTCATTTCATATTTTAGAAATAGAGAAAATGTGTAGCTCATTTCTTGGACATTTAGATTGCATATATAGGTGTGATTTTCTTTTAGATTTAGATGAGTATGTGGATAGTAGAAATTTTTAGAATGAGTGTAGACACTTCATGTGATTTACTTGTATATATGACCATATTGTGGATAGTTGATTTTTGTATTAATGAATAAATTAATGAAATAAGTATATTAGAATTTTTTGTATTATGAATGGATTATTTTGACACTCTAGTGATGTATTCGTTCATGCTCACACTGAAATCATCTAGAAGCTTAAAAAATCTTTATTTCGAAACAAGTATACGTCGTTAATCTCCATTCAACGGTGATGGCACTACATTTCGGGGATACACGATGCGTTATAAAGACGTCACCAATGGGCTGGTCGCAACACCAGCACTTGCGGTTAATACGAACACAGAATTTGGCACAGTCAGCGTGGTTGTTGTTGCACTGAGAGCATATCAACGAGCATGTTGTTTGTGCCATGTGCTGTGTTCCTATCAACCGTAAATGTTGGTGTTGCAACTGGCCTATTGGTGACGTACTTGTACAGCACCGTGTCCCCCCGAAAGGCAGTGTCATCACCGCAGGGTCAAGGTTACCGACATATACATTTTCTGAAATAATTTTTTTTCTTCTAGAGGGTTTCTGCATATTGAAAAGAGTGTTCTCCTAGAACTGAAGGGTGTCAAAATAATTTGGAGTTATAAAGATTTCTTACAATTAATTAGAGATTTCATCTTTTTTATATGTTTTCATTGTTATTTGCAAGAGTAATTAATCTGATCATTGTAATTGTAATAGTAAATAATATTTATATTGTAATTGTAAGAATTTATAATTTTGTGAAAAATAAAAGTGTTTTCTAGTAAAATATGGCTTCAGCAGCTGGAGGGAGTGGCGCCGGTGGGGGTGATCGTTGTCCTTCTGGAGAGAAGGGCACAACTCCAGTAGGTCGTCGGTGCAAGAAACCTAGTGCTTTTCATAGGGCAGCGCTCCGTTATTTAGAAAAAGAATATAGAGAATGTGTGGCAAGGGACGAGGAACCTCCGTTTGATCTTGATGATTTGTTGCGGCGTTACGGTTCGTCACCACCAAACTCGGAGGTTTTAGCTCCGCCATCTTCTTCTGCGCCAGCAAGAAATCCGTCAGAGCATTCTGCTTTCCCACGCAAAGACAGTTGAAAATCTATGTGTTGTTGTGCGAATTTTTAAGTTGCATGTTGAGTACTCCTTTGTTAAGTTCTGTAATGGAATAAGTACTTCTTTTAATTAATCATGATGCATGATGGATATTGTAGATCTTTTAATTATTCATGTTATGTTACATTTAGTTTAATTTAGGTTTGATATATTTTATTTATTCGATACATGTAAAGAGTTCAAATCGATTTCTTTAAAATACAGATGGACCGGCAATGGATGTACAATGCTGACCGACGTTCGAACGAATTCATTGAAGGTCTGCATTATTTTTTGTCTGTGGCTGAGGCAAACAAGCAGAATGGTTTTATGTGCTGCTCGTGTGTTCATTGCAACAACAATAAGGATTACTCATCTTCAAGAATCCTACATAGCCGCATTTTCGTAAATGGTTTTATGGAGAAGTATGTTTGTTGGACGAAGCACGGAGAACAGGGGGTTACCATGGAAGACAATGAAGAAGAAGATTTTGACGACCATTTTCCCGGGAATGCTGGATTCGGTGCATTCGATGACGATATTCCCATGGAAGAGCCCGAAGTAGATGTAGCAGAAGATGATCCAGCGAATCCTAGCAAGATACTACACTAAGAAGGTAAAGACACACAAGTTGCAATATGAAATGTGGAAGCTTAAAGAGAGGGATGAGAGGAAGCGAATTCTCGACACGAAGATTTATCCCGTGGTTCGAATTGCCACAAAGGCGCCCCTACGTCCACGTTATTGAAGCACTCACGAAGAGTATCGCTTCCCAGCAATCAAGTCTCTTCTGTGAACACAATCACAGTCACCTTGATCCCGATCTTCACTAAGAGAGATTGCCCACGAAGGAGGGGTCTCCGTCCCCCGCACAATGTCGTCGACGCCGCTCCACACCAAGCCGGAGGGTCGTTGACTTGCCGGCGAGCCACCAGTTGCTCCAAGGGGCCGGCGCACCGTAATACAAGTGTGGTTCACTCTAGAACCAGCCACAAGGATCTCAACCTTGCTTGTTCACTCACTCAAGAGCTAATCTAGCACTCAAACTTTACAAAGCTAGTGCTAAAATCTAAGGATATGATCAATGAGCTCTTATATGACTTGGAGGTGTTCTTGGGTGTGTATGAGATGTCTTGGGACTCCAGCAAACTTCAAATGGCCGGGGTGAGGCATATATATAGGCCACCAAATCTTGTAGTCGTTGCTCCAATGGTCAGCAGAAAACAGCATACCATCGGATGAATCGATGCCTCTGTATGGGGCGGCGTCGGTTCATCCGGTCACTCTCAGACCTGAAGTAGCCGTTGAGATACCATCGGATGAATCGATGCCTCTGTATGGCTGAAGACTTGGCTCCTGCGTGCTTGATATCGTCTCTGGAGCATAGTATATCCAATGCACCGATGCCTAGCTTGACGCCGTCAGTTCAACCGGTGACTTGGCTATTTTGACTTGGTCTTCGCTTGATCTCCATTTAGTGATCAAATTTGCACCGATGCCAGGACGTCGGAACTTCCGACAACCATCGGATGCACCGATGCTACATGCATCGGTTCTTCCGGTGCTCCTGTTTTCTGCAGAACTCATCCAATTCAACGTTTCTTTGAGTTCTTTCTTCGTGTATTGCTTTGTATTGCCTTTTTACTTCATCGCTGGGATCTAGAAATGTTCACTTAATAAAACCATTAATCCCATTGATTGCGTTGTCATACGATCACCAAAATCACTTGAAATGGCATAAATGGTGCCATGTTCGTTACAGTTTCACTTTTTTTTATATATATTCAGAGAGATTGCTTAGGGTGCAGAGATCGAGAGGTAGAAGATGTGGGTGGCTCGCGTGGGCTGACTATCAGTAAGGTAGTAGTTACTTACGCCCTCGCATGTGTCTGGCCAGATGAAGCCTTTCTCCCATCAGTACATTTCTACTTGACTTGCCAGTGAGTCGTCCATGGATGAAGTTGTTGAACATGCATTCCATGCACACGAAAGCGTCAAAGAAGCATACATCTGAGTGTCGATCCGGGGACACAATTTACTGCCGATGCCTGATTACTGAAAATAACTGACTTCCATCCTTGACCATGGAAGTTTCGTCTCTGCTTCTCATGCATGTTCATGTTGACGTTTCTGCACTCATTTCTTGCTCGGACCTTGGGAAAAAAGCAAGTAGGAGTAGGATTGGACACGCATGACGTTTCTGCACTCATTTCTCCATCCTTGACCACATGCATGCGAGGTAGGATCGGACACGCATGACGTACGGCATGATCGACAGAGACGACTGACGATGAGATGTGTGTGTGTGCGCGCGCGCGCGTTTGTGTCTTCTCTGATCCGGCACAGTGGATTAGTGGACCTACCACCATGAAACTGCAATGTTGAAGAGCTAGCTTGATCTCTGTTCCATTGACTTTTCTAGAAAATTTGTTTTTCAAAGTAGATTGGGCGTGTGTGATGTTTCTTGGATTGGACAAAAGAGCTGATGAACTTTTAATTTATCACTGCTATGTTTGATTAATATATAAGCTAGATGATATATAATACAATTTACCGTGAGAAAATGACATGTTCTGTCCTTTGCTTCTTTAGTTGGTCGATCAAACCATCGATCTTTTCTATAATAGTAACTTCTAAGACAGAAAAATTCCTCATACATGCATGGGAGTAGAGTGTCAAAAGTCGGAAACACAGAAGTACACCAGAATGAATATCCAAACGAACCATTGTTCTTGGATTCTTGTAATTCTGCAACTAATGGTTTTTTTGGATTATTGTAATTTTGCAACTACTGGATTATTCAATTTTTTCTTTCATATCTCAAGAGCCCTCCTTTTTCCTAAATCTATACTGAACCATTATAAGCTTGTAGCTTACAAAATGGTTTCCAAAAAGAAAAAAAAACAAACGAAGAAACTACAGCGCGCTTACTCTCGAATGATGCTCAGCGCTTAAAAAATTTCTCTTCTCCTCTTAATGACACGTTCCTTGGGCACGGTCGCGAAAAAACAGCGCGCTTACTCTCGAATGATGCTCAGCGCGCGCTTCAGCCGCGACCGCTCAACCGCTGCGGCGAGCTTCTCATCGCCCTTCTTCGCCGGGCTCATCAGGGACGCCCCGGCCTGCCCTAACGTCAGCTCGTTGAGCGTCTCGTTAAACAAGTCAACGTCGTTCTCGGCGTACTCTTGCACCGGCATGACGTGCAGCGCCTTCTTGCTCGTGCCGCCGCGCCGCTGCTGTGGCTTGCCGGACGACGCGAGCGCCGCGCTCGCACGCACGGCCAGCGCGGCCATGTCGGCGGCCGACAGCGGCCGGCCGAGCAAGTCCGCGGGGAGCACGAAGTACACCTGCCCTGGCCGGAGCAGGTCGCCGGGGGCCAGCGCCGGCGGGTGCTCGTTGAAGTAGAGCGCGTCGGCGTTGCACACGAAGGACGACGCCACGGGCGTCTGGCCGTCAAGGCCAAGCACGTCGGAGACGGCGGCGAGGGGGGACGACGGCGCTGGAAGCTCCTTCAGTGAGCCGTCGGCGGCGATGACCCTGGCTGGCGCTGGCGAGTCCGGCTGGTGCACCTGCCGGGAGACGCTGCCTCGGTGGAAGCAGGAAAGCCTCTGACCCATATGGAATAATTAATCTTGTGTGCAAGTGATGAGAATTTTGTGGCTACTGAAATTTGGATGTGTTGGTTGAAGCATTGGTACGGTGCCGTATATATAGAGGATTAAGGGGAGGATGGAGAACTGGATGGAGACAAGTTGATTTTTCATTTCAATCCCTTTTTGTTGTTGAATTATAGAAGTGTACATGTAGCACTTGATTGCCTTAATTTGCTGTTGGGGCAAATCAGTTGATTTTTCCGTAGCTTGGATAAAGGCTGTTTGTGTGATGAACCCACACATAGCGCATGTACATATGAAACACTATTGTGTAAGTATATGTTTTTCCTCCTCTAGATTGTATGCCATTTTTAGACCTAAAATGACTGTATTTTAAACATTACTTTGTTTTGATCTTTGATTCAAATTTAAGGTTAATTAAATAATGGAAGAGATAAAAATGATACGAAGCTGAATATATATCAATGAGACAAGTTATTCTTACATTTGCTCAGCACCCGATAAAACAATACACAAATAATCTTTAGCAAATGCAATGATCACAAAAGAATTTGTCCTGTCATCGAGAAACAAACTCAAGAAGCAAAATATATAGTTTTTTTTGACGGTCAACCGGGGGGGGGGGGGCGAGGTTCCCCACCTGGATTTTCATTAATTCGTGGCTCTTAAGTAGCCAAGGATACAGAGGTTTGGGGGGTTACAAGGGAGATTGCCTTTTTGTGGTGTATTACATTGGGCACAAGACGCTGCCTCTCCCCCATCAGCCCTGGTTTTGCTACTCTCCCCCAACCTCGCTATGATCATCGATGATGGCGTATGTATGTGTCAGTTCCTTTCTGAAGGCATCGATGCAAAGCACGTCTGCATTTCGACATGGTGGGCTCCCTGGCTGCCCCCCCTTTTTTGTGGCTTCTTGCTCCTTGTTGCCCCTCCCTGATGACTCTACACAAGTTATCGCCAGCAAACTACGCCGCAAGTGTCCCTGCTTTGCCATTCTCCATGATCCTTGGTTGCCTGTCTCATCAAATGCCGGTAACGAGACCATGATCCCCTCTCTTGGATCTCCTCGCGCCTCTTTTGCCGGCCTTCCCTCCACTATCCTCCCCGTGGACGGCGTTGGATGGTGGTACGTGGGCCCGGATGTGCCGTAGGATGTCACCACTGTTGGTGCCAGAATATCAAATGCCGGCCCGGATGTACCGGAGGATGTCACCATTACTTGATGGTGCCAGAATATCAAATGCCGGGTGGTTCCCACCGCTGCTGCCATTCCCCTCTCATAGATGGGTAATGGGCGTTGGCGGGTGTCAATTGGGGCCTGGATGTGCTTTTTAAAGACATGTAATCACGACTGTCGTCTGTCAGTTGACTCGAAGCTTCACAGTCGCCGTGGGAGTGGAGGTCGCCGGAGCTCAGCCGCTGGTGGTGGCGTTGTCTGGTGTACAACTACATGCTTGTCATGGGAGTTCTTGTTTCCTCTGTGTTTTCAGTTTTCGTCAGGCAGCGTGATGTGTGCGCAAAGCTAAGCCTGAAAACATGTATTTGTACTATCAGGCTTTAAGAGCCACATGATCAATGAAAATCAGGTGGGGATTCTCTCCCCCCGTTGACCGATCAAAAAAAAAAACATTGGGCACAAGACACTACACCAGGAAGATACAATATCAGCGTCGGAGGTCGGTAGTCTCCAGGCCCAGAGGCGACTATCTTCGCTGCAGTTGTTTCTGAGCTGTTGTAGTGACGGCGGCGCTTTGTCGAATATGACGCGGTTCCTGTGCTTCCATATGTTCCAACAACACAAAGCAATGAACACCGGGAAGTGGCGTGCAGGGACGTTCTCTGGGCGACGAAGCTCTGGCAGCTGTTGGATGTGGCTTGGGGGATGCACCATCCCGACTGATCTCCCTAGGTAGTCTGCGATCGGGCAGTGAAAGATGAGGTGTTCTGCTGTCTCTACCACGGCGTGGCACAACTCACAGGTGGCATCGGAGATGATGTTCTTCTTGAGGAGGTTACTGCGGGTCTGCACTCTGTCCTGGACCAGTAGCCACATGAAGAACTTAACTCGTGGGGGGAGGGGGGCACGGTTATCCCACACAAAAGCTTGCAAATGCCTTCTGCGGAGTGCTGGCGGCCACAAGGGCTTTGTAGAGCAGGGATGTGCATAGCCGGCCGTCAGCGTCTTGGAAGATGCAGTTGCGTTTGTCATCACCATCAGTCAATTGCACTTCTTGCAGCAACATCAGTAGGTGGGTGCGTTCAGTTTCTGCAGTCCTTGTTCTGCGCGGACGGAGGTGGTGATCAAGGCCGTCGCGCAGAACGTCGGAGACGGCAGCGTCTTGTGTGATGGCGTGGCTGTAAAGGGCCGGGAACATCTCCGAGAGGGGGTTCTCCTGGACCCAGCAATCGTCCCAGAACGAGGTTGAATTCCCGCTGTGCACTTCCACTGTGGTGATTGCTCGGTACACACGCAGCAGCTTCTGCAGCGACGTCCAGTGTGCCCCCCACAGGCCTCGTTCTGCAGCTGCCGAGCCCAGCGCGCCCAGGACGAGGCCCCAGGGTGATGCAGCCGGTGTATTAGCTTTAGAATTAGGCATTGGTTTTGCAGTGTCAGATTCTTCAGACCAAGGCCACCGTTTTCCTTGGGCAAACACACCGAGTCCCAGGCTACCAAACATTGAGCCCCGCTGGTTTTATCTCCTCCTGCCCAGACAAATGCTCGTCGGTGATGTTCTAGCGCCTCAATTGTCCCTTTCGGCAGCTCGACTGCACCCATTGCATATATGAGGAGGTTGCCTAAGACTGCGTCCGCGTGAACAGCGCGGCCCATGGTGTTGAGCAGAGCAGCTGTCCAACCGGCCAAGAACCTGTCTGCCTTGGCGATCATCGGCACAAAGGTGTTAATCTTCAGCTTTTCGTGCGACAGCGGGAGTCCCAGGTAGGATTGGGGAAACTGTGCCTCGCGACATTCCAGGATGCTCAGGCATTGTTCAAGGACCTCTGGCACGACATTCATGGGCACCACCGTGCTCTTGTGGAAGTTGATCTTCAAGCCGGTGGCGGCAGCAAATGAGTCCAGAATGTGTTTCAGATGTTGCACCGCATGGATGTCAGCCCTGACCAGGATGAGAATATCATCCGCATACTGTAGGACCGGGCAAGTCGCACCAACGGTCACCGCGGCCGGCGTCTTGGGGACGAGCACGCCATAGGATCGGTTGACCCTTTCCAGCTGGACGTCCAGGTTGCTCCGTATGCCACGCTGCTTTGTAGAAGCTAGGCCCGAACCGCGGCGTGCGCCTCATGATACAGGTTGCTCCGTTCACTGGCTCCAGTACTAACCCCAATCAGTTTTAATTTGATTCTGTTTGCTCCGCATCTTTCTGTGAAATGACACATTCCTTGGGCTACTATCGAGTAGAAAGCAGGATCATCTATCCCTGTCTGAAAGAGGAAGCACCATGACAGAAACCTTTTTCCGCTGAACTGTGCACCCGTCCTGACTCTACGCGTGGAGTAGTCAACCACCGAAGACTTCCCTGCAGGGTCCACCTGCCAGTGGCGACACTACTGGGCGCTCTTCCCTGCGGGCCCTTTGCCTTTCGCTAGCATCAGCGCGGACACCTCATGATACAGGTTGGTCGGAGAACTAACCTGGCAGCCAATACATGTACTTATCTCATTACCCTTTGCAAATCCATGGGTTAAAGCCTCATGTGCAAGCATAATCCATCAAGTTAATTACAAGTAGTAGATACATCAAGGACGCCGCCGCGGGAGCACACGGACACAAGGTCACACTGAGAAGCATCAAGCATGTACCCTTTGCAAATCCATGGGTTAAAGCCTCATGTGCAAGCATAATCCATCAGGTTAGTTATATATATATGCCAGACGAGCTAGAGAGAGATTGCAATTCATTTTATGTAATGCCTTACCTTCTTTTCTCTTTATTCCCGGCTCAACTTCTAATCTGCGTTGTGCCTCGGTGCAGCCTTAGCTTATTTTCTATCTAATATTAATCATCCACTATAGATTTGACACAAACAATATATACTCGCACCAAAATTAAATATCAAGAAATAAAACAACATAATGCTAGCAGAATCAAGATGTCAAACTTAACAAAGCCAAACATATTCAGGCAAACAATTTAAACATGTGTACATGTTCCCAATTTCATCATCATTTTATTTCATGCATGCATGTCTGGTCCATGGCTCTAGTGTGCAAGGCCTACTTCTATCGAGACCTCCCCTTGCTGGACGACAAGTGGCCCTGCTTAATTCTTCCGGGGTAACGAACTTGTAGTTTGGTGCTGGTCTCACCCTTCTACCTAGACTGGTGTCCTCTAGCATTAACATGCCTGCCAGACCCTGATGAGGTTCCAAGCTTCCGAAACTTGGTTGGATTATTGAACGAGTCATCATCATCATCATCATCATCTGATTCTAATTCGAACTCTGATTCTTCCCCGGAGCTGTCGCTTCTTGGGTCAACAGCAAATGATATGCTGAAATCAAGCAGGTCCTCTATTCCTTTAGCCTAGCAATAAAAAAAAGAAATTAAAACCAAAGAAAGCAGCAACAGCAATCATATGCATGTCATGTATAGCATCATATATATACTCAGATAGTACTCGGATAGTACTCAGAAGTTTCAAAAGAAGGATACGGTGTACCAAGAAAAGGTGCCAAGTTATTAACTTGTAATATTTCATATGCAGTCAGCGCTATGTTAATAACTAGTAAAATTCAGTGGAGTGTGGTAAAATATGCTTAGAGAGAGGGATCCAGTCATTACCTAATGTTGCAGTTCTCTAAAATGTTACACACTAAAAAATGTATCAGGTGGCCTGCTGGGTAATTTCCTCGACGTGAAATTTAAGGATTAACAGACATGCATGAGAGGTTGTTCTAGAATCTCATACTTGCTCATCTATTTTTCTTTGGGTACGGGGGCAGGGAGGGAGCAGGGGCCAAGCAAGTGTTGTCCCACTCAACAAAGAAAAAAAAAATCCCGGCCCTGCTGCCCCTAGAACCCTATCTCACTTGTCCTTGTATAATTGTACTAGAACCCGGTCTCACTTATCCTTGTTCTCGTATAATTGAACTACAGTTCCTACTCAAGAAATATGCTCATTGAGTAGGAGAGGACCATATATATATGAGGAAAACTGGATTGAGCTTGATCTAATAACAGCTTCGAAATGACATAGGAATAATATAAGAATGCACTCAAATATCTAATTAGAAAGCACTTATATTTTAAAATATTCCTGGATCTCTATCTAGCTTGCATGTAACAGCGCAGGTCACAGATATCCAACAGTAAAGTTTGTGAATTTTCAACTTAAGGAAAGTGTTCTGCATAAGTTATGATGTGAATTTACCCAACAGTGTTCACAAAAAATAAACCCTTTGTAGTATTTTCAATGTACAAAGACAAGCAACAATTTTAAAAGGAAAATACTCAGAGACATTAAAGAAGCAAAAGTTATATTTAAGCCCCAATAAAATATTGGACCTAGAATTATGATAGGAGTGTGTGTAGAAGTCCTTTTGCTCTGATCCTTTTTGCTTTACTTCCATTTTCTTGATGCTATCAACTGGATCTACTCATATTAATCAACATTCATTTTTCTTCTCTTCACAAAAAGTGTTTGGAGTGTTTCTATGTTTAGAAGGAGTTTGTCAAAAACATGTTTGGAGAAGTTTTTGAAAGATTTTTCTTGTGGAGAATTCATTTGAAGAAGTTCTCCAAAACATAAAGTAACTTTTCAGTAGAAATTTCTAATGAAAAATCTCCCTAGAAAAGTTTTCTTTGGAAAGTTCTCATAAAAAGGTATCATAAAGCTTTCTAAAAGTTGTACTGACAAGTTTAGGGATCTTTTTTTTTGGAAAGATGGCAAAAGTTTTGCCACTAGTATTATAAAAGCAAGAAAACAAAAACAAGTGGCGTCCCATTCTTTTAGCAAAACCAGACCCAAACACCGGGGGGGGGGGGGTACCACACTTCCCCCAAACAACTTCGGCACGATGACCGACCCAACTAACTACTCCATTTTCAATTAATGAAAAGGAGGCCTAAATCAGTAGTAGTTGCCGAGCTTGTTGCATAGTGCACACAAGCAGCTTCGATTTCCTACTGAGGTCATTGGCTTGCTCCAGGTATGTAGGTGCTTAGGATGCCATATCGCCACATGAAGACCTCAGGACCACACTGCATGCACCGCAAGGGGGATTCTCCCAATACAATGCCTCCAAGGAGAACGTTGACATTCAATCATATCGGCATCATGTGACTGCAGCCCATGCTGTGTTGCGGAGAAGTCCATCATGCCATGAGCTGGGTATCGGAGGATGCCGTGACAATGCCTCCAGGAAGCTGGGAAGTGGCGTGCCGCTATCATTGAAGAGCAGTTTGCCTCCACTCCCCACCCCAATCAAAACTAGAAGCTGTCACCACCATCTCTGTTGACCTGCATCCAAGCTATCACCAAGCCATCGAAAAATTCCCTTGGTTGAATATGTGGGAGTAGCTAGAGAGATCCATTAAAGGGAGGAGTGAAGGACCATCTCGGAGGCCAGAAGGTGAGTTCTTGTGAGAGTGAACCAACAATAGGTACCTGTCCTAGGACCAATGTTGCTGCCACCACAGCAATAGTCATGGCCTCCGAACACAATTCGGCAGTCGTAGGGCTCATGCTTGTGCATCCTTGTCCACTAGGGGCACTAGATGAGGCCATGACGCAACCAGCTCTGAGCCACTTTGAGATAGCCAAGATAGCCCAACCTGCTCCACGCACGAACCAAGGCAGTGAAACCAGGGGAGGGGGTGGGCCTCATGCATTTGGCACATGCTCATCTATGCACAGATGCACAATAGCAACAGTAGACACCCACTGTTGCAATGCTGCATCAATAGATGTGTCCTCCACCGCTCGATCTGGGGGAAACCGTAACTAGGAAGCAGATCCAACCATTGATAACATCGATATATCGTCCAAGCCTGGGGAACGAGGGAGGGGAGGGGGCATGGAGGAGGGTATGGGAAGAAGAAAGGGAGAAAAGGAGGTTGGGAGATGCAAACAACCGTTGTTTGAGCATTCACTAGTGGTCGTCATTATTGCTATCACCTATTGGAAGTGTGGCGCGGTGGATGCTTGTGAGGTCGGGTGGGGTGGTCTAGGAGATAGAGGCTGTGTCACCCCATGTCATCTCATGGAGATGACGCGCGGAAAGAGGCTAGCTCAATATGGTTGTCGGGCTTGATCGGAAAAGTTGTGAGAAAAAAAAGATATCTACATAACATTCTAAAAGTAGAAAGTCTCATAAAGAAACAACAAAAAATAAAAAATAATGTTTTGTCAAAGATCGTGCTCGCCACCGTGGCATGTGTAGGGAATGCCTTGGAAAGTTCTGCACTAGCTGGACTTTGCAATAACTTTGAGCTCCCAATCGCCGACTATACGCAAGATACATAGATTGATACTGATAACCACAGTTGCATTGGTTACCCTAATCACCCTATATATATAGCTACTGTAGAACGACCATTTCATAGTAATATTATTAGCACGATATAGTTTCTTGGAAACATGTAACATGTAGATCTCACACTAGCTCATCGCGATACATGTATAGCACTATTACGCGTTTACGCCCAAATCCCCAACCAGACCCGCGTAACAATTAACAACCTGCATGCCTGGCTATACATAAAATCGATCGTATCGGACTATACATAAAATCGGATCGGACCACAGAGACAGAGGAAACGGGCAAGATTTTGTTACCTTGCATCCCAGGGAGCAGAACATACAGCCTGCGTCGTGCAGACCCCTGCCGCATTCCTCACACTTTGTCATGCCCGGCTTCGCCTTCCCTGACATCGTCCGCTTGTCGAGGAAAACTGCTGGCTCGCCGTTGACGACATACGTCTGCACGAGGGACACGTTCAGCTGGTGGCGCAGGTCGGCTACCTTCACAAGGCAATGGGACGAAGACCTCCGGATCTATAGCGCCCCGTCCACAGAACACACGTCAGACATAGATCACCTCGAAATGAAACTAACAAGAGCTTCGCCATGGATACCTGGATGATTTCGTGGCCTGCGTGGTTGACGAGGCACCCGGAGCAGAGGGTGCCATCGGTGGCGCAGCTGGTGCAGAAGTAATTGCAGGAGCCGGCGCTCCTGGTCGAGCGGCACGCGGCCGCGTGCTTCGAGCATGGCTCGAAGAATTTTGTCTCCTGTGTGAGAAATTCAGAGGCACCAGAAGGTGGAAGAAACGACGGGGTCAGGCGTGATGCATGTTGATTCATCGAATGGCTGGAAAAGCCCCAGCCGTGGCTTACATAGGGAGCGCAGCACCAAGATAAGATGGCCAGGAGATAATCACAGAGATAAATATAGCAACAACTTATCTCTTCCCTTTTACAACACTAACTACCTTATCTCCTGGAACCTTCTATCCTTGATGCACACGCTACATGTTTACAATCTATGCACGCTACACAGCACTTTGTATTCTAACACTGCCCCTCAATTGAAACTTCCTAAGTTGAGATTGTTCTTAAATATCTCCAAGTTTCGCACAGTCAACGGCTTGGTAAAACCATCTGCAATTTGATCTCTTGTAGAAATGTATTCAATATCAAGTAGCTTTCTTGCTACTCGTTCACGAACAAAGTGATAATCTACCTCTATGTGCTTTGTTCTAGCATGAAAGACAGGATTTGCTGAAAGATACTTAGCTCCAATATTGTCACACCACAACTTTGCTTTTCTTGGCGCTTGAATGCCCATCTCATATAATAGAGTTTGTATCCACATTACCTCAGCAGTGGCATTAGCAACTGCTTTGTATTCAGCTTCCGTACTTGATCTTGATACCGTAGATTGTTTCCTGGCACTCCAAGAAATAAGATTAGATCCTAGAAACATAGCAAATCCTCCAGTTGAACGCCTGTCATCTTGATCTCCTGCCCAATCTGCGTCTGAGAATGCACTTACAAGAAGAGAGGATGACTTACAGATTTTAAGTCCAATCTCCATAGTATGTTTGAGATACCTTAGTATCCTTTTTACTGCAGCCCAGTGGAAAGTAGTCGGTGCATGTAAATATTGACAAACCTTGTTTACAGCAAAGGAAATATCGGGCCGAGTTAAGGTCAAATATTGCAAGCCTCCTACAATGCTCATGTATGCCGTAGCATCTTTGGGACCAAGAGGATCACCTTCATGAGCGGATAATTTTTCTGAGGTAGACAATGGTGAACTGACCGGTCTGCACTCCATCATATTAGCACGCTGCAACACATCTTTAGTATATTTTCCTTGTGTTAATA
Source organism: Panicum virgatum (assembly GCF_016808335.1). Taxonomy (NCBI): domain Eukaryota; kingdom Viridiplantae; phylum Streptophyta; class Magnoliopsida; order Poales; family Poaceae; genus Panicum; species Panicum virgatum. The sequence goes on from NC_053145.1 coordinate 7,491,140, forward strand.
GAATCCCATTGTTTATCTTCTTAACCTCTATACCAAGAAAGAAGTGCAGATTCCCTAGATCCTTGAGTGCAAATTCCTTTCCCAAATCCTGTAACAGACATGCTGTGGCTTCCTAGGTAGAGCTAGCAACAATTATGTCATCAACATAAATAAGAATAAATATAGTGACTGGTCCTTTATGATAATAAAATAGAGATGTATCAGCCTTTGATGCTTTAAAATCCAACTGGCACAACTTATTACTCAGCCGTGAATACCACGCTCTTGGTGCTTGTTTGAGCCCATACAAGGCCTTATCAAGCTTGCAGATATATCCATTCTTTGACTTGTCCTCATAACCAGGCGGTTGTTTCATATACACATCTTCTTCTAAATACCCATGAAGAAAGGCATTTTGAACATCTAATTGACGTAGACTCCACCCTCTAGGGACAGCAATAGATAGAACAGTTCTGATAGTGGCCGGTTTCACAACTGGACTGAAAGTGTCCTCATAATCAATACCATAGCGTTGTCTAAATCCCTTTGCTACCAGCCTGGCTTTGTATCTATCCAAACTACCATCAGATTTTCGTTTGACTTTATATACCCATTTACAGTCAATGACATTGATACCTGTCTTTGGGGACTAAATGCCAAGTTTTGTTATTAATCAAGGCATTATATTCTGCATCCATAGCTAACTTCCAATCTCTACTGTTCAGTGCTTCATCAAGGGACGGTGGTTCACCAGATGCTGTGAAACATCCATACCTGACCGTGCTGTCTGTATAGACTTTAAGCTTGCAAATGCCATTACGAAGTCAAGTCCGTGGTGGTGTAGGAGCCTCTGTTGCAAGTGCAGAATCTCCATCCGCAGCAGTAATGACAGTACCAGCGCCAGACCCCCCTGTGCCAGCAATAGGATGAGACGATGTAGCATCCACCGGGGACGGAGATTCTGTGGGATCCGCCGGGGCAGCAGTGTCTGCATCACCTCCTACAGCGCCATTTGGCATCAATGCCGGAGCAGAATCGTCAGGAGTTGACTCCGGATCTACATCAGGTTCCACGCTGGGAGGCAAAGAGCTCCCCCTGTTACCATACGCTGCATGCTCACCATCAGTAGCAGGGTTAATGAATCAAGCACTTGATCAACTAACTGTTCCGTCCCAAGAGAATGCACAAGGCCAGGTGGAAGGAGTTCAATTTCTGCACGGAGGCGGGCGCCTGCGTTGGAGTGTAAAGTAGAGAAGGGAAAAACTTCTTCGTCAAAGATTACATCTCTAGAAATATGTGGCCGGATGGAATGTCAAGGCATTTATAACCCTTGTGGAGGCTGCTATAGCCAAGAAAGACACACCGCTTAGAACGGAGTTCAAGTTTATGACGATTATAGGGTCGGAGGTTTGGCCAACATGCACAACCAAAGGTGCGAAAAAAAGAGTACTCCGGTTTTTGTTGGAGTAGACGTTCAAAAGGGGTATGATTATCAATGACTTGGCTAGGTAGATGATTAATAAGAAACGTGGCAGCCATGAAAGCTTCGTCCCAAAATTTCAGTGGCATTGATGCATGGGCTAGAAGAGACAACCCAACCTCAACTATGTGACGATGTTTACGTTCAATAACCCCATTTTGTTGATGTGCATGGGGACATGATACATGATGAATGATGCTGACTTGGGAAAAGAAACTATTTAATAACCCCAATCAGTTTGCATAGCAAGAATTTTTCTATCAAATTGTCGCTCAACCATTCTTTGAAATTCATGAAACTTTTGGAAAACTTGAGATTTATACTTAAGGAAATAAATCCATGTAAAACGACTGAAATCATCAACAAAGCTGACATAGTAACGTTTTCTCCCAACAGATTCAACTGCAGGACCCCAGACATCTGAATGGATAAGTTCCAAGGGAAAACTAGTTGAACTAATAGATCTACTATAAGGTAGTTGATGACTTTTTGCTTGCTGGCAAGCATCACAAACTGATGTCTTATTGGACTTGGAAGAGCAAGAAAGATTATTGCTGTCTACAACTCTGGTAACAATAGGAAGAGAGGGATGGCCGAGACGATTATGCCATCTAGACATGGTTGGCTTATCAACTGCATTCGCCTGCTTTAATGGAGGATCGGCAAAGGGGATACAATCCACGATGACATGGCCCTTTAAGAATCGTTTTCTTCATAGCCTGATCCTTGATAAGAAAAAAATCGGGATGAAACTCAAGAAAACCAGAGTTATCTTTAGCAAGACGATGAACGGAGACTAGATTTTTTGCAGCTTTGGGAACATGAAGAACATTGTTAAGATGTAAACTACGGGACTGAGTTGGAACAATAGTATGACCAACGTGTTTGATTTCCATACCTGAACCAGACGCAGTGTGAATCTAGTCATTGCATGATACTTCTCCCTCATAGTCAACTTGTTCAGTTCGCTTGTGACATGATCCATTGCTCCCATGTCGGTGTACCAGTTGGTGTCGACATTGTAGGCGTTCATGGCGATGGTGGCGTTGACATGGCGCTCTTCTAGGACATAGTTTTCATCAAATCGATGCCAGCACCGACTTGCACTATGCCCCGTCTTGAGGCAGATCTGATAGAACGGTGGATCATCAGATCCACTCGTCACATCAAGTTGTTGATGTCGCCCTCTGTTGTGCTGTTTCGGTGCGCCACTTCCACGGCCGTGCACCTGGCTGCGCCCGCGCTGACCACGGCCACGGGCAGTGCCCGAGCCACGATTCCCATTGCCACGCCCACGGTTTGCCATGTGAGCATAGGAGCCGCCATCTTGCAGCTCCAATCTGGTCTCGAAACTGAGCAATTGGGCATATAGCTCAGGGATCGAGATGGGATCAGTCCTGACGGTGATCGACGTCACTACCGGGTTGTAGTCAGCATCAAGACCATTGCAGATGTACGCCGCCAGTTCTTCATCATCCAGAGATTTGTCAATAGCAGCCATCTCATCTGCAAAACCTTTCATCTTGGCAACATAATCTGTAATCGACATGTTACCTTTCTTCGTAGTGGTGAGGGCAAGCCTCACATTCATTGTCTTGGCGCGGGTCTGCGCGGAGAACATTTTCTCCACGGTCGACCATGCTTGTTACGCCGTTTCTGCAGCGATGATCTGCGCCTGAACTTCCTTGCCCGCGCTTGAGAGGATGAGCCCAAGGATCTGTTGATCCCGAGCATACCACACCTCAAACGCTGGGTTAGGGTTGGTGACGGTCGTGCCGTCCGTCTTCTTCTCGACGATCTCAGCATCGGGGGCCTTGGTCTTGCCATTGATATGCCCCTCGTAGCGAGCACCGCGGATGGCGGCGAGGACCTGCGCTCTCCATAGCGCATGGTTGTTTTTGGATAGCTTCTCGGTCACTTGGAAACCAAAGAAGGGATTGGCTGTGGTGTTTGAACTCGTCGCCATGAAACCCTAGGCTCTGATACCATGTGAGAAATTCAGAGGCACCGGAAGGTGGAAGAAACGCCGGGGTCAGGTGTGTTGCGTGTTGATTCATCGAATGGCTGGAAAAGCCCCAGCCGTGGCTTACATAGGGAGCGCAGCACCAAGATAAGATGGCCAGGAGATAATCACGGAGATAAATATAGCAACAACTTATCTCTTCCCTTTTACAACGCTAACTACCTTATCTCCTGGAACCTTCTATCCTTGATGCACACGCTACATGTTTACAATCTATGCACGCTACATAGCACTTTGTATTCTAACATCCTGAAGCCGACGCAGCCACGCCGGCGGGGCGCGCTGCGCGTCCAAGAGCGCCATGTTCTTCAGACCGGCCATGCCTGCGACGATGCTGCCTTTCTCTGGTCTGGATCGGAAACTACACACAGTGACCAACGGCGAACAACTGGAGAAGAACTATGCTGCTGTGTACACAAACAACTACAGGCTACTCGTTAAAATCGAGAAGCTAGCAAAGAAAAACAAGGGATCGAAGAAGATTCACAAACCTGCTGATGAGGAGATCTCGCTTTACGGATTGAGGCAGATCAGATGGGGATTTTTGGTCAGATCTGGTTATATATATTAGGGATAGATACAACTAAATCTGTGTATTTTTAAGCAGCACATTATTTAGCAGCTGCTTTATGTGAAAAGGCACACGGCACCGAAAATGTGAAATAGTTGGTGGCCGGGGGAATTTGAATTTCGCTTCAGATTGAAGCGGGAGGAAGGAAGCAAGGAAAAAATTAAATTGGGAACAGCTGTGCAAAGCCGCCTGACGTCTGTACTTGGCTGGGTTCACACTTCACACAACCTGGTTCCATTTTATCATCGATGTGATCACGTTTCACATGCATGAGTCTCTAGATGGTCCAAAATCCCATCTTATTTTTTTTAGGAAAAGAAAACAAGGTTCTGAATTGAAACCCTACTATGTATCCTCTCCTACCCAAGGAGATAACAACAATATAAAGCCGCCACCATAACCCAATGAATTAATAATGGTGAGTCCGCAGGAGCGAAAAAAATGCACGAACACATAGATAAAATCTCATTTTCCGCACACATATATAAGGTTAATAGAAATAAGGAAACACGTTTCTAAGGCATATCATCAAGAAAGACAACCTACACCCTGATTTTTTTGGAACGCAATTAATGCTGCTCTCTCTAGCGCCCACTGTTTTTGCAACAGGAGAGGTCACTCCAATATATACTTAATGCCAAACTTTTATAGACTGTGTGCTTTATGTGCAGAGACCGGGAATTTTTCAAGATGATGTATCACATTTTTCAAGATGATGTATCACCTCGATGTATTCTTTTTGAAATCAATAAAATTTCATATAAAAAATACTTAATGGCAAAAGACCATGTCATGGCCAACCTGTAATTTAACTTTTGAAGTAAAACAAGGGTGAGGAAACCCACCTCAATCTCACCTGGCCGGCCAGCCCAAATCATCGACATAAAAAAAAAATTGTATTCACAGAGCACATCTCAAAAGTATTTGTCATTTCACAGTGAATGTAAAACTAGGAGACAGAAAACACATTGCCACCAATAACCTGTCATCTATATAGATTAGTGATGATTGGTGTCTAATAGATAGATCACTATGCATGTACGTATGTAGCAATGAAGCAAGTGAGGAGTTGGGGTCATCTCTGTGCGGTTGTAGACTCAGGCTTTGCGTTCATTCCAGCATATATAACAGCTGAGTCTAAACCCCTCTGCTGCTTCTTTGTCATTCCTTGTCGAAGATGTGTAACCACCAGTCAATGATAGGTTAATTACTAGCCTTTCTATAGCTAGTGGGTGTAAGGCTATCCGTACTCGTCGTACTCTAAATTCATCCTCTAAAAGGAATATTACATCCTAGTCATCAAGATTCTTTCCTCTATCTCCAGTTTCGCTGCATCCATTCATCCTATATATCCTACTCTATATCAACTACCACGTGGTGGGACCCATATGTCAAATATTTTTTTAGCCCTCGGCGCCCTCTCGCTCCTCCCTCCCATTCTCCCCCGCGCCCTCTCTCTCCTCCCCTCTCTGTTTCTCCCTCGTCGGAGTAGCCCTTCCGCGGAGGCTCGGCGGAGCCGGCCACCACCGCGGCTCCGACGGCGTGCTCCGCCTCCTTGCAGAGCCGGCCCCCACCACGACCGCATCCATCCGCCCATCACCGGAGTCCATCTCACCACCACCCAGCCATCGCCCGCCAACCCCGAACCCGTCGCGCCATGGATGAGCGCCGCCGGCCTCGATTCGTCCGCCCTCCCTCTCGTCTCTACTCCCCGGCGGCCGAGGGAGAAGCAGGCCGGCTGTCGGTGCCACCGGATCTGCGCATCTCTGCTCCACGGCACTGGATCTGCGCGTCTCTGATCCACCACGGAGTTGGGCGTGGGGCGACGAGCTACTGCGGCGGGCGGGGCGAGCTGCTGCGGTGGCGGTCGGTAGCGGTCGCGGCGGCCTCGCAGCGGCTCGGCGGCTCCTCGCGGCGGCCCGGCGCCTCCTCGTGGCTACGCGGCGGCCGTCCTCGGAGCTCCTCGTGGCGGTGAGGCTGCGAAGCAGTGCCGCGAGGCTGGCGCGGGTAGCGGCGGCAGCGAGAGCACCTAGGTGCTCGGTCCCGCGCCCCCGTCCATGGATCCAAACTGTGGGAGGCTGTGCTCCCCTGCCTCCCTCCCCGGCAGCGCTCCCGGCTGTGGCGCAGCGGCAGGGAGGTCACCGGACCCGAGGAGGCCAGAGCCCATGGAGGAGCTGGGGCCCCGTCCCCGGTGTGAGTTCTGTCGGGCCGGAGCGCGGCCGTGGGCGCACGCCAAGATGTGGGTGGACGCCGGGAGGGTGCTGGAGCGTGGGCGGCCTTCTCGCGCCATTCAAGCGGCGGCATTCCCTTTCGCGCGGAGCTGCGGTGGCCGAGCCTAGGAGCCACACCCGGCGTGGCAGCCTCGCCGACCCTGCCGCCGCTCCCGGCCGCGTCCTGTTCCCTGTGCCGGCTGCGGCAGGCGGCGGGGAGCCCCTCCTTCTTCCGTGCCGGGCCTCTTCCTCCCCGCGGAGGACTCCACCTCCCCAAGCCGTTGGCGGGCCTCCTCCAGCAGCCATGGCGGACGGTGGATCCAGCACCGCGGCGTCGACCTCCCCGCCGTCCCGGTGGTTGGGATGGCGCGCGGACGGAGTGGAGCGCGCGGGCCCGCACGGATAGCGGGCTCCTCTGCTTCCGTTTGCAGTGGCGTAAACGGAAGTGCCCGCGTGGATAGGGGAAGCTTTTTCGTTACTCGCTGCTGCGGTTTTTTACTGTATGCGGTACTGGAGTAAGTTTTACAGGCCCCATTGCGGGTAACCTAATGGGACACCGGCACCAGGAAAGGGAAAGCGGCAGGGTTTGGACCAGTGGCGTAGCTAGGATTTTTGTACAATGTATATGCCAAATCTAAATTTTTTATATGCTAACCGGCAAAATCCATTTAGCAATTCGGTAAAAATTTCATAAAATTATCCAATAATTATTCTGTACACAACTATTAAATGGTATAATAAGTCTACTCCCTCCGTCCCACAAAGAGTGTAGTTTAGCATTCAAATTTTGTCCCACAAAGAGTGTAATTTCAGCTTGTAGTCAGATCCATTTAATTAAAGTAATACCAAGTACCAAGAAAGCATTACATAGGATAACACATAGAGCCAATCAAATATTTAGCAGATATTACTTTTCTAATTCCAATGCATATGCATTCATTGATGATCCAGAAAACCAAATAAATAACACGGTTTTCAATCATATAATTGGTAGAAGTAATTAGGGGCAACAAGGTCATTTCTTTGGATGAGTAATGTGTCTGAAATTTTCTAAAACTACACTCTTTGCGCAACCAATGTAATACAACCCTAATTTCTACAGCATACATCTACAACCTACATCAATTGAACTAAATCATGCTAAAATCTAACAACAAAACTAGCTAACAAATTAGGTTGCAGTAAAGAAAAGTTAGGATTAGAGGGGAAAACTTCTAGAGAGAACGGATGAGAAAAAGCTCTCACCATATCTGGAGCTGGGAGGTGGCCTGGTGCTAGGCGGAACCGAGGAACTGAGGTGTCGTAGCAAATTAGGATATCAAACAAGCCTTACCAAAAAATCATTGTCGTGGATCTACGCCCTCTTTCATCAAATCTTTGGCCTAGCAAGTGGAACCTTCGTGTCAGTCTAATCTTGGTGAGAAAGTGTTTCACTTCTTTCAACTTTTATTATAGTACTAGGCAGTTATTCTCGTAAGTTGCTACGAACAAAGTTGATATAAATATGGGATGCGTATAATTGTGCGTGTGTTAATTTATAGGAATCTACGTGATCGAGTCGTGGATGGAGGGATGGTCCGACTTGCATACGTGATGTACTAAGGCCCACCTATCAATAATATAAGATGAACCAAACAAAAAACTTAGGTGGAGACCTTACTTACTTTAGAAATACTAGGCAATTATGCCCGTGCGTTGCTACAGACAGAGTTGGTATAAGTATCAGATATGTATAGTTGTCCGTTCATTAATTTGTAAGGATGAACATGATCGAGTCGTGGACGGAGGGTTTGGTCAGACTCGCATACAGGATGGACTATGACCCAGTTGTCAATGATACAAGACGGACCAAACCAAAAATTTAGGTGAAAATATTACTTGCTTTAGAAATGTTATAGATATATAGATAGATATAGATATCAGATCCTATTTAGTTTCCAAAAATTTTCCTACAGTACCCATCAAATCGAATCTTCGAATACATGCATGAAGCATTAAATACAGTTAAAAATACAACTAATTACACAATTTATCTGTAAACGATGAGACGAATTTTTTAAGCCTAATTAGTCTATGATTAGACATTACTTGCCAAATAACAACGAAAGTGCTATAGTATCAAAGCTAAAAATTTTCGCAAACTAAAATATATGTGTTTGTTGAGATGGACTAGGGTATGTCGGGCCATACCCGTGCAGCCCTTTAGCTACGCCTATGGTTTGGACGACAATGATCTCAACCACGGGAGAAATTAATTAGGGTATGTACAAATCTGAGTGTGATCATGTCGTGAGGAGATTATTATACAATTATTCTCATATAAATAAACGGGACGAACCTTCTAGCAAGATGAGCACAATAGCATACCCTGTATATTGAATGATCGATAAACACTAAATATAGATGTCACATGGTTTAATTACATAGGAGTTGTTACTATTGCCACATAAAAATATAATTAGATCTAGGACATGGCAAAGATATATTACTACGCATATAGTGTACTAGCTACCTGCAAAACTCAATCAGTATAGAAACTAACCAAATATGCATCATTGGGTCGTCTTTCAGATACCATCATAATTATGCGTGGACTCTCATCATATTTGAACTTTGCACCTGCACTCTACTTTCATTAAGAAGTATCTGTTCATGCAGAAAGAAATTAAGCAAAGTATATCAGTCCTGCAACATCGAGTTAGTCGACAAATTTCCCTTTTTCATCTCTGAACAATATGTGCTCCTTTAAGTGTAATTACACACGAACACATAATGTTATGTCACAGGCACAAAATTGACTCATTTAATTTGGATGTCATTCCTTTCTCGAATGTATCCTAAAAAATGTTTGTACCATTAGACGCTCACCCGTCTATAGAACAACTGTCTCTGCATATGATGAGCCACAATCGGTTCCGAAACCGCTTGTATGAACAATGCCGAACCAACATTACTAGGCGATTCTGTACTAACCAATCAGATTAGTAGCACACTATGCACGCTTGTAGTAAGGGTTAGTTTGGATGTGCTCCGGCGGTGGCTGGAAGCGGCTTCAGTAGTGGCTTCTCCGGTGGAGCTGAGACGTTTTTGGGAAGTGTTTGACAAACATTGAGGTAAAATGTCATATATGCCCATGCCTATATGGCTTGTTTAAATGTATGATCTAATCGCTTTACTTCAATTTATAATTTGTGTTTTTAGCGGAACAACTTCTCTTGGTTTTTATAAAATAGATCAATAGGTTAAGTGTCCAACATATTCTTATTTCTTTTACTTGGTTTGTACATAGGAGTTATTGATTTTGTATAAAATAAAAATATTAACAAATAGATTAATGAATAGAATTAAGGATTGATCCTTCTGTTTCTTTTTTCCATAGGATATACCCCTTGTTTCTCTTTTTCTATGCATATATTTCTTACCAGTTCATTATCAACCTTTCTATATTCTACTAACTGACACGGCTTCATTCTTTTCTACCAGTTCTTTCTCCTTAATTATCCATTCCATCCTCGCAACAAGCAGCTCCTTCCTTGCTGCTCTAGGGCTTCACGCGAGGAGCTGGTTTGCAAGTGACCCTTTGGTAGGGCACCAACTGAAGCTGGCGGTGGAGCCACTGCAGAAGCCCAACTAAAGAGGGCTTAAATAGTTAAACTATTTTTTGGCTCTAAGACATTGTTGCTATCCGTAAATAAAATCATAGCCAATATGTTGGACCTAACTATTAATAGGTCATGTTGGATTTCATGTCAACGCAAAAAAATTAAACCAATATTATTGGCTCTAAGCCATTGTTATTTTCTGTAAAAAAAGTAACATAAAATTTATAGATGCACCCATGGGACCCACCTATCAGGAACATTATCTCTAGTACTAGAAATAGATGTTCATAGGACCCACCTATCAGTGGGTCCTGTGCATACCCGGGTCCTAGGATTGATCCAAAACTTGGAGGCGCAGAGTTTTTTCAAGCTTCTCCCTACTAAATAGAATTTCCTCTTTCAAATTTTGTAGACCTTTATCCAGTTGGTTGGGATGGGTGATCATAATCTGATATGACATCAGACTGAATCACTGCGTCCTAATTCGCTATCGCTTTTTGCTGGAACGGCGATATGGTGAAATCAAAATCCTCAAGCAATGCGTCAAGCTAACAGCAAGCAAATGGAAACATGCATGTGTCAAAAAGTGCTCAAGGCAAGTAGCCAAGTAGCAAACACATGTAATCAGAAGTCTAACAATATTGTATGAAAAGCTTGGCGTTGCTAATTCATCTGGTCACAAAATAAATCATGCTGTCTATATGTCTACATTTTATTTTATATATATTTTTTTTCAAAACTTTGATTATCATCACGTATGGTTTTAGATTTTGGTATTAATATGGAAACATGAAAAACAGTTTTTGATTTATCTTAAAACTATCTTGTAATTATATACTGTAATTAAACTCTGTCTCCACTACCGTGTGTATCATGAATGCCAATATAATACCACCACATTTAATTATCATCTATTGTAAGGCTAAATAGAGATATATAGGGCGGCAATGAGAGCTTTCTTACTTTCACACTCATCTGCTACATATCCCAAGACTAATAGAAGAGCACGGAGAAAATGAAGGGGGGGGGGGGCATTTTTAACGATTGTAGTTATAAGCTGATTCAAATTCAAATATTTGATAACACCCTCATCGAGAATCGATCATTGTAGTTATAAGCTGATTCAAATTCAAATATTTGATAACACCCTCATCGAGAATCGATCATGCATGCGAATTTCAATTGTGACCATACACTTTGTTTTGTGAAAGAAAGTAAAGGTGATGATCACTCTTTTTTATACAAAACCATGAGATTATTGCTTAACGTTCAAAGACAGATCGTGAGGTAGAGGACGTGGGTTGATGGTGTCTAGCCTGACGAAGCCTTTCTCTCCCATCAATTACTATACTAGCGAGTCGTCCATGGAAGAATTTGTTGACATACGCGCGTGGCGACAGTGATGGAGCCCTCTAGTTGAACAATCGATCTGTGCAAACACAGTGTCAAACAGGCATTATTCATCTGAGTGCCGATTTGGGGACAAATAAAGTTTACTGCCGATGAATTATTATATATGACACGCCTGACAGTGACTTTTTACTGATCGATTGATGTGTGCGTACGTATTTGTCTTCCTTAGATCCGGCATAGCTGATTGGTGGAACTGGAACCTACTATGAAACTTTAATTTGTTGATGAGCTTGCTTGATCTGTTCATTGAATTTTCTTGATCTGTTTCACTATTTACAAAGACGTGCGCATGATGTTTGTCGAATTGGACAAGAGTGTGAAATGCAGTCTATATATACTAGTGATTGAAGTGCGCTTGCTGAGATGTAAGGAACAACAGACATTAGTAGCTACGAGCGAGAGATGTTAGGACAGAGATGTATTTTCAGGTTGCAATCATATTTGGTCCATATTATGCTTTTTCTCAGTGCCCTAAGTAGTGTTACAACCTGGTAATAGGTTTATTTGATAGCACCATTAAGGGATTGTATCGATGGTTTTAAACCGACGGAACCAAAATCGTTTACTATCTCTTATTGCATTTAAGGAAATGGCATGGCTTACGACTTTCTTCTATTCTCTTTATTCCGGCTCAACACGTCTAATCTGTGCAGTGCCTCAATGGAGCCTTCTTTTCTATCTGATATAATACTCACCAATCAGCTATGCCGGATCTCAAGGAAACTATACTCATCGGCAGCATAATCAGCTATGCCGGATCAGCTATGCCTCGATGCTGTTCTAGTATTACGTCCAAATAATGGTTTTCTGACGCAAACTATACTTACCAAGAAACGAAACAGCATAATACTAGAACAATAAAGATATCAAACTTAACAAAGTTAAATATATATTCCAGCAAGCAATTTAAACATGTCTATATGTTCCCAATTTCATCATCATTATTATTTTATGCATGTCTGGTCCACGGCTCCAGTATGCAGAGCTATGCAGACCTGCCCTTGCTCGATGACGAGTCACTCGCTTCTTCCAGGGTAGCTTGCTGCTTTGTGCTAGTCTCGTCCGGACCTTCTATCTAGACCCTGGTAAGGTTCAAATCTTCTAAGACTGGGATGAATCTTCATTGTCTGATGTTGATTCTGACTCGCTCCTTGGATTGACAGCGAACGATACATTGAAATCAAGACGGTCCTCTATTCCTGTAGCCTAGCAACAAACGGAAATTTCAAATTAACCAAAGAAGTCAGCATTTCAGCAAGCACATTTATGACATTAGTAGGAGCAGAATAACAGATCGATAAAGTACTCAGAAGTTTCTGGCAAAGAAAAATTTGAATTTTTTGCTCTGCCATGTAAAACCCGGCTGGCTCACTTGTCATTGTTTGTGAATTGAACTACAGTTCCTGCCCAAAAACTATGCTCATTGAGTACGGGAGGACCATGTATGGATTGAGCATGATCTAATAATAGCAGCTCCGAAACAAGATTTGAAGCAAGGACAAAAAAGATACTACCACCTAGTGAAAAGAGGAATAACCTAAGAGCGCAATCAAACCTCTAACTAAACAGCACTTATGCCAGGATCGGAGACCTAGCTTGCACGCAACAGAAGGTCAAATTTGTGAATGTTCTACTTTCTTTTACTTAAGTGCTCTTACTAAAGGGGATGTTCTATTTTAGTGTTCCACATAAGCTATGATGATGTGTGAATCTACCCAGCAGTTTGCAAAAAATTGCCCATTGTAGTATTTGGAATGTACATAGATAAGTAAAAATTGTAAAAGGAAAGAACTCAGAGACATAAATAAAAACCGGTAAAACATGTAATAACATGGAAGATGCAAAATTTTATATTTAAACCCCAAATAATTATTGGAACAAGAACTATGGCGGTAGGGTGAACAAAAGTCCTTTTGCTCTGATCCTTTTTGCTTATTCCCCTTTTCTTGCTACCAATTTAGATCTACTCACACTAATCAACATCCATTTTTCTTTCTATTTTCTCAAAATGTGTGTTCTGGAGATGTTTTCTAAAAAAATATTTAGAAGAAGTTTCCTAGAAACTTATTTGAACAATTTTTTCAGATATTTTTTACCTACAGATTTTATATGAAGAAGTTTTCCAAAAAAGTAGTTATTTGGAAGACATTTCTAGTGAAAAGTCACCCTAGACAAAGTTCTCACAAAAATGTATCGGAAAAGCTTTCTGAAAATTGTGCCGACAAGTTCTTATGTGACCTTTTCTTCTAAAGGGACGGCGAAAGCTTTGCTGCTACTTGTATATACAATTAGAGACCAACCTAAATAACAACTCTACACAACTCCTCACTTGAGCAATCAACTCTAAGACAACTTGGTTGAAGCATGACCCAACTAATAGATCACCACAATTTTAATTTGCTCTAGATTGCATCACAAAGCACCACTACCTGCATTACCACTCGCTCCAGAAGACAAACACAGAGCACAAACTGACCACCTAGAGAAGAGCTTATGCAAGGCCTACTAAATTAATAATCGTTTCTGAACTTTCTGCACAATGCACCTAAGCAGTCCCACCTTTACAACTGAGGCCAGTAGCTCTCTCCAGGTTGACGCTTGGGATTCTATCACTGCACGAAGACCTATTATTAGGACTGCACTGCATGCACCCCCAGGGCGATTATTCTACCACCACAATGCCTCCAAGGAGAATAATACATGTCCAAAGATGCCGCCATCGTGTGACCGCAACCGAGTCTGGGTTTTCACCTCGAGAGGTCCGCACCAGGGTTTTCAATTTCGTTTGACAAAAAATTTCGGACATGGCCGAAATCAGCGAATTTCGTGAAATTTCGCTAAATTTCGGCCGAGATTTATTTTTAGACTATTTTTAAAAATACTTTTAAATATATTTAAATTATTTTTTCCGAAATTTTTAAATTTCGGAGGGGCCGAAATCAGCGAATTTCGCAAAATTTCGCCGAAATTTTGGACACTGGTCCGCACACCATAGCATGAGCAGTGACGAGGTGCGGAGGATTCCACAGTGATGCCTCTTGGAAGGGGAGAGGCGCCCATATATGTGTGTTATAATCATTGTAAGAGCACCCCCATTCCCTACCCCAACCAAAACCAGAAGTCACCACTATCATTTGTTGACACCACATCTAAGCCGCCTCAAGATCGACTCAAAGTCCCCTTGCTGAATCTATGATAGTAGAGAGATCCAATGAAGGGGAGGAGAGAAGGGCCACCTAGGAGTCCAGGAGGTGGAGCTCCTATGGGAGAGGGCAAGCTGCAGCCACAAGGCTCATGCCTGGGTGTCCTTGTCCGTGTGGAGCACCAGATATTAGTCAAGGCCGCGCCTGCTGGAGCCAAGTCGTGACAGCTAAGAGCCCAACCTGCCCAGTGTGTGAGATATGCAGTGAGCCCACCATTAGCAGACCATGATGGCACACGACCACCTACGAATAGACACCATCCACACAAGCCCGCACACCAGCGGATGTGCCCTCCAGTCCTCCTCACTAGATCTAGTCGGCGGAAACAGCAGCCAGGAAGGGTATCCAGCCATCCACAACGTGGATCAATTGGAAGGACGGAGAAGGAGGACAAAAGTGGGGGGAAGGGGGGCATGGAGGAGGGAGATGGGGAAGAGGAGGGGGGGAGGCAGAGTAGCTGCCACTTGGGGCCTTCGCGGGGAACCGTTTCTGTTATCGGTAGGAAGTGGCAGTGGTGGCCGCCCATGGGCTTGGTGTGGGGAGGTCTGAGCGGTGGAGGTTGTGTCACCTCAAGGGTATGACAATGCACGGGAAGGGGTTCAATGGTTGTAGGGTTTTGATCGGAAAAGTCATTGTGTGAAAAGAAATATCTTGATGGCTTTCTGAAAATAGAAAGTTGTGAAAAGAGAAAAAATACCAAAAACTATAAAGGTTTGTCTAAGATCGTGACCGCCAACATGTCGTGTGTGGGAGATGCCTAGGAGGTTGTGCTGCAATAGCTTATAAACTATACTAGTATGCAATAACAATACCTCTCTATCCAAGAGACAGATGTCATTTGCTCCACTATAATCAGCCTCCATATACAGGTACTCAACAACCATTTCGTAGTTGTAATACGTGTACGGACCTGAAAAATTGCAACATGGAGATGCATGTCTCCATGTTTCAATTGCAGGTCCTATTGCATCCAATCAGTCCAGGACGGCTCTCTTTCAAAAATAGAAAGTAGTGGAAAGGGAAAAAATACCAAAAACAATAAAGGTTTGTCCAAGAGCATCTCTACCAGTTCCCCAATCCCCAGTCCAACTGCTATATTGGGATAATAGATAAGAAACTAGTGATCCAACAGTCTCCCAAAATATTTTCCTTTTCCCAATAATTATTGGAACATCCCAACAATTCACCCCACCTCTCCCTAAATAAGGGGTGAGTTCTGACTCTCCCAATAAAATAGTTGGATTGGAAGAAAGTCATTGGGAGACTGTAAAAGCAACTCTTACAATAATTCTAAAACTGCTATTGGAACATCTCCCAATACCAGTACGGATTAGTGGAGCACTACTGGAGATGCTCTACGATCGTGATCGCCAACATGTCGTGCGCGGGAGATGCCTAGGAGGTTGTGCTGCAATAGCTGATAAACTATACTAGTATGCAATAACTATACCTCTCTACCCAAGAGACATAGCTAGAGGCCATTTGCCCCACTATAATCACACTCCATATACAGGTAATCGACAACCATTTCGTAGTTGTAATACGGTACACGGATCTAAAAATTGCAACATGGAGATGCATGTCTCCACGTTTCAATTGCAGGTCCTATTGCATCCAATCAGTCCAGGACGACTCTCTCATAAGAAGTTAACAACCTGCACGAACTAGACCACAGAGGAGGCGCGCGAGATTTTGTGGATCACCTTGCATCCAAGTGAGCAGAAAAGGTAGCCCGCGTCGTGGAGACCCCGGCCGCATTCCTCACACTTTGTCATGCCGGGCTTTGCCTTGCAGGAAATCGTCCGCTTGTCGAGGAAAACTGCAGGTTTGCCGTTGACGACATACGTCTGCACCTGGGACACATTCAGCAGGTGCTCCAGGTCTTCCACCCTCACAAGGCAGTGCGACGAAGACTTCCGGATCTACAGCCCCGCCCACACAGCACGCGTCAGAACGCACAGGTCACCTCGAAATGAATCTAACCTTTGCCACGCTCCACGGCTGCTAGCTGCTGCATATACCTGGATGATTTCGTGGCCTGCGTGGTCGCCGAGGCATCTGGAGCAGAGGGCGCGACCGGCGCAGTTGGTGCAGAAGAAATTGCAGCAGCCGGCGCTCCTCGTCGAGCGCCACGCATCACGGTGGTCCGGGCATGGCTCGAAGAAGTTCGTCGTCTCCAGAAGCCGACGCAGCCACGCCGGCGGGGAGCGCTGCGCGTCCAGAAGTGCCATCTTCTTCAGGCCGGTCATGGTGCGATGCCTTTCCCTGGATCGAAAACTACAGGCAGTAACCAACGCCGACAGCTGAAGAATTATGTGTACAGAAACTACAGACTACGTCCAATCGAGAAGGCGAGAAGCAAAGAAGAACTAAGGATTCACAAACCTGCGAGGAGATCTCTACAGATGGAGAAGGCAAATCGGATCCCCTTTCTTTCAATTTTGATTTGAAATGAATAATGGTTTGTGCTAGATCTTAGAGATATATATAAAGCTATACCCAACAAGTAACGTAGATATCTATATATTTTAAATGGTTTTGTGGGAAAAGGCTTAGCCAGTTTTGGGTTGATTCAGGCGGGGGGGATTTGAATTTCGCTTCAAATTGAAGGGGGAGGACGAAGGAAAAAAAATTGGGAACAATTGTGCAAGAGGCCTGGTGTCTGTACGCAGATGGGCCATTGTTTCATTTGATCACATTTCACATGCATGAATCTCTAGATGGCCCAAATAAAATCCCTTCTTGCTCACATTTCACATGCATGAACCATTGCCCAATGAATTAACGGTGAGTCCGCAGGAGCAAAATGAAATACGCCAACACCTGAGAAAAATTCTCATTTTTCACATACAAATCCTCTTCGCGGGCACACCTCTTTAATGTTTCCGTGCACTCACTCCGTTCTAAATTTTTAGTTATCTTGGCTTTTCTAGATTCATAGGTGTTACTATGCACCTAGACATAATATATATATAGATACATAGCAAAGTTTATGAATCTAGAAAAACAAGAACAAATAATAATATGAGATGGACGGAGTAGTTCATATTCTCGGAGGATAGCTACGGTGAGGTGCGCACAGGATGTTGCACCTAGCACAAAAAAAAAGTTCACATAGAAACAAGAAAACACGTTTTCGTTTTAAGGCATCAAGACAACCTGCACACCCTGTTTCGCTCAAAATCTTGCTCTCTAGCCCATTGCTTTTAATAGAGAGGTCCCTCCAATATACTTAATGCCAAAAAACCATGTCATGGCCAACCTGTAATTTAACTTTTGAAGTAAAAGTGAAACTACCTTAGATCCCCACCCGGCCACCCCAAATCATCGGCATAAAAGAAAATGTATCCACATATCACATCTCAAAAGTATTATTATTGTCATTTCACACAGTGAACGTAAAAAGTAGGAGGCGGCAAACATTGCCACAAATAACCTGTTGTATACATATATGTGATGATATTCATCTCCACAATTTTTCTTGTCTAACCAATAGATCACTTATGCTGGAGGTATCTCATTGTGATCATGTCGTGCCGGAACTGATTATGCACTTCTCATAATAAACGGGATAAGCTTCCTAGCTTGATAATTCCATTATAGTCCTCCCATAGAGCACAATATCATAATGTATTTTGAATGATAAACAACATATATATAGATGTGACATGTACTTATACCATGGGTACCCCCACCAGGGTATCGAGATCGCCTATGCCAAAACCTCTTACAATAATGATCATGCCATGACTCAAGGGCACAAACTTAGACGGCTAGGGGCGCATCCCGACTGGTGTGGGTCTGGCTGGCCGCCAGCCAGGCCCCACCTGGAGAAGCCTCCTTACCTCATGTGACTAAATAGTGCCCCAATCGGGGGTTCCGACTAACAGGGGCAACATGTCGAGGTATGGTACTGAAGCCGTCTAGGGTGCCCGAGGCACACACATGCCCTCTCTGGTGGACGCTGCAATGTTGACAAGACAGTGATAGCAAGAGCCATGCCGGGCAGATCTGCTACAGTAAAATGGTGTAGCCTCACCAAGAATCACACCGCCAGGAACTGTGTGGGGGTGTGAATAGGGTGGTGCCAACCTGTGTTCACATCCCGACAGGACGGAAACATGGATGACAAAAAAACAATTCCGGACCCTCCCTATTCCCTAACCACAGAGATCGCCGGAGGACATAAATGGGATCAAGTTTTGACATGAAAGAAATATATAAAATCATCATGAAATAATCATACCCATATAGATGTGGGATTTTTCAATTTTTTTAAAACTTGCTGGTATCGTTTGTAATTAGAGAGAGTTCTAGCATTATTCATTTCTGGCACTTTGCAGTTTGCACACATTCAAATTTGAAAGATACTTTGGATAACATTCACTGCTAGAAAACGAACACTAGTACCAGTTAGCAACTCCCCTTTAGTACCAGACGGCTGATCGGTACCGATTGGCCGGTACAACCCATTATTGGTTCTAAAACTTATAAACCACATTATCGGAATAGGCGTGCGGTCGCTGGCTCGATGGCGAACTCCGGCGACAACAGCCTCCTCTTCTTCTTCTCCCCTTGCTCTGTTTCTCCCTTCCTTCTTCAATTCCGGTGGCGGTGGCTGGGGAAACCCTAATTGTGTCGGGGCTAGGGTTCGCAGCGGCGCTGGGGGTCTTATTGGCGGCTACCTGGGCTTCGGCGGGCCCAGATGTCGAGGCAGCGGCGCGGATTTGCTCGGCTGCAGAGCGGGGGCACGTGGCGGCCATCCAAGGGCGCTAGGGCTAGGGTTTCTAGGCGCGGGCGGAGCATTAGTGCGCGCGCGGGGGTCGTGGCCGACCGGGGCGTAGGCGGCGACGTCAGCTGGCAGGCATGACCGGCGGGAAAGGCGAGCCGTCTGGCGAGGAAGAGAAACAGAGGCGGTCGGTGGAGGGGAAGGGAAAGCTGATAGGCGGGCCCCACCTGTCAGTGACCCTGGCGCCAAAGCTGATAGGCGGTTTCGGCTCGAGTCAATTTAGGGGTTAGGTTAGTTTTTGTTTATAATTTGAATTTCCAATTCAAATTAAATACCACTCAAATTCAACCGAAAATCTTCCAAATGAATTTAAACATTGCAAAGGCATAAATCCCAATGAAATCCAAATATTTTGCACGCTGCAATTAAATCCTTATGTTTAATTTGATTTTATTTGACTAAGAGATGGGTGAGTAGAGTCAAACCTTAAATTGCCCTAAATACTAACACTCCACACAAGAAAATAGAAAATCTACATTTTTTGCACTTATAAATATTGTATAAATTTACGGGATTTTACACCGCGTCCCACGGCCCTTTGGGTGGTCGGGGCACACCTCCAGCGGTAGCAGGGGGTGGGGGGGGGGGGGGGGGAGGGGGGGCTCGGCGTCGGCTTGGGTCATCTTCTTCATGCTTAGCATGTTTCTTTTTTTTCTTAAACGGAAATTTTCATTCCATTACTCATCCATTCCACTCTCGGCAGCTATACAATGCTCTGAATACAGCATGGGAGATGAGGCAGTATAGGGGCCTCCTTCACAGAACACAAACGCCCGAGCGCAGCTAGTTCATGCGCCACTCTATTACAAGACCGAGGAACAACCTGTAAGTTAAAAAGAGTACAATTCAGAGCAACTAATTACTTCAGCTCGGAAAACAAGCTCCCCATCACCGACAGTTCCCAGCATTTGGACTCAAACATTTGCTGAGCATGCAGCGCGTCAGTTTCTAGCTCAATTATGGAAATCAAGCTCCCCATCAACAGTCAGACGGCTGAAAACAGCAAGTCGGCCATTACTCTTGGATTCCATAGGGAAGGCTGATGTTGCTGATTGGAGGGTGCCTATTGTGACATATTTAATGTACCCGGGTCATGGTGCAGAAAGGAATATTCGGCGTTTAACATTTAAATATGTTTTGATCGACGATGAGCTTTATCATTGGACCACCGAAGATGTGCTTCTTAAGTGTTTGGATTCTGATCAGGCCCGTGTTGCTATGGGAGAAGTTCATGAAGACATCTGTGGTACGCATCAATCGGCTCCTAAAATGAAGTGGTTGCTTAGGAGAGCTGGTTTTTATTGGCCAACTATGATGGCGGATTGTTTCGGATATTGTAAGGGGTGTGAAGAATGTTAGCGTCTTGGTAATGTTTAGTTGGTGCCATTCTGCGTTATTACATCCTATTATCAAGCAATGGCCGTTCAGAGGTTGGGGGTTGAATTTCATTGGACAGATTAATCCCCCTTCTTCAAAGAGACATCGCTTCGTGTTGCTTGCTACGAATTACTTCACTAAGTGGACCGAAGCAGTTCCTTTGAAGAATATGACACATCGGGAGGTAATTGAATTTATTACAAAGCATATTATTCACAGATTCAGCATTCCACAAACTTTGACAATGAATCAAAGTTCATCATTTATTTCAAAGGAGGTGCGTGATTTTTGCCGAATCTTATAAGATCAAGATACTCAATTCATCTCCATATTATGCTCAGACCAAAAACGCAGGGGGGCATATGTTAGCAGCCAAAATTGGCAAATACCAAGACCGACCGGTCTGACCAGTCAAGCCGACCGGTCTGGTCCTGTGTAATCCGAGTCGAGTTAGATCTGTACTTTTGAGTCCGTTTGTAACCCGATTTGGAAGGGGTATGTCCTCCCCGGCCTATAAATATAAAGGTCACGGCCGATTGAGGTCCACCTACCCAATCGAAACAATCAATCTATTTCTTTTACTTTTTCTTCAACCCCTAACTTTTCCAACCTCGTGTTGTTCTTTGCTCGTCTCTACGGCGTTCAAGGACGTCTTGGGTGGCCTGCCGACTCCAAGAGAACCCTAGATCTGCGAGCTCCGATGGGGTCCCTCCCGAGCTCGTTTTAGGTTTTCACAAAGCTTCTCTGCGCCCGACCGGTCCGGCCAGTCGCCAGGGTTCTTCGTTGGGTTCTGATCGTTGCGATCCTGCGCGTTCTAGCGCTTGTGTGTTGACCAATCTTGCGTCAACAATTTCCTGGGGCTCTTTCTGCAGACTGAATCAGCTCAGCCAAATAGCTCTCGATCATCCAAACAATGACACAGGCTGGCAACCTCTTACCTCCTCTCTAATTCTGTTACGCTCAGCCCACCAAGTCCACATCCCAATCACTATTGTCAACTGAGGGCGTTTCTTCAGATTCAAAATGTATCTGATTGCATCCCGGGCATTATCAATAGCAGCCAAGTGCTCAAGGTGCATGCTCATGCCCAGTTCATCCCAAATCCGGACCGCGTAGCTGCATTTGAAAAAAAGGTGGCCACCGTCCTCACCTTTCTCATTGCACACCACACACCGGTTATCAATCTTCATCCCTCGATATCCTAGGTTTGATCTGAGAGGGTGGCTATTGTGGGCAGCCCACCAAAGAAAGAGTTTGAACTTGTTTGGAGCCTCCACTTTCCAAATGCGTTTCCAGAGATCATCAGTCGCTGCATTCGAGCTAGAGCTTAGGCCTCCCTGCATTCGAGTTGCATTAATAATTTCCTTTTGCACATCTTGTAAGCACTCTTAACTGAGAATACCCCCTTGTTATCATAGTGACATGCCAACACATTATCTTTCTCTGTATTAGGCAGTGCCAGAATCACCTTCACATCCTTGGTGTGATCGGTTTGCGAGTGTGGTCAATTGGCAACCAGGGGCCTTTCCACATGTCAATTCCTTCTCTATCACCTATCCTCCAAATCATTCCTTCCTTCAGCACCACAATTCCTTTTAAAATGCTTCGCCAAGTATATGAAATCACATCCTTCTGCCAAGCCTTCAGACATGAAGAACTAGGAAAGTATTTGGCTTTCAATATACGAGAGCACAAACTATCCGGATCTTGAATCAGGCGCCAGCTTTGCTTGGCTAACATCTCCAAATTAAAAGCATAGATGTCTCTAAAACCAAGCCCCCCTTTACTCTTTGGTTTCATCATCTTCTCCCACCTGAGCCAGTGGATTTTGTGCTTTCCTTCCTGCTGGTTCCACCAGTAGCGGCAAATCATACTACTAATCTGCTCACAGAGCCCTTTTGTAATTTCAAAACATCCCATGGAAAAAGTAGGGATGGCAGCCCATGTCTTGGATACCCCGGCCGCATTCCTCGCACCTAGTTGCTCCAGACTTCCCTTCCTTGAAATGGTCCGCTTGTCCAAGAAGATCACCAGCTCACAATTGATGACTTAGGTTTGCACCTGCGATACACTCAATAAGTGCTCCATCTTTCTAGTAAACATAGATGATTCCATGTGAAACACTGCAAGTTAGCTTGGCACATTTTCTACACAAAACTTTCGATACTGGTGTGTGCGTGTACGTGTCGTGTTGTGTGCACACACTGCTACTAATGGCATACACTACCCCTCTCTCTCTCTCTGTGTGTGTGTGAACATGTTTAAATTGTTTGCTTGAATATGTTTGGCTTTGTTAAGTTTTGAATCTTGATTTTATAGTATTATATATGTGCTTTTGTTTCTTGATGTTCACTTTTGGTGCGTGTATATGTTCGCTTGTGTGTGCATGCTCATATGTGCGTGTGAATGTTGTGCTATGTGCACACACTGCTACTACTGCCACACACTAACTATATATATGATGCTACACAAGACAAGCATATGCTTGTTGTTGCTGCAGCCTTTGGTTTTAGTTTCTTTTTTTGCTGCTAGGCTAAAGGAATAGTGGACATATGTGATTTTAGCATACCATTTGTTGTCGATCCAAGCTCCGGAGCAGAGTCAGAATCAGAATAAGACAATGGCGACTCATTCCATCCAACCAAGTCTCGAAAGATTGGAACCTCACCAAGGTCTAGGCAGGTTACTGCTAGAGGACACCAGTCTGGGTGACCAGCACCAAACTGCAAGCTACCCCGGAAGAATTGTGCAGGTCACTTGTCGTCCAGCAAGGAGGAGGTCTCGATAGAAGTAAGCCCTGCACATAGGAGCCATGGACCAGACATGCATGAAATAAAATGATGATGAAATTGGGAACATGTAGACAAGTTTAAACCATTTGCTTGATTATGTTTGACTTTGTTAAGTTTAATTATAATGAAATCGGGAACATGTCGACATGTTTAAATTGTTTGCTTGAATATGTTTGGCTTTGTTAAGTTTGGCATTTTGATCCTTCTAGTATTATATATGTGGTTTTGTTTCTTGATATTTACTTTTGGTGTGAGTATATGTGCGCGTGCGTGTGCATGCGCGTGTGTGTATGTGTGTGCGTGTTGTGTGCACACACGGCTACTAATGCCACACATAGCAATATATATAATGCTACACATGACATACATATGCTTGCCAATTCTGCAGCCTTTTGTTTTAATTTCTTTTTTTGTTGCTAGGCTAAAGGAATAATGGACCTTCTTGATTTTAGCATACCATTTGTTGTCGATCCACGAAGCGACAGCTCTGGAGAAGAGTCAAAATCAGAATCAGACGATGACGACTCATTCCATCCAACCAAGTCTCGGAACCTCGGAACCTCACCAGGGTCTAGGCAGGTTACTGCTAGAGGACACCAGTCTGGGTGACCAAAACCAAACTGCAAGCTACCACGAAAGAATTATGCAGGTCACTTGTCGTCTAGCAAGGGGGAGGTCTCGATAGAAGTAAGGCCTGCACACAGGACCCATGGACTAGACATGCATGAAATAAAATGATGATGAAATTGGGAACAGGTAGACATGTTTAAATTGTTTGCTTGAATATATTTGGCTTTGTTAAGTTTGGTATCTTGATTCTTCTAGTATTATAAATGTGGTTTTGTTTCTTGATATTTAGATTGGGTGCGAGTACATGTGCACATGCGTGTGCATGCGCGTGTGTGCGTGTGCGTGTCATGTTGTGTGCACACACTGCTACTAATGCCACACAATAGCTATATATATGATGGCACACATGACAAATATATACTTTGCTATGGCTGCAGCCTTTTGTTTTAATTTCTTTCTTAGTTGCTAGGCTAAAGGAATAGTGGACATGCTTGACTTTAGCATACCACTTGTTGTCAATCAAAGAAGTGATAGCTCCAGAGAAGAGTCAGAATCAGGATCAGACGATGATGACTCATTCCATCCAACCAAGTCTTGGAAGCCCGAAACCTCACCAGGGTCTAGGCAGGTTACTGCTAGAGGACTCCAGTCCGGGTGTCCAACACCAAATTGCAAGCTACCATGGAAGAATTGTAGGTCACTTGTCGTCTAGCATGGGGGAGGTCTCGATAGAAGCAGGAGCTATGGACCAAACATGCATGAAATAAAATGATGATGAAATTGGGAGCATATAGACATGTTAAATTATTTGCTTGATTATGTTTAGTTTTGTTGAGTTAATTATGATGAAATAGGGAACATGTCAACAAGATTAAATTGTTTGCTTGAATATGTTTGTCTTTGTAAAGTTTGGCATCTCTATTCTTCTAGTACTATATATGTCGTTTTGTTTCTTGATATTTACTTTTAGTGCGAGTATATGTGCGTGTACGTGCGCATGTGCGTGTGTGCGTGTCGTGTTGTCTGAACACAGTACTACTAATGCCACACACTAGCTATATATATGATGCTACACATGACAAACATATACTAGCTGTTGCTGCAACCATTGGATTTAGTTTCTTTTTTTTGTTGCAAGGAAAAAGGAATAGTGGACCAGCATGATTGTAGCATACCATTTGTTGTCGATCCAAGAAACGACAGCTCCGGAGAAGATTTAGAATCAAAATGAGGCGATGACGACTCATTCCATCCAACCAAGTCTCAGATGCTCGGAACCTCACCATGGTCTAGGCAAGTTATTACTAGAGGTCACCAGTCTGGGTGACCAGCACCAAACTGCAAGCCACCCCGGAAGAATTATGCAGGTCACTTGTCGTCCAGCAAGGGGTGGTCTTGAAAGAAGTAAGCCCTGCACACAGGAGCCATGGACCAGACATGCATGAAATAAAATGATGATAAAATTGGGAACATGTAGACATGTTTATATTGTTTGCTTGATTATGTTTGGCTTTGCTAAGTTTAATTATGATGAAATTGGGAAGATGTCGACATGTTTAAATTGTTTGCATTAATATGTTTGGCTTTGTTAAGTTTGGCATCTTGATTCTTCTAGTATTATATATGTGGTTTTGTTTCTTGATATTTACTTTTGGTGCGAGTATATGTGCGCGTGCGCGTGTGTGCGTGTGTGTCGTGTTGTGTGCACACACTGCTACTATTGCCACACACAAGGTATAATATGATGCTACACATGACATACATATGCTTGCCAATTCTGCACCCTTTGGTTTTAATTTCCATTTTTTGTTGCTCGGCTATAGAAATAGTGTACATTCTAGATTTTAGCATACCATTTGTTGTTGATCCAAGAAGCGACAGCTTCGAAGAAGAGTAAGAATCAGAATCAGACTATGATGACTCATTCCATCCAACCAAGTCTCGGAAGCCCGAAACTTCACCAGGGTCTAGGCAGGTTACTGCTAGAGGACAGTAGTTTGGGTGGCCAGCACCAAACTGCAAGCTACCCCGGAAGAATTATGGAGGTCACTTAGTCGTCTAGCAAGGGGGGAGGTCTTGATACAAGTAAGCCCTGCACACAAGAGCTATGGACCAAACATGCATGAAATAAAATGATGACGAAATTGGGAACATATAGACATGTTTAAATTGTTTGCTTGATTATGTTTGGCTTTCTTAAGTTTAATTATGATGAAATCGGGAACATGTGTCGACATGATTAAATTGATTACTTGAATATATTTGGCTTTGTTAAGTTTGGCATCTCTATTCTTCTAATATTATATATGTGATTTTGTTTCTTGATATTTACTTTTAGTGCGAGTATATGTGCACGTATGTGAGCATGCGCGTGTGTGCGTGTGCATGTCGTGTTGTGTGCACACACTGCTACTAATGCTACACACTAGCTATATATATGATGCTACACATGACAAACATATGCTTGCTGTTGCTGCAGCCTTTGGTTTTAGTTTCTTTTTTTTTTTGTTGCTAGGCAAAAGGGATAGTGAACCAGCTTGATTTAGCATACTATTTGTTGCCGATCCAAGAAACGACAGCTCCGGAGAAGAGTTAGAATCAGAATCAAATGATGACGACTCATTCCATCCAATCAAGTCTCGGAAGCTTGGAACCTCACCAGGGTCTAGGCAACTTACTGCTAGAGGACACCAGTCTGGCTGACCAGCACCAAACTGCAAGCTACCCAGAAGAAATATGGAGGTCATTTGTCGTCTAGCACGGTGGAGGTCTTGATAGAAGTAAGCCCTACGCACAGAAGTTATGGACCAAACATGCATGAAATAAAATGATGATGAAACTGGGAACATGTAGACATGTTTAAATTGTTTGCTTGATTATGTTTGGCTTTGTTAAGTTTAATTATGATTAAATCAGGAATGTCGACATGTTTAAATTATTTGCTTGAATATGTTTAGCTTTTGTTAAGTTTGGCATCTTGATCCTTCTAGTATTATACATGTGGTTTTATTTCTTGATATTTACTTTTGGTGCGAGTATATGTGCGTGTGCGTGTGCATGCGCGTGTGTGTTTGAGTGTCATGTTGTGTTGTGTGCACACTGCTACTAATACGACACACTAGCTTCACAAACCTGCGAGGAGATCTCTATAGATGGAGGAGGCAGATCGGATCCCCTTCTTTCCATTTTGATTTGAAACGATGGGTCTGTGCTAGATCTTAGAGATATATATAGAGCTAGTAGCCAACAAGTAACGTAAATCTGTATATATTTTAAAATGGCTTTGTGGGAAAGGGCACACGGTAGCCAATTTTGGGTTGATGCAGGCCCGGATTTGAATTTCGCTTCAAATTGAAGCGGGAGGAAGGGGAAAAAATTGGGAACAATTGTGCAAGAGGCCTGGTGTATGTACGCAGATGGGCTCGATCACACTTCACAAATCATTGATGACGCAGATGTCCGCTTGTCCAAGAAGACCGCCGGCTCACCATTGATGACGTAGGTTTGCACCTGCGATACGCTCAACAAGTGTTCCATCTTTCTAGTAAACATAGAAGATTGCATGTGAAACACTGCAAGTTAGCTTGGCACATTTTCTACACAAAACTTTCGATACTGGTGTGTGCGTGTGCGCGTGCATGTGCATGCGTTTGTGTGCGTGTACGTGTTGTGTAGAGTGCACATACTGCTCACTACTACAAAAACCCTCATTTGTCCCGGTTGCTGGTTGCTACAACCGGGACAAAAGGGTTCCGGTCACGAAAAAATTTTGTGCCAAGTGGGAGTTGAACCCAGGACCTCTTGCCTTACACACAAATTCCTTACCATCTCAACACATGGGACTCTATATGAGATGACTTCTTTTTGTACTAACCTGTAGAGAACCCTTTGGTCCGGGGTGGTACCACCAACCGGAACAAAAGGGGTACCCTTTAGTCCAAGTTGGTGGTACCACCAGGGACAAAAGAGTTGGACCTTTTGTCCGGGTTGGAGCCACCAACCGGGACAAAAGACCCTTCTTTTGTCCCGGTTGGTGGCTCCAACCAGAACAAAAGGCCCCTACACTCCCCGCCTATCTGGCTAGCCGTTAGACCCGAGACAAAAGCCTCCATTTGTCCCGGGTTCAACGACAGCCGGGACAAATGGAGGGATCAAAGGCCTATTCTGTAGTAGTGGCTACTAATGCCATACAACTGCAGGCTACCAAACGTACGATCGAGAAGGCGACCGAGATGCTAGCAAAGAAAAACAAGGGATAGATCGAAGAAGGTTCACAAACCTACTCAGGAGATCTCGCACTGGATTGAGGCAGATGGGGATCTCGATCCCCTTCTCCTTTCAATTCTGATTTGAAATACGGCCGGGGTTGATTTTGGTCAGATTTGCGCTTTATATTAGGGATAGATACAACTAAAGTTGTGCCAGATCGAGCCAGCAGACTAGTAACGTAAATCTGTGTATTTTTAAGCAACACATTATTTAGCAGCTGCTTTCTTTGAAAAGGCACATGGCACCAAAAATGTGAAATAGTTGGTGGCCTGGGGAAACAGCTGTGCAAGGCCGCCTGACGTCTGTAGCTGGCTGGGTTCGCACTTCACACATCCTAGTTCCATTATTTAATCGATGTGCACGTTACACATGCATGAATCTCTAGATAGTCCAAAATCCCATCTTATTTATTTTTTTTTGGAAAAGAAAAAAGGGTTCTGAGTTGAAACCCCACCATGTATATCTTCTCCTAACCAAGGAGCTAGATATATAACAACAATAGCCGCCACCATAACCCATCAATGAAAGAATGGTCAGTCCACAGGAGCAAAAATGCGCCAACACACAGATAAAATCTCATTTTCCGCATATAAATATAAGGTTCATAGAAATAAGAAAACACGTTTTTAATGCATCAACAAGAAAGATAACTTGCACCCTTATTTATTTAGAATCGCTCGCATTCCTGCTCTCTACTAGCCCATTGTTTTTGCAACAGGAGAGGTCACTCCATTATATACTTGATGCCAAAAGACCATGTCATTGCCAACCTGTAATTTAACTTTTGAAGGAAAATAAGGGCGAGGAAGCCCATCTCAATCCAACCTGGCCGCGCCAACCCAAATCATCGGCATAAAAAGAATTTGTATCCGCAGAGCACATCTCAAAAGTATTTGTCATTTCACAGTGAATGTAAAACTAGGAGACAGCAAACATATTGCTGCCACCAATAACCTGTCATCTATATAGATTAGTGATTATTGGTGTCTTACAGATAGATCACTATGCATGTACGTATGTAGCAATGGAGCAAGTGAGGAGTGGGTAAATTGGGTGCGACGGTGGGCAAGGAGTTCATGCAGGAACTTGATTATTATATCTAGATTATTAAAAAGGAATTAAAGCTTTACATTGGAGGGACTAGATTATTACATCACTACCGGATCCCCAAGTTTGGCGAGTGCCTGAAACACTCGAAAAAGCCCATATCGCACTCGGCAAAGACTTTGCCGAGTGCGGCACTTGTGGCAAACTACACACGGCGAAAGAAGTGGCGGTGAAGAGGTCTTTGCCGAGTGTCTTTTTTTGGGCACTCAGCAAAACTTTTGCCGTGTGCCAAAAAGCACTCGGCAAAATAAAGCAAGGGCACCGGCCAAACGGTCGGTAACGGCGACTTTGCCGAGTGTCAAACGGAAAGTGTAACACCCTAGGATTAATTTTTGGTGCTAATCACGTGTTTAGTTGCTAATCAAGATTAATCAAGGTCATTAGCGCTAATTAAGTTGCATAGTGTATTTACATTCAGCCGAGTTCGAGCACGTTTTTCTCCCTAATCCAAGCTCCGAATCAACTTTCGGCCAAAACCAAAGTTGTAGATCATTTTGTCCTCTACAACTTCTATTTTGTTCAATTTTCAAGTGCCAATATGAAATTTGGAGATTTAGACGGTCAAAATCAGCTCAAAATCGTTGACCGGTCACTGTACTCTTCACTGTGCCCGTACGTCGCCCATACCGGCGCTGTGGCCGCCGGCGAGCCCTCCACGCGTCAGCCATCGCGCCTCGACCGCCGTCCGAGCTCGTGCTTATCCAGTCCCGGCGCCGTCTTCGTCTTTTCATCCCCCTCCTCTTCATCCTCGAGCTCGTGCCGAGCCGAGCTCGAGCAGAGCTCACCGCCGGCGTTCGTGCCAGCCAAACCCGCCGCCCCTTTTCGATTCCCCGCGCCCCGACCCTCCTCGCCTCACCCCGCACCTCCTCTGCCCTTCCCCAAGCCCGGCCGACCCCTTTCCCCGGCCTTAACGGCCATCCGCGCCGCCGGCCGCCATTGTTGCTCCACCGAAGCTCCGCCCCCTCCGTCGAGCCTCTCTTCCGGCCTTCCTCCGTCCAATCCGAGAGCACAGTGAGAATCTCGGTGACCCACTCATGCTCCCCGACCCTTTTTCCCTTCGATCCGGGCGCCGCCGCCCCTGTCTTGTACCGCCGTCGCGGCCGCCCCCTGCGCGGGCCCACGTGGCGCCGCCGCGCGCACCAGCGCCGGCTGGCTTCTCTGGCCGCGGGCCTGCCCCGCCCTGCCGCCGCGCGCCTGGCTGCGCGTCGGCCGTGGCGCGCGCGAGCAGAGGAGGGGCTGGCCTGGGCCTCCCACTGACCCGTGGGGCCCAACTGTCAGCCCCTGGTTTAGGGTTTAGGGTTTTCCATAATTGTTTAAATTGGCTGTATATTTGAAAATGTGTAGAAAAATGTAGAAAAAATGCTAAAAATGCAAACTAAATTTTGTTAGTTTACTTGAATCAAGATCTTA
This sequence comes from Panicum virgatum, assembly GCF_016808335.1. Lineage (NCBI taxonomy): Eukaryota > Viridiplantae > Streptophyta > Magnoliopsida > Poales > Poaceae > Panicum > Panicum virgatum. Next base: position 7,521,935 of record NC_053145.1, read on the forward strand.
GGAAAAGTATTAGTTCATGTTAAATGTTAGTTTTGCTTGTGCTATAATTTGTTTTGTGCTCAAGCTTAATTAATTTATATCTACTATTATGTTGCTCTAAAAATCATGACATTTATGCAGTAGCCTAATCTTTACATGTGTAATCCACTGTAAAAAATTTTATATGCTGGTGCTGTGCACTTTTGTGTAAATCTTTTTAGGTTTAGTTTATCCTGCTAGAGCTAAATTAAATGTTTTTTGTTATCTATAAATGTTAGTAAATTTTTTTGTTACATGATTTATCAATAGCTTGTCATGCTGGTAAATTTCTGTTACTAGATTATGCCGGCAAGTTGTGTTTTCGCATTTATTTAGTTCCTAGCTTTAGTCTTCCTTTATTCTGCTGTTGCTAAGAAATGCATCTTGCCTATTTAAGTGTTCAGCACTTAATTCTTGTTCATCTGCTGATCGTGATAGTTCTTTTAGGACCATATGTAGTTGTTTTTATGTTACTTGCTTATGCTTACTTATTAGTTAAATGAAATCTCTAACTTCGTCCTTCCTGTTTATGTATGTGCCTAGCTTTCTTAAATGAGTTTATTAGTGTTATTGGAAGGAAATACTTCAGGCTAAATTGAATTTAGTTCTGAACCCACCCACTAGCACCCACCTTTTTCAGTATAGTTTTAATTGTTGTAGATATCTAGTAATGCTTGTTGGTCTTATCAGTGCCTCATTTTTGCATTGCATCGCGCAGCATCGCATCATGAGCACTTATGCATTTCCTCATCGCACTGTTGTTTAAACTCTTGCATGGCATCTTTTTCTACGTGTAGACACCGCAGACGAAGTAGTCTACGAGCTGGTTGCTGAGCCGGTCCAAGAGCAGCAAGCAGGAGAGCCACAGGTTGAAGAAACAGTTGAACCCGTTCCAGAAGAAATTGCTAACCCCGCTGACCTGCAAGGCAAGCCCCGAAGCATAACCTTTATTTTAAACCTATGCAATGTATTTAATTACGTACTTGTGCATTAAGTTTCGAGGAGTTGCTTGGAACCCTAGTTGCATAATCCCTAAGTCCCTCAGTCAATTTACTAGCATGATAGGTCTATAGTACTGCCATGCTTAAGTAGGATACGGTAGAAGACAAGTGATTCCCTGTCACTCACGAGATTGGATTTCATTTTGGTTATGGTAAGTTACGAGGAAAGGCATCCAAAGGAAAGGAAAAACTAAGACCAGGCGGAGGGAAATTGGTTATGAATATAGAAGGATTGGAAAGCAAGTCTCCTCCTGTGTCGATTGAGGACCGTACCGTTGCTGACCGTGTTGACCAAGTTTGAACAATACTAACCGCATGCCGGAAGTAGGAGGTAGTCGAAACCGGTAAACTAATTACCTATATTGCAATGAAATCTGATTCTTGACCTGCGATGCTGGGCAAGGGATGACGGGTGTTGTAGTCGTCCGCGGGTCCACTGGGTGTTCGCCGTGTGGTACTCCTCATCTGGGTGTTGGCGGGCTTGATTCAGGCTTCGGGGTAATCATGTGAACAGTTGTTTGGTGTGACCTGATGGGGTTGCACTTGGCATGTGAGTTAGGTCCACCTTGCAAGGTTAAATCGGATTGATTCGCCGTGACTCGCGATTATGAGAACCTTGGTCACTTTGTCGCATCGTAGTAAAGGTTGAAATGAGAATGGAAGGCGGAAGTGGGAACTATGGGTGTGGTTCTCTGAAAAGATAATGTACTCAATCATGCATGCTCTAGATGGATATGCACACCTAGTTATAGTTGTTAACTTAAATTGAGCTAAAAGGCTGAAAATAAGGATCCAGTAATAGCGGTCTTTCAGCAAAAGAACTACAGAACCAAAGAGCCTTTCATATTAGGAGTCGGCTAAGTATATACCAGTAGTCGGATAAGCCTTGCTGAGTATTAGAGTACTCAGGGTTTTGGTTGTAACCCTTCTGAGCAGGCTGTGTTCCGGAGGACTTCAAGGAGATTTGCGCGTCTTGGATTGGTTAGCCTCTTCCTCCGGGTTGAATCGTGAAGTACGGGCAGATTGGCCTCACATCAGTGGGCAAGATGTGAAGCTCATCTTTTGTTGTCGATGGCAGCTATCGTATTGTATTTCGGGTTTCTATTTTAAACTCGGCTTTACTTCCGCTGTGTTGAAACTCTGTGGTTGAAATATAAACCTAGTTTGTAAACCCTTCTTGTAAATTAATTTGGAGACTTATGTTAAACTCTTGTTGTAAATTAATTTGAACACTTTTATTGCTTGTAATCATCTGTGCTCATCTTTTGGTGAGAGTTCCAGTGTAATCGATCCTGGTTATAGCAGGCAGTCCGGGTAAACCGGTGGAGTGCAGTGAAATTGTGGATTAAGTTTAAGTTGGTGATTATTGCACTTGATCTGTATTATTTTGGAAGGTTCTGTGACAGAAAGGCACTTGGCGAAGTCCTCTACTTTGTCGTGTGCTGTCCTCCTGGCACTCGGGAGAAATTTGAACTTTGCCAAGTGTCGTCCTCCTGCCACTCGGCAAAGATGGAATTTTTGCCGAGTGCCTAGGCAAAGGCACTCTGCAAACCCTATAAATTTGCTGAGTTCCTAGGCTATGACACTCGGCAAAGCAGTCTTCCAGGGAGCATGTGAAAGGCAACTTTGCCAAGTACTATAGTAAATGCACTCGGCAAAGTTACCAGTTTTTTTCCTGTTTTCGCGCGTTTACGAAGCCCACACATTCAAATATCAAACATAACACAATATATACATCACTGGTATATATGGCACAAATACGACACCAGAAGCACGAATATCACATAATAGCACAAATATCGCTAGGTAAATACGACAAGTTCACAAATATGACAAATAGCAATAGTATCATAAATACGACAAGTTCAACATCGATGCCACAAGTCCAACCTCTCCGATCAGATCCAACAAGTCTAACCAACAAAGTCCAACGGATACAATTCCAACACGTCTAATCGGTACAAGTCCAACAAATCAAGCAATACCTTAATCTTCACCGGTCAGATCCCCAAGCTGGCCAGTGCGTCGCCGGCGAGTGCTCATCTGGAGGATCATTCGATGTCGCACCCAATTGATTCTTCAAAAAGGAGAAGATACATGATTACATTTTCGAGTCAATATTTATTGTATGCGCATGCAAGCAAATACATTCATACTCACGGGAGTGACTGCAGGGCCAGGAGGAAGAAAAGACATTGGTGCAAAGGTCATTTGTGGCGGAGGTGGAGGTGGCGGAGGCCATGGCACCGTCAGCGGCGGTAGATAGTTTACAGATGCGCCAAGACCTTGAATGTAGGCGAATATGGTCTGCATCTGTTGTTGCGAGGCCTCGTACCTTTGCCACTCAGCTTCGATCATCCTCTCCCGCTCCTGGTGGCACCTCAGCTCCACTTCTCCCTCAGCTTTCTCTCTTGCTCCAACCTCGCCTCGATCTCCTCTCACTTCCTCCTCTCTTCATCTGGGCCTACAAGATTTCACCCCAATGTTACAATGCGAAGCAACGGTGCATAAAAAGCAAAGATTGGCGAATGGAACGGAACTAACCTAGATTGTGCGCATGCTGGCCACTGAAGTCTCAAGCTGTGGGCATATGGTCGCGGTCGAGTCGGTGGTCCTTGTCCGAAGTTGTGAGAGAATGGGTGTACTGGCCATGTCGACTATGCTATCGACGAGCCAGTACCAGCCATGCTTCTTCCCTCCTCCCACCCTCATGATGGTTTCTCCAGAGAGTGGTGCGGTGGCCGGATCCCATGTGTACCTGTGGAGCGCTCTTCCCATCTCCGTGTACTCAGTGATGCGGGTGTAGACGATGCGGTTGCTATAGGTCTCGAGTGGATCCGCCGGGTTGTAGGAGATGTCAGACGTCGCCTTGCCCTTGTCAGCCATGGTGTATGATAAGAACTCGTTGCAAGGCTGGCCTTCATGTGACGCTGACTGCCAAGAAAACAACAAGATGTTTAGTAAAAATGCAGAATTTAGCATTAGAAAAAATGAAGAAGTGAGTTCACTTACCCAAACCTCCTAGTATTTGGAAGGCTACGGCTTCCTTGATGATGTGGTGCACCTAACATCATCAAATGGCGCTCCCGGCATAAGATGTGCTCCTAGGCCCACTCCTCGCTGATCCACTTATCCACCATCATAGCCCAGCACGTGTCAGACCCGGGACAGCAGGACTGCTTATAGACATAGAATGTTCTAGAGTAAGGGATAGCTCATGAATGTACCTTACCTCTTTTGTAACTACTCGAATAGGCGTAGGACTAGCTGCAGTACAAAGGAAACTACCCGATTGTGTTGTAGTAGGATTCCAACTGTACTCGGCTAGGACTTTCCATGTAACCCTATCCCCCCGGATATATAAAGGCGGGCAGGGACCCCCTCCAAACAATAATCATCAACACCTAAGGTAATACAAACCATACAGGACGTAGGGTATTACGCAAACTCGCGGCCCGAACCTGTCTAAATCTTTGTGTTCCTTGTACCATCGAGTTCTAGAGCAGTCGATCCCTACCTACAAATCCTACTGCTAAGAGTATCCCTCAGCAGGCTTGGCGGTAAACATCGACAGCATGCGCCCTTGCCAGCGCACCAGTTCGGAGGCACCTACAAGTAATCAAGTGTTTGACATATGGGAACATCAAATTCAAGAGAAATGAGCGAAGGGGCTCACAGTGCAGTGGCAAAAGGCCACTGGTCGGGCGGCTCCCGCGCCCAGGGTTCAAACTGGGGTGCCGCACCTAATTAAGCTTTAGAGGTTTGCCTTAAAGTATTTCTATCAAAAAAAATCAAGAGAAAATGAGTAGATATGTTATTTATTTACCTTCAAGTACTGATCCCACATGAGAAAGGCATTCCTTGCTTCTACTTTCTTGACCCTCCTTTCCTCGTATGAGGCATAGTATGAAACGATGGCCTGAACATGTGCCTCATAGTGCATGTCCTTCACCAGTTTGTAACAGGCTGTGTGAGCCACCTGAGCCGCCCTGGCCTCATGTCCTTCCTCACACATGTAGAAATCCTGCATATAGACCCGATAATTGCAGTCATTATTCCAAGAATTTCAAATGAATGTGATATATTGACCACTTTAGTGCGAGGATGACTTACCCACAATTCCCTGATCACCCGTCTCGCCTTGGTGCTAGAATTCCTACCTTTCCGATCTTCTGTATCTGGGACGGCGATGTAGTGATTCCATGTGTACGCCGGCTCCAGGACCCCGGCATGCATCACAAGCCCAGGGAAGTGTTCCTTACACAGTAGACCCAGGATATCATTGGGCTTCCATTTGTGGTCACCTCCCTGCCCATCACCCAATGCCTACAAAAGTGTTTAATATAAAGTATTAGTTTGTATTGTGATTTTCAAAATATATATGATATAAAAAAGAAGTGATAACATCTAAAGTTACTTACCGAGACCCTGCTAATCGAATCATTGGCCGTCTCACCAGAGGTATCGGCCGCGGCGGGAGTTGTAACGATCCACGCAACGACACCTCCTATGTACCCCCTGCTGCCCCCTCCTCCTCCTGATGCTAGTCCTCCTCCTCCTCCTCCTCCTCCTCCTCCTCCTCCTCCTCCTCCTCCTCCTCTATAACAGAAGGTATGCTCTCCCTCCTCCCCCCTTCCCTCCTCCACCACCTCTCCCACTACCTCCTCCTCCACGTCTCCCTCTCCCTCTCCCTATCCCTCCCACTCCTCCACCACCTCTCCGTCCACTACAGCTCCTGGACTCCTCTACTGCACTGGTCCCCTCAGGTGCCGATTGTCGTGCACCACGTCCCTTGTAGAAGGAGCTCAGGAAACTCATCTTGCCACTGCCTGGCATCTTTGTTTAAGTACCTGCAATCAAAAAGAGTGAACGAATCAGCAAACATAAAATATACATACTTAGAAATAGATGCAAATGAACAAAACATAACTAGAAATTAACATAGTATTAAATATTGCGTATCATACATGTATTAGAAATAGTCATCATGATCGGGATTAGCTAGATCATAATCCTCATCATCACTATCAGCTATGTTAACATGACCAGCAGTATCCGAAGGAGGAATGTTGTCTTCACTGTCCCTGCCTAAATGCAGTCGCTCTAGTAATTCTAAGTCATGAATATTTTCGACCTCATCTCCAGCTTCCTCGTCAACAACCATTTTGTGTCGACTTCCATTCCGATCACGTCAGATAAGTCTATCTCGAAACTCTCTTCTACCCCCTCTTCTTGAAAGAACTCTCTATCATTGTTGTAGTCTTCATTGTTTGGGATATGCAGTTTGCTGTGTGGCGATACGTTGTACACAACATCCCAACCCTGAAGACGTTCGTCGGTTTGGCACGGGTATGAGAGATAATAAACTTGTGTGGCTTGTTGAGCCACAATGTAGACATCATCACCTGGTAACATTGAATCCAATCGAATTTTAACTAAGCCAACATTAGGGGTATACCTCGTTAATGTAGGATCAAACCAATGGCATTTGAATATGACTGGAGTGAGTGGTATGGAATCATGAAACTTGAGTTCATACATTTTTTCAACTCTTTTGTAATACTCGACCCCATCTTGGCCAGGCGTAAAAACTCCGGTACTAGTGGTTCTTCGATTGGGCCGACTCTGCTTGTATCTCGTTGTGTGGAAGCGATATACATTCACGTCATAAATGTTAAATGACTTGATCCTATAGCTAAAGCCATCGGCAACCTATTGTAAGGATCACCGGGGTGTCCGACCCTAGAGGGGGAGGGGGTGAATAGGGTCGCTAATCGCTTTCTATCATAGGGCTCAATCTATTTGCATGAGATAAACCTAACACGTCCTACACATGCTAGTTATGACTAAGGTTTATCTGTGCTACTCTCTACTTACCCCTAAAAGACTTGCAACATATAGCCAATCCTAATCAAACTAACTAGGAAAGTAAAGGCACGCAAGATAGAGTAAATGCGGAAACGTAATACGGTAAGTAAAGATGTAAGGGAGAGAATATGTAAACTCCCGTGAAGACACCAAGACACACGATTTAACGTGGTTCGGTTAGGACACCAAGTCCCTCCCTACGTCCACGGCCACTTGTCCAACAAGAACAAGTGTGATGCCAAGTCTCTTCGCTTGATCACCGTCTTCGTTCGCCACCAAGGCTTCCGGCAAGCAAAGGCTAAGTGGCGCCAAGTCACCAAGACAAGGCCACCGCCACCGTCTCTCTCAAAGCATCACCAATGGCACCGTCTTCACTATTGGAGCTTCTCACCAAGAGGGGTCTCCTTCCCCGCACAAAGTGTCGTTGCCTCTCCACACCAAGTCGGAGGGTCACACGATGAGTACACGATTGCTTGCCGCAGCAAGACTTTGCTTCGGGCCTAGCTACGCATATCTTCTCTTTGTCATCACTTGAACCTAAAAGCCTGAGAATGGTCATCTTAACAATCATATTAGTCCAAGTGTTGTGTTGTTTATATCAATCACCAAAGTATTATATTGAAATATGGCATGAGAGGCCATTTTCGCTACACCTGTCTCAACTAGGCACTCATAGACGAATCGATTTGGGTGGCCAGCACCAAACTGCAAGCTACCCCAGAAGAATTATGCATGTCACTTGTCGTCCAACAAGGGGGGAGGTCTCTATAGAAGTAAGCCCTACACACAGGAGCCATGGACGAGACATGCATGCAATAAAATGATGATGAAATTGGGAACATGTAGACATGTTTATATTATTTGCTTTTGGCTTTGTTAAGTTTAATTATAATGAAATTGGGAAGATGTTGACATGTTTAAATTGTTTGCTTGAATATGTTTGTCTTTGTTAAGTTTAGCATATTGATTCTTCAAGTATTGTATATGTGGTTTTGTTTCTTTATATTTACATTTGGTGTGTGTGTGTGTGTGTGTGTGTGTGTGTGTGTGTGTGTGTGTGTGTGTGTGTGTGTGTGTGTGTGTCGTGTTGTGTGCACACACTGCTACTAATATCACACACAATCTATATATATGATGCTACACAGGACATACATATGCTTGCCAATTCTGTAGCCTTTGATTTTAATTTCCTTTTTTTGCTAGGCAAAAGGAATAGTAGACCTTCTTGATTTTAGCATACCATTTGTTGTTGATCCAAGAAGTGACAGCTCCGGAGAAGTGTCAGAATCAGAATCAAATGATGATGACTCATTCCATCCAACCAAGGCTCGGAAGCTCGGAACCTCTCACCAGGGTCTAGGCAGGTTACTGCTAGAGGACACCAGTCAGGGTGACCAGCACCAAACAGAAAGCTACCCCGGAAGAATTATGAAGGTCACTTGTCATCCAGTAAGGGGGAGGTCTCGATACAAGTAAGACCTGCACACACGAGCCATGGACCAGACATGCACGAAGTAAGTGGCGTGCGGCATGCGGCGTAGCCGCGTCTAGCGAGGCGAGTGCGCGACGGAACGCAAGCAGCAAGCTGAGCTCACGGCAATGGCGGCCGCCGGCGGGCGGCCAGCAAATCAGTGACTGAACCAGAGAAGACTGAAGAGCAATCATGAATCGGAAGGGCAAATACAAGGCCAAGTCTAATACAAGAGGTAAATAAAGTGCAATTTGAAAAATTACTTTTAACTTGAATATTAATCTTTCGACAATTCGACTTCGCCATACCTTAAATTTTTTCCGTCCTCCGCCACTGTCGATACCTCACCAGGGTCTAGGCAGGTTACTGCTAGAGGACACCTGTTTGGGTGATCAGCACCAAACTGTAAGCAACCCCGAAAGAATTATGCAGGTCACTTGGCGTCCAGCAAGGGGGAGGTCTCGATAGAAGTAAGCCCTAGACCCAGGAGCCATGGACGAGACATGCATGAAATAAAATGATGATGAAATTGGGAACATGTAGACATGTTTATATTGTTTGTTTTTGGCTTTGTTAAGTTTAATTGTAATGAAATTGGGAAGATGTCGATATGTTTGAATTGTTTGCTTGGATATGTTTAGCTTTTTAAGTTTGGCATCTTGATTCTTCTAGTATTATACATGTGGTTTTGTTTCTTCATATTTACTTTTGGTGCGAGTATATGTGCGCGTGCGTGTGCATGCGTGTGTGTGTGTGTGTGCGTGTCGTGTCGTGTTGTGTGCACACACGGCTACTAATGTCACACACAAGCTATATATATGATGCTACACATGACATACATATGCTTGCCAATTCTGCAGCCTTTGGTTTTAATTTCTTTTTCTTTTCTTTTTTGCTCAGCTAAAGGAATAGTGGACCTGCTTGATTTTATCATTCCATTTTTTTCGATCCAAGAAGCGATAGCTTCGAAGAAGAGTCAAAATCAGAATCAGACGATGATGACTCATTCCATCCAACCAAGTCTCGGAAGCTACATCACCAGGGTCTAGGCTGCTTACTGCTAGAGGACACCGGTCTGGGTCACCAGGACCAAACTGCAAGCTACCCCGGAAGAATTATGCATGTCACTTGTCGTCTAGCAAAGGGGAGGTCTCGATAGAAGTAAGCCCTGCACACATGAGCCATGGACCAGACATTCATGAAATAAAATGATGATAAAATTCGGAACATGTAGACATATTTATAATATTTGCTTGATTATATTTGGCTTTGCTAAGTTTAATTATGATGAAATTTGGAAGATGTCGGCATGTTTAAATTGTTTGCTTGAATATGTTTGGCTTTGTTAAGTTTGGCATCATGATTCATCTGGTATTATATATGTGGTTTTGTTTCTTGATATTTACTTTTGGTGCGAGTATATGTGCGTCTGCATGTCCATGTGCACACAGTGCTACTATTGCCACACACTAGGTATATATATGATGCTACACATGACATACTTGCTTGCTGTTGCTGTAGGTTTTGCTTTAAATTTATTTCTTTATTGCTAGGCTAAAGTAATAGTGGGCCTGCTTGATTTTAGCATACCATTTGTTGTCGATCCAAGAAACAACAGCTCCGGATAAGAGTTAGAATCAGAATCAGACGATGACGACTCATTCCATCGAACCAAGTCTCAGAAGCTCGGAACCTCACCAGGGTCTAGGCATGTTACTGCTAGAGGACACCAGTCTGGGTCACCGGCACCAAACTGCAAGCTACTCCAGAAAAATTATGCAGGCCACTTGTCGTCCAACAAGGGGAGGTCTCCATAGAAGTAAGCCCTACAAATAGGAGCCATGGACGAGACGTGCATGAAATAAAATGATGATGAAATTGGAAAAATGTCGACATGTTTAAATTATTTGCTTGAATATGTTTAGGTTTGTTAAGTTTGGTATCTGGATTCTTCTAGTATTATATATGTGGTTTTGTTTCTTGATATTTATTTTTGTTGCGAGTATATGTGCACGTGCGTGTGCATGTGCGTGTGTGCATGTGCATGTGGTGTTGTGTGCACATGCCGCTACTAATGCCACACGCTAGCTATATATATGCTGCCACACATGACATACATATGCTTGCCAATTCTGCAACCTTTGGTTTTAATTTCTATTTTTGTTGCTCAGCTAAAGGAATAGTGGATCTGCTCGATTTTATCATACCATTTGTTGTTGATCCAAGAAGAGACAACTCCCGGTCAGAATCAGAAACAAATGATGCAGTCAGAATCAGAAACAAATGATGAGAACTCATTCCATCCAACCAAGTCTCAGAAGCTCGAAAGCTCTCCAAGGTCTAGGTAGGTTACTGCCAGAGGACACCAGTCTGGGTAACCAGCACCAAACTGCAAGCTACCTTGGAAGAATTATGCAGGTCACGTCGTAAAGCAAGAGGGAGATCTCGATAGAAATAAGCCCAACACACATAAGCCATGAACCAGACATGTATAAAATAAAACGATGATTAAATTAGGAACATGGGGTTACCCATGCCACCCGCCACTGGCGGGCCACGCCCCATCGTCCCCGGCCACTGCCATCACGGCGCAGCCGAGCAAATATAACCGAGAATTGAGAACTAGAACCGAGCCAAACCGAACCGAACTAAAACTGTAACATCCCATATTTTTCGTACAGAATATTATACTCCAAAAATATGAGTTTTCAAAAAAATTTCATGTGCATGCAATAATAGCTAGAATAATTTAAGGATGATCTTATCTTCTCTCTCTTTTTCCTAGTAAACTAAAATCAAATAAACCTAAGAACTGTAAATGTTAGTGTGAATATTTGGAGTTATTGAATCTTTTCGATCTTCCTTGTTTAAATTTGATTTGAATGATTTTTTGTGATATTGTGTGGGTTTTAATTTGAATATAGCCATTCAAATTAAACCAAATCCTAACAAACCCTGACTACTAATTGGACCAAAAACCCACTAGCCCCCTAACCTAATCCGCTTGCAACCCCGGCCTGCCCAGCTCCCGCACGGCCTTTCTTGTCTGACAGCCCACCTAGCCACGCACACCAGGCCGAAACCCTCTGCGCATGGCCCGATCCGGCCCGTCACCAGCGGCCAAGGCAACCCAGCCCACCGCTTCGCGGAAACGCTCGCGCTATGACGCGGTCGTGCCCTACCGCCGCCACCGTGAACGTTGTGTCCTGCCACGCCTTTCTGGCTCGCATGCAAGCATAAGCCCCGCCATAGCTCGTCCTTGCACGCCCATGCCTCGCCTTGGCCCTTGCACCGTCCGCCTTGGCGTCCGCCGTCCCTGCCCGCACCTCGCGCCGCCGTTCCATGCCGTCGTCGCTGCCGTGCCAAGGCATCAGGGGAGAGGAGCCGAGCAAGGGCAGACTCGGAGCCGCGGAAGGATAAGAAGAAGGGAAGAAGACGCAAACATCGCCGGGAGCCACCATCACCGCCGAGCTCACCGTCGCTGCCTCAAGGAACAGAGATGGGTGGAGAATCGCCGCCACCGAGGAAGGAAGTGGAGCCACCAAGGTAGATCCTATCACTGGCCCCGTCTCGCGTTCAACTTGCCGAACTACCTCGCCGAGCCCCGGCCAAGTTTCGCCGCCGGTGCCTCGCCGAAAGACGCCCGCCATCGTCGCCGTCGGCGCAGAGGAGGACATGCCACACGCACACCCACATGCCGCTTAGCCGCACCGGATCCGGGCCACCACACCGGATCCCACGCCTACTGATAGATGGGGCCCGCCTATCAGAGCGGCCGATGTCGAGCGAGCCACTAATGGGCCGTAGCCTTCACTCTTTCAGCCCAAGCCGAGCTAGCCTTTTTCCTATTTTAGCCCGAGCCAAACCCAGAGCCGATGTGGGCCGAGCCGAGCCGACCGCCACTTTCGGCCCTTGAACCAACCGCCCTTTCCCTTTTTTTCTTTCGGCCGAGCTGACATCTAGGACCCACCCGTCAGTGACACAACGTCACTGACATGTGGACCCCGCTGATCGTTGACTTGGTCAAAATTGACCAGTCAACGCTGACGTCTGCATTGACCATGCTGACATCAGCACAGACTGGACCCCTTCTGATGTTAACACGACATGTGGCATGCCCAGAGGCTGCAACGTGTCAGCCTGTGTGTTATTCAGAAAATAGATTAAGCTTAGAAAATTCATAACAAACTAACCGGACCTCCGAAAAATATGAAACCAGTTTCATAATTCTTCTAAAATCATGATCTAAAAGTTAGCATAGGGTTTGTTGTGATTTGGGTCTTATTTGGATACCTTTTTGCACTTTGTCCCCTGCATTTATACGTAATTACAAATAGGACCCTGACGCTGAGTAGCTGATCGACGTCCCGAACGACCAGAAGACCCCGGAGGCCCAGAAGGACTATGAAAACATGCTAGGTTCACGCCCATCTATGATCTGAAATCCCAGTAGGCATTGCTTGTTAGTATTGCTATCGCTTTATTGTTTATGATGAGATAAACCTGCATAGCCTATTTTTTATACCTGAATTCCTTGAATTCCTACTTATACCATGTTGAATGGTTGAGATGCTTTGCATGTGGTCGTGTGGAAATATGTGATGATAGTCTTGGCGTGAGTGGAGATCAACCTCAGAGGAGTTGGTGACTAGAATTTTAGCTGGGGGTGAGCGATTTAACCTGATCTTCGGGTCAGGGGCTAGGGGCGTGTGTTGGGCACGTCCTATGGACCGAGGAAGTGCATGGGCACATCCTGCGGAGCACCTGTGGTAGGTGCATATTTTCCTTCGGGAAGATGTGGTGGACTGGAGGAGTAGAGGGGCAAGACCTGTGACGGGTGCCCACAGCGGACTGCTGTGGCAGATACGCACATGTGACGAAGATGCTTTCTCAGCGTATAAGCAACCGGTTGGGGTAACTATGATTAGTGGGACTATGTAAACATGCACACCACTTATCCTCTATGCGGAAGGATCCGGTCCGAAGCTAGCAAGTGTGGTACCAAGCCTGTAGGAGGATACGATATCAGTGCAGGGGGAGGAGGTGTTGACCTCGCGTTCCCCGAGTCGCAAGTTAGGCTTCACAGTCCCGAGGCGACCTCTCGCGGGAGGACGCGCCCAGACCCGAAAAAACAGGATGGTGCCATGGCTACTAGTTCTCATTCTCGGTAGACTGGTGTCTCGTCGTCAGTTGGTTTGATTCCGGCTGGCTTTGATTCGAATGGGTCCATGTGTACAACTTCTGCAGAGTGAAAACTATACGTATAGCCGCGTACTCGGTCATGTACGACCCTACTTTTCTGTTCCTTCCATTAGTTAGTGTCACTGGATATTTCTACATCCCTCTAGTCTACTGGCCTACTTTGATAGCAGTTGAGGTGCGAGGAGAGGGAGTTCTCGTACCGACTTGGGTGGTTCATGGTGAGTTATGCTTAGTCTGGAAGGAGTGAGTTGACCGGGATGCCGGAATGGCCCGTGTCGGGAGATATTGCTGATGCTACGAATTTGCTTCAGTTGCATAGGAAAAACCCTAGCCTTATCCTTAGCAACTCTTTTATATCCATGCATTTCACTTAAAGCTGCATTCGGATGGTGACGTGAGCCTATCCCGTCTTTGGGGATAGTTTGGTAGATGCAGGATCCTATTCCATTTCAACGATCAAGCTGGACGACGATAAAGGACGCTAAGGATGGGTCGAGCTACACTCAAGTTTGCCTGTGGAGGAGTAAAGCCAGAAGATGAATGACGCCCAGAAGAATAGAGCGGGCACAATGGACAAACAATATAAGTGGTTACGCGAAACGTCTCAAGTCAAGCACACAGAATCGAGAAATAATCTCATGTTCTATCGTTCCAAAAATTAAGCAGATCTCGATGTTTAATCTAATGATTGTTTGTTATGGTTGTAAAAGTCTGTATGTTCCAGTTGAAAAGATCTGAAGAATGTTTTCCAGTCAGTTCTGCAGGCAATTCACGCTTCTCATGTCGAGCAAATCCTCGGCCAAAATTTAGCTGGGCTATCGTGGGCACAAACCAGCCCAAACAATCTACGGATCGGACTATTTTAAGAGCCCACGGCCCAAACTGAAGCCCGAACTTTACGCAAACCCTTTACCGTTTAAAACCTGACCCACAGCTCCACTCAAAAAAAAACCTGACCCACAGCTGGTCCGCTCCTAAACGCAACGGTCAAATCCCCTCGAGTTCGAATTGCAGCCGGAGCGGCACCCACACTTGTAAAACCCGGCTGGCTCACTTGTCATTGTTTGTGAATTGAACTACAGTTCCTGCCCAAAAACTATGCTCATTGAGTACGGGAGGACCATGTATGGATTGAGCTTGATCTAATAATAGCAGCTCCGAAACAAGATTTGAAGCAAGGACAAAAAAGATACTACCACCTAGTGAAAAGAGGAATAACCTAAGAGCGCAATCAAACCTCTAACTAAACAGCACTTATGCCAGGATCGGAGACCTAGCTTGCACGCAACAGAAGGTCAAATTTGTGAATGTTCTACTTTCTTTTACTTAAGTGCTCTTACTAAAGGGGATGTTCTATTTTAGTGTTCCACATAAGCTATGATGATGTGTGAATCTACCCAGCAGTTTGCAAAAAATTGCCCATTGTAGTATTTGGAATGTACATAGATAAGTAAAAATTGTAAAAGGAAAGAACTCAGAGACATAAATAAAAACCGGTAAAACATGTAATAACATGGAAGATGCAAAATTTTATATTTAAACCCCAAATAACTATTGGAACAAGAACTATGGCAGTAGGGTGAACAAAAGTCCTTTTGCTCTGATCCTTTTTGCTTATTCCCCTTTTCTTGCTACCAATTTAGATCTACTCACACTAATCAACATCCATTTTTCTTTCTATTTTCTCAAAATGTGTGTTCTGGAGATGTTTTCTAAAAAAATATTTAGAAGAAGTTTCCTAGAAACTTATTTGAACAATTTTTTCAGATATTTTTTACCTACAGATTTTATATGAAGAAGTTTTCCAAAAAAGTAGTTATTTGGAAGACATTTCTAGTGAAAAGTCACCCTAGACAAAGTTCTCACAAAAATGTATCGGAAAAGCTTTCTGAAAATTGTGCCGACAAGTTCTTATGTGACCTTTTCTTCTAAAGGGACGGCGAAAGCTTTGCTGCTACTTGTATATACAATTAGAGACCAACCTAAATAACAACTCTACACAACTCCTCACTTGAGCAATCAACTCTAAGACAACTTGGTTGAAAATTTTGGACACTGGTCCGCACACCATAGCATGAGCAGTGACGAGGTGCGGAGGATTCCACAGTGATGCCTCTTGGAAGGGGAGAGGCGCCCATATATGTGTGTTATAATCATTGTAAGAGCACCCCCATTCCCTACCCCAACCAAAACCAGAAGTCACCACTATCATTTGTTGACACCACATCTAAGCCGCCTCAAGATCGACTCAAAGTCCCCTTGCTGAATCTATGATAGTAGAGAGATCCAATGAAGGGGAGGAGAGAAGGGCCACCTAGGAGTCCAGGAGGTGGAGCTCCTATGGGAGAGGGCAAGCTGCAGCCACAAGGCTCATGCCTGGGTGTCCTTGTCCATGTGGAGCACCAGATATTAGTCAAGGCCGCGCCTGCTGGAGCCAAGTCGTGACAGCTAAGAGCCCAACCTGCCCAGTGTGTGAGATATGCAGTGAGCCCACCATTAGCAGACCATGACGACACACGACCACCTACGAATAGACACCATCCACACAAGCCCGCACACCAGCGGATGTGCCCTCCAGTCCTCCTCACTAGATCTAGTCGGCGGAAACAACAGCCAGGAAGGGTATCCAGCCATCCACAACGTGGATCAATTGGAAGGACGGAGAAGGAGGACAAAAGTGGGGGGAAGGGGGGCATGGAGGAGGGAGATGGGGAAGAGGAGGGGGGGAGGCAGAGTAGCTGCCACTTGGGGCCTTCGCGGGGAACCGTTTCTGTTATCGGTAGGAAGTGGCAGTGGTGGCCGCCCATGGGCTTGGTGTGGGGAGGTCTGAGCGGTGGAGGTTGTGTCACCTCAAGGGTATGACAATGCACGGGAAGGGGTTCAATGGTTGTAGGGTTTTGATCGGAAAAGTCATTGTGTGAAAAGAAATATCTTGATGGCTTTCTGAAAATAGAAAGTTGTGAAAAGAGAAAAAATACCAAAAAACTATAAAGGTTTGTCTAAGATCGTGACCGCCAACATGTCGTGTGTGGGAGATGCCTAGGAGGTTGTGCTGCAATAGCTTATAAACTATACTAGTATGCAATAACAATACCTCTCTATCCAAGAGACAGATGTCATTTGCTCCACTATAATCAGCCTCCATATACAGGTACTCAACAACCATTTCGTAGTTGTAATACGTGTACGGACCTGAAAAATTGCAACATGGAGATGCATGTCTCCATGTTTCAATTGCAGGTCCTATTGCATCCAATCAGTCCAGGACGGCTCTCTTTCAAAAATAGAAAGTAGTGGAAAGGGAAAAAATACCAAAAACAATAAAGGTTTGTCCAAGTCCCCAATCCCCAGTCCAACTGCTATATTGGGATAATAGATAAGAAACTAGTGATCCAACAGTCTCCCAAAATATTTTCCTTTTCCCAATAATTATTGGAACATCCCAACAATTCACCCCACCTCTCCCTAAATAAGGGGTGAGTTCTGACTCTCCCAATAAAATAGTTGGATTGGAAGAAAGTCATTGGGAGACTGTAAAAGCAACTTACAATAATTCTAAAACTGCTATTGGAACATCTCCCAATACCAGTACGGATTAGTGGAGCACTACTGGAGATGCTCTACGATCGTGATCGCCAACATGTCGTGCGCGGGAGATGCCTAGGAGGTTGTGCTGCAATAGCTGATAAACTATACTAGTATGCAATAACTATACCTCTCTACCCAAGAGACATAGCTAGAGGCCATTTGCCCCACTATAATCACACTCCATATACAGGTAATCGACAACCATTTCGTAGTTGTAATACGGTACACGGATCTAAAAATTGCAACATGGAGATGCATGTCTCCACGTTTCAATTGCAGGTCCTATTGCATCCAATCAGTCCAGGACGACTCTCTCATAAGAAGTTAACAACCTGCACGAACTAGACCACAGAGGAGGCGCGCGAGATTTTGTGGATCACCTTGCATCCAAGTGAGCAGAAAAGGTAGCCCGCGTCGTGGAGACCCCGGCCGCATTCCTCACACTTTGTCATGCCGGGCTTTGCCTTGCAGGAAATCGTCCGCTTGTCGAGGAAAACTGCAGGTTTGCCGTTGACGACATACGTCTGCACCTGGGACACATTCAGCAGGTGCTCCAGGTCTTCCACCCTCACAAGGCAGTGCGACGAAGACTTCCGGATTTACAGCCCCGCCCACACAGCACGCGTCAGAACGCACAGGTCACCTCGAAATGAATCTAACCTTTGCCACGCTCCACGGCTGCTAGCTGCTGCATATACCTGGATGATTTCGTGGCCTGCGTGGTCGCCGAGGCATCTGGAGCAGAGGGCGCCACCGGCGCAATTGGTGCAGAAGAAATTGCAGCAGCCGGCGCTCCTCGTCGAGCGCCACGCATCACGGTGGTCCGGGCACGGCTCGAAGAAGTTCGTCGTCTCCAGAAGCTGACGCAGCCACGACGGCGGGGAGCGCTGCGCGTCCAGAAGTGCCATCTTCTTCAGGCCGGTCATGGTGCGATGCCTTTCCCTGGATCGAAAACTACAGGCAGTAACCAACGCCGCCGACAGCTGAAGAATTATGTGTACAGAAACTACAGACTACGTCCAATCGAGAAGGCGAGAAGCAAAGAAGAACTAAGGATTCACAAACCTGCGAGGAGATCTCTACAGATGGAGAAGGCAAATCGGATCCCCTTTCTTTCAATTTTGATTTGAAATGAATAATGGTTTGTGCTAGATCTTAGAGATATATATAAAGCAATACCCAACAAGTAACGTAGATATCTATATATTTTAAATGGTTTTGTGGGAAAAGGCTTAGCCAGTTTTGGGTTGATGCAGGCGGGGGGAATTTGAATTTCGCTTCAAATTGAAGCGGGAGGACGAAGGAAAAAAAATTGGGAACAATTGTGCAAGAGGCCTGGTGTCTGTACGCAGATGGGCCATTGTTTCATTTGATCACATTTCACATGCATGAATCTCTAGATGGCCCAAATAAAATCCCTTCTTGCTCACATTTCACATGCATGAACCATTGCCCAATGAATTAATGGTGAGTCCGCAGGAGCAAAATGAAATACGCCAACACCTGAGAAAAATTCTCATTTTTCACATACAAATCCTCTTCGCGGGCACACCTCTTTAATGTTCCCGTGCACTCACTCCGTTCTAAATTTTTAGTTATCTTGGCTTTTCTAGATTCATAGGTGTTACTATGCACCTAGACATAATGTATACATAGATGCATAGCAAAGTTTATGAATCTAGAAAAACAAGAACAAATAATAATATGAGATGGACGGAGTAGTTCATATTCTCGGAGGATAGCTACGGTGAGGTGCGCACAGGATGTTGCACCTAGCACAAAAAAAAAGTTCACATAGAAACAAGAAAACACGTTTTCGTTTTAAGGCATCAAGACAACCTGCACACCCTGTTTCGCTCAAAATCTTGCTCTCTAGCCCATTGCTTTTAATAGAGAGGTCCCTCCAATATACTTAATGCCAAAAAACCATGTCATGGCCAACCTGTAATTTAACTTTTGAAGTAAAAGTGAAACTACCTTAGATCCCCACCCGGCCACCCCAAATCATCGGCATAAAAGAAAATGTATCCACATATCACATCTCAAAAGTATTATTATTGTCATTTCACACAGTGAACGTAAAAAGTAGGAGGCGGCAAACATTGCCACAAATAACCTGTTGTATACATATATGTGATGATATTCATCTCCACAATTTTTCTTGTCTAACCAATAGATCACTTATGCTGGAGGTATCTCATTGTGATCATGTCGTGCCGGAACTGATTATGCACTTCTCATAATAAACGGGATAAGCTTCCTAGCTTGATAATTCCATTATAGTCCTCCCATAGAGCACAATATCATAATGTATTTTGAATGATAAACAACATATATATAGATGTGACATGTACTTATACCATGGGTACCCCCACCAGGGTATCGAGATCGCCTATGCCAAAACCTCTTACAATAATGATCATGCCATGACTCAAGGGCACAAACTTAGACGGCTAGGGGCGCATCCCGACTGGCGTGGGTCTGGCCGGCCGCCAGCCAAGCCCCACCTGGAGAAGCCTCGTTACCTCATGTGACTAAATAGCGCCCCAATCGGGGGTTCCGACTAACAGGGGCAGCATGTAGAGGTCTGGTACTGAAGCCGTCTAGGGTGCCCGAGGCACTTGAGTGTGCACACATGCCCTCTCTGGTGGACGCTGCAATGTTGACAAGACAGTGACAGCAAGAGCCATGCTGGGCAGATCTGCTACAGTAAAATGGTGTAGCCTCACCAAGAACCACGCCGCTAGGAACTGTGTGGGGTGTGAATAGGGTGGTGCCAACCTGTGTTCACATCCCGACAGGACAGAAACATGGATGACAAAAAAACAATTCCGGACCCTCCCTATTCCCTAACCACAGAGATCGCCGGAGGACATAAATGGGATCAAGTTTTGACATGAAAGAAATATATAAAATCATCATGAAATAATCATACCCATATAGATGTGGGATTTTTCAATTTTTTGAAAACTTGCTGGTATCGTTTGTAATTAGAGAGAGTTCTAGCATTATTCATTTCTAGTACTTTGCAGTTTGCACACATTCAAATTTGAAAGATACTTTGGATAACATTCACTGCTAGAAAACGAACAGTAGTACCGGTTAGCAACTCCCCTTTAGTACCGGACGGCTGACCGGTACCGATTGGCAGGTACAACCCATTATTGGTTCTGAAACTTATAAACCACATTATGGGCATAGGCGTGCGGTCGCTGGCTCGACGGTCACACCCGGTTTTAAGGACAAAACCGAATGCATAGCTATATGTATGCCAGGATCAAGTTTCATACATATAGAGACATTATAAGTGAATTAATCAGTACAGTATCACGAAAAAGAGAACTAAAATAAATAAAAGACTATCAGAGTTTACAACTTATCCTGGAAACGAAGGCTCCAAACTTCACAGGCAATCGGCTGGGGGTTGCGTACGCCTAGAACTCAGCAACATCTTCAAAAGACTTCACCACAACTGTCTCCTTCTGAGCAGCAGTAAGTAAGGGTGAGTACACTTATGGTTAGTACTCAGCAAGGTCACAAGAAATAACCAGAATGTGATTTATATCCATCTTTAAGTTTATTAATTATGTGAGGGTCCAAGCCGCTCTTGACCGTGAGCACGGCTAACCAGTTAGTTTTAACTCTGCAGAGGTTGTACACTTTCACCACAATTCGCGTAAAAGTTCCGAAGAACTTTGAACCCAACCACGCATATGTGCTGATCAGGCATAATACCACACTTCCGAGGTGTGATTGCATAGGGACGCTACGAGGCCTTTACAAAGAATCCCTATATGTATGTGTTGGTCCCTGCCGTTGCGGTCCCTCAGAAGACGCAGCTTCCTTCACCCGCTCCACAACACAAACTCATAACAACCAAGCGAAACAACCCCAACACAACATATAGTTCATCTAATTACTTAGCCAAGACCAGAGCCATATAGTATTGTGGTTGTACGGTTTTCTTGGGTGGTTCTCCATGTTCCAATTAAATCATATCATCTTGTAAATAAAGCATAGATAGAAGTATGGTTAGGGTCACTTGCCTTTCTCCAAAGAAAAGCTACTCTTACTGCTCTTCAGCTTTTGCTCACTTGAAATTCTTGATCTTCAATCTTTGAATGGCGATCCTTCTACTCGAGGCGATCAACGAGCAACCATACAAATCAACAAACAAAACTGCTAAGAACAGTACACCAATCATATAAAAGCATTAAAAGGTTGTACTAAAGGATCGGGCTCGCTGCTACAGTTACGAGAGCGCAAGAAAAGCGGAAAACGGAACTAAAACGGCGATTCTATGGGATAAACGATGCTTCAGGGATCCAGTCGTGATTAACTATAGAGTTGAAGACTAGCGGAAAAGATTTGCAAGACACAGCAAACTATGCTCACAGAGGATAACAATGTCATAAAGCTATCGTACACATTGCAAGGATCACGTGAGCGCGAGAATCGATGAAAACGGAGTTGAAACGAAGAAGTTATGGCTAAAACAGGATTCTAGGGGTTTATTTGTGAAGATACAGAGCTTCCAGGGGCTAGATCTGAAGAAACCAGGGACTAAAATGAAATTAAACCTAAACTTCAAGGGCTAGCTTGCAAAAGAAAGGGTCCTGGACGGCGGGTTCTAATTTGTAAAAGTACAGGGTTTAAAACAGAAGAAACAGGGCTGATTTGTGAATTCTTTTGAACTAGTTAGGACTGCGGATTAATTTGCATAAAACCGAGGGGTTCTTTTGCAAATCTGCCACAGTTGACAGGTACCCTGGCTTTTGACTCGGGGCTCGATCTAATCTATACCGTTGGATCTACATCAGATGGCTCAGGTTGGCCAGGCGGTGCGAGCGGCGGCGCAGGCAACGGCTGCGGTGCTACGCGGCGGCGGGCGGCAGCGAGCTCGCCGGACTTCGCCCAAACAGTGGTCCGGGGCTTGGTTCAGCTCGGGTTTTGGCCTTGGAGCGAGAGCACGCGACGGGGAACACGAGTAGGGGCTCGGGAAGGGGCTACGGCGACCGGAGAGGGGCGCACCGCGGCGGCTTGCGGCGGAGACTCGACGGCGAATGATTGCGGTGGCGAGAGGACGCGAGAGAGGGGATAAAAGGAGACACGACGCTGCTCACCCCGTGGCGGAGCTTCGGGGACGCTCGGGCGTCGAGTGGAGGTGGCGGAGCGACGACTCCTCATCGAGTCCGAGCTCGAGCGGAGCTCTAATGGCGGCGGCGCTAGAGTTTGCTGGAGAGGGCGGCGCGAGCTCGAAGGGATCCAAGGCGGGGTCTGCGGCACCTTAAATAGGGGGCGGCTAGGGGCCTTGGCATGCGCGCCAAGAAGGCCGCGCCGGCGCGTGGGTTACCCGGACTCGGAGGCGAGTCCCGGCTCGGCACGAGGAAGGGGACGGCCCTGACGGGTGGGTCCCGCGAGTCGGCGACAGAGGGAAGAAGGGAGAGGGGGGTTGGCGGACAGGGCCGGGCCGGCCTGGATTGGGCCGAAGCGAGGTTTTGGGCCGTAGGGAGGAAAAGAAAAAGGGAGAGTGAGAAAGGGAGATGGGTCGGCTGGGCTGAAAGCTTGAGGGAGAAAAAGAAAAGTCTTTCCATTTTCGAAACCAATTCAAACACAATCAAAATGAATTCGAATTCAAAAGTTCAAATTCAAACTCAATTTAAACAACAAACAATAAAACAATGCAAGGGTGGCATGAATGCATAACCAACAAACAACCTCATTTAATTTAAAAAGGCAAACGATTATTTTCTTTATACTAAATTCCCTGTAACAAAAATAAATGTTGACAAAATTTTAAAATTATGAGAAAATTATTGTTTTATTTTAAATTTCAATCACATCCTGAAATTCAAAAATTTCAGGGTGTGACATCGACGGCGAACTCCGGCGACAACAGCATCCTCTTCTTCTTCTCCCCTTGCTCTGTTTCTCCCTTCCTTCTTCAATTCCGGTGGCGGTGGCTGGGGAAACCCTAATTGTGTTGGTGCTAGGGTTCACAGTGGTGCTGGGGGTCTTATTTGCGGCTACCTAGGCTTCGGCGGGCCCAGATGTCGAGGCAGCAGCGCGGATTTGCTCGGCTGCAGAGCGGGGGCACGTGGCGGCCATCCAAGGGTGCTAGGGCTAGGGTTTCTAGGCGCGGGCAGAGCGTTAGTGCGCGCGCGGGGGTCGTGGCCGACCGGGGCGCAGACGGCGACGTCAGCTGGCAGGTGTGACCGGCGGGAAAGGCGAGCCGTCTGGCGAGGAAGAGAAACAGAGGCGGTCAGTGGAGGGGAAGGGAAAGCTGATAGGCGGGCCCCACCTATTAGTGACCCTGGCGCCAAAGCTGATAGGCGGTTTCGGCTCGAGTCAATTTAGGGGTTAGGTTAGTTTTGTTTATAACTTGAATTTCCAATTCAAATTAAATACCACTCAAATTCAACCGAAAATTTTCCAAATGAATTTAAACATTGCAAAGGCATAAATCCCAATGAAATCCAAATATTTTGCACGCTGCAATTAAATCCTTATGTTTAATTTGATTTTATTTGACTAAGAGATGGGTGAGTAGAGTCAAAGCTTAAATTGCCCTAAATACTAACACTCCACACAAGAAAATAGAAAAACTACATTTTTTGCACTTATAAATGTTGTATAAATTTACGGGATTTTACACCGCGACCCACGGCTCGAGCCCTTTGGGTGGTCGGGGCACACCCAATGGCGGAGCCCGGGGGTGCTGGGGGTGCTCCAGCCCCCCTACTCCCATGGAACCCATGGATCCCCCCAAAGCCCCCTCAACATTTTTCAAGCATGAGTGAAGAAGAGGAAGAAGAAAGAAGGAAGAAGAAGAAAAAAAAGGAAGGAGGGAGGAAGAAGAAGAAAGGAAAATGAGCCCCCCCTCAATTTGAATCCCAGCTCCACCACTGGGCACACCTCCAGCGGTAGCAGGGGGTGGGGGTGGGGGGAGGGGGGCTCGGCGTCGGCTTGGGTCATCTTCTTCATGCTTAGAATGTTTCTTTTTTTTAAACGGAAATTTTCATTCCATTACTCATCCATTCCACTCTCGGCTGCTATACAATGCTCTGAATACAGCATGGGAGATGAGGCAGTATAGGGGCCTCCTTCACAGAACACAAACGCCCGAGCACAGCTAGTTCATGTGCCACTCTATTACAAGACCGAGGAACAACCTGTAAGTTAAAAAGAGTACAATTCAGAGCAACTAATTACTTCAGCTCGGAAAACAAGCTCCCCATCACCGATAGTTCCCAGCATTTGGACTCAAACATTTGCTGAACATGCAGCGCGTCAGTTTCTAGCTCAATTATGGAAATCAAGCTCCCCATCAACAGTCAGACAGCTGAAAACAGCAAGTCAGCCAATACTCTTGATTCCATAGGGAAGGCTGAGGTTGATGATTGGAGGGTGCCTATTGTGACATATTTAATGTACCCGAGTCATGGTGCAGAAAGGAATATTCGGCGTTTAGCATTTAAATATGTTTTGATCGACGATGAGCTTTATCATTGGACCGCCGAAGATGTGCTTCTTAAGTGTTTGGATTCTGATTAGGCCCGTGTTGCAAGGGAGAAGTTCATGAAGGCATCTGTGGTACGCATCAATCGGCTCCTAAAATGAAGTGGTTGCTTAGGAGAGCTGGTTTTTATTGGCCAACTATGATGGCGGATTGTTTCGGATATTATAAGGGGTGTGAAGAATGTCAGCGTCTTGGTAATGTTTAGTTGGTGTCATTCTGCATTATTACATCCTATTATCAAGCCATGGCCGTTCAGAGGTTGGGGGTTGAATTTTATTAGACAGATTAATCCCCCTTCTTCAAAGAGACATCGCTTCGTGTTGCTTGCTACGAATTACGTATGGTCAAGAGGTTGTTTTACCCATTGAGGTGAATCTGGACGCTTATAGATTGGCTAATAAACAAAATGGTCTCACCGCTGTTGATTACTATGACTTGATGATGGACAATATTGATGAAGTGAGCGACAAGCGGTTGCAAGCTTTGAAGGAAATTGAGAAAGACAAGCTTCGGGTGGCTAGAGCTTACAACAAGAAGGTAAGAGCAAAATCTTTTTAGGTTGGTGAGCTAGTTTGGAAGACAATATTGCCTCTTGGGACGAAGAGCAACAAGTTCGGCAAGTGGTCGCCAAGTTGGGAAGGACCGTACAAGGTTGTCAAGGTTATCTTTGGCAATTTTTATATGGTGGAGACAATGCAAGAAGAACGTCTTCCAAGGGCTCTTAATGGAAGATACTTGAAGAAATATTATCCCAGTGCGTGGCAAGATGCTTGAAGACGAGGACGTCCGGTATAGAGTATCACCCTTAGCATTATTTTTAGCCTTGTGTTTTCTGTATCGGTCATGTATCTAGGCTAGTTTCTGGTACTTGCTTTTTGGCTTGCAAAGCTCACCAAAAATGCAGGGGGGCATATGTTAGCAGCCAAAATTGGCAAATACCAAGACCGACCGGTCTGACCAGTCAGGCCGACCGGTCTGGTCCTGTGTAATTCGAGTCGAGTTAGATCTGTACTTTTGAGTCCGTTTGTAACCCGATTTGGAAGGGGTATGTCCTCCCCGGCCTATAAATATAAAGGCCACGGCCGATTGAGGTCCACCTACCCAATCGAAACAATCAATCTATTTCTTTTACTTTTTCTTCAAACCCTAGCTTTTCCAACCTCGTGGTTCTTTGCTCGTCTCTACGGCATTCAAGGATGTCTTGGGTGGCCTGCCGACTCCAAAACAACCCTAGATCTGCGAGCTCCGATGGGGTCCCTCCCGAGCTCATTTTAGGTTTTCACAAAGCTTCTCTGCGCCCGACCGGTCTGACCAGTCGCCAGGGTTCTTCGTTGGGTTCTGATCGTTGCGATCCTGCGCATTCTAGCGCTTGTGTGTTGACCAATCTTGCATCAACAATTTCCTGGGGCTCTTTCTGCAGACTGAATCAGCTCAGCCAAGTAGCTCTCGATCATCCAAACAATGACACAGGCTGGCAACCTCTTACCTCCTCTCTAATTCTGTTACGCTCTGCCCACCAAGTCCACATCCCAATCACCATTGTCAACTGAGGGCGTTTCTTCAGATTCAAAATGTATCTGATTGCATCCCGGGCATTATCAATAGCAGCCAAGTGCTCAAGGTGCAAGCTCATGCCCAGTTCATCCCAAATCCGGACCGCGTAGCTGCATTTGAAAAAAAAGGTGGCCACCGTCCTCACCTTTCTCATTGCACACCACACACCGGTTATCAATCTTCATCCCTCGATATCCTAGGTTTGATCTGAGAGGGTGGCTATTGTGGGCAGCCCACCAAAGAAAGAGTTTGAACTTGTTTGGAGCCTCCACTTTCCAAATGCGTTTCCAGAGATCATCAGTCGCTGCATTCGAGCTAGAGCTTAGGCCTCCCTGCATTCGAGTTGCATTAATAATTTCCTTTTGCACATCTTGTAAGCACTCTTAACTGAGAATACCCCCTTGTTATCATAGTGACATGCCAACACATTATCTTTCTCTGTATTAGGCAGTGCCAGAATCACCTTCGCATCCTTGGTGTGATCGGTTTGCGAGTGTGGTCAATTGGCAACCAGGGGTCTTTCCACATGTCAATTCCTTCTCCATCACCTATCCTCCAAATCATTCCTTCCTTCAGCACCACAATTGCTTTTAAAATGCTTCGCCAAGTATATGAAATCACATCCTTCTACCAAGCCTTCAGACATGAAGAACTAGGAAAGTATTTGGCTTTCAATATACGAGAGCACAAACTATCCGGATCTTGAATCAGGCTCCAGCTTTGCTTGGCTAACATCTCCAAATTAAAAGCATAGATGTCTCTAAAACCAAGCCCCCCTTCACTCTTTGGTTTCATCATCTTGTCCCACCTGAGCCAGTGGATTTTGTGCTTTCCTTCCTGCTGGTTCCACCAGTAGCGGCAAATCATACTACTAATCTGCTCACAGAGCCCTTTTGTAATTTCAAAACATCCCATGGAAAAAGTAGGGATGGCAGCCGACGTCTTGGATACCCCGGCCGCATTCCTCGTACCTAGTTGCTCCAGACTTCCCCTTCCTTGAAATGGTCCGCTTGTCCAAGAAGATCACCAGCTCACCATTGATGACTTAGGTTTGCACCTGCGATACGCTCAATAAGTGCTCCATCTTTCTAGTAAACATAGATGATTCCATGTGAAACACTGCAAGTTAGCTTGGCACATTTTCTACACAAAACTTTCGATACCGGTGTGTGCGTGAGCGCATGTGTGCGTGTACGTGTTGTGTTGTGTGCACACACTGCTACTAATGCCATACACTACCTGTGTGTGTGTGTTAACATGTTTAAATTGTTTGCTTGAATATGTTTGGCTTTGTTAAGTTTTGAATCTTAATTTTATAGTATTATATATGTGCTTTTGTTTCTTGATGTTCACTTTTGGTGCGTGTATATGTGCGCGTGCGTGTGCATGCTCATATGTGCATGTGAATGTTGTGCTATGTGCACACACTGCTACTACTGCCACACACTAACTATATATATGATGCTACACAAGACAAGCATATGCTTGTTGTTGCTGCAGCCTTTGGTTTTAGTTTCTTTTTTTGTTGCTAGGATAAAGGAATAGTGGACATATGTGATTTTAGCATACCATTTGTTGTCGATCCAAGAAGCGACAGCTCCGGAGCAGAGTCAGAATCAGAATCAGACAATGGCGACTCATTCCATCCAACCAAGTCTCAAAAGCTTGGAACCTCACCAAGGTCTAGGCAGGTTACTGCTAGAGGACACCAGTCTGGGTGACCAGCACCAAACTGCAAGCTACCCCGAAAGAATTGTGCAGGTCACTTGTCCTCCAGCAAGGAGGAGGTCTCGATAGAAGTAAGCCCTGCACATAGGAGCCATGGACCAGACATGCATGAAATAAAATGATGATGAAATTGGGAACATGTAGACAAGTTTAAATCGTTTGCTTGATTATGTTTGACTTTGTTAAGTTTAATTATAATGAAATCGGGAACATGTCGACATGTTTAAATTGTTTGCTTGAATATGTTTGGCTTTGTTAAGTTTGGCATCTTGATCCTTCTAGTATTATATATGTGGTTTTGTTTCTTGATATTTACTTTTGGTGCGAGTATATGTGCGCGTGCGTGTGCATGTGCATGTGTGTATGTGTGTGCGTGTTGTGTGCACACACGGCTACTAATGCCACACATAGCAATATATATAATGCTACACATGACATACATATGCTTGCCAATTCTGCAGCCTTTTGTTTTAATTTCTTTTTTTGTTGCTAGGCTAAAGGAATAATGGACCTGCTTGATTTTAGCATACCATTTGTTGTCGATCCACGAAGCGACAGCTCTGGAGAAGAGTCAAAATCAGAATCAGACGATGACGACTCATTCCATCCAACCAAGTCTCGGAACCTCACCAGGGTCTAGGCAGGTTACTGCTAGAGGACACCAGTATGGGTGACCAAAACCAAACTGCAAGCTACCACGAAAGAATTATGCAGGTCACTTGTCGTCTAGCAAGGGGGAGGTCTCGATAGAAGTAAGGCCTGCACACAGCACCCATGGACTAGACATGCATGAAATAAAATGATGATGAAATTGGGAACAGGTAGACATGTTTAAATTGTTTGCTTGAATATATTTGGCTTTGTTAAGTTTGGTATCTTGATTCTTCTAGTATTATAAATGTGGTTTTGTTTCTTGATATTTAGATTGGGTGCGAGTACATGTGCACATGCGTGTGCATGCACGTGTGTGCGTGTGCGTGTCATGTTGTGTGCACACACTGCTACTAATGCCACACACTAGCTATATATATGATGGCACACATGACAAATATATGCTTTGCTATGGCTGCAGCCTTTTGTTTTAATTTCTTTCTTAGTTGCTAGGCTAAAGGAATAGTGGACATGCTTGACTTTAGCATACCACTTGTTGTCAATCAAAGAAGCGATAGCTCTAGAGAAGAGTCAGAATCAGGATCAAACGATGATGACTCATTCCATCCAACCAAGTCTTGGTAGCCCGAAACCTCACTAGGGTCTAGGCAGGTTACTGCTAGAGGACACCAGTCCGGGTGTCCAGCACCAAATTGCAAGCTACCCTGGAAGAATTGGAGGTCACTTGTCGTCTAGCAATGGGGAGGTCTCGATAGAAGCAGGAGCTATGGACCAAACATGCATGAAATAAAATGATGATGAAATTGGGAGCATATAGACATGTTAAATTATTTTCTTGATTATGTTTAGTTTTGTTGAGTTAATTATGATGAAATAGGGAACATGTCGACAAGATTAAATTGTTTGCTTGAATATTTTTGTCTTTGTAAAGTTTGGCATCTCTATTCTTCTAGTACTATATATGTCGTTTTGTTTCTTGATATTTACTTTTGGTGCGAGTATATGTGCGTGTACGTGCGCATGTGCATGTGTGCGTGTCGTGTTGTGTGAACACACTACTACTAATGCCACACACTAGCTATATATATGATGCTACACATGACAAACATATACTAGCTGTTGCTGCAACCATTGGATTTAGTTTCTTTTTTTTGTTGCAAGGAAAAAGGAATAGTGGACCAGCATGATTGTAGCATACCATTTGTTGTCGATCCAAGAAACGGCAGTTCCGGAGAAGATTTAGAATCAAAATGAGGCGATGACGACTCATTCCATCCAACCAAGTCTCAGATGCTCGGAACCTCACCATGGTCTAGGCAAGTTATTACTAGAGGTCACCAGTCTTGGTGACCAGCACCAAACTGCAAGCCACCCCGGAAGAATTATGCAGGTCACTTGTCGTCCAGCAAGGGGTGGTCTTGAAAGAAGTAAGCCCTGCACACAGGAGCCATGGACCAGACATGCATGAAATAAAATGATGATAAAATTGGGAACATGTAGACATGTTTGTATTGTTTGCTTGATTATGTTTGGCTTTGCTAAGTTTAATTATGATGAAATTGGGAAGATGTCGACATGTTTAAATTGTTTGCATTAATGTGTTTGGCTTTGTTAAGTTTGGCATCTTGATTCTTCTAGTATTATATATGTGGTTTTGTTTCTTGATATTTATTTTTGGTGCGAGTATATGTGCGCGTGCGCGTGCATGCGCGTGTGTGCGTGTGTGTCGTGTTGTGTGCACACACTGCTACTATTGCCACACACAAGGTATATATATGATGCTACACATGACATACATATGCTTGCCAATTCTGCACCCTTTGGTTTTAATTTCCATTTTTTGTTGCTCGGCTATAGAAATAGTGTACATTCTAGATTTTAGCATACCATTTGTTGTTGATCCAAGAAGCGACAGCTCCGAAGAAGAGTAAGAATCAGAATCAGACTATGATGACTCATTCCATCCAACCAAGTCTCGGAAGCCCGAAACTTCACCAGGGTCTAGGCAGGTTACTGCTAGAGGACAGTAGTTTGGGTGGCCAGCACCAAACTGCAAGCTACCCCGGAAGAATTATGGAGGTCACTTAGTCGTCTAGCAAGGGGGGAGGTCTCGATACAAGTAAGCCCTGCACACAAGAGCTATGGACCAAACATGCATGAAATAAAATGATGATGAAATTGGGAACATATAGACATGTTTAAATTGTTTGCTTGATTATGTTTGGCTTTCTTAAGTTTAATTATGATGAAATCGGGAACATGTGTCGACATGATTAAATTGTTTACTTGAATATATTTGGCTTTGTTAAATTTGGCATCTCTATTCTTCTAATATTATATATGTGATTTTGTTTCTTGATATTTACTTTTAGTGCGAGTATATGTGCACGTACGTGAGCATGTGCGTGTGTGCGTGTGCGTGTCATGTTGTGTGCACATACTGCTACTAATGCTACACACTAACTATATATATGATGCTACACATGACAAACATATGCTTGTTGTTGCTGCAGCCTTTGGTTTTAGTTTCTTTTTTTTGTTGATAGGCAAAAGGGATAGTGAACCAGCTTGATTTTAGCATACCATTTGTTGCCGATCCAAGAAACGATAGCTCCGGAGAAGAGTTAGAATCAGAATCAAATGATGATGACTCATTCCATCCAATCAAGTCTCGGAAGCTTGGAACCTCACCAGGGTCTAGGCAAGTTACTGCTAGAGGACACTAGTCTGGCTGACCAGCACCAAACTGCAAGCTACCCCAGAAGAAATATGGAGGTCATTTGTCGTCTAGCACGGTGGAGGTCTTGATAGAAGTAAGCCCTACGCACAGGAGCTATGGACCAAACATGCATGAAATAAAATGATGATGAAACCGGGAACATGTAGACATGTTTAAATTGTTTGCTTGATTATGTTTGGCTTTGTTAAGTTTAATTATGATGAAATCAGGAATGTCGACATGTTTAAATTATTTGCTTGAATTTGTTTGGCTTTTGTTAAGTTTGGCATCTTGATCCTTCTAGTATTATATATGTGGTTTTATTTCTTGATATTTACTTTTGGTGCGAGTATATGTGCGCGTGCGTGTGCATGCGCGTGTGTGTTTGAGTGTCATGTTGTGTTGTGTGCACACTGCTACTAATACGACACACTAGCTTCACAAACCTGCGAGGAGATCTCTATAGATGGAGGAGGCAGATCGGATCCCCTTCTTTCCATTTTGATTTGAAACGATGGGTCTGTGCTAGATCTTAGAGATATATATAAAGCTAGTAGCCAACAAGTAACGTAAATCTGTATATATTTTAAAATGGCTTTGTGGGAAAGGGCACACGGTAGCCAATTTTGGGTTGATGCAGGCGCGGGGGGGGGGGGGGGTTTGAATTTCGCTTCAAATTGAAGCGGGAGGAAGGGGAAAAAATCGGGAACAATTGTGCAAGAGGCCTGGTGTATGTACGCAGATGGGCTCGATCACACTTCACAAATCATTGATGACGCAGATGTCCGCTTGTCCAAGAAGACCGCCGGCTCACCATTGATGACGTAGGTTTGCACCTGCGATACGCTCAACAAGTGTTCCATCTTTCTAGTAAACATAGAAGATTGCATGGGAAACACTGCAAGTTAGCTTGGCACATTTTCAACACAAAACTTTCGATACTGGGTGTGCGTGTGCGCGTGCATGTGCATGCGTTTGTGTGTGTACTTGTTGTGTAGAGTGCACATACTGCTCACTACTACAAAAACCCTCGTTTGTCCCGGTTGCCGGAACCGGAACAAAAGCAAAATTTTTTGCATGCGTTTGTGTGCGTGTACGTGTTGTGTAGAGTGCACACACTGCTCACTACTACAAAAACCCTTGTTTGTCCCGGTTGCCGGAACCGGAACAAAAGCGAAAATTTTTTGCGCCAAGTGGGAGTTGAACCCAGGACCTCTTGCCTTACACACAAATTCCTTACCATCTCAACTACGCATCACATGTGACTCTATATGAGATGACTTCTTTTTGTACTAACCTGTAGAGAACCCTTTGGTCCGGGGTGGTACCACCAACCGGGACAAAAAGGGTACCCTTTAGTCCAGATTGGTGGTACCACCCGGGACAAAAGAGTTGGACCTTTTGTCCGGGTTGGAGCCACCAACCGGGACAAAAGACCCTTCTTTTGTCCCGATTGGTGGCTCCAACCGAAACAAAAGGCCCCTACACTCCCCGCTTGTTTGGCTAGCCGTTAGGCCCGGGACAAAAGCCTCCATTTGTCCCGGGTCCAACGACAGCCGAGACAAATGGAGGGATCAAAGGCCTATTCTGTAGTAGTGGCTACTAATGCCATACAACTGCAGGCTACCAAACGTACGATCGAGAAGGCGACCGAGATGCTAGCAAAGAAAAACAAGGGATAGATCGAAGAAGGTTCACAAACCTACTCAGGAGATCTCGCACTGGATTGAGGCAGATGGGGATCTCGATCCCCTTCTCCTTTCAATTCTGATTTGAAATACGGCCGGGGTTGATTTTGGTCAGATTTGCGCTTTATATTAGGGATAGATACAACTAAAGTTGTGCCAGATCGAGCCAGCAGACTACTAACGTAAATCTGTGTATTTTTAAGCAACACATTATTTAGCAGCTGCTTTCTTTGAAAAGGCACATGGCACCAAAAATGTGAAATAGTTGGTGGCCTGGGGAAACAGCTGTGCAAGGCCGCCTGACGTCTGTAGCTGGCTGGGTTCACACTTCACACACGACACACCCTAGTTCCATTATTTAATCGATGTGCACGTTACACATGCATGAATCTCTAGATGGTCCAAAATCCCATCTTATTTTTTTTGGAAAAGAAAAAAGGGTTCTGAGTTGAAACCCCACCATGTATATCTTCTCCTAACCAAGGAGCTAGTTATATAACAACAATAGCTGCCACCATAACCCATCAATGAAAGAATGGTCAGTCCACAGGAGCAAAAATGCGCCAACACACAGATAAAATCTCATTTTCCGCATATAAATATAAGGTTCATAGAAATAAGAAAACACGTTTTTAATGCATCAACAAGAAAGATAACTTGCACCCTTATTTATTTAGAATCGCTTGCATTCCTGCTCTCTACTAGCCCATTGTTTTTGCAACAGGAGAGGTCACTCCATTATATACTTGATGCCAAAAGACCATGTCATTGCCAACCTGTAATTTAACTTTTGAAGGAAAATAAGGGCGAGGAAGCCCATCTCAATCCAACCTGGCCGCGCCAACCCAAATCATCGGCATAAAAAGAATTTGTATCCGCAGAGCACATCTCAAAAGTATTTGTCATTTCACAGTGAATGTAAAACTAGGAGACAGCAAACATATTGCTGCCACCAATAGATCATTATAGATTAGTGATTATTGGTGTCTTACAGATAGATCACTATGCATGTACGTATGTAGCAATGAAGCAAGTGAGGAGTGGGTAAATTGGGTGCGACGGTGGGCAAGGAGTTCATGCAGGAACTTGATTATTATATCTAGATTATTAAAAAGGAATTAAAGCTTTACATTGGAGGGACTAGATTATTACATCACTACCGGATCCCCAAGTTTGGCGAGTGCCTGAAACACTCGAAAAAGCCCATATCGCACTCGGCAAAGACTTTGCCGAGTGCGGCACTTGGCAAACTACACACGGCGAAAGAAGTGGCGGTGAAGAAGTCTTTGCCGAGTGTCTTTTTTTTGGCACTCAGCAAAACTTTTGCCGTGTGCCAAAAAGCACTCGGCAAAATAAAGCAAGGGCACTGGCCAAACGGTCGGTAACGGCGACTTTGCCGAGTGTCAGACGGAAAGTGTAACACCCTAGGATTAATTTCTGGTGCTAATCACGTGTTTAGTTGCTAATCAAGATTAATCAAGGTCATTAGCGCTAATTAAGTTGCATAGTGTATTTACATTCAGCCGAGTTCGAGCACGTTTTTCTCCCTAATCCAAGCTCCGAATCAACTTTCGGCCAAAACCAAAGTTGTAGATCATTTTGTCCTCTACAACTTCTATTTTGGCCAATTTTCAAGTGACAATATGAAATTTGGAGATTTGGACGGTCAAAATCAGCTCAAAATCATTGACTGGTCACTGTACTCTTCACTGTGCCCGTACGTCGCCCATACCGGCGCTGTGGCCGCTGGCGAGCCCTCCACGCGTCAGCCATCGCGCCTCGACCGCCGTCCGAGCTCGTGCTTATCCAGTCCTGGCGCCGTCTTCGTCTTTTCATCTCCCTCCTCTTCATCCTTGATCTCGTGCCGAGCTGAGCCCGAGCAGAGCTCGCCGCCGGCGTTCATGCCAGCCAAACCCGCCGCACCTTTTCGATTCCCCGCGCCCCGACCCTCCTCGCCTCACCCCGCACCTCCTCCGCCCTTCCCCGAGCCCGGCCGACCCCTTTCCCTGGCCTTAACGGCCATCCGCGCCGCCAGCCGCCATTGTTTCTCCACCAAAGCTCCGCCACCTCCGTCGAGCCCCTCTTCCGGCCTTCCTCCGTCCAATCCGAGAGCACGGTGAGCATCCCGGTGACCCACTCATGCACCCCGACCCTTTTTCCCTTCGATCCGGGCGCCGCCGCCGCCCCTGTCTTGTACCGCCGTCGCAGCCGCCCCCTGCGCGGGCCCGCGTGGCACCGCCGCGCGCACCAGCGCCGGCTGGCTTCTCTGGCAGCGGGCCTGCCCCGCCCCGCCACCGCCAAGGCCGCCCGCCGGCGACAACGCCGCCGCCGCCGCGCGCCTGGCTGCGCGCCGGCCGTAGCGGGCGCGAGCAGAGGAGGGGCTAGCCTAGGCGTCCCACTGACCCGTGGGGCCCAACTGTCAGCCCCTGGTTTAGGGTTTAGGGTTTTCCATAATTGTTTAAATTGGCTGAATATTTGAAAATGTGTAGAAAAATGTAGAAAAATGCTAAAAATGCAAAATAAA
Organism: Panicum virgatum; assembly: GCF_016808335.1. NCBI lineage: Eukaryota > Viridiplantae > Streptophyta > Magnoliopsida > Poales > Poaceae > Panicum > Panicum virgatum. The sequence goes on from NC_053145.1 coordinate 7,557,427, forward strand.
TTTTGTTAGTTTACTTGAATCAAGATCTTCAGAGGAAAAATATTAGTTCATGTTAAATGTTAGTTTTGCTTGTGCTATAATTTGTTTTGTGCTCAAGCTTAATTAATTTATATCTACTATTTTGTTGCTCTAAAAATCATGACATTTATACAGTAGCCTAATCTTTACATGTGTAATCCACTGTAAAAAATTTTATATGCTGGTGTTGTGCACTTTTGTGTAAATCTTTTTAGGTTTAGTTTATCCTGCTAGAGCTAAATTAAATGCTTTTTGTTATCTATAAATGTTAGTAAATTTTTTTGTTACATGATTTATCAATAGCTTGTCATGCTGGTAAATTTCTGTTACTAGATTATGCCAGAAAGTTGTGTTTTCGCATTTATTTAGTTCCTAGCTTTAGTCTTCCTTTATTCTACTGTTGCTAAGAAATGCCTCTTGCCTATTTAAGTGTTCAGCACTTAATTCTTGTTCATCTGCTGATCGTGATAGTTCTTTTAGGACCATATGTAGTTGTTTTTATGTTACTTGCTTATGCTTACTTATTAGTTAAATGAAATCTCTAACTTAGTCCTTCCTGTTTATGTATGTGCCTAGCTTTCTTAAATGAGTTTAGTAGTGTTATTGGAAGGAAATACTTCAGGCTAAATTGAATTTAGTTCTGAACCCACCCACTAGCACCCACCTTTTTCAGTATAGTTTTAATTGTTGTAGATATCTAGTAATGCTTGTTGGTCTTATCTGTGCCTCATTTTTGCATTGCATCGCGCGGCATCGCATAATGAGCACTTATGCATTTCCTCATCGCACTGTTGTTTAAACTCTTGCATGGCATCTTTTTCTACGTGTAGACACCGCAGACGAAGTAGTCTACGAGCTGGTTGCTGAGCCGGTCCAGGAGCAGCAAGCAGGAGAGCCACAGGCCGAAGAAACAGTTGAACCCGTTCCAGAAGAAATTGCTAACCCCGCTGACTTGCAAGGCAAGCCCCGATGCATAACCTTTATTTTAAACCTATGCAATGTATTTAATTACGTACTTGTGCATTAAGTTTCGAGGAGTTGCTTGGAATCCTAGTTGCATAATCCCTAAGTCCCTCAGTCAATTTACTAGCATGATAGGTCGATAGTACTGCCATGCTTAAGTAGGATACGGTAGAAGATGAGTGATTCCCTGTCACTCACGAGATAGGATTTCATTTTGGTTATGGTAAGTTACGAGGAAAGGCATCCAAAGGAAAGGAAAAACTGAGACCAGGCGGAGGGAAATTGGTTATGAATATAGAAGGATTGGAAAGCAAGTCTCCGCCTGTGTCGATTGAGGACCGTACCATTGCTGTCCGTGTTGACCAAGTTTGAACAGTACTAACCGCATGCCGGAAGTAGGAGGTAGTCGAAACCGGCAAGCTAATTACCTATATTGCAATGAAATCTGATTCTTGACCTGCGATGCTGGGCAAGGGATGATGGGTGTTGTAGTCGTCCGCGGGTCCACTGGGTGTTCGCCGTGTGGGACTCCTCATCCGGGTGTTGGCGGGCTTGATTCAGGCTTCGGGGTAATCATGGGAACAGTTGCTTGGTGTGACCCGATGGGGTTGCACTTGGCATGTGAGTTAGGTCCACCTTGCAAGGTTAAATCGGATCGATTCGCCGTGACTCGCGATTATGAGAACCTTGGTTACTTCGTCGCATCGTAGTAAAGGTTGAAATGAGAATGGAAGGCGGAAGTGGGAACTATGGGTGTGGCTCTCTGAAAAGATAATGTGCTCAATCATGCATGCTCTAGATGGATATGCACACCTAGTTATAGTTGTTAACTTAAATTGAGCTAAAAGGCTGAAAATAAGGATCCAGTAATAGCGGTCTTTCAGCAAAAGAACTACAGAGCCAAAGAGCCTTGCATATTAGGAGTCGGCTAAGTATATACCAGTAGTCGGATAAGTCTTGCTGAGTATTAGAGTACTCAGGGTTTTGGTTGTAACCCTTCTGAGCAGGCTGTGTTCCGGAGGACTTCAAGGAGATTTGCGCGTCTTGGATTGGTCAGCCTCTTCCTCTGGGTTGGATCGTGAAGTATGGGCAGATTGGCCTCACATCAGTGGGCAAGATGTGAAGCTCGTCTTTTGTCGTCGATGGCAGCTATCATATTGTATTTCGGGTTTCTGTTTTAAACTCGGCTTTACTTCCGCTGTGTTGAAACTCTGTGGTTGAAATATAAACCTAGTTTGTAAACCCTTCTTGTAAATTAATTTGGAGACTTATGTTAAACTCTTGTTGTAAATTAATTTGAACACTTTTATTGCTTGTAATCATCTGTGTTCGTCTTTTGGCGAGAGTTCCAGTGTAATCGATCCTGGTTATAGCAAGCAGTCCGGGTAAATCGTCTAACCCGTACAAGTCCAACAAATCAAGCAATACCTTAATCTTCACCAGTCAGATCCCCAAGCTGGCCAGTGCGTCGCCGGCGAGTGCTCATCTGGAGGATCATTCGATGTCGCACCCGATTGATTCTGCAAAAAGGAGAAGATACACGATTACATTTTTGAGTCAATATTTATTGTATGTGCATGCAAGCAAATACATTCATACTCACGGGAGTGACTGCAGGGCCAGGAGGAAGAAAAGACATTGGTGCAAAGGTCATTTGTGGCGGAGGTGGAGGTGGCAGAGGCCATGGCACCGTCAGCGGCGGTAGATAGTTTACAGACGCGCCAAGACCTTGAATGTAGGCGAACATGGTCTGCATCTATTGTTGCGAGGCCTCGTACCTTTGCCGCTCAGCTTCGATCATCCTCTCCCGCTCCTGGTGGCACCTCAGCTCCTGCTTCTCCCTCAGCTTTCTCTCTTGCTCCAACCTCGCCTCGATCTCCTCTCACTTCCTCCTCTCTTCATCTGGGCCTACAAGATTTCACCCTAATGTTACAATGCGAAGCAAAGGTGCGTAAAAAGCAAAGATTGGCGAATGGAACAGAACTAACCTAGATTGTGCGCATGCTGGCCACTGAAGTCTCAGGCTGTGGGCATATGGGCGCGGACGAGTCGGTGGTCCTTGCCCGAAGCTGTGAGAGAATGGGTGTACTGGCCATGTCAACTATGCTGTCGGCGAGCCAGTACCGGCCATGCTTCTTCCCTCCTCCCACCCTCATGATGGTTTCTCCAGAGAGTGGTGCGGTGGCCGGATCCCATGTGTACCTGTGGAGCGCTCTTCCCATCTTCGTGTACTCTGTGATGCGGGTGTAGATGATGGGGTTGCTATAGGTCTCGAGTGGATCCGCCGGGTTGTAGGATATGTTGGACGTCGCCTTGCCCTTGTGAGCCATGGTGTATGACATGAACTCGTTGCAAGGCTGGCCTTCATGTGACGCTGACTGCCAAGAAAACAACAAGATGATTAGTAAGAATGCAGAATTTAGCGTTAGAAAAAATGAAGAAGTGAGTTCACTTACCCAAACCTCCTCGTATTCGGAAGGTTACGGCTTCCTTCTTGATGTGGTGCACCTAACATCATCAAATGGCGCTCCCGGCATAAGATGTGCTCCTGGGCCCACTCCTCGCTGATCCACTTATCCACCATCATAGCCCAGCACGTGTCAGACCCGGGACAGCGGGACTGCTTATAGACATAGAATGTTCTAGAGTAAGGGATAGCTCATGGATGTATCTTACCTCTTTTGTAACTACTCGAATATGCGTAGGACTAGCTGCAGTACAAAGGAAACTACCTGATTGTGTTGTAGTAGGATTCCAACTGTACTCAGCTAGGACTTTTCATGTAACCCTGTCCCCCCAGATATATAAGGGCGGGCAGGGACCCCCTCCAAACAATAATCATCAACACCTAAGGCAATACAAACCACACAGGATGTAGGGTACTACGCAAACTCGCGGATCGAACCTGTCTAAATCTTTGTATTCCTTGTACCATCGAGTTCTAGAGCAGTCGATCCCTACCTACAAACACTACAGCTAAGGGTATCCCTAAGCAGGCTTGGCGGTAAACACCGACAGCTGGCACGCCAGGTAGGGGATTCGGCAAGTTCACCAACGAATTCGATGGTCGGATCAAGCGACGCCAACAACGTGCCGGAAGGCACAACCCTCGTTTTCGGATCTTGGGCATGTACGGCTGACGGAATGGGAGGCTTCTCCAGTCAACTTGTCATGCCTAACTCGCCTAAATCGAAAACCCGCTCCCAACTCGCTGACATCCGCGAGTCCGCGGATCTCGACGAGAAAAGAGTTCCACCCGAACTCGACTCGGACAACCCGAAAAACGTGACAACTCAAAACCGAACTCTTGGTTTGGTCGAGTTCGACACAAATTCTGATTCCGAAAAGCCTCATCTTTCCAAAACTCTTGGAAAATACCTGGCTCATCTCAAGACGATCAAACGCCCAAAGATCAAAAACTCAGAACTACTCGCCGGAGTGGATCAAGTTTCACGATCGATAGAGGGCTGCATTAAACTTGCAGAAACCGCTCTCAGCCCATCTGCGCCACAGCAAAACCCAAAAGCACTAAACCCACCGCAAAAGAGGTCGGGCGATATGATCTCAAGGATCGATCGGATAAATTCGAAGCTTGCCGACTGCATTAAGGTGGTTGAAAGCACTCTGCAAAACAAAGAGCAGAAATCGGGAGGAGGAATATGCGGGGGAGCTGGTGAGACAAACCCCCGGCTTGTTCGGATGGGACCGTCTATCTCCAGGATACCTCAGAGCCCTTCACCGAAACCTACTCACACTCGGACTCCGAAACCAGTCGAGTCCAAATTCGATCAGGACTTTGATTGCTTCATGAACGGTCTCGAGAACTTTGAATCGTTCGACGATCTCGATGAATGGTCAGACAACATCGAGCTGTTCATGGATGCTATGGCCAGCCCGCCCAAACACGCCGACACTCTTTGGGAACTGGCCAAGCTTAAAAAAGGAAAAAACCAAGGCTCTAGAACAATCCAGCGACTCAATCTATGACAAACCCTGGATCAAGGAGCCTGAGGGGCTGACTCCTACTCAATCATGGCTACACTGGATGAACAAGAACGCCCTCCGTGTAGAGATGAGCATACCGCTTCTCACTCACCCAAAGCATACATACTCAAAAATCGGTGGGCTAACCGACTCCGAATCTGAGTACTCTTCCGATCCGGAGGATCAGCTGGATAACATAAACCAGTACAGTAAACAAGTCGAGTCCAACTCGGTTAAGAATCTCAAGTCCGATCAGGACCCCATCCCTAACCTGATTATATATGCAACGCCGCAAGGACGGATTGTGCATCTCAGGAAGGTACAAGATCCCAACGCCTCGTGCTCACAGCCAGCGGATCTGCCCTACCAACAGAGCACTCCTCTAGATCTGTCCTCAGACAAACAAAACCAAGAAGTTCAAGACCTTTGCCGTGAAATCCTCATGGTTCGTATCGCCGAAGAACCTGAGGGTGATCCCACGGAGAGTCTCAACCTCGACGACTACAATTCTGATGATTTCGACGAGTACCTTTCCAACAACATGGAAACTACTCCTCCTACAACCACAGAAGCCCAAGCTATCACTAATGAGGATCTACCTGCTCCTCCTCCTCCAGCGGTGACCATCACTGTCCAACTGGACGAGCAAAATCAGTAGAAGACCTCTACGAACGTCGTCGCCAGCTCAACCAGAAGAGGGTGTTCAAGCGTCAGCGCCTCGCTAACACCCTACAAGAACAACAAGGCGACAACTACGACTACTCCAACTACGACCTCCGCAGTGTAATCAATGTTGGGCGTGATGCGCGCAACATCGTCATCTCAAGGAGAAAGGAACGGCAGGAAGTTGAGGCGTACAGCCCTTCTTCTAACTACCGCATCCCGCCAAAGGCTTCCGCAACCTTCGAGAAGCACAAGCCGGCAACCAGTAGTGCCCGTCCTCAGGGTAAACCACGCACCCAGCATCAAGGTGAATCGTCTCAGAGCGGAAACAGGATCAACAAAGTACTGCTACGCAAGTGCTTCATCCACCCAAAGAGATCCCACACGATCTTCCAGTGTGACTCACTCCGCAAGGCCCTTGGGGCACCTCTCCTGAAGGAGACCCTTCCACAAATCTAGTTGACTCTTGTATCGACTAGTTTTATCTTCAAATAAATTCAGTCATATAAACCATTACTCACGTCCAACGAGCAAGGGATAGGTCTTAAGAGTCAGAGTCTGTCACTTTACAGTTATTGTAACTTCGACAAATCCAAATAAAGTTGATTCCTCCTATATCGACTACTTGGCTCTCGCTCACACGACCAAAACCCCATCTCGAAAGTCCTGCTCAGCATTAGAGCAGCTATCGAGTAGTCTTTATGGTTCACACTTGAGTGCTTTTCGGGCATTTACATCTTGGGCAACCCGACGGGGTTCGTACCTAACAGTTCTGTCCTAAAAGACACTCTAGTCCTCCGAAAGGACAACCTACTTGCCTTGCTCGAGTAGGTCTTTGATACTCTTTCGGCACCTTCATCTTGGGCAAGACTTGCCCTAAGAGTTACTCCAGTCCTTGATTAAAAGGACACCTTACTCGCCCTGCTCGAGTAAGTTTTGGATATCCCTTCGACATTTATGTCTTGGGCAACCCGACGGGGTTCGTACCTAACAGTTCTGTCCTACGGATTACTCCAGTCCTTGATTAAAAGGACACCTTACTCACCCTGGTCGAGTAAGTTTTGGATATCCCTTCGACATTTACGTCTTGGGCAACCCGACAAGGTTCGTACCTAACAGTTCTGTCTTACGGATTTCTCCAGTCCTTGGTTAAAGGACACCCTACTCGCTAGCTCGAGTAGGTCTTGGTTACTCTTTCGGCACCTTTATCTTGGACAACCCGACGGGGTTAGTACCTAATAGACTTGCCTTAGAGTTACTCCAGTCCTCAAATAAGACACCTTACTCGCCCTGCTCGAGTAAGTTTAGGATTTTTCTAGAATATTCACGTCTTGGTTAACTCGATGGAGTTCAATCCTAACAGTCCTATTCTAGAAATCAATCTAGTCCATTAATGGGACATACTACTCGATACGATCGTGTAGTTTCGCAAACAGTTGCAACTATCTGGGTAACCAAACAAGGTCTATCCTAACTGGTCAACCACGTAAACCCTTCAAGGAGTACAGATGAGTTCTTAATACTCTAAAATAAGTCGACACAAGTCTCCCGCTTGCTTAGTTTACTATGGGAATCTCCGTTATGGAATCTTTTTGCCTCGAGTACTTGACGGGTATTACTCGCTTGCTTGAGATACAAAAAGAACTCCTACTTTCCCTTAGTACTCTAAGTAGTTGTCAAGAACTGCCTGTCCTCTTATCTATCAAGAAACTTCTTATACCTCCTAGATACTCTAAAAGAGATCTCCCCCCGATTTGGACAACAAAGTCCACATTAGCTGTGTGCTAATTGAGAAATTTCCTCCAAAAAAGGAAATCTACTCTAGGCTACGGCTTATTTCACCTTCTAAGTGCTATTCCCACTTGGTTAATCCCGAGGGATTCAATCCTAACCAGTTAGCACCACAGATTCAGTCCAGAATCATAAAAAATCAACCCTAATCGAGAATGCCTTGCCTATTAAGGCACCTACGGATACAATTCATCGTATCCACTATTATGACTGAGTGGGCCCGATACTGCCTACACTCTGAACCCTCGAGTACAACTACTCCACACAACAAAAGGATTCCACAATCCTACCACCAAGTACTTAACATTACACAAATATCCAATATTTGTTCAAAGTACTTCCGGCTCACACGCCAACTCAATTATAAGAAAAGTTCAAGGAGACTCTGCCTTGCTCAAGGACTCTACAATCTGATCAACCACCCTGGAAGTTTCCGCTAAATACTTACGGAATTGATCATATGTACAGTCAGCCTTGGCTCCTCGCCCAAGAGCATCCAGACGAGTGGTCGGCCAATAAGATTTTACCAACCCAAGCACATGACCTATGTACAGGCAAGTAATGTGGGAGACAAACCTCTCGAAGGCTCCAAATACCCTGCGAAGCCTCCCAGCCAGTGTGAGCGGCTCATCTCCATCCTTTTGTGGGATTTCCATGGCCTCGGTCACCTCCAGGGCAGCATCTCTGACATCTCTCAGCTCCACGAGTTCTCGCTGCATCGAGTCTTGAGTCTCTGACAAAGTCTTGAGTTGTTGCAGCATTGATGCTGCCTCACGGTCAGAGTCCTCCTTGATCTTCTTAAGCTTCTCTATTTCATCTATGTTTCGGTACATAAGAATCTTTAAATCCAGTACCAAGCTTTCTTGAATCTCTAAAGATTTGGCACAAGCTGTGTACTCGATAGAAAGAAAATCTTATAAACACTAAGCAGATCTACTAGTCGAGTGCATATCAAATGCTAAAGACTAACCTTTCTTAGATTGGGAAAGCTTTTTCAGCTTCCCCTCAAGAGCAGTCTTCTCAGATGAGAGCATCTTAACCCTCTCCTTGAGAGCATTCAGCTCTGTCTCATCTGGCGACTGGACACCCTTTCGTCCCAGTGCCTCCTGCAAAACAAAAAGATCAGTATACTACTCGATCTGCTCTAAAAGTACTCGAAGCATTCGACTACTTACCTCCAGCAGCTTGACAGCTAGCTCCACCTTCTCTCTTGGCAAGTCACTTCCCGATATGACTTGGGAAGTACTTGCCACCACCTCAGTAACAGCCCTCTTGGGCACTTCTTCAATCCTTCCTACAGTATTCCCCGTGTTTTGGGAATCTAAAGGAAAAACATGCTACTTAATTACACTAAGAGCAAACAAAAAGATACCTTTCTACAAGGCACTGCAAGCTTGCCTGCAGGGGTCTCCGCAGGCTGTTTATCATCACCTCCCTTAGGAAGCTTCTCGCCTTCTCCTTCTCCTGGAAGCTTGCTGCTTCCACCATCCTCCGGGATCTCCTCATTGGCCCTCTCAGGATCGAGCAATGGAGAATCCAGAAGCATATCATTGGCCATCACCTCTGCATCATGAGCACTCATCTCAGGAGTACTCGGGGCTTCTCCAGCCCCGGCTGAGAAGCCGAGTGGCTCTCAGCCCCCACGTCCTCTCCCAGGACCGCATCTCTGCAAAGACAAAGTAGTTACAAACTACTAGATTTAAAACAGATCCTACACATACAAGTTCTAAAGAACTTACGCAGGAGCTCTTATTAGGGCAAACCCCTTGATGCCAAATTTGCGAGCAGGCTTTGCGGTCACAGCCAGCTTACCCGCATCGACGGTCTTATCCACATCGGAACTACTCGCGGAAGGAGTAGCTCCGATCCCACTTGATGGGTCCACTGTGGTGGAGGGGACAGTTTGTCCCACCACAGTATCATCCCCAGATGATGAGGTCCATGGCATCATAGCCGCCAGACTGGGAAAAACAAAAACACAAGTCAAAACTTGCAAATCGACAACTAGAAAGTACTCAATTGCAAAATAACTAGCTACTTACCTATCGCTAGTAGTATGGGAGGAGCTGCTACGCTTCCTCGCCACTGACCGAGTACTCCTTGGGCGCTCGGTCTGGTCATCAGCACTTGGAGTGGGGCTGTGCTCCCCATCACTCCTTTCCCCAGACGCTGCCTCATCTGCACAACCAAGTCTGAACATCAGTCCTGTTTATATGAAACCTCATATGAGCATACTAAGATTTGATTAACAGATCGAGAAAATTGGAAGAACAAAAGGGCGAATAAATGCCTGGTAGCGAAGGACTACTCTTAAAGCGATCCACGTCCTCCTACAGAAAGCAAATCCTATCAGATTTACACTATGGTAAAGTACTCGATTTCTACGTATTGACTACTCTTATCAAGTACCTGTTTCGGCAGATTCGCAGCAGAAAATGTACCAGGAACAACCGGGATTTTCTTTACATTCTTCAGAAGTCGTTGTACTCGACTAAAAGCTACATCATCCGAGATCTCTTCCTTCGAGTATCTTGACAGATCAGTTGTTTCCTGATACTGGAATCCAAACGATTCACGAGCCTGCAATGGCTGGATCCTTCTCTTCATCCAGTCAAATATGACCGCCTCTCCAGTTAACAAGCTTTGTCTCAAGATGGTAATCCGCTCGAGTAGTTCAGAGATCTGACTCTCGTCGACTGGTTTTTTATTCCACTCGGGCCATTGGATTGGAGGACCGGGAGTAATGGATGGAAAACTTCTCGACTGGTTCTCGATATAGAACCACTTGGGTTTCCATTCGATTACTTTATTACTAAGGTCATAAGACTGTCTCCAATGGTACCCTCTAAAATCCACCCCCTAAAAGGAATATTCTCCTCCCTCTAAACAGATTCCGCACTCCATATCAAAATCCTCTCCAACAATACACTCCATACCACACCCCCTATACCCCACCATCCAATATTTTATATTTCCCTCTCCAACTAACTCCAACTACCTATTCCCCTCTAATTACCTCTCCCCCCTCAAAATTAAAATAACTTGTTATTAATCAAAATCTGGATAGGAATACCAATGATAGTCTAGAGTGTATAATATATTTTTTGAAAAATAATTAATTAAGATAAGAATCAAATTTACAATTGCCTATTTTATTAATTACATGCAGACCACCCTGCGCCGTCTCCCCGACCCGCCGCCGTAGGCAGCTCGCGCCCTCCATGGTCCGCCGGATCCTGCTCCCCCTCTGCCTGGGCCCCACGGGCGGTTGGAGTGCGTCAGTATGCCCCCAACTGTGGAGGGTCCTGCCATCGCCCTCCATTTTGGGGGGGGGGGGGCTTTTACAGTGCTCCATTGGAGCGGTTGGAGGAGGAGATGACCCCCCTAAAGGACGGTGCCGGGCGTGATACCGGCCGCCGTTGTGGACGGTCTAAGGGATATATACTCTATCCTTTCTTTGCTTAAGTTGGAGACCCGCGCCTCCCACTACATCTAAGACGAATCTGTCGGGCTACGGTTTCAAATGAAAAAGGAAGCGAAAGAGTTCGAAATGGGGCTCGATGCCCAGAAAAGCTTCGCATAAATGCACGAAGATGGAAATATGAACAAAGGAATTTGGGGTCAGATGATACAATTGGATCCTGTAATAGCGCTGGAGTCCAGAAAAGAAAGAAGAGCAAAGAAACCCCAATCCTCATTCCAAGTATGAGGTAAAAGCAATGATTTCCCCCGTATTTTCATACGGATGATCTTTCCCCATGGCAGGACGCCATTGGATAACAGATCTGGGAACCAAAAGACCCTGCGACTCCAGAGAATCTAAGTCAGATTGAGAACACTTACTTGTGTTCCAACCCTCATCATGGGTTGGCTATGCAGCCACACCCTTCCCCTTGGTCGCTTTCTTGGGGGCCATCCGGAAATCTACGAATCGCTTCACGCGCATACACTGGCGAAAACCCTAGGGCGAAAGCGGGGAGCAAAATGAAGCAAGAACTTTGGATCTGCGAGCTCGAGAGCAGAAAGACATATCTAAAGCAGTAAAAACAAGTGGCGGCCGGTGGGGTAAAACCTAAGTCACCGTTTCATTTTATAATGACGGTGGCAAACATGGTAAAAACACCCAGCGGGCCAAAAGTCAGTTACAAATCGCGAAAAAAACGGGATTTAAAAGAGACATTCCTTTTTCTGAGATTACATTCTGGAAAAGAAAACACTCACATCCCTAGTCGACTACTCGACACTCTTTAACTGGGATTACATTCCAAAACAAGGATAAGTACTCGACAGAGTACAACTACTCGACATTACAACTTGAGTACTTTTTCCTAACTAAACTTTACAATGACTCGGACCTGCATGCCCATCGTCTGGATCTCTTGGAGCTTCTAGTCGTGTCTGCTGCAGCTAGATCGGTCCGAGGCCATGACAAAGTACAAACTTGTTATTCCCACTAAGGGAATAATGATACTCGTACTCTGGAAGAAAAGTTTTAAGAGTATGGAGGCAGATTACAGTAATCACCTCGCAAGTCCTCTTGTAGCATCTTCTGGAGAAACTTCTCCTTCTCCCAGAATACGTTGTGGCAAGATTAAGCTTCCCCGCCAGAGATGTCAGTTCTTGGGCACCTAGAAATAGGCAACCCCAAGGATGTGACACAACAAGACTCAACCCAGCGACCCCAAACCTACCTCATTGGAAGATACAAGGACATGATGTCCAGCATGGATCCGATGAGAACATTGGGGATGCAGGAGGAGGCAGCAGAGACTTCTCTTGTCACTCGCAAGTTCTCTTCTAGCATCTTTTGCTGGGAAGAACTACACAAATCTCAGGAGGGCGAGAGCAAGAACACCAAGGAAAAGCCATGGCTGCTACACTTCGGTGCTTCTGCTAAGGACCTCTCCCCTGCTTTTTATAGCCATAAGGGGTTTACTTAGGAGAACCCGTGAATCAATAGTGCACGTTTCACGGACGCATTCATGGCTGAATTCATGGACGCAGTCAAAGATGCAATAATGCAGATTCCCCAAACAATAACGTCCCACGTGAGCACTGAATACAGAGCCGTACATCTCGGGATTTATTCCTGAAGTTATTTCGGGTGAAATCAGTGTGGTGGATCCAATTGTATCATTTTTCTCGTATTTTACCCGAAAAAGAGGTCTTTTCAGATTCCGGATCTGATGAATCCTACAAATAATTAGAAGGATAAAATCTGATGCCACGTCTTAAATCCTTAATTCCAAATCTACGCTCGGGGGCTACTCGCAGCAAAAAAGATTTTGATTTAAGGCTCGGGGGCTGCGGAATATAGGCATCAGAGATTTATTTTTCAATTTTTTTAGAAAATAAAAGAAGTAAAAAGATTGAAGTGACCCTCAGCTTGATTCTACGATTTAACCTAAGGCTCGGGGGCTACTCCATATGGAGCGCGAGTACTTCGCGCACCATATATGTTCAAGATTTCGAAACTTGAGCACCTCACAGCCTCGAAGCAAATGGAAGTACTTGAAGGACTACTCGACGTATCTGAAGGAAGGACCAGAAGCAACCGGAAGGACCTTCTGACTACTTGAAGTACTCGAAGACGCCCAGCCAAGTACTCGACGCCTGCAGGACTCGGCTACGAAGAGCTCAGGGGCTTGTCAGACCCAGGACAGCGGGACTGCTTATAGACATAGAATGTTCTAGAGTAAGGGATAGCTCATGGATGTACCTTACCTCTTTTGTAACTACTCGAATAGGCGTAGGACTAGGTGCAGTACAAAGGAAACTACCCGATTGTGTTGTAGTAGGATTCCAACTGTATTCGGCTAGGAATTTCCATGTAACCCTGTCCCCCGGATATATAAAGGCGGGCAGGGACCCCCTCCAAATAATAATCATCAACACGTAAGGCAATACAAACCACACAGGACGTAGGGTATTACGCAAACTCGCGGCCCAGACCTGTCTAAATATTTGTGTTCCTTGTACCATCGAGTTCTAGAGCAGTCGATCCCTACCTACAAACCCTACTGCTAAGGGTATCCCTGAGCAGGCTTGGCAGTAAACACCGACAGCACGCGCCCTTGCCAGCACCCAGGGTTTAAACTGGGGTGCCGCACCTAATTAAGCTTTAGAGATTTGCCTTAAAGTATTTCTATCAAAAAAATCAAGAGAAAATGAGTAGAGATGTTATTTATTTACCTTCAAGTACTGATCCCGCATGAGAAAGACATTCATTGCTTCTACTTTCTTGACCCTCCTTTCCTCGTATGAGGCGTAGTATGAAATGATGGCCTGAACATGTGCCTCGTAGTGCATGTCTTTCACCAGTTTGTAACAGGTTGTGTGAGCCACCTGAGCCGCCCTGGCCTCATGTCCTTCCTCACACATGTAGAAATCCTGCATATAGACCCGATAATTGCAGTCATTATTCCAAGAATTTCAAATGAATGTGATATATTGACCACTTTAGTGCGAGGATGACTTACCCACAATTCCCTGATCACCCGCCTCGCCTTGGTGCTAGAATTCCTACCTTTTCGATCTTCTATATCTGGGACGACGATGTAGTGATTCCATGTGTACGCCGGCTCCAGGACCCCGGCATGCATCACAAGCCCAGGGAAGTGCTCCTTACACAGTAGACCCAGGATATCATTGGGCTTCCATTTGTGGTCACCTCCCTGCCCATCACCCAATGCCTACAAAAGTGTTTAATCTAAAGTATTAGTTTGTATTGTAATTTTCAACATATATATGATATAAAAAAAGTGATAACATCTAAAGTTACTTACCGAGACCCTGCTAATCGAATCATCGGCCGTCTCACAAGAGGTATCGGCCGCGGCGGGAGTTGTAACGATCCATGCAACGACACCTCCTACATACCTCCTGCCGCCCCTCCTCCTCCTGATGCTAGTCCTCCTCCTCCTCCTCCTCCTCCTCCTCCTCCTCCTCCTCCTCCTCTATAACAGAAGGTATGCTCTCCCTCCTCCCCCCTTCCCTCCTCCACCACCTCTCCCACTACCTCCTCCTCCACCTCTTCCTCTCCCTCTCCCTATCCCTCCCACTCCTCCACCACCTCTCCGTCCACTACAACTCTCGGACTCCTCTACTGCACTGTCCCCTCAGGTGCCGATTGCCGTGCACCACGCCCCCTGTAGAAGGAGCTCAGGAAACTCATCTTGCCACTGCCTGGCATCTTTGTTTAAGTACCTGCAATCAAAAAGAGTGAACGAATCAGCAAACATAAACAAAACATACTTAGAAATAGATGCAAATGAACAAAACATAACTAGAAATTAACATAGTATTAAATATTGTGTATCATACATGTATTATAAATAGTCATCATGATCGGGATTAGCTAGATCATAATCCTCATCATCGCTATCAGCTATGTCAACATGACCAGCAGTATCCGAAGGAGGAATGTTGTCTTCACTGTCCCTGCCTAATTGCAGTCGCTCTAGTAATTCTAAGTCATGAATATTTTCGACCTCATCTCCAGCTTCCTCGTCAACAACCATTTTGTGTCGACTTCCATTCCAATCATGTCAGATAAGTCTATCTCGAAACTCTCTTCTACCCCCTCTTCTTGAAAGAACTCTCTATCATTGTTGTAGTCTTCATTGTTTGAGATATGCAGTTTGCCGTGTGGCGATACGTTGTACACAACATCCCAACCCTGAAGACGTTCGTCGGTTTGGCACGGGTATGAGAGATAATAAACTTGTGTGGCTTGTTGAGCCACAATGTAGACATCATCACCTGGTAACATTGAATCCTATCGAATTTTAACTAAGCCAACATTAGGGGTATACCTCGTTAATGTAGGATCAAACCAATGGCATTTGAATATGAATGGAGTGAGTGGTATGGAACCATGAAACTTGAGTTCATACATTTTGTCAACTCTTTTGTAATACTCGACCCCATCTTGGCCAGGCGTAAAAACTCTGGTACTAGTGGTTCTTCGATTGGGCCGACTCTGCTTGTATCTCGTTGTGTGGAAGCGATATATATTCACATCATAAATGTTAGATGACTTGATCCTATAGCTAAAGCCATCGGCAACCTGTCTCAACTAGGCACTCATAGACGAATCGATTTGGGTGGCCAGCACCAAACTGCAAGCTACCCCAAAAGAATTATGCATGTCACTTGTCGTCCAACAAGGGGGGAGGTCTCTATAGAAGTAAGCCCTACACACAGGAGCCATGGACGAGACACGCATGCAATAAAATGGTGATGAAATTGGGAACATGTAGACATGTTTATATTGTTTGCTTTTGGCTTTGTTAAGTTTAATTATAATGAAATTGGGAAGATGTTGACATGTTTAAATTGTTTGCTTGAATATGTTTGGCTTTGTTAAGTTTAGCATCTTGATTCTTCAAGTATTGCATATGTGGTTTTGTTTCTTTATATTTACATTTCGTGCGAGTATGTGTGTGTGCCTGTGCATGCATGTGTGTGTGTCGTGTTGTGTGCACACACTGCTACTAATGTCACACACAATCTATATATATGATGCTACACAGGACATACATGTGCTTGCCAATTCTGCAGCCTTTGGTTTTAATTTCCTTTTTTTTCTAGGCAAAAGGAATAGTGGACCTTCTTGATTTTAGCATACCATTTGTTGTCGATCCAAGAAGTGACAGCTCCGGAGAAGAGTCAGAATCAAAATCAAATGATGCTGACTCATTCCATCCAACCAAGGCTCGGAAGCTCGGAACCTCTCACCAGGGTCTAGGCAGGTTACTGCTAGAGGACACCAGTCAGGGTGACCAGCACCAAACAGAAAGCTACCCCGGAAGAATTATGAAGGTCACTTGTCATCCAGTAAGGAGGAGGTCTCGATACAAGTAAGCCCTGCACACACGAGCCATGGACCAGACATGCACGAAATAAAATGATGATGAAACTGGGAACATGTTGACATGTTTATATTGTTTGCTTGATTACGTTTGGCTTTATTAAGTTTAATTATGATGAGATTAGGAACTGTCGACATGTTTAAATTGTTTTCTTGAATATGTTTGGCTTTGTTAAGTTTGGCATCTTGATCCTTCTAGTATTATATATAGATTTTGTTTCTTGATATTTACTTTTGGTGCGAGTATATGTGCGCATGTGTGTATGTGTGTGCGTGTTGTGTGCACACACTGCTACTAATATCACACATAAGCTATATATATAATGCTACACATGACATACATATGCTTGTTGTTGCTGCAACCTTTGGTTTTAATTTCTTTCTTTATTGCTAGGCTAAAGGAATAGTGGGCCTGCTCGATTTTAGCATACCATTTGTAGTCAATCCAAGAAGCAACAGCTCCGGAGAATAGTCAAAGTTAGAATCAGATGATGACGACTCATTCCGTCCAACCAAGTCTCAAAAGCTCGATACCTCACCAGGGTCTAGGCAGGTTACTACTAGAGGACACCAGTTTGGGTGACCAGCACCAAACTGCAAGCAACCCCGAAAGAATTATGCAGGTCACTTGGCGTCCAGCAAGTGGGAGGTCTCGATAGAAGTAAGCCCTAGACCCAGGAGCCATGGACGAGACATGCATGAAATAAAATGATGATGAAATTGGGAACATGTAGACATGTTTATATTGTTTGTTTTTGGCTTTGTTAAGTTTAATTGTAATGAAATTGGGAAGATGTCGATATGTTTAAATTGTTTGCTTGGATATGTTTAGCTTTGTTAAGTTTGGCATCTTGATTCTTCTAGTATTATATATGTGGTTTTGTTTCTTCATATTTACTTTTGGTGCGAGTATATGTGCACGTGCATGCGTGGGTGTGTGCGCGCGCGCGTGTTGTGTTGTGCGCACACACTGCTACTAATGTCACACACAAGCTATATATATGATGCTACACATGACATACATATGCTTGCCAATTCTGCAGCCTTTGGTTTTAATTTCTTTTTTTTTTTGCTCAGCTAAAGGAATAGTGGACCTGCTTGATTTTATCATTCCATTTTTTTCGATCCAAGAAGCGATAGATTCGAAGAAGAGTCAAAATCAGAATCAGACAATGATGACTCATTCCATCCAACCAAGTCTCGAAAGCTACATCACCAGGGTCTAGACTGCTTACTGCTAGAGGACACCAGTCTGGGTCACCAGGACCAAACTGCAAGGTACCCCGGAAGAATTATGCATGTCACTTGTCGTCCAGCAAAGGGGAGGTCTCGATAGTAGTAAGCCCTGCACACATGAGCCATGGACCAGACATTCATGAAATAAAATGATGATAAAATTCGGAACATGTAGACATGTTTATAATATTTGCTTGATTATATTTGGCTTTTCTAAGTTTAATTATGATGAAATTTGGAAGATGTCGGCATGTTTAAATTGTTTGCTTGAATATGTTTGGCTTTGTTAAGTTTGGCATCATGATTCATCTGGTATTATATATGCGGTTCTGTTTCTTGATATTTACTTTTGGTGCGAGTATATGTGCGTCTGCATGTCCATGTGCACACAGTGCTACTATTGCCACACACTAGGTATATATATGATGCTACACATGACATACTTGCTTGCTGTTGCTGTAGGTTTTGGTTTAAATTTATTTCTTTATTGCTAGGCTAAAGTAATAGTGGACCTGCTTGATTTTAGCATACATTTGTTGTCGATCCAAGAAACAACAGCTCCGGATAAGGGTTAGAATCAGAATCAGACGATGACGACTCATTCCATCGAACCAAGTCTCAGAAGCTCGGAACTTCACCAGGGTCTAGGCATGTTACTGCTAGAGGACACCAGTCTGGGTCACCGGCACCAAACTGCAAGCTACTCCGGAAAAATTATGCAGGCCACTTATCGTCCAACAAGGGGAGGTCTCCATAGAAGTAAGCCCTACAAACAGGAGCCATGGACGAGACGTGCATGAAATAAAATGATGATGAAATTGGAAAAATGTCGACATGTTTAAATTATTTGCTTGAATATGTTTAGGTTTGTTAAGTTTGGTATCTGGATTCTTCTAGTATTATATATGTGGTTTTGTTTCTTGATATTTACTTTTGTTGCGAGTATATGTGCGCGTGCGTGTGCATGTGCGTGTGTGCATGTGCATGTAGTGTTGTGTGCACACGCCGCTACTAATGCCACACACTAGCTATATATATGCTGCCACACATGACATACATATGCTTGCCAATTCTGCAACCTTTGGTTTTAATTTCTATTTTTGTTGCTCAGCTAAAGGAATAGTGGATCTGCTTGATTTTATCGTACCATTTGTTGTTGATCCAAGAAGCGACAACTCCCAGTCAGAATCAGAAACAAATGATGAGAACTCATTCCATCCAACCAAGTCTCAGAAGCTCGAAAGCTCTCCAAGGTCTAGGCAGGTTACTGACAGAGGACACCGGTCTGGTTAACCAGCACCAAACTGCAAGCTACCTTGGAAGAATTATGCAGGTCACGTCGTAAAGCAAGAGGGCGATCTCGATAGAAATAAGCCCAACACACATAAGCCATGAACCAGACATGTATAAAATAAAACGATGATTAAATTAGGAACATGGGGTTACCCATGCCACCCGCCACTGGCGGGCCACGCCCCCATCGTCCCCGGCCACTGCCATCACGGCGCAGCCGGGCAAATATAACCGAGAATCGAGAACTAGAACCGAGCCAAACCGAACCGAACTGAAACTGTAACATCCCATATTTTCGTACAGAATATTATACTCCAAAAATACGAGTTTTCAAAAAAAATTCATGTGCATGCGATAATAGCTAGAATAATTTAAGGATGATCTTATCTTCTCTCTCTTTTTCCAAGTAAACTAAAATCAAATAAACCTAAGAACTGTAAATTTTAGTGTGAATATTTGGAGTTATTGAATCTTTTCAATCTTCCTTGTTTAAATTTGATTTGAATGATTTTTTGTGATATTGTGTGGGTTTTAATTTGAATATAGCCATTCAAATTAAACCAAATCCTAACAAACTCTAATTACTAATTGGACCAAAAACCCACTAGCCCCCTAACCTAATCGGCCTGCAACCCCGGCCTGCCCAGCTCCCACACGGCCTTTCTTGTCTGACAGCCCACCTAGCCACGCGCACCAGGCCGAAACCCTCTGCGTATGGCCCGATCCAGCCCGTCACCAGCGGCCAAGGCAACCCAGCCCACCGCCGGCCTATCTCTGCGCGTCGGCCCAAAGGCGCCCGCGCCACTCCGCCCTGTACCGCTGACCGCCTGGCCCTGCACGTCAGTCGGCCACATCCCTATTTCCCTTTCTTCTTCACGCCTCTCGCCGTACCTCCTCTGCTTTTTTTCCCCGTAGCCACATGCCCGCGCACTCGCGCGCGCAGCCTGCCTATGCTCCACGTCAAGACCACGCACAGCCCCGCCTGCCACCCTGCAGTGCCGCAGAGCCCGCCGCGTTTCATGCTAAGCCCCGCCTGCCCCTGTCGGCCACAACCCTTGCCGCTCCGCCACGCATCCCGGCTCGGACACCGAAATTCGTCGGCCCTTGGCCACGCGAGCCCTAATTGGCCGCCCTATAAGAACCCTGGGCACAGCCCCGAACCCTAGCCGCCTCCAGGCCATCTCTCTCCTTCCCCAATTGAAGCACCGCCACCGCACCAGGGAGAAGCAAAGGAAGAGGACAATCACCGCCGGGAGTGACTGTCGCCGAGCAAGGACCCGAAGTCGAGTGAGAGGAAGAGGAGTACGTGTTGCGGCCGAACAAGCCCAGAAGCAGAGGAGCACACCACCGCCGGGGAAGCTACACCGTGCCGCCGCCGCCACCGGGACCCCGTCACACCGGCGCCTGTTCGGTTACGCTAGCATCGCAGCTCGGCACGGCACCGCAACATGCCTTCCATGCTCCGACCCGCCACCGCGTTGTGCCATCCATCCCGGAGCTAGAGGTATGACCACGCTGCCCCCGTTTTTCCCCGTTCACCCCTGTGTGTTGGCCCTGCCCCTCGCCGAACCCGGACCGCACCACCGCTTCGCGGAAACGCTCGCGCTACGACGCGGTCGTGCCCCACCGCCGCCACCGTGAACGTTGTGTCCCGCCACGCCTTTCTGGCTCGCATGCAAGCATAAGCCCCGCCGTAGCTCGTCCTTGCACGCCCATGCCTCGCCTTGGCTCTTGCACCGTCCGCCTTGGCGTCTGCCGTCCCTGCCCGCACCTCGCGCCGCCGTTCCTTGCCGTCGTCGCCGCCGTGCCAAGGCATCAGGGGAGAGGAGCCGAGCAAGGGCAGACCCGGAGCCGCGGAAGGATAAGAAGAAGGGAAGAAGATGCAAACATCGCCGGGAGCCACCATCACCGCCGAGCTCGCCGTCGCTGTCTCAAGGAACAGAGATGGGTGGAGAATCGCCGCCACCGAGGAAGGAAGTGGAGCCACCAAGGTAGATCCTATCACTGCCCCGTCTCGCGTTCAACTTGCCGGACTACCTCGCCGAGCCCTGGCCAAGTTTCGCCGCCGGTGCCTCGCCGAAAGACGCCCGCCATCGTCGCCGTCGGCGCAGAGGAGGACACGCCACACGCACACCCACATGCCGCTTAGCCGCACCGGATCTGGGCCACCACACCAGATCCCACGCCTGCTGACAGATGGGGCCCGCCTATAAGAGCGGCCGATGTCGAGCGGGCCACTGATGGGCCGTAGCCTTCACTCTTTCAGCCCAAGCCGAGCTAGCCTTTTTCCTATTTTAGCCCGAGCCAAACCCAGAGCCGATGTGGGTCGAGCCTAGCCGACCACCACTTTCGGCCCTTGAACCAACCGCCCTTTCCCTTTTTTCTTTCGGTCGAGCTGACATCTAGGACCCACCCGTCAGTGACACATCGTCACTGACATGTGGACCCCGCTGATCGTTGACTTGGTCAATATTGACCAGTCAACGCTGACGTCTGCATTGACCATGCTGACATCAGCACAGACTGGACCCCTGCTGATGTTAGCATGACATGTGGCATGCCCAGAGGCTGCAACGTGTCAACCTGCGTGATATTCAGAAAATAGATTAAGCTTAGAAAATTCATAACAAACTAACCGGACCTCCGAAAAATATGAAACCAGTTTCATAATTCTTCTAAAATCATGATCTACCAGTTAGCATAGGGTTTGTTGTGATTTGGGTCTTATTTGGATACCTTTGTGCACTTTTGCACTTTGTCCCCTGCATTTATACGTAATTACAAATAGGACCCTGATGCTGAGGAGCTGATCGACGTCCCGAACGACCAGAAGACCCCGGAGGCCCAGAAGGACTATGAAAACATGCTAGGTTCACGCCCATCTATGATCTGAAATCCCAGTAGGCATTGCTTGTTAGTATTGCTATCGCTTTATTGTTTATGATGAGATAAACATGCATAGCCTATTTTTTATACCTGAATTTCTTGAATTCCTACTTATACCATGTTGAATGGTTGAGATGCTTTGCATGTGGTCATGTGGAAATATGTGATGATAGTCTTGGCGTGAGTGGAGATCAACCTCAGAGGAGTTGGTGACTAGAATTTTAGCTGGGGGCGAGCGATTTAACCTGATCTTCGGGTCAGGGGCTAGGGCGTGTGTTGGGCACGTCCTATGGACCGAGGAAGTGCATGGGCACATCCTGCGGAGCACCTGTGGCAGGTGCATATTTTCCTTTGGGAAGATGTGGTGGACTAGAGGAGTAGAGGGGCGAGACCTGTGACGGGTGCCCACAGCAGACTGCTGTGGCAGATACGCACATGTGACGAAGATGCTTGTCTCGGCGTATAAGCAACCAGTTGGGATAACTATGATTAGTGGGACTATGTAAACGTGCACACCACTTATCCTCTATGCGGAAGGATCCGGTCCGAAGCTAGCAAGTGTGGTACCAAGCCTGTAGGAGGATACGGTATCAGTGCAGGGGGGAGGAGGTGTTGACCTCGCGTCCCCCAAGTCGCAAGTTAGGCTTCACAGTCCCGAGGCGACCTCTCGCGGGAGGACGCGCCCAGACCCGGAAAAACAGGATGGTGCCATGGCTACTAGTTCTCATTCTTGGTAGACCGGTGTCTCGTCGTCAGTTGGTTTGATTCCGGCAGGCTTTGATTCGAATGCGTCCAGGTGTACAACTTCTGCAGAGTAAAAACTATATGTATAGCCGCGTACTCGGTCATGTACGACCCTACTTTTCTGTTCCTTCCATTAGTTAGTGTCACTGGATATTTCTACCTCCCTCTAGTCTACTGGCCTACTTTGATAGCAGTTGAGGTGCGAGGAGAGGGAGTTCTCGTACCGACTTGGGTGGTTCATGGTGAGTTATGCTTAGTCTGGAAGGAGTGAGTTGACCGGGATGCCGGAATGGCCCGTGTCGGGAGATATTGCTGATGCTACGAATTTGCTTCAGTTGCATAGGAAAAACCCTAGCCTTATCCTTAGCAACTCTTTTATATCCATGCATTTCACTTAAAGCTGCATTCGGATGGTGACGTGAGCCTATCCCGTCTTTGGGGATAGTTTGGTAGATGCAGGATCCTATTCCATTTCAACGATCAAGCTGGACGACGATAAAGGACGCTAAGGATGGGTCGAGCTACACTCAAGTTTGCCTGTGGAGGAGTAAAGCCAGAAGATGAATGACGCCCAGAAGAATAGAGCGGGCACAATGGACAAACAATATAAGTGGTTACGCGAAACGTCTCAAGTCAAGCACACAGAATCGAGAAATAATCTCATGTTCTATCGTTCCAAAAATTAAGCAGATCTCGATGTTTAATCTAATGATTGTTTGTTATGGTTGTAAAAGTCTGTATGTTCCAGTTGAAAAGATCTGAAGAATGTTTTCCAGTCAGTTCTGCAGGCAATTCACGCTTCTCATGTCGAGCAAATCCTCGGCCAAAATTTAGCTGGGCTATCGTGGGCACAAACCAGCCCAAACAATCTACGGATCGGACTATTTTAAGAGCCCACGGCCCAAACTGAAGCCCGAACTTTACGCAAACCCTTTACCGTTTAAAACCTGACCCACAGCTCCACTCAAAAAAAAACCTGACCCACAGCTGGTCCGCTCCTAAACGCAACGGTCAAATCCCCTCGAGTTCGAATTGCAGCCGGAGCGGCACCCACACCCACCAAACATGGCGGCGGCGGCGGTGGCGGCGGAAGAGATGGTGGCGGTGCTCGACGAGGAGACGCTGGCGCTGATGGGGATGAGCAGCGCCGCCGCCGCGGCGCCGGTGGCTGTGGGCGCCGAGTGGGAGACCTTCAAGGAGAACGTGCGGCCGCTCAAGCGCGGGCGCGACGTGTCCAAGCTCAACCGCGCGCTCAAGGCGCAGGTCGACCCCGCCCAGCGCGCCGCCCTCCTCGAAGCCCGCAGGTATGTCGCCGTCCCTCCCTCTCTCCCAGCAATGGAAAAGAGTACGGTTTGATTTGATCTGTGTTTCTTGATCTGGAGAGGGGGCAAGTTGCTGCAATATTGCAATCTACCTTGTGTGTTAATCATTTGATTGATTTGCCTTATCCAGGAGGATGATTGAGGCAATCTACGAGTACCAGGGAGAGGATCCGCTCCAACCGTGGCTGGAGTAAGCGTTTCTCCATCCCCTTAACTCGCCTCTGTCAGATTTCTTGGTTCGTGGTAGCTGCCCAAGCCGAAAGATTGCTCATATATTTGATTCTTCTCTGATTCGCCCTCGCTCAGCTGCATCAAGTGGGTTCAGGAGTCGTTCCCTACCGGCGGCGAGTGCTCGGGGCTGGTGGTGTTGTACGAGCAGTGTGTGCGGACCTTCTGGCACGACGAGCGCTACAAGGACGACCTCCGCTTCCTCAAAGTGTGGTTGGAATACGTGCGTGGGGATCCAAGATTGATTTTTTTTCTCTGGTTCTCTTCTGGAAAGTGGAGGCATCTCATGTGTCTGTTTGATAGCCGATCTTGTTTTGTTTTGCAGGCCGGGAATTGCGCTGATGCTGAGGTCATATACAGGTTTCTGGAGGCGAACCAGATTGGACAGAGCCATGCCATTTACTACATGTCCTACGCGTCGCTGTTAGAATCAAAGAACAAGCTGAGGAAAGCTAATGAGATCTTTGGCCTTGGTATAGCTAGGTGAGATTTCCACGAGACTGTCACTTGTTGTTCATAAGGCTCTTGGATTTGAAATTGCCCAGTAGATTGTTTTGTTATAATCCAGATATCCAATCCAGAAATGCTGCCCTGTCGTGATGGACATTTGGGGAAATTATATATTTCTTCTGTGCTTGGTTGCCGTACAGATCATGGGTACAGAATCAGTATGCAATTTTCTTCTTGAATCAGACATTCAGACGCTCGTGAAGATACCATGATCAACTGCTAATTTGATGCACGACCCCCAATGTAGACGGACACAGATGATTCCTTTTAGTTTCAAACCTAAAATACTAAATTTATTGTAGCCTTATTGTTCCTATTCTTTTAGATATGGCATGCCTTCAACTAGTCATGCCAGTTCTTATGCGTGATAAATACTCAGAATTGATTTCCTTATCATTGTGTCCGCTTACCTCTCTTTAAGTTGTGAATTTGTTTTAATACTTAATAGCATATGAATAGATGGAATTGTTTATATTCATTTTTCCCTCTCAGAAAAGCAAAGCCTCTGGAGAAGTTGGAAGCTGTATACAGGACATTTCTTCGAAGATCTACCAAAAAGAGTGAACACTCTGAGGTTTGCTATATAAATGGCAGCAGTTTTTATTTAGGATCCAGTATCTTCATTGAATTAGCCCTTTCTTTCTATAGCAAGATGATACGACAAATGATCTGCCAATCCGTAGCTTTGGGACAAGCTTGAAACGTGATGAAAACAGTAAGCTTGTTCAGCTGCATAGTGATTTAGAATGAACTTCTCAATTGGTTTGCAAGCTAATACTGTATTTGGCGTGACAGGAAATCAGCAAGCAGATAACTCCCACCTTGGGAGGCCAAGGGCACTGCAAAGGTTAGTACCAATACAATGCAAGAAAGTCAAGCATACAACAAAACCTGGGTCTATTTCTGGTTGTGTCACTGATTATGCCTTTGCACACTTGCAGAATCGACGTTAACAAACCACTTTCAGTATACAAAGATGAGAACTTGTTACAAAATCAGGTCATTGACAGAACAAGGAGAAAAGAAAATGCGAGCTGGCGCACCCTGGGAACACAAGCAGATAGGAACAAAGAAAATAACATGATGCCCACTAAATGGGCGTGTCACAAGGTATTTTCACCAGGCTACTAGAATTCTCTACAATGTGATACTTGTATTGGGAACTATTTGAGTAACGAATTTTTGAAAATATCACATTGTTGTGCAGGTTCCACAAAAGGTAGGAGCGAGAGGAGCAGTTCAGCCAACCCGGGCCACTTCAATTGAGGTTTTTGTGGACGAAGAATGTGCAAAGTATGTTATTGACATCCTAGCTTATACTTCAGATTTTTAAGGATTTTCAAACTTTATCATTGTGGAAATCATTTTAAAA
Source organism: Panicum virgatum (assembly GCF_016808335.1). Lineage (NCBI taxonomy): Eukaryota > Viridiplantae > Streptophyta > Magnoliopsida > Poales > Poaceae > Panicum > Panicum virgatum. The sequence goes on from NC_053145.1 coordinate 7,583,309, forward strand.
AAAACTTTCAATTGCTCTAGGGAACCAACTCGGATGGTACCAAAGAGCCCAAATCCTTCTGTTCTGAAGCTCAGGCAAGCAACAAGCAAAAGCCTTAAGAAGTAAGTGGGGCTTGGCTTTGTATGCTCCGTTTTTTATCCTTCGTTTTCTTTGTCAATGTATTAACCAGTTCGATTTGTTTCAACAGGGAAACTGAATTGCTTAAAGAGAATCCACTGCACAACTTCCCTCTGAGCAGCCTTAGATAATCAGCATTTGGCTGATTTTTATGGAACATTTCAATTGTGTCAACTTAACCTGTTTGATTTGGTTGTTTGGTTGTTGTGAGGTTTTTCAGTTATGCCTGAATGACCAAATAAGCTTTAGCCTCTAAAGCTTATTAGACAAGCAATGAGCCGGTTGGCTTATTAAGTGTTGTAATCTTCTACAATAAGTTGATAGACCTGCAGATGTCGAGTGCTTATTATCTTCACAAAGTAATTTGCTTTTACAAACTTTAGTTGGCTATGTTACACGGATACTGGTACGGGTATCGGATACGATACGCATCGGATACGCGTATACGCACTTCCCCAAAAAACACGGGGATACGGCTAGGTTAATTTAGTATTAATAATTATATATATAATATCACATAATCAGCATTAAGCAAACAGGTCATCTACATGATTAATTGTCCAACAAAGATAAAAACGACTTGTTGGGCTGGCAGTCTGGGAGTCCTTCCACATGGGTTGGCCCATTTGGCCCAGTAGGGTTCAGCTTAGAGCCACGTCTTTGCCTTTCTCCTCCCAGAAGGAAGCAACACCGCCGCCAGCTGAGCATGAGCGAGGGCGTTGTCGCCACCGAGCTCCCGCCCAGGCTGGGTTGCCCGTCGCCGCCGTGCTTGCCTTCTCCCGCCCAGGCTGGGTTGCCCCCGCTTGCTGGTCGCCCGTCGCCGCCGTGCTTTCCTTCTCCCTCCAGCCCCGCTCTACTCCCTCTGCATCGTAGCAGGCCGAGGGGTAGCTGTCCAGTGAGGGAAGAGCTTACTTGTTTTGAAGGGAGAGCCTCGTCGGCGACTGATTTTTGCCGGGAAGGAGCTCGCCGACGGCCGGCGGCCACCAGATCCAGAGGGCGACAAGAGGTCGGGCGTGAGGGAGGAACGGGAGCACGAGGAGTCGAGGATTGTGGCGGCTGCTGTTAGGTCATGGTCTCACGGAGGTGGAGGTCTAAAATCAGACATGGGGTGGGCTAATTGGGCCGACTGATGGATTGGGCCGTATCCCATCTGGCCCAAACGTGTCGGATTTACGTATCCAACACAAAACGTATCTGCATTTCCAGGATATGTCTGGAAACGTATCCGAGGGTATCCGTATCCGAAACGTGTCGGATACTGATACGCCGCCTCCTAGAAGTATCCGCGTAACAGAGTTAGTTGGTGCTTTTCTGCTTGTTTTTTTCCCTCTAAGTTTACAGAGCAGACAGAATATGTTGGGAGTAAGTGGGTGATTGTTTTCCTGCGAATAAAGAATCAGTAAAGCAGTCTCCAAATAATTTGCAATAAAGCTATAACCAAACAAAACGTGACTGAATAGTGTCATGCAAGTGGATGCATGGCACATTGGGTCAGGTAATTTTGTCAGGACTACAACTTGCGCCTTTTCTGTCAGACATATCAATATAAACACGAAACTCTGATGTCCAGACAGGGCCTCATGGCCACCAGAACAAAATGGCGAGATCATTGATCATTGCCATTTCAACCTCAGTTCTACAAGGACCTTGATGCAACAGAGGAGAGATCACACAGTCAGAGTGAGAGTGAGACGAGTCCAGACGTTGAGAAATTCAGGTATACACGCCTGGATCAGTAAGACTTTCAATTGTCCTTGATACTGAGCTCTTGTATTATAATTCTGCATTTTGTCGATTAACTATGCAAGAGACCATGGAGAGCACACTAATTCGTATCGAGTTCGATCGACGACCCCATCTATAAAGTGAATGTTCCAACATAGCATGTACTATATTGTAGTAGCAATAGCAAGTTAGCAACCAGTGTACTATACCACTCAGGACATCAAAAAGGCCACAGCAAGTCCTAGAGCAGGTACAGCCAAGAGGATCTTCCATTCTACACATCATGAAAATGACAATTAGATTATTTTTAGGGCACATTGACAAGTAGTTTCACCAGGTGATAATGTATACAAAACCGCGGCTGGCTGCCCTGATCCACATCCTTTGTACCCTTGCGTTACATCATGGCTTGCTATGTGACATGGCCGGTTGGTTGGACCCAGATGTGGTACACTGCTATATAAGGTCACACGCATCCACCGTGTGCACCTGCTCCATTCAGATACCCTCCTCTCAGGCGACGATGAATCGTCAGGCGAGCCGCCGAGGCCACCGGGTGCGCCACGTCCGGCTCGGCTCGCTGCTCCGGCTGCGCGTGAGGCTGTTCGGCCTCGCCGCCCTCCTTGTCCGGTGCCTGGAGGAGATCAACTGCTGCCCCAGGAGGTGGTCGCCGGCGACAGCGAGGGCGCACAAGATGCTCAGCCACGCCGGCCGGTGTCCCCGGCCTGGGACAGCAGAGAGGGAGAACTCCTTCCAGGCAGAGGCCATTGCCGACTGCTTGGAATTCATCAAGAGATCCTACCTTGCTGATGATCACAAGACTGCTTGCTAGCTGCTCTTCTCCGCGCCGTTTGGAACCGAAGAATTTCCCATTCTGTGCGGGCTGCATATCTTGTGAAATTTCCATGAAGTTCCTACGTTTGCGTTCCAAGCAAGGCCAAAATGTTTTGCTGTTGTAGTTTGTATATATATCAGTTTTGTTAGTTACCACTGTTTGTTGTGTATCAAGGGTTCGTCAGGAATGACCAAATGTGTGTTAGGAGAGCTCAGTTCTTGAATAAAACAAGAAGAGATTTTATATGGCTACTGAAAGGTGAAATGTCATTTTCTTGCCAATAAGAAAACGTATGCTGTTGCTTTTCCGGGCGGTGGTTTTCAAAAAGGGATTGGGTGAACTAGAGTCATGGATGGTGACCGAGAAGTACTCACGGTTTGTTTTCCATCCAGGGCGGTTGACCTGGCCCTGCATAGTACAAACAAATTTGAGGACGAGGCGTCTTGTGTGAGTGTGATGCTGACTTTACCAGAACAGACACCTTCTTAACACAATTTTTGAAGTGACAATCCATCTGCCTTCATCAGTGCATGCAACTCAATATGGTTGTTGGAAGCATTGTAAATTCGAGTCCCAGCTAACAAAAAGCTATCATGAGATATAGACGTACAGTGCTGAATTGCTCCTAGGCTATATTGCTCACCTTTCCTTAACAGACACAGCTTTGGGGTATCCATTGGCCATTGCTGTTGAGAATGAAAGTATATATTAACTAAAGTGTAGATACAGTTATGGTAATTCCCAGAGATTCGGCAGATTAGGGGAAAATGCAACATGACATACGCCCTTCTTCACTGTAGCCTCGGTTCAGGAGAGGGCACTATACAGAGCAATTATCAAAAAGAGAAATTACACCAAAACTGTATGCTCAAAATCTCAGTGGCAAGCAAACCACCTCTTGCAAAATTTCAGAGCTGTCCGTGCAGGCCAAAAATTAGGGAGCCTTGTTCCAATGTTCAGCTGCTTTGACATGCCTCTTGAATAAAATGAATGTTAGAAAAGAACGGCAAATGCACCTCAAAATCCTTCTTCAGGCATCTGGGTCAACATTACATGTAGCTGCAAAACATATGGCACGAATAAATTAATCCCCTACTTTTTATTGGAAGCTTAACATATTGAAGTTGGCGGAGAATAAGAAAGAGAATTCACCTTCAACACCAGAATCCTGAGGGACAGGTGATAGGTCTCAACAATGAGTCATTTACAATACTGTAAATCTGTACTCTTTTCTTATACCATATTCTGATGTAACCACTATCAAATGAGCTACCTTACGAAAATGGACTGACAAAATTGTACAACTTGTGAGGAAATAATATATACTATGCTGATATTATGGGGCCTATTGATGATTGGAATATTTCATACAGTGCAACTTGAACTTCTCCAGAGCTATGCTGGCAGCGAATAAGATTAGCTAATAAGGGGAAAAACATGGGCAAGTTCCTCCTAAAGCAATTCTTCTCTAAACCGCCCAATAACCGCATTACATGAAGAACCAACGAAGTTCTAGCCTCCAGTTCCTCTTTTTTAGCAGTACCCAGAGGCAACCTGTGTGAAGCTGGATCTCTACCAGAAGCATCATTAGATGGTTCATGCCCTGCACAGGTCAGATACATTCGCAATATTTTGTCACAGACAAGCATAATTTGTGACTCCACATTCACATTCATATTTTCTGACAAAGATGGGTTGTCATGAAGAATAGCTTGCAGAAGCTTCAGATAGCTCTGGTAGGACTCGCTCTCGAAATGGATGACCGCTGGCTCAGATACCTCCAAAAGGGAACATGCTTTATGTAGTTTTATGTGCAAGTTAGATTCAGAGTTCACTTCACTTGCATGAGATGAAATGGCAGATAGCATCTGCAACATTATGCCTATATGCTCAGCGCATAGAAAGCTCCTGTGCACCTCATACAATTTAACGATGCCCTGCATGGAAGCCAGGAAGAAGCCAGGAAAATATTTTGAGTGTAATAAGTTGACATTGGCAAATTAAAAATGCATGTAGGCTTCTCTTTCTTTAGATTTAATTCCTATTTTAATTGGATGCCTTTGTGTCTATTCTTAAAAAAGAAAAATAAAAAGAAAATCGTGGTATCAAACTAAGGGGATTTCTAAAACCTAGTTTAAATAACAAAAAACCACATGATTTATATATTACCTGAACAATTAAGAGTTGTAAAGACATATGATTCTTCATTCTGACAATAGCATAAGATGCTGTTTCCATATTAGCTTCCTCTTCATCATCATTGTATACGTCATGATCTGAATATTGTTCAGCTTCAGAGTAAGATTCATTTCTATCTGGAATCTCAATGTCTTTCATCATCCTAACTATTTTGTCGAACACAACAAATGTATGTGCTGCTGATTCTTTGAAACACAGCAAAATCTTCTCCCACTCATCATTGGAGAGCTTGCTAGCAAGCCCTTCTGTTAAACGCTGGAAAACTGATATGCATGTGCTAGCTGATTGTTTATTCGGGCTTCTGATGAAATTTGTAATAACAGAAGTAACTGTACAAAGTTCCGGCCGCATCACTTCAAAAAATGTAATATACAAATCTGCTAAACATTTTAGAGCCACCATTTTAGTTTCGAAATTCCAGGAATCATCCTCAGTACTATTTACATCTGAAATCTGACCATTTGGTGCAAAGCTTTCACTACTAAATAGGGGATAAATAACTGATTCGAAGATATTAGCCCAGAAGGACTGAGAAAAGAGGTGCCCATGATCTTTCAAAATGTCAAAGAGCACTTCCACAGCACCTTTTCTGATTGTTGGTCTCGAGTCAGTTGTCAATCTAGCAAGACCTGGAAAAATAAAATTCAATCAAAATATGTTAAGTACAAATGTGATACACTGATACATTCCTGAATTATTCCAACAAGAATGATGTAATTTTGCGAAGAAAAAAATTACTATACCAGCAAGCAAAGGAACCCAGAAGTAAACATGATCATCCTTATGCACTGTGATGTTCCCATCTGAAGAATCTAAATTATGTGGTTGCTGGTCAGCATCCTTGTCATTGCAAATAAATCCTTCCTCGGCAAGTTTGACAGCACAGAACCGAAGAAATGCAATAGCATTGAGACTGGCATCACTGCTAAATTTACTACTTGTAAATGTAATGAGGCATTTAACACAATCAGTAAATGTTGTGGTTTCAGTTTCAGTTATGTAAGGGAAATAGTCCCTAACAATCTTTTCCATAGTTTCAAATGCCAACAGAACAATACTTTTTCGATCATCAGCAGCGGCTGCAGTAAAAACCTGTACGTAGAAAAAATGTTGTTAATATGAATGATGAAATTTTAAAAGTTACTCTGGCTTACTTCCTAAGAACAGCTAATTGTAGGTCCCATGAACTTATGCAAAGATATCATCATAATATACTAAAACTAACCATAGAATATCATACATACCGTAAAAACACTTTTCCATCCAGATTTTATATTGTTCACACGACTCAGAACCATTTGGGAAACACATCGAACTACAAGTTCGCGTACTTCTGAAGCACTGCTCTTCTGCATAACAACCGCAAAAGGTTGCAGGAATTCATTCTGGAAATTATAATTTGCCAGCTCCTCTCTTTCCAGAAACTTCATGGCAAGCTGCCTCAAAGAGTCCATAACAAATATTGCAACTGAAAGATTTTCTGAGAGCCCAACAGAAACAAAAAAGTCCGACAGAACTTTCCAAATACGGGACCAAACCAAACGTATGCGGTTCATATTGTAATGCCTGCACAATGAAACTTTGAATCAGAACATTTGGAATAAATTTGTGCAGCTTGAAGTGGGTGTAGGTTCATAGATCTTAAATACAAATGTTCTTACGCAATCTCAACAATCTTTGTTAGGCAGAAGATACGAGGATCTGTAGGAGACTGCAACTCCGTCATTGAAACTTTGCAAAGAGCTTTCACGAAAGCAACAATAGCATCACTATTTAGTCTTGGGCTATGAGCAAATATGTGATTTAACTCAAAAATGCCAATTTGGTCTAGCAGGTTTATGTTTGATATGAAATTATTAATCTGTTCAGGAGTAACCAATGGCGATGCTTTGTTTTTGGCTGTTGTGCTATCATAAGAACCCCCTCTAACAGCAGCCATTACAGCTGGATTCTGAAGTGCATTAGTTCTCTTTGATAACATAGAGGCAGACTTTTGTGTTTTTTCTTCTGAATCAACCAGTGGTACTGTGAGAAATGAAGCATCAGTAGGTGCTCCTTCTCCAAGAAGATGTAAATGCTCAAACCGCGAGAGGCATGTTAATATATGTTCCCAAGCTTCCTGCAAATAATCACCATCTTCGATTGCAATGGATATTATAGCCTGTCAGGAAACAAAGCAAAACACTCATGACCCGCTTCAAAATTGAGAGATATATCTAACATGCAAATATTAATTCATGTGTTAGTGATAAATGATAGGATAAAGCAATACAATCCAGTCAATACTGAATACTATGGATTGACTGAGATTCCCACCTTCACAGCATCCACATTCTTTTGTTTCATGTCCACGGCACAATGGAGATATGTGAATTTGGCTACAGATGTCACAAAGGCATCTCTCTGCGTCTGCATGCACATAACAGAGGTAACATGCACAGCAGATCTGAATCCCTGCAAACACTGCGACGTGGCAGCCTTATCATCACTCTGGTCAAGTGTCACACTGAATGCGGCCATCATTGGGGCCCAACAAACCTCCATCATGAATCTTAAAATTGTTGTGTCAGTAATAACTGAAAACACAGACCTACAAAAACCACAAGATTCAATTAACTGCAAGCATCAGCTGATAAAAACTATTGCCAAGTGATAGTTTGCGTTTGTCTTACTCTGACTTTCCACTCTTTAATTTAAATTTCTCTTGTATGTTCTTGATGAGCATGTCATTTGCTCCAACTGCCCTATCCTCAACCTGTTTCCAGTTAACAAAGCTCATAATATTGTCCAAACCTAATAGCTTCATCACAGTACTAGTTTGTTTGTTTTGTGGGACTGATGAATCAGCACTCATTTTGATCTCGTTTTTGACAATTTGGTCATATAGTGTACCCAGATAAGCTTCAGGCAAGTCCTTTCCATCATCTATGCCTCGATTATTGCGAATGAAATCAGTCTTGGACATCTGCACAGGGAAAATCTCATAAATGAACTAATCATGAAAGGAAGATGCTTATTATCATCTGGCTTACCTTATCCTTAACCATAGTGTTGTGAGCATCAGTGTTGAGCATGATTACAGAATATGCGAGAACATATGCAGTATCTGCACTGGTAAAGGAATCTGGATTGCATTTGCAGTATCGTTCAGCAAACTTTTCCATGATCCTATCAATTTTCTGTGCTTCCCCAGGCAACCTGAAGCCTCGCAAATAATACCTAATGGCTTCACCAAAGTCCATACCTTCGAAGTTCAGTGCATCAACATATGCATGCATAACTTTGATAGGGAATTCATCTCTTTCACCCAAATAGTCTCCAATCATTGTCGCATTTAAACCAGCAGTATTTCTCAAGAAAGAAGCAACATCTTCTGGTGAATGCCCTATCTTCTTGCTTTTAATGAGAAAATCAATACCCTTGGAAGGTTTTCTGTTAAACAAGGAAATTCCTTTCTGGAGAAGGAAATTTATACTTCGTTAGTCCAAAAAAGTAAAATCATACTTAATACTGAGAATCTCATGTTCTAACCAAGCATGGAAATAACACATACCTGAAGTTCAATTTTAAAAGCACGACGTTGCTCAAGGGAGGGAGCACCAGATACGTCTGGGCTACCAGAGTCCGATTGCAGTTCATAGTCAATTCCACTCCCATCTTCTCCAATAAGGATGTTAGGAATGTCTATTGAACTCACTGAACTTAAAGAAGCTTCAGAAATTTTTGGTGAAAATTCACCAATTCTCAGCTGTTGGTCCATCCATGACCCCATTGATTTGATTATGGTTGCAAGGCACTTGACTGACTCAATCCGAAAAGTTTGGTCTTGGGCTGTAGTTAATATTGTTGTAGATCCTGGAGGAACACCTAAAGCAGTTTTTAGAAGTCCATTGACAGCCCTGTAAACATCTACTGGAATTAGAGGTGCCTTAATATATGATGAAAAGATAACGAAATATAGTTTTTAAAAAGCTGTCCTCAGGTCAATGCATCAATCCTTACAGTGAGCTGCCATAAAGAACAAGAAACCAACCAATATTGCTTTAAAGATTTAAGAACAAACAAAAGGTGCCATCCATCAAGTACCAAGTTGCATACCTTTCAAAAATATTTGGTGCATCTACATCGCAATCGTAGTTCACAAAGATATCGATAAGAACCTGAGATTCTTTACAGATCTTCTCCAATAAGTTTAAAACTGTCATTTTTTGCAGAAAGCTAGGTTGATGGACATTCTCAAGAACCCTTAGGACAAGCATTGGAAAAAATATTCCAATTTCCTCTTTCAGCCCAGATCTAAACCTTGATAGCAAGCCCACAAATATGGAGCACAACAGCTGAAAAATACTCATTGTGGACAAAGCACTGTTCTTCAACAAGGACAGACAAAGATATTGCTTGATTGCTCCAAGGTACCTAATTCAAAAAAGAATTATCAATCCAGAGTTTTATTTTCTGTCAAGATTACAGTAACTTCTACACTCCTTTATAAATATCCTAAACAAAACTTTGTAAGGCTAATAGTTATACGCGCACGCTTGTAAGATATTTTCTGAACAATAGCATATTTCAGAATTACCATTTCTATTTGGCAAAGAAAAATGTAGATTTTTTCTTCTTTTTCAAAAAAACATATTAACCATTTCGTTTTAGGACTAGTACAAAGTTAAGTCACATGCAGAATGGCATTCATTTTGCGTCCCTTTTTTTACTAAGCGACTATCATGGCACATAGCATCATGCAGTAATACTATCTCATTTCCCCCCTTTTCAGTAATACTATTTGTCCTCTGAACATTTATTTTATGAAGTCTTTTAGTTAAAATACTGGAGAAAAATTAACAAAAACCCAAATAAAGACATGGATCTCATTCAAACCATTCTAGCAGGTCCCAAGTACATGATAGGCGGGAACACAAATTCAGAATACACACAATGGTTTTGACAAATAAATAATAAGCACTTTTCTCAAAAAAAACATCCGCCAACTACCATCCACCTAGATCCTAGCCTTTTACAAAGTACTAGTAATAGCATCTACCTAAGAACTATTGGCATTGTTTTTTCCTTAATTCCTTTTGCTTCTATACCTTTCACTTTTGATATAGAATTAAACTTTTGGAAATTGCAAAAGACGTAGGATTTTACATTTTTAGCCAGTCAAATGTAAACATCTAGTAGCCCCCGTGCCTCATGATCTGTAAAACTCCAGAACTCTTTATCGAACATGTTAACATAGTTCAGCAGACATATTAGAGCAATATTATGCCATGATAGCAATAAAAGGCACATCCATAATTATCTGAGATAATATGGCGTAAGCGTATTGGAACATCTTTTAGCGAACAAGAACGCTCCATGGATTTCAACATTATACACTCTGTGCCATCCTCCCAATAGTCATTTTATACTTGACTGCAACAATATTCTTATATGGCATTGCGACAAGTTCAATAATTGAAATGCATAAATTGAAACATGCAGGTAGAGGATCATACTTTTCGTTTGTTCTCCAGAAAGGGCCAGCGTTGTCAACAACCATTTTCAGCAACTCAAGAGACAACACCTTGCCTCGCAGCAACATCTGATCCTCGGGGTTATCTGGTGTCGAGAACTTCATTGACAGCTTGCACAGGTTCTTGAAGAGTGCTAGTCCATCCTCCCTGGTCTTGCTCATCCCATCATCCTCCTTCCCCTCCACCTCAATTTGCTCCACAGGTGATCCTGGCTCTGGGACATCGCTGCCCTCCATAGCCTCATTTATAAACCCCTGAGCCACCTGCACGATGCTGGAGTCGTTCAGGCTGCGGTCAGACATGTCCATCATATCTGTGATCGAGACCGTCCGCACGCGCACGTCCATGGTGTCCACCTCCACACGCGCAAACACAATGACCAGCACCTGCGCGAGCGCAAGCTTCGCGCAGAGCTGATTGGCGCCGCTGCTGCTGCTGAGGTATATGTTGTAGCAGGTCTTAAGGACCTGGCCGAGGCCCTCCCCTCGGATGGCGACGGTGGGGCACCGCGCGGCAGCGACAACGACGCGGAGGGTGGCGAGCTCCATTGCGTCATCGGAGAGAGCGCCACACGCGAGGACGGCGTTGAGGAGGCGGGAGGAGGGGGAAGAGGCATCGTCGCCGCCGCCGGCGCAACCGAGGTCGCCGAAGAGGAGGTGGTGGTAGAGGAGCTTGGCGACGCAATCGAGCGCCGGGTCGGCGACCTTGGGCGAGGCGGACTCGAGCGCGAGCAGCAGCGCGTGGAGGGCCGCGTCGGCGGCGGCGGGGGCCAGGCCGAGCAGCGACGAGGATTTCGGCGAGGTAGGGTCCGGCGACGGGTAGGCCGGCGATGAGGAGAGGAGGTCGAGCGCCGCCTTCGCCGCTGCCACGAGCGCCGAGTGCTTCCGCCACGCGGCGTTTTTGATGATCCGGTCCAGCGCGGGGCCCAGGACGCGGCCCGACGGGGACGCGCCGCCTAATGGCGCCGTGGGGGTCGCCATGGTGAGCGGGCTTACGCGATGGTCGTCGCCGTCGTGGCGGTGGTCACGTCATTGGGGGAGGCGCGGAGATCTGAGGGAGGTGAAAGAAATGGGAAAGGAGGGAGGTGACGGGTGCGTGGGGGGAGGAATCGGAGGAAGGGAGGGAGGGGTAGGACTGGAATACCTTTCGTGGGGGCACTCGAAAAGAGGTGGAATTGAAAATTTTATGTTTGGTATGGTGTTTGACTTTTAGTTTTTCAAGCACGAACAAAACTACGTTCATGGTTCATGCTTGTAGTGGGAGACCATTCCTCTCCTTGCATTTTCATGCACTTGTCTAAGTTGTCTCACACTATCAATCATTAATTCATTATATGTTTTTCATGACAATATATTTTTTCGATTTCATTTTCTCCAACATGATTTTCTGAGTGGAATATGACTGTCAACGTCTTTATGACTCCAAAAAATCAAAAGTTCTCAAATATAACTCTGTGTAACAGCCTAAAATAAAAATAAAATAGCTCTTGAAGTATTTCCTTAGGTTTGCCTCCTCCTAAGGTAAAAGATATATCCTAGAGTGGGTAGAATATAAAAGAGGTGGATCATGATCGGTCATGCTTACCTAAACCTGTTGCAACATACAAATTGTAACCGGGCATAATCACAATCCAACATATTTTCCACATCTCATAGGTGTAGTGAATATGTATATACGCTCGCAGCAACTACAAACTCAACTTGAGTTGTGAAAAGGGGATCATGCCATTCCTTAAGTACGAATTGGACTAGCACTATCTTTAAGTTTGTTATCTATAGAGTCTAATTGGCATAACTTATTTTTCTTCTCTAGAATAACTCATGACTTATTTTGGGTAATCTCTTACTTGTAGCAAGTGTTGCGGCGATAATTTGCTTATATACATAATTATATAATTCTAGACTTCCAGCTCAATAAAAATATTTGTTGTTAGATCATCATGTCAGATTCTGTAATTTGGTTAAATTCCCTTGTAATGCATGTGTACGGATTATATAATTAGGATAAGAATGTTTTGAAAATGTTATTTGCTCGGCTTAATTCGTAAAAATGTCATGTCCTGGCTATATGCTAAATAACCACACACTTAGAGCAATAGGCAGTATAAAAATATTGACCCAACACGATAACGCTTGGAGATCAAAATTATTCGGTATGACATGTTTATATCCACGGTGAATTGAACCAACTGACCTTGTAGTTTTCCAATTATAAAGAGAAAATAAATTATTTCCAATTTTTCTATCTTTTCAAGAAAATGAGAAATACTTATTTTTAAAAGTAATCAAAATACTAGAAATTTATAATTGTTTGGATTAAAAAGGCAAACAACCAATTTCGTTATGCATTTGTAACCTTCCAAAGATAGATAATGATAATAACCGATAAAATGAAATGGCAAAATAGGCATCTTAGTCCCTTACAATTTTTATTTTTGGGTCAAACTTGTCCATGTGGTGATGTGGCTCTTTCTACTAACATGAGACTGATGTGAAAAGTCATTTTTACACTTCATTCTTCTCATACTCAATTTCTATTATTATATTATCGTAATTACTAATGATATGACATAATAGATTTATTGTTGTTTCTCCAAGCTTGTTGTGTCTCGTATTTATTAAAATGTCCTTTCATACTTAGTGTAATCTTGATCATATAAGAACATCATGGACATGTTGATCAACTTTCTGTAGCACTGCTCAGCATGCAAATTATGAAGGAGAGAAAATAGCTAAGGGTAAAGAGGACTTTTCGCGTTAGTCTCATGGTATTATGGAGCATCACATTAATATAAGGATGAATTTAAGGGATTAAATTGTTTTAAAAAAATTAAGGGATGAACTTAAGTCTTGAAGTAAAGTTGAAGGGACAGCTATTTGGGAACGTATCTGGTGCAAACCACAACTTTCGTGAAAACTCGTGCAAACCATGGCAAAAAGGTCGTCTAAATTCATCAAAAAAATCACACATGTAGATGATATGATGATACACAACCTTGTGAAATATCTTGTTCAAACTCGACTTCGTTTGTGAGATATAAAAATAATCTCACAAACGAAGTCGAGTTTGGATAAGATATTTTACAAGATTGTGTATCATCATATCATCTATATGTGTGATTTTTTTGGTGAATTTAGACGACTTTTTTACCGTAGTTTACACGGGTTTTCACGAAGTTGTGGTCTCCACCAGATATGTTCCCCACCTGTTTTGCCGAAGGGAAAATTGGTCTCATAGCGCTGAAAGATCGCGACTTCCGTAAAATACCACCGAAATTGCGAGGCCCCATAAAATACCACTGAAATTTGCATCCGTTACCCAAATTTAGCATTATGTTAGTTTTCAGCAGAAAAGAAGGACATAAAATGACTCATTTGCCCTTGGCCCCATAGAAACCTTATCCTCTGCTTCTTTCGACCGCTCCCTGCTGGTTTTGCATGCGAGATCTCTTTGCACAACGCCGACCCCGCCCCTCCTGCGTCGGGTCGCAGCACGCCGCCGCCGCCTCCACCAGCCGCGCCAGCGCCATCCCGCCCCCCTCCCTGGTCGCCGCCGCCCCGTCCCTCCAGCGTCGGGCCCCCACGCCGGCGTCCCGCTCTGCCACCTTGCCACAGACGCATCTGGGCGGGCAAGAGGGGGCGCGCCCGAGCGTCCCCGGCAGGGGTGGCCTCAAGGCCGGCGCACGTGAAGCTGGGGCGCCGCCCGCCAGCAGAGATGGAGCCAACAGAGCTCCCTGAAGGGTAAGAATCATTCACATTCTCCCATCCCTCCCTCTCTGTTACTACACATGATTCCTCTAGGTTTAGAGTTCCTCAGGTTGATAGTAGATGGAAACGGATTTGTTGGTTGATAGTAGATGGAAACGGATTTGTTGGTCAGATTCGGACCGATTGTGGTATGCATTGGATATGGTCAGTAGTGATTCACTAGAAATTGCAACAAATAAGACAGATAGGTAGGTAAGATAAGAAATATTGTTGATTTGTGCACTGTTACTATTTCAAGATCGATGAGATTGATGCTTGTAGAGTTGTGGTTGATGTCTACTCCTTCTCAACAATTGAGGATGGTCGATTTGTGTACCAGAAGGGCAGACAATTGGAATGGTGGGTAGATTCAGAGAAGTACTCCATCATTGATATGGAGAATGATGTTGCAGAACACTTCCATTGGTCAATTAATCAAGAGGCAAATTTTTGGTTTGAGGATCAGAATGGTCAAACAAGTCGACTTGCAACTGATCAGCAGCTTATAGACTTGTTGCGGGCTTCAGAACTTGTGAAGTTTATCATGACTATTGATAGATGTGAACATGGTCAGAATATGACTCAAATGGAGGATCAAAGCCTAGTGATAAATGATGATGGTGTAGCGAAAATGGCCTCTCATGCCATATTTCAATATAATGTTTTGGCGATTGATGACACACACAACACTTGGACTAATATGATTGTTAAGATAAATATTCTCAGGTTTTTAGGTTCAAGTGATGACAAAGGGAAGATAGACGTAGCAAGGCCCGAAGGGCCGCCCCTACGGGGGTTCCGCTGATGAGCAAATTTGTACTCATCGGTGCAATGAACTTGGCACCGGATTAACCGGCGTTGGGTGTTTTACACTCATCGGTTAATTGACTTGGAGTACACAAGGCTAGGGTTTTACACCGGTTGAACCGACGCTAAAGAAATTGCATACATCGGTGCATTGACAGATGAAGACAGGAAATTCTATACACCGGTTAAACCGACGTTTGGTTCTTGGTGAACGTCGGTGCAGTTGTCCAGAGAGTTAGTTTTTCAGCAACTACACTCACCGGTTAAATCGACGCTGCATCGGTTGATTACGTCGGTCGATTGAGGTAGTCGTGGAAGTATAACGGCTAGTTGGAAAATGCACTCACCGGTTAAACCGGTGATGACAAAAATGGGAGCATCGGTTTAACCGATGATAGAGCTTTTTGTCAGTCTTTTTCCAACGGCTAGTTTGGGGTGTGTGGGCTATATATATGCCACCCCACGGCTCATTTGATAAGGTTGGAGACTAAGGAAGTATACAAGAGCCAAAGATCATCTCCAACCACCATAGAGCTTCATTGTACATCATATAGGCTTAAGCACACTTGTTAGAGTGCTTAGTGCTTGATTAGGGATTAGTTCTTGCGAGAGCTCCCTTGAGAGAAGTCTTGCTGCGGCAAGCAAACACTTGTACTCGTCGTGTGACCCTCCTACTTGGTGTGGAGAGGCAACGACACTTTGTGCGGGGAAGGAGACCCCTCTTGGTGAGAAGCTCCGATAGTGAAGACGGTGCCGTGGTGACGCTTCGAGATAGACGGTGGTGGTGACCTCGTCTTGGTGACTTGGTGGCACTTAGCCTTTGCTTGCCGGGGTGCCTTGGTGGCCAACGCAAGACGGTGATCAAGCGAAGAGACTCGGCATCACACTTGTTCGTGTTGGACAAGTGGCCGTGGACGTAGGGAGGGACTTTGGTGTCCTAACCGAACCACGTTAAATCGTGTGTCTTGGTGTCTTCACGGGAGTTTGCATATCCTCTCCCTTACCGCTTTACTTACCGCATTACGTTTCCGCATTTACTCTTTCTTGCTTACCTTTACTTTCCTAGTTAAGTTTGATTAGGATTGGCTATAGGTTGCAAGTCTTTTGGGGTAAGTAGAGGGTAGCATAGATAAACCTTAGTCATAACTAGCATGTGTAGGACGAGTTAGGTTTATCTTATGCAATTAGATTTGAGCCCTAGGTTAAAAAGCGATTAGCGACCCTATTCACCCCCTCCCCCTCTAGGGTCGGACACCCCGGTGATCCTTACAAATGGTCAGTTTGAAGGAAATGAGCAGCAACTTGTGGTCAGTAATGCCGATGATTTGGTACAGGTCTCATCTCGAGGTGTGATTGCAGAATATCAAGGCAAAGAATGGGTAGATGAACTGGAACTTGAGATTATAGCAGCGGGTCCTGATAGAATAGAGGAGGAGGAGGAACACTATATAGCGCGTGGTTTTGACCCTAAGGGAGATTATCCTACTGGAGCTGATGAAGAATGGAGATATTTCAAGAAGCAGCAAAAGGCACCAAAAGGAGGAAGTAATGAGAAAGTGCAGCAGGAAAAGAATAAAGAAAAGGTCTATGAAGACACTGATCCTGATGCTGTACCAAGTGATGAATCCATTATGATGAGAGATGCTCCATATTTTGCACACACTACCTATGACAAAGATAACCCTGACATAAAGGCAGGTTCCACATTTGCTGACAAAAATGCATTCATGCTGGTTATCAAACAATATGCCATTAAAAGGGAGTTTCAGACATTTGTAGAGCATAGTGACAAATCAAGGTATAGGGCAAGATGCGCAGATTCAGATTGTGAATGGAAAGTTCATGCAAAGAAACTGCTTGGCTGCCCTACATTTATGGTATTTATGCACTGTTTTCAGATTTGTCTACCCACATGTATTTTTAGATTGTATATATTTGTCTATTTTCATGTATTGATTATTTTTTTTCAGATTGTTTCCATTTCAGAAGGTCATACATGTGCTAGCACAAGTCAGGTGAAGGGTAAGGAAGCTACCAAAATTTGGATTGCTGATAGGGCAAAAGAGGTACTCAAGTCCAATCCAGCCATGGGAGCCAAAAAATTGAAAGATTAGCTTGAACAACAATTTCCAATCAAACTATCATATAATAAGGTGTGGGAAGGAAGGCAACGTGCTCTAGTAGGACTTCATGGCACTTGGGAGGACAGTTTCAAAATGTTGTGCCATTTCAAAGCGGAGCTAGAAGCAACATGTCCTGGCAGCATATTAGAGATTTATTGCAAGAAGAAGAAAGATGGCCGAGTCTATTTCTCTAGGATATTTGTTGCTATCAAAGCATGTGTGGATGGATTCCTTACTGGATGCAGGCCGTATCTTGGAGTTGACTCCACTCATCTCAACGGTAAATATAATGGACAGCTAGCTGCAGCAACAGCAATTGATGGTCGTAATTGGATGTATCCGGTGGCATATGAGATTTTTTACAAAGAGACAAAGGCTGATTGGACTTGGTTCTTGATGCAATTGAAGAGATCAATTGGAATACCTCATGGACTGACCATCCACACTGATGCCTGCAAAGGTTTAGAGACAGCAGTCCACAAAGTCTTCCAAGATAAAGTTGAGCATAGAGAGTGTTTTAGACACCTCATGCAAAATTTTAGAAAGCATTTTGAAGGAGATGTGTTGAAATACATGTGGCCATGTGCTTGGACATGTTCAGCTAAAAGGCATAAGAGGCTTTGGGACAAAATTGTAGAGAATTGTCCAGATGCTGTTCCTTACTTAGAAGCAGAGCACAAACAGATCTGGTCACGTGCTAAGTTCTCAGGAGAATACAAGGTTGATTATGTCAACAACAACATATCAGAATGCTTCAACAGCTGGATTAGGGAGACTAAAGGTTTGCCTGTGGATGTTCTTATGGACACAATCAGGGGGGTGATCAAGGAAAAGATAGCAATTAGGCAACATATAGCTGAGAGACTTGAAGGGCTAATTCTTCCTAGTATTATCAATGAGCTCGAGATGAAGAGTAGAAATTTGAAGTACACGATTAAGGCGAGTGGTGGGCTAAAGGACGAGGTATCTGGATTGACTAAGGACAACTACCCTTCGAGGCATGCTGTGGATCTTGATATGAAAACATGCTCATGTGGTCAGTGGCAGATTTCTGGTAAACCTTGCACCCATGCTATCTCATTCATAGGTTCTCTTAGAAGGGTTAAACTAGAGAATTATGTGCATGATTACTACTCACTTGAGCATTTCAAGGCTAAATATCAATTTGTGGTTAATCCAATGGTTGACAAATCAGAATGGCGTGTGGGTACTCCCGGTTTTGAGATGTTGCCTCCAAAGCTAGAAAGGTCTGCTGGTAGGCCAAGAGTGAAAAGGATCAAGAGTCGAGGTGAGCCAGGTAAAAGGGGATCTTACCAATGCAAAAGATGCTTCCAGTTTGGTCATATTGAGAAGGGATGTCGTGAGCCCCCTACTGAACTTGGTGCCGAATTACCACCTTCACTTCCTGCTAAATCTAAGTAAGCTGAAACTCCCTTCAATTTTGTTACTATGAAATCTCTATATGGCTGCATAATGGCTTGACTAAATTGTTGTTGTGTAGGAAGAGAAAAGGAGAGCCTAGTACTTCAACATCCAAGAAGACTTCCAAAAAGTCCAAGAAGGCTGGTACATCAAGCAACACTACTTCAGTGGCTCAAGCAGCATCAACCCCCTCCACTATCTTAGTCTCTGAAGCACCAGATAGTCCAGAACCAATAACAAGACGGATGGCAGCTTCTACTTCTACTCCAACAAGACCTTCCGCTTCACCATTGAGTCCAGGGCCCATGACCAGAAGCATAGTTGCACAACTAGACATATCACCAGGAGGCATTGCTAGGAGGCGTATCATAAACTAAACATGGCTGCTGTACTGTATTGTTAGTACAAAATTTGTGTGTGGTGTATTCCTGATCTAAAACAATTAGTGTGCTGAAATTGGACTAGGTGCTTCCTGTTTGTGTAAGGGGATCCCTTGTGTAAGATATATGGAACCAGACCACTTGTTTGTGCGAATTTGTTGGCTTTTAGATGTGTTAACAAGAACCACTAGTTATGGTTCGTAATTTTCAATGCATATGTTGTCATTGATAATGTTTTTATGTTGAAATGGTGCAAGTATTAGCTCTATGCTTCTTTCTCATGTGTTGTGCCTGTTTTCCTGTGAAAAAACGGTTTGGGGGTATATATGCCCAAGTTAACAGATCCAGACCTGAAATCTAACAGAATGTTAAATTTGGATAATGGATGTAACTTTCAATGGTATTTTACGGGATCTCGCGCTTTCGGTGGTATTTTACGAAAATCGCGATCTTTTTAATGGTATGAGAGCAATTTTCCCTTTGCCGAATGAAATGAGCAATACGAGACGCCCGAGGCCCGAGCGCGTAGCGGGCTCGCAGCTCGCCTGTTGGTGCTGGGCGTTCACCCTTCAGTCCTTCACGGCTTCACCCCCTCCGGCCGTCCCCTCCTCTATATCCCGTTCTCGTTCTCCCCCTCTCTCTCCGCCGCCCCTGCTGCAGTCGCCCGCTTCATCCAGGCGCCGCTCTCCGGCATCCTCCGGCCACAGCTGGCCCAGACACCCCGCTGCTCAGTCTCCGCCGCACCTGCCGCAGTCGGCAGCCTCCCTCCCTCCCTCCCTCCCTTCCTCCCTGGCGGCAACGACTGGGCGAGCTCCGCCTCCGCGCAACGTCTTGGCGGTGTCCTTTGCCGGCGACGGGCACCACCAGGTATGCTTATGCCCGCTCCTTCTACTCCCTTCCTGCTGTGTGACACGGAGCACCCCAAACCCTAGTGTAAGCTATCTGTATTCGGATTTATTTTCTTTTTTTTTGCAAAAATTATCGGTCAACATGTGGACACCCATGGGCCCGCCTAAATTCCCATCCCTCCATGTAAGCGCCGTCCTGGGAGGAATTGTGATGTTTGTTGTTTTTTCAGTCTACCACTAGAAGGCTGATGGAGTGCGTGGTGCAGGGAATCATCGAGACCCAGGTATTGTGCCATAATGCAAATCGGCAATGATGGTTTATGCAATGTTCTTCACGCATTCGAACTTTTGAAGCATAGGAGCCCTTTCCTTATCAGTTGACTAGCCTAATCTGTTGTGTTCTAAGGTTGTTGATCTGGCATAAGCTTTCGCGCTCACTGATTGCATCTAGGTCTGACAAGTATTTTCAAAACTTGGTGTCTAGAATGTTAATATTCATTAGAGAAGTTTATATGAGTTGATTTAGAATATTAATTTTGTCATTGAACATTTCAGCATAACTAATTGAATTCTCATTGCAGTCAATATTCTGATAAAAAAAATTGTATTGATGTACAATGTCGAGTTTAGTGTGCTCCACTCCATTAGCTGCGTTGAGTGCGCTTTGTTGAGCTCCCTCTCCAGTATAGTTATCTCACTTCCTCCACTGCTCAGCCTACTCTTTGACCTTGACTCCAGCACTAGATCCTGGCAATCTCTGACACAGAAAGTAGCATCTTGTTTGTGTCAATGACTGGTAAAATTGGAGAGACTGAAAGGATGTAGTGTGCATTGGAAAACATTAAGCATGGGAAGGGGATAGGATTCACTAAAACATATTTGTGTTTGAGAGAGAAGGATCTTTCTCTGGGTAGGGTTGACTTTTTAGAAACCGATCTGTTAGTTGGCAAGGTGATCTTTTCTGTTCTTGCTGTGAGAGGGTTTTTAGGTAAGATTTTTTTTTTGATTTGTTTGTTACAGAAATTAGAAAGGAATCTTGTTTCTTTTTTTTTCAATTATTGTTTTTCGGTAACAGATTTTTAGGTTAGGAGGGTTGGCCCCCTCCCAGTGGGCAATCTTTTCATATAATTAGTTAGGCAAAAGAACGTGCTCTACAGAGCGCTTTATATATAGTAGTAAAGATAACTGCCTTCTTGTTTCTTCAGACACTAATTTATCAATTGCTTTCTGATGGGGACTTGTAATAAACTATTTAAATAATTTGTATGCTAATCTTAGATTCAGTCAACCAAACTTTGGTGATCCTACCTCGTAAAGAGAACCAAACCATAGAGTGTAATGACCGTTCGAATCTCTGTACTATGTACCTGAGATTGAGAAAGTGTATTGACTAGCCATATTTTTGAGTAAGTGTGGAATGGTATTAGAGATTAATGTACACAAATAACAAAAATTGTTGTTAGAGCTTATCTTTGACTCGCTGCCTCCATGACTAGTTAGTGGTCACTTTTCTGTTCACTCCAGCACAGGTTGATACTAAATAATAATGAAAACAATTATATTTCAGTGATGTGATAGATAGATCATGTGGACCACTACATGTCAATCATTTCTTCCTCAGTCTGAAGCACTACTTCTGTACCCTAAAGTTTTTTTTTTCTGCTTGGCATGTTAATATAATAATAACATCTAATATATGCGTTTGGAAATCCTTATGATCTATCACTGTGCTTTACAGTGGAGATGAACTTAATTCATTTGTATATCGAGTTGGTGTGTTGTGCATCGAATATCATTTAGCCTTCATTTTACTGCTCTGCCTTTTTTTTTCTTCCGGAACTGCTCTGCCAATAGTAGTGTAATATTTGATTGATCCACCCATTTTGCAGCATGTTGAGGCTCTTGAGGTTCTTCTCCAGGGTCTCTCTGGTGTCCCAAAAGAGCGTGTTAGGGTGCATGAGCTCTGTCTTAAAAGTGGGCCCAATCTAGGTTAGTTTGTGATTAGTCTGCTCTTTCATTTTTAACACAAGTGGTATATTAACTGACATCTTCCAATCGTACAGGTGTTGTCCCATCAGAGGTTCGTTTATTGTGTGACTTAGCTCAGGCCACACCATCCTGGTAACTAACTGTGTTAAGCTGCTAAAAGTTCCTTTTTGTAATATTTGTCATTAATTGTGGCAAGACTGTAGGACCATAAGACATGTTGGTGGTGCCATGAGAGGTGCTGGTGCAGAGCAAATCTCAGTTCTGGTTCGTACAGTTGTAGAGAGCAAAGCTAGCAAGAATGTCTTGCACTACTTCTACACTTTAGGGTACAAGCTAGACCATGAAATCTTGAAAATCGGTTTTGCATTTCGTTTCCACCGGGGTGCCCAGATCACTGTTACTGTTACATCTGCTAACAAGATGCCAAGGCTCCATGCAACTGATGAAGCTGTGCCGGTCACTCCTGGCATACAGCTAGTGGAAATCACAGCTCCTGCCGCTGCGGACAATTATAATGATGTTGTTTCAGCCGTCACTGCATTCTGTGAATATCTTGCACCGTGAGTATCCCTTAGCTTGAATTCATAGACTCCGATTCGAAGATGAATATGAATGAATCAAGCATGTTTTCTGTTAATAATCATTACCCAAACAACGCTGCAGGCTGCTACATCTGTCAAAACCAGGACATTCGACTGGAATTGTGGCAACTGCAGGTGCCGCTGCTGCCTCGCTAATGTCAAGTGGTGGTGGCAAAACCTTGTGAAGTGGTCTTGTTGGATGCTGAGGTGGTCTCGTGCTGCTGCAGTTTTGCCTTATGGCTGGCGGTGCCTATGGCTGGTACTGTTTTATGCCTACCCAATTGGTTGACCTGATGTCGTGCCTTGTAGCTGCACGGTCTCAGAGACCTACCTGTCGTGTATACCCGATTACCCGTTGATTTTAGTATTCTTATTGACTAAATCATTTAGCTGGCGTTATCTCATTGCGGCACTTGTTCTGAAGTAACGCTCAACGAAGCTGCAAGTGCTTGGTGTATGGGACATCATGGGGCAGCACGTTGAGTAGTGTTTTCCGTCTTGGTCATCTTTTGTGATGTTCACGAGATAGATGACTATTGGTGCCATTGTCTAATTTTAAGAATTGGAGTGATGTTGGACTGATACGTAGAATATGATAGGGCATTTTTCCGATGATACTCCCCTGTATAATTGAGGTATTTATTATATGTGCAGTTACAGTTTTTTTCTGACATGCACACAACTCTGAACTACCGTACCGGCCTACGAACCGGGGGCTGTATGCCTGTATCAATCTCATTTCCTCGTTCCTGGAGGCAGGATCATCTTCACGAGCTCACATTGCATTGATCTTATTTGCTGGTGGCAGGATCCATCACGACCTCGCATCTAGTTCCAGAGGCATAAATAACTTTTTTGCCACCCCTGTTACTACTGAGCTGGGCCCGATAGTCAGTGACAGGTGATTTATTGCCATTCGCAAGGGTGTCAGTGGGGGAAAAGAAACTATGGCTATGGGCCAAGTAGCCAACAAGAAAGATTGAAAGGTTCAGGGCTACATCAACTGTTGCCACCCAGCTTGCTAATCCCTCTACCTATCTGCTTTGATCATCTGGACTTTAAACACCAGTTTCTACTACAGCTTTTTCTTAAAGCACATCAACAAGGTGTCAAGAAAAGGGCGGAACAAAGATTAACAGATGTGCATACAGGCGTTCCAAGTGCCAACATGTTTAATAACAGCTCAGCGAAGGATTGCACGATGGCCAGCGGTATCAGCTACCGCATACCAAAGGCAACAAAGGTGACCTGATCCTTGCCCTTGTGCTTCTGCAGCGTCTCCCAAGGAGAACGAGTTCCAAACTCCTTGGATCATCACCCTTTGTTGTCATTCGGAACATCTTTACACCGTTTGTTGATGTTCTGGCCAGCTTTACAAGATCTCTTCCGAGGATGCTTGGAGCCACTAGGCTTCTGTTGGGCACGCCGGGGGTCAGGAATAGACACACGATGCTCACTAGCCAAAGCAGTGAAACCAGCGGCAGGGTTTCTGCACACAAGAAATGTTTGCATTAGAGACAATAGTATAACAAACAAGTGAACAACCTTTAGCTATTGTAAAAATCAGTATTTGTTTCACACAAAAAAGAACGAAATATGGTCAGTTCTCACATTCGTCTTTCACATGATTACCAGGAGAAATTAATGTACATGTCCTACTTTATATTAAATGAGTATGGATTATAATTTCATCAATTGTAAAAAAATAATAAACATCAATGAATGCCAAAATGCCCTATCAGGAAAAACAATAAAGCCGAAGATTTATTGGCAATTTGAACATGTGGAACTGAATAGCTGATTAGCTATCGTGGTGCTATTGGGCATAACCAAGAAATTCAGGGCCTTACAAGGTAAAAAGATGCTTACAGTAGAAGGATTTATTCCAAGGACTACTAAAAACTAAACTAGCATAAAGGATGATGCAAAGTTCATACTCCATCCTGATAGCACTGGAGAATGATGAAAAATGTTCAGACATTCTGCATACAAGAATGATACATTGAGGGGAAGTAATGTAAATATGTGGTCTGATCTTACCCGTGAGTACAGCAGACTCCTGCATGGCTGTGGGAGCACCAACTGGCCTATCCTTCATCAAACTCTGGCGAAGCGCCATGTTCTCGGCAGCGCAGCATTGGAGGGCATAGCTTAAGCGGCAACACTCTGCCTCCAGATACTTACTCTTCATCTCCAGGTCTTTTACATACAACTTCTTCCTCTCCCTTGATTTCATGGCAGAATCCTTATTCCTCATTCGTCTGTTGAAACACAACACGAAAGACACTAATATTATATATTGCCTTGCCAAACAAAGCAAACAAATGTATCATTTATGATTCTCTAGCTACCCATCTTTCAATACCTATTTATAATGATTACGACAACCTCTCAACCGATATTTACAGTAGTAGTGGATGTGCACAAAGAGGCAACATAATATACACAGACAATCATACATTTTTTTCTTCTAATTCTGTTTTAAGTGTACAATGCTTTTATTAGATGGAGGCTTGGAGAAGCCCGTGGCATCACCATATGCAGGAAATGAGTTGAAAAGAAGCTCATAAAGTCCTCAAACTCACAAGTAATAATGAAGGGATAGAGGCATGTAGCTGCTTCCATTTCTGAACAACAAACCCAATGAGTCTGAAACCTCAACTAAGCAACAACGAGAGGCCAGAGGAAAAGAGCTGAAGTATTTTATCTTTTGCAAACTTTTACAAACCGAGCAATGGCCAATGGGACTCTATTATGTATTATATTACTTCTTTATTTCAATATTTCCCCAACACTAAACATAACTATTTTACAGTCAGTTCTAGAGAACATTACATTTGCATTTTCACATGAAGAAACTAACCATGCAATTAATCCGCTTCATTCAACTTCCACATACACAGACTGAGCTAGATACTTATGAAAAACCAAAATTTAGCAGCTCCTCCCACACAAATTGATGCACAATTACCCTCTACTCGGTTTATATTGCACATAATTCTTGTGGCAAATCAGATATTCCTTGACAAACTTTGGCATAGAAATATTCCTAGGCAGATGAGAAAAAATATTTTTTACTTGAAAAGAACACGATGAGAAAAAATATTCCTAGGCAGATGAGAAAAAATATTTTTTACTTGAAAAGAACACGAAATTTGCTCAGAATCGGATTGTTTTTCTACTAGAAACTAGAAATACGAAAAAAGAGTAATACCTATTCTTCTTCTTACTGTCGGGATCATCGTCGCCATCCGCACCCACCACCTCCTCACCCTCCCTTGCGGACGCACCATCCGCGCTCCTCTCTACAGTGGACTTGGGGCTCCCGTCGTCCTCGCCGTCCCCGACGAGGACGCCGTCCAAGAACTCATCAACCCCGTCCACCCCTGCCTCGCCCTCGTAGTCCTCCATGAGAAACTTCTCGACCTCTCCCAGCCCCTCCCCAGCAGCCAACAGCTCCCACGACGCCCCCGCCTCCGCCTCCGGTGCCGGCAGCGGGGCGAAGACGGCGGCGGGGTCGCCGCAGAAGGAGGCGAGGACGGCGTCGACCTCCTCGATGGGAAGGTCGTAGTCCCCTCCTCCCCCAACCCCCGCCGCGGCCATGGCGATGTTGCCCAGGCTAGGGCCGAACACGCATGTCTTCTCTTCTTTTTTCACTGAAAATGAAAAAAAATAAACACGCACCCATTTCTTCTGCGGGGCTATCGCTTTCTGAGGAAGGACACGGTCCAGTGGACCTACTGATAGTGATGCCGTGGCACGGCCAATGGGGAGGGCGGAAAATGCCACGTCATCTTGGAGTTGCGTTTGCTTTTTTTTTTTTTGAGACGATGGAGTTGCGTTTGCTTTGTGTGGGCAACTTATTATGAGGCCACATCTAGTACTGGGGGCCCAACGGATAAGCCCAATACACACGCATCAGACTCATTTATCAAACCCAACCCAATTCGACCACGCTTCCGCCGCACCTTCTCCCCTACCGCCTCCGATGGCCACGACGACGGCGACGGTGACGGCGCGGGCGGCCAACGCCAACTTCGTAGCGACACCAGCGGCTCCGCATCCTCGGCCCGTCGTGCCACCCGCTCCCCGGGCCCCCTCCACCTTGGGTCCCGTCAAGTCGGAGGCCCCTCCGGCCCCCTCGTCCACTACCTCCGCCGCCGCCCCCGCTGCCGCCGCATCCGGACCGGAGGATCCATCCTACATCATCACCATCCCGAGTTATTCAGGTAAACCAGGCCCGTGCCTTGGCACGGGGGCGCCTACATCGTGGAAGCTAAAACTTGGAACCCTAACCGGGGATCCCCCTCGCAGCGTGGTTCTCGTTCGACTCCATCCACGACACTGAGCGCCGCCTCCTGCCGGAGTTCTTCGAGGGGGAGGCCGCGGCGGCGTCCGGATGCCGGGGCCCGGGCGCGTACAAGTACTACCGCGACAGTCTGATACGGAGATTCCGGGCGCGGCCGGGTCGACGGCTCACGCTCACGGAGTCCAGGCGGGGACTGGTCGGCGACGTCGGCTCCATCCGCCGCGTATTCGACTTCCTTGAGGAATGGGGGCTCATCAACTACGGTGCTTTGCCGTCAGGCTCAAAGCAGGCGAAAGAGAAGAGGGAAGAGGCTGCACCACATTCGATTTCTTCTGGGGCAACAGCACCCAGGAAGCTTTGTACCGGGTGCCGCACTGTGTGCGGGCTTGCTTACTTTGCCTGCGACAAGGTGAGTGTTTTTGAATTGTGGACTTGGTATATATATGAATTTTCCGTTACGGATATACATATGTGTAACATGGCATAATTTTTCTGTTACGGATATTTGGGATGGACCACCAATTAGCTACACTGCAGTACAAAATCACTTTTTTTCTTGGCTGGCAGCATTAAGATAAATTGGGCTGCAAAACCCGCATCTTTTGTTTCTCTTGATATGTAATAGAAGGAGCAAAATAGTTCTGTAGTTATGAGTTCAGCCATGTATCAAGAAATTCATTTGGCGGGGGTTGGATGTGTTCCTGGTTGGTCCATGTTATCTCCATTGACATGTCTCCTGCAAAGGGTATTAGGATAAGTGAGCGAGCAGCCTTTTTGACAAAATCCATGGTGTACATAAGCATATGTTTCTTTGATCATTGTTATATTTAGTTGCTTATGAATTTTAAACTGAGGGCATGGTGAAACTTTTGTGCACAGAATTACCTACTAACATTGAAGTATTTATCTTTCTTATTGTTGTCAAGAAAGGTCTTTAAAACTGGTGGGCAAACAAGCTTGTTGTCTTGTTGATAAATGGTGGGTGTTGTTTCAGGAATTCCTAAATTTTGTTTCTTTGTTGTACTTAGCCCAGTAGCCCTATTTTAGAACAATATTTCTCATGTAGGCACATAAAAAGTGATTAAGGCATTTGTGCGCTGCTTCAGCTTTTGTAGTAGCCGCAATGGTTCATTGCTTCTTTACTGAGAGTGTGATTGTGGTCAAAACATCATTACATTAGAATGAACATTGAAGTTAGACGCTCTATGCACCATAAAAGTGGCATGGGCATGCTATGAGGACTGTCAACAATACAGAACAAATTCATGTCAGTTGAAGTGAGCAACCAATATCATTTCAACTATTATGATCGGCTGATCGCATACCATTCTTACCATGTTGGCTGAAACTTTTTTGTTGACTTCTTGGATATTCTAATTCGAAGACTTACTAAGTTGTTTATCTTAACCTTTTGCGTGTGATCAGGCGGATATAAGTCTCTGTGCTAGATGCTTTTTCCGTAATAACTTCCGGCCAGGTCTGACTGCTGCAAACTTCAACAAAGTTGAAATTACTGAAGATTCAAAGTCTGATTGGACAGACAAAGAAACTCTTCACTTGCTTGAGGCTGTCTTGCATTATGGTGAAGACTGGAAGAAGGTGTCTGAACATGTTGGTAGTCGATCAGAAAAAGACTGCATTGCAAGATTCATCCGTCTACCTTTTGGAGAACAGTTCATGGGACCCAAGGAGGATAGAATGGGGTTTGAAAATGATGATGATACTACTGATGAACCTGGAACAGATGTCTCAAAACGGCTACGCCTCAGTCCACTGGCAGATGCAAGCAATCCGATTTTGGCTCAGGTCTGTATCATTGCTTTTTACCCTGATGTGGTAGCTGCTAGAGTACTTTTAAGCAGTATTCCATTTGCTTAGGCTATATGAGCATTGTGCAAAGACGGCAATGATATTTGCCAATACTTGGCTAGGAGCAACCATTTTTGTGAGTTTTAACTTCTGAGTCGATTCATGTGTTTAAGAATGCAACCTGGAAACTGCACTTGTTTCAGTGTCATTATTAGATGTACAAACCATTTACTCAGGTAGCCTTTGGTTCCTCGCATTTATAATTCTTTACTTCAGGAAAAAAATCATGAAACTTATTGAAACATTGCAATAATGTTTAAACAACCTCTGGCATAACATTTTAGAAAGTGATCCCTGACTTAGGTGTGCACACTGCACAAACGTGTTACACTACCTCCTATGTGCATGCTGGTGGCAGGCATGTTTCATAAGCTGCCTTGTACCGTATTGTTGTTTACTTTGAATATGGAGAACTGAGGAAGAAAACTGAGTAACTGAAGTGTTTTCCCAGGTTGCATTCTTATCGGCCATTGTGGGTTCTGATGCTGCCTCAGCTGCTGCTCAAGCAGCTATTTCTGCACAATCCCGTATTGATCTAAATGATGAAGAGATTGATTCTTCAATAAATAGCACCAGGGAAGAAGGTATCAGCTCTGCTCTCCGAAACCATGCCTTTGTCTTTTCTTTTGCAATTTCTGGCATATTGATGTTGTACATACTGATTTGCACATCAATGTGCAAAATGCAATGCTGACAATGATGGTTGGTGCAAGTTTGAATCTTGTGTTGTTGTGTGGATGGCTTCAGTTTGTACATAATAAGAACATTCAACTGGGAGCTATAAGCTCAGTCATAACACTTATTATAGCATTGTGCCATGTGTAAATTGTAGTAAACGCACTTATACCTGAATTATTCACGCATAGACACTTAAACAATGAACGGTATCCATTTTCAAAATATTGCTTCTTGCCTGATTCATACATACTACTAACATTATTGTCCTCTTCAGTATCATCTGACACAAATGGGCTTTCAGGCAATGATTTGCTGAAAGAGGCTGCCGCTAATGCAAGGGCACAACTTGAAAAAGAAAGGAATGGCATAGAGCAATCTTTATCCGATATAGTGGACGTCCAGGTACCAACATGGCAACACTAGGACTGTAAAATGATAACTAGTAGAAATTGATTTCTGTACTGACTTCTTTGTTTCTATCTTCTTTTTGTTGTAATACTTTTCTCAGATGAAGGAAATCCAAGATAAAATATGCCGTTTCGAGCATAAGGAGATGCTGATGGAGAAAGAGCGACAGCAGCTTCGCTGCCTTAGGGATTTGCTTTTCACAGATCAACTGGCGATCATGCAACATCAACGCAAGCCCCAAGCTGTAGCCGCAGAGAGCAAATATGACGAGGAGCCAAAACCCATGATTAACATAAGTTGATTCAAATAGAGGGTTTTTTTATCGAAACTGGAAATGGTTCCTCAGCCTGACTGGAACGACAGTTGTGAGAATTGGACATAGGTCTGCACCATTTAGCTAACTTATTTCCCCCTTCGGTTGCCTGACTCTAGTTGTATGTTCAATCCATGTGCGTTCGCCTCAGATGTTATAGGAAGCAAGGGCGATGACAATTCTTTACAATCTAGCTAATGAGAATGATTGATTTCCTTTCCTCAAATCTTATTGCACAAAAGAAGACCTAAAGTAGCATGGATCAGCAGTTGTAAATTGATGAAGTGGTAATGGTTTGAATCGGCCTCAGTCGTGATGGTGTTTGCGTCAACTAATCAGTAATCATTCCATATACTGGGCTTTTTTGTTCTTCAGCAATTCAGCTAGTCGGGATATTTAGATACCCAATTATCTAGAGCAAATATGTGCCAAATTGTTTGTCGCGCTTTAACTAGCCTAAGAGAATGTTAATATAGTTTGTAGCTATAAGTCATTGAACATCATTTGTTTTGAGTAACTTTCATGCGTAACAACCTTGGGTGTAAATACGCATGGTCCAAAGATAACATCATGTATTTTACGGGTGACGAGTAAGTACAATTTTCAAAAAATGTAGGGCATTAAGAAATAGCCCCTCTACAGGTATCAGAGTTAAGAGCATACGTTGTTAATGATGCAAAATATTCTCGTAACATGTAATATTACACAGAGTAATTTAGTTTTATAGTTCCTCAAATTTGACTTGCTAAAAACTCGTCAAGCTGAGCTATACTAGGAATCAATCTGAAATTGGGCCTAATCTGGAGCTCGCGAAAGCTATTCGATATTAAATATCCAATAATCGAAAATTAAGATAATGTAGCTAAAGGTTAGAGCCTTCCTTTAGCTAGCGAGCAGTTGTATCGTATAAGTTAAAATAGGTATAAAATAATAAAACTAAATATCCAGATATGCTTTTTGTATTTATTTATCAAATTAAATACATTTCTTATATATGCGTCTTATCGTCTATCACCGAGTATAGTAATGGTGCTGCTATGGAGTTGCTGTGCCGTGATCTCCGAAAAGGTAAGAACATCTCGGCTCACATGGACCTCGGCTTGGGATGCTCCAGCTTGAGGTGGCTGACTCGCTCGAGCTCGGCTCATCGACAGCCCTCCCGCTCGGCTCCTGACCTCGGCTCGCGATCTGTTTCTTAAGCCTTTCCCTTCTATCGAACTCTCTCCTCCTTGCTCTTCCTTCCCTGGCGGCGACGACTGGGCGAGCGGCGGCGCCATTTGCCACCTCTTCGCCCAGCGCTTTGCCGGCGACGAGCATCCTCCAGGTATGCCCGCCCCTTCCCTTTCCTTCTGCTGTGCGAGACGGAGCACCCCCAAACCCTAACAAAACTATTGTATTCGGATCTGAATCCAGTTACAATGTATTACCTGCTAACTTAGACTTCGTTTGCAAAAATTATCGGGTGTACATGTGTACACCCGTGTCCTATGCCGGGTCCGCTCCTACATTTGATGATGATATGGCTAAGCAAAGAGGTAGATATGATAGGCAGCCACACAGGGCTGGAAGATGCAAATTTCTGTAGCGTTTAGTTGAGATTCAGAAATGCAATGCAGGGTTGTAGTTCTGGCTCTTTTATCACTGAATCATTAAGTGTGTATCATCCCAAAAAGAGTTGTAAGATGGCCTGATCGTTAGAATAAATACAATTTCCAATTTCTGAAATCTGATTAGGCTTTAGATTGCCATTTCTTTGCATATCTAATTACCATTGGTTCCTCGGTAGGTTTTTATAATATGTTCTGAATACTGATCGGCAATGCCAGTAATAATTTTCAATTGCATTGGGAAGATGCTAAATTTGTTATTTATTTAGGATTGCTCCAGATTATGCAATCTGAAATCAGCAATCTGTTAATTGATGCAGGTCCAATTGTTCTTTTTGGCCAATAGAAGTTTGATTGACACAAAATCATATTGTAGAAGTAGGTTATACAGTTCAAGATGAGATGTAAAATGTGGGCCGTACTTTGTGTCTGTCAAATGATTTCTTCTCTGACTGCTATTTATTTAGGTACCATGGCAGCGATGAATAGTGATTTGGGAGGCCTAGGTGGTAGGCCTACAAATCCACAAGCAAACCCTTTTGGAGGTGCCCTGCATGGTACCGGATCAGGACTGATCCGTACTGGACTAGAAGCATATGGAGGGAGGATTTTAGATTCAAGTTCTGAGTTTATGCAAAGCAATGTAAGTTTGTTCACAGGTTTCTTGTTTAGAGATCAATGTAACTGCCTCATAATTAGAAAGGCTAAACATCATTCTCTTGTTGTCAGATTACACAATATTTGTCCGACCCACAGTACTACTTTCAAGTTAACAGCCAGTATGTGCGGAACAAACTGAAGGTCATCTTGTTCCCCTTTTTGCACAGAGTAAGAGCTGGCTATCTTTCATTTATCTCTGTTTTTTTTGTTGCATTTTGTGACTTTGTGAAGTTTTATAACATGTGTCTGGCCTTTATTGCCTTACTTAAGGGTCACTGGACAAGAATAACTGAACCAGTAGGAGGAAGGCTATCCTACAAACCTCCAGTCCAGGATATTAATGCACCTGATCTGTACATCCCTCTGATGGCATTTGGCACCTACATTGTTGTTGCTGGCTATGCCTTGGGAGTTCTTGGCAGGTTCATACGCTTTACACGGAACACTTCTTGAGTTTATCTAGAATTACAGAAGACCATTTTACTAGCAGCACAAACAGGAAAGCAAATAAATATATGAACCACTGCACTTTACATGATTTGGTGATTCATATTGGGGCTATTGCTTTGTGATGCAGGTTTACCCCTGAAGCGCTGACCCTACAGTTCTCTAAAGGGATACTTGGTTGGTTTCTGCAAGTTATCCTCATCAAAGGTCTGCTGTACTCCCTGGGCAGCGGTGAGGCACCATTGCTGGATATCGTGGCGTATGCTGGATATGGTTTCGCTGGTACATCCCTCGCAATGCTGGCCCGCATCTTCTGGAGTTACCTGTACTACTTTATCATGCCATGGTTCTGCATCTGCACGGGAGTCTTCCTTGTGAAGACCATGAAGAGGGTTCTTCTGGGTGGGCCAAGGAGCTATGAGAGGCACCCTAGCCGGAACCACTACTTCCTACTCTTCCTGGCAGTTGTGCAGTTCCCTATGCTGTTCTGGCTCGGCAGGATCAGCGGCTGATCTTTGATCCTATGGTCAGGGCACAAGAATCATTTTTGAGAGGCTGTTAAGCAGAATAGACCTGTGGCACTTCTTGCTTGCTGATGAATCTTGGGCTATTGTGGAGATGGTACAGAACTGTTAGCTATAGTTATGGGTAAGCAGATGAACGGACGTGCTGAGTACCTCTTTTTGTTCCTGTGGAACAGTGGGAGGTGACTGTAACCATGACGCTTGGGATAGGATCAAGGTGAACTGCTTCGTGTATGCTCTTTGGATCTATTTACCATGTGTCACGATGCTTGAATCCTGACTTGATTTTAATGACCGTACTGCATGATTTTCAGTTTCAATTAAATTTGTTTAGGATGGATTTGTTTTGTGATCAGATTGAGTTGCGTGTTGTTTGATGATCTAATTGTGTCGCATTCTGGAATTTCAAACCTGATGTCTGTTAAACGATTTGTCGTAAATGTTGTCTGGTAGTTTTTCACTGAAAAGGAAGAGGTTTTCACCTGAGAATCTAATTGAATCATATCAAATTGCTGAGCATTGCAAAGAGTCACTTGGTTTCTATTATCAGTTTCCGTACAATATTCATCATTTGGTTTCGTCTTCCGAATTTGCCTATATGTGGCTATGTGCATATATCAAATTTCCTCCAATGTAGGCATACAAGGGGGATTTCACAAGGAACTCTTCAGTTCATGAATAATAATTCGGTAGTAAGAAACAGATGAATACAAAATAGATCTAAAATAGTGAAGCTTGTAGGATATTGCGTTTTGAGTTAGCACATTTCTCTCTAGGGAAATTCTAAATGCGTATACAGAAATTCGAACAAAACTACAGGTAGAATCGCAAGATTACTTAAGTTCAACAAAGCTACAAACAAAACAAATTGGCAAAAAGGTTAGCTGACAAGTGACAATTGAAACCCTCAATAAAATATAGTATAATTGAACACAGTGCTGTTGTGGCAGAAGAACTGGCAGCAACGAAAACAGTTTTTTTTCCCTGCGGGTAGCACCAAAAACAGTTTCAGGCTCTGATCTGGAGAAATATATGAGCAACTGGACAAGGTGATGTGGAAGAGCAAATGGCACTCAGTCAAAAGCCTAAAACCACACCACTGCCACCTCTTTAGCTTTTATCTTCTCCTCCAAGAAGCCTCACAGATTGTGAAACTCTTTGGTGCCATCTTGTTCTTTGGAGAGTTTGATACGAAACACCCAGTGGCGGACTCGAGCGAGTAATCAGGGGGGCTAGCTATAGTACTTTGTCTTGAAAATCAATAAACAGTAGCTGGTTTACTGTTCATTTAGTGCAGATTTTCAGAAGTCAGGGGGCAATGGCCCCCTTTCAAATGCACTAAGCTCCGCCAGTGGAAATACCTCAACATCTTCACCAGATTCCAGATTCCTCAGCTTATCACTACTAAGTTTGTTTTTGATGGGCTCATCATCTCCGTCTGTTCCCTCTTCTCCGGCCGTCATTGCTGGAAGGATAGACCTCACAAGGGCATCTTGCTCCTCTCTATAGATGTCCAAACGGGCGGCCCAGCCCGGCCCTAGCACTATAATCCATCGGGACGGGCCGTGCTTGCCCACGGGTTGCAGCAACGGCCCAGGCACGGGCCCACGGGCCCATTTCGTGCCGTGCCAGCCCAGCGAGTCCCGTGCCAGTCTAGGCCCGATGGAGCAGTGGAGGCGCCGCCGGGATCTGGCCGAAGCACCGGCCGTCGGTGTTTATGGAGGAGCCGGTCGCTCGGATCTATGGAAGCGCCAGCCGCCGAGGTCTGGAGGAGCCGGCCCCTGGGATCTATGGAGGAAGGCTCGGGCGGAGGGGAGGCGGAGGCTCGGTCCACTATGGGAGGGGAGCATCCGAGCGGCACCGGAGGTGGAGAAGAGGAGGGGGGAACGACACCGTCGGTGGAGATCTGTAGGAGAGGAGGGGGAGGGGCACCGACGGCGGTGAAGACTAGGAAAGTGAGGCTTGGGCGGAGCCGCGGAGGGGAGGCAACCTCCGCAAGGGAGGGAGCTAGGGAGGAGGCGGCTCGGTCCACTGTGGGAGGGGAGCGGCCGAGCGGCGCCGGAGGTGGAGGAGAGTAGTGGGAGCGGCGGCGTAGACTAGGAGGGGGAGCGTCGAGCGGGCGAGCGGCGATGGTGGTCGAGGAAATGAGGAGAGTTGGGGGGGGGGGGGGGCGGGTCAGAGGAAGGGAGGTGGAGGCTGCTAGGCGGCTGGGCTGGGCCGAGGGATTGGGGCCTTGGGGGATTACATTATGAGCTCCCGACTGTTGGGGTATGCGGGCCAACATCGGGCCGGCCTGCTAACTTCGGGGAGGGCCGTGCCAGCCCACGGGCTGGGGTGACAGCCCAAGCCCGAGCACGGTTGACGGGGGCGAGCTAGCCCGAGCACGGTGAAGAGCGGGCCGGGCCGTGCTTGGGCCGGGCCAACAGGCTGCGGACTGCATGGACAACTATACTCATCTCCGCTAGTCGACATCCCTTCCGTGATTCACTGGTCTACAAGGAGCAACTCGACTAGGGCCATGTTTAGTTCCCAAAATTTTTCAAGATTCCCTGTCATATCGAATTTTTGGCCACATGCATGGAACATTAAATATAGCTTTAAAAAATAACCAATTATACAGTTTAGCTGTAAATGTTGAGATGAATCTTCTGAGCCTAATTAATTCATGATTGAACACTAATTACCAAATTAAAACGAAAGTGCTACAGTATCCAAACCCAAAAAATTTCGCGAACTAAATAGAGGAAGACAAAATTTCTATTTATCACGCGCGCAATTTTCCTCCGTCCTATCGCAGCCGCGCCTGCCCTGTTCATCTTCTACCTCAGGCAGGGGAGCCCGGGAGGGGCGCGCGGCAGCCGGTGAGCTAGCCAGCTAGGGGAGGGGGTCGGGAAGGTGTGGTTGGTGGGTGGAGCTGCCGCCGGTGACCTCGCCGGCCAGGGTGGTGGAGGGCGGCGGCGGCCTTATGATCCCGGGTTGCTGAGGTGGGGCGGCTCCATGGCCGCCGACCATAGAGGAGGGCTCGGTGGCGGCGGTTCGGCCGGCGGCGGGCGCGGCAGCGCGCCGGCCGGGCGGGGCTGGACACCCGGTGGGCGGTGCCGGCGGCGGGGGCAAGGAGAAGACGATGGCGCGCGACGACGAGCTCGGTTAAGGAGGGCGGCGGCGGAGGTGGCGAGGGCGGCGCCGGAGCCTGGGAGGCGGGGGAGCCATGGTGGGGCGGAGCACCGTCGCCCTTCTGCCATGG
This sequence comes from Panicum virgatum, assembly GCF_016808335.1. Taxonomy (NCBI): domain Eukaryota; kingdom Viridiplantae; phylum Streptophyta; class Magnoliopsida; order Poales; family Poaceae; genus Panicum; species Panicum virgatum. The sequence goes on from NC_053145.1 coordinate 7,619,656, forward strand.
GATTTATTTCCATAGCAGGTGCGAGAAATAGACCTCCGGACGAAGAAGCCACGAGGGTGGACGTACGGTATACCAAACACAGAACCTGTGCCCGGCTGCCCCTCTGGAACTCCGTCGCCAGGCATCAGCGCCAGGCAAATTGCGGGCCCCAGATGATGGTGGTGGGACCAACTTACGATTCCCGGCGCAGGTGGTATAGTTGCCGTCCCGGATCGGACGGTCGTGCACAATCCACGCTCCCCACGCCCCCCTCCCACCAGCTCCCACCTCTCCCAAATCTCCACTCGCCGACGTCCACCAGCCCTCGTCCGCAGGCCGCCGCGCGCCTGGCCCCATCCAGGTCTCCGCCCGGCGCCCCGCGAGGAGGCCGTCCAGTAGGCCGCCGCCCTGCGCCCCGAGCCCGACATCGACGCCTCCAGGAGGCAAGGGCGCCGAGATGACTCATATCCTTGCCAACCCCGATTAGATCTGCGCATTTTCTTTTCTTATATTTGCTGCTTGTTTGATCTGTTGTTGTGTGGATTCTGTTCTTGCTATCTTGTTTCGTCCTTGACTCGCGTTTGCGAACGCGGCAGCCAGAGGGAGCGCGACCGCGAGCGCGCGGCGGCGCGGAAGCCCAACGCCAAGGGGTCCCAGGACGGGCTCACCCCGGAGCAGCGCCGCGAGAGGTGGGTCTCGTCGATTACGTTTCTTACTTGATTTGTTCTGTGTCCGATACGATCGAATCTCGGTTGGTTCCTGCTGACCCTTTTCCGATCCGGCTTGTTGGATCTTCGCTGACAGGGACAAGAAAGCGCTGGAGGAGAAGGCGGCCAAGAAGGCGCAGCAGGCGGCGGCCGGCGCCGCCGGTACCTCCACGGACAACAAGAACAAGGGTGGCGGCAAGAAGTAGGCGCCACCAACAGGCGCGGCGCAACCTCTGTACGATTATCGATGCTTACCTTCGCATCTTCGTAGATGCGATGTTTGTTGGGTCATAAACTCGTTGTCTGCGAGCTTTTAGCTACCTGATACATCATGAGTTGGTGATGACAATAATAAGTGGTGATCTGGTTTTGTAGGTCATGTTTTGTTGCTTTTGTGTTCCGTGATCTGTGTGACTTTGCTGTTGATGGATCTTTTGAGTATCATAACTAGCATACAGGGCGCATGAGCTACTGAACTCTTGCCATCTGTAAACAACAGTCTACTAGCATGCCTGTAAACAACAGTCTACTAGCATGTTGAAACTGGAAAGTAGATTATGTTGTTGTTTTGCGTACTGTCAACCCTATGCGTAATTTAATGCTGTGAGTATACTCCCTCCGTTTTTAAATATATGACACTATTGACTTTTTTTCTTCGTTTGACTATTCGTCTTTTTTATAAATATTTATGCAAATAGTCAAATCTACAAGTTAGATTCAAGAGACTCTTGATAATAGACGTAAAAGTACTCATTTCACTTCATTTAACTAACTGATTAATTAAATAATTGTTGGTCAAAGTTGAAGAAAAAAGTCAATAGTGTCATATAAAAAAGAACGGGAGTATCTAGCTGCTTAAATAGCTTATGCTTGTCAAGAACAGAACAGAATTTAGTTCACCACGGTTCTAATGTACCAAAAGGCATTCTGACGCTAGCTTGATGACATATCTTACCATATAATTCTAATTGAGTTGCTGATCTTAGCAAATAGCAACTGAAAGGTAGTGTCAGACAAGACATTTTCTTTTGTTTCTGTTTCAGCTGTAAGCCCGTCAAATTGCTGAGCATTGCAAAGTGTCACGACGAGATCATACCCACCCCGGTCCCCGATCATGGAGCTGAGGTAGCTACTGGATGTGACCGGCTTGCTTGATTGGCATTGCAGGTCAAGCAATCTAGCTCAGAAAACTGAAGATGTACGCATCTTTCTATTATTATCAGTTCCCTTACAATTCATTACTTGGTTTCGTCTTTCGAATTTGCCTATGTGGCTATTTGCATATGTGAAATTTCCTCCAACATAGGCATCTTCACGGTACAAATGGGGATTTCACATGGAACTCTTCAGTTCCTGAATTAGAGTACGGTTGTAAGGAACAAATGAATACGAAATAGATCTAGAATAGTGAACCTTGTAGGATACTGCGACAGCACATTTCTCTCTACGGGAAATTCTAAATGCGTAGACAGAAATTCAAACAGAACCACAGGTAGAATTGCAAGATTATTTAAATTCAACACAGCTACAAACAAAACAAATTGGCAAAAAGGTTAACTGACAAGTGACAATTGATACCCTCAATAAAATAAAGTATAATTGAGCACAATACTGTTGTGGCAGAAGAACTGGCAGCAACGAAAACAGTTTCAGGCTCTGATCTGGAGAAATATATGAACAACTGGACAACGTGCTGTGGAAGAGCAAATGGCACTCAGTCAAAAGTCTAAAACCACACTACCACCTCTTTAGCTTTTATCTTCTTCAAGAAGCCTCACAGATTGTGAAACTCTTTGATGCCATCTTGTTCCTTGGAGAGCCTGATACGAAACACCTCAACATCTCGGTCAAGACCTGACACCAGATTCCTCAGCTTGCCACCACTAAGTTTGTTTTTTGATGTGCTCATCATCATCATCATCAGAGATGAACCCTCTTTCAGGAGGCTGCATAAGATAAAAAAAATCTGATCAGTCATTCTCATCGGTCCTGACTTAACAAGCTACTCCACTGGTCGAAAGTATATACAAAAGAAATTACATTCCATTGGTGCAAAGTCCACCGGCCAAATTAAGATAGGCCCGGATTAGGAGCAAACCAAAGGAAATATATAAGCAAATATGCTGTAGAAACTGGTATCCAGCTGCTGTAGAATGGTAGTCCTTGATTGTCTGAATTTTCCACCATATCCTTCACCAACAAAAATCAGCACAAAGTTAGGAAATAACTTCAGTTGCAAAGTAGTAGCATTATCATTTGCCATGGGAGGATGTTTTGACCTGGAGGACCGAACCAAATCATAATAGCTCAAGTTTCTGCGCATTGCAAAGCGTCGCGACGAGATCATACCACCCCGAGTCCCCGAGCAAGGAGCTCACCTCCGTCGGGACGAACAGTCGAACAGGCACCCACGCACTTACCACACCAGCGATGGCATGCTATTAAGCTGATGCGAAGGCGCTGGTGCAAAATAACACGCAGGCGTCCGGATCCCAGGAAGGCTAGGCTCACCGCCGGCTGTCTATCGAAGTGAAGGCTCTCCCTGCTGGATACCGTTGGTTGGGCCGGGCACGCTCAGCAGCAAGCCAGCAATGCAGAACAGCAGAAGATCTACATCTTCTGATCTCCTGCATTGCTTGAATTCCAATCGCCCTGCAGGATTCTGTTTTGGCAGGGAAGAAGCTTCGCCGCCGTGGCAAACGTGTGAAGGAATATGTTCGATCATGTTTATTTACTCAAGAAAATGGAATGGTTGGGATTCTGGACACGCAAAAATGTATAGGATCCTTTTTCTTCAGTAAAGTGAAGTAGGGCTGCAGCAAAAGTTCCCTCTGTGGGCTCTGCTCCGTTTCAGAACAGCAATTGATCGAGCATTACCTCTCCTATTAATGAATGAAAACGTGCTTGGACACGGTCGCCAAAAAGTGATCGAGCATACCTCCCATAGTAACCGGCTCCCGGGGAGGACGGGGAGTGAATGTGCTTGCTTGCAGCTCACTTAACTGGTAATGGAGGACTGATCAACATGTTGATCGATATCCTAAATATAAAGCACATGACAATATCCTGATAATTTAGCACAGCGCTAATATCCAAGTACAGACAGACTTTCCGAAGTAGGACACTACTGCGGTTATGAAAGGCGGCACGGGTAACAGATGCAGACCCTGATTTGGGAGATCGATAAACGGTACCACTTAGTACTGCAAAGAAGCTGGCTGGTTACGAATGGCGGCACGGGTAACAGATGCAGACCCTGATTTGGGAGATCGATCAACGGTACCACTTAGTACTGCAAAGAAGCTGGCTGCTATAAAAATGGTCTAAAACCACACTATCTCCGTCTCCTTAGGCTTTGTCTTCTCCTTCAACAAGCATCTCATTTTGCGGAATTCTCCAATGTCATCACCTTTCGAGAGTCTGATCAGAAGCCTCTCAAGGTCTCTGGTCAAAGCAGACACCAGTTTCAGCTCAACTTTAGGTTCCTTTTCCAGGGCCTCCAGATTGGTATTCCCATTATGTATTTGATACAACTGTGGAGGCAGAGAAATGTAAGTTCTTCAGAAAATCTTTCTATAATTGTGCGTACAGACTGTAGGTGTGCAAGAGCTTACCTTCCACTGGTCCAGAGTAAGAGCAACCAAATTAGGAGCATGCCCAAGGAAATAAGCTAATGGACCATAAAAGTCAGCAACCCGCCATTCTCCAATATACAGGCTCTTCAATTTGCAAAATGATAGGCCTTCAAGAGCTGAACTTCCCATTATATCCTTTACATGCAACAATCAACATAATGTTAGGTGTAACTGGAGTTACAAAGTAGCATTGCACTTAGGAGAAGACATATTTTCACCTGGAGAAACAAATTAAATCTGAATAGCTCAAGATGCTGGGCATTGCAAAGTGCTGCAGCGAGATCATATCCACTCTGAGCAAGGTACTGAACTCCTCCATCACAAAGGTACACCCATGCACTCACCAGAAATGGCATTCCATCAAGATGAACTTTCCTGAAAACAGTTAACCTCAGGGAACAAAGGTTGGGAGCAGAAACATGAATCTCCTCGTAATGGCAGTTAGAAATGGATAGAATCTTCAGTGTGTCAGATAATATCTTGAATGAACCAAGAAAGCACTCGGACAAACTCAAGTCTTCAAGAGCTGGACAGCCAGAGTTGATCTTCTCAGCCACGGATGGATCCACAAAATGCACAAAGTGTAGGTGCAGCTTCTTCAGCCACGGGAGACAGACCGACCTGGGCGCAATACTCTCCATAGCTGTGGTGGCTAACAGGTTGAACTCCTCAAGGGTTGTGCAGCTGAAGACACATTCAGGAAGCTGGAAGCAGTCCCTGCTGCTGAGATTTAATTCCAGCACACAGAGCCCACGGGTCAGGGCATGGCGGAGCCACCTACGCTCGTACTCAAAGTTTTTCCAGTAGCAGCTGTGAAGGCAGAACGTGCGCAGTGGTACGGTCCCATCACGGAGCAGCAGCAGCAAGTTCCCGAACTTCTCAGAGACGTTGTAGCCAGACCGCAGTGTGATGAAGGGCAAGGTCGCCCACAAGTACCGCCACCGTCGTGACAGGCAGCTGAGTTCGGTGACGACTTGCCGCGTGTCGAGGAAGCGCAGGATGCGGTGCAGGAGGTCATCGGGCAGCTCGCTCAGTCGGTCACGCTCCGTGGGCTCTGGCACCGACATGGTCTCGCCTACGCCCCGTGGGCGCGCGCTGAACTCAGGCGCCGCTTCGTACAACACTACGTTGTCCCCTGCACATCGGAGGACGCATTACGTCAAACATCTTGCGAGCTCTGCAACGAATAGAACTTGACACCAAAAACATTAGATCCCGCGAATTGCGCCAAAGTTCTACGCGGATTGAGAAGCTGTGTTTACCAATCAGAGAACGTACACACAATAGAATGCGTAAATAAATGATAATTTAATGGCGGAACAAAGGATCGACCACTCAATTTGTCTCCTACATGCCGCACCGACCTCGCGTTCCGCCGCTCCCTCCCCACCCCGCTCCCGCACTGGCCTTCCCTTCCGGATTATATAGCCGGGGAAGAGGAACCGGTCCACCCGCCGCCGCAGCACACCCACCCCCCGTCCCCCGGGCAAACCCTACGGCGCCGTCGTTGGGTCGCTAGGTGGAGAAAGCTAGCTACCATCTACCAGTCGTCGAATAGACTTTGCCAAAGGACGTGGGTTCGCATACCGTGAGGATGGCCTCGGCGGCTCGCCGGCGCACCGCCCACCCCGCCCCGCGACTCGTCGGCCGCCTGCTAGTGCTAGTACGAAACGGCGTGCCGTGGCCCGTGAGGGGCAAACAGAACGTGAAGACTGAAGACGACACTCGCACGATGTTGGTGACTTGGTGTGCTCAATCCCCGGAGAGTGGCCCTGGCCCAGCCCAACAAGCCCGTCATGAACACTGTTCATACTTCATTGTGGAGCATTTCATATTTCGAGAGAAACAAGGTAAAAAAAGGCAAAGTAATTTTATTATTGAGTGGGGCATCACTACTCAATTTAAATTTTGGTCAGTGTCCTCCCACCACTTTATTTTTTTATCTGATTTCATCCTATCTTTTTCATTTTTGGGCTACTAATTTCCACATCTTTCCTTTTATACCCCTTCCCATGTATATCGTTTTTTACCCAACCTCCTTTTTCACTAAAAAAGTTTATTGGTCCAACATTTGTACATGAAATATTGTATTGATTTTTTTCTTGTTGAATAATTTTTTTAGTAATTTTTTTATTTGGCTCAACTTTTTTTCACGGATTTGTTAAGTCATGATTAAATATTCTATAATTAATTAAAGGAAGATACACATTTTTATCTATTTTTTTGTAGTAGTAAGCCGTTGGCCCATTGCTAAGGATGGAGAAAGAAGTGCGCAGGGAGGGTCTGAAATGTGAGAGTGATCACATCTTGAGCGCATTCAGTTCCTCATTTTCCTTCCGATAATCTGATCTGCACTCGACGCATATATAGTGTAAGTCAGAAACTTCATATCGCAGAACGAAAGGGCGTGTTTCCATTATAGAGATTTCACGAGAAACAGCTTGATTTCCATGGCTCTGAAGAAAAAATACACTTTGGAAACAGTTACAGGAGGATCTCTGATCCGGAAATAGCTAATACAAGAAGAGAGAATTATTTCCTTGGCCCTAAAAAAAGTTGTGATTAGTTTCTTGGCCCTTTTTCTCTTCAACTTAGCTATTTGGCCCCAAAATAAGTTTCATAGAAATATCTACTTTTTAGTAGCTCAAATGGTATCTTAGTGATTTTTGTTGGATCCAACATGCTTAGATATGACTCCAGTGAATTTTTCACTATTTTATCATGTTCCTGCAATTTAAAACTGAAAATAGATTTATAAATGCCTGGAAATTATTTTACAAGTGGGAAAATATCAAAAATTCGTGGAAAGTTTCTTTATGTTATCATTATCTTGGATAAAAACCTAAACGGATGCGTTTGAATATAATTAGACTGTAAATCTAATTGTAAGTTACGGAAAGGCCAAGAAACTAAATGAAATTCGTTTTTGGACCAAATAGCCAAATTCAAAAGAAAAAAGGCCAAAAACCTAAGCACAACTCTTTTTAGGGCCAAGAAAATAATTCTCTCATACAAGAATGGCTTCCTCTTTAGCAGCCTCGACTAATGAATCCTGCACAATTCACATTTCAGAAAGAAATTTGTTATTAGGAGCAAAGATCATGCACTCCTAATAGCAGTAATGCACGGCATGGTACGTGTGTTCAACCACAGTCCTGGATGTAATGTCCTAGTAATCTTGCAACATTCTTCTTGAAGCTCACGAGCTACGAGCCTACGAGAGAGTAGCCTGCATAAATGGAAAATCTGCAAATTACTATGCACCCATAAGCATCATAAGAAGCTAGCGCAAAGCTGCTGGTGACTATGTCCAATCCCAGATCTTAATAAGCATTAGAGAGATTACCTTGTGGTCGCCCGTCGACCTTCTCCCGCGTGAGGGAGATCTGTACACCTCGCAGAGGATCAGTGGCTGTTCTTCTTGGATGATGCCGTACTCGTGCATCCGCCACTCCGTCAGGCTCGCCGACGATTCGCCCTGCTCGGCGGCGGCGCCTTCCTCCGGGAGCGTCCCATGGCCACCACCGGCCACCTTCCAGGTGCCGCTGCCGTCGACACGGCGTCCCCCTGCCCGTTTGCTGGTAGTGCAGCGGGTTGAAGAAGTACCAGCCGGGCCTGGCGCCGGCCGGCGGCGCGGGCGCGTGCGTGGCCGCGAGGTGGTCGGGGCGGCCGCGTAGACATCGGCGTCGTGGACGAAGCGGCCAGCGCGCGGGAGGGGCTGGTTGCCGGCGATCTTGGGGCGGAGGAGGCGGTCAATGATCTCGCGTGCCATGGGGACGCCCGCCACGCCGACCGCTAGGCAAGATGGAGATGGCATCGGGAGAGGAGGCAAGGGGCGCAGAGAAGGAAGGGTGGGGATAGAGGATCCGAGATTGACGGTGGTGCGTGGATGAAAGGTGTGATTGCCGCAAATGGCCGCCGCCGGAAATTTGATCGTAGGTGGGTACGCGCGGGCGGGTAAGTCAGGCACTGGTGACAAAAAATTCGATGCCTAGGCGGAATTGCCCTGGCCGGCGCGACGAAATGAGTCCACTCTCAGGTTTGGTCAAACTTTGGAGCTTACATGTGGGCCGGCGCGACGGAATGAGTCCATCCCAGGCTTCGCCAAACTTTTGTACTTACATGTGAGCCTTAAAAAAATAGTTTGTGAGAGAGGTGAATAGTCTAATCTTGATACATGCTAATTTCGAGAGCCCGACTAATTTACGATCACCCGTAAAATTTACTACCTACGGTCGATTCCTTTCCAAAGAGCACGTGTCAGTCCCCACTTGCAGAGTTCTAGACCCTCACGTCATCTCTCTCACTCTCTACTCGAGTAAAGCAAGCTGTCATGACATATTTATATATATTATAAAAAACTAACCTAATTTATATAAATAAAAAATTAACCAAATTTATACAAACAATTTTGAAAAAGTGTTGACAAAAACATTAAAATAAAAACTCTAAACAGAAAGATTTGAACTAGAATATTTTGAGATCGATGATTTTTTGAAAGAAAGTCATGGTGCAAAATTTTCTATAAGGAAAAAATTAGGAGCTAAAAAAGTTCAAGCAAAATATTTTGAGATAGAAACTTAGAGATAAATATTTTGACACAAAATTTCAAGACAAATAAAATTAAAGAAACAGAAAAAATAAGACAAAAATAAGAATACATGAAAATTTAAAAAAAAAAAAGGAGAAAGGTGAAAAAATGCAGCCGGGAAGGGCACAGACACATTGTGGGTAGATGTGCACAGGCAGCACAGCCCAGTGCCCCCCCCCCACCCCCCACGTGTGCACGGCCACCCGGTCAGCGCGTCAGCCGCTGCGGGGTGCTCCGGGCAGTCAACACCAAAATCAAGATTGACTGTATAATTAGTATTGGATAATTTCAATTATTTTAAATCCTGATATATATATATATATATATATATATATATATATATATATATATATATATATGGACTCTACTCGAAACAAACCGCGTTCATGTACTCTAATCGAAACAAACCAAACCGGCATGACGGCCGTGGCTGTTCGAGACACGAGAGCGCGCGCTCGACGGCCGGCGGCTGAAGCTATACCAGTGGGCGAGTGGTCTCGGCGGACTCCCGGCGGCGGCCTCGACAGGGGACATGCGCGCGCGGCGAGAGGTGCTGGGCATGCGTGCACGCAGGTGCCGGGTGTCTCCGTACCCGCGTGGCGGCGCTCGCGCTCACCGTGTCCTGAATAAGGATGGATTTAGACATCTGAATTTTTAGAACAAATTTAATATTTTAAAATAGATATGTTTAAAATTTTATGCTAATTTTTTTTATATCATCAAGCATATTATTACACATAAGAATAAAATTTTGTATAGATTTTTTATGTATTATTTGCTCCCTACAATTTAAAAGGCGAAAAAAGATTCGAATCCGTATCCGATCCGTATTCGAATTTTTATATCTATTATTTGAGAATATATATGATAAATTTGAGGTTTAGTTTTTATGAATCTTTACAAGATCAATGTTAAATACAATGCTATGAATTTACATAGTAAATTCTATATCGTATTTGTCCATAATCGAAGAAAAATGATCAAAAATCTGACATTCGAATAAACATCCGAATCCATCCTTAGTCCTGAAGTCCTGAACTACCAGCGCCGGCGCGCGCGTGGGCGAGGCCGCGAGGGGATGGAAACGCGCACCGGAGGACATGCTGGGATGGGTTCCGTGCACGCTGCGTCCGGCGGCGACGAGGGTGTAGCCGTGGTGCAGTTCAAGATGGGAATGGTCTGGGACCCGGCCCCATGGCTTCGAGGCCAATTCTGAGGGTCATGGGTCGATCCATTTCTCCTAGATGTTATGGTCTTGATGACCCATTGGGTATTATGGGTCAACCCAAATATTTTTCTATAATCATAAACCATGAATACTATGAACACTTTTAGAAAAGATAAGATTCAAGATTAACATATATCACAATAATATGTTAAAATTGTTAGCAATGCATCAAACTAAACATATTTACAAGCGGTCCATGATTTTAATTTTATTTATTTTCACTTCCAACGTATGATATTCCTCACTATATTTTGAAATATATAGAATCTAACAATTTATATTGTATTTATTCAAAAGAATGAAGAAAACTAATAAATTAAATAAAAAAATTATTAATATGACAAGTGGGTCGACCCATAATACCCATCGGGTCAATAGGTACCGGCCTTATTAACCCATTTTGGAATTTATGGTCGGCCCCTATAACCTATTGGCCATATTTTTGTGGGTCGGGTCAACTACCCAATGGGTCGACCCGACCCATTTCCATCCATAGGTGCAGGGGTGGACGGGGTTTTGTTCCCGTCCACCTACGCGGAAATTTCTCATTTTCCGTGCTCGCTCTAGACGTCATATTTGGGTCTGATTTTTCGTGTGATCCCGCGTGACTGCACTCCCCATATCTGTGCATTTTCTCGTGATTTAAGTGTGATTGAGCTGCTGAAAAACTGCGATTTTAGGGGGAGCTTGGGGTGGATGGTATCTCATTTACCGTCCACCCCTGCATAAGTTTCTCTTTTTGGTTTCTCACTCCAAGGGTCGAATCGGATTCTGAAATTTTGCACGCTGATGAGTGTCTTCTTGCTCCAGAGGCGGAGCTCCCCATGCGGCAGGGTGGGGCAGCTGCCCCACCTACCGCAGGAGTAGCACCACAAGACCCCTGTCATCTTTCCTTCCGGCGAGCCGGAGAGCCATGGAATAGCATGGAATAGCGGCGCCGCGGCGGCGTCCGTTGCCTCCAGGTGAATGAAAAACGGGGAGAGACAGAGTAGAGAGGAAAAGGCCCAATAAGCCCATTGAGCTGGCCCAATTCCCCATCCCCAAACCCTTAATCGACCTCCCGCTCACTGCTCTGCTGTCTGCTCCAAATCCAATCCGCGCACTGGCCGCCGCTGCCCGCCGCCTCCGGGCTCCGCCGCTATGGCCCTCCACTCAACTAGGCCTAGGTGGTAGCATGTAGGCCGCAGCCGCCCCACGCCCCGCTTGGCCGCCTCAGCGCCTCCCCAGCAACTGCCAGGTGCCAGAGGCGGCCCGAGCGAGCAGCCCCCCCCGACTCCCCAAGGCCCCGAGGCCTGAGCTGTGGTACGGCCACGGCACCGATCAGAACCAAGCGCCGGCGGGCGCTGCTCAGCTCAGCTGCTTAGTGGAGGAGGAATGGAGGATGGTCGCAGCAACGCCGGCGAGCCAACTACAGACGCTGGCCACTATCGTGGGCGTAGCCGGGGAGAAGGAGAGCGAGAGGGAGGAGCAGGCCAGGGTCGGGGCGGTGGCGCAGGTGCGCCCAACAACAGTCATGCCTCTTCTAAATTGGAAAGTAAAAAATTGTAACAAGAGGTATAATTGTGAATTTCAGATTTAGGCATTTAGCAATTTATTTGAGATGTGATAATTGAGATTTTGGTGGTTGTATATGTGTACATTACAATTCATAATTGCATATATTACACACCAAGTCACTAACTGATTTGTTATTCAAATTTACATATTTCTTAGCTCTTAGAATATTGTAGTTTGGTCTTTAAATTGAATATTTTTCTTGTTTGGTTGGTCTTTGATGAATTCATGGACAATTATCTTCAAATGAGAGGTACGATCATCAATCATTGCTTAAATTTGTCATAGATTAGCTATTGATGTGCACCCTCGTGATGTTATTATAAAATTATGTTTGCGATGCGCCCCACCTAAATTTTTATCCGAGCTCCGCCACTGTCTTGCTCCATTGACGTGCATTTTTGTGCGTCCGGTCAGCCATCGAATCAGGATTCTGCGGATCTCTGGGTGGTCGGTGACCGCGGGGCCGGGCGTCGCCATGGATGGTTCCTCGAAGGCGACCACCAGACCGGCATGGCGGCCGCTGGCCACGGCGGTAGAAGAGACGAGCCTGGCGACGGCTGCCGGCCTTGCCGCGGTAGCCAAGCGGCCGCGCGCGGCGCGTGCAAGCGCGCTAGGACGCGCCGGGCTTTCAATACCGGCCTGTCTTGGGCGCGCGGTCTGGCCACGCACGGCGCGCGTTCCGTGCCGGTGCGCGCGGTCTGGCTCCCTGGAGGCCTGGTCCTGGACCTCCCTGGAGGCTTCTTTGGCTAGCCCGCGCTGGCGAGGCTGCTGGCTGCCTGCCTGCCGCGTGCTCCGGGAACGCGCGTTCCGTGGCGAGGGGGGTGGTCGCTCTTTGCCGGCCACCGCCTGCAGAAATCTTCGTTATTTTCTTTCTCCCTCCACAGATCGTTTCGAAGTTTGTCATCCCGCGTGATGCTGAACAACATCATCCCCCGTTCCCGTGTTTTTTCTCGCAATTTTTGCGCATCAGCCCTGTGAATCCGGATCTCGGGGTGGACGGTGTTTCGTTTACCGTCCACCCCCTGCAGCGATTTCACCTTTTCTGTTCTCCCGCTACAGATAGCTTCGGAGAGCGAAACTTGGTGCGGCGATGACTACCCTCGTTCCCCCGAATACAAGAAATTTCTCGTGATTTATGGGCCTCGTTACCTCCGTCAAACTTGAGACTTTCTTGGTTGGCGTCGGCAGCCATGGAGTGTTCTTCACCGGGCAAGGCATGCTAGCAGGCGCACAAGGAGCCATCCAAAGCCGCCGGAGGATGACACGATGGGGTAGGTGCGGGCGACGACAACGCCGTCGAGACCACGGGCCGGCTGGCCACCTGCCTGACGGTGTCCCGTGCAGCCGTGCTGCTTGTGCAGGATCGTGGGCTCGCCGCCCGCGTCCGGCGTCGAGGGGTCAGGGGTGGGCCGCGGGGGCCGTGGTGCGTTGCCGTCCACCCCCAGCGGAAAATTCTCGTTTTTCTTTCTCGCTCTACAGATCATGCCAACCAGAGCCTGAAACTTTGGCACGATGCTGCGTAACTGCATCCTTCTTGTACCTGAATTTTCTTGTGATTTTAGCGCATCCAAGCAGCCATAAAACTGCGTTTTTTGGGATCCCGGGATGGATGGTATCTCGTTTACCACGGAAGCAGATCCGGGGTAGCGAGAGTTGAAATGTTTGGCTTATATGCTTATGAGTATTCAAATATGCAGCTTTTTTTATATGCGTAGACCAACACTACAGTCAGTGTGCTTTATTGATGTAATATCCTACTCGGTACTCATCATATTTATAGCAATTTTTTATTTAATAAGCAGTCTCCCTCCCCGAAATATCTACAGTTGTGACTATGCGGTCTAAAATCTTATCGTCTCCCCAAGCAATTCCACCCGAAGAGAACACTTTCTACGGCTACGTCGTTCTCTCAACTGTCACATTCTGCGTCAATGAGAACTACCGTGAAGATTTTCTCCTATAGGGTCGGCACTAGGTACGCCCTTTAGGGTCCTTAGCACAGAGACTTAAAGCGCGCAACCAGACCAACAGATACAGGAAACTTAAAGGAGAACTACTTTATTAAACAAACATGCTTACATATGATTTTCCCTTTTTTGGAAAACTTTCAAACTATTAAAACAAAGAAGTGAAAGATTACCTTACAGTAGATATTTTTACAACAGACTTAGTGGCTCTCTTACAGGGATAGTACAAGAAATTTTATTGGGTTTAGATGCTCTCGCACGAACATCGCTCTTGGAGGCTCTGACTTCTCCTTCTGATGCCTTCGTTTTGTGAAGCATGTCCTTATATAGTGTTGCGAAGAACGCTGAGGCCTTCGCTGCTTCTTATCCAAATTATCGAGTTTATCGTTATGCGGCATGGCGCAGACTTCATCGGTATGGCAACTTGCATGGCATTTGCATGGTGCTTAACTTGCACGGCTCGATGTTTACTTGCATGGCGCTTAACTTATACGGCGCATGATCTTTGCTGCTTTTCTTTTCTGGAACAAGTTCTCATGTAGAATCTTCCAAAGATCTGAGTGTAGACTTATCCATCAATGCTTGTACGGTGCTTGTTATATCACAATCTGAGTTATAATATAAGTATTATTTTATTATATATGTGTGTTTTTGGATTCTGCAGAATTTGTTAGAATTAGGACAAAGGAGAGGGGAGAGAGAGGGAGAGAGAGAGTGAGTCAGAGAGACCTGATTGCTACCAGTTTTTCTTTTGCCCAGCAACCTTGTAAAGGTGGGTAATCTAGACTCCAAAGTTTGTACTCTTCTTGTCGCCCGCACCCCCCCCGGGCCGGAACAAAGGAAAGCAAGCAGCCGTCGTCGCTCTTTTTCGTGAATGCAAGGAAGGTGATAGCAATGTTAGTTCATCCTGAAAGAACGCCCGGCTTGGTTGCCACTATCAGAGCAGATTGTAACACCCCAGGTGTTAATCATCCGTAATTAAGACTAATCTCAACTATTAGCTTTAAAGTTTCATGATTAAATCATTAGAGGAAAATTTTTCTGTCAAAATTTTGTTAGCTCGAGCTAGACCGGTTAAATCTACTTCTCCTGTTTTGGGCCCACAACAATTAAAATCGCTTACTCTCTCTTTCTCCTTTGCTTACTCTCTCTTTCTCCTTCACTCACGGCTCACTCTCCCTCTCTCCCATTCACTCCCTCCCTCACTCTCTCCCTCGCGTGCTCCCTCTCCCTCAAGCCCTAAACTCTAAATCCCCCACCCCAACTCGACCTCAAGATCAAGGGAGCTTCGAATCGGCGCAGGGGACCTTTCTCTCCACGTTCTCCTCCCTGGGGTGCCCTTGATTTCAAGTTCTTCGTGCAGAGAAAATCTCGTTCAAGGTACTCCAACTTGCGTCGGCCCGATCTATCTTTCTAGGAGATTCTAAGTGATTTCCTTTGGTCAATCGTCTCTATATGCATCGCTTCACTAGGATCTAAAGGGGTTTTGATTTTTGTTGATTAGTTTTCTCACAATAAAGATTTTTGTTTTTGGCTGAAAACGTGTTTATCGGAACTTCCGACACGTTGTCGGAACTTCCTACATGTTTATTTTGAGTGGGCCGAGCACCCCTTGACGGATGAAAACCAAAACCTCCGACAATCATCGGAACTTCCGACACTTTGTCGGAACTTCCTACACATTTATTTTGGTTTGGCCGAGAACCTCTTGTCTGAAGAAACTCAAAACTTCCGATGGGGGTCGGAACTTCCAATCAGCACTGAGCAGCAGAGCTTGTAAAATGCGTAGAAAATTGTAGAAAAATCACAAAAATACAAAACTAATTTTGTTAGCTTCTTATCTTCATGCTCTATATGATAGAACCATGAAATGTATTGTTTGACAATTTTTTCTATGCCGTTTTATTTATGCTATACAAAATATTTTTATAGCTTGTTAAATACATAACTGGAGTTAGGGCCATGCTATAAATGTAAAACCAGTTAGGTTAGCTTTGTTTTGACATGTATTACTTAGAAAAAAATATTAAACATGATGTTTGGTTAATGTTTTTATAATGTGTTATAAAATCATGACTAATGCTTGTTTAAGCTTATAGTTTTTATCTTTCTCATATCTCCTGTTGTATTAGTCCACAAATCATGAAATTTACGTAGTAGCCTAATCTTTGTATGTGTAATTCACTGTAAAGGTTTCATGTCCATAAGCTATGTGTGTATTTGTAGATCTTAAATTGTTCAGTTTGCCATGCATCATGAGCACTTATGCATCATATCATGGCGCCGCCGCCCTAACATTTGCATTGCATTAATCAACATTTCATATGCATCTCATGTAGATGTGCTAGATATACAATGTATGGATGTGAAGCACGTGGTGTTGGAGCCGAACCACAAGACGATGTTTGGTGGACATCTCCAGAAGATGGAAGGACCCGCTGAAGCAACCGAAGACCCGGTCCAAGGTCGGAAGGGCCCAATGCCTTGATAGTATTAACACTAACTTAGTGTTACCCCAGGCAAACTCCGATGCATAACCTACTATTCTAAATTATGAATCATTATATATTTAATACTTGTGCATTACGTTTTTAGGAATTGTCTGGAACCTTAGTTGCATGATCTCTAGGTTCCCTTGGTCCTATACTAATATGTGTAGGTCGATAGCACTGCTATACTTAATAGGTCTCGGTAGAAGTCGAGTGATTTCCTGTCACTCGCGAGCTATAGGGTAGAAGTCGAGTAATTTCCTGTTACTCGCGAGATATTAATGTCTTTATATTTCAGTATATGAGATATGGAATGCAATATGGAATGAATGGAGAATCGAGACCGGACGGGGAATGATGATGAGATATAGGTATGGCAGCAGGATAGGGTTCCTGGGTGTCTTAGCCCCGTCTGTGTCGATTGAGGACCGTACCGTTGTTGCCCTTGCTGATCATGTTTGAACTGTACTAACCGCATGGCGGAGTAGGAGGTAGTCGAAACCGGTAAGCCGAGTACTGCCTCGCTTCGAAAGTACAGGACTTCATCTCACCTCCTGGGGTAGTCGAGTAGTCGCGGAGAAATGAGGATGCATGTATTTACTTTTGGTGGTCTCACGTTGAGCTCGGCTGATCATATGATGGTGGGGGCGGTCCTGTAGTTCGAGGCGGGGAGGGGAATGGTTGGTGCGTGTGGTCCGACGGGGCTTATGCGTGCCGTGTTGGTTAGGTCCACCTTGCAAGATTAAATCAGATCGATTCGCCGTGTCTCGCGGATATGAGAGCCTTGATCTTTTGGTCACATCGTAGTATAATGAGATGGAGCATGGATGATATATGGTTGTGATTACTCTGAATTGTTATTTTATACTCTACCATGTTTGCTCTAGTTAGCTTTGCAAATATTAGATTATGGTTAATCTATATAAAATCTTGAGCTAAAATATTGAAAATAAAGATCCACTGTTAGTCGCTTTCTAGCTAAACAAATCCACCAGCCAAAAACCTTGCATATTTAGATAATGGGCTAAGTATACCCATAGTTGAGTAAGTCTTGCTGAGTATTAGTTGCTCAGGGTTTGTTGTTTACCCTGTTTCAGGTATAAAAGCTAACCAGGATTAACATCGGTGGGCTCGATGTTATGTCCTCGTGTTTTCATAGTTATCGTTTCGTTTTATTGGTTCTCAACGAAATCTTCTTCTCTTAGTTTATATTCTCTTCTGCTGCTGTCATTTATTCTATATAAATTCTAAATTTAAAAGCTGATTTTGTAAATATATATGTTATTATCTATTTCGTAAAATTGTATCATGCTGGTACCGTCTGCGCTCGCCGTTTTGCAAGACTTCTGGTGTGTTTCGATCGGCCTATGGATCGGAAACAGACTGTCAAGTTACGTCTAATTAAACTAATGTGTCTAATGTGTTCAAATGATGGTCATTACGTTTAATTAGCCGATTTAACTTGACGATTCTGTGGGGATCGCGCGCGGTTTCCATCTTGGATTCTTTGTTGAGGACCCACTCCACTCATGAAGATGGAGGCCGGTGTCAGCCGCTGCCGGCCAGAACACGAAGCGTGGCTGCCGGCCGGCGGGATGGCCATGGCTCCTCCCGGCGCCGCCGCACTGTACGGTGCCCGCGCGACGCGGGCGTTCCACACTTGCATTGCATAGGGTGGAATGGATGGATGTCATGGTATGGGATCCGAATCCGATGGGCGTGCCGAGGAGGAATGGTACGTGCAATCATTGTGGAGAGGAGACCAGGGCGGCTGCCCCGAGCCGACGCCGCCGCCCATCATCGCCGGGGCCAAGGCATGGTTGCGTTGTTCATCAGCCAGCAGGCCATGGCAGAGCTGACCTGCGCAGCAGACCCAGGCAGGCTGCTGGCACCCGGCACAGCCACGGGACGACCCGTCTCAGGATTGCCGGTACACGGCGAGGTCAACGCCGACCCAGTTCCTCTGTGCAGACCATGTGCAGATCAAGGCAAGGAAAACGCTGCATCTGAAGGTTTGGGTTCCATGGCGATGATCTGGTGTTGGAAGCTCCACAGATTCTTCAGGGTCAAGAGTGACCATCCAGCTCCGCTTTTAGTTGTGTTCTACAGCTTAAACCACATATCAGAGCTCGGCACTTCTTGACTCGTATTGTTTTCCTTGGGTTCCAACTTCTGTTGAGCCTCCTGCTTGTTCAACAGCTGGGAGCCTAGAGCTAGCGTGCGATGCGGGGTAAACAAAGGAGACGCCTAACTTGGGAAGGCGGCATCCCCATTGCGGGGAATACAACTTAGCACGAATTGGAACCTTAATGACCAGAGGCATCAATATGCTCCAATATCGTCTTGCGGGATTAACAAATTCACTCTCGCATTTTCCTGCTAGCTATCTCAAGCGGCCATGGTTATGTTCTAGACCAAGCATCAATAGTAGGTACAACAGCGGTAGGGCAGCGATATAGGGCTATAACAAAACGCCACTTTCTGCCCAAAGTTTGTGTCCACATCTTGCTAGTCATCATGCTTATATATACATACTACCTAATTAGCGAGGGGGAGGAAGGACCTGTTAGAACCACGGCATCCACCAGATGTACATTTTGCCCAGGTTGCTGAGGGAGACTGCTTCAGCGATCAGGCGGCGTGCTTGGCCTTCCACGGAGAGAGGCAGGGAAGGGCTGGCTTTCACACCCACCACAACTCCCTGGAGCCTTGCTTTGATGTTAGTAATGGCCCTCTGGATGAATCGGTAAACACGAAACAGATCAGAATCAGTGAGGTTTGTTTTTTAGACATGTAAAACACAAACCCGATGCCTCATATTTGTACCTGTGCGTGTGGGTTCCGGACCTCGCCTGCACTGGATTTGTTTGTTTTGGTCCACTCCACTAGCGGATCATGGATGAAGGTCTCGAGAACAGTCATGAGGGTCTCCTTGTGAGTTCTGAGAACCGATAGAGTGATTTCACAGACCTTAAGAAATATGCCTTCATATCCTGTGATGCCCAAGCCATCAATCATGTTCTGCAGGCACGGGTTCGCAAAAAAAAAGGTTATAGGTCAAATACATGTAAAACTTGAAATGCAAGAAACTAGGGAGACAAGCTTTCAGTACTTACTTGTGTAAGCCTGAATGGCACCACCTCAGGCTTGTCCAGTAGCAACCCCCTATCAAACAAGCAGCTGAAATCCACATGAACACAGTCCCCAGTTGTGGAGTCGAAAAGGATGTTTTCACCATGCCTGTCACCAAGCCCAACAATGTGGCCAACCATTGACCACACTGCGGTGGTATGTGCATATGCCACTCTAGCACGAAACCATGCAGCTGGCTCGGAGAATGTTGTCAAGAACCATTTGTGGAAAACTGGGGAAACATTGGAAGGATTTTAGTCTTCAGCATCTCATCATCAGGCATTTTTCCATGGTATGTGTCATATATCTTCTTGATTTGTGGATTTGTTTTCATCTTATCAAAGTTTCCATGAGCTATGTAGATGTCCTGAAGAATATGACGAAGACCTCGAGTATTGGGAACCCATTCTACCATTCCACAATCTTCAGTAAGTGGTACCACTGCAAAGGTTCTGATATAAAGCTTTCTCCTGTGGCTCTCAGGGACCTTGGAGAGGAGACGGTTGATCATTGCATTGAACTCCATCATGCGTGAGTCTTTCCTAAGATCATCCTTAGGTTTGCATAAAAATGGACGAGCAACTCCATCGCTTCCGATGAAAACAACCTGAAGATTGAAATGATCTACTTGTGAGTAGCTACCATCATAGTGAAGTATAGCAGGTCAATAGCTAACTCTGATACTTTCTGAACAATGAAGAATGAATGCACATCACACTAATAAACTTTAGTAAAAGTAAAGTAACTTTGTAACCCCAGTATCACCTGTACAATACTCCCGAAATATTCAGCATCTAACAAAATTTAGAACGACCTTGGTAAGAAATTGAGTTTGGCTGGACAGTTGCTGCTCTTCTACGTACCTTCTTTGGTTTCTGAAGAGATGAAAGAATTTCTGCTTCATCAGCTATTCCAGCTATCGTTGGATGCTTAGAAACTGAAAAGGGGTGAAAACCAGATTGGTCCGACATATTTGAATCATATGATGGCAGAGTCACAGTTAAAGCCTGTTGGACAGGTAAGATAATTCCTAGTGGCATCATTCTTTTCAAGGAACTAAACTCAGTTGAGATGTTAATTGTTTTTGCCTTCGCCTGCCCTGGATGAAAGCAGAGCTTAATGAGATGGTCTATCAGAGTAGGAAATTGAATGAACAATGCATTATTTTGATTCCCACGCCGACATCCTTTCTTTACTGAATGCAATATTTCTGCAGCAGCATCTTGTCTTGCAGGCACTGTTGACTTCGACACTGCAGCCATCATCCAAAGAGCTTGTTGAGGGTATGCCCGTAAAACAGATGTGATGATGTATTTGACAATTCTGACAACATCAGTATTTTGGTGACAGATGCGGGAGATCAACTGAGACAGCACAGTAAGCCACTGATATATTGGTAGATCCTTCACGCACCCAGGGATGAGGCTTAACACCTGCAATGAGCTGATTAAGTCTCTTAAACAAAATGAAAAGACAAACTTGAAAAGGATGTGCAATCAAATCTACCCTTCCGTGGATCTCTTTCATGTGCTGATCAGAGGAAGATTCATCTTGGGCGTACATGCTTCCAAATTCGAACCAAAGAGTAAGCATCCGAGGAAGTGCTTGAAAAAGATTCTTATGCCCCCTGTGAATTGCTTTTGCATAACATAGTAGCACTCCCATAAGTAATTCCCACCAAGGCTTCTCTTTCTCTTCAGTTGCCCTGCTTACAGAGTTAGAAGAGCTAAAAGAGACTGGTCCAACTTTACAAGCAA
Organism: Panicum virgatum; assembly: GCF_016808335.1. NCBI lineage: Eukaryota > Viridiplantae > Streptophyta > Magnoliopsida > Poales > Poaceae > Panicum > Panicum virgatum. The sequence goes on from NC_053145.1 coordinate 7,640,698, forward strand.
ACTTGTCATCTTCTTGCCGTTTCCTAGCATCAATAAGCAAATCATCAACAAACTTTGCCATGCAGAAAAAACCCTTTTCCCACTTGGGCCGCAATTCGATTACTCTAGAATAGAGAGATTTGATATCCGCACTCTGTTTTTGCCCTGTATAGTGGATCCATCTAGTGTAGAGAAGCAGGGCTTTAGACACATCTGGATTCTCTTTTGATGCCTGTGTCGCAGAGATAGGTGGATTTGGCAAAGCAAGAGAGAGGCTACAAAGAGATGAAAGTACAGCACTTCCCAAAATTTCTGCAGGCATGTTGAGAAGTGTTTGCTGAAGTTCAGCTATAGCACTATCAAACTTCCGTATATTCCAGAGATACTTCGCCTTCTCCATGTGAGCATTGGGGGCACCTGAAGCATCTGCTTCCAGTATTGCAAGGTGAGCTGTTTCATAATGACCAGCCAAACGGCAGAGCTTAGCATAATGAAGCCAGCTGTTCCCAACCTGAGCATGCATATGACTCTGACTAAAAACCATCCTTCGGAGAGCAAAGGCTCCCTTGTCCACAGAGACGGTTGTGTACATCTCAGACGGTTCTCCCAATCCTTTGCTAACTTCAGAAATTTCGGATCGTCTGCACTGAACGATTTATCAATAAATGACTTGTCTCCCAACAGGGAATTGAAGTCTTCCAACTCACGCAACATATGGAGCTTTACAACATAGGGATACGCACACATATATGAGTCCATGCCTGCTGCAGCCAGAGGTACAAGCAGCGCTTGCTTGGACTGGAAAATTTGTTCAGCAACCAGAAACTGATCTTTGTTCATCATGGCCTTGAATATCTTAGCAAGATCCATGTCAAAAGAAGCATTGTTCTCAGAACCACTGAACACCAGACCCTGGTCTGCCCCGGTCAGATATTCATCCATGAGATCCCTTCTCCCCAATCGCCACGCTGCTCTCACTCCCTGCATGCACCAAGTTTTCTTATACTGGGGTATGCTGCGCACCAAACCATCCACATGGGCTATCATGGCTTGAAGGTGGCACATATTTAGCAAACAATTAAGAACATCAGATTGTCTATGAACAGAGGTAGGTTCCATGTGCAAGGCCTGTTCACATAAGGTTAATACTTCGGCCCAGTTTCCAGCTTTCTCATTAATTATAAGCTGATCTTGCAGGCTTGATGATTTCCTCAGATTAGCTAAACCAAGGAGGCCGTCAGGCTCATCCAATCCTCCATATATTTCCATAAGAAAAGATATGTCATCATCTGAAAAGTTGCCACTACACTCTGCAGCTGGATTGGAGGAACCCGAATTCTCCTGGACATGAGATTCAAAGTACATTAGAGCACGAGCATGAGCTTGACATCTAAGAGAGGCCCTTGCTAGAGTAACTCTAGGTATAGCAGCCAGCAACTCAGCAACATTGCTACACTGCACCAACATTTGATCCTGTTCATAATCAGAACATGTTCCGCCTTTCAGTTTACCTCCATACTTTCCAGCCATGGCATAACTAGACTGTGATAATGCAATTTCCTGTTTCAGGTCATCAACCCATTGCCCAAGGTTATCAAGTAAAGTGAAGATGGCTTGAATACAGACCTCACTCTGCCCCCCTGCAATTCCATGAACAGCAGCTCCACTACTTTCAGAAACAGCAGCATTGAGAACGCACAGGATTTCCTCAGTAATGCTTTGACGAGCCTCTGGGGTACCTACCATAGCAGACAACATTTAAGACCAAGTATGGTAGGAGATAGATTGCAGTTGGCATATCACGCCGAATAATTCCACGGCATGCACTAAAAATATCAGAACGGGGTCCAGTTGCATGTGATGTCAACCTTCTAATCCAGTAGTATATCCACCTTCTAAAAGACATTTCTGGGCGGTATATTGGGCCGAGTGGAGCAGAATCAGTTGGGTTACGAAGATGAAATCTTGATGTTAAGCACGGGGCAATTATTTCCTTGACATACTTTGAGAAACGGCCCCACAATTTCTCGCCCCTGTAACTCTTGTCACAACAATTTGATTCCCTCAAATTGTCATCACTAGGTGAGGATTGGCAACCGGCCAATTTTAGTAGCTCCTAGATAGCCAAGGCAGCAGAATCGTGCACTGTTGTGTCAGCAGCGGCTCTAAATGCCCCTGCAAGATGCTTGTGGATCAACTCAAATATAAGATCATCGTCTGAACATTTTATCTTAAAGCGCTCACAAGAAACTACCTTTACCTTAGCGGGATCAACAGCACCCAGTGCACCAAGACAGTCTGCACAAACTATTTTCAGTCTCTGGCCAACATTAGTCCTTGATTGCTCTGCACATCCTTTGAGTAAAGCCATAATTAAAGAGCTTATTACATCCAAATGAGCAATATGTTCACCAATGATGAGAGCAGTCAAATCCTCCCTTCTGGCATTAAATAATTTACTCAGCTCACAAGCAACCATGTACCTCACATTTAAGCTTTCATGGTTAAGACCATTGACAGCATCCTTCAGATGATCTTGCAGTGTCATTAGCCCCCTAGCTTCCTGTATTACCTTGTTTACTTCTGATAAAGATTGTAGACTAGGCAACAGTGGTAGTTCACGTATATGTTGCTTTCGCAAGCTGTTATTTTTCACAACAAGTTCTTCTAGGATTTCAACAATTTTACTCAGGTGCGCAGAAGGGCATACTTTGCACTTTTCTAGAGATGGAATGAAAGCAGCTACAACTTGGGACATAACATACTTGATACTATTTGGTGATACTTCAGCCAACTGCTTTATGAAAAAATGTAAGACATCAAGACCATCCATCTGAAGACCTTCCTTATCAATAGCAAAAATCAACAGAACCATAATCTTTGGCGTATGTGTACTCAAATAAGGGCCCATCATCTCAACCAATTTCCTTATTCGCTGGAGAGCTTGTTTTTGAAGCTTCATGTCATCGGAATGGAGCATCTTCTTGTCAATGCTATTGAGAAGGCGGACAAAATCATTCCTCAAAAACTGAGGAAGAGTTTCACTGCCTGTCAGAATTCTAGCAATATTCTGAATTGTTGGTGAAATTTTTGCTGCCCTGAAAATTAATATATCATTAGAAAATTGTTCCTAATTACCCAAAGTATGTTTACATCGAACTGCACGTCTAGTGGAAAGAAGATTCACCTTATATCAGTCTCAATCTGATCAGATTCCCCTGGAAAACATACAATTTCGTCAAGCAGTGTTGGCAAAGCAGCTGCAAATAACTCTTTGCTATCAGTTTCTGTCTCATTTTTATAAAATTGTAGAACAGATGACAAATGCTGCCCATCATCATAAAAAAGAGCAAATCAGAGAACCGTAGGCAACCAATTTATGATCAGTTGTACTAGTTCAGTGTTTAGATGGCCTGCCAGTTCACGCAGAGTAATAATAGCGTGGTTATTGTTTGGGAGCGACACAATGAGCTTTGGTAGAACTGATGGAACCATTCTCTCAATCAGCTCTTTGGTCTTAATACCTACAACATCCTCAGCGAATTCCTTAGTCATTATGGGATGAGTCACAAGTCTAGATGACAGATAATTATATAAATTATCTCTAGCATTCGAGTACTTTGAGAGGAAGTGATCCAATCCACCTTTGAAACAGTAAGTGCAGCATCTATGAATTAATCTCAAAGCAGTCATCCGTATGATGGAATTATGATTATCAAGCTGATCAATCAGTAACACAAATGAGCAGAAGAAAACTTCTCCATGAATATCACTAATTTTCATGATTGTACCAATTGATTCCAGAAGTGTCAGAAGAATATGAGAATCTTCAGCTTCAGTGAAAGCACATTTTATTTTGTCCATGAATTGAAGTTCTTTAGTTCCTCCATCCTTTCCCAGTCCATCAGAAAGCAAAACATCCATAACATTTTTTTCCAAGAAGCAGCAGACTACACCAGAAAATGCTTCCCTGATAGCTTTCATTTGATGACGTAGTAGAAATTCAAAACACTGAACCCACTGAGTTCTCATCTCAAGCAGAACATGTCGGCTAGAATGCCTCAATATCCATGGCAAAACTTCAACCCAATAAACTATAGATTCCTCAGAAGTCTCTGCATAGAGAAACTTGAAAAAGAGAGTGTGAGCCTTGGAGATGTTAATATTGAAGTCGACATTCTCTACATGTACCAGTTCAGTGTCCATGATAGAAATTTTGTCTTCATTCTGGACAATTCTATTCCGGATATCACATTGAGGGCACCAGAAACCTCTTGAGAGAAGATCTAATGTTGACACAGGTTGTTGAGTGCTTGTCCAAGAATAGATTGCAATGGTTCCCCACATTGTCAGTGCAATCAGTGGTTCCATTTAAGCAAGATAAAAAATCAAGCGAAAAGGCCATACTTTTCCCCACTGTCTCGAGTCCTAAAGCACCCACTGACCTGTAGCAAGCAAACATGACAAGGCATAGTAAAATATCACTGTAAAATTGTGGAACTGCATTAATTAGAGAACAAAATTTGAAGGCTAGATTACATATACTGCATAACAAATAAAGTATGTCCCAACATGGCATTTTCCTGTTGTGTTTATTACGTTATTTAAACTGGAAAAGGACACCTAATCTAAAATCATGAAAGGGGGAAGCATGTCCACTCACTCAAGTTTCCTAAACATTGCTCCAAGCATGTTGGGACCAGAGTACAACACAACTATGGGTAGTGACATAATTGACTCATTTTGAACCTCAGCAGTTCCATTACGGATAGCCAAATCAAGGACTTCAAGATCGCATCCAGCATTCAGTTTATTGCCAACCTTTGCAATGGTTTGAATCAAAAGGCATTTAATCTTGCAGTCTGAACTGGTTTGAGTGACAACATGACCATCATCCAACATCAGTTTCAACATGTTGATGAGGTCAGCATATATTAGATGAACAAAGTGTGTACCATCACCAATAAACTGAGATTCATCTTCGAACAGTTTAGCATGTCCAGGAAGATTGACTGCACCAGCATTCAACAAAAAAAAGGTAAGCTACCAAAGTTGAAGTAAAGAGAGGCACAACTCTGATCACCATACACTCAGGAAGGTAAAGCCTAGCATAAGCGCAAGCATACATAGGCCCTGTTTGGGGTAGCGGCAGCTTTTGCAAAAGCTGCTTTTTAGAAAAGCTCCACCGGCTAGTCCAAAAGGCTGTTTTTCAGAGAATCTAGCAGGTCTGTTTGGGGGAGCTTTTGCCCATTAGCTTCTTGCTCATCAGGCCGGCGAGGAGCAGAGTTGCCGGCCTCGACCGCGCGAAGAGAAGGGCGACGCGGAGCAGGGCCGGCGGCGGGGGCCGCGTGGAGGCAAGGCGACGCGGAGCAGAGCCGCCGACGGGGGGCGCGCGGAGGGGAGGAGATCCACTGGCGGCAGGTGGCCGTGCGGGGGGAAGGTGGCGACGAGCAGAGCCGCCAGCGAGGCCGCGCGGAGGGGAGGCCGGCAGGGAGGAGATCCGCCGGTGGGTGGGCCGTGCGGAGAGGAAGGTGGCGAGGAGAAGAGCCGCCGGTGGGGCCGCGCGAAGGGAGGGCGGCGGGGTGGCGACGGATCTGGGGCGGCGACCTCGAGGGAGGGGGAGCGGAGGCCACTGGCGGCCGATTTCCCCGGCTGCGCGGGTCGCCGGCGGTTGGCCGAGACGGATCTGGGGCCGGCGGAGACGGGCGGCGCGGACAGGCGGAGGAGCGGCAAGACGGGCGGTGCAGAGGGGAGGAGGGACGCCAAAAGCTCGGGAAGCTGCTCCGATGGAGCTTTTCCGCTTGTAGTGTAAAGAAGAGCTTTTGGAGCTTCCGTGGTTTGGAGAATCTGACCCCGTTTGGGGGAGCTTGTGGCTTTTGGAACTTCCTGGAGAAGCAAAAGCTCCAGGAAGCTCCCCCAAACAGGGCCATAACTTGTAAGCTTGTGCCCGGGGAAAATAGATCCCTTATATATGCTCCCTCTGTTCCAAAATGTAGGTCGTTTTAGTTTTGTCCTAAGTCAAACTTCTCTAACACTGACCAAATTTATAGAAAAAAATATTAACATCTACAATGCCAAATAAATGCAGTAACAAGACACATTTCGTGGTGGATTTAATGAAATGATGAAACTGATTCAATGCTCTAGATGTTGGTGTATTTTTCTATAAATTTAGACACAGTTAGAGAAGTTTGACTTTGGACAAAACTAAAATGACCTACATTTTGCAATGGAGGGAATACCATTTCTAACAAGCCTAGATGTCCTATGTTGCAGTCTTGTCGATGCTTTGTCCAGGAGAGGATGGGACAACCGTGCAAGCTTGCAAGGGTGTATAATCTGGAGCAGCACAAACAGCTCACTGTGCATGTTAACTAAGCAAGCTTATCTGGCCATACAGCTTAAGGTTAATTTGCGGTTGCTTTGCAAAGCAGTAGTGCTTATGTTGAAATGCTGCTGTGGAAAAACAGCCCAGGAAAACTTTGTTCATTTTGGCACAACATATTAAGTTTGACAAATTATGTTTTCCAGAGTCTCACAATCCACTTATTTGTTCCTTTTTTTCACAACAGTACCTCTGTCTACAAGACTAGAACTTGATTTTGATTTTTGAAAAAAAAAATAGCCAAAGGGGTCATGCCAAACAGAACTGTAGTAATCTACCACAATGCCTAATGGAGCCTTGTAGGATTAGTCTAAGCTATGTAACAAGGTCTTAAAAACTAGGAAGTATTGCCAAACTTCTAAAGGGAAACTAAAGCAAGTAGTGCATATTCAAAGATCTATGTAAGCAAATAAACTTGGTATTTCAAAGACAGTCATAAGGCTTACATTGGAGAAGCATTACAGTATGAAGAACTTCAAAATACAGTGGCGCATCAAAGGAAAACATGTTTCTCTGGGTTATCTGCATGATTTAACATTTTTTAGGATGCACAGCTGGAAATAAAAATACAGGCTAGATCAATTAACATGCTGGTCTCTGATGATTTGCCCACCTGTTTGTGAGTCCAGGAAATCCAGGAAAGGACTTGCTTAGAAACTCTGGTAAACAGACTTGTCTTTGAATAAACACATAACGAAAGACACAGCAGACTAATCACCTCTATAGCAGTCTCTGGAGAAGTCTCATAACTGTCTGGCGATAAGGACTTAATCAGTGAAAATAAAGACTGTCGAAGAGCACAGCCATAATCTTCTTTTCGTTTGAATCCAACGCCAGCAGAAAACCCTAATTCAGTCATCTTTTGACGTTTGGAAAAACCGCTTTCCTCATTCTGTGATATTCTTTTCTGGCCAAATTTTGGCGAGTCAAAATTTTCAGATCTTGCCTGAAGGCTGCTTTGACTGTTACCATCATCAAGAGTAAAGAAGTCTTGACCAAATTTGCTGATAACCACTTGAATGCATTCAATCAGTTTGCTGCAAGGTTTTGGCAAGCAGAGCAATTTCAGAAAGATTTCAGGTTTCCATACTTGGGCAGAGCAGAGTTCAATTATTCTCTTGTATGCGGTATACATTGCAACCTGAAAAGGAGTAGCGGTTAGTAGAATGAAGTATGCATAGAACCTGGGTAAGTCAAGTTGGTCCTTGAACCTGAAGTTCTGCACTTTTGCTGGCCTTTACTGCTCTTGGGAGTTGGGAGGACATTAACAATATCAGCAGCTGTAGATTCAACAACATAACCAGGACATGAAGAATGCAGTGCATGAAGACACGCTCCCATTGAAAAGTCATAATCTGCATCTCTGCAGAAGCCAACATATAGCACATTGGTACATGATGATGCCTGGATTCCAATAAACATGGGGAAACCAAAACCTACATTATAGGTTACTACCTCTATTTCATATATAAGTCATTTTAGACTTGTACGGAAGTCAGGAATTACTAGCAGTGTAGCGGACAAAATTGACATTCAAGACCTTGTTCATTACAGATATTCTTTTTCCTCTAAAGATAACTAATTCTGAATTCTCTCACCAACAGGAGACATGGGGGAATGATGACACATTCACTGATAAGAATAGAATCATTTAGCATGGGCAAAATAGGAACAAAATATAATGACCAAAGTGACACATATTTTACGAAGAGCTGTAAGGGCAGTCCCAATGGGATGACAAGGATGGTTTCTGTAGCATTAATTACGATGTCATGCAAGAAAAATGACATTGTGGCAGTAGAGTTAAGGAAGAGAGAAGAAAACCGTTTCTCATGCAAGAAACCATCTCTGTGTGAAAACCAAGGAAGGGGGAGGGAGGATAGGTATTAGATATATGTATAGCTGATTTGTATTGTACTCCAACTCTTACTTGTACATCAAGCCGTCTCGGCTATATATATGAAAGGTCACCCCCCCAATTGGGTGTGTGGTGTTTCCCCAATCTTTCCGTGTCTCTACAAGGTATCAAGAGTCCGGGCCTAGTTCCTTGGATCTCATCTACTCCGCTGCCCTAGCCCCGTGCGCCGCCACCCCCGGCCCGCACGTCCACCACCCCCCGGCTGTGCCGCCCATCCAGGCCGCGCCGCCCCTCCCAGCCGCGCCGCCAACAAGCCGCGCCGCCTCCCCACCCTGATCGCACCATCACGCGCCGCCACCAGACGTGATCTGCTGCAATCATGGCCACCGACAGAAGCTCCTCGTCCGCGACATCGGCAGCCTTCGGCACCCCGTCTTCTCCTGCTTTGACGGACGCCAACGCTGCACCGATCTTCGTCAACCCGTACGCCTCCGTCTCGGTTCGTCAGCACGTGCCGTAAGAGAGAGAAGTGAGGGTGGATGATAATTGGCAGTAGAGTTAAGTAAGAGAGAGAAGGAAGCCGTTTCTCATGCAAGAAACCAGCTCGGTGCGAAAACCGAGGAAGTAGGAGGGAGGATAGGGAGAGGAAAGGAGAGAGGAGGGGATTGGATGATAATTTATTTTGAGTTTTCAAGAGACCATCCACTATTGTCAATATGACATGGAAACTACGGAAACAACATGATAGTATTTGGGTTGGGAGTGCTGCAAAAGGTTAAAACAGCCTACATTCAGAACCGGAAGGAGTATGGATTTTTCACATGAGGTAGGGTGAAGTGGTATGCTTGATTGTAGTTTCCATTGACCTCAAACCTCACTACAGTTATAGGATTCATATCTGGATTTAGTTTAAATTTGAATATTATATTTAATGATCACAGAACCACTTATTTATTATGCAGTTTTTTTAAAATAGTTACATTGATGAAATATAACTGTTAGCTGGTTTGCATTCAGCATGCTTGTAGGTTGGCAGCACATTCTTCACTTAAGTTGGCGCAAGGCTGGAGAAAACAATAGAAAATTTGGTTATACGATCAACTTGGAAGGATGATGATGCATATGCAGCACATGATAGAAAGGAAATTAATTGAACATGCAGGCCCATGTTGTCACAGTCGATATGCTTGGATGCCTATGTTGAAAAAACAACTGTTGATCTCTTCTTCTAGTTTATCTAGCTTTTACATGTGTTAGCGTGTGTATATGGTCTGGGCTCTGGCTGTGGGCTGTAGCTGCGCCAGCCTCTCTAGCCGCGCGCCTCCCCTCATGGGGATTCTAGATGGTTTTGAATTAGGCAAGGAACTCCTGATTGGTATTACTTCTATAAACCAAACCCTAGGACTTCCTTGCCTATATATGTACACGAGCTTTGCCTCTCCATAATCAATCTATTATCTTCCGAGCCATATTTGCTTTCAACATGCTTGATTTTTTTTCAAGTTGGGCAGTACAGAAAAACGATACTGATGTTGCAGCTGTGGGCCAGTTCTCATACAGAAAATGGTTACTGCTAGATTCAAATTTGAATATGAAAAAAATGCATAACCAAGCAACTTACCAATGACAGCCAACTTCTTAATTTACAATTTTTACAGAGAGAAGTTCTCAGCTATAGTATACACAGGGCCAGGAGCATCATAAAAGGATAGTGATAGGCTAGTAAAGTAACATTCCTGCAAAGCAGCTAAAGAAAACATATGCAAAGTATAATCTAGCATACCAATATTTGGACTCAATATTTTACTCAAGATCCAATTCCAACATATCTCTCCTTGAATGGGTGTTCGATAAAGGGAAGCAATGAGTACTAACATGATTACCTGATATCAGAAAGTTCAGCAACATCTTGGCCCAAAATGCATGTGATTGAACGGATAATATTTTCTAGAGGAAGAATCTCAGCAGTCATCACTGTGGCAACAATGCGTGCAAAATCAAAACAAACCTGTGACAACAGATCAAACACAGGCAAGTTAAAGATACACAGGGTTAACCAAAGGTTAAAATTATTCATAAAGGTTGATGCCAACCTTGTGCAGAGAACCATCCCCATAGCAGAGGATAGAACAAGCAGCAGAAACAAATGGCATGTTAACAAGCCCATCAACATACAAGGTCCCATCTGCAAGACACTTGTTAACTAGTTTAATCAGTGAAGTGGCAAATGGACGCCATCTTGCATCGCCTGTCAGATCAACCAGCACGCCAGGTCCATTCTTAGGTTGGCAACTGGCTGGGAGCTCACTATAAGGCCCAGGTGAGTCTAATATATTTGAGAAGGATCCAGAGGCATTTAACTAAACACCTTCCAGGTGGCACACCACTAGGACTCTCATCATGCATTGATGCCACATATAGTAGATCTGTTGGATTGGACAAGCTCAAGTTTCAGCCTTTCTGCATGACCCATAATTTAAAGATTAAGAGCACAAAGCAAAACACATACCTTCTACTGCGACCATAGCATCCAGGAAGAACTGTCTGTAGGCTTCTCGGTCACCTGTGCGAAGAATGGAGAGCAGATTCCAAACTGCACTGAATATAAGCTCATGGCTCGACCTGCAACAGTGAAGAAACAGCATACATGTAAATGACAGATGGGGATGTCTAACAGGTGGAATCTGCTGGTGTGACACTTAGATAACACAACTGTACCAAATTACTTACAAAGACCGCAAGTATAACAGTTACACAAACTTTCCTTGAGGAATATAATTAACTATCTGCTATCCTTAGCCTGCAAGGCCATTCTTTTCACTCCCAGCAAGACCATGAAAGGTAATTTATGTCCAGTTGCAGGTAGCTTTCTACTCTGGTAAATTAAAGCACATTTTAGAGCTTTAGGAACATAGCCCCTGTTTTAAGCAAGCTAAAGACCATCATTCAGCTTACAGCGCAGCTGATGGCACACATACCCATCAGGACAGTGACAGCACTCCCCTCTTATCACGTTACAAGTTCTGGAACACACAGCCACTAGTACAATCAAGAATAGGAAGCAAAACACCTACGATGTAACCGGCAGCTTCTCCACAGCTCAGATCATCCTGAACGAGTTCTAAACTAATACGCATTTCCCTCAAAAACAAAATCAATACACATGTAGGTAGCCACACTAAAGACTAGTTAGTGTCCACGCCCACATTATCAGCTAAATTTATCACATGTCTGGATGGGAAACAAATGAGTATGGAATCAAATGGACAATGTATGGAAGTTGCAACACCACTGCACACACCCGAACCGGATAAATGTATCTAAATTTTAGCGAAAAAGATGTACAGCCCACGTGGTCCCAATCAAATTACACATTCATACCGCATTCTATTCCACGATGAAAGGAAACACAAATATTAGGAGTGATTGGACTAGGGTTTTGTGGAGGGAAGATGGGGGAGAAGGCAGGTACCTGAAATCGGGCTCGGCGAGGAAGGGGAGGATGCGGCCGATGACGCTGATGACGTCGGCGGTGCGGCCGTTGTAGAAGACCCCGGGGAACTTGAGCGCCGTGTAGGCGACCAGCTTGAGCAACGCAATGACCTCCCGGAGCTCTCTCTTGGATGCTGCGCGCGACCACGGCAACGGGTCAGCTCAAATAAATGTTGAGTGAGGGAGGGGGGCGGCGCACGAACCTTTGGGGGAAGGGATGACGTAGTCGCGGAGGAGGTTGGGGAGGACCTCGCGGAGCTTGACCTCGAGGTGCGCGGAGCCCGGGGCGGAGCCGGCGGAGGCGGTGGTGGAGGAGGCGATGAGCTCGCGGAGCTCGTGGATGTAGGTGAAGTGGCTGGCCATGGCCGGCAATCGCCGCCGCCGCCGCCGGAGCGGGGTAGACCGGGCCGGGCGGGAGCGGAAGTGCTCGGCGGCTGGCGCCGGTCCTTTTTCCCTCCCTAATTTCGAACGGAACGGGAGGGGACGGACGGACACGGCTGCCTCTGCCTGCCTCCCACACAGCAGGCTTGGCTTGACTTGGGCTTATTTGGGCCGCCAAGCAGAGGGGAGTTTCCGGATTTTTTTCATTTTTGTATTTTAAAAAATTAAAATTTAAAAAATATATGGCGGTTTCGAAAAATTTCAAAACTATACCCGGACCTGTAGCCCTCTGGCTGGGCGACAGGACCTAAATGTAAAAAAAAATTACATTTAGGTCCTGGCGCCCGGGATGCATTAAACAGCGAACTTGTAAAATAGATATAAAATCGTAGAAAAATCAGAAAAATACAAACTCAACTGTTCTAAATTCTATGAAACAAGATCTACAACTTTTGGTATATAAAATTTTTCATTTGATCAATGTATCTTGCTCTATTTTAAATACTAGTTTAATACACTTTTATTTAAATCTCAAGATCCATCCTTTGGATGCATGTCATCTTTGGCCAGAGTGTTGCATATGGTAAGCATAGGCTTGTACAAAATTGGTAGGCCCATAAAACATTTCTAGAATAAGTTTTTAAATTAAATCTTGCAATATGTCTAGTTTAAATGAGTTATTTATCCATGCTGCTATACTGAGTTTTAGAAGCCATAACTTTTACAGTACCATTATTTTATTTCGTAAGAGCTAAAAAAAAGTTTGGTAAATTTTAGATAAGCACAACTAGACCAAATGAATTATTTCAAATTTTTCTAGGTACAAGAACTATTTTTCTTGATTTAGTGCATTTACCTTAGTCATAATTCATTTGGTCTAGTTGTGCTTATCTAAAATTTACCAAACTTTTTTTATAGCTATTAGGAAATAAAATAATGGTACTGTAAAAGTTATGGCTTCTAAAACTTAGTATAACAACATGGATAAATAACTCATTTAAACTAAATATATTACAAGATTTAATTTAAAAACTTATTCTAGAAATGTTTTCTGGATCTACCAATTTTGTGCAAGCATATGCTCACCATATGCAACACTCTAGCCAAAGGTGACCTGCATCCAAAGGATGGATCTTGAGATTTAAATAAAAGTGCATTAAACTAGTGTTTAAAATAGAGCAAGATACATTGATCAAATGAAAAACGTTATATAACAAAAGTTGTAGATCTTGTTTCATAGAATCCAGAACAGTTGAGTTTGTATTTTTCCAATTTTTCTACAATTTTATATCGATTTTACAAGTTCGCTGTTTAATGTGTCCCGGGTGCCAGGACCTAAATGTAATTTTTTTTTACATTTAGGTCCTGTCGCCCAGGCAAGGGGCGACTGGGGTATAGTTTTGAAATTTTTCGAAACCGTCATATATTTTTGAAATTTTAATTTTTTTAAATATAAAAATGAAAAAAATCCGAACTCTTCTTGGGCTGATCATAGGCCTTGGGCTAAAACTCAATTTGGACTCAACACAACAGGCTACCTTTCTTCTTTCTCTTCTTCGTGGAATCGTGGTCGTGGTCGTCTGAAAGTTGGACAGGAGGTTGTTCGGGTGCAGCAGCGAGTGACCTGACCACCATCTCATAGTCATCTCATCGCTAGCTGATGCCTGATTGATTGGTTCGTCAAAACCCCCATTTTGGGAAGAGAGTGACGCCGGATTTAATTCAGATGGTAGTTTTTTTAAAAAAAAATCAGATAGATAGAGACGCAGCGATCCTGCATCGCCAGGACATGGATTCATGAACCTGGGGTAGCTCGCATCAGCAGCCAAACCAAGGGAAATGCTTTAATTTCTTGACCTTATCCGATAACAACTCGGTTTTAAGAGGCGAAAACGGATCCGTTGACATGCATGCGCTCAATCTCTAGCTTGTTCACCACCCGGCTCCGCTCGCTCATAAAAAAAAAACGGATAGGAGAGCTCGGCACTTTGAGGTTTGCACGCTGCAAGGGCCAAGGTCGCTGGACATTATTTTGACCTCTCGTCTCGTCTCAACAAAAGTCAACCACGACAAAGTAAATCTGTCCACGAGAAGGAGAAGGGAATGCCGTTTCGCCAACCAAACCAATCAGATGCTAGTCAGCGGTCGTGCCGCCGGATATCCGGTCGGCGATGCCGCGCGCGCGGAACGCCGGCGCACGGCGGTGCGTGCGGCCGTACGCCGTCGGGGTCCATATACTACTTACGGAGTACAAGTAGTATAATGAAAACCAGTGAGGGCGAGAGCGAGTCTGACACCCCACTGCAGCAGGACATTTCGCCGAGCACCTCGCGCGCGCGCCGATGGAGGGAGGCCGGGTCCACCCGCAGCAGCGCCCGGGGAGCGAGCGCACCAGGCTGGGCGTCTACCACGACGTGCTGCGCCGCCTCAGGGACGCCGCCGCGCCCGAGGCGCTCGCGCCGGACTTCGCCGACAGCCTCTGGGCGCACTTCCACCGCTTCAGCGTCAGGTGCGAGTTCTCCCGCAGCGACCACCTCATGCTGCTCCGATGGTTACACAGCACTTCGGGTGGATCCATGGAAATTTTCGCTGCTCCCGAATACGTACCCTTCTCATCCTAGCTGCTGCTGCTGCTTCTTCTTCTTCTTCCGGTGGTGCGGCAGGTACGCGTTGGATGTGAACACCGAGAGGGCGGATGATGTTCTGGTGCACATGCAGCTGCTCGACAGGGCTAAGCACTCGGAGAACCAGCCAGCCTTCTCCGTCAGAGTTGTTCAGGTGCCAAGTTGCACTGTCTCCGTAGCAGAAATTGTCATTTGTTTGAGTCAATTGTATGTTCTTTGCAGGTGCCTGTGCCTCCAGAGGTTGATGCCACTGAACAAGATTCTTCTGAACCCAATTCCATGGAAGAGGGCGCCTCCGCAACCTCAAGGAAACTCAAGTATGCTACTTCTCGTTTAGTTACCTTTCACTTGTTGATCACCATGACCTTTTCATCATTATCATACGTCCTTGTTTCAAATTTCATCGTTGTTTACTCACCTTTACGTTGTTTGGTTTCTCAGTGTGCACCCAGAGCCAATTTTTGGCTCCTCGCAGAACCTTAAGGCCCTTGTACGTGAAGCCAGCAGCAGGAACCTCCTGGATGATGGCGATGCTATTCTCAGGTTACCTCTTTCTCAGTGGCATACCAGCACCTGCATTCATCTTGCTGGCTTCTTTCAGTTACATAAACATAATCCCAAAATTCCATGGTCATGGTGGCTCATCTGTACAAAATTTGGTGGTGAACAGATTCTATACATAAACCATTAAACTTTCACTCAAATGTTGTTTAGCAGACCAAGTTTCTCTTACTTGATGCTGCATTCATCTTTCTTATGTACTGTAAACAAAACTGATTCTTATGCCATGTTTTTTTTTCTGTACTCCTTGTCTGTGTCTAAAAATCAAATGCATATGTTCAAAATTGTTTTTACCATTTGCATGTCTTGTTTGTCATGAGCTATGTGCACCATTAGGCATTAGTTGGTTGCACACAAAACTGTAATTCATTTGAATTCAGATTCTATAGATGCCCAAATCGCTTAGATCCATATCTGCTGCATTTGGCTACAAGACTGCCAATGGACTAGCATCATGTTGGAAGGAGACCTATACCCAGCATTATTCAAATACATCCTATTTCATTTTTTCATCGAATTTCCAGACATTCCAAACATTCTCTAAGCAGTTATTTAGTGATAATTACGACTTTTCAGTTGTGATTGTTTGTTAACTGTTCCTTGCTTAAATTGTTGTCTCAAAAGTTCAAGCCAACTGCACCTAATGAGGAACTGTTTTTTTTTTTCTCGAACACACAGGAGAGCTGTATATCTTTGTATTAAGAAGAGAGAATTGGCCAATTAATTACAATAACCAATCACACACCTTGGGCCAGAGTGGGTGATGGTAGAAAAACACAAATAAGAGAGACTATTACATAAAAGGTAGAAGGTAGGACCTGACCACAACTCCCTAATGGTACAGTTAATCCACCCGGCCTATGCCGAGGGCCCTAAGCCCCTTAGCACCTGCAGCTTGCCATAGATGAAGTTCATCCCTATAAGCTTGCAGGGCAACTTGTAGGCAAGGAGCTGATCCATCAAAGACACAAGCATTGTGGTGTTTCCAAAGGATCCAAGCCCCCAACATAACCAGTGAATTGAACTCTTTTTTATGTTGTTTTGGTACTTTCCTCGAAGCTTTCAACCACCAGGTCCGCCAAAGAGACACTCCTTCGGTTGGGGACAAAAACTACCAGATTCAGGGGCAGTAAGACAGCGAACCAGAATTGTCTAGCGAAAACACAGGTTGTGAGGATGTGTTGTACCGTTTCGTCTTCTTGGTCGTCAGGTGAGGGAGTCCTCCTTTTTGCAACCGGTCAGCTGTCCAACAACGGTTTTGGATTGCTAACCAAATAATAGTTTTGCACCGGAGCCCAAGACTTCCACAATCGCTTCCAAGGTTCAAAAGTAGTGGACCCAAAAAAGAAGGCACGGTAGGCCGATTTAGTGGAGAAAGAACAAGAATCAAGCTTCCAGTGATGAGCATCCTTCATAGCATTAAGTGCAAAGCCCGAAATTAAATCCCAGAGCTGCAAGTACTCTCAGCAAGCCCATGCCAACCAAGAGCCCCTTTTATGTCAGATACCCAAGTTAGCTCATGAAGGGCTTCTGCCACAGTCCTTGTTCTTCTCACTTTTCGGGGGATGCATTTGAGAATATTGGGTGCCAAATTTCAGGAAAAGACTTGCAACTTTGCGGCGGTGTAGTACCTTGATGGTTTGTTGCACTAGCATAAAGTTGTCATGGATACATCGACCTCCAATGTAATGAGGAACTATTATGTGCTAGTGCAGTAATAAAGCGCTGATAATAAATATAGCAAAATGCTAATTTTGTCCCCATCTGACTGCCATTTTTTTATCTTGCAGGCCCATGCATGAAATCACTTTTGCATCCCAGGACAGGCCAAAGGGCCTTACTCAAGTATGTTTTGAAACTAGTTTCTTAAAAACGATTATTGTAATTTCATTTTTGAATCATATTGCATGGAAGCTTGCTAACATCGTGTTCCAGTTGTCCGCACTTCTAGGCCAGCTCAATCTTGACATCAAGGAAGTACATGCACTTTCAACAAACGATGGCTACTTCTTAGATATTTTCATTGTAGTCGGATGGGATCACAAGGTATTCTTATCCAAATCTCTCTACTTATCAAACATTTAGTTTCAAACTATCTACAGCTGTGCTGCTCATGCTCCCTCTACATGCAGGAACCTCCAAGTTTTCATGATGAAAGCATTAGAATCTTCATCTCTGTTTTAAACATTATTTATTGAATTGCTACATATAATTACACCTCCATGACATTTGTTTGAGTCTAGTACACTTGTCAGATAGTCAGATACTCAGATAGGAGGGAAGTCTTACTTTTGATTATACAGGAAACTCTACAGCTTGAAGAAGCATTGGAAAAGGAAAGTCACAACTATAAGGCACAGGTAAAGTTTTAGCACCCATCCTATTTCTTCGTCATCTGATCTTGAGCTATCTGTTGCCCTTTGTTCGACCAATTAGGATGATCCATTAGAATTCCTCTGTTCATGGAGACACATGAAAAGAATGTGCCAAACTAGAAAAGAAAGCGTATCAGTAAACCCAACTAAGAAATTTTGATGCAAACTATAAGATTACTTGCCTGGCCAGCATATAATAAGTACCAGAACCACCTTTTGACCAAACTAGTTCTTGTGCATTCATGCTATCTAATATTCTTGTCCATTACAAATCTGTATCCTCATTTTAAATTAGTAGAACAGTTGCATGTCAGTAGATTACATCACAATCTCTTAGATCCACATAAGAAAATTGAGACTCAGAAGTATAGAACATTTTGTTTCTGTCTAGAACAAGATGCTGACAAAAGGTTGTGACACGAGAGTATTTTTTTCATCCACATTTTGTCCTAGTGTTAAGTCTGCAATGTATAAAAACTAGTCTACAGATAATTAAGCTGTTTCTACTAAATGTTTTGTTCATTTGGTAAGCTTTGGTACCTGTAAGCTTTTATTCTCTATTTCCTGGTGCTTAAGTTATGCGCTGTCAAAACTCTTTTTCAGATGCATTCAACATCTTCTTGCTGGCCTCCTGAATTGGCAGGCAAGCAGTGTCTGAATAACTCACAAGAAGGCAGCCATGTTGATATACCTAAAGATAACACTGACGAATGGGAGATTAATTTCAAAGCATTGGCATTTCAAGACAAAGTGGCATCTGGAACGTATGGAGATCTGTGAGTATTATGTTGCTGCCTTGATTGGTATTTCGGTCTTTAGTTTCCTACAAAAAAAATAACAAACCGCCCGTTCTTCCTCCCTTGATGTTGCAGTTATCATGGTACATACTTCGGTGAGGATGTTGCTATCAAGGTACTCAAATCAGATCGCCTTAATGAGAACATGGAAAAGGAGTTTGCTCATGAAGTATATATCATGAGGTCAGTAAAAAAAAAATCTGTAATAAAGTTTCAGAAAAGGAAGAGGATGCATGCCAGTGGCCATGTGGTGGGGAGGCTGTTTAACCTGCCCAGTATCTACTGATCCAGTTTCATATCCTAGGCTCGTAAGACCAGCTCAGGCACCCATCTCCTTTAGTGACAGTAGAGCTCTTGGTCTTAATGTTTTATTTTTAAAGGAAAAAAAAGGAAAAAAGAAGAATGTGACCTACGATAGTCAACTTAAAACGCTCATACTTTTGTTGCTACGACAATATGCTGAAACTAAAAAGGCTCATCCGTTTCTATACTGGAGTCTTTTTTCTTGGTAAGTAGCACATGCTTTTGTCTGATCATGTTATTGACAAGATTTTTCATTTTTCTAGGAAGATCCGTCACAAGAACATTGTTCGATTTCTTGGGGCATGCACCAAGCCAAAAACTTTATGCATTGTCACAGGTAAATATAGATACTAGTGCTTCTTCGGTTCTTCCCCTAAAAATTTAATCAGGATAGGTTACAATTTTTCTCGTTTATTTAAACTTATGTGTTTCACCAGAATTCATGAAAAATGGAAGTGTGTATGATTTCCTTCACAAGCGTAAAGGTTCCTTCAAACTTCCTAGTCTACTTAAAGCCGCAGCTGACATATCAAAAGGGATGGACTATTTACACCAAAATAGAATTATTCATCGAGATTTGAAGACTGCCAATCTCCTAATGGATGAGCATGAGGCAAGTTTTCTGTCATTTTATGGTCAAACTGCATATCCATGTAAATTCCTTTATAATGTGGTTTCCTTGTTAAACATAGTCAGTATCATGGTTGGTAATTCTATATTCATTTCACTAAGTGTGTGAGTCACTGTGAAGCCCCCCCCCCCCTCTCCTCTCCCAACACACACGCGCGCGCACGCCATCTTTCTATTTTGGTTGCGTGTAAATGTTGGAGTATATTGAGCCCATGTATAGAGGCCCATTAAGAGGCCCATGTATAGGTCTATATATATCCACCCATCTAGGGTTTGGAGGAAGATAGTGGATTATTCCCCTCCTACATGGTATCACAGCCATCTCTCTGTGCACTGCCGCCGGCTGCTCTGCTCAGAGCACCGCCGCCGCCGTAGCTGCGCCGCCATGGCGCGCCGGCCTCCGCCCGCCCCCTCTTCCTTCTCCTTCCCTCCCCTCTCCTCTGCTCCTTCCCCTGCAGGACGCCGCCGCGCCACCTCCATGGCTCCTTCCTCTGCTGGGCCGCAACCGCCGCCGCCTGCCTTCACCTCCTCCTGGGATCTCTCCTCTGCTGCGCCGCCGCCGCCGCAGCCTCCCATGGCCGGCGCCCCCTGGCCACCGCCGCCCGGCGCCGGGCCCTCCCCCTCCTCCTTCCTCTCTTTCTCTATTTTACCTCCCCTGCACGCCCCTGCCAGCGCCGCCGCGGACGCCGCCTACTTCACCGCCGCGGACGCGGGCTCTTCAGGCGCCGCGCACGCCGCGGGCACCTTGGGTGCGGGCGGTGCGGGCGCCGTGGGCGCGACCGGCGCGGGCGCTGCGCACGCCGCGGGCGCCGCGCACGCCGTGGCCGCGGACGCCGCGGGCGTCACGCGCATCGCGCCCTCCATGGTGGGTGACCACTGGGCTCCGTCGCCGCCTGAGCCTGCAGGGGCCCTTCTGCCGCCGCCGACACCCGCCCTCCCTGCTAGTGGCGGGCAGCCCAGCGCCGCCACCGCCGCCTACGGCTCCCTGGGCGTCGTTGCTGCTGCCCAGGGAGGCCGCCACCTGGACGCCGCCACCTGGACGGCCCTGGGTGCACTGCCCGGCGCGGCGCAGCAGGCCCCAATAGTGCGTGGGCCCTGGGTGCAGCCGCCGCCGCCGAACCTGGAGGCCGCCGCCGCTGCACACCTGACGCAGGGCCTGGCCAAGGCTACCGCCACCGTTGCCGTGGCCGCGGCCCGTGCGGGCGCTGGGACCTCGGCTACCGCCGCTGCCGCACCCTCCTCTGTTCTGGGCGCTGCCGCCGCGCCATCCCCTGTTCTGGCCGCCGCCGCCGCCTTTGTGGCCACGGCCACGCACGCCGCGCAGGCCGCGCGGGCCGCCGCCTCCCTCGCTGTCGCGGACACCGTGCAGGCCGTCGCGCCCAGGGACCTCGTGCGGGCCGCTGCCTTCCTCGCCATGGCGCGCCGGGCCCTCCCCTTCCTCCTCGCCGCTGCGCAGGCTGTCGCGCCCGCCGCGCACGCCGCACAGGCCCAGGTCGTCGCGCCTGCCGCGCAGGGGGGTGCACTTCGTCCTCAGCCCCAGCCGACGGCCATGCTCGCCGCTGCTGCTCCCCTGTTCGCGCCGTTCTGGACCCCGCCCGCTCCACCTAGCCAGCAGCCGACCTGGCCTGGGGGGTGCGCACTGGCGCAGTCCTTCAGCGCCATGGGGCGGATGGTGCCGGTCAGCACCGAGTGGATCGCCGACTCGGGTGCCTCCTTCCACACCACCACACATGCCGGTATCCTCTCTTCTGTCCGACCCCCACACCCCTCTTGTCCTTCTTCCATCATGGTTGGTGACGAGTCTTGCCTTCCTGTCACCGCCGTGGGTTCTGCTCCTTTCTCTTTTCGTCTTCCTAATGTTCTTGTTATTCCTCAGATGGTTCATAACCTTCTTTCCATTAGTCAGTTTACAGCTGACAATTCTTGTTCCATCGAGTTTGATTTTTCTGGCCTCACTGTAAAGGATTCGGCCTCCCGGCGTCCGCTACTCCGGTGTCACAGCACGGGGCCCCTTTACACCCTTCGCCTTCCTTCTTCCGCTGCACCACTCTCGCCTTCTTCTTCGCCCTGGCCGTCTTGGTCTGCTGCTTTTGCCGCGACGCCTTCTTCCACCACCTGGCACCGCCGTCTTGGTCACCCTGGCCGCGACGTTCTGGCTCAGCTCAGTCGTAGTGCCGCTGTTCCTGGTACTAGGGCTCCTGCTGAGCCCCTCTGCCATGCGTGCCAGCTCGGTCGTCATGTTCGGCTCCCTTTTTCTTCTTCTTCTTCGCATGCGACGCATGCATTTGACATTGTTCACTGTGATCTGTGGACCTCTCCTGTACTTAGCCTTTCTGGTTATAAGTACTATTTGGTGGTGGTCGATGACTTCTCGCACTACTCTTGGACGTTTCCTTTGCGCACCAAGTCTGAGACCTTCCCCACCCTCCTCCACTTCTTTGCCTGGGTGTCCACTCAGTTCGGCCTCACCGTTAAGACCGTCCAGTGCGACAACGGGCGGGAGTTCGACAACTCCACCTCCCGTTCTTTCTTCCTCTCTCGGGGTGTTCAGCTGCGTATGTCTTGTCCGTATACCTCTCCTCAGAACGGCAAGGCTGAGCGGATGATTCGCACGACGAACAACGTCGTGCGCACCCTTCTGATCCAGGCCTCAATGCCCCCACGCTTCTGGGCTGAGAGCCTCCACACCGCCACCTATTTGCTCAACCGTCTTCTGTCCACTGCTTCTCCTGCTCCCACTCCACACCATGCTCTTTTCGGTACCCCTCCTCGCTACGACCACCTTCGGGTTTTCGGGTGTGCGTGTTACCCTAACACCTCCGCCACTGCTCCTCACAAGTTGGCGCCCTGCTCGACTCGTTGTGTGTTCCTTGGTTACTCCCCTGACCACAAGGGGTACCGATGTTTTGACCTCACCTCTCGTCGTGTCCTGATCTCCCGACACGTCGTCTTTGACGAGTCGGATTTCCCCTACTCCACCTCCTCCACACCTTCTCCTGACCCTGAGTCTATGTTTCCGACTGACCCGGTGGTTCAGCCACCTTTTCCTGTCTGTCCTTTCCCTGCAGGTTTTCCCGGTACACCGGCACCGTTCCCGGTGATCCCTGCTGCGCCCAGCGCGGCCCCGGTGCCCGCAGTCGCGCCACGCGCGGCCCCGGTGTCTCCTGCTGCACCACGCGCGGCCCCGGTGCCCGCGGTCGCGCCACGCGCGGCCCCCGGACCTCCGGTCGTGCTGCGCACGGACCCGGTGTCTCCCGCTGCGCCACACGCGGCCCCGGTGCCTTCCCCTGCATCAGAGCGGTACGCTCAGCCAGTGCAGGTGTACCGGCGTCGATCGGCGCCGAACCCGGCACCGTCGACGCCTCCTGCTCCGGAGGCTCCTGCGACGCCGACACCGGAACCGTCGACGCCTCCTCCGGCTCCCTCTCGAGCCGAGCCGGAGGTGTACCACCCGCCGGTCATCCATCGGGATCCTCAACATATCCATCCCATGGTGACTCGGCGGATGGCGTCCCAGGCCGCGACTCTCTCTGCCACCGAGGGAGAGCCGCGGGTCTCTCCGGTACCCTCCTCTGTTCGCGACGCCTTGGCGGATCCTCACTGGCGTCGCGCGATGGAAGAGGAGTACGCTGCTCTTCTTGCCAACCAGACATGTGACCTCGTGCCGCGTCCGTCTGGTTGCAATGTGGTGACTGGCAAGTGGATCTGGACGCACAAGCGTCGGGCTGACGGCACACTGGAGCGCTACAAGACTCGCTGGGTTCTCCAGGGGTTCACTCAGCGGCCTGGTGTGGACTATGATGAGACTTTCAGCCCTGTTGTGAAGCCCGCTACGGTGCGCACGATCCTCTCGCTTGCGCTCTCGCGCACTTGGCCTGTGCACCAGTTGGACGTGAAGAATGCGTTTCTTCACGGCACCTTGTCAGAGACTGTTTACTGCTTTCAGCCTGCGGGATTTGTGGACTTGTGTCGTCCGGATATGGTCTGCCGGCTCAACAAGTCTCTCTACGGACTGAAGCAGGCTCCACGGGCTTGGTACTCTCGGTTCGCCGCATTCTTGCTGACACTGGGGTTCACCGAGGCCAATTCTGACACGTCTCTCTTCATCTACCGCCGTGGGGGATGAGACTGCATATCTACTGCTATATGTCGATGACATTGTGCTCACAGCTTCCAGTCAGCAGTTGCTTCAGAGTGTCATCTCCTCTCTACAGCAGGAGTTCGCTATGAAGGATCTCGGTCAGCTCCACCACTTCTTGGGCATCACTGTTGAGCCTCGCCCGTCTGGTCTTCTCCTTCACCAGCGGCAGTACGCCCTCGATATTCTGGAGCGGGCTGGGATGACTGATTGCAAGCCCTGCTCCACTCCAGTTGACACTCAGGCGAAGCTGTCTGCTGATCTGGATGATCCGGTGACTGATCCTACTGCCTACCGGAGTTTGGCCGGCGCTTTGCAGTATCTCACCTTCACCAGGCCGGACCTCACCTACGCTGTTCAGCAGGTCTGTCTCCATATGCATGATCCCAGGGAGTCACACCTTGCTGCGCTGAAGCGTCTCCTCCGGTACATCCGTGGCACTGTGGACCTCGGCCTGGTGCTTCACCGCTCGTCATTTGCTGAGCTGGTGGTCTACACCGACGCTGACTGGGCTGGCTGCCCGGACACTCGTCGCTCCACCTCCGGCTACGCCGTCTTCCTGGGCGGCAACCTGGTCTCCTGGTCGTCCAAGCGGCAGCCGGTTGTCTCCCGCTCCAGTGCCGAGGCGGAGTACCGGGCTGTCGCTAACGGCGTGGCGGAGGCGTCCTGGCCACGACAGCTCTTGGCGGAGCTCCACAGCCCGCTCGCCAAGAGTACGCTCGTCTACTGCAACAACGTCAGCGCCGTGTATCTCTCCACCAACCCCGTCCAGCATCAGCGGACGAAGCACGTGGAGATCGACCTACACTTCGTGCGCGACGGAGTCGTAATCGGCGATATTCGGGTACTCCATGTCCCGACTACCTCCCAGCTTGCTGACATCTTCACCAAGGGGCTACCCTCCTCGACCTTCTCGGAGTTTCGATCCAGCCTCAACGTAGCCGGTGGCTAGTTGTGGCTGCGGGGGGGGGGGGGGATATTTGCCTTTTGTACTCTATTTGTACTCTCTTCTTGTCCAGTCTTGAACACCGCTGCGTCGGTAGTTCAGACTGCGGGGGGATGTTAGCTTTCTTGTTGTCCAGTCTTGAACACCGCTGCGCCGGTAGTTCAGACTGCGGGGGGGTGTTGGAGTATATTGAGCCCATGTATAGAGGCCCATTAAGAGGCCCATGTATAGGTCTATATATATCCACCCATCTAGGGTTTGGAGGAAGATAGTGGATTATTCCCCTCCTACAGTAAATTGTATGCGTTCTCTGAAATATGTGGTTAACAAAGTTCCGTTTGTATAGAACATGAAAAAAATATGGAGACTGGATATACATTTTAGAGGACCTAGCCATTTGTCTATATAGTTGGAACTGTTTTTTCTCCAAATCTCAAACAGATTTCTTTTTGCTATTTTTATCTATTTTGTTGTTAGGTGTCAGGCATTCATATTAAATGGCATGTATTCCTTATATCCTTTTGGTATCATATCCTCTCCTTTTTCTATTTTAGCATCATGTTCAATCAGTGAGCTTCATTAGATCCTATGGCTCGTTATATTCTTTCTTTCTTGTCTTTCGTATTGAAAATTTTAACTTCAAAATGATTACCAATGACACCTTTCAGCTCATCAAGGTTGCTGACTTTGGTGTTGCACGTGTCAAAGCTGAGTCAGGTGTGATGACAGCGGAAACTGGGACATATCGTTGGATGGCTCCTGAGGTAATCTTTGGTAATTAATAGTTAACAAATTATTTTTGTTTATTACAGAGGAATCGCCAGCACTAGCTTTCTTCTTTAATGATAGTAGTACGGTACTGGGTACCAAAATTTGAAGATCTTTTATATGAGCTCCATTTTCTGTGTAGGTTATAGAGCACAAACCATACGACTCCAAGTCTGATGTATTTAGCTTCGGCATTGTTCTGTGGGAGCTGCTAACGGGAAAGGTAACTGGTCGATTAGTTAGAGTTGATCCCTTAGCAAATTTATGGTTGGCCTTGGTACTAAATGCCAGAGTTCTCAGTTTTGGACTTCTTTTTTTTAATAGATTCCTTATGAATTTCTAACACCACTCCAAGCAGCCATTGGTGTTGTCCAGGAGGTAATAAACAAACTGAAGTTTTTTTAATTGGTTTTGTTATTGACTGACACATGAAATGCAACCCCAAGATCATCAGTTACATCTTTACAAGTTTCGTCTTTGTTGGTTGTTGAGGTCTAAGTCTAATATTGGTGTTGGCCATGAGGCAACCTCATTATACTACTACCCTAATTTTTATTTGAAAAGGTATATATTTTTAGCATGGGAATTAAAGATTACAAAACCAACATAATTGCTATTGTTTGGTATCAAGTTATCCGTGTTGTCCATGTCTTCCAAGTGTGGAGTGTCATTAATAGTAAATATTGATAATGTATTGAAGCTTAGTGCACATTTCCAGGTGAAGCTCCGAGGCAGAAAAAAAAATGTTTTTGCTTCTTAATTTAATCATCTACCTAAATAAATGAATGTTACGCCTTATAGGGCTTAAGACCAGTGATCCCAAGGGGCACAAACCCTAAGCTCGCACAGTTACTTGAGAAGTGCTGGCAGCAAAATCCTACCAACAGGCCAGACTTCACAGAAATTTTGCAAACACTGAATGAAATTGCAGAGGAGGTGAACATCTCTGACCTCATAATCCATTTCTTCAAGACCCCATATCTTCCAATTGAATAGTGTAACCAATGTATGAGACATCCTTGTAGGTCCCCATGGATCCTAACAAGCCCCACAAAGAGAAGGAAAAAGGAGGCAGCTTCTTTTCATTTGGGAAGGGCCATTGACAGGCTGTTCTGCTGAATTTGTGTCACAACTGGAGTTGTACAATTGCCACTGTTCGGATAGATTTACGTTTCTTCGATAACAATTTTCCTTTGTGAAGATGTCGGCTTTCCATGGTCTATGCAATTGTATAGTGTGGTTGCTTGACTAACATATCATTTGAAATCTAGAGTTCATCAGGATGCACAAGCTGCAATGCCCTAGAACATATATTTTTGTGATATGTTAACAAAACAAAGCAGATGCAGTTACAATTTACAAAGCACTCATATCTAATAAAGCTTGTCGTATTATTACTAATTGGCGGCTCCGTTGAAGCCTCCACGTGAAACCCAGACACTCTAAAAAAATAAAGAAATCTTAAAAAGTCTCTCAAAATTAGAAACATCCGGCCATCAATCTGACATGTCTAATCAATAATAGTCATTGTATCTGTTATCTTCCCTAATAAATTACCCACCTCTTTCATTATAAGAATAGATTAAAATAACCCCCTTAAACATGTATCTATATTACCCACTTTTGCCATTATAAAAAAAAATCTAAAGCAACTCCTAATCTTCATGTAAATTACCCACATATGCTATTAAAAAAAATAATGCAAATAACCCTCTAAATTTGCATGCAAATTATCACATTAAGTTGTTATTAAAAGTTAAAGAAACCTCATCTAAATTATATAATTGTAATAAAATATTATAGTGCATCAATATAAAATTCTAAATTACTATTTCTATCATTATTAATATATTATTTATGTTATTATTTATATAAAAATACTATCCCATGATATCCATCATGTATTCATGTAATGGAAGAGATAAATATCAATTTACAAACAAATAGTTTAATTATATATATCAAACAAACATGGAGGTGTGATGCAAAATGAAACAACTATATAATGATATATATGTATTTTAGAATATTTAAAAGATAAAGAAGATGTGAGGTAGCTAATTATAATTATTAACTATAAGCTTTATGTTTATATTAATTTTAATTATCTCGTGTTAGAGCACGCGTTGATTGGCTAGTCTACAAAATCATTATAAAATCAGGGGGGAAAATAGTTAGAGTTCCACGGATTGGCACAAGATACAAGGCCCCAGAACGTTCAGTTTAACTGCGGGCGGAATTTTGCCCTTGATGATGCTTCCAAAGCCACAAGCGCTGCCTGGGATCCCCTGATCATGTCCTCCTCCATTGTAAGGCATTTGCCAAGTTTGTTGGTGGAGCACTTAGAGCAACTCCAACAGCTTCTGTAAAAGAAACTAAATAGCTAAAAATAATCAAATAAGAGTAAAAACTGGATCCAAGAGATTCTTCATTTGCCCATCTTCTCTATCTAAATAGGCATCCTGTGCCTCCCGTGATGCATTTTTGGCTCCCCACATCCCTTCTCTATCTCATCCGGGCCCACCCTCTCTCTCCTTCCTCCCAACGCGCCGACCCCGCCATGCCTGTCGCCGGCCTTGCCGTGCCCCGGCATCCCCACCACCAGCCCAACCTGGTACCCCGACCGCGCGCCGCTACGCTCCGCCATGCGCGCCGCCGCGCCCTGCCGTGCTCCGCCATGCGCGCCGCCGCGCCCCTCGCCATGCGCGCCGCCGGCCCGAGCTCGCACTTCGGTCGGTGCACCCGCCATGCCCGACGCCGGCCCGAGCTCGCACAGTCGCACCCCGGTCGCCGCACCCGCCATTCACGCCGCCGACCAGCTCCCTGTCGCCGGCCATGGCCGCCCCCGTTCCCTCTCGATGCCCCGTCCTTCCCGCTGGGGCCTGCCCCGCCCGCCGCCATCCGCCGACTCGCCCCCGCCGGCGACCTCACCCACTGCGCTCCACTGCTCGCGGACCCCGAGCTCCGCCGGCCCCGCCTCCTCCATCCGCCTCGCCCCCGTCTGGCGGCGGTGCTGCGCACGTGCAGCGGAGCTCGCGCCCGTGGCGGCGAGGTCGCGCCCGCCGGCGGGCTGCAGCAGGTGCCGGCCGTGAGCTCCATATCCTCTTCCATTTACAGCGCAGGTGATGTGGTCCGCTCCCCCCTGCGTCATCCCGACCACCCTCGCCGTCACCGCTCCCGCCGTCCCGTCGTCGTCCCCATCGTCGCAGCTCCCGCTATCTCGCCATGCCTCTAGATCTGGCGTCTCACGGCGGCCTTGAGCATCTCGGCGCCGTCGGCGGGGAGCTCGTCCGTGCTAGCCACCGCAGGGAGTCCTGGGCAATGGGGCAAGTGGAGTGGCACAATCGCCACCGCGGCCGCCGCTGACAGCGTGTTGACAACCAAAATTGGCATTCGACAATACCGACCGGTCTGACCGGTACGCCCTAGCGGTCTGATCGGTCTGACGCTGTAGTCCGTCCGGTAGCAGCCGATCGGTCTGACCGGTAGGGTCGACCGGTCCAAGTGGAATCCGAGTACAACCAGGGATTTTAATAGATTTAGATCTTGTAATAGGATTTTTGCGGGATAAGTCCACCCCACCCTATAAATATAAAGTGTCACAGCCGATTAGGTATCCAATCGATCAAATCAATACAACTTTTATCTTTTTACTTTTCTCTTGCCCTAGCTTTTCCAATCTACTATTTGCTGTTCCTCTGTCGTCTCTACGTCGATTGAGGGCGTTCTAGGTGGCCTGCCGACCCTAGAACAACCCTACGTGCGCCTGCCCCGACGGGTCTTCCCGGGCTAACGTTCGTAGGCTTCGTCACCGATCTGCCGGCGGCGACCGGTCTGACCGCTCCAAGGGACCGGTCTGACCGGTCTACGCAGGAGGCGCTGCAGCGAGCTGCCTCTTCGCGCCGCACGTTTGAGTGCGTTCGTGTGTTGATCCCGAAAGGCGTCAACATACTTTTTGGTGACTCCGCTGGGGAAAAGAATCAATCGGCTGCCATGGCCGGTAAAATTCCTAAACCTAGTGATGTTGATGCCGCCAACATCCAAAGGCCGACTGTTCAGCAACTTTCAGCCGAACAACAGAAGGCTCTTGATGACATCCAGAAGAAGATCAGAGAGGAGAAGGAGAAGGAGCTCCAGAAGCTGGAGGAAAAAGCCATGAAGCAGTACATCTCACACTTCTCAATCGACCGACAAGGGAAGGTCACGACGGATGTCGGCTTCGATGCTTCAGTCTGATGTAAAATTCGATGAGAGCGAACAGCCCGTTCTTAATTCTGAAATAGCTAATGCTATAGATGATGCTGTTTCTTCTCATGTGAATAATAAGTTGGAATTTATTGGTCAAAATATACATGATATGTTTGATGATCGCTTTAGCCGAATTGAAATACATCTTGGTATGAAGTCTGTCGGTAATAATGCATCTACATCTAATACCGATAAGGCAATTCGTGGTTCGGCAATTCCAACTAATAATGCTATTGTGACTAATTCGGCTAATCAGCAAAGCCGAATTAATTATAATGCATCACCTCATGCCAATGTGCCATATGGGCCAGCAAGTTCGTTGCGACATTCCTCACCGCCGAACTTTGCTCAACTTGGTAGTACACCGATCACAAATCGGCTTAACGCCGATAATGTTGCATCAGGTAGTATCAAAGAGGAGGTGATTAAGATATTTCGGCAAACTTTTGGTATAGAGCCTAAAGCCAAATGCCGATCTTATCAAAGGCCATACCCTGAGAATTATGATTATGTTGCATATCCTCAAGGGTTTAAAATTCTTGAATTTGTTAAATTCACTGGTGATGATAGTAGAACTACATTGGAACATATAGGTCAATTTATTATACAATGTGGTGAAGCTAGCACTAATGATATTTACAAATTGAGGTTATTTCCTTTATCTCTATCGGGTGCTGCATTTACATGGTTTATTTCATTGCCACCCAATTAAGTTTTCACTTTTGCTGATTTAGAACAAAAGTTTCATGATTATTTCTTTAGTGGTGAAACTGAATTGAAATTGTCACATCTCACATCGGTTAAGCAAAAGATACATGAAGGTGTTTCTGAGTATATTAGAAGATTTAGCGATACTAGAAACCGATGTTATAGTTTGACAATTTCTGATAGAGATTTAGCTGATCTAGCTTTTGCTGATTTACTTGATTTTCATAAAGCAAAGCTAGAGGGGCAATAATTTCTAGATGTTAGTCAAGTCTTACAAAAGGCTCTGGCTAATGAAAGCCGAGCTAAAGAAGATAGAGATTCTCAAAAGTCCAATGAAAAATCTAATCGTCCTGTTTATGTGCTCGGGTGTGATTCCAATTGTTCGGACGATGAAGATAAAGATGTTTATACCGCTGAATTTGTTTGGCCCTCTAATGATAAACCTTGCGCTTGCGGTTCTCTTAAGCCGATTCCTAAAGATCGGCAAGAAAGATTTACTTTTGATGTATCCAAATGTGAGAGGATATTTGATGAATTAAATAAGAATAGTTACATCAAGATGTCGCATGTCATACCGCCGCTTGAAGAATTAAAGCGGCGAGCTTATTGCAAATTTCATAATACTTTCTCTCATGCGACTAATGATTGTAATGTGCTTCGGAGACAGATTCAATCGGCTCTTAATGAAGGCCAAATAATTGTTCCACAAATGAAGGTGGATCAGAATCATTTCCCTGCACATACACATGTGCTTGAATTGAGTAATCCTAAAGTGTTAATTCGGCCAAATCAAGCCGAATCAACAAAAGAAAAAAATATAATCATTAGTGCAGAAAGGTCTGAGCCTTCGAAATCTCATCAGGAAGCTCCAGCAAAGAAGGTCCCTGAAGATTCATTGAAGAATTCAACGCTCGGGGGGCAAGAACAGAAGAAGGGCGTCAGGTCTGCTCAGACCGGTCTGACCGGTCTGGAGACTGGTCTGACCGGTCGATCTGGAATTTCTGGAAAGAATTCCAGAAACAAGAAAGAAAAAGAAAGGCCGAGTTTTAAAGAAATCTTGGCCAAATATGAGAAGAAAGGAGTCGTCCAGAGGCAGAGGGAACGGCCGGACAAAGTCAAGGATACAAATCCGTCATCGTCTCAAGAGCAATCGAGTTTGAGCCAAGGTAATTCATTTAATGGACCGATTTCTCCATGGTATTGCTGGTATCCTTGTTATATGCCTTTGGATTATAGTAGGATGCACATGCAGTCATATTATATTCATTATCTTCCTATATATCCAAGCTTTGCTTCACAAAGACCGATTAGCGATAATCTGATCAAAAAGAACATTGATTGCAGCAAGGAGTGTGAGAAGAATATAAAACAAGATTCAAAATATCTACAGCCAAAGTGGTGTCCTTCAGGTTTGTCTCACACCCAAAAGAGGAGGCTGCAAAAGATGCGCAAGAAAGAGTCCATGGAACAGCAAGCAGAGGTTATACCAACAAGGTCGGCAACCATGAAGCAGGTATGGAAGCCCAAGCAAATTGTTTCATCATCAACTTGAGGAAGAAGCAAGATACGACCGATAAATCGTTATCGCCCTTAGACAATTTTGGTTCAGAAGAGTGTTCTTTGGCACGCAAGCTTTGCCAAAGAACAGGGGGCATATGTTGACAACCAAAATTGGCATTCGACAATACCGACCGGTCTGACCGGTACGCCCTAGCGGTCTGACCGGTCAGACGCTGTAGTCCGTCCGGTAGCAGCCGACCGGTCTGACCGGTAGGGTCGATCGGTCTGACCGGTCCAAGTGGAATCCGAGTACAACTAGGGATTTTAATAGATTTAGATCTTGTAATAGGATTTCTTGCGGGATAAGTCCACCCCACCCTATAAATATAAAGGGTCACGGCCGATTAGGTATCCAATCGATCAAATCAATACAACTTTTATTTTTTTAATTTTCTCTTGCCCTAGCTTTTCCATTCTACTATTTGATGTTCCTCCGTCGTCTCTACGTCGATTGAGGGCGTTCTAGGTGGTCTGCCGACCCTAGAACAACCCTACGTGTGCCTGCCCCGACGGGTCTTCCCGGGCTAACATTCGTAGGCTTCGTCACTGATCTACCGGCGGCGACCGGTCTGACCGTTCCAAGGGACTGATCTGACCGGTCTACGCAGGAGGCGCTGCAGCGAGCTGCCTCTTCGCGCCGCACGTTTGAGTGCGTTCGTGTGTTGATCCCGAAAAGCGTCAACACAGCGCCAGCATGGTCTCGACGGCAAGCTCTCGCGGCGGGCTTACGCAGCAGGCAACGGTGGCCACCGGTGACTGGAGGTGGCGGAGGTGACCGGAGTAGTCATGGCGGGCAGCAGCCAACGGTGGCCACGGGTGAAGATAAGGTTGTTGGCGGAGAAAAAATATACCTATGCTGTTGGATTACACCTATGTTTTCGAGCTCTATATTCTTTTTACAGATTGCCAAAATTTCAAATATAGCTAAGAATATACACAAGCTCTTGGAGTTGCTCTTAGGGCATCTCCAGCAATAGCTCCTAAATCAGACCATCTAAATGTTAAATGGGACCTACCTCTATTTTTTAGAGGCTTCTAAATTTGTTTCAACTCCAACAATAGCCTTCAATTGCAATATATAATAGAGGGCTCCCTAGAGACCCCCTAGAAATGGAGGGTGGAAGAGGGATTTTGGAGGCCTCCCCAAAATAGAGGGTGAAGTAGAGGGTCTGTTGGAGTGTATTTTTTGACTTAGCCCTCTAAACTTGGGATAGGGAGCTGTTTAGAGGGTCTGTTGGAGTTGCTCTAAGAGCATCTCCAGCAATTCTCCAATAATCATTTTCTAATAACTGGTATTAGAAGATGTTCGGATAGCAACTTTAGGATTATTGGGAAAGTTGTTTTTGCAGTCTCCCAATAATCTCATTCCAATCCAATTATCTTATTAGGAGAGTCGCAACTCCCCCTTTATTTAGGGAGAGTTGAGGTGAATTATTGGGTTGTTCCAATAATTATTGAGAAAAATGAAAGATTTAGGGAGACTGCTGGAATACTATTTTCTTATCAACCCTTCCAATATGATAGTTGAATTGGAGAACTGATGGAGATGCTCTTAGAAAAACCCAAGTTGGTGTTGAATGTAAGGCAATCAAGTGTAGGCATTCTCAAGAACGCAACCTGCTATCTCAACCAAGCTCTTTGCAGAGCTGAAGCCCATCATACCTGCTACATCCGTGGCATTCTTTTTTTGTTGTTGAAAAACTCAAATGATAGCTGGAAACTTGCATTTTATTGTTTTGTAGCTGGAAAATTGTCACTCTTTCTGCTAACAGGAGAAGGGAACACCGAACACCCATCAGGCCAGTACGTAGCGTGCCTTACCCAGGGGCGGAGCTAGGTAGACTCCGGGGGGTGCCCGGGCACCCACGCCGAAACAAAAACTCAATACTAATCATCAAATTTCTACTTATAAATTAGAGAGCTAGCAGCAAAACCATAGATAGGGCACCCCCTCGATTCAGTTCTAGCTTCGCCCCTGCCCTTACCTGACGTCGAGGTAGCAGTGGCCGGGCTTCTGAAGCTCGTATGCGATGTGCACCGGCACTGACCGAGGTAGAGCCGTAGAGGTACCTCCTCATCCGCTTGCAACGCCCCGTCAGTGCCGGTGCCGGTGCACCTGGAGTGGGGAAAAATGTTTAGGGCCGTTTGCACAACACATGGGTATTTTGCTACCCAACCATAAAGACTCTCTCCCTGTAAACGTCGTGCTCCCCCAAAATTTCCAAATCTCTACGCCTAGCACTAGTCCGTCGAAGAATCTCGATATCGCAGAACATAAGGCTGTGAGTCTCGTAGGAGACAGACTAGCATAGGGAAGATGGTCAGTTGGTCACCAGGGTTGCAAAGAAAAATTCAGATAGATGTGACGTGGATGAGAAATACGCAGGCATCGCATAGCGTTCCCCTATCAAAAAATGAAGAAGCTGTCATGCAGCGAGTGATGATTCCTCAAGAAATAGAAATCTAAAAAAAGATTCCTCAAGAAAGAGGGTCTGCCAAAATACATAATATCCACAGACATGGATATGTACAAAAGAGTCCGCTAAAAGATGACGGAAAAGGTGAAAATGCAACATCCAACGGAGTACCTAATCTTTTTCTTTTTCTTTTTTGAAAGAACTGGACATTAAAGTCCAGCATTCGTTAATAAGAAGAAGAAGAAGCAGAGTTTACATAGGCGCCAGAGGCGCCATGATCAACTTCCGGCTCAGTCAGAGTGCTGAGCCAGTCCAAGGGAGTACATAATCCCTAATCTGTTCTGATAAATTTATTCAGCGTATTATTTTACAGTCCTTGAATTAAGCAGCCTTGACAGGATGCTGGACTTCAGGAATACAGCTGCAGGAGAGCTCACTGGGCGATAAGCAATCCATTATCCCTCCACGAAGAAAATCCACCAGCAATGTCGGTCGTGGGAGTGAAACCCTGAAAATGGTTGGATGGGGGGGAAATCAGCACAAATTACAGACATCCAAGAGCCGGTTGTTGGGGGTAGAATACAGATAGATGATGGGGTGTTCATGCTTACAGCAGAGCAGAGTTCAGTTGCTGCCACCGAGAGACCTGCCACTTTGGCATCCCTGTAAATAAGTAGTTTCAGAAATATATCGATAACACAACTGAAAAGGATATGAAATGAATTATTTGACATCATGATGCGGTCAATAAACGTACAACGATGATCTCATCGTTGCCAAAGATCCTCAACACTTTCCCAAGAAACTGGGTGTTTTTCGTCATTCCTTCGAGTGGAGGAAGAAAAAAAAATCAGATGTCAATCATAAAATGATCACAGTGGGCAGAAAGTTAAGACTAATCAACTGAGACCGTCATTGTGCTCATCTGTTCATCTTATCTTAGGAAAGAAATGACACAATAGGAATTCTCACACAGCAGAAAGGGCAACTTGATGTGTAATAAGGAGGCAGTAATTGTAAATCTGTATCACATGATGACTCCGTTTCTGAAATGAACTCGATGTAGCTGGCAACCATTGCACGAGCACGACTACACTAGGCTATCTTTGTTTGGTTAAATAAGATATCTTCATTCACAAAGTGAACCAAAAAAATTCAGCCTAGTTCAGTGTCTCTCTGAACCCTGATGCGTTTATATAGGATTATTAAGAACAAGTGAACAACACAGAATTAGTCGAGCTCTAGACTGATGGACCGAGATAATCCCACGGAAAGAGTAACTGAAGCGTGAGCTCTTCAACGCTGCATCGCAAATTTCGCAAGCCCCTGGTGAAATGGGCAACGCAGACTCCCCCAAGCAGCTTCTGTACTGATGAAACTGAACACTTGGAAGCGAATCAGCAGCAGCGGTGGAAGGAGAGGGAGGTCCGGAGGTGGCGGGCTGACCAGATCGTCGCTGTCGCCCTCACATGCGGTGACCGAGAGCCGCGGATCGCATCCCAAGTGAGTTTCTCCGTCCTGCGGTGAAGACGAGACACCAGCGCCGAGAGGCCGGCGGCGATCTTGCGGGTCGTCCGCCACACGTAGCTTCTCGGGCGAAGGTGACCTTGCCCCTCCTGCTGACGTCCATCGAAGAACCCAGTGAGCACTGGGAGCACCTGAGCGCTGGAACTGGAAGGATTGTCCGCCGGGGAAGCCTCCCATGTGCAATGCGAGGTGAAAAGGGCATTTCTTCCGAACGGCTTAGTTAGTTTGATGTGTTTTTTTTTCTTGCAAAAGAGATGAAGTATGCTGAACTTGTTTTAGTGCTGTGATTCTGTAACACAATACTGCTCAGCTCCGGTATGGCCATTTACATTTATGTGAAATGCATCATCGAAAGGAGTACACAAACCCCCAATCTGTTCTGCTACTACTCTGTTTAGCAGGCTCCATTTATTCAGTGCTGTTATTTTCTAAGCCGAGAAGAACAATATGTGCAATCCTTGAGCTAGGCCGCCTTGACAGGAAACTGGGCTTCAGTAAGATATAATTGCTGGCAAGCTCAGATCACTGGGTGGTAGGCAATCCATTATCCCTCCATGAAGAAAATCCGCCAGCGATGTCGGTCACAGCAGTGAAACCCTGAAAATGGTTGCACGGGGAAAATCAGCACAAATCACAGAAATCCAAGAGCCGGTTGCTGGGGGTACAGTACAGTACAGATAGATGATGGGGGTGATCATGCTTACAGCAGAGCAGAGCTCAGTTGCTGCCATGAGAGACCTCTTGCCACTTTGGCATCCCTGAAATAAGATTTCAGAAATGATATAGATAAAAACAACTGAAAAAAGAAGATGAAATTATTTATTTGACACCATGATGCCATTCATTGGACGTACAACGATGATCTCATCATCCTTGCCAAAGATCCTCGATACTTGCTCAAGAAAGTGGGTGTTTTTCGTCATCCCTTCGATTGCAACAACAGAAAATATCAGATGTGAATGACAGTTTAATCACAATGCAGACAGTTAACACTAGTCAGCTGAAACCGTCAGCGCGCTCATTGGTTCATCTTAGGAAAGAAATGATGATAGGAAGAGTCACACAGCAGAAAGGGCAACACGATCAGACTGCACAAAGTTACCAGTAGCAGTAAGAATCGCACCATGCCTACAGCCTACCTAGCTTTGAGAATGAATGCCGACAGATCATAGAGACGACGATCACTGTCAGAAAGTTCAACTAAAACAGGCAGCACAAGGCAAGACAAACACAACGGGAGAGTTGAGTTGGCGGGAGCTTGCATAGTGTTGGTTGTTACCTGAGCCGGTCTTGTTCATGTAGGGGATATTTACAGCTCCTTGGGGATGCCCAGCGCTGAACTCGGCCTCGGTTCTACACAAAGCGGCAAATTAAACCAACTATGAATGTTCTTTTGAATCCTGAATGTTTAAAGGGGATTATAAGAACAAGTGAAACGAGCTCTGAAATGCAGAAGCGAGAGAATCTCACGAAAGTCATGTTCGGTTGCAAGAGAAAATTGAAGAGGATTAGAGGAGGTTAGGAGGGATCAAATCCCCTAGCTTGTGGAGGGAAAGGGAATTAACCGAACACTACCGAGCCGTGAGCTGTCCAATGCTGCATCGCAAATTTCACAAGCCCGCCCGTGGTGAAATGGCAACGCCTGCAGCCCGTTCATGATCCAACGCTACTGAAAGTCTGAACTGAGCATTCGGAAGAAGCAAATCGGAAGCACAAGCACCGACGGACGGAGGGGGAGGAGACGAATGGAGGAGGTGTGGTGTCATGGT
Source organism: Panicum virgatum (assembly GCF_016808335.1). Taxonomy (NCBI): domain Eukaryota; kingdom Viridiplantae; phylum Streptophyta; class Magnoliopsida; order Poales; family Poaceae; genus Panicum; species Panicum virgatum. The sequence goes on from NC_053145.1 coordinate 7,678,164, forward strand.
GTGGTTGGGAAATCAAACGGACCGGTGGCATGCCATCAACAGAAGCAGAGAGTGTGTGTGGTTGTACCTGACGTCGAGGTACCGGTGGCCAGCCTGGTGGAGCTCGTAGGCGACGCGCACGGGCACGGAGCGCGGCACCGCCGCCGCCTCCACCTCGGGGCGCAGCGCCTCGTCGCCCCCAGACCTGGGTCCATCGGAGGAGAAGCTGAGAGCGTGCGTTGGCGAGGAAGGGCATGCTGCATCGATCAGCTGGCCGGGCAGGAAGGGGGGAGAAGAGCAGCAGCGGTGAGTAGGAACCTGACGCCGACGGCGCGGAGCGAGCTCCTCCTGGCGGCCACGGAGCGAGGCGGAGCTGCAGCCCGTGCGGCGGCGCCACTACGCCGGAGGCTGCACCTGGTGGTAGGGGCCGGGGGGGCACGGGCAAGGAGGAGCGCGCCCGGGAGGGAGGTCGCCATTGCTCTACCTGTGTCGTCGATCGAGTGCTTGCTTTCTTCTCCGCCTCTTGCTCAGCGACGCGAGGTGGGGAGTGCCGTGCCTTTTTTTATTTATAATTACGCTGTGTGTGGAGCAATGAGCTAGCAGAGGAGTAGCACTGTGATGCGCTAGCTGTTGGATGCCGGACGGACAGCAGCACAGTACAGCCACTAGGGGTGTGTTTAGATGTGCGAAAATCTAATAAAAAAATCATATCGGATACTGTAGCATACGGTAGTACTTTTTATTTATTTGTGGTAAATATTGTTCTATTATAGACTAACTAGGCTCAAAAGATTCGTCTCACAACGTACATCAAAACTATGCAATTAATTTTTTTATTTACCTACATTTAATACTCCATACATATGCATGAGTCATTTGCTATATTTAATATTTCGATGTGATGGAAAATTTGGAGGAGTTTGTGGGAAGTGAACACATCCTAACTAATTAAAGCTGGTGACCGTTGGCGGTGTGATCTGATGGGCATGGGGATCCGTGTGAACGAGCTGAGAACGAGCATTTTTTTTAAATTAAGGAAATTAGAAGAATATCTACGATCAAGAGAAGGATTATATCATATAGATATAGGAGTAGCATCGAGAACGACCCTCGGCCGCTTTATAAATTAGTCGTACTGACTTTTCTAGATGCACAACTTTTTATATACATGTAGATATATACATGATAAAACCAATTTTTATAAAAAATTAAAATGATTAATAATTTAGAATGGGAGAGTACTAGCTAAGGAGCTCCAGTCACGTGTTTGTAGCTGTCCTATATATCTATCTCATGCTAAACATAGTTGTATGGTTATTGGTTGGAGATTTGAAAGGTTTCAACTGCTAACCCCTTGGACCAATCACCTGCCGTCGGTACTGACCAAGGAGGACTGGAGGAGGGTGTCAAGTTCATCAATTCGTTCTTGGCGGAATCATCTACTGGTTCGTCACGTCTTCCCCAACATCATCGGTTCATGCTGCGATTCTACGGGCATTGCAAATTCCCATGTACGCCTTGGCCTGCCTGGTGAAGGGTGGATGATGGGTTGCAGGGATGCAGGGGATGAGGACTCCTAGGCCCTGTTTAGTTCAACGTAAAATTTTTTGCGAAGGAATCTTTTCAATTTGAAGTACTAAATGAAGTCTATTTACAAAACTTTTTGCACAAATGTGTTGTAAATCACGAGACGAATCTAATGATGCTAATTAATTCATGATTAAGCAATAATTAGTGGATGGTACTGTAGCATCACTGTTGCAAATCATAAATTAAGTAGGTTAATTAGCTTCGTCTCGTGATTTACAGCCCATCCATATAAAAAATTTTGTAAATAAACTTTATTTAGTACTTCAAATTAGTAAAATTCTTTCGCAAAATTTTACATTTACGGTTTTTTTTTATGGGGTGGGAACCTGACTCTGCATCGCGTGGGAAGCGGATAACGCGCCGCAGCTGCCTGAGCTGATGATGAAGCGACAGCACAGCAAAACAACAACAGTCTGAATGGAAGAGAGAGAGAGGATTGAGTTTGATTGGTCTTGTACTCTTGTTTCTTCTTCCCTCTCCGCGCGGCCGGGCGGATAAGGAGGACAAGATATCTATACGATGATCACGCCACGTATGCACTCGCTCCCTAGTCTTCTCTATAGTTGGGCTGATAGGATGGGCTAAATGGACGGCCCGAAGCACGGCCCGGAAAAGCATGTACAGCCCGAGTACAGTCTGGTACGATTGTAATAGTGCCAGGACTGGACCGGCACGAGGGGTGCTTGGGCTGCTATCTTTGCCCGTAGTGATTCGTGAAGATAACAAGTTCCTACCTTAAAGTGTGTAGGTACGTTCATGTCATAGTAAACGAAGAGACGCGATGGTTTCACATTATCTTGCACAATGTATTACTAGCCCTTTGAATTTGTACTTGCAAAGTTACTAAAAAAAAGTTAGAATGGATCTGTGATGTATAACATGTATATTTGTACTCCAGCAAATGAATACTGATATATCAGTAAAAACTGTGTTTATGTGTGACGTATGTAATAAGCTCTATTTGGTGTCCCTTTTATTTTTTTTATTTTTAAATTTATCATGAGACGTGTTTTCTACAATCACGTCTCTGATGGGCATATCAGAGACGTGTTTTCCACAGCCACGTCTATGATGGTACCATCACAGACGCGTCTCAATGTAGCAGGGTCTTTGAAGCTGAACATCACAGATGTGTTTTCTATTTCCGCGTCTCCGATGTGGACATGCGGTGTAAGTGATGCGTTTTTTCCGCGCCACTATAACTGTCTAGACGTGTATCTATTGAGGTGTTTTCACATACTTCCTCCGTACTCGAAAAGAAAGTCGTTTTGGATAAAGTTTAGATCAAACATTGGGAACACAAATCATGAATAATTTTTAAGTTGTTGACTTTCAAAATATAAAAATTATATAAATAGATTTATCTTGAAAAAATACTTTCATAAAAATATAATTATATCACTTTGCGATAAATATTTTTATAAAAACAAGAAGTGAAAGTCAAGCTTTGAAGACCGTGTCACTGTTCAAAATGATTTTTTTTTCAAATATGGAGGGAGTAGTGACAAAATTTTGAATTAAATAGGGTTGGAGGTGCATTTAAGAGTTTTTTTTAGCCGATCTCAAGAGCTTTATTAAATCACAACAGGATTACAATCAGTCCCGAATGCCTCCAACAGACACACCGGGAAGTTTCCTATCCCCTCTAGATCAGGTTCTAGCACCGATGGCAGACTTGCACAAACATGTGCTGCCCGGTTGCCTTCCCTATTTACAAAAGAAAATTCTAAGGAAACACAAGACCTGCTGAGCTCTTGGATCTCTTGCCATAGTCCATAGACCGCGCTACGATCACCATTGCCCTTCTTAGCATGTTAAACAAAGGCAGGTTGTCACATTCCAGAATGACTCTAACCAGACTTTGTTGAGCCGCCAGATTGAGTCTATCCCTTGCTGCCAAGAACTCTCTCGTTAACATATCATCTAAGAGTTGCTAATTTGCACCCTGCATAGAACTGCGGTTTTTTTCTCTCCGTGGTGATCGGTATCTCATTTGCCGTTCACCCCTGTAGGAGGTTCTCCTTTTTTTTTGTCTCAGTCCAAGGATCGAATCAGATTCTCAAATTTTGCAGGCTGATGAATATCTCCATGATCGAATCAGACTTTGCAGGCTGATAGAATCAGATTCTCGCCTCCCTCCCTGCAATAGCCGACACCCGACAGGGTGAAGTCCTCGAGGGTCCCGCAGCCGCAGGTGAAGACGGTCGGCGAGGCGGCCGCGCACGCGGAGGCCGTGGCGGTGCCACCTGCGCGTCGACGTGGCCACCGTCCCCGTATGGCACTCGTCATCCCAGTTCCAGTGAACCGACACCGCACAGGAGGAAGTAATCATCATCAAACCACCAAACGAGTTCACTAGTCACAACTTCAAACACGCCACCACGCACAACAGGCATCAAAATATATTCTCGCTTTTCCAAGAAAGGACTGTCGGCTCGTGCATGCCAAAACCCAAATACCTGGAAGGTTAAAAAAAAAGAATTGGCATGCGTCATCATGTATCAAATATTAATCGTGTCCTGATCTCGTCTGCCTGGTTGTGCCGCAGAGATTAGCTATCTGGATGTCCTCGAGCGACGGAGGATACAAAATTCTGCCGTCTGAGAGCCTCTTGCTCTTTGTTATTGGACCGCCAAAAGAAAAAAAAACACTACTGTAACTTATTAACAGGAAAGATGACATGGTGTGTAAAAAAGAAGCCATTGTTTAGCTTCAAGCAGCCTTGTTCTTGCAGTAGTTTTCCAGCCACTCCATGGTGACACTCTTCGGCCTCTCCAGTGGTAGGCCAAGGGCACGGTCCCATATGAGCTGTCAAATATAATTCAACAGAATTAGCAGATAGAAGAACCAGAATAAGAATCTAGGAGTGGAAGGTACAAAGGCAGACCTGAGATCCTATCCCCATGCTCCTTGAGACACCAAACAAGACTGTGTAATATCTGCGCAGTTAAAACAAGGTGCTCTGGGCATGAGTACTACTCATTCAGAACTAGAATTGCTATGCCATAAGTCAGGATTAAATTGATATCTAAATGCCAAGGGAAGACATACCGTGCTTCAGATAGTCCAAAGTGGTTAAGCAAAACTCCACTGTGAGCATCAACATTCGGCCATGGGTTCTTTACCTGAGAATAAATGGACAAAGAATGGTGTTCATGATGAGTACATTGAAAAAGGAGTGGAGATCATGTAAATCTGGTACTACATTACCTTGCCAAGCTCAGTGAGGATCGGAGGCACGACTTCATACAACTTGGATACCTGTAACAGAACATCACATTTTATATTTTTGAACCCAAGAAAGTAAATGCAATTAGATAAAGGGTCCAGACTGACCAACTGGAAAAGTGGATCCTCAGGCAAATGCTTCAGGGCGAACACCCTTTGACATGAATACCGCGGGTCTGTCTTACGCAGAACACCATGACCAAAGCCAGGAACAACCTACAACACAATGTAACCAAACTATTAGGAATTTGATTTCTACAACTCAATAAACAACAGTTCACATAGCATTTGCATAAACAGTCCAAGTCAGCTCTATTAGACCTATGGCACAGCATTTCAAATCTCATCACATTTAGTCAACCTGTGTTTGAGCATAACTTAAACACCTTATGAATTAATATAACACTAAGATACGCTACCTTTCCACTCTTCAGTGTCTTCCAGACATAGTCTTTGAGTTGATCTGTTGTAACGCCACTCCCAGTTTCCTCAATTACAGATTTGATCCATAGAAGCACTTCCTGCAATAAATTGTAAGTATATACACATCATAAAATCAAGTACATCAAATAAGAGTGGCAGGAACACATGTTTCTTCTTTTAGAGGAGGTGCATTACAGATCAAGTGAAATACTGAAAACAATCTATGTCAGGGGGGAGGTTATTTATTGAGAGAAATCTTTTTGGCAATCACAAGTAAAAGAAAGCACAAGGAGAGATAATCAGATAATATTGCAGAGTAGATTCGGTGTATCAAACTGTGCATACCTGATTAGCCAGACCATGGAGTGGCCCAGCTAGACCATTCAGAGCCGCTGCAAAAGAAAGATAGGGATCGGATAGTGCACTTCCAACCTGAAATTAGATGAATGACATTGAGCAGAGGATGAGAAGTGCACAACCCATTGCCATGGAGTAAATAGTAAATTCCAAAAAAGACAGTAGCTAGTGAGCTGTAAGCAATTACAGGATCAAAGTGACCAGTGCCTAACAGCAACAATTCTCTCCACATGTACATATCCTGAGCCTCTAATCCAAGCTAGACTATTGCAACTTCTACAAAGATCCCCAAGAGATTCATCACTCTTCTAAGATGACACTTTATGATATTCCATCAAGAATAACTCATTGATACACATGGAGCTTTCTCCGTTTACAAATACCCACACGGGGGAGATGGATACCGATGGTGTAACAACAGACCTCGACTACTATTAGAACCGCAATTGCATACTCACTACTATGGATTGCAAAGGAGACAGAGCAGAGACTAGACTTTTTGAGTCCTGACGGATCATGATTAAATTAAAAAAGGATCAGCTAAAACAAACCCTTTTATCCTGTTCCTAATTCCTATTAAAAGGTATTATCCTGCACTTTTTAAAGAGGCATTCCCAGATTAATAATTCAGTTTGGTCTAACATTCATTGCACCAAACCAGAAGCAAAGTGCCATGATGGTACCAAATATGGCACCACACAGTGACCAGTTTTCATCATATTTGCATGTTAAGAAATCACGAGAACCAGAAAACAAAAATTACCAGATGACCAGTATGTGCACTGACATTCCCACCTTCATGATCACTACAAGAACCCAAGTCACAGTATGAGTCGAAAATTAAAACAAGTTCTTCAGCACTGGAACATAAATATATACAAGGATGGATGAAAAATTACGTGTGAATTGTTATATAGAGGCGCATCAACTCCAACATTTTGGGATCGTCAAAACCAAGCATGTGTGAAAAATTCGCAGCGTAATCCAGAGAATTATCAGCTTCTATTGATTTCCCGTCCTTGAAAATCCTTCGAAGTACAAGTGAAACAAAATGATTAGTACAAATTCTAAATTTCCTCAGAACTCTAACTTCACAAAATAATCAATCACTGATGTCATCTCCAACAAGTGAATTGAAAGATGAAGCATTTGTGATCAAAAGCTACCTCCGGTAAACATAAGAAGCCACTGGTGGAAGCCGAGCAATCAAATTTAAGACATCTTCATAAGTAGGCTCCCAGAACCTATACATGTAATAATTGTAAACATCATGAAAAGCAACCTTTAACCAAATAATAACTTGGATAACATATAAATCCACCGCTTACTTTGTTTTTGACAATCCTTTGTCATATGCCTTCTGAAATTCACTCTCAACCTGAAATTGAGTAAAAATAAGAAGAGTTGCACTTTGAAGGCTTAAAGTAATTCCAAACACCAGATATGATACAATGCGAAACTAATTTAAATACTTTTAGCAGTTTTAAAATACAGCTGCAAATAAACCACAAGTAAATGTGATTTTTTTCCCACAAGACTTTCGAGGCAAGAAAGAAACAACATGCCAGAAGTGGAAGGACTAACCTGAAGAGCCATTACTCCAGTGGTAAACTGTGTCATAGGGTGTGCAGTTACAGGGAGAGCATCTATTGCCTTGTAGACATGAGCTGCAAACCATATCAATTATCAATAATCAGCTGCTAGAGAGCAAAGTGGCAAGATTGAGCACATAAAACTTCACAAGATCAGACTAACAGAAACATATGGATCTGTCTATTGAATTTTTTTTAAGAGTTCAGATCTCTCTATTAGTCTGTGGGACATTAGCATCAATCCATTCAGACAGTCTGTGGATTTAATTGGCCAAACTTCCAAGGGGGAAAACAATAGCACAAGTAGCCAGCAGTGTAATCAAAGTACCTGGGACACTTGAACGGGCCAGCAATTCCTTTGATAGGGCATCAACTTGCTCTTTGGTTGGAACCTGAAACAAAAAACCAACAGCCTTAGAACTGACAGAAATAGGGTGATGATTGGAGATAACTTAAAACATATTATATGAATAACAATACAAACCACAAAGAAAAGCAAGAAACTTGTACATTCTGAATCAATCAGCAACAAAATAGTTTCCTAGTCTTGGAGGAACACTTTTGGCACATTTCTAGACTAAAATGGACTAAGTGAATTGTAGGCAGGCATATACCTTTCCTGTCAAAAGAAGCCAAAGGAGACCCTCAGGCAAAGGCTCACCACCCTTAACTGCCGTCGGCAGCACGTTCTGGCACTCCGGAATTGAGAGACCCCTAAAACGAATGCCCTGGATAGAAAAGAGTAGTTATTATTAGCTAATGAATGATGTGTTTCTTTGCTTCACTTCGAACTTTAAATATGTTAAGCAGAAACTAGATTACATCCAAAAAGAACGATGAGGAGATATGTGTGTCCAGCCATTCAGGTATGGTAAAATTTAAATAACCCCCAACACTATCATAAAAAAAGAGAAATGCAGCCATCATGCTAAATGAAACTGCGTTAGAAAATTCTGGTAAATTCCTGCGTCATAGTAAATTTTTAGGAAATCATTCCATGTGCATCTTCTATAGATCATTGTGCAATACTTGATTCTCAAACGTTGTTCCTATTTTGACATAGAATGGACATGAACTGACAGTAAACTATACACTCTGCTAATGTAGCATCGTGAAGTGGATGAACATGAGATTACCTCCTCTGGGTCAAGTAGCGATGTTTCCCAAAGCATCCCGATCATCCCTCTCATTCCACCAAGGACCTGCACGAACATTTTTTTGGGAATTTTCAGAAGATAAGTTAGTATACGTTCTAGTTTAGCAACAGAGCTATCCATAGATATTAGATGGTGATATATCCATACCATATCCACAGTTATGTTTCCAAGCTGGACCTTTCCGTGCTCTGACTTAAGCTTCTTTAGGCGATCCTGTAAGAATACAGTAGAGTAAGTGCTGTTTTCACCTAGCATTTGACAACAGCAAGGCGAGATGAACAGGTGTTCATATTTCATAAAGACAAGTTGTCAGAGAAATCAGCTGCAAGTAGGTTCTCTTAAATTTATTCTAAATTTTATGAATACAGCTAGTTGCAAAAATAAAGCCATGCACAGATTGATTGCCTCTGACAGGAAAGGGATAGAACCGACGTGCAATAGATGCTACTTTCAGAGAAGAAATTGCTTTCATGTTCCACCATATGTTGAAAAGAAAATGTTATTGGACAGTTGGACACAGAATTAAGCAAAATCTCACAGAAGCGCATGAACTAAATAAAAGGGATTGACACTTTTGGCTAAAAGAACAGAAGATAAGGCATCAGATACCCCAGGAACTTTACAATATTTACAGACGTTTTATATTGAGTAGCAAACCTGCTGTTCAGGAATCAGTTCCTGCAACTGGGACTTGAGATCCTGCATTTGCAGAAACACAATCAGCATCATGCCCAGACCGCACAAAGTTCTGTCACAAGGCACAAAGGAGGACGAACTGTCTTACGAGATCGGAAGCGCTCTGCATCTGCAACCATCTGACACCACCCAGCGCGCTGGCCTCCTGCGCCTGACAGCAGTAAACACAGGAAACGAAAATCTCAGCACCAAGCACCCAAAAACCGGTGAATCAGCGCGCGAAATACAGAGGCGCCACAGGTAAGCGGGCTACCCACCACGCGGGATCGCAGCCTCGAGACCGCGGTGAGGCCCCGGAAGAAGGCCATGGCCGGAGCGCTCGTCTACCGCACCTGCACAGACACAGCAACGATCTCATCAGGCCACCGCAGTTGAATCGAACCGAAACCCCAACCAAAAGAAGAAAAAAAACTAGGGGAACCAAACTGGTAATTGCTCCGCCACTCCGCCACGCAGCAAACAAATCCGCAACAGAGCCGAGGGGATTGGAGACGGTAGATAGGAGAGGACTCGCAGCGGGGAGGAGTCTCGAGCTAATAAAACGAGCAAATTTGTGTAGGCTTGCTTACCAAGGAATGAAGAGATCAACACGGGGGGAGGACGGGGGCGCGTGTTCCGCGGCGAGGAAGGTGGGGAGCCGAGAAGTTGGGGGAAGGAATGGGGGTGGTCGTCGCCCGTCGGCCTCGGTTGGTGAATATATACGTGGGCTTTGTTTGGGGGAGCAATCGTTTGAGGGTTTGGTTTAGATGGATTTTTTAAAATAAAAAAGATGTTGAATTTGCATTGAATTTTTACTTTTTAGCTATCCGAGAGACCGGGACAGTGGGAAATTTCTTTGAGGCGAGCAACTTTGTTCTCTCCGTGGAAGGCTATTTTTCAACGGGTTTGAAAGGGCAAAAACAAAAGAACACAAGTTTGACTTCTATTTAAGTTTCAATGCAAAATATGATTGCCACCTCCAATGGACTCTAGGGATTTCAAGATTAATGGATGGGAATTTGAGTTTGGAACATGTGAAATGACGAATAGGTGCATAGCTACAGGGCAAATAATCTGATGCGACGCGTGCCTCTTCCATATTTGACCTTCCGAGGAAGAAAGGGACGGTTGTTTCTATGATGAGGTGTAGGATTGTGACACATATGATCCTGGGTGTTTAGAAAGGTCGATTGAATAATCTATTGGTCACTGATTCAAGTTTTGTAGCTTTATTACACTTTGCCACCTAAAAAAGTTTTGTAGCTTTATTACACTTTGCCACCTAAAAAGCAAGACGGCATCACACTTCATGGGAAAGATATTTCCTGGCAGATTAATTTGAAAAATTAGTATAAAATTTTGTATTAAAGAGAGTTGGAGAGTTAGAGGTGGGTAGCCAATTAATACCCCTATTTTTTTTACGAGTACAATGACATCTCAGCAAAAAAGAAACTTCACAATGGAACGGCCTCCTCCCCTCGGAAAAAAAACGGCGTCCAAGCTGGCACTTGGGACTTGGCAGACCTGCCGTTACGAGGCGTTTTTTTATTTTTATATTTTTCAAAATTGTTTTTTACAGAAATATATTTTTGGTTTCATTATTTTATCTGTAGTCGGGTGGTAGGGGTATAAATTTTTAAATTATGAAATCGAAAATATATTTCTATAAAAAACGATTTTGAAAAATATATATAAAAAACGCCCGTTACGAGCCTAGGAGGTCAAGTCTTGCTACCCAAGAAGAACAAGTGGGCCTTCGCGTCATTTGGGCTGAGAAGTAGAACACATACTATCTTTCTCCTTTGCAGGCTCTAGCCCACTTAAGGCGCGGCCCATCGATCGCTTCAGTGCTTTCCCTTCCTCCCCAGTCCACCACCTCGCCTGTAGCCCTACCTTTCTCCCTCCACCGCTGCCTCCCCGTCCGGTGGCCGTTGTTCAGAGGCCGAAGCCACGACCATGACCCCAGGGATACTCCCCGCGGGGAAGGGAATAGAGAGGTCGGCGGAGGTCGGCGCGGGCGCGTGGCGGAGGCGGACGCGGAGGCCCGAGCAGAGCGGCGGCGGCGGTCGGCGCGGGCGCGGGCCGGCGGCGGAGGCCCGCGCGGGTGCGGAGGCGGACGCCCGCGCAGGGCTGCGGCGGAGGGCCGCTCGGCGCGGGCGGAGGAAGGAGAGCGGCGCGCAGGAGACGGCGTGGACGACTACCCAAGCTCGTTGCTTAAGGTACTGGATGATGGAGGAGGAAGACGATGACATTCATTTCTGGTTGGATGAAGATGAAGCGGAGGCCGCGACATACAACTACCTGGTGCAAGCAGAGAGCTCTCGCATGCGTCGTCGATCTGATGCTCCACCAAAGGTTATTGGGCCGAGAGACCTTCCTTCTGGTCACAAGAGGATCAAAGCCGACTGCTCTGTTCCAAATCCTGTTTACAATGACAAGCAGTTCTGTAGAAGGTAAAGTTGGGCATATTTCGAATATCGATCACTCCATGTCTCTAGTACAGTAGTACCTCGTATAAGAAGTGTTCTTGCAGGCTTTGGATGCGCCAGCATTTATTAAGCACATTAACGAGGCTGTTAAAAATCACGGTAACTACTTAAAAAGAAGTATGATGCCACTGGTAAGGAAAGAGTATCGGCTCCTCAAAAGTGCATCGCGGCTATGCAGTGGATGCCGTTGACGAGTACTTGCGTATTGGAGAGTCAACTGCTCGAAAAGCTTTACATCATTTCTGTCGGGCTGTCATTGCTGTTTTTTTGCGAGTATTACCTACAGGCACCCAACACTACCGATGTAGCTAGGCTTCTTGAAGAGGATGAACTTGAGGGTGGCGCAATGCCGGGGCAGGAAGGAAGAGGCTAGCAGGCGGCCGCTAGATCCACCTAGAGCCGGTGGATGACGCCGAGCGCGAGGGCGAGGCGGGGAGGAAGAGGTCGTGGGGCGGGCTCTAGATCCACCTCAAGATGGCGGGATTTCGGCTCCTTGCCGAAAGGCTTGAGGGTGGAGGACGCCGAGCGCGAGGGCGGGCAGGGTACTTGGGGCTGCCGACGGCCGACGGGGGCGAGGGTGCGCTTTGGCCTGGCGGGGGACTCCGACTCCCTCCGGACGGGCGCGGGGTAGTTGGCGTGGCGGAGTGGAGGACGCCTCCTAGAAGCCGTTAGAAATACATGAGCGTGCTCCTTCTGCTTGGGTAGCGTAGAGCTCCCAGTATCTCGGTGCAAGTACATTTGACGCTAAATCGATCCTCCGGGAAGCTTTACCGTGTACCGGTGCAGACAGCTTACAGATGCTATCTTAGGAGGCGCCATCCGTATAATGGTAAAAAGTTAAATATCTCACGACCCTAACCGAGCTCGTGCGGCGCTGCGCGAGCGGAAGGATCCATGGAAGGCATCTGCAAAAGGGGCACGGCCGACGGCGCCAATGGGGCCTCCGCCGACGGGAAGCGCGCGAGGTGAGTCGAGCGGAGTGCGCCCTCGCTTTGGTCACCAACCGTCGTCCTCTTCGAGTCGGGATGTGTTTTCTCGTGTACCGGTTAAACTTTTTAGCGCTCTGCGTCTTTAGGATTGGTTGGGTTCGAGTTGTTTGCTATGTTAGGGTTTGGGGGTTTTCGGTGGGAGCTGCGCGGTGTGGTGATCTTGCGGGATCTCGGGTTCTTGTTTAGCAAAATGAGAATCGCCCAAATTAAGTTTCGTCAACTCGGTACGTAGTTTTAATTATGTTGCATTTTTGCATTATTCGGGTGGGGACCTGGGGCTTATCTATCACATTTTCGCCTGGAATCATTTCATTTTGGGTACATGTCTTCTGTTTGTATTACAAGGGTTTACAATTTTTCTTAATTGTTGGCTTGCTGTGTCCTTGATCCAATCAACAATTTGGCAATCCTGGAAAGAATCTCTAGGTAGTAGATACATGATGAAGTCACTCCACTTTGTGTACTTTAATTAATTCACTATGCTGATGTAGGCAAGCCCTCATTATTGTCCATTCTTGTATACCTAGAGTAGTAAATGAACAAAATATTAACTTGGCGAGTACAATTAATTTGATGTAACAGAATCGGAGTCATTTCAAACCGGTGTAGGAAGCAAATCGAAGCCATGCACCAAATTTTTCAGGTTATAATCCAACTTAAAATGAACTCCACCTGGTAACATTTGTTCTGCATAGCTGCTTATTTCAATTAAAATTTACTTGCTTTTGTTGAAAGAAAATATTATGGCTAACAGAACATTTAAGAAATATTGTGATACAGGTTCTCTTAATCAAGCTTTAAGAACACTACTGGAGTAAAATTGAAATGCACTTGGTTACGTGAATCACTTTGAACCTTTGAAAGATGGAACAACAGTATAAGGACACATAACTCCTTTTCAGGTGAACAATTAGTTGCTGTGATGATGCAGCGTTATCTGCTCAAATTGAGAAGAAGTTTGAGCACATGACTTGGGAACTGTAATTGAAATCCCATCTTGAAATTGTGCAACCTATATCCTTCACAACTTACAACAATTATCCTAATAATTAATATCTATACAGGGACAATTTTACTACCTTATGGTTCGAAATTATACTTATTACTTACATAATTAGCTGTTCCAATAAATGTTCATTGCCTATATCATGATGTTTTAACTTCTATCGTTTTACCGTGTGTCAGGATCTAGAACACATGGTACCAGCAATATGCTCTTAAAAGTTAAGCCTAGCATGTGAAATGTAGCTAACTCTGATTTTTTTTACAATATTGCAGATGAACATTTTATATGATTTTGTTAAGCATGTTAGATTTTCTTCAGATTATTCTTGTTATGAGTAGCACTTGTATTCAATATGAGGGCTCTAGGCCCAAATATATACATGTATAGGCATTAGGAAATATGCACAAAACTCCTTATACAACGGGAAAACTACAAAGAATACATATTTTTTTCGAAACGAGACTCTCCCCCAATTCCATTACCATGGTTCAGCTAGGCGCTAGGCGGATTCTAGGCGGTGACCCACTGCCTAGCGCCTAGGCGAGATTAATCGCGCCTAGGCGAGATTAATCGCGCCTAGGCGGTGCTAGGCGTTTTTCTAGGTGTTTTGTATATATACTAATATTCACATATTATCTTCCAAAGATAAAAATAAACAGCTAAATAGTGAGCCTAAATAGATAGAAAGACTGGTCTAGATAGATAGAAAGGCCCAAGAAGCAAGGGCCCAGCCCATCTCCCACTCAGACTTCAACCTTATCCATCCACTCTGCTTCCAGCCGCACCCTCACGCCCGTCCTCAGCGCGCCCGCCATCGCCCGCGCTCTTCCTCCTCTGCGCGCCCGCCGTCGCCGGCGCTCTCTCTCCTCTGTGCGCCCGCCGTCGCCCGCGCTCTCCCTCTCCGGCATCTCTCCCTCCTCTGCGCGCCCGCCGTCACCGGCGCTCTCCCTCCTCTGTGCGCCTGCCGTCTCCCGCGCTCTCCCTCTCCGGCATCTCTCCCTCCTCTGCGCGCCCGCCGTCGCCCGCGCTCGCGCATCCGAAGCGCCTCCGCCGGACGCTCCTCCGCATAGGAGCTCGCCTAGCCCCAAATCGACGCGGTGCCCCTCCGATTAGCGCCTAATCGCCGCCTAGGCGCCGCCTAGCGGAACTATGTCCATTACTGAGAACGGAATTACAGAGTTAAGAGTTTAAGACGTGAAAAGACAGAAGGTCGGAAAGGTTTCCTAACCTGAGTTTCAAGCTAGAAACCGACCCTGCTAAGGAACAACCAACCGACAAGAAGTTTTAGTTTTACAGCACAGCCAAAACAGAGAAGTCCCGAAAAGGAAGATACAGCGAACCGCAAACTACTAAGCCTGAACCAACTAACTGACAGCAACGAACACGCAACAAGCCACTTCAGTGCTCCGCAGAAACACTAATTGTCTTCTTCTTCATGGTCTTCAGGTGGTGGCAAGAGCCTCCTCGCAGATGGATCTCCAGCCTGTTGAGCGAGGACCTTGTGAGCACAGGCCAGCAGTGCAGCGCCTTGACCCCATCAATCAGCCTCCCTTGGAGGTCCGAGTTGTAGAGACCTGCCCAAAATTTCATAAACGAGCAAGCATGAAGGAGAATTTCTGCCAGATGTCGAATGGTTTTAGCATCAAACACCGCTTTATTGCGGCATTTCCAGATCGCCCAACAGACCGCAGCAAAACCAAAGTGATGTACAGATTGATCACCAGGAACCGGCTTATCCAAGCCCTGTATTGTACACTATTACTGGGTGTAGAAGTTGTACCAAAACAATGACCAATCATGGCCCAAACACATTTGGTTACAGCAAAACAATGACCAATCATGGCCCAAACACATTTGGTTACAGGGCATTGGAAAAAGAGATGATCTATAGTTTCAAACTGATCACAAAACATACAGGAAGGATTGCCTATCCAATTCCTTCTTACCATATTTTCTTTAGTTAACACAGCACCTCTTTCAAGTAGCCAAGTAAAAATACAAAGAATACATATACATCTAACAATTCTGATGTTTGTCCTACTGGCACATCATAATTTCAATAATGCACATTTAAAATGTCATTACTTTTGCTTGCTTCTGTTGTTATCGTATATTTATTATTCAGATGCCACTTCAGTTACTGAACCGGATAATATTCTCATCTTTCAGTACTTCTGGTTGCCCCTTTGGCGACTGGCGAGGGCTGCCATTTTCTCCATTGCCTCCCTGGTGGCTACCAGGCAGTTTCAAAGATGACCAACCTGGGTGGCCCAGCAGTTGCACCTCCTGGAAGAATGACGATGGGCAGGCCACCTACACCCACTGTGAAGACTCGACTTTGCAACAAGTACAACACTGCAGAGGGATGCAAATGGGGAGACAAATGCCATTTTGCACACGGTGAAAGGGAGCTTGGCAAGCCTATGTTGATGGATAGCTCTATGCACGCCCCCATGGGACCAAAGACCCACTGGTCACTTTGCACCTCCACCTATGGCTAACCCTAGCATGGCCACTCCATCAAGCTTTGGTGCTTCTGCCACAGCCAAGATTAGCATTGATGCATCCCTTGCTGGTGTCATCATCGGGAGGGGTGGAGTTAACACGAAGCAGATATCTCGAGTCACTGGGGCCAAGTTGGCCATCCGGGACCATGAATCAGATACCAGCTTGAAAAACATTGCGCTTGAGGGCACCTTTGATCAGATTATGCATGCTGGTGCCATGGTCAGGGAGCTGACTGTGAACATCAGTGGCAGTGCCCCTCCACTGGCCAAGAACCCACCTGGAGGACCACACCGTGGTGGAGGCACAGGAAGCAACCTCAAGACTCAAAGTATGTGTGAGAACTTCGCAAAAGGATCATGCACTTTTGGTGACAGGTGCCACTTCGCCCATGGTGAAAATGAGCTGCGCAAGCCTGCTGCTACTTGATATGCATGTCAATGTAACTCTTAGCTTGGTCTTAGATGATGGGTTTGCTGACTTCTTTAGGCCTATCTACTCAATCCGTTTTCTGTTTTTCTTCTTGAATTGTTTAGTCGTGATATGTTTAGTAGCCTGGTTCTAATACCCTTACTAATTCTACCTGCAAGTGTTAGTGCTCCTAATTTCCCTGTATCTCTATGTACAGAGTTTCTGACAACTTAATGATGGTCGGTTCCAATGGTTAAACGTAAGCGTTGCCAGGATTCCGTTTGGTAACTTGATGTTTTGTCCTGTTGCTGTTCATCAATTTGCGGGATGGCATTACATCTCGCATAAGTACTGTAAACGAACAAATTTAAGGGATCAAGCATCAAATTTGCATCGAACGTCAATGCGTTAAGTCTGATATACAAGACCATTTTAGAGCTGCACAATGTGAAAAGAAGTTCAAACAATTGGAACTTAGTTACATAACACAGCGAAGCACGAGTTGTGCAGTACTACTACAGATTGGCACAGCTGTCATACAAACCTAGTTAAAAGAAAATAAGTTACTCCGGCAATAGTTGTATTTGTACATACAAAACAAGGTAGGTTGCCTGCCTACACTAGTACACTGCTCATGCGACCAATTGCTAGGTCAGTCCTGATTTCTAAATAGGCGCCGGCGCTTGGAGGTTTGGTTCTCCTCGGGTGTTTCCTCGACCTGTTCTTGCAAGACCAAGCCTCGGTTCCGCGTGAGTTTTCTGATTGGCGTTCTTTGCGCACGTGCCTCCAGATTTGGCTGATCATTATCTTCTGTGCAGGAAGCATTCTGGGAAGTCCTGTGTGGCAATAGCTCTTCCCCCTCGGCAACAACTTCTTTCATAAGCTGTAAATGGATGAAAGCGAAGAGGTAACTTTAGATTACTTGGAGTTAATATATACAAATAGGACTGCACTCACCATTTCAACACCATTAATGCCTATGGATTCTGACGGTGTACCCAGACCGGGGTACCCACTCCTACTGTGTCAAGGCTGATACACGCGTAGTTATCCGTAACTATGCCCTAAGGGCCTGAGCAGCCGGACCCAGCGGTCCGACTCCGTCTCACCGGGCCAACGGCCTCGGACCTACTCCACCACGTAGGGACAGGTCCGATGACGCCATGTGTCCCAGAGATGGAAATGCTCAGGGTCTTCTGCCGTGGATTCGGACCCCCACAGTCGGGTCCGGGACCTCCACGTGCCTATTCCGGACCCCCCGAGCCCTCGGCTCAGCACTCCGCTCGGGAGGGGTCCGGAGCCGCCACGTGTGACGCAGACGCAGGCACGGGCGCAAGCCTTCCGCTGGAAGCTCCCTCACCCACCCGCATTAAGTGCGAGTGGTTGAGACATGCTCTGCTGCCGCTGGGCACGAGGCAGCTTTTGTTAGTCCGCACTATGGATCGCCAGTTACCGAGGCGGCTCGTCTGTTACCGAGGCATGCAGCAATGTCTCAGCGCCGCGCGCGTGGCCGACGAGTCATGATGACCAGCTACTAACTGGAGCAACAGTGCACGCTGCTACAGCAGACTGAGTCAGTAGTTCGGCGCTTCATCATGACCTCGACGCGCGGCTCCAGAGGCTAGACTCTACTCCGACAGGACAGCTCAAGACCACGCCTGGTCAGAAGATTCGTACGTTGTAAGATAATATATCGCCGGGTCCACCTATCGGGGCCCCGCTCAATATACTCGCTCCCCTTGAACATATAAAAGGGGAGCGCACACGTTAGATAGACAGACTCTCACAAGCGGAAGCCAAGCCAGGCAAAGCGAAGGGCAGACACAACACAAGCTCGGATTCACTCCGAACAATCCCGTTCTCAACCTCTTGAGAACACAAGCAATACAACACACAGTGGATGTAGGGTATTACGCTCCGGCGGCCCAAACCACTCTAAATCCCTATGTGCTTCCGTGTTCTTACGCCTCTAGATCGAGCATTCATTGACTGCCCTCAAGCACATCCTACACTTAGGATTAGGCGGGTGCAATCCGCCACCCGACTGTGGTTTTCCACGCCACGACAGATTCTATTCATTTTTAATTCATCCAACTTCGCTTGCAAAGGCAGCATACTTATACAGACAACATACGACAAACTAAACAAATAAATGTAATGTTTTCCTAATACTCAGAAGGGAGAGTGGTTTAATTTGTTAAGCTAATCCTTCAATTGAATTTCTAACAACTATCTTCCCCAGACTAACTCCATGTATTATGTTGGACAATGCATTTTTAGGTAAAATATATATAGGTTTTCCAATAAACAAAAATCTAATGATGGGAAACTACATACCTTCCAATCTTTGAAATCAAACCTTAAAACAAAATGTCTGTAGGAGACTTCTCCTGAGGCTATGGCACTAGCAGCAGGTGCATTTCTTGGGCCTATTTGAGGCCAATAATAATATGTTAGAAACCATCTGCAGTAGAATATCCAAAATATAACATAAGCACAAAAAGAACTGTGACAAACTACTTACGTACTATATGATGCCCATTATCATCTATATTTATTTCCACCCTACCATCTTTCACTAGGAAAGACAGTGCAAATATATTTTCAACTGTTTGGGCAAATGGAAGCCTGTTCAAAACAAGGTTTTCCAGCCTTGCACTCTTCTTCCGCCTCAAGATATCAAATATAACTAACACATTCTTGTCAGTGTCTGTCTTTACTTCCTCTGAAGAATCAGCAAGCTGCATATTGTAAAACATCATATGGTTGGAAGTTAGCTGTGAAACAGTGAGCAAGTCAAGTGACTATATAGATGGCAACATATTTAAAGAGAAGAATAGAAGTTTATTTGGCATTTGAGAAATTCAAATGTGTACAAAGGAAAACTGAGAGAATATGAATGGTTGTAGGAGACTTCTCCAGAGGAAAACTGAGAAAATCATACAACATTATTTAAAATATGTAATGAACTAATAATTAAACAGCCGAAAACCCATCACACGCTACAATGCACTGAAATAAAAGACAAAAGAAAGGGCCTGAAGGGAACCATGATTTCTGCTTGGTGAATGCATGATTTACATCATGGAAAGCATGGGTCTACCTCTTCAGGACAAGTATTTTCTGTTGGCCGTGCAGTCCGTTTTCTACTACCAGCCACAACCTTTCGCTGTTTTACTTCTGTATTCATGGGTCCAAGCCTGAAAATATCAAGAGCATGCACATATTAAGTCATCTGACTAGCAGAGGTGAGGGGGACGAATGAGATGTTGAGAACTTAGAAAAAGAGAGGACTTTACATGGTAGAGCATCCAGGCACAGGCCTAAAGGCATGTGAAACAGAAAGCCCAAGATCAACCCAGCGCAACAAGGCAGCCTCATCCTCAGAGTTTCCTCGCTGCCCAAATTTCTTCAGTAGAGCTGTTATGAAATCAGAAGGGGTGATACCTTCACTTGACTGGGACCTCACCGAAGTTACCAAAGTGCTCGCAATGTCAAGCAGAGCTTCTGCATCAGCTATTTGCTCCCTAGGTCTCTGCACTGCAGTGTGGAAGGACACTCACTTTGAGTTTCAATATAGATTAATTTTGTATGCCAACCACAAAGCAAAGAAAATACAGCATTCCCTCTCACAATAAATAACCAAGTTGGCATACACCTGTTGAACTCTAATACACCACATGGCAAGCAAATGAAACACCCAACTTTGCCACAAAATGCAATGATACAGAAATAAACCAAAGTGTGAAGTAAGCAAATGTGTCAACATGTACCAATTAGCATGGATTGAAAAATGAAAACTAACGGAAACTCCATAGTCCCTATAATATGCAAATGTGAATCCATGCTACATGTATTTCAGAAATTTATATATTCAACTATTGACAGCACAGCATTAAGATAAGTTGCTGTCAAAATATACAAAAGCCCAGGCTACACACCTAAGAGAGGAATCGGAGTCTATAAAAAAATTCTATGGATTTTAGTAAAAAGTTCACTGCTATTATTACATCCTAATGTTCACTTCAGAATTTGCAACAGAAATGTCAACAAGTAGATTGAAATACAAATTGGAATAATAAGGGACCTTTATAAAGATAACAACGTGACAGCTGAGTTCAGAATCTCCAAATGTTCAAATTTAGTGTGAATGTCAAAAGCAATTCATGATCGGGGAACAGGCCTTTTGAAACTCTAGAGTGAAACTATATGCAAGCTGACTAGAACGTGGTCCCAAACTTCCAGATTGAGTGGAATTTGTTGGACAAGGACTGCAAGCACACAACTTGCGAGTTAGCTGTAACTGAATCTATTCTCAATTGACAATTTGAGTTCAAATAACGTAGATCCTTTCAACTGGAGCCATTTAATACCTCACTTGTGTTCAACCAGATGGCATTGTTCCTAAACCTGCTTCAAGCAATCCAGCAAGGCAGAGGCAAACCATTCAATGATAAAACACATTCCTCATCAACCCCCCCCCCCTCCCCTCCCCTCCCCCAACACACACAAAAAAAAAAGGTTGGATGCAGCAATTGTGCAGGGCAAACCGTCTAGCGTCTCACCTCTGCAATGTTGAAACAAGAAAATGTACCAATTGAAATGTGTTTTCTGGAACCTAAAAAAAAGCACTGTTCGTTCGGAAGCAACAGGGAGACGATCCTTACCGAGCTCGTGCAGGCACTCCACCTGCGAGATGATGGCCGTGAACTTGTCCGAATCCTCCCTGGCCATCTCATCCCGCTCATCTGCGCGCACTCAAGAGTCAACATCACACCTCGACCCAGCCCAGCAAAACCCCGAAATGGAACCAAACCCGCGCGAGCCGGGGCACACAAGAGAGACAGAGGCCGCCCACCGCTGATGAGGTTCTTCATGGCGAGGTACCGCGACCACAGCATCCGCCGCTCCGCCAGCCCCTGCTGCTCGCCGCTGCTCTCCCCCTGCGCCCCCGCCATCGGGCCCCCAACCAACCTCTCCAAACCCTAGGCCCCGAGTCCCAGCTCCAACCGCTGGCGGCTACGAGCGATCGGATGGGGGAAGGGAAGGAGAAGAGGGGCGCGAATCGGAGCGCGGGCCGGCGGGATGCGCGAATTTTTCCGGGAGGCGGACGAGCAGATGGGGGGAAGTGGAGGGGCGGCGGGGATTTGAAATCTTCCGGAGGAAAACCCTCAGGAAGGAAAGGAGCACCAGCGCGCGGGTGAGTCTATTTATCGCGCGCGCGAGTGGGATCCAGCGCGTCGCACAAGGTCCTGTTCATCTTCTTCCTCAAGCTGTGTCGGCCGGACTTCGAGGAACGGGGTTTGCCGGGGGCGGTTGTGGCCACCGGCGACCTGAGAAGGTGGGGGGGGGGGGCAGGGTTGCGAGGGCGGCGCGGTGAGGCGACGGTGGGGGTGGGTTGCGAGGGCGGCGCAGCAAGGCGGCAGTGGAGGCGGGTTGCCAAGGCAGCGGCGGGGACGCCGCCGGCCGGCGGTGGATCTAGGGTTGGGGGTGATTAGCGACAGCAGTGGTGGAGGGCGGCGCGGAGGTGCCGGAGGGACGCCGGAGCCGGAGGACGCTGTGGATGGCGGGGGAGCAGCAGCGGGGCAGCCTTGTGCGACAGTATCGCGGCCAGGCGCGCGCGCTAGAAATAGACTTCCCCCCAGCGTGCCCCGCTCACGCGAGCTGCAACCCATTTTCCCCTGCTCGGATATTTTTTCAATTTTGTGGGGACGGGGTGGGGCCCGTTTGGCAGAGACGGGCGCTGGAGCGGTGGATGCGGGTGGGGCCCGTTTGGCAGAGACGGGCGCTGGGGCGGTGGATGCGGGTGGGGCTCCCGTGTCCTCGCTTTGGGCTAGGACGTCAGTGAGTGGGGCGAAGCCGTGAGCGCGCGGGGCTGAACGGCTGGTGGCGTCAGCGTGCTCTCCGGGTGGGACCGGGCCGTCAGTGGGGCTGAGTTTGTGACCGTTTGTGTTTTGGGTTGGAGCGTCTGGGGCACATGGTTTTCCCGCTTGCGCGGTTAAAAGTTTCGGGTTTGGATCTGGGGGGCCTTCGGGGTTTCGCCCGCAAAAAATCAACGGAAATTTGGGCGCGGCGCGCCCTTGCTCAAGCGCATTGGCATCTCATGCAAGCTCGTGATGCTGGACCATGGCACATTGGCATCTCTGCGCTGGAAGCCTGGAACGATTGCAACTCCAGACATGGTTTCTTTTGCTTTTCTTTATCAGAAACAGATCAGTTTTCGCGGACCAAGGTGTCTCCGGAGCTTAGAAGCTCGGACCCTATAACAGCGATTTAATTCTAATTTGGAAAGAAAAGATGGAACCCAGCCAATCAAGAACTGAACGGCGATGCTGTTTATACTGAAAAAAGAGCAAAAAAAAAAAAAACGGTTACTGAAACATGCCTAACATACTAGATGATTCAAGCCCGAAAAAACATTTACTGAAATATGCCTAACATACTAGACAGCGATACAATTTTTCTGAACAACACGGTCAGGATCTATTTGTCAAACATAACTTGTCAGTCATACTTCAAGTTAATCATGTCAATGTACTGAAATTGCCTTGGGCTGGATAACACCTCTGAAAAAGTTGCGCCACTGTACTGCAATTGCCTTTCCCGAGCTTTTATTTCAAGATTTGAGTTCCAAGCGTATACAAGACACAGCGTTCTTCAGTTTCCTAACTATTCGTAGATGCACATAGACCATTTTTCAGAACAAGAAACGACAGTTACGGGTGGCCATGTTAAACAGACATTTCTCAAACCAGGATCATGATGCATTCAGCAAAAGAACCAGATTAGCTATCACGAACTACTTCGAATGACCAGTAGTTTCTTGAGTCATGTTCAGAAAATTCACCCCTTGTTTAGTTCCTTTAAAAATTCCAAAACTTTACAAGATTCCACATCACATCGAATCTTTAAACACATGCATGAAGTATTAAATATAGCTAAACAAAATAATTAATTACATAATTTGTCTATAATTTGCGAGACGAATCTTTTGAGCCTAGTTAACCCATGACAGGACAATAATTATCAAATACAATCGAAAGTGCTACAGTACTTTACAACTTCACTTTTACACATCTAAACAAGGGCTCAATAAGCAAAACACCAAATGACTGAAACCAGTAGTTCCCCACTGAAACTTCCTCAATCGAAAACAGAGAGCTATAAATAGAAAGCATCAGCTCCACAAGGGACGGGTGGGGCCCGTTTGGCAGAGACGGGCGCTGGGGCGGTGGATGCGGGTGGGGCTCTCGTGTCCTCGCTTTGGGCCAGGACGTCAGTGAGTGGGGCGTCGGGCGAAGGCGTGGAGCCCGTGAGCGCGCGGGGCTGGACGGCCGGTGCCTGGTGGCGTCAGCGTGCTCTCCGCGTGGGACCGGGTCGTCAGTGGGGCTAGGTTTTTGACCGTTTGTGTTTTGGGTTGGAGTGTTTTTTTTAAGAAAGGGATCGGTTTTCATTAAGATATAACCCCTTTTACAACCAAGATCTCAACATAAAGTAAAATTACATTGAAGTACACCACTAGGTCTCTACCCTTCGTCTTCCTTGCAACTGGCGCCTTCCACTGCTTCGGGAAACTCCATCGCCATGGAACAACACCAGATCCAAACTCGATTCTCACCAACAGAAGACTCCACGGATGTAGAGGCCGCATAAAAGGCGTTGTATGCTCAACCATTTTAGGGAGTAAGAGGCGCTGAAAGCACATCGACCATATCTTCTGAAGGTTGAACCACCCGTACCATCCGACGCCGCCGTTAGCCATCACCAACGGCAGCCGGAAAAGGAAATCTGCCGCCGCTAGTGATAGCACTAACTACCGGAAAGACGATCCCATCAAAGAGGAAAACAGATCCAATCCCTCCTCGAAGAGGAGAGGACTCACGACTAGGAAGGAGACCTTCCCCTTGTGCTTCAGCTTGACAGGTAGGCGAAGGGTGGGGGGCAGACCAGATCTGGGTGGGCAAATCGGCCCAAATCTGGACGAGGGCGATGGGAGGGGCGGTGCGGCGGCGGAGCTGAAACTTGAGGGGGAGAGGCCGACCTTCAACGACAACGACGGAGAGGACACACACAGGACGAAGATGGACAGAACCGCCATCCGACGGAGAACCATCGGCCGCCGATTCTTGAATGACGCCATGACACTAACCTACTTTATTGGAACAAGGAAAGGAGACTCAACTAGCTACTCACGGGGTGGCTCCCCTTCGCTCGCCGACCGCCGGCAAGTCGCCGGAGGTGGGAGGAAGGGAGCCAAAGAGGCGCGGCGACGGCGGCAGACTAGGATTTCTGTGTTGCGCGGTTAAAAGTTTCAAGTTTGGGTCTGGGGGCCCTTTGGGGTTTCGCCGGCAAAATTCAACGGAAATTTGGGCGCGCCGCGCCCTTGCTCAAGCGCAACGGTTAAGCGTTTTCGCTTTGGCCCTATGCTCCAGAGGTCAGATAAGATGGCAACATGAATTCATAATCCTGTCCTAAAAAAAAAGAATTCATAATCCGCAGATGCAAACACGGGAAGTGATGAAAATCTCATTTACTGCGATTTTTAAGCGCGCATTGCTTACTGAAAGATAGCAAAAAGAAAAAAAAAATGTAAGAACAGTTTGGTTGCCTCGACAGGCTAAGGCAGCCGCAACATGATGGCACTACAATGAAGATTTGAGGTTCAAGCAAAGCTTTTAATCCCGACGACAAATTGCTGTTCATTGTAAAAAGGGAAAAATGGTCAAACGCAGGACCAGGAGTACAACAGCATACAAATGACAAATTGGCAAGGCTAGTGGACCAATTTAGCCATAAGTTTTATTCTAGTTGGTGCCTTCTTCTTTCCTAGGAGCTCAACGCCTGAGGCGGGATGAATTGTGGCGAGCTCAATTCTAGACCTTGGGTTGAACTGAGAGGTTCAAAGAGTATAGGCCTGCTTCTGGACAGCTTACCTAACAGCTTACGTCCCACATACACCACCAGAAGAATGACAATCACAATGGTAGCACAAATGGTCACTGCTCTTAGAATCACGTGAGGTGGATGACCCTTCTTATGCTCCATACTATCAGGAGCACAGATGCCAGGAGCACTACAATCTGATAAGCTATGCATCCCAATTCGATTACCAGAGAAGTTGGCAAATGTGATACCAAATATGTTGCAGACACCACAAGGGCTGGAACCACTGAAATCATTCTTTGAGAGATCAAGATAGTTCAGATAACTGAGATCGGATAGTGCAGATGGCAAGCTTCCAGAGAGGCTATTGTTGTGTATATCAAGAGTAGACAATTGTCTGAAATTTGAGATAGACCCATCTAGGCTCCCTGATAAATGGTTACTGCTTGCATTGAAGAAGACCAGTGAGCACAAGGATTCTTCATACCCAGGACAAGATAATGGGATTTCACCAGAGAGGTTGTTGTCACTGACATCCAAATGGTTCAGGCTCTTGCTGCATAGTAAAGATGGGGGTAGACTAGCCATAAATGCATTACTGGACAGGTTTAGAACTGCAATGTTGGGAAGTATGCGGCCTATCTCAGCAGGAATAATGCCATTTAGATGGTTATTAGACAGAAAAAGGCCTTGCAAGGTGAGCAATGGCGCAGACCAAGGAAACATAGGTCCATCTAATGCATTCAAAGAGACATCGATAATTCTAATATTCTTCAGCTCACCAAGCTCTGCAGGAACAGATCCATTCAGCAAGTTACCTTGCAGGTGTAGCTCCTCCAGAATAACACAATTCTTGATTGCTGGTGGGATTACGACCACTCAACCAGTTATATGAGAGATCAAGCCGTGATGTTGAACATACTCTGAGTCAGGATGAGTTGGGTTCGTGAATCCCCCACATACCTCAGCAGGAATAGAACCAGAGAGCTGGTTGTGAGACAAAACCAAGACAGTGAGCGAAGTCAACTGCGATATGGATCTCGGGATTGGTCTGGTCAGATTATTAGAGCTCAGGTTTAGCATGACTAGGTTTCTGCAGTTGAAGAGCTCTTGCGGGATGCTCCCAGATAGTCTATTCCCATCAAGAGATATTTCTGTCAAATTCTCTAGTGCACCGACTGCCTGTGGGATAGGTCCTTCCAAGAAGTTACTGCCCATTTTCAACATCTGCACGCTGTGGAGTTTACCAATGCTGTCAGGGATATGGCCAGTAAGCATATTATTGTTGAGGTTCATTTCCAAAATGGTTGATGACTCAAACAACTTGCCAGGCAACACTCCTGTAAATCTGTTGTAAGACAACTCCAATATTGTGAGCGGTAGCTCGGCCAGATATTCGGGTATCCCACCATTGAAATTATTACCTTGCAAATCTAGATGAACCAGGTTCTTGCATCCCTCGAATGCCTCCTCGATACTCCCCGTGAGATAGTTACAATGCAAGTCAAGTGACCGCAGCAACTTGGCTTCACATATGGTGGGATGTATAGAACCATTGAACTTGTTGTTTGCCAGGTTTACAGAAACAACATTTCCCCATTTTTTAATCCAATCACCAATAGTACCAGACAGTTTGTTATCTTCTGCTTCAAAATGGGCAATAAATTCTAAGCCTGCAAGCTCTTCAGGAATACAGCCAGTAAAGCCATTAAACGACATACGTAGAAGAGTAAGTTTCTTGCAGTTACCAAGTTCTTTGGGTATGCTCCCTATGAGCTTTGCATTCCTTGCAATCAGGACGGTTAGATTCCCCATATCACCAACAGACGCTGGGAGTTCCGAATTGAAGTGATTGCCTGATATATCAAGTTCCATTAAGCTTCTAAGGCTACCAATTGACCAAGGGATCGTGCCTGATAAATTGCATTCACACAGAGAGAGTTTCTTTAGGTGCTTCATGTTACCAATCTCTTTTGGAATCCCTCCAGTGAAATTGTTGAACCCCAAAGATAAATACTCAAGCATTTTCAGATGAGTGATCTCATTAGGTATTGGCCCCACCAAACTATTTGAAGAGAAATCAAGTGTCTGCATGTTCTGCAAAGCATTTATTCCAGGAAATATTGATCCAGTGAGCTTATTCTTGCTTGCATCAAGGTGGAAGAGCCGAGTCAGGTTGCTAAAAGATTCTGGTATCGATCCATTGAATCTGTTCTGGTGAAAGCCCAGGACCTCTAGGTTCTTCAGACTGCCCAGCTCCAGAGGAAGTTCTCCAGAGATGTTGTTATTGGATATCAATAACTTAGTGAGGTTCTGAAGATGAGCAATGGCAGGGCTCAATTGTCCAGACAATCTGTTTCTGTCTATCACTATTTCCTTCAGCATCTTCAATCCATATAATGAGAAAGGCATGGGCCCAGTAAGCTCATTATTGCTCAGGTCCAGGTACTGGAGATTCTGCAAATCTCCCAAGGCTTCTGGAATCATACCAGATAAATCACACCTACTTAGGTTGAGGCGACCAAGTGACCGGAATGCCGTGATGCATAACGGAAAAGGGACACGGAGTGGTACAGATGGAAGTTCTATGGCCACAACAGTATCTCGTCCTTCACAAGTTATACCCATCCAGTTGCATGGATGAGTTTCTGAATTAAACCAGTCCTGAAGGAAGCCTTTTGATTCAGCGACAGTGTGCCTCAGAGCATATAGATTGTTTATATAAAATTCAGCGAAAGTAGAAGTAGCAATGAAGCAGAAAAATAGGATCAATAAGCTGATTCCATCCTGCAATAATCAGACCCAAATTCTGAAAATTCTCAGGAAAGGAAAAGTTAAAATAAGAGTTATAAATGTCCAGGTAGCAGAGTTCTAAACATTACCAACACCTTCAACCAACGAAAAGAGACTACCTTGCACATTTAACATTTATAACTTACATGTAAAATGCTAAAAGAAGAAATTAAAAACAGAGACTACCTTGCACATAATCAGTCAAAACAGGTTGTAAATTGTTGGCGCTACTTATATTTTAGTCTTTTCTTTTTACCAAATGAAAAAAGTTCCTATTATAAGTGCTTCAACTAGTGGATCTCTATTTGACAATGCCTCATGGGTCATGGCTCATGCTTATGCAGGGCTTATATAATTGAGTTTCGAAGAAAGGACATGCTAAAGTGCTAAACTGCAGGTAGACAACCAGACGTCTACTGCGTTGTAATATTACAGAACTAGCCCATTCTACTTCCTGCAGAGAAAACTCTGCTTGACCAATGACCAACAGTAAAATTGGTCATTTAAACTAGCAATGCGATCGACTTGGCCCAACGCCCCAGCACTGGCACGGACTCGCCCGTGACTTCGAATCGACGGAGCAGGCAAAAGCCCGCTCATCCGCTCCACCCCCAATTTCACCTCAACGCCACCCAAACGACCGATGGCGGCGAGGAGGCGGCGATGCGGCGACACGAGCGGTCGCCGAGTGCACAGAATATAACGTGGATTGCACAGAGCAAGGCAGCTATTGCGGTCGCCGCCGGCGGACGGAGCGACGCGACGTCGACTAGGGTTCCATGGCCGCATGGCTTACTGGGCGCGAGGTTGGGTTTGGCCGTTGGCCTACGGGTACGGGGTGATTTCGGGCCGGGTCTACGAGAGGAACGGCCTTGATTTCATCTAGGTTGGCACGGATGGCTCGAATGAGAAGATGAAGATAAGGGATTGAGATCCGCTGCAGTTGGGGTGGCTGACTTTGAGCCACTGCATGTGAGGCCCACTAACGCTGGGGCCTGCTGGCAGTGACCCAATGTCAGCAGCCCCAACGTCAGCTGATCCGGTTCCAAGATCAAGTGGGGTTGCAAAGACTGACGTGGCCCTTATTTGAAATGTTGACGTGGCTTTTATTTTTGCAGTACGTTTGAACGACACTGATAATAGCAATGAACGTACCATATAAAAACAACGAAGTGCACGATGTAAAATTATTGATGAAAAAACATTATTGATGAAAAATAGAAATAAAAATTGAACAACACCAAAGGAGCGATGAGTAATTATTGAACAACGAAAGATGGGATCTTAAACACAGTACCTTTTGAGCCATGATTATGTGCCCCTATGCGTAATGGTCTGCTTTGGCGATCCGAACCTCAGTAGTGTGTCGCTCTAATAGTGAAAAACAAAGATACAAAGAGAGAGTAAGAATCTAAAAGTGTTTGCACTACGAGAAAGGTACGGTAATCAAAACTCCACAACTCTATCGCCATGAGAGGTCATGCATAAGCATGATCAGAATATATATAATTTGCTCCAACATAAATCTATACTATAATAAATATTATAAAGGATGAAAGAATTGCAAGCTTTTCTCACCAAAATTAGACCCACCTTACTCCTCACATAGGCCCCACTTGCCAGCGCGAGAGGTTTGACAGGAGATATGGAGACCCATGGTTTTGACGTTTCTAAAATGTTTCTGCCAAAATGATAATACTTTTTACATAGAGCATTTTTGTTTACCCACCTTTATACCCACTTATTACTTTTCTTGTGTAACCTTAGCATGCATATTATTTTTTTCTAAAATTTCTCTATTTACTTTCCTTATTCACTTAGAATTGGTTAATTACTTTCCTTGTCTAACCTTAGCTTGCATATTATTTTTTACTAAAATTTCTCTATTTACTTTCCTTATTCACTTAGAATTGATTAATTACTTTTCTTGTGTAACCTTAGCATGTATATTATTTTTTCCTAAAATTTCTCTATTTACTTTTCTTATTCACTTAGAATTGATTAATTACTTTCCTTGCGTAACCTTAGCATCCATATTACTTTCCTTGCATATCAATGCCCAATGCCTACACATCGATGAGAAGTCGAGCACATCTAGCACATCAATATGACCGATGATGCTGCTGTTTGGATCCACAGGTAAGTCGCACCATTGGACAGTGGGGCTTGTAGTCGACTTAGAAGAAGACATGGTGAGTCGAAAAAGCTAATGACTTTTGTCGTGGTGCTGCAAACCACAGCCGGGTGGCGGAAGGCACCCGCCCTAGCCCAGAGGGTGTATACTCAGGGGGTAGCTAGTCTTAGATCGGTCTCACTCAAGAACACGAGGAACACAGCAGGATTTAGAGTGGTTCGGGCCGCCGGAGCGTAATACCCTACGTCCACTGTGTGTTGTATTGCCTTCCCACGAGAGTGAGAAGGTTGCGAGAGCTTGAGTCAGTCTGGATTGTCCTGTGCATAGCGAGCGCCTCCCTTTTATATCTCAAGGGGGCGCGTACACAGCCGTTGGATCCCCGACAGGTGGGTCCGACGATGCAGTATAAAATAACGTACTGTTCATACATTATGGCGTCGCAGGCAAAGGAGATCTCTCTCTTGGATTCTCTTGCCTGCTCCCGGAGCCCTTCGTCTATCATGTCCTGGCGTTGTCTTGTCAGGTCGGGCCTGTCGTAGCTAGTGGCATCGCCCGCCACGTTGCTTAACCGGGCGGTGTAGCTTGCGGCGTAGGCGGCATGATGGAAAAGCGTCGTGCTGTCGTATCCATTTAATGCTGCAAGCGGGCTCTGCGCGGTTGCGGCACAGGCGGCTCCACTGTGCTCCTTGGTAATACGCGGTGCTCAGCGAGGCCTGACAAGGCTGTCTTGCGTACCGCGGCGGCAGAGCACGCCTTGTCCACCACATTAAATGCGGCAGGTGGGCGAGTCTTCCTGCGGAAGACTCGCGCACGATCCCGCGTCTTCGGGACACGTGGCGGCTCCGGACCCCTACACGGTGAGGGGAGTCCGGACGGGCGCAGGAGGTCCCGGACCCCTCTGGGGGTCCGAGGCCTCGGCGGTCAGCTCGGAGTTTCTCTTCCTTAGAGACACGTGGCGTCACCGGACCCATCCTCAGGCGGGGAACGGTCTGGGGCCGTTGGCCTGGTGAGGGAAAAGCCTGGCCTGTGGGGCCTGGCTACTCCGTCTTTCCCGCGCAGCTACGGATAACTACGCGGGTCCTGCCTTGCTGCAGTAAGAGTGGGTATCCCTGTTACAGGGTACCGACAACTTTCTTTCCTATACACATGACTTTACATAGTAGGGATGTAATCATATGATGCTTTCCTATAGAAGAAGATCATATAAATCACTCTATATCAAATCAAATTATGTAGCTTTCCATTAAAAATTTTTACATTATGGATACTATTATAGATGAAAATCAATCGTGTATTCTTTTATCAAAGAAAATAAATATTGTATGATTATATATATGGTATGGATGTGAAATAAAAAAATACATGTCTCGTGGGACAAACTATCAGCCTTGCCTTCTGTTGCACCTAAATCTAATTTGTTCATAAATTGCTACTCCTATTATTTGGAAATTAGTATCAGTCAATCAATCAATCAATCAATCAGTCAGTCAGCCTCCAAGCCTCCACCGCCGCAACCTCCACCCCCCCTCGCCCGCCGCCGTGCGGCTCGCGCCTCCCACTCCTGCTCCTGTCCCCATCCCCCGCCACTCCCCTACCCCTTCCTTCCCATTCTTTCCGCATCTCACAGGTGCACGGGGGAAGGTGACGGGAGCCGTCCTCGGGGTCCTCCTCGCCGTCTCCAAAGTAGACGCCCGTCGCGTCGCGCCGCGCAACACCTCATGCTTCACGTCCTCAAACACGCGGAGGGTCCCCGCTCTGGGAAAGAGCGCCGCGGCCTCCCTGCGGCCGTGGGAGGCACGCGTGGCGTGAAGGCCGATGGCGGTGGTGCCGGCGCAAGCGCCGCAGCTATTCCAGAGCTCATCGCCAGAGTCGTGGCCGTCATGGAGGTGGCAAGGGTAGCCGCCCTAGGCCGGCTGTTGGGCTGCGGCGGCGCGACGCCGTCTCCACTGACGCCACCGTAGAAGCAGCATCAAAACCACGACTTGGAGTCCAGACTCGGCGACGGCGAGAGCAGCGGGACCAGCACGCTGGCCCACAAATCCAAGGTTTTCATTGAATTTTTTCTTCTTTAACTGATTTGTTTTAATTATTGTTCTGATTTGATTTCTTGTTCTTTCTTTTGTTGTCCGTAGTTTGTTCTGGTGACACGCCAGGGTTTATCCAATAGGAACGTATCTGGTGAAAACCACAGCTTCGTGAAAACTCATGCAAACCACGACAAAAAGGTCGTCTAAATTCACCAAAAAATCACACATTTAGATGATATGATGATACACAATGCTGTAAAATATGTTGCCTAAACTCGACTTCGTTTGTGAGATATAAAAATAACAAATTTCAAGCCAAAAAGCTGTCCAGATGATTTGTTAAAAATTTGTTATTTTTATATCTCACAAACGAAGTCGAATTTGGGCATGATATTTTACAAGGTTGTGTATCATCATATCATCTACATGGGTTTTTTTGGTAAATTTAGACGAATTTTTTGTCGTGGTTTGCACGGGTTTTCATGAAAATTGTGGTTTTCACTAGATACGTTGCCTTATCCAATTGCATAATCCATCGAGGATAGTGAACGCAGCTAGTGGCAACGCTCGATTTCGATCTAAGTTTGTCGGCTCCCAATCTTTTCTCCATTTGATCCATCGCTCGATTTGGGTTTTTATAAATATAAAATTTTTGTTAGGGTTTAATTTTTTAAATCACGTTTCTGTGGTACATGTATCTCCACTAGTAAATAAAAAAATATGTTCTGCACGAAATGAAGATGGAACTAGGATTTTCCAGAGAAAAAATTGAAACATATAAGTACATATCGCAACACAAAAAAAGGGCATCGCCAACTTCTTGCAATTGTAAACTCTAACGAGGAAGAGAACATCGTGACTTGTCTATAGTAGCTAACATCTAAAAATCCAAGTTCGATTAACCTTTGATATATACAAAGATCATGGTCACACCATATTCAATCTTGATTCCATCTGATCCCAGGTTCCCTTGGATCGCTCATCGTTACCTGGTACCTAGCTATACACTACACGTCTATACAACTGGAGGAGCCTCCACGATGGACTACACACAAGCGAACAAGCTGCACATATCAAGCAAACAACACATGCAGAACCACTACACTACTGAAAAAAAAAGACTATAGGCACCGGTTAGTATGGGCCTTAAGTACCGGTTTACCGGTTTTTGAACCGGTATCCGGTAACCGAGACTAATAGTCGCGATCATCAACACCGGGTAAAAGAACCGGTGCCTAAGGCTATATTTTTTGGCAAAAATGGTTGGCTGGGATTCGAACTCAAGATCTCTTGACTCATGTGTGCCTTTCTTACCATCTCGCCTACACATCACATCTGATGGGAAGATATATATTTTTCTTTTGAAGTAATCTATGGACGAGCCTAAGGTACCTAAGGCTCTTAAGGCACCGTTTTGTAGCACCAACCGGTACCTAAGGCTCATCCATATGCACCGGTTGGTGGTACCACCCGGTACTAATGTAAAAATCACCACCCGGTACCTATGGAGAGCCTTAGACTCATCCATAGGTTTCATCCACCCTAAAAGTACCGGTATGAAGATGAACCGGTATATATGCTAGTATAGGTACCGGTTCATCTTTATACTGGCACTTTTGGGGTGGATCTTTGGCGTGTTTTCTAGTAGTGCTGAAAATGGACTACCCACAAGAAGTGAACAAACTACACATATCAAGCAAACAACACTAGTAACGCGATTTCGCAAAAAAAAAAAACACTAGTAACGAGATATGAAAGGTAATTAAAGCTCCGCAATGCCATTATCTCAAAATAAGCAAGAGGCGGGGCGGGCGGCGGGGATGCCACCCGCTGGGGCGGCCGAACAGGGACGGTGACCGGGGGAGCTCGGGCCGGTGGTGAAATCGCGACGAGATTAATGGTTGCGGTGGTGGAGAGCGGGGGAGGATAGGACCAGATGACGGCAAGTCCTTCTGCGATAGCAGAGCTGCTGCTCACGTGGGCTAAGAATAGACGCCCGCATGGTCGCTGCCTCGTTGGATCCATTCTATCATATTTCCAACCTTCCGTCGATTGATCATCCCAACCTGGCAACCTGGCATCCATACAATACCCATATACACGGGTCGTTCCTTGTCTACACGAACCAGATCTACACTAAAGTACTAAACGTAAAGTGACTGAACTACGCACAGCAAGTGAACAGAATGTGCACAATAAGCGAGCGGACTACGCACAATAAGCGAGCGGATTACGCACAACAAGTGAAGACACATGCACCGCAAGTACCAAGAAGAGCAGCTCGTAGCAATACCAAGAAATGGAGTGAGCAGCTAGACGTCGACAATCTTGTTGGCTTCCACAGCCAACAAGTCCTCCAGCCTCGGAGGTGCTGCAGCGGGCGAAAGCACGAGATCGCAAGACGAGAGCGTGCAGGAATGTAGAAGTGAGTGCCTTGGCGTCCTGGCCCGGTGGGGGTATTTATCGGTAGCTCCCCTGCTGCTGGCTCTCGTGTTGTCATGCTGTTCACCTGCTCGCCGCGCGGTAATTTCCGTATGTTGTTGCTAGAATAAACCCTCTAATTTTTGGCAGGATATTTATTTCATTTTGACTTATTATAGCAGTAACAGATTATACTCCATAGAATTTGGTGATTTTGCTTATTTTAAAAGAAACCGAAGAAAAAACATATGCGAAAATCCGGAATCCTGCCAAATTAAAGGGACCGCATTCATTATATGCCATGCCTTTGTTCTTCCTCGCCACCACATTCAAACTCACCGAATTTGTTTACTTTTTCATATGAATCGATATGGTATTTTTAGGAATAACCTAAGAAATTAAGAGAGTAAATAATTAAGTACTATGCTATCATCTTTGAAAAGGAGAAATGTATTTTTGTTCTTCAAAAGAAAGCATACGTTCTTCTTCCGAATAGCGAAACGGTTACATAAAAAATCGAAAGCATTAAAGTTACCATTTAAAATAATAAGTTCGAAGCGGCGCCACAGTTGAAAGCCAGTGGTGGAGGGTGAGAGAGCAACACGACCGGGTGGCGGTGCGTCCTTCTGCATCAACAGAGCTGCTTGAAAGCATCTAGGTCCCTAGTAAATTTTGGAGTATTAATTGACAACATGATTAACAGACTAACTTGTTTGCATGAGATTATGAGCAGGAATTTAATTGTGAAATTGGTATTAAATGAGATGGCTCATGTGTTGCAAGCAAGTGTGATTATCCCATTGGCATAATATATATGTGACAAGCAAAACAAGAAAAGAAAGAATAGAGCAAAGTATTCATGGTTGATATAAAGGCTCTAATATTTGCGAAGACTTGTTCGATTTATAATGTGATTCAAATGACAAGTAAAGATTTTGTGAATGAGATGTGATATGCTTATGCATAGTTTCAAATATGGAAGAACTTGTCACTTGTGATAAATGGTTGCTAACAAAAGAAGCAAGCAAGACAAAAGAGAATGAGACATGAGTTTATGCAAAGATAACATCTCAAAATGGAAAGCTTGCATATGTGATTGAGTTGAGAATTCGAATTGATAAAGAAGATTTCATGCATGACACAAATCAACATGAGTTCAAGATGGACGGCTAGGATAAAGGTAGAGGACAGAGAGCCGTGTTTCAAGAGGCTACGCAAGCGACGGCTTGGGGGGAGCAAAGAAACCGATACGGGTCAAAGGCCGGAGATCCTAGAGTCATGGAGAACTCTATGTTGAAGAGTGTCATTATTCAAGTAAAGGAAGTGACTTGTTAATCAAGATGGATTTCATTCCTATACAAATTGAAGATTCAAAATCACTAGCTCAAAGCGGGCATGCTCAAAGAATGAAGATGTTGATTCCCTCACGGATTGATCGAAGAAAGGTCGGCATGATCATAATGCGAAGCTCAAGTGAGAATTGTGATAATTGTATATTTCATTTATGCACTTGAGTATAGGTATGCCGTACTATCAAGAGAGATGCAACATCAGTGGGTTTAGACAACACCAAAAGTGCTCATAGTAGTCCCTAGAGAGTTTAGCCTAAGAAGTGAGAGCTAACTGCAGAAATCAGAGAGTGACCGGTCTGACCGGTCTGAGAAGGCAGAGCATCCAACGACTAGTTTTCAAATCCGACCGGTCTGACCGGTCTAGGGGACCTTCCTGACTGGTCTAACACTGACAGGGGCAACGGCTAGTTTTTGAGAGAGGGGTATTTATATCCCATGACTTCACCCATTCGTGGGTGCTGATGCCATTCCATTCAGAACATATTTGAGAGGCTTGTGAGCACTTGGAGAGTCCTCCCCAACATCTCTTTGTGAGAGTTGCTTGATTCAAGTTGAATCCTTGAGTTGGGTTGAGTGAATCCATTCCTAGAGAGTCATTTGAGCAAGAGAGATTGAGCCCTAACTTTTGAGAACTTGAGGTTGCGTCGGCCAACTCGATTGAAGCATTTGTTACTTTTGGAGTATCAGCTCCTAGACGGCTAGGCGTCGCCGGCTAGCTCCCAAGGTTGTGGTGAGCAGCGGCAAGTTTGTTGCAGCGGCGATCGTGTGCCACGAGGGCACATGGTCATATAGTGAAGAGAGGAGATAGCTTGACCTTGGGGTCACCATAAACTTCCTTAACGGAGAGTAGGATTCACACGTGGGTGCATGGGTTGAATCCGAACTTCGGTAAAACAAATCACCGTGTCTCATTTGCATCATCTTCATTTCGGTTTGTTTTACTTACTTTGCATTTATAGTCTTGAGTTTGAATTGTCCTTCCGCTCGATCTACTTGGCTGTGTTCTACTTGTGTGTAGGAAACTAATTATATTGATAGAAATACTCTACAAAAACTACACTCCAAGTTTCATATAGGCTCAAGCACGAGAGGGGACTTTTCCTGCTGCTGGCCTGTCTGCCTGTTCAAACCGGTCTGGTGGACCGGTCTGACCGGTGCAGGCAGCTGACAGTAGGGTTAAGCGCTGAATCTTGAAGAAACGTCTATTCACCCCCTCCAGTCTACGACATCGTGTGATCAAAATCCTTTCACTGCTGCTCACGCGGGCTATGAATAGATGCCCTCACGGTCGTTGCGTTTGATCCATTCTATTAGATCCCCAACCTTCCGGTGATTGGTCATCCCAACCCGACGCCCATACCATGGGTGTGTTTGGCTATTGGGCGAGGCCTAGCCTTGCTAGGAATTTAAGTCTGGGCAGTCCAAACCTGTGTATTGCAATGCAATCAGGTCATATTTGGTTGTTTGGTTGGTCTAAATGTGGCTACTCTAACGAAATAGGCTCTACCTGTCTACACAGGTTGTTCCTCGTCTACACGACTACACTGCAAATACCAAATCTAAAAAAAGAGCTACACGCAAAGCGAGTGGACTACACACAACAAGTGAGGAACGCACAACAAACAAGCGGACTACGCACAACAAGCGAACGGACTACACACAAGTGAAAAACACATACACTGCAAGTGCCCAAAGAAGAGCAGCTCGTAGCAATACCAACAAATGGAGTGAGCAACTGGACATCGACAATCTTGTTCGCTTCCTCAGTCAAGAATTATTAGATGGTGAAATGAATGTAGAAGTGAGTGCTTGGCGGAACATTCATTTCACTTTGCCTTATTATAGTAGTAAACAGTTCATACTTCATAGAGAATTCGATGATTTTGTTTAGTTTTGAAAGAAACCAAAGAAAAGAATGTATCCGAAAATCTGGAACCCTGCCAAATTAAAGGGACCATATTCATTATATGCCATGGCTTCAGTTCTTCCTCATCGCCCCATTGGAAATCACCGAATTTGTTCTCCAACCTGCCTAGTCTAACATTGTGTTTGGTTCTCCAACCTGCATCGTGTGCGCTTACTTTTTTGTGCAAGGAGGTGTGCACACAGGCGGTGGTGATGGACTGATGCTTACTTGAGCTGGGATCTACGTGGAAGAGAGAGAAAAGAAGAGAGAGAAGGAGACTGGCGTCTCAATAGGCACCCGCTCATGCTAGCTGGGATGTGTTATGCCTTTTTTTATTGGCCGAGTTTGTTGCGACATCATTAAGTACCAATGGGGTCCACACCCTCGAGCGCGGGGACGCGTGCGCTTGCAGCCGGTAGTCGGCGAAATTATAAGACCTGCTCTAAAGGTACAACCCAGGCAACCAAACATGTATTTGTTAGTTTTAGAAAATCATGCTAGCAGTTAGCCAGGCAACCAAATACGCAATACCCGTCTACAATGGGCAGTTCCTCGTCTACATGGACCAGATCTACAAAAAAGGACCACACGCAAAGTGAGCGGACTGCACACAACTAGCGAACGGAGTATGCACAACAAGCAAGCGGACTACACACACAAGCGAACGGAGTACACACAACAAGCGAACGGACTAACCACAATAAGTGAAGAACACATGCACAAGTACCCAAGAAGAGAGCAGCTTGTAGCAATACCAAGAAATGGAGTGAGTAGCTGGACTAAGTCGTCAATCTTATTCGCATCCTCAGCCAACAAGTCTTTCCCCAGCCGCACCCATGATGCAGCGGGCGAAAGCAAGAATGCGAGAGGAGATCTAGCAGGAATGTAGAATCGAGTGGCTTGGCATCCTAGCCCGGTGGGGGTATTTATCGTCAGGCTCCCTGCTGCGGGCTCTCATGGTGTTACGCTGTTTACCTACTTGCTACTCGGTATTTTCTCAGGCTCCCTGCTGCGGGCTTTCATGGTGTTACGCTGTTTACCTACTTGCTACTCGGTATTTTCTCTATATTCTAGGATAAACCATCTAACTTTTGTCAGGACATTTATTTCACTTGCCTTATTATAGCAACAAACAGCTCATGCTCCATAGAATTTGATAATTTCATTTGTCTTTTAAATAAACACTAGTGGAGTTGTACGTGCCACGGACATGTATTTAAAGTTAAATTATTTAAAAATTATTGGATTGCATCGAACTACTACTAAAAAAATTCTCATTTATCGTATGATGTAATAATCAACTATATTTGTATTTGCTATCTAAAAGTCTAAAAAGAATGCAATATTTACTATCTATATAAGACTAACCCTTGATTAAATATGGAAGCATATTGTATTCACGTGGATGTTTATTGAATAAGTTAGTCAACAAATTGGTGAAGGAATACCTAGCCTGGTTTGTTACCAATTGGAGTTTAAATGAGTTTATTTGGAGCCAATTAGATCCAAGCAATATTTAATTCCATAGATGCAAGGGAAGGAAAGGTATAAAAAATTTAATTCCATCAACACAGAGGATGGAAATGAACCAAATAGAGAGGAATCGCGGAGATTGAAGGTTGCTGGTTTGAAAAAATCAGACACTGATCTACTCCCTTCGCAGGCTGACTTGTCCTAATCCTTTTTTGTGTGCCCCAATTAGCACTCGTACAACCAGGGGTATCAATATTAGCACATCAGCCGCATCATTTTCTGTAGAGGCAAAAAAGGAGGATCTAAATTGATGAGTAAAATAACTAAATGAATATTTGTAAAAAATGTTGTGTATATACCCAGCAATTCCGATCTTGGATAGGTGACTAATGCTGACCACCAGGATAACGGACGCTGGTGCCAATGTCTACGTGATGTGCGATATTACAAAAGGCATATAGAACGAGGGAACACCGGTGGCGGCGACCAAGGAAACGCAGATGATGGGGGACGCCAATGACAAGATGTGATTTCAACACTATGATAAACAACACCTCCTTCCTAACTAACATAATAAAACTTCTATCACAAC
Organism: Panicum virgatum; assembly: GCF_016808335.1. Lineage (NCBI taxonomy): Eukaryota > Viridiplantae > Streptophyta > Magnoliopsida > Poales > Poaceae > Panicum > Panicum virgatum. The sequence goes on from NC_053145.1 coordinate 7,718,146, forward strand.
AAACATTGCAACATGGGCAGGAGGCAGACCTTGATGTTGGATGCGACTTCCTATTGCTTTTGTGGCATTAGATGCTTGCCGCAGCTTTAGTCCACCTTCCGATCAGCAGAGAGGTCCTATCTTGGAAGAAGAAATCAGATGGTAGCAGCTTCTTGGCGCGACGGTAGCAACAATGGGTGAGTGATTAATACTAGTGATGTATGGCTTTATAGATGCAACGATTGGAAGGCAAGGAGATATTATGCTTTTGGAAAGATTTCTTGGGCAACCAGGGCACTTCCAATTAACCCCTTGATTGATTGGTACGATATCTTGATTATTTAGTAGGGAAAGAATTTATACTTAATTTTTGCCCCTCCATTTATACTACTCTATTTTTTATTTGTGCATAAGGAAACAAACATGTGGGGGATCAATGTTCTCCCATAATTGCACACATCTTTTATTTCCTTCCATAAATAATGAGGTCAGTTATTATCCTTCCAAAATAAACTACGCGAATTATGGGCAAATAATGACCACGCTGCGTGAATCACGGAGCGCGAGATGGAAAGGATGAAGGAAAAAAGGAAAGTGAATGTGGGTACACGCGGGTGGGTAGAGGAGGCCATGGTGACAAAATAAAATTCGCTTTGGGCATTATCATTTTCCTTCCATCAATTTTTTTCGATCCAGCAAGGGGCTGTCAACCAACTAACCTTACATGTGGGCCTTCAAGAGGTGTTTTGTGAGGGTATGGGTAGGTTAATCTTGGTGACAGTTTTATTCAATTGTTTCAACTTTTGTAGTATAGAGAAGGAAAAACACATCTGAAAATCCGGAACCTGCCAAATTAAAGGGACCACATTCATTATATGCCATGGCTTCAGTTCTTCCTCATCGCCCCACACATTCATTATATGCCATGGCTTCAGTTCTTCCTCATCGCCCCACTGAAAATCACCCAATTTGTTTATTTTTTTCATATGAATCGATATGGTAATTTTAGGAATAACCCAAGAAATGAAGAAAGTAAATAATTAAGTACTATGCTATGGCTGCCGGACCCCGAATTTCTATTCACTACGCGTGATTCTATCACAGAGGGATGGAGGATAAGGGGTAGGGCGGAGGCGCAACCTTTGGGAGGGAAAGGGGTGGAGCGACTGCCGGCGAAGGGTGGAAGGTGGGGGGAGTGGCCGCTGGCGAGGTCGTCGGCCACCATGGTGATGGTCGAGGTGGCAGAGGATAGAGTACCATGTTTCTAGGGTTCTAATGACCACCGGCCTTAGAGGAGGAGGTCGGCAATCTGATGGTGGTGGCAGTTCGGTCGACAGCGGAGGCGAGGCCGGCACGGGAGCGCCATCAGATGGATGGGGCCCGATGGGTCCAGAAATCTGGTGGGCGGTGTTGACGCCTTTTGGGGTCAACACACGAACACACTCACTCGTGCAGCGGGAGGAGGAGCTCGCTGCAGCACCTCTTGCGTAGACCTATTAGATCGATTATAGGAAGCGGTTAGACAGGTTTCACCGGACAGACCGGCGAAGGACCAACGAACGCTTGGCCGGGAAGGATCTCGTCGGGGCAAGCGCACGTAAGTTTGTTATAGGATTGTCAGGCCACCTAGAACACCCTCAATCAATGTACAGACAAACTAGGAACAACAAGTAAGAGATTGAAAAAGCTAGGGCAAAAGATAAAATGATAAAATATTATGTATTTGATAGATTGGATCTCTTCAATCGGTCGTGACCCTTTATATTTATAGGATGAGGAGGAATGCCCACAAGAAATCCTTTTACGGATCTAAATCTATAAAAATCCTTTATTGTACTTGGATTCTGCATTGGACGGGTCAGATCGGTTGGTCTCAAGCGGACTATCAGCCTACAAACCGCGGTCGGTCCGCGGCTTGGTTCGGATGTGCGATCGTGGAACTCTACTGTGAATAGGCTACGACGTTCGGATGTCCGAACATCTCTCTGGCGGACTGTCTGCCTATAAGAACCAGAGGTGGGATTCTGATGTCCGAACATGAACTCCATTGTGACCAAACCATAACGTTCGGATGTCCGAACTTACGGACGGTCCGCTACTCCAAGCCGATTAGACCACCTATGAATATCGGTCAGATCGATTGCTGCTAATTTTGGTCGTCAACCGGTGGTGGCCGGTGGCGGGGCGAGGAGGTCAATAAGGGGGAACTCGAAGGCGGCGGTGGATGGTGGATGGGTGGCGGCCAGGACGGAGGATGAGCAACAGCAAGGCCAATCTGTACGGATGGAGACATTAGGTTAGTCCAGGTGCCAACGAAATTTGAACGTGATGGAGAGATGCGTGCGAGCGCATACGCCACTCGACATCTTCCAGCAAGTTAAGCGGAGCTCTCTCAAAGCCGCCGGACCGCAACATCGCCACCAACCAAAGCGTATCGATCCTTACTCATCTGCGGATCGGAATCGACCATCGCGTCAATGGTGGGCCTCTGCTGGCTCGCCTTCCATCACACCCTTGCTCTCTGCCGTAGCGCGCAGCTCCTGGAACACCATCTCTCTCCCGGGCATCATCGTGTCATCGACGACCTTCTCGCTACCTCTGTCTCGTCTGGGTTCGGTGGCGGCTAGATGCTCGGGTGCTCTGTACGGCGACGGCGGCGGCTGGCGTAGTGGATGCGGATCGAGCACCGCTCCAAGCTCGTCCGTGCTCGCGCTGGGTGAGGGTGGCCGGATGGGGGCAAGGAGCCAGCAGCTCGCCATGGCAGTCCGCCCGTGGAGAGGCACATAAGTGCTCAGCATCTTTTTCAAAAACACCCCTAGATCGGATCGCAGTTATCCCAACATTTATACTAAACCTCCCCGGTTTGGATCGCGACTATTAATCCGAATACAAATTTTTACACAAAACCTCCTATTTGGTTTACAAAATAGCTAGCCCCTAGTTTCGCGGATTTCCTTTGCTCACTCGATTCCTCCCACTTTGCCGACCGGCGGCGGCGGCGGCCGCAGCAGCCTAAGTACGGCGAACGGCCTTCCGCTCCTTCTCCGGCTGACTTTCGTTGTGTTTCCCCAAAGGAAAAAATGCTTCCCCCTTCGCCACGTTGTGGTTGGCTGCACGGACGTCGACGTTGGATGAGGTGCCTGCGTTGGCGTCGCCACTGCACTCCCGCATGTCCTACACCTTCATCTGGATATTTTTCCTGCTGTCTGTGTTCCTCTTCGCCGTCAAACTCGCCGTCCACACCAACGACCGTCGGCTCGCTGCGCCCACCCGCAGTGTCCTTCGCCACGCTCTACGAGCGTGGCATAGAGCATGGCGTGGGTGTGCTTCCGTGCTGCCTATGTCGCCCCAACTCCAGCTTCTCACTCCCAAGTGTTGGGTTTGGGAGATGGAGACATGATAATTTCTTTTCGCTGAAATGTAGTGGTTTCCTCTCCAATACGAATGCAAAAAAAGGAAACATAACGTTTGTTCGGTGCCAAAACCACCAAAGTCCAAGGCGAAGAATTCCTGGGTCTAGCTTAAAATGGTACTCTCGGAGATGGGCGAATCATCTACAGAGGCGTTCCTTGTCTACACGGACCAGATCTACAAGAAAGGACTACATACAACAAGCAAACAGGAGTACACACAACAAGCGAGCGTACTACACACAACAAGCAAACGGAGTACGCACAATAAGTGAGCGGACTATGCACAACAAGTAAAAATAGTACTCACAAAGTACACATAACAAGCGAACGGACTACGCACAATAAGCGAATGGAGTACGCACAAGAACACATGCACCGCAAGTACCCAAGAAAAGCAGCTCTAGCAATACCAAGAAATGGAGTGAGCAGCTGGACGCCGACAACCTTGTTCACTTCCTCAGTCAAAAGTCCCTCTCTAGCCGTGTCGGTGATACAGCGGGTGAAAGCAAGGCTACGAGAGGAGTGTGTGCATGAATGTAGAAGTGAGTGGCTTGGCATTCTGGCCCGGTGGGGGTATTTATTGGCAGGCTCCCTACTGCCGTCTCTTGTGGTGTCACTATATTCACCTCCTCACCACTCAGTAAATTTTCACTAGTATAAACCATCTAATTTTTGGCAGGACATGCATTTCCCTTTGCCTTATTATAGCAATAAACAGCTCATACTCCATAGAATTTTATAATTCTATTTATTTTGAAAAGAAACCGAAGAAAAAATGTTTACTGAAAATCCGAAACCCTGCCAAATTAAAGGGACCACATTCATTATATGCTATGGCTTCAGTTCTTCCTCACCGTCACCGAATTTATTTATTTTTTTGAATAATTTCTAACGTGCCAAAAACCGCCATACCCCAAAGCTGAAGAATTTCTGGGTCCAGATGGGCCAATCTTCTTTAGGGCGCTAGAAACGCAGTCGTGTGTTTGGGCCATGCGCTCGGGGTCTTGTTTAAGGGTGTAAAGTTTTGGTGTGAAGTATTAGATATTCCGGGACACATTTGAAATATTAGACATGAACAATTACAAAATAAATTACTTAATCCATCTGTACACTACGTGATGAATTTGTTATGTCTAATTAATTTGTGATCAGAGCATGTGTTACTATAGCAGTTTAGTGTCTAATCATGATCTAATTAGGCTCATTAGATTCTTCTAGCAATTTACAAACAAACTGTGCAATTAGTTTTTAATTTCATCTAAATTTAATACTCTATGCATGTGCCGCATATATTCGATATGATAGTTTTGAAAATTTGAAATTTACATCTAAACCAGGCTCACGTCCCGATCGAATTCGCAATCCCGCGCAGTTCAGAAATCAAATCACGCCGCAATGAGCAGCGACCCGAAATCCGCCGGACTAGAGCTCCATTTTTTTTTTAAAAAAGGAGACTGATCTGCCCATCGCGATCGCGTCAATGGCAGGCCCTGAATCATGACAGAACAGAAAACAAAGCGCCTGAATCATGACCTCATAACCATATTTTCGTACGTAAAATACCATGACATCTGACATTGGAACTTGACAACTTCGATTACAAGAAACCAATACTGAATTACGTTCAAAAAAGAAACCAACACTGAATGTCGTATTGAATCTTCAGGACACGACATAGAGTATACACACTGGTTCCATGCTGCTGAGTCAAGAATTAACCAAAAAGGGGCTGAAACATGAATGAACCGAAATATGAACTTCATTCAATAGTAATGAGGACGAATTTGACAAGATAACCAAAATTGACCGAAATATGAAGTTCATACAATAGTGATGAAATTTCCTTTTGCCTAGCACTCCCACCATCTGCCCCCCATGACCATGAAACCGTCCAAACTTCCAATCGTGATTCGCCAGTTCCCGATTCAGCAGGCGGCAGGCGGCAGCTAACCTGAGCCTGAGCTCTCGTCACGACTCGGCCAGTTGCCGCAGCCCCGCTGGCTCGGGCGAACTCTGTGTGGTGAACTTGTAACCGGAGCTTCCTACTCTGCCCAGGGAGGCCTTGTGCCTGTGTGTGCTGAACTTGTAACCTGGCCTTCATTGTCCATAGACCGTAATGGTCCTATCTGTACGCACTTTTAACAGTGAAAATTCTACTCTTTTCATACTGCCAACTGCCAAGCAAAGCAACACAATATTTCTGATCTGCTGTTACCCGCCCACTTTTCTAGCTAACATGGTGAGAGATGCAATCAGAGTAAAATGATTCCACGAGTAGTGCAGATTCCAACAAAATACTTCACAAATGTTGGAATCTGAATCGTTACTCTCCTCGAGAGAGGATGACACTAGGAGTTGGGGCAATTTTTCTGATTTATTTCTCACACAACTACACACAATGTCATGTCAACCCGAGGGGCTAGGGATACATTATTTATAGTTGCTGGGCAGCGGCCTAGCATATGCTAAATGCTACTCTAAGATGCTAATCGTGCTGCATAGGGACCATGCAAGGACCTGAGCTGCAACATGCAAAGATGCTAGTCAAAAACTAAAACTAGATGCTGCCCCACTGCCCTCAATGGGGCAGCAAGACTGTCCTAGATGGAGACCCACAAAGACCAAGAGTATACAGACTTATTCACATCATTCTCCCTCTAAGTCTTGTGCGTCGTCTTGTACTTGTTATCGCCATAAATTAACAGGGTTAATTAATTGGCCGAGAGCAAGTTGGGCTTAGTGCGGAAATTAAAGAAGGCTTGTGAATCGGCTGTGTTACCACCAGAATTTGGTCGAGAAGTATATGGGCCGAAGCTGCCGATGGGCCTATACAGATTGTCCAGGGAAGAGGCGATTCTGGTCCATGCCAAGAGCCGATGGGCTCTTCTTATCTGTGTGCGTCGGGAGCCAATGAGCTCTCTTTATCTATAATCATTAGAGATAGATTAGTTTTCATATTGGACTAGGTTTTGTTTAACTTGGTCGTCAAGTCTACAAGACTATAAATATGTACCCTCTGACATTCATAAAGAAAGAACGTCATCACGTCTCGCAACAACAATTCTCGGCGCACCGCCACCCCTAATTCTAGGGTTTCATCCAAGTAAGCGTCATACTGCCCTTATCACTTCTTGCGATCATGGCAGCATTGTTCTTGCTTTTACCTTGGTATTACTCGTACTGAAGCGTTTTTGATGGCGAGTAATGCTAGTTATCCCGATATTCGTAGCATGACCTTTAGTAGATCTATCATGCTCTTGTTGTTTATCATCTACGAATATCATGTTATCTCTGCGTGATCACGTATTAATCTTATACTAATTCTCGTTACATAGAGTTAGTCGCGTAGAGATAACACCCTGCTTCTTTTCTATCTAGTAGATCTAATCTGTTATGGTTTGTTCTTATACGTAAGAATCAGCTTAATATCTGCTAGTTTAGGCCTTGCAAACGGGTTGGACGATCCGGCGACGTATTAGATGCTTTGCCTTGATCTTAACAGGGATTGATCCGGGAATCGGATTTTGCTTATTCTTAAGCCTCTTTTCTGATTAAAGTTTGGTTATCTATTACGCTCGTTAGGCCTAACTACGTGTAGGATGTTCCGATCTAGTAGTGAAGCTTTTACCGTCGTGGATTAGATTAACTAGATCTAATTGAAGTAGTTTTTGCAGTTATTTGCTTTATCTATTAATATCTAGATATGCAGATCTGATCTGACACCGGGACTCGATCGGCTCTTTAAAGCCAATGCAAGAGTCGTCCCAGGGAGCCGACCACGGCTCGGACTAATGTTTACACGTGTTTGTGCATGTATGCAAATCGTCGAAAGCACGTTTGCACTTTCCTGATCGGGTATAGGTCAGGTGGCACGCCCTGCATCTCCGGAAGCATCGGCGTGTGCCAGGATCTGGGCCGTTGACCGAGGGAGCCTCCCCGGCAGCCTCCCGGCTCTTCGTGTTGCATGTCGCTACTCGCCGGTAGATTTTGACTGACAACACATTCTGGCACGCCCGGTGGGACATTCATCAGCTACAACGTCCACCGCCGGGATGACTGGACCTCAGAACCAAGCGCCGGTTCCGCCGACCACCAACCCTTTCACGTATGAAGAGCTGACCCCCGAACACCAGCAGAAGTATGATGAGGTCAAAGCTAAGTTCGAAGCCGATCTCATCGGCTCTTTCGAGAGGACCCGCAACCACGGCATCAGGTGGAAGGGGTTCTCACCCGAAGGCGCTCTTGACAACGTCGACCTGTCCGTACCGTCAGAGGAGCGCACCAGAGCCCTGCGCCAGGAGATGAACTACATGGTGGCTCACTCGCTTCATCAGCACTCAGAAAGCCTGGTGAACGAGCTCGAGCGTGTGGCACATCGCGTCATCCAGGAGGTGATCAAGAACCAGTACTCCCCATCGGGACCAATCTTGGGGAGTCACAGGGTTGAAGCCCCACTTCAGTCTAGGCCGCCATTGCCATACTCGCTCACAACTCCAGGGCCGCAGAGTTCGCCAATCTATGTCGTCTACAAGATCGGCGGAGATCCCGGGGAGGGCCAGTTCCTGAGCGAGCCGCCTAAGGAGATCCCACACGGCTACACGTGCGTGTACATACCTGACAACATCAACCCAACACGCGCGGGACAGTTGGCGAGTACAGGAGCTTCAGGGACAGATGCAGAGAAACAAGCATGGCTAGCAAAGTACGCTACTGGGCCGAGTGCTGAACCCTCGGCCCCAGGAGTTCTTAGTGAGGAGCAGATCAGCGCAATACTAAGGGACCAGTTTGGCATTCTGCCCAAGAAAAAGGCGATCGGCTATTCCAAGCCGTACCCAAGCGACTACGACTTGATCCCGTTGCCACCCAAGTATCGGCTCCCGGAGTTCACCAAGTTCAGCGGGTCAGAAGGGCCCAGCTCCATCGAGCATGTGAGCCGATACCTAACGCATCTCGGGATGATTTCAGTTTCGGATCCTCTGAGGGTTCGGTTCTTCTGCCAGTCTCTCACGGGATCAGCCTTTGGATGGAACACATCATTGGCCCCAGATTCGATCCGCACTTGGAGGCAGCTGGAAGATCAGTTCCACACCCAGTATCACTCAGAGGCTGCTGAAGCAGGGATTGCCGACCTCGCCCAAGTCAAGCAGAAGCGAGGGGAAAGTGTGTCGGAGTATGTGCAGCGCTTCATAGAGGTTAAGAATCGATGCTACTCATCGCGCATCACAGAAAAGGAGGCAGTCGATTTGGCAGTTCTGGGTCTCGTTAAGCCGATCAAGGATCTGGCTTTTCAGTTGGAATTGACCTCTCTGGCGCACATGGTACAGAAGCTCACGACGTATGAACACTATCACCCTGAGCTGTACTAGGAAAAATTCAAGCGCCATGTGAATATGGCCCAAGCAGATGATTCTGATGATTCTAGCGGGGAACAAGAAGTGGCTGTGGTAGAGTGGACCCGGGGGGCAAACCCCGTCCCGTGCAAGTGGGCCAAATAGAAGGGGCTTGTGAAGGGCTTTGATTTTGAAGTGGCCAAGGCAGAGCAGATATTCAACTTACTGCTCAAGGAAAAGCAGTTAAAGCTCCTAGAGAATCACAAACTGCCAACGACGCAAGAGCTGCAGGGGAGGCCATACTGCAAGTGGCACCACTCATTCACCCATGCCACGAATGACTGCAAGGAGCTGCGTCGGCAGATCTAATCGGCTATTGAGCAAGGCCGCTTAATTCTGACCCAACACACAATGAAGGTTGACAGTCAACCGTTCCCACAGGCTAACGTGGTGGAGCTGTCAGATCTTAGACCTGAGGGCTAGAATTTTGTGTTCCAGATTAACATAGCGGGACCCATACGCCGCCGTGACGAGCAGAGGTTTAGAGAGGCCGATTCTGGCAAACGGCCCCAGGATGAAGACGAGTCGGAGCAACAATATATTACTGAAGAACAAGTGTGTCACATCCGCAATCAACTCCCAGCTTCCAATCGGCTTCTTGAAAAATACGAGTATCAGTACAAGCTGCGTCGCCGGTATGAATCGGAAGAGGAGGAGTACGAGCACCGCGCGGGGAGAACGCTGGGAAGGCGCCAGGCTGTGCGCGACCACTGGCATTGCCCGTTCTTCAGGTACTGTTGGAATTCCGGCATGAGCCGATTGCCTACTATCGATGATTGCCTGGAGTGCAGGCCTCGGGGATGCTAGTCAGGCGAGGCGTCAGTGTTCCGGCGCTTGGGGCCCAAAGCGCGTCACGACGACCATGTTGAGCGGCTATCCAGGGATGATCTTGAGCTCGAAGGAGAGGATAAGTATCATCGTCCACGATGGTGTCCTTACGGACTCAGTCGCTCGCAGAAGCGCAGAGTGCAGCGCTTACGCAATCTCGAAGAGGCGGAAGCAAGGTACCTCGATGTGCTGAGGAAGGCACGTCCGGATCTCGCGGAGCAAGTCAGGCACCTGCGAAGGCTGGAAAGGCACCCTCCAAGGAGGGAGTGGCGCCCCAAGCATCCAAAAGCCGATGAGAAGCCATCGACTTATGTGAATATGGTGTTCGTGCTCTCATCAGAGTTTCGGGCGCCCCAACCGGAGGAGTTGGCCGTCGCATAGCTCGATCTTGGGCCCTAGCCGATCATCTTCGAGAAGCCCAAGGAGAAAAACTACAAACACCTGAAGGGGTTATATCTCAAGGGCCTCATCGACGGCAAGCCTGTGAATAGGATGTTGGTCGACACTGGCGCCGCAGTTAATTTGATGCCGTATTCAGTGCTGCGTCGATTGGGTCGTTCTGTTGCTGACCTATCAAGACCAACGTAATGCTCAATGATTTCAATGGGCAGCCATCGAAGGCAAAGGGTGTCCTCAATGTGGAGTTGACAGTTGGCCGCAAGACCGTCCCAACTTTGTTCTTCATCGTCAACAGTAAGAGTACGTACACAGTGCTGCTTGGGAGGGATTGGATTCACGCTAATTGTTGTGTTCCTTCCACAATGCACCAGTGTTTGGTTCAATGGGATGGCGACGAAGTGGAGGTGGTCCGTGCAGATGACTCCAGCGAGGTTTCGCTCGCAGACATGAACGCCTGGGATGCGGAAGGACAAGAGCCGATCTCAGGGATTGTGCTAGAAGACTATGATCGGATCGAAGCGACAAAAAATGGATTGAGGCTGGTCTTATCCACTGGCCTCACAGAATAAACACATCCTGGCACGCTACGAAATTCAGCAGGTTTAGAGAGGCTGGTCCCAGCGACCGGCCCCAAAAGGTAGATAATTCTTATTTGGAGTTGAAATTGTTACGTTATGAACAAACAATAGCCTGCTCTGGCAGTTGGTTAGTTAATGAGCATTCAGTTTCGAATGGTAATACAGAAATGGCCGGCCCGTGCGGTCGGCCGAAAATTTTCTTTTGTTATCTCTCCGTATTTCCTGTCGATGTGGCAGATGACGACGAGTTGCCTATATCCACAGTTGATTTTACAGGCGACGGCAAGTTGGGGTACGGGTTTACATCAGCTGACGATTTGGAGGAAGTCGATATAGGTCCCGGGGATAAGCCGCGGCCAACATTTATCAGCAAAAGGTTAGACCCGAGCCTGCGTGAGCCGATGATAGCACTATTGAAAGAATACCGGGACTGTTTCGCTTGGGATTATGCTGAAATGCCCGGTCTGGATAGAAGCATCGTCGAATATCTGCTCCTGCTTAAGAAAGGATTTCGGCAGTTTCAACAACGATCACGACAGATGAAGGCCGAAATCCTAGAGGAGGTTAAGAAAGAGGTGCAAAAGATGTTGGACGCAGGGTTCATTAGGCCATGTCGGTATGCAGAATGGATCTGCAGCGTGGTCCGATGGCGAGTCTGCGTGGATTTCAGAGACCTCAACAGAGCAACGCCAAAGGACGAGTACCCGATGCCCATCGCGGAAACATTGATCAACGCAGCTACCGGTCACAAAATACTGAGCTTTATGGATGGTAATGCCGGCTACAACCAGATCTTCATGGCCCCAGAGGATATAAGCAAGACCGCGTTCAGAGTACCAGGCGCGGTTGGCTTGTTCGAGTACTTGGTTATGACCTTTGGATTGAAAAATGCCGGTGCGACATATCAACGCGCCATGAATTACATTTTTCATGATCTCATCGGCAAACTGGTAGAAATCTACATTGATGATGTCGTGGTCAAGTCCACATCGGCTGGGGGACATCTGGAAGATTTGCGTAAGGTATTGGAGCGGACTCGGAGGTTTGGGCTCAGAATGAACCCGAAGAAATGCGCCTTTGGTGTATCGGCCGGTCAGTTCTTAGGATTCCTGGTACATGAGTGAGGGATCGAGATTGGCCTAAAAAGTCAAGAAGCTGTAAGGACGATGAGGCCGACTACTACGAAGAAGGAGTTGCAGAAGCTCATCGGCAAAATCAACTTTGTCAGACAATTCATCTCCAATCTGTCTGGACGTATCGAGCCATTCATTGGTCTCGTGAAAGTCAAGTCCGATGATGAATTTCACTGGGGGCAGAGCAGCAGCAAGCTTTCGATGAAATCAAGGAATACTTGTCAAAGCCTCCAGTTTTGATTCCTCCACAACAAGACAGGCCCTTCTACGTATACTTATTCGTAGGCGACACCTCCATCGCCTCGGTGCTGGTTCAGAAGCATGACGGACAGGAAAGGGTTGTGTTCTACCTTAGCAGGCGCATGTTGGACGCCGAGACCAGGTACCCTGAGATTGAAAAGATTTGTCTCTGTTTATTCTTTACATGTACAAAGCTTCGTCATATTTTGCTCTCAGCGAAAACAATCGGTATTTGCAAATCGGATGTCATAAAGCATATGCTGTCGGCTCCTGTTCTGAAAGGCCGACTCGAAAAGTGGATGTTCGCGCTGTCAGAGTTCGATATCTGATATCAACCGGCAAAGGCAGTCAAGGGACAGGCACTAGCGGATCTCATTGCAGACAGGATCAGCACTGATGTGGCTGCACTTTTCATACGTCCATGGGCTATGTTTTTCGACGGATCGGCGTGTGATGATGGGTGCGGTGTAGGAATTCTTTTGGTATCTCCTCGAGGGACGACTTATTCCTTTTCCATCAGGATGACCACTCCATGCACCAATAATTTAGTAGAGTATGAGGCCGTTCGCAAGGGGATGGAATTACTCCTGGAAGCTGGTGCAGAAGCGGTGGAAATTTTTCTGGATTTGAAACTGGTGATTTCTTAGCTCACGGAGGAATACAGATGTGAGAGCGAGGCTCTTTTTCCAATATGGATGCAGTGCTGTGAGTTGATGTCACAATTCAGGTACATTAATTTCCACTGGATACGTAGGACTTTGAACAATGAAGCCAATGACTTGGCACAGATGGCTTCCGGATACAAGAAAACAGCCGATGGGGTAGATGTAGAGGTTCAGTTTCTAGAACCTGGAGATTGGAGAGCTGATATCTTCAATTATTTGAGGGATTTGGCTCGGGGGCACCCAGAAGGATAAGACTCAAAGCTATGAAGTATGTTTTGATAGGATATGTTCTACAGGACTTTGGAAGGACTGCTGCTTAAATGTCTGGGGCCTTCGGAGTTGAATCGGCTCTTGCATGAGGTTCATGAGGAAGCCTGCGGTACTCATCAATCGGCTCATAAGATGAAGTGGCTGATTAGGCGATCGGAATATTACTGGCCTACCATGCTTGATGACTGCTTTAAATATTACAAGGGATGTCAGGCATGTCAGAGATTCGGCAAGATTTATATGGTGCCGGCATCAGTAATGAATCCTATCATTAAGCCATAGCCGTTCAGGGGTTGGGCCATGGATATGATTGGCCAGATCAACCCGCGATCCAGCAAAGATCACCGATGGGTGTTGGGTGTCACGGATTATTTCACAAAATGGGTGGAGGCGGTACCCATGAGGTCGGTGGCATCGAAAGATGTGATCAGTTTTGTTAAAGAGCACATCATTCATAGGTTCCGGATTCCCCCGACCATTACGACCGATGGAGGATCGGTCTTTATATCGTAGGAATTTAGGAAGTTCGCCGATGACACGGGGTTCAAGCTGATCAGATCATCCCCATATTATGCCCAGGCTAATGGACAGGCTGAAGCATCCGACCAGAGCCTTATCAAGCTGATCAAAAGGAAGATCGATGAATATCCTAGGCGCTGGCACGAGGTGTTGTCAGAGGCTTTGTGGGCATATCGTATTTCATGTCACGGATTCATCAAGACGTCACCATACCATCTGGTCTACGGTCAAGACGCTGTGTTGCCATGGGAGATCACGGCCGGATCGAGGCGTGTTGAGTTCCAGAATGATCTGTCGGCTAAGGGGTATGCAGCCTTGATGAGCGACAATGTGGAGGATCTCACAGAGTTAAGACTTTGGTCACTTGAGAAGATCAAGGAAAACAAGGCTAAAGTCGCTCGTGCATACAATAAAATGGTCAACCCAAAAAATTTCCAGGTTGGAGACCTGGTTTGGGAGGCAGTGCTACCATTGGGAACTAAAGATAGGAAGTATGGTAAATGGTCTCCAACTTGGCATGGGCCGTACAAGGTTGATCAGGTCCTATCTAGAAATGCGTACATGCTTGAAGAATTGGACGGTGTCAAATTTCTTGTAGCCGTCAATGGCCAACACCTCAAGAAATATTTTCCGAGCATGTGGGAAGGCGAATAACAAGAGCCGATGAAATCCATCTGGCTGTATTATAAAAGGCCAACACGTTGAGTTGAAATCCATCACCTCCAGGAACTGTGTGGGGAGCTGATATGTTGCCATCGCCTCAAGAGACAGTGAGGAAAGCCGATGCGTTGCCATCACCTCCAGGAACAGTAACATTAAGGAAAGCCGATGCGTTGCCATCACCTCCAGCATATAAAAAAGAGCAGGATCTATTCTATCGACCAATTGTTGAGAGCATCGGGAAGCTACAGGAGATCACCAACAAATTGCCGATGCCGCCAACACTGCTGATACCGTTATGACGAGCAAACTTTATTTCTTACTACAAAATACTTGGGAATTTTGAATTTAAATAGCTTAGCTCCTCAATGATATGATAAATTCCTACCAGAGCCATATATACACATTTAAAACCTTTATACATATGCTGCTTGTGTTTGCATTGAGCATTGTCAAATTCTTTGTGATCCTTGTGAGATTCGCTTCATATTTTTAAGATCAAGATCACGTACACTTCATGTACTCAACCACTCATATGCTGACTTCTACACTAGAAGTTATGCAAGTATATGCCTTCCATCCATAAAAATGCTTCATTCCTTTTTTGACAGAACTCTTTATATTCATCATGTAGAAAGATTTGGGCTATGTAAAAAAAGAAGAAAAAAATATAAATGTCTGTGCCCCAAAAAGCATGAGAAGAAAAAAAAAGAAGAAAGAAGAATGAAAGACAGCTCATATCTCAGCAAAAGATAAAAGGGAGAGTTCTGCAAAAGGGGGATGCGAGTTCCAGCCACAAAAATTCCACACACATGCACATCTTGATCTGATTGTATGACTTGCTTTCTCTATTGGATCCGTTCTTTGACTTTGCAACATGTGCGGCCCGAGTATGCTACCTCTTCATTTCCTACCCTGAACTCCACAAAAAGTCATACTAGAGATAGGGAGAAAGGAGGCAATATAATGTTTTGGTGAGGAATCATACACATTGAGCGATTTGAGAGAATCATTTGAGGAGTGAAGTTATTTTCTGTTCAAAAGATCCAAGTTATTTAGCAGGAGGAGTAAAGTCGATTCATCTCTTTGCGTCGGCTATCAGTAAAGCATCAGCTATCAGAAGAGCAGCATCAGAAGAGCCGAGGCGCTGAGTCTATCATACAGATTGAGGCATCGACTATACAAAGTTTCAAAGCATTCATACTTTGAAACTTGGGGGGGGGGCATGTGTTATCGCCATAAATTAACAGGGTTAATTAATGGGCCGAGAGCAAGTTGGGCTTAGTGCGGAAATTAAAGAAGGCTTGTGAATTGGCTGTGTTACCACCAGAATTTGGTCGAGAAGGATATGGGCCGAAGCTGCCGATGGGCCTATACAGATTGTCCAGGGAAGAGGCGATTCTGGTCCATGCCAAGAGCCGATGGGCTCTTCTTATCTGTGTGCGTCGGAAGCCAATGAGCTCTCTTTATCTATAATCATTAGAGATAGATTAGTTTTTGTATTGGACTAGGTTTTGTTTAACTTGGTCGTCAAGTCTACAAGACTATAAATATGTACCCTCTGACATTCGTAAAGAAAGAACGTCATCACGTCTCGCAACAACAATTCTCGGCGCACCGCCACCCCTAATTCTAGGGTTTCATCCAAGTAAGCGCCATGCTGCCCTGATCACTTTTTGTGATCAGGGCAGCATTGTTCTTACTTTTACTTTGGTATTACTCGTACTGAGGCGTTTTTTATGGCGAGTAATGCTAGTTATCCCGATGTTCATAGCATGACCTTTAGTAGATCTATCATGCTTTTGTTGTTTATCATCTACGAATATCATGTTATCTCTGCGTAATCACGTATTAATCTTATACTAATTCTCGTTGCATAGAGTTAGTCGCGTAGAGATAACACCTTGCTTATTTTATATCTAGTAGATCTAATCTGTTATGGTTTGTTCTTATACGTAAGAATCGGCTTAATATCTGCTAGTTTAGGCCTTGCAAACGGGTTGGACGATCCGGCGACGTATTAGATGCTTTGCCTTGATCTTAACAGGGATTGATCCGGGAATCGGCTTTTGCTTATTCTTAGGCCTCTTTTCTGGTTAAAGTTTGGTTATCTATTACGCTCGTTAGGCCTAACTACATGTAGGATATTCCGATCTAGCAGTGAAGCTTTTACCGTCGTTGATTAGATTAACTAGATCTAATTGAAGTAGTTTTTGCAGTTATTTGCTTTATCTATTAATATCCAGATATGCAGATCTGATCTGACACTAGGACTCGATCGGCTCTTTAAAGCCAATGCAAGAGTCGTCCTGGGGAGCCGACCACGGCTCGGACTAATGTTTACACGTGTTTGTGCATGTAGTCAAATCGTCGAAAGCACGTTTGCACCTTCCTGATAGGGTATAGGTCAGGTGGCACGCCCTGCATCTCTGGAAGCATCGGCGTGTGCCAGGATCTGGGCCGTTGACCGAGGGACCGGTGCCAGCCAGCGCCCCGGCAGCCTCCCGGCTCTTCGTGTTGCCTGTCGCTACTCGCCGGTGGGTTTTGACCGACAACAGTACTCTTGTGGGAAAGTTGGACCATCCCGGTCCTGGAGCAGAGCTCAAGGAACTTGATCCTCCCAAGGGGCTTGGTGAGCAGGTCCGCAAGCTGGTCCTTGGCATTGATGTAGCTCGCATTGATGCTTCCTTCCTCCAAGCAGCCTTGGATGAAGTGGTACCTCACCCGGATGTGCTTGCTCCGTTCATGAAAAACGGGGTTCTCTGCCAGGGCCAGAGCAGACTTGCTGTCCACCCTGAGCTCCACCGCTTCAATGTCCCTACCGAGGAGAACACCAAGCAGTCGAGCAAGCCAGATCGCCTGAGTCGAAGTGGTGGAGGCCGCTATGTACTCAGCCTCGCAGCTGGATGGGGCCACCACCTGCTGCTTGACCGACTGCCAGCTAAGGAGGCACTTGCCGAGGAAGGAAGAGGATCCTGCTCGTGCTCTTGCTGGTGTCGATGTCACCGGCGTGGTCGCTGTCGCTGTACCCGACGAAGTGTGCCACCCCAGGGCACCTCGGGTAGTGGAGACAGTAGTCGAGAGTCCCTGCAACATAGCGGATGATTCTCTTCACAGCCTGCTGGTGCTCCATCGTCGGTTGCTGCATGAACCGACTAACGTAGCCGGCGGAGAACGCCAAGTCTGACCGTGTGTGGGCGAGGTAGCGAAGGCTCCCCACAAGTCGCCGGTACTGTGTAGCATCCACCTCCTCCATCGTGCTGTTACGGCTCAACTTCAGTCTTTCCTCCATCAGAGTGAGAGCTGGATTGCAGTCAGTGAGCCCAGCTAGCTCAACAACGTGCTTGGCATAGGCGGTCTGTCAAAGCATGATCCCGAAGTCATCCTGGTGCACCTCGATCCCTAGGTGGAAGGAAAGAGGACCTAGGTCACTCATCTGGAAGATGGGCTTCATCTCTTCCTTGAACGTCGCCACCTCCGCATTCTTGGTGCCGGTGATCACCAAGTCGTAGATGTAGACACCCACCAGCAGGGTATTTCCTCCATTGCCCCGCCGGTAGATGGCCGCCTTATGCGAGCACTTTGCCTTCCTTGCCGGGGATTGCGAATCCCGGCGGCTGGTGCACGTAGACCTCCTCCTTCAAGTCATCGTTGAGAAATGCCGACTTGACGTCCATGTGATGGACATGCCAACCCTCCTGGGCAACTAGCGCAAGGAGGAGTCGCACGGACTCCATCCATGCCACGGGGGCGAAGGCATTGTCGAAGTCGACCCCCTCCTGCCTGCACGAAGCGTCGTGCCACCAAGCGGGCCAGTTGCCAAGCACTCCCACCATCTGCCACCCATGACGAATTTGACAAGATAACCAAAATTGACCGAAATATGAACTTCATTCAATAGTAATGATGACGAATTTGACAAGATAACCATAATTGACCGAAATATGAACTTCATACAATAGTGATAAAATTTCCTTTTGCCTAGCACTCCCACCATCTGCCACCCATGACCATGAGACCGTCCAAACTTCCAATCGTGATTCGCCAGTTCCTGATTCAGCAGGCGGCAGCTAAACTGAGCCTGAGCTCCCGTCACGACTCGGCCAGTTGCCGCAGCCCCACTGGCTCGGGCGAACTCTGTGTGTTGAACTTGTAACCGGAGCTTCCTACTCTGCGCAGGGAGGCCTTGTACCTGTGTGTGTGCTGAACTTGTAACCTGGCCTTCATTGTCCATAGACCATAACGGTCCTGTATGTACGCACTTTTAACAGTGAAAATTCTACACTTTTCATAGTGCCAACTACCAAGCAACGAGTCGCGCACAGAAGCCTCTCGACTCCTCTGTTCCCAAGCTACAGTTGCAAAAGGCAAAAGAAGGGTTCCCAGTCACCGCTGCCGGCGGAGACAGCAGCCTCTTCCGCCTCTGATGGCTTGATGGTTGTCGAGAGGAAGCGGAGGCTGCTGGGCTCTTGCCAGTGGGTGGTGGTGTAGGTTGTAGTCTAGGTCCTAGGTCCTCTAGGTTTATGTTTCCTGGCGTCTCCGGCGAGGCAGCGGCGGCGGCGCATCAGAATAAGTCCTCTCGGACTCTTCCTCGCCCCTTTGGCGTTCAACTCCGGCGTCGAAGGCGAGCCCGTGGAGGTGGTGCTTCCGTTGTGGAACTTTTGTACTGGAGTTGCTCGGCGGTGGTGCGTCGTCCTTGGCGGCGGCGGCGGCTAGTGCTGGTCTCAGGTTTCCAGGGTGCAGTGGAGGCTGCGGGTGCTGCGGTTTCAAGTTGGATGGATCGAGCTCGAGCTTCCCGCGGTGGCGGTTGTTGTCGGCGGCGTGGTTCGATTCAGGGTCAAGGGAGCTCGGGGCGCGGCCCCGACCGATGGAGTTTCAGCATCGGCTTTAGCTCGCCCGTGGCGGCGAATGTCTTTTGCGGTTCATTTCAAAGCCACTGTAAGATGGAGTTCCCTTCAGCCTCGGGTTCGGCGGCGGCGGTCGCCATTGGCATGCTTCGGCGGCGGTGGCGAAGGTTTCTTGAAGCTTCTACCTGGAAAGGGTCTTGGGACCGTGTTGTAATTTCTATTTTTCTTGAGGCCCTTTCTGAAAGTTGGGTAGGACAGCTGTCCCCATATTCCTGTACAGTATGCTTGTATTTATACGCGCGTCCTTGTACGATATCCTTAACTCTTAATACAAGCATGCTTAATAAAAAAAACTGCCAAGCAACACAATATTTCTGATCTCCTGTTACCCGCTCTATTGGTGTGTTGTTGTAATGAGTAAATGTATAAGGACTATTGTGTAATGAGGAGGAGATAAAGAGAAGAGAAGGGCTATGGAAAAAACAACCCAGCCACAAAGATTTCCTCAATTCCAACATGGCATCAAGAGCTAGGGTTCGAACCTGAGTGGCAGCGGCGTGGTGCGTGCATGCGACGGGGCGCGCGATGGCTGTGTGGCGCGCAGGAGCAAGGTGGCCGGGCGCGAGCGGCCGCTTGCGCGGTGGATCGTGCGGCGCAGCGGCGTTGGCCCAGCGGGTCGCGTCGAGCGCGAGGGGCGCATGAGCGGCATCATGCGGGTGTGAGTTTTGAACTGCTGCATGTGAGTTGTGGGGAGCTGCTTGCCTCCTTGGGGAGCTGCTGCGTGACCAGCACTGGCGGAGCTGCAGGTGGTTGATTGCTGGTATTGTTTGGTACTTTGGGGAAGATTCTGGTCCGCCGTGCTTGTGCTATAGGATGTTGGTCAATTCAGGATTAATACAGAGGGTGTGGTGAGCTGCGATGGTGGTGAAATTGGAGTTGAAATTGGGAGCATGCTCTGTTGGTGTGGTTGAGCATCCATTGGTAACTGATTTTGGGGAAGTCGAATTCGTGAGTGGTGGTGAAGATGAGTACTGAAGGTGAAGGTGCAGGTGCTGGTGGTTCGGGAGGAATTACAAAGGGTGCTAAGAAGATAGAGATGGAATTGAGGGCTCGATTTTTTAAGGCGTAGATTGAAACTAGAGCAGAGTCATTGGAGGCGGAGGTGTTGGTGAAGAAAAGAGAGTGTAATTTAGTAAAGGAGGAGGAGAAGATTTCTATCACCACCTCAGCTAGTCCTGCAGCTATTATTGGTAATTTCGGTAACTGCGCCAACTACGCCCACATGGGCGAAGGTACTCAGGCACAAGCACTTGCATCCTCATATAGGCATCACATAGATTGGATCATAGATTCAGGAGCATCTAAGCATGTCACGGGCATGTCTAGTCATTTCAAATCTTACAGCCCATATATTCATTCTGAGTGTGTTCGAACTGCTGATGGCACATCCCAACAAATCCATGGTGTAGGGTCTATAGAGTGTACACCATCCCTTAACTTATCTTTTGTCCTGTATGTTCCTTCGTTTCCAGTCAATCTCATCTCTATAAGTTCAATCGTTGACCAGTTCAAGTGTACACCATCCCTAAATACCTATGGAGTGAGGCTGTGATGACAGCGGTTTATCTAATCAATCGTATGCCATCTAGAATACTTGGCAATAAGTCACCTGCTGAGCTCATGTTGGGACGATGAGAGTTCAAGGTGCTTCCTAAGGTGTTTGGTTGTGTTTGTTTTGTCAGAGATCACAGAGCTTCAATGGGAAAATTGGACCCACAAGCGGTGAAGTATATCTTTGTTGGCTATTAATCTACACAAAAGGGATACAAGTGCTGGGATCCCATTGGAAAAAGATTGTTTGTGAGTATGGATGTAACATTCCATGAGGAAGAACCATACTACACAAAGAAGGGCGATCTTGATCCATTCTTGGAGGAGTTCTCTTCAGTCATTGAGAGTGACAGTAGAGAGAGGGAGAATGAGAATGGTGATGCGCAAAACGATGGTGTGACTCATGAAAAGGTGGTTGTTGGGACAATCCCATGTCCTATAAATGAGCATGGTGGTTCAGGAGATTTAGCCAGTGAGGCTTCAGGAGGTGTTATTAGCGGTGGTGCAGAGGCTGATGAGGCTTCAGGAGGTGTGAGTGGGAATCATGATGATCCAGGTATTGCTGATAATGTAGAGGATGATGAGGCTTCAAAAGGTATGAGTGGGGATCATGATGATCCGAGTATTGACAGTCAGGAGGGAATGGAGGATGGTGAAGCTGTAGTTGTTGGGACAATTCCGTGCCCCACTGTGGATAAGGTGAATGAGAAGCAGGGGGAGCAACCCATAGTGTATTTTCGAAGGAGGACTAAGAAGCAGGGGGAGCAACCACAACCCGAACAAGCTAAAGCTCCAGTCTCATATCTCTCCTCGGACTCCTCTCCATCGAACCTGCCACCCACAGCTGGTAATGTTTCTCCCACCTCTGAATCTGTAGAGTTACCCCTTGCACAAAGTAGAGATCGTTGAGTCAATGCTGGAAAACCTCCTCGTTATGGTTATGAACATGACATTGCTAAGTATGTTTCATACTCTAGTGTCTCTCCTGCATATAGAACATTTATTGCATCATTATAAGCAGTGTCTATTCCGAAGGATTTGAGGTGTGCTAAACAGGATCCAAAGTGGAAAAATACAATAAAAGAAGAACTACTTGCCCTTTAAAAGAACAAGACATGGGAACTTGTTCATCTTCCAAAAGGAAAGAAGGCGGTTGGGTGCAAGTGGGTATTCACGGTAAAGCAGACTCCTGAAGGAAAGGTGGATAGGTACAAAGCAAGATTGGTTGCAAAAGAATATAGTCAAACATATGGAATCGATTATGATGAAACTTTTGCACCTTTGGCAAAAATAGGCACAGTGAGGACATTGATATCATGTGCATCTAATTTTGGTTGGCCACTTCATAAGCTAGATGCGAAAAATGCATTTCTTCATGGTGATTTGCAAGAAGAGGTATATATGGAAATTCCACTTGGGTTTTCAAATGAACAGACTCTTGGAAAGGTGTGCAAACTTAAGAAGTCACTCTATGGCCTGAAGCAGTCACCATGTGCATGGTTTGACAGATTTAGACGAGCAGTGTGTGATATGGGGTACTCTCAATGCAATGGAGATCACACGGTCTTCTACAGACATCAGGGCTCTCATATTGCTATCCTAGCAGTTTATGTTGATGATATAGTGATCACTGGGGATGATGTAGAGGAGATCAAGAAACTGAAGGAAAGGCTAGGTAGAACCTTTGAGGTAAAGGATCTTGGACCACATCGATACTTTCTTGGGATTGAAATTGCTAGGTCATCAAAGGGAATTATTCTCTCCCAAAGAAAATATATCCTTGATCTATTGGCGGAGACAGGGATGCTTGGGTGTCGCCCATGTGGATCACCTATTGATAGGAATCACCAAACTTGTGCTGAGTCAGGTGACTTTGTGGATCGGGAGAGATATCAGAGGCTAGTTGGTCAGTTGATATATCTTTGTCATACTAGACCTGACATTGCTTATGTAGTGAGTGTGGTGAGCAGGTATATGTATGATCCAAGAACTAGGCACCTGGAGGTGGTTTATCAAATCCTGAGATATCTGAAGGGAACCCCTGATAAGGGGTTGTGGTTTAGAGCAAATCGTCACCTGAATCTAGAAGGGTATTGTGATGCTGATTGGGCAAGCAGTAGGGATGATCGGAGATCCACATCCGGATATTATGTGTTTGTAGGTGGTAATCTTGTTTCATGGAGAAGCAAGAAGCAAGTTGTGGTGTCAATGTCTACTGCGGAGGCCGAACATAGGGCGATGGCTTTGGCTTTGTGTGAGATGATGTGGTTGAAGAGTCTTCTCAAAGAGCTTAGAGTGTTGAAGAATGAGACTATGTTGCTTTATTGTGATAATGTAGCGGTAATCAATATAGCAAATAATCCAATTCAGTTTGACCGAATAAAACATGTGGAGATTGATAGATTCTTCATCAAGGAGAATATAGACAGTGGTACTCTAATGTTGGAGTATGTCAAGTCTCGTGACCAACTAGGTGATTGTCTCACAAAAGGTTTAGGTCCTAAGGATAATAAGTTGGCATGTAACAAGATGGGCATGTTGAATATCTTTAGCCCATCTTGAGGGGGAGTGTTGGTGTGTTGTTGTAATGAGTAAATGTATAAGGACTATTGTGTAAAGAGGAGGAGATAAAGAGAAGAGAAGGGCTATGGGAAAAACATCCCAGCCACAAAGATTTCCTCAATTCCAACACGCCCACTTTTCTAGCTAACACGGTGAGAGATGCAATCAGAGTAAAATGAAGCTTATGTTTAACAGCAACCTACAGCTTTCCATGGCTATAGGGACAGCAAGAGAGTTAAAATTTAGGCGTGTCGCTTACTGACTGACAATTCCACTAGAAGTAGTGCAGATTCCAACAAAATACTTCGCAAATCCTCGTTCCAAACGGGGCCATTGCAACAGTTTTGCTGCCTCGACAAGTCCAGGCAGCCAGGCAGGCGCAACAAAACAATAATACTGCGATCAGGATGCCATAGTTCAAAACAAAATTTATTACCCGACGTCCGACGACAAGTTGCCGTTCATCGTTAATTGGTCAAGCACGGGACAAGGAGTACAACAGCATACACATTACATGGCTAGTGCACCAATCTAGCCCAAAGTTTTGTTCCTGTCTGGTGACTTATTATCTTAGACTAACACATGCATGCCCATTTGCCTGACAGACTGACGGACTGTCCACTGCAGATGATGCTGTGAAGCAGAAGAAGAGTTGTAGGGGTGTAGTTGTACGCTCCAAGCTCGTCTCCTTTGGTAGGTCGATCCCCAGGAAGTACAGGCTGCAAATGCAAAATCACATGATAAATACTGCTGTCCACGGTAGTATAGGTTATAGTTCCTATAGGTTACAGCATAAGCACTAATTCTGTTTGGAAATGCAGTATTCCAGCACTTCAACGCTCCAAAGATCCCAAGCTATTGCAATAGGATATTATGAACTGCAGACTTCATTTATCCAGGTTAATATACCAAAAATTTTGTTATATGTTAGCATTGTAAGACTACATGCAGGACAGAAGATCTGGATCCTGGCTAAAGAAGCATGAGTTTAGTACTGGTAATTCCCATAAAGCACTTAATACATAAATAAAAACATACCAGTAGGCAGCAGTGCGTGGCAAGATCATGTCTGGACCACATGTCCCTGGACCTGGAGGTCGTGAGGTTCAGGTTTCATCAGCTGAGCCATCTTGAGGCCCTTCACTACATCTGGCATGGTCGGCCTCTTCCATGGCTCATCAGCAGTGCATTCCAGAGCAACAGCAAGTACACGCACCATCTGTTCCCGCCACAGACCTGAAACTGGTAAGGAAGGATCAAACAACTCACCCTCCCGGCCCTGGGCAATCATCCACCGCACCCAGTCAATAAGATTCCCACCCCCTTCTTCCACCTCTTCCCCCGTAGGTGGCCGCCCGGTGAGCACCTCCAGCATGACAACACCAAAGCTGTAGACATCCCCCTTGGCAGTGCATTTCATTGTCAGTGCATATTCTGGGGGAATGTAGCCAAGCGTGCCAGCAACGATGGTGCTAACATGAGTATCATACGCACTGATTATTCTTGCAAGGCCAAAGTCAGAGATCTTCGGTTCCATGTTCTCATCCAATAGAATGTTGCTCGACTTCATGTCCCGATGGATGACATGGGGAACAAAGCCATGATGGAGGAACATGAGCCCGCGGGCAGAACCAAGGCAGATCCTGAGACGGTCAGGCCATCCAATTGCTTTAGGAGTACTATTTTCTCGGTCCCTCAGCCACATCTCAAGGCTCCCATGATGCATGTGTTCATAGATTAGGAAACGCTCATCACCACGAGCACAGTAGCCAAGTAGGGGAACAAGGTTCTGATGCTTCACCTTTCCAATGGTCTCCATCTCAGCAAGGAATTGACGGTCACCAAGGAACTGGTGGCTACCATATAGCCTCTTTATCGCAACTCTCTGGCCTTCAGGGAGCGCTACCCCATAGACAGTTCCAAAGCCACCATGGCCTATGACGTGCACTGCATTGAAATTATCGGTAGCTTTCAGGATATCATCTATGGTAAACCTCAGCAGTGCATGCTCAAATGTAGCAAGATTGATGCTCAGAGGTTCCCTTGAGCTTGACTCGATTGTAACCCTGGATTGACTGGCAGTGACAGGTACTAGGGGCAATGGCCTGTTTCTCAACAGCTTCCATCTCAGAAAAAGCACCAGAAGAACCACAGTGACAATGGTGACAGTGACACAAATGGCCACTACTCTTAGAATTACATAAGGGCTATGGGCCCCCTTACAGTTGACACTATCAACAGCACAAATGCCTGATGCAGCACAATCTGATAAGCAATGCATGCCATCATTGTTGCCAGAGAAATTGACCAAAGAGATGTTTGGTATATTGCATATACCACAAGGGATGGCACCACTGAAATTATTCTTTGAGATATCAAGATAGCCCAAAAAACTGAGATTGGACAATGCTGATGGCAAATTTCCAGTGAGGCTATTGTTGTGGATATCGAGATAAGACAGTTGCCTGAATTTTGAGATAGACTCATCTAGGCTCCCTGAGAAATGGTTACTGCTTGCATTTAAGAAGATCAGTATGCTTGATGGTTCTTCATAGCCAGTACAAGATAACGGGATTTTACCAGACAGGTTATTGTTACTGACATCTAGACGGTTCAGGGTCTTGCTGCATAGTAAAGATTGGGGTAGAGAAGACATAAATGCATTACTAGACAAGTTTAGAACAGCAATGTTGGGAAGAATGCGGCCCATCTCAGCAGGAATATTACCAGTTAGGTGGTTATTTGAGAGAAAAAGGCCTTGCAAGGTGAGCAATGGTGCAGACCAAGAAAACATAGGTCCAGCTAATGCATTAAAAGAGAGATCAACAATTCTAATATTCTTCAGCTCACCAAGCTCTGCAGGAATAGATCCATTCAGCAAATTACCTTGCAGGTGTAGCTCCTCCAGAATAATACAATTCTTGATCGCTGGTGGGATACGACCAGTCAACCAGTTATATGACAGATCAAGTAAGCCGTGATGTTGAACATACTCTGAGTCAGGATGAGATGGGTTCGTGAATCCCCCACATATCTCAGCAGGAATAGAACCAGAGAGCTGGTTGTGAGACAAAACCAAGCAAGTGAGCGAAGTCAACTGCGATATGGATCTCGGGATGTGTCCGTTCAGATTATTAGAGCTCAGATTTAGCATGACTAGGTTTCTGCAGTTGAAGAGCTCTTGCGGAATGCTCCCAGACAGTCTATTCCCATTAAGAGATATTTCTGTCACATTCTCTAGTGCACCGACTGCCTTTGGGATAGGTCCTTCCAAGCAGTTACTGCCCATTTTCAACCTCTGCAAGTTGTGGAGTTTGCCAATGTTGTCAGGGATATGGCCAGTAAGCATATTATTGTTGAGGTTCATTGCCAAAAGGGTTGAAGACTCAAACAACTTGCAAGGCAACACTCCTGTAAATCTGTTGTAAGACAAATCCAATGTTTTGAGCGGTAGCTCAGCCAGGTATTCGGGTATCCCACCATTGAAATTGTTACCTTGCAAATCGAGATGAACCAGGTTCTTGCATCCCTTGAATGCCTCCTCGATACTCCCCGTGAGATTGTTACAATGCAAGTCGAGTGTCTGCAGTAACTTGGCTTTACATACGGTGGGACGTATAGAACCATCGAACTTGTTGTTTGCCAGGTTTACAGAAACAACATTTCCCCATTTTTGAAGCCAATCACTAATAGGACCGGACAATCTGTTTTCTTCTGCTTCAAAACGGGCAATACCTTCTAAGCCTGCAAGCTCTTCAGGAATGCAGCCAGTAAAGCCATTAAACGACAGATCTAGACCATTAAGCTTCTTGCAGTTACCAAGTTCTTTGGGTATGCTCCCTATGAGCTTTGCATTCCTTGCAATCAGGGTGGTTAGATTCCCCAGATCACCAACAGACGCTGGGAGTTCCGAATTGAAGTAATTGCCTGATATATCAAGTTGATTTAAGCTTCTAAGACTACCAATTGACCAAGGGATGGTGCCTGATAAGTTGCATTGACACAGAGAGAGTTTCTGTAGGTGCTTCATGTTACCAATATCTTTTGGAATCCCTCCAGTGAAATTGTTGAACCCCAAAGATAAATGCTCAAGCATTTTCAGATGAGTGATCTCATTAGGTATTGGGCCCACCAAACTATTTGAAGAGAAATCAAGTGTCTGCATGTTCTGCAAAGCACTTATTCCAGGAAATATTGATCCAGTGAGCTTATTCTTGCTTGCATCAAGGTGGAAGAGCCGAGTCAGGTTGCCAAAAGATTCTGGTATCGATCCATTGAATCTGTTCTGGTTAAAGCCCAGGACCTCTAGGTTCTTCAGACTGCCCAGCTCCGGAGGAAGTTCTCCAGAGATGTTGTTATTGGATATCAATAACTTAGTGAGGTTCTGAAGATGAGCAATGGCAGGGCTCAATTGTCCAGATAATCTGTTTCCATCTAGCTCTATTTCCTTCAGCATCTTCAAATCATATAACGAGAAAGGTATGGGCCCAGTTAGCTCGTTATTGCTCAAGTCCAGGTACTGGAGATTCTGCAAATCTCTCAAAGCTTCTGGAATCATACCAGATAAATCACACCTACTTAGGTCGAGGCAACCAAGTGACCGGAATGTCATGATGCATAATGGAAAAGGGACACGGAGTGGCACAGATGACAGTTCTATGGCCACAACAGTGCGCCGTCCTTCACAAGTTATACCCGTCCAGTTGCATGGATGAGTTTCTGAATTAAACCAGTTCCGAAGGAAGCCTTTTGATTCAGAGACTGCGTGCCTCAGAGCATATAGATTGTTTATATCAGATTCAGCGAAAGCAGAGGTAGCAATGAAGCAGACGAATAGGATGAACAAGCTGACACTATTCTGCAAAAAGGAAAGGTGATGTCAAAACTTAAAACATAAGGTATCAATGCTAAGGTACAATCGAATTATTATTCATGTATCAGAGTTCTGAGCAAGCATCAAAGCAACAAAACCACCAGCCAATGAAGAGCACAGGCATGCTGACAAAATAAAGAACTTGCAACGAGTACGTTCTAGCCTAGAAGCTATAAGAAGTCAAAAGGTATTTAAGTTTGTCCAACTGTCGAGCTATGTTTTGCCTTAGTTACAAAGCAAGAAAAGCTCAACCGATGGAGCCTGATTTGCAATGCCTACTGCCTCGTGCTCATGAAGGGTTTATATGAATCGGGCTTTCAGAAAGCAGCTTCGTTGGATTTGTATGCACATGCTAAATTAGTGATGGAAAACCATTCTATCTACTCTGCAACTTTACCAGGAAAAACAAAAGTCTGCTTGATCGATGACCAATCAACTGTAAATTTTGTCTTTTATATAGGAGCATCTCCAACAGATTACTCATATTTCATATTCAAAACATATTCTCTCTATTACCAATAACTATTTTTGTGTTTTAGGTAAGAGAAAAGTTTATATTGCCCCCTGAACTTGTCACCGATTTTTTTTTTTTAAAAAAAACCCTTAGCTCCAAAACCGGACATCCTACACACCGAACTCTTGAAACCGTTTGATTTTAACCCCCCCCCCCCTCCGCCCCCCCCTTGGACCAAAACCATCTTGGTTTTCACCACAACGGAGCGGTTTTTCCTTTTTCTTTTCTCCCTTCAACTTTCATAGCAAGAAAAAAATAGTTAAATGGGTCTAAAAATTATGAATTCTTTTACATAGCTTGAGTAGGTGATAGAGAAACTATTTTAACTATTGTTTTTAGTTGGAATGCAAAAATTTAAATATGAATATTTGAATGTGTGTTAAATCTAAGTTTCATTGAATTTTTAGGGCATCAAAATGTGCTCTAAATTTATCAAATTTGGAACTTAAGGTTCCTTTTGAACCTAGTTTATCATGTTAATTTTATTTCATTCATGTTCCACAGAAATTATCAAAATTTTGTTAAAATAATCAAATTTGGTGCAAATTTACCCTTTATGAACAAACTTAAAATATTGCTATGGAACATTAGTCAAACAATATTAACATGATAAACCAAATTGAAAATAAACCTTAGGTTTCAAATTTGGTAAATTTTGGAGCATGTTTTGATCCCCTAAAAATTCAATGAAACTTAAATTTTACCCATATTCAAATATTTATATTTCAAAATTTTTTGCATCCCAACTAAAAACAATAGTTAAAGTAGTTTTTCTATCACCTACTTTACCTCTATAAAAAATTTCATATTTTTTGGCCCATTTAACTATTTTTGTCTTGCTAGGAAAGTTGGAGAGAAAAAAGTAAAAATGAAAAACTGCTCCACTGTGGTAAAACCAGGGTGGTTTTGGTAGTTGGTAGCACGAGGGGTTAAATCAAACAGTTTCAAGAGTTAAGGGGGTCTTTTAAACTCCGCCGGGGTCAAACGGACTTTGCAGTTATTAAGAATAGGTTAGAGAAAAAGTGCAATTATTGAAAATAGGGTAGTATATTTAGGAGGGTCAAACGGACTTTTGCAATAATTAATAATATAATAGGGTAGAGGAAAAACTCCTACATTTAGAGGAGAGGGAGGTGTATTTTGGTGTTTATAAAAACTTATAGGTAGTAGTAATTAGATTGATAATCTGCTAGAGTATCCTTAAAACATTAATTTTTTAATATTGGAAAGAGAGATGAGTAATGTTTTGCAGATGCTCAGCCGCCAAATTTAAGAAGCGATCGACTCACCCGGCGCCCCAGCACCAGCACCAGCACCGGCCCGCCCGCGGCGCCGCACCGACGGAGCAGGCCGAAGCCCGCGCTTCCGCGCCACCTCCACCCCCAACGTCACCTCAACACCGCCAGGAGGACCCATGAAGGCGGGGAGGCAGCTACGCGGCGAGACGAGGCGGTCGATGGGCGGAAGAAGGATAATGTAGTGGGTGGCGCGGAGCAAGGAAGCTTCTGCGGTGTCCGCCGGAGGGCGGAGCTGCGCGAGGCCGCGAGCGCGGCGGCGGCGGCCATCGACCGGCGGCGACGGGTTCCATGGCGGCAATGGCGTTACACGCCGGCCCGGTTTGGGCTTTGGCCCATGGGCCGTTTGGCTGTGGCTGGAGTGATTTTGACCAAGTCTATTTGGACAACGACGGAGACAATGAACGGCCGTGGTTTGTGGTTTGGTCCAGGCTTCCAGCTTGGGATGGTGGCTCAGACAAAAAAACAGTTGAGATTTGAAAGGCTTTTTCACTTGGTACTAATATTTTTGAATAACACTAACAGAGGACCACAGCAAGCTAGGAGTAAAAAGAAACAAAACGCTGATGCAAAAAAAAGAAGAAGAGAGAACAGTACCAACAAAGCTTGTAGTCAAACACCCAATGAAATGAATGATTGTGAAGTGTGAACCTAGTACCTTCCAAACCATGATTGCCTGCCCCTGAGCTCCACAGCAATGTATAAGGTTCAGCTTCAGAACTCGAGCAATAGGATGTTCTGTCACGAACAACCTGTGATAACAAAAGGAGGAAAATATGTGAGAATTTAAAGTAGTGCTAAAGCATTATTAATAATCAAATGTGTAAAGTAATAAGAGCTCCACCATTCTAATGCCGCAAAAGAAGTGGCAAGCTGGATTGACAAAAGGGTAGTTTTCTCAAAGGAAAGAAACGCTCTAGAGTCAAGACCATTGATAGTCAGTCATGTAAGTTAATCAAAGCTTCATGAGTAACTCTACTATTGCAAAAGAAAAAGTTTAGTGGGTCTACATATGCTAAGTTATCGATAAAAATACCTTTTCATAAACATGAACAGCTATTGAGGTTTGAAATACTTCACACTGTACTCCCTCCGTCCCACTATATTAGTATTCCAGGGATTCAAAATTTTTACCACAATATAAGCATTTGTAGAGCGTGGATCCCACATCCATCCTTATCCTACCAGCTCGCATCCCCTGCCTCGCTCGCCCGCCGCGCCCATTCCCGCTCCGTCCGCCGCGCCACCCACCTCCCCTGCAGCTTCGGCCGCGGCGGCGCCCGCTTCGCTCCCGCTCCGGCCGCGGGGCCAAGCCGCCTAATCCCCTGCAGCTCCGGCCGCGGCGGCGCCCGCTTCGCTCCTACTCCGGCCACCGGGCCAAGCCGCCTCCTCCCCTGCCACTCCATCTACGGCGGCGCCCGCCTCCTCTTCCACTCCGGCCGCTCAGGGCGCCCCGCCTCCCCTCCCGCTACGGCCACTGCGCAGCGCTGCCCTCCTCCCCTCCCGCTCCGGCCGCCGCGTCGCCCTCCTCCCTTCCCGCTCGGGCCGCCGCGCAGGGGTCCGCCGCGGTGCCCTCCTCCCTTCCACTCCGGCCGTTGTGCGGGGTCCACCGTGCGGCCTTCCTTCCCCGTGCTCCGGCAGCCGCGCGCCGCCGTGTTGGCCGGTCTGGTGAGGGGAGCGCTGGCGGCAGGTGCGGCGATGGCGGGGGTCCCGTGGTGCGTGGCGGCGGCGGTGGGAGGTGCGGGGCTTGGCGGCGGCGGGAGGTGCGGGTCGCGGAGGCGGGAGGTGGTGCAGGGCGCGGCGGCGGCGGCGGGAGGTGGTGTAGGGCGCAGCGATGGTGGGGGTGTCGTTGCGTGCGGCGGTGGCGGCGGGAGGTGCGGGTCGCGGCGGCGGGAGGTGGTGCAGGGTGCGGCGGCAGCGGGAGGTGGTGCGGCGGCGGCGGGAGGCCCTGCACGCGGCAGCGGCGGGAGGTGCTGCGGGTGGCGGTGGTGGCGGCGGCTGGTGGTTTCGGGTGCGGCGGCTAGAGGAGGTGCGGGGCGGTGGCGGGAGGTGCGACGGTGGTGGGGAAGAAGGTTCTGCGACGGCGGCGGGCATCTCAGAGTCCAGGGGCACATGCGTCTTTTCCTCTGTTTGCTATTTTGGGTTTTGAATGCTATTTTGGGTTTTGAATGCTAGAAATGCTAACATTGTGGGATGGAGGGAGTAGTATTTATGAACAACACGACCAAAAGGACAACCGTAAGCTGAAAGGAGAAAAAATTGCTCACTTAAAAAGAAAAAGAAAAAACACCAAATAGAGCATACAGACAAACAACTGCTCGCTTAAAAACATAACAGCATCAATAGAGCTCCATGCCAAACAGCCAATGAAGGATCTTAAAGCCAGTACCTTTGGAACCGCAACTGTCTACCCAGTGAGCGTGACAGCAATGTAAGATTCAGTTTCAGCAATCAGAACTTCAGTTGCAGCTCTATCACTAAAGAACCTGAAAAAATAATGGTCAGGAATTTAGTAATATACTAAGAGTAGCGCTAAAGCATTGATTATAAAGCAAATAAGGTAATCAGAGCCCTATGGTTCTACTGCTGCAAAAGGTGTGATAAGCACCGTCTATTGTCTCGTTGAGCTAACTGAAAAACCGCACGTACGTCAAAATAGGCATAACTTGGATAGACAAAAATGGATGTTTTCCCAAAGGGAAAAAAGGTACTAAGCCATCCATATCAGACAAGTAGGTCGATCAAAACTCACTGTATCGCAAAAGAGGCAAGGATCATTCCTAGAAGGTAGCTCATTACAACATGGTGAGAAAAAGGAAAAATCCGGTTGCATTTTCCTTAAGTGTTACACTACAGTACTACATTAGGCAGCTATTCCCACTCCAAAACGAGAAAAAGAAAAGAAGTTCCAAAGTTGAGGATTCTACTACCGACATGAAAGAGGTGATAAGCAACATTGTACAGCAACCAGTCAAACAAATTGAAAAACCACACATGAAGGCATAACTTGGATCAACAAAATGTACCGCCCATGGTTTTGATGGCGTCGCCTAGGCAACAAGGTGCTCCCTTTATTTTGGGCTAAGGTGTCGCCTTAGCCCGTCTAGGCGGCTGGGCGGTGGTGACTCGCTACACCACGCCTTACCATCGTAAGAACCATGATGTCAATCAGATTGCATTCCCTGACGCAGTCTACACTAGGTAGCTATTCTCACTCCAAAATGAAAGCAAAAAAGAAAAATTCAAAAGAGCTCTCGACCTCCGAGGATTCCCAGGATCTTCGAGGTCTAGAGTAAATGGAATGGGCGGCAGAGGGAGGAGGACGACGATGACGTCCCTCGCTTCCTTGGTCACCACCCTCTCTCGCGCTGGTGCTGAAGAACGACACGATTCAGCAGTGCATATGAATATGATTCAGCTTCAATAGTCAGAGTTTCAGTAGTAAGGATGGTCTATTACAAAAGGAACCTGTAGAAATAATAGGGAAAAACTTTGTGAGCATTTAAGAGTAGCGCTAAAGCACTGATAATTCCATTTCAAAAAATGCACTGATAATAAAATGAGTAAAGTAAACAGAGAGCTGCTGTAAAAGATGCGATAAGTGACACAGTAACCCGCCAATCAAACTGAAAACCCACACGTCCAAAATGAAGGTATAACTTGGATCGACAAAAGAGAAGTTTTCCTAGAGCAAAGAAACGAATTAATCCATCGATAGCCAGGCAACTAATTAAGTTACAGAAATACAATAATATTCCCTCCGTCTCAAATTATTAATTAGTCGTTTTGGCTTTTCAAGATGCATTGATTTTACTATACACCTAGATGTGTATAGTAAAATCAATGCATCTAGAAAAGTCAAAACGAACAACAATTCAGGATGGAAGGAGTAACTCTTTTTTTTCCCTCGAATATAATGCTACTTTCTTTGTATATTGACAGGTAACAATACCACATATACGTGTACCACAAGAGAAAAGGTTTAATGCGTTTACACATGCTAAACTAGTTTTAAAAAGACTTTTTCATAACCATGAAGAGCAATTGAGGTTGGAAAGATTTTTTCACATGGTATTAATATTTTTTAATCAGAGTAACAAATGGACAATTGCAAGCTAAAAAGAAACAACCGCTCCTGCAGAAATAGCTGAACGTTACCAATAAAGCGCACAGTGAAACAGCTAGGGAAGGATCTTACAGCCAGTACCTTTGTAACCGTGACTGTCCCGCCCTGAAAGATTGAGCTTTAGCAATCAGAGCTTCATTAACAGGATGGCCTATCACAAAAAGAACCTGTAACAATGAAGGGAAAAATATAGTGAGTATTTAAGAGTAGTGCTAAAGGAGAAAAAAATATATTGAGCATTTAAGAGTAGTGCTAAAGCCGCATTGATGATACAAAAATGGTAATCGGAGCTCCACGATTCCGCTACTCAAAATAGGTGATAAACACCACTGCACATAATCCGTCGAACAAAGTGAAAAACCGCACGTACAAAATGGAGGCAGAACATTAATCGATAAAAAAAGTAAGTTTTGCCATGTGTACTAAATCAACAATAGCCACACAAGTAAGTTAAGCAAAGCTCCGCGTGTGACTCTACTACCGTAACAGAGACGACGAACGTTACTAGGATGTAAGTTAATCAAAACGTGTAACTCTACTATCGCACATCGTGGATACACGATGGTTTATGTATGGGAAAAGAAAGATCCATAAATTTTCCTCCGAAGTATATCATCGAGGAGGAAGAGAACGCCGTGCAACAGATCTAGATTTTGAACTCTAACAAATCTTTTGTAAACTGCTTTTTCCTTACTATAATATAAGCACAGTAGAGACGTGTCCTTCCTACTTTCCTTTAAAAACTCTAACAAATCCGAGGATCCAGCACCAAGGTCAGGGGCGGATTTAGGGTGGGGGGGGGGGGGGTTGAGCCCCTCCTATCCAAGAACTCCATTGGACGTAAAGGGGAAGGAGGAGCAGAAGAGAGGAAAAAAGAAGAAAAAAAGAGGGGGGGGGGGTGAGTGGAGATGGAAGAAGGCATGAGTCCCCCTAAATTGCAAATCAGCCTCCACCACTGGCCAAGATGGCAACTCAGATCTCTAGCTAGCGATAAATAAACCAAAAGCTTAAGCGCTTGGACCAACCTCGTACAAGAAGTTCATGCGTAAGCATTCTTGTTTGCCTACATCTATAGATAGCTGATCGAGGCGATCTTTAGTCCAATGTTAACAAACATGTAGGGTTGTTTCCATAATTTGTCAACGTGCACTGCGTGTGGATCGATCGGGGGCCTGTACGTGCTACACACTTGCACTACACCAAGCAGCTATCACTACTCCAAAATGAAAAAGGAAATTAATAGGAAGAACGACACTGTTCCAAAGAGCTCTCGATCTGTTTGTTCTACCAGATCCCCAACTTTATTTCCATGGATGACCTCAGTACAAGGACCTGCGAGAGCGAACTAAGTAACAAACCAACTGTTTCGCTGCAACACGATCGCAGCACGCAGGAAGAGCAGCGCGCAGCTGCAATACCAGGAAATGGAACGACCTGGCGGCGCCGGGAGGACGACGACGACGGCCTCGCTCGCTTCCTTGGTCACCCTCTTGCCTCTCTCGCTCGCGTCGGCGATGGAGCAGAGAGCTAGTGCGTGAGAGGAGAGCGCAGCAGGAATGTAGCGAGTGGGGCCTCCGCTCCTGTTCTCGAAGGGTATTTATCGTCAGGCTTCCTCTTGGCTTGTCATGGCATGGCGTTTGCCTGCTCTCTGTTTTGTTTATTTATTTATTTATCTATCTATTTATTTATTTTTATTTTTGGGAAATGCCATTTGCCTGTTCTGCTGCTGATGAGTAGTATTTCACGTGTATTGATACTTGCAATGGTCAGTTCCTCCGTTCAGTTATAGCGTGACTGTCCAAAATTGTTAGTTCTTTCCCTGTAATTTCTTCATCATATCATATTTTTATCAGTAATTACAAAATAAATATTGTTAGAAAATGCTTTTAGGTAGAATCCAACAGTACCAATTTTGCGGCACATAATCCGCGTATTATTCGACTAATTGTTCATCAAGGGGTAATATTGGACGGCTAAACTAACCGTGCCCATAGAAAACGGAGTAGTACTGTTTTTTAGCAGTATATCACTGCATCGTAAGCAACGGCTACTCCACCTGGCATGATTAATCGTAGTTCTTCTATACGCTTCTATATATGATTGTGTAATTTAGTGTAGTTATTCAATACTCCCTCCATATTAAAATACTTGACGTTTTGGACAAGGTTTGAGTCAAACCTCGGGAATATAAATGATGAATAAATCTCAAGTTGTTGAGTTTGAAAATATAAAAATTATATGAATAGATTCATCTTGAAAAATACTTTCATAAAAATATACATATATCACTCTTTGATAAATATTTTAATATAAATAATTAGTCAAAGTTGTGTTTTGGAGACCGTGCCCTTGTCCAAAACGTCAAGTATTTCAATATGGAGGGAGTAGGCTCTTATATAGGACGGTGTAATTAATCGGTCGTAGTCTTTAATAGGCTCCTATATAGGATGGCGTAATTAATTGTAGTTCTTTAATACACTCCTATATAGGATGGTGTATTTAATCGTAATTTTTTAGTAAGCTTCTACTATATAAAAAAGGAGAGAATTAATTATTTTCCTTTTTTAAGACCAGGTAGTGTAGCACTTTGAAACTTGCCTACGAAGGAAAGGTAATGGCAAGGCTAATCACGTGAGTGAGTGGAGTAAGGGAGATGGGAAGAATCCTAGGAAGGAAGAAATATTTACCAAGTGGGATTTTGTGGGTAAATGTTTAACAAATAGTAGTGGCTGAACATGGGCTCACGCGCACCTACAGGGAGTTTTTGTTTTGGTCATGGAATGCATGGAAGATGGGCGCTTGAGCTCAAGGGGGAAATATTACAAGCTTTTCATAAATTTATAGAGTTTTTTTAAAGCAGAAGGTTTTTCAAAAACTCAATGAAAATTGTAAACTGAAGAGAAAAGTTCAAGGGAAAACAAAAGACAAAGAAAGCCAAAAACAATGTGTTTTGCCATCAGAATCCAAACACTATGCATTTCGCCATCAACATTACTCCCCTTACTCCGCCATGCCCACCGTCGTCCACACCAAGATCTAGGCATCACCAAGATCATCAAGATGTAGGCCTACTGTGCTATGAAGAATCACCCTCTCAGCTGATGTGGCGTGGTGCTCTATGAGAGGAACGCAGAGGGTAGTGGAGGAAGAGGTGAGCCTGGGAAGTGGAGCGAAGAACGTAGCGGGGTTGTGAGCTACCGTCGCCGGTGGCCGAGGTCGCCACCGTCGAAGATCAGCTCCACCCAACAGGGAGAGCTTTATTTCTTCGATAGTTCCAACTGAACCCTAGGCTTCCTTTTATATGAGGCACTAGATGATTACAACTCCAAGAATTAAGGAAACAAACAAATCCCTGAAACTAAGGAGCTCTCCCGTTCTTCCGTTGCTGCGCCGTGACTTCCGCTAGCCACTTTGTTTCTCAGCCGCCGCTCCTTGCTTCTTCCTTCTGTAGTACTTGCGGCCCACAAAACTGTCGATAACATTTCCCCCCTCCCCAACAAACAGCGTGTCCTCGAGCTGCATTGAATGATAGGCGGACTTGAATTCCAATAAGTTTTCCCAAGTAGCATCCGACGGAGCACGCCCAACCCACTGAACCAGCAATTCCCAGACGCCGCGATTCAGCCTGGCACGGATTACCTTCTCTGGAGATGGTATGACACACCCATTCAGCAAATCCGGCAGTGGAACAACTGAGGCTGGAGGAGTGCCCTCAAACTTCTTTAGAAGCGACACATGGAAGACATCATGTATGCGCGCCTTGGCCGAAAGCTCCAATCTGTATGCAACCTCGCCCACGCGCTCTCGGACCTGGAACGGCCCAAAGAACCGTGGTCCTAGCTTGTTCGGCGACGCCGGCTTGATTGATAGCGCCGAGCGCTAGTGTAAGCACAGCCACACCCAGTCGCCGACTTCAAACGACACCTCCCGTCGCTGTTGATCCTGGAACGCCTTCATAGTTCCCTGAGCTTGCAATAGGCGATCCTTGATCTCGTCCAAGAACTGATCCCGCTCAAGGAGCTGCTTGTCCACTGCTGCAACCTTTGCTGCACCTGGCTGATAGGAGATGAGGGCCGGCAGGTCACGGCCATAGACCACTCGAAACGGTGAACACCGAATGGCCGTCTGGAATGAGGTGTTGTAACAATATTCTGCCCATGGCAACCACTGCAGCCAAGACCGTGGACGATCGCCCGCCAAGCAGCGCAGGTACATGGTGATGATGCGATTCACCACCTCCAACTGACCGTCGCTCTGTGGATGGAACGCCGAGCTCATGTTCAACTTGACGCCGGCTAGATGGAAGAGCTCGCGCCAGAATGCGCTGGTGAAGACAGTGTCGCAGTCGGAGACGATGGAGCAGGGAAAACCATGTAGACGTACAATGCTGTCGAAGAACGCCCGTGCAATTGATGCCACCGAATATGGATGACCTAGAGGGATGAAGTGTGCATACTTGGAGAAATGATCCACGACGGTGAGCACCACCGATTTGCCCCCCACCTTGGGGAACGCCTCAATGAAATCCATGGAGATGTCGCTCCACACCTCTGATGGAACGGGCAATGGTTGAAGAAGGCCTGCTGGATGAAGATGTTCCGATTTGTTGCGCTGGCATGTCGTGCATCCGTGCACGAACTCACGTACACGACGGAGGGCATGTGCGTTGAAGAACGATGCGCGCCACCGGTGCAATGTCTTCTGCGCTCCCTCATGGCCAGCATCATGAGCGTGGGCTAGCAGAGCCGGCCACAGGGAGGACGCGTCGGGGATGAAGACACGGCCTTTGTACAGGAGCATGCCGCCCACCTCCATCCATCCATCATCCGTCTGACCCGTGGCGAGATTGGCGCGGATCGCCACAGCCTGAGCGTCCGAGTGGAGTTCCTCGCGCAGGGTGTCGTAGAGCTCGAACGATGGCGCCGAGAGTGCGCACGCCGAGGGAGTGTCCTCGTCGCGGTGTGACAAGGCGTCGGCCACTGTGTTCAGCTTCCCAGACCTGTATTCCACCGTCAAATCATACCCAAAGAGCTTAGTAACCCAAGTGTGCTGTGGAATCGTAGTGAGGCGCTGGTCCAGGATGAATTTCAGACTGTAGTGGTCCGTGCGGACTGTGAAAGCGCGCCCCCACAAGTATGGGCGCCAGTTCTTCACCGCCTTGACCAGCCCAATCAGCTTACGTTCATAGGCGGGGAGCTTGGCGTGGTGTGGAGTGATGGCGCGGCTGAAGAAGGCCACCACACTGTCGCCTTGGTGGAGTACTGCACCAAACCCGCTGCCCGACGCGTCGCAGTCGACGTAGAAGCGCTTGGTGAAGTTGGGTGGTTGGAGAACTGGCGCCGTCGTGAGCGCCTGCTTGAGGGCGCCGAAAGCCTGCTCCGCCTCAGGCGTCCAAGAGAACGCCTCCTTCTTGAGCAAGGCCGTCAAGGGGGCCGCCACGGCCCCACAGCCCTTGAACGTGGAACACTTGGTGCGTGCAGAACGCCGTTTTGTGCACGTCGGCCAGGTGCATGAGGACCTGGTGATAGCCGCTGCAAAGATCCATCTTGGTGAAGAATCGAGCTCCCTTCAACTCATCGATCAGTTCGTCCACCAGAGGAATTGGGAACTTGTCACGCACCGTCTGTTTGTTCAGCTCGCGGTAGTCTACGCAGAACCGCCATGTCCCATCTGCCTTGCGCACCAGCAACACCAGAGAGGAGAACGGCGAGGTGCTCTCCGTCATGATGCCGCGCGCGAGCATGTCGCCACATTGGCGCTCAATCTCATCCTTGAGCAGCTGCGGGTATTGGTATGGTCGCACCGCCACTAGAGTCGCGCCTGGTAGAAGGTAGATGCGGTGGTCGTGGCGTCATGGCGGTGGCAACCCTCGCGGTTCCTCGAAGAGGTCCGCGTAAGCGTCGAGGAGGGCGACCTGCATGTTGAACAGCTTGGCGGCGCTGCCGATGCCCGTGAACTTCACGTTATTGTGGTCGCGCCAAAACTCCATGGAGAACGCCGAGAAGTCCCAGAGAATCGGGCCTAAGGTGCGTAGCCACTGCACACCAAGGACGACGTCAAACCCCACCAGCGGCAAGGCATAGCAGTTGATGTTGAACGTCTCTTTGTCGATGCCCACAACCGTGTTGGTGCAGATGCCCGCGCTCGTCACTTGATCGCTGTTGGCCACCTTCACCGAGAGGCCGTGCCGTGGCGTGATGTCGAGGCCCAGCCGGCGTGCGACGCTATCCCGCACGAAGTTGTGCGTCGAGCCAGAGTCCACGAGAGCCGTCAGCGGCTCGCCAGCGATGGTGACTCAGAGTTGCATCGTGTTGGCGATGCTAATCCCGGTGAGCGCATGGAGCGAGATCCCCAACTCCTCAGTCACCTCGTCAATGTCCTGGTCATCGTCCAATTCTAGCAGGAAGACGCCCTTGCTGCTGCACTTGTGGCCCGGCACAAACTTCTCAGTACAGTAGTAGCACTCGTCACGTGCTCGTTTTGCCGCCATCTCTTCAGGTGACATGCGACGGAAACGCGGCCGTGATGATGATGCCGCCGTAGTCGCCGACGGCTTGTGAGAGGGCTACGCGCGCGAGGTAGTGCGCGTCGCCACCAGCGCTCCGGACGCCGCGGTACGTTGTTCATACGCCCGAGCCAAACTCATCGCCGTTTGTAGATTGGTCGACGTCTGAAGCTCGACGTTGGTGCGCAGTGGTTGACTCAGGCCCGCCGTGAAGAGGTTGATCTGTTGTGGCACCGACAGATCATCACAGCGGCACAACAACGCGAGGAATTGCTGCTGGTACTCTTCGACCGATCTGGTGCGGTGCAGGTCCTTGAGTTCGGCGAGCCCGTTGGCGCGGATGGGAGGGCCGAAACGCAGGTTGACGAAGTCGGCGAAACGCGCCCACGAGATGATGCCGTGGTCCCGCTCGACGGTGTAGTACCATTGGGCCGCGATGCCGTCGAGGTGCAGCGAGGCGAGCCACACCTTCTCCATCTCCAAGGTGCGCATGCCCCTGAAGTAGGACTCGCACTTGGTGAGCCACGTGAGTGGATCAGACTCACCATCGTACTTGGGGAAGGAGATCTTGGGGGGTGTGACCCGGCATGGCGATCATCGTCGCGCCCGCCCGGGAAGCCGCCGTCACCACCCCTGCCCCTACCGCCGCCACGGTGAGGGACACGCTGGTGAAATACGCCGCCGCTGTCGTCGTTGTCGTCCAGAGACCGCTCGAACTGGGCCAGGCGAGTGCTCATGTCCGTCATGCGGGAGTTCATGGTAGACAACTGGGCCACAAGCCGATCGATCTTCTGGGAGTCCGTCAGGTCCACAGGATGTTTGTCGTCGCCGGCCATGGATGGCTATGCAACGGATGAATCTGATACCAAATTGATGTGGCATGGTGCTCTACGAGAGGAACGCAGAGGGGAGTGGAGGAAGAGGTGAGCCTGGGAAGTGGAGCGAAGAACGTAGCGGGTTGTGAGCTGCCGTCGCCGGTGGCCGAGGTCGCCACCGTCGAAGATCAGCTCCACCCAACAGGGAGAGCTTTATTTCTTTGATAGTTCCAACTGAACCCTAGGCTGCCTTTTATATGAGGCACTAGATGATTACAACTCCAAGAATTAAGGAAACAAACAAATCCCTGAAACTAAGGAACTCTCCCGTTCTTCTGTTGCTGCGCCGTGACTTCCGCTAGCCACTTTGTTTCTCAGCCGCCGCTCCTTGCTTCTTCCTTCTGTAGTACTTGCGGCCCACAAAACTGTCGATAACATCAGCCAACTATACATCAAAGATCCCTCCGTCTTGGTCAGTGGATCAGTTCGTACCTCATTGATTCGTCGTTGTGATCCAGCTGCCCTTATGGGACAACCCTGCTCCTTTGTCTTCCTATCGAGTTCCCCACCTCTGGGTTGGGATGTCCTAGTACCCTGCACATGGCATGCCTCCTATCTCTTTAGCTCTATCTATTCCCTCTTTGCCCACTGCATCTTGCTTGATCCTATCTTCGGTTTCTACCCTAACACTTGCTAAGTTCATGGCTTTATCTTGGAGATCCGGCATAGCTCTACCGCACTCTCCCCTCTATTTGCAACCCCGCCACACCTCTCCCTCTATGGAAGCCCCACCCACAATATGGAAAGAGGTGGTGGATGTGATCTCGCTTTTGCTTGTCTCGAGGCATATGTAACGTGTGAGAAATAACAGTAGTGAAACAGATCGATCCTTCCTGAATTATAGCAATAACATGCCGTGTAATATCGGGCCCACACAGCCATGGTGGAAAATATCAGGCCCACATAACCGGTGGAGGAGGAAGTTTCGTGGAAGAGGAAGGGTAGTGGGTCATAGCCTTGTAGGGTCCAAAATCGAGCCCAAGCCAATAAGGAATTTGCGCTGCTTACGTGGAAATTAAGAAGGTATAGTGAACATTGATGTACTGGCGTTGTAATTTTTGACAATGTATCACACATATCCTGCTAAGGGACAACCCCCTCCCCCACCACCTGTCGAGCTCCTTCCCACTCCATGGCTGCATCTTGCTTAACCTTAGCTTCAATTCCCTCTCCCGGTCTCTCTCTCCATTTATTAGTTGTTCCCCAACACTCCCCGTAGCATTTGGCTGTAGCCTCAGCTTGGAGATATCACATCGCTCCACTGCAGACCTCCCACACCTCTGCGGAAGCGCAACGACACCTCCCCTTCTATTGCAGCCCTATATATATATATATATATATATATATATATATATATATATATATATATTGTCTTCCTCTATGATAGCCCCATCAGCACAATGGAAGAGATGGTGGCTATGGGGCCCATTTTGTTGTTCATGAGGGATATATGATGCAAGGAATAAAGGTAGTGAATGGGATCATGAGGAGCAATATAATGTTGAGTCGTATTGGGCTCACATAACTAGTAGTAGAGGAAGTTTAGTGGAAGGGGGCAACAGACCATGAGGTCCAAAAATCGTGCATAGATCAGGAACTTCGCACTAGTTATATGGGTACTAGGGAGTGTTTTGAAGATAATTTATGAAACCATCTAGAACCATCCAGATAAAAAACCAACTCGATCTATTCGAGATGTTTGGTTTTTTTTCACACCATCAGAGTCATCCGTCACAAAGATTTACCATAACAGTTAGGCATTTCCCGGACGAAATCATCCCTCATAACATACCAGATGAGCTGATCCTTATTCATGCCTACCAGCCCAAGCCGAATGAATTTACTTTGCAAACCAAACGCATTGAGCATGATTTTATTTTTCCACTTTGGAAGCTGCTCAGAAGACAAAGTATTCACAAACGTATTGACCAATACAGTTCCCATGGTGCTAAAGCTGTAATTGTGTGAGTTTTAAAAAATTTGCTGTAAATTTGTTGATCTTCAGCCAGAATAAGAAATCTTGTTTTTTTTTTGAAGAAACCAGAACAAGGTTGACACTTGACAGCGTCTCTACAGCTGTCCAAATTCTTTCCCGCGCAACCGCACCGCCTCAGTGCCCAGGGCCACCACGCGCCCGTGACCGCCTCGGCGCCTCCCTTCCTCCGTACTCTTCTCTTTCCTCTCCCTCTTCGGCTCCTCCCTTCCCTCCCAAAACGAAAAGCTTCCCTCCGCACCAAACCAACCAAAACCCCAAACCCTCGCCATTCCGGGAGAACCCACATCGCCTCGCCTACAACGCCGGGCGATTCGACCCGCTGCGGTCGGCGGGCTCCCCAATTCGCAATCGGGTCCCGTGATCCGAGCGCGATCCAGAGGGTCGGCGCGGAATTGGGGGAGGAATTTCAAGCGGCGTCGCATCTCGCAAGCACGCGGCTCCCCGGAAGCTTCAGGAACGTAGGAGGGCGTCCTGCTCCGGCTCGCGCTCGGGGTTGCTCGACCAGGCCCGGGATTTCGCGGGGGACCGGCGCGCGCGCGCGGGGAGTCGAAATGGCGGCGCCGCGCCGCCGCCTCCTCGCCGTGGCGGTGCTCTGCGCCGCGTTCGCCTCCGCCGCTTCCTTCACCGACCCTCCCGATGGTGAGTCTCCTGGTCCCCGTGTTCCGTAGGTTGCGGCGTTCGAGCACTGTCCCGTGGTGCGCTCTGCTCGTCGCGCTTGCCCGCGTGCGTGTGGTGTCTCCGAGCGTGTGTCGATGCGGTTCCGAGCGAGTGTGTGAGTGTTGTTGCTTGCGCGCCGTCTGGCACAGGCTTGTAAGTTGTAACTTGAGCTGGTTCATGTCGCGCTGCTTGTGCGTGTGTCTATGCATGCTTGCCATGGCGTTTAGATGTGTGATCGTTGTCTATGGTCACGGAATGGCCATTTGTGCGTGCTCACACTTGGGTTTGGTAGTGGTTGTTTGCGTTTAGCCCTGGGTGCAGATAAGATCGTGCGCTTGCTTGTTGCTTCCCTTTCCTCTATGCCTGGTGGGACACAAATATGCAATCCTGTTGTCTCTTTGTGTTTTGGTGCTTTGAAGTTGATTTTGTAAGCAGAAGGTTCCAACAGGTTCGTTATTGTTCTTATTTTGTCATTATCTTTGCCGCGTCGCAGCG
Source organism: Panicum virgatum (assembly GCF_016808335.1). Classification (NCBI taxonomy): domain Eukaryota; kingdom Viridiplantae; phylum Streptophyta; class Magnoliopsida; order Poales; family Poaceae; genus Panicum; species Panicum virgatum. The sequence continues at coordinate 7,762,576 of NC_053145.1, forward strand.
ATAGGACTTTGGGGGTTATATCGCACATTAGAGTCGCCGTGGCAGCTTTCTGGTTGGACATTCCAGGGCGGTGACCCATGCGGCAAGGGTGGTGGGCGTCGACAGTGGCGAGGCGTCTTTTGCAAGGGATCGTCCGTTGTCGCAATGTAATTCTTAAGTTAATTTATTAAATTATGATTAGTATTGCACTATTGCTCACAAATTATTAGAAGGCTGATCAATTGGCTTTGTTATTTGCTCTGTTACTCACATGCAGAAATATTAGCGGGCTCGGAGTTGGTGGTTGGCCCAGAGCTGCTCAAGTTTCAGTCATTGAAAAAACTGTGAGCTTCTAATTGCCAAGTTTTTGTATTCGCGTAGCTGGTTTTGACTTTGTAATAGGGAAAAGTTCATTTTACTCCCCTCAACAATTCACTTTGTCCACTTAACCCCTGTACAAAATTGAGGCTCAATTTACTTCCTCAAACTATTTCAATTGGTCCAATCTACCCCCTACTGAGATTTGTCTTTTTTTATTTCTCCACGTACCAGTGGAATTTCGACTTCACATTTTGCAAAGTAACTTATAATATGATGCCCTATGCTAGAAAAATACATTATGATTTTTTTTCATTAATATTTTTCATGCAGAGTTGTATCTCTGTGATAAATTTCGTGATAAATTTTTCCAACCTATGAAAATAACCATGAAAAATTCTTAATGTATTTTTTAACATAGGGCATCAGGTTGTCTATCCAGTTGCAAAATTTGAACTTAAAATTCAATTTGTACGTGGAGAAATATCATTAGCGGGTAGATTGAACTAATTAAAATTGTTGGGGGGAGTAAATTGAGCCTAAATTTGCTCAGGGGGTTAAGTGGGCAAAGTGAATTGTGAGGGGAGTAAAATGGACTTTTTCCTTTGTAACTCAGGACTTGATTTAGTTTCTGGTGCTTTACTTCATGTTGATGATAGGGATTTGAGCTTCAATAACATTGCTGGTGAAATCCCACCCACTTTGCCTCCAAATGTTGAATACTTGTATGTTCCTTTTCCCTTCTTTGGCTACCACTTTTAGCTGACTTAAATGTGAAGTATGAATGAAGCATCCATGGTTTTCTCTTTCAGAAATTTGGCAGCCAACAAGTTTGAAGGGAATATGCCATCAACATTGCCATGGTTGCACTCCCTGAAATACCTGTGAGTGTATTTTTGGGAATGGAGCATTTCACATTCTGAGATCTGGTTGGACAATAATTAACTGACTGTTCTGTAACCTGTATCACAGGAACTTCAGCTACAATAAACTCTCTGGAATAATTGGTGATGTTTTTGTTAACATGGATAGCTTAGAAACGATGTAAGGTTCCCAAATCTTAGTTGATTGTTTGTCCACTTGAAAGTGATTATTTTATTTCACTTTGACATTCATTAATATATCATGTGCAACAAGACATGGAAAGTCTTCCCTTAATTTATGCATCTACAGTAGAAACTTTAGCCGTACATTAGAGTATACATGTTCATTTGTTTCTATTCCTCTAATATTTGTTGGTATGGCCTTTGTTGTTACTTGTTCAGTTGTGCCCATACATGTTTTCTTGCATCTGACCTTTGGCTGTCTGATCCTTTCTTTCATTCACAATGAATCATTTGATGTGGTTTATGCCAATCACATAGAGTATGTTGTCTGCTCATTGAGTTTTCCTAAATGTTTGCATTTTCTATCCTTGCCTTTCATTCCTTTTCATTTTCTTTGTTATGGTGTGTTCCCTGCTTCCTTGAAATAGTCTTCCACCTGTTTGTTCACGAGGGTCTTGCTCATTTTGTTTGTTGAAACAAGTGTACATTTCAGTGCTAGAACAGTTCTTTTCCACCCTTCCTTGTTTGATCTTTACCCACACTCATGTGAAGTGTATTCTCCCCTGGTTTCTAGGGACTTGTCATTCAACGCTTTCAGTGGTGACCTACCAAGATCGTTTAGCTTATTGACAAACCTTCGCTATCTGTAAGAACGACCTGCTGCTGGAGCTATTTCATGCACATGCATGCAGTACTTGTTTGATTATAGGTTTTCTTGTCTTTGCATTTGCAGTTACCTACATCATAACGAGTTCACGGGATCTGTGATTTTGTTAGCAGGCCTTCCACTGTCATCCCTGTAAGAAATTTGATTGAATTTGCTGCTTAAAATCTTAACTTGTAATGCTGATGATCATACACTTCTTGCACAGCAACATTGAAAACAATCACTTCAGTGGTTATGTTCCCGGAACATTTGAGTCCATTCCTGAGCTGAGGTATTGAATTCTTCTATACTTTGCCTCCCCCTCATTTCTGGCTATCTCTATATGTCTTGGATTTATATCCATTCGAAATAAATGATTAATTTTCTGGTCAACATTCCAGGATTGATGGAAACCAGTTTCAGCCTGGTTTCAGATATGCATCATCCTCATTTACAAGGAGGGCTCATTCACCTCCACCTCAATCTTTGTCTCCATCTCCACCACCACCACCTCCACCTCCACCTCCTCCACTTCCACCAGCAGCAAAGCAGAATCCAAAGCACAGGCCAAAATCTCCAAAGCCTTCTTTTGGGTATTCTTCTCTGCAAAGTAATAGCCACCATAGGAACTCACACTCTCGAGTAACAGCAGCTGCAGTAGCTAGTGCCACATGTACAGTGTTTGTACTCCTCATTGTTGGATTTGTCCTGAAAAGTTGGAAAAGCTGTTCAAAGAGCCCTAAGAGCACCTCTAACCGTGCCAAGACTTTCCCAGCCAATATGGAAGCAGGTAAAATTGGGAGCTTAAATTATTTAGCATTTAGCATAACATTTCATGCATTTGTAGTTGAGCCAGACTTCTACTTATTTTATACTATTACAAATCTGTTACCAAAACTGTAAATCTAGGACTCATCATAAACAATGAATCATTTTGTTATTTTCAACGCTCATTGATTAAATCCATGTACAGATGTTTACTTTTCATTTATATGTACTGCATTCTTTATTATGGGATATGCCAAGATACTTTGACAATACTGAAACTCATATTTGCAATTGCAGTCCCTAAAGCAAATGAGGTCCTGTACTCTTGGAGTTCTTTATTGATTGGCAGTGATCCTTCCTCAAGTAATGGCATTACATCTGATAGAGTTCCCAAAATAAAAAGTTGGTCCAAGACATCTAAAAATCTTCTAACTGCAAAACAGTTTCCAGCTGCTGACATTCTGGCAGCTACCAGGGACTTCAATGAAGAATGCCTAATCGGTGAAGGTTTCACTGGCCGAGTTTACAGAGGTGATTTTTCTGATGGTCAGGTATGGTACTTTGATCATAAACATACAATTATTTTTGTCTTCTGTAGTAGCATTATTGTTTGGTACTTAATCTAGACGAAGCTTTTATGTCATGAATTTCTACAACATGCATCTCAGAGACCCGGTCCAGAAGGATACTTTTCGGTATTTAGGATCGGTGCTACAAAAGGATGGCGACATTGATGAAGATGTTAGGCATAGAATTTCAGCTGGCTGGTTGAAATGGCGGCAAGCTTCTGGCATCCTTTGTGACAAGAGGGTGCCACAAAAGCTAAAAGGCAAATTCTATAGGACAGCAATTCGTCCGGCGATGTTATACGGTGCTGAATGTTGGCCTACAAAAAGACGACATGTGCAGCAACTGAGTGTAGCAGAGATGCGGATGTTGCGGTGGTTTTGCGGGCACACAAGGAGGGATAGAGTCCGGAACGAAGTTATTCGGGATAGGGTCGGGGTGGCACCAATTGAGGAGAAACTTACTCAGCATCGGCTGAGATGGTTTGGACATGTCCAACGAAGGCCTCCTGGGGCGCCGGTGCGTAATGGGGTTCTTGAGCGGGTCGATAATGTAAAGAGGGGTAGAGGTAGACCTAAACTGACGTGGGATGAGTTGGTTAAGAGAGACCTTAAGGATTGGAATATCTCTAAAGAGATAGCTTTGGATAGGAGCGCTTGGAGACTAGCTATCAATGTGCCTGAACCTTGAACTTATTTCTTTCGGGTTTCATCTCTAGCCTACCCCAACTTGCTTGGGAAAAAAGGCTATGTTGTTGTTGTTGTTGTTGTTGCATCTCAGAGACCCAAGCCCTGAATAACAGAAGTGTACCATCAGTTCTTCTTAACTATAATCTACTGGTATTTTCACCCATAAAAAATCCATAAATTAATCTTCTTTTCCTTCTGTGTTAGCATGAAAGCTTGTTTTTTCTGTGTTTGAGTGCTGTAGGTTCTTTATGATTTCTTTTTCTGGGAATTCCTACTTACTGTTTGCATGAATAACAAGCCCATGTTTACTGTCCTGCTGTGTTGGATGGTGGACATTAGGATTAAGCGGTTGGCAGCGGTGTACCCCCTCTGCCCACAGAAAGGTTACAATGATAGGTGTTGCTGTGAGGGGAGGAAGCACACGTTTTTCTTTTTCTTGATGTCTTGAATCTTGATAAGATTTACATTTTGAGGTGCGAGGATGGAATTCGTGGTCTTATATTCTCTCTTCAAAGAAGTACCTTAATGCAATCTTGTTCTTCTAGCATATAAAGTTCGTGATTTTTTCTAAATAGTTGAAGTACCGATTTTACCCAATTTGCTACTGGCCATGACTTTCTCTATACTTTACATGTATAATGAAATATTTGTCAATGTACTCGCAGCTCCTGGCTATCAAGAGGATTGACTTGGTAGATCTGTCATTATCAGAACAAGATGAATTGATGGACATGCTTTGGAATTTCTCCAGATTAAAGCACCCCAATATCTGTGCGCTTGTGGGATATTGTGTGGAGTTTGGACATTGTGCACTTCTCTTTGAGTATGCAGAAAATGGCTCTCTTGATGATATTTTATTTTCATCAGCTACAAGATCCAGGGCTTTGTCATGGAAAGCTCGGATGAAGATCGCCCTTGGAGTTGCCTATGCTCTGGAGTAAGATTTGCACTCTCACCAAATTCCATTTACGTTCTTTATTTGTACAGCGTGGTTATTTAGAGTACACCTATCTTAACTTTAATAGATCATTTTGTTTTTTTAGTACAAGAATTGTTAATATTTGACATAAAATGTTCAAAAGGTTGGGTGGAACTGTTGATGCCCCACTTTAAATTTAAGATAAACTGGCATTATTTCTCACTTTTTATATGTATCTTTGTCTGTGCAGATACATGCACTTGACGTGTTCCCCTCCAGTTGCTCATGGAAATATTAAAGCTAGAAATATTTTGCTTGATGCTCAGCTCATGCCCTACCTATGTGACAGCGGGTTAACCAAGTTAAGTCATTTTGTCAGCACCGCAGGAACGGTTAGTGTCCTCAAATCTCCTAGCTACCAAGGATAGTATTACTACTTTGTATGGAATCTTTAGCATGGTGATAAAGTTATCCATTCGATTGATTCAAGGATCAAGTTGCACCTTGGATGCCATTCCTCTTGCAGTTTTCTCCTCATGCATAAGTGGTCATGGCCGCTCCTGATCGAAATTTGAATTTTAAGATTTATAGATAACTGGATTTACACAACTTATAAGATGTTGGCTTGATATTGTTTATTTTCTCCAAACATTTCAAGCCTGGTATTGTGTCCCCTAAAATTAATTGTGTCTTATTCCCCGAAAAATGATATGTATTCAAAATTTGCTTTTATGTTCAGATGCTTGCTACAAGACTGTAATGCTTAAAATTGAGTTCCTTTAACTCGATCCATGGGGCCATTGATGGTTTCTCATTTGATTATTTTTGAACAATTCATCACCTGAACAGAAGGATTCAGAAGCTATCACCAGTGCTAAAGGCTATGCTGCCCCTGAGCTTACTGATCCAGGAGCAGATGGCATCAAAGCTGATATTTACAGTTTTGGTGTGATTTTACTTGTGCTTTTGACTGGGCAAATGGCTTTTGACAGGTATGTATTCTCTGCTCTCACACTTTTCAACTTTTGTACAAAAGTTGCTGTCGGGACTTCTAATGGAACTTTACCTCTTCAGTTCAAGGAAGCAAAATGAGCAGTTTCTAGTAGATTGGGCAGCTCCTCATCTCGATGACCTTGATTCTTTGGAAAGAATAACTGATCCAAGAATAAGCGGCTCTATGCCACCTAAAGCCATCTCTTCATTAGGCATCATCATCTTGCTTTGCATCAAGGTAAATCCTCATTTTCTTTCTTGGTGCATATTTGATTTGAATGTTTCAGCTTTGTGAGACAAGTTTGAAGCAGTGGAGGACCGTGCCTGGTGCCAGTTGAAAGGCTCAGTTTTCTGTATATATTGCTGAAAGCATAAACACTGAAAATATATTGTTGATCAATTAGACTTTACCTGAAGTTTCTGTGGCAATTACTTATGGTATTTCTACAATTAAGCAGTCGCCAGATCTCCGCCCGCCGATGACAATCATAGCAGACAAATTAGTAAAGCTTGTCGAATCAACAGGTCTTCAAAAGACTAGCACAACACAGCGATTGGAGGTTGATGCTCAGGACCCCTCTTTCGTAACAACTAGACCTTACTTTGAGCCATCCTCTACTGGTATCTCATCTGATACCGCTTCTTCGTTCTTCCTAAACACTTGCTATTAAAGTTATTAATATTAAAGTTTCAACTTGATTATTTTGTTCAGTCAGCCAGGGAGGAACTGAGAGCTGAGCTGCATCTCCCGATGATGAAGGCCTGTTCTTCGCCAATCATTCCAGGTCTCAAGCTGCCGTATCTACTCAATAGCACTCCAGTATCCTGAACTGTCTCAACTCTTTACGCATTTCTTACCGATGCCAGTTGGTGCATGCATGACGCCCAAAGCTGCTGTGTTACAACCTGATTACCGGAGGGCTTCAGGTAGATTCCATTATTGTCTACATAAAAAGGAGTGTTCAACAAACTGCAGTCTCTTGTGCAGAAGTTGGTGCAAGCTTGGTTACCCGTGCGGGGCCATGACTTACGGGTTCAGGGTTCTTCCCCCATCTCTTTTGGGACCGGAGTCATCAGTGAACTCCATATGGAGATAGATATTTTGGATGCTCTTTTGTAGTTTGTCCAGGATCTCCCATTGGCTGGTCCAGGCTTACACTCGCCTTCACTTGCTGTACAGCGAGGCAGCAGTGAGCAGTCTGATATATGCTCGCTGTCTGTGAAACTGTGAAGATGAGACATTTGCTAGCTAGCCAGTGGACATTGGCTTCCAGCGGCATCCGATCTGTCTTGGTCCAGAACCGCCCATCATGCCACTGTGGCCTCACATGTTTTCCTGTGAATATTTTTGGATGCTGCGTGCTATCTAGCTGGAAGGCCCTCTGTTCTGCTCGTGATGCTATGGAGAAAATTGACCAGTCTGCCATTGTGTATTCTGTAAAAATGTTAGGATTCTAACTGGATGAGAGGGCAACTAACCTGCAGGATCATCATCATCTTGCTTTGCAGGATCAAACATTTATGATGGCTTTTCAGTTTTTTCCTTTGCATAGTGACCCACCGATGTAGCCATAGTTTGCCTTCTATATCACTTAACTCTTTTTTTTTGGCAACCGTGCTACGTGCTATGACTTTTTTTATAAGTTCCACTCATGGGTAGCAAATATAATCCTTTTTTTATTTTGTAACTAAAAATCGTCTCTTGCAGTGATACATGCATGTACAATATTCAATAATTGTACAATCGTGCACGGAGTAGTACTACATTTTATTTCACAAGCCGCGCGCCTACATGCAACGATGCAATTTCCCCCAGGATCATCGTCGGAGGTCAGATGATGATCAAATGGAGATGCTGTTTGGGATGCCCCTCCCGGTGACTCCCGGCTTGGAGAAGGGCTTGAGCAGCTCGTACGGCACGATCCCGGCGCCGCAGCGGTTCCTCAGCTCCGGGTTGATGTTGCACTCGTCGACGATGCCCTCGATCTCCTTCATCCTGCCGGCGAACTTCTCGAACGCCGCCTTCACCATGGGCTCCGCCTGCCACGCCGGCTCGGCGTGCTCGCCCATGTACTCCTCGTCGGGGGAGTGCGCGGAGAGGATGTCTAGCGTGGTCATCACCGTGATGGCCTGCATCTGTGTGGGGAGCATGTCCAGCAGCGTCGCCTCCGGCTGCGCCATGAACCTCCTCATCTCGTCGTCCCGGCTCTCCTCCACCGGCATCTTCTTCCGGATGGTGGTGGGGCGGTTGGGGAAGTAGCCGCCGTAGTGGTACTGCCCGAAGTTGACGGCGGAGTGGTGGCCGGAGGTGACCCACATGATGGTGGTGAGCGTCTCCACCAGTCTGCGGCGGGTGTCGAGCACGGGCCACCACGGCTCGTCCTTCTTGTCGGCGTGCCCCACCGTGCGCACCTCCTCCCAGAACGCCTGCAGCTCGGGGTCGCCGGCGACGGCTTCGTCGGACTTGTAGTAGACGCCGACGTAGTCCGCCGCCCACCGCCTGATGGAGTCCCAGACCAGGAGCCCGTCGTGGGCGTAGGGGTAGTCCTTGATGGTGAGCTCCAGCTCGCCGTCGTCGCCGCCCCTGCGCACGGCGAGCCCGCGCCTGACGAGGTCGTTGGGCAGCGCCTCCATGTCGAACCGCCACGTGGCGCCGTAGGCGGCGGAGCTGAGCTCCATGGAGTACCTGCCCGGCCAGAAGGCCTGCTCGATGATGCCGTCGGCGTTGATGAGGCTCTCCCTGGCCAGCGCGTTGATCTCCATGGTGTACCGGAAGTGCGGGTGCAGGAGGCGGTAGACGGGGTGCAGCCGGCTGAGCTGCCGGTTGGCGGCGATGATGTAGGGCTCGACGCAGCAGTGGGTGCGCAGCCAGTGGCTGACGAGCTGGTGGTAGCCGGTGTCGTGGGTGAGCACGTGCGCCTTGGCCAGCTTCCAGAGCCAGGCGTCGGTGGCGTCGGGCCCGTGCGTGAACACCCGCTTCCACTGCGGCTGCTTGCTCGCCGGCGACGCGGGCCGCGTGAGCTCGATGGCCAGCGGCATGAGGGTGCCCAGGTCGGTGAGGAAGAAGACGGTGCGGGAGCCGTAGAGCGTCGCGGCCTGCTGCTCCCGCACCCTGTGCACGTAGGGCAGGAACACGTCGTGGTAGTCGAGGATGAAGAGCTGCCTCGCCACCAGCGCCTCCTCGACGGTGAGGTTGCCGCCCATCTGCTTCTCGAGGACCTCCCTGGTGATGGCGGACTCCGCCGGGCCGTACACCGCCGGGTCGAGCTTGCTCCTGATGGGGAACTCGGTGAGCAGCTGGATGCACACCGGGTTGAGCCCCGCCAGCGTCTGCCGCGCGAACTCCTCGTCCCGGAACCACGAGAACCGGTCCCCTGCAATGCAACGCAAGAAACAAGAACCCCCACCATGGATTCAATTTGATGATTCAATTATATATTGACAGGGAAATTTATTGATCGATCATGATCAGGTGCTTACTCTCCACCATTCCGGGGACCTCGAAGCGGAGGACGTGGTCGGTGGTGTCCTCGACCATCTTGACCATGCGCGGGACGACGGTGCCGATGGCGGCGAAGCCGGTCTCCGGCGGCAGCAGGAGGCCGTCGCTGTAGAGGTCGTCGATGGCGGGGAAGTGCGGGAACCGGAGCTCCTTCTCGGTCAGCATCGGCCGCAGCATCGGGAGCAGCGCGTGCAGCCCGGAGCGCAGCGTCGTCGCCCCGAAGGTGAGCTGCTTCACCTCCGAGAACCACTCGTCGCGGGGCACGTAGACGTGCCCGTCCCGCCGCTCCGTCCGCGGGTCCTTGCTGGCCCGGGCGCGGCCGGTGCGGCACCGGCGCGGGTAGGGGTACTCGGCGCTGCCGCCGAGCACGGGGCGCTGGTGGGCGGGGTTCCGGTCGGGGTCGCCGAGGTCGTTGTACACGTCGTAGTCGTAGACGCGCTCGAAGGCCTTGCGCTCGCCGCGCCCGTCGCCGCGCAGGGTCTGGAGGTCCTTCTTCCTCAGCTCCTCCAGGCCCTTGGGCGTCTCCGACGGCAAGAACGACTGCTGGCAAGCAACAATAATAGCTGTTAGAGTGTATTCTTATTTCTTAGATCCGTACAGTGCCATGCACATGGCACCTTCGAATTCTATAGTACTAGTCCAACTGACCTTGAGGGTGAAGAAGACGCGCTTCTCCGGGTTGTCGAACTTGGAGTGCACCCAGGAGTTGCAGTCGAAGGTGACGGCGTCGCCGCCGGTGACGAGCTTGATCTCCCGGATGAAGGTCTCCCTGTGGTGCTCGTTCTCCACCAGCACGGCGCCCACCGGCCCGAAGGACGCCGGCACCTGGAACTCCGCCTCGTACCGGCCCTCCACCAGCGTCCTGTGCGCGAACGCCGTCACCCGCTCCTTCTCCAGGCCCGTTTCTGATCATAGACGCATGCGCCGAGTCAGTTTCTTTAATTTCTTCTTCCCCGTCTCATCAGTCATCATATCATCAAGCTAGTACTTTTGTACTTCGATTTGTCTCGAGAGCATCTTGGTTTAGAACGATGTATCATTTGTTTCGATTTTGTACTGGGTTAATCTAGTAGTATAATGATTTCGTTAATTAAGCAATTCAAGTAGCTAGAATCATTTAATTTGTCACAGCATGCAGCATCCATTGCTGATGATGAGGGCACGAGGCCACACTAGCTATAGGCTATAGCTACTCACTTGGGTCGAGCTCGGAGCTGACGAGCTCGAGGAGCAGCGTCTTGCCGAGGAGGTCGCCGATGTCGTCGAGGCCGCGGGCGGCGTACATCTGCCCGATGGCCGGCGACGCCTCCACCGTGGCCTTCACGGTCAGCATCTTCTCCACGGTGGCCGCCGACACGGCGCCGCCGATCTCCTCCGTCGCGCTGCAGCTTATCCTCGGCATGACGTGCCGCCGGGAGGCGGAGGACGACGCCCCGACCCTCCTGGCACCCGCCGCCGGCGCCGGCGACGAGCCGACGCCGCCATTGCCCTGGTGCCCCGGCAGCACCAGTGGGTGCTTCAGGTTCAGGTGCATCATGCTGGCTGCCTCGGCCCCGGCCGGCCCTACACAGCTCGATCGATGGGTCCTAGCTAATTAGCAAGAGGCAGTAGCTACTAGCTAGGAGCTTCCTGCAACTGAGCAGCGGGATCTCCGAACTGGTCGAGGTCGATCTGCTGCAAGTGGTTGGTTCTCGCGGCGTGAGCTCTGATTTGAGCTTGTGGTGCACCGCGGGGTGTGGGCGGCATATATAGCGAGAGCCTGACGGCGGAGACCGTGTGCGTGTCGCACACTCGCACGTGGGGAATACAATACAATATCTGCAGCAGCAGCAGCAGCAGCATGTGAGTGTGCAGTGTGTGCAGAGCTGGATCGCTTCTATCTGCTGGTCCTGCAATGGAATCCTCTCCTCTCTGTCTGAGGGCTGCGACAATGGCGTCGCTCTAGGCTACTTCTCCCTCTAGTCGCAGAGTAGGAAAAGGATCGATGATCTCTCGGTCTTATCTTTTTTTTTTGTGGTCATCAGAATTACCATGCAACTGCTCTCTCTCTCTCTCTCTCTCTCTCAATACTCCCCAGTGATTGCTCAGGGCGATGGATTGCTTTTTTTTTTTTTGCGGGTAATGGATTGCTTTCGTTGTCCAGAAAGATCATTGAGTAAAAAACCGAGACCACAATATTATGTACATTGACAGTAGAGAAAAAAAATTTAAACAAGCTGATGGAGCATTATTGCTATTAGGCATTAGCAGCCTATTAGTAGGCTATAGCTGCTAGCTTGTACTGTTGGAAAACAGCAGCACGTAGCTTGCAGCAGCAATTGGTCGATCAGCAGCTAGCCAGGTAGCCATATACTGTACGCACACACTCTTATAGATAACTAGGCAATTTTCAATATATTTTAATTTCAAATATTACTAGCAATTTCATGACATAAATGAGTGATAATGTGTGAATAAGATATGTGCATGTGTTCATGTTATTCTTACTAATAAGCATGAACAAAAAGTTAAACCAGAATAAGTTTAGAGTGTACCCCAAGGCGGGACCAGTGCCGGAGGCACCGGTTGCGCCGTTACCAGCTGGAATAGACATGCTATTCGACTGGCTTTGCCTGAAGTAGCCGAACGATGTCGATGCAGGAAGAGGTTCGCAGTGCAGTCCCCACGAACGGTCACCAGGAAGCAGACGAAGTAGTCGTTCGTTCACGCCGGGAAGTAGACGAAGTAGTCGTTCGTTCACGCCGGGAAGTAGACGAAGTAGTCGATCAGGGAGCGAGCAGTCGCGTCAAGACGCTCCCCAAAAACCTGATTGTCCGCGTCCCGTGCAGGATCTTCAGCGAGCAAAGGTTCCGGAGTCCTGCTCTCGCTAGAGCTGTGCGCGCAGCACTAGCGATGGGAACGGCAGAAAGCAGCAGAGGGAGAAGGGAGAGGTCTCCCAAGCAGGAGTACCTGGATCAAGTGTTGAAGTGTGTGTTGATGAGAGGAGGAAGGGGTGGTTTATATAGGCGTGGAGGTGCCTCAGGTTCAACGAACCTGGACGTCGTAAAGAGCTTTGATGAGCGGCAGTTACTGTTGTGATTCTCCAGTCATTACTGTCAACGTTTATTCTCTGTTTTAATGCTCTTAACAGCAAAACATTCTTCTCAGCACATCACGTCACACCGCACTGCACGTCACGTCACGTCCGGTCGCGCACGTGCACCGCACCATCTGTCCGGCCGGTCGCGCCTCGCCCACGCCCACGCCCACGGCCGAAACCTCGGCCCGGCTTGGCGAGGCGAGCGAGCGCGCGTGCGTGGTTGACCGACCTCTTACCGGCTTCACAAGTGGTGTACATGAAGTCCCCCCTTTAAGTCGGTTGAGATCCTCCTCAAATCCCGGTACGGAATTAAACAATTGATTCCCTAGCATTTAATAGTGGGCTTTAAATTCTTTTATTGTATTGATTAGAACAAATGGGCCAAGCCCATAATTCCAACAATCCCCACCAAGAAATTCAAGCCACACTAGAAATGCCCTCATTCCCTCATTGATATACCAGTATTTGACAGAGACTGTTAAGTTGAACTTCCATCTAGGACAAAAGCTACACTTATTCACAACTGTACAATGGACTATGCCTTGAATTGCCAGTCTTGTGCAAACAAGTTTGACCAGAGCCCTATACTAGTACTAGGCTGCAAAAGCATCCCCGCGGTTTGGAGCTTATAAGTCATACTCCAGACCCTTCATGAGTTTCTAGAGAATACCCAGTTCTCATAGACCATGACAAGTAGTCAGACTCATATTGGTGTGTTCCTTTCAGATGTTCTGAAGGACAACATCTTTGTTTCAAGAAAACAACTCATTTGTTTTAAAGAAACCACCTGGAACACATTAAGGTATAGACCAACCTGCCATACAGATTAGAAGAGAAATGCACATTATACACAGAATGAGCCCTTTTCACAAAGGTTCTCTTCTCTCAGTCAGACTTTAGTTTGTTTCACCATCATAATTCACGGGATCTCCGATCACATAGGACAGGTTTCCACTATAGAATGACTCACGTGGGTCTCAAACCCAATTCCATAGATGCATTGTCTATCACATTTCGTGAAAGACTCTTTGTAAACTAATCTGCCAGATTTTTAGCCGTCTGAACATAGTCTAGGGCTATAACTCCGGAGTTTCTCAATTTTCTGACAGATTTCAACCGCCTTTTCACATGTCTAGATGACTTCATGTTATCCTTTGAACTGTTCACCTTGACAATCACCGTTTGATTGTCACAGTTCATTAGAATTGCCGGTATCGGTTTTTCAACTATCGGCAAGTCCATAAGGAGCTCACGAAGCCACTCAGTCTCAACAGTGGCGGTATCTAATGCTGTGAGTTCTGCTTCCATAGTTGACCTCGTTAAGATGGTCTGCTTGCAAGACTTCCAGGAAACAGCTCCACCACCAAGTGTAAACACATATCCACTTGTGGCCTTTATCTCATCAGCATCAGAAATCCAATTTGAATCACTATACCCTTCTAGTACCCTTGGGTACCCGGTGTAGTGAATTTCATAGTTCATTGTCCCCTTTAGATAGCGCATTACTCTTTCAAGAGCCTTCCAATGATCATCTCCCGGGTTTGAAACAAACCGGCTCAGTTTGCTTACAGCAAACGAGATGTCAGGTCTTGTAGCACTAGCTAAATACATCAATGAACCAATGATCTGAGAATATCTCAGCTGATCTCGCATTATCTTTTTTTCTTCCTAAGAATTAAACTGTCATCATATGGTGTTGAGATAGGTTTATAGTCGCTATAACCAAAGCGACTTAACACCTTCTCTACATAGTGAGACAGTGTAAGAATCACCCCACCATTGCTCTCTTTTACCAACTTTATATTAAGGATAACATCAGCTTCTCCCAGATCCTTCATCTCAAAACTTTGAGATAAAAACTCTTTGACTTCCTTAATCACATTAAGGCTAGTGCCAAAGATTAGTATGTCATCCACATACAAGCACAAAATCACTCCTTCAGCCCCACCATAGCGATAGTACACACATTTGTCAGCTTCGTTCACAACAAAGCCAGCAGACGTCAAAGTTCTGTCGAACTTTTCATGCCACTGCTTAGGCGCTTGCTTGAGACCATATAAAGATTTCAACAACTTACAAACCATTCCTTCTTGACCCTTTGATACAAACCCATCCGGCTGATCCATATAGATCTCTTCTAATTCTCCATTGAGGAAAGCCGTCTTAACGTCCATCTGATGAACGAGAAGACCATAAGAGGCTGCCAGGGAAAGTAACACTCGAATTGTGGTCAATCGGGCAACTGGTGAATAAGTGTCAAAGAAATCTTCTCCTTTTTGGGTATAACCCTTGGCCACAAGCCTAGTCTTGTACTTTTCAATAGTACCATCTGGCCTAAACTTTTTCTTGAACACCCACTTGCATCCAACCGGTTTACATCCATAAGGACGTTCAACGACCTCCCAGGTTCCATTAGACATAATAGAATCCATCTCACTCCTCACTGCTTCCTTCCAATAGTCAGCATCAGGAGATGAATATGCCTCTTCAATGGTTCTGGGTGTATCATCTATGAGGTATACAATGAAATCATCACCAAAAGACTTTACAGTCCTTTGTCTCTTGCTCTTTCTCGGAGCATCATTGTTATCCTCCTCAAGATTTTCCACAAGTGTATGTTCATTGTGTTCTATCGGCTCAGCAGAGCTATCATCCTCAATGAACTCTTGCCTAGATGAACTTGTTTCATCTCTCATGGGAAAAATGTTTTCAAAAAATGTAGCATCTCTGGACTCCATTATAGTACCAACATGCATGTCAGGTACTCTAGATTTCACTATTAAAAATCTATACCCAACACTGTGAATAGCATATCCTAGAAAGATACAATCCACAGTTTTAGGTCCAAACTTACGTTTCTTGGTTATTGGAACACTCATTTTTGCCAAACAACCCCATGTACGTAAGTATGAAAGTGTTGGCCTTTTCTTCTCCCATTCCTCGAATGGTGTTATCTCTTTATTCTTTGTAGGAACACGGTTTAGGACATGATATGCAGTCAATATAGCCTCACCCCACCATTCCTTGGAAAGCCCCGCTGTATCTAACATGACGTTAACCAAATCCGTTAGAGTGCGGTTCTTTCTTTCGGCAACCCCATTTGACTGAGGTGAATAGGAAGGCGTCCTCTCATGAATAATACCATGTTCCTCGCAGAATAAAGTAAATAAATTTGAGAAGTACTCGCCACCACGATCTGATCTAACTCTTTTGATCTTTCTCTCAAGTTGGTTTTCTACTTCAGCTTTATAGATTTTAAAGTAGTGTAAAGCTTCATCTTTTGACTTCATCAAATAGATGTAACAAAAACTAGTACTGTCATCAATCAAAGTCATGAAATATCTTTTACCACCTTTTGTCAACACTCCATTCATTTTGCACAAATCGGAATGAATTAATTCTAAGGGTGCCAAGCTCCTCGCATCAGCGGCCTTATGAGGCTTGCGAGTTTGTTTTGATTCAACACATACATGACACTTAGAATTTTTAACAAAAATAAACTTTGGAATTAAACACAAATTAGCTAAGCGCATCATACAACCAAAATTAATGTGACAAAGCCTCGAATGCCAAACATTTGTTTCATCAATGTTAAAAACATTGTATGCAACTTTATTACAAACATCTGACAAAGAAAGACGGAACAAGCCTCCGCTTTCATAACCTTTTCCAACAAAAGTACCAAATTTAGACAAGATACATTTATTGAACTCAAAGACTAATTTAAAACCATCTCTACACAGTAGAGAGCCGCTGACTAGATTCTTCTTGATGGTGGGGATATGCTGCACGTTCTTCAGCTGCACGGTCTTCCCTGAAGTAAACTTCAGATTTACCGTACCAACACCAAGAACATGCGCATACGATCCGTTCCCCATCAGCAAGGAGGAAGTCCCGCCGTCCTGGTAAGAAGAAAACAAAGAAGCATCAGCACAAACATGAATATTAGCACCAGTGCCAACCCACCATTCGGGTGAACAAAAAACTGAAAGAACTGTAGGTAATAAATTACCATACCCTGATGTTCCTCCAGGCTCGCTAATGACCATGTTGGCGGAGTCGTTGCCTTTGTGGTTCGGACACTTTGCAGCAAAGTGTTCCGTACTAGCGCACACATAGCAAGCTCCCTTCTTCTTCTTCTTCTTGAAGGTGGTTGTCTGTTTAGTGTTTGGTTGGTTCTGCGGTGGCTTTTTCTTGTTCTTGTGGGAGTTGTTCTTCTGAACAAGATTGGCGCTAGAAGCACCAACAACTCCTTTCCCACGTATGTCCTTTGCTCTCGCCTTCTCCTCAACATCAAGAGTCCCTATGAGTCCATCTATGGTGAACTCATGTCTCTTGTGTTTTAGAGAAGTAGCAAAGTCCATCCAAGAAGGTGGCAGCTTAGAGATAATACATCTAGCCACAAACTTATTGGGTAACACACATGGGGACTTTTTGCTACAATTTTTGAGATCTTTTGCCAGAGTATGTATTTCATGAGCCTGTTCTATCACAGAACGGTCTTCGACCATCCTATATTCAAGGAACTGCTCCATCGTATACAACTCACTGCCGGCGTCAGACACTCCATATTGAGCCTCAAGAGTATCCCACAACGCTTTGCCAGTTGGTAGCCGGACATAGGAATCCACCAGGTTTTCATCGAGAACACTAATGACCAAGCCTCGAAAGAGGGTATCAGCCTCATCGAACGCACTCCCTTCCTCTGGAGTGAACTGTTCAGGCTTACCCTCTTTTACATGGATCACTCTCGATATTGTTAACCATAGTATAAGCCGCTCTTGCCAACGTTTGTAATTTGAACCATCAAAAGGTGGTGGTTTGATTGATGCAGCAAAACTAGATACCGAAAGCCTATTAACAAAATTTAGGTTTTTGGATTGTTAGATAACTAGGCAATTTTCAGTATATTTTAATTCCAAATATTACTAGCAATTTCATGGCATAAATGAGTGATAATGTGTGAATAATATATGTGCATGTGTTCATGTTATTCTTACTAATAAGCATGAACAAAAAGTTAAACCAGAATAGGTTTAGAGTGTACCCCAAGGCGGGACCAGTGCCGGAGGCACCGGTTGCGCCGTTACCAGCTGGAATAGACATGCTATTCGACTGACCTTGCCTGAAGTAGCCAAATGATGTCGATGCAGGAAGAGGTTCGCAGTGCAGTCTCACGAACGGTCACCTGGAAGCAGACGAAGTAGTCGTTCGTTCACGCCGGGAAGTAGACGAAGTAGTCATTTGTTCATGCCGGGAAGTAGACGAAGTAGCCGATCAGGGAGCGAGCAGTCGCGTCAAGACGCCCCTGTAGGGTCGAGATGACGGACTAGAGGGGGGGTGAATAGTCCTTTCTAAAACTAATTGTTCCGGATAACCAAAATTTATGCGGAATTGAAACTATTCGCTTAGCCAAGACTTCACCCCTCTAACTATGACTCTAAGGCACCTCCAAAAAGATCCTACACAAAGCAAATGGAGTGCCAAGCCAACAAGAGCTCTCCTAACAATTCTAATGCCAAGCCACACAAGTCTAAGCACTAGTACTTCACAAATCGGGAGAGCTCCTACACAATTCTAATGAGCAAAAGCACAAAGCCAAACCTAAGCTCACTAGATGCTCAAGGACAAGGATACACAATCCAAATCCAAGAGCTCATCTTGCTTAGCTACACAATATAAGTAAGAGTAACTAATTAAGCTACACAAGCTAACTAGTTACACTAGAGAGCAACTACACAAGCACAAGATATAAATGAATGTAAATACAAGGCTTGTGATTTGGAGAATGCAAACCACCGAGAAGAGTAGACAAAATTGACATGGTGATTTTTATCCCGAGGTTCACTTGGTTGCCACCAAGCTAATCCCCGTTGAGACAAGCTCCAAGGTTGCCGCCGATCCTCTTGCTAGTGGTGACTCTCAAGTCACACTCTCCCACGTGGAGTGCTCACACCGAGCTCTAGCACATGATCCGGCCGAACCACTTGTTGCTCTTCACGTCTCGCTCAACTAGAGTTGGTCTTGGCGGCTCCTGCGGGGTGAGCACAATACCCCTCACAATCTCTTCTCCGGAGCACCGCACAATCTTCTTGCGGGCTTCAACGGAGCCTCTTGCCACCAAGCCGTCTAGGAGATGGCAACCTCCAAGAGTAACAAGCACACCGGCTTGCAACACGATCACCTAGTGCCACTCGATGCAATCTCTCAAAGCAATCGCACTAGAATCGCTCTCTCACTCGATCGGATGATTACTATCAAGTTAGAGTGAGTAGAGGGCTCTCAAGCACTCTCACACATGGCACCAAGTCCCCAAGGTGCTCAGCAACCTCAAATGGCCAGCCACACCCTCTATTTATAGAGAGAGGCCCCAAACTAGCCGTTACACTCAAATCCCGTGAAAATAGAGTTTTCACGGACTGTCCACCTCACAGAGACCGGACCGTCCGCCATTCAAAACCAACGGCTAGAACTGCAATGATTATGTGTCAGAGTCGACCGTTAGAGCCCCGGGCGGACCATCCGCGGTTCAAAACTTCGAACCAACCGATTTACAAACGTCTCTAACTAAATCTAGAAGTGACCGGCGGACTGTCCGCTCCCCAGGGGCGGACCGTCCACAGTACAATTTGGACACCCAAGACAGAACTACCAAGTTTCTGCGCCCGTTTCAGCTTTTAAAGGCGGACCGTCCGCCCCCATGGACCGGACGGTCCGCAGTTCATTTTGGACCACCAACAGAGCCAAAAATGGTTCTGCACGAGCTCATCCGAGATAACGGCGGACCGTCCGCCCCCTAGAAGCGGACCGTCCGCAGGTCTATTTCCAGCAGAAATGTACCTCGGTAAAACGGCCATAACTCTTAGCTCCGATGTCCAAATTTGGTGATCTTGGACTCTATGGAAAGCTTATTCAGAGGGCTACACAACACAACTGAATATTTGATCCAAAACACAATGGATCAAAGCAGTATTTCACTCCAAGAGCCAACCTAATCTCCGAAGAACACCGAAAAACCTTTCTTGCTTCCCCAAGTTGATAAACATCAACTCCAACTCTTTCTCCTTTGCAAAAGTGCCAACAACACCACGTGAACAACACCATGTGCATGCATGTTAGCATTTCACAAATGTTTTCAAAGGATTTTCACTTGATCTCACCACACCACTCGATCCTAGCAACATCGCAATGTTAGATCGCTCAAGTGGCACTAGATGACCGATATGCAAACAAGTTTGCTCCTCTTGATAGTACGGCCATCTATCCTAAATCCGATCATGCACTTCTCTACACAACCTTTGACCGGTGAAATAAAATGCCCTACAAGTCATACATTTGCCTTGCGCATTCCATTTCATCTTCCCAAATATTGATGCCACACAAGCACCAAAATCCATCAAGCCTTTTGATCATCATCATGAGTCAACACTTGGCTTGATCTTTCTTGAATGATATGATCCACTCCATATTATCACATGACCTCTTTGGTTCATCGATCTTGACATTGCTCGCTCTTCACCGTTGCCTCGGTCCATCGGTGCCAAATCTTGCCCAAGCTTCACCGCCTCGCGGTCCCTCGCTTCAAAGCCTTGACTTACCCTTCTCCATTGCAACCGGTCCATCAAGCCAAGCCTTGTCTTGATCTTCTCCACTTTGGTCACATAACTCCATGTCATGTCTCATATGCAATGAGTTCCTCCATCACACTATATGAGCATAGCATCAACCCTTAGCCATTTCTCCTCCATGGCACATGTCGCTCATACTAGTGTCTTTGTGTGGACTAATCTCCTGTGTATCTCGACATAAACACTTATTAGTCCACCTAAGTTGTCACTCAATTACCAAAACCAAACAAGGGCCTTTCAGCCCCCCAAAATCCTGATTGCCCGCGTCCCGTGCAGGACCTTCAGCGAGCAGAGGTTCCGGAGTCCTGCTCTCGCTAGAGCTGTGCGCGCAGCACTAACGATGGGAACGACAGAAAGCAGCAGAGGGAGAAGGGAGATGTCTCCTAAGCAGTAGTACCTGGATCAAGTGCTGAAGTGTGTGTTGATGAGAGGAAGGGGTGGTTTATATAGGCGTGGAGGTGCCTCAGGTTCAACGAACCTGGACGTCGTAAAGAGTCATTATTGTCAACGTTTATTCTCTGTTTTAATGCTCTTAACAGCAAAACGTTCTTCTCACCGCACAGCACCGCCCGTCCGGCCTCGCCCACGCCCACGGCCTCGGCGAGGCGAGGCGAGCGAGCACGCGCGCCCGTGTGGTTCACCGACCTCCTCTTACCGGCTTCACAAATGGTGTACATGAAGTCCACCTTTAAGTCGGTTGAGATCCTCCTCAAATCCCGGTACGGAATTAAGCAATTGATTCCCTAGCATTTAATAGTGGGCTTTAAATTCTTTTATTGTATTGATTAGAACAAATGGGCCAAGCCCATAATTCCAACACACACAACTCCATCTGATCTTCTCGCAAGCTAGCTAGCTATCTCCATGGCTAACGCTATCTCTTCAACCTGTATCTGCCTGGTTGGAATGAAACCTTCAGCAGCTAATAATAGATCAGATTTCTTCAGTAGCTGTAGCGTGCTTTCATGTACATGGTCCCTCCATGGATGCCTCCATCGCGCTACCATGTAGCTAGATTATATTATGGACCATGTCACTGCCGAGAGTCCGAGATGGGAGGTCATGCATGTATGCCGCATGCCCGGGATCGAAATGGGACTATATGGAGGATCGGAGGAGGACGTATATGCATGCGGGGAGGATAACCAGGGGCGGAGCCAGGAACAAGTGAAGCCACTACCGAAAAACTGAAGAATGCCGTGTGCCGAGTCCTTTGCCGAGTGCCATATATCGGCCCTTTTTTTGAGCACTCGGCAAACATCTAATCTTTGTTGTGAGCGTCTTTTTTCTGGCACTCGGCAAAGTTTAAATCTTCGCCAAGTGCATTTCCGTCCGGCACCCGGCAAAGACACCGTTAACGGCCAAAGGCCGCCTCCCTTCTTTTTTTTTGCCGAGTGCCTTCTGGCGCACGACAAAGACTTTGCGGGCACTCGACAAAGCTGGCTTCACCGTCGCTTTTTTGCCATGTCTAGTTCGGGAGTGCCGCACTCGGCAAACCCTTCGCCAAGTGTACTGGCCACTGGGCAAACAGCCCGAGTCCGGTAGTGAGCTCCGGGCTAAATAGTTAACCAACGCCAAACTTCATACTATAGCTTTAACTTATTACCTACTCTGATCCCTTTTTACTGAAATATAAAATATTTTGCTTATGCTAAATCAAACTATTCTGATTTTGACCAAATTTATAAATGGCAAAATAGTCAAAATCATCCTTGAACTATTGAGCTCGGCGCAATTTCGTCCCTCAACTATTAAAATGGTCAATTTAGTCCCTGAACTATACAAATGAGTCCATTTTTGTCCTTATGATGAGTTGGCATGTCACGGTGGACTGTCTCATCAGCGACGAGTTAGCTTAGGGTTGCATCCCTTAGTGAAATATCCATTTTACCTCTAGACATCTCTCTTAGTGAAATATCTATTTTACCTCTAGACATCTTGCAGCGAATTATAACCATGTGTCCATAAAGTTGGTGTTCATTTAAGTGACAAACCATATTATATACCAATGTTTAATGCAAATGATACATGTGCCATGAACTGGGCACTTCAAACTACATGATACTCATTTGCCTAGGGGTAAAATAGATATTTCACTACGAGATGCAACCCTAAGTTGACTTGTCGCTGACGAGGCAGTCCACCATAGTACGCCAACTCAGCATAAGGATGAAAATGGATCCATTTGTATAGTTCAGGGATTAAATTGGACTTTTTGATAGTTGAGGGACGAAATTGAGCCGAGCTCAATAGTTCAGGGACGATTTTGACTATTTTGCCTTTATAAATAATATAATAAGAAAATTAGATTTATTATCATAATTTACTTATTTTTGTTAGATGTTAATATTTTTCTCTATAAATTTGATCAAACTTAGACTACTTTGATTTACAACAAATTAAAATATCTTATATTTTAGGACCGAGGGAGTATCTTCTTAATTTGATATACCATTGTGTTTTAAGCCTAGGACATAGGTTGCAGCACAGGCAGCACGGGGCCTGGCTTCGCCACCCGGGATAACCCTATCACCCGGCAACGCATGTGTCATGTGTGGCCACTCCCAATATAGTACGTCCTCTTATGAATGCATGCCCGCGTATTGTACATCCTGCTCCTATGAGCACTTTTGGGTGACCAGTTAATTTGGACTAATAGATCTTGAGATTGAAAAATAACCATATATTCATGTTATCGTCGTCGTCACGGGGCACGTTGATTTCCACTAAAGAATAACATAGTTTACTCATGGAATGAGCATGAGTAAACCATTTAATCATAGGACAAAGTCTATTTTTCAATGCTGAACTATCACGATCGTCCGATTTTAGTTCTTGAACTACAAAATCGGACATATTACAGCTCGCGAATCCGGCCACAGGGAGCTCGGCGGCGGCGGCCCGGATGGGCTCCGTGAGCCGGGCTTTTCTCTCTTTTTTTTGTTTTTTACTACATTAACAGAGGCGGGCTGCCGACCGCCTCAGAAAACCCTCCATTTACTGTGACGAATACTTAGAGGCGATTGGAGTTGACCGCCTCTGTTAATAATTTTTAACCGTCTTTGAAAAAAATAGTGTAGTAGTGTATCTTTAATTATACATGCATGCTACTGTTACGAGAACACAACTGCAATTACTTAACAAAGGGCGCCCAAAAATTAACTGAATACGATAAAATATTACTTACTTTTCACTAGAGCATCCCTAGACATCAAGAATATCTCCGCGATAAAAAAGGGTAAACCTGCATTGTCCACATACAGTTGCATGGTGAAAAGCATTCTCGAGGTGAGCAATGTAGAAGATGAGAGAGAGATAGATATAGAATAGGATAATATAGAGAGAATAGGGAGAATGAGCGAGAGAGAGAGAGACAGAGAGAAGATGAGATACAAGAACAGAAGACATATAACAGAGAGACTAGATACAGAATACAGATATACGATATAGACAGATACATAGAGACAGAGACATAGAGAACAGATAGACATATATACATAGTACAATAGACATATAATACAATATACATATATACATATATACATATATATATATATATATATATATATATATATATATATATATATATATATATATATATATATATATATATATATATATATATATGACGTTGATGTAAAAATTGTATGTGCGTGTGATGTGACGTGCTTCCAACTGTAAGTTTCGTAGGGTAGTAGTATTCCCCCAGTGCTGGACAGTGAAACCAGCTAATTGTACATCAGCCTTTGGCATCACAAGAAGAAAAACCTTTTCAAAAGGGACAAACTGAAGTCTTATTCACAGGACATACATTACGTAGGCCACCGAACGCTGGGCCCGGCCCTCTAGCAGCAGTGGGGCAGAGATTAGGCTTTTCTCTCAGAGATTCTGGACGGAGCTGATAGATGGCGGCTCCACATGGATTACCGGAGTCCGGAGGACAATAACATCATCAGCACACTGTTACTATGAGAGCCCAGCGCAGAGGTGACCTGGCGGATGCGACGGCGTATCCTTTTCGTCTTCCTCTCCAATGGGATCAGACTTCGCTCGCAGCCGTCCGGTCACGCTCTGGCGGTCTGGCCGTAGCGATCGTACGGCTGGCAGGCAGGCCAAGCGTCCGTGGGCCACACAGCTCGGCGTGGTCGTGGGCCCACGATGGGACAAGGATGAACCAACCCGGGCCGACGTGGCCTGTTGTCGCACCACGTGAACTGATGATAAGGTAAGGGAAGCTCCAGCAGTGGTTCGACGGGGAATTCAGGAAACGACACCGGTTTCGAGCGGCTTTATAAAATGGACTCGTAAAACAGCACTTCAATTACCCCTGCTAGCACATGGACCTCCCTCTCTAATCCTTCCAACTAAATTATATAACGAAGTAATAAATTTCACCGTGCCAAGAAAACACATATACAAATACACCATAGTTTTCGCCATCTAGTAGCTCGTCGCTAAGCGCCTGGTTAGCAGCCACACTGCTGTTATAGATTCCATAGTAGTCCACATGTTATTTGTGGTATTCCTTACAAAAAAATAGGTTATGAAAATTTTCAGTTTTATCAAAATGGCTATGAAAACTTTTGGTTTTATCAAATTTGCTAGAAAAAGTAAAAACTTGTCAAAATTCGTTACATAAGTCGGTTTCATTAATCAGTTAGCCAAAATACATACTATATCTCTACAATAATGCATCAACCAAAAAACCAAAATGAAAAGCAACGACCTATAAATAGTTCCATACATACACGTCATATAAGAGATATTTAGTTAATTCGAGGTTGACACCATGAAAAAAACTAAATAGATCACTTATCTATCATTGATAAATATATGAGACCTTTTGTGTCTCATACCACACATTAAATTTGGTTAATTTGGCTTTAGCTAGGGAGGAAAAGAAGTTACGATGCTGGGAAATTAGTTTACAATACAAAGGACAAGTTGGCCTTTTGCATTTGATAAAATTATGGGGGGAAATTAAAACAAGATGGAAAATAAGGATCGATGCCATTTCGTGAATTGCCGGGTCGTATGGAGTGCTATTATGTAGACATGCTAGTTACAAGTGTTGTCTCGTGGAACACCACCAGAAACAAATGCCATTTCCTGAATTCTCTCGTGGATCGACTGGTGCAGTTCACACAATTCGAACATAACTTCAATTTGATAGTGGCAGTGTTGAAATCGATGGGTGGGACCTAGGCTGTAAATAAAACTAGCAAAAAGACAATGTTCTTCTCTCTGTGGATGGTTTTGTGAATGTACACCTCATTTCTTTATTCGGCTTGGTTCTGAAAACGGTTCACTTTTGTTGTCTGATAGCAAGATTCAACTTTCACAACAGTGTGCTCTATTCTTTTTTTTTTGTGACGATTCGATTATTTGCAACACTGGAGCTGCCGTAACCTTACCGTTACGTTTTCTCTAACCCTTCCATTGTGAGTCGTGACTTGAAGGGGGGAAAAGTAGTAATAACAAACCACAACCGCGTGATGCCCTCCTTGAATTAGAGTCAAACATAAATAACACATCATCTTGTTTCGAAATAAGAGCTTTATTTGATACGGCGTGACGTCAACGAACCAATGCAATACTAGTACTTGTAGTGGTAAGCAAATGAGCTCATCGATAGGTAGGTATAATGCATGTGGTTACGTCACCTATCTCTAGATCAATCAGTTCAGCTTCCTGAAAGCATTTATCGAGGAAGAGTGTTCACACACGCATGTGAACATTGGTGTATAAACGGTGTTTCAAAAAAAAAAAATTGTTATAGCCTCAGCTTTGGCACTTTGACAATTCTTTGAGGATAACTTACGTATTTACGTTAATTTAAACACAATAAGAATAAGTAAAAAACAATTTATATGGATCTATGAAAATAAAAGTATTAACTCCTAATATTAGTGGAAACATATGAAAACTCATCCAAATCAACCGCTCTAAAAAGTTTGAAACTTGGCACATCTGTTGGGTATCTATATATGTACTTTGTCGTAACACTACAATTCAAACTCATTTCATTAAAGTTCATATAAAAATTACAATATTCAATATATGTGTCCTAGAAGATGAAATCAAATACCCTTTTAATATGAATATTAATAAATTAGGTTTGCATCCCAAGGGAGTGCTGAATGCAACGTGTGTGGACCAACAACCAGTGAGAAAGGGCTGGTCCACGGTTCATTAGACCTAGCAGGTCTTGTTTGCATCTCTCCTTCAATCGGCAAAAGGAAGTAAGCAAAAATCCAAAAAAAAAAAAACAACTCAGTTCAAGTTGGCGCATTTGCAGTCCACCACCACCGCGTATTCTCCATCCCCAATGAGCAATATGTATCACGAGAAAAATTCTCGCATGCACATTCCTCCGCGTCTTCTCGTCCTACCCGTTTACACCTGCTATTCAAGCTTGTGATCCATGACGATGATGTTTGAGTTGAATCATACCGATAAACTCTAAAAACTACGTTAGCTGCAGTTTTCCCATGCTGACCACTCTTATAGAAGCACTTATTTTTATAGATGATGTACACGAATTTGTTAGATGCCTTTACATACAGCTAT
Organism: Panicum virgatum; assembly: GCF_016808335.1. Classification (NCBI taxonomy): domain Eukaryota; kingdom Viridiplantae; phylum Streptophyta; class Magnoliopsida; order Poales; family Poaceae; genus Panicum; species Panicum virgatum. The sequence goes on from NC_053145.1 coordinate 7,789,280, forward strand.
CAAATTTAAAATTCTGAACTGGCTAAATGCATTCTATTCAGTGGCACCCCCTTCATCCATTAATATAAGACATATTATTATAGGTGGAAATCTTTAAAAGTAGATGCTGACCATTAACTTCTCCATACAATACATAAACAATCAACGCGGTCTTAAAAGTATTTTAAATTTGAATTTGTTGATGCACCTTTTGTTCACCAAATACATTTAGAATTTGAATAATTATTTACCAAACTCATGAAATTACCGAATTTGAATAATTATTTACCAAATTCATGAAATTACACCCCCACCCTAAATAACTAAATAAATAAATAGCTATCATGGAGAGAGCATTCTAGTATGTGGGATCATGATTCATGACACATTTTAAATGTAGGGTCAGTTGGATCCATGCCACTCCAATTTTTTGAAATTGGATCTCATGTTGAAAATCACGCCATTGAGTGGCATGATTTTCAACATGACACCCAATTTCACGGAGTTGTGGTGGCATGAATCGAATTTTCCCTTAAATGTATGTGGCGTCGGGGTGCAACGTGAGACTTGGCCATGGATGTGGCTTATTCAAATACTAGAAACTTGGCCATGCTAGGCCCACGAACAGCGACACGAGCACGTTCGCCGGGCCCACGTGCAGCAGGAGGTGGAGTGGAACACACAGGGACCACCGCCACCAATCGAGAAGCGATCCGATGCAAGATTTCGCCCGGCCCACGGGCCCATCCCCGAACCCAAACCTTATCTGTTAGGTGTTAGCTTGCTCGCTGTTAGCTTGCTCGCCAATGGGCGGACGAGGATTCTCCTGCGTGGGCTGCCTGCCTGCCTGCGGCCTTGGCAATTGGCATCCTCTGGCCAGTATATTTGTGCATGTGCGAAAAAGAAACTTTCTACTAATAAAATAATGCTGTGTGCCACGTGTTCTACTCCGTTGCCTCTCCCGAGTTGAGGTTGAGGACGACAGTTGATAGAGAATCAGTTTACCAGCGGGCCCCACTTTTAATATTCTCCAATTTAGCCCTGTCGTCGCTGCAGAGATGCATGCAAAAGTCGAGGTAGCAAAACTCGGATGGTTAGCATTGAAGTTACTTGGCCGCGCCCGTCCGATCTACATTTGACGGCTAGGGACCGCGGAGCCAGGTGGCCGGGGTGCCCTTGTGTGCACGGGGACACTCGTGCGCATTCGGCATTCGACGCAACACTACTCGTTCGTGTTTGGCAGAGGAAACCGGACGGTGCCATCGCGCTCCAAATGTACTCTCTCCGTTTTTAAATATATGACACTATTGACTTTTTTCTTCATTTGACTATTCGTCTTTTCTACAAATTTTTATGCAAATAGCCAAATCTTCAAGTTAGATTCAAGAAACTCTTGATAATAGACGTAAAGATACTCATTTCACTTTATTTAACTAACTGGTTAATTAAATAATGTTGGTCAACATTGAAGAAAAAAGTCTATTGTGTCATATAAAAAAGAACAGAGGGAGTAGTCAAATCTCATCGAAATGTTAGAGGACAAACAGACAATACAAGAAGCAAATGCGTGTGCAAATTGCAATCGGCGACGCATCACCCACCAGAATGTGTTATTATGGCATGCAACACACAGCAAGACCGGACGAAACTCTCGCGTTCCAGACCGGGACTCCTGTTCGACGACGGCGCAGCTGGTCTAGTGGCGTGCCGCACGACGCCGGCCGGCGGCAGCCCGCGGCGCCGCGCCCCGGACGGGAGCTAGCCGCCACCGGCGACGTCCCGTCAGCCGCCCGCGTCCGCGCCTCCCCGGCCCGGCGCCGGCGGCGACGCTACGCGGCAGGGCAACGCATGGACGCTCGCTCGTGGAACACGAGCGAGTCTCGCGTCGACTCCCGTCGCGTCGCCGCCGCGCTAGGGAACGACGCCGCTGGCCGCACTGCTGTCGCGGGCGGCCAAACTCCCCGGACCCCACCCGAGCAAGCGGACAAAATTAACGAACGGGAAGGTGCGCGGAGCTTGAAGGAAGCCCAGCGTGCATGTGCATGCACCCGTAGCCCGTGTTCACCTTACCAGCAGTAAATCGCCGGTTACCAGTGATTTTTACCGTTACCGTTACTTGTCGGCAACACTTATTGGTAGCGGTAACTAGTGTTTTCCGATTCAAAATTTAAAAATACAAAAGTCAAAAAAATAGTTACCGCTATAATAAAAACGTAAAATCTGCAGTGCAAACGGTAAGGTGAACCCGCCGTAGCTCAGCGCACAATAATTGCATGCAAAGATTTTCTGGCCCGTGACTGCCCTCCTTCCTAGCTTTCTCGGGGCCTGTTTGGTTTAGCAGAAGCTACTGCAAATAACTTTAATCATTAATTAAGAGTATTAAATAAAATAGTTTATGAAACTAACTCTATAATCCCTGCGCTACTTCACGCGCTACTTCACAAGACGAATCTAATAAGATATTTGACCACATGACTAAAGAATAGTTACTGTAACAGTAATGTAGCCAATCATGATAAAACTTGACTCGTTAAATTCATCTGGAAAGATTACACCCATCTATGAAAAAATTTAGTAAATAAATTTAATTTAATACTCAATGCATGTAAAATTCCTTTAGTAGCGCAAGTTGCGCTAGTGAATCAAACAGCCCCAGAAACTGAAAATTCTTCGCTTTCCTGGAGGGTCACTCTCCATTGTCCCTAGCATCTGGCCACTACAATGATTCAATCATTTATTACTCTGCCATTTTCGACCGACCGCCATTACGGGGGCTGGACGAAGCCTAAAAAATGGGAAACCGAGTGGACAGAGATTTGGGGAAGGGATCAGATAACAAAAGCACTTCTCTATGACCCGTACAGGTTTACATGGACAAATCAAAGCTGCTTAAGAAAGAGAAATGAAATGTTTATTTAACAATGTTGATCCAATGATCCCTATTACATACTCGTGGGTGTTATGAAGGGCCAAAAATGAGTAAACACCAGGAAAACAATATTACATCCTAATTAAGTACCCAACTCGCAGCAAAGAGAAGAATTGGGGGAAATTGGGAAAAATCATGAATCTGTAGGGGAAAAAAGGAAGGAAATAATACACTCCACTTTTTTTTTACATCCTTGTGTGAATACTACATGCTGGGTGGGTGAGCAGGCGGAAATCTTCTCCGGGAAGGTCAGCTTCGACAATCGTCGAATGTTTTGGAGTCGGCAAAAGGATAAACAGTCTTGCAGGTGTGCAATTCCGTTTATGAGTGCAAATCATTGCTTGGTTAATCACCTTGTAGACAGTAGAGCTGGCGGATATTGCCCGAAGCTGAGGACATGAAACAAAAGGATTTCCAGTTACTACTCCCATGAAAACAAATTGGGTTTTCCAGACAAGGTCTGGACGAAACTGACTAATATCATTTTCAGCTAATATCATTTGTAACAGTTGTTAAAAAAAAGTGCCAGAACCAGGAGCACTGCCAATTCCTTGAAGGGAAAAGGAAGCAGACATAATTGATTGACCTTATCATTTATGAGGTCGTAACCTATTATTGGGTAAACAAACAAACAAAAAACATCAGATCTATATACCACCAAAGTACTAAAAGTAGATACAGTGCAAATAAAGGGAAAGATAATTATACTCACTACTTGGTTATTTGTAACATACAGATGCAGAGTAATGCACCACAACATGTTAGGGGAGAACAGTCCAAGGTATTTAGCTTAAACAGTAAGAAAAAGTTTTTATGGTGTCGCATATTGCGCAATTGTGCACATTTTAATTCAATGATGAAGCAAGGTTTAGGAATTAGGAAGATATACTTCCCAAGGGTAAAGAACTAAGTCTGCTCGCGCTGTCCGGTAATTACCATTTCACTGCATATCTATCAACTGTAACTGGCATAAAATTGCGCAACACCAAAGGTTTCTAGATGTAAACCCACAGTCAAAGTGTATAATAAAATGATGGTAAATAAATGAAAGTACTGATGAGATGTTAGTATGTTACCGTATAACCAATCCTTGAACTGTGCATGAAGGGCAGTTGCAAATTCCCTTTTCCGATTCTCATCAAGCTGCAACTCCCGAATCGTCTTCTGAATATCTTCCAAAGTAGAACGCTGAAAATGAATAACTTATTTAGTAACATGTCGCCTTTAGGAACACGCTTGGTAAATAAAGAGGTGTGGACAAACAGTGTCCAACAACGTTCAAGAATGTATCAACATTTACACTATATCTTTGGATACCGACTACCTTGCTAACAGCAAGAAATATTAGTTTCAAACCTCCATCTAGATGGATTAGGATTGGAGTATACTAGGACACAGTAGGATCGACGTCGCACTAGTGATGAAAACGAGATGATATGCAGGTATGGCCAAGAATTTCTTCCCAGTTTCCAAATGTTAATGTTATCTCTCTTTTTTTGCCATTCAATTATGTAAAAATATAGAAAAAATCACATGATTGTCCCATGAATGCAGTGTATAGTGTATCCATAACAGAATATATTGCAACAAATGAAATGAGTCAAGGTGCCTGCACCATTGTAAATAGCGAGCAACAGGTGTGGAGGTGTCACAAGCATAAACTGGAGTATTCTTACATTCATCTACTGTTAAATAAATAAGGCAGCTCAAATATCAATTATTATTTGTACTGAAATAGAAAGCATTATAGAAGCCATTACAACATTTGCTTAAGAGATAAAGGGATTATGGTATGGTCTAGCTCTATAGCATTAGCCACTTAGTGTACCTTTTTACTTTGGAATGCACCATAAATTTCAGGCAATGGGAAAGGATTGCAGCTTGTGGGCTCTTGCCTTTCATCCCCAAACCAACTAGGAATCTGCAGAAAGAAAGTCATTGCTGTAATATTTTTAATAGAAAAGGACCTACAATTCTATTAGTTATCAATAGAATGCGTCGAATGATACTGAAATGCATTTTTCCAGCTGAAAGCATCAGTAGAGAGAAACATGACAAATACATCAAGATCTAGCTCAAGTATTTTAGCATGCAGGATGATTCAAGTTACCACATTGTAATTACTGGGCACGGCTGACATGTTTGCAAAATGGGCTCAATGCTCCCTTGCAAAGGAGAAGTTGAACAAGGCAAGAAACAATGTTTCTATATGCAAAATCTAATAGCGCATTGGGAACAGCGAAAAATAAATTTAAGGAGGAAGACTGATTGTGTCTGTGCTTTTTTTATGCATCCACAAGGATTTACAGATCAAAAGCCTAAAGTATACTTTCCACATACCAAAAAGTTTGTAAATAGATCAGGATCCAGACATGAAGCAGATTCAGCCTTAACATCAGACACCCCAGCAGGATGGGATAATGAATCGTGTGGATCAATAACTCCCAACACAAAAGGTTGGTCCCATTTGTTGACACTAGGATCAACACCAACTTGCATCAAATGATCCTGCAGCTGCGGGTAGCACGTATTGAATGGGGCAACCTGTTGATATAGGAAAGGAAATTTAGCACAATAAATAATTAAATATGAAGTATGGTACAAAATCACACCAATAAGTTGAATATTGTCTGTCATTTGTTATTTCTATGTACCCTGACTAGTGAACACTATTGATCTTTGACCTAAGCCACCCATTTTAAGGGATGGGCAATCAAATATATACACCATCACCCCTACTAATGCCTTAAAAAGCAGAAGGAAAAGGAGTAACATATCTTACTTGTAATTTATGGTTGTCCCCCAAAATAAGAGGTTGGTGATTAACTCCCAAGTAGAAGATGCACTCACGACAGTTGGCAATACAAATTCGTTTTGCAGCTGCAATGATATGCACTCTTTCACAATGCTCCACCTTTACTACCTGACAGCATGAAACAATCGAAGTAGACATGTAAATATAGTTTGTTAACAAATAAACAAAATCATGTTCCTATCAATTGCTGAGTTTTACAAATGTTAGTAACTACTGGGATAGCCTGTGAAGGTGCTGAAACAAGGGGTGAGTGGGATATCAGAGGAGCTAGAGAAATAGTGGAGATAGCTACAGAATTCAATGCCACTGGTGTGGAGAAATAGTGGAGATAGCTACAGAATTCAATGCCACTGGTGTGTCTCTTTGATACAGAGCTTGATTCTTTCAGCAAGGCATGCATACTGACAAAAGGGCCCATGGTCCAAGCTTACATCTCTACTCCCTCCGTCCCATAATAAGTGCACTTCTAGAGTTCAAAATTTGAACCAAAATAAGTGTACATCTACAAATGGGACAAACTAACTCTAGTTGTCTTTTTTTTTTACTTTCACTTCTCTCGAGGTGCAACGGTTACATCTTTATAGGGGTATATATGTAATTTCACACTAACATTGAACTCTTCACTCAAACTCTAGAAGCGCACTTATTTTGGGATGGCAGGAGCACACCATATCACACTTTACAGTGCATCACAACCCAGACTATATCTCCTCATACCTGACAAAGTAGCCATCAAGAGGCAGAAAGGTAACAGTTACCCGCATCCTCCATAATCTAACATGTAGCTGGGAAATGGCTTAGTAAAAAGAAATTTTGTGTTGTTAATATGATCAGCTCTGCTGGACTTTGATATATGATTTGGTGGATAGCAGGATTAGAGGCTACCCGCCCTCACATTGGAGGCTCTGGGAAGTATTTGGTTCTAATCTTGCTTGCCTCAAAGAGATACATGATAGTCTCTTTTATAGAGACGACTGACTTGACCCCTAAGCAATATCCTAACCGAATCAATCTATCTTATCTCTTTCCTAATAGACCAAATCAATCTAATCAAATCGGATTGTGCACTATTCACGTGGTACTGTACACATACTACAGTACCGCGTGGGCCCTGGATTGGCTCCACTTGCCATAACACTTCACCACCCCTCGAAGACAGCTCGTCCTCGAGCTGTTAGATGGAAATGGCCATGGATGCTGCCCAAGGTGGTTGCCATGCAATGTTGAAGTTGAGCAACAAAGGCAAGAGAAGCCGCGAGAACAACAGGCTGCAATTCCCCAATGGTGTTCTTGCAGACGGCGACGGTGTAGTAGCCATGGCCGTAGTAGCAGCAGAGGAACAAAACCAAGCCGTCTCTCTAGCTTGGTGCGGATGGTGGGCAGCGCGAAGGGGAAAGCAGCTTTGTCGCCGGTGTCGAGGTAGCGGAACGGAATGGCCTCGTCGGCGTCGGTGGTGGTGATGGCGGACTCGCTGGCGCAGCCGCCGCATAGGAGCACGACGCCCTTGTACCTCGTGCCATCGAGCTGATAGTGGTCCCAGGCTCCCAGCGTCCCAAGGACGACGCGGTGGGCGCCTACAAGACTGCAAAGTCCTCCAGCGGCAGGGTGCTCGGGGCAGAGTGACGGATGCAGGCGCCGGCGCACGTGCATGCAATGCGGGCGCAAGCGCGAGCGCCGTCCGTTCGGTGGTGCCCCTAGTGCCTCTCCAGGCGGAGGCGCCCCTGTCGATGGACCGGCCGGAGTCGTGATGCGGATGGATCCAGCCAGAGTCGAAGATGGTCCCCAAGATGCAGATCGGCTCCGGCATCGGGTTCCCTCGTGGCATCAGAAACAGGGTGCGCTCCTCTCCTCCTGAGGACGGGCTATTGATACGGCAGACAGGCCATGGTGGTGGAGTCGCTGAAGAGGAGCTTTTGAAAGTCACCAGAGGCTGCGAACGGATGAATAGCCGGAGGCGCCACCGGGGTTGTTGGCGGCGATGACGGAGCAGCAGGCTTCGCCGGTGATGGCACAAGGAGTGAAGATGCTGGTGAAGAAGGTGGCAACTCCAACAATAGCTGAGTTGGGGTCTGCCGTTGCGAGCAGATCGGGGTTGCCGGGGTGGAAGCAGAGGCCGGCTGCCGAGATGCGGAGGCCAGCAGGACATCAATTCCAGGTGCTGCTGCCGGAAGAGGTGCCCTTGGGGCTACTGGTGTCGCAGCAGTTGCCTCTGGTGCCACAATGCCTGATGGAGCATATGGCTTGACCGGTGCTGGGACCTACGCAAACCGGCGGCTGATTTTGCCGGCAAATTGCTCCCACGTCGGCATGCCACGGTTCCTCTCGATCTTGCAGTACCATTGATAAGCCACGCCCGTCAATCGGAGTGTGGCAAACCACATCTTGTCTTCTTCTGTAATCTTCCATGCATCAAAGCCTTGGTTGCAGCGGTGCAGCCACTACAAGGGATCAGAACTACCATCAAAGTCTGGGACGTGGAACTTGGGAACTCCCATGGTGGTTGTCAAAGATGACAGCAAATGCGATCTAGGCAGTGTTTTAAAAAAACGTTTTTAAACATCGTTTAATCTTGATTAAATGCTGAACGGTGGCCAAGCGTTGCGTTTAATCACAGTGTCGTTTAATCACAACACACGTTTAATCATGTTCAATCTACGTTTAATCACAAAAAACTCTAAACCATAGGCAAGCGTTCGCCTACCGTCTAGCGTTTTTTAAAACCTTGGATCTAGGGTGGAATTAGATGAAATTCATGGAAGAACAGGGGTGAAATCGATCCAATCTGGGCGCAAGGGAAAGGATCGATGGGTGGGATTGGGTGGGATTTGGTGGTCGCAGGAACGAAGGCTCTTGATACCAAATGATATGGTGGATAGCAGGATTAGAGGCTACCCGCCCTCACGTTGGAGGCTCTAGGAAGTATTTGGTTCTAATCTTGCTTGCCTCAAAGAGATACATGATAGTCTCTTTTATATAGACGACTGACTTAACCCCTAAGCAATATCCTAACCGAATCAATCTATCTTATCTCTTTCCTAATAGACCAAATCAATCTAATCAAATCGGATTGTGCACTATTCACGTGGTACTGTACACATACTACAGTACCGCGTGGGGCCCTGGATTGGCTCCACTTGCCATAACATATTGAAGTTAAGAGGCGATTTTTTTTCAGAGATTGGAATGGAGGGATATGAACCTGATGCGGAATAATTTGGCAGTGATCTTGAAAAGATGGAGGATTTTATGCCCCAGCGTCACAAAGGGAGGTGGTGGACTAGCTCATTTTGAAGCTAACAGAGCTTACCAAGCAACCTTTGAGGTTGTAGCAACTAGCAAGGGAGATTAAGACCATGGTGGTTCTGGAGATGGGATCAGAAAAGCCGATCAAACAAGATGTGCCACTGACAAGAGAGCAATGGATGATGGAGATGCTCACCTGAACTTTCAGTAGTTGTTAGAATGGAATGCTGGCTGGATATCATGTGATTCTATGCTTAAATGTTCGGAAAACATGATCCTTTGGCAATGAACGAGGCCAGGGCCCCGGAGCCTTGTTTCCTGAACTCTAATAAAAAATTCTATAAAATCTATAATTCTATATTAGCAAGACTGCAACCATAAAGTAAAATCGCGTTGCTGTAGTCCCATTCCTTGAGAGCTCAAAATTTGAAACTCCTAAACAGTCATAATCTTTGGTGCATTTGGACACCAACCATATTTTACAAACCATAACAAATAACCAAGTCAATGGCAGGTTATCTTTTAGTTTGCCTATAAGAGTACCAAGAAATGAAATCTGTACGTATGAACAAAGCCACCATAGCTCAATATATAGGTGGCAGGTATCAGATCCATTTCAGAAATATAGAGGAAGCAAGCAGAATCTTTCGTAAGCAAAATATAACTCGTAAATAAAACAGGGTAATCAGATAGAAAATTTCAATCTACAACAGCAGGAATAGAATTAAACACATACCTTACCAACAGCACCAAGAACAATAGTAGCATCAGAACAACCATAAACAGTAGCATACTTCACCGGTGCTAATATGTAGATAACAGAATCATGGCAGTTCAGAACCTACAAAAGGAGTATGCAATTTGAGTTCGCAGTACAGCAAACATAGAATCCTAGCCCTGAGATTTCATTGTTCAATTCATAAACCAACTACAGAAATGCATGCCATTATGCCAACAAAAAATGCTTGATGCATGGCGAGGACTAGTCTCCACTGTAACATAAGTTTACACATTGACCTTTCCAGATCAGATTATTGGCCCACATATTTCTCCCAAGTTCAATCTTCTATACACACTGACCAATTTAATGATAGTCAGAATTATCATCTCTCAGATTACCCAAAGGCTACATCGTAGTGTTTTGTCTCCTAAGGGCCAGCAATAGAATGGTGCAGATCCAGCAAAAAAATGACTCTTGACAGTGTTTGGAGTGCCATATAAACACAACCATTATGACCTTCATTCTCTTTTATTTGTCATGATAGTATGGCAGTGGTTAGCTTTTTTGGCTTTGATCCTACAGATACAGAGGTGCTTAGATTTTTTTTTTTTTGACGCCTCTCATCTGGGTACAGCTGTAGCATCTGTTCATACACGCACGCACGCACCACCCTACACACGCACACACCACACACACCACACGTGTACAACCAGACCTACAACTACACACAGATACGAAGACCGCGTCCTTCTAGAGATCACAGAGGTGCTTAGATTGATCATACAGAAACTATATTAGCACATTTGGCATGAAAGATACTCCAATATCACATAACTTTTAGATCTGTTCATGTATAATAAAAAATGCTATGGTCAATTAGTGTGTAAAGGGACCATGTCAATGTCCAAAGCAACAAGTAAAAGAAAAATGTAGACATTAATGTAAGCACTCCAAAACTTGTAAACCATAATTTGTATTAAGGAATGTTGAAGTTCAACCTTACATTGCATATCTGATGGGGATGGAATGAAATTTTGATCATGTTAAAGAAGAAAAACAAAGATTAAAGTCTCCAGCCCTACTCAAGGCCCAGAAGTTAGCTAGTGGCAAGAAACTATCAATGTACCTTTATTGAATTCCCTTTGACATCAGATGCATGCTTGACAACAGAGGTTTTTGAAAAGCCCTCCACAAAAGTTACATTTCTGTAGTATGCAGGATTGGAACTTGGTGTGCTGCTCCGCGCATGACTTGTATTGGCCTCAGCCATGGTTACATCAAGATCAGATACAGTTTGCTGGTTGCTTTCCTTTACTGCAGACCTCTCAGCAGAATTTTCCAGTGAAGAAGCTATATTCTGTGACATCCAATCAAGAACCTGAGCAGCAGGGACGGGAGCAGCAGGCATGTCTGGATCCGAGTTTGCAAAAAATGTAGCAGCCTGGCTTAAGGAAGTTCCTTCTGAGAATTGAACTAGAAATCCAAGGTGCTCAAAACTCTCCATTGTCAAAACCTGGCCACAACCTCTTTAGAGTGAGCATTTTGCAACACAATGGTCTTATCATATGCAGCTGTTTTGCCCATACACAGAAGAATAAGGCACATAGAATAGACATCAATATCATATTCCATGAGTCTAGTCTAAAGAAAACTCAGCCGATATTTAATCCATAGTCCAAAATTTAAGCTTCTTGGTCAAAAAACAAAAGACAATTTCTTCAGAAAACAATATCAAAAGATAGTCAAAAAAATTGATGAGGCATCATTTGGATCATATATATCTGCCTGCATCAAATTTGTACATAACACGTCATGTTTTACTTAGAGGCCTACATCTTAAAAAAAGTGAAAACAGATCTTTGCATGCCATTGACATTTTTACAGGGATCAATGTCCAGTCTGATGTTTAATGTGATTGTTTCTATCAGCCGTTTATCATCAGCTCACTCTAGTATGAAAGTCAAAAAACAAAAAACATGATAAATTTCTCTACCAAAGCACACCGCTCAAAAGAAAAGGTGTCATACCAGAGAATCGTCACCCTCACCCTCAACAGAATCTGCCAAGAGAGTAAGAATATTTGCCATATGCTTTTGCAGATAAGATAACTGATGAATTTCCTCGTCAGCTTGAGAAGGCATAAAACGACGGCTATTACTGCGAACAAGCTGCAAAACAATGTAACTTGGAATTATTGCAAGGCAGAAGATGTCAAAATTATAGAGTAAATTGGGTTGTGAGTACCACATTTGCGTGGTGGCTGCAAGTTTACAGTGCAAAAATACTACACTAATATTATTTTGAGGGTAAAATGCCATCAATGCACCAACAAATGCAACCAGGGCCACATGGCATCAACCAGGGCCACATGGCATCAACCAGGACATCGGCATGGCAGTAAACAGACTTGCCACACATGTCATGGGGTTGGCTCGTTAATTAGTTATGAGCGTTTTTTTCATCTGAACAGATCGCTCACTCTGTCCGATGTTAAGCAATTCATGAGGCAGCCGGAAATTGTAGCAATCGCACACGGACCAAACGAACAAAATTTCTCTTTGTTGTTCCAAAATTTGAGGTGGACTGTTGAGCCAATTGCACCCGAGAACAAGGTTAGCGACATGTTTGCACTGTTTCCAAGTTCTTTCACAAAAATTGCATCCACCACACAAGTCTGCAGTCACAATATCTCATGCCGATGATGAAAGATTTACAAGCTCTTGATTGATGATAAGCTCAAAGGATTCAATTTCAGGTTGCTGGAGAGATGATATAGGCCCTGTTTGTTTCCGCTTTTCTAGACTTCGCTTTTCTGAGAATCAAGATTCTGAGATAAGCCAGCTGTCTGAAGAATCGGCTGTCTGGATAAGCTGAGCGTTTGGCAATCCTGATTATTTTGAGTCGGTAAAATGTCTAAAATGCATCTAAGGCTGATGATATCACATTTTTCTGGTGAATACGAGGAGAATTCAATAATTCTTATATTTTTTAAGTATTTTTACTACATAATTATATTACTATTCGATCATATAGATTAATATCACAAATATAACAAAAAATTGTACCAGCACACATTTCGCCACAATCTTTCCTAACTTTTCCATCTATAAATACAGGGGCTATTATTCCAAAAAATTGTTCTAGCAACTACAAGTATCTCAAAGAAAAAAAATCATGCACACTCATTCAATTCAGGCTGGGGCAGGGACGCTGGTGGCTGCTCTGTCGAGCGCAAGTCGGGGTGGAGCGCAGATCCGGTCGGGGATGCAGGGGCGCGGTCGCTGCTTCCGTTGGGGGTCCTGCAGGGGCGGCGGCGAGATCCGGGAAGGAGGTTGCAGGGCGTTAGGCGCTGCTTCCGTCGGGGGGCTTTGCAGGGTGGCAGCACAACTTCTACGCAGGGACGGGTGGCGCCGTCAGGAGGGCAGGCTGCGGGTGCCACCGCAGCTTCCTGCGCATGCCCGGGCGTGGAGCTTCTGTGCCCACTGGCCGCCTCCGTCCGTGGTCGGCGTGGCAGCAGGGGGAGGGCGGGCGGCGCCGCGGCACCAGGGAGGTAGGGGGAGGTCCGCGAGATGTGGGCGGCGGCGCAGCAGTAGCGGCGTCAGAGCGCGAGCAGGAAGCGGCAGGAGGGGGCACGGGGAGAAAAGGTCGTCGGGGAGAGAGAGGCGGAGGGCAGCAAGGAAAAAAGCCGCTCGCTTACCAGCGAAGCGAGGTCGGGGACGCGTTGGTGGGAATCGTGATTCACGTTGTCTTCGTGATTCCTAGGGAAGCCGCGTTGCACACAATCGGATTTTAATCGAGGCGTTTGGGTGGCCTTCTTGCTTTTCTCCACCGAGAATCCGCTTATAAACGAAAACAAACATGGCCATAAATGTTTAGTGAAGTATGTCACCAGCCTCAGTCTGACGCTACCTACAGCAGCTTCAAATGAGAACGGGAGGTGGGTCCCCCATCACCATCACTCATGACAGGTGATTGTAACAGCAATTTGATTGTACTAGGTTTCTATGACACAAGCATGCCATTGGGACTAGGAAAATGCAGGTCTTCAGTATAGAACAATTTCAGCAGTCAATGAATATGTTAACGGAATCTTAGGTATAGTTATAGCTGGGTACAGCGGCGCCATCTCTCTCTGAGACGACACACTGAATGTGCAGATAAACGAGAAACACATTTTGTTATGCATAAACTACGCGCATTCACATGGCAATCCTACGAGCAGCACGGGTCCTTTTTTGAAAATAAAAAAAGGAATAGCGATCAAATGAACGGGGCCCGGTTGATCCTGACCTGGATCGGGGAGAGCGCGGAGAGGTACCCATCGAACGCGGAGGTGGAGGGCCAGACGTCCGCGACGGCGGGCGAGTCCTTGTGCGCGCTCCGCGGGACGAGGCGCTTGTAGGACTGGATGTAGAGGAAGAGCAGCACGTCGCGGATGTCCGCGCCCGCGGCGTCCCCGGCGCCGTCCCCGAGCGCGGGGTCCTCGGCGGGGAGCACGGCCGCGAGCGTGCCGAGCGCGAGCGCCGCCTGCTCCTGAGGGATCTGCAGCGCCTCCGCCAGCGCCGCGGCGCCCACGCGCCCGCCGGGGCTCGCCGCGGCCGCGAGCTTCTCCTTGAGCTGCGCGAGGGTCTGCGCCAGCGTGCCCTCCGGGAAGATGAGCTTGGGGATGGGCAGGAGGCCGTGCTCGAACGCCTCCCGCCGCGGGCGGAGCAGCGCCGCGGGGGTGGCGGGAGGCGGCGTCGTCGACGGGGCCGCGTCCGGCGGCGGGTCGAGGGTCTCGTCGGCCATCGTGGCGACGCGAGAGAGGAGGCGTGGGGGGAGGGGAGATCTGGGAGTGCGAGGGGAATGGCGAGGAGGCAGAGAGGGGAGGGAGTGACTCGATGCGTGCGGGCTGTTTTTTTTTTTCTTTCTTTCCTTTAGCCTTTTTGATTTGAAGGGTAGTTTGGGGTTTCCAATCCTGGTTTCCAGTCGTGGCTATATGGGATTAGGCCAGTCTGAATGCACCAGGTTTCACAGGCGTTTCATGAACATTTAATAAGGTTTTTTGGCATAGCTTCTTGAGGAGTTTTAAAAAGGGCTTCACACGAAGCTAAAGCTATACTGGGTAAAATTCCATCAGCTTCATCAATGAAACAATTCATGAAGCAACCCATCAGCTTACACTATGGTGGAGAAGCTGGAATATGTGGCTTCGGCAGCTTCAACTTCAGCTTCAGCTTCACTGGAGAAGCAGCTTCACCAGAAAAGTAGTTTTAGAAGTCATTTTAGAAGAAGCTAAAAGCTATGCCAAAACAGCCCGAAATTTAATAGGAGAGAGATGAAACACGTTTCATCCCCACAAAACCTCTCGGGCGATGTTTCCAACACCGTGAAACCACGATGAAACCCACACTGAGCGCTTTTCGTTTCATTCGGTCGATCTCGTGCTCCCTCCTCGCTCCCGTGCTCACCCTCTCCTCGTCTCGTGCTCCCTCCTCCCTCCCGCGTTTGCCCCCTCCTCGCCACAGCAGAGGCAAGATCCAATCTCCCGACAGCCATGGCCAACCAAGCAACCTCTCGAGGTCCTCCACCGATCCCGCCCACCGGCCAGCCCTAAATCTCGTTGGGGAGGCCCTCTAGCTGAGCGGCCTTGCCGCTGCCATGGCCGACGTTGTCGCCTCCTAGGTGAGCTCCAGCCCAACTTTGTCTTTGCGGCCAACAAACTTCAAAAACGGGTCGCCTAACGTTCCTGGCCTTGATGCTTCTCGTGGTTTTGCATGTTCGTAGCTATCTTAGTTCTAATATGATCATGTTCTAGTATGCAAAGGAAAACAAAAAAAAAATATGGAGCAAATGGGGCAGCAACTGACGAAAAGCAATTGGCAACAAATTTGGATTTAGCTACATAGTTTGTTGTATGGCACAATTGATCACAACACCATGCAGCAATTAAATGTTCAGATTAGCCTATGAAATTGTACTATGAAATTGTGCATTGAGAGAGGGTGTTTCATCCCGCAAACCAAGATTGTAAAGATGATGTGTCATCCTTGGAAACACCCCATGAAATTCCCCATTGAGACTGGCCTTAGCAGCATTCGTGTCGTAACTGAAATGGGCGACGGATGTGACCTGGGCCAGACACGTCAGCCCGGCTCCGCACGTGGGTTGGTCGTGCGCGTGCTCGTGGGCTGTGGATGGATGACAACGGGCTTGCGTTGCCTCTCTCTTTTGTTTCCCCTTCCTCCTCGAAGGCGAACAAAAAAAATTCAGATCTTTTGAGTTTTCCCCTTTCGTCGTCCTCAGACCTCATAGAAGGAAAAGGTCTCGTGGGACCGGTTCCCAAATCTTCCTCTCGATAGCATGGCAGAAACCCTCGCCGCGGCGGCAGTCCTCACCTCTGGTGGGATGTGGAAAAAGCCCGCAACAGCAGCAGCCTCACCCCTAGTGGGACGTGGGAGAAGAAGCCCGTAGCAGTGGTCCTCACCCCATGTCAGGTTTCCAAAGAAAAAGGAAAAGAAAGTTGTGTTTATGCTTGTGGGCTGAAAGTGGCAGTTCAGCCCATCCTTTTCTCTACACGATTTTCACCTGAAGATCGGCTTGGTCTGACGGTGCCTTCTAGGCCTCGACCCATTTCCCTTCTTCTCTCTTTTCCTTTTCTCCCTCCACCTTTCCCTGACAAACCTGGCTAGCTCGTCAGCGGCTTCATCCTTCCTCTTACAGCTCGGCCCCATGTGTCGACGGCGATAGGATCTGGTGCGGCTCAGGCGATTCGGTGTGGCCAAGGTGCGTGCAGGCGTGTGTGTGTGTGCGTGCGTGGTGGTCTATGTGGGGTGTAGGGTGCCCTCCAGGTATTCACGGGAAATGCCCCAAGGGCCGGTGCACATCGCGAACGCGATGTCATGGCGGCGTTCGGCACGGTGCGGTGGTGGTGTGGCACCCTAGAGGCGATGTCGACAGTCCCTAGCGGCTAGGCCACGTGGCTTGGGGCGAGGCGTGAGTGAAGGCTCTGTCGATGCTTAGCCGCCAAGACTACTCAGGGATACCCCCAAGAAGTAGGATTATAAGAAAGGGATCGACTAGTTCTGGAGTCCATGGTGCAAGGAACACAAAGATCTAGACAGGTTCGGGCCGCGAGATGCATAATATACTACGTCTTGTGTGGTTGTTTGTATTGCCTTAGATGAGATTATCTTTCGAGGGGGTCCTTGCCCACCCTTATATAATCTGGAGGAACAGAGTTACATGAAAATCCTAGTCGAATACTACTTAAGGGGCTCTCCCTAATGTCTATCGAGTAGTTTTCTTTTATTTGACTAGTCCTACTTCTGTACGAGTAGTTATAATAGAACAAGTTACCCCGCGAGGTGCCCCGTGAGGTCCAACTTGTTAAACTCTAATCAAGCAACTTGTTAAATCAGTAGGCAACTTGTACTAATAATGGCATCTCGCTTGAATTTGGAACACAGAACACCGAAAGAACCCAAATAAACAGCAAGAAGCAAAAAAAAAATACTACTATACAATGTCAACAAGCTTTTGCGCAGATTTTAACATAGCTTACATATGCATAACATTCTAAATAGCCAGTTATAGCCTTTGGGAGAGGACGAAACTGGATATCCATCTCTTAGCTCTAAAACGCTAAATCTGCTAATAACTGGATATATCCTGCTATAGCCGCTAAATTGTGGGTTATTTAGCCAGCTAAACCATATAATTAGTCTTTATTTATTGTTAGTTTAGTATTGAACTTCATCATTTACAAAAATTAGTATTTTATCAACGACGTAATGAGGGAATGAAGCCCAAGACATACTTCAGTGCATGAAATTTTCTTCATTTCATTTTTACATGCAAAATTACTAATAGATTTATGCATGGTTTTCATGGTTTTGAAATAGAAATGTATAATTGTGAGAAGCTTCTAGAAGATTAGAGAGTATGCATGAACCATGGTTACCATGCTTCATGGTGAAATATGAAATACTCTAAAATTAGATATTTGTATGGTTAGATAAACAAGAGAAAAATTTTAGAGTTACATATTTTGTAAAGAATTGTGTAGAAGATGGACACATGCCAAAACCATTTGAGCCATGGAGTTCTATAAATATGGGTGCTCCCTTCCCCTCTTGCCATACCATGGCATCAGAGGTCTCAAGTCGAAGATGATAAAGTTGCCATGTAGTGTAGTAATGTCATAGTAGGGTCCAATCCTTAGCTCCAGCTACAATATCTAGGATTTGCTCATTGGTAGAGAGCAAGAGATCGTTCAACTCCGCGATGCGAGCTTTAAGAGGGAGCAGCTAATGATCACAATCCACCATGCATACCTGGAACATGGTGTTGTAACACTCCTGTAGCTCGACCATGGCTTCAAACTTACAATCCAAAAGCTCAGGGTTAACCAATCTAAATCCATGCCTTCCAAGTCGGGCCCTCGTCTTCCCTTTTTTTGCATCTTTTAGTCAGAATATCTTTTATGCCGTAAATGCTAGCAAACACAGCTGTTTTGCGAATGTGATAAGAAAGTAGGGTTGCATCTGATGTATGTCCCAATCTTTTAGCCTAGAATAGATTTCCGAAATAGCTTCTTGAAGTTGTTGCCAAGAGTTAATAGATGAGGGGGATAAACTTTGGCCGTATGAGTTGAAAGCGATGATTCTTTCAAGATGAGTGAAAGTAAAGCATTGAGGTCATTCCAACAGGCATCACTGCTACATTTTTCCTTTGCAATAGCCCATTGTATGATCGGATACCTTGTATCTCGTTGTTGTTCCCATGTATTATCACATTCTTATCAAAAATATAATTTCAGGTGCTTAGGTTATAATCCATCTTTAACAGATGAGTGTATGTTGTGACATAACCATGAGCTCGGAACGTGTAAATAACTCTATTTCTCATTGTAGCTATATCTCTATCAAGCCGAAAATAAAGGGAAGTGAATGAGTAATGTCCATTGAAAAACCTTATATTCTTCCAAAAATGCGTAGCACTGCTTGTCCAGAGTCTCATGAGTTGAGGTGGTGTTTCTTGATTTGCTAATCCGATTTGTCCATTCTGGCAGCATAGCCTTGTTGGTTCATGCTCAAATTTCTTTGCATCACAAAATGCATAGTTTTCCTCAGGTTTTAGCATGTGTGCGTTGTCTGGTATGTTGCTATAGATGATGTCATATGGATCAATGATGTTTGAACCCTCAGTATTGGTTCTCTCGTCTTCCTTGATTTCAACCTCTACATCTTCTTTCCATTGTATTTTGAGTTGTAGGATTTCAGAAATTAGGAAAATATACGACATGATGATGGATAGATATTTTAAAGGTGTTATAAGCATACATTAACCATAAATCATGTTATCTTCCTCGTCGGTATCTTCTTCAAATTTGACCCCTTCACCTGCGTACAAATGTGTTAATATATATGTTGGTTACTTTTTATGTTGCATGACAATATGAATGCACTTGATAGTCTTACCATTATCATGATCATCGATCTCAGTGAGTGTGTTGATGCGTCCCCGTCATTGTTGGTTGGACACATTAATGAGGTATGTCTGTTCATGAAGGATAGATTTTTAATTTTAATTGTGGGTGCATTTCGTATTTGATTGGCAGAGTTGTATGCACAATTGAGCTTATTACCTTCTTTTATGACTTCTAACTGTTTTGGAGCTTGTATATCATTAGTGACTTTTGTATTCTTGGAACCTTCTTCTGGTAGTGTAGAATTTTTTCTGTTTAGTGCAGCTCTGAATTTTTTATTACGACAAGTGTTGCGGGATTTCTAGGGTACCCACAGCCGGGTGGCGGAGCGCACCCACCTATTCCCAGTGAGGGAGGACTCGGGGAAGTACTTTGGCGATTGGGCTGATCTTGCTTTGAGACAGGCACACAAGAACACACGATTTAGAGTGGTTCGGGCCGCCGGAGCGTAATACCCTACGTCCACTGGGAGAAGTATTGTTCTTGGTTGTGTATGAACCTATCCTCTGCCGGGTCTTGGCGTTCACCCAGCCTGCCTTCTTCTAGCGGGCGCCCCCCTTTTATAGACCAAGGGGTGCGGTTACATAGGACGTTGGGGCCCCGACAAGTGGGCCCAACGTGACTGTGCAGCATACTGCGCGGAGTACTTAAATGGCTACAGTAGTTAAGAATCTTTTCTCCGATATGCTTCCATACCCCACCGCCCCTCTGACTCAGGGGAGTCTTCTCTTGTCCCGTCAGCTAGGTGCCCGTTGGAGTATCGTAGCTTGCGGCGTGGCCTGCTGAGGCTATTATGTAGGCGTCATAATGGGTGAAGCCGAGCAGTCGTATCCATCTGTCTGGGCAGACTGACAGGCGCGGCGCGGGCGGCGCCAGCGGCTCCACTACACATCTTGGTAATACGCGATCAATAGTGTTCCTTGGTCAATGAATCGCCTCAGCTTCTGCTATATCAATGCGAACGTCCACCTACCGCAATGAATGCAGTGGTAGGTGAGCTTTAGTATGGAAACCAGGCAGGCATATCTTGCAGACACGTGGCGGCTCCGGACCACCTCGAGGCGGGGTGTCGATTTCATCCCTTAGTGAGGGGTCCGGTTACTATACAGGGGGTCCGGGACCCCATGAGGGGTCCGGGACTTCCACGGGGGTCCGGACTCCACGGGAGGTCCGGAGCCCCGGCTGTTCGGGCTGAGCGCCTGCCTCTTCCGGGACACGCGGTGTTCCTGGACCTTTCCCAGCCGTGAGACAGGTCCGGGACCGTTGTCGGGAGAACAGGACTCCGGACCACAGGGGTCCGGCTGTTTGGACGTAGTCAAGGGTAACTACAAGGCCCTTGCCTAGACACAGCAAGAGGGGGTACCCCAGTCCTGGGGTACCGACAACAAGCAAGCAAAGCCTGTCTTTCTCCTGGTGTTACGTGCTTCTTCTTTCTTGTACTTACTGCAGATGGACTAACATCGGTTGATTCACTTGTTTTGATATATGCAGGATTCTACATTGCGATTGAATCTTTGCTTAGAGTGTCGCGCCTCAATGCTTTGTTAGCAACAACTTGCTCTATCTTTGCTTTCTTTTGGTCTGGTTGCATATTTGAATAATTTGTCCTGTCTCGAATGCTGTTTTTAATTTTTTTTCCTGTTTTTCTTGATCAAGAACTTCCTCTCGACAGAGAAGGCAAAAGATAAAAAAAAATAGATCTCTCATTTGGGGCCGATCCCCAAATCTTCCTCTCGACAGCATGCGGAAACCCCCGCCGCCGCGGCAGTCCTCACCCCCAGTGGGACATGGGAGAAGAAGCCCGCAGCAGCAGCCTACCAGAGTTGGGCATTGCTAGATCCCGTGGTTCTAGAGGAAGGCCCAGCCGCCGACTCCACCGGGTTCGCCATCTGCGCTGCGAGCGACGACCGGGAGGTCCGGGTGTCCCTCCGTCTCGCCGAGACGCCGTCCCCTTCCTATCTCCAGCTACACACTAATGCCGAAGTGCACGTAAAGCCCATGCCATTGGCCGCTGATGGTGATCTGCTTCTTATTCACATGGTGGTGGCCGTCATTCGTGATCCTCCATTCCCCTCCTACGAGGACAACATATTCGTCTACAAGTCCCGCCCGAAGCCGGCGATGGGGTGCCTGCAGCTTCTCCCCCAGTTTCCAGATCATGCTGCCCCGGTCCGACACACTGGCATCGCATGCCGAGGCAAGGACTTCGTCGTGGCAGGGTTTCATACAAGTGTCATTGGCGACGATGAGACAGGCCTGCTCTCACGCTTCTCATCATCCACAGAGCGATGGGATGTGTTAGATCTCCCCATCCCCTTCAATCCCAAAAAGGGTCTCTACAAGTTCATATGGGAGTCGGATGATATGTTCGCCCTCGATGGGCTCATGTTCTGGGTTGACTATCACCGGGGTATGATCAATTGCGATGTGTTTGCTGATTCCCCAGTGCTTCAGTTCATCCAGCTACCTGGAATTGACATTTGGGACCAAGATCATGATTATACCCGGGGCTGCCAGTTACCTCAGGCATATAGGACGGTTGGTGTCAGCAGAGGTGAAGTGAAATTTGTTGGTATTGACGATGGATTGTTTGGAACTAAGAAGACTTCTGGTTTCAAAATAACGACTCGGTCGTTGAAGTGGACTGACTTGAAGTGGGTGAAGGGCACTGTTGTCCAAGTTGATGATCTCTGGTCACTCCCCAACTTTCGACACTTACCTCTGCCAAGTTGGGTGCCGAAGCATCCGGTTGTGAGCAAGCAGGATTCAAACATCATCCACTTCATCCTAAGAGGACCTCAATCTGACGCAAAGGCGTGGATCATTACTTTTGACATGAGGAATGAGGTGTTGAAGTCATTCAGACTCTTCACGAATGAGTTAAACTTGGTATTTGAAGATTATGATGCGGACACAAAAAAAATCTTCTGTGATACACCGTTCATCTCTTGTGATTTTGATCACCCGAGCAATTCTACAGGTACAAGTTACAACTGATGTGAGCAGAACCTAGTATTTGAAGATATAAAAAAAGAACAAACCCTGTTACAGTACCAATTCGTTAGAACCTGGACCTGAAAAAAAAATAGAGTCATGCAATAGTTAAGGGATAAGATAAGGTCCTCCACACACGCACACTCGGCGACTCGTGAGCCCAGTACATTTTTCTTTTACAACACGTAGGCCTGCTAGTGGGGTGTGTTGAAATGGATTTTATAAGATGTGTTTTGATGTGGAGTGTATTTAGTGGATCAAAATGAGTTGTATTAGATAATAAGGCGGAACGGAGCAAGTTCTATGTAAATATGGATTGGGATGGATTGAAATGTATATTTTGTGCAAAACATTATGACTATATATAAATGTGGTTCCACTTTAAGAGCCGGACTCTGAAATTAAAAACCACACATTCACATCATAAAATTTTATCAAAATTGATTGAATTTGACTCAGTATGACTTGTGACCACTCTATGCAAGTGTCGGTAGAACTACTCATGAGCCCTGTTGGAATAAACAGCATTTTAGTGATGAACAAATTAATTCCGACAATCATAAAAGGAGCAACAGCAGGTGACAAGGGTGAATAAACCACTGGCACTACACAACCTAATGCTAGAGACATGAAGAAAACAAGATCAAATAGCTGAGAGAGTTTAGACATTCTTACAGTGGGGTTGTCGGCACCGAAACAATGCAAAAGTAGACGAAGCAGACCAGCGAAGCAAACGAACGGCGCTTCCCAAAAACCTTATACGTCCCCTATCCCGTGTAGGGACACGAGGAGACGCGGGGCTTCGGAGATCCTGCTCTCCCGACACCGATGGCACGCCCGCAAGGTTAAGACGAGAATTTTGCCGGACCATGCAAACGCATGTCGTGCGCCCGCATATTTCGCCACGCCACGCCACGCCTGGCCCGGCGAGGCGAGCGAGCGCGCGCGCGCGTGTGGAGCTTCCTTTGCCTCCCCTCCATAGCTTCAACCAAGTGGATACAGCTCAACTATTTAAGTTGGTCTCACTCCACCTAGAGTAGCAAGGTGGTACTAAAATTTCCCACCACCTCATGCATGTGTGAGTGTGCCTTTGGGATTTATTTGGAATTATTATTTGGGCCAAGCCCAAAACTTCTAACAATCCCCCATCAGATCCCAGAGGCACGCTTCATCCTCCCTGTACTATAGTACTATTAATATACCAGCCTTTCCAGTGGAGACCGATTAAGGTTGAACATCCACCTAGAGCTACAAGATAGACCAACCCACAACTGCACAATGGACTAAGCCTTGAATTGGCAGTTTGGTGTGAACAGGCTTCTCTTGAAGTCTTGATTGATACTAGGCCGTCATATGCCTACCCCGCGTGTGGAGCGTATAGGTCATACTACATGTCTCACTTCATGAGCTTCTTAAAGAATACCCAGTTCTTACAAACTGTGACCACCAGTTGAGCTCACATAGGTGTGTTCTTTCAAGGACACTCTGTAGGACAGTATCCCGCTATAAAAGCCTCAGAACACATTAAGACTAAGTCAGCCTACCTTACAGAAATGAGAGTACTGCATCTCCAACGGAGTGGGTTAAAGGTTAAGTGTACTCTCCCGTTAACCAACGGCTTGTTCTTTCCAAGATCTAATTCACGGGATCTCCGATCACATAGGTTGGGTTACCACTGAGGTTAACTCACACGGGTCTCAATCCCATCTCCTTTGATGCATTATCAATCACAGTACGTGATAGCCCCTTAGTGAAGGAATCTGCCAGGTTCTTAGCTGTCTGGATATATTCCACAGCTATTACTCCGGAGCTTCTCAATTTCCTGACAAACTTTAGCCTGTGTTTCACATGTTTGTTGGACTTCATGTTATCCTGGCTATTTTTCACCTTCGTGATAACTGTTTGATTGTCACAATTTATGAGAATAGTAGGAATTGGTTTTTCAACCACGGGTAAGTCCATCAATAGTTCTCTTAACCATTCAGCTTCAGTAGAAGCTATCTCCAGAGCCGTGAGCTCAGCCTCCATGGTAGACTTTATAAGTATTGTTTGCTTACAAGATCTCCACGAAATAGCACCACCACCCAATGTGAATATATATCCACTTGTGGCCTTTAGCTCATCAGCGTCCGTAATCCAATTTGAATCACTATATCCTTCAAGTACACTTGGGTACCCTAAATAGTGAATCCCATAGCTCATTGTACCCTTCAGGTAGCACAATACCCTATCAATACCACGCCAATGATCATCTCCTGGATTAGATGAAAATCTACTCAACTTGCTTACAGCAAAAGAGATGTCAGGGCGGGTTGTGCTAGCTAGATACATTAGCAAGCCAATAATCTGGGAGTATCTCAGATGATCTTTTCCTAATCTCTTATTCTTTCAAAGTATAAGACTAGGATCATAAGGTGTTGGAGAAGGTTTGCTATCTGTATAGCCAAAATGGCTCAATAATACCTTCTCCACATAATGAGACTGCAAAAGAGTAATCTCATTTTCACCCTTAATGAGTTTAATATTCAGGATCGCATCAGCTTCCCCCAGATCTTTCATATCAAAATTTTAGGATAAAAATGATTTTACATCATTTATCTCATCGATACTTGTTCCAAAAATCAGTATGTCATCAACATACAAGCATAGGATTACTCCTTTGCCCCCACCATAGCGGTAGTACACACACGTGTCGGCTTCATTTACAGTGAACCCAGCAGATGTCAAAGTTTATCAAACTTCTCATGCCACTGCTTGGGCGCTTGCTTCAAGCCATACAAGGACTTAATTAACATGCACACCTTGCCCTCTTGTCCTTGTGCTATAAATCCATCAGGTTATTCCATATAAATTTTCTCCTCTAGCTCTCCATTTAGGAAAGCCGTCTTCACATCCATTTGATGAACAAGAAGACCATGGGAAGCAGCCAAGGATAGCAGCACTCGGATTGTAGTTAATCTGGCAACAGGTGAGTAGGTATCAAAGAAATCCTCGCCTTCTTTTTGTGTATAACCTTTAGCCACCAACCTTGCCTTGTACTTTTCAATAGTACCATCAGGTCGAAGCATCTTCTTGAAAACCCACTTACAGCCGACTGGCCTGCAGCCCACAGGTCGGTCCGTTACTTCCCATGTACCATTTGCAATGATGGAGTCCATCTCACTACGGATTGCATCCTTCCAGTATTCAGCATCAGGTGATGCATATGCCTCTACAATGGTTGTGGGAGTATCATCAACAAGGTACACAGTGAAGTCTTCACCAAAGGACTTTGCTGTCCTTTGTGTCTTACTCCTTCTAGGAGCTACTTCACTGTCATCCTCTCTGTTTTTTGGTGGATTTTCGATTGGCTCAATTGCAAGTGTGGGTTCAGGAATAAACTCATTAAATTCACTAGGTAGAGAATATGCAGCTTTCATCGGGAATATGTTCTCAAAGAAGGTAACATCCCGTGACTCCATTAGTGAATCAACTAAAATGTCAGGCATGTCTGATTTTATCACCAAGAACTTATAAGCTGTGCTATGGTGCACATACCCTAAAAAGATACAATCAACTGTCTTAGGTCCGAGCTTACACTTCTTATTAATTGGTACTCTAACCATGGCCAAACAGCCCCACGTACGCAAGTAATGCAGCGAAGGTTTCCTTCCTTTCCATCCTTCGTATGGAGTTATCTCACTATTTTTAGTGGGAACTCTATTCAGAACGTGACATGTTGTTAAGATAGCCTCCCCCCACCATGCCTTAGTCAAACCGGACGTTCCTAACATGGCATTCACCAAGTCCATTAGCGTCTGGTTCTTTCTTTCGGCAACTCCTTTAGACTGAGGCGAATATGGAGGTGTCCACTCATGAATTATTCCATTCTACTAACAGAAAAGATCAAACTCATTGGAAAAGTATTCACCGCCTCTATCAGACCTAACACATTTAATTTTCTTTTCCAATTGATTCCCAACCTCAGCTTTATAAGTCTTAGAACATTCAAACGCCTCATCTTTAGTTTTTAGAAGAAACACATAGCAATATGTGACATCCCGGAAAATTTACTAAATTAAATCACGCGCTAAAATATTTTTTTCCAAAAACTTTTCATCGCTGAGCTCAAAATCCGCCTAAAACCCTGAACCCTAATTCCCGGAATATTTCTCTGTTCCAAACGTCCGATCTCCAACACCCCCGACCCCTTTTTCCTGTGGCCTCGTCAGCGCGTGCACGCGACCGCTGAGTGCGGCCGACCGGCCCCACGGTCGACGCCGCGATCACCGTGGCGCGAATCTCCGTCTCTCTCTCTTCTCTCTCTCTTTCCCTTTTTCTTTTTTTCCTTTTTCCTTTTCTTTTTCCATTTTCTCTTTTCTTTTCTTTTCTTTCTCCTCCCTCCTCCCTTCTCCTTCTCCCTCCTCTGCCCCGCTCGGCCCGCGCTCACGCCCGGCCCGGCCCTCCCCTCTGCCGCTCTCCCCTGCGCGCTGCCCAGCCCGGCCACGCCCGCACGCCGCTCCTGCACGCGCCGCACACCCCGCCTGCCCAGCCCGCGCGACTCGCCTTCCTGTGCGCCCACGCCGCCCCAGCTTGCCCGTGCACACGCACACGCACGCACGCACGCGGCGCTCGGCACGCCGCGCCGCGACATCGCTCGGCCCACCATCGGCCGCCTCCACACGCGCATGACTCGGCGCCCTGCTCGCTCGCCCCGCGCACCCGCCGCGCCTGCGCCTGCTGCCGCCTCGACGAGCGGGTGCGCACGTGCACGCGCACCGCATGGCCGCGCCGCTCGCTGGCCGCCCCGGTCCTGCTTGTCCTACTCCCGGGCCCGCCCACGCACTGCTCCCACGTGCGCTCGCCACGCCGAGCCCCACGCCGCCGCTGCCACCTCCACGTGCTTGCCTTCCTCCTGCTCGCCGTTGTAAGGATCACCGGGGTGTCCGACCCTAGAGGGGGAGGGGGTGAATAGGGTCGCTAATCGCTTTTCTATCCTAGGGCTCAATCTAATTGCATAAGATAAACCTAACACGTCCTACACATGCTAGTTATGACTAAGGTTTATCTATGCAACTCTCTACTTACCCCTAAAAACTTGCAACCTATAGCCAATCCTAATCAAACTAACTAGGAAAGTAAAGGCACACAAGAAAGAGTAAATGCGGAAACGTAATAAGGTAAGTAAAGAGGTAAGTGCAAGAGGGATGCAAACTCCCGAGTAGACACGGTCATGTAACGTGGTTCGGCACAAACGCCTACGTCCACGGGACACCGAGGCTCTTCCGATCACCGTCTTGCACTACGCCACCAAGGCGATGCCGGCAAGCAAAGGCAAGTGCACACAAGACACCGAGTCTAGTGCACCGCCACCGTCTCTCTCAGTCACCCGGCCGAAATCCACTACGGAGCTTCTCCACCAAGGAGGGGGCCTCCTCTTCCCCCGCACAAAGTGTCGTTGCCACTCCACACCAAGACGGAGGGTCACACGACGGATCACAAGTTGCTTGCCGCAGCAAGACTTCTCTCAAGGGAGCTCTCGCAAGAACTAATCCCTATTACAAGCACTAAGCACTCTCACAAGTGTGCTTAAGCCTATATGATGTACAATGAAGCTCTATGGTGGTTGGAGATGTTCTTGGGTGTGTTTGGGATGTTCAGCAACTCTAGCACACTTCAAATGGACGGGGTGAGGCGTATATATAGGCCACCAAGTCTTGTAGCCGTTGCTCCAACGGTCAGCTGAAAAACTGCGTATCACCGGAAGAACCGACGCCTCTTGGTGGGGTAGCGTCGGTTCATCCGGTCACTCACAACATGAAGTAGCCGTTGAAGTCCTGACAGCAGACGCAGAGACCACCGGTTGAACCGATGCAATGCACCGATGCCTCACCGGTTCAACCGGTGCTGAAAGAATCTTCTCCTGGACGCTGACGTCATTACACCGGTGGTATGCACCGATGCACCGTCGGTTGAACCGGTGCTGAAGAAACTTCTTCTGGGCACTTGACATCGTCTCTGGTACAAAGGACGGCCATTGCACCGATGCCCTATTTTGGACCGTCGGTTCAACCGGTGCCTATAGGCTGACTTGGCTTCGATTCCCTTCTGCACCAAAGTATCATGGCGTCGGTTCTTCCGACTACCACCGGATGCTCCGATGCCGTGGCGTCGGTTCTTCCGGTGCTCCTGAATCGAAGAGCCTCTCTTCTCTTTGTCATCACTTGAACCTAAAAGCCTGAGAATAGTCATCTTAACAATCACATTAGTCCAAGTGTTGTGTGTGTCATCAATCGCCAAAACATTATATTGAAATATGGCATGAGAGGCCATTTTCGCTACAGCCGTGCCGCTGCCCGAGACATCGCGTCAACGCTGCGAATCGCGCGTCACGCCGCTCCGCGACGCCCTGGGCGCCATTAATGGCCACCGGCCAGCCACCACCGGTGCCTTCCCCCTCCACCGCCTCGCCACGCCTATAAATAGGCGCTCCTCGCGGCCATCCACCTGCACAAGCGACACCACCCCCGTGTCCCTCCTCTCCGGTCTTGCAACACCGCCGCCTAGAGCCGCCGTGGACCGACCTCCTCGCTGCGCCCCTACCCAAATCGAGGTGGGGAACTGGTTCCCCGAGGCCCTCTTCCCCTTTTCCCCCTCCCCATGGCCGCCGCCGAGCCCCAGGGCCGCCGCTCAGGCGCCGCCGGCGACGCGCCGCCCCCTCCCCTGTTTTCCAGCGTGGGGAGAGGAAAGAGAAGGGCTGTTTGCCCAAAAACCCCCCACCTTCCCTCTATTTACTAAAGAACCCCACCCTTTATAACCCTTTTTTTTTCCAAAAAGACACTTCATGTTTTCCCTTTTTGCAAACAAGCCCTCCCACCATATATAATTAATTTTAAATAAACCCCTACACCTTTTCAGTATGTCCCGGATATTTCCAAAAATTATAATCAAGCCCCTGCCTTCTCGAGGACAATTACAAATAGGTCCCTGACTCCTTGTTCAACCCCTAAACCTCGCTGTTACCTATCATTTCATGCGCCAAACAATCACCGATCGACCTGAAACTTTACCACACCTTTTCTGGCATAGTTTTGGCCATGTCATTAGGAAATCGCCCAAAAATATTACTTCTAACTCCATACCTTATTCGCTTCTGAATCGAGCTCAACGATAAAGCTTTTATTTCTTTTCTTGATTGTGTGTCTGTTTGTATACGTCGTAGATCACGGTGTGAACGAAGGAGAGCCCGTCGACGAGCAATACTGCGAGCAAGCGAACGAGGACCAGTTCCGCGATCCGAGCCCGAAGGACAGCACCTCGATCAGGACTTCCCGGAAGGCTTTGAAGACGGCAAGTTTAATCCCGCCCTCTGATGCATGTTTTGTCCCAGTTTTTATAAACACAACCTATTGGCCTATTTTATAAAATTGCATATGTTTTGCCTGCTGAAAACATGGTTGGATAGCCACCCCTTGATTTGCTATAACCATTTCTTGACCACCTAGATTAATGTCTGAATGTGTTTTGTTTGGACGTTAATCGCTGCTAGAACGCTTAGGACCTTATACACAATACAACTTGTTTTTATAAAGAAAAGGTGTGTGTGTGTGGGAAGGGAGAAATGTGAAATTTCGAAAGATGCGTTTAGACGGGATGGATGGCATTTCTGTGTGATTTGCCGATTGGTGTGCTCGTGCCTGTGTGGCAGAGCAAGGAAGGGAGATATCCATCTTGTCACAACTAAGGACCGAGTTGGTGTGTCATCTCACCTAACTCCACTATCGTGCAAACCACTTGACCATTGAATGGGCAACGGCTTAGCATAAACCCCACTAGTTAGTCTGATAGCCATCAGGAGAGCTGAGAGCAACGGGTGATCAAGGAGAAAGGATTAGCTCTGTGTGACTTATGCCCCGGTTAAAACCTCTGTGATAGGTCAATGACCTCTTGGTGGATCCCGTGATGGCTAGTCAGGTCTAGCTAAGGTGGGTAATGACTTTGTTGGGATCTACACCGACACTACAGTGTTCGAGCTGTGGTACCCCGCTTGTGGGTAAAGTTGCACACCTCTGCAGAGTTAAAATCTATTCGAATAGCCGTGCCCTTGGTACTAGGCGAGTTACGGTGTGGTCACATAACTAGAGTTTATTTTGGGATGGGTTGGCGTGAGTTATTTTGGAAACGTGTCCGGCAGTTGTGCCGTGTGCTACGGCGGATGAGGAGTCCGGTAGCAGTTTAAAACTTGGGTCCTGTGTGGATCAACACCATGTGTTACTCAAAAACTGGTTTTGGAAATGCTTGCTTTCAAATGAACCCATGCATAAATCTAGCTTTCCGCAAAAGTAAACCCTAACCTTATCCTTGAATTATCCTGTGCATTACATTCTGTTTATACCCCCTCCGTGGGTGTGGTTGGACTTGCTGAGTACGTTTGTACCCACCCCATTCTTAATTTTTACAGAGGAAGACCCAGACTTCGTTCCCGAGGACGTCGAGTAGGGTACCGTCCTGCACCCAACCTTGCCTGTGGATTAGGGTCACCTGCAGGAGATCCCGCATGGCGCAAGACTCTGACGACCCCCTTTTTATAATTAATATCGTTGTGTGGGTGTGGGTTGTAATCCTCGCGATAGTTGTACAGTGATGAACCATCTGATGTAATAAATGTGTCATCAGCCTCCTGGGACTGATGTTAGTATCACATTTAAGTCTTCTCTTATGAGGGGATGCTTCACAATACCTAGTTGCATCATCAATTAAAGTCATAAAGTAATGTTTGCCTCCTTTTGTCACCACACCATTCATCTCACAAAGATCAGAATATATGAGTTCTAGTGTAGTCGTGCGCCTCTCGTCTACAACCTTGTGTGGCTTACGAGGTTGCTTTGCTTGCACACACGCTTGATATTTAGAACCTTTGATAGTTGTAAAATTCGGAATTAAACTCATACTGGATAGACGTGACATACAACCAAAATTAACGTGACACAAACGAGAATGCCATATATTAGCCACATAATTGTTTGAATCACACACACAGTTCACGACTTTGTTGCAAAAATCCGAGAGAGAAAAGCAGAACAAGCCTCCGCTATCATAGCCCTTGCCAATGAATTGGCCATATCTCGAAATGACTACTTTATTAGACTCAAATACCAGCTTGAATCCATCTCGACATAGGAGGGATCCACAAACGAGGTTCTTCTTTATTGAGGGCGTATGCTGCACGTTCTTCAACCGCACGATCTTCCACGAAGTAAACTTCAGATCGACCGTACCAACACCAAGAACAGTAGCATGCGAGCCGTTCCCCATCATGACGGCTGAACCTCGTCCGACCTGGTAAGATGAAAACATGGAGATATCAGTACAAACATGAATATTGGCCCCTGTATCTATCCACCAATCATTAGATTGACATACAGAAAATATACTTGGTAAATTACCGTACCCAGATCCGCTAGGATCGCCAATAGTCACATTGGCAGATTTCTGCCCAAGCTGATTCTTCTTTCCCTTGCGGTTCTTGCACTTCTTGGCGAAGTGGCCATTCTCACCGCACACGTAGCAGACAACCTCGTCCATGTTCATCTTCTTCTTCTTGAATATGACTGGGCTTCATGTTCTTCTTCCCAGCATGCTGCACCATGTTTGCGCTAGACTGCCCTTCAGGTGCCCTTGGTGGAGCATCCTTTGCCCGAGCCTTCTCTTCAACATCAAGACCAGCCAACAAATCTTCAACGGAGATTTTCTGTCATTTATGTTTCAGAGCTGTGGCAAAGTTCCTCCATGAAGGGGGCAACTTGACAATCATGCCGCCCGCCACAAATTTATCGGGCAAGACGTGTCCGTGCTGTTCGAGTTCCCTCACAATAAGTTGGAACTCATGATCTTGTTCCACGATCAAATGGTTTTCAACCATTTTGAAGTCGTGGTACTGCTCCATCACGTACAGCTCGCGCCCAACGTCAGCGGCAAAGAACTTATGTTCCAGCGCTTCCCACAGTTCAGCAGCGCTCTTGATGTTCATGTAAACATCGCACAGCTGGTCAGAGAGAACGCTAAGGACGCATCCGATGAAAATCGTCGTAGCCGCAGTAAACTCCTGCAGCTCTTTCTCGGATCCGATCGGTAGTGCGGGAGGGTTACCCACGACCCAAAACATGCTCATAGCCGAGAGCCACAATTGCGCTCTCGTCTGCCATCTTTTAAAGTTCACACCAGTGAACTTCTCGGGTTTCATCGTATCAGAAAATCCAGCCATCACTAAATGCCTATAAGGTTTTTGGATTGTTGGAATAAACATCAATTTAGTGATGAACAAATTTATTCCGACAATCATAAAAGAAGCAACAACAGGTGACAAGGGTGAATAAACCACTGGCACTACACAACATAGTGCTAGAGACATGAAGAAAACAAGATCAAATAGCAGAGAGAGTTTAGACATTCTTATAGTGGGGTTGTCGGCACCGAAACGATAAAAAAGTAGACGAAGCAGACTAGCGAAGCAAACGGACGGCGCTTCCCAAAAACCTTATACGTCCCCTACCCCGTGCAGGGACACAAGGAGATGCGGGTTTCGGAGATCCTGCTCTCCCGACAACGATGGCACGTCGGCGACGGGATGGGGAAGACTGAGGCGGCGCAGCAAAAGAAAGCCGCGCGCCCGTAAGGTTAAGACGAGAACTTTGCCGGACCATTCACACGCATGTCGTGCGCCCGCGTATTTTGCCACGCCCGGCGAGGCGAGCGAGCGTGCGCATGTGGAGCTTCCTTTGCCTCCCCTCAATAACTTCAACCAAGTGGATACAACTCAACTATTTAAGTTGGTCTCACTCCACCTAGAGTAGAAAGGTGGTACTAAAGTTTCCCACCACCTCATGCATGTGTGAGTGGGCATTTGGGATTTATTTGAAATTATTATTTGGGCCAAGCCCAAAACTTCTAACAAGCCCCACATCAAAAGCCGGACCCTAGAAATAAGTATTGCATTCACACTACAAAATTTTATCACTGTTCACACTACAGAATTTGTTGAAGATAATTCAGTATGATTGGCAGCTACTTTGTGAAAAAAAAATAACTAGAATTAAACGTGGGCTCCAAATCAAGAGTCAGATCTTTGAAATAAAACCTATCTTTTAAATTGCGTGGCTTGATAAGAATTTGATCCTCTGTAGAACATTTAATTGTATATAACCTTTTGTGCTGGCAATCGTGTCCTCTTTTTTTACAAGTCCTGCATGACTTAACTTTTGCATCATCTTAATCTCTACTACCTATCTTTATCTCTACCTATACCTTCAGCTAGCCATTTGGTAACAGCCAGAGCACGAAATTAATGGTCGGTGATCACAAGCTGGTAGTGTCAGCATGAGGTCACGCACCAGCCCTCTCGATGACCATCACCTGCTCGACCTCAGGCGACGTGTCGGCCGTACGGCTCACAGGGCAGCGCGCATCATGAACGAGTACGATCGGTGCCAATCAATTCCGTAGACCCCGTGGCGTAAACTCGTCAGGCACACGCACACACTGTTCCATTCGTGTAAAGAGTCTCCAACAGTGTCAAATCAATTTGATTCGGCCGGCGACCTGGCTGTGTCTGTATGGACCCAAGAATTTCTCCCGAACCCTGAAAGAGACTCAAACGTTTTGTGCAGCATTCTTAATCATTCCTTGTCGCCAAATAAACAGGCCATTACCCATGAATAATTGCTAATTAATGAGCAAAGCATATATCAGTAGTATTATTTTTTCGAGGAATATCAGCTAGTATTAGTTTAGCACTTTAGATTTATCTTGCAATATATTGCTATGCTATAAACAAAAAAATTGTTATGATATACCAAAAGACATAAATATTGTGATATGAAAAGTTGAAAAAAAAAAGATTGACAGGACAGAATATCTTCCTAACTCTTGATGTCTAAGACATGTTTCTCATGTTTAATTTTTGTACTATATATATTATGTAACATCTGTAAGATGTTTTCCCTTGTCTCTGTCAGCATCAAAATTGCAACAGATCTCTAGCTAGCTAGTTCTGATATATTAATTTTTCAGCATCGTTACTTTATTTTTCTCATTTTATTTAGGGCTGCTGAAGATGCAACGCATATAGATCATACAAATGCACGCGATGCATAGTGAACGGCTGCAAACTTATTGCGTATCATCTGCACCTGCATGGCAAGTGGCAATGTACGCGTGGCGGTTAGCTGGATACATTCCCCTTTGTCCTGGTCGTCTAGCTTTTCCTGAAAAGTTTTGGGAATTCTCTAGGATTTTGTTCTAAGAAACCTTTTCTGCTGTAGCTTCGGGACTCAATGCTACTTGATTTCAGATACTGTTTGTGAATCTGGCTTAGTTTGTTGCTAGTAGCTATAGGATATCACGATCACCTTTTTTCCATTAAAAGTTTGGA
This sequence comes from Panicum virgatum, assembly GCF_016808335.1. NCBI lineage: Eukaryota > Viridiplantae > Streptophyta > Magnoliopsida > Poales > Poaceae > Panicum > Panicum virgatum. Next base: position 7,823,839 of record NC_053145.1, read on the forward strand.
TAGTCACAAAGCTTTTTGTACACAACAAAAAGTGTGTGTGCGCCATGCATAATAAACCAAAGAAATAACAAATCATTTCCCACATCAAACATAATCCTGTAACTGAAGTTGGCTTTCCAGGACAAAATTAATTCTCCATATAAATCCTGCGAAAAGCTCAGAACTTAACAACAAATAGTACTTGGCATTGGTAGAATGTCTCTCCCAATTGATGGCCTATGGCTTTTTTTTCTTCGTTAAAATTGACTTGAGTAAATTAAGATGAAACATGAAATCAACTAGCTAAGCAAATTAAATCAATATAAAACTAACTGCTCCGAGACCAGTCATCCTACCGGACTCGATCCAACGACACCCATCGTATTCTACCTTTTCTAAAAAAGTCCAATTATTGTGCCTAGCTTTTTCCATGGTTTGTAACCACTCCCTTATATTTCTTGTACAAGCACTCCACGTCAACCAGGCTACAAGTCCTACTTTTGCTAGCTTCCGGTCAGAAGAAGCCATAGAAGACACAAAGCCGGCAAGGAAGAAGAGGAGAAGGAAAGGGGAAAGAAGAACAGCGGCGACGCGCGTCTACCGATCATAGTCTCGCATATCGATCAGAATCGGATGTGAAGAATTTGAAGATCATTTTTGAATCATCTTTCCTGCTTCAGTCCAGTTGGGAGACGTCTGAGCCGAGAGGATCCGATCGATAATTAAGGTGATCAAGAAGCTACCTCTGCACAGGTAGCAGCTTGTGCATGCAGGTTGCTGGCATATAGGCAAGTGATTGCATGCATGGGGGATAGGCCATGGCAGCAGCAGCCACATGAGCAGGCTTCCTATCCACACGCCGGGATGGTTCAAGCTGCTTCCTCCTCCGCCCATGGCGGTATCATGTAAACCCTAAACACACAGATATTTTGAATTAAGTCTATAGCTTGCTTTACTTTTTTGCAAAAACAGATGGAATTGAAGGCCGTTAGCTTTTGCTTACTTGTCTTTCCCCTTCTGAAGAACATGAGTATTTCTTGAATTCGTGCTTTATTATGCCCCTAATTTGTCTATTTTTCGTCAGTTTTCTCGGCCTGTGCTCTTTCTAAGGCTTCGGAGTTGTTTTCGTATGATTAGTTATAGCTACGCACCAGGCATGATTAGGAAAACATAAAGAATCATTTATCTGTCTGACTTTACACTTCTGGAGATTATGAATGAAGTTTGGGCACCTTGATTTGAAAATGGTTCATGCTTTAAAGTGTCTGTACTTTGCTTATGTAATATTCACTGCTCATGACACGCATCTTAGAGAATGTGATGGTGTAACAAATGCATGCTCCAGAATTTTTTATTTGATTTAAGTAATTATGAAATGTCAATTCTCTAAGAAATATTTGACAGCCGGGTCTTAGGGTTTTTTTACTGGTCTTCTTTCTCTTAAATATTAACTTTCCCCAAAAGATCTGAATGAATCGGGTAGCATTATATTTCTAGTGGATTTGTTTAGCATGTGATACTTGCTCAGACATCTCGTCCTCATTTTATCCCCTTCGTTCGGTGCCTCGGCGGAGTCACGGTTCTTTTATATAAAATCTTAAAAATATATGAAGGAACAAGTAACTAACCCAATCATATATAATTAATGATGATATAGCTATCAATTTTGTAACTTTGTTGCATGTATTAATCTGTGCAAGTGCAGCAGAAAGGAAGGTGGAGGGGGATACGACGACATGGCAGAATTCGATCAAGTCCTCTTCCTCTACCTCAACAGCCAGGATCAAACATCAGCTATTCAAGATCAACCTCGTAAGCCATACTTAAGTCCGGGCTCCTTTTTTCGTAATATGTCACAATCAATAATGCAATCTTATGCATATATAGCTGTAATGGGCCAGAGGGAATAAACTTTTTCCCAATCATATGAACTTTATTTGTTGCTTCATAGTTCATATATGCATGGTTTCCTACATGCCAAATAAATTAAGCATGCCATGTAGCATGCATCTACTAATACACTGATTGGATATGGTTACATGAGTATGGAGCAAAGAATTTTTTAAAAAAAATATGGATCAAAGATGTGCGGCAATGGCGATCAAAACTCTCAATAATCATTTTTAATTTCTCTCTTTTTTGTCTGTAAATTAAGCTTCTTCTGTCTGGAAAAGCAAGTTTCAGAAAAGGGAAAAAAATTAAGGAGTTAATCCCTGCTAGTTCAAGGAGAGTGACATGTAACAAACACCTGCTCATGTATGTGTTCATCCTAGGTCGTTTTCTGCTCAAACAAGGCAGTTAGGCAGAGAAGTGATTTCTCATTGCCTACATAGCTCGCTTGTCGCTCCTTTCACCGCTTCACTGTTCCAACAACCATGCATGTTGGGATGCATTTTTCCCTGGCTCATATATATATATTCAACCCGATTAGCTAGATTTTTTTTAAATGTTACTTAGCTTGTAGAATATTAGTCACATATTTGCTGATGAACACCTAACGTCACTGTAGACTGTACATGTTCACATGTGTGTGTGTGTGTGTGTGTGTGTGTGTGTGTGTGTGTGTGTGTGTGTGTGTGTGTGTGTGTGTGTGTGTGTGTGTGTGTGTGTGTGTGTATTATCTGTGTACATTCCAGTTCCCATCTTTTATTATATATATTTATATGTAAGTATATACATGGTATGGCGTGCTCATGCTGCATGTGCGGACATTGTGCAGAAACTCTCAACATCTTCCCTTCTCAGCCAATGCACGTCGTCGAGCCTGCACTACCGAAGGTATAAACTTGGGCATCTGATTGAGTGCGACTCTTAATCCCTTACATGCATCGACCTTGCTTCTGAAGTTCCGATCGATGAGCTTATTTCTAGCATCAGGGATCCATGGGGACTAACAACACGACGCCGAACGCCGGCGCCGGCCCTTCTTCGAAGCGGCCGCCGCCGGCAGCAGGAGGCCCCAAGGACGGCAAGACGGCTGCCGTCAAGGTTAGTGCGTTCAAGTATATATCTCTATTTGTGTCAAAGTACTAGTCTGAACTCTGAAGCTTTGAGCATATATACACACACATCAGGCATCCATGCATTATATCTCTGCACGTGCACGGCTTAGCTTGCTAGATTGTGAAATGGCATGCACGCATTTTCGGGTGTTGTTGGTCCCGTTTGGTTTGCAGCGTGCTAGTGAATATTGACAGTTTGACCGCTAATTACGGTGTCAAATAAAGACAGTTTACAAAACCAACTTCAAAACCCCCGCGCTAGTGACCCTGGAGAATCTAATGAGGCATTTGAACGCGCGATTAGAGAATGATTACTGTAGCATAACTGTAGCAAAATTAATTAACATCATTAGATTCGTCATGAAAAGTTACACACATTTCTAAATTTTTTTTGCAAATAGACTTTATTTAGTCCTTCATGCGGGAAAGATTCTCTTCTAGCGTTATAATTGTAGCGCCAAACCAAACAAGGCCGTTGTGCCTTGTCCGCGTGCTTGACGTCGTCCATGTCGTCGTCGTCGTCAGAGAGAAGCAGGGAGCAGCGGTGGCGCCTTGGGCAGCGGGACGCCGTCGACCTCGAAACACCAGGAGGGCCCCAGGACGCCGGACGCCAAGACGCTGAGAAGGCTCGCTCAGAACAGGGAGGCGGCAAGGAAGAGCAGGCTCCGAAAGAAGGTACTTCATCCTGTACTACCTAACCAACAAATAAAGTGCGAGTCAAAAAAAAAACAAATAAAGTGAGTCCTAAAAAATCAATGGAAAAATTATTGGATTTATAACAAGATTCCCATGTCTGTTTTTTCTATGTCATATATAAATTTATAAAAGTAGTGTTCCATGGCCTGGATATAGGATGATTATATTAATGTTCCATTTTGTTATTTTGTCTGTTGTGTCTCAAACTGTAGGCTTACATTCAGAACCTAGAGACAAGCAGGATTAGGCTGTCCCAGCTGGAACAAGAGCTGCACAGATCCAGAACTCAGGTATATATGCACGCTGAAACTGAAAAAGGATTACATATATGAGCTAAGCGGTGTGTTTTGTTCGCACACCTAGACCACCCAGTGCAAGTTCGTCTTAATTCTGCATTTTTAAAGAAAAAAAAGCAACACGAGCTTAAGCAAAGTTATTGTTGAAAACTAGGGGTTAATTGTGTTTGCATTGTTTCGTGCATGTCGCCAAACACTAATCATCCAGGAAGCAGTGTTTGGTGGTGGAGTTCTTTCTGGTGGCAATGGCAGATTAAGCCCAGGCATGCAGATCAAAACCCTAGCTACCTATATACAAACTGCTCAAATATTGCACATTGCACGTTTATTATTACTGCAAATTATTGTTGGCAGAGGCGGCATGGTTCGACGTGGAGCACGCGCGGTGGCAGGAGGAGCACGGCAAGATGATGCGGCACCTGCGGGCGGCGCTGGAGGCGGAGGAGCATGCGCACGCCGCGGCGCCGGCGGCGGACGCGCAGCTGCGGCAGATGGTGGACGCGGCCGCGGCGCACCACGGCGTGCTGGCGGAGCTGAAGGCCGCGGTGGCGTGGGCCGACGCGTCCCACCTCGTGTCCGGGGCGTGGGCGTCCGCCGCCGAGCGCTGCTTCCTCTGGATCGGCGGCTTCCGCCCCTCGGAGCTCATCAAGGTTAGTTCCAACAACTTTAACTGACTCATTATCATTGGTACACTAGCTAATTTGGGCATCTATGATAAGTATGTTAGATTATTTTTATGAACTAAACTTATCCCAAACGTCATAAATTTAAAAACGGATGGAGTACATTGTTACCTAGCACGAATTGAGAAAATATATATATAGTACATTGGCACATAGTTTAGTATAGAGCAGTTGTGTGTGACAACAGATACTACAATCCTCAATTCGTATCAGTAAACGCTGAGCTCACGTTTGTGTAAGCATGAGCTCACCGGTTCTACGCACGTACTCTAACCATCTACTCCTTTTCTATTGGTGTGCTGAAAAACGATTAGTATATAGTAAAAGTACATGGCATGCACTTGATTAATTTTGACCCATACGCCACAGAGATCTTGTTCTTGTACAAGCATGCATGTGTCATGACTCACGACTCACGAGTCATGATTGACTATGTATGCGCATATATAGTAGGCTAGCTCCTGTACATGCTGATGTGCAGGATAATAATATGTTACGAAATAAATACACTATTGAAGAATAAAGGAAAGTACTGTTTGCTAATATTAATGGACAGCCATCAGGTACAAGCATACATTTTTTTTTGAACGAAGGTACAAGCATACATGGACAAATCACAGATGTACATGATGGATTAGCTAGCTGATTAGGTAGGTCAGAGGTCCCAGTTGATGGAATTGTCTTTGGAATTGTCTTTGGACTTTGCTTATATTATGCAGTACTAGCAACGCAGCCATCTCCTACTACAATGCGGATGTTACTTTCTGCAACTGCAACAGGGTTAGGTTAGATAGGAGATGGGGACGGGGATGGTTAACTTACCTACAACGAACCAAAGGACGTGTTTAACACATTTTATTTCGGCTTCTAGATGGATTGGTTGGAATTGAAACAGAGATACCGAGGTCTCAAAATAAAATATCAAGCTTCGTCAACATGTAACTTGATCACATGAACGACCAACCCCTATCTCGTACTTCCTCCATCCTAAATTATTTTATTAGTCGTTTTGATTTTTCTAGATGCATCTAGACATAATATATATCTAGGTGCAGCATTAGAAAAGCCAAAAACAAAAATAATTAATAATTTGAGACGGAGTGAGTACGAAAAAAGTCCACATTATTACCACCTTTAGTGTATAGGTCTAGATTTCAGAGGATCTATGTTGATTTGATTGCAAGATGGATATATTTTTAAAGAAAAAATATATACAATACGTTCCAAATTATTAGTTGTTTTTTACATTTTTAGGTACACATTCTTTGCCACACATCTAGATATACTTTACGTCTATGTGTAGCAAAATTTATGCATGTATGAAAGTCAAAACGATTAATAATTTGGAAATAAAAGAGTAATTATTAGATCTATGGCTTAATTTCACATGCTTTATTCGCGGTTAATTTGTGCAAGTTTCAGATGATTTATTGTAAAGCTTCTCGGGAGGTGTGTGGGTGGAGGAGAGGAGATGAACTGATCAGCCACCATGCATGCATGCATGCTCCGCAGGTAGCCGTCCGGCACGCGGAGCCCCTGACGGAGCCACAGGCGATGGGCGTGTGCGGCGTGCAGCAGTGGGCGAGGGACGCGGAGGCGGCGCTGGACCACGAGCTGCAGGCGATGCACCGCTCCGTCTCGGAGACCGTCTCCTCCGACGCCGCGGCGCTGCTCTGCCCCTACTCCGACGTGCCCGGCTACATGGCCACCATGTCCCTCGCCATCGGCAAGCTCGCCTCCCTCGAAGCCTTCGTCAGACAAGTAAACAAACAAACAGTCTGCATCCCAGCATGTTTACATATAAAATGAAGCATTGACAAGAACAATGGTGTTTGGTTATTGGTGAATGAGTGAATCATCTCATGGTTGCGTTTGCAGGCGGACGCGCTGAGGCTGCAGGCGCTGCACCGACTGCCGCAGATCCTGACGGCGCGGCAGTCGGCGCGGTGCTTCCTCGCCATCGCCGACTACTCCAACCGCCTCCGCGCGCTCAGCGAGCTCTGGCACACCCGGCCGCGCCACGAACCGCCGGCAAACACACCGCCGGCCGGGTCCAGCCACGGACAACTCCACCAAAGTAGGGATGGTTTGGTATAGATACAGCCTCACGGACAGTGATGGAATAGTTTCAGAGATACACATACATATAGAGGTGATCAGGAATTCAGATGACCCATTTCTCGACTATTTGACATCAGTTCTAGGAGTATTTATATATTTATTTATAGCTGTGTATACACAAAGGATAAATAGGAGCTGATTCAGCAGTATGAAATACTAGGAAGGAATAACCATTGAAACTGCCAGATTGCCATGCAAGCTGATTCAGCCAGTATTGACATGTCAGACACTTTGATAAATGGTGAGAAAATAAGTTATTGCAGAACTACCGCCAAATAATGGGGTGTTACATGATATGTGATGTACAACCAGCCTTCCTCCGATCTCATGCCGAAAAAACAAACAATTAAGTTACAACAAATTGTCATTTACGAAAACCCTTCAGCACAGGGTGTAGCTATCATGGCATGTGGTCATGGGTTGAGCTGATCTAGTAACCTCAAGTTCAGAAACAGTCGCACAACATAAAACTGGCATCACAGGGATGACTTCCCTCTGGTGTTACAATCTGTCAAGGGCATCAACAATGGCCTTGCGGAACGCGTCGTTGTGGAGGAAAAAGGAGGAAACATGGCCGCCTGTTACCCATCGGACTTCTGAGCCTGGCCATGCCTTCTGGAGCTCCATAACTGAATGTCTGGGAATGTAGCCATCATCCTGAAAAGAGAACATAGATTCAGATTAGAAGAAAGCTCCAGCCGAATAAGAATACTCAAGTAAGCAATCTCTTTGTCTGAGATAAGGAGGTATTTTAAACAATCTTCAAAAGATAAGAGTGCTTGAGTAAACTATCTGCTATCAAATATCATTTTCTGATCATTGCTGAAGCGCTATATTAACATGCTAAAAACAGTGCAGGCAAAAGATATAATGAGAAAATTCAGAAGTCCATCCACTGTAATAGTCCTAAAATAGCCAGTAAACTAGTGATATAATCCGCTTTTGGTTACTCTATCAGAATCGTGAAACAAAGTAAAAGACTAACCGTTGCACCAACAAAGATGACAGCCTGCGGATTCTTTGGGACTGGAAATCTAGTGACGTCAGTCAAAGACAACACTGACCGCAACCTATCTCTGACTTGCTCGATAGTGATCCCAGTTTTCTGTGCTGCATCTTCCGTCAAAGATGTTACATGTTGAGTAATTGCTGCTGCATCTTCTCTCAACACATCCCAAGCTGTGGCATATTTGTAGACTCCTTCACAGAAAGGTACTACGGCAGAGTGTGGAGCGAGAAATGGCAGTGTGGCAATAGGTGTAGGATGCAGGGATCCCACCATCGCAGCATGGACACCACCTGGGTCATCAGCAAAGAACCCTTTCTTAGAAAAATGTACATGGAATCTTGAAAAAAAAAACAGAAATCTATAAGACTCAGATGGCTTTGACAAATAGTCTGCCACATTACTCTTAAGGCTCACTTCATTCAATCATGAGCGAAGCCAGTATTACATACCCATGCTGAGTCCACATATGCCCATCTTGCCATAGCCAGCCTCAGTCTGCAGCCAGTACAGTAGACTGCGAGCTTCATCAATTGTGGCTTTCCCTAAGAGTAATAAGTCGCTCACACACTGGAGCTTTGCACCACGCTGCATACTAGGACGGCGCTGTCCATAATAGGGGCTGTGGATCATGAGATATCAGATCTTGGTGAGTTGTGGACGAAAACATTATACCAAAGAATGCAAGTAACTCTTACCTCTCAAGAACCATAGTTGCAATATTGTTCTTCAGAAGAGGCCCACCGAGCCGAAGCCTGCGCTCAAATGTGTGATCACCAGTGCCTATTTTATTTCAAAAACTTTAGATTGATTCATTAGATGAGAGCCAAAGGCATACTTTTATTGGAAACAAAAAAGTGGCACAGGTTTTTGAAAATATGGAAAAGATTTTTTCGAGTAACAACTTCGTAATAATGCTCATGAATAAATATGAAAGTAACAGTAAAAAGAAACTAGCCCTTGTTCGATTTTGGCACCAGGTAAGGGAGAAAAGTTTTTATCTTGAAGAAAGACAGGGAAGCTGTCAAACAAGAATGTTAAAGTTGGCAGTGCTAGAAAGCCAGCAGGCTAATACATTCATACAGCATTCTCCCAGCAACACACAGAAAACTGGGGTGAAAATAAAAGAAAAGAGGAATGCATACAAGCCAAACATTCATATATATCAGATAAAATGGTTTTCCTAACCTGTCCAGTGAATTAGGAAACAAATCTAATGAAACTACAAAATCATGTACCTGCAAGATGGACCACGCATGCCATCTTCTCTGGTGTGATGTTTTTAGGAGTAAGAAAAGCAACTCTTGCATTGTGACTCTCAGGGGGCAATGCATCGATTAATCTCTCATCACATGTAGTCCTGAAAACACCCTCTCGCAGACACGAACTGTTTGTCTCCCAAACTGTTTTCCACATTGGATGGACAGCAGTTGGTGGCCAGTTTTGGCAATGTGCCTCAGGGAATAACTGCTTCACCATCCTCTCTAGCAAATCAAGTTTGGTACCTCCCCATCCTTTTGAGAAAAACGGTGTTCCTAATTTGGTGCGATGAAGAAGAGTTCCATATATGTGGTCCAGTACATAATGTACTAACCCAAGATTAACTGATACCATATCCAAGCACTGGTTGAATAAAACTGACTCTTCAGGCCTTAATTTTATAATTTCAAATCACAGGGGCAAAGATATGCCTGCAATACAAAATTAACAAGAATCCAGGTTAGCATACTGCAGAAGATCAATGTATCAGGAACACTTCACAGAAGGAAAATGGTCTGCGCCATATCACAGTACAGGTTCACTAATTTGCCAAGCTTGAAGCAAAAAATGTTTCAAGTAGATAAAGGCACCAGCTTGAAATTTGGATAGGGCATAACGAGACAAAGTAAGCATTCAAGCAGATATATAGACCAGTGAGCTACAAGAGCTAAGTCCAGATTTGGATAGAATTAGTAACCATGATCAGAGTAGAGAACTCCTGAGGGCCAAACTAGAGTAGTGAGTTCTGAAATTGGACTAACCAATAAAACGTAAATGAACACTAACTACTAGCCAACCACAAAAAAATGAAGCCAAATATTTCTTAAGAGGCAGATGACCTGACCATAATACATTTTTAGTGATTCAATCTCCATAGATATGAAAATGAAACATTGTGTGAAAAGGTGCCTTCTTCATTTGATACTTTGAACATGTTTGCTTGTATTTACCCATTCCAACAACCACATAATGTTTCCGTACATATCGACCACAATAGCAGATGCTATGACAACTAAATTTCACTCGGAACTAATCAGCTGCCAATGCCATCGATTTTGTATAATGTAGCATCATTTCATCACATACAAGTACAGCAACCACAGCTTAGACATCCAGGGCAGTGAAAACAACAACTTTTCCACGGAGGTACGCATCTAATTGAGGTAGATCCTGAACAAATCCAATAAGCTCACTAGCAAACATCGTGCAGATGCAATGCAGGTGCTCAAATGCACTCATCCCAGCACGCACAGAACATATCATCACATCGATTCGAAACTAGGAGGAGTCCAGAAGGCCAGGGGCGGATCCAGCATAGGACATAGGATGTACACCCGATAATTCTTCAAACAAAATCGAAGCAACATTGTGCAGATGCAATGCAGGTGCTCAGATGGACTCATCCCAGCACGCACAGAACATATCATCACATCGATTCGAAACTAGGAGTCCAGAACAGGGGCGGATCCAGCATAGGACATTTGTTTTTGGAGAAAATCCAGCATAGGACATGGGTGTACACATGTACACCCGATAATTCTTCAAACAAAATCGAAGCAATTAGGTAATATATTGTGACTGGGAGAGATCCGAATACAAATTAGGGTTTGGGGTGCTCCGTTTCGCAGATCAGGAAGGGAAGGGGAGGGCATACCTGGTGGGTGCTCGTCGCGGCAAAGGGTCCTGCAAAGACCGAATAGCACCACCGCCGCTCGCCAAGTCGTCGCCTCCAGGGAAGGAACACCAAGAGATGATAGATTGAGAGAGAAGGGAACGGGGAGAGAAACAGGGATGAGGGGGAGGGGTGCACCGTGAAGGCCTGGCAGGGACGAACTGCGCCGTGCGGGTGGCCGCGGCGGTGATGCCGGCGCCAGGCGGTGAAAGGGAAGCCAGGGGCGGAAAAGGAGGAGGATTGACCACCGACCACCGTCGAGCTCGGCGGAGGGGAGCGGTGGCGGCAATGGAGTTGAGGGCCGGAGGGAGCCGCGAGCCGGACGGGAAAGGGGAGGCGTGGGATAGGGATGGGGAGGGATACGTGGGCCCGGCTGCACTCGGACCCACATTTCAGTGGGAGCGAGTCCCTACACGGGCCGACCTGATAAACGGGCCGTGCCCTGCCGGGACGCTGTGCCCCGCTACCGCTAGTGCTCAAGCATAGAATGGGCGAATGACTGTCATATTGTGCTTGTTTGCATACTGACCTTTTTAATCGTAAATCGTAAGAGCATCTTCTTCAATACCCTTACTTCAGCCCTCTACTACTTAAGTAGGGATGGACTCCGACTTTCTGGGACTATGATTTCATATTCAACTCCAGCAATAATTTTTATTGAGTAAAGTGCGTCATCAGTTCCTAATTTTGTTCGACTGTGTCATTCCGGTCCCTAAACTCATAAATCGATCGTTTAGGTTCTTAAACTTGTTTGACTGTGTCATTCCGGTCCCTAAACTTATAAACCATCTGTTTAGATCCTCAAACTTGTCCACTCGTGTCATCCCAGTTCCTAAATTTGATTTTGAGTCTCATCTAAGTCCAAACCAGACGATCTAAAACCTCCATATCAAAAAATAATTTATAATTTTTTCATATGAACTCAAATCAAGACAAACTTTATATTAAAATTGTATCTCTCGACGCGATCTACAACTTTGCCGTTGAAAATTTTTTGAATTAAAATTGTTTAGAGTCCCAAAATTTAATTTTAACTTTTAAATTTCAAAATCTATAAACTTACAACAATATTTTGTGACCCTAAACAGTTTTAATTCAAAAATATTTCAACTACAAAATTGTAGATTACGTCAAGGGCTACAATTTTGATATAAAGTTTATCTTCATTCAAGTTCATATGAAAAAATTATGAATTACTTTTTGATATATAAATTTTAGATCGTGTTGTTTTGACCCATATGAGATTCAAAATCAAGTTTATGGACCGGAATGACATGATTGAACAAATTTGAGGACGTAAATGTTTGATTTTTTAGTTTAGGGACCGGGATGACACAGTGGAACAAATTTATGGTCCGAGATGACATAGATGGACAAGTTTGAGGACCTGAACGGTCGATTTGTGAGTTTAGTGACCAGGATGACACAGTGACACAGTGACACATGACAAGTGGAACCTACCCGTTCTCTCTCCTCCACTACTTTCTTCCTCCTCTCTCCATGTGTGCCTACCCGATCCAATCCTACCATGGCGAGCTCGGGTGGCATAGAGGACAGCGAGCTCGGGCGGTGGCCGGCCCGTGCAACAGAGCGGAGTAGCGGGGACACGGCGGCGGTCCGTGCGGCGGCGCAGATGAGCGGGGACTGCGAGCTCGGTCGGACAGCGTGGGGGCAGAAGGAATGTGCAACGGCGCGGCGAGCTCGTGCGGCGGTGTGGTGGGCTCGCAGGGCGAGCTGGCCGGTGCGGCGAGCTCATGCGGCGGCGGCGCGGCGAGCTCGCGGAGCAGGCCAGTGCGGCAAGCTCATGCGGCGGCGGCGGCGACGCGATTCCATGGCGGTGCACAGGAGCTTGGGGGACAGGGGAGTGGTAGGTCGGCGGCGGCTGGCGGGGTGCTCGAGCTCGAGCTGGAATCCTGCGAGGGAGAGAAAAAAATTAGGGGCCTCCTCAGGGACCGTGGGAGAAAGGGCTGGATGGGGAAATTTGGATGCCTCCCTACTCTAGGGACCCAAGTAGAATCTTGCTGGAGATGATTTTTTTTCTCTTGTCCCCTACTTTAAAAGTTGGATAACAAAATCGAAACAGCTAGATTTGTTCTATTTTTTATGTTTTAATAACCCTATTAAAAATCCAGTATTTTCTTATTTTTATTTTATTTCTTAATTTCTCCAAAACGATATAACAAAATCAGAAAACAGTTATTTTCCTCTTCTAATAGGAAATTAAGCACAGATACATGCTAAGTTTAAGATGACCATGAAACTCTGCTCCTATCACTATCATGTCGGTTGTCGGGCCGACCTTTTTTTTTATGTAGGCTACTGACCTAGCCTAACTTTAGTGTTTTACACCAAATCCATGACATGACACTCGAGAGAATTATAAGCTGGTAATACGACATTTTCAAAATGTTGTCATCGCATTTCTATATTACATACATACATTGGCATCAGAATCTAACTAGGTAGTGGAATCTAACATGTTGATCTAACAAAAAAATATTTTATGGAGCTGAAACTATAGAATTCCAACAATGTACATAAACAAAATCTAATATAAGCTATCATGTTAATCTAACAAAAAAAATATTTTCCAGGTTTTTTAAATATTCATGCAAATAGAATAAATCTACAAGTCAAATGTAAAATATATTTGGTTATAGTTCTAGTGGTATTTATATTATTTCACTTAACCAATTGAGTGAATAAAAATTGTTGGTAAAAATTTGAGAAGAAAAGTTAATAGTACCGTACTCCCTCCGCCCTAGCTCCTATAACATAAGGTATTGAAGAGTTCAAAATTTATATCCAAAATGACAACCGAATAAGGTGACATAGGTAAATGCTAGGACACCCTATATGTTACTACAGGAAGGAGGGAGTATATTCATAATCGGATGAAGCATGAATACTATCTGATCTTGGATGGAATGAGGTTGGTTCTCGCCTCAAGGACATCCTACACGACAACATGTTGCCAACCTTGTGTCATGATCAAGAAGGTACACAAGAGGCTGCTCCATTTGGCTCAGCGACAGGCGAACGAGTGAGGCCGACGCTAGCTTAGTTATCGGCCCAGCAGAGGCCCATTTCAGTAGCTTGAGTCTGGTATAAAGCCAACGATTTCATTCTGTAACAGGGAGGAGAAACACAACTCGCATTTGACTTGAATGAACACAATGTTCATCGTCTTCCCCACGGTTCCTTCCGTGTTCCTCTGCTTCCTACCCCAAATTCTCTGCTAGCCTCTCCCCAAATCTGTTCTACACATATCTAGATCGTAACAAAGCCTCTCACCACCAAACCTCCCCAAAATTTTCCCCCATCTGTTTGGATTTCTTTGTCATGGCTCCTCCCCGCAAGCCCACCAAGATGCAGCAGCAAATGGCATCCTCCATTGAAGACCTCTCTCAAAAGTTTGATGGATTTGATGCCGTGATGCAGCGGATTCTCGACAAGGTCTCAGGTCTGGATTCCTGGCGTGTATCGGTGGATGCCTCCATGGCGGAATTGCTGCTCAAGGCAGACGACAATGCGGCGCGACTCCAGCGACTCGAGTCGGCACCACCGCCCCGACCTCCGCCCCCTCCACTGTCTCCTTCTGCGTGGGTGAATCCCTTCGACCTGAACCTGGCTCCGGGGCCGTCGGCGCGCCCATCTGCGTCGACGGGTGAGCGGCCCAGCGGGCACCGCGTCAAACATGGCAACCGAGATGCTGGCGGGGGAATCCTTGGATCCCACCCGCCACACCCGGTCACGGGTATGGCTCCAACTTCCCACCTCCGTACTCATGAGTTTGTTCCTGAAGTCAGTGCTGGTTCTTCTCGGTCTAGTCACAAACCCAAACTCGAGTTTCCCAAATTTGATAGTCAACAGCCTAGGTTGTGGAAGGATAAGTGTGAGTCATATTTTGAGGTTTATGAGATCAGTGATGCCTTGAAACCCCGCTTTGCTGCTCTTAATTTCACGGGTCCAGCCGAAACTTGGTTGCACATTGCCGAACTTAGAGGCCATTTCATGAGTTGGGAAGCTTTGCACACGGCTATTTGTGATCGCTCTGATCGGGACCAATACCATCTCCACTTGAAACAGTTACACAACCTAAAACAGATTGGATCCGTTTCCGAGTATCTTTGCCGTTTCGAACAACTCACCCACAGTATTTTGCTGTACAACACTGCTTATGACGACACTTATTTGGTCACTAGATTTTTGGGGGGTCTCCGGGATGATATTCGTGCTCCTATTGCCCTCCACCGTCCCAAAGATGTCGCTACTGCGAGTTCTCTGGCTCTTTTGCAGGAAGAGGAAGTGGATTCTCGAATCAAATTACCCAACTCTCGGGCTGATTCCAAGGATTCTGGCAAATCTGGTAGCAAGGTTTTCTCTACCATGGATAAGCCTCGCTCTCAATTCAAGAAAGATGATACAAAAAAGCCTGACAAAGCTGTGGTGGATGATAAATAGGCTGCTCTTTTGGCACACAAGAAGGCCAATGGGTTATGTTATACCTGTGGAGAAAAGTGGACAGGCAGAGGTCACAAATGCCCTGAGCAAGTCTCTATTCACATGCTCCAGGAATTGGTGGATTTATTTCAGGTTGCTCCTCATTGTGATTTAGACTCTGATGATGAGCCCTCTTCTGAAGAAATTGTTCTGGCTGTCCAAGACCCTCCCTCTGTCCCTCTCAGAAAACGGAGAGCTATGCGTTTTCAAGGCATGGCTGGTAAGCAAGATATTCTCATTCTGTTGGACTCTGGGAGTGTGGGTACCTTTATCACACCAGACTTGGCAGCTTCTCTACCAACACTTGTTCAGCCGTGTGACCAAATGCAATACTCTACTGCTGATGGCAGTCCTATGGTGTCTGATACTTGGCTACCTGATTTCAAATGGTCTATCCAGGGGCACTCTTTTGCTGATCCTGCCAGAGTGTTGCCACTTAAAAGTTTTGATATGATTCTTGGCAGTGATTGGTTAGAGGACCATAGTCCTACATGGATTCATTGAAAGAAACGCAAAATGTGGTTTCCACTGAATGGCAGACGTGTTTTGCTTCGTGGCCTCTAAGATGACATCACTAGTTGCAAGGCTATCAGCTCTGGCAAATTAAAGGGATTGTTGCGACGTAAAGCAGTGACTCACTGTGTTGAATTGAGAAAAGTTTTCCCATCTTCAGACTACCATTCAGTACAAGCTCTCTCTTCTGAGGATCTTTCAGAGTCCCACCAGTCTGAAGTGCCTGAGGCTGTCCACAACTTAATTCAGCAGTTTGCTTCCCTTTTCAAGGAACCATCAGAGCTTCCTCCTCCCAGACAAGATGATCACCATATTCCTTTGGTCCCATGTGCTCAGCCAGTAAATGTTCGGCCCTATAGATACTCTCCACAACAAAAGACTGAAATTGAGAACCGAATCACAGAGATGCTGCAGAAAGGGGTGATTCAGCACAGCTCATGCCCTTTTGCATCCCCAGTTTTGCTAGTCAAGAAGAAAGACAGTACATGGAGATTTTGTGTTGATTATAGGCACCTCAATGCCATTACTATCAAAAACAAACACCCCCTGCCTATTGTAGATGAGCTCTTGGATGAGTTGGCTGGTGCCCAATGGTTCACTAAATTGGATTTTCGATCTGGATATCATCAAGTCAGAGTTGCTGCGGGTGATGAGTTTAAAACTGCATTCAGAACTCATAGTGGTTTATATGAGTTCAAAGTAATGCCATTTGGGCTAACAAATGCCCCAACCTCTTTCCAAAGTATTATGAACAAGATTTTTCATCCTCTTCTCAGGCAATGTGTCCTTGTGTTCATGGATGACATTTTGATCTATAGTTCTTCGCTTGAGGAACATATCCTTCATCTGCAGCAAGTCTTTCAAATAATCCAAGAGCATCAATTCGTCATCAAGAAGTCTAAATGTGTTTTTGCCCAGCAGCAACTTGAATATTTAGGCCACATTGTCTCCTCTCAAGGTGTAGCCACAGAACCCTCAAAAATAGTAGCTGTTTCCAATTGGCCAGTTCCTACTAATCTCAAACATCTTAGAGGGTTTCTTGGCCTCACAGAATATTATAGGAGATTCATTCAGCATTATGGTATCTTATGCCGACCCTTGACACAGCTGTTAAAGAAGGGTGTTCAATTTCAGTGGACTTCACAAGCCCAAGAGGCTTTCCAACTATTGCTGCTTTGGTTCAAGCACCTGTCTTGGCACTTCCAGATTTTACTAAACAGTTTATCATCAAAACTGATGCAAGTGATGATGGTTTTGGAGCTGTCTTAATGCAAGAGAAACATCCCATTTCATACCTGAGCAAGTCAGTTGGTCCAAAGAATAGAGCTCTCTCTACCTATGAAAAAGAGTGTATGGTTGTGATCTTGGCTGTGGACAAGTGGCGCCCATATTTATACCATCAGGAATTCATCATTCGGACTGACCACCGCAGTCTATTATTTCTGATGGATCAGAGGGTCACCACTAAAATGCAGCAGAAAGCACTGTTGAAACTGATGGATTTGAAGTTTATCATTCAGTACAAAAAGGGGGTTTCAAATTCTGCTGCTGATGCTCTTTCTCGAGTTCCTCATTGTGAAGTATCATCTCTGAATTCACTGTCCACTTGCACACCTGCATGGTTAGAGAAACTACAGGAAGGGTATTCTGATGATCCGGAGACACAGCAACTACTGGCTGAATTGTCCATCTCTCCAGATAATGGAAAGGGATACAACTTACAGAATGGCATAATCAGGTTCCATGGAAGAATTTGGGTAGGCAATAATGCATTGGCTCAAAATCACATTATGCAGGCTCTACATTCCAGTGCCATTGGGGGCCACTCTGGCTTCCAAGCTACCTATCATAGGATCAAAACTTTATTTGCCTGGCCTAAACTAAAAGCCTCAGTCACTTCATTTGTGCAGTCTTGTGAAATATGTCAGCAGGCCAAGATTGATCATGTTAAACCTCCTGGACTCCTACAACCATTGCCTATTCCTGAAAGAGCTTGGTTAGTGGTATGCATGGATTTTATTGAGGGTCTTCCTAAGTCACATGGGCATGATTCCATTTTGGTGGTCATTGACAAATTTACCAAGTATGCACATTTCTTACCACTATCTCATCCTTTTACTGCGTTGTCAGTGGCTCAATTATATTTCAACAATGTGTACAAACTCCATGGGCTGCCACAAGCCATCATCTCTGACCGTGACAGAATTTTCACTAGTGCTCTTTGGAAAGAATTGTTCAAACTCTCTGGCACTGATCTTCTCATGAGTTCTTCTTATCACCCCCAAACGGTCGGGCAAACTGAGCGTTTGAATCAGTGCTTGGAGGCATTTCTTCGCTGTACTGTCCACTCTTGTCCCAACCAGTGGTCTAAATGGATTTCATTGGCTGAATATTGGTATAATACCTCTTATCACAGTGCTTTGGGTCTCACTCCATTTGAAGCTCTTTATGGCCACCCACCTCGTCATTTTGGCATCACAGATCCTCAGGAGGTGCTTGTTCCAGATCTGGCTGAATGGTTGAAAGACAGACAGCTTCTTACTCGCCTGATCAACCAACAACTCTCTCGTGCCCAGTAACGTATGAAAAAGCACGCTGATACTCATCGGTCTGAAAAGGAATTCATGGTGGGGGATTCTGTGTTCTTGAAGTTACAACCTCACATCCAATCATCCGTGGCTACCCGTAGTAATCAGAAGTTGAGTTTCCGTTACTTTGGTCCATTCACCATCCTGCAACGCATTAGAGCTGTGGCCTATAAGTTGGACCTTCCATCCACCTCCCAGATACATCCAGTTGTGCACGTTTCGTTACTCAAGAAATATGTTCCACCTCAATTGGTTGAAGCTTCAGATCTTTCTACTGTCTGTACAAACCCTACAGCTGATTGTGTTACCATTTTGGTTCTCGACAATCAGCTGGTCCCTCACGGTAATTCTGTGGCTTTTGGTTCAATGGAACTCGGTTTCTCACATGCAGACATGGGAAGATGAGTTCGACATTCGCCGTCGCTATCCTCAAGCACCAGCTTGGGGTCAAGCTGCTTCTGAAGGGGGGAAGACTGTCATGACCAAGAAGGTACACAAGAGTGCTCCGTTTGGCTCAGCGACAGGCGCGCAGACAGGCGAACGAGTGAGGCCGACACTAGCTTAGTTATCGGCCCAGCAGAGGCCCATTTCAGTAGCTTGAGCTTGAGTCTGGTATAAAGGCAGCGATTTCATTCTGTAACGGGGAGGAGAAACACAACTCGCATTTGACTTGAATGAACACAATGTTCATCGTCTTCCCCACGGTTCCTTCCGTGTTACTCTGCTTCCTACCCCAAATTCTCTGCTATCTCTCCCCAAATCTGTTCTACACATATCTAGATCGTAACACCTTGATCTTCTGACACTGGAACGATACTCATCGCTGTGCATCCTGTTCACCCATCTGGTGTCCTCTGGTGTGAGTGTGACTGGCGTGGTCTCTTCCTCTTGGGCCTTACGCACGATTGTTCTGTAGTCAGAAGAACTAGGGGGCTGTTTGGTTTGGCGCCTACGGCGCCACACCGCGCCACACATCGTGCGCCGCAGGTGTGGCGGCCGAATCGGCCGCCGCAGGTTAGGCGCGGTGTGGCGCCGTAGGCGCCAAACCAAACACGCCCTAGATGCCATGTCCAGATAAGGCAAACAACGGGGAAACAAGATCGAGTAGATGCCAATGCCATGTCATGTCCTGCGCACGCAGCAGCATGCCAGGATCCCGGAGTCTCCGACAGAGTAGGTTGTGACCTGACGCATCCGCTCTCCTCCGGTTTCGGTTGCGAGCTCCGCGGCCAAGTTGCCATCTCCGCCCCTGGGTCGGAAAGGGGCAGAGAAGCTTTCTCTCCTCGACGTGATGCCGACGCGCCACTCGCTGCCGTCACGGTCGGCTTTGCGGCGGACCGGCGGTCGCGTGCAAGCAAGCGGCTCGCGACGATCACGGCGGATTGGAACGGGCAGACGGATGGATGGGTGATGATGGCTTCGCCTTGCGGCTCTTGGGGTCCAAGAATCCTCGGCTATAAACCGTCGCTCTCCGCGATGCGCGTTGGTCGCCCGCCACTCTTCCGGCGAAAAAGGGGCGATACCCCCTTCTTCTTCTCGCGGCGGAAGCATCACTCTCGCAGTCTCACTCCCGTGTAGCGAGTGGACTTCATCTCCCTGTTGCTTGGGAAGAGGCGAGGGCGGGAGGCAGGGTCGTCTTCTTCAATCCTTACTTCCTCCGATCTTTGTTACCCTATCGTGAACTGCTTTCCCGCAATTCTCGGTTGAATCGCCGATTTTTTTTCTGCTTAATCTTTATCCTCCTCGCCCTTCTCAAGTGGGTGTCGGTCAACTGAGGACCGGGTAACGAGTGGGTCTTGGCAAGAAAGGGGGTGATGGCGCGAGGGCCGGGCGTGCCGGTGGCGGCGGTGGTGATCTTAACCGCCGCCGCCTGGCTCGGCGCGGAGGGGAAGACCTGCACGAATGCGTTCCCGGGGCTGACGTCGCACACAGAGCGCGCGGCGGCGCAGCTGCGGCCGGAGCCGGCGTCCAATCACCACGGCCACGAGCATGGCCAGGAGCAGCACCTCACCCACACCGACGAGTCCACCTGGATGTCGCTCATGCCGCGGCGGGCGCTGCGGCGCGAGGAGGCGCTCGACTGGCTCATGCTCTACCGCAAGCTCCGGGGCGCCACCACCGGCGCGCCGTTGCCCGGCGCGGCCGGCGCATTCCTCTCCGAGGCGTCGCTGCACGACGTGCGGCTTGAGCCGGGCAGCCTATACTGGCAAGCCCAGCAGACCAACCTGGAGTATCTGCTCCTCCTGGACGTCGACCGCCTCGTCTGGAGCTTCCGCAAACAGGTCGGACTGACGGCGCCGGGAACGCCCTATGGCGGGTGGGAGGGCCCTGACGTCCAGCTCCGGGGACACTTTGTTGGTGCGCCACTGCATCTCAGTTTGATTTCGATTTTGCAGAGTTTACCTAGAACAATTGTGCAGCTAGACTGAATTTCAGTGCCTTGATGTTCTTCTTTTCAGGGCATTACCTGAGTGCTACTGCAAAGATGTGGGCTAGCACTCACAATGATACTCTTAAAGTAAAAATGTCGTCTGTCGTTGACGCTCTCTACTATTGCCAGAAGAAGATGGGCACAGGGTACCTGTCGGCCTTCCCGTCCGAATTCTTTGATTGGGTTGAAGCCATCAGGCCTGTCTGGGCTCCTTACTACACAATCCACAAGGTGCAAGGGGGTTTCAGTTTATACTTGATTAATACGTGAATGAACATTACCGAGTTGAGTGGGTGTAATTTTTTGTTTGCAGATTATGCAAGGCCTTCTTGATCAATACACAGTGGCTGGGAATTCCAAGGCTCTTGACATGGTGGTAAAGATGGCTAATTATTTCAGTGACCGGGTGATGAATGTCATACAGAAATACAGCATTGAGAGGCATTGGGAATCTCTCAATGAGGAGACTGGTGGGATGAATGATGTGCTCTATCAGCTCTACACGATAACGGTGAATTGCCATTTGTTGCAAGTGTAGCATCGATTAATACAGTTACGTCTGCAGGCTAGCTGATATGCTTCCTTTCTCTTAATTGAGCAGAATGATCTGAAGCATCTGACACTGGCTCATCTCTTCGATAAGCCGTGCTTTCTTGGGCTGCTTGCAGTTCAGGTCTGCAGAACACTGATCTGGTTTCCTAGTTGTGAATCTTCAGCTATTTAGTGATAGCTAGGATTGTGATTAGATAACAATAAATGACTAAAATAGAAATTAACCTGTTTCAGTTTTAAGTATGTTAGTGATTACTACTTCAGTTTAATTTGTTTATCATACGGCAGTCACTACATATCTATATATCATACAGACCTAAATTATGCCATTATTGAACTGGTATTACCATGTACAGGGTATACTTTCATTGAAACTGAACTTGGGTTCCTACTAGATCAATCAATGGACTAGAATTACTGTTCCTCTCGAGGGATTTTGTTTCAGTGATAGCCTTGTGTGTGTATGTGTTTCATTTCAGGCCGACAGTATTTCAGGCTTCCATTCCAATACCCACATTCCAGTTGTCATTGGTGCGCAGATGAGGTATGAAGTTACAGGAGATCCTCTTTACAAGGTAAAATTCATTGCAAATTTTATTACTAGAGAGCTGAATATTCCGTTCATAAAAAGTGAGGTATCTGTTATGGGATGCAGACATAAGTGCATGCTGTTATTAGTTTAGATTATGATAGCGATTACTATTCAAAAGGGGAAACAAGTGGACTATTTGACTCCCAAATTCCCATATAAGTATGTTTGTCAGGTTATGAGAACATCAAGATATGTATGACACTAGCTGTTATTAGTGAAATTCTGAGCTGGTCAAGCTAGAATGTTGTTCAAATTTTGGAAATATGCTAGACATTGTACACATTCAGCATAGCTGTTTAGATTTATATATATGCTTCTTTCTTTTATGTCCATTTTAGCCTTTTTGTCTATGAGTGTATGTTTCTGAAGTAGTACCGGCTTCTGTTCTTCTGTTTCTCATTTGTTCTCTGCCATTTGAGTGAAGCTGACCATAAGCCTCATTTTTGAAACAGCAAATAGCGACATTCTTTATGGATACAATAAATTCTTCTCATAGCTATGCAACTGGTGGCACATCTGCCGGAGAATTCTGGTAATATAGCTTGTATGATGCCTGATTAATGACCTCCATAGAATATCAACAGTTATATTTGGCAAGGAGCTTATTCTCTTAATTGATTTTCAGGACCTACCCAAAACATTTAGCTGAGACTCTGAGTACTGAGAATGAGGAATCCTGCACCACATACAACATGCTTAAGGTTGTTAAATTATCAAACCACCCTAAACATTTATTTCTTTTTAAGAAATGTGTCATATTAAAACCATGTGCAGATTTCTCGCAATCTATTCAGATGGACAAAGGAAATAGCATATGCAGATTATTATGAAAGAGCACTGATAAATGGTGTTTTAAGCATTCAAAGGGGGACAGATCCTGGTGTGATGATTTACATGCTACCCCAGGCCCCAGGACACTCAAAAGCTGTGAGTTATCATGGTTGGGGAACAAAGTATGATTCTTTTTGGTGTTGCTATGGGACAGGTAATATAAAAACCGCCGGCATCTCTATTTTCTGCCTTGGTGTGAATACTTTGCAGCAGTAATTACTAATTATTATGCTTTATTTCAGTCAACTGTGTTCTATCTCTTATTTTGATTCCATAAGCTAAAGGCAGTGTCTAGCCCCTTCATTTATACCTTTTTGCTTTATATATCAAACTGTGAAAGTTAGTGTTGCAATTATTCTCGAGCAGATTGTTTATTTTGAAATGTTATGATTTCCATCTGCAGGTATAGAATCCTTTTCAAAACTTGGTGATTCTATTTACTTTGAGGAGAAAGGAGATACACCTGCACTAAACATCATTCAGTACATACCAAGCACTTTCAACTGGAAAGCAGCTGGGCTTACTGTTACTCAGCAAGTCAAAACCCTCAGCTCTTCTGACTTGTATCTTCAAGTTTCACTATCCATTTCTGCAACGGTATTTATTTTTCAATTGTTTATACGTGAAATTCAGATAAAAGCATCTGCAGTCAGCTCATTTGTTTTCTGTTTGTTCAGACGACAAGTCAGTCGGCCAAACTGAATTTTAGAATTCCATCATGGACATCTGCTGATGGTGCAGGAGCAACTTTAAATGACAAAGATTTGGGGTCGTTATCTCCAGGTAAAGTCATTCCATTGTGTTTAATATTCAAATTATCATTGATCTTCTAAGGCCACTTCATTACCTGATCTTATTCTCTGAGCAGGATCTTTCCTCTCAATTACCAAACAGTGGAACTCAGAGGATCACCTATCACTACGCTTTCCCATCAGGTTAAGAACTGAAGCAATTAAAGGTAATTTCATGATAGTTCAGCAGTTACCTAATCTAGACTAACTTTAAGCTCACACGCTTATTCATAGCAAAATATATGTATCAAGATTTGCCGAAACGCCCTGTAATTTGGAATGGAGGGAGTATCACAATGATAACCAGTGGTGGTGCTAAAATACATAGGACCCTAGTAGAAATAATGGATTTTGCTACCATGTGTGCTACTTCTGATATTTTTGTATAGCTAGAATCTTGATCCAAATAGATTTTAGAGGAACTTGATCCAAATATTAATTGCTAACTTTCTGTTCAGATGACCGGCCGGAGTATGCGTCCCTTCAAGCAATCCTATTTGGGCCATTTGTTCTTGCTGGCCTATCCACCGGTGACTGGGATGCAAAAGCTGGCGATAGCAGTACAATTTCAGATTGGATCACCGTTGTCCCTTCAGTGTACAACTCACAGCTGGTAACCTTCACACAAGTATCCAATGGGAAAACATTTGTCCTCTCAAGCGCAAATGGCTCCCTAACAATGCAAGAGCGACCTGAAGTTGACGGCACCGACACCGCCATCCATGCAACATTCAGGGCACACCCTCAGGACTCGACAAAGCTTCATGACATGTACAGCACAACCATGAAGGGAGCTTCCATGCTGATCGAACCATTTGACTTGCCAGGAACTGTGATCACCAACAACCTCACCCTATCTGCTCAGAAGGGCTCAGATTCCCTCTTCAACATAGTACCCGGGCTTGATGGAAATCCTAACTCAGTTTCCCTAGAGCTCGGGAACAAACCAGGGTGCTTCTTGGTGACAGGCGTGGATTACCCTGCAGGGACGAAGATTCAGGTCAGCTGCAAGAGTTCTCTTCAGAGCATTGGTGGGATACTCGAGCAGTCGGCAAGCTTTGTACAGACTGCCCCACTGAGGCAGTACCATCGTATCAGTTTTATCGCAAAGGGACTGAAGAGGAATTTCATCCTGGAACCCCTGTACAGCTTGAGGGATGAATTCTACACGGTTTACTTCAACATTGGAGCCTGAGTCCCCAAAATTACACTTGGGGTTAGAAATTATACGGAATAATGCACAGCCTCTTTCTTCTAGTACAATGTAGTTTAGAACAGGCAATTAAAGAGGAAACAAGCTGTTTCCTGGGTATCCCTCTCATATACATTCACTTACTGCAATACCGAGACCAGTTCTTGAGTGAGAAAGTTATTTGAGATTATGTGCATTTTTCACAGGTGAAGAAACCATCGATGAGTTTGTTAACCTTATGTATCTCGGTAACTGAAGGTGCTGCTAAATGTTTCGTCCTGAAGTGCTCTGCTGTTTACCCTGAAACCGGGTTGCTATCTAACTTCTGGCTGGGTAAAGAAAAAAAAAGGTGCCATTGGGTGTCTGATTTGCAACTAGATAATCCCCATGGCTAAGGCTGCTGAGCTCTGCAACTGTTTTCTCCAGGTTGCATACTCTACACTATAATGGCAGTTTTATAGTAAACTGATCAGAGCAGGTAACAACAGCTAGTGCCATAAAATACATCCCCAGCTGCTGTGAGAGTAGGACGACAAAGCTGAGATCCTATCCATTCTCCCATAAACAACCAAGGAATCTCAAGGCGATCAGGCTTCTCTATCATTCCTTGCATTCTTTAATCCAGGGCAGCTCCACACCCGGCAGAAGAGTTGCTCAATGTTCCCATCATGTCTAAAGAGACACACCCACAAATTGAGGAGCAAAAATATTCGTCCCCTGCGGAAGAATATATTTTTTCGTACAAATTACTATCTTCTTTGCAAGTGACAAACCATACGAAAACAAGTTTGTGTAGACTTGTTCCAATTCTTTGCAGGTAACAATCATACAAAACAATGTTTCAAAAAAAAACAATCATACAAAACAAATTAGGTTTCGTTCCAATCACATGTAAAAAGGAAAGCCGCATGTTCCCACCTGTACTGCTGTACAGACTAGAAAGAGATGGAAGAATATGAATTGAGAAATGTTCCCTTGCAAGCAAGACGCTTTGTGTAATGATTTTTCAAAAAAAAATGATGAATTAAAGCATTCACCAAGTAATTGTATCTGTGAAAACTGTGTCTTAATACAGAATCAGCATACCCAACAACCTAGTTGGATCCTGATACAAATCACAGCTCCCCAACAAACATGATTTTGAGATCCTGTGTTCATCCACAAGACAAAGAGTCCCCTCATTGCATCCTTTAAACAGCTTAAGAAATGGAAATAGGTTGCTTCCTCTTCAGAGCAGGAAGCATACCAAAACTTCATGTGTACTTTCTTTCAGATGGTTAGATCTACAATACCAAATACTTGAACATGACAGAGCACTGCCTGAGAACCATCAGGACCCCCTCTTGATCTTTAGTCCTCTGAATGGAATCACAAGCACACATGAGATCGCAAAACAGGTTGGTTGAATAAGAAACAGGTAGAGGCATAAATGAAATATCACAAAAACCAACAGAACAAAAAAATAGACTTAAGAGGAAATATTGCAGACCATTGCTGATTACTATTACTGATTGGAATGTAACACGCATGAGACAGTAGTACATTACAGAGCTACCTAAATGGAAATGCCACAATACCGACTGAAACCACCATGAATAACTGAATAAGCTTACACAACATAGCCAACACGCAAACCATTTTGGACTCGACTGAGGATGACTTCTTGCAGCTGCCAGGATGCGTGAGCATCATAGTGTTGAACGACTCAGGGATGTGGCAGCAAACAAGAATGGGATGTTCAATGATAAAGCAGCAAAGATGCATGATTGAATCTTGCAGATCGCAACCCATTTCGTTCCCCATTGCCCCCTTCAGATCTTTTCAAGCTTCTCCGCCTTCACCACAGGATTGGCCTTGGCAATCGCATCCCTAGCTGCAGTCTGGTAGTCAAACTGGCAGTCATGTTTGTCGGAGTAGCGGTGCAACGCACAGTACATGTTACCGCATCGGCAGTTGAATCCCGTCAGACCAACCCGCTTCCTACAGGTTGCGCACCGGTTCGGACCTTCCTTGGCCTTGGGGATAATGGCAGCAGCCTCGCTGGTTTCAGCTACAAATGGAGGCTGCACAACAATAGTCTTCTCCTCAACTTGAGCAACCGCCACCTCTGCGGTTGCAGCTATGATAGGGCCTTTCCCACCATCACCGCCATTGACAATGCTATCAATGGAGGAGGCAGCCAGCTGGGAATGCTCCTGCTTCATTATCATCTCCTTGTGGCACTTGGAGCACATGTTCATGGTGGCCGCACTGCCAAAGAAGCCACAGTTGTTGATGCATAGTATTGGGCCCTCCGGTTGCTGGCAGCCCGTCTCCTTGTGTTCCATGACTACTATAAGCTGCATTTAAACAATCAATGTAAATGACCACAAGGTTTGTAACTTCAGAAAACATCAGTCATGCAGGGATTGCACTCGATGAAACAAGATCCTAATTTGCAGGGATTGCATCGCAGAAGTCACTATCTCAAAGTATCCTGCGCAATACAAATCAACCCAACATTCCTAAACAAATCAGGGTATATCAATTCAAATCTTTGGAAAAAGTAAAAAAAAATCCATGAGGATGTAAATCGAGAACAACATGCACCAAATCTACAAAGTAATTTAACTAATCCACATCTAAAACAACTAAATACACGCGATTTCCACGGAACAAAATACTTAAATCACTAGTAACATTTAACAGCCCCACGAACTTTAAGAAATCAGACCAAAAAAATACAGGTAAGGCTAATCATTTCGCCAGGAGATACAGCCTTAAATACAAATTTAAAAAAAAATAACAAGAAAAAAAGAACGCGTTTCCATTCCCCCCCCCCACCCCAAAGGACTTCCACCTGAACAGAAGAAACCACCAACCTTAGACCAAATCAACCCCCGAACCCTGGAAGCGCCCGTCCCCTTGGCGATTCCACGGCCCGTGGAATCCCCCGCACC
Source organism: Panicum virgatum (assembly GCF_016808335.1). Lineage (NCBI taxonomy): Eukaryota > Viridiplantae > Streptophyta > Magnoliopsida > Poales > Poaceae > Panicum > Panicum virgatum. The sequence continues at coordinate 7,851,486 of NC_053145.1, forward strand.
AACGAATCAACACCCAAAAAACATCACAAGTCAACCGCTCAGATCGATCAAGGGACGTCGAATCAGGCCCCGAATGACACAGATCAAGCCTTCCCAAACAAATCGCACATGAAAAAAGAAAGGTAAAGCACGAGATGGGGGAGCAGAGCAAACCCAAACCCTGCGCGAGGCGGACGCGGAGGCGGAGGAGGCGGGCGGGGATTGGAATCGCAAGGAGGAGCCTCGAAATGGGGGCGTCGTCGGGCCAGGGAAAGGTGGGGGAGCCACTGAGCCAGATAAAAAGGGCGGATCCGAGGGGAAGTTACCTCCGTGACCCTGGCATTTCGTATTATTTGCGGTTGGTGGCGTGGAGTGGCCTGGGCGAGGTGGGGTAGGCGCCGTCCGATCGCGGGGGCGTGAGCCGACGGACGGATGGGACGGGTGAGTCTGTGGATTTTTTAGCGAGGTCCCTGCTGGTCGCTGGTTTATTTGGAAGGGGTCCCTTTTCTTTCTTGATGGGGAAGAAGGAGCGGCGTGGCAGTCCTTTTTCTTCTACTTAGCCGTTAATGCTGGAGCAATCGATTTCAATCTTATCGTGAGGCAAGATTTGGCATCGATTGAATTTTGAATGACCGTGTGTGTACGACTCGGATGAGTTCCACAAGCGCCTACCGTATAATAATATAATGACGTACCGTTTTTATACGCAATATCAATTTTAAGATGCAACATTACATGTGTCGGTTTGATGTATATTATGTTAGAATTAGCTATCGGCACATCACAATTATGGTAGCTTTTTGAAAGCATGATTGCAACAAGTGCACTAACTATTTTAGAACGTTTACATAGTTCGGTGTCACAGCATATTCTATTACGCAGTTATCAAGACTAAAATGAAGCTAGGAAAGTGTAATGGCAACGAAACTCATCTCTATCTCATGAAACTCCATCTTCTCTCCTTATAAATGATCCTGCCATATTAGTAAATTTGCTGATGCGGCATAAATTTAATATCCATGATACTTTTATGAAACTTCCACCGAAACTAACCTAATTCTCACTAACATTTCTAGTTGATTGGTCCTTTGAGCTCTTATGATTATAAAAAAAATACATTATCATGCACATAAAAACTCAAAATGAATATTGTTGTGTAGCATCGCTACACAACAACCGTAAATTTTGGTCGTTCTCTCAAGAGAACATCAAAGTAAAAAAGAAAAAACTTCTAAAAAAACTGCTATTTGGTAATCTCTAGTCCTTATAATGTGTCGGTTATCTTAAAATTATATAGTCCCGATTATGGGCTATAAGAGCATGCCGCCTCTTGCCACCTTGGAGTGGTCTTGGAATTTAAATATTGAGCAATTTATCAAGACCAAAAGGGTACCTATGCAAAAGGCGGAGAGATAATACGTGGACACGTATTGCCTTATGAAAAAGAGAGAGGAAAGAGAAGCTGATGGTGATGGTAGGCAGCCGGTTGCCCGGTTGCGGCACGGTTCGGTTCCGCTGACGCTTCTCTGGCACTGCCAGGCCCACACACAGGCCACGATTTTTTGCCCTTTCGAAACGAAGTTTAATGTTAGGCGCGTTTGGTTGCGCGTTGTAAAATTTTTGAAAATATATCTTTTAATATTTGAAGTAATAAACATAGACTAATTACAAAAATAATTACAGAACTCGTATGTAGCATTACTGTAGCAATTTAGCATCTAATTACAGCCTAATTAGGTTCATTAGATTCGTCTTGCCATTTACAGACAGCAGTCGCAATGCATTTTTTATTTCATCTAGATTTAAGTCTCCATGCAGGTGCCGGAAAAAAAAATTGGAACTTTAGTTTTTGCAACCAAACACGGGCTTAGTCGTTGGCGGCAATCTCAGGCCCCGTTTGGCAGGGCTCCGGCTCTTCCAAAAACAGCTCCGGCTCCTCAGATGGAGCGGCTTCTCTGGTGGAGTTGGAGCCGTTTTAGAAAATATTTGGCAAAACAGCTTCACTTGTTAGATTGATGTGTAAGCCGCGTGAAGCCACGATTTCATGGCTTCACCTTGCCTGTGTAAGCCGCCGATGGCTTCAGAACCGGCTTCACACGTGAAGCCGGTTACAAAACAAACGTTTGGGAGGGCTTCACCTGAAGCCGCTCGTGAAGCCGCCGGTGAAGCCCTCCCAAACGGGGCCTCAGAGAGCATAGAAAAATGGTACACGTGTGGTTGCTAGTGTAGAACATGAGTATGATCTGGATTGGACAACAGATGCTGGAGCTACAGTATGGTTTGCAATGCATAGATCTTTAGGGTAAGAATATCTCTTCTCTCTATATTTAGAGTAGGTTCGATAACTTTGAGTTAGAGCATCTTCAAGAGACTTTAATCTACTCTCTAAATTATTGTTTAGAGAGCCATTTGAGTTAAAATAATTTTCTCTATTCTTGTAGTTTACAACATCTTTTCTATATCTTGTATGTAGTCTAGAGAGTCATTTGAGCAAAAATAATTTTCTCTATCCTTGTAGTTTACAACAGTGTTTCTATATCTTGTATGTAGTCTGAAGAGTCATTTTCGCTCTCCATGTTTAGATAGCGAGAAATCCGGAATATATGATGTATATATTTAGCTGTTCAATTGAAGAGGCTATTGGAGGACATTTTCTCATCAAAAACTCTATTCCTGTAAACTAGAAAAGATATAAAAAGTCTTTTGAAGATGTCCTCATTAAATTGTTTCTAGGTTATGATCGGTTTCATCTAACTCTAATTTTATTTTTATTCCTTGCTATATTTGACACCTGTGTAGAGCTCATGAATTTTTCATGCTAAACATAGAAATTTTTTCTTAAGCAATATTGCTCAATTCAATCCAACGACTCTTCATTTCTAATTTCCCATCAGCATCTTCCCGGTTCTCGCTACGATGCACGGCCGCATGGTGACGAGCCGACGACGGCACCGTGGCAACCGGCAAGTTCTTCGCCCCTACATCGGCCAATCCCAAGACCAACGTGTGATTTGAAGTTAGGTTTACCCCAAAGCCTCAATCACTTAGAATATTTTACTTGACTTAGAAAATTAATTAGGAGTTTGATTTTAAAATTTAAATTTACCAAAATAATTTATAATTTAGAACAAAAGAAGTGTGAAGACTCCGCATTGTAGCACACTCCCGCACGGGCCGTGGCAAAGCTCGTGCGCCATCCAAGCTCGCGCCGGCATGGCCCGTGGCGGCGGATCTTGCGGTGGAGGATATCAGGGCAGCGAATCGAGGAGCAGGCGACAGAGGAGGAGCTCATAGTGGAGGCGAAGGAGGAGCTCGTGGTGGATGCGGAGGAGGTAGGAGCTCGCGACGAAGAAGGGGAAAACAAAAGAACGAAGCAGTATGCTTCATAAATGATGGTAGTGGGTAATTTTTGGGAAATTGATGATCTCATAGTTAAGAAAAGCACCTCCTTTGCTGCCGTGAGAAATGAACCGAATGAAAACTGCTTTTCTTGAAAGCACTCAAGTCATGATACCTGGAAATCAACTTGGTAGTGGTCTGGGCTGAGCCCGGTTTTAGTGGGCTGGTTTTTCTATTTGGGTTCAATTGGTTTGGTGTCTAGTGGATCCACACATTTACTGGGCTGGTTTGGTTCGGTTTCTCTTTTAACCAATTCAATTCGGTGCGTTTCGGTCTGAAACCTAATCCTCTAATCGTTGCTCCCGTCGCTGCGGGCTGCGGCTAGAGGGCTCGTGCACTGCCGGGGCCGCCCCTCCCATCACTACAGCCAGAGTGCTCGTGCGCCCGCTGGGGCCGCCCTTCCCGTCGCTGCGGTCGGAGAGCTCGTGCTTGCGCCCATCTTGCTGGTGCCGCTGCTCCCCCGACGCCGTGGCCGCCGCTGCTGCTAGGGGGCTTTTGCACCCGCATCTCCGGAAGCAAAGCAAAATCCCCACCAGGCCGCCCCCTCCCCACCAAATTGCTTGCTGCTGGGGAAAATTCGCCCTTCAATAGGAGGGATCTGGCCATGGAGTCCCTGTTCAGGAGGACGACGGCGACTGGCGGCGGCTTCGACGCGCTCAAGCGTCTGGGCCACATCTCCCCTGCCGTGCAGTCCCACCTCAAGCACGCAGGTCCCTTGCCTCGCCGCCTTCTCTTCCTCTGTTTCGATGCCATCTCACTCGCCGCCGCCATATTGATTGCTTGCTTGCCTCACCTAGACCTCCGCGCTGGCCTTCTCCGCGCTCGGCGCCTACCTCCACATCGCCCTCAATGTCGGCGGCACCCTCACCACTGTCGGCTGCCTGGCCGCCATCGCCTTCCTCATCTCCCTCCCCGCATCCCAGCACCAGGAGAGGAACCGCTTCGCCTGGCTCATGTCCGCCGCGCTCCTACAAGGGGCCTCCGTCGGCCCGCTCCTCGATCTAGTCCTTCACTTGGACCCGAGGATCCTAGTCACGACCTTCGTCGGGACAGCGATTGCTTTCGGATGCTTTCTCGGCTGCTGCCATCATCTCCAAGCGCAGGGAGTACTAGTACCTGGGCGGCTTGGTCTCCGCTGCCCTCTCCATTCTTTTCTGGCTACTCAGCTGTCAGACTACACAGCGTGAGATGGTGGGTTGAAACTGTTTGTTGGGAGGTGGGCTGGTCCAATTTGGTTAATATGGTGTATGCAGTTTGGTTTAATTTAGTTTTGGAAGATAGTGGGTGGGGTGGTTTGGGGTGCTATAATAATATTATTGAAATGGTCCGGTCCAGTAATGGTTTGGGATGCCAAACCACTAGTAGGTTGACCCGGAAGTCATACCCCTGAAAATCCAACCAAACACCCGCTATCAAATTTCTGGCTTCGCCGTCCTGCCCCACCTCCGTCCCCAGCCTTCCGCGCTGGCCGCTTCTTGCCACATGATCCCGGCCACCTCCGCGCCCGACGCCTTCGGACGGCCGCCTCCACACGTGTGGCGGGCTCCCGGCAACCTCCGCGCAGGCTGGCCGCCCGCCACCTTCAGCCAACGCCAGTATAAAGGGTGGAAAAAATCGACTCCGACACGGAGTTGAAGGGCCTGATTGGATCCCCGCATAGGGGTCATCCAAGCTCGCCGGATGCAACTTTCATCTGATTACTTATCTGCACTACGTTTCGGGCCTGGCCCTGACGATGCAAACTGCACCACCGGGCCTAGCTCCACAGATACAACAAAATCGACCGTTTCTGACGGGCCAGGCTCGCGAGATGCAAAACGAGGGGCAAACGTGCAGAGAGAAAAAGCAAGTACGAGCTAGGCAACCAAAGGCAGTTTCTTACTAACCTGTCCGTTCAGATGCAAACCAAACAAAAGGCTGTTGCATGTAGCAGGCCTGGCCGACGTGAGCATGTATGAGTGAGTGGTGCGAGCCTGGCTGTGTTCATCCGAGAACCAATCAGGCCCGAAGCTACCAGATTCCCTCCCAGCGCGCGACACCCAAAAGGGCGGGAAAATTTTCCGCGCACCCGCGCTGCCTTCCCCTGTATAAAGGCCCCCCCAATCGCCTCCACCATTCCTTCCGGTTCCCCATTCCCCCATTCCTCACCAGTCACCCCCGCAGCCACCGATCCACCACCGCCTCCAGTCAAATGGGCCGCAAGGGCAGGAAGGCTAGGGTTTCGCGCGACGCCGACGCCGATGGCAGCGAGGAGGAGTGGGCCGCCGCTCCGGCCGCCACCGGGAGCAAGAGCCTCTACGAGGTAAGGCGCCCTCCGAACCCTAGCTGGGATCTCGGCCAACCGCAGGGCGGGAGGTTGCGTGCTGGGTTGGGTTTGGTTGCGGTGTTGGTGCGGCGCTCGAATCCTGTGACTGTGAGGGAGGTTTAGGGTTCGAGGGCGAGCGAGGGCCCTCCATATGCCTGTTCGGTCAGCTGGATTTAGATTAGTCTTCTTGTAGTGCTATGTCTGGTTATAATTATCCTTGAATTGGCGAATCTTGCGGATTGGCTAGTTTTGGTGTTGGTATCTGAGGAGTTGAGATAACATGTTTGCCAATCGCAAACTGGTGAGCCTGCTGGTAATTTCTGGGTGTTGGCTCACATTGGTAAACAATTGAATTGTACATATAGGCCACTGCTTAATTGAAATAATGATTAAGCATTGGGGATTCAGCAAAACAGGGGAATGTTAAAGTTGCAATCATGTATAGGGAAACTGTGGGATTGCCAAGAGAGAGTTACACTCACTGGAATTTTTCTTTTTTAATCCTGTAACTATGTTATCATGCTTTAGTTAGCTCATTGGTATTAGCTTATCTTCGCGCTGTATCTGTATGACTGTATCTAGTATCCTGCTTGGGGGTAGGAAGAGGAAGGTATGCAGGTGGAATTGAGTATTAAGGCAATCAATTGCTATGAGAAGTGTTAGAACTGTCAAATTGTTATGTGCCTGGATACGAAGAGGCTGGCATTTTCTCATATGCTGCTATGTTAATTCAGGGATTAGTACTTTAATATGCTGTAGTTAAGTTTAAAATGCTTCTTGTTTGTCTGGTGAACTGTTTTGCTTTCAAATTTTAAAAAAAAGTTTGCCCATCTGGTGGACCACACAAGGCCTTGGCCATTTGTGGTTCATGCCTAGCAAATTCGCCCTTTTGTAACCAGAATAATAGAGCTTGCAACCTGCATTTACTTATATTCGCTGCGTGCTTTCACTGCTTTTTTTTTTCTTGATCTGCATTGTCACTTTAGACCTGTAGGTAGTGCTTACTACTTGATTGTACTTAGCTACGCATAAAGATGCAGCTCAAAATAAGACCAAGTATGCTCATTGTGGAAACACCCTGAACTGTAATTGATGGGGACTCTTTTGGTGCCTGTTTAAGATGTATTTTCAAATGTAGTTAATGACCTCAAATGAGATAAAGTCCGAACTGTTTTAAGTGCAAGTGTAGAGATTATGATTCACAGTTCAATTTCTCATTGTTCTCTTTGCAGATCAGAAGTTACTAATTTAACATCTTGTTTCTTTTCCTTACTTTGCTTAAAGATCTTAGGGGTTGAGAAGACTGCTTCACAACAAGAAATAAAGAAGGCATATTACAAATTAGCTCTTCGGCTTCACCCAGATAAGAATCCTGGGGATGAGGTAGGATCTCAACCCTAAACTGTGGATATTATCCTAACATAATTTAGTGGCTTGTTTCTCAAGTGGAATGTTATTTGATGCCAGGAAGCCAAAGAGAAGTTTCAGCAGCTGCAGAAGGTGATTTCCATTCTTGGAGATGCAGAAAAGAGGGCATTGTATGATGAGACAGGCATTGCTGATGATGATGTGAGCACCTCTTTTCTAGTACTTAACTTTCTACTTTTGAGATTGAAGCAATATTTTCTGAACCTATTCTGTCCTCTTAGGAACTGGTTGGAGAAGCTGCAGACAATCTCCAAGAGTACTTCAGAACAATGTACAAGAAGGTATGTTTCCTTCTATATCAATCACATGCTAATGCTGTCTATGCATTTGCAGTGTTTAACAAATCAATCTTTTAACCAATTTTCCCAGGTCACTGAGGCTGACATTGAAGAATTTGAAGCTAAATATAGAGGATCAGATTCTGAGAAAAAGGACCTGAAGGATCTTTATACAAAATACAAGGGCAACATGAACAGGTGATTTCCGTGAACTAATATCCTTTTGCACTTGATCAAACTTTTATTCTGAAGGCTGTGAGCAGGTGCCAAACATCTTGGTTTGTTTTCTATCTTGACATGGTTCCCTTCTATGCAGGCTTTTCTGCTCAATGATCTGCTCAGAACCAAAGCTTGACTCCCACCGTTTCAAGGATATAATCGATGAGGCAATTGCTGAAGGTAAAACACTTAGTTGTAGATGCTGCTCTCTATTTTCCGTTATCATTGATCGATTTCACTCTGTTTTTATTGAGAAAATAATGCCAGTTAATTGCCCAGTTTATGCATGTTTACTTGTTTACTGAACCTGCTGATTGAAATATCTTTCTAAAACTATTCGCCATTTCCTTTCTATACCAGGTGAGCTGAAATTAACTAAAGCATATGAGAAATGGGCTAAAAAGATATCCGAGATGGAGCCACCAACAAATCCGTTAGAGAGGAGAATCAAGTAAGTTGTTACTCCTAACAGAACACCTGTCATTTGATACCCTTACCCTTAGGTGTTGCATGTAGCTACCATTTGCTCCCAACTCAATGTTGTTTTGAACTCCATGGCAGGAAAAAGAAGAAAACTGAGGAGAATGATCTGATCCTAGCCATCTTGCAGCGCAGGGTGGAGCGTAAAAACCAGTTCAACTCCAACATCTCATCCATCATGTCCAAGTGCGACCCCAAGGCGAGCAGCTCGGAGCCCACGGAAGAGGAGTTTGAACAGGCGCGGCAGAGGCTGGAGAGCAAGAGGGCCAAGAAACGCAAGTGATGCTGCTGCCAGCCTCCTTGCCCAGTGCGGCTGTGCTGAACCATCATCTGGTTATAGCATCAGGATGTAGCCAAACTGATTGCAAATAACTAGGGTAGATTACCATCTGGGTTTCTTTTCTTCTCCTCTGAGCTAGTACAGTAGGTTTGTATGTTTATCGCCATTGCTGGGCGGGAAGCTTTAGCTGCTGGAATCTTTTTCGCGACCGTTAGCTGCTGGAATCTGGAAGTATGAGTTCCGTAGCATCTGGCAACTGGATTGGTTATTTTGGTACCGAGCTATGGCCCTGTTTGGGGGAGTTGGAGCTTCTCCAAAAGCTCCATTTGGAAAAGCTCCACCGGCTAGTTCAAAAAGCTACTTTTTAGATAAGCTAGAGGTCTGTTTGGCGGAGCTTCTTGACCATCAGCTTCTATCTCCTCCCTCCTTCCTTGCCCGCCGGCCTCCGCCACCATCGCCGTGCTCGCCCTCCTCCGCCGCCCTGCTCGCCGCCCGCCGTGTAGCCCCGCCCGTCGTGCCGACCTCCCGGTGGCTGTGCTAGACCTGCCGCCGTGCCGACCTCGCCGGGCTCGGCTGGCCGCGCCGCACCCCGCCCGGCCGCGCGCGGGTGCTGTAGCCCCTGCATAGAGCCCCTCCGCACCCTGACGAGGCCCGCCGAGCCCCTTTGCACCCCGCCGAGCTCCGCGGAGCCCTTGCGCCGCCGCGCGCTGGATCTGGAGCCCCTGCGCCGCCACCGACCTCGAGGGAGGGGGAGAGGAGGCCGCCGGATGCGTGGGAGCGGGAGGCGGAGGTCGTCGAAGGAGGGAGCTCGAGGGGTGCCGGCCGTCGGCCGTCAAGGGAGGGAGCTCGGGGCGGCGCCGACCGTCGAGGAAGGGAGCTCGGGGTGGCGCGGCCATTGGGGGAGCTCGGGGCGGTGCCGGCAAGGGGGAGGGGGCCATGGCGGAGGCCGGCGAGGGGAGGACTCAAGGGGCGGCGGCCAGAGCAGAGGGGAGGGGAGGAGAGGGGCGTGGAGGGGAGAGGAGGAGCAGCAAAGGGGAGGTGAGGGGTGGCGGTGGTTGGCGCGGAGGGGAGCGGAGGGGAAAAAGGAGCGGGGAAGGAGGCGGACGACGGGACGAGCAAAAGCTCGGGAAGCTCCTCTCACCGTGCTTTTCGTCGCTAGACAAAAATGAGCTTCTGGGTTTGCTCGCTGGTGGGAGAAGCAACCCCGTTTGGGGGAGCTTCTAGCTTTTCCAGCTACTTGGAGTTGCAGAAGCTGCAGGAAGCTCCCCCAAACAGAGCCTATGAGCAAGTCGTCTGTGCTATGCTTGACACTGACAAGTTGACCCCACATGGTCACCTCAATGTACAGCAATTGTGAGCCAGGCAGCAATCTAAGCCCCAGGCTGACAAAATCGACGGCCTGGAGATGTTGCCTGGCCCAGGCCGCAAATGGCAGGCTGAAACGAAACAGGTCCTTTGTCCGCTCTTACAGAGGTGTTACCCAAATTGATGGGGAGGCAAGTGTTAAGACTTAAGAGAATACAGTTGTGGACATGAGATATTAACACTTGGTGACAGTAGCAAAGCTTGTTCTTTTTCAAAAAAGAAAAAAAACAGTAGCAAAGCTTGGGAATGGAAGGCCACCATGGATCCACCATACCCTATCAATAATTTGTCTGCCGGCCTTCTTTTGGAGTGCTCTGCAATCCATGGCACATCGCAAGGCTGCTGCCTCAGATGTAGGCAGTGTCTAAGCAACAATGATGCGCTATCCGCGCTAGGTGGAAAGTTGTGCTATATGCCTATATCCACTCTGCCACTACGAGGGAGATTGCCATCTGGTTAGCAGAAGATGAACCAAAACTGACATGCTCAGTTGCTCGCTATGCCACCGAGTCAGTTTGCCTGTACCAAGAAATCTTGTTTTTCCTTGTGCGGCAACTCGTCCAGACAAGATATTCCTCTCCATTGACGCAGGCTCCTGTTCAAGTGTGATCTCCGTGATGGCTGTCTTGAAGAGATAATCAACATGCCACGCGAATTGTATGTTCTCAGGAACGGTACGAAATTTACCACTGGTGCTCTCCGCTTGTGCTCAGTATATCAGAGTAATAAAAATTTACCAACGGTACGAAATTTACCACCGAATCGATATGGCCACCACCTTGGGATGCAGCGTTTCCTCCTTCCCTCAAGACATATCTTGGCCTTCCCTTGTCGCCACATAACCTTCGTTTTGCAGACTACAAACCTCTACTTGATTCTTTTGATCGTTACCTGGCTGGTTGGAAGGCCCGTCTTCTAAGCACCGGCGGGCGTATTGTCCTGGTTAACCCGGTCCTTGGTAGCTTGCCCATTTACTTTATGTCCTCTATCCTCCTCCCGAAAGCTGTCAGGGACTCCCTGGATGCGAAGCGCCGGGCTTTTCTTTGGACGGGTGAAGAAAAATGTCATGTGGCTCCAATTGCTTGGTTGCTTGGGATGATGTCTGCAAGGTCAAGGAGCAGGGCGGCCTCGGCATCAAAAACCTTGAGGACATGAATCACTGCCTGCTTCTGAGTTCATAGAATGTGTTAGCTAATATGGTTAGCTTTTGTACTTGCACGGCAAGGCTATCGCCTGTCTTGTGCCTTTCTGTTTCACGCATAGGATCAGATCGGCATCTCCCACGTGATTCTGTTTCTATAAGTCACGGTGGTTGAGATTGCCTAGATTAGGTCCCTATATATTGTACCCTGGTTTCTCAGATGACAATTAATCCAATATTGCGTGACCTAAATCTTCTATCATGGTATCAAGAGACCGTCACGATCCGTGACCTCTCGCTTCCGCACCCCAGCCGTCGACGTAGCTGCGCCGCTCCCCTTCGTGCCCATGGCGCCTCAGCCACCTCCCTCTGACGACAGCGCGCTCACTGCCGAGCAGCAGGAGCACGCGGCTGCTGAAGCTAAGAAGCTCGCCGCCGACCAGGAGGAGAAGCGCAAGGCCCTTGCCGCCGAAGCCGACGCCGCTGCCCAGGTCGCTGCTGCCGACGCAGAACGCGTGCGCGCCGCCGCCCTCGAGAAGGAGCGGCGCGCCGCCGCCGATCTCGCCCATCAGGCTGAAGAGGCCCGCAGACGGGCCGATCCACCCAAGGACGACGACGACGACCCACCAGCGGACGCCGCCGCCGCCTTCGAAGCCGCTGTCATCGCCAATCTCCATGCCCAGGCCGCCGGCGTGGAGAACATCCGGACTCTTGTGTCCGTCGTCCTTGATCCGCTGTCCAATCACTATGATCGGTGGCGTGATCTCGTTCTCCTCACCCTGGATCGCTACGCTCTCTCCAGCCACGTCCTCTCCGATGCCGCCCACCCTGGTGTTTCGGCATGGAGGCGCATGGACGTCGTCGTGCTCTCCTGGATCTACGGCGCGGTCACCACAGAGATCATGGACTCCGTCCGCGTCCGCGGCGGCACTGCTCGCCAGGCGTGGCTTGGCATCGAGGCGCAGTTCTTGGGCAACAGCGAAACTCGCGCGCTGCGCCTTGACGCCGAGTTCCGCGCCTTCTCTCAGGGTGAGCTGTCCGTCAGCGACTACTGCCGCCAGATGAAGTCCATGGCGGCCAAGCTCCGGGACCTCGGCGAGGTCATCAACGATCGCACCCTCGTCCTCAATGTTCTGCGCGGCCTCAACGACAAGTTCGGTCACATGCGGATTCACTTTCATCGTGGCCCGTTCCCTTCGTTCGACGAGGTCCGCAATGAGCTGCTCCTCGAGGAACTCATCACCGGCACTCCTGCATCATCTTCTCCGAGTGCTCTCCTCGCCAACGCCCCGAAGAGCTCCGGTACACCAACGCCGCCTGCTCCCAGCACTGGTGGCCCTGCGACCACTCCTACCGGCAGCGGGCCACAGCCACGACCCTCCACCACGGCGTCCTCCGGCAACTCCAACCGCCGCCGACGTCGGAACAAGGGCAACAGCCCGTGGCCGTCCCTCTACAACCCCTGGACGGGCAAGATCACCATGTGGCCTAACCAGGGGGGTGACACCGGCCATCATCAAGGACAGCAGCGCCCTCCATCTCAGCAGAACGCGCCGAACCCGCGCGCCGGGAACCCGCAGACGGCCCAGGCCTTCCAGCAAGCACAGGCCTATCAGCAGGCCATGCTCGCCGCCTACGTCCAGCAGCAGTAGGCGCCGCGTCCTCCGTCACCACAGTGGCAACAGGCGTACTACCAGCAGCAGCCTCCGGTGCAGCCACCTGCGCCGCCTCTATCCTCGCCATGGTCTCCTTGGTCAGGCGGGTGGGATCAGCAGCATCTTGCCAACAACTTCAGCACGATGACTCTGAACCCCCCCAACACCACCGAGTGGGTCGTCGACTCCGGCGCGTCCGCTCACATGACGCCCAACATCGGTAACGTCTCGCTGTTTCGCCCGCCACGTTCCTCTTATCCTTCCTCCATTATCATTGGCAATGGTTCCACTCTCCCTGTTATAGCTTCTGGTCATTCAGTCTTACCTGGCCCCTTTTATCTTAATAATATTCTTGTTGCTCCTGATATTATTAAGAACCTTCTATCTGTTCGCCAGTTTACCACTGATAACCGTTGTTCCATTGAGTTTGACCCGTTTGGCCTCTATGTGAAGGATCTTCGCACCAGGAACGTGATCACCAGGTGCAATAGCGCTGGCCCGCTCTACTCGTTGTCCCTCCCGGCGTCATCTTCCTCACAGCGCGCCCTTGTTGCTGCCACCGCCACACCAGTCGACACTTGGCATCGCCGCCTTGACCACCCCGGCTCTGAGGCCCTGTCCAAGCTCATTAGTACTACAGCCATCTCCTGTAATAAAAGCACAATCGACACCTTATGTCATGCATGCCAGCTTGGTCGTCACATCCGTTTGCCTTTTCACAATTCAAACTCTCGTGCACTCAAGAATTTTGATTTGATTCATTGTGATCTTTGGACATCTCCTGTGTCAAGTGTGTCCGGTTACAAGTATTATCTTGTCATTCTTGATGATTGTTCTCATTACTTATGGACGTTTCCACTTCGTCTGAAGTCTGAGACGTTTGCTGCACTAACCAATTTCTTTACATATGTGCGAACCCAGTTCGGATGTCCCATCAAGAGTGTTCAATGTGATAACGGCCGAGAATTTGATAATTCTTCTTCCCGGTCCTTCTTCCTTACCAATGGCGTGCAGCTACGGATGTCTTGCCCGTACACCTCCTCCCAAAACGGTAAAGCTGAGCGTATGATTCGTTCCATTAACAACATCGTGCGCTCAATGCTGTTTCAGGCGTCCCTCTCTGCCTCTTACTGGGTCGAAGGCCTTCACACGGCAACTTACCTGTTGAACCGCCTCCCCACCAAGACGCTCGACTTCGGGACGCCCTTCTTCCACCTGTACGGATCCCACCCATCCTACGCGCATCTCTGTGTGTTCGGTTGTGCTTGCTACCCTAACCTGTCCGCCACAGCGCCACACAAGCTCTCGCCTCGGTCCACCCTTTGCATCTTTCTTGGCTATTCCTCCGATCACAAGGGGTACCGGTGTCTTGATCTGTTGTCGAACCGGATTATCATCTCTAGACACGTTGTCTTTGATGAGGCTTCCTTTCCCCGTTCCAAGACACCACCATCGACCACTGACCTTGAGCTCCTGTCTACTGACCATACGACCAGTGTTCCCCCCATTGGTCCTCCTTCCCATGCAGGTTGTGACGGCGGCACTCCAGGCTTGCCATCGCTCACGGCACGCGCGGCACGTCCTACACTGGTCCTCCACCCGCTCGTCATCGCGCCACGCGCGGCCCCGGCGATGCCCGCTCCACGCGCGGCCTCCTCCGACTCGGCGACGCCCGCGCCACGCGCGGCCCCCTCCGACTCGGCGACGCCCGCGCCACGCGCGGCCTCCTCCGACTCGGCGACGCCAGCGCCCCGTGCGCTGGTCCCCCCGCTACCGCACGTGTACACACGGCGCCCGCGTCCGCCCGCTGCGACTGGCTCTGCGCCCAGCCCGAGCAGTGCTGCGGCTGGCCCAGCGCCTGGACCGAGCGGTGCTGCGGCTGGCCCTCCCATTCCCAAGGGTGCCGTGCCGGTCGCCCCCATCGTCAACAACCACTCGATGGCGACCCGCGGAAAACATGGCTTCCGTCAGCCCTCCCTCCTCCATGCCTCGACGACACCATCGCCCATCCCCAAGACATACAGAAGCGCACTTGCTGACCCTAACTGGCGTGCTGCCATGGAAGAGGAATTCTCTGCGCTGATGTCCAACAACACCTGGGATTTGGTGCGTCGGCCCCCAGGCGCCAACATTGTCACAGGCAAGTGGATCTTTCGCCACAAGTACCATGCTGACGGCTCCCTTGATCGCTACAAGGCACATTGGGTTCTTCGAGGATTCACACAACGGTCTGGCGTCGACTACGATGAGACTTTCAGTCCAGTCGTTAAGCCCGCCACCGTTCACACAGTCCTGTCCCTAGCTTTGTCGCAGCAGTGGCCTGTTCATCAACTCGATGTGAAGAACGCCTTCTTGCATGGCACCTTGTCTGAGACGGTCTACTGCAGTCAGCCTACGGGGTTCCTTGACACAGTTCATCCTGATCATGTTTGCAAGCTCAACAAATCGCTCTATGGATTGAAGCAGGCACCTCGTGCGTGGTACAGCCGTTTTGCTACTTTCCTGCTCTCCATTGGTTTTGTTGAAGCAAAGTCGGACACGTCATTGTTCATCTATCGCCATGGTCATGACACCGTCTACTTGCTTCTCTATGTGGATGATATTGTGCTCACAGCTTCCAATCCTGCTCTCCTTCAGCGCACCATCACCGCTCTGCAGCAGGAATTCTCGATGAAGGATCTCGGTGAGCTTCATCATTTTCTAGGCATTGCTGTTCAGCGCCGATCTGGTGGATTGTTTCTCTCACAGCGACAGTACACCCTAGACATTCTGGAACGTGCCAACATGACTCAGTGTAAGCCGTGCAGCACACCAGTGGATACCCAGACTAAGCTTTCAGCGACAGATGGTAACCCTGTGACCGACGCCACGGACTACAGAAGCCTGGTTGGTGCCTTGCAGTACCTCACCTTCACGCGGCCAGATATCTCCTATGCTGTGCAGCAAGTGTGCCTTCACATGCATGCTCCGCGTGAGCCTCACCTATCGGCTGTGAAGCGCATTCTGCGTTATTTGCGCGGCACTCTTGATCATGGGCTCCTTCTTCGACCGTTGTCGCCTTCCGAGCTTGTGGTCTACACTGACGCCGACTGGGCGGGTTGTCCGGACACCCGTAAGTCCACCTCAGGCTTTGCAGTTTTCTTGGGCTGCAATCTGGTTTCCTGGTCCTCCAAGCGCCAGACTACGGTGTCCCGTTCTAGTGCTGAGGCTGAGTACAGGGCAGTTGCAAATGGTTTTGCTGAGGCTTGTTGGCTGCGACAGCTACTTCTGGAACTTCACTGTCCTCTCACACGGTCCACACTTGTCTATTGTGACAATGTAAGTGCTGTGTATCTCTCCACCAATCCGGTTCAGCATCAACGTACGAAGCATGTCGAGATTGATCTCCACTTCGTCCGTGAGCGTGTTGCTGTTGGTGACGTTCGTGTGCTTCACGTCCCGACGACATCCCAGTTTGCAGACATCTTCACCAAGGGTCTTCCTACCTCAGTGTTCACAGAATTCAGGACCAGTCTGAACATCTGTGCACCCAAAGTTCAGACTGCGGGGGGGGGGGGTGGGTGTTAGCTAATATGGTTAGCTTTTGTACTTGCACGGCAAGGCTATCGCTTGCCTTGTGCCTTTCTGTTTCACGCATAGGATCAGATCGGCATCTCCCACGTGATTCTGTTTCTATAAGTCACGGTGGTTGAGATTGCCTAGATTAGGTCCCTATATATTGTACCCTGGTTTCTCAGATGACAATTAATCCAATATTGCGTGACCTAAATCTTCTATCAGAATGCACAGCTGAGTGCAACCTGCCTTGGAAGCGTTGGTTTCTCTCCCATTCTGGGGATGATTGGAGCGCTGACCATGGATCCTACCTTGGTAAACTTATCTCGTCTGAGCTGCAACGCTTCCAGGAGCTGACAACGGTGCGCATTGGCAGTGGCGCCCTCACCTCCTTCTGGCACGACCGGTGGCTCCTCAACATCCCTCTAATGGAGGCATCCCCAGCCCTGTACAGTCACAGCTTGCAACCGGCTATCACCGTTGATCGCGCTCTGGGCACTGGCCTTCACCGTTCTCTCCGGCCACGCCTCACCGGTGCTGCCTGTCGGGTACCACAATTAGGGGTACCCTAACCCAGGGACCAAGCCGCCCTCAAAATGCAAAACACAATCCGCCGTGTCAGACTCTACAGTCACAACGAACCAAGGCCAGCAGACTTCCTCCGATCCGAAGGGAAAGAAGGAATGCTCGACAGCGATCCTGGAGAGGAAGAAGCCACCAAGGACGACAACTCTGTCATCGCTCTGCACCCAGATATCATGGAGTTTCTCTTACTCCTCCACGACACCCAGATCCTCTTCAGATCCCAAAAAGGCCCAATCCTCATTCGGCCCACGGCCCAGCTCCGCGGTACGGCCCATCCGGGTCCCCCTCGAACCCGCAGAGCAATCTCCGCTTCGCTCGAGGCCTCCCCGCCGAGGCCCTCGACAGCGCACCACATCTCCGCCAAGCTCGAGGGTAGCGGCCCTACCCTCGGAAGAGCGGGCCAACTTCGCCTTGGCCGAGTCCTCCACAGGGCCTCGGCTCAAGGGGAAACTCCGCCTCGCTCGAGGCTACCCCTCGGCAGTTGGAACTAGCAACCCATCTGCTCACCGGCCCGTCTGACAAAAGCATTAACTGCCAACCACTCCACTGCGGAGTGCGGAGTCAGACGACGTCAGGCCACCATGCCGCACAGCAGCTATGACCGGAGTCCCGTCCGCCAACTCCGGTCACTGCTCCGCCATCCCTGGCACTGTCGCGACACTGTGGGAACCAGCAATGCCCTGTGCAGACGTGCCCAGCACTGCTCCCGTCACTGTGCTGCCTACTCCGCGTACTTCGTCGGCTACGGAACCCTCGATCGGCATGAGCGCAACTCTCGAATGCGGTCCGAGCCTTGACCGGAGCAAGACCCCCGCCCGCAGGACCCTCGGCGCTCCACCACATCACGCATGGAGGACGGTACCCTCAACAGCGACCACCACGACACCCACAGGAGCCATTAGGGCGCCGGCGCGATCTCCGCAAGACCAGGTAACCGCCCAGAACAACTGCCACGCCCAGCGCCATACCCTACAGTGTACTTCCAAATAGTGATCGACCACTATACACCCCCGATTCGGGGAGAAGATGACAACTTCCGCGATCTCCCCGTACAAGTACTCCGCCCCTCCTTGAGTATATAAAAGGAGGAGGCGGGCTCCTTCGCGGGGACGAGATGATCCGCTCGGAGGCTCACACAACCAACTCCTTAGCTTCTCTCGCTCACTTTTCTGATATTGGCACTCGCCTCAATCACCTAGCAGAGACTTGGGAGCTTCCCTCCCTCTCTCGTCTCGCTTGTACCCCCTACTACAGGCACTCCGGTGCAAGATAGTACAGTGCACTCGCACACCTTTGCTGGACGTACGGCCCAGCTGCCAGAACTAGGATAAACCTCGTGCGTTACTGTGTTACCTCTTGCATCAACCATCTAGGGTGAGGGACCACGCAGCATCATCACTAGTTGGTGCCGGACCGCCGGGTCTGGACACCAACAGTTGGCGCGCCAGGTAGGGGTGGCGCTGCGTGACTTTTGTTTTCGTTCCCTCTTGTTTCCTAGATGGCAGATGGGCCACGCCCACACCTGACGGGCATGGTGCTTCGGTTCAGGAGTCTCGACTTCGTGGCTAGCGGCAGCAGCCACGATATGGAGCTCCCCCCGCCCGAAGCCAACCCCGACACACCGACACCACCGCCCCGGCGCAGGAGGCGCTCGGGCTGGCACGCGCGGCAAGCGCGCTTGGAGCGGCACAGAGCATCTCGCCTCAGCTCCCCCACGCGGGTCGAGGCTAGCATGTCGCAGCCCATCGCCGTGGCGGAGGACGTCACCGCTTCACCATCATCGACTGCAGCGACGGTGCCTCCCAAGGAGGGTGCGGCTGAGCCGTCACCCCTTCCCTTCGGGATGCACACTCCCGCTGCGACCCACGCTTCATCCGTCAGCACCAACGTGAGTGCGCACAAGGATCTGCCGGGTCATCGTCTCATCTCGATCTGCAACCTCATCGCGCCGCCACCTGACAGCTCGTACCCTAACTCCGCGGATGAGGGGTACGTCTTCGTGAGCGAACGCGTTGCCCCGGACTTCTCCGGGATCCGCGATCGCGAAGCACTCCTGTTGTTTCAAGCCACGGCGGACTACTGCTTCTCCTGCTCCGACGACTCCAGCGAGGAGGATTACGACCTCACTCGGGAGTTCTTCATGGTCGGGCTGGGCAATGACACGGCAAACGATGCGGCGAATGATGTGGCGGACCCACCAACGAACTCACCAGTTGAGCCACCGGTGAATCCCGTTGCGCCCAGAGCAGCCACTCCGACGAACCACACCTAGAACTGACGCTTGGAATATTCAGCAGCTACGTCGCTTCTATCCTTAAAATTTCAAGCTATTTGTACATAGTTTGTACTTGTATTTCAAGTTTCCCGAAGTAATAAAGAGTATGCATTGCTTATTTATTTTTTGGGAATCTTCCGAACCCTCGGGGGCTCGGACGCGCACGAACACTGAGGCAGACTCGGCTTTACCCTCGGCAAAGCCAAGCCTCCCTCAAGGGCTACTACGGGGGAACCCCCGAACGTCCCCAAAAATGCCACCGTTTTTCGAAAAAAAATTTGTATCTAAGATTCTCGCATTCTTAGAAAAATGGATGCAAGGTGTAAGCCACTACGGTACGGGGCCGGCCGAGCCGCGGGACCGCCTACGCCTCCGGGATACGGCATCTCCACTCACCACCCTATGCCTAAGTCGCTTATGAATGCGAAATTCCTTGCAGAAGTTTATCTGAGTCGCATACGAGAACACGAAAACTTAGTAACAAAAACGGTGCGCACAAGGCCTCGAGCGGCCACACTGTCAATTTACATTAATCTGTTTTCTCGCACAGACACATGTTAAGGTAAATTGCTAATCTGATTACATGGGCTCCACGGCCCTAGACTTTCTACAGGTCTCCTTCTCCGTTGCATACACCCTCGGCGGCGTCATCTTCAGCATCGGAGAGGAGCACAACGACGACGCGCCGAATGCTTGGAATATTCAGCAGCTACGTAGCTTCTATCCTTGAAATTCCAAGCTTTTGTACATAGCTTGTACTCATACTTTGTACTTCCTAAAATAATAAAAGAGTATCCGTTACTTATTTATTTTTTGGGAATCATCCGAACCCTCGGGGGCTCGGACGCACACGAACACTGAGGTAGGCTCGACTCTACCCTCGGCAAAGCCAAGCCTCCCTCGGGGGCTACTACAGGAGGAACCCCCAAACGTCCCCAAAAACGCCAATGTTTTTTCGAAAAATTTCTGTATCTAAGTTTCTCATATACTTAGAAAAGTGGACTATGGAACGGGACCGGCCGAGCCGCGGGACCGCCTACGCCTCCGGAATACAGCATCCCCGCTCACCTCCCTACACCCAAGTTGCTTCTGAACGCAAACTTCCTCGCAGAAACCTATATAAGACGCATACGAGAACACGGAAATAAAGTAAAGAAAATGAGGGCTCGAATGCACAAGGCCTCGAACGGCCATACTGTCAATATACATCAACTAGTTTTCTCGCACAGAAATATAGTTAAGACAAAATCCTAACTTATTTACACGGGCTCTAGGGCCCAAGACTTCTACAGGTTTCCTTTTCCTCCATGCGGACCCTCAGCGGCGTTGTCTTCAGCATCGGGGAGGAGGTCGCCCTCAAGTCGCTCGGACAAGGCGGTGGCGAAGCCCTCGATGGCGGCGTCGACCTGCTCCATAGCAGCCACTACGTCATCCCCCTCGACGCCAGGTGCGACGACGTATCCCGTCGCCACCTGCTCGAGGTTCATGTCGTAGTGCGTCGACGCCACGGCGAGGGTCCTCTGAACACCGAGGCGGAAGGTGCTCCTGAGGCGCTCGGCCACCCGACCGCCCGGCGATCGCAGGCGACTGGCCACCGAGCTCCCGGACAAGCCTCCCTCCCCCTCGAGTTCTCGGCACGTGGCCACGGCGGCACCCTCCAGGTCCGTGAGATCCTTCTGCGCCGATGAATATGCAGCCTGGACGGCTTCCTTCGCCGCGGTCTCGTCCGCCACCGCCTTCTTCAGCTCTGAACAAGAAAACAAAGATAAGTTTCAGCAAATTAAGAATCAACTTAAGCGAAATCACAGATATTTACCCTCGATGCATTCTTGTGCTTGCGCCAGCTGAGCACGAGCGGTATCCACCTGCTCCTAGAGCACGGATAAGGAGGCCTCCCTCTCTTTGAGGGCGGTTTCTGCGTCGCGGACGGCCACCTCTCGCGCCTCGAGGATGACGTCCTTCCCCACGAGGGTGTCGGTGAGCATGGTGACGGCCGCCTTCTCGCGCTGGAGCTCGGCCTCCTGGCGCTGGAGCTCAGCCTCCTTCGCCTCGAGCGCCTTGTCTTTCTGCTCCAGCGCCACCGCGTTCCACCGTAGCTCGGCTGCCTGCACCTCGACCTCCTGGGCTTTCTGCTCTGCCACGGCCCTCTGGGCGTCGTACCCGTCGATGGCTTGCGCCAACTCCTCCTGTAGTGCATGCTGACGCACCCCCAGGTCAGACACCAGGATGTTGGCCTCGTTTATGCGCGCGACCATACTGGCGTTGCACTACTCGAGCCAGCGCACCTGGGTGTACTGCCGGGCCAGCTCGGTGCTCTTGCTACGCGAGATTTCCTTCAGCCACTGCGAATGGAAGGACATGAGCCACACACACACGCAGACAAACGAGATCAGAAACGGACAATCCACAGGGAAAGGCATTTACCTTGCTGATGAGGAAGTCCATCTTCTGATGAAGCTGAAAGGCGCGGCCGAGGGCGTCCTGGATCTGAGTGCCGACCCCGTACAACGCCTTCCAGACCTCCTCCTCCTCCTGCTCATTACGATCAAAATCCGAGGGGACCCTGTGCTGGACCATCGCCCACTCGACCCCCACGGGGGGGCCCTCGGACGTCCCCGCACCGAGGACACCCTCGGAGGCTGAGATGAATTCGGCAATCCGGGCAGCAGTGCTAGCCGTAGCATTCGGGTCGATCTCCGCCGAGTCCCCGAACTCCTCATCCGACGACGTCTCCACCACCGGCACTACGTTCTCCGGCGCCATCTGCGTCGTTGCCGCTACGGCGGCCCTCTCGTCCCCGGCCTCCGTGGACTCTGGGGCGAGGGTCTCCTCCAGCCCCACCACGGGCGCCGTCTGCGCCATCACCGCGGCCGCGACACCCTCGTCCCCAGCCCCTGCGAGCTCAGGGACGAGGACCTCCCCCTCTGCTTGGCCGGCAGGATGCTCCGGCACATCCCCGCCCGTCTCTCCCCCAGCTCCTGACCGGGCGGCGTCAATAATGCCGCCTCGGCCAGCGTCATCCCCGGCGCCCGGCTGGGCGGCGCCGTCGTTGCCGCCTCGGCCGGGCTCAGCTTCAGCATTCGGCCGGGCAGCACCCTCCGTGCTACCTCGGCCGGCCTCCTCCTCGGCGTCCGCCCGAGCGGTCGTTGCTGCGCTGCTCTGGCCGGCATCGCTCCCGCCCTCCTGCGCACGGGCCTGCTGGGCCGACTGGGCCCCTCGAGCCATTGCCTCCTGGAGCACCGCGGCAGCCGCCTCTAGCGACTGGGACCCCCCGGACGGGGGCTGCGACGCCGAATGCAGCGTTGCATTTGCCCCGGTCTTGAGGGCCTTGGGCGGCACAAGACGAACCGTCTCCCGGGTAGTGGCCTTGCGGCTGGACCAACAGGGGAAAGCGACAAGTCAGCAGAGACCGGAGAAGTCGAACAAACAAACGCAAAACACGAGATCAAGGTTGCTTACCTCGACAGGGAGCTCAGCCTGCGCTTGCCCGTGCCGCTCCTCTGGCCTCGCCACACGCTGCCGCTTCCTGACGACTGGCCTTGGGGTGTCGGCCCTCGACCAACTTGTGCCCTCGGGGCAGTCCGCCCGAGGGTCTCCACGCTTGCCGCGGGCGTCCTGCCACCCGCCGGTGTTGCGGACACAAACGTCCGTGAAAGGATCAACACTAGGCCTAGATGGGGGGGGGTGAATAGGCCTGTTTAAAAATTTCCTAAAAAATTTGGCAGGAAAAACGTCAGGCTCAGATGATCCGGCCTAGGGTCGGATGATCCGGTCCTTGTCAGGTTCGAATGATCCGGCCTAGGGTCGGATGATCCGACAGGCGAGAAGAATCTTGCACAAGATTTGAAATCTACTTAGCTTTTAATGATTCCCTTTGAATACAAAGTCGATAAATGAAGTAGCTAAGTATGTGAACTAGATTAGCACAAAAGGAAAGCCACTAACAAGTAGATCAAGTCAAGATTAGCTCAAGAACAATAAATACAACAATAAATAAAAGAGACACAAGATTTATTCCAAAGTTCACTCCACAAAGGAGCTACATCTCCGTTGAGGTGCTCACAAAGAGCAGGGTTTCCCTATAACCCTTTCCCTCACTCAATCACCCACACAAGAGGATTGAGTTGCTCACTAGAATATGTCTATGAAGGACGGGGTAATACAAACTTCCGGGGCTCAACCACAAGAGAATGGAAGCTCACCGGCACTTCTAACCGTCTAGGAAGAGTAACAAATGCGAATCGACGAAACAAAGGTTGCTTCAAGTGCTTCTTGAGATGAACAAGTGTTAGCCCGTGGAGTGCTCTCAAATCACACCTCGAATCTCACTTCTTCTCAATCCCTAGGTGTTTCCTTACAAGAATCAAGCTCTAGGATGGAGAGAAGTGAAAGAATGAATGCTTTGGAGGCGTGGTTAGTCGGAGAGTGAGAGAAAGGTAAATGAAGAGGGTGAAGGGGTATATATACCCCAACCCCCAAATGTGACTGTTGTGTGTTTTCTGGTGGTTTTTGGATCATCCGGGGTAACCTCGGATCATCCGGGGTGTTGACAGAATAGGCTAAAACACACTCGAAATTCCCAGGCCCGGATCATCTGGTGTAGAGCCGGATCATCCGGCCTGGCCTTCTTCCAGACGCTCATAAGTCACTAGGTCCGGATCATCCGGGCTAGGGCCGGATCATCCGGACTTACGCAGTACCGCCCAACACTGTGTGGCCGGATCATCCGGCCCAAGGCCGGATCATTCGACCTTGTGCAGAAACTTTGTGCTGGGGAATTTTGTGAGTGTTTTCTCTCAAGAATATCATCTCAAATGAAGCATTTAACAACTTAAAAATTCATTCGAATGTGTCCCCCATAATAGTACGGTGAACCTATACTCAAATTCAAACCGAAAATTAAAATTAAATCTCCAATAGAATCCACCATACTTAATTTGAAGTTGGGGACCTTCCTTTCATCTTCTTCTCGTTTTTCTTATTTTATTCCTGCACACACTTTCTTCAAAGCATCATATCCCCAAAATGTAATTGTCAAAAATCACCAAAATCATTTAGGGGCCTAGATGCACTTTCAGTCCGCCCGCCTGTCGTTACTGCTGGCACGTATGTCATCCTGCCCGCTGGCGCGGGTGACCCCCTGCCCGTCACCGGCGCGGGTGACCCCCTGCCCGTCGCCGGCACGGGCGATCTCCGTCCCGCCTCCGGCGGGGGCGACCTTCGATCCACCCTCGCCGCGGTCACCCTCTCGAGCATCGCTGGCACGAGCCTTTTCTCGCCCAGCGCCGATGCCAAGGTCTCGACGCCAGCCCATTGCGGGACCGGCGGAGGGCACACGGCCGTCACCACCTCGAAGTCGCCAGACTCCGAGAAATCCACCCCGCCAGATGAGGAATCTTCCTCCTCGGTGGACTCGGGCATGGTCGGCGGAGAGAGGCCCTCCCTCCTACATCTGGCGCACTCCTTATCGTGGGTCTCCCTTCTCTCCCTCTTCCTGGCGGCGGTCGCCTTCGCCTCGTCCTTCCTCTTCTTGTCCACCTGCGCGCGCAGGCGGTTCGCTTCGCGGACCTCGGGGAGCGGGGGGCTTCGAGACATAGCCTTTATGGCTTAGTCCCTGCAAGCACGACCCAGATTAGGAATGAGAAGAAGGAGAAGAAACAGCGTGAAATCAACAACAATCGAAAGCCGGACTCACCACACTGATGTATGTTGGCGCTCCTTAAGTATCCATTTTATCCCCTGTTTAACTTTGATAATGGCATGAATTTAATATCAGAATCACTAACCATCTTAACCTCGGCCCAATTATTGGTAGTTTTCGCGTTTGCACATATATTTTGGGGGTACTTCGTTTTTGCAGGTTTTTGACCAATTTTGGAGCATGAAATCGCGAGGCCCACGATCACGCGATGACATGAAGAAAGACAAGGACCAAAGCCCGAACAAAAGATCGAAGGCCATGATGATTAGAGGCCCGTTCATGCACATCCACCCTCCAATGAAGCCCAAAGGACAAAGCCCACAAGATAAGATCAAGATACTTCGGGGCTAAGCAAAGCAAAGAGATATTTAAGGAAGGATTTTCCATCCTATCCTTCTCCTCGAAGAAATCTCGAAGATAACGACGTCTAATGGGGTGCAATCGTGAAAGACATAAACTCTAGAAGATTCCAGGAGACTTGGGGAGAAAGATGAACACGAGCCGGCGAAGGAAAGAGCCAGGCCGGCCGGCCTAGGCTCATTGGGCCGGCCGGCCCAGCCCTTTTTTAGGTTGGTTCGACCTCCCCTTTGACCGAGGGTTCCCTGAGGCTAATTAAAGACCCCTCCCCAAGGTTCACGCAGAGATCAATTCGGGAGACGACGCCAAGGAGCAGAGAAGATAGAGGGACACCTCTCGGAGAGCCGAGGGTCGTGCTAGTTGTCTAGGGTTCGCCCTAGCCGACGTGGGAACCTTGCAAGGAAGACCACGTCGGAGTTCTGGAGCTAGGATCATCAAGATCAAGGTAGGGCCCCGGTTGTGATCTTGTGATGTACTATCATTCATGGTGAAGTTATTTGTGATTCCGAATGTTTAGCGACCATGTTCTCTCTTTCGATTTCGTTCTTTTCTTTGGGTTTGCTTCATCTTAGATCTATTATCGAGATAGATCACTTAGCATGATCTTGTATTCATGGTGGCTAGAGGTTCATGGTGGAACTACCAAAGGGGATTCGACTTGCTTCAGGGTATTTCGTTCAAAAGGAGGGCGTCGTGACAGGCCGTCTCCACAGAGTAGGCGGAGTATCGAGGGATCGGATTGGAGATTTTGGGTTTAAAGAGTCTTTTCATTGAGATTCACATCTACCTTACTTCACTTCATCTAGCTGGAATTACAACATATGCATGATCTAGGTGATCTAGATTGGTTATCTCCAACTTTCTCTTGCTACCTTCGGTGTTTGTCGTTTTTAGTAGATTAGATTCGTTTTCACCATCTCAACACAAAGGAATCTCTATGGTACTAGATTGTTTCTTGTCTCTTTGGTTCCGTGGATTGATAAACCTTGGGAGAATACTCTAAGGGAAAAGTTACACGAAACCGTGTGCTTGCGGTATATAAATCGGGGCGCTAAGGAGCGTCAACAAGCTTTACTGGCGCCGTTTCCGGGGAACCATCGATTTAAGATCCAATCTTACTTGCATTCGTAAATATTTATTTTTCTTGATTTTTCTTTTTGACCTTTTTAGATCTCTTATTTTTCTGAGATAACTAAAAAAAACGGATCTATTCCACGAAAATCAATCTAATCTAGAGTTTTCTTTATTTTGCTTTATTTTTCTTTTATGTTTTAGATCTTGTATATTCATCTTTTAGATCTCGTATATATTTTTATTTTTCACTAATCCCTAACAGGAGATGGACGGGAGCCTCTCCAACAAACCCGAAAATTTTGTGGATGATCCAGAAAAAATTTACAGGCAAAGGAGACGAGAAGCACGATCAAGGAAGCCGGAACTAGTAGATCCAAAAGTTGAAGCCGACGATTCATCGTCTTCACCTCAAGCAACTCCACCAACAAGTCTAAAGGAGGCGCCACTTCACCAAGGGATGGCGCTACCGGAGCCAGAGCGTACGATCGGAGAGCT